>NC_089666.1:0-4800000 GCF_037042795.1 Molothrus aeneus
AGGTCCCAGTCTGGAGCAGGTTTGAACAGTTCCAAGAAAAGGGAAAGAAAAAAAGACAGTCCAGGGAAAACTCTGCCTCAGCCAGCTAAACCAACTGAAAAGCAAAGAACACTCTGTTCTGCTCCATCAGTGCCCAGACAACACAGTGCAGCACAGAATGTGGAGCAGTGTTGCTTTTAGAAGAGTGAGTGCAGCCTGTGATAACAAACTCCGTACTTCTTCTTCTCCCCACCTTTGCTCTCAGAAGCAGTCTTGAAGGCAGAGAATATAATATCCAGCATTAACAGAACAGATGGCTGGGGATACAACATCATAAAGTCACCCTAGGACACTGCTCTACTGAGATATGTCACCAGACTATGCTAAGACAAAGTTTTGGAACTGCTAATTAAAATTCTACTATCACAGTGAAGCTGAGGAGGAAACACAGCTCACTCCAGTTACCTTGTGGCATGCCAATACTTCCTTTCAATCACAATGGTTTTCGTCTTTAAGTCCGTGACATCACAGGCATAATTCAACATCTTTTGGGCAGGAAGGAAGATATTCTTCTCATTATACTGATGGGTAAGCTGAAATGCAAAGCAGTTAATTCAAAGTGAAACAGCGATAAAGTCAATAGTAAAACTCACCACAGTTTTGTTTACCAACCCATGTCCTTACTATCCCAAAATACAAGAACAGCTGTAAAAGCCTTGTGGTTTCTTAATTTTTTCCTATACCTACATGGGAGGGTAAGGGATAAATGATCCCAAACAATGGTAATCCACAACAAAGCATTCTTGACATCATATTCAGCTTTTGCATAGTGAGCTCTTCACCTGATCAAGTTATTCCATTGCAATAGTTTGGGGAGTATCTTAGAGGGCTGGCTGTTGTTTGGTTTAAACCATCTTGATCATTCAGGAACCCAGTAGCAATGAGAAAGTTCAAAATAAGATAGTGCTACACATTGATTTTCCTATATGACAGACATATTTCTACAAGACAGAAGGCTGACCTAATGCTTCCCTACAACATGGCTGAAGTGGCATCCTGTTCCCCATAGGTTTTTCCGTTTAATTTTAGCAGCTTTCTTACTAGATTAATGAGCTGAACTAACTCAAAAAGGAATCAGATAAGTGCCAGAGCTTTAAAACAAACAACAACAACAACAACAAAAAAGATGCAAAATGGTGATTTGTGGGTGTGCTTGAAAACAGAAATTTTTTTGTATTTTTCATAGAGACATGGCATTCTCTAGAATGATATTGCTCCAACAGTTTGAGTTTGGTTTTCTTTTTCCCCCTCAATTGTAAATGTTATGCATTCTTTTTGGCCATTTCAGTAAATAGATTTTCTGATACGTGTGAAAGACAGTCTAAAGTTCCCCTCATTTGCCTCACGACCATTCCCAGGACAGACACTGGGACCCTAAAGACACCGATGGGAATTCTGGCCTGCCAGTAATGGATGAACACCAAAAATCCTGAGGCCCCTGAGCAGAATTCTGGCCTGCCAAGTGATTGTTCACAGCTGTGTCTTCAGTGACTGCTTCTAGCAGGGCCTGCCAAAGGGCGACCCGGCCTATATGCTTGCACCTGCTTCACGACAATAGACCAGGAATTTTCCCACCTCTTGGCCAGATGAACTTGCTGGGGCAACTTGGTAGCGCCCCCATGGAAAATCCTTCATCTGCTCCACTACCACCATGTGGCATGGAGATTGAAACACCCCTGCCAAGGACTGAGACACCTGTAATTCTGATGCAGGGGTGCTGGCCTGACTGAAGCAGGATGCCTGCTGAGTGTTGCCTACAGATGTGCCTACAGGACCTAGACTGGTTTCCCCTAGAAGCAGTCCTGAAACAGTGGGTCCCACTCACTGCTGATACTGACTTACCCTGCTGAGAACATGGACTGTCTGTACCCGTCTTCAATACCTTTTTCCCCCTCAGCAATTTCAATAGACTTCTTCTTGATTGTATCTGTTCCCCCTCAGCCATTTCAAGATTCTGTTTCCCCCCTCAGCAATGGACTATAATAGAACCTTGAGTTAACCAGGACTTAACCTTGAGTTAACCAGGCAGGGCCATTTTCTTCCCAATGTGACTAGGCAAACTCTGTCGGCTGGACTATGAGGACTTAGTCTCTCCACATTTGGTAGCTATACTCCTGTCTTGGTTCAGGGCAAATTTTGGGGAGAACCCCCAAAGGGGCTCTTCTAGGAAAGCAGATTCATTTGGCCCCTCCGCTATGAAATATTAATCCCAATATTACCGGGTGGGACGTGCCTGGGCTCGTCTGACCCTTGTTGCTGGGCCAAAGGCGGCAGCTATGATGTTTCACCTCAGAGATACATTTGGCCGGCTGCATCCTGCAACTAGGCACTCGCAACAAATCCAGGCATAGTAGAAACTCAGTTTACCTCTGGTGGAAAAGGTTCAGGGGACGGTGAAGAGAAAAAGGAGAGGATTCTGCTGTAGAGTTTTAATCCAGAGTTTATTCCAGGATGACAGACCTCCGAATCTTGTAACAGCTCCCAACAGAATCCAGACCGCATGGTCCCGTCTCCTTTTAAGCCCGGGGACAGGGGGAGGGGAAGGCACAGGTGAGCCACCAACCAGGTGGGAGGAGGGGAAGGCTCAAAGGATAAAGACACTTGGACAGGCCAATGAGCCCGGACCTGAGGGGCATCTTTTGAACTTCTGCCAACCACACCATGACCCTGCTGGAATGTTAAGATTGATGGACAGCACTTAGCAGGAGGGCAAAGGGGGAGGGGAAAGGACAGATTTCACCTATCCCAACACCTGAGGGATTTTCCTGTTTCCTGAAACAGGAAATGGCGTCACACTGCAACACTCCCCCCAACCGGTCCAGGAGAAAATAGCTCCTTGGAAAGAGGTGGAAAAAACCTGTTTATTAAACAATAAAACCTAAACAATATTGAACAATAAAACCCCTTGTTGCTCCAAAAGAGATGACAAACTGAGAAAGTCCCCTCCCTCAGTTGCAGTTCAGCTCACACAGGCTCTTATCAGTCCCTCTGGTGCTGGAAATGTTGCAGGCCGGGCACGGCCTGGTGGGCCACAGGTGCTAGCTGCTGGTGCTCTTCGGGGTGTTCAGTCCAGAGCAGGTTTCAAGAGGTCCAAAGAAAAGGGAAAAAAGAAAAGAAACCACAGTCCAGGGAACTTCCTTGCCTCAGCAAGCTAAAACTAACTAAAAGCAAAGGAGAGCTCTGTCCCACTGTCTGTTCATCCACAGACAACACAGTCCAGGAGCAGGAATGTGGAGGAGTGAGTGCAGTGTCTGAAAACAAACTGCTGCTTCTTCTCTCCCCCCTTCACTCTCTGCAACAAGTCTTAAAGGTGCAAAACTTATTATGCAGCATAAACAGAACAAGATGATTGGGGTTAAAAGCATCATATAATCAGCTTAGGACAACTCCCTCTCTCTTTCTCCCCCTCTTTTCTATTCTTTTCCTCTCCCTAATTCCTTTCATGCGTTTGCTGTGGTCATTCTATAAAGGTGCATTTGTTTGGATTGATACTGCAATCCCCTTTCCGTGTTGTCTGTTGCACTCCGAGATCAGTTAACCAACCATCACCACCCCCATTGGTATGAGCGGATCGTGACATTAAATTGGCATCATGGACAGGATTCTGATAGACAGAAGGGTCTGCAAGGCTGTTTGTAGTCTGTAACAGGGGAAGGACGATTTGCTTCAGCCACACCTAGCCCCTCATCGCGAAAGGGTTGAACGAAGCTGGAAAGCAAGGAAAGCTCTTTGAATTTCCCACAAACTGTGCACGCCCAGGTGAAATACGCCCCCATACTCTATTGAGGGTTCTGTCTTTAGAATTTCCCAAAAAATCTCTTAGCGCAAAAGGGGAAACTGTTTTTGTTATGTGTGAATTTGGACTGTCTGGGAAGGAAGGGACAACTTGAAGGAGCTAAGCAGGGCCTCCCAGGGAGATTTGGTCTCTTCACCCAGCCAGGGAAGCAAAGGGGAACACAGCAAAGGCTGTGAGATTGTCTAACTTAAGTTTGCACCTCCCTGTCATGGTTTTGGTCCCTTCATAAAATGACTGAAAACTCTAGCACAAAAGTTAAAGCTGAATTTTCTGCTCTGCTTGCTAAATAGAATGCCAAGCCTTCTCCAAGGGGGGAGGTTTGGGCAGAGAACAACTGGTTTAATTTAGAAAATGTCATAGATAGAATTTGTTCTTTACAACAGGAAACAGAAGTTAAACTGGGCAAAAATAAAACCATCCTCTGCTCAGTTTTGGCAGCTTGTCTCACAGCAGCCATAGAAATCCTTTTTAAGCAAAGAAATGAGGAAATAGCAAGAATAGATTCCCTTCAAAACCTAGTTGAAATTTTGCAGAAAGAATTAAAGGAAGATAGAAATGAGATCTATATGTTGCGAGCTGCCCTTAGAGAGGAACTTGCTAAGAATTCACATCATACTGATTCCTCTACAGGGCCAGAGGAAAAGGAAACTCCTGACATGAAACAAATCTATCCCCGTAAGGAACTTGAGGCAGTAAAAAATTGGAGAGAATACTGCTGTCCTCTCTTGAGACCCTTGGTTCAAACAGAATAGAACTATATTAATGATGAGGATTGTTGGAATGTTGGGGGACATAAGACAGATGATGCACTTTGGACCTGGTTAACATAAGAGATTTGATAACAGGATGCCTTGGCATAAACAAATGGAACTTTGAAAATTCGACCTGGATTGCAAGAAGATTAAATCAAACGGGTTTACTGGCAAAAGAAAATCCCATGAAACTCTGCAAGCAAGAGATGTTGTTATATGCGTAAGTTTGTGTATGTGATTTTAACCTAATCATTGTAGTACACATTACTAGTCTCCCTGAAATGGTATATAAGTGCTTGTATCCCACAATAAAATTGGATTCTGATTACCGAGTGGGTCTCCCTGTCTCTCTGCATTGCCGAAAGAGGATCTTGACCCACATATCACAACTAAACAAATACCGTTCAGTGCTACCGAATTAGCTAAGCTGTAAAAAGAATTCGGGCGCCTCCCACAAGAATCAGAGACAGAATATGTCTTCCGAGTGTCCCTCAATGGTGGAGATCAAATTAAATTAACCGGAGGCCAGTGGGTACTGGGGACATGGAGCCTTCTTCACAACAAGAGATAAGGAGGTAAGAGTGATGCATGGTCCCTGACACAGGGTGCGTCTTTCTGGGCCGGGAGAATGAATCCTTTGGAAAGGGGTGACCCCCTGGCAATCGTTGACACCACCAACCAGCTCTTAGAAAGTGTCCACAAAGCCACCTGCCTGCAAATGATTCATGAAAAGAAATTAGTTCCTGGTTTTGAATGCCCAATGCAATTACCTGTGAAGCCAGAACTAATGACCAATTGAACTCGTGGGCTTCCAGAAACACTTAAACATACAGCAATGACTCTACAGAAAACCATAATGGCTTTGAATCCTGTAGAAAGACTAGATAAGATTCCTCAGGAATTCCCCTGACCAAAGTGGACCTAGAGATCCTGGCTTCACTCCCTACTCTTCCCCCTCACAGCCCTCAGCTTCTCAATCTGATTCACCTGCCAGTAGCCATAAAGTTTGGACATGAGCTGAAGTTGCAATAGATCTAATTAATTATTGTAGACAATATGGACCTATAAAAACCCCGGCGTAGAAATCAGAAAATAACAAAGGTGTTTGGTTTATTGGGGCTCCTCACAGTGAAAATATAGAGAAAGGAAAACAGATCTCTAACTGCCACCGTTGGTGGTTGTTGGGAATTCAAAAGTGGGTCCCCAAAGAGGTGATGGATGGTTTGCCCCTTGATAAATTGCAGAAAATAATAAATAATTGGCACCAGCGAAAACCGAATCCATTGGCTCAACCCAGTGCACCCCTCCCTTCTCAGGGACAAAAACTAACCCTCCCCCAGCCTCTCCCACAGAACACAGGCAGTGAACCAAAACCAACAGGGTTTTCGGGAAACAAATCTCTCTGCCGCTTACAGGTGGGCAAAGGGGCGGAGCGTGGGTTTATTTAAGAATGCTCACTAAAAATAAATCAGGATATATATTAAGCCCAGCTATCACGGGCCTCCACAGGCTACTAGTAACCTTTTTGATTGACATTGGGGCTCAAATCTCTGCACTAACAAAAAAGGATGCCCAGAGGTGTGGAATTGTTCCAACTAAGAGACAATGCTGTGTTCTTAATGCTCTGGGAACTACAGAATCTGTGAATGTTGCCTTAGCCAAACTGATGCGCCCTGGAAATGAGCATCAACTAGTCATCAAAATGGTAATTGGGAACATTCCAAATAATTGATTAGGAATGGGTGTCCTTGCTGGGAGGCAGTGGGAAGACTCTGAGGGATTTCTGTGGTCTTTTGGCACACTGCCACTTAACATTAGGCTGCTTCAAACCGCACCCTCCCTACCCTATAATCAAACAACTAATGTAAAACAATACCCTCTACCTTCTGGTGCCAGAGAAGGTATCAAAGCGGTTCTACAGGACTTGAGAAACCAAGGGGTAATAATTCACACACATTCTCCTTTTAATTCACCGGTATGGCCAGTCTGAAAAGCCAGTGGAAAGTGGAGATTAACAGTAGATTTTCGCAGGCTTAATGCCAACACAGACCCTCTTACAGCACTGGTCCCAAACTTAGCTGAATTAATAACATCAATTCAAGAAAAGGCTCACTCAATCATGGCAATGGCAACTATGGATGTCAAAGACATCTTCCTTATGATACCTATACAGCCAGAAGATAGGGACCGTTTTGCCTTCACATAGGAAAGGACAGCAATACACTTGCACTAGGCTTCCCCAAGGCAACAAACACTCCTCCACTTTGGCCCACCATGCTTTAGTTCAGGAATTAGAAAAAATACCCAAACCTGATCCTGCTGATCCTGTAGCTGATAATCAATACATTTAAGACACTCTGGGGGGGGGGTGGGGGGGGGTGGGGAGGGGGGGAAGGATGAAATAGAGGTAGTAGGGAAACATCAGCAGAAAATAATCTCTCACTTAAAAAGTCTTGATTTGCAGATACCCGCAGAGAAAATTCAGAAACCTTCTCAGGAAGTGAAGATTTTGAGAATTTGGTGGAAAGGAGGCATGACATGTATTCCATCCGATACCCTAACCTCTTTAGATCAAAGGCCTGAATTGAGGAAAGATCTCCAGCAAGCTCTAGGACTATTAGTGTTCTGGAGAAAACACATCCCAGATTTCTCAATAATTGCTAGGCCACTTTTTGCCTTGCTGAGGAAAAGGATTAAATGGGATTGGACTCCTTCTCAGGAAGAAGCATTGCAATTACTGATTTTTGAGGCAACAGCTCACCAAGCACTAGGCCCTATCCATCCCACAGATCCCTTTCAGGTGGAATGGGGATTTGCCTCCTCAGGGCTATCAGTACACATTTGGCAGTGGGGTCCCGAGGGTCCAACGGGGCCTCTTGGTTTTTATTCCTGTGGTTTCAAAGATGCTGAGAAAAGATACACTACCTGGGAAAAGGGGTTGTTTGTAGTTAGCTTAGCTGTCCTAGAAGAGGAAAAAATTGCATGACAAGAGCTTATTGTATTAAGAAGCCCTTTCAAAGTTATCAAAATCGTCACTAATGGGAGCCCCACCCCCCCCCCCCCCCCAACCTGACGGGGTAGCCCTTAGGGCCTCAGTTAGGAAATGGTATGCTCAGATGGAAGGCTATTGTAATACCGTCTCAATAACGGAAGATGCTGCTAAAAATCTAACAATCCAAGGCACTGAGAGCCTGGTTAGCAGCCAAGATAAATCTACCTCTGTAATCAAAGCTGCCCTTCCTTTCTCCCCCAAACAAGCAGCAAGTTCTTGGTTCACAGATGCCTCTGCAAAATGGGAAGGGAAGGTATGGAGATATAGAACAGCTGTCTTACACATTTCATCTGGTGAAAGAATCATTACCGAAGGGGAAGGCAGCGCTCAGGCTGGGGAACTCATAGCTGTTTGGAGTGTTTTCTGATGTGAGGCACAGAACATTTCTCTTGTCTGCATTTATACCGACCCTTACGCAGTGTACAAAGGTTGTACCGAGTGGCTTCCTTTCTGGCAGCAAAATGATTGGGAAATTCACAGAATTCCAGTGTGGCAAAAGGAAAAGGGGCAAGAAATTTTAGATGTTGCAAGCCAAGGAAATTTTGCTATTGGTTGGGTAGCTTCTCAGCAAACAGATGGAAATCCAGCAGGAGAGTGGAAGAATAGAGCTGATGAACTAGCAAGGCTCAGCCCCCTGAAAAAGGAACTCATTACTGAGGACTGGGATCAACTATTAGAATGGCTGCATGGAAAAAGACAGCACACAGGTGCAAAAGATTTGTACAAAGAAGCTCATGCTTGTGGTTGGCTGGTTACCAGGGAAATGTGTAAAACATGCGTATCAGCCTGCGAGCAATGTCACAGGTGAGTGGAGAGACATCCTTTAGAAGATGACCCTCTGCATTTAAGAAAGGGTAAAGGCTTATGGGACGCGTGGCAGGTAGACTATATTGGCCCCTTTAAGAAGTCAGGAGGTAAACACTTTGTGCTAGTAGGAGTAGAAATTGTATCTGGGTTGGTTCAAGCTGATGCTTTGAAAAGAGCTACAGGTGATAATGCAGTTAAAGCTTTGCAGGGGTGGTTTGGAACTTTCCCAAAGCCACAGGAAATTCAATCTGATAACAGGTCCCACTTCACTGCTAGAGGTGTACAGCATTGGGCAAAAGGTGAAGGAATTAAGCGGTCTTTCCACACCCCTTTCCACTACCCTCAAGCTAAGGGGATCTTAGAAAGGACCAAGGGTTTTTTGAAAGGACTTCTGAAGCCCCGGGAGGGAAATTGGGACGTTCGGTTATGGGAAGCTGTTAAAAGAGTGAACAGTAGATGGGGGGTGAATGGATGTCCCAAAATCACTGCCTTTTGCCCAACAGCTCCAAGCATCGTTCCCTTACTTCGGCGACCTGACGATTCAAAAAGTCCAGCACATTACCCTGGACAACCTGTTGTGGTGGACCTCCCTCCTGTAGGGGAAGTAGCGCTAGTGCTGAAAACCCCTGTGAAGAAATATGCATGGGTAGCCTCTGATGCTCTAGGGAAAGAGCATTGGATAAATACATGCTGGATAATCCGATCATTTTAACTCTTTTCTGCCCTCAGTGGAAGGATTTCTGTTGTTTTTACTTTGACAGAAGAACCCTGAGGGACATGAAAATCATCTGAACCATGATAACAGTGGTGATGCTTTTCTGCATCCTACCACAATTCCATGGACAGGATCCTGCTGAGTGGTTGTGGTCTGAAGCTACCCTCCATCCCACTAATGTTCTAGGAGCGTATCCCAAGGGTGGCCACCCGAACCTAGAGCCTATAGTGCTGCATGACCCCCAGGTATATGGTCCAAGTGAGTGGGGATGGGATCAGAAGGACTGGACTAGAGCCCTAACTGGAACAATTGGTGAGTCGGTTGTGGAAGCATGCAGAAAAATGGAAGGATCTCTCTATGAGAAATCCACCTCCATCACAGTTGCCGGAAATTTTATGGAACCAGATGGGAAAAATGATTGGGATATCCCTTCAGCGAGACTGTGTCCTACAAACAAGTGGGAGTGTGCCAAACAAATTCCCCTTACTCTGTGTTGCTGCCAGGAGTATATTGATAATTACACTCTAGGTCGCAAAACGAACAATGTTGCAAGTACAAAGGATTGTAAAAATGAACCAATTGATTGCTGGCATAATTTTATGTTAACTAAACCGACATAAGTGACATGCCGCTGGCAAAATAACTTGACCAACCTGTTAGGTTGAAAAGGCTTAGCTCATAAATTTAAGATAGACGCTATAACAAAACCCACGCTGAGTACCGTAGTTACATCCCAGTGGAATAGACGGGACTGAGAGCATGAAGCCCACACTGAGCACCATAGTTACACCCCAATGGGTAGAAGGGACTGAGAGCACAAAGCTGACATTGAGTACAGTAGTTACATCCTAGTGGGCAGAAGGGACTGAGAGTCCCCTTAGTCAATGTGGCCTTGGTCCCAAGCTTTTGTTCACTTGGCAGGAATGGGAAAAACAAAAAGCCTGGCAGCTTCAAGGGGGAGTGGGAGAAGAAATTAGCCGAAGGATTTGTGGAACTGCTTATAGCAAAGCAATCTCAATCAGTGTTTTGACAGATCAGACAAATAAGCGTGAACAGGTTTGTACGCCCCCAAGCGTACAAGACTGTTGGCACAATTTTACATTAACACAAACTGCAGAAGTAGTTTGTCTTTGGTCCAAAACTAGTGAAGGCTTTTCTTTTAAGTTGATAATAAATGGTATGAACCAACCTTCTACTACCACCACTCCAGCCCAACCACCGCTTATGCTTAGCCTGAGAAATTTTGAAATTGGACCATATATAATCAGGAAAACTGGTCAACAACACATATTGTTCAATCTGGCACGGTCTCTTAAACAAGTCAAATTGCTGATGATGCAAAACAATGTCTCAGAAATTCAGCCGGCCTGTTTGCCTTTTTTGTGGACTTCCTTTGAGGGTTGGACCACCTGGCTGCAAAAACAGAAAGTCCGTTTTTTCTTTAAAAACGGACACTAAGAGACATAACCGGTGTTTTGGGAACAGGTTTTGGAATTCTAAATAGTATTGATTCTGAAATACACTAATGGATAAATTGGCTGCCACAAAATGGTTAGAGATTTGACCAAATTAAAACAACCACTGCAATCATCCTTATTGGCTTTGGGAACACAGCAGTGCTTGCTATCAAACATATTACCAGCTTGGGAAAAGGTAAATGTAAGTGATCACAAATTGGTATACTGATGCACTTGGTGCTACACAAAACAACCTTTCTTTGGCTCTTAGCTCTATCCAGGCACAATTGTCGATGCAGTCAGTTGCTGCCTCAATGATAAGAAAAGGTGAAGGCAATTTTCCTACTGAAATTCAGAAAAGAATTTGGGACAGTGCCACTGATTTTGAAAGAGAATTCCAGTCCTGGTGGAACTTGGTGAATTTTACTTATCACCCCATTACAAACACAGCCACAGCTCTTGTGTTAACCGTACGCAATGCCTCAGTGCATTTGAGATTTCCTATTATTGCATTAGGGCTAAATCATGATGGAGCTATTCCCAATCTTTCTGAACATAGAGAATAGGCCCATCAAACTGGTAAAAAATGGCAAAATGTTAATTTGGAATCTTCTATTGTCCGAGAACTAGGCTTCATCTGTGAAAGTAATGCAATTCCAGCTCAGGATGTTTGTTTGGACACAGAACAAAATATCTGTCATTTTGAAATTCATCCTAACGAGACTTTCGAAACAGTCCTTAAATATATAGGCAATGGGTGTGGGTGCTTTAGAACTGCTTGTGATATGGTATTTGTAGAAAATGCAGTAGTGGATAGTAAAAATCATGCAAATTTTTGCTCTTGTAACTTTGCAAAATTGAGGGATGTGATTTTTCTTCAGAAGCTCCAGTTACCTCCCATTACCTTTTACAATCCAATTAAAGACTGATTCACAAACTATTACTGTCCTAGGGTGACGTTATGATGCTTGTATCCCCATCCATGTGTTCTGTTTATGCTGGATATCATGTTCTGTGCCTTCAAGACTGGCTGTGAAGAGCGAATGTTTTGTTTCAGTTTTGCTATCAGCCGCTCCCCCACAGCTGGTGCGACACAGAGACAGGGCAGTACATGGGTGCTGCTTTTGCTTTTTGCTTTGCTTTTCGCTTTGCTTTTGCTTCGGCTTTGCTCCTGCTTTGCTCTTGCTTTTTTGCTCCTGCTCATTAGTTAGTTTAGCTAAGCAGTCCCAATTTTCCCTGGACTGTTTCTCCTTTCCCTTCTTTGGACCTACTCGGACCTGCTCCGGACTGGGACCTGGGAAACACCGAGAGTTTGCACCTTGTGGCCAAGGTGCAGCAGCTACCCCAGCACAGGACAGACTGATAACAGAGCGAGCACTCCCAAGAGAGACTTTCTGAAGCTGTCTACTTTTTCAGAGCGGTGAAAGAGTGGTGCCATCTGGTATTGTTCCTTTTGTGTGCTGGGGGGTGCTTTGCCTGTTACAGAAACAGGTTCTTTCCACTTGTTTCCAAGGAATCCTTCCCGACCCGGTTGGGGGGAGGGGCCGTGTGGGTTTGTTTTCTGGAGGGTCCACCTTTTGGAGGTTTTCTCCCAAATTTGCCCTAAACCAGGACATTTACCTACTCCCATTGGGATGAACATTACTTTGGTAAAGCAATCTTTGCTTCATCAGGACTTCATTGAAATATTGGAGAAGATCAAGAAGAATAGACAGAAAGCACTGGTAACTGTTCATCACAATGTGAAAGAAATACACCATGTCATAGAGAGAGTAAGAAGAGATGCTGAACACAGATGGTAGGATACTCTTTTTGGGTGGTCACCTACTGCCACAGGAGTCCTGAACAGTATGTGTCATCCCATCATTGCCCTTTTGAGTTTCGTTTTGATTGGGGTTTTTTAATCAGCAATCTTACTCATTATGAATTGGAGAATGATGAAAGAGTTAACAAAATTGATGTCTGTAATTAATGCACACAACTTGGCTGATGTCCTTTTCACTGTGGACATCTCCAAGACTATTGACACAAGGCGACTATAATGAGAGGATGTGTTTTGAAATCGTCTTCAATTTTCTTTGATGATTATAAGAAAATTACTTTTGATTTTTGGTGAATTGTTTTGAAAAAAAATATTTTAAATTAACTGTTGTTGATTTGTTTATTGCTTTATTGCCTTTGATTATTTGTGATTAGTTTCAGATATTTGAAAAAAATGTTTCAAAATAATATGGTTTAAATTACTGTTATTATATTTGTTTCTTGTTTCCTTACCCCTGCCTTTTTCTATCTTTTCTTGTCCTTCCCTTCTCTCTCTCTGTCTGACGTATTGTCTCTGCTTTCTGGGATATGCTACCAATGTGCGACAAGTACACAACAATAGTACAGAACACTGCTGATGAAGACCCTTTGAAGCCTGTCGTGAGTCACCAGGTGCTGTGAAAGATGGTCTGAGGTTCCCCTCATTTGCCTCACGACTGTCCACAGGACCGATATCAGGACCCTGAGGACCCTGATGGGACCTCTGGCCTGCCAGTAATGGATGAACACCAAAAATCCTGAGGCCCCTGAGCAGAATTCTGGCCTGCCAAGTGATTGTTCACAGCTGTGTCTTCAGTGACTGCTTCTAGCAGGGCCTGCCAAAGGGCGACCCGGCCTATATGCTTGCACCTGCTTCACGACAATAGACCAGGAATTTTCCCACCTCTTGGCCAGATGAACTTGCTGGGGCAACTTGGTAGCCCCCCCATGGAAAATCCTTCATCTGCTCCACTACCACCGTGAGGCACCGAGGTTGAAGCCCCCCTACCAAGGACTGAGACTGAGACACCTGTAATTCTGATGCAGGGGTGCTGGCCTGACTGAAGCAGGATGCCTGCTGAGTGTTGCCTACAGATGTGCCTACAGGACCTAGACTGGTTTCCCCTAGAAAGCAGTCCTGAAACAGTGGGTCCCACTCACTGCTGATACTGACTTATCCTGCTGAGAACATGGACTGTCTGTACCCGTCTTCAATACCTTTTTCCCCCTCAGCAATTTCAATAGACTTCTTCTTCTTGATTATATCTGTTCCCCCTCAGCCATTTCAAGATTCTGTTTCCCCCCTCAGCAATGGACTATAATAGAACCTTGAGTTAACCAGAACTTTGAGATCTTCCCAACGTGACTAGGCAAACTCTATCGGCTGGACTAAGAGGACTTAGTCTCTCCATGTTTGGTAGCTATACTCCTCTCTCTTTCTCCCCCTCTTTTTTATTCTTTTCCTCTCCCTGATTCCTTTCAGGCATTTGCTGTGGTCATTCTATAAAGGTGCATTTGTTTGGATTGATACTGCAATCCCCTTTCCAGGTTGTCTGTTGCACTCCGTGATCAGTTAACCAACCAACCAGTTAACCAACCCCTTGGTATCAGCGGATCGTGACAATACCTTCTTTCAAGCTGACATTGGTTCTAGTCCATATAAGCACACTGGTAGGTAAAAGTAGACTCTAAAAGATAACATTCAAAATGTATTTCCCTTGTCTTCCCATTAAAGCAAGTGAAGAAAGCAGACAGGAGATCTTCAGATAACATGCTATGCAAATTGAAAAGATTCTGTCCTTATTTGAAGCAACTGAGAAACTCACTCAATGAAATACAGTTCAGACAGATCGAAGGGTCACAGATGATGTCAAATCTGTACTTTCAATGTTTGAATGAAGCAAGATTTCTTGAAGTACAATCCTATAAAATGAAGGTGAGTTTGCAGAAGCAATTGAACTGGGTCTGTTTTATAAACACAATGTTTTCTAAGTAACTGAGGATTCAGGAAGGCAACCTTGGAATTTAAAGGATTTAGAAAGATACAAATACCAACACTGGCAGTTCATTAGCTTTAACAGTCTCTTCAAATAAGATCTATTTTTAACTTCTTCTTGTAGTAGGTCGGAAGACATTAGGAATGATGCAATAAAACAAAACAAACAACAAACCAAAACAAAACCAAAACAGCTTTCTCAAAAAGCTTGGAGAAACCAGAGAAATTATGATTTTTAGGGGTTAAGTAGTCCTTTAAAAGTTGTCTCTGGGAAAAGAGATAAAAAACCACTAATTGACTGTGGAGTATATTCCAAACCTGTCCTGAAGCATGTAAGGGACAAGAGCCTGTAATAAAACTACTATGCTGGGTTCATCTGTTAAAAGCATTCCAGAATGGTTGAAATTATCAATCACATAATGTGGGATTAAAAAAAAAAAAAAAAAAGAAAAAAAGAAAAAGAAAAAAGAAGAAAACATAGAGAAAAAAATATTTTGAACATGTTTTCCCATTCCCAGATGGCATAACAGCTTTATTTCATTTTGTTCCTAAGACTGATTAATAGCTTATGAAGTGTTTTACAATTGAGAGTGAGAGTGTTCACACTAACCATACAATTTGGATGGATCTCTTTTACTTTGCACAGCAGCAGATACGGTTTAGCACTCCACAGTTCAGTCCCCGAAAGTGAATGGGTTTGGCAGATTTAACCTAACTGGCCAGTCCACCAGAATGCTTAATTATCTTGGAAAATGCTTTGCTCTGTCTCATTATCTGGACATGTCTCTCTAGCTCCGCTTTGAGCTCCTTGATCTTTCATCTACAGGATGGGATCCAATTTAGCTTAGCAAGGACATAGCCTTTCAAAACCACATCTTTTATCTTCTGCATTCATACAAGTACATTTCTACTGCAGGGAACCCTGTGGAAGATCCTAGTTGTTTTGTTTCTCAGATAGTTGTTGCATAAAAGAGCTCTTCTTTTAATTTTTTCCCTGCTAAAGTATAGGCTCTGTACTTAACTGATTGTGATGCTAACTCATTATCATCTATTCTTCAGTCGTACAGAGTAGGCAGCAAAGTTTTCTTCTGAAGACATTCATTTAATGAGAAATGCTGAAGGTCTGACTTTAGTTGCAAAGGTCACTGATTGACCGGTTGCAAAATTGTTAAGTCTAGTAAGAGCAGGAAAAGTGTGCTGTTGCTGTGCCTGTAAATGTCGTGTCAGCTGCTGTTGGGATAAAAAGCATGAGCATAAGAAAAGATATCTGCATGGATAGAAAAGAAATTTGTTGTGATTTCTGCACAAGAGGAAGTATGAAGCACTTATTTCAGTGGCTAAGACAGTATCATCATTGGGCCAGTTCTCTTCAACATCTTTTGAACAACCTGGACACAGCACTTGAAGGAATATTAAGACAGTTTGCCAAAGACACTAAATTGGGAGGAGCTGTGAACTAACTCCCTTGAGGGCACAGAGACCTTGCAGAGAGATCTTGCCAAATAGGAGAGATGGGCAATTCTTGCTGGCCGGGAGTCTATGCACAAATCACAAAAGGGGCGGGACTGCTGGGGACGGCGTCTCAAGCTGGTTTTTTTCCAGCATCAGTCTCATGACATGGTGATGACAATGGGAAGCTGCCAGCAGCTCACGTCCCCAGCAGCAGACAAAGAACTTAATGTTACAACTTACTTGAAAAGTTTTTTGACCAATCACACAAAGCAAAAGCATATTGACAGTACTTCTGTCCAATCACTATAAAGACATGTACCTGGGCTTAGAACGATGCTCGCTTCTTTCGAATAAAAGTCCTGCTTGTAAGCCTTAAGATACAATGCACGGAGCTCCATTATTAAGCTTAGAACTACCTAACATTGCGCTAGATATACTTTGCTGTAGCTTAGGGAGTTATTCTAGACAAGCATTAATACACAGACCATTGTTCCATTTGTCCTTACTTTTCTACTTCTCATCTAATTTTTCTGCTGACAAACCTTATGACTACTGCTTAGCTCCAATGACAGTTCTGCTGTCTCTGAGGCCTTCCTTTTGCAGCTTTCCCAAACCCCTCTGTTTTTGAGGATTCCCACAGGCAATCACCAACCAGATGGAGTTGAACAAGGGCAAGTGCTGGATTCAGCACCTGCAACAGGGCAATCCTGGTGGATGTATAGACTAGGGAGGGAGCAAGAGGCTGGGAGAAGCACTGCAGAAAGGGACCCAGGCTCCTGGCCAATGGCAAGCTGAATGTGCATCAGCAGTGCCCTGGCAGCCAGGAGGGCCAAGCCTGTCCTGGGGTGCATCAGGCACAGTATCACCAGCTGGGCAAGGGAGGGGATTGTCTTGCTCTGCTCTGCTCTGGGGCGGAATCACCTTGGTATTAGAAAGTCCTCAAATGAGGTCTACAAAGACAGGACTCAAAGAAATGGCATGCAGCTGAGTCAGGGGAGGTTTAGGTTGGGTATCCGGAAAAAGTTTTTAACCAGAGAATGGCTGGGCACTGGAAGAGTCTTTCCAGGGAGTGGTCACACCATCACAACTGTCTGAGTTTGGACATTGCTCTCAGGCATATGGTGTGATTCTCAAGGATGGCCCCAGGCAGGGCCAGGAGTTGGACTGATGATGATCCTGATGGGGTCCTTCCAATTCAACAGATTCGACGACTCGATGGTTCTGTCCTGGCCACTCAAGGTATATTGCTTGGTCTCATCAGATTTTGATCTGCTCTTGTTGGTCAGACTTTGTCCCTACTGGCTAATGATATTTATCACAAAAGACAAAGTGCCTTTTCTCAATTTTCTCAAGCAATTGGAACATGCGCCTTAGAATCCTAAAAAAGTCTTTTCTTTGAAACAACACTGTAGTGTTTTTCAGTGCCCAGTAGTCTTTCCAGATCTTAAGGAGAAAGAAGGCAAAATGAGGGGACGTATTACAATGAATGATTGTCAATTTTCCGGTTCTTTAGCAGTATATTTGTACTTCCACTATTCTTTGCTGTAAAATCATGGTTTTCTATAGTATCCAATTTTCTAGCAAGACACATTTCTGCAACTGAGCCCATCAGTCTTTGTGAAAATATATTGTCAAAAGTACAAAACATATGAATAGGCAGTGACAAGTGAGGGAAAAAAGAAGTATGAGAAGCAGCTGCATGATACTAAAGTGAGACAAGAAGGAGGAGAAGGTGCTCCAGTTGACACAGCAAAGAATCCCCCACAGTCCCTGGAGGACATCATCATCAAGCAGGTTGTCTCCCAGCAGTCCCTGGAGAACCGTGGAGGAACACAATGGAGCTCGTGGGGAGCTCCATTGCACAGCAGGTGAATGTGCTTTGAAGGAAGCTGCAGCTTGTGGAGGGAGGGAGGGCCAGAAAAGCATCCTTGACCTCTTGGAAGAGTGGAAGAGTACGTGCAAATCTTAAACAGCTGCTAACTCTAATCTATTCTCTTTCCACTTCTTGTCTTAGGTAAGTAAGAAGACAACCCAAGAATTAGAAGCCTAAATTCTTTTGCTTGAGGCTCCCATTCTTTCTGCCATTCTCTTAAAATTTAGTTTGAAGTAAAACTCATGATAAAGCTCTTAAGGCTTGATGTTCAGGCTTTTCAGAAAATAGGGAGTGCAAATAACTCTTGTCACTGTCATTTTTTTCATAGAAGGAAAAAAGGGAAATTACTGGTTTTCAAGGACTTACAGAAATCCATTGGTAACGGTGGTGAGACTGAAGAGTTTAATTAATCTGAAAAGAGAATGTCGTGGAGCTACCTCAGCACTGTACAAGTTTTTTTACCAGGAAGTCTAGACTTTTAAACAGACTAAGGACACAATAGTTATCTCTGGGAATATTTTAGTATGTATAGTACATTCATCTTTAAATAGTTCTATCTGTTTGACAGTTATGACTTAGGCTTTAAATTTGATGTGAAAAGAAATATTTGTGATTCAGATCATTTCCATTTCTGAAGCATTTCAGTTGTTGACTGTTTTTGCTGTCTCCTGAGGGCGGGAAAATAGTCTTTGTACCAATACTGAAACAAACTAGATGGAAAAATTGGTTTTCCTCATTCTTTTCTGTCTATTCGAACAGGCACAGCAGCAAGACCACTGCTATGCGTCTGAGTGGCCCTTCCACTCCTGGAGGACAAATTTGTAGTGGCTAGTATGTTATTTGCACACATTTCTGATGCCGGCTGTTAACTGTTGTGCAGAAAGATCTGTCAACCTTTTTCCCCGGAGGACACTTCTGAATTGCTTCACTTGTCTCTGAAGCAGAGAACTAAGCTGGCACTCCATTTCTGAGATCTTGCTGCGTTAGCCCCCAAACCCATTTCTTTCAAATGCCTTTTACTTTCAACCAAAGCACTTCATTACTTCATGATGTAATCTCTTGTTCTTAATGTTCGGGGGATTGTTTTAGACTGATAAGACCATATTGCAGTAAGCAGGTAGAACATCTATCTTAAGCAGTATCCATCACTTGGCTTTGGTTCATGTATCATAACATCTGCAAGGAATGTCATTTACAATCAATGGATGGGCTGGGGTAACGGGCCACAGGTTTAGGAATCTTTCTCCAATTAATTTTGCATTAAAATTTAGCTCTTATCATTTCAATTGTGTCTTTATTAAAACAATCATCTATTTATTACCTGTACCACAATGAACTGTGTACCTGTACCACAGTCAACAGTGGCTGAGCATCCTACAACAATTCCAAGAAGAAGAATGGTCTGAGCCCCCAGTGCAGCACATGAAGTCTGTCATCAAGTCAGAGTCCCGCAGGCGTTTTCTCAGCCTGGAGAAGAGCAGACTCTGGGCAAATTGTTAGAGCAGCTCTCCAGTAGCTGAAGACAGCCTACCAGAAGGAGACAGGTGAGCTACACAAGGGCACGGAGCGATAGGAAAAGTGTGGATGGCTTTAAAACCTGAAGAGTATAGGTTTCCTTTGGCTATTGGGAAGAAATTCCTTGCCAAGAGGGTTGGGAGACACTGGAACATGTTGTGGGTGACCAATTCCTGGAAGTGATCAAGGCCAGCTTGAACGGGTCTTTGAGTTTAAGGCGGTCTAGTGGAAGGTGTCCCTGACAATGACATGGTGGGGAGGAGGTAGGTGAATTTAAGGTCCCTTCCAAAGCCAACCATTCCATTATTCTATGGTAATCATTCTGTACAGTAGCAGTAAGAAGTTGAAGCTAGAAATAACATATTCATGCTGAGAAACTGCTATCCAATGAGTTGAACTGTTTGGGTCTCACATTTATGTGCCATTTAGCAATACTATATCTAATATCTAGTCCTCGCTCTTTATCATACACGCAAGTATTTTATCATCTTTAACGTTTCTGACATTTGGGAATTTTCTTCCCTTCTCTCTCTTTCTTTCTTTCTTTCTTTCTTTCTTTCTTTCTTTCTTTCTTTCTTTCTTTCTTTCTTTCTTTCTTTCTTTCTTTCTTTCTTTCTTTCTTTCTTTCTTTCTTTCTTTCTTTCTTTCTTTCTTTCTTTCTTTCTTTCTTTCTTTCTTTCTTTTTCTTTCTTTCCTTCTTTTTCCCTTCCTTTTCTTTCTTTCTTTTTCTTTCTTTCTTTCTTTTTCTCTTTCTCTCTTTCCTTCTTTCTTTTCTTTCCTTCCCCCACTTCCTTCCTTCACTGCCTTCCTTCCACTATGTCCTTCTTTCTGCCACGTCCTTCTGCCACTTCCTTCCCTCCCTCCCTCCCTCCACTTTGATGTTAATCTGCAAACTGTCAAGGAGTTACAGGAAATTACTCTTCTTAAATATCATTTTGAAGCTTAGAAATGAATAACAAAATTGTGTCAAACCATGGCATTTAAAAGCCACCTGAAAGTGAGAACTAGCTATTGAAAAGACAAAAATACAAAAATGAAATGATGGAGTGGATGGTTTTAAGGGATATTCTTTGTATTGCTTTGATACAAATGAGGATCTCCATTTTTACACCTTCTAAAAACACATCTTGAAACTTACTACTTTCCATGACAAAAATATTTCCAAAACAAGGAAATTGATTTATGCAGATGAAAATATCATCTCCGAAATAGTCATCATCAAGTCCAAAAGATTACCCTGCTTTTACGTAGTAAGCTTTATGGAGATTTCTATTCTCACACAAACCAAGAAGAATCTTTCAAATGACTAGAAAATCTTTAAAAGCAAAATAACCTTGAAGAAAAAAGATCCAAAAAAGAGCCGGGAATTAGATACGTCCACACTTGTTACATGTTGGTTACTAATATTGGCTCTAGTTTGTTGGCGAGTACACTTCCCATTCACGCACGCACGCACCCCTCTTCCTCCTGCACACAGATGTGTGATATTGGGTCTCAAAGAATGGACTATTTTCTCTTAGATAGGTTTTGGTTCTCAAAGTCAAAGCGTAGTCTTCCTGGCTCTATTACCAGGATTTTGTTCTGGCAAGGGAATGTGCTTGTGCCTGTTAGAAATGGGGAGGAGGGGACAGAAAGCAAAGCCATTTGAAGACAACCTGCAGCATAACTAAGAAAGTGGGGTGCTTCTTGACTGCACAGCAAAAGAAAGATCGGGAGTAAAATGGAGGAAAACTTGAGGTGCTGATAGAGTTTCTCCTTGTGACAGCTTTCAAACGGACAGAAAACAGCACTTCCTCATTCTCCTGCCTTTTCAATTCACATTAACATTGGAAGAAAAGGGGTTTTGGACAACTTTCTTTTGCTTCTTGCTAAACACTCTGCTGACACTCCATGCAACTTCCAGAAAAAGATCCGGGATGCTTTTTGTACTGGCACAGTTTCTCCTTGCGAGACATAGTAGAAAAGGTTTTTGCTAAGATGTAGGCAACAAGAGACGCAGATTCAGAGATACAGAGCTCTCCGAAGGTAAGGGCCGCTCCCGGGCATCTTTCCGCAGAAGCCGTGCTCCGGAGCGCAGCGCGACCGGCACAATGCTCTGTGTGCAAAGAAGCCTCTTCTTCGCCTCCGGGAGATGGAGAGAACGGCCGCGTCTTTAAAAGCGAAGAAAAAAGTCGCACAACATGGGGATTGTGTGTGCAGCTCTCAAACCTAAAGAAAACAGTACCTTACCACTCTCCTGCCTTTCCTATTCACATTACCATTCAAAAAGAAGGAGTTTTGGACAACTTTATTTTGCTTCTTGCTAAACACTCTGCAGACCTCCGTGCAACTTCTAGAACAAGAGCGGAGATGCTTTCCGTACTGGCACAGTTTGTCCTTGCAAGACATAGTAAAAAAGCTTTTTGCTAAGTTTTATGCCACAAGAGAGGCAGAAGGCAGAGATACGGAGCTCTCCGAAACTAAGCCCCCTGCCAGGGCGTCTTTCGTCAGAAGCCGCTCTCCGGAGAACACCGCCACCGGCACAATGCTCTGTGCGCGAAGAAGCCTCTTCTTCGCCTCCGGGAGATGGAGAGAACGGCAGCTTCCCAAAGGCGAAGATGCAAGCCGCAGCACACCGATATAGCGTGTGCAGCTTTCAAATTGATAGAAACGAGTACTTTAGCATTCTCCTGCCGTTTCATTCACATTATATTCGAATAAAAGGAGTTTTGGGACACTATCTTTTTCATCTTCTTAAACACTCTGCAGTCCTCTGTGCAACTTTTAGAAGAAGATCGGGGATGTTTTGTGTACTGGCACAGTTTTTCCTTGCAAGATATGGTGGAAAAGCTTTTTGCTGAGTGTTGAGCGACAAGACACGCAGAAGACAGAGATACGGAGCTGTCTGAAGCAAAATGCCGGTCCCGGGCAGCGTTTGGCACAAACCGCTCTCCAAAGCTCCTTGCGCCGGGCACAATGCTCTGTGTGCAAAGAAGCCGCTTCTTTGCCTCGGGGAGACGGAGGGAGCGGCACCTTCCGAAAGGCTAAGAACCAAGACGCCTAATACCAGCATAACCTGAGCACCTTTCAAACAAATAGGAAAGAGTACTTTACCACTTTCCTGACTTTTCCATTCACAATATAATCGAATAAAAGGAGTTTTCGACAACTATCTTTTTCTTCTAATTAAACAGTTCGAATACCTATGTGCATCTTTCAGAACAAGATCCGGGATGTTTTGTGTACTGGCACAATTTCTCTGTGCAAGATATGGTGGAAAAGCTTTTTGCTGAAAGTTGAGCAACAAGAGACACAGAAGACGCAGAGACAGAGCTCTCGGAAGCTAAATGCCGGTCCCGGGCATCTTTCGGCAGAAGCCGATCTCTGAAATGCACTGCGACCCAAACAATGCTCTGTGCGCAAAGAAGCCGCTTCTTCGCCTCTGGGAGACTCGGCGAGTAGCAGCTTCCCAAAGGCGAAGATGCAAGCTGCACCACACAGGCACATTGTGGGCAGCATTCAGACTTAGAGAAAACAGTACTTTACCACTTTCCTGCCTTTTCCATTGATATTATATTCAAAAGGAACGAGTTTTGGACAACTACCTTTCATTCTTGCCAAACTCTTTGCAGACCTCCGTGCAAGCTTTAGAACAAGATTTTGGATGTTTTATTTACTGGCAGTGTTTCTCTTTGCTAGATATTGTGGAAAAGCTTTTTGTTGAGTGTTGAACGACAAGAACCGAAGAAGACGCAGATACGCAGCTCTCCGAAGCTAAATGCCGGTCCCGGGCATCTTTCGGCACAAACCGCTCTCAGGAGCTCGGCACGCTGGCACAATGCTCTGTGCGCAAAGAAGCCGCTTCTTCGCCTCCGGGAGACGGAGAGAACGGCAGCTTCCCAAAGGCGAAGATGCAAGCCGCACCATGCAGGCACAGTGTGGGCAGCCTTCAGACTTAGAGAAAACAGTACTTTACCACTCTCCTGCCCTTTCCATTGTTATTATATTGGAAAAGAACGAGTTTTGGACAACTACCTTTCATTCTTGCCAAACTCTTTGCAGACCTCCGTGCAAGCTTTAGAACAAGATTTTGGATGTTTTCTTTACTGGCAGAGTTTCTCTTTGCAAGATATGGTGGAAAAGCTTTTTGCTGAGTGTTGAGCGGCAAGACACGCAGAAGACAGAGATACGGAGCTCTCTGATGCTAAGTGCTGGTCCCCGGCATCTTTCGGCAGAAGCCGCTCTCCAGCGCTCACCGCGACCGGCCCAATGCTCTGTGTGCGAAGAAGCCGCTTTTTCGCCTTCGGGGGAATCGGCTAGCAGCAGCTTCCAAAACGCGACAAACAAATATTAACAACACTGGCATTGTGTCCCGGGCGTCTTTCGGCACAAGCACCGCACCGGAGCGTACCGCCACCGGCACAATGCTCTGTGCGCGAATAACTCGCTTCTTCGCCTCCCGGGAACTGAAAGAAGAAGCCTAAGCTTAAGACGCCTTTGCCTCAATTGTGTACAGGTTTGGGCGCTCCTCTCGAGTAATTGCGCCATTCCTGACAGCAGGCGTCGCTGTTGGTCAAGCTTTGAGTTTGCTTATTAAGTTGCGATGCTGGGTGGTCAAACAAAAGGTAAGATCAGCGATTTTAAATCAGGTTCTCACTGGTGTAGATACCATTAGTCATTGCACACTGCAAAATAATGCTGCTCTAGCTTTCTTGTTAGCACATGGGCAAGAGTGTGAGGATTTGGAAGGAATGTGTTTTTTGAACCTGTCTAACCATTCTGCAGTCATTCGCTGGAAACTCAAACAAGGACAAGATAACATGAAGAAATTGATTGGGAATTACACATGAATGGTTTGAGAGATGGGAAACAACTCGATGGTTGAAAGATCTTGTAAAGGGAACTTTGTTGTTACTAGTAGTCATTATTAGATTGCTTCTTGTTATTCCATGCATCATGAAACTGGTGAGCGTCTTGGAAGAAAATAGGGTGGAAAGGGTTTAGCTGGTGCAAGACGAAGAAGGGGGAAATTGTAGCAATGTATCTGAACCTCTTAGACTAAAGGGTGCACCAGCCATCCAGCTGGAATATGTTCTTATCAGAATTTTCTCAGGGCCCTCTGGAATTCATCAAGGTTACTAAGACATAAGCTGTGCTAAAATAAGAAAGAGAAGCTGAGAAACCAAATTCCAAGACTACAAGAACTCGATAACGGGGGGCAGCAAAGCGCCTGGACTGTAACCAAACGTATCTTCTGAGAGTTGCACACAGAATGCGTGGACATAACAAAGGCACCAAGATAAAAATGCGGGCCTAGCGTGTGCAGAGATTTAGAATGTGTATATAAGTGCATCATGTCAACAATCAACGGCTTCTGCTTAATCCTCTTGCTCCGTTGTCCTGGAGTCCTGAATTTCCCACAAGGAAAGCCCTACTAAAAGGGCTCTGATTTTAATGATAGTTGCTGTCTAGACGATGAATAATGGGAAGAGTTCTTTCAAATCCTTCCCTCGCTGACATCTGTAAGTTTCATCTTTTCCTGATTGTACTGGTGGCTATACATTAGTTATGACTAGAAAGGAATGAGTTTTAGGGATATGTGGCAAGGAAATTGGTAGCTCTGCTTCCATTTCCATTGTCTAAGAAGAATTCTGATTAGTTTTGGACTTTTCATAGACCTCTGACTAGATTGCATTTGTCTTTGATTGAGCCTGTAAATTTTAGGCTCCTAGGCTTGACCAATGAATAGAAAAGGGAAAGTCACACAGCTTAGGTGGTTCTCTTGTCAACAACTTCTCAATAGTAGGGCGATTTCTGTCCTCAAGTTTGTTACTTCAGCTAGCAGATTATGCTCACTCCAAAAGAAGGTGAGAAGTTTGCTACCCTAAATGGTCCAATAATTCTTCCTGCTTCTTTGTGACTCTTTTGTATGACTGGATTCTGTATTATTGGAGTTTGTTATAAAAAGTTGGATTAAATTGAGTGCGTCCGCTCTTGGGGGAAACAGTATTTAGCCAATAACATCTAGGCTTTTATCGACCTGAGATTGTCTGAACGGACGGGACGCTTTAAACACAGTAATTCCTGCTAGTTCCAATTCCATTTTTAGACTCGACAAACCGAATGGTAAACCTGCACCAGTAGGGAGGGACATTGGACTTTCTCCTTTTTACAGAGAAACTAATGAAAAAGTTTCAGCAGAATCATAGCAGGCTGTAAAATAAGAAAAGCATCATGAAAAGAGGCCAATCCTATCCTCTTAGTATTGCTAGTTGTGATTGGACATGAATGAAACATGTCAACTCTGTGTTCCTGGGTATCACATCAGTAACAGCTACTTCAGCTGCTGTAGTTGTCTCCTAAAGCTAAGAACAGAATGCAAAGAATTGTGATTCCATGGTCACAATTCACCCTGTGATGGTGACAGGTGAAAAAGGAGTGGAAGGTGCAAGGGTAAATTAACTTGAATGGCCTATCGAAATCAGCAGCCACTGATTTCCTGAAAGCTTCAACAGGTCAGTTGACCTGTTGGGATTCTTTTAATCCATGGTCATGTTTTTCTTGGGATTCTTGTAACCTTTCCCCATTCGTTCAGCCTTTGCCCTCAAGCCTTTGCTAACATTTCAAGTATCTCGACAAGCTGGAAATGTGTTGCCTTTCTTTATCATGTCACAATTCCCTTCAAAGATTGCTCCAAATTTAAAGCTGCCAGTAAGAAGTACCCTGCAAGTCCTTAGAGCCCAAAAGGCCACCTTTACACTGACACGCAGACCCTGGGGAAAGGACTTCTTTTTCCCATGGGAAATGGCCTCCGTTTGCAGCCACTCACCCTGGCAGAAAGAGGGGAGACAAGCTAGAATTACCAAAACTTTGCTGGATATTTCCAAAAGTAAAGCTGGCAGCAACTAGGATCCTGTAAGTACTTAGAGCCTCAAAGGCCACCTTGAACATAGTACTGAGACCCTGGGTAAAGGACATTTTTCCCATGGAAAATGGCCTTCATTTGTGGCCACTAGGCCTGTCAGGCAGGGCAGTGCCAAGCCAGCCATTTGCAAACTCTACTGAATTCTTCCAAAACAAAAGCTGCCAGCAGCTAGGACCCTGAGAGTCCTTAGAGGCCCAGATGCCAACTTTCATCTGATTGCCAGACCCTGGGGAAAGGACTTCTTTTCCCCATGCAAAATGGCCTCACTTTGCAGCCATTTGCCCTAGCCAACAGGGCAGTGCCCAGTGAGAAAACTTTACACTTTGCTGGATTCCTCCACAACTAAATATGTTAGCAACGAGGAGCTTGCAAGTCCTTAGAGCCCCAAAGGCCACCTTTCATCTGACACCCAGACCCTGGGGAAAGGACTTCTTTTTCCCATGCAAAATAACCTCTCTTTGCAGCCATTTGCCCTGATCAACAGGAAAGTGTCCAGTGAGAAATTTGTTAACATTGCATCTATTCCTTCAGAACTAACGCTGTTGGCAACTAGGAGCTTGCAAGTCCTTGGAGCCCCAAAGGCCACCTTTCATCTGACACCCAGACGATGGGGACATGACTTCATTTTCCCCATGGAAAATGGGGTCAGTTTGAGGCCACTCGCCCTGGCCATCTGCATCGTTCCTGGCGTGAAATTTGCAATCATGGCTGATTTTCTCCAAAACTAAAGCTGCTGGCAACCGGGACCCTGCAACTCCTTAGGGCCCCAGATGCCACCTTTCATCTGATATGCAGATCCTGAGCCAATGATTTCTTTTTCCCATGCAAAATAACCTCTCTTTGCAGCCATTTGCCCTGGCCAACAGGACAGTGCCCAGTGAGAAATTTTTTAACATTGCATCTATTCCAGCAGAACTAACGCTGTTGGCAACTAGGAGCTTGCAAGTCCTTAGAGCCCCAAAGGCCACCTTTCATCTGACACGCAGACCCTGGGGAAAGGACTTCTTTTTCCCCTGGGAAATGGCCTCCGTTTGCAGCCACTCACCCTGGCAGAAAGAGGGGAGACAAGCTAGAATTATCAAATCTTTGCTGGATTTTTCCAAAAGTAAAGCTGGCAGCAACTCGGATCCTGTAAGTACTTAGAGCCTCAAAGGCCACCTTGAACATAGTACTGAGACCCTGGGTAAAGGACATTTTTCCCATGGAAAATGGCCTTCATTTGTGGCCACTTGGCCTGGCAGGCAGGGCAGTGACAAGCCAGCCATTTGAAAACTCTGCTGGATTCTTCCAAAACAAAAGCTGCCAGCAACTAGGAGCTTGCAAGTCCTTAGAGCCCCAGATGCCAACTTTCATCTGATAGCCAGACCCTGGGGAAAGGACTTCTTTACCCCATGAAAAATGGCCTCTCTTTGCAGCCATTTGCCCTAGCCAACAGCGCAGTGCCCAGTGAGAAATTTGCAAACTTTGCAGGATTCCTCCAGAAATAAAGCTGCCAGCAACGAGGAGCTTGCGAGTCCTAGCAGCCCCAAAGGCCACCTTTCATCTGACACCCAGACCCTGGGGACATGACTTCATTTTCCCCTTGGAAAATGGGGTCAGTTTGAGGCCACTCGCCCTGGCCATCTGCATCGTTCCCGGTGGGAAATTTGCAGACTTGGCTGATTTTCTCCAAAAATAAAGCTGCTGGACACGAGGACTCTGGAAGTCTTTGGAACCCCAAAGGCCACATTTCATCTGACACCTAGAGCCTGGGGAAAGGACTTCTTTTTCCCATGCAAAATGGCCTCCATTTGTAGCCATTTGCCTTGGGCAACAGAGCAGTGCCCAGTGTGAAATTTTTACCCTTTGCTGGATTACTCCACAATAAAGCTGCCGACAACTAAAAGCTTGCAAGTCCTTAGAGCCCCAAAGGTCACCTTTCATCTGACACCCAGACCCTGGGGACATGACTTCATTTTCCCCATGCAAAATGGGGTCAGTTTGATGCCACTCGCCCTGGCCATGTGCATCGTTCCTGGTGGGAAATTTGCAAACTAGGCTGATTTTCTCCAAAACTAAAGCTGCTGGCAACTAGGACCCTGCAACTCCTTAAGGCCCCAAAGGCCACCTTTCATCTGATACGCAGACCCTGGGCCAATGACTTCATTTTCCCATGCAAAATGGCCTCCATTTCTGGCCTCTCGCCCTGACCAATAGGGTGGTGCCCAGCAAGAAATTTGCAATCTTTGCTGGATTTCTCCAAATCTAATGCTGCCTGTAAGAAGTACCCTGCAAGTCCTTAGAACCCCGAAGGCCACCTTTCATCTGACACCCAGACCCTGGGGAAAGGACTTCTTTTTCCCCTGGGAAATGGCTTCCGTTTGTAGCCACACACCCTGGCAGAAAGAGGGGAGCCAAGCTAGAATTACCAAATCTTTGCTGGATTTTCCCAAAAGTAAAGCTGGCAGCAACTCGGATCCTGTAAGTACTTAGAGCGTCAAAGGCCACCTTTCAGCTGACACCCCGACCCTGGGGAAAGGACTTCTTTTTCCCATGGGAAATGGCCTTCATTTGCAGCCACTCACCCTGGCAGAAAGAGGGCAGCCAAGCAAGAATTACCAAATCTTTGCTGGATTTTCCCAAAAGTAAAGCTGCCAGCAAGTAGGATCCTGTAAGTACTGAGAGCCTCAAAGGCCTCCTTGAACATAATACTGAGACCCTGAGGAAAGGACATTTTTCCCATGGAAAAATCTGCATCGTTCCCGGTGGGAAATTTGCTATCATGGCTGATTTTCTCCAAAAGTAAAGCTGCTGGCAACGAGGACCCTGGAAGTCCTTAGAGCCCCAGATGCCAACTTTCATCTGATTGCCAGACCCTGGGGAAAGGACTTCTTTTTCCCATGCAAAATGGCCTCTCTTTGCAGCCATTTGCCCTGGCCAACAGCGCAGTACGAAGTGAGAAATTTTTTACATTGCTGGATTCCTGCAGAACTAACGCTGTTCGCAACTGGGAGCTTGCAAGTCCTTAGAGCCCCAAAGGCCACCTTTCATCTGACACCCCGACCCTGGGGAAAGGACTTCTTTTACCCATGGGAAATGGCCTCCTTTTGCAGCTACTCACCCTGGCAGAAAGAGGGGAGACAAGCTAGAATTATCAAATCTTTGCTGGATTTTTCTAAAAGTAAAGCTGGCAGCAACTAGGATCCTGTAAGTACTTAGAGCCTCAAAGGCCACCTTGAACATAGTACTGAGACCCTGGGTAAAGGACATTTTTCCCATGGAAAATGGCCTTCATTTGGGGCCACTTGGCCTGGCAGGCAGGGCAGTGCCAAGCGAGCAATTTGCAAACTCTGCTGGATTCTTCCAAAACAAAAGCTGCCAGCAACTAGGAGCTTGCAAGTCCTTAGAGCCCCAGATGCCAACTTTCATCTGATTGCCAGACCCTGGGGAAAGGACTTCTTTTCCCCATGCAAAATGGCCTCTCTTTGCAGCCATTTGCCCTAGCCAACAGCGCAGTACCCAGTGAGAAATTTGCAAACTTTGCTGGATTCCTCCTCAACTAAATCTGCCAGCAACTACGAGCTTGCGAGTCCTTGGAGCCCCAAAGGCCACCTTTCATCTGACACCCAGACCCTGGGGAAAGGACTTCTTTTTCCCATGCAAAATGGCCTCTCTTTGCAGCCATTTGCCCTGGCCAACAGCGCAGTGCGCAGTGAGAAATTTTTAAACATTGCTGGATTCCTCCACAATTAAAGCTGCCGGCAACAAGGAGCTTGCAAGTCCTTAGAGCCCCAAAGGCCACCTTTCATCTGACACCCAGACCCTGAGGACATGACTTCATTTTCCCCATGGAAAATGGGGTCAGTTTGAGGCCACTCGCCCTGGCCATCTGCATCGTTCCCGGTGTGAAATTTGCAAACTTGGCTGATTTTCTCCAAAAGTAAAGCTGCTGGCAACGACGACCCTGCATCTCCTTAGGGCCCCAGATGCCACCTTTCATCTGATACGCAGACACTGGAGACATGCCTTCATTTTCCCCATGGAAAATGGGCTCCATTTCTGGCCTCTCGCCCTGACCAATAGCGTGTTGCCCAGCAAGAAATTTGCAATCTTTGCTGGATTTCTCCAAATCTAAAGCTGCCAATAAGTAGTACCCTGACGTCCTTAGAGCCCCAAAGGCCACCTTTCATCTGACACCCAGACCCTGGGGAAAGGACTTCTGTTTCCCATGGAAAATGGCCTCCAGTTGCAGCCACTTGCCCTGACCAACAGGGCAGTGCCCAGTGAGAAATTTTCATACTTTGCTGGATTTCACCACAACTAAAGCTGCCAGCAACTAGGAGCTTGCAAGTCCTTAGAGCCCCAAAGGCCAGCCTTCATCTGATACCCAGACCTTGGGGACAGGACTTCTTTTGCCCCTTGTAAATTGGGGTCAGTTTGAGGCCACTCGCCCTGGCCATCTGCATCGTTCCCGGTGTGAAATTTTCAAACTTGGCTGATTTTTTCCAAAAGTAAAGCTGCTGGCAACGAGGACCCTGGAAGTCCTTGGAGCCCCATGGTCACCTTTCATCTGACACCCAGACCCTGGGCCAATGACTTCATTTTCCCCATGCATAAAGGCCTCTCTTTGCAGCCATTTGCCCTAGCCAACAGCGCAGTGCCCAGTGAGAAAGTTTCACGCTTTGCTGGATTCCTCCACAAGTAAAGCTGCCAGCAACTAGGAGCTTGCAAGTCCTTAGAGCCCCAAAGGCCACCTTTCATCTGACACCCAGACCCTGGGGACATGACTTCATTTTCCCCAGGAAAATTGGGGTCAGTTTGAGGCCACTCGCCCTGGCCATCTGCATCGTTCCCGGTGGGAAATTTTCAAATTTTGCTGGATTCCTCCACAACTAAATCTGCCAGAATCTAGGAGCTTGCAAGTCCTTAGAGCCCCAAAGGCCACCTTTCATCTGACACCCAGTCGCTGGGGACATGACTTCATTTTCCCCAGGGAAAGTGGGGGCATTTTGAGGCCACTCGCCCTGGCGATCTGCCTCGTGCCCGGTGTGAAATTTTCAAACTTGGCTGATTTTCTCCAAAAGTAAAGCTGCCGGCAACGAGGACTCTGCAAATCCTTAGGGCCCCATATGGCACCTTTCATGTGATACGCAGACCCTGGGCCAATGACTTGATTTTCCCCATGCAAAATGGCCTCTCTTTGCAGCCATTTGCCCTGGCCAACAGGGCAGTGCCCCGTGATAAAGTTTTACACTTTGCTGGATTCCTCCACAACTAAAGCTGCCAGCAACTAGGAGCTTGGAAGTCCTTAGGGCCCCAAAGGCCAACTTTCATCTGACACCAAGACCCTGGGGAAAGGACTTTTTTTCCCCATGCAAAATGGCCTCTCTTTGCAGCGCTTTGCCCAAGCCAACAGCGCAGTGCCCAGTGAGAAATTAGCAAACTTTGCTAGATTCCTCCAAAAATAAAGCTGCCAGCAACTAGGAGCTTGCGCGTCCTTAGAGCCCCAAAGGCCACCTTTCATCTTATATGCAGACCTTGGGCCAGTGACTTCTTTTTCCCATGCAAAATGGCCTCTCTTTGCAGCCATTTGCCCTGGCCCACAGGGCAGTGCGCAGTGAGAAATTTTTACACTCTGCTGGATTCCTCCACAATTAAATCTGCCAGCAACTAGGAGCTTGCGAGTCCTAGGAGCCCCAAAGGCCACCTTTCATTGATACCCAGACCCTGGGGATATGACTTCATTTTCCCCATGGAAAATGGGGTCAGTTTGACGCCACTCGCCCTGGCCATGTGCATCGTTCCTGGTGGGAAATTTGCAAACTAGGCTGATTTTCTCCAAAACTAAAGCTGCTGGCAATGAGGACCCTGCAACTCCTTAGGGCCCCAGATGCCACCTTTCATCTGATACACAGACGCTGGGCCAATGACTTCATTTTCCCCATGGAAAATGGCCTCCATTTCTGGCCTCTCACCCTGCCAATAGGTTGTTGCCCAGTGAGAAATTTGCAATCTTTGCTGGATTTCTCCAAATCTAAAGCTGCCAATAAGTAGTACCCTGCAAGTCCTTAGAGCCCCAAAGGCCACCTTTCATCTGACACCCAGACCCTGGGGAAAGGACTCGTGTTTCCCATGGAAAATGGCCTCTCTTTGCAGCCATTTGCCCTGGCCAACAGGGCAGTGCGCAGTGAGAAATTTTTACACTCAGCTGGATTCCTCCACAACTAAATCTGCCAGCAACTAGGAGCTTGCGAGTCCTAGGAGCCCCAAAGGCCACCTTTCATCTGACACCCAGACCCTGGGGATATGACTTCATTTTCCCCATGGAAAATGGAGTCAGTTTGAGGCCACTCGCCCTGGCCATCTGCATCGTTCCCGGTGTGAAATTTTCAAACTTGGCTGATTTTCTTCAAAAGTAAAGCTGCTGGCAACGAGGACCCTGGAAGTCCTTGGAGCCCCATGGCCACGTTTCTTCTAACACCCAGACCCTGGTGAAAGGACTTCTTTCTCCCATGCATAAAAACCTCTCTTTGCAGCCATTTGCCCTGGCCAACAGGGCAGTGCCCAGTGAGAAATTTTTACACTTTGCTGGATTCCTCCACAACTAAAGCTGCCAGCAATGAGGAGCTTGCAAATCCTTAGAGCCCCAAAGGCCAGCTTTCATCTGAAAACCAGACCCTGGGGAAAGGACTTCTTTTTCCCCATGCAAAATGGCCTCTCTTTGCAGCCACTCGCCCTGGCCATCTGCATCGTTCCGGGGGGAAATTTTCAAATTTTGCTGGATTCCTCCACAATTAAAGCTGCCGGCAACAAGGAGCTTGCAAGTCCTTAGAGCCCCAAAGGCCACCTTTCATCTGACACCCAGACCCTGGGGAAAGGACTTCTGTTTCCCATGGAAAATGGCCTCCAGTTGCAGCCATTTGCCCTGACCAACAGGGCAGTGCCCAGTGAGAAATTTTCATACTTTGCTGGATTTCACCACAACTAAAGCTGCCAGCAACAAGGAGCTTGCAAGTCCTTAGAGCCCCAAAGGCCACCTTTCATCTGACACCCAGACCATGAGGACATGACTTCATTTTCCCCATGGAAAATGGGGTCAGTTTGAGGCTACTCGCCCTGGCCATCTGCATCGTTCCCGGTGTGAAATTTGCAAACTTGGCTGATTTTCTCCAAAAGTAAAGCTGCTGGCAATGAGGACCCTGGAAGTCCTTAGAGCCGCAAAGGCAACATTTCATCTGATTCGCAGACCCTGGGCGAATGACTTCTTTTTCCCATGCAAAATGTCCTCTCTTTGCAGCCATTTGCGCTAGCCAACAGCGCAGTGCCCAGTGAGAAATTTGCAAACTTTGCAGGATTCCTCCAGAAATAAAGCTGCCAGCAACGAGGAGCTTGCGAGTACTAGCAGCCCCAAAGGCCACCTTTCATCTGATACCCAGACCCTGGGGATATGACTTCATTTTCCCCTTGGAAAATGGGGTCAGTTTGAGGCCACTCGCCCTGGCCGTGTGCCTCATTCCCTGTGTGAAATTTTTATACTTGGCTGATTTTCTCCAAAAGTAAAGCTGCTGGCAACGACGACCCTGCATCTCCTTAGGGCCCCAGATGCCACCTTTCATCTGATACGCAGACACTGGAGACATGCCTTCATTTTCCCCATGGAAAATGGGCTCCATTTCTGGCCTCTCGCCCTGACCAATAGCGTGTTGCCCAGCAAGAAATTTGCAATCTTTGCTGGATTTCTCCAAATCTAAAGCTGCCAATAAGTAGTACCCTGACGTCCTTAGAGCCCCAAAGGCCACCTTTCATCTGACACCCAGACCCTGGGGAAAGGACTTGTGTTTCCCATGGAAAATGGCCTCCAGTTGCAGCCATTTGCCCTGACCAACAGGGCAGTGCCCAGTGAGAAATTTTCATACTTTGCTGGATTTCACCACAACTAAAGCTGCCAGCAACTAGGAGCTTGCAAGTCCTAAGAGCCCCAAAGGCCAGCCTTCATCTGATACCCAGAGCTTGGGGACCTGACTTCATTTCCCCCTTGTAAAGTGGGGTCAGTTTGAGGCCACTCGCCCTGGCCATCTGCATCATTCCGGTGTGAAATTTTCAAACTTGGCTGATTTTTTCCAAAAGTAAAGCTGCTGGCAACGAGGACCCTGGAAGTCCTTGGAGCCCCATGGTCACCTTTCATCTGACACCCAGACCCTGGGCCAATGACTTCATTTTCCCCATGCATAAAGGCCTCTCTTTGCAGCCATTTGCCCTAGCCAACAGCGCAGTGCCCAGTGAGAAAGTTTCACGCTTTGCTGGATTCCTCCACAAGTAAAGCTGCCAGCAACTAGGAGCTTGCAAGTCCTTAGAGCCCCAAAGGCCACCTTTCATCTGACACCCAGACCCTGGGGACATGACTTCATTTTCCCCAGGAAAATTGGGGTCAGTTTGAGGCCACTCGCCCTGGCCATCTGCATCGTTCCCGGTGGGAAATTTTCAAATTTTGCTGGATTCCTCCACAACTAAATCTGCCAGAATCTAGGAGCTTGCAAGTCCTTAGAGCCCCAAAGGCCACCTTTCATCTGACACCCAGTCGCTGGGGACATGACTTCATTTTCCCCAGGGAAAGTGGGGGCATTTTGAGGCCACTCGCCCTGGCGATCTGCCTCGTGCCCGGTGTGAAATTTTCAAACTTGGCTGATTTTCTCCAAAAGTAAAGCTGCCGGCAACGAGGACTCTGCAAATCCTTAGGGCCCCATATGGCACCTTTCATGTGATACGCAGACCCTGGGCCAATGACTTGATTTTCCCCATGCATAATGGCCTCTCTTTGCAGCCATTTGCCCTGGCCAACAGGGCAGTGCCCCGTGATAAAGTTTTACACTTTGCTGGATTCCTCCACAACTAAAGCTGCCAGCAACTAGGAGCTTGGAAGTCCTTAGGGCCCCAAAGGCCAACTTTCATCTGAAAACCAGACCCTGGGGAAAGGACTTTTTTTCCCCATGCAAAATGGCCTCTCTTTGCAGCGCTTTGCCCAAGCCAACAGCGCAGTGCCCAGTGAGAAATTAGCAGACTTTGCTAGATTCCTCCAAAAATAAAGCTGCCAGCAACTAGGAGCTTGCACGTCCTTAGAGCCCCAAAGGCCACCTTTCATCTTATATGCAGACCTTGGGCCAGTGACTTCTTTTTCCCATGCAAAATGGCCTCTCTTTGCAGCCATTTGCCCTGGCCCACAGGGCAGTGCGCAGTGAGAAATTTTTACACTCTGCTGGATTCCTCCACAATTAAATCTGCCAGCAACTAGGAGCTTGCGAGTCCTAGGAGCCCCAAAGGCCACCTTTCATTGATACCCAGACCCTGGGGATATGACTTCATTTTCCCCATGGAAAATGGGGTCAGTTTGACGCCACTCGCCCTGGCCATCTGCATCGTTCCTGGTGGGAAATTTGGAAACGTGGCTGATTTTCTCCAAAAGTAAAGCTGCTGGCAATGAGGACCCTGCAACTCCTTAGGGCCCCAGATGCCACCTTTCATCTGATACGCAGACGCTGGGCCAATGACTTCATTTTCCCCATGGAAAATGGCCTCCATTTCTGGCCTCTCGCCCTGCCAATAGGTTGTTGCCCAGTGAGAAATTTGCAATCTTTGCTGGATTTCTCCAAATCTAAAGCTGCCAATAAGTAGTACCCTGCAAGTCCTTAGAGCCCCAAAGGCCACCTTTCATCTGACACCCAGACCCTGGGGAAAGGACTCGTGTTTCCCATGGAAAATGGCCTCTCTTTGCAGCCATTTGCCCTGGCCAACAGGGCAGTGCGCAGTGAGAAATTTTTACACTCTGCTGGATTCCTCCACAACTAAATCTGCCAGCAACTAGGAGCTTGCGAGTCCTAGGAGCCCCAAAGGCCACCTTTCATCTGACACCCAGACCCTGGGGATATGACTTCATTTTCCCCATGGAAAATGGAGTCAGTTTGAGGCCACTCGCCCTGGCCATCTGCATCGTTCCCGGTGTGAAATTTTCAAACTTGGCTGATTTTCTTCAAAAGTAAAGCTGCTGGCAACGAGGACCCTGGAAGTCCTTGGAGCCCCATGACCACGTTTCTTCTAACACCCAGACCCTGGTGAAAGGACTTCTTTCTCCCATGCATAAAAACCTCTCTTTGCAGCCATTTGCCCTGGCCAACAGGGCAGTGCCCAGTGAGAAATTTTTACACTTTGCTGGATTCCTCCACAACTAAAGCTGCCAGCAATGAGGAGCTTGCAAATCCTTAGAGCCCCAAAGGCCAGCTTTCATCTGAAAACCAGACCCTGGGGAAAGGACTTCTTTTTCCCCATGCAAAATGGCCTCTCTTTGCAGCCACTCGCCCTGGCCATCTGCATCGTTCCCGGTGGGAAATTTTCAAATTTTGCTGGATTCCTCCACAATTAAAGCTGCCGGCAACAAGGAGCTTGCAAGTCCTTAGAGCCCCAAAGGCCACCTTTCATCTGACACCCAGACCCTGGGGAAAGGACTTCTGTTTCCCATGGAAAATGGCCTCCAGTTGAAGCCATTTGCCCTGACCAACAGGGCAGTGCCCAGTGAGAAATTTTCATACTTTGCTGGATTTCACCACAACTAAAGCTGCCAGCAACAAGGAGCTTGCAAGTCCTTAGAGCCCCAAAGGCCACCTTTCATCTGACACCCAGACCATGAGGACATGACTTCATTTTCCCCATGGAAAATGGGGTCAGTTTGAGGCTACTCGCCCTGGCCATCTGCATCGTTCCCGGTGTGAAATTTGCAAACTTGGCTGATTTTCTCCAAAAGTAAAGCTGCTGGCAATGAGGACCCTGGAAGTCCTTAGAGCCGCAAAGGCAACATTTCATCTGATTCGCAGACCCTGGGCGAATGACTTCTTTTTCCCATGCAAAATGTCCTCTCTTTGCAGCCATTTGCGCTAGCCAACAGCGCAGTGCCCAGTGAGAAATTTGCAAACTTTGCAGGATTCCTCCAGAAATAAAGCTGCCAGCAACAAGGAGCTTGCGAGTACTAGCAGCCCCAAAGGCCACCTTTCATCTGATACCCAGACCCTGGGGATATGACTTCATTTTCCCCTTGGAAAATGGGGTCAGTTTGAGGCCACTCGCCCTGGCCGTGTGCCTCATTCCCTGTGTGAAATTTTTAAACTTGGCTGATTTTCTCCAAAAGTAAAGCTGCTGGCAACGACGACCCTGCATCTCCTTAGGGCCCCAGATGCCACCTTTCATCTGATACGCAGACACTGGAGACATGCCTTCATTTTCCCCATGGAAAATGGGCTCCATTTCTGGCCTCTCGCCCTGACCAATAGCGTGTTGCCCAGCAAGAAATTTGCAATCTTTGCTGGATTTCTCCAAATCTAAAGCTGCCAATAAGTAGTACCCTGACGTCCTTAGAGCCCCAAAGGCCACCTTTCATCTGACACCCAGACCCTGGGGAAAGGACTTCTGTTTCCCATGGAAAATGGCCTCCAGTTGCAGCCATTTGCCCTGACCAACAGGGCAGTGCCCAGTGAGAAATTTTCATACTTTGCTGGATTTCACCACAACTAAAGCTGCCAGCAACTAGGAGCTTGCAAGTCCTAAGAACCCCAAAGGCCAGCCTTCATCTGATACCCAGAGCTTGGGGACCTGACTTCATTTCCCCCTTGTAAAGTGGGGTCAGTTTGAGGCCACTCGCCCTGGCCATCTGCATCATTCCGGTGTGAAATTTTCAAACTTGGCTGATTTTTTCCAAAAGTAAAGCTGCTGGCAACGAGGACCCTGGAAGTCCTTGGAGCCCCATGGTCACCTTTCATCTGACACCCAGACCCTGGGCCAATGACTTCATTTTCCCCATGCATAAAGGCCTCTCTTTGCAGCCATTTGCCCTAGCCAACAGCGCAGTGCCCAGTGAGAAAGTTTCACGCTTTGCTGGATTCCTCCACAAGTGAAGCTGCCAGCAACTAGGAGCTTGCAAGTCCTTAGAGCCCCAAAGGCCACCTTTCATCTGACACCCAGACCCTGGGGACAAGACTTCATTTTCCCCAGGAAAATTGGGGTCAGTTTGAGGCCACTCGCCCTGGCCATCTGCATCGTTCCCGGTGGGAAATTTTCAAATTTTGCAGGATTCCTCCACAACTAAATCTGCCAGAATCTAGGAGCTTGCAAGTCCTTAGAGCCCCAAAGGCCACCTTTCATCTGACACCCAGTCGCTGGGGACATGACTTCATTTTCCCCAGGGAAAGTGGGGGCATTTTGAGGCCACTCGCCCTGGCGATCTGCCTCGTGCCCGGTGTGAAATTTTCAAACTTGGCTGATTTTCTCCAAAAGTAAAGCTGCCGGCAACGAGGACTCTGCAAATCCTTAGGGCCCCATATGGCACCTTTCATGTGATACGCAGACCCTGGGCCAATGACTTGATTTTCCCCATGCAAAATGGCCTCTCTTTGCAGCCATTTGCCCTGGCCAACAGGGCAGTGCCCCGTGATAAAGTTTTACACTTTGCTGGATTCCTCCACAACTAAAGCTGCCAGCAACTAGGAGCTTGGAAGTCCTTAGGGCCCCAAAGGCGAACTTTCATCTGACACCAAGACCCTGGGGAAAGGACTTTTTTTCCCCATGCAAAATGGCCTCTCTTTGCAGCGCTTTGCCCAAGCCAACAGCGCAGTGCCCAGTGAGAAATTAGCAGACTTTGCTAGATTCCTCCAAAAATAAAGCTGCCAGCAACTAGGAGCTTGCGCGTCCTTAGAGCCCCAAAGGCCACCTTTCATCTTATATGCAGACCTTGGGCCAGTGACTTCTTTTTCCCATGCAAAATGGCCTCTCTTTGCAGCCATTTGCCCTGGCCAACAGGGCAGTGCGCAGTGAGAAATTTTTACACTCTGCTGGATTCCTCCACAATTAAATCTGCCAGCAACTAGGAGCTTGCGAGTCCTAGGAGCCCCAAAGGCCACCTTTCATTGATACCCAGACCCTGGGGATATGACTTCATTTTCCCCATGGAAAATGGGGTCAGTTTGACGCCACTCGCCCTGGCCATCTGCATCGTTCCTGGTGGGAAATTTGCAAACTAGGCTGATTTTCTCCAAAACTAAAGCTGCTGGCAATGAGGACCCTGCAACTCCTTAGGGCCCCAGATGCCACCTTTCATCTGATACGCAGACCCTGGGCCAATGACTTCATTTTCCCCATGGAAAATGGCCTCCATTTCTGGCCTCTCGCCCTGCCAATAGGTTGTTGCCCAGTGAGAAATTTGCAATCTTTGCTGGATTTCTCCAAATCTAAAGCTGCCAATAAGTAGTACCCTGCAAGTCCTTAGAGCCCCAAAGGCCACCTTTCATCTGACACCCAGACCCTGGGGAAAGGACTCGTGTTTCCCATGGAAAATGGCCTCTCTTTGCAGCCATTTGCCCTGGCCAACAGGGCAGTGCGCATTGAGAAATTTTTACACTCTGCTGGATTCCTCCACAACTAAATCTGCCAGCAACTAGGAGCTTGCGAGTCCTAGGAGCCCCAAAGGCCACCTTTCATCTGACACCCAGACCCTGAGGACATGACTTCATTTTCCCCATGGAAAATGGAGTCAGTTTGAGGCCACTCGCCCTGGCCATCTGCATCGTTCCCGGTGTGAAATTTTCAAACTTGGCTGATTTTCTTCAAAAGTAAAGCTGCTGGCAACGAGGACCCTGGAAGTCCTTGGAGCCCCATGACCACGTTTCTTCTAACACCCAGACCCTGGTGAAAGGACTTCTTTCTCCCATGCATAAAAACCTCTCTTTGCAGCCATTTGCCCTGGCCAACAGGGCAGTGCCCAGTGAGAAATTTTTACACTTTGCTGGATTCCTCCACAACTAAAGCTGCCAGCAATGAGGAGCTTGCAAATCCTTAGAGCCCCAAAGGCCAGCTTTCATCTGAAAACCAGACCCTGGGGAAAGGACTTCTTTTTCCCCATGCAAAATGGCCTCTCTTTGCAGCCACTCGCCCTGGCCATCTGCATCGTTCCCGGTGGGAAATTTTCAAATTTTGCTGGATTCCTCCACAATTAAAGCTGCCGGCAACAAGGAGCTTGCAAGTCCTTAGAGCCCCAAAGGCCACCTTTCATCTGACACCCAGACCCTGAGGGCATGACTTTATTTTCCCCATGGAAAATGGGGTCAGTTTGAGGCCACTCGCCCTGGCCATCTGCATCGTTCCCGGTGTGAAATTTTTAAACTTGGCTGATTTTCTCCAAAAGTAAAGCTGCTGGCAATGAGGACCCTGGAAGTCCTTAGAGCTGCAAAGGCAACATTTCATCTGATTCGCAGACCCTGGGCGAATGACTTCTTTTTCCCATGCAAAATGTCCTCTCTTTGCAGCCATTTGCGCTAGCCAACAGCGCAGTGCCCAGTGAGAAATTTGCAAACTTTGCTGGATTCCTCCACAACTAAAGCTGCCAGCAACGAGGAGCTTGCGAGTACTAGCAGCCCCAAAGGCCACCTTTCATCTGATACCCAGACCCTAGGGATATGACTTCATTTTCCCCTTGGAAAATGGGGTCAGTTTGAGGCCACTCGCCCTGGCCATGTGCCTCATTCCCTGTGTGAAATTTTTAAACTTGGCTGATTTTCTCCAAAAGTAAAGCTGCTGGCACCGACGACCCTGCATCTCCTTAGGGCCCCAGATGCCACCTTTCATCTGATACGCAGACACTGGAGACATGCCTTCATTTTCCCCACGGAAAATGGGCTCCATTTCTGGCCTCTCGCCCTGACCAATAGCGTGTTGCCCAGCAAGAAATTTGCAATCTTTGCTGGATTTCTCCAAATCTAAAGCTGCCAATAAGTAGTACCCTGACGTCCTTAGAGCCCCAAAGGCCACCTTTCATCTGACACCCAGACCCTGGGGAAAGGACTTCTGTTTCCCATGGAAAATGGCCTCCAGTTGCAGCCATTTGCCCTGACCAACAGGGCAGTGCCCAGTGAGAAATTTTCATACTTTGCTGGATTTCACCACAACTAAAGCTGCCAGCAACTAGGAGCTTGCAAGTCCTAAGAGCCCCAAAGGCCAGCCTTCATCTGATACCCAGAGCTTGGGGACCTGACTTCATTTCCCCCTTGTAAAGTGGGGTCAGTTTGAGGCCACTCGCCCTGGCCATCTGCATCATTCCGGTGTGAAATTTTCAAACTTGGCTGATTTTTTCCAAAAGTAAAGCTGCTGGCAACGAGGACCCTGGAAGTCCTTGGAGCCCCATGGTCACCTTTCATCTGACACCCAGACCCTGGGCCAATGACTTGATTTTCCCCATGCATAAAGGCCTCTCTTTGCAGCCATTTGCCCTAGCCAACAGCGCAGTGCCCAGTGAGAAAGTTTCACGCTTTGCTGGATTCCTCCACAAGTAAAGCTGCCAGCAACTAGGAGCTTGCAAATCCTTAGAGCCCCAAAGGCCACCTTTCATCTGACACCCAGACCCTGGGGACATGACTTCATTTTCCCCAGGAAAATTGGGGTCAGTTTGAGGCCACTCGCCCTGGCCATCTGCATCGTTCCCGGTGGGAAATTTTCAAATTTTGCTGGATTCCTCCACAACTAAATCTGCCAGAATCTAGGAGCTTGCATGTCCCTAGAGCCCCAAAGGCCACCTTTCATCTGACACCCAGTCGCTGGGGACATGACTTCATTTTCCCCAGGGAAAGTGGGGGCATTTTGAGGCCACTCGCCCTGGCGATCTGCCTCGTGCCCGGTGTGAAATTTTCAAACTTGGCTGATTTTCTCCAAAAGTAAAGCTGCCGGCAACGAGGACTCTGCAAATCCTTAGGGCCCCGTATGGCACCTTTCATGTGATACGCAGACCCTGGGCCAATGACTTGATTTTCCCCATGCATAATGGCCTCTCTTTGCAGCCATTTGCCCTGGCCAACAGGGCAGTGCCCAGTGAGAAATTTTTACACTTTGCTGGATTCCTCCACAACTAAAGCTGCCAGCAATGAGGAGCTTGCAAATCCTTAGAGCCCCAAAGGCCACCTTTCATCTGACACCCAGACCCTGGGGAAAGGACTTCTTTTTCCCCATGAAAAATGGGGTCAGTTTGAGGCCACTCGCCCTGGCCATCTGCATCGTTCCCGGTGGGAAATTTTCAAATTTTGCAGGATTCCTCCACAACTAAAGCTGCCAGCAACAAGGAGCTTGCGAATCCTTGGAGCCCCAAAGGCCACCTTTCATCTGACACCCAGACCCTGGGGACATGACTTCATTTTCCCCATGGAAAATGGGGTCAGTTTGAGGCCACTAGCCCTGGCCATCTGCATCGTGCCCGGTGTGAAATTTGCAAACTTGGCTGATTTTCTCAAAAAGAAAACCTGCTGGCAACGAGCACACTGGAAGTCCTTAGAGCCCCAAAGGCCACCTTTCATCTGACACCCCGACCCTGGGGAAAGGACTTCTTTTACCCATGGGAAATGGCCTCCGTTTGCAGCTGCTCACCCTGGCAGAAAGAGGGGAGACAAGCTAGAATTATCAAATCTTTGCTGGATTTTTCTAAAAGTAAAGCTGGCAGCAACTAGGATCCTGTAAGTACTTAGAGCCTCAAAGGCCACCTTGAACATAGTACTGAGACCCTGGGTAAAGGACATTTTTCCCATGGAAAATGGCCTTCATTTGTGGCCACTTGGCCTGGCAGGCAGGGCAGTGCCAAGCGAGCAATTTGCAAACTCTCTGGATTCTTCCAAAACAAAAGCTGCCAGCAACTAGGAGCTTGCAAGTCCTTAGAGCCCCAGATGCCAACTTTCATCTGATTGCCAGACCCTGGGGAAAGGACTTCTTTTCCCCATGCAAAATGGCCTCTCTTTGCAGCCATTTGCCCTAGCCAACAGCGCAGTGCCCAGTGAGAAATTTGCAAACTTTGCTGGATTCCTCCACAACTAAATCTGCCAGCAACTAGGAGCTTGCGAGTCCTTGGAGCCCCAAAGGCCACCTTTCATCTGACACCCAGACCCTGGGGAAAGGACTTCTTTTTCCCATGCAAAATAACCTCTCTTTGCAGCCATTTGCCCTGGCCAACAGCGCAGTACGAAGTGAGAAATTTTTTACATTGCTGGATTCCTGCAGAACAAACGCTGTTGGCAACTAGGACCCTGGAAGTCCTTGGAGCCCCAAAGGCCACCTTTCATCTGACACCCAGACCCTGGGGAAAGGACTTCTTTTTCCCATGCAAAATGGCCTCTCTTTGCAGCCATTTGCCCTGGCCAACAGCGCAGTGCGCAGTGAGAAATTTTTAAACATTGCTGGATTCCTCCACAATTAAAGCTGCCGGCAACAAGGAGCTTGCAAGTCCTTAGAGCCCCAAAGGCCACCTTTCATCTGACACCCAGACCCTGAGGACATGACTTCATTTTCCCCATGGAAAATGGGGTCAGTTTGAGGCCACTCGCCCTGGCCATCTGCATCGTTCCCGGTGTGAAATTTGCAAACTTGGCTGATTTTCTCCAAAAGTAAAGCTGCTGGCAATGAGGACCCTGGAAGTCCTTAGAGCCGCAAAGGCAACATTTCATCTGATTCGCAGACCCTGGGCGAATGACTTCTTTTTCCCATGCAAAATGGCCTCTCTTTGCAGCCATTTGCGCTAGCCAACAGCGCAGTGCCCAGTGAGAAATTTGCAAACTTTGCTGGATTCCTCCAGAAATAAAGCTGCCAGCAACGAGGAGCTTGCGAGTACTAGCAGCCCCAAAGGCCACCTTTCATCTGATACCCAGACCCTAGGGATATGACTTCATTTTCCCCTTGGAAAATGGGGTCAGTTTGAGGCCACTCGCCCTGGCCATGTGCCTCATTCCCTGTGTGAAATTTTTAAACTTGGCTGATTTTCTCCAAAAGTAAAGCTGCTGGCACCGACGACCCTGCATCTCCTTAGGGCCCCAGATGCCACCTTTCATCTGATACGCAGACACTGGAGACATGCCTTCATTTTCCCCATGGAAAATGGGCTCCATTTCTGGCCTCTCGCCCTGACCAATAGCGTGTTGCCCAGCAAGAAATTTGCAATCTTTGCTGGATTTCTCCAAATCTAAAGCTGCCAATAAGTAGTACCCTGACGTCCTTAGAGCCCCAAAGGCCACCTTTCATCTGACACCCAGACCCTGGGGAAAGGACTTCTGTTTCCCATGGAAAATGGCCTCTCTTTGCAGCCATTTGCCCTGGCCAACAGGGCAGTGCCCAGTGAGAAATTTTCATACTTTGCTGGATTTCACCACAACTAAAGCTGCCAGCAACTAGGAGCTTGCAAGTCCTAAGAGCCCCAAAGGCCAGCCTTCATCTGACACCCAGAGCTTGGGGACCTGACTTCATTTCCCCCTTGTAAATTGGGGTCAGTTTGAGGCCACTCGCCCTGGCCATCTGCATCGTTCCCGGTGTGAAATTTTCAAACTTGGCTGATTTTTTCCAAAAGTAAAGCTGCTGGCAACGAGGACCCTGGAAGTCCTTGGAGCCCCATGGTCACCTTTCATCTGACACCCAGACCCTGGGCCAATGACTTCATTTTCCCCATGCATAAAGGCCTCTCTTTGCAGCCATTTGCCCTAGCCAACAGCGCAGTGCCCAGTGAGAAAGTTTCACGCTTTGCTGGATTCCTCCACAAGTAAAGCTGCCAGCAACTAGGAGCTTGCAAGTCCTTAGAGCCCCAAAGGCCACCTTTCATCTGACACCCAGTCGCTGGGGACATGACTTCATTTTCCCCAGGGAAAGTGGGGGCATTTTGAGGCCACTCGCCCTGGCGATCTGCCTCGTGCCCGGTGTGAAATTTTCAAACTTGGCTGATTTTCTCCAAAAGTAAAGCTGCCGGCAACGAGGACTCTGCAAATCCTTAGGGCCCCATATGGCACCTTTCATGTGATACGCAGACCCTGGGCCAATGACTTGATTTTCCCCATGCATAATGGCCTCTCTTTGCAGCCATTTGCCCTGGCCAACAGCGCAGTGCCCAGTGAGAAATTTTTACACTTTGCTGGATTCCTCCACAACTAAAGCTGCCAGCAATGAGGAGCTTGCAAATCCTTAGAGCCCCAAAGGCCACCTTTCATCTGAAAACCAGACCCTGGGGAAAGGACTTCTTTTTCCCCATGAAAAATGGGGTCAGTTTGAGGCCACTCGCCCTGGCCATCTGCATCGTTCCCGGTGGGAAATTTTCAAATTTTGCAGGATTCCTCCACAACTAAAGCTGCCAGCAACAAGGAGCTTGCGAATCCTTGGAGCCCCAAAGGCCACCTTTCATCTGACACCCAGACCCTGGGGACATGACTTCATTTTCCCCATGGAAAATGGGGTCAGTTTGAGGCCACTAGCCCTGGCCATCTGCATCGTGCCCGGTGTGAAATTTGCAAACTTGGCTGATTTTCTCAAAAAGAAAACCTGCTGGCCACGAGCACACTGGAAGTCCTTAGAGCCCCAAAGGCCACCTTTCATCTGACACCCCGACCCTGGGGAAAGGACTTCTTTTACCCATGGGAAATGGCCTCCGTTTGCAGCTACTCACCCTGGCAGAAAGAGGGGAGACAAGCTAGAATTATCAAATCTTTGCTGGATTTTTCTAAAAGTAAAGCTGGCAGCAACTAGGATCCTGTAAGTACTTAGAGCCTCAAAGGCCACCTTGAACATAGTACTGAGACCCTGGGTAAAGGACATTTTTCCCATGGAAAATGGCCTTCATTTGTGGCCACTTGGCCTGGCAGGCAGGGCAGTGCCAAGCCAGCCATTTGCAAACTCTCTGGATTCTTCCAAAACAAAAGCTGCCAGCAACTAGGAGCTTGCAAGTCCTTAGAGCCCCAGATGCCAACTTTCATCTGATTGCCAGACCCTGGGGAAAGGACTTCTTTTCCCCATGCAAAATGGCCTCTCTTTGCAGCCATTTGCCCTAGCCAACAGCGCAGTGCCCAGTTAGAAATTTGCAAACTTTGCTGGATTCCTCCACAACTAAATCTGCCAGCAACTAGGAGCTTGCGAGTCCTTGGAGCCCCAAAGGCCACCTTTCATCTGACACCCAGACCCTGGGGAAAGGACTTCTTTTTCCCATGCAAAATAACCTCTCTTTGCAGCCATTTGCCCTGGCCAACAGCGCAGTACGAAGTGAGAAATTTTTTACATTGCTGGATTCCTGCAGAACAAACGCTGTTGGCAACTAGGACCCTGGAAGTCCTTGGAGCCCCAAAGGCCACCTTTCATCTGACACCCAGACCCTGGGGAAAGGACTTCTTTTTCCCATGCAAAATGGCCTCTCTTTGCAGCCATTTGCCCTGGCCAACAGCGCAGTGCGCAGTGAGAAATTTTTAAACATTGCTGGATTCCTCCACAATTAAAGCTGCCGGCAACAAGGAGCTTGCAAGTCCTTAGAGCCCCAAAGGCCACCTTTCATCTGACACCCAGACCCTGAGGACATGACTTCATTTTCCCCATGGAAAATGGGGTCAGTTTGAGGCCACTCGCCCTGGCCATCTGCATCGTTCCCGGTGTGAAATTTGCAAACTTGGCTGATTTTCTCCAAAAGTAAAGCTGCTGGCAATGAGGACCCTGGAAGTCCTTAGAGCCGCAAAGGCAACATTTCATCTGATTCGCAGACCCTGGGCGAATGACTTCTTTTTCCCATGCAAAATGGCCTCTCTTTGCAGCCATTTGCGCTAGCCAACAGCGCAGTGCCCAGTGAGAAATTTGCAAACTTTGCTGGATTCCTCCACAACTAAAGCTGCCAGCAACGAGGAGCTTGCGAGTACTAGCAGCCCCAAAGGCCACCTTTCATCTGATACCCAGACCCTAGGGATATGACTTCATTTTCCCCTTGGAAAATGGGGTCAGTTTGAGGCCACTCGCCCTGGCCATGTGCCTCATTCCCTGTGTGAAATTTTTAAACTTGGCTGATTTTCTCCAAAAGTAAAGCTGCTGGCACCGACGACCCTGCATCTCCTTAGGGCCCCAGATGCCACCTTTCATCTGATACGCAGACACTGGAGACATGCCTTCATTTTCCCCATGGAAAATGGGCTCCATTTCTGGCCTCTCGCCCTGACCAATAGCGTGTTGCCCAGCAAGAAATTTGCAATCTTTGCTGGATTTCTCCAAATCTAAAGATGCCAATAAGTAGTACCCTGACGTCCTTAGAGCCCCAAAGGCCACCTTTCATCTGACACCCAGACCCTGGGGAAAGGACTTCTGTTTCCCATGGAAAATGGCCTCCAGTTGCAGCCATTTGCCCTGGCCAACAGGGCAGTGCCCAGTGAGAAATTTTCATACTTTGCTGGATTTCACCACAACTAAAGCTGCCAGCAACTAGGAGCTTGCAAGTCCTAAGAGCCCCAAAGGCCAGCCTTCATCTGATACCCAGAGCTTGGGGACCTGACTTCATTTCCCCCTTGTAAATTGGGGTCAGTTTGAGGCCACTCGCCCTGGCCATCTGCATCGTTCCCGGTGTAAAATTTTCAAACTTGGCTGATTTTTTCCAAAAGTAAAGCTGCTGGCAACGAGGACCCTGGAAGTCCTTGGAGCCCCATGGTCACCTTTCATCTGACACCCAGACCCTGGGCCAATGACTTCATTTTCCCCATGCATAAAGGCCTCTCTTTGCAGCCATTTGCCCTAGCCAACAGCGCAGTGCCCAGTGAGAAAGTTTCACGCTTTGCTGGATTCCTCCACAAGTAAAGCTGCCAGCAACTAGGAGCTTGCATGTCCTTAGAGCCCCAAAGGCCACCTTTCATCTGACACCCAGTCGCTGGGGACATGACTTCATTTTCCCCAGGGAAAGTGGGGGCATTTTGAGGCCACTCGCCCTGGCGATCTGCCTCGTGCCCGGTGTGAAATTTTCAAACTTGGCTGATTTTCTCCAAAAGTAGAGCTGCCGGCAACGAGGACTCTGCAAATCCTTAGGGCCCCATATGGCACCTTTCATGTGATACGCAGACCCTGGGCCAATGACTTGTGTTTCCCCATGCATAATGGCCTCTCTTTGCAGCCATTTGCCCTGGCCAACAGGGCAGTGCCCAGTGAGAAATTTTTACACTTTGCTGGATTCCTCCACAACTAAAGCTGCCAGCAATGAGGAGCTTGCAAATCCTTAGAGCCCCAAAGGCCACCTTTCATCTGACACCCAGACCCTGGGGAAAGGACTTCTTTTTCCCCATGAAAAATGGGGTCAGTTTGAGGCCACTCGCCCTGGCCATCTGCATCGTTCCCGGTGGGAAATTTTCAAATTTTGCAGGATTCCTCCACAACTAAAGCTGCCAGCAACAAGGAGCTTGCGAATCCTTGGAGCCCCAAAGGCCACCTTTCATCTGACACCCAGACCCTGGGGACATGACTTCATTTTCCCCATGGAAAATGGGGTCAATTTGAGGCCACTAGCCCTGGCCATCTGCATCGTGCCCGGTGTGAAATTTGCAAACTTGGCTGATTTTCTCAAAAAGAAAACCTGCTGGCAACGAGCACACTGGAAGTCCTTAGAGCCCCAAAGGCCACCTTTCATCTGACACCCCGACCCTGGGGAAAGGACTTCTTTTACCCATGGGAAATGGCCTCCGTTTGCAGCTACTCACCCTGGCAGAAAGAGGGGAGACAAGCTAGAATTATCAAATCTTTGCTGGATTTTTCTAAAAGTAAAGCTGGCAGCAACTAGGATCCTGTAAGTACTTAGAGCCTCAAAGGCCACCTTGAACATAGTACTGAGACCCTGGGTAAAGGACATTTTTCCCATGGAAAATGGCCTTCATTTGTGGCCACTTGGCCTGGCAGGCAGGGCAGTGCCAAGCGAGCAATTTGCAAACTCTCTGGATTCTTCCAAAACAAAAGCTGCCAGCAACTAGGAGCTTGCAAGTCCTTAGAGCCCCAGATGCCAACTTTCATCTGATTGCCAGACCCTGGGGAAAGGACTTCTTTTCCCCATGCAAAATGGCCTCTCTTTGCAGCCATTTGCCCTAGCCAACAGCGCAGTGCCCAGTGAGAAATTTGCAAACTTTGCTGGATTCCTCCACAACTAAATCTGCCAGCAACTAGGAGCTTGCGAGTCCTTGGAGCCCCAAAGGCCACCTTTCATCTGACACCCAGACCCTGGGGAAAGGACTTCTTTTTCCCATGCAAAATAACCTCTCTTTGCAGCCATTTGCCCTGGCCAACAGCGCAGTACGAAGTGAGAAATTTTTTACATTGCTGGATTCCTGCAGAACAAACGCTGTTGGCAACTAGGACCCTGGAAGTCCTTGGAGCCCCAAAGGCCACCTTTCATCTGACACCCAGACCCTGGGGAAAGGACTTCTTTTTCCCATGCAAAATGGCCTCTCTTTGCAGCCATTTGCCCTGGCCAACAGCGCAGTGCGCAGTGAGAAATTTTTAAACATTGCTGGATTCCTCCACAATTAAAGCTGCCGGCAACAAGGAGCTTGCAAGTCCTTAGAGCCCCAAAGGCCACCTTTCATCTGACACCCAGACCCTGAGGACATGACTTTATTTTCCCCATGGAAAATGGGGTCAGTTTGAGGCCACTCGCCCTGGCCATCTGCATCGTTCCCGGTGTGAAATTTTTAAACTTGGCTGATTTTCTCCAAAAGTAAAGCTGCTGGCAATGAGGACCCTGGAAGTCCTTAGAGCTGCAAAGGCAACATTTCATCTGATTCGCAGACCCTGGGCGAATGACTTCTTTTTCCCATGCAAAATGGCCTCTCTTTGCAGCCATTTGCGCTAGCCAACAGCGCAGTGCCCAGTGAGAAATTTGCAAACTTTGCTGGATTCCTCCACAACTAAAGCTGCCAGCAACGAGGAGCTTGCGAGTACTAGCAGCCCCAAAGGCCACCTTTCATCTGATACCCAGACCCTATGGATATGACTTCATTTTCCCCTTGGAAAATGGGGTCAGTTTGAGGCCACTCGCCCTGGCCATGTGCCTCATTCCCTGTGTGAAATTTTTAAACTTGGCTGATTTTCTCCAAAAGTAAAGCTGCTGGCACCGACGACCCTGCATCTCCTTAGGGCCCCAGATGCCACCTTTCATCTGATACGCAGACACTGGAGACATGCCTTCATTTTCCCCATGGAAAATGGGCTCCATTTCTGGCCTCTCGCCCTGACCAATAGCGTGTTGCCCAGCAAGAAATTTGCAATCTTTGCTGGATTTCTCCAAATCTAAAGCTGCCAATAAGTAGTACCCTGACGTCCTTAGAGCCCCAAAGGCCACCTTTCATCTGACACCCAGACCCTGGGGAAAGGACTTCTGTTTCCCATGGAAAATGGCCTCCAGTTGCAGCCATTTGCCCTGACCAACAGGGCAGTGCCCAGTGAGAAATTTTCATACTTTGCTGGATTTCACCACAACTAAAGCTGCCAGCAACTAGGAGCTTGCAAGTCCTAAGAGCCCCAAAGGCCAGCCTTCATCTGATACCCAGAGCTTGGGGACCTGACTTCATTTCCCCCTTGTAAATTGGGGTCAGTTTGAGGCCACTCGCCCTGGCCATCTGCATCGTTCCCGGTGTGAAATTTTCAAACTTGGCTGATTTTTTCCAAAAGTAAAGCTGCTGGCAACGAGGACCCTGGAAGTCCTTGGAGCCCCATGGTCACCTTTCATCTGACACCCAGACCCTGGGCCAATGACTTCATTTTCCCCATGCATAAAGGCCTCTCTTTGCAGCCATTTGCCCTAGCCAACAGCGCAGTGCCCAGTGAGAAAGTTTCACGCTTTGCTGGATTCCTCCACAAGTAAAGCTGCCAGCAACTAGGAGCTTGCAAGTCCTTAGAGCCCCAAAGGCCACCTTTCATCTGACACCCAGTCGCTGGGGGCATGACTTCATTTTCCCCAGGGAAAGTGGGGGCATTTTGAGGCCACTCGCCCTGGCGATCTGCCTCGTGCCCGGTGTGAAATTTTCAAACTTGGCTGATTTTCTCCAAAAGTAAAGCTGCCGGCAACGAGGACTCTGCAAATCCTTAGGGCCCCATATGGCACCTTTCATGTGATACGCAGACCCTGGGCCAATGACTTGATTTTCCCCATGCATAATGGCCTCTCTTTGCAGCCATTTGCCCTGGCCAACAGGGCAGTGCCCAGTGAGAAATTTTTACACTTTGCTGGATTCCTCCACAACTAAAGCTGCCAGCAATGAGGAGCTTGCAAATCCTTAGAGCCCCAAAGGCCACCTTTCATCTGAAAACCAGACCCTGGGGAAAGGACTTCTTTTTCCCCATGAAAAATGGGGTCAGTTTGAGGCCACTCGCCCTGGCCATCTGCATCGTTCCCGGTGGGAAATTTTCAAATTTTGCAGGATTCCTCCACAACTAAAGCTGCCAGCAACAAGGAGCTTGCGAATCCTTGGAGCCCCAAAGGCCACCTTTCATCTGACACCCAGACCCTGGGGACATGACTTCATTTTCCCCATGGAAAATGGGGTCAGTTTGAGGCCACTAGCCCTGGCCATCTGCATCGTGCCCGGTGTGAAATTTGCAAACTTGGCTGATTTTCTCAAAAAGAAAACCTGCTGGCAACGAGCACACTGGAAGTCCTTAGAGCCCCAAAGGCCACCTTTCATCTGACACCCCGACCCTGGGGAAAGGACTTCTTTTACCCATGGGAAATGGCCTCCGTTTGCAGCTACTCACCCTGGCAGAAAGAGGGGAGACAAGCTAGAATTATCAAATCTTTGCTGGATTTTTCTAAAAGTAAAGCTGGCAGCAACTAGGATCCTGTAAGTACTTAGAGCCTCAAAGGCCACCTTGAACATAGTACTGAGACCCTGGGTAAAGGACATTTTTCCCATGGAAAATGGCCTTCATTTGTGGCCACTTGGCCTGGCAGGCAGGGCAGTGCCAAGCGAGCAATTTGCAAACTCTCTGGATTCTTCCAAAACAAAAGCTGCCAGCAGCTAGGAGCTTGCAAGTCCTTAGAGCCCCAGATGCCAACTTTCATCTGATTGCCAGACCCTGGGGAAAGGACTTCTTTTCCCCATGCAAAATGGCCTCTCTTTGCAGCCATTTGCCCTAGCCAACAGCGCAGTGCCCAGTGAGAAATTTGCAAACTTTGCTGGATTCCTCCACAACTAAATCTGCCAGCAACTAGGAGCTTGCGAGTCCTTGGAGCCCCAAAGGCCACCTTTCATCTGACACCCAGACCCTGGGGAAAGGACTTCTTTTTCCCATGCAAAATAACCTCTCTTTGCAGCCATTTGCCCTGGCCAACAGCGCAGTACGAAGTGAGAAATTTTTTACATTGCTGGATTCCTGCAGAACAAACGCTGTTGGCAACTAGGACCCTGGAAGTCCTTGGAGCCCCAAAGGCCACCTTTCATCTGACACCCAGACCCTGGGGAAAGGACTTCTTTTTCCCATGCAAAATGGCCTCTCTTTGCAGCCATTTGCCCTGGCCAACAGCGCAGTGCGCAGTGAGAAATTTTTAAACATTGCTGGATTCCTCCACAATTAAAGCTGCCGGCAACAAGGAGCTTGCAAGTCCTTAGAGCCCCAAAGGCCACCTTTCATCTGACACCCAGACCCTGAGGACATGACTTTATTTTCCCCATGGAAAATGGGGTCAGTTTGAGGCCACTCGCCCTGGCCATCTGCATCGTTCCCGGTGTGAAATTTTTAAACTTGGCTGATTTTCTCCAAAAGTAAAGCTGCTGGCAATGAGGACCCTGGAAGTCCTTAGAGCTGCAAAGGCAACATTTCATCTGATTCGCAGACCCTGGGCGAATGACTTCTTTTTCCCATGCAAAATGGCCTCTCTTTGCAGCCATTTGCGCTAGCCAACAGCGCAGTGCCCAGTGAGAAATTTGCAAACTTTGCTGGATTCCTCCACAACTAAAGCTGCCAGCAACGAGGAGCTTGCGAGTACTAGCAGCCCCAAAGGCCACCTTTCATCTGATACCCAGACCCTAGGGATATGACTTCATTTTCCCCTTGGAAAATGGGGTCAGTTTGAGGCCACTCGCCCTGGCCATGTGCCTCATTCCCTGTGTGAAATTTTTAAACTTGGCTGATTTTCTCCAAAAGTAAAGCTGCTGGCACCGACGACCCTGCATCTCCTTAGGGCCCCAGATGCCACCTTTCATCTGATACGCAGACACTGGAGACATGCCTTCATTTTCCCCATGGAAAATGGGCTCCATTTCTGGCCTCTCGCCCTGACCAATAGCGTGTTGCCCAGCAAGAAATTTGCAATCTTTGCTGGATTTCTCCAAATCTAAAGCTGCCAATAAGTAGTACCCTGACGTCCTTAGAGCCCCAAAGGCCACCTTTCATCTGACACCCAGACCCTGGGGAAAGGACTTCTGTTTCCCATGGAAAATGGCCTCCAGTTGCAGCCATTTGCCCTGACCAACAGGGCAGTGCCCAGTGAGAAATTTTCATACTTTGCTGGATTTCACCACAACTAAAGCTGCCAGCAACTAGGAGCTTGCAAGTCCTAAGAGCCCCAAAGGCCAGCCTTCATCTGATACCCAGAGCTTGGGGACCTGACTTCATTTCCCCCTTGTAAATTGGGGTCAGTTTGAGGCCACTCGCCCTGGCCATCTGCATCGTTCCCGGTGTGAAATTTTCAAACTTGGCTGATTTTTTCCAAAAGTAAAGCTGCTGGCAACGAGGACCCTGGAAGTCCTTGGAGCCCCATGGTCACCTTTCATCTGACACCCAGACCCTGGGCCAATGACTTCATTTTCCCCATGCATAAAGGCCTCTCTTTGCAGCCATTTGCCCTAGCCAACAGCGCAGTGCCCAGTGAGAAAGTTTCACGCTTTGCTGGATTCCTCCACAAGTAAAGCTGCCAGCAACTAGGAGCTTGCAAGTCCTTAGAGCCCCAAAGGCCACCTTTCATCTGACACCCAGTCGCTGGGGGCATGACTTCATTTTCCCCAGGGAAAGTGGGGGCATTTTGAGGCCACTTGCCCTGGCGATCTGCCTCGTGCCCGGTGTGAAATTTTCAAACTTGGCTGATTTTCTCCAAAAGTAAAGCTGCTGGCAACGAGGACTCTGCAAATCCTTAGGGCCCCATATGGCACCTTTCATGTGATACGCAGACCCTGGGCCAATGACTTGATTTTCCCCATGCATAATGGCCTCTCTTTGCAGCCATTTGCCCTGGCCAACAGGGCAGTGCCCAGTGAGAAATTTTTACACTTTGCTGGATTCCTCCACAACTAAAGCTGCCAGCAATGAGGAGCTTGCAAATCCTTAGAGCCCCAAAGGCCACCTTTCATCTGAAAACCAGACCCTGGGGAAAGGACTTCTTTTTCCCCATGAAAAATGGGGTCAGTTTGAGGCCACTCGCCCTGGCCATCTGCATCGTTCCCGGTGGGAAATTTTCAAATTTTGCAGGATTCCTCCACAACTAAAGCTGCCAGCAACAAGGAGCTTGCGAATCCTTGGAGCCCCAAAGGCCACCTTTCATCTGACACCCAGACCCTGGGGACATGACTTCATTTTCCCCATGGAAAATGGGGTCAGTTTGAGGCCACTAGCCCTGGCCATCTGCATCGTGCCCGGTGTGAAATTTGCAAACTTGGCTGATTTTCTCAAAAAGAAAACCTGCTGGCAACGAGCACACTGGAAGTCCTTAGAGCCCCAAAGGCCACCTTTCATCTGACACCCCGACCCTGGGGAAAGGACTTCTTTTACCCATGGGAAATGGCCTCCGTTTGCAGCTACTCACCCTGGCAGAAAGAGGGGAGACAAGCTAGAATTATCAAATCTTTGCTGGATTTTTCTAAAAGTAAAGCTGGCAGCAACTAGGATCCTGTAAGTACTTAGAGCCTCAAAGGCCACCTTGAACATAGTACTGAGACCCTGGGTAAAGGACATTTTTCCCATGGAAAATGGCCTTCATTTGTGGCCACTTGGCCTGGCAGGCAGGGCAGTGCCAAGCGAGCAATTTGCAAACTCTCTGGATTCTTCCAAAACAAAAGCTGCCAGCAGCTAGGAGCTTGCAAGTCCTTAGAGCCCCAGATGCCAACTTTCATCTGATTGCCAGACCCTGGGGAAAGGACTTCTTTTCCCCATGCAAAATGGCCTCTCTTTGCAGCCATTTGCCCTAGCCAACAGCGCAGTGCCCAGTGAGAAATTTGCAAACTTTGCTGGATTCCTCCACAACTAAATCTGCCAGCAACTAGGAGCTTGCGAGTCCTTGGAGCCCCAAAGGCCACCTTTCATCTGACACCCAGACCCTGGGGAAAGGACTTCTTTTTCCCATGCAAAATAACCTCTCTTTGCAGCCATTTGCCCTGGCCAACAGCGCAGTACGAAGTGAGAAATTTTTTACATTGCTGGATTCCTGCAGAACAAACGCTGTTGGCAACTAGGACCCTGGAAGTCCTTGGAGCCCCAAAGGCCACCTTTCATCTGACACCCAGACCCTGGGGAAAGGACTTCTTTTTCCCATGCAAAATGGCCTCTCTTTGCAGCCATTTGCCCTGGCCAACAGCGCAGTGCGCAGTGAGAAATTTTTAAACATTGCTGGATTCCTCCACAATTAAAGCTGCCGGCAACAAGGAGCTTGCAAGTCCTTAGAGCCCCAAAGGCCACCTTTCATCTGACACCCAGACCCTGAGGACATGACTTCATTTTCCCCATGGAAAATGGGGTCAGTTTGAGGCCACTCGCCCTGGCCATCTGCATCGTTCCCGGTGTGAAATTTTTAAACTTGGCTGATTTTCTCCAAAAGTAAAGCTGCTGGCAATGAGGACCCTGGAAGTCCTTAGAGCCGCAAAGGCAACATTTCATCTGATTCGCAGACCCTGGGCGAATGACTTCTTTTTCCCATGCAAAATGGCCTCTCTTTGCAGCCATTTGCGCTAGCCAACAGCGCAGTGCCCAGTGAGAAATTTGCAAACTTTGCTGGATTCCTCCACAACTAAAGCTGCCAGCAACGAGGAGCTTGCGAGTACTAGCAGCCCCAAAGGCCACCTTTCATCTGATACCCAGACCCTAGGGATATGACTTCATTTTCCCCTTGGAAAATGGGGTCAGTTTGAGGCCACTCGCCCTGGCCATGTGCCTCATTCCCTGTGTGAAATTTTTAAACTTGGCTGATTTTCTCCAAAAGTAAAGCTGCTGGCACCGACGACCCTGCATCTCCTTAGGGCCCCAGATGCCACCTTTCATCTGATACGCAGACACTGGAGACATGCCTTCATTTTCCCCATGGAAAATGGGCTCCATTTCTGGCCTCTCGCCCTGACCAATAGCGTGTTGCCCAGCAAGAAATTTGCAATCTTTGCTGGATTTCTCCAAATCTAAAGCTGCCAATAAGTAGTACCCTGACGTCCTTAGAGCCCCAAAGGCCACCTTTCATCTGACACCCAGACCCTGGGGAAAGGACTTCTGTTTCCCATGGAAAATGGCCTCCAGTTGCAGCCATTTGCCCTGACCAACAGGGCAGTGCCCAGTGAGAAATTTTCATACTTTGCTGGATTTCACCACAACTAAAGCTGCCAGCAACTAGGAGCTTGCAAGTCCTAAGAGCCCCAAAGGCCAGCCTTCATCTGATACCCAGAGCTTGGGGACCTGACTTCATTTCCCCCTTGTAAATTGGGGTCAGTTTGAGGCCACTCGCCCTGGCCATCTGCATCGTTCCCGGTGTGAAATTTTCAAACTTGGCTGATTTTTTCCAAAAGTAAAGCTGCTGGCAACGAGGACCCTGGAAGTCCTTGGAGCCCCATGGTCACCTTTCATCTGACACCCAGACCCTGGGCCAATGACTTCATTTTCCCCATGCATAAAGGCCTCTCTTTGCAGCCATTTGCCCTAGCCAACAGCGCAGTGCCCAGTGAGAAAGTTTCACGCTTTGCTGGATTCCTCCACAAGTAAAGCTGCCAGCAACTAGGAGCTTGCAAGTCCTTAGAGCCCCAAAGGCCACCTTTCATCTGACACCCAGTCGCTGGGGGCATGACTTCATTTTCCCCAGGGAAAGTGGGGGCATTTTGAGGCCACTCGCCCTGGCGATCTGCCTCGTGCCCGGTGTGAATTTTTCAAACTTGGCTGATTTTCTCCAAAAGTAAAGCTGCCGGCAACGAGGACTCTGCAAATCCTTAGGGCCCCATATGGCACCTTTCATGTGATACGCAGACCCTGGGCCAATGACTTGATTTTCCCCATGCATAATGGCCTCTCTTTGCAGCCATTTGCCCTGGCCAACAGGGCAGTGCCCAGTGAGAAATTTTTACACTTTGCTGGATTCCTCCACAACTAAAGCTGCCAGCAATGAGGAGCTTGCAAATCCTTAGAGCCCCAAAGGCCACCTTTCATCTGAAAACCAGACCCTGGGGAAAGGACTTCTTTTTCCCCATGAAAAATGGGGTCAGTTTGAGGCCACTCGCCCTGGCCATCTGCATCGTTCCCGGTGGGAAATTTTCAAATTTTGCAGGATTCCTCCACAACTAAATCTGCCAGAATCTAGGAGCTTGCAAGTCCTTAGAGCCCCAAAGGCCACCTTTCATCTGACACCCAGTCGCTGGGGACATGACTTCATTTTCCCCAGGGAAAGTGGGGGCATTTTGAGGCCACTCGCCCTGGCGATCTGCCTCGTGCCCGTTGTGAAATTTTCAAACTTGGCTGATTTTCTCCAAAAGTAAAGCTGCCGGCAACGAGGACTCTGCAAATCCTTAGGGCCCCATATGGCACCTTTCATGTGATACGCAGACCCTGGGCCAATGACTTGATTTTCCCCATGCAAAATGGCCTCTCTTTGCAGCCATTTGCCCTGGCCAACAGGGCAGTGCCCCGTGATAAAGTTTTACACTTTGCTGGATTCCTCCACAACTAAAGCTGCCAGCAACTAGGAGCTTGGAAGTCCTTAGGGCCCCAAAGGCCAACTTTTATCTGACACCAAGACCCTGGGGAAAGGACTTTTTTTCCCCATGCAAAATGGCCTCTCTTTGCAGCGCTTTGCCCAAGCCAACAGCGCAGTGCCCAGTGAGAAATTAGCAGACTTTGCTAGATTCCTCCAAAAATAAAGCTGCCAGCAACTAGGAGCTTGCGCGTCCTTAGAGCCCCAAAGGCCACCTTTCATCTTATATGCAGACCTTGGGCCAGTGACTTCTTTTTCCCATGCAAAATGGCCTCTCTTTGCAGCCATTTGCCCTGGCCCACAGGGCAGTGCGCAGTGAGAAATTTTTACACTCTGCTGGATTCCTCCACAATTAAATCTGCCAGCAACTAGGAGCTTGCGAGTCCTAGGAGCCCCAAAGGCCACCTTTCATTGATACCCAGACCCTGGGGATATGACTTCATTTTCCCCATGGAAAATGGGGTCAGTTTGACGCCACTCGCCCTGGCCATGTGCATCGTTCCTGGTGGGAAATTTGCAAACTAGGCTGATTTTCTCCAAAACTAAAGCTGCTGGCAATGAGGACCCTGCAACTCCTTAGGGCCCCAGATGCCACCTTTCATCTGATACGCAGACGCTGGGCCAATGACTTCATTTTCCCCATGGAAAATGGCCTCCATTTCTGGCCTCTCGCCCTGCCAATAGGTTGTTGCCCAGTGAGAAATTTGCAATCTTTGCTGGATTTCTCCAAATCTAAAGCTGCCAATAAGTAGTACCCTGCAAGTCCTTAGAGCCCCAAAGGCCACCTTTCATCTGACACCCAGACCCTGGGGAAAGGACTCGTGTTTCCCATGGAAAATGGCCTCTCTTTGCAGCCATTTGCCCTGGCCAACAGGGCAGTGCGCAGTGAGAAATTTTTACACTCTGCTGGATTCCTCCACAACTAAATCTGCCAGCAACTAGGAGCTTGCGAGTCCTAGGAGCCCCAAAGGCCACCTTTCATCTGACACCCAGACCCTGGGGATATGACTTCATTTTCCCCATGGAAAATGGAGTCAGTTTGAGGCCACTCGCCCTGGCCATCTGCATCGTTCCCGGTGTGAAATTTTCAAACTTGGCTGATTTTCTTCAAAAGTAAAGCTGCTGGCAACGAGGACCCTGGAAGTCCTTGGAGCCCCATGACCACGTTTCTTCTAACACCCAGACCCTGGTGAAAGGACTTCATTTTCCCATGCATAAAAACCTCTCTTTGCAGCCATTTGCCCTGGCCAACAGGGCAGTGCCCAGTGAGAAATTTTTACACTTTGCTGGATTCCTCCACAACTAAAGCTGCCAGCAATGAGGAGCTTGCAAATCCTTAGAGCCCCAAAGGCCAGCTTTCATCTGAAAACCAGACCCTGGGGAAAGGACTTCTTTTTCCCCATGCAAAATGGCCTCTCTTTGCAGCCACTCGCCCTGGCCATCTGCATCGTTCCCGGTGGGAAATTTTCAAATTTTGCTGGATTCCTCCACAATTAAAGCTGCCGGCAACAAGGAGCTTGCAAGTCCTTAGAGCCCCAAAGGCCACCTTTCATCTGACACCCAGACCCTGGGGAAAGGACTTCTGTTTCCCATGGAAAATGGCCTCCAGTTGCAGCCATTTGCCCTGACCAACAGGGCAGTGCCCAGTGAGAAATTTTCATACTTTGCTGGATTTCACCACAACTAAAGCTGCCAGCAACAAGGAGCTTGCAAGTCCTTAGAGCCCCAAAGGCCACCTTTCATCTGACACCCAGACCATGAGGACATGACTTCATTTTCCCCATGGAAAATGGGGTCAGTTTGAGGCTACTCGCCCTGGCCATCTGCATCGTTCCCGGTGTGAAATTTGCAAACTTGGCTGATTTTCTCCAAAAGTAAAGCTGCTGGCAATGAGGACCCTGGAAGTCCTTAGAGCCGCAAAGGCAACATTTCATCTGATTCGCAGACCCTGGGCGAATGACTTCTTTTTCCCATGCAAAATGTCCTCTCTTTGCAGCCATTTGCGCTAGCCAACAGCGCAGTGCCCAGTGAGAAATTTGCAAACTTTGCAGGATTCCTCCAGAAATAAAGCTGCCAGCAACGAGGAGCTTGCGAGTACTAGCAGCCCCAAAGGCCACCTTTCATTTGATACCCAGACCCTGGGGATATGACTTCATTTTCCCCTTGGAAAATGGGGTCAGTTTGAGGCCACTCGCCCTGGCCGTGTGCCTCATTCCCTGTGTGAAATTTTTAAACTTGGCTGATTTTCTCCAAAAGTAAAGCTGCTGGCAACGACGACCCTGCATCTCCTTAGGGCCCCAGATGCCACCTTTCATCTGATACGCAGACACTGGAGACATGCCTTCATTTTCCCCATGGAAAATGGGCTCCATTTCTGGCCTCTCGCCCTGACCAATAGCGTGTTGCCCAGCAAGAAATTTGCAATCTTTGCTGGATTTCTCCAAATCTAAAGCTGCCAATAAGTAGTACCCTGACGTCCTTAGAGCCCCAAAGGCCACCTTTCATCTGACACCCAGACCCTGGGGAAAGGACTTCTGTTTCCCATGGAAAATGGCCTCCAGTTGCAGCCATTTGCCCTGACCAACAGGGCAGTGCCCAGTGAGAAATTTTCATACTTTGCTGGATTTCACCACAACTAAAGCTGCCAGCAACTAGGAGCTTGCAAGTCCTAAGAGCCCCAAAGGCCAGCCTTCATCTGATACCCAGAGCTTGGGGACCTGACTTCATTTCCCCCTTGTAAATTGGGGTCAGTTTGAGGCCACTCGCCCTGGCCATCTGCATCATTCCGGTGTGAAATTTTCAAACTTGGCTGATTTTTTCCAAAAGTAAAGCTGCTGGCAACGAGGACCCTGGAAGTCCTTGGAGCCCCATGGTCACCTTTCATCTGACACCCAGACCCTGGGCCAATGACTTCATTTTCCCCATGCATAAAGGCCTCTCTTTGCAGCCATTTGCCCTAGCCAACAGCACAGTGCCCAGTGAGAAAGTTTCACGCTTTGCTGGATTCCTCCACAAGTAAAGCTGCCAGCAACTAGGAGCTTGCAAATCCTTAGAGCCCCAAAGGCCACCTTTCATCTGACACCCAGACCCTGGGGACATGACTTCATTTTCCCCAGGAAAATTGGGGTCAGTTTGAGGCCACTCGCCCTGGCCATCTGCATCGTTCCCGGTGGGAAATTTTCAAATTTTGCTGGATTCCTCCACAACTAAATCTGCCAGAATCTAGGAGCTTGCAAGTCCTTAGAGCCCCAAAGGCCACCTTTCATCTGACACCCAGTCGCTGGGGACATGACTTCATTTTCCCCAGGGAAAGTGGGGGCATTTTGAGGCCACTCGCCCTGGCGATCTGCCTCGTGCCCGGTGTGAAATTTTCAAACTTGGCTGATTTTCTCCAAAAGTAAAGCTGCCGGCAACGAGGACTCTGCAAATCCTTAGGGCCCCATATGGCACCTTTCATGTGATACGCAGACCCTGGGCCAATGACTTGATTTTCCCCATGCAAAATGGCCTCTCTTTGCAGCCATTTGCCCTGGCCAACAGGGCAGAGCCCCGTGATAAAGTTTTACACTTTGCTGGATTCCTCCACAACTAAAGCTGCCAGCAACTAGGAGCTTGGAAGTCCTTAGGGCCCCAAAGGCCAACTTTCATCTGAAAACCAGACCCTGGGGAAAGGACTTTTTTTCCCCATGCAAAATGGCCTCTCTTTGCAGCGCTTTGCCCAAGCCAACAGCGCAGTGCCCAGTGAGAAATTAGCAAACTTTGCTAGATTCCTCCAAAAATAAAGCTGCCAGCAACTAGGAGCTTGCGCGTCCTTAGAGCCCCAAAGGCCACCTTTCATCTTATATGCAGACCTTGGGCCAGTGACTTCTTTTTCCCATGCAAAATGGCCTCTCTTTGCAGCCATTTGCCCTGGCCCACAGGGCAGTGCGCAGTGAGAAATTTTTACACTCTGCTGGATTCCTCCACAATTAAATCTGCCAGCAACTAGGAGCTTGCGAGTCCTAGGAGCCCCAAAGGCCACCTTTCATTGATACCCAGACCCTGGGGATATGACTTCATTTTCCCCATGGAAAATGGGGTCAGTTTGACGCCACTCGCCCTGGCCATGTGCATCGTTCCTGGTGGGAAATTTGCAAACTAGGCTGATTTTCTCCAAAACTAAAGCTGCTGGCAATGAGGACCCTGCAACTCCTTAGGGCCCCAGATGCCACCTTTCATCTGATACGCAGACGCTGGGCCAATGACTTCATTTTCCCCATGGAAAATGGCCTCCATTTCTGGCCTCTCGCCCTGCCAATAGGTTGTTGCCCAGTGAGAAATTTGCAATCTTTGCTGGATTTCTCCAAATCTAAAGCTGCCAATAAGTAGTACCCTGCAAGTCCTTAGAGCCCCAAAGGCCACCTTTCATCTGACACCCAGACCCTGGGGAAAGGACTCGTGTTTCCCATGGAAAATGGCCTCTCTTTGCAGCCATTTGCCCTGGCCAACAGGGCAGTGCGCAGTGAGAAATTTTTACACTCTGCTGGATTCCTCCACAACTAAATCTGCCAGCAACTAGGAGCTTGCGAGTCCTAGGAGCCCCAAAGGCCACCTTTCATCTGACACCCAGACCCTGGGGATATGACTTCATTTTCCCCATGGAAAATGGAGTCAGTTTGAGGCCACTCGCCCTGGCCATCTGCATCGTTCCCGGTGTGAAATTTTCAAACTTGGCTGATTTTCTTCAAAAGTAAAGCTGCTGGCAACGAGGACCCTGGAAGTCCTTGGAGCCCCATGACCACGTTTCTTCTAACACCCAGACCCTGGTGAAAGGACTTCATTTTCCCATGCATAAAAACCTCTCTTTGCAGCCATTTGCCCTGGCCAACAGGGCAGTGCCCAGTGAGAAATTTTTACACTTTGCTGGATTCCTCCACAACTAAAGCTGCCAGCAATGAGGAGCTTGCAAATCCTTAGAGCCCCAAAGGCCAGCTTTCATCTGAAAACCAGACCCTGGGGAAAGGACTTCTTTTTCCCCATGCAAAATGGCCTCTCTTTGCAGCCACTCGCCCTGGCCATCTGCATCGTTCCCGGTGGGAAATTTTCAAATTTTGCTGGATTCCTCCACAATTAAAGCTGCCGGCAACAAGGAGCTTGCAAGTCCTTAGAGCCCCAAAGGCCACCTTTCATCTGACACCCAGACCCTGGGGAAAGGACTTCTGTTTCCCATGGAAAATGGCCTCCAGTTGCAGCCATTTGCCCTGACCAACAGGGCAGTGCCCAGTGAGAAATTTTCATACTTTGCTGGATTTCACCACAACTAAAGCTGCCAGCAACAAGGAGCTTGCAAGTCCTTAGAGCCCCAAAGGCCACCTTTCATCTGACACCCAGACCATGAGGACATGACTTCATTTTCCCCATGGAAAATGGGGTCAGTTTGAGGCTACTCGCCCTGGCCATCTGCATCGTTCCCGGTGTGAAATTTGCAAACTTGGCTGATTTTCTCCAAAAGTAAAGCTGCTGGCAATGAGGACCCTGGAAGTCCTTAGAGCCGCAAAGGCAACATTTCATCTGATTCGCAGACCCTGGGCGAATGACTTCTTTTTCCCATGCAAAATGTCCTCTCTTTGCAGCCATTTGCGCTAGCCAACAGCGCAGTGCCCAGTGAGAAATTTGCAAACTTTGCAGGATTCCTCCAGAAATAAAGCTGCCAGCAACGAGGAGCTTGCGAGTACTAGCAGCCCCAAAGGCCACCTTTCATCTGATACCCAGACCCTGGGGATATGACTTCATTTTCCCCTTGGAAAATGGGGTCAGTTTGAGGCCACTCGCCCTGGCCGTGTGCCTCATTCCCTGTGTGAAATTTTTAAACTTGGCTGATTTTCTCCAAAAGTAAAGCTGCTGGCAACGACGACCCTGCATCTCCTTAGGGCCCCAGATGCCACCTTTCATCTGATACGCAGACACTGGAGACATGCCTTCATTTTCCCCATGGAAAATGGGCTCCATTTCTGGCCTCTCGCCCTGACCAATAGCGTGTTGCCCAGCAAGAAATTTGCAATCTTTGCTGGATTTCTCCAAATCTAAAGCTGCCAATAAGTAGTACCCTGACGTCCTTAGAGCCCCAAAGGCCACCTTTCATCTGACACCCAGACCCTGGGGAAAGGACTTCTGTTTCCCATGGAAAATGGCCTCCAGTTGCAGCCATTTGCCCTGACCAACAGGGCAGTGCCCAGTGAGAAATTTTCATACTTTGCTGGATTTCACCACAACTAAAGCTGCCAGCAACTAGGAGCTTGCAAGTCCTAAGAGCCCCAAAGGCCAGCCTTCATCTGATACCCAGAGCTTGGGGACCTGACTTCATTTCCCCCTTGTAAAGTGGGGTCAGTTTGAGGCCACTCGCCCTGGCCATCTGCATCATTCCGGTGTGAAATTTTCAAACTTGGCTGATTTTTTCCAAAAGTAAAGCTGCTGGCAACGAGGACCCTGGAAGTCCTTGGAGCCCCATGGTCACCTTTCATCTGACACCCAGACCCTGGGCCAATGACTTCATTTTCCCCATGCATAAAGGCCTCTCTTTGCAGCCATTTGCCCTAGCCAACAGCGCAGTGCCCAGTGAGAAAGTTTCACGCTTTGCTGGATTCCTCCACAAGTAAAGCTGCCAGCAACTAGGAGCTTGCAAATCCTTAGAGCCCCAAAGGCCACCTTTCATCTGACACCCAGACCCTGGGGACATGACTTCATTTTCCCCAGGAAAATTGGGGTCAGTTTGAGGCCACTCGCCCTGGCCATCTGCATCGTTCCCGGTGGGAAATTTTCAAATTTTGCTGGATTCCTCCACAACTAAATCTGCCAGAATCTAGGAGCTTGCATGTCCCTAGAGCCCCAAAGGCCACCTTTCATCTGACACCCAGTCGCTGGGGACATGACTTCATTTTCCCCAGGGAAAGTGGGGGCATTTTGAGGCCACTCGCCCTGGCGATCTGCCTCGTGCCCGGTGTGAAATTTTCAAACTTGGCTGATTTTCTCCAAAAGTAAAGCTGCCGGCAACGAGGACTCTGCAAATCCTTAGGGCCCCATATGGCACCTTTCATGTGATACGCAGACCCTGGGCCAATGACTTGATTTTCCCCATGCATAATGGCCTCTCTTTGCAGCCATTTGCCCTGGCCAACAGGGCAGTGCCCAGTGAGAAATTTTTACACTTTGCTGGATTCCTCCACAACTAAAGCTGCCAGCAATGAGGAGCTTGCAAATCCTTAGAGCCCCAAAGGCCAACTTTCATCTGAAAACCAGACCCTGGGGAAAGGACTTTTTTTCCCCATGCAAAATGGCCTCTCTTTGCAGCGCTTTGCCCAAGCCAACAGCGCAGTGCCCAGTGAGAAATTAGCAGACTTTGCTAGATTCCTCCAAAAATAAAGCTGCCAGCAACTAGGAGCTTGCGCGTCCTTAGAGCCCCAAAGGCCACCTTTCATCTTATATGCAGACCTTGGGCCAGTGACTTCTTTTTCCCATGCAAAATGGCCTCTCTTTGCAGCCATTTGCCCTGGCCCACAGGGCAGTGCGCAGTGAGAAATTTTTACACTCTGCTGGATTCCTCCACAATTAAATCTGCCAGCAACTAGGAGCTTGCGAGTCCTAGGAGCCCCAAAGGCCACCTTTCATTGATACCCAGACCCTGGGGATATGACTTCATTTTCCCCATGGAAAATGGGGTCAGTTTGACGCCACTCGCCCTGGCCATCTGCATCGTTCCTGGTGGGAAATTTGCAAACGTGGCTGATTTTCTCCAAAAGTAAAGCTGCTGGCAATGAGGACCCTGCAACTCCTTAGGGCCCCAGATGCCACCTTTCATCTGATACGCAGACGCTGGGCCAATGACTTCATTTTCCCCATGGAAAATGGCCTCCATTTCTGGCCTCTCGCCCTGCCAATAGGTTGTTGCCCAGTGAGAAATTTGCAATCTTTGCTGGATTTCTCCAAATCTAAAGCTGCCAATAAGTAGTACCCTGCAAGTCCTTAGAGCCCCAAAGGCCACCTTTCATCTGACACCCAGACCCTGGGGAAAGGACTCGTGTTTCCCATGGAAAATGGCCTCTCTTTGCAGCCATTTGCCCTGGCCAACAGGGCAGTGCGCAGTGAGAAATTTTTACACTCTGCTGGATTCCTCCACAACTAAATCTGCCAGCAACTAGGAGCTTGCGAGTCCTAGGAGCCCCAAAGGCCACCTTTCATCTGACACCCAGACCCTGGGGATATGACTTCATTTTCCCCATGGAAAATGGAGTCAGTTTGAGGCCACTCGCCCTGGCCATCTGCATCGTTCCCGGTGTGAAATTTTCAAACTTGGCTGATTTTCTTCAAAAGTAAAGCTGCTGGCAACGAGGACCCTGGAAGTCCTTGGAGCCCCATGACCACGTTTCTTCTAACACCCAGACCCTGGTGAAAGGACTTCATTTTCCCATGCATAAAAACCTCTCTTTGCAGCCATTTGCCCTGGCCAACAGGGCAGTGCCCAGTGAGAAATTTTTACACTTTGCTGGATTCCTCCACAACTAAAGCTGCCAGCAATGAGGAGCTTGCAAATCCTTAGAGCCCCAAAGGCCAGCTTTCATCTGAAAAGCAGACCCTGGGGAAAGGACTTCTTTTTCCCCATGCAAAATGGCCTCTCTTTGCAGCCACTCGCCCTGGCCATCTGCATCGTTCCCGGTGGGAAATTTTCAAATTTTGCTGGATTCCTCCACAATTAAAGCTGCCGGCAACAAGGAGCTTGCAAGTCCTTAGAGCCCCAAAGGCCACCTTTCATCTGACACCCAGACCCTGGGGAAAGGACTTCTGTTTCCCATGGAAAATGGCCTCCAGTTGCAGCCATTTGCCCTGACCAACAGGGCAGTGCCCAGTGAGAAATTTTCATACTTTGCTGGATTTCACCACAACTAAAGCTGCCAGCAACAAGGAGCTTGCAAGTCCTTAGAGCCCCAAAGGCCACCTTTCATCTGACACCCAGACCATGAGGACATGACTTCATTTTCCCCATGGAAAATGGGGTCAGTTTGAGGCTACTCGCCCTGGCCATCTGCATCGTTCCCGGTGTGAAATTTGCAAACTTGGCTGATTTTCTCCAAAAGTAAAGCTGCTGGCAATGAGGACCCTGGAAGTCCTTAGAGCCGCAAAGGCAACATTTCATCTGATTCGCAGACCCTGGGCGAATGACTTCTTTTTCCCATGCAAAATGTCCTCTCTTTGCAGCCATTTGCGCTAGCCAACAGCGCAGTGCCCAGTGAGAAATTTGCAAACTTTGCTGGATTCCTCCAGAAATAAAGCTGCCAGCAACGAGGAGCTTGCGAGTACTAGCAGCCCCAAAGGCCACCTTTCATCTGATACCCAGACCCTGGGGATATGACTTCATTTTCCCCTTGGAAAATGGGGTCAGTTTGAGGCCACTCGCCCTGGCCGTGTGCCTCATTCCCTGTGTGAAATTTTTAAACTTGGCTGATTTTCTCCAAAAGTAAAGCTGCTGGCAACGACGACCCTGCATCTCCTTAGGGCCCCAGATGCCACCTTTCATCTGATACGCAGACACTGGAGACATGCCTTCATTTTCCCCATGGAAAATGGGCTCCATTTCTGGCCTCTCGCCCTGACCAATAGCGTGTTGCCCAGCAAGAAATTTGCAATCTTTGCTGGATTTCTCCAAATCTAAAGCTGCCAATAAGTAGTACCCTGACGTCCTTAGAGCCCCAAAGGCCACCTTTCATCTGACACCCAGACCCTGGGGAAAGGACTTCTGTTTCCCATGGAAAATGGCCTCCAGTTGCAGCCATTTGCCCTGACCAACAGGGCAGTGCCCAGTGAGAAATTTTCATACTTTGCTGGATTTCACCACAACTAAAGCTGCCAGCAACTAGGAGCTTGCAAGTCCTAAGAGCCCCAAAGGCCAGCCTTCATCTGATACCCAGAGCTTGGGGACCTGACTTCATTTCCCCCTTGTAAATTGGGGTCAGTTTGAGGCCACTCGCCCTGGCCATCTGCATCGTTCCCGGTGTGAAATTTTCAAACTTGGCTGATTTTTTCCAAAAGTAAAGCTGCTGGCAACGAGGACCCTGGAAGTCCTTGGAGCCCCATGGTCACCTTTCATCTGACACCCAGACCCTGGGCCAATGACTTCATTTTCCCCATGCATAAAGGCCTCTCTTTGCAGCCATTTGCCCTAGCCAACAGCGCAGTGCCCAGTGAGAAAGTTTCACGCTTTGCTGGATTCCTCCACAAGTAAAGCTGCCAGCAACTAGGAGCTTGCAAGTCCTTAGAGCCCCAAAGGCCACCTTTCATCTGACACCCAGTCGCTGGGGACATGACTTCATTTTCCCCAGGAAAATTGGGGTCAGTTTGAGGCCACTCGCCCTGGCCATCTGCATCGTTCCCGGTGGGAAATTTTCAAATTTTGCTGGATTCCTCCACAACTAAATCTGCCAGAATCTAGGAGCTTGCATGTCCCTAGAGCCCCAAAGGCCACCTTTCATCTGACACCCAGTCGCTGGGGACATGACTTCATTTTCCCCAGGGAAAGTGGGGGCATTTTGAGGCCACTCGCCCTGGCGATCTGCCTCGTGCCCGGTGTGAAATTTTCAAACTTGGCTGATTTTCTCCAAAAGTAAAGCTGCCGGCAACGAGGACTCTGCAAATCCTTAGGGCCCCATATGGCACCTTTCATGTGATACGCAGACCCTGGGCCAATGACTTGATTTTCCCCATGCATAATGGCCTCTCTTTGCAGCCATTTGCCCTGGCCAACAGGGCAGTGCCCAGTGAGAAATTTTTACACTTTGCTGGATTCCTCCACAACTAAAGCTGCCAGCAATGAGGAGCTTGCAAATCCTTAGAGCCCCAAAGGCCAACTTTCATCTGAAAACCAGACCCTGGGGAAAGGACTTTTTTTCCCCATGCAAAATGGCCTCTCTTTGCAGCGCTTTGCCCAAGCCAACAGCGCAGTGCCCAGTGAGAAATTAGCAGACTTTGCTAGATTCCTCCAAAAATAAAGCTGCCAGCAACTAGGAGCTTGCGCGTCCTTAGAGCCCCAAAGGCCACCTTTCATCTTATATGCAGACCTTGGGCCAGTGACTTCTTTTTCCCATGCAAAATGGCCTCTCTTTGCAGCCATTTGCCCTGGCCCACAGGGCAGTGCGCAGTGAGAAATTTTTACACTCTGCTGGATTCCTCCACAATTAAATCTGCCAGCAACTAGGAGCTTGCGAGTCCTAGGAGCCCCAAAGGCCACCTTTCATTGATACCCAGACCCTGGGGATATGACTTCATTTTCCCCATGGAAAATGGGGTCAGTTTGACGCCACTCGCCCTGGCCATCTGCATCGTTCCTGGTGGGAAATTTGCAAACGTGGCTGATTTTCTCCAAAAGTAAAGCTGCTGGCAATGAGGACCCTGCAACTCCTTAGGGCCCCAGATGCCACCTTTCATCTGATACGCAGACGCTGGGCCAATGACTTCATTTTCCCCATGGAAAATGGCCTCCATTTCTGGCCTCTCGCCCTGCCAATAGGTTGTTGCCCAGTGAGAAATTTGCAATCTTTGCTGGATTTCTCCAAATCTAAAGCTGCCAATAAGTAGTACCCTGCAAGTCCTTAGAGCCCCAAAGGCCACCTTTCATCTGACACCCAGACCCTGGGGAAAGGACTCGTGTTTCCCATGGAAAATGGCCTCTCTTTGCAGCCATTTGCCCTGGCCAACAGGGCAGTGCGCAGTGAGAAATTTTTACACTCTGCTGGATTCCTCCACAACTAAAGCTGCCAGCAACTAGGAGCTTGCGAGTCCTAGGAGCCCCAAAGGCCACCTTTCATCTGACACCCAGACCCTGGGGATATGACTTCATTTTCCCCATGGAAAATGGAGTCAGTTTGAGGCCACTCGCCCTGGCCATCTGCATCGTTCCCGGTGTGAAATTTTCAAACTTGGCTGATTTTCTTCAAAAGTAAAGCTGCTGGCAACGAGGACCCTGGAAGTCCTTGGAGCCCCATGACCACGTTTCTTCTAACACCCAGACCCTGGTGAAAGGACTTCATTTTCCCATGCATAAAAACCTCTCTTTGCAGCCATTTGCCCTGGCCAACAGGGCAGTGCCCAGTGAGAAATTTTTACACTTTGCTGGATTCCTCCACAACTAAAGCTGCCAGCAATGAGGAGCTTGCAAATCCTTAGAGCCCCAAAGGCCAGCTTTCATCTGAAAACCAGACCCTGGGGAAAGGACTTCTTTTTCCCCATGCAAAATGGCCTCTCTTTGCAGCCACTCGCCCTGGCCATCTGCATCGTTCCCGGTGGGAAATTTTCAAATTTTGCTGGATTCCTCCACAATTAAAGCTGCCGGCAACAAGGAGCTTGCAAGTCCTTAGAGCCCCAAAGGCCACCTTTCATCTGACACCCAGACCCTGGGGAAAGGACTTCTGTTTCCCATGGAAAATGGCCTCCAGTTGCAGCCATTTGCCCTGACCAACAGGGCAGTGCCCAGTGAGAAATTTTCATACTTTGCTGGATTTCACCACAACTAAAGCTGCCAGCAACTAGGAGCTTGCAAGTCCTAAGAGCCCCAAAGGCCAGCCTTCATCTGATACCCAGAGCTTGGGGACCTGACTTCATTTCCCCCTTGTAAAGTGGGGTCAGTTTGAGGCCACTCGCCCTGGCCATCTGCATCGTTCCCGGTGTGAAATTTGCAAACTTGGCTGATTTTCTCCAAAAGTAAAGCTGCTGGCAATGAGGACCCTGGAAGTCCTTAGAGCTGCAAAGGCAACATTTCATCTGATTCGCAGACCCTGGGCGAATGACTTCTTTTTCCCATGCAAAATGTCCTCTCTTTGCAGCCATTTGCCCTAGCCAACAGCGCAGTGCCCAGTGAGAAATTTGCAAACTTTGCAGGATTCCTCCAGAAATAAAGCTGCCAGCAACGAGGAGCTTGCGAGTACTAGCAGCCCCAAAGGCCACCTTTCATCTGATACCCAGACCCTGGGGATATGACTTCATTTTCCCCTTGGAAAATGGGGTCAGTTTGAGGCCACTCGCCCTGGCCGTGTGCCTCATTCCCTGTGTGAAATTTTTAAACTTGGCTGATTTTCTCCAAAATAAAGCTGCTGGCAACGACGACCCTGCATCTCCTTAGGGCCCCAGATGCCACCTTTCATCTGATACGCAGACACTGGAGACATGCCTTCATTTTCCCCATGGAAAATGGGCTCCATTTCTGGCCTCTCGCCCTGACCAATAGCGTGTTGCCCAGCAAGAAATTTGCAATCTTTGCTGGATTTCTCCAAATCTAAAGCTGCCAATAAGTAGTACCCTGACGTCCTTAGAGCCCCAAAGGCCACCTTTCATCTGACACCCAGACCCTGGGGAAAGGACTTCTGTTTCCCATGGAAAATGGCCTCCAGTTGCAGCCATTTGCCCTGACCAACAGGGCAGTGCCCAGTGAGAAATTTTCATACTTTGCTGGATTTCACCACAACTAAAGCTGCCAGCAACTAGGAGCTTGCAAGTCCTAAGAGCCCCAAAGGCCAGCCTTCATCTGATACCCAGAGCTTGGGGACCTGACTTCATTTCCCCTTTGTAAAGTGGGGTCAGTTTGAGGCCACTCGCCCTGGCCATCTGCATCGTTCCCGGTGTGAAATTTTCAAACTTGGCTGATTTTTTCCAAAAGTAAAGCTGCTGGCAACGAGGACCCTGGAAGTCCTTGGAGCCCCATGGTCACCTTTCATCTGACACCCAGACCCTGGGCCAATGACTTCATTTTCCCCATGCATAAAGGCCTCTCTTTGCAGCCATTTGCCCTAGCCAACAGCGCAGTGCCCAGTGAGAAAGTTTCACGCTTTGCTGGATTCCTCCACAAGTAAAGCTGCCAGCAACTAGGAGCTTGCAAGTCCTTAGAGCCCCAAAGGCCACCTTTCATCTGACACCCAGACCCTGGGGACATGACTTCATTTTCCCCAGGAAAATTGGGGTCAGTTTGAGGCCACTCGCCCTGGCCATCTGCATCGTTCCCGGTGGGAAATTTTCAAATTTTGCTGGATTCCTCCACAACTAAATCTGCCAGAATCTAGGAGCTTGCAAGTCCTTAGAGCCCCAAAGGCCACCTTTCATCTCACACCCAGTCGCTGGGGACATGACTTCATTTTCCCCAGGGAAAGTGGGGGCATTTTGAGGCCACTCGCCCTGGCGATCTGCCTCGTGCCCGGTGTGAAATTTTCAAACTTGGCTGATTTTCTCCAAAAGTAAAGCTGCCGGCAACGAGGACTCTGCAAATCCTTAGGGCCCCATATGGCACCTTTCATGTGATACGCAGACCCTGGGCCAATGACTTGATTTTCCCCATGCAAAATGGCCTCTCTTTGCAACCATTTGCCCTGGCCAACAGGGCAGTGCCCAGTGAGAAATTTTTACACTTTGCTGGATTCCTCCACAACTAAAGCTGCCAGCAATGAGGAGCTTGCAAATCCTTAGAGCCCCAAAGGCCACCTTTCATCTGAAAACCAGACCCTGGGGAAAGGACTTCTTTTTCCCCATGAAAAATGGGGTCAGTTTGAGGCCACTCGCCCTGGCCATCTGCATCGTTCCCGGTGGGAAATTTTCAAATTTTGCAGGATTCCTCCACAACTAAAGCTGCCAGCAACAAGGAGCTTGCGAATCCTTGGAGCCCCAAAGGCCACCTTTCATCTGACACCCAGACCCTGGGGACATGACTTCATTTTCCCCATGGAAAATGGGGTCAGTTTGAGGCCACTAGCCCTGGCCATCTGCATCGTGCCCGGTGTGAAATTTGCAAACTTGGCTGATTTTCTCAAAAAGAAAACCTGCTGGCAACGAGCACACTGGAAGTCCTTAGAGCCCCAAAGGCCACCTTTCATCTGACACCCCGACCCTGGGGAAAGGACTTCTTTTACCCATGGGAAATGGCCTCCGTTTGCAGCTACTCACCCTGGCAGAAAGAGGGGAGACAAGCTAGAATTATCAAATCTTTGCTGGATTTTTCTAAAAGTAAAGCTGGCAGCAACTAGGATCCTGTAAGTACTTAGAGCCTCAAAGGCCACCTTGAACATAGTACTGAGACCCTGGGTAAAGGACATTTTTCCCATGGAAAATGGCCTTCATTTGTGGCCACTTGGCCTGGCAGGCAGGGCAGTGCCAAGCGAGCAATTTGCAAACTCTCTGGATTCTCCCAAAACAAAAGCTGCCAGCAGCTAGGAGCTTGCAAGTCCTTAGAGCCCCAGATGCCAACTTTCATCTGATTGCCAGACCCTGGGGAAAGGACTTCTTTTCCCCATGCAAAATGGCCTCCCTTTGCAGCCATTTGCCCTAGCCAACAGCGCAGTGCCCAGTGAGAAATTTGCAAACTTTGCTGGATTCCTCCACAACTAAATCTGCCAGCAACTAGGAGCTTGCGAGTCCTTGGAGCCCCAAAGGCCACCTTTCATCTGACACCCAGACCCTGGGGAAAGGACTTCTTTTTCCCATGGAAAATGGCCTCTCTTTGCAGCCATTTGCCCTGGCCAACAGCGCAGTGCGCAGTGAGAAATTTTTAAACATTGCTGGATTCCTCCACAATTAAAGCTGCCGGCAACAAGGAGCTTGCAAGTCCTTAGAGCCCCAAAGGCCACCTTTCATCTGACACCCAGACCCTGAGGACATGACTTCATTTTCCCCATGGAAAATGGGGTCAGTTTGAGGCCACTCGCCCTGGCCATCTGCATCGTTCCCGGTGTGAAATTTTTAAACTTGGCTGATTTTCTCCAAAAGTAAAGCTGCTGGCAATGAGGACCCTGGAAGTCCTTAGAGCCGCAAAGGCAACATTTCATCTGATTCGCAGACCCTGGGCGAATGACTTCTTTTTCCCATGCAAAATGGCCTCTCTTTGCAGCCATTTGCGCTAGCCAACAGCGCAGTGCCCAGTGAGAAATTTGCAAACTTTGCTGGATTCCTCCACAACTAAAGCTGCCAGCAACGAGGAGCTTGCGAGTACTAGCAGCCCCAAAGGCCACCTTTCATCTGATACCCAGACCCTAGGGATATGACTTCATTTTCCCCTTGGAAAATGGGGTCAGTTTGAGGCCACTCGCCCTGGCCATGTGCCTCATTCCCTGTGTGAAATTTTTAAACTTGGCTGATTTTCTCCAAAAGTAAAGCTGCTGGCACCGACGACCCTGCATCTCCTTAGGGCCCCAGATGCCACCTTTCATCTGATACGCAGACACTGGAGACATGCCTTCATTTTCCCCATGGAAAATGGGCTCCATTTCTGGCCTCTCGCCCTGACCAATAGCGTGTTGCCCAGCAAGAAATTTGCAATCTTTGCTGGATTTCTCCAAATCTAAAGCTGCCAATAAGTAGTACCCTGACGTCCTTAGAGCCCCAAAGGCCACCTTTCATCTGACACCCAGACCCTGGGGAAAGGACTTCTGTTTCCCATGGAAAATGGCCTCCAGTTGCAGCCATTTGCCCTGACCAACAGGGCAGTGCCCAGTGAGAAATTTTCATACTTTGCTGGATTTCACCACAACTAAAGCTGCCAGCAACTAGGAGCTTGCAAGTCCTAAGAGCCCCAAAGGCCAGCCTTCATCTGATACCCAGAGCTTGGGGACCTGACTTCATTTCCCCCTTGTAAAGTGGGGTCAGTTTGAGGCCACTCGCCCTGGCCATCTGCATCATTCCGGTGTGAAATTTTCAAACTTGGCTGATTTTTTCCAAAAGTAAAGCTGCTGGCAACGAGGACCCTGGAAGTCCTTGGAGCCCCATGGTCACCTTTCATCTGACACCCAGACCCTGGGCCAATGACTTCATTTTCCCCATGCATAAAGGCCTCTCTTTGCAGCCATTTGCCCTAGCCAACAGCGCAGTGCCCAGTGAGAAAGTTTCACGCTTTGCTGGATTCCTCCACAAGTAAAGCTGCCAGCAACTAGGAGCTTGCAAGTCCTTAGAGCCCCAAAGGCCACCTTTCATCTGACACCCAGTCGCTGGGGACATGACTTCATTTTCCCCAGGGAAAGTGGGGGCATTTTGAGGCCACTCGCCCTGGCGATCTGCCTCGTGCCCGGTGTGAAATTTTCAAACTTGGCTGATTTTCTCCAAAAGTAAAGCTGCCGGCAACGAGGACTCTGCAAATCCTTAGGGCCCCATATGGCACCTTTCATGTGATACGCAGACCCTGGGCCAATGACTTGATTTTCCCCATGCATAATGGCCTCTCTTTGCAGCCATTTGCCCTGGCCAACAGGGCAGTGCCCAGTGAGAAATTTTTACACTTTGCTGGATTCCTCCACAACTAAAGCTGCCAGCAATGAGGAGCTTGCAAATCCTTAGAGCCCCAAAGGCCACCTTTCATCTGAAAACCAGACCCTGGGGAAAGGACTTCTTTTTCCCCATGAAAAATGGGGTCAGTTTGAGGCCACTCGCCCTGGCCATCTGCATCGTTCCCGGTGGGAAATTTTCAAATTTTGCAGGATTCCTCCACAACTAAAGCTGCCAGCAACAAGGAGCTTGCGAATCCTTGGAGCCCCAAAGGCCACCTTTCATCTGACACCCAGACCCTGGGGACATGACTTCATTTTCCCCATGGAAAATGGGGTCAGTTTGAGGCCACTAGCCCTGGCCATCTGCATCGTGCCCGGTGTGAAATTTGCAAACTTGGCTGATTTTCTCAAAAAGAAAACCTGCTGGCAACGAGCACACTGGAAGTCCTTAGAGCCCCAAAGGCCACCTTTCATCTGACACCCCGACCCTGGGGAAAGGACTTCTTTTACCCATGGGAAATGGCCTCCGTTTGCAGCTACTCACCCTGGCAGAAAGAGGGGAGACAAGCTAGAATTATCAAATCTTTGCTGGATTTTTCTAAAAGTAAAGCTGGCAGCAACTAGGATCCTGTAAGTACTTAGAGCCTCAAAGGCCACCTTGAACATAGTACTGAGACCCTGGGTAAAGGACATTTTTCCCATGGAAAATGGCCTTCATTTGTGGCCACTTGGCCTGGCAGGCAGGGCAGTGCCAAGCGAGCAATTTGCAAACTCTCTGGATTCTTCCAAAACAAAAGCTGCCAGCAGCTAGGAGCTTGCAAGTCCTTAGAGCCCCAGATGCCAACTTTCATCTGATTGCCAGACCCTGGGGAAAGGACTTCTTTTCCCCATGCAAAATGGCCTCTCTTTGCAGCCATTTGCCCTAGCCAACAGCGCAGTGCCCAGTGAGAAATTTGCAAACTTTGCTGGATTCCTCCACAACTAAATCTGCCAGCAACTAGGAGCTTGCGAGTCCTTGGAGCCCCAAAGGCCACCTTTCATCTGACACCCAGACCCTGGGGAAAGGACTTCTTTTTCCCATGGAAAATGGCCTCTCTTTGCAGCCATTTGCCCTGGCCAACAGCGCAGTGCGCAGTGAGAAATTTTTAAACATTGCTGGATTCCTCCACAATTAAAGCTGCCGGCAACAAGGAGCTTGCAAGTCCTTAGAGCCCCAAAGGCCACCTTTCATCTGACACCCAGACCCTGAGGACATGACTTCATTTTCCCCATGGAAAATGGGGTCAGTTTGAGGCCACTCGCCCTGGCCATCTGCATCGTTCCCGGTGTGAAATTTTTAAACTTGGCTGATTTTCTCCAAAAGTAAAGCTGCTGGCAATGAGGACCCTGGAAGTCCTTAGAGCCGCAAAGGCAACATTTCATCTGATTCGCAGACCCTGGGCGAATGACTTCTTTTTCCCATGCAAAATGGCCTCTCTTTGCAGCCATTTGCGCTAGCCAACAGCGCAGTGCCCAGTGAGAAATTTGCAAACTTTGCTGGATTCCTCCACAACTAAAGCTGCCAGCAACGAGGAGCTTGCGAGTACTAGCAGCCCCAAAGGCCACCTTTCATCTGATACCCAGACCCTAGGGATATGACTTCATTTTCCCCTTGGAAAATGGGGTCAGTTTGAGGCCACTCGCCCTGGCCATGTGCCTCATTCCCTGTGTGAAATTTTTAAACTTGGCTGATTTTCTCCAAAAGTAAAGCTGCTGGCACCGACGACCCTGCATCTCCTTAGGGCCCCAGATGCCACCTTTCATCTGATACGCAGACACTGGAGACATGACTTCATTTTCCCCATGGAAAATGGGCTCCATTTCTGGCCTCTCGCACTGACCAATAGCGTGTTGCCCAGCAAGAAATTTGCAATCTTTGCTGGATTTCTCCAAATCTAAAGCTGCCAATAAGTAGTACCCTGACGTCCTTAGAGCCCCAAAGGCCACCTTTCATCTGACACCCAGACCCTGGGGAAAGGACTTCTGTTTCCCATGGAAAATGGCCTCCAGTTGCAGCCATTTGCCCTGACCAACAGGGCAGTGCCCAGTGAGAAATTTTCATACTTTGCTGGATTTCACCACAACTAAAGCTGCCAGCAACTAGGAGCTTGCAAGTCCTAAGAGCCCCAAAGGCCAGCCTTCATCTGATACCCAGAGCTTGGGGACCTGACTTCATTTCCCCCTTGTAAAGTGGGGTCAGTTTGAGGCCACTCGCCCTGGCCATCTGCATCGTTCCCGGTGTGAAATTTTCAAACTTGGCTGATTTTTTCCAAAAGTAAAGCTGCTGGCAACGAGGACCCTGGAAGTCCTTGGAGCCCCATGGTCACCTTTCATCTGACACCCAGACCCTGGGCCAATGACTTCATTTTCCCCATGCATAAAGGCCTCTCTTTGCAGCCATTTGCCCTAGCCAACAGCGCAGTGCCCAGTGAGAAAGTTTCACGCTTTGCTGGATTCCTCCACAAGTAAAGCTGCCAGCAACTAGGAGCTTGCAAGTCCTTAGAGCCCCAAAGGCCACCTTTCATCTGACACCCAGTCGCTGGGGACATGACTTCATTTTCCCCAGGGAAAGTGGGGGCATTTTGAGGCCACTCGCCCTGGCGATCTGCCTCGTGCCCGGTGTGAAATTTTCAAACTTGGCTGATTTTCTCCAAAAGTAAAGCTGCCGGCAACGAGGACTCTGCAAATCCTTAGGGCCCCATATGGCACCTTTCATGTGATACGCAGACCCTGGGCCAATGACTTGATTTTCCCCATGCATAATGGCCTCTCTTTGCAGCCATTTGCCCTGGCCAACAGGGCAGTGCCCAGTGAGAAATTTTTACACTTTGCTGGATTCCTCCACAACTAAAGCTGCCAGCAATGAGGAGCTTGCAAATCCTTAGAGCCCCAAAGGCCAGCTTTCATCTGAAAACCAGACCCTGGGGAAAGGACTTCTTTTTCCCCATGAAAAATGGGGTCAGTTTGAGGCCACTCGCCCTGGCCATCTGCATCGTTCCCGGTGGGAAATTTTCAAATTTTGCAGGATTCCTCCACAACTAAAGCTGCCAGCAACAAGGAGCTTGCGAATCCTTGGAGCCCCAAAGGCCACCTTTCATCTGACACCCAGACCCTGGGGACATGACTTCATTTTCCCCATGGAAAATGGGGTCAGTTTGAGGCCACTAGCCCTGGCCATCTGCATCGTGCCCGGTGTGAAATTTGCAAACTTGGCTGATTTTCTCAAAAAGAAAACCTGCTGGCAACGAGCACACTGGAAGTCCTTAGAGCCCCAAAGGCCACCTTTCATCTGACACCCCGACCCTGGGGAAAGGACTTCTTTTACCCATGGGAAATGGCCTCCGTTTGCAGCTACTCACCCTGGCAGAAAGAGGGGAGACAAGCTAGAATTATCAAATCTTTGCTGGATTTTTCTAAAAGTAAAGCTGGCAGCAACTAGGATCCTGTAAGTACTTAGAGCCTCAAAGGCCACCTTGAACATAGTACTGAGACCCTGGGTAAAGGACATTTTTCCCATGGAAAATGGCCTTCATTTGTGGCCACTTGGCCTGGCAGGCAGGGCAGTGCCAAGCGAGCAATTTGCAAACTCTCTGGATTCTTCCAAAACAAAAGCTGCCAGCAGCTAGGAGCTTGCAAGTCCTTAGAGCCCCAGATGCCAACTTTCATCTGATTGCCAGACCCTGGGGAAAGGACTTCTTTTCCCCATGCAAAATGGCCTCTCTTTGCAGCCATTTGCCCTAGCCAACAGCGCAGTGCCCAGTGAGAAATTTGCAAACTTTGCTGGATTCCTCCACAACTAAATCTGCCAGCAACTAGGAGCTTGCGAGTCCTTGGAGCCCCAAAGGCCACCTTTCATCTGACACCCAGACCCTGGGGAAAGGACTTCTTTTTCCCATGCAAAATAACCTCTCTTTGCAGCCATTTGCCCTGGCCAACAGCGCAGTACGAAGTGAGAAATTTTTTACATTGCTGGATTCCTGCAGAACAAACGCTGTTGGCAACTAGGACCCTGGAAGTCCTTGGAGCCCCAAAGGCCACCTTTCATCTGACACCCAGACCCTGGGGAAAGGACTTCTTTTTCCCATGCAAAATGGCCTCTCTTTGCAGCCATTTGCCCTGGCCAACAGCGCAGTGCGCAGTGAGAAATTTTTAAACATTGCTGGATTCCTCCACAATTAAAGCTGCCGGCAACAAGGAGCTTGCAAGTCCTTAGAGCCCCAAAGGCCACCTTTCATCTGACACCCAGACCCTGAGGACATGACTTTATTTTCCCCATGGAAAATGGGGTCAGTTTGAGGCCACTCGCCCTGGCCATCTGCATCGTTCCCGGTGTGAAATTTTTAAACTTGGCTGATTTTCTCCAAAAGTAAAGCTGCTGGCAATGAGGACCCTGGAAGTCCTTAGAGCCGCAAAGGCAACATTTCATCTGATTCGCAGACCCTGGGCGAATGACTTCTTTTTCCCATGCAAAATGGCCTCTCTTTGCAGCCATTTGCGCTAGCCAACAGCGCAGTGCCCAGTGAGAAATTTGCAAACTTTGCTGGATTCCTCCACAACTAAAGCTGCCAGCAACGAGGAGCTTGCGAGTACTAGCAGCCCCAAAGGCCACCTTTCATCTGATACCCAGACCCTAGGGATGTGACTTCATTTTCCCCTTGGAAAATGGGGTCAGTTTGAGGCCACTCGCCCTGGCCATGTGCCTCATTCCCTGTGTGAAATTTTTAAACTTGGCTGATTTTCTCCAAAAGTAAAGCTGCTGGCACCGACGACCCTGCATCTCCTTAGGGCCCCAGATGCCACCTTTCATCTGATACGCAGACACTGGAGACATGCCTTCATTTTCCCCATGGAAAATGGGCTCCATTTCTGGCCTCTCGCCCTGACCAATAGCGTGTTGCCCAGCAAGAAATTTGCAATCTTTGCTGGATTTCTCCAAATCTAAAGCTGCCAATAAGTAGTACCCTGACGTCCTTAGAGCCCCAAAGGCCACCTTTCATCTGACACCCAGACCCTGGGGAAAGGACTTCTGTTTCCCATGGAAAATGGCCTCCAGTTGCAGCCATTTGCCCTGACCAACAGGGCAGTGCCCAGTGAGAAATTTTCATACTTTGCTGGATTTCACCACAACTAAAGCTGCCAGCAACTAGGAGCTTGCAAGTCCTAAGAGCCCCAAAGGCCAGCCTTCATCTGATACCCAGAGCTTGGGGACCTGACTTCATTTCCCCCTTGTAAAGTGGGGTCAGTTTGAGGCCACTCGCCCTGGCCATCTGCATCGTTCCCGGTGTGAAATTTTCAAACTTGGCTGATTTTTTCCAAAAGTAAAGCTGCTGGCAACGAGGACCCTGGAAGTCCTTGGAGCCCCATGGTCACCTTTCATCTGACACCCAGACCCTGGGCCAATGACTTCATTTTCCCCATGCATAAAGGCCTCTCTTTGCAGCCATTTGCCCTAGCCAACAGCGCAGTGCCCAGTGAGAAAGTTTCACGCTTTGCTGGATTCCTCCACAAGTAAAGCTGCCAGCAACTAGGAGCTTGCAAGTCCTTAGAGCCCCAAAGGCCACCTTTCATCTGACACCCAGTCGCTGGGGACATGACTTCATTTTCCCCAGGGAAAGTGGGGGCATTTTGAGGCCACTCGCCCTGGCGATCTGCCTCGTGCCCGGTGTGAAATTTTCAAACTTGGCTGATTTTCTCCAAAAGTAAAGCTGCCGGCAACGAGGACTCTGCAAATCCTTAGGGCCCCATATGGCACCTTTCATGTGATACGCAGACCCTGGGCCAATGACTTGATTTTCCCCATGCATAATGGCCTCTCTTTGCAGCCATTTGCCCTGGCCAACAGGGCACTGCCCAGTGAGAAATTTTTACACTTTGCTGGATTCCTCCACAACTAAAGCTGCCAGCAATGAGGAGCTTGCAAATCCTTAGAGCCCCAAAGGCCACCTTTCATCTGAAAACCAGACCCTGGGGAAAGGACTTCTTTTTCCCCATGAAAAATGGGGTCAGTTTGAGGCCACTCGCCCTGGCCATCTGCATCGTTCCCGGTGGGAAATTTTCAAATTTTGCAGGATTCCTCCACAACTAAAGCTGCCAGCAACAAGGAGCTTGCGAATCCTTGGAGCCCCAAAGGCCACCTTTCATCTGACACCCAGACCCTGGGGACATGACTTCATTTTCCCCATGGAAAATGGGGTCAGTTTGAGGCCACTAGCCCTGGCCATCTGCATCGTGCCCGGTGTGAAATTTGCAAACTTGGCTGATTTTCTCAAAAAGAAAACCTGCTGGCAACGAGCACACTGGAAGTCCTTAGAGCCCCAAAGGCCACCTTTCATCTGACACACCGACCCTGGGGAAAGGACTTCTTTTACCCATGGGAAATGGCCTCCGTTTGCAGCTACTCACCCTGGCAGAAAGAGGGGAGACAAGCTAGAATTATCAAATCTTTGCTGGATTTTTCTAAAAGTAAAGCTGGCAGCAACTAGGATCCTGTAAGTACTTAGAGCCTCAAAGGCCACCTTGAACATAGTACTGAGACCCTGGGTAAAGGACATTTTTCCCATGGAAAATGGCCTTCATTTGTGGCCACTTGGCCTGGCAGGCAGGGCAGTGCCAAGCGAGCAATTTGCAAACTCTGCTGGAATCTTCCAAAACAAAAGCTGCCAGCAGCTAGGAGCTTGCAAGTCCTTAGAGCCCCAGATGCCAACTTTCATCTGATTGCCAGACCCTGGGGAAAGGACTTCTTTTCCCCATGCAAAATGACCTCTCTTTGCAGCCATTTGCCCTAGCCAACAGCGCAGTGCCCAGTGAGAAATTTGCAAACTTTGCTGGATTCCTCCACAACTAAATCTGCCAGCAACTAGGAGCTTGCGAGTCCTTGGAGCCCCAAAGGCCACCTTTCATCTGACACCCAGACCCTGGGGAAAGGACTTCTTTTTCCCATGCAAAATAACCTCTCTTTGCAGCCATTTGCCCTGGCCAACAGCGCAGTACGAAGTGAGAAATTTTTTACATTGCTGGATTCCTGCAGAACAAACGCTGTTGGCAACTAGGACCCTGGAAGTCCTTGGAGCCCCAAAGGCCACCTTTCATCTGACACCCAGACCCTGGGGAAAGGACTTCTTTTTCCCATGCAAAATGGCCTCTCTTTGCAGCCATTTGCCCTGGCCAACAGCGCAGTGCGCAGTGAAAAATTTTTAAACATTGCTGGATTCCTCCACAATTAAAGCTGCCGGCAACAAGGAGCTTGCAAGTCCTTAGAGCCCCAAAGACCACCTTTCATCTGACACCCAGACCCTGAGGACATGACTTCATTTTCCCCATGGAAAATGGGGTCAGTTTGAGGCCACTCGCCCTGGCCATCTGCATCGTTCCCGGTGTGAAATTTGCAAACTTGGCTGATTTTCCCCAAAAGTAAAGCTGCTGGCAATGAGGACCCTGGAAGTCCTTAGAGCCGCAAAGGCAACATTTCATCTGATTCGCAGACCCTGGGCGAATGACTTCTTTTTCCCATGCAAAATGGCCTCTCTTTGCAGCCATTTGCGCTAGCCAACAGCGCAGTGCCCAGTGAGAAATTTGCAAACTTTGCTGGATTCCTCCACAACTAAAGCTGCCAGCAACGAGGAGCTTGCGAGTACTAGCAGCCCCAAAGGCCACCTTTCATCTGATACCCAGACTCTAGGGATATGACTTCATTTTCCCCTTGGAAAATGGGGTCAGTTTGAGGCCACTCGCCCTGGCCATGTGCCTCATTCCCTGTGTGAAATTTTTAAACTTGGCTGATTTTCTCCAAAAGTAAAGCTGCTGGCACCGACGACCCTGCATCTCCTTAGGGTCCCAGATGCCACCTTGCATCTGATACGCAGACACTGGAGACATGCCTTCATTTTCCCCATGGAAAATGGGCTCCATTTCTGGCCTCTCGCCCTGACCAATAGCGTGTTGCCCAGCAAGAAATTTGCAATCTTTGCTGGATTTCTCCAAATCTAAAGCTGCCAATAAGTAGTACCCTGACGTCCTTAGAGCACCAAAGGCCATCTTTCATCTGACACCCAGACCCTGGGGAAAGGACTTCTGTTTCCCATGGAAAATGGCCTCCAGTTGCAGCCATTTGCCCTGACCAACAGGGCAGTGCCCAGTGAGAAATTTTCATACTTTGCTGGATTTCACCACAACTAAAGCTGCCAGCAACTAGGAGCTTGCAAGTCCTAAGAGCCCCAAAGGCCAGCCTTCATCTGATACCCAGAGCTTGGGGACCTGACTTCATTTCCCCCTTGTAAATTGGGGTCAGTTTGAGGCCACTCGCCCTGGCCATCTGCATCGTTCCCGGTGTGAAATTTTCAAACTTGGCTGATTTTTTCCAAAAGTAAAGCTGCTGGCAACGAGGACCCTGGAAGTCCTTGGAGCCCCATGGTCACCTTTCATCTGACACCCAGACCCTGGGCCAATGACTTCATTTTCCCCATGCATAAAGGCCTCTCTTTGCAGCCATTTGCCCTAGCCAACAGCGCAGTGCCCAGTGAGAAAGTTTCACGCTTTGCTGGATTCCTCCACAAGTAAAGCTGCCAGCAACTAGGAGCTTGCAAGTCCTTAGAGCCCCAAAGGCCACCTTTCATCGGACACCCAGACCCTGGGGACATGACTTCATTTTCCCCAGGGAAAGTGGGGGCATTTTGAGGCCACTCGCCCTGGCGATCTGCCTCGTGCCCGGTGTGAAATTTTCAAACTTGGCTGATTTTCTCCAAAAGTAAAGCTGCCGGCAACGAGGACTCTGCAAATCCTTAGGGCCCCATATGGCACCTTTCATGTGATACGCAGACCCTGGGCCAATGACTTGATTTTCCCCATGCATAATGGCCTCTCTTTGCAGCCATTTGCCCTGGCCAACAGGGCAGAGCCCCGTGATAAAGTTTTACACTTTGCTGGATTCCTCCACAACTAAAGCTGCCAGCAACTAGGAGCTTGGAAGTCCTTAGGGCCCCAAAGGCCAACTTTCATCTGACACCAAGACCCTGGGGAAAGGACTTTTTTTCTCCATGCAAAATGGTCTCTCTTTGCTGCGCTTTGCCCAAGCCAACAGCACAGTGCCCAGTGAGAAATTAGCAAACTTTGCTAGATTCCTCCAAAAATAAAGCTGCCAGAACTAGGAGCTTGCGCGTCCTTAGAGCCCCAAAGGCCACCTTTCATCTTACATGCAGACCTTGGGCCTGTGACTTCTTTTTCCCATGCAAAATGGCCTCTCTTTGCAGCCATTTGCCCTGGCCAACAGGGCAGTGCGCAGTGAGAAATTTTTACACTCTGCTAGATTCCTCCACAACTAAATCTGCCAGCTACTAGGAGCTTGCGAGTCCTAGGAGCCCCAAAGGCCACCTTTCATTGATACCCAGACCCTGGGGATATGACTTCATTTTCCCCATGGAAAATGGGGTCAGTTTGACGCCACTCGCCCTGGCCATCTGCATCGTTCCTGGTGGGAAATTTGCAAACGTGTCTGATTTTCTCCAAAAGTAAAGCTGCTGGCAATGAGGACCCTGCAACTCCTTAGGGCCCCAGATGCCACCTTTCATCTGATACGCAGACGCTGGGCCAATGACTTCATTTTCCCCATGGAAAATGGCCTCCATTTCTGGCCTCTCACCCTGCCAATAGGGTGTTGCCCAGTAAGAAATTTGCAATCTTTGCTGGATTTCTCCAAATCTCAAGCTGCCAATAAGTAGTACCCTCCAAGTCCTTAGAGCCCCAAAGGCCACCTTTCATCTGACACCCAGACCCTGGGGAAAGGACTTGTGTTTCCCATGGAAAATGGCCTCCACTTGCAGCCATTTGCCCTGGCCAATAGGGCAGTGCCCAGTGAGAAATTTTTACACTTTGCTGGATTCCTCCACAACTAAAGCTGCCAGCAATGAGGAGCTTGCAAGTCCTAGGAGCCCCAAAGGCCAGCTTTCATCTGACACCCAGACCCTGGGGACATGACTTCATTTTCCCCATGGCAAATGGGCTCAGTTTGAGGCCACTCGCCCTGGCCATCTGCATCGTTCCCGGTGGGAAATTTTCAAATTTTGGAGGATTCCTCCACAACTAAAGCTGCCAGCAACAAGGAGCTTGCGAATCCTTGGAGCCCCAAAGGCCACCTTTCATCTGACACCCCGACCCTGGGGAAAGGACTTCTTTTACCCATGGGAAATGGCCTCCGTTTGCAGCTACTCACCCTGGCAGAAAGAGGGGAGACAAGCTAGAATTATCAAATCTTTGCTGGATTTTTCTAAAAGTAAAGCTGGCAGCAACTAGGATCCTGTAAGTACTTAGAGCCTCAAAGGCCACCTTGAACATAGTACTGAGACCCTGGGTAAAGGACATTTTTCCCATGGAAAATGGCCTTCATTTGTGGCCACTTGGCCTGGCAGGCAGGGCAGTGCCAAGCCAGCCATTTGAAAACTCTGCTGGATTCTTCCAAAACAAAAGCTGCCAGCAACTAGGACGATGCACGTCCTTAGAGCCCCAGATACCAACATTGATCTGATAGCCAGACTCTGGGGAAAGGACTTCTTTTACCCATGGGAAATGGCCTCCGTTTGCAGCTACTCACCCTGGCAGAAAGAGGGGAGACAAGCTAGAATTATCAAATCTTTGCTGGATTTTTCTAAAAGTAAAGCTGGCAGCAACTAGGATCCTGTAAGTACTTAGAGCCTCAAAGGCCACCTTGAACATAGTACTGAGACCCTGGGTAAAGGACATTTTTCCCATGGAAAATGGCCTTCATTTGTGGCCACTTGGCCTGGCAGGCAGGGCAGTGCCAAGCGAGCAATTTGCAAACTCTCTGGATTCTTCCAAAACAAAAGCTGCCAGCAACTAGGAGCTTGCAAGTCCTTAGAGCCCCAGATGCCAACTTTCATCTGATTGCCAGACCCTGGGGACATGACTTCATTTTCCCCAGGAAAATTGGGGTCAGTTTGAGGCCACTCGCCCTGGCCATCTGCATCGTTCCGGGTATGAAATTTGAAAATTTAGCTGATTTTCTCCAAAAGTAAAGCTGCTGGTAATTAGGACCCTGGAAGTTCTTGGATCCCCAAAGGCCACCTTTCTTCTGACACCCAGACCCTGGTGAAAGGACTTCTTTTTCCCATGCATAATAACCTCTCTTGGCAGCCATTTGCCCAGGCCAACAGTTCAGTTCCCAGTGAGAAATTTTCATACTTTGCTGTATTTCTCCACAACTAAAGCTGCCAGCAACTAGGAGCTTGCATGTCCTTAGAGTCCCAAAGGCCACCTTTCAACTGACACCCAGACCTTGGGGAAAGGACTTCTTTTTCCCAAGGGAAATTCGGGTCAGTTTGAGGCCACTCACCCTGCCCATCTGCATCGTCCCGGTGGGAAATTTTCAAATTTTGCTGGATTCCTCCACAACTAAATCTGCCAGAATCTAGGAGCTTGCGAGTCCTAGGAGCCCCAAAGGCCACCTTTCATCTGACACCCAGACCCTGGGGACATGACTTCATTTTCCCCAGGGAAAGTGGGGGCATTTTGAGGCCACTCGCCCTGGCGATCTGCCTCGTGCCCGGTGTGAAATTTTCAAACTTGGCTGATTTTCTCCAAAAGTAAAGCTGCTGGCAACGAGGACTCTGCAAATCCTTAGGGCCCCATATGGCACCTTTCATGTGATACGCAGACCCTGGGCCAATGACTTGATTTTCCCCATGCATAATGGCCTCTCTTTGCAGCCATTTGCCCTGGCCAGCAGGGCAGAGCCCCGTGATAAAGTTTTACACTTTGCTGGATTCCTCCACAACTAAAGCTGCCAGCAACTAGGAGCTTGGAAGTCCTTAGGGCCCCAAAGGCCAACTTTCATCTGACACCAAGACCCTGGGGAAAGGACTTTTTTTCTCCATGCAAAATGGCCTTTCTTTGCTGCGCTTTGCCCAAGCCAACAGCGCAGTGCCCAGTGAGAAATTAGCAGACTTTGCTAGATTCCTCCAAAAATAAAGCTGCCAGAACTAGGAGCTTGCGCGTCCTTAGAGCCCCAAAGGCCACCTTTCATCTTATATGCAGACCTTGGGCCAGTGACTTCTTTTTCCCATGCAAAATGGCCTCTCTTTGCAGCCATTTGCCCTGGACAACAGGGCAGTGCCCAGTGAGAAATTTTTACACTCTGCTAGATTCCTCCACAACTAAATCTGCCAGCTACTAGGAGCTTGCGAGTCCTAGGAGCCCCAAAGGCCACCTTTCATTGATACCCAGACCCTGGGGATATGACTTCATTTTCCCCATGGAAAATGGGGTCAGTTTGACACCACTCGCCCTGGCCATCTGCATCGTTCCTGGTGGGAAATTTGTAAACGTGGCTGATTTTCTCCAAAAGTAAAGCTGCTGGCAATGAGGACCCTGCAACTCCTTAGGGCCCCAGATGCCACCTTTCATCTGATACGCAGACCCTGGGCCAATGACTTCATTTTCCCCATGGAAAATGGGCTCCATTTCTGGCCTCTCGCCCTGCCAATAGGGTGTTGCCCAGTAAGAAATTTGCAATCTTTGCTGGATTTCTCCAAATCTAAAGCTGCCAATAAGTAGTACCCTGCAAGTCCTTAGAGCCCCAAAGGCCACCTTTCATCTGACACCCAGACCCTGGGGAAAGGACTTGTGTTTCCCATGGAAAATGGCCTCCAGTTGCAGCCATTTGCCCTGACCAACAGGGCAGTGCCCAGTGAGAAATTTTTACACTTTGCTGGATTCCTCCACAACTAAAGCTGCCAGCAATGAGGAGCTTGCAAGTCCTAGGAGCCCCAAAGGCCAGCTTTCATCTGACACCCAGACCCTGGGGACATGACTTCATTTTCCCCATGGCAAATGGGGTCAGTTTGAGGCCACTCGCCCTGGCCATCTGCATCGTTCCCGGTGGGAAATTTTTAAATTTTGCAGGATTCCTCCACAACTAAAGCTGCCAGCAACAAGGAGCTTGCGAATCCTTGGAGCCCCAAAGGCCACCTTTCATCTGACACCCAGACCCTGGCGACATGACTTCATTTTCCCCATGGAAAATGGGGTCAGTTTGAGGCCACTAGCCCTGGCCATCTGCATCGTTCCCGGTGTGAAATTTGCAAACTTGGCTGATTTTCTCAAAAAGAAAACCTGCTGGCAACGAGCACACTGGAAGTCCTTAGAGCCCCAAAGGCAACCTTTCATCTGATACGCAGACCCTGGGGAAAGGACTTCTTTTACCCATGGGAAATGGCCTCCATTTGCAGCCACTCACCCTGGCAGAAAGAGGGGAGACAAGCTAGAATTATCAAATCTTTGCTGGATTTTTCTAAAAGTAAAGCTGGCAGCAACTAGGATCCTGTAAGTACTTAGAGCCTCAAAGGCCACCTTGAACATAGTACTGAGACCCTGGGTAAAGGACATTTTTCCCATGGAAAATGGCCTTCATTTGTGGCCACTTGGCCTGGCAGGCAGGGCAGTGCCAAGCCAGCCATTTGAAAACTCTGCTGGATTCTTCCAAAACAAAAGCTGCCAGCAACTAGGACGATGCACGTCCTTAGAGCCCCAGATACCAAATTTCATCTGATAGCCAGACCCTGGGGAAAGGACTTCTTTACCCCATGCAAAATTGCCTCTCTTTGCAGCCATTTGCCCTAGCCAACAGCGCAGTGCCCAGTGAGAAATTTGCAAACTTTGCTGTATTCCTCCACAACTAAATCTGCCAGCAACTAGGAGCTTGCGAGTCCTAGGAGCCCCAAAGGCCACCTTTCATTGATACCCAGACCCTGGGGATATGACTTCATTTTCCCCTTGGAAAATGGGGTCAATTTGACGCCACTCACCCAGGCCATCTGCATCGTTCCTGGTGGGAAATTTTCAACCTAGGCTGATTTTCTCCAAAACTAAAGCTGCTGTCAACGAGGACCCTGCAACTCCTTAAGGCCCCAGATGCCACCTTTCATCTGATACGCAGACGCTGGGCCAATGACTTCATTTTCCCCATGGAAAATGGCCTCCATTTCTGGCCTCTCACCCTGCCAATAGGGTGTTGCCCAGTGAGAAATTTGCAATCTTTGCTGGATTTCTCCAAATCTAAAGCTGCCAATAAGTAGTACCCTCCAAGTCCTGAGAGCCCCAAAGGCCACCTTTCATCTGACCCCCAGACCCTGGGGAAAGGACTTGTTTTTCCCATGGAAAATGGCCTCCATTTGCAGCCATTTGCCCTGGCCAACAGGGCACTGCCCAGTGAGAAATTTTTACACTTTGCTGGATTGCTCCACAACTAAAGCTGCCAGCAACTAGGAGCTTGCGAGTCCTAGGAGCCCCAAAGGCCACCTTTCATTGATACCCAGACCCTGGGGATATGACTTCTTTTTCCCCATGGAAAATGGGGTCAGTTTGAGGCCACTCGCCCTGGCCATCTGCATTGTTCCCGGTGGGAAATTTTCAAACATGGCTGATTTTCTCCAAAAGTAAAGCTGCTGGCAATGAGGACCCTGGAAGTCCTTAGAGCCCCATAGCCACTTTTCTTCTGACACCCAGACCCTGGTGAAAGGACTTCATTTTCCCATGCATAAAAAACTGTCTTTGCAGCCATTTGCCCTGGCCAACAGGCAGTGCCCAGTGAGAAATTTTTACACTTTGCTGTATTCCTCCACAACTAAAGCTGCCAGCAACTAGGAGCTTGCAAGTCCTTAGAGCCCCAAAGGCCACCTTTCATCTGACACCCAGACCCTGGGGACATGACTTCATTTTCCCCAGGAAAATTGGGGTCAGTTTGAGGCCACTTGCCCTAGCCATCTGCATCGTTCCCGGTGGGAAATTTTCAAATTTTGCTGGATTCCTCCACAACTAAATCTGCCAGAATCTAGGAGCTTGCAAGTCCTTAGAGCCCCAAAGGCCACCTTTCATCTGACACCCAGTCGCTGGGGACATGACTTCATTTTCCCCAGGGAAAGTGGGGGCATTTTGAGGCCACTCGCCCTGGCGATCTGCCTCGTGCCCGGTGTGAAATTTTCAAACTTGGCTGATTTTCTCCAAAAGTAAAGCTGCCGGCAACGAGGACTCTGCAAATCCTTAGGGCCCCATATGGCACCTTTCATGTGATACGCAGACCCTGGGCCAATGACTTGATTTTCCCCATGCATAATGGCCTCTCTTTGCAGCCATTTGCCCTGGCCAACAGGGCAGTGCCCAGTGAGAAATTTTTACACTTTGCTGGATTCCTCCACAACTAAAGCTGCCAGCAATGAGGAGCTTGCAAATCCTTAGAGCCCCAAAGGCCAGCTTTCATCTGAAAACCAGACCCTGGGGAAAGGACTTCTTTTTCCCCATGAAAAATGGGGTCAGTTTGAGGCTACTCGCCCTGGCCATCTGCATCGTTCCCGGTGGGAAATTTTCAAATTTTGCAGGATTCCTCCACAACTAAAGCTGCCAGCAACAAGGAGCTTGCGAATCCTTGGAACGCCAAAGGCCACCTTTCATCTGACACCCAGACCCTGGGGACATGACTTCATTTTCCCCATGGAAAATAGGGTCAGTTTGAGGCCACTAGCCCTGGCCATCTGCATCGTGCCCGGTGTGAAATTTGCAAACTTGGCTGATTTTCTCAAAAAGAAAACCTGCTGGCAACGAGCACACTGGAAGTCCTTAGAGCCCCAAAGGCCACCTTTCATCTGACACCCCGACCCTGGGGAAAGGACTTCTTTTACCCATGGGAAATGGCCTCCGTTTGCAGCTACTCACCCTGGCAGAAAGAGGGGAGACAAGCTAGAATTATCAAATCTTTGCTGGATTTTTCTAAAAGTAAAGCTGGCAGCAACTAGGATCCTGTAAGTCCTTAGAGCCCCAAAGGCCACCTTTCATCTGACACCCAGACCCTGAGGACATGACTTCATTTTCCCCATGGAAAATGGGGTCAGTTTGAGGCCACTCGCCCTGGCCATCTGCATCGTTCCCGGTGTGAAATTTGCAAACTTGGCTGATTTTCTCCAAAAGTAAAGCTGCTGGCAATGAGGACCCTGGAAGTCCTTAGAGCCGCAAAGGCAACATTTCATCTGATTCGCAGACCCTGGGCGAATGACTTCTTTTTCCCATGCAAAATGGCCTCTCTTTGCAGCCATTTGCGCTAGCCAACAGCGCAGTGCCCAGTGAGAAATTTGCAAACTTTGCTGGATTCCTCCACAACTAAAGCTGCCAGCAACGAGGAGCTTGCGAGTACTAGCAGCCCCAAAGGCCACCTTTCATCTGATACCCAGACCCTAGGGATATGACTTCATTTTCCCCTTGGAAAATGGGGTCAGTTTGAGGCCACTCGCCCTGGCCATGTGCCTCAGTCCCTGTGTGAAATTTTTAAACTTGGCTGATTTTCTCCAAAAGTAAAGCTGCTGGCACCGACGACCCTGCATCTCCTTAGGGCCCCAGATGCCACCTTTCATCTGATACGCAGACACTGGAGACATGCCTTCATTTTCCCCATGGAAAATGGGCTCCATTTCTGGCCTCTCGCCCTGACCAATAGCGTGTTGCCCAGCAAGAAATTTGCAATCTTTGCTGGATTTCTCCAAATCTAAAGCTGCCAATAAGTAGTACCCTGACGTCCTTAGAGCCCCAAAGGCCACCTTTCATCTGACACCCAGACCCTGGGGAAAGGACTTGTTTTTCCCATGGAAAATGGCCTCCAGTTGCAGCCATTTGCCCTGGCCAACAGGGCAGTGCCCAGTGAGAAATTTTCATACTTTGCTGGATTTCACCACAACTAAAGCTGCCAGCAACTAGGAGCTTGCAAGTCCTAAGAGCCCCAAAGGCCAGCCTTCATCTGATACCCAGAGCTTGGGGACCTGACTTCATTTCCCCCTTGTAAATTGGGGTCAGTTTGAGGCCACTCGCCCTGGCCATCTGCATCGTTCCCGGTGGGAAATTTTCAAACTTGGCTGATTTTTTCCAAAAGTAACGCTGCGGGCAACGAGGACCCTGGAAGTCCTTGGAGCCCCATGGTCACCTTTCATCTGACACCCAGACCCTGGGCCAATGACTTCATTTTCCCCATGCATAAAGGCCTCTCTTTGCAGCCTTTTGCCCTAGCCAACAGCGCAGTGCCCAGTGAGAAAGTTTCACGCTTTGCTGGATTCCTCCACAAGTAAAGCTGCCAGAATCTAGGAGCTTGCAAGTCCTTAGAGCCCCAAAGGCCACCTTTCATCTGACACCCAGTCGCTGGGGACATGACTTCATTTTCCCCAGGGAAAGTGGGGGCATTTTGAGGCCACTCGCCCTGGCGATCTGCCTCGTGCCCGGTGTGAAATTTTCAAACTTGGCTGATTTTCTCCAAAAGTAAAGCTGCCGGCAACGAGGACTCTGCAAATCCTTAGGGCCCCATATGGCACCTTTCATGTGATACGCAGACCCTGGGCCAATGACTTGATTTTCCCCATGCATAATGGCCTCATTTTGCAGCCATTTGCCATGGCCAACAGGGCAGTGCCCAGTGAGAAATTTTTACACTTTGCTGGATTCCTCCTCAACTAAAGCTGCCAGCAATGAGGAGCTTGTAAATCCTTAGGGCCCCAAAGGCCAGCTTTCATCTGAAAACCAGACCCTGGGGAAAGGACTTCTTTTTCCCCATGAAAAATGGGGTCAGTTTGAGGCCACTCGCCCTGGCCATCTGCATCGTTCCCGGTGGGAAATTTTCAAATTTTGCAGGATTCCTCCACAACTAAAGCTGCCAGCAACAAGAAGCTTGCAAATCCTTGGAGCCCCAAAGGCCACCTTTCATCTGACACCCAGACCCTGGGGACATGACTTCATTTTCCCCATGGAAAATGGGGTCAGTTTGAGGCCACTAGCCCTGGCCATCTGCATCGTGCCCGGTGTGAAATTTGCAAACTTGGCTGATTTTCTCAAAAAGAAAACCTGCTGGCAACGAGCACACTGGAAGTCCTTAGAGCCCCAAAGGCCACCTTTCATCTGACACCCCGACCCTGGGGAAAGGACTTCTTTTACCCATGGGAAATGGCCTCCGTTTGCAGCTACTCACCCTGGCAGAAAGAGGGGAGACAAGCTAGAATTATCAAATCTTTGCTGGATTTTTCTAAAAGTAAAGCTGGCAGCAACTAGGATCCTGTAAGTACTTAGAGCCTCAAAGGCCACCTTGAACATAGTACTGAGACCCTGGGTAAAGGACATTTTTCCCATGGAAAATGGCCTTCATTTGTGGCCACTTGGCCTGGCAGGCAGGGCAATGCCAAGCCAGCCATTTGCAAACTCTCTGGATTCTTCCAAAACAAAAGCTGCCAGCAACTAGGAGCTTGCAAGTCCTTAGAGCCCCAGATGCCAACTTTCATCTGACACCCAGACCCTGGGGAAAGGACTTCATTTTCCCCAGGAAATTGGGGTCAGTTTGAGGCCACTCGCCCTGGCCATCTGCATCGTTCCGGGTATGAAATTTGAAAATTTAGCTGATTTTCTCCAAAAGTAAAGCTGCTGGTAATTAGGACCCTGGAAGTTCTTGGATCCCCAAAGGCCACCTTTCATCTGACACCCAGACCCTGGTGAAAGGACTTCTTTTTCCATGCATAATAACCTCTCTTGGCAGCCATTTGCCCTGGCCAACAGTTCAGTTCCCAGTGAGAAATTTTCATACTTTGCTGTATTTCTCCACAACTAAAGCTGCCAGCAACTAGGAGCTTGCATGTCCTTAGAGTCCCAAAGGCCACCTTTCAACTGACACCCAGACCTTGGGGAAAGGACTTCTTTTTCCCAAGGGAAATTCGGGTCAGTTTGAGGCCACTCGCCCTGGCCATCTGCATCGTTCCCGGTGGGAAATTTTCAAATTTTGCTGGATTCCTCCACAACTAAATCTGCCAGAATCTAGGAGCTTGCGAGTCCTAGGAGCCCCAAAGGCCACCTTTCATCTGACACCCAGACCCTGGGGACATGACTTCATTTTCCCCAGGGAAAGTGGGGGCATTTTGAGGCCACTCGCCCTGGCGATCTGCCTCGTGCCCGGTGTGAAATTTTCAAACTTGGCTGATTTTCTCCAAAAGTAAAGCTGCCGGCAACGAGGACTCTGCAAATCCTTAGGGCCCCATATGGCACCTTTCATGTGATACGCAGACCCTGGGCCAATGACTTGATTTTCCCCATGCATAATGGCCTCTCTTTGCAGCCATTTGCCCTGGCCAACAGGGCAGAGCCCCGTGATAAAGTTTTACACTTTGCTGGATTCCTCCACAACTAAAGCTGCCAGCAACTAGGAGCTTGGAAGTCCTTAGGGCCCCAAAGGCCAACTTTCATCTGACACCAAGACCCTGGGGAAAGGACTTTTTTTCTCCATGCAAAATGGTCTCTCTTTGCTGCGCTTTGCCCAAGCCAACAGCACAGTGCCCAGTGAGAAATTAGCAAACTTTGCTAGATTCCTCCAAAAATAAAGCTGCCAGAACTAGGAGCTTGCGCGTCCTTAGAGCCCCAAAGGCCACCTTTCATCTTACATGCAGACCTTGGGCCTGTGACTTCTTTTTCCCATGCAAAATGGCCTCTCCTTGCAGCCATTTGCCCTGGCCAACAGGGCAGTGCGCAGTGAGAAATTTTTACACTCTGCTAGATTCCTCCACAACTAAATCTGCCAGCTACTAGGAGCTTGCGAGTCCTAGGAGCCCCAAAGGCCACCTTTCATTGATACCCAGACCCTGGGGATATGACTTCATTTTCCCCATGGAAAATGGGGTCAGTTTGACGCCACTCGCCCTGGCCATCTGCATCGTTCCTGGTGGGAAATTTGCAAACGTGTCTGATTTTCTCCAAAAGTAAAGCTGCTGGCAATGAGGACCCTGCAACTCCTTAGGGCCCCAGATGCCACCTTTCATCTGATACGCAGACCCTGGAGACATGCCTTCATTTTCCCCATGGAAAATGGGCTCCATTTCTGGCCTCTCGCCCTGACCAATAGCGTGTTGCCCAGCAAGAAATTTGCAATCTTTGCTGGATTTCTCCAAATCTAAAGCTGCCAATAAGTAGTACCCTGACGTCCTTAGAGCCCCAAAGGCCACCTTTCATCTGACACCCAGACCCTGGGGAAAGGACTTGTTTTTCCCATGGAAAATGGCCTCCAGTTGCAGCCATTTGCCCTGGCCAACAGGGCAGTGCCCAGTGAGAAATTTTCATACTTTGCTGGATTTCACCACAACTAAAGCTGCCAGCAACTAGGAGCTTGCAAGTCCTAAGAGCCCCAAAGGCCAGCCTTCATCTGATACCCAGAGCTTGGGGACCTGACTTCATTTCCCCCTTGTAAATTGGGGTCAGTTTGAGGCCACTCGCCCTGGCCATCTGCATCGTTCCCGGTGGGAAATTTTCAAACTTGGCTGATTTTTTCCAAAAGTAACGCTGCGGGCAACGAGGACCCTGGAAGTCCTTGGAGCCCCATGGTCACCTTTCATCTGACACCCAGACCCTGGGCCAATGACTTCATTTTCCCCATGCATAAAGGCCTCTCTTTGCAGCCTTTTGCCCTAGCCAACAGCGCAGTGCCCAGTGAGAAAGTTTCACGCTTTGCTGGATTCCTCCACAAGTAAAGCTGCCAGAATCTAGGAGCTTGCAAGTCCTTAGAGCCCCAAAGGCCACCTTTCATCTGACACCCAGTCGCTGGGGACATGACTTCATTTTCCCCAGGGAAAGTGGGGGCATTTTGAGGCCACTCGCCCTGGCGATCTGCCTCGTGCCCGGTGTGAAATTTTCAAACTTGGCTGATTTTCTCCAAAAGTAAAGCTGCCGGCAACGAGGACTCTGCAAATCCTTAGGGCCCCATATGGCACCTTTCATGTGATACGCAGACCCTGGGCCAATGACTTGATTTTCCCCATGCATAATGGCCTCATTTTGCAGCCATTTGCCATGGCCAACAGGGCAGTGCCCAGTGAGAAATTTTTACACTTTGCTGGATTCCTCCTCAACTAAAGCTGCCAGCAATGAGGAGCTTGTAAATCCTTAGGGCCCCAAAGGCCAGCTTTCATCTGAAAACCAGACCCTGGGGAAAGGACTTCTTTTTCCCCATGAAAAATGGGGTCAGTTTGAGGCCACTCGCCCTGGCCATCTGCATCGTTCCCGGTGGGAAATTTTCAAATTTTGCAGGATTCCTCCACAACTAAAGCTGCCAGCAACAAGAAGCTTGCAAATCCTTGGAGCCCCAAAGGCCACCTTTCATCTGACACCCAGACCCTGGGGACATGACTTCATTTTCCCCATGGAAAATGGGGTCAGTTTGAGGCCACTAGCCCTGGCCATCTGCATCGTGCCCGGTGTGAAATTTGCAAACTTGGCTGATTTTCTCAAAAAGAAAACCTGCTGGCAACGAGCACACTGGAAGTCCTTAGAGCCCCAAAGGCCACCTTTCATCTGACACCCAGACCCTGGGGAAAGGACTTCTTTTACCCATGGGAAATGGCCTCCGTTTGCAGCTACTCACCCTGGCAGAAAGAGGGGAGACAAGCTAGAATTATCAAATCTTTGCTGGATTTTTCTAAAAGTAAAGCTGGCAGCAACTAGGATCCTGTAAGTACTTAGAGCCTCAAAGGCCACCTTGAACATAGTACTGAGACCCTGGGTAAAGGACATTTTTCCCATGGAAAATGGCCTTCATTTGTGGCCACTTGGCCTGGCAGGCAGGGCAATGCCAAGCCAGCCATTTGCAAACTCTCTGGATTCTTCCAAAACAAAAGCTGCCAGCAACTAGGAGCTTGCAAGTCCTTAGAGCCCCATATGCCAACTTTCATCTGACACCCAGACCCTGGGGAAAGGACTTCATTTTCCCCAGGAAATTGGGGTCAGTTTGAGGCCACTCGCCCTGGCCATCTGCATCGTTCCGGGTATGAAATTTGAAAATTTAGCTGATTTTCTCCAAAAGTAAAGCTGCTGGTAATTAGGACGCTGGAAGTTCTTGGATCCCCAAAGGCCACCTTTCATCTGACACCCAGACCCTGGTGAAAGGACTTCTTTTTCCATGCATAATAACCTCTCTTGGCAGCCATTTGCCCTGGCCAACAGTTCAGTTCCCAGTGAGAAATTTTCATACTTTGCTGTATTTCTCCACAACTAAAGCTGCCAGCAACTAGGAGCTTGCATGTCCTTAGAGTCCCAAAGGCCACCTTTCAACTGACACCCAGACCTTGGGGAAAGGACTTCTTTTTCCCAAGGGAAATTCGGGTCAGTTTGAGGCCACTCGCCCTGGCCATCTGCATCGTTCCCGGTGGGAAATTTTCAAATTTTGCTGGATTCCTCCACAACTAAATCTGCCAGAATCTAGGAGCTTGCGAGTCCTAGGAGCCCCAAAGGCCACCTTTCATCTGACACCCAGACCCTGGGGACATGACTTCATTTTCCCCAGGGAAAGTGGGGGCATTTTGAGGCCACTCGCCCTGGCGATCTGCCTCGTGCCCGGTGTGAAATTTTCAAACTTGGCTGATTTTCTCCAAAAGTAAAGCTGCCGGCAACGAGGACTCTGCAAATCCTTAGGGCCCCATATGGCACCTTTCATGTGATACGCAGACCCTGGGCCAATGACTTGATTTTCCCCATGCATAATGGCCTCTCTTTGCAGCCATTTGCCCTGGCCAACAGGGCAGAGCCCCGTGATAAAGTTTTACACTTTGCTGGATTCCTCCACAACTAAAGCTGCCAGCAACTAGGAGCTTGGAAGTCCTTAGGGCCCCAAAGGCCAACTTTCATCTGACACCAAGACCCTGGGGAAAGGACTTTTTTTCTCCATGCAAAATGGTCTCTCTTTGCTGCGCTTTGCCCAAGCCAACAGCACAGTGCCCAGTGAGAAATTAGCAAACTTTGCTAGATTCCTCCAAAAATAAAGCTGCCAGAACTAGGAGCTTGCGCGTCCTTAGAGCCCCAAAGGCCACCTTTCATCTTACATGCAGACCTTGGGCCTGTGACTTCTTTTTCCCATGCAAAATGGCCTCTCTTTGCAGCCATTTGCCCTGGCCAACAGGGCAGTGCGCAGTGAGAAATTTTTACACTCTGCTAGATTCCTCCACAACTAAATCTGCCAGCTACTAGGAGCTTGCGAGTCCTAGGAGCCCCAAAGGCCACCTTTCATTGATACCCAGACCCTGGGGATATGACTTCATTTTCCCCATGGAAAATGGGGTCAGTTTGACGCCACTCGCCCTGGCCATCTGCATCGTTCCTGGTGGGAAATTTGCAAACGTGTCTGATTTTCTCCAAAAGTAAAGCTGCTGGCAATGAGGACCCTGCAACTCCTTAGGGCCCCAGATGCCACCTTTCATCTGATACGCAGACCCTGGAGACATGCCTTCATTTTCCCCATGGAAAATGGGCTCCATTTCTGGCCTCTCGCCCTGACCAATAGCGTGTTGCCCAGCAAGAAATTTGCAATCTTTGCTGGATTTCTCCAAATCTAAAGCTGCCAATAAGTAGTACCCTGACGTCCTTAGAGCCCCAAAGGCCACCTTTCATCTGACACCCAGACCCTGGGGAAAGGACTTGTTTTTCCCATGGAAAATGGCCTCCAGTTGCAGCCATTTGCCCTGGCCAACAGGGCAGTGCCCAGTGAGAAATTTTCATACTTTGCTGGATTTCACCACAACTAAAGCTGCCAGCAACTAGGAGCTTGCAAGTCCTAAGAGCCCCAAAGGCCAGCCTTCATCTGATACCCAGAGCTTGGGGACCTGACTTCATTTCCCCCTTGTAAATTGGGGTCAGTTTGAGGCCACTCGCCCTGGCCATCTGCATCGTTCCCGGTGGGAAATTTTCAAACTTGGCTGATTTTTTCCAAAAGTAACGCTGCGGGCAACGAGGACCCTGGAAGTCCTTGGAGCCCCATGGTCACCTTTCATCTGACACCCAGACCCTGGGCCAATGACTTCATTTTCCCCATGCATAAAGGCCTCTCTTTGCAGCCTTTTGCCCTAGCCAACAGCGCAGTGCCCAGTGAGAAAGTTTCACGCTTTGCTGGATTCCTCCACAAGTAAAGCTGCCAGAATCTAGGAGCTTGCAAGTCCTTAGAGCCCCAAAGGCCACCTTTCATCTGACACCCAGTCGCTGGGGACATGACTTCATTTTCCCCAGGGAAAGTGGGGGCATTTTGAGGCCACTCGCCCTGGCGATCTGCCTCGTGCCCGGTGTGAAATTTTCAAACTTGGCTGATTTTCTCCAAAAGTAAAGCTGCCGGCAACGAGGACTCTGCAAATCCTTAGGGCCCCATATGGCACCTTTCATGTGATACGCAGACCCTGGGCCAATGACTTGATTTTCCCCATGCATAATGGCCTCATTTTGCAGCCATTTGCCATGGCCAACAGGGCAGTGCCCAGTGAGAAATTTTTACACTTTGCTGGATTCCTCCTCAACTAAAGCTGCCAGCAATGAGGAGCTTGTAAATCCTTAGGGCCCCAAAGGCCAGCTTTCATCTGAAAACCAGACCCTGGGGAAAGGACTTCTTTTTCCCCATGAAAAATGGGGTCAGTTTGAGGCCACTCGCCCTGGCCATCTGCATCGTTCCCGGTGGGAAATTTTCAAATTTTGCAGGATTCCTCCACAACTAAAGCTGCCAGCAACAAGAAGCTTGCAAATCCTTGGAGCCCCAAAGGCCACCTTTCATCTGACACCCAGACCCTGGGGACATGACTTCATTTTCCCCATGGAAAATGGGGTCAGTTTGAGGCCACTAGCCCTGGCCATCTGCATCGTGCCCGGTGTGAAATTTGCAAACTTGGCTGATTTTCTCAAAAAGAAAACCTGCTGGCAACGAGCACACTGGAAGTCCTTAGAGCCCCAAAGGCCACCTTTCATCTGACACCCCGACCCTGGGGAAAGGACTTCTTTTACCCATGGGAAATGGCCTCCGTTTGCAGCTACTCACCCTGGCAGAAAGAGGGGAGACAAGCTAGAATTATCAAATCTTTGCTGGATTTTTCTAAAAGTAAAGCTGGCAGCAACTAGGATCCTGTAAGTACTTAGAGCCTCAAAGGCCACCTTGAACATAGTACTGAGACCCTGGGTAAAGGACATTTTTCCCATGGAAAATGGCCTTCATTTGTGGCCACTTGGCCTGGCAGGCAGGGCAATGCCAAGCCAGCCATTTGCAAACTCTCTGGATTCTTCCAAAACAAAAGCTGCCAGCAACTAGGAGCTTGCAAGTCCTTAGAGCCCCAGATGCCAACTTTCATCTGACACCCAGACCCTGGGGAAAGGACTTCATTTTCCCCAGGAAATTGGGGTCAGTTTGAGGCCACTCGCCCTGGCCATCTGCATCGTTCCGGGTATGAAATTTGAAAATTTAGCTGATTTTCTCCAAAAGTAAAGCTGCTGGTAATTAGGACCCTGGAAGTTCTTGGATCCCCAAAGGCCACCTTTCATCTGACACCCAGACCCTGGTGAAAGGACTTCTTTTTCCATGCATAATAACCTCTCTTGGCAGCCATTTGCCCTGGCCAACAGTTCAGTTCCCAGTGAGAAATTTTCATACTTTGCTGTATTTCTCCACAACTAAAGCTGCCAGCAACTAGGAGCTTGCATGTCCTTAGAGTCCCAAAGGCCACCTTTCAACTGACACCCAGACCTTGGGGAAAGGACTTCTTTTTCCCAAGGGAAATTCGGGTCAGTTTGAGGCCACTCGCCCTGGCCATCTGCATCGTTCCCGGTGGGAAATTTTCAAATTTTGCTGGATTCCTCCACAACTAAATCTGCCAGAATCTAGGAGCTTGCGAGTCCTAGGAGCCCCAAAGGCCACCTTTCATCTGACACCCAGACCCTGGGGACATGACTTCATTTTCCCCAGGGAAAGTGGGGGCATTTTGAGGCCACTCGCCCTGGCGATCTGCCTCGTGCCCGGTGTGAAATTTTCAAACTTGGCTGATTTTCTCCAAAAGTAAAGCTGCCGGCAACGAGGACTCTGCAAATCCTTAGGGCCCCATATGGCACCTTTCATGTGATACGCAGACCCTGGGCCAATGACTTGATTTTCCCCATGCATAATGGCCTCTCTTTGCAGCCATTTGCCCTGGCCAACAGGGCAGAGCCCCGTGATAAAGTTTTACACTTTGCTGGATTCCTCCACAACTAAAGCTGCCAGCAACTAGGAGCTTGGAAGTCCTTAGGGCCCCAAAGGCCAACTTTCATCTGACACCAAGACCCTGGGGAAAGGACTTTTTTTCTCCATGCAAAATGGTCTCTCTTTGCTGCGCTTTGCCCAAGCCAACAGCACAGTGCCCAGTGAGAAATTAGCAAACTTTGCTAGATTCCTCCAAAAATAAAGCTGCCAGAACTAGGAGCTTGCGCGTCCTTAGAGCCCCAAAGGCCACCTTTCATCTTACATGCAGACCTTGGGCCTGTGACTTCTTTTTCCCATGCAAAATGGCCTCTCTTTGCAGCCATTTGCCCTGGCCAACAGGGCAGTGCGCAGTGAGAAATTTTTACACTCTGCTAGATTCCTCCACAACTAAATCTGCCAGCTACTAGGAGCTTGCGAGTCCTAGGAGCCCCAAAGGCCACCTTTCATTGATACCCAGACCCTGGGGATATGACTTCATTTTCCCCATGGAAAATGGGGTCAGTTTGACGCCACTCGCCCTGGCCATCTGCATCGTTCCTGGTGGGAAATTTGCAAACGTGTCTGATTTTCTCCAAAAGTAAAGCTGCTGGCAATGAGGACCCTGCAACTCCTTAGGGCCCCAGATGCCACCTTTCATCTGATACGCAGACCCTGGAGACATGCCTTCATTTTCCCCATGGAAAATGGGCTCCATTTCTGGCCTCTCGCCCTGACCAATAGCGTGTTGCCCAGCAAGAAATTTGCAATCTTTGCTGGATTTCTCCAAATCTAAAGCTGCCAATAAGTAGTACCCTGACGTCCTTAGAGCCCCAAAGGCCACCTTTCATCTGACACCCAGACCCTGGGGAAAGGACTTGTTTTTCCCATGGAAAATGGCCTCCAGTTGCAGCCATTTGCCCTGGCCAACAGGGCAGTGCCCAGTGAGAAATTTTCATACTTTGCTGGATTTCACCACAACTAAAGCTGCCAGCAACTAGGAGCTTGCAAGTCCTAAGAGCCCCAAAGGCCAGCCTTCATCTGATACCCAGAGCTTGGGGACCTGACTTCATTTCCCCCTTGTAAATTGGGGTCAGTTTGAGGCCACTCGCCCTGGCCATCTGCATCGTTCCCGGTGGGAAATTTTCAAACTTGGCTGATTTTTTCCAAAAGTAACGCTGCGGGCAACGAGGACCCTGGAAGTCCTTGGAGCCCCATGGTCACCTTTCATCTGACACCCAGACCCTGGGCCAATGACTTCATTTTCCCCATGCATAAAGGCCTCTCTTTGCAGCCTTTTGCCCTAGCCAACAGCGCAGTGCCCAGTGAGAAAGTTTCACGCTTTGCTGGATTCCTCCACAAGTAAAGCTGCCAGAATCTAGGAGCTTGCAAGTCCTTAGAGCCCCAAAGGCCACCTTTCATCTGACACCCAGTCGCTGGGGACATGACTTCATTTTCCCCAGGGAAAGTGGGGGCATTTTGAGGCCACTCGCCCTGGCGATCTGCCTCGTGCCCGGTGTGAAATTTTCAAACTTGGCTGATTTTCTCCAAAAGTAAAGCTGCCGGCAACGAGGACTCTGCAAATCCTTAGGGCCCCATATGGCACCTTTCATGTGATACGCAGACCCTGGGCCAATGACTTGATTTTCCCCATGCATAATGGCCTCATTTTGCAGCCATTTGCCATGGCCAACAGGGCAGTGCCCAGTGAGAAATTTTTACACTTTGCTGGATTCCTCCTCAACTAAAGCTGCCAGCAATGAGGAGCTTGTAAATCCTTAGGGCCCCAAAGGCCAGCTTTCATCTGAAAACCAGACCCTGGGGAAAGGACTTCTTTTTCCCCATGAAAAATGGGGTCAGTTTGAGGCCACTCGCCCTGGCCATCTGCATCGTTCCCGGTGGGAAATTTTCAAATTTTGCAGGATTCCTCCACAACTAAAGCTGCCAGCAACAAGAAGCTTGCAAATCCTTGGAGCCCCAAAGGCCACCTTTCATCTGACACCCAGACCCTGGGGACATGACTTCATTTTCCCCATGGAAAATGGGGTCAGTTTGAGGCCACTAGCCCTGGCCATCTGCATCGTGCCCGGTGTGAAATTTGCAAACTTGGCTGATTTTCTCAAAAAGAAAACCTGCTGGCAACGAGCACACTGGAAGTCCTTAGAGCCCCAAAGGCCACCTTTCATCTGACACCCCGACCCTGGGGAAAGGACTTCTTTTACCCATGGGAAATGGCCTCCGTTTGCAGCTACTCACCCTGGCAGAAAGAGGGGAGACAAGCTAGAATTATCAAATCTTTGCTGGATTTTTCTAAAAGTAAAGCTGGCAGCAACTAGGATCCTGTAAGTACTTAGAGCCTCAAAGGCCACCTTGAACATAGTACTGAGACCCTGGGTAAAGGACATTTTTCCCATGGAAAATGGCCTTCATTTGTGGCCACTTGGCCTGGCAGGCAGGGCAATGCCAAGCCAGCCATTTGCAAACTCTCTGGATTCTTCCAAAACAAAAGCTGCCAGCAACTAGGAGCTTGCAAGTCCTTAGAGCCCCAGATGCCAACTTTCATCTGACACCCAGACCCTGGGGAAAGGACTTCATTTTCCCCAGGAAATTGGGGTCAGTTTGAGGCCACTCGCCCTGGCCATCTGCATCGTTCCGGGTATGAAATTTGAAAATTTAGCTGATTTTCTCCAAAAGTAAAGCTGCTGGTAATTAGGACCCTGGAAGTTCTTGGATCCCCAAAGGCCACCTTTCATCTGACACCCAGACCCTGGTGAAAGGACTTCTTTTTCCATGCATAATAACCTCTCTTGGCAGCCATTTGCCCTGGCCAACAGTTCAGTTCCCAGTGAGAAATTTTCATACTTTGCTGTATTTCTCCACAACTAAAGCTGCCAGCAACTAGGAGCTTGCATGTCCTTAGAGTCCCAAAGGCCACCTTTCAACTGACACCCAGACCTTGGGGAAAGGACTTCTTTTTCCCAAGGGAAATTCGGGTCAGTTTGAGGCCACTCGCCCTGGCCATCTGCATCGTTCCCGGTGGGAAATTTTCAAATTTTGCTGGATTCCTCCACAACTAAATCTGCCAGAATCTAGGAGCTTGCGAGTCCTAGGAGCCCCAAAGGCCACCTTTCATCTGACACCCAGACCCTGGGGACATGACTTCATTTTCCCCAGGGAAAGTGGGGGCATTTTGAGGCCACTCGCCCTGGCGATCTGCCTCGTGCCCGGTGTGAAATTTTCAAACTTGGCTGATTTTCTCCAAAAGTAAAGCTGCCGGCAACGAGGACTCTGCAAATCCTTAGGGCCCCATATGGCACCTTTCATGTGATACGCAGACCCTGGGCCAATGACTTGATTTTCCCCATGCATAATGGCCTCTCTTTGCAGCCATTTGCCCTGGCCAACAGGGCAGAGCCCCGTGATAAAGTTTTACACTTTGCTGGATTCCTCCACAACTAAAGCTGCCAGCAACTAGGAGCTTGGAAGTCCTTAGGGCCCCAAAGGCCAACTTTCATCTGACACCAAGACCCTGGGGAAAGGACTTTTTTTCTCCATGCAAAATGGTCTCTCTTTGCTGCGCTTTGCCCAAGCCAACAGCACAGTGCCCAGTGAGAAATTAGCAAACTTTGCTAGATTCCTCCAAAAATAAAGCTGCCAGAACTAGGAGCTTGCGCGTCCTTAGAGCCCCAAAGGCCACCTTTCATCTTACATGCAGACCTTGGGCCTGTGACTTCTTTTTCCCATGCAAAATGGCCTCTCTTTGCAGCCATTTGCCCTGGCCAACAGGGCAGTGCGCAGTGAGAAATTTTTACACTCTGCTAGATTCCTCCACAACTAAATCTGCCAGCTACTAGGAGCTTGCGAGTCCTAGGAGCCCCAAAGGCCACCTTTCATTGATACCCAGACCCTGGGGATATGACTTCATTTTCCCCATGGAAAATGGGGTCAGTTTGACGCCACTCGCCCTGGCCATCTGCATCGTTCCTGGTGGGAAATTTGCAAACGTGTCTGATTTTCTCCAAAAGTAAAGCTGCTGGCAATGAGGACCCTGCAACTCCTTAGGGCCCCAGATGCCACCTTTCATCTGATACGCAGACCCTGGAGACATGCCTTCATTTTCCCCATGGAAAATGGGCTCCATTTCTGGCCTCTCGCCCTGACCAATAGCGTGTTGCCCAGCAAGAAATTTGCAATCTTTGCTGGATTTCTCCAAATCTAAAGCTGCCAATAAGTAGTACCCTGACGTCCTTAGAGCCCCAAAGGCCACCTTTCATCTGACACCCAGACCCTGGGGAAAGGACTTGTTTTTCCCATGGAAAATGGCCTCCAGTTGCAGCCATTTGCCCTGGCCAACAGGGCAGTGCCCAGTGAGAAATTTTCATACTTTGCTGGATTTCACCACAACTAAAGCTGCCAGCAACTAGGAGCTTGCAAGTCCTAAGAGCCCCAAAGGCCAGCCTTCATCTGATACCCAGAGCTTGGGGACCTGACTTCATTTCCCCCTTGTAAATTGGGGTCAGTTTGAGGCCACTCGCCCTGGCCATCTGCATCGTTCCCGGTGGGAAATTTTCAAACTTGGCTGATTTTTTCCAAAAGTAACGCTGCGGGCAACGAGGACCCTGGAAGTCCTTGGAGCCCCATGGTCACCTTTCATCTGACACCCAGACCCTGGGCCAATGACTTCATTTTCCCCATGCATAAAGGCCTCTCTTTGCAGCCTTTTGCCCTAGCCAACAGCGCAGTGCCCAGTGAGAAAGTTTCACGCTTTGCTGGATTCCTCCACAAGTAAAGCTGCCAGAATCTAGGAGCTTGCAAGTCCTTAGAGCCCCAAAGGCCACCTTTCATCTGACACCCAGTCGCTGGGGACATGACTTCATTTTCCCCAGGGAAAGTGGGGGCATTTTGAGGCCACTCGCCCTGGCGATCTGCCTCGTGCCCGGTGTGAAATTTTCAAACTTGGCTGATTTTCTCCAAAAGTAAAGCTGCCGGCAACGAGGACTCTGCAAATCCTTAGGGCCCCATATGGCACCTTTCATGTGATACGCAGACCCTGGGCCAATGACTTGATTTTCCCCATGCATAATGGCCTCATTTTGCAGCCATTTGCCATGGCCAACAGGGCAGTGCCCAGTGAGAAATTTTTACACTTTGCTGGATTCCTCCTCAACTAAAGCTGCCAGCAATGAGGAGCTTGTAAATCCTTAGGGCCCCAAAGGCCACCTTTCATCTGAAAACCAGACCCTGGGGAAAGGACTTCTTTTTCCCCATGAAAAATGGGGTCAGTTTGAGGCCACTCGCCCTGGCCATCTGCATCGTTCCCGGTGGGAAATTTTCAAATTTTGCAGGATTCCTCCACAACTAAAGCTGCCAGCAACAAGAAGCTTGCAAATCCTTGGAGCCCCAAAGGCCACCTTTCATCTGACACCCAGACCCTGGGGACATGACTTCATTTTCCCCATGGAAAATGGGGTCAGTTTGAGGCCACTAGCCCTGGCCATCTGCATCGTGCCCGGTGTGAAATTTGCAAACTTGGCTGATTTTCTCAAAAAGAAAACCTGCTGGCAACGAGCACACTGGAAGTCCTTAGAGCCCCAAAGGCCACCTTTCATCTGACACCCCGACCCTGGGGAAAGGACTTCTTTTACCCATGGGAAATGGCCTCCGTTTGCAGCTACTCACCCTGGCAGAAAGAGGGGAGACAAGCTAGAATTATCAAATCTTTGCTGGATTTTTCTAAAAGTAAAGCTGGCAGCAACTAGGATCCTGTAAGTACTTAGAGCCTCAAAGGCCACCTTGAACATAGTACTGAGACCCTGGGTAAAGGACATTTTTCCCATGGAAAATGGCCTTCATTTGTGGCCACTTGGCCTGGCAGGCAGGGCAATGCCAAGCCAGCCATTTGCAAACTCTCTGGATTCTTCCAAAACAAAAGCTGCCAGCAACTAGGAGCTTGCAAGTCCTTAGAGCCCCAGATGCCAACTTTCATCTGACACCCAGACCCTGGGGAAAGGACTTCATTTTCCCCAGGAAATTGGGGTCAGTTTGAGGCCACTCGCCCTGGCCATCTGCATCGTTCCGGGTATGAAATTTGAAAATTTAGCTGATTTTCTCCAAAAGTAAAGCTGCTGGTAATTAGGACCCTGGAAGTTCTTGGATCCCCAAAGGCCACCTTTCATCTGACACCCAGACCCTGGTGAAAGGACTTCTTTTTCCATGCATAATAACCTCTCTTGGCAGCCATTTGCCCTGGCCAACAGTTCAGTTCCCAGTGAGAAATTTTCATACTTTGCTGTATTTCTCCACAACTAAAGCTGCCAGCAACTAGGAGCTTGCATGTCCTTAGAGTCCCAAAGGCCACCTTTCAACTGACACCCAGACCTTGGGGAAAGGACTTCTTTTTCCCAAGGGAAATTCGGGTCAGTTTGAGGCCACTCGCCCTGGCCATCTGCATCGTTCCCGGTGGGAAATTTTCAAATTTTGCTGGATTCCTCCACAACTAAATCTGCCAGAATCTAGGAGCTTGCGAGTCCTAGGAGCCCCAAAGGCCACCTTTCATCTGACACCCAGACCCTGGGGACATGACTTCATTTTCCCCAGGGAAAGTGGGGGCATTTTGAGGCCACTCGCCCTGGCGATCTGCCTCGTGCCCGGTGTGAAATTTTCAAACTTGGCTGATTTTCTCCAAAAGTAAAGCTGCCGGCAACGAGGACTCTGCAAATCCTTAGGGCCCCATATGGCACCTTTCATGTGATACGCAGACCCTGGGCCAATGACTTGATTTTCCCCATGCATAATGGCCTCTCTTTGCAGCCATTTGCCCTGGCCAACAGGGCAGAGCCCCGTGATAAAGTTTTACACTTTGCTGGATTCCTCCACAACTAAAGCTGCCAGCAACTAGGAGCTTGGAAGTCCTTAGGGCCCCAAAGGCCAACTTTCATCTGACACCAAGACCCTGGGGAAAGGACTTTTTTTCTCCATGCAAAATGGTCTCTCTTTGCTGCGCTTTGCCCAAGCCAACAGCACAGTGCCCAGTGAGAAATTAGCAAACTTTGCTAGATTCCTCCAAAAATAAAGCTGCCAGAACTAGGAGCTTGCGCGTCCTTAGAGCCCCAAAGGCCACCTTTCATCTTACATGCAGACCTTGGGCCTGTGACTTCTTTTTCCCATGCAAAATGGCCTCTCTTTGCAGCCATTTGCCCTGGCCAACAGGGCAGTGCGCAGTGAGAAATTTTTACACTCTGCTAGATTCCTCCACAACTAAATCTGCCAGCTACTAGGAGCTTGCGAGTCCTAGGAGCCCCAAAGGCCACCTTTCATTGATACCCAGACCCTGGGGATATGACTTCATTTTCCCCATGGAAAATGGGGTCAGTTTGACGCCACTCGCCCTGGCCATCTGCATCGTTCCTGGTGGGAAATTTGCAAACGTGTCTGATTTTCTCCAAAAGTAAAGCTGCTGGCAATGAGGACCCTGCAACTCCTTAGGGCCCCAGATGCCACCTTTCATCTGATACGCAGACCCTGGGCCAATGACTTCATTTTTCCCATGGAAAATGGCCTCCATTTCTGGCCTCTCACCCTGCCAATAGGGTGTTGCCCAGTAAGAAATTTGCAATCTTTGCTGGATTTCTCCAAATCTAAAGCTGCCAATAAGTAGTACCCTGCAAGTCCTTAGAGCCACAAAGGCCACCTTTCATCTGACACCCAGACCCTGGGGAAAGGACTTGTGTTTCCCATGGAAAATGGCCTCCATTTGCAGCCATTTGCCCTGGCCAATAGGGCAGTGCCCAGTGAGAAATTTTTACACTTTGCTGGATTCCTCCACAACTAAAGCTGCCAGCAATGAGGAGCTTGCAAGTCCTAGGAGCCCCAAAGGCCAGCTTTCATCTGACACCCAGACCCTGGGGACATGACTTCATTTTCCCCATGGAAAATGGGGTCAGTTTGAGGCCACTAGCCCTGGCCATCTGCATCGTTCCCGGTGTGAAATTTTCAAATTTTGCAGGATTCCTCCACAACTAAAGCTGCCAGCAACAAGGAGCTTGCGAATCCTTGGAGCCCCAAAGGCCACCTTTCATCTGACACCCCGACCCTGGGGAAAGGACTTCTTTTACCCATGGGAAATGGCCTCCGTTTGCAGCTACTCACCCTGGCAGAAAGAGGGGAGACAAGCTAGAATTATCAAATCTTTGCTGGATTTTTCTAAAAGTAAAGCTGGCAGCAACTAGGATCCTGTAAGTACTTAGAGCCTCAAAGGCCACCTTGAACATAGTACTGAGACCCTGGGTAAAGGACATTTTTCCCATGGAAAATGGCCTTCATTTGTGGCCACTTGGCCTGGCAGGCAGGGCAGTGCCAAGCCAGCCATTTGAAAACTCTGCTGGATTCTTCCAAAACAAAAGCTGCCAGCAACTAGGACGATGCACGTCCTTAGAGCCCCAGATACCAACTTTCATCTGATAGCCAGACTCTGGGGAAAGGACTTCTTTTACCCATGGGAAATGGCCTCCGTTTGCAGCTACTCACCCTGGCAGAAAGAGGGGAGACAAGCTAGAATTATCAAATCTTTGCTGGATTTTTCTAAAAGTAAAGCTGGCAGCAACTAGGATCCTGTAAGTACTTAGAGCCTCAAAGGCCACCTTGAACATAGTACTGAGACCCTGGGTAAAGGACATTTTTCCCATGGAAAATGGCCTTCATTTGTGGCCACTTGGCCTGGCAGGCAGGGCAGTGCCAAGCGAGCAATTTGCAAACTCTCTGGATTCTTCCAAAACAAAAGCTGCCAGCAACTAGGAGCTTGCAAGTCCTTAGAGCCCCAGATGCCAACTTTCATCTGATTGCCAGACCCTGGGGACATGACTTCATTTTCCCCAGGAAAATTGGGGTCAGTTTGAGGCCACTCGCCCTGGCCATCTGCATCGTTCCGGGTATGAAATTTGAAAATTTAGCTGATTTTCTCCAAAAGTAAAGCTGCTGGTAATTAGGACCCTGGAAGTTCTTGGATCCCCAAAGGCCACCTTTCTTCTGACACCCAGACCCTGGTGAAAGGACTTCTTTTTCCCATGCATAATAACCTCTCTTGGCAGCCATTTGCCCAGGCCAACAGTTCAGTTCCCAGTGAGAAATTTTCATACTTTGCTGTATTTCTCCACAACTAAAGCTGCCAGCAACTAGGAGCTTGCATGTCCTTAGAGTCCCAAAGGCCACCTTTCAACTGACACCCAGACCTTGGGGAAAGGACTTCTTTTTCCCAAGGGAAATTCGGGTCAGTTTGAGGCCACTCACCCTGCCCATCTGCATCGTCCCGGTGGGAAATTTTCAAATTTTGCTGGATTCCTCCACAACTAAATCTGCCAGAATCTAGGAGCTTGCGAGTCCTAGGAGCCCCAAAGGCCACCTTTCATCTGACACCCAGACCCTGGGGACATGACTTCATTTTCCCCAGGGAAAGTGGGGGCATTTTGAGGCCACTCGCCCTGGCGATCTGCCTCGTGCCCGGTGTGAAATTTTCAAACTTGGCTGATTTTCTCCAAAAGTAAAGCTGCTGGCAACGAGGACTCTGCAAATCCTTAGGGCCCCATATGGCACCTTTCATGTGATACGCAGACCCTGGGCCAATGACTTGATTTTCCCCATGCATAATGGCCTCTCTTTGCAGCCATTTGCCCTGGCCAACAGGGCAGAGCCCCGTGATAAAGTTTTACACTTTGCTGGATTCCTCCACAACTAAAGCTGCCAGCAACTAGGAGCTTGGAAGTCCTTAGGGCCCCAAAGGCCAACTTTCATCGGACACCAAGACCCTGGGGAAAGGACTTTTTTTCTCCATGCAAAATGGCCTCTCTTTGCTGCGCTTTGCCCAAGCCAACAGCGCAGTGCCCAGTGAGAAATTAGCAGACTTTGCTAGATTCCTCCAAAAATAAAGCTGCCAGAACTAGGAGCTTGCGAATCCTTAGAGCCCCAAAGGCCACCTTTCATCTTATATGCAGACCTTGGGCCAGTGACTTCTTTTTCCCATGCAAAATGGCCTCTCTTTGCAGCCATTTGCCCTGGCCAACAGGGCAGTGCCCAGTGAGAAATTTTTACACTCTGCTAGATTCCTCCACAACTAAATCTGCCAGCTACTAGGAGCTTGCGAGTCCTAGGAGCCCCAAAGGCCACCTTTCATTGATACCCAGACCCTGGGGATATGACTTCATTTTCCCCATGGAAAATGGGGTCAGTTTGACGCCACTCGCCCTGGCCATCTGCATCGTTCCTGGTGGGAAATTTGCAAACGTGGCTGATTTTCTCCAAAAGTAAAGCTGCTGGCAATGAGGACCCTGCAACTCCTTAGGGCCCCAGATGCCACCTTTCATCTGATACGCAGACCCTGGGCCAATGACTTCATTTTCCCCATGGAAAATGGCCTCCATTTCTGGCCTCTCGCCCTGCCAATAGAGTGTTGCCCAGTAAGAAATTTGCAATCTTTGCTGGATTTCTCCAAATCTCAAGCTGCCAATAAGTAGTACCCTCCAAGTCCTGAGAGCCCCAAAGGCCACCTTTCATCTGACACCCAGACCCTGGGGAAAGGACTTGTTTTTCCCATGGAAAATGGCCTCCATTTGCAGCCATTTGCCCTGGCCAACAGGGCAGTGCCCAGTGAGAAATTTTTACACTTTGCTGGATTGCTCCACAACTAAAGCTGCCAGCAACTAGGAGCTTGCGAGTCCTAGGAGCCCCAAAGGCCACCTTTCATTGATACCCAGACCCTGGGGATATGACTTCATTTTCCCCATGGAAAATGGAGTCAGTTTGAGGCCACTCGCCCTGGCCATCTGCATTGTTCCTGGTGTGAAATTTTCAAACATGGCTGATTTTCTCCAAAAGTAAAGCTGCTGGCAATGAGGACCCTGGAAGTCCTTAGAGCCCCATAGCCACTTTTCTTCTGACACCCAGACCCTGGTGAAAGGACTTCATTTTCTCATGCATAAAAAACTCTCTTTGCAGCCATTTGCCCTGGCCAACAGGCAGTGCCCAGTGAGAAATTTTTACACTTTGCTGGATTCCTCCACAACCAAAGCTGCCAGCAACTAGGAGCTTGCAAGTCCTTAGAGCCCCAAAGTGTGGTGTTCTGTTTTTGGTTCATCCCAGTTCTGCCCTGCCCTGAGCGGCGGTGGTTTGTCCCTGCATTGGGCAGTTTCCTGTCAATCCATTTGGTCCACCTAGGTTGCCATGGTCCCGCAATGTATCCAAGTTCTCCCCCGCCCCAGGCCCTTGTCTGTCACCCAGCGGCCCATCCCTTTCTTCTAGATTCTTCTCTCCTGGGCGTTGGGTGATTGGGCAGGAGCTGGGGCCCCTCCTCAATTTTTCTTTGATTCGTTGGTTCAACCTGTCACTTGTATTATGTATCTAAGTATTGATGTTCCTATTCGTTGCTGTAAGTGTACACCCCTACCCGCCCCCTGTCTTTATAAGTTGTTGCACTCTAGTTTTCTGTGGCTCGGGTAGCTCAGGCACTCCCAGGTTATCCCTCCCCGTCCTGCACCCGCCTTGTCAGACGAATAAATCTGACTTCCCTCGGCTACCTGAGTCCTCCCTTTCTTCTCGCGCGCATTCGTGGCTTTCGCCCTCCCGTGGACTGCGGATCCACAGGTGCGGACCTGACCCAGAGTCGGGCAAGCACCTGGACTGCGAGCTGGGCTGTGGAGTGCCGGGACTCCAGCCATCCGCGCAGCCGTAGGCTTGGCTCCCAACGTGGGGCAGCCATAGGACGCCGCCGTTCCAGCACAGCTTCGAGGAGTCACCTGGGGAGTCCCCCTGGAGAGCTGTCGGCTGGGACCGGAGCCTGCTGCCTTGCGAATTTGGATTATAAATTTCCTGCTGGGCGACAAGCCGCCCCTTAGTGCAGCACGCCCTCGTTTTAGAGGAGCGGTGCTCCTGGGGGATAAGGACAGCACCTCCTTGCAGCACCTCAAGGAACTGTCCTGCGCGTGAGACCTCCCCTGTACTGCAGCTTTCGTTGGACCCACCGGCAGGGTGAGTTTCTTGGGGCCGTTTGCGGCATCACCACCTTGCTCTTTTCTTCGTCTTTTCTTTCCTTCTCTTTCTAGAGCAAGGGCCGGGTTGGGTTCCCCTTTTTCTCTTTTCATTTCGGTTCCTTTAACTTTCCCTGCAGTATTTGGGTTGAGTTGAGTTGCGGATTTCCCCAATTTCCATTTTCGCGGGATGGGTGCTAAACTGTCCGCAACTCAAAAAGGGATTTATTACCAAGTTGTGGGATCCCTGGGGGGAGGGAAGTCTAAAGTTAATAAGAAAGAAATAAAATGCTTAATTCGGTGGCTGACCTCCAGTTTTCCAGACGTTTCTCCAGCCGCGGTTCTGGACCCCAGTTTTCTAAAGAGAGTCCAATCTAAATTACTAAAGGGTATCCAGACCGGGGAGCGTTCGCTGGAGAGACACTTATATTGGATTTCTCTTTTAATGTCTGCTCAAAAATCTAAATTTGATTCTAAAAGGCAGCCACCGGATCCCCAGTTCTGCCCCAGTTCTCCCTGTCCCTCTGCCCCTGTCCCTCGTTCCCGCAACCCTCTTTCCCGCTCCGAGTCCCGGAGGAGAGCAGCCCGCACCAGCCCCGCGCCAGGTGTCCACCATTCCCTGGGCTCCCCCCAGCTCGGACTCCTCGCCCCAGAAGACCTGGCCAGTCTCCTGGGGAGCCTAACCCAGTACCCTCCGCTCCTACCCCCACTACCCCTGTTAAGTCCAAAGTTCGTTTTCAGTCTCCCCATCAAAATGGCTCCACTAAGCCACAAGATGGCGGAGACCGCATGGTTGTGGCGGGAAACCCCCTTTCTTCTTCCCATAAATCTCCCTTCCCTGCTCCCGCCCCTCCCTCTTCTTCCCCTCCCCTTCCTCCGCCTCCGTCTCCTCCCTCAACTCCTCCCCCTTCTCCTCTCCTCCCTCCGCCTCCTGCCTTCCTTTTGGAGTCGGCAAGCTCCTCCCATGAGGGCGTGCAGTCTGTTGTAGATCCTCCCACCCAGTTCCCACGCCACGCCTCCTCCTCTCCCACTTCCGGTTCCCACGCCTCCCCTTCCGTTTCCCACGGTTCCGTGGGGGGGGGGGGAGGAGGCGTGGGATGCCGGAGAACGGAGCCGGCTGTTGTCCCGTCAGCCGCCCCGGTCGCTTTCCATCCTGTGGGGGAGGGTGCGACGCTGGCGCAGTGGGTCCCCTTCTCCCACTCCTCTATGAAGGAGCTGTGCAAGGCCCAGAAAGAGTTCGGGCGGGACTCTGAGTATTTTCGGGGACTCCTTCAGGCAGCTCTGTCGGAGTCGGCAGTAACACCGGCCAATCTTCGCAGAGTTTTCTCCTGCCTCCTCAACCCCACCGAGCAGGTGCTTTGGGAGGGAGCATGGAGAAAAGAAGTCCTGAAGGTGCTCCCGTCCCTATGGGACAGCCCGAGCTCTGGCCTTAGCACGTCGGGAGAAGTGCTCTCAGTAGACCATCTTCTAGGGACCGGGAACTGGGCGGATGGCTACTCCCAGGCGAGGGCCATCCCCTTGGAGGCACTACAGCAGACTGCTCGAGCAGCAGAGAAAGCGTTCCTGGGGTTGCGGGCGGCAGCGCCTCAGATCCCATACTCTCAAGTGTTTCAGGGCGCAGAAGAACCATTCTTAGAGTTTGTTGAGCGACTCCGGAAATCGATCAACAGCCAAGTGGAAGGCGAGAGTGTGCGGGCCGAACTATTAAAGCAAGTAGCGTTTCTAAACGCGAACCCGGCCTGCCGCGAGGCCATCAACAGCCTTCCCCTGGAGCCGTCTCCCACGCTACGTGAAATGCTGGAAGTGTGTGGGAAAAAAGTTTTAGTTCCATCACCCGCTGGAGCGCCTCCCGCCGTCATCCACCGCCAAAGGACGCCTCCCCGTCACGTCGCTGCTGCCGCTGAAGAGACCACTCCACCTGCCGACTGTTGTCCTGCCCTCAAGGGGCCAACTCCACCATCAGCCTCTGCTCCCAACCAAACAGCTGCACCTTGCCATCTGTGCGGCAAGGTTGGGCACTGGATGCCTCAGTGTCCACTGAAGAAACAGTTTTACGAATTCAAGAAGGCACAGCAAGGGGCCCCAGAAAGGCCGCCTCAAAAAAACTAATTTTCCAGCGCAGTGCCCCCCTGCGCCAGGACAAAAATAAGGAGGCAGACCCTGGCACCATAACACCTAGGGGAGAAGGGGGGAATGAAGGGAGTCAGCCTCCACCATCACCGGACTTGACTTTTCGCCCAACTCAGACAGAATTAACTACCTTGTCTTGTGTTTCCTCCTGCAGGCTGCAGCTCGCGGAGCCACTCCATCTTCGTTCCGCCGATTTTCATCAGGTTGCTGTACTTCCGGAGTGCCCGGAGGATTGGGAGCGGGTGCGCTGCAAGTATATCGTACTCGGAGACACAAAGACGACTCCACCGGGAGTAGAAATTGTTCCGGGTCTGCTATCGGCGGGCTCGGAGCAGTTTCCACTCCTGCTGCACTGTGTCAGCCCTCCTCTTTTCATGCCCAAAGGGCAAGTCATCGCACAGGCCATCCGAGTGTCAGAGCTGAGCCCGAGTACAGCATCTTCATCAAGCGCTCAGCCTGAGTCATCACAGCAGTACTCGGTGGCCTGGGCTCAAGCCCTCGGGCGAGAGAAGCCGAAAATAATGTGTCAACTTTCTAAAGGAGGAGAGAGAGTCGCAATGTGCGGCCTGCTAGACACAGGGGCAGATGTCACGGTCATTCCCTCTCGGGAGTGGCCGTCACATTGGGATCTGCAAAACGCTCCTGGGCAGATCCGAGGTGTAGGGGGTCTTCAATTAGCGAAACAATCAAAGAGCATTGTACAAATTACGGGGCCTGACGGACAATTGGCCTCAGTCCGTCCATTTGTCTTAGATTACACAGAGCCCCTGTGGGGAAGAGACCTTTTAGCCCAGTGGGGAGCCAGAATTGACCTACCTGCGGCTCCCCAGGTTTTTCGGGCGGCGGCCACTGGTGAGCGCCCCACCTGGAAACTGAATTGGCTTTCTGATACACCAGTTCAGGTGGCGCAGTGGCCGCTCAATAAACAAAAATTAGCGGCGCTCAATGAGCTCGTGCAAGAACAAGTGCGTAAAGGCCATCTGGTGGAGTCCATGTCGCCATGGAACTCCCCCGTTTTCGTGATCAAAAAGCCAAACAAAGATAAGTAGCGACTCTTGCACGACCTCCGGCAAATCAATGCCATCATAAAAGATATGGGGTCTCTTCAACCAGGGATGCCCTCCCCAACAATGCTCCCCCAAAATTGGAATCTGGCCATCGTTGATATTAAAGACTGTTTCTTTCAAATTCCCCTACACCCGGAAGACGCGCCACGTTTTGCCTTCACGGTTCCCTCCATCAACCGTGAAGCCCCAGGCAAGCGCTACCACTGGACAGTTCTTCCGCAGGGCATGAAATGCAGCCCTGTGATCTGCCAGTGGTATGTCGCTTCTCTGCTGTCCCCGATCCGTGCAGCGGTGGAAAACGTCGTCATTCATCATTATATGGATGACATTCTGATTTGTGCGCCGACCGATGACTTGCTAGCCCATGCTCTTGACCTGACAACCAATGCGTTGGTTGCTGCAGGGTTTGAATTGGCGCAAGACAAAATTCAACGGATGCCGCCTTGGAAGTACCTTGGCCTTGAGATCACAAAGAGGACCATTGTTCCTCAAAAATTGGCAATTAAGACAAATATCAAGAGTTTGGCTGATGTCCATCAGCTGTGCGGGTCATTAAATTGGGTAAGGCCTTGGCTAGGCATCCCCACCGAAGACCTAGCCCCCCTTTTCAATTTGTTGAAAGGGGGAGAGGAGCTCTGTTCTCCCAGGACCCTTACCCCGGAGGCCCGGGCAGCGCTGGAAAAGATTCAAAGTTCAATTGCGGCCAGGCAGGCCCATCGTTACCAACCGGGCCTGCCCTTTCGATTCATAGTGTTGGGGAAATTGCCACACCTCCATGGGCTGCTCTTTCAATGGGACAGTAACATCAAAAAGAGCAAGGACCAGGGCTCGGGGGACCCCCTCCTGATAATAGAGTGGGTGTTCCTCAGCCATCACAGGTCCAAAAGAATGACACAGCCACTTGAGCTGGTGGCGGACCTGATCCGGAAGGCAAGATCACGGATCAGGGAGCTGGCAGGTGTGGACCTGGAATGCATTCACGTCCCTATAAAATTTGATTCGGGCCACCTCAAAATGAGGATGTTTGAGAACGTTTTGGAAACTAATGAAATGCTTCAATTAGCCCTGGATAGTTACACCGGCCAAATTTCAGTTAATCGGCCGGACCACAAATTGTTCAATCAAGAATTTACATTAACAATCAAGTCAGTTCAAAGCAGAGTTCCCCTTGACGCCTTGACAGTTTTTACAGACGCATCTGGAGCATCCCACAAGTCAGTGATGACTTGGCGGGATCCTCAAACTCAGCGGTGGGAGGCAGACATTACAGTGGTTGAAGGTTCACCACAGGTAGCTGAGTTAGATGCAGTCGTCAGGGCGTTTGAGAGGTTTTCCGAGCCTTTTAATCTGGTCACAGATTCAGCGTATGTTGCTGGTGTAGTATCCAGAGCAGAAGGTGCCATCCTCCAAGATGTCTCAAACATCCGACTTTTCGAGTTGCTCTCGAAACTTGTCACTCTAGTCTCCCACCGAGAGCAACCCTTTTACGTGATGCATGTCCGGTCCCACACGGATTTGCCGGGGTACATTGCGGAAGGCAATAGGCGTGCAGACGCTCTTGCCTCTCCTGTTCAAGTAGCCCCGCTCCCTGATCTTTTCGGGCAGGCCAAACTTAGCCACCAGCAGTTCCACCAGAACGCTCCTGGCCTGGTTCGCCAGTTCCACCTCACCCGCGAACAGGCCAGGGCGATTGTGGCAACATGTCCCCAGTGTCAGTCCCACCAGATGCCATCTATGGGCCTGGGGACAAACCCTCGTGGTCTGTCGAGTTGTGAGGTGTGGCAAATGGATGTCACACACATCCCCGCCTTCGGCCGGTTGAGCTTTGTGCATGTTTCGATTGATACCTTTTCCGGTGCTATCTACGCCTCCGCCCACACAGGTGAGAGGGCGGCGGATTGTGAGAAGCACTTGCTTCAAGCATTCGCCGTCCTGGGCATCCCCAAACTCATTAAAACTGACAATGGGCCAGCGTACACGTCCAAGGAATTGCGCCAGTTCCTGCAGCAATGGGGAATAGAGCATAAGACCGGCATCCCCTATTCCCCGACAGGCCAAGCCATGGTGGAGAGGGCCCACCAGAGCCTGAAAAAGGTTCTCGAACATCAGAAAGCGGCAATGAAGGTTGAGCCCCCCCACATCCGTCTCGCACGAGCAATGTTCACCCTCAACTTCCTGAACTGCTCGTTCGAGAACCTAAATCCTCCGATGGTAAGGCACTTTGGAAAACACAACCAGCTGCAGCCTGAATCCAGGCCTCCGGTCCTTGTCAAGGATCCGGAGACCTGGAAGACAGAGGGGCCCTTCAACCTTGTGACCTGGGGGAGAGGATACGCCTGTGTTTCTACTCCCTCAGGCCCCAAGTGGGTCCCCTCCAAATGGGTACGGCCTTACGTACCAAAGGGGGTGAAACACAAGACAACAGTCGAGCAAGTCCAGGTGGCGCATTGGAGGCGGAAGAAGAGACCCCCTGACCTCCTTGTCATCCTTCCTGAGATACGTTACCTGTTTGGCCCAGAATCCCCTTGCTTTTAACCTCTTGTTGTGCCTGACTTCCTGTGTTTTTAGTTCTTTTGCAGACATGGGCCGGACCCGAAATCACCTTCTCCTGCTTGCATCCACCTTATGGTCCGCGCAGTTCGTCACCTACGCGTGGATCGTCCCCCAGCCAAAAGCGAATGTCTGGCGCACTCTTGCGGAGGCCCTAGGGCAAGATCACATCTGCCTGGACACCGGCGCAGCAAAGGACCCGATGTCGTCCTGCCTTGTGGGGATCCCTCTCCCCCCTTCGGAATTACCCCCTCCTTTTAATTACGCTTTTTCGTTGTCCACCACCCGCGATGCCATCGCAACTTTTTGGAGTGCCTGGAGAGACGGAGTCCGAGGTCTTATTCCTTTAGACTCCGAACCCCAGGAGCTCCATTTGCTCGGTTCCGCAGTTGCTCCCGTCTGTATCCAGTTTCGGTTTACCCCCCGTCCCGGGGAGAAAGGGTACACGGTCCTGAACCCATCTGACCCCAGGTATCAGGCCGCCCGGTGGTGCAAAAGACCCATTAAGGTCCCACTCTCCTCCACCCCGGGCGGGAAGCCGTTGGCCCTCCCCAGGGGCATTTTTTTCATTTGCGGAGACCGAGCTTGGGCAGGCATCCCCTCTCACCACATAGGAGGCCCTTGCGCATTTGGTCGGCTGTCGCTGTTGACCCCCAACATCACCCAAATTTATGATTGGAGAAACAAGAGTCACAGCCTGAATTCGACCTCTGATTCGGCCCGCGCGAAAAGAGACCTAAAAGATCTTGATCCTGACTGTGACTCAGTCATTGAACATTGGGCTAAGCCAAAAATCGTAGCACTCACCATCTTTTTGCCGTGGGTGTCTATCGCAAAATCTCTAGGCGAATTGGCCCGCCTAGAGTGTTGGGTGGAGAAGCAAGCCAACTTTACTTCAGCCGCCCTGTCAGACCTCCTATATGATGAGAAAATGACTCGGCAGGCGACTTTGCAAAATAGGGCAGCAATAGATTTTCTGTTGCTGCTCCACAACCATAAGTGCGAAGAATTTGAGGGCCTTTGCTGCATGAACTTGTCCTCTCGAGCCGAAGATGCGAGAGTCGCCATCGACAAGATGCATGGACTAATTTCAAACATCAAACAACAAACTGCAGACTGGCTGGGGGACCTGTTTTCAGGGTGGGGATTGTCGGGCTGGGTCGCGTCTGTTTTGAAATCCGTTGTGTATGTGTGTTTCACTTTAATCGTTATTTTGATTTCGGGAGCCATCCTTTGGGGCTGCGTCCAGAGACTCATCTTTAAGTTAGCCCATCCACCGGAAGTCCTCCATCTTCAGTCCACCAATTTCCCTGAAGAGAACTCGTGGGAAGACACGTCTTTTCGATCAGATGCAAATTCTGATCCCGAAGACCCTGACGCCTCCGAAGAAATTGATCCCGAAGCCGTTTCTCTAAGAGACTAAGTTTGTTGCCCAAAAGGTTTTGTTGTCCCACCCCTCTCCTCTTTTTTTTAAACAAAAAAGGGGGAGATGTGGTGTTCTGTTTTTGGTTCATCCCAGTTCTCCCCTGCCCTGAGCGGCGGTGGTTTGTCCCTGCCTTGGGCAGTTTCCTGTCAATCCATTTGCTCCACCTAGGTTGCCATGGTCCCGCAATGTATCCAAGTTCTCCCCCGCCCCAGGCCCTTGTCTGTCACCCAGCGGCCCATCCCTTTCTTCTAGATTCTTCTCTCCTGGGCGTTGGGTGATTGGGCAGGAGCTGGGGCCCCTCCTCAATTTTTCTTTGATTCGTTGGTTCAACCTGTCACTTGTATTATGTATCTAAGTATTGATGTTCCTATTCGTTGCTGTAAGTGTACACCCCTACCCGCCCCCTGTCTTTATAAGTTGTTGCACTCTAGTTTTCTGTGGCTCGGGTAGCTCAGGCACTCCCAGGTTATCCCTCCCCGTCCTGCACCCGCCTTGTCAGACGAATAAATCTGACTTCCCTCGGCTACCTGAGTCCTCCCTTTCTTCTCGCGCGCATTCGTGGCTTTCGCCCTCCCGTGGACTGCGGATCCACAAGTGCGGACCTGACCCAGAGTCGGGCAAGCACCTGGACTGCGAGCTGGGCTGTGGAGTGCCGGGACTCCAGCCATCCGCGCAGCCGCACCAAAGGCCACCTTTCATCTGACAGCCAGACCCTGGGCCAATGACTTCATTTTCCCCAGGAAAATTGGGGTCAGTTTGAGGCCACTTGCCCTGGCCATCTGCATCGTTCCCGGTGGGAAATTTTCAAATTTTGCTGGATTCCTCCACAACTAAATCTGCCAGAATCTAGGAGCTTGCAAGTCCTTAGAGCCCCAAAGGCCACCTTTCATCTGACACCCAGTCGCTGGGGACATGACTTCATTTTCCCCAGGGAAAGTGGGGGCATTTTGAGGCCACTCGCCCTGGCGATCTGCCTCGTGCCCGGTGTGAAATTTTCAAACTTGGCTGATTTTCTCCAAAAGTAAAGCTGCCGGCAACGAGGACTCTGCAAATCCTTAGGGCCCCATATGGCACCTTTCATGTGATACGCAGACCCTGGGCCAATGACTTGATTTTCCCCATGCATAATGGCCTCTCTTTGCAGCCATTTGCCCTGGCCAACAGGGCAGTGCCCAGTGAGAAATTTTTACACTTTGCTGGATTCCTCCACAACTAAAGCTGCCAGCAATGAGGAGCTTGCAAATCCTTAGAGCCCCAAAGGCCACCTTTCATCTGAAAACCAGACCCTGGGGAAAGGACTTCTTTTTCCCCATGAAAAATGGGGTCAGTTTGAGGCCACTCGCCCTGGCCATCTGCATCGTTCCCGGTGGGAAATTTTCAAATTTTGCAGGATTCCTCCACAACTAAAGCTGCCAGCAACAAGGAGCTTGCGAATCCTTGGAGCCCCAAAGGCCACCTTTCATCTGACACCCAGACCCTGGGGACATGACTTCATTTTCCCCATGGAAAATGGGGTCAGTTTGAGGCCACTAGCCCTGGCCATCTGCATCGTGCCCGGTGTGAAATTTGCAAACTTGGCTGATTTTCTCAAAAAGAAAACCTGCTGGCAACGAGCACACTGGAAGTCCTTAGAGCCCCAAAGGCCACCTTTCATCTGACACCCCGACCCTGGGGAAAGGACTTCTTTTACCCATGGGAAATGGCCTCCGTTTGCAGCTACTCACCCTGGCAGAAAGAGGGGAGACAAGCTAGAATTATCAAATCTTTGCTGGATTTTTCTAAAAGTAAAGCTGGCAGCAACTAGGATCCTGTAAGTACTTAGAGCCTCAAAGGCCACCTTGAACATAGTACTGAGACCCTGGGTAAAGGACATTTTTCCCATGGAAAATGGCCTTCATTTTTGGCCACTTGGCCTGGCAGGCAGGGCAGTGCCAAGCGAGCAATTTGCAAACTCTCTGGATTCTTCCAAAACAAAAGCTGCCAGCAACTAGGAGCTTGCAAGTCCTTAGAGCCCCAGATGCCAACTTTCATCTGATTGCCAGACCCTGGGGAAAGGACTTCTTTTCCCCATGCAAAATGGCCTCTCTTTGCAGCCATTTGCCCTAGCCAACAGCGCAGTGCCCAGTGAGAAATTTGCAAACTTTGCTGGATTCCTCCACAACTAAATCTGCCAGCAACTAGGAGCTTGCGAGTCCTTGGAGCCCCAAAGGCCACCTTTCTTCTGACACCCAGACCCTGGTGAAAGGACTTCTTTTTCCCATGCATAATAACCTCTCTTTGCAGCCATTTGCCCTGGCCAACAGCGCAGTACGAAGTGAGAAATTTTTTACATTGCTGGATTCCTGCAGAACAAACGCTGTTGGCAACTAGGACCCTGGAAGTCCTTGGAGCCCCAAAGGCCACCTTTCATCTGACACCCAGACCCTGGGGAAAGGACTTCTTTTTCCCATGCAAAATGGCCTCTCTTTGCAGCCATTTGCCCTGGCCAACAGCGCAGTGCGCAGTGAGAAATTTTTAAACATTGCTGGATTCCTCCACAATTAAAGCTGCCGGCAACAAGGAGCTTGCAAGTCCTTAGAGCCCCAAAGGCCACCTTTCATCTGACACCCAGACCCTGAGGACATGACTTCATTTTCCCCATGGAAAATGGGGTCAGTTTGAGGCCACTCGCCCTGGCCATCTGCATCGTTCCCGGTGTGAAATTTGCAAACTTGGCTGATTTTCTCCAAAAGTAAAGCTGCTGGCAATGAGGACCCTGGAAGTCCTTAGAGCCGCAAAGGCAACATTTCATCTGATTCGCAGACCCTGGGCGAATGACTTCTTTTTCCCATGCAAAATGGCCTCTCTTTGCAGCCATTTGCGCTAGCCAACAGCGCAGTGCCCAGTGAGAAATTTGCAAACTTTGCTGGATTCCTCCACAACTAAAGCTGCCAGCAACGAGGAGCTTGCGAGTACTAGCAGCCCCAAAGGCCACCTTTCATCTGATACCCAGACCCTAGGGATATGACTTCATTTTCCCCTTGGAAAATGGGGTCAGTTTGAGGCCACTCGCCCTGGCCATGTGCCTCATTCCCTGTGTGAAATTTTTATACTTGGCTGATTTTCTCCAAAAGTAAAGCTGCTGGCACCGACGACCCTGCATCTCCTTAGGGCCCCAGATGCCACCTTTCATCTGATACGCAGACACTGGAGACATGCCTTCATTTTCCCCATGGAAAATGGGCTCCATTTCTGGCCTCTCGCCCTGACCAATAGCGTGTTGCCCAGCAAGAAATTTGCAATCTTTGCTGGATTTCTCCAAATCTAAAGCTGCCAATAAGTAGTACCCTGACGTCCTTAGAGCCCCAAAGGCCACCTTTCATCTGACACCCAGACCCTGGGGAAAGGACTTCTGTTTCCCATGGAAAATGGCCTCCAGTTGCAGCCATTTGCCCTGACCAACAGGGCAGTGCCCAGTGAGAAATTTTCATACTTTGCTGGATTTCACCACAACTAAAGCTGCCAGCAACTAGGAGCTTGCAAGTCCTAAGAGCCCCAAAGGCCAGCCTTCATCTGATACCCAGAGCTTGGGGACCTGACTTCATTTCCCCCTTGTAAATTGGGGTCAGTTTGAGGCCACTCGCCCTGGCCATCTGCATCGTTCCCGGTGTGAAATTTTCAAACTTGGCTGATTTTTTCCAAAAGTAAAGCTGCTGGCAACGAGGACCCTGGAAGTCCTTGGAGCCCCATGGTCACCTTTCATCTGACACCCAGACCCTGGGCCAATGACTTCATTTTCCCCATGCATAAAGGCCTCTCTTTGCAGCCATTTGCCCTAGCCAACAGCGCAGTGCCCAGTGAGAAAGTTTCACGCTTTGCTGGATTCCTCCACAAGTAAAGCTGCCAGCAACTAGGAGCTTGCAAGTCCTTAGAGCCCCAAAGGCCACCTTTCATCTGACACCCAGTCGCTGGGGACATGACTTCATTTTCCCCAGGGAAAGTGGGGGCATTTTGAGGCCACTCGCCCTGGCGATCTGCCTCGTGCCCGGTGTGAAATTTTCAAACTTGGCTGATTTTCTCCAAAAGTAAAGCTGCCGGCAACGAGGACTCTGCAAATCCTTAGGGCCCCATATGGCACCTTTCATGTGATACGCAGACCCTGGGCCAATGACTTGATTTTCCCCATGCATAATGGCCTCTCTTTGCAGCCATTTGCCCTGGCCAACAGGGCAGTGCCCAGTGAGAAATTTTTACACTTTGCTGGATTCCTCCACAACTAAAGCTGCCAGCAATGAGGAGCTTGCAAATCCTTAGAGCCCCAAAGGCCACCTTTCATCTGAAAACCAGACCCTGGGGAAAGGACTTCTTTTTCCCCATGAAAAATGGGGTCAGTTTGAGGCCACTCGCCCTGGCCATCTGCATCGTTCCCGGTGGGAAATTTTCAAATTTTGCAGGATTCCTCCACAACTAAAGCTGCCAGCAACAAGGAGCTTGCGAATCCTTGGAGCCCCAAAGGCCACCTTTCATCTGACACCCAGACCCTGGGGACATGACTTCATTTTCCCCATGGAAAATGGGGTCAGTTTGAGGCCACTAGCCCTGGCCATCTGCATCGTGCCCGGTGTGAAATTTGCAAACTTGGCTGATTTTCTCAAAAAGAAAACCTGCTGGCAACGAGCACACTGGAAGTCCTTAGAGCCCCAAAGGCCACCTTTCATCTGACACCCCGACCCTGGGGAAAGGACTTCTTTTACCCATGGGAAATGGCCTCCGTTTGCAGCTACTCACCCTGGCAGAAAGAGGGGAGACAAGCTAGAATTATCAAGTCTTTGCTGGATTTTTCTAAAAGTAAAGCTGGCAGCAACTAGGATCCTGTAAGTACTTAGAGCCTCAAAGGCCACCTTGAACATAGTACTGAGACCCTGGGTAAAGGACATTTTTCCCATGGAAAATGGCCTTCATTTGTGGCCACTTGGCCTGGCAGGCAGGGCAGTGCCAAGCCAGCCATTTGCAAACTCTCTGGATTCTTCCAAAACAAAAGCTGCCAGCAACTAGGAGCTTGCAAGTCCTTAGAGCCCCAGATGCCAACTTTCATCTGATTGCCAGACCCCGGGGAAAGGACTTCTTTTCCCCATGCAAAATGGCCTCTCTTTGCAGCCATTTGCCCTAGCCAACAGCGCAGTGCCCAGTGAGAAATTTGCAAACTTTGCTGGATTCCTCCACAACTAAATCTGCCAGCAACTAGGAGCTTGCGAGTCCTTGGAGCCCCAAAGGCCACCTTTCATCTGACACCCAGACCCTGGGGAAAGGACTTCTTTTTCCCATGCAAAATAACCTCTCTTTGCAGCCATTTGCCCTGGCCAACAGCGCAGTACGAAGTGAGAAATTTTTTACATTGCTGGATTCCTGCAGAACAAACGCTGTTGGCAACTAGGACCCTGGAAGTCCTTAGAGCCGCAAAGGCAACATTTCATCTGATTCGCAGACCCTGGGCGAATGACTTCTTTTTCCCATGCAAAATGGCCTCTCTTTGCAGCCATTTGCGCTAGCCAACAGCGCAGTGCCCAGTGAGAAATTTGCAAACTTTGCTGGATTCCTCCACAACTAAAGCTGCCAGCAACGAGGAGCTTGCGAGTACTAGCAGCCCCAAAGGCCACCTTTCATCTGATACCCAGACCCTAGGGATATGACTTCATTTTCCCCTTGGAAAATGGGGTCAGTTTGAGGCCACTCGCCCTGGCCATGTGCCTCATTCCCTGTGTGAAATTTTTAAACTTGGCTGATTTTCTCCAAAAGTAAAGCTGCTGGCACCGACGACCCTGCATCTCCTTAGGGCCCCAGATGCCACCTTTCATCTGATACGCAGACACTGGAGACATGCCTTCATTTTCCCCATGGAAAATGGGCTCCATTTCTGGCCTCTCGCCCTGACCAATAGCGTGTTGCCCAGCAAGAAATTTGCAATCTTTGCTGGATTTCTCCAAATCTAAAGCTGCCAATAAGTAGTACCCTGACGTCCTTAGAGCCCCAAAGGCCACCTTTCATCTGACACCCAGACCCTGGGGAAAGGACTTCTGTTTCCCATGGAAAATGGCCTCCAGTTGCAGCCATTTGCCCTGACCAACAGGGCAGTGCCCAGTGAGAAATTTTCATACTTTGCTGGATTTCACCACAACTAAAGCTGCCAGCAACTAGGAGCTTGCAAGTCCTAAGAGCCCCAAAGGCCAGCCTTCATCTGATACCCAGAGCTTGGGGACCTGACTTCATTTCCCCCTTGTAAAGTGGGGTCAGTTTGAGGCCACTCGCCCTGGCCATCTGCATCGTTCCCGGTGTGAAATTTTCAAACTTGGCTGATTTTCTCCAAAAGTAAAGCTGCTGGCAACGAGGACCCTGGAAGTCCTTGGAGCCCCATGGTCACCTTTCATCTGACACCCAGACCCTGGGCCAATGACTTCATTTTCCCCATGCATAAAGGCCTCTCTTTGCAGCCATTTGCCCTAGCCAACAGCGCAGTGCCCAGTGAGAAAGTTTCACGCTTTGCTGGATTCCTCCACAAGTAAAGCTGCCAGCAACTAGGAGCTTGCAAGTCCTTAGAGCCCCAAAGGCCACCTTTCATCTGACACCCAGTCGCTGGGGACATGACTTCATTTTCCCCAGGGAAAGTGGGGGCATTTTGAGGCCACTCGCCCTGGCGATCTGCCTCGTGCCCGGTGTGAAATTTTTAAACTTGGCTGATTTTCTCCAAAAGTAAAGCTGCCGGCAACGAGGACTCTGCAAATCCTTAGGGCCCCATATGGCACCTTTCATGTGATACGCAGACCCTGGGCCAATGACTTGATTTTCCCCATGCATAATGGCCTCTCTTTGCAGCCATTTGCCCTGGCCAACAGGGCAGTGCCCAGTGAGAAATTTTTACACTTTGCTGGATTCCTCCACAACTAAAGCTGCCAGCAATGAGGAGCTTGCAAATCCTTAGAGCCCCAAAGGCCACCTTTCATCTGACACCCAGACCCTGGGGAAAGGACTTCTTTTTCCCCATGAAAAATGGGGTCAGTTTGAGGCCACTCGCCCTGGCCATCTGCATCGTTCCCGGTGGGAAATTTTCAAATTTTGCAGGATTCCTCCACAACTAAAGCTGCCAGCAACAAGGAGCTTGCGAATCCTTGGAGCCCCAAAGGCCACCTTTCATCTGACACCCAGACCCTGGGGACATGACTTCATTTTCCCCATGGAAAATGGGGTCAGTTTGAGGCCACTAGCCCTGGCCATCTGCATCGTGCCAGGTGTGAAATTTGCAAACTTGGCTGATTTTCTCAAAAAGAAAACCTGCTGGCAACGAGCACACTGGAAGTCCTTAGAGCCCCAAAGGCCACCTTTCATCTGACACCCCGACCCTGGGGAAAGGACTTCTTTTACCCATGGGAAATGGCCTCCGTTTGCAGCTACTCACCCTGGCAGAAAGAGGGGAGACAAGCTAGAATTATCAAATCTTTGCTGGATTTTTCTAAAAGTAAAGCTGGCAGCAACTAGGATCCTGTAAGTACTTAGAGCCTCAAAGGCCACCTTGAACATAGTACTGAGACCCTGGGTAAAGGACATTTTTCCCATGGAAAATGGCCTTCATTTGTGGCCACTTGGCCTGGCAGGCAGGGCAGTGCCAAGCGAGCAATTTGCAAACTCTCTGGATTCTTCCAAAACAAAAGCTGCCAGCAACTAGGAGCTTGCAAGTCCTTAGAGCCCCAGATGCCAACTTTCATCTGATTGCCAGACCCTGGGGTGTCACCCTGAGTTTTTAAGATTCTCTAAGCCTTCTGATGTTGACATTCTTGTAGTGAATTTTCTCACACACTTTCTGTAAATAACTTATTGTTTTGCATTCCTCTATGGGGGAGGAGAGAGTTGATGGACTGTTGGTTTAACCAGTGGCATTGGAGAGGTGCCACTGTCACCCTCCAATCCACTGTCACTTTTGGAAAATTATAAATGTTGGAGTCAGAAAATAAACGGTCCTTTTCTCTCGTTCACCTTGAGAACGGTGTGAGCGTGTGTTCCTTTGTGTCCTATAGCGACATTTGGTGACCCTGACGTGTGTATTGCAGCAGATTGCGGTGAGGTTTTCCCCCCCCCTCTCTTTGGTGCTTTGCCTGCGGTTCTTGGGGTAATGGCGAGCGCTGTGGGTTTTGAGGAGGATCTCCTCCTTTTGGATCTTTGGAGGGGGGTCCTGGAGTGGAAACAGATTTCTGTTTCCTGGGATGACTTTGAGAGGTTGTTTCTGTGGGCCCGGGAGCGAGGGTTTCTTTCGGGTCCTGAGAGGGTGTTCTCCAGGGAGGAGTGGTCTCGTGTGGGGACCTGCCTCATGGAGGCCCTTTTTGACGATTGCACGCTAGATGCGGGACCGCTGCTGGTGCAGTGGAAGAAATGTGTGGAGCTTTGGGAGAGGTCTGGCTCTTGTACCCCTCGGAGCTCCCAGGGAAGCTCTTCTGCCTCGGACGTGGAGGAGGGGGAGTTTGAATTTTTGTCTGATGTGGAGTCCCCCTCCCCGCCTCCGGACGGTGTGCTGGGGGGCGGAGCCCCGTGGGTTTCTGCGGGCTCTGTGGATTCGGCGGGCCGTCCTCGTCCTGCTTCGCCCGGCATGGGCGGTGGGGTGGGGGACGGGTTGCCTTTTCTTTGTGCCTTTCCGGTTCTTGAGGGCCAGCCTCCGCCTCGGCTTGAGTCTGGTTCGGTGACGACCTGGTGTCCGAATTGCGGTGTTTCCACGAAGTTCCCCCTGGCCACGGCGGGGGCGGGGTCGCCCACCTCCGGGCCGGGCTCATCGGCGGGGGGGGCGACTTCGCCCGTCCCTGGACCTGCGCAGCCTGCTGGGCATGCGCAGTCGGTGGAAGCACCCGGGGGCGGGATGTCACCTGCCCCTGGGCCGGCGCAGCCCGCTGGGCGTGTGCAGTCGGTGGACGCAGCCGGGGGCGGGGCGTCGGTCGGCGTTCTGTCCGGCCCCGCTCCGGTGGGCGGGCAGCCCGCCCCTCTCTGCTCGGTGGGGGCGGTACCCGCTGGGCAGTCTTGTGGTTTGGGACGGACCCTCATAGGGGGCTTGCCGGGCTCCCTGGTGCCATCCCGCAGCGACGCAGCTGTGCGGACTGCGTCTCTTTCGGCGTCCCGTCCCTCCCCTGTGTCGGGGGCCGGGGGCCCCGCGCCGGTCTCGTCCCGGCCCGCGCCGGATTTGCGGGCCGGGACGGTACCTGCGTCCACCGGGGCGCCCCCTGCTGGAGCTGTAACACGACAGGGCGCTGGGGTGTTTACCTTTAGCGCACCTGTTGACACGGCCAGCGGGAGGCCGGTGGGTGCCTGGGGCCACGGCACTTCCTCGTCGAACTTGTGGACGCTTCCTGCCTGTCAGGTGACCGTGCGTCCCAGGCATCCCGAACGTTTTTGGCCAGAGGCGAAAATCAAGACTGACAAGATGAATGAGCCTGTTTCCTCGCGGCACCTGCAGGGTCGCGGGGCGGGCTCTTTTGGCTCTGCCGGTGCTGCGGGGGGCCCAGGGCCAAGTGGTGTTGGCCTGGCTCCCAGGCGACTTTCGTCTTTTGCCCCTGTTGGGCCTGAGGACCAGGGAGCGTCAGGTGCGGTGGCTTTGCCAGGGGATCCTCAGGTTTTCCCTGTGCTCGGGGGTGTTGCTCATAACACCTATGAACCCCTTTCGTATAAGCTGGAGAAGGAGCTCCGTGAGGCAGTTGCTCAGCATGGTTTGGGGTCCGCTGAGGTTATGCGGACTCTCCGGAGGGTTGATTCAGACAGGCTCACGCCTTACGATCTCCGTCGTGTGGCACGTTCTCTTTTTGACCCTGTGCAGTATGGTGTTTTTGAGACCAAGTGGGCTCGGTTGGCGGCCCACGCGGTGTTGCGGAATGCTACGCTGGGTCCGCAGGACCCCAGGCGTTTGGTTGTCGCTGACATGCTGCTGGGAACAGGGCCTTATGAGAATGTTCAAGGGCAGGTTGGATTTGATCCCCTTGTGCTTAAACAATGCCACTCGCTGGGCATGGCTGCAATTGTTCAGACCCTGGAAATGGCTGCTCCGAGGCAGCCGTTCCCGACCATTGTCCAGGGGGATGACGAGCCTTTCATGACGTTTGCAGAAAGGCTGATTGCATCTGTGGAGAGGCAGGTGCCTGATCCTGTGGCAAGGAGCGTTACGATTACGAACCTTATCAAGTGCAATTGCAATGCTGCTTGTAGGAAAGTCATAGTGGCTCTGCCTGGTGATCCTACTGTCTCTGAGATGGCGGAGGCCTGTGCGGACATTGTCCCCCAGGATCGGAAGTTGGCTGCCGTGGCTGCCACTGTGCAGCCGGTTTGGGCGGCGCCGCAGGGCAAGCGGCCGCAGCGGGGGAGTGCACAGGCTGGCAAGAAGCAGGGGAAGAAAGTGCAGAAGGTGAAGTTCCCCATGTTCTTGTGTGGTCGGTGTGGTAGGCCGAATCATATGTCTGATGTGTGCAAGGCGACTGTTCATGCTAATGGCCAAGCTTTGCCAGGCTCGGGAAACGGCAAGCGGAGCGCGCAGGGGGGACGCGTGCGGACACAAGCTTCTCTCCAGACCCCGGTGCCGATGGAGGTCTCCTTTGCCGGCTTGCAGCCAGCACCCGTGGATCAGCAGGAGTGGATGTCTGCACCGCAGCAACAGTTGTGTTAGAGTCTTCTCAGATATGCAAGGTTCCCCTGGATGCCTTTGGTCCCTTGGGTGGGGGCATGAGTGCTCTCCTTATGGGGAGGTCTAGTGCCACCCTTCAGGGCATCATTGTGCACCTGGGGCTCATCGATGCAGATTTCACGGGGCAGATTTGTGCCATGGTCTCCACACCCACCCCCCCCGTGACAATCCCGAAAGGGACGCGGCTTGCTCAACTTGTGCCTTTCAAGTCCTCTGTTTGCAGGTCAGCTGATCAGTCGCGTGGAGCTGGTGGTTTTGGCTCCACTGGGCCACCTCAAGTTCACTGGACTGCTGTCCTGACCAAGGACCGTCCCGAGATGCTGTGCACCCTGTCTGTTCCTGGTGCAACGCCGCCAGAAGTCCGCGTCCGTGGGCTTCTCGACAGCGGTGCGGATGTCACGGTTCTCTCCCTTGTGACCTGGCCCTCAGAGTGGCCCTTGGATCCGGTGGGGACATCTGTCGCTGGCCTGGGAGGGACGGCGCAATGTTATGTGAGCCAACGGCCTGTGTTGGTCACGAACCCAGAGGGACAGGTGGCCTGGGTTAGGCCTCATGTTACTTCTACTCCTGCCAACCTTTGGGGGAGGGATGTTCTGTCTGCTTGGGGGGTGCGCATTGGGACGGATTTTTGATGGGGGCCACTGCAGTGAAGGGCGCAGAGTGTCCGACGCCTCCTATACGGTGGCTGGTTGACAAACCTGTATGGGAAAAGCAGTGGCCCCTCCCTCAAGAGAAGTTGAATGCCCTTCGGAATCTGGTGCAGGAGCAGTTGGACCAGGGTCATCTGGAGCCTTCCACCAGCCCCTGGAACACCCCTGTCTTCTGCATCAAAAAGAAGTCTGGGAAATGGAGGTTGTTGCAAGACCTCCGAAAGGTTAATGCAGTGATGGAAAGCATGGGAACATTGCAGGCGGGCATGCCATCGCCTACCATGCTTCCTGCAGACTGGCCGGTCCTCATTGTGGATCTGAAGGATTGTTTCTTTACAATTCCTTTGCATCCCGATGACAGACCGAAGTTTGCCTTCTCAGTGCCAGCAATTAACGAGGCTGAGCCTGCACAGAGGTATCAATGGAGGACATTGCCTCAGGGCATGCGCAATTCTCCGGCCATATGCCAGTGGTATGTGGCCCGTGCCTTGTCTGGAGTTCGCAGGCAGTTTCCTGATGCACGTCTGTATCATTATATGGACGACATTTTGGTGGCCGCGTCCACCCAGGATGAGCTGCTGAGGATTCAGCCTCGGTTGCTTGATGCTTTGCATGCTCAGGGACTGCAGGTGGCTCCGGAGAAGGTCCAACAGCAACCACCTTGGAAGTATTTGGGGGTCAAAATTCTGGAACGGACCATCCGTCACCAGGAGGTGCAATTTGTGCATCCTGTGAGGACACTGAATGATGTTCAGAAATTGGTGGGTGTCATCACTTGGTTGCGTCCATATTTGGGAGTAACCGATGCGCAGCTGTCTCCTCTGTATGATTTGTTGAAAGGAGACGGTGATCTAAAATCACCTCGCACACTGACCCCTGAGGCGCATAAGGCGTTGGAGGTGGTTCAGCGAGCTGTTTCGGCTTGCCAAGTTTATCGCATTGATCCCTCCGTTGATGTCACTGTGTTCGTCACCACTCCAGATTCGTATCCCACAGGTATCATTGGCCAGTGGAGTGACAATTGGTCTGATTCTTTGCACATTTTGGAATGGGTTTTCCTGCCCCATCAGCCGCAGAAGACGGCAACTGCGTTGTTTGAATTGATCGCTCGCTTGATAATCAAATGCCGGCAACGGTGTTTGCAATTGATGGGTGCGGATCCCGCAAAGATCATACTCCCGGTGCAACGGGAGGATTTTGACTGGAGCTTTGCAAACAGTGTGTCCCTGCAGAGTGCTCTGGAAAATTTCTCCGGGCAGATCACTTATCATCTGCCCAGCCATAGGCTACTGCATATGGCAAAATCCACAAAAATCTCTTTGCGGCCCAAAAATAGCCAGGAACCCGTGCAAGGACCCACTGTCTTCACTGATGGTTCAGGGAGGACTGGGAAGGCCATTGTTACCTGGAGGGATGGATCTGAGTGGCAGGTTCTGGAAGGCCGCCAGGATGGGTCAGCCCAGTTGGTTGAACTGAGGGCTGCTGTCATGGCATTTGAAAGATTCTCTCAGGAGCCTTTCAACTTGGTCACGGATTCCGCCTATGTGGCTGATATCGCACAGCGGTTGGGTCATTCGGTCTTGAAGGAGGTCAGTAATCCTGCCTTGTTTCACTTACTGAAGACCTTGTGGTGTGCCATTCAGGCCCGGGTTCATCCATTCTATATTCTGCATGTGAGGAGTCACACCACTTTGCCGGGCTTTATAGTGGAAGGTAACGCGAGGGCTGACAAGCTGGCTAACCCAGCGTGGGTAGCGCCTCAGCCTGATACACTCGCGCAGGCCAAGGCATCGCATGGGTTTTTCCACCAAAATGCACATACCCTGCAGAAGCAGTTTCAACTGACGCCAACTGAGGCTCGTGACATTGTTGAGTCATGTGATGACTGCCATGCACTTGCCCCGCCTTTGCCGGCAGGGGTGAACCCCAGAGGCCTTAGGGCCTTGGAGCTTTGGCAGACCGATGTCACCCTGGTTGCCGAGTTTGGCCGGCTCAAGTATGTGCATGTCACTGTGGACACGTTCTCCTCTGCGATGTGGGCTTCGGCTCACACTGGGGAGAAGGCCCGCGATGTCCTTGCCCACTGGAGGCAGGCCTTTGCCGTTTTGGGCATACCTTCTGCGGTGAAAACCGACAATGGTCCTGCTTACGCATCCCAAAAGGTGCGGCAGTTCCTGTGGTTGTGGGGTGTTTCGCACAAGTTCGGGATCCCTCATTCCCCAACTGGTCAAGCTATTGTAGAACGCGCTCATGGTACTCTGAAGCGGGTTCTTCAAAAACAAAAACGGGGAATGCAGGGTGAAACCCCGCACAGTCGGTTGGCAAAAGCTTTGTACACAATCAATCATCTCACTGTGCCACAGAACTCGAATAACCCTGTCATTTTGAATCACCATCTCTCATTGCAGGCTGCGGACGAGGCACATCAGCCTCGAGCGAAGGTTCGGGTGCGGAATTTAGTCACCAAACAGTGGGAAGGTCCCTACGACCTTATCGCTTCGGGGCGCGGGTATGCTTGTGTATCCACAGATACTGGGGTACGCTGGGTACCTTCGAAATGTGTTCGCCCTGACCTGCGACCGCAGAGGCAGAACCCAGCCGATGAGCAAGACGGAGACCATGACCAACCTGAAAGGGATCAAGCGGGCAGATCATTGAGTGATGACTCAGATGCAGATGACGGGAGTGATCGCTCTGATGATTCATCCGCAAGTGGACACTGAGCATTGTTCATGTTTTCCTTTTTACATTGTTCATTTACTTTTCTTTTTCTTTTTAAATGGAAAAAGGGTGAGATGTCACCCTGAGTTTTTAAGATTCTCTAAGCCTTCTGATGTTGACATTCTTGTAGTGAATTTTCTCACACACTTTCTGTAAATAACTTATTGTTTTGCATTCCTCTATGGGGGAGGAGAGAGTTGATGGACTGTTGGTTTAACCAGTGGCATTGGAGAGGTGCCACTGTCACCCTCCAATCCACTGTCACTTTTGGAAAATTATAAATGTTGGAGTCAGAAAATAAACGGCCATTTGCTCTCGTTCACCTTGAGAACGGTGTGAGCGTGTGTTCCTTTGTGTCCTATAGCGACACTGGGGAAAGGACTTCTTTTCCCCATGCAAAATGGCCTCTCTTTGCAGCCATTTGCCCTAGCCAACAGCGCAGTGCCCAGTGAGAAATTTGCAAACTTTGCTGGATTCCTCCACAACTAAATCTGCCAGCAACTAGGAGCTTGCGAGTCCTTGGAGCCCCAAAGGCCACCTTTCATCTGACACCCAGACCCTGGGGAAAGGACTTCTTTTTCCCATGCAAAATAACCTCTCTTTGCAGCCATTTGCCCTGGCCAACAGCGCAGTACGAAGTGAGAAATTTTTTACATTGCTGGATTCCTGCAGAACAAACGCTGTTGGCAACTAGGACCCTGGAAGTCCTTGGAGCCCCAAAGGCCACCTTTCATCTGACACCCAGACCCTGGGGAAAGGACTTCTTTTTCCCATGCAAAATGGCCTCTCTTTGCAGCCATTTGCCCTGGCCAACAGCGCAGTGCGCAGTGAGAAATTTTTAAACATTGCTGGATTCCTCCACAATTAAAGCTGCCGGCAACAAGGAGCTTGCAAGTCCTAGGAGCCCCAAAGGCCACCTTTCATCTGACACCCAGACCCTGAGGACATGACTTCATTTTCCCCATGGAAAATGGGGTCAGTTTGAGGCCACTCGCCCTGGCCATCTGCATCGTTCCCGGTGTGAAATTTGCAAACTTGGCTGATTTTCTCCAAAAGTAAAGCTGCTGGCAATGAGGACCCTGGAAGTCCTTAGAGCCGCAAAGGCAACATTTCATCTGATTCGCAGACCCTGGGCGAATGACTTCTTTTTCCCATGCAAAATGGCCTCTCTTTGCAGCCATTTGCGCTAGCCAACAGCGCAGTGCCCAGTGAGAAATTTGCAAACTTTGCTGGATTCCTCCACAACTAAAGCTGCCAGCAACGAGGAGCTTGCGAGTACTAGCAGCCCCAAAGGCCACCTTTCATCTGATACCCAGACCCTAGGGATATGACTTCATTTTCCCCTTGGAAAATGGGGTCAGTTTGAGGCCACTCGCCCTGGCCATGTGCCTCATTCCCTGTGTGAAATTTTTAAACTTGGCTGATTTTCTCCAAAAGTAAAGCTGCTGGCACTGACGACCCTGCATCTCCTTAGGGCCCCAGATGCCACCTTTCATCTGATACGCAGACACTGGAGACATGCCTTCATTTTCCCCATGGAAAATGGGCTCCATTTCTGGCCTCTCGCCCTGACCAATAGCGTGTTGCCCAGCAAGAAATTTGCAATCTTTGCTGGATTTCTCCAAATCTAAAGCTGCCAATAAGTAGTACCCTGACGTCCTTAGAGCCCCAAAGGCCACCTTTCATCTGACACCCAGACCCTGGGGAAAGGACTTCTGTTTCCCATGGAAAATGGCCTCCAGTTGCAGCCATTTGCCCTGACCAACAGGGCAGTGCCCAGTGAGAAATTTTCATACTTTGCTGGATTTCACCACAACTAAAGCTGCCAGCAACTAGGAGCTTGCAAGTCCTAAGAGCCCCAAAGGCCAGCCTTCATCTGATACCCAGAGCTTGGGGACCTGACTTCATTTCCCCCTTGTAAAGTGGGGTCAGTTTGAGGCCACTCGCCCTGGCCATCTGCATCGTTCCCGGTGTGAAATTTTCAAACTTGGCTGATTTTTTCCAAAAGTAAAGCTGCTGGCAACGACGACCCTGGAAGTCCTTGGAGCCCCATGGTCACCTTTCATCTGACACCCAGACCCTGGGCCAATGACTTCATTTTCCCCATGCATAAAGGCCTCTCTTTGCAGCCATTTGCCCTAGCCAACAGCGCAGTGCCCAGTGAGAAAGTTTCACGCTTTGCTGGATTCCTCCACAAGTAAAGCTGCCAGCAACTAGGAGCTTGCAAGTCCTTAGAGCCCCAAAGGCCACCTTTCATCTGACACCCAGTCGCTGGGGACATGACTTCATTTTCCCCAGGGAAAGTGGGGGCATTTTGAGGCCACTCGCCCTGGCGATCTGCCTCGTGCCCAGTGTGAAATTTTCAAACTTGGCTGATTTTCTCCAAAAGTAAAGCTGCCGGCAACGAGGACTCTGCAAATCCTTAGGGCCCCATATGGCACCTTTCATGTGATACGCAGACCCTGGGCCAATGACTTGATTTTCCCCATGCATAATGGCCTCTCTTTGCAGCCATTTGCCCTGGCCAACAGGGCAGTGCCCAGTGAGAAATTTTTACACTTTGCTGGATTCCTCCACAACTAAAGCTGCCAGCAATGAGGAGCTTGCAAATCCTTAGAGCCCCAAAGGCCACCTTTCATCTGAAAACCAGACCCTGGGGAAAGGACTTCTTTTTCCCCATGAAAAATGGGGTCAGTTTGAGGCCACTCGCCCTGGCCATCTGCATCGTTCCCGGTGGGAAATTTTCAAATTTTGCAGGATTCCTCCACAACTAAAGCTGCCAGCAACAAGGAGCTTGCGAATCCTTGGAGCCCCAAAGGCCACCTTTCATCTGACACCCAGACCCTGGGGACATGACTTCATTTTCCCCATGGAAAATGGGGTCAGTTTGAGGCCACTAGCCCTGGCCATCTGCATCGTGCCCGGTGTGAAATTTGCAAACTTGGCTGATTTTCTCAAAAAGAAAACCTGCTGGCAACGAGCACACTGGAAGTCCTTAGAGCCCCAAAGGCCACCTTTCATCTGACACCCCGACCCTGGGGAAAGGACTTCTTTTACCCATGGGAAATGGCCTCCGTTTGCAGCTACTCACCCTGGCAGAAAGAGGGGAGACAAGCTAGAATTATCAAATCTTTGCTGGATTTTTCTAAAAGTAAAGCTGGCAGCAACTAGGATCCTGTAAGTACTTAGAGCCTCAAAGGCCACCTTGAACATAGTACTGAGACCCTGGGTAAAGGACATTTTTCCCATGGAAAATGGCCTTCATTTGTGGCCACTTGGCCTGGCAGGCAGGGCAGTGCCAAGCCAGCCATTTGCAAACTCTCTGGATTCTTCCAAAACAAAAGCTGCCAGCAACTAGGAGCTTGCAAGTCCTTAGAGCCCCAGATGCCAACTTTCATCTGATTGCCAGACCCTGGGGAAAGGACTTCTTTTCCCCATGCAAAATGGCCTCTCTTTGCAGCCATTTGCCCTAGCCAACAGCGCAGTGCCCAGTGAGAAATTTGCAAACTTTGCTGGATTCCTCCACAACTAAATCTGCCAGCAACTAGGAGCTTGCGAGTCCTTGGAGGCCCAAAGGCCACCTTTCATCTGACACCCAGACCCTGGGGAAAGGACTTCTTTTTCCCATGCAAAATAGCCTCTCTTTGCAGCCATTTGCCCTGGCCAACAGCGCAGTGCGCAGTGAGAAATTTTTAAACATTGCTGGATTCCTCCACAATTAAAGCTGCCGGCAACGAGGAGCTTGCAAGTCCTTAGAGCCCCAAAGGCCACCTTTCATCTGACACCCAGACCCTGAGGACATGACTTCATTTTCCCCATGGAAAATGGGGTCAGTTTGAGGCCACTCGCCCTGGCCATCTGCATCGTTCCCGGTGTGAAATTTTCAAACTTGGCTGATTTTCTCCAAAAGTAAAGCTGCTGGCAATGAGGACCCTGGAAGTCCTTAGAGCCGCAAAGGCAACATTTCATCTGATTCACAGACCCTGGGCGAATGACTTCTTTTTCCCATGCAAAATGGCCTCTCTTTGCAGCCATTTGCGCTAGCCAACAGCGCAGTGCCCAGTGAGAAATTTGCAAACTTTGCTGGATTCCTCCACAACTAAAGCTGCCAGCAACGAGGAGCTTGCGAGTACTAGCAGCCCCAAAGGCCACCTTTCATCTGATACCCAGACCCTAGGGATATGACTTCATTTTCCCCTTGGAAAATGGGGTCAGTTTGAGGCCACTCGCCCTGGCCATGTGCCTCATTCCCTGTGTGAAATTTTTAAACTTGGCTGATTTTCTCCAAAAGTAAAGCTGCTGGCACCGACGACCCTGCATCTCCTTAGGGCCCCAGATGCCACCTTTCATCTGATACGCAGACACTGGAGACATGCCTTCATTTTCCCCATGGAAAATGGGCTCCATTTCTGGCCTCTCGCCCTGACCAATAGCGTGTTGCCCAGCAAGAAATTTGCAATCTTTGCTGGATTTCTCCAAATCTAAAGCTGCCAATAAGTAGTACCCTGACGTCCTTAGAGCCCCAAAGGCCATCTTTCATCTGACACCCAGACCCTGGGGAAAGGACTTCTGTTTCCCATGGAAAATGGCCTCCAGTTGCAGCCATTTGCCCTGACCAACAGGGCAGTGCCCAGTGAGAAATTTTCATACTTTGCTGGATTTCACCACAACTAAAGCTGCCAGCAACTAGGAGCTTGCAAGTCCTAAGAGCCCCAAAGGCCAGCCTTCATCTGATACCCAGAGCTTGGGGACCTGACTTCATTTCCCCCTTGTAAATTGGGGTCAGTTTGAGGCCACTCGCCCTGGCCATCTGCATCGTTCCCGGTGTGAAATTTTCAAACTTGGCTGATTTTTTCCAAAAGTAAAGCTGCTGGCAACGAGGACCCTGGAAGTCCTTGGAGCCCCATGGTCACCTTTCATCTGACACCCAGACCCTGGGCCAATGACTTCATTTTCCCCATGCATAAAGGCCTCTCTTTGCAGCCATTTGCCCTAGCCAACAGCGCAGTGCCCAGTGAGAAAGTTTCACGCTTTGCTGGATTCCTCCACAAGTAAAGCTGCCAGAATCTAGGAGCTTGCAAGTCCTTAGAGCCCCAAAGGCCACCTTTCATCTGACACCCAGTCGCTGGGGACATGACTTCATTTTCCCCAGGGAAAGTGGGGGCATTTTGAGGCCACTCGCCCTGGCGATCTGCCTCGTGCCCGGTGTGAAATTTTCAAACTTGGCTGATTTTCTCCAAAAGTAAAGCTGCCGGCAACGAGGACTCTGCAAATCCTTAGGGCCCCATATGGCACCTTTCATGTGATACGCAGACCCTGGGCCAATGACTTGATTTTCCCCATGCATAATGGCCTCTCTTTGCAGCCATTTGCCCTGGCCAACAGGGCAGAGCCCCGTGATAAAGTTTTACACTTTGCTGGATTCCTCCACAACTAAAGCTGCCAGCAACTAGGAGCTTGGAAGTCCTTAGGGCCCCAAAGGCCAACTTTCATCTGACACCAAGACCCTGGGGAAAGGACTTTTTTTCTCCATGCAAAATGGCCTCTCTTTGCTGCGCTTTGCCCAAGCCAACAGCGCAGTGCCCAGTGAGAAATTAGCAAACTTTGCTAGATTCCTCCAAAAATAAAGCTGCCAGAACTAGGAGCTTGTGCGTCCTTAGAGCCCCAAAGGCCACCTTTCATCTTATATGCAGACCTTGGGCCAGTGACTTCTTTTTCCCATGCAAAATGGCCTCTCTTTGCAGCCATTTGCCCTGGCCAACAGGGCAGTGCCCAGTGAGAAATTTTTACACTCTGCTAGATTCCTCCACAACTAAATCTGCCAGCTACTAGGAGCTTGCGAGTCCTAGGAGCCCCAAAGGCCACCTTTCATTGATACCCAGACCCTGGGGATATGACTTCATTTTCCCCATGGAAAATGGGGTCAGTTTGACGCCACTCGCCCTGGCCATCTGCATCGTTCCTGGTGGGAAATTTGCAAACGTGGCTGATTTTCTCCAAAAGTAAAGCTGCTGTCAACGAGGACCCTGCAACTCCTTAGGGCCCCAGATGCCACCTTTCATCTGATACGCAGACGCTGGGCCAATGACTTCATTTTCCCCATGGAAAATGGCCTCCATTTCTGGCCTCTCGCCCTGCCAATAGGGTGTTGCCCAGTAAGAAATTTGCAATCTTTGCTGGATTTCTCCAAATCTAAAGCTGCCAATAAGTAGTATCCTGCAAGTCCTTAGAGCCCCAAAGGCCACCTTTCATCTGACACCCAGACCCTGGGGAAAGGACTTGTGTTTCCCATGGAAAATGGCCTCCACTTGCAGCCATTTGCCCTGGCCAACAGGGCAGTGCCCAGTGAGAAATTTTTACACTTTGCTGGATTCCTCCACAATTAAAGCTGCCAGCAATGAGGAGCTTGCAAATCCTTAGAGCCCCAAAGGCCAGCTTTCATCTGACACCCAGACCCTGGGGACATGACTTCATTTTCCCCATGGCAAATGGGGTCAGTTTGAGGCCACTCGCCCTGGCCATCTGCATCGTTCCCGGTGGGAAATTTTCAAATTTTGCAGGATTCCTCCACAACTAAAGCTGCCAGCAACAAAGAGCTTGCGAATCCTTGGAGCCCCAAAGGCCACCTTTCATCTGACACCCAGACCCTGGGGACATGACTTCATTTTCCCCATGGAAAATGGGGTCAGTTTGAGGCCACTAGCCCTGGCCATCTGCATCCTTCCCGGTGTGAAATTTGCAAACTTGGCTGATTTTCTCAAAAAGAAAACCTGCTGGCAACGAGCACACTGGAAGTCCTTAGAGCCCCAAAGGCCACCTTTCATCTGATACGCAGACCCTGGGGAAAGGACTTCTTTTACCCATGGGAAATGGCCTCCATTTGCAGCCACTCACCCTGGCAGAAAGAGGGGAGACAAGCTAGAATTATCAAATCTTTGCTGGATTTTTCTAAAAGTAAAGCTGGCAGCAACTAGGATCCTGTAAGTACTTAGAGCCTCAAAGGCCACCTTGAACATAGTACTGAGACCCTGGGTAAAGGACATTTTTCCCATGGAAAATGGCCTTCATTTGTGGCCACTTGGCCTGGCAGGCAGGGCAGTGCCAAGCCAGCCATTTGAAAACTCTGCTGGATTCTTCCAAAACAAAAGCTGCCAGCAACTAGGATGATGCACGTCCTTAGAGCCCCAGATACCAACTTTCATCTGATAGCCAGACCCTGGGGAAAGGACTTCTTTACCCCATGCAAAATGGCCTCTCTTTGCAGCCATTTGCCCTAGCCAACAGCGCAGTGCCCAGTGAGAAATTTGCAAACTTTGCTGTATTCCTCCACAACTAAATCTGCCAGCAACTAGGAGCTTGCGAGTCCTAGGAGCCCCAAAGGCCACCTTTCATTGATACCCAGACCCTGGGGATATGACTTCATTTTCCCCTTGGAAAATGGGGTCAATTTGACGCCACTCACCCAGGCCATCTGCATCGTTCCTGGTGGGAAATTTTCAACCTAGGCTGATTTTCTCCAAAACTAAAGCTGCTGTCAACGAGGACCCTGCAACTCCTTAAGGCCCCAGATGCCACCTTTCATCTGATACGCAGACGCTGGGCCAATGACTTCATTTTCCCCATGGAAAATGGCCTCCATTTCTGGCCTCTCGCCCTGCCAATAGGGTGTTGCCGAGTGAGAAATTTGCAATCTTTGCTGGATTTCTCCAAATCTAAAGCTGCCAATAAGTAGTACCCTCCAAGTCCTGAGAGCCCCAAAGGCCACCTTTCATCTGACCCCCAGACCCTGGGGAAAGGACTTCTGTTTCCCATGGAAAATGGCCTCCATTTGCAGCCATTTGCCCTGGCCAACAGGGCACTGCCCAGTGAGAAATTTTTACACTTTGCTGGATTGCTCCACAACTAAAGCTGCCAGCAACTAGGAGCTTGCGAGTCCTAGGAGCCCCAAAGGCCACCTTTCATTGATACCCAGACCCTGGGGATATGACTTCATTTTCCCCATGGAAAATGGGGTCAGTTTGAGGCCACTCGCCCTGGCCATCTGCATTGTTCCCGGTGTGAAATTTTCAAACATGGCTGATTTTCTCCAAAAGTAAAGCTGCTGGCAATGAGGACCCTGGAAGTCCTTAGAGCCCCATAGCCACTTTTCTTCTGACACCCAGACCCTGGTGAAAGGACTTCATTTTCCCATGCATAAAAAACTCTCTTTGCAGCCATTTGCCCTGGCCAACAGGCAGTGCCCAGTGAGAAATTTTTACACTTTGCTGGATTCCTCCACAACTAAATCTGCCAGAATCTAGGAGCTTGCAAGTCCTTAGAGCCCCAAAGGCCACCTTTCATCTGACACCCAGTCGCTGGGGACATGACTTCATTTTCCCCAGGGAAAGTGGGGGCATTTTGAGGCCACTCGCCCTGGCGATCTGCCTCGTGCCCGGTGTGAAATTTTCAAACTTGGCTGATTTTCGCCAAAAGTAAAGCTGCCGGCAACGAGGACTCTGCAAATCCTTAGGGCCCCATATGGCACCTTTCATGTGATACGCAGACCCTGGGCCAATGACTTGATTTTCCCCATGCATAATGGCCTCTCTTTGCAGCCATTTGCCCTGGCCAACAGGGCAGTGCCCAGTGAGAAATTTTTACACTTTGCGGGATTCCTCCACAACTAAAGCTGCCAGCAATGAGGAGCTTGCAAATCCTTAGAGCCCCAAAGGCCACCTTTCATCTGAAAACCAGACCCTGGGGAAAGGACTTCATTTTCCCCATGGAAAATGGGGTCAGTTTGAGGCCACTAGCCCTGGCCATCTGCATCGTGCCCGGTGTGAAATTTGCAAACTTGGCTGATTTTCTCAAAAAGAAAACCTGCTGGCAACGAGCACACTGGAAGTCCTTAGAGCCCCAAAGGCCACCTTTCATCTGACACCCCGACCCTGGGGAAAGGACTTCTTTTACCCATGGGAACTGGCCTCCGTTTGCAGCTACTCACCCTGGCAGAAAGAGGGGAGACAAGCTAGAATTATCAAAACTTTGCTGGATTTTTCTAAAAGTAAAGCTGGCAGCAACTAGGATCCTGTAAGTCCTTAGAGCCCCAAAGGCCACCTTTCATCTGACACCCAGACCCTGAGGACATGACTTCATTTTCCCCATGGAAAATGGGGTCAGTTTGAGGCCACTCTCCCTGGCCATCTGCATCGTTCCCGGTGTGAAATTTGCAAACTTGGCTGATTTTCTCCAAAAGTAAAGCTGCTGGCAATGAGGACCCTGGAAGTCCTTAGAGCCCCAGATGCCAACATTTCATCTGATTCGCAGACCCTGGGCGAATGACTTCTTTTTCCCATGCAAAATGGCCTCTCTTTGCAGCCATTTGCGCTAGCCAACAGCGCAGTGCCCAGTGAGAAATTTGCAAACTTTGCTGGATTCCTCCACAACTAAAGCTGCCAGCAACGAGGAGCTTGCGAGTACTAGCAGCCCCAAAGGCCACCTTTCATCTGATACCCAGACCCTAGGGATATGACTTCATTTTCCCCTTGGAAAATGGGGTCAGTTTGAGGCCACTCGCCCTGGCCATGTGCCTCATTCCCTGTGTGAAATTTTTAAACTTGGCTGATTTTCTCCAAAAGTAAAGCTGCTGGCACCGACGACCCTGCATCTCCTTAGGGCCCCAGATGCCACCTTTCATCTGATACGCAGACACTGGAGACATGCCTTCATTTTCCCCATGGAAAATGGGCTCCATTTCTGGCCTCTCGCCCTGACCAATAGCGTGTTGCCCAGCAAGAAATTTGCAATCTTTGCTGGATTTCTCCAAATCTAAAGCTGCCAATAAGTAGTACCCTGATGTCCTTAGAGCCCCAAAGGCCATCTTTCATCTGACACCCAGACCCTGGGGAAAGGACTTCTGTTTCCCATGGAAAATGGCCTCCAGTTGCAGCCATTTGCCCTGACCAACAGGGCAGTGCCCAGTGAGAAATTTTCATACTTTGCTGGATTTCACCACAACTAAAGCTGCCAGCAACTAGGAGCTTGCAAGTCCTAAGAGCCCCAAAGGCCAGCCTTCATCTGATACCCAGAGCTTGGGGACCTGACTTCATTTCCCCCTTGTAAAGTGGGGTCAGTTTGAGGCCACTCGCCCTGGCCATCTGCATCGTTCCCGGTGTGAAATTTTCAAACTTGGCTGATTTTTTCCAAAAGTAAAGCTGCTGGCAACGACGACCCTGGAAGTCCTTGGAGCCCCATGGTCACCTTTCATCTGACACCCAGACCCTGGGCCAATGACTTCATTTTCCCCATGCATAAAGGCCTCTCTTTGCAGCCATTTGCCCTAGCCAACAGCGCAGTGCCCAGTGAGAAAGTTTCACGCTTTGCTGGATTCCTCCACAAGTAAAGCTGCCAGCAACTAGGAGCTTGCAAGTCCTTAGAGCCCCAAAGGCCACCTTTCATCTGACACCCAGTCGCTGGGGACATGACTTCATTTTCCCCAGGGAAAGTGGGGGCATTTTGAGGCCACTCGCCCTGGCGATCTGCCTCGAGCCCGGTGTGAAATTTTCAAACTTGGCTGATTTTCTCCAAAAGTAAAGCTGCCGGCAACGAGGACTCTGCAAATCCTTAGGGCCCCATATGGCACCTTTCATGTGATACGCAGACCCTGGGCCAATGACTTGATTTTCCCCATGCATAATGGCCTCTCTTTGCAGCCATTTGCCCTGGCCAACAGGGCAGAGCCCCGTGATAAAGTTTTACACTTTGCTGGATTCCTCCACAACTAAAGCTGCCAGCAACTAGGAGCTTGGAAGTCCTTAGGGCCCCAAAGGCCAACTTTCATCTGACACCAAGACCCTGGGGAAAGGACTTTTTTTCTCCATGCAAAATGGCCTCTCTTTGCTGCGCTTTGCCCAAGCCAACAGCGCAGTGCCCAGTGAGAAATTAGCAAACTTTGCTAGATTCCTCCAAAAATAAAGCTGCCAGAACTAGGAGCTTGCGCGTCCTGAGAGCCCCAAAGGCCACCTTTCATCTTATATGCAGACCGTGGGCCAGTGACTTCTTTTTCCCATGGAAAATGGCCTCTCTTTGCAGCCATTTGCCCTGGCCAACAGGGCAGTGCGCAGTGAGAAATTTTTACACTCTGCTAGATTCCTCCACAACTAAATCTGCCAGCTACTAGGAGCTTGCGAGTCCTAGGAGCCCCAAAGGCCACCTTTCATTGATACCCAGACCCTGGGGATATGACTTCATTTTCCCCATGGAAAATGGGGTCAGTTTGACGCCACTCGCCCTGGCCATCTGCATCGTTCCTGGTGGGAAATTTGCAAACGTGGCTGATTTTCTCCAAAAGTAAAGCTGCTGGCAATGAGGACCCTGCAACTCCTTAGGGCCCCAGATGCCACCTTTCATCTGATACGCAGACGCTGGGCCAATGACTTCATTTTCCCCATGGAAAATGGCCTCCATTTCTGGCCTCTCGCCCTGCCAATAGGGTGTTGCCCAGTAAGAAATTTGCAATCTTTGCTGGATTTCTCCAAATCTAAAGCTGCCAATAAGTAGTATCCTGCAAGTCCTTAGAGCCCCAAAGGCCACCTTTCATCTGACACCCAGACCCTGGGGAAAGGACTTGTGTTTCCCATGGAAAATGGCCTCCACTTGCAGCCATTTGCCCTGGCCAACAGGGCAGTGCCCAGTGAGAAATTTTTACACTTTGCTGGATTCCTCCACAACTAAAGCTGCCAGCAATGAGGAGCTTGCAAGTCCTAGGAGCCCCAAAGGCCAGCTTTCATCTGACACCCAGACCCTGGGGACATGACTTCATTTTCCCCATGGCAAATGGGGTCAGTTTGAGGCCACTCGCCCTGGCCATCTGCATCGTTCCCGGTGGGAAATTTTCAAATTTTGCAGGATTCCTCCACAACTAAAGCTGCCAGCAACAAAGAGCTTGCGAATCCTTGGAGCCCCAAAGGCCACCTTTCATCTGACACCCAGACCCTGGGGACATGACTTCATTTTCCCCATGGAAAATGGGGTCAGTTTGAGGCCACTAGCCCTGGCCATCTGCATCGTGCCCGGTGTGAAATTTGCAAACTTGGCTGATTTTCTCAAAAAGAAAACCTGCTGGCAACGAGCACACTGGAAGTCCTTAGAGCCCCAAAGGCAACCTTTCATCTGATACGCAGACCCTGGGGAAAGGACTTCTTTTACCCATGGGAAATGGCCTCCATTTGCAGCCACTCACCCTGGCAGAAAGAGGGGAGACAAGCTAGAATTATCAAATCTTTGCTGGATTTTTCTAAAAGTAAAGCTGGCAGCAACTAGGATCCTGTAAGTACTTAGAGCCTCAAAGGCCACCTTGAACATAGTACTGAGACCCTGGGTAAAGGACATTTTTCCCATGGAAAATGGCCTTCATTTGTGGCCACTTGGCCTGGCAGGCAGGGCAGTGCCAAGCCAGCCATTTGAAAACTCTGCTGGATTCTTCCAAAACAAAAGCTGCCAGCAACTAGGACGATGCACGTCCTTAGAGCCCCAGATACCAACTTTCATCTGATAGCCAGACCCTGGGGAAAGGACTTCTTTACCCCATGCAAAATGGCCTCTCTTTGCAGCCATTTGCCCTAGCCAACAGCGCAGTGCCCAGTGAGAAATTTGCAAACTTTGCTGTATTCCTCCACAACTAAATCTGCCAGCAACTAGGAGCTTGCGAGTCCTAGGAGCCCCAAAGGCCACCTTTCATTGATACCCAGACCCTGGGGATATGACTTCATTTTCCCCTTGGAAAATGGGGCCAATTTGACGCCACTCACCCAGGCCATCTGCATCGTTCCTGGTGGGAAATTTTCAACCTAGGCTGATTTTCTCCAAAACTAAAGCTGCTGTCAACGAGGACCCTGCAACTCCTTAAGGCCCCAGATGCCACCTTTCATCTGATACGCAGACGCTGGGCCAATGACTTCATTTTCCCCATGGAAAATGGCCTCCATTTCTGGCCTCTCGCCCTGCCAATAGGGTGTTGCCGAGTGAGAAATTTGCAATCTTTGCTGGATTTCTCCAAATCTAAAGCTGCCAATAATAGTACCCTCCAAGTCCTGAGAGCCCCAAAGGCCACCTTTCATCTGACCCCCAGACCCTGGGGAAAGGACTTGTTTTTCCCATGGAAAATGGCCTCCATTTGCAGCCATTTGCCCTGGCCAACAGGGCACTGCCCAGTGAGAAATTTTTACACTTTGCTGGATTGCTCCACAACTAAAGCTGCCAGCAACTAGGAGCTTGCGAGTCCTAGGAGCCCCAAAGGCCACCTTTCATTGATACCCAGACCCTGGGGATATGACTTCATTTTCCCCATGGAAAATGGGGTCAGTTTGAGGCCACTCGCCCTGGCCATCTGCATTGTTCCCGGTGTGAAATTTTCAAACATGGCTGATTTTCTCCAAAAGTAAAGCTGCTGGCAATGAGGACCCTGGAAGTCCTTAGAGCCCCATAGCCACTTTTCTTCTGACACCCAGACCCTGGTGAAAGGACTTCATTTTCCCATGCATAAAAAACTCTCTTTGCAGCCATTTGCCCTGGCCAACAGGCAGTGCCCAGTGAGAAATTTTTACACTTTGCTGGATTCCTCCACAACTAAATCTGCCAGAATCTAGGAGCTTGCAAGTCCTTAGAGCCCCAAAGGCCACCTTTCATCTGACACCCAGTCGCTGGGGACATGACTTCATTTTCCCCAGGGAAAGTGGGGGCATTTTGAGGCCACTCGCCCTGGCGATCTGCCTCGTGCCCGGTGTGAAATTTTCAAACTTGGCTGATTTTCGCCAAAAGTAAAGCTGCCGGCAACGAGGACTCTGCAAATCCTTAGGGCCCCATATGGCACCTTTCATGTGATACGCAGACCCTGGGCCAATGACTTGATTTTCCCCATGCATAATGGCCTCTCTTTGCAGCCATTTGCCCTGGCCAACAGGGCAGTGCCCAGTGAGAAATGTTTACACTTTGCGGGATTCCTCCACAACTAAAGCTGCCAGCAATGAGGAGCTTGCAAATCCTTAGAGCCCCAAAGGCCACCTTTCATCTGAAAACCAGACCCTGGGGAAAGGACTTCATTTTCCCCATGGAAAATGGGGTCAGTTTGAGGCCACTAGCCCTGGCCATCTGCATCGTGCCCGGTGTGAAATTTGCAAACTTGGCTGATTTTCTCAAAAAGAAAACCTGCTGGCAACGAGCACACTGGAAGTCCTTAGAGCCCCAAAGGCCACCTTTCATCTGACACCCCGACCCTGGGGAAAGGACTTCTTTTACCCATGGGAAATGGCCTCCGTTTGCAGCTACTCACCCTGGCAGAAAGAGGGGAGACAAGCTAGAATTATCAAAACTTTGCTGGATTTTTCTAAAAGTAAAGCTGGCAGCAACTAGGATCCTGTAAGTCCTTAGAGCCCCAAAGGCCACCTTTCATCTGACACCCAGACCCTGAGGACATGACTTCATTTTCCCCATGGAAAATGGGGTCAGTTTGAGGCCACTCTCCCTGGCCATCTGCATCGTTCCCGGTGTGAAATTTGCAAACTTGGCTGATTTTCTCCAAAAGTAAAGCTGCTGGCAATGAGGACCCTGGAAGTCCTTAGAGCCCCAGATGCCAACATTTCATCTGATTCGCAGACCCTGGGCGAATGACTTCTTTTTCCCATGCAAAATGGCCTCTCTTTGCAGCCATTTGCGCTAGCCAACAGCGCAGTGCCCAGTGAGAAATTTGCAAACTTTGCTGGATTCCTCCACAACTAAAGCTGCCAGCAACGAGGAGCTTGCGAGTACTAGCAGCCCCAAAGGCCACCTTTCATCTGATACCCAGACCCTAGGGATATGACTTCATTTTCCCCTTGGAAAATGGGGTCAGTTTGAGGCCACTCGCCCTGGCCATGTGCCTCATTCCCTGTGTGAAATTTTTAAACTTGGCTGATTTTCTCCAAAAGTAAAGCTGCTGGCACCGACGACCCTGCATCTCCTTAGGGCCCCAGATGCCACCTTTCATCTGATACGCAGACACTGGAGACATGCCTTCATTTTCCCCATGGAAAATGGGCTCCATTTCTGGCCTCTCGCCCTGACCAATAGCGTGTTGCCCAGCAAGAAATTTGCAATCTTTGCTGGATTTCTCCAAATCTAAAGCTGCCAATAAGTAGTACCCTGACGTCCTTAGAGCCCCAAAGGCCACCTTTCATCTGACACCCAGACCCTGGGGAAAGGACTTCTGTTTCCCATGGAAAATGGCCTCCAGTTGCAGCCATTTGCCCTGACCAACAGGGCAGTGCCCAGTGAGAAATTTTCATACTTTGCTGGATTTCACCACAACTAAAGCTGCCAGCAACTAGGAGCTTGCAAGTCCTAAGAGCCCCAAAGGCCAGCCTTCATCTGATACCCAGAGCTTGGGGACCTGACTTCATTTCCCCCTTGTAAATTGGGGTCAGTTTGAGGCCACTCGCCCTGGCCATCTGCATCGTTCCCGGTGTGAAATTTTTAAACTTGGCTGATTTTTTCCAAAAGTAAAGCTGCTGGCAACGAGGACCCTGGAAGTCCTTGGAGCCCCATGGTCACCTTTCATCTGACACCCAGACCCTGGGCCAATGACTTCATTTTCCCCATGCATAAAGGCCTCTCTTTGCAGCCATTTGCCCTAGCCAACAGCGCAGTGCCCAGTGAGAAAGTTTCACGCTTTGCTGGATTCCTCCACAAGTAAAGCTGCCAGCAACTAGGAGCTTGCAAGTCCTTAGAGCCCCAAAGGCCACCTTTCATCTGACACCCAGTCGCTGGGGACATGACTTCATTTTCCCCAGGGAAAGTGGGGGCATTTTGAGGCCACTCGCCCTGGCGATCTGCCTCGAGCCCGGTGTGAAATTTTCAAACTTGGCTGATTTTCTCCAAAAGTAAAGCTGCTGGCACCGACGACCCTGCATCTCCTTAGGGCCCCAGATGCCACCTTTCATCTGATACGCAGACACTGGAGACATGCCTTCATTTTCCCCATGGAAAATGGGCTCCATTTCTGGCCTCTTGCCCTGACCAATAGCGTGTTGCCCAGCAAGAAATTTGCAATCTTTGCTGGATTTCTCCAAATCTAAAGCTGCCAATAAGTAGTACCCTGACGTCCTTAGAGCCCCAAAGGCCACCTTTCATCTGACACCCAGACCCTGGGGAAAGGACTTCTGTTTCCCATGGAAAATGGCCTCCAGTTGCAGCCATTTGCCCTGGCCAACAGGGCAGTGCCCAGTGAGAAATTTTCATACTTTGCTGGATTTCACCACAACTAAAGCTGCCAGCAACTAGGAGCTTGCAAGTCCTAAGAGCCCCAAAGGCCAGCCTTCATCTGATACCCAGAGCTTGGGGACCTGACTTCATTTCCCCCTTGTAAATTGGGGTCAGTTTGAGGCCACTCGCCCTGGCCATCTGCATCGTTCCCGGTGTGAAATTTTTAAACTTGGCTGATTTTTTCCAAAAGTAAAGCTGCTGGCAACGAGGACCCTGGAAGTCCTTGGAGCCCCATGGTCACCTTTCATCTGACACCCAGACCCTGGGCCAATGACTTCATTTTCCCCATGCATAAAGGCCTCTCTTTGCAGCCATTTGCCCTAGCCAACAGCGCAGTGCCCAGTGAGAAAGTTTCACGCTTTGCTGGATTCCTCCACAAGTAAAGCTGCCAGCAACTAGGAGCTTGCAAGTCCTTAGAGCCCCAAAGGCCACCTTTCATCTGACACCCAGTCGCTGGGGACATGACTTCATTTTCCCCAGGGAAAGTGGGGGCATTTTGAGGCCACTCGCCCTGGCGATCTGCCTCGAGCCCGGTGTGAAATTTTCAAACTTGGCTGATTTTCTCCAAAAGTAAAGCTGCCGGCAACGAGGACTCTGCAAATCCTTAGGGCCCCATATGGCACCTTTCATGTGATACGCAGACCCTGGGCCAATGACTTGATTTTCCCCATGCATAATGGCCTCTCTTTGCAGCCATTTGCCCTGGCCAACAGGGCAGTGCCCAGTGAGAAATTTTTACACTTTGCTGGATTCCTCCACAACTAAAGCTGCCAGCAACTAGGAGCTTGGAAGTCCTTAGGGCCCCAAAGGCCAACTTTCATCTGACACCAAGACCCTGGGGAAAGGACTTTTTTTCTCCATGCAAAATGGCCTCTCTTTGCTGCGCTTTGCCCAAGCCAACAGCGCAGTGCCCAGTGAGAAATTAGCAGACTTTGCTAGATTCCTCCAAAAATAAAGCTGCCAGAACTAGGAGCTTGCGCGTCCTGAGAGCCCCAAAGGCCACCTTTCATCTTATATGCAGACCTTGGGCCTGTGACTTCTTTTTCCCATGGAAAATGGCCTCTCTTTGCAGCCATTTGCCCTGGCCAACAGGGCAGTGCGCAGTGAGAAATTTTTACACTCTGCTAGATTCCTCCACAACTAAATCTGCCAGCTACTAGGAGCTTGCGAGTCCTAGGAGCCCCAAAGGCCACCTTTCATTGATACCCAGACCCTGGGGATATGACTTCATTTTCCCCATGGAAAATGGGGTCAGTTTGACACCACTCGCCCTGGCCATCTGCATCGTTCCTGGTGGGAAATTTGCAAACGTGGCTGATTTTCTCCAAAAGTAAAGCTGCTGGCAATGAGGACCCTGCAACTCCTTAGGGCCCCAGATGCCACCTTTCATCTGATACGCAGACGCTGGGCCAATGACTTCATTTTCCCCATGGAAAATGGCCTCCATTTCTGGCCTCTCGCCCTGCCAATAGGGTGTTGCCCAGTAAGAAATTTGCAATCTTTGCTGGATTTCTCCAAATCTAAAGCTGCCAATAAGTAGTACCCTGCAAGTCCTTAGAGCCCCAAAGGCCACCTTTCATCTGACACCCAGACCCTGGGGAAAGGACTTGTGTTTCCCATGGAAAATGGCCTCCACTTGCAGCCATTTGCCCTGGCCAACAGGGCACTGCCCAGTGAGAAATTTTTACACTTTGCTGGATTCCTCCTCAACTAAAGCTGCCAGCAATGAGGAGCTTGCAAATCCTTAGAACCCTAAGGGCCAGCTTTCATCTGACACCCAGACCCTGGGGACATGACTTCATTTTCCCCATGGCAAATGGGGTCAGTTTGAGGCCACTCGCCCTGGCCATCTGCATCGTTCCCGGTGGGAAGTTTTCAAATTTTGCAGGATTCCTCCACAACTAAAGCTGCCAGCAACAAGGAGCTTGCGAATCCTTGGAGCCCCAAAGGCCACCTTTCATCTGACACCCAGACCCTGGGGAAAGGACTTTATTTTCCCCATGGAAAATGGGGTCAGTTTGAGGCCACTAGCCCTGGCCATCTGCATCCTTCCCGGTGTGAAATTTGCAAACTTGGCTGATTTTCTCAAAAAGAAAACCTGCTGGCAACGAGCACACTGGAAGTCCTTAGAGCCCCAAAGGCCACCTTTCATCTGATACGCAGACCCTGGGGAAAGGACTTCTTTTACCCATGGGAAATGGCCTCCATTTGCAGCTACTCACCCTGGCAGAAAGAGGGGAGACAAGCTAGAATTATCAAATCTTTGCTGGATTTTTCTAAAAGTAAAGCTGGCAGCAACTAGGATCCTGTAAGTACTTAGAGCCTCAAAGGCCACCTTGAACATAGTACTGAGACCCTGGGTAAAGGACATTTTTCCCATGGAAAATGGCCTTCATTTGTGGCCACTTGGCCTGGCAGGCAGGGTAGTGCCAAGCCAGCCATTTGAAAACTCTGCTGGATTCTTCCAAAACAAAAGCTGCCAGCAACTAGGACGATGCACGTCCTTAGAGCCCCAGATACCAACTTTCATCTGATAGCCAGACCGTGGGGAAAGGACTTCATTTTCCCCAGGAAAATTGGGGTCAGTTTGAGGCCACTCGCCCTGGCCATCTGCATCGTTCCGGGTATGAAATTTGAAAATTTAGCTGATTTTCTCCAAAAGTAAAGCTGCTGGTAATTAGGACCCTGGAAGTTCTTGGATCCCCAAAGGCCACCTTTCTTCTGACACCCAGACCCTGGTGAAAGGACTTCTTTTTCCCATGCATAATAACCTCTCTTGGCAGCCATTTGCCCAGGCCAACAGTTCAGTTCCCAGTGAGAAATTTTCATACTTTGCTGTATTTCTCCACAACTAAAGCTGCCAGCAACTAGGAGCTTGCATATCCTTAGAGTCCCAAAGGCCACCTTTCAACTGACACCCAGACCTTGGGGAAAGGACTTCTTTTTCCCAAGGGAAATTCGGGTCAGTTTGAGGCCACTCGCCCTGGCCATCTGCATCGTCCCGGTGGGAAATTTTCAAATTTTGCTGGATTCCTCCACAACTAAATCTGCCAGAATCTAGGAGCTTGCGAGTCCTAGGAGCCCCAAAGGCCACCTTTCATCTGACACCCAGACCCTGGGGACATGACTTCATTTTCCCCAGGGAAAGTGGGGGCATTTTGAGGCCACTCGCCCTGGCGATCTGCCTCGTGCCCGGTGTGAAATTTTCAAACTTGGCTGATTTTCTCCAAAAGTAAAGCTGCTGGCAACGAGGACTCTGCAAATCCTTAGGGCCCCATATGGCACCTTTCATGTGATACGCAGACCCTGGGCCAATGACTTGATTTTCCCCATGCATAATGGCCTCTCTTTGCAGCCATTTGCCTTGGCCAACAGGGCAGAGCCCCGTGATAAAGTTTTACACTTTGATGGATTCCTCCACAACTAAAGCTGCCAGCAACTAGGAGCTTGGAAGTCCTTAGGGCCCCAAAGGCCAACTTTCATCTGACACCAAGACCCTGGGGAAAGGACTTTTTTTCTCCATGCAAAATGGCCTCTCTTTGCTGCGCTTTGCCCAAGCCAACAGCGCAGTGCCCAGTGAGAAATTAGCAAACTTTGCTAGATTCCTCCAAAAATAAAGCTGCCAGAACTAGGAGCTTGCGCGTCCTTAGAGCCCCAAAGGCCACCTTTCATCTTATATGCAGACCTTGGGCCAGTGACTTCTTTTTCCCATGGAAAATGGCCTCTCTTTGCAGCCATTTGCCCTGGCCAACAGGGCAGTGCGCAGTGAGAAATTTTTACACTCTGCTAGATTCCTCCACAACTAAATCTGCCAGCTACTAGGAGCTTGCGAGTCCTAGGAGCCCCAAAGGCCACCTTTCATTGATACCCAGACCCTGGGGATATGACTTCATTTTCCCCATGGAAAATGGGGTCAGTTTGACACCACTCGCCCTGGCCATCTGCATCGTTCCTGGTGGGAAATTTGCAAACGTGGCTGATTTTCTCCAAAAGTAAAGCTGCTGGCAATGAGGACCCTGCAACTCCTTAGGGCCCCAGATGCCACCTTTCATCTGATACGCAGACGCTGGGCCAATGACTTCATTTTCCCCATGGAAAATGGCCTCCATTTCTGGCCTCTCGCCCTGCCAATAGGGTGTTGCCCAGTAAGAAATTTGCAATCTTTGCTGGATTTCTCCAAATCTAAAGCTGCCAATAAGTAGTACCCTGCAAGTCCTTAGAGCCCCAAAGGCCACCTTTCATCTGACACCCAGACCCTGGGGAAAGGACTTGTGTTTCCCATGGAAAATGGCCTCCACTTGCAGCCATTTGCCCTGGCCAACAGGGCAGTGCCCAGTGAGAAATTTTTACACTTTGCTGGATTCCTCCACAACTAAAGCTGCCAGCAATGAGGAGCTTGCAAGTCCTAGGAGCCCCAAAGGCCAGCTTTCATCTGACACCCAGACCCTGGGGACATGACTTCATTTTCCCCATGGCAAATGGGGTCAGTTTGAGGCCACTCGCCCTGGCCATCTGCATCGTTCCCGGTGGGAAATTTTCAAATTTTGCAGGATTCCTCCACAACTAAAGCTGCCAGCAACAAGGAGCTTGCGAATCCTTGGAGCCCCAAAGGCCACCTTTCATCTGACACCCAGACCCTGTGGAAAGGACTTTATTTTCCCCATGGAAAATGGGGTCAGTTTGAGGCCACTAGCCCTGGCCATCTGCATCGTGCCCGGTGTGAAATTTGCAAACTTGGCTGATTTTCTCAAAAAGAAAACCTGCTGGCAACGAGCACACTGGAAGTCCTTAGAGCCCCAAAGGCCACCTTTCATCTGATACGCAGACCCTGGGGAAAGGACTTCTTTTACCCATGGGAAATGGCCTCCATTTGCAGCCACTCACCCTGGCAGAAAGAGGGGAGACAAGCTAGAATTATCAAATCTTTGCTGGATTTTTCTAAAAGTAAAGCTGGCAGCAACTAGGATCCTGTAAGTACTTAGAGCCTCAAAGGCCACCTTGAACATAGTACTGAGACCCTGGGTAAAGGACATTTTTCCCATGGAAAATGGCCTTCATTTGTGGCCACTTGGCCTGGCAGGCAGGGCAGTGCCAAGCCAGCCATTTGAAAACTCTGCTGGATTCTTCCAAAACAAAAGCTGCCAGCAACTAGGACGATGCACGTCCTTAGAGCCCCAGATACCAACTTTCATCTGATAGCCAGACCCTGGGGAAAGGTCTTCTTTTACCCATGCAAAATGGCCTCTCTTTGCAGCCATTTGCCCTAGCCAACAGCGCAGTGCCCAGTGAGAAATTTGCAAACTTTGCTGTATTCCTCCACAACTAAATCTGCCAGCAACTAGGAGCTTGCGAGTCCTAGGAGCCCCAAAGGCCACCTTTCATTGATACCCAGACCCTGGGGATATGACTTCATTTTCCCCTTGGAAAATGGGGCCAATTTGACGCCACTCACCCAGGCCATCTGCATCGTTCCTGGTGGGAAATTTTCAACCTAGGCTGATTTTCTCCAAAACTAAAGCTGCTGTCAACGAGGACCCTGCAACTCCTTAAGGCCCCAGATGCCACCTTTCATCTGATACGCAGACGCTGGGCCAATGACTTCATTTTCCCCATGGAAAATGGCCTCCATTTCTGGCCTCTCGCCCTGCCAATAGGGTGTTGCCGAGTGAGAAATTTGCAATCTTTGCTGGATTTCTCCAAATCTAAAGCTGCCAATAAGTAGTACCCTGCAAGTCCTTAGAGCCCCAAAGGCCACCTTTCATCTGACCCCCAGACCCTGGGGAAAGGACTTGTTTTTCCCATGGAAAATGGCCTCCATTTGCAGCCATTTGCCCTGGCCAACAGGGCACTGCCCAGTGAGAAATTTTTACACTTTGCTGGATTGCTCCACAACTAAAGCTGCCAGCAACTAGGAGCTTGCGAGTCCTAGGAGCCCCAAAGGCCACCTTTCATTGATACCCAGACCCTGGGGATATGACTTCATTTTCCCCATGGAAAATGGGGTCAGTTTGAGGCCACTCGCCCTGGCCATCTGCATTGTTCCCGGTGTGAAATTTTCAAACATGGCTGATTTTCTCCAAAAGTAAAGCTGCTGGCAATGAGGACCCTGGAAGTCCTTAGAGCCCCATAGCCACTTTTCTTCTGACACCCAGACCCTGGTGAAAGGACTTCATTTTCCCATGCATAAAAAACTCTCTTTGCAGCCATTTGCCCTGGCCAACAGGCAGTGCCCAGTGAGAAATTTTTACACTTTGCTGGATTCCTCCACAACTAAATCTGCCAGAATCTAGGAGCTTGCAAGTCCTTAGAGCCCCAAAGGCCACCTTTCATCTGACACCCAGTCGCTGGGGACATGACTTCATTTTCCCCAGGGAAAGTGGGGGCATTTTGAGGCCACTCGCCCTGGCGATCTGCCTCGTGCCCGGTGTGAAATTTTCAAACTTGGCTGATTTTCGCCAAAAGTAAAGCTGCCGGCAACGAGGACTCTGCAAATCCTTAGGGCCCCATATGGCACCTTTCATGTGATACGCAGACCCTGGGCCAATGACTTGATTTTCCCCATGCATAATGGCCTCTCTTTGCAGCCATTTGCCCTGGCCAACAGGGCAGTGCCCAGTGAGAAATTTTTACACTTTGCGGGATTCCTCCACAACTAAAGCTGCCAGCAATGAGGAGCTTGCAAATCCTTAGAGCCCCAAAGGCCACCTTTCATCTGAAAACCAGACCCTGGGGAAAGGACTTCATTTTCCCCATGGAAAATGGGGTCATTTTGAGGCCACTAGCCCTGGCCATCTGCATCGTGCCCGGTGTGAAATTTGCAAACTTGGCTGATTTTCTCAAAAAGAAAACCTGCTGGCAACGAGCACACTGGAAGTCCTTAGAGCCCCAAAGGCCACCTTTCATCTGACACCCCGACCCTGGGGAAAGGACTTCTTTTACCCATGGGAAATGGCCTCCATTTGCAGCTACTCACCCTGGCAGAAAGAGGGGAGACAAGCTAGAATTATCAAAACTTTGCTGGATTTTTCTAAAAGTAAAGCTGGCAGCAACTAGGATCCTGTAAGTCCTTAGAGCCCCAAAGGCCACCTTTCATCTGACACCCAGACCCTGAGGACATGACTTCATTTTCCCCATGGAAAATGGGGTCAGTTTGAGGCCACTCTCCCTGGCCATCTGCATCGTTCCCGGTGTGAAATTTGCAAACTTGGCTGATTTTCTCCAAAAGTAAAGCTGCTGGCAATGAGGACCCTGGAAGTCCTTAGAGCCGCAAAGGCAACATTTCATCTGATTCGCAGACCCTGGGTGAATGACTTCTTTTTCCCATGCAAAATGGCCTCTCTTTGCAGCCATTTGCGCTAGCCAACAGCGCAGTGCCCAGTGAGAAATTTGCAAACTTTGCTGGATTCCTCCACAACTAAAGCTGCCAGCAACGAGGAGCTTGCGAGTACTAGCAGCCCCAAAGGCCACCTTTCATCTGATACCCAGACCCTAGGGATATGACTTCATTTTCCCCTTGGAAAATGGGGTCAGTTTGAGGCCACTCGCCCTGGCCATGTGCCTCATTCCCTGTGTGAAATTTTTAAACTTGGCTGATTTTCTCCAAAAGTAAAGCTGCTGGCACCGACGACCCTGCATCTCCTTAGGGCCCCAGATGCCACCTTTCATCTGATACGCAGACACTGGAGACATGCCTTCATTTTCCCCATGGAAAATGGGCTCCATTTCTGGCCTCTCGCCCTGACCAATAGCGTGTTGCCCAGCAAGAAATTTGCAATCTTTGCTGGATTTCTCCAAATCTAAAGCTGCCAATAAGTAGTACCCTGACGTCCTTAGAGCCCCAAAGGCCACCTTTCATCTGACACCCAGACCCTGGGGAAAGGACTTCTGTTTCCCATGGAAAATGGCCTCCAGTTGCAGCCATTTGCCCTGACCAACAGGGCAGTGCCCAGTGAGAAATTTTCATACTTTGCTGGATTTCACCACAACTAAAGCTGCCAGCAACTAGGAGCTTGCAAGTCCTAAGAGCCCCAAAGGCCAGCCTTCATCTGATACCCAGAGCTTGGGGACCTGACTTCATTTCCCCCTTGTAAATTGGGGTCAGTTTGAGGCCACTCGCCCTGGCCATCTGCATCGTTCCCGGTGTGAAATTTTTAAACTTGGCTGATTTTTTCCAAAAGTAAAGCTGCTGGCAACGAGGACCCTGGAAGTCCTTGGAGCCCCATGGTCACCTTTCATCTGACACCCAGACCCTGGGCCAATGACTTCATTTTCCCCATGCATAAAGGCCTCTCTTTGCAGCCATTTGCCCTAGCCAACAGCGCAGTGCCCAGTGAGAAAGTTTCACGCTTTGCTGGATTCCTCCACAAGTAAAGCTGCCAGCAACTAGGAGCTTGCAAGTCCTTAGAGCCCCAAAGGCCACCTTTCATCTGACACCCAGTCGCTGGGGACATGACTTCATTTTCCCCAGGGAAAGTGGGGGCATTTTGAGGCCACTCGCCCTGGCGATCTGCCTCGAGCCCGGTGTGAAATTTTCAAACTTGGCTGATTTTCTCCAAAAGTAAAGCTGCTGGCACCGACGACCCTGCATCTCCTTAGGGCCCCAGATGCCACCTTTCATCTGATACGCAGACACTGGAGACATGCCTTCATTTTCCCCATGGAAAATGGGCTCCATTTCTGGCCTCTTGCCCTGACCAATAGCGTGTTGCCCAGCAAGAAATTTGCAATCTTTGCTGGATTTCTCCAAATCTAAAGCTGCCAATAAGTAGTACCCTGACGTCCTTAGAGCCCCAAAGGCCACCTTTCATCTGACACCCAGACCCTGGGGAAAGGACTTCTGTTTCCCATGGAAAATGGCCTCCAGTTGCAGCCATTTGCCCTGGCCAACAGGGCAGTGCCCAGTGAGAAATTTTCATACTTTGCTGGATTTCACCACAACTAAAGCTGCCAGCAACTAGGAGCTTGCAAGTCCTAAGAGCCCCAAAGGCCAGCCTTCATCTGATACCCAGAGCTTGGGGACCTGACTTCATTTCCCCCTTGTAAATTGGGGTCAGTTTGAGGCCACTCGCCCTGGCCATCTGCATCGTTCCCGGTGTGAAATTTTTAAACTTGGCTGATTTTTTCCAAAAGTAAAGCTGCTGGCAACGAGGACCCTGGAAGTCCTTGGAGCCCCATGGTCACCTTTCATCTGACACCCAGACCCTGGGCCAATGACTTCATTTTCCCCATGCATAAAGGCCTCTCTTTGCAGCCATTTGCCCTAGCCAACAGCGCAGTGCCCAGTGAGAAAGTTTCACGCTTTGCTGGATTCCTCCACAAGTAAAGCTGCCAGCAACTAGGAGCTTGCAAGTCCTTAGAGCCCCAAAGGCCACCTTTCATCTGACACCCAGTCGCTGGGGACATGACTTCATTTTCCCCAGGGAAAGTGGGGGCATTTTGAGGCCACTCGCCCTGGCGATCTGCCTCGAGCCCGGTGTGAAATTTTCAAACTTGGCTGATTTTCTCCAAAAGTAAAGCTGCCGGCAACGAGGACTCTGCAAATCCTTAGGGCCCCATATGGCACCTTTCATGTGATACGCAGACCCTGGGCCAATGACTTGATTTTCCCCATGCATAATGGCCTCTCTTTGCAGCCATTTGCCCTGGCCAACAGGGCAGTGCCCAGTGAGAAATTTTTACACTTTGATGGATTCCTCCACAACTAAAGCTGCCAGCAACTAGGAGCTTGGAAGTCCTTAGGGCCCCAAAGGCCAACTTTCATCTGACACCAAGACCCTGGGGAAAGGACTTTTTTTCTCCATGCAAAATGGCCTCTCTTTGCTGCGCTTTGCCCAAGCCAACAGCGCAGTGCCCAGTGAGAAATTAGCAAACTTTGCTAGATTCCTCCAAAAATAAAGCTGCCAGAACTAGGAGCTTGCGCGTCCTGAGAGCCCCAAAGGCCACCTTTCATCTTATATGCAGACCTTGGGCCAGTGACTTCTTTTTCCCATGCAAAATGGCCTCTCTTTGCAGCCATTTGCCCTGGCCAACAGGGCAGTGCGCAGTGAGAAATTTTTACACTCTGCTAGATTCCTCCACAACTAAATCTGCCAGCTACTAGGAGCTTGCGAGTCCTAGGAGCCCCAAAGGCCACCTTTCATTGATACCCAGACCCTGGGGATATGACTTCATTTTCCCCATGGAAAATGGGGTCAGTTTGACACCACTCGCCCTGGCCATCTGCATCGTTCCTGGTGGGAAATTTGCAAACGTGGCTGATTTTCTCCAAAAGTAAAGCTGCTGGCAATGAGGACCCTGCAACTCCTTAGGGCCCCAGATGCCACCTTTCATCTGATACGCAGACGCTGGGCCAATGACTTCATTTTCCCCATGGAAAATGGCCTCCATTTCTGGCCTCTCGCCCTGCCAATAGGGTGTTGCCCAGTAAGAAATTTGCAATCTTTGCTGGATTTCTCCAAATCTAAAGCTGCCAATAAGTAGTACCCTGCAAGTCCTTAGAGCCCCAAAGGCCACCTTTCATCTGACACCCAGACCCTGGGGAAAGGACTTGTGTTTCCCATGGAAAATGGCCTCCACTTGCAGCCATTTGCCCTGGCCAACAGGGCACTGCCCAGTGAGAAATTTTTACACTTTGCTGGATTCCTCCTCAACTAAAGCTGCCAGCAATGAGGAGCTTGCAAATCCTTAGAACCCTAAGGGCCAGCTTTCATCTGACACCCAGACCCTGGGGACATGACTTCATTTTCCCCATGGCAAATGGGGTCAGTTTGAGGCCACTCGCCCTGGCCATCTGCATCGTTCCCGGTGGGAAGTTTTCAAATTTTGCAGGATTCCTCCACAACTAAAGCTGCCAGCAACAAGGAGCTTGCGAATCCTTGGAGCCCCAAAGGCCACCTTTCATCTGACACCCAGACCCTGGGGAAAGGACTTTATTTTCCCCATGGAAAATGGGGTCAGTTTGAGGCCACTAGCCCTGGCCATCTGCATCCTTCCCGGTGTGAAATTTGCAAACTTGGCTGATTTTCTCAAAAAGAAAACCTGCTGGCAACGAGCACACTGGAAGTCCTTAGAGCCCCAAAGGCCACCTTTCATCTGATACGCAGACCCTGGGGAAAGGACTTCTTTTACCCATGGGAAATGGCCTCCATTTGCAGCTACTCACCCTGGCAGAAAGAGGGGAGACAAGCTAGAATTATCAAATCTTTGCTGGATTTTTCTAAAAGTAAAGCTGGCAGCAACTAGGATCCTGTAAGTACTTAGAGCCTCAAAGGCCACCTTGAACATAGTACTGAGACCCTGGGTAAAGGACATTTTTCCCATGGAAAATGGCCTTCATTTGTGGCCACTTGGCCTGGCAGGCAGGGTAGTGCCAAGCCAGCCATTTGAAAACTCTGCTGGATTCTTCCAAAACAAAAGCTGCCAGCAACTAGGACGATGCACGTCCTTAGAGCCCCAGATACCAACTTTCATCTGATAGCCAGACCGTGGGGAAAGGACTTCTTTTACCCATGGGAAATGGCCTCCGTTTGCAGCTACTCACCCTGGCAGAAAGAGGGGAGACAAGCTAGAATTATCAAATCTTTGCTGGATTTTTCTAAAAGTAAAGCTGGCAGCAACTAGGATCCTGTAAGTACTTAGAGCCTCAAAGGCCACCTTGAACATAGTACTGAGACCCTGGGTAAAGGACATTTTTCCCATGGAAAATGGCCTTCATTTGTGGCCACTTGGCCTGGCAGGCAGGGCAGTGCCAAGCGAGCAATTTGCAAACTCTCTGGATTCTTCCAAAACAAAAGCTGCCAGCAACTAGGAGCTTGCAAGTCCTTAGAGCCCCAGATGCCAACTTTCATCTGATTGCCAGACCCTGGGGACATGACTTCATTTTCCCCAGGAAGATTGGGGTCAGTTTGAGGCCACTCGCCCTGGCCATCTGCATCGTTCCGGGTATGAAATTTGTAAATTTAGCTGATTTTCTCCAATAGTAAAGCTGCTGGTAATTAGGACCCTGGAAGTTCTTGGATCCCCAAAGGCCACCTTTCTTCTGACACCCAGACCCTGGTGAAAGGACTTCTTTTTCCCATGCATAATAACCTCTCTTGGCAGCCATTTGCCCAGGCCAACAGTTCAGTTCCCAGTGAGAAATTTTCATACTTTGCTGTATTTCTCCACAACTAAAGCTGCCAGCAACTAGGAGCTTGCATGTCCTTAGAGTCCCAAAGGCCACCTTTCAACTGACACCCAGACCTTGGGGAAAGGACTTCTTTTTCCCAAGGGAAATTCGGGTCAGTTTGAGGCCACTCGCCCTGGCCATCTGCATCGTTCCCGGTGGGAAATTTTCAAATTTTGCTGGATTCCTCCACAACTAAATCTGCCAGAATCTAGGAGCTTGCGAGTCCTAGGAGCCCCAAAGGCCACCTTTCATCTGACACCCAGACCCTGGGGACATGACTTCATTTTCCCCAGGGAAAGTGGGGGCATTTTGAGGCCACTCGCCCTGGCGATCTGCCTCGTGCCCGGTGTGAAATTTTCAAACTTGGCTGATTTTCTCCAAAAGTAAAGCTGCTGGCAACGAGGACTCTGCAAATCCTTAGGGCCCCATATGGCACCTTTCATGTGATACGCAGACCCTGGGCCAATGACTTGATTTTCCCCATGCATAATGGCCTCTCTTTGCAGCCATTTGCCCTGGCCAACAGGGCAGAGCCCCGTGATAAAGTTTTACACTTTGCTGGATTCCTCCACAACTAAAGCTGCCAGCAACTAGGAGCTTGGAAGTCCTTAGGGCCCCAAAGGCCAACTTTCATCGGACACCAAGACCCTGGGGAAAGGACTTTTTTTCTCCATGCAAAATGGCCTCTCTTTGCTGCGCTTTGCCCAAGCCAACAGCACAGTGCCCAGTGAGAAATTAGCAGACTTTGCTAGATTCCTCCAAAAATAAAGCTGCCAGAACTAGGAGCTTGCGCGTCCTTAGAGCCCCAAAGGCCACCTTTCATCTTATATGTAGACCTTGGGCCAGTGACTTCTTTTTCCCATGCAAAATGGCCTCTCTTTGCAGCCATTTGCCCTGGCCAACAGGGCAGTGCGCAGTGAGAAATTTTTACACTCTGCTAGATTCCTCCACAACTAAATCTGCCAGCTACTAGGAGCTTGCGAGTCCTAGGAACCCCAAAGGCCACCTTTCATTGATACCCAGACCCTGGGGATATGACTTCATTTTCCCCATGGAAAATGGGGTCAGTTTGACGCCACTCGCCCTGGCCATCTGCATCGTTCCTGGTGGGAAATTTGCAAACGTGGCTGATTTTCTCCAAAAGTAAAGCTGCTGGCAATGAGGACCCTGCAACTCCTTAGGGCCCCAGATGCCACCTTTCATCTGATACGCAGACCCTGGGCCAATGACTTCATTTTCCCCATGGAAAATGGCCTCCATTTCTGGCCTCTCGCCCTGCCAATAGGGTGTTGCCCAGTAAGAAATTTGCAATCTTTGCTGGATTTCTCCAAATCTAAAGCTGCCAATAAGTAGTACCCTGCAAGTCCTTAGAGCCCCAAAGGCCACCTTTCATCTGACACCCAGACCCTGGGGAAAGGACTTGTGTTTCCCATGGAAAATGGCCTCCACTTGCAGCCATTTGCCCTGGCCAACAGGGCAGTGCCCAGTGAGAAATTTTTACACTTTGCTGGATTCCTCCACAACTAAAGCTGCCAGCAATGAGGAGCTTGCAAGTCCTAGGAGCCCCAAAGGCCAGCTTTCATCTGACACCCAGACCCTGGGGACATGACTTCATTTTCCCCATGGCAAATGGGGTCAGTTTGAGGCCACTCGCCCTGGCCATCTGCATCGTTCCCGGTGGGAAATTTTCAAATTTTGCAGGATTCCTCCACAACTAAAGCTGCCAGCAACAAGGAGCTTGCGAATCCTTGGAGCCCCAAAGGCCACCTTTCATCTGACACCCAGACCCTGTGGAAAGGACTTTATTTTCCCCATGGAAAATGGGGTCAGTTTGAGGCCACTAGCCCTGGCCATCTGCATCGTGCCCGGTGTGAAATTTGCAAACTTGGCTGATTTTCTCAAAAAGAAAACCTGCTGGCAACGAGCACACTGGAAGTCCTTAGAGCCCCAAAGGCCACCTTTCATCTGATACGCAGACCCTGGGGAAAGGACTTCTTTTACCCATGGGAAATGGCCTCCATTTGCAGCCACTCACCCTGGCAGAAAGAGGGGAGACAAGCTAGAATTATCAAATCTTTGCTGGATTTTTCTAAAAGTAAAGCTGGCAGCAACTAGGATCCTGTAAGTACTTAGAGCCTCAAAGGCCACCTTGAACATAGTACTGAGACCCTGGGTAAAGGACATTTTTCCCATGGAAAATGGCCTTCATTTGTGGCCACTTGGCCTGGCAGGCAGGGCAGTGCCAAGCCAGCCATTTGAAAACTCTGCTGGATTCTTCCAAAACAAAAGCTGCCAGCAACTAGGACGATGCACGTCCTTAGAGCCCCAGATACCAACTTTCATCTGATAGCCAGACCCTGGGGAAAGGACTTCTTTACCCCATGCAAAATGGCCTCTCTTTGCAGCCATTTGCCCTAGCCAACAGCGCAGTGCCCAGTGAGAAATTTGCAAACTTTGCTGTATTCCTCCACAACTAAATCTGCCAGCAACTAGGAGCTTGCGAGTCCTAGGAGCCCCAAAGGCCACCTTTCATTGATACCCAGACCCTGGGGATATGACTTCATTTTCCCCTTGGAAAATGGGGCCAATTTGACGCCACTCACCCAGGCCATCTGCATCGTTCCTGGTGGGAAATTTTCAACCTAGGCTGATTTTCTCCAAAACTAAAGCTGCTGTCAACGAGGACCCTGCAACTCCTTAAGGCCCCAGATGCCACCTTTCATCTGATACGCAGACGCTGGGCCAATGACTTCATTATCCCCATGGAAAATGGCCTCCATTTCTGGCCTCTCGCCCTGCCAATAGGGTGTTGCCCAGTGAGAAATTTGCAATCTTTGCTGGATTTCTCCAAATCTAAAGCTGCCAATAAGTAGTACCCTGCAAGTCCTTAGAGCCCCAAAGGCCACCTTTCATCTGACCCCCAGACCCTGGGGAAAGGACTTGTTTTTCCCATGGAAAATGGCCTCCATTTGCAGCCATTTGCCCTGGCCAACAGGGCACTGCCCAGTGAGAAATTTTTACACTTTGCTGGATTGCTCCACAACTAAAGCTGCCAGCAACTAGGAGCTTGCGAGTCCTAGGAGCCCCAAAGGCCACCTTTCATTGATACCCAGACCCTGGGGATATGACTTCATTTTCCCCATGGAAAATGGGGTCAGTTTGAGGCCACTCGCCCTGGCCATCTGCATTGTTCCCGGTGTGAAATTTTCAAACATGGCTGATTTTCTCCAAAAGTAAAGCTGCTGGCAATAAGGACCCTGGAAGTCCTTAGAGCCCCATAGCCACTTTTCTTCTGACACCCAGACCCTGGTGAAAGGACTTCATTTTCCCATGCATAAAAAACTCTCTTTGCAGCCATTTGCCCTGGCCAACAGGCAGTGCCCAGTGAGAAATTTTTACACTTTGCTGGATTCCTCCACAACTAAAGCTGCCAGCAACTAGGAGCTTGCAAGTCCTTAGAGCCCCAAAGGCCACCTTTCATCTGACACCCAGACCCTGGGGACATGACTTCATTTTCCCCAGGAAAATTGGGGTCAGTTTGAGGCCACTCGCCCTGGCCATCTGCATCGTTCCCGGTGGGAAATTTTCAAATTTTGCTGGATTCCTCCACAACTAAATCTGCCAGAATCTAGGAGCTTGCAAGTCCTTAGAGCCCCAAAGGCCACCTTTCATCTGACACCCAGTCGCTGGGGACATGACTTCATTTTCCCCAGGGAAAGTGGGGGCATTTTGAGGCCACTCGCCCTGGCGATCTGCCTCGTGCCCGGTGTGAAATTTTCAAACTTGGCTGATTTTCTCCAAAAGTAAAGCTGCTGGCAACGAGGACTCTGCAAATCCTTAGGGCCCCATATGGCACCTTTCATGTGATACGCAGACCCTGGGCCAATGACTTGATTTTCCCCATGCATAATGGCCTCTCTTTGCAGCCATTTGCCCTGGCCAACAGGGCAGTGCCCAGTGAGAAATTTTTACACTTTGCTGGATTCCTCCACAACTAAAGCTGCCAGCAATGAGGAGCTTGCAAATCCTTAGAGCCCCAAAGGCCACCTTTCATCTGACACCCAGACCCTGGGGAAAGGACTTCTTTTTCCCCATGAAAAATGGGGTCAGTTTGAGGCCACTCGCCCTGGCCATCTGCATCGTTCCCGGTGGGAAATTTTCAAATTTTGCAGGATTCCTCCACAACTAAAGCTGCCAGCAACAAGGAGCTTGCGAATCCTTGGAGCCCCAAAGGCCACCTTTCATCTGACACCCAGACCCTGGGGACATGACTTCATTTTCCCCATGGAAAATGGGGTCAGTTTGAGGCCACTAGCCCTGGCCATCTGCATCGTGCCCGGTGTGAAATTTGCAAACTTGGCTGATTTTCTCAAAAACAAAACCTGCTGGCAACGAGCACACTGGAAGTCCTTAGAGCCCCAAAGGCCACCTTTCATCTGACACCCCGACCCTGGGGAAAGGACTTCTTTTACCCATGGGAAATGGCCTCCGTTTGCAGCTACTCACCCTGGCAGAAAGAGGGGAGACAAGCTAGAATTATCAAATCTTTGCTGGATTTTTCTAAAAGTAAAGCTGGCAGCAACTAGGATCCTGTAAGTACTTAGAGCCTCAAAGGCCACCTTGAACATAGTACTGAGACCCTGGGTAAAGGACATTTTTCCCATGGAAAATGGCCTTCATTTGTGGCCACTTGGCCTGGCAGGCAGGGCAGTGCCAAGCCAGCCATTTGCAAACTCTCTGGATTCTTCCAAAACAAAAGCTGCCAGCAACTAGGAGCTTGCAAGTCCTTAGAGCCCCAGATGCCAACTTTCATCTGATTGCCAGACCCTGGGGACATGACTTCATTTTCCCCAGGAAGATTGGGGTCAGTTTGAGGCCACTCGCCCTGGCCATCTGCATCGTTCCGGGTATGAAATTTGTAAATTTAGCTGATTTTCTCCAATAGTAAAGCTGCTGGTAATTAGGACCCTGGAAGTTCTTGGATCCCCAAAGGCCACCTTTCTTCTGACACCCAGACCCTGGTGAAAGGACTTCTTTTTCCCATGCATAATAACCTCTCTTGGCAGCCATTTGCCCAGGCCAACAGTTCAGTTCCCAGTGAGAAATTTTCATACTTTGCTGTATTTCTCCACAACTAAAGCTGCCAGCAACTAGGAGCTTGCATGTCCTTAGAGTCCCAAAGGCCACCTTTCAACTGACACCCAGACCTTGGGGAAAGGACTTCTTTTTCCCAAGGGAAATTCGGGTCAGTTTGAGGCCACTCGCCCTGGCCATCTGCATCGTTCCCGGTGGGAAATTTTCAAATTTTGCTGGATTCCTCCACAACTAAATCTGCCAGAATCTAGGAGCTTGCGAGTCCTAGGAGCCCCAAAGGCCACCTTTCATCTGACACCCAGACCCTGGGGACATGACTTCATTTTCCCCAGGGAAAGTGGGGGCATTTTGAGGCCACTCGCCCTGGCGATCTGCCTCGTGCCCGGTGTGAAATTTTCAAACTTGGCTGATTTTCTCCAAAAGTAAAGCTGCTGGCAACGAGGACTCTGCAAATCCTTAGGGCCCCATATGGCACCTTTCATGTGATACGCAGACCCTGGGCCAATGACTTGATTTTCCCCATGCATAATGGCCTCTCTTTGCAGCCATTTGCCCTGGCCAACAGGGCAGAGCCCCGTGATAAAGTTTTACACTTTGCTGGATTCCTCCACAACTAAAGCTGCCAGCAACTAGGAGCTTGGAAGTCCTTAGGGCCCCAAAGGCCAACTTTCATCGGACACCAAGACCCTGGGGAAAGGACTTTTTTTCTCCATGCAAAATGGCCTCTCTTTGCTGCGCTTTGCCCAAGCCAACAGCACAGTGCCCAGTGAGAAATTAGCAAACTTTGCTAGATTCCTCCAAAAATAAAGCTGCCAGAACTAGGAGCTTGCGCGTCCTTAGAGCCCCAAAGGCCACCTTTCATCTTATATGCAGACCTTGGGCCAGTGACTTCTTTTTCCCATGCAAAATGGCCTCTCTTTGCAGCCATTTGCCCTGGCCAACAGGGCAGTGCGCAGTGAGAAATTTTTACACTCTGCTAGATTCCTCCACAACTAAATCTGCCAGCTACTAGGAGCTTGCGAGTCCTAGGAACCCCAAAGGCCACCTTTCATTGATACCCAGACCCTGGGGATATGACTTCATTTTCCCCATGGAAAATGGGGTCAGTTTGACGCCACTCGCCCTGGCCATCTGCATCGTTCCTGGTGGGAAATTTGCAAACGTGGCTGATTTTCTCCAAAAGTAAAGCTGCTGGCAATGAGGACCCTGCAACTCCTTAGGGCCCCAGATGCCACCTTTCATCTGATACGCAGACCCTGGGCCAATGACTTCATTTTCCCCATGGAAAATGGCCTCCATTTCTGGCCTCTCGCCCTGCCAATAGGGTGTTGCCCAGTAAGAAATTTGCAATCTTTGCTGGATTTCTCCAAATCTAAAGCTGCCAATAAGTAGTACCCTGCAAGTCCTTAGAGCCCCAAAGGCCACCTTTCATCTGACACCCAGACCCTGGGGAAAGGACTTGTGTTTCCCATGGAAAATGGCCTCCACTTGCAGCCATTTGCCCTGGCCAACAGGGCAGTGCCCAGTGAGAAATTTTTACACTTTGCTGGATTCCTCCACAACTAAAGCTGCCAGCAATGAGGAGCTTGCAAGTCCTAGGAGCCCCAAAGGCCAGCTTTCATCTGACACCCAGACCCTGGGGACATGACTTCATTTTCCCCATGGCAAATGGGGTCAGTTTGAGGCCACTCGCCCTGGCCATCTGCATCGTTCCCGGTGGGAAATTTTCAAATTTTGCAGGATTCCTCCACAACTAAAGCTGCCAGCAACAAGGAGCTTGCGAATCCTTGGAGCCCCAAAGGCCACCTTTCATCTGACACCCAGACCCTGTGGAAAGGACTTTATTTTCCCCATGGAAAATGGGGTCAGTTTGAGGCCACTAGCCCTGGCCATCTGCATCGTTCCCGGTGTGAAATTTGCAAACTTGGCTGATTTTCTCAAAAAGAAAACCTGCTGGCAACGAGCACACTGGAAGTCCTTAGAGCCCCAAAGGCCACCTTTCATCTGATACGCAGACCCTGGGGAAAGGACTTCTTTTACCCATGGGAAATGGCCTCCATTTGCAGCCACTCACCCTGGCAGAAAGAGGGGAGACAAGCTAGAATTATCAAATCTTTGCTGGATTTTTCTAAAAGTAAAGCTGGCAGCAACTAGGATCCTGTAAGTACTTAGAGCCTCAAAGGCCACCTTGAACATAGTACTGAGACCCTGGGTAAAGGACATTTTTCCCATGGAAAATGGCCTTCATTTGTGGCCACTTGGCCTGGCAGGCAGGGCAGTGCCAAGCCAGCCATTTGAAAACTCTGCTGGATTCTTCCAAAACAAAAGCTGCCAGCAACTAGGACGATGCACGTCCTTAGAGCCCCAGATACCAACTTTCATCTGATAGCCAGACCCTGGGGAAAGGACTTCTTTACCCCATGCAAAATGGCCTCTCTTTGCAGCCATTTGCCCTAGCCAACAGCGCAGTGCCCAGTGAGAAATTTGCAAACTTTGCTGTATTCCTCCACAACTAAATCTGCCAGCAACTAGGAGCTTGCGAGTCCTAGGAGCCCCAAAGGCCACCTTTCATTGATACCCAGACCCTGGGGATATGACTTCATTTTCCCCTTGGAAAATGGGGCCAATTTGACGCCACTCACCCAGGCCATCTGCATCGTTCCTGGTGGGAAATTTTCAACCTAGGCTGATTTTCTCCAAAACTAAAGCTGCTGTCAACGAGGACCCTGCAACTCCTTAAGGCCCCAGATGCCACCTTTCATCTGATACGCAGACGCTGGGCCAATGACTTCATTATCCCCATGGAAAATGGCCTCCATTTCTGGCCTCTCGCCCTGCCAATAGGGTGTTGCCCAGTGAGAAATTTGCAATCTTTGCTGGATTTCTCCAAATCTAAAGCTGCCAATAAGTAGTACCCTGCAAGTCCTTAGAGCCCCAAAGGCCACCTTTCATCTGACCCCCAGACCCTGGGGAAAGGACTTGTTTTTCCCATGGAAAATGGCCTCCATTTGCAGCCATTTGCCCTGGCCAACAGGGCACTGCCCAGTGAGAAATTTTTACACTTTGCTGGATTGCTCCACAACTAAAGCTGCCAGCAACTAGGAGCTTGCGAGTCCTAGGAGCCCCAAAGGCCACCTTTCATTGATACCCAGACCCTGGGGATATGACTTCATTTTCCCCATGGAAAATGGGGTCAGTTTGAGGCCACTCGCCCTGGCCATCTGCATTGTTCCCGGTGTGAAATTTTCAAACATGGCTGATTTTCTCCAAAAGTAAAGCTGCTGGCAATAAGGACCCTGGAAGTCCTTAGAGCCCCATAGCCACTTTTCTTCTGACACCCAGACCCTGGTGAAAGGACTTCATTTTCCCATGCATAAAAAACTCTCTTTGCAGCCATTTGCCCTGGCCAACAGGCAGTGCCCAGTGAGAAATTTTTACACTTTGCTGGATTCCTCCACAACTAAAGCTGCCAGCAACTAGGAGCTTGCAAGTCCTTAGAGCCCCAAAGGCCACCTTTCATCTGACACCCAGACCCTGGGGACATGACTTCATTTTCCCCAGGAAAATTGGGGTCAGTTTGAGGCCACTCGCCCTGGCCATCTGCATCGTTCCCGGTGGGAAATTTTCAAATTTTGCTGGATTCCTCCACAACTAAATCTGCCAGAATCTAGGAGCTTGCAAGTCCTTAGAGCCCCAAAGGCCACCTTTCATCTGACACCCAGTCGCTGGGGACATGACTTCATTTTCCCCAGGGAAAGTGGGGGCATTTTGAGGCCACTCGCCCTGGCGATCTGCCTCGTGCCCGGTGTGAAATTTTCAAACTTGGCTGATTTTCTCCAAAAGTAAAGCTGCTGGCAACGAGGACTCTGCAAATCCTTAGGGCCCCATATGGCACCTTTCATGTGATACGCAGACCCTGGGCCAATGACTTGATTTTCCCCATGCATAATGGCCTCTCTTTGCAGCCATTTGCCCTGGCCAACAGGGCAGAGCCCCGTGATAAAGTTTTACACTTTGCTGGATTCCTCCACAACTAAAGCTGCCAGCAACTAGGAGCTTGGAAGTCCTTAGGGCCCCAAAGGCCAACTTTCATCGGACACCAAGACCCTGGGGAAAGGACTTTTTTTCTCCATGCAAAATGGCCTCTCTTTGCTGCGCTTTGCCCAAGCCAACAGCACAGTGCCCAGTGAGAAATTAGCAAACTTTGCTAGATTCCTCCAAAAATAAAGCTGCCAGAACTAGGAGCTTGCGCGTCCTTAGAGCCCCAAAGGCCACCTTTCATCTTATATGCAGACCTTGGGCCAGTGACTTCTTTTTCCCATGCAAAATGGCCTCTCTTTGCAGCCATTTGCCCTGGCCAACAGGGCAGTGCGCAGTGAGAAATTTTTACACTCTGCTAGATTCCTCCACAACTAAATCTGCCAGCTACTAGGAGCTTGCGAGTCCTAGGAACCCCAAAGGCCACCTTTCATTGATACCCAGACCCTGGGGATATGACTTCATTTTCCCCATGGAAAATGGGGTCAGTTTGACGCCACTCGCCCTGGCCATCTGCATCGTTCCTGGTGGGAAATTTGCAAACGTGGCTGATTTTCTCCAAAAGTAAAGCTGCTGGCAATGAGGACCCTGCAACTCCTTAGGGCCCCAGATGCCACCTTTCATCTGATACGCAGACCCTGGGCCAATGACTTCATTTTCCCCATGGAAAATGGCCTCCATTTCTGGCCTCTCGCCCTGCCAATAGGGTGTTGCCCAGTAAGAAATTTGCAATCTTTGCTGGATTTCTCCAAATCTAAAGCTGCCAATAAGTAGTACCCTGCAAGTCCTTAGAGCCCCAAAGGCCACCTTTCATCTGACACCCAGACCCTGGGGAAAGGACTTGTGTTTCCCATGGAAAATGGCCTCCACTTGCAGCCATTTGCCCTGGCCAACAGGGCAGTGCCCAGTGAGAAATTTTTACACTTTGCTGGATTCCTCCACAACTAAAGCTGCCAGCAATGAGGAGCTTGCAAGTCCTAGGAGCCCCAAAGGCCAGCTTTCATCTGACACCCAGACCCTGGGGACATGACTTCATTTTCCCCATGGCAAATGGGGTCAGTTTGAGGCCACTCGCCCTGGCCATCTGCATCGTTCCCGGTGGGAAATTTTCAAATTTTGCAGGATTCCTCCACAACTAAAGCTGCCAGCAACAAGGAGCTTGCGAATCCTTGGAGCCCCAAAGGCCACCTTTCATCTGACACCCAGACCCTGTGGAAAGGACTTTATTTTCCCCATGGAAAATGGGGTCAGTTTGAGGCCACTAGCCCTGGCCATCTGCATCGTGCCCGGTGTGAAATTTGCAAACTTGGCTGATTTTCTCAAAAAGAAAACCTGCTGGCAACGAGCACACTGGAAGTCCTTAGAGCCCCAAAGGCCACCTTTCATCTGATACGCAGACCCTGGGGAAAGGACTTCTTTTACCCATGGGAAATGGCCTCCATTTGCAGCCACTCACCCTGGCAGAAAGAGGGGAGACAAGCTAGAATTATCAAATCTTTGCTGGATTTTTCTAAAAGTAAAGCTGGCAGCAACTAGGATCCTGTAAGTACTTAGAGCCTCAAAGGCCACCTTGAACATAGTACTGAGACCCTGGGTAAAGGACATTTTTCCCATGGAAAATGGCCTTCATTTGTGGCCACTTGGCCTGGCAGGCAGGGCAGTGCCAAGCCAGCCATTTGAAAACTCTGCTGGATTCTTCCAAAACAAAAGCTGCCAGCAACTAGGACGATGCACGTCCTTAGAGCCCCAGATACCAACTTTCATCTGATAGCCAGACCCTGGGGAAAGGACTTCTTTACCCCATGCAAAATGGCCTCTCTTTGCAGCCATTTGCCCTAGCCAACAGCGCAGTGCCCAGTGAGAAATTTGCAAACTTTGCTGTATTCCTCCACAACTAAATCTGCCAGCAACTAGGAGCTTGCGAGTCCTAGGAGCCCCAAAGGCCACCTTTCATTGATACCCAGACCCTGGGGATATGACTTCATTTTCCCCTTGGAAAATGGGGCCAATTTGACGCCACTCACCCAGGCCATCTGCATCGTTCCTGGTGGGAAATTTTCAACCTAGGCTGATTTTCTCCAAAACTAAAGCTGCTGTCAACGAGGACCCTGCAACTCCTTAAGGCCCCAGATGCCACCTTTCATCTGATACGCAGACGCTGGGCCAATGACTTCATTATCCCCATGGAAAATGGCCTCCATTTCTGGCCTCTCGCCCTGCCAATAGGGTGTTGCCCAGTGAGAAATTTGCAATCTTTGCTGGATTTCTCCAAATCTAAAGCTGCCAATAAGTAGTACCCTGCAAGTCCTTAGAGCCCCAAAGGCCACCTTTCATCTGACCCCCAGACCCTGGGGAAAGGACTTGTTTTTCCCATGGAAAATGGCCTCCATTTGCAGCCATTTGCCCTGGCCAACAGGGCACTGCCCAGTGAGAAATTTTTACACTTTGCTGGATTGCTCCACAACTAAAGCTGCCAGCAACTAGGAGCTTGCGAGTCCTAGGAGCCCCAAAGGCCACCTTTCATTGATACCCAGACCCTGGGGATATGACTTCATTTTCCCCATGGAAAATGGGGTCAGTTTGAGGCCACTCGCCCTGGCCATCTGCATTGTTCCCGGTGTGAAATTTTCAAACATGGCTGATTTTCTCCAAAAGTAAAGCTGCTGGCAATAAGGACCCTGGAAGTCCTTAGAGCCCCATAGCCACTTTTCTTCTGACACCCAGACCCTGGTGAAAGGACTTCATTTTCCCATGCATAAAAAACTCTCTTTGCAGCCATTTGCCCTGGCCAACAGGCAGTGCCCAGTGAGAAATTTTTACACTTTGCTGGATTCCTCCACAACTAAAGCTGCCAGCAACTAGGAGCTTGCAAGTCCTTAGAGCCCCAAAGGCCACCTTTCATCTGACACCCAGACCCTGGGGACATGACTTCATTTTCCCCAGGAAAATTGGGGTCAGTTTGAGGCCACTCGCCCTGGCCATCTGCATCGTTCCCGGTGGGAAATTTTCAAATTTTGCTGGATTCCTCCACAACTAAATCTGCCAGAATCTAGGAGCTTGCAAGTCCTTAGAGCCCCAAAGGCCACCTTTCATCTGACACCCAGTCGCTGGGGACATGACTTCATTTTCCCCAGGGAAAGTGGGGGCATTTTGAGGCCACTCGCCCTGGCGATCTGCCTCGTGCCCGGTGTGAAATTTTCAAACTTGGCTGATTTTCTCCAAAAGTAAAGCTGCTGGCAACGAGGACTCTGCAAATCCTTAGGGCCCCATATGGCACCTTTCATGTGATACGCAGACCCTGGGCCAATGACTTGATTTTCCCCATGCATAATGGCCTCTCTTTGCAGCCATTTGCCCTGGCCAACAGGGCAGTGCCCAGTGAGAAATTTTTACACTTTGCTGGATTCCTCCACAACTAAAGCTGCCAGCAATGAGGAGCTTGCAAATCCTTAGAGCCCCAAAGGCCACCTTTCATCTGACACCCAGACCCTGGGGAAAGGACTTCTTTTTCCCCATGAAAAATGGGGTCAGTTTGAGGCCACTCGCCCTGGCCATCTGCATCGTTCCCGGTGGGAAATTTTCAAATTTTGCAGGATTCCTCCACAACTAAAGCTGCCAGCAACAAGGAGCTTGCGAATCCTTGGAGCCCCAAAGGCCACCTTTCATCTGACACCCAGACCCTGGGGACATGACTTCATTTTCCCCATGGAAAATGGGGTCAGTTTGAGGCCACTAGCCCTGGCCATCTGCATCGTGCCCGGTGTGAAATTTGCAAACTTGGCTGATTTTCTCAAAAACAAAACCTGCTGGCAACGAGCACACTGGAAGTCCTTAGAGCCCCAAAGGCCACCTTTCATCTGACACCCCGACCCTGGGGAAAGGACTTCTTTTACCCATGGGAAATGGCCTCCGTTTGCAGCTACTCACCCTGGCAGAAAGAGGGGAGACAAGCTAGAATTATCAAATCTTTGCTGGATTTTTCTAAAAGTAAAGCTGGCAGCAACTAGGATCCTGTAAGTACTTAGAGCCTCAAAGGCCACCTTGAACATAGTACTGAGACCCTGGGTAAAGGACATTTTTCCCATGGAAAATGGCCTTCATTTGTGGCCACTTGGCCTGGCAGGCAGGGCAGTGCCAAGCGAGCAATTTGCAAACTCTCTGGATTCTTCCAAAACAAAAGCTGCCAGCAACTAGGAGCTTGCAAGTCCTTAGAGCCCCAGATGCCAACTTTCATCTGATTGCCAGACCCTGGGGACATGACTTCATTTTCCCCAGGAAGATTGGGGTCAGTTTGAGGCCACTCGCCCTGGCCATCTGCATCGTTCCGGGTATGAAATTTGTAAATTTAGCTGATTTTCTCCAATAGTAAAGCTGCTGGTAATTAGGACCCTGGAAGTTCTTGGATCCCCAAAGGCCACCTTTCTTCTGACACCCAGACCCTGGTGAAAGGACTTCTTTTTCCCATGCATAATAACCTCTCTTGGCAGCCATTTGCCCAGGCCAACAGTTCAGTTCCCAGTGAGAAATTTTCATACTTTGCTGTATTTCTCCACAACTAAAGCTGCCAGCAACTAGGAGCTTGCATGTCCTTAGAGTCCCAAAGGCCACCTTTCAACTGACACCCAGACCTTGGGGAAAGGACTTCTTTTTCCCAAGGGAAATTCGGGTCAGTTTGAGGCCACTCGCCCTGGCCATCTGCATCGTTCCCGGTGGGAAATTTTCAAATTTTGCTGGATTCCTCCACAACTAAATCTGCCAGAATCTAGGAGCTTGCGAGTCCTAGGAGCCCCAAAGGCCACCTTTCATCTGACACCCAGACCCTGGGGACATGACTTCATTTTCCCCAGGGAAAGTGGGGGCATTTTGAGGCCACTCGCCCTGGCGATCTGCCTCGTGCCCGGTGTGAAATTTTCAAACTTGGCTGATTTTCTCCAAAAGTAAAGCTGCTGGCAACGAGGACTCTGCAAATCCTTAGGGCCCCATATGGCACCTTTCATGTGATACGCAGACCCTGGGCCAATGACTTGATTTTCCCCATGCATAATGGCCTCTCTTTGCAGCCATTTGCCCTGGCCAACAGGGCAGAGCCCCGTGATAAAGTTTTACACTTTGCTGGATTCCTCCACAACTAAAGCTGCCAGCAACTAGGAGCTTGGAAGTCCTTAGGGCCCCAAAGGCCAACTTTCATCGGACACCAAGACCCTGGGGAAAGGACTTTTTTTCTCCATGCAAAATGGCCTCTCTTTGCTGCGCTTTGCCCAAGCCAACAGCACAGTGCCCAGTGAGAAATTAGCAAACTTTGCTAGATTCCTCCAAAAATAAAGCTGCCAGAACTAGGAGCTTGCGCGTCCTTAGAGCCCCAAAGGCCACCTTTCATCTTATATGCAGACCTTGGGCCAGTGACTTCTTTTTCCCATGCAAAATGGCCTCTCTTTGCAGCCATTTGCCCTGGCCAACAGGGCAGTGCCCAGTGAGAAATTTTTACACTCTGCTAGATTCCTCCACAACTAAATCTGCCAGCTACTAGGAGCTTGCGAGTCCTAGGAACCCCAAAGGCCACCTTTCATTGATACCCAGACCCTGGGGATATGACTTCATTTTCCCCATGGAAAATGGGGTCAGTTTGACGCCACTCGCCCTGGCCATCTGCATCGTTCCTGGTGGGAAATTTGCAAACGTGGCTGATTTTCTCCAAAAGTAAAGCTGCTGGCAATGAGGACCCTGCAACTCCTTAGGGCCCCAGATGCCACCTTTCATCTGATACGCAGACCCTGGGCCAATGACTTCATTTTCCCCATGGAAAATGGCCTCCATTTCTGGCCTCTCGCCCTGCCAATAGGGTGTTGCCCAGTAAGAAATTTGCAATCTTTGCTGGATTTCTCCAAATCTAAAGCTGCCAATAAGTAGTACCCTGCAAGTCCTTAGAGCCCCAAAGTCCACCTTTCATCTGACACCCAGACCCTGGGGAAAGGACTTGTGTTTCCCATGGAAAATGGCCTCCATTTGCAGCCATTTGCCCTGGCCAACAGGGCAGTGCCCAGTGAGAAATTTTTACACTTTGCTGGATTCCTCCACAACTAAAGCTGCCAGCAATGAGGAGCTTGCAAGTCCTAGGAGCCCCAAAGGCCAGCTTTCATCTGACACCCAGACCCTGGGGACATGACTTCATTTTCCCCATGGCAAATGGGGTCAGTTTGAGGCCACTCGCCCTGGCCATCTGCATCGTTCCCGGTGGGAAATTTTTAAATTTTGCAGGATTCCTCCACAACTAAAGCTGCCAGCAACAAGGAGCTTGCGAATCCTTGGAGCCCCAAAGGCCACCTTTCATCTGACACCCAGACCCTGTGGAAAGGACTTTATTTTCCCCATGGAAAATGGGGTCAGTTTGAGGCCACTAGCCCTGGCCATCTGCATCGTGCCCGGTGTGAAATTTGCAAACTTGGCTGATTTTCTCAAAAAGAAAACCTGCTGGCAACGAGCACACTGGAAGTCCTTAGAGCCCCAAAGGCCACCTTTCATCTGATACGCAGACCCTGGGGAAAGGACTTCTTTTACCCATGGGAAATGGCCTCCATTTGCAGCCACTCACCCTGGCAGAAAGAGGGGAGACAAGCTAGAATTATCAAATCTTTGCTGGATTTTTCTAAAAGTAAAGCTGGCAGCAACTAGGATCCTGTAAGTACTTAGAGCCTCAAAGGCCACCTTGAACATAGTACTGAGACCCTGGGTAAAGGACATTTTTCCCATGGAAAATGGCCTTCATTTGTGGCCACTTGGCCTGGCAGGCAGGGCAGTGCCAAGCCAGCCATTTGAAAACTCTGCTGGATTCTTCCAAAACAAAAGCTGCCAGCAACTAGGACGATGCACGTCCTTAGAGCCCCAGATACCAACTTTCATCTGATAGCCAGACCCTGGGGAAAGGACTTCTTTACCCCATGCAAAATGGCCTCTCTTTGCAGCCATTTGCCCTAGCCAACAGCGCAGTGCCCAGTGAGAAATTTGCAAACTTTGCTGTATTCCTCCACAACTAAATCTGCCAGCAACTAGGAGCTTGCGAGTCCTAGGAGCCCCAAAGGCCACCTTTCATTGATACCCAGACCCTGGGGATATGACTTCATTTTCCCCTTGGAAAATGGGGCCAATTTGACGCCACTCACCCAGGCCATCTGCATCGTTCCTGGTGGGAAATTTTCAACCTAGGCTGATTTTCTCCAAAACTAAAGCTGCTGTCAACGAGGACCCTGCAACTCCTTAAGGCCCCAGATGCCACCTTTCATCTGATACGCAGACGCTGGGCCAATGACTTCATTTTCCCCATGGAAAATGGGCTCCATTTCTGGCCTCTCGCCCTGCCAATAGGGTGTTGCCCAGTGAGAAATTTGCAATCTTTGCTGGATTTCTCCAAATCTAAAGCTGCCAATAAGTAGTACCCTGCAAGTCCTTAGAGCCCCAAAGGCCACCTTTCATCTGACCCCCAGACCCTGGGGAAAGGACTTGTTTTTCCCATGGAAAATGGCCTCCATTTGCAGCCATTTGCCCTGGCCAACAGGGCACTGCCCAGTGAGAAATTTTTACACTTTGCTGGATTGCTCCACAACTAAAGCTGCCAGCAACTAGGAGCTTGCGAGTCCTAGGAGCCCCAAAGGCCACCTTTCATTGATACCCAGACCCTGGGGATATGACTTCATTTTCCCCATGGAAAATGGGGTCAGTTTGAGGCCACTCGCCCTGGCCATCTGCATTGTTCCCGGTGGGAAATTTTCAAACATGGCTGATTTTCTCCAAAAGTAAAGCTGCTGGCAATAAGGACCCTGGAAGTCCTTAGAGCCCCATAGCCACTTTTCTTCTGACACCCAGACCCTGGTGAAAGGACTTCATTTTCCCATGCATAAAAAACTCTCTTTGCAGCCATTTGCCCTGGCCAACAGGCAGTGCCAAGTGAGAAATTTTTACACTTTGCTGGATTCCTCCACAACTAAAGCTGCCAGCAACTAGGAGCTTGCAAGTCCTTAGAGCCCCAAAGGCCACCTTTCATCTGACACCCCGACCCTGGGGAAAGGACTTCTTTTACCCATGGGAAATGGCCTCCGTTTGCAGCTACTCACCCTGGCAGAAAGAGGGGAGACAAGCTAGAATTATCAAATCTTTGCTGGATTTTTCTAAAAGTAAAGCTGGCAGCAACTAGGATCCTGTAAGTACTTAGAGCCTCAAAGGCCACCTTGAACATAGTACTGAGACCCTGGGTAAAGGACATTTTTCCCATGGAAAATGGCCTTCATTTGTGGCCACTTGGCCTGGCAGGCAGGGCAGTGCCAAGCGAGCAATTTGCAAACTCTCTGGATTCTTCCAAAACAAAAGCTGCCAGCAACTAGGAGCTTGCAAGTCCTTAGAGCCCCAGATGCCAACTTTCATCTGATTGCCAGACCCTGGGGACATGACTTCATTTTCCCCAGGAAGATTGGGGTCAGTTTGAGGCCACTCGCCCTGGCCATCTGCATCGTTCCGGGTATGAAATTTGTAAATTTAGCTGATTTTCTCCAATAGTAAAGCTGCTGGTAATTAGGACCCTGGAAGTTCTTGGATCCCCAAAGGCCACCTTTCTTCTGACACCCAGACCCTGGTGAAAGGACTTCTTTTTCCCATGCATAATAACCTCTCTTGGCAGCCATTTGCCCAGGCCAACAGTTCAGTTCCCAGTGAGAAATTTTCATACTTTGCTGTATTTCTCCACAACTAAAGCTGCCAGCAACTAGGAGCTTGCATGTCCTTAGAGTCCCAAAGGCCACCTTTCAACTGACACCCAGACCTTGGGGAAAGGACTTCTTTTTCCCAAGGGAAATTCGGGTCAGTTTGAGGCCACTCGCCCTGGCCATCTGCATCGTTCCCGGTGGGAAATTTTCAAATTTTGCTGGATTCCTCCACAACTAAATCTGCCAGAATCTAGGAGCTTGCGAGTCCTAGGAGCCCCAAAGGCCACCTTTCATCTGACACCCAGACCCTGGGGACATGACTTCATTTTCCCCAGGGAAAGTGGGGGCATTTTGAGGCCACTCGCCCTGGCGATCTGCCTCGTGCCCGGTGTGAAATTTTCAAACTTGGCTGATTTTCTCCAAAAGTAAAGCTGCTGGCAACGAGGACTCTGCAAATCCTTAGGGCCCCATATGGCACCTTTCATGTGATACGCAGACCCTGGGCCAATGACTTGATTTTCCCCATGCATAATGGCCTCTCTTTGCAGCCATTTGCCCTGGCCAACAGGGCAGAGCCCCGTGATAAAGTTTTACACTTTGCTGGATTCCTCCACAACTAAAGCTGCCAGCAACTAGGAGCTTGGAAGTCCTTAGGGCCCCAAAGGCCAACTTTCATCGGACACCAAGACCCTGGGGAAAGGACTTTTTTTCTCCATGCAAAATGGCCTCTCTTTGCTGCGCTTTGCCCAAGCCAACAGCGCAGTGCCCAGTGAGAAATTAGCAAACTTTGCTAGATTCCTCCAAAAATAAAGCTGCCAGAACTAGGAGCTTGCGCGTCCTTAGAGCCCCAAAGGCCACCTTTCATCTTATATGCAGACCTTGGGCCAGTGACTTCTTTTTCCCATGCAAAATGGCCTCTCTTTGCAGCCATTTGCCCTGGCCAACAGGGCAGTGCCCAGTGAGAAATTTTTACACTCTGCTAGATTCCTCCACAACTAAATCTGCCAGCTACTAGGAGCTTGCGAGTCCTAGGAACCCCAAAGGCCACCTTTCATTGATACCCAGACCCTGGGGATATGACTTCATTTTCCCCATGGAAAATGGGGTCAGTTTGACGCCACTCGCCCTGGCCATCTGCATCGTTCCTGGTGGGAAATTTGCAAACGTGGCTGATTTTCTCCAAAAGTAAAGCTGCTGGCAATGAGGACCCTGCAACTCCTTAGGGCCCCAGATGCCACCTTTCATCTGATACGCAGACCCTGGGCCAATGACTTCATTTTCCCCATGGAAAATGGCCTCCATTTCTGGCCTCTCGCCCTGCCAATAGGGTGTTGCCCAGTAAGAAATTTGCAATCTTTGCTGGATTTCTCCAAATCTAAAGCTGCCAATAAGTAGTACCCTGCAAGTCCTTAGAGCCCCAAAGGCCACCTTTCATCTGACACCCAGACCCTGGGGAAAGGACTTGTGTTTCCCATGGAAAATGGCCTCCACTTGCAGCCATTTGCCCTGGCCAACAGGGCAGTGCCCAGTGAGAAATTTTTACACTTTGCTGGATTCCTCCACAACTAAAGCTGCCAGCAATGAGGAGCTTGCAAGTCCTAGGAGCCCCAAAGGCCAGCTTTCATCTGACACCCAGACCCTGGGGACATGACTTCATTTTCCCCATGGCAAATGGGGTCAGTTTGAGGCCACTCGCCCTGGCCATCTGCATCGTTCCCGGTGGGAAATTTTCAAATTTTGCAGGATTCCTCCACAACTAAAGCTGCCAGCAACAAGGAGCTTGCGAATCCTTGGAGCCCCAAAGGCCACCTTTCATCTGACACCCAGACCCTGTGGAAAGGACTTTATTTTCCCCATGGAAAATGGGGTCAGTTTGAGGCCACTAGCCCTGGCCATCTGCATCGTGCCCGGTGTGAAATTTGCAAACTTGGCTGATTTTCTCAAAAAGAAAACCTGCTGGCAACGAGCACACTGGAAGTCCTTAGAGCCCCAAAGGCCACCTTTCATCTGATACGCAGACCCTGGGGAAAGGACTTCTTTTACCCATGGGAAATGGCCTCCATTTGCAGCCACTCACCCTGGCAGAAAGAGGGGAGACAAGCTAGAATTATCAAATCTTTGCTGGATTTTTCTAAAAGTAAAGCTGGCAGCAACTAGGATCCTGTAAGTACTTAGAGCCTCAAAGGCCACCTTGAACATAGTACTGAGACCCTGGGTAAAGGACATTTTTCCCATGGAAAATGGCCTTCATTTGTGGCCACTTGGCCTGGCAGGCAGGGCAGTGCCAAGCCAGCCATTTGAAAACTCTGCTGGATTCTTCCAAAACAAAAGCTGCCAGCAACTAGGACGATGCACGTCCTTAGAGCCCCAGATACCAACTTTCATCTGATAGCCAGACCCTGGGGAAAGGACTTCTTTACCCCATGCAAAATGGCCTCTCTTTGCAGCCATTTGCCCTAGCCAACAGCGCAGTGCCCAGTGAGAAATTTGCAAACTTTGCTGTATTCCTCCACAACTAAATCTGCCAGCAACTAGGAGCTTGCGAGTCCTAGGAGCCCCAAAGGCCACCTTTCATTGATACCCAGACCCTGGGGATATGACTTCATTTTCCCCTTGGAAAATGGGGCCAATTTGACGCCACTCACCCAGGCCATCTGCATCGTTCCTGGTGGGAAATTTTCAACCTAGGCTGATTTTCTCCAAAACTAAAGCTGCTGTCAACGAGGACCCTGCAACTCCTTAAGGCCCCAGATGCCACCTTTCATCTGATACGCAGACGCTGGGCCAATGACTTCATTTTCCCCATGGAAAATGGGCTCCATTTCTGGCCTCTCGCCCTGCCAATAGGGTGTTGCCCAGTGAGAAATTTGCAATCTTTGCTGGATTTCTCCAAATCTAAAGCTGCCAATAAGTAGTACCCTGCAAGTCCTTAGAGCCCCAAAGGCCACCTTTCATCTGACACCCAGACCCTGGGGAAAGGACTTGTTTTTCCCATGGAAAATGGCCTCCAGTTGCAGCCATTTGCCCTGGCCAACAGGGCAGTGCCCAGTGAGAAATTTTTACACTTTGCTGGATTGCTCCACAACTAAAGCTGCCAGCAACTAGGAGCTTGCGAGTCCTAGGAGCCCCAAAGGCCACCTTTCATTGATACCCAGACCCTGGGGATATGACTTCATTTTCCCCATGGAAAATGGGGTCAGTTTGAGGCCACTCGCCCTGGCCATCTGCATTGTTCCCGGTGTGAAATTTTCAAACATGGCTGATTTTCTCCAAAAGTAAAGCTGCTGGCAATGAGGACCCTGGAAGTCCTTAGAGCCCCATAGCCACTCTTCTTCTGACACCCAGACCCTGGTGAAAGGACTTCATTTTCCCATGCATAAAAAACTCTCTTTGCAGCCATTTGCCCTGGCCAACAGGCAGTGCCCAGTGAGAAATTTTTAACATTGCTTGATTCCTCCACAACTAAAGCTGCCAGCAACTAGGAGCTTGCAAGTCATAAGAGCCCCAAAGACCACCTTTCATCTGACACCCAGACCCTGGGGACATGACTTCATTTTCCCCATGGAAAATGGGGTCAGTTTGAGGCCACTCGCCCTGGCCATCTGCATCGTTCCCGGTGTGAAATTTTCAAATTTAGCAGGAATACTCCACAACTAAAGCTGCCAGCAATGAGGAGCTTGCAAGTCCTTAGAGCCCCAAAGGCCACCTTTCATCTGACACCCAGACCCTGGGGAAAGGACTTCATTTTCCCCATGGAAAATGGGGTCAGTTTGAAGCCACTAGCCCTGGCCACCTGCCTCGTGCCCGGTGTGAAATTTTCAAACTAGGCTGATTTTCTCAAAAACTAAAGCTGCTGGCAACGAGGACGCCAAAAGTCCTTAGAGCCCCAAAGGCCACCTTTCATCTGACACCCAGACCCTGGGGACATGACTTCATTTTCCCCATGGAATAGCGGATCAGTTTGAGGCCACTCACCCTGGCCATCTGCATCGTTCCCGGTGTGAAATTTGCAAACTTGGCTGATTTTCTCAAAAACAAAACCTGCTGGCAACGAGCACACTGGAAGTCCTTAGAGCCCCAAAGGCCACCTTTCATCTGACACCCCGACCCTGGGGAAAGGACTTCTTTTTCCCATGGGAAATGGCCTCTGTTTGCAGCCACTCACCCTGGCAGAAAGAGGGGGGACAAGCTAGAATTACCAAATCTTTGCTGGATTTTTCCAAAAGTAAAGCTGGCAGCAACTAGAATCCTGTAAGTACTTAGAGCCTCAAAGGCCACCTTGAACATAGAACTGAGACCCGGGGTAAAGGACATTTTTCCCATGGAAAATGGCCTTCATTTGTGGCCACTTGGCCTGGCAGGCAGGGCAGTGCCAAGCCAGCCATTTGAAAACTCTGCTGGATTCTTCCAAAAGTAAAGCTGCCAGCAACTAGGACGATGCAAGTCCTTAGAGGCCCAGATGCCACCTTTCATCTGACACCCAGACCCTGGGGAAAGGACTTCTTTACCCCATGAAAAATGGCCTCTCTTTGCAGCCATTTGCCCTAGCCAACAGCGCAGTGCCCCCTGAGAAATTTGCAAACTTTGCTGGATTCCTCCACAACTAAATCTGCCAGCAACTAGGAGCTTGCAAGTCCTTAGAGCCCCAAAGGCCACCTTTCATCTGACACCCAGACCCTGGGGACATGACTTCTTTTTCCCAATGAAAAATGGGGTCAGTTTGAGGCCACCCACCCTGGCCATCTGCATCATTCCCGGTGGGAAATTTGAATACTTGGCTGATTTTCTCCAAAACTAAAGCTGCTGGAAACTAGGACGCTGCAACACCTTAGGGCCCCAGAGGCCACCTTTCATCTGATATGGAGACCCTTGGCCAATGACTTCTCTTTCCCATGCAAAATGGCCTTCATTTGCAGCCATTTGCCCTGGCCAACAGGGCAGTGCGGAGTGAGAAATTTTTACACTTTGCTGGATTCCTCCACAACTAAAACTGCCAGCAATGAGGAGCTTGCGAGTCCTAGGAGCCCCAAAGGCCACCTTTCATTGATACCCAGACCCTGGGGATATAACTTCATTTTCCCCTTGGAAAATGGGGTCAGTTTGAGGCCACTCGCCCTGGCCATCTGCATCGTGCCCGGTGTGAAATTTGCAAACTTGGCTGATTTTCTCCAAAAGTAAAGCTGCCGGCAACTAAGACCCTGCAAGTGCTTAGAGCCCCAGATGCCACCTTTAATCTGATACGCAGACCCGGGGCCAATGACTTCATTTTCCCCATGGAAAATGGGCTCCATTTCTGGCCTCTCGCCCTGACCAATAGGGTGGTGCCCAGCAAGAAATTTGCAATCTTTGCTGGATTTCTCCAAATCTAAAGCTGCCAATAAGTAGTACCCTGCAAGTCCTTAGAGCCCCAAAGGCCACCTTTCATCTGACACCCAGACCATGGGGAAAGGAATTCTTTTTCCCATGGAAAATTGCCTCCATTTGCAGCCATTTGCCCTGGCCAACAGGGCACTGCCCAGTGAGAAATTTTTACACTTTGCTGGATTCCTCCACAACTAAAGCTGCCAGCAACTAGGAGCTTGCGAGTCCTTAGAGCCCCAAAGGCCAGCTTTCATCTGACACCCAGACCCTGGGGACATGATTTCATTTTCCCCATGGAAAATGGGGTCAGTTTGAGGCCACTCGCCCTGGCCATCTGCATCGTTCCCGGTGGGAAATTTTCAAACTTGGCTGATTTTCTCCAAAAGTAAAGCTGCTGGCAATGAGGACCCTGGAAGTCCTTAGAACTCCATGGCCACTTTTCTTCTGACACCCAGACCCTGGTGAAAGGACTTCATTTTCCCATGCATAAAAACCTCTCTTTGCAGCCATTTGCCCTAGCCAACAGCGCAGTGCCCAGTGAGAAATTTGCAAATTTTGCTGTATTCCTCCACAGCTAAAGCTGCCAGCAACTAGGAGCTTGCAAGTCCTTAGAGCCCCAAAGGCCACCTTTCATCTGACACCCAGACCCTGGGGACATGACTTCATTTTCCCCATGGAAAAATGGGGTCAGTTTGAGGCCACTCACCCTGGCCATCTGAATCGTTCCTGGTGGGAAATTTGCAAACTTGGCTGATTTTCTCCAAAAGTAAAGCTGCTGGCAACGAGGACCCTGCAACTCCTTAGGGCCCCAGATGCCACCTTTCATCTGATACACAGACCCTGGGCCAATGACTCCATTTTCCCCATGGAAAATGGCCTCCATTTCTGACCTATCGCCCTGAGCAATAGGGTGGTGCCCAGCAAGAAATTTGCAATCTTTGCTGGATTTCTCCAAATCTAAAGCTGCCAATAAGTAGTACCCTGCAAGTCCTTAGAACCGCAAAGGCCACCTTTCATCTGACACCCAAACCCTGGGGACATGACTTCATTTTCCCCATGGAAAATCGGATCAGTTTGAGGCCACTCGCCCTGGCCATCTGCATCGTTCCCGGTGTGAAATTTGCAAACTTGGCTGATTTTCTCAAAAACTAAAGCTGCTGGCAATGAGCACACTGGAAGTCCTTAGATCCTCTAAGTCCACCTTTCATCTGATACGCAGACCCTGGGGAAAGGACTTCTTTTTCCCATGGGAAATGGCCTCTGTTTGCAGCCACTCACCCTGGCAGAAAGAGGGGAGACAAGCGAGAATTACCAAATCTTTGCTGGATTTTTCCAAAAGTAAAGCTGGCAGCAACTCAGATCCTGTAAGTACTTAGAGCCTCAAAGGCCACCTTGAACATAGTACTGAGACCCTGGGTAAAGGACATTTTTCCCATGGAAAATGGCCTTCATTTGTTGCCACCTGGCCTGGCAGGCAGGGCAGTGCCAAGCGAGCAATTTGCAATCTCTGCTGGATTCTTCCAAAACAAAAGCGTCCAGCAACTAGGACCCTGAGAGTCCTTAGAGCCCCAGATGCCAACTTTCATCTGATAGCCAGACCCTGTGGAAAGGACTTCTTTTCCCCATGCAAAATAACTTCTCTTTGCAGCCATTTGCCCTGGCCAACAGGGCAGTGCCCAGTGAGAAATTTTTCAACTTTGCTGGATTCTTCCACAACTGAAGCTGCCAGCAACTAGGAGCTTGGAAGTCTTTAGAGCCCCAAAAGCCCCCTTTCATTGATACCATGAATCTGGGGAAAGGACTTCTTTTCCCCTGGGAATGGCCGCCTTTTGCAGCCATTCACCCTGGCAGAAAGAGGGGAGCCAAGCGAGAATTACCAAGTCTTTGCTGGATTCTTCCAAAAGAAAAGCTGGCAGCAACTAGGACCCTGGAAGTACTTAGAGCCTCAAAGGCCGCCTTGAACATATTCCTCAGACCCTGGGCAGAAGACATTTTTTCCATGCAAAATGGCCTCCATTTGCAGCCATTTGCCCTGTCCAACAGCGCAGTGCCCAGTGAGAAATTTACAAATTTTGCTGGATTCTTCCAAAACTAAAGCTGCTGGCAACGAGGACCCTGCAAGTGCATAGAGCCCCAGATGCCACCTTTCATCTGATACCCAGACCCGGGGCCAATGACTTCATTTTCCCCAGGGAAAATCGATTCTATTTGTGGCCTCTTGCCCTAACCAAGAGGGTGGTGCCCAGCAAGACTTTTGCAATCTTGGCACGATTTCTCCAAATCTAAACCTGCCAGTAAGTAGTACCCTGCAAGTCCTTAGAGCCCCAAAGGCCACATTTCATTGATACTCAGACCCTGGGGACATGACTTCTTTTTCCCATGAAAAATGGTGTCTCTTTGAGGCCTCTTGCGTTGGTCGTCTGCATCGTTCCCGGTGTGAAATGTGCAAACTCGGCTGATTTTCTCCAAATCTAAAGCTGCCTCCAACGAGGACCCTGCAACTCCTTAGGGCCCCAAACATCACCTCTCTGCTGATTCCCAGATCATGGGGAAATTACTTCTTTTTCCCATAGAAATGGTATCCCTGTGCGGCCTTTTACCCTGGCAGAATTTGGGGTGCCAAGCAGGAAATTTGAAAATTCTGCTGGATTTCCATAAAAGTAAAGCTGCCAGCAACTAAGACCCTGCAAGTGCTTAGAGCCCCAGATGCCACCTTTAATCTGATACCCAGACCCAGGGCCAATGACTTCATTTTCCCCGTGGAAAATGGCCTCCATTTCTAGCCTCTTGCCGTAACCAATAGGCTGGTGCCCAGCAAGAAATTTGCAATCTTTCTTGAATTTCTTCTAATCTAAAGCTGCCAGTAAGTAGTACCCTGCAAGTCCTTAGAGCCCCAAAGTCCACCTTTCATCTGACACCCAGACCCTGGGGACATGACTTCTTTTTCCCATGGGAAATGGCCTCGGTTTGCATCCAGACACCCTGGCAGAAAGTGGGGAGCCAAGCTAGAATAATGCAATCTTTGCTTGATTTTTCCAAAAGAAAAGGTGGCAGCAACTAGGACCCTGTAAGTACTTAGAGACCCAATGGCCACCTTGAACATATTACTCAGACCCTGGATAAGGTCATTTTTCCCATGGAAAATGGCCTTCATTTCTGGCCACTTGGCCTGGCAGGCAGGGCAGTGCTTAAGCGAGAAATTTGCAAACTGTGCTAGATTCTTCCAAAACTAAAGCTGCCAGCAACTAGGACGCTGCAAGTCATTAGAACCCCAAACGCCAGCATTCATCTGATACCTCGACCCTGGGAAAATGACATCATTTTCCCTATGGAAAATACTCTTCGTTTGCGGCCGCGCGCCCTGACCAAGAGAGCTCTGCCCAGCAAGAAATTTGTAATCCCTTCTGGATTGCTCCAAATCTAAAACTGCCAGTAAGTTGTACCCTGCAAGTCCTTGGAGCCCCAAAGCCACCTTTCATCTGATACCCAGGCCCTGGGGAAAGGACTTCTTTTTCCCATGCAAAATTGCCTCCATTTGCAGCCATTTGCGCTGGCCAACAGGGCAGTGCCCAGTGAGAAATTTTTACACTTTTCTGGATTCCTCCACAACTAAAGCTGCCAGCAACTAGGAGCTTGCAAGTCCTTATAGCCCCAAAGGCCACCTTTCATTTGACATCTGTTTTTGGCCTCTTGCGCTGGCCGTCTGCATCGTTGCCTGTGTGAAATTTGCAAACTTGGCTGATTTTCTCCAAAACTAAAGCTGCCGCCAACGATGACCCTGCAACTCCTTAGGGCCCCGTTGGACGAGAATTGATTTAAAATGTCTAAATCTCAAGGGTAGTATGGCCCACACAGTCCCTATTTCCATGGCCTTTTAAATTCTGAATTGAGGTGGACTTTATTAGTCCCACATGATTAAAAATAGCTTTTTTCATGCCTCATGACCTTTACAGAATTCAAAAAATTGACAATTCACATAGACACAACTGTTAAAAGAGGCTCTCCCTGGCTTGCATGCTGATCCAAACACACCCTTAGATGCTAATGGTATGCCAATTTCCATTGAGCATCTCTCCAGTGAAGGCCAATGGTCTTCACCCTCAATCCAAGCTACCACAATTCCTGTAGAAACACTCAAGAAAGTAAAGGAAGCCGCTGAGAAAGCATTCTTTTCCCTCCAACCTGAGGGGCCTTTTGAGCCCTACAGTAAGATTAAGCAGCTACCATCAGAGCCTTTTCTGAAATTTGTAGAATGGTTAACTAGAGCCATTGAAATCCAAGTTAAAAAAGAGAATGCAAGGGAAGAGGTTTTAGAGGAAATGGCATTTACAAATGCAAATGAACAGTGTCGAGCGGCAATTTTGAGTCTCCCTCTAGAACCTCCCCCTACACTAAAAGATATGCTTCTAGTCTGCAACAGGAAAGTGCCTCTGATGAGTGTTGCTGAAGACACCAGATCAAGGCTGCTGCCAAGACCACCACAGCGTGTCGGTGTTGCCAGCCCTGAGCCCATTCCCTCAGCACAGCTGTACCCTGGGCAGCAGCGAAGACCAGCAACGGTTGACCCCACAAATCCATGCCTGCTTTGCAATAACCTTAGGCATTGGAGTAGCCAGTGCCCCCTGAAAAAGCAATTTGATGAATTTAGAAATGGCACGGGAGGAGAATTACAAGCACTCCCAGGAGGTCAACAACAACAAAAAAACTAAAAGGGGAGCGCTGGCCTGCCAGGCATGCAGACACAAAAAGAGCAGGCCAAGGGAATAAGGGAACCAAAACAAACCAAGTGTGCGGTAATATTACTATTTATGTAAGTGAAGCAGATGCTTCAAAGACCCCGTCTGCTGGTCCACTGTTGAGAGTGAAAGAAAATAACCTTTGTTATGATTTAGGTGAACCTATGTTAACCACGTCTTCTGTCAATGAGCCTTACAGTTTGCAGCTGACAGGATCACTCCACCTGAAAGACACTGACTGGCATTTTGTCTCTGTCAATCCAGAACAGAAGGGTACTTGGCACCGAATTCGTTGTAAGTACATGGTCATTGGGGACACCAAACACACACCACATGAGATTGAAATTGTTCCAAGAATGACAACATCAGATCCTGAGCAATTCGTTCTTGGGCTGCACTGTTTCCACCCACCCCTGTTTCTTCCCAAAGGACAAATTGTTGCACAAGCTATCCCTGTGCCGTTTTTGCCTGAAGGCACCAAAAAACAAGGGCCCACAGTTGCCCGGGTCCAAGTTATTGGGAGAGACAAACCCAAATTATGGTGTAATGTTGGTGGGGGTGGGGAGTCAAAATGCATTGAGATTCTTGTAGACACAGGTGCAGACTGCACAGTGACCCCAGTACAAGACTGGCCTGCACATTGACCTTTGGAAAATGTTGCCGGTCACGTTCAAGGTGTAGGAGGCCTGCAATTGGTGAGACAATCCAAAAGCGTCATCCAAATCGAGGGACCAAACGGACAATTGGCAAATATCCGTCCATTTGTGTTAGATTATTCGGAACCTTTGTTAGGGAGAGATTCAATGGCCCAGTGGGGTGTCACAATTGATATTCCAGACTCTCCACAGCATTTTTGTACAGCGGCCATTGAACAACAGCGCCCCACCCAAAAACTGAAGTGGAAAACAGACAAACCAGTCTAGGTGAAACTGTGGCCGCTCAGTAAACAAAAAATGAAGGCGCTTGAGGAGCTAGTGGAAGAGCAACTTAAAAAGGGTCACATTGTGGAGACCAAGTCCCCGTGGAACTCTCCAGTGTTTGTCATTCAGAAAGCTGACAAAAAGAGATGGTGGCTCCTCCACAACCTCCGACAAATTAGTAATGTCATTGAAGATATGGGCTCTCCCCAACCTGGTATGCCATCCCCAACAATGCTTCCCCAGGATTGGAAATTAGCTGTTATTGATATAAAAGATTGTTTTTTCCATATTCCCCTACACCCTGACGATGCACCGCGTTTCGCATTCTCAGTCCCCACCATCAACATGGAAGCTCTTATGAAAAGGTACCATTGGACAGTTTTCCCTCAGGGCCTTAAGGTCTTGCCAGCAATCTGCCAGTGGTATGTCTCTTCCCTGCTTTCCCCAGTGTGTGCAGCCACAGAGAAGGCCATCATCTATCATTATATGGATGATATCCTTGTGTGTGCCCCCAATGATGATCTACTCACACATGCGCTTGACCTAACGATCGATGCATTGATTGTTGCAGGGTTCGAACTCCAGGAAAGAAAATTCAAAAGATGCCACCTTGGAAATATTTGAGCTTAGAAATTGGAAATAGGACCATTGCTCCTCAAAAACTAGAAATCAATCCAAGGATCAAGACCCTTGCGGATGTCCACAATTTGTGTGGGTCTTTGAATTGGGTAAGGCCATGGCTTGGTCTGACTAACAAAGACCTTGCCCCTCTTTTCAATTTATTGAAAGGGGGAGAGGACCCAGGTGCTTCTAGGTCTATTACCCCAGAGGCACGGAAAGCTCTAGAAAAGGTTCAGATTGCAATGTCCACAAGACAGGCTAACCGATGTCAGCCTGACCTGTCATTCAAATTTATCATCTTAGGTAAGTTGCCATACCTCCATGGAATCATTTTCCAGTGGGAGGAAAAACAAACACCTAAGGCAAAGGACACACCTAAAAAAGGGCCAGGAGAAGAGGGACCCTCTCTTCAGCACAGAATGGGTTTTCCTCAGTCACAAAAGGTCCAAGAGAATGACAAAGTCTCAAGAGCTGGTAGCAGAACTGATCCAGAAAGCAAGGACTCGGATCAGAGAGTTAGCAGGATGTGACTTTAAGTGCATTCACATTCCAATTGAGTTAAAATTGGGTCAAAATACTATGCAAATATTGGAACAATCATTTCGAGAAAATGAAGTGTTGCAGTTTGCTCCTCATTCCTACTCAGGACAAATTTCTGTAGAGCGGCCTGTGCATAAAATTTCAAACAAGATGTTCAATTTACTCTGAAATTGAGAAGTGCTCAGAGTAGGAGACCTTTAAAAAAGGCTCTGAGTGTCTTTACAGAAGCATCCGGGAGGTCCCACAAGTCTGTTATGATTTGGAAGGATCCTCAAACCCAGTGGTGGGAGACGGACATTGCTGAGGTGGAAGGTTCACCTCAGGTTGCTGAATTGGCTGCTGTTGTTAGGGCTTTTGAAAGGTTCTCAGAACCATTCAATCTGATTACGGATTCTGCATATGTGGCAGGAGTAGTATCCAGGGCAGATCAAACAATACTGCAAGAAGTGTCTAATAACGCACTTCTCAAATTGCTCTCAAAACTTGTAAAGTTAGTCACTCGCTGGGAGCAACCATTTTATGTGATGCACGTCAGGTCACACACCGACTTGCCAGGGTTTATCGCTGAAGGCAACAGAAGGGCAGATGCCCTTGCTGCACCTGCAGTGATGGCCACACTTCCAAATGTTTTTGAACAGGCAAAAATCAGCCACCAGCTTTTCCACCAAAATGCACCTGGTCTGATTCATCAGTTTCACATCACTGGAGAACAGGCCAAAGCGATTGTGGACACATGCCCAAATTGCCAACAACATGCACTCCCTACAGTGAGTACGGGAGCAAACCCTAGGGGGTTGAACAGTTGTGAACTGTGGCAAACAGATGTTACACACATACAGTCATTTACACGGCAGAAATACGTTCACGTTAGTTTCTGGAGCGGTCTATGCTTCTGCCCACACAGGAGAGTCATCTAATGATGCCATTAAGCACCTCTTACAGGCTTTTTCTTTCATGGGCATCCCCAAGGAGTTGAAAACTGATAATGGGCCTGCCTACAAATCCAAGGAATTCGGGAGCTTCCTGCAGCAATGGGAAGTAGAGCACAAAACTGGCATCCCCTACTCCCCTACAGGTCAAGCCATTGTAGAAAGGACTCACTGTGATATTAAAAGAGTCCTGGACCAGCAACAACAGGTTCTGGAGCGGAACCTCCCCACATCCGGTTGTCCAGGGCGCTGTTCACAATCAATTTTCTGAATTGTTCCTTTGGCAGCCTGAACCCGCCCATCCTATGCCACTTTGGGGGGAGCAGTCATACGTTGATGAAAGAAAAGCCTCCGGTTTTAGTAAAGGACCCTGAGACCTGGAAGACGGTGAGACTTTAAAAATTGGTTACTTGGGGACGTACATATGCCTGTGTGTCCACCCCCTCTGAGTTAAAGTGGGTTCCTTCCAAATGGGTAAGGCCCTATGTTCCCAAGGTCTCAGAGAAATCGACAGAAGCGCCCCAGGTTGCCAATGCTGCCTGGAGAAGGAAACGCCGCACGCGTTCTCTGGAGGAAATTCCATTTAAGCCTCCTATCTGGAATAGTTTGTAATATATGTTCATCTTAAGTTTCCTTTTACTGGTTTAGATCCCGCTGTTCATGTGCAGTCTCGAGACGCCATGAGACCGAGCCTGCTCCTCATCCTATTTGCGATCATTTCTCCAGCGATCTCCTGGATAGTCCCTCAGCCCAAAGCGAACGTATGGACCACCTTAGCCAGAGCCCTTGGACAAGATCACATTTGTCTCTCCACAGCAACGGCCTCTGATCCCCTCTCAACTTGCCTGCTGGGAGTTTGTGGGAAATCGGCGGAAGAAATGCGGCACACAATATGCGTGATCAGCAAGTCTCAAACTTTATTGATAGTTCACACATATTTATATTGGTGTTAATGAAGCTTATACATATTGCAAAGCTGAGCTCATTATTGGTTAATTACTTATCGGCCAACCATGCCTACTTCTATATTCTTATGGTTATTTTGTTACTACTTCTACATTCTTGTGGTTATTCTGCTGAAATTATCCTCATATTTTTGGCATAAGATCCTCTCCTCTATCCAGTTGTTGCACCAAGGGCACAATGTCCTTGTCAGTTGTTGGACACTGACTGCTGAATCCTAGACTTGTCTCCTTCTAACTTAACCAACGGTATTATGTCGACATGACCTTTCTCAGCTAGCCAACTGTCCACAAAGCTCTCCACAGGAGTTCCCTTTAAATCCTCAGAGTTCCCAAATGAAATGTGGAATGCTTTAAAAGAAGTTAACTTACTTGCACCTTCTCCTGGCCCCTATCCTGCTGACAATCCTTTACTGTTTTGGTAGGAGTGGGCAAGAAAGTTACCAGTGCCAAAAAGGGAGCCACAAGAGTTCCATCTCTTAGGCTCCATGAATGCAACCTTTTGCATTCACTTTAAATTCAATTCCCGATTACCATATCAGGAAGTTAAACGAAACACCTATCCTGACCCTAGCAACCCACACTATACAGACAAAAACTGGTGTGAAAATTCAGTCCTAGTCATGCACTCATCAGGTGGTGATTATAAGCCTCATGAACTCCCAAAAGGTGTGTTTTTAATATGTGGAGACAGAGCATGGGCAGGTCTCCCTCCTTGTCTGCTCTGGGGTCCATGTACCTTTGGCAAGCTAAGCTTGTTAACCCCAAATCGAACAATCCTAATTCATTGGCAAACAAAAAACAACACACATACATTGGCTATCCAAAAAAGAGACCTAAGGCAATTAGACCCTGACTGTAATTCGGAAATTGTTCACTGGTCTAGACCTAAAGCCACCGCAATTACAGTCCTTCTGCCGTGGATCTCGGAAGTAAAAAGCATGGGAGAATTAGGCTGATTGGAATGCTGGGTTTCAAAACAGGCAAACCTTACTTCTACTGCCCTGAGTGACCTCTTATCAGATGAGGAAATTACCAGGCAAGCCACCATTCAGAATAGGGCAGCCATAGACTATCTGCTCCTTCTGCACAACCATCGCTGTGAAGAATTTGAAGGTCTCTGCTGCCTCAATTTGTCATCAAAGGCACAGAACATCCATGCCACGATCGACAAGATGAAAACCATGGTGAGCGACATCAAGCAAGAAACTGATGACTGGCTGAGTGGACTGTTCAAAGGCTGGGGACTCTCGGGCTGGGTGGGATCTATTCTGAAAACTGTAATTTTAGTATTGTTTATATTAGTTACTGTTGTTGTAGTTGTTAGCATTGTTTTTGGACTAGTCAAACGCATGGTTCTCAAGTTGATTTCAAGCTCATCTCCCCCTCCTGAAGTTTACCATTTGGAAGCCCTTAGTGCTCCAATGAATGACATGGAAGCCTCAGTGGAAAGCACTGAACGTCCTGTAGAGGAGGAACCGCTTTACCAACCATGGTTTGGCAAGCACTCTGCACCACAAACCCAGTCCTCTTCTTTTTAAACAAAACTAGGGGGAGATGTTGCAGTGTGATGCCATTTCCTGTTTCACCTATCCCAACCCCCCAGTGTGCCTTTCCTTTCCCCTTTTGCCCTCCTACTAAGAGCTGTCCATCAATCTTAACATTCCAGCAAGGGTGCCGTGTGGTTGGCAGAAATTCAAAAGATGCCCCTCAGGTCCGGGCTCATTGGCCTGTCCAAGTGCCTTTATCCCTTGAGCCTTCCCCTCCTCACACCTGGTTGGTCCTCACCTGTCCCTTCCCCTCCCCCTGTCCCCAGGGCTTAAAAGGAGACGAGACCATGTGGTCGGTATTCTACTGGGAGCTGTTTCAGAGGTCTACCATCCTGCAATAAAACTCTGGATTAAGACTCTACGATAGAATCCTCTCCTTTCTCTTCACCGTCGCCTGAACCTTTTCCACCAGAGGTAAACTGAGTTCCTACTATGCCTGGATTTGTTGCGAGTGCCTAGCTGCAGCACCCAGCCGGCCAAATGTATCTCTGAGGTGAAACACCACAGCCGCTGCCTTTGGCCCAGCAGCAAGGGTCAGACGGGCCCAGGCATGTCCCACCCAGATATATTGGGATTACTATTCTATACACTATGTCCTTCCTTCTGCCACATCCTTCTGCCACTTCCTTCCCTGCCTCCACTTTGATGTTAATTTGCAAACTGTCAAGTAGTTACAGGAAATTACTCTTTAAGTATCCTTTTGGAGCTTAGAAATGAAGAAATAACAAAATTGTGTCAAAACAGTGCATTAAAAACCGATTTTAAAGTGAGAATTAGCTATTGAAAATTCAGAAATAAAAAAGGAAAGGATGGAATGGATGGTTTTAAGGGATCTTCTTTGTATTTCTGTGATACAAATGAGGTTCTCAATTTTTACACCTTCTAAAAACACATCGTGAAAGTTACTACTTTCAGTAACAAAAATATTTCTAAAACAAGGAAATTGATTTATGCAGATGAAAATATCATCTTCCAAATAGTCATCATCAATTCCAAAGGATTACCCTGCTTTTACACAGTAAGCTTTATGGAGATTTCTATTCTCACACAAACACAGAAGAATTTTTCAAATTACTAGAAAATCTTAAAGGAAATTAACCTTTGAGAAAAAAGATCCAAAAAAGAGCAGGAAGTTATATACGTCCACACTTGTTACATGTTGGTTACTAAATATTGGCTCTGGTTTTTGGCGAGTACACTTCCCATTCACACACGCAGATACCCCTCTTCCTCCTGCACACAGATGTGTGATATTAGATCTCAAAGAATGGACTATGTTTTTTACTCTTAGATATGTTTTGGTTCTCAAAGTCAAAGTGTATTCTTCCTGAATCTATTACCTGGATTTTTTTCCTGGAAGGTAATGTGCTTGTGTCTGTTCGAAATGTGGGGGAGGGGACAGGGAGCACAGCGATTTGAAAATAACTTGCAGCTTAACTAAGAAAGAGGGCTGCTTCTTGAATGTGCAGCAAATGAAAGATTGGGGGCATAATCATGGAAAGTTTGAGGTGCTAGAAGAGTTTCTCCTTGCAACAGCTTTAAAACTTATAGAGGTCAATACCTTATCAATCTCCTGCCTCTTAAATTCACGTTAACATTTGAATGGAAGGAGTTTTAGAAAACCTTCTTTTGCTTCTCGCTAAACACTATGTTACACTCTGTGGAAATTCTAGGGCAAGATCAGGAGATATTTTCTATACTGGCACAGTTTTTCCTTGTGAGACATAGTGGAAAAGCTTTTTGCTAAGATGTAGGTGACAAGAGATGCTAAAGACAAAGATACAGAGCTCTCCGAAGCGAAGTGCCAGTCCTGTGTGTCTTTGAGCAGAAGCTGCGCTCCGGAGCGCACGGCACCCGGCACAGTGCGCGAAGAAGCTGCTTCTTCACTGCCGGGAGATGGAGAGAGTGGGATCTTCTGAAAGGTGAAGAACGAAACTGCACAACACCAGCATAGTGTGCGCAGCTTTCAAGCTTACAGGAAACAGTACCTTAGCACTCTCCTGCCTTTTCCATTCATGTTAACATTAATAGGGAAGGAGTTCCGTAACCACTTTCCATTGCTTCCTGCTAAACTTGATTAAGCCCTCCATGCAATGTCTAGGACAAGATCGAGGGACGTCTTCTGTGCTGGCATAGTTTTTCCTTGCAAGACATAGAAGAAAAGCTTTTTGCTAAGATGCACATGACAAGAGATGCAAAAGATGGAGATATGATGCTCTACGAAGCTAAGCACCAGTTTCAGGCACCTTTGGGCAGATGCCGATCTGGAGCGCAGAGCACCTGGCAGTGTAATCTGTGCGTGAAGAAACTGTTTCTTCAGCTCCGGGAGACGGAGAGCGAGGCAGATCCTGAGAGGCGAAGAACAAAACCACACAACACCAGCATTCTTTGCTCAGCTGTCAAATTGATAGAGAATAGTTCCTTTCCACACACCTGCCTGTTAAACTCACATTACCATTTGTATGGAAGGACTTCTTGGTAAACTTTCTTTTGCTTCTTGCTAAACCTTATGCAACCCTCTGTGGAACCTCTAGGGGATGATCTGAAGACGTTTTCTTCAATGGCATAGTTTCAGCTTGCGAGACATAGTATAAAAGCTTTTCGCTAACATGCAGGCGACAAGAGAGACAGAAGACGGAGATATGGAGCTCTCCAAAGCGAAGCGTTGGTCCCGGACATCTTTCAGCTGAATCTGCGCTCCGGAGCAGACCGTGCCAGGCACAATGCTTGGTGCATAAAGAAGCTGCTTCTTCACCTCATGGAGAAGTAGAACGCGGCAGCTTCCCAGATGTGAAGAACGGAGCCACACATACCCGGCATTGTGTGCGCAGCTTTCAAACTGAGAGAGGACAGCACCTTTCCACTCTCCTGCCTATTACATTCACATTAACATTCGAATAGAAGGAGTTCCAAAAAAACTATCCTGCGAAGCTTGCTTAACTTTATGCAGCCCCCCGTTCAACTTCTAGGGAAGTGTCAGGGGACGTTTTCTGTGCTGGTACTGTTTTATCTTGTGAGACATAGTGGAAAAGTTTTTGCTAAGTTGTACACTACAAGAGATGCATAAGACTGAGATACAGAGTTTTTTGAAGTGCCGGTCCTGTGCGTCTTTCAGCAGAAGGCGCGCTCTGGAGCACACCGCACCCGGCACAATGCTCTGTGTGTCAAGAAACGCTTCTTCGCCTCCGGGAGACGGCGAGCACAGCAGCATCCAAGAGGAGAAGAATGGAGCTTCTCAACACAAGGATTGTGTGCATAACTTTCAAACTGTGAGAGGACAGTATCTTACCAATCTCCTGCCTTTTACATTCACATAAACATTTGAATGGAAGGACTTCTCAGCAACTTTCTTTTGCTTCTTGCTAAACACAATGCAGCCCTCACTAGTAATTCTAGGGCCAGATTGGGAGATCTGTTTTCTGTACTGGCACAATTTCTCCTTGAGAGACCTAGTGGGAAAACTTTTCTCTCAGACATAGGCAATGAGAGACCCAGAGGACAGTGATACTGAGCTTTCCAATGGTAAATGCTGGTCCAGGGCGTCTTTCAGCAGAAGCCACCCTCTGGAAAGAACTGCGAGCAGCACAGTGCTCTGAGTGCAAAGAAGCTGCTTCTTTGCCTCCGGGAGACAGAGTGAGTGGCAGCTTCCAAAAGGCGAAGAAGTAAGCCTCCCAACACAGGTATTGTGTGCACAGCTTTCAAACTGAGAGAGGATAGTACCCTTTCACTCTCTTGCCTTTTACATTCACGTTGACATTCGAATACAAGGGGTTCGAAACAACTTTCTTCTTGCTAAACTTTATGCAGCACTCCGATCAACTTCAAGAACAAGATCGGGGGACGTTTTATGTGCTGGCACAGTTTCTACTTTCGAGACATAGTGGAAAAGTTTTTCACTAACATGTAGGGGACATGAGAAGCAGAAGATGGAGATACGGAGTACATTGAAGCTAAGCGCCAGTCCCGAGCGTCTTTCGGCAGAAGCTGCACTCCGGAGTGCACAGTGACCGGCACAATGCTTTATGCGCGAAGAAGCTGCTTTTTCACCTCCGGGAAAGAGAGAATGCGCAGGTCCCATGAGGCGAAGAACGGAGCTGGAAAACACTGGCATTTTATGTGCAGCTTTCACACTGAGAGACGACAGGACCTAACCACTCTCCTGCCTTTTCCATTTACATTCACATTCCTAAGGAAGAAGTTCTGAAACAACTTTCCTGTGCAGCCTGCTAAACTTTATGTAGCTCTTTGTTCAAAATCTAAGGAAAGTTTGGGGGACCTTTTTTGTACTGACACAGTTTCTCCTTGCAAGACATAGTGGGAAAGCTTTTCGCTAACATGTAGGTGACAAGAGACACAGAATACAAAGATACGGAGCTTATTGAAGCTAAGCGCCAGTTCTGAGTGTCTTTTGTCATAAGCCGTGCTCTGGAGCACACGGCAACAGGCACAATGCTCTGTGCACGAAGAAGCCGCTTCTTCACCTCTGGGAGAACGAGAGAACAGCAGGTCCCGAAAGGAGAGGAACGGAGTCGCACAACACTGCCATTGTGTGCACAGCCTTCAAACTGAGAGAGGACAGGACCTTTCCACTGTCCTGTCTTTTACATTCACAGTCATATTCGAAGAGAGGAGTCCCATACCCACTTTTCTGTGCATCCTGCTAAAATCTATGCAGCCCTCCGTGCAATGACCAGGACAAGAGAGAAGGGCGTTTTCTGTGCTGGCATAGTTTCTCCTTGTGAGAAATTGTGGAAAATCTTATCGCTAAAATGCACACAACAAGAGACGACAAAGACAGAGATAACGAGCTCTCAGAAGCTACACACCCGTCCTAGAGGTCATTCAGCAGAGAAAGGGCGGCGCCATGCAAGAAATTGGCAAGCTTCTCTGGATTTCTCCAAAACTAAATTTGTCAGAAGCAAGGACCCTCCAAGGCCTTAGAGCACCAAAGAAAACCTTTCAACTGATACCCAGATGCTGGGAAAATTACTTCCACATGGAAAATGGCCTCAGTTTGAGGCCAGTCTGGCTAACTGGTGCTAGGCTAGAAATTGGAAAACTTTGCTGGATTTCTCCAAAAATAAAGCTGCCAGCAACTAGGACTCTGCAAGTCCTCAGAGCCCCAAAACTCACCCCTCAACTGATACCCAGTCCATGAGGAAAGGACTTCTTTTTCCCTTGGGAAATGGCCGCCGTTTGCAGCATCACGCTCTAATTGACAGGGCGGTGCCTGCTAAGAAATCTGCAAACTTTGTTGGATTTCTCCAAAACTAAAGCTGCCAGCAATTAGGACCCTGCAAATGTTAGAGACCCAAACGTTACCTTTCATCTGATACTCCAACCCTCTTTTTCCCACAGAAAAATGCCTCCATTTTGCGGCAACATGCGCGGGCCAGCAGCGCAGTACCAAGCTCAAAATTGGCAAACTTTCTTGAATTTCTCCATAACTTAAGCTGCCAGCCACTTGGACCCTGCAAATCCTTAGAGCCCCAAACGTCACATTCCATCTGATACCTAGACCCTGAGAAAAGGACTTTTTTTTCCCAAGGAAAATGGACTTCGTTTGCAGCAACCCCCCCCTTGCCGCCATGGCGGTGCCAAGGTGGAAATGGAGAAACCTGGTCGGATTTCTGCAGAACTAAATCTGCCAGCAACTAGGACCCTGCAAGGCCTTAGAGCCCCAAACGTCACCCCTCAACTGATACCCAGTCCCTGAGAAAAGGACTTCTATTTCCCTTGGAAAATGGCCTCCGTTTGCAGCATCTCGCCCTGACCGACAGGGTGGTGCCTGGTTAGAAATCTGAAAACTTTGCTGGATTTCTCCAAAACTAAAGCTGGCAGCAACTAGGACCCTTCAAGGTTTTAGAACCCCAAAGATCACCTTTCAACTGATTCTCAGACCCTGGATACGTGACTTCTTTTTCCCAAAGAAAAATGGAATCCGCTTTGCAGCACCCGGCCCAGGCCAACAGTGCAGTGCCAAGCTCCATATTGGCAGACTTTGCTGGATTTCTCCAAAACTAAAACTGCCAGCAACTAGGACCCTGCAAATCCTTAGAGCCCCAAAGGCCACCTTTCAACTGACACGTAGACCCTGAGGAAATGACTTCTTTTTTAGCAAAGAAAATGGGTTCTGTTTGCAGCATCTCGCTCTGGCCAACAGGGCGGCGCCTGGTTAGAAATGGGCAAACTTTGATGGATTTCTCCAACATTAAAGCTGCCAGCAACTAGGACCCTGCAAATCCTCAGAGCCCCAAACGTCAACCCTCAAGTGATACCCAGACCCTGAGGAAAGGACTTTTTTTTCCCCATGGAAAATGGAATCCGTTTCCAGCATCTCACCCTGACCAACAGCGCGGCGTCAGGTTAGAAATGGGCAAACTTTGCTGGATTTCTCCAAAATTAAAGCTGCCAGCAACTAGGACCCCTCAAGATTTTAGAACCCCAAACGCCACCTTCCAACTGATACCCAGACCCTGGATAAATGACTTCTTCTTCTCATGGAAAAATACCTCCATTTTGCAGCATCTGGACCGGACAAATAGTGCAGTGCAAAGCTCTTAATTGGCAAACCTTGTTGGATTTCTCCAAAATTAAAGCTGCCAGCAACTAGGACTCTGCAAGTCCTCAGAGCCCCAAAACTCACCCCTCAACTGATACCCAGTCCATGAGGAAAGGACTTCTTTTTCCCTTGGGAAATGGCCGCCGTTTGCAGCATCACGCCCTAATTGACAGGGCAGCACCTGCTAAGAAATCTGCAAACTTTGTTGGATTTCTCCAAAACTAAAGCTGCCAAAAACTAGGACCCTGCAAATCCTTAGAGCCCCAAATGTCACCTTTCCTCTGATACCTAGACCCTGAGAAAAGGACTTTTTTTCCCCAAGGAAAATGGCCTCCGTTTGCTGAATCTTGCCCTGATCAACAGGGCGGTGCCTGGTTAGAAATGGGCACACTTTGCTGGATTTCTCCAAAACTAAAGCTGCCAGCAACTGGAACCCAGCAGCATTTTAGGGCACCAAACATCACCTTTTAACTGATTCCCAGACACTGCGGAAACGACTTCTTTTCCACACGGAAAATGGCCTCCGTTTGAGGCCACTCGCTCTGACCGGCAGGGTGGCACCTGGTTGGAAATTAGAAAAATTTGCTGTATTTCTCCAAAACTAAAGCTGCCAGCAACTAGGACGCTGCACCTCCTTAAAGCTTCAAAGGCCACCTTTCATCTGATACCTAGACCCTGGGGAAAGGATGTCTTTTTCCCATTGAAAATGGAATCTGTTTCCAAAAACTCACCCTTGCTGACAGGGTGGTACCTAGATGGAAATGGACAAACATTGTTGGATTTCTCCAAAAGTAAACCTGTCAGCAACTAGCACCCTGCAAGGCTATAGAGCCATAAAAGTTACCAATCAACTGATACCCAGACCCTGAGGAAACAACTTCTTTTCCACATGGAAAATGGCCACCATTTGAGGCCATTTGCTCTGACCAACATGCCGGTGCCTGGTTAGAAATAGGCAAACTTTGCTGGATTTCTCCAAAACTAAAGCTGCCAGCAATTATGACCCTGCAAGACTAAAGAGCCCCAAACGTTACCCCTCAACTGATACCCAGACACTGGGGAAGCAACGTCATTTCCACAAGGAAAATGGCCTCTCTTTGCAGCCACTCACTCTGAGCAACAGGGCAGAGCTAGGTTAGTAATTGGCAAACTTTGCTGGATTTCCCCAAAACTAAAGCTGCCAGCAACGAGGACCATGCAAGGCCTTAGAGCTCAATATGTCACCTTTCATCTGATACCTAGACACTAGGAAAAAGGGCTTCTTTTTCCCATAGAAAATGAAATCTGTTTGCAGCAACTCACCCTGACTGACAGGGTGGCACCTGGTTAGAAATCTGAAAACTTTGCTGGATTTCTCAAAAACTAAAGCTGCCAGTGACTAGGACCCTTCGAGGTTTTAGAGCACCAAACGTCACCATTACACTGATACCCAGATCCTCAGGAAACAACTTCTTTTCCATATGGAAAATGGCCTTCATTTGAAGCCACTCGCTCTGACCGACAGGGCAACGCCAGGTTGGAAACTGGCAAACTGTTTTGGATTTCTTCAAAACTAAAGCTGCCAGCAAATACAACCCTGCTAGCTCTTAATGACCCAAAAGTCACCTTTCAAGTGATTCCCAGACCCTAGGGAAAGGACTTATTTTTCCCATGGAAAATGGAATCTGTTTGCAGCAACTCACCTTGACCGATAGGGCCGTGCCAGTTTAGAAATGGGCAAACCTGGTTGGATTTCTCTAAAACTAAAGCTGCCAGCAACTAGGACCCTGCAATGCTAAAGAGCCCCAAAACTCACCCCTCAACTGATACCCAGTCCCTGAGAAAGGACTTCTATTTCCCTTGGGAAATGGCCTCTGTTTGCAGCATCTCGCCGTGACGAAAAGGGAGATGCCTGGTTACAGATCTTCAAACTTTGCTGGATTTCTCCAAAACTAAAGCTGCCAGCAACTAGGACCCTGCAAATCCTTAGAGCCCTAAGTGTCACCTTTTAACTGATACCCAGACCCTGAATAAATGACTTCTTTTTCCCACAGAAAAATGGCCTCAGTTTTGCAGCATCTGGCCCATGTAAACAGTGCAGTGCCAAGCTCCAAACCAGCAAACTTTCTTGGATTTCTCTATAACTTAAGCTGCCAGGAAAGAGGACGCTGGAAATCCTTAGAGCCCTAAACGTCACCTTTCATCTGATACCTAGACCCTCAGGAAAGGACTTCTTTACCCCATGGAAAATGGACAACGTTTGCAGCATCTTGCCCTGACTGACACAGTGGTGCCAAGGTGGAAATGGAAAAACTTTGTTGGATTTCTCAAAAACTTAAGCTGCAAGCAACTAGGACCCTCCAAGTCCTTAGAGCCCCAAACGTCACCTCTCAACTGATACCCAGACCCTGAGGAAAGGACTTCTTTTCCACAGGGAAAATGGCTTCTATTTCAGGCCTCTCGTCCTGGCCCAAAGGACAATGCCTGGTTAGAAATCTGCAAACTCTACTGTATTTCTCCAAAACTAAAACTGCCAGCAACTAGGATCCTGCAAGGCTTTAGAGCCCCAAATGTCACCTTTCAACCCATTCTCAGACCCTGGGGAAAGGACTACTTTTTCCCATTGAAAATGGCCTCTGTTTGCGGCATCTCGCTATGGCCAACAGGGCGGCGCCTGGTTAGAAATGGGCAAATTTTGGTGGATTTCTCCAAAACTAAAGCTGCCAGCAAATACGACCCTGCAAGGCTATTGAGCCCCAAAAGTCACCTTTGAACTGATACCTTGACCCTGGGTGCTGGAATCCATAAAGTTAGAGGGTTTTGAGAAAATGGTAAAAAAGCAGGCCCCAAAAAGCCAGCAAGGACAGAGAAATGCCAAGATAGCAGAAAGAGTTTTAGGCTGCAGCTTAGACATGAGAAATAGAACAATAAGCCTATGTGGTTTGTCCTTTTTGGTTGCAACAAATTTACTTAATGTATGTTTTAGAAGGCTAACATGAACGAGCCATTGTGTTAAAAATAGGCTGCTATTGTTTTAACCGAAGCTACGTGTGCTCCATGTAATTGGGTAGAAGTAATGTCAATATGCTTTTGCTCTATGTGTGATTGGCTGAAACTTGGAAAGATTTTGCTTTATGCTGTGTTGTAACATTACGTTTCTTTGGCATTCTGTTTAAATCAGTGAGCTGTTCACATCGAGTGTCTCCATTGTTAAGTGTTGAGACTGATGTTGAAATAAAACGGCTTAAGACACTGATTTTCAAATGTTCCGTCCTATTCGAGTCTGTAAATAGTTGCCAGTGGCAAAATGGTGCCCCTCAATGAGGACTTTGGTAGAATAGCATAAAAAAGAGAAGAAGAAAATCTTGGATAATTCTGGCCACTGGAGACCCAAGTGTTAATCTGAAGGAGTCTAGTTCATCCCCTGAATTTTGCATCTCATGTTTGTAAGTAGTTTTTTCAGGGGTGCTTGGGTTACGGAGATGGGAAATCATTTAAGTAAAACAGAATGGGACGTTTTTTACCAGCTTGAGAAAATATTACAAGATAAAGGACGTTCAGATATCTCAAAAACTGAACTGAAAGAGTTGTTAATTTGGGTGAAAGCCAATATTCAAAATATAACGTTACAGTCTGCTTTTACTTTTGCTTTTTGGGACCAAATAAACTGGAAGATTTATAATCTGTTCTCTCAAAAAAGACGAAACTGTATGCAGGCTAATGCCTGTATCTAGAGCTTTGCTGGAGAGCTTTAAGCAAAATGACTGTAACAAAAATTCTTCAGAACTACAGAACAAATTATCTTGTTCAGATCCTTTAAATCTGAATGAAATTGAGCCTGCGTCCCTCTCTGGGGGGATTTTGGGTTTTGGTCGAGAGGAATCTGCTGACTCGCCTGGTGAATCTCCCAGAAAGGTTGGCTGGGAACCGGAACAACTTTCAGATGGGGTAGTGTCTTCTGGGTCCCCCGGGTTTCTTCTGAGTTCCTCAAGTCTCCCTGCGGCAGAAAATAATCTTTCTATCACCCCTCCGGGAGACGATGAACTCTTTCCATGTCGGGAAAAGCGTTCGGGAGTTTCGTTGTATTCTGGGAATGTAAGAGTTCATGAAATTTGTTCGGGGGGGAATGCAAGCCGCGCAGAGGGGGGAGATGAGAATTTGCAGAGGTTTTGTGATAAAGGAATTATGTGTTCTCAATTTGTACCAGTAGGGACAACTGAAACTGATTTAGAATCTGCTTTGCCTGTTCGGGGGGCTGTGGGGACCACTCCTGTCACTGTTTGTCGTTCTCAGGAAGGGAACCCCTTGGATTCGGTTCAGAAAAATAGGGTGCTTTGTGATTCGGGGAGTTCTTTTTTGGTAAATTGTTCAAATAAGTTAGTGCCAGGTTTTTCTGTTGTTTGTCAAAGTTTTGATACAGATAATGAAATGGCTGGAACTGCGGCTTGGTTTTCGGAGAGCAGAGCAGGGCGGGGGACACATGCAATGGACAGCAGTCAGGAATTAAGCCAAGTTAGAGGGATTCTGCCCGGACAGAGGTTTGAAAAAAGAGCAGGAGATTTTTGAAAGGTTTTTGGAGAAAAAGAAACTGAGATTTTAGAGAATACGAAAGCTATTTCTTTTGCTGTTGAGAGAAAAGATGTTGGCTGTTCTCCAACTGAGTTTTCATAGGCAAAGAGACTTTGTGAAACGTGTCCTTGTTCGGTAAAAATTATTAAAAGTAGCAACTCAAGATCGGTTTCCCAGGGAAGCCAGGGGAGCTCGAATTTTGGCTTCCCTCCACAAAACGGGGAGCACGCCCTTTGCCCAGCCCCTGTAGGCAGGGCTTCGGAGGGAGTCTGTTGTTTGGCTGAGCCCTCCTCTTCTGTCCCTCATGGCAGTGCACCAAGGGGGGCGTGTTCTTATGTCCATCTTGGCAGAGTTCCCGGAAAAGTTTGTTGCTACAGTGTCTCAAATTTGGATGCTGGCAGAGTTCCGGGAACAGCTGCAGTCAGTGAAAATGCCAGCTCCAATTCTGAATTTTCATTAAAATTGCCTGATTGGTCTTCTATTAATCAAAAATTAGAAAAAGATTCGGACTCTAAGAAACAACTTCTTGCTTTACCTGTGAGGTATGGACGTAATGATCGTAATCCTCTTTATGAAAGACTTACTCACCATGACATAAAGGAATTACGTCAAGCTTTAAAAGAAAGTGGGTTCTCTTCTCCCTATTTTAACAATGTGCTGAAAAGTACTTTTAACTCTTATGATTTAGTTCCTGCTGATTGTCGAAATTTAGCTTCTCTAATTTTAGCCAATTCACAGTATCTATTATGGGAATTACAATGGAAGAAACTTCTTAATAAGTTGGTTGAAAAATACGCAGATACTGATTATGCAAATTTAGATGTTGTTCAGTTAGCAGGTGACCCACCTTACCATAGAGCAGAAAATCAAGCAGTAGAATTACCCCAGCCTGTATTAGCAGACATTAAAGATGCTGCTAGGAAGGCCCTGTTTTCTATAGAGCCAGCTGGCACACATATAAATTCTTATACCCTGATTAAACAAGGTGAAGCAGAATCCTATGGTTCCTTTTTGGATAGGTTGACTCAAGCAGTTGAAAGATAATGCCCAGATGAACAAGCTCGTTCCTATATTGTTCAAAATTTTGCTTTTGTAAATGCTAATGATGAATGTAGAAAAATTATTTTAACTTTGCCTGATCAACCTCCAACTGTCATGCAGATGCTAACAGCTTGCAGCAGACTGGGTGGACCCCAGCACGATGCCAATTTACAAGTCAATGCTTTGACTAAAACATTGGAAGATAATTTGACACAACGAATGGATAAAATTGAAAAGCTTTTAGAAAAACAAGAAAAAAATATGGAACAATCTGTTAGCACTGTGCAGTTGGATTCTGATAAAAGGCATTGCTGCTTTGCTTGTGGAAAAGCAGGTCGCTTTAAAAAGGATTGCCGTGTGAAAACACGCAATCGCTCACATCGCTCCCACAAACAGTCCCTGGAATTCTCCAGTCTTCGTCATCCACAAGAAGACATCAGATTCCTGGAGGTTGCTGCATGACTTGAGAAGGATCAATGAGGTGATTGAAGACATGGGACCTCTTCAGCCTGGACTTCCCTCTTTATCAATGATACCAAAACATTGGCCTCTCGTCGTAATTGATTTAAAAGACTGTTTTTTCCACATTCCACTCCATCCCGATGATGCTCCAAGATTTGCCTTTTCCGTTCCCATCATCAATCGAAGAGAACCCGTCCGAAGATATCACTGGAAATCGTTGCTACAAGGAATGAAGAATTCGCCTATAATTTGCCAATATTTCGTCGCTCAAGCTTTGTTTCCTGTTCGCCAAAAATTTCCAAGATCCATGATTCTACACTACCTGGATGATCTGCTCATTACAGCTGCAACACAGGAAGAGACGGAAGAAACCCGTGATTGTGCTGAAATCCAAAAGGCTGGACTTGAAATCTCTGTAACAAAAATTCAAGAAGTTCCACCCTGGAAGTACCAGGGATGAAAGATGACTGAAACAACAATAACACCACAGAAGATACAGATCTGGACCAGTATCAACAATCTGCAAGAATTACAACAACTTTTGGAAGAAATCAATTGGGTCCGACCAGTGTTGGGAATCACCAATGATGAACTGAGTCCACTTTTTGATTTGCTGAGAGGAAGCGGCGACATCACTTCTCCAAGAACTTTAACCCCTTAAGCTCATGCAACCCTCAACAAGATCACAGAAGCTCTTCAGAAAAGACAAGCTCATCGTTGTGTTCCTGAAAGTCCTTTCTTTTTTGCAGTTTTAGGAGAAAAGATGCAACTTTGTGGTCTCATTTTTCAGTGGGACCCTTCTGAGCCAGATTCTTTGCTGATAATAGAGTGGATTTTTCCTCCTTACAGGTTTTCAAAGACTATTTTCACAGTTTTAGAAATGATTGCACACATTGTAATGAAGGCCAGAACCAGATTGTTAACGTTAGCAGGCCAAGAGTTTTCTGTTACCTATTTACCATTGAAAAAAGATTACCTTAATTGGGCAATGCAAAATTCTGAGGATTTACAATATGCATTCTTGGGTTTCCCAGGTATTTGTTCTGTTCACTACCCAGCTCACAAACTATTACAAGCAAAATTGAGTTCCAGAGAAAAACCTAAATTAAGTGAAGAACCTTTAAATGCAGTGACTCTCTTCACTGATGGCTCTGGCAAAAGTCACAAATCAGTCGTAACTTGGTTGGATCAAAAAACTAATGCTTGGGAATCTGACATTCAAACAGTAGAAGGATCCCCTCAAATTGTTGAGCTTGCTGCTGTGGTTTGGGCCTTTCAGCTTTTCCCTCAATCTTTTAACTTAATCACAGATTTTGCTTATGTTGCTAATGTAGTTAAGAGATTAGAAAGGTCAATTTTAAAAGATGTTAATAATGATATTTTATGTCATTGGCTTTCATGTCTTTTTACAACTTTGCAATATAGAACTAATCCAAATTTTGTTTCTCACATCAGGGCTCATTCTTCGCTTCCTGGATTTTTAGTGGAAGGAAACATGAGAGCGGACAAACTCACAATGGTCATTTCAAATACTTTGCCAAACATTTTTGAACCAGCAAAACTGAGTCATGCTTTTTTCCATCAAAATGCACAAGCACTTGTGCGAATGTTTCAAATTTCTAAAAGTCAAGCTAAAGCTATCATCAGCACTTGCCCTGACTGTCAGCTTGTGCAACCTCCTGTTTCTACAGGAGCTGTTAACCCACGAGGTTTGCAAAGTCTGCAGTTATGGCAAACAGACATCACTAAATATCCTTCCTTTGGTAAATTTAAAAATATTCATGTCTCAGTGGACACGTTCTCCGGTGCAATTTTTGCTTCTCTTCACACAGATGAAACAGGCAACCATGCCTGTCATCATTTTTTGCAAGCTTTTGCTTCATTGGGTGTACCTCAAGAGGTAAAAACTGACAATGGTCCCGCATATATATCTCAAAAATTGGCCACCTTTATAAATGAATGGGGTGTTCGTCACATCTTTGGTATTCCTCACTCTCCCACAAGCCAAGCAATTATTGAAAGGACACATCAAATGTTAAAACGCATCTAAGATCAACAGAGAGGGGGAGTTCAGGTGACACCGCAGATGAGGCTGAACAAAGCTTTGTATGTTTTTAATTTTCTAAAGTGTTCGGATGCAGAACCTCATCCACCAATCCTTAGGCACTTTTCAAATAATTCTCAGGCAAAACTGAAAGAAAATCCTCCTGTTCTAATTAAAAACCCTGAATCTGGTAAAATTGAAGGTCCTTTTAGATTAATCACTTGGGGCAAAGGGTATGCTTCTGTCTCTACAGGTACTGGAATTAAGTAGGTCCCCGCCAAAAACGTCAAACTGTATCGCACCCCAGAACGTGTTGACGAGCCCAGAACCAAGGAAGCAAGTATGCAGACGTGAGCCGAGCAGAGGGATCTCAGGTCACGCCTGACGTTCCTTGTGCCTGATGTTCTTTGAGCATCAGCAGAACCTGTAAACTCTGATTTCGTGTTAATGTTTTTTATAAGTGTGTCAATTGTATGTTAAATGTTTATTTAACAGAGCTAATTTTTGGCAAAAGTTGAAGTTTTTGTTTTTGTTGAGAGCAAAATTTTGAAATTGATATACATGTAAGGATTCTGCCAAAACTTAGCTCATGAAAAAGATGGAGCAAACGCAGGTTGTATGTTGGTATTGGTAGGTTTTAACTGTTTTTTGTCGTGCAGAGTTGCCTGTGGAACAACCGAAAACAAATGTTTGGGTGACTTTAGCCAAGGTAGCCGGCTCGGATACTATATGTTTGTCTAATTCGGAACCAGAAAAACCTTTTTCAACCTATCTGGTTGGTGTGCCAGTAAAAGAGTTGCCTTCGGTCAATAGAGCAGCAATTGATTTTCTTTTACTGGCATAGGGACATGGTTGTGAAGAATTTGAAGGATTGTGTTGTATGAACTTGTCCCATCATTCTGAATCCATTCACAAAAGCATACAAAAACTGAAAGATTTGACAATCCAAATTAAAGAAGATGGTGGCTCCTGGTTGGATGATTTGTTCCAAGAATGGAGCTTTGCACCTTGGCTAAGGCAACTTTGCAAGATAGGTCTTTATGTACTGGGTGTTCTAGTAGTGATATTGATAGTAATTCCCTGCATACTTCATTGTGTGCAGCGAATGATGAGCAAAACAGGCAGAGAAGTTTTTGCCATACAAGAGAGAGAATTAGCAAGTAGAAGCACAGAGAGTGTTCAAGATCTCACAGAAATGGTAGACGAAGGTATAGAAATAGAGGAAGGTTTTGAATTAAGACCCAGGAATCGACAAGAATTTTTTGAACAATGACTTGTAACCAGTGTTACATCTTGTCAGGTGTGATTCAAATCTCTTTCACTGACTGGGCCTTCACAGCATTAAGTTGCTGTGCTGTAATATAGCAATGCTTAGTATCAGCAAAAATAGGCCTTCAGCAGACATTAAGCAAAAAGTTTAGAGTAGAGCTATGGAACGCAAGTAGTAAACGACAAGAGTATGAGGGTCTCTTTTTAGGTCAACAGAGAGGGGGAAGTGCTGGAATCCATAAGGTTAGAGGGTTTTGAGAAAATGGTAAAAAAGCAGGCCCCAAAGAGCCAGCAAGGACAGAGAAATGCCAAGATAGCAGAAAGAGTTTTAGGCTGCAGCTTAGACATGAGAAATAGAACAATAAGCCTATGTGGTTTGTCCTTTTTGGTTGCAACAAATTTACTTAATGTATGTTTTAGAAGGCTAACATGAACGAGCCATTGTGTTAAAAATAGGCTGCTATTGTTTTAACCGAAGCTACGTGTGCTCCATGTAATTGGGTAGAAGTAATGTCAATATGCTTTTGCTCTATGTGTGATTGGCTGAAACTTGGAAAGATTTTGCTTTATGCTGTGTTGTAACATTACGTTTCTTTGGCATTCTGTTTAAATCAGTGAGCTGTTCACATCGAGTGTCTCCATTGTTAAGTGTTGAGACTGATGTTGAAATAAAACGGCTTAAGACACTGATTTTCAAATGTTCCATCCTGTTCGAGTCTGTAAATAGTTGCCAGTGGCACCTGGGGAATGGAGTTCTTTTTCCCATGGGACATGGCCTTCATTTGCAGCTACTCGCTCTGACCAACGGAACGGCACCAGTTAAGAAATGGGCAAACTTTGCTGGATTTCTCCAAAACTAAAGCAGCCAGCAACTAGGACCCTGCAAGTCCTTAGAGCCCCAAAGGCCACAATTCATCTGGTACCCAGACACTGGGGAAATGACTTCTTTTTCCCATGACATATGGACTCCATGTTTTTCCAGTTGCCCTGGCCGACAGTGCGGTGCCTAGCGAGAAATTAGCAAACATGGCTGGATTTCTCCAAAACTAAAGCTGCCAGCAACTAGGACCCTGCCAGTCCTTAGAGCCCCAAAGGTCACCTTTTATCTTATCCCCAGACACTGGGGAAATGACTTCTTTTTCCTATGTTAAATGGCCTCTATTTTGCAGTCACTTCACCATGGGCACTGGACGGCGCTTAGCTCAAAATTTGCAAACTTTGCTGATTTTCTCAAAAACTAAAGCTGCCAGCAACTAGAACCCTGTAAGTCCTTAGAGCCCCAAAAGCCACCTCTGATGTGAGACCCAGACAGTGGGAAATGCCTTCTTTTGCCTATGACATATGGCCTCCATTTTTTTCCAGTTGCCCAGGCAGACAGTGCAATTCCAAACTTGAAATTGGCAAATTTTACTGTATTTCTCCAAAACTAAAGCTGCCAGCAACTAGGACCCTGCAAGTCCTTAGAGACCCTAAGACCACCTTTCATCTGGTACCCAGACATTGGGGTAATTACTTCTTTTTCCCAAGGGAAATACCCTTCGTTTGCAGCCACCGGCCATTAGTGCAGGTCCAAGTGAGAAATTGGCAAACTTTTCTGGATTTCTCCAAAACTAAAACTGCCAGCAACTAAGACTGTGCAAGTCCTTAGAGCCCCAAATGCCACCTTTTAACTGATACCCAGACTATGGGGAAAGGACTTTTTTTCCCCATGGGAAATGGCCTCCTTTTTGCAGCCTCTTGCTCTAACCGACAGAGCGGCGCCAGGTTAGCAATGGACCAACTTTCCTGGATTTCTCCAAAACTAAAGCTGCCAGCAAATAGGACCCTGCAAGTCCTTAGAGCCTCAAAAGCCACCTCTGAGGTGAGACCCAGACACTGGGGAAATGACTTCTTTTGGCCATGACAAATGGACTCCATTTTTTTCCAGTTGCCCTATCAGACACTGCGATGCCAAGCTTGAAATATGCAAACTTTGCTGGATTTCCTCAAAACTAAAACTGCCAGCATCAAGCACCCTGCAAGTTCTTAGAGCCCCAAAATCCACCTTTAGTCTGAAATACAAACACAGATGAAATGACATCTTTTTCCCATGGAAATGGCCTCCATTTGTGGCCACTCGGCCGGGCAGACAGTGCGATTCCAAGCAAGAAATTTGCAAACTTTGCTAGATTTCTTCAAAACTAAAGCTGCCAGTACATAGGACCCTGCAAGTCCTTTGAGCCCCAAATGCCACTTGTAATCTGGTATTCTGACCTTCGGGAAATTACTTCTTTTTCCCAAGGGAAATACCCTTCGATTGCGGCCACTTGCCCTGGGCAACAGTGCAGTTCCAAGTGAGAAATTTGCAAACTTTGCTGTATTTCTCCAAAACTAAAGCTGCCAGCAACTAGACCGTGCAAGTCCTTTGAGCCCCAAATCCCACCTTTAATGTGGCACACAAACCCTGGGGAAATGACTCCTTTTTCCCATGGAATATGGCCACTGTTTGCAGCCACTTAGCCTGGTAGACAGTACGGTGCCAAGCTAGAAATTTGAAAACTTTGCTGGATTTCTCCAAAACTAAAGCAGCCAGCAACTAGGACCCTGCAAGTCCTTAGAGCCCCAAAACCCACCTCTGAGCTGATCCCCAGACCCTTCAGAAATAACTTCTTTTTCCCAGGGAAAATCTCCTCCCTTTGTGGCCAGTCGCCCTGGCAGACAGTGCGGTGCCTAGCAAGAAATTTGCAAACTTTGCTGGATTTCTCCAAAACTAAAGCTGCCAGCAACTAGGAGCATGCAACTCCTTAGACCCACAAATGCTGTGTCTGTGGTGATACCCAGATCCTTTTTTTTCCCATGGATAATGGTGTCTGTTTGCAGCCACCCAACCTGGCAGACTATTTGGTGCCAAGCTAGGAATTTGCAAAGTTTACTGGATTTCTCCAAAACTAATTCTGCCAGCAACTATAACCTTTGTTTTTTTCCAATTGCACTGGCAGACAGTGGGCTGCAAAGCCCTCTCCCAAGCTTTCTTTGTATTTCCGTCTTCAGAAATGATGCAAGAAATCTGTACTTGGCTGTAATGAATAGAAGTACTGGATGAGACAGATTAAGTATACCATGGAAACACTGAGAGTATTTGGAAATTTGGCATCTCTTCATTTCAAAGCCTTCAGTCTCATCTACTGGAAAGTGCCTCAGTCTTTGCATCATTCTGAGAACATGTGATAACCAGTTCTATGCCTTGTTCTCTCTCTTTTCAATGCCCTTCTTTCTGGTTCTAGTTTGTATTCACTTCAAAGGAGAAACCTCTTTTCCTTATAAAAGAGATAAGTCAATTATTTTATATTTGTTCTTTGCAAGAGAAGTACTTGTCCAAATCTCCACGATCTAAATAAATGACCTCTCCTTAGTGCTGATCAAGCCTCTAGGAAAGACGAAACAACAAAAAGTGCTCAATTTTGTGCCCTCCTGCCGTTGTAGGGTAGGAGGCCAGAGGCAAGAATCCAACACAGCTTTTCTTTAACCTTTCCTTTAAAACAACACTGTCTGATCCCACACCAAAGGTACAGAGGGTGAAATACTGCCTGGAAGTGACAGGGTGTAACAAACAGTAGATGTCCTACTACTCTCTTTCCAGAAGAGCTCTGGGGAGTGCTTTACAAGTATGTACCAGTGTATATCTATGTGTACCAAGGTGTGTGAGTCTGCACATGCAATACCTGTGTGTGCCGGGTGCACACACACAAGTACCAAGGTATACACGTGATGTGTGCATTACTATATACATAAGTGTTAAATTATCCCCTCTTAGGTATGACTAAGTTGGTGTACAGCCCTGTGTTTGTGAATGTGCACAGGCCCTACAAGTGTGAGCATAGCCCTGTGTAAGATATGTGTGTTGATGACATTACACATATTAGTGTGCACAGATTTATATGCTCATGTTAATATACACAAGTTCTACATATGAGCAAGTCTCGTGTTTGTGAGCGTATGTGCATTAGTAGAGAGTGTACATAAGTGAGTGTCTTTGTGGCAATTGTGTGCTGGCATGTGCAAGTAGAGTGTGCACAGCTCTGTGTGTGTGTGTGTGCAAGTGTATGCTGCTGATAGGTACCACTGTACACCAAGGTTCTATACCAGTAAACAAGTGTGTCTACTAGCTCTGCAAATACCCCTACGTGCAGACATGGGCTAAGCACGCCCATAAACACGGCTCTGGATGCACAGCTCTGTGCCTCTGACTGCTGTCCCACCTGAGAAAACAAACATGTGTGTTTGTGTGTGTCTACGTATATGTATCACTACTGAGCTCTACTGATCACAGTAGCCCCAACTCCCTGTGTACACTATGTTAGAATATGTAGAGTTCAACTTAGTTTATGTTCTTACCTTGTGTCTTAATTTTGCTGTAGACTTGTTAAAACTTATGAGTAAACTCATTCTTGTATATTGATAGATTAGCATTATTCCCCTGTTGCTATACTTTGTGAAAGACAAGTGAAAGCCTCACAGGACTACTCTACATGGTTTAACTAACAGTTTAAGTGTCCTAGGGTGAAATTATGATGCTTGTATTCCCATTCATGTGTTCTGTTAATGTTGGATATTATGTTCTGTACCTTTAAGACTGGTTCTGAAGAGGGAAAGTTTTGTTTTGGTTTTCTTATCAGCCTGGCAGGACACAGAGACTGCAGCTTTTGCTTTTTCTGCTTTTGCTTTTCGCTTTGCTCTCTCTCGCTCTTGCTTGCTTCGCTTCTGCTTGCTTTTGCTCATTAGCTAGTTTAGCTAAACTGTCCAAATTTCTTCCTGGACTGTTTCTCCTTTCCTTTTCTGACCATTTCGAACCTGCTCCGGACTGGGACCTGGGAAACACCGAGAGTTTCCACCTTGCGGCCTGCAGCAGCTGCCCCAGCACTGGAGGGACTGAGAACAGAGTGACCACCCCCCCAAGAGAGACTTTCTGAATTTGTCATCTTTTTCAGAGTGCTGTCATCCAGAATTGTTCCTTTTGCGTGCTGGGGGGTGCTATGCCTATTAAATGAACAGGTTCGTTCCACTTCTCTCCGAGGAATCCTTCCCGAACCAGTTGGGGGGAGGGGCCGTGTGGGTTTGCTTACTGGAGGGGCCCTAATTTGGAAATTCTCCTCCAAATTTGCCCTAAACCAGGACATTAAGTAACATTTTTAATGGAGAATTTAAATTGTATTAGTCATTAATATAATTGTCCTATTAAAATTACAAGTATCTGTGAAGGGGAGGAACAGTGTAAAGTGTTAAAAGGATTCATTAAAACTAAAGTATGGTGGGAACTGAGAGCAAGACCAAGTTGACCCCTATACTCCCCATCGAGAAGACTACAACCCAGCTGCAGGCAGCAACCCCCATGGGAGGTGGGGGTAAAAGCCATACTGGACCTTTGTTCTCAAACTCCACCAATCATTTTATTTAAAACCCTTTTCCACTATCCTCACCCATATCAACAGATACTATTATAACTAATCCATAATCAAACTTGACTTAAGGAAAAAACAGGAGTAGTTCATGAAAAAAAAATAGCTAATTGCTCAAGCCAAATAACTTATAAAAAAGAAAAGGGGGTTTTGTTTATGGATTATCCATTATCTATGATGGATAATAAGAAGAATGGCTCTCACAATTAAGGGATGAATATTGTGTGAATATTAAGAAAAGCTTTAGTGATGTTATGTTATTGTAGTTTAAATGTCTTCTCCCCATAGTTCCCCATACCCCCCGCCCCATCCCCTCCACCCCTGTATTGTTGCCATCAGACAGCCAGGGCTGACTAGGACCAGTAGAAAGAAGGTGTGCACATGTGCCCCTTGCATGGGGCAGTTGGGAATGGAAAAGCTTGTTGCGAGGCAGGCATGGCATGACAACCCCTGACCCTCCAATCAAGTTACAAGAAAGCACGTTCCACTGATAAATGGCAAAGAAGAGCCAACTGACAGACTTTGGGAGGGGCCAGGGTTGGCTGATGCAACCTCCCCGCCCCAGAGTATAAAAGACTGAGCATCCATCTTGAAGATGAGCCAGCCACATGGTAGGCAGCCATGAGGGCAGTTCCCAGTGCTGCAGTTTTTCTCTCTTTAGTCCTTTTGTTGTATTTTTTTAAGGTTTAATAAACTCTTTAAAATTTTTAAAGTGAGTGGCTGTTTCTCACAATAATAACAATGGCAGTTTTAATAGCAAAAGTATACAAAAAGATAAGGTGTTTCACCCACAGAAAGGTGTTTACCACTGGGAACAAAAAAAGATGGTAGATGCTTCTATATATTGTGTCCACATGACTAATATGGCAAGCATTCCCACACAACACCCATGTGGTCATCAGGAACTAAAGCAAGATGGCAGGGAAGCTCCTGTGGCTAACATTTCCTGCTTACCTAGCCTGAAATAATGAAAAACAGTGACAAAATAAACCCCCTGGAAGCCAGGTCATCCAAGTAGGGGTTGCATTGCCACTCTGCTGAGCTCAGTTTTGCATGGATGCCTCTGTCACTTATACAGCACTGTGGGGTCTCTCCTGCCAGTCCTTTTCTGCAGTAGTCTCCCTGCCAGTGCTGTCAGTTCAGCACTGCAGTCAGTTAGTGTTTTCTGGGCTGTCCATTTCAGCACTATGGTCTGTGGCTGCACTCGGGAGAAAAAATGGGAGAGGGGACCAGTGAGATGGCAAAGGAACTGAGGCCATAGAGGTTGATGCTGACACCTTTGCAGAACGAGGGAAAAATGGCCAACTTCCAGTTAGGGTGCCCAGGTTTTCCTGCCAGAACTAGTGATGACGTATATGATATAGAATAACAACTTGGTCACATCCACAGAGTCTTAAAACTCTGCTCCCTCTCTGTAAGCAGAACAATATTACTTTGCTCGTGATGGGCATCCATTGTGCCAGTACTGCCTAAACTGCTCACTGGGTCTGGCCAGAGCTGGGTGGCATGGGTGAAGTTGCCAAAATTTGGGAGATCCAACCCTGCTACCTAGACTGGGGGGACCTGTTGGTGACTGAAATGTTATAGTTTATGACTTAAACATTTTCATGGATAACTTTTGCCTATTATAGCAAAATGCATTACAAAAGCTGCAAAGAAGACCGCCACACCCTGAATAGGCTGTCTGATTGGGGCACTGAACTGTTCATGGATGGAAATAAGATAAAGTAAACTCAGGTCTAGAAGAAAAGAATACATTCACACAGGGATCAAGCTTAACACCTTCAGAGTGGAGACCAAAGCCCCAGGGCTATCAGCTGCCAGGTTCCCATAGGTCCTCACACCAAAGGGTGGGGGGAAAAAGGCTTTAGGTGTGTGATGAAAATGCCTCTGGTTTGAGGCAGTTATCACCCACCCTCTACTGTGCAGAGAACCCCAAGCTGCAGGGGCCCTTTGTCCCAGGCAAAGCTTATCCACAGCACAAGGGGTGCCATGGTCCATCAAAGGCACCCCCAAGGGGTCCCCAGAACCTGCTCCAGAACACTGCAGATGATGCAACAAATTCACAATATTGCAAGGGACAGTGACCTCCTGCAAGGGAGGCACATGGGCATTCCCACCTGCCCAAAACGTATATTAATGCACTGGATTCCATACTTTTCATCGTGGTGTGGCACAGTGCGGTGATGGCGGACACTCACCACCAAGAAGACCAGATGAAGGGGAGCAACAAGACATTGTTGGGACCCCCAGAAAGGTGATATGTTTCTACCTAACCCCTGTCACTCTCTCCCTGTCCCCCCACCCCTCACACACACTTTTCTTTCTTTCTTTTCTTTCTTTCTTTCTTTCTTTCTTTCTTTCTTTCTTTCTTTCTTTCTTTCTTTCTTTCTTTCTTTCTTTCTTTCTTTCTTTCTTTCTTTCTTTCTTTCTTTCTTTCTTTCTTTCTTTCTTTCTTTCTTTCTTTCTTTCTTTCTTTCTTTCTCTCTTCCTTCCTTTCTCTCTTCCTTCCTTCCTTCCTTCCTTCCTTCCTTCCTTCCTTCCTTCCTTCCTTCCTTCCTTCCTTCCTTCCTTCCTTCCTTCCTTCCTTCCTTCCTTCCTTCCTTCCTTCCTTCCTTCCTTCCTTCCTTCCTTCCTTCCTTCCTTCCTTCCTTCCTTCCTTCCTTCCTTCCTTCCTTCCTTCCTTCCTTCCTTCCTTCCTTCCTTCCTTCCTTCCTTCCTTCCTTCCTTCCTTCCTTCCTTCCTTCCTTCCTTCCTTCCTTCCTTCCTTCCTTCCTTCCTTCCTTTCTCCCTCTCTCTCTCTTCCCTCCTTCCTTCTGCCACTTTCACCACTTCTGCCACTTCCGCCACTTCCTTCCACCACTTCCTTCTAACCACTTTCTTCCTTCTGCCACTTTCTTCCTTCTGCCACTTCGTTCCTTCCCTCTTCTACTATTAAATAAAATATATAGATTTTTTGGCACCAACATCAAACCCCATTTGGTTTTAATCACATTTTTTGGGTATATTTTGAACCTTCAAATTCTTTCCGCTTTATACACAGAGACTTGGTTTTCTTTACTCTTCTGGGTTTAAATGGGATCATAACAGGACCCCAAAATAATGAGACATGGGGAAAAACCTGGGAGCTTAATCACTGCCACAGCAGGAAGGAAGAAGTCATAGTCTCCAGGCACAATCCAGTTCAAACTGAAAACCAGGGGAATAATGGGAGATGAGTGAGTGCAGCCATTGACCCAGTGGTTCATTGTCTCCACTGGTGGGTTGCACTGTCTCAGTGCAACAACCAGAGGATCCAGTCAGGGAGAGGATACCAAAACCCACCAGCATGCAGGTGTTGAAGCTGCCAGTATTGAATTTGCACCACTGGGGATGGATGGAACAATGAAGGAGACCACCAGGAAGAATACAACTCTGGGATGCTGATTGAGAATCAAATTGCAAAAATTTGATATAGTTTTGGTTGGGAGTGGTTTGGAAGGTGAGGGGAGGATGAGGATGGGCAGTATGAAGAAAGCAGCAGTGGTAAAACTGAAGGCAAAAGGAGAAACCAAACAGGTGGAGAACTTCCAGCCCCATGTCAACAGGGCTGCAGAGGGCAAAGTCCAGTGTTGGCAGTAGGTGCCCAGCATGGGTTTCTCCTCTGGGAGAGTCCCCACCAGAACCCCCATCACCCATTACAAGGGGAAGAAGAGGCTGTTGCCGAATGTTGAGCTCTTCCCCAGGGGCCCCCAATTCAACCAGCAGCCAGTGATGATGGAAGTCACCCCATGTTTCAGTCTGGGGAAACTCAGGGGTGAGGGAACCCTTAAATTTCAGCTGCATAATCTGGCACTGAGCTCCCAACTCTTTGGTGAGCAATGAACCCCCCACCAAGCATGGGAATCTTTGGCAATCCCTTAAAATGTTGATGGAGTAGTGGAGCATCACTGCCCCAAACCATCTTTAACTCATTTACTCCCCTAAATCCATCTTTTTTGGTAGGTGATCAAAGATTTTGTGTATACTTTCAAGCAGGGGAGGTGTTTAATAGCTCCCTGCGCTTGGCTTGGCTGAAATAAATGTTAACGCCCAAAAAGTAATGAGAATGTCTGTGCAGTCTGGACATGGAGTTGGGGAGCCAGAGACAGGTTTTCTTGGGGCTGGCAATAAGGGAGGGGAGTTAGGCTGTGTTTTAGGGAAACAGAAGTGGATTTCAAGGGGCTAGGGCTGGGTTTGGGGGGCCTAGGGTGGGTTATGTTGGGCTGGAGATTTGGGGTTTGGGGATGTATCATGGGGTGCTCAGATGGGTTTGGGAGACTAGGGGAGGTTTGGGGGCCTTGGATGGGTTTCGGGGAATTGGGGATAGATCTTGGGGGGCTTGAATGGGTTTTGGGGAACAAGGGACTGTGTTTAGAGGACTAGAAATTGGTTTTGGGTGACTGTGTATGGGTCATGGAGGACTTGGATGGATTTTGGTGGACCAGGGAAAGGGGTTAGGGGGTTGAAAATTAGTTTTCAGGGGGCTGGGATCCTTCCTGGGGGAACCAGGAATGTGTTATTGGGTTTGCAGATGAATCTGGAGACAACATGGCTGGATTCGGGGGGGCAGTGTTGGTTTGAGGGGGTTCCTCCACCCAGGTTGCTTCTGTTGTGACATCATGTGTTGTCATGGTGATGTTGGAACCTACAGTGTTGTGAGGCTGGGTTGGGACAGTTAGGTGTCTCCAGTCTCCACTGGATGCTGAGCTGGAGGATCCTGAGCCCCTGGTGAAGAGCCAACCCACCATGGTGACACCAGTGGTAGGTGCCGAGTGCTATGACATAATGGCCATGGTGGGGAAGGGGACTTTTGGACAGGTGATCCAGGGGCAGTGCAGGAGCACTGGGGAGATGGTGGCCATCAAGATCCTGAAGAACTGTGATCACGATGGCCAAATAGTGAAGAATGAACTGAAACTGCTGCAGGCTTTGCAGGAGGGGGACACAAAGGACTCTCACATCATTCATTTCCTCGAGTCCTTCAGTGACACGGTCTGGACCTACCTGGTCTTCGAGCTGCTGCAGCAAAACCTCTTTGACTTCCAAAAGCAAAACAACTTCTCACCACTGCCAGTCCGACACATCCGAACCATCACAGCACAGGTGCTGGTGGCACTGGTCAAGCTGAAGGAGCTCTCCATCATCCATGCTGACCTTAAGCCAGAGAACATCATGCTAGTGGACCATGCACGCTATCCATTCCGCATCAAGCTTGTTGACTTTGGTTCGGCTATCCTCCTCCCTGAGGTCTGCCATGTCCAGGAGCCCTACATCCAAACCCGCTTCTACCGGGCACCAGAGATCTTGCTGGGGTTGCCCTTCTGCGAAAAGGTGGACATCTGGTCTTTGGGCTGTGTGATGGCCGAGCTTCACTTGGGTTGGCCACTCTACCCGGGCAATGATGAATATGACCAGGTATGCTACATCTGCTCTACCTTGGGGCTACCCCGGGGTGAGCTGCTCTGTGCTGCCCAAAAGACACAGTCCTTCTTCCAACGTGTGCCATGTTCCACTGGCACCTGGCAGCTCAAACCACCAGGGAAGGTGATGGCAGAGCCAATGGAGAGGAGGGAGCATATCTTTTCCTCACTGGATCAGTTGGCAGTGGTGAATGTCCACCCGAGGCCTGATCCTGATCAGGAGGAGCTAGCCAAGCACTGTGATCTGTACAGGATGGTGGAGCTGGTCAAGAGGATGCTCACTTGGGACTCGCATGAGCGAATCACACCCAGTGCTGCCCTTCATCATCCCTTCATCTCCATGAAGGAGGTGAAGCCCAGCTTTGAGGCCACCCAGTACTACCAGCTCAGTCAGGAAAACCTGAGGGCATCCTGTAAGGATTCCAGCATAGTCAAGATCTTCCCAGGCACAGAGAAAGGTGCCTTCATCCCTGCCAGCCAGGGAGGCATCCAGAAAGCCACTGCTCAGATGGATGGGCTCAGCCTGGCTGAGCCAGCTGGGGACACTGGTGACAAATGTCAGCAGGACATCTGTCAAGCCCCCAGTCTCATCCACTGTGGAAGCCAATGCTGTCAGCATCACTGGTGTCCCCAGATGGAGCTCACCAAGGGTCACTTGGCTGTGCCACGGTCTCCCAGCAAAATGAAATGGTACAGCCACTGGTATGGCAGCCCAGGCGGTGGCATCATGGAACAGAACCTGCCTGGAAGATGCTACAGCTCATCCTGTGCCAAGGTACAGGGAGGGGGCTCCTGGGCATGGGGACTCTGGGACAAAGGGTGCTTGGGGTCCCTTCCATACTTGGGTTTCCTGGTGCCACAGGTCCCCGGGTGCCTGAGGTTCCCACAAAAAAGGAGGTAACACTCACCCTGTCCCCATGCTTTCTGCCCTGCTCCCCACCACAGAGAGCTCTGGTGATGTGGCGCAACCCCAAGCCTCCAGGGATTTGGAGAATGGGCTCCAGAGGCTGGGCTGGGATGCCCCTGCAGTACTCAGCATGCTCTTCCTACCACAGAGCCAGTGGCACTCCCAGCACCACTGAGATTCCACAGCAACCCTTGCATACACTCCAGCAGTCCAGAGCTTGCAAGAGACCTTCTTCTTCCTCACCCTCAAGCACCCCAACCACCAAAACCCAGCGCCTTGCTGGTGGAGACCACAGTCAGGGCTGCAGCAGAACATACTGTGCCAGGTGCTACCGGCTATGTTTCTCACATTGATTCCCCAATAAATAGTTTTGCCCAAAACTGAGAATTTCAACTGATTATTTGCCAGGGGAGTTTGATACTGCTAAGACTTGAGGGGTATCCCAGCTTCTCACCCAGGGCTGGCAGAGCACTTGGCAAAGGCCTGTCACTTTTCACCATTGCAGCATGGGCAACCCCCATCCCCAGGCTCAACAACAACATGAACTCCAGAAAACTTGTGTTTTCTGCTTTTTCTCCTGTAGCAGGACATCTCACATCTCACAAAATTTATCTGTAGCTTGTTAAGTGGTCCAATAGCTCAAACAGGGCAAGTTGTCTTGTATGAATTATTTTGGTGCCATAGGGTTAACATTAGTCTGGCATCTCCCAACTGCCAATAAACACCTTACTGTTGAAGTGAAATTTAGCAAGATAAGCTGCATTTCTGACTGACACACACTTCACAAATTATAAAAGTTACTTTCACAAAGCAAAAATCTGCACATTTTTCTGGAAATATGTGTAGTTTGTCTCCATATCAGGGATGTCTGCTTTCCAATTACTCCCCTGGAGGCTGAGTAAAAGAACTCTGTGTACATTATCATCATCTCGGTAGCAAGTTACATTTGACTCCTAATCAGTACTATTTCTTTTACTAGCTTTAATAATGGTACCTTAATATTGTGCACTGTTCTATATAATCTACTAGTAGATCCTTTAATTTTATACTGAGTAGTAAGTAATTCTGATTAATATCTTTCATGTTATCGCCTTCTGTTTAATAAATAACTCATTTATAAATAGACCTAATGCATTATTCTTAGAACTTGTGGGCCATAGTAATTTCTTAAATTTAAACTGGCAAGGCTTGTCTAAGGCTTCTACTCACCCTGTGACATTCCCCAAACTGGAGTGGGAAGCCAGATTCAGCACAGCCAGACCCAGTGGTTCCTCAGTAGAATATTCCTTAGCCTTGAATGGAGCCCACAGAGGGTTTCCCAGCACTTGGCACTGCCTGCTTACAAACTGCCTGTGGCTGCTCTTGGGTGCTGCTGGTGGCATGGTATGGGCAGCAACAGCTCCACTCACCCTGAGCTTCACCACCAGCACGAGCTTGCTGGCTGCACAAAGTCCCAAGACCAGTCGGATATCCCTGCAAGGAGATTTTTTGGGGAAGGACAAAACAACCCAAGAACTGCCCCAAAGCCCCTGTCAGCAGCAGCTGGTGGTGACTCACCCAGAAGCGCTGACCCCAACCAAAATCCAGAGTGGAGGCGACACAGGCATTCAGGACACCCTCCAACAATATCCCCACACAGCACCCTCAAATACAGCAAGGGGCAAACCTCCCCCCACCACCCGTGGGACCCCTCCACAACACATGAGGCCCCCTAAAAGAGGCCAAGACCCCCAAGAACTCCCCCAGTAGGACAGAGGCTCCCCCAGCACTCCTGGGATCTCCAAATGGGGTCTGGAATCCTCCCAAGCTGGGTTCTGAGTACCCATCCACACTTTTATCCCAGCTCCTCAGCTCCCAATCATGCCGTTGTACTTGTGCTGGTGGGGGTCAATTTTGGGGGTTCATCTCACTGCAAACTCCCCTATGCTGTCACACATGTAGGGGTTGTCCTGCTCCAGAATGGTATCCATCATCATCTTCATCTCCATCCTATGCCTGTTGGAGGTGGGGATTCCCACCTGTCCCTCTCTGTTCCCCTGCAAGGTATCACTTTGCCCTTCTTCTTGCAGCAGTGATAGTCATCGTCCAGCTTGTCCCCTTCAGGATCATGGGGGAAATTGGGTGGAGAAGGCTTCTTGAGAGGGTGGGGGCTAGGGATAGATGGGATAGATGGATGGACAAACACCTCCCTCTCTCCACTGGGGGGATGGATGGATGGATGGATGGATGGATGGATGGATGGATGGATGGATGGATGGATGGATGGATGGATGGATGGATGGATGGATGGATGGATGGATGGATGGATGTCGCGGTGAGGGAAACTTAGACGCTCAATATGAGTGTTTAGCAAGCTTCCTTTATTGAAGAGAGCATCAGACTTTTATGCACAACAAGTAATAAGCTCATACATATTCTGCAAGCTAAGCAATCTATTGGCTATACTACAATATCAGCTCTTCCTCATACCTTAGGGGTTACATCTTTCTTTTCTCATGTCTCTCTCACTACTTGTTATTGTACCACACCTATGCTCAAGGACACAGTGTTTTGCAGGTGCAGGGACCCAGATTAGCTGCATCCTCCCAATTCTTGGTCCAGAACATGGCCCCTGTCACGAAGCCATTCCTCCATGGATGGATGGATGGATAGATGGATGGATGGATGGACGGACAGATGGGTAGACGGACAGCAGGATTGGCCAGCCATGAGCCATATGGATAAACAGACAGCAGAGATGGCCAGGCCAGGGGGAGAGATGGCAGGGATTGTCTGGACAGATGGACAGCAGGGATAGCCAGGATGAGGGATGGATGCACAGCTGGACGACTGGCTGGGGTGATGTCATGCACCAGTCTACTTGGAGGGTTTAGGGGAAGGTTCTTTGATTTACTTTGGGCAGTGTGTGGGAGAAACAACAAAGTACTCAGGAAGTTCAAGAACAAACTATTTTTTGCAAACTTTAGAACATTAGGTAGAATAAGGTTTTTAGCAAGTTTTAAAATGTAGCTGTTTCAGTTGTTATCTATAGTAATGGGCAGAAAATCACACAATGAAAAGCCAGTGTCCATAAAGAAGACAGAGGAGTCCTGCAACTTTATTTGAATAAAGGGAGAGAGTCCACTGGGGCACACGCCCACTGGGTTTTCTCTCTTGAAGTTTTGGAGGGTGCAGCCTCCTTTTATCCTAAACTCCCAGACACATGTTGCCCTCTTCCTTTCCCCATTGGCTGAGGTACCAGGAATATACAGCCTTCCCTAATCACCTACCACATATTCCCCCCTTAAACATAAAATTTTGGCCCAAGTTCAGAAACTCAGACTTTTGCAGACCCATTTGCCATTTCAGGAGTCAAACAGTCTGGGTTCTGCAACAAACCTGTGGCTTCAAGTTAGTAGAGACATTAAGACTCATTTCAAAGACATTAATATCCATACCCATGCCCATGGAATTGTTTGTAAAGACATTAGCATTCAACTTTCCTATCAGTAATATAAAAGCATAAAAATAACATTAAAGAAAATTTATAAGGAAAAAGAAAGAGAAAGAAAGGATAAGAACAGAATGGTTATATAGTTATCACCCACAAGCAGGTCCAGCGACAAAACCTGGTTGTTGCAATTTTAATGCAAGTTGGTCAAAGTGATGTTCACAGTCTTGATCCATCAGGGGTGGAGGAAGCCTGCAAAATGCAATGGTCAATAGGTTAATATATAGCCAGGCTTGGTGGGAACACCCAGGTACCTCCCTTGGAGCAGGAGTTCTACACTGTATAATGTAACACTTCAGATGGGGCACAACTGTTTTGAGTCTTTAACCATAAACATTCCAGGCTCTCACAGGTCGATGGCTGGACAGATGGAGAGAGCAGGGATGGCCAGGCCAAAGGGAAGGATGGCGAGATGGATGGGGATAGGATAGATGGGAGAGTGGTCAGATGGTAAGATGGATGGATGAATGGATGGATGGATGGACGGAAGGACAAAAGGACAGATGAATGGATGGACAGATAGCTGAGTACTGATGGACATCTGTGACAACGGGTGTCTCTCGGGGGTCTGTACTGGCACCTGTGCTATTCAATATCCTCATCAATGAAACAGACAGTGGGATCAAGTGCACCCTCAGCACACTGGCAGATGACACTGAGCTGGGCAGTGCAGGTGACAAACCTAGAGAATAGGGCCACCCAGAGGGACTTGGACAGGCTCAATCAGTGGGCCGATAGGAACTTTATGAGATTCAACAAGACCAAGTGCAGGTGCTGCACATGGGTCAGGGCAACACCCAGTATCGATACAGGCTGTGAAATAAAGAGATTGAAAGCAGCCCTGCCAAAAAAGATGTGGGATGCTGGTAAGAGGCTGGACATGAGCTGGCCATGTGCACTGGCAGCCCAGAAACTAACTGCGTCCTGGGCTGATCCCCACAGCATGGGCAGCAGGTGAGAGGGGGTTCTGCCCCTCTTCTTTGCTCAGACAGAACTCCATCTGGAGAGCGACTTGGGACAGGCTGGTGTGACAAGAAAAGGGAGAATGGCATCATACTATTATCTGGCAGGGTTAGAAGGGACACTGGGAAGAAATTCTTTCCTGCAAGGGTGGTGAAGCACTGACATGGCTTGCCCATAGAAGCTGTGGAGCTGACAATGTGTCACTTATACTCAAGAGCATCCCTGAACCAGCCTTGGGACTTGATACCAACTTGCCTCACCAGCAGCCTGGAGAGCTGCCTTCCAATCAGCTCTACAAGCAGGATATTGCCAAGGCATTACTGTAAGTTTCCCTCTTCTCCTTGAGAAACCACGTTCCACACCCAGAGACAAACCAGGATGTGCTGTGATGGTTCCCACCAGCTGTCCAGATCAGAGAGACACAGGTAAGGCACCATGGAGGAGACACTGTCATTTCTCTTGCAGGAACTGGGTTTAACAGCAGGAGGGAGCCAGGGCACAAGGGCTCATAAGATCCAGAAAATGCATCAAACAGCAGCAAGAGAAGAGGAAAATGTGCAGATCACCAAGCTGGGATAGTGCTTTTAGGTAACATCTGCCAGTACAATTACAGTGAAAAGCATTGGGGGGTCAGGGAGTGACTGAGAAGAGTGCCCAGCAGAGAGGAGAGCCCAGGGAGACAGGACATGAAAAAGATGGAAAGTGGAAACTGAGGGCACTCATAGTGTGCAGGCCCTGGAGAGAGACACTGTTGGTTGAACAGATGATGGGGAAGAGTAACCTGGCTTGTATTGCAATTTTTACATGATTTGCAAGGGTGTTTTTTGATGTCATGTGTGCCTGAGAAGATAAGAGGACAAGGCAGAAAGAACTGGTTTATGCGGATGCAATACATGTAGCTAAATAATAAAATCATTAATCTTGGTAATTCTATAGTAAAGTATCTTTCCCTTTCTCCGGGGCTGCTGAAGAAGTGACTTTTACACAGAATGTGACTAGTGCCAAGAAAGATCCCTGCACTTGGATGCTTATCTGGACTCTGCTCCTGCTCACATCCCCTACTCCCAACACCTTTCTCATTGGACTTAGTTGCTAGAGGGCACAGCAGTCCCAAGCACTGGCAGTGGAGATCATTCCTCATTTTGGAGTGAGCTTCACAGCAGGCTTGGGAGCTGGTGCTTTATACTTTCTGTGGTAAGAAATGCTTAAATATTTGTCTTGGTTTTGCCTCAGAAACTGATTTCTGAGTGGAAACCCACCTGCTTAACCAAACAGCCCCGTTGATGGGAACTGTCAGTGTCCATGCTTGCAGTCACTGGGTTTCCCTGTCTCTTGCAGAGATATCTCTCCCTGGGTGTTGCACTTGGGAGAACGTGAGCCACTCAGAGGGGAGCTGAGCCTCTGATCCAGGAGCTCTGGAGACACTTCCTGAGAATTCTTTTTCCCTGAGATCTCTGCATGCTCTTTCAATACAATTGTACAAAGCTCCCACCTTTCTACATAACAGGGGAGTGTTCATAAAGGAAGTCTTGAGTTAAACAAATTTTAAAAAACCCTGTTGTTTCTTGCATGGTCAAACTCTCTATAGAACAATCAGAAGCAACCACTTGGGACCAGGTTTGGTTTGATGGTTTTATTGTTTCAATCATAAATGTCAGGTTTAACGGTCAACATTCTTCTGAGATATCTGCAGCCTTTGATGGTCACTGGCAGGTTATGCTGGGAAGCTTGGTGACCAGTACTGAACAGGTCTGTACAGAAGCTATATGCACTTGAAATCATTGGCAAAGAGTGAGGCAACTGTTGCAGTGTTGCAAATGTTGCTACTTTTTAGTCCTCCTCTCTTGAGAATGAATGAAAAAGTTCCCTTTCTCCATTCTTGCACCATCCTCCCCCGAGCTTCTACCATCAGGAGGCTCTTTCTCTCCCTGTGGGAACAGCTGAGCAGGTTCCCATGGCCATGTCCCAGCTGGTGGTGAGGGTACCCTGAACTTCCTGGGAGATGGAATGTCTAGCTGGCTTCTATTCAAGTCTCCCCCTCCTCAGCGTGTGTGGGCTTTCTCCACCTCCTTGATTTCTTGCAGTCTCCTTGTGGCTTCAGGCCTGTCATTTTCTGGCACACTTGACATGACATGCAGAAGACTGAAGCAGCACAAGGCTTTGGAAAATAGATCACTGTTTTCCAGTCATGTCTGTCCCTTTCAGGCAGTGACTGATCTTTATGCTCCCAGATGTCCATTTTGCCCCTTTTCACAACTGGCCCTTCTCAAAGAGCATGCATCTGCCAATTTACACAAGCCCAGTTTAGTCAGTGCTCTCCTGGGGGTCAGGGCACCTCAGAGCAGACAGGGAAATATTCCCGGTGCCCTGGGTTTCCACAAATGCATACATAACAATTTCCAAATCAGGATTCTTGTCCAGGAAAGGTCTCTTTCCAAGCAGAAAAGTTGCAGTGCACTTGTTTACATACCATGCTCATCTTTCTGCCACAGAAAGCATGACTTCTGCTCAAGCACGGTCAGGACATTGAAGGATGTCCTGTAAACCTCTCAAAGGCAGTGTTCAGCTGATCAAACCTTGAAAACAAGCACAGATCTAACTGTTGCCATTGTGGAATTAGTGGAAAAGACCCTGAAGATTGAAACCAATTGCTTGCCCACCACTGCCAAGGCCACCACTAAACTATGTCCCCAGGTGCCACATCTACATGGCTTTTAAACCCTTTCAGGGATGGGGACTCCACCACTACTCCGGACAGTCTGTGCCAGGGCTGGATGAGCCTTTCCACAGAGATTCTTACTGATGTCCAACCTGAACTTCCCCTGCAACAACTTGAGGGCAGTGCCTCTTGTCCTGTCCTTTGTTCCCTGGGAGCAGAGCCTGACCCTCACATGACTGCATCCTCCTGCCAGAGGGTTGTGGAAAGTGAGAAAGTCCCCTCAAGCCTCCTTTTCTCCAGGCTGAGTCCTCCCAGCTCCCTCAGCTGCTCCTTGTGCTCCAGACCCTTCCACAGTTCCGTTCTCTTTTCCAGACATACTCCTGCCTCGCAAGGTCTTTTTTGTAGAGAAGCACCAAGAACTGACCCCAGGACTAGAGGTGCCTCACCACAGCTGGGTGGTGACTGCCCTGGTTCCACGGGCCACGCTTGGCTGGTACAGCCCATGTACTGTTGGCCTCCTTGCCCATGTGGGCACAACTGAGCTCATGTTCAGCCGGCGTGCGCCCAGGGGGCAGGGAGATGAACGGGCAAGCCTTCCCAACCGAGCAGCGGTCTACTCTGGGGAGTCCGAGCTGCCCCAGCAGGATGGAGCTCCCGACGCCACCCGGATACCACAGACACGGTCTGGACACAGAACACACATCCCAGACGTCCCGGACAACCTCACCCCCATCTCCCGCCCGTCTCGCCTTTCGTCGCTGTTTCCACTTCCGCCCCCATTTCCGCTTCCTGCAGTGGTAGTCGCAATGTCGGCGCTGGCAGCGAATCCCAACAACCCCGTGGTTTTCTTCGATGTAACCATCGGCGGGCAGGTGGGGGTGCTCCAGGACGGGGAGCGGCGGCGCCCGGGGAGGGACTGCGGGGATAATTGGGGATGTCGGAGTGTTGTGGGGATGAGAGAGCACGGGCGGTGCCCGGGGTTCAACGTGAGGCTTGCGGGGCCGCAACTGGAAGCGCTGGGAGGGGCGGCACCAGGAGCCGGATGGCGGGCCTCTCGGGTCACTGGGCCCGTCGGGAAGGGCTCGCAGGGGAGAGGGGAAGGAGGAGCCTGGAGGGGTGGGGATGAATGAGGGTGAATGAGGTGACCGGATTTGTGCGAGTGCCTGGGGTCGGGCGGCAGGCGTCTGTGCGAGGGGACCTGGAAGACTCACCTGGCCCTCGTCTCCTCAGGAGGTCGGCCGCATGAAGATCGAGCTGTTCGCAGATGTTGTACCCAAAACAGCAGAGAACTTCAGGTAACGAGCAGCTACCATTCCTGCAGCTCAGCCTGGACTGGAACTGCAAAGGCTTTCTGGTGCAAGAATGGCTTTTGGTGGCAAACTGATTAGCTGCACCCACCCCAAACTGCTTCACCTACTTTATATCTCTCTGTTCTCAGAGATGCTGTGTGGCATCCTGGTCTCTCAGGGGACCCTGTCTGGCTGGAAGGGGTCCTCCTCTGCTTCTTCTGTGAAGCCTCCTGGTTTGCTCCATGCATTTAGAGCAGGCAGTGCCTTGTGCCATGGTGGAGGTCTCCTGGCCACCCAGTTCTCCTGCCATCAACTGAGGGATGCACCATGTGAAATCCCACTTCAGTTGGAGGGATGGACATACCCTGGTCTCTGTCAAACACAGTGCCTGCCCCACATTCACAGTTTCTTACAACCTTGGTGTTAGGTCTCTGACTTCCTCACTACAAAGAGTACAGAATATGTTTGAAATGTCAGGGGGAAGGAGTTACCATTTCCTGTTCCTGTTTCTCTGGGAACATCTCTGATGCAATAAGGAAAATCCTGTGCACCTGTTGATGCAGCCCTCAGAGTTCATATGCACCTAACACTCTGCTCTCTTTTTGTTTGCCAGGCAGTTTTGTACAGGTGAATTCAGGTAAGTGGATTATAATGTCCTTTAAGTGTCGCACTGGAGAAACAGGGCTGGGTGAGGTAGAAAGGGTTTGTTTTGAACTTCTTCATGTTGTACTAGTACAAAATGGAAGAGAAATCTCTGAGGAAATTGTGAGAGGCTGGAGACTCACAGAGATGGCAGGTTTCTCTTTCTGATATGACTTTTTTTGTGCTCAGGTAGCTCTAAAAAGCCCTATCTGCAAAGCCCACCTGCTCATGCTGCACATTGCAGTGGGATTCTGTAAAGGTGATGGTGTGGGTGTTGCAGGGAACAGATTCATTTCATCTGCAGAGCCCACTTGAGGCTTTTTTTTGCCTCCCAACAGCAGCAGCCGAGAGGCTGCGGCACTTGGCTGTATTTCAAGGCAGCTGCTAATGTATACAGCAACCCTTTGGGACTCTGAATTGCTGAGACAATTTTGTGTTGGGATATCTAGTAGGTTGCAATAATTCTCCTTTTCACTTCCCTGCAGGAAAGATGGTGTCCCTATAGGTTATAAAGGAAGTACTTTCCACAGGTAAATCATCTGCTGTTGTTTTGACACTGAATAGCAGCCTGAGACATACGGGGTTTTGTGACCTGCCATGAGCTATTAGTGGTGTTGGAGACATTTGCGGAGCATGGCTAATGTAATTCTGTGGCTTTGGGGGACCTGGGGATGCTGTCCTCCCCACTGGGAGGAATCCCCTGGTTCTGGTGTGCCACGTCAGATATGGCATCTGTGACGGTATCACTTTGCCTGTTGAAAAGCAATGAGTCCTAAATAACCTTGTATCAACCATTAATTAATATTTGTTGTAGATTTTAGGCTGCAGCATTCACAGATTGTTAACTTCTGTTGCACAGCAAGGCAGAACCCCTTTTCATCTTATCCTGAGCTTCTTGAGGCTTTTGGCCACTGAGAACTAAGTGTTGTTTTACTTCTTTAGGGTAATAAAGGATTTCATGATCCAAGGAGGTGACTTCGTAAATGTATGTACTCCTGTACTCTTTTTGTCCTTTTCCTCTATGGTATAACATGCTGCTGTTTCCAAGGGTCTGTGCTGATTTGTGAGCTCTCTTTCTTTTTTGAGGTATCCAGTAGTAACTGGAGGTATCCTCATAGCATTGCTGCCATCCTACTGCAACAGACAATAAACCACTTGAAAACAAATCTGGAGCCTTGGGGGAGCACACATTCTTCCCAAAATATTTTCTCTCTGCAGTAACCTGCCAAAACCCTGGAAGCTTTCAAAACTTGAAAAAATTTGTTTGCCCTGTTTTCCTTCCCCCTTCTGTGGACCTCCTCCAGACAAAACACCTCTGTGAATTTCAATTCACATTGTTGATAAACCCTAAGTACAAAACCCAGTGTGCAATGTGCATAATGTAAGAAGTCATTTAAATCAAAACTAACCTTTTGTTACTAAATTTTCTCAAAATAGAAAAGTCTTTGCACCCACAATGGTGGTTGTGCTCTGACATGGGGATAAGCAGAACATATGAGTAAGGCTGAAGGGCCACAGGATCTCTTCACTGTTCCAGGATCCAGTAAAATTATTTTATTTTTGGAAGTGTTTCAAAATATGAGGGAAGTAATAAAGATTTTTAATATAAAACTTGGTTGTATGAAAGTCTCTTAGAGAAATCACCACACAGCAGGTGGTTCAGCAACACCAGACTCTGTGGTAGTTGCTAATCGTGACACTGCTCAGATGTCCCAGTGCACTGTATTACTTCCACTGCATCTCAATAAGCTTTACACATTGCTCCAGTATTTGCAATTTATATGTTATATTTATTACAAAGCCACCTGGGGAGCAAGCGCAGTCACACTGACCCCTGAGACAGGGTGCAAGTTTCTTTCTCAGAGCCAAAAGTTTAAGTAAACTACAGAGAGCAGGAAGGAAACAAACAAGGGCTGGGCAAGTAGAGCAAAAGGACTTAGTAGAAAGTACAACATAAACAGAAAATCTTTATTTTAGAAACTGTCCTTGTAGAACAGAAAGATTGCTTTCCTATTTCCAATAAAGTCACAGAAAATAAGGTGAAATATATAAAACCACTGTAAGACAACTTTTGCCATTGCCATGCAACCACTTCTGCTTTCTTTGTCACACCATCCCATACTTCTGTGTCTCCTGCCTTTTCCCTTCCAAGTCCTGATGGGTCTGTACTAAGGAATCTGTAGCCTCCACTTCACTCTGGGAGGTTTGGACTTAAACTTACCATCTGCATAGGCTTTTGCCAACATATGAATGATGAACAATGAACTGTGTAGTTAGAAACTGGTTCATTTCTTGTTCTGAAATGAAACGCTGAATGTGTTCACTGCTGGTGTATGTAAATGGCAATACAAAGTCCATTTTGCCCTTTCCTCTTGCTTAGAGATTTTAAATTAATTTTTAATTTGAATTGTTCTGTAGCAGTTGCTACAGAACAAATGCTGTAGCTGACTGGGTACCTCTGTCATGCAGGGAGACGGCACTGGAGTAGCCAGTATATATAGAGGTCCTTTTGCAGACGAAAACTTCAAGCTGAAACATTCTGCTCCTGGCCTGCTTTCTATGGTGAGTATAAAATAATGACATTACAGACTAAAATCTTTTGGAACTTTCTCTGTGCCCTTTTCCTAAATGTATATAGTATTTGCTTGGCAACAGAATCTGCCATTGGGTACAAGGTCTGCTTTGTAGCTACTAGTCAAGCAGCTACTTTTAGGTTAATATGTTGAGTAACACAATAGTCCTGATCCTGCAGCATCCTTTCTTTGCTGCCCTTTGGAGCACAGGGACAGGCTTAGCTTGATTTTGCTTTCAGAGCTTAATTCTTGCAGCTTTCATACAGTGGTGAGGTGGTGGTGTTTTCGTCTTTCCTGATACTCTTATCAAACACTGACCTTGGCAAGGATGAAACAGAGACATTTGGGAGTTCCAAAGTCACAGCAGTGTTACCATGGTATCTTTTAAAACAGACCTTCCTATTCAACATAGTAGGAGAAACTGCAACCATTGCACATTGTCTGGTAGGAACAATACCCTGACTTTTGGAATAGAAAGCAAATGGAGCCAGTGCTTCAGTGTTCCTATCCACAGCTGCTTCTTCCTCAGCTCTTTCAGCTGCTCTGCCCTTAAAACCACTTGCTTAGGACATTTAGTAATTTGGGTTAGTTATTCATCCATGTTGAAAACATGGCCCAAAAAGATGTCATGGTACAGCTAAACAGCTAGTGTACTGTGGTGTGAGAGAAGGGATTCACTCTAGTATTGCCAGTTTTGTATTAAAGTGGCATGGCTCTGAAGTCATTATACTGGGTCAAACCTAGGATCCCAGGAACCATGGATCCCAGCTGGATTCTTTTGAAGCTGGCTGGCATTAACTAGAAAGCCAAAATGACCCTGTCCTTTGCAGTCCTGCAGCTGCAAAACTTGACCAGTTCACTCATCAGGACAGAAACTTGCTTTAGTAGCTTCTGGTTGTCAATGTGACAAGTGGCATTCAGTGTTGCAGAGATGTTTTCTTAACAGAATGCAAATGCTCTGGGGTTTTGTACTTGGGTGTGAATTAAATTTCACATCTGCATCCCAAGGTTCCTGTGAGTCCTGTGCCAATACAGTTGTTATTTTTCTCATCATGATCACTAAAAGTTTTTTATTTGTATTCTGAGGAAACCTCCCAAAAAACAGAAATCAGCTGGGTTCTTTTCTTGCCCTGGTTTCTGGTGTTCAGTTTTCCTCAGGGTAATGCTGCAGCCAATAAATACTCATCACCAAAACATTCAGCCTTTTTTCAGGAGTCTGCTCTTAAGCCTGGACTTCGGCACAGTTTTGTAGAAGTATAATAAATAGTTAGTGACATGGCGCTTGCGCATTCTGGTGTGACCAGGTGTGGTGACATGCTACATCCCAGCACAGGGTCTCCTGCAGATATGTATTGTTTCCTTTGGTTTGTCTAGCAATAATCTAAAATAATACATACTTAAATAACACCTCTTCTTTATGTGTCTGCCTTCAGTTTTGTTCAGTCTGAAATAGTATACTTGTATTTTGCTATTCTCAACCCTCAGGCAAACAGTGGTCCGAGTACCAATGGCTGCCAGTTCTTCATCACGTGCTCCAAGTGTGACTGGTTGGATGGGAAACATGTTGTGTTCGGTGAGTACCTGCCGTAAAAGTCCTGGAGTGGCAGCACACAGACATCCCTGCAGGGAAGCTGTTAAAATAAGTACTGAGAATCAGAATCTTCCGAACTGGGAGGAACCCAGAGAGATCATCAAGACCAACTCCTGACCCTGCATAGGTCACCCCAAAAATCCCACTCTGTGCCTAAGAACTCTGTCAAAATTCTCCTGGAGTTCTGGCAGCCTTGGGACTGTAATCATTCCCTGGGGTGCCTGTTCAGTGCCCAGCCACCTCTGGGTATGGACTGCTCATTCTTCCCTCCTCACTTGTGCTATCTAAGGGATCTGTGCAACCTGTTGGATCACTGTTGAATCATTTTTTCAGGTTAGCTTTTATCCAGATCAGTGTTCAGTGTACTGTATTTGCACACAAATCATTGTGCGTGTGCAGAGGGCACAGATGAGTGGAAGTATTCCTTTCTTCTCCACTATCAGAGAGGGCTGAGCTTTCACCAGAGTTTTGGACAGTAATTCTGTGAAACCGTATCTGCTAACTTGCATTTACTGCTGGTTGAACTGTAGGAGTTCCAGACCAGTCTTAAGCTGGTGGTCTCAACCCCCGAATTTCTATACACACTACCCCTGTGATGGGAAGAGGCACTTAATCTGTGCTGAATGTGGAGAATGTTTGAAGAGGGATTGTTTCCTTTATGAGTTTAGAGATCAGTAACATATCCTGAAGTGCCCAATAGCTACACACTGCCCCGGGCTTTTCAGGAAGGACAGAAATATGTGTACCTGTGATGAGTGGGGGGGAACAAAGGTAAAAATCAGACATATTGAAGTGGATAAATTTTCTCATTCTAGGTAAAATTGTCGATGGGCTGTTGGTCATGAGAAAAATTGAAGTAAGTTTGAATATGGCTACTTCCTTGTGAATGTCTGCATTGGAAAGTTATGTACATGATTAAGTACAGTTGTCCTGCTGTCTGTTTACAGGATACCAGTGAATACCAGTGTTGATAACTGGCATTATTGGTTGTCATCATTATAATGTAGCAGGAAATCTGTTGAAGCACAGGCTGTCATATGAGTTGGCTTTGGAAATGCTAGGATCTTGTGACTGTGATAGTCTTTGAGCGGGGATTGTGCTCTTGGCTTTATTTGCTTTGCATTTGTTCAGAGGCTGAATTAAAAAGTTGTTCTATCAGCAGCTCAGACAAGAGCATAAAGCATCTCACTTCTTTGCCATTGACTGGGATTATTCAGTGGATGCAACATCATCAGTTCTGCTGATCTATGATCAGCATGTTTAATAAGAAAAAATTAAGCTAATCTCCTGATAGGCTTCCAGGAGCTGAAGATAAATACAGTCCGGGTGATGATTGCTGCCAACATCAGGCCTGGGTGTCATGGCAAGATAATGAGTAGATTTAACAAATAGCAGCAAGTTCTCTGAGACAGCCAGCATTGACTCCATGACACATGTGGGATAATGTGCATAAGGGTCTCTAATCTAGGAAGTGGGGCAAAACACAGAGCTGTTGGGCTTTGAGACGAGGTTACATGGAAGGAGTAGTACCGTGTGGTATAATCTGCTGGAGCATTGTGGTGAGCCTGCTTTGGGTATCGGTACAGTGAGACCAAAGTAACGAAAATTAGAGATTCAGAGAACAGCTGAGTCTAGCGCATCAAGAGGTTCAGAATGAGGGTTTCTTTGCCACGGTCTCTTTCCTTTCTGTGTGAGCACAGGTTTGTTTTGCTTGTGGCAGCCGCTTTTAGTATCAAAGCCAGAGCAGCCTCAAGTATCTCCATGAGGAGCTCTCCAGTTCTTACTCTATTCCTTCCCTCCAATTCAAAGGACCAGCCTCTGGTCTGTGTCCCAAACCTCTGCTTACAGAGGGAATTCACCAGCTTATGGCTGGGCCTGTTGCCAAATGTGTAATGCTGCTTTTCTGCTCCTCAGAGCTGTGTCTGGAATTCCCTGTTCCTCATGTTACAGAGATCTCTCTTAGCCAATCTTCCAGTACCTGTCACTGCCTGAGTTTGCTGTGCTTTTATAAATTTTAATGTTCTGTATTTGTTTGTCCCCAGAACGTGCCTACAGGTCCCAATAACAAACCCAAGTTGCCAGTTGTGATCTCTCAGTGTGGGGAAATGTGAAGCGATGAAAAAGCAATGTGGTAAGTCTCAATCTTCACAGGCACAGTGCCATGAACTCTGGGCTGTTCTGCTTCTTACTTTTCTCTTGATTTATTTTCACATTTCTTTGAACCTGCAGAGAGCTGTGTCAGCTCACTGAAAGACCAGAAAGAGCTTCTCTAACAGCATTTGTTTTTTGTCAGCTGAAGTCCCAGAACTGGCTTTCCTCCAAGCTGCACAAACACCAGAGGCAGCACAGCAGGGATAAGATTTTGCAGCTGTAGTTGAGGAGAAGATGGGTTTGTGGGAGCTTTTTCTTGGATTGGGTTAGGCTGCCTTGAAGCCTCGATTGTAGAAGGTGGATGAAAGGGAATTACAGCAGTAATCCCTCTGGCATTACCCAGGCAGTCTAGCTGGTGGGAAGCCTCACTTTGACCTGCATATTGGAGAACTTTCCAACAGCTACAAAAAGCAGATTATCCATGGGTGGGACAGGCAGGGATCAAGAAAAGGAGAAGAGAAAGGGAGGACTTAAGCCTCCTGCTCAGTATAGCTGTAGGACCAACATTACTGAAGGACCAAGGAATACCATTTTGCATAGTCTTACCTTGACTTGAAAAGAGTACCACTGTCTTTCTCTGAAGAGAGATGTTTCCACTATTTACTTATGTTATTCAGGCTTCATTTTGGTTAAACCAATAGTCTCAGGCTAACATACAGTAAGTATTCTGTTTCCATTTGTCTGCTCAATTTACTGTAAAAACTACAGGTATTTAAACAAATCTGTCTAGATTTCAGTGTGTTGGGCTTCAGCTTATCAAAAATCTGCTGTATTAGCCTTTTGGTTGCTGATTTTTTCCACATTTCAGGAGGCAGTTTGGACAAAAGCACATACTCACAGTTTTTGACCTTCCATTAAATGATATCCAAAGGCAACTGGAATTCCCCACAATGTTCCTTCTTTTGTAATAAAGCCTTAGAGACCTGCAGCACTTCAAACTTTTTGGAGCTCTTGCTATTTGATGAAGTGACAACAGGGAATGTAATCATTCCTCCATTCCCCTGGTACTTCTGGTGGCATTTACAGGCTTTTGAAAAAAGCCTGCAGCAAGGCTGTTCCTTTTCTTGCAGAGCTATGCTGAAGGGGTCAGGTTCCCTTTAGGGTTGTACTCAGTCCCAGACTTTCTTATCATTTTGGTTTGGAGTACTGGATCTCTGGCCAATGCCCAGCTTGAGCCTGGAAGCTTTTCATTCATAGGTGCAAGGCTGGTGCCACTTTACTTATTTGCAGCCTTGCTGCACTCTCATGTCTCTCATCTGACTGGAGATGAGAACAGCTTTTGCATTGCCTGATGTCACACAGCCACATCAGCTACTTGTCAAGATCCTTGAAAACCAGCTGGGAGAAACAGGCACTGTTGCTTTTAACTTCAGAAGTAGATGGGTTGCCTGGCAGGCAGACTTAGGAGAACTCCTGAGTGCTCTGGATGATGAAAGCTGGTGTGTGTAGCAGCTGGCATGCATTTAAAATCACTGTGTGGCCCCCAGTGTCACTGCACAGCCTGGCTGTTGTAGGATCTGTTGGGAACGGCTGTCCTGTATTTAGACTTACCTGTTTCTTCTTCCTTTCAGTGTTCCTTTACTGGTGATTAGACCTGTGCTGGCTCTGTGCAATTCTAATTCCAGCCAGCTCACCTACTGCCCCAGACTTCTGCACAGGCCAGATCCATCCTCTTGAGGTTCTCCTGAAATTATTTAATAATGGGTGTCTTTTTTCTTCTTTTTTTTTCTTTTTTTTTTTTTACATTTTGAAATGTAAATAAAGAATTTTTTAAACATGTGCAGTGCACATCAATTAACATTAGTGGGAATGGATTCCTCTCTAGGTGAGAAGGGCTGTAACATCTTCAGCAACATGTATTATCCCTGGCTGGTTCAGTCAGGAACATTTACTGCATGGAATTGAGAGAAAGAAGGGGTGGAAGGAGCTTGGCAGAGCTGTGCTGCACCAGCTCTTCCACTCGGCAGGTAACTACAACTGCCTGGCTGGCAGAAAGGTTCTTGGCATCTTGCGAATCTCCAGAACCTTTGTGTGTACAGCCTTTCTGAGGCATGAGGAATTGGTATAGCACAGATTCCACCACCATGAGTGCTGTGCTCTGAGGAGAGTTCTGATTTAAACAGGTGTCTTTCAGTCTTCCCCTAGCACATGGTAGCACCAGGCAGTTGAGGTGTTATGTGCCACATGTGTTGGAGGAGGGGTTCACCTGGGTACTTAAAAAGGTGTTGGAGCAGGCTTGTCATATGGGAAAACCAGAATGGTGATGGTATAGGAATGAAACTGGGGCTGCTTGTCCTGTGTTTTGAGGAGAGTGCAGCTGAGGCTGTCTTTCTTCTCCCAGAACAGGGCTGAGAGCTCACCCTCCTGGCAGGGGACAAGCCAGCACCTGCACAGGGCTGGGTTCCAGCAGGAGCTTTTCATCCAGCTGTTTAAAGGTAAAGCGCCTGATGAAAGTTAGGACAGAGTCTGTTCTGCCACATGCAGGTGTTCATCCCATGTGGAGACATCCCATCCGTGCCTGGGCAGCGGGTGTAGGGTGCACTCTCTGCCTGAGCTTGGCCTTGCTGAGCACTGACATGCTGGAAGAAGCTCCCATAGGCTTGGCTGTGCTCTTTTCTCTCATGGCTCTTTGAAATCCTGGCAGCAGGCTCTGGCTGTCAGGATTCCTATGTCCTCATTCCTAGGATTGCACAGCAGCTGAGAACACTCACTTCTCTCCAGCCTGAGGCATATCACTTTGTACCTGCAGAACATCAGGTGATAAAAGAAGCACAGACACCGTAGTCCTTTCTTCCCCAGCCCCACACATGCTTTGCAGAAGGCTCTCCTATAGAGGACAGTTGAAGATTCTCAACAGGCTGGCTCAGGTGCCTCAGAGAGCTATGCCTGCCAGTGCTGTGCTGAGGTTTGCACTTCTGGCTGCTGGTACCCAAATTCACCATTTTTTCACCAGGGAAACCAGTTTATTTCTGGTCCAGGCTTAGCAGCACTTTTTCAGCCTGATGTATTTATACCACTGCCATCAGCTGGCCTCACTTCCTGCATACAGGGGTCACAGAGCTTCCCCAGATTAATTAAGAGTGGCAAATCAATTACTACCTCTTTGTTGTTACAATGGTTAATTACATCCCATTATATTTCCCTTCAATGTGGAGTATGCAGGATTCCAGCTTCTGTGCCATGTTCCTTACCTGCTGGCTGAAAGTCTTCTCAAAACTCACATTTTTTGTTTGAATTCTGCCATGAAGATGTCACCCTTGTGTTGTACGTAGCAAATCCTGGAATGTCCTGTAGAGGAGATGATGAACCTCCTCTCAGCTCCAGCATCTTCCTCCAGCTGTGGATGCTGCAGCTGGAGATGGTGTTTCTGGTGGCCTGTGCATTTCCCTGAGGGTCTGAGTTGCCTCTGGATCCCACAGTGTTACCCCCCAAAGACATTGTTGGGGCCCATGATTTCGGCTGTAGGTGCATGGCCCTGACACATCCCCACAGATTTCCTCCCTGGAGTTTTCTCCATCATGGGTCACTGCCTGGTGTGTTCCCTAATTCTGATTCTATAGTAAGATTATTTTTCAGGCGATTCACTGTAGTGGTTTTGGTCTGTTAATTTAGGATTTCTTTAATGTTGAGATTTTTTTAATTAACATGTTGATGATTGTGGTGGGTTTTAGTGTCAGCTAATTACTTACATACTTATTTCTTGTTGTGAAATAGGAAGATAGGATCAGGAGAAAGGTAAAGTAGGCTTAAAATTTTAAAACGGTATAAAGAAAATTTTATTAACAGTAATTAAAAGAAAAAAGTAGTAAGAATTAAACTCTTTAGAATATTTTTCTTTTATAACTTTTTTTTACTGATAATGTTAAGAAATAAAATTTAAAATTTTTTGTTAGTTTATTACTTTTAAAATAGGGTTTGGTTTTTTTTTTCTCATACAAAACTCTGACAGTCACCAAGCAGCATCCAATTTTTACCTCATTCTAGCTTCTTTATCCAGGTCATCATCCTGGTGCAGATCCTTGTGGGATTGTGTTACTGTTTTCAAGCCCTTCCTTTCATTAACTGATTTAAAGATTAGGTGAAAGAGTTCCCAAGAGAGCAGGATGAGACCAGTGTTCCTAATGGGTTGAGCTTGGCCTCTTGGAGTCCCTCACCTGGCTGGGGTGGAATATGGGGGACCGGGATGGCCAACAGGGCAGCGATTTGTGTGCAGTGCTGAGAGGGCTGATCCCAAGGGGATACAAGTTGGTTGCAAAAATGGTGGAGTGGTGGGTCATCTCCCAGAGACATTCTGGGTGGCTGCTGATGACCTTTCCCTCCTGCCATGTTAGACAAATGACATAGCCAAAGCAGGGCTAGGAATCTGGCCACCAACCACATTCTTCAACTGCCTAAGAAAAATTTAATTGTTGGACAAGGACAGGGTTTTCCTCTCGACCTTCCTTCTGGGGAATCCAGCAAGAGATGTCGGGTATCTCCAGGCCACTGTAAGGCGAGGACATAGGGGTAAGAAGGCAAAGAGGAGCTGAGCGGTGGTGGTTGGAGAAAGGCTCCAGCAGGGTAAGTAATGCTTTCCCGACAGCCTGGGTGGGTAGAAGGGCTCAGGGTGAGGAGCTGCCCCCGCCCCTCCGGGAAGTGAAGGATGGGATGCTTAGGGAAAGGCTGAATCCGCGCGGGTCAGCTCAGTGCTGTAACTGCACGTCCGTACGTGGATTGGGGAGCTCTAACACGGCTCCAAATCCGTCATTTTCCGCTGGAATTTAACGTTCCCAGGCCTTTTCTGGCAATCACTAACGGGATTGGGCGCCCCCGGAGCGCTAGGACCGGAGCCGCCCGCAGGATCGCTCTGCCCTGGATCTTGGCAGCAAGCGGAAGCGGGGTCGGAGGCGGCATAGGACATGAGCCGCCGCCACATGGTCGCGCGCACTTCCCCGTTCGTGCCCGTTGAGGGCGGGAGAGGCGGCCGGAACGGCCAATCAGGGGCGGGGGCGGGGACCCCGGGTCGGCCGGTGAGAAAAGCTAGCTTGGCAGCCGCGGGCGAAGCAACCAATAAGCGCTCGCTCCTGAGGAAAGGCAGGTGTCACCGCCAATAGGTTTTCGGTGGGGGCGGGGGCGGGTTGAGGAAAAGCCAATGGGGTCGCTCTCCGTTTAACGGGCGGGCCGGGTGGCGAATTGCGGCGCGTGCGGGCGGGGCGCGCGGGGTGGCTAGCCGGTGCGCGCCGCCATTGTGGCCAGTTCGATCGGTATCGGGAGCGGAGAGCGGAGCTCAGCGAGCCCGGAGCAGGGAGCAGCCCCCCCCCACGGCCGGCCTCAGTCACCATCACACCGCGGGAGGCGGCGCAAACAGCAGTCACCACCACCGTCCGCACCGAACAGCCGCCGCCATGAGCAGCGAGGCCGAGACCCAGCCGCCCGCCGCCCCCGTCCCCGCGGCGGCCCCCGCCGCCCCCGCCGACTCCAAGCCAAACGGTGGGACCGGGAACGGGGGCAGCGGCCTGGCCTCGGCGGCGCCTCCCGCTGGCGGGGACAAGAAGGTCATCGGTGAGGGCAGCCTGGGGTCCCGGAGTGGGGTGGGAAGCCCCGATCCCCTGCCCCTCCCCCGCCATGGCTGAGGGTGGCGCGCGCTCCCTTCCCCCCCGAGGGGCGGTGCGCGCCCCCTCCCCGCCCCCGGCTCGTGTCCTCGCTCGCTAGCTCGCGCGCGCGGCGGCCGTTAGTCGCCCCCCTCTCCTTCGCCTCCCCGCGCGCCGCCGGCCCCGCGTGCCGGGTGGGGGCGGGGCGGCGCAAGATGTCCGCCACGCGGGGCCTTTGTGCGCGCGCCCCGCCACGTGCCCCTGACGCGCCGCTCCCTCCCCTCCTTCCCCTCTTCACTCTGCCCCTTCCCGCAGCAACGAAGGTTTTGGGAACAGTGAAATGGTTCAACGTGAGGAACGGTTACGGCTTCATCAACAGGTGAGCGCCTAGACGCGGCGGGCCTTGTTACGGGGAGGCCCGGAGAGGGGGGCACGGCGCTTGTGTCGCGCGGGTGACAGGCGGGGCGGGGGCGGCGGTGCCTTTGCCGCCTCTCGCCCTTCTTGCTTAGAAGGAGCTGATGAGATGCGCCCTCTCTCCACCCCGGGGTTTCTGACCCGCTCGGGGCTTGCCTGGTTGGCTTTTGAGTCCTTTAACCTAGGCAAGAGCTGCGCTCTCGAAGCGAGTCTGTTTCCACGGCGATGTGTCTTACATTATGGTCCATCCTTTTATGGTGTTCGGGTTTTTTTTTTTCCCCTTAAGGATATAAAAGTACATTGGCTGTCAGCACACGCAGTATTTGTTTAAACTGCTGCGTGAAGTTCAGTCAATGCAAGCAAAAATTGCTTTTAGCACTTGGTAGTTAAAACACGCTCTAATGAGGACACCCCCAACATGCAGGAAAATGAGCAAAAGGAGCACAGTTCACACAGTCTACTGCCACACTCGAGTGTATGGACTGGTCTCATGAAACAAGTGCCTAGAAGATTCTTTTTATGACAGTAGTTGATGTGAAAGAATAATTTGAACGCTTTGGGACTTATTTAAGTACCTGAAGTAGGCCTGTCAAGGAGAGGAAGTGCTCTGCAAACAAGTTTCTTAAAAATGGGCAATTCTTGGCCCCATTAGTTGGGGGGGCCTCCCCGGAGTGTTGCCAGAGCTGTTTCCCTTAATTCGTGGTACTTAAACTTCCCAGTCTCAGAATGAGGTTGCATACTGGAAAATCCCCCTTTAGGCAAGCAAATACAGTGTTATTATTGGAACTTTTATTTATGTTTGGTTTAAACACTGCCTTTTGGAACTGCCTGTTACTTTATGAACTAGTCTTAAATTGTCTGTCAAGCTCCTGAATTGGTTTTGTGTCTGCAGCTTTACAAACTTGCCTCCCAGTCTCCCACTTGGCATTGTTCCTCATGCCATGCTTCAGCTCCCAGTGTTGAGGAGTCACCAGTGTTGAGAGCTGTCGTGTCGCTGGCCTTGGAAACGCCTCCCAAATCCCAGCCACAAACTCCACCTCGAGGGAAGGCTTTTCCTGTTTCCTCGGCAGTGAAAATGTTCTGTGATGTCAGTCAAGCAAGGAAGCAGCAGCAGCTAGTTGAGACATCCGAGTAGTTTCCCCAGTCATTACTTTGGCAGCTGTTTAATCCCTGAGGTTGCCATTTGTAATGAGAAACTCAGCATGATCTCGTATTATCAAGAGATTAGAGCCTGGTAATTGAAGGGGAGGACATTTCCTCAGCTCTGGAATCTTTGCTTGGCTATAGGGAAGCTGTGCAGGAGCTCCTGCCCTTGCGTGGCTCTGTTTTAGCCAGGTCTGCTTTCAGATAAAATGAGGCTATGGAACTGAAATGAGCTTTGATGTGGTTGCATGCTCACTTCAGGTATTTCCTGTGTGTTCTTAGTGTTAGAGGTGTGATTCTGTTCCAAAATAGGAAGGAGTTTGAATTATGGGTCTTTGATGGTTGTTTCTTGTGTTTGCCAAAATAACAAGTGGATGTGCAAAAGCCACTGGCTTGGTCTGTGCCATAGCTGGAGCTACACTGTCTGGCATGGTATTTGGTGCCCTGCTGGACTTGGCATCTTCTTAGTCTGCCTGCTTGTCTGTTTCCCTTTTTCTAATATATTTTAGTGGATAAAAGATGTGAATGGAAGAGTGGCATAGTGCAAAGATCAGTTGAATTATTTGTTTGGCTTTCAGAATGGGTGTTTCTCTTGTACCCTTCCAAATTTTCTTTGAAAAAGTGATGGTCCTGTTGTTCCATCATCCACATGACAGCATGCTTGCTGGAAAACAGCATTGGGAGTGATGTGGCCAGTGTCATGAGGCTGTAAAAATGACATGGTGTGTTTTTCACTTGAATCAGTGAGCTCTGTGTGACCTTGTTAGTTGTCCAGCCAAAACTCCGATGTCCTCTTGAATGGAAACTGCTTTGCAAATGGATTTTAAAAACAAGTATTTGGTCTGGTTGTCCAAAATTCAACCTGTACAAAAGTACAAGGCGTCCATATTGTGAATGAGCACTTCCTACCACTGTTTTTCAGCTGAGGCTGAAAGAAGGTGCTCAGCATTTTTACTAGAAGCATGTTACTATTCTCTTGTGAAGGTTTTCAGCGTTTTGGGCATTATATTTTGAAGAAGAGTCTTTCAGCTTTGGCTTTGCAAGGGCTTCTGAGTGCTGCTTTCTTGGGGCTTTGGAGATGACATAGGAATGGCTCTGCTTTTTGGCTGCCTTTTCCCAGTAACCTTTGTGGTCTGTAGGCATCAATTTCAAGAGGAAACAAGGGGACTTATTTTTACTGGTGATGTCTGATGGAATAGCTGTAGCTTGGATGGAGTTTCTGGAAGAAGTTTAATTGTCAAATCTCACTTTTTAAAGCCGGGAGTAAGGAGCACCTGGCTTTATCTTACTAAAAACCATCCCAAGTATTCTGTTTCCACTAGCCATGAGCACTTCAGTTCAGAGCATGTTTTTCACACAAGCTTACTTATGTCTTTAACTAGGAAATAAAAGCCATTTTGCTGTTGATTCAGGCTGTTCCATGCTGTAATGAAACTTAACACTGCAGTGAGGGTGGGTTGGTGTGGTGGGAGCTGGAATGCTTCAGGAGTGGGGGAGATGGCTTGTGCAGCCCTAACCAGCGCAAGGTTGTCTCTGTTGTACCTCTTCAGAGCAGAAAAGAAACTCCTGACTGAAGCTGGTACTGAGCTGTGGTTGTTCAGGCTCATGGCAGTTGCGAAAGCTCTGCCAGGGTCACGCTGAAGGATGGGTGCTCTTGGGTCCTTATAGATACAGACCTGAGCTCTTTTCTGTTTATTGAGAGGGGAGACCAAGGCTTGACCAACTGTGCTGCCTTCATGGGCAGCTGATGTTGCTGTTCCTCAGGTAAGTGAAACACTGAGGCTGAGGGGTTGTGAGGCTACAGTGGCAAGGGCAGAGCTGCTTCCAAAAGCTGAAGTGCCAGTCTCCCACAGAGCACTGCTGGGAGGGAGTGAGTGTTCAAACATCTCTGATGATAGGATGTGAAGGATAGAGGGGTGTGCAGCAGTGAGGAGGAATGTGCCTTACTGACCATTCAGCATGCGCTTTGTACTTTGTGTAAGCTGATCTCTTTCCTACACACAGTAGGAACTAGTTGGGAGCAGGTTGAGGAGTAATGCTGAAAGCCTGTTATGATAGATCTGCATTTTGCCTTTGTACCAAACAACTGAATTTTTAATTTACTGTGCATTTTATTAAGTTCAATTTCCTGTTGTCTTGCAGGAATGACACCAAGGAAGATGTGTTTGTCCATCAGGTAAGATTTCCTTGAAACTGAAACATATTCTCTCTCAGAAATTGCCTGTTCCTGACCCATTTAAGTAGGATTGAAGTTGTGGAAGAGCCTTGCCTTTTCACTGTTACTTAAACAACTGATTTTTGGTTGCATTGCAAGAAGAACCTGCTTGCACTTTGGGGTTTTGCACATCAGCGAAGTGGGCTGAGGTTGTACAGTGATGAGAATTGCACTCGCTGCTAGTATGGGCTGGGGATAACTGCTTGGAGTTCAGTCATCTTGTGGATTCATGAGGAGGTTAAGTAAGCATCTGGAAATAAATGAATAGCTTGCAGCAGGGAGAGAAATTAATTTAATTTAGGGATGAAGTGACAATGAAACTTTTTTTCCTAGGCAGAATTACAGATTTTATTGCTATAGGCTTTCCATGAAAGTCTACCAACATTTTAGTACAGGCTTTTCAATTTAACTGATATGTATCCTTAGATATGATGTATGGCAAATAGGTAAGCCTCTGGAAAATAGACCAAGAATGCACACAACACCTGTGTCTTACTTTATGGAGCAGGTTTGCCTTGGTTTAGTTCTTTGTCTAATTAAGAGGCTGTGATCAGCAATTTGCTTTTTGCCCTTTCTGGCTCAGGATCTCCTTAGTAAGCAGACCACAAAAAATTCTTAGTGGAGCCTGCTTTACTCTGGCATTTCGGAGTCATTCTTTTGTCTCAAGTTAGGGATATGCTGCTGATGTTAACACAAAGGAAGGGAAAAACAATGCCTGGAAAGTGTTTTGTTTTTATAATCTCTCAGCTTCATGCTTGTTCTTTGTATGAATTACCAGCTTTTAGAGGCAGTGGTTTGTGAGAGGTTATACACACCCTGAGGGGAGGCTTTCAGACCCGATGGGCACGTAAGGCCACCTGTAAGTGACCTTGACTTACTGGTTGTGTTACAGGACTTGTCATGTAGCTGGTATCTATGTTTCTGAAATAACAGTTTGGTAATGATTTGTTTTAGTGTAGTATTTTTACAATTAAGCCGTAATAGGGCTCTTATCAGAAAGAAATCAGGTTGTTTGAGAAGTCTAGCTGTGTATGCTTTTCTCCATCCCTGTTATATACCTCAGGTGTCACAAAAAGCTGTTGGACTGGCTGCTTGTTGTAATAAGGCTTTCCTTAAGGTTACTGAGACTTTTCCATTGATTTTGTACAATTTAGGCAGAAGAAATCCAATCAAATTGTGTGGCAGGAATTTATATTAAAGTTGTTACACTGTTATTGTCCTTCATTTAAAGTGTTCGATAAGCAGGACATGCCTGAGCACGGTGTGTATTGAGTATTAACTTGTCTGCTGAAGATGTCATCCAGTACAGCAGAGCACTGAAAACTGAGTCTGTTCTAGTAATGTTGTTTGACAGGTGGGCCACTGATACAGAGGATTGTCTGGTGCTGATGCCTGGAAAAGACCAATCCTTGTTGTGCAATACACAACTGGAGTAGATTTTGGATTAATTGGTTAGACCTGTAGTAGAAACTATGGTGTTGGAAGCCTTGGAGGAGGAGATCTCTTGATACCTGGCCATTTTTATGTTTACAGAGTATGGAACACAGAAGCTTCTGTGTCCTGTGGTGTGTGGGAAATAATGGAGGGCTGGAAATCCAAGAGGGTGATTGGAAAGGCTGTGATATATTGATGTATAGGCATCGGAGGAATGTATAACTATCATAGTGATGTTGAATTTTAAACTCTGATTATAGGAGTGCTTTAGCCAGTGTATGGTGTGAGAGTTTTCCTCTTTGTTTTCAAACTGCCTTTTTAGCCAGCAGACAGCATGTTGACAGGTGCTTCCAGTTAATGGTAAAGCTGTTGCGCATTTCAAATAGTCAAGAGCATAATTCACGTACATTTTATGACTTCCTGGATTTTCCCAATTATTCAATTGCTTTTTCAGAAGTACAGGTCTTTCTCCTCAGATAAAGAAACTTGAGTATTTAGTAATCTTAAAAAAAAAAAAAAAAGTCTTCCTTTGTATTCTTATGCTGTGCCTGCACTGTTGTGTTGTTAGACTGCCATAAAGAAGAATAACCCCAGGAAGTACCTCCGCAGCGTAGGAGATGGAGAGACCGTGGAGTTTGATGTGGTTGAGGGAGAAAAGGTAAACACATCTCTCGGGTGTCAGAGCGCACATGGAAAACTCAGGTTGCAGGCTTTGGTGTGGTGCCTGTGGTTTGAGTTGATGCCTGATGACATCCAAGGAGGTGAATGGTTTTTCATTTCTTCACAATGTGGATGTAAATCTTTGCTCAGTACTAGACTTACGCTGTAGCTGGTGGGATGGTGACTGTTTCCCTAATGCTATTTCCACTCTAGGGTGCGGAGGCAGCCAATGTCACAGGACCTGGTGGAGTTCCAGTGCAGGGCAGTAAATACGCAGCAGATCGTAACCATTACAGACGATATCCACGTCGTAGGGGTCCTCCACGCAACTATCAGCAGAACTACCAGAACAGTGAGAGTGGGGAAAAGAATGAAGGAGGAGAGAACATACCAGAAGGCCAAGCCCAGCAACGCCGTCCCTATCGCAGGCGGCGGTACCCACCTTACTATATGCGTAGGCCCTACGGGCGTCGTCCACAATACACCAACCCTCCCGTACAGGGAGAGATAGTGGAGGTAACATTTGCCTGACATATGATGCTAAACGGGCTTGGTTGCTTTGGAGCAGGGTGATGGGATGCACCTTTTGACACTTCTTGTAGGTACTCCAGCTGATTTTGGAAAGGTTTGGCAGTAGCGTGAGATGAAGTAGCTGAAGGTCTTCATGTTATAGCTTCTAAAAACCAGAGTGTTGCAGTTTGTATGATTAAGTGGAGGATTCTCCATCATGTGTGCACCTCTTCCCTAGAACTGCTGTCCACCTTGACTGAACTGATGACCTTCCAGCTGCTTTCTCACAGTGTGACAAGCTGTGGAGTTAGCACATTTCTGGTTGGGGCTGAGGAGGTCTGTGGCCTGATGTCTTGCAGGGTGCTGACAACCAGGGTGCAGGAGATGGCAGACCAGTCAGGCAAAACATGTACCGGGGTTACAGACCAAGATTTCGCAGGTATGCTGCAGATCAGCTGCTGGTTTTAGCCTTGTTCAGCAACAGAGCCGGGACATGGTGATGCTCAGGTGCTGCATAGTTAAAGCCTAGCTTGACTTTCAGGGGTCCTCCTCGTCAAAGACAGCCTAGAGAGGATGGAAATGAAGAAGATAAAGAGAACCAAGGGGATGAAACCCAAAGTCAGCAGCCACCTCAACGTCGGTACCGCCGTAATTTCAACTACCGACGCAGACGCCCAGAGAACCCTAAACCACAAGATGGCAAAGAGACGAAGACAGCCGAACCACCAGCTGAGAACACGTCCGCTCCCGAGGCTGAGCAGGGCGGGGCTGAGTAAATACCGGCTTAACATCTCTACCATCATCCGGGTGCGTGACAGGGGCCTTGGGATGCCATTTGTTGACTTTCTTTTGTTGCTTTTTATTTGTGCCTTACAATGTTTGGACTCTTCTTGCTCACACATGCTGTAACTGATCTGTGATTGTGTCTGCAGAACTGAATTGTGAGGCTTTGTTGCATCAATGCTGACTGATTGGGAGGACTTAGTTACAAGCTTCAATTGTCATTGATGGAGTACTGTTACACCTAAAATCTTGGCTGTGTGCAGTAGTTCAGGTGCACAGCAGTCTCTGCTCACCCAGAAATTCAAGCAGTGCAAATGTAAAGACTTGAAAGTAGTCAGGAGAAGCTGGGAATTACATGCTGGGATTTACCTAGCTCCATCAGTGCCTGTGCTAAATCCCTACAGGGAGGTGGATGGCATTGAGACCTTGGCATTTTGAGACCTTGGCATCCATTTCTACAAAGGTGATGCAGAATTAGCAGGAGTGTCTCAGGAGCAGCTTTTTATCTAATCAAAGTGCTGGAAAAACTGGTAGAAATTGTGGCTTTATCAGAGCATGTGGGAGTTGTGTTGCAGTGCTAAGATGTGGACTCTGGAAGGGTTGTGTGCACGGCAGGGGCCAGAGGCTGAGTTAGTTGCAAGGGAACCTGTTTGTGATTGAGGCTTGTTTGGTGCTGACTCCTGAGAGACAGTTCTGCTAATTTGGGAATATTTTCATTGCCAAGACTCTACTTGTTCTGCATTTCTTGTCACCCATGTGTGTATCCGGTTCATTTTGTTCCTTATTACTTGGAGGGCAGGAAAGTGAAAGAAGCATTTAGGCTGTAGTGGGAGCAGTCTGTGTGGTCACACTGATGGGATGGACAGGGGCTGGAGGAGTTGGGCTGGGAGATGGCTCAATGTTGGCAGCAGCTGCAGCCTCTCCCAACTATGGGAGCTTGGGGAGTTCATCTGCATGGGCTCTACTGCTTCATGTTCCACTTGCAGATGGATCATTCATTCACTGTCCAGACTGTGCTGCAGTGATCTCTGTGCACTTTTGGTGAACATCTGCTGTATCCTAGTATTCATCTTTGTGGTCAGCACCTCCTGGATGAATTCTTAGAACATAGGCTTCAGAAGAATATGACAAAGTCACCTTGGTTCCTCTTGCTGTCTGGTAGCATTGGAGAATATTGGGTTTAGTTTCTGTGCTTTGAGCAGTGGCTGAATGTTGGCAAAGCCTGGTGGAAGCAGCCTTCCCCATGACAGGAAGGATCCCTGTGGGTTTAAGTTGACTGACTCTTTGGAGTCCTTGGCATTGTTCCTTTGCAAAGGTGGCTGGTGTGGTTGTGGGGGGTGGGGTGGACAAGGAGAAGTGTCTGGTGAGGGTTGCGCTGTGAGCTTGTGAGAGGCAGCTTAGGGTGAATTTTTGAGTTGTGGGTGAGCCTTGGTACACAAAGCACCCCGTAACCCTTTGACACCTGTCTGATCAGCCTTTTTTTCCCTCTTTTTCAGTTTAGTCATCAAAGAAAAGACTTCAAGAAATGAAGAAGAAAATGAAATTCCAGCAATAAGAAATGAACAAAAGAATTGGAACTGAAGACCTTAAGTGCTTGCTTTTTGCTGTTGACCAGATTACTAGAACTATCTGCATTATCTATGCAGCATGGGGTTTTTATTATTTTTACCTAAAGAATTCTCTTTTTGGAAATGATAAACGCGTTTTTTAAAAGCCTGGTTTTTCTCAATATACCTTTAAAAGTTTGTAAATTGTTTCATATCTGGTCACGTTGAGATTTTTAAGAACCTCATTTTTAATTTGTATGAAATATACGCCTGATTTTTTCAAGTCAAACTGCAAGCATCTGTTAATAAAGGTCTTAAAGAGTTACCATGTGTGCTTGGGTGTTTTAAAGGTTTTCAGTATTCATAGAAGGTTTGGGGAAAAAAATGACTGCTTTACTCTTTAGGCATACAGGCTGGTGGGGTAAAGCAGAAAAGTTGAAGTAAAAAAACCATTGGAGGTGCAATTGAGTCACATTGGAGAATGATGGGCAGCCACAGAGGGGTGTGAGTTTCTAGTGCTAGCCCAGTGTGTTTCCAGCTGTTTGCTGGTACAGCTTGGCTGTGTCCTTGCTGGAATACAGCACTTGCAGACCTGACTTGGTGTGATGGTGCTTAAAAAAAAGGGGGAACCCTCCCCCAAAAATGGTAAAATCACACATTGGTTTGGGTTGGAGGAATGTGGAACCTTAAAGCTCACCTCATCCCATACCCTCTCAGTGGGGCAGGGACACCTTCGTACTTGCAGCTTGCAGATTGGGTTGCTCCAATCCCTGTCCGGGCTGGCCTTGAATACTTCCAGGATGGGGCAGCCATGGTTTCTCTGGGCAGCCTGTGCCAGGTTCTAGATACCAAAAAAGTGCCAAACTTGCCATTGGGGCTGTGCTATAGCACAATTGCTCCATGAATGCACTGCAGAGCCAGCTGGGTGCAGAAGCATGGAGATGGGGCTGTGCCTTATGACAAAACTGGCTTTGCCTGCACCCCACTGCCATGGTGAGAACCTGGTGAGTGGGGGCTGCTCCCTCAGCATGGAGCTCACAGCTGTGCCATGTCTGACAACACCCATTAGAACCACTGCAGAGCACCTGCAGGAGGGGGTCACTGTCCAATGGCAGTTTTTGGGACCCTTCTGCATACTAGTGAGCTCTGTACTCTTAAAAATTTTCTTGTGGGCTCCAGTGTCCCAATCTTCCCAGGTGTCCCAACAATCCTAGTCCTCCAGGCTTTGCTCTCTGCGCCTGCTAATGCTCACACGTGCTTATCCCCTGGCTGTGCCATTTGTGAGCATCCTGCCCTCCAGACACTGCTGTTTGACAGCACAATCTCATCTCTACTCCTTCCTACCACTCAGTGTTTGGATTTTCTCCTTTCCCAGGTTCCTGGGGTCCTGGGAAACAGGACAGACTTGCCCTAGACATTCCATCTTGCAGAAGTGTGAGAAGCAGAGCTAAAAAACAGCTTTGCTGCCTTTTGACTTCATGTGAGGGAGCAGATGGCTCAAGAAGACCCTTACAGCTCCTCTAGGTTTTGGATGCAGGTGCTTTGCAGCCTGGCTGGGCTGCAGGAGTGGGACTGCGAGTCTTCACACCCGTCTGTTTTGGGGACTGACTGCCCCTGCAGCACCATCTACTTGGGCCTGGAGCTTGACTTTCCTCCTCTCAGGGTGACAGTGCCAGGGAGATTCTGCTTGGTTTCCCTGTGCTGCAACGGTGTCTGTGTGCTTAGCTTGGGGTGAGAAGTAAGGGAATGAGGCCACAACCAGTATTCAGTAATTGAGGGTGGTGGGGATTGAGTTGGTGAGTTTCAGGTTCTGGTTTGTTTTCATAATGGTTTACAAATGCTGAAAGATAATAATTCATTTGGAAAACAGAATTCCCATTTTGTGTGAACTTAAAAACCACACTCTTAGTAGAGTATCTCCATCAGGCTTCAGACTGACTCACCTCCTTCTGTGTATGGCTTCGGTGTTCCTTCATGATCCCCTATGAAAACATGGATAACTAAGTATTCCAGACTCTTGGTTTTACCCAGTTTTTGAGCGCAAGCCTCGTACCACCCTGAGTCTGAGCCCAGGGAAGGTTTCCAGTGGGGCTGGTGTGGGAGAGCTACCAGCCACATGGAGTCAGTGCTGCTCTGTGTGGAAAAGACTTCCCACTGAATTCTCCCAAAGCATGGGCTGAGCAATGTCAGAGGAATTACTCTGCCCTCAGTGTCCTGACAGCTTTTCCAGAGAACAGGGGCATCTTTCCTTAAAGCAATACTTTTCTGGGATTTATTTTCATTAAACCTGGCTGGAAGTGGGGAAAACACCCTTCCCTGGCTGACTGCTGCAGTACTTTTGCTTTTAGCAGTCAGCTGGCTACATCAGAACCTGGAAGCAGCTGCAGAAATGTCTCAGTACAGGTGCTAGAGCTTTAATGGGGTTGGACTGGCATGGAGAGTGTCCCATATCAGGGCAGGGTGCAGGAGGTGCGGTGGCCATCACACACGGGAATCCATGGCGTACATCTTGCTGGTGGCTGTCCGGGTGGCTGTTCGGCCCCGGGGCTGGGGATGCCTCTGGGGTTGACAGTGGCTGCTGGGGGCTACCAGAAAAGAGTTGGGGTTGTGTCATGGCTGGCAGTTGCAGGGTGACTTGGGACTGCCACAGCATGGGGACATGGCAGGAGAAATTAACTGAGACAGCCAGCAGGGTTAACTTCCACCCCATGGGACCAGGCATAAAGATTGGAGATGATGTCTGGAGAAGCATCATCTGCCCAATGTCCCTGGTGGGAGGGCTGTATTTCAACCAGCACATCCCTGTAGCCACTGTCTCAGGCTTTGGCTGATGACAGGGATTCAACTTCAGCACAGCTACTGCTTTGAGTAAACATCAGCACACCTTCATCAGGACCTGGAGGCCCACAGAGTGGATGGATCCCTGCACCCTCTTCATGCCCTTATAGGGTTTATCGGGCCCCTCACTCAGCCCTGTTCTGCCTTGTGTAGCCTTCCCAGCCAAGGGGCACAGGTTGGGCACAGAGGGGTCCCCCTTGGTTAGGCTGGGCCCTGCAAGAAGCCTGTGTGCCCTCTGAGCTGGTTCTTTACCCCTTATATCTGCAGGGCAAAAAGCTACTTGAGATAAGATGGGGTGGAATGAGACAGACTGACCTGTGCAGGCATAGAGGCAGCAGGTCAGCAGGACAGATGCCACAAAGCAGCCCATGGAGCCAGCCATCCCCAGCCAGCACGACCACCCAAAGTCATAGTGGACTCCCAGGAATATATTGTGTGACACCAGCATGGCCCTCTCCACGTAGACATCCACTGCATACCACACAGAGCCTATGAGACCCAGGATGCCTAGGAGAAAAGGGGCTTGTTAGAAACAACCATACAACACCCCATGCTCCCCAAGCCCTGCTGAGGGGGTGCCACTAGCTCCCAGCATGCTCCCCAGCTCCCTGTGGGACATGAAGTCTGTTTGCTCCAAAGCTCGCCCAGTCACGCACTCCCAGCGCAGAGTATGACTCCAGCTCCATAGCACATCTTCAGTTTGACACAAGGATCTTCCTTGAAGAAGGTGATGCAGTCAAGCCCAAGGACCAGTGTGGCCAAAGCCAGGCCAGCCAGGAGATCTGCCGTGATCATCAGGGTCCGTGTCACCACGATCTTCACTGGGCAGAAACGTTAAAAACAACCAAAAACAGGAATGAGGAATTACCAGAGGAACAGGGGTCTCCAGATTTCTGCCCATGTCCTTTATGACTCACCCAGCTCACCAGTGGCCATCACACTGGAATCCACCAACTCCATCCCTGCCATGGGCCAAGGGAAGGTGCTCAAAAAGCTCATCAGAAACTTAATGAGGACTTTAACCCATGATTATACCAGCTCAAGAAACCAAACAACTCAAGGTATACCCATCAGCACCTGGTATGTCGTTGCCTGCTCAAGCCATTCTTGAGCAGAGGACACTGCTGCTCACACCGTTTTTTCCTTCAAGTTGTGTAGCAGGTGTTTTAAACAGCAAATGTCAATATACCAGTGAAAAACTAGAGCTGGCAGGGATCATTTCACTAGCTGTGATGGGACTGCCCTGCAAAGCTCGCTTCTCCCCCAGAGCAAGGTGGCAGTCCCCCCTTAGTCCATACCAACTACTTTCCTTCTCCACTGCCTGAATCTGTGTTGTTCCATGTCATGACCCAACACAAAGGTTCTCTCTGGAGGGCTTGGTATGCCCTGTGCAGGCCAGAAGAAATGTCCCTACCCTGATGTGACTGTCCCTGAGCTGTGGCCATGAGTCCTTGGCCAGTGGGAATGGTCCTTGCTCTGCCTGCAGCATAGTGGGTTGCAAATCCTAGGCTCTACATGCTGGAGCATGTTTGTTGTGTGGTGGCACAGCTTCACAGCATCTTTCCTGCCTGATGACCCCATGGCAGGTCTAACTGCCAAGTTTCTGCCAAGACCAGGCTATTGGGGAGGAGATCAAGAGCAGCCCGAGGCTGGTGTGGCTGACTGACAAAGGGCAGCTTGGCACAATGAAAATCACTTTCCCTCTTGCCTTTCAAGAAGACTCTGAGCTGTGAACTTAATAAATGCCTCCAGGCCAGGTCAGCTCACCTGGGTGGTCAGCCAGAATTGAGTCATATTGGTCGCAGGTCCTGACCCCATCCTGCATGTTGGTGACACACTCCCTCCAAAGGCCCCGGCACTTGTGACTTACCTGGAAGCAGGAGAAAGGCACTCATGCAAAAAGCACCAGGGTCTCCCCAGCTTCCCATGGATCTCCCAGCCCAGCAAGGCAGATTTCAGGCTCCCACTACTACACCTGGATATGTCCTGGTGACTCCCTGCCCATACCTGCTCTCTGTTTTCTCCTGCTCCATCCCTCTACCTCCATAATCATCTAATCCTTCAACTTAAAAAGCAGTGGCTTTGCCCCACCGTGTCCCTTTTCTAAGCCTGTGGAGCCAACCTCATGGATGGCAAGGCACCCATCTTGCTCTCAGCTGCTCACCTTGAGGATGATGGTTGCTTTGCTCACCTTAAAGGTGGCTACTCTGCTCACCTCCAAGCTGTCATCAGCATTGACCATCCAGCAGTCCGTGCACGTGGCCAGGAGTAGGAAGAGTGTTGAGAGAAGAGCAAGCCCGAATGCTGTCACCTGTAGGGCTGCGCTCATGGGGAGACCTGCAAGGGCACAGAGATGTTCACCAACTCTGCTCTGGTTACTTCCAGACACCCAATCTTACAAGGACAAGGTGCCACCGGGGCCAGGCATCCTATGGATACTTAGGAGTCATCTGGGTCCTGTCTCACAGTGCTCACTTGCTGTCAAAATGCTCTAATATCCTCAGCCAAGGTTGGGCCACAAGGTTTACATGTAGAGAGAGCTTTTAGACACACAGTAATTTTGTAGTGGATACATTCCCACATTGGTTCCCTCTCTTCCAAATAGAAAATGCCAACCATCAGTACTTGCCCTTTGGCAATCAATAGATGCTGGAAACCACTGTCAAATAACTGCTGCTAGGAAAACCTGTGACCTAAGTATGTCTCCAGAGAACCTCTAGACACCTCCATCCCTGCCATATGACTTGGTGGGTACATCCTCTGCCTTTTCTTACTTTAGCTTTTCACTCCAAGAAAAGCTATGAGGTGTTGAACGTCCAGGTTGGAGTACAAACAAGTGTCCCATGGAGACGTCCTAATCTTAAGCACAAGCCCAAAGACACATCTCCCATTCCAAGGGGAACAAAGGCTGCTGGGGCATGATGTGGGTGCCCTGAGGAGCTGCCAAGGCTTTCCACAGAGGAGAAGGGAGGGCACCATTTGTTTTCCATCCTAGATGGATGTTTTCCATGCCTAGATGAAGGGACTCTGGAGAGAGGGGGGCTGTGCCCAAGGTATGAGCTGGGGACATTGTGTCTGCAAACCCTGGTCAGGAACCCTATTTTGTCATGTTTTTCAACCCCAAAAGCCAAATATTTTACTGCCTGAAGTTGCAACCACTGCAACAACCCTTTGGACAGGGATTCATACAAATGAGTTAATTAGCAGCACCAGATGAGTTTCTGAGCTACATGAGTTAATTACCGAAATGATAACTCATCATGATCCTTGTTTAGTACCTCCAGCCAGAGGCCGCCCACCCTGGCATGACACAGGCTTCCTGTCGGGCAAAGACAGAAAGGAGGGTTGTCCCCACACCCAATGTGCCCCATGTCCCCCCACATCCCCTCTTGAGATCTCACTGGTAGTAAATGCATCACTCTCCCATCATGTCTGAGCACTTCCATCAGCTTCACTCCAAGTGGGCAGTCTCTTAGACCCCAATTTATAGCAAGTTTTTTTAATTCCCCATGCTCTCTTCTGAGCTAATTCCCCAGAGCATTATTTGTTTCTGCTAGAGCCCAGCTGTTTTGGAGCCTTTGAAGAAAATCTGTTCAACCACTTCAGTTATACAATCAAGAAAAAGGAAGAGAAAGAAAATCTTAATGCTGGGAGAAATCAGCTCTAAACCTTGTTAATAATAAAAGGTGTTCATGGAGAGCATGAACTATTTACCTTCACTGCAGGCTCATCCTTGTTGCAGAGGGAGTGATGACAGAATCTCTTTGTTGCTGATGATTTGGGATAAGGGATGTAAGTCTGGAAGGCTTTTAGGTGCTGATGGGATTGGATCCTGACTCATCTAATGGAGTCAGGGATAGGCAGCAACAGCTGGAGCTTGTGCTGGGCTATTTAGGGTTTGTCCAAGGTATGTCAGCTGGGTTTTGTGCTCTGAGACATGATGGGCATCCCTGCAGTTAGAGCAGTCATAGGCTGGGAATGGAGCCTCCCCAAAAATGTCACATGAGGAAACCAGTGGAAACCTGCTGGGAACTCTCCCCAGGTGAGGGACTATGTGTGCTAGACAAATAATCGGTTTTTTTTATTAGACCTTTCAATTACTGCCTAAAACTGAGTGGCCTAAGACGCTGGAATGGAGTAAGATCCAGGAGTGGAACCTGAGTTCAGAGGGTTGGAAGGGGCCAAAGAAAGGAGCTGGAATGCCACGGTGATAATGAACCTCTTTGACTGGTAATTAAGACCTTTCTTTTTTTTCCCATTAAGCAGAAAACAAGTGAAAACCCCTGCAGCAGTGATAGCTCAGGTACCTGTCTAGTCAGCCCCCAAGGATGTGCCTCTGAACCTGAGTAGCAGCATCCCAGCTGTCTGGCACTTGGAGCTGCCCTAAAAGCTTCAGGTTTCTTCTCTAATCCCCTACTGTTTGGATTACACAGGATCTGTGTTACAGCATCCTCTGAGCATCCCTGGGCTCAGCTGTGCCTCATGGCTCTGCCACCGCTCACCCTCATCTCTCATTTCCATTCGTGGGTCATAGTTGAGGTGCACTTGGGTTTTTAGGGTGGGTTTTGCTTTTGTTGTGTTTTGTTTTTTTGGGTTTTTTTTTTCCTCTAGATAATCCTCTGCAGCATTTTACTGTGGGCATTTTGGCAAAACACCAATCTTGGCAAATCCTTCAGCCCTGCAGAGATGCCCAGGTGCCTGATGTGTGAGATTCCTGGGGCTTTGAGTTATTCTATTTTCCCAGAATTCTGGCACATGGCAAGCCTAATGCTTTGGAATGCAGCAGTGAATTAAGGCCAAAAATGTTCAGAAGGGTTTGCTAACCTTCATTTTCCAACCCTTACAGATCAAGAATCGTTCTTGGACATCTGTGACGCATGAAATACTGTGTGACCACAAGTGATACAAAACTGTACCTCCATGGTCTTGGCAACACATATAGAATAGGTGTATTTATATTTTCTGCTCTGTCTAAACACTCAGTTTATGATATATCAAACTAATCCGCTTTGTTAATCCCCAACTGAAACCTTTTTGGGGGTAAAAAGAGGCAGGTAGAGGAGCAGAACTAGGAGCAGTCTGTCACAGCACAGCTAGTCTGTAGCTGAACAAGGTAAATCTGGCCATAACAAATCCCATTCGTCTGCCCTGGCTCATTCTAGAAAAGAGGTAACAAAAACCTCAGCCAACCCTGTTCAAGCTTAGATGCAGATATACCACTGGCCAGAGAGCTGGGGGAGAGAGGTCCCATCCAATCAGCTATCTAAGCTGGGAGATTCAAACGCCCTATAAAGAGGGCAGCTGCATTCAGCTCAATGCTCTTTGCTGGTGATTCTGTGTTGTGTCGTGTGTCTGTCTCCCACCCACGACTCCACATAACAGTGGTCAAATGATTAAGCTCCTTTCCCGGGTTAATGACAGTGAAAATTGGATCTTGGGTTTGCCAAAAAAATTTTGGTTTGTCAAAACTATGAGGTTTGTCACAACCATGTGTTAAAAAAGTGCTGGCAAGACCTAAACCTTGAACTTCAGCAAATATTTTACTAAAAAAAACCTGCTGTGGCTGGAAGGGAAAAAAAAAGAAAGATGTTTTCTGAGATGGGATCATCTCAGAGAACTAGAGAGGACTCAGCAGATGCTGTAGGGGCAGGACAGTGAATAAGAATTATTAAAATCACCACCAAATTCAAACAGCCATGTCTCAGATGTGTGAGAAAAGCCCTTCTGCATGCCTATGTGTGGGGGTAGTTTTCCCTTTTCCCTCATTTCTGCCTATTTAAAAAATGCCTGTTATTTCACAGGGCTTTGGCTGAAAGCACGAGGTATGACCCAAAACCTCAATACTGCTCATTAATCTGGTGTGTTTGTTTGAAAGACAGGTGTCTGCCAGGGAAGGCAGGAGCCTCCCTTGGAATGGAGAATGTAAACCCCCTACCCCTGGATTATTATAATTTTGAAATCAAGGGGCTCTCAGGCAGATATGAGGAGAAGAATAACAATTCTTTACTAGTATGTATAACAAGGCAAACAAAACAATAACTATAACATTAACAAGAAACAGAAGCAGGGACCCAGTAAAAGCCTTCTGGACTGCTGGCACTTTCCCCTTTAGTGCAGTTACTGTCACAGCTGGCAGAAATGAGCAAAAAAAATCCCGGGGTGGTGGACTAGATGTATTAAGAATTCCACAGTGGTAGCTGGAACTCAGGGACGGCGCCGGCCACAGTGTGGAGAAACCCAGAGGCCGGACCGAAAAAACAGCGGGGCCAGGGCAGCGGGGGCCCGGCTCCGAGCAGGGCAGCGAGAGGCGAGGTTCAGGATTCCCAGGGCACACGAGCAGATGGTGATCGGTCCCTCAGGGCTGAACTGTGGCGGTGCCGGTGAATTCTCTCTTGCAGTAAGCGACAGCCTGGCTGTCCTCCTCTGATGCTAACGAGCGGAGAGCACCCAGCTGCCTCCAACCCCGTCTTTTTTACCTGCCCCCTTTCTGGCGGTATCTCTGTCCCCCGGAGAGAAACTCCCCGAGGGAAAAAAGGTATAGCCAGATGCTCCATTCCTCTCCCGACTTCAGACACAGTCTTTTGTCTTTCTTAAGTACCCGTAAGTATCCATAAGTCCCCAGTAGTTAGTTTCCTAGCAATTTATGGGAAAAAGAAAAATCTGTGAGTAAAAGAAAAAGGAAAAAAACCCCAACTCCCAACAACTGGTTTAATGACTAAGTGGTTGGAGGGGGGGAAACAGTTTCAGCCTGCCTGTGCTGTGAACAAAGGCAGATCCCCCCCTCTGATGTGCTTCCAGACTGGGTGTCCACCCCCAGGGAGCCTTCAGGTGACTATTGGAGATGTCACAGCAGCCACCAAGGACAGCAAATCCCTGGGTTTGAGGTGGGATGGGATGTATTTCTGGACTAGATGCAGGAGGCTAAGACGACACAGCAGCCATGCAAAAACCTGGATGGAAAACATGACCTCTAAAGAAAAACATGCACAGCAGGGGCCACGTCCCTGCATAGTGGAGTAAAAATCGGCTTAAATTAGTAATTACCCAATTAGGCACAAGTCAGCTCTGAATTCATGGGAAATGGGAGAAAACAGCGAGACTTCAGCTATGAGGGTTCATAAGAGGGCCCATAAGTGGAAGATGCTGGTGGCATTTCAGCCTTGGGAAGAGACTTGTGGAGGGGTCAAGCTGGATTCCCAAGGATTTAATCTGAAGAAATTTGTAAGACCACATCCCCACCTTTGAGAGCAACACGTGGCAAAAGATGCAATATATTTACAGGAGGGCCAGAACCGTTGAGGATGGGGGAAAGGCTCCTGCCACACTGAAGTGGCTCCGGTCCAGATGGGGAGTGAGGGGAAATCAAAGAGACAGTTCCAGAAAGATGCCCATGATTTAAAATATTATAATTTGGTAATACCACCAAGTCACAATTTTAAGTACAAAAAATTCCAAGGCCATACATCCCAAGGAAAAGTTAATGAAATTTATATTAATAGAATAAAAACCATTATTTACAGTGAAATATAAAAAGGCCTTTTTAGTGTGTGGGGGTTTTTTTGGTTGGTTTTTTTTTTTTGGGGGGGGGGTTGTTTTTGTTTGTTTTAAAGCATAAGATTCCTTTTCAATCCTTACTGCAGTGGCTTTGGTTGTTTTTCGAACCCCAAAATCTGGGTTCAGCACCTGATGGGTGATGCCAGCCTATAAGCACTGCTCTCCCATGAGGTGTGCAGGACAGTTTTACAGGGGGACTGCAACTTAAAAGAGAAAAAGGCAGTTCATGCCAGGGAGAAAGAGAGAAATCACGCCCCCCTTCGGGGAAAAAATAGCATTGTTTATCCTCCAGCGCAGCCAGGAACCCAGACCCGGGCATGGGCATATCATCAAATAGAGGGAAAGGAAATGAAACAGAAGGAAAGAAAATAAAAATTAGAAAAGTAGAATAAAACACAATAGAGCAAAATAAAATAAAATAAAATAAAGCAAAATAAAATAGAGCAACTCAAAATTTTTAAAAAATCAGCTTTCTCTTCATATTTGGGTTTAAAAATAAAATTAAAAAATAGATAATGAAGCTGTTTGGATAATTTTCAGCGTCCTTCCCTGTGGGTTGGTTGGTGCAACACTTGCAGCAGGGCTGGAGGGATGGAGTACAGAGAGTTTGGAGGATTTACAGATGAAATTGGAGCTTTGGCAGTTGCAAAACAATTAGTAACAGTAGAATAGAGGTACAAAGTGGTGTAGACAATTAGCAGGTTGTATTTGGAACCTCCACTGTCTGCTCTAGGGGATCTTGGCAGGGGAAGAGGGATTTGGACCCAGCAGGGAGGCACCAAAATTCAGGGCTCTGTCCATCTGCAACAAAACCAAATAATTTATGTTCAGACCCCCTTTTTGCTGCTTTAATTTGCCCAAACCCATTTATTGTTTAACAAGGCACAGCCTGGTCCTGGACAGGAATGAGTCCAAGGTAGGTTTGGGCTGGCTCAGCTGGAGCAACTGGCCTCCAGGAAGGAATCAATAATAATTAATAATAATTTTAAACTGTTGCTTTTCAGTAGCAATGAGGAAGGGTAATGCTGCATCCTAAAAGCATCCCTCTGCCAAGAACAGGGTGTAGGGATGCTTGAACCCCAAGTTGGGCTGGTGCTGTTAGAAGTAAAGACCTCATCCAAGGAAAACCAAACACTGGCTTTCCTCCCCACTTGCTCCTGAAAACAGGATGTGAGAGAGGGGTGGCCATGGTAGAAACCCCTTCCATGTGGCACACCCCTGTGGGATTGGCCAATTGGCTCTGTGCCCCTTTGCCACTGGCATCAGCCTCCCTGCATCACCCCCACAGAATGCCTGTGATAGACAGAGATGGCGTGGCCACAATGTGGGGCTGGGGGTACCGGCCCGCCCAGCTGAGGAGAACACAGCAGTGATGGATATGAGAGGTGTGACACTTAAAACCTCTACTTTAGAGGCTGGCGCTGAAAATGGTGCTGAAACCTGGAAGAAGGAGAAAGGTCTCACGGAGCATTCAGGGTCCAAGCAGGGTGGGAACACCAGGGTCTTGCCTCTTTTTGGGAGGGAAGGGAGGCACTGGGCAGCAGGAGCGTAGGGTGAGGGCTCAGACATACTCCCGGGCTGTGGAGGGCCGTGACTGCTGATGGTACTGCTGTCCTCGGCGCTCCTTGGCAGGGCAGGAGCAGCACAGGAGGGACCCCCCCAACATGGAGAGGCTGGCAGCCCCCCAGCCCACGAAGAGAGCAGAGCCGAATTCGTACCTGTGATGAAAGGGGTAAGGGAGCATCAGGGAGGGGCAGAGAGGCACAGGTGCAAACTGAGATGGGCAACAGGATGCTTGAAGCTCTGATTAGGTGATCAAGGTGATGTCAAGGCAGATTTTAGTTCTTCCCTCTCCATCCTCATCTTTCCTGTTGGCTGTATCCAGCTACCACATGTCCCCAGCTTATAATCCTCCCCTGGGCTGAAATTCCACATGTGCACCACTACCCAGTCCCAGCTGGTAACAGCTAAAGCTTTAGCATCAGGGACATCTTCTGCAAGGTGCCAGCGAGGGCTGGCAGAGGTCCCACCCGTGGGGCACATTGGCCCACAATGCTGTACCTCACCAAAACCAGAAAGGAAAGGTCCAATGGGAAGTGCAGGGACAAGACAGGATTCAGAAGGGCACCCCCTGAGCCAGGCTCTTACCTAGCGTTGATGGGGATGGTGCTCTCTCTGAAGAACTCATAGGTCACCTGTGTTGCATACAATGACACGGCAGCCAGTGTGCACAGACCTGGGCACAGAATCGTGGAATCACAGAATGTTTTGGGTTGGAAGGGACCTTTAAAGATCACCTAGTTCAAAGCCCCTGCAGTGAGATGGTTGCCTAGCTGTTCCACTAGACATCAAACGTTGGCTGTCAGTGACATCCAGCCCTCACCAAACTGCTCCCCTTCCTCTATCAGTGTTGAAAGGTGTTTGAGGATTCCTGCACCAGTGACGTATGAAGGCTAGAGCTGCCTTACCCGAGAGAATGAAGAGAACACCTCCAGCAACAGCTATGCGGCTTTTGGTGACAGGATCCTCCTCCCCAACTTTAGTGCATTTCATGCCCACCACGCTCACGATGATGCCAAAGAAGCCCAGGAGGAGAGAAATGACCATGAGAGCCCGGCATGTCTGGATGTGAACTGCAAGAGGGGAAGAAAAACTGCTCCCAGCAGGTGCCATTGACCACGGCTGGGCACTGGAAGCAAGGTCACTGTGTCCCATGCTGGTGATGGATCTGTCCTTAACCCTGTCCTTGCTGTGTAGCTCCCATGTCATATCCTCCCCACTTGGTAGATATGGGGACCTCAGCTCTGCTCAAGGCACTGCTCCCAATGCTTTCCCTGACCTTCCTCCCTTCCACCCTCATCCTGGTCATGACTGTGCTGGGCTAGGAAACACCTTGGCAGGAGTGGCACCACAGTCACCAAATGCCAAAAGGGTGATGCACGGTCATGGAGCAGGGGTGGGGGGGAGTGTTTGATGTCCCCATGGGGCACTGTTGGTATCTAAATGTGATGCCCACATTGGAGCTCAAACCTGCTGGGGCCAGGAGCATCCCAGCCACACAAATGGGCTCAAACCCACAGGGCCAAGAGAGGCTCAGTCCTGGGATGGGGGCCCAAGATTCACGGATGGAGAGGGAAGCTTGGACCCACATCAAGGCTCAGTTCAGTGGATGAGTGGACTCAGACCCTTCTGAGGGGGGGTCAGATCTACAATAGGAGTGGAGTCAAGAAGGACTTGGACCTGAAGGTGACTCAGGCTCCAGGAAGAGCCAGGGGAGCTCAGATGCATAGGGGAGGGAGGCATCCAGACATGAAGAGGATACAGACCTGTTCGGGATGTGCATTCAAACTCATAGAGGTGGGTTCAAACACAGAGAAGGGCTCAGAGCCTTATGGGGGAGGGTCAAACCCACAGCGGGACTCAGACTTACAAAGGGGCAAGGGCATCTCAGGATCCCAGGGGAGCTCAGACCAAGGCGGAGACGGGGAGGGGGGGACTGCATCCAGGAAAGGAAGCGGGGCTCATCCTACGGGGCCCCGGGCCCCGGTACCCACCTTCGAGGGAGAGCAGCGAGTCGTGCAGGCGGCACTGCACCTGCCCGGTGCTCTGGGCGGCGCAACTCATCCACAGCCCCTCGTGGAGCCCCACGGCCGTGATGATGGCGTCCCCGGCGTACGAGCTCTGCCGCCACTGCGGCAACACGGCGACCGCCAGCCCCGCCACCCAGCCGGCCAGCGCCGCCAGGTACCCGGCCAGCTCCCGCGCCCCGCCGCCCATCGCCGCCGCCGCCGCGTCCGGGCCCGCCCCGGCGGACGGAGAGCGGCCGTGGGAGGAGGGACAAGGCCGGAGGGGGGGGCTCTGAGGGGGAAGACGGGTCGGGGCGGGGGGAGGAGGACAGTGTCGGGGGAGGATTTAAGGTGAAGGGAGAGACATGGGTCTTGTGCGGGGAGATTTAGGTCCCAGAGGGGATTTTTTGAGTCTCGAGTGGGAGAGTTGGGGCCAAGGGGGTGGGTTACCTGGAGCTTAGGGGGAATTGGGTACCGGGAAGCGGGAATTAGAGGCCTGGGGGGGGGCACTGGGGCCCAGGGAAGAGCATTAGGTCTGAGGGGGAGAGATTTGAATCGGAGGAGAGTGATTTGGGGTTGGAGGCAAGGGATTTGAATTCTAGAGGGAAGAATGTGGTCTTAAGGGAAAGATTTGGGGCATGGAAGGAATTTGGGTCCTACAAGAGATTTGGGTCTTGAGAGAGATGGAAACCACTCAACGACAGTGGGGGGATATGTGAAAATGGGGCTCCCCGACAGGAGGAGGGAGTGGGTTAGTGGGAAGTTACCATCCTTGACCCCCTGCCGTGGACTGGGAGCCCCCAGGGGTCACTCCAGGAATTCAGCAGGAAGCAGGGAAACAGTTCATTCAGTGAGGGAATTCAGGCACACCATGCCACCATGGCACCAACAAGAGAAGCCACTGTCAGTGGTGTATACCTGCGGGGGTGTGGGGAACATGTGTCACCACCCTGGTGACACCAAGCACATTGCTGCCCCAGGACCTGGCAATCGTTAACTGCCATGGCCTCATCAGCAGTCTGCTCACGAACTCAGGCAGCTGGGGGTGGACACTGGGATGGTGGGCAGCCTCCACTGGGACTGTATGTTCATCCTGGAGAAAACATCCTCCAGATCCCCCCTTGCCCACCCCAATGCTGAATGGCCCTCCAAGTGAAATAGGGGTGCTGGGTGGCTGCACATGGGGCAGGATTTATTTGCCCACATTCCCGGGATGGTTATGGTAATGGCCAGACATCTGTAGGAACAATTCAATGCCCTGTCCGGGAGTGCCAGGGTGCTCAATGTCCTTCTTGTTCAAGGACAGTTCCCTCCTCACTGGAATGGTGGGTTCCTTCCCACGTTATGGGAGCGAGGTCCAGGGGATGCTCAGCCAGAGATTGCATTGCTGCTACTGCCCCTGGGACACTTTGTCTCCCATAAACACCTTTGTGAGGCTTACAGGGCTACAATACTCCTGGGTAGATACTTGCCAGGAGGGAAGGTTGCACCCCAACACTGACAACAGCCAAAGGGTGACACCAGCCTTCAGGCCCCACCTGGAAAGCAACAGCTTAGAAAAAAAATACCTTTATTCACCCATTTTCTGCAGAAGGCACTTATATACCTCCAAGTTCAGGAAAGGCACACATTTGCACCCATTGGCACCAGGGCCCCACCCCTAACAGAGCATCCCTCCCTTTTCCCCATGTCACCCACCCCTGAGCCTCCATCACACACCCCAGATCAGCTCCACAGGGGAATACTGGATGCTGCAGGGGTAGTACACAGCATTCCCCAAAACCCCACTCCAACTGGGTTGGGGGCAGAGGGGATCCTGTATGTTACCCTTATGACTATGCAGCCTGAACCCACAATGCTGACATGACTAGTCCCAGCAGAGATGTCCTGGTCCCCGTAGGATGTCAAAGCTCATCCTTCCCGACCGCAATGGCAGCTGGTGATTCCTTCTCTGGCTCTGGCTCCAAATCCCCCTCTTCCATGCTGAAAAGCATCTTCACCAGGTCATCTGCCTGCACACGCTCCTGTGGGCAGACCCATAGTGGTAAGCATAGCCACTGTCCCACCCAAAACCCCTACGCACTGCTGGGAGGGAGCTTACCCGCTCACTGTGCCGAGGGTCTAGGGTGAACCAGAGGGCAATAGCGCAGCGCTGACCCTTGGTCACAGCTTTCACCCCGTGGGGGTTCTCTGAGCCAGAGGAGAAGCCCACAGCACGGCCACACTGCGGCTGGACCTCTGCCTGTCAAGGGTGGGAGACCAGAAGACCCCAGTCAGGGGTGAGTTGGTTCCCCTCAATCCAAGTTCATCTTTTGCAGTGGCTCAGGGGATGTTCCCAGGGCAGAGGGCCAACAGGCAGGAGCTAGATTTGGTGCTGCACATGGATCCTTGGAGCTGAGCTACTCACGGTCTCAGTCTTGGCATCCAGCTCGGTGAAGTAGAAAGCTCCTCCTTCAAAGTCCCCATTGAGGTAGAGGATTGCACTAATGGGAGCAGGGGACAAGTGGAGATGACAAGTAACCATCACCAGAGCTCTCCAACACCATGGCAAGAGCCAGAGGCAAGAAAGCCCAGGTTTGGTGTACCTCCTACCTTGCTCCTCCCAACTCAGGTGCCACCAAATCATGGTACCCTTAGCTGACAGCCACCACCAGTACCTGTAATCCCGGAAAGTGTAGGCTGGGGGTTCCTTCACGCACAACAGTGCCTCTGCATTGAGAATGCAGTTGTCCACATGCACCTCATGGCTGTTGTCACTCCGGCCTTCTTGCTTCTCTAGGGTAGAACAGGGCATGTCAGGAGCCCTCTGTGCAAGAACAGGGTCCATCCCCAAGTATCCCGTGCTTGCAGGTGACAAGAAAATCATGCATTAGCCTAAAGCACTTCCACTTGCTGGAGTGTGGACTGTGCAAGGCCATTTGGGTGGCATAAAACACTGTTGACTTGTCCCATGGCATTTCCATGGCCCTCCAGGTAAAACCTCTCTCAGCGCCCATCCCAAAATGCCTCAGAATGATGAAATCCTGTATGGCATGAGGCCATCTGCCCTGTTAGAGGCAACCAGCAGAGCTGCTGCTCATCTTCCCAAACTGGGCTTAGGGACAAGCTTCCTACACCCTCCTGGGAAGAGGAGTGGGTTAGGGAGCAGCAAGGAGGTCTCCAAAGAAAGGTCCAAGACTACACCACTCCAGCTGTTAGAGGAGATCCAGACAGGAAAAGACAAAAGACTTGTTCCTCTGGGCCACACTCACCATCAATGGCTGTGCGGCACACTAGGTGGGAGTAGGAGAAGTGGAGTGGGACCTCCAGGCGGAAGTAGGACTCAATCATGTGCCGCACCTTCTCTGTCACGTTGTAGTACAAGTAGGCACTGTGCAGGGGCACCTTCCCCTCCTGCCCCAGCTGTGGAGGACAGACAGGACAGGGGCTCAGCCCCATATGGGCATGGGCAACCATCTCCCCCAAAACTACCCTCCCTTGTCCCCACAGCCTGTTTCTCCACACAGCCACCCCAACCTTGAGGGCCTTGAGGACAGTCACGCCATAGAAGGTCTCACTGGGAGTGTGAGGAGAGGTCTTCCCCCGATAGCCATCTCCAGCCGAGGCAGCTGCCTGTAAAACCCGATTTGTGTTACTGGTCTGATGTGTGAGCTGCAGGATGGGACCCCTTGGCATCCTCTATCCATCCCTGCCTTCTCCACCTGTTCTTGCACTCACGTTAGTGAGTCTCTGCAGTTCTCGGCACTCTTCAGCAGAAAGGACTCCATCCACCACGACACGCTGGGAGCCATTCAGGGCTTTGGAGTTCATGGTGACACTGGCTCCTTCGTACACCAAAGGGCCGCCTGTGGCACAAATGGGATCGGTGGACATGGGGAGAGATGCTACCAGCTCTGGTGTGGCTGGGGGAAGCTGTGGTCCCTCCACCTGCTCCTGCTGCCACCCATGTGTAGAGGGACTGTGAACTGGCAGCAGGGGTCACAAAGGTCTCCATCCCACCTCCCCTCCAGGCCTTCTCCACCTTCTCGGATGAACTTGCTCATGTCGGCAGACTCTTTGGCCTTCTCCTCCACCAGTGTCTCAATCTCCTTCATGAGGTTGCCGATTTCCTCAGAGATGCGTGCCGCAGTCTCCCGCTCCACCCTGGGCATGCGGCAGCCATCAGCACCACCACCCCACTGTCCCCACATCAGAAATGAGGGCCACTAAGACAAGGGCTGGATAAGCTGTCTCAGGTGCTGGTAACAAAGCTCGCACCTAGACTGGAGAGTCACCTCAATGCATCCCTCACTCTGAGGTGTTTGGGGTGACCTACACATGCCCATCATCTCATGGGCTGATGGGAAATAAAGTTCTGCCCTCCAGCAGCCTCTTCCAGTCCCAGCATCAGAACATCCCCTGGCAGGAGCTCTATGCCATGTCCTTTGGCCCAAAGCCCACACTGGAAGAAAGGTTTGTCCTGTCAGACCCCCATTGGGTGAGCTTGGCTGGGGACAGCACTCACTTCTGTTTCTCTCGCAGTCTTTTTGGTATCACCTCTTCAGGTGTCCATGTGTCCTGCCACCAGAAGAACAACATCAGGAGCTGGACAAAGATCTGGCCAGGACACAGACCCCTCGTCTGCATTCCATCTGGCCACTGCATCACCCTGGTCTCACATCACCCACCGGGTCCACAAAAGGGATGCCAAAGACGTCATAGCTGAAGAAGAGCAGCTCCTTCTCCATCAGACTCTGCTGGTAATATACCTGGATCTCCTGTGGCAAGGGGCAGAGGGATGGGGTGAGGTACAGCAGGAGGATTCTGAAAAACCCTGAGTGTGGGCAGGAAGATGCAGGTTTACACCATTCCTGTGGTCCTTGCACCAGACCCACAGCCTTGTTTCCTGCTCCATCTGGCAGCTGGGAAGCAAGTGGCATTCCCCATTCTGTCTGAACTTCCCAGTGGACAAGCCCTGGGGAGATGACATTTGAGCAGAGGCACATGTGTGTCCCTTCTGCAGGAAGCTCTTTAGGAGCAGTTTCCCTTCCCGTACTCCAACTGGTGTGGAGCAGAGACTCCCATCCATGGGAGTCTCACATCCCAGGCAGGACCTAGCCATCCAGATTTGGCTATTTTGAAGCCAAATTCTCTCCTTTTTAAGCAATTTCACTTCAGCTGTGGAAAAGTGCAATAGAGGTAGCCTCAGATCCTCCTAAAAAGATTGTCCACCTGCCTCTCACAGCCCCCTCTATCAAGAAAGGGTCCATGTGTGCCTGTCATCCAGCTTCACTTGGCCTAAGACATTTTGCCAGTGATGTTTTTCAGCTACTTTCCAGCTTGTTTGACCTTAAATCCACCCATTCCTGTCCACCTTCGGTAGCTGGTATGGAGGAGACCCTACTACAGCTTCTGCAAAGGTCCCCAGTGAGAAGAGAAGATGTTCCTGCAATCGTTCGTCCTTCTGACTGCTCACCTTTCGCGGTTGGATGGGTCTGGCCAGGTTTTCCCCCAGGACGGCAGTGTAATAGGCCAAATTTTGGTTCATCACCTCGTCATGTGGGAAGAAGAGCAAATAGGTTTTGGCACATTCAATGGCTTTTTCGTAATTCCCACCTGCAACGAGAAATGGGCTGTTAATGGCATGTCCGAGGACACTGGAGGCAGAACAAAGACAGATATGGAGGAGAGATGAAAGACATAGTCCTTTTGTTCCAAACTGTGTCACGAGTAGGGCAGATCCCCTGGGGCAAGGATAACTGCTGCTACAAAGGCAAAATTCAGATTCTGTGGTGCTCTCCTCTCCCCAGAAACCATCACAACAGAAACCAGGGGTACTTGTACAGCTTGGGTACTTTTCTCACTTGGAAAACATGACAAAGCCTATTTAGAGGTAGCCAGACCCAACCATTTACTGGCAAACCTGCAGTTTCCAGCCACTGAAACATCCTACCCCACTTTCATGTGGTCTTTCACAGAATCAAAAAATCACAGAATGAGTCAGATTGGAAGGGACCACAGTGGGTCATCTGGCCCAACCTCTCTGCTCAAGCAGGGTCCTCCGAGAGCATACAGCACAGGACTGTGTCCAGATTGCCTGGAATATCCCCAGTGAGGGAGATGTAACACCCTCTCTGGACAATCTCTTCAGTGCTCAGTCGCTGCAAACATCCTCATATCCAGATGGAACTTCCTAGCCATGAGTTTCTGCCTCTTGTCCTATTGCTCAGCACCACAGAGCAGAGCCTGATCACATCCTCCAGCGCTACCCTGCAGATACTGACAAACATTTATGAGGTCCCCTCACAGCTGTCTCTTCTTGAGGATTTCTATCCTCTTGGACTTAATATTTTTTTCTCCTCCTTTTGGAGAAATTCACACAGAAACATCTTATACTTTTCTAAAGAAATAAATAAAAAATGAAATCAAATCAGGTGTATTTTCCTGGGTTGTAACTTCTGCGTTGGGAGTGTGCTGCTGTGATTTGAGGCAAGAGGTGGACAGCTGGCAAGGAGGAAAAAAAATGCTTCTCTCAGCTGTTGTTTCACTTGAAAAGTGAAGCTGCCCAGTAATAAAGCAACGTGGACAGGGACTGCAGCCAAGCACAGAGTGATCTAATCTCCTGGAAAATGTTTCAGGCAGGAGGAACATGCCTGTTGAACCTCATGAAGTACAAGGCCTAGTGGAAGGCTCTCCAGCAGTATCAGTGAAGATAGTGAAGATAGGGGGGATGGATAGGATTAGAGCACCCAGAGGAGAAGGATATGGAGATAATAGTGGATGAAAAATTGCACAGGACCCATCCATGTGCACTAGCAGCTCAGACCCCCCCCCCCCCTCCCCAGGCTGATCCCTGGCAGCATGGGCAACAGGTGAGGGAAGGATTCTGCCCCTCTGCTCCACTCTGGTGACATGCCACTTGCAGTGCTGTGTCCAGCTCTGGGTTCCCCAGCATAAGGATATGGACTCATTAATGCGGGTCCAGAGGAGGCCACAAAGACGGTCAGAGGACTGGAGCCTCTCTGTGAAGAAAGGCTGAGAGAATTTGGCTTGTTGAACCTGGACATGAGAAGGCTCCTGAGAGATCTTGATGGCCTTCCCATACCAAGAGTGGCCACAAGAGAGATGAAGACAACTTTTGTAGTTCGTAAGGTTTATAGTGACTGGACAAGGGGAATTGTCTTAAACTGAAGAAGGGCAGCATTAGGTTGGCCATAAAGAAGGAATTTTAGGTCTGGGCAGTCTGTGCCAGGGAAGGAATTAGGTTGGCCATAAGGAAGGAATTTTAGTCTGGGCAGTCTGTGCCAGGGCCTCACCACTCTCATCAGAGTGGTGAGGCCCTGGCACAGACTGCCCAGAGTGTTAGAGACTGGGTTGGATGGGGCTCTGGGAGATCTGAGTGACCAGTGCTAGATGTCCCTTCATCTTCGGTTGTACTGATGAGATTATCTTTGAAGGTCCTTTCCCCACCCTAAACACTCTAAGGATCTATGATTTCAGGCAGAGTGCCGAGTGCTGACAACCACAGAGGATGAGGTGAGGAGCTGCTTACTGTTGTAGTAGGCAAACTGCAGATAGTTGAAGTGCGAGGGCAGGAAATCCTCCAGAGGCTTCTCCTGGCCAGGCTGGGAGGCCAGCTCTGTGACACAGCCCTGCTTGCAGCTTAGCACTTGCATGGAGTGATCTGGCAGAGAAAAATGCCATGCTCAGTCACCCACGGGCTGATGGGCAGGACCCTGAGGGGTATTCAATCTCCTGCTCATACTGGGGTTGTTGCAAGCTTTTTGGTGGTGGAAAACCCTCAGGGATGGGGGTCGTCCACCTCAGAGTTGACTAGTGTGGGGTTGTGGTGCTCTCTCAGGACGGACTAGCCATCATCAGCCTCCCATCACATCCTGGTGACCGTCTACTGGTCTCTCTTCTGTCTTTCCATGTTCCCCTGGAATTAGGAGAATTCCTGGGCATCAGTCCCAGTGCTAAGTGCGGGTAAACACCTCCTGCCATTTACTGGCCACACCTTCCCTAGTGAAAGCTAGGATGGGGTTTCCAGTCTTCAGGGACTCCCTACCCCCACCCCAGGTCTTTGTGGACCAACCTCCTGAGAATCATACTCAACTCTTGTGACAGGACACAGAAGGCATGGCTCCCACCTGTAATGGCCTGGAAAAGGTCTGCATTGTACTCAAGGTAGTTGTAGCCCTCGTAGTCATACGGTCCCTCGCAGAGAGCGCGGCATTCAGTGTCTGCCACAAAATACTCCTCCAGCGCCTTCTCCAGGTGCAGGATGGCAGCAGCTGGCTGGTCCTCTGTGTAAAACCGGATGCCCAGCTGAAACTCACTCTACAGAAGGATGAGAAACGATGAGGGGATCTCAGTGCTTCATCCCCCGTGATGGGTCATCTCATCCCCAGCACAATGGCACCTCACGAGCTCTCTGAGCTAGCAGCTGTGGTGTGATTGCCCGGGGTTGCACAGCGGACAGGGACTTTGGGAGGGAAGGTTCTCACCAGGTGGGGTTTGGCTTCCAGGTCAGTGAAGTCATCCTCGTGGACTCCCACCATGGCCTGGTAGTACTCCAGGTTTTGCCTCATCTCCTGGTGCCCGGGGTTGGCCACGAAGAAAGTGTGAGCGGCCGCCGCCGCCTGCGCTGGCCGGTTCATCTGGGTGGGACGAGGGTGAGACAGCGCGGATCCCATGCAGAGCGGAGTGGACACCCGTCCCCTGAGCATCCCCGTAGCCGGGGCGGAGGGCGGTGACAGGGGCGGCTCCAGCGAGCTCCGACGTGGCACTGATGGGGGGGCGCGAAGGCGGGGGGGCAAGGCCGAGACTGCCGGCCGGTAACCCTACTACGCCGGGGCAGACACCGAACCCTCCCGGCGTCCCGGGACCGAGATCGCCACCGGCCGGTTCACCCGGTCCTACCCATCCATCCTCCCGCCTGATTCTGGGATCCTCCGTGCATCCCGTTCGTCCCAAAACCCGTCGTAGCGGGACACCCCTTCCCTTCCCTTCCCTTCCCTTCCCTTCCCTTCCCTTCCCTTCCCTTCCCTTCCCTTCCCCTCCCTTCCCTTCCCCTCCCTTCCCTTCCCTAACCTTCCCAAACCTTCCCTTCCCTGCCGCCGGTGCCGCACCTTGAAATAGGCCACCTGGAGGTAGTTGTAGGGGCTGCGCCGGCTGAACTCCCGGTCCAGCTCCTCACCCAGGCGGTATCGGGAGGGCGCAGCGGGCCCGCAGCCCCGCAGGCAGGCGGCGCGGCGAAGCAGCGCCCGAAAGAACCACAAGTCCCGGAGCACCGGGTCGGGGTGGGACTCGGCCGCCTCCGCCGGCCCCGCTGTGGCGTTGGCGCAGCGCAGGCGGCACTGCATCAGACGGGAGCGCACGGCGGCCCGCGCCCGCAGCGCCCGCTCCATCTGCAGCACTACGGTGGGCCAGTCCCCCCGCGCGTACGCCTCGGCACCGGCGGCGAACAGCGCGTCCGGGGACTGGGCGGGCAACGGCGGGTCGCCCAGTGCTATGGTCGGGACCGGGACCGGTTCCGGTGGCGTGGCCGCCCGCGCCAGCAGCACCATCAGCAGCGGCAGCAGCAGCAGCAGAAGCGGCGGCGACAGCGCCATGTCCGAACACCGGCCGAACCGCAGCATCAGCCACCCCGGGCACCGGAGCGATACTAACTCCGCCCCCTCCACCCCGCCTACCGGCCAATCAGCGGCAGCAGAGCCCCGCCATGGTCGCACCCCTCACCGTGCGTGCGGACGCCTCAGCGGAAGCCTCCCCACCGGGCGGAAGTGGTGGGTCGTGGCTGTCCATGGCGGAGGGCGGCTCGGAGCCTGGGCATGAGGGCCACGGCCCCGGTCCCGGTCCTGGGCTGGCCCTGGTCGAGGGCAGCGCCGGCCGCGCCGGCCGCGTCGGGGACCCCGGTGACCTAGTGGCCCTGGCCCAGCAGGTGCAGCAGGTGAGGGCCGGTCCCAGCGGCGGGGCTGCAGGGGCAGGGCTGGCCTCGCTGTCCGCTGCTTCCCGGGCGTCTCCGGGGCCTTCTCAGGCGGCGGCGGCCTTGGTGCCTCCCAGCACGTCCCGCTGCTTTCCGGTGGCCCCGGCGGCCTCCTGGTGTGTCCTGTGCTGATTTCCGCAATCTCCCACTGTCTCCTCCCAGTATGTCGCAGTGCCCCGCCAGGATCTTCCCGAGTTCCCACGTTGTTGGTGTCTCCAGAACCTGTCATTGCACTTCAGTGCTTCCCACTGTGCCTTGCTGCCCCACAGTGACTCAGAGCATCCCACTGAAGTCCCATTCCTGTATGCCCTGCTGCCTCCCAGTATGTCCCCCTATATATAGTTCACAGCAGCATGTACAGATGCCTCCCACTACCATACTGCCAGTCCATCCTAGCACCCCTGATATGTTCTATGACTTTTTCAGTGATTCTCAGTCCACCCTGCCTCTCAGTCCTCCCCAGGTTTTCCTGATATGTTCTACTGGTCCTCCCAGTGCACTCCAGTATGTTATAGTATTCCTTCAGTGCCTCATAGTACATCCTACTGATCTCTGGTGATGTTCCTCAGAGCTTCTCAGTTCACCTAAAAGCTCAGTGTATGTCCTACTGCCTGCTCCCTTTGTAGCCCACTACCTCCCAGTCCAACTCATTGCCTCCCAGTATGTCCTGCTGCTCCCTCTCACTGCCCCTCAGCCTATCCAGACAGCTCCTGGTCCTTGCTCCTCCCTAGGGGTGCCAGGACAGCTCCTGCACCCGCCAACTCTGTGGATGCCTTGAGCTTGACCACAGCTGGCTCAGCACAGTCCAGAGGGCTGTCGTTCTTCCTGTTCTGACTTGCCCTAATTTTCTCTCCCAGGCCAATGACTTTGTCCGAGCAAATGCCTGCAGCAAACTGACAGTCATCGCTGAGCAGATCCGGCACCTGCAGGAGCAGGCGCGGAAGGTGAGTAAGGATTGGCAGAAGGCTCATTGCCTTGGGAGATGAGCATCTGCTGCCGCTGCTGGGCATTTGGGAAGGGCTGTGGCCTACATGTGAATTGGGGCTAGGAGCTGAGCAGAGAAGATTTAGTGGAAAAATAAGGAGGTTTATTGTCCAATGTCAAGGGGGATGGGAGAGGGTAGATTTTTGTGCTTTCCCTGCGTCCTCAGCAAACCAAGAAGGACTTTATGAATAAAGTAGGGGAGCAAGGGCAGGAGGTCCAAAACAGCTCGCGGGTATCAGGACAGAAAGAGATGACTCTGGTTTTGGGACTGGTGATTTGTGTGTGCACTGTGCTCTTGGAAGGATCTGATGAAGTGACGATGTGGTCCTAGCTGGATCTGAGGCCCTGGGGTAAAGTGGTGCACTTCAATGGATTCCTCTGTGAGCGACTAGTGCTTTCAGGGCCTGGAGCACACTCGCTATGATAGCTGACAGCAGAGGCAAAGGACAGGTCTTTGTATGGAAATCCAGGGACAGTCTATCAAGTCTGAAAGAGAATCCAGGGACAAGGACAAACTTGGACTGAGGGCACAGGGTTTTATATGGTGAAAAAAGGGGTGGTTCTGAGGGTCAAGGTCCAATGGGAACAAGTGAAAATGGTGCAGAGGAGGGGCAGCCAACCAGGGGAACCAATAGGGTAACATGGGTGGAACACTGAATCAAACTGAGACCACTGGGGGATCAGGAGAGGGAAGAACATTCTAGGGAACATACAAATAATGGTGAATAGGGGCTGAACTGGGGTGGAGCAACTGTATGAACCAATGGAACTTAAGATATTAATATGTGCTTGCAAAGGCCTATGGGAGTGAGGCACTTCTCACCCTAATCTAGGAGGGGTGTTTCTCCTTGCCTGCTTCTGCCTCTGGGCAGTTTAAAGGGCGACAGTTCTAGTGGTTGGCTCTCGGGCCTCCCTACTGGAAAAGATGAGTTCTCCGTCTAGTGATAAGCTTGGTTTCACATTTATCTGGATGGATTTGCAGGAGTGGGTGGTCCCAGGAGGGGGGACACAGCAGGGCTTGGCTGTGTTCATCCGTCTAGCCTTCCACTCTTCATAGTAAAATCAGGAGCCAGAGTGGGGAAGGATCTGCCAGTCATTGCAACTGGCCCACTGCCATTGAGGCCATTACATCATGTAATCATTAACTGGTGGAGCTGGAGCAGTCAGGTGGTAGAACTGGGGAGATGAATTCTCCTTTGTTTGCTGCCCCTTCCCTTTCAAGGCACAGCAGGAAGGCCTGTCTTTGGTTGCAAATGCAAGTTGTGGCTGGGGGTATGTATTCTATTACCATCTGTTAGAGGTGGGGCAGTTATCTTCTGTTAATTGGGCCACCTGTTAAAACCAGGTGGGGCAGTTTTCCTTATCTCTTCCATGACCCATCCTCCTTCCCGGGAGATCTCTTCAATCTCAAACTCAATGTCAATGGGCATTGAGTGTCCCTGCATGACTGATAAAGTTATCATCATCCCATTGGGAGATGCTCTGCCCAGGGGGAGGAGCCAAGCATTCCTACCTGAATATAATCTGAGATTTGGAACACCACAGTTAGCCTTTTCCCACTTGATTCCCAGAGGAGCAGCTTTCTTTTCCACTGGATTCCCAGAGAAATACCAGGCCCATTTACATCACCCCTGGACCTTCAGAGGAAAACTCCACCCTTCTACAGGATCACTGCTTCTGCAGAGCCACAGCTGGCACTGCAGGAGGACTGCAGCCATTATTTAACCAGACTGCTACCAACAGCCTGACCAACAGGGTGTGAGGTCATATTTCTGACTCTGTCAGTGTTGTTTTGTATTACTGCATTTTTATTTTAATTTTTTTTTCCTAATAAAGAACTGTTACTGCTACTCCTGTATCTTTGCCTCAGAGCCCCCTTAATTTCAAAACTATAACAGTTCGGAGGGAGGAGGTTTACTTTTCCATTTCAAGAGAGGCTCCTGACTTCCTTAGCAGACAACTGTCTTTTCAAACCAAGACAAGGCCCCAGTCCAGCAGCTGTGTGTGGAGATGAGGAATAAGCCCAACATGTGGTGGCGTCAAGTATAGAGATGAATCTGGAGTGAGATGCACAGGTATCTCCACCGCTGTGGAGAGGTTGTCTGAAGTCCTTCTGACAGGGAATAATTGGAGAAAACTATCTCTTTGGAAAACATCTCCTTCCTGTGTGGCAGGGAGATCAAGGCCTTGTGACCCATAGGTCAAGTGATGTGTCTTGGGCCATGGCTGAGAGGCAATAGCATGTTGTCATTTTATTTCAAGTGTAAAGATGTTTTGTTATTCCAGGTCTTAGATGAAGCTAACAGGGATGCTGATCTGAACCACGTGGCCTGCAACCTTGTGAAGAAGCCAGGAAACGTTTACTACATGTACAGGCGGGAGAGTGGGCAGCGGTATTTCTCCATCCTGTCTCCTAAGGTGGGTGGTTACAGGCCATATGAAGAAGCAGGGAGGGGAAAAAAGTAGTGTTTCTGGTGCTTGGGAACATAGGAAGCTTAGGCAAAAGCACCAGCTTGATGGGGGCATTTGTTTGTCCCTACTTAGGTTTGGTGTTTGCCCTTGCTCTGGGTTAGTCTGCTGGAGCCAGAGCCATCTTACAGAGTTCTCTGGCTCTTGATGGAGAATGGCAAGAAGCCCTTTGGGGCATGGATCTGAATTTTGTCTTTTGGTACCTGTGGTTCTTTGTCTGGAAGTAAAGAACTGCCAATGTGCCCTGAGCCTTCGCTGGCTGGTGTGGCTGCCTGGCAGGACAGTCTCTTAGGTACTTCAGCCCAGAAACTGAGTTTGCCTGCAGCTGAGGTGATGGTCTTAGAGATCTCCTTCCAGACTACCCATTTTCTTACATGCAGGGTGAAGGCTTCAGGGCAGGTCAGGGAGATCTTGTGTCCACAAGCCTTCCTCTGTCAGTAGTGCTGGAGCTTGACCTGATCTTGGACTTGAGGTAGCTGAGCTTATTTTTAGGTTAGGAAATGGTATGGTTGTGTAGCTGGGACTGCTTCAAAGGTAGTAGGGCTTAAGGACAGCACAGCCCAGCTCCAAGGGAAACTGAACACTGATGGAATCTCTCTTTTCTCCACCAGGAATGGGGTACCACTCCCCATGAATTTCTTGGTGCCTATAAGCTCCAGCATGACATGTCCTGGACTCCGTTTGAGGACATAGAGAGACGAGATGCTGAAATAACTGTCCTGGAGAAGCTGCTGAACCAGCAGGCAGCACTGCCCCTGTGCATGGAGCCCAACTTCCAGGGCCTGACCAAGTCACACAAGTGACCCCACAGGACCTCCTGAGCAGAGTCCCTGAGTGAGGGGACACAGTGCTTGTGTGCTGCCAAAGGCGAGGGGGAAAGAGACCAAGAAACAAAAATGCTGATTGTTTTTGTGCTTTAAGGAGACTAATGCTGCATTCAGTCTTACTGGATTTTATAGTAATTGAATAATTTACTTTATTGACCTATGCCAAGCTATACCAGGAGGTGTCAGTTCCAAGAGTGCTTGGAACAAAAAGCAGAAATGCTTGGGGTAGATGTGCTTATGTTGTAAAATAATATCTCGTATCTGCCTGGCTCTGCTGTACCTCACTGCGAGTGCGTCAGGTAATGATCTCAGGGCTGGATTTTCCCCCTTATTAAAATACACATGTTTAAAGAGCTCTGTGGCCTGGGAAGAGTAGTCAAAAGCCTGTGCAAAGGGTCTGTTGTGATGAGTCTTCTGGTCTCTGTTCTAGCTGGTCTGAATCCCTGAGCTGGGAACATAGGGTGACCTGAAGCTCTTTTCTCTGGAAAGAGCATTCTCAAAAGTGCCATGCAGACTTCAAGTGCTCTTCAGATGATGTGTGTTTTACATCCTCAGCATTCCCCCTTGGATGTGAGTGCATGAGCTGCCAGGTAGAAGCAGGATACTGGATGACTTTATGCCAGAGCAGTGCGGAGAGTAAAATAAATCAACCGTTATCTCACATATACCACCAAGACAGGCCCTGTGTTCTTCCTGCGTGGCAAAAATACCTTTAGCTTTGCCAGGAAGACTTAGTGGCACACGTGGAGCTGATAGGACACGTCCAGCATGTTTTTTCCACCCAGGAAAACCAAGGAGAAGTAAAGATCAGAGCTGCTGAGGAGATATCCTCTCTCTGCTCAGCCACATGGGGCTTCTTCAGGAACTTGCCTGCTTTTCTGTGAGGAGCCAAAGTTGTAATTTATTGACAGAGAGGATGTCCAGGTTGGATCCTGGTATGTAACATTAGATCTGGTTGGATTCTCCCATGACTTGCTCACTTTCCTGACATTACAAGATGATCTTATATGCTGCTCCAGGCATTACATGTACACAACCGCCTTGCCATCTCCATGGGCAACATGGGAGGGTTGGCGTCCACTTGTAGAAGCTGAATTCTGACCCTGGGGTCTGGGCTGGCTATGGATGGAGTTGGTGCTTCTTGGTGGAGCCCAGCTGTGAGGGCATCTGCAAAAACAAGACCCTTGGGGACCAGCACTGTCACTGTGTTTTGTCATTGCTGGAGTTTATTCCCCCTTTGCAGGACACAGCCTCGCCTCAAGTGTCCCTCTGTCCTCATCCCCATGCACTGGGAGATGCTCAAGGCTGCTGGCAGTGACAGTTCCTCATGGGAAGAGCTGTTTCCTGCTGGTGTTACAGAGGATTGGGAGGTTTGGGGCAGCTCCCTAGCAGCCCAGGATTTTTTTTGTCCCAGATTTTCTTCTAGCTGTGTCCAGTGCAGTAGCTCACCTACATCCCACCATGGCAGAGCCTCTGTTTGGAAGAAACCTGTTCCTTGGATTCAATATGGGACATTTTTCTCAATATCTTTCCTCACTTGGAGCACAAGGGCATATTAACAGCAATTTAGTAGTAGTAGTAGTAGTATTAGACAAGGCTATAATAAATTCCTTATCAAGTTACAGGTGCCAAATTTGACAGGGTTTTTCTCTGCTGGTTTCATTGCCTTGGGTTTGATTTTACTGCATGCTATTATATCTTAACTTGGAAGGGAGAAAGTTAATTACTGCATGGACTTGGTGTGTTGCTAATTATAGCAATACCAGATCTTCATGTGTGTTGATTTATGCTCCTCTGAGAAGTGGGGATTCCTGCCCTGGTCTTATCTGTTTCCATCATTAATATCTGTACCATGGCGCGCACAAGAGGACTGGGGGGTGATGGTTGTGGGCCTCTGTAGCCTTTGGTGGGATGTCATGTGTGTTCAGCAGACACCGCTGGCCCTCCATACCCCACAGCTCACTGGTGTTCTGCAGTTTGTCTAGGCACTGTCAAGTCTTTCTCTTGGATTTGTTCCCCAAAAGCAAAACCACTATGGCTTTGTATGAAAAGACAAAGGAGGTCTTAAGAGACAGGACGTGGAGGTGATGAGCCCATAGTCACGCTCAGTGTTTTTGGCACTGTGGGAAGTGGGGAATGAGGCTGGTGCAGGGAGGGGTTGATAGAAAGGGGGAACCATTCCCCCAATATTGCTTATGCATTGTTGGGATCTAATTAAAGCCAAAGAACTGAGGCATCATCAGAAATACTGGAAGGTGCTCTAAAGCCAAAGCAACACATAATCTGGAACACAGACAAGGATGAAGCTGATTGAGGGGGAGCCTCCTGTGATGCTTGTGGCGAGGACGAATTTCTGGAGGAATGATGAGATGGTACCCTGTGGGAGAATCTAGGGTCTCTCCGGCTTCTTGATCTCATCCACTTGGCTCAGCCCCTACCTAGCTGGTGCCTTTGTGCTTGACAGGGCAGGGATTTCATCGAAATTAATCTGGAAGAGACAGTGAGACACTGATACCTATTCATGATTTCATCTTGAAAATTCTTTTGAAAATATTCCTCTTCCTTTGCTCTTTTGTGAGTGCTCAGGGCAGCAATGAGCATATTCGGAAGGCAGTGGCTCTTTCCAAAATCCCCAGTGATGTCCAATATTTGCAGAAGACACAGATGTGCTTCTGACACCATTACATTGGGCAGAGTGGGTTTTGGTCTGTTTTTGGCCATGCAGATAAACCAGGGCTCATTTGAGAGGTCCAACAAAGATGCTCTGAGGGTTTGACCCATTCCAGGTGCTTCTCAGAGCCAGTGTTTGGTGACTTGAGGCTGCTGGCACTGGTACTTGCAGCTCTTCCCAGCTTTTAAAATTTGAATTAGCCTGGAGTATTCTGTTTCAGGCCAGATTTTTGCTGTACTTCTGACAGTAGCCATGTCTGGAGACTTTCTTTATAGCCTCTTATTCCTGAACGATGTGGGTGGTTAGGGGGATTTAACCTGTTATAAGTGCCCACTGCTCTGGGGTGTCATCTCTCAGCCACAAAGAGTGTCCCAGCAGGAGGAATTGTGTGTCTTTAGCCCTTCTTATGTCAGCCTCAGATCCAGGGAGAAAAGACAAAAATAAAAAACAAACCCAAACAAAACAAAACGACAAACCAAACCAACAAAAACAACAACAACAAAACTAAAAAAAAAACACAAAAAAAAACCCAAACAAAAAAACAACAACAAAAAACCCAAAAAATCTTACAGGGAATTTGGGCGCTGCCCAGGCGAGCCCACATGGGGCAGGCCGTGCCCGCGCGCGCCCCCTGTCGGTCCAAGCAGCGGCGCGAGCAGCGGCGCGAGCAGCCCTGCGAGCAGCGGCGCGTGGCCGGCAGGGGGCGCTGTAGCTGGCACGCCCCTCGCCAGCACGCTGCGCGATGACGTCAATCGGCTGCCCCTGTGCCTTCGCCGAGGAGACCCCGCAGTGAGCTGCCAACGCCCGGCGGAGCGTCCGAGGTGAGAGTGGGGGGGGGGGAGGGGGGCGGAGACGGGACCGGGACCCCCGGCCGAGCCACTGGGACCCCCGGACCACCGGCTGGTGCTGATCTCCGCGCAGCACCCACCAGTGGAGCCCTGGCCTTCACCTCGGTCGGAGCGCCCGCTGTGCGGGAGCCGCCCTGCCGGGCCCGCTGTGTGTGCGGAACCTCCCCGGCAGCCGCCTGCCGGGGGGAAGGGCGGCCTCGTCCCGGCGGGTCTCGGTGGCTGCTGGCGGGCGCTTGCCTTTGTGGGCCTGGTCTGTTGAGACGGTGGGCATGGCCGCCGCTTCTCCTGCCCACCTTCCCCCCTCCCTTCCGGGCGGCGGACGGACTGGACCCTCGGAGCAGCGCAGGAAGCGTTTCCGCAGCCATGGTGGGGCCCGCCCGTACTCCCTTGGCCCTGCCCGTCCCAGCCCCGCCCTGCCCGTCCCGGCTCCAGCCGCGGCCCTCCGCGCTTGGTGCAGCCCGGCTACGCCCGGGACTGTGGGAGAAGCCCCAGGGGGCTATGGGTTGGGCGAGGTGTGCCGTGCCACGGGAGCCCTGAATCGCAGGGGGGTTCGGGCATGGTGAGGGATTGAGCTCCAGCTATGTGCCCTGCACAGACAGCGCTCAGTCGAGAAGTCGCAGACTCTTCTGGGCATCTGCCTCACGAGCCCCAGTGCTGTGGGTTACCCAGAGCTGTCCCACAGCTCTCGTTACAGCGTGATGCCCCTGGCTGTAGCTGGGGCAGCAGCTAACACTGCTTCGAGGGTTCGTGTTGACATGTGTTTTTCATTCTCCTTGGGAATCTCATAAAATGTATATACTGCTGCAACATAACGCTTCCCTGTGTTTTAAAGGTCTGTTTTAGTGATCTAGACTTCAGTTGTGTATTTGTAAGTAGATAGAACTTGCAGCTGGTGACAGCAGTAGGAGACAGTCACAGGGCCAGGTAGCTGTGAACATAACAGCCAGCATTAGAAACCTGTGCTTAACAAAGAGCATTCTCGTGCTCAGGATTCCTAGTGTCCTTTCTGTGTGGATGCTGTGGCCGGGGCAGCCAGAGATCCCATCTTGACAGCAGCATGAGGAAGAAAAGCTCTGGTGAAGAGGCCATGTTAGATGGCAACTGGGTGATCAGAAGTGGCTTGCTTGGTGTGGCCATCTGTGATTGTCTTTGTCTCGTATTCATCTGTGCTTCTCTCCCAGGACGGAGGTGTGGGTTGTTCAAAGTATTGAGTTGCAGTGCCCCAAACACTTTTTTTTTTTTTTGGAAGGGAGCATTTAAAACCTGGATCAAGCTCTTTGTATTGCTGATTGGGATAATTCAGTAAAGCATTACAGCTTCTCTTTTTCAGTAAGCAAATTATATTCAGCTGGTTGTACGTGAGGAAGCTGTTGTAAACTTCCCTTCTGTTGTAAACTTCTGCTTTGTAAACTCTTGTTGTTAATGTAAGGTTCTGAGGAAGATAGTGTAGGCAAGTGTGTATTTGAGTCAGGTCTTAGACATACAAGTAAGGTTTGAATGAGTATATTGCTGACTGTAAAAATGATTTAATGTTTAAACAGTTCTCATTTATGCTTCAGTAACAAAAAAAAAAAGATTTTTAAGTCTTGGCAAGGAATAAAAAATTACTGTGGTGCAAGATAAAACATGTTTTCACTTTGGTAACGTATCCTAGGCAGAAATTTTAATCACTAGATTTGCATACTTTGAACTTGGTTATTCAGGACCTGCAGCTGATGCTCTGAATTCATTAAGTGCTCTGCTTTAGAATTGTTTGTTTGCCTAAAACTGATGGTAGGGCTGGGGAGTTTGTGATGTTTTTACTGTTTAAATAGAAAAGCTCTGGAAGCTCTAGAGTGTGAAGTACCTAAAACGGAAACTCGAAAACTGTCCTGCTAAAAACCAACAGTAAACAGAAATGGAGCCCCTGTGAAACTCCCAGGGATTTCTCTTATAAGTGTGCTGTGGGCTTTCCTTGCTCTAAACCGTATGTGTGGCTGATGGAAAGTGCAGCATGAAGCTGGCCACTAATCTTGATGTAAAGTTTCTTTTTGGTTAAAATAGTGCTGTAGTACTAAAATAATTTTCTGTCTTATGAGCATAGATAGCTGGACCTTACAATTAAAACCTTTTCAGCCACTCTCTTGTTACCATGGGGGGGGGTTGGTGTAGCTGGGTTCCAGCTCTGCTGTTAGCTCCAGAAGACTTGGACAATAAACAAACGTGCAGCACTACAGCTGAGGTTTATGTAAGATGTTGCAGGTGAGGTGTGTGTAATCTGCTTGTTGCCCATGTGAGTGCTCTCAGCTTTGAAAGTTGTCTATGGGCTTGTGTGTGCTTATTCCTCTGCCTGCTCTTTGTGGTCAGCTGAGCTCTCCTGCTGTCCTTTGACACCATCATGAATTTATGATAGGAGTTTCTAGAACGAGAGACGGGAGGAATTGTAGGGGGTGTAGTTATCCTTGTCCTTTAGGAAAATATTCTTTGCTAAAAAAAGAATGATATCTTTTTAATTTTAGAAGATGAAAGTTCTGTCAAATCAAATGGAAGTAAAATTTCCCGGGTTTCTGGTGCTTCAGGTAGCAAGAAGCCCTCTTTAACCACTTAATCATCTTCCTTGGCTCCTCTCACTCCCTTACATTAAATGTAGGTGAAAGCACCCTTGTTAATATATGACAAATAAAGCAACTTATTGACCAGATAAGCTTTTATGCAAAATTTTAAAAGAAATTTTAAGTATCTTTACATTTTCACAGCTGGTCATCATTTAATTATCTGGCTTTCGCCAGACCCTACACTTTACACTTTATTATGGTTGTACACTATACGAACTGAGTGTATATCCATCAGGAAGGACTGCCATTAGGAGTGGTAGGTAAAGAAATCCCGTTCCCCAGAGTTTCTGCAAGGGTTGAAGCCTGGCACAAAAGTTCTCCCTTCCTGACGATGTCTGGCGACCCCAACATAGTGGTCAGCTTCCTCTTGCAGCCCATGGTGTGTATGTCAGTACTTGAGGTGAGTGACAGGAATGGCATTAAGGGAGGTAATTTCCAGCTTCTTGTGGGGGATCCTTTAGGTTGCTTTTGAGTGGATGAACTGGGTTTGGTTACCTGGCCCTGGGTGTGCAGAAAACTGCAAACAGTGAGAACAAGAAGCAGAGTTTGTGTAATTAATCTTTGTAATCTCCCCTTGGAGTTTCAGAGAATGACTCTGACCTAAAGAGTTGTAAAACTTCAAAATACTAATTTTTAGTAGAGCAGCTGTTCTTTCCTTTAAAATGTTGATTTTTCTTCCAAACAAGTGATATTTTATAAAGAGAAAACAAAGAATTTGTTTTGAAAAGATTTTAAAAGCTGTTATTATGGTTTAAGCTCTTGTGCTGCCAGTTCACCCCATTACTTTACAGTGTTATGGCATAATTCCTACCAGGAGAGTTGGTCCATGCACCATTTTCTTTTTCTTGTCTCATGAAAAAATACAGAAGCTTTTTTGTAAAGTAACATGGGGACTTCCTTGGGGCCTTTGTCTGGAGAGGTACTACCTGTCTCCTGTAGGTACTTCCAGCTACATTTTTGCCAAGTTGTCCATGCCTGTGATGAGATTGCATGGGATCTGCATGTGTTTTCCAGTGTAGACCAAACTCTGGCAGGTGAAGGTTTTCACCAAGCTGAGGTGGTGTTAGAGCAAGCCTTAGACTGCTGTGGATTGGGACCAGTAGAGACCCTGGGGGAGCTGCAGAGGGTTGATGTGGCATGTGTTGCTAGACTCACAGCAGTAGCTGAGACTCCCAGAACTATCTTGCTTTGGAGCAAGCTGGTTAGAATTGCTCAGCTCGTCTCAAGTTGAAGGATGCTGACCTGTGTTTCTGGCCAGTGATGAGTGTTTTGTTTGGGGAAATAATGACAAAAATGATCCTGCAGCTTTGCATGCAAGTCAGGAAGGCCTCTGCCACTCCATGAGCTGGATGACTGTGTGCACCAAAGAGCAGCTGGGGAACAGCTGAATGCTGAGGGGCTTGTGTGGGGCCTGGATCTGACTGCATCAGTGTGTTTGAGCAGTTACCTTGAGTTCAGTGGTACTTTGGGGTTTAGTGCATGTGAAGTGTTGCTGAGTCTCCCATGTCCTGGAATGCTGTTACTTTTTCATGAGCCTCTTGTGCATCTGGCGATAGCTGAATAACTGCCAGTTGCCCAGCAGGTCCTGAGGAGAGGGCTGCTGGGGCTCATCTTGGGCTTGGCGAAGTGGGGTGGTTCCAGCTGCTCTGGTTCCTTCTGTTGGTTAGGTGAATGAAGGGCAGCTCCCCTGCTGCTGTCATGGTGTTGGTGAGCCTTCCAGCTACTTTATTTTAACAGCGATCCAGGATAGCTCAGTATCTGGAAAAAGTTGCTTTTGCAGTGTTTTTTAACCAGGCTTTATCTTTGGAGTCTTCAAACAGCATGTTGGTACGCAGCCTGAGCTATTCTCCCTGAACACAGTGCGTCTTCCCGGGAACTTTCTGTTTGTGTGGATGGAGGACCTGCAGCTGTCCTGTTCCCCGCGCATAACAGGGCTAAGCAGGATCTGCTGCACTGTGCAAGACAGCGTGCTTCTCATGAAGGAAAACGTGCCTCAAAATAGAGGAACTTCTCCCAATATCTTTTCTACCTCTGTTGAATGTAGCTGGCCATGGGAAAGTGGGGAGAACCATCAGGGCCACGTGGGCCTTGGTTGGATGCTGTGTTCAAATAAGAGCGTAGGTGCAGCTTGTATTTTTAAATATTACCAGTATGCAACAAAGTTAGTGAAAATAGGGGTTTTTAAGTGGTAATAAAATATTGAACATGATTTTGTTGCATGGTTGAGGAATACAGCCTCCTGTAGAGTGTGAAAGTGAAGAGTAATAAGATTAAAATGCCTTTGGCAGAAAAGGGCTTAATGTAACCCCACACACTTCCCAGTGCTTAATCTGGGGCAGGTTTTTCCAGTGGTGATGCTACTTTTGACAGCGTAACTTTAACCAGAGTGATAATGGGAAAGTTGTCACTTTTTTTCTGTGGAGTTTGTGTTCATTTGAAGGTGGTTGGTTGGAGCCTTGAGGTGGGATAGTGGGCAGTACCTGTGGCTAAGGAGGTGCAGGCACAGCTGCGCTGCAGTGTAACTGATATGGCAGCAGAGCCTGCTGAGTCACACTACCTAGCTGGTCAGCTTTCTGGTTTTGAATTTAGGGCTAAAATGGGATGACATGTTTTTCCTCTTCTTTTTATTGAAGTTGCAAAACTTGGTATGTGTGTTATGGTGCTGCTGGTAGTTTGGGCTCAGGCTATTCAAATTCCCCTGCCCAACTGTCTTCACTTCCTGTTTTGTGTATGTGTACCAGGCGGTTGTGAGGAGTCTTTAGGAAGATGTGCAGAGTAGCTCTCAAATATTACAGAATTAGAGAGAGAAAATTACATTAAGTATAGAAAATATCAGTTGACCTCAAACAGTGGGGTCCCTTCCAACTCAGCATATTCTGTTCTATTCTATGATAGCTCTATGATAGTTGCATTTTGAGAAGAGATCTCTTATTGCTTCTTTGGCAATTCATAGTAATTTGTCCAGAAAGGGGACTTCAAACCTGCAGAGGTGCTGGGGTATACGGGCTCTGTTGAGTCCATTAATCTGCAGATTAAGGGATGCTCGAGGACTTCAGACACATGCTTTATCTTCCAACAGGGATTCCCGTGATGATAGCAAACTTTGTGGGTTGCAAGAACAACAGAAACCTATGAGATAAACCAGGGCTGTCATTGTATTGATCCAGCTCTGTTGGTGATGGTGATCCTGTGGCTCTTCCCACTGCTTGTTTTTGTGTGCCTGCCCACAGATTTCTCATGCTGACATCCAACACCAGGTTGAGACTGTTGATGTGAGCAGGCATGTAGGATGGAGCCCAGCAGTATGCTCTGCTGCTGTCGTTCTCTTCAACTTCAGATAAAAACCCACCCACTGCAGATCCAGGTCTTTACCTGAGTTCTTGTGTTTATCTTGACAAAGCTTCTAGTGAACTGAACTTTTGTGCCTCTGTCTTGTAATTAGACACACTTATAAAGTAAACAGCAACACTGGTTTTTGGAGACAGAATTTGTACTCTGCAGGGAGAACTGGTAGTATTTAAAGGATTGTGTCTGATCTGTTAGTGATAGTTAACCCCAAAACAGTGCTTAAAGCACGATAGCATTTTCAAGATCCTGAACTGATGGAGTACAAGATTGTGTCTCAAGTCTGTCCCTTGTGCTTTTGCAGGCTTTAGCTTGGATTTCATGATTCCCTTGTTCTAGAGGAGTGGAACTTCAGTACTGTTCTGGTTTGTAGTTCAACAGCCGCTTTAAGTCTCACCTAAGAAACTAAAGACCCAGGTGATAAACTTGACTTGGAACCTCTGGGAACAAGTGTGTTTGTGTATAGAGATTAAGTGTCTGCAGCAGCCTAAGCTCTGGGCAGGATGGGCGGTTGAGCTTGGGCACCAGGTAGTTTAGAACCTAATATATTCTTTTATGTGTCATTTGCCACTTTACTAGCATAGAAGTGGCAGATGTGTTTAGTTCTGGGGTGAGATCTTCATGAAGAAGATGATTCCTAGCAAGCTGGAAGGTGGGCTTTTTGGGTTGGAGGATTTTCATTGTGTCTGTAGATGGTTGCTGCACATGTGCAGAGGAGAATTCTGGCCCTGGTGATACTACTCTTAAAACCAGTCTTGCTTTCTGTGCCAGTTCATCCTTCTGTAGTTAACTCTTACTCAGAGAGTGGCTTCTGTTTGTGTTTTACATCACAGGTTTTGTGACTGTACCAAGAGGTCCAAGGTCTTCTCCCTGTGCGGTTGGCAGCTGAGCTCATGTGGTCCCTTTGTTAATGGCTTGGGATCTCTGCAGAGAAACAGTGTGTTGTATGTGGTGACCTTTGTTATGTAGTGTTTGTAATATAGGCGTAGAGTGCCTCTTCCATGTAATGCTGGTAGGTATCTCTGGTGAGGCAAATCAGGTTGCTGGGATTGTAGCAGCCAAGTACCTCTCCTTGGTGCCCCTATGACTGGAGAGATTTGTCACTTTGAAAAGCAAAAGTGTTTGTAGTAAGGCTAGAAGAGGTGGCTGAGGGTAAGGACCTTGAAATGGAATAGATTAAATTGGGAAGAAATTATCAATACAAAGGAGGACTTTATTTAGAACTGTGTGGTTTTGCAGGATATGAAATGAAACTACCATGGAAGGGCAAAAGTAGTTACCTGAGATCATGAATAAAATCCTGTGAATATTGTTCCTGTCATTGTGGACTCCTGAGTGCTTTGAGTTGGATGAATAAACTGTTAACTGTAAAATGACATTGGATGGGGAAAAAAAAAATCTTAGTTTTCAGAAATGGCTGCTTGTTTTCTTTGAATGAGGAGCAGGTGCCCAAACAGGATCTGGAAGCTGTGATTGACTGGTTAAGGTTCAACTCTTATGCTAATGGTGTATCCCAGAGAGCACCACAGATTGGTTCTTAGTTGGCAGTACCTTGCAGTGAGCCAAGGTAGCCAGTCCTAGTGATGAAATGGCAGCAGTTTCAGTCCTGCCTGATAGAGGAAGTGGTGGTGCTGCCGAGGCAGGAAGCGAGTTCAGGACACGCAGACAGATCTGACAGCACAGTTTCCTTTAGCTGGGAGAATGTGCACATTTTAACCTGAAAACAAACTTCAGTAGCTTAAAAGTTAGAGAAATTTTAACAAGCTTGAAGGCTTGTGATTTCTTCTTCAGATTACATGTGAAGCAAGAGTGAAGGTGAGATCGTGGGGATTGTAATTCTGAGTTTAGTAGGGAACACTGATTGTGTTCCGCACAAAACCGCACAAAATTTCACTTAGTTCTCCAGTTAATAGTGCACATAGGTACTGGAACAGATTGGAGCTACTCTTAAATTACATAAAGTTTGTGAAAGCCAAGTGCTCCCGTAGTACCACCATGTTTCATATGCTTGCCTTTAGGATGGGAAAGTCAGACTTGCACAAAAGATGCAAGTGTGTTTGGGATGGTATGGCTAGTGCTTAGTCAGTGGGAACCTGCCATGGGTACCGTGGATTTCTTCAGCCTCTTGTGATTGGTTAGTGTCTTGGTGCTTGAACAGGCCTGTGTGACCAAAGTGTGTCCCTCCTGAATTTCCTTTGCTCCAGGAAGGATTACCGAGCTCCAGAATGTCCCCCTGGAGACTTCTGTTCCTTGTTTGTTGTATTGCTCACGTCTCTGTTAACACTTCTGGAATTAATCCTAAATGCAGATCAGCTGTCTTCCACAAAAGTGTAATCGAGCTTTAAAGCAAAATTCTGTAAAATGTGCCTATGAATTTGACAGAGTTTACATGGCTGTATAATCCACAGTTTCCAGATGCCAGATCCCAGTTCTCTAGGACAGTGTTGAGTTCTCTGAAATCCTGCTGTTGTGGTCACATGCTGAGCAGGTTAAAATCCAGCAAATACTGCAAGTATCATTAGTTAACATGTACTTTACTGAATTGCTGAAGGTTTTGATTACACTACAGAGAGGCTTGAGGGATCAAATCAGTGCAATGCTCTGTTTCTTTTTTTAATATGTTTTATGTATGTTTTTAAGAAATCTTCAGAGCTCCTTGAACAGAACTAAGTCATATTGACCTGCATTGCATTCCTAGTCTTTATCAGCTCTTCTGTCTGGGCTTGGCCAGATGGCACACAATTACATGGCTCAAAATCAACTCACTGCCCTCAGGCTGGGATGACTTCAGTGCTTTCCAGTCTCTTTCAATTCTTTCAGATATTTAAAACTGCTTGGAGTGCTCTCTCTGCTGGGTGTTGTACATACAGACTTCCTTTTAGTAGGTGATGACTTCTGGGGGGCAACAAGCCCAAAGCCTCTGTAACTTCTTTGTTTCTATTTCCCTTGTCATTGCACTCTGGGGATGAGTTATTCTGTGGTTAATCTCAAATTGGATTAAATACTTTTAAACCACAAGTCAATGATCTTTAAAGCTATTCCTATGGAAGAGGAGGTCCCAGGATTGTGTATCTAAGCTCCTTAGAAATGAGCTTGTTTTCAGCTGTGATCTGTGGACTTCTTACAAGTGCAAAACATTAGCTCATCCAGCTACTTTGCCACTGCTAAGACTTTGGAGGCCTGTGCTGAACACTCTAAATCTATTTAAAACTTACACCATCTTGTTTCAGTATTTAAGCATAAAGTTATGCATCCATTTAAAAAATGTAGGGGGGTCTCTTTACCTAAGGGATGTGCCCAAATTTTTGTTTCTTTTAATGTGTAATTTTGAAGTGTCTAATTTTGGTGGGGGCAACCAGAATTGAACAACTTGTGTGAGAGCAGTGGTACTTGCTTGTTTCATAGAGAATTTCCAGTGATCCAGTTCAATTGTTTAATGGTAAATGCTGTTAGTTTCGTGTTTTAGAAAGGAGGAAAAAAACAAAAAAGAAAGAAAACAGCCCTGCCTGGGCTTTTCCAGACCCCTGTTGTGCCATTCAAATTCTACTTTAGGCTCCAGAGCAAGGCTTTGGGTTATATGCTCTCTGTTTTATTCCCACTGCCAGAAAACTGAAAGGATCAGGTCACCTGGTAGAAAACAGTAGTGCGTGCTGCCTCACCCTGTGCAGTGGCTTGTGTGTTTGAGTCGTTGATCTGCTCTACACCAATGCTTTGCTTCAGGAGGGAATTGGAGGTGCAGAGAGAATGAATGAGCAGTGCTCCTGTAGATGCTCTTGATTTGCAGTGCTGGTGTTTCTTTGAGAGAAACTGTGTGGCATAGGGCTGGTAGCTCACTGCCGTAGTCAGAGCTGTGGTAGGCATAATATGAGATGTGTGCAGCTGGTGCTGTGTCAGCCCCAGACTCTGACCTGAGCCCTTGCCAGAGAACAAAATCTTCTCTCCCAGTGTCAGTGTGGGGGGACTTGCGTGTATCCAAGGACAGGGAAGAAGCAAAGGCTTGCAGCAAACTCTGTGACCTGAGACACTTCGTAGTACTGTGGCTTGCTTGATGCTCTCTGGAGTAATGAGCTTTAAATGTTTTTTTCTTTTTACAAAGGTGTATGTGAGGTTTTTTGGTAATACACAAAACCTGAGTTTATGGAGAGTCATGGATTGGTCTGTTGCAGTGAGCACAGGGAATGCTTCAGAGTCAGGATTCTATCTCTAGTGTGTTTTCTGGGCTCTGGACAGGTGGTCTGAAGCAGATGTGTAACCCGTAACTTACAGGTAGAACAGGAAGGGAGGATTACAGCATGGAGGAGTTCTCGTCTGCCAAGGAGAGAGCTTCTTGGAAAGAGTGCTTCTCTAAAGGTTTGACTGTAAGTGCTGTTACGTGAGAGGGATGTTCCTCCACTAGTGCCAGCCCTGAGGTGAGCAAGGGCAGCTGGAGCAGGGGTTCCAGGGACTGGCTGGGCAGTGTAACAAATTTGAGTGGAAGTTGGAAAAACATATGAGAAGTGCCTGGGAAACCCAGTCTGGAGATTTGTTTTGTACTTCATTTACTAACTCTGAGAGGAATTCTTGGAGGCTGCAGCTTACTCGCATTGAGCAGCAGCAGAGCTGAATGCTTTGGGCTTTGCCCAGACCGAAAGGTAGATGGTAGAATTGTATTGCCTATGTCAGCGGGGCATACTGCTGACTGTGTCCGGGATTAGCTGGAATGCACTTGGGTTCATTTGCTCTGCCTGAGTTTTGGCATGTTTTCCTTTTGAAATCACCTTAATGAGTGGCTCATGCCTTTGCACCTTTTCTCTGAGCACGAAAACTTTCTTAATATGGGCCTGAGCTGTGCTGCTCCACTGCCTGCTTTCTGTCTGGTTGTTCTTTTTTTTTTTTTCTTCTGAAATGGGACTTTCTCTGGGATCAATCAGTGCTGACAGCATGGCAAGGCAGAACTGTGGGAGCCCTTCGCAACTGAGGCAATATTGAATAATAGTACTTGGGTGTAAACAGTTGAACTGGCCTGAACACAACATGTCTTCTGAAATGTAAATAGTTGCTTTTTCCTTCTGAGTAAATATGTGTTTGCTTCAGGGCCAAATTGCAGAGCTTTTTGTTGTATTAATGAAGGGCCTGTTGATATGTCTGCACAGTGCATCCTTCTGGATGTCTGCTGGGAAACTGAGATCTGCATAAATCAATAGATTCTATTGATATTGAAATGGGGCACTGGTGGCAACACCTGATGCTTTCACACATAATTTATTATCTCTGTGCTTGCTGAAAGAAGAATTATAGGTGAGGATGGCAATGTGAGTGCCTGGTGTACCAGGTGCTTGCTGATGGCCTGCCCTGAGAATCTTTGCTGCCATTTCCTAAAACTGCTTGTGGTTTTGTCCAGGTCTTGTGGGAATGGTTGTAGCTAGTATTCCCCTACAAAGTACTGTTCTTAGGAACTTTTGAGGATGTTTATTATGAAGGTAGCTGTCTTTCTTGAAATCTTAGAGCAACCCTGTGGTATCTAAAGAAGAGCTGGGGGTGGTATGTTTCTTTTGAGTCCCTAGCAATTTCCTTTCCTTGCAGGCATGACGGTGTGATACACAGTATCAAATCATGTTGCTGGCTGTGACTAAAGCCTCAAAAATTTGGATTTGCACTGTACTTTATTTACATTACTGTAAGAAGTGAAATCTTCAGGAAGTGACCAAATGAATAGTTCAGGAGGGATTGATTTGGATTTTTTAATACAGTTACCCGACTTGCAGTTACCCAGACCTGAGAACCATGGCAACATCCTTGCTTGATAAAGCTTTGCTGGCAAATTTGTGATGGCAAATTTGCTGCTTGCAACACCTCCTGCTCCCCCTCAGGACTTTACAGAGACTGTGCAGCAAGTCTTTGTTGCTGTAAATAAAAGTGTTTTGGATGATATTATGCTGACAGTCAGTGAGAGCTTTGCCACTAATTTCCTGGGGTCAGGATTTCACACATCTATGCGAAGGCATGACCAGAGGCCTGGTACACCTCTAATTAAAGTAATACACAAATGAAAGACAGCTGTGCAACACTGGAGATAGCCAGCAAGTGTTTGGAGGAGATATTGGTGATGCATACTGGTTTAGTTCATGCACTAAAGTTTTTGCTGAGACTGTGTTGGAGTAACTGGGTGCATTTAGATTTTGTGATGTCAGAAGAGTAATCCCGTCTCCTTGGGATCTGAATGCCCTGCTGAGCTCTCAGTGCTGTAAACACTTCACAGTGGGCATAAAGGTATGTGTTAACTAGCAACTTTAACCAGAAAATTGTAAAATGATGCTTAGGTCCTAAAAAAGACAGGGAGAGAAGAAAATAATCATGTTTATTTCTGTCTGTACATGTTAATTTCTATTCCATAAACACTTCTGGTGTGTCTTACGCTGAGCTGCTCTCCAGCGGGAACTCTCTGGAAGGCAGATGTGTTCCTGAGCAGCTTTCAAGACCAGAGCTTACGCTTCCAGCTTCCAGTGCATGTGAGGCTAAGATACTTCCATGCATAAAAATCAAGTCTGGAAAAGCCAAAAGATGTTTTTGCCCATCTCTAGGTAACTAGGCAAGAATTCTTCTGTTTATGAATGTGAGCTGCTTTGTGTGTGTGGTGGAGGGAAAGGATCTACCAACTCATTTAGGAATGTCATGTGTCCATATCTCACATGTGCTATTAGTGGTTTGGGCTCATGTCAAAGGTTATGTGCATGGCTATCTAGTGCATGTGGGAAACATCTAAATATATGTATCTTTTTTTTTCTTCTAGGTTCTTTTTGGAGTTGATAATCTAGTAGATTTCAACAATGCAGACGATCAAGTGTGTAGTAGTGGGTGATGGTGCTGTTGGTAAAACTTGTCTCTTAATTTCTTATACAACAAATAAATTCCCATCGGAATACGTACCAACGGTAAGTGTGAGAATGGCTCAAATTGTTCTTTGGGCTTGCTGGGGCGGGGTAGCATGAGTTCCTTTTTGAACTAACCTTGATGGCATGCATTCCCTAATACGTGTTCTTATAGCCTCTTGGAGACTGACTAATACAGCATGGAGAAGTGAGAATCTGATACCATGCTGTTACCTTCCATATCCCCTGGTAGTGCTAGTCAGTTCACCTGTATATGGTCAGTTCTTGCTACTTGACTGCTGTGCAGAATCTGCATTTTCTTTGTGGATGGATTCTGTGAGTGAGATAAGCAGTGCGAGCAACTGCAGATCAGTGGAGAGTAAGCAGTAGGAGCACCTGCTCTCCTGGTTTTGCTCTCACTTCCTGCTACATCTTTGTTTTTAGGGAAAGGAGTGTTTCATGTTGCTAGAATAGTCAGTGACTACAGTTAACATTTTCTGAGGCTCATTTTTCTCACTCATTTTTCTCACCCTCACTATGGAGGGTGATTTGTCAACTTCAGCTAAGTATGAGGAGTGTGTTTGGATGCAGTCACATTCTTTTGTACTTCCAAATGTATGCATAGTCCTTAACTACGTTGAAGTAACTGTTTTGAGTTTCACAGGCTCAGTTTTCTGAAATACTGAATCCCTTGACTTATCCAAAGTTCAAGTTGAGAGCAGTTTGACTGCCTGTGAGGCATGTGCACAGTCTTCCTGCTAGAAAAGTGCTTTTCTACTTAATATTGCATATGCAAGATCGGTGTACTGCCACTGAGGTGGGTCAGTTTTTAGTGAGGTTGCTGCAAGAGACTGGCAACTGGATGCTCTTTTTACTAATTTTCTCTGTTATGGACTGAAAAGGCCATCTTCTATTAATATACAAGTTGAAGAGTTTATCTGTGTATCCCAAACAAATTTGGACGTGGAAATGCATCACAGAGAACATCTGCCACTGAAAGCTTGGTAATATTCTCTTTGTTACAAAGTAACTCAGAAGACCAGGTAGCTCCTCTGAGATGGCAGTTAGCTCTGCCTGATAGCTCTTTTGGAATAGGACTTTACGAAAATGTCTTCTCTTTGTGGGAAAGAAGTTGCAGTAAACATCATCACGTCTCTTTGAGATACTGGCTTTATACGCTATCCAGAATTTTTCAACTTAGCAGATACGAGGTTTGTCCTGGGTAGGACAGATTTCCACAAAATAAAAATGTTTGTCTTTAGTTGTAGATCAGGAGCTGAACATGAAAGAACTCCCAAACCTCCTAGTGTTCAGGGTAGAGGCAGTGGTCACTAGTGGGAACTTGTGGATTGTGCTGTAGGCACAGAAACCCGGGATCAGCCTCTCTCATGGGCTCTTTATGCATTGGTAGAGAAGTGGCATTTGAAACCGTTTTGCCATTCTTAAGTTTTTCAGTGGTGTCAGATATCCTGATGTGATGCTTGTAGGGCAGCTACATTCTGTGCTGAACCTGTGAAAGGCTGCTTGTCCTATTTAAGCTGTTCTTTATAGTCAAGGCAAAATGAAATTGATCAGTGAATTCAGCAGTGAGTGTTTCTATACTTACCCCTTAAGGGAAGTGATTAAGCTGAAAAATGTTACAATCTTAAAATGTATGTTTTGAAAGCCTTGGTTGGTATGCTGTCCTGCACACAGTAGTACTAGCTGTAAATCTCTGCTAGAAAGGAATGTGGAAAACATGCCAAAAAGTTAGTTGCCAGTGAAGTGTGTTCAAGGTGTGCTAAGGCTTCTCTATAGTGCCTTTTAAATCTGCCTCATGTTTCCAAAATGCTATTTACCTCTGAACTTCATGGCTTGAGGAACTAGCTGTTCTGGAGATATCAGAGGCCCATTCCTAATTCTGTGAACAGCCTAGAGGCATACTTCAGACTCTGGAAACTGGTATGTCACCTCTGATATTCCAGCTAATGCTTCTAGTAATAAATGGACAGAGAAATAGAACAGATACTTCTGTTCTTGTGCAGTGGCCTGGCCACAGTATGGATGGAGAGCACACCATTTCAGTTCGATAGATAGTTCTGTTCAGTTGGCGCTGTGTTTTGCAATCCTTTCCCTTCATGAAAGATGTTTCCCAGTGGAAGATGGGTTTCATGGTGGTACTGCACGTAGTTTGTTACCTGTATGTTTTTGATTTTGTTGCCATTCTCAAAAATCAAGGCAGTGAAGGGCATGTCTCTGGAAAGGCACTGGCAATGTTTGGGTTGTGACAGCTCAAGTGAGAGCTCATGCCAGTTGCTGCAGTGGGCTGCCTGGCATTGGCAGGAACTGCTTTGGGCTCTGTTTTTTAGCCATTTTGGCACAACTGAGGATGAAATTGTCTGTGAATTGTACTATGAGACTATAGTTGCCTGGTTTCTGTGAAGACCAGCCTCATAACCCTGGCCTTCTTAGGGCTCTACCCCAAACATTTCAATAGAAACTGTACCTTAACACAAAAATTGAAATTAAAAAATCCCATTTTGCAGATAGGGAGCTTTAAAAACAAAAAACAAGATGAGAAAGGAGACATACTAATTGCCCTGAAAGGGCAGCTACAGCTGGTAGCTGAACAAAAATGGGGGGATATTGCTGGGGGATTGAGCTGCCAACCATCTTCTGACATGTGGAAGAGGAAATGCTCTGACCTTCATCACTCTGGCTCCTTGTTCTGTTCCTAGGAACAGAGGAGTCCTCATCCTGATAGGTCTTTTGGGGTCTTAAAGCAGTACAGTCATGGGATGTTGAATGTGCCCTGTGAAAATGCTTTCAACCATCCCTCAACCTCAAGGTGTGATTTGGAGCTAAACCCTTGTGTGTTCAGTAAAGCAAACCCAGTGCAGTGTTTGATGGATTGAGTTGCAGGTAGTGGGGATGAATAGTGATGTCTCTTGCAGTGCTTTAAAATCTTGAATGTGCTAATTCAAAATAGTGTGAGAAGTGGATTTCTGCTTCTGGATGATGTTCTGGGGATATGCAGTGTGCAGTGGCCATAGTTACTTTCTCAGTCATTGTAAGTTTTGAAAAGCTGAAAAAAATAGGATAGTGTTAGGTCTGTCTTTAACCAGGGCAGTCAGGTGGGAAGGAGACATTTGAACTCTGGGGAGTACAGCTTTGAAGTGCGGTCTCACTGCTCTTCAATTTTTGTTGTTCTTTTTCTTTTTCCAAGGACCTAAGCTCTTACTGTTATTAACAACAGATGCATGTGACTACTTGTTTTCCACATCCCTCCCTGCTCACTTCCATGAAAAGCCTTCGAGGTGGCTGCTGATATCTTTCCTGTTGGGATTTACTTCAGCTGTGAGAGCTGCTTAGGCTGCAGTTCTGTGAGGAAGCAGAATTTCCTCATCATTCTTTGGAGATCCTGACTGGCCTCAAGTGACCATGCAGCAACTTGCAGGGGCAGGTGGTGGGTTTTTGGTTTTTTTTTTTGCAGTGGGGAGGATCTTTTTGCCATAGGTTGTTTCCGCAGTATTGTCTGTGTGGTTCTGAAGGTAACATCGTTATTGAAATGAAGGATGCTGACCTCAAACAGTGCTCTTCTGAGTGGGTGGGTGTAGGAGTTGAGCTTTTGTGTAGGCCCTTGTGCTCAGTTGTACTGTGAGCCACTTAGTGGGTGAAACACTAGTGGGTAGTGCTGGTTTTAATCTGTGCAACGTCCTGGAGGGCAGTACTATTGTACCAGGTGCTGTTGCAGAGGCAGTAGAGCTTGGTATCTGGAGCCAGACTCTCCTTTTAGATTGGATTTGACGCAGATTGATTTTTTACCAGTTACTGCTTCCTTCAAAGATGGAGGATAAATCTCTCTTGAAAGGATGGACTCTATTATAGAGTTCCCTAGATACTCAGAAATATGGACTTCAGAGGATTTAGGTACTGTGAGATACAGCCCCATCACTGCGTGCCCTTGAATGGCAGGGCTGACTTTACCTGTTCTGTCCTTATGAGGGTGTGTTTACTGTGTCTGAGACTAAGGTTGAAGTTTGGAATTTCTGTGGCAGCGTAGGAAACTTCCTTGCAGTAACAGGCAAACACTGTTGTAGGTGTTTTGCTCAGTGATTTTTACCGTGTATTATTCAGTGGTGTACCTTACATGCCTTTGCTTGACTATGTTGTGGAAACAGTTGGAGTATCACTATTACATGTGGAATTGTTCTGTTAATAGTATTAGTGGTAATAGCACTGTAAGCCTGATGGTTCTGTTTTCCCCTAGAAGTGTCTCTTATTGAAATCAGATGTGCTCTGGCAAGGTGGGTAGGATGGTGGTTTGAGAATCATGTCTCCTTGAAACATGTGTCTCTTTTCTTGCCAGGTTTTCGATAACTATGCTGTAACAGTGATGATTGGAGGAGAGCCTTACACCCTTGGCCTCTTCGATACTGCAGGTAAGAAACCAAGTGCTTGTGTCATTGTACTTGACCAAGATTTACCTGAGGTGATGTTGAACATGAAGACGTACAGTTGGGGTTTTTTTGTTGAGATTTTCTTTTAATGGAAGGGGAAAATCTCTCTTGATTCTGTCAAGACAGGATGACTTATATTAGAACCTCTTAAATATGTTGTATGTCTCTGCGTCCTTAATGTGGATGAAGTCAGGGTGTGGATTTCATAAGCCCTCTCACTGCCTGCTTTTAAAAATTAAAAATTTGCTGGTCTCTTGTTCAAGCTGCATCTCAGTTTTAGGTTGGAGAAATGTGCAGTGATGAAACAGCTTTGCATGTGTGAAAAGAAATGGTGGAAACTGGTTCAGCTGCTGGATGCTCATCCCTACCTCCTAATAATACTGAAGTGATGTGGCAGCAACTGGTTTTGTAAACTCTTCTTCAAAAGAGCCCTTCTGGAGAGCTTAGTCCATAAGCATTCATCTAAAATTGTCTGATATAATTTAATCTGTTTCCAGCTGTGTTTTTACATGCATCATTAGTGTCTAATATGATTAATGAAACAATCTTAGGTTTCCAGTTAAACCCTATAGCTGTTGAAGAAACTTTCCTTTTTGGCCATCTGGTCACACTTCACCACCTGAGCTGGGACTGAAGCCTGTTCATAGTGGCAACTCCAGTGACGCAGTGGGGCCTTGCTTGATTCTCAGTGTGCACCACACTCCACAGTCAGACAAGGTCTCCTTACTGCCTCAGCCCCAGGTTTCCCATAGATGTCTCAGGCATCCAAAGCCTTAAAATTTAATTGTGGTGCAAAACCAAAATAACAGCTTGAGCTAGTGCCTGTGGGAAGAGACACTGAACAAAGCAAACCGTGGGCTTTTATATCCCTCACAGCATGTGTTTGAAAGTCTGGGAGCTTCCAGCTGAGTCCTTGGCTCCTGCTGTATCTCTGAATGTGCATCAGCTGGCGGTGCCACAGGTCCCTGTGCCCTTCATTGTGCAGAGGGTCAGTGCCAGCTCCTCTGGAGCTCCTGAACACCCAGAGCTCACCTGCTGCTGGCACTACATCTGTACCTTGAGTTGTCTGTACTGAACGTATTCTTCAGCATGGCTTCACTTAGCTCTCCATGTTCTCCTCCAAAATGTGATTTGTGTTCCCATTACTGTAAGCTCCCTAGTTCATGGATGAGGAGTTAGGTGGAAAAGAGAGTCTCTTTCCTGACGTATGTTGTGTGGTCTGCTGTAGGGATCTTGGTGGTCCTACAGCAGTTCTAGCATTGCATGGTCCCTGTGTGGGTGGGTGGTTGTGTTGGTCCTTCTCTGCCTGTTTTCCGGCTGAGGGTTCAGACCTCTGAGAAGTGTTGTGTGTGTAGTTACGCACATTTTCTGTTATCAACATGAGCAGTGATCCAGCTAGTAATTTTGAGAAGTTACCAAATTACTTTAATGCATGTAGGTGACTCTGTGCACTTGTGAATGTAAAGGCTTTCTTTCCAGAGCAGGACTGCTGAGGGGAAAGTATTTGTTCTTAATGGTTGCCTGCTTTTTCTAAATACCAGCCAGCACAGGTGACAAAATTTAGCAATGCATGAAGCCCCTATTGCTGGTTCTCAGATTAAAACCCAAGTCTTTGTTTTGAGCTTGTACTTGGAAGATGGACTTTTGGAGTAGTCAACACGTTATTTTAGATTTAGATTAGATGCTAGGAGGAAATTCTTCCCTGTGAGGATGATGAGGCCATGGCACAGGTTGCCCAGAGAAGCTGTGGCTGTCCCTGGATCCCTGGAAGTGTCCAAGGCCAGATTGACTGGGGCTTGGAGCAACCTGATCCTAGTGGAAGGTGTCCCTGCCCATGGCAGGTAGTTGGAATGAGATGAGCTTCAAGATTCTTTACACCCCAAACCATACTGAGACTATGATTCTGGTCAGTGCTCACTCCTCTCTGTCCAGCCAAGCACAGTAGACGGGACGGGATGTCTAGGTTTCCATCTTCAAACTGTAGGTCTTCTCCATTGAGGTGTCCCAGCTGCTGTGTTGGCTCCTTCAAGATCTTGTAGGTCTTTGTATGATGAGTGAGACAGCATTAGTTGGAATCTGAGACATCTTAAACAAGTGTTTTGGATTTCGTTGCCAGTAAGTGCAGCAGCTTCATTGCCAAATTGGGTTTCTAAAAGTAGTGCTGCTGAATTGGGCAGGAGGAGGTTTAAGAATGAAATTTGACAGTCAGGCTGGTGGATCAGTGCTAGTGGTGCCTTGCAGAGACTGCGTGCACATAGGGACTCAAAGGGCGGAGGCTGGCTTCTTCCAAAGCACAGCCCATGCTGGGACTTTGGTGAGGTTTTAGGGGAATACTGCTGGGTGGCCTGGTCGCAGTCATGTGTACCAGCCACATTCTCCTCCTCATGCCTGGAGACACTTAAGTGAGTCACAGCATAAGTCAGAACAAAACTATTTTTTTCTCCCTTCTTAAGAGGAGGGGATTTTTTGCAGGGTAATGAAATTTGATGGCATAATACTTGTGATGAATGGTCACCTATAACTGGAGCGACGTTCTGCAACTGTCCTTCATAACTGAAGAGAGTGTTATGCAGTCTGAGGGTGTTTGATCTCAAAATGTATTGGAGGCTTCCCAGCTTTCCTGTGACTTTCAGCAGCTCACTGTTACATAGCAACTGAATGAATTCTGGATTTGAAACATAGATTTTTCAAATGTTTGAGTTCACTATGTGCTTGGCTATTTGCTTAAGAGTTAGGATTAATCACAGCCATGTTATTGTGATGAAATGTGCATTCTGACTCCCTGTAAAGGGCAGGATTTTGTCATCTGGGTCTAATACAGTGTTAATTTCCTCCTCTCTAGGTCAGGAAGACTACGATAGATTACGACCCCTCAGCTATCCACAGACAGATGTATTTCTGGTCTGTTTCTCAGTGGTCTCTCCTTCTTCATTTGAAAATGTGAAAGAAAAGGTTGGTTGAACTCTGCATGAAAACAGAGCTGCTGAAGTATGTCAGGAGTTATCTTAGGTAGTTAGTAACAAATGCTGTGTCTCTTCTGTCTTTAGTGGGTACCTGAAATTACTCACCACTGTCCAAAGACTCCTTTTCTGCTTGTTGGGACCCAGATTGATTTAAGAGATGATCCCTCAACAATTGAGAAACTTGCCAAGAACAAGCAGAAGCCTATAACTCCAGAGACTGCTGAAAAGCTGGCCCGGGACCTGAAGGCTGTAAAATACGTGGAATGCTCTGCACTTACGCAGGTAAGGGTTGGTCTTTGACCATTTTTGCTTGCTTTTATTCCATACTTTTTTCAGTTCCAGGGAAAAACAGCTCAGTGTGGATGTGAAGGGATGTAAGCTCTGTTTCTGCTATTTACAGTGTAGCTTTCTCTTTGTCATGTTGTTCTAAGGCACAGAGAGTTGGCAGTGGTACAAAGAAAATCAGCCTGTGTGGTTTAGGCCTAATGTGGGTGATGGAGGAGGGTGTGCTTACTGTGTTTGCTTCTGTGCTGGAGAAAAATAACCGTTGATAACTTAAAACATACATTATGGACAATAATTGGGTTGGGACACAGAGTGCATGTCACTGCTGAAACAAGCAGGCAAAGGAAAAAAATGCCTTTCGTTAAAGTTAATGCTGGTACTTTGAAGGCTGGAAACCTTCATAGTTGATAGCTGCCTTCTCTTCCTGTGCAGCTGGTGGTGAGCTCTTTCCTATGTCCTTCCTTCAGATAGAAGCTCTGTTAAAACAGAAAGTAACAGTTAAATAGTTCTTAAGACAGTTCTTACATCATGTTTATAACTTGTGAATGTGAGTCAAAAAAAAGTAAAGTAGCTGATTTGAGAGCAAGAAACTCAATTATCTTTTCCCTTTCAGTTAGGAATACTAGAGTGGGAGCCATTTTCTGGCTAGCTGACCTGTTGGCTTGACTTTGGATGCTCTGAGAACTTAATCTTAGGTTCTTACTCTTGCAGAATTGACTATAACACTTTGAACAGCTTCCTTAATGCTGGTCTGTAAAGAATTTGTTCATCTCTGATGTGCATGGAACCAGGGGTGCACAGTATCAAGCTCCTCACTCTTTCCAGTTATGTTGTTCATTGATCTCCTTGAGCACAAAGCTATTACCAAACTTCACAAATCCTGAAGTTCTACTTATCTTGCCCCTTTTTTCCAGATTGCATGTTTACTCTTCCATTTAAAATCCTCAGGCTTTTTTTTGTAACAAAGATTTGCCTGGGTGTCTCCTGTGAAGGAATTGGCTTTGCTGGAGTTGTGCAGGACACTGGCACTGGAGATGATGTGGTGAGGCATGCTACTGTTCATCCTGGGAATCCCTGATCAAAAGGTGGTCTTGGCCATGCTTCCTAACTGCCCGCAGGCAAGCTGAGGGCTGTTCGTGCTTGAGCTGTAGTTTTTCTTGGGTCTGTTCAGCCCCAAAATACTGTTTTAGATGGTGTCTGGCACAGCCTGAATGCTGCTGCTGACTAGGTTGTAGAACCTGCTAATTGGGTAAATACCTGCCAGGGCCTTTGTCCTGTATTGCTCTCTGAGACCCTTTCCTCTGTAGCTTTGGACTTGCTTTGGACTTGAGCTTGTGTCTGCTCAAATTGCATGGAATCACTTAGAATTACTACAGCAAGAGTTGATATGACAAAAAAATGGTGGTGTTTATCCATTCTTTCTATTTCCCGATAGACTAATCTGTATCTGTTGCAGTGAACAACTTTATGCACTTGGAAGCTCAGCCTGTATTTTCTTCCAGAGCGTTAGTGCTTGTATACCAAGTGATGATTTTAGTGGTCAGGAGTGAACTGGGAGGAGGATTCAGAAGCCTTCTCACCTGGACAACTAGTTGGTTTGCATCTGCTCCATTTTTCTCCCTTCCTTTGTTGTTGACTCACCACTTTTTTCCTGGGTCTGTCATCAGTAGCTGGTGAAACAACATTGTAACTGATCTGCACAGGGTTGTGTGGAGCTTCTGCAGTGATCTCACTGGCAGCTTGCTGAACACAGAAGGCAGCTTCCCTGGCCTGGAGGGTTATTTTCCTACGTGCAAGGTGATGCTGTAGTAGCTGATTTTAGCTGAAGTGAGACTCAACTGGGTGTTCAATCTCTCTTTGCCTTGGATGCTGTCTGTGCGGTTCACTTCAGCAGTGCAGGGTGTTTTTTTTCTTCCCAACTAATTTACAAATTACTTTGACACCACAGTAGCTAATACTCATAGAATCATGGAGCTGGCATTATTTATTTTTGTACTATGTGAGTCATGAGAGGCTGAGTTTTGAGGTTTTTTTGTAAAGACAGAGTATCTTCTCCCCAAGTTTGGATAACTGCTCTATTGCAGAGCCAGTTCTATCCCCCTTTCCTCAGATTGTGGAATCCCTTTTTGTGATGAAGGCATTTTCAGTGTCTGTCTCAAGCCTTTCTTTACAAAATCACCCAGTGCTACTGTGACAGGTAGGTGAGGCTTTGCTGTTAGGAAAGGGTGACTGAGAGATTGCAACTACAGTGATTGTTACTTCTGTTACTCTTGGGTATGGATGTCTGCACTTTCTGAAGCTCAATCCTAGTACCTCACACCAGAGATTTTCTCCTGATGGTGGGTTGCAGTTTTGACACAGATATATAAAGCGCTTTAAGCTGTCCATAAACGGAGGAAGCCTGATCTCAGCCTGTTTCCAGTGTAACGCAAAAGTCATGATTTTAACAGGCCTGTGTGTCTGTGGTATTGAAGACAATTTCTTCCCTTCATGTTGTTACTCGTGGTCATCCAGGCTTTTAACCCTGGTCCATTTTCACAACAATTTTGTCCCAGTCCTTTTTTTTATCCTCTTCCCTTTTTTGCTTCCTTCCTTCAAAACAAATCCCAAATTCTGCACTGCTGAACAAATTTCTTGCAGGCAATACAAAAATAAGAGGAATCCCTGAATAGGAGAATTTAAGTAAAATTGTTTTCTTGACTCTTGCCCTGCCTGGGTTCTTAATCTGTTTAACAGTACATAATTGATTTTATGCTGCAGCCTTTTTCGCACAGAGAAATTAAATTTAATTACTATTTAGACTTCAGAGGCATTATATATCGGAAGTCTTTAGCTCTTTTGTGAGCCTGAGTTGCAACTCACTCAAAGAAAAAGAAAAATTGCTGGGGAGGATGTACAGAATGTACATTGTAGTTTCCTTAAACTATTGTTCTTTCAAGTATAATCTTGCATGTTATGTGATGGCCTTAAATGCTTCCAGATGGCACTGCCTTAGAGGTCTCCCATGTATGTGCTTCAGTAAAATAAGATTAAAGACCTTCTAAAAGGGATATATTCAGTATAACCTATTAAGGGAAAAACCAGTTACATTTGAATGATCTGAAAACAAATTAATTTTTGCACAGATTGCAGTTGTTTACAGGATGTAATTGAAGCTTTTCTGTTTGCTTTCAGCTATCATAAAGCAGTTCTGAATTTTTGAAGGGTGCACTCATGACAGTAGATTTAGGCGAGTCCAGTTAGTCTAAACTGAGCCAGGTTTCACTTCTGGTGTGGTGTGTAACCTGGCAGACTTGGGTGGGAGTGGTAACGCCCTGCACTGTTCCTGTTGTGCTTACAGCAAATGCAGCGCATACTTTGTGCTCCAGTGTAACCCCTGCAGAGTCCTGCAGCTCTGTGACTGCTTTTCTGGTGTTGGATCCCAATTGTTGCACTCATAAAGCTGTTCCTGTCTTTCTATGGTTACACTTGCTTTGGCAACTAAACTGAATAACTGAAATGCACCATTTCCATGCTGGCTCCCAGTGTCAGAGTAGCACTGGTAAGGTATTGCATCACTTCTAAAGACTTGAGAGTTAGTGACTGCCAGTGATGATGGCTTACCAGGGTGGTCCTGCTTCCATCCCAGAATGTGTGTTCCCAGCCATTTGGAGACCTTCAGTTATTCAGGGGCTGAATTCACAAAGCAGAGGAGTTGTTTGGAGCCTTTGCTCTGGACCTGGGGAGTTGGGAGCAATACTCTGTGCATCCGAGGTGTTCGCTTATCCACAGTGGGTGACGACAAAAGGTTTGATTGACCTCTTGGGTCCCCCTGCTGGGGCAAGCTGCTGTGTGCTTGATTTATTCCTCTGTAAACTCCCTCAGCGTAGTACAGCAGTGGAGCGGAAACCGTCGCCATTTGTGTGGCCCCCTCCCCCATGTTCTTGCTGTGTTTGTGCCTCTGCCCTTCTGAGTGTTGATTTTGTCCGACTTGGCCTGTCACATGTTCTGTCTCTGTCATTGACTTCTGGGTTATCTAAATGAGATTTTCTCCTGGGATCTACTTTGTTTTTTTGCAAAGTAAATCTGTTTACTGCCTCTGTGAATTCAGCCTGCTCCTGAATGCTCTTTGTATCTGCTTGTTTTTCTCTAATCCTCTAACCTGGCTGCTGTTTTTTCTCCTCCCCTCTGTCTTGTAGAGAGGTCTGAAGAATGTGTTTGATGAGGCTATCCTAGCTGCCCTCGAGCCTCCGGAAACTCAGCCCAAAAGGAAGTGCTGTATATTCTAAACTTTCTTCTTCCCCTCTTGCTGCTGCTTCCTCTGTCCCACTACTGTAGAAACCCGGTTAAAAATGAATCAAACCACCTTGATTGAAAGCTGTTGTGCCTGCTTGCCATCTTAGAGCGACCTCTGTATTAGCTCTTGGACTGAAAACAGTACTTGAGATCTTTAGTAAAACATTGTGACTGTGGAACGTGAACTGGACTCGCTTAACTCCCTGCTGCTTGGGTTGCCAGGTGTGGCTAGCTTTATAATTCAGGCTGTTGGGGGAAAGGATTTGGTTACATTGTTGTTTAAAGAATGACCAAAAAAATGAGAGATGATGTTTCATCTTCCTGAATCCAACTGGAAGAAACAATGGGTGTGTTTTCCATTTCTACTTGTGACTCTTAACTGTATTTGCATGACAAAAGTACCTGAACTGGTAATCTGCAAATGATGATGTAAAGTGAAGGGTTTTCTGGTTCTCCTGTGTGTAGTGAGATGTTTGCTGTTGCTTTGGCTGTCTGTGCTTTAGTGGAGTATCTGTCAGTCCTTGGGGGGAAGGAAATATCGATGTACTTGCTACTGCTTTATGAACTGTTAAAATTATTGCTTTCATTAACATGGTAGAGCTCTTCATTTCAATAATAGATCCTTAAAGCCTGTTACTGTAAGATGTAAAGCTGCTGCTTACTATTGTGCTTCTGATTTTTATTGTTTTAAGGAAAAAACATCGATTGTAGCTTGTCTTTAAATTTTGAAATTAAAAATTGCAGTTGTTTGTATAAATGACTGATGAAACTTTATTCAAGTTGCATTTCCTGGCTCCAGTTTAATCCTTAACAGAGTGTATGATACCCCTCTGTACTCCTCCCAGCTCGACTTCTCTGTTACCATGGTGGCTTTCTGGGCTCTGCCTGGCTGCTTCTAACCCTGGGGTGTTTAGGGCTGGATGCCTGACCAGAACATGTACTGGACAAGGTTATAATTGCATACTTACCTTGTCTCTCCTCCACTGACACACGGGGGTGTGTTGTCACAGGTGTGCTCCAGGTTAAGTTCTTCCATCTGAATGCAGCACTTTCTACTTTGTTACTAGCACATGAAATATGAGTAGCCGGTTAGTCATAAAAGTTGCCTTAAGGAAATTACTTTGGTGCACGTGTTTTGCTACTTGTGAAGCACACTGCTCTGTTCTCTGAGGATTAGTTTTCTTGTTCTGAAAATGAGATGCTCTGCTGAGAAGCTGTACGGAGCTTCGCTGGGCAGGCAGGCTTTAGGGATGGCAGATCTCCATGTGTCCTTAAGGGGTGTGGCTGCCACTTGGCTTTCTGGGGTTTTGTTTGTGTGAAAAATCAAAAATGAAACTGCCCCTTTCTCTCTTTGCCCCTTTTCAGAAAGGCCTAAAGAATGTATTTGACGAAGCGATATTGGCTGCCCTGGAGCCCCCGGAGCCGAAGAAGACTCGCAGGTGTGTGCTGCTATGAACGTCCCTCCACAGCCCCTTCTGCAAAGCTGGTGTTTGATGTCATACTAAAAGCAATGTTAAAATCAAACTAAAGATAAAATTTTAAAATTTGTTTTTGCAATAATGATAAATGCCCTGCACTCCCGTCTCCCCCACACGATCCCTGTGTGAGATGAAAATGTTAGTGTTTATTCCCCAGTGCCCCCTCAATTCACTTAAACTAGTTAATTTTGAGTAATTATGTATTATCAGAAGACACTGATCTTTACTAGTTTTTTATTTTGTTTATTGTTTCTAATTTTTTTTTGTTTAACATCAAGGCATGCTCAATGACTTTTTCTATAACAGACTAATTTTAGGCTGTTTAACTGAAGTCTTGCCCCTTACGCTGGTGCGGCAAGACTTGGTTGTGGTTTCTAGACCTTGTAGGGCTGTTCTGCAGCCAGCCAGCAGCCTGGGTATGAGCAGACTTTAGTCAGAAAAGCAAAATGTCCCAAGCTGGTGCTCCTCTAAGAAGGATTGTAGAAAATACATCTTCTCTGAAGTTGCCTTGTATCTTTTTGCCCTGGCTTTTTAACTGTGCAGGTAATAAATTTATACCCCATCCTCTAAGTTACAAAGCCTTAGGAACAGGAGAATGATTTTCTCTGGATGCACCATCAGACTTGAGACTAACTTGCCGGTCTCTTCCTTAATCTTTGCCATCACATTCTTTTGGCTCGTGCTGAAGAAATAACTGCCCCTTTGGAAGTACACCTAGCTGAGTCAGTTGGCTTTTATTGAATCTACCTTCTGGCAATCCTTAATTATTAGAGAAATGCTTACAATGACCAGCACATACACGGCTGCTTGGACACCCTAAAGGGACCTGGGATGTGCTACAATGGGTTTTGGAGCTGGCTCTGATGGTGCATCTCTTGCTGGATGGCTTGGCATCCTTTGGGGAAAGGTGGAAAGATAGACCTGTGTCAGTTGAAAAGAAGTGCAGGGAGGGGCTTCTGGTGTTTGGTGTGACACCATATTGGGACCAGTTGAGGGAACCCCTTTTTCTGCATTTTGCTCATGAGTAACCTTGGACCTGTAAGAGGGGCTCCAACCCCTAAGGATCATGTGCAGTGTCTCTACATAGACCATCTGGAGTATCATAAGGATTTTACCAAAAATATATTTTGGTTTGCAAATTCAAAAAAATTTAAGACTTAGGGAATCTTCTCCATCTTCCACAATTTAAATTTCTTGTAGACTCATTAGTGTTGAACCAATGCTTTTTCATGTCTAAGTTCTTTGTATATGCATTCTTTTCAGATGTATTAAAGTATCTTCACAAGCCTGCCTGAGGGTAGTTATTTCCTTTGCCTTTCTTCTGAGTGTGAAGGACTTGTAAATATGGCTTTTATCCCTTGTGAGCCCCCCCTTTCCTCCTTGTGAGCTAGCTTTTCCTTAATGTTTAATCCTTGTCAGTCTGCTTCTGGCCTCAGTCCTGTCAAAATCGCTCTAATCTTTAATGCAGCATCTTTCCTGTCAGACCCCATGAAGAAGAGGGTTCGGTAGTTCTTAAACAAAGAAATACTCAGTGTGCATGCTCCCAAATATTAAAAGCTGGCTTTTGGGGCTTATTGGGTTCCTGAATCTCTTCTGTCAAGAAATTTCCTGTTGTTCCCTGCTCATGGGCAGATAGCAGAAGGCCTAAAGGGACAAATGATGTCATACCTATCCCAAAACTGCACACACTTCATCTCACCTTTTTGTTCATGCTTGAGAAGAATAGCAAAGTCTTAACACTGTTGATAATAACTTGTATTTATTATTAAATCACGTTAGAAAGAACCTCACTTTTCTTTTAAGAAGCTGATTTTTGGATACTCTAATCCTGAATCTTAGTGTAAAATGTGTGGTTTTTCATTTTTCATAGTGATTAGTGCTGCTGTTCAACTTTGCAATTCAGTTTTAATTGCTGCCTTCCATGGGGAGATTTGGCTGGAACTCTGGGCTTCCTGGAGAAAGTTATGCTGGTATGTGTTGGTGGCCGTTCTTACAGCTTCTTCACCTTGTAACAGCTAATCCTAATTCCTATGTCTAAAGCCAGCAGCAAAACCAAGGGATTGCCTGCAGGAAACTGCCTTTGGAGTGGAGGGAGAACACTTATGACTTCTTCAGGGTTACCCTGTCAAGCCTTTTCTGTCTTGGATATGTTCTTAAGTGGTCCCTCTGCATACATCTTCATGGCAGTGATCTGTGCCAGTCCTTTTGGCCAAGCAATAAAGTCTGTTCTGTTGAATCAAGGCCACAAGGTTAAACTTGGCTCTGGAGGGAATCCAGGAAGTGCTAGATGGAAAAACATACTTTTCAAGGAGTGGTGCTGTTTCCTTCTTCCTAGCGTTCATTAGCTTTGCAGAAGTCTGATAGCTCCCTGGATCTGCTAGAATATAGCTGTCCCAGGCCTATGACTGGTTAAACAAGCTCAAACAGCTCTCATGCTGTTTCACACTATGCCTGGTTTTTTTCTGGAGTGTGGTGGAGAGATTTGTCTGAGGCTTGGTGTGTGAGATGTGCTCTCTCTTGCCAGGTTCTCGAATGAGCTCTGTGGTGACTGTCTTCCTTCCCATATGAAAGCATGAAAAGCTGTCAAAAGCAGGCAAATCCACCACTTGCTTCCCCTTCTGGAACTGCCACTTTGAGCTAGTGGGTTTGAGGGCACAGGGCTTGGAGGCAGGTGGGAATATGTGGCACTTTTTTCGTCCTAGAATGGCAAACCAGTCTGTAGTGTGATCTGGGATTTCCTCATGTTACTGACAGAGGATTTGCTTCTGCAGATATACTTGTGGCTAATGGCTCTTGTCCTCTCACCTGTGAGGGCTACTGAGGTACCTGCAGCAGCTCATGCGTACACATAGGACATGAGGTTTGGACTGGCTGCTTAACCAGCTGCTACATAAAATCTCAGAATCCCAAACTGGTTTGGGTTGGAAGGGACTTGAAAGCCCATCTTGTTCCACCCCCTCCCATGGGCAGGGACACCTTCCACTAGACTTGGTAGCTCCACGTCCTGTACAGTTTGGCCCTACATGTGCTGATGGGGTCCTGTGTAAAGGGCCAAACATCTCTGATGGAAGATGCCTGAGAATTGTATCAAGCTTGGGCTGAGGGTTACATGGAGGCTGAAGAGCAGCTTTGTGTTTTATTGGCTGGGACACTCCAATTTCTTATTAAATTTTTTGGGTTATTTGTATAAGTCTTTTACTAAACAGCCACTTCTTCCTGCACAAGGATTAAGTTTGTGATTTGAGGGTTTTGGTTGGCTCTCATTGTGAGCTACTAGTTCCTAATATTAATCAGGTTCTTGCTTCTGTTGGCTACTCAAAACAAGTGGCACTTGATCAGCTGGTTGTTGTCTCTGAAGCAGGAATCATCTCTTTTCTCTGTCTGGGCTGTCTGTTCCCACACATCCTTCACATCAGTTCCATCAGCTCCTGTACAAGGAGACAGTTACATTCATTGCATGGAAATTTGACATCTTGCACAGTATTTTCTTGATGAACTAACAGACCCTGTTTTTCAGGGTCAAGCTGATACCAAAAAGAGTGCAAGGTAGGAGAGCAAATCTGCTGTAGAGGGTTAAGGGAGTAGGTGGGAGCATGCCCACAGTGTGACCACTACAACTGTGTCAGGTAAACTCCCATGTGCTGTGGTGACAAACAGTATGAATCAGTTTGTTTTCCCACTGTGTTGTTGTCAGTGGAGTTGACATATGGAAATCGAGGACTAAATACGGAAGTAGTTAATGTGGAGAAAAACCTTTCTCTTGTAGGGCACCTGAAATCCAAACCAAGACACTGAACTCCAAGGTTGATTACTGTTGGGAAGAGTACTCCAGGGCAGCAGTTGCTTTCCTGAGCAGAAGATAATTTTAAGCATACCCTAAGCTTAGTCCCTCCCTTGCTGATTTAGATGGTATGTGGAAATTTTCCACTATATATAATTCAGCTAAACTTGCTGTTTCTATACTTTTTGGTGCAGACACGGAGTCTGCATGGCTGCTGTAATGCTCACTGGTGCTAAGATTTTATTAAACTAGTGGCCATTTTTTCTCTCCAAGCTTTCCTGTGCTCTACTATCATGTTGGAGTCATGAGCCTTTTCTTGCTCTCCGTTGCCTGTTTCCCTGTGGGGCAATGGGAAACTGTTATGCCATGGAAGAAATGGTACTGTTGAGCATCAGATGCAGTGAGGGTCATCTTTACCTGAGGTGTTTGGGAGATCAGTGAGACAGGCTGAGCTCTGCAACTTTCCCAGAAGGCAGCTTCTTTGGTCATCTGTATTCTTCACTCCTCTCTCTCCTTCCTAGTAACGTGCTGGGCATTATACATAGTGTGGCCCTAATGGGGAGGGTATCAAGTAAGGAGAGATGGGCATATTTGATAGGATGTCTGAGAGAAGAGCTTTCAGAAGCAATGGCATCTTCCCCAACACAACTGAGTCACCCAAGCTTCTGAGCAGTTGGTTTCATGGCATTACACAAACCTGTCATGCACCCCCAGTTAGGTGTTGACTGTGGCCTTGAAGGCTTTCTGAGGATTGTGTTAGTTCATCTGACCTGGGATGGTTCCCTTTGTGCTTCACTGTCTCTGCCTTGATTATGTGTCTGCCCTTCCTGTCGTAAGGGGTTCTCAAAAAGGAGATTTGATCTTAGAATGCAGCTGTGAAGCTCCTTTAGCGTTACGTTGGATTGATGTACAAATCTCCTGAGCTTTCTGTCCTTTATGTGCTCTATTTCACATCCTAGAGTGGTTTTGGAGTGTGGTATTGAGATTTGCACTAGGTGAAATGTAACTGTGTATTGCCGTTCAGTGGAGAATGGAATTTGGGTCATTGGGGCCTGACTGGAGGGAGTTTGAGGGGCTCCCAAAATCTCAGTTTTGCTTTTGGGTTGGTTTGGTTGGTGGATCTGTTCCTGTTGCCTCTGCTGCTTGCTGCTGCTGCAGCTAAAAACAGATCAATGATTTTCTCATGTTTCCAAGAGACAGCAGTGTCCTCTGGTACTTGGCCACAATCTAGGTCTTGATTTGTAGATGGCAGCAGCTGCCTCCTTTTAAAACCAGAGTCTGAGTGGTCGCATTGTCCCACTGACCTGACCCAGCCTTCCTGCTGCCTTATCTTGTGTTAACCAGCCTCCTCACTCTTCCTGTCCAACTCTTTTCCATGGGGTGCTTCTGGGGTGCTGTGCTTGGAAGGTGTCTTACTTTGCTTCCCCTGGCTGCCCACACTCTGCATCCTCTGAAGAATATTCCTCAGTATTGTTGCTCTTTAAAAAGATCAAGCATGACAGAGGAAATTACTGCTTCAAAAACTGCAAAGAATAATCCTGAACTGATGAAACTATAAATAAACAAGTTCTAGCTACTGAAATGCACTCGTGAATTTCTGTTAGTTTTGTCACCTTGGTCCCAGTGGTGATCTGTGCCTTTCATGGGCTGAATCAATTCCTGAAATTGAGCCTGGAATAAAGCAACCATGATCTGGGAGTTGGCTGGAGCTCTCTGTGAACTTCTGCCCTAAATGACTTGTCCAGGATTGCACAAGAACCTGGCAGCATTGGTTCAGGCTGGAACTCAACAACAAGGTTATCTTAGCTAGAGATCCTGCTGCCCTGCCACAAACACACCAGCAAGTCCAGGGCTCCTCCCTCTTTTTCCTTTGGAAGCTGGTGATGACTGACCAATTCCTCGGTACAGTAAGGTGAGATGAAAATACAGCTTATCATGGGCTTAGGAAAAAAGCGTGAATGCAAAATAAATTGACTGTAGAAGAGATGGAGGAGCTTGGATGAGGGGCAGGGGAAAGCCTGATCTGCATCTGGACTTCTGTCTGTGTATTTTTTTTTTCAAGCCATCCTGATGCTGCTACCCTCTGCTTACTGCTCAGCTTTGGAAAAGTAAGCAAGGGGGTATATTTATCTTATCACCCCCTAATGCAGTGGTCCCTGGAAGTTAGTAAATTTTCTAACTTATGCCAGGGAGGTTTTTGGCTTGAATTGTTAATGTGAGCCCTGTGAGCTAAGGACCAGCTGAACACGGGCCCTGTGCAATGTGTTCTGTCAGGTTCCTGGCACCTGGCAGAATGCTTCCCTGAGGCATGGATGGGAGGGCAGCTCCTGGCCCCTGGAGGGCAGTGTGTGTGCTGGGCTCTTTTCAGTTCCTGTGGTGCAGTAGCTGGACAAGGGGAATGCTCAGCAGTGGAACTTCTCACTTTGTGTGCTTGTCTGTGGTGCGTTTCCAGCTGCCCTCTGGTGGTTTGCGACAGAAGGGCTGAGATTGGAATTTGGCCCATGTTCCTGGCGTCGCATGCTCGTGAGAGCCTCCGCGGCCAATGGGACCTTCCGGAGCTGAGCGACCCTTGGAGTGGGAGCCCGCAGGGTGGGACATGGTAGGCTTGACTCAAGCAGCCATCCGGGCCTCCTGTGTGAGCTGCAGTGATGCCTGGGTCACAGCTGCTAATAAAGCCTGATGAGGTGCTAAACGAATCGACTATAAGGGTCATACAAGTTGGTTCCTGCACGGGAGTTGGCTTCATGTTCCAAGGTGAGGGGGTGGAGTTCTGGAGCAGGAAAACGAAGACTAAAGTCTCTACGGCGGAGATGTCTTCATGGGCTCTGGTGAGAAATGGGCGTGAGCTCTGATGCACAGATTTGCCATCACCTTTAATCTTGCCCTCAGTATTAGTGCTGGAATAAACTACATAAAATTAAATTAGATATATACTGAGTTCCTGACCTTTAATCTTGATGTGTGTGTGAAAATACTTCTGTTAGTTTTGAATTTCCAGCTCTTGCTTGGTTTTGAAGAAATCAGGACCCTGCTGGGGGTTGTGTAGGGCAGCCTGGGGTGGCTGCCTGCACATACTGGAAGTGTATGTGCATCTGCTCAGCCCCCATATAATGGATATTTTTGCCCCCAACGAAGGAGGAATGATGAGGAAGACTCCATCTTATCAGAAGGCTAATTAATTACTTTATTATACTATATTATTCTATACTATATTACACTGCATTAGATTACATCTAAACTGAATCTGCCAAGCATTCAACTGCACTCCAACTGCACAGCACCTTGTGACTGTCAGCCGATAATCCTGACATGCACACACGCTTGGCCCTGATAGGCCAAGATGCAAAACACTATCACTTTGGGAAACAATCTCCATATTGCATTCTACTTTTGCACAAACACAGGCACAGCAAATGAGATAAGAATTGTTTTTCCTTTCTCTGAGGTTCAGAGAATGTGAAACCCAGAAATATTCTTGGGAAGAATTGTGCCTCACTTTTCTCTGTGAAGAGAAATGTGGCGACACCCCTGTGCCTCTTTGTGCTGCACCTCTCGGCCTGAAGTGGCTGTGTAAATGGTGTTTTCAGTGTGTGAGGGAGAAGCCTAAACTCCATAATACAAGGGCTGTACTGGTCCTCTCTGTACAGTCCCTGGAAATCCTATCCAGAGTTGGACATGTACCGTGTAGGGTTAGTGTCGCTTATTTTGGGGTAATGGTGCTCACCAAAGTCTGCCTGTAATTGTATGGGGAGGAGAGAGGATTTCTTTCCACAGCGGGGAAGGGTTGGTTACTTAATCCAACACCCAGGTCTGGAAGGATGGGGGTGTTGGAAGCAGAGTCCTAAATTCCTTGAATTTAGTATAGGACCTAGGTCTAGGCTGCTGTCCCATGCATAGCTGTGATAACCTCCCTGTGCTCCCAACGACAGTTACAGCTGGAGGGAGCTTATCCCAGGAGAAACACACCTCTTGGCCCTTCCAGAATGTTTTGGGAGGATAAGATTGGAGTAGAGGTTCCCTTGCCAGATGCTGTGGCAGTGGTGAAGCCCATGGGTATCTTGCCTCCTCCTTTATAGTTCTCTGCTGGTTTGGTGGTGTTCTTCTTCCCATCAGATGGGAACTGTCAAAAAGTCCCGTGCTCCTGATCTGTAGCTAGTCCTGGCTTGGATCATATGTTTCCCAAATCTCCTCCCTCCTACCTTTCACTGTTGGCTATCCAAGGGGAACTGGAGATGCTAGCACAATGCTGCCCACTTCCCAGAGCTTGTAGCAGGGTGGACTCCTCCTTGATGGTTTCTGAGTTGTTGGCTGTCTGTCACCTGCTTATGCCATTCTGGGCTATGGACCTTATATCCCAGGGTCAGCGTAGGGTGAGAAGCAATTCCTTGTAAATGCAGCTGAGGCTAGTGGGGGCAAAACTCAAATGATTGGAAGCTTGCAAGAGTTGAGACCTGATGTCTTCCAGGCAAGGTAAGTGACTGCTTTGGACCTCAAGGAGTGTTTCAGCCCCCTTGGCCATGGCCTGGCAACGCAACCAACTTCTTCCTTCCAGCCTGTGTGTGCTGCAAAGGGGCAGGACTGTGCTGAGTCCATGGAAGATGCTTGGATACATGTGGGAACTTAGAGCACGAAAAAGGTTTGTCCTGGAAACCTGCTCTAGCTTCTTCCCTTCTCTTGTGGAGAGTCTGAACTGGGCATCACTTTCAGAAACTGCTGCAGCATCATCCTGGCAGCCAAGAGGTTTGGTTCCTGTGATCCTGGTGAGCTCTGAGAACTGGCCATGTATGAGTGGTTCTGCTGCAGAGGAGAAGCGACTTCGTTTTCTGGAAAGCAGAGCAGGCAGAGGCAGGAGAGCAGGGCGATGGGCTGAGGGGGGCTGTGATGGGGCTGTGTGGTTGTTCTCTGCTTTTATCCAACATGTGGCGTTAAGAGATGTTGGCAGCCCACTCTGGAGCACAGCATCCCTGGCTCATTGCTGGTGGTGACAGTGCTGGGGTATGTAGGTGGCTGGTGAAGTCACTGTTCATGGCAGGGGATACTCAGGAACTGAGGGGGTTGTTACGGCAGATCATAGAACCCTAAAATTGTTTGGGTTTGAAGAAACCTTAAAGAGAATTTAGTTCCAATTCTCTGCCAGGGACAGGAATACCTTCCACTAGACCAGGTTTCTCCTGTCCAACCTGGCCTTGAACACTTCCAGGAATGGGGCAACCACAGCTTGTCCAGATCCCTGGAGGCATTTAGCCGTACTTCAGAGCTGGAGTCTCTTGAGCCAGCAAAGGGTGAGGTAATGAATGTTGATTCAGCCATGACTGTCCGGAGTTGAATCCTGGTGGAAGATAAGGTCTGCTCGGTTTTCCAGGATTGCTGTGTAACAGGAACTGGAGCTTAGTGGCTCCTATAGAGTGAATCAGAGATTTGTGAGCACAACTGGTATGACATGGGACCCTTTACTCGCTGTCAGGGTTTACTGTGGGTGGGACAGTCTTGTCCTGTGTTGCCTCTGTTCAGCTCAGCTCACAGAAGTGTGCACCAGTAACTTGCAGCTTTCCAGGGATTTGCCTCTGAAGCACAAGGAAAAAGTCTTTTCCATGAAGCTGTGTTTCCCAGCTCATCTTCTGCACCAGGAGCAGAGCTCCAGCAGTAAACCAGGTAGGTATTGGTACAGGCATGGTATTTGAAAGGCTGGGGTGCCTTTTTGGATTTCATGACAAAGAAATGAGCCCACCAAGCCCTAGTGAGGCTGGCTGGCTCTATGTTTTGCCTCAGGCAGATAAATCTGGGCTTCTTGCACAGATTCTGGTGGTGGTACCCAAGCTCCAGGGATGCTGTGAGGCTGCAGGCCTTTTTTTACTTCCTTTGAAATAATGAAAAGAAAAAGGGAAAACTAAAGAAAAATAAGTCTCCTATGGCAAACAAGGGCAAACCAAAAGGTACTGGCTGATAGCTAAAGCCTGTTTAAAATAAACCTGAAAATGTTTTGCATAGCATCTTCTTTCCTTGTTTGATTTACTGATCACTGATTTGGGCTGTGTTTGGATAACATGGGGATTTGTCACTTTTGTGTGGTGGGCGAACAGGTGGAGATGGAGTTGGCTGCAGGAAATAATGTGGAATTTCTCACTGCTGCTCAGCATGTGTGTCTCTGGGGCCCATGCAGACAACCTCATCATGGGGTCCCCTCCTCTGGTCATGGGGCTTTACCTAGGATCAAATCTAGCATTTGGGTTGGTAGTTTTCCATTTCCTGTCGCGTGCAGGATGACTGCGCCACCCCTGAGTTCCTTTTCTACAGGCTGAGAGCCCTCAGCTCCCTCAATTGCTCCTGGTGTCCCAGACCCTTCTTCAGCTCCATTCCCTTCTCTGAACACACTCCAGCCCCTCAGGGTCTTTCCTGTCATGAGGAGCCCAGAACTGACCCCAGGATTTGAGGTGGGGCCTCACCAGTGGCCAGCACTGGGGACAATCACTGCCCTGGTCCTGCTTTGCCTTGGCCTCTTGCCCACCTGGGCACATGCTGGCTCATGTTCGGCACCCCCAGGTCCTTTTCTGCCCAGCAGCTTTCCAGACTTTTCTGCATGCCTGGAGCACTGCCTGGGTTTGGTGTGACCCGAGTTCAGGACCTGGCACTTGGCCTTGTGCAGTTGGCCTTGGCCTATCAATCCAGCCTGTCCTGATACCTCTGCAGAGCCTTCCTGCCCTTCAGCAGATCCCACTCCCACCCAGCTTGTGGTGTTGGCTGTGACAGCACCACCCTGGCTGCCTGGGGTGGATTTTTGGCTCACACCACATAAGCACAGCTCCTTTGCCCTGATGGATGTTGTCCTCAGCCATGTTCTCCCAGAGCTGGGCTCTCATCGGCAGGATGCTTTGCAAGGTGCTGGTCCACCTCACTGTCTTGCCTGCACCGCAGAGCATCAGGGGACTGAACTGGGGCACTGCCGTGCCTCAGGCAGAGGTGAGTTCCGGCTGTCTCAGGACAGCCCATGTCAGGTTGTTCCCAGCCCACTAGATGGCAAACATGTAAAGGCTTTGCTCGTTCCTGGCCAGCCCTGTCCCTGGCTCCAGTGCCAAGAGGAGTTGGATTTCTTTTTGCTGGTGCCGTCTGCACCAGCAGCCACCGGCTGTGAGTGCAGTGCAGTCATTTACATTTCCAGCTCCTTTGTGTAACATCAATACTGGGCCGTGCACTAACTGCTGAGCTGTTTACAGCTGTGCCAGAGCTGCAGCATCGGCTGAGCAAGCCACATCCAGCTGTGCTCCCATTGCTGCTGGTGTTGGTTTTGGCTTCCTCCGGATGAACCCAGCCCTGGTTAACAGGACCAGGAGGAAGAGGACAGAGGCTTGGGGGTTTAGTGGGATAGTTTGTTCCACTGACTATCCTGAGCAGTTTGGGTTTCCCTGAGTCTCCCTGGCTGCTAAGCAAGCATATCCTCGGCTGCCCTGACACTGTCCCCATTGAGTGCTTTACGGGCGCAATCCCTCTCGGGTACCCCAATCCGAGACCTTACTGCAGTCCACAGCTTCCTCACAAGAGGCAGTGGAGGGGCAAGGGCTGATTTCTGCTCTCTGGTGACCAGTGACAAGTCCTGAGGGAATGGCATGAAGCTCTGTCAGTGGAGGTTAAGGCTGGATGTTAGGAAAAGATTATTCCCCCAGAGGGTGGTGAGACACTGAACAGGCTTGCCAGGGAGTGGTCGTGGCCCCAAGGCTGCCAGAGGTCCAGGAGTGTTTGAACAATGCTTTCAGGCACAGGGTGGGATTGTTGGGGATGTCCTGTGCAGACTCAGGCTGAACTCGATGATCCTTGTGGATGCCTTCCTGCTTAGGGTGTTCCATGGTCCAGGGTGGGTAGAATGCTTCCCAGACACCCTCTCTCTTTAGATGTCCCTTCAGTGCTGTCTCCTGTTATCTTTAGCACTGGTCAAGCTAGGGTGTTCTGGCCTCTTGGTCAAAGAAACTGCTATAAGTTGGATAGGACAAACCTGTCTGGGGGAGTACACTGCCAGAAGACCAGTTCCTCTGCCCAGCTTTGGCTCCTGGGCCTTTTGCCTTTCTTGCATGAACAGAAGATGCCACTTGAGTTTCCAGGCTGGGGCTTTTCCTTTGTGGTTCAGCAAAAGAGTGGGAGCATCTTCTGTCTTCTGAGAGTGATGAAGCTGGAGTCTGCCAAGGTTTTATGGGATATGGAAGAGCTGCTGCCAGTTACAGATACTGGCCAGGGAATGTGGGGACATGGCTGTTGCTGCAGCAGAGCAGGAGACTTTTGAGATGCCTGAATAATTCAGGAACTTGATGGATACATGTACTAAGGTGCCTCTGAAAATCTCTCCAGACTTTAATCTGTATGATGAGGAACTGAAATACCTTTGAAAACGTGGCTGTGGTGTCTGGTTGGAGCTCAGCTGCCATGATTAGAGAGCAGTATTACTTTGAAGATGGGAATATGTTGCTTGATGGGCCTTTAGAAGTGTGAGCTTTGACCTCATGCCCTGATCAAGCCTGTCCTGTTCCTCAGTCCTGTATGGAGACAGAATAGGGCATAATTTGCCTGGGATGACTTGGTCTGACTGAAGTGTATGTTCAGATACATTTGTAACCCTGGTAGGAAAGAGGAAGGGTCTGGGCAATGTGGTGTGTCCACAGTGCTAGTGGGATCTGTGGAGTGCATATAGTACTTGTGCCATCCTTCACTGATGAACTTGACAGTGGATGCGAAAAGCCTTCACATAGTGCTATGACCATCTGCTTTTTCACAGTAATCCAGACTAATTTGGACTGGAAGGGGCCTTAAACCTCATCTTGTTTCATTCCCCTGCCATGTGCAGGGACACCTTCCGCTAGAGCAGGTTGCTCCAATGCCCATCCAACCTGGCCTTGAGCATTTTCAGGGATGGGACAGCCACAGCTTCTCTGGGCAACCTGTGCCAGGGCCTCACCACTCTCATGGGGAAGAATTTCTCGCTAATGCCTTATTTAAACCTACTGTCTTTCCATTTAAAGCCATTTTGACCTGGTCCTTCCTGGGGTCCCTGCCCACTGCATGGTGCAGGCTCTGCCTCTGCAGTTTGATTCCTGGCTCAACCTCCCCTCCTTCAACTGTCTTCCCCTTACTCTGCTCCCCTCTAGTTTCATCCTGCCTTGGCTTCAGCCTGGCTCCAGCATGGGTTAATCTGTCAAACTGTTTCTAACAAGCCCACCCAGACAATGGATGATCATGGATCTCTGCCTCCTCTCCCCTCCTGTGACCTACAGCAGTTTAGGTTAGAAAACAATAGTCCTGGTCTAACAGACCTGATTTCATTCTCAGGAAGATTGCAGCTTTGGTTGTAAAGATAACCAAGTTTGCATAGGGGGCTCCAGATCAGTGGAAGGTGCAATTTACTGTTGTGATATTTAAAACTTCTCACAACACACCGTGAGCTGAGGGTGCTTGCTTGCTCAGCCTGCTCCTCCTGTCCTGTGGGGGGCCATCCTGATGAAGAGAGCAGGAAATGGCAGACACCCTGCTGTGTTACTGAGGGTTAGCTGAGGCTGTGGCCTCCCTTCCCAAAGCACAGAGACTCAGGACACTGCCTCTAAGGCAGAGTTTTAGGGTCGGAAGGGGATGGAGCACTGACCATCTCTGTTGAGGGGAGTTCCAGGGTGATGGCAGCTGCTGAAAACATTTTGAGCCAACTACAATGCCATTACAGCCAAGCATGATGTCCAATGCCCTTTCCTAGCTTTAAATCCGTGGAAGGACTTGTTTGTGTACTTAGAGGTTCATTGCTAATGCAGTGATGCCAAGATGGTGGTTGTGTTGGAGGTGGAGGTAAGTCTGACTCCCACCTTTGCCTTGCCTGGTAGAATCACAGCTCAGCCCCAGTGCCCTGGTTTTATTTCCAGGTGTGCTCTCCATAGGTATCATGAGTGAAGCCAGATTTACAGTCTATTTCTTGCCTGTCCCCTGCTTCTGAGGGGGACATCTATTTGTGTACTGATAATGGAGCCTCTGAGCTACAGCCATGTTATTCCTTTTCTTTGTGTGCTGGTTTTGGCTGGGATGGAGTTAACTGCCATCATAGTGGCTGATGTGGGGCTGTGTTTTGAATTTGTGCTGAACACAAGGTTGATAATATAGAGGTGCTTTTGTTATTGCTGAGTGGGGTTTACACAGGGCCAGGGCCTTTTCTGCTTTTCCTAAGGCCATGCTGGGGAAGAAGCTGGGGATGCAGGGGAGGTTGGGAGGAGGCACAGCCAGGACAGGTGACTCCAACTGACCAAAGGGGTATTTCAGACCACATGACATCATGCTCGGTATATAAAGCTGGAGGGAAGAAGGAGGGAGGGGACATTTGGAGTTATGGCGCTTGTCTTCCCAAGTTGCTCTTCCATTGGATGGGGCCTTGCTCTCCTGGATGTGTTGAATACCTGCCTGCCCATGGGAAGCAGGGAATTAATTCTGTTTTTCTCTGCTTGTGTGTGTAGCTTTTGGTTTCCCTGTTGAGCTGTCTTTATCTCAACCCACAAGTTCTCCAGCTTTTGCCCTTCAAATTCTCTCTCCGATACCACTGGTGGGGGAGTGAGCGAGTGGCTGCAAGGGGTTTGGCTGCTGGCTGGGGTTAAACCAGGACAATGTGCCAGATGCCTTTTATTACTGTCTTGGGTGGAGTTAGGAACTGCTGGAAAAGCAATCCAGGAAGTGCTGGAAAGCATAGTGCACCCTGCAGGTCCTACCACAGCTGGAGCTGTAGGGGAGGCACATACATGTGCTCTATGTTCATTGCCACACCCCCTTGTCTCTCAGTACCAACCCCCAACGCATACTAAGAAAGCTGGGGGGACCTAGGCTCCCTCCTGGGTGCCTGAGCAATTTTACAGCTTTGCATCAATGATGCATGTATCCAAAGACCAACACTGGATCCTGGAGTCTTGGAAAATGAGGATGAATAAGGGGGGAACATGAAAGCAAGTGACGCTGGAGGAGCTACTGCTGACTCCAGTGACCCATGGACATGTCTTGGGACCAGGGTGCTGATTTGGGAAGGTCTGTGTTGTATTTTCATTCCTGGGAACAGCTCAGGGAACCAAACCTCTAGTATGCAGCTGGGTCTGTCAGTCTTTTGACACTGTCCCATCCAAAAAGCCCCTGAATCTGCTTGTTGAGCTTGCCAACTCTGGCTCCTTGCGTGCTTCCCTCCTGAAGGCTGGTTGGAAGGCATGAGTATGGGCAGAAGGAATCTGTCCTGATGTCACTGCAGTGACAACAAGGATCATTTTGGTCACTACAGGTGCTGTCAAAGCTTGAAGGACCAGACACTCCCAACACAACCATCACCAGAGGTGGGCACCCAGCTTGCTGGTTGGCTGTATATTGGCATCTCTGGCTGGGAGGTTCTCCTCTGTTTTGGGGAGGAGCAGGCATCTGGGGAACCAAGACAAAACGGAAACACTGTTTTTTCTAAGCTGTCACAAGCCTGGGCAATGGTTGCAGTAGGGCCCTAATTCCAAGGGAATCATTCTGTCTGCAACTTTGGCAATGCTGGGTTAGCCTGCTCTGTGGCACTGCTGCTGCCATGGTGTGCTGGGTCAGTCCCAGCTGGCCTGGAGTTTGGGGCAGACTCTGTTCAGTCATGGCTTTTGGAGGTTTATTCCTCTGCGTCCCTGGCTTTTTCCTTGTCTTTGAAGACCTTGCATGGGAAGGGTAGGAATCTGAAGGGTAGATGTCCTAGGAGTTCAGCTGCCTACACAACATTCCCAAAATAAGCTGCCACTGCTGTGGCATTTGTATACACAATCTCTGGTCATGTATTGTTCTTATGGCCTCCTTCATTCTCCTGTCCACCCTGCTGGGGATAAGACCCTGGGGATATGGCAGCAGCCATTGGGCACACTGGAATACACTGAGAAGACACTGAACCACAGAATCAGTTAGAAAGACCTCTGAGATCATTGAGTCCAATCTTTGAATGCCATCATGTCAACTGGACCATGGTACTGAGTGCCTTAAACATCTCCAGGGGCAGTGACTCCACCACCTTCCTGGGCTGGTTGCCTAGGAGCAGAGCCTGACCCCCCATCTGGCTACACCTTCCTGACAGGGAGTTGTAGAGAACAAGGAGGTCCCCTCTGAGCCTCCTTTTCTCCAGGTCGAGCCCCGCCAGATCCCTCAGCTGCTCCTCACAGGACATGTGCTCCAGACTCTTCACCAGCTTTGCTACCCTTCTCTGGACCTGCTCCAGCCCCTCAATGTCCTTTCTGAATTGAGGTACCCAGAACTCGAGACAGCACTTGAGTGCTGTACAGTGCCCAGTACAGGGGGAGAATCACTTCCCTGGTCCTCCTGGCCACACAATTCCTGATACAGGCCGGGATGTCATTGGCTTTCTTGGCCACCTTGGTCTTCTTGGGCACATGCTGACTCACATTTATCTGCTGTTGACCAGCACCCCCATGTCTATTCCACTGGGCCACTTTCCAGCCACTCTGCCCCAGCCTGTAGTGCTGCATGTGATTATTGTGGCCAAGGTGCAGGACTCAGCACTTGGCCTCATGCCAGTGATCTCAGCCCATTTATCCAGCATGTCCAGGTCCCTCTGCAGGGCCCTCCTACCTTCCAGTAGATAAACACTCTGACCCAACTTGGTTTTGTCCATGAATTTACTGAGGGTACACTTGATCACCTCATCCAGATCATCAGTAAATATATTAAACAGGCCTGGGCCCAGCACTGATCCCTGGTGTACACCATTAGTGGCTGGCCACCAACTGGATGCAGCACCATTCACCACCACTCTCTGGGCCTGGCTGTCAGCCAGTTCACCTTCCCCCAGTGAAGGTCCAAGCTGTCCAAGCTGTGGGCTGCCAGCTTTTCCAGGAGCATGCCATGGAAGATCATGGCTTTGCTAAAGTCAGAGGCTTTGCTAAAGTCCAGGTAGACATCTACAGCCTTCCCCTCATTCCCTAGGTGGGTCACCTGGTCATAAAAAGAAGAAAGGTTGGTTAAGCAGGACCTGCCCTTCCTAAACCCCTGCTGGCTGGGTCTGATCCCTTGGTTGTCCTGTATGTGTTGTTTAATAGCACTCAGGATGATTTGCTTCATGGTCAGGCTGGCAGGCCTGTCATTTTCCAGATCCCCTTTCTGGCTCTTCTTCCCAGCCTATCTGCCTCAGGTAAGTGCTCAGGAAGAGCTTGGTCCTGCCAGGTATAGTGGTCTGGCTCTCCCACTGTCAAATCTTCAGACCCTGATCCATCTCCCAGCTTATGCCCTGGTTGCCTCACATTTTCCTCTTCTGTGTCTTTGCAGATGTGTTATGGGGCTGGAAGCTTCTGGGTACCCACAGGCACAATAGGAGGGAGCCCAAGGGCTAGGCAGGGTTGGTAAAGGGGCTGCTTTGTGACTGCTGGCAGCCTTTGGGCCCTCCTGGTGCGAGAACCCCTATTCCTTGGGATGCTTGCACTGAGGCACAGTTTGCTGAATGCCACCAGGTGCTCCAGCATGGGGATTCCTCGCTAGGATGACACGACAGCTTAAGGCTCCACACAGACGGGAACTTAACAGCTTGACCTTGGGACATCTCCATTACCCCCTTGGGGCAGCAGCTGTGATTTTACAGTGTGGGTAAAATTCTCCTTAGCCAGGCTGGACACTGGAGTGAATTCCTGGCCATGTGCTGCAAGAGGGGCTGGACAGACCCCGGCTCGTGGCAGAGAACTGAGTGTCTGTGGGCCAAGGGCTTGTGTGTGCACTGTGACACTGCGACACAGTAGCAGAGTGTCCACATGGGCTGTCTGAACCCAGCTCTTCAGGGTGTCATGGTTCCTACATCCTACTCCATTGTTTGGTCATGGAGCTGGTTGGGGAGTATGGGGAGGATGGGCAGCAAGCCCCTGCCTGTCCAAGTGTACTTGAAGGGACCCCACAGAAGGAGAGGCTTGTCCCAGGCCATACATGGGAAATGTGAATTGGAGGACACTCCCTGATGACATAGCTCTCATCTCTCCTCCAGCAGATGACTGCAGCATGATCCTGTCCGTGTCCTGCCATGAATACTGGGTGGGTTAAGTACAGCTCCAATATAGTGAAAGGTGAGGAGGATGGCACACTGGGATTACAGCTTCTCTGATGCCATCTGGGATCCCCAGTACCTGCTGATCGCAGGCAAGACACAGTTCTCAGCATCACCATAAGCCCACCGACTTCTCTCCCACACTGCTCCCAACACATCTCCTGGTGTGCCAGCTGTGGTTTGTGCTGGCTGCTACCATGTGGCTGTCTCAGCACACTTGATCAGACAGGCAGCTCTGACCTGCTGGGGATGCATGAATGGCATCTTGGCCTGGCAGCAGCTGCACAATGCCTGGTGCCAAACAGCTCCAAGCAGAGCTGGCCTGATGCAGGCTGGCATGCCAAGGGGCAGGGTTTGCTGCCATTGTGCCTCCTGTCCTCATCTGTCAGTCTCCTGGAGCGCAGCCTGGGTCCCTTTGTTGTCACATGATGTCCCTGGAGAGGAGGGGCCTGTTTTTAACCTGTTTCATCCAAAATTGTGATGTGCCTCAGAAAAGCCTGTCCACCCTGCTTGTGCTGCTGCATTGAGTGATCCTAATGTGAGCAGGAGGTCTTGACTGAGTCCCAAAATCCTGCCAGGGACTGTCACCAAGCCCAGGAACATCTCTGGCTCCAGAGAGGATGCGTTGATCTTTGTGGTGACCCACTGGCCTGCATCCCAGCAGTGTGTAGCCAAGCCGGGCTGAGGCAAGGGGGCCCAGCAGTGTTTTCCCCCTTTCCCCAAGTTGTTATTTCAGCTGCTGGAGCCTTGGCAGGGCTGATAAACACCCTGCAGGTGCCGTTTGCAAGTACCTTCTCTATGAAATACCCCCTTGCCCTGGCTTGGGGTTCCCTTGCTGCCTGCCCCTCGCCCTCACGCCTCTTCCCCAGGCCCCTGGGACAGGCACTGCATACATGGACCCTTGTACTTGCCTCCCTCCTAACCCACCGGTTAACAGAGGCTGCTTTTCTGTGGGCATAGAAGCCAGCAGCAGAGTTCAGCCTCAGCCATCGTGCTCCAGTCCTCCAGGGCCACTTCTTAACCTGGAGAAGCAGTGGGTTATTTGTGTTGCTCTTGGCAGGCATACCCAGGCCCTCCAAAATGCATGGAGGTGTGGGGCATGGGCCAGCCTGTCCTGTTTGTGTTGGACCCAGCATGCTAGGAATTAATTCAATTCAGCTGCTAATTGCTTCAGAAGTGTGGGGCTGTGTCAAACAGATGCATGATAGGGACAGCAAGCGTGGCTGGGGAGGAAGGCTGGCCCCATGCTGTTTTTGCTCAGCACTCTCAGGACTTTGGTATCTCACCTCTCCTGGCTGCACCAGCCCCGGTGAATCTGCAGGGAGTGGAGGTGTTTGGGCTGTGACCCTGTTTCTCAGGAGCCTCAGTATGGAGATGTGATGATCTTTTTCTGCTGCTCTCTGGTGGAGAGAGAGCAACCCCCTTCCCTACTGCACATCATGTCTTCTAGGATGGAGAGGAGAACTGGTGGGCAAGAGGCTTTCCCAGCCCCAAATCCCCATGCTAAGCCCTGCTGATTCTTCCTGCATTGGCTCACCCAGGTTTGCTCTCATGTTTGTTTGTAAGTTCCACAGTGCTCACACTGGTGGGAGTGGAGGATTTTGTGCCACAGAAGGGCTTCTCCCTTGGTCAAGCATGAGCTGATTCCCTCCGTTCCTGTCCTTCCACTGTACCTGGTCCCTGCCATAGCTTCAGTGCTGGGGTGGTGGTGGAGTTCACTCACCTTGATATGAGCACAGCTGATAGGGCAAGGAGGAGTGGAGAGGCCTTGAAAGCACCACCCTGTGTGTTGTACAGAGTGTTTCTGGGACCTCCAGACATGCTAGCATCCAAACCCTGGATGCTGGTTGTGGACTGCTCAGCATTTGCCTTTGCAGGCTGGACACACCACCATTCCCCTTTGAGCAGGTCAGCTTCACCACTGTTTCCTGCGCATCAGGTGTCCATCCAGGTGGGAGGGGATGTCCTTTCCCAGAGCTGGGTGGGATCTAGGGCAGGAGGAGATGCTACCAGGTGCTATCCTGGCCTTGGAGGAGGCTACCAACCCTACCACCATCTTTCATTCAGCCATGACCATGCTGCCGACTCAAGGCATGTTGACCCCAGGGCAGTGTGCAGGGAGAGGGCTCTGTGCCAGGTCAAGGACTGAAACCCCAGGCAGACTCAGGTCTTTGGGGTGGGCATGGTCCCTTGGTCTTCATGCCTCTGAGATTTAGCATTGACTGTTGCTTTTGAGCCTCTGTGGGCTAAACCAGGATGCCTGTCCTGTGGCTTCATCCCTCCTGGATGTTTAGCCCTGCCTGGCTTGCTGCCCCACTGGCCTGCATCCTGTCATCCTACCTGTGCCCTCTCCCACCCTTCTCTCCCTGCCCCTGCTTTCCTTCAGTAATTTTCCTTTAAAAGTCCAAACACCTATTGTCCAAATGGGGATTAAGCACCATCTGTACAAACTTTGAGGCCATTTTCAGTGACTGGAAGGAAGCAGATGACTCAGAGAGGCATTGTGGCACAGATCATCAGTGACCCTGGCTGAGCCAGAGGATCTCAGTGGAGCAGCCCTGTTAACCCAGGCACCTCCTGGCAGACTTTTAAGGCTCATGACAAAGCAGCCAGCAGCAGTTTTCAGAGTGCTGTGGGATCCCCCCGATTTGTGAGCTGTTTCCAAACAGCCATCCCTCATGGCACAGCTGTAGTCCATCTGGTCCTACTGTTAGACCCTGAGATCTGGTTTGGAGTGGTGCTGGTGAGAAGGTGATGCAATATGTGGGCTTCATGGCAGAGTGCTCAGGCTGGAACGTCCATGGTTAGTGTGGGACCTCCCAAGACCTTCATGCTGTGATCCTTTTCCTCAAAATGGTGACCAAAGATCGGTGAAGGTAGCCCTGGAAGAAGGTGACAGCATCCATTGATGGATGTCGGGAGATGTCTCTCATGGGAGCAGAAAAGTTGTGCTCAAGTCCCTTCTCTCCACACCACCTCACCTGCGTTGTACATGACATGTTTCTATAGCCCCTTGGGACTGCGATGGCATCCAAACTGAGGACATGGTAGTAGTGCATGGGAGGCAGAGGACCAGGCTGCTGGCTGTGGTGGCCCAGCAGCGAGGAGCACTTGGTCAAAGTAGGATATGCAGCAGGATGTTTTGCAGGAAAAAGCAAAATCCTGCTTTAGCAAAGTCCAACAAAAACCCCCTTTGATCCTGTGTCCTGAAGGAAGTTAGGTGAAACAAAACAGATTAAGGTTGGGAAGACTGAGTGGATTAGATGTTTTGAAGGATTTGAGATGATTTAGCTGATCCCATGGTTACAGGAGGTGGATCTAGGTCCTGAGGAGTGCAAGCACAACTAAGCCCAAGGAACTGAACAGGGATCCCTGGGTGATGGATGTGAGGATGAGGAGTGAAGTGCTCCTGTTTTTTGTTTGTAGGGAAACTGTAGCTTGCAACTTTTTCCCTTTGCTTGCTGTGTTTGTTATTCTCCAGCTCCACCATGACTTGTTTGTAGCTTGCCCAAACTCTGCTGATTTGCACGATGTGATGCTGGAGCATCTTTGAGCTCAGATCCAACAGCAAGGATGAGGCAGGCCTGGACTTCGGGTGATGGCAGTGGTGTGAAAATGCTCCTCATTTGGGAGTGTTTTGCTTAGCTCCTTATGGTGCTGTCCATGCTCACTGCATTGGCATGGCAAACTGGTGTGATATATACTGGGGGTGTGCATGTATCTGAATCTCATATCCTGTGCACAGCTCAGTGCCTTTGCATCCTGAGAGGTGATGGCTGAGACAAGAAACAAGTAGGTCTCAACAAGGAGCTGTGATTAAGATAGCTTTACCACAAGTGAGGCCTAGACAGATACAATCGGGCGAGAAGTTAGTAAAACTATTAGGCAGAGTTTAAGTAAAATTATCTGAAGACAGTGCTAATACAACTAAGATTTTGCTTGGCTTAACACACAAAATGGAGAAGAAAAGGAGAAGAAAGAATTTCCCCCGTGAAAGTCTCAGCTGGTTCAATTTCTAGTGACAGTCAAAGAGTTAAAGTGATATGTTGGGAGTTATGAGTGTTTATCTAAAAGAAAAGTGGCAGGTGAATGGGATAAAATAACACAGTTTGTACAGCAATGCAATATGTTTGAATTATCCAAGGATCAGAATGGGAATTTGGAAGGTAATATTGGATAGAAGGAAATGAGAGATGGAGACAGAAACAGGATGTGGCAAAACCAGCTTGAGGTGGCTTTCCCATTGGTTAGTGCAAAGGAAAAAAAAAGGGGTTGGTATCATTAGGACCATTGTGAATTTGTTTGGTAGAAGGGCTTTTTATTATACTTTAAGAGTTAAGCTCGGGGTCTCTGCTGTATCAGGATGCAGAACAGACGCTCCTGAGCTGGGTTTGGCTTGAAAAACATGTGCAGAGTCTGTTACTGTGCTCAGAACATCCCTGAACATCCCTTGTTCTCAGATGACCTGTGGAACACGCAGTGCCGTTCCTGACTGAGTGCTGCATCCTTTGCTTCCTCCTCAGTGTGCTGTGAGTGATCAGCCCCGTGGCAGAATTGGGTTCCCCCCAAATCTCCAGTGGCTGATCACTTCTTCAGCATTGCTGAAACAACTGCTTTCCATCTGCCCAAACAGGTGCTTCTGCTTCTGCTCTTGCCTCCATAGTACAAGGAGGTTTTCTTCATGGGGAAGCATGTGGGCAGAAGAGTGCTGGCACCATGGGAAGATGCATGGGGTGCAGCTGGGAAAGTGCTCTGCTAGGAGAGATTGGGCACTTCCAAAGGGCTGCTCTTAAACTGTGGCAGAGCCATGCAGGAGGATTTAAAATAAGTGTATCCCACTGCCCTCACTCTCAATTGCCTTCTACAACCTTGTCTTCACCTGCTTTTCAGGCACCATCTGCACTAGCCCAGAGATCAACTTTTCCTGGGCTGTTTGCTTGGTTTTGGGACATTTCCAGCTCATGCTGGCTGAGAAAATCAGAGAGTGCTTGGGGAAGTTGCAACACCTCCCCCATTGCCTCTGCCTGGAGCCTTCTGCCTGGATAGCTCTGAAATCTCTCCCTCTTCAGCTACATCTTCATCCTCACCTCTGCTCCCCTAAATGGTATGTTGTTGCCTCCAGCATCTTCATCTGACAAAGCCCTTGGATGGCAGCTCACAGCCGTGATGTTGGAAGATGCTTTTCTATTCCATAAGTGCCTTTTCATATCATGGCACTTATGATTTTGCACTTTGGCACTCACCAAGGAGACCAGGACTGTGTTCCAGCCTTTGTGACGTTTACAGGTACAGTGACAGACACCAGCCTTCTCTAACCAAGAGAAGGTAAAACTAAAAATCTAAGGAGAATGAGTAATTGATGCCTTGACTTCCTGAACCTGCAGGCTCCCCAGAGCAGGGGTTCCAAGGTCACCATAACCCCAGTGACATTTCTCATCAGCCTGATATTTCCTACTTATGTCACATGAAAAATTGAGATGATGAAGTGACTTTATTGAGAAAAAATGTCACAAAGGACTGATTTAATTTGCATCTGACTCAGTTCTGAGGCCCTCCCAGATATGCTAAGTTTCTTGATGGAAATTAAATGGTGGCATATTTTTCAGCTGGTGAGGTAGCAGAGTACTCACCCCAGGCCGGGTCTCAGATGAACTATCTGCAGGGCTTCCACTGCTGCTTCTTTACTTTGGTTGTTCTGCCTTTTCCCATGGTCATCTCAAAGTTCACTGTTCTTCACAGCATCCTGGAGGTCTGGTCTGTCCCACTCTTCCCTTGTGGTCCCAGACCCCTTGAGAGTGTAATCGTTCTGCAAGGTTGTCCAGAGAAGCTGTGGCTGCCCCATCCCTGGAAATGTTCAAGGCTAGGTTGGATAGGGCTTGGAGCAACTTGGTCTAGTGGAAGGTGTACCTGCCATGGCAGGTGGTGGAACTGGATGAACTTTAAGGTCTCTTCCTGCCCAAACCACAGTGATTCTGTGATCTTCATGGTGTCCTTGAAAGTGGCCGCAGGCAGACCATCACTTTGTACTGGTCTCATAGAAGTTGTCTGTGCAAGGTCTGTTACCCCTGGTAATTCTGAGATGCCACATGAATACTGATGTTCCTTTTTATTTTTCCTCCAGAGTTCCATGGTTTTTTTCACACATCAAATTAAGCTACATAGTAACTACAGTGCCTAGACCCTCTGCTCTGTTCTGAACATATTCTATATTTCTGTGGTCATTCTTGTACATCTTGTTTTACAGCTAAGGCCCCTATAACCCTGCTACATTACATTTTCTGCAACAACTTCCTTCCTGGACAGTAGCTTAACAAGAGATTCTGAAGTACAACAGGATGCCTGGACTGTCTTTTTTCAGAAGCAGCCTGAAAACTCCCTTTTGAAAGTTCTAATTCTTGGGTTCACGAGCTATTTGCTGATAAACTTCTATACACCATCTTCCTGTCCTTCAGAAAAGTGGAGACTTTGAGGCTATAAATTTGATGATGTCAGGTGCTGCTCTCCTGGGTGTCTTTGGTGGAAGCTGTAGATAAGAGGGAAGATGCAGCAGCAGTTCTGGTTCCTACATCCTTTCCTGGCCACAGCAATTTTTCTGACAGTTCCTTGGCATGTTGTGGGGTCATGCATCTCTTGTATCTTAACCAGCAAAACAATGATGTACATGAAGGTAGTTGAAATGATCTTGCAGACCAAAGGATGGGAGCTGGAGAAGTTGATGGCTTCTCAGATTATGCTGTAGGGAAGAAGTCACAGTCCATTGTGCTCTGACTTGGTGAGCAAACAGCAGGTACATTGTTCTGGCAGTGGTTTATGTAGTTCTATGAGATCACTTATGGGCACCTAGGGATGATAAGATAGGTGAGAGGTGACCAGCCATCATAGTTTCAGTTCCTATACTATAGTATAGTCACCAATGAAGACAGATTACCTACCTGCTGGTTGGCTGCTTTGCCACCCTGCTTGATAGTCTTCCTTTGGAAAGGGCTTGAGGTGGTGGTGAAACTTTGTCATGGGCTGCATTTGGCTACCCTCAGCTTAGGAAGCCGAGACACCTGAAGATACAGGCTATTGCATTTTCCCGCCTCTTCTTATTAAGCCTTGCTGTGATAGCCTCACAACCCTCTGCGTAAAGAATTTCTTCCTGACACCCAATTTAATCTCACCTCTTTTAGCTTAAAATAGTTTCCCATGGTCTCATCACTATCTGCCCATGTAAATTATGGGAGCAAAGGTGTGATAATGCAACAACTGTCCTAGACCAGAACCAAGAGGGACAAATAGACTCAACAGCCACTGAGGGGTTTGGGGTGGGTTATTTTTTTGCACTGCTGAGCAAATGACTCTAATTAAGGCTTGCAATTTGTGATTTCATTTGTGGTGATGAAGAGCTGGAAGGAGAGGATCCTGGTGGATCATTTAGCTCCTTTGGACCAAACATCTAGCATTGAGGCACTGCCAGAGCAGTCTGGGGATCCACAATGGTATGGAGCTCACCCAGGTAACACTCCTTGCACATGCACTTGAGAAAATACTGATGGTCAGATCTGGAGTTGGAGAAGGAATGTGTTGCCAGGTCTGGAAGCCAGCCTAGGAGAGATCATAGCTCCTGAGGACTTAACACAGGCACAAGGATGGGACTTGCATGTGGCTGCATCTCTGGATCCCTGGTAAGGAGCTTGGTGGCTTGGTGGCTGCAGAAACACCCTGGGCATACCTGTGAGGGATGAGAAGGGCAGAGCCCAATGCAGGTGCTGCTCGAGCTCCAGGTGTTAGTGTGGTCCAGCCTAAATGCTGTGAGGCAGGGCCTAATTCTCAGCCCAGCTCCTGCCCCTTTCTCCCCTCCACCCACATTGAGTGTTACAATTCCGTCCAAGGTAGGTTGCACAATTTATTTTCCTGTGCTTAAACCAGGATTTTGGCAGTCAGGGTTGGGAGGCCTCTCTGAGGAGCGCTGGCTGGGCGCCCTCCTGTTGTCACGGTATCATGCTGCTGTCAAAGGCTCTGCTTCTGCTGGGTGTCTGTCCTTCAGCATGGCCTTGTGCTGCAGCCTAGTGCTGCTGAAGGACACACTGCATGGCCAAGGCACCACTGACATCTTCAGCAAGTACAGGTGGAAGTGATGGTCACCCCAGTGTGAGTTCTCCTGTGCCAGACTGATGTGAGGCCCATCATGCCCAATTACGAGTGGCATGATGTGTGTGGTGTGGCAACTCTAAGGAGGACTGATCCTCTTCTTTACCTGCCCATGCAGTAAGACACCATTCTGTCCTTGAAGTATCTCTTTGGTAGTCCTAGACACTTCTTTCCTACTGTCTCCATCACCTTGCTTCCCTACAGCCAGCTAGTAAAGTCATGTGGATAAAGGGAGAGAAGGAGATGCAGGAGAATTACTGTGCTCATTGCTGAAGGAATATGCAAAGGGATTTGCTGTAATGTTCACTGATGGGTGTGAGGGAGGGAAAGGATGTGAGTGCTAACTTATGCTCTGTCAGCATCATTAATGTCACCCACATGATTTAATTGCTTTGCAAGGAGCAGTGGGTGAGGCTGAACATACCCAGGGATGGAGAATGAGATAGTTGGGAGTGATGGAAGTGTCCTTGCCTAGTAAAGGGCATAAGCGTGATGTGGTCAAAACAGCTGGAGAAAAATACCAGCTCTGCACATGTGCTTGGCTGTGCTGGGCTTGGACTGGATCTAGGATGGAGAGTGGGGAAATGCAAAGCCCAGAGTTTCAAATAGCTGAGGCTGAAGGTACCTGACACCTAGGTGGATTTTCCAGTAGAAAAGGCAATGAAAACAGAAGAAACAGATCATGGTGGTAAAGTTGTGAGTTTGGGGAACGGGAAAAAAATAATGAATTTACCCTTTGGAGCAGGGTGGAGAGGACTTGGAGGTGATGTCCTATTTTTGCTATGATGATCTCGAGTTGGCAGTGGGACATCCAGAAAGGTTTATGAGGGGGAGAGGCTGGGTGGAGATGTCAGCCTGTGAGTTCTCAGAGGAGGGATGAGCTTACTAAGGAGAAGGTGTTGGGGGACTGAGGATGAGGACCTAGTGCTGGGCCTGTGAGGCTGGAATGGGGCTGAGCATGTAGCAGGATGCAGTGGTGGGGAGAGGCATAGTGTGATGTGGTCTGATACATGTGGGATTCAGGGGACAGACAGAGTAGGTGGAGGGCCTTGGAAGAGGAGAACACATATATCTTGCTCTATGGTCACAGAGAAGTTAGTGTCTCCATACACCTTGTTTCAGGAGAAGAGTGAGGCATCTTTTTTTTTCACTGGAGACAATTCCTTACCTGAGGCTGAAGCTGGAGTGGGGAAAAGAAGTGCTGGAGAAGTGGGATCCACCAGGGGAAGAGAGAAGCTGTTGGAAATAAGGGTTTTTCAGAGGCTCAGGCATCATTTTCTCCCATCCTACCATGGGAGGCCTTTCTGCAACAAGTTAAACTTAACAACATGTCCCTCAAGCCCTGCCACCACAGAGGCCAAAGGGAGAGAAGACATTGGTTTTACCATGAGCCTATCAAAAGGTGAGCTTTGAGAGCACACAAATGGAGAGCTACAGCTAAAGAAAGGAGACGAGGCAGGGTATACAGCTGGACCAAGCAGCAGCACCTGCTGAAGCAAGAAGCTCCAGACTGTAGGGAACATTGTGAAAAGGATGCAGCCAATGCTTCTGGCTTGGAGGAAGGACAAGGGACAAGCAAAATGCACTTTGTGGGCAGCTTGGAGCATACCTGGGTATCAGGCACTGCATCCACTCCAAATCCAGCAAACTGCATCACAGCGATGTAGGCAAAAGGCAGCAGGTCCCTGACTTGGCATCTATGGGCAGTTCTTGCCCCCTCCCAGCTCAAGTGCACCTCAAGCCCACTGGCAGGATGCTTCCAGCAGCACACAAGGTAGCTGTGGCTCCTTGGCTGTGGGCAGGACAGGGGAGCAGTGTTCTAAGCAGATGGATATTGATGCCCTTTCTACAGGAGAAAGTCACAGACTTACTGAGATTTAAAATAAATTGCCTCTTAAGCCAGTGGTGTGTCAAGTGGTTAAGGCAGAAGCAGGCTATAATTCCACTGATAGGAAAGCAGGGATGCTGTCTGTGGTCCAAACACCAGCACACCTCCTCTCTCCTGAGGAGAGACTGGAGGAGGGACAAAAAGAGCTTTAGTGTTCTTTTTGCATTGTCAGGAGGCCCCATGTGGGCACCTCTCTTCCTCGCTAAGGACTCTTGGGAGGAGACCAGCGACCATGAGGTGTCTGCAGCACATTATGGTTCTACACAGCCCAGTGGAGCTGATTTCAAGACAGGAAAACCCCATGGCTTGTTCAGCACAAACTTAATATTTAATAGACAAAGTAAATATGAAAATGCATTTCTGAACCCCCCTGTGGTGTTGAAACTTAGTTATGAGAAGCACCAGAGTGCTGCAGAGCCAAACTAACCCTGGGTGGCATTTGCAGGGCTTAGCTTTCATTGCAGTCTGAAAAAATCCTATGTGCAGAGATTATCTCCATGCTGTTTTGAATTGTCTTGTTCAGCTTTGGCCCTCATCCTAGATGGACAAGGAGCAGAAGACTTGGCCAATGGCCTGAGATCTGTGACCTCCTCTGCATGAACTGGAAAGGGAAGAACTGTCTCTAAGGTATTTGAGGATTTGCAGCCTTGGGGGGCTGATGAGATGGAGTAATGGGAGGCAAATCTTAGATTTCCCCCCCCCCCTCCCACAAGGGATTTAATGCTATACCCTTGGCCAGCTGAGCCAACTGAGAGAGGCAAACCTTGCTCTAGTGAGGAGATCTCTGGTTTGCACTGAAATGGATCAACCCACAGTGCTCCACCTCAGGACCCACCTAGGGTATCCCTCCCCACCTTCTGTGACATTTTGCTGGAGGTTTATTGGAACTGGTGCTGAGCAGGCAGGAGAGAGGCAGCTGGGCTGTGCTGGGGTTTGCCCTAATGCAAACCTCCCTCACCCTGCACTGCTTCAAGTCAGTTGTCAGCAGATGGTGTCTGGAGACCTTCCAGTGACCACAGGCTCTCCCCCAGCCCATAGCTACCATGGCACAGATGGGATTTCACATATGCCTGTGCATTCCCCCAACCTCTTCCCTCTCAGGAAAGAGCAGGAAAACTGCAGGTTTTGCAGAGACCCCCTCCTTCAGCTGGGAGGCCACAGCTCTGGGCTTTCCTGGACCATGCAGGGAGCTCCCTCCTACACAGGAGTGCTCGGCAATGCTGAGCCTCACCTGTTGGCTTGAGGTGTCATTTTGAGGTTTTCCTCTGCTTCCCTTTTACTTCTTGACTCATATACCAGTGGGTAAGGGAGAGAGGAACTGGTTCACTTTCCACCTTCCCTCATAGTGTCTGCTTATTAGTTCTCCAAATATTTCATACTACAGCCCAACAGCAAGGACTCTGCACTAACCCAGTCTTAGGCAGACGGAAGCCAGAGCAGGCAGGACAGCACCTTATCTTCATGGCAGTGTCCTAGGGAGAAGGACAGGACTGTTGGGGCCCTGTTGCACTAAATCTCTGTGATTTCAGGGCACACATGGCAGCATTCCTTTGGCTAAGTCCTTCTCTTGTGGCTTCCTAAGGGTGACACAGCAATAGGGGCAGAGCACCAGCATCCCTTCACCCCCAATTGCTCCACTTTATACTTTTGCTTTTCCCAGCATTCATCAGGATAGGGACTGTCCCCCAGTGTCTTCCTCAGTGAGGAGAACAGGCAAATAGAGGAGAAAGAGGAGACCTGTTGTGGGATGCCTGTGAGGTGGGGGCAATTATGGGACAGAGGAGAAGAAATCAACTTGATTTTTCTCCCATCAGCTCTCAGCTCCATTAAATGTCAGTGGATTGCAGGTATCACTGCCCTTCACTGTCTCCAGTGGAACCAGGTACTGGAGAAGAGATGGGGGAAGGGAGCATGGTGGGACCAACGTGTCCTCCAATAGCCCCAGGCAGCCACTGAGGAGCTTCTGTAAATCAGAGCAGTCCCTGGAGCTGCACCAAAATCCATCCATTCCCAGGAGGCCTTCGAGCATCCCACAACAAGGGGGTGCAGGAGTGTCTCACATTGCCCTCATGAACTGATCACCCTGGCTGAGCTCCACATGGACTTAACTCTTGGAGGACAGTGCCAGCCTGTCACGACCTGCCTGTCCCTTGCTGTGCACCTGGCTGCACAGGCTGGCTGTGCTCCTTCCCTTCCTGAGGCTTAGCCAGGGCAGTGGCACTCCAGGATGCTCAGCACATGCCTTTAAACAAACAAAAATAACTACAATAGAAGATTTCAAATGCTGTACTACCCTTGCCTTAAACACTTCTTGTCTGCAGCACTCCAAAAGCAGCAGGAGCCCATCCGACAGGAGCTGGCATCACACAGGTCCCCAGATAGCCAGACAGCAAGCACATCTGCCGGCACAGGACACCAAGGGGCTCTGGCTTCAGCAATACATACAGCAAAGCAGATAAAACAAAATAAAGAAGCCAACAATGATCAGTTTTTTTAAACTTTAAATATTTTTTTCTTTAAAATCTGTTTTTCTCTGTGGTTCTGTCTCTGTAAAGAGCTGTGCTCTCCCTGCAGCATCTGGGTCACTTCCTCAGTCCTGGCTGTGGGGCAAGGGAGGAGCAGGGTCAGTTAAAGAGGATACAGGTGGGTGCCCTCCCCTGTGCATCACCGGCATGTGTGGATCTCCACCACCCGATGGCAGGGTTTGCACTTGACGGAGCAACACCAGTGGAATTTGCAGCTGCACCTTTCCACAACCTCCACTTCGTCCGTGTGAAAGCCACGGCCGCAACACATCAGCTCGCAGCCATCGATAGCCTTGGAGGTCTTGTTGCACTGCCGCCCACTGGTGCCCAGGACCCCATTCTTGAGGTCGTGGTCACAGAAGTCAGGACTGGAGTCTAGGTAGACGAGGTCCTCGTCTGTATGTGGCTTGAACTGGGAGTTTTTGGGCACCAGCACTTTGGTGGATCCAATCTCGCTCTGTTCGACCTCTGTGGCACCGTCGAATTTCTCCTTCAGGACGTTGCCCACTTTGCGGAAGGGGGGCATGGCTTTCCAGCACGTCTTGAACTCACATGAGCCTGACACACCATGACACTTACATTCCACCCGCATGTTGTTCAGGATCGCCTGGAGGAACAGACCCAAGGAACAAGATGGGATGATCAGTGCGGGATGGTCATAGCAGGGAGGGCGCAATGGATAGGGCCCGGGAGGGCTGTGCAGAAAACACTGCTGGGTGGGTATGGGATTAAAAGAAGCCCAAATGGCTCAAGCCATGGCTGCAGAGCCTGGCTGGGATGCTGCAGAGCGGTGCCAGCTGCCTAGGTTCTCTCCTTGCCATTACCTTCCTCCCTGCCTCGTTGTTGTGGAGGTTCATTAATGCTCTGTTGGAAGAGGCCCCTTTGCTCCTCTCACGGATGTCAACGAAGGACTGCGAGAAGGCCACACCGTAGGCGATGTTATCAGAGCAGCCCGACCACTGGAAGCCTGAGGCAGAGAGCACAGATGAGACAGGTACTGCCACCCCATAGTGCTTGAACTCTCCAGCCCTACTCTTCCTAAAATCCAGCTGGCCTGCCCTCTCTCTGTCTTGCTGCCTACTAGTCTGCGCCACATGGGAACAGGGGAAGCTAGGGAGTGTGGCCCTGGGGAACACATGGACAAGATGTTTTCAGTCCAATAGGTGATGCACTCAGCTCTTTCTGAGGCAGTCATGTGAACTAACCAGCATTTTTGGGTTTTTTTTAACTTTTCCCTCTTTTCTGGATGGCTTCAGAGAGTGGGCTTGAATTGCAGGTATTTTGGCTACTTTGCGTCTCCATACAGCTGCGGCTGCTCCCTGTTCAAACACTCACCCTGTGGGCTGCCCCCCTGCACTGTGCGGTCACATCCACACTTGTCCAGCTCGCCACTGCTGCAGGCTCGGGTCACGGCGAAGGCCACCCCTGCTGAAGAGATGGCATAGACGAACGCTGCCTCTCGTGTCCCTGCAATGGCACAAACCATGTTGGGAGAGGTGGGAGAAAGTCTGAGGACCAGTGAGCAGGAATTCTGGAGGCAATGCAGCCTGGTGGCCAAAGGCTCTTGGTAGACTGCCACATGTGTCTCTTCTCCTCTCCCCTATAAACTATGGTATGGCACATAAACTCCTCTGAAAATCTGGTCTGAAAGACAGGTTTTGGCAAAATATGCTGTACAGAGCTATCAGGCTAAACCCTTTGCTCTGTCACTTCCTCCTAAGATAGAGGCAGCACATGCAGGACCCTCATTGTCCCCACCCCCGGGAATGCTGTTTGCTTAGTGCCAAGCCTGGACCTGACTCATCAGAGACCCCTGGGTGCTGGGAGATGTTCTGCAGAAGTGAGCCCATTCTTGCAATAATGAAGAAGCTGGGAACTGCCCCACAGCATTAAAAACATGAATGATGGATTAATGATAAAACCTGGCAGTTGGAGAGACAGAGGCTGCACTGCTAATGTGGGCAGAGCTCTAGCTTATATGGAAGACTGTCTTGCCTTGCAGGGCAGCTCTGCCATGAAATCTTTCCTGCATCCATCTATTCTGGATGCAGGAAAGATTTCATGGCAGAGCTGCCCTGCTTTCCACATCCAGGAATATTCCCTGCAGCTGCAGATCCTTGCCATCCTCTTTCACAGGGTTGTGTAGCTCGCAATGCCTCCCAAACTACCCTGCAAAACCCTGTTCTGCTCCCAAAGCACCTCACAGAACCCTACTAGTGTCCAGGGTGCAGTGCAGTCCCAGTTTTTGTGTCTACCTATGTGGTGCCACATGGTTGAGAAAAACTTGTTTGGGAAGTTGGGCGCATTCCTGGGCATGAACATACAGAGTAGCAGGGGCAGGGATCAGCTTTAGCAACACACAATGCCCATTATCCTCTGAGGCTGATTGAAGGCACAAACCCTCCATTTCTGAGCAAGGAGGGCTGGTATTTGGGGTGGTCCCATGTTTGGTAGAGAGGGGCAATGGCTTGTGAGCAGGCATCGCTCAGCTTGCCAGTCAGAGAGAGGGCAGCTACTTTGGTGGTCGCATCCCAGACTTTGGTGGCCCAGTTGGCAGCGGCTGGGGAGGACCCAGCCAGTGTGGGACTGAACTGCCTCCAAGTTAATCGAGGTTAATAGTAGGATCATGTTGGTCGGTTTGTGCTGTGGCTGCCTAAAAAGAGACGACTTTTAGTTTCTGGTATTTCTGGTATTTCCAGTCCCTGAACCTTCACAAGAAGAGATCTTCACCCCTGCATTGAGGGAAGGAAAGTCAAAAAAGGAGCCAGGGGGGATGCTTTGGTTTAGGGGTCCTGGGATGGGAGGTGAGATAGTGCTTGAGGGGAGGCAGAGATAGCACCTGAGGGGAGGCAAGGGATGCTTCAGTGATCTTAAGGGGTTGCAGAGGGGTTTTCCCCTCTGTATCCTCACTCCACAGGATTACAGTCCTGTGCTTCTGGGAAGTCTGGGTGCAGCTGGGGGCTGCCCTGGCCATATCTGGCCCTGAAGGCTGGTGGTGGGGGATGATGCTGCCACATGTTCTTCCCATGCCAGGCAGCACCAACCCATCCTCCTGACGGTGCCCCCATTGATACTCTGCTCAAGAGTGGCCATGTTGCCAGCCTGGCAACATGAAGCAGCCACTGCTTCAGCACTGCCCAGAAAGAGACTGAGTAAATGCACTTTAAATGGCTTTATGGAGTGGAGCTCCTAGGTTTGGTGGGGAAGATGAGACCAGGGTGACTTTAGGATGTTTGTTCAAACTTGGCATGTCCTTGTCAATTGGTGTGGAAAAGGTTCAGGAGAGCTGAGGAGCAGCAGGAATCTGAATATGCTGTAGCCAACATACTGAATAGAGCCCTACTGAAGTGCACAGGGACCCATCCACCCCAAGATCCAACACTGGATGGGCCATTCCTGATGCTATACAGCCACCGGTTCAGGGGCAAGCAGGAAAAATCCCACCTGCAGCCCACCAGGCTGCTTTTATAGCCATTCCCCCAGCAGCATCACCCCAGACACATCCTTCCAGCTCACCTTGTGTCACCACCTTGCCGAAGACAGGCAGGGTATCCAGTGTGGAGCAGTTCCAGCGGCGGTTGCGGAATTGGTACTGGCACTCCTCAATGGCCAGCTGGGCTCCGCGTCGCACCGAGTCCATCACCTCCAGGTTCCTCTTGCACATCTGCACCTGGCGCTGGATCAAGCCCTTCAGTTTCTCACAGGTCTCCTCCTCAGAGATGCTCCCTACTGAAGACAGCTTTGCCAGGTACCTGCCAGGACACCAGCACAACAGGTTAGGAGGCAAGGGCTGGGGGAGCCCATATTCATCTGGGACCCATGTTCAGCCTTCCAGAAAGCAAGGAGACTGAACCTCTTACCCCCTCCATAGCTGAGACCTGCTGCTCATCTGGGTCACCTTTAAATGTACCACAGCAGTGACTCTGCAGGATGCATTTCTGGCTGACAGAGAACAAGCCCAAGCAAAACGACCATCCCTCTGCAGCCTAGTTCCTGTCTCTTGGGGAGTCCAGCTGTTGGCTCCCCTTTGCCTCTGTTGCCTGCAAGGAAGATATTTTCAGTGCTGTCTGAATGTGCCTGGTCAGGTCTCCTGAGTATTGGCATATCCAAGTGCTACTAGGAAAAGCCAGAGGTCTCCAAAGTCAGCCAAAACAAGCAGGACAGGCACTTGGCTGCCAGCTCCATCTGCCACAGTGCTCCCACAGCGTGGCTGTGTGCTCATAACTGGCAAACATTGCCCCCCAAACCACTTCCCTCCTGGAGGCTGCTTTTAGCTGCCCCAGACCCCAACAGGCAGGGATGGCCTCTGGGAGCTGCCAGGTTTCCTGTCACTTGAGATTCAAGCAGGATTTGAAGCAAGGAAGCAGAATCAGGAGCCTACCAGGGCAAAATTGCACAGGCTGGGCACTTCCTCCACCAGCCCAGCTTGTGAATAGGGCCATGAGGTCTTTGCTGATCTGGAAAAGACTGGCCCTGTGTGGAGGGGACCATGTGTTCTGCTTTCCATAGTGACATCCTCATCAGTAAGAGTCACAGAGCTGCTCTTGGGTGTCAGTATTAGGGGAATGAGGGAGCAAACTCCTTGAAGAGCAAGCACGTCAATACCTCTCAGCATTTCCTTGTCCATTGTGCGGGTATGATGGTCCCTGCTGCACATCCTAAGTAACTCAACCTCCCACCCCTTGTTGTGTTGTGGGCATGGTGTCCATGCTTGCCCATTTCCCAGTTCCATCCTCCTGCCCCAACCTCTGGAACACAGAAGGAGCTTAAGATAGTCCCAGTCAGATTTTCCAATGAGGCTGTGTGATAATTCAATATCCTCTACAACTATTAGTGACTATGTTGGCAGGTGTGTATATGAGACTCCCTCCTTCCTGTGGCTGCTGGTAGCCACTTCAGATGACGCTGCCATAGTGGAGCCCTGACCTGTTGTGGGCATGGAGGGTCCCCTGCATGGGACAGGTGTAACTCACACTTGCATCCATCCACTAATCACGCTGAGCTTTAGTGTCCTTGGGAATTGCCAGCATTGTCTCACACTGCTAGCTTCTCTGCACCAAGAGCTGCAACTACTGAGCTTTTTAGAAACTTCATTCCTTGACTCTGCATTTCCCAGCCCTACAGAACTTGTGGGTTTGTTTGTGTGTTTTTTTAACTCCTCCTCCCAAGTTGCAACATCCTGCAAAAGATTTTTCTTTTGAAGCCCTGCTTGTCTCCGAGAAGTGACTGTGCAAAAGTGGCTCCTGCTCCCTGCCTGTTCCCATGTGTCCCAGGAGCCAGATCTGCTGACTTCAGCCACAAAATCAAGTTGTCACAGCCTCTTCCTCCCATTAACCCTGCCAGTCTGCCCCAGGAGGAGAAAACAAGATTTTCTCTTCTGTGCATCAGCAGAATTATTCACCAGCTTGGTTTTATGCTCACAACTGGGGGGGGGGGTAGGGTGGGGGGGGTGGGCCGTTAGAGCCAGGGAGAAAGCTGTCTTGGTTCATGGTGTCCGTGGGGAGTCTGCATGGCGAGATGTCAAACGTATTCAGTTTTCCCTGTGTGTGATCATGGAGGCAATGCTTCTCCAACAGCGGGAAGAGGAAGGCTGCTGGGGTTTCAGAGTCAAGTGCTGTTAGAGCCTTTATACCAGCAAATCATCTTTGCCCAAGGCTTCCTGCTCCTCCAAGGGGACAGCCCTGCTTGCAGAAGACAGCACCTGATGTAAACAGGTGGCTTGAAAAAGCCACTGTGGCCAAAAGTGGTCAGGACTGTCACCTTTCTGCTGGCCCCCACACCATGCAATGGGTGTCTCCAACCCTGTGGTGCAGTCCCAGACATGGAGTGCAACAACTGCTGTTCTCACATCTTGCTGCACTTGGCTGACCTGGCGTGAAGGCACCAAACCACCTCTGGGAGCTTGGAGGATGTTGAATGCTGAGCACACACAGGGTGCCTGTAACAGCTGTCCCCTCCCAGGTCCAGCCATCATTCCACTTTGGGCATGGGGAAGATGACACACAGCAAAGTGGTAAGATTCAGCTCAAGACAATGTGGGTTATTGATCAGCTTTGAGCCTGGAAGCCAAGAAAATCAGAATCTATCTCCAGTACCAACTCCTTGTGCTGATTTGGCTTCCCCCTCTGCCTGGCATTTATCATGTCAGGCAAGCAGCTCCTTCAAAGCCAGTGAGACTGGTCCTACAGATGAGTCAGTGCCTGCTTTCAGTGCAGACACATTGGTGGAAGAGTTCTGTGACACAGATGTAGCATCCACATTATTATCAGCTCTGCTCAGGATGGGGCATCCATCATCTCCTTTTCTAATATATTTCCCAGCTTGAGATTCTGTGGGCAATGTGCAGTAATAAATTCAAAGCATGCATAAAGTAAAGTGTGACAAAAGCCTTTCAAGCTTTTCCAAGGAGATGCACCTGATAAGGTGCCTTCCCAACTCACATTTAATGCTATTTAGGATTATAAAACAAAGGCCAAGGATGTTCAAAGATAGGTACAGCTCTCAAGAACAGGTCTGGTAATTTGTTTTGCAATGCAGACAAATAAGATGAAACTATCCAGAACAGTGCTCTGGCCTCTCTCCTCCTTGACAGGGCCTGTGTCCTATCACCCCTCCTTGGCCTATGTTTGCCAGCCCCTCTGTGGAGATGGAGACAACTGTGCCTAAAATGCTGTGGTCCTATCATGCTACTAGTTTGTTACTCATCCAGGAGAACTATCACTGCTTTCCAAAAGACAAGGTTTTTGATGGGGGAGGAGGCTCCCATCCTGATCCCTGATTCAGGATCCAGAGGCTGAGGCAAGGATTTAAGGAAGGACTTTTGCTGAAGGACCTCAGCTTTCAGGTTCTCACATGGCATTTCATCACACCACATTCAGGAGCACCAGGTAGGAATTATCTTATCCCCTTCCCCTCTCTGGGGCAGATGAAGAGTTAGGTAAGAACTGGGAAACATGCTCTGCCCTTGTCAGCACTCAGAAGTGCTTCCATCTCATGTTTCTCAGGGCTGTGGAGCACCAAGGCTGTCAGGAACCAAACACATCTGCATCATCCCACGGTCCCCATAGAAACCTGACTGTAGTGCTTTGTCTGGTCGTTAACAAGAACTTTGCTCCAAACTATGTTTCCTGGGCTGAAGTGGTAGAATCTGCAGCCAAAGCCTTTGTCTACCTGCACAGAGAGATAGACAGGCACAGCAGGAGGAAGGCAACAAACAGCTCCTGCCCTCTACAAAGTCTCAATGCAGATCCTCCATCATGACATCACATCTTGATTGCTATGCAGAGCTCTAGATTATAATTTAAGTCTCAGATACAGCCTCAAAACAGCCCTGTTTGTGGAAAACAAACAATGGCGTATTTTCTTCCTTTTCACTGGGCAAAGAATGTTTCAAGAGGAGAGCTGCTGCCCACACCATTTTTTTAAGTTCTGTCTTCTTGCTTCATCATGGCCTTGAATATTTCTTTTTTCCTGCCTTTAAATCCAGGCAAGTCACTTGCACAACAGACTCCCTCTTAAGAGTCATTGATTTAGGAGAAAACTGACTGAAAGCCCTTCCTTTTTTCCCATCTGAAGTATTGAGATCAGGATTGAAGCCCATAATTTAAGCAGCTGCAGCTGATGCACTCTGCAAGATGGCAAATAAGTAAATCTCAAATCCAAGGAGCTTTGGAAAGGTGGGGGATGTCAGAAAGTTCTGCTTAAATAAAAATTATGATAATACTTTCATGAGGAAGAATAATTAGTGAAATGACAAGGAGACATTGAAAGAGCCATAGCATCTGGCAGATAGAGCCAGGAGGAGAGGGGAGAAGATTCCCTGCCATGGAAAGGTGTGGAAATTTCAGTCATTGACAAATACTCAATTGAAGTGGGTCAGAAAAGATACCTTGGAGAAAGCAGAGATCTCTACTGTTTCTTTTTTCCAAACAAATGAGTTTCAAGTGTGAACTCTTTGTATTGTCTCATTTTGGGAATATTTTCCTGAAGATGATAACTTTCAGACCCAGGCCAGTGGCATCCCTGATAAACCACTCAATAGATGTTCTGAAATCAGGCTCAGAAGCTTCACCCTGCCCAGCGAATACTCAACCTTCACATAAGGTTGAGTGGCCAAGGCCACAAAAAATTTGTCCAAACCTTAAACTATGAAGATGATTCAGCTCTGCTCCTGTCTGAGAGGCAGCAAACACCTCCGTGCTTGTGGAGGGGTCAGCAAGAACATAATCTGTGCCTCCTGAGGGTGCAGGGACAGTCAGCACTTGGAATTGTCCTAAGGATTGAGACAGCTCATGCAGGCAAGCTTCTTCTGGGGAAGAACTAAAGGCTTGTTTATAATGTGAAAAATCCATGGAAAAACCCCATGCATCCCTGAATGCATATATCTGTGTCCATAGATATATCCATGCAGGGAGAGTTACTGACCAGTGTTATGGCTCCTTACAAGGAGCCATCCTGCAGATATAGAGAAGTGTTTTATCTTTGCCTTGTTGCTTTCTCCTAGCAAGCAGGGTGAGTGAAGCCATGGAAAGATGTCTCAATCTGGCAGGCCAGATGATCCTCTATGCAGGCCATACAGCTCCCATGATTTCTCAAGGTGTCCCACATTGGGCTTAGTGCCAGTCTCCATGTTCCAACAGCTCCAGGCTAGTAGGGCCCACCACATCCATGGTTCCTCAAGCCTGCCAGCTTGGGAATGTTCCTGTCAGGATTTGCAGGAGACCTGCAAGGTTGCCCTAGTCCAGCTGCTGGCTCTGTAGCAGATTTGGCCCTCCTAGGGACCAGGCATCCCCCTCCTGGGATTACACATCCTGCCTTTCTAAGTGTAAACTATGATTTACAAGTCATCACTTGAGAACCTATCTGGTCTCTTCCTCAGAAAAAATACAGCGGTCTGCCTCAGTCCTTCCTGTCACAGTTAGGGCACCATTTCATGGCTGAAACCTGCTTTTCACACCTACTCTTCACCTCCAATTAACAGCTGCAGAGAGAGTCACCCAGGAGGAGGCAGTGCTATGCCTATACCTCCATCCCTCAGCTCAAGGGGGAGTCTACACTTCGTGTCCCCCATTCCTTGGACCCTGCATCTAACACCATGTGCGCCCAGCAAACACCCATGTCCCAGCCACTGGTGGTGGCTCACCTCCCCCCTCAGAAGTCTTTAGGGACAGCGAGATGGCCAGCTGCTCGTCCTGAGCCAGTGCTGCTTTTTGGCTTTCTGAGCACGTAGGGGCAAAATCTCCACTTTTTAATGGGGGAGAGGAGGATGGAAGCTGGGAAGAGCCTGAACAACATCTGTTTTGGAAATCTGCTTTAAATGTGTAGGAAATTTTCTTTACTTTATTAGACAATAGAAGCTACTCCTGGATTCCGGTACAACACCTAGGCCTTGTTGCAAGGAGAGGCAAGTGAAGGCCAACTTCTGCAGTGCTTCAGTCTAGACCTCATTGCAGAAAATCTGATGAGTTTAAGGTTTTGATCAGAATTTGCAAATACGTGACAAAAAAAGCCTTCTACGGTATTAGTTTGATCTCACCCAACTTTCAACAGACCCCAGGCTGCTCTCCATTGGCCAAGAGACTCAATTACTTTTCCTCACGTAATTTCATGAAAGCACAATACTGGCTCCAGTTCTGCTGAACCAGCCAGATCCTGCGAGGCAGCTTCCTGGCTGTGAAGTGCAACAGCCCATGGCGGGAGCTCCAAGAGAGCCTGGAGGATGCTGCCAGGGGTCACCCACAGGTGTCGGGGACAGACACCCCTGGGTAGGCAAGGCAGAGGTTACCTGCACTGAATATGCAGAGCAGAATCTACCATTCAAGCAGCCTTGGATGACTGCAAGTTTTCAAGCTTTAAGAAAAAAATCACCAATTATTTTAAGAGCCAGTGTCATTGCACTTGTAAGGAAATACAGAAGAATCTTCTAGAAACTGTTAACCTCCAGGATTGTTCAGCAATTTAATAATTTTAAGAAAGTAGCTGTAATGCATTTCTCTACATCTACAAGGATGAATTAATCAAGCAGACAGTAGCTCTCAGCAAAGTAACATAAACATTTTTTTGCTTCAGTGCAAAAGTCCAGTTTTGATTCATGGAGTCACATCAAGCCATTGCAAAAAAGAAACCTGCCTCTTGCTGTTACTCATTTTTGGAGCTTATCCAGTTCTTCACAGCCTGGCATGTAGAGTGGTTTTATCTCCTTCCTGTCCATCCTCCCTAGAGTTAGGTTCTGCTGTGAAAGACAGGGGTGTAATTTTACTTGAGGCTTTCTTAGGAAAAGACAGAAATTCCCATCACCACCGAGGAGCTAGAGAGCACAGGGCCCTTCTACACCCTGGCAAACACAGCCCTGAAGGGTGTCTGCCAGGTAGGACCATTGCTCAGAGACAAGCCAAACTTGTTTGGAAGTCCAGTGCCAGGACTACTGGGTGCAACCTGCAGGGTGCAACCCACAACCAGTCCATTTTCATCGCTGAGATAAAATTAGCTGGTACTGTCAGAAGTGGCAAGACTTACAAATAAATAAAAATTAAAATATATATCCAGCAGTTTCAATTTCCTACCTCACAGCCTTGGAAACAGGTTCCATAGGTTCATGCACCAACCTTGTGGATCTGACAGGATTCCCAGAGCAATGCAAAGGAGCCCTGAGCATCTCAGAAGTAGAGAGCCATTCGTCCAACCCACAGCACCCCTCAAAGTAAGGAAATTCCTCATCAAACCCAAATGGTGCAACCCACCACCCTGGCTGCTGGGACCAGCTCAGATGTGACCAGGGAACCTTCCTGACACTGTCCTCACAGCAAAAACCATGGAGCATGGAGAAGGGAGTGGAGCTTGGCAGGAACAGCTCTGTGTTAGAGCTAGCAGCACCTGCCAAATCTGTGCCATGGCAGCATGGCATCTGAAGGGAAAATACTGAACCAGTTCCTCACCACATGGAAGACGGAGCATTGCAATGACAATGCAAAGAATGTTGTACAAAATTAAACTATGCCAGGCTCCAGGTGAAGTGATCTCTCCCCACTATCAAAACTGTGGAGACTCAACTGAAAAAAAATAGAGCCTGGTTTAAAACCAGAAGGATGCAAATGCAGGACCCAGGCATGCTTCCTCTCAAATCTTCTGCATTGCATAATGACCCAAACAAAATGAGCATTCCGGCTGCTCTTGCAACATCCCTACTCCTAAGCTGGCAGAGATGGGCACAGAGAATTGGGCCGCCTGTCTGAAAGCACTTTGTGATGTTCTGATGAAAGGAGGCCAGGGAAATCCAAACTCCTTTTATCCCTTCCTCACCAGCCCTTGAAAGTGGTTAGAAAGCAGCTGCTTAGCCAGGCTTGTTTGGACCTTCACAATGTCTTCAAGCTTTCCCAGAGCACTCATATATTTTTTTTTTAAGGTTTTAAAAGCCCATCTGTGCTCCTGGCCCTTTAAGCCAAGTTCCAAGCCCAGATGGAGATTTTAAATCCCTGTAAAGAATGGGTAGACAGAGCTGCTGGTGGTACACCCTGCTCTAAAACGGCATGACCATATCTCAGACCAAGCATGTCCATATGGAGAGCCTCTTCCAGAGCCAGTTTTAGCTACAAGAAAATGGAGAGAGGCTGTAATGATTCCCAGATAGTTTGATAACCAGGGGTCTCACCCCTAAAGGACCCTACCCTGTTGTATCTGATGTTTTCTGTTTCTGTTCTCTCATCATTCAAACCCTCTGAACAGCTAGAGAGCGAGGCTGTGGGCCCCAGTGCCTCATGCATTTAGTGGATGCTTACATGCATAACCCACTTTGCACATTTTCTAGTTCACTTTTTCACGTGGACTTCCTTCTCTCCAAAATAGGTAAATAAATTAATAACTAACTAACTAAACAACTGGACTAAAACCAAAGCCTGGCACTCCTGTGCCAACTGTGGAATGATGCTTGTTTGGCTAGAAGTCTCTATGAAACACCCTCAGCATCAGGATGAGTTTGGAGCAGAAGAGGTCTTGCTTCCAAATTCAACCACATCACTGCACATGTGGGTTCAAGTGTCTATGAAGTGCAAGTTGCTTTGAAAAGTAACTCATCTGCTTCCCCTGTAAAAGGCACAGCCTTGGACTCCTTAAGAGATAAAGCAGAAGCCAGAGGGACCTTCCCGCACACAGCCAACAAGATGTAAAAGGCTCTGTCTACAGCCCTTTATTTAATTTACAAACCTCTGCCTGAAGAGGTGGGAGGCAAATCAGAGCCTCCAAAGGCAGAAGGAAGAGCAAGCCTGAGGCTTTCACAAGAAGTGGGAACAGAGTATCTCTTCAGATTTGGAGAACAGAGACTTTCTGGATAGGCAACAAGGCAAGCAGCAACTCCCCAGACTCAAAACACTGATAAAAACCACCTGAGGTTTGCTTCCTAACCAGGGAGAAAGTAGGTTGGTTTGTTTAATGAAAAGATTTGGGAAATCCCTTCCAGCTCAATGGCCACTGTAGCAGAGTGATCCCTTTGAGAGATCCCTACATCATCTCTTTTTTATACTGGATGGGGCAGCTCATTGCATGGCCAAAACAAGTGCTTTCCCCACAAAGTCAGGCTTACAGAAACCCTTAGCTCAAGCGTTGCAAGCAGAGTATCTCCAAAGGACTGGGGGAATGCGAGTCTGTACAGGTTGAAAGAAGCTTTAGAGCTTTAGGAGGAGAGAAAAAAAAGCTCACAACTGAGCTTAATCTCTAATCCAGCAGGTTTCTGGAAAAGCAAACTTCACCGCACACTGCCATTCTGTGCACACACCTCTGTGCAGATTTATGTGCCTGGCGAGGCTGGATCCATCCCGTGTGCTGGGCACAAGCTGGCAGCGCACTGGGATAATGCTGAGCATGCTGAGCCCACACACGTGAAGACATACAAGGCACACTCATTCCTCGAATATCTGATAATTCCTGGGATCCTTCTAACTCTGTTTATTGCCTCCGGCAGTCTTTGTTTCTGATGTGAGAAGATAAACAATGGGAATTGTCTTAATCCTAAAGGCAAAGAATAAAAAGCACTGAGCGGGGGACGATCCTTTTATCATGATACATTTGCAACATCAAAAAAAGTTGACCCCCTTCCTTTGAAACGCACTGAAATGTATCTGCTTTTCCTCCCCTGTTGGCAGGAATGAGCCCTCCGCTCTTTGCTGCCGAGCCCCCCGCGCCCACCCTTGCTCTGCCAGCACGGACGGCTGCACACAGCCCTCCCTGACTAGTGCGGCGAATCACCACTCCGCCTCGCCTCCCAAATCCTATTCCAGCTGCGTGCGGCGCCGGGGACCGAGGGGAGTCCCACCTCTGCACATCCGTGCGGGGCAGCTTGCCGACCTCACTCATGAAATCCCCACTTTCCGCCGTGCCCGTCCCAGGGCAGCCGAAGCTGCTCCTCTCCAGAGATCTGCCATCATCTCACAGAGCTTCCTCAGCAGGACTTTCTTCCTGCAGGAAAAACACTCCCACAGTTCCCAATATACCTTCACCAGAAGCATGACAGCTTAAAAGACCACCTTGATAGCTGCTATGATCCACCCACCAGTTGCTAGAGACGTGCGGCATGCAAATCGCTCCATCTGGCAAAGAAGGAGGGGAGAAGGACTAAGCACTAACGCATCCTAGGCAGCCACCTTTTCCCACAGGCAGGACACTTGAAGAGTGCCGCTGACACTGGCACTTTCTCCAGGCATTGGTGAGCATCCTCGAAAAACCACCTACATCCCACAGCCTCCAGCAAGTCAAAATGTAAAGGCAGGAGCTGTATCCGGATGCAGAGAGGACTCTTTGCACAGGGGATGTGTGCCCATCTGAGCACCTGTGTTTGGGATACACGACACTCAGGATCTTTCACGCTGACAATCCTGGGAACTCCTTAACCTGTGTGGTGTACTTGCCCCTGCCGAGAGAAACCCATGAAGGTGAGATGGAGGTGGCCCACGCTCCTAAGCCGGAGAGCGGGTCTGCTGGGTGCGTGCACGGGAACTAATTAGTTCCCGTCAGCCGGCAACACGGGCAGCGGGGGAAGCACCATCTCCCACCAAAGCAGATTTATTAGGAAGAACCGATGCCTTCGTTCAAAGTTAGGTGGGAAAGTGTTGTCATGCTCCATCCCCTCTGACCCGGGAAGGGGGAAAAGGGGGGGGGTGTCCTCTTCAGAAAGTAGTCCCACCGCCTTGGCAAACACGTAGGAATTTTCCAGAACGATTTCCGCCCCTGTTTACCTTACACATTATTTCAGTGTTTGTTCAGCGGGTTCCCGATGTCATCGGGCTCCTCTGCGGCATGCAACAGCCCCCCGACACCCGTCCTCGTACCGGGAATGGGGGGCCGAGGCGTGGGCAGCCCTGCTCGCTGCAGATCCCCGGGCCCAGCACGTTTGGCCGCCCCAGCTCTGCCAAACCCTCCCCTGGACCGCTGGCCCTCGCGTGGCATCTCGCCAACACGCAGGCCCCACTCCGACCCGACGTCCTGACCTCCACCCGTGATCCCGGTGTGATCCGGATTCATAACTTAAGGACAAAAAATGGGACGGGGCTAGATAACCAGCCCCATTCCCATCAACCGCGATAACACTCCGCCACTGAGCGGCTGGGGAGAGTCGGCATCCCCTGCCGCCCACCTGCCTGCGGATGAGGGCTGCAACCCCACCGCCACCGCGGCAAGGGTCAGCGGGGACAGGGGACGGACGCGATGGCGACGAGCGCCCTATGCCCCGCCGGGGACCGAGCAGCATCGCTGCAGGGGGTCGGCGCCCGGTGCTGCCCAACCCCGCGGCACCTGCTCCGCGCCCCCGGGGCTACCAACAAGTTGCGGCGTGTCCGTGTTCCCCCTCGTGCCCCGCGGCTACTCACAGCCAGTTGCTGGCGTTGGCCGAGAAGGTGGCGAGGATGATGAGCAGCAAGGAGCGCAGAGAATACTCAGGGCTCATCCTGGAGGGCAGGCGGGGTGGGACTACGCGGAGCCGGCGGCGGCAGCGCCCCCGCCGCCCCGCGCCCAGGGCAGCCGCCGCCGCAGGTGGGCGCGGGCAGGAGCGCCGGGCGCTGCCCGCCTGATGCTCCCGCGGCGGCCGCTGAGCCCGACTGTCAGCGCGGTCGGCCCGTCCCGGGATGGAGCGGCGGGGCCGGGGGCGGGCCGGGGGCGGAGGCAGCCCCGGGGGCCGCCCCGGCTCCGCCGCTCCCTGGGCGGGACTCACTGCCGGGGACATCCCCGGGGCGGGCCGGCGGTGGGGAGGGCACCGGAGAGGGCGCCAGGGGCTTCGGCGGCAGGGAGGGCATGGGGAGTTTCTCCGGTGACGTGGAGGGCAGCGGGAAATCTGCCAGCGTCCCCCACCTTGCTGCTGCACCCACCAAGCGGCACCTCTGGGTGGGTTCCCTGGGTGCGGGGAGAGACGAGGGAACCTCGCAGAGGGGAGGGGCGCGGGTTTCCGCATTTGATGTTTTTGGGGTAATTTCCTGGTCGCTATGAAGCAGCAGAGCCCTGAGATGTCCTGGCGCTGCCTGGAGTGCATCGCCCAGGCTGCCTTCTTCAACAAGCACCCCTTTGACTTGGAGTGATTTCCGAAATTCCAGTTTCTGAGAATTCACTGTAAATGCCAAAGTGCATTTGAAAATTTGCAACTAAGGAGAGGGGTCTGGGGGGGTTCTGTCTGGGGTTTCTATCAGGAGAACAGCATTTGGAGATGGAACAAGAACAAGTTTGCAAACCCTCTTGTCATCTCAATAAGGGCTGCCCCGTGGAGAGCTGCCAGTAGCTGGTGGCAGGCTCTAGAATGTGCAGATGGAGGGTGATGCTTGAACAAATATCAAAGCTTAAATTCACCTCTGGAAAAGTCAACTCTTGGGTAATCCCAAGAGCTCCTAACAGCATGTCTTAACCACCCCGAGGACAAGAGATGTGGTGGGGATCCCTATCTCTGCTCCATCCACTATGCCTCTGTCTATCCATATAGGCATAAATGACTTAATTTAAAGCCAGGAGCAACATGAGCTGGCTGCTTGGTGTGAAATACAAGATCCCAGGCAGCCACAAGTGTGCACCAAATCTCCTCTTGACAATGTTGTTACTTAGGTCCATTACTAAAACCTCTTGCTACCATCTCTAAAATCTTGCCAAGCTGGTTTGGAGCTATTCAAGATTCCCTTTGTCTTTTCAACTCCGTTTTCCTGTAGCTGGGGCACACTTATTCAAAGCACAGCAACTTGCGCTAGGCTGCATATGCCTGTCTAACTTTATTACACCTACTTTAAAATCTCTGCATTAGTTCCCTGTCAAAGTGAGGATTTAATTTCAAAGTGCTTTGACTTATATTCCAGCTCCTGACAGGCAGCAGCCCACCCTCACCTAGTCATTCATCTGGCTTTCACATCCTTGCTGATTATCCTGGGTGAAAATGGGATTCTGGCTGCTTTGCTGGTGAATTGGAAGTTGTTGCCGTGAGCCCTGTCTGGGTAATTCAGTGCAACTGGAGCTGATTAATCTGGCTCATCATTTGAGACAAAGCTGATGCCTTCTGGCTTCTAATTGCTCAGGGTGTTGAGTGAACTTGTCACGAAGGCAAGAACTAATTGAGAGGCTAAGGGGAATGAGAGGTTAGAGGGCTGTGGCTGGCTGGCCAGAGCCACGTGGGTCTATGGGAATGTCATACTTTTGGGCCTCTCATGTGTTATTCCCCTCCAAGGAGAAACATCAGACAGAAGCCAGAAGGGTGGGCATGAATCCTGGGGTCCCGTCTGGCATGGACATCTGCAGCCCACGGAGCGCTCTTGGCAGAAATGCTTCTGGTTGCCAGGGCTGGTGGTGCTGCAGGCAGGCTAAGGGCACCCTGCTGCTCTTTTTGGGGTAGCTGTGGTGGCAGGATGGTGCAGTGGGTGCTTGACATTGATCTGGAGGACCTCTTGAGACTTCTCTTGGCCTGGGTGAGGAGTTGTAGATCATTTCCACCTAGTTCTGCAGCAGCTTCAGGTCCTGTTTCCATTGTAGCAGGTGGAACAGAGGGGGACTGTCCTGACTTAACCAGCAGGAGAACAGGAAAGCCAGGCCATTGCAGCAGTCGCAGTGTGCATTGGGGATAGAGTGTCACATCCACAGGATGCACTGGGGATAGAGTGTCCATGGACTGATGAGTGGTACCCCCATGCCACAGGGGAGGCAGATGCAAACACCTCTGGAGTAAGTCACTCTGACAGGAAGTGCAGTGTGAGCTGCCTGTGGAGATGATGACAGTGCACCAGGGCATGAGGGGTGTTTATTTTACAGTCTCTGGGGTGGAGGAGGTGATGAGTGTGAACGGAGGACAGAATATGGAAATGGGCACTCACTTCAAGGATGTGGGTTCCTTGTTCTTTTCAAAGATGCCCATGAAACACTGCTTGGTCATTACCTACAGCTTTCTGGAAGCTGGGTTTTTTGGCCTCTGATTCAGAAGGTGCTAAGGTTCTTTAAAAACCTAAAGCCCAGCTGATTTGGAAGAGAGGAAGGCCCAATTCCAAGGGAATGTTTAAGGGACACAGCAGGTCTCCTGGCCTGTGCATTGCTGCATAGGCCTCTTGGCCAGCAGGGCCCCTCCTGTGTACTCCTCTCAGGACAGCAGCTGGTGATGAAGGCCCCTTGTCACTGCCAGTGTGGGTTGGAGTCAGTGCCTGCTGACCACCCCAGGCTGCAAGGCAACACTCTTTGTTACTGACTGTGTGTTGCTTTAATGAACATCTAACTCCCATTAGATAAGGAGACTCCCTTTGATGTGTAAATATTTCAGTGATGGGAAGAGGAATGAAATGCACCCCAAGGCTTGCCCAGGTGGGTATTTATTCAAAGAGAAATTACCATCACCATATCACAGGCAAGGCAAAGGGCAAGCAGTGGTAACAGGAAGGGGTTTTCAGCTCAGAGACCAATATGAAAGCAACAAAGCATGCAAAAATCCATGCAAAATTGTAGCCAGGCTCTGGATATAAGTGATGTAAATCCAAACTACACTGAAGAGTAAGTGCAGGCAGGTAGCACTCTTTCTCAGTTTCTGGATCTGACCAGTGGTATCAGTCATGGAGGTTATGAGAGATATTTTACAGGTTCTTTTCAGGTTTCTGATGCCCCATGGGCTTACCAAATGGGATTGAAAATAGGGTACTCTACAATTTAGAGAATAATCTCTACCATGTGGTGGGGAGAAGAGCTGCAAGAAAAAGTTCTCCTTAACTCATGGGTGAATCTGAGGCTGTGGGAGTTGGCTCTGAATAGAAATAATTTCTGTTTTGGATTTAATGGAACATAACTATTGGACACTTTAGCAACAGTACATGTAATAATCCTGTCCTGGAGAAAGGAGAAGTTCTGGGAGCCTTCATGCCAGAAAATACAGGACAGTGGTACTCCTTTACAGAAACCTGTGTTTTTTCTGATTAAATTTATTTCAAACTACCCAAACATTTCCGAGTGGCACTGATGACTGGTTAGAGTAGGGACTGGATGGGACTGCAGTTCACAATCAGAAGCAGCTTTGCAAACATGAAGGTTGCTCTGACAAAAGAGCTGTGTCCAGTCCATTACAGTCAGGGAGCAAGCAGTTGCTGTAACCCATGCTCAGCTGGGCAGCTCGACACATCACAGTGGCCACTGGAACATCAAGACCAGCCTTTTTTTTAGCTGCAGCAGGATGCCTTTAGCCCCATACCTATTCCAGAGCCTGCTTGGGAATGTGCATATATTTGTATGAGTCTTCAGAAGCAGGTGTTCAGTTAAAATAAATCTTCAGTGGCATCACCTGAAAATCTGGCACTGAGGCTGGTAAGACTCACTCATCCAATTTTATTGTCAAATAGGGCACTGAAAAAAAATACAGAGTGGCTTGGGATTTAGGGACTTTTCTTTTGGGTGTTGTCTCTGAACACACCATTAAAATTTCTCTGGGAAAAATGAGTGGCTATGGTGATCTTGTGGGTGCTGTCCATGAGGGAAGTTAAGAGCATCCCCAAATATTGTGAATGCCTTCAAACCATACAATTGCAGAAAGAGCCAACTTTTCCACTGCTCAGATAGATAGTTTTTCACAGGTCTGTGAATGAACTGTCCCCTGGGTTGTACTATTTTCAGAGGAGATTGTTATCACAGTTCCAGATTCTGGCATTTAAAATATATCCCAACTGATTTCCCCACTCACTTGGGTGCCATCCACACCAAGCAGTGCGTAGCATTGCTGAAACAAACCTTGATCCAGGTGCCGGCCTGGCAGTGCACATGTGGACAGCTGACACAGGAGTGACAGCTCACGACTACATTTGCCCTACTCATTCTGCCCAGGAAGAAAATGAGAATTTAGGCTGGTTGGATACAGAACACGCTGATTCACTCCTTTCCAGTGCTCATTATACCTCCAGGCATTTAAGAGCACTGAGACTTCATCCCCCACCATGGGAGCTGGGAGAGCCATGCTCAGCTGAGCAGGATGAAAGGAGGGATGGAAGCCACCAGGACCGCAAAGGGTCTTCCAGGCTAGGGATGGTCAGGAGAGGACAGGGCATGGGTGAACACCTTGGACTGTTCATGACTTGTGGTGGAGTTATCTTCAGCTTATCTTCACATTCAGCAGATGTGGCAGATGATGGAGTCCCAGACTGGTTTGGGCTGGAAAGGACATTAAAGATCATCTCATTCCACCCCGTGCCATGGGTAGGGACACCTTCCACTATCCCAGGTTGCTCCAAGCCTCATCCAACCTGGCCTTTAACACTTCCAGGGATGGGGCAGCCACAGCTTCTCTGGACAATCAGTTCCAGGCTTCACCACCCTCTTAATAAAGAATTTCTACCTAATATATAAACTAGTCTCTTCTTGTTTAGTTCAAAACCGTTCCCCCTTGTCATGTCACTATCTGCTGTGTTAAAAGGTTATTCTTCCTCTTTTTTTATAAGCCCCTGTAAGTACTGGAAGGCTGCAATGATGATTCCCCAGAGTGATGAGACCTACAACCACCCCAGGTGGCGTTACCATTGCCAAGGTGCTCAGCCTAAGTGATGTCAACATCTTTCTTCCTGTGTGTGACCAAGGAGGTCATAGGGCTGTGTCTTGCTCCATCTCTCTCCTTGCACCACTCAACCCGTTGGTGCTCTTGCTGGTGTGGTTTTAGCCCAGTCAACATGTATGTTGCAGACAGTGGCTAGGCAAAGAGCAAGGGATATCTTGTCCTAAGCCATAGGAGAGGTAAGGCCAGTTTATTTTAGGCTTTACTGTATGTTCCCCAACAACTCCATACCATTTCACCCTCGGTGCCACGATTCCCTTGCCTGCTTTTGTAATGCAGACATGGCCTTTTGGGGATACAAACCAGAGGTATTAAAGAGCAGAAGAAAATCATTGAAAAGACAGGTGCTGATTTAGATTATTTGGTCTACTGGTAGTGAATAAAATACTGATGGAAAAAATCTTCTAAATCTCTGAAAGCAAGAAAAACTATGCCTGGAAAGAAATTCCCAGCTTTGTCCCATGACAAGGGCCGACAGAGACAAATGAACTTGTCTGGGCCAGTGGAGAAGTCCAGGACCAAATTCTTCTGCTGCTTCTCATCCAAGGTTTCTGCTTGTCCATGTGTAAATTCCTCCTCTTTCATTTGGCAAAGAGGATGAAGAGTTGCATTGGCCAAGCCATTTGAAAGCCATGTGAAATATCAATTAGGACAGAGTTTTTCCTGTATTTGGCTATCAGATAAATGTCAAGACACTGATGTAAGAGCAGAGCATGGCTATGTTTGGAGGACATCAAGCTGCATTTCCCTGCCCTGACTGGTGAATGTTTTAAATGGGGACAGCATTCTCTCTCCATACCCATCTTCAAGAGGTCCTAGTGTTTCTGTAGAACCATCTCTTCCATTGGCTCAGTTTGCATCCACCAAGTGGAAGAAACAGGAGGCTGAGATATGAGCAGCATCTTTGGGAGGTCTGTTCCTTTCGTGAGGATGTGTGTGGAGCAAAGTGCTGGCTGTACAACTTTTTCATGCTGGTGTCAGATAGGTGATGCAGGTGTGTGGATAGGGAATTCTCTCCTGACTGGGAGGAAGAAGCAGAGCTGGGCTTTGGGAGATACCCAAGGGACAGGTTGCTGCACTCATACCAAGTTTGAGCCTGCTGCTTTGCCAAAATGCAATTGATAATTGAACCTGATTCCTGAACCAAGTCCTTGTTTATCCTGAAACACATCAAGAATGAAGCTCGTGCAGAAGTGTTTGGCTGTCTGGGGCTCATCTATTTAATTTTCTCTTGTGGTGGGAAATCTCTTATTTTAAATAAAGTTCTTTTCAGAAATGACTAATTAAACTACAGAACAGGAAATGTAAGAGACAGTAAAATCCCCTCAGCTGTCCAGTGCATTTCTACGTAAATATGGTGGCAAAATGATGAAAACAAAACCTTTTGGAGACAAAGGCGAATGAGAGACCTGGTGAGGCAGCACTGAAAAATCTATTGTTTGTTATAATAAAGTGAAACCACTGTGTTTATCTTGTGTCTTGGAGGATTTGGCACAATTATTCTTAGGAAGGTAGGGAAGCCACATAGAAATCAGAATAGCCCAGATTTTTTGCTAAAATCTTTGTAAAAATCAGGTTATTCAACTACAGAAAAGGACTTCTTTGGGGCTGTTGCTTCTGAAATTATCCTGCAAAACTGGAAGGACTGTAAATGTTTGGCTTTAATAGCTACATACAATGCAAACCTAATCAGTGAAGCTTGAAATGTCCATAGCAGGGAAGAAAGGTAGAGTTTTATGACTCTATGGAGGTGTGCAGAAGACCAGACACAAAAACTGCCTAACACCCATGTAGGGTGTAAGGCAGCCACTGCTCTCCCATCTGACAAAAGTCACTCTGTGATCAGAGACAACTGGACAAATTTTCCACGCCAACATGATCTGCTTGTTTGCCTGAGTTGGTTGTGAAGGCTGGGAGGAGGTATCGCACAGACTCCCCTTGCAACCAGCCTCCTCCCCCAGGGTGTTCAGGCAGCCTCATTACCCCAGCTCCCACCCAGGTTGCGTGGCTGTGGGGCAAGGCCCTGGCAGAAACCATCCTAGCAATTTGGGGAGGAATTACGGTTGTGCTGTCTAACTTTCAGTTTTTGCCTCCAGCAGAGGCTAAAAATGTTCCACATTGCTTAGAGGTGTCAGGTTCTGTAGCCGTAGGCTGGGAACAGCCCTCAGAAACTCTCAGTTACACATTACCCTGAATATCTCAGCAAATTACTCGTAGCTAATTGAAATAAAGGAAACACAGTGGCTCGGTTTACCTGGTGGACTGTATATGGCAACGCAACCACTGCATTTTGCATTGGTCATAAAAACACGATTTATTATTCCACCTGTCAAACACTGACCTTTTTTTCCCCCTCAGTCTGTGCTTCCTTCTCATGTCAATATAGCAGTTCATCCCAACTAATGTCAATAGTTTCTTATTAACATTTCAGCTCTAAAAGTGCAGAGCCTCCAAATAATCCTAGACATTCCCTAGAATCCCAAAACCTCTGGTCAGTGGTTTTCAACCTGCTTCGGTTTGCTGAGTCTGAAAAATTTTCCTGTGGCAATGCGGACCCTTCTAAAGCAACTTAACTGTACTGATAACAGACTCCAGGTTGATGAGTTACTTTTTGTGGACTCCGCATAAGTAGGAATTTGCGGATCAGAAGTTCAAAAGTGCAGATGCAAGAGATCCATGGGAGACAGGTAATCAGTCAGATGTGTGTCATTTTGCATGTTGAATTTAAAGGGGTTCTTAAGTTCCTAAGGCAGGTGTGCATCAGAAAAACTCCTAACAGAGATCACCAGGAATGGGACTGTTAAAGCAAATTATGGCTGTGGGTAGTTGTATATGTTTGACTTATGATGATGCATATATATCTCAATAAATCTCTGTCTATATCTCAGTGTATGTATGTATGTATGTATGTATGTATGTATGTATGTATGATCTATGATCTGTGAATCCAGCTTGAACTTCAGGAAAATGTCACATGGGAAATCAGTCCTGCACTGGCAATGATGAATCCATCACCTGTCCCCTGCTAATGGGAATGCTTCTAGAGACAATGTGGTTGCTGCAGCACAGGGAGCTTGTCCAGCTGACTTCTGCAGCATGGGGATTTCTCCAGAGCAGAATAAAGAGGTAGGTCATAAATACCGGAGAACCAGGGAAACAAAATGCAGAGGGGCTCAGATGCAGGAAATTTTGGGAGGAGATGGGATCAGAAAGGCATATGTTCACAGTCTCAGGTTAGTGACAAAGAATGGAACTGCTGGAGGAAAGAGCAAGGAAGCTCCACATGTTTGGGAGACAAGCCATGGGCAAGTGGAAGCGGAGAGGAGAATAAAAGTGACAGATTGTGTTGTCCATGTACCTGTGTTTCTTGCACTCAGTGACCAGATGATGGATGGTGATGGATGGTGGAGCAACACTGTGTCTCCTTGATGAGGGGAGCTGCACCTCTAGAGTAACTCCTTGGGGGCTTCTGGGCAAATGCCAGTGGAAGGGTGGCTGTTTTGGAGGAACTAGACACTCTTTAGGCCTGCTAGACCAAATGTCCTCTCCCATCCAAGGGGTAGCATTTGGAATTTGTGCCCTGGACAGAGGATGAGCATCATGGGTTTCCAAGATGGCAAAATGTCCAAGCCATGGGGTGGACCACTGAATACTGAAATGCAGGAGCCTTGCCAGGATGGTATTGGCAAGTCAGAACATGCTAGCAGAGATGCTCTGGAGTCACAGCTGATGAAGAAGAGGTGTCAGGAGCACAAAGGCATGGCACAGAAGTCCAGCAGTGGAGATGGAGGATGTGAACTTCCCATCACCCTTAGATGTCTGGGTAAACAGTGCCTCAGAGGGATGTTATGGGCACAGGATTTCCCTAACACAGATATTTTCTGAGGCAGATGCTCAGCATCAAGAGAAATGTGCTATGTCCTGACCCTCTGCACAGTAAACAACCCAGTAGCTGAAGCTGAGAGGTGGCCATGTTTCTTCTCCCAAGGTTTGTTCAGTGTCCTTTAACATTGGATCCCAGTGGGTACCTACCCCAAATGGGTCGCTATTCCTTCTCCTAGAGAGGGAGAAATAGCAGAACACATAGGGGAAGGAAGGCCTTGTGGATACTGAGTTCTCAGATGGGAATGCCATGCTAAGATGTGCAACACTCCATCATTGCCTCTGAAACACCTGATAGCCTAGAGGATATTGTTGGCCTACTGGATCCTTTAGTGATCCTCAGATGTGTCCTTTGCTGTGATTTGAGGATGAATCATCCTGCAAAGGACAGATCCTCAGTACACTGTGGGAAGCTCATGCCGGACAGCCCACCTCAAAGGGTTTGACACATCTTCCATAATGTAATTACCTGAAAAATGGATGTGAACTGTAAGATAATCATCCAGGCTCCCTTCTTAATCCATGGTGAAATGCTGGCCCCTTCATCTGTCCCCCACGCATTATTCTCGCAGGGGCTGTCGCAAGGCTTGGCAAAGCTGTAGAGAAGACTATGCCAAAGTTCCGAAGACTGGATTTTTTTTTTTTTTTTTTTTTGGTGTATGAGTGGGTGAAATGATCTCACCCCTGTCAGCCCTTATGAGGAGGACTCAAAAGCAAGATTTGTGAACCACTTGCTGATCAGAGGCATTTTCCCCGGTTGTCTCTGAAAGGGAAGTTAGAGCAGAAGATGCAGAGATCCAGTCCCACAGAGCTGCTGTCACTGATGCCAGAATTTGTAAATGAAGCCATGGTGACTCAGAAGTCTCAAAGGACTCCCAGCTGTAGATGTTGACATTGATATATCGGTCATCTCCCATCCTAGAACAAAGTTATGGGCCTCATATAGCCTACAAATGTTACATGACTCAGGAAATATCTTGGGGCACATCTAGCATTGAGGGAAAATGATAGGGAAGACATTTAACCATCTCTCTGCCTTTCTACCAAGCTGAGATGAGCAATACAGATGAATAATGTGGACTCAGGCCTGCTGAAATGAGTAGAAAAATGCTCAAAAGTATTAGGGTTTTTCCCCCCTTCACAAACTGCATTTTTTTGTAATTTCTTCATTTTTCAGATTACTGATTTCTGCCACTTGGGGAATTTCTATTTTTAAAGAAAATTAAGAAATATTTGAAGAACTGTTATCCAAGCAGTTCTTCTCCAGAGGTGCAGGAGTTGTTGGCAAGAGCCTTATGGTGACTGTGAACAGGGCCTGCAGCACTCACAGCATTCTTTTCAGTGGACCCTCTGATGCTAAGTGTTTGAGGGTGCTTAGTTTGAGGCCCCCAATTAAGAAAGAAATTGAAACACATTTTTGTGAGTTGAATTTTTAACTATCTGGCTATATTCCAGCATGCTTAGCAGATTCCCAGTGTGTCCCATCTTCTCTTAGGGCTGTTATGGTCACTTGCTTTAGCACCATTTCAAGACCAAGAGTGGGTCTACTCTCTCACCAAAGGAAACACCATACTTATTCCACACAGTTCATCTCTCTTGGGCAAACCAGAGCAATTTTCATTTTTTACTCTACCAGGATATATGGAAACATGAAGCTGTGAAAGAATTGCTGTTTAAGAGAATCAGCCAGAGAAAAGAACTAAATGTTTAGGAAAGTAGAAACAGTGATGTCCCACAGCACATACAACTATCAGGGAGCCAGACCTGATGTGTTTTTCAGTACTAAACACAATCAGCAGCCATAAATGCAGTAAGGATATAAGTTTTGATCCTGCCCCTGTTGTAATACTGTGGATAGGGAAAAATGAAACCAGAACTGCTGAGTAAATCTATCCAAATTAACAGTGATAAAGAGTGCTACATCCTTGTTGGGGTGAGGAGGCATCTTCTTGGCTTTGCAGCAGGCACTTATCCCTCCATCTGCCGGCAGCACTTGCCAGAAGAGAATTCCATTTAATCATCCCAGTCCTCCCAGAAAAAAAGGCCTTCAGAGAGGCAGAGAAGATCACAAACTTTGGTACCTCTGGCTGGTATCTGTAACACGATCCTGATTTTTCAAGCCATCCTCCAGCCCTTCCTAGTCTAGCTCTGGAGAGGTTTGGGGGAGTTGGGAACATCCTGCTCGCTTTCATGGACCAGTGTCTCTCTCCAGGAACACCTTGCCCTGCCATCACTGATGGAGGATGGCACTCATACAAAGCAGCAGCAGCAGCATTTTCTTTTGGAGGTCCTCTTTGTGCATGTCTTCTTGGAGGTCCTTTTTGTGTATGTCCTCTTGGAGGTCCTTTTTGTGCATGCTGCCACGAGTACAGGACCTGAGCCATGGCATCACGAATTCATGGTGGCCATGCCACAGCGAGCACGTCTGGTTTGCCACGCTGGCCGGGGCCGTGCTGGCTGGGACACGCCACTAGAGGGGGACACAGCCACATGTAACAGGACTTGGCCACGGCCACCTGTGGGGCAAACTCGTTGGCCCAGTGACCAGGTGGTTAGCATGTGCCATGACCAGCTCAGATCTTGTGGACTTCCATCGCCAGTGATGCTTCCAGCCAGCTCACACCCAACCACAGCATTGAAACATGCACACCAGACTCTCTGGCACTTCTGATGGTGAAGCCAATGGCTGTGGTGTGGGATGCATTGACCTTCCTCTTTGCTCTTCCCACTCATCATTGGTCTGACTTTGGAGGTTGGTTGGCATTTTCCAGATCTGAAAATCCTGGAAACTCTGCATTGGGTCTGCTCAGTATGTGGAGTGGGCATAAGGTATGGTGGGATATGAGCTGTGGGGAAGACCCAAAAATTGCTCAAATGAGAGGAAGAGTTTCTAGAGTTTTGTCTTTATCTTTCCTTTTACTGTGGCATCTCTTTGAAAAGGTGTCACTAGTATGGGATAGCCAGGCTGTATGCATGTCTGGTTTCATGAGCTGCAGCCTCCTGCTTCTTTTTGCTTACAGACCTTTTCTTGAGGGCTCTTAGCTGCAGTATCTTCTAATGGTACAGCTGGTTTGATCCTGGGTGTACTCCTCTGTTGAGGCCTGAAGGTGGGGCAGGGTGTCAAAGGATGGAACAAGATTCCTACTAAATTGTAATGGGATCAGTGCTTAATTCTTCAACCAACTTTGAAAGCTACAATGTTGAGGATCAAATTCCCCCCAAAAGAGAATGAATATTAAAACTAATTATGCTCATGATCATCTGCTTGTCTGGAAATGAAGAAATTTTTTGCATGTCTGCAAGGTCCATCTGCTGAGTGAAGGCAGACGTGTGATCCCAGCTATAGACATGCAGTGAGGAGAACAATAGGATGTTCAGAGAGGAATGTAGGCTGGAACCATGGAACTTGATGCAGAGGGTGTCTTGCAGATGCTTGTTCAAACAGATGAAGGTCTGAGGATGGGGTGAGATGTGTCTCTTTTGGCTGCTTGTGAGTGTCAGTGGGGCATCTGTGGCTTTGGTGTTCTCCTGTTGAACACCGACAGCATGGACAGACAGCATGGACAAGGCAGGTGTCAGTGGGTGTGGGACTTGAAGAGCACGTATTTGTGTGTGTGTTTGGATGGGATTCACTGACCTCATGGCATGTCTCCGGTGGAGGAGTTTCATGTGGCATATCTAATCCTGTGCACCAGTTATCTCATCCTCAGCAAACCACACAAAAGGCCTGATAAAGCTGACTGATATCAAATTGAATGATTCTCTCACAGGTGAGAGGCAATGGTGGGGGATCCTGGCATCTGCAGGTGCATGCAAACATGCAGAAATGCAGCAAAGATGTCTAGGGAAGACTAAAGTCTTGGCATCAACATCTCCCATGGTTATTGTTTTCCTCTGGCCAAACCCAAGGCTGTTGCAAAAAGCAGTGGTCTGTGAAGTTTGACTGACAGATCATGATTTTGTAAAAAAACCATGGGAACACCTGTATATTCCTTAGAGGTTTTTCCATCAGCCACACAAATTTTGTTTTGCATCTGAAAGGAAAAACAACTTCAAATTCAAATTAGAATACGTGAATTTAAATGGGTGGCTTCAAGTCCCAGCAGAAAATAAGGAATGAAATTACTTTGCATTGTTTTAGCTAATTTGCTGAATTTTACAGTAATTTCTCCTACTCACATGGTAGATATTTTATTTAGTATATTTATTGCTAACTGAAACTGTCCATAGCAGTGAAATTACTTAGGAATTCTTTAGTATAAATTATTGTTAATTTCAGCAATTGATTGCACAATGAATACTCTTTTTATTGCACCAGAGAAATGCAAGGCTGGGATTTCATACCATTAATTTTTATGGGAGTTCAATGTCAGGGCTCCTTAGGGAGCTTTGAAAATCACAGCCCCTAATTTTTAATTTTCAGTCTTTATAAACAATGCTATTTATTTGGGTGTGCCTGTGAACTGTGGGCCAGTCAAACACTGGTTCTTCATAGTCCCTGCCAAAGACTGGGTCCTTTGGAGTTTATTGTTTTAATCTGTAGTTACAGGGAGGAAGCTGAGCCCTGATGCACAACTTGATCCTGTGCTACCCTCCCCCAGTCCCTCCTCCGCTTGTCTTTGTTTGATGCACTGATGCACTGGACCTATGTGAGGCCTTAGAGATGTGACATATAAGAGCCAAAAAGTGTTATTTAGAGGGGTTGGTGGGGTGGACTTTGCTCCTGCTAGGCTGAGTGCGGACACCTATAGAAACTGCAGGGGGCTGGAGGAGTCAGACTGGGTTTTGGAGAAGTCTGTGGCCGTGGTGGGCCCTGGGAGATTTCAAGCTCAAGAGTATACACTGCACTAGTATGATCTGCAGGACCTGGAAAAAATTTAAGAAAATTATTGTGGAATCATCTTTCTGGATGTGCCACAGAGGAGGTAGGAGGCAGGAGAAGTTTGGAAAAGCCTCTCTGCAGCATTTGGTCCTGTGGGGATCATGTGAGTTTAGCTTTGTTCTTTGTGACCAAGATGGAGCTGGCATCCCATGCCTGAAATGTACCTGAAGCTTTGGAAATGCCGGCCATACTGTGATCTTCACCTTCCTCAAGAGAAATGGCATTAAATCCCCTGTTTTGCCTTAGGGCACAGGCATTTCCCCCAGGAGAGTCTTGACTGGCTCCCACTGCAATGACCCTATTGCCCTGACTCACATCTTCCTGGCCCATCTTCTCTTCTCCCTCCCCTTCATGGACAGGCTGCTAGGGGCCCAGTGGCTGCCAATGCCTCCCTCTGCAGTCTTGTGTGACAGAACCCATGATGCAGCCTGGCACGACATTTGCTGTGCTGCTGTTCATCCTCTGAGGAGCAAATCTTCCCCACACTGTCACTTGTGGCCAATTCAGCAACTCTTGTCCTCTGCAGCAGCTCTGTGGCTCTGGACCAACCCAGAGGTACTTGTACCTTGCTGAGTAGTGGATGTGGGTTAAATCCAATTTAAAAGATTGGGAAGGTCACAAACAATACTAAGTAAAAAACAGTGTTATAAATGATCAAATTGAGAGCCAAATTTATAAGAAAATTTAGCAATGATTTATTAGATTGTCAGTGAAACAAAATTTGGCAGGTGGCAAAAACCACCACAGCCAAGGGCAGTGTTGACCCCGGGATCGGCACTGGGTGAACACACGGGTCTGACACCCGAATGTCAGCGTCTCCCCTGTTCACACATGCCGCTTTGCGCAGCAAGTTTTTATACAGTTTATTCTGCCTGAGGCAGAGATGACCGAATGTTCCTTTGTGTCCCTTCACATGCAGAACTGGGGCCATACATGTGCAGGGTTAGACAAAAGTGCAGTCCAGGTGTTTAGATGTTGTCAGAACACTCCGGAGAAGTCAGCATTCACATGTAACAGGGTGGCGCTGGTGGTCACCTGATAACCGTGGTAGACGCAATCTTCACTCTTGAGTGGTCCTGGCATTCCAGGGAAGCCAGTGATCATCACTCAGGAAGATTCCATTCTTACGTTAAAGAACCTGATATTATCTTAATGTGTCTGGGAACTGGATGAATAAGACTCTGCTCCCTGCTGCGGCTGCGGTAGTCAAAAGACATAGCTTTGATCTTACAATATTTTATACATTAATAGCATGAATTATCTCTACCATATACTACACCAGGATCATCCCATGTCCATCAAAGGTAAAGCCCAGGGATGTGAGCTGTTTCCTCTACCTCACTTGCAGACTGTGGTTCCCTGCTCCATTTCTTGTGCCAGGAGTACAATTCACAGTGCCACTGGTTTGGGTGGGGAAGGGTTTAGCAGGGTTCCTCATTCCACTCAGAGACATCCCTGGGTGATGGGTCAGGGGGTATTGGAGACTTGCAAGGAAGTGCTGGAAACTCCCAGCATCTGAAGCTGAGAGGCCGTGGAATGTGGGGACCCAGTCCTTGGGTGTATCCTTCTGACAAGGGGCATGTTGCTCTGGAATTTTGGATGATGATGAAGGACCATGACTATGGAGGACTCTGACTTTCTTGTGACAATGAGGAATAGAGTAAAAAGCTTGCAAATAAGTGAAGGCATTTGCCCCAGAAAAGTAAGCTCAGGACTTGGAGGCAGAATCTTCATTCGTCCTGGTGGCCCCTTAGCTCACCCTTGACTCTGGCATGCAACACTGAGGTCCCTGAGACTGGGCTGATGAGGTCCAGGACCCAGGGGAGGCTTTAAGGACTAGTACTGAGCATCGGCCCTCACCATGCACACATTCATGCACAGTGGTCTCACATGGGAGCCTTTTTGGTGACTTCTTGCTGCCAGGTGAGCTCTTGTTTGTGCAGTTGCCCAGTGGATGAGATGTATTTATAGCTGTTGTTAAATCATAGCCATGCAGCTGAGGGACTGGGCCGCTTCCAAGGACTGCTCACGATGATGTGGTGGGGGATGGAGGCAGGTTACATATTTACACATTAGTTTAAAATGTGGATTCTTTCCCCCTGGGGGCCCAGAATAGCTCATAGGCAGCTGCTCCAGCCATCAGCTCAGCTCGTATTTATTTGTGTTTTTCAAACATTTAGTCAGTATTTACACAATAGATGCAATATTAGTAATATCTGAAATAATTTATATGATACCAAATGGGATTTCTCATGGCCAGTGGACTGCCTGAGGACTTGGCCCCTGATCCTTGTTAAAAACTCAAAAAAGCACAAATTAACAAGCTGTAAAATAAAGTCTTCATAAAAGAATAGAGGAAAAAAGGCCAGATCCTGGGATGGGCTGGGTGATCATGACAGCCCTGAAGGCTGCTGGGAATGGATGGTGCTCAACACCTGTGCTAATCAGGGCTCTGCTGCTCTGCAAGGAGGAGGAAGGGTCCTATGTAGCTTTCCCAGCCTGGACCTTGGCATTTCTCTGTGCCATGGTAGGAACTGGAGAATACCTACCACTGGATACTAATGGCTACTGCTGGAATCCCTTTGTCCTCCAGGCGGTGGCTGGGACCACACAGCACTGGGCTGGAAGTCTCTGGCTTCTCCATCTCTGTCTTCTGTAGGTGCTCATGGTGAGAAGAGTTGAGAGGAGGCAGCCAGGCTTTCAGGGAGGGGCAGACTGGGGGCACATGCCAGAAGCAGTGCTTGGGAGGGAAACCAGTGCTTGTCCATCATCTTCATGGCTGGACCCTGTTTCCACCCTGGTCCTCTGGGCACAGTGCCGCTACAGGGACCAGCAAAGTGACCGCTGCACCTCGAGGACACGTTTTCCTGAGAGATGGACTAAAATAAGAATGTATGTGGGACACCTAAACATAGGCCAGTGTTTTCCCATCTTTCTCCTGAAAAGCCAAGAAAGAGAAGCATTGCATGCACTTAGCACTGCCAGGGTGCCCCTTCGTCAAACATCCTTCCTCCCATTCACCAAGCATCTTGCACCTCCAGCAGCTGCCTGGCACTGTGAGCCAAGGGGGTCTATGTAGGCAACTCTTGCAAACTCCCATGTCTTCTTGCAGCCTTTCAGAGTCCTGGTGGGTCTCTTGCTTCACTAGAGCCCCTACAAGATCCCTAACCTGTGGTGACTGCAGATCAGCATGAGAATAAAGGGGGAATAAGAGCATCTTCTGTTCCTTGGTGCTGCCCCAGAGTGTTTCCTCAGCACCTTGCACCCATTGACATCAAACTAAAGGTGACTTTCCTCTGATGAAATTCTCCTGGCATTGGCTCTACCTCCCTCTAAGCAAGCCTCAGCATCCTGGGGACAAATTGGCCCCAGTGCTTCCATGCAGCCCCCACAGTGATCACACATCACTGCTCATGGGCTGACAGGGGGCTCTGGGGAGGGTTAGAGAAATAAAACTGTGGCATCCACCCTGCTTTCTTTTCCCTTTATATCTCCTCTCCTAATCTTTCTCAGTTCCAGGGAAGGTCGACATTTCATCTGTGTTATCCACAGCCGTCCTATGGATGTTACCCACTACTGCTCTGAGGGGTTGTCCTCCTCCTCCTCCATGTCTCACTCCTGGCTTTTGGCCACGGTTATGAACTCCTCAGCAGTGTCAGGGATGTGGGTCAGGTTGGCAGTGGCCTGAGATGATGGCATGCGAAGATGGTGGAGAAAGTTTGGGGATGTAGAGTGGGGTCTTTCAGCATGATGTAACTGCAGGGCACATGGTCCATGGGTGCTGGAAGCAGGAGGAGGCGTGTGTTGTATTTCAAGCACGTCCACACTGTCTCTGCTTCTGCAGCCACTCGCCATATTCAAACCAGATGCAATATCCGCTTGTCAGCAGTGTAGTGTGCATGGGGGGATTTCATTCATGTGTTTTGGACCTATCCCAAGCTAAATAAATGATGGAAAGGCGCAATTAACCCAATTTCAAATCTAATCCGCTCTGAGTGCCTCTCTGTCCTGGGCCCTGCCTGTTCCATGTGGTAGTGACTTGCCTCCAGATATGTGTGAGGAAACACTGGACGCTTAGCCAACAAAATAGCGTTGGTGATGAAGGACTGGTGCTGGTGTTGCTGCTGTGTTAGAGTGAGCCTGAAGAGAGGGTCACATACTTGTGAGGCAGCATCCTTGCCCCAGTGTGTGGACGGGGAGGTATGACATAAGCCTGAGATCATGACTAGAAAGGGACCAGGTGACACACTCCACCATCTCCATGGCCACGGTAATGGCTGTGGAACACAAAAGTAGGGATGCTCTCATGTGAACTCCCCAGCCTGTTCACCTGGTCCGCTTTCATGGCCAGTGCAGAGGAGGCCTGCTTCCATTCTGCTTTGTTCAGGGCTGGCTCCAGAGCCATCAGATATTCCTGAGACTGAACTGTCCCACTGAACACCTTTTGTCCTGGTCACACCAATTTCTCTTTTCTTTTCCCTCTTGTTGAGAGCCATTTGAGTCTTCCACTGCCAAAATGCTGCACGAGGACCATTCAAAAAACATCTTTTGGCAGATCCATAGGCATTTCTTTCTCTTCAGTGTGCTGAGGGAAGAGGCTTTTGTGCACCTCTTCATGTGCAGGGGAGAGGAAAGGTCCTTGTGTAGCTTGTCCATGGACCTATTGACAAGGGATATCTTCTAAAAGCAAACTCCCTGCCAAGTTTTCCAGCTTTCTATCTTTTTGTTTAGAATTATCTGAGGGGACCTTGAGCTCTGAGTCTGAGTCCAACTGACTCTCATGAATAATCCTGGGGGATGCTCAGGGCTCTTTCAGGGGAGCATCATTGTGAAGAGATGTTGCATGAAGAAGCTGGCTGTGGTTCTGGATGTGGGAAGTTCAGTGGAAAAATCCCTGGGGAGCACCACTAACTTTCACCCAGCCTCAGAGGTTCTTTTTCCATCTGGGGTGGACTTCAGCCCCTGGGGAGATGCTGTCTCTGCTCAGACCCCAGGAAAGTTGTCTGGATTTGGGATCTGTAAATGGTGAGAGGGGTTTGTCTTCTGTTGGGTTGGGCTTGCCATCTCAGAAATAGCAGCAAAACTTGCAGCACAGAGCTTCCAATCTGCTGCCAGCTCAGAGAACCTTCTGTCCTGGTGCATGCATGACAGAGATCCTCCAGCCTCCTACATCATGGGAGCTGCCTTTCTAATCCAGCCCTGCTCATGACAAAAACTACATCATGGTGGACATGAGATAGGAGGGATAATAGGGCAGCACCTCACTGGGAAATGGACCCAGGAAGATCACTGATCCATTACTCATCCCAATGCCATCTTCACCTACTGCTTTCCTCCTGCAGGGCCAGGTGTGCACCCATCCCACCTGCCTTGCGTACACCTGCAATGACAAATCTTCATTTTTTCCCATAGTCCATCTTCAGCTGGCTCCATTCCACATGTTCGAGTTCTCCTGCCTCTCTTGTCCAGCACAGGTTGCTCTTGCTCTTACCCCACCACTAAGGCTGCCATTGCCCATCTTTGCATGCTGCCCAACTGTAAGAGGCAATCCTTCTCTGCAGCTGTAAGCTCTGCTCTCCTATCCCAGCTTCTGGAATTCCAAAAGCTCCAAGGAAGATCAGGACAGACCCTTCAGCTACTGTCAGCCTCGCTTTCTGCCAGGGCCTGCTGGTCAGCTCAGAAAGCTGTTTGGGATAGATTTATCTGTCTGGGTCTCTTTACAGCTCATTTCATCTGTCTGGATGCCTGGCAGATGAGAAGGCACCATGGCCCAACTGTGTCAGCCAGCAACTTTCATGAGATCTTCAGCAGGGACTGGGTGATGAACTGTAGCCACATAGCATCTTCTCACCCAGGCCCTTAACACTTAGAGCTGCTCTCCAAGACCCTCTGTGGGTCCTGAAGCCTCTTGAGGAAAAGCCTCCACAGGAATCTGTTCAGGAACATCTTGCCCAAGCCTCCTCCTGGATTTGATACCCACTGTGAGGACCAGGGCACCTTGCTGGGCTGACTGTGGATTGTTATGACAGAGTCACGGAGAGCTGGGGGGGGTTCATCCAGACCAGGCTCACTGATGTGGGTCATGACTGGTATTTCATCCAAACTGGATAAGTTTTTCTGATTGTCCTTCTGCTGATGCTGTGGACCATAGGAGCAGGAGAGTGTTTGTCTGTAGGCAGACAGACAAACATGCCAGAGGACAGTGGAAATGGAAAACAGCCCACACTTGGGAGTAGAAAGAGAAGTTGAATGTTTTCAGAAAATGTTCTCTGATATCAAAAGGCTGCTCTGCATGACAGTGTGATCTCCTGATGTGGCTCCTCCTGGCATCTCCAGGTATATGAATAGAAACCTGTTTTCTAAATGGTTGAAGCGACTACTCCACCCTCACAAAAACAAACAATAAAAAGTCCTATTGTGCCCTTTGCAGCCATGTACATTTTGGATAAAATCATACTTGTCCCTGTCTGTGTTGCCACTTTTTGAAGATGCATGTGCGCTTCTGCCTGGCCACACCTGGCATGCAAAGAGTGCCAAAGTACTGAAATGCTAAAGTGGAGGAAATCACCAGCTCTCAGTAACCAGGTGAGCGTGGAGAGCACTATCCTTGCTGCTCCATTCACATCCCAGCAGACAAGCCTGTGGATGCAATATCTAGCTAGCACTGTGTTCCTTATCCTCCTATTCTCCTTCCTCCTTATCTTCTCACCTAATCTTTGCTAGTCCATTCCTGTAGGCTGCCTTCACAACCTTGCATGGAGAATTCCAGATAAGGTACATCCCAAGCAAGACAGAGTTCAGGATTCCTTGTGAACTTGCCTCCCTCCACTTGCACTTCATTACACCTGCTCCCAGCCCTGTGGAGCAGCTCTTCAGGCTGTGCCGGGTGGCAACATGTACCAGAACCCATAGGCAACTCAGCCAGGGGACTGAGTATCACCCATAATTTCTTCCTGGCCTCCAAATCATGTGAAGCTCTGCAAAGATCTGCAGAGGGAACGCCATGGCATGGCACCACAACAGAGATCTGAGGGTCTGCTGGCTCAGGTGAGTGGTGGTCTGGCAAGAGAGAAACACAGCACATCTTCTCTCTGCCAAGATCTATATGGGAAAGGAGCCAAAGGCAGCAGGGAGTTTGCAGAGAGTTAAGTGGCTTTAGCATGTGATTGCAATGTGTTCATGTGTCAGGGCCTGGCAAGTCTGGCTGTAAAATTAGATGAAAGCAAAGAAACAATCTACATGCTCTGTACATGCCATCAGCCAGCGGTTTTCTGTAAAAAAGCCTCTGTGGATTTGATGCAGAGGAAGAACTCAGTCTTCCTTTAGTAATGCCCTGATTCCAGGAGCTGGGTCTTGAAAGAAACAGCAAGTCTTCCAAAATGTGCACTGAGAGTTGTCCAGACTGCAGTGTCCTTGGATGCCTGGTTTCTTCCTGCACTGCTGGGCATTGCTTGGTCCATCCCAGCTGGGGGTTCTGGGAATGGTCATGGCTGTTGGGTCCCTTCATCTACACAGAGCAGTAGTTGATGTTGGTGCTTCCTTTTGTGTGTGAACTGGTGGGAAGGTACTGGGTAGGATTTCCATGCTAGGAAATGTGTTTCCCACTGCAGGGTCTCTCTGCCAAGAGCACATTGTGTGACACTTTCATATGTACACAGGATGGGATGGCTTCCACTCTGCTGGGACTTGAAGTCCTTTGCCAGTGCTGGACCTCAGAAATGCCCTTCTGCCATCACAGTCAGAGACCATCTCCAGTGGAGACCATCCCAGCAGCTGGGCAGGGATGTGGGGCTGTCTTGCTGTCAAACGCCCTCTAGTTGCATGTTTGTATCTCAGCATGGCCAGACCACCTCCATTCCAGCTGCTCCACAGCCTGGACACTTGAAACAGCCAGCTGGTCCTGTCCTTGGCCACAGGAACTGAAACACCAGCAGATTTCTCCCTGCTCCTCGTCTCTGTCCTGAGGCTGTCTTCCTGTGTGCTGGACAGCTTTGGAAGAGAATTTTGTAGCAGTGATCTGTTTATGAGCAAGGTAAACAGCTGATGCAGCAGGGGCATTTTCAGGGAAGGCTTTGCTTCATCATCCACTCAGGAGAGCCAACAAAAAAGCATTTGGATTTGTCCATTTCAATGGAACAGTCCAGCTGGCAAGTTGCGTGCATTTGTCCCTTCCAGAGGTTACAGATGTGTGCTGGACACTGTGGGAATGGGATTTTATAACAGTAATTAGTTTATTCCTGAGGTAAGCAGTATAAATAGGAGAAAAATTTGTTTCCTGTTCCAATGCAAATAACCAACTGGCAGCCAGTTGGATAAGGGCCACTGAATATCAAAAGCCGAACAGGGGACTGTGTCAGCTCTATATCCCCTTCTGGCTTATTTGCATGCTGGTTGGTAGTGGAATGTTTCTCTTTAGGTTACTAAATTTACTAGCTTACAGTATTTTTTTAGCTTGGGGCTGGTTATTTGAGTGGCCACTGGCCAATTGGCTGCCTACTGTTTATTTGAATGGCCAGTAGCCAGCATTTGTCACTGGTCCTCTGAGCATCCCAAACCCAGTTGCAGTTATTGACCCAGGAGAATGGGTCTGAGCTTGGCTGACCCCGAGACAGCAGCAGAGCTCTATGTCATGTCCTGACAGTCTTCTCCTTATACAGCCATGAGACTTTTGCTTCTTTGTCTCTTGGAAGCACCGTGTGTTTTCTTTCTGCTTTTCTTGCTAGCTTTTAGTTTTCCCCACAGTGGCATAAGCCACAGCTTGAAAGAGTTCCTGCTGTTCTCTGCTGCGTGATGCTTTCTAATAACAGTCTGGCCTGTCTCTGCACCTGGGCTGTGAGGTCCACCTCCTGCTCCAGTAAACATTGCATCTGTGTTTTCCCCAAATTTTCTTCATGCCCAGTCCCAGACTTGTACAGGATTACCACCCTCTGCCCACTGTACCTGTTTGGCTTTGGCTGTCTTATGATGTTGAGATGGGACACAACTGCACTCCCACAGAGGAAGAGGAACAGCTAATGGTTTTCCCACCAACAACCTACCAGACCAGAGGTCCCTCGTCTGGCTATTGGTGCTGGATTAGTAGAATGATGCTCCACTCCCTCCTAGTCAAGATCTGCAACAAAGACTTTATTTTCCTTCCTCTACTAGAACCATGTGGCCTTTTCTCTGTGACTTTCTGGCCATCTTACAAGTCACTGCATTTTCCTTCTCCCAGTGGTGTTTTTACATGACAGAATGCAGCAAGATCTGGGGAGCCTTGACAGCTCCTCAGGCCCTCAGAATCTTCCTTCTTGTCTGCTAACCTACTTCCACCTACTATCTGGACAGCTGTCTTCATCAGCTTTGCAGGGACAAGCAACTTTTTGTAGTAGGACCAAGCCAGCCTACCTTCATCTTCCTCCATAGTCACAGTCTTGTGTGTTTGGGGTCTCAGCCTTCTCCATTCCTCTACCTCCCTGCTAAATGTGTCTAGCTAGAACTCATTTAATACCAGCAACATCCCTGGGTTTTTATCTCATTCATGTGGGATCATCATGGAGGACAAGCCCCTTTCTTCATGCAGACCCTTGGCCTGTGAGGGCGGTGCCATAGGTCATGTTCTTCCTGTAGTTAGTGACAAAGACATTTCATGGGAGCTTTCCCCTGGCCTGTGGCCAGGTCCATAATTCCCTCCTGTTTGCCTGGAGAAACTCCACCCAACATACAAAGGTCACTCAGTGTTTCCCACAATTAAAGACTTGCCATTGAATGCTTTGCAACCCTGCCAGCTCTCATAGCTGAGGCTGGAATTATCCCTAGGATAGTGTTTGGGGTTTGTTTTCCTAAAGAAAGTGGGATATTGGGTAAAAAACAATCTCTCAAAATAAGGACAGGAGAAGTGTACTGTGCGACCCAGGTTAGGAGCAGGCTTGGTGCCTGTGACTGTGGAAAAGTCAAAGAAGGAACATTCTGGTGTTGGGAAGCTCTTTTGCATCCTCCTCTTGAACATTTACCATGCCTAGTATCTGTCTTGTCTTGGAGACAGATATAGTGGATATAGTGTGTGAGACATGACCTCAGCCCCCAGTCTGGACAGTGCTCCCTCGGGGCCCTGCCAGGGGACAGGGTCGCTGTGGTTCAGCGCTGTGGTTCTTCACTGCCCAGGGGTATGGAGGTTGATTAAGGACACTGCACAGACACCAACACTCCTTATTTACCAGGCTGAGCTTCCTGGGATCTTGTGAGGACTTAATACCAATCCTTTTACATGGGGACTTTCTTAAAATGATCTTCAAACACCTGCAGAACAGGTGTGTATTCCTAAATGTAGCCTCCGTTTTCCCGCCTTGAAAATGCATTGCGAGTGGCAGGTGCTTCCACAGGGGCTGATGGCACGAAATATTCATGGGATGATCCTTGTGTCCCTGGAGTCCCTATAGACACAGCAGGAAATTGTTATAGTGACACCAGATGCCAAAACCCAGACTCATGAGGGTATTTAGACATGCTGTGACATTTAAGCCCCTAATGAGACTCAGCCCACACTTCCAGCTGCTCTGGAGTGAAGTGACGTGTTCATGCTAAAATGAACACTTCAGGAGAGGCTGTTTCAGTCAGAATTAGAGGAGTATTTCCTTGAAAAAATGGGAAATCCCAGACCTTTTGGGGTTATAGTGTGAAGAGTGAGTAACTGTTGGGTCAAACCCCATTCATGGCTCCAGCCAGTGTGGCTGCAGATCCTGGTCAGCACAGCCCATAGTATTGTACTTTGCTGTCTTGATTCTAGACACACTTCTGGTGCTGTGTGGCTCCACATGGATTTCATGTTCAGCATCTCCCAACACATGCTGGTGACTCAGCAGAGCTCTGGCTGCCAAGGAGGGAATTAGGGCAGGGCCCCTGTGCTTGTCGCTTCCCCACCATCACCATGTAACTCCCACAACAGATGAGTCCCCTGTTCCTGCCCTCCCAGCCCTCTCCGCAGACATAGGCTGGCATTGCTCCCTTTTTCTGAGCTCAGTCTGGCTGGGTGCTGCTGGAGAGTCCTGAAGGGACTGGTAGGAGATTTTGGACCAACCCATCTGGGGTGGGAGGTGGAAAGCCAGCCATGAGGTGTCTGCAGAGGCTGACAGCATGTCAGATGATGGAGGCACCTCTGCATGTGGTCTCAGATGTGTCAGGAGCAGTAGCTGGTCCTGAAGTGCCCAAGGGGGACAGGGACTGTGCTGCTTCAGTAGGATGCTGGGTATGGAACAGCCTGTGCCAGGAGAAGACACCTAGAGTGGTGCTGGTCACATAAGCCAACTGCTCTGGCAGGTAGGCTGAATGGCAGGTCTCTGAAGAGCCCAAACCTACTTTGACTTCCCTTGGACACTCAATCCATGCCAGGTCAGAATAAGGATTGCTGGGACATGCTTACACCTCATGGAGGACCTGCTATGAGGAGACAGGAGACGGTCATGGTCCCTGGGCCAATGCACAGCTGTCTCTGATGTGGATGGTTTTGGACTCTCTTGTTCCCAGTGCCAGAGATGGTCTGGCCTCAGCATGGCTTCGTGGCTCCTCTTTGTGTTTGGTTCACGGCCACTACCATGAGTTCAATGAGACAACTCCTTGCCATTCTCCCATTAAGGAGAACTTCCACCAGGCTGCTGTCTGAATGGGGACCTGCCATCACCAGCCCAGTGGCTTGCAGGACATGAGATTTCATCTCCTGGCCCTTAATTCCTCCATCTGCTCTGCCAAATCCAGCCCCCATCCACCTGCTGCTGGCTGGCTCTCCAGCACATTCACAACCTGCCACACAAACCCGCTTGGGATTATTTTGAATTTAAAATCCTATTAGTCTTAAATTAATTGCCTTTTCTTTTGAAGCAGTGGATTGGAACTGGCGGGCCTGGCTTGTAATTATTAACTGGGGAGAGGCTTGCCCAGATAAAAGCTGCTTCTTTCCTGCTGGGTTTTGCTCTATAGGCACAGCCCTTCAGTCCTGCTTTCTTCTTTGGCTTTTATTAACCAGCTCATCCCCTTTCGCTGATCGCCTTTTTATCTGGGAAGGGATGGAGAAGCTTTGAACCCTGGAATTAAATTCTCCTCAGAGCCATGATGAAGGGGCAAGTTTTGGTTCATTTCACTCTTGGGGAAAGTGGGAAAAGCCCTAATGGGAAATGAAATGTGTTGGCAGGAATGTCAAGGGGTTAATGCAGGGGGAACCATTGCAGCACGTGGGGAAATGATCCCACCTGTAATGCAGCCAGGGCTGGTATGCACCAGACCCAGGATCCCTGCTTGCATCATGGGAGAGAGCTTCCCCAGGAGCAGTATTCTCTGCCTTTTTCTGGCATAAGGACCCTTGGATCCAGCACAAGCCAGAGGGAGCCTCAAGCTGTTACTGCAAACAGCTCAGGCACAAATGGCAAGCAAAAATTATGGGGTTTTTTAAAGACTAAATTAGATTCAGGAAATTTCTGACACCAAGGCCTGACATCCATGCACCCACTGAATCCAGATAAAGAGGGTTTGCATATCTGGGTCAGGGCTATGTGAAGGCATGGGTCTCCAGACTTCCTGTGCTCATCTGGTGGGATGGTGGCTAGCCCCAGGACACAGGTCAGGACGATGGAGGCACTTCCATTGTGTCCCTGCTTGCGGTCTCAGATGTGTGAGGAGCAAGGGCTGGTCCTAAAGTCCCCAAGGGGGACAGGGACTGTGCTGGATTCAGTAGGATGCTAGGTGTGGAACAGCCTAGGGAGGATACCTAGAGTGGTGCTGCTAGTCACATAAGCCAGCTGCTCTGGCTTTTTTCCCCTCTTGGGTGGAGCTGAGGTCTGGCTTCTTCAGATCCCATCCTGATGGTTCTGCCTGCATGGAACTGGCTCCTTCCAGTCCTTCTTTGCCCAGAAGTGCTGTTGATGGCCAGTGCTGCTCTGCTGGTAATGGGGCTCCATGCTGGTGCCATTCCATTCTCACCTCTGGTCCAGGGACTCTGGAGGGATTTCGTCATTTCTCCAAGGATGTCAGGGGTGTCTCAGGAAACTTAAACTTTAAGCCTCAGTGACCAGCTGGATCAGCATTGGTCAGCACAGACCACAGCAACCCCAACTGCCCTCAGCTCCATCCCCAGGCAGACAACATGGTAGGGGGAGAGCAGTTCAGTGAACATGGCAGTGGTGGTCCAGGCTTTTCCATGATTTTTTGATTCCCAATGACAAATCTCTCTTCAAGTCTATGCATGACTGAAATTCATCTTGGCTTGTGGGAGCTCAGTGAGCCAGCCAGGGAGGAGGGGTGGGGAGGCTGGGCAGCAAGCAGCCACTCAGCTCGCCCAGCCTGCTTGCCAGATTAGGCAGAAACAGCTCTCACGATGACAGCTCATGGCCAGGGTGAAACAGGAATTCCAGCTTCACAGACAAAGTTATTTTGGTAGTTGTATGCAAAGCCCCCACTGGAAAATGTGACATGCTTCTTTATCCCCTTGAATTTGCTCACAAAACACTAATCAAGGCATGTAATGAACACAGCAGCATCCATTAATAAAGAATCATTATGGAGATGGATTAGTGAGCTTATCAGAAACAGGTGAAAGTGAGCTGGGAGTCTACTCTGGGCAGCATGTGTGAGTCAAGGCTTTCCCAGCCCTCCATGACAGCGTGCCAAGAACCTCTGTGGGATGCACTAGATGGATGGGGTGGACTGGGGGCTGTGGATTTAGGAAGCTCCCCTGCCTCACAGTTTGTTTTAGGAGCTAACTCTTCAACCTTTCTCAAACTGTCCCACTTCCTGGGATGCTACCAGTGGCCTTTGGTCCGGTCCTTTGAGAAGTCACATCCATCTGGTGCAGCAGATAGGATTTGCTGGGGAGACCACGATCCCCCAGGAAGGAAGGAGGTAGGGATCTGGAGCATGGGAAATATTAACTTCTTGGAGCAATAATAGCTTCTCAGGCCAGAGGAGTATGTCTTTGTGCCCTTGTTAGCCCCTGACAGCTGCCTGGCTTCTGTCTTGTTATTAATACAGAGCTGACTCATGGTCTCTACAACCCCTCTACTCAGGATTTAGGCTGTGAAGACACTCTCACTGGTCTCACAACCCTCGATCAGCAGATATTTCCATGCAATCCTGTACTGCTGCCTGTGTGATCGGCAGCTGCCTGCCCTCCTGTAAACTGGGGACATGGCAGCCCTTCTTCCAGTCACAGACCCTGGTAGGACCCCCTCCCACCTCTCTCTGCCAACACTTCCTACTGTGTTTGCACAGGCCACCAGCAACCTCCGTCCCTTTGCCAAATGGGGCCTCCCATGCTCCCTCTGACTGTCTCCTCCTTTCAGCTCTGAGGTCCCTGTCCACCCACACAACTCTCCCTGTATCCCCAGTTTTCTGATCAGGTGCAGCCACACACCCCAGTATCTGACACCCTTCCACATTCTCTTTCCTTAGAAATTTCCCATTTCTCACAAGGTTCAGACCCACCTGGGGTGATTCTGGCTGCATGCTCTGATCTTCTGTCCCATGGATGGTTACACGTGGGCTGGAGGTCAAGGATTCCTTCAGGAAAAGGACAAGAAGCCTGCACTTTATGGACATGTTGGGGAAAGCTTTCCAAAGCCCTGTCTTTCCAGAGACAGGAAAAAAGGAACTGCTTCTTCTTTCATAAGTATCCTTCAGTGTGGATGCTGGAGCTTCCTAAGCACTGCCCAGGCTGCAGGGGCACATGAGGGTGCTGAGGCTGTGGTCCTCGTGGTTGTTCTGGGAGGGAAGCAGAGCAGGAGGTGTTTCTTTTCAGCTCAGGGCATGATGTCCTGTGAAGAGCAGGGGAAGGTGTGAGCCATTCTCATGGAAAAGGAAACCAGAGAGATGAGATTTATCCATGGGCATTATGTGTGGTCTCTACAGAAAACTGGTAATGCAGAAAGGACATGCATTTAACAGGAAGGACGTTTGGCTGGTGGTTCAGGAATATTCTGTGTATTCTGATGGGGTTTTTTGTGTACCTGTTAGCACAGCAGAGGAACTGTGTCTGAGCAGCCTTGCTGCAGACCTGGAGCTGCGTCCCAGAAGAGCATGACTTACTCCCAAGCAGGCCACCCATTTTCCTGAGAGGGAGAACATTCTGGCTTCCTCTGGAGCACCTGGGACAGAGCATTTTGATGGAAGGGCAGTCCAGAGTCCAGCCTGCCAGAGGTCAAAGAGCATTTGGACATTGCTGTCAGGCACATCGTGGGATTCTCGGGGTTGTCCTCTGCAGGGCCAGGAATTGGACGCAATGATTTTTATGTGCCCCTTCCAAGTCAGGATATTCTATGATTCAAGGATACCACAGTGGCATGTAGAGGGACAGGACTATGCACCCAATGGTAGGACCAGGCTTTCCAGGGTGAGAGGATGTTTTGTTGTGAGTATTGAGCCCCCTGCTCTGGTGTCTGGTCTGCAGCTGAATGGGTTACACCTGGACAGATACTTGGCTCTCAAGTGCCAAAAGAATCAGCAACTTCACATGTTTTCACTTACCACCTTTTTGTCTCAGGTGGATCCCTTAAAAGCTAAGCCTAACTCTCCAGTGTGTCTGTGCCAAGTACTGGAAAAAGCAGAACTGTAACAGGTCTCACTGAGGTGTTGCTGTTGGGATAATGCAACATGCTGGCAGCCTGAAGACCTCTGCAGCATGGAAAGACTAAGGGAACCCCAAGAGAAGTGGGGTGTTTAGTGTCAGAGGCTCCTTCTTTTTTTGGCAAGGACTTCTCCAGAAAGCACCCCCCAACGTCCACCCTACAAGGGCCTGCTGAAGCTCACCCAGGCCATGGAGGGCTGGGGCAGAGGCACAATGTGTGAAGATATTATTGTATTGCATTTACTTCCATGTCTCTGAAAGAAAAGCAAAATCTTCTTTTGTTTTGGTGGATGTTTACCCCTGCCAGGAAAGCTGTGGCTGGTTGGCAGAACGTTCTCAGGAACTGATTTCATGGCAGATCTCATAAGCAGTGGCTATCTCCCAGCTCAGCCTCTCCAGCTATGCATTCCCACTGGTCATGCTGTGGCTGGAATCTTCAAAGAAGTCTCAACTCCCACTGCATTCCTGTGCCTGCACTCATCTGTGAATAGGCTCCTGCAGACCAGCACAGGGCTGGGCAGGAGGTGCTGGCAGGAGAGGAGGAAATGCCTGCAGTTTTTTTTACTCAAGACCATCTGCACATCTTCAGTCCAACATGCTCTGAAAAGTCTTCCCTGGATGAGAGTGGTGGTCTCCACTCAGTCCAGCTCATGGCATTCTTTTGGCTTCTTACTGTGTAAACCGTGGTTTGCAGGGGGAACAGAACCTCTCCACAGTATTTAAACAGCCCTTGTTTTTTTGGAACTGAAGTGAGCTGCAGAGCATATTGCTGGAGTGCAGAGCGTGGCCACCATCTCTGTTGCCCTGGGTGCCAGCAGTAAATCTCCATGCACTTTTCTATCCACCTCAGCAGAGATGTCTGTCAAAGGCAGATTCTTAGTGGAGCTCCTGCCTGAGCTTCATACTACCAGTTTCTGAGCTCCTCCTTGCAAAATTTGCAAGGACAAAGTTTCCTAGGCAGGGAAACGAAGGGGAGGGTCAGGAGAAGAGCAGCAGCCCTCATGTTTTATTGACTTGCTTTCGTCTTTCCGGGGGATTTTCCTTTCTTGCTTTTGCTTGTTGTTGCACTCTTCTCCTGTCTGCTTGTGGCTTGTGATTTCCCCTTAATGTAACCTGAGTAGATTATGTGTTTATCTGTAATTATACTACATGTTTTGGCTGCCTCCTTGGTTTCTGAGGTTATTTGTGGAGCCTTAGCCCTGGCCACCCCCAGGCTCTTTGGGGTTACGCTACCCTGCACAACAACAGTCTGGTATGGCACAAAAAAGTTTCAGTGCCTCATGTTGTCCTGTCCTGAACATGCGTGGGAAGTGTCTTGTGGTTACCAGATTGGTGGGGAAGAGCCTAGATTCCTCCCACGTTGTAATACATCCTCTGCTGCACGACGCAGGTTCTTCCTCCTTGTAAACCTCCCTCTTCCTCCAGCAGGCTCTGTTGTTCTATGCTCAGCCACTCTCCTCCAAAAGATCCTTTCTGCTCAGTCCAAAAAAGACTATTGTCCTCCTCCCACCCTCCACCCTTGATGTCCCTGCCACAGGGGCTGGCCAGCACCCTGGCAGGCAGCTGCCTGACAGCTCCCAGTTGTGGGCTGCCCGGCTGTGGGCCCCTGCCACCAGCTGGCTGCTGCCTGCACCCTGCTCACCCCTCTGCCTGCACCCTGCTCACACTGCTGCCCGCACCCTGCTCTCCTTGCTGCCTGCACCCTGCTCACCCTGCTGCCCGCACCCTGCTCTCCTTGCTGCCTGCACCCTGCTCTCCCTGCTGCCCGCACCCTGCTCACGCTGCTGCCTGCACCCTGCTCACCCCTCTGCCTGCACCCTGCTCACCCTGCTGCCCGCACCCTGCTCTCCCTGCTGCCCGCACCCTGCTCACGCTGCTGCCTGCACCCTGCTCACCCCCCTGCCTGCACCCTGCTCTCCCTGCTGCCCGCACCCTGCTCTCCTCGCTGCCTGCACCCTGCTCACCCTGCTGCCCGCACCCTGCTCACCCTGCTGCCCGCACCCTGCTCACCCTGCTGCCCGCACCCTGCTCTCCTTGCTGCCCGCACCCTGCTCACACTGCTGCCCGCACCCTGCTCACACTGCTGCCCGCACCCTGCTCTCCCTGCTGCCCGCACCCTGCTCACACTGCTGCCTGCACCCTGCTCACCCTGCTGCCCGCACCCTGCTCACACTGCTGCCCGCACCCTGCTCACCCCCCTGCCTGCACCCTGCTCTCCCTGCTGCCTGCACCCTGCTCACCCTGCTGCCCGCACCCTGCTCTCCTTGCTGCCTGCACCCTGCTCACCCTGCTGCCTGCACCCTGCTCTCCTCGCTGCCTGCACCCTGCTCACACTGCTGCCTGCACCCTGCTCACCCTGCTGCCTGCACCCTACTCTCCTCACTGCCCGCACCCTGCTCTCCTCACTGCCTGCACCCTGCTGCCTGTGTTCACATGCAGGGGCTGGGGGCTGGGGGCTGTTGCTCCTGCCTGGAGGTACTGGCATCTGGGCAGGGAGTGGTGGGAGCATTCAGAAGGCAATGGCACATGTTTTGGTAACATTGCCAGTATTGTAAAAAGCAGAACTGTGACAGGTCTCACTGAGGTGTTGCTGTCAGGATAAGGTGATGTGCTGGCAGCCTGAAAACTTCTGCAACATGGAAAGAGCTAAGGGAGCCTTAAGAGGAGTTGGGTGTTTAATCGTTGCACCTTTGAATATTTTAGGTCTTCTTCTACTGGCTGTGACTCTTTTGGTTCCCAGATCCTGTTGCCCTTGAAGACCCTCTTTTTTTCCTCCATGAGGAGAGGATAGAAAAGGTGGTGCTGCCCATCTTGAACTGTTTTTTTTTCCTATAGATACCAAAGGAGCTGTAGTCCAGCAGTTTCTTGGACTCTGTACAACCTCAGTTCTCAGAGGTGAAGCCAAGCTGTAACCTGTCAAGAATAAAAATCATGGAATATCCTGTGCTGGAAGGTACCCACAGGGATCATTGAGTCCAACTCCTGGCCCTGCACAGGACATCCCAACAACACCATCCTGTGCCTGACAGCATTGTGCAAATGCTCCTGGAGCTCCGGCAGCCTTGGTCTGTGGCCATTCCCTGGGGAGCCTGGGCAGTGTCCCACTGCTCTATGGGGGAAGAAATGCATGAACCAAGGTCTCTTGCTGAGGTTACCGTGAAAGATCAGCCAGCAAGCCTCCTTCTGCTTCTGCTCTCCTGATAAATTCCTTTCCTTCAGCATCCCACCCTCCAACCTATGCTCCATGTTGTACTCCTGGTGGGTATTTATTTCCTTTGCAGCCTTTTAAGGACTTGTGGACTTTCAGGTTGTTGAGAAGTTCCGTCCTTTTATTTGTGCTTGTGGAGGGCAGGCTGGTCCCACTGCTCAATGACCCTGTTTGCCAAAGGCATCGCTGGGCAATGCACTGACTGACACTGTGCTTGCTCAAAATCATAGGCCTTTCTTTTATTTGGAAAAGTCTAGATTTTCTTTTTAGGACAATGAAATGAAGATACCCTGTGTTGCTGTGATCTAAATGAGCAGAGGGAATGCAACCATTGAAAGTTTGAGGGTGACACCACATTGAGAGAAGTGGTAAATACACTGTAGGTCAGAGCTCTTTAGAGGAACACTGACATGCTCAAGAGGCTACCAGAAAATTTATGAGGTGTGGGGTAAATGCAGATCCTGGGATGGAGTATCCTCATGCAATGGGAAGCTGGGAAGAACAAATAGATTTCTGTCCCCCATTTTGGCTCTTCTACAGAAGAAAGGGGTCTGCAAACTGAGGTGGGTCCAGCTGAGGGCCACAGAGGTGGTTGGTGGCTGGAGGACATGATGTCTCAGTGGAAGGACACAAGTTTGCTGCATGTGGAGAAGAGAAGCTTGGTGGGGATTTAACTGCCTGTGCCACTACTAAAGACAAGTGTGCAGAACAAAAAAGGCCAGCTCAGGTGCACAGAGAAACATGGGAACATGTTGCACTGAGAGAAACTCTGATGGGACGTAAGGGAAAATGTCTTCATCCTAGAAGTGTGAAGCACTGGGAAGAGACTCTGAGAGGCTGTGACCAAAAACTCTCTCTATCCCTGGAGAATTTTGGCACCCTAGACAAAGCCTAGTTCTGAGCAATCAGATCTAAATACAAGTTTAGCCGTGTGTTAAGAAGGGGCTTGGACGAGAGACCTCCAGAGGGCCCATCTAACTTACATTTTTATATTCATTTCTATAATTAACCATGTAAAGTAATTTGCAAATTGCTTCTTCCTGGGTATTTTTACTTGTACACATGCTGCCTTGCAAATCACAAACTGCAGCTAGAGGCATAACCTGCAGTTTGCCCAGAACATCTGTAATTACTCAAGTGTGCATTAACTGAGAGACAGCAGGAAAGTAGGCTGGAGCTAAGGTATTGGGTAGGGGTGTGCCCTATAGCTTAATTCAGCTCATGAGTTTGTGCCCTCAGGGGTCCTGGAGAAGTTTCTAGGTAATAATAGTTTCTACTTTACACTTACTTCAAGTGCATTTCCAAAGCTTAACAAAAAGAGATCTGGATGGCGGGGGTTTTTTTGTTTGTTTCTTTGTTTGTTTGTTTGTTGGTGTGTTTTCAGGGGTTTTTTTTGTTTGTTTTTTTGCACAGTAGGGATTGGAAAAAGTACTGTGGGAGCATCAGAAGGCAAAAATCTTTCTAATCTGTCCAATACTGAAAGAAGGTTGTGCCTATGCACTTCTCTGCTTACATGGGTGAGATTTCTCCACAGCTGTGAACATACACAGGGGGATCAGGAGCAGATCTATGTCGTATCTTTATATAAAAGTGAGCTCTTATATATTCCATAACCTTCCTGTGACAAACACAGCAATAATGCCTCTGGAGTGTCAACTGCCTTTGAGTTCATACCATGGCAGACTGCTCAAGTCATATTTGGCTTTTCGGGTGCATCAGCCATACTTCCACCCATTCAAATGTTGCTTTGTCATGTGGGAACGTCTATCTGGCCAATGATACTATTACTATTCTTTGCCTTCAATCCTATTACTATTCTTTGCCTTCAATCTCCAGCTAAACTCATCTCCAAACCTTGGCCAAGGTGCTGGGAGGAGTAGGGTAAGATGCCACTGCTGTCACCTAGGTGGCAGGATGGATGTTGGACTGTGTATCTCAGCCTTGGAGGAAATGTGGAGACAATGTTTTGGCAGGTTGAGAGTGAAATCCCTTGAATCTGCCATGTCTTCTCCATTTTCTTCATCTGCCTGCTCTTGGCTCTCACATACCTAGAAAAAAGGAAGGACGGGGTTGGGGAGGGTCTTCTCAATCCTTAGGTTCAAATGACCCATGTGTCACTTCCTGTCATAAGGTGTATCATCACACTTGCAAATGCTTCCAAATCCCATTAGACCCACTCACCTTTCAGCACTGTCCCCTCTGGGACATGGGGACAAGGGTCCAGGGTGAAGGACCACACAGTGGAGCCTGAGCAGAGATGGAAGAGGTTTACACCAAACAGCTCTAGACTGGGATAAAGAAAGTGATGTTTTCAGCCTGTTAAAGGGATGATCAATTGCACAGTTCTGTCTATCTGTTCCTTGCTCTCCTCCTGTTAAAAATTTCCTTGGTGCTTCCATGTAACCAGCTCCAGCTCATGGGATGAATGCAAACAGACAGCACTGGGGGTGAAATCTCTAGGTGAAAATGAGACTGCTTCTTGTGAGCTATTTGGAGCATTTTCCTTTGGCCTTGCAGGGCTCCTAGCCTCTGAGACCTGACTGAAAATGGAGATAGACGTGGAGTGGCTTTGTGGCCATTCCCAGACAGTGGGAGAACTCCCATCCCTGACCAAATTTGAGCAGAGATTGGGATCTGATCAGAGCGAAGCTGCTCACTTGCACGGGGTGAGCACCCTGTGTCCATCACAGGCAGTGGTGCATTCATTATTAAGCACTGCCAAGCAAGGAACATAGGAAACAAGGAGGAGGAGGCAGTGTAAGGCTGGTTTGATACCACCTTTCTTAAGACCTGGCAGCAGTTGGTGCCTGCATCTCTACAGGGGTGGAGAAGTTGCCAGTGGAGGGGAGGAGGATATGGGGACAGCAGCACCTTCCCAGCCCCCAAGGGGCTGCATTATCCACTGTGCTTGCTTGGCAGGCCTATGTCTCTGGAGCTTCAGGGGTGCCAGGGTGTATCCTGGCACCAATCCAAAGTTATATCCAAAGCAGCCTATAAATGATGTTCAGTGTTGCAAACATAAGCCATCAAGTCCTCAGAGTTGCAGAGACTGGAGGCTCTGATTTGTCCATTTGGCATTCCTGTCTTCAAGCTCTGTCTTATCACAAAATATGTGTGTGTTTTTTATGAAACCTGTGATTCCAGGTTGCTATAGGGCTCCAGAGGCTGAGTTTTTAAGAGCACCTACTGTACTCTAGGTGTAATAGGCACTGAGGATAAATTTCTCGGTGTTAAACCACTCCCTGTGGTTGCTGTCAAACTTGTCCCGGGGCTGTAAAAAGCAATCACTTTATTGAAACCATCTTAAGTTGCTCCCAGTGAAAGGTGCTGGACTAATTCAATTAAAGGCCTAGCACAGATGGATTTAGGAGCTGGGCTGGAGAATGAAAGAAAGCAGAGAAACTGAAAGATCCCTGTGGAGGCAGGGAGTGATGCTCCCTGGGCTCTAAGTCCATCATCTAATTGCTCTCTGCTTTGAATCAAAGGGACAAAGGCTGCCCCTTGCCTTCCACTCCCAGCATGGCCTTTTTCTGGGTGGAGGTTTAGGGGTACCCTCTCTGTGTGTGCAAGGAGAGAGCTTCTTAACTCCCCTTTGCTGTCAAAGGATTTCTCCTAATCCTGACCTCTGCCTGTGCTGCTCAAATGCTGCTGTGGAGAGCAGGGTGTTAGTGCCAGCTCTAATCCCACCCCACTGCTCTTCCCTCCTCAGGGGGCACTCACCCCCTTCTCAGCCCCTGTGTTTGGTATTGAAAGGCTTGCAAAAACATTTGGAGTTCAGTTCAAGAGCCACATTCCTCAGGACACAGACCACTCCCTGGGAGCCAGATTGCAGTGGTGAAGATGGTGCTCTCCTAGAAACCCTGCTCAGATGCTGAGGTGATCAGGGTCTACAGCAAGCACCAGGGCTTGCTGGCAGGGGAGCTGGACCCTCTGTTTTCTTCTTGGAAAGCTCTGAAGTGTTTCCAGCTCCTCCTGTGGGATTTTGTCCCACGAGCAGCAGACAGAGTCCTGGCAGGGTGGTTTCATCTGGCTGAGAATGCTCTGCCATCAGATTTATGTCTCATGCTGCTGAGGCACCTATTGGCAAATACAGCTTCTTGCACACAAAAGTGTTTTCTCCCCTGCAAAGCTTGGCAAAGAACGTGCTTTGCTGAGGAGCAGGAAGCACAGATCAAAGTGACTGTCTGTCCACCGACTTTTCTGTCATTTTTCATGTGGGTAATTGCTCTCTATTGATGTGTGAAGCCCTGAGCAGCATTTTCCATGAGAGGACAGGCTGGCTATGCTGTCAGGTGACTACTTAGGTTAATCCAAGGATACCCAGAGAAAAAACTAGGAATGTATATCACCATGTATATGATGGCTGGAAAGACTGGAGAAATGTAGTGTCAGGGCTGCAGGATGGTGGAAAATGAGATAAAGAGGATGTTTTCTCTATGGTTCCCTGGCAGTTCTTTCTGCCTGCAGTGTCTCAGGCTGGAAATCAGGGAGGTGGATTCATGGGCAAGCAGAGTCTTTTGTAGGGAAGCAACTACTGGACCATGAATGACCAGGTATAAGCTGGGCAGGGAACGGAGTAGCACTCTGGCCTTCATGGAGGTGACTGATGGCAGAAGGGACTCACAGCATGTCCCCAGGCTGGGATCACAAGTGCAGTGCTACTGGTGTTAGTGACTGCAATGGGGAGCAAGGATGAAGTCACCCGGTGAACCACGGCTATTAAGCTCCATCCTCCTGCCTGTGAGCTGCTATTTTGGTCAGGCCCAAGACTGGACACAGGTACTGTGTGAAGCATTTTTCATGCATATGCAATGGTGTCCTTCAGCTGGCAGAACTGCATCTGCTGGTCCCTAACAGGCATGGCTGGGTGACAGACAGCACCTCTGCTCATCTCTGCTGCCGTAACATAGGTGGCTGTGAAAGAGGAAGGTACTCAGAGGCTTGAAAGCTGCCTTTTGGGCAGGTGGGGAGCCCGTGAACAGGGTGTATATGCCACCCTGAATGCTACCCAAGTCCTGCAGTATGCCTGCAAGCCCTAAGATTTTGTTCAGGAAGCCAGCATTAGTAGTGATGGGAAGGAAACACTGTGGTCTGCACCTCAGTGGAGACTGCAGTATCTTCTGCAAGGGGCGTGGGGAGATATTAATTGTCTGGATTCACATGGCTTGAGCTGTTTGCTCACTGCAGTTCCTTTTGTCTTCATCAAAGGACAAGCTTCCACTGTCAGCCCAGCTCAGAGCATCTCATGAAATCCCAAGGCGTCATCAGACCTACTAGGAAAGAACAGGCTGCAACATGAGGATTCCTCCTGATCTAAGACACTCGTCCAGGGACAGGATAGCTCAGGAACATTTCAGGAGTGCTGCAAACTCTAAGTCATGCTGCGGAGCTGAGTCAACCCTAAATGAATCCATGTGGTCAGTGTCAGGTTGTGGCTGGATATAAGTCAGGGAGTCACACTCGGCACATCCGGTGGCTGAGAGCTCTTTGTCTTTTCTTGTCTGGGCCATTGAAGGCTGCAGAGATGAGGTTTCTGAGGTGCTCTGAGCTGCTCAGTTGGGAGTGTGAAGCTGCAAGGTAGTTTTTCTGCTGCCAGCCATGCTTCACTCAAAGACCTCAGATTGGGCACTGAGAAGATGGGGGCATTTTGGACTTGGGCCATACCAGCACGTTCAGCTGCAGATGGTTACAGGAACAGATAACAGGTCCTGCAGAAATTCCAGGAAGTCTGATCACCCTGGAACATAGATCCTATTCACATCATCTGTAACTTGAGAACAGCTCTTTGGAGCTGGGATTAGTAAAAGTATTTGGCTTCACCTGCCCTACTCCTAGGGAGCTGGTGGGCCAGTGCTAAACCCCTGTCAATGGGGAAGGAGAGGAAGGGATTTCTGCAGGCTAATGTTGGTCCTGGCATGGGAAAAACTCACTTTGCTGTGGTAATAGCCATGGAGAGGTGTGAGCAGAGGCTGCACCTGGATAATTCCCTGCCTGGATCACTGAGGGCTATGAAATCCATAGGTGATGGGTAACATGCACACCTTGCACACCCAGACTTGTCTGCAGGGTGAGCCATGTGCATAGGTGTGCTCTTGCCTTACCACCCTGAAATATCGCAGGCTGCATGGTGGGACAGGGTGGACGGGGTATATGAATAGACTGCCCCCTGGAGCAGGAGAATTGCTGAAATCTGCACCTGAAAATTGTCCTTTTCTTTGTTGAGGTGTATCCTGCTCCCTCAGACTAGGTAGAGACCTGTTTCTGCCCTGTGGGATGGCACCTGGTCCCACAGCCTATCCAGGGAGATGATGTGGCTTGTTTCTCAAGGGAGGGGTTTTAGGCATCCCAGCAGTAATGCTGCCTGGGCAGGGTGATGCCCTATGCCCACCACTGGAAGAGGTGATAACAGATGAGTGGGAAACCCCTGCCTGTCTCTGGAGTTTGCAGCACTGCCTCCCAGGAAAACAGAGACAAGAAATTGCCTGGTGCCAAGGAGCTGAGTGGGAAAGTTTAAAAACTAGCTGATAAACTGTACAGAAAGTCACCAGAGCATATGGAACTCACCATGGCTAGAGCCAAGTTAGGTGTTCAGTGGGCCCTGATGTCTAAATTTCTGTCCCAGAAGGCATGTAAATATGATACCAGGTTTTTGAAATAAACACCTAGGAAACTAAAGGTCACCAAGCAAAGTATCAATATTGTAATAGAAACTTGTATTAATAGACATGTGCACATTCACCTGGAAGAAGGTTGCGATGACTACTTGCTGCAGAGGTGGTGCATCTCCAGGGCAGCAAGCTAAAGGAAAAAACATATGTAAATCAGGGAGAGTCACTTTAGAAAAGTGTCCTTGGTTTTCCAAAAGCTCCATCACTAAAAGGTCTTATTTTGTCATAGCCTGAGCAAGAATGGAATTTCGTAAGTTAGAACAGGTGAAGAAGCTGATTTGCCAAGGGGAGATGTCAGCAGGTGTAAATCCAGCTAAAGGAAGGGTCTTTCTACTGTGTGTAACTAAACAGTAGCCCTCACTGACATGCAGGGCTGGTAAAAGCCAGGTGTATTAAAGGTTCTGAAAAGCAAGCAGATAAAGCCACGGGGGACAAATTAATACAATATCCACAGTCTGTCAGCTGGGAGATATCCAAAACACAGCTGGGACACGCATTTCAGTTTCTGTGATTTGTGCTGACCCATGTCACGTCCCATTGGTTGTGAGGAGGAAGTGGAATGAGCGACCTCCATTTTTCTTTGTGCCTCATAACTCCACCAGTTGTATTTTGACGTTACTTGGGCTTTTCTTGGCATTTGTTTCTCAAAGACCCATTTTGCTTATGGCTCATCTCAAGGCTGGATGCAGAGACATCCTTGTGCTGCTGGAGTGCTCCTGAATGCTGCTGGGGCTGGGGCAGACTGTGGCAGGATAGGGCATGCACATGAGGAAGTGAAGGGAGCTGGATTTTGTCATACTAAGGGTGCCTCTGGAAGAGCTCAGCAATGACAGGCCCAGGCCCTGAAGACCTGGGGTTTACATGGAGGTGAGGAAGGACTCCCAGGAAGATGGATGCCCATTGAGCCCTGGCAGTGCTGCTGTCCCAGCAGTTTCTTCTCTGGCAAACTCTGATGGACAGCACTGGCCTTGGCAAAACCTGAGGCCACACCAGGTTGATAACAGTATTAGGGGGATGGCTGTAGGGTCAGAATATCAGCCCCAGACCCTGCCATACCAGGAGGGCTTCCAGCCCCTCAAAACCAGCCGTCAGAGACATGCTCAGATGAATGGCAGGTGCTGGAGAAGACATGCATTCAGGCCAGGCCAGGGAGCCACGTATTTGGGGAGGGATAAGCCTTCAGATCAGTTGTTAGACAAAGGTGGGCAGGCATGAATGTTTTGCTCCAGCAGACAAGCGTGCAGTGCAGTTGGCCTGAGGGCAGCAGCTGCATTAATCCTGACCCGTTCTTTATCTAAGGCTCTGTCTGAAATACACCCCAGTGTGTACCTTGCACACCCTCCTGAGCTATTTGTTCCCTGTCCTGTGCAAGGTAGAGACTGTGGCACAGAGGGACAGCTCTGGTGCACTGGTCTGTCCTTCTGCCAGGAACTTGCTGTAGGATTGTGGTAGTGCATCCCCTGCTCCAAGCTCAGATCTGTGGCTAAACCCAGGACAGGGCTTTGAAAGTGCGATAGTCAGCCTTAAGCCCAGAGAAGCAGTATTGCACCAGGTCCCCAAGTCACTTGTTCCTATATTTTATTGCTTTCCCTGCTGCAAAGCATGTGTGTCTGCTGCATCTGTTCTCTGCAGAACCAAAACCCACTTGCTCTCAAACACCTCCTTGCATGTGAGCAGTTGGGCCACACCTTGAGCACCTCTCTGATAACCCAAAGCTGCTGCTGCTTCTTGCATGGTGGCAGCTTTTCTAGACCTTGACTTATGCTTGTGCCCTCTCCTTCATTTTCTCCATGTTGCCAACAAATTCATTGAAGTGCCAGCAATGGAGCTGTGCCCATATGGCAGCAATGGGCTTGCTCCCGCCATGCTCAGGGATAGGCTGCTTCTCCTCTATTCACTGTCCCTCTGTTAAAGCCACTAAGACTGTTTGCCTGGAAGCAAGCACTTCTTTGTCCTGGAAGCTTATGCTCAGCTCAAGTTGTTTCCACAATTGCCTAAGGCCCTTTTAGTGCTGCTGCTTTCCAAGGGAAAAGACCCGGCCTTGTACACGAGACCCCCAGTCATCCTTCCCTGAGTTATTTGGCCATGTTCAATGCACAGCCCTTGTAAGCCCAGCTTTCCATCGAGTCCAGAGCAGTGGGGAACATACCTGCTGGTGACACAGTTTGTAACTCCCTCACCTTTTGATACTGCACAAGACCATAAATACAATATACCCTTACCATCTGGGCTGGCAAGCTCAGGAGAGATGAGTTTGGGTTTGAATGACCAGGTTGATAACAATATGCAACAAACAGTGCAATAAAGGGGATGTATTACAGCCCTGCAGAAAATCCACTGTTGCTGTGTGGGGTGTGGATTGTTCAGTGTCAGAAAGGATAGAGGAGAACCAGGCTGGGGAAAAGGTACTGAGTATGTTCAGAGATGTGGACTAGCAGCAGGTGGCTATGCCAGTCTAAGAGCTGGCCAGCATCAGGAAGGCTGGTACCTTGGAGAGCTGAGTATTTTGTTGCTTCAGACCTCTATGTTTCTCCATCACCCCAAAGTAGTCACTAGGATGGAGTTACTCACAAGCACTCTGGGTCTGAGTCCCTGACCATTTCACATGAGCAGTTTGCACTAATGATTAATTATGTTACCTGGTCACAGATGTGGAGAGTGCCATGTACACGTGTTGATACTGAGCCAGGGACTGAATAGTTGCTCAATGAGCTCTGAATTTTGGCAAGTTGGAAGCTGATGCTTGTCTATCCACGTTTGGGGAAGCCTCTGCCTGCAGGCAGGCTGTTCCCATGAGAGCTGCCCATGCCAAGGAGAAGGCAAAGGCTTTATATACCATCCACTCCACCTATGTGTGGGGAACACTTGTTTGGTGGTCTCAGTGTTCCCAGTTTGGACACCACCTCAGCCAGACTACAGGAAAGATAAACCTCTGTGACCATTGGAAAGCAAGATCTTTGGTTTTAAGAGGACAGATTACATCAAAGCAGCAGAGTCAGCTAGGGGGAAGCTGATCTGTCTCTGTCCCCCCAGGTTATCACTCTGGATGGACTCTATGGACCGTGGCAGTCTCCACCAAGCCTTGACTAACTTTACAAACCCACTGTGCAGCAGCATTTCACTTTGGGATAACCTGGGATGCTACAAGCGGACTGAAGGTCAGGGATCAGAGTCTCATCAAATGGGCACTCTGTCATTGTGTGATGAGAGCTTTCCCCTGCTACCAGAGTCTTCTCTGACTATAAACTCCTCAGAACTAGGCAGGGAGCTGCCATCCTCTCAACACAGCCAGTCTCAGGCTGTGCATACTGGGCTGATAAGGAGTTTTCAGCTGCTTGATGGAGGCTTGGACCAGAGATGAAACAGAAGGAAGCACAGACCAGGGAGCCAGAGGAATGGGTGATTGCAAGGCTGGACATCTTGGTTTTGAGGGATAAGGTCTAGCTTTGTTCAGAGTTCTTCATTCTGGCAGCACCAGCCAGTGACTGGTGCAGCATATTTTCCTTTAAGATCTTGAAAGCTTCAGGCAGATTCTTCTGGAGCAGGCTGACATGTAGACAACTGGGATCTTGCACTTTGATTTGGACAGTTTCAAAGTATCCATACTTAAGGGATTAAGTTTTACTGTAGCAAGGAGCAATTCACTAGGAGATAGGGACCAGGTGTTGATCCTGGACCCTCTTCATGATACCCTTTCTTGCTCTTCATTTGAGTGTTAGGTGCTAATGGGCTGAATTTATGACTCCTCCAACCCTGGCACCAAAGGAAATTTCCAGGTTTCCCAATCCTCTTTGCCAGGTGCTAGAAATCACCATCTTTTCCTTCCTTCATGCTCCCTTCATGGCCCTGGGCTCAGTGCCATCAAACTCTGTACCTTCCTGCTACCAAGGGGCATCCTGCAAAGCATCCACATCTAAGCAAAATCCTCAGCACAGCTGGGACAGATGCTGATCCTGGATCCCAAAGCACCTTTGGGGGAGAATGAATTAATTCTCCTTGTGAATGCTGAGCAGGTGCTGCCTGGACAATTGGCCACAAATATTCAATTACAATTTGAAATGCATTTGTGCCAACCTGCTCTCTTAAGAAAGCACTTTCATAGGCAAACACTCAGGAAAACCACATTGTAAGCTCAATTGTTCCCTGAAAATGAATTTCAGAATCATATAAGTAACCACTTGTGGAGGGAACTGGGGATCTGGCACCCAAGACAGAATCTTCAAAAGGCAGAGTTCCTTCTTGGAATGGATAAGTGGGTCAAACAGCTCATCTTGCCTGGTCTTCAACCCTTGCTCCTCAACCTCTTTTGTGCCATAGAATGGAAAGGCTCACACCTGAGATGAAACCATTTCTTGGGTTTCTCTGTCCTTTTTGGATGTGTTTCTGCTTCTGTGCTGGCCCGAACATGTGTACTTATGATGAGACAATGAGCACTGGGCCAGATGCAGGCAGGATCCATCCAAGTGGCTGCCTCTAGCTGGAGGCTGATCCTCTGAGATATGGACACACTTCTTGCTTGTCAGCCCCCCCAGTCTGGTGCCTTTCTGTGCCCTGGCACCCTGGGTAAATCTCAGTCACCCAGTGCTCAAAACCTTCCCAGGGTGGCTGCCTGAGGGACTCACTCAATGTTGTGGCTAATGGGGCGTTTCCCTGGATGGAAAGACTCAGAGCCAAGCCCTGCCTTTGCATTGCAGAGCTAGCTCTGCCAGTGGGGGGAGCGTGACCTTGTGACTCCCACAAATCCCAAATTAATTAATCCCGGGGACACTGGGGCAGCATGAACAGCCTGTTTGATTTCTCTGCAGTTTTTTCCTGGGGCTCAAAGGGATTAGTGCAGGCGGGAACAGGGAAATACAAGGGGCTCAGCTTTCAGCTCCTGCTCCCAGCCAGCAGACTTCTGTTCTTACCAGAGGTATTAACAGCAGTAATCCACACTGTCTCTGAGCATTATCTGTGTGCGGCATCCTCTTCCTCTCCCCCTTGCCTTGGCATGTATGCTTCTATGCTCAGCTCACTAGTGTGTGTTCATGTCGTGCCTGATGAACTTGCACCACCCTTGTTTCTCCTTGACACATGCCCCTCTGTGCATATCTCATCTCCCTATATCCTATGGCATATGCAATGCCCCACACAGAGCCCACGCAAATTACTATGGGGCCATGCATTTTTTGCATATCTGTCCCTATAGCCCAACACACTTTATGTACAACTCACCTATGCACTCTCACACGCACATGAATACCCCTCTGGGCTTGAGTATGTCTGCATCCGTTCCCCATGCATGCACATTTCACTCATTTAAACTCACATGGGCTCACACTTTGCTCATCACAGTCTCATCACTCTCCCTCACATGATCTGCACCAAATTCTATCTCAGCTCTGCATGACCAGCCTGCTCATGCTGTAGTCTGTGGGCTCACGCCATTTCTTTTAGGCCATTCTTCCATGACTCCTTGTGGAGAGTGTTGGTCATGCTGGTCTCCAGGGACAACTACACCATGAGAGTGGTGTTCCCGTTCAAACCCTTTATTAAAAGGAGTGTTTTTACAGCTTGAGCAGGTACCAAATGCAAGGACCCATTTGGGCTTGGTATTCTCTCAGTACGAAGAAGCCTTTGATGGAAATGGGTGAGCTGAAACCATCTGCTTCCACCAACAGATCTACGAGAGCTGTTGCGGTTTGTCACACCTTTTAGAACCTGTGGGGTAGCTGTGAGCAGAGGGCATCTGTGGTGTTCACATGCCCTCTGAACAGAGAGAAGCTGTGAGACAAGCAGAGAAAAAGGAAAACACAATTCTTATCTCGCTTGCTGTGCCTGTGTTTTGCTAAAGTAGAATGCAATATGGAGATTGTTTACCCAAAGTGAGGATGTTTTGTTCCCTTGGCCTATCAGGGTCAAGTGTGTGTGTGTGTCGGACTGTCATGGGACAGTCAGGGGAGAATGACAGATGAGTGCAGTTCTCTGCAGTTGTGAGCAAGAGTGAGTGCATGGCAGATTCAGTTTAGATACAATGTACATAGGATAGTATAATAAAGTAATTCATTAGCCTTCTGATGATGGAGTCAGATGCATCATTCTCTCTCCCCTTTGTCAGAGTCACCTTTGATTTACAATAGGCATCCCTGTTAGAACCAGCAGGCTTGGGCATCTCTGAGAACACTTTGGGTCACTCGACTGAATCACCAGCTCCAGTGCCTGACCATGGCTGCTGAAGTCCCAGATAAGAGAGAGTTGAGGATGGATGGATTGAGTGTCCCCTGAGCACCATTCAGGCTTTGTATCCAGTGCTTCACCATCCAGATGGGAAGATGTGAAGACTCAGAGGGTCCTGAGCACAGTCACAGTTAGGATAAGGGAAGCAGAAAAGTGTGGAGTAGACAAAACTAAAGGGATTTTGTCAAAACGTGAATCACAGGAGGGTGAGAGGTGTCCCCTGAATGGGCAGGGAGGAATGACCTGCTGCTAACTCAGAACAGATCCACAGAAGATCTCACTATTGTGCTATTAACCAACAGCATCTGACATGTGCAAACGCAATCTCCTCTTCTCCAGGAGAGAAGGAGAGAAACCAATGAGAGATAATTGGAACCCTCCTAGGAATGATCAAATTCTTTACAATGTGGTTTTCCTGAGTGTTTGCCTATGAAAGTGCTTTCTTAAGAGAGCAGGTTGGCACAAATGCATTTCAAATTGTAATTGAATATTTGTGGCCAATTGTCCAGGCAGCACCTGCTCAGCATTCACAAGGAGAATTAATTCATTCTCCCCCAAAGGTGCTTTGGGATCCAGGATCAGCATCTGTCCCAGCTGTGCTGAGGATTTTGCTTAGATGTGGATGCTTTGCAGGATGCCCCTTGGTAGCAGGAAGGTACAGAGTTTGATGGCACTGAGCCCAGGGCCATGAAGGGAGCATGAAGGAAGGAAAAGATGGTGATTTCTAGCACCTGGCAAAGAGGATTGGGAAACCTGGAAATTTCCTTTGGTGCCAGGGTTGGAGGAGTCATAAATTCAGCCCATTAGCACCTAACACTCAAATGAAGAGCAAGAAAGGGTATCATGAAGAGGGTCCAGGATCAACACCTGGTCCCTATCTCCTAGTGAACACACAGTGTCTATCTAGAGATCTTGGGTCCTGGGCTGGAGCTGATGCCTGGACTGAAAGCATTGCACTGCCCACCTTTAGTACTGGTCATGAACATCATGTTGTGGCCTTTGTGCTGCAAACACATGAAATAACCGAAATTACCCCCATGAAGCTCCTGAGCTGACCTCAATTTTTTTTTTCAGTGGCTGAGTTGCCCACCTGCTTTCCCTTGGACATTTCCAGAAGAGGGAGTTGGAGGGAAGGCTTGTTATGACCAAGCAGTTATGTCATTGTTGAGTACCGGGTGGGGAGTGACTGGAGGTAATGGACACAGTTGCAGAATGGAGACACTAAAAACTGCATTCTGAGAAGCAAATGGATGCAGTGGGGGCCTACCTAGAGAACTCGAGACTGATGAGAAGCTGCTGCAGAGGTGGCACCACCAACTTCCTAAAGGAGAAAGTCCTCTCCTAGGAAGTTTTATTTCAATGCTTTTCTCTTCATGGGAAAAAAAAAAGGAAAAAAAAAAAAAGAAGGATTTTTTTCTTGTCTCAAATCACAGTGGAATTTACAGGAGAAAGCTGAAAGTCCAGTTTCAAACTCAGCTTTTCGGGTTGCATTTCAAAGCCTTTCTTTTGAAACTGGAAATAGGAAGTTTATTCTCTTTCATCTCAATTTGCTGCTGAGGGCAGTGAGATGATTCATGTCCTGTAGTCTGGCTTTACTGCCTGCATTTTACTTCCCCTTTGTCTTCTCCAACTGTAGGAAAGTTATCAATTAGGAATAGGAGCATTAAAATCATGACACCATGTCACCTGATGACTTGTCCAGCACTGGTGAAATTTCAACTGAAAAAGAACCAAGAAAGAAGGAGGGATGAATGAAACCGGTGATTTATTAGAAATAAACTTCTTAGAAGCCAGCATTTGCATTTTCATTCATCTTGAATAAAAATAACTTTTCTGATTTGTTTCACATCAAAATTTGCTTCTTTGTGGGGAATTTTCCTAATAGAAATGATCTCACTTTAATATTTTGGCAGGATTTTCCTGTGCATTTTTTCTCCTTGGAACTGCACTAATGCAGGGCAGTAAAAGATGACGGATTGGTGAGTTGAGTGGGTGATGAAAGGGCTGAAACTGCTGCTCTATAGCTGCAAAACTCACTTGGACATGGAACCAGTGGAACCTCCTCTAAGGTTTTGCCAGGCCAGGGCTACGAGAAGTTGGGAGCATCTGGTGCTGCCTGCACTGCCTGATGCAAAACCTTCCCAAGGAGTTCTGTGGCAAAGCATTTTAAAACAGGACCCATTTCCCTAGCCAAGAGGGAGACTAGGAGCAATGGCTCATGGAAAACGAGTATTCCCATCACTCCCCAGCCAGTGGAGATTGGAACAGCTGCAGTTTTCCTAGGAATTTTCATGGGTACTTAGTGCCGCAGGGCTGCAAGAAAGGGTTAAAGTGTTTTCAGTTACGAAGTGCACAACAAACAAAGGGGATGTGGTAATCCCTTCTGCCACAGAGTGAAAAGTTCACTTGATATGCTACTTTACACTGATTCTCACAGACTCTGGGATTAAACCGGACACACTCTGACGTCCAGGTTTTCTAGTAAAGGGCTCCAGCCCAGCCTGCCACATTCACTTCATATTTGGGAACATATTCTCTGAAAATCCTGCTGACAGATGAAGAGCAGGAAGACAGCCAGTTTCCCATGGAACAATAACTCCATGCAAACCACATCTCCTGGCACCCAACCTGGCCTTGCTGGGGTGGCGGCTGGGGATGTTGGCTGGAGCAGCATCTCTGGGTCCCTGCCAGGTGCAGTCTGCCAGGATTGTCCTTCTGGTCCATGTCAAGAGTTTTCCTTTTATGCCCTGTCTCCCTGCCAGGCTTTGGGGCTGTGCCACACTAATGAGTTACCTGCCAGTTACTGAGCTTTGGCTGAGCTCAGGGAAAGAAGATGTAGGAGGCCAGCGTTGGGATAGAAGGGGCAAGGCAGGATGCCTTGTGCCATGGTTAGGCTGGGATGCTGAGTAAGCTGTTCTCCCTGGATGCCCCTGGCCTTGTTTATTTTCACGCTTCTATGTCTTAAAAAGTGCTTGCAGAGTGGTCTCATGTATAGGGACAACTAACAGAACTCCCCCGGTTGCAAATCTCTGTCACCGCTGCCTGGTTCACAACAATTCAATGGCCAGTGGCACATAAGTACAATTAGGACATTTGTTTCTCTGGGATGTTTGAGCTAGTTGGAAAAAATTGCCAATCTGACTGTTGGGGAGGGCAGATTCCTTTCAGCTACACACAGACCTTGGCCCTTCAGGTGTTCTGGGTTTCACTCTTCATCTGCATGGCAGCATCAACCCAGCTTCCCCTTTGTTGAGAGATGTTGCAGTGGTGTTTCCAAATTCATTGCTCTTTCTTTCTTTCAGATGAAACACTGAAAATTTTCTCTGAAACCAGATGTTTTAATGAAAGTAACTCATTCAGGTGAAAATCTGATTGTGTCTTGAAAACCTCCCTTCAGTGCATAATTTCTGACCAGTTTTTCTATATAAGCTATTCAAGGAACAAGGTACAAAACTTCCCTCTTGTTCAGTCGTTCAGCTATTTCCCTGCTTTGGGGCACCACTATTAGCTCCTCTGCCAGATTCTGTCCCAGTGAGTGTGAGAGTAGGAGAGAAGCATGGTACACATGCCAAGGGGATGCCACACAAAGTCCCAACATAAGCCTGCCCACTCCACTGTTCCCAGCTGCTCCTTGGAGCAAATACTTTGGGTTTGAAAACAAGAAGAACAAAGAGAAAGGTTTCATGGAGACATGTTTACCAAAGGCTGCAGCCTGCAGGGTGGTTGTGACCATCACTGGTGGTCATGCAGAGGATAAGCCAGGGCAGCCATATTTGGGAAAAAAAACCCAAAAAACCAAGAACAAAAAAACAAGAAGTCACCTTTCCCCTTCAGAGATGTCCAGAAGGATTTTGCTTCAACATCTCTGGGGCTGAGATGAAGCTTAAAATTAAATTCAAGTCACAGCAGTGGTCCCAGTGTTACCCAGCGCCCTTTTACATTCACCTCTGGGTGTCAGGGGGAAGAGTACATCTTGTTCTGACCCTTCAGCTCTGAATGGAGAGATCTTTAAACTGTTCACTCTTCTCTTTCTAGACTACTGCAGTGTACAGCAGTTAGGGAAGACTCCTGGGGGTTTCCAGAATGCCACTCTCTGAACCAGGAAAGGACCTTGACATGGATGAGACACCAGAGCACTGTGGGTACGTTAAGTCCAGAAGGGTGAGATTGGATGGGGAGAAGCTCTCAATACCTGCAAGAACCACAGACCTGGGATTTCCTGGGCCATGCACAGGACAGTCCCCATGGTCTGCTGCAGGTATTTGCGCCTCATTTCCCATCCCCTCACCCCATGGCTTGGGTGATGCTGCAACTCAGCCCATCCAAAACAATAGGACCTTGATCCAGTAGAACCAAGGGAAAGCAGGGCATGGGTTTGATCCTGCTCCGTGATCTGTGCTCCTGACCCACACTAGTGAAAAGCTGAGTTGAGGGGGCTGGAGACTTGCAGACCTTGCCCCAGAACAAATGTGACAGGGACACAGCTGCATGTGGGATGCTTCCAGGATTGATGGAGTGGGAGAAGTGTGGGGCAGCTGGGGCTTCAGACAGCCAGCCCCCCCCACCGCCTGCCTCCCTGCTGCTGTCCTCTGTCTGGAGGATGAGAAAGTGCTTGCAAACCTCCAGCTGTCTGTCCTGTCCAGGCCAGGATGACTCTAGTTAGGGGGTTAGTAGAGCATGAATTTTAAAATGCATCCTTCCCCTGTTTCTTACTCCTCCTCTCTTGCTCTCTGTCCTTCCCCTATGACCTCCAACGCTTTCCTCTTTCCAGTGCAGCCCACCACACTCTACCTTCTCTAATGAAACCTTGTCCCTCACCCTCACAGCCTCCTTGCTCCTCACCCCCCATCATCATCTCAGGGATGTGACATGAGGGAAGAAAGGGAGAAACAGGCTGAACTGTTGGGGAAGAAAAATCGAGAGAGACATGCAGCTCCTGTCTCTTCAGAAGCTGCAGGGGAACATCTGGCTTCCAGGAATAATAAGGGATTTGGGAGGAATTGCCCACTAAGGGCATTTCCTTCCAGCTGAAAAACCTCCTGGGAGGACAAGACCCGATCCTAAAGATGGCTTGTGGAGACTCCCTCCACCAAGGCATTCCCAGCCCCATGTCAGATGAGCTACATGTGGGTACACACACGGCTCTGTGAAAGCTGGCTGAGGGTTCTGAGCCCTTGGGTCATCATCCTCCAGCAGCACTGTCCCAGCCAGGGTTTCAGAGCACCCTTCAGTGTCAGGAGAGGCAGCTGCATCTGGATGTCAGGGGACAGGGTGTGCAGCTCCCAGCTGGGGAAGGAGGCTTTAGGTTTTGGCTGGACCTCAACAGCAGATCTGTTGGCAGCATTGGTCTGGGAAATGCACTGTGCCTCCTTCTCCAGCCAGATCCAGCCTGATCCAGGCCCCCCACACAGCTACTTTTGCTACTGTGCTGCCAACCCCACACAAAGTAGCTGCAGCACTGCCACACACACAGAGGGGTCCCAGTTACCCATCTCCTTGCTCCTGCAAGTGGGAGGGGATGCTGAGCATGGACTCTGTTATTGCCTCCTCACCCGGGGGGTCTGGAATGCTTTTGAGGTTATGGTGGGGTGCAGCTGGGCTGTGGGGCTTGTGGCTGTCCTTTCCAGGACCTCAACAGGGCAGCAGGGTGGGAACAGGGTTTCTACTATGGGGGAAGTTTCTACCATGTCCCCTATTGCACTCCTGCAAAGCACTCAGGTGCTGCAGGTGAAAGAGTGGGAACAGACCTGGCAAGGAAGCACATCTCCAGCTCTGAGTCCCAGTGTTTAGTTGATGAGCCCCACAATCTCCACGGCTGAGTGACCTCATAATGCTCCAATGTCGGTGCCTAGCAAGTGCTGGGGGATGAGGAAACAGCTGCCGGCCGATGCTGGACAGCTGTGTGCTTTCACGCTGGGTAATACACCAGAACCACACTGCAGAGGGCTGCTGGCCTGACTGTTCCCATGGAAACGCCTTTCAAAGGAGGAAGGCAGACAAACGCCCACCCAGTGATGCTGGGTGTTGGCAGGAACTGGATGCTCTTGCAGGCCTGGGGCTGGCTGGGCTGGTGGCAGCAGCTGCTGTGACCCCAGCATGAGGCTGTGGGGAACGTGGCCAGCCAAGAGGGTGATTCCTATGTTGCTTGAGCTCCCTGGAAGGACTTTTGCTCTATCCTCACAATCTCAGGCAGTAATGAAGGTAGTTAAATAAGGAAATGAGCTATTGAAGGAGAGGGGTCAGATCACAGCTCTCTCCTAGGACTAGGGATTGCCGCACTGTGGCAGTAGGAGGGATGATGTTTGGCCATCCACAGTTGTGCAGGTAGTCACAAGGACACCAAAGAGAGCAAGCAAAGATTTGGAGGCAGGATCTGTCTCTTTTCCTGGTGCATGGCACTTCCATGTCTGGAGATGAAAGGATGCTCTGTCACAGGATGGTTATCCCTGCAGGCAGAGCTGTGCTGGGGGAGTGCGTTTCTGCCACAGAGGCTTCATCCTACATCTGCAGTCCAGGCAGAAAGATCCCTGCAAAGAGTCCTGGTGGGGTTTGCAGCTGACTGGCATGGACGCAGGAAGGACCAGTTGGGATGACAGAGGGGAGGCAAGGAGCTGGGCTCTGTCTGTCCATATTTTCTGCAGGGACCAGACCATGGGAAACCCACTGAATTTCCATAACAGGATGGTGGTCAAGTGGGGCAACCATGGGTCTGCCTCAGTGAGCCTATGTCTTGGGGTGAGCAAGGGAGGCACATGTGCTCCTGGGGAAGAGTTGTCTTGCTGCCCTGGAAATTGCAGAAGTTTAGTTAAGTGCATGACATTGCAATTCAAGTCTCCCCTGGCCCAGGCAGTGCCTATGGGGTGCTCAGGGCTTGGTACAGAGGACAGGGATGTTCAAATGTCTCTCTCCCCTCCCCTCCCCTGGATATTACAAGCCAGCATGGAACAAGGCTGATGGCACCAGCCTCAACAACCCCAGTGCTCAGACTGCCTGGTTTGTCTTCCCAGGGTGAGGGCAGATGATAAACATCTGATGTGCCCAGTGTGAGCTCAAGCAGCAGTGCCTTGGGCCAGCAAGTAGCTGCTGAATTGAAGAGCCTCCCATGCCACCCTGGGGACATGGCACTGTCTCAGGGACACTGTGGCCTAACACACAGTGATAGGGACTTTCCTAGCCCAAGTGGGAACTGCAGCTATGTGGGATGCATGGCAAAGCTGCTGAGGCCCTACTGGAATAGGAGTGTGTTGGCAACTGCTTGGGCTGAAGCTAAACAAAATGATGTAAAGCCATGCATTAATGCTTGGGCTGTCAAACACTGTCAAACACTTTCAGGTGGGCCTCTGCCTAATTGAACCCATTTCTCTGGGCAGAGAGAGCTGGAAGTGATGTGGGTAAAGCCATCTCCTGGTCACTTTTAATTAGGTTTCTGTGCTGGTTGGAACTTCGACTGCTTCTGAGGCGATGCTGGTCCATCAGTCTCCATCATGATATGCACAGTATACTCAGAAGAGAGTGACTGCTCTCCTATTTCATCACAATCAAATTCTGGAACAACCTTGTCTTGGATATGGAAGGTGGTGAGCAAGTCTCTCACTAAATTAGTTTTAGCAAGAGGAAGACCAGGTGCTTCCAAGAAGATTGATATCTCCTAAAAGCTGATTTGCTCTTAACTGTTGATGAGGCTTCAGCAGCTTCAAACTGTCTGAGCATACAGTGGGGTTCTGCATTGGAATAACTCTCATGTGGTTCTGGTAAGCCCTCAGACACCTGGGCAGACAAGCATGTGCACAGGTGACAATGCTGCATGATCTACAGATACCCAAATCAGAGGTTCTGTGATGGACTCTGCAAATTATTTTGAGACATATCCTGTTGTCTCTTGAAAACCTTGCAGGTATGCTGACAAGGTCATACATCTGCCATGAGCCTACTTGTGCCAAGATTATTGAAAATACCCTAAGTCAATTGCACATTTCATCTTGCATTTAGTTCTTTCACCCTTGAAAGAGACTGGTTGTGACAGAGTCTGGCAGCAATCACTTTTGACCACAGAAATATCTTCCCATCTTGTACTGCAGCTGCCTGTGAAGCATTTGAGGGGTGCACAGAGACACCTTTGTGTGCGAGGCTTTCTGCTGGAAGCGACTGGGCTGCAGAAGAAGACAGCACAGTTCCTATTGCCATGTGTTGTATCATGGGGATGAAACCCATGTAAACCTGCAACCATGTTACTCTGGGCAGATTTAAATCTTGTCTTTGCTTAATCCAATCACATCCAGCTTTGGAAGAAAATTCTCTTGGGACACCAGGACTAATATAGGAACATATCTGATGGACAAGACTCTTTGAGTCCAAAATACTTCAATTCCAACAAATACTAAGTCAGCCAAAAATGCCAAGAAGTCAGCACAGATGAATAAAGAAATCATAGCCAAATGAAAACATGAAAAAGAGGCATACAGAGGGTAGATGTAGGGTTGGATAACTGGGACAAATACACAAACATTGTCAAAGCATCCAAGACTGAAGTTAGAAAAGCCAAAGCCCAAGTGAAATTGAATCTGGTTGAGAATTCAAAAACAACAGGATGGACTTTTGTAAGTATGTAGGTAATAGATGGGAGAGCATGTAACGTGGTCAACATCGGTCAACATCGGTAAATCTGTTTGCAAAAGACATGTGTCTTGGGGATGGTTTTTTATCCCACACCCATTTTTGGTTTTGTTTTGTGTCCAGGGTGGTTGCTGCCCCCCCCCATCCTCCCTGACCCTGGCTCTGGGAGTGTTGCAATGGGTGGGAGCCAGCCTGGGATTTTCTGCAAGAGGTGGGGGGGGCACGGGGTGGTTGCTTCCTTCTGTTGAGGTGTGTCCTCTCCATGGCCGCATGGTGCAATCTCTCTGATGAGAGAGACTTGTTGCCATGTGGTTTTTGCCTGCTTTGTTTTGTTCTTTTCCTTTGGCACTGTGACTAGAACTTACTCGCTTGCTTCTCAGCTTCTCTGCTGCCTGGGAGCTCAGAGCCAGTGCATGCCAACCCCAGGTCCCGAGAGCATCCCGTTCCTGGCTGGGGACTGCCCTCTTGGCGCAGCCCAGCCCCGGTGTCAGCCATGGCCAGTGAGCCACCCAGGGGAGCAAGTCCCTGCTCAGCCCCATCACTCTGCCCCGGCCCCAGTGCTTCTTGCTAAACTGTAACCCGACAACCGGCCACCCCAGGCTTCTGGCACCACCCTTTGTTTGTCATCCTGGTGTGCCTGCCTTTGGCATTCCAGCTTGCTGCTTCTGAGGTTTCCTGCTGCAGTCCATTCCCGAGGGATACAGAGACCGGCTGCTTCCCTCGAGTTTGCCAACGAAATCCCCCTCTCTCTTCCTCTTGCCGGCTCACCCGCCATTGCCCTGCGAAGAGGCGGCTGATCTTGCGCCACAGCGCCCCCTGCAGTCGCGGGGGTCTCATCGCACCTGCCCTGCCCAGCTGGGAGCCAGCAGCGCCCCTGCTGGCTGTGCCCAGAACTGCGCCAAAGGGGAAGGAGCCTGCAGCCGAGAGGTTGGGACTGGGTCTCTGCTTCTGTTTGGTGTTGCTGCCATCGTTGCTGTTTGTTTGTCTTGCTATACATATATATACTAGTAAAGGACTGCTATTCCTTTCCTCATATCTTTTCCTGAAAGCTGTGTAATTTCAAAGCTATAATAATTCAGAGGGAAATGGGTCATATTCTCCATTCCAAGGGAGGTTCCCGCCTTCCTTGGCAGACACCTGTCTTTTGGACCAAGACAACATGGAAAAGCCTGAGGTTACAAAGGGCACATATCAGGCACATGATAGACAAGAAAATAATCAGGAATAGTCACCAAGAGGAAGTCATGCTTGATCAACATTATTAACTTTAATGATGAAAGACTGGCCTAGTAAATATGTGGAGAGAGGTGGACTTTGCCTGGACTTCAGCAAGACCTGTGGCTCTCTTTTCCTACAAGGTTCATATAGTCAAGCTGTGGATGTACAAGCTCAATGAGCAGACAGTGAAGTGGATTGAAAACTGACTGAATGGCCAGCCCCATGAATGAAACCAAGTGAAGCCAAGTTTAGTTGGAGGTCAGTAACTAGTGGTGTACCCTAGGGCTCAATGTGCTGAATTAAACCTGGATGCATGTCTTATCTCTCAGGAACATGTCCGTACCCAGCTCCTGGCAAGCAGCTGCTAAAAGTTGAAATCTTGTTGTGAGGGACTTGAGGAAAAGCTCCACCATGCAAAGAATGCTTGCTTTCCATGAGACAATTTGGTGTCAATTTGGGTTTTCATCACAGACTTCTGTGAGTCAGCAGTGAGGAAGATAGCCCTCCACAGGGTCATCCAGATCATCCCAAGCTAGATACTTAAAAGAGGTCACCACTCTCTATAAAGGCAGCTGAGGGATGTACTTAGATATGGGCTTTTAACTTATGGGTATATGTGGCTAAGTGAAATGGAAATGGTGTATTTACAGGCAAATACTTACAATTTCCAAGCCTGTGATAAATCCAGTTAATGCTCGGCTACAAGTACCTGATGGTTGCCAGCTGCTTCTCTCCAACTAATTGCTGTCAGACTATTGGTGTGAGTCCAAATGGTCAGTGGCTTAGGGTGGGTGGTGGGTGCGTAGAGTGAGGCAGACCCTCTAGAGTGGAGGAAAGAGTTAATTTTAGTTATTTTGCATAACACATACTTCACTACTTTTCAGCTGCCTGCTAAGACTTGATTTTAAACTGTTTTTCCAGAGTGGGTATCATTTTCTGACAAGCTGTGAAGAAGCAGGCAAGTGTGAGCAAGGGGAAGTGAGAGGTGGAGAACCGCCAAATATTGTCTTCAAACACAGCACAGAGGAATTGAGAACACCCCTCATGAAAGCAGCCTGGAGTGGGTTGAGTAGGAAGTGTCTGCCCTGATTGTCCTACCCAACCTCTTCAAAGATCCAGTCCTAAATGTATCCAGGACTGCAGACCCCACAGGAGCACTGGGCTCTTAGAGTAGGCTCAGGTGAATCAGGGACCTTGCTTGGCGCTATCCTGCATGTTATTATTAGTCTCTTGTAAGAGTCATCAACTTCCCTGTCACACCGGTGGGATGCTTTCATCCAGTTTGTAATAAGGCCTAATCTGGCTTTTCCCAGAGGAGTTTCTGGAAAGCCAGGGCTTGGTGAAAACTCTGCTGCTAGTGTGTCCCCCTTTGTATCTGTTTTTCTATCTGTCATGGTTTGACTATCTCATCAGGGCACATGGTGGAGCAAGGAGGAAAGAGCTAACAGAAGTGTGGGATAAGGTCAGGCAGCCAGAGTAATCCATGTAGGGTCCAGCAGGGACTGGTGAGCACCTGCTGCCTCCAAGCCTTTCAGCATGTGCTGGGCAAAGCTCATTTCCTCAAGCTGATCCCTTGGATCGTCCCCTCACAGTCTGTGTTTTCAAGTTAGCCCTACTGTGACCTGAGATTCAAGTGGCTTTTTTCCTTTCATTGGGGTCCAAATCAGAGCCACATCAGGGCTGCTTAACATAGTGTCTCCTTAAGTGGCATCTTGAAGATATCCATGTTCAGAACGCGGTACTGTGTCTTGTGTCTTCTGTCGAGGTGAGCCACCTTCTTCAGCGCTGGGAGCACAACCTGGAGAAGACATATGGGTCTCATGGGGATGGAAAAATATCCTCAGAGCCCTATGCTGTGGCTGCTTGATGGCATGAGCCCGTGGGTGGTCGTGTGGCTTCCCCCCCCGGCCCCAACTGTGGACCTCCTATCCCAGACACAGGAATGAGAGCAGGCAACAAGGGAGGAGCTGGGAATAGAGACGACAGGAGCCCTGAAAGGAAGAGGGAAGGGAGGGGGCAGGAGCTTTTCGAGGGAGGTTCGGCAGGTTTTGGAAAGCACTGTGTTTGTACAATTCAAGTGGCCTGAAAGGAGCAGTAAAAGAAGGGGGCAGGGCTGGGCAGCAGCTGCCAGGGAGTGAATGTCCCCCACTCCTTTTCCCTTAGTCTGCTTTGTCACCTGCCCACAATGAGTCTCAATTTATCACCCCAGGAGTCTGCAATAAGTCAATCATCTGCCCGTGGCTGCCTAGGCCCTGTTTCCAGAGAGCAAGTCTCCTCTTTCCCATGGGTAAGTGATTAGGCAGCTATCTACGCTTTGAGTAGGCTCAGGGTGGAGGAGCTGCTACTTCCCCTTGGTTCTGGGCTCTCTGGCGAGACCAGCTGTCCTCACTGCCCTGATTGTCCTGCTGGGCACTTGCACTACTTGTCACTGCCCTGCTGGGCAGCAAACCCTGGCTGGAAATGAGGCCTTTGCACAGTTTTGGGGGAGAAGCAGAAACTTTGGGGTATGTATGGCTCATCCTACATTGCAGGAGAAGGTCCAGTCAGGCTCCAGTGTTAGGTAGGGTACAAAGCTCTGTCTGCTCCTCTCTCTACCATTTTACCCAACTTGTTTCATGATCTTGCACTCAAGACAAAGGTCTTAGACAAATATCTGTCTTCCCCTCATACAGAGAGAGATCATGATGAAGAGCCTCATGATGAAGCCATGACTCATGTGAGGACAGCTAGGCTCAATGAGGATGTTGGTACAGTGAAGTTGTGCTGAGATGCCCTTTTAAGTCCAGCCTTGTGTGCCACTGAGACTACTATAGAAAAGCACTAGCTGAGTGTAAAGGATGATGAAACAGGTCCTGACAGGACCAGTTTAGGGTAACTGCACTGGCAAAGGCTGTCCTGTCCATTCAGCAGGGCTCCAGGAGCCAGGCTTTTTGCGTACCTGTGTGCATTTCTATTGCAGACCTTGTCCTCTGTATTTCCTTTGGACACCTCTTCCAAGGTATGGATGATGAAGGTAGGATGATTTGCTCTGGTAATAGAAAGCATGGGGAGGGAGGCTTAGACTTGCTGTTCTGCTGTCCATTCTTCCCCATCCCCCTGCCCAGACTTTTACATAGTGCTGCTGAGGACAGCAGAACTTTACACCTTACACAGCTGCCAGACTCCTGCCTGTTGCAGCTTGGATGAGAGGATAAAGGGTGCCCAGGCTGCTACAGATCCTCTAGCCTTTTTAATGTGCTCTGCCAGCCTCTGAGAGGGACCAAGCTGGGGGAAAGCCCTGCCTGTCTGTATCTTCTATCTCCACACAGAAACCCTGTCCATGGGGATGCTTCTTATGGGCCCTGAAGGGACTAGGCTGGGTTTTGCAGGGCTCTGGATACCACATGGGTCTTCCTGTTCAGGCTCCTGAGGTATGAGCTGAGTAATCTCAGCAGAAATGGGATGAATAGCAGATGTACTCTCTGTACTTCATGCCAGTCATCTGGCATGTGTCATGTGGCATGGCCCGTCTCTGTGCCTCACCCTCAAAGAGGTGATGAGCACATCTAAGGGCACACAGGGTATTGTCTGGTCCAACTCAGGGCATGAATAAGCAGAGCTCTCTAAAATTTCATGCTTTCTCTCCCATACCTCTAGCCCAGCCCTTCTCCTCCCAAGAGCCTGCTCCTCTGCAGCCACTAAATTACTTCTTGCCTGCAGGAAAGAGAGGCCTTGAACTGTCTCTGTTGTCACCACAAACACCATGGCAGCAGGGGAGGATGGGTGGTAACCCTGACAATGCCAGTAAGCAACTTGTGCCGTGCAGTGTGACCAGGAGCCAACTCATCCCACCAGGTAGACCCCAGGGCAGTGACTCACAGGGGTGTCACAGCCAGCATGGTCCAAGTTGGTGTGTGGGAATTGCCCATGGAGCTTGGAAAAGACTTGCTGATTAATGGGATGAGTGCTCTTCTGCTGATTATATTTATGGCTGCCTCCAGGGAACATGTCCTAAGCTCTGGTTTTTCTGGCTTGTTGTTTCCCTGCCTCTTCCCAGCTGTCATGTTGCAGACACAGTCTGTGATTAGTGTCCTGACCAAGAACCTGGAGCACATTCTTCCTGTTTCCTCCTCCATGAACTGGTCATGAGGTGGGTGGCTTTCTGTTTTCATGAACCTGTGTGTGCCCCATGCCATCCCATCCTATCCCGTCCCATCCCATCCCATCCCATCCCATCCCATCCCATCCCATCCCATCCCATCCCATCCCATCCCATCCCATCCCATCATCCATCTGCCCATAGCTGTGGTTGCTACTGGTGGCTATTAGCTGTGACAGTGACACTTACTTGATCCTATAAGGGGAAGGCCTGAGTGGGAAGCATAAAGACCTCGAGGTACTCTTTCGAACCACTAATGCCTCTGAAAAGGAAAATTATCATAGTGGCAGGAAAGGACACCTGGAAGGAGGTGCAAACACCAGCCTAGCATGACTGGTAGTGTTCTGTCTGCCAAGCTTTGCCTACCCAGTGCAAGCATGAGCTTCTGCCCTTGGCTGGTGGCTCCTGGAGCATGCTGAGGGTGTGGGTTTGGGGCTGCCTTCCCACTATGAGCTCCAAGTCCTGCCCCCAGGCCCCTGAGTTCCTGCACCAACACTTCTCCATTCCAAGGCTTCTGTCATTCAAATGTTCAACTTGGTGCCTGAAGGTGAGCACCTGCTGGCCAGTGGAGTCTCAGCCTGGAGCTGGGAGAGGTGCAGCCAGACAAGATGAGTGGCTCACCCCTGAAAATTCCCAACCCATGTCCTGGCCACATCCTAGTTCAGAGACCTCTTCCTGTGTCAGAGCCAGGTGGTTTCTTATGAATCCACAGGGAGCTGGGTTGTCTCTCCCAGGGGTCTGTGGCAGCCATTGGAGTCCACCTTCCCTTGTCCCATGGAGGGAGGTGGTTAGTAAAGCATGTACTAAGTGGTCCTGGGTGGTTTTTCAGCATGTACCTCTGCCAAGTGGCACAAGGAGAGCAGTTGCCCACATTGTTCCCAATTTGATCCAAAGAGTGCAGGCAGGGACAAAGCCTGTAGAGCTGCTACACCACCCCACTGGCTCTCTGGTTGCTGGTACTGCTTGCCTTGAAACAATCCCAGTGGGGTGAAATGAATTGGCCAGGGTGTGAAACCAGGCAAGTGTCAGTGGTTCCCTCTCCCTTCCCCAAAATAATGCTCCCAAAGGGCAAACAATATCATGGCAAAGTAAGTCACTCCATCCCAGCCGGCCATCTGGATGCATGTCCTTGCTGGTGTTTGCCCCTGGACAAAGTACCCAGGACCTGAGCTCCCTGTTGGGCAGCCTGAGCCAGCGTATGAAGACAGTCACCCTTCCCCATCACCATAGACATTGGTATTTGATTTATTGCATCTTCAGGAGGGACTCTTAGACTCGCCTTTGGAGCTGAAGGCAGATCTGAGCAGCTGTGTTTGGCATGGCGAGGTCTGGTGGTTAGAGCCGGAGACGAGATGGCAGGACTCCTGAGCTCATTACTGTAATGAAGCTCGGGGAATTGGGGTTGCTGTTTATGGAGCTTTCCATTTAAGGAGGCCAGACTAGATGATGGTCCCTTCTGGCCCTAAAACATCTGAAGCTACAAATAACTCAGCCAATAATTAGAAATTTGAGTCTCATTCCTGTGAGTATTACAGGCTTGCTGGACTAGAAGCTACAAAGGCTGGACCGAGCTTTCCTTGTGTTTTAAGAGAAGTCATTTCCTGGTAGTGGGTTGTCTTGGTTTCAAAAGACAGGTGTCTGCTAAGGAAGGCAGGAGCCTCCCTTGGAATGGAAAATGTAAACCCTCTCCCTCTAAATTATTATAGTTTTGAAATTAAGGGGGCTCTCAGGCAAAGATATGGGAGTAGGAATAATAGTTCTCTATCAGGAAAAATAAAAAAAAAAAATTCAGTAATATAAAACAACACTGACAGAGTCAGAAATATGGCCTGACACCCTGTGGGTCAGGGTGATGGCAGCAATCCCATTAAATGATGGCTTCAGCCCTCCTGCAGTGCCAGCTGTGGTTCTGTTGAAGCACTGATCCTGTAGAGGGGTGGAGTTTTCCTCTGAAGCTCCAGGAGTGGTGTAGATGGGCCTGGTATTTCTCTGGGACTCCAGCAGAGAAGAAAGTTCCTCCTCTGGGAATCCAGTGCAAAAGGCTGACTGTGGTGTTCCCAGGGTCAGATTGTATCCAGGTAGGAATGCTTGGCTCCTCCCCCTGGGCAGAGCATCTCCCAATGGGATGATGGAATTGTATCAGCCATGCAGGGACACTCACTGGCCCATTGACAGAAGAGATCTCCTGGAGGGAGGATTGGTTGTGGAAGAGATAAGGAAAACTGCCCAATGAACAGAAGATGGCTGCCCCACCTCTAACAGATGGTGATAGAATAGACACCCCTGGCCACATCTTGCATTCGCAACCTAAGACATGGCTCACCTGAGCAAATCCCAAGGCTGATGTCATTGGCGTTGCTATGGAAGCATGTGCAGGTAAACGACACCACTGTGAACTTGTGTCATGTCCAGTGTCATCTGGATGCAGCAAATAAGGATAATAAAGTGGGAAAGGTCAGATTTCTCATGATCATGTCTCCTCTATAGTTTGGATTGACTTTGATGTCCTTATCCCATCCCACAGAACATGGGCAGAGCATCCAGAAAAGCAGATGTGATGCTTGGTAAGAAAACTTGGAGGAGAAAATGCTGTTTTCAACATGCATCTTCACCTGCTGGTCAGGGCGTATCACTTGAGAAGTTTTGTATCCCTAACATGTCTCTTCACTTTGTTACTGCTTTTTACTTGAACGAGTTTTACTGATTTCAGGTCAAGTCTATGTGCAGGGTAACCCTGGTGTTGGGCATATCTGGGGGCATGGAAGGAAGTCATGAGAATGGTGGAGGACTTTTCTCTCTGAGGTTTTTCTCAGCAACAGGATTGTGGCCACCTGAGCCTAAATGGGACTGTGAGGAGAGGTTTCATGGCAAACTTTGAGAATCTATCACCAAATGAGACTAGGAAGTGCTGTTATTACAGTTTTTTGTACAGCCCCACTCAGTGTTGCAGGTATTGTCTCTCTTTTTCTCCTCCCCTTTGCCGTATGTTCCTTGGTTACACATAAGACATTTTGGGCTGTCGTTTTTGTTTTTTTAACCCCTATCCATATCAATATTTCTTCTTTCCCTACCTGGCTGCAGCAACAGTTCCAGCGCTGCCAGGAGGACACTGCATCCCTAGTGCTACTTCCCAGACCTGCCACTGCCTTCTCTGCCTTACAGAATGGACCGAGCTGGTGGAGGCAACCTGAGTCAGGATATAAATCTGTACTCAGCCAAGCTTGGCTGATCATAACCAGTATATTTTAAAAATACAGGGAAAGGCTACAGTGAATCAGAAGACTGAGTCACTCTCTTCTTCCAACAGTGTGTATGTATGCAGCCTCCAAATGGGTAACAGTCATGTAAAAGCATATCCCTTGGGACCAGGGTAACAAGTCCTGGGCAGAGAAAAATGCACAAAGAGAGGAAAAGGGGGTGGCCATGTTACCAAGGGGATTCACTCCACAACAAATAAAAAGGTGTGATGAAATGCTGGGTTGCACATGAGCAAACATCAGCCAGTGGTATTTCCTTGAGCAGGACCTGAATGCTGAGGCTGAGAGCTCAACACTCAGCATTGCACAACGGATGGGCTGGAGTCTAGTCTGTTCTTGTTTTCCCAGTTAAATGTCTTTTTTGAAATATTTTATCCTTTGTGTTCTTTAATCTCTGCCATAAACTATATAGGACATGTCATGAATTAGTGCTGCAGCAGACTTGGGAAGTTTCCATTTCTTGAATAAAACTCCTTCCCCTTATAGTTTTGTAGCTTTAGCACACACATCCCTTTCTTGGATCTAGACAGCAAGGTTTAAAACAGGGGTCACAACAGCCTCTGAGCATCCTTCATTCATATCTAAAAAGACTTAAAAAAGACCTTCCTATTCATGTCAAGAAGTCTTCCTGAGAAATCCTTTCTGCATTGTTTTTTGCTGACATCAGTACTGCCCCAGGTATGATTAATTCTCCTGCTCACAATAAAATGCTTCTCCTTTGCGTCTAAAGCAGTCTGCAATTTCACAACTAGTTGGTAAAACACACCATGCATTCACCTTAAGCAGCAATGTGAACCCAGGCAGCTTTGCTTCTGACAGCACGAGGGAGATTTGCCCTCAAGGGAAAACAGCTTGGAACTTGTAGCTTTCTGAGGAAGGATGTTCCTAACAGAATTTAGAGGTGTTGGAGAAAGTGGTTTAAGTTTCTCAAAGGACTGGTTGTTCTTGGGAGGCTCTTCCTAGGGTTTGTGAGGCTTGGGGTGGGATTGGAAGGAGGGTGCATTTGGGAAATCGCTGTGGGCCCTGGATCGGACTGATCCAAATGCAGCCCTCGGCACCCCCCACCCGCTGCTGTTTCAGAACATACCTCTCATTCCTGCAGCCTCAATTACTGCATTAGATCCCTTCCCTGCCAGAGCCCCCAGGACACAAACAGACTCCCGCTGATCAGGCTTGGGCTCTTCTGGCTCCCTGGGGCCCTGTGGGAGCAAAGGGACCTCTGCCAACACTTCCACCCACACTAAGGGCTGCCCCACATTTCTCCCCAGGTACCTGGGGATCCTTCCAGAATGAAACTCAGGCATGGATACTTTTGTAAGAGGAGAGGTGTTGGGGGGCTTGAGAATGCTGGGGTTCTAGAGGACGTTGGCTAGCATCTGAAGGATTAAACAATGATAGTCGGGAGCAATGCTGGTGTCAAGGTTAGGACAGGCTGGACTGAGACCAGGGTCCCTGGAAGCCTCTTGTAACATCCTGTGTCCAGGACAGGTCTGTGCTTCTTGTGCTGGGGTCACTCTGCCTTGCAGCTGGAAAGCCCCCCTATAAATCCTGCTGCAGGGAGCTCTCAGTCCTCACATGTGATGATAAAAGCTGCTTGTTTGGAGCAGGGCTGACAGATACTGCCCTATTCCCTCCAGCAGCTCTTTGGCGTGGTCCGTGTGAGGGGGGAGTTAGGCGAGGTTAGCGCCTGGAGGCTGCAGCCTGGGGTTGGGCTGGGCTGGGTGGGTGCAGCCTGGGGCTGGTAATTCATCGCTTTTGTTAGTGGCAGAGAGCAGGACCCAATCATCCAGCATGTGTGCAGCCAGGGACAGCTATAAGCACTGGCTGACCAGCACAGAGCGTAAAGCTCTCCTTATGGAGTCCAGCACTCTTGTAAAAACTTTAAGGTTCAACCCTAAAGTTTTTACAAGAGTAAAAACTGCTGCAGCTGAGTGTGCAGTCACTTGCAGGAGAGGTGTGGAGGGACGGAGCAGCAGCCATGTACCACCACAGAGCCCCTGAGATGGTGGCACCCCTGGTGTCTGGGCTTCCCCTGGGAGAGACTGTCAGAGGGATACATAAATGAGTACCCCCATTCCATGTGGTGACTGAACTGGGATCCCAAATCTACCTTTAGTCCAGAAGAACTTGGGAAACCACCAGTGAACAGAAAACCGAAGCTTTCTGAAACCATGGAGAGCTGGGACTCAATGATCCTTGTGGATGCCTTCCAACTCAGCTTATTCTGTGATTCTGTTTTTTCAGTGGTATCTCTTTAAGGTTTATCTCCCTCTGTGCCATTGTAACCTGCCTCTATCACCAGTAAAGGGCACGGTGGCCGCCCGTAAGGGTGAGGTGTCTTGGCTGTGTATATCCTGCCCAAGTTTGCCTGGTCAATTCCTAAACACCAACTCTCCAAAGGAGTGGTTTTGTTCTCTAGATAAGGCACACAACTTCCTATTTTAGAAGCACAGAGAAGCACAGAGAAGCTCATACAGACTGACAATGCAACCAGGTTCTGGTAGGGTGTTATGGGACCACTGGTGGGATGCAGAGAAAGAAACCTGGAAGCAGAAAGAGCTGCAACACAAAAAATTGAAGACAAAGAATAAATCTGCAATGGGGTCTGGCAACAGGGTAGGAGACAATAGTATGTACATGGATGCAGATGGAAAACTCATGGCCCACCGTGCTGAAAAATCTCAGGATGGACCAGTGTGATGGCTTCTGGATACCACATTGCCAGGCTGAGACTGGAAAGAAAGGACTGAGGAGAACACAGCCTGGAGGGGCAGGTGAAGGGCCATCTGGAGACAACCTACAAGGGAAACAAAACAGCCTTGGCTGCCATCCCACCCTGCTCTGTTATCACAGGAGTAATTGGTCTGAGAGCTGCTGCTCTGCTCTATTTTCTTGGGCTGCTTTCCCCCCAAAACTGGATGTTTGCGTTCACATCTCAGCTCTTGTTTAGGGTGGGAGACTGGATGATGATGAGGGAAGTAAAACACTGATACTGCTGAGCAGAAGGGGATGAAATCTAAGGTACTCATCAGGAACCAGACTTCTCCAGACTCCTTTATCTGAGATTTCTGTGAACTTCAGTGGCTTAATTAATATTTTGACTAAAGCAAGCCTTGAAGGACAGATTCTTCCTCCTTGTCACAGAGATTTGAAGACACAACATCCAGCATCCCCTTATTCCTCTTTAAATCCCTAAGCTTGACTTATCCAGGGGGCCCCATTTCTACCCCCCTGATATTTCTAGTGGGAAAATTAAGCAGAATGCTCTCTTCATGAATTGCAAGTTTCTACCACTCTTTTTCCAAGTATCAGAAAGAAGGGGGAAACATAAGCCTACGGGATAAATCCCTTGTGAGTCCTGTACCTGTCCCACCTTTAATTAAATGTTGTTAAATTATTCTCTGCTTCAGCAACTTGGTGGCAGAGACTGATGTCTGGAGCAGCAGAAGAAGATCCTTAGGGCTCAGGTGGAACACGGTTGTTTTGTAGTGTAGAACTCCCTTTAATATCCCGAGTTTTCTAAGTTCTTGTGTTGTTGGTAAATAAAGGCAAGAGGACAAAATAAAGGTGAAAGAAAAGTTTTTCTGCATAGCTGGTGTATAGTGAGGAGTCAGGAACCTCTCTCACTGTGTCTGTGGTCTTTGGTGTGGAGCATTGCAATGCTGCAAACCCATTGGAAATGGCCCAAAAATGGGTTGCAGCAGCACCCTGTAGGCAGGGGTGAGTGGGAGGGGTCTCACTTCTCATCTTCACCCCCCTGGACAGCTCCAGCATGGCCACCATGGCCTGAACCACATGCTGCCCCAGCCAGCAGAACCCCATATCAGTGTAAGTGGCCTTGTATCACTGCGCCCACCACCCAGCTGGCTCTTTGTCCTCCCTGTGCCCATCCCTGCAGCCGCCCCAGGGCAGCTGCTTCCTCCCAGGAGACTGTTTGGGGTGTTGCCGTGGGAGGCTTAGCAAATTCCCCGGGGCTGTGGCTCTCCAGGAAGCCAGATACCAAATGCTCTTCTCTTCCCAGACCCTCCCAGAGCCAGAGCCTTTCCTCAGCATCTGTTTACAGCTCCTGAAACTGGCCAGGCTGTTTGGTTTGGGATAAAGCACAGTCTGGCAGGACTCCTCCCTGCTACCACAGTGGCACACAGCCGCTTATCTTCCAGGACAGACCCTTACCAAAAGCCCTGGGAGCTGAGCTGCCCGCACTGGCCCCAGAAGGCGTATGCCCGGGATGGGTGTGGGAGGAAGACAGCAACACCAGCTGGGTTTAATCATCCAGGATGTGCCGGGGAGCTGGGTGGGATGGCTGTGGTGGCAGGCACTGGTGCTGGAAGCAGGGAGATAGCCTGGGAATGGATGTGATGTGGGAATGCATATAGGGAGAGATGTGGAGACCAGATGCTGGCTGTGCTGGGCATGGTGGCCTCAGGGAAGTCTGGGTATTCAATTCCAAGCAGAAGAAAGTTCCTTTGGAAGCTTTCGAGTTTGGGGAGGGGCAACATGCCTGTACCCCAGCACTCCAGGATGGCCCAGGAGGGTCCCAAACACTTTGTGGGTGACTGGTCAAGTAAGGCGCTGGCCTGGCTGCTCATGCACCAGCTTGAGGACCTTGTGCTGGAGTGCTGGGGAGGGGAGCCTATGCACATGGCAACATGGGCTGCTCTGCCTCTTCCCCTGTTCTGCCCCATGGAGAGCATTTCCATGTGTGACAGCAGCACCTCCTCCAACAGAGAATGTCCAGGGCAGTGTGTCAGCAGGATGGACACAGGATTCCACCAGCACACCACCATTTCATGCCTGGCCTCTGTTCTGCCCCTTGCACCAGGCTGGGGCTGCTCTCCTCCCTGGGAAAGCATATGGCACTTTCCATATGGAGATGGACAGACCAAAACAAGCTGAAGGGCACATCTCTGCCCATTGGTGTCACAGACACAAGCAGCCTCCTCTTCTTTCCAGATGTGGCTGTAGCAAGAGGGTGGTGGCCCTACTGCCCACACAGAGGATGCTGTCAAAGTCATGCAGCCCTGGATGGCTCCAGCCTGTCTCTGCCACACTCTGTGCACTGGGTCACTGCACTCCCAGACCAGCAGCACAGGGCACAGCCCCCAAGCACAACCTCCCACAGGCAGCGGGCAATGAAATTCCCTCTTTTCCCAGGCTGGTAAAGGAACAGTGGCTGCCTCCTGACACACTATCAGTATGGAGTGATAAAGACAGCTTCCTGTCACTGGAGCACTTGCTTTCATCTCTCACATGAGTTTATAGACAATATTAGCATGAAATCTATTTTAACCCTAGACTTTCTGCTGTAAAGCTCCAGCCATCATCCAGGCATGACACTGGGCCAGTACCTGCATGATGTAACATGTTTATAGGGAAAGCAGAGCCTGAGGTCAGCTTGGACCTCCTGGAGGAGGGTGAGAATCAACAAGCATTCACTTGCAGACAAGTCACAAAACCTGCCAACACCTTTGCTGACTCATCAAAATTGAAAAGTTTTTGAGGATAGAGTTCAGTTTTCTGCATTTCTGATGGGAAGCAGCCAGAGGGCCAAAGGAGTGATGTGCCTGAACTCTTCCAGCCACCCACCTTCCTGAGGGCTGTATGCCAGAGGCTGGCTCCATCATGGGGAATTTGGAGATTTCAAGGTCTGGGTCCAAATCATGGTGAAACCAATACTGGCACATCCCAGTGCCCCAGGGAAGGGATCTGCTGGCTATGCAGAGCTCTCCTCACTCCCACACAGCTGTTAATAGGCAGCTGAGATGGCTCCCAGAGGGTAGAAGGTGAAGTGCCTGTTTCTCCCTATCTGGACAATGTTCATACAGTATCACTGGGGTGGATTCAGCACTGCTCCTTGCAATTCTCTTCTCTACAGGCCTTGCAGCCTGCCTTGCTCTCCAAAATCATTGCCTTACTTGATCCACGAGATCCTATGCTTCCACAGAGCCCCCAGATTACACCCTGCTGGAGTCCACGTTGGAAGCACTCTGGATAAGTTCCTCTGCTTGGATAATGTTTCTTTGCAAACCTGGGAGACTTCTTTCTGGCAGAGCACATATGAGCCTTCTGAAAGCTCCTGGGCTTGTTTTGCAAACCTAAGATCTGAGTTTGCTTTAATATGCCAAGGCTGGGGGCTCTGCTTGTTGGACACTGAAGTTGCTGGAAGACTTGGCTGAAGACATGCTTCTAGGACAAGATAGGAGAGATTTGTCTTTCTAAATCTGCCACCATCTGCCCTCACACTGTTCCCACTGGCTGAGTTGCTTATGTGTTATTTGTAATTATTTCACTGTGTTTGCAGATTGGGGGCAACACTTTTCTGCTTATGCCAAACACAGCAATTAAGGGGCCAGTGACACATGCCCTCTCACTGCACAGCTGCTCTCAGCTGGAGGGAACAGCTGGGCTGTGAACCTCAATGTGAACAAAGGTAAGGGATGCTTGGACAGCCAAGGGGCATGCAAGTCCTGTGGGGGGAGAATGAAGTATGGAAGGTGAAGGGGAGGTTTGCTGGGACTGGTCTCTGGGGCCGTAAAACCCTTGAACTGAACATTATTGGTGTGAGACTGTAGCTTGTAATGAAACAGGTCATATAGACAAGGGACTGGAGAAAATGTGATGACTGGGAAACTGGGCAGGAGGGTGAGAGGCAAAAAACCACAGAGCAAATCCCATTCTGGCAAGATGGGCAGAGGGGAGACTGAGGTCTGCTGGTGATGGACGCAAAGCCTTGCTACAAACACCATAAAGAAGAGATTTCATTGCATCCTGTACATGAAATCTCCTGGCAGGGTCAGCCAAGCCCTGAACTTGTCATTCATTTAAAATTCTATTGTTTGTCCTTCTTCCCATGGTCTTCTTTTTCTTTCTCCAACACTGGAACAGGAAGGCAGAAAGACATAGCTGAAATCTTGCTGCTTTGTAGGGGTCAGGGAGCAGAGTAGGAGTGAGAGGACAAGGGTGGTGACCCTCTGGAGTGTTCCTTCTCCAAAGTCTGGTAGCAAAAAAGGAGCAGAAAATGAAAAAAAAAACCTAACAACATATGAGCCTCTCTTTGCCTCATAAAACAGTGCTTTAAAATCAGCCAGTTTGTTGAGGGAGTGTCCACAAGATGCACCCCTTCTCTAGAGACTTCCAACTGTTTGGTAACCACAAACCTCTCTATCACTTTCATTGGTGACTCACCTGCACAAACGTCAATCTCTCCCATGGAGGTGTTCATACAGCTCCTTGCATGACAAAGTGTTGGTCTGGATAGCCTCCAGATTCAGCCATCCATTACGTGTCAAAAAATAATCCTGCTGCTGAATAACCTCCACCACAAAGCCAGAGGAAGATTGATGCCTACTTGCAAATAAAGGCAGTAATAGTATGGCCCATGTTGAAGACCCAGCAAGAACAACCAGGTTGTTCCAGGGTTGCAGCAAGAAGGTCACAGCAGAAAGACCACAGCCAAAAAACACAGGGAGATGGCTGCCATGGGAACTGATATGATGTTGGGAGAGGTCTGAAAAGGGTCATAAGGTATTTCTGCAGGATAACTCTTTCCTTTTTTTCCCTGACAGGCATTTCCCAAATCCTCAAAGCAGCTAAAGCCCCAAATCTGACAGAGCCCAAGGAGTGTGTGGACAACACTCTCAGGCACAGGGTGGGATTGTTGGGGTGTCCTGTGCATGGCCAGGAGCTGGACTCAATGAACCTTGTGGATCCCTTTCAACTCAGCATATTTCATGATTCTTTGATCCTCCAAGCAACTCAAGTAGTGGAAAAATGGATCAGGACCTCAGACATGTGGGACATCTCCAGTTGTGTCAAGCAGGTCATGCCAAGCAGACTGGGAGCAAGGTCCTGTGGGGTCAGTAAGCAGGAGCATCAGGTTTGAAGCAGGCAAAAGAGGCCAGCTCCTCATGAGGAAGTGGGTCTGAGTTCATACAGGAGAGGTAGGAAAATGAGACCACAACTGCAGAAAATTCAAGGAGGTCAGGGCAGAGTGTTTGTGGAGAGAAAAAAGAAGTTCCTGAACCATCAAGAGTAACTGAAGCCATCTCCTGAGGCACCTGCAGATGGGTACTTGGAGATTAAAAACAGCTGTGAAGTTCAATGGCTTTGTCCTCAGACTCAGCTGACTGCAGGAACAGGATTCACTGAGCATGGGTGCTGGGACACTGCATTGTGACAATGCAAAGCAGTTATTGCATTGCTTCAGAACAACAAATTGAGGTACTTTATGCCTCAGACCATGAGCTGCTGGGTTGGACTGTGCTGTGCATCAGTTCTATTGGACTGGAGGGGGAAAGCACCTCAGGAGCACTGTGAAAAGCTCACGGGACTTTTTCACAGAGCTCACGTACCAAAGGTCAGTGCTCCATTTTGGGCCTTGACCAAAAGGTTCAGATGACACTCAGATGCTCTTTCTCCTACATCTTTGCTTAGACATGAAACAAGTGGTAAGAGGTTGGAGAAATAAGCATGATGGGGTTCCAGGGTTCTTATTTCAGTGGCTTCAGAAAGCACAAGGCTGGGAGTACTGTGCAAAGATGGGACCATGTGCTGACCAGACCTCTCCTGTCAAGTCAGGCCTTCTCCAGGTCAAATCACAAGGTGTTTTTAGGACATAAATTGGAAGGGTTAAAGAGAGAAAATGCAGAATACTAAGTTGAAGAGGATAAAACAATTAAAAAAAAGGTCTGTAGGCCCATCTCTCCTTGCCCTCTCTGTCCTTCCTTTAGCACTCAGTCACCTTGTAAAAATCTGTCTCTGTGCCCCTAAGAAGTCTTGCTCTGCTGTCATCTTTGAGGCCAGGCCATCACTCTGTTCCCTGCTTCTCTCAGCATATTCACAGCTTTTCTTAGCCACAGTCTCCTTTCCTGGTGATAATTTTGGTCCTAATCATGTTTTTCTCCACCTTTCAACTCTGTCTTACCCCTATAGGATGAGTGTCCCATCTTCTCCCCAGGGAGGAGAAATCTGCTCTTCTCTTTTCCTTTTTCAAGTGATATGAGGGCAAAGAAGCGCAGATCCCCTCCACCACTGATTAGCACCTACAGGTAGGTGCTCTGGAGATAATTAAAGCTGGAACAGAAGGAGGGAGCTTTCAAGATCTGTTGCCTTTGGTGTGGACACAGTGATCCAAAGAGATCTAGGTGCAGTGGGACATGCTGTCTGCACCAGCTGGAGTGGGTGCTAGAGCCTTCAGCAGGCTGGGGGGAGGTGGGGCTCCCTTGAGTACGGAAGGGCATCGTAGATACCCAAGAGCTGGTACAGGATCCTGCAAGGAGCAGGAAAGTGACCCCAGCAGCCAACATCACCCCAATGTCTCTCCTCTGAGCTTGTAGGGGTGCTGGAGGGCAATGAAGGGGAGCTCTGCCCATGATTCCTCGGAGCACTGCTGGCATGGAGGGCACTGTGCATGTGTCTGGTGGGGCTGGCTGAAGAAGACAGCCATGGTCACTATGACTCTCTTTTCTTGACTTCCTGCATTCCAAGACTCTAGTATTTGTACATCAGGGCATTAATTCAAATCCAAACATTTCTGCTCTTCCCAGATTTCTGCAGCCCATTCAGCACCTTCCACCACTCCTGCACCACATGTATGTTCATCAGCTTTCACCCTTTTCCTCACCACCCAGCTGAAGGGGATCTGGACACCAAGCTCTCAGAGGGCCTTTATGAACTTCCTACTTCTTAAGCTCTCTGAGTCATTCTGTGCCTGCCTGACATGGCCAGAGTGTCACCTTATTTCAGAGCTGTGCTGGGAGCACCCATGCCTGGGCAGGGGTCCTGTTCCTCACCAGAGGATTCAGACACTACTGCTCTTGGTTTTTTTAGGAGGGGCTCTTTCTAATTTTCACTTTTTATTTTGAAACTGTTCACAGCTGTTCCCATATTTTAAAACATTTGTAGACCTGTGCTTAAAATACCAGCAGGGACTCCCAGGAACAGCCAGTGCAGTGCAGAAGAGGTTCAGGTTTGCAAGCCCTTAACTCACCATGGGACACTTTGTCCCTTTAAGTTCAGTGCTGGAATGATTCAAGGTGTTTAAGCAAGGCCAAGGCCAGGGCATGGGAATGCTGGTCTTTACGAGGCTTTGCCTTTAATTACCTTCTTGTCTGCACTCCCCTGCCCCGCAAAGTAGAGAGATGGGAGCTGTGCAGACGGCCAAGGAGAAAGGTGAAGGGGAGGAACTGAACTCCAGCCCTGGGAAAAGCAGGACAAAGGGTAGAGGGCTTTGCAAACACTTAGTGCATGATAAGATGTGGTACTGATGCATGGAAGTAGTCCCTGGTTATCCTCATAGGCAAACCCAGCAGAGAAGAGCTGGAAGAGGAGTTTGCAGAGCCTGGAGAGGACCAGGCATTGCTTGGCTAAGGTGCTGAGCTCCTACCGGTGGCACTTTACTCTCACAGGCCACTGTCTCCCTGGGCTGAGGTCATTAAAGATGTCAAAGAGCTGTTTTTGACAGGATGGCATGTTCGGTTTGATGCCTGGCTCTGCTCCAAAGGGAATAAAATCACAAGCTCCCTGTGTGATCCATGTGCAGCTGCAGTGTCCAGGACTGGGGGCTGGGGATACAACAGTGCTGTCAGAGGTGTTTTGGAGGGACAGAATAGTCCCTGAATTTTTTCAGCCCCCCTGGGGTCCCCATAGACCCAAGGTCATGCTGCAAGGTGGAAGGTGGCTGGAGCCAGGTTTAAAGCAGCTTTGGCTGCAGCTCAGAGGGTCTGGAACCTGGGGAGTGCTGGGCAGCACTCAAATGCAGCAGAGGGGCCCTGGGGAGGCTGAGGGAGATGGGAGGGTACTGGGTGGCCTCTGGAAAAGGCTGATCTGCAGACCCCGGGGAGGGGGTGGAGAGCAGAGGGAAAGGCAGATGAGAGAGGTCGATGGGAGGGGGAAGGGTAATTCCTCCTGCCCCGTGGATCCCAGTGTGAGGGCATCAGAATGCTGGTGGTGATCCTTGGTGGCAAAAGCTACTCAAGTTTTTGACCATGGACCCTGTGGTGTGACCTGTCTGTGCTGGCAGTTTTGTAGGATGGACTTGGTGTGATGAACACAAACTGTTGATGAAGAGACAGAAACCAGCTGGGGAGGGAAGAAGGATGCAGGGGAAAAGAAGCAGGGGCCCTGGCAGGATGGGGCAGCCCTAGGTGGCTGGTGTGTGAAGGGGAGAGGATACAGTGGAGGGGACAGGGACAGGCTGGGAGGGAGGGGGCAGGGGAAATGCTGCCCTGCACCTGCAATAACAACCTCTGGGCACAGGGCCTGACAGCAGGATGGAGGCTGAGCTGGAGTTACAGCCCCCAGGGGAGCCCCTGGTGGCTTGGTGCCTGGGAAACACCTCTGAGTCAGCCCCCTCCACACCCAGGAGCTGGGCCTGCAGGGGTCCACCAGCCCCACAGCTGCCTGGCTGGGAGCTTGTGTCCCCCGCTCAGCTGTCTCTGTGCACCCACTCTGTTGCACTGTCCCCAGGATCCCCTCTCTCTTGAGGAACCTGCTTCCAAAATTCCTGTTTCCCCCTGTGCTTCAGGGACCTGATGTGTGACTTTGACCCTGGACACCTGGACACCTTTATGCCCTATGTATCCCCTCACAAGTCTTCTCTGTCACATGTAATGAACCCTGTCCACAGCTTTTCCCTGCCTGCCCCAAACTTTTCTCTGCTAGCATCCCCCAGCAGGAGTTTTGCTCCCCAATCCAGCCTCCTTGCAGGGGTTAATCCCTCCTGCTGCCCTCCCTGCCCCAAATCCTGGCCCTATTTGCTCCTACTCTAGCTCAGCAGACATTGCTCTCACCGTTGCCATGTCGAAACCAAGTTATTCCATACCTTTCTCCCAATGACTTCCTCTCCTCCATTTCCCTCTGTGTTCCCTGGTTTATCCACCACCAAATGTGATCTTCTGAGAGTGTGTGGGTTCATGTTGGTTCAGAAATTTTCCCAAAAGTGTATGTTCCAGGCACAGCCTAGGGACTGTTTGCTAGGTATCATCTGCACCAATTCCGTAAGTGTTTACAGTCTCACACCCCAACAGTCTGGCTATTGCTTCTCTTGCAACTAACTGCAGGTGATGCAAAGAGGAGGAAGTTAATGGGATTTAGGAGTTAGATCTCACCAATGGGACCTGGGAGCCTAGTCCAGAATATTTACTTTAAGTAAGGATGGTCACAAAGTGTAGATTGTCCCAAGCTGCAGGGCCTCTCCAGGTCATAAAACCAAGAAGGTCCAAGTCAGAAACCACCTGTGCCGCCTGGAAGTGGGGAGATGGAGCACAGCAAAGCTTTTGCTTGCCCCTGGATGAGGACAAGCAAGAGGAGCAGGTGAATGTGAGAACTGATTTTTGCAGCAAATCAATGTCAAAAATGAGATGTGTCCTTCCCTCCTTATGGCAGCTTGTCTTTGCCATAGGACATGCCGGAGATATGGTGGAGCTGGGGAGGATCAATCTGCTCAGGTCAGGGGTACCTCAGATATGGAGTTAACAGGCGGTGTTAGTGTTCCACCAGCATCCCTTCTTTCCTTTGCTTCCTCTCTTTGTCTTTGGGCTCCTGCTCTGCGGCTTGAGGCTGTCACAGCCTCTTGAATGCTGACACGCAGACTGGTCTTGCTGCTACTTCTGCTCCTGACTCAGCCTCATAGGCAGGAGACCTCACTTAGAAAGGCTGAACATAGTTTGTCTGCCCAGTAACCTGGCAACTGCACTAATGCATGTGTGCGCATAAAACATCCTCCTGAACCAGAGCCAGCACCCACTGAGGGCCGTATCCCCTTACACCAGAGACATGCTGCACTCTCTGCACTGCTGCTTCACCATGGGCCATGCTGAAGGGCAAAACCTGCCCCATATTTCTGTCTTATTTCAGACGTCTTCTCCTCATCCATCTTGATATGGCACCCTATGTTGCAGTAGGATGCTCAGAGGTGAAGGAGGCTCTGAATATGGAGGGGAGGGGGCTCAGCCTGGCCTTGTTACCACTGAGAGGCACATTCACTATCAGGAATGCCCCAAATTCACCCACCTGAAAAATGCATCTGGGTGTTAAATGCATCACAGGGCTGGTTCACCCCCACCTGCCTGGCCATCAGAAGAGGAGGCTGCCCCATGCCAGAGAGCAGGTCTTAAAGTGCTGTGGGGTACATGCTCCTGTAAGATGTGTTCCTAATGATCAGATCTGTGTGCTCAGGGCTGCGCTCTGCTGTGCTCAAAGCCTCCTAACCTTCTGTTCAACCTCTCAGATTTATAGAAAAATGTTCCAGCAGTAGGCAGTGAATATAGAGGATTCTAAGGCTGATTTGACTTTTCTGTAAGAGTCTAAATATGGCATGTCAGATAAAATCTGCAGTGCTGGAGAGAATGTTCATGCTCCCCACCCAGCACCTCTGTGAGCTGGATGGCATTTGGATGAAGGCTTGGGGGCTGCGCTGGGGCAAGTCCCTTGAGGAGGAGACAGGAGGAGTCATTCTGCTGTTTGAATTTGTGTCTTGCTGCTCCAGAGGTTTCCTAAGACTGGAGGGCACAGGGAGGGAGGTGAAAAGAGAGAGGTGGTTGATTTATAGCTTACCATCTTCTCTGATCTTGATTGCCCTTTTTTCTTGGGAGTCTCTCTTATCCAGTCATGGAGATGGGAGGAGGGGATCTGTTTCAGAGATTGCTGAACTCTGGGTGTTTGCTGTTTCCTGGAGATCTTTTGATGTTCCCTTTACTTTAAAACATTTTCAATGTTAAGTTTTTCAGCCTCCTGCTGCACCTCAACTCTCGACATTGGGGCACAATCCATCACAACTTACCCAAACAATTTCCAGCAAGTTGAGACGAGACCTCCCCATCTCTGGGACAGAGAGGCAATCTGTCCCTGCAGGACTCAGCACAGCTTCTGAGGCAACTCAGGCCAAGACCACAGGCTGCTATGGGCTGTCCATAGCTTGTTCCCTTCCAGTGTGATGAGGGATGACAGGGCAACACTGAGGGAAGGCTGCCCTGCAAACAAACGGGGTGGATCGAGGCCTGGTATGAGCTTTGACTGAATGGAGCCCAGCACAATTGCATCAAACAGGATGGAAACCACCTCTCTGGGTAACAGGCTTGTGCCATTAAGTGAGTCCTATAACTAATACTAAATGTTTGATTTAGGACTCACTAGAGGAAGAAGCACAGAAAAAAACACTTTCAGACAGTGAAAGGTCTCCAGCTCTGATGATCTCTCTTGTCCAGCATGTGCATCTTGTCAGCCCTGGTAATGGGCATCAGGTCTATTATTAAAAGCCCATCAAACAGTCCTTTTCCATAAATCTTTTCACAGCACTCTCAGTTAATAAAATTGATTTTGTTTAACTGGTGCTGTTTTCCAGAAGAGACAAGCCAAAGAACAACATTGCCTGTAAAACAATCTGTTTTGTTCTGTGAAAGTAATTAGTTTTTCTTGGACCTAATGTGCTTGGGGGTTAATTATTCCAAAACTGCCCATAAACTCCGAAGATGTGGGGATATTTTTGTGGAGGTGCTGAAGGTGCCAGTTCTTGCACCAAGGCTCTTTATGACTCTTGATAATGTTCATTATTTTCCTTAAATTATCAGCTTAGTGGCATTGTGTGCTTGCATGAAACTTTTCTTTCACATCCTGTTCCCAAAAAACTTCTCTCCTTTGTGGTTCAAACCTACAGCCTGAGAGCACCAGGGATCACAGGCAAATAAGATTTGCTTCTACATTACTGATTTAATCATGATTTTCATGCCAAAGTCATAATTTTGCAGTGGGATGAATTGTGACTTATCATGGCTGAGGCTGTCAGTGACAGCTTGTCCTTACAGCAGTCCCAGACAGCTTTTTTGGGATGAAAGAGGCCACAGAGGAAGATGGTCCCAGGCTTTCTTAGTAGCAATAATCTTTTCAAGGGGATGGTCTGTAAAGGTGAGATCGTGTTAAGGATGCTGATGCTTCAGCTTAAGAGGAGCTTTTGGGTGGAAAAAAGTGAAAACTCCTGAACTTTCACTGCATGTTTGTCTAGAAAAAAACCATTCAACCAAAATAGCTAATAAACTTTTTTTCTTTTTTTCTTTTTTTTTTTTTTTTTTAAAGAAATGGCTATACATGGCCATTTTACTTGTAACCCAGCCAAAAATAATTTGTGGCAGGAAAGTTTGAGCATTTGTAAAAATAAAATAAAAATGTAAAAAAAAAAATTGAAAGCATGTCAGAGTGTTCTAGTGTGAAGCCAAACAGAGAGGTGGATATTCAGAGGGCAGAATAGCCCTGATAACACAACACACTGCATTTCTGGCCATGTGTTGAAATTAAGATTTTTTTTTTCACATTTGTTTTATTAATCACACTACAGAACTCAGTGCAGCACTTGCTGATTTTTGACTTGTTAACATTTTTCTGTCCCATTGCCATTTGTTCTCCATTTGAGCTCTACACCTGCTTCCCATGTGATAAATTGGAACTTCATGCAGAGTAGAAAACCACCTCTTACCCTGTCCCAGCTCATTTACCTTTTGCCTTCCTTTTGAAGGGTGGCTTTTGACCCCAGGGCTGTGCTGACTGAGGGGGGCGTCGGCTGCAGTCCTGATTTATGTGGGATGGGTTTTCTTCATGGAAACGCTTTCCATGGACACCAGTGGATTCTGCCACAAGCAGACACAAACAGTGGAGTGTCTCACCAGGGTGATTTGGAAAGGGAATCAACATCCCACTACACTTTTCCCAGCTCACCACAAAAGACAGATTTTTGCAATAAAAGGCTAGGCCAAAATTTTGTGGTCTCAAGTAGGGAACAGTGCAGGAGAGAGCTGCAGTGCCTGTGGGATAACCCAGGAACGTGGCAAGGAGAACAGGTGGTGGCTGGGGATGATAAACAGAAGTGTCACTGCACAGAGCAATTTGCCACAGGATGTTGCTGAAGCTGAAGAGAGAAGCGAGATTCCAGCCTTGTGTTGGACATTTGCATGGCGAACAAGAATATCCAGAATTATAATAGTTAATACTGACACCCTGCTTGGAAGAGATATCAGATCCGTGGCCCTAGGGCAAATGCCGACTGTAACAGATTAAGGAGAGGCCTCCAGTAGGGGATGGATTTGGGGGGGGATTGGATTAGCTGACACCTGCCTGATGTGGGGACTTGCACCTTTTCTGAGTGCTGGACATTAACCCCTCCAGTGGGGAGCCCATCTCCCACCTAAGACTGCTGATTCATCAGGACGGAAATATTTCCCGGAGATCCGTCACTGTGGATGAAATCCTGATGGAAAACTGCCCAGTTTCCTGCCAGCATACCGTTGGCAGCATGCCTGACCAGCTGGTAGCAAGAGGAGAACATGGGAGCCTGGCTCCTGAGTTAAACTCTCCAACTCCAGTGCAGACGGCTGAGCGAGGGGTGGCGGGCTCCCCAGCTGGGGGACCACGGTGTGGTGGTATCTTCCAGCCTCCCAGCTTGATTCTACCAGCTGGGGGAAAAGGGGAGAGAGGGCCAGACTGCTCTGCCTTTTGTAAAGATTGCTTCTGGGTTCTCATCTCAAACTGACCTACAAATAAATTTCAAGACACTAAAAGGCAGTGTCTTTTAGTGTCTTCATGTTCTTCTTCTGTGCTGTCTGACCCTGCTCATCCACTCCTCCATTCATACCTCATGCCTTCACCCCTCCCCCACCTTTTTCTGATCTTTTCACATTGCCTGGGTGACCAAATGTCTTCCAGGGCTGCAGAAGATCCCAGTGGATTCCTTGCTGGCCCTCCACCAGGCAGAGCTGGTATGTGTCCAGATTTGCTACTGGACAGAGGAAGCTGACACTGGTCTCTCAGAATCTGGCAGCCCCAAATCCAGGACCCTGTCTTCTATAGCAGCACTGGCATAACAGCTTGGGGACACCCTGGCCCAGTGCTCCATTGTGTTCTTCCTCCCAGGGTGTGGATTAACAGGACATGAACACGAGAATCTCCATAGGTGCGATGGTGTAAATCCACTCCAGGCCTGACTCCTCAATGTCTGTCTCTGCTGTTAACAGTTGTATGGAAATAGTATTTTTTTCTTGCTTCAAACACGTACTTGCCTAGTTGTTAAAATAATCCTGAAACAGAAAATTCTGCCCGTTTTTTCCCTGGAAAGGTCGCCTGTGCTCTGGCCGTGACAAAACTCCCAACAGCCCACGCCATCCCTCAGATAAGCTGTCTTTCAGAGGAGAGCTTCAACAGCAACTGAAAACACTGGGCATATTAAATTTCTGGGCATGGGAGCTGTGGTGGGATGTGCCACTCCTGGAAGAGTACACAGTGCCATCTAGCCGTGTTGGTCCGAAGTACAGAGCTCATCGGGCAGCTTCCCTACCCCAAACCCCACCTCCAAAAGCCTTGTCACCCTTTTTCCATCACCTCTAGAGCAGCTACTGGCTAACTAACATCGCCAGCATCAGGGGCAGGCAAGTGCTGATTTCAGACCTTTGGTTTTAGCTCATGGTGAGGCTTGTATCTGAGCAATGCAACTTGGCTGAAACAGTGGCATTTTAGTGAAAACTAGGGCTTGAATTAGTTCGTTCCCATATTTTCACTTGTGAGGAAGCTGTGTCTTGCTGGTGCTGAGTGTTGGTCCTTGGCGCCCGTGAAGAGCAAGGCCTGTCTTTTGGAAATTTCACTGCCGGAGTTAGCAAGGCTTTGACTGTGCTGTTCTCCATCCATTTCTCCTTTCTTGCCCTCTACCATTTTTTCTTCCCTCTTCAGAGGATGGGATGGAGAGAGAAATGTGCACTTACCCTCTCATCTGGCCTGGAGGGACTTTTAAGACTTTTAATCGGCTGGATTAGGACTTTTAAGACTTTTAATCGGCTGGATTAGGATTTCACTAGGACTTCAGCCTTCAGTCAGGCACTGGTACAACCATAGCTGCCTGACGCCATATTCAGTTGATTCCAGCTGCTGTCACCATCCAGGAACATCCACAGGACATCTTGCCTTTCTGAAGTCCCCTCTGCCTCCTGCCCTTTGCTACTTAACCTACAGTTGTGGCCCTTCCCAAACCCCAGTGCTGATAGAATGGTCCTATATCACCATGTTGTGTCAGCTACATTAATTTGACTCCCACCTCTCATTGCTTTTTCTTATTCTGGTCCATTTCTTTCAGCTTCTTGTTCCTCCTACTGTTCCATTGCTGGACTGTGTGGAGCAAGTAGAGTGTTTGCATAAATCTGGGATGTGTTCTTCTAGAGCATGTCTATTACCCTTGGAGGCATAATGCCAGTGGTTGAAAATGCTCCAAGATGCCCTTCACTAGCTAAAATCCCATGTCCATGAACTGTACAAGAAGAATAGAGAGGACAGAGTCTTAGAAAGACTGGATCCTTGGGTGTCCTCTAGTTATGTGTGAACACAAGTTTTTATGATGCTGATAACTTGGCAGAATTCATGGTCGCATTGAGATGCAGGCACTCACATACACACGGACAAATCCTTTAAGCAAAGACCAAGCACTATTTCTCCTTGGCCCAATCCTTCTGGCCTAGATTTCCCTTCAGACAATCTAGCTCAAACTGGGGGTGGAATGCGTTGGACCATCTGCAGACACCAGGTGTCTGTGGGAGAGACAATTGTGTAGACACCTTCTACAGTGTCACTTAATGCCAAGAAACTGTTCTACCTGAACTGCTTGCCACAGGATGATGTGACTTTTTCCCTAGAAGCCCCCCTTTCCCTCTAGTGGCTATAAAGGCAGACAGAGCCAGGCTGAGGTGGAAAATTGCCCAGTGGTTAAAGTCTGGTGAAATCTAAGTGACTGAAAAGAGTGTTTTATAAGAGGAAACACTGCCTTAACACCAGTGCTTGCTGTGAGACCCACCTGTGACAGTGCAGGAATGGGGGAGGCAGAGCCAGGTCTCAGTTACATCCTGCCTCCAGGGCATTTCTGTGCCAAGCTGTGTGTTCAGCTGCACTTTTACAGTCATCTCCCAAATGCTCTGGTAGTGACAATGGGACTTTGGAGAATGGAAAAGCAAGATGTGTCCTGGGCCACAATGAGATGTCCTTAGGGGACATCTGAGGGATCCTATCCCCCAAGAGTGCCTGGGTGAGTGCAGAATTCTATTGGACAGCTGCATCCCATTGCTTAGTGTGGGAAAATGGGAAAAAGTTACCAGAATAGGAAAAAATAGGAGAAAATGAGAAGAACTGGAGAAAATTATCTTTGTCCAGAGATATTTTGCATTAACATTAAGGAGAAATGTCAACAACAGTAGTTATGACAAAACAGGAAAGTTTTCATCCGAAGATGAAATTTTCTTGAGGCTGTGAAATGTGTTAAAACCCAAGAATGAAGCCATGACTGCCTTTCTGAGTCTAGTAGATATAATGTTGCCAACCTGCATGACAGAACTGCGTCTCTAAAAGTAGTATTTTTCTTAAAGCTTTGCCTGCTGCAGCCAAATAAAAAGCACCTAGTAAAGAATTATTATTATTAAGCCAGTCTCATGATTTTTGTAGCCTGATGTTTTAAAGATTGTTCAATTGTTTATCCTCTTTGACAATCCTGTAAGTGCCAGAATACAGCTGGAACCTCACACAAACCTCCAATCATGAGAACATGTGAGTAGTGGGTGTGCTGAGGTGCTGCCAATGGACATTATTTCAGCCAGGAGTTGTTTCCACAATAACCTGAGATACTGGAGTTTTGTGAATACCTACAACACTGAGCTTTTATTTGAAAATAAAAATCCTTTTCTAATCTTCCCAGTTGCAGAGGAAAAGGGTTGACAGACTGTTTTGAAAGCAGTTTAAGTACACCAAAAGCAGAAGGCCTATCAACCAGATTAGCACAGGTAATATTTAAACAAGATTGCAGGTATTTTGAAGTCTAATCATACTCTGTGACTAACTTGGCAATGGCTGGGATGAAGGTGATGTGAGCAAAGGAAAAGCCATCATTTTCTCTGCAGCTTAATTCTGCCTCTGCATCTTATATATTAAAAATAAACCTCCTTTGGGGCACATTTCTAAAGGGTTTTCCAGGACTGAGGGCCAAGTGCGTTCTTGGAAAGGGCAGGGAAATTTTAATTTGGGTACACAGTGAAATGCACAAGGTAAAAGGTGTGGATGGAGAGGTTACCTGGTGTAATGCAAACTCTAAAGGAACAAAAGGGACCAAGCATTTGCCAAGACCTGGGGGTAGGTCTGGAGCACAAATCTGATGAGGAGCAACTGGGGAAGCTGGGGGGAGCATTCAGCATGGAGAAAAGGAGGCTCAGGAAGTCCTTCTCCCCCTTCACAACTTCCTAACAGGAGAGTATAGCCAGGAGGTGGGAATCAGGTTCTTCTCCCTGGGAACAAATAGACATGAGGGTCAAGAGGAAGTCAGGTTAAAAATACAGGATCCAAGCACACAGCGCAGACAGGCTCCATCTGACACTCAGGCTGACTTGGCTGCACCCAGACACTTGACCTTGCCCAGATACATGGTGGGTACCCTTGATGGCCAGTGCTGCTGCTGGTGCCGTGCTGTGAGTCTGACTACTCAGTTTGGCCCCAAGGAGATCTCTTAACACTCCCAGACCAGGTACTTGCATCCATTGCCGCACCAACACCCCCACAGACACTTTTACATGAAGCCCAGTGGAAACTCAGTGAGGAAGAGAGGGAGGTGAAGGACTTGGCAGGAAGAACAGCAGTTCTGGGAGCTGCCATGTGGACAGCGCAGGAAGGTCTTTGATGCTGAGGTGGTAAGGAGCTGAAGTAGGACATCCAGGACAGACAAACCTTGGGGAGAAGCTGGCATAACACCCTCCTGGGTACTTTGGACTGAAAAGACTGAGGGAAGAGTAGATGAGGACTGAGTTCAATGTCCCAGTCTTATACCTGTCTGCTCCCTTTTTAGGTCATGATCCTTGACATTTAGTATTTACTCGGAGCTAAGCCTCTGAAGAAGGGCTTAAGCCATTGGCAACTATTTCCAACAGCAGGTCAAGAGCTTGTAAAAATGCATATGACAAGAGGGACCCTCAGAGAAGGTGGGACTTGGTGTGCAACTCTCTGCCTGCCCATATTCCAGTTTGGAGAGGATTGGAATAGGAAGCTATAAAAGCCAAGTTCCAGGTCCTTCAGTAGACAAATGCGCATTTATTTAAGGACTCAGGCAAGGAAAAAGAGAAAAAAAAACCATGGAAGACCACGCACATCTCCATGGCATCTCTGACTCTTGCATCAATTGTAGAGCCCTCCAATGGTTTCCAAAGCCTGATTTTCATTCCCTGACTAACAGCAGTGCTGGTTTAACTGAAAATACTCTTCAGCTACCCAGTGTACGCAGGCATGCAGCCTGGGAAAGTTCAGCTAAGACAGTGAATGTCTGTCAGAGGCCAGAAGAGCTTTAACTACAGGCTTCCCTAACTGTTGCCTCTGGATTTTGCTTCTCCTTGCAAAATTAGGAAATGAAAATCCTTAAGTGTCTCCTGGCAGGATGATTGCTGTGAAGTGTCTTGGGGCTGCTGTGAAGAGCAAAAATCAATGTGACTCAGAGGCTGCAGGACCTTGCCCTGCAAATAATGCTGCTGGGAGCAGGAGGGGAAGGTTCAGAGTGAGGCACTGGTGGGTCCTGGAGCGATGCAGTTCAGTTTGGGAATGAGGAATGCAGAGGTTGGTAGTGGAAAAGATCAATGAATACATTGTCAAACAGGAGCCGATCCGTAAAACAAACTGCTGCCACTCAGCAGACAGGTTGTGCTGGGACCTCCTGAAGAGACAGTGAAGAATGGAGCCAGATATCTGACTGGTCTGTGTTATGAATGACAAGTGCCTTGACCCTCTTGCTTTTGGCCAAAGGGTGCTGGTGGATCAGAGAACCCTCTGATTGCCATGATGGAGCTGCATTGGTTTATACTGGTTAAGATCCAGAGTTCCCAGCAGGAGTGAATAGAGAAGCTGGTTTCTACTCTAGCTGTCTGGGAAAAAATTTTGGAAAACTGTTTTAAATCAACTCAGATCAATAAAATAAACAAAACAGGAGAATGAAGAAGAGGGGTCGGACATGCGAGAGAAGACCTTCCACAGGCTCTTGTATGAGCCCAGCCACGTGGGAATGAGGACTTGCAGGAGAAGAGTGCCCAATGGCTGAGGTATCCGTCAAAGACTGCTGTGGTTCAGCTGTGATGAAGTTTTGCATAAGTGCAAGAAGGAGTTTGAAGGAGGCCCCTGTAGTGCCAGAGGCTTGCAGACTTTCTGAACTGACAGTATCATGCCCAGTCCTGCAGGGTACAGAGGAAAGGGTTAATGCCGCTCAGGACTCAGTTGTGTTGGGAATGAAATAGAAAATCTGAAAGCAGGTCAGTACCTCAGCTGCTTCTGAATTCTCATTAATTTGCATTCCCTTCTCATTTATTAATGGTCTGACTCACACTGTATTTGCTTTCCCTTTGCTGCAATTTGCAAAATTCCTTCTTATTCCCAGTAGCCTTCTTGGCAGTGTTATTTTTCTCTGTTTTTCCCTGGCCTTTATCATTTCCTTGCAGGTCTTAGCTGAGTTTGCATATTCTTATTCAGTTCCCCTGACTATTTCTTTTCAGCCTTTTTTTTAATCTTCAGGCCTCTTAAAGCATCCCTTGGGGCTATCTCAGTGTCTCTGTGAGCAGCTGGGATTATCCTGCCACCCATCGTGCCTCTGAAGGGGATTTTAATAGCTCCCTGGGCCCTCCATTCCCTTTTTCATTCCAGTTCCATGTGGGGACTCAGATGGTCTTCCAAAGGCTTAGAAGCTTCAAGCTCCAAGGGTTTGGAGAAACCTAGGTTTTTCAGATGGGAACCACAGTCCTGAATAGCCAGTGGATCCTGTGGAGATGCTGCTGTTCTTCACTGCTGTCTGCTCCCAAATGCACCATGGGTTGGCTATTGTGCTGGACAGTCTGGTTTCTTCTCCTGTGCTCTGGCCAACGCTGATCATCTCAAGGATCAGGTGGTTCACAACTTCCTCCCGAAGCAGCGAAGGGGCAAGAACCAATCTCTGCCCTCTGATGCCCAGAGACAGGGAATTGTATGAACTTGGGTCAGGGGAGATTTAGGCTGGATGTTAAAAAAAAATTCTTCCCCCAGAGGGTGGTGGAGCACTGAACAGGTTCCCCAGGGAATGGGCAAGGCCTCAAGGCTGCCAGAGCTCCAGGAGTGTTTGGACACTGCTCATTTACCTCAGTCCCAGTCTCGGCAGTCACACAGAGAGCAGGATCTGACTTTGTCAGCCCATTGGGAAGGCTCTGTTTGGCCGTGTGAGCCCACCATGAGGGTCTGTGGCAGGATGAACCTTTGGGGGCTCTACAGGTTTGTCTTCCCAGAAGCTGGAGAGCATGGCCTGCTTGGTGAGTGTTCCCTGTTTAATGAGGTGAGAGGGGTGTTTTTGTAGGTGCCAGCCTTGCAAGGGCTTCCTGAGTACTCCCCCTCATACTTCCCCAAATTCACCCACAAGAGGGAGGCAGTGGCTTGTTGTGGCAGCTGCCAGTAGTGTGGGGGTCATGGGTGGCCGTGGGGGCCCAGACACAAAGCCTGGGCTATGTCATGGCCTGTGAGCTGCATGGGAGCCATGTGCACCCTGCACCACACACCTGAATCACTGGAACCCAGGGATGGGATGGGATGGGATGGGATGGGATGGGATGGGATGGCTGAGGTACATTCATGGCACATCTTGTCCTGCAAGGGAGCAGCCAAGGGATAGCATGGTCCTGCCTTGATGGCATTTATTCATGTCAATAAGTGGAAAGATGTTGGTGAAAGATATTTTTGACCTGAGTGAGATTTCTGTCCTCTGCTAGGGCTGGGAGAGACATATCATGGTGCTGTGCCTGTTAGCAGAACACTGCTCCTTCCCTGTGACATGCGTGGTCCTGTTGCTAGCAGAAGGTGGGAGCTGGTAGGTACTGTCCATGACAACCCTCTTCCCTTTCCCTTTGTCCAGAAAGAGTGTGGAGTCTCTCTCAGTGGGGATATTCCAGAACCATCTAAACACAATCCTCTTCCCATGTGCTCTAGGATGACACTGCTGAGGCAGGGAGGTGGGACTCCATGATCCCGCTGTGGTCTCTTTCAACCTGACCCAACCTGTGATTATCTCTCCCAACCTCCAAATCTTTCCAAACAATCTGCCTACTGTGGAGCAAAGGGGGCCAAAGGGAAAGGCTGAGAGACTCCTTTGTGTATGTACCAAGCTCATCTTTACAACTGATGCCATTCCATGGAACTATGGAAGGTAGAAGAGTCCTGTAGGTGCAGAAACTCTGCTCAACAGTCATGGGTCCAAGACAATAGCTCTGTTTCCAAATATTCCTTGGAAGCAGCTCCAGGCAGACAAGGCTTCAGTGACAGCTTTGCCCTCATGAAACTTGCCAAGATTGAGGGCCTGATGAGGTAGTGTGGTTACCTCTGTTCAACCCAGGTGGATCATCCTTTGTTCCAATATCAAAATAACAGGTTCATCACACAAAATTTACTCAAATGCTATCTGGAAAATTTCAAATGTAAGCAAGCCCCTTTGGGAAGTTCAAGAGAAGTTCATAGCAGCCAGGGATTTTTGTCCCAGATCCTGAATCTTTCTATTGCTCAGAAGAACCCAGGCTCTCTGGGCTGGACGCACACAGTTGTGATGCTTTCCTGGCTACCACAGACAGAGTCCAAGCTTGAAGCTGCTGTCAGATGGACCATCCCAGATTGTGCCTCCCAGCAGGCAGTGGGCTCTGGGGTCACCCATGACAAATAAGCAGTTCATTCTTCCATGCAAAGTGGCCTCACTCTAGCAAGGGCATGGAGACTTCTTGCCATGGAGAACTGGGACTCCAACAAAGGCTTCTTTTCTCTGAACTGCCGCACAATTGTTGGAGTTAAATAAATCTGTCAAGCACAAAGCAAACTGTGTTAAATAGCATCCTCTCGCACTCCAGCAGAATAGCTAGGCACTTTGGAAAGTTTTTAAAAGCCATTTTCCATTCACTTGTGTTCACTCTTCCCTCCTGTTGCATCCTCATTGCTCTCACTCATTCAGGGGCTTGCACAGGGACCTGAGTTTTTAACAGGAACAAAAAAGCACAAGGAGAATAAACCCAGTGTTAAAATTCATTCAGAGCTTCTATTATTTGGGACCAAAAGGGGCAGGTCCCTTGCAGGTCACTTTTAAATGTGTCTGTCTAGATGCAAAGAGATTCAAAGTGCATTTATCATCCTTTTTTGTTGTCCACAGCAACAGGGATTTTTTCCTGCTTTGTGTTGTGCTGACTGGTACAAATACAACTAGGCTCAGCCACTGTGTGAGCAAGGAGGGTTCTCCTTGGCCTCACACATCAGAATAGCACACACTGCTGTCACAGATTGGTGGTGACATGCAAGGTGGGAGGGGCCTGAGATGAGCTGTCCCAAAACTCACCTGGGCTGTGGGACACCGAAACCTGGACAGGGGTGGCAGCAGCCAGCTGGGACTCTTATGCATAGTAAGTCACCAAAAATGGGGTTTCAACAGGAAAAAAAGGAGCTCTAAGTTCAGGTTTCAGTCATTCAGAAGTATTTGAAAGTGTCAGCATAGGCCTGCTAAATGTTTTCAAGGTAACATGTATAATTTCAGAAGTGCTGGAGTATTTCATTGGACAGCCTTGAAATGAAACTCGCTTCCTATTTTCATAGGGCATTTTTATTTAAAGACTGACCCAAAGCAGGAGAACATGATGCTAAACAAAAACATTGGATGTCCAAAAGGAAAGGGTTTGTTTTGGGTCAAGGGAACAAATTACTCCAGAGAAACCTCTTTTGATGGTTGTGATCCCTGGGCTTGGTCTCTAGCCTCAGGGAGCCTGACCCAAATTTAGGCTGAACTTGGGCAAAAGCAACTGATGCAGAAGATCAGCAGAGTCATAGCCAACTTCAGGACTGGACAGCTGGTGAGAAAAGGGAGTCATGGGAGAGAGCATGGATGGGGGAGAGGAAAAGGGAGGGCAGCATGTGGGTGATGGCAGAGGACAAGAATGAGAAGTGGAAGAGGCAGAGCTTCTGCTTAACTTCCAGTGGTGCAAGGGAGGACATGGTGGGAGAGCAAAAGGCAAAGCCCAGAGTAAAGGCAAACTGAGGCATGGGTTGGAAGAAGAGATGGATGCTTTAGGGTTCCCTCACTATTACCACTGGGGGTTTTGCTGGAAAGAAGACCCTGTAGCCCATGCAGGGGTGAGGTCCGTGAGGCTGGTTCAGCTTTACTGGGGTTCAGGACGGGACATCAGTGTTGGACAAACTGTGGAGGGAGCAGCCAGACTGTATGACCCAGTGGCTGTGTCCCTGGTGAGTTGTTGAGACAGGTAGGATCTATCTGTCCACTAGGACAGAGAAGGAGTCATGGAGTGGTATCTTCCTATAGTTCAGCATTTCCAAGTCTTCATACCCCTCTACATTTCAGGACACTGATGTAGGAGATCTCTCTCTGGCATATCTGGCTGGTGGCTGCTTAGCCTTCTCTTCTCTTACCCCACTAAATACAGTCTGGATTGTGTCTTCCTCCCTTACACCGCTGGTGTCCCTTCCCATACTGACCAGCGAGGCCAACACTGTCATCTATCAGTCAACAGTATTCCCTTAGCTCCAGATCCTGCCTGGTGCCGGTTAGGTCCCCCCATCTCTTTCCAAACAGGTGGCTTTGAATTAATGAGGTCTAGGGATAGTTAGAGTATTATAAATATCTTTTGAGATGATGAATTTTAATCAGGAGTCCCTAATGAGCACAAGATGAAGTCAGGAATGAGAATGATGGTCCTCCAATGGATCTTCATTAACAATTCAAATGACTAAGGTCTTAATTAAAGGGCTTGTGATTTAGCTGAGGGATTACAGATTGCCCAGGGGGAGAAATCAAAGACTTCAACCCCCTTTTTTTTTTACAGAAGGCAATGAGCTTTTAAATTAGATTTTTTTTTAAGGAAAAAAAATAACAAGGCCTTGTTGTTTTATCTGGCTGCTTCGCTAATTTAAATGATGGTCAGACCTTGAAGTGTGCAACCTTTGCCTGACACCCCCCACCCCCATCTCCTGCAAGTACCCACATTGCTCCTGTCACTGTCTCACCTCCACATCCCACTGAACACTGACCCTTGGACACAGACAGCATATGGGTATCCATGTTCCTCTTGGGGAATGCTCCAGGGTTCTCTGACCCCAGGGAAATATCTGTAGGAAGATAGTTAGATGGGCCCAATCTCCCATCAGCTTTATGACTCTCCCTCTTTGCTTAGTTTCTGGGTTGAAATGTGTTTTCCTAGAGAAAAATGCTGCAAATATTCAGATTGTGTTTGTGGAAAGTTTCAGGATATAGAAAACCAAAGGGATTTTTACACTTATAATATGTTTTCATTATCCATTTCAGGCCCATTGCCTTTGGCACACAAGGCTTCAGGCAGCAGGTTTCCCTCCTAGGGAAGCACTGATGTCTGCAACAGCTAACCCAGCAGTTGTCCCTTCCTAGGACAGAACCACCCTCTTGTCTCTGTTCCCACTAAATAGCAACTAGAGTCCCCTTGGAGTGATGAATATGGTCTTGTTGAGGTGGTGATCCTGTAGAAAGGTCTGGTCCTTCCCTGGAGGTCCAGTAGGGGTTATCAGCTCTTGTCCTCTGGGAATCCAGTGATAGTGCTCCCATGGTGTTCCATGCCTCAGATTATATATAGATAGGGAATGTTCTGTTCCTCCCCCAGGGCATCTCACAGTGGGATAATTCCACGAGTCATTCTATGAGACCTTGATGGACCATTATGGGAGATGGCTCCCCCCAGAGTGGTTGTTGCTTCCCAGGAGGGAATTATCAGGGCTGAATTATCATGGAGAAGGTAAGAACACTGCTCCACCCATTTTAACAGCTCATGTAGATGCTAGTAGAATAGGTACTTTTGCTTACACCTTACATTATAACCCAAGACACACCAACACAGCATCTCATCCAGGCAGTGGCTCTCCTGAGTTTGAGTTACTGGGTGTTAGGGTGACACCTGAAAGCAGGTGATGTCAATCCCCCAGAGTGACCCCTGTTAATGCCAGGGTCTGCTGTGACTGCTGTCTCTGTCACGTCCCGGGGATACAGGCAGGGAGGGGATGCTCAGAGGTGGTTTCTTGAGAGAGCCCCCCCAGGGAAGAGGAGAGGTTTCAGACCATGGAGCAAAGATGAGTGCTCAGACCTCCTGATCCAGAGCTTCTTTCCAAGAAGGTGTGGCACAGAGAGGGAGAGAGATGGGGGATGTTGCAGAGGGGTGGGTGGAAAGAGATGGCCAGTTACAGTGGAAGTGCCTCCAATATCTGGGGCTGGGCTGACTCCTGGCTCTAAAGATGTTCATGAGCAGGTTTCACTTGGAGGGAAGGACAGTCCCATGCTGTACTTCATGCAAGATGTATCTCCATTCAAGTCAGCTCATGAATCTCTGCTGCTCCCCCAGAAAGAAGCTGAAGCAGGGCTTCCTGCAGGGGTAGTTTGAGAAATCTGACTGAAGAACCATTCATTTAGGAAGAGCAGAAAGACTAGAGATGGAATTCCTGGTGAGTTGTACCTGGAGAAACAGCCTCTGTAGGGATCCTTTGTTGGTTAAGATCTGAACTTCCCCATGCAGCCCACAGGCATGTGTGAAGGAAGATCCTCCACCCTCCTCCCAGAAATATCTCAGGACCATCAACACAGAAGCTGCACTAGATGTTTGGAGACAAAGTTGGACAAGCTTTTAGAGGGCTGAGTGAGATACACAGAGGCACAGAGTTCTATCCCATGACCTCTGCTGCCTTAGGAAAATGGATGGATGCACTTGGAAAGTGAAGCAGGAGTGCTTTCCAAAGGGGCTGACCTGGCTGAGTGCAGTCTGCTTTGGAGCTATGAAAAAAGGCAATATAAAATCTGCAAAAGCCCTTGAACTGACCTGCTGAGTACACCCTGTGCTCCAGGTCAGAGAACTGGTAGCTCCAGTGAGGAGATGAAACTGTAGCTGGGAACAGTCAGAGCACAGGGCATGCTTACCTTAGAGGGGGCCACTTGGGAGCCCAGCATGCCTCCATGGACATGGTGCCTCCTGGCTCAGCCATCTTGCACAGGACCCAGGGGTCACACCAGAAAAATGCCAGGTCCTGCATGGCTCCAGGTCTAATGATGAAGGGAGGGGATGCAGTAGGTCTGAGCACTGGGGCTGGGTACCAACCTGCAACAGGACATGGAGGATTTGGCCCTGTGTGAGAGACATGAGGATGAAGAAAAACTGCTACATCTTGTCCTGGGTTGACTATATGATGCTTTTATCACACCCCATTGGTGTGACCACAGCATATCCCAGAAAACCTACTTCCTGTCAAACCACGTCAATCTCTAACCCAAATGTACCACAACCCCAGCATCTTGGCTTGCCCAGCTTTAGAGATGCTGGAGGGAGAAGCTGACTTTTCTGTGGAGCTAAAGGACCATGAGTGACCCTCAAATTTTGTCCTTTGGGAGGGAGAATCAGCCTATGGGAAGAACAGCAAAAACCTGGTATGCTGAGCCTAGTCTCCAGAGAGATGCTGGAGTTTCTGTGGAGCATTGGCAGCAGCTGGACCATTACATGTCTCAGATAACAAAGGTTCTGGCAGAAGGGTCCTAACTCATCTCCTCATTGGAGACCACTGAGGTTTTGGGGGATTCAGACGCTTCCCCTGCAGCAAAACAGGTGGGAAGGGCACACAACAGTTTTGGTTCTGCAAAAGATGTAGTGGTGTTTGCAGGGGTCCCAGAATGAGGGAAGAGATGAGAATCTTGACTCCATGTTTCAGAAGGCTGATTTATTATTTTATGATATATATTATATTAAAAGAAAATTATATATTAAAACTATACTAAAACAATAGAAGAAAGGATTTCATCAGAAGGCTTGAAAGGAATAGAAAGGAATGATAATAAAATCTTGTGACTGACCAGATGGTCTGAGACAGCTGGACTGTGACTGACCATTAGTTAGAAACAACCACATGAGACCAATCAAAGATTCACTTGTTGCATTCCACAGCAGCAGATAATTATTGTTTACATTTCATTTCTGAGACCTCTCAGCTTCTCAGGAGAAAAAGATCATAACGAAAGGATTTTTCAAAAAATATGTCTGTGACACAAAAGAGGCAGAAGTCTCCCATCTCTTCCCATGTGGATACTGGGACAGTCATTATCTCAAGATCAGGACTGGTTTTACTGTGCAAAAAGCCCTGGAAATCTAGGGGCTGGGGAGGTGTGGGAGGAGTTTCCCAGGGATACAGCTGGAAGGAGGTGAATGGGGCTGATGAAAGCACTGGATGAGAAGCATTGGCCCCTCCCAGCTGCAGAAAGCTGATGATTTTATCACCCTCTGTGTGGCAGGTATTATCAAAAGTCAAGGAGACTGGCCTTGTCCCAAAAAGCCTGCAGGTGAGGATGAGAGGATGGCAAGGGCTGAGAACTGGCACTAGTCAATACTAATAAGCATGTTAATGACTTTTAAGGGAATCACCTCTGTTTTTTCCTCCTCTTGTTCATCTGTTCAAGGCTTGGTGCCGTTGTGAGATCCTTGGAAGGGGCAGCAATCTCCTGCACGAAGGGGAAAGCTGTGTGGGGTTTGTGGACATAGTCCTTGTGGAAACCCTTGATGGGCAACAGGAAACATTTGCAAATAGGGTGAGTCCTAGAAGATGACACCAGACAAGGTGACCCAGCTTGGGACCTGGAAAGTGGATGCTGGGATCAACCCCGACCCATCTCCAAGTTTTTCTGTAAATGACCCCTGTGCTCATCAGAGCTCCTCTAAAGACAGTCCCATGCATTCAGTGTGATGTTTCCCCCAGTGCACCCCCCAGCCACACCCCTACCTGCTTGTCCTGTTGCAGAAACACGTCCAGGGTGGTGCAGTGGTGCACCCACTGCCACCTGCAGCGACCCCATTGCCATCCCCACAACCTGAGGTGCAAGGGTGACTTCACTGGCGGCCCAGGGCTGACTCAGGAGAGGCAGCAGCTGCAGGTCTGGCTGGGACTTACACCTATCACTCTGTAACTTCTGACAGAGGCTGGATTTGCTGAAATGTTCACTGGATTTTTTCCAGCCTGCTGGGAACCATAAATCTTGCTGTGTAGGGGCTGCTTCTGCTCCTTTCCCTTGGTGAGCAGGGCTGGTATTTTTCTTGGATGGCGAGAGCCTCCTTCCAGCACCTGCTGCTCCACCTCGAGCTGCATTCCTGAGCAGTGGTGGAGAACAGATCTGTCTCCACCAACCAGGGACACTGCGGCCTCCAGCTGGCCCTGCTACCCCCCACTTCCTCTGCAGCAAGGTAGGGAGGGGGTGCTGGTGCTTGCCCTGCTCCCACAGAAACTCATTCTGTCCAGTCCTCTACCTGTTTCAGAGCTGGAGAACCTGGCTGAGCCCCTGTTAGGCTCAGGACTCTGAAAACCATCCCTCACTGCTCCTTCTTGGACAGATGGGCCAGAAACAACTCGTGAATGCTGAATGTCCTGTTCAGCATCGATTCCTGGGGAACTGCCCTGGCCCAGCTGGGAGTAGGATGTGGAGCATGGCTCAGGCCATTCCATGGGACTCCTTCCTCTTTTGGCATGGGTCTCTGTGTCTCTCATCTGGAGCTTTGGAGGTCTTGTTGCTGCCGTAGGGAGCTCCCACATCCCAAGAAACAATCTGTGATTCCTGACATGGAAGATCCCTCCCCCTGCCCTGCATGGGCCATCTTGATTTGCAGGTGGGCAGAGCACCAGCTGCATCCAAAGATCAGCTGGCAAGAAGTAGGCAGGTGACTGGGCTGGGGCAGCCTGGCTGGGACAGCTCTGCATGCCCATCATTTAACATTTCTCTCACAGACTGGGATCTGCGACACCCCAGATGCTTTCCATCCATTAGTTCTTTACCAGTACCTCAACCACACTCCAGAGCCCACCTTTGAATGAGAAGCTCTGCTCTGGCCCTCATTGTGATGCACCAGAGAATTGTGGTGCCACAGGGAGATGCTTCAGTACTGAATGAATGTCTTCCTCACTTCTACTTCGTCACCTCTCACCACAGTCCTCTTGCCCCCATCACCTGGGCAGTTTTCCCTGTCAGCAGCATTCTGCAGATCCCCCATGGTCTCACTGTCAAGCATGTGTGTGTGACAAGAGATGGTGAGCACAGGGATGCTGGGCCAATCTCAGGCTCCCCCTAGGCCACCTGGGATGTGCAAAGGAAAGGGTGTGCATGTAAGGAGGGCACTGAGATGCAACCTTGGGCAGTGTGTGGAAAGTCAACCTTGGAGACCTCTTCCTTCACTGGAATTGTGTTACATGCCTCACTGTAATTAACTTCTGGCTTTCCTGCAGAATGAGCAGCGTTATGGGTATGTCACTCTGGCACAGGGAGGCTGTAAAACCAGATCTGCCTGAACCACAGCCATTGTTTGTCAGAAGGACCTGGCCAGAGAAAAACGGATTTATTTGCCTCTTTCTTTATCCCATTCTCACAGGCACAATTGTTGACTGTGTTACAACCTGCCCTAGAAGGAGAAGGTAACCCAGATTAATATATTCCTTGGGGTGAATGATCAGTGCTTATAAATACATATATAATATGTAGGGTTTTCTAAAGAATAGTTTGGTTTCAATGGAAAATGTCTATGTAAGTTGGTTGAAATGATGTTCACAGTCTTGATCTGTCAGAGATGGAGGAAGCTTGCAAAATGCAATATTGAATGGTTAATATATGCTCAGGCTCGATGGGAACAGCCAGGTACCTACCCCTTGGGCAGAGAGTTCCATGCTGTATGACTTGGATCAGGGTGGATCAGGGGAATTTTGAGGTTTTTTGATGGTTTATGACACTTTTTAAGACATGACAGCTGCTTCTCTTGTCATTTTAGCTGAGCCAATTATGGCCCATCAGAAAGGGAATAATAACTTCAGATTTATATGTGAATGTCTCCAGTACTTCCCTGGAAGGGAGTTTTCACACCTGACCCAATTATGTAAGTAAGGACATGATAAAAAGAAATATCCTGACTGCAAAATCTGCTCATTACTGGCCTCTTCCCTTATCTGTCTCAGAGTTCATCATCCTCTCGGGATGTGTGTGTGTGTGTGTGTGTGTGTGTGTGTGTGTGTGTGTGTGTGTGTTTGTGCACCCCTTCTGCTCCTGGGCGGTTACTTTGGGCATAGTCAGCAAAGCACTTGCTGCTTTTGCAAGCGGCCAATTGTTTTGAGTCATTAACCATTAACATTCCAGTCTCTCACGGGCTCTTCGGGGAGTCTGTCCCTGCTGCTGCCAAAAGCAGCATTTCACACCCTGTTCAGTTCTATTCCCTGGTGCTCCTTACCCAGCATCATGCTCCCACAGGTATCCTGAAAACCTACACGTTTTGGCCCCAGAACATCCTGCAGTTTTCTGCTATTGCACAGGGACACTTCAGGAGAGTTTTCTGCGGATGTCACATGTCTCTGTTCTCCTGGCCTCCTCTACATGAAGATGCTCTGCCTCTGCAGTGGTTTGACTGGGTGAACAACCCACAGTTTGCCCAAGTTTTTCTGCTGTGTTTGTTTCCAGAGATTGTCATTGGAGGAGTTTGATATACACTTGCAGCTATGCATCATCTCCAGCAGTGTGACTTTTGTGGCTTTCTGACCAACCATTACCCATTAAACATTGTGTGCCAGGAAAAGGTCATGTAACAGATCTGCAGGGAACACATCTTGTTCTCCAGCTCCTCCTGTAAAATGTCTAGTATCTTACAAATAAATCAAGGACTTGGGATGCAACTCCATTCAAATTTAAAAGTGCATTCCCTTGAACTCCTGAATTTGACCTGAAAAATTCAACCAAATTCCTGGTCCTGGTGCTCTGCAGAGACCTGGTGAGACCTTCCAGCTCCTGCCACTTTCTGCCCACATCTGTTCCGCTGTATCTGACCCTATTGATGCTGGTGCGTTGGGCCACCACTGTGGGCCAGTTTGGACGCCCAGTGCATGACAACATCTGATCATATGGTAGGTGACTCCTTTGGGCCTTAATCCCATTTCTATTCTAGCTATGTTATTAGTTCCCAGTTTTGATGGATGGGCTTGTTAACCTTATGTTATTCATGAAACATCTTTCTTTTGTATTTTCTGATTAAAAAAACTCTCAGTTTAATCTTTATGGGAAATTCAGCACTAATTGCTGGGCTGCAGCTTCATTTAAGCTCTTTGGCCTAAGCTAGCAAAATAAAAAACAAAGCATGGTTTATTTTCAAAACCAGAGCTAACTGCCCACCATGTTTCCTGTAATGTGGAGTGATGCTCTGCTCAAGTGTTGATTGTCTGTCTGTCCCCCAAGCCCCCACTAGTCTGGGGACTGCTAGCATGCCACGGTGCTCTTTGTCTCTGGGAACATTTTGTGGTCTGGTAGTCACAAGGGTTGGATTCAACAAAAGGCTGATTTGGATGATGTGTGTTTGTGGTGTCCCCGTCTGCTCTGTTGAGTACCCAGCACGTGAACATCAGCAGTTGAGTGTTTCACCACAGGTGAGTTTGGCCAAAGGCTACAGAAACTCTGTCTTACCCACCACTGAGCAGTGGTGACACTGCTTAGTTTGTGCACGAGAAGCTGCTGGTTGGAGCCATTGGCCTGTCACCAGGAGATGGGCTTTCCAGTCTGCTGGCACCAGAAGAAACACTTTGGAAGGTGCTCCCATACAGCTTACACAGCTTTCTGGGAAGCTTTCTTGAAGAGAATTAAAAACTAATGCAGCTGATGAAGGGTAGACTGATGAACGTAGATGATGAAGCTGAAGGAGGACAGATTTAGATTTGTTATTAGAAAGAAATTCTTCCCTGTGAGAGTGATGACATCCTGGCACAGGTTGCCCAGAGAAGTTGTGGCTGTCTCTGGATCCCTGGAGGTGTCCAAGGCCAGGCTGGATGGGGCTTGGAGCACCCTGGGATAGTGGAAGTTGTCCCTGCCCATGGCAGAGGCTGGGACTGGATCGGCTTTAAGGCTCCTTCCAACCTGAACCATTCTAAGATTCTCTGATTCTACAAAAAATGAGGACCCTTGCCTAAGGAGGTCAAGTAAGTTGACTGATCCCAAAGTGAGAACCTGTGTGCTGGAGAGGTGCTCCAATGGGATGCAGCCCTCCCTGACTGAAATAGAAAGGATGGGTCCCTGTGCCTCAGCTCTTATCAGTTTCTTCATGGTTTGGCCAATAGTTCTGGGACCAGCTGAGAAACAGCTCCAGGTCCTGCCTTTGGTGTTTCCAGCTGTGCCCCAGCACCACATGCTACCAACCTGAGTTCAGTCCCATGTGTCATGCATGGGATATACAGGGGCCTAAGTCTGCTCCTAGAGCTGAGACCTCCCCTTGGGTTCTGCCTGGTGGATCAGAGAGAGATAGTAAGTCTTCCAGTAGAACAGCTTCATCTCATGCTCAGCTCCAGCTGGATGACCAAGGCAGGGGAGCTGCAGGTGAGTGTGTGTGTACAGGATATGAGGCTGGAGGGTTTAAGGGGGCTGGATTACAGTGTACACCCAGACTGGTGTTTTAGAGTGGCTGGAAGTGCTGTCTGGTGTTTGCTTCCTTTCTTTCATCACTTTCAGATCCAAAGAAACAGCTGAAACCTCTGGAAACAGCAAACTTAAAAGGAGAAAAAAAACCCCAACCCTAAAAGTAAAGTTCAAGGGATCTTGAAGGGCTTTATCTTCCAAGAATCTGGGTTTATTTTTGGGAAGGCAGATGGGGCAGAGAAGCAAAAGGCAGCAGATAGCCCCTGCTTCTGGTCCCATTGGACTGTGGGTGCCGTAAGGCCAGCCCATGTCTTGGATCCAGCTGGGCAGATCCCAGGCTGTGGAGAGCCAAGACTCAGATTTATTTCTGCAGTTTCCCATTATCTGAATGTCCTGCTGGAACACCACCAGAACACGGTGCTGGGAGTTTTGTAACACTATTTTCTACAGCGGTGCATGGAGCCTGCACATCCCACACCCACACCAGCTTCCTGCCTCAACCAAATGTCAGATGAGACCAAAGGGATATTGCTTGTCCTGCAGCACCCCAGATATTCATATCCAAGATAAATGGAAGCTCCCCTAAGTGTCACTGAGAGGTGAGAGATAGTGGGATGCTGCCCCTGCAGAAGGGGATGTGTCCCATCTTCATTCTTTTTTCCTAGGGTGTATGTTTGGATTAAGCAGCGTGATTTGACCCTGGCTGCAGCTCTGGTTTTCAGCTCCATGAAAGTTCTTCTTTGCCTCTCCAGAAATATTTCTCCAGCAGGGAGCCAGGATCTAGTCACAAACTATGAAATAAGGCAAATTGCCACCCATTTGCCCCAAAATCAAAGCTGCTACAGGGAGAGACATTAGAAACATCTCACCTTGAGTCAAATTGAGTCAGAGTGGCTAGCAAAGGGTCAACTCCCACCTGAATTTGAGCTAAGGGCAGAGGTGTGATGTGTCGTTCTCCTGAAAAATACAGCATCGCTTAGTGCAGGACCCCTTTCCACTGGGAGCACATAGGGCTGCTTGGCAAAGCACTGCTGCTGTGGCTGGGTGTCAAAAAAATCACCTGGCTAGCCAGGAAAAGCCCATGTAGGTCTTCCTGTAACATTTGCAGGTAGAAGAGCTTGGCAGCAACTGCCATCGAAGGAGATTTCTGCACATCTGCAAAATAACACTGTCTGCAGTTGAGGGGTTTGTCTGTAAAGGGCTTCTGAGGTGTCAAAAAGTGGGTTTCTTGAGTGGGTTTCTTTCTCTGTGGGTTTTTGCATGTGACACATTACTCTTTAAGAGCATGACACTGGCTTAAAGAAAAAACTGATTGGAAGTTGGAAGCTGTCACGCCTCCATCTGAACTCCAAAAAACTTCAGCAAAGCCTGATGAAGCAAAGGCACCTTGAGTCTATCTGGTCCCAGAAGGTCCAGGTGTCTCACCCTTGCCCCAGAAGGAGCATGCTGGCTGCTCCAGGGAGGCTGCTTTGCTGCACAGGGATGCCTGTGGCTGGGACACTGGTTGCACAATCGTGCTTGGCAGCTCCGGCTGCGGGGTTGCAAAACACAAAGCTGTCCATGGCAGTCACAGAGAGCTGACCTCATCTGCCAGGGCTGCCAGGCTTTTGGAAAGCCAATAACAAGATGCTGATAACGAGGGTTTTAACAATTAAATTGGGAAAGTCCTTATTTCCTACTGAAACTGGGCAAAACCTTTAGCTGCTGCAATGCCTCTGATATTGCAGATGTCAAGGCACATGCGAAGTGTTAGGTGCTGGCATGGAGAGGGAGGGATGGGGAGAGAAAGGATAATTTTTCATCTTTCAATACACTTTTCAATAATAAAACACCTGTTTATGTAGAGCCTTATGTAAGGCTCTGCTGTGGTGGGGAGTGGGGGCTGTGCTGTGCCAGCTCCTATCCCCAGGCAAGGCTGTCCTGGTCTAATGTGGCCAGGAGCAATCCCACACAATTATTAGGAACAAGTCCTGTTTTCCTTGGAAATAAAGGGTCTTCTTTCAAAATATCCAATTTTTATGAAATATTGTTTTTTCTGTGGCCATGTTTGATTAGGATGATTTCCAAAAAAATTATGATTTTTTAAAGTTTGTTTGTTTTTTGTTTTTTTTTTCTTTAATCTGAAACTGTCCCAGAAAACTCTATCAGATAGAATGGAAAGAACATTAGAACATTGAAAGAGCAATGTATCTTCTGCTAGAGTGCACCTAGGCTTGGTGTGATGAGTAACCTTGGTTCATTTATATGAGGCCCTGGCACAGGTTGTCCAGAGAAGCTGTGGCTGCCCCATCCCTGGGAGTGTCCAAGGCCAGGTTGGATGGGGCTTGGAGCAACCTGAGATAGTAGAAGTCCCTACCCATGGCAGGGCGTAGTTTTAAGGTTCCTTCCAGCCCAAACCATTTCATGATTCTATATAGCTAGTAATGCTGTAATAGAGCAGGGGGAAAACACATGAAAAAGCAAAATCCATCAGAGCCAAAGCATCAGCACCTACCACAGCATGTCCTATACTCTTGCCTAATGTACAGAAACTAGATTAGGAATATCTCCCAGAAAAGGAAAGTAAGAAAACCTCTTTCTCCTGGGCTCCACACAGGGAGGAGGGATTCTTAAACTGGTGTGGGATTGCTTTCCCAACCACATGGCAATGGCCAGGGTCTCTGTGGCATTAAAATTGACCACCTGTGCTTTGCATGGCACAGTTTGTAGGCTGAACTTCAAAGCTATTTGGGCATTACTAAGTTTCCTAGAAAATTTTAGCATGTGAGCTTGGCATTGGCACCTCATAGCGATAAATAAGCTCAGTGCTGGTGCTTTCCAATCCCCAACACTGTGAGTGAGAACATCGGGGGTTTCTCTTTCCTATGAAAAGCCCATAAACCCGCCAGGTAATTAATTTTCTGCTTTTGAGGAGAGCTTAGTCTGGCAAAGAGTTCAAGGCAGGAGCATTAGCAGAGCTCAGCTTCCGCTGAACCCTAGGAGAGATGAATGTACCTTCTCCTAGGGGCCCGTTCATCTGGGAGGCAGCAGTAAAAGCAAAACAGGCTTCCTAACAGGAATTGCATCCTGAGTCATTACTTTCAGATACTTGAGTGTCAGCCAAGGACATACAGTGAGTGTTTCCCAGTGTGAACACTGCTGATTTTATTGTCGTGTTATTCCACTGTGCATGAGGTTGCTGCCTGGGGGGTGTCAGGGGTAGGCTGGAGGTTGTTTCTGCCCCTCTCATTGTTGCAGTAGTCGTCCTGAAGGAGCAGGGTTACAGCTTTCTCCACATGCTAGGATCACTGACCTGCAGGTTTGTGTGAGGTGATTTGATGAAAGAAAAACACACATTTTGCCAAATCTTTTTGTGCTGATTGCTCTTCACTGACAACCTGTTGCCTGTGTGTGCCCCAATCAGCTCCTTGTGTAGGTGGGTTGGCTGGTGGCAGCAGGTCGCCATGGAGGGGCTGCGCATGCTGAGAGCAGGAGCTCTGCATTCATGGGCAACTGGTCGTGGTTTCTGTGCAAACCCAGGCACTGCTCACAGGTCAACTGGGCAAAATGGACCACTTAGGTCAGCAGACCAGGTCATGCCTGCCCAGCACACTCTCCTGTGGGTCCCTCACTCAGGGCCACCTCTTGGCCCCAGGAGTGTGAGCACTAGTCTCCTTGTAGATGTTGCATGGGCTGGGGGCCTCGTGCATGATCCAAGATGGGTCCCTTGTTCAGGCCTGGCCTTTTGCTGCTCCTGCTGCCGTGGAAGCACAAGTCAGGGGTTTGTTATGACTCCACATAACAATGTGGCACATCACCTTGGGACAAATGCCTGTCTGCGAGGAGTGACACATTTTCTCTCCATGCTGTTTGTCCCTTCTGTCCTTTCCTTTGCCCCATCCTGCTGAACCAGGAGTGCAGCAAATGCCTCCACAGCAGCTTGGTGTATTTTTTCAGGGGCTGGTGGACCACTCCCCTTGCACCGCCTGCTGTGTGTAAGTGTTTTATTGTTTGCCCGTTGAGGTGTGAATGAAGTAATGGGCTTTCTCAGTCACTTCATCCGTCTCTGGCTGACAGCTTTGCTTAGACACATTGTGCTGTGCTGTATAAACCCTGTCACCTTGCCATCTCCAAACAGACAGCTTCCTCTGGGAAACTGTAATCAAGCCCTCCTGAGCACTCAGCTAGCACTGTCCACGGCTCGTAAATCACAGCAACTTTCCTGGAAAATCGTGAAAGGAGACAGACGAACCAACATGCACGCACCCAGCCAGAGGGTCCCAGGGCTCCCAGGCAGGCGCCACGGGCAGCAGGGCTTTCCAGGAAGGAGGGGAGCTTTGGCTGCTGCGGTGATGCCTGGATGGGGCACGAGGACCTCAACAAGGTAAGGAAATGTCTCTGTTGATGCCAGCATTGCACAAGAACCTGTATCAATTGGTACTGTCATAGCATCTCTGATGTGCCTGAGGTTGGAAGAGCCCCTTTTGAGAGCCTGAGCTTGTCCACTGGGCATGGGGATGCTTGAGAGGGTCACTGCATAAACCTCTCAGCACCAGAACAACACATGGGGCTTTTTCTGCACTTGGGTTTAAACAGTCTGTCAAGAGGACAGACAGCTGCTCCTGTTAGCAACCCATGTCTCTCCGTCAGTTATTTTGGGAAGGATGCTCAGTCAGATTCAGCTGGGAGATGGTGGAGGGTGACCTGGTCCCTGTGATGAGTTGCCACCACCAATCCTGGGGCTGCATAGGCATGGGTGTGTCCTGTGTGACTGGCTGTCCTGATCAGCTGGGGCTGCGGAGAGGGGGTTCATGGTTTTGCCCTGCCAAGTGCTCACTTGTCCAGGGACACTTCAGCTGGAAAAAAGCATCATGCTCTTCTCTCTCTTTTTTATCTGCTGGCTTGGGAATTTCAGCTGCATGGAAACAGAAGCAGGATGGGAATGACTGCTTCAGCATGTCTGGAGAAGGTCTGTCCTCCTGCTGAAGGGACCAGACTCCTACTTCCTGACTGACCTCTGTTGCCATCAGTTTTGGACAACAACAATGAGGACCAAAGTCCTCATTTCATGCCTCTTTTCCCTGCACTCCATCACCAGTCTATCAAGTCATCTTTTACCTGAGTCCAAAATTCTGGCAAAGGCTCTGAGATCCACAAATGAGACCACCAAGCTGCCTATTTTGTAGAAGATGAAGGCAAGTTGCTGGTCCAGCACAGTTGGTGGGGAAGCACAGATCTGGCCTGGGATCGTGGAGCATTAAATACCAGCAAACAGGAAAGGAAACAGGCCCAAGCGTGGTCTGTGAAATACAAGGGGACTTTCTGGTTTTTTTTCAGCAGCAGGCTGAGGTTGAGCTGGAGCACAGGGCATTAGCCTGGGATTAGAAGGCTAATGATCATCCACCAGAGCTGTCATCCCTCAGTATGACAGATGATCACAGATTTTGCTGGCACGGTCCTGGAGGATGAACCAGTATGGCTGGTGTGTATGCGGGGACAAGCAGTGATCCTGGGCCCCAGATTCCCAGCCCAATTCAGGAAATCATCAGCATGATATGCAGCCCTAATTAGGTGAATAAACTTAGTAAAGAATTCAAACATAAATTTGCTCTTGCTGATTTTGGGCTTCACACATGTTCACCAAGTGGATGGGTTCCCCCAGGACCCCAAACTGAGATCTGCACTGTCTCTGATTTATAAGGTTCTCTTGGACATGCTAAATATAGTATTAAGTGTAATAAATGCAGATCACATTCTTAAATATTCTGTGATTTATGCCCAGGCTCCTTCCCCTGAGAGCTAGGCTCATAAATCCTCTGTGCAGATCTGTAGAGGGGAGCACTTTCCTCAGGTGTGTTGGAGAGTTAATAAGCAGGAAGGGACCAGCAAGCATGAAAAGGAACAGGGGAGAAAAAAAGGGAGGGTTGGAGAGAAAGAGGAGGGAGCTGTGGTGAAGGAGGGAGGGTTCCCATTGCCCTTTTTTTGTGGTGTGTGTGGCACCCTCTGTTGGACAGCAGGATGCTGGGATGCTACTGCTGGGAAAGGCGCTCTGGATGGTTCCTCCAGGCCAGGCAATATGGCTCTAAAGGGGTCGGTGGAACAGCCCTGAAGCTCTTGGTACTTTTCTGGGGTAGGATAATGTGGTTCTGGTTTGCAGGTTTGCTTAGCTGAGCATCCTCCTTTGCTGGCTTAAAACAGTCATATTCTACTGGCATGGGCTGCACTTTGCCTCCCTTCTCCATGTGGCACCAGCATGAAGATTAAACAGGCAAAATGCTGACAGGAATTCTGGAGGAGGTGCTGGGAAACCCTGGAACCCAGCTGGAGGGAATGGGAAGTGGCTTACTTATATCCAACAGTGCACAGCCTGGGAATGATTGTCTCTGGGGAAGCCCAGCACAGGCCCTTGCCCTGGGGACCACAATGAGACCTGCACATCACTATGTCCTCTGGTAAGGACAGCTGGGGCAGCTCTCAGAGCCCTGCAGTGGCATCAACCCCACCACAGCCTGGAGACTAGGGCTGCTGCTAGCAAGGGCTGAGGGGTGTGGAACAACAAGGAAAGATCTTTCCCTGCAGAGCTGTGGCAGGGGCTTTTCTCAGATGAGCTGTCTTCTTAGTGTGGCCAGAAGGACCAGGAAAGTAATTCTTCCCCTGGACTTGGCACTGGTACCTTGAGTAGAGTGTCCAGTTCTGGGCCCCTCAATTTAGGAAGTACATTGACATGCTCAAATGTGTCCAGAGGAGGGCAACAAGGCTGGTGAAGAGCTTGTAAAAAAAGAAGACCTATGAAGAACAGCTGACAGAGCTGGGGTTGTTTAGCGTGGACAAAAGGAGGCTCAGGGGAACCCTTACCACTCTCTACAACTACCTTGTAAGGTGGTTGTAGCCAGGTCGGTCTCTTCTCCCAAGCAACCACTGACAGAACAAGGGGACACAGTCTTAAGCTGTGCCATGGGAAGATTAGTTTAGATGTCAGAAAAAAATTCTTCACTGAAAGAATGATTGGGCAATGAATCATCTGCTCAGGGAGGTAGTGGAGTCACTATCCCTGGGCATGTTTAAAAAAAGACTGGACGTGTCATTCAATGCCATGGTTTAGTTGATGAAGAGGTGTTAGATTAGGTCATAGGTTGGACTTGATGATTTCAAAGGTCTTTTCCAACCTACTTCATTCTGTGATTCTTCAAACTTGTGTCTGCTGATGCAGTCCTTCTTCACTCTCCCCTCTCAACCCTAGCCACCTCTTTTGTTTCATCCTATGTGTGATTCCCTCTCTTTTGCTCCTCATACTCTTCTGACAAAGTTCAGACTCCTGCACACCAGCCCATCACAGACCTTCACTCTCCTCCCTACCAACCACTGACCTCTTCCTACTCTTTCTCCAGTGCCTGTTCTCCATCCCCATCACTGAGCACACCAGCTCATCACCCTGGCCTCTTCTTCCCATTGAACCACTCTCTCCAAAGCAATTGCTGCAGCTCAAGCACTGTCTTGGCAGTGCAGTGATCAGCAGCTAAAATTGTGTCTCCCACACATGCTTCCCAGGCCCCCCTTGCAAGTTATTTCTCCCTCCATGCCATGAGGAAGCAGCCCAGGATGAGGTGTGCTATCTGATGGGAAAGCAATGGTGCAGGATGGGAAGGCTTGCAAGCACAGAAAAGGAACCTCTGGGCCAAACGGGAAGGGGACCTGTTTGAAAGATCCTCGTGAACAGAGGATAAGGGGGGGAGGAAATGAAAGAAGTGAAAAAATAAAGCTGTGGATTGACATCAATGTGCCCTGTGGAGAAAGGTTCATTTGTGATCACGGACCATGCTTCCCAAGGAGGACAAGAAGGTGATTTATCTGCAGAAACAAGGGATGGGGCAGGCAGGCAGAGATGTGAAACACAGATTTGGTCAAAAAAAATGGTCCAGCCAGCCCTAGACACAAAGGAGGCTGTTGTGGGAGAGAGGAGTCTGTGGTCCCTTTTTTGGGGGATGATTGCCCCAGTTTGTCTCCTTGGTCCACAGAAGGATAATCCCAGGGTGCAGCTTTATCACTGCTCACCACGGCTGAGGCAGGAGGGCTTGACAGGGGCATGAGGCTAGTGCTGTAATGACCCTGCTCTGTGCTGATGATTTCCAGTAAAAATCCATCATGATTAACACATTGAATTTGTCACAGCCTAGACTTTCATGACAAAACCCATGACTTTTTGGGTTTTCTCACAAGTCATGTTCTTTGTAATCTAATAAGCCCTGCTCCCCCACAGTCCTTTACAAACTCAGCTCTGTTTGGTTCCTGGGTCGTCACAGATGGGGAAAATGACCAGAGCTGTGAAACACTTTCATGCCATTTGTCAAGTTTTACTAAATGGCTTGGAATATTTTTATTACCAAACAAGGGTTTCTCAGTGGGGTTTGGAACCCTGCATGGGCCCAGCTCCATCTCCAGAGCTTTTGTGTGCTTTTAGCGACTCTTTTCCGCTCTATTGCCCCCACAAACAGGCAGCCTCAATGAGAATCTGAGATTTCTCAACAGCCTTGTCAAGTAGGGGAGACCTAGAGGAGCAGTTGTATTCAGTAGCTTGAGGTATTTCAGTGCAAAAATGTGGGCTGAAAATGGCAGCAAAGAGGCAGTGAGGTACAAAACCCATTAAACCATTATTCTTTTACTGCAAAGAAAAACACTGCAGAATTTTTTTTGCCATTGGTATCTGCTATAAGAAGCTCCCACAGGTGAGGGGATGGGACATTCAGATGACATCACTAGCATGACACCTCTGCCCTCCATCCCTTCCCTGCACCATGTAATTTCATGCCATGCCACACCATCCTGCCCTATCTTATCCCATCACCTGTTTGTCAGTGTTGGCCTCCTCATTCTCTGCTTGCAATTAGTTTCTAAAGTCAATGCAGGGACTCTTGCATGCAGAATGCATCCCATCCAGTCAAAAAGTCTCTTGATCTAAATTTTTACAATGACAATTGAGAAAGAGGGTTATAAAAAAGAGGGAGAGAGACTTTTTACATGAACAGACAGGGACGGTATAAGGGTGAAAAGCTTTAAACTAATAGAGGAAAGATTCAGATTAGATGTGGATGAAGAAGTGAATGAAGAAATTCTTCCCTGTGCCCTGGCACAAGGTGCCCAGAGAAGCTGTGGCTGCCCCATCCCTGGAAGTGTCCAAGGCCAGGTTGGACAGGGCTTGGAACAACCTGGTCAAGAGGAAGGTGTCTCTGCTATGGCAGAGGGTGGGAATGGGATGAACTTTAAGGTCCCTTCAACACAAGCTACTCTGTGACTCTCTAAAGAATGTGAAATCCTGGCAGCTGATGAACTGTACAGTAACGAGCTGGTCTCAGTACATTATCTACAAGGCCAGATGGTATTTGTGACCCAGGTCACAGAAAGCCTGTGTACAGTTTAGTTATTCGTTGAAGAAATTTCATGGATTTGGCAAAGAATGATAAGGATACAGGTTTGGAATGTCCTCCTGCCCTGGGGCTTTGTCATGAGAGTTGGGGAGTCCCCACTACAGCAAACTGTTGCAGGAGAGTTTGCTGGGAGACAAAATTTTTTTGATGTTTTGACCAGAATTTAGTTATCAGGCAGGAAGATGGGGCTCATCCTGGGGCAGACAATCCACTCCTGTTGAGCCCGGTGAGGTACAACCAGATCCCCAGATGACCTGGATGTCTTGAAGGACTCTGCAGGACCTCAGTGTTTCTGTGTCCTAGACAGTGATTATCTGGGCAGAATTTAATGCTAACATTTTTCAGTCTCAGGAGAATTTTCTTCCTGTGATCACAGCAAAGCTGGAATGGTCCAGGCATAATGTGGGAATGAAGGTGTAACCTGCACTGGAGCACAGACTGCCCTGATTCCACCAGCGTGTCTGAGGGCAGTCCTGAAGAGGTGCCCCTGCACATGTGGTATAAAACACAGAGACCTGCTCAATGCCTAAGCCTTAGGGCAGTGCTTTGCCCCATACACTTTGTTATGCTGAGTTCTACAGCACCTTGAAGGCTGAGGACTCTGCAAGATTAACTCTGAAATCAATAGCCAGTAACCCTTGTCCAATAATTCAAGGTCTGCACCATGATGTCTCTTGAGTCTCAAGGGCCAGGATTGTGCTTTGGATGATACAATGTTGTGCACTGATGAAAATGAGCTGGCTGCTGGAACTCTTCTCATTGGATGCTGAACATGTGCTGTGGGTTATGTGATGGGATTATTTATCCAGGAACAATATTTTCTTCTGTGCAAGCCTCAGAGCAATTGTCACTGTGCAGTGTGCACACCCCTGCTCAGCAAAGAGCAACACATCCTCCAGCCTAATCTGTGAATAAGGATCAAATATTTGAATTCTACGGAAGTCTCTGTAGGGAGACATTTTGTGGACCCAGATTCAGTATGATATTGGGGTTTGCAGGCTAGTTTGCTACTTCCCAGTAAGGTAAGTCTAGCTGATTTCCTACTGCAATGCAGTTTTTCATCTTACAGATGTCACTCTCTGATCACAGGCACATAGAAAGGATCCCAGCAAACCTAGGGAATGAACTTCTTCCAGGAATAATTGCAGGGACATAGATGGGGAAAGAAATTATAAAGTCCTATTTTAGGGGTTTTGTCCAGAGTTTTTGCTTGTTTCCCAGGTTGAGGCTGATGCTGGGAACATGACCCCGCTGTGGAGTTCAGGGAGTCACAGACCTGGGACACCAAATCCCCCTGGAGCCATGTCCAGTCTCCCTTCCTGCTGCCTGCAGCAGTGATGGATCTCCAAGAGGTCAGTGAATTGTACTGAGTCCAGGCACCTTCTATTTATTTCTCTGCCTTAGATACTGCATTTTCCTGAGCTGACAATTGCCTAGTTCTGCCCCAACAAACCTCCTTTTATTTCTGTAGAGGCTTGCTGTGTATTTTCATTTTGCAAATTAATATTATTTATTCCTGTCCTTAGTACCGAGCACATTCAACTATTTGAAACTTCCCCTGAACCATTTGGTTGGCAGTGTGTCAGGTTCTCTTTACTTTATCTCATCAGGATAGTAACTTCTCTCTGCTATGATATGATGTGTCCATACATATATATCAGTGCGTTCAACTTGCCCATTTCCCTTCTCCACCAATTTAATTCTAACCTTACAGGTTAGGGCTGTTGCACAAACAACCTGGCCTTTCTGCTGTCCTTTATGGTAAGACAGAGCAATACATGTCCAGGTTTTCCTAACAGAAGCCTGAGGATATTGGATGTGCTTCACTACCATGGTAATAGAGATGATTTTTTATGATCTGCCCCATTGTTCCCCTTCACTTGGAAAGTGATCCTGAAATGTACAGTTACATCAAACATTGTCCTGACTCACTCCATGCATGTCCTGAGATCCATTCAGGTTCTCAGGAGCTTGATATTGGTTTGGTGCATCCGGCACCATCCATGCCCTGCTGCCATAGGACACACTGTCCTATGTCCAACATACCCTGTTGCCATATAAGTTCTTGGGTTTTTAACTTTTTTCTCTTTATAAACTCCCGTGTCACGTTTAGTAGTAGCACTGGAAAACACTGATATTTCTTAGGATGAGAACATTGCCATCCGGTTTGGGAAGGCAGGTGTATCTTCTCAGGAAGGAATCTGAGAGCACCCTTAGATTAAAGGGGCTGCATGTAAAAGAAAGCAGAAACATTCTGGGCTGATTCATCAATGCCTGGGGGAAATGTTCTCCTGTAAATCCAGGATCTCAACAGGTTGATGGAAGGGGACACAGGGTCTCCAGACCAGCCTCCCAACCAGCAACAGGACGGTCTCTAGCACTGGCTTGGCGTGGCTGTGGCTTTGCCTAGATAAACAATGGAAAATCCTATCCTGCTCCTCTCTGGGGACTTGTCCCAGAGTTTCTCAATGCCCTGCCTGGACCTACTGGAGCCACTACCCCAGTATGAAGCCACTGCCCTGATACCACTAGTTTGGCTCTGTGCTCCTGCCCCAGGAGTGTCTGCTGCATGTCATGGCAGGGCAAGGTGGATGTGCCCAGACTTCCATCCAGTGCCTGGGCTGGGCAGAGCTCAGAGGAGACACCAGAGCCAAGACAACCAGGCACCAGCCCACGTATATCACTGTGTCAGGCTCCCCACAGCTGCCACTTGTGTGAGCAGAAGTGATTTATGTTGACTTTTCATTTTGTTGTTTAGTAAATCAGAATTTGAAATCAGCATGGTTTCTTGTGCGAGCCTCACTAATGGCCGAGGTTATCACAACAGCTATAAATCCCCCTCGATTCTGGATGGGAAATTTCATTATTTCTCCTCTCTCCTCCCCTCCCTGGGCCATGAGACCTGGCAGAGCCATGGAAGAGAGGAGTTGATTTAATCCAGCTCTGGCTAAAACCATCAACCATGAATCATCATCTGTTGGAGACCCTTTCTCTCACTGAGCCTTGACACCCAGGGAAGCTGTGCTGGCTGATCTGTGAGCAGGAACTGCTTCCAAGGGCAGAGCACAGAGTGAGGTAAGGCACCTCCAGCCCTGACAAGGCCAGTCGCCATGTAAGACAAGTGGTAGGAATTATGCTCATCTACTTGTTTTGTCTACCTGCTGCTTCTCTCTGGGCACACACAATGATCAAGACAGAGTGTGGACAATGATGCTGGGATACCACCGTGAACAGATCCTCTAGGACTGGAAAAGGCTGTAAAAGGCCTTCAGCTAATTCAGACATGAGTAAAAACACTCATTAAAAAAGACAGACCCAAAGAGAATTCCTCTCCCCTCTCCTACTGCCTTCTCATCTTTCTCTGCCTCCTGGGAGGGATGTGTTTCCTCAGCACCCTGCTCCATAGCTCCCACTACCCTGCTGCCTGCATGCCTCCTCCTGCACCCCCTGAACCTAGTGTTGTCTTAAAGAGATCTTCCAGGGCCTTGCAGTTGATGTGTGAGGAGGACATCTTCCTCCTTGTCAGCAGCCCAAAGAAGTCAGATGGTTTGCAACCTTCCCTTGCACTTGGAACACTGGATAAGCTGTGGTGCCTGTGTGAGGACACAAGAGCTGGTACAAATTGCTGCTAAGACAAGAACTACTGCACTGCAGCACATCAGTGAGTCCCACAGCCTACTGTCTGAGTTACTCCCTGACACCTCATTTTTGGGTAACAGAAGAGGGTGGGGTGGAGGATACTCTCCTCCTTTCACTTCTTTTCGCTTGGGTAATACTCTCAGTTGTGTGGGTATCCTCATCCCAAAATCTCCTCCTTGCCCCACCAAACCAGCCTCCCTCCTGGTGTCCCTGGTGCACTCCACTCCTGTTGTCCCCCAGCCTTTCTGTCCCTCTGCTCACCCATAGCCCATGGGGCAGGGCAGGACAGGACCGGGAGCAGCTCGGGAGAAGGGCACCCTGCTGGCTCTGTGATGGCTTTATAATATATTCCAGATTCCACCCATTCCCATCCCTGTCACATCCTATCATTTCCCTGGTTATTTTTGATTGCTGCTGAGCACAGATCTTCGTGTGCATATTTCTGTCAGTAGATTAGTCATTTCATTCTTATGTTCCTACACAAGTCTTGAATGCCTCATCGGTGCTCAGTGACTTATTGCTCTTCAGCATGTCAATTTATTCCAGCATCTTCTTCTGATACCCCCATTGCTCATTTTAAAACCTGAAATGAGCTGATCCAGAGTAGCTTTCTACCCCCACCTTCTACAGGCCTGAACAATCCAAAGAAACCCCTCAGCTTCCCATTCCTACTTTTTGCCACCACCCTATGTTTCCCTCCCAGGATTCCGCCTACTCGCAAACATCAGATTTTATGTATTCTTATGTCTTTTCATTGCTTATTTTTGTACTTTTTTATTTTATAACATTTTTTGCCATTTGCTCTGATGAAATCCCATCATAATTCCCTTGTTAGGTAGCCTCTGGCCTGCTTTATTTGTCTCTATTGCCTGTACTAAGGCTGGATTTCCTTTTTCTGAAGTGCCTCGTTTAGCTCAATGAAACCCTGTCATTTCAGCAAATGTTGATTTTCTTTCCCACATGGGCATTTCTGCTTTTTCTCTTAAGTTGTGCAGCCTTCAGAGCCTCATTGATGGGCACACCCACAGCTTCCATATCAAAGCTACGGCCTGAAATGAATTTGCCTTTAGGGCCCTTTAAATGAACTTTCCTCATTTATTTAATTTGAAGTTCCCACTTTCTAGCACTGAGCAGCCTCCAGCAGTTCTGGAGGCAGTATTTTCCCCAATGACTCTGGCTAATAGTGTGGTGATCACTGGAAGTTAATGGCTCATCACTGACAGCTTCTTCAGGTAAAACCTCTGTGCCACTTTGCGGCAGAAATGACAAAATATCTGTTAAAAAAGCCCAAATAAACAACCCAGACAGTAGCCATAACTCTGTGTGTTGCTGTCTGGTTCATATCAGTCATCTCTCCCTGAACTAGAACCCAAATCCTTCATACAGCAGTTGCAGTTATTGTGGGGGAAATGTTTTATTAACAGACATTACAGTCAATTTTGAGGTACACAGAAACTTAATTTAGAATTCAAAACTGTTTTGTCAGATGGGTTATGGATTCCTTGCCTCCAAAACAGACATTAAAATGGGGCTTGAAGCAGCAGACGTTCCCCCAAATACTGCAGATTCTCCAACTTTTCAAACCAGAGTAAACTTCAAAGCACAGTTATACTCCTGGGCTGAAATGTATGTCTTAAAAGCATCCCTTGCAAAAGTATCCTCTGTGTTCTGTGGTGAGAAATTGTTCCCTAAAGCATGTCTCTCTGGGCTGTCCCCTCGGAATGCCTGGATGCTGCAGGCCTTCTGCTGAGGACTTGCAGGCACATTGCACCTCTGATGCATCCCCAGCTCAGGTGTAGCCTGGGTTGGCATGTTTGGAGTGCTGCATCCTGCCCAAGATGCATCGACCAAAGCAACTTCTCCCCCCTGAGGGTTCTGCACACTGCTCATTTATTAATAACTCCATCCCTGTGTCCCCACCGACGGGACACCGCTCCTGCTGCCCTCAGCCCACAAACAGCCCCCGGGCAGGGCGGGCAGGCTGGCTTAATCAGGACCCGCCAAGCCCGGCGCAGGCAGCTCCCTGCCAGCTCCAGCCCGGAGACAGCATTCCTCAGCCGGCAAGCCTCTCACCCGATGAAAAGCTCCAATTCAGCTCCTGCACGGCGAGTACCTGACACCTTCCCCAGCACAAAGAGGGCTTTCTGCCTCACAGCCCGGCCGCGGCTGGGGAAGCAGTGGCAGAGCAGCTGCCTCTCACCCAGAGGGGTCACCGAGCCACATCCTGCACACACCCTGAACAAAACTCACTTGTCCTGGGGGGGCGGCGGAGAACATAGCTCTGGGCAGGTGGCTGCCAGCCGGGCTTGTGGCTCCAGCTCTGCCAGACTTCTGGATGGGATGGTTCTCTCAAGTCTGCAAGCCTTCCTGAGGTCAGTGCAATGCAGGGGCTTGAACTGTGAAGGTTTTAGGCTTGGCTCTGCATCTGGGCTCCTGTCTCTGAGCTACTGACCTGGCCAGGTTTGCTGGGGTGACTGGTGTTCTCCTATCTCTGTGCTCCTCCACAGCAAGCCCTGAGCTGGGATGGAGCAGATGGTCACACCAAGACTGACTTGTAGGTCAGACATGTTGGGCTGGGAGGTGAGTGGTAGTCTCAGCACTGAAACTGGGTTTGTGAGGGATGGAGGATAACTCATTTTGGGAGGTATCCACTGAGGAAGCACTGGAGAGCCTATTAGTCTTCATACTATCTTTGCTCTTTCCTTTCCCAAGAAAGATCAAGTTGGAAGCAATCACAGAAGTTCCCTCATCCAGCAGTGCCTGAAGGCAGGCTGCAGTGTATGCCACAGACCCCATAGGATGCAAATTACTCAGCTCAGAGACCCTACAACATTTCTGCTTTTCAGCTAGGGACTGTTAAATGCGATGTGAGCAATCCACCCAAGAGGAGAGGACTTCCATGGACAGGAGAAGAGGACTTTCCATATCAGGGCTTCCATGTTTCAGCTGAGACTCAAAGCCTCCAGACTGCAGCCAGGACCTCCCTGCCCAATCCCTGCTTGTGCCTTGGAGACTGCCTTGTTCATCAATCGTCTCTGGTCCAATGCTCCCAGTGTGGGATATTGGGAAGCTGCCCTGGCCCCCTCTCCAGCTTTCCTGTCCACCACAGGAGTATTCTAGCCTTGCAAATCCATCTCTTGATCCAGATGCCTAAACCAAGACTGTGCAGTGCAGAGCATTGCAGCAAACTGCCTCCTTGACTCTGATCCTGTGAAACTCAGCAGGCATGTTGGCTTCAGCTGGCTTCACAGTATCATGGAATCATTCAGGCTGGAAAAGCCCTGCACCAATTCCAACCATTAACCCAGCATTGACAGGTCCACTGCTAAACCATGTCCCCAAATGCTACATCCACATATTTTTTGAGCACTTCCAGGGATAGTAACTCTACAGCTGCTCTGGGCAGCCCCTCCAGTTCCTGAGAAACCTTTCTGTGAGGTTCAGGCTTCTCAGTCATCCTGCTGCAAAAGCACAAGGACAAGTCATCCTCCCCATATCTCGTGTCTCAAAAGCCCCTGGTGGTGCCCAAAGAGGCTCAGCCCATTATAGGAAACCAAGTTGATGCTGGAAGCATTTGCATTCCATCTGAATGCAAGCCAGATGTGACGTGAAACATCACATGTCAGGCAGATTGGCCCAAAAACAAAACCAAGATTGCTCTCAGCAAGATGTGCAAACCCCTCCCTATCTCCCTTAATCATCATTCTGCCTTTTATTGCTTTCATAAACTCTCTTGCAGAGAAAACACGTGGCTTAAAAAAACGCAGATCAATTTTAGGTTGAGGGAAAGTGAGAAATCACTGTGGGTGTCTAATGAAGGGATAGAGGGCTGAAGTCCCCGGTAGGTACCATGAGAGATCTTTCCCAGAGGTGTGCAGTTGTTGCAACTGTACCTTGGCACAGTTCAATAGCTCATGGCCACACGGATCCCCAACAGCAGCATGCAGATGGCTGAGTGGGTGCAGTCTTTTCTAACAGAATGGAAGAGCCTTGTTCCATCTGGACAAAACAGCTGGGAAGAGCAAAATAAATCAGGCTCCAAAGACTTCCCTGTTTCTCTGCTGAATGTGCTGAGAGCCCCAGGATCCAAGCTCTAAGCAAGGGTTGTATCAGGGGCTTCACAGGGGCTGTAGGAACTTCTGATGCTCAGGGAAAGCTAGTGAGCAGTGCAGGAATGGCTGTGGGAATGGACAACACTGCAGCAGCCACAGCCTAGGGCCGGTCCCACCATCACCAACGCAGCCCAGTTTCTCTGGAGACCTCATGCAGGCATTCCCTGGATGCATTCAGGATGACTGGAGGATATACTTGGCTATATTGAAGACTGAAGAAATTCTTCACTGTGAGGGTGATGAAACCCTGGCACAGGTTGCCCAGAGAGGTTGTGGATTCCCCATCTCTGGAAGTGTCCAAGGCCAGGTTGAACGGGGCTTGAAGCAACCTGGGACAGTGGAAGGTGTCCCTGCAAATGGCAGGGGCTGGGATGGGATGGGCTTTACCCAACCCAAACTGATTTTGAGACTCTCTGTTGCTGTATTTCACTATCTACCCACGCTGGGGAGTTGTAAGAGCTGATAGACATGAAAATATTCCCTCTCAGTGGAATGTGCTTGGAGGTGGCAGCAGACATTTTTCCACCTCCTTCTTTCAGCATCTCCCCCTCAACCTTTTCTCTCTCCTGTTTGGAGCTCCTGCATAAGCAGCCTTGGCAGAGATGCTATAAACAGGATATGGGCTCTTTGGAAATCTGCAAGCAGGAGTGGCTGAAGGTATTTAATAGTATCTCTGCAGTAAACAGAGATAAAGGGGGATCAGCTGTATGGAGCAGGGAGTAAGTATCAGATGGAATTGCTCTGCCATGGTGTCTATTTACTGAAACAGGAAACAAATTTTTTATTTTTTTTTGCTTTTGCCAAAGAAGTATTTCTTTTAAAATGTGTTAATATTAGGAGTAAAAATGCATCTTTTAGACATGATAAGTGGCCACATTCACTGGAGTTTTATTTACTATATAAAGGTTAACATTGGTCTGTTTATCCTACAGACGAGATTTCCAGAAAATTACAAGAAGGGTCATGTAACAGTCAGCTCCTGCTTCTCTGAGCTTATTTGCCAGAGCCAAATCCCTGGAGCCTGAGGAGCTGGAGCAGATATTCAGAAGGACTCTGAGAATGGGAGAAAAGAAATAACTGAGCTTTAAGTTTTTAGAGTTCATTCACCGGGAAGGTGGGGGCTGGGCTCACCCTTGTGCTGGTGTGGGAGGGCAAGAGAGACAGAGGGGCTACATTGGTTTCCCCAGAGCTGTGTGAGGGAGTGGCCAGTTGGAGGGAGGCTGAGGAAAATCCATCGATGGTGCAAGCAAGCTGCTTTCCTGCTAACCCCAAAGAGCCATTTTAAAGCCTAGATCAGGAGATTTGATCTCCTAGCCAACACTTCTTATGTAATTTTACTATGATTACTCTGCTTGACAAATGGGGGTGCTCCAGAGAAACATCCAGCCCCTGTCCTCTATTCAGTAAGGACATCCTGGGACTTGTGCTGAGGGAACATGGTCATTGAAATTTCTCTCACAGCCACAACTGTCCCTTTTTTGAGGGGTGGGACTGTCTTCCATCTTGCCCTGTCCCTCTGTGATCTGGCAGTCCTCTGCCCTGGATGGGCTTGACAAGGTTGTCCCATCTCCTCCTCCTGCCAGTTTTGGGACTTGGTTCTTCCTGCAGCTTCCCACACTGCTCCAAGGGAAGCTTATTGTCAAAACAGTTGTGAAAGTCCTGGTAAATCATTCTGTGTTAAAAATACATCAAAAAATGGGTTCATTATTAATGGTCCTGCTGTCAGCACCATGAAATCCCGACAGAGCAGTGAGGCAAGGATTTTTTTCAATGAAGCAGTGCTGGTGCAATCCAGTAGCGTTGCTATCTGGAAGAGAAGCTTGAGCCAAATTATTAGCCCTAATATAGAAAAATCAAGGCAAATATCAAAGGCCTAAGATACCCAGGAGGTTGGATTACATAATTTACTATTTTTCTCATGATTTGCACAGTCTTATTAGCTGGAATCAGCACAACCTTATGAGGGTCCTGACAGAGCGTGGCTGCAGTCTGAAAGCCTTGACTTTCAGCCATGGGATGGCAGCCCTGGGATCCAGTTCTGGTAAGTGTCTGTTTAACACCTGGGGACACCTCAGTCACTGGCTGGACACGGGCATTCCTCAGTGTTTGGCAGCAAAAGGTGCAATGTGACCTGCTGCCTGTTCATGGCATGAAGAGGCACCCTGGGCTCAACTCGCTGGGTCCTGGCAGCACTTCCTCTGCACAGGTGTAAAACCTGGCATCGCCAGGGTGGGTGGAGATGACCACAGTATGGGGGGCAGGGATGGCCAAAGCAAGCCAATACTTACCTGTCCAGATATGGGCCAGGCTTTGCACCTGCCACCATGTGTGGTACTGTCTGGTTTCAGGCTTCACCATGGGCTCTTGTGGAGGGCAGCAGTTAATTTCTACCTGCTGTATTTCACTATCTACCCACACTGGCGAGGTGTAGGAGCTGATAGACATTAAAATATCAGGAATAGACTTTTAGCTCCAAAACTGAAGGCTGGAGGCAGTCAAGAGCCACTCCACAAGGATGCACAGCAGAACATCTTGGCAGCGTTAGCCATAGCTGCTGCCAGAGGCACTGGCTGTTGCAAGAGGGAAAATCTGAATCAGATATAATGAACGAATTGAAGATACCTGTGCATAGTAAGACTGGGGACTGCTGTTCCTGGAATACTATGAGCATCCCAGCATCAGCCTGAAAGGGATTGTCCCTCTCAGATGAACCTTTAGAGGACTAGTCCTCCTCAGGGGTCCATGTTCTTGCCTTCATTGCCTGGTGAATAATTTCCTCTGGTGAGAGATTTCCCCAGGACCTCACTCAGTCAGAGAGGTATGAACAGCTTTCCATGACCTTTATGGATCTGTTTCCTATGCTCAATGAGCAGGAAAGCTGAGCTGTGTTCTGTCCCAGAGAGTCACTGTAAGTAGAGAGGCCATGAACAAATTCTCCAGCATGCCAGATTTCCTTTGCACCTTGTAATGGAGGGACAGCCTGCAGTGTAAAGTAGGGGGAGAAAAAAATCTACTCAGTTACATCCCAAAGCTTCAGGTCAAGTGGGATCTGTACCTTCTTTGAGGGATCAGCCCAAAATGCCATTAAAAAGGATGGGGTTTTGCCCCCTTCAGAATTGCAAGCTGAGACTTGCCCCCACCACACATGCAAATGTTTCCACCAATCTCCTCACATGTTTTCCCATATTCCCACATATTTTACCATATCTGTGAGAGGGAAAGGTGAAGGAAAAGGTTATTTGATTTCAAACAAAACTGTTTTCAGACACTCAGTGTCTCACACCCACCTGGACAAATGTCCAGCATTCAAACTAGAGAGGAGAAGGGATGTCAGCTGGTGAGTCCTCACATCTCCTGGGCTCTCACCTATTGCCCATGCACTGGCTTTGGATACATTTAGGAGCTGAACTGTGTTTTCATGTGGGTCCCATGGACATCACTTTTGCCTCATTTTTTTAAAGACTCCTTTAGACTCCTTTTTCCTGGGCATAGTCTCTCCTTAATTTTACGCTGTTCTTTATTTTAGGCTGCTGTTTATTTTCCCAGTATGTGGGTCCTGAAAAACTATTCACAGATGTGTTGCAATCTCAATGGCCTTGCTGCCATCAATGCCTGATACCCTTCTATCCCATTTTGACACCTTTTATTAGGTTTTGACCCCTCATTTCGACTTTATGTTTCTACTACACCTCTCCATAGATGCTCTCAGGCAGGTCTTTTGAAGGAGCTGGCATGGCCTTTGCACTCTTAGGAAGAGTCTTTTCTTCCTTCTCCCCCAGGGAAGTCTTGATCCATATTCCTTTGACTGCTGAGCAAGATGAAGGAGCCATGGAGAAGAGAGGAGTCATTGGGCTTTCAACCACTAACCTTCTCCTGTCCAGCTGGCACAACTCCAGTGGCATGTCCCCTCTTGCTGGCCATTGCTATCTTCACACCATTGCTGGAAACAGGATTAATAAACTGCAGCTCAGAAATGTCGATGAACATGTGGGTTGGCTGTGTTGGACAGAAGATAATTTGTGGTGAAATCCACAAAACGTCTGGGATTTGTGAATGTTTCATGATGACTTGGATCTTCTCCAAACACTCCCATCTACTGACAAACATAAGCCATGAATCATTGCACACAGGAAAAACTTCCAAGCCCTTGACTTACTGCTCACCCAGTTCTGCTACACTGACAGCTGAGAGCATTCACTGCCCAGTGGGGAACAGGGATTCAGGGTCAAGGTGAAGGAGATATTTGGCAGCCCCATGGATGCTCTATACTGGCCTTGGGCAGAGGAGGTAGGGACATGGCACACTGGCTTTTCTGGGTGGCAGCCCACAGGACTGAGCTGGGTCTGTCCCAGCTGATACCAAGATGTCAAGGGCAAGGCTCACTGACAGAGCCCAGAGATCATCTCCTTTCCCAGAAAGCAGATTCACTTTCCACTGTGGAAGGCAGGGTCCAAGAGGTTTTCTGCCTGATATCAGCTGGAGTCGGTGATGTCTTTCTGCAGCCTGGGCTGTTTGTGGTACTGCAGAGCTCTTTGCAGGCTGCCTGCAGCATTTCCCAATAGCTCTGAGTTTTGGACTCTGGAACAAGGCTTGAGCAAGCTGGCTTTGCATGAAAAGCCCTCAAGAGCTGTTACCTCATGGCCATTTGCCATTTGTCACCCTGCAACCAGCAGGACCCATGGGCAGGGAGGTGACTCACCCCAGCCAAGCAGTCCAGCTACAGGGGACTGATCACCTCAGGCCAAGTCATAAAATACTGAACTGTTGATTCATAAACAGAGTGGCTGGCAGCAGAACACTGGCTACCAGTGCTTGGCTTGTGGGTCAGGGACAGACTCACAAAAATAGCTGGTGATGTTGTAGCAGGATGTCTTAGCCCTCTGTCTGTGAGCCCATGTGTTCCCATTCCTGCCTCCATCCACTATTGAGGCCAGAGGAAGACAAAGAGGTGATTTCCCAGGACCTTGTGGTCTCTGCTGTCTCCTAGTCTCTCCAGGTGGAAAACATTAAGGGGAATTAAGCCTCTGATGTGGGCTGTTAGAGCAGCCACACCTTCCCTGGAGCCCTGGAGCACCTCAAAAGCAGCACATCCCTGCAGGGTGGACATCCTTGGTGGCTTTTGTGGTGTGTGGTGCAGTAATTCAGGCAGGACCACAGGCAACGGTTTTTGCACAATATTTCTCCTGGCATAACAACAGCTAACAGGGTCCTCTCCTGTCCTGGCCTGTCCTCTCCCCTCCCATTCCCTCACCCCAACCCTCCTTTTCTCCCCTGCTCCTGCTCCAATGAGCTCCAATGCCATAATCTTCTATGAAGATACAACAAGGTTGTACCAAGCAAGGACTCCTCTGGCTGGAGGAATGCAAGCATTTGTGTCAATATAGCCTCTAGTCATGGCACAGAGCAGTACTGCTGTTTTCCAGGGCGATGTGTGTGTACCTTAGCTGTAAACATGATGGAGGCCAAGGAACTGAGTCCACAGCAATTCCTGGAAAGACATTTCATGTTTCTTCTGAAGTCACCTTCACTTGTGTCATCAGACACAGGTTTTCCCCGTGGGTGTGCTGTGCTCTGCTTTGGTGAAGCCCCTTGGATCTTGGGGCTTGTTTGAAGATGGCCAGATGCCAGTGTGCTGTTTCTGTCTGATCCAAAAAAATACCTTCAGAAAAGACAAAATGTGTCACTATTTTGTTGCCTTGGATCCCCAAAGACTTGAGCTCATTCTCATTACCAGAATTTCTCCTGTGTAGTTCTATCTCTTTTCCTTGGCTTACAGAAGAGTTTCTCTCTCTTTCTCCCTCTTTTCTTGTAATGTGTCCCCCAAAATGGATAAATGAGCCAATCAAACTCTGTCTGGCATAAGGGGATAGTTGATCTGAAAGCAAGATTTCCAAGCACATAGATCACCTAACTGGTCCTGGTGTCTCCCCAGAAGTAGCAGCTGCTGTGCCATCTCCCGGATGAAAGGGGAGGGCTGAGGTGATGTGAGGCAGGAGGAAAGGAAACTTCTGAAATGAACTCCAGACAAACCCATCCTCTCTGTTTGCTCCATGCAACCTTCAGGTCTGGATTTGGAACCTGGCCTCTCCAGTAACCTTGTACAGATACTTTAAAGATGGACCAAACACCTTTGAATAGCAAGTGGAGGACAGAAACAGTTCTCCCAGCTCCAGCAAACCAGTCCAAGGCTGGGATTAGAAAAGGGTAACTCACAATTTCTATTGAAAACCACTGTCACTTGTGTGAAAGGCTTGGGAATTTTATTTTGCTGCTTCCTAGCTCTCTGTTAGTGATAGAATGTGATACTGCACCTGTCTCCCCCTCCTGCAGGAGATGTGCCTGGAGGAGAAAAAGAGAACAGAGCAATGTTTTGGTGGTCAGACATGTGGCTCCTGTGGCTCCAAAGCCTTACCAACATCTTGAAAAGAGAGGTTGTGGATTTCCCATTCCTGGAAGTCTTCTAAGAAATGCAGAGGGCTTGGAGCATTCTGATGGTGTCCCTGCCCATGGCAGGGGGATGGAATGATAAGAGGTTTAAAGTACCTTCCAACCAAAACCATTCTCTGATTCTGTGATTGTTGGCACTGGCAATATTTTGCCGTCAAGTGGCAGAAGTGACTCCCCTGAAAAGTTTGAAATCATAGGAAAATGCCTTTGTCTGATTTGGACACAAATGTTATGAAACCTTTCAAATAAGGAAAGCTACTGAGGTGTTTTGTTTTGGAAACACCTGCAGTCCAAACACTTTGCTATTCTGAAACCAAGATATTCACAACCTCCTGCAGACCTGGAAGCTCCTGCTTCGTGCCAGCTGCTCTGGAAGTGGCTGAGGAGCATGGGAGGGTCTGAGATTTGCATTTGCCTCAGAACTAGGTGGGCAGATGAGCCAGGAGAAGTGGGAGAGCTCAGAGGTACCAGCTTACACACAGTCAAATATGCATGACATATGTTCAGAGATATTGTGTGCCATCCACCAGTGAGCTCCTGGCTTGTCCCAGCCCCACTTTCTGGGGAGATCCACGTCACTTAGCAGACTGCAGCAGAGAGGAGTAGCAGCCAGGATGGATAAGCAGTGGGTGGTTTGTGTGAAGGCTCAGCATGTGGCTCCCACACAGCAGGACCACGAATGCTCTTCCCATGCCCATCTGGGATCTATGCTTTTGGGGCAATGCCACACAACCTGAGCAGGGGTACCTTTATATGGGAGGTAATAGTGGCTGTGATGGGATGAGTCGGTGGTGTCTTTCCACAAGGAAGATGACTGGTATATGTGCCTCTCTGACTATAAATGTCAAGGCATTCCTGGTGTTCTCACACAGGTTCTCCTGCACAGTACCTGTTGAGGGATGCTCTTGAAGAAGGCCAGGATAAGGAGAGGGTTGGAGAACAACCAGCCAAAGAACAATGAAATATTGCAAACACAGAGGCACAGAATGTTGTCTGCTAGGATTGGGTTTCTCCAATGTCTCTTGGGTGAGTGCCACCCTTTACAGATAGATATTTTTCCTTCTTTTTCTCCTTGGGATTTTTATGTTTGGTGAACAGCTCCTACCCCCAGGACATGATTCCTGGTGTGGCAAAGGGAAAGATCCTTGCTCCTGACAGAACTGTAGGGACTCACACCATGAGCCATACCTGTCCATATCCTCGTGTTTCAGAGTTCAGTTAAACCAACAGGAACAGTGTAACAGCGATGTTGTTGGGCTGCTGGAAGCAAGCAATGTGTGGTCCCTTCCAAAAATATAATTGTTAAAACTGTGTATGGTCATAGCATCTCTGCAGGTCTTCCCAAGAGACCATCCCTCTCCATGCCCAAGTTTCAGGTGAGATTTCACCAATGGCACCAGGCTTCTAGAGAGGTTATGCTGCACTACAGATGCCAGTTGATAATTTTGAGAGGTTGGTCTAACAATAGCCCTTGATAGAAAGAAGGTGCTTGTGGGGCATTTCCAGCCAGAAGGAGGTCACTAGAAGAGATGGTTTGGGGAACCTCATGGGGAGCTTGTGGTTTTTTTGGAAAGCAAGTCTCCCTCAAACATGTGTAGCATGTCTGTGGGGAGTGAGTCTATGTTCTGGGGATTTGCAATGAAGTTTTAATTCAGCATTGGAGCTAAAATTCATTTTATTAAGGGGCCTTTAAATATTTCCAGAGCTTGACCTTTACTGGAGGCTGTTGACTTATTAATGTCTGGTCTGGTGTTCTTCAAACTTTCCACACAGCTCAACTTGTTCCCAGCTGCTTTCAAACACATTTTTCAAGAAATTAGTTTGTAATTAAGTACAGTTATTAATGACTGTTTTTCCTGCCTTTCCCATTGGGTTTGCAACTTACTTTTCTCCATGTGTCAGAAAATGGCCAATATTTCACAGGGTGAGTGAAGGAATGTCTAATATGATCTTTGACATGTTGATTTGATGCAGTTCCAACTTTGCAACAGTGGTGATCACCCAACCACTTAGGAGAGACCTGAGAGAGGGGTAAAAAACAGAGCCAGAATCAGGTCCCTGTGGGCAAGAGGAGGGGGAAGGGAGCACCTTCACCCTTGGAGAGTCACTGCATGGAGAAAGCAGTTCATGCAGATAAGCTGGAGGATGGAGAGGAAGAAGGATGGAGAAGGTGCAGACCTGCTGGAATGAGGGGAATTACTCTTGTGTTTAAAATTCAGGGCATGAAACTGGGAAATAATGTGAAGCCCATGTGTGTGAGCACTCATCTCCTGCCGGGTCTTCTCTCCACCCAAGAGGGACTATCAGGGACACCCATGTGTGGAGAGAGCAGATGGAGCTGAGAGCAGCCAAAAAGGGAAGAGGCGCTCCTAAACAGAGCCCAGAAAGGTTTTATATACTCTCTGCTCTCTGTTGTCCCTGAGGTCACTCCTCTTTGTCAGGCACATGGCAGCAAATCCCCCTCTAAGTCCCATATCTCAGAGGCATTATAATATTAAAACCCTGTGCTCAAGCATCTGAGCAAACACATCAGCTGAGCAGAGTGTTTTTCCCCAGCCCCAGGACCCAGTTATTCTGGGAACTGGCAGTGCTGAAACATCAAGGCAGCAACATCCTCCTGTGAAATCAGCTGCTAGAAGGTCTGCAAGGGTGAGGGGGTGATGGACAGGTGAGGGAGCCCACCCATGAGGGGGCACAAGGCAGGGACATAGCACCTATTTCATTTCCTGACTGGCTGCCAGCTGAGTCCTGGCAGGTCTGGGCAGCCAAGGCACAGGGGTGGAGGCAGAGAGATGCTGACAAGTAACACACGTGCATGGTCATGGGGTGCACACATAAACAGTCCCTTGCCAAAGAGCTGGGATTTCTCCAGGCCCTTTTTTTTTTCCAGGTTCTCACCCTTTTCCTTTCTCTCAGTGGTCCAAATGCTGTGCATTCCCAGTGGGGCAGGGGAGCCCTGTGGACTGGCACCACCTTGGCCACAGGGATGAGTGTGGGTGCATGCACCAACTCATCCCCACCACTTCTGGCACACATGTCCTTACACTGCACAACAGGTCTGCAGGCACAGCATGTTCCACATCCAGAGTCACCCTCACAAGTATGGGGTAATGGACCAACACGGACACTAGTGCTGGAGACATCCCAGTGGCACAGAACCCCATCTGCACTCTGCTCCCAGTCCCAACATCTCTGCCCAGGAGGGAAAAATGAAAACAAGCTGAGCAGCCACCTGCCTGGAGAAGGGCTGAGGGGCAGATCAGCCCCCAGAGCAACCCTCCTCTTCATGCAGCTCTAGCCACAGCTGGACCTGTGCCTGTTGTGTCAGCAGATTCCCATACAGTCAGGCTGCTGCAGTTTATCAGCATCTAGTGCTGCCCTTCAGCAGCTGGGACCTGGTTTGGGCTGTTTTTTAAGGGCTCAATACCTGATGCCAGCCCTGGAAGCATCAGGAGGAAGGAATTAGGAAGGAGATGGGGAGATCCAGAAAGGTAGGACTTGGCATTGATCAGGACCCAGGGCAGCCTTTGTCCATTCCCAGAATCAGAACAAGGCTGACGTCTCTGAAAGGGTGAACAACAAGCCTGCTTCATCAGCTCAGCCGCTAGAAAGGAGGAGCAGAGCCAAAAATCCAGGAGAAAAATGTTATGCAAAATTGTTCATCTGTTACTGATTGGGAGGCTGAGAGCTCAATGCAAACCACCCAATAAAACTGGCTTGGATGAGAATTTCCTGAATCCCAGATTAAGTGAATAAAGATGTTTCAGGAGTTCAGGGCCGCGGTTGGGTGGTTTGCACACAATTTGCTGTTGGTTTCACCCTTTGTTGCTTAATGAAGAACAGAAGGAGGATCTCCCATCTCATTCAACCAAGGGAAAAATTATTTCTTCTAAATTTAAATTAATTTCCTGTTGCAGGCACAGCTCTGTTTATCTGTCCTACACAGAGGCTCCATCTTGGATTGTGGCTCATTCTGCTCCCTGCAAGACACTGCTCCCCTCAGGGACAGTGGCCTTTCAGGCTGGTGGCATTGATACGGCATGGCAGGATTTTGCATTGCAAGGTTTTTTGTCAGAAGCTAATGGTAAGAAGTGTTTTGAGAACCAGGTCCAATTCTGAGGAAAAACCTGTGATATGACACACCCTGTGTGTGTCTCTGACTCATTCAGGTCCTTCCCCTTCATACTCTTCACTGCTGCCCGGCTGGTCCCAGTTGTGTCCTTGGAGGAAGCCACAAGGAGCAGAGGGTGCTCCACTCACCCGCAAGGACTGAGCAGCACCAGGTGGGCAAGGAGCACATACCACACTGAGGTCACCAGGAACCAAGGGGATTCCCCACTCTTGCAGCATCTGATGTTGGAGAACTGCTCTACCGTTGGGCTTACACAACCCTAAAACCCACTTATTTTTATAAGCCTCTTATTCACAGTGAAGGGGACAGGCTGTGTGCACTGAAACCTTTTGAAAGCTTCATGGCTACATCTCCTGCTCCTAAATCTAAACCTATAGATTTACCTCTCTCCCTTTTCCCCCACCTTTTACCTTGCAAGGAAATGACAGAGTCTCTTTACAAACTGAATACCTTTAAGTCACCTGGCACCTGGAGCATTCCTCCAAGTGGCATCATGTGCCTTGTTGGGGCTTCAAGCTGTAATTAAGTGTAGAATCAGGATGGAGATTCCTGGAGAAATCAAAGAATAAATTTTAAAGAAGGAAAACTAGATCAAATTAAAAGATGAAGAATTATCATGAGAAACTTGACTCAATGGTCCATCTCTCTAAGCGTTATTTTCTACAAAAAAATCTTCAGATAATTTCTTTTGCAGAATATCTTTGCAGAATATCTGGGAAATCTAGCTTCTTAGGAGGGGTCCAAAGGCTCCAAGGACAAAGAAAGTTATTTGCAGCCTTGAGTCTGGAGTCATTACCACCAAACAGTAAAATCCAGCTTGTCTAGATGGCAACCCATGGAAAATCTGACTGTGACTGTCAGCAGGAGGGTGATGGGCATGAACACCAAGGAGAGATGTGCTTTCAGAGGGATGATCAGCAAGAGTAATGGGATGAATGTGAGCAACAGCATATTTAGGCAGGATATCATGAAATGTTTCCATCTCAGCTATTAGTTTTATTAGGAAAAGTCTCCCACGGGAAAATGGAAGCTGCATCACTTGAGTCACTCCAAGCTCAGCACTAGATAACACGAAGCAGAGAACAGGCGTGTGTTGGCGGGGATAGATGGCCCAGATGACCTAATGGTCTTTTCCATCAGTCCAATTGCAATCTAGCCTGGGTAGAGGCTCTTCACTTGTCTCCATCTGACTCAGGGTAATGACAGGCTGGAGAGTAACATCTGAATTTGTTCCAGTGTTATTTTCCAATGCCTTCATTTGAGGTCTCTTGGGTAGAAGATGGGGTGCAGGGTGACCTCAGCTGAAGTGACAATATTTCCCAGTCTTCTTGCCAGGTTCTCCTCCTTGCAGGGCTTGTGTGTGTTGGTGTGGGAGCAGCAGGGTGGCCTGGGCCCCAAAGGCCAGGTCCTGGGTCAGGAACTGGCTCTTAGCAAAGGAGTGAAAGAAATAGAGGTACAAAAGCCATCCAGCAAAGCTAGAAGAGCCTCTTACCAGCTTTTGCCATCTGAGACACAGCTGCTTCAGAGTTGGTTATTTCCTTTGCTTGGCAATTGCTGGGTTATTGTGGATGGATGGTGGGAGCAGTGAGAAGCACAGGATGTTTTGGTACAGTCAAACAAGCAGCAGGAGCTGAATGCATCTTTCTGGTGCTTGGGGAAAGCACAGCTCTGATGAGATGGTGCCAGGAAAGATTCAGGGATTCATCTTGTCCCCAAAGGGTACCCTCTGTGAGCCTGTTCCTCTGAAAATAAAGCCTTTCTCAGCTCCTGAGACCTCATCCCTTGGTTTGGGCTGGTCAGAGATATTCAGATTGCCACCTCTTTAGCTGATACCCATGTGGAATCCATGCTGGGGTCCTCCTCTCTGACCTGAGATGAAGGTCTGGGTTTACTCTGGAGTGAGGGCCTCACAACTTGTGGTAGTTCCCCATTCCATTATCCTTAATGTCTGGGAACGCTATTCCTTTTTCTCAGCTGACTTCACTCTCCCCTTCCTTCAAATACTCTTTTTAAACTATTTCATCAGAAATCCACCAGCCTCTGCCCAGGATGCCCATCAGAGAACATGGGGCACAGGCTGCCCTGTGCTGATCATGGATGAGACAATGCAATTTATGGTCCACCAAGCAGTTCACACAGCCTCCGTTCACACAGCTTCAGCCCACCCCTCTCCTGGCCATGTGCAAAGCCAAGTGGGATTTGCAGGGAGACAGTGAAGGGCTCTGGGGTCAGACTGGTGGTTCTGGAACCCACCCAGCTTCCCTGCTGAAATCTTGCAGGTTGTCTCTGCCTTCACAGGGCTTGGCTTTGACACTGTCCCCTCAGCAATACAGCTCAAACGGGTAGAATCCAGCTGACATTTCCATGCTCCTCCCTTGGCAAAATACTTCATTGAAGTTCACCTCTGAGTATCAAAGATATTTCTAAGTGCATTACTAAAAGGCACCAAAACCTCTTAAATACTTTGTTAACTAAGAGCCTTAACAGTGATGCTGCCCTGGCTCCAACTGCTCTGGGGCTGCAGGAGGATCCTGAGCTCTCCTAAAAGGTACATGCAGAAATGGTGGATCAAGAATTTTGGGGGATTGGAAGGCTGCATTTCATTGACTCTACAACTTCCTGAGGAAACAATCTACATCTTCCTCACAAGCGTCAGTGGAGGGGCCGATGCTGATCTCTGCTCTCTGGTTACAGGGACAGGATCTTCCTCCAGGGGGTGGTGGAGCACTGGACAGGCTCCCCAGGGAAGGGTCACAGCCCCAAGGCTGCCAGAGCTCCAGGAGCATTTGGACAATGTTGTCAGGCACAGGGTGGGATTGTTGGGGTGTCTATGTAGGTCCAGGGGTTGGACTCCATGATCCCTGTGGGTCCCTTCCAGCTCGGGATATTCTGTGATTGCCTAATTCTGTTACTCTTGTTTGCTAATTGAAAAATTTGACTTTGTCATTTGGCTTTGCCTCACTTTGCTGTCTAGTCGAGGAGCTCTCTGGGATTCTCTGCAGCTGGAGAAGAAATGTGGATCCCTCCAAATGGAAGGTTCTTTCAGTTCCTTTCAGTACTTTAGATGCTTTTTCAGAGTGGGATGCACTCTCTCTGCCAAGCCCATGATGCCCTTCCCAGAATGCAAACATTGGACTGCCTGCGATGCTTCCTAAAACATTCTCATTTTAGAAATACCTAACTTAATGCCATAGAAATCACCTGGTCTGTACTGCAAAGGGATGTCATGGATTTTCTTTCTGTCTTGGAAGCAACTGGTATGCTGCAAGAACAAGAACATCATGGGAAAAACTTGTTTATGGGATTACTGACAGCACAGAATGGTTGTCTGGGATGGGATAAAACCTTATCTAAAGAAAAACAAGACGGATACTTGGTGGTTCAGGAAGAAATCAAGCTGGAGGGATGAGGGGTTCACAGGGACTGGAATACAGAAAATCAGGGACATTTCAGTCAACATTTAACAATGGCTTGATGTGAGACATGCAGGCCACTCTGCCATGATGGAGCAGGGAGAATGGGGACTCCTATGAGGGTTCCGGCTTCAGCTGAAACCCAGGAACAGACAGTCACACTGCCACTAGGCTAGACAAGACCTTGACACGCACAAATGGAATATCATGGAGGTGGCACGGCTCCTGTATGTGATTTTAGTGACATCATCAGCGAAATGGCACATTCAGGTCTAGTGCTTATGCTTGAGAGTGACACTGAAAACTTGGAAAAGACTCAGGAAAGAAGGAGAAAATTATCCCAGGGCTAGAAATCATTCTCAGTGAGACACAAATGGAACATGATCTGTTTATTTTATCTAGTTTTTTAAGAGGTGATTTAATTGTGGTCTGTGGGAACTGATGTGGGAGAATACTTTGAATGCAAAGACTCTTTAAGAGGGCAGACCAAGACAGAAAAAGATCCAGGGATTGGAAAGCAAAGCTGGTGGTTGTTGGGCTTGAAATAAAGGAACTCTTTTTAACAGTGGGAATAACTGACCATTGGAACAAGGAGCTGAGAGATGTGGTAAACTCTTGCATACAGCCTTGGAATGCAGACTGGCCAGTTTTCTGTGGATGTGAACTGAATCATAAGTTGTTGGTCTTGGTGAAGTTAAAAACGTGAATTTTCAACTAAGAAAACCTGAAATGACCCATGGTGGTATGACAGAGATATTCTATCTCCATCAGGCTGAGATGGTAGCGGAGCCAGGCTTACCTCCCGCCGACATTGGCAAAGATAGATAAGCGCAAAGCTGCTCTTCCTGTGCACCAAAGTCCTGCCTGATACTGCAAGATGTCTGCTATCGAACCTTCTTTGTAATACTTCCTTCTTTTCCATTAATGCAATGTTCCTGGGTGCTTGTTCAAAACCTGGCAAATGTGAACGAATACCTTTCTGCAGCTGACTGGTATTTTGAAAATATATTTTGGAAATAAATTTTCATTAGGAGAAAGCTCCTGGGAAGTTGTATAGAACAAAACTTGGTGAAACAGGAATGCTGTGGCTGGGACTTGCGGCAGTTCAGTTGCTCCTTCTTGCACTCAGCCCAGCTTACAGGAGTGAATTGGTGTTACATGTCTCAGCCCAGCCTGACAAGGTTGATAACAGGAAAGTATCAAGAGCAGGATTTAATGAATGTGCAGAGAGTCACCTTTGGAGAGGATCCTGGCTAATGACGCTTGGAAGGGAGAGTCCTCCTTTCCCTCAGCATGCAGTACCATTAATTTCCCCAGGCACTTCTGCAAGGCTGCCCCCAGGTTTCATTACTCCCAAACTCCCAAAATTACTCCATTATTCCCAATTCTGTAATTCTCCTAAAAGGCAGATCTAGAACAACAGAACCATACCTCTTTCTAGGAACACAGTAAGTTGGGCTTCTCAGAACAAAACTGAAAATACATTTTCTTAATGAAAATATTAAATGAGTTCAGCCTGAACTTCTCTTGACATTGTTTGCTCAAGGGTCAGCAGAGGGGATGTTGGCTCCTGCAGATGCCCAGGACACACTTTCTTCAGGAATTCCCTCTTCCCAGTTTTATTAGGAGGTTTAATGATATTTTCATGTGGGGACTATGTCCTCCTACCCTTAGAAAGGAAAAATATATCTTTCATGAGTGTGGTGATGAAAACTGCTGGGCTGCAACTGGCACAGCAGAAGCCTTTTATGAGCTGCTTTGGCCCTGGAGGAGTCAGTGAACTCATCACTACTCCAGGCACCTTCTGTGGCATCACAACAAATCAGAGTTTCTGAAACAGGGGGACTGGGAGATACTACAGGAGCTCTCAGGGCATTACTGGATGATATTACAACAATCACAGCATACAAATAATGTAGCTCTGCTCAGTGGGGATGGGGTCCCTTCTCTGTATCTTATGGTTCTGAGAAGGTTACAGCACTGCCACAAAAAGATATCTTCTGGTCAGTCAGATGAAGGTTTGAGTAGGTAATCTTTGCATCTCAGACACCCTTTCTCTGATGTGGGAGGACTCAGACAAGCATCATGGCAAGAATGTGGCATTCTGACATTAATGCGACTTCAATTGCAGGCTTCCCACATGGCAGCCAAGCTGGCCACCTTTCTGGTGCTCTGCACAGCATGAAGGCTGATGCAAACAGTAATTGTGGATGCTGGCACTGGCTGGAGGACAGAACAAACACACATCTGTGCTGGCTGCACCCACCTTCCTTCTGTTTGTGAAGATTCAGGCCCACCCAGTCCTTGATCAGAAGCCACCACATGTGGCCAAGCAGCCCAGTCAGGCAGTGTGGTGAATGAACAGCAAATAAGCAACAAATATTCTCACAATAGTTTGAGGGTAAATATTGTTTGTCCAAGTTACTTTACCAAGACTGCTGACTGAGGGAGTCACTGCCAGGAACTGAGATCACCTGGGAAGGATTCAGAAGAGAGGGAAATTCATCAGCAGCTTTGTCTCACTGAACAATGGCAGCTTTTATCCCTGACCAATCACGTTTTGAAATGCATCTCATGCCTGAAACCAGAGTGGATGCTTTGGTCAAACTGAAATCCTGGGCTTGAAATGCACCCCTCAGCTCACTGCTGCAGTCAAGTTTCACCTAAACATCTTGCTGAGGCTGTGAGGAGTCCTGAATCCTGATACAGATGTGAAGAAACACAGCCGTATCCTTACACACGAGTTTCTGTGGCCTGGGAAGGACTTTAAATCTTCTAAATTACTCCTCTGTGAAACTAGGAATATGCTGGAAACTGAGAGATGAAGACAGAACCTTCTTCCTAATCAAACCAAACCCATTTTACCCATCCGTAGTTGCTTCCTACATAACCTTATGAGCACTTTCTTGTCATGGAGCACTTGGAGTGAGACAGGCATTTGCTTGGCTGGGAAGATGGTTCATTATGATGATGTCCTAGGTCTGTCTGAACATCACACCATGCCTCCTGTTCAGGAGACTCACAGAATCACAGAATGGTGTATGCTGGATGGGACTTTAAAGACCCTCTTATTTCAACCCTCTGCCATGGGCAGGGACAACTTCTACAGACCAGGTTGCTCCAAGTCCCATCCTAAGCAGTCCAAATAATTTAGGAGAAATATATTGGAAAAGCAGATGAGCTATTTGCCTCTGCAAAGAACCTGAAGAGAAGAAACTAAAACTGCATTGCCTGCATGAATCTGTATGGTACGTGGTACACAGCCCTGCTGATGGGTGTGCAGGATTTGTGCAACAATGGTACGTCCCCATTGGACCCATACTGGTACAGAGCTTGTCTGGACCAGGACAACTTTAACTAGTGCCTGCATTTTCTTTTTCAGGACATGCTTGGGGCTCACCCTGGGCTTAAATCTCCAGAACAGAAGCACAGCAAGGCTCTGGCTCCAGCACAAAGCACAGGCAGTTCAGGGCTGTGCAGGCAAGGATCGAGCTGCCAAGGGCGTTACGTGTTTGTAGCTGAGTGTGGATGGTCTCACTGCCTAGACACAGGCACAGCACATGCTTCCCATCTGTTCCATCCCTATCAATAGGAGCTTGTCCTCACCATGATGAGGGTGGAGATTATCCCCATAGGCTGGGTCTTGTTGCTGAGATGCCACATTAGCTGAGTGCTAACTAATGGAAAAATCCTGCAAGGAAAATTGGAACAGGAAAGGGAATAGGAACCTCACTGGGTCAGAGCTACAGCTGGTGTTGCCTGCAACTAGCAAAGGCAATAGGAGGTGCTGTTTTGGGGGAGCCTTCTGCTGGCCTAAGCACCTCCTACTTCAGCATTCATGGTCACTGGGCTTAGGACAGCAGAAGGCATATGTCTGACTGTTCCCTCTGATATTCCCTTATGGACCAGCTCTTCATTAGCTGGTCTAATCCCTTTCCACACATGCTGACAGCCTCTCATGGCAGCAAATTCTTGAGATTTTACTCACTGCATGAACAAATCTTTCCTTTTCTCTGTTTCAGAGTGATATCCTACCAGTGCGACTGACTGCCCCTAGCTCTTGGCCTTGGGATTGATTTCAGTCTCACCCAATTCACTTCCTTTGGTCACTTCAGTCACATCCCTCCCAGTTTTCTTCTCTTCAGATTGATGAATCCCAACCTTTTCAGTACTTTTCCCAAGACAACCCCTCCAGCCTCTTGATAATTTTAATTATTAATTAACCACCCTTAGTATATGAAACTTAGAGCCATCAGGTTTGTTTCTATCCTCTGTTTAACTTCAGAGGAGATCTGGAGGATCTTCTCTTGGGCTCCAACTCTGGTGAGGTGTCTCAGTTTGTAAAGACAGAAGTCTGCTAAGGAAGGCTGGAGCCTCCCCTGAAATGGAAAAATGTAAACCCTCCCCACCCCTCTGAATTGCTATAAATTTTAAATTAAGGGGCTCTCAGACAAAAAATATGGGAGCAGAAAATAACAGTTCTTTAATAGGGAAGAAAAATAAAAAGATAAAATAAACAATGCAGTACACTAGAACAACACTGACAGAGTCAGAACCCAACCTGACACCCTGTGGGTCAGGGTGTTAGTAGCAGTCCCATTGGAATTGTGGCTGCAGCCCTCCTGGAGTGTCAGGTGTGGTTCTCTTGGAGCAGGGGTCCTGTAGAAAAGGGTGTAGTCTTCTTCTGAAAATCCAGTGGAAGAAGAGGCAGCTGTAGTTCCTCTGGGAAATCCAGTGGACAAGCTGTGCAGTTATTCCAGAACCTCCAGATTATATCTGGGTAGCAATGCTTGGCTCCTCCCTCTGGGCGGAACATCTCACAATGGGATGTTATAGTTCTTATCAGCCATGCAATGACATTCAATAGCCTGTTATCAGCAGATGTCCCCTCCGGAGGCAGAGTGATTGTGATCACTCAGAGAGAGAGATAAGGAAAACTGCCCACTTGACAAAAGACAACTGCCATACAGATGGCAATAGAATACATCTTGGCTTGCAATCTGGAACATGAGTGAACATTCAGCTGCTTGAAAATATTCCTAAAAATATCAAATGTTCATAGGGTTGGCTATAGTCATTCTGAATTTATTGTTTCTTTATAGGGTATTGCTCTTGCTCCAGAAACATGCATTAGTAGTTGCAGATGCAAGTGACCCACTGCTACAGCAAATGTCAGGAATTCTCTCAGCTCTGCAGAAAGAAAAGGCTTTTGTGGTTTAACCTCAAGGTGAGAAACAACAAAATTGTGACAGCAACCTTAGATCAAATATCTCACAGGCCAATGTCCCCGGTGGTTTACCATAAACATGCATTTATTTAACACTGAGCTGCATGTGGTCTTGGAGCATTTGCAGGAGAATGGTTATATGTCTCACCCTACTTCCAGAGTTGTCTGAAGATCCCAAGACTTCACTCTGCAGAAGCACTGCTGCAGTTAGGATTCTCAAGGCTTACTACAAAGGTTAAGCTGTATCAAAGGAAGATGCTTTTTCAGGGTCAGGGTTAAAGGACAGAGCTCTGGTTCAACAGCACACTGTAAGTGTGGTTGTGATGGTCCATAAGAAGGGCTTTGGAACAGAGAGGGTGGCCATTTATTTGTAAAGTTTCTATTCTCCTGAAATGCTCAGTGCCAAGAGAATGAATAAAAACCAATTCTCTGCCATGATACATCTGCTTCAGCTTCTGCAAAAGCACAGATGATGGGGTAAGGCCATCTTGAGAATGACATCAAGCTAAGCATCTCACTGGCTTTATGTTCATCCCACAGCCCCTGCTCTGTCCTGGTCTCATGCTAGTATGGTCCCTCCCCTGTCAAAACCAAGTAGAACTTGCACTTGGCTCCTGAGCCTGGTGTCCACAGTGGCAGCTCTCCAGTGCAGATTCTGTGGCTGGACACAGATGACCATCAGGCACCTGTCCATTGCACCCACCAGGATGCATGCAGGACACCATGGGGCAGGAGGGGGCAGATCAGCTGCCTGTTCTTTCAAAAAACCAGGTGTGCAAGCAGCAGAGAGGAACCACTGCAGAGTGCAGGGACCATGGCACAGGGACTGCAGTGAAGGGACTCTTCCCATCAAGTGCTCTGTCCTGCATGCTCAGCCATGGCAGGTAAGCACAGACCTGAAGCTCTCCCCTTCCAGGGCAGAAGATGTCTTGCTCACAAGGGTCATAACTCCTGCAAAGCCCTTTTGCCATGGCCACTGACCCCATGGAGCATGGCAGCTGAAGAGGTACCCACCTGGCCTGTTCCCCTCCTTGGAGACTTCTGTGTCCCCTGTGGATAGAGCCAGGCCTGCCCTCGCTGTCCCCATGCAGACCCTGTGCAGCACAAGCAGTATGCTGACCTCTCCTTGCACAAGGCTGGGCGCAGCCTGTGCTCTGGGACCTGCTGACTCATGTATCTGACTCACTCCAAGGCTGAATTTCCATTGCCATGAGTTAGTCTGTTCTGCCAACTCAAAAGACCCCCACCCATGGGGATCCTCTCCGTGGGGCAAGGACACTCAACCCTGCACAGGTGATCAGCAGGTGCACCAAGGATCACAAAAGTGTCTGACAAACTACAAATGGGTTCATGGTTTGGCTGCTGTGTGCTCTGCACACAGGTATAGCCTCTACTACCTGTTCCCTGGGCAGGGCAGGGGAGCTCAAGAATCCCACTTCAGCCTCCAATGATAGCTTCCAGGAGGAAGCTGCCTGGGACAGGTGCTGTCTGACTGTTCCCACTTGCAGCTGCCCAGCCTCAGCCCAGGACTCCAGTCTGAGGTGTGCTCTGCTCCAGGCTGGCCACACACATCACCAGTGGAGCACCTGGCTGGTTCTGCCTGGTGCTGCAGACCAGCCTTTCTGCTCTCCCCTCTGGAATGGGACATGTGGGGACACACAGAGCAACTTGCCTTCCTCCTCAGAGCCTTGCCCAGGTGGCAAAAGGAGCAGAGCTCAGGAATAAAGGAGTGACCAGGATAGGTGTGTGCCAGCCCGGAACTTGCTCTGGCTGCCTGGTAAGTGCGGCTCACCTTGCCTTAGGATTTCCAGTGCACCCTGTGCTCCAAAGTGCATCTCTCGAGAGATCTCTCACCACTTAAGAAATGCACAGTTATCCAGGAAGGTGTCCTTCCAACAGATCCCTGTGCTTGTTGTGAGAAACAGTTCTTCCCTTGGGATGAAAGAAAAGGATCCACTCCAAGTCAAGAGAATGCAGGATTGCCCTTTCATTTGTCCCTACTGGTCTCAGGAATAGGGTCTCTTCAGCCTATCTGTGTTCCCAGCATTGTTGGAGCAGTAAACCCACTATGCTGAGGAGGGAGGACAGGCTGGCTCATACCGAGCTGATATGAGTTCAGCAGTGGAATCTCTGGGATGCATGTAGTCCCCTGAGCCCCTTGTGCTGTCCTGGCACTAGCCAGCCCATACTGCCTGTCCTGGATTGCCAAGCAAATTGTATTCTATTTGCCATCTGTATAGCAGTTGTCTTCTGTTCAGTGGACAAATTTCCTTATCTCTTCCACAACCACTCCTCTCTCAGGGGAGACATCTGCTGATAACAGGCTATTGAATGTCACTGCGTGACTGATAAGAATGACAGTATCCCATTGGGTGCTCCACCCAGAAGGAGGAGCCAAGCATTCTTACCCAGATATAATCTTGAGGTTCTGAAACACTAACAGGGCTTTCTCCACTGGATTTCCCAGAGGAACAGCTGCCTCTTCCCCTGGATCTTCAGAGGAAGATGACACCTTTCTCCAGGATCCCTGCTCCAGCAGAACCACACCTGACACTGCAGGAGGGCTGCAGCCACAATTCCAATGGGACTGCTACCAACACCCTGACCCACAGGGTGTCAGGTTGTATTCTGACTCTGTCAGTGCTGTTTTGGTTTACTGCATTGTTTATTTTATCTTTTTATTTTCTTCCCTAATAAAGAACTGTTATTTTCTGCTCCCATATTTTTGCCTGAGAGCCCCTTAATTTCAAATTTATAACAATTCAGAGGGAGGGGGTTTACATTTTTCCATTTCAGGGGAGGCTCCAGCCTTCCTTAGCAGACACCTGTCTTTCCAAACCAAGACACTGCCTGACACTTTACTGCTCAAAATCCTCACCAGACTGAAGTAACATTGAGAAACTTGGCACTGCTCCTGGGACCTGGCTAGGCTGGAGGCTCTCCTGGGAGGATGATCAAATGCTCACCATCCATCTGGTCTGTTGTCCCTATGCCTGTCCTCTCCTATAGGTCAGTCCCAGGAAGAAATATCCTCAGCTGCTAGGTCAGGGCAAACATCAAAACGTCTCTGAACATCTGTAGAGAGGATGACCTCTGGTTCACAGCACCCTCCCAAGCTGGCAAGATAAATGAGCACAGGTTTGGTTTCTTCTTCTGACCCATTATGGTTATCTCTCTGATCTCTACTGTATCCCCAGAAAGAGCAGTATTACCCACATATTTAAGCAATCGATGCTAGAGAGATGTCCACCACTGCTTGCTGAGGGATTACATTAATTTGAAATCTTGAAATTGAGTTGAATTTGAAACCATTTTTCCATGACTGAACCACTTTCTCTTTCTGGAGGTTCCCATCCCAGGAGATCAAGCTAAATCTAGGCCTCTGCTTTTCACCTGTCACATCCAAGAGCAGTATTCCAGCCCACCAAAACATGTGTCATTCTTCATTCTGGAGTAAAAGACCTGCAGAGGTTGATCCACAGGCTTTATAAGAAATGCTTAATCCACATAACCTGAAGCCTTGCAAGCTTGCTGGAAACCTTTCACCGCCCTATTTCTGAGTCTCCCCTCCATTTTTCCTGGTGCAGGTGCCTGTGAGGTACAGAGGAGGTGCCAATGGAATTTTTCCCAGAGGATGACTGTTGCTGGGTCTCGCATATTAGAAGACAGCACAGCATACAGCTGGCACATTGTTAGCACTGCCCTGGGCCAGCTGTGCGGGGGTGGGTGGTCATGCACAACCCATCCCCAGTGCATGGGGACAGAGCTAAAACAGCCAGAGGCCTATAAAACTTCCCTTGCAAAGAGCTCTGTGACAGACAGACCTTTTCCACGTCTGCCCTGCTGGGAGAGATCCCAAAATAAATAACTCCGAGGCCTGAAGGCCCAAGGGAGACAAGCAGGAGTAGGGAGTGGGCCCAGGCCAGAGCACTCAGCCCCACACACAGGGCAGCCATACAAATCTGTGCTGTTGACAGAGCCAAGAATAATTCCAGCATCTCTATTTAATGCTATTTAGAAAAACCTCCAGCTCCAAAATGGTGAACCTCCCCAAAGACAGGATCAATATTTATAAATGTTGCAACTTCCATACCCTGGTGATCTATCTCGGACCCAGCTTGGGTAGGGTTGCTGCAGCCCCGACTCGGCCTGTGGGCAGGGACAGTGTCCATCATTTTGGCTGTTCCCAGGGGAGCAGGAGGCACTGGGGCAGCCTGAGGAGGAGGTCTGGACTGTTGAGAGGTAGCTGGGCAGTGGTAGCTCACAGAATTTCCCACATGAAAACATAATGAACTTTTGAGGGAATTCGGTGCCAACCCAGTCAGGATAAAGTTGCCCTGTGAGACTGGCTGGTTTCCCACATCAAAAGGAGCTGGGGGCTCCTCTGTGATAGCAGAAGGAGTGGGTGGTAACCGTGGACACAAGGGACTGACTTCATCCTCCCACGTCCAGATTTCAGGTCAGCTTTCCCCTTAACAGGAGCATGTTTTCTTGAGGGACAAAGATGATTTTACTAATTTCTCTCCTCTCTCTCATGCCTTGCCATCCCTGGCACTGCTCCAATCCAGCTGACAGTGACTGCTGTAGAAAGCAGACAGGGGTTATATTTACTCCTTCCCTGCCCTTAAGTCATCTCTAGGACTCAATCTTTAGCCCAAACAAAGGAGTCATTAGATGGCAGGGACAGTGCACTGTGGTTGAGGATGGAGAGATGATCATCAGCAACCCCATAAACTGATTTTTAAATAAAGCTTCCTCTGCAACACCACTTCCCAAAATGTCCAGCCTGGCATTCGGACTGGGATAGGCAAGGGACAATATATGGGGTGCATGTTGCTCTCCCTGCGTCAGTTAGGGATGGATCTCACTTTGCTAGATGCCACCCATCAGGACCTCTCCCCCTTGGCCTCCATTCATCCTATAACAGGACAGTTCCTGGTCCACAAGAAAGGACCCTTGTGAAGTGTTTGAGGCACTACTCCTCTGTGAGGGAGACCTGGAGGCTTAATCTCTCCAGGCAGGTGCACCGGGCACAGATTCACCTGTGTGGCTGAGTGATGGAGAACATCCCCCTTGACAGAACAAGAGGCAATGGCTTTAAGCTGAAGGAGCCTAGATTGAGGTTGGATGATAGGAAGAGATTCTTCACTGTGAGGGTGGTGAGGCCCTGGCACTGGGTGCCCAGAGAAGCTGTGGCTGTCCCATCCCTGGAAGTGCCCAAGGCAAGGCTAGACAGAGCCTGGAGCAATGTGGGATAGTTCCTACCCATGGAAAGAGGGTGGAACAGATTGAGCTTTAAGGTCCCTTCCAACCCAAACCATTCTGTGATTCCATGATCAAGCCCTTCTGTGTTCTGCAGCTCAACACTGCTGCCCAGAGAGGAGCTTCTGATCCAAATCACGGCACTATCTTGGAACCATCAGGGGACTGCAGATGATTCCATCCTCTGCTCCTCCAGCAGAAAAAGCAAAGCATGGTCACAGGCAAGCTGAGCATGCTCTCCACTCCCAGCCAGCAGCCGGCACTGGTGTGCAGTTGCCTCCCTATGCTGAGGGCCAAAAAGGGGTTGGCAGTGCTCTGTCCCAGTAGGAATATGGTCCATGCAACAACTAGGTTGGGACGTGCAGAGGGACATGTGCCATGGGGGGTAGTTTGGAGGGAGAGCAACTAAATCAGCAAGGGAATGCATGGCTGGAGCCCTGCCAGCACCTGCCACCTCTGGAAATAGCTCTTACAGAGTCCCAGGGTGCAGGCATGAAGTCCCCTTCCCTTGGGTTATTACGCAGGCACAGGATACATGAAATATGTTGGCAGTAGTCAGTCTAGGGAGAGCTAAGCAAGGGAGGGAGGGAGATTAATAGGAAAACAAATCAGCACCTAGAAACAAAGCAAATGAACAACACACAGGGACCCAGACCACCAGGGATGCTGGATCACAGACAAACCCAGGCACATGCATGGAAGGAAACACAGGCTGCGAGAAGAGCTGGCCACCCAGAGCAAAGGCAGGAAAATGAAAACACTTTATTATCTAAATGGGGATATGATTTCTGGAAGAACAGACTCTTCAGTCCAGGAATGGTGTTTGAAGCACTAGAACAGCTGAGAGAGGTGTTGATGGGGGCTGTCACCAGAAAAAATGAGTGTACGGAGATACTGTTTTTTACCTAAAGCCAAGGCACGGGAGAAGAAATAGATACTTGGTTCTGAAGCAGGGAGTTCTGCAGCAGCAAGGGCCTGCAAAGGGAATAAAGCAGTGGAAGAAGTGCACATGCTCAATGCCCAGGGCAGTCTGCAGCTTGCAGATCTTGGAGCAGGGATCCTGCCAAGCTAGGAGTCTGCTGCTCTACTAACAGCAGCGACAGAGAGGAGGGAGGTTGTGCTCACATAGAACAGGAGCTGTTGACTGCAGCCTCTGGCAGGGGAGAACTGCCTAGCTCATTGTAGCACAAATGCTGAGCCATCCCTGCTCACCATGAAGCCCCTTGTGAGGAGTCTTGGAAAGAGGAAAGAGTTCAAGTTGAGCTGGGCATCCCTTTCACCACACACAGATGGATCTTCAGTCTGTTAGCTTGTGATAGTACTGGTGTGGCTGGCAGGAGAGGCCCAAGGGATGTTTCAAAGATCCCAACAGACACGGGTACTGAGGCAGGACAATAATTTGTACAGCAAGGTTGGGAAGATCACAAAAAAATCCATGTGACAGGTATCAACAGCTGCCAGTAGCAGGTAAGAGGTGAACTCAGTGCCACATTTAAGGTGGGATTTTGCTTAAAAGAGGCCAGGCACTAATAGCAGGGGACTAGAAAGCTGACATCATGGACGGATGCCTAAGCATGCTGAGTGGAGGATGAAGGCATGCCTGGAGTGGTGCCAGGGCTGGATATTGATGCTTAGCTGAAGACAAGTGCTGTGCCCTATCCTGAAAGAAATCTCTGCAACCTCCTGAAACTCCAACCTGTCTGTGGAAAGACTGGAAGAAACCTGATCACATTTAGTAATGGACCACTGATATGTGATAGCTGCAATAGCAACCACAGAGCTTGGGAACTAGACTTTCTAGAGGCCACAGAAGTCAGAATCTGGTGGAGAAGCAGATGATGGCCTTTAGAAAGCCTGATCTCAACATGTTCTGCTTAAACTGGACCACCACACTCAGCAACAGAGTGAACACAGTTCAGCATCCTGTGGGAAGCTGGACATAAGACTTCTTTCCCCACAGAAAGAAGCAGGAATGGCAAATGCCATGGAGATGGTCTCTCCTGGGAAGCACTGCAATAAAAAGTAATCAAATCAAAAGCCAAGGTAGTTGATGGACCAGGAACTACAAGAAGGCATTACAAAGTCAGTCTGGGTGCCAGCAGTCCATCTCTTCAGGGAAACTTCACTTTGGCTGGAGAAACACTGAAGTGAAATATTTCAAACCCATTTACAGTCTCTGCTTCTTAATGGGAGCAGGGACTTCCCTTCCCTAAGACACCATCCGACTCAGTTTTGAGGGCAATTTAGATAGAATAACAGGGCAACTTACAGTCTCTGAGTGCAAACCTGGAATATGCTGGCAAAGGCAAGAGGATGCTGCAAAGGGGGGCAGAAACTCCTCTGCCGTGAACCAGCTGCTCCAGTGGCAGGAAGGAGGAGGACTGTGGTGGAAGGAAATCTGGTTTGGTACTTGGAGAGTGTGCTTTGCTTGGTAACTCCAAGTGTGTCCTCTGGGACAACTCAAAGGGGTCTAGCATGGTGTTCCGCTCCATTAGCAATTCCTTTATGCCAGCACATGTAAATAATTATTCTGGCACAGGCTCCCAGCAGAGAGTTGTATGAAACCCTTCAGAGCCAGTGCAGCCCTGACCCCCAGCACAGCCTGTGCTGCTGCCTTTCATGGAGACTGGCACCAGGAGAGAGGAGATTTGTGTTCACACATGGACAGGTGGCATGTCCTTGTATCAACAGTGCTTTTGAAAATCAAACCTTCTGTGCAGGTGAAGTATAATTCCATGTGATCAAACTCTCTGCTTCCCCTCAAGAACTCATTGTGCAGCCCAGCCTTTTCCCTGAGATCTGACCCTCATGAGAGAAAGCTTAGGGTTAAAAAGATGGGAGAAATATGTACGGAAAAAAAAAGAAGATAAAAGAAGTCCACGACTTGATATTTTCTGTGAAAGGTTTTGCTACAAACCCCTGAGAAGTCACAAAACTGATGTGCCTCTGCATGGTACATCACGAAACAAATCTTTCACCCCAGGAATCTGCCTCTTTCCAAACTCCAACAGTGCCCTCAAGTGCTCAAAGGAGAAGCCGCAAGCCAGGGATGGAGCTTGCTACCACCGACGCAGAGGAGACTAATGAACGTGGAGGGGAGAGATGTGGTTGCATGACCTCAAGTGTGGCTCACTGCTGTCCCTGCCTGAGCTACGGTGAAATGTCTGTGTCTTTTCCTACTTTTCCTTCTTTTCCTACTTTTCCTTCTTTTCCTCGAATGGGTAGATCTGTGCTGATAGCCCATCTGTCACCAAGAGATGCTCCAAGAGCATGAGAAACAGATTTAATGTCTGTGTTGCCTGGAAAAGATGCACATGTCACAAGCTTGTGGAAATAGCAGAGTTTGAATTTGGCCACTGGAGTGAGCCCACCCAGCCAGACCTTCTGGACCAATTCCTTCAGAAGACATGACCTCTAGAGAGGAGAGGAAGGCATCTCAGTGTCCCAGCTCCAGAGGGGAGGTTTGGTTTCACCCCATCCAACTCCCTGCCGTGAGCTTTCAAGCTGTGTGGAGGGTGTTTTGGCAGAGCTATGCAGGGCTGTTCTCACTTCTTCAGTGAGTTGGGTGTCTCAGCAAGAGGGGCTCTTTCAAGGAACAGGAGATAAGGTCTGTTTGGATCTGTGGGACTTCTGCCTGTGAGAAAGGTAGCTGGAGACATGGTACATGGTCACCTGCATTCCTTTGTGGGACACACACGTGATTCCTGGCAGGATGCTGAACTCAAAACCAGCTCACCTTGCTCAGGTCTTTCCCTGCGGGTTCCTTGGAGAGTCACCTGGTAGAGCTTTATCCTGCAGCCCTACACTTTAGGGAAAGGAAGCACTCAATGGTACAGGTCCACTCACCAGGACTTGCTGTACAAGAACTAAGATGTTTTCAAGGGACAACTGAATGTTACTGTGCTGGGAATTGACAAAGCTACACTGGGAACCTCTTCAGGTCCCCTGCTTCCTCACCCTTTTTCATATTTGGGGAGACTTCTGGATCATGGCATAAGTTTGATTTACATGGCATGGACACAAATCCCATTGAGTTAAGCAGCAGAGGGCACAGAAACAGGGAGATGCAGACAGGAACTTCGGAGTCTGTTTCTGTCCCTGTAGCCAGAGTGTCATGGTGCCTCTGACCACCTTACCCCAGTCTTTGGAGAAAAGTCTGTGTGGCTTCTGAGAAGGCATGTGTGTTCTCTTCCATTGCTGCTCATCATGCCACTGTCCTGCACCCTCACACCATCACCATCCATCCCCTCCAAGGTAGAAAACCACAGGTGCTCTTCCAGCAGACTACTGTCATCCCATTAGGCCCCTGTGAATCACAGACATCAACCAACAAACACCAATTTCAGTTCCAGAGCTGGTTTGAGCAAAGAGCCACCTCTTTATGACCTTTTGCTGCATTGCCTTGATCTGAGCAGGGACTCTCATCTTTTCTCTAATTTGAGCAGCAAGCTGTTCCCACACATGCCTGCTCCAGGTGCTTGTAGGAAGTAGTATCACAATGCCAGACAGGCAGGCTCACAAACCTCTAGTGAAAACCTCACCCATTTCAGTGCCAGAGCTGCAAGTTGCTTGCATAAGAAACAATTCTCAAGATATCAGAGACATCAGGACTCTGACATCAAGGATGGCCTTGCAGGAAAAGTTTTGCTTCTGCAGAGAAAGCACTTACTGCAACACAGAGTTCCTGATCTGCTGTGGCTCAGTGTGCCTCAGACAGCATGAGATGGCCCTGCAGCAAGTGTAGATCTGACAGTGATGCGGATGCTGCTTCTAGTGTAGCAGCCACTGCTCTTCATCTCATTAATACTCTTTGGCAAATGCCAGCCTCTCCCCCAGCAGCCTGGAGCAAGTCATTCTCACAGCTGGGGTGTCATCTCCATGTCAGCTGCTTTCAGCAGCCATAGAGCAAGAGCCACTGGTGGCTTCTCAAGCTATCACTTTGCTGGTGATATCACTGGTGACTTCAAGGTATCACCTTGCTTTGATCACCAGCCTGGGGATAAAAAAAAACAGATCTGGGTCCAGATCTCTCACAGGGATCTCTTCAATACATAGAATAGGAGCACTCAGGAGAAAACTTGTGGAGCAGCAATTGACAGCTGTAGTAAAGACAACTCAGTGCAGGAGACTGGCAAAGGACCATAATCTGAACAGGTCCTCATGAACCTCTCTCCACACCTCCACAAGAAAACAGCCTGCCCTGCTTTTGTTGCATTCACCAAAAGTGACCTTGAAACCTGCTGCTGTGATGTCATTTCTATTGTAACAGCAGAATAGCTGCCATGCCACTCTCGGCTGACAGGCTCACCAAGAGGCATTTCCCTGGAAGAGCATAGAGGCCCCAGAGCAGAACAGGTCTCATCATGAAATTGTGGGTTTCTAATTAATACCCATTTGTCTGCAAGCTGGCCTGCTTCACTACATGCCAGCCTCGGGATTTCATCTTCTTCCCTGAGGACAGGGCTTGGCAATTGCCAGGACCCACAGTCCTAGGCCCTACTGCCTGCCTGCTGCTGGTCACAAGGTCACACACAGACCAGGATATCACTCTTCACACCTCTGCATACTTATCTTGCAATTAACTCTTATTTATGCAAATGAGTCCATTCATTTGCTCTCCTCTGCAATCTATCAATAGATAGAGCAGATAACGCCCTTTCAGGCCTGGGAATGTGAATGGAAACTACCTTGCTTCTCCATGGACTGCCTGGTGAGATAGCATGGGGTTTTTTTTTTTTTTTTCCACATAAATTTCAGCCAAAATCTTTCTGCTTCTCCAATGACACGAGTCAGATAAAACTTCCCCAGAGCTCTGTTAGAGCTGAGGAGACAGGGACCAGCAGCTTTCAGGTGTGCAACCATACAGAGAGCAGAGAATGCCTGCTCGACTTTAGCACGTGGGAGAGGGAGTCTCTCTGAGCCGGCCAGGGCACGGTCCCCATGCAGTTGTGGCTTAGTAAGGCCACCGGGGACACTCGGCGACCTTTGCTGCACTGGCTCCTGGTAGCAAAGCCAGTCCCACTCACTGGGGCCATCTGGAAGCTCTCAGAGCTGCTGAAAAAAATGCTGTCGGAGGCCCTTTGTGAGTCACGGGCTGGGTCAGGTTACCGACAGAGGGACAGGGAACAGAAACACAGCAGGTCTCCGGGAGGAGCAAGAAGCTCTCCTGCAACGGCAGAAATACAGATAGGGGTCTCAGAGAGGAACAAGGAGTACCTCTGTCATGGCAGAAATACAGATAGGGGTCTCGGGGAGGAACAAGGAGCACCCCTGCTATGGCAGAAATATAGACTGGGGTCTTGGGAAGGAAAAAGGAGGATCCCTGCTATGACAGAAATATGGATCAGGGTCTTGTCACCCCTGCCCCAAGAGCAGGATGCCGGCACATGGGCTATGAGAACAGCCTGGTCCTACCCTGCATCCTGTTGCACACAGACTGACACATGGCTGACAGGCACAAAACATGGGCAAGCATTCAACATCGGGGAGCTTCTTAGCTATCTGCATATCCTAGGGGCAGCCACACATGCCAGGGTCCCTGCCTGTGACACACACACCCTTCAGCGCCCCAATTCTAGACCTGCTGCCCCAGGTGACCCTGGTGCCTCAGGTGTCCTCCCCAGCACACCATGGTGAGATGCTGCCAGGAAGGTACAGGGAGCTGTGCCTGCAACATGCAGAGGGAGCCAAAGGCTGGAAACTGGGCAAGCAGGTAATAAAGCAGCAGATCAGGACCAACAGCCAGGGCTGTGTCCACCTTCCCGATGTCCTACAGCCAGCACCCCAAAGTACACCCAGAGTATGGGCTGGAAGGTCCAGCACTGCCCAAGCATTCCCTTGGCCCAGGCCAAGGGCAGGTGACCCTGAGGTAGACATGTTTCCTGCCACCTCAGCCCCACACGCCCCTCACTGCTGGCTGCTTGCCCACAGCCTGCACTCGGCCACGACTACCACCTCCCTCAGGGAATGAACCTCCGTTCTAACACAGGAAGGTGATGTTTTATTACAGAATCACATGCTTCAGAGAACGAGTCCAACCTATGATCTAACACCGCCTTGTCAACTAGACCATGACACTAAACACGATGTCCAGTGTTTCCTTAAATAGCTCCAGAAACAGCGACTCCACCACCTCCTTGGGCAGCCCCTTCCAGAGTCCGACGGCGGCAGAGTCGTGCGGGCACGAGGTGGGGGTGGACAGCAGTCACCTTAGCCAGTGGGTCCCTCAGGGCTGCCCGGGGACGGGGGGCAGTGTTACCGGGTTAAAGAGCTCCCAAAACACAGACACAACGTCTAGTTCAGAAAGGAGACATCATTTAATCTGCACATGGTGTAAGGTGGAGTTTCCACAAATCACGTACACCAAGGGGTGAAAAGCCGTATCTTTTATGCAGTAACATTCAGACGAACCTGCCTATCTAACATATATTCTCCGCCTACCTAATGCATATTTAATTTCGGTGATGTGACCTTGCGCAGTGCTCGAAACAAAGAGTTATATTCTTCATTAAGCAACTTCTGTTGTAGAAGCTATCTGACTACATCAGTTACGTTTACAAAAGATGAGAAAATTCAGCCAGGGGACATAAAATTCGACTGGAAGACAGCAGGACGGAGGCGGCGAGAGGCGCTGCCGCGGCCCTAAGATGGCGGCGCCGTGAGGGGGGAGCGGGCTGGACAGGGACAGCTGTTGAAGTTTTATTGTTCCCGCTGCCGCCGCCGCCCGCCGTGTCCGCCGCGCCGTGCCCGCCGCGCCGTGCCCAGTAAAGGTAAAACCATGGCGGAGCCGGCCAGGCCCGCTCGGCACCGGGGGGTCGGGGCGGCTTGGCTCCCCCCTGACGCCGCCTGGCTGTCCCGGCTCCAGCCCCCCCTCGCTACCCCGCCTCGGAGGGGATGGGGCGCTTCGCCTCGTGCCGGGGAGCCGGGGGACGGGACGGGTGGTGGCTCCCCCACCCGGCAGAGAGGGACCAGCCCCTGCGAAGCCTCTCAGGAGGTTGAGGGGAGCCGAAGGATGCCTCTGTCTTCAACCTGGCTGGGTGCGGGGACCCCCACACTCTACCCATGTTAAATCGAAGTCAGCCTTGTAGGAGCTTCTCGAGTGCCCATGAAACGCCGTCCTTCTCATTTTAAACACTGCCCATGTCCCGTCTGCCATCGTTGCCTCGTGGCAGGGGCCTTTCCTTTTGAAACCTACACATAAAAGATGTTTCCTCTGAAATTTTGTCTCTACCAGTGAGCCAAAGCCTGTCTGCTGGGTTCCATTACCCTCCAAAGGTGTTATATTACCTGTGCATTAGGGTTATGCCCCTGCTTAGGCAGGTGTGACCCTCCAGGAAGTTTTTTAAAGGTGTGCATGGAAGGAGTTTTATCGTGTCCTTTGGTCACAGTAGATTCCTCTCCTTGCTTTGGACCACTGATCACATCTGTTTTTTGAGATTATCCATCAAGACTGACCTGTCAAGAGATAAAGGAACATTTTTTTTTTTCACTACACCAAAAAAATGAGGAGTCTCATTTGGTTTCCTCTGTGATCTCCAGCTCAATTGATCTGCTGCAGGGGAGCAGGGAGAAGAGAGCCTCGGGGCTGTCCCTGTCCCCAGGGCAGGTGAGATATTACAGAGAGGTGCTGTGGGGGGTCCTGACCAGGACCCACGTCCTCCATGCAGAGGGAGAAGCTGCAGTGAGGTGAGGCCTGGGGGCAGTTTCCTCTACTGTGCTGGTCAGGAAGGCTGACACACCTGATTTATGGGCTATACATAGCATAAGGCAGAAGGGTTCTGCAGGGTTCTGGTTAAGATATGCCAAGTGCCTTGTGTTGGAAGAGGAATTTGAGTTTACATCCTGGTTCAAAGACAGAATGGTGCAGGAACAACCTCTTGAAATATGGACCAGAACAGAGAGGTCCTTTCCCAGCCTCCGTGCCCTACTTATTCACTCTTGTTTTCTCTCTTTCCACTGTATTGTAACTTCCTGGACATACCACTTAAAGAAGGTGCCCAAAGTGTCCATGTTGTCCCTCAAAAATCAGCTCAGCAGTTATAAAATTATTCCAGGAGATGGAGGAGGCGTGTTGGCTTTGTGGGCAAACCCTACTTGGCTTTCACAATCTTCCTCTGCTGTTTTGGAGCATCTGCACTCATGTTCAAAGAGTTGTTGAAAGTCCTTTTGTCTTAGTGGAGTTTTGGGGCTGAGGAGGTGCCTCTCTTGACAGCCTGATGCAGGAGGTGGCAGTGGTGGAAGTCCAGGTATCTTGATAGACTCAGCTCCCAGTAATCCTGTGTACTTACAAAGAAGTCTGGGGGAATCAGATCCATTTTGGGGTAACCATGCCTGAGAAGTATAATTTTAAAGGCCTTTGCATCAAGGCACCTTAGGGGTGGCAAAGAGCCATGTCAGCCCTTGGCTGTGGGAACAAATGGCTCCTGTACTTCTGCTGATGCAAAATGGGTCACAAAAAACTGGTCAAAAACTTTGTTTTTCTTAATAAGTCACTAAGCAATTGCAACACACCATCATCTGTGATGCAAACCTACCTTACAAAAAGCAGTTCAGATGCCCAGCTTTTGTTTTTTGAGGATGTTAAGGGAACCTGCAAAATATAATTAGCACTTTTGGTGTTCTTGGGCACGGTGATCCATGGCTGAGCAGTGACTGGAGCAAACTGGCTGTTTCTTTGGGTTTGTGCAGGTTTCCCACTGCCTGATTTTGCTTGCTTTTTGGGGCAGTTCTTTGTTTGAAGAAAATTTGCCTTTAAGAGTTGTAGAAGAGCTGTTTGTTTTTTGATCTATTGTATTTCTATTCAGAGCATCAGTGCAGACAGCCAAAATGTGTGGGGTTTGAGTGGTATATTCTGCTGCCTTTAGAGACTGGGGAGTGCTGAATTTAGTCAAAGTGTTGCTTATTTTCCTCTGTTACTAGTCTGCACTGATGCTCTGAACTGCATCAAAATAGATTGAAAAACAAATTGGTGTGCCCTGGTTCCTTGTGCTGGATTTCACATTATCCTCTGGGTGAGCTGCCTGCTCTGCCCCTTTGGAGCACCCCAGAGACAAGTAATGACCCCTCAGCCTCTTTCAGCACTTCAAAGGCTGAATTACTTTTTGTGGGAGAGGTAAGAAAATTGAATTGCAGTCCTTGATTTTCTGGCTTTCTAATAACCCTCAGTGTAAGATCATCATCTTGGTAACAAGAAAACAGGAAACTGGTAAACAGCCGCAGAAAGTATTCAGATCGTGATTTAAGTCTGTCTCTGCTCTTAACTCCCCAGAGCTAAAAATAGAACATTGCCCCCTCACTCCGAGGCCACTGTCATGCCCAAGGGACTGCAGGCCTGAGCAACACAAGAGATGTATCCCAGCTTTCTATCCTACTTCGTTCACTGATTTCCGTGAGGATTGTGAAATGAGCCTTTGATTGAGTGCAAATGGGCTGGGATATGGTGAGCTCTTCTCACCGGGCAGGGAGCCTTCCTGGGCTGGCAACCACTCTCCTGCAATGACCACTTCGGATTTTAGCTCCCCAAGCAGAGAGCTGAGTGTGGGGAACAGGAGGGTTGTGGGAGTGCTCCTGTGAGCCCCTCTGATCAGCTCCAACAGAAGTGGCATTAAGTGGGGACAGAAAAGCTGGATACTTCCATTTTGCTTATCTCTTTCTGTCCACTTTTTTCCCTGCCTTCTTAGTTTTAGCTTTTTAGATCTTGCATAGGACTCCCTGTCTTATAGTTTTGCACTGGGTGTGCAGGATGATTTTATATAGCTTAATTATCCATGTGAGCACTGCAGGTTCCCTGTCTCTGCATGGCTGCAGCAGAGCAGTAGGCTGTGGGTCTGTGCCACACAGAACTAGTATGCTTGGACAGCTTCATCATTTGGCAGTGAGGCAATAGGTGTTGGATTTTTAACTTTTTTTTTTTTTTTTTAAGCTACAAAAAACCTACTCCATGTGCATCTCTGGTGAGAATTTCAGGCATGGAATACATCCTCAAGCTAGTCACTGAGATGGATACAGGAAGAGCTTTTGTTATATTACTAATGACAGCAGCTGTGTTGACCACACCTTGTAAAAGTCCTTAATTGTATAGCAAGGGATATACAGAATCCTTTTGCTTAAACTTTAGAGGCATTACAATTCTTTCTGTGCCTTGTGATGGATGTTCTGAAGGTGCGGGTAAAGTGGCAGCAGAAACTGTGAGGGTGGGATGGCGTCATCCGTGCACCTTTGGAGCCCCTGTCTCTGTAGAGTCTGATTGCTAAAGTGCTTGGTCCTAAATTTCAGTTATCTTTTGATGAACCTGGTGATATGCATGGCTTTTGAGTCTGTTGGATCTAGATGCAAGTAATTATATGAATAATGAAGAGAAGTGATTTAATTTGGGCACACTTTTCAGTTGTGGATAGAATTTCCTCTTTCATTCTTCCTTCAACTTCCCCCAAAAAAGAAAGGTCATTGCTATTGAGAGATCTTTTTCCTGTTCTAATGTAGTTTAAAGAAAACAACATGATAGCCTCAAACTGTGGAGGTGTGGGAGGACAGAAATAAGTGGAAAAAAAAGCATAAAGAGCTGAAACTGCACAGTAGAGGGTGATGTTTTCTGCAGACACGTTCTGGACCTCCAGTACTTCTGTGGTTCAGAAGGAAAAGAGTCATCTTTGCTGAAGTGGGTGTGCTGAGAGCAGTCGCAGATGACAACTGTTGCTTAAGGGTGACAAAGAGATATTTATCAAAAAGTTGTCAAGTAGAGCCTTAGAAATTGTAGGTACTGTTGAAAATTTGGCTTAAATGGATTGATCTTGCAGTTTCATTGGAAGTCAGTGGAAGGAAAACTCCTAAGCCACCTTGGTGCTTCCCCTGGAAAACTGACAGGAATGAGGCTTAAGATGTCCCCTCAAAGGATTAATTTTGCAAGGCGTGTTGTGCAGCTCGATTGGGCAAATGCCCTGTCTCCTTTGTCCCCTTTCTGACTCCAGTGAGTGGTATTTGGAAGAGGGCAGTTCTCATGTGGCTAATGTGTGAGACAACCCAGGAACAGTCTGCTTAAGCCATGTTTTACCTTAAGTTTGAAGTCCCCAGTGGGGCTGACTCCCAAGAGGAGTCAGAGAAGCCACTTTAAGCTGAAGAAGTGACAATTGGCTTTTTCCTACCAGTGGTGTTGGCAGAGGAAGACAGTGCAGGCTCTGTCAGCACTCATCGCTGCTGAAGTACCAGTTACCTGCTCTCAGAGAGAGATTCCCAGTTCTGCCCAGTTCCCCAGCCAAATCTCCCAAAAGTAATCTAGCGGATGGCTGGGAGACATAGTCACACAAAATTTAACTGTGTGATGGTGGAGGATACTCCACTTAAAAACCAGTTATCATGACTGAGCTTCTTACTGGAAGAGAGACATTAGTCAAACCCAAGTTACTGAGCCTGGAAATCTGTGAGGCAATGATGGATGAGCAATCAGATTGCTGATGGTGGTCCCCTCTGGCTCTTGGGTCCTCTGAATAGGGTGCAAATGCCTTGGGGCTGGTCTTGGCCAACACCCCTTGTTATAAATGCCTGTTCTCTTGGATGGTACTGGATGGTTTGGGTTCCTATAAATAAAGAAATAAAATGTATTTAAACAAATATGTCTGTGCTAATTACTCAGGACACATTTTCCAATACTCCGAGTTGCTGTAATGAAGAAGGGGACATGCTGGTAGGCTGCTTAGAGCTTCACTGTTTTGAGCTCTCATGAGCAAATATGTCTTCTATATTCCTGCCAGGAATAGAGGGAGCAGACGGTGCTGCTGCTTCCTCCAGCTTGCCACGGTGCAAGCAATAAGTTTCATGCAGGAGGCTGTTCATGGCAAAGTGAGCAGACGTCTCTTCCAGGACATCGATTTCTCCTGCTTATCATTTTGTAGGAAGAGCCGTAGCTATTATTATTTAACCAGCAGACTCAGTTTCAACTCAGCTGAAGGACTTCCAGTTGAAATCCTCTGAGGAAGGAGTGGGTGGACTAAAACCGCTATTACATGGAGTCTGGCAAAAGAATCGGGTTTGTCTCTTCTCCCACGACCAGCAGCAACTCTGCTGATGGCAGCTTGGTTCCTTGTGGTTTAAAATGGTGTGGGAGGAGAGCAGAGCCTGCATGTTGGATCGACTGGAAGTACAGGTGGTTGGCCCTGTACATGGGGGAGGGGGTGGATCTGGTACTTGGAAAGATGAGCTGCAGATCAGCCAGCCTTTGATAGTGATGTGCCTGAAGAAGCTCTGGCTTGTTGGGGCCGGGGCAGGAGGGTGGGCTATCAGCCCGCATGGTTCTTTCTGCCTTACAGAGAAGGACTCACCAGCCCTGTGCTCTTGCTTCAGAAGTACTGAGGAGCATAACACCTCTGCATTGAGATGATGTCAAAACCATCTATGATCTTCTCCCGGTGCTGGAAAACAAGTTTCATAGCACTTCATCTTTAAAGCCTGAGGGAGCTCTTGGCTGCACAGGAGAGCCCTCCTGCATTTCTGGTATCTACCAACATTGTTGTTCAGCCTTCTGTAGCTCTGAGATGAGGTGATGTCTCTACTCTCTTCTATTCTTCTATTCTCTGTCTTTCTACAGCCACCAAAAGCAGTGCCATGCAGAAGGACAGCTGGGGTCCTGCCTGCCTGTGGACAGGAAGTCCTGCTTCCCACAAAAGCTGAGCTCCAGAGGAGTTGGTGCCTTCAAGAAGTGAGATGTCAGCTCAGCCTGCACCCAGCATCTGCTTATGATGTGATTTGGTACAAGGTGGGAGATCCTCTGAGCCTGATTTCATGCGAGGCAGAGCTTTGAGATTGGTGTATGTACAGTGGCTGTTAAAGCTCGTACCCTGGTGATAGACTATACTAGTCCTGTTACCTACAAGAAAGCAGGAAGCTGAGTGCAAAGATGTTAAACGTTGAAGATCATGTTATTCGTGTCCATCCAAGGGCTCTTTCTCTAATGCTTATACTGTTCCCTTTTGCCTAACATGCCACTGTTAGGCATCCTAGTGTGTGGACAAGGCAGTAATATCTTTATCTTGTCTATCTTAGATAAAAACTCCAGATGACCCAATGATAAAAATTCTATTAGCAGATGTCCTATCTGTCCTCCCTCCTGCAGTGGGGTGGGGAGGCATAGAGGTTAAAGAGGGGCTCTGGTAGATGGGATTAGGTTTATGGACTTCTCCCAGAAATTACATTTTCAGGGAAAAGACTCATAAATCAATGAGCTGAGACCATGGTGTGCTGAAGGCCCTGGGATGCAAGCAGAGTCCTGTCTCTAATGTTCACATGGCCCTGCTCATCTTACCAGTGATTTGGGGGAGAAAATTAACTGGTCCCAAATCACTTAGTGCTTTGCAGCTTCAAACTAACACCTCAGATTCTCCTCTGTAGTCTGAACAAGTCTTCATGCCCTACTTCCTGTTGCGGCACGTGTCCGACTGCCAGTGATCTCTCTGACCTGGCTAGCAGCGGAGTGGCTGGAGACGGGCTGCAACACGTGGTGGAGGATGTGGGCACCCAACATGGGGCACTGAAGAGTGCTGCCCCCCAGTGAACATGGGGTATTGAGGACAGCTCAGAGAGACTCCCAATGTGAGGCCCTAGAACACCGTGGGCTTTGGTACTCGGGAGCGAGGTTTCGTGAGGATCAGCAGAGGAGAGAGGGGATGTAACCTTTCAATTTTAAGTCTTGCTTTCGTTTAAAAGCTGCCAAAGAAGACCCTAAAACCATTACATCAACACTTTAAGATCAAAATAATCAACCCCACTCCCCTCTAGAATTTTTCTTAAGTTCAATTGATTTCTTTTGAGATGCATTTATTGTGTTGTTGTTTTGTTACGTGGTCGGGATGCTAAGAGATTATTTTTCATTTCAATAAGGTAATAATTTAAATTTTAGTTTTGATTTTGCAATATTTAACAGACTTCCTTTCCCAGTTTTTGCATTACACCCCCCATGTCCCTGAACCCACTGACCCTGAGAACGGAATGGGAGATGGAATCTGCCATCTCCCCTCCTTTTCTGTCCCCTACCCAGGACAGCATGGCCAGTGCTGTCCTGGGTAGGCAACAGAAAAGGAGGGGAGATTGGCCATTCTACCCTAACCGCTTTCCGTCAGCCCTCAACCCTACCCCCACTTTCCTATTATATTTAATTGGCAGTTCCTGATTTTTGTTATAATTCATGTTGCCGAGATTGCTGTTATTTCCTGTTTAGTTATGTGGGTGACCCTCGGAGTTAGGCCAGTTGACCCATTTGTTTATTTATTTAACTTATGAACCCACCTGTTTAGTTGTAAACTTTATTCAATGTATTTTTGTTCTCAAGTTTAGTTAACTGGATTATAAAGTCCATTAAGTAGAGTGTCATTTTTGTTAAAATAAGACTGTTATACTTTTTATTTTAAATGAAAGAGGAGGGAGGAGTTGTGCAAGTTTGTCCTGGAAGGGATGGGCTAGGGACTGGCCACGCAGCCACACCCCACCATGCACCCTCAAGAAATAAGAAGCCACAGCTGATGACATTCAAGCAGCTTATGGTGAGGAGAAAAGGACTTGCAAAGGACTCTGGGACCAGTTGGGAGTGGCCATGCAGATCAACAGCCCATGATTGGCCAGAAGGCTTCTAGAACATTCTGAGAGACTACATTCTATGAGAGACTATATATATGCATGTTGGCCTCACTTCGATGTCTTCTGAAGTAGCCTCTTTATGTTTTGTTTTGCACCCATGTTTACGCCCTTTTATTTATTTAATAAATATCTTCAGTTTTGGCATTTCAGCTGTACCTGTCCCTTCTTTGTTGCTGTGCCACTTGACCACACCATCGTCGAGCTCCTGAGACCAGAGGGTTTCCCCATGTGCCCCGCAGATCCCTGGCGGTGTTGTTGCCGACCCGTCTCCAGCCGCTCCACTGCTAGCTGGGTCAGAAAACACTGGCGGTCTGACACGCACCGCAACAGCTTCTCTGCCTGCCCTTTCAGAAACCAGCTGCTGAATTCAGCATCAGCTCCAGCCCCTGGCTGCAGGCACAGCCTGGCACTGCAGTGCCTGATCTGATGGGCACTCACACCTCCATGAGATGTATGGCACATCAGGGAGGCTCTACTCCTTTTTTATAGCTCCTGGGACTCAGTACTCAGTCCATATCTGCTCATTTAGGTTTGAACACTATCTAGACTCTTCAGGTGTCAGAGTAAGTTGCTGAATTTGAGGAGTGTGAGTTCAGAATGAGGATCTTGCTGTAACCAAAGAATTGAAGCATTGTAAACTACTAAAACGTGTAAACTGAAAAGTCATTTTCTTACTCTTTCTTTCTGTCTTGTAGAGAGAAATGCTACCGGGATCCATTTCCTTTTCATTATTTGAGCTTTGTAAAAGCAGTGTGAGACCAAGGCAAGAGGAGGCCAGTAGGAGCTTCCCAGTTACGGCTGGAGTTGCTGCCCTGGTTGTACACTCTCTGCAAGGAGCAGTCCTTCTGTGACTGCACCATCTTCATTGGGAATGTGCATTTTAGAATGCACAAGGTGGTTTTGGCTCCTGCCAGCCTGCCAAAACCACCTTGTGCATTCTAAAATAAATCCGTGTTGGACAGCACAGACACCATCTCCAATTGATGCTTCTGTGGTAACACCTTAGGAGTTTCCACTCTTACTTGAGATTATGTACAATGGCAAACTCCCACTGAGGAAACACAATTTCACCAAAGTAATCTCTGTGGCAGATAGTCTGCAGATGTTTGATGTGGCTGTTAGTTGCAAAAACCTCCTCAGGGATCTCATAAGTTGTTCTGCTCAGGACCAAGTAGTAAAAGGAATCTTCAGCCAGGAAGCAGATTCATCTGGAAACCAAGCTGAAGCTAATTACCTGCCCCAGTCTGAAAGACCTGATGAAGAAAGAACATTTATTATCCTCATTCAGAGAGTTTCTTCTTTACCCTGTAGAAGCAGAAATGGAAGCAGGTGTTTCTCCTCCTGGCTAGGAACTTACCGTGAATCATACCTGGGTTCATCAGGACACAATGTCAAGTGAGTGCAGGTCCCTCCGGGAGGATTCAGGCTCTGGCCCTGACCAGCCTGCCCATGCTGAGTGGAGTGGCTGTATGGAAGAGGAGCTTGCTGAGCTGCCAGAGGGGAAAAGGCGATCAAGGGATTTAGGTGAGATGTCATGGGTCTGGACACACCATTACCTCTTATTTGCAACACGTTGGCTCACATTTGCCTGTTTTGGGGTAATTTTTACTCTCTGTTTAATCTTTTTAGTTTGTCCTGGGTTGGGAGAAACCACAATGTATCCTCCTGTTCTGCAGAGATTTTCTTCCTTTGGCTTTTGTAGTTGCTTCATGCTCATTGCTTTGCCAGAGCTGTAGTGAGCAAAACTTTTATTGGCCGGGCATGTGATTGCCACGCAGTGGGATCTGTGTTACTGCAGGACATAGGGCTGATTAGACAATCTGTCTAACAGCAAGTGAACAGAGTTGCTTGCTAATGCTACCTTATCCTTTAAACTCCTATTCAGGATGGGAGGAAAACAGAGGCTGTACTGGGTTTAAAATAAATGTTCCATTTATAACTGGTGTTAAATAAACTGTTGGTTTTCCCTCCAGGCTGTGTCATGTCTTCAGAAGGGATTTATAAGTCACAGTTTTCCTTTTATAGCCAATGTGCTGGTTACAAACTGATGCCTTTCAATCACATCATGCTTTCTGCGAATCCATTCAATTAGCAAATAACTAACCTTGTTTCTCTTGCACAGCAGCAGAGAGCAAAAGCTATAAAATGGATTTCTTTGTTTGATCTGAAAATGTTTTCTCTGAGACTCTTTCTGATGCCCAGGCTATGCTGAAAAGACTCAAAGAGTGGAGAGAAATTGATGCCTCTCAAAAGGAGGTAGGTGTGTTTACGTCCATAAATCATGAAAGTTTTTTCTTCACCCTGCGAAGGGCTGTAATATTTTGTGCCTTGTTTAGGAAATTGTTTCATGGGAAACTGCTGCCTGGCTGTTTGAAGGGCAACATGTGCTCACCTGAGAGAAGCGTCTGTAAATGCAGGTTGCTCAGTCATGCAGGTAAAGAAGTATGTCCTGCCCTGAAGACATCCTTGTGTTGTAGGAGAGCTCCAGCACAGATTTCTCTTCTCCTGTTTTTGGCATTTGCTTCAGGAATTGTATCAACTTGTAAATGGCTGACATATGAGATCCTAAAATAGATATCCTGAGCCCTCGACACTGTCTTGCTGTGAAGCATCTGCTGCTCTCTGTACGGCAGAGCTGCTGAGGGAGGAGTGGGACAGGGTGTGACAGGGGGAGCTGGGAGCTGCCCCGTGGTGCTTCTCCTGCCAGTGTGCTGATTTAGGAGCAGTCAGAGTTGGTAAACTATGCTTGATTCCTGTTGGAGGGGTTAACTGAGCTGGACGTATGCTGAGTGGTTCTCTGGGCTCTGAGCTGTGGTAGCCAGATGCCACTCATTGTCCCAGCTCGAGGGCAACACAGAAGCCGAATGTGATGTCTGATGTCTGTACTGGTGTGACAGTGGAGCAGGAGGACACAGAGCTTGTGAATGATTGTGGTGAGTCTAGGTGGGCACTCGTGCTGGCTGCACACTGCTGTGCAGTGGCAGGGTCTGCAGAAAAGCTGTAGCCAGTGTAGAGCAAGGATGGGACTGTGCTTGCTGTTCTCAGCCCAGCCATTTCTGGTAGAGCATTTTTCTACCAAGCTGCGTGAACTGTCCTGCATGCCTTTCTGAAGGGGAAAAAGTATTACTGTTTCATTTTACCATGGTTCCCTGGTTATTCAACCTTTGGAGCAGTGCTGTTCTGTAGGCTGGGGGTTGCCATGCTCTCTAAGTTCCCATGTGGTTGCTGGCTGGAAGCTGTCTGGATTAAAGTCCCTCCAGTAGCAGTGTGTGATCACAGGACATGATATGTTTTTACGATTGTGGCATTCTGCTTATAAAAGCCCAAGACCACATCTTTATTAGAAAAAAAACCTCAAACTTGTGACAGCAGGGAGGAGAATTCCCTTGAGTTGGGGAGTGCAGGATTGTTTTCTGCTGAGCCCTTAAATGTTCATGAAGGGAAGCTCGTGTTCCCTAAGCAGCTGGTTCTCCTGATGTTGTGGAATATAACATATTAGGGGTTTTAGGAGAGAGGTGTGGGTCCTAATCCATATTTGTAGTAGCAAGCACAAGCCCAGCTGGGCAGACAAGCACCTCCAAGTGCCTTCTCAGAGAAGGATTAGATTTTTGTATGTTTGTTTTTCACCATGATCAGATAAGTGTGTCAGGTTTAGGGTTTTACCTGTTGTGCACTTTTACGAATGGAGCTGCACTGGGGTGGGTGCTGTGCAGTGTGGATCGGTGCTGCCAGAAGGGATCTGGCAGCTTCATGCCCCCATGCCAGCCGGCCCTGTCCCTGTTCCTGCCTCCCCTTACTGCTGGTGGCTGGGCAGAGCTGTGCTGGCGGAGTGCCCAGGCAGGTGTGCTGCAGCATCAGCACTGCACAACAGCCCTGTTTGCTATTGCTTTGCCGTCGCTGCCGTTTCGTGTTCCTTCACCACTTCAGACCCATTAGGGAAGGTTTACAGATCCATTCCTGGCCTTTTGTGCTCCCAAATGAGCTGTTACAGCAGGAGCCAAGGGAGAGGTTGTGGAGCTCAGAGCCAGTTTGGGTGTCTGACCGCAGAGTGGTAGCTGGACAATTTTTCTGCAGCTATAAATAAGTGCTGAATAAATGAAAAATGGATTTTCTTTAAGGCTTCCTGAAAAATCACTTTTCAACTGTGACAAGCATGAAGTGTCAGCCCCAGGGCAGTGGAAGAACAGGCTGCAGCCTGTTATAAGCAAGGGCTCAGCCAGACCTGTCCCTCTCCAAGCTCCCCTCTGGGACCAGCAGGACCTGTGGACCTTAGCACTGAGTCTGTTTTCAGCACACAGAGCAGCTTTTCCCCACAAGAGCCTGGTGTTTCCTTTGGGGGGAACCACAGCAGTGTATTTTTAAAGTCATGCTTGAAGTGCAAGTTCAGCTCCAAAGAGCTGAACTGGGATGTGTAACTCGGGCTGAGGTTGTGCCAGTGGTAGATGTCAGTGGATTTTTCTTCTCTCATTTTTCCCCCCTTCCCTTTCTTTGTATTCTTTTGCTAGTCATTTGTTTGAAGTCTGAGTGCCTTGGGGCAAATAAAAGCGTGTCTTCTGTGTAAAAGTCATTCTTGCTGGGTGTGCTTGCCCTCCTGCAGGGGAGATCTCCCATTCAGCGGGAGTATTCTCTCGGGAGCCTTTTGGAAGCAGCTGATCTCTAGGAAAGCACCAGTCATTTTGGGAGGTAAAGCCTGGGCAGCATAGAAGTTTAGGGGAGTTTTGTCAGACTGCCTATTGGCACCAAGGCTGTCCTGGTGTTCAGGCTCCTGTGGTTTTAGTGGCATTTGGCCTTGGATGCCTCTCTATTTATTTTCCTTTGCTGGTGAACTCATCCCTGCATGGTATCTTGTTCTGTGCAGCACTCTGTTCCTGCCTATTTCCTCCTACCTCCAGTGGAGACTCATTTGGTTGTGAGGTTTTTCCCCAACAAAGTTTGTGGTGTGGGGCTGGCTTTTGTGAGAACTGTTGCTTCTCTCTGAATTTGATATTCTGTTCTGCTCCCCAGACTGAAAAATGCAGATGAATTGCTTTTCAGTTTAGGGAGATGTGATTTTTGATTCTGATTTTTACTTTCTCTGTATATTTCACATAAACTATTCCTATCTAATTTGGTTTTGGCTTGGATGAAACCTGCTTGGAAACGAGAACAAGACTGAAATTGCAGTAATTTAGGGAAGCGTAGAAGAGCTTTGCTGATGTCAAGTCTTATCTTCCTGTGCTCTCTTAGAGAAACTCAATTCAAATTATTGCACAGCTCATTTGTTCCCTCTACTACCAGGTTTAGATGAAGAGGGGGAGCGTTGATTCTCCCAGGTAGAATAAATGTCACTGTGTTTGTGGTTCATTTCCATTGCCTGTGGGCCTGTCCAGTCATTGTCGCCCTTCATTTGCAGATGCAGAGATTTCTGGATGAGGCAGAAGAAAGAAGTTTCCTGTTACCTTCTGCATCCTGATTAGGGGAGAGAGCTTGTGAGGATTTGGTGGTTTTTTTCATGGTGGCAGAGCTAGAGAACTTTTTTTCCTCTGTTCTGGTATATTTTTGTAGAAGTTTGGGCTGAGTTTTTGTTCTTGTTGTGTGGATCAAGCAGGGGGTCAGTGTTTTCCACAGAGCCTTCCTGGGATCTCCCTCATGAGTCATTTACAGATGCAGGCTTGAAAAAAAATCCCTTTAGGTTTCTGAAGGAAAAACATGAACATAGTTTTTCTCTGATTATTGTATGCACAATACAATAGTTGATTGATGGTTGACTGACTTAATGGTGGGGTCATAGCCACGGGGCTTCTCTGAGGGTGAGGTGTGTGGAGCCAGTCCTGAGGTTGTCCACGCTACTGACCCTGTGAGCAGCAGCAGCCTATGGAACAGTGCTGCTCAGCTTCCAAAGGTTGGATAACCATGGAGCCACAGAAGAACCAGCAGTGAAACAGTCCCTAACCCTGCAGATTTCCAATCACTTTTTTATATTTTCATCACCACCTGTACATCAAAACCCAAAGCAGTGTGCATTTACAGAGGACTGATGATTATGGCTATGGAAGTTTCCCCACAGTGCCTGACGTCCTGCAGTGTACCTGAGTGTCCCTCAGGTCTGAAGGGAGTCAGCTTTTTCTGCCACCCTGAGCTGGTGCTTCTCAGTCTGTCTCTGATCTAGGCAGATCCCTACCCACCATCCTCTGGATGCTTGCATTCACTCTAAAGCTGATGTTTGAAGGAGATCACTCAGAAATAGTCAATAAAGTGGCTTTTTGCTGGGATGTGCTCTCATGGTGGGAGCAGGAGCATGGATAAGGCATGAAAAGCCATAACTGTGCTCACCCACCTGCAGAGAAGAGTTAATGGCCACCTGGGCTAATGACTGTGCTGCATGCCCTCCCTCTCTCCTCACATCCCTCTTTAGTCTCAGTTATGGGCCACTGCACATTGCTCAGGGGAGGTGTACATTGCACATGTGGTTGAGATCTCTGGAAAAACAAGGAAGATGTGGAGATGCTATGGAGACAGGGGACCTATCTCCTAGATCCTTAACCTGCAGAGGTTAACCTGTTCAGAGCTTGCCATGGGGCTGCTGTGGACATGGGCATGTTTGAGATAAGCTGGGAAGGCTGTTCCATGGTGTGTGATGTGTTCTATGGTGCTGAGGTGGGAGTGTTTTGGCCACCAGAACTGATATTCTCAATGGGGACCAAACCTCTGGAGTGCCATGGAATCTGTTTGGTGGCTCAGCTCTGACCACGCTTAAGCCAGGTCTTGGTGATGCATTTTCCTGGTGCAGAAGGCAGTCTCTTCCTCCCAAGTGGAAGCTGGGTGTTTGCTAATTTGTGCCAACTTGGCCATGAAGAGTTTTGCAGTGTCCCAGGCAGTGAAAGCCTGGTGGATCAGGCTGTAATGTGGAAGCACATTACAGACTAAGTGGAAGCTGGGATTCCTGCTGGTATCAGTATTTCTCCATTTTTTCCCAGGATCTTTGGGAATTGTTAGTGCTTCGATGTAAGTCTGAAGTATACTGTGTGCTCTTTCACAACAATGCTAAAAGGCTGTTGTTCCCACTGAGCAACTTGTCTAAGGAAATGTCTTCTGGAAAGAGCCTATAAACAGCAGAATATTTCAGTTACTGAAAACTCATTTCTATTAACCAAATCCATGTGCTGAGGAAGGGATGTTACCTGGGGCTCGGGGTAGCAATGCTGTGCTGATTTTAATTAAAAATCCCTAAAATTGAAAAATATATTGCAACAATGCAAGTTACTTTTCATCCATATTAGTGCAAACATGGATTTGGCAGGATATGAACACCTTTAAGGTGGTGAGAGTGGAGATACTTTGTGTTTTACATGCTCATTTTGATCTGGAAGGGGCCAGGCACGCAAACCTGGAGAACAAACATGATCTGGTTATCAAGTCTGATTACAAATTAATGTTGCATTTTAAAAATACCTTTACGTTTGTTCTTCAGCACATCTGTGTTTTCTTTACACCAGAGCCCTTCACGTCCACACTCTCTGTTTGGCAGGCAGGCAAGCTGCTGTGAGTGGGAAGACCTGGGACTGCTGCAGTTTCCCCTCTGCGGAGTCGTTGCAATAGGTCATTGCACTGCCACACTGCCCTAATGTATGACCATTTACACCTGCTAGGAAAAGCCAGCCCACCGGCCCTGGTGCAGCCACAAGCAGTTGCATACAGGCTTTTTATCATCAGAATAAAAATGACAATGACAGCAGAAAATGGCCATTCTCCCTGGAGCTGAGCTGAACTTCCCATTTCAAAGGTACCTTTATCGAATCCCTGGAGTCTCCAATAAAGGCTGCCTGCTCTGAAAGGCTGGCATCTCTCCTGGAGAGTTGGGGAGCATGAGTCTTCAGGGGCAATATTTACAGCATTAAAGGACTCCGGGGAAATGGGAGTAAGAGTTCCAGCTTATTTCTTTGCCTTTTATTTCCATAGCTGTACAAGCATGTCTGCCTCTGATTGCTGTTTCAGGTCACTGAAGTAGATTTTGGAGCTCTGGGTTTGATTGCCAGGTATGCTGAGAGCCCAGAGCACTCAGAGTTTATGTGCCTCCTCTCCGGAGTTTTCTCTAGGAGACAGAATTCCATTGTGGTTGAGAATGGAGATTCCTGAAAGTTCCGCTTGAAATGGTCTCTGCTTTCTGTGCAAGTGATCCCTTCTTGTTCTGCAGTGAGATCCAGTATCTCTTGTCCTAGCTTTGCCTTCCAAAGTAGCAGTGTTAAATTCATGCTTTATCAGGTCTTTTTCACTTAGCGGTCTTTGGCTAGTTGGACATGAAGAAACATTTGGTGCTGGAACCAGCTCCAGTTCATGGGATTTGCTATATGGATAAGGGCTGGCAGCAGGGCTTGTTGCCCTGCTTCCAAGGGCGAGTGGCCACAGGCCAGAGTTTGCATTCAGTGGTATGTGTGTGTGGTTATTTTTTTGTTCTGTTTAATTTTTTGTCCCCTGACCTAAATGCCAGGGTTCAACCTGTTGTGTCTGTCTGTATAGGGCAGTTGACTGCTCTCTAAATCTTCCTGCATTTCTGTTCTGCTGTAGGGTCTGGCTGCTCTGGCCAAGGCAGAGGATCATTCAGTGTTCAGGAAGCTGCTGGGCAAAGTTAAGGATGCTCGCACCCAGGATAGTGACACTTGGGATGCTCAGCCCCTGGACACTCAGACCCTTGTGTCTTTTCTGAAGCTGTTTCAAGACACAAATCCTGAGCTGAGGGTGGCTTTGCTGGAGAGGGAACAGGGCAGTGGAGAAGCCCCACAGTAAGCAGGTAGGAAATTGGGTGCAGGTAACACCCAAGCAGGTAGGAAATTGTGAAAGTGTGGAGGTAACATTACAGAGAAACCCTGTATCTGGATGTGGGAGGTTTATTATGTGCTGGCCAAGATCCTGGAGCATTTCTGCCTGTAGCAGGAGGTGTAGCTGCGCAGGGCTCTCCCCACTGCTGCCTGGAGGGCTGGATTAATGGCTGGCAGCCAGTGTGAGTACAGCTGAGGCTTGGGGTTGAAAACTTCTTTTTACTCGAGTTTGACACAAAACAGTGGCCTTGCAAACCTGGTGTTAAACTTCCAGCTTGCTTTATGGCTTTGTGCTCTGTTAGATAAATGAGACATTTTCCTTTCACAGAGTTTAAAGAGAATAGTAAAGTGATTTTCCTCTGCTGCTTGTGCTTGGGATGAGCTTTGCTATTCACTTAGATCTTTCAGAAAGTCTCCCTTGCTTCAGGAACCTGTCAGTTTCTTCAGACAGACTTATTTCTTCTCTTGTGTTTCTGAATCTTTTTCCCCCCAGAGAGCATAGCTGATGAAGAGATGCTGACCGCTCGCTCGCTGTGCTGCAAGGAGGAGCTGATCTGGAGCATGATGCGGCTGAGCCCCATCAGAGAGTTTTGGAGACAGTAGAAGAGGGATTCCTGACTGCCTCAGAGAAGCGGGTAAAAAAATCTGAAATAGGCAAACTGTGTGGACAGGGTGGGCTGTGTGTGTCTTCAAGGTAGCATCATACACATAGTTCACCAGATGATGGGCAAGCCTCACCTGGCCCTTCTCCCTGCCTTCTGCACAGCATCGACTGCACGTGTGTGGTCTCAGGTCCTTCTGTGCTGGACTGTGGGAATAGTGAAAACTGAGCAGTGAAGGCAACCTGGAGACCAGGATCAGTGTCAGACTACCCCTGCAAGGGGAGCCTGGGCCAGAGGAGGTACCTAGTACTCCTCATACCCTGAAAAAGCCTTTTTGGGAGCAAGGACAAGGTTCTATAGGGGAGTTTGAACAGAACCACTAACCACCTCTCTGCTACCTGCTTGTCAGTTCCTGGTCATCAGCTTCCCTTTCGGCTGTCTCCCAGCTTTCTGTCATTTTTGCAACTCTTACCACACAGTTGCCTGTAACATCTACTAGAGCATCTACTAAATAATTTGGTTTTATTTCTTATGTGTTGCGGGCAGCAGTTGGTGGGGAGGACTGTTGCTTTCCTTTTCTATAAGCAACTGCACTCTGTATGCTGATTTGCAGAAGTCATAAAGGACAAAACGCTGTTTATAACCTGCTTTCCTTTGTCTTTGAGGGGAGCTAGCTGTACCCTGTGCAGCTGGAAATTACAGGGTGCCCTCACAAGCTGTGATCAGGATGCAGCTTGACCTCCTGTCCTAGTTTGTCACATCACTGAGCTCCCCTGACACAGGATTATAGTAAGTGGAAAGTTTTGCTCAGTGGCACGAATGAGCTCTGCTTTCTGTCTGAGTAAGCCTGACCAGAGCCACAACAGGTGGGCCTGAGAACTTCTGCCCAGCTCATAAGCCCCTCAGTTAAGGTCTCATGGTCCCTCACCACATCCAGCATGGAGAATCCCTGAGAACAGGCACAGATTGGAATAGGGTACCTAAAGAGGTATTGCCAACAGAGGCATCTGTCCTATCTTTGTGGGCTGGGGTATGACTTATGTGTTGCAGGCAGCAGTTCGTGTGACTGCTGGTGTGACTGGTGTCTGATGAATTTTTGCCTCTGAAAGCACAGATGAGTCTGGAATGGAGATGTTAGAAGAGAGAGCAGGGTGTAAGTATAGCAAAGGAGTTGGCATCTGCTGGGGGCATTAGGGCTGTCAGCAAAGACCCATGTTGGGGGCCTGGAGCTGAAGCTTCATCGGCAGTGGGGAGATTAGGATCTTCATATATGCCTGTTCCTGTTGCAGTGCAGCCTTTCTTTTAAAGGCTTCACTTTTTCCCTGCTCACTTCTCTTTGTCTTCACAGAATTAGATGGTTAAAATTCAGCAATTCTTTTTCTCCCTTCACATTGAAAAAACCAAACACAACACCCCAATAGTAAACCAAAACCATTCTGCAATCATAATTCTGCTTCTTGGGAACAGGATACAGCCTGTAACTGCATCATCATGTACTGCCGAGCTCCTGCTTCGTTTGGTGGAGGAGCAGTGTTTCTTTTCATTCTCACCAGTCACTGTCTGCTCCGTTTGCTACAAAGCCCCCAAACCCTGCTTCGAATATGAAATCCTGCTCCTCTCAATGGGATCCCTTCATGCTCTTGTTTCAGCCCACAGTTTCCATCAAATGACAGATCTGTTTGGGGAGCACTCCAGTGAGGCTGTGGGCAGAGCTCTGTCCTGCTGCAGCACAAGAAAACAAGACAGAAATTGCCAAGCGTAGACTGACCTTGGGGGGTTTATTTGTTTAATTCCACTCCTTCTTCCCCAGACAAGTGGGAAAGTGTTTAATTATTCCAGAAGTTAAACTGATAAAAAATAATGGGTCCATGGCATGTACGTGGGTGTAATCCCCAGTGTCTCAGGTGTAGGACTGGGAAAGCAAACCTGGAACTAACAGCCATCTCTGAAGGTTTTGTCTTATCTGGTTCATCCAGTGTTGCACTGGAGATCTGGGCTGGCAGGGATGGGGTCTAGTTCTCCAGAGGTTCATAAAGATGAGGCTTTCCTTTTTCTTCTCACTATCACTGTGTCATTAGCTACACACTTATTCAGCAAGACAAGTAGAGTTTCTCACAGAACAGCCTTTTTTCATGGCAACAGGGTTCTTTCTGTACCTGGTCCAAGCTGTGCAATGGAGCAAGTTTGATTTTCTTTGCTGGAAAACCAGTACATGATATTTTGTGAAGCATCTTTGTAAATCTCTGTTTTTTCTGGATAACTTTTGAATATAGCCTTTCTCTTTTTTGAGTGCTTAATTTCTGTGGCTTTTTTGGTGTTTCTGTAATTGGGAAGGGACAGAGGATTTGGATACAAGTTATCACTTAAGAGAAATGAAGTGGATACAGAGTGGGTAACTTCTCCTGCATGGTGCACCACACCGCTTAGTTTGTTTCAGAGTTCCGTGATCATTCCACAATACAGCACTGAACCCAGAAAATCAGAGTAGGTAGTAGAAACATCAGCCTTTTCCTTCTGTTTAGGCTCTCTTTTAGAAGGCACCTGGGTATTCTGAGCTATGTGGTTTCTCTCCCTTTTGACTCCAGTGCCTGCAGACCTTGATGCTCAAACCAAGCTGCTTCAGAGCTCAGACAGGTATTAGGGATAGTGCAAGCAGGTTGTTGGCCACTGCAGGAATTTTAACTAGTTACACTGGTGATGGAAAAATCCTACTGCAAGCAGAATTGGGGGATGTTTTCTAGTTGTCTCACCTGGTGGTGTCAAAATAAGTCTTAAAATGTCACTGCTGCATCTCCCACTGCCAGGGACATTTCTTCTGCTTGGGAGCAGTGGTAGGTTACTGCAGGAGCTCCCTGAAGGATGCTGCTCTTGTACCTCTTCTTGTGTTTTCTCAGAAGGGGACTTCAGACTAAGGGATGTAGAGGCAGGTCAGTGTGAATTAAAGAGGAAAATACATCAGCAGGTTCACTAGCAGAGTTTGGTCTATAAAAGGACAGATCTTTAGAAATGAGAGAAACTAATTAAGGAGTTCAGGTGCTCATTAGAGCGCAGGAGGAGCTGTTGGATTAGTTTCTTTTATGTTTAAGGTAGGGGAACTGTCTGAAGTTTGCATCCTGAATGAGAGAGAAGATCTTGTATGAGCGGTTATATACCTGAGTGAGTGAATAACTTGAGGAAGAGCTTTAGGAAGTTCAGGGAATGGCTGAAAAGTCTGACAGGCAAACAAATGTACTGTGGAGCTATGGAGAGGCTTGTGGCACATCAGGATGCTGGACATCACAGCACATATTGTCTGACCAAGAAAAAAATAAAAGAGAGGAGATGACCTTGGAAATTCATGGTTTAGCTTGGAGCCTGATCTAGGAGAAACACAGAAAAACAAATTTCCTGCAGGTAAAGGAAAATCACAACTCAAATGACATCCCTCAACAATCCATTAGGACCAATCTGAAAGCCTTCTATGATGGCAAGGCAGGATGGGTTGACGAGGGGAGAGCAGTGGATGGTGTCTACCTCAGCTTCATCAAGGCTTTTGATACGGTCTCCTGCAACATGCTCATAGGTATGCTCTGACAATGTGGGTTAGATAAATGGACTGTGAGATGGATCAAGAACTGGCTGAATGGTAGAGAGTTGTGAACAGTGGAATAGAATCCAGCTGGGGGTCTGTAGGGAGTGGCATTCCCCAGGGATCAATATTTATTCAACTTATTTATCAATGCCCTGGATGAAGGGATAGCCTGAGCAGGTTTGGTGATACAGAACTGGAGGGAGTGATGGATATACCTGTAGGCTGAGCTGCCATTCTGCAGGACCTTGATAGGCTAGAGAACTGGGTGGAGAGAAACTGAATGAGGTTCAGTAAGGGCAAGTGTAGGGTCCTGCACCTGGGGAGGGATAATCCCTAGTACCAGAACAGCTTGAGGGCTGAATAACTGGAGAGCATCTCTGCTGAAAAGGCCCTGGGAATCTTGGTGCGTGACAAGCTGTCCATGAGCTGGTAGTGTGTCCTCTCAGCCAGGAGGGTCAGTTGGATCCTGGGGGGCATTGGGAAGACTGTGACCAGGTCAAGGGAGGTCATCCTGCCCTTCCACTTGTCCCTGGTGAGGAGCACCTGGAGTGCTGTGTCTGGTTCTGCCCAAGAAGGATAAGGGGCTACTGGAGAGGGTCCAGCAGAAGCTACAAAGGTGATGAGTGGCCTGCAGCATTTCTCTTTTGAGGAGAGACTGTAGGAGCTGGACCTGGATAGTCTGGAGAAGACTGAGAATGGATCATTAATGCATACAAATATCTCAAAGGAAGATGCCAAGAGGATGGTGCCAGACTGTTCAGTGCTGCTAGGTGACAGAACAAGTAGCTATGGCCAGAAAATCAAACATAAGAAGCTCCACCTCAACATGAGGAAGAACTTATTTTCATTGAGGGTGGCAGACAACTCTTACTGGCTGCCCAGGGAGGGTGTGGAGTCTCCCTCTCTCTGGAGACAGTCCAAATCCCCCTGGACGAGTTCCTGTGTCACCTGCTCTGGGTTGAACATGGGGGGTTGAACTAAATGATCTCCAGAGGTCGCTTCCAACAATAACTATTCTGTGATTCTGTGAACAGATGGGAAGAACTGAGACCTGTGCTATGCAAGTGACAGAAGGCTTCTTATTGTTCTCCAAGCTCAGAGTGGTCCCAACAGTTGATGAGCAGGACCAGACATTTCGGAGAGAAAGGCAGTGATCTGAGCTCTTTGGGACAGGCAGGAGAGCACATATAGGTGAAACTTGAAAGGAAAAAAATTTTAAAAAATAAAAAAAAAAGGGGGAGAAAATGCAGTAAGGGATATCGTCCTGTTCTGCTATAAAAGGGGGAGGATTCTTCTGATAGATTTCTTGGACTAAAAGTACAAATGCAACAGTATATCTGAGAACTGTTTATTGATAAAAAAGGTTAAGTGTTACTCCTAAGGGGGATAGGAAAAGGAGCAGAGAGAGGAAAAGAGAGAAGGAGAAAGAAACAGAAGACAGGGACAGCATTACCTCAAGAACCCAGGTGGTCTGTCGGCATCAGCTTAGCAGGCAGAGCGTGTGTGCTGTGAACCGCGTTGCGTCTCCGTAGCTCCTCTGGTGGGCCAGGCACGATTTCCAAACAGTAGCATACTGCGTGTTCCTTCCTACTCTCGGGGAGAGCGGGCTGCCGTGGCCACGGGCGCGTCCCTGGAGCAGCCGCGGGTTTTGGGGGTCGGGGCGCGGCGGCTGTGGGCGATGGTTGCGGCTGGGTGCAGGCGGCGGCGACAGGCCGGGCACCGGGCACTAGCACAGCCGGGCTAGCGCTGCGGCAGGTCCGTGCGGCGGCAGCGCCCCAAACACAGCGGCAAGCAGGCTGGGGCTGCGGGCGCAGCTGGGTCAGGCTGGCGGCGGCCGTGCCTGGGACGCATGAGGGCCAGCTGGCTGCAGCAGCGCCTGCTTCACTGGGGAGGCAGCAGAGCACCAGGTCGTCGCGATGGCGAGCTGGTTTTTCGGGAACGGTGAAGCAGGGAAGCAGGACCACAGGGAAGAAAAGGCGAGAAGGAGGGAGGAGGGCTGAGCGGACCCTACAGGCACACCCCCCTCTCTCCAAGGTACCCAAAGCAAATGGGGGCTCAATAACTGGAGAGCATTTCCAGTTGTGTCTGGGGGAGGTCCTGTTGTGTTGCATTTAGCTGCTTTTGTGTGCTAACGTTGCTCCCATAGTCTCATTTCCTGGGCATTGGTCGCCGGCACCCGGGCATTTGCCCCACTGGCAAAATGGCGGAGGGTGTGTGTGCGTGTGTGGGTGTGAGTGTGCATGTGTGTGTGTCTGTGGGTGTGTGCAGGCGTGCATGTGAGTGTGTCTGTGTATGGGTGTGTGTGGGTGTGTATGTGTGCGTGCGTGTGTGGGTGGGTGTGTTGTCTGTGGGTGTGGGTGTGCGTGTGTGTCTGTGTGCGCGTGTGTCTGTGTGTCTGTTGTGCGTGTGTGCGCGTGTATGTGTGCATGTGTGTGTCTGTGTGCGCATGTGTCTGTGTGTCTGTGTGTGGGTGTGTGCGCGTGTATGTGTATGTGTGCATGTGTGTGTCTGTGTGCGCATGTGTCTGTGTGTCTGTTGTGCGTGTGTGCGCACGTGTATGTGTATGTGTGCATGTGTGTGTCTGTGTGCGCATGTGTCTGTGTGTCTGTGTGTGGGTGTGTGTGGTTGTGGGTGTGTCTGTGTGTGTGTGTGTGTGTCTGTGTGTGTGTGGTGTGGGTGTGTGTGTGTGTGATTCACAGTCCTATCGTGGAGGCCTTCTCTGCCTTGATTGGCTGCCAGGCGAAGCCTTCCTGGGGACAGGGTTGCTAGCACATGTACAGCCCCTATAAGAACATTATATATGTTGCGGCATAAATAAAAATCAGATTGGTCCCTCTCAGGTGTTAACTAAATTGCTTCTGCTTGACCTGGGTTCTTTATTTCATGAGATGAAAATGGGGTTTTTTTTTCCTGCCTTGGTCTAGATCTAGAGCAAAGCATTTGAATTTCATGTAAGGAAGTTGTTAAACTAGGAGAAACTGTGATATTGAAAAGGATGCATTTCTTTGGGAGACAACCACAGATTGTGCTGAAGGCAGGACTCACAACTTGTAGCAGTCACTAGTGGGATTCTTGGTACTTACTTAATATTAGTTAATATTATTACTTACTTCATAGTAACATTATGATGTTATGGACACAAAAATACCAAGGCATGTTTATCAAATTTTGATGATGAGCACAATCGAAATCTTTTGTCCACACAGAGGAGGATCTGCAAGAGAGAGAAGAATGAATGGTGTTCAGTTTTGAGCCCGTTATGACAAAAAAGTCACTGAAGAGCTGAAGTGTCCAGAGAAAGAGCACAAGGAGTGGCTGAGGGAGCTGGGGCAGCTCAGCCTGGAGAAAAGGAGGCTCAGGAGGGACCTTCTCACTCTCTATAACTCCCTGAAAGGAGGTCCAAGCCAGGTGCGAGTTGGTTTTTTCTCCTGTGTAACAAGTAACAGGATAAGATGAAATAGCCTCAAGTTGTGCCAGGAGAGGTTTACATTGGATATTAGGAAAAATTTCTTCACTGTAAAGGTTATTAAGTGCTGGCATAGGCTGCCCAAGGCAGGGATGGTGGAGTCACCATCCCTGGAGAGGTTTAAAAGATATGTGGATGTGGTACTTGAGGACATGGGTTAGTGGTGAACATGGTGGTGGTGCTAGTTGATGGGTGATCTTGATGATCCTAGAGGGCTTTTCCAGCCTAAATGATTCTCTGATTCTGTATTCCATGAATTCAGTTCTCCAGTTCCATGGCGGGAGAACTGAGTACTGAGAACTGACTGATGTGGCAGTATGAAGTGAAGGGGGGGCGTTGGGTGTGGTAATGACAACTAAGAGTAGAGACCTCATCCAAAATTTCTCTTCCAGTCTGGTTCAAAAAAGGTGAATTCATACTGGAACTTTGGACAGATATGCAGTGGGAAGTCTAGGGGAGTGTAGAAGCTGTTTTATAAGAGGACTTGCCTTATTTAGACAAGGGGAATGAAGACTGAGAGGGAATATGATCATGCTCTTATAATGAAATCAAAGAGGAAGGGTAGGGTAAACGCCTCAGAGAGTTTAAAAGGCTTTTAAAACTAAAAGATAGTATTGGCACATGAACAAACAGGCATACACTGGCCATGAATAAATTTCAGCTGAAAATTAGAAAAATCAGTGGGGGAATGAGGCTGTGGAAGATCTTACCAACCAGGAAAAAGGGAGCAAAAATGTTTTAGGACAGATATTAATAATTTTATAATTTAATTTATAGGACTCTGTAGTGCTTATTGACATCAGGGAACTGGGCTGGTGCCCTGCAAAGGTTCTGCTCAGGAGCACAGTGCTGGTGGAAAGGAGGTCACTTGTATTTGCCAAGTGCCTCTCCCTTGTAGGAGCCTTAGAGGTATTTTACTGGCATCCTAGAGCTTTTCCAATCTACTGCAGTTGCATCTCACATAAGAGATGTTTCACATGGCCTTGTCAGAGAAATAATAATTCAGTTAATAGCTAGCTGCTTATTTAAATAATAAGAGTATTTTCTTCTGGCCATCAATTTTTTGATGGCAAGCAGAACAATTGCAGAGACAAGCGAAATGAGACTGACAGTTTTAAAAAGTATTCACTAAAAATATTACATGAAATGTTGCTTTGAATGCTCTCTTTAAGTCTACTTTTGTTTTTTTTAAAAAGTAGTTTTTTTGCTCGTCAGCCACTTCCAAGAGCTGGACTTGGTGGAAGAACCCACCAGGTTTGTTTTCAAGGTGACATGTCTATTACACCTCGGCCATGTTTGGGTGTTCCTGTAACTGCCACCCTATAACGCCTTTCAGTTAAATTGTGTAAGCAGTGGGTAGGGATCTAGTGCAGTATTGTGGTACTGTTGCTGTTTTTCTGATCTCTGTTCAGATGCAGGAGGTTGTAGGAAGTTGTCAGAGTTTTGTGGCTGTTTCTTTGTTACAGGTAGCTTTGGATTGCTGTGAAGGCAGCTCTCAGAGGGAAGCCATGGACAATCTGCTCAGGAAGGTGGATGAAGAGAAAACCCTGAAAGTGGAAACTTCTGGAGGCTGTGAAAGCATCCTTCCCTGGACTCCAGCCTCTGCCGGACAACTTGGTGGCAAGAGCAAACATCTCTGATGGTAAAGGTATGAGTAAACTAAACTTCCATTGGTGACTTTACTCTATGGTAGTGACTGCCTTTGAAAACAAATACCTAAAATTTCCCCTAAGCTGGAGATGTCTTGACATTAAATACAATGTCTTATTTGGAATTCCTTGTGATTGGGGAAGATGGGGGGGGGGGAAATTTATTTGGGCTGTGCTTCTTTCCTTGATCCAGGTAGCATTTCTGCTTATGTTGGTCACTGACTCGTGGTCTCCTGTGTGGAGCAGAGTGTGCTGATGGGAATCCTACACTTAGTGTCCCCATTACACATCATTCTGTTGGATGGCCAGGCCACTCCTCTTACTCGTTTTGGTGGGATTTTATTGTTTGCTGCCTGCCTGTGATGGTTCAGGGATTCAGGAGCCCCCATCTTTTGCCTGGTGGGACAACCTTCCAAGTTTAGATGGGTTTAGGCACACTCTGAACAATTCAAATCAAGAGACTCTGAAGTCATATAAAATTTAAATCTAAATTAACATGCAGTGAAATGTAAATGAAGATTTAATAGAAAGCAAAACTGCACTCATAATGCTGATAATTTCCTCTGTAGCAAACATTCCCAACAGGCACTTGGCTTTGTCATTTGTTAAGCACGATTGCTTTCTCAAAACACCAGACTCCCAGCATGGTTAATTATCTTGTGGTAATACCCATTCCAAGGAGGGGCATTACTTAATTACACAGAACTGAATTTCATCAAATTGCAGCTTGAACAAACAGAAGCACAGATATTTCTTATGATGAAAATGAAGAGGGAGGGGATGATTTGAGTCTGCTGGCAACTGATGAATTAACTGGTGGTACCTTTGGTGTCCCATGCTGTACAGCTAATAGGGAGCAGGAGGTCCTGCACTGTGGCACATGGCATGTGCTGGTTCTCGAGATCACCTTGGCATGGTGGCAGAGCAGTGAGTGCATTCATAACAACTCAATTTTATGTCATAAAATCAGAAACATTCTGATGGGAGCAGAAGGAAAATATTGCATCTGTGAATTTCCCTTGGCTTTCCTGGGGATCAGATTGATGTGTCCAAGAAGTCTTTTTCAGGGAGCTGTTCATAGTAGCTCAGAATCTTCCACTGCATATCCCCCCAGCCTGCTATTGCTTCCTTCCTATCCCAGAGAGTTTTCTCTTCTTACACGGCACTGTGTATTTTCTGGGTCCCAGGGATTTTACCTTTTTTTCCCAAGCTGTACTTCCTGCTTTTCTCCCAGGTAGTGCTGTGGGAATGATGGATTGTTCTTATTGATACTGAACCAGAATGATTAAAAGACACAAGCACAAAATCACGCATGGATGTCTGGGATGAACTACAGGTTTTGGGTTTGATTTCTCCCACTGAGGTACAACTGTGCCTCTTCTTCAACATAGTAACTGCAATGGTGGTGAAAAAATCCTTTCCAGATTAATATATTTGCCAATTTCCAGTTTTATTTATCAAGTGACAAGTACAATCCTAGATTACTTTTGGGACACAATAGATTTTGCCCAAGTCTCTTCATTATCCTGAATAAACACTGTTCCTCTTCCTGACTTAGTCTATCATGTCCTGATGCTGGGGTGTCTTTAAAGGGTTGGGGTTTTACTCTGGAGTCATCATTTTTCTGATTCATCAAGGCAAACTCAGCAAATCCAGCTTAGAATTAGACAGGAGAAAGGAATGAGGTTAAAGTTACGTTTTTTTTGATGTAAGAGGGAGAAGAAGGTGCTGCAGCTGCTCTGCAATTGCAAGTCTGGTTTGTGTGCCTTTAACATTTTCACCAAGGGCAACTCAGTCCACTGGGTTCTTGATTACCTTGGACCATCTGAATATAAAATGTTGGTGTGTTTGATAGTCAAACAAGGGCATGAGAGGGACATGAACCAGGGTATTTCCAAGCTCCTTCTTGGTGGAGTGGATCAAACACTGACTTACAGACCTCTTACAACGAAGCTCTAGTTAAGAGTCAGTAATGGGGTCTTTGTGATTCCACAGTATCAGAAGAGGCTTGAAAACATCTTGAGGTGTTGGCGGTGTTGCCTTCACAGACAAGGCCATGTGTTCATCTGCTGAACACTGAGATTTTCTTCCTCTGGGCTCAGACTGGGACTGATACTCAGGAGACATTTGGGTGCCAAAGATGCATTTCTTTGCACCCAAATTTCTGTTTGCACATGGGGGTAGAAGATAGTCTATATTGTCTCTGCATTGGAGAAGTTCTGATTTGTCATGTTCATCCTCTGCTGGAATGTGTATCCGAGTGTGCTGAGCATAAGGCCCTGAGCATTAGTGACCTAGGGAGGACTGCATGCCTGGGCCTTTCCTGTCTCCCCTACCTTTGAAGCCCTTTGGGAAAATGCTGCAAGCTGAGCTGTTTGTTTTTCCATTCATTGAATTCAGGCAAATGGAGCCCAGAGGATTATAGGGCCCAACTGTTGAGACAATACTGAGAGAACTTTGTGGAGCTCCTGACAGACACCCAGGTGCTGCTGCAGGACATCTCTGCTGCTTGGAGCCTGGCTCCTGCAGAGAGAGATATGAACAGGCTCCTACACTTGTGCAAGCAGATACAGAGTTTTCATCCTCATCTGGGGGGAAATACTGGAATTCCTAAGGACTTGATTTACTACCTGCCATTCTGGGTTTCAGGCAGTCTTCCAGCAGGACTTGGTTTAATGATTCCTTAGTATTCTGTAGTGAGAGTGAGGCAGGCTAATGTATATGAAGCTGAAGATAAGCAACTAAGAGTGGCTGATTTGGGCTCTGAGGAAAGATGCTTGTTCACAGCAAGCTGAGGGAATGGCTGATGTGTTTAGGTTCTAAGTGGTCCCCACTTCAGTTGCACTGTGAGCCAGGTTGGCAGCAGGTAGGACCAAGGACAGGCTGGGTCTGGGTGAGCCTCAGTCATGCCCATGTTCCTTTCAAGTCAGAATATTCTCTTCTAGGGGATTCTGTGTCTGAGTGTGAAGCGGGAGGCAGGTGGGAGGGGTCCCTGTTAGTGCCTCCCTAAGGGTCTCTCCAAGGTGATGGAGCAGGTTGTGAGTAGGAGGCGGTGGTTTCACCTGCCTTGTGTTGGCAGTGCTGGAGCAGCAGTCCTTGTCTGTCTCTGCTGTTTGGCAACTGCTGATGACTGTGCAGGAATCTGCATCCCCGAAACTGTTCATGAAGGATATCTAGAAACAACCCAGCTCAGAATTTTTCTTCCTCACAAGTGTCCTCCTACTCTTTCCCCGAGTTTCTCCTGCTGCTGGCAGCAGCCGCTTTCTAATTCCTCATCCCTCCCTGGCCAGTAACCTCTTTTCTTCTAGTGGCTCTCAACACCCATGTCCCTGGTGAAACAGTTATAGCTGGAAAAGCACTTTGGAAAACATAGCTGTTTTGCTTGTGGCTCTGTGCATGCAGGTTTTATAATGAGCAAACCTTTGAGAGCTGGCCACCATTCTGTGGTAACGGTCAGCTGGAGGCACATCAGTCTGAGAGCCCAGGGCTCATTGGAGGTCTCTGTGCAGCCACCATCCTGTCCTCCCCATAGCCTTGGCTTTCAGTTTTCCTGCTTTAAAACCTAAACCATACTTGTACCTCTAAATTGTTGTCAAACTCTTACACAAGTGTGAGGGGTCCTCAGTTTTGTGGTGTCTGCAGCAGAGCTTGACTCTGTGTGCTGGCCCTGTGGGCACAGAGATGGGGCTCACCTGCAGCCAGGTGCCTCCATCTGATCTCCCCCACCCCCTCTGTGTTCTGAATGGCAAAACCAGTGCCTCTGATCCCTGGTGCATCCAGCCAATTTTCATGTGGCTGTCCTGAGATGAGTCAAATTGTGCCTAGGAATGCCTGTTCTCTGCAGAAGTTAGAATCTCTGTAACTAGGGAGAGAAGAAATCCTGACTCATGGGAGAACCATGCCTTGCCTTTTGAAGTTGTCACTGTCTCTTTCAGCAACATACCTTAGAAAACCTGATATTTTTGCCCGAAGTTGCACACACAGTGAGAAGGGAGGTCTGCAAGGCTCATGCTGGATGTCAGTGCTGCGATTAGTACAACCAAAGCTTGAATGTGGTAGTTTGGTGTTTTCTGTGCCATGAAGAAGTCACTTCTGTTAACAGCTCAGGTTCTTGGGTTTGTGTTCTTAATACCTTTGCTTTTTATTTTCACCTTCAGTGGCTATCAGTGAGAACACAGCCTTGAGATCATCCTGCGGCATGGCAAGCTGATCTTCAAGCCATCCAGCAAAGAGAAGACCTGAAGGGCTTGGCTTTGGGGTAGGCAGGGCTCAGGGAAGCAGTGAAAGAGGTATGATGGGATGTTCTCATAGCAGGCATGATTTGAGGCTCAAAGCGTGGGCAGGTCCCAATGTGCCTACAATGTGCCCTTGAGATCAAGGGTCATTGCTTAAGTTGGGAAGCCATCCAAAGTTGGAAGTGCCCCTTTGCTGAAGTGAGAGTGTGCCGGATATTTTATTGGGTGTTTTATAAAAATGAGGGCCTACAGGAAGGCTGGAGAGGGACTTTTTGTAGGGGCAAGCAGTGACAAGACCAGGCCAAATGACCCTAAGCTGACAGAAGGCAGATTCAGATTAGATATGTGGAGGAAACGTCATGACAGAGCACACTTGTCTAGTGCAAAGATGACCATAACAATGCAGTTTGTAGTCCCAGGCTATTTTCTGAGTTAATTTTCTTAGAATGTTTTAATTTAGTCTTGCTCTGTATGCACTTTACAGATAAATACCTCCCTGTGAGGGTCTGACAGCAGTAGGACAATGTTACCTGCTATACTAGTTTGGCAAAGTTGTGGACAATACACATGCAGATAGCAATTTGTTAACTCCAGAACAAATGCAGAGCAATAACCACATGTGAGTCCTGCCCTGAGCTGTGGGAGGCTTTCCAGCTGAACCCAATTGTAACTTTGCATCCATCATTTGAAAGAAAAATGCTTAACTGAATTTGGTGCTTTAATGACAAGGATACCTGAGGGTCATGAAGGTAATTGCAGGTGTGTATTCTCCTGGAAAGGATGCAAATGTGACTTGCTTATTCTGTTTGCTTACATATATTTTCATCTGTTTCCCAGCCTATCGAGATTATTTGGACTGCAAAGTCCTCTGGGATGTGCACAGTGTGGGTTTTAGCCAAGTACAGGCCCAGTCCATTCCTATTTTCTTACAGTGCCAGAGCTGCTTAGCTGACAAGCAGTGTGGAAATACCATCAGATTGCTGAGGAGTTAGAGGAAAAGCAGTTTGCTGTTAATATGTCGGGGTTTTTTAGGGATATAAGGTTTGATTACTTCATATGCAAATTTGGGTCAAGGCTGTCGGTCTTTATGAATGAACACAAGCCTCATGGCTTTGACACTTGCCATCGTTTCATGTGTGGCAGGGACAGGCAAAGCCTGTCCCCCATGTGCTGGGGGCAGGTCAGCCTTTGAACCCTGGGCTTGTTGGCCTGCCTATGGTCTTGAGCAGTGAGGAAATGCTGCTGGGGTGGAAGGTGGGAGTGGGTGACTGGGAGCAGGGCACAGGCAGAAGAAACCAAGGATCTCGATTATACAAGCAACATGATGCACAGTCCCCAGGCAGGTGCAAAGGAGAGCTGCTTCATTGCAAAAAGCAAGCCTTTTTAAGCAGTTAGGACATTATCAGTTACATTCCATTGAAGTATAACAAATATAATTCAACCAACCACCATAAACACAATGTGAGCACATAATGGTTATATGCTTGTTTTTCTACCTCCAATTCAGCTGAGTCACTTTCCCATAGCCCCCTTCTGCTTAGCCAAAGTAGCAGGCCTGAGCCATGATTCTACAAGGGTAACAAAGCCCTTATTTTATAAGGTTTTACCTATATTTAACACATGATGACTGCTATAGTTGTAGGGTTTGGAGGATGGCAGCACATGCTCCACTCCCATTCCTTGCCTCAGTGGTCTCCTGAGAGAGGTCTTATGCTGCAAATCCAATATTCATTCCCGGTTCAGATCTACATTATCTCTCATAGCTGTAGCAAGAGCTGCCACCGATCCAGCTGGCATTTTCACCTGGTCATGGCTTTGATTTCTGGAGAAAGGGTGATTCTTTCTTATCTGCCATTGATTCTGTCACCTTCTGATGCTGCAGGCACTTGTCCCACTCCCCCTGACTCTGTGTGTCCGTGGGATGGGCCAGGGCTGATGCCCTGATGACTCTGGAGCAGATGAGCCAAAAATTCATGTGTCTGTGAATGTGCAGCCTGAGTGAACTCCTGGACACCTCGGCGTGTGTAGCAGAGGGGCCTGGGGAGTCAGTGTGACTGCTCTGGCAGCTGCTGCCTCTCTGGCAGCAATATCAAAGAGAGCAGACTGCTGCCACTGAGTGGCTTTTCAGGGCTTCAAGCCAAGGTTGAGATGAAATCAAGCAAAAAGCATCATCAAAAGCAAAAGCCTTGGAAAATGTTATTTACTTGGCAAAAACATCTATTCTAGATGAAGTGTCCAGAGGAGGATTGCCAGATAGCAGCTTCTTTCTGGCATCCTACAGATCTTTGCGCTGAATTTCCATATCTTAATTTTGAGGCCAGGCCAGTCTACTCAGCTCTGACATCACTGATTACCAGGCCCACATATTGCAAGTGACTTTATGGACCTTGTAGCTTTTGGCATGAGATATGAGTGATAACTTCAGGCCTCATGTTAGGGAGGTGTGAGCTTCCTGTTATAAAACTGAGGAGACCTTACATTTCTGGGAATGTATGTGCTGCATGGAGAGCCATTCCATTTGCACATCCACAGGAAAACAACCGTTTTTGCATCTCGACTGCAAAAAAACCTCAAAAAACCCTCTAGTGATTAAGTTAGGTGAACCAAAGCACTTGGAAGGCACAGAGCATCCCTGTGGAAGAAACTGCATCCATCTCCAACCACGCTCAGCACTGCAAGTAATGGATTGGTTTCTTTGGTGGGGGTACAACATGGAATCTCTTGGCTTCTCCTTTGAACCCTGCTGTAGTCAGAGCACTGTCATTTTTGGCAGCTGGTGCATGCAAGGGCACGGTTTGGCTCTTTCAGCCAATTCCATAACCTCCTCCCTAGCCTTCTGCTTTCCAGGGCTCTCTACAGTCATTTAGGAGATCATATTTGTCAAGATTGGTCTTACTCTCAAATATCAGAAATGTGTCAAGAGCTCTATAAAAAGGCTTTTGCTGTTGTGGTCTTGTTTAAATAAAAAGACATTTGCCATCTCACTGGTAGATTGAAAAATCATTCTTCACTTAGGTCAGAAAAACTGTCAGGATTGGTTGAAGGGATGTGGAAAGAAATCTTAGAGGTCACGAGTCAAAGTGACTTTGATAGAACAGGACAGACCGGAAACCAGTTTTCCAGTCTGCTGTTCTCCCTTTATGTGTTTGCAGATTATGGATCACCACTTGGTGTCTTAAGATTTCCAGATCCATTGAAATATGTCATCTGGTCTTTAGTTGTTGGAAATCTGGGGCAGTGGTGCTGTGCGAGGGGACACTGTGCTGAGCTCTTCCCGTAGTGAGGAAGGTAAAGATGAAGTTTTTCTAGCACAGGCTGAGTTTTCCTGTACAGTGGCAAAAGGAGAAGTCTGTGCCAGTTTCCACGGTGACACAGTTCCGGGTTCTCATTATAGTAAAGAAGACAAATGTATCTGTTTGTATTTTGATTTCTCCCATACATAGATTTCCTGTGGGTCTTTTCAGTAGATTGAGATCCTGGGTGAATTTTCCAGCTTGTGCTTTTTGAGATGATGGTGTTAGAGGGACTCGGGAAGGCATTTGTGCTTTCTAAGAAATGAACATAATGAGTGGTTTAAAATACCTCAGGGCCCTGAGCAGAGGACTCAAAAGGGTCATAGCAAGATTATCTGTTCCTTTTCAAAGGGATTGTGTTTGTGAAGTTTTTCTGAGATTTCTTGTAATTAAGGGCTGGATATCCACTCTTAGTGGCAGATTTTGACAGTATCATACCTGAGGCTCAGGTCTGCAAACATGACTGTAACTTCATGTGTCTGAGCAGAAGGCAAATGCTTGGAAGCAAGAGTTTGAGAAACAAGCTTTTAGGAGAATCTGGCCCTGGTTCTTGGCATCTCATGCAGATCCTTGCATGTGTAGTGGAGAAATTCAAGGATCAGTCTTTATGTTTCTAACCATGCACGGCCAGAACCACTTCTAGGCAGACCTGTGTGTCACCATTGTGATGGGACAACATGTCTGATGTGTGTCTGCTGCGTCTGAGCGGGGAAAACTATGTAGGAGCATTCAGGAGATGGGAGACTGAGGGGCAGATACTCAGTCCTACTGGTCATCACCAAACAGTAATTGCATAGGTCTCTTGATTGAGGGAAGAGGGCAGAAACCTGGGATCAGGAGGTGGAAAGTGAACAGTGAATCCCAATTTGAAGTTCTGGACAAAGATAAGGACAAGGCAGGAGGTGCCAGTGCCAAAGAAGCACAGGAATCCCAGGACAAAGCTTCTTCCAAGAAGAGTTTTGTCTGCAAAACCTGTTGCAAAGCCTGTGATAAGGTCTTTCACTTCTACTGCCGCCTGAAGGTGCACATGAAATGCTGTCAGGTTGCCAGAGGAAAGCAGATCCAGCATAAAGAGTGTGGCGAGGTCAAGTCGACAAAGAATGAGCTGGAGAAGCATCAGCTGGAGGTCTGTAGGATGGTGGGGATGGCCAAGAAGAAAAAGAAGAGGCTCCCCATGGCATGTGACATCTGGAAGAGAGTTTGCTCTTGCCTCAGGTAGGGTTGCTGGGAGCAAGGGTGTTTAGATGGAAGTTTGGACAATATAGTAAAGTAATAGTCTGAAATCTTGTCCTCTTCTTCCCTTCAGCTCTTAGTGACTGAAACGTGTGAGAAACATGTGCTCCATATGTGAGAAACACAGCTCAGCTCATTTTTCCTGCCCCACTGAGCACAACCACTTTCTGATTAGTTCTTCCCTAATTGGTTTTCCACATAGCTCATCAAGGAAAAGTAGGGCTACTGGCAAATTTGAAAGTCTCCAAAAATAACCAAGCTGTTCTAGTTCCTGGCTGCTTTAGCAGGATGTGTGTGAGGAACCAAACCTCTTTGCCCTTCCTGGTGCAGTTCACAATGTTGTGGCAGACCTCCACATTGCTGCAAGGGAACAAGAATTCACACCAAAAGGAGATCTGCAGTGAATGAGACAAGGATCAGGGATTCAGCTGTATTCAGCTCATCAGGGACAATGGAGAAACAGAGTGAGGTGTTAGCACTTGTCCAGTGGGAAGACAAGCAGGTCTTGTACCTGCTGAGCACAATTCCCCTGTTCTGTTGCTTTCCACATGGCTTCTGGCTGTCATTCTGTCCCTGCAACAGAATCATAGAATGTCAGAGGGGGTTGGGTTGGAAAGGACCTTAAAGCTCACCTTGTTCCACTCCCTGCCATGGGCAGGGACACAGTCCACTAGCCCAGGTTCCTCCAAGCCCCATCCAGCCTGGTCTGGACACTTCCAGGGGTGGGGCAGTCACAGGTTCTCTGGGCACCCTGTGCCAGGGCCTCACCAGCCTCCCAGGGAAGAATTCCTTCCCAATATCCCATCCCATCTAAACCTGCTTTCTTTTGGTTTAAAGCCAACGGCTTTGGATGGTAACCGTGATTTGATCCTTGTCATTGCAGCAGTTGTCAGGGCTATGTTATCACAATAGGACCCACCACTCTGATGTCTCTGCAGCTCAGAATCACTGCTCCTCCAAGTTCTCCTCCCTGCGGTGCGGGTGCTGTGACAAAACCTTCACCAGCACTGCTGCTCACCAAAAACACGTCAAGGCAGAGCACACAGGTAAGAACCCGTTGTAAGTGATATAGTGACTGCTTGGAGAGAGAGAATCACAGAATCATTTAGGTTGAAAAAGCTCTCCAGGATCTAGTCCAACCATTAACCCAACACTGCCATGTTCACCAGCAAACCCTGTCCCCAAGTGCCACATCCACACATTTTTGAATGCTTCCAGGGATGGTGACTCCACCATTGCCCTGGGCAGTTTATTCCAATGCCAGACCATGCTTTTAATGAAGAAATTTTCCCTGATCACAGAATATGCTGAGTTGGAAGGGACCCACAAGGATCATTGAGTCCAGTTTCCTAGCCTTGCACAGCACCATCTCCAAGAGTGTCCAAGGGTATTTTCCAAAGGCTTCTTGATCACTGCCAGGTTTGGTGCTGGAACCACTTCTTTGGGGAGCCTGTTCCAGTGCCCGACTACTTTCTGGGTGAAAAGCCTGTTTCCTGATATCCAACCTAAATCTCCCCCGACACAGCTTCAGGCCATTCCCTCAAGTCCTGTCACTGGTCACCACAGAGAAGAGATCAGTATCTGCCCCTCCTCTTCCATTCATGAGGAAGTGGTAGATGTGATGAGGTCTGACCTCAGTCTCCTCCAGGCTGAACAGACAAAGTGCCCTCAGCAGCTCCTTACACAGCTTCTGCTCAAGGCCCTCCACCATTGCCATGGCTCTCCTTTGGACACACTCTAATAGTTATCTTTCTTACTTTGTGGTGCCCAAATCTGCTCCAGCACTCAAGGAGAGGCTGCCCCACTGCAGAGCACAGCAGGACAATCCCCTCCCTTGCCTGGCTGGCCATGCTCTCCCTGATGTCCCCCAGGACATCCTGGCTGCCAGGGCACTGCTGACTCAGATCCAGCTGGCCATTGACCAGGATCCCAGGTCCCTTCCTGCAGCTGCTCTCCAGCCTCTTGTTGCCTGGTCCACCCACACATCCAGGGTTGCCCCATCCCCAGTAAGGAATCTGGCACTTTCTCTTGTTGAACTTCACATGGTTGGTGATGGCCCAGTCCTCTATTTTGTTGAGGTCTCTCTGCAGGGCCTCCCTGCCTTTGAGGGAGGCAACAGCTCTTCCCAGTTTTGTATCTTATGTGAACTTGCCCCATATTCCTTCCAGTCCTATCTCCAAGTCATTTATAAAAATGTGGAAGAGCACAGAGCCTAATTCTCCCCTGGTGCTATTTGTGATCTCTTGTCCCATCACTTGTTATGTGGGAGAAGAGACCGATGCAGTTGTAACTCTGATAGCACAAGGCTGCACCTCCTGTTTGCAGGAGGCTGCACCTCCTGTAGATTCTTGTGAACTGTAGTAGTCTCTTCTGGCTCTTGCATCTTGCTCAGCATCACATCTCAGCATCTCAGCATCTTGCAGCTTGCTTGCTCCTGGCTGCTCCTCTGAGGATGCTCCTCATGCCCGTGTGCAGGTGTGGTGGTGATGAAATACTAGAGAGCTGTGGTCTAGAAGGTCTCTTGTAAAAGACCCTGAGAGCATGTTTTTGTGTTCTTGGCTTTGTTTGCAGATGTGAAGTTCTATGAGTGTGAGTCATGCATGGAGCTGTTCCCCATGCTGGCTCTCCTGCAGGTTCAGTGAAGTGCAGGCACTCAAGTCTGTCACCTTTGCTGCTGTTCAGGTTACCTGTTGAACAGTGATGGTTCCTCTTGGTGATGTCTGAAATGTAAACAGGAGGGTGAAGAGGGACATGGTAAGGAAAAAGTGTGAAGAAACAGAAAGTAAGGATGAAATGGAAAAACACTGGGTGAGGCTGGGACATGTTAAGCTTTTGGACCTACCAGAATCATGGAAAGTTATGGATTTCATTGTTACAGTAGAGAAGAGAGCTAAGTGTAGGTGAGGACACAACAGCATGAGGAGATGATGGATGGAACCCCAAGCACTAGGTTTGTCTACACAGCTAGTGGGAGACTGAAGAAAAAGTGAGTGTAGCACTAGAAAGATGAGAGACAAACCTGGGCTTGGGGACACTGTGTCAAGGACCCTTTGAATCATAGAATTGTAGAATGGTTTGGGTGTGAAGGGACTTCAAAAATCATCTAGTTCCATGCTTTGGCAAGTTTGCAAGCTGTAAGGGCAGAGTGAACTGGCAGACCAGGCTATGACAAATGGTGGGTCCCCACGGCAGAGCATGGGATAGCAGGAGAGAATATAAATCAGGAAACATTGGAGGAGACAGCCAACAGCAGCCTAGAGAATGAGGAAGAAGACCTAGAAAAAGCTGTCTCTGAAAGTGGAGAACCACTGAGTTGGGTAATGATTTTGGAATAGCTGGATCAGGAGATATGCAAGCTAGGCCAGCAAGGAACAGTGCTGGATGGTATAAGGGAACAGGAAGAAGGGATTCCTGTGAGCAGGGTCAGCTACAGTTGCTGGTAAACCAGCTGGGCTTCTTAATGCAGGTGCTGCAGGGAGCCAAAATGAACCCAAGCAGCCATAAACTGACGGCCAGTGGTGCAGCCAGGAGGAGGGACACTAGCACATGCCAGTTCCTCCTGGGTTTCAGCCCTGTGTGCCCTGCCCATTGCAGCTCCCTGTGCTCTCAGGCTGGCCCTGGTTGTCCAGGCCAGACTTGGACAGTGCTTCTCCCATAGCTTCCCAACCATTGTGCTGCTTGTACTGCTTCATGGCCTTCCGCTCCCTGGGGCCCTGCAGAGCCACGTCACCAGCCAGCACTTCACACAGAAGATAGCACCTTCATGGGTGAGCTCTTCCCCTCCCAGGGCAAGCTGGAGGGGCACCTCAGCACTGAGCATCATCATCCAAGGTGACCTCCCAAGCCACCACTGCCCAGACTGTGCATATAAGGACTGCTCTGTGTCACATTGTTCACCCATCCTTCTCTCCTACGCTTTTATTCTTCCCAAATCCACTCTTTGGGCCCTGTTGCCTCTTCTGCTCCATGATTTCCCATTCTTGGAGGGATCTATGATGCAAACCCCAGCCCACAGTACTCTGGGATTTCTGTGCTGGCATGAAGCGGGTTTGCTGGAGAGAAAGCTGCTCAGTCATGACTTTAAGGAGCTGAGGAGGAGGATTGGCAGTATGTGTGGAGGTGCCTGGTTACTCAGAGGTTATTAACACCTTGATGATGCCCTGTGACACTGCAGCTGTTTTGTTGGAGGCCCAGTGCTAGGTTTGAACCCAGCCTCATCCTCTTCCATATTTCATCCATCAGTCAAGAAGAGTTCCTTGGATGAGAGAGTCCAGTGTGCAAGATTCCCTGGGATGGCATTCCTCCAGTGGATAATCATAGAATGTTTACTGTCTACGATTGCTTGTGGAGCTAAATTATAGCAACTTGTGGAGAGAAATATTTAAATTATTGTCCTGTCTTCTTTTGCATCATTGGTGTGTGTAGTTTGATATTCCCTATTAGTCTCATGCCTGTTGTAATTGCAGAAGCCGTAGTGTGAAGCTAAATGTTATTACCTGAGCTGAGGCTGGGAAAGGGTTGAGCAGCAAAGGGATCCAGGGGAAAGTGGTGCTGTACATGTCTGACTCTTGGGTCATCTTCCTTCCACACAGGTGACTCAGACATCAGAGCAAGGAGCAGCAGAGCACATAATCTCTTTCGATGATGCCAAACTTGTGACGTTGCCCAAATCCCAAATGAGACAAACTGGCTCTGAGGTGGTAACTGTGGAGCGTTTGTTTGATAACAGTCACTCTGATGTGTGAAGAAATCAAGTGAGGGACACGGGAGGTTGCCTGTGCCTGGCACCTGGTATCCACTAGGCTTGTTCAGGAGCTCAGTGTGCTGCTTCACCTGGGAGATTTGGGGCTTCTTTGGGAAAACAATCTCAGGCATGCAGCAAGCACAGCATAACCACGGACAGGGGAGGTTCATAGACGTTTACTGCCTGAGAAGTCTCCCTGCAGTCAGCCGCTGGTAGAACACTCGTCTCCACCAACACATGAGAAATAAAGCAGCAGAGGAAAAGATGGGAATCAAGTGTGATCCTCCACTGCTGTGAACAGAGAGCAGAGGACTGGTACAGGACAAAGCTGGGGCTTATGGATAAGAGAAACAAAAAAAAAACTGTCCTGAGAATTTAGGTTGGAGATTTTTATGGCTGAATCAGTGATGTGCTCACAGGTATTTTCTGCAAGGTGTAAGGGCTGCTTTGTTCCTTCTGCTCTCACCTGTATTGCTGTGCAGCTGGAGAACTTCTCCAGAGAAAACAGAGCACAGAGCTGAAGAGCTGACCTTTGGGCCTCTCCTCCAGTAGAGACTTCCTGGGAGTTGTGCTAAATTACTGCAGCACTGTTTGGATGGCACCTTGTGCCACACAGGTCTAATCCCATCCATGTTTTTGCTGTGGTCTATTAGGAAGGAGGCTCCCAGGCATGTCTGGGCATATCCATCCTTTCTGTGAGCAAACATCCCTGAGATCTGCCTCTAATTCACCAGGGACATTCTGAAAAAAGGGAAGGAGCTGTGCCTGTGTGTCAGCGTCCTTTGTGGCATGGCACTAATGAAGGTGTTGGAGTGTGGGATAGCTGCTATGACTGCACATGAACCTTCCCCTGGCACATGGGGCACTGCTTTGTAAAATGCACTCAGTACCTGCTGTAAAGTTTGCTTCTCTGGTGCTGGCATAATGCAACAGCTTCATTGTGCACACCAGTTCCTTTGAGACTAAATTTCATAAAGCTTTTTTATCTGCAGCTTCCTAAAATATAATCTGATAATTAATGGCTTGCTGAATCCATTATGAAGTGCAATTAGATGCAGGGTTCCTGTGGCTCCGAGGGGACTGGTAGCATTTATCTTCTTTTTCCTCATGCCAAAAGGTTGAGCCTGCCACTGCGATATTTACACACAGAGGGGTGATCCTGCTGGATCCTGGAGCCTGGGAGCACACTGTGAGCAGTGCCTTTTGTATCCTGCTGCCCAGAGCCACAGCAGGATGGGAGGGGGACACGTTGGACCTTTCCAGAAGCATCTTGCACCAGCTGCTCAGGGCCACCAGGCAGAGATGGTGGCACAGGAGCGCGCCAATGTGGCTGTGCCAGTGTGAGAGTTTGTTCCTGTCAAAACTTGGAAGGAAGAAGAGAGCAGCAGAGCTCTCAGGAGGGGGGCTGGGGGAGTTCATGGCATTTTGTGTGTGTGGCAGTTAGCTTATAAGTAACCCTGCTGAAGTGTTGCACGTCTTGAAGGGCTCTCATGTATGGTCCCCCCAAGCTTTGTGGGGATGGTGACATGGAGGAAGCAAGGAGGTTAAGTTGCCACTAAATCCATGAATGACCAGGAGATGGTGCTCAAGGGCCTTGAGGATTAGTGCTAGTGCCCAGGTGCACCTTTGTGGAAGCTCCTCTGAGCCTTCCCAGGCCTTCCCCAGCTCTTGGGCTGCCACCTGTGCAGAAATCTTGAGCTACTGCCAGGCTGAAGGAAAACTCCAAGCCCTTGACAGGTCACCTCCAAACCCTGAATATATCACTGCTTAAAGAGCCTGAAACTGGGCCTTGGCCACCTCTGGAGAGAGTGAAATGCACCTGTTACTGAGGTGAAGAGGTGAAAAACCTGGGATGCCCCTTGGCCAGGAGGAGAGGGGCCAGAGGGTGAACTGCTGGAGCCCATCTCTTGCCTGCCTGGGCACTGTGCATAGCACTTTGGATGAGCAACGGGGATAATGACAGAACAAGCAACTATGTCTTGGTGGTTTCAGAACAGATGTGTTGGGAGGAAAGCAGTGGATTTTGTCCCACAGGTTGGTGAAGTTGGAAGCTGTTCCCCATTTTCTGACTTTGTGGGGGCTGGGAGTTGTGGAAACCGTGCACAAGCTGTGGGAGTGCTCTGGCATGGGAAATGGGTTTAACAGTGCTTTACAGGTGTCCTGGCCTTTATGTGTGAGCAGGGAGCACTACAGTGAATATCTGCAGGGAGCACTACAGTCAATATGATCTCTCTTTGTTCCTGGAAAACTGTGGGGGGAGGAAAAAGGTTCAGCAGGGCTTGAGGAGAAGTTGCTTTATTTCTAGTCCTGTCCTAGGGCAGAGGCAGCTCAGACAGGGCAGAACATGAGCATGGGGCCTGTTGGCTGTGCCCTTTGGGCCCTGTTGCTGGAGTGTTATCACAACCAAAAGAGGACAATGTAGGTGTTACATCAGGAGTGGTTCAGGCTCACCTGTCCTGTTTGGGGCCATCTCTCCTGCCTTCCTGCCCAGCAAGATCCTGTGTGGATGTATCCTCAGCAGAGTCCTGACAGCAGCACACACCCAGCAAGAGCTCTGCAGCTTTACAGAGTCCATTGAGCATCTCCAATATTATTATGAGGAGATAATAACTCACATCCCCCCATTCCAGTTCCTTCTTGATGGATGAGATGTGCACAGCAGAGCAAATTGCAGTGTTAGCAACACCTATGTTTTACCTGGGAAGGAGATTAATTTCCCAGGACATGTCCTGGTCTGGTGTGTACCACACTGGAGGTACTGATTGCTGGTGATTTCTTGTTACACTATGATTTTTTTTTCCTCTGTAAAAATAAAATATGGAGAAAGAGAGATGCGGCTGTGGAGTTTCATGTGAAGCAATTCTCTGGAAGGAAAAATCCTTCATTTTTGAAAACATGATTTTTTCAAGTCTTGTCCTGGGTGCGGGGTGACCTGTTGAGTTTTGGGGGGGTCCTGTGCCCCTCTTGACCTTGGTGCCATCCTCTAAGGAAGCACAGAATCTGTTTTAAGGTCAGGCTAGATCATGAGACCATCCTGCCCTTCACTGTGTCCTGTTGCAGCTGCCAGATGCATTTGGGGAAATGGCAGAGTGCCTGAAACAAACTGGGAAGTGACATCCCATGGAGGATGTTAGATCAGGTAATGGTGGAGTGACAGGACAAAGGCGAATGGCTTTAAGCTGAAAGAAGGTAGATTTAGAATGGAAATTAGGAAGGACTTCTTCCCTCTGAGGGTGGGGAGGCCCTGGCACAGGCTGCCCAGAGCAGCTGTGGCTGCCCCTGGATCCCTGGAAGTGTCCAAGGCCAGGTTGGATGGGGATTGGAGCAGCCTGGGATAGTGGGAGGTGTTGCTGCCCAAGGCAGGGGTGGGACTGGATGAGGTTTAAGGTCCTTTCCAACCCAAACCATCCTAGGATTCTATGATTTATACATCTCTGTCATGGTTTAACCCCAGCCAGCAGCCAAACCCCTTGCAGCCACTCGCTCACTCCCCCACCAGTGGTATCGGAGAGAGAATTTGAAGGGCAAAAGCTGGAGAACTTGTGGGTTGAGATAAAGACAGCTCAACAGGGAAACCAAAAGCTACACACACAAGCAGAGAAAAACAGAATTAATTCCCTGCTTCCCATGGGCAGGCAGGTATTCAACACATCCAGGAGAGCAAGGCCCCATCCCATGGAAGAGCAACTTGGGAAGACAAGCGCCATAACTCCAAATGTCCCCTCCCTCCTTCTTCCCTCCAACTTTATATACCGAGCATGATGTCATGTGGTCTGAAATACCCCTTTGGTCAGTTGGAGTCACCTGTCCTGGCTGTGCCTCCTCCCAACCTCCCCTGCATCCCCAGCTTCTTCCCCAGCATGGCCTTAGGAAAAGCAGAAAAGGCCCTGGCCCTGTGTAAACCCCACTCAGCAATAACAAAAGCACCTCTATATTATCAACCTTGTGTTCAGCACAAATTCAAAACACAGCCCCACATCAGCCACTATGATGGCAGTTAACTCCACCCCAGCCAAAACCAGCACAATTTCCTTGCATTTAGGGTGCAGGACTAAGCCTGTGACCATTATTAAATGTCTGTTTTCTACACAACTCCCATTTGTGACCCAGTGTCTGTCCTGTTGCTGTGGGATCCTTTGGAAGAAGGCAGAGTACCCTGGGTACACTAGTGGCCCTGAGCAACCCTCACTTGACATTTCCCATGTAAAGTGTCATTTCACAGCCCCCAGGTGTTATTTTAACACAGTATACGCAAATTTGGTGCTCTAGGCTTTGTTTTGGGGTTAAGGTTTTATTATTTTGAAACCCAACCTGTCCATAATTAGGTGCAAAGATCTGCTGCTTGCTCAGAAGTGAGGGATGGCAGTGGTGGGAGCACAGAGGCAGTTTGGATGTTTCTTGAAGCCTCTTGTGAGGGAGAGCAGGAGAAAAATGGTACCAGTGGTCTGAAAACCCTCCTTGTAATTTGGACAAGCCCCGGCAGCCCCAGCTGATGCTGATGTCTTGGCAAATTCTATTATTGATCTGGCAGACTGCCAGCATGTCCCCAGTTAATTTGAGCACTGGAAAAGGGAAGTGATATCTCCAGTGGCCTCCATCCAGCTCAGCAAACCTGAGTGCCCTTTCACAACACAGACATGAGCTGCTTCAGCAGCCAAGGCGCTTTCCCAAATTTTGGTGGTTTGCTGCAGACAGTGAGATCTGAGGCATGTCCCCAGGAGATGGGCTCGGTGACCTTCTGTCCTGGGGAGGAGCAGGCTGGCTGGTGGGTGTTCAGCTGCCTCTCCAATTTATGTGCCTGAACCCCCAGTACTGTCAGCTGCATGGGGCCTCCTTCACTAAGTCACCACAATTCCTGATTTCCTGTGTTAACACAGTAATTCCTTTTATTGGGAGCAGAAGCTCTTGCTTTTCTTACCCTGCACTGTTTATGATCACTCAAGGTAGGAAATCTACCCAGACTTCTAATCACGTTAAGCAAATTTGATAAAGTGTATTTCTTAGTCCATGTAATAGCAGACACATGGATGCTCTGAAAGTCATGGCACAGAGCTCTCATCTACAATGGGAGACACCCGTGGATTGGGCCATGGCACTGGTTTCTGTGACCTGCAAGGAAACAGAAAGCCCTTGCTGGGACAGAGGCTGAAGGAGCAGTAAGGAGCAGTAGGATCTGAATTGCCCAGCACATGGGCATAGTTGAGCACCTCAGCACTGCTAAATGTCAGACCGTGTGCCTGGGAAGAAGCGATGCTGGCTGCATGGGGACAGGAGGGAACTGGTCAGACATGTAACCGCATCCTGAAGGCTGCTGGTCAGAGCTAGAGGCATGCAGAGTCCTGAGTGATGTTTGTGGGCTTTAGGAGCTGCTTTTGGCACATCACAAGACATTCTCTGCTGCCCCTGCTCTGGGCGTTGCTGCAATGACATGTCATTGCCTACAGCTGCTCACCCATAGCAGCACATGACATGTAAATGACAAACTGGAGATTGCGGGAAATGACTACCAGCACGAGTCAAGAGGTGGGAAATCTGCCAAAGAGTACAAGACTGAAGGAGCTCAAGCTGCTTGGCATGTCTGGGGAGTGAACTGGTGGCAGCCTTTGCTCCTGTGCTGGTGCTCACTGCCATCTCTGCTCTCTGGCAAGTGCTGAAGAGCATCAACACTAGCCAGGGTTGATCTGTGCAGAGCACAAATGCTTAGATTGGCCTTATTTCCTTTGTCTTGGACACCCTGGGGATGCCCAGCATTGCAGGTAGTCCGGATGGTGACCTTTCCACCTCTAATGGGAGTAGTCAGTCCGTGTCTTGCTCCCAGGGAGCTCAGGGTCAAGTTTGTTGGCCTGTGTTCCTTCATCCCATGGATCAGGGATGCTTAGAGGCCTGTAGCATATGGAAAGCTCTTCTGTGTGCCTCTTTCCTGCTGGCCCCAGAACCTCCTGCTAATGGGGAGGGTTGGCCAGGATGGGTCTGGTGTGCATATCCTCACTAGCAGCACAAAGGAGCTGCCAACAAATGGGTCTGTCTGGATAGATTAGATCTAGTTTGGGACTGTGCAAAATTGTCTCCACTCATAGGTTTTCCATCCACTGGAGGCTTCCTGCTGGAGATGGAGTTTGCCCTTCTCCTCTTGGCTGAAATAAGAGCCCTGCCTCGGGTTTCAGGCTGCCTGGGGAGATAATCTGTGCCCCACCAGCTGTGCTGAGCCTGCTGACGGGTATGATGTGAAGCTGTCTTTCTCTGCCCAAGGAGGCCAAGGCCATAAGTCACCTACTTGATGGCCTTGGCCTTCTGGCCACCACTTTGAAAGGGAAAAGTTAAACTTCAGCCCTTGCCAGCCACCCTTGTCCCTCCACTTTGCTGTCCTTCACCTGGACTAGGTCCCCAGCCACTCACCCCAGCCCTCCGCCCACATTCCCCTGGTCTGCCATCACCCAGACCTTCTTCACAAAGCTCATGCTGCAGAGGGGGCACCTCTCAACATGTGTCTGCCCATGCTCTGCCCTGTAGAGATGTGTAGAGGCACATCTGGACAGCCTACAGCTGCAGGTAAATAGTTCCCATTCTGGCCTTCTGCAGGAGTCACAAGGAGGGCTCTGTGCTGGGTAGAAGATGGGTGGGATGACTGGTAAAAGAAAACCTTGGCAATTACAAGTGAGGGGGTTGTTCCCTTTATCCAACTTGTGTTCTTTTCATTTTTTCCAGCTCAGAAGGTCCAGTGAGACATTGCTTAGAGTGGAGCTACCCCATCTGTTGATCCTTAATGCTGTGCTAACATCACCTTGGTTTAGTACATTGCACTTCAGACCTGAAGTTGTTTCTTTTGTCTCTGAGCATGTAAAGCTGTTATTATTGAGCTGTCTGGTAGACATGGGGCTTTCTCCAGTGGGATTATAGATGATGGTGAGTTTGGTGGCACTCAGGAGCAAGCCAGATGATCCCCATGGTGAGTGTGAACTCCTGTTTATCACCACTGCGTTCCCCTTGCCACATGACCGGTCTCTGTGAAGAGAGAATTCCTTCCCCAGCTCCCTCCAACCTCTCACAGACTAACCCAGATAATCCTTTGCTATCTGCCACATCTCAGTAGATCTATTAAATACACATGAGTTCTTGTGTCCTTGTGTGTAACCAGGATATGCTCAAAGATTTCAAATCCCCCAGTGTAGGATTCTTATCAAAGTTTCTGTCAAAGTCTAAATAAATACACCTCTTTTACTCATCCATTTCTCTGTGGCTCTGAGGGTTTTTCTGTTTTAAAGGCAAGGCATTGCTGTTCCCCCCAATGAGCTGGTTCACATAATTGGTGGTACAGCAGGCCAAGAGCTGATGGGAATCCGTGGTAGGGGATTGGATTTGGGGTTCCAGGAGCTTTGCACAAGTGAGGTTGTGTCTCCCTGCAGCTCTAGTGGAGAATGAGGACAGAGTGGACTTGCTTTGGGGGTTGACAGTGATTCATTTAATGGTGATGAAACTAAACCCTCAGGCTTGCCATGCATCAAGACTCAGCCTGTGTCCCTCTGGGATGTGCCCAGCTGTTTGCCAAGTGTTGGCACTTAGAAGGGCCAGCAGAGCAGGTAGCACAGAGAGCACATTCCTGCTGATACTCTCTTTGCTGGGTGGCCAGTACCTGTCCCCGCCTCCCTGGCTCTCTGCAAAGGGCTCTACCACTCCTGCATTCCTAATGCAAACGTTGCAGGAAGATGATTCAGCACTTAGCAAAGAATTGCAGATGCTCCAGAGATTATTTTGAGCATATTGGAGCAGCTCTGGGAAGTGACGGAGTGCTCAGGTCCCTGCACTTCTTGTGTCAGCCACAGCCCACACAGGCATGTGGGACACAGCCCTGGGACAGCCCCACACACTGTTGATGCTGTGTTCCTGTCCCTGCCTGGCTCCTCTCCCCCTTCCAAAACCCTGCAACACTGGCAGGGATCCTGCGCTCCCCTTTCCCCTCAGGGAGCAGGCAGCTCATCTTGCCAGAGTGATCGAACACAATTTCCTTTTTCTGTGTCACAAGCTCATTCCTGGGGTTGTGCTCAGGCCAGGTGCTTGCAGGGAGAGGTCTCCTGTTGGGAACAATCCCTTCCCCTGGGCTGGGGGGATTCCCCTGGCTGTATTTTGAGTGGGGACTAACTGGTGTTGGTTTAAATATGGAAACTGATGTCTGCCATGATGGGAAGCAAAAAGAGTCCAAAAGCAGCTGGAATCAATGGCTGCAGGTGAGGGGGTGCTGGTGATAGGCTTCAACAGGAGTTGTAGGATCTTCTCATCCCTTAGGGACACTGGCTGGGTTCTGAGGGTTCTCAGTGGCATCTCCAGTGACCTCTCATCCTCAGAGCACCTCTGCTGGCTTGGCCCTGTGCCCCACTGAGCCCCAGCACTGATGGTAGTGCCCTGGATGAAACCACACTGCTGGAGCTCTGAGGATCCTGAACAAGCTGTTTAATTTGGGGTAGTGATGAGGGCTGGCGCAGTCTTCCTCCCTGCCCTGAGGGGAGCTATGTCCACCCTCTGGTCTTGTGTGTTTGGGGCAGGTCTCTGTTCATTGAGGGGTTGCTCCATTTTCTTCTGGCCCTGCTCACCATGCCATGTCACTCCCTGACTTCAGTGAGCTCTCCTGCTGAGTCTTCCTCCATGCTCTTTACTGCATGTCCTGGATGAGGTTTCCCTTCACAACCCTGTGGAATCATGGCCTGCATGATTCCCCCGTCTGCTGAGCCTCTTTGCTTCCTGCCTTGTCCTGGCATTGCTGATGGCCCTGTTGGCACTGAGAACGGGGACTCAGCGTGGTCACTCTGCCCTGGAGGCAGCGGGGAGCTGATGGGGGGTCAAGAGTTTCCCAGCTGCCTGTCCAAGGGATGGTCTAGGAGGGCATCTTATATGCATGCACAGGTGGATCAGGGCACTGGATGGTTCCAGTGGGAAAGGGGGGAGCAGGAAGGTGCACACACAAGCCTTATCTCAGAGGAGGGGCAGGGGCAGACCCAGGCAGCTGTTGCTGGGCAGGATGATGGAAGAAGAGGATTAGAGGATTATGACAAAAACCAGTATTAACAGGGTGTGCTTCCCCCCTTCCCCCACCTCACTTTTTTTTTTTTTTTTTTTTTTTTTTTTTAATGTGAGCTCAGGTAATGCAGAACACAGCCACAGAGATTTTGGCTCAGAATTCCCCAAAAAAACCTTTAATCTGTGATGAAGCTTGAGACATCTCCAGCACAAAGAGCTGGGGTTTTTTAAAGTTGTTAACGCCTTAAAAGAGGGGTTTAGGAGAGAACAACATTTGGTGTTGGCTATAATCTCAAGGCATGAGTCTCTAATATCCCCTGTTCACACAAATAGATATACCCAGCTACCTCCAAAGCATCCTTCAAGAAAATCGATGAGGAAATGGGATTTGCCATGTTGGTCCAGCTCACTCAGGGTCCCCTCTTCAGAGGTGACTGGACTCATGCACTAAAGGTGAAAATCCTCTACCACCCACATGAACACTTCTGCAGCAGCTTGAGAGGGAAAGAAATCCCTTTGGTGCACTGTGTCCCCTCAGATTTTAAGCAAATATTTTGGCTATCACTGTTGGAGGGCCAAACCCTGTTACACTGCTGCAAAGCCTATGGTGTTGTCCAGGTTGGAATTAATTTAGGGATTGGTTGGCAGGACTTGCTCCAGGCCCCCCTTATCTAGGGGGGCAGTTCCAGGAAGCTCCAACAGTTAAATCATTACTTCAAAAAGAGCAAAACAGAAGTGAAATCTGATGGGCACTGTTGATGTTGATGTCACCCATAGAAGGATGCCAGCTGCATGTCCTGCTGTGCCTCTCTGCTGTTACACCCTGAGATGTGATCAGCACCACCAGCGTGCCATCTCTGAGGGCTTAGTGAAGTTGGGAGAAAAAGGCACAGCAATGATTTGAGCAAGGTGTTGTGGTGAAGTAGGTGATTTTCAGAGCTTCTGTCCAACCTCCATTTACTCTGTGATTCTGTGATTGCAAATTTTTGACATATCTCTTCAATTTTTCCCCTGAGGATTGAATCCATGGCTTTAGCTGTGTTTCTCTAACTGGAACAGAGAACTATCATAGAAGCTTACAATGCTTTGGATTGGACAGGACCTAAAAGCCCACCCAGTTCCACAGTGGCAGTTCCACCACCTGCCATGGGCAGGGACACCTTCCACTATCCCAGGTTGCTCCAATCCCCATCCAACCTGGCCTTGGACACTTCCAGGGATCCAGGGGCAGCCACAGCTTCTCAGGGTAACCTGTGCCAGGGCCTCCCCACCCTCAGAGGGAAGAAGTCCTTCCTAATTTCCATTCTAAATCTACCCTCATTCACCTTAAGGCCATTTCCTCTTGTCCTGTCACTACAATGCCCCTAAAAATGTCCTTCTCCAGTCTAAGCAAATCCTGAACTCAAGAGTGCTGCTTCCGTTCTTCAGCTAGAGAAGATATGGAGCAAACCCAAAAGACTTTTAAGTGTGGGCGTCAGTGCAATCCTCGTGCCAAGACAGGTTGGAGCAGGACAGCTCAAGGTGGACAGTTTGTCTCACCAGGTTCTTGAGGAAGGAATATCTGACTCAAAGTTATGCCACTTATCCAGGGTGTGCGGTACTTCAGCCTACTCTGTGCAGAGCCACAGGGAGGTTTCCTGCGGTTCAGGTGACCATTTGACAGCTCTGTTCCCACTGCAACAACCGTGTGAGAGCACTGTTATGACTGTTCCTCCTTTTATGATGAAACAAAGAGGCAGTTTCTCACCTGTTCCACTTCCCACAGGTCCTAGCAGCTCTGTCTTAATGTGATTTGGACCCAGCTCTGGAAGTATCAAGCGATAGGTTCCTCTGTCCTGTTCCTCTGTCCCTCTGTCCCTCTGTCCCTCTGTCCCTCTGTCCCTCTTGTCCTGGTAATGTTCTGACCATGCAGGTACCATGAGTATTCAGACATCCAGGTGGATAGCAGCCCTGTTGCAATGCTGGGGCCTCAGGCTTGTTATCACACCACGGTATGTCCTAGAAGTGGTGGGACCACACACCTGAGCAGTGCATCACATCCTAGCTGGGGCAAGCAGAAACATCAGCACTTCCCTCTGTGTTCAGCCTCTGTGCTGGCTGTGGCTGTTTGCCATCCTGATGCTGTACTTCCAGAGGTTTCCTTTCTTTGAGGAAGCTGGTGTTACTCAGTAGTGCCTAATGCCTGTTCCTCTTTTCCCTGGCAGGGCCAACCCTCCTCCCACCCACACAGTTGCTGCAGCTCCAAGCCACATGCTCCATCTGTGCCAGGGACACAGTGGTTCTTGCTGCCTGCAGGCGTGTCCCAGCATTCACAGAACTGTTCTAACTTTGCCCTTCTGCCTTCTGTTCACCACCTTCCAGATCTGCCCTTTCTGGTTCTCTCCACATCGTTGTCTCCAGGACTTTTCCAGCTCCAGGATGGTGTCTGGTCCTGGATGCAAGACATTCCCATTCTGGACTGTCCTCAATGGGAGTGGACAAAACTCTCCTGGTACAAAGGTGAGCAGTCCAGTAGTGTTCACTTCAAAACCCCAGTGCTCATCCAATCTGTAAATGCTCCAGCCACTGTTATTTCTACCAGAACCACATCAGGGGTTAGCTTGAGTTTCTTTCTTTTAGCAATCACAGAATCTCAAAGAGATTTGGGTTGGAAAGACCTTGAAGCTTATCCCATTCTACCCCCTGTGTTCACCTTCCACTCTACCATGTTGTTCTAAGCCCTGTCCAGCCTGGCCTTGGACACTTCCAGGGATGGGGCAGCCACAGCCGCTCTGGCAACCTGTGCCAGGGCCTCACTAGCCTCCCAGGGAAGAATTTCTTCCTAATAATATAAATTTTCTGTCTCAGTTTAAAGCTATTCCCTTTTGTCCTATCACTACATGCCCTTGTATAAGTCCATCATGCTGCTCAGAGCAGCCTGCTGACTCACTGCTGGTCACAAAACTGAGCTGCAAAACCCACCCACTTGAGTCCCACTGCTGCTGCGGTGCTTCTGCCTGCACTTCCTCTGGGTAAATCCAGTCCACTTGCAAAATTTCCTCTCCAGCAGGGTGCACAGAGGCATGTGAATTTCTAATGACAGCTGAGATTTGTGAGTATTGACTTCAATATTCAGTGATTAAAATATTCCAACTTCATTGCAACACAGGGGTGCATTAATCATTTATAGTATTGCATGTTGATTTGACACCTTAGCAATCTTTAAAAGTGGATTGTGCCATGGATTCTTCTGAAATCTGGAAATTAGATCTTAAAATTTAGCAGCTCATTGACTTGAAAGGTAGGGCAGTGGACTGGACACAGCAGAGGGGTATGGTGGCACCAACTGCCTGAGGGAGTGGCCGGTGCCTGGCGTGGCTGTGCTGATTCTCTGTCATTCTTGAGGGACCTTTTTCAGAATTTTATGTCTTTTATAAAGTGATGGGGTCCTGGGAGCACACAGGCTTCCAGGAGTATTTCTGGGCCATGACACTTCTCTCCATGCCTCTGTCCCACCTTTCCATGGGACAGAGCCCTGTGACCATCTGTCCCAGCAGAACACCCCAGCCCTTCTTGCTCCTCTAGTGAAGAAGGCTGAGAATGAGATACAGCCACTTGTGTCTTTGCTGTCCCTGCAGGGAGTCCATCACTGAGTGTCCATGTCCATCTTCTGCCTTACCTGTTATTATCAGGAAATGCTTTGAGACCTGCTTGTACAGTCTCTTGTACACAGTGGGGGTCCCCATCGATCACTTCATCTCTTACCACTGCTCTTAGCAGACTCCTGGGGCTGTGTCTTTTCCTCTTGCCTGTGTCCTGAGAAGAGCAGGAGGGACAATTTCAGAGGTACAGATGGGAGGAGGGATGTTTCATTCCAGACATCCCCGTTGCAGAATTTCCCCCTTGAACTGATGCCTGCAGCAGCCTCAGCCCCTGGGGACCTCCAGGCCCCTTTTGGCAGTTTCATCCTATCTCCTTTTATCTCCATTCCTTCCTATCCCAATTAGCTGCTTGTTTAAGGTGCTGCAAACTTCACTTGATAAGTTTACCTAATTGCTTCACTTAAGTTAATTACTTCTTGGCTGAACAAGAAAGCAACATAATTGATGTCAAAGCATATTTGTCACTTTCATTAATGTCCCTGTCCATGGGAGTGGGAGAACTTGGGCCTCTACCACCACAGCACCCTTCCTTGACCAGGCAGCACCCTGCTCCCCATGGCTCCTGAAGGCTGTAGGAGAGTGGAGGTGGGTGCTGCACCTCAGGCAGCCCTGTCTACCTGTGTGCCCCCATGGGCAGGTTACAGTATGTTGGTGATGCTGCCTCCTACCCCCAGTTCTTGCCAGACCCTGGGAACAGGCAGCAGCTTTGAGGCATTCTTGGTAAATCCCATTATCCAGCACTGCCTGTCTGATGCATAGGTAGGGCAGGTGAGGGCAGGGAGGCTGCCCAGAGCTCAGGTAATGAGCCCCATTCCAGGCAGCAAACACCTCTGGCATTAACTTATTGTGGGTAAAGGGATGATCCTCATGGAACCAGCCTGCCTGACATGGGGAGCAGCATCATGGGGACACCCTTGGCCAGATCCAGAGCAGACCCTGTACAAGGCTAAATCCAGTCCCTACTCTGCATGCAGGCTGGATTTGGGCCAGGATACTGTCTCAAGTGACTTGCCTTAGTCCTAGCTGTTCACTGGGAGTTAGGAGAGCTGGCAGGATGCTGAGCTGAGGTCTTTGCTACTAAATGAGGCTGGCAGTGATTGTCAGGGAGTTTGCGTCTACTTCTTTCTTTTGGAGGGTTCTTATTTTTGTTCCCTTTGCATGTGAAAGGATTTGAGGCAGTAGGTTAGCTCATAAAAAGGTTTCCCTGGGAGCAGCTGCCTGCTGGACTTGAGGTGAATGCCCTGGAGAAAACGCCTCCCACTCCAGTGAAATCTTCCTCCCGTGACCTGCACTGGGAGGTGAACTTTTGTGCGAAAGAAAGATAATCCCCTTTGCTCACCGGGACTGAAGGCGCTGTGATAAAAGCTTTATTCAAGATCAAAGACATATGCTTTTTTTTTTTTTTTTCAAACTACTACCTCAAACAAAAAGTTTGGTTTATGCTGGATTGAAGCTCAGAGTGGTGACAGCTCCACAGCTCATCTTCCTGGCTGGTCAGTGCCAGTGGGGATGGGGACAGTGTGGGGATGGAGGGCACCATGACCATTATCCCAGCACAAAGAGGGTTTAGGGGCTCAGCTCCATTTCCCAGTGCACAAAACCACTCAGGGTTCAGGTTCCCTTTCAGTCAGAGGGATTATCAGGCAGCTGGAGCAGTCAGGGGGGGGAAGCCTGGGGAATGGTTTGTGTTTGATCTTGCTCAGCAGTTTCATCTGTGCGAGTGTCCGGCAGGAGCTGTGCTTGGGGGTCCAGGAAACCTTCTGTGCTGGAGCTGACATAAAGGGCTGGGGCTGCTCCCAGGGTGAGCTGGGTAATGGGGGGTGTTGTGCTGGTTTGCACTTCAAAAGTCAGACCATGGGCTTCCAAAACTCTATGCTCAGATAGAAATTGCAGGGTTGTTTCTTCATTATCAGAGCCCCAGTGCTGGGACCTTTTTTGAGGCTTTCTGCCCAGCTGCAGATATTTCCCTGCAGCCAGCCAGGCTGGTATCCAGTAAAAGTCCACCCAAAGTGTCTCTTCTCAGGGTGCTTAATGTCTTGTATCAATATCTGTGTTGTCAGGACTTTCCATTCTCTGGGATACCCTGCAACTGAGGATAACTTGTGTGGTAGGGTGTATCACAGGATACCCAACTGCAGGACTTCCACTGTCATGGGACACCCCCAACACACATACCCCATGTCCCCAGACACCCTTTGGTGTAAGACACCCCATGGCCCATCCTGCAGAACAGAAGAGCAGCTACAGCATGAGAAGCTTGATTACCAGGATCACGTGTTTCAGTCAGTGAAATAAGTCCTACATAACCCCACTTTCACCCTAGCGCTGATTTTCACATCACAGCCGTGCAAAATGGCAGGGGTTCTCTCTCTTCCACTGCTATATCCTCTCCATGTTTAGCCCTTTGTAAAATGAAGGATCACAGGCCGAACTATGTGCTCAGGATAACTCCTCTGAAGCTAATGGACTTATTATGGTCCCTCATTTCAGACCTAAGCTCAGCAAACCTGGTCTCAGGGGGAAAAAAATCTTTCCAGGGATGAAATTCATTCTGTTGTGTGCAACACATTTTGCATGGAGATAAAGTTCCCTCTGTGTGGCTTCTGCAGGGCCTGGTCCCCTTGCTGTCCCCAGGCACTGCTGGGCATGCAGCCCACAGCCCAGATCCAGCTCTGCTGCAGTGAAGCAAAGTCTGTGTCCCAACTGTGCTGAGGCAGGGACATCAGATGATGTTTTCCAGCTTGTTCTGGTGAAAATCTAGCAATCCACAGGTCAGGGCATTGGGAAAGACCTACTTGCCTTATGCTGTTAGTATTTAGAGAATTTGCTCTCCAGCATCCTCCAGCTGGCTTAGGCACAACTGTCTCACCAGATCAGCATTAGGCTGGGAGAAGATCCTCCCTGACAGGACCAAGGAGCCAGGAAGGGTGGACCAGCAGCTGTATTGCTGATAGGATGCCACCACCTGCAGCTTGAAACCTCCTTACCTTATGCTCCTCCTGCACAACCTTCCCCTGCACCCATATACAGATGCCAGCTTGGATGTGTGAACATGGCTACTGAGATTGAAATGAGAAAGCAGGAAGCCCAGAGGGCTGGCTGAGTTTGGGATCTCATGGCCCAAGCAGAGAGAAGGGGTTAACTCACACAGATTTGGGAAAGGGGGATGTTTTCCCCAGGGAGCTTATTGAGACTGTGGCCATATCACAGGCTGTTGCAAACAAATATGTTTTGAGAGGCTGAGATAGAGATTGCTCCTGATTCCTTCTGGGAATCCTCAGAACAGAGTGGAAAATCAGTACAACATCCTACATCCCTCCAGAGACAGGAGTGACATGGACACCTGGTCCCACTGAAGGGTTGCAGGGCTCTACCTTGCAGTTTTGAGGTCTGTCTTTAATTAAAGAAGAGCAGCTGAGCTGGGATAGTTCCCAAGTCTTGGGGAGGACTTCCCTTCACTGGAAAGAAGATGCAGGAAGTTTTTGATGTGGGGAAGGGCTTTCACTGAGGCCTTGGCCAATACCAAGTTCTTCTGCTGTGCCTGTGGGGTGGAGCAATGCCACACTCCATTCTTGTGACTGCCAAGGATGTGGACACGAGCCTCACAGAGCTGTCTGACAGAAGTCAAGGAACAGGTGGATAAAGGAGAGGGGCACAACCCAGACCTTCTCATAGGAAAGCTGTCCTTTTCTTTACAGTCAAAGCTGCACTGTCAAAGGGGTCATTCTGGACACAGGGGACTGGCAGCACGGTGGCTGATGGAAGCGCACTCTCACTGGGTAATCCAAGAGCTCTAATGATCTGCCTTTGATCTCCTATTCAACAGGGAGATTTATTACAGCTTTCATTTCAAGTCAGAACTGATGAATTTCAGTGGACCTGTCGAGTGGCTACAATCTGGAGGCATTTATCTTTCAGGAGGAAGAAACCATCTCCTCCCTCTGTCTCTTGAAATGATGGGGGGATACACAGTACCCAGCCAGCGAGCCTCAAATGATGCCTGCAGCGTGACAGCCAAGTTTGCCTTGCTCAGGGCAGGCTCTCTGCTCCAGCTGTGGACCAGCAGCTGCTTCAGGGATTTTTCTGCTCTGACACAAAGTTAATCTGCTGATTACATGTTGCTCTCCCTCTCCCCTGCTTCTGCAGACAGCCCAAAGGGACTGAGATCCAGCATCACAGGCTCCCAGGGCCATTTCCCTGCAGCTGAGGATCCTCTGGATCTGAAAGATGCCTCTGCTTCTCCAGCAGAATGTGACCTGGAAACCTGGTGTCCAAAACTGTCTTTTATGTTTTAGATTGTGCAAAGGACCTCAGTTGCATTTAAACAATTTTCTGCAGTTTAATCAGAATCTACACATTTTGCTTCTGGGTGCTCATAGGTCCTGGGGGGAGCCCATTCCAGACTTTTCTTGTAGGTGCAGTTTACCTGTCCCATCTAACTCTATTTTCTCTCAACACCCCTCTGCTGATGCAGGTCTGTAGCTGCAGACCCCTTAGAGGAGTTCCAGGATGGCATGTGCCATCCTGCAGCAGGGGAAAAGCTGGGGCTCTTTGCTGAGTAATGCCAAATTTATCATTCCTAAGGGCTACAGAAGGAGGCCCTTAGGAATTTAGCAGCAAAGGCTCATTTAGCAGCAGAGACCATAGGCACTATTTGCAGCCTATTCTCCAGCAGCTCCTGGGCAACCCTTGATGATGCTGCTGCTGGTCTCTCTCCACATCATGTGGCTGCAATGGCAGGAGTGTGTTTCTGCTACATGTTGGCACTGGTTTGGGATTTGCACTGAGAGATGCAGTTCAACTACATCTGCAGCTATTTCTCCCAGTCTCCAGAACTAGTACCATTGCTTTAGTTCATGCTCTACCGCCTCCTGTCCCCATCTATCCCTCTGGGGAAGAGGCTTTCCCCTGGACAGAGGCTGTACCTTCTTGAAGCTCTGTCTCAGTGCAGCAATGAGTGTCCCAGGAGCACCACACAGATGAACACAGCATCCATGTAGCTCCTGTCTGAGCCTACTGTTCCAACCCTGGAACTGTAGGGGCACATGGCAGAGTTACAGCCTACCGGGAATGCTGATGCTGCAGCACATCGCTGTCAGAATGGCAAGAGGACACATTGAAACATGGAGATCTGTTGGTTATTACTGTGTGCCCACCTGCTTACAAGGACTTGGGCTACTCTGTTATCAGAGACCTGTGGAGAGTGGGACAGGAGACTGTCATTCAGTTAACAGGTGATGCTGCACACTCAAACCCCAGAACACAGACATCATTACCAGAACTCTGTTAAAACTAACCTTGTTTTTTCAGTGAGTTGTGGATTTTGACAGGATTGTTTACAGGAGAGATGCAAAGCTAGGTGTGTGAAGGTAGTGTCATTCCTCATGCTGTTTGCATTATGCAATTTCTTGCTTTGAGGCTGCTTAGCAAGGTCTAAATTCTTCAACAGAAATGCTGATATAGTGCATGATTGGTAAAACTTGCCATGTGGGATGAATACTCCATTTTCAGGAATTTCAATTTAAAAGTCTGATTGGACTGAATTAATACCAATCATTTGCTAAGTTATAATGATGTTAGCTGTTACCATGAAAATTAGAAATTTGTATACCTGGAAAAATATTTGCAAGTTGATATACTCAGAGCCACATTTATCACTATATGGCTAATGTTTTAGTTTGTGGACAAGAAGATTCATATTTGTAAGATATTGTGGCTCCTTAGAAAATTCAGTAGATCCCTCCTTGGAAATATTTCAGGTGGATATGAATGTAATACAATGTTAAGCCACAGCAATTAATGCCACTCATAAATCAGGCATTCCTGTGCTCACTTGAAGGCAAACCCTGAGTGTTATCTGCAGAAGCTATTAGAGAATTAGATATAATTAGCTCATGACTCTCCACTGTAAAGGCAGGCAGAATTGTGCTGGCTTCACCTGTTCGCTTGCTTTTTACCTCACAGCTTTGATAAAGTAATTTTATTGTGAATCTTTTGCCATGAAGACACATGTGACACCATTTTGGTTAGGTACAGCTATTTAGTGATTCAAACATAGTTATTCTTCCTTGCCACTTATAAATTGAAATTGTACTTGATATTAAAACAGTTTAAATTGATGGACCACAAGTACAGTAAACAGTAGCTCATTCCTTTAGAATAATCTGAAACCATGACTTTGTAGCAGTTTAGTTCCACATGTCACTCTTACACACTCACTGACCTAACTGAGCTACATGTGCAAAACTCATGGCAGTATTATATAGGTCCTTGATGTTTTATTCCTAAATATTTGTATCTCATTACCTTTAATAGTCCAAAATCTATTGCACAGACAGTCTTGAAAAGCTGTCTTACCATCTTGGAACTGAACAGGTTTGATGTACAATTTGGCAAGATACACACTGTTGTCATTTTTTTGAGTAAAGCCGCACCTGAATAAACCCTGGCAAACTTACACCAGAAAAGCCCTGACTGTGAACAAGTATTTTCAATAATATTTGCACTTACCATGAGCTATTCTCAAAAATAAATAATATAAAATCATTTAATGCATTTAATGCATCATAAATGCATTTGCCACACCTTTATAATCTCTCCAGTAAATCCATGTTGCTGCTATTTCAGTTACAAATCAGTTGGTTGCCTGCATATTGTTCATTGATGCTTAACTGTTGTATGACAAATTTTCAACAGCTTTCTTGTAATGATGGAGTCAAAATTAGTTAAATTCTTTTGTATCTGAAACTTTTAAAGGAACACTCTCAACTCTAACTTTAGTTTTGTTAAATTTAAGTGATGTTAATTTTCAGTTTTGTTATGTTTCAGTGATGTTGAGGTTCATTTCTGTTAAGTTTAAGTGTTGTGAAATTCAAGTGATGTTAAGTTTTAAGTTCTGTTACATTTAAGTGATGTTATGTTTACATTCTGTTAATTTGAAGTTCTTTAAATTCATTTAAGTTCTGCCAAGTTTAGGTTCTGTTAAATTTAAGTTCTGTTAAGGTTAAGTTCTGTTAAGTTTAGTTTCTGTCGAGTTTAAGTGAAGTGTTGTTCAGTTTAAGTCCGTTATTTTAAGCTCTGTTAAATTCTATTAAGATTAATTTCTGTTCAGTTTCAGTAATGTTAACTTAAAGTTTTGTTAGGGGTACTTTTTGTTATGTTTGGGTGACGTTAAGTTTAAGATCTGTTGAAATATGCTCATTTAAATTACAAGATACAGTTATTTTGTTGTAGAGATAAGATGGAACTGACTGAAACAATTATAATGAAGAATTTGGTAAGCAACTGTTTAAGAATATAAGATACTAGATTGTGTAAAAATATGTGAGGATGCAGTTTATTAGATCCTTAATTTCAAAGAAAATTCTATGAGTTTAAACATTCTACATTGATCAATTAATGTAATTATTCATAACAATCTTTGCTGTTTTATCTTCCATAGGTAACACAGAGGGATGAGTAACAATTCCAAATTATGGCTGTTATTAATTGCAAGCTGTTTAGAACTTTGTTTCTTGCTTTTATGTTGCTTTAGTTTCATATATGCATAGATGTGTGGAAAAACATACTCTCAACTTCTTAGGATGGTTACTGTTGATGTATTAATGATTCTGAATATGTTGTGGATGTCACAGTGTGAATTCACTGACTTTTCATAATGGGCATTATCCATAGGATATTATTTGAGGTTGACACATGCATTGCTTTGGTTGTTTGGAGTATGTTTGTGGTACCATGACTGCTTAGCTAAGGATGAATGACAATGCCAGCTGCTTTACAAACTTTCCCGTACTGTTGGTAGCTATCTGAAGGACATGTATAATTTTAAGGAACTTTCCCAACTGCTATTACTAGAGGCTTGTTCATAGGATATGTTAGGTAAAGCCTTCCAGTTAAGGCCTTCACCCCAGCCAAGCCCCAGCCCTAGCTGGTTGGAAGTATGCCAACAGACCCAGGTGTTTTCTGCATTAAAACTGTACTCAGGTCACTTTGACTTGCCAATTTGGACTTATAAAAGCTGGACCCCCTTTTGAGGTAAACCTAGAAACTTTTCCCAGGAATGGTTCTCTGGGTCCTCATTGTGAATCAGGGTTTGCCAGCTATTGCAGACTCTCGGTGATGGTACAGTATTTAGGCAATTGATGATGCATCATTCTAAATAACAATGCTTTTTCTTGTGTGCTAATTATTACATGTATTAGCTTGCTTATTTTTGCTTGGTGTGAGTTTATTGCTTTGCCACATGTATTGCTTTACTTTTATGTTGCCTTCATGTTCATAGTGAGAGACGCGCATGTTGAAAAAACAAAGAAGGGGGAATACGGCTCCTCAAGAACATTTAGATAATGCAATACTTATACAAGAATTTTTGAAAGCAGATCATCAATTTTGATTTCTGGCAGAGTGATACTGCTCTGAAGATTTGCAGATACAGAACCTGTGGAGGCCGGAAATCTGGCCAAGCAAAAGCCTGCTGCACTCCCCTGGAGGACTGACCCCTAAGCCACAACCCCTGTGGTTATGGTGAGCAAAAAGAGCAGCCCCACTGCTCCTTGGTTTTTTATGTTGATTCCTTGTATCCTATTGGCCCTTTCCCCTTGCTCCACCCCTGTGCCCTCATCCCATTGGCCCTGGTGTTCTGTCCCACCCCTCGAGATCCCTATATAAACCCTTGCTTTGCCTGTCTGAGTGGCTCTTTTGTCCTTGGATTCCTTTGAGGGGGAAGTTGCATGAAGGCTCGGCTCTCCTTGCAACCCCACACCATGACCCTGTCTCTCCTTCTGCATTGCCTGGACATAGAAGAGCTGAAATCACCTGGTGTGAGCACAGATGTGCCTGTGCCCCCAAGGTGTCTTTTTCAAGACACTTCTTCGGGAAGGTTGCAGCACTCTGAACAATGCTGCCCATGACAGACCCAGTTTCTGGAAGTTTTACATAAGGATCCACAATTGGATGTGCAATGGCAAGGCTGAGCTGATTTACTAACCTAGGGGAGGACGTAGGCATGTGTTTTTATTGCCAACAGGTCTAAAGTGGTTACCTGCTTGTCTGGACAAACATTGATTGCCTCCGAGGAGACGAGGCCCAGTGAGAGGAGAAACAATCTAATCACAATCCGGCCCTCGTGCCAATGCAGGAGCAGGGGTAGGACTGCCAGGACATGGCCTTGTCTGGAAGCTTATGAAGGCAGCCTGCTTGTGTCACACTGCACCCACTATCACGTTATTGTGTTCCTGATGACCTTCTTCAGTTATTCCCTGTTCCATGCTTCCAGAAGGACATTCAGTAATGTCAAAGACAGCATTTCTATCTAATGGACTTCCTCCTACCTAAACAGCATGGCCTCTGAGCTCCAGCCATATGAACTTTGGAACAGGAGCCATTTCTTTCTACTTCCTGGGGACATTGGACACCATCTTTTTGTTTTCCTCTGCTGTGAGTGTCTTTGTCAGTGGCATGGTTATATTTGATGGGTTTTTTATTGATTGTGATCTGTATTCCTTGTATCTTATCCTGTGTCCAGCAGATGACCAGTAATAGTCTTAATAAGATTATGGCCTTACAGGTGCAGACTGTTTTGGCATTAGGGTACATGAACCCTTCACACAAAAAACAAAGGGGGAGATGTTGCATATAGGTAAAAATTTACAAAATAAGGGCCTTGTTACCCTTTTAAAAATATGGCTCAGGCCTATTACTTTGACTAAGTAGGACTATGGGAAAGTGACTCAGATGAATTAGAGGTAGAAAAATAAGTTATATAACTACTACATGTTCACATTGTCATTTATGGTGATTAGTTGAATTACATTTGTTGTGCTTAAATGGAATGTAACTGATAAAGACCTAACTGCTTAAAAAGTCCTGGTTTTAGAATAAAGAGTTCTCTCTTGCACCTGCCTGGGGAGTCTGCATCACTCTGCTTCGTAACTATGGACCTGTTAAACTCATGAACAGGCAGGTCCTGCGTCACAGGGCACGGCCAGGGAACACTTTTAACAGTTAAGAAACAAGTCTTCAAAGTCCTTCTTGTGTTACCTTTACTGTCCCTTTTCCTGGCCACAGATCCATCAGAACCTTTCTTCTCCGGAAAAAGCCCTGGGAAAGGAAGAAATTGAGAATCAAGGAGCAAACCCAGCCAGTGCCCAGGAATGCAGGTGCATTGCTGGACTCTGAGTTTTTTACAAGTTCTTCCCAAGCCCTGCTCCCCATAATCAGATTATGAAACCTTTGACTCAAATTAATGCAAACAAACAGATCATGCAGAGAGCCATAAAAATAAAGTATCATAATAAAAACCCTAAATTGAGAGCACCTTCTGTAAACAGAGCACTGTAAACACAGTAATTTGTCTCTCTGCAATGATATTTGGTGAGGTATGAAAGAGCCCCAAGAGATGGCAGGAAAACACAGCTGTTCTGTTCTTGCAGGAGATGAGGAAGGAGAGGAAGGATGGGAATGCAGCACAGCTCCAATGGCTCCAGGGTCAGCACAGGCTCCACTGCGCTCCCGGAATGGCAAGAGGGATCCTCCAGGATGGGTCAGATTGGAGGGACTACAGTGGGTCACTGGTGCCACCTCCCTGCTTCAGCAGGGCCATCCCTGAGCACAGGGCATAGGATTATGTTCACACAGCTCTGGAATATCCCCAGGGAGGAGACTCCACAGCCTCTCCGGGCTCTACTCAGGGCTGGGCACTGCACAGAGAAGTTCTGCCTCCTGTGCAGGGAGAATTCTGGGATCAGAGCCTGCCCATGGCTCAGGTGCCGTTGCTGGGCCCCAGGGAGCAGAGCCTGGGCCCTGCTCTGCCCCTCCCTGCACACAGGGACACCCAGGGTTGAAGGCCCCTCTCAGCTGGGGCTCCTCTCCAGGCTGAGCAGCCCCAGCTCCCTCAGCCTTTCCTGGGCACCCTGATGCTCCAGGCCCTTCTTCACCTCCGCAGCCTCTGCTGACCCCGCTCCAGGAGCTCCTGTCCCTGCTGTGCTGAGGAGCCAGAGCTGGGCACAGCACCCCAGAGATACCTCCCAGGGCTGGGCAGAGTGGCAGGATCACTGGCTGACCTGCTGGGAATGCTCTTCCTGATGGTCTCAGGATCCCAGTGGCTCTTTGTACCCAGGTCTCTCTGCTGGGCAGGGACACCTTGTTGTCCCTAGGTACTTCTCCACAGAGCTGCTCCAGCAGGTCCCCCCCAGCCTGGGGTGGTTGTTTCTCCCCAGGTGCAGGACCTGTGTTTCCCTGTTCTCTACTTCCAGACAGTTCTTCTCTGCCCATCAACATTTTGAGGTTCTTAGTTCCTCATGTTTTCCTTCCATTTTGCTCTGGCTCATTCCTCTCTCCACAATCTGATGCAGAGTGTTTAAACCAACACTGGGCCCTGATTCCCAGCTCTCTGGAGTCAGCGCCTCTTCCTGGTGCCACAGAATTGTTTGCATTATTTGCAGATTTGGATGAATGTCTGAGTGACTTCTATGTGGAAAAAGGGATTTCAGTGATTACTGAATTCCCAGGCAGGGAATCTTCTGGAGATAAGAGGATGAAATGGTGCCAAACATCCTGGGAAGGCTTGTTCTGCACAGGGAACACAAAAGTTCAACATTTGTAAGGAATATGAATAGCGTTTCCATGGAAGGAGATGAGGTGGAGCAACTGGAAATTTCTCTCTGGAAAAGGATGGAAGAGGGTGACACCTGGAAGATAATGTCAGTCCAGGCATTCTCCTACATTTCCCACTGCTCATCCCCAGTTACAAATTGCCATTTAGAGCAGAGGGAACCATCCATTTCCAGCACTCCTGAATGGACTTTCAAATCCAGGATTTTGACAATTGAACCTTCAAAAGTTGGGATTGGGTCAATTCATTGAGAGCTTCTCCCTGAGCAGAATTCCTGCTATAAAAAATGTTCACTTTTCCTGGTCTGTTATTACTATTCCTGTTCTTGAACTTCCCTGGAAAAGCAGTTTTCCACCTAGGAAGGTGTCTTAGGTTAGAAGATGTAGCTGAGGGTGTCTATTCTATCACCATCTGTTAGAGGTGGGGCAGTTCTCTGCTGTTCATGGGGCAGTTTCCTTTATCTCTTCCACAACCAATCCTCCCTCCAGGAGATCTCTGCTGTCCATGGCCACTGAGTGTCCCTGCAGGGCTGATCCAATTCCATCATCCCATGGGGAGATGCTGCGCCCAGGGGAGGAGCCAAGCATTCCTACCTGGGTACAATCTGAGATTTGGGACACCAGGGCAGCCTTTGCCCAGTGCATTCCCAGAGGAGCAGCTTCTGCTGCCCTGCATTGCCAGAGGGAGCCCAGGCCCATCTCCAGCAGCCCTGGAGCTGCAGAGGAAACTCCCCCCTTGTGCAGGATCCCTGCTCCAGCAGAGCCACAGCTGGCACTGCAGGAGGGCTGAGCCCCCATGGGATGGGACTGCTGCTAACAGCCTGACCCACAGGGTGTCAAGTCCTATTCTGACTCTGCCAGTGTTGTTTTATATTATTGCATTTTTAATTTTATTTTTATTTTCTTCCCTAATAAAGAACTGTTATTCCTACTCCCATATCTTTGCCTGAAAGCCCCTTAATTTCGAAATTATAATTCAAAATGTAAACCTCCTCCTCGAAATCTGGACAGAGGAGGTTTACATTTTGAATTTCAGGGGAGGCTCCTACCTTCCTTAGCAGACACCTGTCTTTTCAAACCAAGACAGGTTGGCTTTACAAGTCCTACTAAATAGTAATAAATAAAATTAGTAATAAACTTATTACCAATTTCTAATAATATCAAAAAAAGAAACTTTTCAAACAATGTCAAGGATGAAGTTTTAAATTATTTACATTTTTCCTCCTGAAACTCATGTATTGATTTTAAAAAATTCCGGGCTTGGGAAATTTTTGGAAAGATTTTGAACCCTTTCTCCCAGTTCTTTGAGAAAGCTCCAAACTGTGAAGGAGGATGAGGAGCACTGGGTTTCCAGCTGGGTTCCCACAGGGAAGGGAGCTAAGGGGCTGCAGCTGCAACCAGGGATGGCATTCTAGGGGGAAACAATGGAATTTATCCACTTATCCAGCTCTTCTGGTGGTCCATGAAGATTCAAGGCAGGTTGGACAGTCATGAAGATGTTCAAAAGGTGTCCAAGGTCAGGTTAGATGGGACTTGAAGCAACCTAGGATAGTGGAAGGTACCCCTGCCCATGGCAGGGGGTGGAAGAGGATGAGCTTTAAGGTCCCTTCCCACCCAAACCATCCCATGATTCCATAATTGAAACATCCCAATTTCTCCCATCTTCAAGGGCAGCTCAGGAAAAAGGAGTAAATGATGCCCATGGAAACTTTGCCGCTGTGGGCTGTGAGAAGGGACCAGCACAGGCTCTGCTGCCTCTCCAGAGACTGGCATGGGAGGAATGATCTGGGAATGATTGATTTGGGAAAGGAAGGTTTGTGAGAAGAATTTCTGGTTTGGAATTATTTGGGAAGGGATGATCTTGGAAGGGAATGTTTGAGTAAGGAGGGTTTAGGAAGGAATGATTTAGGAAAGAAATTATTTGGGTAGGGGTGATGATTGGGATGATTTGGGAAAGGAAGGTTTGGGAAGGGATGATTTAGGTGGGGATGGTTTGGGAAGCTTTGGCAGGGGATGATTTAGGTGGGGGGATGATTTAGGTGGGGAGGATCTTGAAAGAAATGTTTTGGGAAGAGAAGGTTTTGGAGAGGGAGGATTTGAAAAAGGAATGACTTGGGTGGAAATTACTTCAGAAAGGAATAATTTGGGAAGGGAAGTTTTCGGTGGGGAGGATTCGGGAAAGGAAGGTTAGGGAATGGAATGTTTGGAAAGGGATTATTTGGGTGGAAATGATATCAGTGGGGGAGGTTTGGGAAGGGATTTTTTGGGCAGGGAGGGTTTGAGAAAGGGATGACTTGGGTGGAAATGATTTTGGAAGGGATGACTTGGGAAGGGATGTTTTCAGGGGGGAGGATTTGGGAATGGAATGTTTGGAAAGGGATGATTTGGGTGAGGTGGTTTGGGAAAGGGATGATTTGGGTGGGAATTATTTGGGAAGGGAAGTTTTGGGTGGAGAGGATTTGGGAAAGGAACTTTTGGGAATGGAATGTTTCTGTAAGGAGGCTGTGGGAAGGGATGATTTGGGAAGAGAATATTTCAGAAAGGGATGGTTTGGGTGGCAATGATCCGGGAAGGGAAGTTTTTCATGGGGAGATTTGGGAATAAAAGGTTAGGGAATTGAATGTTTGGAAAGAGAAGATTTGAGAAGAGATGATATGGGTGGGGAGGTTTGGGAAGGCAGTGTTTGGGAAAGGGATGATATGGGTGGGAATTATTTGGGAGAGGTATGGTTTGGTAATGCAAGGTTTTGGTAGGAAGAGTGTGAGAAGGAGAGAGCTTATTTGGGCAGGTGTGGTTTGGGTGGGGATTGTTTAGGAAAGGAAGATCTGGGTAGGGATGATCTGAATAGAGATGATTTGGGTGGGAATGAGTTCAGAAGGGAAGGTTTGGAATGAAATATTTCCTTAGGGAGGATGTGGGATGGGATGATTTGGATGGGGATCATTTGGGAAGGCAATGTCTAGGTAGGGTGTTTGGGATAGGGATGATTTTGGTGGAAATTATTTGGGAAGGGAAGTGTTTGGTAGGGAGCACTTTGGAATGGAAGGTTAGCAAATGGAATGTTTGGGAAGGGATGATTTGGGTGGGGATGATATGGATGGGGAAGTTTTGGGAAGGGAGGATTTGGGAAAGGAACTTTTGGGAATGGAATGTTTCTGTAGGGAGGCTGTGGGAAGGAATGATTTGGGTGGCCAGATTTTGGTAGGGAAGGCTTGGGAAAGAGATGATTTGGGAAGGGAATATTTCAGAAAGGGATGATTTGGGTGGGAATGATTAGGGAAGGGAAGTTTTGGGTGGGGAGGATTTGGAAATGGGAGGTTAGGGAATGGAATGTTTGGAAAGAGATGATTTGTGTGGGGATGATATGGGTGGGGAGGTTTGGGAAGGGAATGTTTGTGTCAGGAGGGTTTGGAAAAGGGAAGATTTGGGAATGGATGGTTTTGGTAGAGAGGGTGTGGGAAGGCATGATTTGGGTGCAGATGATCTGGGAAGGAATGGTTTGGGTAGGGAAGTTTTGGGAAAGGAAGGTTTGGGAAGGGCTGATTTGGGCAGATGTGGTTTGAGGGAGTGCAGTTTGTGAAAGGAAGATCTGGGTGGGGAGGATTTGGGAAAGGAAGGTTTGTGAGAAGTTTTGGGTGGGGTGGGTTTGTGAATGGAAGTTTGGGGAATGGAATGTTTTGGTATGGAGGGTTTGGGAAAGGAATAATTTGGGTAGGAATTATTTGGAAAGTAATGATTTGGGAAGGGAAGTTTTGCATGGGGGAGGATTTGGGAAAGGAACATTTGGGAATGGAATGTTTCGGCAGGGAGGGTATGGGCAGGGAGGATTTGGGAATGGAAGGTTTGGGAAGGGATGATCTGAGTGGAGATCATATGGGTGGGGAGGTTTGGGAAGGCCCCTGTGGAAGCCAATGATTTCCTTCCACACAGCCCTGTGCTGCACACGTGTGGCAGGATGTGACCTGGTCCCAGGGCCTGATCCCCACATGCACAGGGCACCTGCTGCTCCACACAGCACGGCTGGGATGTGCGTGTGTGGGTGGCACAGCAGGGTAAGAGCCACTCATGGTCACACTGTCCCTAATCCATCCTGCTGCCTCCCTGCTTGGCAGAGATGCTGGGAGAGCTGTCACTGCCTGCCAGGGATGGCTGAGGAGCAGCCACTGTGTTGGTTGGCCCTGTCTTCATGTGAGGGATGTGTGGTGTGAGCAGCCTCTGGAATTAGCAGGCTGTTCAGGTGTTGGCTGCTTCAAGGGCCACCATGCTCCCCATCCCTGCAGGTGCAGTGGGGACAGGGCTGATGGCCTCACTCAGCAATGCCAACTCCAGAAAGCCAGAACACAACGCAAGAGATAGCCCGCAGCAATGCAGGAGTGGGAAGGAGAAGTCCAAGATACTGTTGTGTCCTGGGCTTCAGGAAATGAGGAGATGCTTAATGACACATCTGGTGAACTCTGCATTGGCACATGGTACTGGTGTGGAGCTTCCACCTCAGGCTTTGTGTCTGCTGGATTTGATAGTGTCTTTAGAGGGATCAAGGATGCAGGGGGGTGACTGGAGCTGGACAGTTTGGGGGTTTTTCCACAGAAAATGCTTTTTTGCTCATCTTGAAGACATTTTAAATTATCTTGGGAAAAAATACTTCTTTAGAAAAAATGTGGGATTCAGAAGGTTCCAGATTTCTAACATGACCCATTTGGAAGCCATAAGATTGGAGAAGATCAGAATCTCTTTGTTCAGAGCTGGTCTGTGCTTCAAAAAGTAAAACTGATTCCTCTCCTCCTGCCTGGAGATGCAAAACTCCTTCACATTCATTCACGTGCCTGGGGACTGTGGTGTTTGCTGGGCCCTTTGCAGATGTTGTTTCTGTTTCTGGAAAGAGAACAGTGACCTAGTTCCAGTGAGAAGAGTTGGGATGTTCTGCACCAGCCTGTCTATGCAGCACCAGAGTCTGCACCAGTATTTCCAAACTCTGCTCCAGACTCTCCAAACTCTGCTCACTCACATTTGTGTGTTGTTTATCTCTTGAATGGAAAAATAAGATATATGTAGTTTGTTTTTTTTATGTGCCCCCTCATTAAGATAATGCTGAGCAGGAGAGCAGACCTGAGCAGTGCTGTCAGACTTCCTTACAGGGATCCAGCCCAAAGAACACGTAGCTCGGGAAGCTCGCTGCGAGGCCATCCATCACCCAGACCCAACTGTCCCCATGCAGACAAAATGCCAGAGCCCAGCAGAAAGAGGAGAGAGTGATTCCCTCAGCCCATCACAGACCGAGCTACTCCTACCATTAATCCTTCCAGAGAATATGGCTCCTTTCTTTCATAATGGCCTTATATCGAATCAGGCAGATTTAGAATATATACAAGGGAGGAGTTCCTGGCTGTGAGGGTGGTGAGGCCCTGCCTCAGGTTGCCCAAAGAAACTGTGGGTGCTCCTTCCCTGGAATGTCCAAGATCAGGCTGGATGGGGCTTGGAGCAACCTAGGACAGTGAAAGAGGTCCCTGCCCCTGGCAGGGGGTGGGACTGGATGAGCTTTAAGGTTCCTTCTAAGGAAGGTTCCTTCTAAAGTTCCTGTGATTCTCAGGCAGCATTGAAAAGATCTTGGTTTCCCACTTACCTGTCTGCATTTATGGGGCAGTCACTCAATTTCTGTCTCTCCAACTTCCTCAGTGGACCCTGGATTATTCACCACCAGGCACAAAGGCAGATGACAAATACAAATGGATGATAAAGCTGTTCATAAGCACTTGAAACTGTGTTTGCCTCTCTGACAGATCTTTCTTTGGGCAAGACATTGAGGGGATGCTCTGCAGTTTGTGTGTGTTGGTGTGAACGTCCCCTTGGAGCAGCAGATAATCCCCACCAACCTGCAGAAATTCAGATTAGTTCTTCCTTCCCCACAGGGCTAAGACTAGATCCCTGCCCTGAAAACAGCTCACAACCTGGACTTCTCCCCCTGTATCCATCCTGCAAAACAGCCTTTGTGCCCTGCCCTGGGAACAGCCAGCAGCAGAGGGTCAGTTGGCAAAGACCTCTGGCAGTGGCTATGGCCATGCAGAATGAGGACACAATGACCAACACAACAGGCAGTGACTGGGCCCATGATCTGTGAGGTGGAATAAGCAAGATCCTGAGGTGAGAGATAACCCTGGAATCCCCACTGCTTCCCAAAGGGTGTTAAAGCCAGTTGGTTGTCACTCCTGTCACTCCTGGGGACGGTACATTGACTGACATCCCCTGTCCCTTCTGTCACACACAAGGGGTTCTGCTCATACCACTTGGACACTGCTGGGTGCCGAGGGCAAGTGGAAGGGTTCATGCTGGAAATGGCATTAAATAAATCCCTTTCCCAATGCAGTCTCCCACTGAGGTTTTACATCACTTTTGATCTTACCAAAAGGTAAAACAAGCAAGTTTAAAAGGAGAAGTGTCAAGATCACTTCAGATGGGAGCCCTGTTGGATGTTGTCATGCTGGTCCCTGCACTGATATGTGTCTGTGTCTGGGACATGAGTTCCCCACACCCCTCCTCCAGCTCACTTCTCCTGTGATCCCATGGGAAACAATCCTGTCCATCTTAGTGGCTTTTCAAAACCCTCAGGAAATACCCCAAGAAGAGCCTCCCACCACACATGAGGCTCTCTGGGCTCAGAAAAGGGATATTTTGGGAGCTGATTCCCAGGCTGGTGGAACCCTGTCGGCTCTTGCAATGCCCACAGGCTGGAAACCTGACCAGGGCTTGAGACTCAAGGACTGCTCTGTGTGTCACCATCTCTTGGTTTGTTACAACAGAAAATGGTGACATTTAAAGCCTTTCTCTCTAAGAGGAAGAGGAGCACACAACGAGAAGTTAATGATGGCGGCCGTGCCCTGCAGGCTCTGGGCTCTGCCCTTCCCTGCCATCCTCTCTGCTCCCCATCCACACCACATCTGGATGGCCGGGCTGGGGCTGTTTGCCTGCACAGGAGGCAGTGGGGCAGGGGTGGGTGGGGCGAGGCAGCAGCTGCTGCTCTGGGTGCATGGAGCAGCTGGAAGGAGCGATGCTCCCGATCCTCCCGATGCTCCCGATCCTCCCGTGGCTGGGGCGGGGGCAGAGCCCCTGCGCTGCCTTCTCCCCTCCCGCTGCAGCCACACTCCGAGCCAAACACTCCAGGGGCAGCAGAAGGGAGCTCAGCAGGTACTGATGGGGTTTGGTGCTGGGGTGAGCAATGAAGGTATCTGGCCCAGGTGGGCAGGAGGCTGCTGCCCTTGCCCCAGGCACACTCTTGGTGGCCTTGCTGGTGCCTGTGGAGGGATGAAGAGCTGCTGGGGGAAAGCAAAGCAGTTGGAGCCTACAGTATTCCAGCTTCTGGCATTTTAGAGAGGGCAATTAACAGTCCAGAGCTGAAGAAGTTTTGTTTCTGTCATGGCTTTCTGGCCATCCTATTACTCTTACTGATAGCTGAGTGACAGGATTTCTGGGGAAATGCAAGGGGTTGAGATGAGATCCTGAAAACCGGGATTGGAGGTTTGAATTTCCAGCTCAGGCAGCGCCCTGCAGGAGGTGACTGGGATGTGATCCCACCAGTTGCAGACCAACTGGCCACCTGCTTATCAAAGCTTGGGAGGCTTAGGCTGGATATCAGGAAAAGGTTCTTCTCCCAGATGGTTGTCAGGCACTGAACAGGTTCCCCAAGGAATGGTCACAGTCCCAAGGCTGCCAGAGCTCCAGAAACATTGGACAATGCTCTCAGGGACAGGGTGGGTTTGTTGGGGACTCTGTGCAGGGCCAGGGGTTTGACTTTGATGATGCTTGGGGGTCCCTTCCAGCTCAGGATATTCTGTGATGCTATGAGAAGCAACCATGGTGGATGTTCCCAGTGATCCCTGGGCACTGCTTTTCCTTCCAGGTTGGAGGTTGGTGACCTTGGCCAAACTGCAGTTGCTGCTTCAAGCCTCCTCCCATGCAGGGGATTTGGGGTTGCATGTCAGAAACACACGCTCAGAACCCTGGTACTGGCTTCCCTGCTTGCTGTTCCTGCCTGGGATGTTGGAATGCTGGGCTATATCACAGCATAGGCTGCATGACCTTCAGAGTCCCCATCCCATCCAACACTTCAGTGTTCAGCCCAGTCAAGGCTGGGAAATGCAGTTAAATGCCATAAACTAGCCAAGGTGGTGGAGAAAAACCTTCTCACTATGCACCCTAATGGTGTATTTTCTAGATTAGATCTGTGCCTCCTTGTGCCTCTTTGTCAGAAATCCAGGGAAAATCACAGTAAGGAGCTAACAATTTGGAGGACAGGCTTAGCCGTGGACTGTGTGACCTTTCTGACAAAACCCTCAGCAAAAGCCCCTGCTCAGCCTGTGCCAAGTGAGCTGGTGACAGTAGGAGCTCCTCTGCCTGGGGGTTGGTGCAATTTGCATTGGCTCAGGAAAATGTCACAGGTTACATGCTCTGGGGCAAGTTTTGTTCTGTCTCTGGCAGTTCAGGGGGGAATTGGTCACACTCTCCACCTCTGACCTGCTCCCAACCCATCTCAGAGCCCTGTGAAATCTGCAGCCAATAGCTCTTGGCTCGAAGATATTCTGTGTCAAGACACCAGAGTGTGACTAGTGCCACTCTAAATCCCATCACATCAGCCTGGGAATGAAAGAAGCAGTTCTATCCAACAGCAACTGTCTGCCTAAGGATTCAGAGTGATAGGGAAACCTCTGCTCAGAGATTCAGGGCAGGCAAAGGAAACGATATGTTCTGGGCTAGTGGGGCTGGGGAAAGAAGGAGCAGTGGCTGACTGCCTCCTAAAGAGAAAGAATGCTGTGCTCAGTCTCCCAGGGGAGGGGAGAGTGGTGTGGTGCATGGCCTGGGAAATGAGAAGGGGGCTGGTACTCATCCTAAAAATCAGTATTTCTGTGCAAATCCTTGTTGGACTGAGTTGGAGCAGGTTGACAGATTTTGTCTGTGTTGAAAAAATCTTTTTGTCTGTGTTGAAAAAATCTACTAATGGCAGCTGTTCTTGGAGCTACTGCCCATCATCCCACTGTATCCAGTTTACTGGTTTCCCATGTCTCAGGGGAGTCCCACCACAGTCTGTGGCTCACAAGAGCCATCAATGCCTGCACTCACCTCCAATAGGCACCTTTGGGATGCAAGGCACCTGGGGTTCAGGTGAGGGGAAGCCACTGCTGGGACTGAACCTCTTTTTCAGGGCCAGATTATCTGAGGAGGTCTGCCTGGTGCTCCTGCTGGTGCTGCTGCAGCTTTCCAGGCATGGTCTGGGGTTCTCCAGAGCCCTTCCTTGGGGCTTAGCTACCTCTGGGACAGCAGGATGCTGACTCCAGTCTGTCTGGAAGGTGCTGGAATAAAGCACAATGTAGAAGAAGCCTGGGGAGGGAACTGTCCCTGCTTTTGTGGGACTGATCCTGGCTCTGCACCCCCCCAGAGGGCTGTGATGAGCTGCACGTCCTGAGCACCACATCAGCTCTGGCAAACGCCAGTCCCTGCACTGGGACTGGAGAGGATCCCTGTGCCCTGGGTATCAATTTTGCTCCTCTAACAAGGCAGCTCTCATTTGCATGGTGCCGTGCTGTGGAGCTGGGAGGGCACAGACACAGGGACAGAGCTGACCTGGCTCTGCTGCCTTCCCCGTGAGCACCAGCCCGGCCCCTTAATGGCAGCTGTGAAAGGACTGGCTCATTTACACTAATGCAGTGAGAGCCCCGTCTGAGTGTGGGCTTTGTGCGGGAGCAAACTGCCTCTGCTCCCTGGAAAGGCAGCATTATGCGGTCTCTCTCACTCCAATATGCTAATACACCAACTCCCTGCAATTTCATTTTCAACAGGGACTAATTTAAAAGAAATGACCAGCCTGACAGTGGACTTCAAAGATATCTTTTGATGAGTTTTAGCAGCTTCAGCAAAACTCTAATTTGAATTTCAGTGGCTGCCATGTGATTTTCTCTGTGACAGTTAAGAGAGATGATAGTGCCAGCTCCATCTGTCATTGGAGCCTCTTCTCTTCCCTCTTTTCACTGATTTGTTACAGAGTGGGGGAAAGGAGAGAGGGGAAAAGTTGAAAGAGAGGGTGGCTAAATTCTGGTGCTCTTATGCAGAGGCATACAAAGGGGAGATATGGAGCTGGTGGTACGAAGTGATGGGAGCAGCTGGGCAGCATCACTGACACCACAGACAGGACCCCAGCCCAGGTAACACCCCAGCCCAGGTAACATCCCAGCCCAGGTAACATCCCAGCACAGGCAGCACCCTGCTTGCACAGGCAGTCTGCAGCTCCAGGGTTTGACAAGATGGTGCACTGGCTCAGGCACTCTGGTTAAAACTGATAATGGAACAGGAATACTTTCACAAGGAAATTAGCAAGTGTTTTCTGTCCTAGCTGGGCACTCAGGCTGACAGCCCAGTCAAGGTGAAGCACCCTGGGTGCTGCAATCTCCTTTGTGTTAAATACATTTCATTCAGGGTTGCAGCATTGGACAGCAGCTGGAATCGTGGCCAGGATTGGGACAACATGTCACCCAGTCCCTGTGCTGTGAGACAGGACAGAGCATCACCAGGCAATGGGGCCAGTGCAGGGCCTGTCTCCATCTCCTCCTGTGTCAGTCCTGCACCCCACCACCATGCACCACTCACTACAGTCGTGGCTGTGCCTCCTGGGTGGATGCAGCACAGTTCCTGCTCCCCCTCACATGTCTGGAGCTGCCTGTTATGGTTGTCACCTGTGATTTCATGGTGCCTCTTACATCTTAAGCTTCCCTTGTCAGAGACAGCTTCATTGCTGGCTCCCCTGAGCCCTCGGGAGTCCTCTCACGCTGAGCTGGCAGCTTTGGGGGCAGAGGCACCGCAGCCTTTTGTTCCTGGGGACCCGGATTTGCATCCCCCCTTCTGATGCCTGTGGACAGAGCCATGGCCAGGCATGTTCAGGGCCAGTCCCAGCATTTGAGCTTGCCCTTCTCTCACAGGGAAGCCCTGGCCCGGACGATAGGAGCCACTTGTGGCAGCTCTGGCTGGCCAGGGCATGCGGGCAGCATGGGAGTGGCTGTCAATCCCACTGTAAGCCCCAGACAAGTGGCAGGACCTGCTCAGCTCATGTAAAATCTGGGATTAGAGATGCCTTCAAGTGCCCCTGTTCCTGGTTACAGCTGCTCCCAGAGACCTAGGCCAGGAGTCACGCTAGCAAAGCCTTGTTTTCCTCTGGTGCCCTGCATTGTTGGCTGGTCCCTTGGAACGGGATGATCACAGCCTGGGTTTCTCAGTGGTCAGCATCCTGCTAGTGCACACTGGTGACACCCTGAAACCAGGCTGGGTCCCTGCCCTGACAGCAGAGCCTGGAGAAGGAAGGGATGTGCTGCATCCCCATGCACCCACCCCATCAATGTATTGCCCATGCACTCTGGGGCTGTGCATTCCCATACCTCTGGGAGCCCAGCACTACAGGGGTCAGTGCTGGGAGGTGTCTGTGTGAGACATGGTGTGCTGCCAGGGTGGGCAGAAGGACCCTGAAAGCTGGAGATAGTAACTCTCTGCAGACCCTGGATGCAAAAGGTGCTGGAGATGTGATGAGAATCATAGAATCATGGAATATTCTGAGGTGGAATGGACCCAGAAAGATCATTGAGTCCAAATCCTGGCCCTGCATGAAAACCCCAACAATCCCACCCTCGCCTGAGAGTGTTGTCCAAATGCTCCTGGAACTCTGGCAACCTTGGGACCATGACCATTCCCTGGGGAGCCTGGGCAGTGCCCCACCACCCTTGACTGGGGTCAGCTGCACGAGTGCCATGCCAACTTTGAGGGGTCTTTGCATCCTGTGGGAACATGACACAGCAAGGAATGAGACAGAAGCAACAAGGAAACCCTGCAAAAAGGAGGTGAGCATGTCCTGAGTGGCAGCTTCAAGGCCAATAAAGGGTTGTATCCTGCCCCTGCCAAACCTGGGAGTGTTTGGACCAGGACTGCCAGTCCTGATGATGGAGGCAATGGCATTGCCCTGTGTTTCTGAACATTCCCTCTTTTGGCATAGTAGAGCTACTCCTACTGGTGATGGCTCATGGATACAGCACTCACCCCTTGCCATGCTCAGGCTGTACCCCAGGAGCTCACACAGGTGGGCAGCCCCTACAGCACATCCCTGCCGCTCCCGCTGTCCCCTGCTGCACAGAGCTGGGGCCAGTTGCCATCTAAGCCCATGTGACAGTGCTGCCAAGGCTCCCTGGTGGGGATCCAGCTCTCAGAGTTAGCCTCTGCTCTGAAAGCCTCTGTGAAATCACTCCGACGTTAGGCACTTCCTAATAAAGCTGTCACAGACACCCCCATTATCTCCCAGCTCAGCCCCCTGCCCTCTGTTTAACCAGATAATCTGCTTTTTAAAAATACCTTTTCCTCTGGATCAGTGGAAGCTCAGGTCTGTCCCAGTTCCTTGTCACTGAAGCGCACTGAGGAATTATCAGCACGCAGAGCTTTTTTTTTTCCTTTGTCATTGTGTGATACTGAAAAGTCTATTTTGTGGCTAATTATGCTGGCATCTGCGTGCCTCCCTTGGCGTGCATCTGAGCCTGTCCCTGCTGCAGTGGAACAGCCTGTGTGGGGAGGCTTCTCTTCCATTAGACATGCAGAGATCAGACCTGAAATTTGCCCCAGACCTATGCACAGTGCTGATGCTCCGGTCTTACACATCCTTTTGTCCTCACCCTTGGAAATCCCCATTTCTCTCCCACGGCCTGGGGGATGAGTGGGTTTTCTCTCAAGCAGCAAGGTCTGCCACCAGACGGTGGCTATGGGATGTGTCAGGATGTGAGAACGTTCCTGGGATCAGGCTGCAAATGTCACTGCAGCATCATGGTCTTCTGTCCTGTCTGCCATCCTGGCCATGTCCCCTGCTGTCCCTACCAGCAGCCAGTGCTGAGGTGGCCTTGGGGCTCTGGGCAGAGCCAGTGTGGCCCCACTCCAGTTGCCCAGGGTCTCAAGCTGGTACCCAAGTGGGGCAGTGCTACTGCAGATGCCCCTGCAGATGTCACTGTCCCTTAGGCTCACCCCAAGGGCCACGGTGGGAATCTGTTCCCCTTCCCCACTGTGCCCAGCCCAGGTAACTTGCCCATGGTGATTGTAGCCTCAGACATCAAGGACAGCTGGGGACAAACAGCACAAAGGTTGTTCCCACCTTGTGGAGGAGCACTAGGCTCTCTGATCCCCTGTGAAGTGCCAGGACGCTCCCCACTGTAAGGTCTGCCCTTCAGAAAGGCTCCCTAATCCCAGCAAGCACTCAGGCAGGGAGGCCCCTCCCTGGGCTGTCCTCAAGGCAGGCAATTCCTCTCTGTGTTGGACAGTTGGTGGTGGCCTTCCCTTGCCTGGCCTGGCTCTACAGGAAATGGGCAGGGTGGAAAGGCTTCACCTGTGCTTTCAGTCTTGAATTTTGCTGAGAGCAGGGGAGTGCAAGGACAAGGCACCCTGAGCCACACCATTCCAGGCTCTGCTGGTGGTGCTGGTCAGGCTTGGTATGACACCTGGTCATCATCTGGAAACCACACATAAAAACCACTTGGCCACGAATGGACAGATTGCAAAGCCCAGCTGCCATTGCTAATGCCTTGGGTAGTCACAGGGGAACTGGTGTAAAGCACTGCACGACACCCTAGGGGTCAGGAAAATGACATATCAGCCTGGAGAAGAGGCTGATTTATATTCCAGGACTGAGCTCCCCTCTCCTGGGAGGATGATGTCTCTAATCCGGCTCACCTTGCTGAGACAGAGCACCTGTAACACCCACAGCCCTCGCAGAGCTGGAGGCAGCCCCAGCTGTAATTACCCAAGTTCACACCAATGTGTCTGGGGTTAAATTGCTGCTTTGGAGAGCTACTGGAGCAACACCGAGGATTTGTGTCAGATAAGAAGTGTGACATTGTTATGCAGAATAAAAAAGAGCCTTATCAGGAGTGTACCAGCCCAAGTGTTTGTTCAGCTCTCTGAGCAGCTGACTCTGGGAGTGGCCAGGCTGGCAGTGGCTGCAGGGGCTGGATGTTGGATCCCAGCTGGCAGAGGCCCTGCCTGCACTGAGTCCCTGCACTGCTCTGTTGGATATAAGGGAGAGCCCGAGCCATGCAGTGTGAGCCTGGCCTGTTGTTTGCACGGTGCTGGCAGTTCTCTGATGGCTGGGACAGGACCACACCACACATGACCCACAGCTGGAAATGCCTCAAGCCACTGCATCCCTCTGAAGGGATGGCCATGGTGCCATGCTCCTGATATCCAGGAGCAAACTGGTGAGGAATCATGGGGAGGTACATGGTGCATCTTCCTATAGCACCATGAGAGGATGAAAAGAAGGAAGTTAAAGACAGCAGTGCAACAGCTGAGAGGAAGATCATCTGAAGCCAGGAACAAGACCCTCAGATGTGTTTCCAATGCCCCTGCATTGAGACAGGACCTGGGAACAGAGAGCAATGAGCTCTCACCAGGGGACTGTATTGCCACTAAAAGGGAGGAAATGAATTTTTCCACATGCATTAAGACAAGACACACCAACGTGAGGACAGATGTTCCACGCACCCAGAAATGCACAGAGAACTGCTGCATCCTCGTGTCTCATCACAGTGGGTACAGCAGAAAGTGAAATCATGAAAATGATAATGGGTGGAGAGCGATTTCCACATGAGAAGAGAGGAGAAAGGAGCTATTTAGTTTGAGAAGGGACGAATGAAAGGGTGAGATGGATAGAATAATGAATGGGACAGGGGAGATGCATCCACCAGCCACTCTCAACAAAGCAAGAGGCACCTGGGGAGCTGAAAGGGCCCTTCTTGCAAATGGATGCAGGAAGGAGCTTTCTCCGGGTTCAAATGATTTGTCTGTGGAATCTGGGGCAGGAGGGTTCAAGTGACCTGTAGGATCCAAGGCAGCAGGAAACAGAGGACAAAGTACCAGCTCATTTCTGCCTGCAATGTCTCCAGTGCTTCTCACCAGCACTGAGCAAGGCAGGATGTCTGCTCTGCTCTGTCTCCTTCCCCAAATGGCAGAGATGCCCAGCAGCTCCTAGTGTGGTGTTTCCCTCTAGTGTCACAGCAAGCAGATTGTGGCTGTGGCCACTCATAGGCACAAAGACTGTGGTGGTGACCATAGGGCCCTGGTACATTGCAAATGAGTCAGCCAGGCGTGAAATCCAGTGCTGGGCACCAAATGTCTTATGAAATGACTGTGTACTGCAGACACAGTGGGCACACCCATGGGAATTAGATGCAGCATTACCAGGTGCTGCACCCCAAGGCAGTGAATACAAGTTGAGGCAAGCTCAAAGACAGTTCCCTGCTGAGTCCTGGCCACTCAGTGCATGTATGACTGGGCAAGGAGCTCTGGAAATTGGGAAATACTGCCTGAGATGTAGTTGGGCACTCCAGAATAAAGGTGGTGGGAGAGGGGGAGATGGCTGTGGGGGAGCTGCATTGCACGGAGTCTCAGAGGTGCGTGTGATGTGGAAATTGGTATTCAGAGGATCCCTGTAGGATTTAGGAACAGTCAGAAGGGAGTTACCCAGCCAGAGTGAATGGGGAAGGAAAGCAGCATTAATACTGTCTTTTCTATGTTGCTTTTGTCCCCTTTCTCCAGGGTCAGACAGCAGTGTGCCTTCTGGGGCTTCCCATAGATGAGGAGTTGCTCTGTCCTTTTCCTGTGGAGATGGGAGCTGCTTCTCCCTGCGCCCTCTCCCTGGGGCACTGCTCTGCCAGGCACACTGGGCATACTGGGAGCTGGTGGAGGAGCCAGTCCACAGCCCTGTACTCCTGACCCTGCCTGGTGACAGTGACAGCAGAAGGGTGATGCTGTGGACAGTGGCATGGTGCATGTTACTCCCATAGAGCTGTATTAGGATCATTTTGGGTGTTTTTCCTGGGTCTGCTGACATGACAGTCCAAAAGGCTCTGCTGCCACCACAAGGTTCTTTCCACACTGTTTCCATCCCAGGCAGTGTTCCCTGCTGGGGACCACCTGTGTCCCAGCCTCACCATCCCTGTTTGGGACAGATGGAGCAGGTGGGGAAGGAAAAGACCCCAGGGCTCTTCACTGCATCCACATGGCATCCCCAAAGGTCTTCAGAGCCACTCTAGCAAGCAGCACTGCCTTGTCTCACCTCTGTGCAAAGGATCTGCCCTGCCCCACGGTCTGGCTGTGTGGAGATGACAGGGCTGGGCAGCTGCAGGTGGTGGCAGGGGCAGGTTCCCACCAGCAGCCCTCCAGCAGCTGGGAACGATGCGGGCACAGAGTCTGGAGTGAGCCGTGGAGAAGCCTGCTGCTGTTGCCTTCAGAGCTGTGTCCTCCCAGGATGTGGTGGCTGGGTCAGAGTTCAGCTTTGTTGCCAAGTCTGGGAACAGCACCTTTAAATCAACACCTGGAACCCGTCCAGAATGATACTGGCTTCTTTCTCCCTTCTTTTTTTTTTCTCTTTCTTTCCTTCAGCATTTCCCACAAAGCAGAAAGACAGAAAAAGTCTCTGTAAGGGTTAAAAAATGTGTCGATGTGGTGCTTAGGGACATGGGTTAGTGATGCATCTGGCAGTGCTGGGTTAACAGCTGGACTTGATGATCTTAGAGAGCTTTCCCAACCCCAGTGATTCTATTATTCTGTGACTGTAAGTTGGTTTTGAGGTGAATTGAGTGATTTTTGCTGATTCAGCATGCAGCAGATCTTGGGTTCATATGCCTGAGGAAAAAGGATACATAGGCAGGGATCTGATTGAGTTTTAAAAGCCATGGACTTTGCAGATACCTTGCAGAGGAAGGACACAGCCAGGAAGTTGCACACAGCTTTCAAGGGGATTCATCTCATCACCAGGGATCCATTGCATAATCAGGGATGCACTGCCTTTCCAGCCCCAGCCTACAGCAGGTCACCTCCTTACCTGAGGGGATCTGTCCTGGTGCTCCTCACTGGTGACCCCCACGTGCTCCTCTGGATCCACCAAGTCCAGCCAGTGTGTAGGACTCTTGCCAGCCCCTTTTCTGCAGGGTCAGCTGGGAGGGCAGTGTCCAGCATATCCCTGTACTTTACATCTGGGAGTGCCTGCACTTCCCCACACTGACAGGGTAATTGCAATATTGTCATGACATGTAGCAGATCAAAGACTTGGTGCAGGGGAGGTGGCAATGGTGGTAAGAATGACATGCAGTTTGCATTTAGAAAGCACTTAAAAGGCAATTATCCAGCGCTGGGAGCCCTGGCCAGAGAGTGTGGCTCATGTATTTTAATGTGGATTTCAAAGAGATGAAGATTGGTGCCCAGCAGGAGGCCTGGCAGTGCAGGCAGCTGTGTGCAGCTTGCTGCAGGCCAGGCTCCACTGCAGTGGCCTAGCAGGGAGCTGCAGGCAGGCAGCTGTGCTGAGCCCTGCTCCTGATGTTCTGCTGCAACCAGACATCCCTCCTCTTCCTCTCCCTGCAGGGCCATCCTGCAGCTGAGAGAACAAGAGGCGAGGAGGAGGAGGGACTCTTGGCATTGATCCCAGGCATCACTGCTGTGGAACAGCTCCTTGTTCATGGAGAGGGAGGTAGGGTTGTCTGTGCAGGGCCAGGAGACTTCCATGATCCTTGTGGACTCCTCCCACCTCAGGATATTCTATTCTATTCTATTCTATTCTATTCTATTCTATTCTATTCTATTCTATTCTATTCTATTCTATTCTATTCCTATTTCTATTTCTATTTCTATTTCTATTCATTTCCATTCTAGATGGGCTCTGGTTGCTACAGCCAGCTGAATCAATACTGGCTTTCCTGCTCTGGCCCAGGGGCTCAGGACCTCCCTTGTGCCAGCCACTGACCATGTTGCTGATAGGGAGGGTCTCTCTCAGCCTCTCCTCTTTGCTAGCTAATCCAAAGCAGCTGCAGCTTTGATAAGCTGAGCATATAAAAAGGAGGAAATGAGACTTTTTGCGCAGGCAGACAGTGACAGAACGTGTGTGTGTGTGTGTGTGTGTGTGTGTGTGTGTGTGTGTGTGTTTATGTATGTGTTATGTATGTGTGTACCCAGTTTTAAACTAATTGAGGACTGTTTTTGATTGGGTGTTAGGAGGAAATTCCTCCCTGTGAGGGTAGTGAGGCCCTGGCACAGGTTGCCCAGAGAAGGTGTAACCACACTCCTGGAAGTGCCCAAGGCCAGGTTGGACAGGACTTGGAGCAACCTGGGATAGTGGAAGGATTCCCTGCCCATGGCATGGGGTGGAATGAGATGAGATTTAAGGTCCTTTCCAACCCAAACCATTCTGGGATTCTCTGATCCCTCCACAATGAATGAGGTGCCTCCCATGCCTCTCTGTGATGCACAGTCCAGCTGAGGGCTGCCCTGAGTCAGCCAGAGTCCCTCGCTCCTTCCCAGGCACTCATTCCTGCACCACTGGGCTGGGAGGGAAGTGCCCCTGCAGCTCCATTCCTGCTTAGCAGTGGGCATTGCTGATGGAAAAGAGAGACCACCCAGGTCAGGCAGCTGGTTCCCTGTTTTCTATTTAGAATCATAGAATCATTTAGGTTGGAAAAGACCTTTAAGATCATTGAGTCCAACCATCAACCCAGCACCACCATGTTTACCATTAAACCATGTCCTCAAATGCCCCATCAACACATTATTTAACAATTCCATGGATGGTGACTCCACCCTTGCCATGGCAGCCTGTTCCAATATCTGAACACCCTCTCAGTGAAGAAATTTTTCCTAATATCCAATCTAAACCTCCCCTTGCACAGCTTGAGCCACTTCATCTTGTTCTGTCCCTGTTCCCTGGGAGCAGAACCCAGCCCCCCCTGGCTGTCCCCTCCTGTCAGGAGCTGTGCAGACCCACAAGGTCCCTCCTGAGCCTCCTTTTCTCCAGGAGCCCCCTCAGCTGCTCCTGGTGTCCCAGACCCTTCCCCAGCTCCATTCCCTTCTCTGGACACACTCCAGCCCCTCAGGGTCTTTCCTGTCATGAGGAGCCCAGAACTGACCCCAGGATTTGAGGTGGGGCCTCACCAGTGGCCAGCACTGGGGACAATCACTGCCCTGGTCCTGCTTTGCCTTGGCCTCTTGCCCACCTGGGCACATGCTGGCTCATGTTCGGCACCCCCAGGTCCTTTTCTGCCCAGCAGCTTTCCAGACTTTTCTGCATGCCTGGAGCACTGCCTGGGTTTGGTGTGACCCGAGTTCAGGACCTGGCACTTGGCCTCGTGCAGTTGCCTCGGCCCATCAATCCAGCCTGTCCTGATACCTCTGCAGAGCCTTCCTGCCCTTCAGCAGATCCCACTCCCACCCCCCTTGGTGTTGTGAGTAAACTTATTGAGGGTACACTCAATCTTCTCATCCAAATCATTGGTAAAGATGTTAGACAGGACTGGACCCACTACTGAGCCCTGGGGAACACCACTTTGAGACAGCTGGGATCTCCCAAGTGTGCCAGGACTGCTGACAAATGATGGAAAGTGTCTTGATAAGCACTTCCACCAGATCCTTCAGATCGCATCTGACTCCATAGACATGTGTGAATCTCTCTGGTGTGGCTTGCTGACCATTAACCCTTTTATAATGGTGGGTGTCATTCTGCTCCCTGGCCCTGTCTTCTAGCTCAGGGGGAACAGGCTTAGACAGAGTAAACAGGTAAAGCAGTAAGGAATAAATTATCACTTGTAATTATCATAGAACTCTAGAATGGTTTCGGTTGGAAATGGAAGGGACCTAAAAGCCCTTCCAGTTCCATCCCTTGCCATGTGTGGGGACACCTTCCACTATCCCAGGTTGCTCCAAGCCCCATCCAACCTGGCCTTGGACACTTCCAGGGATCCAGGGGCAGTCACAGCTCCTCTGGGCAACCTGTGCCAGGGCCTCACTACCCTCACATGGAATGATTTCTTCACATTATCTAACATAACCCTTCCCTCTCTCAGTTTAACCCAGTTGAACTTCTTCATTGCTGGGTGGAGCAGCAAAGAGCACAAGGGATATCCCCTAAGCCAAGCTGGAGACCTGTTGTCTTCCAGGGAGCACTCCACCAAGGCTTCCCAGCCCCTGGGCTGCCCCAAGGGTGGGCAGACAGCAGTTCTTCAGAGCAAACCTGTCAGTGGTGAGTGCTGAACTGGACTTCAGCATCTGTGTGTGAGGAGGCAAAGGACAGGAGGGCAAGTGGATGCAGGTGGCATCGCACCACGGCTCGGTTTGGGCTGCGCACCTTTGTGTAGGCACCTCATCCCTCTGCAGGGCCAGATGGAACTTGTTTTTCAGTGAGTGCAGGAACATCCAGACGTGTCTGCCGGCATCAGCCGGGCCCGTGCTGCAGCCTGATGTGCTGCAGCCTGATGTGCTGCAGTCTGATGTGCTGCTGACAGCGCTGTTCCAGCCCCGGGTCCGGCCCGGCGGCCCCGGCCCGGCGCTGCCGCTCACCCCGGGCTCTGTCCGTCTGTCCGTCAGCCCATCCCCGGGCTCTGCCTTTGACAGGTCTGCCAGGGAAGGTCTGACAGCCATTCCAGGGGAAGGGGCCGTCTCCCTGCGGAGCTTGGAACCCCTGTCCGACGCCCCACCTGGCTGAGTGCGTGCCCTGCTGAGAGCTGAGCTCCAGCACGCGGAGAGCCCGAGCACACCCAGCGGCAGCGCCCGCCCAGCATCAGCTCCCCCAGCATCAGCTCCTCCGCCCTCTGGAAATCTGCTCTGAGCTGCGGGGGTGCTGCTTCCCAGGCTCGGAAAATCTGGCAGGTGTCTGCAAAGAGCCCCAGCAGCCCCTGTCCTTGCTCCCCACCACCTACTGGAGCAGGCAATGCCTTTGTGGGAAGTTCCACAGCTTTGTGCCTGAGTGGGACGGGCTGAAGATAAAAAAGCTACAGGGATATTCATTCTGATTTCAGATCACAATTCTGACTCCAGTTTAAAGCTGTTTGGTCTGTGTTGCTGTTCCCATGAACAGTAGTACCTACTGCAGTGCCCTCACACTGCCCTGGGATGGTAACTGGGACATCAGCTCTCCTGCAGGGAAGGAGATGTGGTTAGTGGATCCAGCAGAGTCATGTAGAGAGTACCTGGCCTGGTCCTTAACTTCACCCATAGATTTTGGAAACTTTTCCTTGGTGGTGTGTATATCTTATCCACATTCACCAAATTACGTAGACAGGAGAAGTGTTTTGGCTTAAGTTTAGGTTTGTCTCCTCAGACACGTCCACTGAAGAAATTGTCCCCTCTGTGGGAGACCCTGGTAGCAGGTTGGAGCCCATTCTTTAGGACATTTATGCCACTCGTGGATGTAGGTTGTCCTCATCTCCTCTCTTCTGCTGCATGGGAAGTACTCACAGTGTCTTGGGAGTGGATAAAATAATTTTCCAACCCTATGGGGCAGGACAAGGGCATTCCATGTAAAGTGTATGTGGAAAAACTTGAGACAGGACATCTGCTGGGCTTTAAGACAAGGCAAGGCAAGACTTGGGGAGTAAACCTGCAAGCAAAGGAGAGAACAGGACCCAGGTCTCTATCTGCTCTGCAAAGGCGGTTCTGACCTCTCTGTACCCTTCTCTCCTCTTCAGTCATTTTATTTAATAACTTCTGGGACAGCAGCCTTTTCTTGTGGGTAGAGGAAAAATATGGTCTGGAAATCTTCAACATTGATCATGTTATGGATGGTCTGCTGTGCGAGACTGAGCTTCCCAGTCAAGCAGGGAGATAAGGTTTTTATTTGGCTGGTTAGAGTATGGTACAGTTCACTCTCATGTGCCTCAGCTCTGGAGGCAACATTTTGAATGGGATTTTGGCTCCACAAAACCAGCTTGATTGGTGCAACCCACCTTCCCAGTTCAAGGCACCTGCAATAATGCCAAGATGGGCTGGTGTCTTCTGGAGCTTGGGAAAGCAGAGAAGCCAAAAATTCTACTCTTTCTAAGGTGTGATCCTAACTCCAGAGTGGTCTTCTGAGTTTGGTTTCCACATCTGACCCTCCAGGGACCTTGTTGGGACAAAATCTGTCTCTCCAAGCCCTGCAGAAGGATGAGCTGCTGCACGAGGCTCTGTGTTCAAGGCTCACATCTGCCCAAGGGGTCCAGCCATGCACCATCTGTGAAGGGCTGGAGCACAGTCTGGAGAGGCTAAAAGTGGGGGTTGAATCCTCTTGGGCAGAGGGAGGTGTGACTCTTGTGCCCCACAGCACAGGTGAGTTTGCTGGTCAGTATGCCTGCCGTGTTTGCTCTCCTGACCTGCTTCTCTGTGTCCTGGGGTCTGTGGGAGGATGCTGGAGTTCCCTGGCACGGGAAGAGAGCTTCAAGCAGCTTTCTCACAGCGACTGGAAGTAGTAGGTTGTGGTAAAAACAAAGGTGTCAAGGCCTTATTTTTGACACTGACTGGTTCTGAAGCATTTGATTTCTCTGGTAGGATTCAGCTGACTGAGGCTGAGGAAGCTAATTACAGGAGTGCGGCACAGAAACCCGAGGCACGTGGGAACACCATGGGAAAAAATGAAACATATAAAAGACATGCTTTAATCAAAGAGGACTGAAAGAAAGGGAAATCTCAGAAGAGCTGGTGACTGATGTGTGGCTGGAGAACAGGCAACTGAGAGGGAGGCAGAGGCAGTGAGCAAGGTGTGGTTGCAGAGCTAAAGCTGGGGCACAGCAATTAGAATTTTCCAGGCAGAAGTCACCCTGTCCAGAGTGACACCTTTGAAGGGTGAGCAGTGTGGAACCTTCATAAACCACTGAAAACACTTGACACCACCAGAGTGACCCATGGCGGAGATGAGAGCAGATCTGAGAGCAGGGATGAAGCCAGCACAGCCCCTGAATGCTGCATGGGCTCTGATAAGCACCCAAAGCAAAGCACCCGCAGCTGGGAGAGGCAGCAAATGCAAGAGCCTGTGAGCACCAGCAGATGCACGGGGAGGATAAAGATGAAATTGCCCATGCTATTAGCTCAGATGAGTTCTTCAAAGCAGTGAGGGAAAGAGCTGCTGCAGAAGGCAAACGGACTCTAAATATCCAGGTCAAGGCAACTAGCTTTACTTTGAATACAGATATTGGAGAGCAAAACAGAAAGTATCTCTACAGAAGGAGCTACTCTGAGAGTGGTGAAGAGACTTGTCTCTGCTATGTGTGAACATCACCTGAGTGTGCCACTGACCAGATAAAAACCTATTTCTGCTAACATCAGCACCTGAGTGCTGTAACTGGAGGACCAAAGGAATTAAATGTGTTAGGGAATGTCCTCCTGCATATCCAGATGACAGAAACACGGGGCATGGAGTCTACTGCAAAGCTTTCGGTGGCTAGATTGGGATGAGAGACCCTCAGGGCATGACACGGTCAGAAGTGCAACTGACAGCAGAGCTGCCTTCAAAGGGAGCCTATTGCTAAATTAGGGCACCTCAAGACCCCAGACACGCTGTTGGGAAGGAGAATTACTATGCTGTTGAGAAATATTTTCAATAAGAGCTTAGAAAGAAGGCATGGGCCTAGGGGTGCTGCCTTGGTGGACTGAGGTGCCTAAGAGGGAGACAGTCTTGCCTTGTAGGCAGACCAAAGCCTTGGGTGGCTTTTGCCAGTGCCTGGTGCCCCATGGGACCTCACACAGCACAATAGGGCCTGTGTCAGGGTTGCTGGCAGTGAGTGAGGAGCTTTGCTGCAGTGTCCTTGGGATGGGGTACTGGAGAGGAGAACAGCCATGGGGAAAGCTGGAGTGACTAAATCAACTCTGGAGCTCTGTTCATTTTGCCTTATGGAGAGACTGTTTCCAAAGACAGAATGGGAAAAAATGTATGTATTTAAAAATTAGAGACAGCTTGCTGTCAGTCAGAGCAAGAGGAAGATGACTGAGGAGTGTCTGTCCTTCTTATTCCTGGGCATTTCATCTCAGGCCTTGCAATATCTGGAGTTTGATGACATTCTCATCTGAAGTCACTTGACTTCAATTTAGCCCAAATTTCCCAGACCAGGGGAGAAATAAACTTCCCCCATGCTGCAGGCTAGGAAAATCTCACAATGTTTGAAAACATGGCATGGGGAAAAGTGCTGCCAGAATCTGGCAGTGTGACCCCTTGCTTCTGACTTGGCTGCCGCTCCCACTGCCTTCAGCTGAGCAGGCAGCAATACAACACAGTTTGGTCGAGCCCTTGAAGTGTCTCCAGGGGCAGAGCTGGTCTCTAATGCTGGAGCTGTGGTGGCAGGTTTGGCAGTGAGGAGGCTGTGGGGTGGCAGCTGGTGGTGCCAGATGCTGCCAGCCTCGGCTTCTGTGACTGCTCAGCAGCTCCTGGCTCCTCTGTGCAGCTGGGACTGCTTGCACTGACCTTTGGGAGCAGCAGACAGCCTCCTGCTGGCCTGGGCAGGCAAGGCTCCAGAGGAGACTGTGGCTTCTCCCCTGCCTCTGGTCACACACGGTGCTTCTGTGGGGCAGCAAAAGCTCAGCTCCAGGCTGAAGGCTGGGCTTTGTCCACATCTGAGTCCCAGACCTGAGTCCTAACAGTGTGAACTACATGTGTCTTCCCTTACCCTTTTCCATCTTCTGTTAAAACACAGGTTATATTCTGGACAATTTCCAAGTGAATCTGTTAATTATTTCCTGAGACAGCATTAATTGAATACACTTTCTTTATGAAATTTCAATTTGTTTTTTCATCTTCTTCTTGAACTGATGAAGGGCTTTTCACTGACCCCTCACACCCCACAGGGAGTTAAATCTCAGTGACATGAGGTGGAGGGGTGGATGTTTGAAGAAATTAGGCTGCAATTCTGAAAGGTTACTCAAGGTAACCTGGTTATTTATAACTCTGCAATAGCCAGGGCTTGGTGCATAGCTCTAGTTCTTCCTAAGTATTCCTGCATCCAACATCCCACATGAAGAAATGCTACTGGGCAGGAGGCTGGCTGCACACTGCATACACAGAGACCTATGCTAGGTAATAAATAGGCCCAGGTGGTGGCATGGTCCCTGCTACAGCTGAACTTTGTCATTGGACAGAGCAAATATTAAACCTGAAGCTGCAGCTGGGGATCCCAGGATGTGTAACCAAAACCAGAGGGGAAAATTGTGGTTTTGGACTGTCCTTTACCATTGCCAGCCCCACCTTTGCATGCTGTTGGCCTCTTCCCAAATTCCCTGAAGTGGCAGACAGCACAGACAGAGCTCTGGAAAAGCACAGTCCAGGTAAGTAGGATCTGGGTACCACTCTGTAGGAGCAGCTCCTGCCTGACCAGTACCTCCCTCTGCACAGGGAAATCCTGCCTGGGCTCTGAAGTTGCTGTGGGTGCTCCCATATGTTTTGCTATTGTTTCCCCATTACTCATCCCATTTTAAATGCAGCTTTGTTTGGATATTTTTGTAGCATCAAAATTATTTTTGGACAGCATCTCATTGTCAGCTTTCAAAAGGATTATGTCTGGGTCTGCCCAGCTCTGTAATTAAGTCTCTTTGAAATTTCCACTTCCAGCAGAAACAATGTGCTTGAAGTGAAGCTGACAGTTTCAACAGCATCAGAGCATTCTCTTGGCTGTGCAAGGGTCACCTGAGATAGGGCTGGAGGTATTTTCTGCCTCTCTTGTGTCTTTGCCCCTTAGCACCAGTGATGTGGGGCCAAACAGAGATCCTTAGCTTGGGATTGCAGGGACTGGAAATGCCAGAGGGTGACTCTTGCTGTAATGTACTTCCAATGCAGGGCTGCAGGACTCTAAAGGTGACTGGTGCTGTTGTCCTGCTTTCCTTTCTATCTCATGACAGTGTCTGAAAAATTTTGGTCAAGAAACCAGAAGAAGAAGCAACTATGGGAGTGCCCCGTTTGATTCTGTGGAGGATTTGTATCCCATGGCACAAATATCAGGAGTTTTGGGTGCCTTGGAGAACACTTGTCTCATTGCTGCTGGAGAAGCCTGATGGTGCAGGCAGGGTGAGCTTGAGCTGGGAGCAAAGCAACCTCTGAGCAACTCAGTCTAGGGGAAGGTTTCCCTGCCCATGGCAGGGGATTGGAACAAGATGAGCTTTAAGGTCCCTCCCAACCCAAACTATTCTGGGATTCTCTGGAAGCAGTGACCAGGTCTGTGAACAGAGGAGGCAGTGATGGGTGGCAGGGGATGGGGACGGAGGTGCCACAGCCATCTGGCAGGCACAAAGCTGTTCATCTGCCCATGTGGGATAAAGCCTCAGAGACAGGACAGAACAAACCATGCACAAGAAAAGAAAGAGCAAGGACAGAAGGGAGTGAAGATAAGTGTGGAATAAATTGGGAGGAAAGACGCACAAGCTGGGTCCAAAGGCGCAAGAGGGAATGGCCCAGAGCAGGGTGATGCCAGGGTCCTGTGTGGGAGGCGTAGTGAGCTGGGTTGCAGATTCCAGCTGTCCTGCAGGGACCCTATGTTTTCCCAAAGCCTGAGCATTTCAAACCACCTGCTTAGCCCACAAAGCCATTCCCTTTGGCAATATCGGAGCTGCTGGGCTCTGGAGACTGGGGTTAAACACATGCCTGGGCTTGTGGCAGCCCCTGTTTTATTAGCTCCAGCTAATTTCTGTTTGTTTGTACCAGCTCTTCTCTAGGGAGCTCTGGGGCTGTCCCTGTGTCCCTTTCTTTTCCAAATGCATGTACACTGGATGGGGGTTGCCTGCCTTCCTCCACAGCTGCTATCTCTCACAAATGCCATGGGCAGCCTTGTTATTTTCAGGTGCTGTCAAGCCCCAGCTCCTGGAGGCCTGTGGTTATAGCAGCAGAGCCTTTGGCCTCTATGACCACTCAGAGCAGAGCCAGGGGCGTGCCAAGGTTAGAAACTGGAAGGGAAAGAAAAGATATTAAGAGCGCTGAGGTGTACTTGTGGCACTTGTGCCATTTTAGCACCTAATTCATGGCCTTTGTTTTGTGATGTGTCTTTGAAGTGGTTGGACTTGATTGTATTACACCTCCGCTTCTTCAGCCAGCAAAGCACCAGAGGCTGTCGCAGCCCTGCCTGGGTGTCAGAGCTGCAGTTTTGGCTGGAGCTCCTGCAAGTGCTCAGCTGGCCATGCCAGCATTGCAGACAGGCTCTGCTCTGCAGAGCACCCCAACCCCTCTGCTGTGGCCCTGTGTGGCCCCAGCCCTGCTGCTGACCCATGGTGTAGCACTGCATGCTGTTGTGGTTCCCTCCAACATTCCCATGGCAATGTCCCCATTTGGGAAGCTGAGGGATGGTCTCTGGAGTCATTACAGCACTGTGTGTTCCCCAGGCCTCCCTTCAAGCATGACACAGGAGCATTTGTCTCCATGCTTGGAGATGTCTGGGGATCACCAGGACTCAATGCCAGAAACATTTCAAGGGTGTAGCCCATTCCCTCACCATCCCTCAGTGATGCTTCCACCTTGGGCCTGGGGCTGTTGGGGTGATTTCACTTGGTTTAAACTTCTGACTGCTCATCCCCATCTCCTCTCAAGACCAGACTGCCCTGCCAAGGCATGAGCTAACATTTCCTTTTGGGCAGTAGGAACATGGTGGGGCTGGGATATACAGGGACCCAACTCATGATCCCTGGGAGACTCTTGCTGTGCATCTCTGTACAGCCCCGGTTCCTAACAGCTCCAAAGCCACTGTGTGCCCATGTTAGACAGCAGAGACTTAGCTCCACTTCAGCAAGACACAGAATAGGCAAGAAGGCAAGTGCAACCCTGGCGCTCTCGGATAAAAGGACTAATGCTGTTAATATCCAGCAATCAGAATTTCTTAGAGAGAACAGTGCTGCATCACCTTCCCTCCTGCTCATCCTCTGCTTGTTTAATGAAAATCAGAGACAGCCCTTAAAGAGCTGCTTAGCATTTCAATACATTTAATATCCTCACTGATAAGGGAACGATGGATATTACCAAAAGACCTTTCTTAAACTCTCCCCTTCTGCAGCTGGTTCTCCTGGCTTGTGTTTGTCTCAATTCCAGTTCCAAACTGTCTCTTTCAATGAGGAAAAATTATGATGAGATTATTTTTTTTAATATAAAGGATATTAATGCCCAGCATTTCTGATAATGACAAGGAGAGGCATGCCCAGCCTCCCCAGCCTTGACCTGAATTAATTGTGTGCTGATTGCTCAGCTGGCCAGTGGTTCCCACAGTCGTACCTCATCACAAGTGATGCCAAGGGCTGGCCCTCTCTGCTGGCATTAATGGAACAACCTGGGCACCTGCTTGTGATAATGAGGAGGGAGCAGCACCCTCCACCTGGCTGTGCTGAAGGACTGGAGGCGATCTTCAGCCATGGCATCTCATGAAAGGTCCTGGCTGAATGGCTGCTTCCCTGGGTAGGAGGCCAGGCAATGATGGGAGTACTCGTGAACCCCAGGGAGGACTGGGCAAGCAGGGAAGGCACCTGGCTGAAAAAGGATCTTGGCACATTAGGAAAAGTACAACCCCTAGGCACTGGAAAGGGAAAAAAGCCAGAGTCTGCCCAGGAGGCAGGGAGGAGGTGAGACATGGTCTCTGTGATCCTCAGCCTTGCAGCTGAGCAATCTGTCCCAGCCTTGACACAGCACAAGGAATTACAGTGATTTAACACCCAGATTGCTTCAGATGAATTGTTATATGCATGTAGAGAACTTGTCAACATGTTTATGCAGCAGATGCCCGTTTAAAGGGCTGTCCATTGGCATCCTTACATGGGCCACACTGGAGCTCCCTGAGAATTCCTGCTGACAGCTCAGGCTGGGGCATCAAATGTAAACTTTACTGGGGGATGCCACAGCCACCAGAAGTGTAGAGGGGTATGTCCCACCTGCATGGGTCCAGCACCCTCCTTCTGTCCTGTGACCTCTGGGGCTCTGCTGTAGAGCCAGAATGGAGGGCTCAGGATAGGGGGGGAAGGCAGTAGGAATCTGACTTCTTAAACCTCAGGTTTTAAAGCTCCTTGGATTCAGGGCTGTTGCCTGGTCAAGATGTGGATGGAACATACTTTAAGGCTATTTGGGTGGAGAAAGTCCCCCAGGAGTCCTGTCCCCCTACCAACAATGATCAGTGCTTTTCTGGGAAGATCCTGGACCTCTGTGCAGTGTTGTTACTGCTCAGGGACATACACAGCTCATCCTTGTCCTTCTGCAGACACCTGATGAGCGGGAAGAGCACTGGGTTTGGGTGAGGGCACCACGTCCCATCCTGTCTCCTCCTTCTCAGAAAGGGATGTACAGCGGGGGACAGATGGATGAAGAGGTGTCAGGGGTTATGGAGACCTGCACCATGGCTCTGTCCCTGTGCTAAGCATCTCCTTCTCCACAGGGGTTGGAGCAGAGAGTCCTGGCTCTGCTGGTGTTCCAGCACAGAGTGACATGGGTGTGGGGATGGTCCCATTCCCTTGAGGACTGCCAGTAGTGCCTCCACCAGCCTTGACCCTAAGGCACGTGGCCCTGCAGATGCTACAGGAGAGCAGAAGTGCCTGGACGTGCTGGAGAAGTGCTGGAACACCAGAGACAGGGCTGCTCTCCTTAGTCCAGGCACAGATTTGCTCTTTCAGGGCTGCAATGGGCAATCCCTGGGTGCAAAGCTGGATGCAAAGGGCAACAACCACTCAGGTTAGAGCTACCGAGTTAACAAGGAGGCTGTGGCTTCCCTGGTAAATGCACAGTGAGCTGGGTGCTGCTAAAAGGGGTAAACCCAGGCTTGCTTCCCTCCTTTGCTGATCTGTCTGTCTGAGCTGCACTCTCCTCTCTCTGCTGCATCTATAAATATCCTCCCCATCTCAGTGACAGCCAGGTGCAGGACCATGGCTGAGGGACGTGGCAAGAGACTCATCAAGGAGAGGAGGCAGCAGCACTCAGCAAGAAGGGGGAGGCAGCTGGGCTCAGGCCAGAGATAGCTGAATGGGAGCCTGGGGAGAGCTGCAGGTGGGGAGAGGGACAGGGATCCTGGTGTGATGCCCTCCATGCTTCTGTTTCCTGCTCTCTTTGGGGTTCCTGGGATGCCTTGTGACCACCCCTTGTGGCTGCACATGCATCCTGGTGTGGAAGGGGTCTGCATTCCCAGCCAGGAGCATCCCAAAAGTGTTTGATCCTGTACCAGCTCCAGCACCCCTGACAGTGCCCAGCCTCAATGCACATGCATTGATTACACACTCAGGGCACATCCTGACCATGAAACCAAGTGTCTAAGGAAAGCAAAATGTCTGCCCCTACCCCTACAGCCCTTCTGTGCCCAGTGTGTGTGCACTGTGTTGTGGTACAGAGTTCACACTGACCCCCACTCCCTGCTGCACCCACCTCTGCTTGCAGGCATCCCATTACACCCATCCCCTCTCCCCAGAGCTGACAGTGTATCTGAGAGGCCTCCCATTCCCTGGCAGGGATTTCAGGGCATTTCTGGTGTGGCTGTGTCTTGGCTCCTGCAAAGCTGCTTTACAGTGTATAACAGCCAGCACAGCTTCTTTGCAGTCCTGGAGCACAGCAAACCCAAACCTGGGGGGACGTGCAATGGCTGCTGGCTCTTGGCCCCTTTGCAAGACCCAGAGGACCCACAGTCCTGTCACACATGGGGCTGGGAGGGCACCAGGGGACTAGAGAGCCCATGTGGGTAGCTGGGATGTGCTGAAGGTCTGCAGGGTTAGGGGCATGGCACTGGGAGTGGAATCACTCAGTGCTGGAAGGCCAAAGCTGGCTTCTGCCTCCCCAGAGCTTTTTCCAGAGTTTGGGACTGAGATCACAGAATCATAGAATTCTTTGTGTTGGAAGGGACCTTAAAGACCATCTCATTCCACCCCATATCCAACAGACCATGTTGCTCCAAGCCCTACCCAGCCTGGCCTTGAACACTCCCAGGGATGGGACAGCCACAGCTTCTCTGGGCACCCTGCGCCAGGGCCTCACCACCCTCACAGGGAGGATTTTCTTCCCAACATCCCATCCATCCCTGCCCTGTATAAGTGTGAAGCCATTTCCCCTTATACCTCCATCCCTTGTCCAAAGTCCATTTTCTGGAGCCCCTTTAGGCCCTGGAAGGGGCTAAAAGGACTCCCCAGAGCCTTCTCTTCTCCAGATGAGCACCAGAGTTGGACGTAACTCTGCAGGGGGGTTTCAAAAGAGCCAGGCAGATGGTGGCAGTGTGAATATCATCCCTCTGGAATGCCTGGCTCTGCTTGGGCACTGTGGGACAGAGAGCTGAATGATCCAGCACTGAGCTGTGACAAGCCCTTTCAGCAAATGGAAATGTCTGGGTCAGAGTAGCAATGTGATAGCTGGCAGAAAATTTGCTTTCCCACCAGCTGCAGGGGTGCAACTACTGTGGCATCATGAGGGGTTTCCTGGTGGCTTGCTGTGATTTTGGAGGCCATCAGCCCTCACCTCTGCTCCAAGGTCCACTGCAAAGTCCCCTGTGTAGCTGTACCTGTCACCTGACAGCCCCACTCGGCCTCTGCCGGCTGCCCTGGGAGTGTCTGGTGTCCTCTGAGGCACAGCTGTGTCCCTGCCTGAGCCACTCTGCGAGCCCATCCTGTGATACTGCTGATGACAGGATCTCTCCAGCACTGTCTCTGCACTGACTGCTTCCCAGGCAGGCAGGGTACACAACCTGGAGGGACCTGAGGTTCTGTGCTGTTCCCAGGTCCTGGTGATGAGTGGTGCAGACACATCCCTGCAGGTAACAGCCCTCATCCATTCTGAATGAGAAATTGTTACCACTACACGCTGGGAGGCGGGCAGGGAGCTCTTCTCACTCCTCCAGGCAGAAAGCTGCTGGTAGCACCATGGGGTGCCCCAGCATGGGGTCTAGCATCTCCAGGGAACATACAGGGTACACAGAGTGGAATGGAGGGTGTGCAACAGCCCCTCTCCTTCCCTGTCCCCACTGAGCAAATCTCCATTTCCAAGGGATGGCCTGACAGACAACAGAAGAGATGCCTATCCTGCCCTGTGTGCCTTGCCCACGGGTAGTTCCTGGGGCAGGGCAGAGCTGCAGTCACAATGCACTGGCCACGAGTGCATGAAGGAGCAAATAAGTCACTGCATGTGGCGTAGATGGGAGTCAGCATCTGTGGTTACCACGGGCAGATATTAATGATTGTTCAGCATTTAGATGGGGAAGCAGTAGTGGCTGTAGGGGGTCTGTTGACAGATGTCGAGTGTCTAATGCTGAGCAAGGTACTCACCTGGCTTGGCAATTCTGGTGGCTCCAAGCAAGAGGGATGCAGAGGCTGTGGAAGGATGCTTTGTGTTTCCTAGGTAATCCCAGGAGCCTGTCCCAGGACACCCTTGCCCAGTGCCCAGCCTTTCTGCCTTGGCACAATTGCTGTGTCTTCCCAAACTGCTTTGGAGAGGGTTGACCCTCCGTCAGGTGACAGTAAACAGTGCGTTGTGAGCCCCGTGTGCTGTCCCCTGCTCCCACTGCCACAGGTCAATTGTGAGCAGTGTCTGTCCCAGAATGATGTGGCACGGAAAGCATCGGGATGGGGGCGTCCTACCTGTCTCCTACAGACAAGCAAGGGCAGCAGTTACAAGGGGTTTTCCTCTCCTTGCACACCGGGAGGGACGTGTAACCCCATCCCCTTCACACCTGACCCCGGCCGAGTGCAGGGCTCCCCTCAGCGCTGCAAGTTTGTCTCTGGCCGCGGCCGGTGAGGAGAGCGGAGCGGGATGGGGGGCACAAGGTGCAGCGGGGGCTGTCGGAGCTCCCCGAGGGCGGGGGGTGCGGGACAGCGGGGAGCGGGAGCCCGAGGCCAGGCGCTGGCTCTGGGCACAGCGAGCGCGTGTGGCGCGGAGAGGGGGGCTCGCTGCAGAGCCCACCCAGCCCATTGGCTTGCGAGCGGTGACGGGCAGGCTGCTCCCTCCCTGCCGCCCGCCCGTGTGGCTGCGAGCAATGTGCGCAAAGTGCCTTTGCATTACCGGCCACTGCCGGAGCTCTGGGCAGAGGTAGCTCGCTCGCAGAGGTGCTGGGACAACCGAGGTGGCCCTGCGCTGGTGGCCCCCGCCGGACCATGGCATGGGCACAGGAGGATCTGACATCCTCGCTCTCCATCGTCATAACCTTGGCTGCCTGCCTCTCGGCCACCAGCAGCGAAGGTAGGAACCGGGGTGGCCCTGGCGTGACGGGGCAGCGTTAGGGGCACTCGCGGGATCGCTGTGGCTGTTTGGATGCACCCACATGGGCTCAGCCCTGCCGAGCTTGGCTTCTCTGTGCTCCCAGGGGAGTGCAGCTCCAGGTTCCTGCCTCCCTGAGTTTGCTAATCCTGGAGCTTTTGCACCAGAGGCAAAACTTCGGAGCTGGTCAGGAGAACCCGACTCTGCAGCAATGCCGGCAGCTCTGCCTCCCTCCTCTGCCCAGGCTCTGCTGCAGCATGCAGGGGTGGCTGCAGAGAGGACAGGGACACCGGCACCAGCTCAGCCATGGCGATCCCCATCACTGGAGCTGGCAGCAGTGCGGGGCCGGGCGTGTTGGCTGAGCAGCATGGGCTGTGATGGAGCGAGTGGGTGGGCACAGGAAGGTGTGTGGAGGATGAGGGGAGCTGGAAAGAGCATTCAGGTGGGAAACTTCTCGTGAGAGAAAGGGCTGGAAACTTCTGAAGTAGGAAGCAGGGACGCAGCTGAGGATCCTCTCCCGACATCTTGGTGTCAGCCACGTCAGGCCTGCTCTCCCCAGCCAGCCACTCTACCCAGCTGCCGGCTGCCCTCATCCCCAGCCCTCGTCCGTGTCCCTGCTCCAGTATTCCAGGCCCCCCTGGGTTTCGGCAGTGCTGCTCCTGCCACCCACCCGCTCGCCTGTCTCCCTCTGTGCTGGCAGCGGCGGCACGGCTGCTTCCCAGGTCTGCTGATCTTCATCGCCAGGGATCTGCTGTTCCCGCTCCCGAGCATGTCCTTGGCACCGGCAGCAGCATCCTTCCTCCCTTCTGCTGTGCTTGAGAACCACGGCCAGCACGGCACAGGCTCTGCAGTGAGCCCTGGGGCCGGTGTCCCTGCCCCATGGAGGTGGTGGGATCTCTCCCTTCTCCTGCCCCTGCATCTCTGCCATCCTTCCAGCACACCGGGGCCCAAGGGCTGCCACCCCTGTGCCTCGTGCACTTTGAAGAACCCTGCTGGGTTGGGTCCTTGTGCTTACTGCCATCATCCAACACCCACTAGCATTTTCCTCGCTTTTTCCCCAATTTCCAGCTATTTGCTGGTCCTAACTCTGTTTTCTGCCAAATGCCTACTTCCTGGCCTTCTTCCTGCTCCTTTTCCCATCTGCTTTGCTGCCCACACAGGGGGATGCATTGGGGTCTCACTACTGGGGATGGGCTGTGACGGTGCAGAATGGGGCCCCAGCACCCCGACTCTCCTAGCCTTTGCTTGGTCTTTGCTCTGGGATGCAACAGCTGCCCTTTGCCCCATGCCCCGGGCAGGGAGTGGTGCAGGATGCTGCCTGTGCAGCGCCAGGCTCTCAGTGCTGCAGCCCCGCAAAGCCAAACAGCCCTGCCTGGACTTGGCGCATGCTGGGCACTGGCAAGTGAGGCAAGGGGCTCCTTGCTGTACTCTATGGAGGAGATCGCTGGATGCTGAGTTGGGCTTTATGGTGTCTGCATGGACAGCCAGGCCCTGCACTGCTGTCTGCCTGTCGCCAGCTGGGACAGACCTGGCTTTCCCACAAGATTTGTTGGAAAAGAAAGCTATCCTCAATCACAGCCTTGGTCAGGAGGTTGCACAGGGCTGGGGATATGCTGGGCTCTGGGGCAGACCAAGCAGTCTGGATCTCAATTAGACCAGACAGGAGGCACTGAATGGCATCAAGAAAAGGTGTGGGAGCCTGCAGAAATCGACTGGTGCTCCATCCACCACCACAATGATGCTCGTGGCCGCACGGATCCTGGGGCTCTGCTGTGCCCTGGCATGGGGCACTCAGTGCCAGCCAGGTCTGCAACATAAGCAGTGGAGCTGGGATGTGGCTGTGGGCTCTGCCAGTCCCCAGTGCGCCAGTGTTGGGAAGGGCTGGGAGCAGCGTCCGCACTAGATCGGCTGTGGTGGCGGTTGTTGAGCACCCTGGCATGGGATGGGACTGGAAATGTGGGAGATGCTGCAGAGTAGAGCCCAACCTTGGTGCATGCCACCCTCCAGTTGTGCCAGGCTTGGCTGCCCATCCCAGAGCGTGTGGAGGCTACGGGCACGGTGTGAGGGTGTAGCCTGGCTGCCCATCATCTCTGCCTGCTCCCACAGCCTCTCCGTGCCCTGCATTTCTGGCTGTGCTGCTGAGCAAACCCAGTGCTGGTTTGGGAACTACAAGGTAGAAAATTACAACCACAAAGCAAATTTCAGGCCACGGTGTGCTACACTCTGCATGCATGTATTGGGAGGCAGTTGGTGTATAAAAACATGTATTAACCTGTTTAAAAAACCAGCTTCAACCCTAGTTTTTTTTCTTGCCAAGAGCTCCCAGTGCCTTTCTCTTTCCTGAAATATTTGTTCCAAGAAGTTTTAAGCTTATATTTTTTATTCCTTTCAGTCTTGTGTGCAGGCGTGTCTGAGAAATAAGAGGAAAAGGGAATCGCTATTCCATGGGAAATCCCCCATTTCAGCACGGCAGCCATTGCGAAATGCATTGAAAGCCAAAACTCAGATTTTTTTTAAAGAGGGGTAAAAATTTGCAGGATGTGGAAGATTTTTATTTGGAGTACTGAAAAAAGAATTGTCTGAAATTATTAAATTGCTTTAGAGCAGGGAGGTAGAAAAATTATTTTCGATATATATAATATTTCAATATAAGATATTTCAATAATATGAAGTATGAGAGACTAAAAATATTTACACTATTGCAGATGGAGTTGCATATGTGAAAATATGAAAGCGGGTATTTTATATTATAGCACAAATTGAAGTTAAATAATAAAATACAAAATATTTTCATTAAATTGAAAGAAAATCAGACAAGCAGAAATCACCACATTTGGAACTTGGGTGGGGGGTAACAAAATTGTATTTTCTGTCAAAAAATGGCACTTCAAATGCTGCTGCTGGGGGTCTACTCCCTCCCAGGTGGTGCCCCCAGCTCAGCTCTGCCCTCCGTCCATGAGACGGGTGACTTTCCTCCCCATCACAACATGGACCCCATGGCCCGTGGGTGAGCTTGGAGAGCTCCATGTGGGGACCTGGTGAAGCAGGGGAGAGGGATTTGGGGACATTTCCCCCAGCTTTTTGGGGCACATAGGGCTGGCTGAGCCAAACAGCAGGTGATGGGGATGGGGTGACATATAGGGGAGGATGCTGAGCCGAGGAGAGGATGCTCATCTTTTCCTTGTACCACAGTGATGGGGTTTTGTTCCTCCACTCAACAGGGATGGGGTGCGGGAAAGCACCAGAATCCTTGGGAAAGCCCAGCCGCTTGCTGCGCCGCAGAAACGGGGGCCACAGGAAGGGTTCATGGGGGTCTCTCCTGCTAATCTCTCATTGTAATCTCATTAATTGCCCCTCTGCTCAAACAGAAAAAAAGGTAAAAACTAATCTGCATGTTTATTCAATGCTTCTTTCCTACTTCTCTGCAGCAATGCCGAAGTCGAGGCTGTGGGAAAAGTAAGACATTGAAAGGGAGAGGAAATCGCCTTTTCCGTTTTAAAAAGGTTGTGGGGGTCTGTGTCTCTGAGGAAAGGAAACAAGAGTGTTTAAGCTTATGGACTTTTGATGATGGAGGATGGAGAAACATTGGTTTAAAACAGGGAGCTGGTTTAGGCTACATTAGTGAAAAAAAAATCTGGGGGTGTTTAATTTTTTGATTGCTCCCAAAATGCTGATATAAAGCAAATATTTGCATAATTTTAGGTAGGCTTACAGGGATATGTTTCTGGTGCCATCTTCATTTCCATCCCTCTTGTATTAATAGCTTATAAAACTTCTGGAAAATCAACCTCCAAAATTTGCAGAAAAATAACACACCTGTGTACAAAACACACCTACTTTGGCAGGTTTTTCATTCTCCTTGAATTCTCGTTTCCTGAAATTGCAAGGGGTTGTTTCCAGTGACAATAAATGAGCACCCATTTTGGTGATGGTGGAAATGCATCTGATGAAGCCAAATTTAAGTACAGCTGAAAACCTGATGAATTGCTTTGGGGAGGAAAAAATTCCTTATTTTTTCGATTGCTGAAAAGTGGTTAGCAAAATATTTTATTCAAAAAAACCCTCAACAAGCCAGCAGCAAACCCCAGCCCCAAAGATGCTCAGGAAGGGTGGAAGCTCATCCCACACATCCCAGGTCAGTGCTGGGTGCCGGCGGCAGGGCTTGGGGAGCGCTGGTTTTCTGGAGACATCCCGCCACCTCCGCTCTTTGTTCTGCTCGGGTCCTGTGTTCTGCCTGTCCCTGCTGGCCTCGCTGGCAGTCTTCGGTGCTGCCTTTATCTCCAGGGGCACATCCATTCATATGATAACTCTATTCATACCCTGACAGTTTTTGATAGTTCATTCTTCTAACCCAGCCTGTTTGCCTGGCCAACACTCAAAATGATTCCTCTGTCACAGAGGCGATTAACCCCTTCAGCCTTACTAGTCCCAAAGGCAGTGGTTAGATAATGCACTTGTATTACCTTCAAAACGAAACAAAACCCGTGTCGGTGCGTGATACTCAGTGTCATAAACAGCTGTGTACAGGATGGAACTCCTTGATGGATCAGATCCAGGCACACCAATAAAGCCTAAGTATGTAACTCCTTAATGGATCAGATCCAGGCACACCAATAAAGCCTAATGAGGTGTATTTGGCCCAGGGATAGTGGCCAGAAAAGTATTCACTGTTTATCTAAAAACAATCGGCAAAGGCAGTGCTGCTTTTAATAATCCCTTCCAAGGGCTCGTCAGCCCCAGCCTTTAAAAATCAGGTCCCTCTTTCCCTGATACAAATTTCCCTGGCTTCACCTTCCAGCCATTTGTTCTTGTTAGGCTTTTCCTGCAGGATTAAAGAGCCCATCTTTTTCGGCGGTGAAAGTGGTAAACTCAACCTGTGCACCTCGCAGCCCTTGTGGGCATGAACAGATTGAGCTCTGCAGGTTCCCTTCTGTGATTTTTCTTTACCTCCAGCCCTGGTTATCATAGTTGTGCCTATGGTATCTTCTGCTTTATGTCCAGTTTCTCATATTTAAAATGCTTATTTAACCACACCAGTGAGTGACAACAGTGCTGGCTGCAGCTGGATAGATGAATCCATCCCAGCTCCATCTCAGCATCAATGATGCCGCAAGTTCCAGGGTCTTTCCTTGGATGAAATACCTTCTGTGTTATGCACCTTCCATGCAATTATTAAAGACTTTTGTGATATTTAATTACCAGTGGTATGAGATATTCAGCCTGTCCCCTCAAAGGCAGTTAGTATTGGTATTTTTGTCTGTGAAAATGTTCCATTTTAGAAAGCTATTTTTAAGAGAGCAAAGGCAAAAGCCTTTAAAAGAAATTATCTTGCTTTTAAAATGTCATTGGGGTACAAACAGCTCAGCACAGTTTAGGGTGGCCAACTGGTGCGAGAGCAAAAATGTCCTCAGAGAAATTAGGGAAAAAGCATATGATAGCCTGAAAAACTGCCATGCAAAGCCCCTCCAGATAATCCAGATAAGCGAGCACATTTGTAAAACCCACGTTTCCCTAGTGAGGATTCCAGAGAGGATAACACTCAAAGCTTTACCAGGACTGCAGGGACACAGGGACCGGTGGGAAGGGCAGAATGGCATTTTCAGGGTGCTGCAAGGTTTGCCCTGGCTCTGATACAGGCACAGATCTCCAGTGCCAGGTTTGCCTGAGTCAAAGTGGGTGGCATGGGAAGAAGTGGCAGTATGGCATAAGAAATCTTCCAGACCCCAAACAGGCAGGAGATAACTGAGGGGGCACGCAGCTTGTGTGTGGGGAGTGAGATAGTCTGGGAAAAGGACTTGGGACAGTGTTAGCAGCATACGTGGCATGAGCTTCAATGTCCAAAAAATGCAGCAGAGGTTGGAAAACTCAGTGACTAAAGCTGAAAATGCATTTGTGTCTATTTTATTATACCAAACAGATGTGAGAAAAGAGAAGAAGGAGTCAGGACTAGTGTGAGGACACTGGGACAAACCCCTCTGGACACAGCTCCCCTTTCTTGGAATCTGTACGACAGAGGTGTTGCTGACTGCAAGCAGAAGACATTTATCTTGTGTTAGAAAACTCCTGTGTAATTTTTAAAGGCTGTCACAATATTGCATTACTGGTACCATGAGGTGTTTAGGCTGTCCCTGTACCTGAACTGCAGCTCAGAGGGAAGTCCCCATTTGGGCGCAGGTCCATTACCTGTTCCTCAAGCTTCTGGCTTTGGTCAAGGATGCCAGGAGCCACTCTTTGGTGGTGTGGGAGTTGAATAGATCTGTTCTCACAGGGCTTTAGCCAGATGAGATATCAAGGGGTGGCTGTGCCAGGCATTGGCTCCTCTCTGCTGATGGACAGGGCCATGTCGTTGTGCTGTCCCTCAGGCTGGGGACGTTGTGGAAGAAAAGACATGTGTGACTCCCAGATGGCCAAATCCAGACCTGAGGGCACCAGTTGTGCCTCCTCCATGGCCACAGGGACCCCAGTGCTCCATCCCCAGCCTCACTGCAGTCTTGCTTCTTCCCCTGCTCACTTTTGTTGTTTCCGTGGAATTTCTTGAATCCCTGACCTTTCTCATACCCCTATCCCCAGGGCCTTCCCACCTCCTCCTCTGGCTTCTGCCCTGAATTACAACGAGCTCAGTCACCCCTGGAGCCTGAAATAGTTCCTTTCCCTGACTCCGGGACCAGGGACACAGAAGTGTGGGGTCACCCTCACTTGGAACCCTGTCCAGCCCTGCACACTCATCCTCGAGCCCTGGACAGCCCAGGGCGTCCTGACATTTCCAGTTTCAGCTTGCACTGGAACCAATGAGTGCCACAGTGCCAGGCTGCACACCTGTACTGGGGATGGGTACACACCTGTACTGGGGATGGCTGCACACCTGTACTGGGGATGCACACCTGTACTGTAACACCCTGCCCAGTGGTGGGTAGTGTGTTTAATTTGGGTCTCCTACACCAGCATGCCCAGTTCTCCCTGTCTGTCCCCCTGCACACAAGCATTGGGAGTCTCTAAGCGAGGAGGATACATGACCATTTTACATCTCTATTTTCTCACCTGTAGTTTTGAGAGGGAACATCTTTTTGTTGTTCGGCTTTTGATGTGCTTTTTTTTTTTTCTGGGAAGAAAAAACCTGCCCTATAATTTCAAGGGTTTTAGCCTTAGAAATACTTTATTCAGGGTGTTTTGTTTTGTTTCATTTTTTGCATTATTTCACAACACCTCAGTCCTACCATGGGTAGGTAAGGTGCTCTTGCACTGCACATTATCTTACATGATATCATGCAGGGGCTGGAAGGATCAGGTTGATAATTTTATTTTTAAAACCTGAACTGAGGCTTTTTGTTAGCACTGATTGAACAAACAAGCTTTCTTCCTACATCAAAGTATCTCCTGCTCTGGGTATAGTGAAAAGGGGTGACCCTCTGGGCAGTCCTTATGGGCATTGCCGCTCCTGATGCATTACAAAATGATATAAAATTAAATGCAGAAAGTTCACAGCAAAAATCTGGAGGTCTGAGAAGAAATCCTGAAATGGGAATTAGGGCACAGCCAAAAAGCAGTACTGCTTTCATTTGAAAATATTTCTTTTTAGCTTGGTGGGTTGGTTTTTGGTGTTTTTTTTGTTTTGTTTTGTTGTTTTTTTCCTTTGGTTTGTTTGGTATTTTTCTTCTCTGTTTTTTTTTTTTTCTTTTCCTTTTTTTGTTTTGTTTTGTTTTGTTTTGTTTTCCAGCTTGATTCTGGCATTTCCAGAAGTGTGGAAATCCAAAATTCCTGCCAGATTTCATATTTCCTGGATCTACCCGCAATGCTTTTCTAAACTCCTTCTCTGGGCAGCCGAGGCCAGTGGGTGCCGAGTGTAGCCCCATCCCCACTGTGTCCTTACTATGTGCAGCCTTGTGGATGAGCAGCTGCAGGAAAAATCCTGCCTGAATCTGGCTGCTGGTCTGGCAGAGCAGCAACCCACTGCTGACCTGGATCTGTGGGGAACATCCCTGCACACAGCTCCCGAAAGGGGGGAGCTGACCTGCCCTCCAGGTAGGCTGCTCCTCCCTCTGAGCCCTACCCGTTGGCCTCATGTCTTGGGGAATAAATGGCTATTTTTCATTCCTTAAAGATAAATACTGTCCCAGGGATCAGGAGGCTGAAAGCAAAGCTTCCCATCCTGTCCTCTTGCCATATTCCAAGGCCAGTAAGACTTGACTTTGTGTCTCAGCTTTGCCTCCTGATTTGGAAAGGTCACAGCTGCCTATTCAGCTGGCCTCTGCATTAAATGGCGGGACACAAACAGCTGACCCACCCTGGCCCCACCTGCCTCTTCCAAGTTTTGCCCCAGATTACAAGAAATGATTGCCACTGGCTGTTGTTCCCCTCCTCTCAGGAAGCCTTTTGCTGCCTCTCTTCCCATGCGGATAACCCTCCCTGTGTCATTCCCCCATGAAGAGGGGCTGGGGCTGTGGGGCTGCTATGGGCTGTGCAGACCTGCTTGGAGTTGTGGAGCTGAGCCTGCTGGTCTTTGGGTAGTGGGGAGCAGCCAAGCTGTGCTGGTAAGAGTTTAATTATCGATGCAAAAGGCATTGTTGCATGGGGGGGGGGGGGGGAGCCTTGCTGTGAATCTTGGGAGGCCTTTGAAGTTGTGATGGAGAGGAACTGAAGCCCAAGGGAACAGGGCTGCTCCCAGTGACCCTTCCTCCCCACGCCTGCGCTACAAAGCCCCTGCCTAAGAGGGAGATGGTGGAGTAATTAGAGGGAGGACCACAGTGGGTTAACAATTAGTGAGGGTGCTCAGAGCCCTCTTTGGTCCCCCACTGTTTTTCCAGAGGCTGGGACTCAGCACATCCACTGTGTGTGTCACACATCCACCGTGTGTCACAACAGACTTGTTCTACCACCCCACCATGAACACGGGGTGGGCTGAGGATGCACAAGCTCCCCTAGATACCACAAGCCCATTCCTGAGCCCAGGATGCTTGGATGTGAGATTCCGATGTGCTCCCACACCTGTTTGTAGGGATGCAATACATCCCTGCAGGAGCTGTGGCCAGCAGTGAAAGTGTTGGGAAGGGTATATAAGCACTCACTCTTTATACGTGATATAGATATATATGATACAGATATAAATATAGATATGGATATAAATATATAGATAATATAGAGATATACGTATGTTATAGATACAGATATAGATATAGATACAGATACAGATACAGATACAGATACAGATAGAAATAGATATAGATACAGATATATGGCACGAGATATATGGTCCCAAGTAAAACTCAAATCCTCTGGATACTAGTCCCAGTCTCAGGTCCCTCACTTATCCCAAGCAGGATATAGAATTTGGTTGATACGGGTATGGAAATGGATACAGATATAGATCCAACAGTAGAGATATAGGTATAAATACAATATATACATACATCATATACTGACTTGCACACTTTGACTCCTGCCTAGTCTGTATCTATGAGGCTGCAATGTCCACTACTCATGCACCATTGCACGATGCAACTTTATGCAGCATGAGGGTCTGCCCTACGTGAGGCTCTGTCTGCAGACCCCAGTTGTGCTGGGAAACGACCTGCTCTCTCCTAGGTGCTTACATTTGAATGGGCAATCAGACTTGACAGCTTTTCCACCAGGGCGAGAATTTCCCCTGACACCTCCTGGTGTTTTGGCTCAATATGCCGAGGCAAGGCCAAGGCACAGAATAGGGAAATGACAAAATGGTGCTGAGGAAAACAAAATGGAGCTCACGGTTTGAGACTGATACGTGCAGACAGTCCATAGCATCAAAGAGAATTGCCCAGCTGTAGGAGAGAGGTCTCCCAAACCAGCACATTTTCTGAAAAAATGTTTGAGCTGAAAGGGGTCCTTTGTGGTGGTCTTGCTCACTCTGCGGCTTCGAAGGCGGGCGCTGAGCATCACCCCCGAGAGGCAGCGCGGCCAGGAGCTCACTGCACAGGGCTGAGCGGGCACTGGCCACAGCAGGGGTGGCAGCTTCCCTTGAGCTGGGCCGTAACCTGGGCTGTAACCAGCTGGGTTTTGGGAGAGCGTTGGTGTCCCCATATAGGAGCATGTCGCAGTGCTGCTGGATGGACACTGGTATCCACAGGGGGTGTGCTATTCATGAGTTAACAGGAGCTCTAGGACACACAGTGCCTTTGTGTTTGTGCAGTTTGCTGTGTGGGCTTAAAATGCAGGGCTCTGTGCACTTGGCTGAAGTGAGGGAGTAGAAGAAACTTATCCCTCTTCCTGCAAAGGGGAATCTGACGATGGGTGGGATGCAAACTGACATAGGTTGTCTGGGAACCAAAGCAACTGAAAGGAGAAGACTCCTTCAGGTCATGACAACATCTCTGTGAGACTGGGTGATGACCACATGGTCAGGGTGGTGGGATGGGGTGTAGCAAGCTGGCTCCAGGTCCCACACACTGTTGGCAGACAAGTCTGGGGTACACCCCACTATATGCTCTCAGCATTGTCCCTCATAATGCGATGATCCCGCTGGACCCCAGTTCATGCAGGCTCCTCATCCTGCTTGCAGAGCAGTGGGAGGCAGCCACATCCATTGCTGAGCATCCCACCGTGGGAAAGAGGGTGCAGAGACCACGGTGGGGGGGAGAGAGGGTCTGCAAAAGCTGTCTCCTCCCTGCAACCTGCCTGCTGAGGGTCACCAGGACTGTGGTCCTGCACTGCCAACAGGGAAACTCCCAAGCCTGGGCTCCTGCTGGGTGAATTACCCAGGGAAAATAGGCAGAAAATCTTCAGATTAACAATAACAAATAAAAATGGATTTGAGATCTCTGAGGTAATTACTCTGTGCTGAGGGCAAGGGGCCTCTTTAGCAGTGGGAGCAGTGCTGCACAGGGAGTGGAGGGGCTTGGCCTGCTGTTGGGCCAATGGAACCACACAAGAAATCCTGGAAATTCTTTCAAATTGTTCTGCTAACATTAATAAATGCCTCAAAAGCTCCTAATCTGCTCTGTCAGGAGCATGACGTCTGGGTGTTTCACAGCCAGCTCACGTCTCTGCTCCTCTCTCCTCCCCTCTCCTTCCCTGCCTGGTAATAGTAAATGAAAGTGGCACCCGTTCCTCAGGCTACAGAGAGCAGCCTCATGCTGAGCCCAGGCTCTGCAGGGACTGGAGCCACTGTCCTGATATGCCCTGTCCCTGCTGTGACAAGCTGGTCCTGGCAACAAGACCACCATCCCTCCTGAGCCCAGGGACCAGCCCAGCCCTGTTGCTGCAGAGGGATGCTGTGACAAGGTGTTTCCAGGTCCAGTTTGGTGCTCCTCAAGGGTGAGGAAAGGCAGCCAGCAAGGATGAAGCTTCCTGCGGCATTGACCTCACTGGGTGGCTTCAGAATAAAGGGAATGGGGAAAGCTGGAGGCACTGGGGGTCCCTGTGGGAGTCTGGTGCTCTTGGGGGGGTGTTGAGGCATCAGGGTCCTGGTGCCCACTGCACCAAGGGTCAAGGCACCTTGCTGGCAGCCTCCCCCAAGCCTCCATCCCTCTGGGTCTGCACCATGGAGCTGGGGCTGGGGCTCCTTCCCCAGGTGCTGAGCAACTCGAGCTTATCAGGCAAGGCAAGGCTCTCCTCTGCTTGATGCTGTGGGATCTGAGCGTGGGGCTCAGATGGCTCAGAGGCAGCAGTTCCATGGCATCCTGCTTTCCTCCACTGCTGCCACTGCACAGGTTTCCACAGGAAGCTTCTGAGCACCTTGGAAGGCATCCTCACCTCTCCTACCACGCAATCTGCTCCCCTCTTCCTGCAGTTTGCCTCTGTCTCCTCTTTAAGTTGGGCTCCTGGTGATGGCAGGGATTTGGAGGGGTTGGCTTTGATGGACTTCTCCAGTGGGGTGTCAGCCAGGACCATGGGGAGTCTCTTTGTGCTGGAGCTGGGCACTGCAGCGTGCAATTACAGCAGCTGCTGGAGTGCAGACTTCAAACCAGTGATGCTGAGAGGGAGCTGAGCCTAAAGGGCTTCCAGAAGAGAAGTGTCCAGCTGAGAAATGATGCATCAGTCTTGGCCCACGGTGGGACTGGTGGACAACCTGATGCTGGGAATTTGTTTCCACAACCTTCCTTGCTTTGCATTCCCTCCAACCTGCTCTTTGCAGCTTCCTCCCCCCTCAAAGGTCACACTGCTCTCAGTGCTGGGGCCAGGACTCAACTCTATCCTGAACCACCAGCTCTGGAGAGCATCCCTTATTGCCATCCCCAAACTCCATACCTGCCTCATATCCAGCCAGGCAGTCCCTGAAGAAAGATTGATGGATGGGGGGCATTTTCAAGGAAATGGCAAGTGAAGAGGGCTTCTTCATGGTGGCTCTGTTCCTTAGGGATGGGGACAAAGCTTTCTAACACAGCTTTTGCTCCTGTGTTTTCCAGTGAACTTGCTAGACACGTCAACAATCCTGGGAGACTGGGGCTGGATGACTTATCCCTCACATGGGGTAAGTATGAGGTGACTGTTGGCAGAGGGGGACCCCAGTGGGATGGGTCACCATGGGTCACCGGGTCAGGGGTCAGGGCATGAGTAGGGAATGGACATCTCAGCCCCAAGTCAGTGCTGATGAGGCAAACAGACCATGTCTGTTGGGAAAATGCCAGCCTGATAGACTGGCAGAGGGATACAGCTGTTTTGAAAATGGCATTTAACCCTCCATGTCCCCTGGTAAGGACCAGGCTGTCACCAGGTCCTGAACTCTGAAGGGACTCAAGAGCTGGGCCATGCTAAGAAGTGTCTCATTCCTCACTGCACTGGGTGAGCATCAGGGGGAACAGCCCCAAATGACCAGGAAGCTCCCAACCACCTGGAATCCAAGGAATTTCTGTGAGCACTGGGAACGAGGGGCAGGGGAGCCTCCCCTGTGGATTGCATCTTACAGGAATGGGAGTGCAGACTCACAGCCCTGTGGCATGTCCAGGAGGGATGGTGGCATGGTGACCCCCACGTGAGCCTGCCATCTCCACCAGCTGGATCCTTTCCACACTCTCCCTTCACTTGCATTTCCATGCCCAGGTTTTCCTGACACAGTAGCTTTCTGGAAATAGTAAGTTTCAGATGTCAGGGTGACCTGGCTGGAAGGATTTTGCTCATTCATTTAGTGAACAGAAACAATCCCATAAATACCCACAGGACCAACTGCAAGGCACAGTGGGGCTTTCTGCAGGCACAAAACGTGCAAAATTGGGGTGCCTACCTGGCTGTTGCTGCTGTGTTGATTTTTCATGTCCATTCTTTTTATCCTCTCTCTGAACTAAATGGTCCTAATCTTTTCAATTCCACCTCCCACAGAAATCTTCCCAGGTCTCTAATAATTTTCATTGATCTGTTGCTTGCGACTTTCAGTCCCCGCACTGCTTGAGCAGGAGTGATCAGAACAGTGAATTCATAATAATACCAATGATCAGATTTCTATCAGACTTTATCATACATGTAAATATATTAAATTGTTAACTCAAGTCTAATTTTAGCAGTTAGTTGTTGCAATGATGAGTATCCTGGGAATGTAAGAGATTGAGAGGTACAAGGTCAGAGGGGACTGTGGAACTAATGTGATGTGATCTCCTGCATAAATACGGGCCTTCAGACCTGTCAATTCATTCAGCTCTCAAAGCAGCCCAGCTTTGAGGAAAAAACATCCTTGGCTGCAAAATTGCTGGTGATGGTAAATGCTCCAGGTCCTGTGGTGATGCTGTTAACGCGCCCCTGTTAAAAGCGATCGCTCCGAGGGTTTGCCTGCCTCTGGTCTGCAGCCAGGGACCTTCCTCTGCCTCTGCCTGGGTGAGGCAGATGCTGTCCTCCTCATGGCTGCCCTTGGCTGTCACTGCTGTCCTGTCACTAATCAGCTGTCATCTCATCCCAGCCCTGCTGCCAGATTGTGGCATCCTGGAGGAGCCTGACACACATTCAGGGCTTCCTCTGCTCTCCTGCAAGGGAGAATGTTTTTGGGATTTTCAGGGAGACAGGGCTGTTTTCCATTGTTCACATCTGTCCTTAACCCCTCCCCAGGCAATTCCTCCCCACAGTCAGACCACCTGCTGCTTGCAGACTGCCCAAGATTATCCTTCTGGGTGTCCCTGTGCCCAGGCCCTTGGTCCCTGTCAGGGGTGCAGGTGGAATCCATTGCATCACTGAGGTGACTTGGGTGAGGATGAATCCACCTGGGCAGGTTGTGCTGGGCAGGTCCTTGCACTCCCAAAGCAGACAAAAGGATTGAGCCTACAGGAGCCTCATTCTCAGCACACCAGGGACTTCCTTGGCCAGCTAAGGTGGAGTATCCTGTACTGGACATTGACAAATCCAGGGATGAATCCAGAGCCCCACCCCATTTGGACTGTCAGCTGTGACTGCAAGGTGACCACAGGGGCTGGGGCTGAGTCTCAGGGCTCTCTACAGCAGATGCCCAGCAGTCCTTCACCAGCAGCTCTTGAACACTAGTACATCTGAGTTCTCCATCTTATTGGTGATGTTTATTAACAATAAATAATAATAGAATGAATAATCTATATAATAAATTAAATAATATATAATAAATTAAAGAGTAAGTAAATTTTTAAAAGAGTAAATAAATATAACAAATAATAAAACAAAATTATAATACTGGATGCCAAAAAAGTAAAAGAAAACCAAAAAGGCTCACAACATTAAATGTTGTATACCACCCAACATCAGAGCCACTTCTTGGCCATGCTGCTGAGTCCTACAGGACCTTAGTCAGGCGTGGGGTAACTCCACTGTGCACTTACCCTGTGCTTTTGCCCAAATTTTGGCCCTATTACCAACAGGATGACCACATACCTGTGTGGAAACTGTCTTGAATATCCTCAACTTTTCATATATTTTTCCAGCTGGACGTTTTAATGGCTCCTCTGAACACTGGTCTGGACCATGGTTCTTCCTCCATGGGCCATTGCATCACTAATCTGGAAAGTACATCTCACTCCTTTCCCTCCCTGCTGGTCCTTCACCTCCAGGCCCTTTCTGAGTAGGAAATTTGCTCTGGGATCTGTTTGCTGTCACCAGGAGCTGCATTAGGGTGCTGGTGTCTCAGCGAGGCTGGGGTAGAATCCTCGCTGGCAGTGCCAATGCTTTGGCTCTGAGCAGATGCCTCTCAAGCAGCCTCCACAGTGCAGTTCAGGCTTAGGTGGGAGAGATCTGGTGTGATCCCTGCACCAAGAAAGGAACTCCCTTTGCTGGTCACCATCTGTGCCCAGTGCTTTGGGTGTCCCTGGGGCTGTCCCTGCCCCTGCCCCATGCTGTAGCTTTGGGCTGGGGTTGTATAGAGGCATTGTACTGTGAAGCCAGATTTTCATGGAGGTCGTTTATTTTTGCTGCCATTTCCTTAATTTAGATACTCTAGCTGAAAGATTGGTGGCAGTGGCCCCTCATTCCTGCTACCTCCCAGCTGTCCTACCTGGGCCAGAGTGCAGGATTTCCCCACAGCCTGTCAGCTCCATCTGTGGGCAGACACAGACAGCATCCTCCTGCCAAGGGTCCAGCACTGCTGGCTGAAGTCATGTTTGTTTTGCTTTACCCAGATCTCCATTCCCCCCAGGGCCACCACATGGGTGACAGACAGTAGGAGGTGGGTAGCTCTGCCTGGGTCTTTTCATGGCACTAAGCAGCACAGAGCCTTGGTCCCCCAGCCTGAGGAGCTTCTGAAGAGGACTTGTGTCTGCTAGGTCACTGTCTAGTGCCCTATGGCTCGCCCTGTGGCACTTGCAGGTCCTGTCACACCTGGGGATCCAGAGGAAAGGCAGCAGCTTCAGAGGCTTCATCCTCTGACTGGGAGATCCCAGAGCTACCTGCACAGCCAAGGCAAAACTGGACGGGTGCCACTTCATCACACCTGTGGGCAAGGTGAACTTGCCTCTCTGGGAGGTTACTTCCCTCTCTGGCTTTGCCAGGGCCAGCAAGAGCAGAGGAACAGGAGCTGGGAGCAATGGGCACAGTGAGGGTCAGCAGTGCCGTGGGCCCTGGGGAATGTCAGGCCATCAGGGAGCCATGCCTGGCCTGTTTTGACATTTTCTCTTGACAGACAATTAACTGAGGGGTAATTGGCTGTAATTGCTGCTCAGGGGTTTAATTGCATCCCCCCCCTCACCTCCACCCCAGAGACACGTGCAGGAAGCAGAAGGGTCACCGGGAGCATCCCTGTCCCGCAGGCTGCGGTTCCTCTCAATTATAACTTCAAAGGGCTCCCAGGAGCTTTGCAGCTCGCTCCTTTCCCAGAACAATTCCCTTTGCATTGAAAATTAAACTCTTATCAGTGTGGTCAACCCCTTCCCTTGCCATGCCTCCTGTATCCCAGTTCTGCCCAGCAAAACGCCCCAGTGCCCCAGTGCCCTTCTCTCCCTTCTCCTTGCTGGGCACGTGACCTGCTGGATCAGAGGGAGCTGATCGGCCCCTTTGCAAATTGCCTTTCTACTGACTAATTAAAACACTGATGAGATAAGTCAACATATTATTAATAATTATTGTATCGTCTACTTTGATTTACAAAGTCAAACAGGAAATTATTTTGTTCAGACACAGGGCATCTAAGGAGCTTGAATGATGCCTTGCAAAAGGTAATTAGAATGGGAGCACCTTGAGTGCTGGAGGAAGGCCCCCCATACTGCCCATGACCTCCCCATCCACCCCCACCAGCACCTTCTGTGGTGGCCCCACAGTTTCCCTCTTGCAGCAGGGGCTGGGGTCAGCCCAGAGAGCCGCTGGGCATTGCCACCCAGGCAGCTGCCCCGTCATCTGTCACAGAGTCATGGACTGTCCTGAGCTGGAAGGGGCCACAAGGGCCATCAAGTCCAACTCCTGGCCCTGTACAATCCCCAGCAATCCCACCTGGCATGCTCCATGTTGGCTTTGCTGATGGGAATCAGGAAAGAACTTCAGAGGGCTTTGGATCTCCCTATCCCTGCCCCTTTGCTCCTCAGAAAGGGATGTATCCTGAAGCCCCTGGGCACAAGGGTGTTCCTCCTTCATCCTACAGTACCCAGAGAGAACATTGTCAGAAAGGCACCAGATCTGCTGAAACCCTCAGCTGAAAGCACAGACATGGCCACAGGATGGTCTCCCAGCAGTATTTGTGCATTAAGAATGGGGATTTCAGCCCTGGGACTGAGATATTTGCAGAGCTGTCCCTACACACCAGGGGACGTTTTTTACCTGGGTCTGATCCTGCAGCCAACAGCCAGTTCATGGCTGGGATGAGCCTCATCTGTCATGAAGCAGGGTCTCCCTTTGCCCCAAGCTCACTCTGTAAAATCCCATCCCCAGTGTGAGCTGTGCTGTGTCCTTGCTATTCCAGCCCCCTTCAGGTTCATCTCTTCTTCTCAGACCACCAAGAGATATTGGGGCTCTCCCACGTGCCTAGGCCATGTCTGTGCTCTCCTTCACTTTGATGTCCCTGTTGTATTTCTTGGGTTTCTCTTCCAAGCTGGAGCCTCTACCTGGGTCCAGAAGTACCAGCAAGTTACAGCTCAAGCTGTGGTGAAATTAATTTTCTTTGAGGAAAGAAAAAAAAGTGTAGGAAAGGAACATTGGAAAATAAAGATTTAGACTGGTAATTGAGATAAAAGCTCATCTCCCAGTGCTTGTTCAGTAAATCCTGGGTTATTGCTAATTCCCCAGATGCTGGTCACTACCAGTAGTTAATCACCTGCAGTGAAGCTCAGGGTAGTTAACTGCCTGAAAAATCCCTCCTTAGGCACAGCAGTGACTGATTTCATGGGGATTATCTCCATTAAGTCCTCCCATCTAATGATTTATAGCTTCAATAACAGCCTTCTCTTTTTTTCCTCTCCCAGTGACAATGGTGTGAGAAGGTGCCATGGCGTGCTGGGAAGGAAAGCGCTGGATGTCTCAGTGGCCACAAAAGCCTTTCTATGCCAGGCAGACCTGGCATCCCTCCTGGAAGCTGTCCCAGGGCTGGGGACACTCGTTCCTTTGCACTCTAAGGATGGAGGGAGGCTGAGCTGCTGCCAGGGGGACACAGTCTCTCCTCTGCTCCTCCTCCTTCTCCTCTGCTGTGCCACACAGGCCCTGGGAGACTTATAAGACCTTACTCAGCTGCCCAGATATCTGGTGTTTGCATCTCTTGCCTTTCATAATCTGGCAAATATTTTATAACTGGTGTTGACTTTAATTTAAACTATTAGGCAAACTCCTGAATGCAGATGCAATCACATCCTCCCCAGCGCGTGCGCTCACCACGTTAATTATGATGTCCTCATTTCCATCTCGCTGGGGGATCTTATCACACTGCTGGGGCCCAGCTGATCTTTGGTTCAGAAAACCACCTCAGCCCATGAACTGAGAGCCAGCAGTGCCTGAGGCATGCAAGCTGCCTGCATTCCTGAACCAGTGGTACCCAGTGTCACAGAGGTCCCCTCCTGCCCACAGAGCCTGGAACTAAGGTGAAACAGAAAAACCCCTCCAGTCATGGGGATTCCTGAAGCAGGTCCTTTCATCTCCCTTCTGGTACCTAAAAGGGCCTACAGGAAGGTTGGAGAGGGACTTCTTGCAAGGTTAAGCAGTGATAGAATAAGGGATAGTGGCTTTAAGCTGAGGGAGGGTACGTTTGGATTGGATATTGGGAAAAAATTCTTCCCTGTGAGGGTGGTCAGGCCCTAGCACAGGGTGCCCAGGCTGGCCCATCCCTGGAAGTGTCCAATGCCAGGCTGGGCAGGGCTTGGAGCAGCCTGGGATGGTGGAAGGTGTCCCTGCCCATGGCAGGGGGTTGGAACAAGATGGTCACTTCCAATCCAAATAATTTCTTGGATTCTGTGATCCCAAAGGCCCTGTAACTCCTGGGACCTGGCAGGGCCTATGGGACCTTGGTTGACCTGTGACACGCTGGGAAGATGAATCTGTGGCATGTGAGCCATGAGCTCAGGTAGCCTGCCTGCCCCATTCTTAGTGCACTTTCCCTGCAGGCCAAGTGTGGCATTTTGGGCTGGTCTCAGACTGGGATCCCAAGGGACTGTGGGACAGAACTGACAGTGCAGCTGCTGGGCAAAACAGCACTAAGTTTGAAAGAGTGATGGTGCATATGCAAACTCTCCAAATTCACCTCAGAGGGTGGAGGTGTGGCTGATACTGACTGTTGCTGGTACTTAGAGATGGGCATTTATCTCCTGCTCTGTCAACAGGGAGGATGCTGCCAGCTCTGGGACTGCCACATGGGGACTGCCATGTGGGGACGTGGCAGTAGTAAGCTCCATCTCCTCTGCCAGATTTAGGAGAGAATGTCTGGAGACCAAAACCAACCAGATGAGCTGGATCCAAAGCATTTTGGTGCTCACAATGACCTCATCTTTCCCTTGCCCGACCCTCGTAGAGAGCCCTGCCCGCCCAGGCAGTGCTGAGGGGAGATGGCTGTGCATTGTGGCGACATCCCTGCTCACCCCCACAGCTCTGCCCTCACACTGTGTGGCTCCTTCCGTGCACAGCTCTGCTTCCCTTTCCCTGGGAAACTCAGCAGGGAAAAGACAGGAAACAGATGTTGTGTTAATTTGTGCTCAATTAATTTCGACAGCAGCTTCCACCCCCTCGGAAGCACCGCAGCAGCCTGAGCGCCAGTGGGTGTGGGACTGGGGACTGCTCTGCTCTGCAGCACTGCCAGCGGCTGGCACACACTGCCAGTACCCCTGTGCCCCCCGGCCAAGCAGCAGGGCAGGCTCCTGGGTGTCACAGCACCTTTGACAGGCTCGTCCCTGGGCTTGGGACGCTGAGGGCTGCTGCCCTCATCCCTCTGGCCAAGCAGACCTGTAGCCTGGCCCCTTTCCATGTTGTCCACCTGAGTACTGGAGTGCAGGGCATGTTCCCAGTGATCCCAGGACAAACCTGGGCATTTCTGGGAATTCAGAACACAATTTTTTTAAATGCATCACAAAACATATTTCTTCCCTGGGAATGGTTTGATTTTGACCCCCTTTGCCAGCATGTTCCCCTTAAAATGAGCTTCCATTGTAGTTTGCACCTGGAGCTGCTGCCTTTTCCAGGTTGCTTTAATCTCTTTAGGACAGAGAAGCAGAGTTTTCTCCTAAATGCAGGAGAAAACTGGAGATGCTGGAGAAAACTGAAGAGGTACATGACTGGAGTGAGTGTTTTGATCACCCTCACATGAGCAGAAGACATGATAACACGTCCCCAGAAGTAGCAGGTCAGGGAGGTCAAACAAGGAAGGACATTCCCATCTGAGAGGAGAGAAGGGAGTGACTGTTTTACAGGTATCACTGAGACCTCTTTCCTGTATCTCTTATGTTCTGGAGGCGTGCTGCCCTCTCCTAGCCCTCTCCCTGCACTGCTGGCAGCCACCCAGCGAGGCTGGCAGGTGCAGGTCCCAGGGATCTGCATCCTTGTCAGCTCCCACATCACCGGGGTGAAGGCTGCAGGCTCACCTCCTTTGAGCAGAGCATCCTTCTCTTGGGACTGCTGGTTTGTGTCTAATGAAACAAAGTCACCACTTGCATAAGAAAACACCATTTTTGCCCTGTCAGAGCAAGCCTAGAGGTTTATTTTAAAGTACTTAAAATGCTGCCTAAAAGATTTGTTTTCCTGCTCTGTGCAGCATGGCTGGGGATTTACCTGGCTCCCCCAGGTAAATCCCTGATTTACCTGGGATAGCTGGGTACACACGGGTGCCGAGATGGGGGCTGCTCCCTTCCAGCTTCCAGGCAGAGCCAGGACCCCAGGAAGGTGTTGGAGGAGGATGCTGAGGCTGGGGGTAGAAAGGTGGTGATCATTTGGAAGGCAAAGGAGCAGGAGTGCCAGAGCCTTCCCCAGTTTCTGCAGCATTGCATCTGAGGCCGTCCCTTACAGCTGGATTGGGCATGGGGGTGGGACTTCAAAGCCTGTTTCTATGTTTGGGGAAAAGCCAGATGGTTTGAAGTTCTCCTCTGCTCCTCTTTCTCCTCCCTTTCTCTCCTAAGAATTCAGGGGTCCCACATCCGTCCATGGGGGTATGATTGGAGTACCTGGTTTGAGCAGAAATGTGAGCTAAAGAGGTGGTGAGAAGCCCCCAGTGCAGCAAAAGTCTGTGTGTCCTGGTGAGGCATTTGGTGAGAGTGGAGAGGGAGATGCCAGGCAAGAGTGAGCCCCCAGAAGCGTCATGTAGCTCCCAACAGCTAAGTTCTACTTGTTCCTCACCCATGGAACTCATATCCAAAATATCACTACTTCTTCTCACTTCCTATCACTTAAACCCATTTAGCTCCCTCCCTTGTGTGACGCCCTGTCCCTCCGAACTCATCCAGACCACCTTCCATTGCAATCCTGCTTGCTGCAACCTGCTTTTGCCAGTATCTCTTCCCCAGGTTTGCCCTGCAGCCACAAGTATATGGAATTTTCACCCCTGAGCTGTCAAGCCATGAACATTCTGGTTCCCAGAGCCAGCCCTGATCCAGCCTTTCAGCTGGGTTGGGCACTGTGGGCTCACACTGAGGAGCCACACTGGCACCACCTTGCAGGGAAGAAGAGACCTCTGAGCCCCCATGAGTCCACATTTCTTGCTGACAGTCCTGTGCTCAGTACATGCTTCCCCTTCACCCTCTGGTATCCACCCAGAAACTCCTTCTCCAGATGGAAAGCACCCAGTTTGGTTTGTGCATGGGCAGTGCATGAGCCAGTGGAGATCCAGGTGAGCACAAGGCAGGTGGTTCCTGCTGCTGCTGGAAATGACCACCCAAATTAGTGCAGCTAATGAGTGCTCCTCATTTCCCTTTGCTCTGTGGCAGCAGTGACCTCCCATCCAGACACAGGAGCAGAGATGGCACACATCCCTGCATGCTCCCTGCTCCCCCAGGAGTTGGGAACATCTGGAATGACCCATTTTCTCTATCCTGCAGTGGGATTCGATCAATGAAATGGATGAGTTTTTCAGCCCCATCCACACCTACCAGGTCTGTAACGTCATGACCCCCAACCAGAACAACTGGCTCCGGACCAACTGGGTGCAGCGGGACGGGGCGCGGCGGGTGTACGCAGAGATCAAATTCACGCTGAGGGACTGTAACAGCATGCCAGGTGTGCTGGGCACCTGCAAGGAGACCTTCAACCTTTACTACATGGAGTCTGACCGGGACCTGGGCACCAGCACCCGCGAGAGCCAGTTCCTGAAGATCGACACGATCGCAGCAGACGAGAGCTTCACCAACGTGGACCTGGGCGTGCGGCGCCTGAAGCTGAACACGGAGGTGCGGGGCGTGGGGCCGCTGAGCAAGAGGGGCTTCTACCTGGCCTTCCAGGACATCGGGGCCTGCATTGCCATCGTCTCGGTGCGCGTGTACTACAAGAAGTGCCCGGCCACCGTGAGGAACTTGGCGTCCTTCTCCGAGGCTGTGACCGGGGCAGACTCGTCCTCCTTGGTGGAAGTGCGGGGAGAGTGCGTGGGCCATTCCGAGGAGAGGGACACCCCCAAAATGTACTGCAGTGCCGAGGGAGAGTGGCTGGTGCCCATCGGGAAGTGTGTGTGCAGTGCTGGCTATGAAGAGCAGCGGGATTCCTGCATGGGTGAGTACCTGCAGTGCCTGCAAGGGAAGGGGTGGCTGCAAGGGGCTCTTGCCTCTTTGGGGAAGGGCTGAAGACAGAAGCCTGCTCACAGAAACTGGGACAGCCAGTCTCTGTGGAGGCCCAGGGCTGTCCATGCCTTTGCTGGCTGGCTTGATCCTTCCAAAATATGTGGCTGGTGTGACTGACAAACTCCCTGGGAGTTCCTGTGGCTCTGACAGGTCCTGGTGCACAGGGCAGGGCTTTGAGATGGGGACTGGCTGGCATCAGGACAGGGGCTGCTCTGGTTCCATCTTTCTGTACCATGGATCACTGGCCCAGAGATCCCAGCTCAGTGCCCCCAGCAGCTCTGACTGCTGCTGAGATCTCTGGTGTGCTCCAGCAAGGCACTACTTGGCCTCTCCAAAACACCCACTGCTGGAATGGGTTTAAAAGGGAGAAAAGCAAAAAGGAAAACACTGAGCTTTCATGGAACAAGGTCATTGCCTCCATCTCTCACCTCCCAGGGCTGCTGCAGAGCCCCTCATGCAGGGGTGTGGGGAGCCTTCCCAGGGGCCCTCAGTGCCACTGGGCAGCTTTGAGCTGCCAACTGAACAAACTGTGATAAGGAAGTGGGGTGACCAGCATCAGCACAGGGATGTGTGCATACAGAGCACGGGCTCCCCGGGAGAGCCCTCCACACAGATTTGTTTGCTCTCTGTTTCTTCATGGGATGTGTTGAGGGGGAGCAGCACAAATATGAGTGCGGGGCCTTTGTTTGAGTTTCATGGTAACGTCAAGTTAGGGAGGCTTGGCTCAAGGTCAGGACGTCCAACACCACACTGGGGAATGGATCCAGGGGCTGCTGGGACCCACGTTGGCTCCTGCAGGTCTCCAGTTACAGAGTGGGAAGGATGGGCAGAATAAATGCTTTTGTGTCAAACTCCTTCTGTCTGTGACAGTCGATTTGAAAGTTGTCCTGGGATAGATCTAATAACTCAGAAAAGGTCTTCCATCATGTTAAAGAGTGGGTGCAAGATGTATGTGGGGCCAGGTGTGTGCTACTGCAGGAGAGGGCACTGGCATGGGCCTCCTGGTTGGCTGTGCTAGCCCCACCACTACAAGGAGCTGCAAGTTGGCTCAGACAGACAGAACAGCCCTTCCTCTTGTTCCCCTCCAGCAGTCCTGTACGGCACACTCTGCCCCAGGACATCCCCACCCCAAAGGTAGGAGGCTGAGCAAGGCTGTGGCATTGGTGCTGGGCTCTGCCTGCCTCATTTTCATGTGATTCCTTGGATAGGTTTGCTCTCTCCTGGCAGTGAAGCTATGGCAGCGCCCCTTCTCTGCCCTCCTGTCTGTTTCTGGTGGGATTGCTCCTACCACAGGCATGGCACAGGAGGAAGTATGGTCCAGCATGTGTCCCCAGGTGGCTCCACAGACAGCTCAGACCCAGCAATGCTCTCTGGTAAAACTCTCCAAGCCTTGTGGCATCAGAAACAGACAGAAATGTCACTGGACTTTCTCTGACATCAGTGTTGTCTCACCCTCCTGCCTTCCCTGTACCATTTTTCTGGCTCCAGCACAGTTTGATGACCCAACATCGAAGGAACAGGGGCAGCACCTCCTTTCCTGCATCTCCTTTGGTGGGGCAGCACGACATATATTTACACATGAAGGCAAACAGATGCAAATGTCTCATCTTGTGCCTGATTGGGGCAGAGTTCATTTTTCAGGCTGAAAAGTGCCTTTTGGGGATGATTTATAAGCCCAGCAGATCTGTTGGAGCTGGAAATTAGCCATTTTAATTGTCAGGCGGATAAAAGCAGGATTCCAGTGGCTGTCCCCCCAGCAATTTTTCATTCTTGGTCACAGGGATGAGATGGTATAAATCACTCCTTGTGGCCCTAATAATCTTTCTATAAATATCAGGGAAATTCATTTTTTGCTTGGGGAGAGGAGGTGTGGAGGGGGAGAAATTAGAGAAGATACTTTGCCTCTATGGCAGTGTTTAAAATCTGATTCCAAATTAATTTCCTTCTGCCTTTCACAGCCAGACGCCTTATTTGTCAAAGCTAAAGATATTTGAATAGTGGAGGTTTCTTCCTCTCCTCTTTAACATTCATTTTCCTAAGGGCCTGCCAGAGTGATGGAAGACAGTTCAGGAAACCAGACCATAGCCAGGGCTGTTCCCAGCCCTTCAGAGGAGAAGTAAGGCAGTGCCACAGACCTGGGGAGGAAGGGGTGAGGTGGGACATGGTGAAAGATGTATAGGAACATTCGGAACTTCTTTGCCTTTCATCCCCATTACAGAGTTGTAGAATCCCAGACTGGTTTGGGTTGAAAGGGATCTTAAAGCTTATCCTATTCCACCATCTCTCATGGGCAGGGACATCTTCCACTTGACCAGGTTGCTCCAAGCCCTGTCCAGCCTGGCCTTGCAGGGATGGGGCTTTGCTGTCATCTATCATGTTGGATCCTTCACTGCCCTTTTTTGGGGCAGGGGGATGGTGGCTGGGGTCTCTGACTCCTGCACTCATCCCAGCAGGATCCACATTTTGCCTTGCTTTGATGTCCTGCTGTTTGCAATAAGGATGTGAAGGGCAGTTTCCACAGGATTGAGGGGGGCAGATCTCAGCCCAGGGTCACTGGGATCAGGATTGTCTGAGGATGCCAGCTGGCTTGGCACTGAGTGTGTCACAACCCCCACACACCAGACATTTGTCCCTAAATCTGTGCCTAATGCCTTGGCCAGATTCCTCTCCAGAGAACCCCCTTCTCCAGCTGGGACTGGGCACATGTGCTACAGTACCTTACTGGACAGATATGGGATTTGAGCTGGAATTCCTACATCTGTTGATGACATCCTGGGGTCTGCCAGCTCCTAACATTCCCAACATTTAGCCCCACAGTATCTTGTGCCACAGCCACCACAAGGATAAAACTCCTCCTGGCACAGCACGGCCCACTTGTTTTTCCCTCTGTTTTCAAGGTTCTGAAGGACTTTTCTTCCCTCACCCCCTAACCCACAGCCTCGGACTGCTCTTTGCTCCTTGAAATGCAACAGTCCACACAGAACACATTAACATCTCTTACACACTGCAAATAGCAACTGCTCTGCCTAAACAGCAGAATAAGCAAGAGCAGGAGGGAAAGGGATCTGTCCCAGCAATTTATCAGATAAGGAGACAATCAGCATAATTCACCTTATTGATATGCAACTGCTGTGCAGGACACATAGATACCCATTTCAATAAAGTCAGTGCAATTAGAGGGATGGGAAAGGGGAGCCTGGTTGTGCTTCTGTGGGCAGGGAAGGGCACATAATCCACTTCGCCAAAGGCTGAGAGCTGGAGCATTGGTACCCTGTCCTGTGTGTGGATGGATGGAGAGGTGGACATGGAGGGTCAGACAGGTGGGGGCAGTGGCTCTTCAACCACATCCCTCCTACCCTCTTTGGGGAGGGCTGTCAGGCTCCTGAGCCACCAAGACCTTGGGTTTTGGTGGTGGTCCTTGGTGGATAGACCTTGGTCCTTGGACCATGTAAATCCATGGTCCTTGCATGAGGGTCCCCTTTTTGAGCCAAGTCCTGATTATTTCTTGGGCTGCGTCTCTCACCAGGCATCAGTGAGCAAAACTTCAAGTTGGGCTAAAATCTGTTCAGCTGCTCACAGGTTGTACATGCAGAGGGAGTTTGTTTGCAGCATCAGCAGCAGTGCCATGGCTACAGATCATGGTTCTGCTCTCTGGGAGTTGACACAAACCCATCCAGCATCCAGCCATGGGGGACCCCCAGGAGCACAGAATCTCCCAGGAAGGGTTTTTGTTAATAATCAAGTAGAAAAGAGGGCAGGCCCTCTTTCCTGTTGTCAGAGTGGGTGGATGAGCCTTTGGCAGAAATGCCACTCTCAAAGAGCTTCTTTGTTGAATATCCAGGGCTTTCAGGAGCTGTTCAGACATTTCTGTCTGAAGTTTGGAAACAGGCATCTTATCCTCTGGGTATTCTGGTTGCTCTGGCTGCTTTCCCTCCATTCTTGGGACCTTCAGTTTGGCTGTTCCCTTTAGATGGAAAATGGTGATGAGGGAGCAGGAACTGAGCAATTCCTAATTCCTGCTCCAGCAGCCCATTTGTACATGAAGATGGGCGTTTGTAGCCTGAGTGAGAACAGCCACCAAACACAGGTCTGATGTGTGTGGCTGAACAAGGATCTGGCCCTGGGTTAGATTTTACCCAGCTCTGCTTCAGCACGAAAATGGCCTTTTTCCTCTGGGCAAAGGAGAGGGACACTGCCACTGCTGGGACCCTTTCCCCTCCAGCCCCCAAAATGAAGGATAGGTGGGAACAGACGAAGGACTGCTGAGCTCTCTCGTGCCTCCTGTGGTACACAGCTGGTGGAAATGGATCTGGAGAGTCTGGTTAGCAATCTGGAAGCCAGTTAATTTTTTCCAGTTGGTGGGATTCATGCTGATGAACCAATCAGCAGATTTAATGTACCTTAAAACTTCCTTGTGGGCAACTTTAATCGAGCAATTAAAGCACCACAGCATTGCTAATTAAGAGGAGAAAATACCCAGCTTGGTAATTATGTGCTTGTGAATACAGTTTTGTATCCATGGACATTTATGAAGGAAGTCCCACAGCTGGTGGGCAAGGGGGGAGCAGATCTGTGTGAAAGGAGGGGAAACCCTATCCAGCTGCACCCCATGTTCTGTGCTGGGGGCAAAGCCTGGAACAGGAGCAGGGAAAGCCCTGGAAACACCTGAGGAGAAACATGCCAGGAGAAGGCACTGGATGGGGATTGGAGCAGCCTGGTCTACTGGAAGGTGTCCCAGCCATAGGTGGAATGAAATGGGCTTTAAGGTCCCTTCCAATCCAAACCATTTGGTGATTCCATGATTCTATGAGAATATCCTGTTATGGCAGCTCCAAGCAAACATCTTGGAAGATGTCTCAGTTTTCATGGAGTGGATTTCAAGAGGAATTTCTGTGCAAGTCCCAGCACACACATGGTAGGCCCAAGCCACAGCCTTACCTGCCTGCAGCATCCTCTGCCTGCTGTCTGGTACCAGGCTGCACCTGGTACCCAGAGCTGGTGGCACCAATGCCCCAGGTGTCCCACACAGAGGGTCTCTGCCATGAGTGTACCAAGACAAAGCTTCCAATGCAAGGAGCAGAAACAGTTCCAAAGTGGTGCTATGGGAGTTATGCAAAAGTCCTTTCTGTGATTCCAGGCAACAGAATCAAAAAAAGTTGGTGACTTATAAGATTTTCATTGTGGTTTGCAAGGCCATCAGGTGCTCTGTAAAATACAGGGAATACTTGCTGGTGAGATCATGTCACCTCCTGGTTATCCCAAAGCTCTGCATCCTCCCAAGAAAGAAAGAAAGAAGCCAGTTTGTCTTCCAAGATGCATAAGCTGTGACTATCTAGGAGCACAGAATCATAGAAAGGTTTGGGGTGGAAGGAACATTAAAGCTCATCTCCTTCCAAGCCCCTGCCATTGGCAGGGACACCTTCCACTGTCCCAGGCTGCTCCAAGCCCTGTCAAGCCTGGCCTGGGACACTTCCAGGGATGGGGCAGCCACAGCTGCTCTGGGCACCCTGTGCCAGGGCCTGCCCACCCTCACAGGGAAGAATTTCTCCCAATATACCATTTAAACCTGCTCTCTTTCTTTTTTTCATTAGGAAAGACTTTTTCCTGTAGAGGCTTATCCAGCCTTGGGGTGGGACCCTTGGATTCACACTTGTCTCGTACCAGGATCTCCAGCTCACTGTCACAGACCTGGCTTCAGGCTTGGAGCCCAGGGATGCTGGGCTGTGTGTGTGTAGCTAATTCAGCCCAGTGAGATCACTGGAGAAGGCAGGAGGCAGGACAGAGTGATCCCAGGATCTCCAGCATCACTCCCACCTCTAAAATGCAGTGGCTAATTGCATTTGCTTGGAAAACAAAACAAAGCAGAACCCCAGCAGAACCTGAACCCGTTCACTTATTTTTCTGCTAAGGAACAAACAAAAAGGATGGAGCTGCCTGCAGAGCACCACTGTATCTCACCAACACAACAATATAGGGTTTGTCCTTGGCTGAATATTTTGTGTGCCACTTTTCCTCTGAGTTTTCTGTGTTTCAGTGCTGACAGAAATGAAGGGTGAGAATGATAGTGAGCTGGAGTTCAGGGTAGTGATGGGGATTAATCAAATTTTATTTGTGCTTAGCAGGTCTCTGTGTCCCTCTGAGAAGTGGGGAGGAGCAGCTGGGCTATGATGGATGAGGACATTCACCAGTTTGGGAATGTGGGTTTTTTTCAGAGGATTTTTATTTTGAACTCTTCCATAAAACTTGGCTGCCTTTGGGTGGTGAACACAGGCTGTTCCTCTGGATTTCCAGTGTGCACGTGCCTGGGAAGCTGTTGTTGGGGAGTCAGGACACAGAACACAAGAAAGACCTGGAATTTTGCACCAGTCCTTACACTGGAGATAGTGTAGCACAGTACGGGGCAAGGACCTCAAATTCCCCACTGGCACATTCAGAGGTTTGGTGAGATGGCCTTGCATGGAGAAGATTCTCCTCATCCCACAGAGCAGGAGGGCCCTGCCAGAAACTTGTTCTGCCCTTGGCAGGACCTCCAGATGCCACTTATGACACTGTTTGTGTCAGGGCTTCTTCCCCTTCTGAAAACTGCTGCTGCTGCTGCCACTTCTGCAGGAAGGAGAAAGATCCAAAGGCTGGTGGAGCTCAGCAGAGGGGACCAAGGGCTGTGCTGGCCCTGGCATGTCTGGGCACCCTCATTTTACAGCTGAGCCCCTCTACACATCCACAGCCATATGGATGTGCTGAAAGGGCTCACATGCCCCCCAAACTGCACTCCAGCTCCTGCCAGAGATGGGATGAAGCTCTTGGTGTCCTGTGTGTCCTTTCCTCTTTCATGCCTTGCAATGGACACAGAGTTACCTCCAGCACTGTCACCCTTCAGGCGTGACACCCCTTCCTCTAGACAGCGTTTTCTGGGTTTGCTTCTGGTCTGGTGAAATCTGTGGGGTTTTTTCAGAAGCTTTGGATACTTCTGTCTAAAACTCTTTGACAAGACTGAGTTTGGGAAACAGCTTTTTTCTAATTCTGGCACTAGGCTGCCTGTTTCCATCCTACTCCAGCAAGCTGTAGCCTTTCCCTGGGTAAGCTTTATAAAAAAGCCTTTGCTCTGAGCATGTCAGGGTGTCTCACCTACACAAGTCTTCACAGCCTCACCTCCACTCCCACAGAGGGATGTCTGCACCAGGCAGCAGAGCAGCACTCATAGCAAACTGGGACTTGGGTGTTTCCTGCTTTTATTTTTCATTTTTTTAAGATGTAGGAAAGAGAAGAGTGTCAGGTGTGTGTCCAACAGTACTAAAATCAGGCTGAATGGGGATGTGAGCAATCTGGTCTAGTGGAAGGTGTCCCTGCCCATGGCAGGGCAGGGGAGCATGATGGTTTTTGAGGTTCCTTCCAAACCAAACCGCTCTGGGATTCTGGAATTCTATGCTAGAGGTGTGGTTCTAAGTGATTCTGACTCTAAGACCTGCTGATTTTTCTATGGCAGCATCATGCAGATTTCCAGTTTGGGATGCAGCCAGTCTGTGCAACTGCAGTTCTAGTTTTCCCAGCACTACAAGTGGAATTACTCCACTTGGAAGGCCAGGACCCTCCTAAATATAACTTGTTCTGGTGGCAGTGAAATCTGGGTATCACCAAGAAGGATGCAGGGTGTCCTTTGCTGTGTGTGCCATTTGCTGGGAGCCCCAAGCACAGGGTCTTTCTGGCTTTGCAAAGCTTTCATAGGTAAAAAATTCCTCTTGTTTCCCCCTCTGAAAGACTCGGGGGTACAATGGGGTGTGAAGTGGGTTAATTGTGGGAAGAAGGGCCAAGAAGTGGGGAAGTGATATGAGGTGGAGTCTGGGGCAATAGGAGACAAGTTCAGGGGTGTGTAGTGGTGAGATGGGTTGTATTGGGGATGGGAAGATCTGTGAACTGTGCAAAGGGGCTGCAAGGTGGTAGTGGGGCTGTGGACAGGCTAATGTGGTGCCCAGGGACCACAGGTGACCAGGGCTGAGGCAGAGTGGAGACAAGCAGCACAAGGAGGGTATGTGAGCACCAGCAGGCCCTAGGGCAAGGCATGACCTCTGGACCAGGAGATGACTTGAGAGCACCAGCCCAGCCAGGCCCCCAAACTCCCTCCAGGCCACAGAGCCTGGGCTGACCTGGGATTGCAGGGAAAGGGGAGCACAGCCCTGCTAAAACAGAAGATTTTGGGCAATGAGGCCAATGTGTCATTTTAAGACATGACTGAGAATAACTGGCTTCTGTTTCAGTGTCTGTGTCATATGGGAGCTGAGATTTGAGGCATCATGCTGAAACTGGATTGAAAGGAGGCTGGGATTTTCTGTGCTGGCTTGTGCAGCCTGGGGGGCTCTGGGACTGGTGCCTGTCTCTGGCTGTCACAGTGGCTGCGACACCTTTATTTCCATCTCTATCTCTTCCCAGCATGGCCAAAGGGAGATACATGGCTGCTCTTCTGCTGCTTGCAGATGCCCAGATCTGTTGAAGGGTCAGGAAGGGTGGCACCAGTGTCACAGAGCTGCCCCATGTCACCCTCAGCCATGCCCTCACCCTGCCCAGACCTCCTGGGCAGAGGACAGAGCCAGGAGAGACTGACATGAGGGCAGTGCTCGCATTTGCAGCCCTGCTGGAGCAGCCCTTGGTGGTCCCACCAGGGCCACCTGCAGAGCTCTGCTTCCAGGCAGCACTTGAGAGGGAGAGGAGCAGCTCATTCCCTGCTAGCGGATCCTTGACAGGTCCATCCATCATCTCCTGAGCTCTGCCAGCTTATTAGCAGATGTTGTCCTGTCCCCAGAGGATGGAGGGGGAGTGAAACAAATGGACCGAACTCCAGATGGCTGGCAGGGCCCTCCACGTTCACTGTTCCTGAGACAAACCTGCTGCTGCAGGGTCCTTTGGGCAGGTGACACATGACAGTGGGGCTGGTGGGCTGGGAAAACAGGCAAGGTGTGCAGTGCAGGGTGGGGGGATCAGTGCAAGCCCCACGGGATAGACCCAGACAGGTCTGGAGTGATCACAGGGCACTCACCTGTGCAATACAGGGCTAGAGATGTGCTCTGCCCAGCACAGGTTCAACACTGGGGTTTGTAGGCTCTGCTGGTGACACCAGGATCACCCGGGTGCCTGGGCTGCAGGAAGAATGCAGGTGTACAAGTCTTGGGCTGAGTGGCAGGTGAAGGGCTGCTCCTGTCCCACCGTGCATGTGAGATCAAACTGCAGGGACGGGCAGCTGGGGCTGGCACTGGGACATTGCAGCACTTCTGGTGGCTCACAAAGAGGCAGGACCTGAGATCCTCAGATTCAGAGCAAAGGAGTCTATCACATAAAATAATAGGAGTAAAAGAAACCCTCACCTTCCCCAGGGCTCCAGGGAGGGCACTTCTGGCAGGTGGCCATAGTTGACTGCCGTGAAAACAGCAGAACAACTACTCTGCACCTCTCTGCTGGATGGCTGCAGACTTGGGAGGCTTCTGTGTGTGTCACAACCACGGCTGTGGAGCCCAGTGTGTTTTAGACCTGGTGCATTTGATTGAATTTTTCCTACTGGTCACGGCTCTGCTGTTTGCTCTTCCCAGAGCTAACCTGAGAGGTCCTGGCCTTTCACATGTCACTGTCATGGCATGAGAGAGCTCAGTCCAGAGCAGGACATGCCTGGCATCCTGTACTGAAGGTGTCTCATACTATGTGCAGGTTGGAGCTGGTGCCCTCTCCCCTGAAGGCTTTGCACATGTCCTGCTTCCCTCAAAAGTGGGCACTGAGACACTCAGAGGTGCATGACCCCCTGAGCAGTGCCTGTCCCAGCACCAGGTGCTCCCCAGCCCTCCCTGCGTGCTCATGCTGTCCATGTGCTGGGAGCTGGCTCCTGATGGCTCTGCCCTGGTGCACAAATTCACCTGTAATTTGTCATTTAGTATAATTTTCCCCTTGAGTGCATCTAAAATAATTGTGACTCATTGCTACAGGTAATTAATGGGTTTTTTACAGCATTAAATGCTAAGTGATTACAATTGCTCCGTGCAAATCTGCTGTGCTTTGTGTTCCCATCCTTCCTGCTGCCTGTCTTTTCCTACCTGAGGTAGCACTGATTTCTCTGCCCTTAATTAAATAGCAGTGGAGGGAAGCACTCCAGTTCCTCTGGAGCCACGAGTGGCTGGTTGCTGCATGGGTAGAGATGATGGTTTGCAGGTCCAAGGGACATTCACACAAGTTAAAGGCAGCAGTTCCTGTCCTGCACCTGCCCAGCACTGACTGGGGCTGTCCCATTGCTCAGCTCCCATCCGTGCTCATGCAGTGTCTTCATCCCTTCCCACACAGGAAAACTGGGAAATTTTCTTTTTTATGATTTATTTTGGGAATTTGGTTCAGTTTTTTCCCACCATCTGGCTGCCCCCCAGATTTGTCCCCACATGAGAATAGGGTGTATCTGCGCTCACATGATGCAGACTGGAGGGTGCTGCATCAGGGGCCACTTGGCAAGGGCAGAGTCCTGAATTTCTTGGTATCCTCAGGACCAGTCAGCACCAGAGCCTGCCAAATGTCTCCGGCTATCCTTGGGAGGACATGAAATCCCCTGAAAATCTGCATCCCCCGTGTTGTCTCCTCTCCTGATGCACTTGAGGACGTGAAAGGTGCCAGAAGAGCTGAGGAACAAAACCAGCCCCAAGCTGCTGCAATTTCACATCTGCCTTCCCTTGCATCTCCAATTTTGGGCATTTCTACTCCTTGCCCTGATGCCCTTTGGGGAGTGCAGAAGCAGAAATTTAGGAACAAAGTCTGGAACTGCTGGTCTTTGCTGAACCAAGGTGTGACACCAGCCTGTGCCACCACCTCTGGCACATCCAGCACGTGCATCCTGCCAGTGGTATCACTGCTGCTGTTAACAGAGCATTTGGTGTAAAAGTGCCACAGAAACTGGTGACAGAGCCCAGAGAGGGACCAGCAAGTGCTCCCCACACCAGGGATACGTGACTGGAGCACTGCCTTCAGCTGCCATTACTAGAGTGGCTCAGTTATAAAAAGGCCCTTGTGTCACTGTACAGTGTGTGAGAGGTGGAATATGCTGGTAGCATCAGTCCAGGGAGATCTGTGGCAAGGAAAGGAGTGTTATTAATAAGAAAACAAATCAGCACCTTGAAACAGAACAAACAGCATGGAGGCACACAGCCCACTGAGGATGCTGGATCACAAAAAACCCTTTTACATGCCTGAAAGCAAAGATTGAGGCTGTACGCAAATCTGGCCACTGGAGGTAAAGATGAGAAAATGAAGGTATTACTACCTCAGTGGGAAAAACAGAGATGAGTCAGAGTCAGGAATAATCCTTGAATCACTAGAACTGGTCCTAAAAGTACCTCATGAGCACAGGGACCCAGACAGAGCCTGCTTTCCCTTATTTGGAATCTAAGTCTGCAGGAGAGGGCAGATCCTTCCACCCCCAGACAGATACCTGACGTGCCACATGTCCCTCTTGAAGAAATCGATTTTTAACGAGAGACAAGCTGTTTGTTTGTGTGACAAATGATCTACCTGAGGGGCTGCTGGGAGAAGGGGTAGGATGAAGCAGAGCAATGGGTGTGAGATGAGCTCCTGTATCAGGAGGAGGCAGAGGAACTGCAGGCAGGTTGTATTGTCAGAAAAAAACTTTTTTCCAAGGCTGTCTCATTTGGCCTGAATTTCCCTCTGCCTCCAGAGGGAGGGCAGCAGGCGTGCAGTGCCTTTTTGCTGTACTATGCAACCAGAGAGGCTCTTTCCCTATCCTTTTGTGTAAGAAAACTTATTGCTCTGTGTGGCAGCACCCCAGGGTCTTACAGAGGGACATGTACCACGTTCCAGATGTGGAAAATTTAATTTCTGAAACTTCCCACATAGATGCTTTTGGGAACCTGGGCATAGCCAGTGTTTGTGGCAATCACCATGAAGTGAGGATTGTGTTGTAAATTTGCCCCATAAATGGTATTTTGGAATAGTTGCCAATAGATTTCCAGTGCTTCCACAGTTTGATCCTTGCAATGCTCTCTGTCCTGAGGGCAGACAGTGCTGGACAGCAGGCACAGGGGCAAGAATACCTGGAGCTTTGCAGGCAGCTCCTGAACAGCAGAGGCACCCAAGTTTGTTTGTGAAGCAGAGGGGAACGGGTGTCAGGATGGCAGTAAGTGCAGCTGGGGGAACAGAAGCTTCCACAGAGCCCAGTTTCCAGACAAGCAGCTGGGGGGGACTCACCCAGGTGCAGGGGAGAAAGGCTGGTTTGCTGTGCACTATATGAGAGCAGAGATGAGCTTTGTGCTGGTGGGATCTGCTGAGCTGTGGGATGATCCTCATCCAGGCACATCCCTCTGACCTGTGCCCTTCTCCCTGCAGCCTGCCAGCTGGGATTTTACAAATCAGCCCCTGGGGACCAGCTGTGTGCCAAATGTCCCCTGCACAGCCACTCGGAGAGCCGGGCAGCTCGTGTGTGCCACTGTGACAGCAGCTTCTACCGCGCCGTGCAGGACCCCCCCTCGGCTGCCTGCACACGTGAGTACCCCCTGAGTATCCCCTGAGTGCCCCCTGAGTACCCCCTGAGTATCCCCTGAGTGCCCCCTGAGTATCCCCTGAGTGCCCCCTGGGTATCCCCTGAGTGCCCCCGAGTATCCCCTGAGTGCCTCCGAGTATCCCCTGAGTACCCCCTGAGTACCCCCTGAGTGCCCCCTGAGTGCCCCCTGAGTATCCCCTGAATATCCCCTGAGTGCCCCCTGGGTATCCCCTGAATATCCCCTGAGTGCCCCCTGGGTATCCCCTGAGTGCCCCCTGAGTACCCCCTGAGTACCCCCTGAGTATCCCCTGAGTGCCCCCTGAGTAGCCTCTGAGTACCCCCTAAGTGACCCTGGCTGTCCTGTGCCCACTGTGCTGCACTGGGGCAGTGTCACATCCTCGGACGCAGCTGCTGCTCCTGCCTGAGCCCAGCACTCTCCCCAGGCCCTGTACCTGCTGCCCAAGGTGCTCCACCAGCCCTACAACCCCAAGTATCTGTCTGGCATGTGAGCTGAGAGCCCTCCTTAGCTGCACTCCCTCACTGCCTCTGTGTCAGCCCCATCCTGCTGCTCTCCAAACGCCGCTGACCAGGGTCAGAGAGTCACAGAATCGTTAAGGTTGGAAAAGTCTCTGTGTTTGTCAAGTCCATATATCAGCCCAGCACCACCACCATCTCACCTCTAAACCATGCCCCCAAGTGCCACATCCACACATTTGTTTGAACACTTCCAGGGATGGTAACTCCACCATTTCCCTGGACAGCCTGTTCCAAAGCCTGACCGTCCTTTCTTTGAGGCAATTTTCTCTAATACCCAATCTAACCCTCTTGTGGTACAGCCTGAGGCCATTTCCTCTTATCCTGTCACTTGTTACCTGGGAGAAGTGATTGACTCCCACCCCAGCTTTCTTTTCCTAGAAGTGCACTGGGTGGTCAAACACCCCTAGGAAGCCATGGGGTCAGTGCAAGTGTTGCTGTGCTCTCCTCTGTGGGTGACACCAGGGTTTGTCATATGGTCTCAGCTCAGCTTTGCAATATGCTGCTTTGAGGGGCCCAGTGCTATTAAAAGAGGACAAGGACATCCCAGGGAGTGTCCTCCTTTCTGCAGTTGGTCCAGGAGGACAGACAGGTGTGGCATTGCTAGCTGAGGCCAGAGTGAAGGAGGGATAAGCAGCACTTGACTTGTATTTCCCTAAGGAATATCCACCCAAGTTTATTAGTCTGGCAAGGAAATGTGAGTTCACCTTTCCCTTTAGGTGAGCATATCCAGCTCATCCACTGTGGCTCTCCCCACAAATCTTCATGCCTCACCATTGCTTCCTGCTTCCCCCAGAACTAACACCAGCTCTTGCTGTCTGGCATTTGGCATCCTGATCCTGATGGTTTTACCTCCAGGGCATTTCACCCTGTGCCCTGCCTGTGTCTTTGCTGTCTCGTGTCCAGCACATTCGCTGCTCTGGGCAGTTCTGTGTCCCTTGCAGCAGTGTTTGTGAGCTCAGGTCCTGCTGCCCAAGGCACATCTCCATTTGATGTGGTCTCTGGTGTCGAGATGACCCCAAGGTGTTAGAAAGTCTCTTTTTCCCAGCCCCGAGACCAAAGAAGAAGACGGGATTCCTTGGCTCTCGTTCTCAAGGTTGTTTCTTTTTCCTTATCTATAACATTCTTTCTCTGACCTGCTGAGATTTGTCTGGCAGGTCAGTTTGTGGCACACTGACCGCCTCAGGGTGGTGTTATCTTTTTATACTAAAAACTACATGTACTTTATTTACAATAATTTTCCAATACCTATCCCCTATGTTAGACAGTCTGTCTCTACTCTAAACCAATCCAAAAGTGCCACCATCACAGCAGAAGATGGAGGCTAAGAAGAAGAAGGAGAAAGACAGAACACGCCCAGATTCCTCCATCTTTCCTCGTGAACCCCCATTCTAAAAACCCCAAAATTCTACTTTTCCACCCTGTGGAAAATTCACTATCATTCTACTCAAACTCTTGTGGCTTATACATCTTCATACAAAGTTGGTAGCTTTTTCCATGGGCTAAAATCAAAGGCACAGGTGTTTTTGACCCCATGCCAAGGTCTCTGAGGCCCCTGCCAGGGTCTCGAGTTCTCCAGGGTAGCCAGAGGAATGTCCTGGATTCCGACATCCATTGGTCCCACATTCCACCATTTCAATACTCCAGCAGCCCTTGCTCTGCCTGAATCCCCGCCTCTCTTGCAGGGCCCCCCTCTGCTCCGGTGAACCTGATCTCCAGTGTGAACGGCACCTCGGTGACGCTGGAGTGGGGCCCGCCGCTGGACAAGGGCGGCCGTGCAGATGTCGTGTACAACGTGCGGTGCCGGCGCTGCGCGGGCGCCGCGGGGCCGTGCGAGGCCTGCGGCAGCGGCATCCGCTTCGTGCCGCAGCAGATGAGCCTGGTGCAGGGAGCACTGACCGTCACCAACCTGCTGGCACACACCAACTACTCCTTCTGGGTGGAGGCCGTCAACGGCGTCTCCGACCTCAGCCTGGAGTCCAGGAGAGCCGCGGTGGCCAACATCACGACAAACCAGGCAGGTAGGAGGAGCAGACCCACCTCCAAACTTGGCCTGCGGGGTGATGCTGATGTTGCTCCATCATTGCTCCAGGGGGTGTCTGCAGGAGCCAGAACCTGCTCTAGCAGTGAGGGGCTGATTTGGTGATGGGCTTGGGACAGCCAAGAAATGGGTCCCATGTCCTCTATTGTGCTGGAGGTGGGTTCAGGGAACTGGAATGGGATGGGGATAAATTGCTGCCCAAGGTAACTCTTACCCTACTCTGCTTCTGCTTCATGGGGTCCTTTTCCCTTCTCCATTCCCTTCACTTCAGCTTGCAGACACTGTTGGAGGCTCCTTTTCTGCAAGAGACAGGGGACACAGAGAATACTTGTTTATTGACAGGAACACTAAGGAGAGTATGAATATTTCAGGCTGATCCTCCAGCCTTTTGTCCCTTCCCAAGGGCCAGGCAGCAGTTCATACTCTGCTCTTATCTCACACCAGTGCCAGGCCCTGGCAAATGACAGCAATGTTTGCTGGGAAAAGTCTCTCTTATGCACGTCTCACCTTTGCAAATCCCTCACTGCAAAATGATCTTTCCTCAGGAAATTCCTCTGAGCAGTGCTCTAGCCCAGGTAGGACAGGACTTTGTTCCATAGCATTTTTCAGTGGAGCACACTGTCAGCAGAGAGATCAGGGCAGGGACTGACCTTCGTTGTCAGTCCTCCCAGTTTGAATGAGCCCACAAGAACTTCCCATGATGCTGAGCCCCTTCTGGTCTTGTGGCAGAGGTACCAGTGGGAGAAACTTGGGAGCCTTGCTGATTAGTTCATGGCTGGCATGAGAACAAGTCCCTTCGTCACTAATGCCAGCCTGTAGCACTTCTGCAGCATGTGGAAATGGCTCAGTCCTGCTGGCTTGATCCCTCACAATCCCTCCAAGTGCTGATGAGCTGCCTCATCCTGATGTCTCAGACGGATATGCTCTCAGGAAGTGCTGAGTATTCCTATTTTGACCATTCAGTTGCAAAATGGATTCTGAGCAGGTGCTGTGAAAGCAGTGGGGTTGGGAATTTAGTAGTTCAGCTTCTGTGCTCCAGCTGCTGCATGTGGCAGAGCCCCCTGCCCTCCAGGGGGCTGAGGGACCCCAACACTGCATGGGGGGACCTCCTGGCTGCTGTCACCCTTGTCCCCCCAGCCCCAATGGCTGAGGCAGCTGCAGCACAGATTCCCTGGGCTGTTTGGAGAAAAGGCATTGCCCATGCTCATGCAGTTTAACTGATTCCCACCATCCCACCCTGTCCCATCTCCCCATCTGGTGCAGGGTGCTCTGTACCAGCAGCATTTTCTGCTTCTCAGAGGAGCCAGCCCCAAAGAGCTAAAATTGCTGCTGCAGTCCCTGTGGCCTCTTTTGGTCTCTGTGCTGCTCTGGCGACACCCCTGCACTGCAGCCATGGCCACTGCAGCTCTGTCTTCCCCAGAGCTGCCACGTCCCATTTTTCACCTGACAATGAAGCTCACAAGTGGGGCCCAAAACCTTCTCATGAGTCAGACCTTATGGCTGCACCTGGCCATCACAGCACCCACTACACTCTGGGGAAGTCCAAGTGGATATTTTCCCAGTAGGAAAAGAGGCTGGTGAGTTGGTTCCTTCAGCTGTGACAGCTACAGTTCAGGTATGCCTACAGGTACAAGAACAGATTCACAGGCTCCCAGCTCAGAACTGGGAAGATGACAAATATCCCAGGGCAGTAGAGCACCCCCAGGCACTTTTAGACTGCTGCTCAGACCCTGACCATGCTCATCATCTCCCCTTTCCCTCCTCCCCTGCCCTTCTCCCTTTACCACAGGTAGAACAAGAAGGGACTTCTTGTGCAGTAGGGATCTCCTGTTGTGAGCCGCTGGCCCATTGGCACCGGCACGAGCGGCAGTGGTGCCCGACCTTCCAGAAACGTCTCCAGTAACGGAGCTGCTCGCTTGGTGGCACAGGCACACACATACATGCACTGTCACTCCAGCACACACGCACAGTCACTCCAGCACACACACACAGTAACTGCAGCACACACAAACACACGCCATCACTCCAGCACACACACACACACACACCATCACTTCAGCACACACAGTAACTGCAGCACACACAAACACACACCATCACTTCAGCACACACAGTAACTGCAGCACACACAAACACACACCATCACTCCAGCACACACAGTAACTGCAGCACACACAAACACACACCATCACTCCAGCACACACACACACACACACCATCACTCCAGCACACACTTCACATAGCTATTCTAGAAACACCAATGACAAAGAAGTGGAAAGGGTCTTTGCATGGAGCTCTGAGGAGGAGATTTATTCCAGCCATGCATGAAGGGGTCCAGGAACAAAGATAAAAGAACAGTGGAGGGTCCAGGTTTAAATATGGGGGACAAAGAGGGCAAAACAGAGCATCAGGGCCAATGGGCTGAGGGCTCAGGGCAGTACGGAGGCAGGACAAGGGGTGGCAGCCAATAGGGTAAAGGGGGCTGGACACTGTGGCCATATGGGGCCAATGGGTAAAGCAGGGATGGAGAACATTCTAGGGCATATACATATAAGGAAAAAGGGGCGGAGAGGCCAACAGGCCAACCAGGGAGGTAGAACTGGGGTACATTTGCATACACAGCAAAGCATCCTGGAAGAGGCTTTGCTCAGTTGCCTTGTACAGCAGAGATTTTTCCAACTTAGGGTCTGTCCATCCAAGGAACTGTAATGGACCCTTTTTGTGTCGGCCCACCAGCCTCCACACTCTCCATGACCTGCAACCACACTGGTCCTTCTCCTTTCTGGCTCCAGATCACAGCTAATCACCTGTGTCCCCTCCTGCCTGTGCTGGGACAGGGCCCTCCTCTCTCATCTTCTCAGAGCTTCCTTACTCCATGGGAAAGAGACTGATGCAGCCAAAACAAGGAAAAGCCTGTTTGCAATCCCCATCACAGCACTCATCTCCACATGGCTTCAATTAAACCAGAAACCTGGTTTAAGTCAGGAGTCCTGTCTGGGCCTCTGGTTCCACCCTTCTCTGTTGCTGTCTCCTGCTGCCCCCCCTCAGCAGGCACCTAACCCCCTGTCTGGTCCCCAGCCCCATCACAGGTGGTGGTGGTGCATCAGGAGAGCACAGGCCAGAACAGTGTCACCTTGCTGTGGCAAGAGCCGGACCAGCCCAACGGCATCATCCTGGAGTATGAGATCAAGTACTATGAGAAGGTAACACTGAGCTTGTTTCTCAGAAAGCCCCTGCTATCAGCCAGCCTTGCACAAGGGGCTTCTTTGGAAGACCGTGTGGTTGCCGTGCTAATGCAGAGAAGGTTTTGTTGTTGATTTTCCCCAGGACAAGGAAATGCAGAGCTACTCAACTCTGAAATCCAAGAGCACCACTGCCACCATCTCTGGGCTCAAGCCTGCAACTCGCTACATTTTCCAGGTGCGGGCTCGCACCTCTGCCGGCTGCGGGAGGTTCAGTCAGACCGTGGAGGTGGAAACGGGGAAGCCAGGTGAGTGTGTGCAGGTGTGGGTGTGGGAAGTGTGGGGCAGGGAGCCTGGGGCTGGTGATGCCCTTCTCCATGGCCACTGTTCCTCTGCCACACAGGGAGGGGACCTGAAGGCACATCCCCCCAGTGTTTCAGCCTGCAGGGACTGCTTGAGGTTGCATTCCTGACATGTTTGGAACAAGAGGAAACAGACTCAAGTTGAAACAGGGTTCAGGTTGGATAATAGGAAATATTTCTTCACTGAAAGAAGATACTGGAACAGTCTGCCCAGGACAGTGGTAGAGAGACAGTGCCTGGAAGTGCTCGATTAATCTGTTGATATGGCACCTGGGGATATGTTTAAGTGATGGCCTTGGCCATGTTGAGTTAATCGTTGGACTCAATGATCTTAGAGGTCTTTTCCAACCTTAATGATTCTGTGATTCTATGCTTATACATTAGAAAGAAAAGGGAGGAAGGATGCAGCAGTTAGGCCAGGGAAGACCTGCAGAGGTCCTGAGGCTCCAGTCTCCTCTCTGTACCCGTTTGCTGTGTCACTATGGCTTTCTCAGATCTCTCCTTGACTTCCCCACATGTAAATAGTCCCTGTACACTGGGAGAGGCTCAAAACTGGGAATAGGTGGGACAGTGCTTCATCTTTGAAGGCCATTACTGCATTGTCAGCCCAAGACTTTGTCTTTGACGACCATGGGGTGGGTATGTGCCTGAGCTCAGCAGTGAATTCCAGCTCAGCCCCTTCCTACCCCGCTTTTTCCAGTGTCTCTCCGGTACCACACGATGACAATTGTCTGGATCTGCCTGTCACTCATCACTGGCCTTGTCACCTTGCTGGTGGTTCTGATCTGCAAGAAGAGGTAAGAGTTTTGTTGAGGATAGTGAGGTTTCCTGGAGGTCTCCAGCAGGGAAAGGAGGGAGGGGAGAACTTGAGCACAACTTTTCTCCTTTCAGTTTGTCCAGAGCATCTATAGGTCCAGGGTTAATAAGCAGCCAAGGGACTTCTTTTAAGGGTCACCACTTTCCCTGAGGCAGAGCCAGTCTCCAGATCTTCCCCTCATGCCAGCAGGCTGAATAGTAATAAATCAGTGTGTATATTATAATATATGATATACGGAATATCAGTAGCATGAGCAATAGCAATACCAGTACCAGAACCACTACCAGTACAAGAGGTGACTGGATGGACCGGTGGGCAGGTCAGGGGTGGAGAGATCTTTTCTACAGCAGACAGATCCAAGGGAGACTGTGTGCTTTGTATGAGCATGCTGAACCAGGCACGTGGAGCTCACATGCTTTTAGCACTGCCAAGCCTTGGAGAGCACCTGGAGAGTACCAAAGTGTCAGTCCAGTGAGATGCAGGGATGCAGCTGATGATGCAGCCAAGTGTTTTCTCTGCCTGCCCACAGCCCCAGCATGCACTGCCTTCTACCCTGCTTTTGGAATGCTTGTGGGAGTGAGGGATGGGGGCTTCTATTCTGACCCTTGTCCTCTTGTGGCAGGCACTGTGGGTACAGCAAGGCTTTCCAGGACTCTGATGAGGAGAAGATGCATTATCAGAATGGGCAAGGTAGGACACTCTCTGGGAAGAACTCCAGCCCCATGGATGGACAGAGATGGACTGTTACCCCCTGACAGTGCTGTGGTTTCCAGGGGGAAGGTCTTTGTATCTTGCCTCCTTCTGGGAACGTGTCTTAGGAGACTTGAGTGGGCGATCTGATCTCAGGGGCATCCTGGTAACGGGGTTGAATGTTGAACACTGTGCACTGAGAGTGCAGCAGGATCATGCCAGAGAGCAGCAGGCCAGGGGCAGGAGTGGGGGAGTGGGACAATCATGTGGAGAACACCTGGGCAGCCAGGTCCTGAACTGCTCTGAGGACCCTGCTGCACCAAAGCGTGACTTAGGGTTCCTTGTGCTGCATCTCAATGGCTCCTCAGCCTGTCCTGCCCCTGCCCACCCTCTGCCCTGTGGCTGGTGTCCCTCCTCCCAGCAGGGCTGCCTGAGAGTGCTGATCTCCTCTCTCCACTTTGCAACCCGGCAGTGAAGTTCCCTGAGTCCAAGTTCTATGTGGACCCCCACACATACGAGGACCCCTGCCAAGCTGTGCATGAGTTCACCCGTGAAATAGAGGCCTCCCGGATCAAGATTGAGAAGGTCATCGGGTCTGGTGAGTGCTGGTGCCCAGCTGCCCCTTGGCTTGGTGTCTGTTCAGGGAAATCCATACTCTGAGGTTGAGCCATGCCCCTGGCCTGCTGGGATCAGAGCCGTGCTCAGCGGGGCTTCATCTGCTCTTGAGCCTTGTGAGATCAAAACCTTGGACAGAGTGGGGGTTTGGGGGAGTGAAATAAACCCTTTGGAGCAGCCTGGTGCAGGGGGTTGCTTGTCAGCAGGTGTGGGACTGGTGGCTCAGGCTGACACAGCAGATGGCTCAGCCTGTCCCCATGGGTGTCCCAACATGCACCCATGAAAAAACCTGGGTGACAAGATGCAAATGAAATTGCAAGCAAAATGGCACATTTTCAGAACAAAAGGGAATTTTGCATAGGAACAGGGACTTTTGGAGAAGGACAGTGCAGAGCTGGAGCTGGAACTTCACCAGCTGCTGCCTGACACCGAACCCAGAGGAATGATGCCATTGTAATCACTGCCCTTGGCCCATTGCCTTCAGTGACAGGCACCAGAGAGAGGTGGTTTCATATGTTCCCACCCTTTCTGAACTAGAAACAAGAGCTGATCAATCCTTTCAGAGGATTAAATTGTGGAGGGGTTGGAGGGGATCGAAATCCAGGCTGAAACCCAGAGGGACTGAGGCATGCTGTGAGTATGCTGATAGACTGGATGACTCATGGTGTTGGTGGGTGAGCACAAGAAGCTGAGGAGCTCTCCATGCTCCCACTTTCCCTTGCCTTGCAGGGGAATCTGGAGAGGTGTGCTACGGCCGCCTGAAGCTGCCAGGGAAGAGGGAGATTCCCGTGGCCATCAAAGCACTGAAGGCAGGCTACACAGAGAAGCAGAGGCGGGACTTCCTGAGTGAGGCCAGCATCATGGCACAGTTCGACCATCCCAACGTCATCCACCTGGAGGGGGTGGTCACCAGGAGTACGTGGCTGGCAGGGGAGGGAGTGTATGGCAGAGCAGAGCTGGGATGCATCTCCCTGCGGGCAACCTGGGAGATGTGGGTCAGGGCTCACTTTGGGTGCACTCCATCCTTCACTGCCCCAGTGGCTTTTCAGATTTCTGCATTTACCTGGGACAGCCATCCCCTTGCCTTCTCTTCCAGAACAAAGTTCCCCATGGCAGTTCCACATCGTGCTTTGCAGCATGCTCCAGATCATTGTTGGTTTGGGAGATGTCCTACTCAAAGGCATTTATTTTAAAGGCTGCCTGTACTGAATCATAATTTGAAGTCTTCCTCCAAAAAGGCACATTCTGATGCAAAGCCTCACACTAATGGCATGCAAATTCCAGCAGGGTAACAAAACTGACCTAGCCATGTCAATAGCACCTGGAGGGAGGGATACCTGTCTGGGTTGTTGCCACATCCCCATCATTGGGCCAGTCCTGCCCAGTGCAGGGGTGACACCAGTCTGAGGGGCTGCAGAAGACCCACAGACCTGAATTCATGTCTCTCCCAGTGAAAACCTGGCACTGGGCTTCCTGGAGGAAGGTGACTTCTCTGCTAACTTGACCTCCCTTGTTTTCTGCAGGCAAATTGGTAATGATTGTTACTGAATACATGGAGAACGGCTCGCTAGACACCTTCCTCAGGGTAAGGAGCGAGTTTGTATTTTCATTCCCTGCACATCCCCTGGGGCTGGTTCCTGCTCCTCAGCCTCACAGCCAGTGAAACCCCTGTTTTAGAGAGAGCTGTGGGTGCTGGGCTCTCACCTCTCCAGCAGACACAGGCTCCAGGCATTGTGTCTGACTCCCTGAAGTGACACTGAAAAAGCAGGGACAACAGCCTGAGCAGATGTCACAGGCACTGAGAGGGCAGGAAGTGGGCAGGGGCACAAGCAGGAGGCAGTGGGGTCAGAGGATGTACAAAGCCAAAGATGAAAGGCACTGGGAGCTGGTTTAATGACAGGAGCACCAGCAGGATGGTGGTGAGCACCACAAGCGAACTCTGGGTTATTTCCTTTCCAGAAACACGATGGGCAATTCACCATCATCCAGCTGGTGGGGATGCTGCGGGGCATTGGGGCAGGCATGAGGTACCTGTCTGACCTGGGCTACGTGCACCGGGACCTGGCTGCCCGCAACATCCTGATCAACAGCAACCTGGTGTGCAAGGTGTCTGACTTCGGCCTCTCCCGCATCCTGGAGGACGACCCCGACGCTGCCTACACCACCACGGTGGGTGGCTCACAGAGCTGGTCCCTGCTGCTGGTTGCTGCCCCAGGCCTCTGACACATGGAAAAGTCAGAGACTCTCAAGTCAGAATAGGTAGGGCAGGAATGGCGATGTCACTTCCTGCTCATATCTGAGCCAACAGTTCAAACCCAAAGAGCTCCTGAGCCTTAAAGCGTTGTCCTTGACACGGGGACATCCCAGAACTGAGTGTGCAGTGAACAAAGAGCAGCAGGATGGCAGGACAGGGAGTTATCAAACATCCCCAGCCATCTGTTCCCATGGGTGTGTGTGGCCTCTGTGTCTCCACTGGAGTCCTTCCCTAGGCTGTGTAGCTCCATCCACTCTGCAGTTGTCCTAGAGCCATCAATCCATAGGGGTGTTCTGGTCCACCCTTCAACATTGTGGCCACACACTGGTTTTTCCACGTGACTCTGCCTCATTCATGGATGTGGAAAAGGTGGGAATTGATTTTGCAGCCTGTGGTTTTATTTCATGCAGGACACTTTTGTCTGTGAAGCCCTGTTGAGATTTTTCTGGCCAACCTGGCAGCTCTGTTTCTTGATGTCCTCCTCCATGGGAGGTCATTAGGAGCAAAATGAAATACATTTTCATGAAATACATAGAATATATTAAATAAATTGAGCTCTCTTTGCTCTTCTCTAGCCATGAAAAGAATTGGTGTGCTCCCCTGGAACACATCTGGTGGACAGACTGTTCCTGATGGAGGCCAGTTTGGAGGCAGCAGAGGAGTCCAAGCATCATTTGTCAGAAAGACCACAACTACAGAAGCAGAAAGAGCTTCAGGTTCCTTTGGGGTAGCTGATGCTGAGCATGTCCCAGAGTAGCTGTAGCTCTGAGGAATGAGTGCACCATGGCCCAGCCTAAAGAACATGGCCCTCCATGGTCTTTGCTTGGCTTCAGCAAAGTGGAGAAGCTGAGCCAGAGGGGCTCCCTGTGTGTGTGTGTGTCTATGCATTAATCTGCCCCTTCTGGTGTCTCAAGAAACAGCATGTAATTCCAGATAATTTAACTTTGGGCAAGGTTCCTGCTGCTTGGTTTCTGGTGCTTTGAGGTACCTTGGTGCAGTGAAACCCACCAGAGCTGGTTGCTCTGGAAGAAGATTGGATAGTGCATAGTGTGGGTAGAGCTGAACCACAAGGATGCAGTGCCAGAGTCAGATCTCTGGTGAGGTCTCAGTCAGGGTACCCCACAAATGCGGTTTCTTTTGTGTTCAGAAACTTGTATTTCTCCTGTGTTGTCTTCAACATGCTCAGGATATTGCTTCACCCAAGGAACTCTCCCAAAAGACTCATTGTTCATATTCAGTCCTTATCGTGGCATGTGATATGCCTTATCATGGCATTTGATATGCCAGAGCAGGCAGGACTCAGCTGGGTAGAGGCAGCTCTCCCTATACAGGTATCCCTGAATGGTGGTGGCACACCATTCCTGCCCCAGGGCTCTGGGAAGCCCACCCAATGTCCCCTATGCTGCAACTTTACTCTTCAGATGGCTGGCAACCACATTTCCAACTTAAAAGCATTCTTAGTCCATATATTGATTTTTGTCAGCATGGTCCTTTAATTGAATGCATCTGCCTTTTCAGTCCTTGCCTGTCAAAGCGGGGAAGGACAGGGAGCACATCCCATCACTCTCCCTGTCTGCTCAGGTCAGGCTCTCTGCTTGCACACAGAGTTAGCTCTGTGCTTGTGTGCTCTGGTAGCCCAGGGCTCCTCTTCATCACTTCGAATTCCTTGTCTCTTGAGCACAGGGGAACCAAACTGTGCATGAAGACCTTGTAAAAGAGCACAGTGTTCTCCTTGCTCTGCTGGAAACACCTTGAAGTTGTCCTTCACATACACCCCTGGGCTTCTTTAGGGCAGATTACTTCCTCAGTCCTTTTTAGAAGATGCCACCCCAGCTTGTCCAAGAGCTGTCCCATCTGCAGAGCTCAGGATGCTGATCCCTGCCTGCTCTGAGCCTCCACTCTCGCTCCTTTTCCAGGGGGGGAAGATCCCGATCCGCTGGACGGCTCCCGAGGCCATCGCGTACCGCAAGTTCTCCTCGGCCAGCGACGTGTGGAGCTATGGGATTGTCATGTGGGAGGTGCTGGCCTACGGCGAGCGGCCCTACTGGAACATGACCAACCGCGACGTGAGCGCTGCCAACTGCCCCTCCTCCTGCCCTCCCAGCCAGCCTGGCAGGGGCCCAAGGATCAGCTCTTGCCTCTCTTCACATCCTCCCAGGGCTCTGCACAGGGTGCATGTCCCCTCTGTGCTGACAGCACTCCATCCCTGCACTGCACAGCCTTTGCCTTTGCAGTCCTGTGGCACCCAAGAGTGACCAGAGCTCATATATGGACTTACCTGCTGGCCTTTCTGCCCCATTCCTGGGGACACTGACTTAAGTCCCCAGTACAGATGCAGGCAGGGAGATCACTGCCACACTGGCTGTGTGCTCTGTGGCTGTCCACAATCCTGCCTTTCTGCTGGCTGGAGAGAGTCAGCTTATGTTGTGCCACATTTTCCAGTCCCTGGGAGGGGTCAGGGCTTCCTAGAATCATTGCAGCCCCACTGGACCAGCCTGCCAGTTCCACTGCTGGGCATCCATCCCTTCCAAATGAGGCTGCTGAGAGCCTCAGGCTAGCACCACCCAGCTGTAGGCTTTGGGCTTGTCTGAGTTGTGTGGAACCATTCTCACCTCAAGAGTAGCATAAAATCTGAAGGGAAATGTAGGTTATAATCCTGACCACAACCTGAGGGCAAAATTTTCAAAAGGAGGCAGTAAAATTAGTATTTCGGCTCTGCAGAACAACAGGACTCCTTTTTTTACCTATGAGTACTATAAATGCCCCACTGTGCTGGGAGCCCCCTCTCTTCCTATTTTTTTTTTTTTTTTTTTTTTTTTTTTTTTTTTTTTTTTGGTGGCTTTGGTGACAGTAGGGCATGAATGCAGTGGCTTACACTACCTCCTCCACAAAATTTCTTCAAGCAGCATTTCCTCCAGCCTTGCCAACCAGTGCCACACCCCAGCTGTAGAAAAACTGAGTGTGAGTGCAGCCATTATGGCTTGTCTCCTGGAGGGAAGCTGCAGCATTTTAGGCCACTGGACCACTAAACAACTCTCTTGTCATAACACTGATTTCCTGTGCGTGTGTGATGTCCAGTAAAGGTCTCCCCTGCCTGCAGAGCAGGCTTTGTCCCCAAGCAAGGCAGTCCTATCTGGATAGCTCAATCCCTCTTGGAGACAGAGTTATCCCAAATACCCAGGCCACTCATAGCCGCAGCTACCTTAAGCAAGCTTAGTGGATTTCAGCTCTTTAGTGATTATCAGCTCTCTTATGATTTCAGCTCTTTGCTTGCTTGCTAAGGTCCCAGAGGGCTAGGGGGAGAAGCAGACACAAGAGAGGAGGAGAGGTCCTGGCGTTCCACAGCAATGGTTTATTGAGGGGTCTGTGAAGGGTTCCGGCGACGGCTCTTCTTCTGCTGAATGGGCTAAAACAGCCCCTTTTTATAGAGTACAGAGGGATCCAAACTTGTCCAATAGTAAGGGTTAGGGGAAAGTGACCTATGGGGTTACAGAGATAAGCTGGGGTCTGAGAGGTGGAAGACAGGAGCTTATTTTGCTGTCTCATCATGACTCAGCAATCCCTACTGTTAAGTCTCAGCCCTCCACGGGGTCTTAGACAATTCTGTGGGGTCTGCTACAGTCCAGCCCACTGCCAGCTCTGCACAGAGCCTGCAGACAGCCATTCACTTGTTTAGCATGGAGCTTGTGCACATCCCTCTGCTTCCCATTCCACGGCCCCAGCAGTTTCCATGGATCTTCCCATCGGTGGGGCTGGAGTGGGATGGGGGTGCAGCCCCCCTGCAGTTGTGGCTTCCTTGCAGGTCATCACCTCTGTGGAGGAAGGCTACCGCCTGCCTGCCCCCATGGGCTGCCCCGGCCCCCTGCACCAGCTGATGCTGGACTGCTGGCAGAAGGAGCGCAGCGAGCGGCCTCGCTTCTCCCACATTGTCGGCATCCTGGACAAGCTGATCCGCAACCCCGACAGCCTCAAGTGCACAGGCACCATCAACAGGTGAGGGCTCCCAGGGAGCAGGGAGCCTAATGACTGTGAGCAGGGCCTAATGACTTGACACTGCTCAGAGCATGTGGGCTGCAGTTCTGACTGGCTGTAGCAGCGATGGCTGCCCTTGGGAGCATGGACGTGCACGGGGCCCGTGGACAGAGGTTGTGGTGAGTAGGGAGGAACTTCCTGCACTTCATCCCCTTGCTCCCACCACGACATCCCTATGCCAAGGCCAAGAAAGTGCAGCAGTGCCCATGCAGCAGCATCCCTGCCTTTACCTGCCTGCTAGGGCTCTCTCTGTGCTGCTCTGCATGATCTGCAGATCAGCTGTGTCACAGCTGTGTGCCCAGGTGGGCAGGAGAACAAGGGAGAGCTGTGCCATCTAGAATAATGTGGCCAGCAGGACCAGGGCGGTGATTTCCCCCCTGTGCTGGGCACTGGTGAGGCCCCACCTTGAATCCTGGGGTCAGTTCTGGGTTCTTCATGACAAGACAAAAATGGAGGGGTAGAGCGTGTTCAGAGCTGGGGAAGGGTCGGGAGCACCCTGGCTCCAGACTGAGGGAGCTGGGAGGGGCTCAGCTTGGGGAAAAGGAGGCTCAGGGGGACCTTCTGGCTCTCCACAACTCCCCAACAGGAGGGGGCAGCCAGGCAGCAGCTGGCCTCTGGTCCCAGGGAATGAGGGACAGAAAAGAGAAAATGGCCTCAAGTTGTGCCACAGGAGGTTTAGGTTTGATATTGGGGAAATTTTTTTCACACAAAGGGTGGTCAGGTCCTGGCACAGGCTGCCCTGAGCAGTGGTGAAGTCATCATGGATGCCCTGGAGGTGTGGATGTGGCACTTGGGGACATGGTTTAGTGGTAGCCCTTGCAGTGCTGAGTCAACAGTTGGAGTTGATGATGTTAGAGGGCTTTTCCAACCTTAATGTTTTCCTGATTATATAGGTGCATTCAGGTGGCCCTCACAGCCTGCTCACCTTGGACCAACGTTTCTTGTCTAACCCCTTCTGTTCTGCTCCCAGGTTCACCCAGACACGCCTGGACAGGGGTCTCCTGGACCTGAGCAGCTGCTTGACTGTGGAGGACTGGCTGGACTCCATCCGCCTGGGGCACTACCGGGACAACTTCGCCATGGCTGGGTACTCCTCCCTGGGCATGGTGATGCACATGAACCTCGAGTGAGTATCAGGGAGCAAACAGCGCTGTCTGGGTGTGCCCAGGCCCACACCAACCCCCCAGCCCCAAACAGTGACCTCCTGCCTCTGCTGGCTTGGCCTGGTTGGTCCCTGGTGCTGGAGAGGTATCTCCAGGCACATGGTGGTGAGACCTGGGACAATGTCCAAGGCTTCACTGAGCTTTGAGGGAAGGTGTGCGAGTTGTACTGAGAGGCTGTGAGCTCCAAGTCACCTCCAGTGCTCTATGGTGGCTCTCCAATGTCACCATAGGTCCATAGGAGGTAATTCAGGTTGCAAGGTGCTCCAGGTTGGGTTGCTAACCCAGCCTCCTGGTCAGAGCAGGGTCACGCAAGAGGTTGCTGTCTCCTTGTGCTTCTCATCTTTGTTTTCCCTGCAAAAGGCACCTCTGGACTAGAGTGTGGCTGTGCTATTCTGCACAGCTTCTCTAGGATCACTGGGAAACAATCCTAGCTGGGCATTACCTTGGAGCTTTGTCAGACCCCTGTGCACAGGACTGGCTCCCTGCTCAGTGCAGCCAGGAGGGAGACATCACTGGAAGGTCATTCACACATTACGAAGGGTGGGTTAAGTAGATAGAGCTGGAGAAGATGTGTCTCATCACCCTCCTGCTGTAAGGAACTTGATTTCCCACCTGTCTTGGGAGTTTCCAAGGTGGAGCATCCAAGCAGTACCAGAAAAGAAGGCAACTATGCCAGCTCCTGCCCTTATATCTGCTTACATCTCTCATCCCTTGCTGTTACCAGGAGTGACAGCCTGTTCAGCCTCTAAGGAGCCTTGTTCCCTCTCCAAAGGCAGAGAGCTGCTGGACAGTGGTTCCTGTGGCAGTGAAAGGGAAGGCAGAGAGACGCAAACAGAGAGTTGTCAAGTGTATTGATCGGAGCTGTACATGGGGCCTTTGCTCTGGGATTGAGCTGATAGTGATCCTTGTTTGTCATGCACATCAGAGAATCTTTTGAATGGGGAAGGCTCATCATCCATCCTTCTGACTGGGTTATCTGAGGGCATCTCACTAAAACTGAATCCAATTTCACAGCATTGATCTTGTCACCTACGAGCCTGTCAGGACTGATCCTGCTCCTGCTCCCACAGGGCTGTCACAGCAGCCTTGTCAGGAGGACATGTCCAAGAAAATGGCAGTCTGTCTGTCCTGGGAGAATGTCCATGGAGCCTCGGCAGGACCAGCCTTGTGCTGATGTGCAGGTGGAGCAGAGCCAGGCACAGGCTCCTGGGCTGCTCCATGGGTGCAGTTGTCTCCCTGGGGCCTGGCTCAGGTGTCTTTGACAGTGTCTTTGTTCTCCAGGGATGTTCGGAGTCTGGGCATCACCATGATGGGCCACCAGAAGAAGATCTTGAGCAGCATCCAGGCCATGAGATCCCAGCTGCTGAACACAAATGGCCCCAGGAGGCATCTCTGACCAAAAGCTCTGCAGAGCTGCATCAGGCATTCCTTAACACTTACCCTGGCAAAGGGGCTGCAGGGTGGTGAGCAGGAACAGGGGCGCCAGGAGCTGGAGCCCTGCCAGCATCTCTGTGATTTCAGCATTGGTGGAAACGTGGTATTCCAGATACCTTGGTGGTCCTGCTGCTTCCTTCCCCCAGGTGAAGGGGGGAGCAGCCTTCCAAGCAGACACATCATGATTCTGCTATTTCCCTGTGGGACTGGGGGTCTCCCCACAACTATGCAGGACAGGAGACAACCCCTTCACCCAGTAGGATGGTCCAGCTGCTCCTGCAGGTGCAGGGGCATCAGACACATCAGCAATAACCAGGAGCAGTGGGCTGGGCTTGCCATGGCACACAGCTCCTTTGGATCAGGCAGCTGGGGAGCTCCTGGGATCTCTGAACTGAGCAGGCTCCACACACTGCACACAGCAGAGACAGCCCTGCTCCCTGCACCTCCCAGCACACTCCAGCCTGGGCCTCCCGAACTGCACCAGCCTGAAGGTGACTTCATGGTCCACCTCCACCAAGAGCAGGAGGCCAGGGGACAGAAAACAAGGTGGCAGTGCCAGGAGCACCCGGCTCTGCCTTCAGACCATCCTTCCCAGCTGGGAGGAGAGTTGTCCAGGGACTTCTACCTGGAGACTCAAGAAGCCCTGGAGTGCTGCAGGACACTCTCCACCTCTTTAAGCCACCAGCACTACTCCATGGATCCAGCACAGCCCTCCAGGCAGCCCAGGCATATTTTCTAGGGCCACAAGCTCAGGTTTCTCTACCAGCAGAATCGTCCTGGCCTCCCCCAGAACAGAGAGGAAAGGGAGAGTGTGCTCATGGGAGCACATGATAGAGGGATAGAGAAACAGCTCTTCTTTGTTCTTATACTGTCCTAGAGAAACCCAGGAGCTGTGCCATCACCTGGCTGCCAGTGCCCAGGGCTGCTGGATCACCTGCAGAGGAGGGGTCCTGGCCGTGTTTCCAGCTGCAATCACAGCGTCCTATGGCTGGGGACAGAGGCTCTGGGCACAGGATCTCCCTGCTGGTGACCCCAGTGTCTGGGAGAGTGGTCTGTCCTCCACAGGAGCATCTGTCTCATCCAGGTGAGCTTGCCTGGTGCTGAGCAGTGGCCTCCAAAGATGTGTGGAGCTGGTCCAAGAGGCTGAGCTGGGTGCAGAGGTGCAGATGAACTGGGGAGTGGGGCAGGCTGTGGGCTGGGAGTTTCCTTTTGGTGTAAATACAATTTTCTATGGGTTTGGGAGCTGTTTTACTGAAGTAGGATGTTAGGTACACAAAATGGTCTCAAAGCACAGAAGCCTCAGTTGTGGGGCTGAACTCACTGCAAAAAACACCTGCTGGGAGCATGGCTGGGTTGGGGGGTGACAGGAGGGGAGAGAGACTGGAGAGGAGCCTCACTCCCTGCAGGGTCCAGCCTGACCCACAGCAGCCTGTCCTTCCCACGGCACAGCAAACTCAGCATCACTCCAGTGCAGGTGCTGGTGGGATGTGGCCTGAGGGCTGCTCCTGCCAGGCCTGTTGGGGCACAAGGGGGTGGGGGGTGGGTTGAAGCCATTTCTCAGCTGCAATAATCCTGGCTAAACCAGCCTGTCCAGGGCTGGCTTGGCTTTCCATGCAGAGCACTTGTGTGCTGATGGATTCTCTGACTATGGCGGGTATTTTACTTCTTCCTATGGAAGCTTTTTGTGAGGGGGACAGATGCAATGTGTTGTTTCATTTGTATTGCACCCTACATCCCGCACTCAGCCCTGGCACACTCCCTCCCCACAGCCAGCATGTGATGAAGCTCATCCAAGCCCTGCAGCACAGGGGGCTGGTGCTGGCCCTGTCCTCTCTTCCCAACATTTGGGACTCAGTCATGGACATGCTGGTGAGAGCAGAGGTCAGAGCAGTGCCACACCTGTGTCCTTGGGGTTTGCTGGGCAACCCCAGCCAGGTGGGCTGCAGGATCTGAGGCTGGGAGCTGCCAGATGGCCCCTTTCCAGGTGGTTCATGAGTCAGATCCTGCAGTGTGGGGTCCCTAGGCTGCTCCTGGCTGTGGGGATGGTGGGGCAGGGTTTACCTTTTATGTTCAGAGTGTGCGCTTCCCCCGGACAATAAAAATCCCTCTTTCCGTGATCCATCTCCTTGCCTGTAATTGTCACTGGGCTGCACAGAGCTGTCACCACTTGCAGTGAGGATAGGGGACACCCCAGCTGCTTCAGGGGGACCAGCACTGAGATGCTCAGCTAGTCACCACCTCCCTTGCTCCAGAAAGCCTCCCACAAGTGAAGGATGCTTCCCTGCAAAGCAGGAGCATCCATGGGATGGGTCCACAGGGACGGGGAACAGCCTAGAGGATGTTTGTAGGCTCCCAGGGAGGGATGCTGTGGGCTGGAAGAGGACACCCCAAAACCAAGTCATTGCTATGTAGGAGCATCTCATGCAGGACATGAAGCAAGAACAAGATATCTTGTGTGCACAGGCTGCTCTCAACCTCAGGGGTGTCTTACAGGTTTTTCTAGACTCAGCCTTACCTTCTTCTGGAGATGCAGATTTTTTTTTTAGAAAGAACAAAAATGAACACTAAAAAACCAAACCAGTAAAACCTCAGCCCTCATCTCCTGAAGTCTGAGCTGAAGTATATTGTAGGTCTGCTTGCAAAACTCTTCCTGAAGGTGTTTAGCTGTGTTCCAGCTGCCCTTCAGAGAAGGATTCACCAGCAAATGATTGCAGGGCAAAGAAAGCACCATTTTCAGGAAATGCCCTATAAAAGCAAAAGGGCCCCACAGCACAGGGTGGGGTTGGCTCTGAAGCTGTCACTGCCTGCTCACGTGCTCCCAGCCTTTGCCACGCTTCAAGGACAGAGGTGACTGTTCACTGGCCCCAGCTCTGCTCCCCAGCCCAGACATAAGGAAAGGCCAGCCCGGGGCTCTGTCCTAGCCCAGCCTGCCTGCACACTGTCAGGTTATCCTGCCAGCCCATCCAGAGCTTCCTTCCTCACAGGCCCCCTCCCACTGCTCTTCTTCTTCACAGAAGCACAGGCCCCAGGCTGGACAAGCTGCTCCTGGTCAGTGTCCCCTGTGCTGAGGCTGAGCTTACAAGTCCTATGCTCTGCATTCCCCTTCACCTATCCCATTTCTGCATTTACATTTCCCATCACTATAACCCTGACTCTCTCCCAGACCCTTCTAATGTACCCAGAGCAGCTGTGGCTGCCCCATCCCTGGAAGTATCCAAGGCCAGGCTGGACAGGGCTTGGAGCAGCCTGGGACAGGGGAAGGTGTCCCTGCCCATGGCATGTGGTGGGGAACAAGGGCTTTCAAACCATTCTGTGATAAATATTGTTAGATGGAATCTCTGAAGGTCACCTCATCCCACCCCTCCAGGTGCCTGTGCAGTGCACACACCTGTGCAGGTTCTGCTCAGAGCCCCATCACACCATGCAGACAGGGGCAGCAGCTGCATCATCTCTTGCTCATGGTCCAGTGCTGTCCCTGTGCACAGTGGGACAGCCTGGGCATGCTGGAACCTGTTACTGTTCACTGAGGACACACATTTCTCTGCTCTATTTCAGTTATTAATAAAGCCAGTGTCCACATTGTGCAAAATGTGCAAGATTTTCTTACATTTCTTAGACCAAACATTTGGAAGGGTGGATGATGCTGGTGCCTGGCTCCTTCCCTGGGCAGGGGCACTCAGCCAGACTGCTGTGCAAGGCTTTGTGTGGGGAGGGGCCTGGCCACTACTGCATCACTTTGTCAAAGCCTGTGAGCATCATGCCCAGGGCATCACCCTGCTCACAGGCTCAGGAAGATGAGGCACAGTGTGTCATTTTTAAGGAAATTGCCAGGGAATTGCCAGCCTGGCAAAGGTCCATCACTGGAGACACTTCTCCAGGACACAGAGCCATGTTTTCAGACCTCCTGCACTCCCATCTGGCCGGGCTGGGGCCAGGGCTGCACCAGGATCCTGATGGCTGAGAGAAACTGGCTCAGCAGGAAACCCCTTGGGAAGAGCATCCTGGGGAGAGGGCTGGTCAAGAGGCAAAGTCTTCCATCCAAGGAGAGGTGATGGACATCCACGTTCATATACACCAGCAAATAAACCCCTTCCCGTACCAAAAGAGACCTCAGGATTTTCACATCTACTTAAACGTCCCCCAAGAGGATTTCATCCCATCTTGCACACTGGGAGCTGGTCTTTCCCTGGTAAAACAGCTTTTCTTTTCCACTCACACCAGCATCACCTCAGGCTTCCAGTAACTCCTCTGGGAAGCATTTCCCCGGCAGCTGCCCGGCCCGGTTTGGCTGTGTCATTAGCAGGGAGGCTCTGTGAGCTCCGTGTGCCTGGAGGTGGCAGTCTGGACCTGCGGAGCCCCTGCCGAGCCCTGCTGAGCCCTGCCCGCCTCTCCCCGCGCTCCTGGCGCTGCCAGCCCCCCTTGCAGGGGTCACACGCGTTCCGGGGCTGGCAGGAACAGATGGTAAACTCGGCTTCGGATTTCCTGATCTGATTCCTGTCTGATCACACACCAGCCTCCTCTGCCAAGAAGACTCTATTCCCAAACCACCTTCTCTCCTTGCTTTTAGCACAGTCGTTTAGCATCATGTCCAAATAAATTACTCAGGATAATTTGATGTAAGATAGAAATATCAGCCCCAGCTGCTGCTTTAACTCTTGGAAGGATTATGGGTCAAGTTCTACATGGGTTTTGAAGTGTCCTATAGGTCATATCTTGAAAACCACCATCAAGGACTGAGATTCCATCATAGCTCATCCCAGGATGACAGAAGTGCCTGCTCTGCCACCAGCCTAATGTCTCCCCACCTCAAGCCAGCCAGGCTTGGGGAGAGATGAGCTGGGACTGCAGCCACCCTGACTTCTGCTGCAGGCCTGGAATATGGGCAGGACTCAGAGCAGAGAGGCAGGTCTCACATCAGGAGAGCAGGTCTCACATCTCAGAGCAGTCACCTGCTGTGACAGGAAGGAGGAAGGCAATGGCCCTTCATCCCCTCCTGCAAGGGGAACTCCCTCTCTCATGTGGGTGCAACCCTGGACTAAGGAGCCCGGCTGAGCCTGCAGGCACAGGATGCACATCCCAGGCAGCCCCACTGCTCCCTGAAGCATCCACTCCTCAGGGAGTGCCAGGGGCAGCCCAACAGCCCAGCTCCTCAGGGACCTATGTCCCAGCCCCACAGCCTGGCATGGCAGGGTTTGCTGTGCCTGTGAGCAGGATCCTCATCTCTGCACCCTCAGCAGTTTGTTGAGCCCTCATACGGAAACCTCTTCTGAACAGGCTGTCAAAAATCTCCAGTATCCAGTCAAACAACAAAGCCTCAACTTTCCTGGGTGAAAACTCCTGGCAGTTGTGTTTTGGGAAACCCCAGTGCACATCTCCTGCTTATGATGGTCTTTCTAGAATAGAAGTGCAGATAATATGCAAGTGCCAGAAAAGTTTCTGGATGCAGAGCTGGAAGTATTTCCCTACACACCATCCTACTCATTTCAGGAAGAAAAAACAAAGAGCAAGAATTTGTTTGCTGAGTTAAAAGGACAAAGGGATTGCACACCACATGGGAAATCTGTGGAAAGGGTCAAGGCTTTGGAACTTGTTCATCTTGAATCCCAGCCATGACAAGTTTTTTTTTATTTTGCTAATGCTGAAAAAAGGTGAAATTGTTCTCAGCACTCACTGTTGTCTGCCTGACCCCAGAGCCTTTTACTCTTAAAGATTTCTTATTACTCATCATGTCTCTCATTTCCTCCCTGCCTTCCAAACCTCTTCTCACAAAGTTGTCCTGAAAAGTGGTCCTTGCAGGGAGTGGGCAGGGGGTGACACTGAGCAGGTAACAACAGGCAATATTCAGGTATATTCCTTCCCAAGCACAGAATGGTGCAGAGGATGGGTGAACCAAGGACCCAAAGGAATGGCAGAAGATGTGCTTGGGGAGGTTTAGGCTGGAGATCAGGGAAAGGTTCTTCCCCCAGAGGGTGCAGGCACTGCCCAGGCTCCCCAGGGAACGGACACAGCCCCGAGGCTCCAGGAGCCTTTGGACAAAGCTCTCAGGCACAGGGTGGGATTGTTGGGGTGTCCTGGGCAGGGCCAGGAGCTGAGCTGGATGATCCCTGGGAGGATCCCTCCCAACTGAGAATGTTCCATGATTCTCTCATTCCATGATTCTAAGGAGGAGAGGTGAGGGATGTGGTGCAGGCCATGGGGAGCAGTGGCCTTTGTTCCTGGACAGGAGCTGAGGGAACATGGCAGGACCAAGGCAGTTGGGGTGGATGGGCTTTGGTGGCCAATGGGACGTGAGCTTGGGGACCAGCAGGTGAGGCAATACAGGCAGGGGTGTCCCAAAGTCACCAGGTGATCACCAGGTGAGCTCACACCTCAGTGCAGAGGTGATGAGAGGGAGAGGCAGGAGATGGCAGAGAGACAGGAGCAGCAGGATTACAGTCCCTGCCCAGCAGGACTGATGACATCTCTCATGGACACACAGCAGGAACATGTGAAACCCCATTTAATGCCTGGGTCCACTAAACCTGTTATCAAAAATGAGGTTCCTTATTACAAGTCCTTTATTTCTCTCATATTCAGAGCTGCCAGTGAAGGGTCAGCAGCACTTATGAAATTTTCAATTCTTGCAGGTTTTGAATTTACATGTTTTTTCTGTATCTGAGCTGGAAGAAGATTATGAATAAAAGATTAAAATTGGAGGTCTCTAATCATTTAAGAGCAATGCAATGAGCATTTATTCCAGGAACAAGCAGGAGCCAAACACCACTCCCTGCATACCAAAAATTAGCAGCAAACTTCAAACAGGGCCTAAACAAAAAGGCTGTGCTCTTTGATGTGACACTGCTGGGGTGTGGGGAGAGGTCCCCACTGCTGGGGACCTGCAAATCTCTGGGCTCTGCAGGGTCTCAGGAGCAGTGCAGCAGCCTCCTTAACTCCAGGTCCTTCAGAGGAGACACAAATCCACCAGCTCCATTGCTGCAGTCCTGTCACTGAGAGGTGGAAACATTGCATGGAAGCGCCTTGCCCAGGGAGTGGAGTTCTTCAGGAGAGATGGGTGGTGGGAACAGGAAGGTGGACAGGACAGATCAGGTGAAGTAGGATGTGGCTAAGGCAGGAGGAGGAGGAAAGGAAGACAAGGAGCACAGGGAAGTCAAGATAGGCCTGAGTGGGGCGGTAGATGAAATAAGAGCCCAGGGAAAGCTGTGCCTGGTGTGGAAAAGGGCTTTTCATAAGTAGAAGCAAAAGTTTATTGAGCACAGGCTTTGCAAAGGAAACAAAAGCTCTAGTAAATCTTTGGTGTCTCTGCTCAGAGAGATGAAAACAGGATGGGACTTGCTGGTGTGTGGCCCCTTCTCTGCCCATGGGCACATTTCTGTGCATGTCTCAAACAAACTCCAGCCCTTGCTCCTATCAATACCTGACCTTCCTCCCTGAATCCATGCTTTTACAGGCCCTTTCATTTATCAGTGCTCTGGTATTTCAGGGAACAGGCACAGGCATAGTTTGTCATTCCCAGCACAGCTCCTCTCAGGCTTTGTCAGGATAAGGGACATACAGCCTGAGGGGAGGTGTGAATCTTCTCAGTGCTGTTCCTGCCTCTGTTTCCTGGTGCTTTCTGAGTGCTGCTCCTTTCTGAGCCAGAAACTGAGCTCTTGCCCCTCCATGCCTCAGCTCCTTTGCCTGCACTGTGTCTGAGTGATCAACACACACCTGTGCTTGCAGTGGGCTGGGACTGCCTGTTCAGAGAGCCCCAGGGGCTGGGCTGGCAGTGGAGAGGCAGCAGAGGAGTCTATAATCAGGAGAGGCTGGCAGGACCCCTGCATGGGACACACAGTGCTGCAGGACAACCTGACCTGTGACAAGTGACAGCGACACCATAAACATGATGCAGGCCAGGAGAACCTCGAGGCCCCTTTCACCAGCCCTGCCCCATCCTATGAAATTTCCAGGCAGTGAAACCTCTCTAAGCAGCAGAACTCATCGATAAATGCTGCAGATAAAGTACCTAAATGTAATTACACAGCTTTCTGAGACATTTCCCCACCTTCACCTTTTTCAGCAACAAGGGCTTGGCCCTTCAGCAGCAGGCAGCATTCTCCCCCCGAGCCATGGCTGTCCCACATCCCCTGGGCAGGCACAGGCAGCAGCAGGAGGGGCTGGCTGTGGGTTTGCCCGGGCTGCAGGGAGAGCTGACAGCCTTGGGGCAGCAGTGCCCCCACAGATAAATGGTGGCAGGCTCAGCTTGTGTGTGCACATGGCAGAGAAGGAATGGAGCAGGGACCTGCAGACAAAGCCTTGCTGTGCTCTGAGCCTGGAGATGTTGTCCTAGGAGAAAGCGACCACGAGACTTCTTGTAGCTCACCTGCTCTGGTTTCCATACCCTTCCCTTGCCCCTGCTCTCCTGACCCTGTGTTCAGCTGCTCCCTGAAAGCCTTCCACCTCCTCTCCTTCAGCTTCCTCACAGCCCACTGAGGGCAGTGGGCAGGGTGGGAGAACATCTGGGGTGCTCAGGGATTCCATGGTACTCACCTAGGGATAGGAGAAGGGGGGACTGGTTTTAAAATTAAAGAAGGCAGGGTTAGGCAACGTGCCCATTCCAGATATTAGGAATTAGGATGTTAGACATTCTGATAGATACTAGGATATTAGGACTAGATATTGGGAATAAATTCTCCCCTCTGAGGGTGGGCAGGCCCTGGCACAGGGTGCCCAGAGCAGCTGTGGCTGCTCCATCCCTGGAAGTGTCCAAGGCCAGGCTGGATGGGGCTTGGAGCAGCCTGGGCCAGTGGAAGGTGTCCCTCTCCGTGGCAGGATCTCTCCCAGTCTCAGACTCTGAGTCCTGTTTAGCCTCCCTGAGAGTGTCCTGTGAGCAGGGCAGTGCCCAAGGAGGACAGCTGTGACAGGGACAATACACTGCCTGCAAGAGGATGGCAGCACAGAGCTCCTTCCTGGCAAAAGCACAGTTACAGCACATTTGAAATTCCCTGCACGTGTATTCAGGAGGGGCCTGGGCTGGGGGGAGCTGGGTTTTGTTTTCTCTCTGCAGAGGGCCTGTCAGAGACGGCCCCCTCTGGGAGGACAGGATGGACAGACAGACGTGGCTGGGCTGAGCAATGCTCGGGGTGTGCTTTGGGAGCTCGGGGAGCTTTGATGAGCCCTCCAGAGCTGACAGCTGACAGCTCCCTGCCCCTGCAAAGCTGTGCCTTCAGTCTGATCCTCTCCCCACCACTGACAAAATCTCATCCTCAGCCTTTACACACCCTCATTTCCCCTGACATGACGGCTTTGGAACAGGGACTGAGCCTTCTCTGCCCACCCTGCCCTTGCTGAGAATCCACAACTGGATCCTGTTCCATTCCAGAGCTCCGGTGCAGTCTGAAAAAACCTTTATTCTCACAGACTGTAAATGGGACATCTCATTGTGGCCTTCCAGTGCTCAAAGGTGGCTTTAAAAAAAGAGGGATTTTAACTTTTTTCATGGGCAGAGAGTGACAGGACAAAGGGGAAAAACTTCAAACTGAAAGAGACTAGGTTTAAATGGCATATTGGGAAAAAATTCTTCCCTGTGAGGGTGGGGAGGCCCTGGCATAGGGTGCCCAGAGAAGCTGTGGCTGCCCTGTCCTTGGAAGTGTCCAAGGCCAGGCTGGACAGGACTGGGAGCACCCTGGGGCAGTCAAGGTGTCCCTGTGCACAGTAGGGAGTGGAATGAAATGAGCTTTAAGGTATTTTCCAACCCAAACTTCTCTTTGGTTCTGTGATTCAATGGGGAGGGCCTGTGTTGAGGATCAAGCTGTTGGGGTGAAAAGAAGCAACTCAAGGATGAGCAGCACCAGGCCCAGTTCTCCAGCAGCCTGATGAAACAGCCTTGGAAGACAAGAGGCTCTGTACCAGCTGCTGCTCTCTAGTCCTGCATCATTTGTTTCAATTTTCCAGGTGCACCACCATGGCTGTATTCATATCCACTACCATGTCTGTATCCACATTTATTCTTCAAGCCTCTCTACATCCCAGAGCTTTGCAAGGGGTATTGGGGGGCTTGGGGGACACTGTGGAATTTAGGAGCAGTGGAAAGGGTACACTGGTACACAGGGTTGGCACCTAGATCAGGTTTTCAAGGGCCAGCATCACAGCTGGGGTGACATTCACAGCTTTTAAATAATGTTCAGTGGCCATGGGAGGCACCTGTGCTGACTGCCCACAGATCTTGCTGTGGCTCTCTCTCCCTGTGCCTGTGTGTTTGTGTGGGTTTGGAAGCTCAAGTGCAGGACATGAGAGCAGACACGTCGTGAGTTTACACTCAGTGGGAAGAGGAGGTAGGGAAGGCTCCATCTGGAGAGGCCATGCAGGAAATTTCTGGTATTTTTGTTTGTTTGCCCTGAATCCTTCTTTTCCCTGTTGTGGTTTCAGTATCTTCCCTTGGGGCAGAGCTGGTGATGCAAGCCTGCAGCTTATGGGGCCAAGACAGGTACACCCTGCCCTGGTCACCTCCAGGAGGTTGGGTTTGCCCTCAAGTGAGCCCCCTGCTACATGTGGGGTTGTTGGTTCTCAGTTCCAGCCCTCTCCCTGTGCACAGGTCACAGTGTGGGATCCTGCCTAACACCCCAGACCAGTGGGAGGCCTGGAGTCTGGGGGGTTCAATCACCTTTTCAGCCACTACCCCTGAACATTTTAGCATCCTCTGTGGCCCTGGGAGGAGGGTGCGGGATGCCACAGCCTCATTGCCATCCCTGATGAGCCCCAGCCTCGGTGGCTGCTCCTGCCAGTCCTTCCTTTGCTCTTCCCCCTGATGGTATCTCCCTGCTCCTGCACAGCTCTGGTACCCCTGACTGGCAAAGTTCCTGCCTCAGTGTCTTCCTGATGCAGGACTGATCTGATCTGATCTGATCTGACCTGATCTGATCTGATCTGATCTGCTCTGGGGAGAAGGTGTCTTCCCTGCCACTGACAGGGAAGCACAGAGCTGGGGGGAGCTGCCTGGCAGTGCCCTTGGTGCCAAAATGAGTTTTGGCTGGAAAGCTTTGGGAGCCTAGGAGGTGCCTTCTGGCTGAAAGCAGGTGCAGTCCCAGGGAGACAGCAGTGTTGTGCAGGGGTCCCCAGGTTTTTCCCTGGCACATGCCTGCACTCTACTCTTGGAGCTTCCACCCCATATCTGGCCACAGCGAGGAGCCTGGTCACCCCTGGAGCACAGCCTGAGGGCTCAGGATACCTGGCTGGTGGCCAGGACACACCTTGGGGAGGGCAGGACCCACCAGCTGCCACTGAACTGCAGGAGGATCTCTGCTGCTTTTTGTGCTCCTGACAGAGGCTTGGACTAGGGGTGGAAGTAAGGCAGGGCTGGAAGGGGGTGTGATGGGTTTCTCCTCAAGCCAGCTTTTATGAGCTCTCAGAGAACCTGTAACATCCAAGATAGGCCCACCTACCCCAAATGCCATAAAATTAGCAGGATGGCTTCTGAGGTAGTGTTGGAAACAGAAAAAGGTTTAATAAAAGACAAAATAACAAAGCTCATACAGAGAAAAACTGAGCCAGGGGCAAGTTCTGTTCTCTTCCTTTTCTAGTGAATTACCTAAGTGGGACCTCTTGGCCTCTGTCCAATTGGCAGCCCCAGGTCTGAGGTGAAGTCCCAAAGGTCCTATGAGGAGTCTTTGTACCAATCTGGGAGAGAAACTTCTGGGCTTTTTGCCTTTTTAAGCAGACAAAGAATAATTTAGTCACTCTGTCAACAGGGGGCACATTCCTACAGTGGTGGGATGGATGGAATGTCCTGCAGACAACCACGGGCTGTTCTAGGCCAGCACCAGCGATATTTCCACCAAAATCAGCTGCTTCTCCACACAATCTCCATGGCATCCCTGAGCCATGTGGAAGGACAGGACAAGAGGAAACAGCCTCAGACTGGGCCAGGAAGGATATGAGGAACATAGGTTGGATATGAGGAACAATTTCTTCCCTGAAAGGGTGGTGAGGCATTGGCACAGGTTTCCCAGGGCAGTGGTGGAGTCAACATCCTTGGTGGGATTTAAAAGATGTGTGAATGAGGCACTTGGGGACATGATTTAGTGATAGAGTTGGTAGTGCTGGGTTAATGGTTGGACTTGATGGTCTTAGGGGACTTTTCCAACCTTAATGATTCTGTGATTCTATGAAAGGCCAAAGCAAAAATACTGCTGGGAGTTGGAAACCTGGCACAGGAAAGGGAAAGGCAGCAGGCTCTCCCAGTGACAGGCTCACCAGCTGCCACCAGCTGCTGTACTGCCTGGGCACACTGGGGAGAGGCACCAGGAATGGGCCAAGTGGAGCTAAAATGGGAGTTTCCTGTCTTGTTCCTCTGTGCCTTCTGTCAGAGCTCCAAGAGGAGTGGGGATGGCTCCCTGCCCATTTGTCTAACTTCCAGCTTGTGTGTTCTTTAATCCTGCTTTATCTCTTCCTGCTCATCAGCCTTGATCATGGGTTCATCAGCCTTCCCTGCATGCCTCCCTCCACCATTCCTTCTGGGAGTTTGCAGCCAAGTCCCCCCACAGCTACTCCCTCACAGAAAATGCTCTGCTGCTGCACAGCAGAAACTTTGGAATCATAGATACACTAAGGCTGGAAAATCCCTCTAACATCATCGAGTCCAGCCACTAAACCCAGCAATTCCAGGGCCACCACTAAACCCTGTAGCCAAGTGCCACCATCTGCAAGGTTTCTGAAAACTTTCAGGGGTGGTGATTCCACCACTGTCCCGGGCAGCCTGTGCCAATGCCTGACAGCCCTTCCAGTGAAGGAATTTTCAGTAATATCCAACCAGAACTTCCCCTGGCACAGGCACCTGGGAGCAGAGCCTGATCCCCACCTGGCTTCAAGCTCCTTTCAAGTAGATGCAGAGAGTGATGAGACCCCCTGAGCCTCCTTTTCTCTAAACTGAGTGCCCGAGCTCCCTCAGCTGTTTCTGTTCAAACCTGCGCTCCAGTCCTTCCCCAGCTCTACTGCCCTGCTCTGGATATGCTCCAGCACCTCAGTCCAGCTCCTACCATGGGCTTAGGGTCCTGCCTGCAATCTGCCTCTCCAGCCCCAGCAGTGTCCCTGTGCCTGCTGAGGGGATCTGTGCCTCACACCCCACCTCACATCAGTAGGGTCCCCCCCAGTCCCTTCCAGACAAGGGTAAAGCCCCTAAAGAGATGCCTTGGAGGCAAACAGACCTCGGTCATTGTCTGTCATAGGGGCTGCCTTCTCCTCACCTCGCTAGCCATGATCTGCTTGGACTTCTTTGGGCTCTCACCCACCTCTAGCAGCACTGAGGAGCAACTGCCCAAATCCAGGGGCCAGGAGAAGCCTTCAGCAGCCACAGACTCCCATTCCACCCACGTGCTTTACTGACCTGCAGGGGCCAGAGCCCGAAACGGGTGAGCACTGCCTCGAGCTTACCCGGGACATCACTGACTGGCTGGCAAGTCCCTCCCACAGCCCCAGCCCACATGTGGCTCAGCCCTTGGCTCCCCTCTCCCCTGGCCACTCCTCATGCTCCTGGGGTTCTCCCCATGCCAGGCAGGGCTCCCCCGCCTTTTGCACTGTGCTTTTTGCTGCCAAAGCAGAGCAAGGCATGAAATATGAATGAGGCAGCGTGGTCTGTCGCGTGCTGCTGGGCTGGACCCGGATTCAATTAGCCCTGATGTTTCTTTCATGAGGGAGAAGCCTTTTTCTCTCTGGAGCTCTTTTCTGTGAGCTCGGAGCTCAGTCACGGAAGCAGCCGGCTGATTAACCCCCCGCTGCTGCTGCAGGCGGGCCTCTGCTGCCCCTGCCCTGCCACTGCTGTGCCCTGCCAGCGCTGCACTGAGCTGCCACCTGCCTGCCTCCCTGTCCCTGAGCGGGCATTCCCAGGGCTCATCCCAGCCAAATGCAGAGGGGTTTTCCCACGTGCTGGGACTGGGCAGGGCCGGACGTGGAGCAGCTCTGCTCGGGACCCTGCCTGGTGGAGGCTGCAGTTCAAGGTGTGCAACCAAAGACCTCCTACACCAAGGACACAGCTCTTGTTTTCTGCTCCGGGGGCACAGGGGCAGCTCCCAAACAGGCTGATAAATGCTCTCTCTTCAGTAAGATTCTGATGATTTTCCTAATGACCAGGCCTGGCTCTGGAGAATTCCGCTGGGCTATTTCAGGCAGCTAATTGTACCTAGCAAGGACATTCCTACTGTTCAAATTTTCACTTATCTGGGACAACGTGAGTGCTAGCAGCTTCCCAGAGCTGCTCTGAGGGGCTGAGAGAAGGGGACACAGCAGAGATTGCAGTGCTCCTGTGCCTCTCTCTGTCCCTGTGCTTTCCCAGGGTAACCTTGGAGCTGATGTGTACCTTCAGTTTTGAAACTGTGCATCCCAACTCGCCTCAGCTTTTCTTGTGCAGGAGCAGCCATTCCTTCCTAGCTCCATCCATACACCTGAGAACATGTCTCATGCACGGCAGGATCTTGGTAGTCTTCTTCACAGGACGCATCCAAGGTGCCAGAATACTGCACAAATGTAAATGCTCAAGTCTCTGAAAAGGGATGGGTTATTCTGAAGGTGAGGTGAAAACTCTCCTCTGCCTTTGACCCCTGAAAGGCACCTGTGCTGTTAATTGTGTGCATGTGTAAAATTTCCAATGCAGTGCTGGTGAGGGCCAAAAAATGAGGGCCAGATCTGCACTGGTGAAGACTTTCACCTCAAGGGCAGTCTTGATCTAGTTTTGAAGTAGCCATGCTTTGAGCTGGGGGCTGGACTGTGGATCTCCAGGGAGCCCTTCCAACAAAAAGCTTTGGCTGAGTCCTGTTTCACAGACTGAGCACCATAAAGCCCCTGGACTGTGTGATTTTGCTCTTTCCCTGCTGGAACAATCCAGTCCATTCTCTCTAGCGTTTCTTTGCTCTGGGAAAAGCTCTGGCCTTTCTTACAGGTTGACTCAGCGGCCTTCAACAAGTGCCGTTCAGAGACTGTCCCTTGGCTCCAGGGATGGTTTTCCAGTCTGCCTGCATGTGCTGGGACAATTGAGTGCAGCTCAAGATGTGGGAGTGGCACCTTTAGCAGGGGGGATCATGTCCCCCAGTTCTCCATGCCCTCAGCCAAGGGCACAGGGGTTTCCACGACCTCTTGCCCAGGGGAGGCCATGTGCTGGAGCAGGAGCGAGCTCCAACACGCTACAGGTGCAAGCCAGTGTGCTGGAATAAAGGGAGTTCTGGCAGGCTGAGAGCTGAGATGAGCAGCCTAAATGCACTGACCCACTTCTTCCCCCCAACTCCCACTGCCCCCCCTGGCTGGGCGGGGCTGGTTTTGGGAGCATGTCCCCAGTTTGGGGGAGCCTGGCTGTGCCCGGGCTGTGCCCTCCGTGCCCGGCAGGTGGGCTGCCTGCGGAGATGCCGCTCCCAGCCCCTTTCCGCTGCTCTGCCATCCCGCGGCCCCGGGGAGCGCCTGACACGCGATTCCTCTCACACGGGCAGCGCTTTACACGCTATTGCTGCCACAACACAGCGAGCGGCCGGCGGCTGCTCCGACACAGCCCCGCTCGCCCTGCATCCCCCAGGGCTGGTCCTGCTCCCAGGCAGCCTCTGCAGGGCAGCCGGAGGGGCTGTGCTGGGCAGGGAGCGGCGGCAGAGCAGCTGACGGGGTCTCTGGTGTCGAGATGACCCCGAGGTGTTAGAAAATCTCTTTTTCCCAGCCCCGAGACCAAAGAAGAAGACGGGATTCCTTGGCTCTCGTTCTCAAGGTTGTTTCTTTTTCCTTATCTATAACATTCTTTCTCTGACCTGCTGAGATTTGTCTAGCAGGTCAGTTTGTGGCACACTGACTGCCCTCAGGGTGGTGTTATCTTTTTATACTAAAAACTACATGTACTTTATTTACAATAATTTTCCAATACCTATCCCCTATGTTAGACAGTCTGTCTCTATTCTAAACCAATCCAGAGATGCCACCATCACAGCAGAAGATGGAGGACAAGAAGGAGCAGGAGGAAGAACAGGACATGCCCAGATTCCTCCATCTTGCCTCCTGAACCCCCATTCTGAAAACCCCAAAATTCTACATTTTCACCCTGTGTTAAATTCATTATCATTCTATTCAAACCCTTGTGGCTTGTAACTCCTCGCACAAAGTTGGAAATTGTTGCCATGGGCTGAAATCAAAGGCACAGGTGTCTTTGACTCTGTGCCCCCTGCCAGGGTCTCAAGTCCTCCAGGGCAGTCAGAGCAATGTCCTGGGTTCCAACAAGCAGGTTCTTCACTCTGTCTCTCACCCCTCACTGCCCACCTGCCCCAGGCCACCATGGGCTTTCATGGCTCTGCCCCTGCAGCATCTCCTGGACTGGCATCACTGGTAGGAGAAGACTGTCCCAGCCATAGCAATCCCACCTCACCAGTATGGTTTAAAGAATCTTTTTCAATTTGAATTTGTCACTCTTAGGTCTTGTGGCCAGGCTTTAGAGTCTGTCTGTCTTCTTCCAGTTACAGCTGACAGTGGCTGGTGTTGCTCTGGGCCAAGAACCATAGCAATTGGGTGCAGTGCTCCTGCCCTGGAAGCTGCAGCTCCTTGTGGTCCCTCACCCATTCTCCCAGACCCAGCCTCAGGGGTGACAAAACTCTGTCACACGGTGTTCCTAAATCCAAGGCTATTTTTCCATCTCCTGCACTTCAGTTTGGGGCCATTTACATGCACAGAGGGCTCACTGTGTGTTTTTTTCTCTATGCATTTGTGGTGCAGTTCATCTGCATGTGCTGGCCACGCACCACACTCACCCAGGGCTCCCCAGCAAGCTTAATTTGGGGCTTAGAATTCCAGGGAAGAGAGACAGACACAGACACCCCTGCAGAGTGAGTGACTCTGCCAGGGAGCCACCTCTCCATGCTACAAGTGCTGGAAGTGAAGGACGGCAGACACACAGGTGGGACAATACCAGCAGCAGCCACCCACGCACAGGAGATGCCCCAGAAATTCCATCTAGGCAGGAAATTCAGGGGTTTGGAATGGGGAATGTTCTAACCAGAGGGGAAGCACTATCCCATGTGTCTGAGGTTTGTGTACCAAAGGGGAAAGCTGGTGTGGACAAGGGGGTGACGGGGGGGACCTTTGGTGTCCAGGCTATCAGAGCAGAGATGTCCAACCTGAGGACATGGAGGACACTCCCTGTGTGCCCTGCTGTGGTCAGGGGGATGCCTGGCAAGCCCCACACAGGCTGTGGCTGCAGAGGATCTCTCCCTCTCCCTCTCCCTCTCTCCTCTCCTCGGACTCCATCTGCTGTAACAAAAGTGGAATTTCTGCAGCTTGCACCGAGCTCCCAGCGCTGGGGGAACGCACAGCACTGAGCAGGCAGAAACAAGAACAGACAGGGATGAACTGGGCTGTGGATGCACGTGCACCCGGGCATTCTGCAGCACCCCCGTGACAGATGAGCATTTTCTGTGCAGGTGCCCGGTGGGTGGGGCAGAGCAGCTGCCTCCCCACCCCCTGTGCTGACTGGGAGTGTGCCAGCAGGGCTGCAGGGCTGTGGGTGCTGCATGCACGGTGGAGGCTGCACTGGAACACGCACAGGGCAGGGCTGCAGGGCTTTAGTTGCAAAAAGCTGCTGTCCCTTTTCCCAGCACCCTGCCCGGGGAAATCAGAGGCCGCATGTCCAAACGGGACACACCTGCTCCTCTGCCCACAGCCCAGGGCTCTGTCCCCCCATGCCCCACACACCCTGCATGTCAGGAGTCTGTCCCCACTTGTGTTTGCCACAAAGAGGGGGACAGAGCTGGATGTGGCTCTGACACCCCGTCTGTCTCCTTTCTCCCTGCTTCCTAGGGCGGCCTGCTCCTGGCTCCACTGGCAGGGACATGTGGGCAGCTCCTGCCCATTTATGTGTGAGGAAAGAGAAAATCCAGACTGGTGATTTTCTCTGGGGGGCTGAGCACAGATCAATCTCACTCTGTGCTCTGAAGCCTAAAGGACACCTTGAAAACTTCTTTTGTCAGGAAAGAAGCTGATTCCTCACTACCTGAGGCTCCTTGGGGACTTCCCAATAGATTTCCAGCCTCTGAAAGAGCATCTTCCCCATGCCCCCTTCCCCAGGCACTCACTGGCAGTGTAAGCCCATGGCTGCCACCAAGCCTGAGCAGGGGGTCCCTGTGCTGGGCAGGCAGGCAGGGAGCACCATTGGCATGGATCTGTTTCTTCACTGGGTGATTGCAGTCTCTGCTTTCTGTGGCCCCTGCCCAGGTGAGCTCATAACCCCAGAAGGGGGATGTGCCCAGGGAGAGTTTCACTTAAGTCCTTCAGGTCCTGGCAGAGGCAGTTGGGTCCTGGGTGCTCACCCCCTGTTTGGCTCCACACCCAGGATGGAGCCCACAGGTGGATGCAGGAGGGTGGAGAACTTTGCAGATCAGGGCATTGCAGCATCCTGTTAGCTGGGGCCAGACCCCCACAACGGGTGGATTCAGGAGGCTTCCAAGAAACAGGAGTGTCCCTCTCCTCCCTTTCCACTGCAGCAGCTCCCTCCATCCCACTTGGCTCCTCCAGCTCCGAAGCCTGGCTGTGTACAGCAGAGTGGGCAGAAATCCCCATGCAGAGGGGCAGCAGAGTGTGGGAGTGGGGGAAGGAGTCAGCAGACACCTCCCAGCCCCCACAGCCCCTTGGCCTCCCCCTCAGCTGCTTCTGGCAGCCCCAAATTAGGGATGAAAGGTTAATGGGACAAATCTTCATGGAGGTGACAAGCAGCACTTGGCCTTCTCCAAAACAGCCGTGACAGCTCCTTGCCCCCTACCCTATGGCAAACATAGGTCACCCCAGCCCTTGCTTTGCACCAGGTGGGAGAGCTCACCACAGGCATGGGAATGTCCCCATGTCCCATCAGCTCCAGGCAGGGCCCCTCGCTTTGATACTGTAATTTAGCAACACGAAAACAGTTGCATTCTGAAATTAAACATACAAGGAGCTCTCCTTAAGCTGGGGAAATTATTTCCACATCATTTCAAATTTTCTGCTCTATTAATTTCCCTCTAGTCTGTCATTTTCTTCATTTGTCCCACAGCTCCTGGGGTCCAGCAGAGCCAGCACTAGGCGTGATGCTTACTCCCTTCTCCTCAGGCTAAATCATGGTGGCTGTCTGGGCTCTCAGGTTCCCTGGAAGCTCAGCTAAGTCCTGGATTTGCAGGCCGGTGCTGCCTTGGGATAATTGGTGCTCCTCTAGCTCAGCATCAGCTCCAGTCCTTCCGAAGGCACAGGGACATGGCAGTGCCTTGGTGCCTGCCTGCACCTCCAGCAGTGTGTCCCCTCACAGCAGCTCCCAGCTCTGCTTCAGGCTGGAGGGTGCTGAGAGAGCCTGGACTGGGGTGCCCAGGACTGGCTGTCCCACAGGGATGCTGGCAGTGCTGAGAGCTGCTGCCACCTCCTGTCCTCTCCTAATACTCGGTCTGGTGACACAGGGAGCTGGTGGTGGCAGGGGGATGCAGCCTGCAGGAAGTAATTTTGTTCATAAGATCATGGAACTGTTAATGTTGGAAAAGCCCTCTAAGATCATCAAGTATTCTCCCAGCACTGCTATCTTCTCCATTAAACCATGTCCCCAAGTGCCACATCCACGTGGTTTTTGAACACTTCCAGAGACTGTGGCTCCACCACTGCCCTGGGCAGCCTGTGCCACACCTGACCAACATTTCAATGAAGAAATTTTCCCAATATCCTGCCTAAACCTCCCCTGGTGCAGCTTCAGTCCGTTTCCCCTTGTCTTGTCCCTGTGATCTTGGAATCCTGCATATTCAGCTGGGCACAGGGCAGAGCACCCTGAAAACAAACTCATTTGCCTCAGCCCATCCTAGCTCTGGTCCCAGGGCAGTTGAGGAGCACAGCTCCATGCTTTGCCTCCCCCTTGGCCCCGGGGTTCACACACAGCCATTGAACATCACATGTTTGCTTGACAGTGTGAGCCCTTAAAAATGGGAATCAGTCTGAAAGAGTTTGACTTCAGCTCTTGCATTGCATCCAAGCTCCAGCCCCCAGTCTGGTTTGCAAGATCTTCTTGGCAATCAACCCTGGCTTCTCACCTCTGCCTGCACTCTGGCCTGGGATGGCAGCCTGCAGCAGCCCAGGGCTGGTCCTGTCACCATCACTGTCTGCTCTGGCCATGTCCCAGCTACTTCCAAGGGCTTCTCTGGGGAGTGAGGAGGTCCCAGCTGCTCTGCAAAGCACTGAGGTTTGGAGACTGGAAAAATTCTGGAGGCATTACTATCAGAGGGTGGTGCTGCAGAGACATGTGTGTGGTATCCTGCTAGCATACAGCCCAAAATCCTCCTTTTGGGGCACCACACCATCCCAACACCCAGCAAGCACAAGGTAGGAAAGGTGATGTGCTGCAGCAGGAGGGGTTTGCTGTCCTGTGTCACTGACCTGAGTGTTGCAGGGTGCTTGTTATTTGTAGTCCATCTTCTTCCTAGATGTGTTTATTTATCCAGCCACTGATGAGCCTGCAGGGGGTGAGCACTGAGGGGATTTCTGGCTATGTTTGGGTGCAGCACTCTGCTCACACCCTACAGAGACCCTTCCATAGCAGCCTCACAGTCAGAGACAATGGAATTGCCCCACACATTGACATTTTCATCCTTCTGCCCCACTTCCAAGCTGCTCTGCCCAGGGGATGAAATGACAACTTTTGCTCTTCAACAACAACGTGCCTTGAACAGCCGCTGCAGTACTGACACTGCATTGCCTTTCCATCCACAGCCAGCACTCAGGGATGGGTGTTGACAGGGCTGGGCTTGGCTTCCTCAGCCTGCTGAAGCTGTTGTGTAGAAAGTAAATGAATGTATTTCTGCTCCTGTCTTTATGGGATCAGAGAGTGACCAGTTTGAGCTTTTTTAATTTCAACCAGAGGCTGAATAATACCACACCTGCCCTGCAGCCTCTGTGCTATTAGTGAATGGTGCCTTGACAGCAGTGGGCAGGGAGAGCCCTTTGCCTTTCCATGGGGTGACCACCTGTGTTGGAGCTGAGGGTGGTCATGGGGGATGTTCAGCACATGTAAATCTTCAAAGTTGTTTCCAGATGCTGCCCTGGAGCTGGTCTCTTCCAGGTGTTGCTCAGAAGAATGTTTTTGGAGACCCCTCCTGAGTGCCCACACTCCCTGGGCAGCCAGAGGAGAGCAGTGAGTCAGAGGTAGCTCAGATGGCTATGCTCAAATGGCTCTTGCCTCCTGTCAAAGGAACATGACCCCAGAAGGTTGTGCCTGTAACCTGTCCTCAGACTGGTCCGAGGGCTGGACCAGGGTTCCCACCCAGCACCCCCCATGATTCACACTCTTAGCAGGAGACATAAAGAATTTCATATGCTGGTACATGGGCTAACCATTTCCCACTCCCCAAGGTGTTCTCTGGGCACCTGGCAGCAGGGCTGTCCCTACTCTTTGCCCCTCCACTCCATCTGTTGTGTCCTGTCAATGCAGATGTTACACCTGGAGCTGGAGCTGGTGACAGCCCGGCAGAGTGGCTGGAGCAGAGCTGCTGAGCAGGGGATCTGTGCTCCTGCTCAGCAGCAGCCTGCTCCTCACTGCTCCAGCTCAGCTCAGCTGGCTGTCATTGATCCCAATGCCTGGTGTTGCAAGTCCCACCTGCTCCTGGGGCCTGGGGCTGGCTCTCCAGTCCTGTCACCTCCATGTCCTTGCTCATTCCTGCCATCTCAGAGCTGCCACTCCTGGCTCTGTGCTCAGATCCTTCCTGTCCTCACTGCTCAAAGTGACTCTTACAGACCCCTTGTTTCAGGATTGGGGCAGGGGCAGCCTGGGCTCTGCCCCATGCTGCAGATGAGCCCTGGATGTTCTTCAGCATCAGGGGCTGCTTTAATCTCCCTCCTCCCCAGTCTTTTTGCATTTCCTTCCCCATGGTGGTCCCTCATTAGCATCCCACTGCTGTCCTCCAGCTGCTCTCCCTGTTTACACCATTTTCAAGACTATGGTAGGACTTTATGAATCATTTATCTTAAGCAGCAATTACTGTACAAACAAGTCACAAATACTGTGTCAATCAGCCAGCTCTGAACACCTGAGACAAAGAGAGAGGCATAAACATCACAGGAAATGGACTGAGAGAAGAATTTTCCCATTTTACAGGAGCCCCCTCATCTTCTCCCCACTCACACAGGCAATTTCAGGGATGCCTGGGGTACCTGGGCTGAGATGGATTCCAAGGATTTTAACCAAGGGCAGAAGGCAGGAACAGTCTGGCTGGAACAGGGCAGCAATAAATAGGAAAAGTGTCCATCCCAGATATTAAGAACTAGGATGTTAGGATAGATATTAGGATATTAGGACTAGATATTGGGAATAAATTCTCCCCTCTGAGGGTGGGCAGGCCCTGGCACAGGTTGCCCAGAGAAGCTGTGGCTGCCCCAGCCCTGGCAGGGTCCAAGGCCAGGTTGAATGGGGCTTGGAGCAACCTGGGACAGTGGAAGGTGTCCCTGGCCATGGCAGGGTGTTGAAAGAGATCAGCTTTAAGGTCCTTTCTAATCCAAACCATTCTGGGATTCTATGATTGGTCCTGTAGCCCAGGGCATGATGCTGAGCATGATGTCATGCCATATAGGAATATTTTATATACTTATATTTAATGCAAATATAATATATAAATATATAGGGCATCTATATCTATACAGACATATCCTGGAGTTTTTGCAGGGCACCCCAGGAGAAGGGCCAGCAGTAGATGCTTGAGAGGGTGTCAGGCAGCCTTGTCCTAAACATCCCCACCTGCCTTCTGCAGTGGTGACTGACCCTCAGGAGGCTGCCAGACACCTTTGACTGCCCAGGCTGAGCAGCTCCTGCAGCACCTCCAGGGAGAGGATTCCTGTGCCTGGATGGGTCCCTGCAGGGGCAAGGGGCATTGGAGACTTGGGAAGTTTCTGGGCAGGATCTGAGGAGGGCAATGCTCCAGCACGGTGCATTCCAGGGAGTCTTGCAGGGAGCAGAAATGCCAAGCTGTATGTGAAAGAAGGCTTTTATGCAGGAGGGTAAACATCACAACCCTCAGCATCTGGTCAGTGGGGAAAACTTCAAAGCTGGAAACAATTCCATCATAGCTGCAAGTCCTGCCAGAATAAATGGTGTTTGCACAATGTCAATTACTGCAGGTACTTTGTGGTATAATATACAAGCTTTCCTTGTGATTTCCACTCTCAGAACCAGTCTTGAAGGCACAGAATATAATATCCAGCATTAACAGACCAGATGACTGGGGATACAAGCATCATAACGTCACCCTAGGACATCTGGTGACAACGGTCATGGCATCATGACAGTTGCTCTGCCCCAGCCAGCACCTGCCAGGCACAACCCGATCCAAGCCCTGGGAGAGCACTCTGAGTGCCCTGAACCATCTCTGGGAGCAGTAAGAGCCCTGTGGGGAAGGTCCCCTAAGTCAGGCTAGCTTGGGCTTTGCTGGGAGTTGGACCAGTTGGCAGGAGATGGGGTCAGCCCTTAGGACTGATCAGCCTTGCCCTGACCATGCTGAATGAACTAAGGAGTGCATAAAAATCATAGAATCATAGAGTTGTTAAGGTTGGAAGAAGCATTTAAGATCAATTCCTGCCATCAACCCAGAACCACCAGGATGCTCACCACTGAACCTCAAGTCTCACATCCACACATTTTTTGAACTCTTGCAGGGATAGTGAAACCACCACTGCCCTGGGCAGCCTGTTCCAATGCTTCACAACCTTTTCTGTGGAAAAAAAAAAATCCCTTATATCCAATCTAAACCTCCCTTGGCACAGCTTGAGGCCATTTCCTTTCATCCCGTCCCTTGTTCTCTGGGAGCAGAGCCCAGCCCTCTCTCTCCTGGCTGTAGAGGGGGGAAGGTCCCTCCCGCGCCTCCTCTCCTCCAGGCTGCGGTGCAGCGGGCGGCTTCGAGCAGGTGAAGCATCTCCGAGCAAGGCAGGGAGCGAGTGCGGGGCTCTGCCTCCCTTCCGAGGGACAGACGGGAGCGCTGGGAGCGCTGAACCCCGGAGAAAGGCTGGCCAGGGCCAGGGGAAAAGGAAGCCCAGCAGGCTGCCGGAGGAGGCTGTCTGTCTGTCTGTCTGTCTGACTCTGTCTCGGCAGCCCCGGTGCCGTGCGAGCAGCCCAGCCCGTGCGTGCGAGGGGCGGCTCCGGGGCTCGGGCCGGGCGCGGCCTCAGCGGAGCTGAACGCGGCCTCGTCCCCTGCGCGGCCCCGGCACAGCCTGGCCTCTCCCTCAGCGGAGCTGAACGCGGCCTCGTCCCCAGCGCGGCCCCGGCACAGCCTGACTCTCCCTCAGCGGAGCTGAACGCGGCCTCGTCCCCAGCGCGGCCCCGGCACAGCCTGGCCTCTCCCTGCAGCCCCCTCGGGGAGCGGCCCCCTCTCAGGGACCTCGCTGAGGCTGAGGGTAGGGTTTGCAGCGCTGAGAGTCGCTCAAAAGCTTTTTTAGTGACTCCTTCAAAGCCGGCGCGTGCAAGGCTGGGGTCACCGCGAGGCCGTTCCCCAGCGCTTCTCCGAAAGCTCTTCCCCCAAACACACAGAACTGTTTTCAAACGCATTGAAATGAATCACCTCTACTCCGCAGACAAACTTTTCTCCTCCTCATTCTCCTTTGAAGAGTCTCACAACATGTTGGACTTATCAAGACTAATTTTAGAGAAAAACAGGAAAAAAATATGCAAACTACAAACTCAGGCCCCTGAAGACTAAAGCACTAAGAGTGCTTCTGAGGAGTGCAGATGCAGCGAGGCTGCCTTATCTTGGAGTCAGCGCTGAAGTGGAGAGCCACGTAACAAGGGACTATTTCCCATCTGCTGCATAAATCTAAAGTTACTTCAGGCAGAATGAGGAATCAGAAGATACTTCAAAGGCATTTGAGCTCTGTATCTGTGTCAAACCGCAGCTCTAAGCACCCTGCGTTGCCCTCCTATTAAAGATGAACTTTTGTACTCTGTTAGACATCTTAAAAAGCATAAAACATAAGTTCATTTGCTTTTCAAGTACTCCCATCCCCACTCCCTGCTCAGCTCCCTTGCAAAACAGAATATTTGCGAACAAACAGCCCCAGTTTTGCTGCAGAGGTTTCATCTTTCCTGGCAGCATGGGAGGGGTTGGCTGGTGAGCTGCAGCTTTCCAGCACTGAGGGGAAATGTCAACGTGCTGTCAGTTCACAATGGGACCAGGCACTGCTTCCCACAGACATCTCCTCAGCATCCTCTGCGCTGGAGTTGTTGTGCCAGGGGAGATGCAGCTCTGCCCTGTCAGAGATGGGGGAGTTGCACGGGAGGAGAGCAAACAAGACTGACTGTCAAGATAACCCTTTTCCTTGTGGAATTTGTGGCTTTATCAGCATTTTTTGCAGAATGAGATGAAATGTGAAGGGTTTTCAGCTGTGAAAATTAATTGCTTCATTCTAAGCTGGCACTAAGCCCCATGGCCTCGGGTCCTCAGGGGATGCCATGGCATCCCCACACAGGTCAGTGACCGTGCTGCTCCACAGGACTCCACTTCAGGAGATGCTGGCTGGGTGATGGGAAAGGGAGGAGAGCACTAAAGGCCCCTAAGTGGAATCAATTTATGACACTGAAAGAAAAAAAAAGGGCTTTGCTGTTTCCACAATCCACTGTGTATTTGCCAGTAGCTCAGCTGCCAGGTTCTGGCCTGTTCTTTACAGGGTATTTCCTGACAGGGCTGTGGATTTGTTGCTTTAATGAGCCCCAGCCTTGTTACTGATGGGGCAGCAGGGAGCAAGGGTGGTCCCAAAGAGGTGGAGAGGGTGGGTGAGGCAAGGCCAAACAACGCCTTCAGAACCTCCAGGATCTGAAGGGAATATTTGTCAGGAGCAGTGGGGAGGAAGAGTAAGAGAAGAGAAGGAGAAATTGTTGGGAAGAAAGAGAAGAAGGCATGGGCAGGGCATTGTGCAGCGAGATCAGAGGAGGGCAGCACAGTGGGAGTAATTAGGGGTTTGTGATTCAGGTGCGAGACAAAAGGAGGGGAACGTCCACAGGGGTTGGGGGAACAGAGAACAAGGAGAATTCAGAGCCTGGCAGCAGATGGACAGGAGGGGGTGAGTGCAAAGGCAGGAAGGGAACAGCCAGAGGAGCAGCAAAGGAAGACACAGGTACAGCAGACTTGAAAATGGCTGTGACAGTGAATTTCTGCCTTAGAGAAGATGAAGTGCCTGACAAAGCCTGCAGAGATGAGATGAGACATTGGATAAGGCAAACCAGGTGTCTGGGGCACAGCCAGACAAAAATATCCCTGTTTAGGAAAGCAGAGAGGCTGAGTGGGGATGGGGTACAGCTGACAGAAGGGATGGGAACCAGGAGCACAAAAGATACAGGATTTCAAATTAGGAATTAACATAACATTCACAACCATGACTTAAAAGACATGGAGCTGGTGCTCATATGAGTGCACAAAGTCGGAGATGGGGACAGGACTAGGGCAGGTTTGTATGGGCCATTGGGGATGCCTAAATTTTGGAGCACCTCCTGTGCTGCTCTGGCACCTTGTCCTGGCCACCTCAGGGTCTGTGGGCACAGCAGGGACAGGAAAATTATTGCTGGCCTGTGTCCCAGTGGGTGTGCCCTGGCTCCAGGGAAGATCAGGATCCATGAAGAAGGTTCTTGAAGGATCCCTTCCAGCCTGTGAGAAGTTGTCCTGTGCCAGCAGCAGCTCAGCTCAGATCAGACTCCTCTCATGTGGAGCCCTACAAACATCTTTGCCAGTCTGGGATGGTGCCAGTGCACCCCAGTGTCACTGGGAGGGGAGCAGAGGCTCCGTGGGTTTGGCAAGCTCCAGCAAACCCAAGGCAGAACAAATCAGCCCTTCTCTCCTGTTAGCAGTTTACAATCCCTTCTCTAATTTTCATTATCTGCAGCAAAGGAGCAATTCAGGGAATCAATTTTCTAGCAAACTCAGTGGCTGGATTTGACTGGACTGCTGCCTGCTCATGGTGTGTGTTTTCCCAGTCCCTTTCCAGCTCATGGTGGGGCCCTGAGCAGGCTATGGCTGCCTGCCCAAGCTGTCCCTCATGCAGCAGCTGAATCCAGGACCAGCATGGAACCAACAGGCTCTGCCTGGGCTGGGCCTGCTGCTGCACACTACAGTGGCCACAGCAGCACAGCTCTTGGCAGGACAGGGACCCCCAGAGCCAGCACCCCACCTCTGGCAAATCCGTCCTCCAGAAACACATCCCTTCCCAATTCCAGCTGACAGCCCTTCATCATCCCACACCCAGCAGGACTGCACAGATCTCCAAAGCATCCATCTCCCTCAACCTACCTTCCCAGCCCTTCCATCTCTGTCTACCTGGTCTGCCTCTCCCACCATCCCATCTCTCTCCTTTGGCCCCGTTTCTGTTTAAGAAACCAGGTTTTGGTGCCAAGGCCAGAACTGCCTGTGTTGTTCAGGTCACCGGAGCTGTAGCAAAGTTTCCCTGTTGTTCTCAATGTTTTACTTCATGAATTTGCTTTCACTTTGCTACTGGACAGTTTCAAGGTACAATCAGGGAGCTTCGTGTAGCTGCAAGATTCTTTCTGTGTGCCTCTAGTTTGGAGCCGTTATTGCATTCAGCTTGGGTTTCCTTTCCACCTGAATGGCTTTGTGTCTGGGGCATGGACTCAGAGTCATTTGATCTCCCTGCCAATCATTATTTTGCCTTTCTTTGCAGCTTTTCATATTCCCTTTCAGATCCAAACATTCTCAATAAATTTGTATTGCTGCCTCAGCTTTCACCATCTCCTTTCATTGTTACAAACATACTACCAAGCCTGGGACTCTGCCAGAATTCCTAGGCCTGATGGTGAGCTCTCCCATCACGTACCTGGACATCTCAGCCCAGTTCTGGTTTTCTCTATTTTGAGCTTGTTATCAGTCCACAGGGCTGAGCCACGGCCCCCTAGCACAGGAATCTCTTCTGCAGTACCTTGACACAGAGACCAAGGACTTGCTGTTGTCCTCATAGTCCTACCACATTCCTTTTCACCACTTCAAAGATCTCTCCAAGGTCTGAGAGACCTGACTCCCCTCTACAGAAAATCTCAGGCATTTTCTTAATAAATTCTGTTCATCAAGGTGTCCGTTCTGTTCCTCGCTGCAGCTCCCCAGTTTCTTGGTGTGACACTTAGACCTGCTGGTGATAAGCTGTCTAGGTGGCCACAGAGAAATCTGTATGGTTCAGTGTTACATGTTGCCTTCAACACACCTTTGAGGTTACACATTGGAGCTTGTAGCTGATTTGATTCTTCTTGAATTCTTGTCTGAGTCCCACATAGTCCTGACTGTTTGGAACTCGTCAGGCACATTTTGCTCCAGCACCTCCTCTGACACTTCTCCCAGGCAGCTTGTTGTGTTTATCCCCTGGAAAAGCCCTTGTGGTGAAGGAATCTCCTTGATTAAAGGGTGTTCAGAATATCATGCAAAGGTTTAACTTTATTTTTCTGTGGAGCCATGTGTTCCCACTGTCCTCTACTAGAATGTCACCAAGGAGAGGTGACACTCCTGACTGCGTGATCTAATGTGTGGGGGGAATTGAATTCTTAGCTGCTGAGCTAAGAAGTTGCTCTTAAAAATATTTAATTCCATTCATAATGGTTTGACAATTTGCCCAGGTCTGGCCGCAATTTTCTTTTCTGCATTTGGACCTTATTTTCCTTTAATTTCTGTGAAACTGGTTCATTTTGCAGTTTAACCATGGTAGATGTTTCAAACCAGCAATGCTGCGATGCAGTGTTTAAAAGAGCATTTCTCCTCCTTAACATACAGCAGTGCAGAAGTTTTACAGATTTTTAAACACTCCTTCCATTTATAGGTTTATAAAGCAGCCTGGTGTTGCCCTAAAGTGGGGTTTATCATACTGAAAGATAGCAGAGGCAGTTATGGACTAACAACCATGACCAAGACCCCAAAATGGATTTACCTCATTTGAGAGGCTTTTCCATTAATTTGTTTCACTCCAGGCAAATTATATGTGCCTCTCAAATCAGGCTTAGTGAAGATCTTAGTCACAAACAATTGGTCTCAAACCTCAGAGATCAAGGGTAGTTGATATCTCTTTTTTCCTCTAATCTAATTTGATTCCCAATAGTCTGTAGCTAATGCGGGCACACAATGCAGCAGACAGAGCGTTTGCAGCAGAGACAGGGACGTACAAGGCAGTGTTAAGATCTTATTCACATCATTATCTCCAGCTACAGTGCTTGGCAGCAGTGCTGGGAGGATTTGGGGAGTGCAGGAGCACAGGGACCTTGGCCTGACACAACCAGGGTCTAGAAAGGAGATCACCATCTCTTAAATATGGAAAGGGATTATCCGATTTCAGAGACAATTCTGTTAGCATATGAAATCTGCATAAACTGCCTGTAACCACGGTGACATGGAAAATTAAGAGATTCACAAACACAAAAAGGGGAATGGGTTCCCAAGCAGGGAGAATGGGACAGAGAGGTTTGGGATTAATTCCAAAGCAAAGGGTCAAGGAAGGAGTCAACCTGGTGCTGGAAATGCTGGTCTGCATCACACACAGAATAACAGCATCCCCTGGAGAGGCTCAAAGGGATGGTCCATCAGTGCCTGCCAGCATCTCTTTGTCAGTTCCTGCTGGCCACCTGCAGGGCCAGAAACCATCTTTATATTTTTTTTCTTTCCCCTAACACAGTCTCTTGGTTCACTTCCCTGCCAGAGCACTGAAACAGGTGGAATGATGCACAGGTTAAGATCAGTTAGGCCTGACACATCTGTCATTGTAACTGAGGTCTGGATGAAGCTCCTACAGCCAGAGATGCTGTTATTTTCCCTCAGTACTATAGGTTTTGTACACTTTCTCCTGGGATTAGCTAGAATTTTCTCCAGAGAAATTGCCTGCTGTCAGTTCTCTTCCTTGATACCTGTCAAACTTTGCAAAAATATCTTCTTTTCCTTAATATTTTACAAGTCCAAGTGCAGTGAATGTGCTTTTGGAGCAAACAGTCATGAGGAGTAGCCTGGTCTGATCGAAGGTGTCCCTGCCCGTTACAGGGGGGTGGAAGGAGATGATCTCTAAGGTCCCTTCCAACCCAAACCATTCTGGTGATTGCCATGACTGCGGAGAACTGGGCTTAGCTCAGGTAGTCCAGTCTCTCCTTGACACCTGGTTTCTTGTGTCTTGACCCCTTGTTTTCTTCTGAGAGGGTAGTTTTGGTGTAGGAACCTCTGAGGGCAAAGGATGACTTTCAGGGGTCTGGATGAAGTAATCAGGGATGAATAGGTGGACAATGAGAGAGGAGAAGTCACATCCACAGGTGGAATAGGGTGGAGCTGCAGCCAGTGTTCTTAGGGATAGTTTCTGCAATCCAGAATGTGGAAGATGTTTAAGGCCTAAAGAAGACAAAAAGTGCCATAGGAGAAGCTGCAGAACTGCAGGACTTGGCTGGGCACGCTGAAACTCCAGCCAGCTCCTCCCTGCATCCCACATCTTCATGAGACACCAAAATAAACCCACGAGACCAGGAAGGATCCCCTTGCCAAAGGAAAATTAAGAGGTTAGGGTGACCCAAAGACTCACTTTGTCTGAAAGGGTCTGCACCAAGAGTAGGACAAGACCACAGATTGTCCCCTGGAGACTGATGGCAGCCAGGGAACTCCTGAACCTTTCTCCTCACACATGGGAGTGGTTCAGGCATGGAGCTGCTGTGCTGGGAAGGCTCCCAAAGCAGCTTTGTGCCTGCAAAGGCTCCTCTGACAGATGAGTGCTGGGAGGGGGCTGGGGCAGGTCCTTGGCACTGGTGGAAGGGGAAGGCTGTGTTGAAATTCAGTGCAGCACACCTGAGTGCAGCTTCTTAAATTCTCAATTTAGCAGCACCCACGTCCCAGCAGATGATATGAAAAGCACAGAGAGCCGTTCTGCAAGGGGAATATCGATGGGCTGTGGGGACACAGGGACCCTGCATCAGCCCTCCTGCAGGGATTCCCTGTACACCCTGGAACACAGGCCATTCAAAGCATGGAGAAAGATGAAGTCACAGAATTCCAGATGGGTTTGGGTCAGAAGGGACCTTAAAGATCATCTCACTCCAACCTCTTGCCATGGCTAGGGACACTGCAAATGTGACAGCACCCACTGGTACACAATGGGAAGGAATCCTCCAGCTTCCAAGGAGTGCCTGGCAGTGGAGCAGCAGGACTCAGCACCTGTGGCTGGGCCAGGAAGTCCCACCATCTGTGACTGACGGATGGTGGCCATGGCACAGCTCTTCTGGAGGCCTGATGGGTTCACCTTCATGGGTAAGGTGTTATTTTCTCTGAGCAGTGGAATAACTCAATACAAATCCTTACCAAGTGTCCACTCTCAGCAGCAGCTGTCTCCTATGAGAGCCCCAAGGGACACAGGACACAAGAAGGGCCTGGCCACCATGTCAGCACAGGCTGCAGATGTGACTTGCTACTGTCCTGCCTCACAGCAGGGCATTGCTGAGTATAAAATCATAAAGAATCACAGAGTCAATAAAGTTGGAAAAGCCCTCTAAGATCGTGTCCACCATTCATGTGTTCACCAATAAACCACGTCCCCAGGAGCCACGTCTACATGGTTTTTTAACACTTCCGGGGGTGGTGACTCCACCACTGCCCTGGGTATCCTGTGCCAGCGCCAGAAAACCTTTCTTAGATCCAACCTAAACCTCCCCTGGCCCGGCCTGAGGCCGCTCCCTCTCCTCCTGTCCCTGTTCCCTGGGAGCACAGCCCAACCCCCCAGCTGTCCCATCCTGTCAGAAGTTGTGCAGAGCCACAGTGTCCCTCCTGAGCCTCCTTTTCCACAGGCTGAGCTCCCTCAACTCTCTCAATGGCTCCTGGTGCTCCAGACCCTTCCCCAGCTCTGTTCCCATCTCTGGACACACTCCAGCAGACAGAGCTTTTGCTGGGAGAGCTGACAGCATTCCAGAAAAGCACTTTCCCCAGACAGCAGAAACAGGAGGAGTGTGAGAAATACTCCAGTCTTTAAAGAGGATCCAGAGATAAGCTGGCTCTGGGGACAGGTGGTTCAGTCTGTGTGTCATGGAGCATGCCAAAGACTGCTGGAGGCTCTCAGAGACCATGGGAGAAACAGTCTGGCTCTTCTCAGCTTTGTTCACAGTCACAGGCCTTAACAGATGTGTCACACCATTGCCTTCCAGGTGCTTCAAGGTGTTTGTGCCCCAGCACAAACTGCAGAGCCTGAGGGAATGACAAGCTGCCCCCCCCCGGGAGAAGTGGAGTGGTCTCTCATGGAACCCATCCTGGAGAGGCCAGACACCCAGGAGTAATGCAATGGCACAGTGAGAGCTGTCCCTCTGCCCTTTTCTGCTCATGGTCACACTGCTCAGCCCATTGCCAAGTCCCCATGGGACTCCAGCAGTCATGGAGGGCCTGGAATCAGCACAAGGACCAGCCTGTCTCGTTTGATTACCAGTAGATGGAGGATGCATGCAAGAGAGAGATAATTAATTAATTGCAACTTTCCCAGCCTCCAGACTTTGGTTTCTATTGATCTCAGTTTTATCTGGAGTAATAGAGACAATTAGGAGGGAACACAGCAGCAGAAGTTAATTACCAATGGAATGGAAACTGTGTCTTTCAATTTATTAAAGTTTTATCACAAAGCAGCGCTGCTACAGAAGCACAGGCAGAGGCAGCCTGTCTCCCCGTGTCCTCCGTGTCCTGCCGAGCACTCCCCGCTCCTGACAATCAATAATAAATTACAAACTCCCCCTGCCCTGTGCAGGGCCCAGGCTCCCGGCTGGGTCCCAGGGAGCTGAGCTCCGAGGGGAGCAACTGGACAGCTGCAGGGACAAGGCACGGGGACAAGGCACGGGGACAAGGCATGGGGACAAGGCACAGCTGCTCCTGGACAGCTTCAGGGACAAGGCACTGGGACAAGGCATGGGGACAAGGCATGGGGACAAGGCACGGCTGCTCCTGGACAGCTTCAGGGACAAGGCACTGGGACAAGGCATGGGGACAAGGCATGGGGACAAGGCACGGCTGCTCCTGGACAGGCTGCAGGGACAAGGCATGGGGACAAGGCACGGGGACAAGGCATGGGGACAAGGCATGGGGACAAGGCACGGCTGCTCCTGGACAGGCTGCAGGGACAAGGCACTGGGACAAGGCATGGGGACAAGGCACAGCTGCTCCTGGACAGGCTGCAGGGACAAGGCACGGGGACAAGGCATGGGGACAAGGCATGGGGACAAGGCACGGCTGCTCCTGGACAGGCTGCAGGGACAAGGCATGGGGACAAGGCACAGCTGCTCCTGGACAGGCTGCAGGGACAAGGCACTGGGACAAGGCATGGGGACAAGGCATGGAGACAAGGCACAGCTGCTCCTGGACAGGCTGCAGGGACAAGGCACGGGGACAAGGCACGGGGACAAGGCATGGGGACAAGGCATGGAGACAAGGCATGGGGACAAGGCACAGCTGCTCCTGGACAGGCTGCAGGGACAAGGCATGGGGACAAGGCACGGGGACAAGGCACGGGGACAAGGCATGGGGACAAGGCACGGCTGCTCCTGTGCCGAGGCTCCGAGGCAGGAGCCCGGTCTGCAGGCACAGCCTCTTGTGCCGAGACTCCATGGAATTGTTATGAACAAGTTACTGTGTTTGTTGGCTGTTGGATTATTGGTATTACCAATATTGCGGATGGGATGTGCCCTAGCTTGTCTGGCCCCTGCAGCTGAACCAAATAGTGGCAAGTGTGGTGTTTCCCCCCAGAGACACTTTTGGCCAGCTGGATGTTGCAGCTGGGTGTGTGGAGACAAGTTCAGGCATGCCAGGGCTCTGGTGGTGGCAGGATGGAGCTTCCTCCCATGGAGGGGCCACTCCTCAGGTTTACGTCTGGCAGAGAAGCTTTAAGGCGATAGTGAAGGAAAGGAGTTGGTTCTGATGGAGGGTTTAAATCAAGAGCTTTTATTCTGGCCCACAGGCCTCTGAATCCAGCAACTGCTCCAACAGAACTCCCAGACCATGTGCTTGCTCGCTCGCTCTTTTACCCAGGGGAGGGGAGGAGGGAAGGGGTAGGGAGCCACCAACCTGGTACAGGTGGGGAGGTCTCAAGGGACAAAGAACACCTGGATGGCCCAATGCTCCCCAGGGGTAGAGGCCATCCTTTGAATCTGCCCAATCACTCGACACCCTTCTGGAATTCCAGTATTGACAGACAGTGCTCGGCAGGGATCAGGGTGGGGAAAGGAGGGATGATTGACACACTTGGAAGGAATCTTCAGGGGAGAAACCTGAGGTTCTGGGGTGAACCATGAAATCACACTGCAACACTGGATGTTGATCACCAAGTTGAGTGTGTTGGTTCTGTTGATTACCAATATTGTTAATCACCCAGCAGTCCCTTCCCTTGCCTGTACCTTTTTTTCAGTCGAGTATTGCCTCAGCTGCTTCCCAAGATGGCCTGAGCTATGAAGGAGAGAGCAATGTCACTGGTGTTCATGTAAATTGAGAGACATCCAGTTCTATTTGAAAGAATAACACCCTAAAAGACAAGCCAACCTGCAGTGTAAGAGACTGAGTGACATGTCTCACTCGGGAACAGTTTTCTTCTTCAATCAGCGTAATTCCAGGCAATCACCGTAACCCAAGAGAACAGGACCAGGGTGAGGACTTCAGACCACGACTTTCAAAGGAGTCTTCCTAGGCACACTTATGAGGATGGAAGCACCAGCTCTGCTACATGGCAAAGCTGTCTGCTTCCTCCTCCACGTCGCCCAAGGGAGCAGTGGCGGTGTGCGCGACCCCTTGGGCCCCCACCAAGAGCTGATTTCATAAAGGTGGTAAAAAAGGAGCAGGGGTCTCCTTGCCCTTTACTTCAGAAGGAGCCCTCCCTGCAAGCACAGCCCCTGTCCCGAGGCTCTGGGAAGGAGCCCTGCCTGCGGGCACAGCCCCTGTCCCGAGTCTCCAAGGAAGGAGCCCTGCCTGCGGGCACTGCCCCTGTCCCGAGGCTCAGTGAAGGAGCCCTGCCTGCGGGCACTGCCCCTGTCCCGAAGCTCTGTGAAGCAGCCCTGCCTGCGGGCACTGCCCCTGTCCCGAGGCTCAGTGAAGGAGCCCTGCCTGCGGGCACTGCCCCTGTCCCGAAGCTCTGTGAAGCAGCCCTGCCTGCGGGCACTGCCCCTGTCCCGAGGCTCAGTGAAGGTGCCCTCCCTGCGGGCACTGCCCCTGTCCCGAGGCTCAGTGAAGGTGCCCTCCCTGCGGGCACTGCCCCTGTCCCGAGGCTCAGTGAAGGTGCCCTCCCTGCGGGCACAGCCTCCGTGCTGGAAGGGAGGGATGCTGCGGGCAGAGCAGGCAGCACAGACAGCCGGGGGACCGGCCCCTCCGAGAGTGTCACTGCTCCGGGCAGCGTAGGGATGTGCTCCTGGTGCTTCCAGAGCATCAGGACACATCCCTGTTGCATCCCGGTTGTGAGAAACAACTGTTGACTTTGAAAATTTAAAAAGGTTTATTAAAACCTTGACAAAAATACAAAGAAGGACTACATAAGGAAAAATTCACAGGGCTGGGAGCTGCCCTTGTGCATACCACAGGGCTAATTCATCTTCAAGATGGATGCTCAGTCTTTTATACCCTTGGGGGGGGGTTGCATCAGCCAGCCCTGGCCCCTCCCAAAGTCTGTCAGTCAGCTCTTCTTTGCCATTTATCAGTGGAAACTGCTTTCTTGTAACTGGATTGGAGGTCAGGTGTTGCCACGCCTCACCCCCTAAGCACCCCCAAGCTTTTCCATTCCCAACTGCCCCATGCAAGGGGCACATGTGCAGCTTCTTTGTACCTGTCCTAGACACCCCTGGCTGTCTGATGGTAACAATACAGGGGGGGAAAGGGAACTATGGGGAGAACAGAGGACATCTAAACTATAATAACATAACTATACATCACTAAAGCTTTTTTTAATACTAACACAATAGTTGTATTTTAATTGCTAGAGTCAATCATCTCATCCATCTATAACATGGTCCTAGGTCCAGACAGCTTTGGACCTATGGCAACTATGTTGGGAGTCTGATAGAGTGACTTTGAAGAGAGAGACAAGTATCCAGTCCAGTGGCTTGGAAACTAAACACTTTAATAACTGGAAAATAACAAAGTGGAAAATGAACAAACCACATGGAGGCACAGTAGAAAAGCCAGCTGCATCTGGGGGTCCAGGCTCTCACAAGGGTACACACAGGTTAGGGAGAAGGGCGGCGTTACGGCGGGGTCTGAGGGTAAGGCCAAATAGGAAAGGATTTGGAAAACATTGCAGGGGTACATCAGCCAATCAAGGGCATCGAGGTAACTGCAAGCAAATCAACTGGGAGAGAACAGAGAACTTTCTGGTACAAATTTGCATAAAACAACTGGGGAATGCTGGAACAGACTTCTATGATTTTCTATAGGTCTGAGGGGTTTTCCCATGGCTTTATTTCTCATTCATCTTCATCTCGAGTCAACCCCAACATACCCCTTCTGGACGTTCAGAATCACAGAATTCCAGAATGGTTTGCATTGCAAAGGGACCTTCGATGTCATCTCATTCCAACCCACCTTGGCACAGGGACACCTTCCACCAGACCAGGCTACTCAGAACCCTTAACAATTGTCTCTCATCTGGGCAGGGCTGCAGGAGGTGGTCAGAGAGGGTCCTGCCTCTGCCCTTTAGTGCCATCATTCCACTGACCTCCTTCCCTTGGCAGGAGGCTGGGATGTCAGTCAGGGATCAGGGATGGTCCTCCCTTCCTTCTCTCCCACCTTGCCCTCTGCTCCCTTCTTGGTGTCTGGACTCAATGATCTCAGAGGTCTTTTCCAGCCTGAATGATTCTGTGATTCTCCTGCACATCCTGGCCCATGTCCAGCTCAGAAATGCCAGCCCACATCCCCTGAGAGACCCTCTGAACCTCTGCAGTTGAGGTCACTGAGCACTGGGTCACTCAGAACCTTGGTGAGGGGTTCTCAGAGAGCCCATAACTCAAAGGCAGTTCCTGCTGCTGTGTGGCCATTGGCAGGGCAGGGTTGCTGTGACAGTCCTCTGTGACTCACTGTCCCCATGGCACACAGCAGTGAGCATCCCCAGAGCTGGCCTGGGGATTGCAGAGCAGCACCTGGCTCAGAGGCTGAGTTCATTCTGCTCTTTCCACAAAACACAGGAGAAAATTATTTGTTCATTATCACACAGGTCTCTGGAGGTGGTGGCACACATGATGGGACATAAGGGCTCTGGCTTGGGCCCATTTTCTGTAGTACCACCCTATAAAAAGCTGTGCCTCTCCTCATCTCCATGCCTGTCTGCTGCCTGCTGGAAGTGCTCCCTCCATGCTGCTGTCTCCACAATGTCCTGCCCTTGAGGCAGACATCCAGCAAACTCCCACATCTTGTCTCCAGGGCATTAAAGGCAGTGTGTTTAAATTGTTGAGGTCACTTGACTTCTTCAGCCTGGAGGAGGCTGAGGTCAGACCTCATTGGGGTCTGCAGCTTCCTCCCAGGGGGAAGTGGAAGGGCAGCTCCAATCTCTGCTCTGGTAGCCAATGAAATGACCCAGGGAATGGCTGGATCTATGTCAGGTTTAGGTTGGAAATCAGGGAAAGGTTCTTCCCCCAGAGGGTACTGGGCACTGCCCAGGCTCCCCAGGGAATGGGCACAGCCCCGAGGCTGCCACAGCCCCAGGAGTGTTTGGACAATGCCCTCAGGCACAGGATGGGATTGTTGGGGTGTCTGTGCAAGGCCAGGATTTGGACAGGATGATCCTTGTGAGGTATTCCATGATTCTTTTAATGAGTCTCTACTGCTGGTGCAGGAGCAGTAATTAGATTGCTGGTTTGCTCTTGTTTCTCTTTCCAGCCATTCCAAAGACTGTGTTTGCCTTGCACTCCCCTGTAGAGCTGAAGGACAGCCCTCACTGCTGGCTCAGTCCAACCCAACCTGACCCACAAAGCCTTGCCCAAACTGGAGATTTCAGCAGAAAACTTTCTCTTGTCCTTTATGAACACAAGGTTGCTCACATCCTGGAGTAGACCCAGTCAGTAATCCCTCTTCTGATGAAAAATGTCTGTTTAATTGCATTTATTTAATTTGGTTCATTTTCTTTGAGATTCTTTTTTGAAGCATAATGTCAAAAGATTTTGACATGGCATCACTGACTGCTTCACTGGGGTCACAGGTTTAGGATTCATGGTCCCACTCCTAATGTGAGGTGACACTGCACTGGACTGCAAAGGGAAAGGGCACTCTGGAATGTCTCCTGTCTGATGGCTGAGTGTGCATGCTATTAGAAATTAGGCAGTTGTTGGTCTGACCAGTGCTTGAATAGGATACAGGCTTTAAATGCCTTGTATGGTAGGCACAAGCCAATTAGTCATGCTTAAATACTTGGGAGATTGCTGGAGCCCCGAGCCTTAGTGAGCTGTGAGGCTCAGCCCTGACCTGCTCCTGAACTGACTTGCAGGGAAGGAGGGGAGGAGGTGTTTTCTCAAGGTGAAATGGATGTTCTTGGAGGATATATGATTTTAAAACAGTTAGATGCTTGGCAGATTGAGTCCCTAGCCTTGATAAGCCCTGCTCTGGCATTCCCAGGTGAAGCAAAAAATCTACAATCATAGAGATTCGCAAAATGTGGCTTTGTGTGGCAGCTCAGCTGGTTTGGATGCTCATACAATCACAGAATCCCAGACTAGTTTAGGTTGGGAAGGACCTTAAAGCTCATCCCATTTCACCCCTGCCATGGCAGGGACACCTTCTACTGTCCCAGACTGCTCCAGGTGACATCCAGCCTGGCCTGGGACACTGCCAGTGAGGTGTAACGTGATGCTGTGATGCAGCCTGTAAGAAAGAGAGACAAAGGGGAGGCAGGGCAGAAATAAGGCCACCCAGGCCAAATCCATGCCAGGCTTTGCACCAAATTCCCATCATCTCCACTCCTTCCCAGTGTGGGGCCTGGCTGTGTGCCCCAGCTGGGCAGGTCCAGCCTGGACACCTGTCCCTTACATCCACTTTTGCCAGCCCTTTCCAGGGGAAGCAGCTCAGCAGCCTTGTCCCTCCCAGCCCAGCCAGACTGGGGCATCTCTCATTTTCATCACTCAGCACATCCTCCTGCTCACCCACAAGTCCTAAATTCAATCTGATTTCAGTCTGATTACTCTCCCCTCCACTTGAGAGAATTAATTAATATCCGGCTCTGCTCCAGTTTTTTTTCCCCAATCGATAAAAGTAGGAAGGAAAAGGTGGTGTACCTGTCATTAATCATCATTAAATTAGTGACTCCAGAATTAGCTTGCCATGAAAACTTGTGCAGCAGCAGAGCTGAGCTGTATCCCTGTGCAGAAGGACCTGGAGCTCTCCTCAGCTCAGGCAGCAAGAAATGGGACAGAGAGGAGAGACCTGCACGTGGAGTCACAGAAGGGAAGGGATGCAGATCCTCTTTGGTGGCAGAGGAGGGACTCCACCACAGCAAAGCATCTCTATATGCACAGATGCTTGCAGCTCCAGGTGCCTGAAGGCAACACTCAGGCCAAGCCAGAGCTTCCCAGTCATTGATCAGTGTCACCCACATCTCCCCAGAGGTGACATCCTGATCCTAAGTGCTGGCTCCAGGCCCAAACAGCCAGATCAATGGTTTCCCTTCACCCAGCACAGCACACAACCTCCAGCTGCACAGGGAAGATAAAGGGTGAGGAAGGGGTTTCCCTGCATGGCCTGCATCCCTTCATCCTTCCAGCCATGGAGATCAAGAGGTGCTGTCCCCTGCCCTCACTCCCTGCCCTCGCTCCTGTTTCTGTGGTCTCCCCTCACCCATCCTGTCCACTCTCTGCTCTGACCTGGAGCCGGAATCATAGAATCCCAGACAGGTTTGGGTTGGAAGGGATCTTACAGCTCATCCCATTCCATCCCCTGCCATGGCCAGGGACACCTTCTACTATCCCAGGCTGCTCCAAGCCCCTTCCAACCTGGCCTTGGGCACTCCCAGGGATCCAGGGGCAGCCACAGCTGCTCTGGGCACCTGTGCCAGGGCCTGCCCACCCTCACAGCCAGGAATTCCTTCCCAATATCCCATCCATCCCTGCTCTCTGGCAGTGGGAACCATTCCCTGTGTCCTGTCCTTCCATCCCCTGTCCCCAGTCCCTCTCCTGCTCTCCTGGAGCCCCTTTAGGCCCTGGAAGGGGCTCTGAGCTCTCCCTGGAGCCTTCTCCTCTCCAGGTCAACCCCCCCAGCTCTCCCAGCCTGGCTCCAGGGCAGAGGGGCTCCAGCCTTTCTCTGGCCTTTCTCTGGGCCTTTCTCTTTCTCCAACAGGTCCATATCCTCCTTTTACTGGAGACCCCAAAACCCCCTGAACTGTTATGGTGGCAGCACGTGGAGCAGGAGTGTGGGATCAGAAAAAAGAGTTCACATCACCTGTGACAGTGAGTGAGTAGCACACAGAGGTTTATAGGAGCAAACCTATCTGAAGATAAGAATATCTGTATTTACATGGTATGTTTTGTTCCCCTGGGCACATTTTAGTTTCAGGTCCTTGAGCCTCTTCCTGACCATGTTTCGATACCATTCTATGAATGAGTACCTGCTTTGCTCTGGTTGTGCTGTGGATGAAGTGATGGTAGTGATGGGATAGCTGGGCAGGGGGTCTCAGCTCCCACCTCTGTGGAGCTGGTGTCTGAGTGACACCTCAGGCAATACCAGGCATCTGCCTGGGTCTGGAGGGTCTGTCTTTGTGACAAAGTCACTCATGCCTGACCTTCACCAGCCATCTGCCCGCAGCACCCAGCACAGCACCAGATACATCCTCTGCTGGACACTGAGAAATCCATCAGCCACATCAAATCTTTCTGGGGCTCAGTCAGACACAAGGACATGGAGGTCATTCCCCTCTGTGGCACCTCTTACTCACACCAGCACCTCATTTGCCCTGGTGGCCACACCAACAGCACGTCTGTGAGGTGTGCTGTCCTGCAGTCCCCTGCCAAGGGCCCTGCTCTCCAGGACACAGCCTGTCTGACAGCTGTGACCTTGCCTCTGGCCCTGTTAAATGCCTGTTTGTGCAGCTGAGTGCAGGTCTGGCTCTCTGCTGTAGATAATAGACCCCAGCACTGAGCGTGCAGCACCAGCCCCCTCCAACAGCCATCACCCTCACTGCTGCTGTGCCTCCAAGCACTTTAGTACCTCAGCAAAGGCCAGGAAAACAAAGCAAATATTCCAATCATCCCGTGGGAAGGGTTTGTCATCCTTACAGCCTGGCTCTGCTGAATCCAGAGCATCTCTGTGTGCCCAGTGCTGCTGCAGCCACAGGTCTGAGCAACTTTCTGACCAACTTCCCTCCTCTTTGAGACCCCTCTCATGTGGTCCATGCATGTTCCCAAAGCCCTGTGTCTATGGGGCTGCAGGTTTAAACCCCAGTGGGATGCAGGATGTCTCCCACTCCCTCCTCCTTCTCCTCCCTTCCTCAGCTGCATCACTCTGGGCTTGGCTGGGATGTGCTGTCCTTTCCCTGTGACAGCTCTGGTGTCACTTAATCCACCCTGCTTCTGCTGAGCACCACCACTTGGGAAAATCTTCCAGATACTCCTCCCTTTTCATGTGCAGTGCTGGTGTTGCTGCTGGCAATGAGGGGCCAGGCTGGATCATCCCCAGTGCTGCTGGGGTGATACTCCAGGCAAAAAGGGCAAAGCATGGAGCACATGGGAGGTGCCTTCCATGGCTGGCCTGGAGAGGGTGGGCATGGACACCCTGCTGCTACTATCCAAAATTCCAGTGTTGGGAATCCTGCATCCCTGGGCTGCCATTAAATTTTCCAAAGTTTGTCCATCAAGACTTGCTGACAGAGCAGTCAGGCACCAGGCAGGAAGAGAAGCTGTAGGTCAGCTGCCAAAATACCTGCACCAAACACTCTCAGTGTCATGGACCTATTTCCCTGGGCACATTTTTTGTTAAAAAGACAAAACCCCTCTCCAGTTTGAGTTACAATCCTGGGTGACAAATGCAGAGAACGGTAAGTGGCGTATCTGTGCTTGGGAGTGGGTGCCTGTCCGTGCTGTACCTGCATTTATAGAGTGTTTGTGTGTCTGGGTGCCACAGCTCCTCCCACACCTCCTGTTCCCATCAGGTATGTGCAGCCTTCCTGCTGTGCCCTGCACTAGTCCCTCAGTCAGGGCACAAGGGACTGGGGTCAGCACAGGACCAGGACCCATCTGTGCTACCAGGATGCCCTACTATGGAGTGGGAACCTCCGTGCAGCCTCCACAGGATGGGAACCGGACTGGGGGGCACTGGGGTGTTATATAACCCTGTTTATGTGGTGCAATCTGTGAAATGAGAGCTGAAGGAGGCTGTGAATGCTGGGGGAGATGATCTGAGATGTTCTGTGAATATCCATGTCCATGAGCCATCCCTGCCTACAGGGTCACAATGACTCCGACTCTGTGCCCAGTAACTGCAAGCTGTGGGATGGGAAGGGCACCATCCCTGCCAGGGTCCCAGTCAAACCAGTACCATTCCACCTCTGTCTTTGCAGGCCAAGCCCGGACCTGCACTCACAAAGCTCCTTCCTGCCAGCCCCCTTGCACCAAGTGGCTAAAGCAGCTGAATTTGCCATAATTGAATGTGTTCTTCCAATGAATGTGAGCATGAATTAATAATGGCACTTTGAAGGCTCTCTCTGTGCTTGCTGCATCCCTCCTGCTGCACTCCTAGCTCAGAGCTGCTGAGGAGCTGCATCCACGCTGATTCATTTTGCATTAATAACAGCCTTCCCCTAAGAGGGATAAACAGCACGCTGAAGTTTCTGCTGGCAAAATAATGCATCTCCAAATGAACTGCTAAAAATGGTTAACAAAAGGCTATTTCCAGCTCCTCCACTCAGCTGGAGCTGGCTCTCCTCTCTGGCTGGTGCTGTCTGCATCTGTCACAGGAGTTACTGGGCAGGGAAGGGAGGCAGGGATGGGTGCAAGCAGCAGGTGAGGAGGTTTGGGAGACACAGAAAAGGGGCTGCAGGCAGGTGCCTCAGCACAGAGGGGACACAGGCTGGGAGCTGTGTGCAGGGGTCATAGGCACCACCCTCATCCTCCAGCTCCTCCCTGGCCACTGGTCCATTAGTGCTGCCAAGTCCTGGGTCTGCAAGGAAAGCAAGTCCCAGCAGTGCGGCTGCTCACTCACACAGGGGTCCTTTACTCCTGGCTGACAGAGTGAGCACTTGTCAGACACTTCTCTAATCTCAGGTATGATAAACCTCCTCCCCTGGCTCCTGGATCTGTCATGTGAGCCAGCTGTGCACAAGGAAAGCATTTTGAATGCAGATGATTTATCTGTCCTCAATCTGATCCAAATACACCCCCTGAGCACAATCAGGCAGCAACTGCTCGTCCTCCCACTGCCTGGTTCCAGGACACTGTTTGCATTTTGCAGGGATCACAGAATCCAAGACTGGTTTGGGCTTAAAGCTCATCCAGTGCCACCCCCTGCCATGGCCAGGGACACCTTCCACTATCCCAGGCTGCTCCTTGGACAGCCCCTTCCAGCCTGGCCTTGGACGCTGCCAGGGATCCAGGGGCAGCCACAGCTGCTCTGGGCACCTGTGCCAGGGCCTGCCCACCCTCACAGCCAGGAATTCCTTCCCAATATCCCATCTATCCCTGCCCTCTGGCAGTGGGAAGCCATTCCCCCTTGTCCTGTCACTCCATCCCTTGTCCCAAGTTCATCTCCAGCACTCCTGGAGCTCCTTTAGGCACAGGAAGGGGCTCTGAGGTCTCCCTTCACTTCTCCAGACTGAACAGCCCATGATGATCCCATGTTCCTCATGGGACCATCCCATGAAGGATCATTTAGGACTGCAGCCTTCCCACAGGGTTCTGGGGGTGCACACAGCAGGGCCCCCTGAGAGCACAGGGAAGTGCAAATATGTCACAGTAGTGCAAATATGAACAGTAATGAAAAGGAGGGTGTCTGGTTAAGGCAGGCACCTCAGAGTGCTCCCCTGCAGCCTGTGGTCTGGCCATCATTCCCTTGGGTGGATGTCACAGTCATGGTTCCCATCTGTCCTACACTGCAGAGACCCTGTACCACTGGATGAGAAAGCAGCAGGAGGATAAATTTAGATTAAATTTTGGGAAGAAATTGTTCCCTGTGAGGGTGGAGAGACCCTGGCACAGGCTGCCCAGAGAAGCTGTGGCTGTCCCTGGATCCCTGGCAGAGTCCAAGGCCAGGCTGGGCAGGGCTTGGAGCAGCCTGGGACAGTGGAAGGTGTCCCTGCCCATGGCATGGGGGGGGCACTGGATGAGCTTTAAGTTTGTCTTCAGCCCAACAAGTCTGGCATTCTGTGACTGTCTGATAGCTCTGCTGAAGATGTGGCTGAGGCACATGGGCACAGCAGAAATGCTGCCTCAGAGGTGCCAGAGACACAGAATCCTCAGCAGTGCAGCCCTGGGGGCTTGATAATGGCCACTTGAAAACAGAATTTATTAGAAATTAATCAGCATCTGAAGCAAAGTGTGATATTTAATAAAGGGTGAGGAACTGGCTGGGGACCAGGCTGTCAGAGCCACAGCCCTGAGGCACAGCACAAGGGAAGGGACCCCATCCCCACCCAGCCAAAGGACTGGGCTGACAGAAGGTCACAGCTGCTGCTTAGGACACATCTGGACCCCAGAGCCACCTGGGAAATGCTGCCACCCTACATGACATCCATAGTCTAGTGTCCCTAAGTCTCCCAGAAATTTAGAAATGCTTCTCAGCATCACCCTGGGGGTGCTGGTAAACCACATGTTCTGCCCCAAACCTATTCCAACTTCAGATCAGGTCTGAATTAAAAACCATTATTGATTTTGGATTGTCACTCCCAGCTTTTGATGTCTAAACTGGCAGTAGCCTTTTAATAATGTTTTTGAGGCTCTTTCTTCGCCAGATGAAAAAAAAAAAAACCTATTTTAGGCAGAAACCGAGTATTATGCTTAATGTCATCACTCAGGGAAGTGGAGCTTTAAAAAACACATTTTTATCAGAGTTCCTGAAAGCCAGGGAGCATCCCTTCCTGATTCTTGTCTGGGAGAAGGGGATGGCCAGAGAGGGAACAAGGATTTTGCTGTTGAGGAGCAAGGTCTCAGTGAAAACTCAAGAGGGTAGCACTGCAGTTGTGCAGACAGCTCTGTCTCACCTCCAGCTCCAAACCTCAGGGTAACTGGGATGCTGAGGGAGGCTTTGCGTGTCAGGCACGGAGCTGCTGCGATCCCAGAGGAGCGGCAGGATGCTCGTCTCCTGGAAGAACAACAGCATGGACACAGTTTCTTGGTCTTCTCTCCAAAAAGATTATTTTTTCCTCTCCCTGCCTGTACATCCAGAGATGCAGCACTTCAGGGTCTGCAGCAGGGACACAGCAGTGACAAGTGTAGGTAGTTCCTTCACTGATTCCCAATCTCTTATTCACTAAATTGTTGGCTTCAATATTTTTAGTTAGTGGGAGCACATCAGGCTGGGTCCAGCAGCTGAGGGACGTGAGGCTGCTGCAGCTGCCTGTCCCCAGGTCTATCAGTAGTGAAGCTGAAATGTGTACAGCACACACCTGTACTGCATGTACACCTCTATACCTGTGTAAGTGTACACCTGGACACCTGCCTGGCCACACAGCTCACAGACAGACACTCAGAGCACGCACATGAACATCAACAGCACCAAAGAGCCTCATCCTGCTGCTCCTGGGGCTGAGCAGGTCTGATAGAGGGAACATAAATACACACACATTTATGTGCAGCACCGATCCCTCCAGCAGCTGGGCTCAGACACCCAGTCTATCCACAAAAAATGCTCTTCCCCCACACCCCACGTTGGGTCTCACACCCCAGGGCAGCAACGTCTTTGGTCCAAAAGGTGACCCCAGGAGCTACTTCCAGTGATGGTTTCACACCTCCACACTGGAACAGATGGCTCTGCTGGGACACCTCTGGAAGGGGCCATGGACAAGGTGGTTGTTCCTTGGGAGTCCTCAGTCTGGGTCCCCACCTGGCACTGCGTCCCTGTGCCCACCACGACTTCTGGACACTTGGTGAGCTGATGGTTCTCCTTTGGGGAGTATCGGGGTAGCCTCAGGGTAGTGTTTGAGCTCCCACTCCTACCATTGTCTCTTCCTGCGCCTTTGTGGATGTGCAAACAAGCCTTTATCACATCCTCTGGTCTCTAAATTGATAGTTATCTCTACCCTAATTCCCCGGGAGATTTGGCAGAGATCCTCCAGCAGGCAGAGAGCAACTCCAGGGTGCAGCCTCCACATTTAGACTCAGCAGCAGTTTTTTGGCAATGCAGGAGGGTCCTTCCCCCTTTAATTCACGTTTCCATGACCATCTGCACAGTTCCACAGTTCCATGTGTGCATCTGATGGAAAGCGTTCCCTCAGCATCTCAGCACTGGGAAATGCTCCTGGTGCCACCTCCAGTGCAATGGCACTGAAGACTCTTTGTGCCCCCTGAGCTGTCCAAGCCCTGCAGGGATGTGGACAGATCTTTGCAGGGGTCTGAAGTACAATTTCTTGCCCACTTTGCCCAGTTCTTCCCTCCAGTGGTTTGCAAAGCCTGTTTTCCACCAGCCCTGGCTATTGGCACGCTTTGCTGCAGTGGCTGCACACCCAAAACACAGAGTTTATATTTAGGGGAGTTGTCCTGTGTAGAGCAACAATTGTCACTTGTTCATTCTGATCAAGCACTTAAAACCTTCCAGAATAGTGCCCAGCCTGGATGTCGAGGCAGGAGGCAATGGGACAGGTCCTTGTCCCTGTCCCCACTGTACAGGCAGGGGTGACAAGAAGGGTGACAGAGCCACCATCAATCACAGGGCCTGAGCAGAGGCTTCAGAGTATTTAAATCATTAATTAAGATTAATGAAATGCACTTTGGCAGTGCATGTTTTGAACCTGAAACCTGGTTGTTAATTAGTGAGGGAGACAATTTGAAAGGCTCAGTAAATCCCCTCTTGAGCCCTGGTGAGGCACATCCAGCTCCAAGTGCAAGGATATGGCTCTACCCAGGGGATCCTACATCAGAGCAGCGTAGGAGACACTTGAGAACAAACACACATCCCAATAATATGGGCTTTTAGGGAATTAGGGAGCTTCATCCAGCTCAGAACTGAGAATGGGAGGCACAAGCTGTAATCTCCTTGTATCATTGTGGCAAATGAGAGGCTTCATTTGACTTCTACAAGTAAATTAAATTGAAAAAATTCAGACATTACTGGAAGGATTAGAGCACGTTAGAGATCCCACTGCCCAGCCCGGAATCCTCATCATGAAGGCTAATGCAACCAGATATGTCCCATTATAGGATGAATCTGACCTGGAAATAAAAATGCAGTCTTTTTGTCACGTGAAATGCCACATGAAGCCCAGCTGTAGGGTCCTGCATGCATCACCTTGTGCTTGGCCTCATGCTGGGATCTCTGTGTCCACCAGATCAGACCATGGAATCCTAGAATCCCAGAATAGAGGGGTTGGAAGGGAGCTTAAAGCTCATCCAGTGCCCCCCCCGTGCCATGGGCAGGGACACCTTCCACTGTCCCAGGCTGCTCCAAGCCCTGCCCAGCCTGGCCTTGGGCACTGCCAGGGATCCAGGGACAGCCCCAGCTTCTCTGGGCAGCCTGTGCCAGGGTCTCTCCACCCTCACAGGGAAGAATTCCTTCCCAAAATCCAGAGGACCAAGATCCACTGTCCAGAGGTAGCCACCTTCCAGGATGCTCTGTGGTTCCCCTCTGCTCTGGTGACATACACAGGCCAGAGGATCACAGCTATCCTCTGCCACCAGTGCAAACTTCCCTCAGGATCTGAAGAGTGGAGCTGTTTCAGGACTTTGGGCCACCCACTGGGGTGTTTGGAAAAACAGTGTTCAGAGTGACCTTCCTCATAGTGCAATTAAGCAGACACACTGGCAGTAACTTGCATCAATTACAGGGAAGTCAGTAATTAATTAGAAGCCGGGATTCTTCATATCCCTCATTGCAGCTCTGAAATTAAAAGTCCAAGTGAAGAATAACTCCAGACCAGGGAGTCAGTACTGGGGCTGCCACACAATTGCCCCACACAAAGAGTCTGGAGAGGCCTCTGAGGTGTTGATTGATTTGGTTCTGAGTTGGCAGCAAGAACATGGGTTTGACCTCTGCATGCAGGAGAGGACTTGGACAGGAGTGAATCCTGAGTGGCTCATGCCACTGCAAGTGGAAGTGTCTGTCCAAGCTGGGAAGGTGGTGTGTCCTGGTGGGAAGCAGTGGAGGTGGCTGAGGAGGGTGAGCTCTGAACGGAAGCAGAGAGGTTGGGATCTGTCCATGGAGGGCAGGGAGCTGTTGAGCTGATGGAAGTGCCTCAGAGGATGTTGGAAGCGTGTGGGCCACCCCAGGATTGAGGATACAGGTAGTGCTGCCCTCTGCTTGGGAGCAAAGCCAGAGAGCCACCCAAATCAGACCTGCTGAAGGTCTGTATTCATCAGACCAGGATCATCAAATCCTGGAATGGGTGGGATTGGAAGCAGCCTAAAGACCACCTCCTTCCATCCTTCCAAGCCCCTGCCATGGGCTGAGAGTCCCTCCACTCGAGGTGTGTGGCTGTCAGAGCACAGGAACAGGGAAGCACCATGGCCTCCAGCCTAATGCAGCCTGAACACCTTCCTGTCTTGGAAACATCCATCCCAGCTGTGCTCAGCAGTGCTGGGGTATTCCCTGGGAAAGCTGAGTGCAAGGCTGGCTGATGGAGCCTGAGGCACACACTGGGGCCCTGCTGGCCACAGGAAGAGGCAATCAGCCTCAGGATCAGCAATCAGCCTCCCTCCAAACTGGGCAGACAGACAAGTGAGCCTGGGAGCTCCCATCGATCCGGCAGCCAAGGGCAGGTAGAGGGGAGCTGAGTTGCCAGAAAAGCCCCTGTGGAAAGTGAGCTTGAACAGAAATGAGGTGTAATTGGCTGCAGCCAGCACAGACCTCCAGCTGCTGTGACCCAGTTAACACTGATGCTCACCTGCAGGAAACTGCCACTGCATTTTCAAGGCCTGATGTCAGGGAAAGCAGGTCACAGGATGGAGATAAGTCTGGGAAGGGGGCAGGATGCTCCAGCAGCTTTCCAGAACTGTCTGGGCACAGGGTGCAGGGAGGATCTGTGCTGGTCATCCCAGCCCAGTGGGGAGGCACAACATTGCTGCAAACCAGTGCCTGATGGTTCCCAATCCATTGGGATGAGCACATCCCTGCCTGGTGGAGAGATTCCTGATGGAGTCACCATGGCCTAAAGGCCCCAAAGAGTCCAAACCCCACAGAACCAGAACTGAGGCAGCAAAACTCACAGCCCAGAGAGTGGCATCCTATGCCTCCCCTCCAGTATGACCATCACATGGGGTTTGAAGGGAATCCCACCATGTCTAGGATGTGTCTCAGAGCCTCATCTCCTGAACCTGTAGCATAAAGCCAAGAGGGAGAGGAAGGACAAGAATTGAGATGTTGTTGTTGTTGTTGTTGCCTTGTAAAAATGGAGTTTCAAGCTATTTTTAAACCTTTAGGGGTGTTCAGGAGCTACCATGGACTCTCCTTAAGGGGTGAACAGGCTCAGGACTCATTGCTGGAGTAGGGAAAGGGTTAGGGTGGGAATCAGTGGGCACCAGGCTGAATGTGAACAAAGCTCAGATGAGCTAAACTGCTGCACTGGGGAGAGTGTGGCCAATTCAAGGGAAATTGTTCATCCTTATGATCAGCAGTGGGGAAACGACCTCACTGTCAGCCAGGGGAAGGGGAGGGTGAGGTGGGAGCTGATCTCTGCTGCAGCTGCTTGGGAATAATTGCAAGGAAACAGAGCCAAACACATCTGTGATGCCAAATGACATAACTAGGGATGGTGGGCACACAGGGGACCTTCAGAGATTTGGGATGGACATCAGGAAACATCTCTTCACCTGTGTCTGGTCCAGCTCTAAGACAGCTCACTGGAGCCATGGCTATCTCTGTCCCTGGGGGGTTCCAGACTCAGGGAGGCAAAGCCACATCCTCCCTGATCTAATGCTGGAATCGTCCTGCCATGAGCAGGAGCTGGAGTGGGGATCCCTGAGGTCCTTTCTGCAGCTCTGCTGAGACCCATAGCACACTGCCTGTTGGACATCACTGCTGGCAGGACTTTGTTCCAGGTATACCCTGGCATGGAAGGGTACAGGCTCTTCTCCCCTGATTTGCAAAGGTCCAGGTTGGCTCCCTGATCCCATCCCAGCTGTGCCCACTGCCTGCAGGAAGGCCTAGGCCACTTGGATCTCTTACTTACCTGGTGTGATCTTTCTTACTGACCTTAGGAGGGACAGAATCTCATCCTGGATGCATCCATTGACTTTTGATGGAGGTGGGAAGATGCCAAACATGATCCATGATGGCAATCAAATCTATTCTATGCTAGAGTCCTGAGGCTCCCTGCAGCCTGTAGTCCTCAAAACGCCCCACGCTGGGCTCTTCAGAGACCAGCGTGAGCAGCCTTTGGTCCCCAGCCATGCCCTGCCATTCCCAAAAGCCTTTTGCTTCCTCTGTTTGCCCTTCTCCCCTGGGGAAGGAGCCAGCCCTGCAGGACAGCCCAACTCTGCAGGGCAAGGACTCCTGCTGCTCACCCTGGGGCTCCTGGCGTGTTGTCAGCACAGCTCAGGGCACCCTGCTCTGATACCATCTTATTTATGGCACATCCTTCCTGTCTTCTCCCTGCTATTATTGCCTGAAATGCTGTAATTTAGATTCCGGCTGTGTTTGATTGCAAACTCCCCCAATCTACAAATTTCAGTGACAAGCACTAGAGCAGCTCATTTACATGCCAAAGTGATCAATCTGGAACTGCTTGTTACACCAGAGAATAAATAAATAACGGATACATTAAAGAATGGGGAACAATCAGCCAAATTAACCAATAGATGTCAAATAATGACAAGCCCTGACATCCTCAACAGGGAACAAGAGAGAGAGGGATGGGACCAGCTTTCCCAGCATTGCCCAGGGCTGCTCTGCACTCATCTATCCCCTCTTGTCCCATGAGCCAACAGAGATGTGCATCAATGACAGGAGACAGCCAGCAAGGGCTGGAGCCTGAAATCCTGGCTCTTAAACCACATACCTGTGTTTCTTCCTCACACCTGCTCTGTGCAAGCATCCATCATAGGAATAACTCATCCCCTGGGACAGCAATGAAAAACATTTCAGACACATGGCAGCATGCCACATAGTGTCACACAGCGTGGCAAGTGGCTTTGCAGCCTGATTTTCACCTGACATCTCATGAAATCCTTCCAGGGCACCATCTTTCTCCACAAGTCCCTGCCAGGACGATGGATCTAGGTGGGGGTCAGTCTTTTCTCCCAGGTAACAAGTGACAGGACAAGAGGAAATGTTCTCAAGTTGCGCCAGGGGAGGTTTATGCTGGATATTAGGGAAAATTCCTTCACTGGAAGGGCTGTCAGGCACTGGCACAACTGCCCAGGGCAGTGGTGGTGTCACCATCCTTGGAGGGATTTAAGAGATGTGGATGTGGCTCTTGGGGGCCTGGTTCAGTGATGAACCTGGCATTAACCTGGTGCATTAATATTTGGACTCCAAGATCTTAGAGGGCTTTTCCAAACTTTATGCTTCCGTAATTCTCTGATTCTATTTGGGACAGCCCAGCTCAACAGCTGCAACGTCCATCTGCCTGGTTATTCAAGCACCATTAAGCCAGCAGTGGCTGCAGAAAGGTGGATGCTGTGAGCTGTCCTGACCTCCCAGTGGGTGCAAGTGGCCGACTGGGATGCTGGTGACTGGCAGCAGAGGGGTGTGCTACCTGCCAGTACTGCTGATCTCCATCAGCACTGCCTCCCATTCAGGACAGGTAAGTGCCTGATTTATTCTCCTCTGGCAGCTCCTGCCTGTCAGCTCGGCACCCCAGGGATGCCCAGCAGGGAAGGCAGCGCAGCAGCATCTCTCCCTGTTTGCTACCAGCAACTCCTGTGTGCCTGCAGGCACTGGGGACAGGGGGAGGCTGTGCAGGGGTCACTTCCCTTCCCCGAAGGGCTGCAGGGCTGGGGGCACACTGACCTGTCTCGCCTGGCACCCCCAGCTGGGAGGGCAGCCAGAGGAGAAGGAGCTGCCCCATGCTCAAAGGAGGAGGGGTACCTGGGGTAAAAATCATCGGGAGCAGAGTTCCTGGTAGTGCAGCAGTGCCAAGAGGCCATAACAGGTGTCCTAAATCATGTGCACGCTCACCTGAGTGTTCAGGTTCTCCAAGTACCAAGGCACCGTCCTCTTTGGGGATGATTTTGTGACACCTGGGGCTCTATGGAGCATCCTCTGGCTAGTTCAGGTAATCTCTGCATTGCGCCTGGCCCCATTCCATGTCGTCTGGGGTCCCCTGCATGGTGTCAGCCCCTGCTCCATGCTGGGGGCTGCCCGCGGTGCTGCGGGGCCTCTGCTGGAGCTGCCCCACAGGTAGAGCCCAGCAGGGCCGTACGGGCCCCGCACCTCCCGCCACGGTCTGATCGCCCCCGAGCAAACCCCGCTCGTCCCCCCGTCCCAGGGAGCGCCAAACCGCCCCAGCCCGGGGAAAGGGGCTTTGGGGCCGCTGGGGAGATGGGTTATCCCGGCCCACGAGAGCCCGCGGGGTGCCTGGCAGAGGTGTCCGGGCGGACCCTGCAGCCGGACAGGCCGCGGGACCCGGGGTTCACTGCGGCCATCGCGCCGTGCTGAGGGCGGCGCCGGCGGTGGCACCGCGCTGCCCGAGGCACCAGCGCCATCTCGCGGCGCATCCCCTCGCTGCGGGCCCGCCGCAGCCCCGCTCCCGGCGGGAGGGAACACCCCCAGAGTGCCGGGCCCGCCGCAGCCCCGCTCCCGGCGAAGGAGGAACACCCTCAGAGTGCCGGGCCCGCCGCAGCCCCGCTGCCGGCGAAGGAGGAACACCCTCAGAGTGCCGGGCCCGCCGCAGCCCCGCTCCCGGCGGGAGGGAACAGCCTCAGAGTGCCGGGCCCGCCGCAGCCCCGCTCCCGGCGGCGGGGGGGAACACGCTCAGAGTGCCGGGCCCGCCACAGCCCCGCTCCCGGCGGCGGGAGGGAACACTACCCAGAGTGCTGGGCCCGCCGCAGCCCCGCTCCCGGCGGCGGGAGGGAACACCCCCAGAGTGCCGGGCCCGCCGCAGCCCCGCTCCCGGCGAAGGAGGAACACCCTCAGAGTGCCGGGCCCGCCGCAGCCCCGCTGCCGGCGAAGGAGGAACACCCCCAGAGTGCCGGGCCCGCCGCAGCCCCGCTCCCGGCGGGAGGGAACAGCCTCAGAGTGCCGGGCCCGCCGCAGCCCCGCTCCCGGCGGCGGGGGGGAACACGCTCAGAGTGCCGGGCCCGCCACAGCCCCGCTCCCGGCGGCGGGAGGGAACACGCTCAGGCTGCCGGGCTGGGCCTTCCAGTGCCTGCAGCTGCGGCCTGCAGAAGCCTCCGCGATGGCGCCGTGCAGTGCTCGGGCTGCCTCCCTGCGGCCGGCACCTCTGGAGCCACGGCTGTCGCTGTCAATGGCTCCCCATTGCCAGAGGGCAGGGTCAGATGGGGTGTTGGGGATAAATCCTTCCCTCTGAGGGTGGAGAGGGCCTGGCAGAGGTTGCCCAGAGAAGCTGTGCCTGCCCCATCCCTGGAAATGTCCGAGGCCAGGTTGGACATGAAAAGTGTCCTTGCCCGTGTCAGGGGGTGGAACAAGATGAGCTTTAAGGTCCCCTCTAACCCAAACCAGCCTGGGATGTCTCAGCTGCAGATCCAGAGGAGGAGGAGTTGCTCAGAGGATGGGAGAGGAAGGGTGGCTTGACCACAGCAACTCTGAAAGTCAAGTGAATGGGACTAAACACTTCTCAGAAATCTCAGAGATCTGGGGGAGGGAACACCTGGACAAACACCAGCTTCCCGGAGATGCTGGAAACCCACAGCCAGCCCCTGTAATTGAGTATTTAAATGGGGTTAAGGGGACAGCAGAAGACAAAGGACACAGCGTATGAGGACACAGCCATCAATCAATGCTGGATGAAATGATGGAGTGGTCTAATTTGGGCTGTATATTAAGAAAGGGCAATAGGACAGAAATACAATTACTGTCCAGAAACACCATTTGGCAGAGGTAGATCCTTTCAACTTACCTGTCATCTTGTCTTGACATGGTTACAGGTTGAGTTGATAGGTGAACTCTGCTGATAAAATAAAATCACATTTCTTCTGGGCATCTGATTTATTATGGGGTAACATTTTGATTAAAAATGTGTAACATATTGCATTAAGCAGGCATCTAGTCAATGAATTAAAGACCAGCTCAGTGACAGATCTTTGTTGGCAAGGGACTCTGGACTGAGTTTTGGTCATTGCCTTTTTCAGCTGTTTTGGAAATGATGCAACATCTCCCTTGGGAAGATAGGAAGTAAAAGGCGGAGGGGATAGGGGGTTTGTTAACCCCCCTGGACTTTGGAGTCACCCTAATCCCAGGTCTGCTTACCATCCTCTTTCCTTGGATATCCTCCCCTGAGCCCCAGCTCCAGGCCAGGGCAGCTGCCACAGGACTTCTGAAAGGATATTCAAGGGAACATGGATGAGAAGGCCCCTCCTCACTGCCCACCGTGTCCCCCATGGGGGGGGCCTGGGTGGTCCCCGGGGTCCCAAGGATGTTCGCCTGCTACAGTCAATGTGGCACCTCCCCTGCCCATGTGATGGGGTTTGGGGTCTAGTGGCATTTTGGGGATCTTTTTCAGCAGAGCTGAATGTGCACCCCTGGACTCATTCCCTGCACTCAGTGATAGGAGGTGCTGGTGTTTAACCTCGAGGCCACACTCAGTTCCTGGGGTTGCCCAAATCTGGCTGGTGCAAGACACAGCTACCCAAAGGGAACTGAGAGCATCATCAGTGCCAGACACCCTCATCTTTTCCCACTCTACTCTAGACACCAGGTCCCCAAAGCACTGAAGTGAGGACAGCGGGAAGGAGATTGTTGGACCACGGACTATCCTGAGCTGGAAGAAACCCCCGAGGATCATCAGTCATACTCCTGGCCCGGCACAGACACTCCAACAATCCCATCCTGTGTCTCAGAGCATTGGCAAACACTCCTGGAGCTCTGGCAGCCTTGGGGCCATGACTGTTCCCTGGGGAGCCTGGGCAGTGCCCAACTACCTTCTGGGGGAAGAACCTTTCCCCTTTCCCTAATATCCAACCAAAATACTCAAGGACCAGCTGAGCCACACAGGCACTGATGATCCTTTTGCTGGATCCTGCTCCATCCAAGTGCAGTGCCAAGGTGGGCATCTGGAGGGGTCAGCACCCAGCAGCACCATGACAAAGTGACAGACACTCTGCCCATCAGCCAGAGCAGAAGCCTCCAAGGGTGATCTCCTGCCCTGAGTAGCCCTTGGGTGGCTGTGACACCTGGTACTCCCATCACCTGTGCCCTCCTGCCATCTCAGCAGCCTGTGGGCATCCTCCAGTCATGTTGCTTTGTGCCAAGTCACCACCAGCCCCTGCTGCTGGGCCAGGCTGGGCACCCAGTGGTGCTGCACTCTCCCTGACCAAGCTGTTTCCAGTAAAGCCAGAGTCAAGCATGGAAAGAGGAACAAGTTTCTTTCTCTTAGAGAGAAAATGAAACTCAACACATCCCTTCTCCAACCAGGCAAACCGCAGTGCATGCAAGTTCATCCTTCCCACCCCTCTCCTCTTCCTCCCTACTCCCAGAGAAGAGCTTCCAGCAAACAGAGCTGCTCACACTGCCCTGTCTTCAGCCTCTGCACCAAGGTAATTCACCACAAACAGCTGGGGACACTCTCCCCTTCTGCCACCACTTTCCAGTCCTTGCTCCCTGTCCTCCTTCGTTCTTCACTTCCCCCTCCACAAGGGTTTAAAGTAGAAAAAGAGGGAGGGAGAAGATGATACCGGGGGAAGAGGAATCTGCAGGAATCTGTCCTTGCTCTGTGTGATTGTGGACACCACTGGGCTCTGCAGACTTGTCCCAGGCTGAGAACCTCAGATTTTGGGATAGATCCATGTCCTCTCTCCCAGCTCTGCATGTTGGAGGTTTGGATATCATTTTCCCTTTTTCCCTTTCCCGTTTAGCACATGGATGTCTTTGCATCCTTTCCTCCCTTGTGCTCTCTATCCCATGGGGCCACTGCCCCACACAGCAGTGCTTCACCCCGCAAACTGGAATAAACATCCTCTACAGGCATCTGAGGTGCCCCTACCCATGCCCAGGATGTGGAGGAAGGGGTATGTGCCATGCTCCATGTCCTGGGCTTTCCAATCCCAGAGCTCTGCCATGGGCATGCTAGAGATTTTAAGTGCCATCAGTGATTTCGGATCACACAGCCTCAAAACCCTTCCCTGCATGTGGTGTCTGGTTATCCATACTGGACAATTCAGTAGATCTGTGGATGCATCTGATGAGGGCACCTGCGTATCTGTGTGTGTTTGCCTCCATCCCCAATTCATCCCTCTGCTGTAGGAAGCAGGATGCAACCTGGATTCTTGCTGGCAGCCAGCATCCTAGCAGCAGTGCTGGGCATGGCCCTGCTGGAGGACGGAGTCTGTAGGGCACCGGATGGCAAGAATGGCTCCCCTGGAGTCCCTGGCCGTGATGGGAGGCCAGGGCAGAAGGGTGACATGGGAGAGCCAGGTAAGAGGAAGCGGGGATGTTGGGGGCCTGGGAGCCTCTTGGTCAGAGCATCCCAGGCTGTGGGAGCAGCTCAGGAGATGCCAGATGGGCATGAACTACTTCTCCTCCCCTCTTCTCCCCAGGGAATGCAGCAGTGGGCTCGACCATTGAGGGACCCAAAGGGGATGCAGGCGAACCAGGATATCCTGGGCCACCAGGCATGCGTGGCCTACCTGGCCTACCAGGCCCCCAGGGGATGCCAGGGGTGCCAGGGCCACCAGGGCAGAAAGGGCAAGCTGGCAATGCTTTGGAGCACCCGCGTCCCGCCTTCTCCGCCTCCAGGCTGGCCCCGCCACACGCAGGCACCACGGTGGTGTTTGACAGGATCATCACCAACGAGGAGAACTCCTACAGCCCCCAGACCGGGAAGTTCACCTGCCGCATTCCCGGGCTCTACTACTTCAGCTTCCAGGTGGTGTCCAGCGGAGACCTGTGTCTAAGCATCACCAAGAACGGGCGGGGTGTGGTCAGCTTCTGCGACAACAACAGCCGCGGCATCCTGCAGGTGAACTCGGGCAGCAGCGTGCTCAGCCTGGCCGTGGGTGACCACGTGTCCCTGACCACCAACCCTGTCCAGGGCAGCTCCATTTACAGCGGCTCCGAGGCTGACAGCGTCTTCAGCGGGTTCCTGGTGTCCCCAGAGACGGCCTGAGGGACTCCCACAGCATCGTGGAGTGTCTGCCTGCCTGGCTGCTCCCCTCTGGGTGTGTGGGAGGCTTTAGTGCCACAGCACATGGGGATGGTTGCAGGTTGATCATCCAGAAGTGTTCTGTGCTTTCCCAGTGTCACAACTGGCCAAGCTGTGGGTCACCACTGCAGTGCTCACCTCCATGCTGAGCCTGCCTGCACTGTCCTGGAGGCTGTGGACTCTCATCCCTTTCTCCTCCTGGGCACTCAAGCTCCACTCCGAGTTGTCACCAGCTGTGGCTCTTTGCTTCTGAGTGGGAAATCACTGCCTGCTGCTGCTTCTGCTCCACCAACCACTGCAAAAGCCTTCCTGGCACTGGGACAGATCATGTCACAACCTCCTCATCAGTATAAATAAATGCTTCTTCTACTACTACTCCTTGGGTTTTCTTTTCTACTCATGCATCTTTCCCAAACCATCAATATCCTGGACCCCTTCCCAAGCTGCTGGGGAGAGAAATGATTCCAGCTTGTCCCTGGCACTGCAAATGCAGAACGACAGGGAGGAGTGGAGTGTCCAATCACGGCTGACACTTCCAGGGAGGAATAAGAAACATCTGGGACAGGGCTATATGTGTCCTTCTCTGCTGAGCCCAAGGTGACTATCCTGCAGGGGAAAACACAGGCAGCAGATCCTGTACCTCACCCACATGGTCCCAAGTTGGCACCCAGACTCTCCCAGGAAGGCAGAAGGCAGCTGTGGTCCTCTGGCATTACAGCAAGGAGGGACAGGGACATTGGGACACGGATGGGGTTGTGGGGTGATGGTGGTGGAGCTGCCATCAGATGCCATACCCTGGGACTGCTCCTCAGGGGAGCTGCTCCACAAGCACTGGGCACTCAAATATCCCCATTCCTGGAGCAATGAGGAGGAGGCTCGATCCTGCAGGGAGCCACACCCCAGTGAGGGATCTTGGGGCCTCACTGAGTCCAGCACCCAGCAGAAGTTGGTGGGGCATGGGGAAAGGTGCAGGTCAGAAACTCTTAAAAGGAAGCATCTTCCTGTCCTATTTAGGGGTGCAGCATCTTCCATGAGAGCCAGGCAGTGACCTTGCAGCAGCCCCTCAGTGCCACAGGCATCTCCAGCCCACTGGAGCCGGCCTGAGGCTCTGTTCCCAAGCTGCCCTTCTGCTCAGAAACAAGGGAAGTAAGAGGGAAAGCAGGGGGTCTGGGGAGGGCTATTCCCTGCATTGGGGAGTTGTGCCACATCTCTTTGAGCTGTGTCCCACCTCTTTCCTTGCAGCCCTTCCTGTTGCAGTGGCACCAGTACAGGTTTCACTGGAGAGCCAAGAAAGTGCTGTCTCAGCAGAAAGGATTAGGCAGGAGGATGTGAAATTTGGCTGGGAACAGCTCGGGTTCTGTGTTCACAAGGGCCCTTAACTGTTTCCTAACTCTGTGACTTCCTCCGTGAGGGTGTCAGGGAGCCGCACCCACCGCGCTGTGCTGGCAGTGACCACGCGCCCAGCGGGACCGGCAGCCTGGGATCCCTGCCCCGGTCCCCACCAGAGGTAAGAGGTGCTGCAGGGTCCCTGTCTCGAGGGTGGGACTGGGGGTCCAGCAGCATGGCACACTGCTGGAGAGGGCGAGAATGAGAGGAGGATGTGGATGAGAGAGGAGGAGGAGGAGGAGGAGAGGACAAAGGCAGAGGCACTGACGGGCTGCACGCGTGTGATGGAGACAGGATGGACCAGCTGATGGAAGGATTGATCCCGATGGACAGAGCCAGGACAGTCAGGCTGCTGCTGGAGGAGGAGGAAGATCAGCTATGTGCAGGGAGTTCTAGCCTCAGTGCAGCACGGGGTGACAGTCTGCAGTGGTGTGTGCATCTCCAGGGTTTGGGGACACTGCACTCAGAGGGCTTGGGGCTGGCCATGGGCACCTCAGAACTCATGGCTCCATCCAGACTGAAAGTCCAATGCACGCTGTGCCATCGGGCTGCCCTGGTGTTGGAGATCAGCCTGGGGCCCATCTCCACATATCCACCTCCCCACTATCCTGCAGTGTGTATAGGTGGGACATTGAGGACACACACAAGGCATCCAAGTGTTCCTGGTATATCCAGGCTCCTTTTCTCCATGTCCTGCAAGCCACCCTGCTGTGACCCCTCACTCCAGCACTTTCTTTCACTTTCTGTGCTACAGAACACCAAAATGGAGAAGAGATTCTGGGAGCAGCTCTATCTGGCCCTCACTGTCCTCCTCCTGAGTGTGGGCTCTTCTGTGACTGTAGAGGACCCTCACAGCTGCTATGGAGCTCCAGGCCTGCCAGGCATGCCGGGTATACCAGGCAGGGATGGCCGGGATGGACTGAAGGGAGCCAAAGGGGAGCCAGGTGAGTGAGCAAAGAGGGAAACCACATGGGCTCTTATAGGGCTACACTGAGTCCTCAATGGCTGGTCTGCCTGGCTTTGCAGGATGTGGAGAGCATCCCCTGTAGTCAGGTGGAAGAGGCAACAGCACTCTCCAGCCTAAAGGAAGGGGCTAGAGAAGCCTCTCCCCACATCCTGCCATTGACACTGACTCCCTTTCACTCCTCACCATCCCACAGGTATCCCAGCTTCTTCTACACAGGGGCCCAAGGGCGTGAAAGGGTCACCAGGCCCACGTGGCCCTCCAGGCAAGCCTGGCCCCCCTGGGGCCCCTGGTCCAATGGGAATCCCTGGGGAGGCAGGCCATGCCGGCCCCCCAGGAATGCCAGGCACCTCCATGCAGAAGCAGCAGTCAGCGTTCTCAGTGACGAGGCAGACCAGCCAGTATCCCTTGAAGAACGTCCCCGTGGTTTTCAACAACGTCATCACCAACACCAACCACGACTACGACACTGCCACGGGCAAGTTCACCTGCAGGCTCCCTGGTGTCTACTACTTCGTCTTCCACAGCTCCCACACAGCCAACCTCTGTGTCATCCTGCACAAAAACGAGAGGAGGATGGCCAGCTTCTGTGACCACAAGACCAACACGGTGCAGGTCAGCTCGGGGGGGGCGCTGCTCCACCTGGCTGCTGATGACAAGGTCTGGCTGGAAGTGAACGACTACAACGGCATGGTGGGCATTGCCAACTCCGACAGCATCTTCTCAGGCTTCCTGCTCTTCCCAGACTAGAGGATCAGCAGAGCTCACCCCAGCACCCCAGCGCCTTCTACCTGCCCTGAACTCACTGCTTGCTGCTGGGCTCTTCCTGATGCTCCCAGTGTCTCTGCAGGGAGGGCATCAAGCCCAGCAGCCAGACCCCCAACTCAGTCTGGGGGCTGAGCCCTGGTAGCTGCTGCACAGGGGGAACAGGAACATCTGCTACATCTGCACCCAGTGATGGTGCTGAGCTCCTGGTCCTGCTGGCACTGCCATGTGCATCCCCCCTGCTAACCCCACATTACCTCGGGTCTCCCTGTGTTTTTCCCCTTCCCACCTGGGCTGCCTCAGGTTCAGCAGGCTGCAGCAGCCCCTTTGCCATGACCCGGCTGTGGAAAGTGTCAATAAAACCTTCCCCAGTGCGCCTCGTGTAGTGTGTTGTTTCCTCCAAATGTGCACGTGACATCTGGCCATCTGTGTGGCATCAGCATGTCCCCAAGGCTCACCAGCATCAGAGACCATAACACCCCACCCACACCTGGCTTTGCACAGGGGGTGGGACCCCTGGCTGCTGCAGGAACAGGATGGTTCCTGTGTCCCCACACAGCCCCTCTCAAGAGGGCGCCAAGACTCATCCAAGCAGGACCCTGATATTCCCCTTCTCTCCAAAGCTCTACAGGGGCACAGACTGCAAAGGAAACCCCAACACCATGGCTGGGACATCCCTGGGGTCCCTACCAGGATGGGGCAGGGGAAATGCTCTGGCTTTCCTGAGCCAAACCAGAGGAGCTTGTGGTTGTGGGGGATGCAGAGCCCACCAAAACCCAGCAGGGATTTCTCCTGGTGTCACACATTGAAGGATGGAACAAGACAGTCTCCTTTCCAAACGTCCTGTACTTCACTTCCACAAGGCAGTAGCCAAAGCAGGGAATGCTTTTCCCACAGGGCAAAGTCACTTCCCATGCATGGACTTAAGGTGATGGATGCTGAGACCCTGCAGCATCCCCTGGGCCTGCAAAGCTGGAAGCACGTGGAGCAGCCTGAGGGGTGCTGCCTGAATGCTGTACATTTCTGCAGCTCTGTTGGGTTACCTTAAACTCATCTGGAGCTCCAAAGAGTATTCCTCATAGCAAACACCCCTAAGCAGGACCCAGGGACCCTGCAGGGCAGAGCTGTGGCTGGAGGGGCTCGGGGTGCTATTTGGGGATGGCTTGTCCTGCTCAGCTGACAACAGCATTCATGGAGGATCTGAAACTGCCACAGAAAAAGGACAGGAGCTAAAGATAAAAAGGGGATGTGTCCCAGATCCTTTCACAATAACCCTTGCAGCAAACTTCTGCTTCTCCTCTCAGGCATTTCCGAGCAGGACGCTGGGGTGTCCTGCTCTATCTCCCCACCTGATGAACAAGGAGCTCAAGGTAAGAGCAAGACTGAGCCCAAGGTTCCCCCCATAGGCAGGAGCACATGGGGAACCCAACTCTGGCAGGGTGACAGTCACCTGCATTGCTGGCACTTCCCTGTGGCCTGGGGCAGAGAGAAACTGGGGGTGGAGGTGCTGGGCTGGGGGTGGTGGAGGTCCCTGATGGGACCCTGACCCCTCCTGCTCCACCTGGAAGAAGGAAAACATAAAAGCAGAGATGGCAGATTCCAGAAGTGTTATCAGGGACTGAAAGGTGCATCAGTCTGAAAGGTGCTCTGGGGGTGCTCTCCTGCCCTGAGAAGCTCTTGTCTTCTGATGGCTGGGAGCCTGTGGATCAGTTTTTGTTCCTGCTGCACCCAAATCAGAATGGCTGTGGCTGAAGGATCCAACTCACCCATCTTTTGTCCTGCTGGCACCAGAGCTTCAGCACTGGGAAAATCCACCTGGGATAGGGGAGTTGTGGCTAGGGTGCTGTGATGTCCAGATCCAGCCCCCAAATGCCCAGTGCTTATCCACATGCACCCACACCAGGATCTGGGGGAAGGAGTTGTGTAGGAAGGGCAGGAAGAAGGTAAGACCCCAGGCATGGAAGCCCAGATAACTGTCCCAGTGAGGCTTGTGAGATACAGAAATGCCTCTGGCATTGAACAGCTGTGTGACAGGTCACAGGGGGAACCGGTGGGTTGGAGGAGGGAGGCTTGGGGGCTCATTGCCATCTTCAAGGACTGACACTGTCCCTTAGACATGCTGGTGGAAGGCAAGGCCTGTTCCCTTGCAGATGACAAAACTGCTCTGGTTGGGTAAGGATTTTACCCTGCAAGTATGGTCCTGAGATGAGATGGGGAATTTCTCCCACAAGGCAGCAGCATGGCCACGTTGGACATCAGATCTCTGAGATAACCTGTCCCAAATATTCATGTGGCTGAAGCTGTGGGCATTTGGAAACTGGGGATTTAAGAATGACGAGAGACTGCAAACCCTGCCTTGCCCAAGGGTTATGGTTCTTTGCTCCAGGGCCAGCAGGAGCGTGAATTTGGCTCTGTGGTAGGATGTTTTCCCTCCCTGATCGTACTACCCAGACTTGCTTGCAGTCACCATCTTTCAGAGCAGCTCAGAGTGCCTTCCCCAGCCCTCCCACCACCCAGGAAAGCCCCCAACACCATTCCATGCTCCCACAGATGTGGATCGTGTGGGCTATGCTGATCTGCCTGGCTGGAGGGCAGCCTGCCAGTGCCACACTCTGCAGGACCTACGGCACCATCCCAGGCATCCCAGGATTACCAGGACAGCCTGGCAGCGATGGCAGGGATGGGGAGAACGGCCCAAAGGGTGAGCAAGGTAAGGAAGAGGCTGCAGGTGGGTAAAACACTGTCTTGTGACTGCCAAGAGCAGAGAAAGATAGTGCCAACCACATGGTCCTGGGAAAGCAACCCATTTCCACCAGTTCTTTGAGGTCTTGTCAGGTGGGGATGATGGAGCACCCCAAGGAACCTGGGGAAGGAGGGGGAAGGTGTGTCACACCTGCCTGTTGGGCAGGGTCTCCACTGACCCACACCCTGACAGGTTTCCTTGCTCATGCTCCCTCTCTGCACACAAATGGGGCTTGGCTGTGACCACAATGACTCTTCCTCCTCTTTTCTAGGACCCTCTGGCCAGAGTGAAGAATGGAGAGGGGAGCCGGGAGTCCCAGGAGCACCGGGACAGCCTGGGAAGGTCGGTCCCATTGGCATCCCAGGTATAACAGGCTTACCAGGTATCGTGGGACCGCCTGGCCCCATGGGAGAACCTGGTGACTACAAGGTCACCTTCAAGTCCGGGTTCTCGGCTGCCAGGAGCATGAGCTCCTACCCCCGCCGGGAGCAGCCCATCCGCTTCGAGCGCGTCCTCACCAACGAGCAGGGCCACTACGAGAACCGCTACGGCCGCTTCACCTGCCGCGTGCCCGGCACCTACTACTTCACCTACCACGTCACCTCCCGGGGCAACCTGTGCCTCAACATCAAAAAGGGCCAGGGTGCCAGCAGGGGCGAGAGGGTGGTGACCTTCTGTGACTACGTGCATAACAGTTTCCAGGTCACCACGGGTGGCGTGGTCCTCAAGATGGCCATGAATGAGTCTGTCTGGCTGGAACCAACAGAGAAGAACTCCTTGGTGGGGCTGGAAGGCTCTGACAGCATCTTCTCTGGCTTTCTCATCTTCCCTGAGACTTAGCCCACTGGAGATGTATCTGTGGCCAATCTCTGCAGTCCCTGCAGTGCTGAGGACTCCCCTGGAAGCTCTTTGCTCCCAAATTGGTGCTTGAAGCACACTGCTGCCATTCTTGCACAATAAATGACAGCTCTTCGCACGATTTGTCCCTTTCTGGATAGGATTTGCCTTTTTCCTCACAAATAATTTTCACACAACCAGGGTATTGGTTCTCGCCCTCTTGGGTGCAGCCCAGGCTCATTAGCATCTCATTACTGCTGAGTAGAGCCAGACAAGTCATGCAGTTCCTACTGCAGACCACAGCAAGTATCTCTGTCCAGAGCCACCCAAAGGGTCCCAGCCCAGGGTTAGGAAAACTTGGAGAGGCAGCTCTGCCTTTAGCAGGGGGCAGGACAATGACAGGCCACTGGGTACTGCTGGTAGGCAGGGAGATGCTGGAGGTGGTGCTGTACTGGAGAGTCCTGGCAGTGGCAGGATCTGGGGACACCAACCTCTCTCAGACTTTTTTTGGGGTGGTGGTGGTGACAGAAATACCCACAGAAGATTGTCAAAGGTTGTGACAAGGCAGGGCAGGTCAGCGTGGGCCAAACAACTAGATCCCATGATGGGGGTGGTGTGGAGGACACTCCCACTACAGCCTCCAAACCCCAGCACAGAACTGTTCTCCACGTCCTGGAGCACAGCCAAGCCCTCCCAGCCTGCTCCTTATCAATAGCAGAGCTGTGGACCCAGGAACGATCAGATGAATTAAAGCTGAGGAGCCCAGGGACAGCCCTGGCCCCGGGGCAGGTGACAACCCAGCTCTGCACCCGTGTGGGTGGGCTGCCTGCAGCCCCCAGCCCATCTCGTGGGCCTGGACAGGGGCATTCGGGAATTTTTGTGGGAGTCTGGGATTTGAAAGGGTCTGGATGGAAAGGATGATGATAAAAGGTCTTGGGGAGGTGAGTGTGCCATGGGCAGATTTAATGGAGCGTCACCCCTGAGGTCTCCAGGTTGTTTGTGAGTCCAGACCCCCAACTCTGGGCTGCTCAGGTGTCAGCGCGGGACAGTGACCGAGGCTGTTGTGACCCGCTCGGAGGCTCCTGTCCAGGGCCATTTGCCGGCAGGTGGCACTGGAGACTGGCTCAGCCCTCGCCTGGCAGCGGCAGCATCCTCGGGCACAGCTCCGAGCCATGGGCAGCGCCCGCGAGGTCTGGGAGGAGGCAGGGGGCAGGATTAGCCCGGTTCATTTCTCCTCCTCCTCCTCCTCCTCCCCACCACCTCGCAGCTTTATCCTTCCTGCAGCAGAATCTGTGCCTTCGGTCCCCCGGGGTGCAGCCGCGCGTGTTTCCAGGCTCTGCTGCTCTCAGGAGGTCCGAGCACAGGTGTTGGGTGTTGTGTTCTGAGGTTCCCCTGTGCCAGAGCATGGATGGCCTTTACAGTGCAGCCACCAAACCCAGGTGTTTCACAGCTGGAGATGCAGCATCACAAATAAAACTGAGCTGGGCTAGGCAGGTGGGGGAAAAGAGCAGGTGCTTGACACCCAAAAGAGGGCTGGGAACATACACTGTCTGAGCCTCCTGAAGCCTCCGCAGGTAGGAGACACTGTACCAAGGAACAGAGATACACTGGAGGTCAGGGCTGCCATTCCAAGAGCCCTGAAGGCTGGGAAATGAGCTGGCAGAAGCCCACTGATATTTGATGGAGACAAATGCAAAGTTCTTTTTCTGGCATGGCACAATCCCATGTCAGAGGACAGGCACTGGCAGCAGAAAACTCTGTAAGAAGGGACGTGGGGTGTTATTAGACACCAAGGTGAAGCTTTCTGCCTTTCCAGGTAATGGATATAATAATTTTTGATTTTTGAAAAGGTGTAAGGACAAAAGCTGGTTATTTTTAAAAGAGATGTCTGACCAGTATGAGCCAAAAGGGTTCTGAGGGCTTGGCTGTGCCTGGGGAAAGTCAGAGGGCAGTGCAGGTACCGGCAGCTCTAAGTGCAGCTCACAGTGCTTACACAGCTGGAAAACAGAGGTGCAGAGGGAACTGCTGCCCAGAGAGGCAGAGGGAACTGCTGCCCAGAGAGGCAGAGGGAACTGCTGCCCAGAGAGGCAGAGGGAATTGCTGCCCAGAGGTGCAGAGGGAACTGCTGCCCAGAGAGGCAGAGGGCATCGTTTCCTCCCATGGGTCTCAGCCAGTGCCCAGCAATGCCACCTCTGGCGGTGGCCCCATGAGATGGCAGCTCCCCTGAGGCTGCCACTAGACTCACACCCCCTAGGTATCCAAAATGGATAAGGAAAGGGGCCCAGAGGGTGCTGGAGCTGTTGTTGCTCCATACAACACCACCCTTCAGTTCTTCCCAGGCAGCTCAAGGGTCCTTCTGACCCTGTAGGAAGCCCCAAAGTCGCAGCCTGCACCCCACAGCTGGAGAGGCCCCTTCCTCTCAAGCTGTTATGGCACTCACTGAGGCCAGAGGCAGAGTGTCCCTTGCCATGGCTCCCTGCACAGGAGCTGGCATTGCTTCCTCCTGTGTGCAGCAGTCAGTCCCCTGCCGAGCCCCCTGTGCTGCTTAGGGCCACAGGGGAACACCCAAAAGCACCTGGGTTGGATGCTGTGCTGGCAGTCCCACCTGTCCTGCCTGCTGTTCCCAGAGCAGCAGGACCAGCCTAGCCCTGCTCCTGAATCTCCTGCCCTGCTTTTCGGTTGGGGATGCATTATTCCATGGAAACAGGGCAATCTTGGAACAACACAACCATTAACAGGAGAGCTGGAGAGAAGCCTGTGTGGGGGCAGGTGCTGTGGGTGGTAAGGGTGGGCCAGGGCAGTACCATGGCCACTGGCACTCAGGAAAGGGCCAATTTGTATATTTAATTAATTCCTTACACCTTCCCCATGGGTGCCTGAGCCCAGCGTTTCAACGTGGCATGGCTGCACCGGGGAATAAACCTGCAGGATCTGTCCTCACCCAGGGTGGGCAGAGCTGGCCTGGGCCTCTGGGCACGCTCCTGCTTGTGCTGTGTGTGCTCACTCGCCCCTGTGTGCACACTCCCTCTGTGCACACCCAGCCCTGTGCGATTCCCCCTGTCCCTGTGCTCTGTGTGTGCTCCGAGCTGTCGCCTGACACGCACGTCCTGCTCCTCGTCACTCCCTTTGGGGTTTCTTTTCAAGGCAGCTGCAGTCCCTCCCCAGGGCCCAGCCACAGCCCTTCCCTCACCAGGCGGTGCTGTGACCCTCACCTTGGTGTCAGGCAACCACCAGGGCAGGGCTGAGGACCCCAGATGCCCAGCTGGGGCAAGAGGTGTTTCAAGGTGACTTCAGGAGTTTTAGGGATGTCAGTGTTTTGCCAAGAAGCCATGGGGGGCTTTGGTCTGTTGGTGTTGGAGGCCACTTGAGCGGGACAGGGAGGGAACCAGGAGCACAGCTGTGGGCAAAGGCACCAACAGAGCTCTCAGGGAGTTAAAATAAAATCTCCCTGCTCCCAGGCACAGAGCAATAGGGACCAGCAAGAAAATCAAATGAGGATTTCTCCTGCATTATCTAACTGGGGGTTTGGAGGTTTTCTCTGTGCCAAAGCTCCAGTCTTAGCATAAGCAGGACTTTGGCAGGATCTGATGTGGTGGAAATGGGTGTGCCTGTCAGTGTTCATGGAGATGAAGCTGGGCTGGAGGAATCAAAGCACAGCCAGGCTGTTTGTCAGTGAGATGGAGCCATGGATGTCAGTGCCATGGTGTGCTCTAACATCACCAGCAAACATGATGGAGATTGCAGAGGTGTTTGCACTGAGCCCAGGAGTTCCCAGTCCCTGCTATAACCAAGGAAGAGCTCTTCCTACACCATCCTTGTTTGGTCTTGGTCCTTGCTGGCAGGACCAGCCACAACCTGGCTGCCCAACAGGGCCTCCTGGATCAGCTTCCCATGCCAGCCCCTCCAAACAGCTCTTCTCCCATGTAGCTGATGCCACTGCTCCTCAGTGCAGGGAGGCTCCTCCCTTCCCTGCAGCTCCCTCCTGAACAGCCCTGAGTGCTTCCTTCCCTTCAGCCTCCAGCTCTGAGCCACAGTTCCTGCTGCCAGGCTGTGGCTGCTCTCCACCATCTCCTCTGCCCTTGGGCCAGGTTGTGCAGTGAAATATTGGGGTTTTTGTGTTCTTCCTTCCCTCCCCTTCTCCAAACCATAATATCAATCAGGAGCCATATGGGAATCCCTGTGTGGGTTCAGTGCTGTGCCAAGGTGCTGGAATGCTCTGGGCAGAGGCATTACTGGGACAGGGCACTGGGTTGTTCCTGCTGGGATGTCACAGGCATCACAACAGGACACGGCAGCTTTGGTGGACACTGAGGTCACACAGGTGACAGGAGCTCCCTGCTTGGGTCCCTTGGGTGCACTGGTTCCACTGGAGGGTGGTCCCAACCCCAGGGAGACTCCTGGAGAGTTTGATACAGCAGAAACCAGTCTGGGACAGGGAAGGGAGTTCAGACATCAGCTCCCACCCCAAATCTCACTTCAGGGCTGTGTTAAGTTTGTTCCCCCCATCCTCACCCAGGCTTGCATTTGGATTTGAATGGGAAGGAGCAATTACTTTTGCCTGGAGCAACACAGCCTGGCTTGTCTTCCACTTAGAGGTGCTCAGGGAATTCCTGCTTTTCCTGGCCCTCTGCAGGGACCGGGAGCCGGGAGGCTCTGTGCTGGCTGGCCACCAAGGAGTTAAATCCCAGCCCTTTTTTCCTGCTCTGCCTCCTTATGAGGAACAGCCTTCGCGGGGCTGCAGAAAGGCTCTTTCTTTCCCCAGCAGATCTCTGGGAATGAAAAGTCTGTGTTCCAGATATTAAATTACTCATAAAATAGTTGGCGTGTCCCCGAGGCGGCTCCGTACCCCCCCAGCCCCCGCCGCAGCTCTGACGGGCTGCTGATGTGCATCTGCATGTCACCTCCTGCTACAAGGTCAATCTCTCCAATTTAAGGCAGCAACGTTGGAAAGCAAACCAGATTTCAGCCGGAATTAGCTTCAAATGGAGCATTCAGGGGACTCGTGCTGGGAGGGGAGCGCAGGAGAGGAAAGAACCGGGTGGGGTGGGGGCGATCCCGCGGCTGCAGCCCCCGTGGGGGGCACCCCACGCACCCCAGGCTCCATCGAGGGACTGGGATGGGATGGGATGGGATGGGATGGGATGGGATGGGATGGGATGGGATGGGATGGGATGGGATGGGATGGGATGGGATGGGATGAGAAGGGCTGGGATGCTGCCAGGGCTGGACCGGGGGGCAGAGACGCTCCCGGGGCTGGCTCTGGAGGCGTAGGAATGCTGCCTGGGGATGAGCCCCGGGAATGAGCCCCGGGAATGCTGCCTGGGGATGATCCCTGGGAATGAGCCCCGGGAATGCTGCTTGGGGATGAGCCCCGGGAACGCTGCTTGGGGATGAGCTCCGGGAATGCTGCCTGGGGATGATTCTCGGGAATGCTGCCTGGGGATGCTGCCGGGGATTCCTAATGCTGCGGGGAGGGGTGGATGCAGGCGGGGATGGGAGGAAGAGCTCAATCCCTGCTGTTGCAGCTTTGGCAGCCTCGGCAGGTACCCCTGGGTGTCGGGGAGCAGCCCCTGGACAGCCCCCCTGGTTCCCCGGGCTTGCGCGGCCACCGGTGACCGACAGCCGGGCGGGGGTGCAGGGCAGGGCGGCGGGGCCGAGGTTTCCATGGGGATGTGCGGGATGAGAAGCCTGGCCTGGTTCAGCTCCAGGCACAGATCGCCTGGACGTCGGCGCTCGGCTCCTTCCGCTCCGCTTCCCGCTGCCTCCCGCCCTCCTGCGCCCGGCTCCGAGCGGCATCGCCCCGGCGCCGCCCCGCGCAGAGGCGCAGGGGATGAGGAGGGGATGAGGAGGGGATGAGGAGGGGATGAGGAGGGGATGAGGAGGGGATGAGGAGGGGATGCGGAGGGGATGCGGGATGGAAGGGTGAGACCACAGCCTGGGCCTGCGTGGCCCCGTGCATGTCCTTAACCCCTTGGGGGATGCACCACAATGAACTCAGGTTTGTCCCCCAGCCATTAAGACCAGGAGCCATGCGGGATGCTCTGCTGGGCTGAGGATCTTCTGTCACTCTGGGAATGCTGTGCCGGGATGGGGATGCTTTGCCATGATGGGCATCCTCTGCTGTGATGCAGGACCAAACTCTTGGCAAAATCCCCAAACTAACGCTGAAGTTGTGACAATGCAGGTCTGGGAGAGCCTCTCACAGCCCTGCTCTCCTCTCCAAAGGTTTTCTCCAAGAAAAAGGAAAAAATCGGTTTTTTCTTCCACTACTGGCTCCTGGCAGTGTCCAGGAACAAAGGGGACAAATCAGTGGCCCACCCACACTCTCCCCCGAATGCCTCAGTTTCCCCACAGGGGGAACAGCCCTGCTCTGCTCCACACCCCATCCTGTCTGCCCCGCTGGAGCCGTGTGTAGGTTCCAGCCCTCGGTTGGCTGTGCAGGCTGAGAGGCTGAGATGAGCCTCCAGCCCCATCCTGTCACAAATGGATCCATGTCCCTCACCCAGGACGGGCTGCAGGCTCACTGAATTATCACACAGGGCACAGGCACCAACACAAAACACACAAACACCGTGCAGAGCACACACAACACGCTTCCAGCAGCCAGGGCCAGAGCCATGCACACGGTGGGCAGGCAGTACCAGGGTGGAAGAGGCCAGGATTGCACTCAACAGCCTCACTCTGCCCTAAAATCTCACAAGGGGAAAAAATAATCAAGTAAGGCAGTTTGAAGCCCACAGCACAGCAAAGACACTGCCATGTGCAGAAGAAGGGTCGACAGGGAAATGTATGCAGTATGCATGGACACATACCTGGAATTCCCATCTGGTTTGTAAACAAGGAATATCTGTGAGCCTGCTGTCCTGGCTTCCTCAGAAAGAGCAGGGACGGGAGCTCTGGGGTGAGGGCTTGGGTGGCAGCTCCTCAAGAGATGTGTGGTCTGCCCAGAGCTCCCTTCTGTTCGGATGAAGTGCCAGGAGGGCTTTTGTCTGGAACAGCAATGGGTCATTGCTTCCAGGGGAACCAGGAGAGAGCTGGACAGCCCTGCACATCCCTGGGATAGAGCTGGATAACCCTGCACATCCCTGGGAGGGAGCTGGACAGCCCTGCACATCCTCAGGAGGGAGCTGGATAACCCTGCACATCCCTGGGACGGAGCTGGATAACCCTGCACATCCCTGGGATGGAGCTGGATAACCCTGCACATCCCTGGGAGGGAGCTGGACAACCCTGCACATCCCTGGGAGGGAGCTGGATAACCCTGCACATCCCTGGGAGGGAGCTGGATAACCCTGCACATCCCTGGGACGGAGCTGGATAACCCTGCACATCCCTGGGAGGGAGCTGGATAACCCTGCACATCCTCAGGAGGGAGCTGGATAACCCTGCACATCCCTGGGATGGAGCTGGATAACCCTGCACATCCCTGGGAGGGAGCTGGATAACCCTGCACATCCCTGGGATAGAGCTGGATAACCCTGCACATCCCTGGGATAGAGCTGGACAACGCTGCACATCCTTAGGAGGGAGCTGGATAACCCTGCACATCCCTGGGAGGGAGCTGGATAACCCTGCACATCCCTGGGATGGAGCTGGATAACCCTGCACATCCCTGGGATGGAGCTGGATAACCCTGCACATCCCTGGGACGGAGCTGGATAACCCTGCACATCCCTGGGAGGGAGCTGGACAGCCCTGCACATCCCTGGGACGGAGCTGGATAACCCTGCACATCCCTGGGAGGGAGCTGGATAACCCTGCACATCCTCAGGAGGGAGCTGGATAACCCTGCACATCCCTGGGAGGGAGCTGGATAACCCTGCACATCCTCAGGAGGGAGCTGGATAACCCTGCACATCCCTGGGAGGGAGCTGGATAACCCTGCACATCCTCAGGAGGGAGCTGGATAACCCTGCACATCCCTGGGAGGGAGCTGGATAACCCTGCACATCCTCAGGAGGGAGCTGGATAACCCTGCACATCCCTGGGATGGAGCTGGATAACTCTGCACATCCGTGGGATGGAGATGGATAACCCTGCACATCCCTGGGATGGAGATGGATAACCCTGCACATCCCTGAGTGGTGACTCTTGGGGATGCACCCCTGCCATGGGCTGCATGGCCTGATGTCCTCTGCTGTGTGAGGTGACCCTGTGTCACACATCCAGCCCTGCAGCCTGGGGGTGTCCATGAGGGCTGGGCAGAGAGTCAGGCTCTGGGAACATGAAGGCTTTGGGCAGAGTTTTGGCTCCTGGAGATCTCAAGGTGATGCTTGGCACCAGCAGTGGGAAATCCCCAGCAGCCACTGAGACCTGGACTCTGCTCCTGTTATGAAACTGGTGCTGCCACTGCTGTCACCAGCTGCCTGCAGAGGAGCTTGGTCCCTCAGGGTGTAGGGGAAGAACATGGGTCACCCTGGGCACCTCCTCCTGGAGAAAGGCAAGGATCTGCTGGCCCTCCCCAGCACTGGTTGGTCTCCTGGGGTGGGCTGGATGGCCAGGAGTAGATGGATTTCTCCTTTTGACATCCATGTGGATCCACCATAGTTGCTCCAACTCTGTCCCCAGGCTCAGGATGATTCCAGGCAGTTCTGTCTCAGTCCTTCAGTCTCCCCCTCCACAGGTCCCTCAGACAGCTGGAGAGCAAGGAGCTGAAACTACCAGTGTTTGCTCAGACCTGTGTCCTCACTGAGCAGGGAAAGAGAGGAAAGAAAAGCTTTTTGAAGGAGAAACTAATGCCAGGAGAGCTTGGGAAATGTTATAGCAGCTCTTCCTTCCCAGCTCCAACCAATGACTGTCCCAAAAGGCCATGGAGAGGGACACTCCTGATCTCCAGGCTGAGACCTCAGAGGATGACAGAGAAGGAAGAGGTGACCTGAAGGGTTATCCAGGAGGCTTGTTCTGCTCCTTTGGACAGGCTTCTCCCTCATCCTATGGCCCACAAAGGATGTGATCTCTCATGATCTGTGTGGTTCTGTCTCCCTTTTTTCTGCTTTTCCCCCCCATTTTCTTTCACCTCTGATAAAATCCAGCACAGGAACATTGGATGTGCCTCAACATTGTGCACAGGTGACCTCAAGGACCTCCACCAGAGCACTGGAGCACCCTGAGCCCAGGAAGATGGAAGCACCACCAATTTATTATTAACCCATTTTGGTCTCTGTGACTCTGGATTCGATGTATTTCATTTTAAAAGCTGCTTGTGCACTGGGTTTTACTCAGTTTTTCTCTCCCAGCATTAAAAGGTGGGTGGGCTTTTCCTTGATCCTGGTTTTGCTGTGGCATCTCTTTTGTATAGGACTGCTCAGAGGGACTGGAATTACTGTCACAGGAGACAGGGAATGTCCTCTTGGCTTTCCTTTTGCAATTTTCATCCTCCAGCTGCAGATCACCCTCCAGCCCAATGGGCTGGGTTCAGCTGCACATCTGGCTGCTCACAGTGTGGCACAGGCTCTGGGCACAAGTGGGGAGAATCCATGGAGGTTTACAGCTGTTCTGCCTCTGTGCAGGACCACCAAAGCCACCTCCTGTGTCTGTATTTCCGATCTCTTTGTCCTGCTGTCAGCATGGTCCTGAAGTTCTCACTCCCTGATGCATCCTCAGGTGCATCCTTCCTGCACGCCCTGTGTGCTGAGTCAGAGAATCACCAAATTGTTTGGGTTGGGGCAGAACTTGTTCATCCCCTGCCATGGGCAGGGACACCTTCTGCCAGACCAGCTCGCTCCAAGTGCCATCCAACCCTGCCTTGGACAATTCCAGGGAAGGGGCAGCCACAGCTGCTCTGGGTACCCTGTAGCAGGGATCTGCTGCAGAAGAGGCTGTGCAAGAGAGGATTTAGGCTCCATGGTCCATTTTGGCTTGGGACAACATCCATCAGCAGTTCATGGTCCAGCAGTGTGTGTGCTCCAGTGTGCAGTAAGCCATAAGAAATGGCTCTGAAATGCTGAGAGAGACATTCATGACCAACCTGTCCAGTGTGTGCCCTCCAGAGTGGGGTTTCCAGTGTCTGGTGAGGTATGGAAGCCCTTCCTGACATCTTAATACACTTTGATTAAACAGTGAGCAGCCCAGGCTGTTATTCAGCCCCAGCCACGCCATCACCCCCCTGTCAGGACCACCACAGGTCCTGGGGAGCCACCTTAGCTGGGGTGAGATGCCCTGTGAGCATCCCTGGAGCCATATTCTGTGCTTCAGTGTCACTGCCTGTGCCTGCTGCTGCGAGCACTCTGCCTGCACTGGAAATATTGCCAGGCCTGCCCTGTGTGTCACATACCTGCCTGGGAGCAGCTGCAGCACGCATGGGGACGTGTTGGAGCAGGGAGCAGAGAGGACAGCAGTGTGTGCTGAGCACCTCCATTCCCGGCCCAGACATCTGCTCCAGGGGCCCTGAAAATCCGGGACGAGGCCCAGGGAGCAGCGCAGGTTTCAGGGTGGGCTGGTTGGCATCCCGGGGCTGCCGAGGCTGCTGTGCCGCGTGTTTGTGCCTCGCTCTTCACTGGGGGCTGTCTGCTGCCATACAAAGGGCAAAACGCCGCAGCGGGAGGCGCCGCGCTCAAGCCAGGAAAACCCAGCCGGCGTTTTCCTCCTTGCCTGGCTTTACCACTAGATGTCATTGGAAAAGCAGCATTGCAAGCCCTGTTCAGCTCTCCGGGATGGGATTTTGGGGGGTAGCAGCTCCTTCACCCACGGCTGGACGCTAAGCATCTTCCCAGCCTCTTCCTCCGTGCCTTTGTCTGTCTGCAGAGCCTCTGGAAAAACCATCGCCGGGGATTCAGGGTTCAATGGACATTGAAATGCAACTGAAACCTTTTTTCCCAGCGCCTGGCTAAGCCGCCCGCTCGGACCCTCCCAGGAGGGAGCCGCGCGTCACCCGCGCTCAAAGGGGCGACGCTGTCAGCCGGGACCCGCGGCACCTACAGCAATATGGTCCTCTCAAACGAGTCGGACAAACAAGGCCTTTATAGGCACTTTCTTTTCTTCTGGAGTGGAAGAGAGAGGAGCCGGGGGAGATCTCGGGGGCGTCCCACCGCAGCGGAGCAGCACACAAAGGCTCGCAATGAAAGGGGCACCAGCAAATCCTCTTAGGGGCTTCACTGTGTGCACATTCACATCCCGGCCCCATCTGCCGGGGGGATCCCCGGGAGCGAGGGGGGAGCGCGGCTCTCCCTGCCCCGCCGCCAAAGCAAGCAAAGCGCATTCAGGGAGGGAGAAAGGCATGAAAAGGAAGAAAGGCCGAGCCAGGGCCGTGCAGAGGCGGGGGAATGCAGCTCTGCCGGGGAGGGGGCTGCCCTGGGGGGATGGGGCAGAGCTGGGGGGGCTGTGGGAGTCCTGAACACCCCTGGGTCCCCGGGGATGAGATGGGAGCAGGCTGGGCAGGGAGAGAGCCTGGTGCCTCTGGGCAGCAGGGCCATGCTGGCGCCCTGGGCACAGAGGAATCCTCACGGAGGTTCCTGCACCAGTGGAGACCTACTGGGAACTGCTGGGGCTGCAGGAGGATGGAGGTGACCTGGCCAGTGTGCAGCCAATGAGCTCTTAATGGTGCTTGATCCCACACAAGCTGAGCCAAGCTAACAGGACCAGAGTTTCTTCCCAAGACAGGGGAATGCCAGGGATATTTTAGTCTGGTCTGGAGGAAACACCTGTCCCTTCCCGGCAGGAGGTGCTGGCTCAGTAAATAACACACATTGATACCCAGTTCTTGGTGCTGCAGGATGGCAAATGTCCTGTCTCCCATGGGTTTGCCTCTTCTTTTTCTGCCCTTCCTGCAGCCTTTGTGCATTGGTGAGAACGAGCATGTGTCTAAACCAGGTCAGTCTACACCAGAGATTCTCTCCCTGCTCCCCCCACTTCAGACCAGCCAGGCTGAGGTGCTCAGACCTGGTTTAGCAGATCCAAAAGGTTAGGTCAGTGTGGTGGCAGTTTTTGGACAGCTGACCCAGAGGAGCTGGGAGCCCTGCCTAGTCTCAGACACAGCAAGGACAAAGCCCAAGCAACTTAAGTCCAGCCTAATCCACCTGGGGGATGACTGATGTGCTTGTCTAGTGATGCCAGGGACTTGCACACTGCAGCTCTGTGCGGGGAGTGGGGAGGATGGGATGTTCTCTCTCATTTGGGCGAAGGATTTAATTACTGCAGCCAAGGCAACTTGTCTCTCCTTCCAGCCTGGAGCAGGTCCAGTACAGGGAGTGGTCCTTCCTCTCCAGTGGCCTGGCTCCAGGAGCCCTTCCAATTCTGCCGTGAGGTGGTTGGGTCATGCACTGGGAGATCATCTTTTTTCTGCAGCTGGCTGGGGGTGGAAGGGAAGGAGGACAAAATGCTGGAGAGGCGAAGAGGTTCACGGTGTCCCAGGTCTCTTCAGGAGTGGGGCTGAGCTTGGGATGTGGCTGCTTTGGCCAGTTCCATCAGGGTCCCTCAGGCTTCCAAGCATGTGCTGAGGAAGTTGTGCAGGACTGAAGCGGTGGCAGCCAGTTCCCACCTGGGGAGTTCCAAAGCAGCTCCCAAGCCGTGTGACTGGGTTGGACAGCAGCAGGCACATCCATTTTCTGGAGGCTGCTGCTCCCTGCTGCGTGCAGAGATGACTCAGGAGCAGGTCAGGTAACTCCTGGTGCCAAGCTGGTGATGAAGGTCAGACAGTGTGTGTGAGGCTCTGCAAGGTGAGACAGTGTGAGACACGAAACAGCGGCAGACCCAGGGAGAGGAGGGTGCAGGGCACCGCCTCTCCAGAGGCCACCACGGGCCACCCACGCCAGTCTGCTGAGTGACGCCATGGGAAGGGCTGCACAGCTCATCACCTGAGCTTCTGGTGACATCTCAGGCTCTGGGACTACCCACGCAGCCAGTCAGGTGCCAGCTGGCTCCCCAGCACAGCCCAGGCCCTTCCAGTTACGGCAGGAAAGGTCTGTGGGAAGGGCTCAGGGGTTTGGCTGCTGTGTGTGACCATCAGATAACTCTGAGCTGTGGCTGGCGTGGCTGCATTTGGAAGAGCCAGCTGGAGCAGTTCTTGCACAGGCAGGGAACAAGTTGTGTTTGTCCCAGCTGGATATTCCAAAAATTCTGCGAGGTGCGTGGGAGAAAGGAGGGGTGCAAGAACATCATCAGTGACTCCACTGGGGATCCAGAATTAGTGCAGGGATCAGGGAGGGAATGTTGAAAAGGCAAATGAGGAACATGTGGAGGACATGGCACTACCTCACAGTCTCTGACAGACCATTTCTGCTCCAGGCATCTTTACCCTTGTCCCAGCCACCATGTTCTCCTCAGCAGGGAGGGCTTGTGATGTCCCAAGGAATGCAACAAACATGCTTGTGAAAATTGCTGGCATGGACTTACTTTCCAAAGTATACAGGTGTCCACATGCATCATGGCCTCGGCTTCCAGGGAAGCCTTCTCATAACAGAGCTGCAGGAGTGTGAGGACTCATGGCCTGGAGGAGGTGCTGGTCAGGCACAGGGGTGCCCAGTGCACCCTGGACAATGCTCTATGCACCAGGAGATCTTCTCTGACAAGGGCAGTGTGAGGTGCTTCAGAGTGAGATACAGCATTTGACATCAACCACTGCCAAGGGAGCTTTCATAAAATCACAGGATGGTTTGGGTTCAATGGGACCTTAATGGTCATCTTATTCCATCTCCCCTGTCATGGGCAAGGACACTTTCTACTAGACCAGGTTGCTCCAAGCCCCATCCCACTTCCTGCCCATCACCCATCTAGGAGCACTTGACACCTGGGAAAAAAGGTTCAACACTCATCCATGCCCTAGGATGGATTTTTTTGCCTCTGGTGGAAGGCAGCATACGTGATTTTTTTATTTCTATTATTCTGAAGACAGTGCTTTGAGTGTCTTCAGTCCCCACCAAACTCAGACACATTTTGTTGGTCCCGTGGAGCTCATATCCCGTGGCAGGGAGCTTCTGGGCAATCACTCAGTCTGTGAAAGCGGATCCCTAACAAAAAAGAACAGAGATTGCATCAGAAGACCTCAAATATCCCCTGTCGGAGCCTCTCTGAGAGCAATAAACACTGCTGACATTTTGCGTGTGTGATTCCAGCGGGATGTGGGAGGCAGAGCGGGGTGCCAGGTGGCTGTGCTGGCTGACACCCTCGGCAGGATCCGCTGTCCCCGGGCGGGATGCGAGCAGGGCTCCGATCCACGCCGGTGCCTTCGGCTCTGCTCAGCCTCGCTGCAGCCTCTGCCTCGCCCTTCTCTCGCAGTGTCGCTCCTTGCAGCCGCACGGGTTTCTCCTCTTGGCTCTCCTCCCCTTCCCTCAGGCCTGGAGCTGCTGGGAGGAGCGGCTCCTTCCCGGAGCTCGGAAGGTGGGTGGGATGAGCTGCAGGCACGGAGCTCCCTGCGCTGCCCAGGGATTCTCTCCCTGCACTCCTGCATCCCGGCAGAGCTGGGGTGACAGGGACGGGACCCGGCAGGACTGGAGCCCGGAGCAGGGCACGGGAGAGCTGTAATCGCATCCCAGTGGCTTCCACGCTGCCCCCGAGATGGACTTGCGGCAGCTCCCGGAGATTTCTGGCACTGGCCGTGTCCCTGTTGGCAGCGCTCCTCCCGCTCCGGGGCCGCTGTTTGCTTATCTAGAGCCATGATTTAACACAGACGCAGGAACTCACACACTCTCTCCCAGTCTCTTTCAAATTACTTTATTGCTTCCTGTCAACCAGCCGAGCATATCCTGTTAATATACAATCCCCAACGAGCCGTTTTCACAGCGTAATCCCCCTTGGGCAGATAACACGGCTCAGCTCCCGCAGGATGCCTGGCTCTGCCTGAGGATGCAGGATCCCAGCACTGGGCAGGTATTTTCCAGCAAAGTGGGGCTGCTGCCGTTGTTGTTGTTAAAGATAAACTCCAGTGCTGTGAGGGATTCTGGCTTGCTGCCAGTCCTGTGTTATTCCATCCCCTGGTGACCTTGCTCAGCCAGCACCAAGTGCTGTCCCATGCTGGATGGCAGGGAGGGTCCTGGTGCTGGAACCTTTCTCTCAGCTCTCCCATCCCTGCTCCTGAGATCTGTCCTGCTCCAGAGATACATCTTTGTCCACCTGCTGCAGTGGGACAGCAATAGAATCATAGAATCACAAAATCATTAAGATTGGAAAAGACTTCCAAGATCAAGTCCAACTTTTGACTGAAAACCATGCCCACTAAACCATATCCATATCCACATCCATATCCACATCCACATCCATATCCATATCCATACCCATACCCATATCCATACCCATATCCATATCCATATCCATATCCATACCCATATCCACATCCATATCCATATCCATATCCATATCCATATCCATATCTATATCCCTATTGCTCCAGGGACTGCAGGTTGTTCCTTTTGCTGCTGCAACACAGCCTGTGTCCCAAAGAAGGTCAGTTCAGGAGATGCCCATAAATCCTGGAGGTGGTGGTGGGAACATATGTGGGGTCTCTGAGCCTGCCTCCTGCAGCACTAGGTCAGGCTGGATGTGGCAGGTCCTGGAAACCCTCTAGGGGATTTCCTGCAACCCCAGGTTTCTTACATTGAGTGAGTGTTGCAGCTGACAGTGTTCTACCATCTGCCATGAGTCCTTCTCAGCATCACTTGGAATGTCCAAAGCAGAACATCTGCCATGGGTGCTGTTCTAGGGAACCTGCTGTGTTTCTCCTACCCGTTTCTGATCCTCCCTGCTCAGTCCCTTGCTAAGATATCTATGTGTCTTGACACTGCATTTGGAGGATATTCATGCTTCTCTGCCCCACCTGCTCTCCTCCAGCCTCCTCATGGGCTTGCTCCCTCACCCTGATGTCCATCTGATGTGCCAGCTGAGCCTGTGTCCACAACAGAACATGAAGAAAATCCCTTTCAGAGAATTTCACTGTGATTCTTTGGTTTTGGGGTGTGGAAGTGTCCTGAAGACCAGGTCACTGTGGAGCCTGTGCATCCTCTCTGTCCTTGTGCCAGGTGGTCCTGCAGCTCCTGGGCCGCCTGCTCTCCAGAGAGGCAAAAGGACAGATGGAGGTGGTTTTGCTGTGGAGGGACGGACACCAAGGCTACTGAGTGTGCATGCAGCTGGGCTTTTGGGCTGCCCCAAAGGCAAACAAAATGGGCAGATGATGAATTCGGCTTCAGGATTCACCGTGCTCCTGTCAGCACTGCAAGGCACAGTGCAAGGCACATTAGCTCAGGCCCAGACAGCAATCCCTTCTCCCTGGGAGCAGAGACCTGTGCTGAACCTCCCTGGCAGGATTCACTGCATCTTCTGGGGACATTTCTTCAGCACACGCTGGGATTTCAGGACTCTCAGGAATGCTCCCACTTGGGCCCTGGTTGCCAGCTAAAAGCCACTGTTGCTGCCTCTCCCTTGTTATCCTCCATTGGCCCAAGGAAAGGCAACATGTGATGCAGCTGTAGCATGACACATGGCTGTATTTTTGTGGTTCTATTTCCCAGGTTTTCCCTCACTCCTGCCCTCAGTACAGTTTTATTGTCTGAAGTTGTTCCTGGAAGTTGAGGACATTCTTGGTGCTGGTTGTTGGTTTTACTACCAGCTGGATCCTGCCCTCAAGTACTTGTGATTCTCTCTACACTTAACACCTCATTAGCTGGAACATCCACTTACAGAGCACAGCTTTGCTGTCTGAAAAGAAGGAAAATCCTGTTTGACTCAGACGTTACACAGATCACTTATCTCAGAGACATCTGAACAGCCGGGCTTGGAAATTGAGTCCAAATTAAAAACCAGTTGAGAAGAAGTATCTGTCCTCCCAGGTAAATCAGGGGCTGATTTATTTCCTCCCCAGTATTCCTGCTGAGCAATGCATTCAGCACAGCGCCAGCCCATCACATCCCTGGCTGGAAGGCTCTGTGCCTGCTGTGCTCCCAAGGCTGGAGCACCCATGGGCACCCCTCAGCTCCCCTCGGAGCTGGCTCCTGCTCCCTCTCACAGGGCCTATGCCAGCTCCCTCAGCTCCTGCTGGAGTCCCCACCCCAGCACTGGCATAGCAACTCCAGCTCTTGACATTCCCAGCTCTCCAGACAGAACAAAACACACCTTGAGAAAGAAAAAAGCAAAGTAAACCCAAATTAAAGACCTCTGGGGTGCATGAATGCAACTGGCAGGGCTGTGCTGGGGTCCCCATCCTGCACTGGTGCCGTGTTGATGGCAGGGAGCCCCTGCAGGGGCTCAGTGCAGAGGCTGGTGTAGCTCATGGGACAAGTCTGTAGCATCCACAGCATCTCCCAAGGGGCCAGGAAGGATTTTAACAGAAAGAGGACAGGCTGGGCAGCTGTAGGAGTCCAGGAAAATCTGTACTGATGGCTTTCCAGCTATTTTAATTTCCATGGGTTTTCCTGTGTGTTCTAAATTCCTGTATCTCCATTCCAAGAACTTTTACAACCTGCACTCGAATCCCTGTGAATTTTGTGTCCCCAGCTCTGCTGAGGAGGTCAACAGTTCACCTTCCATCCATGAGAAGAATCACCTCCTTTGATCCCAAACCCCAGTCTTTTAGACCCTGGCCCTGGACCTCACACAAGTGTCGTTTGATGGCTTTGGTTTATTCCTGGGAGAAGACAGAGAAGGGAGCAAGCTTGTCACTCTGCAAGTGAAGTTATGGATGCTTTCCCTATGGCATCACTTATCCTTTGTCACCTCCTTGCTCACCCCTGTTCCTGCAGGACAGGCTGGTGACCTCCCTCTGCTTACTTCTCTCTGCAACCATCTCTTATGCAATTAAATGACAAGGAACTCCCTTGACTCTCCCAGGCTTCCTGCTTTCCTTAAAAAAACTTTCGGCAAGGAACTTAAAGGAAAGCTTCTGGAACCCCCAGCAGATGCCAGGAGCAGATGGCACTGACCATGTGTGTTTGGCCACTCTGGAGGGCTCTAAAGGGCTGTGAAGCAGGATTCCCCTTTGGAGAAGTCCCATGGACTTTCCTCTGGCAGACAGCACTTACCCAGGGGTCTTCAGCTGCCCTCTAATACATGGAGTTTATGTCTCCCAGGAACTTTTCATATGGCCACCACAGCACTCCTCAAGGCACCCTCCTGTGCCAGGACAGGATGGTGAGGGCTCAGCCCTGATGCTGTGCCCTTGGTCCCTTCAGGAGCAGGGACACCTCAATGAGGGCAGGAGGAGTCAGCAGTCCCAGGTGCTTATGAGAATCCCCAAAGGAGCACTCCAGGAGAAATTCCACTGGGATCAAGCAGGATGCTGATTCCAGGGCCAACGGGATCCCAGCAGCTGCAAGGACCAAGTCTTGGGGGCAGATCTGCAAAGAGCCTCCTCAATGGGCCACACTGCAGGGCTGGATGAAAGGATAACCTTTGTGACCATCACTGTCCCCTGTGTGTCACCATCATATTTTCTGAAAAAATCCTCTTTGCCCAGGATTCTTCTCCTGGGAAGCTGAGAAGCCTCAGAGAAAAAGGAAAACAATATTATCTCATTTGCTTCTCCTGTGTTTTGCTGCTTTGGAATGTGGTTTGGAGCTTGTTTATCCAACAGGTGGTTGTTTCATTGTTTTCATGTGAATTGTTTTGACTTAATGACCAATCACTATCCAGCTGTGTCAGGACTCTGGCAAGAGTCACGAGTTTTTCATTATTATCTTGTTAAGCCTTTTCTATGTATTCTTTCTCTTTTCTTTAGTATAGTTTTAGTATAGCATTCTAGAATAGAATAGAATAGAATAGAATAGAATAGAATAGAATAGAATAGAATAGAATATCATAAAATAATAAATTAGCCTTCTGAGAACATGGAGTCAGATTCATCTTTCCTCCCAATGACGAGGGACCCCGAAAATACCCCACCTGTGCCCGGTGTTCCTGGCAGGGAGCAGTGCCACCATCCCTGCCCCATCCTGGCTGTGTCAGGGTGCCAGCAGGCACCTGAGCACGCTTTGGCAGGCAGGTCCCTCTGCTGCCAGGTCAGCAGCCCCAAGGGCAGCAGGACAGGCTGCTCCAGGGCCAGCTGTGCTCCATCCATGCTGGTTAACTGGGCAGTGCTTCCTCCCACTCCCTGCCAGAGCCACGGACAGACACAAAGCAGGTCCTGCTCCTGTGCCATGGCCAGCACTCCTCAAGCCCTGATGTGTCCCCTGCTTCTGCCCAGCCCCAAAATGACCCCCAAGCCTCCTCACATTTTGAGTACAAGCCCCTGCCTCTCCCTCCTTGAAGAAGTGTCCACCACCTCCACAGTGCTGATGCATCATTAGTGCTGCCTGTCCCTTCCCACCACGCTCCTGGCCCTGTAGCCCTGAGCTTCTTTACCACACTCCATCTTCATCCCTCAGATGTCCCTGGGCAAGAGACCTGGGGGTGTTCAGCCTGGAGAAGAGAAGGCTCCAGGGAGACCTTACTGCCACACAGGACCTGAAAGGGGACTGGGGGAAACCTGGAGAGGGACTTTGGACAAGGCATGTCCAGGACAAGGAGGAATGCCTTCACACTGAAATGATTAGATAGGATATTGGGGAGAAATTCTTCCCTGTGAGGATGGTAAGGACTTGGCACAAGCTGCCCAGAGAAGCTGTGGCTGCCCCATCCCTGGAAATGCCCAAAGGCAGGTTGAATGGGCTTGGAGCAACTTGGGAGTGGAAGGTGTCCCTGCCCATGGCAGGGGGTGGAATGGGATGTGGTTTAAGGACTCTTCCAATCCAACCCATTCTATAATTCCATGATTCTATGATACCTTGGTGCTAGAGATTATTATTCTCATGAATCTTCAATAAAATAAAAGGTAAGTCAGTAATACCAGAGTCAGGAGCCTGTGCATGCATTTGCTATCACTGCAGGAATTGTTCCAGTTCAGTCCCATTCCAGCCCAGACCTTAATGATATGGATATTCCTAGACCCAAAGGGAGAATGGGAAATGCAAATCATAGAGCACAAGACCCATTCCTGCTGACTCCTGACCTTTCATCTCCAGACCCTGGCAGGGGGAGTTGCCTGCACACAGCTCTGCTTTCTCTGTGCCACCACATCTCCCGTAGCTTGCTTCCCTTTGGAAATACCAGGATAGAGGCAAAGAGTCACAGATTGTTTGCGTTGGAAGGAATCCTAGAGACCCAGTTCCACCCCCCTGCCATGGACAGGGACATCTTCCACTCAGGGCTCCCCCATTCAACCTGGCTGTGACGACCTGAGTGTTTTCCACCCTCTACTGTGCAAGGAGATGTGGCTGCCTCCTTCAGGTCTGTCTTTCTGTAGCACCTCTGAGGAGGAAAGAGCAGTTTCACACCAGACCATTGCCTCTGATCCTGTATTTGCCTTCTCATAAACCCCTGCTACCTCAGAGCACTGGGGATTTTGCCCATGAGTGCCTTCAATGTAACACATAATGTTGCATTTTTTCATAGTGTCCATAAGCATTTGCAAAGCTCCTGTATTTAACACCAGCATTGACAAAACCCAGGTAGTTTTCTCCCCGGTTTCCCCAGTTTCCTATTAAATGCCATTTCAACATTCTCAATTTCAAGGATGCCACCCTGTAATTTTATAGTATTAAACACAGACCTGAGTTTGACTTTTCAGCTTTTCCACCTTCCTTTGAACAACTGTAAAACTGTTTTCTGGAAGACTTCTGGACCTTGGGTTCCCTGCCACAAAATAGCTTGGGTTACATCCTTTTCTTTTACAAACCTTTACAAATGACAGCAATTAAATCGAGCATCCTTTTATGTCGTTACCCCTGTCAGTAGGTAATGCCTGGCAGTTTTTCATCACAGGTTATCTCCTGGGCAGATTTATCCTCTAACATTGTTTTTTCTGGCTATAACCAAGCACTAAAATGAAAATATTTTCCAGAATACAGACCCCATCTTCTGCCAGTCATGCCTCATGGCTGTAAAGTATTTTGGATTACGTTTCTATAAATAACATGATATTCTAGTGATGGTTCCACCTTTTATTTGCTGTATATCTAAATAGCCTTTAAAAAAAATTTTTTTGAAACATAGAGTAATAGTTTATATACTTTATTGTCACATTTCTCTACATTCTGGAAAAGTAGTGGTACTCAGTCAAAGGTAGGACTTGGTGATCTTGGAGGTCTTTTCCAACCTTAAGGATTATATAAGTCTATAAATCAGGAAATCCTTGTTTTTATTTAAAAAAATAAATATATAATATATTGTTTTATTTAAATTTGCCTTATTTTATTTTTTTTCCTTCCTGCCTCTCTATGATCCTGCTTATTTACCAAAACAAATTTTTCAAGAAGACCTGACATTTTTGCAGTCCCCAAGAAGACTCTTTTATGAACTTTATTTTCCCAAAAGTTACTTTTAATTCTGAACCTGGGTTCAAATTAGCTGTTGAACAAAATATCCCAAATTTTCTGCTCAATTCTACAGTTCTAAATCTATTTTAAATGCTTCAAAAGTGCCTCTTCTCTTTAATTTGTTCCCATGGCTACCATTCAAAAGTTTCATTCATTTTCTGAGCGGAGAACTCTCCAAATCGTTACTGCAATCTACCAGTTGACTTTTCCTTCTTAATCTAGCTGAAGGCTCTAAACCCTCAGACTACAGACATTGCAGCAGCCACAGAAACAGGGTTACCGTCCAGCCCTCGATCCTCGATGCTCGGCGCAGCCCCTCCCCGCAGAGCTGAAATCCTCGCCTGGAGCTGTCCTGCGCCTCTGCTCGTTCCTGGGCTCCCAGCGCAGGAGGATGCTCGGCTGCCCAGTGCCACCCTCTGCCCTTCCTCCTCTCTGTTTCACCTGGTGCCCGGGAGCTCGGGGTTCCTACACACAGAATCCCTCATGTGCAGGGCTCAGAAATGCCGGAGCAGAGAGCTGAAGGGGAGAGGAGCGGCTGTTCCCCCTCCTCAGGTCCCTGCAACAGGACAAACAGGTTGAGTGAGGTGGGGCTGTCCCGTGTCACGTTTCAGCACGAGCCATCCAGGGCCAGGTACCCTCAGCAAGCATACAGGGATGTAAAAGGTTAATCTTTATTTAACTCTGTGCAGAGAAACCTCCCCACAGTGTCCCCGGTGGGGTGGGCAGGGTGGGGGCTGCAGCCAGTGCTGGTGACTGGTGTAACTGGTAAAGGTGCTGGTTTGCTCTGGGATGCTGCAGGAGAGCTCTCAGATCCTGGAAACTGCTGAGTTATGGTACAGATCAGAGTGGGGATGTTGAGCTGAAAGGTGCTGGGCAGCACCGAGGGCTCAGCCTGGAGGTGGGGTGTAAGACTAAATAAACTATTTAGGGCAATACAACAGTGAGGAGCCCCTGTTGCTCTCACCCTTCCTCCTGAAGGACCAGACCTGCCTGTCCCCAGCCTGCAGAGCACTTGGGGTGACTGGGAAAGGCAAGGAAGGACAGAGGGAGGCCCTTGGTGGTGACAGGCTGCAATCACAGATATCCATGGGGTTTCTGGCTGTTCACACACCCTTCACAGAGGTTAGAAAAATCCCCTATTGGGAACAGCTCCTCCATCCCTGCTGAGCTGGGGAACATTAAGTAGGTGATAATAAGTGGTCCCTGAGTGGGAGGGCCTGCTCTTCTCTGGAAAGTGCTACTCCAGACAATTTATCATTCAAACAAAGAGGGGGAAAAAGGGTTAAACACTGCCCGGCCTCCCCAGCCAGTGGTGGCTTTGGTTATCTGCAGCATGGCTGCAGGGCTACATGGTGCCTGTACATGTTTGGGGATCAGGAGTTAAGTGTTTAAATGATAAGTGATATCTTAAAAACATAAGTTTAGCAATGAATCTTTACCGACAATACTATACTATTAGTTAATAGGCAGAATTAACTCACTGGCCTGGGGCCAAGCCCATCACAGCCACAGCCAGAACAGCTGAAGCTGCTTTTCACTTGGGTTTTGCTTTTACCGGATTTTCTGCTGTAGGGAGACTCCAATTTCTCTAAAAATATGCTCATGTTTTCCTCCTCCCAACCTGCCCCTGTAAGCTCGAGGTTCCTTGGAGCCCAAGGGATTCAGCCAGGACCTGGAAAGCTTTCCAATTGCATGTAGAGGTGTGACCAAGGGTGTTGATTCAGGACCAAGGGTGCTGATTCTCTGCAGGGCATTTCTCAGTGGCCCTGGACCAGCTCCCTGTCTGCTTTTGGTGGGACTTTAGGTGCCAGCATGGGACTCACTCCCCATCTCTCCCATCCCACATAAACCTCCCTCTCCCTCAGCTGGGGCATTGAGACTGACCAAGTAGCTTCCTTGGACCAAAGAAGCATCTCCTGAATCTTTCTGGTAGCTGAGGCTCCTTGGAATCACCAAAGATGACTGCACTGAGCCTTGAGTCTGTGCCTGACAGCTCTGTGTCACCACTTGCTGCTTTCCTTTGTGCCTCCCTTGACTCCCAGCTGTCACCTGCTGTACCTCCTTAACCTCACAGAGGGTGAGAGGGAGCCACCTCCTCCAGGTGTGATGAGCCAAGAGTTTCATATGCAAACGACCTTTTTCTTTCTGCATGAGGAACTGAAAATGCAGCATTAAATATGTCACCATCAAACCTGTTTTAATGTCCCCCTAGATGTCATCTCTCCTGGCTCTGTCAGCCTGGGAACGATCTTTTGATGTAAACCAAAATGTGGGTGCAGCTGGAGGGGTGGTTGTCCCATTTTTGTGACCCCATCAAGGCTGTACCTGATGCTCTCTGCAGCAGGGCTTGAGTGTCCTGTGGCAGCGCTGCCCCAGGGTTACTTGTGGGCAGCAAGGACCAGCAAAACCAGTGTAACTTGACTTCCAAATGGCCACATCCAAGCTGCCTGATGGTGGCCATGTCCATGTGACACAGTTCCAAGGCCACTTGTCACCAGATGGCAGCAAGGAGAGCATCAGCTCACAGTGTGGCTGAGGACAGCAGTGAGGATGCACAGTGCTCCCTGGTCCATGGCCAGCCTCCACTGAAGCCACGAAATCTGCTGCAGAGTGAGTGGAAGGTGCAGAGAAGGACACTGGAGGAGGCCTGGAGTCCCTTGTCATGGCATGGTGCTTTGCAGCACTTTCTGGTCTGCTCAGATACTGAGGCATGGTGACCAGAGGAGCTTGTGGGATTCACGTCAGAGGGTGGATACTGGGAACAGCAACTGTGTGAGGGTGGCAGTGGAACCTTGGCAAGCCTTCCCATGGATGCCAAAAAATGCAACAGTCATAGAAAGCCCTTCCTGGGAGCAGAGTGAAGGCGTGAGGTGGGACCAGTGCTCACAGTTCATGACTGGCCGTGAAGAGCATCTTCAGGGCACAAACCAGACTCCAGGGAGCATGAAAGAGCTTCAAAGTCAGTGCAGCAGCCAGACAAGCCTGCGTAGCCCAAGGTCCATCTCCATCAGCAACAGCCTAAGGGGGAGTTCAAAAGAGAAGAGAGAAGGTCTCCAGTGACTGTTCCCTTGGGACAAAATTCTCATTGTGTCTGGCAGTGCAGTCCTGGAGAGCTTCAAGAAAATCCTGAGGGTCTGGGTGGGCACTGGCAAACACAGAGGGCTGCTGCTCTTGGACTCCAGGCTTCCATTTTGGAGAACTGATGGATCCTCGGGAACATGCAGGACACGACCCTGGGATCCAGGAGGACTGAAATGAGGAGATGATGAGTTTGGAAATGGTGAGTGCTTTCAGCCATCTAATGGGAAATGCTGGCTGCTCCAGACCAGCAGGGAGTGAGGGGAGGCTGGGAGTGGGGGAGCCTAGTACAGGGCTGGAATGGTAGGTAACTGCTGGGGATCCTTGGGATTCCTGCCCTGGAGAAGAACACATCTGAAGGAAGAAGAAGCAAGGCCACTGGCTGTCCTGGCCTTCAGCCTCCTTCCTCAATGCAAGAGTGACCCCGAAAGAGCTTCTAAAAATGAAAGCTTCTCCACACATGATGGAGCTGGACCACAGGGTTCTCGTGTTGGACGTGGGGCCAATGTGGATGAGCAGCAACATCTGCAGTGACAGGAACTCCCAAAGCAAACCAGAGCCTGAGCTGGGAAGACCATTTGGCTCATGCATGTGGCCAACATCATCACAGAGCTGTGACCTCCACTAACCACTCCTGTGGAATCATTTCCTGTGGTGGGTCAAGGCAGAGAACCCAAGGTGCTCAAGCTGCTGATGCATCAAAGGGATAAGGAAGAGCACAGTGGAGCCTAGACTGTTTTTTCCATGTCCTTCCATGGGGAGTTGAGGGACAGGAATCCATCCTCGAAGTGCAGTGGGTCTTCAGCTCCTGGCCTATGAACCTGGCACAGCTTGTGCAGAGATCCATGTGCAGGGTGTGACCTCCCTAGGAAGACCTTCCAGGACACAAGTGCTTCCTGCAGGATGAACCTGAGCCTTCTGCCCAACCAGCAGTAATTGGGACACAGCTATGGGGGGTGAGCAGAAGGCATTGCTGGGTACAAGGTGGATACTAGAGAGGTGAGGAGGAGACGTCAGGTGGCAGGGGGACCTGCTGGGGTAAAGAGTCCTGCCAGCAGCCACATGATTCACAGAATGGTTTGGGTTGGAAGGGACTTTAAAGACCATCTGGTCCCAATCTCCCTGGCATGCCCTGAAGAGGGTGTGGATCATGAGGTGCTCGCAGGGCAGATGTGGTTCCCAGGCATCGGGGAAGTTGGGGCCTGTTGAGTGCTGCGATGCAGAATTGGAGCTGGGTCTCACCTTGCACCTTCTAGGAAGGTCCTGCTTGGCCCCAGCAGTGTCAATGGGGCTTGTGACCAAGTCACAGCTGCTCCACGTGGGAAGTGGGGGGATTCCTGTTCTCTCCTGGCTGGCTGCGGGGGGATGGTGGAGGAGAAGGGTGAGGGGGCTCAGGGCTGCGCACAACGAGCCTCGGATTGACCAACTCCTTGGATTTTTGTTTCTTTCTTTATATCCTGCTGTACGCGTTCTCTTCTCCAGACGGGAATCTCCTCACGGCCCCGGCCCCCGGCTCCGGTGGGCAGCTGCGGGGGCTCAGCCCCACGGGGGAGATGCCCGGCCCGTGGCCGCGGGCGGCGCGAAGGGCGCGGCGGCGGGGGCATCCCCCCGGGACCCCCCGCCCCTCCGCCCCTTCGCCGGTGCCGGCGGCGCAGCGAGCCCCGGCGAGGCGGATTTGGGCTGAAATCACGGCTTTCTCTGGATGATCGACAGCTCCGGGAGAAACCATCGGCGGGCCGGGGGGAGCCGCCGCCCGCTCGCCGCCCGCCGCCCCCCGCCCGCCGCCGGCCCCGCCGCGCCCCCCCCTCACCGCCCCCCCTCACGGCCCCCTCAGGCCGCCCCCGCCAGCAGCGCGGCCCGGGCGGGGCGGGGCGGGCGGCGCGGGGCGTCCCCCGCGCGGCGGCGGCGGTGGCTCGGCCCGGCCGCGGCGGCGGGGCCGGCGGAGCGCTCCGTGCCCGCGGCCGTGCCCGCGCCGGCGGCGGCCCCAGCGAGGGGCTCTGGGCTCTGCGCTCTGCGCTCCGCCGCCTCCATGGAGCGCCGGCCGCGCCGCCTCTGATGCCCGGCCCGGCGCGCACCATGGGGCCGCTGTGGCTCTGCTGCCTGCCCCTCGCCCTCCTGCCCCTGCTCGCCGCCGTGGAAGGTAAGGGGGGCGCGCGGGGGGCGGGGGCCCTGCGGGTAGGGCGAGCCCCCTCCGGGTTTTCCCCGTTTTTTGGGGGGTGGCACTTTGCCCCCTGCCCCCCTCCCCGCCGCACGCCCTTCGGAGGGGAGGCGAAGTTTGGGGAAGTGCTACCCCGGCTGGAGGTGTCGCCGCCGGAGCCCGGTGTGTCGTGTGTGCCCCCCCCGCCGCCCCCAGACCCTCCCGATCGCTGGCCGCCCTTCTCCCCGCCATCCCTCCGCCGGAGTGGGCATCCCTGGGTACCGCGGCGGGTCCCCCAGGGATGCCCGGGATTCGCCGCCCCGTGCCCGCTGCTGCTCTCGGCAGTCTTTGGGGTGCCCCTCCGCCAGGCCTTACCGGCGTTCTGGAGCTGGTGGCCGGCTCCCCGTTGGCGCCGTGGCGTTCCCGGCGTCCCCAGGAGGAGCCGAGCTCCCCGCCGAGGTCCCCGGTGCTCAGACAAAGCAGAGTGAGGCGGCAGGTGGGGAGCTCCAGGGCTGGGTGTGCGGGGACGGCGCTGGGTGGGAGCCCCACGGTGGGGTCTGTGCAAGGGGAGACTCATTCTCCTGCTCCCCAACGATCCCAGCCATTCCTGCCTGCTCCCACCCGCCCGCTGCATGGACACCCTGGCAAGTGCCAGAGAACTGGGTTGGGCAGGGGCGAGGGCCAAGTGTCAGGCCAAAAACTGGCTGGTCCTGGAGTGGCATGGTCCAGGGATGCCTGTCCATTGTGGAAGGGTTGTGTTGGAGAGGCTGGGTGGCTCCGTTGGGCTAGTGGGCAGGCTGGGTGGCCAGCGCTGGCCCTGTGTGTGCGGGGCGGTGGGAGCCGCTCGGACGGTGTTTGTCTGGAACATGGATGAGGCACCATTTATTAAGTTGGAGTTTTGGGAGATGACTCATGGGTTGGCCAGCTATACATCGTGATATTTACAATATGGGAGCTTGGCATAAATAGGACTATTTACGTTGCAGCGGAGAGCGCTCGCCAGCTCTGCTATTCAAATGAGCCCAGCATGGTTTTAATTATGGGGGGGAGGGTTGGGGTGAGGAGCGTGTTTGTGAGAGCATACGTGTCCATGCAGGACGTCTGGCCCCATCCGCTGGTGGCCTTGACACTTCCAACGGGCTCTGGGCTTGGCCAGCGGGGCCCATGTTCACTTGACCATGACAAGCTGATGCTGCCAGCTGTGGCATGCCGGGTGCCTTGGGCAGGGATGAGGTGACACCTCCACCCCAGCCTGCTCCTGCTGCTGCCCAGGAGGTGCTGCTGGCCGGTGCTGTGGGTCAGGGGCTGGCTCCTGGGGCTCCCGCGTGGGTTTGTGGAACGTGAGTGACTTTCCCACCATCATGGCAGGAGTGGCAGGCGCTGGATGCATGAGTGCCAAGGGATGGGGAGAATATCTAGGAATGAGGGGCTGGCCAGTGCAGGTGGGGTGTTTCACCCACCCGAGATGATAGCTCTAAGGTGTGCTCCTCCATGAATGCGGACGCTCTCAGGGAGATGGTCAGTGGGCTTCCAGCAGCCATTCCCAGCCGGGGCTGACTGCGTTGCATTGGCTTTGGCGTGGTCCCCCCGTGCCCCTGCTGTTGCCTCTTGCCCTGTGTGCATCACGGGGCTGTGATGGTCACTCTCACGGTCGATGTGGGCAGCCAGATCCCTAATCTAGCCTTCCAGGAAAAGGCTTCTGGAGAGCTGGCAAGGTGAAAATGTGTGGGATGCAGCTCCTTGGGCGTGCCTCTGCTCCTTCCTTTCTGGAACTGCCTCTTCCCACCGCTTCCGAAGTGCCTGGTTGTGGTGTCCACCTGCACCTCTGAATGCTCTGGATCTCTTTGGTGTGGACAGATGGACCCAAGAGTAGCTGCTTGCCATGGAGGTGGTGGCTGGATCCACCATGTTCCCGCAGCTGCAGGGAACCTCCACGGTGGCGATGCCCTCCATCACCAGCCCCAGCATATTCCAGGGCCAAAATGGGGGCAGAAAAGCTTGTTCAGGGGAAAACTACAATTCTGGAGGATCCTGCCTCTTGAGTCCTGTTTTCGGCTTTGTCACAGAGCATTTCAGTACTGCTGGTAATTTCACTTGTCTCCTCTGTGCCTCAGTTTTCCTAATTACAAGGCGTAAAATAATCCAAGCATCTTTCCCAAGGGAGCCGCGAGGTTTTGTTAATGAACATGACAAAGTGCTTTGGGATCCGTGGTTGAAAGCGCAGCCTTAGTCAGTGCGGCTGTGTGTGGGGTGTTTATTTATCTACATGCTTTATATTTCTCTGTGCGCTATATATTCACTTGCATTTAACAAACCTTAATTAGAAACAAAGCCGATAGGGAAGGAAATATAAACAGGAGTGTGCTTGGAAATTGGAAGTTGATTGCTCACTGGCCAGCAGAACGCATGGTTCGGGCTTGGGAGGCAAGGCTGTTTGGTTAAAACCGGCTCTGTTAAAAGGAAATGTAAAAAGAACGTGAAACATAAATCAGTATGGAAAACAGGGAGGTGGATGACAACATACATAAAGCAGAGGTTAGGAATTGCCTATAGTTGTGAAGGCGGTTGGAAGGTAATGTGTCTGCAGCTGAGAAAGTTCAGGCTTCTCAAAGGAAAGTTTTTTGTGTGTTTTTCAAAAAAAAAAACCAACAAAACCCAAACCAGAAAGTCAAGAACAAAGGAGTCCTGGAAGGGTCTGGATCCCACACCAGTTGGTAACGCCGCTATCGCTAACGGCCCCGCTTTGTATTCCTGCTGCGTAGGCTGCGCGCCGATCGCAGGACTGACGCTCCCGAGGTATTTTGGGGGGAGCTGGGAAGGACACGGAGGTATTTTAAAATCAACAGCCTGGCTAACTCACGTGCGAGGAGGGAAAACCAACCCGATGGTGCTCCTCACCCCAGTGGAGTTAACTTTTCACAAACCTTGCGGTGCTGGCAAGCTTCCCGAGGACTGGAGGAGAGCCAGTCCTGTGCCAAAAATGCAAAAGGAGACACGAGATGGCCCTGCTATCAGTGAGGGTGTGGGCAGCACGGAGCCAGCAGCACGGAGGCAGCGACAGTCTCCAATGGGCGATGGAGAATTGCTCGGCACGAGTTTTGCTGGGAAACAGATCACGGGTGAGGGGACTCGATTTTGAGTAACAACTGTGCCGAGCAATCCTAATCCTGAGCCCAGTCTTGGGCTTGGAAAGGGATGCTGGGGCAGGAGGGCTGTATCCACTCCTGGGGTGGGTATTCCCAGGGCATGCTGTGGCTGAGGTGCTGGACATGGACATCCCTGCCCATTGTCCAAGCAAGCCGGAGACAGGACTTCAGTGCTTCTGCATATTTAATAGTGAATTATAATATATGTAATATTTACGACACTCTCAGACACATGGTGGGATTGCTGGGGGGTCCTATGCAGGACCAGGATTTGGACTGGATGATCCTTGTGGGTCCCTTCCAATTTGGGATATTCTGTGATTCTGTAGTACACAGTATATTTAATTTCACTTATGCTGTAACATATTGCAATGTTAAAACATAGTCTCTGCTCCTGTACCTATGTTGAGCACCTCCACATGGGGTGTGGGGAGATGCCAGGGACACAGGGCTGGTTTGGGCCTTTGTGTATCCATCTTTTTGGGTCTCCATAGAGGAAGACTTGAGCCATCCCTTCAGGGTTACAGTCACCCTAGAGCATTGCTTTGACCTTGGTGCTCCATGGGGGTGGATGTTCCAGGTGTGCCAGAAGCATGAGAGCTGCAGGAACCTCCCAGCAAGCTTAGCATGCTCTAGAGGGATGCAGCAGAGCATCAGGTCCAGGGAGAAACACAGGATCTGTCAAGAGCTGATCCTTCCTGCGAGCTTGAGTTCCAGATCTGCAAACACTCTCCTAAGAATGGGAGGGGAGCAAATGTTTTGGGACAAGTGGGACTGAGGAGCAGAGCAGAGCCTGTGGTTTTGGCCTGGCCCTGTGCCATCCGTCTCCCTCCTGCTGCTTTCCCCTCCCCTCCATTTCCTGGGTTAATTTTTGACAAGGCACATTCCTTGCACCCACCTGCCCTTTGCATTGTAGGGGCAGCAAAAGGGAAAGCTCATTTTGGAGACCAAATAAATCAGTGCCTCATTTAAACATCCATGTAGCTGCCCTTCCTGCTCTGTTCTGTGGCCTTTCCAGGCGGGAGCAGCAGTCCTCTCAATACCTGCTGACTTCCAGCTTCTCTGGGTGACAAAAGCATAGGGAGGAGATGCTGTAGGGGACAAGGGCTCGGGGTTGGCGTGGCCACTGATGTGCCCCCACTTCTCGGGTCACCCCACAGAGGGTGTGAAGGGGACACAGCTGTGCCTTGGGGATGCTGTGAGGGGTTTGGGGCTGTCCCCAGGGATGGGAGCAGCCGTCCCCTTGGAGACGGGCTAAGGACCTGCCTGCACTAGTCAGGGCCCTTTGTGTGCACATACCTGAGCTGCTGGAAAGAGGGGTGGGCACTCAGGAAACTGCCCGAGGAGCTGGGTAAATAGTGGGGGCTGTGACAGCTCCTTGGCCTGAGTGCTTTGGGGCGAGGGATGAACGAGAGCCTGACCCTCCACCCCTGCCCCAAAATGTGCCTGCTCCCTGCACACCAGCCCTGCTGGGATAGGAATGAGGGTGGCTCTGGCTGCGAGTGGGGCTCCCATCCTGCCACAATTCCATTTTTACCGAGGAAGAGCCCCGTCAGCTCCGACCCTGGTTTGTAATCCCTCCCATACCTGGATCTGGTTTATAGAGAGACTGGGGTGAAGCACAGCTGCCAATTGGATCTCGTTGGGATGGGGGTGCAGGGAGATCCTCAGAGGCAAAAGTTCAGCCGTTAGATAAGGGAAAGGATGGGGCCTCCTGTGATAAGGGGCTGAGTGCAGCATGGGCTGGGCGGGAGGAGGGAGGGCAGGGGGAGTTCCGAGGGGCTCTGCCTGCCTGTAGCCAGGGATGGGGGAGCACTGGGGAGCTCTGGGAATGCTGAAGGTGGGCAGGGACCCCTTGGAGGCCAGGTGACAGCAGGAGGGAGGGTGTGAGGAAGGAGAGGTGCCTGGAGATGTTGTGCAGGCATAGATTGTTAATGCCTTTATATCAATGTCAGATGTTTCAGGAACCTGCTGGATGGATGGCAGGTTGTGCCAGGGTGCAGACACGGGTGGCTGTGCAGGGCGTGCCAGCCCCCTGAGATAATCAGGATGAGGGAAAGGAGTAAGTGAGGATCATGCTGGTTGCCCCTCCCTGAATTTCCTTGCTTGGGATGAAGAGAGCAGTATCAGGTCTGACAGGAAGTGTGGCACCGACTGCCAAGCATTAAAGAAAGATGGAGCAGGCCATGAGGGCAGAAAACATAACTGTAATTGGGGCTGGTCTGTGCCTCCCTAAATGTCACATTCAGAAATGATGTTTTTAGTGGCTGAGAACAGTTGTGGTTCTTTGGAAAGCTCACAGGAGTATGAACTCTGGATTTAGACCCGAGCAACCACGCATGACATCAGATCTGCTCCACAGGAGCAGATTCAATCTCCCAATGGGCATGAGGAGAGGCTGGGGAGCTCCTCGAGTTGGTGAAGCTTTCTCAGTTGATCCAATAAATTACCTTCCTTCCACATTACCTCTCTCAGAGTCGGACCATGGCATCCATAAAGCAGCCAGCACTTAAAAACACCACATAGTAATGGTGTTTTTAATGGTCTCTGAGTAAAGCACAGTGAAGGAGCTGACTGAAGGGAGAAGCTAAAATAGGAAAATACTTGCCCATGATGTAGGAAATTAAATTAAACCTCAGAATAAATTCATGCAGCCACTTAACATGAGTTTCCTAAAAGTAACCAAAAACCAACCAAACCTGATTAAATGGCAAATTGGAGGAGGTCATTGGAGGTAAAAAAATGTTCTTCATAAAGTAGAAGTGGTATCTAAAAGGAGAAAATAAAAAAAATCAGAAATTGTGGTCTGGTGAATGTGAAGCCATATAAGGCAGGCTGAAAGGAGTTTGAAAAATAACTTGAGAGAAGAAACTGTTTATCCCCCAAGTTTTCCCTCAACAAATGGATATTGGGAAGTTAAATTTGCAGGAGCCCTTGGCATGGAGGGGGATGACTTCAGTGTCACCCCAAGTGGCCAAAGGGACTCCTGCCAAGGAGCTTTGCTTCCCAGGGCAGGGCTGGGAGACTGTTCTGAAGTGATGGCAGGAGAACTCGTATTTTACAATAAGTCAATAAAATGAATATTTGAGCCAGAGTAAATGGGACGAGCATCCTTTAAGAAGATCTCCCTGGGTGATCCAGGAGACTCCAGAGCAGTAATTTTAGAGGAAGGGCTCTCTTATGGATTAAAATGTGCTTAAAGAAGGGGAAACAAAGAGTCAGTTTTCCCACTGGACAGGGTCAGCGTGAGGCTTGCGCTGGTGATGTATTCATAAAGTAGAGAGGGGTGGGAATGGGAAGGCAAAGAGTGCTTGCAGATTATACAAAATTATTCAGGATGATAAAAACAACAGTTGTCTTGAAAATATTGCAAAAGGCTCTCATGACACTGGATAGGCGGGCTATAAAGTGGCAGATTAAATGTAGTCAGGGATGAATGAAAAGGGATTCACATGGAAAAAATTACCCTAAACCCATGCATGCACAGTGGCAGTCTTTAAATTACTTATTAGCATTTTGAGAAAGAGATCTTAAAGTCATTGTGGATGGCTCTTTGAAAGCATCAGCTCCGACCTGGGAAAGACTGGGAAAGGGAGTGAAGATGCTTGTACAGGAGAAGTACAGGGGAGAGGGGCTCGGGGAAAGATGCAGCTTGGGGAGGGAGGGGGCACAGAGGTGCATTGCACTGTGGGAGGTGTAAAGAAGAGGGTGATGAAAGGGTGATGATCCTTTATTTTATATTTTCCCCCTCTCTCTGGAGTTCTCAAGCAGAGGGTTTCACACCAGGAGTAATGGAGGGTGGAGGCAGGGCAGGGTGAAGTCCAGCCCTCCCCCATCCTGGGTACCAGGGCCATTGGGTACCCTGGATTCTGGTGTGCTCCCTGAGCATCCTGGTGCACTGCAGGAGGTGGGATGGAAACCAGCAATCCCTTTGGCTCAGCCTCGCATGGCAGATGTGGTATTTGAAAGGAAACAGGGAATGGTGCCTTCTCTGGGCTCCCACACTGAATGTCCAGGCTTGGTGAGGTCCCACTGGCCCCAAGCTCCCAGTTTGGCTTTCAAGATCATCTGCAGCTCCCAAGGCAAAGTGCTGGGGAGGTCAACATCGCTCTGGGTGCTCATGGCCTTGAGCCCTCTGTGTCTGGGGACACCTTTAACCTTCCACAGGCTCTTGATTTTGGCCAGATGGCCAAGGAAGGTCCCTTGGAAAATGCCTGTTGGTGCTTGCCTTTGCCCTCCTCGGAGTTTCAGAGGCCAAGAGCATCTGGTTGGAACTGGGGAGGAGAGGAGCTTCCCTGAGCCCTGGGTTCACCTTGGGGGCTGTTGGCTGGGTTAGGGGAGGTGCTTGGGCCCTTACCCAGCAGCTGTGAGAGTTGGGGGAGGCAAATGTGGCTGAGCATGTGAACCTCCCTGGGCAGGGGGGACACCTCGAGCTGCCGTGGGCTGGTGCTCCCAGGGCCAGACAAAGGGAACAATGGGCTCGGCTGCTGGGCTCCTGGGTAGCCTGTGGCTGGCTCCAAGCCCCCAGCCCAGGAGAGGAGGGGCAGGCAAAAGGTCTGGGATCCCCTCTGCTCCCAGCCAGGCTTTGGGGACATGGGGACACCCAGCTGCAGCAGGCTGAAGGACAAGCTGTGCCCCTGGTAATGCTGGTGATGCAGCTTGCTGGCCATGCCCAGCTGGGCTCCGTCTGTCCAGCAGCAGGCTGAGCTGAGTCCTGCTCCATGGGACTCCCAGCTCCCTAAATATGTCCCCAAAGTGTGTGGAGCCCTGCTGGAGCCTGGTGAGCTCTGGTTGCATGTCCATGTCATGGCTTGGAGGAACCTGTGTTGGGAGGCTTCCTCAGTGCTGCTCTGCTGAGAAGCAGAGGAGAGGAGAATCAGGGAGGGTGAGGAGGGTCAGAGAGGAGGCTGGATTCTCCAGATCTCCTGTCAGGACCCTCTGTGAACCTGAACAACTTCAGAAGAGGGACACAAGAGAGAGAAGGCATCTCCATCCTGTGTAGTCCTCATGCAGAGGCTGTGGGTGAGAAGCACTGGGATGAGACAGTGCAGGTTCTGCCTATCCCAGAGTCTCTCAGGGCAGGGGAGGATTGATTGGAGCACTCTGCCTTGGAGCAGGGGACAGGGAGTCTCTGGATGCTCCCTGGTCTCTAGAGGAGATGCTGCTCTTTGAGCCTCCCAGGAGACCACTAGTTCCCTCAAAGTGGCCACTGAACCTACACTCTTTGGGCTGCTTAAGGCTGGAGAGTGGGACAGGATGTGTCTGAGGACAAACCAGGCAGGAATGGGCTGTTGAGGTGCCTCCAGGTGTGTGGCCATGGCAGGTACTCCTGGGTGGAGCTGGCATCATCATTCCCTGCTATTGGCTCCCATCACTTGCTGGTCATCACCCCCAGATGATGCCTCTGTGAGTTTGGCTTCAAGCCTTTCTCATGAGATCCATCTTTCTTGAAAGCTTTGCCTTGGCAGTAGACTTCTGGGTGGGAGTGATGGCCCAGGAGGTGGGCTTGGTCCTGGCATCAGAATCATTGGCTGGTTTGGGTTGGAAGGGACCTTAGAGCTCATCCAGTTCCACTCCTTCCATGGCAGGGACACCTTCCTCTAAACCAGGTTGCTCCAAGCCCTGTCCAACCTGGTCTTGGACACTCCCAGGGATGGGACAGCTACAGCTTCTCTGGACAGCCTCTGCCAGGGCCCCAACATCCTCTCAGAGAGGAATATGTTCCTGATATTCAGTCTGTCCCTGCCCTCTGTCAGTGGGAAGCCATTCCTCATTGTCCTGTCCCTCCATCCCTTGACCAAAGTCCTTCTCCAGCTCTCTTGGAGCCCCTTCAGGCACTGGAAGGCTGGAATAAAATCACCATGGAATGATGAGATGTGTCCAAAGCACCTGTTTGTGGTCTTGAAGAGCTGGGAGTGCTCTGCTCTGACAAATGCCTGTGCAGCTGGTTTGAGGCGAGGTGTGGCAGAAAATCTGCTGAGGATCAGGACTGGGCCACCCAAATGAGCTGGGTGCTGTGGAGGGGATGTCAAAGAAGCCCTGGGCCATCACCAGGAGGTTTGTGCTGGCCAGGCAGCCCCAGGCTGTGCACAGCTGGGCTGGAGCACGTGAGGGTCACATCTCCCCGTGCCGAGGTTACGATGGCGTTCCCTGATTTGCTTTGCTGTAATCCCGTTTTCAGGCTCCAGCACTGCGACTCAGAAACCTTTATGGGGAGCCTCACTTCATAAATCTTGGCCTTGTTTTACTTTTAAGCCTGTCTGGTATCAGAGGATAAAGCCAGCAGGAGAAATGCATGACCTGGGGGCAGCATGGATGGAGTGAAACAAGATGTCCAGGCTTGATAGAGCCTGCAGGGATGGGGGCTGGCCAGGCTGCAGGGACTTAACTTGGGAAGGCATTTCCTGTGGATCTCTGCTGAGGGATCTCTCCTGCAGGATCCCAGTACCTCCAAGGCTGCTTGCAGAGTGCCTCTGCAGGTGTCTGAGCACTGGTTCTCTGCCTCCAGCCTTAGTATGCACCTTGTGACACCTTTGTGGTAAAAATGGGAGCAGGCCTGTGGCTCTCTGGGCATTGCTCTGGGAGGGAAAGCGAGCTGGGGATGTTATATTTTCATTGCCTGGGGAGCAATTCCAATATTTTCATTGCCTGGATGTGAGGAATGGCTGGTGGCAGGGTATTGATCAGCCAGTGCTGAGAGGTGGGATGGAGGTGCCAGCTCCCCCAAGCTGGCTGCTGGCACGGGGCACTGAGGGGTTGGATCAGGCAGGGCAGAGCAGAGCAGCCCCACCAGGGATAGTTTCCAGCCATGGAAATAGCTGCAAATGCATGGATGGGAAAATGCATTCCTCAGGCAGAGCCTGGAGCTGCCCTGTCCATGCCTTGTCCACTCCCTGGAAGTGTTTAAGGCCAAGCTGGACAGAACTTGGAGCAGTCTGGTCTGGTGGAAGGTGTCCCTGCCCACGGCAGGGGTTGAATGGAGATGGTTTTTAGAGTCCTTTCCAGCCCAGACCATGCTGTGATTTGATGCAGCTTGGAGAAAGCCCCACTCCTGCCTGCCCTGCAGGGGATGGGGGTCCCACAGGCTCTGGAAGGGTAAACTCAGGCTGGGTGTGATGCTGTGTGGAAATCCCTTGACACAGACTCACAGGAGGGCAGTGGGGCTGCCATGGGCTGGAGGGGACAGAGTGCCCAGCGCCTCCAGGACTCGTCCCCATCCCCTGTCACCTTTGGTGAACCTCTGAGAGTCTGGACAGCTGCAGAGCAGTCGGGAGCAGGGCAGGCACAAGGAAGGTGCTAATTAGGATGTTGGCAGCATTAGCAGGGGTTGGTGTCTGGCTGCTGGGAGGTGTTGAAGAGGCAGCGTGGGCTCTGCTCCGTGTCATGCTCGGTACAAAACTCAGGGCAGCAGGCTGCTCACAAGTCTGCAGGGGGACAAGGCCAGCTCAGGGCTGATGGAGCCATCCAGGGGTGGGTGGGTGCTGCTTGGAGCCCACGTAGGGCAGCTGGGTGAGAGTCTGATGTGGCTTTGTCCTGGGGCTGCTGGGAGCATCCCCAGTGATGGGGAGCTGCTTCCTTCATGTGGCTGTGCTGCTGCTGCAGAGACAGCCCTGATACACCTGCTTTTAACCTCCTTTTGGCTCCTCACATTTCTTTTTCCATGGCTGTAGGTGAAATAAAGAGTAGAGGAGCTGCTCACATTGCTTTTGGAGTTTTTTTAAATCTAATGTCAAACTTATGCCATCACATTGAATAGCTGCCATGAGATTTTGGTGTGACTGACACCTGTTCTGGCTTCAGAGCATCAGCTTTTGATTCAAACAAATCCTCTGGAAGTGCTGAGTTTACTGTCAGCTGCTCCCATGTCTTGCCTGCTCCCTGTTCCCAGCTTTGGCTAAGCCTGGCATCACTCAGGAGGTTGCTGATGCTCTGAGCAGTGGCTCGGGGGATCTCTGGAGCTCCACTGGTTTATGGTTTGTGGGACAGGCAGAAGGTGCAGGCACATGCAGATGAGGTGTTGCCAGGCTGGTCCCTCTGGGCTGCTGGGCAGGTGGCTGTCCCCATGTGGCAGGACATGGCTCATGGGTGTGCCCATGGCAGGAAAATGGGCACAAGCCCAAAGCTGAGCCCAACTCGACCGTTGCGGCGTTCCCTTTCATCCCCGGCTGTTCCGGGAGCCCATCCTTCCTTATCTGGGGGGTTGGGGGTGAAGTTCAATCTTTCCAGTCTGGGTCCCACAGTGCTGCTTTGCTTCTCCCAGTTTCTGTTGGTCCCTGCATAAGAAAAGGTGGGGCTGCAGGGAGGGGAGCTGAATTTTGGACTGGGAGGTAAGGGATGTGTAAGGCGACACTGCCAGGGGCTGTGGTAGGTTTGGGAGTAGCACATTTGGGACCAACAGGAGGGACCAGTGGAGCCCAGATGTCCCTGTGGTGTCTTGGATGGGATGGCAGGGTCTGCCCATCGGGTTTTGTGCTGGGGGAGACCAAGCAGGTCACCCTCCAGCAGAAACCTTGCCCTGTAATTTGGGTGGCCTAAATATGACCTGAGCTCCTGCTTGTGGGTGCTGAGCCCTTGGAAAGCTGACCTGGTGTTTTACTGTGTTTGGGAGGTCCTCAGTGTGTGGGCTACATAGAGAAAAGGGAAAAAAAGGGATTTGTGAGGTCAGCTCTGGGTGTGTCATCCACCAGTCCTGAACTGCTCAGTGGCCAGAGGGGTGGAGAAGGGCTCAGCCCTCCATGGGTCTCCTGGGGATGCCAGCAGGTCATGGAGCTGTGGTGACATGCCCACCCCATGTGTCACCATCAAGGTGCCCATTTCCCTGGTGGCATGTCGGGGTCTGTGCTGGAAGAGGAGCCCTGTGAGTGCACAGGCTCAGGCTCAGGTGATGCACCTGAACATGCTCTGGAGTCTCCTTCCCTTTGGTGGCAGGAACGTGCTATACATTTGTCCAGGACTAAAATAAAACTGCTGCCCAAGTCCCATCTGAGAGAAAAAGCCTGGGGAGAACACATTCCTCTCCTGGCTGCTGTGCTGGGGATGCTCAGTGAGGGCTTCTGAGGTGCTGGTGGTTTCTGTTCAGTGCAGAAGTCACTGGTCAGCTGTTGTGCTTGGCATGCTCCAGAGCTGTCACTCCTGAGAGGGCTGTGGGCTGATGTGGGTGGTGAGAGCCCACCTAGGTGGGTGTGTGGTGGCCATGAGGGAGACGATGCATCATATCAGGGAAGTGTCATGGGGGTGAGCAGACAAACTGATGGATGAGTCAACAGACCCAAAAAATAGAAATAAGAAAAAGGCAAACCTGGCTTCTCTTTCAATTCTATAAAAATAAAATGAAACAAACTTCATGCTCACATTGTCTGAAGAAATCCCACCCACCAGCAGCGCTGGGGAGACCCTGCTGGTCCAACATCAAGCGATCACACTCTGATGATGCACATCCCCTGTGCTGTCCTCATCAATGTGTTACAGCTCTGCCCTTGCTCCAGCCCCCCAGGCTCTTCCCTTTTAAGCTAAGATGAGGGTCTGGAGCAGGGCCTGGCTTTGCTACACCTGCCTGTCCTGCAGCATGGAGTTGGTGTCACCCTGTGCCAAGCCTGGGCTGGGATTTCCCACCCTTCCAATCTCCCCACCTTCCAATCTTTGTTTCCCTCTCAGACAGTTAAATTTGCACACCCTTCCCGTGGTTTGGCCTGGGTGGGCTTGGTTTCCTGGGTCAGTGTCTGCTGGAACGTTTGGATGTCCTCTCCCAGGGAGGACTTTGCCCGTGCTGGGGACTGCAATCTTTGCTAGAGCCATGGAGCTGGTAGAGACAGCGGGTGATCCACAACTTGGAACATCTCAGTTTAGTGAGGCTGGCTCAAAATCAAGTGTTTTAATGAAGCAGGAAATGTTGCTGTGGGATTTCTCCAGTGTTTTAGGAGGGTGGTGGAGGGTCTGTGCTCATCCTGGGGCTGCTTCTGGGAGAGGAAGACATTGAAGCCTACTGCTGAGAGTGTGGTTTTGTTGCATCTCCTGTACCCAGACCAAGTCCTGCAGGCGTGGTTACCCTTTGCCCTGCTCTGGGCTGCAGTCAGAGTAAATATTCACTAGAGATGTTTTGTGTTGGTGTCTCAGGCTCACGAGGCCAGTGGAGGTGCAAGCGGGGATCCCCAAAGCGGGGCTTGCCAGCCTTTAATACTTGGAGTACTTCTGCTGCCTGTTTGCAGGGCTCTGCTGGGGATGAGACATGGCTGGTCTCCATGGTTTTATGTGGCATGGGACTGTGCCAGCACACAGCTGAACCCTCACAGAGCAGCATAAAAAATGTTGTAGTTGGGATTAGGTTACCCATCCTTCCTATAAAAGACTCTATAAACAGTCCATCAAGCCCCAGCATTCCTGTGTTGGCTGTGAGGTCCTTCACACTTAATGGCTCTGACATTTGCTTTGACTAAAACTTTTTTGGGGGGAGGCAGTGATATAAAGCAGCCCCCAAAGAATGGGTTTTTGCTTGCTTTAGTGGGGGAACCCAACTGGGCTGGCTTGGCAGAGGCAGTGTTGGATGTCAGAGGATCTGGCTGGGGAGGCTGCCCTGAGGCAGTGACAACAGCAGCTCCTCCCTCCCCATCACTGAGGGCTTTCTCTGCAGGGATTTGCTCTTTGCTGGGGTGTCTGAGGATTTTCCCTTATCTCGGGGCAGGCAAGGACCTGGGTCTCACTCTCCCATCTCCCAGCACACTTCAGACCTGTCTTGTCTCTGCTGTAGCTGAGTAATGCTCCAGAGTTAAAGCTCCCCAGTCCCTCTGAAAAACCTAAAGCTGTCTGGGGACCAAGTGGTCTCTTTGTAGCTTGAGGTGTGCTCCCACCTTCACCTTCCTCACCGTGCCCTTCATGTGTGATGCCAGCCATGGAAGGGCTCCTAGTTTAACACCATCCATGGGACTTCCTTGATGTGCTTTTGAGTTTTGTTCATCCTTTGGGGAGCCAAAGGGGCAGGCAATGGATGGATACCCAGGTGGGAGACTTAGGTGGTGCTGAGGGTGTTCCTTATCCTGGTTGCTGCACTGTTGAGGCAGATGTGCACTCCTTGGTCATTCCTTGGGGCTGGTGATGTGTGGGATAATGTAGATAGATGCTCCTGCCTGGAAAAGTCATCTCTCTCCTGGAAACCTTAAAGCCACAGTTATGCTCCTGCTCTCCCAGCAGTGTAGGGAAGGAAGAGCCCTAACCCTGCTGGCTGCCAGGAGGTCCCAGCTGTGGTGGCAGTGCTGTGGGTGACACCTGCCTGCTTAGAAAGGGACTGAAGCCACACGGTTGTTGGTGCACAGCAAGCGTCTGTGGGGTGGGCACTGCATCCGTGCTGTGGTGCCAGAGCTGGGCACGAGAGGCTGTCCCTGATCAGTGCCACCATGTCACCGGGACCATCTGGAGCTTTTCCTGCCTGCCTGGTGCTTACATCTGTTGAGCCACACCAGCTCCAGGGCAGTTGCTGGAGATGATCAGGCTTTCCAGTGCTTTTCACTGCTGAGTTTAATTCATTTTAAGGTTTTTACCCCCCTAAATTTTCTTTGAAGATGATTTGAACAATTTAATCATTATCACAAAAATGGGATTTCTAATGTAAGCTGGAAGCAACCCCCCCCTCAGAATCTTGCTGAGGGCAGTTCAGCTCACCTGCCTGGCTGGTCTCGATCATCAGCCTGTCCTCAGAGGCCCTTTTCTCTCTGTTGCTGTCTGGAGAAAATTAACAACTGCATTAAAGTGGGAGCATTATTTTTTCATATGGTGAATGCCAAAGAAGGTGAATCCCATATCCTTCACTTGAGAATGCTCTGCAAGGCTGCAAGGGCATTACCCACCTGAGCAGTGGGTTCCTTCATCCCTCTCCAGCATGCTGACTAAGGCAGAAATGAATCCAGGGCTGGTTCCTGTGGAGCCCACCGAGGTCCAGCGCTGGGAACTCTTGCTTGGAACGGCCACCTAATAGTTCTTAACACCTTTTGTAGCATGTTTTTTGATCTGGAGTGCAGGCAGTGGCTGGCACAGTGGCTCTGTTCCCCAGGCTGCCCTCACATCTCCTGATTCCAGCACTCAGACACTCCCCTGCCTCGTACATAGCTCCTCTCACCAATCAGACTTGTAATCTCAGTGAAGAATGAAATCAGATTTGTTTGACAAGACCTGTTTCTTGTAGAAGTATGTTGACTGGTGCTAATTATACTCCTGTTCTTTAATTCTTTATGATTGGAATTACATCAGCTTTTTCATTATTTCCCCAGAAGTGATTTCAAACCGAGCGAGACCTTGAGTGCCTGCCATTCCCTCACGTTGTAATCCTGGTGCATCCACTAGACATGATCCCTCTGCTCTGAGATGCCCTGCATTAGTGTCTTCAAGGACTTCCCAGCTTTCTTCTTCTCCAGGCATCCCCTCCTGGGCTCTTGCTTCCTAATCTTTGGAGTCTCTTGGGTCTGTCACTGTGAAATGTGTTGGATTTTCTTAGTTCTCTCTCTTTTGTTGTGCTTTAACCCCAGCTGGCAGCTCATCCCCACACAGATACAATACACAGATAGCATTCCCTGGCACTGGCTGCCCAGGGCAGTGATGTAGTCACCATGCCTGGAAGTGCTCAAAGGCATGTGCATGTGGCACTTGGGGACATGGGCTATTTGGGAACTTGGCAGTACTGGATTAGTGGTTGGAGTCAATGATCTTGGAGGGCTTTTCCAACCCTGGTGATTTTCTGATCCCTTAGTCTATGGGCCATCCCTGTAAAGTGTCCATAAAATGTCCACAATTGTCCAGAAAATGTCCACTGAGTTTATGAGGTCTATGACTTTGTGCTCTGTCTATTGTGATGGTCACTCAGACAGGAGAGGTGACAGAGGAAATGCTGGTACTCTCTGGAAACAGTGCTGGAAAGAGCTACCCAGGATTATTCCACTGCCCAGTTATTCCTGCAGACTTTGACCAGTACAGGAACCAGGCTGTGAAGTTTTCTTGTGGCTTTCTCCCAGTTTGATAGTGGCTTGTCCCAGAATTTGATTTTTCATTTCTGTTGTGGAAGTGTCACACAGGAATTTGATGTGGTCATGGTTTCTTGGGATTGTTTATGGAAGTGTCATCACTGAAATGGCCAGAAATGAAGATAAACGATGGTTGGGGCTTCTCCCACCTCCACAAGGCCACTGTCTGTGGAGAAAACAGCTGAGTTGTTTGGGCACCATGTGGCCCCGCTGCATCTGTTCCAAAGTCCCAGTTATTTGCTAGATGCTTGCAAACGTGTGTGATTTTTAAGGAATTGCAGCCAGACGTTCCCTGGCTCGTTAGTTATGTATGAGCTAAGGAATCCGGGGTACTCCGGGGAGGAAGCAGCCCTGTCCTCTGGAGGGCTGTGGAATAACATCCCGCTTTCCTAATAAAGACACAAACTGGCTGACCATGGCCACCCTTCACACACCAGGAACTGCAGTGGGGGAAGCTCTGACTGTGCCTAGAGTAAAAAAAACCTGTTAATCACACTGGGAGTGGAGCAGGGCTTGAGTCAGTGACAGCACCTCCAGCCCTGGGCTGTCTCAATGCTTTTCTCCATGTTTCTATGAATTTTAACATTTTTACTTAGCATTTTTTCTATGTGCTGAAAAGAACATCATCATAACTTTTTCTTGTCTTCAGACGTGGGTTTTCCAGAGGTTTCTTTTATTCACTTCCTGCCAGTCACAATAAAATATGGATTGTGCTTATTCTCCTTCCATTTCTTATGCATTGCCTTTTGTGTGTGTGGTTGACACAAACACTTTGTTCCTCTGAGGCTGGTTTTGGTTGAAGTTGTTGTTTTCCTAGATTGCCTTTATATATATATATGTAAAATAGTTTAAACTTTTGTTGCAGAATCGTAGAATGGTTTGGCTTGGAAGGGACCTTAAAAATCTAGTCCCGAACCCCTCTGGTTTCCATTTGTACTTTTGCTCCTGTTTCCTGGTTGACTCTGATTGTAAATTTGATGAGCTTTTGGAAACTGATACATTTGGATGAACAGGCAAAGCCGTTTCAGGTTTGGCCTGTTCTCCCTTTGGCCCACACACACTGAGGTCATCAGTGCTGAGGCAGCTCCTGCTTCCAGTCCAGTGATTCAGCCCTCATTCTGTGTCATTAGGAGGTCCAGAATTGGAGACCTCAGGGTCTTTGATGCACTCTGTGCATTAAAATTATGTAATGAGCCTGTCCTCACCGCTGGCAGGGTGTGATCCAGTGGAGCAGTGACAGATATTGACAGGTACCAGGGTCTCCAGGCAGGGTAGAGGCAGAAAAGTGGTGGTGAGAGCTGGGTCACGGGCGCTGTGTCATCACGTGTTGGCTTTCCATCACATGTGTCACTGCGTGTTGTGAGGGGCACGTCCTGAGCAGGTCTGTGATTTGTGTTGGTGCAGTGGGGGCTCAGCTGACCCCTCAGTTCTGGGAGCTGAGGGGTCTTCTCCAGCATCCTCTCCTGCTGAACTTCCCAATTCATGGAATCCCAGAATCACTGAGGTTGGAAACACCCTCCAGATCACCAGACTCAATCACTAACTCAGCTTTGCCATGTTCACCACTGACCCATGTGCCCTACTGCCACATCCATGTGGTTTTTGAACACTTCTGGGGTGGTGACTCCACCACTGCCCTGGGCAGGCTGTGCCAATGTGTGGTCACCCTTTCCAGAAAGAAATTCTCCCAATACCCAACCTGACCCTGCCCCAGCACAGCTTGAGGCCATTCCCTTTCATCCTGTCCCTCATTCCCTGGGACAGAGCCCAACCCCCCCGGCTCTCCCCTCCTGGCAGGGTTGTGCAGAGCCAGAAGGGCCCCCTGAGCCTCCTTTTCTCCAGGCTGAGCCCCTTTCCAGCTCCCTCAGGTGCTCCAGGCCTGCAGTGTAGAGCAGTCCCAGCTGATGGATTGATGTGCCAGTGATGGTGCGGGTGGATCCCATCCTTTGCAGGGAGCTGAAGGACACATGGTGTGGGGAGGTGGCAGTGCAGTCTGTGGCAGCTTGGGTCAGGCATGCTGGTCACCCTGCATTCACCTCTCCTGGCTCTCACCATCCTTCTCCTCAGGAGCCCTGCTCAGATTTCCTGCTGAAACGCAGAGGGGAGTCCAGGACTTCCTCAGCCTCGGGTGAGGCACAGTATCAGGTGAGCTAACAGGATGTTTTAGGACCACTGATGGTGGATTTGAGAGGATATGCAATGACCTTTGTCAGCAGGAATCATGTCCTGCTGGAGAAGGACCCACTGCCCTGGCAAAACCAGCCTTCACCTGTGAAGGTGGCACCTGCCAGATATTTGCAGGTGTCTCTTGGTTTTGGGCTGTGCAAGCCCTGCTGTCTCAATGCATTGCTGCTGTTTAAGGAGGGAGAGTCCCTTTGGCACCACTGGAGGGTGGCTGAGCCTCTGGATTTTTGGGATGGAATGCCAAGGCACAGAATTGCTTGTGTCCCTCAGCCTGGTGTTAGTCCAGGGAGCCCCTGCCTCCCTCCTGCCTTGCTGGCTTAATGCATCTGCAGGGTTTTTGCTCCAAAACACAATAAAGAGGAAGCAATGCTGTTTTTCCCCCACCAAAGTTCTGATACTCAGCAGATGAACATCCTGGATTAGGCTGAGGAGAGGTGTTGTTAGTGGGTTGTGGGAGCTCCTGCATCCTCAGGTGGCTCATGTGGAGATGTGTAGGAATGATGTTCCCAGGCCTTCCTGAGGGAAGAATGTAGAGCTGCAGTTGTAGTTCCATTTGCCAGAAAAAGGGAGCACTGGGTGTTTGAATGAGATAGTGGCTGGGATCATTATGTAGCAGTGGTTTGGGGTCCTGCTGTGTCTCACCTTCTAGAAGAGCAAGATTTAGCAGCTCCATCTGTGATCGGAGCAGGTGTCCAGCTCTGGTTCCCTGTCCCCAAAGTCCCCCTGTTCCCAATGTCACCCTGCCCCAGCTGTAGCAGTGATCAAGGTGATGTGGATTTGGGAAGCCAGTTCCTGGAAACCCCCAGTGCTGGAGATCCCCCAGGTCCCTGGTGGCCAGACTCAGGGCTGGACAGCCTTCCTGGGGAAGCAATGTCCTAAATGATCAGTTAATATCCAACTTGAACATCCCAGGTCATGATTTAAATTTTAAAACGGTCTCTCGTGGGTCAAGATGTCCACCCTGGAGTGACTTGCTGTTCTCATTTTATGGGATGAGTCACTGTTCTTGTTTTATGGGATGAGATCCCTTTTACGTAGCTGAGTGTGGGTGAGGGCTGTGTTTTCCCTTCATTACTTCCAGCTTTTTCCTTTATGAAATTGCATCTCTCTGGGAATGGCCATGATCGGGGTTTAAACCATGATTTTGGTTTTCATTCTATCCCAGGTGCTGATGGTACACAAATAATTTTGCCTGATGGTGCCAATCCCATTTGACCATGGATCCCCATTGCCCCAAGGAACCTGTCTGCAAAGGCTGGGGAAAGAAGCACATGGGAGGAGGTGGGAAAGGAGCTAATCCATAGGTTTATTTGTCTGTAAGGCATGGCTCACAACCCTTGTGTGTGCACAAACTGGAAATGTCTGCACACATCCAGAATGCTACTCTAAACACTGGAAGCATCAGAGGTTTTGTTCACAAGGGCATGGAGTGACAGGACAAGGGGGAATGGCTTCCCATTGCCAGAAGGAAGGATTAGGTTGGATATTGGGAAGAAATTCTTCAGTGTGAATATGGAGAGGCCTTGGCACAGCTTTCCCAGAGCAGCTGTGGCTGCCCCTGGATCCCTGGTAGTGCCCAAGGCCAGGCTGGACAGGGCTTGGAGCAGCCTGGGCCTGTGGAAGGTGTCCCTGCCTGTGGCAGGGGGTGAAACAGGATGAGCTTTGAGGTTCCTCCTAACCCAAATGATTCTGGGATTCTATGATTCTTTTTTCTTGGAGCAGTGCAAAGAAATCTTATCCAGCTTCCAAAATCTCCTGACTCAGATGGGGGTGATTATTTGCAGGTAGCAGAGCTGCCTCCTCCCACATTCCAAAGCATCTCACATACGGAGGATGCAGCTGTGAATGATGCCCAGGTGTGGGAGCAGGTCCATCCCGGATCTGGGAATGCTCCCCCATCCCTGCTCCCACCTGCTCCCTCCCCTTTGGCTGCAGCAGGGTCTTTAACAGCCGTTTCCTTGTGAAATCAGAAGGATTGCAGGCTGTGAAATACAAATGATTCGTACTAAAGGCTGTGTAATGGATTCCACTTGCAGCCTTTGGTGACTGTGTGTTTCTAATAAAAGCCTCTGGAGTGAGGGGGGCTCCCAGCTGGCAGGGTCAGGGTGCTGGGGAGGCTGGGCCCAGCCTGCCTGGTCCCCACCAGGCTCTTGGGCACCTGGGCTGTCCCTTGTGAGGGGGAGCTGCTGGCTTGGAAACAGCTCTGAAAACCCACAGGGTTGTGAACCAAGGGGAAAAATAAACTCACAGAAATGCTCTCCTAGAGGGGCTGTACTTTCTCTGTGGTGCCAGTGGAGATATGGGGTTCGCAGAATCATGGAATTTCCTGAGCTGGAAGGGACCCACAAGAACATTGAGTACAACTCCTGGGCCTGCTTAGAACACCCCAGCAATTCCCACCCTGTGCCTGGAGCTCTGGCAGCCTTGGGGCTGTGCCCATTCCCTGGGGAGCCTGGTCAGTGCCCCAGAACACTCTGGGGGAAGAACCTTTTCCTGATACCCAACCTACACCTCCCAGACACAGCCTCAGGCATTCCCTCGGGTTCAGATGTGGGGTTTGGGGGAACGGGGCAGCAGCAGGATGTGTTCTGCATCATTGTGGGACACACAGCTGCTCTGAGGATACAGCTGCAGCTCAGGCTGGCCTAAGGAAGGGGATTCCATGGAGATGTGGGATGCACGGGGCTTCAGCCTGGAGAAAAGCACGTGGGCAGCACCTGGTGCTTTCAAACCAGGGAACAGATGAGTCACCAGCCCAAGAGCTGTTGCAGAGGTAAGCAGGGGATTCACACCTTTAATGTGCAGTTCCACAGCATTAGGAGTTAGGAGGGGTTCCCACTGTTCTCCAGCAGGAGATGGATTTACAGGTGTGTCCTGGAGGGACTTAAAATTGGCTGGTCAGAGGAAAATACTCCAAGTGGGAGATTCCCATCTGCAGCAAGTGCCAGTGTTGGGAGAGCAGTAAAGGCTCAGGGGTGAATTGGTTACAGCTGAGGGAATTTGGCACATCAGGGAACAGAAGTGGGTCTGAGGATGGCCACAGTCTCTGGGAGCACAGTGCGGTCCTCAGCTATGGGGCATAACCAGGGCAACCAGGAGATCTCTGGCTCTGAAAACACCTTGGAAATGGGATTCTCCTGGAGTGAAAGAGCTGATCAGGTCCTTGGCTGGTGAGCCAGGACATCCCTGCATCTTCTGTCCTTGTGATACCGAGGTCAGCCCTGGGGGCCTCTGGATCTGCTTCTGGTGTCCACAGCCAAAGGAGAATCAAAATAAAAATAAACCATTAATGGTCATGACTCAAGGTGTGGAATCCTGCCCATTGTTGGCCTTATTCAGGAGACTGAGGAGTGTCTGCTGGTAGCAGCCTGGAGGAAGGACTATTAATGAGGAAGCTCTGTTTAATTAGACAGGGCAGGACTCTGTGGCTTGGAAGCTGGACTAATTCAGCCTGGTAGAGGAGCATATTTTTAATAACGTGTCTAATTAACTGTACAGCAGATCACCCAGGGGTGGAGTTGATTCACTATTGCTCAAATCTATAGATCAAAGGTGATTTCTCATAAACTGGTTTTGACCCCCGGGGCTCTTCCCTCTGGCTAATGCTCCTCCATCTCCAGCCATCCCAGGCACGTTCTCTGCCATGGGCAGGGACACCTTCCCCCAGACCAGGGTGCTCCAAGCCCTGTCCAACCTGGCCTTGAACACTTCAAGTGGAAGACTGGAGATACCTGGACACAAGCTGCTGATCTGGGTTATCCTTCTGTCATCTTCCAACCACATGGATCCTGGCCACTATGGAATCACTGGCACTTCCCCTGTGCTGCTCCTGGGCACAAACTGGGGCTGGGGTATTCCATGCTGGGAATTTTAACAGCAGTATTGGCTGCTTCCATCTGAAAATCCACCCTTGCCTGAATAACCATGGGGAAATCCTTGGCAGGGTTGGAGCAGATGTTCCCCCTCACCCGTGTGACCTCGGGATCCATGGAGCTGGGAACTGGCCTTTGTTGCCCTGTCCCTGTGGCTGCTGCTGGCCAGGACAGCCAGACCTGCTGCCAGCAGCTCCTGCTGCCCCAGCCTGGGTGGGTCAGTGCCTGGTGCTTCCCTGCCCTGTAGCACAGAGGGGACAAAGCTGTTTAGTTCATGTGTGTTTGGGGATGCTCAGGGTGGTGTTTTTCAGGGTCTGATGTTTCTCTGCTCTGCAGGGAGCAGAAACATCTTGGTTTTGGGGGGCTGGCTCAAGCAAGTGCTTCCCTCAGCACTGAGTGGGAATTGCCAGCCTTGTGCCATCCCTGTAGGGAATGCTGGGGGGCTCTGCTTGCAGGCACTCCCTGCTCAGCTCCATCCCAGGTCTCCCTCACACCACCCACCTGGCTGGCGGTGGCAGAACTTCTTGGGTGTCCCCTCCTGTCACCTGTGTTTCTGTAGTGCAACATTTTGCTTTGGGAACTTTGTCACAAGAGTGACCTTGAGCAAATCCATGATATCTGCAGGCAAAGAAGTTACCAGGGATGGAAGGCACCAGAGGTCTGATGGTCTTGTTTGACATCCTCCCAGCTGCTCTGTGCTGGAGGCCAGCTGGCTCTGCAGAGCCATCCCAGCTGACTCCTGCAGGGATGCTCCCCCAGCCCCCACCTCTCCCATCACTCCATGGCTCCTTTCCCAGGCTCAGGGTGCAGGGCTTTGCTCCCTGCACACCATCCCTGGGATCAGCCCCAGCCTGGGACATCATGGCATGGGGACAGTGTGGAGCTGAGCTTGGCACTGCCATGTTGGGATACAGGGAATATGATAGTGTGTGCTCTGCTGGGAGTGGGACAGCTTAAAGGCTTCACCAAGTTCCTTGAATCAGAGAATCCCAGAATGATTTGGACTGGATGGAATATTAAAGCTCATCTCATTCTACTCCCTTACCATGGGAAGGGACACCAGAACTACATTAAGAGTTAATTATTTTCTCTGAGCAAAGTAAACAAAGGCTCAGCCAAGGGATTTTTCTCCATCTATAAATCCTGGGCAGTGTGAGAGGGTGGAGGGGGCCAGCAGCCCAGAGCATCCCACTGGCCCTGGCGCCTCTGTTCTCCAGGCAGGATAAATCAGGAGGCAGGGAGTGCTGCATCCCCTGCAGGAGGGGAGGGTGCTGCTCATGGATCAAGGAGGTGTTTTTCACCCATGGACATGTTTTCCACTGCCCAGGCTGCTGCAGTGCCGTGGGGTGCAGACATAGAGTCCCAGAATGGTTTGGATTGGAAGGGACCTTAAAGCTCATCCAGTCCCACCCCGTGCCATGGGTAGGGCCACCTTCCACTGTCCCAGGGTGCTCCAAGCCCTGTCCACTCCTGTCCTCCAGTGGCCTTGGACATTTCCAGGGATCCAGGGGCAGCCACAGCTTCTCTGGGCACCCTGTGCCAGGGCCTCCCCACCCTCACAGGGAAGAATTCCTTCTCAATCTCTAATTAAATCAATCCTTCTGGCAGGGCTGGGACTGGCTGGCACCCCCTTCTCTGCCTACCAAGCACATGGGCTTTGGGGAGCCTTGCCTTGTGCATTTGGGGCTGTGTTATGGCAAGAGGCACCTCCTGTAGGGCTGGCAGCACTGGCAGCACCCTGCCCTGGGCACAGGTGACCAGAGGGTCACATCTGGGCTGTGGTGACACTGCAGCTTCTGGGTTCTCCTTGGCACTGGTGGCTCATCAATGTTTTTGGGATGTGCTGGGGTGCCAAGTGATGCCCACATAGGAAGCTGAGTGCAGCCTCCTGCTCTGCCTGGTCTTGAGTACATCAGTGTGGCCACTCAACCCAGGCTGCACATTATTCCTGCCACAAATTCCCTGTGCATTCCCATGCTCCAGCATCACTGACAGCAGTGCAGGGTGCTGGGGGTTCTCATGGCTTGGCCGCCAGGGCTGGCTCAGCAGCAGCAGGACCTGTAGGATGCTCCCAGGGGCTCCATGTCCTAGAAGCAGGGGAGAGGATGGGGCTGCTGAGGTGCCAGAGGACTGAGTGTGGTGCTAGGAGATGGGAGAAGAGCAGTTTTATTGCTCCCTGAGATTTGGGTGCATCCCTGGGTACTCAAGCACATCCCACAGGTCTCAGTCTGTCCCTGAGCAGTGGATGGTGCATCAGCCCTGGAGAGATCCCTTCTATCACACTTGTGGGGGTTCAGGGATCACTGGGAGTGCAGCAGCAAGGGGAGGATAAACTTGCTGCTCCCTCACGTGTTTTCCTCCTGCAGACATTGATTTATAAAGGCTGTTTCATGCTGAGTAGGGAATTTGGGGGATGGGGCATTCACTGCACAGCACTTTTCACCTGATTTCCCATGTCAAGGCTGATGTCAGGTAATGCCTCGGTCACCCTGTAAGCTGAATTTTGGAAGTGTGGTACTTTTATGAGGCTCAGACAGCAAACACTAAATTCTGTAAGGCTGTTAGAGGTTGTCTGTGAATCCTGTGCATCCTCAGAAGATGCAGGGATGCTCTGTTTTGGCAGAGTGGGGAGGGAGCAGCGATGCAACTGGAGGATCCTTCCAGGGTGCCCAAGATGCATCCATGCAGAGAGTACTGGGGGTTTGGGGTGCCAAGGAGAGGCTGCAGACACAGCCTGGCTCAAGGACACATCACAGCAGGAGCTGCAGGTGCTGGGTTTGTCTCTGGGCACAGGCAGTGTCAGCTCCTGTGGTGTTATCTCAGTGTCCTGTGCTGGCAGTGCCCAGTGGTGCTGGTGGTGCCAAGGGCACAGGGTGCTCCAGGCTCACTGATCCACAGCCTGTTCCAGCCAGGCACTGCCAGGGGCTCTGTGCCCCAGTTCCACTGGCAGAAGAGCAGTCTCTCCTCCTGGCACAGGTGTAGCATTTACCCACAGTGAGAAAAGGCAGTGAAAGAGGGACAGACAGTGGCCCTGGTCTGTCCTTCCCCACCTCGGCTCCTGCCCATAGGACACTCCTGATGGCCTGTCCTTGCTATCCTGTGTCTGTGCTATTGTGGGTGGCTCCAGCCATGGAGAGGAGCCACAGGTTCATGGCTACATCTGATACCTCTGCTGCCTTATCCTCAGAGCTTGTTCAGGGTAGGGGGTCCATGGCTGCACCTCCACAAAGCACTTGAGATGCAGAGGAGGGAGGTTCCAGTGCAGCCTGGAGGGTGTGAACCACCTGGATTTTGGCCTGCAGAGCTCTCAGCACTGGATCTGCCCTCCCTGATGCTCCTTCTGCTGTCCTGTATCCTGGCTAATGCCCTGGTCATCTCTCTGGTTTTACCTGCCAGTGTGTTGGCTGAGTTGTCTGGGTGTCTGCTGTGGCTTTCACAGAGCTGTTGGGCTGTTTCTCCTCCCAGGATTTGGTGATCATTCCAGGGGGACCAGGATGGATTCTGCAGCAGTGCTTGTAGAGCCACCATGGCCTCTCTGCAGGCATCACTTGGTGCTCTAGGATCCTCCTGGTCCAGGAAGGGTTTGCTGAGCAGCTGGATGTGTCCACATCACTGGGCAGCAAGTCCTTGAGGCACTGGGACTTCATCCCAGAGCTCTCCCAGAGCCCCAGCTGCCCCAGTTTTGTGGTGGAGATGGGGCTGAACCCAGGCCCCCGAGCTCCTTTCCACCAGCCCTATGGGATGCTACAAAACCATTCCCCATCCTGGGAGTGCCCTGTCCCTGCTTGGTGCCTGGCACCAGGTGTTGGAAAGGGGGAGGAGAGGGCAGCTCTTGGTCCTGGGCTGTCCTTGCCCCACAGGTCTGTAGGGCTCTGCTGACCACACCACGTTGCTGCTGGAGAGCAAATGGTTGTTCTGGGGCTGATGTGATCAGGAAACAACTCCAGAATTGCTGTCCTGACCCCACCATCTCACAGCCCTTGCTCCTGGGTGGGGCAGGATGGGCAGCTGCAGTGGGGTGCTGCCAGCCAGGGGTCTCAGGTGGGTCTGTCTCTGGGCATCTCCTGGGTACTGCAGGTCCCTGGAGCTGCCACGGCTGCTCATCCTTCCTGGCTGTGCCCTTGTTTTGGTTGGGGTATCTGTGTTTGCTGCCTTCACACTTGAGCATCCCCATGACTTGTCTTCCCACCGCTCTGGTTGTGTTTGATTTTGGTGAATTTAAAATTTCAGTTTTTTCCCTCCTTTCTGTCTCCTGGCAGTCAGTTTTTTCATTGATACATCCTTTTGCAACTGTCTGCATCTTAGAGCTGCTAATTCGCTGCTGCCAACTTCCCCTGGGTTTAATTTATACAATATGTTTATTTTTACTGCAATTTTTTCCTTTTATTCCAAGCCAAGATAATTTTGAACTCAAGACGCCTTCTTTTATGATCGCAGATTTATGAGATTTTGGCAAAGCCGCCATAAGCTGTAATTACTCTTCATTGTTTTTGTTTACATTTCCCCCCTGATCAATTTTTGCTAATAATCCCTTTCAACTTGTGGAAATTGCCCTTTTTCCACCTCCGGGTGTGTTTCTTTTGATGCATGCAGAAATCCCTTCCCAGAGCCGTGGAACCGGCTCAGGGCTGTCTGTACCTGCACGAGAGCTCCTCCTCTGCTCACAGGGAGCTTTCCTCACATCCATTGTTCTCCCAAGGGAATGAGGTTCCACAGGCCCTGGGCTCTCCAGGACTCCATCCCAGCGGCAGCCTGGACCCTCTGTGTCCTCTCCTCCAGCTCCCAGAGCTGCACAGCTGCTTCACAAGCTGCTGCCACCTTGGCCAGGCTGGCCTGCAGAGCTGCAGCTGCATCCCAGAGGGAACATTCCCCACTCCTGTGCACCCCTGGTCCCCCAGCTCCTTGCTTCAGCCCCTGGGGGTAGTGGCAGAAGGGCTTCTCTCTCCTTGTGGTCCCACAGCCCATCTCCTGCCTACTCCAGAGCTGCTTTTCCAGTGGAAGGCAGCGGATGGATGGATGGATGGATGGATGGATGGATGGATGGATGGATGGATGGATGGATGGATGGATGGGGGATGGATGGGGGATGGATGGATGGGGGATGGATGGGTGGATTGTGGATGGATGGATGATGGATGGATGGATGGATGGATGGATGGATGGATGGATGGATGGGGGATGGATGGATGGATGGATGGATGGATGGATGGATGGATGGATGGATGGATGGATGCATGGATGGATGCATGGATGGATGGATGAATGGATGGATGGATGATGGATGGATGGATGAATTGATGGATGGATGGATGGATGGATGGATGGATGGATGGATGGATGGATGGATAGGAGGGAAGGAGGGATGCAGCACATCCCTTGCCCAAGCAGGACCACCAGCACAGTGGCACCCTCCAGTAGAGCATCCTTCAGTTGAACCCACTGCTTTTGAGGGTGAATGAGTGTGTAAGAGGAGAGGAGGGAAGCCCTGTCCATGGTTAGGTGTTGAAGATGGGGTTTTCCCAAGGAAGGAAACATTTGCCTCTGACTAAAAATTCCCACCAGCTGCAGCTGCTGGCTCCTCTGGTGCTTTATCTGCCATAGCGGGGATGGAGGGGATGCAGAGTTTGCATTCCTAGCAAACCCCTGGAGATTGAAAAGGATGGCAGTGGGGAGATGCTTTGGCTTGGGAGGGACTGGAGGGAAGCCCAGCTCCTTGAAGGAGTTTTGGGCTTTCCTGCATCTATCCTGGAGATGCAGGAAAGCCCAAAACTCCAGCCAGGAGCCTGAGCTGAAGCCCTCTACTGCCCAGAGGATCCCTTCCATGCTTGACAAAAGGCAGCAGCTCCTCCCAAGCCATTCCTGCTTGGAACTGCCAATTAGAAGCACATTTCCAACTTGTCAGTAGCAGCAGGCAGAAGTAGGAATGTCAGGTAGATCCAGAGAGCCAGTGTGTGTGACAGAGGGCATCCTTGCTCACCCCATGCTCGGGTTTGGTGGGGGCACAAGGGGCCTTGGCTCTGCGTGGCACCAGCAGTGCCAGAGGGGCAGGAGCATGCACAGGCTCTGGTGTTTGGGTGCCTGGGTTAATGTGGCACAAGCCCAGAGGTGTTTGATGCCTGCTGTTTGCTGGGGAACCCTGATGCTGGGTCCCTGGTGCAGGTGTAGCCTGATGCCTGTGGCACTGCCTGTCCCTGTGTGTCCCTGCACTGCCGTCCCTCCCCACAGCCATCCTGGGCTCTGACATGCTCTTCTTGCAGGGGTGCCTGGAGTCAGGGATGTTTGGAGCAGCTGGCTGGGCTGCAGGCAGGGGCTGGCTCCAGCTGTGGGCATCCCTCTGCTCTGGGATGCCTGCTGCTGCTCTGCAGAGACCCGGTCACAGAGGAAGTTGCCCAGGTCAATCTGAGAAGCTTGGGTGCACCAAGGGCTCATCCTGCTCTTTAATTGTTCTTCACTGGCCCCTGGTCCTGCTTCCCACCCCGGTGGCTCTGGGTGGCCCGGGCAGGGCTGTGGGGCACAGCTGTGTGTCACTGCAGGGCGGTGGGGCTGTGGCTGCAGCTCTGGCTGCTTGGAGATAACATCTTTCCCTGTAAATGTTATTATCCTGTATATGTTTGGGCCAGGGAGAGAGGGGGGGTCACCATCTGTGTTTTCCAATAAAAGCAAATTAAAGTTGAAGCCCATTAAGGATAGCTCAGTTGGGATTCTGAGCAGGACTCTGGAACCTGCTGGGAGCGAGTTGCTTGCAGCCTGTGCCACCAAGCAGGGTGACAAAACCTCATTTAGTATCAGCAGTGCTGGGAGGTGGCACTGGCTGTGCTCACTGTCCCCACTGTGGGTGGGGGTGGCCCCAAGGAAAAGAGGGACAGAGCTGGCCACAAAGCCATGCCCTGGGTTTGTGTCACCCCTCCTGGTCCCCTCCATGCTCTTCACATCAGATGATGGGCAGGGCTTAGTGAGGAAGGGGTGATGTTGTCCAAGAGCCAAGCATGTGCTCCTTACCCAGTGATGCTCTGCAGCCTCCAGGCTGCATCCCAGGACTCCTGAGGCCACCTGTGCCTGGGACCACAGGCCAGTGGGTCTGGTAATACAGGATACTGTGTCTAGGATACAGGAGAGTGGCTGTGGGTATCAGAGGGGGCTGGGCAGTGCTGCAGCACCCTGGGCATTACACCCTGTCCCAGTGGCTGCAGGGCACAGTGGTGGGAGCAGGTTAATGTGTTATACAGCAGCTCTTTGCCAGGATGCTGCAGCCAGGAGCTGCACATGGCACCTGCTCCTGCACACCAGTGACAGTGGCTATGTGTTTGGGCACTAGTGGTGACACCAGTGTCTGTCCCCCATGGGGTGGCTGTGCCACACTCAGCTGGACCAGAGCACTGCGTGGTGGAGGCTGATGGTTCCTTTGGGGCTGGGGCACCTTTAGAAGGAGCTTCTGGGCATGGGACTCCAACCTCCCAGAGGACCCCTGTGTCCGTCCCCAGAGAGGAAGAGACACCTGGAGGCTCTCAGAAGGAGCATGACCCTGTTCTATCCTCTTGGAAAAAGGCCTACTGGGGAATTCAGTCTCTGCTGGGCCTGGATGAGACTGGGTGCAACAGTTTACCCTGGGACTCCCTCCCTCAGGGTATCTCCCAGCCCATGGGGTCAGTGCCACCAAGGAGAGCCATCAGCAGTGACAGTAGCAGTGGCTGTTAAACGCCTTCATCTGGGTCTCCTCTGTGTGGCTCCTGCATTCCCAGCAGCAGCAGGAGGGCCTCTGCTTGCTGGCATTTGGCATCTGCATTGTGTCCTGCCAGCAGCCTGCCCTCGCTGAACTCAGACCACCTACAAGTCCCAGCTCCTTTTGGGACAGATGCTGCCAGTGGGTCCCTGGTGCTGCTGGAGCAGCTTCCCAGAGAGCTCTGGTGGGCTTTTCCTGTTTCTGCTGACCTGTGGAGCAGCTGGTGTGGGGAAACTGGGACAGACAGGATGAATCTGCAGCTGTGAGTGGGATAATGTGTCAGCTGGATGGAGAGTGGTCCAGCCTCACATCCAGCCTCACATCCAGCCTCACCTGCTTCTTCAGCAGGGGCTGAGAGGTCACAAAATCAGAATTCCCTTCTGAAACCTGGAGCTGTCATTCTCCTCGCAGGCAGGCAGGTGAGAGGGACAATCCTGGGTGGGACACTGAGTGCTTGGAAAGCAGGACACGTGCTGGGGTGACCTGCAGGACCCCATGGGCTGTTGAGTTTGGCTTCTCCTTGCTTTGAGCTTTTCAGCAGTGGAGCACCCTGCAGGGCAGTGCTTGCACAGCCAGGCCTTCACAGAGAGAGGAGGAGCTGGGAAGAGGGTCTGGAAGCTGCTGGATTTGGGCCGTGGCTGTGCTCAGCCCTGGCTCCTGGCTCACCCAGTGGCATTGCCATGGCCCCCATGCCAGGTGCAGCTCTGCCCCAAGCCCAGCTTTCCATATTTTCTGGTCTAGCAAGGCTGGGAGCTAAAGACCAGTGGTTTCTTTCTGCTCAGCAGTGTCAGCCCTGGGTTTGGTCCCCTGAGAATGGTCCAGACAAGGTGTGGGCAATCAGAGTAAGGGAGGGATTTTGGTGGGAATTGGAAAGCATAGCCCAGCTCATGGCACTTCTCTCATGGAAATGCAGGGGGAGTTCCACCTGGGATTGCTGCAATGCTGTGCCAAGGGCAGAGCATTGGGGCCATCCCCTTGTTTGACACCAGTCCTGAACCCTAGTGTCTCATCAGCTGAGCACCACCCAGTAACTGGGTGAGAGTGATCCAGCAGGTTCTGCTGAGCCTCACCAGCTTCCATCCCCTGCTCCCTTGCTGGCTCTGGGGCTGGCTCCTGCCTCACAGGGCTTGCAGGAGCTGTGACTGATGTCCTAGGGAACTGAGGAGCGAGGAAGGCCCCGTGACTCCCCCAAACTGAGGACATCTTTCCCCTGCCCGTGCTGTGTGGTATCTCTGGGGTCAGCTCTCCCTGCTCCATGGGCTATCAGTCTGGATCCTGTTTGGCTGGTCAGAGGCACTCTGTGCAATGGAGATGATGGACATCATCCTAATCCTTAGGTCTCTGAGTCTGGCTGGACCTAATTTTTCAGGGAAGGGTGCTGAATGAGCAGGTACCTCAGTGCTGGGTTCCCAGCACCAGGAGCACCGGTGTGACCCTCTGTGCCTGACCTCGGGGTGCCCTTTGGGGGGAGTGGGGCGTGTTGGGGTCCCCATCGCAGCTCAGTCAACCTCCCTCCATCAATCACTGTCCCCCTTGGAGTCTGAGTGGATCCCTGAGTGCCATATCCCAAGGATCCTGTACTGCTGCTCACAATGCAGGGAGCTGTTCCCGCGCCAGGGCTCAGCCGGGGGGGGATTGGGTTTCAGCTCGTTCCGCTGGCCCCTGGCCAGGCAAAGCAAAGCTCAGGGCTGCAGGGAAGGGCCACTGGCTTTGCTCGGCCCCGCTCAGCTCACGCTGGCAAAAATATCATGATCAGGCTCCAGTAAAGCACAGGAGGCAGAGAGGGGCCTTTCAGCATGGGGAAGGGCAGGGATCTGTGCTGAGGGCTCCTGGGGTGGGGACAGACGGGTTTCTCATTAGCCACCCCCTGCCCCGGGATGTGGGGGCTGTGCCTGAGGCCAGGGTGGGTACATGGTTCCTGAAGCACATGTTCCTGCATGGAGGAGCTCATCCTGACCTGTGGTGTCTCCAGTGCAGATCCTGATCTTGCTCCCCTTGCCTGGGCTCTAACACTATGTGTCCCTCCAGCCTGGAGCTGATGAGGTATTTTAGGTGGGCTTCCAGGTCATGTACGGGACTTGGTGACAAGGAATGATCTCCCACTGTCTCTGCCTTAGGATGACTTTGCTCCCAGCCCATCAGAGTGAGCTGGAAGCTTCTTGCCTGCTTTGCACATCCAGCACTGGCCGCAGCTGATGTGGTCATGGGTTCACGAGAAGCTTGCTCCCTGTGTTGATAATGTTGGACCAGGATTACAATCCTGGCAAGTGTCCTACCCTGAGAGAGGAGCCTTCGTGAGGAGTGAAAGGGGAAGGGAAAAAGTTGTGGGTGGAAAAATGAGGGTGGAGGCTCCAGCTATCTGTGGGGCTATTTATTTGCCCAGCTGTTTCTTTATCTGGATGAGCTTGGAGCCTGTGAATGTGAAGCATTTGCCAGGACTTCTGAGAAGCTCAGGTCCGGATACTCCAAATTGGTCTGAATTGGCAAAACTCCACGCAAGTTATTTTTCCGGATGGAGAGAAGTGTGTCTGCAACATGCACAGCTCCTCTGTTAATCCCTTCCACCTCCAGCCTCTGCTCCTGCCCCTTGGTCCTGCCACCCTCCATCCCCACTCCTGGCCAGCCCTGCTGCCACCAGGACCCAGCGTGATCCCAGACTTGTCCTCCCCTCCCAGTTCTGTCCACCAGTCTCATTCCTGATCTGGTCAGATGGGAAAAGCTGCTGCAGCTGAGAACCCCACACTCATCTCACTTGTGGCTGAGCAGCAAGAAGACCATGTGGAAGCACAGGAACCCCCATCCAGCATTTTCACAGCAGATCCTCTGCACGACGCTGTCTTAGCGTGGCTTCGAGCATCTGGAAGTGGTGGGGTGGGGGTGATGGTGTGGCTGGAGATGCCAAGTGTCCCTCCAGAGCCATGGTGTGCCCTTAGAGCAGGCAGCAGTGCTGGGGACAGCCCCAGTGCTGGGGGAAGCTGCTCAGAGAGAACATCTCCAAAGTGAGAAGCACAGGCACTGGTCCCCGGGTGTCCCATGGGGAGCAGTGTGGTTCCCTGTGGGAAGTGGGACAGAGCTGTGTCTGCTGGTGTGGAGCAGCTGCAGATTTATTTAGAATGCTGTGGGCAGCATGTGGAGCTGCAGATAAACACACGGGAGGGGAGAACAGAAGCAACAACATTGAGGAGACGCTGCTGTGCAGGGAGGGCTGCACTGAGCTGCAGCTATCGCAGCCACCAGCGGTGGGCCAGGGGCCAGGCTCCCACCCCTGCCACTCCCACATGGCTTTGCTCCATGGCCTGGGTGCCACGGGGATCCATCTTCATGAGGCTGCCAAGGAATCAGCCTCTCACCCTGTTACCTGGTGCTGCCAGACCAGCAGGATGGCACCATGAAAGTGGCTGTGACAGTGAGTGAAGTTGCCAAGGTGGTGGTCAAGGCATTAACAGCTGGCCTTGGGGTTGCCCATGGTGGAATTGGTCTGTGTTTTTTGTCCCCAGCACAGGAGCTGGTCCTGTTATGTGCCCATGTGCTTGTATGAGCATGGGGCAGCCCCAGGTAGGACCAGGGAAGCTGCTGGGGGAGATGTGGCTGTGACAGCCCACCATGGTCACCCTGGGCACAGAAGTGGCAGGGCAGGGCAGCCCAGTGGAAACTGCAGGTGGAGGAGCTGCCTCAATAGATGATGGGTTCCCATGCCTTGGGGCTTACCACACTTTGTGTGGAGCTCACACCTGTGGCAGAACTTTGTCCAAATGATGTCCCTGGGCCTGGAGTCACCTGTCACTCAGAAGTGTCCATGAACATCTGGAACAGGTTGCCCAGAGAGGTTGCCCAGACTCCCCATCCCTGGCAGTGCCCAAGGCCAGGTTAGACAGGGCTTGGAGCAACCTGGGATAGTGGAAGGTGTCCCTGCCCGTGGCAGGGGATGGAATGAGATGAGCTTTAAGGTCCCATTCAAACCAAACTCCTCTGGTCTGTGATTCATCCAAGATCCTCACAGAGATGCTGATGTCATTGCAAAGCCTCTCTTGGTGATTTTTGATCAGTCTTGGGATTTCAGAGAGGCCCCAGCTGACTGGAAGTCAGCAAACATTGTCCTAATTTTCAAGAAGGGCAGGAAGGAGGACCCTAGAAACTACAGGTCTGTTTCACTTCATTGCCTGGTAAAATCAAGGGAGAGCATTATTCTGAGAAGTATTGAAAAACACCTGGAGGACAACGTAGTCATTGGTCACAGCCAGCACGGCTTCATGAAGGAAAGCCCTGCTTATCAAACCTGATTTCCTTCTCTCACTGGGTAAACCCACCTGGTTGATCAAGAGAAGCCAGGAGATGGAATCTTTTTTGATTTCAGCAAAGCTTTTGATACTGTCTCTCACAGGATCCTTCTGGACAACCTGTCCAGCCCCCAGCTAGATAAACACATCATGTGATGGGTGAGAAACTGAGAGTCAGGCACAATGGGTGACAGTGACTGGGGTGACATCAGACTGGTGACCTGTCACTGCAGGGCTTTGTCATTGCCCTGCGCTCTTCAGCATCCAATGACTTGGACACAGGACTGGAAGGAATATGAGGCAAGTTCACAGAAGATACAAAACTGGGAAGAGCTGTTGCCTTCCTCAAAGGCAGGGAGGCCCTGCAGAGAGACCTCAACAAAATAGAGGACTGGGCCATCACCAACCATGTGAAGTTCAACAAGAGAAAGTGCCAGATTCCTTACTGGGGATGGGGCAACCCTGGATGTGTGGGTGGACCAGGCAACAAGAGGCTGGAGAGCAGCTGCAGGAAGGGACCTGGGATCCTGGTCAATGGCCAGCTGGATCTGAGTCAGCAGTGCCCTGGCAGCCAGGAGGGCCACCCGTGTCCTGGGGGACATAAGGGAGAGCATGGCCAGCCAGGCAAGGGAGGGGATTGTCCTGCTGTGCTCTGCAGTGGGGCAGCCTCACCTTGAGTGCTGGAGCAGATTTGGGCACCACAATATTAAAAAGACATGAAGACATGAAGTTAGACAGCATCCAATCCAAAGGAGGCCGTGAGGATGGGGAAGAGTCTGGAGGGAAAGCCATATGAGGAGATGCTGAGGTCACTTGGTCTGTTCAGCCTGGGGGAGACTGGAAGAGACCTCATTGTGCTCTTCAACATCCTCCTGAAGGGCAGCAGAGAAGCAGGTACCAATCTCTTCACTCTGGTGAGCAGTGATAGGACTTGAGGAAGCGTCTGGAGCTAAGTCAGAGGAGGTTTAGGTTATATATTAGAGGAAGGTTTTTCAACCAGAGGTTGGTTGGGCACTGAACAGGCTCCCCAGGGCAGTGGTCACAAGCCTGTCTGAGTTCAAGGAGTGTTTTGACAGCACTCTGAGGCACAGGCTGGGGGAGTTGGGGTTCCCTGTACAAGGCCAGGAGTTGGATTCCATGATCCTTGTGGGTCCCTTCCAGCTCAGCCTATTCTATGATTCTATAATTCTAGATTGGACAGGGCCTGGAGCAGCCTGGGACAGTGGAAAGTGCCCCTGCCCATGCAGCTGGATGAGTTTTAAGGTCCCTCCCAAAACCATTCTGTGGTTTCATGGTTCTGATTCACATCCCCTTGTGCTGACCCTGCAAGGGTCACTGTACTTCATGGGGACCAGCTATTCCCAATTTTCTATAATTCAGGTGCTCTCTGCTCAGTGTAACCTCATCTCCAAAAGGATTTCAGCCTGGGCAGCAGCTTGGTGCAAAAACTGCCCCAGAAGGGGCACATTGGAGTGTTACAGCTGTGTGTGATGGGGACCACAGCCCTGGGACCCCCTGCACTGTGAAGGGTGATAAACAGGAGCCTCAAACAGGAACCAGGTTTAGGGAGGAAGAAGAAGGAAGCTGAGCTAATTTAGTTGTCTTGGAGATGGATCATTTGCCACCCGTGAGCACCACAAGAGAGAAGGATTTTGGACTGCAGAGTCTTTGTAGAAGGAAAAGGAAATCCAATAGCTGGCAGCTAAATGGTGTAAATCCAGACTAAAATTAATGGAATATCTGGTGTTTTTTATGGGAAGATAATTTGCCATTGGAAAAACTTGCTTAAAACCTGCAAATTTCTTCTCCTCCTTCTCTCTGGGCCAGCCAGAATGGATGCAGAGCTCCAAGGGGATCCTTCAGCTGAGGATAAGGGGGTGGGAGCAGTGGTGTACTGAGCACATTTCCACTGCACTGAGTTTTCATTGAATAAAAGGCTTTTAAAAATGCAAAATGCTTCAAAATATGAACTTTATTTGGGGAATTATTTGTAATGACTTAGAATATATCTTGTTTTCCATTTTAGTCACTGCTATTAATGCACTTACTATGCACCACTGTCATTGATAGTTAAGATAAAGTAACAAATTCAGGGGGTTTTTAATGCTTCTTGCTAGCACTGTGTGAAAAATGTTGTTTTCATTTCAGATCAAACGCCACTGGTGTTTTAATGAAAAAGCAAGATCCTCTGATAAAGTAAACAGTATTATTGGCCTATGTAAACAAATACTCAGTTTAAAAAGAAATTTTGTAAATCTGACCCACAACATTTCGGGATTAGCTGTTTTCCAGAACTCTTCTCAGTGGGAAAAATTGAAAAGAAGTACTTTTTGCTTTTTACTCTTGGAATAAAACCAAATTTCGAAATCCTGGTTTCCTGTGAACTGGAAACCGCTGGCTGGAACCAGGAGTAATGAACAAGCCACAGTCTAAGGAGGATTTACTGCCAGGAGTAGGTGCAGGGAGCACAGTGCTGCCCAGGCACTTTTTGGGGTGCCAGTGGGGAGCAGGAGGTCACATGCATGGAGCAGTTGTCACCTCTGCATCCAGGCCTGGCTCTTCAGTGATGGATCTGCTCAAGGCTGAGCTTTTCTTCCTTTGTTTTTGTTCAATGGAGTGAAAGTGGAGAAGGTGGAGATGTTCTTGAGGGGTTTGTGGCAGTGTGCTTGTTTTTCTGGTGGGGAGAAGCACAGCAGAAGGACATGGTTACACCCAGTAACTCTCCATTCCCATTCTGGGACCACCCTTGGCAGTGTCCAAAGCCAGGTTGGACGGGGCTTGTAGCAACCTGGGATAGTGGGAGGTGTCCCTGCCCATGGCAGGAGGGTGGGACTGGATGGTCTTGAAGGTCCCTCCAACCCCAGCAATTCTGGGACTCTTAGTGTGTATGGGATGCACACTTCCCAGCATCCCTGCAAGTGCATTTGGCATCCCCAGGGCATGTGCTGAAATCAAGGGATTCACATTGTCCCTGCAGAACAGAGGGACAGAATTTCCCCTCTGGGCATGACCATGGTCTCAGCACAGAATCACTGGCCATGTGCTGCCCTGTGCAGTGTGTCCCACCACACTCCCCTCATGTCCAGCCTCGGTGTTTTGAGGCCTTTGGGCAGAATTTCTAAACTGCATTTCCTAAACTCAGGAATATTGTCCTATTTTCTTAAACTGTCAGCCCTGGGTGTGGTGCAGAAAAATCCCTGTATTGCCATGTGGCTGCAGACCTGGAGGAACAGAGAGTTACCCAGACTCTGCAAGCCACTCATGGAAGTGTCCAAAAAAGACTTTTGAGCACTCCCTGGGAAGTGTTAAAGAAGTGAGTAGATGTGGTTATTAGAGACATGGTTTAGTGCAGAACAAGGCAGTGCTGCAGTAATGGTGGGACTCAATGTTAGCTGGCTTTTTGAACCACGATTCCAAGAGTCTGTCCCATTTATTTCTGATGGGGCTGGCTGGCACATTCAGCTGCTCATGTTGGCCCAGATATTGGGGTACCATTACCTGAGCAGCCCTCCTTGTGCCATCAGTGGAGTTAAACCAATCTACAGCTATTTGGGATGAAAAGAGCTCCAGTGTGGGAAGCATCATGAGCTGCAGGAAGGGTGAGGAGGCCTTCCTGCAGCTCAGGAAAGGCTGAGCAGGACTTGTCTGTGCTGGTCGGTGACCATCACCTGACCTATTTCAGCCCAAATCATCTGGAAAACCAGCTTTAACAGTGGTTTAATTTTTTAGTACTTTTAAGTCCTAAAAGTGCTGTTCCTCCCCACATCCTACTGCATCTCAGAGGATTCTCCCTACTATGCAAAGTGCTGAGAAAAAAAAATCCCGCTTTTGGCAAAGGAAACTAGAAGGTGATGGAGGATCCCTGCTCAGGCTGCTCCTCATATGCAGCGGTAGAACTGGGCTGAGGGTACTTGGATTTAGGATTGAGAGGAGGAAAATCCAGCTTGGCTGATGGATGGAAGAGTCCTCACTCACAGCAGGAGACATTGCCTGTGCTGGGCACCTTGAGGTCCCACCTCAAATCCTGGGGTCAGTTTTGGGCCCTTAATGAAAATTATGACGTTGAGGGACTGGATCATTTCCATAGGAGGGGATGGAGCTGGGAAAGGGTCTGGAGCTCCAGGAGGGGCTGAAGGAGCTGAGGAAGGGGCTCAGCCTGGAGCAAAGGAGGCTCAGGGGGCCCTTGTGGCTCTGCAGAGCTCCTGCCAGGAGGGGACAGCCGGGGGGGGGTTGGGCTGTGCTCCAGGGAACAGGGACAGAACAAGAGGAAACAGCCTCAAGCTGTGCCAGGGGAGGGTTAGACTGGATATTAGGGAAAGTTTCTTCATGGGAAGGATGGTTGGGCATTGGCCCAGGGCAGTGGTGAAATCACCATCCCTGGAGATGTTAAAAAACATGTGTGGATGTGGCACCTGTGAACAAGTGGTTCACAAGTGGTTTATTGATGGTTTAATGATGAACACATGATTTAATGATGAACATTTGTTTGGTGCTGGGATGATGGTTGCACTTGATGATCTCGGAGGTCAGTTCCAACCTTAACATTTTTTGATTCCATGATTCTGCATAGGGGCCAGGGAGCAGTGGGCAGTGGGTGGGGAGCAGTTGGGTGGAGGGACCAGTGCCTGGGTCCCCTGGCTGAGATGTGGCCAAAAGGCTCAGTGTGGGATGGGCTCCAGCCCTGCAGCCCTGGGCTAGTTCCTCTCCACCTTTTTCCCTGTCTCCATCTTCAGTCCTTTCATCAGCAGCCAGTGACTCCTTGTTTCCCCTTCCTTCCACAGAGACACTGATGGACTCCACCACGGCGACAGCAGAGCTGGGCTGGACGGTGCATCCTCCCTCAGGGGTAAGGCATCACCTGACGGGGACCTGCAGCTGCTCTGGGGTCTCTTCTGCATGTGAATGTGGCAGGCTTGGCCCAGGAAAAGTCAGGCACTGATGCAAAGTGCCTTGGCCATGTGGAAAGAGCACAGTTGAGGTTTCCAATAGTTTTCTAGGAGATGATACTCCAAAAAATACCCTGGTGTTGGTGGGATGTTGTTCCCACCCCACAGAGTCACACAGTGTGGTGCTAGGGGAATCACAGTCTCCATAGAGCTGGCATGCAGCCACCTAAAAATGAGGAGAGGAAGAAACAATATGCCAAGGCCACCATCATTTGTCCCCAGTGTCTCAGTTGTTATTCCATTGCCTGTCACTTGTAGCAGGATGAGGGCATTAGGCTCAGGTCCTGAAAGGACTGGCATCCCACAGAGAGATGTTTGCTGGCTCAGCAGAACTACCTGTCTTCTTTACCAGGGCCAGGTGTATCCTGAAACATGTTCAAAGATCACCCTGAAGAAACTCCTTTAAAGCAGAGCTTGGGCAAGGCAGTGCATCAGGTTCATCCCCCAGAGGGTGCAAGCACTGCCCAGGCTCCCAGGGAATGGGCAGAGCCCCGAGGCTGCCAGAGCTCCAGGAGCATTTGGACGACGCTCCCAAGGATGCACAGGGTGGGGTTGTTGGGGTGTCTGTACAGGGCCAGGAGTTGGACTCAATGATTCCTGTGGGTCCCTTCCACCTCAGAACATTCTGTGACTCTGATTTCTGCACCCTTCCGCTCATGGGAGAAAACCAGAGTGGAGCCCCCTCTGTGTCCCACGTGGGGCATCACGGTGCTTCAGAGCATCCTGCCCACCTCTGGCTGTGGTAACCAGCAGCAGCCACAGTGTCCAACCCCCCAGACCTGCTCCCTTGCATTTGGATGGCCCAATCCAGCCTGGCCAAAGCCTGGAGATGCTTCCATGCCTGTGCATGGCAGCGGTGGCTCAGGCTCCATCCTGCCTTCCATCCACCCTCTGCAGGGGCTGGATGAAGACGTTTCTGTGGCCCTCACCCCCAGGCTGACAGCATGCCCCCAGTCTGAGCCGACTTGGCAGAAGAAAAGAAAGAGCCCAGAAAAGCCTTGTCTGGGAGATTAAACCGAGCTGTGCAGCGTGGCCGCGGTGCCGCGCCAGGCACGGGCGCTGCCCATCACCATGAGAAAGGGCAGAGCTGCCCGGCCCCGCCAGTGCCCGCCGAGGGGGATGACGGGCACACAATGCAGGGGAGAAGAGGTCAAGTCTCTTTCTCTCGTGGCCCAGCCTTTCTTGTTTGCGGTGTTTCCATATGTGAAGCACGCCCTGCTCCCGCTCCCCAGCCTGGCCGTAATGAGGCCGGGGCCTGCTGGAAGCCTCTCCCTGGGTTATTGTGCTGCTGCCTTCCTTTGAGCTCCCGGCATGTTAATTAGAGAGCCAAGAGAAAGGGAGAGGCTTCTAATTAAGCGTCGAGGAAGCGCAGGGGCTGGTGCACGGGGATGACTTTCTCTCCCATCTGGGAAAAGGGAAGTCTGGAGCCAGCCACTTGCTGTGGCAGGGATGTGGGAGGATGCTGGGGATCCTGAGCCTGGCCCCCAGGGTGCTCCCAGGACCCCCATCGGGGTGGAGATGCCCATCTGGACAGTGCCATGCAGTCCCAGTGGTTGGTGGGATCGCCTCCTGTCTCCACCTCTGAGCAGGGCCCTGAGGGGGGATATGGGCACATCATGTCCTGCTCTGTGTACATCATGGGTGACAATTCTGCGATGCCTTCATGGCCTCATGTCCAAGGGCAGGACAAGGCAGTGCATCCCACTCAGAGGTGGCTGGCCAGGTTGGATGCAGCCAGCATCACCTGGAAGACAGAAGCTGCCCTGTGCTCCTTTTTGGGGATTATTACAGACCCCAAAGCCCAAACAGTTGCTTTATGTCTGGCTCTGAAACTCTTGTGCCATTCATATAAGTCCCCAAACCCTGCCTCCATCTCCTGTTCATCCCAAGCCCTGGAGACTCTCATTCCATCATGTGCTGCTCCTGCCTGACCAAGGCTGAGCTTTCTGGGCTCGTGTCCTTATCCTTCCTGGGGGCTGGGGCAGGTGTGTGTGGGGGGTCCCTTGGTCTTGCTAGCTGCCAAGGTGGGGGTCTGGAGTGGTCCAGGTGAGGGAGAGCCACATCAGAGGCAGGGCAAGGGAAGGAATTGCTTCCACATACTTTGTCTTGATTCCCTCACTCCCCTCCCAACCAGTGCCCTGAAAAGCAGGGAGATCCTGCAATTTTCCACTAACACACCAAATTTATTTCTGGAAAACAAAGCAAATGCTCCGGCTGTGTTTTGCGAGGATGCTCTTCTTGTCCCCCAGCCCTGGCAGCAGATTTACAGCTACTGCCAATCTGAAGTGGTTGGAGCTGTTGGGGATCTTCCCTGACAGCCTTCTGTTGGGCTGTGAGCCTTGATGTGCTAGGAGCAATCTGTCTCCCATCTCCTGAGCCTCTTTCCCCAGTCCTGGGTGCCCTTGTGAGGCCATTTACAACCTGAGGGGCTGGGAGTGCTCTGCTCCTGCAGGATTTTCCCTGGATTTGGTCCTGGCACTGGTGCTGGATCTGGGCTGTGCTGCTGCCCTGCCCTGGGTGTTGTGATCCTGCATCCAGGGCAGGGTTTTGCTTGGGGTGTAACATCCATGGGAAACAGCTCGGCTTCCACTTGAACAGTTTTCTGAAGAAATTCAGAAGGAGCAGTTCCAGCTGGCTGGGACTGTGTCACACGCCAGCAGGATTCTGGTCCCTGTTGCCAGCATTACACAGATGCCCTGGGTGGGGATGGGACTGCAGGGAGATGCTCTGCACTCTGGCAGGGGCTGGGCAGGAGGAGATGCTCTGTGAGCTGAGGGTTCTCCTCCCACAAAGACCCTTCCCTGTTGGTGCTCCCTGCAGAGGAGCAGTGGCCAGTTACAGGCTGCAGCTCATGCCCTGCATCCCCCTCTGAAATGTCCCCATCCTACACAGAATGGAGACAACAAGCACTGGAGGATTTTGGGAAAAAACAGGCTGGGAAAAGGGCAGAGAGCTGGAGAAGGCCAGATGATATCACAGCAGCCCTGAGCTCTGTGGGGACCCAAGGGGACAGCTGGAGCTCTGTCGAGGGGGTTTAGACTGGATGTTAGGAAAAGGTTCTTCCCCCAGAGGGTGCTGGGCACTGCGCAGAGAATGGGCACAGCCTCAAGGCTGCCAGAGCTCCAGGAATGTTTGGACACCACTCTCAAGCACAGGGTGTGATTGTTGGGATGACTGTACAGGGCCATGAGGTTGACTTGATGATCCTTGTGGGTCCTTTCCAGCTCAGGATGTTCTCTGTAACTCCACGGAGCTTCCTCCAGAGCTGGCAGAGTCAGTCAGCTGGGGAGAGCTGGGCAGAGCTTCCCATGGGGAAATCTGTCAGCTCTGAGCTGTCTTGCTGAGAAGGATGTTGCTGTCATGGCACAGCTCATAGGCATGTCTGCATCCCATAGATCCAGTTCAGGACAGCTGGGGTTGGGACCTGAGCACCTGCTGGAGGAGCCCCAAAGCATTTGACTGTCAAAGGGGCAGGGATGAGGGCTCCAGTGGGACTTACCCAGCACCTCCCTTTTTGGGAACACAGCAGGATTGGCCATAGTCCCATCCTGCCCCTGGGAAGAGGCCCTGGCTGCAGCCAGGCAGGAGGTTTCATGGCTTATGAGGAAGCAGGTCCTGTTGCCATGTCTGTAACCAGTGGCACTGGTGGCAATCCCTGTGCTAAAGGCACTGTGTTCCTTTGCCAGAGGCACAGCAGTGCAGTGCAGCCATCGGCACAGTCCCTACTAAAACCATTTCTGCAGAGTAGTGGCCTTGCTGTCTCTCCAGCTGCAGAGAGGCTTGACCCTGAATCCAGGCATGGGGCATGGTGCTAGTGCCAGCAAGGTGGCCTGAGGGACCCCTTTGTCTGCACAGTGTGGAGTCTGCCTGGGGCACAGTGTGGGTCCAATCCTGCCCAGGCAGGTACAGGGCACCTGCAGGGGGGTGCTGGGAGGAGGTGCTGGGCACTCTGGGACAGCCTGTGGGACAGGGTGGGCACAGAGAGGGGCAGCTGGGGCTGGCAGAGCCTACGTGGCACATCGTGGGGATGGGAAGAGGTGAGCAGGGTGGGGAGCACCCCTTCAGAGCAGCCCCTGACTGTGTGTGTCCTGCCCACAGTGGGAAGAGGTGAGTGGGTACGATGAGAACATGAACACCATCCGCACCTACCAGGTGTGCAACGTCTTTGAGTCCAGCCAGAACAACTGGCTCCGCACCAAGTACATCCGCAGGCGAGGAGCACACCGCATCCACGTGGAGATGAAATTCTCTGTCCGGGACTGCAGCAGCATCCCAAATGTCCCAGGCTCCTGTAAGGAGACTTTTAACCTGTACTATTTCGAGTCAGACTTGGACTCGGCCACCAAGACTTTTCCTAATTGGATGGAGAATCCTTGGATGAAGGTGGACACGATCGCTGCTGACGAGAGCTTCTCACAGGTGGACTTAGGTGGACGGGTGATGAAGATCAACACTGAGGTGCGCAGTTTTGGGCCCGTCTCCAAGAATGGTTTCTACCTGGCCTTCCAGGACTATGGGGGCTGCATGTCCCTGATTGCCGTCCGTGTCTTCTACCGCAAATGTCCCCGTGTGATCCAGAACGGGGCCGTCTTCCAAGAAACCCTGTCGGGAGCAGAGAGCACCTCGCTGGTGGCAGCCAGGGGCACGTGCATTGCCAATGCTGAGGAGGTGGACGTGCCCATCAAGCTGTACTGCAACGGTGACGGCGAGTGGCTGGTGCCCATCGGCCGCTGCATGTGCCGGGCTGGCTACGAGTCCGTGGAGAACGGGACCGTCTGCAGAGGTAACCACGGGCTCTCCTCTGCTGGGGGCACTCGGGATTTGCGTCTGGGATCTGCATGAACCGTCTGGGAGGGACCTCCTTGGGCAGGGGTGGCAGAGGGGCACGTGTGGAGGCTGACTCCTTCCCCAGCTGCTCACTTCCTGCCCCAGGCTCATCCGTCCATTGCAGAGGTTGTCCATGACCTCCGGGTCCCCAGAGTCACTGGGTTCAGGGCTGGCGCCGGTTGCTGGTGCCATCCATGCTCTCCAGGTTTTGGAGGCACACACATGTGGTGCATGTCACCAATCTGCAGTTGCCTTCCAAAATCCTGGGGCTGTTATGCTGTTGGTTTTGCTGTGTGCTTTGGCATGGGCTGAATCTCTTCTTGGATGAGGGGAGTGGGAAGGCAGGGTCCCAAAAGGGTGCAGTGCGAGGGAGCAAGTTGTCTACAGTGTTTTCCTGGTGAGGTGCAAATGGCCCAGGGCAGGACATGGTCATGGCCTCTTCAGAGATACCTGGCCCCTGTGCTCCTCAACAGCCGGAGGTTTCCTGCCCTATAAATGTTCTGCCTCTCTAGATGTTCTCCTCCCCCACAGATGTTCAGAGCAGACTCTGTGAGTGCCTGCTGAGCTCAGCTGGGCACCATGGAGCCAGCCTAGTCCCAGGCCAGCAAGAGGCTCAGCACTCCCCTCCCTGAGCTGATGTCTGTGCCCCCGTCCAGTCATACATGGGCTCGGGAAGGTTCAGAAAGGAGCTCCTGGGGTTGCTCAGAGGAAGGTGGGGACCCCAGAGCTGTGTGATGGGCACCAGCAGCTGTGCCATGCACGGAGCAAACCACAGAGTTTGGCAAACAGGATCTTTTTCCCCTGTCCTGGCTGAACCTCCAAATCCCTCTGCAGTTCCAATAGCATTGGCACACTCCAAGCAGAGCCAGGGCTTCTGAGATCCATTACAGACACGTTGGTGGCCACTGCAGAGCCAAGGGAGGAGCTGTGTCTCCTCTCTTCTGGCTCTGAAGGTTTGGCCAGGTAGAACCAAAGCAAGGGGAGGGTGCTGGTAGTAGGAGACAGACACACTGGAGAGGGGAATGGAGAATCTGATTGTGCTCAGTAGGGACTGCAGGCTGTATCATCCCCTTGGAGAGGGCTCCATATCTGCTGCTAGTGGCTGGGCTGCTCATGCACCAAAAATCAGGTCCTGATGTGCTGTGGGGATCATTTAATATCCATTATTTCAGCTACTCCATGCTTAGCCACTGAACGCCTCTTCCCACCGAGCTCGGGCAGATCAAGTGTCTTACAGCCTTAGCAGGGATGGGGATGGGGGCAGCAAGGAAGCACTGCTGGAAACTGAGCCCGGCTGATCCCTGCCTCGAAGGGCAGACGGGGCTTTTACAACTCCCAAGTGAAGCATTCGTAGCAACACCAGAGAGCCCCAGTGATTCATGGCAGCTTTTCCGTCTCAGCCTGTTTGTTCCCGGAGCAGACCCAGCCCTGCACAGTGCTTTGCTCTGATGCAGCCGGGGTTTCCTGGGGAGCCCCCGGTGCCACTGCGAGCCCAGCCGAGGGGCAGCCCCGGCGCATGGCCCGGGAGGGGCTCCCGGGGCCGCTCCTGCAGAGCCCTGTCCCGCTGGGCTGGGGGAGCAGAGCCGGCAGGAGCGGGGGCCGAGGCGGGGGAGCGGGAGGGAGGGAGAGGCCGGTCCCCTCTTTGTCTGGGCAGCAGCAGCCGCAGCAGCAGCAGCAGGATTTTGGGAGGTCCGGTACCTCGGCAGCTGTTCCTGCAGCCGGTGCTGGCGAGCGCCGGCCCCGCGCTCCCCGCCCTCATTAATCACGCGGTGGCCGCCAGCCCATCGTCTCCATGGGGCAGCTGGCTCGGGACTGCCTCCCCTTCCCCTTCCCCTTCCCCTTCCCCTTCCCCTTCCCCTTCCCTTTCTCCTTTCTCCTTTCTCCTTTCTCCTTTCTCCTTTCTCCTTTCTCCTTTCTCCTTTCTCCTTTCCTTTTCATTCTCCTTACCTTTCCCCTTCTCCTTCCCGTTTCCCTTCCGTTTCCCCTTCCCCTCCCTCTTCACCTTCCTCTTTCCCTTTTCTTCCCCTTCCTATTCCTTTCTCCCCCTCTTGTTTTCTTTCCCTTTCCCTTCAGTCTTTGCCTTTGCCTTCCCCATTCCTTCTTTCCCTTCCTCTTCTCGCGTGGGGTGCAATCAGGGCTGGATGGCACCCGGGATTGTGCCCCTCCATTTTTCCCTGGCAGCCCCCAGAAGAGGAGTGGGGACTGGGAGGAGAGCCAGACACAGAGTTGGCAGGACAGCCATGGAATCTCTGTCCTCTCCCAGCCCTCCCAGTGAGCTGCACAAAGGGCTGGGAAGGGGCTGCTCACCCAGCTCTGCTCAGGAAGGACCTGTGGGATGTGTCGCTGTGGGATGTGTCTCTGTGGTCTGTGTCCCTTTGGGATGTGTCCCTGTGGGATGTGTCCCTGTGGTCTGTGTCCCTTTGGGATGTGTCCCTGTGGGATGTGTCCCTGTGGTCTGTGTCCCTGCGGGATGTGTCCCTGCAGGATATGTCCCTGCAGGATGTGTCCCTTTGGGATATGTCCCTGCATCCCTGCCCTCCTCCCGCCGGGTCCCTGCCCCGCTCCCTGTGGAGGCAGCGGCAGAGCCGCCTGGCTTGGAGGACTCACTCCTACATGTGGCTGGCAGGTTTGCTCGTGTTTCCAGGGGTGGGAGGGACTCTGGGCCCCTTTCCAGAAGCAAAACAATAGCAAATCTGAGCTGGCTTTGGGGGTGAAGTTCTCTCACACACTCAGGCGCCCAAACAGGACGTGGCAGGGAGCATGGGGGGCCAGGTCCTGCTCCACCAAGGGGTCCAGGTGGAGAAGGGCATCCCAAGGAATGGACAACCCCTGTGTGCAGCTGGAAGGAGTTGCTCATTTTCTCCGCTGGGTTTTTCATCTGGCTAATAGCACGGCAGCCTGCTCGCGGCAGTGTGCACAAGGGATATTTATGGAGGAAGTTCATGCATCTAACAGCTTAAGCTCTTCTAAGCTCGCAGCCCCAGCACAAAAGGATTTGGGGGCAGTTAACAATTCAGTGTGGTTAAGAGATTTTCATTTGGCTGGGCTGGCTTGCCGCTTCTGCAGGCCCTGTGAGGGGCTGGCTGCTGCTCCTCGCTGTGAGGGGCTGCACACACCCCAGCCCCGTCCTCCCCGCTTCACCTTCTGCTCCCTGCCTGCTTTTCTCTCTCCATCTCCCTGTTCTTTGTCTGCGCCTCCCCCTCCTCTCCTCTCCCCTCCCCTCCTCCCATGCAGCACATCGAGCGTTTCTCCCTCTGCCTCCCGTGCCCATTGGCTCCGCTCAGGCACGGCGGGGGCAGAGCCATTGTGTGCCCTTGGGCTGGCTGGACAGAGGATGGGCACTGCCTGCATGGTCTGGGGCTCAGGGACAGAGGATGGGCACTGCCTGCATGGTCTGGGGCTCAGGGACAGAGGATGGGCACTGCCTGCACGGCTCTGGGGCTCAGGGACAGAGGATGGACACTGCCTGAACGCTCTGGGGCTCAGGGTCAGAGGATGGGCACTGCCTGCACGGCTGTGCTGCTCAGGGACAGAGGATGGGCACTGCCTGCATGGCTGTGCTGCTCAGGGACAGAGGATGGGCACTGCCTGCATGGCTGTGCTGCTCAGGGACAGAGGATGGACACTGCCTGCACAGCTCTGGGGCTCAGGGACAGAGGATGGGCACTGCCTGCATGGTCTGGGGCTCAGGGACAGAGGATGGACACTGCCTGCACGGCTCTGCTGCTCAGGGACAGAGGATGGGCACTGCCTGCATGGTCTGGGGCTCAGGGACAGAGGATGGGCACTGCCTGCATGGTCTGGGGCTCAGGGACAGAGGATGGGCACTGCCTGCACGGCTCTGGGGCTCAGGGACAGAGGATGGGCACTGCCTGCACGGCTGTGCTGCTCAGGGACAGAGGATGGGCACTGCCTGCATGGCTGTGCTGCTCAGGGACAGAGGATGGACACTGCCTGCATGGTCTGGGGCTCAGGGACAGAGGATGGACACTGCCTGCATGGTCTGGGGCTCAGGGACAGAGGATGGGCACTGCCTGCACGGCTCTGGGGCTCAGGGACAGAGGATGGGCACTGCCTGCACGGCTGTGCTGCTCAGGGACAGAGGATGGGCACTGCCTGCATGGTCTGGGGCTCAGGGACAGAGGATGGGCACTGCCTGCATGGCTGTGCTGCTCAGGGACAGAGGATGGACACTGCCTGCATGGTCTGGGGCTCAGGGACAGAGGATGGACACTGCCTGCATGGTCTGGGGCTCAGGGACAGAGGATGGGCACTGCCTGCACGGCTCTGGGGCTCAGGGACAGAGGATGGGCACTGCCTGCACGGCTGTGCTGCTCAGGGACAGAGGATGGACACTGCCTGCATGGTCTGGGGCTCAGGGACAGAGGATGGGCACTGCCTGCACGGCTGTGCTGCTCAGGGACAGAGGATGGGCACTGCCTGCACGGCTCTGGGGCTCAGGGACAGAGGATGGGCACTGCCTGCACGGCTGTGCTGCTCAGGGACAGAGGATGGACACTGCCTGCACGGCTCTGGGGCTCAGGGACAGAGGATGGGCACTGCCTGCATGGTCTGGGGCTCAGGGACAGAGGATGGGCACTGCCTGCACAGCTCTGGGGCTCAGGGACAGGAGCTGATGGCTGCTGCTTCCAGCCCTTCATCCCTTCTGCAGCTCCTCTCCATCACAGCAGGGCATCTCTGGTTCCTGCCTTCTCTTTGTTGTGCTCCTGCAGCACTGAGCACTGGGAGTCCTGGTAGTCCTGGTCTTGCTGGGGTGAAAAGGGATGGTTTTGCCATGCAGAAGCTGGTGGTGACACTCTCTGGCTGTCAGAGACATCTGGTGTCATCCCTTGGGGTCACAAGCCTTCCTAAAGAGGAGAGGAGCTGCTGAGCTGATGGGATGAGGAGAAACCAAGTCAGATTCAGGCTGGCAGCTGTCTTCTCCTTGGCTCTCTTCTCTGTTCTCTGCCCCTCTAGTCTGCTTTTGTGAGACCCTCCTGCAATGTTGCCTCCAGCTTTGGAGTCCCCAACATTAGCAGGATATGGAGCTGCTGGAGTGATTCCAGAGGGGGCCACAGAGATGTTATGAGGACTAGAGCCCCTCTGCTCTGCAGCTAAGGCTGGGAGAGCTGGGGATGTTCACCTGCAGAGGACTCCAGGGAGAGCTCAAAGCCCCTTGCAGTGCCTAAAGGGGCTCCAGGAGAGCTAGAGAGGGACTGAGGAAAGGGATGGAGGGACAGGACAAGGGGGAATGGCTTCAAATGGACAGAGGGCAGGAACAGATGGGATATTTGGAAGGCATTCCTGGCTGTGAGGCTGGTTAGGCCCTGGCACAGGGTGCCCAGAGCAGCTGTGGCTTCCCCTGGATCCCTGGAAGAGTCCAAGGCCAGGCTGGACGGGCCTTGGAGCAACCTGGGACAGTGGAAGGTGTCCCTGGCCATGGCAGGGGGTGGGACTGGATGGGCTTTAAGGTCCCTTTAACCCAAACCATTCTGGGATTCTCTGATTTTGCAGCTTAAGGTGGAGCTGGCCCTCCCCTGAGAGGAGCCCCAGGGCTCAGCAGGGTCCCCTTCTCTGCCATGATTTTGATGGCCAGGGCAGCAGATCTGCCACCACCCCACCATGTGTGGGTGACGTGGGCTCAGGTGTGACAAGCATGTGTGACAAGGACCCAGAGCCATCCCTCCAGCACAGAGGGTGGGAAGCAGCCAAGCTGTACTTGGGATTTGGAGGGGGCCAAGTGTGTGCTGAGGGCTGAGAGCAGCTTCCTGATGTGCTGGAGCAGGGCCTGTCTGAGCTGTCTCATAGTCACAGCCCATGAGGACATGATGTTTTCCTGATAAAAGGCTATTTATGGCTCTGGGCCTGTTTTGGGTCTGGGCCTCCTCTGATAAAGCTGGACCCAGCCAATAAATTGTAAGGCTCATGGGGTAATCGAGTTCTTCCAGGAAGCATTCCTGGTTGAACTGGAGCAGATACAGCCAGTTGTTCTGGAAATGTTTCCAGAGACAGAGAACTGCCCATTAAATGCTTCCAGAGGCTGTCCCTGCTTTCTTACTCTGCTGGGCCTGGCACTCCCACCTCAGAGAGCTCCATCCATCCATTGCCACACCTCTGTGCTCTCTGTGCCTGTTTGAGGGTAATCTTTGGCCCCTGCTCCTCTGCTAAGGTTTTCAGCCAACTTTTTTGGCTCTCCCCAGCCCTTGGCACTGCTTTAGCATTTCCCTTGGCAGATCCAGTTCCCCACATACAGGCTACTCATGGCAATCAGCTGCATGCCAGAGGGGATGCTGAGATTCCCTCTGCCTGCATCTCCCCTCTGTTTAACCACTTTGGCAATGGCATTTCTCTGGATGCTTTTGGAGGATCCTTGTCCTTTCTTGTGGGATTGGGAGAACTGGGACTGCATCCTTGTCCCTGTAGGTGTGATTTGACACGTTTGTACTGAAATGCAAGTTTCTTGCCTGTGCCCAGTTCCCCAGGGATTGCTGTATCAGGAATCCATCATTCTCAGTATTTACCACTCCACAGCTTCCATGTCAACAGCTAACTTTATTGGGAACACTTTGGGCTTTCTCCTGGGTCATTGATAAAAATGTTAAACAGCCCAGAGGCACGAACCACATTTGTTGGCTGCAGCAGGAGCAGCCCCGCTTGCATCTCCGGCCGCGCCGTGTCTGCCTGCCAAGTTTTAATTCATCGAGGATGTCCCATGGTGTCGGTGGAGCCACTGATTTCAGAACCAAAATATCCCGTGTGTTAGCCAGGGAAAGGCTCTGCAGAGGTTTGGGTGGGTGACATTAATGCCATTACCCCCCAGTCAATCTTGTAATTGCATCAAAAACCCATACAAGGCTAATTTGCCTTAATCTGTTTTCCCTGAGTGCACACAGGTTGGCACTACTATCCCTGCCTTCCTTTAATCCCTCACTGACCCAGTCCTGGAGCTGTCACAGCCTTATTTGACTGGTACTGATGTTGCAACCCTAAAATAGCCACAACTGCCTCATTTAGCAAATAGCTTTTTCCTCCATCTCTGAAACACCCTGCTGCCTCACGGCGTGTGGAAAGTGAGCATTGAGTGTGCCCCAGTCCATCACTTACACCCCCTTAGGTAGGTGCTGCCCTGACAGGCTTATTTAGCAATGTTTAACTTTAGTGGCTGCTATTTAACATCTTGAGTTACTGCTGGAATGGAAAGTATTCCACCATCATCCTCAAAGATGATTACATCACCTGGCTCCTTCCCAAGTACAAAACAGGAATTTGTCTGCCTTTTCTACAGGCTTGTTGACAATTTGAATGCTCCCAGCCGGCCGGGGCTCGGTGGCATTGTTGGATTCTGCTTTTGGGGCTTCTCCCTCTCCTCCCTCTCTGTCTGGGAAGCAAGAATACAGGGTCTTTCTTTCCATGGCTTTGATTCTTCTTGCTGACCTCTCCATGTTGTGAGGCCAATTAGGGCTGTGGTGGTGACTGCAGCTGCTCATTGGGAGCCACTCCACACCTGCCTTCTGCTTGTCCTCTGCACATTCCTGTTGGAGTTTGGGCTTTGGGAGGTTGGAACAGGACCCAGGGGAGCTTGGCAGAGCAAGGGGGTGTCAGACAGGGGGGCTGAGGCATTGATTTGCTGGTGGTGTGAAGCCCCCAGAGATGCTGATCTCACAGGGAGGGTCACACATGGTCCAGGAGTGGGGCAAAAGATGTGCTACCAGAGGAGGGAGATGGACCACTCACCTTGAATAGGAAATGCAGCTTCTGAGGAACTACACCTTCTTGGGAAACAAAGGAAATGAGAGTTCCTTTCTCATTTTGCTTCCAAGACAAGGAATGGACTGAGACCTTCCACAGAAGTATTTTCTCTGCAGAGAAAGGGAGGAGATGAGGTTTTTGAGGACATGAGAGTGGATTTTGAGCAGCAGGAGATTGCAGAGCTCTCCCAGCCCTGCTGTGATGGTGCAGGAAAGACCTCAGCAGGATGCATGAGGTGATCTGGGAGCAGCCCATGGGAGCCCAGAAGGGAACAGCCTCTTCTCATTTATCAGTGTGAGCAGGTCAGAAATCCCTTGGGTTGGAGGGAAGGATGAAGATCTCAGGTCCAGCAAAGCCCTGAGGGAAATGATGGCCATTCCTCAGGGAAACGTGGTGGAGTTTTACATTACCACTGTCTGCCACAGCTGCTGCTGCCCAGAGCCTTTGCCCCAGCCCCTTCATCCCTCTGCTCAAGGTCTCACAATGGTTTGGGTTGGAAGGGACCTTGAATATCACACAGAACTGCAGGATGGTCTCTGCCCCCTTCCCCTCCTGGGATGGGCTGTTCCCTCCATCCCACTGTGCTGGAATCAGCGAGGGGATGTGGGGAGGGCAGTGAAAGCAGACCTGGGGCTGGTGTCCCCTCTGTCCCTCTGGGGCACAGGGACACCCAGAGACACGGGTGCTTTGCTGGAGCTGATGTGTACCCAGGAGAAAATCTCCCTCTGCTTTATTTTTACAGATGAAACAGCATTTTGGATCAAACACCACATTCCTGGTGCTGCTACACCCATGTGAGCAGGGAATAGCAGCTCTGGCAGCATCGTGTGCTGGTGCTGGTGGGAGAGCAGCATTTATTCATTTATTCCTCTCTCTCCTTCCTTGGCCTCCCTTTCCCCCCTCCCCCCCTTTTTTTTTTTTTCCTGAGAAAAGTGGTAAACATTAATAGGAGCTGGAATGAATAGCTGGGATTCAGGCCCAGGATTCCAGGATTTTAACTCATTATTGCCATAAAATGAAGGGAATGTAGTTTTTTGCTATTAGTTTTTTTCCTTTGATTGATTGAAAGCTCTCAAACATCTTGGGGGGGAAGGAGGATTTTTCCTTGAACTCCCCACAGTGCTGGATTTTTATGGGGCAAGAGGAGAATATTCTTCATCATATGTAACTTGAGGAAGATTGGAGAAAATACTGCTTTTGAGGATTTTTTTCTTTTTCATTTGAAATTTTTCAGCAAGCTGGGCCAAAGCCAAGAGATTGTATTGTACATTTAATTTTGGGAAATACCCTCCGACATTCTCTGCACTGATTTAAAATTTTTCTGATGTCAGATGAGTCAGATGTGCTCAGTTAGAGCACAGCTCTTTGATTTTAGCCACACTAGGTAAAAACCTTGCAGAGAACTTAATCTATAAACCATGATTAGCTCAATTAGCTCCAAGGAAACTTGTTATTGTTCCCCTTATGCCTTAGAAACATAATCTGTCACTGGGAAGTGCACAGAAAAGTCCCCATAAAGGTTGGGAAATTGAATCAAAGTGTTCATAGCTCATACAATGGCTCTGTTAACACAGACCAAACTTCAAACAAGGTTTAATGAGGTTTGGCCAAGGAAAATACACTTTTACTGTCATGATTTGAAGGAGACCTTAAGTTTGGTGATGCTGCTCTGTGATGCCCAGTCCTTGTGTGGGTGGTTGGAACTTAAACACCTCCTGCCTTCCCCTCCAGACCCTTCCCATCCTTGAGTTCCCTCTTTGGATGCTTCCCAAGAGCTTAAACAGAAGAGGCTCTGAACCACATCCTGTGGGCTCCAGCAGGAGTTTTCCTCCCATAGGGCAGCAGCCCCCTGCCCACCTGGCTTGAATGCTTTTGCTGGAGTCCAAGTAGTGGGGAAAGTGGCTGAAGGACCAGAGAAGCTGTAGTTTGTAGGATGGCAGGTCCTGGAGATGGAAAATGGGGAGCAGGGAATAGCATGAGCAGGAAAGTAGAAGTCATTTGGTCTGGAAAGCAGCCTGAGAGGGGGAGGCAGGAAAAGGTTGTGGTCTGGCACCCAAAAGGGGACCTGTGTGAACACATTGTGACAACCTGTGAAGCCTTTTCAGGTTTCTGCAGCAAGATCTTCAAAATCTGAGATCTCTTCTTCTCCTCAGCATGTTGAAATGACACCTGCCAAGGAGTTGGCATCCTCAAGAGTCCTTAGAGGTAACCCAGAGATTTTGGCTCTGCTCCTTGTGTCAGAAACCAGAGAGACCTTAGCAGAAACTGATGTTGTCACTTGGCCAGGGGGAGTCTTGATGCTTGAGTGTGTGGTTCTGCTCCCCAGGCACTTGGACCGGCCCCCAGCTCCGTGAGGGGCTGTGGGTACCCCAGTGATGCTGCAGCAGCAGCCAGGGATGGGCATCCCTGCACCCTGAGGTGAGGGCCCCCTTGGAGAGCCACAGGCTGGAAATAACTCCCATGGCCAGGAGCAAATTCCAACTGTGTTTGGAGGGAATATCTTCAGGATTTGGGCACTGACAGTTTTCATCAATGACAGCCTCCTACTTTTAGTCTGTTGGCACTTTCAGACTATTGGCACTTCTGGACCTCACAGAGACCCTGTGTTCAAACTGTTGTTAAGGCTGAAACCACAGCCAGCAATTTCCCCCAAAACATTGTGATCCCAAGAGTCCTGTGGTTGTTACACCCGCAGCTGGACAGCAACAGGAGCAGAGTGAACGATAAATGATCATGTGAGAAAGGGGTCATCATTCAGATACCAAAATGCCCAAACCCTCCAGGTTTGTCAGAGTTCCAGTGCAGCCTGAAGTGCAGCCCATGGAGCAGGCTAACAGTCTTGCTTTGCTCCCCATGGCATTTCTCCCAGCCTGGATGGCTTTGGAAAAGATTGTGGTGGCTTCTGAAGTGGCTGCAGGAGCAGCAGGCAGTACACTCCATGGGATGCCCCAGATCTGCCTTTTTATGGCCCAGGCTCTCCAGGAGGCTCCAGGGGGAGGCAGGAAGGGGCTGTGCAGCATCAGGACCATGTTGGGCAGCAGGGAGAGGTTTCCATCACACTGTTCCTCTTTGTGCCCCTCAGGACAGCCCTTCCTGGGCAGGGTGTCTGCATCCCCTGGGACATGCAGGATGGATGGATGGGGGCAGGGGCTGCAGGCAGTGGCCCCAAGTGCCCATGTGTATGGAACAGTCAGGATGCAGGACATTGCTGGGCATCAGACCCCTAACCTGGAATTTCTGAGGGGCTGGTCTCCCTCCTGAGACATTTCAGTGGAAACCATCTGTTTTTCCCAAGCCTTTCTCTGCCCCTTTCCCTCCCCTTCCTTTCACCTTATACCTCATCTCATGTACTGGTGACAGTTCTGCAGTGTCTGTCCATATTGCTGTCACCACAGAGGATCCCAGAGGATTATTTTGGCAGATTCCCTGTTCACTCCCACCTAGATGGTTTGGGATCCTACAGAACCACCTTTGGCTCTCAGAGATCTCAAGGAAGGAGGAGGAGGAGGAGAAGGTGATTCCTCAGGCTGCCCAGGCAGTGGATGCTGGAGCTGCTCCCTTGTGCCAGCCATCACCCAGAGGGTTCCCAGAGCTGGAGGCAGGAAGCTCAGGAGGGTTTATCCCAGTAAAGGGTAAACCCTCTGCTGCAGGCCTTTCCTTGCAGCATGGTGAGCAAAATGATTTCTGAGCCTTTCAGTGCATCTGTGCAGCCTCATTAATAAAACTGAATGAGGAAAAGGGGGAAAACAGGAATAGAAGAATTTGGGGAATGACTCATTCACAGAGAAGCTTCTCATTCCCCTTTCCCTGCAGTGCTGGATTCCCCAATCCCCAGTGATGGATTAAAGCCTGCCTTCCTTTGCCCTTGCAGGGCTGTTTGTCCTGGGATGGGGACAGTGAGCACTGCCATCCTGTCACCTGCACAGGTACCATCCCCTGCCTCAGCTGCCACATGGAGCCAGGCAGGAATGGTGGTGTTTTACTCTCAGTTTACACCCTGGGAGTGAACCTGTGGCACCAACTGAGGAATAAGAGATGAGGGAGGTGTTGTAGGAAAAGTAATCTCCAGGTTTTCTCCAGTTTGCTTTTCCATCCAGGCAAATCCCAGCCTCAGGACCTTCCTGGAGCATGTGCAGAGACAGGAAAAGAGCTGGGGAAAGGTCTGGAGCATGAGTCTGATTAGGAGTGGCTGAGGGAGCTGGGAAAGGGGCTCAGCTCGGAGAAAAGGAGGCTCAGGAGGGACCTGGCTCTGCAGAACTCCTGGCAGGAGGGGACAGCCACGTGGGGTCAGGCTCTGCTCCCAGGGAATGAGGGACAGGACAAGAGGAAACAGACTCAAGCTGTGCCAGGGCAGATATAGTTGGGTATTGGGAAATTTCTTTATGGAAAGGGTGGTCAGGCATTGGCACAGGCTGCCCAGGGTAGTTGTGGAGTTCCCATCCCTAGAGGTGTTTAAACAACAGCTGGATGTGGCACTTGGGAACATGTTTGGAGGTGATCTGACAGAGCTGGGTTAATGACTGGACTCGATGGTCTGGGAGGGCTTTTCCAGCCACAGGGATTCTATAAAAGGAAATGGCAGGAGGCTCTGGTTCACCCTCAGTCAGTGCTTACTCTGCTTGGTGTTCCTGCTTTCCAAAGGGGATTATGAAGCAGGAGAGGAATGTCACTCTGCCTGCTGCTCACTCACGTTGTCACCATGTGGAGGGCTAATCTGGAAACAGAGTGACAAATCTGAGAGTGTGGATCTTCATGATACCCTATAATTAGAACTGGTCTTTTTTTTTTTTTTTCCCTTCTTCTTGAAAGTTTTGCTGTCTGGCACAGATGGAAGTGATCCCAGTTTGTTTTTGTGTCTCTTGAATTAGAGCGTGGCTGCTCTTTCCAGGATTTCCCAGGCAAAAATATTCACATGGGGACCTGCCCAACAGGCAGGGTGGGTCCTCTGGGATGTGATTTTGGGTGTATTTGGCTCTCTGCACCTTTGCAGGGGCCGTGGTAGGGATTTATCCTTGTCCAAGGGCTGGTTTTCAGCACTTCCAGGTGCGAGGCAGACATGGAGTGGGTGAGGGCATGGCATGAAGGAAACACGTGGGAAAACACTTGGAGCAGAGTGTGCAGAGCTAAGCAGAGGGTTCAGACCTCTGCTTCAAACCCAGGTGCTGCTCAGTCCTGCCTAAAGAGTCCTGGAGTGGTTTGGGTTGAAGAGACCTTAAACAACCTCATCCAGTGTTCACCCTGCCATGGGAAGGGGCTCCTTGTCTTGGTAATCTCCAACACACCCTCCCCTGTCCCAGGTAATCTCCAACACACCTTCCCCTGTCCCAGGTAATCTCCAGCACACCTTCCCCTGTCCCAGGTAATCTCCAGCACACCCTCCCCTGTCCCAGGTAATCCCCAGCACACCCTCCCCTGTCCCAGGTAATCCCCAGCACACCCTCCCCTGTCCCAGGTAATCTCCAGCACACCTTCCCCTGTCCCAGGTAATCTCCAGCACACCTTCCCCTGTCCTAGGTAATCTCCAGCACACCTTCCCCTGTCCCAGGTAATCTCTCACACACCTTCCTCTGTCCCAGGTAATCTCTCACACACCCTCCTCTGTCCCAGGTAATCTCCCACACACCTTCCCCTGTCCCAGGTAATCCCCAGCACACCTTCCCCTGTCCCAGGTAATCCCCAGCACACCTTCCCCTGTCCCAGGTAATCTCCAACACACCCTACCCTGTCCCAGGTAATCTCCAACACACCTTCCCCTGTCCCAGGTAATCCCCAGCACACCCTGCCCTGTCCCAGGTAATCCCCAGCACACCTTCCCCTGTCCCAGGTAATCTCTCACACACCCTCCTCTGTCCCAGGTAATCTCCCACACACCTTCCTCTGTCCCAGGTAATCTCCCACACACCTTCCCCTGTCCCAGGTAATCCCCAGCACACCTTCCCCTGTCCCAGGTAATCTCCAACACACCTTCCCCTGTCCCAGGCTGCTCCAAGCCCCATCCAGCCTGGCCTTGGACACTTCCAGGGATGGGGCAGCTGCAGCTTCTCTGGGCAAACAAGAAGAGAGGCAATGATGTTTCTCTGGCAGCAGAATTCCTCCCTCCATCCCAGCTTTCCTGACCCAGTGGGGCTCAGTGGGGCTGTGGGAGAGCTCAGGAGGGGTTGCCAGGCCAGGGGTGGGAGAGCAGGACACTTGGGACCACCAAAGCTGCACCAGACCAACTGTTTCATACATTTTGGGGGTGCCCCCTCCGCATGATGGGGTTTCCATGGAAACCAGAGTAGTGATTTCCTGCATGCTGATGTGCTGGAAGGCCAAAAGCAAAGGTGGGAGGGAGGAAGCAGAGGATGGTGGGCAACAGGCCCTCCCTGGGGAGCCTCAGCCCCAGAGGATGGAGGAGAGGAGGGAAGGAGGACATTTTGCTACCTGAGCTGTGCTACCCTGAGCTTCAGGCAGACATTGTGATCTCCCTGGTGCTCAGAGCATGGCTGGGAGCGAGGGCTGGCCCTGCAAAGGGCTTTGTGGGGGCAGCATCCGTGAGGGTGGGGGTCTGGTGGTGTCTGCTCAGGCTGTGGAGCCCAACATGAGCTTGCAAGGATGCAGCACCATGACAGAGCTCCGTGGCAGCCCAGGGAGCTCACTAATAAGCAGGATTCATTAATTAGCCCAGGAGGAGTGGCAGCAGCAGCACTCTTGGTGTCTGGTCTGTGGCCTGGCTGTGTGCACTGGGGGGGACCAGGGCAGACCAGGACAGGGCTGAGACCCCAGCAGGGCTGAGGTGGCACCCCTGGACACAGACACATGCAGCCAGGTCCCCCAGGAGGGTGGGATGCCTCAGGCAGCTGCTGGGTCCCCACACGGGCACATCTGGCCCACATCTGGTGCCAGGCACAAGGTTTGCAGGGGTCCCAGGTATTAAATCCTGCTGGCTGCCTGCATCCTCCTTGGGGTGCAGAGTGCCCTCCTCTCGTGCCCTGCAGGTGTGTGGCACTGCCCTGGTCCTGCTGCAGCTGCAGCCCGGGGTGAGGTCCCCCTGTCCCCACTGTCACCCGCTGCCTTTGAACCCCGGCCGGGTTGCGGCTGCAGCGGCACCGAGTGCTGGAGCTGCTAGCAGACTGGAAATGTCTTTTGTCAAAGCTTGAGATGCCTCCAACCTCCTTTAATTAAAGACAATTACTGCTTTCAGCCCCTCTTCACAGCTCAGCTGGGTTGTTTGCAAACACACAGCTGCGGGAGGCTTTGTGCCCCTCTCCCAGTCCCGCTTCCCTGGAGACGCACAGAGGTTTCTTTATGATCAGCCTTAGGCTGGCGAGCAGTGAGGGAGAGGAGGGGGTGTCCCGGCCTCCTGGGGTGGCTCGTGGTGCAGCCTGGAGCAGCCCTGCCTGCTCCTGTCCAGCTTTTTCTGCCAGACCTTCGTCTGCTGGGCACGGCGGCTCTGCCAGAGGCGTGGAGGGATTTGGGGGGAGTGGAATGGACGTGGTTGGGCTGCCAAGGAGGCGCCTCTTGTCCGGCTGCAGAGCAGACCCACAGCTCTCAATGCATGCTTTTCATCAGCTCTGCTGGGTTAGCCATGACTGGGTTAGCCATGACTCTTCCTGCAGGAGCTGCATGGCCAGCCCAAATCTGGGCTTCCTCACCCCAAACGCGCTTGGGAAAAAACAATCTGAACCCCGTGTAAGCAATAACCCCCTTTCTGGGCTTGAATAACTCAGAGGCAGCCAAAGGGAGCTCGACCAAACTTTCCAAAGCAGTCAGGGCTGGCAGGAGAACAAGCAGCATCCACTGCAGCCCTCTGGGATGCTGTTTCCAAAAATACGAGCGCGGCGCGCTAGGCTGTCTGGAGCCCCCGCCCGCACGGGGCCAGCCCTGAGCGCTGCCGAGGCCGTGCCTTCTCCCTTTCCAGGTGCTAATGGTGTCCTCGGGGAGGGACAGGGAGCGGGGAGGCCTCTGCCTGCCTTGGAAGCGTTTGGTTGTTAAATGTGAATGGTAAGTGCTCAGCCTTGGGGCTCAGGGGAGCCAAGATCCTTTTTGAGCCTCTAACAGCCTGACACTGCTCTGTCTTCTCAAATTCATTCTGCAGCTCCGAGTCCCTGGAGAGCACTAATCACTGGGCTGAGCATGAAGGGAAACATACCCCTCAAATGGGAAGCCCAGAAGCTCTTTCCCCTTAAACAGCCTCTCTGTGGACATCTTTGATTTGTTTTGGGGTGGTTTCTTATTCCACAGAAGGCTCTGGCAGGCCAGCAGAGGACTGGAGCCTCCTAGGACAGGTTTAAATGTTTGTGCAGGTTTAAATGTGTTTAGCACAGGGGGTGGGTGGGCAGGGTCAGGCGCACAGTGCAGGGGCAAGGACCAGGGCTCCAGAGATCCTGCTGCTGTGGTCGTGTCTGTGAGACGCTGAGGTGACAGGGACACGCTCCATGGTCCATAGTGTGACATCGCAGGATGCTGAGGGCCACAGTCTGCTCCTAAGTGTGACATCATGGGAAACTGGGCTTCCAGGGACAGAATTCATGGCTCATAGTGGGACATCGTGCAATGCTGGGGGGGTCTAGAGATACAATCCACACTTGACAGTGGGACATCATGAGATGCTGGGGTCTCAGGAGCACGGTCCATGGATCGTAGTGGGACATCAGGGAACACTGGGGGGGTCTGGGGATATAGGCTGCACTCCATAGTGTGACATCATGGGATGCTGGCGTTCCAGGGACAGAGTCCAGGTCCCTCAGTGCAGTTTCCATAGTGCTGAGGGTCCTGCTGCTCTTCTGGGAGATGGCATCTCTCCCTTGCTCTGCAGTCTCTGCTTGGCACCCTTCACATTCAGTTCCAGGTGTTGGCACTGTTGACCTGGCTCACCAGGAGCTGTGCATGGGGCTGGGGCATGGACATCCACCAGCTTGTGTCTCCTGGGAAGCTGCTGGCTGCAGCTCTTGGCAGGTGGAGGTCCCAGGGGTGCCAAGCAGTTGGTCTGGGCAGACCCAGAAACATCCAGGAGGTGTCCAAGGGAGAGGTCCCCATGTATTGGGCAGAACGATGTGTGAGGGATAAACAGGCCCTTTCCAGGAGCATTATGGTGTTGGTTGGTCTGCAGAGCTCTGTACTGGCCAGACAGTAGAGAAATAAGGGATGGATGAGTGATGATTCCTCCTGTCCCCTGCCGTGCTGTTCATATTTCCAGTGCCCAGGGTGCCTGTGGCAGTAAGTTATGCAATTTAATTATGCACCATGTTAAAAAATATGTCCTTGCACACTGTATGAAATTGCAAGCAATCTATTCCCATTCATGTCCCCCATATTCCTGATGGTTTTATATCCCTCCCTGAGTGGCCTCTTTTCACGTGGAAGCTCTGAGTTGATTGACTCTCCATATGGAGGCTGCTCTGTGTCCCTGATCATTTTTATCAGCTCCCCCACGCCCTTGTCTCGGGGTGATGCCACTGCCACACGTCCGAGCCGTGGCTCCATGCATGGCTTAATGACATTCCTGCTCTGCACTGGGCTCCTTTCTTCATCATTCCTTACATTCTCTCATTTTTTTTGATGATGGATGAGCTTTGAACTGATGTTTTCAGAGCATTATCTCTAGTGCTGCTGAGATCCCCTCCCTGCATGTTAATAGCTAATTTAGTGCCCATCATTGTGTTTGTATAATTAGGGCTCTTTTCCCCCAAGTGCCTTCATTTCCTTTTGTCACTGCTGAATTTCATTTGCCGTGTTCTTCACCTGGAGATCTTCCTGTCACTCAGTGCTGGTGACTGCAGCCAGGCAGGCCTGGCTGATCTGGGGACACCAGGGGCTGTCCCGCGGCACTCGTCACCCTGGGCTGCTCAGGGCAGCCCCTTGTTCAGCACCATCAGGACTCACATCCTTGGCATCCAGCTCAGTCTGTGCCTGTCTGGGGATGCCATCCATGCTTTGTGCAGCGGGGTCACCCTTGGTGGGCCTGATGGATGCCACTGGGACAGGAGGGGACTGAGGGGACACAGCACAGCTACAACTTCCTCACGAGGGCAGAGGAGAGGCAGGCACTGACAGGACCTGAGGGAATGGCTGGAGCTCTGTCAGGGAGGGTTAGGTTGGATATCAGGGAAAGGTTCTTCCCCAGAGGCTGCTGGCTCCCAGGGAATGGGCACAGCCCCGAGGCTGCCACAGCAGCATTTGGACAAGGCTCTGAGGGAAGCACAGGATGGGATTGTTGGAGTGTGTGTGCAGGGCCAGGAGTGGGACTGGATGATCCTTGTGAGTCCATTCCAGCTCAGCATATTCTGTGATTTTCAGGCTGGATGGGGATTTTTGGATGGTTTGGCCTCTGTTCCAGATCTCAGTGCTCTTGGGCTGCCAGAGGCCTTTATCTCGTGTCTCAGGAGGCTCTTTCCCAACTCCTGAGCAGCAGGGTTGGATCATGTGCTGTGTGGAATGGTAGAGGGATGTGGCTTGAACTGCTGCTGCTCTGGCTGGAGCTTGGCCCAAGCTGATTTCAGTGCAGGGGAGGGAACCTGGGGAAGGAAACCCAAGAAGGAATCTCAGCACAGCCACAGCTCTGTGTGGGGCTGTTAAAAAAGGAAGGAGCCAGGCCCTTACTGGTGGTGCCTGTAGGAAGAAATAGCAGCCTGAGAGGCTCAGGATGGGCTTTGGAAAAGCAGAGAAGTTCCCAGAGGTGTTGAACATCACCATCCTCAGGGATTTCCAAGGCTTGGCTGCTGACAGCTACCCTGGGCCCTTAGGACTGAGCCTTTCTGTGAGCTGGAGAGTGGCCTGGAGACCTCAGATGTGCCTTTCTACCATCCCTGCTGGGCTGCCATGGATGCTTCTGTGCCAGGACCATGATGCCAACCTGATCCGAGCACCACCTCTGCCCTGGAGGTAGAGTGAGCCCTGGTAGGGTGCTGGGGCCAGGTTGAGCTCTTGGGATTGCTCCTCAAGTAAAAAGTGGTGAAATGAGGGAAAAAACCCCTCAAATTGTGCCAGGGGAGGTTCACATTGGATATTAGGAAAGATTTCATCACTGAAAGGGTTGTCAAACAGGAAGAGGCTTCCCAGGGCAGTCACTGCTGGTGTGGCACCTGGGGACATGGTTCAAGTGGTGGACATGGCAGCGCTGTGTTGGACTCAGTGATCTCAGAGGACTTCTCCAGCCTGAACTATTCTGTGATTCTGAATATGATCTTCAGGTGCATAAGGGGGCAGAGTAGCCCAGCATGGGTCAGCAGCACCCAGACCTGCTGGAACTGTAGAGAGTAGAAAAATTCTGCTGATAAAACAGTGAGCAGGAAGTTTTGGAGGTCATGCCAAGCCACATTGCAGATGAAGAATTTAAATGCAAAATTTGCCTGTCCTGTAGCCTGAGGTCTGAAAAATGCCTTCAGGTGAGCAGAAATGCCTCCAGGTGAGCAGAGCACCCTGCTCTGCAAGGTTCAAGCGGGATACGAAAAATAAACTTGGAGGATGCTGCAGGGAAAGATAAATGTGGTTCCAAGAGCCATGGAAAATGCTCTTCCATTGGGGACTGAAAAGCTCAGTAGCTCAGTGACTTCTCATAATGAAGATTAGGTGAGATGATTACCAAGAGGAAAGCCCAGCCTCTAAAGGGCTTTTGATCTGCCAAAGGAAGGGATAACAAGAGCTGGTAGGGTTAAACTGAAGCTAAACAAATTAAAAAATTAGGCCTGTGTTTCTAAGTGATTAACCACTAGAGCAAGCTAATGAGATGAGGGAGCTCTCCACGTTTTGGAGCATGTCAGACAAGATGGTTCATTGCTGGGAGTTGGGCTTTAGCTGAGGAGCAGCCATCGGGGTATCAAAGAGCACCTGGATGAGGGGCAGGACCCTGAACCCCAAATCTGTGCCAGGCTGGGGAGGGCTCAGCCCCAGAGATGCTGAGAAGAGCCAGCAGTGCCTGTGAGAGCAGTGTCCTCTCTGCCAGCCCTGGTCCTGCTGGCAGCACCCACTGAGGGACATCTGTGCAGCCACAGCCCTCCCCATGCCTCCCCGTCCCATCAACATCACAGGCACTGGGCTGCCTGGCTGCTGGGGAAGGAGGGAGGTGTCCATGGGCAGGTGTGATGGTGTGGGTGGTGGGAGGTGTCCATGGGCAGGTGTGCCTTGGCAGCAATGGTTCCTGCCTCTGGTGCCAGGGTGGAGACTTCCCCCCTCCACTGCCTGCTGGGCTGCAGGGGGGCCCGAGGACAGCATCCTTTGGATCATGGACTGCTTTGGCTTGGAAGGGACCTTAAAGCTCATCTCATTCCTTGCTCTGGTGCCATGTGTAATGCACACCCAGAGCAGCAGCCCAGGACAGCCCTTGCTTCCCCCCAGCCCTGCTGCTGCATCCCTGCCCTCGCTCCACCAACTCCACCACAATTCCCCAGATGGGAGACCTGGCAGAGTGGGATGGGGCAGAGCCTGAGGTGCCTCCTGTCCCTCCTGTCACCCGTGCTGCCCTGCCGGGGCAGTGACAGCCCAGCCTGGCAGGGCTGAGCTCTGCTCCCTGAGCCTGCCCTGCTGCAGGGAAGGGCAGCAGCACTGGGCTGATTTGCCTTCATTAACCAGATTAGCTGCTTTAATCTGCTGAAAGGGAGAGTTGCTCAGTCCCTGGGAGCGCCGAGCAGGGGATGGATGGATGGATGGATGGATGGATGGATGGATGGATGGATGGATGGATGGATGGATGGATGGATGGATGGATGGATGGATTTCAGTGGGAGAGGGGTGAAGGCAGCAGGCAGCCTCTGCTTGCTGCTCTCACTGCTTCCTCTTGCAGGGACAGATTTACCCCTTCTCCTCCCACCCTTTCTCCACCCTTTCCTTTGTGCAGATGAAAAGCATTCGAGGGATTATGCTGTTCCAGTGCTGTCCCCCCATGGATTCCCTCCATGGACAGATCCCGAGCCTGAGTGTTTGACCACCCTCAGCTTTTCTGCATCAGACAAAGAGCTGTGGGGTAATGGGTCAAATCCCTCCCTTGTTGGGTCAATTATTTCAATTTCCCCACCAAAAAATTGCCCTTTCTTGCCCAGGCAGGTCTGTGGTCAGCAGGGTGGTGCCCTCAAGGCAGGAGGTCTGGCAAGGCAGCACAGGTGCCTGCACACACAGGAAATGTTCCCCAGCTGGGCAGGACCCCATGCCAGGAGCAGGAGCTCTGTGCTTTAAGTCTGTCCCCAAGTGGGGATGGGTGTGCTCATCACCACTTTACAAACCACTGCTGGACCAAGTGTGCTCCATCCTGGGGGATGAAGGCTGCTCTCTACATCTATCTCCAGACAGAAATCACCTCTCCAGATAAAAATCACCTCTCCTGTATGTTTCATTGCTCTTCCCCTGTTTCCCCTCCAGAGAGGGGGAGCAGGATTGCCCAGGACTGACCCCAGTCCACTTTGGGTCATGGAATACCCTTGAAGGATATGAATTCCTGCCCACCAAAAGTGAAGATGGCAGTTTCCAAAGTGGGAATATGGTTAAAAAGAAAAGCCTGGAACAATGTGAAGGTGTCTAGGGATTGAGATTTTTTTTTCTCTTGTGCCATCTGTGGTTTTTCTGGAGGAAGACAGGGATGAATGGAAGGTGTTCCTGCCCATGGCAAGGGAGTTGGAATGAGATGATCTTTAAGGTTCCTTCCAACCCAACCCATCCTGTGTTTCCTATGGCTTTAAGGGACACAAGGAATCGGGGGCAAAGCTGGGATGCAAAAGCCAAATCCCAGCCCTGAGCTCTAACCCTCCACTCTCTGACCCCTCTCTGCATCACTACTTTTCATTTCTTGGTGCACTCCAGCTCTTTTTTTGCCCAAGGAGAAAAGAATCATGCAAATGATTTGCCCCAAGGGATTCCTGGAAGCTGTTTAAGCCAGCAAATGCTGCCTTCTCCCCAGCTGTGCCAGGCAACTCCATGTGCTCATGAATTTCCCCTCCCCTAAGTGCAGGAAGGGGCTGACAGATGTTAACACACGATCAGTGTCTCAGGAGAGAGGAATTAAAGCCACACTGGACCCTTCGAAGACACACATTAGTGTCAGAAATTTCTAATCAATCAGCTGGGAGCCTCCTGGGGTCAGAAACCTCTTTGAAATTCAAATGGAGAATGGCTCCTAATGGGTTTTATTTTGATTGCTATAAATTGATTAGCGTTAAGATAAACAAGTTTTGTTTCTTTCTGAAAGCTCTAAATACGCTCTGGGGGAGGAGGAGCAGTGGAGTCTGATTGCTTCCCATTAGGACATCCCCTCTTGGCTCCCACCCATCACAGTTTGCATAGCCACAGGAGACACCTTTTTCCTCCAGAGCTGGCTAAAACACAGAATCACAGCATGCTTTGGGTTGGAAGGGACCTTAAATCTCATCTTGTTCCCCTCACTGCCATGGGCAGGGTCACCCTCCAGTAGCCCGGGGTGCCGGTGTTGGGGGCATCATCCAAAGAGTTTCTGGTGGTGCTGAAGTAGGATACAGGTTAGAGCAGGTGTGAGCACCCTCCTGTGTTTTCCACGGTGAGATGGGAAGGTGTAGCTTGGTTCTGAGTGTGTGGTGGGGAATGTGGCTGTATTTGAGGGCTGTGCAAGGTTTGGGGGCTGGTACAGCCCAGCAGCTGGAATATCTCTGGGAGATGCTCCATTGCAGCTGCATTTCCTCTGGGTGACAGCTCAGCTCTCAACACTGTGACTGTCACCGGGCACAGGGGCACTCTTGTGTCCCCATGACCCTGCTGGGGCTGTGGGACAGCCAGACTCTGTGGCTGGGGTGACACCAGGCAGCCAAGGAGCTCCCAGGGGCTGAAATCAGCAGGCTGGGGGTGCACTGGGGTGCGTGGTACCCATGGCTCATGCTGCCCTGTGAGTGGGAGCAGGCTGAGAGCTCCTGGTGAGCTCCCTCAGCCCCCTCTGGGCTCCTGCAGGCCTGTGTGAGCTCCCATCAGCCTCTGTGTTATCCCTACAGCCTGTGTGTGTGTTATCCCTACAACCTGTGTAATCCCTACACCCTGTGTGTATCCCTACAGCCCGTGTGTAATCCCTACACCCTGTGTGTATCCCTACAACCTGTGTAATCCCTACACCCTGTGTGTATCACTACACCCTGTGTTATCCCTACAGCCTGTGTAATCCCTACAGCCTGTGTAATCCCTACAGCCTGTGTAATCCCTACACCCTGTGTGTATCCCTACAGCCTGTGTAATCCCTACACCCTGTGTTATCCCTACAGCCCGTGTGTTATCCCTATACCCTGTGTGTATCCCTACAACCTGTGTAATCCCTACACCCTGTGTGTATCCCTACAGCCTGTGTAATCCCTACAGCCTGTGTAATCCCTACAGCCTGTGTGTGTTATCCCTATACCCTGTGTGTATCCCTACAGCTCGTGTGTTATCCCTATACCCTGTGTGTATCCCTACAGCCTGTGTAATCCCTACAGCCTGTGTGTATCCCTACAGCCTGTGTAATCCCTACAGCCTGTGTGTATCCCTACAGCCTGTGTAGTCCCTAGACCCTGTGTTATCCCTACAGCCCGTGTGTTATCCCTACACCCTGTGTGTATCCCTACACCCTGTGTGTTATCCCTACAACCTGTGTAATCCCTACAGCCTGTGTGTGTTATCCCTATACCCTGTGTGTATCCCTACAGCCTGTGTAATCCCTACACCCTGTGTGTATCCCTACAGCCTGTGTAATCCCTACACCCTGTGTAATCCCTACACCCTGTGTGTATCCCTACAGCCTGTGTGTGTGTTATCCCTACAGCCCGTGTGTTATCCCTACACCCTGTGTGTATCCCTACAGCCTGTGTAATCCCTACACCCTGTGTGTATCCCTACAACCTGTGTAATCCCTACACCCTGTGTGTATCACTACACCCTGTGTTATCCCTACAGCCTGTGTAATCCCTACAGCCTGTGTAATCCCTACACCCTGTGTGTATCCCTACAGCCTGTGTGTGTGTTATCCCTACAGCCCGTGTGTTATCCCTACACCCTGTGTGTATCCCTACAGCCTGTGTAATCCCTACACCCTGTGTGTATCCCTACAACCTGTGTAATCCCTACACCCTGTGTGTATCACTACACCCTGTGTTATCCCTACAGCCTGTGTAATCCCTACAGCCTGTGTAATCCCTACAGCCCGTGTGTTATCCCTACACCCTGTGTGTATCCCTACAGCCTGTGTAATCCCTACACCCTGTGTGTATCCCTACAGCCTGTGTAATCCCTACACCCTGTGTTATCCCTACAGCCTGTGTAATCCCTACACCCTGTGTGTATCCCTACAACTTGTGTAATCCCTACACCCTGTGTGTATCACTACACCCTGTGTTATCCCTACAGCCTGTGTAATCCCTACAGCCTGTGTAATCCCTACAGCCTGTGTGTATCCCTACAGCCCGTGTGTAATCCCTACAGCCTGTGTAATCCCTACACCCTGTGTGTATCCCTACACCCTGTGTAATCCCTACACCCTGTGTGTATCCCTACAGCCTGTGTAATCCCTACAGCCTGTGTGTATCCCTATACCCTGTGTGTTATCCCTACACCCTGTGTGTGTAATCCCTACACCCCGTGTGTTATCCCTACAACCTGTGTGTATCCCTACAACCTGTGTAATCCCTACAGCCTGTATGTATCCCTACAACCTGTGTAATCCCTACAGCCTGTGTGTATCCCTACACCCCGTGTGTTATCCCTACAACCTGTGTAATCCCTACACCCTGTGTGTGTATCCCTACACCCTGTGTGTGTAATCCCTACATCCCTACACCCTGTGGTATCCCTACAACCTCTGCTCCCCACACCATGTGTGCTCTCTTTACCCCTGTGTATGCTCCCTACAGTCTGTGTGTGCTTCCCATAACCTGTCTGTGCTTCCTGCTACCCCTGTGTGTGCCCCATACAGCCCTGCTGTGACCCCATACAGCCCTGCTGTGACCCCATACAGCTCTACTGTGCCCCATACAGCCCTGCTGTGCCCCATACAGCTCTACTGTGCCCCATACAGCCCTGCTGTGCCCCATGCAGCCCTGCTGTGCCCCATACAGCCCTGCTGTGCCCCATACACCCCTACTGTGCCCCATACAGCTCTACTGTGCCCCATACAGCCCTGCTGTGACCCCATACAGTCCTGCTGTGCCCCATACAGCCCTGCTGTGCCCCGTACAGCCCTGCTGTGCCCCATACAGCCCTGCTGTGCCCCATGCAGCCCTGCTGTGACCCCATGCAGCCCTGCTGTGCCCCATACAGCCCTGCTGTGACCCCATGCAGCCCTGCTGTGCCCCATACAGCCCTGCTGTGCCCCATGCAGCCCTGCTGTGCCCCATACACCCCTACTGTGCCCCATACAGCTCTACTGTGCCCTATACAGCCCTGCTGTGACCCCATACAGCTCTACTGTGCCCCATACAGCCCTGCTGTGCCCCATACAGCCCTACTGTGCCCCATACAGCCCTACTGTGCCCCATGCAGTCACCATGTGGGCTCTCTGCAACCACGTATGGAGCTCCTACAACCACTTGTAGAGTTCCTACAACTGGGAGTAGAGTTCCTATAACCATGTATAGAGTCCTAAGAACTGTGTGTGGAGCTCCTACAACCATGTGTAGAGTTCTTACCACCATATATGGAGTTCCTACAACCATGTGTAGAGTCCTTGCAATCATGTGTGGGGTTCCTACAACCATGTGTAGCGTTCTCACAGCTGTGTGGGGTTCCTACAAGCACGTGTGCAGTTCCTGCAGCGTGTGCTCTCTCAGCTCCCTGTGACCTTTTGTGTCCCCTGGAGCCCTGTGCCTGCTCAGCCCCTGTGTTGTGGCTCCTGGTGTGCCCCACACATGCCCTGTGTTCTCCCAGCAGTTGTTGCCTGCAGCCCTCCCTGGAGCTCCAGCTGTGCTCCCTGCACTCCTGAGTGTGGTCCCTACCAAGGATCTCTGTGGTTTTCCAATCTCCTTCAGCTTTCTCTTTATGTCTCAGCTCTGGCCACGATGGGATGGGATCATGTCCAGGGAAGGGAATGGAGTGAGGAAGGGGCTGGAGCACCAGGAGCAGCTGAGGGAGCTGGGAAAGGAGCTCAGCCTGGAGAAAAGGAGGCTCAGGGGGGACCTCCCTGACAGGAGGGGACAGCCAGGGGGTCAGGCTCTGCTCCCAGGGAACATTTCCCAGAGGAGAGGAGATGGCCTCAAACTGCTCTGGGGGAAATTCAGGATGGATATTGGAAAAATTCCTTCTTGATAAGGGTGATCATGCACTGGCACAGGCTGCCCAGGGCAGTGGTGGAGGCACCACCCCTGGAAGTGCTCAAAAACCACATGGATGTGGCACTTGGGGACAGGGGTTAGTGGTGAACATGGCAGATCCAGGCTGACAGCTGGACTCAATCATCTTAGAGGGCTTTTCCAACCTGAACAATTCCACAGTTCTATCTCCTTTTCAAGGTGTAGGATGAGGAGAAGCAAGGTCTGTCCATCTTGTGGAGGTCAGTGGGTGCCAGTTTTAGGGACTGCTGTGGGTGGGTGCTGGGCACCACTCTGTTTCCTGCCAGTGGCACGGGGATGGTGTCCATGAGGGACATGGCCAGTGCTCCCAGGGCTGCTGGGGTGTCCTGCTGTGCCTGGTGGTGTGGGGGGCACCTCCTGGCCAGGGGCACAGGCTGGGGACAGCACATTGGTACCAGGCTGTGTCTCTGTGCTGGCTGGTGGTGAGGGTCTCTGTTGATGGTGGTGGGGGTCTCAGGGGGTGGGGTCACTCTGTTGATGGTGGTGGGGGTCTCAGGGGGTGGGGTCACTCTGTTGATGGTGGTGGGGGTCTCAGGGGGTGGGGTCACTCTGTTGATGGTGGTGGGGGTCTCAGGGGGTGGGGTGACCCTGCTGTTGTGACAGTGTCTCTGCAGGGTGGTGACAAGGCAGGATGTGCCCCTGGAGGAGGTGACCAAGTGATCCCGTGTGCTCTGCTGCACGTGAAGCCCAGGAGATCAGCAGTTCATATTTCTGTACTGAACGGGGAGCTGACATTAATGAACAGCTAATTAACATCACAGGGCTTGATGGTTGCGGTGTCAGCGTCCCTAATTAGTCTCGCACTAATCTGCTTTAATTAACTGTCCCTGTCGTGGTTTTAATTTAATTTTCAGCTCTAGACCAGCGAGAGCAGTCCTGGGAGCATCTGGGTTCCAGTACCATGGCACTGCTTGTGCTGGGATGGGCTGGAGGGCAGTGGTGGCCAGCACAGGGCCCTGCTGTGCTCTGTGTGCTGCTGCCTCCCAGGGATGAGCAGTGCCCAGGGCACAGCCCCAGCCCAGCCTGTGCCCCAGCCGAGCTGTGGGGGCTGCATGGGGCTGAGGGATACGCCAGGAGCTGCCTGCAGCCCTCTCCTGCTGCTGGTCTGTGCATGCAGCCTGTTCTGTGGTGGAGTGATCCCTGCTCTGGGCACAGGGAGAAGCAGGGGCTCCCTGGGACAGCTGTGCCTGCTTGGATTTGCTTCTCATTGCCTGGAGGGGCCAGCCAGAGAATCCCAGAATGGTTTGGGTTAGGTTGCAACCATAAAGCCCATCCCATTCCATCCCCTGCCATGGGCAGGGATCCTTCCTGATCAAAACCTTGTTTGAACAGCTCCAGGGAAGGTGAATCCACCACTGCCCTGGTCCAGTACCTTTTCTGTGAAGAAATTTTTCCCAATTTCCAGTCTAAACCTTCTTTGGCATGACCTGATGCCATTTCCTCTGGTCCCATCACTTGTTACTGGGAGAAGAGTCCAACCCCTCCCTTACAACCCCCTCCTTACAAGTAGGTGTTGGGAACAGTGAGGTCCTCCCCTACTAATAAGGCAATTCCTTGTTAACATCCCTGCACTGCAGCACGTTCCTGCTGGGATGAAGGATGAGGATGTGTCAGGTTGGCAGTTCCAGGGGTTTGCACTCTGCTGGGGAGGATTACAGCAGGAGAGGGCTGGGATATGCATCCCCTGCTCCAGCCTGGCTCTGCTTCCTCTCTCTGCTCCAGTCCCACATCCTTCATCAATCAGAGCTCAAATCTTCCCGAACAGGAGTGCCTCCCCACGGGCCCTTCTTGGGCCTGGGTTAATCTGTGTGAGCAAGTGGGGCCTTGCAATGGAGCTGGCACTTGGCACCGTCCCAGGGAGCTGTGCAGGGCTGGGCTGGGCTGGCCCATCTGGATTAGGGGGGCTCTGCCATCTGTCCTGCTCCCAGCCCTGCCTGGAACTGCTCCAGGAGCCTCGTGCTTTGAAGAAAGCCCTTCTCCAACCACAGCCCCTCTTCCAAATATCCCAGCTGCTCCCAGGGAGGCAGCGTGGCTGCCATCCCCTGCTCCTCTGCCTCCTTGCCCTGCTCCTCTGCAGACAGAGCAAATCCTGGGTCAGCCCCAGACATGCCATGGGTCTGGGAGTGGCACCTTGGGCAAAGGCACTGAAGGTCCCTGGAGAACTGCTGGGACCCCTCTTAGCCAAGTGAGCTTGATGCTTGGGCAGTCTGAGGATTCAGAAGCCCAAATCTCTCTGTGCTCTCACATGGCTGCAGAGGGAAATTGTTGGTTGTGCCATGCTGCCTGTGCAAGTTCCCACATCACATCCAGGCCTGACCCAGGATGTTGGGCACTCTCTGCCTTCAAAAGATCCCAGAATGGTTTGGGTAGGAGAGGACCTTAAAGCTCATCCCATTCCACCCCTGCCATGGCAGGGACAGCTTCCACTGTCCCAGCCCCATCCAGCCTGGCCTTGGACACTGCCAGGGATCCAGGCCAGCCACAGCTGCTCTGGGCACCCTGTGCCAGGGCCTGCCCACCCTCACAGGGAACAATTCCTGCCCAATATCCCATCCATCCCTGCCCTCTGGCAGTGGGAGCCATTCCCTGTGTCCTGTGTCTCTGTCCCCTGTCCCCAGTCCCTCTCCAGCTCTCCTGGAGCCCCTTCAGGCCCTGCAAGGGGCTCTGAGCTCTCCCTGGAGCCTTCTGCTCTCCAGGTGAACCCCCCCAGCTCTCCCAGCCTGGCTCCAGAGCAGAGGGGCTCCAGCCCTTGGACTCACTGCAGAAGCTCCACATCCTTCCTGTGCTGAGGACTCCAGGGCCAGAGGCAGCATTTAGTGGGGTCTCACCAGAGCAGAGCAGAGCAGAGCAGAGCAGAGCAGAGCAGAGGGTCCTCTCCATCTGAGATCCATTGCTGCAGCTCCATGCTGGGCTCTCACACTCAGCCTGGTCTCTGCAGCCCCCTCACTGTTTCCCATCCTGCTTTCTCTGTGGCACACAATGCCAACACCATGTTGTGTAAAACATGACTGGGAGGATGCTCTGAGTGTCTAAGTCCACCCTGCAGAGCCAAACAACCCCAAGAAAATGTATCAGGGGACTTGACTTCAAATCACTTGTTCTACTTTTCACCCCTGGCAGTGGTGTCATCACCTTGGCCAGGAGAGCTGAGCACCTCCTGCCCTTGGAGATCCTTGGGCATGGAGTGATCCCTGTGTCTGCTTCCCCTGCCCTTGGAGATCCCTTGGCATGGAGTGATCCCTGTGTCTGCTATCCCTTGGCATGGAGTGATCCCTGTGTCTGCTTCCCCTGCCCTTGGGGATCCCTTGGCATGGAGTGATCCCTGTGTCTGCTATCCCTTGGCATGGAGTGATCCCTGTGTCTGCTATCCCTTGGCATGGAGTGATCCCTGTGTCTGCTTCCCCTGCCCTTGGGGATCCTTGGCATGGAGTGATCCCTGTGTCTGCTTCCCCAGAGTGGCCTCACAAGGCTGGATTGCACCAACACCAGCAGCCACATCATGGAGTTTCCTTGGCTGAGCCTTAAAGCTCTTGGATCCTGCTCTGGGAGCCCATAGCTGATATTCCTCCTGCTTCAGGAGGAATGGAAAATTTTAGGGAAGTGCTGGTTATGAAAGAATCCCTCTCTATGCACATACCATGTGATTAAATATCCCTTTCCTTCTGTGGCACAGTGGATGATTTTCCCATATTTTGGGGATAGGCCCATCTCTTGACTTTGGCTTCATTTTTGTTGTGTTCTTGATTTTCATCTTGTTGCTGTTAATCTTAAGGGCCCTGTTCTTTCCACTGCTTTTACCAACTGCTGTATTTTCTGCTGACTAATTTAAAGCCACTGCTACCAGTTCATTACTTTTTAAGATGCATTTTTACTCCTTCACTGTCATTTTTGCTTCAGAATTAATTTTTATTGTAAAAATATGAATTGCCTTTTTCCTGGGGGCAGCAGCAACTTTATTTGAGGCTATTTTGGTTATTATTCAGTGGTTCATTTGTACTCTCTGTCCTTGATGGCCTTGTTGGCATCTCTGGGAACCTGTTCTGTGCTGGGGCTGGCAGCCAGCCCTGGATGCAGTGGGAGAGCCCTGGAAATCTGGGGAGCAGGGAAGAGCCTGATTTAGAGAGTTCCTGTGATTTACAGAGTTACTTGTAAATGCACAGAGGCAGGGGCTGGGTTCAGCCTTCCCACAGCTGACACCAGCCAGCATCTCCCAACCTTCTCTTTGAGCAACCTCACATCTTTTCCAGCTCAAGTTCCTTGCACTGCCTTCCAGTGGGAGTAGGAAAGTCTGGGAGTTTGGAAGTATGAAATCTGGTGGAAGAAAGCTTTCAGATGTGGAAGGTGCATTTTGATGGATGCAGGCAAAACCCACCCAAATAATGGGAATTATGAGCTGTTGAAAATTGCCTCTTCCCATCTGTTTTCTGGCATGCTTGGCTCTCAGATCCCTCCATTAAGCACTGCTCCTGATGGATTTAGAGAGATAATTATTTGCTGATGTTTTTCCCTCATCAGAGCATCCTTTTAGAGAAAGTTATCAGTGGAATGGGGGCCTGGGGACCAAGGGCTCAGCCTCCTCCCTCTGATGTTGATCCCTCACAGCCCTCAGTGCTGCACGAGCACTACAGCCCAATGACACATGGAGTGCACAGGGAATGCAGACAGTGGGAATTGCTCCTGGGTGTTTGTTCAGCCATGAATTGTGGCAGTCATTACACTCATGCAACACAGGGAGGCTTTATAAAAGATTTCCTAGGAAATAATGTATAAAATCTCTGCTTTAGTTTTCCTTAGTGCACGTCCCTGGCACAGGGTGATCTTGACACGGCCACGCTGGTGGCTCTCAGGTGCAGGATGGTTCAAGATGCACTTTGGGACGAGTTGCAGGTGACAATGGTTTTCTCAGACTTCATTGTACAGCTCCCCATCTTATTTCCTGTTTTCTGTCAAAAATTCATGTGCTGATTACAGCATTTTGTCTTCCTTCCATGGACTTCCTTGGTCAAGGGGTTAGAGCACAAGTCTCATGAGGAGAGGCTGAGGGAGCTGGGGGGGCTCAGCCTGGAGCAAAGGAGGCTCAGGGGGCCCTTGTGGCTCTGCACAGCTCCTGCCAGGAGGGGACAGCCGGGGGGGCCGGGCTGTGCTCCAGGGAACAGGGACAGGACAAGGGGAAATGGCCTCAGGCTGGGCCAGGGGAGGTTGACATTGGATATTAGGGAAAATTTCTTCACAGAAAGGGTGATCAGACATTGGCACAGGCTGCCCAGTGTAGTGGTGGAATCACCAATCCTTGTAATTGCTCAGTGGATCTCTGGATGTGGCACTTGGTGGTGGCCCTGGCAGTGCTGGGTTGACACTTGGACTTGAGGATCTCAGGAGGCTTTTCCAGCCTCACTGATCCCAGCCATGAGGGGCCTGTTTCAGTGGAGCCCCAGCTTTTTGGGCAGATCAGGTGCCTGCAGACACAGAGATTTTGGGTAACCCTTGCAGTTCACTTTGCAGGAACAAGCACAGTGTTCCAGTTTCAGCTCAGTGCCGATGGAGCTGCCGCAGCTCAGGTTGCTGGAGAAGCCCTGAAAACGTCTGAGCACCAGAAGTGAGGCTGTTGGGACGTGAGGGAATCGAGGTGACAGGGCCAGATGGAGCTGTGGAGCAGAGCTGGAGTTTCAGCTGGCACTGCAGTCCCTGAGCCGTGGTGGTGACAGCACCGAGGGCTCCGCTCTGGGGAAGGGACCTCTCTTCAACTGGGATTGCTTTAGCAAAGGGAAAAGGGAATTTATTCCCAGTCTGCTCCCACAAACAATTCCTGGACCTTGAGAAGTGGAAGCTCAGTTGGTTGCAGGCAGCTGGAGTGCCAGAAAAGCAGCTCAGTTCCCAGGGAGGGGCTGTGACCACCTCTGAGGATGTGGATCCCTGTGTTCTGGTCCCTCCTTCCAGTACTTGACCTCCCTCATGGTGAAAAACCTTCTTGTGTCCAGCTGGAATTTTCCATGTGCCAGCTAGAGTCTTGCCCTCCTTCTGAGGTCTGGCTCCACCTTCCTTTCACCTGCAGGCAGCAGCAGCAAGGTCTCTCTTTGCCTTCTCTTGTCCAGGCTCACATCCATCCTCAGCCCCTCCTTGCCCACCATGTGCTCCAGCAGCCTGGAGCCTTCCCTGGAGTCCTTTCTTGTACTGGGGAGCCCAAACTGGAACAGCTCTTCATTGCCAGTGCACTTGGGAGCTTTTTTTTGAGGAAGGTTGGTTCTTCTTGGGTTTTGCCTTTCAAAGGTCTCCTTCAGGGCATTTTGGGAAGCACAGGTGGACAGTGTGTGCCCTCCCCAGGCTGTGCTGCCTCCCCTTATTTCCTGTTTTCTGTCTACTGCAGCTTCTCTGCTCACTGCAGGCCAGGAAGGAAAGGTTCTGTGAGCTCCCCCAGTGATTTAACTCACCATAATGCCCATTTTTAATCACTTTTCTGCCAGTTCCACTCAGCACCAAGGGCTGACACAGAGCAGTGTTGTCATCTGGAAAGTGGTGCTGGCACCAAACCAACTGGCACTTTGAACTTGTCCCAACTGGGTGCTAAGGAGCATTAAAATGTGCTGATTAAACATGCCCCCTTCCATTCCAAGGGTTCCTGGCCATCCCCAGCTCCACCTGGACAGCTGCTTGTGCCCTGGGAAGGGCACCTGGAGGGGGTGGGCAGGGCAGTGTTGGAGATGGGGAGGGGACCGTGGGGTGTGAGGGCTGCTGGTGCTGTGTCAGAACTCAGCGCATCCCTCTGGGTGTCCAGAGCTGCCAGGACCCCACCGGGGGGCTCAGAGACCCTGGCACACAGCCCAGAGCACCTGGGGATTTGATTGTGACCCCTGGAGCAAGTTACCAGCTTTGTATGAGGACATCAAAGTCACAGAAGTTTAAATAGTATAATAATAAAATGATCACAGGGTGAAAATGTAGATTTTAGGATTTTTGGTATGGGGGTTATGGGGACAAGGTGAAGGAATCTGGGTGTGTCCAGCCTTTCTCCTTCTTGTTCTCCATTTTCTGCAGTGATGTTGGCACTTTGGGATTGGTTTAGAGTAGAAGTGCACTGTCTAACACAGGTGATAGGTATTGGGAATTAAGTGTAAATGTGTTATATGTAGTTTGTAGTATAAAAGGACAACACAAAGAGTGCCTTGGGTGCCCTGCAGAGCAGATCCTGGCTGGGCAGAAAGAAAATTTTATAGATCAGAATTAATAAACAACTTCAAGACCGAAAAGTGAAGAGCTCTGACTCGTTCTTCAGCTGTGTGGGCCGAAACAGAGACACCCTGCACATCTTGGGGCAGCAATTAACAACCAAAACCCAGGAGTGCTGGGGGAAGCCAAGGCAGAGCAGCTTGGGAATAGTGCCAATGGCTGCACCCTGGACTGGAGCTGCTGGGGATTCCTTCAGAGATCCCATCTCAGGCTCTGAAGCTGCTCCTCCAACATCTGAGACAAGGGAGGGCAGACGAGACAGCTACAAGCAGTGAGCAGCCCCAGATGCACTGGGAGTGCCTGGAGGGGAGGCACAGATCTGCCCTGGCTCTGATCACACCTGGCAGTGTGCAGACTCCGCCTGGTCCGTGCCAGCCTGGCTCTGCTCCTGGGGCTCTGTGCTGTCCCCAGCAGCCCCACAGTGCTGGGGGTGTCACTCCAGACTGGCACCAGCACCAGCGGGGCTGGGCACACTTGAGGGGCTCTTGTCCAGGAAAAGCTCCCTCTTTGCTTTCCTGTTTCCTTCAGGATTAAAGTCACTCTCCTTGGGCTGGACCCGTGGAATGTTTGTCAAGTTTACGAGGGCTTTTAGAGAGGCTTTTAGAAAGAACATCCTATCCCTTCTTTTATAGGGCTGAGATAAGATTATCTTTGTTTTAACACCAATTAAAGCAGGAAGGGGTTATAGGATTAGGGGTTTTCCATCAGTGCAACTTTGATGTCACCACTTGCCTGCTTGGTTTGCTCCTTTCCCTGGTTAAATCCTTGGGAAGTGTTCCTGGGATGGTTAACAGGGCCTCCCTCCCGGGGCACGGCTCTCCCAGGCAGAAGCTTTGGGAAACAATTAAACAAGACCAAACAAAGTAACAAAATATGAAGGTCCTAAATTCTTCAGGGGACCTCTTGGAGAAAGCTGGCTCAGAATAGTCACAGCATGAGTCTGCAGTGCTTTAGTGTTTACATCAAGAGAAAAGGGATGTGCTGCTGGCCTGAGCAGCATGTTTAAAATAAAAATATAAAATCGTAGACTCCCAGAATGGTGTGGGGTGGAAGAGACCTTAAAGCACATCCCACTCCACCCCTGCCATGGCCAGGGACACTTTCCATAACCCAGGCTGCTCCCAGCCCCATCCAACCTGGCCTTGGACACTGCCAGGGATCCAGGGGCAGCCTCAGCTGCTCTGGGCACCTGTGCCAGGGCCTCAGCGCCTCACAGGGAACAATTCCTGCCCAATATCCCATCCATCCCTGCCCTCTGGCAGTGGGAGCCATTCCCTGTGTCCTGTGTCTCTGTCCCCTGTCCCCAGTCCCTCTGCAGCTCTCCTGGAGCCCCTTCAGGCCCTGCAAGGGGCTCTGAGCTCTCCCTGGAGCCTTCTCTTGTCCAGGTGAACATTCCCAGCTCTCCCAGCCTGGTTCTGGAGGGGCTCCTGCCCTCAGAGCTTCTCTTTGGCTTTCTCTGGCCTCACCCCAGCAGCTGCAAGTCCTTCCTGTGCTGGGACCCCAGGGATGAAAGCAGTGCCCCAGTGCTCCCCTGCTCCATGCAAGTCACTCCAGGGCTCCCAGCAATGCTGCTGTCCAGCCCCTGGAGCTCCGGTTCCTTCTGTGTGTGCCAAGGCACCCAGACAAGGTTTGGAGGCTGACACTGTGCAGGCTCCTGCTGCCCCATGCCTGGCACTGGGACTGCTCCTGGGCAGCATCACCTGGCATTCCTGGGGTGGGAATGTCCTGCTTCAGGAGAGCACTGAGCTACTGAGCTTGGCCTTGGAGCAGCTGCATCCTGAGCTGCTCTTCAGGTGTCTGCACATGCCAGGAGTTTGGAGGCATCTGCTGCCACCAGCACTGTGCTCCTGAGCTCTGAACTCACTCCCTGCTTTCAGCTTCCCACGGAGGCCTCTGGAAGTGTGCAGTGAGCTGAGCTGGGCTGCAGCAGCATGATGGACACACAGATCCATGTCTCCTTGGGACAGAACCAGAGCATCAGGAAATCATTAAGGTTGGAAAAGCTCTCTAGGACTGAATCCAGCCATTAACCCAGCACTAACCCGTGTCCCCAGCTGCCACACTCACGTGTTTTTAGAGCACTTCCAAGGATGGTGACTCCACCACTGCCCTGGGCAGCCTGTGCCAATACCTGACCATACTTTCCATGACAAAATTTTCCTTAATATTCAATCTAAACCTCCTCTGGTACAATTTGAAGCTGTTTCCTCTTGTTCTTTTGCTTGTTTCCTGGGAGAGGAGACTGACCCCAAACAGGGACAGGGAAGTCCTCTCCCCTTGTGTGTGGATGGCCCTGACAGGATAAATGCTGGGTTATGGTGTTCTCTGTCTGTACTCTGAGGATGTTGGCAACATCCCAGTCTCACATGCTCAGGCAGGGACAGAAAATTTTACATTTCTCTTTAAGAACTGTGACAGGCTGGGGAGGCTGAACCAGGCTGATGGGGCAGGTAAGAAATTCCAGGCATTTCTCTGTGACAGCGAATCCCATCAGCTCTGATGGATGTGCCCTCCCCCCAGCAGGACTGGGGACTCCAGGTGTGCTGCCCACAGGTGTGCTGGGCTCACCAGATGCCTGAACTTGGGAGCAGTGCTGGAAGGGAGGTGACCTTGTGAACCCTGGGAACCTGCAGGGGGGAATTTGCTGGTACAAAGCCTCTCCCAGGTGAGAGCTCAGCTCTGCTGCTGGAGCACAGCACTGGGAGAGAGCTGCCAGGGCTGGGATCAGGCTGCTCCTGCCCGAGGCTGGGGATGCTCTCAGGAGAGCAGGGAGCTGTACCTGCCTGGATTTGGTGTGCCATGAGCTATTGGTTTGTCCCATGGTGTCCAAAGGCTGGATCCCTGGATCCTTGATCCTTGCCCTGGGTCTGTGGAGCTTTGGGCTGAGCCTGGCCAGAGGTCAGGGTGTGTTTGCCCCTTGCAAGACCTTCCAATGTGGTCTGTTTTGGGGAGCTCCCAGAGCAGGGCATCACTCAGCCCTGCCCTGTCCTCTCCAAAGCTCTGTGACACCCCTAAGGACAGCACTAAGGTCCTGTCCCAGCCCCACACTGTCCCAGCACTGCCCCTCTGCCTGGGGACCCAGGGACACAGGAGATGGTGCTGAGAACAAGATGTGAGCTCCTAAACTACCATGAGCTGTGCACAGGCAGGGCACACGTGGAAGTCTTGGCAGGGCACTTTTGAGGGAGTTGTGTCTGAGGGAGCCTGGGATGGAGCTGGGGGCAGCTGGGGTGGCTGGTGGGGAGCATTGGTGCAGGGAATGTGGGGTTTGGAGTGCTGGCACCTCCAGCTGTGAGGCCAGAGCAGCAGTGCCTGTGGACAGGTGATGGGACAGGTGATGTCCTGGAGCTGCTGGTGAGGTGCAGGGTGTTGGCCCAGTCAGTGGGGACGTGTCTGTAGGCCAGGAGGGTGCTATGCAGCCTATGCTGTCTTGCTTCCATTCCCATCCCATGGATAATGATGAGGTTAAACAGGAACATTTGCATTGGGACCATTCCCTTTATTGACAATTCTGTAATCCACATCCTGGAGATTCCCCTCCAGTTAATCTCATTTAACCCTGTTTTCCCTCCTGTATTTCCCTCCCCTGCTGTCCAAATGCTGTCAGAGCTGTTGGCAGTGACAGCACCTGGCAATGGCATTAATTGCTTATCTGAGGATGAGGTAACAGAGCAGGCTGCTAATTAAATTTATCCCTCAGGAAGCAGGAGGACCTGTGTGGCCCCTGGCACCTGCAGGTCCCAGCTCCTCGCTCCTTCCCAGCTGCAGCAGCTCCAGGATCCAAGGGTGTCACCACTGCCTCCCCAAGGCCCAGCTGAGTCCTCTTCCCTGCAGCCCTCTGCAGGCTGGGGGCACAGGGGGGATTGGGAATGGATCCAAAGGCTCTGTGGCTGCTTTGGCTTGTCCAAAGGCCACCCTCTCACTAAGAGCACAAACCCCATCGGTGAGGGACAGGCGACAGGAACAAGCAGAGGAGGGAAAAATTTACAAGTGAGACAAAGTGATACCTGTTTGGATACAGAACTGAAAACAAGGGTCAAGGTACAAGGGACAGAATGGAGCAGAATATGGCAAAGTGACAATGTCATTGCAGCAGCCACCTCATCTTCCAAGCAGGGTATGGTTGATGAAAGGAAAAAGGGGGAAATTCAGAGCTGGTTAGACATAATGGCTCTGCACAGAACATCATAAATGGCTTTAAGCTGGAACAGAGTAGATTTATATGGGATGTTGGGAAGGAATTCTTGGATATTGGGAAGGAATTCTTCCCTGTGAGGGTGGGGAGGCCCTGGCACAGAGTGCCCATAGGAGCTGTGGCTGCCCCATCCTTGTCAGTGTCCAAGGCAGGCTGGACAGGGCTTGGAGCAGCCTGGGACAGTGGAAGGTAATTGAAGCTGAGATGAGCTTTAAGGTCCCTTCCAACCCAAACCCTCCTCCCTTTCCATGATTCCATGAAATACCCCACACACCATGGACAGCAGTGAGCCAGAAGTGCTGGTCAGGGAGGGTCTGGGGTCTCATGTCCAATGTCCATTTGCACTGGGGATGCCACCAGCATGAGCTCAAGGCAGCCATGGAGCTGTGCTCAATCTACCCCAAAGATGGAACTCTACCACCCCTCTCCCAGGTCAGCACCATCTTTTGGAGAAGTAGCTTTTCATAATGTCCTGTCTGAACCTGTGGTCCTTGTCCTGTGTGGCAGAGTCTGGCACCCTGAGAAGTGGCTGAGCCTCTCTTCAGCAGGTGCAGTTAGATCCCCCCTTAGCCCAGTATCCCCAGTTACCCCATCCAGCTCTTCCCACCTCTCCCATGCCCTGTGCCCCAGGGATGACCCTCTTGGTGACTCTCCACTGGACTCTCCTGCTTCTCCATATCACCCCTGAACTGGGCAGCCCTGGTATAACCATGGCAGCATCCCCAGTGCCTGGCAAGGGAAAGGAAAACACCTCTCCCAGTGTCCTGGCCATGCTCCTCCTGGCTTGGCCCAGGGCATTGTTTTCCTTATTCTCCATAAGAGCCTATCTGTGGGACTCATTTTATGTGGGGTCAGAGTGGGAGCAGCACCGTGGTGTGGGGCCAAGGCACCCACCTAGGGTTTGTGGGGGGATGAGGGTGCCAGTGGCAGCAGGGAGGGCTGTGGGGCTGGGACCCCAAGAGCATGGAGGAGGAATCCCAAAAGCATGGAGAGGGACCCCCATAGCCCCAGAGGAGGGCAGGAGGCAGGATGTGGCCAGGGGGAGCAGCCCTGGGTCCTGCAGCAGCAGGGAAGCTGCAGAGCCACCCCCCAGCCCCGGCCCCGAGGGAGAAAGGAGCCAGGGGGGAGATAAGGCTGGGGATTTAAGGCTCCTGGCAGATCCTGACAGCCAGGGCTGCCTGGCTTCCATCAGCCTTTAAAAATGCCTCTCTGGAGTTCAGGGATCCTTGCTGCCAGCAGAAACAGGGCCAGGCAGAGGGGGTGAGAAGAATCCTTCCTCCCTCAGAGCCCTCAGCATGGGCTGAAGGTGCCATTTTAGGAACTTTTATTGCAGGAGGGAGCTGCTTGCTCAGAGCTGTTTCCAAGAGAGGCCTGGGGTGGACTCTGAAGGCCAGGGCAGTTTGGGATGCAGGAGAGCCTGGCTGGAGCCTGCCCAGCTCACACTGGATTAATTAAACATTTGGTTAGAGAGAGGCAGTGAGACACGAAGGAGCAGGGAACCCCTGTGTGGCCCCTTCTGCACATTTGGCCAAAGGCTTTCCCTGAGCCATGGGATGCCTTTCCCTGCTGAGCTGCCCCAGGACAGGAGGCTGGAAGCTTGGTGCCAGCAGCAGAGGTGGCCCTGCCTCCCACATCCTGCTGAGGTCCTCTGCAGGAGGGCAGGATCCTCCGTGGGTCCTTCCCATGGCATTCCCTTCCCTTCAGGAGCCGGACACAATGAACCTTGTGGGTCTCCTCATGCCTTCCCAGGGTAGGATCCTCCGTGGGTCCTTCCCATGGCATTCCCTTCCCTTCAGGAGCCAGACACAATGATCCTTGTGGGTCTCCTCCAGCTCAGTGTATTCTGTGATTCCAAAGCATGTGGCTTCCCAGGCACAAGCACCTTTCCATGCCCTGGGAGGGAGTGAGTGAGTGAGAAACAAGGAGCCCCAGTGGTGCTCAGCACCCCAGCCTTGCTGCAGAGAGCCACAGGCAGTGCTCCAGGCTGCCTCCAGGGCTGTACCCCAGCAGGGCAGCCAGCCATGGGTCTGTGCAGCAGCCAGGCAGTTAAAGGTGCCTGGGAGCCCTGTTAGCATCCCATCACTGCTGGAGGTGGGGAAACTGCTGCAGTGATGGGGCCAGAGCCACTGGCACCGAAATCACCCTCCAGGGATGAAGGATGCTTGGATAAAGTGGAAATTTCTGTGCTTTCACTGGTTAATTTCCCTCTTTGCAAGCATGAATTTCTATGGATGTCCTTGCTGCAGGCCTAAGGAAAAGCAGCAATGTCCCAAAGCTGCTGTCACCTCCCAGGGCAGAAAACTGGGGTGTCCTTATGTCTGTCAGGCTGGACATGAGGAAAAGGTTCTTCCCCCAGAGGATGCAGGCACTGCCCAGGCTCCCCAGGGAATGGGCACAGCCCCGAGGCTGCCAGAGCAGCATTTGGACAAGGCTCTGAGGGAGGCACAGGATGGGATTGTTGGGGTGTGTGTGCAGGGCCAGGAGCTGGGCTGGATGATCCCTGTGGGTCCCTCCCAGCTCAGCATATTCCATGATCCTGTGATGCTTCCAGCACATGGTGAGAACATTCCCATTGTTCAGGCAGGAGGGGTTTTAGCCCCTGTGTGAAGATTTCACTTTTGATTTGGTGTTTATTCTGGAAACAAGAAATTCCTAAAGAAAATCTGTTTTCTCACCCAGGGGAAGACATGGAGGAAGCAGAACAGTTTTGAGGACAATGTTCATTTATTTTACTCCTGGAGGTTTTCATTACTGGAGAAAAATTAATCAATAGGAAAAATGGACTTTGCATCAAATTTTAGTGATTTTCCTGTCTTTACACATGATTTCAGAACATTTAACTGGGAGAAGTTCTGATTTTTTCCAGATTATTTTATCCCTTGTGGGACCTGCTGGGGAGGAAGGGACTTGCCAAAACTCCTGGCTGTGTTTGGGTGGCTCATGCAAAGAGTTTCAGCGTCCCAGCTTGGCATTTTTGAGAAACAACCACTGAGCCTCGGTTTTTATCCCTCTCCAGCCATTGACCTGTGCCAGGGCCAATGTGGGGAATGTTTTTATCCCTTGGAGTAGTCACTACACTCCACAGCCTGGGCACTTTTGGATGTCTCTCTGTCTTGATGCAGAAGAAGCATTATAGTAAAGTACCTATTTATAAAATAAACCTCAGGAAGGTGAAAGAGGCCCCTGTCTGAAACTATCCTTGCTGGAATGACCCTGTATTTCACCTGGGCTGTCAGATGAGAGCAATTTTATCTCTTGGTCTTTTGTGTGTCTCAAATATTGGTATTAGTGCAGGAAGCCTGTTATCATGTCCCCGTTGCTTCTGGTGAATGCAGAACTGCCCAGCCATCACCTCTCCCAACAGTTTAACACCCTCTGAGATGGGCTGGTCCCGAGGGAAGGGGGTCAGGAATGGAATGGAACAGGTGAGGGATCGATGGAAAGATCCAGGAACATGAGGAGGATCCTGGTTCTCAACAGCTCCTTTGACCATAAGAGGAAGGAGGGACAGTGCAAGCAGGAAGGCTGATGGAATTTCTCTGTCAAGCTTTTCTCATTGGAAACTCAGGCTAATTCTGGAGGAAAGGAGATGACAACTGAAGAAAAAAACCAACCTTCTCTTTTTCCTTTTTTCCCAAATAAGAAATAGGTACTTCTTAGCAATGGCTCTTGCTCACAGCAACCCCAGTGAATGTTTGTCCCAGGCTGTTTTCTGATCTGCCTCATTCCTGGGAGCCTTGGCAGGTGACTGAAGGAGAAGTTTGTTAAACTTGTTTCAGCACAGGAACCACCTGCCTCCCCCCAGGCTCTTCAGGCTGTGTAAGAATTAACAGCAACAGAAAGTCACAACAGGAGTAACCACAGAGGAACAGTCTGAGCTGAGCCTTTCCTTGGGCACTGCTGATCCCTGGGCTTGGAAGGGACTTTCTGGTGTTGAAAGCTTTTATCCAGTGCTGAATCTGTTAGTGCTGGATCACAGTGTGGTCCAGCCTTCACCACTGTCTGCTGTGGGCACCACACACCCCCTCACCCACCCTGTGGGGCTGCACACACGTGGGGTTGAGTGGCTGCTGCTTATGGAGCATCTTCTTCACCTGTGGGGGGCTCAGAGCCTGGAGGGAGGGCCCAGCCCTCTGCTACTGCTCAGCAGAACCAGCAATTTATTTGTAATATTGTCTCATAAAATCATTAAGGTTGGCAATGTCCCCTAGGATCATCAGCCCAGCACTGCCATGTCCCCAGGTGCCACATGTACAAAGTCATGAAGACATAACTCTGTGGAGAGTTGCAAAAAGACCCTTTGAGACAGTGTGACCAGGGAGTGAGAAGGCAATTGGAATTCAAAAGCATTGAGGCAATACAAATGGGAGAAAACAACCCCAGGTTCATGGAATGGTGCAATCCCAGAATGGTTTGGGTTTGGAGGTTCCTTAAAGACCATGGGGCATCTTCCAGCAGACCAATTCCCACACACCTGCACAGAGATGAGCTGGGAGCTGGCCCAATGTCCAGTGGTTAAAAAATAATGTGGGCATTGCTGAAAAAAGAAGAGAATAACAGTGAATGTTGTTATGCAGTGTGGGGCATGACAGAGATTTGGACAACTCTAGAGGTTGTGGACAAGGCAGATGGTGGCTGAGTGTCCATCAGCAATGGAAATGTGGGATGGCATCAAGAATGGCAGCTTGGCTTCGAAGCAGAGAGCAGCAGTTTCTTCCTGCAGCGTGTGGTTACAGCACAGGGCTCTTTAGGGGTAAAACAGGTGCAGGGAATAAAAAACTGAGTGGGTAACGTGGGGAAACACCCACGTGGGGTATTGAGTGCAAGGAGCTGCATCTCAGAAGGGAGTGGGGAAGTGTTGTGGGCAACACAACAGCAACATGGTGGTTCATGCCCTGCTCCTTGGGCAGTAATGGAATCATGGAATATCCTGACTTGGATGAGACCCACAGGGTTGGATCAAATCCAACCCTTGACCCTGCACAGACACCCCAACAATCCTAGCCTGTGTGTCCCTGGAGCAGTGTCCAAATGCTCCTGGAGCTCTGGCAGCCTCGGGGCTGTGCCCATTCCCTGGGGAGCCTGGGCAATGCCTGCACCCTCTGGGGGAAGAACCTTTCCCTGATCTCCAGCCTAAACCCCCCTGACAGTCACTACTGGGGGGAGGATCCTGGTGTCCATGGTCTCACCTGGTACAGCCACTGACATCTTCTTATGTGGCAGTGGCTAAAATTTCCCTCTGCACTCCTAAAGTCCCTGTTCTGCACTCATGGTTGGGGAACAGGGACAGAGATGTCTACACAGGGACCCATCTCTGCAGGTGCCTTCTCAGGGCCTTCCCACCAGCTGCTCCTTCTCTACAGTGCCCACCTGCAGTTGTCAGGATTTCCTTTGGACTCTGCAGAGCCCCAGGGATGGTTTGGGCAGCAGTGCCAGGCTCCAGCATCTCCCCAGCCCCCTTCTCACTGCTCACCACTGCTCTCTTCTCTTCCAGGCTGCCCCTCAGGAACATTCAAGGCCAGCCAGGGGGATGAAGGGTGCGTCCACTGCCCCATCAACAGCCGGACAACCTCGGAAGGGGCCACAAACTGCGTGTGCCGGAATGGATATTACCGGGCAGACGCCGACCCCGTGGACATGCCGTGCACCAGTATGTGGGTCTGGGCAGCTGGGAGGGAACCACGTGGTGGGGAAAGGACATGGTCCTCAGTCAAAGCACTGAGGGATGCTTGACAAAGGTGTCTGTCCCGGTGGGGTTTTGGGGGACACTACACAAACTAGCTGATAAATTTTGTCAGGACTTTTACACAACCAAATTAGCCTGGGTTAATAGAACTGGTTTCATTCCCCCTCTTTGATTTGGATGTCTAGCTTGCTGCACACATCCCTGACACCAACAGAAGTAGGGATTTATTAAGAGGCCTCAAATGGATCCACCTTGGGCAGCACTACCCAAAATGGCCACAAAATGGATGACAGGTCACGAGGTCTCACACTTTTATAAGTTTTGGTCCATTAGCATATTGGAGTTAATTGTCCAATTACAGCTTTAGCCCATGAAGTCCCATCCTTCTTGTTTTCTCTCTTTAGCCCACATTGTTTTTGCTCTTGGGTGTGAGATCTGGATCAGCTGTCCTTGTTCCCCAGCTAGAGCAGGAATTGTTTTATCTACCTATTCTGTGAAGAGAGCTCACCATCCCCTAATATGAAGCCCAGACTTACACACTAAAGCAGAATAGAATCTGAAAAATATAAAAGCTAAAACCTGAGGCATCAGGGGTGGGCAGTGTCCCTGGGCAGTGCTGGCTGAGCCCCTGTGGGCTGGTGGCCCCTCTGGGGTGAGCCCCTGTGGGCTCGGCTCACACAGAGCCCTGCCCAGGGATGGGGAGGAGGAGAGGGGCAGCTGCTCACACCTTCCCGTGTGCTCCCTTTGCAGCCATCCCGTCCGCCCCGCAGGCCGTGATCTCCAGCGTGAACGAGACGTCGCTGATGCTGGAGTGGAGCCCCCCGCGGGACTCGGGGGGCCGCGAGGACCTGGTGTACAACATCATCTGCAAGAGCTGCGGGGCCGGGCGCGGGGCCTGCACGCGCTGCGGGGACAACGTGCAGTTCGCCCCGCGCCAGCTGGGCCTCACCGAGCCCCGCATCTACATCAGCGACCTGCTGGCCCACACCCAGTACACCTTCGAGATCCAGGCCGTCAACGGCGTCACCGACCAGAGCCCCTTCTCCCCACAGTTCGCCTCCGTGAACATCACCACCAACCAGGCCGGTAAGGCCCAGTGCCCTCCCTCAGAGCTCCCACACCACGGTGGGGTGGGGGGATGCCCTGTGAAGGCTGAGCTAGAACACAGAGCTAAAGAATAAAGTAGGGATTTATTAAGAGACCTCAAATAGATCCACCTTGGGCAGCACTACCCAAAATGGCCACAAAAATGGATGACAGGTCATGGGGTCTTTCACTTTTATAAGTTTTGGTCCATTAGCATATTGGAGCTAATTGTCAGCTTTAGCCCATGCAGTCCCATCCTTCTTGTTTTCTCTCTTCAGCCCACAGTTTATGCTCTTTGGCCTGAGGTCTGGATCAGCTGTCCTTGTTCCCCAGCTAGAGCAGGAATTGTTTTATCTACCTATTCTGTGAAGAGAGCTCACCATCCCCTAATATGAAGCCCAGACTTACACACTAAAGCGGAATAGAATCTGAAAAATATAAAAGCTAAAACCTGAGGCATCAGGGGTGGGCAGTGTCCCTGGGCAGTGCTGGCTGAGCCCCTGTGGGCTGGAAGGGGACAAGAGTGGGGTGAGGTGTTGCTTATTCCATAATGTTGGTGGTGATGAGTGCCTGGCAATTCCAGAGTGAATCCCAAGCCCTGGGTGTCAAAATAGCCCTTATTTCAGTGAAAATCTGAAGCATGTCCCAAGGCAGAGCTGCCTCCCCATCATGGCAGCAGAACAGCTGGTGGCACTGTCCCCTGGTGTCACAGCATCACTCTCCAGCACTGGGTGTGGCTGGGCCTGAGGCTGTTGCCTCCAAGCATCATTGCAGGCACCATCAGAGTGTTGCAGACACACTCCTGGTTCCTGGGGAGGGAAAGTGAGGTAGCTCCAGCATTTTGATGGGAGCTGCAGTTCCTGCTTGGACTGTAGAGAGAGCCAGGCCAGACTGAGAAAGCAAAGGAGAACTGCACAGGAGAGGGGCTGGGAGATGAATATTTGGGATAATGGTCTGGGAATCTGCTCCAGTTCCTGTGCCACTGCAGAGTCACCTGGTGAAGCAGCCGAAGCACAGAGCTGGGAGGGTTTCAGTCAGGGTCTCCAGCTCTGTGCAGGGTGTGTTTGCTGGGGGAGGGATGGTCAGAGTGGCTGCTAGTGCTGCTCCCAGGAGGGTCCCCAGCAGCCCCCTGGCAGCTGTGCTGGTGGCAGGGAGCCCCACTGAGCTGCTGGCCAGGGGCTGCCTTCCCAGCCCACCTGGAAGCCATCTGGAGCTGGGCACAGCCAGGGCTGGGGCTTGGCTGAATGGGATTGAGGTGGAAGGATGCCAGTGAGGCACAGCCCTGCTGGGAGCAGGAGAGATTCTGGTCCCTCTGAAGTGCCCTGGACACTACCTGACCCCCAGGGCTGAATTTGGCAGCCATGGGTGAATCACCTGGAGGCCATGGTGTGTCCTGGCTGCCAGGGGTGGTGGGTGGGGTAAAACAGCAGAAGGGCAGGTGGGCATCACTTGGGCATCACTTCCAGAGTGTGAGGACAGAGGGAACCTGCAGAAATGTCTGGGGGAATTCTTATGGTGCCCTGTGATGTGGGGCTAGCTTGGGAGTGGGGCCAGGGTGTTTTTGAAGCCCTGGAGGCAGGTCTGACACAGGCTGAGCCATGGTTTGGCCCCAGGCAGAGACAGGGCTGCCCCAAGGAGGAGAGGGGAATGGGTCTGGATGATGAGCTTCCTTTACCTGATGGAGATGGGGTGGCTGTAATGCTGCCTGGAGCTGGGAAGGGGCTCTGCACCCTCCCACCGTGGTCCTGTACTATGGATTAATCATTTGATGCTCATATTTCATACTTGCATTTCTCTGCTGTGCTTGAACCTTCATGGATCACCCGTGGCTGCTCCCAACTGAGCAAAACCAGCGAGCTGAGTCGAAGGCAAATCCTTTTCAGTCCCCTGCATCCTCCTCCTTGTGTTTTCCTGGTTTGACACTCCTTTATTATCAGGGCTCACACTTCTCAGCCTGTGTGATGTCTCTCTTAATGTATCTATTCATTAGCACTAAACACTAACTGTCTGCTTGCTAATTCCTCTGTAATTAGAGGCTCTGGATTCTTCTGCTTACACTCGCACCGGCACTGCCTGGCAGCCTTGATGTAGATCATTAACAGTTGGTAACAGAAACTGCAGACACAAAGGCAGAGCTGGGACAGGAGAATGGGGGGTGCTGGGGGAGAGGAGAGGGAGCAGAGGGAGGATGAGCCTCCCTCTGCCTTGGCTCTGGATAGAGCTGGGGCTCCATTGTTGAATGTGTGATGGGGTTGTGCTCCTGCCACAGCTGGACAAAGCAAAGTGCCCACCACCCCTCGGGGTCCTGCAGCCCTGCAGGAAGCAAGGAAAATCCCCCTGGTTCCCCAAGGGACACAGGGTGTGTGCTGGGGACCCTCTGTGCTGCAGGACTGAGGAGAGATGCCCCATCACCAGCAGCATCCAAAACCTTCAGGGGTCACCAGTTCTTCAGCAGCCACATTTTATAAGGGCATGGAGTGCCAGGACAAGGGGGGATGGCTCCCCACTGCCAGAGGACAGGGTTAGATGGAATATTGGGAAGGAATTCTTCCCTGGGAAGGTGAGGAGGCCCTGGCATAGGTTGCCCAGAGAAGCTGTAGCTGTCCCATCCCTGGAATTGCCCAAAACCAGGTTGGATGTAGCTTGGAGCACCCTGGGATAGTAGAAACTGTCCCAGCCCATGGCAAGGGGTGATGAGGTTTTATATCCCTTGCAATCCAAACCATTCTGGGATCCCAGGAGAAATCTCCTGTGAGAGTAAGAAAACAACCCCTGTAGAGCAGCCAGAGGGAAGGAAGGTCCTGAGTGTGGCCAGGTGGGTGGCACATGCTGGGTGATGGTTGGGTGACCATCATCCCATGGCCATGACCCCTTCCAGCAAACTGCATCCCCATAAACATGATCCACCTGCCTTCCTGGGCAATGCCTTCTGTCACCTCTGAGCCCAGGCTGGATTTTCTCTCTGCTCTTCTCAGCAGGCTCTCCTCAACCTCCAGCTCCACACTGTGCATCTGCAGCTCACCTGCACTGCTGCTCCTCACACCCTGCAGCTGAGCAGTACCTCGTCCTCCAAAGCCCAGCATCCCTTCAGGAGTGAAATCCAGGACTGTCCATGTGCCACAGTCCTGTCTGCAGGGACCATGACAGAGCCTGGGTGCCACCAAAAGTCCTTTCCCAGCCATTCCTCAACAAACGATCTGTGCCAAGAAGGTGGCTGAGAGCCGTGCCAGCATCCCAAGGGGTCAAGGAGCTGAGCCCAGGGCTCTGGATAACAACACTTGACTAATTGAGAGCCTTGCCAGGCACCAGCTCTTGCTGGCAGCCCCTGACTACTAATTTGTGGCCTTTCTTTGGGACTGCTGGGGAGTGGGGAGAGTCTTGGTGCTGTGAGGATTGGCAGGCTCTGTCCACACCTTGGACAGGCTGAGTGCCCTGGGAAAGCTGAAGGCAAGGGCTCCATGGTCAGGGATGAGTTAATAGCAGTGGCAAGAGCACTTCTTGGTAACTGGCTTCTGTGACCTGAGGAGGGAAGAAGAAGCCTTGGGCTCTGGAGTATCCAGAGACAAATTCAAGACCTCCCAGTGGTGGGGGTAAGAGAGCATCCAGGCTCTTGGGAATGTGTCCCTTTTGTGAGCAACTCTTGTCACAGGGGATAAGGAGGGAGGATTAGTGCTGATGTCAGAGGCTCTTGGCTGCAAACAGAGCCACAGAGAGCCACAAAGGGCCCTTACAGAGGGAATACAAGGAGTGCGTGGTGAAGGAAATCAATCCACTGTCCTGATAAACCCATCAGGATGATTTCTGCCCCTCTATAGATCCAGAAAAGTTGTTATGATTATTTGCATTATTATTCTGGGTGGCATTTTCCAGCAGTATGTCACAACATGGTGATATGGCTTAGTGAACAAAATGGCATTCAGTCAAAGGTTGGACTTGATGATCTTGGAGGTTTTTTCCAACCTTCCATGATTCTCTAGGTCTCTTGGCCAGGAAGATGTGCAGCTCACAGCTCTGTCCAGGTGCATGCCAGGCATCAGTCTGGTTTGAATTTCAGTGGCTGGCACAGCCCAGGTTTGTCCCAGCCACGCAGGGTCTTTTGGGGAGGGCTGTCCTGCCAGGCCTTGGAGAGCCCCTGAGCTCAAGGACAGGTGACCACGGTCCAAAGTGAGGACATGGGCCATGGCCCTGCTCTGCTGGGGTCTCCTAGCACTGGACTGAGCCCAGCCTGATCCTGCTACAAACCTTGAGGAGTTGATCCATGAGCGATGGAGCACAGGTGAGACAGATCCCAGGTTGTGCAGAAAGGAGGGGTTTTTCCCTCACCTTCAAGCAAAACAATTCCCTTGCAGCCACGGCCCTGGAGCTCTGCTGGCAGAGGCAGCAGGGGCACGGAGGGCTCGGGGAGCAGGTGAGGTGAAGGGAGGAGCTGGGCAGGACCAGACCTTCTCACCAGCCATCCCAGCCTGCTGTTTGCTTGTCACATTAGTGATGCTGCTGGCTAGACAGGGACAGGAGACTTGTACTGCCTGGGGCACAGGGAGCCTTGCTTTTATCTTCTCACTTTCACTGTGTCAGAGGATGTGTCTGGCTCCCTTCTTGTGAGGGAGGCACGGCAGAGCCCGTGCTGCTCTGGACACAAGCAGGAGCAGTGGCTCCTCCTGTTCTCTCTCGTGCTGCTCAGCTGGGCCCTGCTGCAGCCAGGAGTTAGTGTCTGTGAAACCAGAACCTGGGAAAGTGCAGAAATTACCTCAAAGGGCTGGAATGAGCTTTCCAGAGCTTCAAAGCTCTGAGTATTTGTTTATAATAGAATCCCAGAATGGTTTGGGTTGGAAGGGACTTTAAAGATTACCCAGTCCCACCCCCTGCCATGGCCAGGGCCACCTTCCACTAGCACAGGTTGCTCCAAGCCCCATCCAAGCTGGCCTTGAACTTCAACAAGATTTTGACACTCCACTTTCCTGTTTCTTCCAGAATAAAAGGCAGGAAGTTGTAACATTTGAGTATCTCAGATTCCTCATCCAACTTCCCACTTACAGCAGGGCTGCTGCCAACAGTACATAAGCAAAGTCATGGCTTTGGGTAGACAGTTGTTGGTTATCTCCAAAGGCAGAACTCTCCCCATGTCCCACTGACTTGTCCCAGATCTGCACCACCCTCCTAGGGAGGGAACTTCTGATGGCCAACCTGACCCTCCCAAGCTATGATTTATGCCCATTGCTCTTCATTTGACTAAGTTTCAAAGGTTCTAGCCCAGAGATGTGTTAGATCAGCCTGAATACCAGTTCAAATCCCAGAATCCCAGAATCTGGTTTGTGCTGGAGGGACCTTAAAGCTCAGCTCATTCTACTCCCTCTCATGGGCAGGGACATCTTCCACTAGACCAGGCTGCTCCAAGCTCTGTCCAGCCTGGCCTGGGACACTTCTAGGGATGGGAATTTTCCTCTAATTCAGTCCTGGCTTTAGCTAAAACACCTTTCAGGAAGAGAATTAGTCTTGAGCCATCAAGAGACAGGCAGCACATCAGGTCTTTGTACATGAGCCTATGTAGATCATTGCCTTTTTTCCCAATGAAATCACTGATTTTCTAAGGAAATACAGGAGACTCTGTCTGTCAGGACAGCAGTAAAACATTTGATTTGGGAAACTGCAAGCTGGAAGTGGTTCTGTGAAGTCTGTCCAGGAACTGCAGAAATGGGAGACCACAATGACCCGAGTGGGGAAGCCTCAGCTGAGCTGAGGTGACTGAGGTCCATGAGAAGCACTTTCATACTTCTTGATGTTTCAAGACCTGGTAGGGTACTTCTTGTGCAGAAAACTGACACAAAAGTGGGAAAAGCAGAAATTTCCTGAGCTTTGGAGCCATCTCACACATGGAGGAGCCTGGACAAAGCCTGTTCCTCTGTGTGACAGAGCAAGCTGGAGGATCTGCTGGGCTGCTGTCCTGAGGTCACTTAAATCCCTGGTTTCATCTTTTGGAGACTTCCCTGGATATGTTTCTGTCACAATTCAGCCTGCTCCTATTAAATATTAAGCCCCGAATGTTTCGGGGTGTGTCCGGCCTGGCTTCGTCTGGCCTCGCTGCTGGACCAAAGGCGGCAGCTGTGGCGTTTTTCACCCCAGAGATGCCTTTGGCCAGCTGGGTGCTGCAGCTGGGCGCTCAGAACAAGTCCAGGCAAAATAGGAACTCAGTTTACCTTTGGTGGAAAAGGTTCAGACAACAGTGAAGAGAAAAGGAGCGGGTTCTGCCGTGGAGCTTAGATCCAGAGTTTATTGTAGCATGGTAGATTTCTGAATGTGGTAACAGCTCCAGACAGACAGAGACAGAACCACGGCAGAGACCGACCCACAGCAGAGACCCCGACCACATGGTCTCGTGTCCTTTTTAAGCCCCGGGGACAGGGGGAGAGGATGGACAGGTGAGGGCCAACCAGGTGTGAGCAGGGGAAGGGCCAGGGGATGTGGACGCTGGGACAAACCAATGAGCCCAGGCCTGGGGGGCATCTGCCAATCACAGGACGCCTTGCTGGAAGGTTTAGATTAATGGACAGCTGCCAGGTAAGAGGGAAAAAGGGCACACCTGAGGGGGTTGGGATAGGTGAGAGGAAATGGGACACACTGCAACACGCTCCCACACTCCAAACCTCCTGAAACCTTGACATCCTCATGGCCGCTTCTCTTCCCCCAGTAAAGTTCCAGACCTTGCCTTCCATGGACCCGTGTCACCATCCTGGTTCCGTCATCTATCTTCTCTCCCTTTCTATTCACCCACAGCTCCCATCTTCACCCTGATGGCCACCAAAATGTGATGTGGCTTTGCTTTTTGCTGCCCTCCTCCCCTCTCTTGTTGCCCCAGCCCGTTGACTTCACTGCATCCCCCAGCCTGCAGCAGCTGGCAGCGAGTGCCCAGGAGGGAACCTGCCGTGCCCAAATCCCTTCTCCTCTGCCCCTGGAGACCATCTGCAGCAGATGGCAGGAGCTTTGTCAGCTGCTGGCTCTTCAGGAGCCTCTTCCCTCTCCTGTGGTGGGCAGTTGGGGATGTTGGCAGAGCAGGGGATGGGCGGCACTGCTGGAGCTTCCCGAGCAGATGCCCTTCCCTGCCCACCACCATCTCTGTGGGCTCCTCCTCCTGCTCACTCCCAGGCTTCCCTGTTGCATAAATTACACCATGAGTTTGAGGATTGTTTTTCCACACCTGCCTGGGGCTTCAGAAACCTATTCTAATGCTGGAGCTGACTTTGGTCAGAAACAACAGTCTGTCCATGATGGATGGGGTGGAAAGTCCCTTCTGCTAAATCAGGGGCTCCCTCAGTGTGCCACCATCCCTGCTCTGTGCTGTGCTGGGAGCTGATGGGATGGCTCCAGGGCTCTCCTTTCCTCCTGTGTTCCAGATGGCTGATTTATGTCTCCTGCTGCCCTTGGCAAACACAGCCCTGGGGCAGTGCCCTGGGGCAGGTGGGGAAGCTGGCAGTTGTTCCAAAGGGGTTACTGCAGCTTTCTGGCTGGGTGTCCTTCAGTCCTTCTTGGGGTCCCTGTGGGAAGGGATGAGTCTCTGTGTGCCCCTGTGCAAGCAGGAAGATGCTCACAGTGCCTGGCCCTCCACAGGCTGGTCCATGGCCATCCCTGCCCTGGCAGGGTGCAGGAGGCAGCTGCATCTCTGGGGCTGGGCAGGGAATGCTCTTCCCAAGAGAAAATGGGATTTCCAAAACTTTCCCTACATAGGGAAACTGGTGGAGTTCACCATGCAAGAGAGCAAGGGAAAAGGTTCAGTCACAAATTAGCAAGACTTAGTGATGCTGCAAGGGCTGGAGCCCCTCCAGAGCCAGGCTGGGACAACTGGGGGGGTTCATCTGGAGAAGAGAAGGCTCCAGGGAGAGCTCAGAGCCCCTTCCAGGGCCTAAAGGGGCTCCAGGAGAGCAGGAGAGGGACTGGGGACAGGGGATGGAGGCACAGGACACAGGGAATGGCTCCCAGTGCCAGAGGGCAGGGATGGATGGGATATTGGGAAGGGATTCTTCCCTGTGAGGCGCTGAGGCCCTGGCACAGGGCCCTGGATCCCTGGCAATGTCCAAGGCCAGGCTGGATGGGGCTGGGAGCAGCCTGGGCTATGGAAGGTGTCCCTGGCCATGGTAGGGGTGGAAAGGTCCCTTCCAACCTGAACCATTCTGTGATTCCATGGATGCTCTGCAGCAGACATCACTCTTTCAAGGACTATAGCTCTAAGCTTTCTATGTTTCAAATTTTGAAGTCACGTTGTTCCTAAGGGCAGTTATCATTGCAATTAATGCAATTAATGACAGCAATTAATTGGCACTTTTTGGGAAAGTATATTTTTATGGAAAATCTGGGGGGCAGGTTGGAGGGGGGAGGGTCTGGCTCCCTCTGTGTTCCTGCTTCCCTGCAGCCTTTTGCTGGGGACATGCCATGATCTGGAGCAGAGGAGTTTTCCACGTGCAGAGGGGTCCAGGAGGTGGGGACACCCTTGGCACCTTGTGACCCCAAAGCAGCTCTGGCAGCAGTGTGGGGAGTGCCAGGAGCCTCTGGAGCAGCTCCTCTGTGTGGGAACAAAGCCCTGCAGGCCGGGTGACACATGCAAATGGGACTGCAAACCCCACTGAACAAAGAGCTCAAACACCGCCAAACCCTCGGCTGCCTGGGCCAAGTCGCTGGGCTTGTGGCATTAGCAACTGCTTTAAAGGCTGTAATCTACACCAAAGCCTGCCTTGATTTAAGTGGGGCTGCAGCCAGGACCAGCTTTGGGCTGCTTTGCCATGTTTTTAAGATTTTCCAGCGTTTGTAGTTACAGACTCAAGGAGCTGCAGGCTGGGCCCACTGGGAAGTTTTCCAGACCCTTGACACAGCGTGGGTACCACTGATGGGGCCACCTCGGAACAAAAACCTCACACACTGTGAAACACCAATTTTCCAAAGCTCCAGCAAGTCCAGGAATATCCCAGACCTGAGAATTTTTACTCCTTTAAGGGCAAATGTTGCTTATTAAAGAGCCCCAGTGCTGCCATTCCTTGCTTTCCTCAGCTTCTGCTGGAGAGAATTGGCTCCAAAAGTGTGTGGCTCCTGAACATGGCATCACAGGGCAGAACTGGGAAAGGAACTGGGGGGACAAATGTTGTAATAGTCCAAGGAATAATGAGCCCTTTCAGCAGGAGGGTCACAGACACACAAGTGCTGGTGGAGGGGCTTCTGGAGGGCCTCATCTCCCATGCAAAGCAGGGTCACCAGGGTCACCATGGAGGGCAGGTGAAGAATCCTCCCTTCTTCCCTTCTTCATCACTGTGAGTGCATTCAGTGCTCGTGCTGGAGGAAGGCATCTGAGTTCAAATGCATTCTCCAGGAGGGCCCATGGTCTGAAAGCCTGTGATGCTTAAATGGCCAGAGGGAGTTTTACCCAGAAAAGCAAAAAATGAGGGAGGTTTTAACCAGAGAAACTGATTTTCAGTTCAATACCTGGATGTGATTGGACTCTGAGCTGAACAGGAGCACAAAAAACAGGATCCTTGGGGTCAGAGGTGGCAGCTGGAGTGGGGACAGTTGGACCATTGTACAGTGACAGTCTGTACTGTCCCACCTGCTGGGGACTGTGTGGGACTGGGGTGCCATGGGGCAGGGAGGGAGGGCTGCTTTGGATTGGGTGTCCTGCAGGTGAGACAGTGGTGAGAGACTTCCAGGTCTCTGGGAATGTGGGGGTCAGTTGTCCTGTCTGTCCCCTCTGCCCATGCTGGAGAAAAAGTGCTCACCCCCACCCCTGTGCCTGCTCTGTGACTGATCACAGCACTGTCCTGGCTGCTGCAGAGCATCACCTCCGGCCTCACTGCACAGGGTGTGGGAACGCTGTCCTGGGGAATGCCCTGCTCTGGACCCACAGGGAATCCTGCTTCCCACATGTTGGAGCTGCCTGGGTCTCCCACTCAGACTGAGTCCCTGGTGAAGGCAGTGAGAGGGGAGTTTGCCTCCTTCCCCCAAGGCTTTCCAAGTCTCCCCCTTCACACAGTGGCAGGACAGTCACAGGCATCCCCTGCCAGATGCTCTGACAGAAATTCTGCCCTGACAGAGCCTTCTCCCCCACATCTCCCCATTCCCTGCCCTGTCCCGTGGCCTCTGGACTGGCTGGTGCCTTGCAGCATCATGGTGCATTTCCCTGCCACTCTCTCTTCAGCCGCGGGTCAGGCAGTTAATCCTGACCCCGATCACAGCCGCTGCTGCACGGGGTAATTGAAAATGCCAGAATTCCCTGCTGACCTTCCTATAATAAAAGCAGTTCCCCCCCCCCACCCTGTCCAGTAACCTGACACTCCAGGGACCGAGATCTGTCAGGAGGGCTCCGAGGAGATGCTGGAAAGCTCCCAGCTGTTCACCTCGCCTTTTCCCCTGGGTGATTTCAAAGTGTTGCCAGGGAGAGGCCACGGGCTGGGCTGGCTTTGCTCTCTCTGAGTCGTGAGTGTTTTCCAGAGCAAATGTTGACTCTGTCTGACATGACATGGGTTAGTGGAATTAAAGTGATCAGAGATAGGGGGTTTGCTGCCTGTAACCTGATTCTCCCAGCTAAGCCAGCAGAGGAATGGATGCTTTGATTTTACCGGGATCTCGACAGCGCTGCCCCACTAGCCAGGAGTAGGGGCTCAGCCTTGGGCCTGGCAGGTGAGGGGGGGCTGGCTGCAGACTGGGAGGAAGATTGCATGGCAGCCTTTTAAATGGTTCTAAAGATGATGAAAGAGAAGCTGTGGAAAGATCCTCGTGTCCCCCCTGCAGGCTGGAGCCACACAGTCCCAGCAGACACTCTCAGAAGATGCTGCCAGCAGAGTCTGAGCCCCTGGGCTGCTCCCTGCAGTGCTGGCCTGGCTGGTGGCAGGGTCTTTTCCCATTTTATTCCCTTTACAGCAGTGGTCCAGCTTCCCAGCCTGCACACTGTGACCTTCCAGGTCACAGCAGCACCAAGGCTGCAAAGTGGCCCTGGAGTGCCATGGACATTTGTGTAGCTGGATGTGGGCTTGGTTTATTGGAGCCAGACTTCCTAAAAAACACTGGCAGTGGTGGTGGCCCAAGAGTCAGGACCTGACACAGAAAATTGGCCTCTGCTATCAAAGTCTATTAGAGAAGGATGCCCTGATGGGTCCTTTGGGATGGGATGAACCAGAATACACTGAATCATAAAATCACCGAATCCCAGACTGGGTTGGGTTGAAAGGGACCTTGAAGATCATTTTATTCCACCCCCTCCCATGGGTAGGGACACCTTCCACTATCCCAGGCTGCTCCAAGCCCCATCCAATCTGGCCTTAGACTCTTCCAGGGGTGAGGCAGATAGAGGTGGGATAGGAGGGAGGTGAGCTCAGGATGTTGAAAAAGCAGGGCTGGGAGAAAGGAACAGCTCCCAGATGGAAGCTCTTGTTGAATAAAAGAGGAAGATGTCCTAGGAGATGTCCTGGGGCTCCTGGAACTGCTCAGAGTAGTGGTGTTGTGGGGATGGCTTAGAGAGACAAACACGTGAGCTGCCTAAGAACTCTCAAATCATCTCAGAGACATAGAAGCAAGGGGGAAAATGGACCTATTTCTTTCTCATTGCCCCAAAACAATTCTTCATTGTGTGATGCCCTCCTGCTGCTATTTGTCAGCTTTCTCCTAATGAATTTCCCTGAGCTTTAGAGAGAGTTTTACCAATTACATGAACTTTGGATGCATCGAGGATCTCTCTCCCCACTCCCAGCAGAACTGGGATGATAGGAAATGCAGGAACAGTCTCCTCCCCTCCCTGAGCTGGGGGGCACAGCCAAAAATACCCCGTGGAAGTGCCCAGGGGCGAGGGAAGAGCAGCTCTGCAGGGCTGAGCTGAGGCAGGGAAATGTCACCTTGGACACACTCAGAGGAATATCAAACCTCAGCCAGGGGATGGATGCTATCTCTGGAGAGATGGATCCTGGGTACTGAACTCAGTTTTGAGGTTTATGTTTGAAAAGGAGATTAACAAAAAATTAGAAAAGGTAGAGGAGGGAGTCATCAGGCTGATAAATGTGTGAAGTGCTCAGGAAGCTACTTGGGAAACAGAAAGGGATCACAGAATCATTGGCTGATTTGTGCTGCAAGGGACCTTAAAGATCTTGCAGTTGCGACACTCCACAGACAAAAAGGAAATATTTTCACTATTTTTCAGCTTGTCCATGATGACAATATTCTTCTTCTAGACTCCTCCTCCATTTAGTTACAAAAGCCAGAAAAGTTTCTGCAGTTGGAAACTGAAGTCCATAAACTTTAACCTGAAAATAAAAGGTGCATTTTAAAAGAGAGCCTGAGGGAAACCTCCCCAGGGGCATGATGGGCTCAGCATCATCTGAAGTCCTCAAAGGAAGCAGGGGGTGTGTCTGTAGCATACTCAGGGGGTCAAACACAAGTGTTTCAGCTATTTTTAGCTCTGCCTGGGTTTGTGCAGATGTTCAGACCTGGGTGTTATGGAGCTTTTCCCAATTCTCTGCTAAATTGCTCTGCTCTTGTGCTGTCTCATCGTGCTGCCCTGGGTTTGGTGTGACCTTCTTCAGGTTTTCCTGTGATTAAAAAGTGATTGTTTCTCCTGGAAAACTCACATTTTTTTCCTTCCTACTTCCATTTCCTTCTTTCCCTTAATACTTTTCATCATTTCCAGCAAGTCCCAAAGAAGCAAATATTTGTATGAAAGTCAGATTCTGGCTATGCCAAGCCTGAGGCTTCATGGTGCAACCAACACCCCCCTTTGTCCCTTCAGGAGATCAGGCAAATCCTTACTCACAGAACCCAAAGCCTCTTGTGGAGGATCAGTGCAGGTTAAGCTGCCTTTGTGTGATGGATCTGTGCCACCTGGGGTTTGGTTTCCTTTAGCACAGGCTGCTGAAGTAGCCTTGAGGTACTGCTCTGGAGCCATGGAGCTCCCTGGTTCCATGCTCAGGGAGGTGTTATCCTCATGTCACAGCATCCTCCGAGAGCAGCTCTGCCACAGGGAGGCCTGGACATGCTTTCAGTCAAAAATGTAAAGCTGTAAAGAGAGATGTGCCTGGATGGGATCGTTAGCAAAAGCTCTTTCAAAAAAAAAAAAAAAAAAGCTCTTTCATAAAGGTGGCTTCAGCTTCATAATCAGGACCCAGACCATCACTTGTGATCTCTTTTTTTTTCCTTTAGAAGATATATTTCAAATTCTGGATGTGCCTCAGTTACAGTGCCTGTGAGGCAGGACATGTGGGGCTCATTTACAGGGATGTGGCAGAGAAGGAATGTGATTTATGACCAAAAATTGGGATTGTATCTAGAGCTAATCAGAAAGGCTAAGAGCTGCTGATACAGAGGGGCTACTGAGGGAAGCCCCATCCTTGGAGGTTTAAAGATTCACCTAATACAGCTTCCCTTCCTTGCTGTGGTGGTGGACCAGAAGCTCTGGGAGTCCCATCCCAGTATCATTCCTGGGATTGGGTGCTCTAGGGAACTGAAGGGGGCAGTGGGAGAGGAGGCCTCAGTCCTGTCAGCCTTCACAGCTCTTCTCTGCTCTGTGTGGAGGCACCTGGGCCTCTTGGGTCATCCTTTTCCTCAGCACAGTCTGTGGAATGGAATGGAATATAGAATATTTCAGTTGGAAACACCTACAACGATCATCTAGTCCAGCTGCTTCACCTAGCCATGGAGAGAGGTCAGAGCAGAACAGCCTGGGCTGTGTGTGTCCTGCTGGTACTGACTCCACACCATGGCTCTGGGACCAAGCCAAGAGCACAGGATGCATTTCCTTGGCTGTTACCCTTTTGTTAGGTGAGAGCATGAGGATGTGTCAGCCCTGCCCTGACACGGGCTAGACCCACCTCGTGGTACCAGAAGGATTGGCCTCTGTGAGGCTGAAGCTGCTACACTAATTCTGGGCAGGTCAGAACCAGCCTGGTGGCTTTGGTGCTTCCCTTGCCAAACCCCACTGGGACCAGACATTTCCTCCCCAGTGGGTATGGGAGCCTTCTGGGAGACAGTCAGTCAAGCAGGACCTAAGATCCCAGCTGTTCCTTAAGGATGCCTTAATGGAAAATATGGTGTGTAGTGGGATTTGAGGCCTGGCTATGTCCACCTTGTGACACTGAGCCAGCCTGGTTTGAAAGGACAATGTCTTGAGATGTCTTCAAATCCCAGAATGATTGGTTGGAGGGGACCTTAAAGCACATCCCATTCCATCCCCTGCCATGGCCAGGGACACCTTCCATAGCCCAGGCTGCTCCCAGCCCCATCCAACCTGGTCTTGGACACTGCCAGGGATCCAGAGGCAGCCACAGCTGCTCTGGGCACCCTGTGCCAGGGCCTGCCCACCCTCACAGGGAGGAATTCCTGCCCAATATCCCATCCATCCCTGCCCTCTGGCAGTGGGAGCCATTCCCTGTGTCCTGTGTCTCCATCTCTTGTCCCCAGTCCCTCTCCAGCTCTCCTGGAGCCCCTTTAGCCCTGCAAGGGGCTCTGAGCTCTCCCTGGAGCCTTCTCCTCTCCAGGCTGAACCCCCCCCAGCTCTCCCAGCCTGGCTCCAGGGCAGAGGGGCTCCAGCCCTTGGAGCATCTCCACAGCCTCCTCTGGACTTGCTCCAACTCCTCCACATCCTTTCTGTGCTGGGACCCCAGGGCTGGAGGGAGAATTGCAGGGGGTTCTCTCCAGAGCCAAGCAGAGGAGCAGAATCCCCTCCCTGGAGCTGCTGCCCACGCCGTGGGATCAGCCCAGGACACAGATGGTGTTCTGCCAGTCCAGCCCTGGCAAAGCTCAGGGGTGATCCCTTCAGGGAGGTGATGGCAATGCAGCTCTGCTGGCAAGACCTGAGCATGGTGGGACCTCCTGAACCCCATCCTTCCCAAGTGTTTCCAGCTCCTGAGCCCAGGCAGTGCTCTGTGTGTGCTGCAGAGCTGTCAGCACCCCCACGCTGATCCTGCAGAGCTGCCCCAGCCACAGAAGTCTGCTCTGCTCCCTGGATTGAGATAAACTGCCAAATGCCCAGCCTGGGCCGGGGGTTGGCTGTGAGCAGTGCTGTGTGGCCATGCAGGGCTCGGGGTGGTGACCACAGAAGTGTCCCTGGCATCCCTCCCGTGCCTCTGCCCCAGAGGGGTCACCGTGTGGGATGTGTTGGCTTTGTACATTAGTGGATTTTCATTAAGCTTGTTTTACACTCCAGTGGTGGTTTTGGTGTGGTTTATTTCTCCAGAAATTCAAGGAAGCCACAGCGCTGCACTGTGAGGAATCTGAGGCCATCTCTGATCAAGAGGATGCAGAAAGTGCCTTTCAAGGACTGCAGTGGTTGGGTTTGCCTCAGTGCCCCAAGGGTGTGGGTTTCATCCCCATATGGACCATTCACTTCAGAGATGGATTAGTGATCTTTGTGGATCCTTTCCAACTCAAAATATTCTGTGAAATCTGTGCAATCAAATGGCATTGAGGCTTAAGGGATTCAGTCAGGAGCAGTGTTTCCATCAGCTATGTAATGAAGGAAGATCTGTTTGTTTTTTGCACTTTTGGGACACACCTACCTCTGGATGCCCCATCGGGATAAATCCACCTCTGTTTACGCCTTCATGGTGACATCACAGGGTGATCAAGGCTCTGAGAGTGGGGACTCTCCATATCTGATCTCCTCTGTGTGTCACAGGGCACAGTCAGCTGCCTGGGCATCGTGTCAGAATACAGCTGAAGCTGTTCCTGCTGACTGCACCTGGGAAAGTCACTCTGAGTCTGGCTGGCTCCTCTAAACTGGTTTCAAGCTCTTATATCCAGTGCCAGCCCATCCCTGATTCACAGGCCTGGGAGCCTCTCTGTGCACCCCAGGCCCTCACCTGGCATAAAGGGTGTGACAAAGGACTATGTTTTGTGGCACTGCAGAGTGCTGTGCTCTGTTAGCAAAAAGTCCAGGAGAGAGATTGATTGTTTCCATCTGCTCAGCAGTCTCAGGGCCACACCTGGGCTCCTGCGTCCTCTGGGGCTCCCAGTATCACACTCATGGACAAACTGGAGCAGTCCAGCAGGACAAGGAGGTTACCCTGAGGCTGGGGCTGGAGCATCAGAGGTGAGGGCAGCTGAGAGCTGGGTCTGATCAGCCTGGAGAGGAGGAGGCTGAGGGGCATTGAGGGGGAGAAGGGTGGCAACATCCACAAGGCACAACCAGCAAAATCCCAGTGGAATGTGAGGGAAAGTTTCTGCTCCTAAGAGCAAGGCAGCTGGGGGCTGCTGCTCAGAGCCTGTGGGAGCCCCATCCATAGGGATCACTAGGTCTCATCTGGACACAGTCCTGAGCAAAATTATTTGATTTTGAGATTACTCTGCCAGCCTGTGGGACCAGAAACATCCAGAGGTCACTTCTGAGCTGGGCCTTGCTGTGATTTCATTGCTGTGCACTCCCCTGGTGTCCGTGATAAGAGCAGCAGTTACTGAGGACATGCACTGGGGAGGTTCCTGCTCTTCCAGAGCCCCTCCCTTGCCCCAGGTGCAGGAAAGGCACTGAGGTTGCTGTAGTCATTCATCCCCCTGCCTCCTCCCACCATGCAACACATTTGCCTCATGTTTGATGAGCCCCACCTCATTCATTTGGGTTTTTTGCTGAGCCAAACAAGAGCAGGTTCACCAGGTACCAGCAGCACATGAGTCTCACACGTCCTGCTGTTGCTGTTGTCTGGTACATCTCCCTCAGGAGAGGCAGGAGATGCCTTGGAGAGGTCCTGTACTCCCAGGCTGGGGTGCAGTGCATGGAACTGGAAGAACATCCCAGAGACCTCACTCCTACCAGGAGGAACCTGGAGCTGAGGAGCTTCTCCAGCTGCAAGGCCACTGAACCTGTGCCTGAATCATGGGATGTTGCCACATCCTGGTGTTGTGGTGGGACAGCTCTGGCTGTACATGGCCCCTGTCCTGGAAAAGCCCAGTGTGTAAATGTGGGATCAGTTCCCAGAGCAGCTGGCAGAGACACTGTGGGCTGTGTGCTTCCCTCAGTCCGGTGCCATCCCTGCCACAGGACATCTGCAGCACATCTTCCTTCCGAGCCTGGTCTCTAGAGACAGAGATGTTTGTCTTGAAAATTGCAAATGTCCTACAGAATCTGTTTGAACAAGGAAGCAGTGAGCTCTGGCAAGAGCTGACAGGCTCCAGAAACATTACCTGTGTTTTATCTTCACGCCAGCGTGAGAAACTCTTCCCAGGAGTTTGGAAAGATGTGGCCTGAAGCAGTGGGACAGGGATGTTAGGGTGGGAGGGGGGCAGTGCCATGGAGTGAGGGGAGGGCTGAGGTGACACAGAGGGTTTCTGACTGTTGGGTAATGGGGCTTTGCTCAAGCAGAAATGGATGGAAGGAGTGGCCTCAGGATCTGTTGGAATCATGGCGTGGTTTGGGTTGGAAGGGCCTTTAAAGATTATCTCGTCCCCCCCCTGCCATGGGCTGGGACACCTTCCACTAGACCAGGTTGCTCCAAGCCCCATCCAGCCTGGCCTGGGACACTTCCAGGGATGAAGTTCTCTGCTGTCCTTCTAGTTTTGTTCTCCTGGACAAAACTGGAGCTCAATAACACTGCTGAGGCTAATCCACATCACACCTTCCTTCAGGAGTGGGGGAACCCAGGCAGGTGAAGGAAAATGGTGCAGCAGTGTGGTGCAGGTCTTGTGTTAGCCAAACCCAGCCCCTTGGCACCCAGACATTGAGCATCCTGGGAACTGCGGTGCTCTGAGTCAGAAAAGCAGCAGTGAAGAGGCAGACGGCGGACCAGAAAAATGGCTTTTGTTGGTGTGTTGGAGAGGAGTTGCTCAGTGGTAATTTATTGTGATGTGCAGGAACATGCTGGGGCCATGCTTGTCCAAGCACTGCGGTCCTGCCACTGCAACCCCAACTGGCACAGCTCCTGTCACTGCCCCTGATGCCAAGAGGAGCCAGCCTAGAGATGGGTGAGAGGTGCCTTCCTCTGGGTGCTGCTCCTCCAGGCTGTTTCTCAGAGCTGCCAAATGAGTTGTTCTTCCATGAAATATTGTAAGGGTTGGACTTGGGAAAAGCCCATCTGAGTGCAAACCACTCTGCATCCATTTGGCCTGGCATGCAAGTGATGGGAAAACTTTCATGCTACCACTCTCCAGTCCTCTCCTAGCCCTGAGGCTTCTCCTGTGCCCTGCAGCTGCTGCAGTGGTGAGCCTGTGCTGGCAGCTGTGCCAAGGCTAACGCTGACTGCAGCTCAAGCTCTGTCTCCAGGGCTGGGCTGGCACTAGGGGAAGTCTGGGGTAGCCCTGCACTGAGGTGGATGTGCTGGCAGTGCCAGCAGCAGGCTGGGCACGGGGAGGGCTCCTCTCACTGCTCTGGGATGCGGGGAGAGGAGCCAGCACAGGCAGCTGTGGGTGTCTGCCCTGCAGCAGGGCTGTGAAATAGGGGTGTCAGCTGTCAGCACCTGGAATCAAAGAATATCCCCACTTGGAATGGGCCCACAGGGATCATCGAGTCCCACTCCTGGCCCTGCACAGACACCCCACCAATCCCACCTGTGCATCCCTGAGAGCATTGTCTGAGCACTCCTGGAGCTCTGGCAGCCTTGGGGCTGTGCCCATTCCCTGGGGAGCCTGGGCAGTGCCTGCACCCTCTGGGGGAAGAACCTTTCCCTGATATCCAACCTAAACCCCCTGGCAGAGCTCCAGCCATTCCCTGGGAGCTGTCCCTGCTCACAGAGCAGAGATGGGAGCTGCCCTCAGGAGAAGCTGCAGGCTCCGAGGAGTTTCCTGCCCCTCAGGACTGAGGCAGCCCGGGCTGTTGGCTCACCCCGCTCTCCAGCCAGCCGGGCCGGGGCCGCTCGGGCTTTCCCAGGGTCTCCCCGCTCCGCTCCCTGCCCGTGGGCCTGTCCAGCCCAGCTCCCCGCTCCGCTCCCTGCCCGTGGGCCTGTCCAGCCCAGCTCCCCGCTCCGCTCCCTGCCCGTGGGTCTGTCCAGCCCAGCTCCCCGCTCCGCTCCCTGCCCGTGGGCCTGTCCAGCCCAGCTCCCCGCTCCGGTCCGTGCCCCGTGGGTCTGTCCAGCCCAGCTCCCCGCTCCGCTCCCTGCCCGTGGGGCTGCCAGCCCAGCTCCCCGCTCCGCTCCCTGCCCGTGGGCCTGTCCAGCCCAGCTCCCCGCTCCGCTCCCTGCCCGTGGGCCTGTCCAGCCCAGCTCCCCGCTCCGGTCCGTGCCCGTGGGGCTGCCAGCCCAGCTCCCCGCTCCGGTCCGTGCCCGTGGGCCTGTCCAGCCCAGCTCCCCGCTCCGGTCCGTGCCCGTGGGCCTGTCCAGCCCAGCTCCCCGCTCCGGTCCGTGCCCGTGGGGCTGCCAGCCCAGCTCCCCGCTCCGGTCCGTGCCCGTGGGCCTGTCCAGCCCAGCTCCCCGCTCCGGTCCGTGCCCCGTGGGTCTGTCCAGCCCAGCTCCCCGCTCCGCTCCCTGCCCGTGGCGCTGCCAGCCCAGCTCCCCGCTCCGCTCCCTGCCCGTGGCGCTGCCAGCCCAGCTCCCGGGGCGGCTTTCCCGGCCGAGGGTCCCGGCAGCGGGAGCGGCCCGGGTGTGTGCGGCCGGCAGGGCCCTTTGTGCACGCTGCGAGGAGCGGGGGCCGGCCCGGGTGCTCTCCATTGTCAGCGTGTCAGGTCAGCTTTGTGCTGCCTGCTCAGCGCTGGATGCGCCTCCCGTGATTGGCATGTGCAGCCCCAGCCTGCCCAGGCCTTGGGAAGCTGCTCTGTGCGAATGGAAAAGTAAAAACCACCCATTTCCCCATGGCAGGCAGGGAGGAGTGCATGCTGTGGGGCTGGTGGGGCTCTTTGCGGTGGAACAGTGCTGTGCCTCCTCCAGCGTGGGCTCCTTTTGCCATTTTCCTGCTTGAGGCACTGTCCTACATGTTTTCTAACTTCCAATTCAGCAGAACCATTTTTTTCCCCTCACTGCTCTCTACAAACAGCAGAATCCAGGATCTCCTGACTGCTGCACAGCTCTCCCAGGGCAGGAGGTGAATTCCAAAGCTCCAAAGAGCAATAACCCTCCTGCCCACCTCCTGCCAGGGTGAGGGTCCTACCTGTGCAGGTGTCTGACTGTCTGTCCCCCCCTCTCTCTCTTCCAGCCCCTTCTGCCGTGTCCATCATGCACCAGGTGAGCCGCACTGTGGACAGCATCACCCTGTCCTGGTCCCAGCCCGACCAGCCCAATGGAGTCATCCTGGACTATGAGCTGCAGTACTACGAGAAGGTACTGAGGGACCTTCATGGGGGTCACCCACAGCTTTTGGGGAGAGGAGGGGTGCAGACTTTGTTTAAGGGTGCACAGTGGTTGTTCAGTAGGAAACTTCTCTTGCTGCATTTGGTCACGTGGGTGACGGTGGCCATCAATCCTTGGGGTCCAGTGATGGTTCCATTGGCCCAAGTGTAGAAAATCCACTGGTCATTCAGGAGCTTCTCCTGTCACCTCCACAGAACTGGTGGCAAGTGGACCCATTGCAGGGAGAGCAGGGTAGCCAGGGTCTATTTTTCCTTTTTGTGTACTGTGGCATCAGTAGGAAATGGGAATGACAGGGAACATCCAGTCCCAGGCTGGAAAACACTCAGTGGGTGTCCAGTCCTGGAGATTTTCTGGAGTGCTGTCCATGGGTGCATCTACACCAAAGGTGAGTTTGGCATCCCTTCAGCATCCTGAACCCAGATGTTGTACAGGGAGAAGGTGTCCCATGCTCCCATGGAGGGTTCATGCTGCACTATGGAGTCAGTGTGAAGGGGTCCTGCAGCTCTGGCCCTGCCATCCCTGAGGAACCTGCTCCTTCCATAACCTCCCTGTCCAGGCAGACAGGGGAATTTCATCTGGACTGTGCCAGGGTGTCCATCCCACCAGTGGCTGCTTAGAGACCTGAGGACCACGTGGAGATTGGTCCCAGGACCTGCCAGGCCCTGCCAGGCTGAACTTCATCTGTGCAGCCCAGGGGAGATGGGGAGCAGGAGACTTCTCCTTCCAGGAATCTGCCCCCTTGCACAAGAGCTTATAAACTATACATTATAAATTGCAAACTAACTAATTAAAAAGCTTTATGATTAAATGGAACTGAAAATATTTTTCCCAGCAGTTGCCGGAAGAAATGATTAATCCCCCCCACTGCCTGTGACCTATTTTCTCATCACCAAGAGCCAGAGGGAGAATGGGGAGGAGGGGGGGCTCCTTTGTAAGCTGTTAAATAGGTCCTGACCTATATTGCATAAATCACAGCCATTTATTTTGACCCTTGGAAATTATCCCAGAATACGTGGCAGAATGGATGAGTAGATAACAAGACAGATCTGGGAAGCAAGAGGGGTCCTTTCCCTGGGGACCCTCAGTGTAGAGGCAGAAGATCTCAGGGAGTGCATTCTCCTCCTCTTACTTTATCTTAGTCTCTCACCCTCTTTCTTTCTTCCCTCTCCTCTGTTTTCTGAGGGAGGCTGTAAATAAAGGGAATTTTTGTCTAAAAAACAGTGCTGCTGGTGATGGCCAGTCTTTGCAGGCCGGCACATCTGCCTGTCCCATTGTCAGAGTTAGGGCACAGCATGTCTCTGATGATGGGGACAAGTGGCCCCATTCTCAGGCAGTGCTGTTCATGGAGCACTAAGCCTGGCACAGAGGGCAGAGCTGGGCTGAGGTTCTCCCTGTCCTGGTTTCAGAGAACCATGGAAGCATCCCAGAATGATTTGGGTTGGAAGGGACCTTAAAGCTCATCCAGTGCCACCCCCTGCCATGGCCAGGGCCACCTGCCACTGTCCCAGGTTGCTCCAAGCCCCATCCATCCTGGCCTTGGACACTTCCAGGGATCCAGGGGCAGCCACAGCCGCTCTGGGCACCCTGTGCCAGGGCTTTGGCCCTGCCACGCTCCTCTCCTGCTTCCCATCAATCCAGCAGTTGGATGTGGTGTGTGACACATTCCAGGTGTGTTCTCACTGCACTGCCAGTCTGTGCAGAGGTGATTTCCTTCCAAATATTTCATTAAAAACTGTCCCATGTGCTTCTGAATGCTCAGCAAAGGTCGCTGGAGCTGGTTAAGTTTTTTCTGGTGGAGTTTTTTTCCCCCAGTAGAAAATTATATTTTATTTTCGTGCAAACAACTCAAATGAAGAAAAGCACCATACACATTGTGTATAAAAAGCACCTTGACTCTTCATTTTTAATGGATTCTCTTCTATATACAGACATTAAATTAAAAAAATAGAAGAATTTATTTTAGCATTGACAGAAAAGCACAGTTCACAATACCTGAAACAAAGGTGTGTTTTTGTTTCCCTTTCACAGATTATTTATAACACTGCTATTCTTAGATGCCATTAAAAATGCCTGTACAAAGGCAACATTATGAGTTTCTTTCACATGAAGTTGGAGCAAATCTGTGCAGATTGTTGCACAAACACTGCCTGACGTGGCTGCTCTCTGGAGCCCTCACTTTAATGTGTTGTTTTTTCACTTCCAAGAGGTACCTGCCAGTGTTGGTCTTATTTAAAAAGTCTGTATTGTCTTCATTTAAAAAGGGCGTAGCAGTTTTTATCCAAAGTTGCCAAACTCATCCTGCAGTGTGGGAACTGGAGACCCACTGCAGTGTCAGACACAGCAAAGAGCAATTAGCCCTCCTCATTATGCAAAATGATTGGGTTTGATGATGCTAAAAGTCACCCATTTTGTAATTGTTTGAAGACATTCAGCCCAATTTGGTCACCAGTGCAGGACTTTAGGAGGCAAAGGAGCCCTTTGATGTCTCCAGCCAGTGCTGGAGTAGGGGCATGGGCTGGCTGGGGCATGAAGGGTGAGGGAGAGGACCTGTTGTGGTGGTTTGACAGGAAATGTGTTTTTTGGGATGCTGTGTTTTTGGCCAATGGATATTCAGACTTTAATATTGGCATTTAACCTGGCCATTTAGGACATGGATCCGCCTCTGAGAACACGGGGTTAAAAGCAGAGCTCTCCACTAGGAGGGTCCTTTTGGGTTTCCGGCGGGAAAGAGTTCGGGTCTCTCCCCCGGCCCAGCTGCTGGCTGGGCAGGGAGAGGGGAAAGCCATGTGGCCAGGAGAGGTAGGCCTGAGCCCGGGGGTGGAAGGGTGGAAGAGAGAGAGAGAGAGACACCGGGAGCCATCGGGCAGCCCCCCTGAGTGACACAGAAACACACGAGGCTTCGACTGTGTTTCCAGGGGAAGCCCATGGTACAAGAAGGACTCCTCTCCTCTTGATGAACTGAGGATTGATTGTCTAAAAGGTGCTGCTGGACCGAGAGTTGGTGATTTGAGGAACAAATGTATTGTGTTGGAAATTTGGTGGGGGGAGGAGGAAATGCATTTGTGAGGTTTTCATTTTCCTGTGTGTGTTCCTTTTTATTTGTAGTTGTAGAGTAGTTAATAAAGTTCTGGGTTTTTTTTCCTAAGTAGGAGCCTGCTTTGCTTATTCCTGGTCACATCTCACAGCAGCTACCAGGGAGAATGTATCTTCATGGGGGCACTGGCATTGTGCCAGTGTCAAACCATGACACCTGTGAAGGTGGATGTGGAAGTGGAGGTAGAAGCAGAGCTCTCCTGGTGCCCAGTAGCTTCTGGCCAGAGCCCAGCACCCCAGGACAGGGTGTCCCCAGGACTTGGCCCATGGATGCTGGAGGTGCTGCTGCCAGGCTGACTCAGGGGACATCCCTGCCCATGTCAGGGGGTTGGAAAAAGATGGACTTTAAGGTCCCTTCCAACCCAAACCATCCTGGGGTTCAATGATTCTCTGACTTTTCAGAATCTGTCCTGCAGTGCAGGACACCAGAATCCCTGAGCCTGGAGCCAGAGCTGCTGCCTGGTGTTTCTGTGTTTCTCATCTATTGTGAGGTGGGGCTGCCCCTTCACCCAGTGCTGCCCAAACCCTTGGAGGGGTCTCTGTCCCAAGAAAACTGTGAGTTCAAGGACATGGAGAGGAAACCCTGCCAGGAAGCCCTGGGATAGCCCACCTGCAGTCCCAGTCCCTGCCCAGGGCCCCACTGGGACTGGGCACTGTCCAGGACTCAGTGGCTTGGGAGAGGTATTCAAACACTCAGAGAATAATTAAAGCTGGAAAAGCCCTCCAAGATCAGTCAGCCCAACCTTCACCAAGCTACATTGCCAAGTGCAGCATCTCATTTTTTGACCACTTCCAGGTATAGGGACTCCACAACTGCCCTGGGCAGCCTGTGCCAATGCCTGAAAACCCTTCTAATGAAGAAATGTTTCCTTATATCTACTTGCACTTCCCTTGGCACAACTTGAGGCCATTTCTCCTTGTCCCATTTGATGGGATACCTGGCTGGGGGCACAAATCTTCTTGGGCTGCCCCCACAAGTGGTGGATCCCTATGGGTGTCCAGGTGCTGTGGATGCCACAGATGCAGCCCCAGTGTGGCTGGCAGGACCCTGCTCCCACACGTGGGCATCCCAAAATGCAGCTGTGTGATGGTTTGGCACCAGGCCCTGGCATGGCTCTGTCCTGCTGTGTTTGCCCCCAGGGCCATGGCAGATGTCACTGTGCAGGCTCATAGGAACTCTGCCAAATTCAGTCAGTTGACATTTTTTTCTTGGCTTTTTCACTTTCAATTTTCTTTTTTTTTATAAATGCAACTTTTTAGAAGCAATTTTTGTAAATCCTTTGGGTGTCTCGCAGCCTACCCATGTTTCAAGAGACTCTTTCTTTGTTGATCAGACTTTGTTTTCAGCTTCAGCTTGACTCATGGGAGGGAGAATCAGATGAGGACTCAAAATCAAACCAGTGTGTTATTTTGAATTAGGATCTCCGAACTCAAAAGAAAATCAGCAGGGAAAAAACTCCCAAACACCACAAACCTCTGCTTGGACTTGGGCTTTAAATCAGCTGGGATGCACTTGGCTGGAGGAGCCCAGAGAGGTGAAAGGGGAGAAGTGTTTGAGGTGAATGTGCAGGTTCTGAAGAAGTGATGCCAAGGAGGAAGAACAAGTTTGATAAGGGAGGGTGGAGAGGTGTAAATGGTTTTTCCTTGTGGTCTGGGTTTAGAGGAGAGCACATCACAAGCACACCTTCCTCAGCCAGGCAGACATCAATTTCCCAGGCTATCAACCACCTTGTAGGCTTGGCCATTACATTCCATTTAAAGTCCTCCAGGAGCAGGGATGAAGTTCTCCAAAAGAGTTGGACAAATGATTTTTAAACAACTGTGTTGTTAGTGCCCTCCAAGGGCCTGGGAGGATTCAGCCAAGCCCTTGAGTTCTAAAACTGTAAACATTTCCTGACCTATTTCTCTCCTCGCCTGCCTGGGAAAGGTCCAAGGGAGTGCTGAGCCTGATCAGACAAACGAGGCCATGGGTTTTCTGTGTGCTCATCTTTCCTTGGGGTGTGTGTATCTGTACTTGAGCTTCTCACTGTCATCAGTCTAATTACCAGAGACCCCAGTGACCATCAAGAACCTTCAGCACCAAGTCCAGATGCATAAAACAGATATTGTAGTTTTTAGAAGGGAAAAGTGTTCCTGAACAGGGTTAATAGTTGAGATCTCCCAGGTGTTTCACAGAATCTTAGGATGGTTGGGCTGGAAGGGACTCAAAGCCCATCTCATTCCACCTCTGCCATGGGCAGGGACACCTTCCATAGCCCAGGCTGCTCCAAACCCCATCCAGCCTGGCCTTGCACACTGACAGGAATCCAGGGGCAGCCACAGATGCTCTGGGCACCCTGTGCCAGGGCCTCATTACAGAGAGAAATTTCTCTGCAATATCTCATCTAGCCCTGCTCTCCTTCAGTCTAAAGCGATTCCTCCTTCTCATATTCCTCCATGCCCCTACCTGTAACACAGAGCTCCCCTGCACTCCCTGCAGAGGGATTTGCCATCAGCATCTCCACTCCTTGGGTTTGGCCACACACTTGAAGAAACACATTCCTGACAGGCCCCTGTCTTACCACCAACCACACCAGAGCACTGCTCAACCAACAGCTTGAGACACGAAATTCACTCCATTCAAGGCCAGGTTGGATGGTGTGGCGAGGCCCTGGCACAGGCTGCCCAGAGAACCTGTGGCTGCCTCATCCCTGGAAGCATCCAAGGCCAGGCTGGACACTTTGCCTAGTGGAAGGTGTCCCTGCCTGTGGCAGGGGGTGGAACTGGATGAGCTTTAAGGTCCCCTTCCATCTGAAGCTGTTGCATGATTCTATGACCACAAGATCCCTGACAGGAAGGTACAGCCAGGTGAGTGTCAGTCTCTTCCTCTGGGGAAAAAGCAGCAGGACAAGAGGACATAGTCTCAAGCTGTGCCAGGGGAGGTTCAGGTTGGACAGCAGGAAGAATTTCTTTCTTCATGGAAAGGGTGCTCAGACATTAGAAGGGGCTGCCCAAGGAGGTTGTGGAGCCACCATCCCAGAGGTGTTCAGGAAATACTGGACATGGCACTCAGTGCTCTGGGCTGGTGAAGGGTGGGCATCAGTCAAAGGTTGGACTTGATTTTGAAGGACTTTTCTGATCTTAATGATTCTGTGATTCTGTGGGATCTTCCTTCTGCCTGATTGCCCCTTCATTACCCTCTGTCCATCAGCACTCCACTGCAGAAGTTGGTGAGGAGGTGCTTTCTCTTTTCTGGGAGTTTCACACTGACCTCTTGTTCCCATGGGAAAAGCAGAAATGTCTCCATGCCTTCATCTCCATCTCCATGTCATTTCAGAGCTGGGACAGAGATCAGTCCCTTGGTCACACCCTCAGTCACACTTAGGGAGTTCCCCAAACCTCATGTCTCACTTTCTGCCAGTCCCTGCCAGAGTCTCGCAAGGTGACCCCTCCTCACTGAGGGTGCAGGGATGTCCTGTGCAGTGACTTGAAGTCAGGGACTCACTGGGAACTTGCCAGCTTTTGAGCTGCTGCTCCTCTGTTGCATCTGGTGATCTGCCAGGGCAGCCTGACCTGCCAGAGCCGGGGTGCAGCCAGGATGGATGAGCACCTTCAGTGTCACTACAGCCACTGGATTCCAAAATCTGTGCCTGCACCTCCTTTTCTTGGGTGCTTGCTCACAGCTGGGCTTTCCTATGAGCTCTTTGTTTTCCAGAAGCATTGTGCTTTTGGCATTGCTGTTTTGCTCTGACTTTTGGGACTTCATGGCAGCCAGGCTCCCAGCCACTTTCTCTGGCCGTATTCAGGACCCTCTGTCATTATCCTCTGTTGACTCCATGTCCCTGGCAGACAGGGACTACCTGTTCTCTTGTATGAGGAAATCCTGTCCATCCACCCGTGCTTCTGGATGAAGGGCACAATTCCTAAGGGCATCAATGGAACCATCACCTGCACCACTATGTGACTGCTCCAGTCCTCAGCTAGAAAACTGGAGACAAGGGGCAGAACAAAAGTTTGGATATAGTCTCATTATCACTTTGAAATGTGCTCTTGGGGTCCCCAGCCTTGGAAACTTGGCTGTGGCCCCTGGAGAAGCAGACTCTGGGGAGTGGGGTGCAAGCAGAACTTCTCCTGAAGTCCAAAACCCAGTGTTCAGGTGGGCTTTACCTCCTGGCAAAGGGAGATGGGAGTTGGGGAAGAGCAGATGGACTGTGCTGAGGCTGGCTAAGGCACAGCAGGAGGGGTAGGGGGAGGAGGAAAGTGCTAAGGGAAAAGCACAGAAGAGGGAAGAAGTTCCTATCTTCCCATCTCCATTGACCTCAAGGCTTAGAGAAGCAACGTGAGTTTTGTAGCTACTGTCTTCTCTAGAGCCTTTCCTGAGAGGTGGTGAATAGCCCAGGGATATCCATACTCACATCCCTGAGTCTGTGTCTCCCTGCCAGGAGGAAGGACCTTTTTGTTCAGACCTTGGTGGTCTCTCCACCCTGGTCTCCTGCCCTTCCTCCTTCCAGAAGCACAGTGCCTGATTCTGGACTGGTTTTTCTGATGATGGATTTGTTTTTCCTTGGCAGGATCTGAGTGAGTTGAACTCGACCACAGTGAAGAGCCCCACCAACACTGTGGCAGTGCAGAACCTCAAAGCTGGCACCATCTACGTGTTCCAGGTGCGGGCGCGCACCGTGGCCGGCTACGGCCGCTACAGTGGGAAGATGTATTTCCAGACCATGACTGAAGGTGAGTCTGCAGCTGCTCTGTGAAGGTGACTCAGGGTCTAGAGAGATGTGGAGATAGACAAGCAGCTGGTCCCCTTGCTGTCAGTCCCTTCAAGGGTGTGTTGAGAAATCACATTCAAGGCCCGGAGAGAGGCCTGGTGCTTGTTCCATGCAGGGAAGGCCCCAGTTTCTGCCCAGCCTTTATGTTGTGGGGATGTGTCTGCTCAGCTGGATGTAGAGGAAGCAAAATTTATGTTTTCTACCTGCACTGCTGCTGATGACAAACGGAGAGCCATGTCTTACTTTTCTAAATTTGTGCTGCTAAATAAAACAGACCAAGCCAGTTTTCTGGCCCTGGGGCCAAGGACAAGGCAGGGTACACATCCACAGGACTAAACCTTCCTCCCAAAAGGAATAGCTCCATCCACCCTTCCTTCTGGGACACATCCCCCAGCCAGAGGGGAGTCCCGACTGTCCAAGACCAAAGCCATGCCAGGAATCAAACATGGCCCGTGCTCAGGGCTGTGGCCTCAATGACCTTGTGAGGGATGGCACATCCCGTGCCACAGTAACCTGTTCCCTTTTCCCCTGTGCCAGCCGAGTACCAGACCAGCGTGCAGGAGAAGCTGCCGCTCATCATCGGCTCCTCGGCGGCGGGGCTGGTGTTCCTCATCGCCGTGGTGGTCATCGGCATCGTGTGCAACAGGTAGGGCAGGCTGAGACACCCAGGGCGGGGCACTGGGGACAGGGGATGGCAGGGACGGGACAGAGGTGTCCCCGCAGCGCAGCCCCAGCCCCGAGGGGCCCATGCTGTGCTCAGGTCTCCCTTCCCTTCCAGAAGACGGGGCTTCGAGCGGGCTGACTCGGAGTACACGGACAAGCTGCAGCACTACACCAGTGGCCACAGTACGTACCGGGGGCCCCCCCCGGCCCTGGGGGGCCGCTCGCTGCTCGGTTCGTGCTCCTGTTCACTCGGGCCTTGGGGGAGGGCTCTGGGCAGGGTGGGCATGTGTGTGTGGGCAGGGCAGCTCCAGATCCCCCCTGCCCCTGATCCCTGCCCTGCTCTCAGCCCTGCATGCTGTCAGGTGCCTGAGCATGTCCTCCAGACCTCTGTGACAACCAACACCCCCTGAAACATCACTGTCTTCTGTGCTGCAGCATCTGCCACCACAGCACGTCTTGCTCCTCCAGCTCCTGAGCTTTGCCCATCTCCTGGGCATCCCCTTCCCTGACCTGTCCCAGTCCTGCAGAGTGCTGTCCCCCTGCAGGAGCCCACAGACCTTTGCCAGAGCCCATCCCAGTGCTCCCAGATTGCCAGCAGATATGAGATATATCTATGTATAGGTATATAATACAATAGCTAACATGCCCTCTCTTGTAGCCTCCCCCTTCCAACATCCCTGTGCAAGGCACTCCCTCACATCCAGCATTCCTGCTCAACCTCACTGCACACCCTGCCTCACCCCAGTGCATCCTTCTTCCCCCATCCCTGGAAGTGTCCAGGGCTAGGTCAGACAGGGCTTGGAGCAACCTGGGATAATGGCAGGTGTCCCTGCCCATGGCAGGGGGTGGAATGAGATAAGGTCATTTAAGATTCCTTTCAACCCAAACCATTCCATGATTCTATGATTAACCTCTGCCTTCATATCCCTTAAATTCCTTTCTCCCCCCTCACTGGAGACCTGTTCTAATCTTGCGTTATTCCAATCTCAGTTGTGATTTTCCTCATGTTCTACTTGCAGCTTCAGGATTTCTACCCTTTTAATACCTTGTTCCTGCACAAATCCAGGCCTTGCTCAGAGCATGGAAAACACAGTAGTGTTTCCACTCAGGACTCTCTGTTGCTCCTGCTTTTACCTGGGAAACATGTCCCAAAAGGCAGAGCTGCAGCCCTGTGCCCCAGCAGCCTGTGCTGGCTGCCTCGCTATCACTTACCAGGAAAAATGACACTTTTCAGGAGACATTATGTAAATGCAGCTCTCAGTTGTTTGTCAGTCTGGGCTGCAAACACACATTCACACGTTCTCCCGGGGCCTGGTGTGGGATGTGACAGCTCCAGGCTGGGATGGGTTTAATCATTGTGCCTGCACCACTCAGAACAGGCCTGGTGCCACGGGATGCAGCAGAGCTGATAGAGCCTGGCTGCCCTTTAGACCCTTCCTCACCCAACACACCTGGCCAGGGCTCAGTCCCTGCTCCATCCACAGCAGTGATTGCTGTGCAGACACTGCAGCAAATTGCCAAGGCCCAGGGAGCCTGTGAGCCCTGCAGAACCCCCTGAATGCAACCAGCATCCTGGAGCTGGGAGTCAGTCTGGTGCTCTGTGGGACTCCTTATTTAGGGAGCTGTGAGCTCTGCTCTCCAAATAGCCCATTTTGGAATGAGCCAGGGGCCAGAAAATGAGTACAGAAAGGGAAGAAGTACAAGTGAGGGCTGTCCCACAGTGCAGGTGGCTGGGATGTGGCAGCAGCAGTCCAGCCTCACCAGATCCCTTGGCCCCTGCCCTTCCCATGATGTGTCACTGTGTCCCCTGCTGGGCCTAGCAAGAGCAAACTGTCTTTTGTGATTTTCCTTGTATGTCCCACTACTTCTCTTGGCTCCCAAGAGGGAACCCAGCCTTGGGCAGGGATGCCAGTCAGGAGAACAGAGCAGACTGGTCTGTCCCTCCTGCCTGCACAGCTCCTGGAAGGGTCACAGATCCCCCATGGAGGAGTCTGCAGTTTGTAGTCCAGGCTCATGATGTAGCTCCTTACTGCCCCAACAATGACCTGTGGGCCAGTGTTCATGAAAATCAGCTTTAACAGTCTTGTGGAACTTGGCTCTGCATGTTCTTTCTCAAACTGTTTCTCTCTGTCTGCTTCGTGCCTTGTTTATGCAACTTGCCGAGGTAAAAGACCGTCACTCAAACTGTTTTCTCTTTTCCTTGATGCCAGCCATTCCAGTTGCATCCATCTCTCTGACTCTCTCCCTCACCTTTCTGCAGTGACTCCAGGGATGAAGATTTATATCGATCCTTTCACCTACGAAGATCCCAATGAGGCTGTCAGGGAATTTGCAAAAGAAATTGATATCTCTTGTGTCAAAATCGAGCAGGTGATTGGGGCAGGTAGGTGACCTGGGAATGGCTGGCTGGCCCTCAGCAGCACAGGCTCCTTTATGGTGCCAGGATTTGGGAGGGTTTAGCTTGATGCCACTAGGACTGATGCCATTAAAACCTTACTTAGCCCCAGGCTGCACTAAAGGAGTAGGGGAGTCCAGTGCAGGAGAATCAAAACCATCAATTCCCATGTGCACATGATTCCACGGGCAATGCTCCTCACAGATGAGTGCAGCTGGAGGGGTGGAGAAGGAGGGAATGCAGGTCAGGAGGTGGGTGCTCAGCTCAGGGTCTGGGGTGGGTGCTCAGCTCAGGGACAGGGGGTAGGTGCTTGGCTCAGGGACAGGGGGTGGGTGCTTGGCTCAGGGACAGGGGGTGGATGCTCAGCTCAGGGTCTGGGGTGGGTGCTCGGCTCAGGGTCTGGGGTGGGTGCTCAGCTCAGGGTCTGGGGTGGGTGCTCAGCTCAGGGTCTGGGGTGGGTGCTCAGCTCAGGGTCTGGGGTGGGTGCTCAGCTCAGGGACAGGGGGTGGATGCTCAGCTCAGGGTCTGGGGTGGGTGCTCAGCTCAGGGTCTGGGGTGGGTGCTCGGCTCAGGGACAGGGGGTGGATGCTCAGCTCAGGGTCTGGGGTGGGTGCTCAGCTCAGGGTCTGGGGTGGGTGCTCGGCTCAGGGTCTGGGGTGGGTGCTCAGCTCAGGGTCTGGGGTGGGTGCTCAGCTCAGGGACAGGGGGTGGATGCTCAGCTCAGGGTCTGGGGTGGGTGCTCAGCTCAGGGAAAGGGGGTGGGTGCTTGGCTCAGGGACAGGGGGTGGATGCTCAGCTCAGGGTCTGGGGTGGGTGCTCAGCTCAGGGACAGGCAGGGTGGGCACAGCTGGGGCCAGGGGTCCCTCAGGGGGCACAGCAGGGGTGGGGAAGGCTCATAGGCCCTACTTGTGTTCACAGGGGAGTTTGGTGAGGTGTGCAGTGGGCATCTCAAGCTTCCAGGCAAAAGGGAGATCTTTGTGGCCATCAAGACCCTCAAGTCTGGCTACACAGAGAAGCAGAGACGGGACTTCCTGAGTGAGGCCAGCATCATGGGGCAGTTCGACCACCCCAACGTCATCCACCTGGAGGGGGTGGTCACCAAGAGCTCTCCAGTCATGATCATCACTGAGTTCATGGAGAATGGCTCACTGGACTCCTTCCTGCGGGTATGAGATCTGGGAGTGTGCAGCTTTAGAGGCTGTGCTAGCACAGAGGGGATTTGGGGGGAAGGTTCCCTTTCCAGTGGCCTTCCAGCCTGGCGTTCCCTGTCACTGGGGCAGCTGCTGCATTCTGCAGAGGTCTGTGTTTTGGGAACAGAGCTGGGGCTGGCAGCACCAGGGCTGTCATTTCTTATGTGTCTGTCCATTCATCCTAGCAAGAGGCTGTGCCTGCCTGCCCGCAGGTGCATGTCCAGACTGACCCATGGACACCCATGGAGGGACAGTCTAACACAGCTTTAACCCACCAGGACCCCACCTCCAGCTGCTCTGTCTAAATATTTCTAGTTCTGGGTTTGAAGTGGGTCATTGACTCTGTTGAAGGGAAGTAACCTGGTCAATGGGAATAGATTGTCCCTTCTGAGCTCTGCTGTGCAGGGTGGGTGCATTTTGAAGTGACAACAGCTGCCGTAGTGGTGCCCTTGGGATGTGTGAGGTGACTCCCAACCCCTGTGAGCTCTGCACTCCCCACCCTCCCTCAGAGGGAATGTACTCATGGCATATCCTGCCATGGGTGTGGAAAGAGGCTCCTGGCTTTTGCCTGGGCTGTGAATCTGCTCCTGTGACCCGTGTCCGTGTGTCCCTCAGCAAAACGACGGGCAGTTCACGGTGATCCAGCTGGTGGGGATGCTGCGGGGCATCGCCGCGGGCATGAAGTACCTGGCGGACATGAACTACGTGCACCGGGACCTGGCTGCCCGCAACATCCTGGTCAACAGCAACCTGGTGTGCAAGGTGTCTGACTTCGGCCTCTCCCGCTTCCTGGAGGACGACACCTCCGACCCCACCTACACCAGTGCTCTGGTAATGCTGCTCTTCAGGCAGGGAGGGGCAGGGGTGGAGCAAGGAGTGGGAGAGGGAAGGAGGGACCTCCCCCTTGACAGCAGGGAGCACCTTTTCAGGGTGTCAGCAGTGGAAAGATTCCAGATGAGAAAGAACAATGAAATAAACTGAAGAAGATTTTCCCTTGCAAGGTCCTGTCATTCCTGTGGATAGTTGAGCCTTCCTCCAAATATGTCTGCAAACACACACATGTCCCTGAAGAGCCCTTGGTTGGGATCATGCTCTGCACCTCCCTGTATGATTCACCTGGGATCCTTTGAGATGTGACCTGCCCTGACAGATTTGTTGCCAGGGCAGCAAGTCTGGCTCTCTTACCATCACTGTCCAGTCATGCTGCCCTGCTGTCCTTCCTCATGTCATCTCACTGGCTCAGCCCCAAGAAGGATAGACTGAAAGTGTAGGAAGTGTGGGTGGGTGCCAGATACTAGATACTGATCTTCCAGGGAGTATCCAATTTAAACAGAAAAACACTCCTAAAAATGACTTCATGTTCATGTAACAACTTCCCAGGAACACCTTGGTGCCATAGACGCAAGTGCCACCAAGAACTTGTGGCTCATGTCAGGCTGCAGAAGGTGCCCCAGGACCAGAGGATTATTTGGTTTTGCTCAGTGGGAGCTCAGCCAGGAGTTCTCATAAATACCACACAGAAATGCTCTGCACGGTGCATCAGGATCAATGCCCATGTCAGAAATCCTTGGAAATCAGTGCTGATGGAGCTGGGGCATGACCTGTAGGAAATCACCTCTCCTGGGTCTTTTGAAGCTGGCAGTGATGAGATGTCTGGCATAGCTCTTAGTAAATTTTATCAGTAGCTAAATACCTAACAAACACCTAAAAATGTGTGGGTTTATTCTCATCCGTGTAGCTTCAGACATCAGCTCATCCATCTCACACAGCCATCAATGGTTTTTACAAACACTAATAACATTTATTTTTCATATCCCTTACAGCCAATTAAATTTCCCTTTGTTAACTAAATACATGGTGTTTACTGCTGTTCTCTATCCCTGGTTTTTATGCCTGTAGCTTTTCTCTCTAATAATAAATTCGTCATCCCTAATTTATTCTCCTTGAACTGTGGGCACTGGAGCAGGATATTTATTATCCATAATGACAGATTATGTGCACCTACTGTATCAGAAGTATCTTCCTCTGCAAAATGGTTTTTATCATCATTCTCCCAGTGACCTTGTGTCCATGGGTGAGCAGAAGCCACAAGTTCTGGCCTGGGAGGTTCATGCTGGACCTTAGGAAAGTCTTTGGAGTGGTGAAGCTCCAGATCAGACCCCACAGAGATGGGAGGTCTCACTGAAGTGAGTTCCCACAAGAATCTTCCAAAGTTGAATTTCTGCTTTAGGACTTCTTTTTAAAATCCACTGCTTGCCAGGAGTTCTGTCAGGAGTTTGCCTGATGAAGAGGACATCCTGTTTGGTATGGATTCCTTCGTCTTCCCCTTTTGTAGAAAACAATATTTTGTCTGAGGTTTGTGGCTGTGAAAAGATTAAGAAACATTATCTTTTTTCATTATTCTGGCATGTACTGGGGCTGAGTCCTATGAAGTCCTGAGAGACCCTTAATAAGACAGGGCAGTTGTTCATTGACAAAATATAATGTTTTTTAATCTTCTCTCAGCCACAAAACACAGACACTTCTGCTTATTTTTTTCAGCACAGGGGAAGATTTTCCCTTCAGAAGGTCCCTTGAGTGAATGGCTCAAGTCCAAAGCCCCTGGAAGAAAATCAGGAGGCAGGAAGGGCTTAAGCAGAGCCTTCAATCCCTGTGTCCCCATTTGTGTGTGCTATTCCTGTGCTTAACTCCTCCGTGGGAGTGGAGAATCCTGATTGCTCCAGAGCTGGATGACAGTGCCCACCCAGTCTTATCCCATTTCCCACCAGTGACCCCCTCCTCCCATACTGAAGGATCAGAACCTCCTGGATCAGGTGTAGATCCACAGACAGACTGGGACACCAGGACTCAGGCCAGAAATGGTCTCTTGCTGACTTCAAAGAGTGGAAGCTGTAGATGGCTGAAGAGGAAGGTGTTCTAATTCCCTTTATTCTGCTCTGCAGGTAGCCAGGTGACAGCAAAAGGATAGAGGGAGATCAGTTCGGTTTTTTTACATTCCTGGCCATTCACTTTCTACCAAAGACCCTCTTAGCACATGGGCATTTTGCCATGTGCGAGCAGGAGGCGGGGGAAGGAGCTGGCCTTGGTTAAGATGGTGACAAGGAGACTGAGGGGACACCTCTGAGTGACCTTCAGGGCAGTAATGAAGAGACAGAGCCAAACTCTTTGCAGTGGCACCAGATGATACAATAAATCAGCTAGGTGATAGACAAATACATGGCTAGGGAGGTTCAAGGTGAGCAACAGGAAAAGCTCCTTCCTCAGCAGGGTGTTGGGACAGGTCACCAAATGGGGAGAATCATCATCATCATCATTGAAGGCTTCCAGCGTGGCTGGACAATCCACATCCACCCTGAGGGACAGACAGTCCTGTGCTTCCTTCCTTCTGGGATTTTACTAGAATATCACAGGCAAATGTTGTGGACACTGCTATTTTTCAGTTGTTCCTGCTCTCTCTGTTACCATCCTGGTTTTGTCCTGCAGGGTGGGAAGATCCCGATCCGATGGACGGCACCTGAGGCCATTCAGTACCGGAAGTTCACCTCAGCCAGTGACGTGTGGAGCTATGGAATTGTTATGTGGGAGGTGATGTCCTATGGAGAGCGGCCCTACTGGGACATGACCAACCAGGATGTGAGTTCTTGGGAAACCAGGGGCAGGAACACTGCAGTGGGGAGCACTGCAAGGCCAAAGAGTGTCCACAGCCTGTCCCAGCCCGTGGCATGTCCCGAGCCTTCTCTGTTGTGGCAGATGTGTCCAAGGTCAACACCTTCGGAAGCAGTAATGGGAATAATTTGGGGATTTATTCTGGCCCGTGGTGCTGCTGTGGCAGAGATTGAGGATGGCACAGCACCCACTGCACAGGGTTAAGGGGAGCACCCCAGGGGTGTTGGCAGGTGCCAAGGAAGGGAAGGAGCAGGTGGGTGAAAAAGGAGATGTCCCTGAGCTGAGAGCCTCTGGAGCAGAGCTTCATCTGCTGGGAGCACAGACACTCCAGGAAAGTCTGTTACAAAGCCACACAATGGCTTGGGTTGGAAGAGACCTTTAAAAATCATCTCCTTCCAACTCCCAGCCATGGTCAAGGACATCTGCTAGATGGTCATTAAATCCCCCATGGGAAGCTTGAACTGTGGTCTGTAAGAACCACAAGTAACTTAGACACAGCTAGAAACCAAAACCATGAGCTGCTTCATAACATGCTCAACTTTAAATATTTCATTCCTCTGCTCTAAATTCAGGTCAAACAGTTACATGCACTCCTTGCTCCAGGGATGTTTCCTGCAAGGATGGCCCCTGGCTGCAGTCCCTGCCCTCAGCACAGCAATGCCATTTCCATGCTCCCTGGTCCTCTTGGTGTGGTACCTGGGGCTCAAAGCCCATCTGGCCAGTGGCAGTGAGTGCTGTGAGGGTGCTGCACCTCCATGTGTGTGTCAGAAGGCCACTTTTAACTCTGTCTCTCAGAACAGCTGCCCTTCCTCACATCATGAATACTCAGGATGTAACACCAAGGTCCTGGGTGGACCTAGGGGATGCAGAAAGCTTGTCCTGGCTCTTGCAGTATCTGCCTGGCTTCCAGTGAGTCTCAGAGCAGCTCTGGGGAGTCCCTTGGAAGCCTTCAGACATGCACTTCATCTCCAGCATACTGTGGGCTCCTAAGGCCTTGTCTTACAGGGAGAGAGCGAGAGCCAAGCTCCCTGCCCCTCCTGTCCCTCCTCCTGTCCCTATGGCAGATCAGACCTTTCCATCTCAATAGATCTCCATCTGTGCCACATCAGGTTTCTCCAGAGTGGGGATATTTCCTCCCTAATGCCTGGTGGGAAATTTATTAATAGGAATTCCTAAGCCTGGAGCAGGGGGATGATGCTTTAGAACTTTTGGCTGTTCACAGCCTCTGCTACACCAGGAAAATGTTTCCATCAGTTCTTGGAGGCAGAGGGATGGGACTTAGGGGTCTGCCTTTCTCAGCAAGGACAATTCCCTTCCTGCTAAGCCATTGCTGTCACCTGAGTTTCAAGCATGTCCTGCACCAGATGTTCTGTACCTTCTCTGTCCCTTGTCCTTCTCTGGGAGCTCTTCCCTCGGAGGTTTCTCCTGCCACAGCTGCACTGCTGCTGGGATGCAGCTGCACTGCCCCAGGGATGGCAGAGCTGTGCCTGTCCCTGGCACCTCCTGCTGCCCCAGGGATGGCAGAGCTGTGCCTGTCCCTGGCACTGCTCACTGCCCTGGGGATGGCAGAGCTGTGCCTGTCCCTGGCACTGCTCACTGCCCTGGGGATGGCAGAGCTGTGCCTGTCCCTGGCACCTCCCACTGCCCTGGGGATGGCAGAGCTGTGCCTGTCCCTGGCACCTCCCACTGTGCCAATGATGGCAGAGCTGTGCCTGTCCCTGGCACCTCCTGCTGCCCCAGGGATGGCAGAGCTGTGCCTGTCCCTGGCACTGCTCACTGCCCCGGGGATGGCAGAGCTGTGCCTGTCCCTGGCACCTCCCACTGCCCTGGGGATGGCAGAGCTGTGCCTGTCCCTGGCACTGCTCACTGCCCCGGGGATGGCAGAGCTGTGCCTGTCCCTGGCACTGCTCACTGCCCCGGGGATGGCAGAGCTGTGCCTGTCCCTGGCACCTCCCGCTGCGCGTCGCTGTCCCCAGCCCCTGCTCCCTTTCCGTGCCGCAGGACACGGTGCCCCAGAAGCTGTCACCACTTAAGCACAGCTGGTCCTGCTGTGGAGGAGCGTGGCGGATATTGAGGGCAGATTACCCTCCTGACCCTCGGGTGTGAGCGCCTGGGGCGGCGGCTGGGAAGGACATGGAGAGAGCTGGGGCTGCCTCTGGATGTGGCTGACTTGGAGAGAGCTGGGGCTGCCTCTGGGATGAGGCTGATGGCAGCAGGACTCGCTGGGAGCAGAGAGGAGTGCTTGGTGTTTGTGTGGTGCTGGTGCCCACCCTGTGCCTCCCCTGCCACTGGTTGGGGCAGACCTGAACCCAGGGAGCTGGGCTGGGGCTCAGCACCCCTTGGGAGGTTCCCTGAGCTGCACAAAGCACATCAGTAGCCATGAAATCCTTGAGGCTGGAAAAGGCTCTGAGATCATTGGGTCCAACAATCAATGTAGCACTGCCACATTCACCCTAAACAGGTCCCCCCAAGTGCCACATCCACACACCTTTTGAAGCCTTCCAGGGATGGTGACTCCCTGTGATTTCCCTGCACAGCCTGTTTCAGTGCTTGATAGCCCTTTCCCTCCTGTTGAATCCAAACTTTCCCTGGTACAACTTGAGGCCATTTACTCTAGTCCTGCCACTTGTTACCTGGGAGAAGAGACCAGCACTCCCCAGCTCCACCCTCCTGTCAGGGATTTGTAGAGGAGTTACCTTTGGTCAGACCTTCACAGGCCCCAGCCAGGGCAGCAGAACTGGGGGAGGTCTCTTCCATCTGGCAAATTTTGGCAGCAGCAGTGCCAGCTCCGTGTCTCAGGTCAGCCTGTCCAGCACCTTGGCCATACACAACAGTGCCTGCAGCACCTCCCAGTCCATTCTCTGCCTGGAGCCACAGACCATCTCAAGCCCTGCCAGATGCCCATCTCACACACTGGATTGTTTGGCATGGATCAGCCACCAGCTCTTCCCTGCTTCTCTCCCATTCCCATTCCCAGTATCCTTAATTTTCTCTGTGTAGTGTCCCTACTCAACAATATGTCCACCGCCACGAGTATGTCTAGACTTCACCAGGATGGGAGCACAGCCCTAGGGAATCCCACCAGGAAGATCTCTCTTTGGAATTGTGCAAGACATGGCTGGACAAAGCCATGGCAGCCTTGATCCCATGGTGAGAATAGCCAGAGACATGGAGGTTCTTCCTCAGGATTCCTGAGGGAGGTTCTGGCACTCTTCCTTCCCTTGTCCATCATTCCCATGGAGACTTTGTCATTTCGAGATCTGCTCCTGATTTCTGCAGTATCCTGAGTTCTGGTTTTTCTCCTTACTTCTTCTGGGTTTTGTTGCCATGCACGAGCCCATCTCTGGTGTTCAAGGCTCCTTCTGCTCATCCTTCAGTGCCTGTGCTGTGTGTGGCCAAGGAGGCAGGAGAATCCTGCCTATACAGGCCCCTGTCAGAGGAACAGATGTTCCTGGAAGAAGTGGAGCAGCTTCATCCTTGTTTGTCACCCGGGAGACGATTGAGGGCTGCAAGTGCAAAGTGGCAGGGAGGTGGAGTTCCCCTTGAAGAAGATTCTCCAGCCCTTGTTCCATTCTAGAAGATCCCCCAGTCCTTGCTCCAGCCCTTGTGGACATTGCAAGACCAGACATTTTCCCGGATTGTGTGGAGCAGTAAGGATTGACCAAAGCCTTTTTGGATGAGCCTGGAGGTGCAATGTAGCTTTGTCAAGGTGTGCTGCAGCTCTTCTGTGCACACTGCAACCGAGTTCTCCTGGGCCTGGCTCTGCTGACTGGGGTCTGAGTCCTCCCCATGCTGTTTTGCACTTGCACAGGCCTGCAGAAAGATCCATCTGTTTCTGCTGACTGAGCCACCCACGCCAAGGCACAACCCTGTCACCTGGATGAGCTGGTTTGTGTCAGGAGCACAAAACACCACTGGGGGATGGAAAACACAGGAACAGGCTCCCTGTCTGTAACTCACCCCCCTTCTTTGGATGGAGATGTTTTCCCAGCAAGCTGTTGTGCTTTGTCCAAGGAAAGCATGATGCCATCTCTGACTCCCCTGCCTGCAGCTGTGGGATCACACATCCTGTCAGGGCAACAGGGGTGCTCCTTTCCCCAGATCAGGACACTACTCCTGACAATCAGCCACCCAGGCTGGAGTACTGACCAAAGCTGGTGGCACCTCCCAGGGCACCTCACACCTCGCCTGACCTGCTGAGGGCTGGAAGTTCCAGTGTGAGGTGGGCACGAGATGGGAAGGCAGCAGTGAGTACAGGCTGCAGGATCAGTCATGTCAGTCACCCTCAGGATCCAAGAAAAGGCACATTATGAATTAAATAGGTTTTATCACAGCTATACTGATGCCTCTTTCTCTTCCTGCAGGTGATAAATGCCATTGAGCAGGACTATCGGCTGCCACCACCCATGGACTGCCCAAATGCCCTTCACCAGCTGATGCTTGACTGCTGGCAGAAGGATCGGAACCATAGGCCCAAATTTGGGCAAATTGTCAACACCTTGGATAAAATGATCCGAAATCCGAACAGCCTGAAAGCCATGGCACCTCTCTCCTCTGGGTATGTGTCTCTGTCCTCCTCTTGTCCTTTGGCTCCTCTGAACAGGTCTGGTGTCCTCTGGGTCCTGGTGGCACCATCCCTGCACCTCTCAGGAGCTTCTCTAGAGCTTGGCCTGTGTTTGATCCTTTATAGGGAGAGCCTTAAAAGATCATAGAATCACAATTTGGGGTGGAAGAGACCTTAAAGCCCACCTCATTCAACCCCTGCCATGGGCAGGCTCAGCTTCCACTATCCCAGGTTGCTGCAAGCCCCATCCAAGCTGGCCTTGGACACTTCCAGGCTTGGGGTATCCACCAAACAGGGATACGGATGTCAAGGTCTCTCTCCTTGGGCTGCTCTGGTGGGCACAGGCAGCTCTTGGACAGTGCATTCTGCACATAGAGGAGCACCTTGGTTTCATGTACATGGGGATGCTGGGGTGGTGGGATTGTTCTGGTATTCCAGTCCCACTGCACTGGGAGCAGATAAAGCCCCTGAGGCAATGTGGAGTTTCCCTGGGCTGGGTGGGTTGCACCAGTTTGTGGGAAGCACTGCCCCTATACAAGAATGAGCTTTCTCCCTGTGAGCAGCCAGGATTTAAAGCTGCATCCCATCATCTCTGATGGCTCCTGACTCTCCTGCAGGAACTGATCCAGAAGGGCTTCCCTGATGCTCTGCACAATCCTTCCCTGGCAGAACAGTGATTTCTGGGTGGAATTCCACACTACAGGGCAGTGTCTGCACTGTGAGTGATGCTGATGCTGTGCCTCAGCTGCTGGAGGGTCAGGAACAGTTGTGCTTGCAGCTCTTGGTCTGTCACTGCCCATTTCTGTGTTTCAGGATGAACCTCCCCCTCCTTGACCGCACAATCCCGGATTACACCAGCTTCAACACTGTGGATGAATGGCTGGATGCCATCAAGATGAGCCAGTACAAGGAGAGCTTTGCCAGTGCTGGTTTCACCACCTTTGATGTAGTATCTCAGATGACTGTAGAGTAAGTGCCCAGGCTTTGAGTCCCAAAGCACAAGGAAAAGTCCCAGCAGTTTTGCAACAATTGGTATTGAATTCGATTTCATTTTCATATGATGTAGTTTTACTTTTATAGAATTGTTGCTTTGTGGAGCCACTTCTAATCTATTCAGTCTCCAGACCATGTGTCTGTCACTCTGCACCTGCAGAATTCCTCTCCCCACTACCACTCTGTGAAAATGAACACCCCTGCCAAGGGTGTCCAAACCCCTTCATGGGACAAGCTGAGATTTCAGACTGGCATCAGACAACTCTCCAGAGCACTTCTGAACTCTGCACTCCTCTTGGATGGCTGATGTATTGATGGAGACAAGCATGGTGCAAAGTTTTGCCTTAGAAAGGCAGAATCACAGCGTGGTTACAGTTGAAAGAGACCACTGGAGGTCATCCAGTCCAACCTTCCTGCTCAGCTTCTAGAGCTCCTCACTCAGGATTACTTCTGTGGAAAGAGATTTCACACCCTCTCTGGGAAGTCTGTTCCACACCTACAGTAAAGAAGTTCTTCCTCATGTTCTGGTGGATCTTTCTGGGCATTCATTTCTTCCCATTGCCTCTCATCCTGTTGCTCTGCCACGTGGAGCAGAGCCTGGCTCCAGCCTCTGCCACATCTCCTCACACACCTTGATAAGATCCCCTTGTGGGGGGTGGTTTCAATTTGTGCTGCATCCACTAAAAATGTCCTGCATCTACAAAAATTACCCTGCAGTGACAATTGACAAGTGACAATCAGCACCTGATCCGTAGCAAGTTCTTCAGAGAAATCAGGCAGCTGAAATCCCACTTCTGGAGGGTTTTGAAATCCCTTGGGGCCAGCTGGGACTTTGATGCCTCTGCTGAAAGATTTGTGGCTGGCTGCAGGTATCTCCAGAAGCCCTCAGAAAGGGCCAAGCATTAGAGCCATCTGTAAGGGCTGCAATGTCTCTGAGCCTGGTGGCCAGGGAGGTTTTTGGATTTGTGCTTAAATCCAGATGCTTAAATTTACCAGTGAGTCAGAATCCATTCACTCAAACAGCCACTGTGACTTTCTCTGGCTTTTTGTTCTTGTTTGCTGCTGGGAAGTTCCCATGGCAGTTCTGACTGTTTGGGGACATCTGTGGTGCAATCCCAAGGCCCTGGGGATGATTTTGTCACAGTATTGGCTGGGTTTATACAACAGAAAGAGAGAGAGTCCACAAAATCTGAAGGGTAGGGAAGAACTTTGATCAAAGAGAGGTATCAGACCACAACCCACCCCTGCCTGAGTTCCGCTCTTTGCAATATCTGACAGCAGGCAGGATGCAGACAATCCAGCTAATGCTGGCTGTTCTTTCACAGACATCCTCAGTGTCCCTTAAATGCCAATTCTCCTAATCCCTTAAAATGTCCCTCAAGTCCTCTCCAAGAGCCTTCACCACAATTCCAAGGGCATCCTCAGCTCATGTCCCACTAGTTTTGGCAGACTTCCATTCCACATTCCTCACCTGCTTGGCTGAATGTACAATGGAAAGGACAGTCCAAGTCCTTTTTCCTTGGAAAATTGTGGTGTAACAGGACTTGACACCACTCTCTGATGTTCACAGGCCTTTGCAGAAGCTGATAGGAATGTCAGTGGAGCTGCTGGTTCATCCAAATTTGGAGAGCCAGCAAAGTGTCAATGTTTCCTGAAAACTGACTCAGTTCCCCAAATCCACATGGTCTCAACACTGACCTGCTGGAAAGGGTTCTCACTGGCTTGTCTGCAGGCTGGGACACCTGGGACATCCAATTATCTTCAAGAGTCACAGAACCATTTGAGTTGGAAGGGACCTTAAAGCTCCTCTTAAAACCGTGGGCTTTAAGACACTTTCCAGTATCCCAGCTTGCTCCAAACCCCACCCAGCCTGGCCTTGGACACTCCCAGGGAAGGGCCAGTCACAGCTTCTCTGGGCAGCCTGAGCCAGGGCCTCACCATCCTCACCATCCTCACCATTGGGAGGGAATTCTTTGCTCATCCTCTGAGCAAAGAATTCCCTCCCAATATCCAATCAAATATTTAATGTCCAGGGCAGAAGGCTTGGAATCACAGGGTTGTGCAGAGCTACAGTCTTATTCTGGTTTACAGACATGAGTGAAGAATTTTTTCCACCCTTTGGAGCTCTCCTTTACCCTTCTTTGCCCAATAACCTCCACTCCAAACATGGCAAAGATTTTGCCACTCTTCCCCTTAAACGTCTGTTCCTAACACTCAAGGACAAAAGGCACCTGAAATTCCTCCAAGTCAGGTTTGGGTCACGTGGCCTCCCATCCCCTGATGGGAAGAGGAAGATCTGAAGATTTCATGTCTGAGGTTTATTTGCCAAGGGGGAGATGAGAGCAAACTCAGCTGGAGACACAGACAGGACCAATTTAGTGCCACACTCATGCTCTCGGCATGACTTTGATCTCTCTCAGATGTCTAAATCTATAAAAAATAGAAGCTGTCCAAAAATGAGATCACCATGATTTAACAAAGGGATAAGTGCAAAAATTGATCACTTCATGGTCTTATCAGCTCGAAGGAAAAGCATCAAGAACAGCATCATCTGCATATGGGGGTCAGATCTACACTGAAGAGGGGCAGCACATCCCTGTCCTGTGTCTCCAGGGGTAGGAAAAACGGGTTAGTGTGTCACAAAATGAAAGAAAATCCAAAACAGTACATGGGTAAAAATTTTAAGACAAATTGACTCACAAGCAGAGAGCAGAGCCTGTGGCATTTTGTTTCACACTCTCTGTTGAGGTTCAGGACTCTGAGGGTGCTGCAGGTAGGTAGAAAGTGCAAAGATTGGACAATAAGCAGGAAAAAAGTGAAAGAGTAGAGATTTCACAAGGTTGGCATCTGTTTGTTGCATTCATGAAAGAAATCTGTGGATACTTCAGCTCTCTAAATACCATTCTCATGGACTCACAGAATCAGGGAATCATAGAATCACAGAATTCCAGAATTGTTTGGGTTGAAAGGGACCTTAAAGATAATTTTAAATACCATCTATGATCTTGTTCTGCTTTGAGAAAATACCTCCTGATATTTGTTTTTGTTTCCTTTCCTCCCAAAGGGACATTCTGCGAGTCGGGGTCACTTTAGCAGGACACCAGAAGAAAATTCTGAACAGTATCCAGGTGATGAGAGCACAGATGAACCAAATCCAGTCTGTGGAGGTTTGATAGCTGCCTGTCCTCCTCCTCCTCCTCCTCAAGGCCCTGCCCCCCTTTGCCCCTGTATGTCCAAGCTCCAGTTCCTGAGTGTTCTGCATGGACCAGAGACAGGCAGCTGCTCTGCGGATCACGGCAGCAGGAGGGAACACCCCATCCTCAACAATGAGAAGTTGCCAAGAGCTTCTAGAATTTAAGCAATGGAAAAAGGGAACAAAAAAAAAAGACAACTATTTTGAAAAAACAAACAAACTACAAAATATTTTTAAATAATAATAAAGCAATTGCATTCTTGAAAAGGGCTCCAAGACCAATGGGAGTCTCCAAAGGAAGAGAAAAGAGCAGCTTCGTGTTTCCTCTTGCACAAGGCTGCTGCAGCTGGACCCAGGCACCTCTGGAGCAGTGGGACTTCTCCAGGAAGAGGAATGCAAGGAAAGGCCACGAGAAGCACATCTCTTCCTCCCCTGGGCTCTGGGAATGCTGTGAGCCAGGCCCTTCCCCAGAGCCCCTGTGAGCAGATCAGAGGGGGAGAGCTGAAGCTCTTTGGTGCTGTGAAACCAAGTGCATCTCAGAAACTGATGGACTCTTTCAAAAGCTGAAGACTTTTTTTTTAAAAAAAAAAAAAAAAACAAAACCACAACAAATAAACTAAGACTAGAGGAGGCTGTTTCCGACAAATGAGAAGGAATCTGTAACGCCTGGGGGGGTGGGGATGGGGAAAACCAATCCTTTTTACATCTCTTATTTTCTCTTGTCATGGAACAGTTTTGTGAGTGACAGTTTCCTAAGGGTCCGTCCATCCACCCTCCAATGGCATCGTGTCTCATACATATCATTGCTCAAGACTTTAGTGATATCCTTTCTAGATGCCAATGATCTTTTCCCAGAAGACTTCCCAAGTACAGTATGTAGTAGTTTTTGATTACAAATGCTGACGTGTACCTTTATTTTTCGGTTGTCATTGTTGGGAGATTTGTCCTTTTACATTGTTTTGTTAACATCAGTTTGTGAGTTTGGGGTTGGAAATTTATGGTTGGTTGGGGGTTTGGTTTTTTTTAATGAAAAAGAAATGACATCTCCAAGCATCATATCATCCAAGAACTCAAATCCCTTCCCTCTGGAAGGAAAAATTGCAGCTTATTGACCATATGCCAGGAGAAAAAGGTTTTTTATATGCACATTTCCTCCCGTTTGCTTATTTGTTCTTTCCATTTGGTCATGGCATGACAGATGTTTGTGGCTGTTGGGGTTCCAGGTGTTTGCCAAAGTGAAATGGCCACCAGCTCAACTCGGGGGTGAGCAGCATCACAAGGGGGTTGGGAGGGAAATGTGGGAGGGTGGAGGGGTTTTGTGAGGGAATGATGACTCCACAGGTGGCTTCAGAGCCCTTTGGAAGTGTCTGGCTGCTGAGGAAGGTGTTGGATTGGTGCATGGGAAAGGCAGGGCGAGCCCAGCCCTCTCAGAGGAGCTCATGGCACAGCATTTTGGAGAGGGGATTGTGTTATGTCCAGGTGGGGATGGGTCCCTGCAGGTGCCAGGCTGTGCAGGTGGGCTCTGTGCCTTGGGGACCCTGTCCCTTCGTTGGGTGATGCAGCTTCAGGCTCAGCCCCTCACATCAAAGAGAGCCTGGGACAGCAAAAACTCCAATCCCAGCTCTCCAGAGGCAAAATGCTGTGGGTGAAGCTGAATCAATCAATGAGTTTGTAAATAACTGAAAAAAAATTCTTTAGTTACTGACCAGGTCTTTGGGATGTGTGAATGCCACCAGCTGAGCGCAGGGAGGTGCAGATGAGAATGGGGTTGTTCTCTGTGCCCAGCACCACCTTGCATCCTTTGAAGCATTCCACAAGTGGCATTTTCCCACCCATGTCCTGGGCATGGCCTCAGGACTGGTGTTTACAAGCCCTTGTCTGCCATTGCCATGTCGTTCCTGGGCTCCTCCTCTTGTTTTGGCAGCAAGGAGTGTTGAAGGCACGTTCACTGGGAGCTGCCTGGCTGTATTTTCCAGGAGCTGAATCCAAGAGGAAGTGTGTCTGCTGTGGATGAAAATCCCAAGCTGTCTAGACCTCTGTGGCCAGACATCATCTCCCCAGACTGCTTGTAAAATACGAGGCCCTTTATTAAATACTTCTAGCATTTTCTGCTGCCAGACCAGATCCAACAAAGCCCTTGTGAGTGGCATCAGAGCAGTCCCTGCAAGTGAGACTTCTCTCCTGAGCTCTTGCCCTGTCCCAGGGTTAGGTGCTCCAGCCCAGGGGCTTTTCAATTGTCCCTCCAGCCCCTGTTAATCCAAAATCTCTAGTGCAGTGTTGTGTTTATATTTGCATCCAGCCCAGCCCTGGGTTTGTAGCTCTGGGCTTGCCTGTAGTGATGGGAACCTGGCAGGAGGTGTGTGCTGGGTGCCAGGGTCCTGTCCTGAGCTCAGTGCCCACAGGGCATCCCCTGGGACAGCCCCAGCATCTCCCTGCATGGCTGGCAGGTGGCACAGAGTGGTGTGGAGAGAGGGGCAGTGGGCTGTAGGCATGGGCTGTGCAGGTGGTACCTGGATGGGCAGCTCTGCCCAAATGCAGCCTGGTTTAGCCTGTGTATCCAAAGGGATACTTGGAATGCCTTTGCATCCAAAAAGCACTTGCTCCAGGTCAGGCGATGGGCTCAGCTTTGAAAGGACATAAAAAATCACTGGAGTTGACTAAACCACAGGAAGTGTTTGCAGAGGGCACACAGGGAAACCAGGAGCTCCCAGGCGTGCCCAGTCCCAGTGTGGTGTGGGAGCCTCCCCTGGTGTCTGTCCCACACTGTGGCTGCTGTGCTTTGACAAGGAGCAGTTGTCAGTGCCCCAAAGGCAAGTGAAGCTCTCTGATGGCAGTGCAGGGTGGGGGCAGGATGGTGCTGTGCCAATGTCCAGCCACAGCCAGGAGTGACCTCGTGCCCCAGAGCTCTGCCAGGACAGCTCTGCCTACAAAACTCACCAGCAGATTCCTGTGGGGCAGCCATGTGGAAGGAGCACATGATGCCCCTCACTTGTCCTCCCCAGACAATTCCTGACTGTTCTCTGCCACCCCCTCCATTCCTGCAGACACTAAGGAGGAGCAATGCCCAGGCAGCATCCCTGCAGAGCCACCCAGGCCTTGGAAGGGCACTTCAGGTCTTCTTCATTTGGAGACATTTTGTCTCAATGCACTGAATCTCCTCACTGGCTGCTTCAGACACATCTACCTGCCAGACCCAGCCCACTGTGAAGGACAGGTCCCAGTGCCACAGCCCCAGAGCTGTGGCAGCCATCTGCAGGACAGAGAAAGCACACCCTTGTGTCTTCTGACCAAAAATCACACGGTGGTGGTGGTGGTACTAAAAGTAACACCTTCCCATCTGTCTGTACCAGACACAGCTGTGACATCTGTGTTTGGCTGTGTAGGACTAATGGAGAGCTGGGCTATAACAGGCATGGTCCAGAAAACACTGCAGTTTTCTGCATCCTTCAGCTCTCCTGGGAGCACGAGGAACCGAGTTCCTGTCAAGTGCTTTGGTTGTAAACGCCTCTGGCACATGCTGCAGAGTGAGGGCAGAGCACTGGAGTGACAATGACATATTTATTTCATGGGTCTCCAATGTGCTGCTACCAAATGGGGTCTGATGGAAAACTCGGCGTGTTCCAAGGGGAAAAGGGGAAAAGGCACTTGCTAACATTGACACTGTGAAATGCTGTTGTGCATGTGCATGTGTGCATGTGTGGGTACGTAACAAAAATCATCACATGGAGATTTTCAGGCAGCTTGTTGCAATTTTCACATTTCCCCTGTACCTTTCAAGCTACCTCCCAGCCCTTCCCTTCTCCCCTTCCCATTTCCTGCTGAGGATCAGCCTGTGGATGGCATTCAGTGGGAATGCTGAGCAGCTTGGAAGTTCTCAGTGGGTTGGACAGTGATAAGTTCAAATCTTGCAGAGCATCACAGGGCAGAGCAGAGGAAGCAAAGCATATGTGGACAGTAAAAAGTTAAAATATGTTTTGTGGGTCATTTCCAGCTGTTGCCACCAGCCCATTTGCTGGAGTTACAGCCCAGGGCTGTGAAGGAGAGAGGAAAAACAGCCCTGTAAGACACAGCAGTGCCATGAGGAGTCACTTGTCCTAGTGGCTGTGGGGACACAAAACAGGGCACTGTGAGCTGCACATCCCCTCCCTAAAGGATCCCTAAAGGATCTGCTCTCCTCCCCAGCAAACCCTCAGAACTGCCTTTCATGAATTAGTGGGGATTTGTGCTTTGCAGCAGCTGAGGAGCTTCTCCTCTCCATAACATCCTCACTGCCAAGCAGCAGCTCCCAAAGGCAGCAACCCTTGGGGATTGGGGGCTTCCATGTGCCCCAGATAAACGTGGCTGTCCCAGGGTTCCCCACTGCTGCAGGCTTCCTTTAGTGCTCTAATCCCAGGGGGGACTGGGATCCATCCCGTGGCTCCACTGCAGTTGGACAGCAGGGTCAGCTCATGGTGGGGGAGAGCCACGTGCAGGGCAGGGGCTGGGGACACAGCAGAGCTTCATCCTTGTGTGCTCTGCCTTGCAAGATCAGCCCACAGGGACTGCTGGCTCCTGTGAGCCCCTTCCCCAAAGCAGGATCCTGCTCTCTGCACTGGCTAATGAGCACTACCCAGAGCAGCTCCCTCCTGGCCTGAGCTGAGCTGAGCTGAGGGACCTTCATCAGCATCAGCTGCTGGCTGGACTACAGGGCTTTTCCCACACTCCCTGAACTGTTCTTGGAATTTGGGTTGAAGGAAAGGTTCTTTCCCAGGAATCCTCACCCAGGCTGTGGATTAGCAGTGGCCTGGAGAGAGAACCTCTTGGAGGGTTTGAGCAGCTGAGGAAACTTCTTGTTATATTTGCCAGGCTGATTTATATAAACCCTGGAGTCAGGGCTTGAACTCTGCTGCATCGTTAACAGTTGTATCCTCTGATGATGCAATAAATCTGGGACTGCCTTGGATGTACAACAGAGTCCTGGAAGTGTCACTGCTGTCTGGTTTGGTTTAGTGGAGTTTATTGTTTTAATGTAAATCATCTTCTTTCCTGCATGTCTAACTCGAGGCTGATTTAATGTAGGTCTTTTTCCATCCTCAAAAATGTGACATATTTGCAAGTTCTTCACATACAGGATTCAACTTTTTTAATCTACAGTCACGTTTTGGCTTTTTTTATTTAAACTTGTTCAGGATGTCTTTGCTTCTTGTAATTCTTTGCCCTTCCCAGGACACAACCTTGGCCTGTATTTGCTTCCATATGTGTTCCAATCTTCCAGTGCTCTCCTAGAAAACTCCCTGCACTCTCCAAATATTTCCTGGAATTTACCTCCTTGCTGTCCCTGTGTAAACTCCTGCCAACTCCACTGACAAATGTTATTTGCAGAAATTTGGGACTGGAAGCAAGAAGTCCTCTCTCCCCACAAATCTTTTCCTGAATCTGCATTCCTGCTGTCTTAAAACCTATTCAGCAGTATCTCTCCCTTTTTTTTCTCCTTTTAAAATTCTGCAAGAAATTCCTCTGTGAGCTCTGCAGGAGTGCAGCAGCAGTGCCACTGTGTCTGATTCCTTGGGACATCCCAGTGGCCCCATTGCCAGCCCTGCAAACAAACCACACTCAGCCTTGCGTGCCTCATTTTTTATCAGGAACTCCATTTTGCCTTCATGAAAAAAAGAACAACAAACACTTGGTTGATCCATTCCAGCTCTTTTGTTCCAGTAAACTTCAGGAATTCTTCACTTGCCTCAACTGTAGCTTCAACTTCTACCTCTGGGGTTGGTCTGCAGCTCTTGCACAGATGTTGTGCCATATCCTTTGGTTATTCCAACTAAGTCTGGGAGGGAAGGAATAAATGTTGTCTTTAAGAGCCAAACAGCTGTGTTATGAAAAACTAATGGGAGGGGTTCAAGGAGGAGTTGTGCCCATGGCAGGGAGTTGGAACAAGATGATCTTTAAGGTCCCTTCCAATCCAAACCATCCCAGGATTCCAGGAGGACTGGGGGAAGTGTGTTATTACTCTACCTGAGGATGAAGCTGGCAGTCAGATCCCCCTTTTCCCCAAATTGCCTTTGGTCTGCACTTCCAGCTCACTGATTCCAGGCTGAGTGGGCTGGGTTGGGAGATGGAGGTTGATAAAGTCACCAGTCTGGGACAGATGGCGTGCCAAACCCACAGCCTGGCTTGGCCTTTGCTGGTGGAGAATAAATGTGAAATCTCTGATTGCCATCAAATATTGGCATTCAGGAGCCTTCACACAAGGTCACGAGCCAGTGAGTTTTTGATGTGCTGGCTCTGCAAATGCTGGAGATGCTTTTGTTCTCCTCCACTCAAAAGGGATACACAGAAATGAAGAACTAAATATACAGATAGGTGCAGCCAGATCAGGGCTTCTGTAACAGCCAGAAGTCTGTGGGAGGTATAAAAGATAAATAGACTTTGATTCTTGGTTCTGGCAGAGGTAAACCCCAATGATAAAAATGTCATGCCCTTAAATCAGGAAAGATATGAGAAAGGTGAGAAAGCAGCAGTCACTGTTTCTGACAGTAACAGCTCAAAGGCAGGGGAAGCAGAATATTCCTTGGCACAGTGGTTGGAGGGTGGAACTCATGGCTGGAACATGGATAACCAGCACTGGATGGATTGATAGGAAAAGGAGAGATGACTTTAAGCTAAAGGAGGATAAGTTTAGATTGGATTTTAGGAAGAAATTCTTCCCTGTGAGAGAGGGGAGACCCCAGCACAGGGTGCCCAGAGCAGCTGTGGCTGCCCCTGGATCCCTGGCAGTGCCCAAGGCCAGGCTGGGCAGGGCTTGGAACACCCTGGGATAGTGGAAGGTGTCCCTGCCATGGCAGGGGGTGGGACTGGATGAGCTTTGAGGTCCTTTCCAACCCAAAGCATTCTGGGATTCAAAAGGTGACTGAACAAACTGTTAAAAGACTAATCTTGACACAAAAATACCTCTTCCAGTTTCTCTGGGTCACGGATGCCTGGGGGCACAGGGTGTATAACAGGATTCTTGCAGAAATTCTTTTATTTGATCGTATTCTTGGGACTGACACATTCTACATCTCTTAAAAGCCCAAACATTCCATCAAGCATCATTGATTTTCCATTTTCACTGTTTCTGGGGAAGGATTTCTGTGTGGAGCCAGAGAGCTTCCCATGTCAGAGGAAACCACTTGCTTCCTCCTCCCAATTTCTTGTGTATCCCAAGGGGCTCAGGGGTGCAGTGGGACATCAGTGCCTCAAACAACAGGAAAAGCACAAAAAAAGAGAGATTGACTGAGTGATCCATCATGTGTTGGATGTGGAAGCTCTCTGTGGAAGTATTCTTACCTCAAAACTTCTTTCATGACCCGGAGAACCTTAGGAGTGCTGGGTATGAGAGATGCCTGTCCTTCCCTTCCTCTGCTCTAGAGAGGTTTCTGACACTGAGATTTGTCCCTCTGCCTTGGCTGGCTCAGCCTTGTGACCTGCTGGTTGGGTGGGAATCTGACCATGAGTCCAAATGGACGTGTCAGAGCTTCCTCAAGGGTTAAAATGCAGGAAAGGAGACTGGGACAAGCTTCTAAACTGGGCAAAAAGCTCTTGGTGCAATGGAGGAACTCAGGGCTGGCTGGAGGAGTGCAGGGAAATCCCAGAGTGGCCCCAGAGCAGACACTGAGTGTTGAGTGCTTCAGGACAAGATCCAGGCAGGGATTAAGTGCAAGGTTTGGTTTTGAGTGCTGGCCCAACTCTGAAGATGAATTTGTTCTTTATATCCTGGGGACAACTTAGATGCAGACATTAAAACCCTTCATTGCTTGGTCTGCCATGAGTGAAAAGGTCTCTGGCACGGGCAGGGATTTCTGTCCCTCTGCAGAGCAGCCCAGGAATGTGGGAGAAGGGCCAGGCTGGAGGGTCCCTGACTGCATTCCTGGCCCTTGCAGACCCTTGTGAGCTGTAGGGGACCAGGGAAGGGACAGGTTGGTGCATCAGTGCTTCTTGCTTGGCCCCACCTGGGCTCTGGTCTCCAGGAGGAAGGGATGGGTTTATGAGCTCCCTGATGGTTCTTTTTTCCTCTAAAAGTCCCAGCTTCTGTGTCTAGGATCCCAGGAGCATTGGGATCATAGGAAAATCCCAGCTTTTAGTGAAGGACAGTCCAGCTGTCATGTGAGGCGGCCAAGGTTCAGGGCTGGGGGTTTCATGTTGGCCATTCTCTGAAGTACAGAGAAATAAAGTTCAGATTGCAGGAGTTCCCAAAATCCTCCAGGGTTCTGAAGTGAGGACTTGCTCAGGGTGAGGCTGTCAGGTGTGGCTGGGTCCCTCAGGTCTGTAGGAGCACTGACCATCCATCCCTCAAGCTCCAGAGTTTTCTTTCAAGCTGTTCAACAGTGGCGGCAAATGAAACAGCCCAGCTCCCCCTGCCCAGGATTGGCCATGGGCAGAGGGACAGGCACGTGTGGTCATTCCTGTCCCATCCAACAGTGGGATCTGAGCAGGAAAAAGCCTGGATTGAGCAGGGGAGGAAGGAAAGCCCCCTTGGAGGGTGAGAGAGTTGGAGACACTAAGCAGGAGCTGCTGTGGATGCCCTGCCAAGGAGAGCAATCCCTGTGGGTGTCATCCTGGATCACCCAGGTTCTCCTGCCTGGGTCCTGGCTTTGCTTCTCCCCTTTTCAGAATGATCCTCCAAGAGCCCACATCACAGCACATCCCCTGCCATCCTGCTGGAGATGGAGGGGGAGAAATCAAGGATCAGAGATGGGGGTTTGCATCTGCTGCTTCTTTTGTGGATCCGCAGCCCCTGCACTGGAGATTTCTGTTGGGTGCCCTCCTCCAGTGAATTCTCCCTTCACTGTTTAGCCTGTGACTCTTGCACCCTTTTCTTTGTCATTGCTTGTCCTCCACCTTCAGCTCTCTCTCTCTCTGCTGCTTCTCTCCCTCTGTCCCCTCCCCAGTATGGAAGGGCTCCATGGCTTGTTCAGGTTTGGCCAAGGCCAGGGATTCTCCTCCTTGGAGCTGGCCCAGCACATCTCTGCAGGGAACCTCTGCTTAGCTACATCTGTCCCCATTAAAAATCCCCCCTTTGCCTCCCTTTCTTTCTGGCAACATCCACCTCACATCACAGATCTTCCTGGATAAAGCAGCAGAAAGTTGTATGAGAGCAGGTCTGCTGTGTCAGGATCCCTGGGCAGTGTTCCCTGGGACATTCAGGGGAAAGGCTCCAGCCCTGCCACGGGAGAAGGAGCACATCCATCAGTGTTAGAACACAGTTTGTACTTCCTGGCTTGCTTTGGAAGGGCTTTGCTGACCTTGTGTCACTCCCTGCCATGCTCTTTGGATTGATGGGAGCTCAGCCTACCCAGGGAGTGCTTTGAGGCCTTGGTTTAAGTTTGGGGAGCCTTGGGGTGTTCCAGCCCCTGAAGCCAGAGCTGAGGAGTCACAGTTCTTGATGGATAAATGAGCCTGGTGCTTCCAAGCACATCCCAAATAAAGGCATGACCCTTCTCACTTTCCCAAGCCGCGGTCTGAGAGCATTGGGGAGCAGGAAACAAGAGTTTGGGAGCTCAGAGATCTCCTCTGGGGATGAGCTGGGCACAGGTATCCAAACTTCCTTCCTGTGCCAACATCTACCCATGGGCTTCTGAGGAACTGAAGAGCCAAGGTAGCTGTCCATGCTCCCGTTCCAGAGGACTCCTTGCAGGGAATATTTTTCCTGGCTCAGATACCAAATCCCAAGCAGGTCCCAGAGGGAAGGGAGGGGTGACAGTGAGGTGCTGGGGCAGATGTGGCAGGGAATTCTCTTGTCCATCAGGGCATTGGCTCCTGTGACCTGCTCATGGGGTCCTCCCACAGAACATGATGTGGCAGCATCTGCTGGAAAATGTCCCTCCCTGGAAGGTTTGTGGGGGAGCTGCTGATGGCACAGGGAAGGTTTGCAGGGAGAGGAGCCTTTGCCAGGCTCTGGCCTCGTGGTCAGGGCTCTGGAAGGAATTGCAGAGTGGGAGGGGGAAATGGTGAGTCCTGCAGCCACCCAAAGACAGGGGTGTCAGCACTGTGTCCTGTCCTCCCCTGCCACCAGTGCCAGGATCCATCAGCTGCGTGTCCCCAGCCCTGGCTTCCTGCTCTCTCTGTGTGTTGGCCGTGACCCTGAGGACAACAGAACACTTTTCATGACAGTATTTGTATTTTTTTTTAATTGTGAATGGGGAGATCATGTGCAGGTCCTTGTTACACAGGGATGTGTCTTCCATTCAGCCCAGGGCTTCCCTGGCTTTGTCAGATGTCTTTCGATGTTACTGAGAAGAAATAAATAAATAAATAAATCAGATGTATTTATAAAGGAAACAGAAACCTGCTGCTCCAATGCCTTTGTAGGAGTATTTTTAACAAAACATTTTTTCAAAATAAATGTGAATTGTAAAGTTTGAAGCATTTGCTTGTGGCTTTCCTTTCTAGGTGCTTTATCCAACTTTCCCCCTTCCCAATAATCCTGCTTGGGTGTAAATATGAAGGTAAAGAAACAAGAAAGATATTGATTACTTAAAAGGAAGAAAACATGCCCAGAACTTGTCTAGCGCCTGGTAAATGACTGCAAGATAAACAGATACCATTGTTACCCCACTTAAACCATTTAATCTGAATAATTAACCCTCAAGTGTAGCAATAAATTACCCACTCTCTTTGTCACTAACTTGTTATTTAGTTAAAATATGCTGCAAATTTATATGTGTACATGTTTGAGTATTTTAGCTTAGAACTTCAGTGATGATCTTCCTTTTCTTCATTATTCATGGAGGTATCAGTGCCCAATGGATTGACAAGCAATTGTAAAGAGGAGAAGGAAATTCAAGGCATTTCAGTGTCTAAGCAACCAATCCCCAGCTTGAACTCCATATTGGGAGTAAATCACAGCTGTTTTCATGGGAATCTTGATCCCTTGACAATTCTGTGTGTAAAAAAAACCAAACAAACAAACAAAAAAACCCAAAAAACCCCCAAAACAAAACAACAAAAAAAAAAAAAAGGAAAATCACATATATAAGGATTTATTATAAATTAGGATCCTTGAAAGGATCAAGTCCTATGGAAATTAATTTTATTTTATTAATGATTTTATATATTTTATATTTATTATTTTTATATTTTACTTATTGTTTTATTCATTATTGAATTTTTATTTTAATTACTGTCCGCAAACATCTCTGCCGTGATCTTTCAACCCTGAAAGAGCCCCCATCAAGAGAACAAGGTGTAGCTCAGATGATTGATATAAATAATGCAGTGAACAGTCTGCACAGACCATTGGCTGTCATAATCCAACATTCAGCTGCAATAAAGAGTTTGACTCACAAGAAGAGAACATCAATAATTTAGTTTATAGTCACAGATCCGTGTGTCTGGTTCTGTCACCCTCCTACTTCTTTTCCAAAGGAAAAAGGAATTTCTGCATGGATTTGTCAGGAGAAGCTTGGGTTTGATTTTGCAATTGAGGCAAATATTTCTGCACAGCTGGAGCTGGGGGCTCCTCCTGGATCTTGGGTCAGGGCCTGAATGTGCCAGCTCTGATCTCTGCTCAGGACCAGCCCACACAGCCCCAAAACGGCAGCAGGAGAGAAGGATGGAAAGCCTTGGAGTGAAACCAGTGAGCCCAGCAAGGCTTTTCTCTGGCTGTGCACCAGCCCCAGTCCTGGCATCACACAGCTGCGTGCAGCTGGGCAGGGCATGGGTTCTTCCTTTTTCATGGGGTCCTGGAAAGGCCCTAAAGGTGCCTGGGGAGGGAGGGAGCCTTATTTCCTGCAGGGACAGCTCTTCCCAAGAGCCCTCGGTGAGCAGCAAGGGGTACAAGGGGCAGGAGCTGGGGACAAAGGACCCCTGAGAGGGGCCAGGTGGTTCTGAGCTGTAGGAAGTGGGTGCAGCTGGTGTTTGCCCCCCCTGACACTGACCCTGGGCCTGCAAGCAGAACAAGCACAGAGGAGGGCCTAGGAAGGCACTAAGGGCATTCATTGCCTTAAATTGAATTAAAGCTCACCTCCCACCCTACTGGCCACTCCAGTTTATGAGGGAACAGTGCTGTCTTCATCTGGGGTAAGACCTGATCTCTGTTGGAAACCTACTGAACAGATGATGGGGTCAGGATCAGCTCCCAGGGACTGCTCTGGGCACACCTGAAATGCTTCCCAAGGAAGCCACATATCCAGCAATGGTGGTGCCAGGTTGGCCTGGGGCAGGCAGTTTTTTCTGGCTCTCTTGGTGACCAGGAGCCCTCCCAGCTCCCCATTTCTCCTCCCAGCCCTACCTGAGCACCTGGTCACTCCCTCTCCCAGGTGCCTTTGTGATGTCCAGGGCTGCAAGGCCCTGCACACCTTCCTGTATCTGCACTGAGTGGGGAAAGAACCTGCAAACAGTTCAGGGAGGCTCCTGAGCCCAGAGGAACATTTGTACTCAAAGCTGGTAATAAAAACAGAGCAATGGATCTTTCATGTAGCTACAGGCAAAATATCTGGCACAGAGATCAAGGAGTGTTTGGACAAAGCTCTTGGGCACAGGGTGGGATCACTGGGTTGTCCTGTGCAGGATCAGAAGCTGGGCTCTGTGATCCTTGTGGGTCCATCCCAGCTCTGAAGATTCCATGATTCTGTGGTTCTCTGACACTGGGGAGGGGATTTGCTGCTGTCCAAATGTGAAACTGCTCTTGCCTGGGCTGTTTCCAGACTGCTTCCTTGCTCTCAGAGCAAACCATTAAAAAAGGAATCTCAGCTGGATGGGTCTGGTGTAAAATCTTAAACTTCCCAGGCTGTAAGTTTTTTCTTTCCTGTTCCAGGAAGGGAAGGTGACAGCACAGTGCTGTTCTGGCCCCTACCATGCATTCCCCCAGTAACTGATCTGCTTTGAAAAGTGCCAACAGCAGCTCCAAGTCCCCCCCAAGCTTCTCTGCTACACCCCAGGAAGGCACAGCAGTGAGTGCTGAGTAGTTGAGAATTCCCTCCCATCACACTGATGCAAGTCAGGCAGAACTCAGTGGGAATGGGTGGAAAAACACTGAGAGGAAACTGCTGTGTAATCAGAATCTATCCTGGGAGCGTAGGGCTGCAGTTTCCAGAAGTTACAGAGACCTAAAGAGTGAATTTGAAGGGGATCCAGCTCTAGGTGTCGGCAATCCCTGCTTGACACCCACATGTGAGCTCAGGCCCCAAGGGCTGAGTCACGAGCCCCAAAACTGCAGTTCAAGCACCCAGATTTCTGTGCCAGGAGAGCCTTGATTTGGAGACTTCAGCTCCAGCCAGTACGAAGCCACTGCTGGGGTCACTTTTACCTCTCATAACCAAGTCCACCCTGAGGGTCAGCCTGCAGCTTGGGGTGGTTTTCCTGTGCTCCTGACTGAGTTCCTCTTCCCCTCTCTGGGATCAGGGGATGAGTTTGCTCTCACCTGCAAGGCCAGCAGTGAACCCTCCAGTCCTGGTATTTGTGCTGAGACGTGGAATCACCAATAACCATGAAAGCAGAGAGTGCCAGACTGGTTTGGGTTGGAAGAGACCTTAAAGCCCATCGTGTCCCACCCCTGCCATGGGCAGGACACCTTCCAGTATCCCAGGTTGTTCCAAGCCCTGTCCAGCCTGGCCTTGGACACTTCCAGGACTGGGGCAGCCCTGGGCACCTCTCTCAGCGCTTTCCCAGCTCCACAGTTCCCTGGAAAGATCCCAGCAATGCTCCTGGTGGGTTTCCCAGGCCCCCTGTGCCCCAGCTGCTGTGGTTGATGCTCTGTGACATCAATTCAAGATTTTCACAGCCTCATTCAGGGTCCTCTTAGTGCAAAGGGAAGTGTGGGGGATCAGTTCCCTTTTGGAACTCTTGGTTCTGAAGTTACACCAATAGCTGCAGTTCTGGGTAGCAGAAAGGATTTCTCCCTTGCTGTAGATGCATCATCCTGACTGAATATTTTATGTTTGCTTACCCATTTCACTCCTGTGGGTTTGTCTGGAATATTTCTCTCTGATTTCATGTCAGCAATCCTTTAATTTACTGCTGAAAGTAACGATTCCTGTGTTGTTTGGCTGATAAATATCCTTTCTGGTGTGTTTGTGTCTTACACTGCCTTAGACTCTGCATAAAATTTTAATTTCTGTTTGCTTAGCTCTGGGTTTGCTTTCTCCCTCAGCACAATGCAGTGAAGCCTTTGTAGCTCTGCTCGTTCACAGAGCATTGATGTTGACTTCCCATGCAATTTCCTGCTTGTTTGTGTTCCTCTGCCTGTTTTTTTCCTTATCTGGTGCTAGTCAGAGCTGTAAAAAAAATGTCTGCCTTTTTGGAATGTGCTGGTGTCATAAATGTATAAAATCTGATATTTTGAGGCACTGCTTCTATTGTGCTTTCTTTCCTTGGCTTTTTCTGGTCTGCAGCCTCCTGTGTTGATTTTCCAATTATTATTAGATACAAGGCGTTTTTCTTAAGGCAGTTTATCCATTGTCTGCACTGTTCCTTCTTTGCATATTTATCTCCCCTCTTGTATATTTTCTTATTTGCTTTTCAGAGTTTTGACACTTTTTTTTGCTGCATAGAATCCCAGACTGGTTTGGGTGGGAAGGGACCTTGAAGCCCACCCAGTGCCCCCTTGCCATGGCAGGGACACCTTCCACTGTCCCAGGCTGCCCCCAGCCCCATCCAGCCTGGCCTTGGGCACTGCCAGGGATCCAGGGGCAGCCCCAGCTGCTCTGGGCACCTGTGCCAGGGCCTGCCCACCCTCCCAGGAATAGCAATTCCTTCCTGACATCCGATATTTTCATGCTTTCTCCAGCTCACTCTGGGTCTGCCCAGCCTCCATCATCCCCCTGCCACCCAGAGAAGTCACTGAGAGCCTCAGGTCTTCTCATCAAGGCCTTGGTTGTTCTCAGCAAGGCTTTTTTGTGCTTTATCCTTTGCTTCCAAGGCACTCAGCAGCCAAACCAAATACCAGGAGCATCTTGGCTCATTGTTGGGCCATTTCCACCACGAGCTCACCCTTTCCATGATGTTTTTGCTTAAAGACCAAGTGCACGTGGATTTCCTACAGCAGCCTTAGGAGCTGTAACTCCTTTCCAATGCACTTTTGGTGGCAAAACACAACGAAATTTTGACTCCTCAGGTCTTCCCAAGCACATCTGCAAGGGGATCTGCAATTCCCTTACGGTGAATATGAATTCCCACATGTTCCCAGGCACCCCAGGGCAGTCGTGGCTTTGTGCAGGTGAGGCTGGGACCCAAATGGGGACACCCCCCCTCCCTGGGGCTGCAGCACCCCCTCAGAAATGACCCTTTCCCAACTCCAACCACAGATTCTGAGCCTTCACTCCTTGGCCACCAGCCTTCACATAAATAGAGATAAATATTTTTCTTTACAGGGACTCAAAGAATTGTAGTGTTCTATCAAACCTCTTCCACACTTTCACTGAATATTAGCACTGAATTTGGGCTTTTTTTCTTGTTTTTTATTTCATTCCTAGCCAAGCTGTTTCACAGTTCTGACTATTATTAATTTTATTTTCTGTTGCATCAAACTGCTTTTAGTCATTATATATTTATTTTAGTAAAAATTTTAACTGCATTGGTTTGCATTCTCCTCTCTTAGTCCTTTATGCCATGTTTTGTTTAACATTTTAATGTCTAAATAAGGTTCTTTCTTGTGATCTTAATAGAAAATCCATCAAAGTATGAAATGCAGCTCAACTTAAGTGAAGATCCAGGCTCACCACAAGCACAGTAAAATCAAACCACAGCTCTTTGGATTTGTTGATAAAAATCAATTAAAAGTGTATTTCAGGTCAATCTAATATATATAAACTGCCAGGATGAGGTAACATAGATAATAGGATGTTATGGTTCTCAATTAATCAGATCAGGCCACATATATGAAAGTGTCACATTTATGCTGGTTAGTACATTATTCATGAGAATTTATGGAGCTGGGAATGCTCTCAATGGGAAGGTTTGCAGAGAGGGAAATAAATGCAGTGTCAGTGGTCGTGCAGCAGAAAGAGAATAATCAATTGTTCATTTTCCAAACCAAGGGGAGAGGGCAGGATGCTCAAATCAAAATGAAATCCTTTTTTTTTGGCTGGGTTTTGTTGGTTTTGTTAAATAAAATTTTAAAATATTGCTAGATTTATTTTGTTAAATAAAATTTTAAAAATAAAACCATGCATAGCATCCCTGAAGAATTTAACGAGGCTGAAAAGGACACTTTTTTTGTTCCACAAATCCATGTATCCCATGAGTAAGAGTAGAATAAAATAAAAAATTCCAAGTGTAATTTCTTCTTCTTGTTTTCCAAATGTAAATATCTTACAGATGTTATTCTGAGTCAAGGGTAAGATCGTTTCATGTGAAAATGTCACAAGTCACTGGTCTGGCTGGTCAGGCAGATGATTCTCTGTGCAATGGTTGGAGGAGGATTGGTTGGACTTCAAAAAAATTCGGTTTTTTCTGGTTGAAAAGATTTGCCACACAATGCAATTTTTTTACTAATTTCCATCCTTCCTGAGCTCTTCCTTTTTCCTTTTAAAATGCATTTTCAGCAGCGAATCTGGACACATATGGATGTGTGTGCTGGGTGTGTCAATAATTGCATTTACTGAGTGCAACAAGCCCCCAGTGCTGCACCCCCAGTTCTGGGCGACTGCTGGGGGGAAACAAAGGGTGAAATTGCCATTAGAAAAAAAAGCAATGGGAATTTATAGAGAATAAATAATGTCATAAATCCAGGGATGGTGTAGAAAATGGCAGTGGATTATTACAAAGAAAACATGCTCCAAACCCTGGTAACAGCCAGCGAGTCTCAGTGAGCTGTGGGGTGACAATAAACCCACATGGACAGCACAGCCTGCTGGAGTGAAAATGGCAGGAGGGACTAAATATGGGAAACCCTTTTGTTCAGATTAAAATGTCCTTTTTATAGCTATTTATTTGGGATGGGGAAAAGAGGAGGGAGATTAAACAATAATTAATTTCTTTCATTGGAAAGATGTAAACCTAATTCATTTTTTCACTGGTACATGGAAAGAAAGTTTGAGTTTGCACTTGATTTTCAGTAAACAAAAGATGTCTAAAACACCTGGAGATAGGAAATAATTATTTGTGTACATTTCTGTTTTTTTCTGCTGCCTTGGTGTCTGGAGATGCTGCTCTGACTTTATTTCCTTCCTAACTTAAATTCTGCAACTTTTCAAAACACCAAAAAAGGTGTTACATTCTGTATCACTTAGAAAGAAGCTGGTTTTCCTGTTTGGAAATCTCCTTCTCACTTGTTTTACCTCTCTCAATCAGATATAATGATTTAAGGTATCTTGCTCTTTATATCAAAATATTGAGTTTATTCACAGCTCTTGTGTTACCTGTCCTGTGCCTTCTGCTGTACATCCCTATCCAAGCACAGCATCTCCATTTCAGTACTTTGCTTGTTGCACATCTGCCAGATAATTCTCTAATCATTCAGTGTTCCACACTGAGCCTCAGCTTTCTTTCTGCTGCATTTGTGTCCTTTTCTATTTCCCTTTTTTTGCACTGCCTATCTTCATTATGGAGCTGTGAATGTCAGCTGGGTATCCCAGGCTGATTCTGTGAATGTGCTGGTGGCCCCTCTCCCACAGCAGATCCTTGTCAGAGCTGCCTGGCCCAGACTGACACAAAGCTGGGGATAAGGGGGGGTTTAATGACCCCACAGGATTTCTGATCACAGCCTCAGGCCAGCACATGGATACTCCCACAGGAAACAGCCTGGAGCTGCTCCTGCCCCTTTTCCAGACACTCTCCCTCTGAAAGCCGTGGAGGTGGTGCCTGACTCCCAGAGAGTGCAGTATTCACACCTTGTGGGTAAGATTTCCATGTTGACTTTTATCTTCCCCATCCAGGTATATTTTGACAAGACTTGGGAGCTGGGTCTGTCAACAAGGCAGCAACATGGGGCTTTCTCCAGCTGGGACAGTTTCTTTCCTCCTTTCCCTTTCACAGGTTCAAGGGAGGGAAGTTGCTGTGCAAAGAGCACATGTGCATTTTCAGCAGCAAGAGTAGGAGCTGCTGCTGGCAGTGAGGACATGGAAGCAGTGAAGGGGTCCCTCCCCAAACAGTTCAAGCAGTGGTACAGAAATGGGGGGTGCAGTAATTTCAGCTTCCTCCATGTTCCATGTGATGGTGCTTTACCCACATGGTTTAACGTGTGTGTGTTTGAAAGGAATAGAAGAGTCTCTCTAGGGATTGAAGACTAGGAAGCCTTTAGCTTTCTAAAAATTAACATCTCCCAGTCTGTTTTAGACTTGAGGCTGTCAGAGTGATCTCATCCTTAGTACAAGACCACGGTCAGCATCCTCCTGGGCTTCCCTCAGTCTCCCCAGAGCTGTCTGTGACTGGAATCTCTGCTCTGCTGGGGTGTCTGTGGTGTAGGATCACAGAGGGGTTTGAGTTGGAAGGGACCTTAAAGATCATCATTCCCATTCCATGCACAGCCTTGTGGGCAGCAGTTTTGTCTGAGGGTCTCTAGAGGCTCCCACCACAGACAGCACTGGGCCTGGCAGCCTGAACTTCTTCCTTGCCCATGTTGTGGGTCATTCATGACAGAGCTCCTAGGATAGCTGTGGAAGTGCTCCAGAGAGTTTTCCTTGCACAGGAATTGGCAGCAGCAGCTGGGTGACACCCTGGGTGCCAACGTTGTCTGTGGTGGGAGACTCTGGAGACTCTCAGACAAAACTGCTGCAGAGATGTGGCCCATGGAGACATGGATGGAATGGGAATGATGATCTCTAAGGTGCCCTCAAACCACTCTGTGATTCCACACCCCAGAGACCCCAGTGGGGCAGCAATTCCAGACACAGACAGCGCCGGGGAGGCTGAGGGGAGCACGGGAGGATGGTGGCCATGGACTGGTCTTGCACTAAGGATCAGATGACCCTGACAGCCTCAAGTCAAGAAAAGACAGTGGGAGATGTTACTTTGAAGAGAACAAAAGGCTTCCAAGTCTTTAATCCCTAGAGAGGGTTGGAGTTCCTCCCACCCGCTTCGTCCTGTGCTCCTACCAGGAAGTTTTTCCATCAGCCTTTGCCTTGGACAAAGAGAACACACCCGCTGCTCTGTACAAAAGGTAGGAAAACCCAATGTTTGGTGATTCCAGTGGATTTTTCCACCCAACATGTGTTGGGAAAAACATTTCAGGAAAATAAAACCACAACAAATCGAGGTCACGAGAGAGTTTGCCAATTCAAAGTGCTCAGTGGCCTGGATTTATGATTTTTTTTCTTTTCCAATTAAATTCACCTTCCCTAAGTGGGGATTTCACACCCCTCGTGTTAAGTAAATTGGTGTCTGGATTTTTATGAGCTTTGGCAGGAAAAAGTAGCCAGTCAACCAAGAAAAATCCCGAGCTTTTGGATGGGGGCATCCAGGATTTCAGGCTCACATCTGAACCAAAGGAATGCTTGTGAGACGCCCTTTGATGAGTAGAGACAATAATTTTGATGCAATTTATAATTAAATATTGTTGTGTATCTCCGTTCTTCCAGAACCTCCCCCTGCCACTGGAGTTTCATGGGGGTTATTTATGCATCGGTGATATATTCTGAATGCCTCACTAACATTGACGGATATTACACTTGATGTTTTTCCTTATGTCCCTTTGGTGGTGCAAATGTGAGAAAGGGCAATGAACTTTCAATGACTCTCTTGTAAAAAAAAAAAGATTTTTTTCATCGGGTTCAAAAGTTCAGCGCGTCAAGAGAAATCATCTTCTTGGCGCCATTGCGTGAGGGGCGGGCGAATTTTGGGGAGATTTTTGTCTTACAGTGAGAGATAATTATTCTGGGGTGCAATTTTGGTAATTGTCACCACCAACTGGCTTTCACAAGACTATGTTGATGAATTATTTGTCATGTTTTTATCACCCTCCATGACCCACGGGGTGGGTCGGCCATGCTCAGAGTCGCTTGCGTTGAAGGACAAAGAGCTCTTGGTGCGCCATTCATTGCGGTAAGAGCGCCTCGGGGTCCCTCAGTCTGTGCTTTGCTGAGGTTGGGAGAGTCAAAACAACAAGGTCTTTGCCTTGACAGCAGCGGGCATGATGGGAAGGAAGCATGGAGAAAGAGCATAGCAAAAAACCCCAACAATTCAATCCCTCTCTGCAAATTCTTGCCGAACTCGGGGCTTGGGCCTTTCCAAAGGCAGCGTTTCCTCAAAGCACGCTCATCAGGAGGAACTGAAGAGCAATTATGTCTAAAAATAAATGTGTTGGCAGGAAAAGTCCATTCTGGAAAAAAGCCATCATTTTGGGTGGCCAAATAAAAGCCCAAGCAGATTCCGTGCATGGGGAGAAAAAAAAACACCAACAAAAAACCCAAGTGCCAACTGCAGTGTAGTTAATAGGATCAGCTTTTTATAGAACGTGGCTTCTCTGGATGATGGGCCACGGACTTAAAGAGCATCATAGAGTCCCAGATCAGTTTGAGTTAGAAAGGGACTTTAAAGCCCATCTTGTTCCATGCCCTGCCATGGGCAGGGACACCTGTCACTATCCCAGGTTGCTCAAGCTCCATCCAGCCTGGCCTTGGACACTTCCAGAGATGAAGCAATCCCCATCATGCTGTGCAAATCTGGGCAGAGAACCCCTGATAGTCACTTTGATCATCATCTAGCCCCATTATGGGACCTCAGCAACAAACCCAAGGCATTTTCTCCATGAACCAGTCCATGTTCAGGGTGTAGTAGGGTGGTTTTGTCCAGTGATATCTGTCAGGCCAATGCTGCTCCACTGCCCAATACCTGTTGGACAAGGGAATGTGGAGATCAGTATTGGGGCAGAAGTGCTCTTCCCACTCCATCCTGTTCTCCTCCTGACTGACCCTGGCTTTGAGAGCCCTGCCACTGACCTTTGATGAGTCCTGATGGAAATGGCTGAAGCTGGATTGCTCGAGACAGGAGCATCCTGGAAAGCCTTGGCAGCAATTGTCCTGTGTACAACAGCTCAAAGGCGCTCTGCTTCCAGCCCAAATAAAACATGCAGCTGATGCCACATCTGAGCACCCTCAAAACCTTGAAGTAACTGGCAGACAGCCATCTGCCCCTGCATGAGGGGCTGGGAGTGAGGCTCATCCCACACCACACAGATGTGTTTGCAGGCACACACATTTATTTTAAAGGGGAAGGTAAAGCCGGATGCCCTTGAGCAGCCTTGCCCATGTGCTCAGGTCTGTCCATGCACTGTAGCATGGCAGAGGGGAATCAGGCCAGCTCCCTGTTCAGACAGTGCTGGATTCTCTCAGTCTTGCTGGAAGGTCACAGGTCCTGCTGAGGGAGCTGTGCTCTTCGTGTGGGATGTCTGCCAAGAGCCTGATCCCATTGCAGATGAGGCAAACCATGGCCTGGGCAACATCAGAGGGAAGTGCCCAGCCGACTAAGGGAAAGTAACTTCCTCTCTGACCCTGCTGGGGAAGACAAATTGGACTTACTGTGGCCAGTTTTAGGAACTGTCCCAAGCTTCCAGAGGGATATGGAGAAAAAAGAGAGGCCAGAGGGTGATGAAAAGGGTCAGACCCAGGTTCCAGGCCCACAGGCAGGCACAGAGCTGGGTTGGGTTAACCAGGGGGACTCCAAGGAGCAGCTGCATCAACCCCAAAGCTATTACAGAGAGGATGGAGCCCAGTTCTCAGTAATGCTAAACAACACAGCAAGGGGCAGTGCCCAAACTGAGGTGGTTCTGAGCTGAGGTGGTTCACTTTGGACACCAATAGCAGCCCCTGCACTGCAGGTGGGGCCTCACCCTCATGACAGGCAAAAACTTTGATCATCAAAATCTTCCTTTGGCTACTCATAGATCTGGTGTGACAAAGCTTTGTCCTGCCACTCTCTTCCAACACTTTGACTCCCATTCCAATCCCCTCTTTCTCCCTGAAAAGTCCAGAATGCCACATTTGTGCCAAATTCACCATTTCATCCCATCTTCTGTTTTGTACTTCTCTTTTTAACTTCCCCAATGCAATCCCATGCAATTACCCAGGCCTTGTATCTCTAACTTGGCTATCTCTGCAGTCTGTGGCCTATTCTTCAATCAGATCTTCTTTAACACCCCTGCAGTATCCTCTGGACTCAGGTGAACGTGCCTTGACCACTGTATTGGAAACAGGGATTTCTGCTGGGCTCTTTGCAGTACCATCCACATCACAGAGTTCTGACTGGGAGCACAGCAGCTCCTTGTGTTCATCTAAATCATTCTCGCTCTGTGAGTGCTCCTGAAGAGACTGTGCTGCTCCTTAGGGATAGCACATTCCTAAATTTCTACTTCCAGGTCACAATACCTGCAAACAAACCCTCCTTCAGTGACAGCAACAGGGACACCAACAGTAACAGGGATATTGTTTGGACAACACCTCAGCTCCTGTCAGATCACCAAGAACATCTCTGCAGCCAGGCAGACCCAAATCTTCCCCAGGACAAAGGGTGGCTCCTGCTCCCTTCTCTGAGTTTGTTCTCTTTGTGCTGTGTCTCAGAGAGCCCTCACAGCCCCTTCTGAGCTCAAGGGGTTGCACTTGGACCTGGCACAGGTCATAGGCTCCAGCACAGTTCCTCAGGGACCTTCACATCTCCCTCGATATGAATCTTTTGCAACAATGTTCATTGGAGGGTCTGCAGGTATCTGCTGGTACCCAAGGGTTTCAGGAAAAAGGACACTGGTTGGATGCTGCCTCTGTGTTTGCTGGTGCTGCTTCTCTTGGAGAAGAGCTGGGACATTTGCCTTCCACAGTAACTCTCCCTACATCAGCTGCTGTTACTCCTTTCTTGGCTCCATCGAGGGATGAGCATCCTGGACAGCCTTCAGGGCAGCCCAAACACACCATGTCAGCAGGACTGTCCTTGCCACAGCTGGCCATGAAAACACAGATTGAGTGGATGTTCAGGAGTGATTCTGGGACATGTGCACCCCATTGAACTCCTCCACCTGCTTTGGCTTGGGCAGAAGAATCCCACAATCACAGAATCATGAAACGGTTTGAGTTGGAAGAGACCTTGAAGGTCATTCTTAGCTGGCACTTCCACTCCATCTGCACCATTCCAGGTGAGACAGCTCCTATCCACAAATCCTCACACCCCTGGGAGAGCCCTGTGTCCCAGTTCTTTGTAGTGTAGGAAAAACTTGATCTTCCCCATCATACCACCAGTCAAACCACTCATCTAGGATTGCATGAACCCTGTGGAAACATTTAGATGGGAATCTTTGGCTTCAGGAGACAAGATTTCTCTGGGATGTTCTCTGTTGTGGCTGAGAAAGACATTTCACAAGGGTATCAACAAGTGGTGTGTGGAGCAGCTGTCTGTTTGCATCCCTGGCACATTTGGGAAAGCTTTTCCTGGGAGATAGGTTCAGCTGCTGGTGCTACCGCACTGGCTCAGCAGAGCAGCAGATTGCCTCTGTTTGGAAAGTGGGAAACTCACTCCCAACACTTGCGGAGACATTTGCAAAACGATTGTGCTCATCTTCATAAACTGAGCTTTGAAGGATTTTTGGCTGGAATGAGCCAGTTGCAGGGAATGTGAGTGCCAGTGAGGGAGATGGAGTTTAAATTTTTTGAGCAGCGGAGTGATTGGGCAAAAAAACCCCAAACCAAATCAAAACAAAAACAAAAAACAAAACAAAACAAAACAAAACAAAACAATGTTTTGAAGAGTGCATTTGCCAGCACTGAAGTTTAGCAGTTTCAGAGCAACCTTTTTTGGTTGCTGTTCAGGGGCCAGCTTTGTCCCTGGTCATTTTTTTTCTTCTTGGTTAGTGCTCCGTGACTGATGAGGATCTCAGTAAAACACAAATTGATTTGCTTGGCTTTCATGGTCACCTCTGGACTGTAATTACTCAGGCAGGAAAAATTAATTAGTCCAGTGTGGGCCGACTGCTGCTCTCCAAGCGTTGCTGAATCTTAATTGGAGAGCTCCAGAGAAAGGTGCTGATTCACACCATGGCATGATGGGTGGGGATTTTTCCAGGGACAGAGGGTGGAGGGGTGAAGGGGGCTGAAGGTCAAGAGGAGATATGTTGTCTCACTCCACCATCACAAGCTGGACTTTCTTTCCTCTCCTCAGCTGTGATAATGAGCCTGTTAAAGCCAATTTGCCTCTTTCAAACAACAGCTGAAACAAGAGATGGTGGATTTGGTCATAAAATGTCTGCATGGATTTTTCTGGAGAACACAAAGCTCACTAGGGAAAAAAAAACCAGGACAAATCAGTGGGAGTTGATCTCTGAGACAGAGCAGTGATTAATCCCTTACCATGTTCCATGGTGATGCCATTTGTGAGGATGGTGTAGCACTGACATCTCTTAGAGTCACAGAATCACAGAATGATTTGGGTTGGAAGTGACCTTAAAGCTCATCTCCTTCCACCCCCTGCCATGGCAGGGACGGCTTCCACAGCCCAGAGTGCTCCAAGCCCCATCCAGCCTGGCCTTGGGCACTGCCAGGGATCCAGGGGCAGCCACAGCTGCTCTGGGCACCCTGTGCCAGGGCCTGCCCACCCTCACAGGGAAAAATTCCTTCCCAATATCCCATCTAAATCTGCCCTTTATCACCATAAAGGTATTTCCCCTTGAATGGCTTTAGAGTCTCACTCTGCTGTGGTTTGGACTGTGCAGACATGAGCTGCTGGCACAAACTCCCAGTGGTTCACAACGAGCTCATGGCAATGGGAATGGCTTTGCTGTTGCTGAATTATTTTCATTTTAGCATCTGTCTGCTCCTCTCTGTTCCACAATTGTTTGGTGCAATCTGATGCAGGAAGGTCGCCTTTAGCTGTGCAGTGAAAGAAATATTGAAGGTGCTGGTTTGTGGAGGATCAAACAGTGAAATTTTGTTCAGCCCTCACTTGAAAACTGGCGTGGGAGACAGCTGAATTTCATTTCCCCATCTTTTTCTCAGGCAAAGACAGTTTTTCAGACAGTTTTCAGTGATTACTGCAGCTTGGCTGTGGGCTTGCTTCACTTCCCTGGTGTTCCTACCCGACAGCAAACATCAGCACAGTGAGAGCCAAACAGGATTTTCTGAGCTGATCAGCCCTGCTCACAGATTTGCTAATTAAATGAAGTCTGGTTAGCAAAAAATCCTCTACTAAGCTCTAAATATTTCCATTTTGGGTTTTGCTGAGGAGGATCTGAGGCTTGCTGCACTAAATCTCTGGTGAGGACGTGGTGCACCCCTGCCTGGGTTCATGATCATGGCACAGAGCCTGGCATGTTGCTCATTAGTGCAGCAGACACCTACATCACCTTTACTGCTCCTGTTTGCTCAGAAATTTATTGTCTCAGAAGCACAGTTTTATTGAGAAAAGATAGAAATCTTGCTTTTCTGGCCAGCTCCACATCTATTTTATTGCTCCCAGGCTGACTCCTCAGGCTGCAATAGGTAACAGGGCTTGTGTCCCTCTACATTAAAGTCATTGCCAGGTGGGAGGATGGGGTCACTCCTGGTTTGTCATTCACAACATTTCTGAACCTCAAATCGTAATTGTTTTAATCCAGAGACAAAATCTACCCCTGGCTGCCCATTTGCAGTTCAAATCTCCCACCAAAGCCTTACATTTTCCAAATGAGAATTTTACCAGTGTCACCATATCTTCTTCCTCTGCTCACTTCTTTTGAAGGTGGGGAAAAAAGCATAAAATTCAGCAAAACCTGAGAAAATGAGAAAAGGCCCTGAAAAATATAGGTGTGATTTGATACACACCAATTCAACATGCTGTTCTTTCCAGGTAAGAATCAATATTCCAGAAAATACTGGGCAGGAAAAATTCAGCTTGGTGCCAACACTGTAGAAGAGACGTGGGGAGCAGTAGTGTGTCCTGAGGTGCATGAACATCTTGCTGCTGGAAGAGAACACAGGGGAAAAAAATATTTATATATCTTAGAATCGTGAACCCATAGAAGGTTTGGGTTGGAAAAGAACTTAAAATCCATCTCATTCCGCTCCCAGCTATGGGCAGGGCCACCTTCCACTGTCCCAGCTTTCTCCAAGCCCTGTCCAGCCTGGCCTTGGACAATTCCAGGGATCCAGGGGCAGCCACAGCTGCTCAGGGTAAATATCTCTCTGCCTTTCTTTCAGCTTGTGCAGTGCTCATGGTGCTGTGCTCAGAGAGGGCAGGATCACAGTGGGAATGATACTGCCAGTTTAGGGAGCTGGGGGGGAGGCAGAGCACTGGGATAGAGAACTACAAAGGGGGAAAAAGGATTTGAGATGTTTATCCAGAGAAGAGCTGATTTACACAAATAGCCTTGGTTCCAAACCCATTATGGATAGGACAGAAACGACTCAGTTTCATTTGCATAACAGGATTTAGGTCAGAGTCAGCAGGGAGATTGTGGAAAATTATGATGTAAAGATTAGATGAATATTTATCCGGGGAGATGAATGTGCAGAGCTGGACCAACAGGCTGCAGATCCCTGCAAATTCCTGCTCTCTGACTCCAGGGCTCACCAATCCCTTGCAGGCTGGAACAGGAGCCCTGGGGTGCCCTGGGAAAGGAAATGCTCCCAGGGATGTCTTGGTTTGTCTTTGCCTTTTGCCAGTGACCTTCAGCTCCATCCCTGAGCAAAGCCTCTCAGTCCTACAGGACAATTTTCCAGGCAAGTTTGTGTTACATGGGCATCACCCACATAATAAAACTCTTCTCTTGTGGAGGGGGATCCACCCATATTTCATCTGACAGAGATGGGCCCCTTTTCTGTCTTATAATGATCCAGCTGGGTCACCAGATTGACCTCAGTTCTGCTCTGGTTCCATTGTTTGAGTGCCTGAAATTTTTATATGAAAAGGGCTTTTCATTCCAAATCATTTGTGCAGAATGAAACTATTTCTTGAAGAAAAGTTCATTATCATTTAAACCCTCTGCTTTTCACAAACTTACTGGTATCTAAAATTGATATTTTAATCAAAGCATTACTAAACATCTATCAAACTAATTTAAATAATTACTGCTTTGCTGTCTTTACAGTAGACACAATTTTCTGTAAGCAAATGCAAATGAGCAAAGAGTGAATATTTCAAAAATGGTTTTATTAGCTTTAGAAGAAATCTTCCTTTAAATCTGATAGATTGTGTAGAACAAGGAGCATATGTTGGATTCAGTTAATGGAAAGCATTTCATAATCTTGATAAAGAGTAATTTTCCCATTTTTGCCAGTTTTCCTCTATCTAAAGCATTTTTTACATTAAGAACTTGATAATGGCTTAACCACCTTGTACCTCTTTCTAGTAGATAAAATGCCTTTCTATTATTGTGAGCATTTTCACTCAAACATTTGCTCCTGCTTTGTGACACTAAAAGTGACTCAAGAGGGAAAAGCATTTTCTCCAGGTTGATGGGTTGAGCAGAGCAGCTCCTGTAGCAGTTTCACAGTGATGCTGAATTATAAAAGCTTCAGAAAATGCTCCAGTATCAAAATGAAAGGTTTTTATTCCATCTTTGCCAGCAGCTCCACCAGGAGCTCTGCTTCCCTGGTATCATGTGTGGCACTGAGGATGACTGAGCCACAGGACTATGATTCATTAAAAAAGGCACTAATTGTTCCACATGAGGCAGGTGGGGCAGAAGGATGAAGAGATGCAGAGGGAAGGGACACCAACTCATCTGTGTCCCACAAGGCACAGGGATTGCAGGATTACTGCCAGCTTCCCTCAAGGGGGAACTCACAGGATCACCGAGTCATGAAGGCTGGAAAAGACCTCGAAGATCATCGAGCACCGCCAGCACCACCACAAAACCATGACCCCAAGTGCCACACCCCCTTTGAACACTTCCAGGGATGGTGACTCCAGAATGGCCCTGGGCAGCCTGTGCCAGGGCCTGACAGCCCTTTCCAATGAAAAAATTCTCTAATATTCCATATAAACCTCCCTTGGCCCAGCCTGAGGCCGTTCCCTCTCCTTCTGTCCCTGTTCCCTGGGAGCAGAACCCAGTCCCCCCCAGCTGTCCCCTCCTGGCAGGAGCTGTGCAGACCCACAAGGTCCCTCCTGAGCCTCCTTTTCTCCAGGAGCCCCCTCAGCTGCTCCTGGTGTCCCAGACCCTTCCCCAGCTCCATTCCCTTCTCTGAACACACTCCAGCCCCTCAGGGTCTTTCCTGTCATGAGGAGCACAGAACTGACCCCAGGATTTGAGGTGGGGCCTCACCAGTGCCCAGCACTGGGGACAATCACTGCCCTGGTCCTGCTGCCACCCCATGGCTGGGACCATCCAGGTGCCCTTGACCTTCCTGGCCAATGCTGTTGTAATATTTTAGCCATGTAACAAAGACCATGCTGCAAGAACACCCAGGTGCTTCAGGGACTGCTCTCAGACCTCTGCAGCTGCTGAGGCAGTTGGGAAATTCTCTGTGACTCTGATCCCAATGTTTGCCACTGGGCTATGATGAACTGACACTGGATTTTAGGTGAATGCTGACTTGACATGCATGATGCATGATGCACTTTATTCCTGAAATGGGAAAGTTCTCCTTCAGTCCAAACTGGCTCTGGTCCACCTCCAGCCATCGCTGCAGACCCACGTCTCAGTTCCTACTGATGCACACATGGGATTTATGTTCTGTCTGTCACACCAGCACTTCCCCCTGGAGGAATTATGAACACAAGGGACAGAACAACCTGGTGGAAGGTGTCTCTCACTGTGGAAGGGGGTGGAATGAGATGGGCTTTAAGGTCCTTCCAACCCAAAACTTTCTGGGATTCTTTAACTGTACAAGAAGTTTCGAAAGAGTGTCAGAGCTGGTTGGTCCAGTGTTAAAAATAAAAAGCCATATGCAACCTATAAATGCTTAAAACTTTTCCACCTGCTTTATGCCCTGTAGTTCATGAATTTTTATTTCTTAACTCTTGGCCCCCTATTCTTCTGCAGATATAAAAAAAAAATAGCCTTGGTTGAGACACTCTAAGGACAGGAGTCTGCTTTGTGTTCCTGAATGTCTCCTCATTCAAAGAGTGAGATCTAGCTCTTCTGCCAGTCTTGGTAGCAGCTCCCAGTTTGTGCCACATTCCAGTGATGAAGCTCAGAATTAATTTTTAGTCTTTGCTCACCATCCTGTACTAAAGAGATTTCCCTTTGCAGTCAGCTATACCCTAAGAGGAGTTTTCTCTCCAGAGATCTCTCCCAAGAGACTTTTTCCTATGAGTCCACATCCTGTTGGATTCAAAACTGTCTCTGAACACCCCCATTCCCTTCTGTGATAATTCCCTCTTCAGTGGGAACATTTGCAGACTCCTTTTATTCACTTTCAGCTCCAGAGCCCAAATCCATGGCTAATTTATTAGGATATCACAGAAAGTAAGAGGGATTTAGTTCATGTATGTCCTATGCATGGCAGCACTGATCCTACCAGGAAATGCTGCTAAATTATCCAGAAACAATTTAGCTTTGTTAAATTATCTTGTACTTTACATATTTCTCCCTACTCCCCTGGCTTTATCTGTTCTTCTTCCATAACTTTGATTTCCAACTAAGAGTCTGTACTTGTGTGAACCGTGCTTCACCCTGTTCTTGACAGAGGTGTTTTATCTGCTACCCCACTATGGGGACTATCCCTGATTTCCAGAATCATTATCCATGGTCCTTGCTCAATCTGTTGTTCAGACAGTGCTGTTACTGGTCCAGGTAGAAATCAGTGGTTTATTTTTCACTTGAATCAGCCCAAATTGTGGCTTCTCCTCAGATGATGTCAGGCCTCATTACCACCCTAATTTACCCTGGGATTTCTGTTAATGCCCTTGATACCACCTTGGTGCTGCTGTTAGTTGTAGTAAATAAGATTTTCGGGCTTGCCAACAGGTAACTTCTGATCTATTTCTGTCTCAAGTGTGCACCTGTCCTAATTTTCTCTTGGCTTCTCTTGGTTTCTATGGTTTAAGTGCCATTTACTATTATTAATTTTAATTTCCTATGTGAGGTGGTTTTTTGGTCATTCTAACTTTCTTTTTCAGTTTCAATGTCTCAAACATTCCTCTTCTCACTGCTCTCTCTCTCTCTTTTGAATTTTGAATTTTAAGTACCTGTGCCTTCTCTGCTCACAGATCCCAGAGCTGCTTAGTCAGACTCAATAATTCATTTCCTTAGATTTCAAAGTTTGCCTTTCTAAGCTTCCAATCCTATTCTAGACCTACTTTTGCCCATTTTGAAAGTTAAAGTGAGAAAAGGCATCTCAAGATTGCACTTTATTCAAATTTTACTGCTTTTATAACACACAGGAACAAGGTTTAAAGCAGTGTTATACTTGACTTTTGCAAAGAAATCCATCACCTAAAATATCTGAGCCAATATAAGCAGTAATTACCCTTCAATCCATTTTTGAAACGCTAAAGGCTCCCATAATTCCCATCAATGCCCATGCATTTGATAACTGTAGGGGACTAATCAAGATCAGGCTGGAGCTCGGGGTGCAGAGGAGGCTGTTGAGACCTTCCTGCCCTGTCCAGCCTTCCCCCCTGGCCCTGCTGTGCCCCTGCCATAGCTCAACATTTCATTTCCCCAAACTCTTCTTGGTGACAGAAGGCACCAGCTCCCTCCATCCTCTGGTTTCCAGCACCCCTGAGGTTCCCATCAAAAAAGGCACTAATTGTTCCACATGAGGCAGGTGGGGCAGAAGGATGAAGAGATGCAGAGGGAAGGGACACCAACCCATCTGTGTCCCACAAGGCACAGGGATTGCAGGATTACTGCCAGCTTCCCTCAAGGGGGAACTCACAGGATCACAGAGTCATGAAGGCTGGAAAAGACCTCGAAGATCATCGAGCACTGCCAGCACCACCACAAAACCATGACCCCAAGTGCCACACCTCCTTTGAACACTTCCAGGGATGGTGACTCCAGAATGGCCCTGGGCAGCCTGTACCAGGGCCTGACAGCCCTTTCCAATGAAAAAAGTCTCCCTAATATTCTATTTAAACCTCCTCTGGCCCAGCCTGAGGCCATTCCCTCTCCTCCTGTCCCTGTTCCCTGGGAGCAGAGCCCGACACCCCCAGCTGTCCACTCCTGGCAGGAGCTGTGCAGACCCACAAGGTCCCTCCTGAGCCTCCTTTTCTCCAGGAGCTCTCTCAGCCTCCTCTGGTGTCCCAGACCCTTCCCCAGCACCATTCCCTTCTCTGGAGACACTCCAGCCTCTCAGGGTCTTTCCTGTCAAGAGGAATCCAGAACTGACCCAGGATTCAAGTGCCCAGCACTGGGGACAATCACTGCCCTGGTCCTGTGGTCACACCATGGCTGGGACAGGCCATGGTGTAGAATGACCCTGCTTAGAAGGAGCTTGGCCCAGAGGACACCACTATGGTCCCTTCCAAACTGACCCTCACTGGGGTTTAGACTCCTGCAAAGTCCTGTACAGGAGCTGCTCAAAGTGTCCCTCAGAGTTGGGTCTTTCTTAAATTGTCACTAAGTGTAACTTTAAGCAGTCCTGAGGTGTTGGGTTCACTTCTTGACATTGGCTTTTGTGCTGGGGGTCCATTATCTCCTCAGTCCACACCTTGGCCATTGCCTGAGGCCTCATTCTGCCCATTTACCTCCCAGGAATCAGAATCCTACAAGTCATTAAATGGTTTGGGTTAGAGGGGCCTTAAAGTCAATCCACTTCCACTATCTCAGGTCACTCCAAGGTCTGTCCAATGTGGCCCTGGACACTTCCAGGAATCCTGGGCCGCCACAGCTCCTCTGGGCTACAGCAGGGCTTCATGGGGCCCAGGAGTCCATTCTGAGGCCATGGAATCTCTTGGGCCTAAGGCTCTGATGTGACACAGCGGGGCCTCATGGGGGCCAGGCGACCTCAAGGAGGATATGGAACCTCATGAAACTGGTGCTGAAATTTGAAACCCATGGAGTGCAGGAGACTGCTGTGAGGTTATGGAACCCAGTGGGTTCAAATGTGACACCTTCTGTGTCAAATGTGACACAGAGGAGCTTCAGGGAACCAAGAGCCCATGATGTGGTTTTGGAACCTCACGGAACCAGGGCTCCAGTGTGACACAGTGGAGCGTCATGGAACCCAGGAGACCACACTGACACTATGGAGTCTCAAGGAACCAAAATGTAAAAGTGACACATCAGGGGCCTTTATGGAACCCAAAGCCAGAGTGAGGGTATGGAATCTCAAGGAACCAGGGCTCTAAATGGACACAGCAGGCACTCAGGGAACCCAGGAGATGCTGTGAGGTTCTGCTCATCCAGGGTACCAAGGCTCTTCTGTGTCAGGGAGGCGTTATAGAACCAAGGAGAATGGTGAGGCCATTCTCTCAATGCAATCTCTTGGAACAAAGGCTCTGATGTGACACATCACAGCCTCTTGGAACCCAGGAGAACACTGTGAGGTTATGGAACCCAATGGAACCAGGGATCTAATGTGACTCAGAAAAGCCTTGCTGAACCAAGGATATCATAGTGAGAGCATGGAACCTCATGGAACCAACACTCCAGGGTCATGCAGTCGGGCCTCGTGGAGCTCAGGAGACTCTACTGAGGTATTGGAACCTCCTGAAAGCAAGGCTCTCATGTGCTCTAATCTCATTCCCCACCCTCACAGGAAAGGATTTCTGCCCAATATCCCATCTAACTCTGCCCTCTGGCAGTGGGAAGCCATTCCCCCTTGTTCTGGAACTCCAGGCCCTTGTCCCAAGTCCTTCTCATGCTCTGTTGGAGCCCCTTTAGGCTCTGGAAGGGGCTCTAAAAGATCTGTTTTGGTTTGGAAAGACAGGTGTCTGCTAAGGAAGGCAGGAGCCTCCCCTGAAATGGAAAAATGTAAACCCCCTCCCTCTGAATTGTTATAAATTTGAAATTAAGGGGCTCTCAGGCAAAAATATGGGAGCAGAAAATAACAGTTCTTTATTAGGGAAGAAAATAAAAAGATAAAATAAACAATACAGTAAACCAAAACAACAGTGACAGAGTCAGAATACAACCTGACACCCTGTGGGTCAGGGTGTTGGTAGCAGTCCCATTGGAATTGTGGCTGCAGCCCTCCTGCAGTGTCAGGTGTGGTTCTGCTGGAGCAGGGATCCTGGAGAAAGGTGTCATCTTCCTCTGAAGATCCAGGGGAAGAGGCAGCTGTTCCTCTGGGAAATCCAGTGGAGAAAGCCCTGTTAGTGTTTCAGAACCTCAAGATTATATCTGGGTAAGAATGCTTGGCTCCTCCTTCTGGGTGGAGCACCCAATGGGATACTGTCGTTCTTATCAGTCACGCAGTGACATTCAATAGCCTGTTATCAGCAGATGTCTCCCCTGAGAGAGGAGTGGTTGTGGAAGAGATAAGGAAATTTGTCCACTGAACAGAAGACAACTGCTATACAGATGGCAAATAGAATACAATTTGCTTGGCAATCCAGGACAGTATCCCTTCACTTCTCCATGCTGGACACCCCCAGCATTCCCAGCCTTTCCTCACAAGAGAGGTGTTCCATCTCTCCAACCACCCATCCTCTCTGAAAGACAACTTCCATGCCTTAAACTGCCCTTGGCTTTAGAACATCATACAAAATTAAAGAACTTTTATCTTTTCATACTCTTCTCACTTGGAACAGGGAAGGATTTTCCTCAGCTTTCTAGCAAAGCTCAGAAATTCTGTGCAATCTTTAGCAATTTCATGGTCTGTTATATTCTTATTTCCAGTGCAGAAGCCACCATGAATAGTGTCAAAGAACCAGAAACACGATCGTGAAAATGGTATTTTGATGTAGAATGGATATAAAAATTGTTCTTTTCCAGTCAGAACTAACAAAAAAAAAAAAAAAAACCAAACCAACATTCTAAGCCGTAAAATGCCAGAATCATGGCCAAAGAATTAGGAGAATTGGCAATTTTTTCAAAGCTGGGATGTTGTCCATTCCCCTGATGCCTTGTGAAGGCTGACCTAGAACAGAGACTAGATGGAGATAAAGAATAAAGTAGGGATTTATTAGGAGGCCTCAAATAGATCCACCTTGGGCAGCACAAGAGCCCAGCCAGGGTTACACCCAAGATGAACCAAAATGGTCCCAAAATGCACAACCAGTCACAGGGTCTCTCACTTTTATAAGTTCTGTTCCATTTGCATATTGGAGCTAATTGTCCAATTACAGGTTTACCCCATGAAGTCCAATCCTTCTTGTTTTTCTCTCTTCAGTTCACATGGTTTATGCTCTTGGGTCTGAAATTTGGGTCGGTTGTCCTTGGTCCCAAGCTAGGAAAGGAATTGTTTTGTCTCCCTACTCTGTGAAAAGAGCTCACCATCTCTTTATATGAAACCCAGACCCACAAACTAAAGCAGCACAGAATCTGAAAAATATAAAGGCTAAAAACTCAGGCATCACCGCCAGGAGGGTGGGCACCTGGATGGTTCCAGCTCACAGCTGAAAGCCTGAAGGACCGACGGGAAGCTCTTCTTCCCTCTGTGCCTCGGTTTCTCCTCCCACTCTCCCTGTCTCCCTGTCTCTTTACATCCCTGTTACTCAAAGTGTTTTAGACATGTCCATGCAGCACCATCACAATGTGGTCCCAGGCCCCTCCAAGGCATCCCCACCCCACAAACAACGAGCAGTGATGGTGAGTGTAATTCTTACAGTCAAACTGCTGCAGCCCTGCATCATTAGCTGTGCCCTGAGAAAAAGAACCTTTTAATCCGTCTGAGGCATCAGCTGTGCCTTCCCTCACTGTCACTGGAGATCTGACAAACTCCTTCATGCTGCTTGATTAGAAACACCATGGCAGGCCCTGTGACTCCTGGTGCTAGGGCAGCAGGGCAGTGTCTCACCAGGCCTCCTGTGGTCCATCCCTCAAGAGCAGAATGCCTGAAAATCTGCCACCTGCAGAAGGCTTTGTTCCCTCATTCTTGGCTCCCAGGCTGCTCCATTCTCTTGGTTCTCTCTCAGCTGAAGCTTGGTTTGATTGGGTTTGGTTCTGCAATTGTGTTACATCTCCCGAGAGCACTTGAGGAAGTTACCAGTCTCTTTATCCTTTTTATCCTTTTTATCATCTAATATTGGAATAAAATCCCAATATTACCAGGTGGAATGTGCCTGGGCTCGTCTGACCATTGCTGCTGGGCCAAAGGCGGCAGCTGTGGTGTTTCACCTCAGAGACACCTTTGGCTGGCTGGAAGTTGCAGTTAGGCACTTGGAACAAATCCAGGCATGGTAAAAACTCAGTTTACCTCTGATGGAAAGGCTCCAGGCTAGGTGGAGAGGAAAAGGAGAGGATTCTGCAGAGGGTTTAATCCAGAGTTTGTTCCAGAGTCACATTCGTCTGAATCTTGGTAACAGCTCCACAGAATCCCCACCGCATGGTCCCCGTGTCTTTTAAGCTCGGGGCAGGGGGAGGGAAGGGACAGGTGAGCCACCAGCCAGGTGGGAGGGGGGGAAGGCCCAGGGAACAATGACACTTGGACAGGCCAATGAGCCCAGGGCTGAGGGACATCTTTTGAACTTCTGCCAATCACATGACGCCCCTGCTGGAATGATAAGATTGACTGACAGCACTTAGCAAGGAGGCAAGGGGGAGGGGAAAGGAGAGGATGGCACACCTGGGGGACTGGGATAGGTGAAACAGGAAATGGCATCACACTGCAACAATCTAATATTGGGATCATGCTGGTATCAGTCACACTGCAGATGAATTCAGACATGAAACTTCCTGTAAAAACATCACTGCAAAGGGGCAGGAACAGCAGGTACTTCATGCAATCACATAAACCTCTGGTTTCTCTAAATCCCTGCCATTGCAGCCTGCCAGGACCGGTGGGGCAAGCAAACTCTGGCCAGACACCAGGACAGGGGTTCAGCAAGGCTGTGGGATCTCTGTCACTGGGGGTGGTCAAAATATGACTGGACAGGACTCGAGCAGCAGGATGGGTCTTTAAAGACCTGCTCAGACTTTGGGGTGACCACGAGATCTACATGGGTCCTTTCCAACCCTGGATTTGTCTATTATTATTCAAAATGAAAATAGATTGACCATTCGTCATTATTCCTGTCTCAGGAAACATTTGTGGCCTGGGAATGGTTATTACAGTGTTGACAAGCTTCATGGAGAAGGCAGGAGCCTCATATTTACACTATTTCTACTGAAACATTTCTGAGATATATCTGTCATTTCCTAGTTCTTCCCTGTGAGGTGCTGAGGCCCTGGCACAGGTGCCCAGAGCAGCTGTGGCTGCCCCTGGATCCCTGTCAATGTCCAAGGCCAGGCTGGATGGGGCTGGGAGCAGCCTGGGACAGTGGAAGGTGTCCCTGCCCATTGCAGGGGGTGGAATGGGATGAACTTTAAGTTCCCCTCCAACCCAAACCATTATGGGATTCATTTTTTTGTTGTTTTGGTTTTGTTGCATTTCTTCCCCCAGGAATTCCAAAAGTTGAACAACACCCACCTGGATGGGATAGCTGAAATACTTCAGACTCATTGGGCTTTTGTTATTTGCCATAAAAGATGCTGTGCTTCAACATCTCACAATCTTCAATGAAGGTAAAAGGAAACACTCACATACCAGCCCCTCTTTGAATCCTGCTTTTCTCCATGAGTGACCAGAGCACAGATAACCACACATCTTCTTTCCTCTTTTCTCAATATTCAGAATATTCTGTTTGCTTAGGTGAACCCATGAGAAACTGCACTACCCAGGACACTTCTGTGTGTGTGTCTTTCAACTTTTTTAATGTGTGAATTCATGGACAGTCCTCATTCCCCAGAGCTCCAGAAGCCAAAAGGGGACATCAGACTCAGTGGCTGCCATGACTTTTCCTGAGCAGGGATATTCCAGCCCAGAACAGCATCAGGTTGTTGGATCTGGCAGCAGACTGTAAAAAAAAATAATCCTCCTTGTTCTTATCCTTTCTCAGATAAAATCTCTGTGGTTTGTTGTTGGTTTTGCTTTTAAGAGAAGTTTCTTTGGGTGTTTATGGAAAAGGACCAATGAAATCCATTTGAAAGGTAGGGACAGTTCAGAGTCTTGTTACAAAAGACAGCTGGATGTTTGGTATTTCCTATATTTTAAATTCATCTTTTCCATTGACAATATAATTAACATTGGTTTTAATATTTAATTAAAGACCATAAAAAACAACACTGAGAAAACTTCTGCTCCTCTGGGGAGCAAACTTCCACTGTAGTTCTTTGATTTGTATCTTTTAATGAAATCAGTTATTATGACTCATTTCCCTCTCTCCTATACTTATTTATTTTCCTTATGTCTTTTATGAGGAACCTTATAAAAAGTGTTTTCAAAATCCAAGGAAATGACACGCACTTGGGTCACCTTGCCCTCTGATTTTATTAACTTTTCCAGGTTAACAAGACACACTTCTCCCTTCAGCAGCTCTGATGGTTTGACCCAATCAAGCTACTCTGGGTTTATCTAAATGCTGGATTATTTGATTCTTAATTAGACTGTTTCTCTGGGACTGCTGTTCCTGACACCAATGGGCAACTTTCTAATCTTCTTGGTAATTGCTGCAGGTTCGGATACAAGGGCTGATGCAAAGTCCACTGGTAAAGCAGCCTCAGGAACTACTTGAAAACCCATCTGGAAATATCTATTGCTCCTGGTTAGCAGCTCCTTTCACAGCTCCATAGCTTTGGTTTTAATGGTTGAAAGTTCTTTCAAGGTCATATTCATCTTTTTGGAACAAAACCACAAAATTAAACAAACAAACCAGAACAAGAACAACAAAAAACCCCAAACTAACCAACAAAAACCCGCACAAAAAGACCTAAAACAATGAACACAGACCTCAAAAAACCCAGAAAGTTCTGCTTGCAAAGGGCAATTACACTTCTTATTATTCCTCCTATGGACTGGGTGACTGTTTTCCATGTTCCTCTTCCCTTCCCTCTCTCCAGATGCACCTTTTGTTTGCAGAAGTCTCTTCCTTGTCCTACCTTTCAAAATGCACAGGGATTTTGGGACTAAATAGCCAAAAAAGGAGACCAAACACCCTGCACACCCTACCAGTCAGGGGATGGGATACAGCTTTCTGTGTGTGTTTTCCCACATGGAATGTTTGCTATCCTGTGCATTTGCTGTCTTCTGGAATTTGCAGGATTGTGGAATCATTGAGGTAGGAAAAGCCCTCTAAGATCAAGTCCATTGTCCCAGCACTGCCATGGTCATTTTTAAATGTCCCCAAATGCCACAGTTATAAATTGTTTTGCAAATTTTTTGCATTTTGGATGGTGACGCCACCACTGCCCTGGGCAGCCTGTGCCAATGCCTGACCACTCTTTCCATGAAAAAAAATTTCCTATTATGCAATCTGAACCTCCTCTGACACAACTTGGGGTCACTTCCTCTTGTCCTGCCCCTTGTTATCTGCAGTGGGTCCTCATCCTAAGAAATGAGACAGGAGCAACATGTGCAGAATCCAGATGTTCCATGAACCAACTGAAACTTTCCCATTTCCCATTTCCACAATTTTATGCTTAAAGCTGTGGATAAACAGCCTGAAAACATAGAAGTAGCTGAAGGTATAATTTGCATAACTCGCTGTGTGTGGAGCTGTGCAGAACCAGGCACAATGGGAAGCAGGTGCAGCTGGAACAACTCTGGACCCACAGGTTTTGGTTGCAAGTTCCAATTTCTGGCTCAGTTCCAGGTGTGCCACATTCCAAGAGGATTTCCTGGCCAGAGGTGTCTGTCTGTGACAGGTTGCTTTGCTGGATCAGAGGCTCACCACTGCCCTGACAGGCTCAGATGTTGGTGTTCCTCTCATAATTTTTTGTAAGGAAAATTGCAGAGGGATGTTAGGTAGTGGGGGAAAAGGGTGAGGAACATAGGTTGACCAAGGAAGGGGATCTGTGCAGGACAGCAGAGCACTACAAGAATGTTAGAGAAGCTGTTGCATCCCTGGAATTGTCCAAGGCCAGGTTGGATCAACCAACTTTGAAGCAGCCTGGGATAGTGGAAGGTGTCCCTGGCCATGGCAGGGCATGGAATGAGTTGAGCTTTGCTGTCCCTTCCAACCCAAACCAGTCTGGGATTCTGTGGCTCTAAGGAGGGGAAGACATTAGGGAACAGGACAGGCACTGGCCTTAGAGCACAAATTCCATCTTTCAGTATGGGAATAGGGGGATTGGAGCTCTGGGATCCACAGGGATGTGTTCCACATATTGCACAAAGTGCTGCAATGCCTTCTCTGGATTCGGACTGAGGCTTTTCATAGTCTACAATAGGCTGCAAACACAATTCCTTTGTGGGGCAGGGAAAGGGAATGTGCTCCAGAAACCCAGTGAGGGCAGGGGGATTGTGCAGGAGTTCCTCACCTCATTCTCTCATTAAATGGGGGCATTCATCATTCTCAATTTGAAGAATGTTTGGGAGATGGGAAGGACACCGTTGCTGGAATTGTGTTTTCTCCCAGACCCTCTCACACCTCATGCTGCTCGTGCTTCACTTTACTTTCTTTAACCTCTGGATATTTCTCCTCTTAATGAGTGTTTTGTGTTTTCCTGTCTTCTCTCTTTGTGTCCAACACTGATTTTATTGCTCCTTGAGCATCTTTCTCCATTCCCTCTCCTCCATCCCCGTGTTTTGCCTCCCCTCCCTGCGGCCAGCCAGCTTTGCCTTGATCAGTGAAGTTACAATGTGTCCCCAGCCCCACAAGCTGCTGAGCTCCCGAGAGGCCAGAGCAGCTCTGGAGCGCAGCTGCAGACCAAGGGGAGCCACCCATGGCTCACATTTGTAAACTGCTTGTCGCAGCTCCTCGCTCCCCAGCCTGTGATGCTGCCAAGAGCAATCTCATCTCTTAGGCACCCATCCATTTCCTCTCTTCCCAGACCCTCAAGGTATCTGAGTCAAACCCCCCCCTCCATCCTGCCCCATCTGTCTGTCCCACATTCTGCTTTCCTCGGGGCCCATCTTTTCTTTCCAGCAACAGCAGCTCCTGCTGCTTGAGTCCCCACCTCCCAGGGACTTGGGCTGAACTGCTGAAAAAGAAAAGCTCTAAATAACAGGAGGAGGGGGTGATACCTGACAATCTCTGCAAAGGAGACACTTAACAGAACAGAAAATTGATAAAGGGCCTTAAAGTCCTCAGTGAAAAATCCACAGCTGCAATCAATAGAGCAAAGGAGTTTTTCGAGTACATTAGCAACCAAAATTCAGGTAATGACACAGATCCAATGTGAGGTGAGAATTGCTCAATAAGGATGAAAAAAAAGTGTGTATGTCTGTGTCTGTGTGTGCAGATGTTTTGTGCTGTATTTTGGGAAAAAGCAGATTAAAGAACACTATGTCATTGATGAGATTCCTTTATTGTTGGCAAAGAGGATTGTTTGTCTCTAATAGGGAGTTCTTAGAGAACTGGTTTTGAATGAATAGCCTTGGTGGTAGAAAAGCTTCCTGCATGTGATATAACTGGAATCTTCATAACTTGATTTTGGCCAGGTGGGCTGGGGCTTGAAGCAACCTGGGACAGGGGAAGGTGTACCTGCCCATGGCAGGGGTGGAAGAGGATGAGGTTTGATGCCCCTTCCAACCCAAACCAGTCAAGGATTCTACGATTTAAACCAAGTTGGCATTTCAAAGTTTAATTCTACAATAAAAGCTGTGTAGGATTTTCTGCTGGACATCCTTGTCATCAGTTCTTCAGAGAACTGAAGGCAAGCTGGGTGTTACAGCTCAGACCTGTGGTGGGTGAAACACTGGCTGGAATGGTAATGAATTAATTACACACTGATGAGCAGATACAGGCAGAAAGGAGCAAATAACATTTGACAAAGTCTAGTGAAAATGTTTTTCATGCAGGCAGACTTACACCTCTGGTAAGAAGCAGTGGACACTGGTGTGCTGGTCCCAGTAAAAGGCCAAACTCCTGCCCAGCTGCTCACTCACTGCTCCCTGCAGCAGGAGGGGAGAGGGTTTGGAAGATCAGGAATAAGAAAACTCATAGGTTGAAAAAAGATGGAAGACCTCTTACCAAATATCATGGAAATCATCCTAGAAATCATGGAATGGTTTGGGCTGGAAGGGACCTCAAAGATAATCAAGGAGGGATGGCCCCCACTAGATCTGGTTACTCGGGCTCCTGTTGGTGTGGACTGAACAGACTCAGATTGGGGAAATTATTTTAGTGCCAAATTATATAAAAAACATAAAAATATATATTTTTTAAACAATTTAAATTTTTGATTCAGGTAGTGGGAATCAGAAAGACAATTATTAACCCACAAAGGGAAACAACCTTTCCTCCTCCTTTCTTTGGCTGACTTTGTTCCAAGTTCTGTTCTGCCCCTGCTGTTGCCACCAAAGGTCTCACTCAAGCCCTTCACAGCAGAACAGGCAGTGCAGCACAGGGCTGTACTGTTGGGATGTACAGGCTCCTTTCTCTCTCATTCTCTTCCTCTGCTCTGGCCTGGCTCCTCCACAGGCTGTGCTTCCTGCCAGGAACCTCCATCTGCTCCAGGGCAGGTCCTGCACGGACAGCAGGGAACCTCTGGTCTGCCATGGAGTTCTCCCCATCAAAACCTTGTCACAAACACCCACAGACACCTGTTTAAAGGGGGTCTGTCATTTGAAACAGCAATTTGGGATCCAAGTGGGGAAAAGTCTCCTTTCATGTTTCTGAAATGCTGTTTTGAGGGCACAGAGAAACAAAAAGGTTCTCGTGGGTTCATTTGCTTTGGCCCAGTTTGCAAATTATCTTAAGTCCAGGCTAAATCTGTTTTGATTTCCTGGTACTAGAACCATCCATCAATGCAGACAAGTCTTGTCCACTGTTATTAATGTTCAACTCCTTCTTCCTCCACGCTCATCCCTCATCATGACAACACTCTTCTGGCTGAATTCATGATGGACTCCTGCTCTGTGGTGTGCAGCTCTTCCCAAACTGAGGAGCAGCAGCCCAGTTCCAGGGATGGAATTTGCAATGCTGAGTTGGGGGGACAGAGAGCAGGGCTTGTGGCAGGGATGATGCTGAGCACAGGGATATCCATGGCCCTGGAGATGACAATGACACAGGTTGTGTGGAGCTTCTTCCACATGAGTTCATGTGTCTATCCAAGAGCAGCACTTAGGCAACTTGTGAAATTGGGATTTGGAGCATGAAACTTATTCCTATGTTTAGACACTTAGACCTCTGTCTTCTCATAAAACACGTACGGCTGTGTTGTACCCTGTGGTGAGAGCACCTGCTTGAGAGACAGAGGGCAAATCCTCCATCCCTGCTGGGGCCTGGGGGGTCACTGCAAGCATTTGGGAAAGGGAGAACAGCAGCACCTCCCCACCACCCTCACTCTCTGTGAGCATTTAAAGTTGGGAAAGGAGCATCAATACATTGTGTGTGTGGTTTGAAACTGAGCATAAAATCCACATGTTATGGAACAAGCAGGTGGGAAATCTCTTCTGTGGGACCTGCTGGAAAAAACCTATGCCTTGAGGTTCTGCTCTGACTGTTAGGTGTTTTACATCTGACATTTACTGGGTAAGGAAAAAAACCACAACATCCAAAGGGCAGAGACTCAACAGCAGATTTCTAGGATGCACTCAGCTCAGTTCTGTGCTGTAGGCTCAGAGCAAGACAGGTTCTGCATTCCCAGATCTGTGCCCAGCAGCACCAGCTCCCCAGTTTGGGTCCAGGGAAGCTGAGAGTGGAGGATGTGCCATGGGATCTCTGTGTGTGGCTGCTCACTTGTCCAGGGCCAGGCTCAGCTGCAGCTCAGAGAGGCTCTGGACTCATGTAGTGAATGAAACCAGGGCTTCAGGGAACCAACACCTGAACCCTCCAGGAGGGGAGGAGAAACAGGAACATGGTAAGTACATTAAAGTATCATTTCAGCTCTTAGAGAGTGTCCAGAGAAGGTGTAGGAGAAGCCTTGTAAGGAGTGGCTGGGGGCACTTGGTCTGTTCAGCTGGAGGAGACTGAGGGGAGACTCATCCCAGTTACACCTTCCTCTGAGGGCTACAGGAGAGACAGACCCTGATCTCTGCTCTGGTGACAGCGACAGGACCAGGGAACGGCTGGAGCTGTGTCAGGGCAGGGTTAGGCTGGATTTAGGAAAAGGTTCTTCCCCCAGAGGGTGCAGGCACTGCCCAGGCTCGCCAGGGAATGGGCACAGCTCTGAGGCTGCCAGAGCTCCAGGAGCCTTTGGACGAGGCTCTGAGGCACAGGGTGGGATTGCTGGGGTGTCTGTGCAGGGTCAGAAGTTAGACTCAATGACCCCAGTGGATCCCTTCCTCAGCACATTCCACAATTCTATCACCTCCTATTAACACAAGAAAATGCCCCTACTCAGCTATTTTCAGGAAGGTTTGTCCTAAAGGCTGATCTTGAGTGAGGTCATGGCGTGAATGTAAAATAGGACATTGTGGTTTGGATCCATCTATTGGCTTTTCAACTTCCCTACCTCTTCACATGCCACATGGTATGGAATAACAATGGATGTTGACAGCTTTCATGTGGAAGGAGGTAAAGCAGTCCCAGTCCCAGCTCCAACCCCAGTCCCAGCTCCAGCCCCTGTCCCTGTCCAGCTTCCAGTCCCACTCCCAATTCCAGACCCAGCCCCATCCTCAGCTCCAGTCCCAGTCCCAGCCCCAGCCATAGTTCCACTCCCAGTCCCAGTCCTAGCAGTCCCATTCCCACTCCCATTCCCACTCCCATTCCCATTCCCATTCCCAGTCCCAGTCCCATTCCCAGCCCCATTCCCAGCCCCATTCCCAGTCCCATTCCCACTCCCATTCCCACTCCCATTCCCATTCCCATTCCCAGTCCCATTCCCAGTCCCAGTCCCATTCCCAGCCCCATTCCCAGTCCCATTCCCACTCCCATTCCCACTCCCATTCCCACTCCCATTCCCATTCCCATTCCCAGTCCCAGTCCCATTCCCAGCCCCATTCCCAGCCCCATTCCCAGCCCTGGCTCTCTCTGCTCCCTCCTGGGCTGCTCTGAAGGCTCCTGGGAGGCTCTGCCTCAGCTCTGTGCCTTTATGAATGTGACACATCACTCAATATCCTCGACCAAAAGCCACTCTGTTGCCATGGCGACTGCATCCTTAGCCCAATTCCTGGGGCTCCTCAGGACTGTTTGATATTCACCTTGACACCTTCACAGAGACCTTGGGGAAGCACATTAATGTGAGAACCCCTCATATTCCTGGGCCAAGGTGATTCCTGCCAGCCCTGCCTTGGTCCCAGTGCAGGAGAGGGGCTCCCATCCCTGACTCCTATCCATCCCCCCTTCCCTCTCTCCCTCCATGGCTGATGAGCTGCAAAGCCAAACCTGAGAAGAGCCTGGTCTCCTCTCTGATCAGAAATGCTGAATTCTCAGAGCTCTGCCCAGGCTCCTGCTGGAATATTGACCCCAGCCAACATGATTTCCCTGTATTCTGAGCCCTGCATGTGACTGGCTCTCCTTACTTTGAGCATTCCTTCTTTCTTGTTCAGTTGTTCTTTTTCCCTCATTTTCTGGGCTAGGTATGAAGTTTTCTGATTCTCTGTCCTTCCCAGGGAATTCTTCTGGTAACTTTTCCTTACACATTCCTGCACTCTGCTCCTGTGTATGTCTCTCCACTGGCTGATCCATTGCCCACACTGTCCCAGTTCCCTAACTCCTGACAGCTCATGGGACTGGCAATTCCATACCCTGCTGCTGGATCCTGCCCTGGCTCCTTACCCCCATCACAGAAGGATCACAAGCAACCATAAGGGTTAAAAAAAGAGCTTTAATAACAGGCAAAATGCTCAGTCAGGCAAATGGTGGCTGTCCTGTGCAGGGCTAGAAGCTGGATTTGATGATCCTTGTGAGTTCCTTTCCAGCTCAGGATATTCCAAATTTGATGATTCAAAATTTTCAGGAGACATGGTCAGTGGGAATGAAGAATGAATTTGTTTATACCCAGCCTTTCCCACCAGCTGTTACTGATGGCACCTGTGTCCTTGTGCTCTATCTCATCCTGCCACGTGTCTCTCCAGCACTCCTGCCTATGGATAATTTGGGTTTCCCTAATGCTGTGCCCCCTCTGGACATCTCCAGAGATCTGCTTCAAAAACCAGTGCCAGAGTGAGTGAGAGCCAGAGCTTTGCTGTAAGGCAGATAGTCTGGAAGGAGGAAGACTGGACTCTGGAAATGTCCAGTGAGGGCACAGCGTTAGGGAAACCCAAATTATCCATAGGCAGGAGTGCTGGAGAGACACGTGGCAGGATGAGATAGAGCACAAGGACACAGGTGCCATCAGTAACAGCTGGTGGGAAAGGCTGGGTATAAACAAATTCATTCTTCATTCCCACTGACCATGTCTCCTGAAAATTTTGAATCATCAATGTCTTCTTTTCTTAGTGGTGGCCCTGGCAGTGCTGGGATAATGGTTGAATTAAATGGTCTTAGAGAGCGTTTTCCACCTAAATGATTGTGTGATTCTGTGAAAGATCTCATCCTATTTCCTGTTTCCTCTTCATTTGGATGTGAGATCTCCATAAAAAAGCTCTAAACCACATGGAATCTACAACAGGTGTCAGCAAGTTGCAGAAGGGAGGATTAGGTTGGATATTGGAGAAAATTTCAGCACAGAAAGGGTGGTCAGGCATTGGCACAGGCTGCCAGGGCAGTGGGGAAGTGTTAAAACACATGGGTATGGCACTTGGGGACATCATCTAGTGATGGCCTTGGCTGTGCTGGGGGAAGGGTTGAACTCCATGATCTTAAAGGGCTTTTCCAACTTCAATGATTCCATGGCTCTGAGAAAGGCAGAGGAGTTTCTGTTCCAAGGTTTGGAGCACGCACTGATGCCAAAGAAGGTTTTTGATTGTGCCTTGTTTGGGGATCTGGAGTCCTGTGTGCCCAGCAGCCACTCCTTGTTATCTCCTGGAGCAGGAGGATGTTATCCCACTTGTTCCTCAGCATGCTGGAATGGGAAACTGAGGCACATGACACAGGAATAGCACAAAGCAGCACTGTGTTGTCCACACTGCTGTGGAGGAGCTGATCAGGTGGGGGACCTTGGATGGAGGGCAGGGGGTGTTTGATGATTCCCTCGTGCTCTGGGCTGGTGCTGGGAGAGGAACAATTTAAGCTCAACCCTGAGGAGATGGGGCTGCCCTGAGCTGGCCTCACAGCCAGTCCCTCAGTCTCCTCCTGTGATGTTTGGGCTACTGCAAAGGTTTGCACTTTGCTGGGAAATAATCAAGGAAACCTTTTTGATAGGAAATGCTATTTGAGCACAAGAATCCCTTGCTTTTGATGGTGCTCTCCCCAGGAAGGTGGCTGAGGGCAGGAGAGCCTCCTCTGCTCTGTGGCTGTGGCTGCTGCAGCAGCAGGGGTGGCCAGGCTGGAGCCTCTTTTCCAGCTCTGGAGAAGGGAATATGCATGAGCTTCCCTCAGAGCACCCCTCACCCTCCCATGCTGCTGCCAGCCCGCTGCTGTTCCCTCTGCTTTCTGCCTCTGGAAGGTTTCCATGCTGCATTTTACTCATATTTACCATCTCAGGGCTGTGTTCCTGTGTCCTCCTGCACAAGGGCACTGTGAATTCCCAGCCTGCCAGCAAAGCACTCCCAGGGGAGCTCTGCATCAGCCCCATCACTGCACCCTCCTTGTAGGTGGGGACTGTCCTGGGGAAGGGCAGCTCTGGATTTGGGGCTCACACACAGCTTTTTGGTGTTCTTTCACATATTCTCCCCACTGGGCTTTTCTACAAGGCACTGGGTGTTGTCTCCACCTCCAGCTCACCTTCAGTGAGGCACAGAACCAAGCCCTGGGACTGGAGAACTCCAGCTTCAGGGGGATATCTAAAATCCAGGCAGACAAGAATTTGAGCCATTTTTGTGCTTACAACTGGCAGGTTGTGCCACCCCCACACTCCCCATGTGACTCCATCCCACACAACTCACTTTCCTGGATCACAGACACAGAGAATCACAGAATGGTTTGGGTTGGAAGGGACCTTAAAGGTCCTTTTGTTCCACTCCTGCCATGGGCAGGGACCCCTTCACTGTCCCAGGCTGCTCCAAGTCCCATCCAGCCTGGCCTTGGGCACTCACAGGGATCCAGGGGCAGCCCCAGCTGCTCTGGGCACCCTGTGCCAGGGCCTGCCCACCCTCACAGGGAGGAATTTTTTCCCAACATCCCATCTAACCCTGCCCTCTGGCAGTGGAAGCCATTCCTCCTTGTCCTATCAATACCTGCCCTTGTCCCAAGTCCCTCTCCATCTCTCTTGTTCCTTCACAGACCCTGAGGACAGTGAGGTGCCTCTCCTTGCTCCATGCTGTCCATGGCAGCCTGGGGATGGCCCCCAGCATGGAGCCCCTGCAGGGATCAGCCTGAGGAAACTCTTTGGTGATGATTCCATGGACTCTGCAAACTGCAGCCACAGGGTGAGAGCCCTGGGAATGGCAGCAGCAGTGGGAGCACAACAGCCACAACAGGCTGTGATGTTTGCTGGGTCCCCAGGACGAAGGAGGAATTGGGAATCTGACTCCATGTTCTTAGAAGGCTAATTTATTATTATATTATATTAATTATATTATATCAATTATATCAATCATATCATATCATATCATATCATGCTATACTAAAGCTATACTAAAGAATAGAGAAAGGATACATACAAAAGGCTTAACAAGATACCATTGAAAAACTCATGACACTCCAGTCCTGACACAGCTGGCTGTGATTGGTCATTAAGTCAAAACAATTCATATGAAACCAATCAAGCAACCACCTCTTGGATAAACAATCTCCAACCACATTCCAAAGCAGCAAAACACAGGAGAAGCAATCAGATCATTATTATTTTCATTTTTCTCTGAGGCTTCTCAGCTTCCCAGGAGAAGAAATCCTGGCACAGGGATTTTTCCAGAAAATATGACAGTGACAACAGGCAGGATGGGGAAATCAGTGCTTGGCTTCTGCCCTAGAGAAGGAAGGTCTGGGTGGGCTGGGCAATTCCTGCCAAGCCCTTCTCTAGTGGTTATTACTTCTGAGATACTTGGTGTACCTGTGAGAACATTTGATCTCTGATAGAGCAGGTTATCAGGGGACACTGAGGGGCTGGGTGGGTGCTGGGCAGGGGGGGAGGCTGGGAGCACTGGGGTGTCTCTGCTGCCAGGACCAGTTTGGGCTGGGGTGAGCTGTGAGACTGGGATGTGCTGTCACAGGGCTTGATCCAGGGCCAAGACAAGTTTAGAGCAATTGCTCGAGGGCATATCTGAGCAAACAGAGCCAGTCTGGATCCAGACCTGTCTCTGGGGCTGTACTTGGAGACCCAGAGGCTGTGTTCCTGCAGGTGGGAACACCAGGAGGACACTGCAGGCAGTTTGTGATGAGCAAAGGAGGTGATAACATCCCCCCACCTCCCAAAAGCTTGCAGACACTGTTCTGCTCTCACACCACATCCAGCAATGCCTCACAAGCCTGGAGATACCTGATTTTAAACCCAGACCCTTCAGACAGACTCTGAGGATCCCCACCCCTGAGCCCCCAGCAGCTGCTTGATGTGTGCAGACACAAGAACTGACCCAAGATGGCACAGAAAGACAGAATATTCTTGTCATCTGCCCTGCCAAGCTTTGCTTTCAGTCCGCCTGCTCCCTCTTTTGGCATGACTCTTGGAACCAGAGGAAGACATGGGTGTTCTTCCCAGCATGGCCTCTCCTATTAGGAGGGAAAACAGGGTCAGGCAAAGGTGTGGTGTGTAGGCAGAGCTAGGGATGGTCCCTGCATGATGTGGCAATTGCTGCTGGCACAGGAACCTTGGCAGGAACCACTGGGAGAGTTCAGGAGAGGAATGCAAGCAGCACATCTTGTAGGAAACGGGGAATCTTGTTCCCAGAGGGTGATCACCTGCTGCCTTCCTTTGGCTGAACTTGTATGAGAAATGACCAGGACTGGTGCAATCCTCCCACTCCTGCCAGCCCAGGGTCAGACACCTGTAAGGAAACAGGAGCTCTGGAGCAGTGCTGTGTCACACCTCCAGCCAGGGACACTCGGGGTGGCACATGGTGGTGAAGCAGCTGGGAGCAAGATCTGGGAAGGTGAGTTTGCAGGGGCTGAGGAGTACAGTGTGCCCTAAACCTTGGCTTTGACTTTCTTGGAGTCACAGAAAGGTGGAAAAACCCTTTGGGGACCTTTAACATCCTGATCTGTCCCCAGGGCTAACCCCAAAGTCAAAGCAGGTTGCTCAGAGAAGCTGTGGTTGCTCCATCCCTGGAAGTGTCCAAGGCCAGGTTGGATGGAGCTTGAAGCAACATTCATGTAGGGGGTACCATGGCAAGTGGGTTGGAAGTGCATAATCTTTAAGCTCCCTTACAGTTCAAGCCTTTCTCTGATTCTGTGATTTCTCATTACCTTGTCCAGTCAAATTTTGTAAATTCCCAGGGCCAGAGATTTTTGATCAAACCTTTGCCACAGACCTTCCCCAGCCAGGCCAAGCAGCCCCAGTTCCCTCCCACACCACACATGCAGTACTTTGGGATGTTTCAGTGACCCTCCACTGGACTTTGCAGGCTTTTCTGGCCTCCTTAGAGTGTCCTCAAACTGCCCACAGCTCTCCAGATGCAGCCCCAGGAATGCTGAGCAGGAGGGAACAACGCCATCCCTCCAGCTGAGCTCTTGCTGACACAGCTGGGGCTGCGCTGCCCTTTGGGGGTCCAAGGGAAGGGGCCTCTGTTGCACATAAATCTGTTTTTGTGATCTGCTGTACCTGTCCAGCCCATCAGCATTCCCAGTGCATCTCCCACCCAGGAGACTTCCCTTGGAAGGGCTGTCACCAGAGCTGGGCTGACACCCAGGGAGCAGACTGCAGGACATGGCCCAGAAGAAAAACAGGGATCTGAAGGAGATCAGATCACTCTCTGTAAATATTTGATAGTGATCTGAAGGAGATCAGATCACTCTCTGTAAATATTTTGGGTCACTCAGACTGCCTGGAGAGCAGATGTTTGAAGCAATTGGGTGGTAGTGGTGCAAGGAAAGATAGAGATGGATTCACAGATTAAGTTTAGACCGAAAACTTGAGGTGGTAGAAGGTGCAGTGGTAGTAACAGCCTAGAGAAAACCTCCACTTTCATGTCAGGAGGGAGGAAAATTCTGAGAAGGTTAAAAAAAAGGATGGCAAATTCCAAAGAGATTTGGACCTGGAAGCAGGGTGGTACCCTGGAGAATTTGGGCCCCAGGGTTGTCATGGGTGAGTGGGAGCTGGCAGGATTTCCTGACAGACACCCAGATGGCTTAACAGAACCCAGTGTGCCCCATTTGGCCCAAGTTGTTCACACCTTTCACACAGAAGTGTGAGCCCCTGGATTACTTGGTCTTCTTGGAGCTGCATCACGTTCCTGTGGGCTCAAGGGACCCAGCAAAATATGGGAATTTGGAGTTTAACAGTTTTCTCTGATCCTGTAACGTGGGAGTTTAAGGCAAGGAAAATGAAAGGGATATTCCACGGGTCACTGGGGTGATTCTGGCCAGCTCCCCAGCTGAAATTTGTAGATTCATATTGGGGGCAAATAGGAGAAGAATGAGAAAATGAAAGGCACATCTCCAAAGCTACATAAATAAATATATATATATATATAAAAGGAAAGCATTTCATCCATCTGCTTGCATTTTCCTTGGTGCTTCTTTTCCAGTGCTTTGATAAGCAAGACTCTTAAAGAAATGCTACAGAAGAAATTTCCTTCCCCCAACAATCACTCTCCCTTATCAATTCCCCCCAAATGAAAAGATTCTTTTTAAAAAATAGCAGAGAAAGAAAGGGAAGAAAGGAGAAAAGCCGCAAAGGTTTCTGTGATTTAACAAGGCCATTGTGGGATATATGAAAGAAACTGAGGAACCCACGGGCTGACTTTGATGTGGAGCCTTTGAGAAGCTGAGCAGGGAGAAGCAGCCCTGACCCAGGCGATGAAAGGGGCGAGCAGGGCTCGTCACACCGGGCCAGGACTCGGCCTGCCGGCGGTGCCAGCCCCAAACACGGCTGGAGCACGGGCTGGGGGTGCCAGAGCTGCCGGATCCCCTCCCCTCCCCTCCGCAGGGAGCAGGGCGGGATCACGGGTGCGCCCGGGAGGCGCAGGGACCCGCGGGGTGCGGCCGGGCTGCGGAGCCTCCGCCGGGAATGAGCCCGGCCCAGGGAACGGCCCCGCGGGAGGCAGGGCTGCCCGCAGCGAGGGGTGGTACTCACAGGATACACAGAGCGTAGGGTGGTACTCACAGGATACACACAGCAGGGGTGGTACTCACAGGATGCACACAGGAGGGGTGGTACAGGATGCACACAGCAGGGGGTGGTACTCACAGGATACACAGAGCGTGGGGTGGTACTCACAGGATACACACAGGAGGGGTGGTACTCACAGGATACACACAGCAGGGGTGGTACTCACAGGATACACAGAGCGTGGGGTGGTACTCACAGGATACACACAGGAGGGGTGGTACTCACAGGATACACACAGCAGGGGTGGTACTCACAGGATGCACACAGCAGGGGTGGTACTCACAGGATACACACAGCGGGGGTGGTACTCACAGGATACACACAGCGTAGGGTGGTACTCACAGGATGCACACGGCAGGGGTGGTACTCACAGGACACAATACACACAGGAGATGTGCTACTCACAGGATACAATACACACTGGGAGGTGTGGTACTCACAGGATGCACACAGCAGGGGTGGTACTCAAGGGATTTACACAGGAGGGGTGGTACTCACAGGATACACCCAGGGAGGTGTGGTACTCAGAGGATGCACCCAGGGAGGTGCATACCTTTCACTGTACACAGTGAGTTGCATTACTTAGAAGATACACTGTGTGCAGCAAGGTACATTACTCATAGGATGCACTGCATGCAGTGGGCTGCATTACTCCCAGGATACACTGCACACAGTGAGAGGCATCACTCTGAGGTTGCATTGCACACAGTGGGTGACATTACTCGTAGTAACACAGTGGGGTGCATTATTCACAGGATGCACTGCATGCAGTGGGCTGCATTATTCCCATGAGGCATTACTCCCAGGATGCATTGAGCTGCCAGGCACATTACTCACAGGTTACACGGCACAAATGGAGGCATTTCTCACAGGATGCACCCCAGAGTGAGAGGCAGGACCCCCCTGTGGGTGCCATGGGGACCCTGGAGGTGGTGCCAGGCCCCAGAGCCAGCGCTGGCCGGGCACGGTGCCCATGGCTGGGGGGTGTGAGCTGGGGGGGAATGCCAGAGGGCACCACTGTTCTCCTGGGACATGGCCCTGGCCCTTCTGAGCCCAGCCCTTGCTCATGGCCGCCCAAAGGACACACAGACACGCTGGGGAGGCCAGCAAAAAGCCCTGAGGATGCTGAAGGGCCTGGAGGCTCTTTGTGGAGGAAGGCTGGGAGAGCTGGGCTGCTCCAGCTGGAGAAGGCTCAGGGGTACTCCCAGCGTGTGGGAACTCCTGGAGGGAGGGGGCAGATGCAGCCTCAGGTGGGATGAACTGGGAGAATCCTCCTCCAGCAGTGCTCAGAGTGAGAGACCAGGCCACAGAACGAAGTGTCCAGAAAATCCCTCAGGGAAAGGGTGGAGCACTGGGAAATCTCAACAGAACCTGGGGCTTCAGCTCGCTCTGCTGGAGCTGAACTATTGATATGGAAGAAGATGTTTTATTCCTACTCTTCCCTGAGAAGTCTAATTTCCAGATGAGTGCTATGGGTAGACACCCTTCAGTCCAACTTCCAGCCCTGCTGTCCTGCAGGAACATTCCAGATGCCCATACAACTCCCACCAAGACCAGGAGGGGAGGCCTTGGGGTGGGTGCAAGAACAGAATAAAACTATTCTTTAAACCTCCCCTCAGTATCTGCAGTTTATGCATATTTTTAAAATGCATATTTTTAAAAATAGTTTATGCATATTTTAAAAAAATATTTTTAAATTATTTAATTTTTTTTAAAAAATTATTTTATTAGCCCACCTAATGGTGTTTTTAACCCAAGAAAACTTGCAGCACAAAGGCACCCTGTGGTGTTAATTCTGCAGCTGAATTAGTCCCATGTGGCTCTGGGCCACTCAGGCTTGCTGAGGTGAGCCCCAACCAGCACATCTGTACACAGGGCTGGGCTGGCAAAGCCCCAGTGAAACAGCAGAAAATCACAGAATGTCAGACTGGTTGGGGCAGGGAGGAATCTCTGGAAATCATTTGGATTTCTGGAGGCCATTCCAACGCCCCCTGCTAAAGCAGGGCCACCTAGTTGCCCAGGACAATTTCCAGATTACTTTTGGTTATCTCCAAGGATGGAGATTCCACAACTTCCCTGGGCAGCTGTTCAGTGCAAAGTGCCAAGTCCTTGCCATTAGCAGGGAGGAATCCAGAGTGGGAGCAGCAGATGTGCCCAGGTGCAGCTCTGGCTGCATTTAACCCCTTGGGGGCTGCAATCCCATGGCTGCAGTGCAGGTTAGACTGGACCTGTGGGATGCAGCTGCCTGTGGCTGAGGGTGATCCTGGGAATAAAAAATCCCAGGCCCAGCTCCAGGAGTCTGTGTATGACACCAGGATCAGAGCTTCCACCTCACTGCCCAAAGCCACCAGCTGTGGGGTTTGGGTATCCATTAGCACCAAGGTGATGGGGTAAATGGGAACAACACTGGGATAAAAACATGGCAGCAAGGCATCCCCAGGAGCCCCAGCCCAGTGACAGGGAAGTTCAAGAGTTCAGGAGCATGGCTGACAGGGAAACATGTTGGAAAATATAGACCTTAATTACAATGACCACGTGTGACCCTGCCTTGGCTGAAGTGCCACTCAGGCAGGGGCTGGTGCCTGTGCCAGCAGCCCTGGCAGCCCTGGCAGCAGGGACAGAGCAGGAGCACTGAGGGCCAGGGCTGCAGAGCACAGCTCCCCACTAAAAACCTCTCTTCAGTCCTTTGGGGATGAAAGGCCCCCAGGCTGCAGGTCTGTCTCCAGGGGAAGAGCTGGAGTAGCAGGGGCTTTGCATGAAAATGTGTCAGGAAACACAGGGAGAGAAGATTTCACCGGCAGAGCACGAGCAGGAAGCCACAGGGGAAATTTGTTGAGATAAGTGCCTGATTTTCAGGTACTTACACAGAATTTCTGTGGTGCCTCTAGCAGTGACTTTAACTTACAGTTTGATTATGTGAGAGACAGCAAGGCTGGAAATAACATATTCACAGAAACATAGGATGGTTTGGGTTGGAAGGATCCTTAAAGCCCATCCAGTTCCTGGGCAGGGACACCCCAGGTTGCTCAGAGCCCCATCCAGCCTGGCCTTGGACACTTTCAAGGATGGGGCAGCCACAGCTGCTCTGGGTAACTCCTTGTAAAAGTAAAACCAAAGAAATCATCAGTGCCAAGTGCAGTATTTTCCTGAGCTGTGAACAGACAATCAGCTGTGGGAAGTACCAGCCTCTGCAGCAGCCAGGCAGAGCCAGGGCTGAGCCATGAGAAGGACCCCAGGGTGCTCTGATGATGATGCTCAGCAGCCTCTGCACTCACAGAAAGCTCCAGTAAACATTAATATTGATTACCAATTTACAAATGACCAAAGGACATGGGCTGAAACCCAGCACTGGCAAAATCTCTGCTCTCAGCTATCACAGCTCCCTCACGTTCCCCACGAGACCATCACTTCCCAGCCCTCAGCCCCGACCCTGGCAGCACTGGGATGTGCTGGGCAGCTCCAGACTCTGTGTGCACAGTGAGTTATCTGTGAGGTACCTTCCACAAACTCACTGAGTCCCTTGCAGAGAGGGTGCTTATAAATAAATTAACTCCTTGCAGCTCTGAGGCATGTGACAGCAAATCCCCTTCTTCTCCACATTGTCTAGGGTTTGGTAAAGCAGCATAAAACTTTATTTCCTTAACAAATTATTTTGTATGATCTAAGGTGCCCTGGGTCTGAAATTCACCTGTCACAAGAAGAAAATCCACAATTATGTCACCCTCCTGTCTGCAGTGTGCAATTTATCCAGCAAATTGATCTCCTTTTGTCTTAGGCTGCTGCTTGCCAAAGTGCCTTTGGAACTGGTTTCCTATGGGAAATGGCTTGATGAGTTTGTTAGGAGAACAGTTTCCTCTGCTGAGTGAGCTGATTCCTGTCTAAATCTTTTCCCTTGACTGAGACAGATTTTATTAAGCCATAAGGCACTTCTGAGCTCGGTGATGAATATTAGAGCTTGTGCAAGAACGGGTGGGAGGGACTCTATGCAAGAAACACAGTGGGGTCTGGGGGAATATTCAGGTTAAACAGGTGTTTAAAGGGCCTGTACAGGAGGGAGGGGATCTTGAAGTTCTGTGCAAACACAATGCAGCTGGACAATGAGCAGAAAGGGTCAGGAGGAGCAGCAGCACTCGCAGACAGTGGAGGCTCCAGCCCCTCTGCTGACATTAGTGGTGCCGTGAAAATTCCCACAGATTCCCAGCTGACCCCAAACCCTCATTGATTGACTCCAGAAATAATTGAGAGCACATCAAAATGTTTCTGAGCAGCTTTTCTGGGCTGCCTGGGAAACACCTCACCTGGACCTGAGCAATCAGCTGGCCCTGGTGGGGCACTTGGGTAATCCCAGGTGTGAATGGATGCAGCTCCTTCCTCAGCACCGATCTCTTTATTGCTGCACACAGGGATTCTTTGTCTCCCCTGCTCCCTGGTGCTGAGCCTGGCTGGCAGCACTGATGGCTGGGTGAGATATTCACCTGTTCCCAATTGCAGGTCATTGTTCTGAGCCTCCTGCTCTTGGGTAACAGCTGAATTTGGATCTGTTGGCCGTTCTGCCCCCCCTTACCCCCTCCCCTCCAGGGATTTGTTCTCTCTTGGTCTCACAGTGGTGCTGAGCAGTGGGATGTCTCACCATCATCTCACCTCTGAAGGAAATTGTATTTTTATTTTCACTGCCGCTGAACTAAGGATCAGGATTTGTGATGGGAACTTGTTTAGACACACTCTTTTACACCCTGTTTTTTCCTCAGTGTTTTCTCTGGCTCTTGCATGATCCTCTTGGCTGGGACTGCAGTGTTGGGAAAGAAGGAAGTGTTTCACAATAAGGAGCATCTGAGTCAGTGGGAAAGACTGAGGTGGCCTTTATCAGAGTGCTCTGCCCGGTCCTGAAAATGCAGTTCCCAGATGCCTCAAGCCCAGGTGAAAGCATCTTGTGACAGGTCAGTGTTTTCCCACTCCAGGAGGGAAGCTCAGCACAGAGGCAAAAATCAGAGTTGGCTCCCATTGAACTGGGTGAGCAGCTGGTGAGCATCTGTGGTCAGGCATCACTGTGTGTCCAAAATCACCCAGCACAGAGAAAATGGGGATTTGGGGCTGAAGCACAGAGTCAGAAAATCACAGAATCCCAGACTGGTTTGGTTGGAAGGGACCTCAAAGTGAATCTCATTCCAATCCCTGCCATGGCAGGGACACCTCCCACTGTCCCAGGCTGCCCCCAGCCCCATCCAGCCTGGCCTTGGGCACTGCCAGGGATGCAGGGGCAGCCCCAGCTGCTCTGGGCACCTGTGCCAGGATAGGGAGCATTCAAGGTGGCATTCCCAGGGTGCAACCAGACTGGCATTCCTGATATTCTGTGATTATATCCTCCAGCCCCCTCAGCACTGTGCACCACTGTGGGAGGATTTAGTGACATAACTGGGATAACTCAGCTCTCTTGATTGCCACCATTGAGGGCTTCCCACAGCAGCTTCCTCCTCCTTCAGAGAGCACTGTGCTCCTTGTTCTGGCTTCTGGGATTATTCCACAAGTAAGGAGTAAGTCCAGAGAGGGAAAGGGGACATGAGGTGAGAGCTGGAACTCCTCTGCTATGAAGAAAGGCTGAGAGAGCTGGGGGTGTTCAGCCTGGAGAGGAAAAGACTTCAGGGAGAGCTCAGAGCCCCTGCCAGAGACTAAAGGGGCTCCAGGAGAGCTGGAGAGGGACTGGGGACAGGGGATGGAGGGACAGGACACAGGGAATGGCTCAAATGGACAGAGGGAAAGGTTAGGTGGGATATTGGGAAGGAATTTTTCCCTGTGAGGGTGGGCAGGCCCTGGCACAGGGTGCCCAGAGCAGCTGGGGCTGCCCCTGGATCCCTGGTAGTGCCCAAGGCCAGGCTGGACAGGACCTGGAGCACCCTGGGCTAGTGGAAGGTGTCCCTGCCATGGCAGGGGGTGAGATGAGAAGGGTTTTAAGTCCCTTCCCACCCAAACCATTCTGTCATTCCATGGATTCTGTGAGTTCCTTCCATCAGTGCTGGTCTGGTAAAGGCATTTTCCACGTCAGGTCCTCCTGGGCTGCCTCTTGCCACAGCCACTGGGCTCAGCCAGGAATGTCTGTCAGGGATGCCCTGCTGGGAGGGGCCTTGGCTGCTGCTTGGACACTGCTCTGTGCCCAGTACCACATCTGGGGCACTGGAATTCTCTGTCTGGAGGAGACAGGGGGTAGTTGGAGCCTCTGGACAGGGTATTTGGGTGGGATGCCATAGCCTGTCCCTGCAGCTGAACTCCATTCACGTGTTGCTTCCCTCTGGCCCTGAGGGGAGAAAGGAAGGTACAGCAGAGCAGGAACCAAAGCTGCATTTGGCTGTAATTTAATCACAGCACTGCTGAATCTCCCACCACCATCAGCTCCCTTGCCCTTTTTGCACAAGTGAAACAAAGCAGAACACACAGGATCTTGCAGGAAGGAGGGCTCAGATGCCCAAAATCATGTGCTCAGGGGTGCAGAGGGAGGATTGTATGGATCCCCATGGCCCCACTTCATCACCAGGGAACCCCAAGCCATCCTGGAATCCCAAGACAGGTTTTGTCCAGTGATGGGCACGGTGGTGAGGGCACACATAAAGCCCTGCTGAGCTGGGGTGAGCAGACCCAGCTCCCCAGGGAGCTGAGCACTGCTGGAGCTTTGGGAAGCACAATTAAACACCTCCAGGTCTGTGACTTACAGCCTTTGGCCCCTTCACAAGCTACCAACTTATCACAGAAAATGATGTGTCATCCTCAGGTCTCAACTTGTCCCTTCCTGCTGCCTGCAGACACAGATTTTTGGCAGTGTTTCCCTCCTTCACAAGCCCTCTGCCTCCCTCCCTGCTCCCCAAGTCCTTGTTTCCCATCTCTCCCAAAAGACACTTGCTGTCTGCAGAGAAAGGCAAATAGAAGCTTGGAATTGGGATTTTTTTTCCTCTTTTTAATTTTTTTTCTCCCCTAGGGGCTGAGTCCTTCCCCCTGTGCTGCCAGGGAGCTGCAGACCAGACAGCCAGGCCTTCCCCTATGCCCTGGGGAGCTCTGGGGCTGCTCACTCCTCGCTTTGCACAGAAAACAGCTGCAGAAATACATCTTCCCTGAGATTCACATGCAAGCTGGGACAGGCACTCCCTGGTTCAGGGAAGAGGGACAGAGCTCTTGATGCAGGAAATCTCTCCATTCAGCCATGCAAAGTAGCCCTGAGGAGCTTTTGCAGGAATGCAGGAGAAAGGTTCTGTCCCACAAGGGAAGAGTCTGGACTGACTGTGTGAGTGTACCAAAACTCAGTGAGAAACTGTCAGGAAGCAGAAAAGGGGTTGATTTAATTTAACTTTCCTAGGTTGAGGTCTGCTAAGGAAAATGGAAGGGGCAGTGGGGTTCAGATTGAGATTGCTAGGAGTAAGGCTAGTATTGGGGTTGTGATGAATAAGATTGGAGAGGATGTTAATGGTCAAATAGGCTCTTTGATAAATAGTTTTGCCCCATCTGCTAGGGGTTGCAGGAGCCCAGAAGAGCCAACAATGTTTGGGCCCTTTCAGCCTTGTATGTAGCTTAGGATTTTGTGTTCTACTAGCATAAGGAAAGTTACTGCAATTAAAATTGGAAGGATCTGAAGCTGATCCTGCCCCCCTGCATCCTCACATGCACATGCACAAACACCAGGATGTGTGCCTGGGTGGGGCACACTGCAATAAATTGTTATCCAAAATCCATTTTCCACACTAACACAGACATGCAGGGAGGCACTGTCAGGACACAGCAGCACAAAAAGGGTGTCAGCTGCTGTGTCCTGACAGTCCCTCCCTGGGTGCTCATGATTGTCAAGGATAAGAGGGTTTTTGGGAAGCAGTTTTGACCCAGAAGTCAACATTTATTGCAGTGTGATCTTTTGCTTTGGACTTTTTCTTGCCTCACCCTCAGTAAGTCTTAAGTGAGATTGATTTCTGTTGCCTGTGTTTCCTTGTTTGGGCCCCTGGTGGATCTGGTGTGTTTGTTGGGATAACATGATGAGAAATAGCACAGATGAGGTGGTGTTTGGCTGCCAGAGCTGCTGGGAGGCAGGTTTCTGCTGCCAAGTCACCTGGGCCTTGGGCTTTGTACAAGCAACACTCTTCTCTTGTGCTGTCACTCACGTCCCCTCAGTCAGCCTGTGCTCACCTGGAGACAGCCCCCACAGTTCTGTGAGCCCAGGGGGGATGAACACCATGGTGGTGGTGCATCTCACAGAATCAGGGAATTATTAGGGCTGCAAAAGACCTCCAAGATCATCAAGTCCAACCTTCACACCACTTAACTTCTGTTGGGGAAGGTGAAACAGGAAAGCCTTATAAATATGATTGTCTGGCAAAAGATTTTGAGAATATGGAAACTATAAGTGAGATTGAAATGAAAGCAAGCTTTGAGATCCCTCAGTTACTGAACAACTGGAAAACAATGGTGTGGCTGCTGAAGGTGATCCCCTTTTGATGGAACAACACCCTCTGCCTGCAGACAGGCCCAAGGGCCAGAGCAGACCCTACAGCTTGGCAGAAGGGGCCCAAAGAGGAGTTTTTAGGGTTTAAAATGTAACACAGGATGGTGATGTAATGATTCTTATAGGCTGTATGTAAATGCTATAGGATTTGTATCTTGTACTAGATTGGTTAGTGAGAATTAGAATATTCAACACAGAAGATTTATTGTATTGGAACGGGAACCTCACTCTCTTACACTTTTACTCTCTCACCCTTTTACTCTCTCACCCTCTCATCCTCTCTCCCCCTCTCTCCTCTCAGCCCTGCTCTGAGCTGTGCCTGGCAGCTCCCAGCAGGGCCCTGCCCCCAGGCCCTTTGCAATAAACCCCAAGTTCCTGACCTGGCTGCAGAGATCTCTCATCTCCATCCATCCTGACCCTCCTACCCCCCGACACTCCGACAAACTCCCATGGCCACCAAACCACAGCACAAAGGTCTACTTTTGGTTTTTGAACACTTCCAGGAATCGTGACTCCGCCACTGCCCTGGGCAGCCTGTGCCAGTGCCTGAGCACCCTTTCAGTGAAGGATTTTTCCTTGGCATCCAACCATTTCCTCTTGTCCCTTGGGAACAGAGCCCAACCAACCCCCCAGTCCCAGCTCTTCCCTCCTGCCAGGGAGTTGTGGAGACCCATAAGATCCCCCCAAGCCTCTTTTACTCCAGGCTGAACAACCCCAGAAGGAAATATTTAATTTGAAGAGCAGCCTCTCATTTTCTTGGCTCACCTGTGAGCCCCAGACCACACCAGGGGAATCCCTGCTCAGCCCCTGCCTGGCTGGACTTTCTCATATGCCAGAGTTTCATGAGATGCTTTCGGTTCTCTGTGACTTTTGGGAAGAACTTTGACAAAGGCTTTTGAAAGACTCAGTAAATTGCATCCTTTAAAACTGCTTTGCTGACACACTTAAAGAAGGCAGAGGAACACAATTTTCCTTTAAAGAGAGCATGCTGGGTTCTCTGTCTTATGTGCCATAACCAGTAATGAAAGTCAAGCATATCCTCTGCACACTCCCAGGCTTGTTTAACCCTTCTTGCTGCATTGCCTGCTGTGAGGTGCACAAGGCAAGGCAGCAAACTACTGAAAACCTGAGCAAATCTGCAGGTGAAATGAGAAAAAAAGGCCAAATCCAAAAAATTCTGATTCCAGAGAAGCAGGAGGAATGGCTTTTGAGGGGTGAGTAGGGCTGTTCTTCTTGGCTGGAGATCATATTTACAGTTTGCCCTCCTAGAGTTTTAAAAACAGCAGAGTAAATTGCTAATTAAAAGATACAGCTTGACAAATTAACTCTAAACATCAGTTATATATTGTTTGTAGCTAAAACTTGAGTATTTAGCAATAGGATCAGTAGATAACTGATCCATCAGGATCATCCCACTCCATCCTCAGCTTCTCCAAGAGCCTGAGCTCCCCTTGCTCAGAACTCCCCTGGCTCAGAAGGAAATCCTGGCTCAGAGGGCCTCACCTCTTTCTGCTGGCGTTTATTTACATGCCGAGTTTGGAGCAATCTTCAGGTTTTCCTCAGGAGTTTGATTACACAACTCAGGTACTTGATTAGATTGGTGGTTTACAGTTAATAGTGAACACAGCTACAAATAATGAAATATTTCACCTGTGACTTAAAAATACCATCTCCTGGCATGGCAACAATGTTCTATAAGGGGGAAAATGAGAGAACATCCCCATCTCTGTCCCACTGACTCCAAACAGTCCTCTCCTGGTCGCTGAAGGAGATTTTCCCTCTCATGGGTTGTCATGAACAAACTGTGTCCAGGTGCTTGGAAAGGCTCCTGCCTCTTCCCTGCTGCCCATCAATCAGTGTAAGGACATCCTGCCCTGCACTGAGATGGCAACCTGTAAGAGCCCAAATGAGGGATGCAGGACTCCAGGTGGCTCTCCAAAATGCAGTTTATTGTATCCAAGAGGTTACAGCAACCCAGGGTTGTGGGTGACAGAGCTGTGCCTACAGCTGTCAGCTCCAGCTGCAGGCAGGCCTGGAGACCCTTTGGTTTTGGTCACAATGCATTATAGACTTTTCTTTGCTGAGCATCTTAATACAGTAGAACCAATCTATACCTTAACTATTATCTATAGCCCATCATAACTGCTATAATTACCATATTCATGTTACTGCTCTCCAATCACTAAAAGTCAGTACATTACAGTTTAAACCAGAAGTTGTTTTTCAGTTTTCTTGCAGTGGAAAATTCTGAGACCTTTTTTCTGCTTGCCACATTGGCAGGCTTCTTTGCCTGTGCTATCTTTCTGCTTGGTAAAAACATCTTCTTGTTTGGGGTGGGTTTATCCTTTGCTCTAAGCCATAAAAACCCCTTCTAACTCACACACCCTTTGGCTCCTTGGTTATCCAGTAAGACTGGCTCAGCAATTCTTTTCTTCTATATCAAAACTTGCTTCCATCTCTATTCCTTCATCAGACTCTATATTTAAAAATCTTTCTGCTAAGCACACGTATCTGTGAGACTTTCTTGTTAAAATTTCATCCTTCCCAACAGCAAACAGCTGGGATAATGCCTCACCAGAGAGAGCAGATCCACATGGGAATGCATTCCAGCTTCCCAAACCCTGGCCAAGCATGGCTGGGCAAAGGCCATCCCCCAGACGTGGGGTCACTCTGGAGGGAAGGGCGGGGGGTGCCTGGCAAACCCATCTCCTGCCAGGAGAAGCAATCCCAAGGGCAGGGAGCCCAGAGCCATAGGCCATGTTCCAGTGCCCCCAGGAGGGGAAGAGTCAGACTCCAGCCAGGAAGGGCATCCAGCAGGTGGGGACTCAGTTAAGTGGAAGGGAAGCAGTGGAATGAAGGAATTGGAGTAACCTGAAGGTGGTAGAACAGAAGACTAATGTCAGAAAAGACATGGAATTATGGAATATATAATAATGGAATATTCTGAGCTGGAAAGGACCCACAAGGACCATCCAGTCCAACCCCTGTCCCTGCACAGACACCCCAACAATCCCACCCTGTGCATCCCTGGGAGCTCTGTCCCAGTGCTCCTGGAGCTCTGGCAGCCTCAGGGCTGTGCCCATTCCCTGGGGAGCCTGGGCAGTGCCTGCACCCTCTGGGGGAAGAACCTTTCCCTGATCTCCAGCCTAAACCCCCCTGACACAGCCTGGACACTGAGTTAAAAATCTTGGGTTACAGACTGTGCCATGGACAGGCGCTAAGGAAGGGCAGTGGGCACAGTCAGACTGGGGACAATCTGAGCACCCCAGGACTAGCAGTGCCCTGGGCAAGTTCGGTAACTCCATGGGCTCTCTGGGTGACAATTCAGGTGCGGCCTCATTATGTTTGTAGGCAACACCAGGGATGAAGCAGCTGGCACAGGAATGGCAGAGCTCTAGCCCAGAAGAACCTCAACAAACTTCAGATCTGAGCCAAGGGGAGCCTCTCAAACTGCCCCGGGCCAGGGCAGGGTTACCCTGGTCAGCAGTGCAGCCTGGGAAGGAATGGATCAGCCTGCTGGGAAGGACCAGGAGGACAGATGGAACATGTGTCAACAGTGCACTCTCATGGCAAATCAGGGAAACCACAAACTGGGCTTCACGAGGACTGGGACCAGAAGGGAGGAGTTCCAGTTCCTCTCCTCAGTGCTGGGATCCCCAGTTCTTGTCCATCTCCCAAGCCCCCTTCTCCACCCAGAACAAGAGGGTGTGACAGAATCACACAGGAGATGTGGCAGGAGCCAGCTGAGCTGCCAGGGGATGGCTGAGCTGCCAGGGGATGGCTGAGCTGCCAGGCTCTGACTCGTGGCCCTGCACAGGTGGAAGGAGTTGGTTTGTGCTGTCACACAAAGCTGATGCTGAGGTCTTGGAGATCACAGACCACAAACTGTTGGAGGGCACTTAGAGAATGACACCAAGGAGACAACAAGGTGGGATATGAGGGAAAAATGCCAACAAAGCATTAGCTCTCACTCCATCAGGTCCCAGAGTGAAATGAGAACAAGAAGGCCAAATCCAAAAAAGTCTGATTCCAGAGAAGCAGGAGGAACGGCTTTTGAGGGGTGAGTAGGGCTTTTTTTCTTGCCTAGAGATCAGATTTACAGTTTGCCCTCCTAGAGTTTTAAAAACAGAAGAGTAAATTGCTAATTTAAAGATACAGGCACAAGAATGGCAGAGCTCTAGCCCAGAAGAACCTCAATAAACTTCAGATCTCGGCTAAGGAGAACCTCTCAAACGTTTCCCAAAATATCTGATGTTCCCCAGAGTCCCAGTGCTCCCTGCAGAATCAGCATTCCAGACCATGGTCTTCCATCCAACTCCCTCATCTGCACAGCAAAGAGCTACCAGGATAATTGTCCCTCAACATTAAATTGTGTGGAATTCTGTTTACCTGAAACTTCTCACCAAGCAGATGTCAGTATTGAGACCTGCTCCTCCAGGAAAGGAAATGAAAAGTGGAGCATATTAAGATCAGTCTGTGAACCATCAGTGTTGTGCAAATGGGACAGTTAAAGCTACAGTTTGGGATATTGGCTGCTTTGTGCACAACTGAGGGAATAATTTATGATAACAATTTTCATATAATGTAAAAAAAGAAGAATAGATCACTATAGTAGCTGAGGGTGGAAGGGAGGTGGGAAAAGCAATAGAAATGGAAGAAAATGAATTAACCAGTAGCTGAATTTTTTCACATTTGTGTATCTGCAAAAAAGAAAACTAAAGTACAAAATTTGACTCATTCAGAGCAGACAATGTTTTGCTTGTTCTTAAAGGCATCTCAGGGAATGAATGCAAACTGAGAGGGAGATGTATGCAAATTCATGCAAATTCATCTGCAAATCAGCACATACCATCAGTCTCTTGGCACGTTCCCAGCGTCTCTGTGCTGGAGCCGGAGGGACTGAGGAGGGACTGAGGGACTGAGGAGGGATTGAGGAGGATGAGGGCTGTGGAAGTGTTGTGGTCCCCCCCAGCAGGACCCAGAGCCCTGGGACGGGGCTGGCTGCACTGGGGCTGTTTTCCTGCTGCCCTTTTCTCCCTCCTGCACTATCAGCACCTCCTCCCTCTGTCCAGGGCCACAGGGAGCTGGAGCACAGGAACAAGGCAGGGACTGACACCTGCAGTTCCATTTGCTGGTCATCGTCCTTTTTCCTCCATTAATTTTACCTCTGAGTGAACAGAAATCTTCTGTATTTTGGCTTCTCCAAGCCCTGTTCAGAAGTGTCTGTGTTTTTATTCTCACACTCACGTTTCCTTGTACTTTAGACTTCTCTGCATTTAAGGATTCACCTCTTCTGTTTGCCAGCATCATTCCTCACACCCACAGAAAGAAATGCTCATAGTTGTTTATTCTTTGCTTTTCTTCCCAGATCACTTTTTAAAAAATATTCTGTCAGAATGAAACATTTATGAGTGTTCTTCATTATGGGCTTCATCCTTATCTCCTGAGACCAGTGGTCCTACTGACATCCAAGCAGTAGGACTAAATTATTTCTCTTTCTTCCAAAGGAAAATAGCAATTTATTGTCAGCTTTTGGGATATTTTGTAGGGGATTTTTTTTCTTCCTTCTGCTTTGTTGAAACAGCTTTGTATGAATTGTTCTGGGAAAATAAAGTATTAAAATGTATTAAGTTACTCATCATTTACCAATACATCAAATCCACTTAGACACATGTTTTGGGCAGCGTCTGTCAGTACCAACACCAGCTTTGAACACCATCTGAGCATCTTCCCAATCCTTTCTACTGTCCCACCCTTACCTGTGGTGCTCCTCACCTGCAGAATTTTGTCTATTAGGACAGGAAAAGGGACTGGAAGTAGTACAGGGCAGAAACCAAGATTTATAGTTGCAGTCCAATGTTGGACTTGACAATCTTGGAGGTCTTTTTAAACCTTAATAATTCTGTGGTTCTATAAAATAATAAGAACATTTTTAGGGCTATATTTTTATATAGCCCCATAAACATATATTTTATATATGTATTTTATATTTTTAGGACTATATTTTAAATAAATATGCTGTCATGCATTTAGGAGCTCCACAAATAAAGGAATAACGTGCAGCTGGGTTTATGTGTAGAATCAAATGTCAGAAGAGTTTGTCCAGAGAGACTGTGGAGTCTCTGTCCTTGGAGGTTTTTGAGGCAGAACTGGAAAAAGCCCTGAGAAGTCCTTTCTGACCTGATACCTGACCCTGCTTTGAGCTGGAGATTGGAGCAGAGACATCCTCAAGTCCCTCCAACAAATTACCCCATAAATTTGTGAATAGGAATAATTCCCCAGGCAAGCTGTACTCGAGCTTATGGAATGTGTGATTTGAAGGTGAATTCCCCACACCTCAAAGCTAGCTTTAGTCCAACACTGTTCCTCTGCCACAAACCAATGGACAATCACCCTCAAAAATCCCAGTGGGCCCAAAAATCCCAATCCCAGCCCAATGTTGTTAAGGAGACTTTGTTCTTCGGATAGCACAGGCATGAACTCCAGTCCTGTGTCCCCTGGCACTCCAGGCTGCCCATGGATGCCAAGGGAAGGTGTCAGCCAGGCTCTCCTGGTGGCTCACATGTGGCTTGGACCAAATTATTTTTAAGTCTGCTCTATCTTTGGAAATGCCTCTGAGTTCCCAAATCAAGAGCCAAATCCTCCCTACTCCTGCCCCATCCTGAGATATTGATACAGCCTGGAAGTGCCTGGAAGGGGAGTCCAGATCCAGCCCCCCTGCATTGTGTGTCATGGAATCACAGACTGCTCTGGGCTGGAAAGGGCCCTGCTTCCAACCCCCCTGCATGGGCAGGGATGCCAACCACTGCATCAGGTCACCCAGATTTATGATCCAGGTACAGCTATTTTTGGATGATGGAGGGTCACAAATATATCAGCAATTTTTAAATTAAAGGGTCCTATTCCTTCACCTCCCCTTTCCCTGTACTGGTTTTGTTCAGAACTGCACAGCTTCCATTTAAACCTGCTGTTCAGCTTCTTTCATCTGGCAGTTTCTGGGATATTATTTCCAAAGCCTGGAAGTGTCCAAGGCCATGTTGGATGGGGCTTGGCACAGCCTGGTCTAGTGGAAATTGTCCTTGCCCTGGGCAGGTGTGGATCCCTTTAGGATCCCTCCCAGCCCAAACAACTCTGATTTTAGGATTTGATGATATTTGATGATATTTGAAGTTACCTTCCAGCCCAGGCTGTGATTCAATGACCCCCAGCCAGACTCTGTGGAAGCCCCAGCTCAAAGTGCTGCAGACAGCTGGGAAGGTCTGTCCTCCATGGCTGAGGATTAGCCTGTGACTGGGCTCCTCTTTACTCTGCACTTCCTGCATTTCTGATATTTTTAACATGTGCAAATAAACAGCTTGGCGTGGACAGGCTGGAGTTACACTTCCCCTGTTAGACAGGTGAAGCACAAGGAATCAGTTGGAGGCTCACAAACTCCATATGCTGTTTCTGAGGGTTTGGACACCTTTACTGCCTTAGAAGAGAAAGGATAACCCTGTTGAGGCTGTGAGTTCCAGAACAGCCCAGTGTGGTCCGTGGCACCCTGTGACAGGCTGCAGAGGAGCCCAGCACTGCTCTAGGACCTCTGGAGTTGATCTTCACATCTCAGCACTTCAGCCACCTGAGTTCATGGCTTGTTTCCTTCCCATATGCCACAAGCAGAGCAAACTCAAGAGAAATGATAAAAAAAAGAAATCAGTATGATCATATTTACCATAGATGAGAGCAAATGCAAGAGAAATTATTTTTTAAAGAAAGTGGAAAGGGCCATATTTATCATAAATCAAGATCATTTCATTAGTCATAGAATTCCAGAATTGTTTGGGTTGGAAGGAATGGTAAAAATCCTCTTGTTCCACCCCCCTTCCACCAGGGCAGGTTGCTCCACGCTCTCTCCAGCCTCACCTCAGAAACTTATGAATAGTAAAAGTTACTCTGAAGCTTAGGGAACAGCTCAAACAGAGCCAAGGCTGGCTCCTAAGTGCTGGCTGTTCCTGGCTATATTTTGGGAGCTGTGGGAGGCATCCCAGGGTCTCAGTCATGCTGCTTGACCAGCTTGCAGTGGAACTGCTGCTCTGAGGTTTTGCCCATTTTTGATGTGTTTGTGCCCCCCCGTCAGCAGCACAGGGATCTCTGGGCACCCAGCCTGCTCCTGCCCTGGCCCTGGCCCAAGGGAAGCCTGTGTGAAGGCCTGTCCATGTCACTGTGTCCCATCTGTGCCACACGGAGCCCTCCTCTCCTCCCTGCCTCAGTTTCACCCATGTCCAGCAGGATGGACATGGAAAAGTGGTGTTCCCCCTCTTCCTGGCCTGGGAGGCAGGAATGCCTCTGCTTGCATGCAGGCCATCACCTGGACAGGACAATAAGATTTTCAGTCATGTCCCTGAAGGGCAGACCAATGGGACACAGCAGTCATTGGCTCTCTCATTCAGGAATTCATCTTCCTTAAGGAACCTTCCAAAGAGCCAAAGTGATACAGCACCAGGTCATTGAGTCACAGAATGTCCTGAGTTGGAAGAGATCCACCAGGATCATTGAGTCCAACTCCTGCCCTACAGGACAATCCCAGGAATCTCCCCATGCTGGCAGAAGACCAGAAGACTTTGTGGGTTTCCAAGACCTTACAGGAAAGAGCCTTAGGTAGCCTGGTGTGACCTCAGATCTGACACTTGTCTGAGTTGTAGGTTGGACCAAATCACTTCCTGACCTCAGGACATCCTTCCACTCTGAAGGACATCCTAGGAAAAAAAAATGAAAAAGCCCAGGCACAGCTCATGGGGGTGCAGTGTCTCCCCCAAGCTGTTCCAGGACATGAGGAAGTTCATCCCACCTTTGAAACAAAAGGAATTTTCTTCTCTGGACTTAAAAGACCATTCCTTTATTAATCTCACACCTGCAGCATTTGTCCAGAGCTGCAGCTGTAAATCTGCTGTGACAGCTCAGCACAAGGGGGAGGTCTTGTCTTACCTTCCACTGCTCCAGAGGTGCTCAGCACACACCTCAGAGGTGCTGGGATTTCCTAGAGTGGGTCTGGGAGCTGAAACCCTTTGCAGAAAGGTGGACAAGCACAGGAGATATTGGGGGAACTGGGACTGGGGTCAAGGAAAAGTGGGGAAGGTGGGAAGACAAACAAAAGGAGAGGATGCCTCCCCTTGTTGGTGGCAGGAACTGCTCCACCGCCTGAACTGCCCTTGTTTCAACTTCTTTCCTCTCTGCTTTGTGGGTTAACTGTTGGGATCTGGAGTGTGCCAGCTCCAGAGACAGTGGATCCCCCCAGCTGCACTGCTGGTCTGTTCTGGCCCTGGGACCAGCCCAAACACCATCACTCCTCTGGCCCTGAGACCACCCCAAACACCATCACTCCTCTGGCTCTGGGACCAGCCCAAACACCATCACTCCTCTGGCCCTGGGACCAGCCCAAACACCATCACTCCTCTGGCTCTGCTTCCAGTACAAACTGGGCTGGCCTGCACTATCCCTGCACAGTCACTGGGGACCTTGTTTGTTCTCAACAGAAGATTTGAAAAAGCAGCTTCCTGTGCCAGCCCTGCTTCTCCAAAGGGCCTGCTGGAGACTGGGGGAAAGTGCAGCTGGACTGACCATCAGAACTCAGGGGATAAAGACAAGCTGGCCTCTTTCAGTCACACCAAGAGGATTCACTGTCCTTCTGCCCCATGCAGCTCACTGAGCACCTGGCACCACAAGCCAGCTCTGGGCTCATTCTGAGCCCTCAGCCTGCTTTTTTGGCCAGTGAGACAGCCCTGCCCTCATGTTCACCCATGATCTGCCATCGTTTTCTCCACCACTCAATCCCCACCCCTGTCTCCCCTGCTGTTCTGTTGTGTCCCATGTCCATACCCCAATGCACAAGTCATGTCTTTACCCTCTGACAAATAAAAGTCCAACTGTACACAGTGACACATGAAGAGCTGTGTTTACCTCCAGAAATTGAGAGATTTAGATCCCTGGGCTTAACTGGCACATTGCTGTCACAGAGCTCCCCCCACAACTGCTGGGCTCTTCACTGACCCAGGGGAGCACAGGGAGAGGCTTTGGGCTTTGCACCAAGCCCCAGAGCTGGGTTTGTACCCCTGTGGCCCACAGTGGTGTCTGGGATGTGTCCCTGTGCACGTTTAGAGCAGTGGCACCATCCTCCCAACCCAGCTGGTGCTGCCTCGTGGCGAGGCCCACAGCGCATGAGGAGTTAATGAAAACTGCTGGATTAAAATCATTACATTGTCACTGGCAATCCCTGCTGTTAGCCACAGGAAGGGCCTCGACTGCAGCTCCCTCACAATAAAATGAAGGGTAATTTCATCCAGTCACCTGCTGCTGACCTATTTAAAGTACCCAGAGCTGGGCAGAGCAGGTCGCTGCTGCCTCAGCCCTTGGCAGCCAGGTCACGCTGCTGGTGACACGTCCTGGGGCCACCTCTGTGGGGGCACAGGGCACCCACAGCACCCTCTCAGTGTGGGCAGGGTGGTGCTGCTGGCATGGCCCCAGGCAGGCTCTGTGCTGGGGGGCCAGAGGTGCCTGGGCAGGGAAGGGGCTGCACAAACGCAGCTGAACCTGGCCCAGGGGTCACAGAGCCCATCCTGTGCATCCAGGGCTCCCTGTGCCTCCCTCCTCTGACACTGCCCAAAACCCCCAGCCCCTGCGGCTGAGGGAGAGGAACCTTCCCTGTACTCATTGCCACTGGAGCTGCAGCTTTCCAAAGTGGGCTTTTAAGACTTGAATTAACTCTTCTTTCTTGGTTACACAACCAAATCTCTGCAGTAGGGACCTGCACACTGGTCTCTCTCTGGTTTGGAGGTCAGGCTGGGAGGACCCCAGACAGCAGCTCCAGCACCCTGGGATGTGCCAGGGGATGGAGCTCTGCTGAGAAGAAGCACAGCTGTGCTGAGCCCCTTCCCTCGGGTCATGCTGGTCACCAGCAGGGATTGCCTGGCTGGGCTGGGTGACTTCAGGGAGACACAGAGCTCAAGCCTCCCATCCACCCTATAGAGCATGTACAATTATATTATAAGGTTATCACATCTGTTATAATATTCAGTCTTTTCCAGCTCTTGGAGTCCCTTGGTAACAATGGGAGAAGTGCTGCTTTCATTGAAAAAATTCAGAAAGTTCTTGCAGCCCCACTGGCACAGAAAAAAAGCAGTGGATGTGATCCCAAGGGCTCCAAAAGGCAGCTGTGGGGGGAAACACTCCTAAAACCTTCATGGCCCTAAGCCTGTCATGGCCAGGCATGAATCCACCAGTACCTTCTCTGCTGGTTGCCCTCAGCCCTCTCCAGGGTTTCTCTTATCCATGCACACCTTCCCTCAGGCTCCCATCTCCCTACCACCCTGGAGCCTCTCTCACCATTTTCTCTCCACCCAAGCAAACTGATATTCCCCTTCCCCAGGCCATTCCATGGCTCCAAACTCTTCTGGTGTCACTGGAGACAGGGTGGGGGAAGGCAGCACAGGGGAGGCAGGAAAAAGGACCAATGGGGTGGGTGACAGTGGGCACGTGCAGGATGATGCCACCACCTGTCACAGGGACATCTGGGACCACTTCCACTCTTAACTCACCCTGGCTGGAGATAGTCAGGGTCTTACCCTGATCATGTACAAAGCTCCAAGAAACCCACTGCTGGCCATGACAGGGGTGATTGAGCTGCTGGGTGGGTAGAAATCATGGACTCAATTAATTAAATAATTAATAATCCCAATCATTAAGGTTGGGAAAGCTCTCTAAGATCTCCATGCTGAACCAGCATTGCCAGGCCTGCTCCTAAACCACATCTCCAAATGCCACATTTTGCACCTTTGCAGGGATGGTGACTCCATCACTGCCCTGGGCAGCCTGTGCCAGTGCCTGAGCACCCTTTCTATGAGGAATTTTACCTCCTATCCAACCTAAAGCTCCCATGGCACAACTGGAGGCCATTTCCCCTATTCCTGTCACTTGTTACCTGAGAGCAGAGCCCAACCCCCAGCTGGCTTCTCCCTCCTTAATGCTTAAAAAGGCCTTTGTAGTGGCAAGCTGTGTATTTTCTTAAACTGATGGAGAAGGAAATGGTGAGAGCCAGTGGCACAAAGATCATGGGAACAGGGCTGAGTGGAGCTGCACCAAGCCTCCCTGATGGATCCAGGGGAAGATCACTGGGATGGATAGAGCTGGAGAACTGTACCCATGAGGGGAGAACCCACCACACCTTCCACTGCCTGAAGGGATGGAGAAAGGATGGAGCCAGATTTGGGTGTGCAGAGAAGGGACAGTGGCAATGGGAAAAGGTTGCCCAGAGCAGCTGTGGCTGCCCCTGGATCCCTGTGAGTGCCCAAGGCCAGGTTGGACAGGGCTTGGAGCAACCTGGGACAGTGGAAGGTGTCCCTGCTATGGCAGGGGGTAGAAGATGAAATGAGCTTAAAGTCCCTTCCAACCCAAACCAGTCTGGGATTTAGGGGTTCTGTATTACTGCACACAGGAAAACTTCTTTAGCTTGGAAGTGGACAAGCACAAGCACAGGGTGCCAAAAATCTCTGCTGCAGACCATGTGAAGTGAGTCCTGTCATTGAAAGCAGGTTTTCCCTTTTTTTTCTTGTGAGGAAGATTAATAACTTTCAATTTTTAAAACACATAACGGTTTCTTTTAAATGTTTCTCGTGACTCCATGAAAAAGAATTGTTTAAAAAAATTAAATTTAAACATATTTAAATATTAAATATTTAAATATTTTATATATTTTTATATTAATATATATAGTTAATATTTAAATTATCAAATATCTAAATATTTTAAAATATTTTAAAACTCCAGTATTTTGAAACATTAAAAACTACTCTGCTGGGCCAGGCCATGTCATTTTAACACTTTTGTGATTGTGTATGTTTTCCTGCCTTACCTGCAACGGGAAATCATCATTTCCAAGGGCCTTTGCTGGAGGCACAAGGTGGATTACCAGACCTGTGTCCTTCGTTTAGGAATAATAGCCATTAAACTCCTTGTTGCTATGGGGCTGCAATTTCCAGAGGCAATCCCCATTATCGGAGAGCTGGCTGCTGGCAAGCAGTTAATGAGGAGCTTTGAAATGGCTCAGTGCAAACCCAGCTCCCTGCAGGCTTCAGAGCAGCAATGAAAGAGGAGAGGGAGCCCAGGCTGGGCCCAGCTGTGAGAGCCCCGCTCTGGGCTGGGGAGGCCTCGCTGCTGCTGCACAGACTGAGGGAAGCCCCTGCTGGAGCCAGCACAGGGGATTTTCTGCAGAGATTGATCATACAATCATTGAATTCCAGAATGGTTTGGGTTGGAAGGGACCTCAAAGCTCATCCAGTGCCCTTCCTGCCATGGCAGGGACACCTCCCACTGTCCCAGGCTGCTCCCAGCCCCATCCAGCCTGGCCTTGGGCACTGCCAGGGATCCAGGGGCAGCCACAGCTGCTCTGGGCACCCTGTGCCAGGGCCTCAGCACCTCACAGCCAGGAATTCCTTCCCAATATCCCATCTATCCCTGCTCTCTGGCAGTGGGAAGCTATCCCCCTTTGTCCTGACATTCCAGGCCTTTGTCCCAAATCCTTCTCCAGCTTCTTGGAGACACTTTAGGCCCTGGAAGGGCTCTGAGGCCTCCCTGGATCCCTCTCCAGGTGAGCACCCCAGCTCTCCCAGCCCTCAGAGCAGTCCCCGCCCCGTGCCCAGAGGCAGCCTGGAGTTTTTCAGTGGCACAAAGACTGAACTTTCCCCAGTGTGTGACAACTTGTGGATAATTAGGGAGGTTGTGGCATCCAGGACAGGTCTGTTTGCCCTCTGGGTGCAGATCCAGGAGCAGGGAGAAATTTCATCTCAACATGTGGGCAAATTGAGAAAGATAAAAAATACGTGTTTTGTGTGAATGCATTAAATAAATGAAATGTATAAAAGAAAATTTATATAATGAAATGTATATAATGAAATGTATATAATGAAATGTATATAATGAAATGTACTCCTGTCAAGGAGCCAGAGGGCTCCATGCTTCCTGAGGGACCATGAGCTGGGACCCAGGGATGGTGCTGTGGCCAGAGAGTCAGGGATTGCCCCAGCCCCATGGCACCTGAGCAGGGGGAGCAGAGCAGCACCAGCCCCATGAGGAGGGGAAACCCAGAGCCTCCTTCCTCAGGGGGGCTGGGGATGGTGAGGCAGATCCAGCATCAATTCACACACCATGGTCAGCATCAGTGGAACCCACAGCTAAGGAATGGGCACAGCTGCACTGGGGGCCAGCACAGTTACAGCAAATCCCAGGTGAGGATCAAAGGCTCAGGTTTGGAGTTAAACTCAGCCCTTCGGGCCAACAGGCAGGGAGGAGAGGGGGAGGCTCCAGGTGAGGCTGGCCCAGGCCATTGGCACTCCCAGGGCCTTGGCAAATCCCCCTGGAAATGAGGCATATCCAATCCTTAGCAGGGAGCAGTGTTCCTTGTTTAGTTTGATTTTATCACCAATCTGTTTTCAAAAAAAACCCCAAATCACTAGGTCTTGGGGTCATGACATGTGAAAAAAAAGAGTAAAACCATTGTGCCTCTGTGTTACTTACATTGAAGAAACCTTTGAAAACATGTCCTGGCTGCCTCCAGTATGGAATATTTCCTCTCAGGCTTTTGACTCTTGCTTCCTGACTCCCTGAGCTGGGCAATGACAGCACATGGCACTGCTGCCCACCCCTCCACTGCCATCTGAGCCACCCCATTGCCACTAATCCTGGACACAGGAACGTGCAGCTGGAGCCCCTCTGCAACTCCATTCCATCTTTTGACTTTGAAAGCTCACTTCAACTACACAAAACCATCAATAAAATGAACCAGCTGGTACCGGGACACAAAGGCTGACAATGGTGCCTGCTAGGACACAAAGGACACCCAGTGGGACAACAAAGTCCTGGCTGGGCTCTGCAATGTGGGGCCGTGGGAGGGGGAGAGCCCCCCTCACCCCCCTCCTGGTTCAAAGGGCAGCGAGGAGAGAAGAGCAATTAGAGCTGGCAATTGCCTTCCCCCAGCACCCCCCGGTGTCACTGAGAGAGACTGACAGCCCAGGGAGGAGGGGACAGCACAGCCAGCCCTGTCCCTGGGACATGTCACTGCTCTCCTGGCATCCATCAGTGCCTGCACCCCTGAGAGCCTCCCTTGTCCATTTCCCAATTTCTTCTTTAACTGCTCAAGCATCTGGACCTGATTCATCTGCCCAGTCTGTTTCATTTGAGGTGCTTTTTCTTCCTGCCAATAAAAAAATCTGACCACAAAATATCCCCCTCAGTCCCCTCTAGCCAGCAAAACCAGACCCTGCCATGTTCCCTGTGTGGGGACCTGCTCTGAGCCAGGGGCTGGGCAGCAGCTGGGGCCTTCATGAAGAGCTGTAGGTGCCTCTTTTGGCAGGAAAATGGCAGGAATTCTTCAAGGCAGAGATACTGGAGAGAAAGACTGGGGGAAAGCCAAAAGGGAGAGATTTTCCTTATGTGATTGTGGAATCATAGAATCCTAAGATCGTTTGGGATAGAAAGGCCCTTAAAAATATCTCATTTCAAGCCCTGCCATGGTTGTGGTGATGAGAGAACCTTGGGTGAGCAGAACTACCACCCAGCTGCTCACTTCCCCAAAAACTGGGGGAAAAAAGGGACAAGAAAACTCATGAGCTGGGATAAGATGGGGCATTCACCAATTACTGTCACAGGTTTAAACAGACACAATTTGGGGAAAAGTAATTTAATTTATTGCCTTAAAATTTGGGTGGTGGGAAACATCAAACCAGCATGTTTCCTCCTCACTCCCCAGTCCTTTCTCAGATTCAGTTTTGCTTCTTTACTCCATCCCCTAATCAGCCCCCTCCAAAAAAAGTTGTGCAAGGGACATTGAGGGCAGCAGGTCAAGGTCAGCACAGAGTGGTTTCTTCCTCTTCCTCCTTCCTCCTCACCTTTCCTGTGCTCCAGCACAGGAACCCCACAGGCTGCAGCCCTTCAGGAAAACCTCCTGCAGTGTGGTCCCTTCTGGGCTGTGTTTTCATCAGGAATATCCATTTTCCCCTGAGTGGTTCCCCATGGGATGCTGTGTGAGTGTCTGCCATGGCATGGTCCCATCCACAGCTGCAGGGAACATCTGCCCTGCTCTGAGTCCTCCTTGGGCTGCAGGGAAAATCTACAGTCCCATGGAGCCCCTCCTGCTCCACCTTGCTGCTCCTCTTTCACTTCTCACTGTGTTCTTTCCTTCCTCCCATCTGGCATCTCCTCCCCTTTCTGAAATGTTTCCAGAGAGGCACCATCAGCTTCACTGGTGGCTCAGCCTTGGCCACAGAGCTGACTGGGACCAGCCCCCTGAGGGGGCTCTGCTGGCTGGGACCCCCCCCACTGCACACCTCACCCCCCCAAATCCTTCCTGTGAAAGCCCATGTGGGATGGCTGCACCCCCAAATTCAGCCAGGGAAATGGGATGGGAAAGGAACTCAAGGAGAAGGAGGAGTTTCTGGAAGCAGGAGAGATGTGGGGGGCCCAGCAGGTGCTGCAGGAGGGAAGGGGCTCTGTGGGGAGGGAATTTCCCACACTGCTGATTTCCAAAGTCTCTGCAACAGTCACCTTAGTGCCAAAGGTTGTTTCTGGGCAGGGATGGAAAAATAATTCAGCTGGAGGGAGCCTGATGGGCATTCTGGCTCTCTGCTGCAGGACAAGCTGTGTAAAACACCTTAGAATGCAGCTTGCCTTGGCTGGCAGTGGAGACAGATGCAGCCAGACTGGGAAGCTCAGGACCTGGGCAATCTTTGTGTTGATCTGCAGCTGAGTGGGGGGAGAGGCCTGAACAGCCCCCAGCCAGCTGTTTGTTTTGGTCATTCCCCATCCCACTGACTCCTGCTCAGAGCTATTCCACAGATTGACCTTTGCAGCCCTTTGGTGTTATGAAACACAAAATCCTTTGGCTACAGTGCCTGCCTGATGTTCCCTCCTAGCTGTGGCTCCCTGGGTCACAGGGATGCCCTGGGAGTAGGAGGGAGAGGCTGCCCTGGAAACCACAACATCTTCTTATGCCCCTTCTGAGGTTTCTCTAAGCTGGGACCCAGTGGAAAACCATTTAATGGAGGCCACTCTCAGGCCCCCCAAGCATGGGTTTAGAAATATCCGTTCTTTGGCTTAATAAGTAAGTTTTCAATCAGAATAGGTCACTTAGAGCTATAACATTGTATGGTTTAGCAGATGCTTAGCTTTCCTTTCTTGGTCTGAGTAGCTGGATTTGCAGAAGCCTCAAGTCACAAACTCTGAACTCTCACCCAGATGTGCTTTTGGGTGGAATGGAGTTCATTTTTCCAGTAATTTTCCTTGTAGCTGGTACAGAGCTGTGTCTTGAATGCAGTAGGAGGATAAAGCTGATAACACACTGCTGTTTGAGCTGTTGCTGGGCAATGCTTTCCCTAAATCAGGAAGGGTTTGGGCTCCCAAGCTCTGCTGGCTCAGCAAGTGCTCAGGAAACACAGAGCAGGAGATAAGGAGGCTCCAGCCACCAGTGGCAGCTGCAACTCCACAAGATAAGAGAAGTCAATGGGCTGTGTGTGTGGGGACAGCAAGAGTCCAGTAAGGTGTTAGAAGACCCCAGACCAAAAATCACCACTGGAGGTATGAAGAGCATGTGCTCAAACTGTGAGGGTAGAAAAGTCCAGGGATCTCTTTTTTCAGAGGGTCCCTCTGCAGAGACACCCAGCTCAAGCTGCTCCCATTGCTGTAGCACTCAAATATTTCTTTCTTTTTTTTTTTTTTTTTCAGGAATAGGATGTCTGAGACTGTGATGCAGGGAGCCAAGGGCAAAGAAACTTTTTTAACAGTTTGACATCTCAGGTGGGACTCAAGACCACAATCTGGGATACTTTCATCTCCAAAGATCCATTACCAGCAATGTGTGATCTCCCCTGGCACCTTGGGCGTGGGAGGCTGTGGCCATTTAGGAAAGGAATTCTCCAATTTAGTACTCCCATGCTTCCCCTTGCTTCCCTCTCACCCTCCACCTGTGGGTGGCTGAAGAGGACAAGTGGAGTCATGAAAGATGAAGATGGTGGGTTGAGATAAGAACAATTTACTGGAAACAGCCATGAGATAAGAAAATGAACAGTAACAGCAACAATACTAAAGACAAAGGGTGTAAGAAATTATTCACTGGGAGAAAAAAACACCCAATAATAGACAATACCCACTTCCTCAACTGAAAGGGATCCCTTTCCTCCTTCTCCCAGAAGAGTTCCTTTCCCTGCTCCCAGCGATTCCACGAGGTGGTACAGTGCAACCTTCAGGTCCTGGTCATGCCCCTTCCAAGCTATTGCACAAACTAACACTGTCCTGGTCAGAACCAGGACCCAGGCTCCAAAGGATGAGTGTTAAAATTCCATCAGTAGATTTGGTGAAAATACTGGAGTTTCTTTATACTTGGGGCTGGGGGGTTGAACCCCTCTCCTGCTGCTTCCCCAGGCACAGCCTGATCAGCACAAGGCATACAAGGATTTAAATCCCTCTTAATTCCTGAAAATGATGGGAAAATAGACCCAGCACTGAGAAAGGAATGCCTTTAACAGAGGTACTACAAAACTGTGGAGAGAATCTTTGGCACAGCAGGTCTATCAGAAAAGCACACAGATATTTCATATGGAGGAGGCAGGCCATTTATAACCAGAGATGGAGCCCCACAGAGCAGTGGCCACTACAAGGGACCTTTGACAGCACAGACTCACATTTCTGAGGCATTGACTGGGTTCCCAGGACAAAGGGATTGTTGGTAGGTGTGGGATAACTGGCCATGTGGCCACCATAAAGAACATTGGTAGCAGGGACAGAAGGAAACCAGAGTTCCCAGAAATGGGGAATGACAAAACCATGAGGAGCCTGATCTACCCTAATCAGCGAGGAGGTCATTGGCAGCTCCATTCACCAAAATCTGGGCACAGCTCTGGGGCACAGGCACAGGTTCCACTGGATATTATGGACACTCTCAGATTCTGGGCTGCTATTGGAGATACTGGAAGGAAGGGATGGTACTGGGGAGAAATCCCCTACCTGTGAAGATCTGAAAAAGGAATAGGATGGCAGGATCTCCTGAGGTGCACAGTCCCCTGGATCTGGAATGTAACTGAGTGCACAACCATGCTCGCCTCCTTAGAGAGCATTTATGATGTACTTTATAAATAATATAATATGATATAATATAACATAATATATATAATATAAATTATATTTATATATTTTATTATAGTATATTATATAGTATATAATATAATATATATTTTAATATAATATTATATAATGCTATATTCTATTATATAATATTATATTAATAATTTAATATTATATTAATATAATAGCAGTCTATTATCAACATTTCCAGCTCATAGCATGTTATGGATACCCACATACCACAGCTCCCCATTTTCCACTCTGCAGTACCACTGGAGCCAGGAAATCACCAGCAATCCTCCCTCTGGCTGCATGGCTGGACAGATGCTGTGCTGCTTGTGGAGGGGTGAGGCCTGGCCCATTAATCTGTACTCAGAGAGGCTGGCAGCTGGATTAGTGCTTCAGATGCTCTTAACATCTGCAGCTGCAGGACAGCCCCCAATTCCTCAGCTGGAAGCCGGAGGTAGCAGCAAGGCTGGTAAGAGCTCTTTTGGGGGGTTGGGGATTGAATTGCTGCTGCCAGGTAGATGGATGAGGGAGATTTTATGGCAGATTTTGTGGGAAACATGGTGGTGGTGCTATTACCCTGGCACTCCCAATCGTGTCATGCAGTCCCTTGGCTGTGTGTGGGATTGCCAAGGGTAAGGGGGTGTTGTTGGCTGTGTAGAAGGAACAGGGCAAAAGAGCCTTTCAGGGGGGCTGGAAGGACCCTGTGGAGGAGCCACAGTGAAAATGTGTCAGACCTGAAGGTCTCAAAGCTTCAGTTTCTTGTGTTTGGAGGTGAGGATGGTCAAGAGAAATGGGAGCTCCCAGAGCTTAGGGCTAAACACAAGATGCTGCCAGACCAGAGGCAGAGAGAGGGAAGGTCCTGGTGAGGACTTTTGTGGCTACTGTGCTTTATCTCATAGAATGGTTTGGGTTGGAAGGGGCCTTTAGGACCACCTAGGACCACCTCATTCCAACCCCCATGTCCCCCTATGTCCCCCATGACCCCAAAGCCAGTGTTGTCCCTGCAGCTCTTCTTACCTGAGCTGGGCTTTGTTACCTCTGCTCTGACTGCTTTTTTCCTGCACCAACTGTGTTCTCTCCATCACAGGGGTTTATAAGCCTTTTATTTGTGGGGACCAGCAGCACAGGGGATGAGAAGAGCCTCCTGAGCAGCCATGGAGGGGTTACAGCTGCGGGTAAGGATGCCCTCATGCACCTCCCACTATCCTTCAGAGTGCCTGGCAGAGAAGGAGGAAGAAATCCCAGCTCCATCTCTGTCCTGTGAGCCTGGGAGCTGGGAGTGACTCCCTTGTCTGTCACTGTGGGAGAACTCCAGGAGGCTGTTCAGGATTAAGCCCAGAGAGTGCCTGAGCTCCCAGCTTAGCTCTCCGTGTCCCCTCCCCATGAGCAGCTCCCCAGGCTGGCTGGAGGCACTCAGGGACTGGCCCTCTCCTGCTTAATCGCCTCCTGTTCAGATGTCAGGAGGAGATGAAGCTGCTATAAATAGATGGTGAAGCCCTCCTGGTTTCAGCTGTGATTCACACACATGGCACAGAAGCATTAGGAAGAATTAACATCCAATCTCTCAGGCACTTTCCTGTGCAAATGCCATGCTGTCCCTGTCACTTAAGCTCCTTTCCCAGGGGAGATCAGCAGCACTCTCTGGAGGGCCTGGATGGGCCAAATGGATGGGGAAAGCCAGAGCAGGACTCCTGGGAAGATAAACCTGGAGCAGGACCCGTGGGGAGAGAAAAGGGGCAGCTCCAGCCGGTGCCAGAGCAGCGCCTGCCCGTGAGGCAGAGCTGCCTTTGGGAGATGCCCAGGGCTCCTGCTGCCCCCTGCCCGGGCTGAGGCTGGCCAGGATGGGGCTGCTCAAGTGCCCACACCCCTGGAGGAAGGACAACAGCCTTTGGGACTGAGGCAGCTCCTGGAGGTGGTACGTGAGGGGCTGGGGGTGTTTCTGGCTCCCCCTAATCCCTGCTGAGCTGTGCCTTGGCTGAGCAACCCTGGTGGGGCAGGACTGTGACCTGGGTGGTCCAATGGGAATCCCCAGATTTTCTCCTCATCTTAATTTTGAAAAGCTCTGGGGAAAAAAATGTATCCTACTGCTAGGCTGTCCCCATGGGAAGCTGTGTGCACTCATTCCTGCAAGTGTTTGCATTCATTTGCATGTGTTTAAGTGCTCGGTGTCCCCCTCCCCCTGCCTTGCTGTGTCTGTGCTGTGAGCTGTGACAGTCACAGAGACAAGGAGTCAGGGGGAAACCAGAGGAAGGTGAGACCAGACAGGTCCTGGAGTGGTTATTGTGAGGAGGGTTTACAGGGATCTATCCATCTGCTTGCCTGACAGTCTCCCAGGTGCAGGGGAAAAGTGGTATTTTTCCTGGAAAGTAGTTTGGAGGGGAGAGCATCTCCCTGGGTGGAGGAATATTTCTCACACCTTTGGGTATCTGATGTCCCATCAATAAGGGAGATCCATATCTCTAATCCATGGCATTGCCAGGGTTTCTTGGCATTCCCACCAGATCACAGGGCAGAGAAGGAAAAAACCCTTTCAGAGCACTCATGAGCCACATGAAGTAAAGGGGAGTTTGGACAGAAGGATATGTTTGACTAAAGATGAGATCAAAGTTGGTATCTTTGTGTCCTCAGTTAGTGGCCCAGGGACTCTGGAGTCCATGAGATGGGGAATACACCAGAAAATAGTCTTCTCACCTTGTTCTTTGGCACTCAGGAAGCAGGGCTTCTCAGTGAAGCAAGAAAAGAGGCAGGAAAATGCTCAGAGGAACTGAAAATTGGTGGAGGAATCAATGTTATTAAGATGGGACTAAATCCAAGGAAGTCACCCATGAGCACTCCAGGGCAGAGGGCCCTGTCCCACTCCTTGCTGCAGGAAAACAGCTCTGGGTGACATCCTTGAACACACACTGAGCCACAGTGTGAGGGGATTAAAGAGATCTCAGCACAGGCTTTTCCTTGGGTGATGGAATCTCCTGCCTGCTAAGGCCCTGAAGGAGGTTGTTATATCCAAACAAAGATGGGATTGGTGTCAGGATGGAATCCCCCTATTTAGAAACAAGTCACAGGCTGGAGCAGGGACCTGGAGTGCTCAGGCAGGCTCAGGTGTGACTGGGTCTGCGGGCATCTGCACAGTCTTAAGCCATCCTTGAATGTTAATTATGTTATGGAAGAGCCTGACATAAGCTGCTTTCAGAAATTCCTATAGGAATGCCTGACCAGGCTGAAGGTTTTCAGGAAAAATTATGATATATTTCTGTTATTATGCAGAAAGTGGAACTGCAACTCAGAGTTCCAGTGAAGGTTGGAAAACCCAGCTGGATCCACAGAACCATGTGTGAGTCTGGGAGAGGCTCTGCAGATTCCCTGGCTGTGAGTGACAAGGCTCAGTTGGTTTGCAGAAGCTTTTGCATGAGCTATCCTGTATCTCCAAACAGGGGGGGGAAAGGCTGTGTGGAAATCTAAAGGGAATATTTCAATCTGTCTATCCTACAAGTGAGTCCAGACAACCTGAAACAGCATAGGAATGTGGAGCATATTGGATGCAAATGGCAGGCCATATGTTTTATAACATTAATTGCCAAACTTTCAAAAGCACCCTCCTGACCTCCTGCAGGCAGTGAAGGAGCACAGCTCAGGCTCAGGCACCTCCTCATTTGTCATCTGTTCCTTGTTTTTCTTCAACATTGATCTGGTTCTCTCACCAACCTGGATGGTCTCCAGTGTTGTGAGAGCTGCACACACTCAAATATCAGGCAGTTTTCCAAAACATGGCATCTGTAAATGCCAAGCTTACAGATGGTACGTGATAGAATGGGATTTACAGGCACAACAGAGAAGGGTAAGGGCAGCACGGAGTGAAAAATTCCATCATTCATCTAGAAAAGCTGGATCTGCTCAGATGGTCTGGCTGGTGGCTGCCATGAACAGATGCTGGACTCTGGAAAAAGGGGCTGGAAAGATATCCAGGAATAAGTCATGGTGATTGAGAAGGGAGGAAGTGAGAACTGTAACTGAGACTCCTGCCAGGCTGGGATGATGAGCTTCACCTGCAGGGAGGGGAGAAGGCAAAAGGAGTAGTTGGTGCTCCCCAAGAACCAGCAAGGGGAGGACAGTTAATGGCCCACAGAGCTCACTGAAAGCCAGGAAGTAATTTCTGGATCCAGTTACCCCAACAGGGGCTGGTCTGCCCTGCCCTGGTGCAGGAATGTTACTGAAATTATCCCAGAATAGATTGGGTTGAAGAGACCTTAAAGCTCATCCCATTCCACCCCCTGCCATGGGCAGGGACACTTCCACCAGACCAGGTGAGTCCTGTCCCTGCAGCAGCTTTGTTCTCCAGCACAGGGGCCTCTTTCCCAGCTGACACAGCAGGTGTTTGCTCTCTCCTAGCCCATTCCTTTTCCATTCCCAGCAGGCACCCTGCAGCCGGAGCTTCCTCAAGCTCACTGCCATGGAGCTGAAGTGGATCCACGTCTTGGTCGTGTTCCTCCTCCTGCTGTCTGTGGCCATGACCGGCTGCTTCCTGTGGCAGTACAGCCTCCCCAAGGTGGAGCCCAGTGAGTAGGGGGTTTAACCTTGGTCATGGTGTGCCACAGAGATTTGGAAGACTAATAAAAGCTTTCTTCCCAAAGAGCACTTCCCCAAACAGAAATTTCCCCAGAGAGGAATAAGGCAAGGCCACAGAGAAGGTGAAGGCTGAGTCGATGGAGGCACCACGTCACTGCTGCTGTCCAAAGAAGCTCCATCACTCCTGGCCTAGGTTTGGATAGGATGGGGCTGTTGAAGTGCTAAAGAGGCATTTTATTTTAGATTCTTTATTTTTTATTTTTCCCGTTGTTACTCCAATTAGTTACTCCAGTTTAGAAACAGGTTTTTTTATACCTTACCATCTGCTTCAGGGTTTGCTCTTTTTCCTGTTCCCCAAATCTTTGCCCTGGCTTAAGCCCTCTGGTTCACATTAGAATTCATGGAATCACAGAATCATGGAAAGGTTTGTGCTGGAAGGGACCTTAAAGCCCGTTCTGTTCCACCCCTGCCTTGGGCAGGAACAACTTCCACTATCCCATCTTGCCCCAAGCCCCATCCAGCCTGGCCTTGGACAAATCCAGGGGCAGCCACAGCTTCTCTGGGCACCCTGTGCCAGGGCCTCAGCATCCCCCCTCACAGCCAGGAATCCCTTCCCAATATCCCATCCATCCCTGCCCTCTGGCAGTGGAAAGCCATTCCCCTTGTCCTGTTACTCCTTGTCCCAGGTCCCTCTCTTGCTTTCCTAGAGCCCCTTTAGGGTCTGGGAGGGACTCTAAAGTCTCCCTGGATCCTTCTCTTCTCCAGGAGAACACCCCCAACTCTCCCAGCCTGGCTCCAGAGGGGCTCCAGCCCATGGAGCATCTCCATGGCTTCCTCTGTTGATTATAGGAAACTCAACTGATCCACTCAAGGCACTGCATGAACAAGGATTGAATATACACAGTGTCAATGGATCAGAGTTTTAAGTAGCTGAAAGTTGTCATAAAATCCACGATGAAGGTGCTACAAGTATTTCAGAGACCAAGGGTTGAGAAGGTTTCAAACTACACATTTTTATCTCAGAGTACCGGACTGCCTGTAGGCTGTGTGTATCCATGCCTGTCCATCTCCAAGATTTCCATTTCTCTCCTAATCCAAATTTCTGATGCTTCATGTTCACCTGCAAGAAGGTGGCATTTTGTCCCCAGCTGTCAGAGCAGGGTATCTGTATTTATGAACATCTTGGGATCAGCTGGGAAAATAATGCCTCCAAGTAAGGGAGGTCCCATCTCTCTCAAAGTTTAAAGATCTTTGCTGGCCACAAAAATTTAAGCTGTCTGTGGGATATGGAGGATGCATCTGATTCAGGAGACAATGGAGTGGGTGTGGGGCCTACCAAGTGTGGTAGTTCTGGATTTCAGGTGGCCCTCACAGGTCACTCCTGGCCCCATTTCTGAGGTTATGATACAGGGATGACTCTTTGCCACTGCTGTCCTGAACCCCAGCTCACACTTTCCTTTAGACAGGCAGGCCCTTCCAGGAGGCTAAACCCACTGCCAGGCACTCCAGAGTCTTCTGCAGCCCCAGTTCTTTACTGTCCCACGTTGCAGAGTTAGTTGAAGTACATCCTGTGTCCATCCCATGTTGGAATAAGCAATAACAGGGCACAGTGCCCTGCCAGCCCTGTTTTACACCAGACAGAAATAATTCAGCAATGTCCTTTCCCTGTACAGAAATATCCCTTAGGCCAACACAAGCAAGAAAGCTCATGGGGGTTGCTGGGTGAGGTTCAAGCTTGCCCATGTGTCTGCTGAGGTCACCTGTGTCACCCTGGACTGTTTTCCAGATCCATCCGTGATGGAGGTGAGGTCAGAAGCTGTGCAGATGTGTCCCCGCTACCCTGAGCCAGTGCCACTGGACCACCCCCTCCCCATCCTGAAGGAAGCACTGGAGAAGGTCTGTGGGGAGGAGGGAGCAGAGGGACAAACAGCTCTGGGCTGCTCTTCTCCAGGGGAGATGGAGGATTTTGCCATCCTGGGGAAGGAGGTGGGGAATTGAGGAGGGGGAGAACATGCAAACCTAGAGATGAGTGTGTGAACTCCTTCAGGGAGCAGTTCTCTTGCTCAGAGGGTGAGCTGGGATGGACAAACATCATCGCTTGTCCATCAGAAGGTATGGTGAGCTTCCACCAGCAAAAAATAATGGCTCTTTGCATCTGGTCCAGTATTAGGCAGCCCTCATGTCCTGGAGAGTACCTGGCTCAGGTCCTCTCTGGTTCCAATTCATCAGCCAGGACCAAATTTTCTTTCTTTGCTGGCTTTCCCCACAGCCCTGTTTAAAAATTAAAAAGATGCTTATACATAATTCCAGGGAATGGAGTGGAGGGGAAAGGAAGGAGGAAGGGGAAAGGGAAAGGGAAGGGGAAGAGGAAGGGGAAGGGGAAGGGGAAGGGGAAGAGGAAAGGGAAGGGGAAGAAGGTTTGCATCTGTCTGGAAGAGGGTGTGATACACCATCATGATATTCTCAGTATGAGATGGATCTGACATTTTAGCACTGCCTGAACTTCTGGCAGGCTCCATGAGCTCTGAGGAAATACTGCAGCATTGCTCTGACTGTCTGGACCATAAGAATAATCATGCTCTCACAGGACATTCCCTATTTTTAGCCCCTCTCACGTGGTCTCTCACTTGTCTCCTTCTCACAAGTAGAGGGCAAACAGCACTGTAAACAATATTCAACGTGCAAGTGAATCAGGGATTTATACAGTGAGAAAAATATGTTTTCTGTTGTATTTTATGTTACTTCTCTAATAATCCCTCCTATTTTATTTGCCTTTTTTTCTGCCTTAAGGCACTGAGCAAATATTTCCATAGGAACATCCACCACAGCCCTGAGGTCCTGCTGCTGAGAGCTCAGGACTAGGTTTGGGCAGTTTCCCTGCACACACATGGCTTTATCCACACTGAATTTAAATTCCCACCACTTCACATCCACTTTTATGAAGTCTCTGCCTGTCTGCAGGTCCAGGTCTAAAGGTCAGACTCTGAGAAAAGGAGGACCACAATTGTTGACATGAATCTTAGACTGACAAGGGTTGGAAGAGACCTCAAAGCTCACCCAGTGCCACCCCTGCCATGGCAGGGACACCTTCCACTGTCCCAGGCTGCTCCAAGCCCCGTCCAGCCTGGCCTTGGGCACTGCCAGGGATCCAGGGGCAGCCACAGCTGCTCTGGGCACCCTGTGCCAGGGCCTGCCCAGCCTCCCAGGGAACAATTCCTTCCCAATATCCCATCTAACCCTGCTCTCTGTGCACTTCCCCTGGCCATTCAGTGAAGAGATCCCAAGGACATGACTCAGTTTGGCTTTTCTTACCTCACATTCTGGGTCTGGAAGTGCATTTCTTATGTCTTAATCATGGTGTGCAAAACAAAATGTGTGCCTGAAAATGCAAATGATGTGTGCAAGATGATGACATATCTTTGAGAAAGTCCCAAAAGGACAAGACCGATGCATTCTGCTTGCAGGAGGTGGGTGCAGAGCTGATGAGGAGCTCTGTACAGCTCAGTGAAGAGTTCTGCACAGCCCTGGTACAACAGGGAGCCAGGAGCAATCACAGCCCTTCAGCTGCTCAGAGCTGTTTCTCAGGTTGTGGTTTAAACAGAAGCCCGTGGGAAATAGTAAAGGAAAAAAGGTTTCTAGAAAACTGGGAAAAGTAGGCTTTAGAAATAGAAAGAACAGAAAACTTAGAGTTAAGTTGTAGCTGTAAAGTCTGAAAGTAGAAAAAGTTAAAATTGTATAGCAAGCAAGGACACTAAACAATAGCTTGAATCTTAGGTTTGGTTAAGATAGACCTCAAGACTGTAGGAAAATATGTTTAGCAAGACAGTAGAAGGATTTAAGCTTAGTAATGGAGCATTGTGTATTGTTAATAGAAAGAAGACAAGCAAGCATTTTGTGAAGTAGGTGTATGTGTACTTTTAGTAATTGGCTGAAACAATTGTCTGTAAGCTTTAGCAATATGCTATTGGCTAGAAAGTCCTATAACAAAGAAATCTTTGTTGTTGCTGGCTGTATGTGAGCTTTGCCATCTTTGTATTGTCTCAGCCATGTAATGCGGCTGATGCTGCAAATAAAGCTCAAGGAACGTATCCCAGCAGTTCTGTCCCATTCATGAATGAAAGAGAAAAAATAAGAGCCCAAGCTCCAGAGTGTTTCATGGCATGGGAAGTGTCATGGGATATCTGAAAAACCTTTTTCTCATACATCTTTGACCCTAAAATACCAGTGCAAAGAATAGATGTGTAGAATACAAATTTAAAAAGAAGAAATTGCAATTATTACATGTTGATATTTGGTTTTAGTCATAAATATTACAAGCAAAAGCACCACATTCATCTACACAGTGGATATGTAGACTGAAAAAGGACATGGGATAATTCAACATAAGCAATTCTAGAAGAAACAGATAAACAGTTAAAATACTTTTTTTTCCAGAACACCGTTCATGGGATCACTCTCGAGTGCTTGGGAGTGATGAGGGTGGGTGATCTGAGCCTTCTATTGCTTGGTACAGAGTGGATGCATTGTAAGACTCTTGTTTTGGGAGCTCATGGTTTCCCTCTCTGCCCAGGTGGACCAGATGCTGCGGCAGAAGATGCACAGCTCCGGGCTCCCGGCCATGTCGGCCATCGCCATCTACAACGACACCGTGCTCTGGACGGGCAACTTCGGCAAGAGGAACGCCTCCGACCCTGCCTCAGGGGCGCCCAACGAGTACACCATCTACAGGTGAGGCACCTGGCACAGTGTGAGAGCCAGGAAAGGGCAAACACACCTATGGAGAGCTGCTGCCTCTTGTATTTACAGGGACCCCCATGGCAGGGAGGAATGATGCATCTGACTCCATGTTCTCCGAAGGCTAATTTGTAATTTTTTTATGATACTATATTATATAAAAGAATATTAAACTAAAATATAATCAACTATACTAAAGAATATAGAAAGGATACTTACAGAAGGATAAAAGATAATGAAACTCATGACTCTCTCTCCAGAGTCTGACGCAGCTTGGCCATAATTGGCCAATAAGTCAAAATAATTCACAGCAGAAACCAATGAAACAATCACCTGTTGGAAAAACAATCAACAAACCACATTCCAAAGCAGCAAAACACAGGAGAAGCAAATGAGGTAATATTGTTTTTCTTTTTCTCTGAGGCTTTTCAGCTTCCCAGGAGAAGAATCCTGGACAAGGGGATTTTTCCAGAAAATATGATGGTGACAGGCACCTGCAATAGAGACACCATCACAAACTGCAGGTCCACACAGGAAACTCTGCTGGCTTATAATGGAACTTTGTGGGACAAAGAGAATTCCCAGATTGTTACATGCTGGTGGCTTACTGAGTTACTTTGGATTTATTTATGTATTTTTTCATTTAATTCTGGTAATATTTTAAATTGGAATAGCAATGACCCTAAAGAACCTGAAAGCATGCTGTTCCTTACATGGGAATGGCTTCATGTCCAGGGCACAAACCTGAAGACCAAGAGCTGGCACAGATTTGGAGAGCAGAGAAAAGACAGTGCCACAGGATTCAAAAAAATAATAATAAATGATGGTTAAGGAAAAACTGATGTTTGGGATGAATATCTGCAGAACGCATAAAGCAGACCCATAAGTTTATTTATTGTTCCCGTGAAGTCAAATTCATATTGGCTGTTATTTTTTAGGTTAAGACAGAATAAAGTTCTTAATGTGTGCTAAAAACCAAAAAACCAAGATGAAGGAAATGCTTCCTTCCTCTAAAGTGCAATTTTCAGTGAATTGTTCTGTGTTATCTAAGAAACATAGGCTGTGCTCTGCGCATAGACTTTTGTCCTCGGAATGAACAATTTTGGACAGTTTCAGCAGCTGTGATTATGTGTTTCTTCCCCAACTGTATAATGGAAAAATGACCCAGTGCTATTTTTCTTCCATTGAATTAGCTGGGTTGGAAGGTACATTCAAGGTCAGGTTCCAACCCCCTGCCTTGGGGCAGGAGCCAGGGCCACATCGTCCCTGGGTGGGCTCGAACCACCAACCTCTCGGTTAACAGCCGAACGCGCTGACCAATTGCGCCACAGGGACCGCCTGGATGGCTGCAAAAACTGTGGGAATCTGGCATTTAGGGACAGTTGGGGAGTGCTGGGTAAATGATTCAACTCAATGGTCTGAAAGGTGTTTTCCAACCTAAATGATTCTGTGACTTTAACCTTAAAATTCCAATAAACTACATGTGAGTGTTTATGGTATTTACTAACCAGTAATTTACAATTTATGTCTTTTTATGAATGCCAAGTGAATAGAAAGAGATCAGCAGCCCACTGCACTGCTGGAGACATTCAGAGGTTACGTTGCAGCCTATAAAGATTCACTTTTAAGAATATTAATTCAAACTTCCTACCTGTATTTTAGCCATTCCCTCTGGAATGAGAAAAGGTGTAACACGTAAAATCACAGTGATCTCTTCTTTCCTCTTGATTCATGGGCTTCTTAATGCTAAATTTCTCCAAATGTTTCTTCCCTAACAGAATTGCTAGTGTCTCCAAGATCTTCCCCACCATTATGTTGTACAAGATGTGGGAGGAAGGAAAAGTCACATCCCTTGATGACCCCTTGGAACGTTATGCCCAGAACTTCGTTATCAAGAACCCTCTGGGGAGGCTCAAGGACTCAGAGCAGAGATACACAGCAGATGGCCTGGTGTTTTTGGAAAAAGGCTCGGTGCCCCTGAAGCCATCCCTGGTCACCCTGCGCAGAATGGCCAGTCAGCTCTCAGGTGAGGCAGCTCCCTGAGTGTCCCTGGGCCTCTCTGCCCTGGAAAGACACCTCAGAGAGAGCAGACCATATTCCAGGAATACAAAGGAGCTGGTGGGAGGCTGTTTCCCAGTCTGGACCCTGCACTGTGCATTTCCCAGGGATCAGGCAGGTCTCTGGGAAGCAGGGTGTCAGAAATGTCATGGAGTGCTCCAAGGGAACTCTTGTCCAGGACCTGCCAGGAAAGGGGCTGAGATGAGGTTTTTTCCTCTGCAAGATGAACACAGATTCCTTTCAGGTGAACACAGATTCCTTTTTCCTCACTACCATGACTTGAAATCAGGTTCCAATTGCACAACAGTATTTTGTACTCCAGCCCTGAGCGCTTTCATTTTTCTGAGATGTAGAGTTGAGGGTCAAATCCCTTTGCTTTGAATAGAAAGACCTTGATTGCTGAGCTAAATTTAGCTGTCAGTGTGGTTCCTGATCCGGGATTCCTGAGCTATTTATAGCTTGGCATTTGCTGTCAGAGAAGTGTTAGTCTGCTGCTACCTTTAGAATTGGGGAACTCATACATCAAGGGAGAAGGAGCTCACAGCACTAAGAACTTTACCCTTTCTCTGAAACAAAGCTGCTAATACTTGACTGAGGGATTACAAAAAGTAATGGCCAAAGACATTGATATCACATGCGGTATTTTGGTCAATCTCTGTAACACTTGTGTTTTTCTTGATTAGAATAAAAGCCCTAAAATTAGGACCTAAAATCAAAATACCACGGCTGCAACTTGCAGGACCTCAGGATGGGGTACGGCATCATCTGAAGAAAGCCAATATGAAAATGAGGGCTCCCCAAAATGGGATGATACTGAAACCTGGAAAGAAGCAGATAAACAACCCAAAGTGGCCAGTGGCCACATCCCTGCCCAGCCCCTCTCCCTGCAGACAAGGTGTGGCTCCATCCAGCCTGATGTTGTTTTCAGAGGAACCAATTCTGCCTGGTCCCCTCTGACTATCCTGAGCACCTGAAGCTGCTCTGACTGCTCCTGTCACCCAAGGAGGTGTGACGTGCACCCCAGAAATGTTGTAAGGAGCATTAGTCAAGGGAGTACCTGGTCATGGCATAATTGCTTGTATTATGCAGCCCTTCCATTGCTTCCATCACTGTGTTAGATTTGTGCCCCTGCTCAAACGCTCCTGTGTATTTTTGGATTTTAGAATGTGGCCCAAATTTCCCAGAACACCCCCAGAGGACACACCAACCCTTGGACCCTGACAATTCAGCAGAAGGAGGTGTACAGTTTCAAAATCCCAACTGCAAATCAGAGGAATGTTCCGGTTCCACTTTCCGTTTGCTGTGTGTCAAACCCCAAAAAGGAATAAGTTCTGCTTAGCGCTGGGATCAAAGCCACTGCATGACACATTGTAAAGTGGGTTTCATCTAAATTCTTCCAGTGAAACTGATCTGTAATAGATCCTCATTATCTGGTCTCTCCATTGCATATTACAGAAGTAACTCCAAAGGTTTTTCTCCTCAGCCCTCGATGGGCCCGTTGCTGGAGGGAAGCTCCAGCTTGTTAAGACTGTGATTTTCCAGTCCACACGAATGACAGGATAGGATGTGATTGTAAATTATTAACAACGTGCTTGTCACTTCAATTAGCAGCCCATGAGGTAGAAATCAATGACTCTGGATTATTTTATGCTCTGGTTTATCATTTCCAATGAACCTCAAGGAGACACTGCACTGCTGTCACAGAGCTGGTGAACTCTCCCACTGCTCCAACATTTTCTTTGCTGTCACTGGGGCAAGTACATAATGAAGGAGCCCATTGTCCACTGGAAGACGTCTGCATCTCTTATCTGTTCGTGCAGCTGCACAAATAACCCCAGAGCAGGGGGCAGAACAGTGCTCTCACTCCAGCTCAAATGCCGAGTTCAGGCCAGCTGAGAAAAACAAGTGTTGCTGCCAAAAAAGAATGGGGCTTCATTGAGCCTTGCCAGGATGCAGGACAAGAGGAAAAGGCCTCAAGTTCCACCAAGGGATGCTTAGATCACATATTAGGAAATAAATTTTCAGAGGAAGGGTTGTAAAGCATTGGCAAAAATTGCTCAGGGAAGTAGTGGAGTCACCATTCTGGATGGCTTTAAAAAATGTGAGAAGTGGCACTTGGGGACATGGGTTAGTGGTGGAGAGGACAGTGCTGGGTTAATGGTTGGATTCCATGATCCTGGAGGGATTTTCCAATCATAGTGAATCCATGATTAAGACATGGTCACTGAGCACATGATTGTGAGTCATTTTTCTGTCAAAAACATACATTTCCCAATTTCCTCCCAAACATCCACATTGAAGCCCATTGCAAATGGCAGCAAGGATTCCATTCCAAAAGTTATCCAAGTTCTGGCCTAGGCAAGCCATAGATCCTGTGCAGAGGAGCTGGGTGATTAAAAAGTACTGACCAAAAAATTTTAGGGAATCCATGTTCAGTGAGGAATGAAAAGAACTTGATATTTTCTGCATTTAGAAACCCTGAATAATTAAAAGTGGAAAGAAGCCTGTTTTTTTACATTCAGAAACCCTGAATAAATGATACTAAAGATGAGGGGGAAGATAAAAATATTTTAGGCCAAGCCTGGAGTTTTCCAGAGAAGCTTAGGCCTTCTGTGGTGAAGTGTAAAGAATGAAATCCTGTTAAAAGGAGCTGTTACACACATTTGAAATCCAGGGAATGCAGTCATGTGGAAATACAGGGATATCCTAACACCCCATTTGCCCCTCTCTTCCAAACCACACTTGGAGATCCAGGATAATTTCCATCATTCCTCAAGGTGTTTTCACTGAGATGCAGCAGCCCAGAGCTGATGTTGGTTGGACCTATGTAAGGCACAGTCAAGAGTCCATGACTTGATGCCATGTCCTGCAGTCAGGAGTCCTTGATGCCATGTCCTGCAGCCCAGCAGGAGCAGCTCCTTGCTGTGTTTCCAGAGCTCTCATGTCCACCACTGGTGCTTCCATTTTGCCATTGAATCTTGCCTTTGTTCTGTCCTCACCAGAGGCATCATTTCCATGATTTCTCTCTTTCTGTGGCCCAGGTCTGCCCAGGAGGCTGCGATCCACCAGCCTGCTCTGGAAGGGCAGCACTCAGGATGCCCTCACGCTGCTCAAAGACGACGTCCTGGTGGCTGACCCAGGAACCAGGTCAGACACATTCCTTTAGGAGCTTTTGGTCTGGATCAGGATTCTCCACCCTCAACCCCATCCCCAGCCTCCATGGCTGGTGGATAAAGGCAGCTATTCCCAAAGGGAGCTTCAGCCATCTCCCCACACTCCTGGCAGAGGCTGGGAAAAAGACTCTTGGGGGTGTCAGGGTTGGGTTTGGTGTTTTAAGCCTAGATGAGCCAAATTTAACTGCTATAGTTCACTTTATGAGCCTTAAATGATGCAGGTTTTCAAAAGTGGAAAGGGACTTTGTTTTGAATGGTTTAAATCATCACAGGTTTCAGGTAAAATCATGCCTATGGTGAATTGTGTGTCTCTAAATTATCAAAAAGGTCTATGAATTCTTGTTTCAATTCCTGTATCCTGTTAAAAGTCTGTTACCTGGGTTGCAACCACTCAAAAATATAATGAAATCATAGAATCTCAGACTGATTTGGGTTGGAAAGGACCTTAAAGATAATTTTTCTCCCGCCCTCTGCCATGGGCAGGGACACCTTCCACTATCCCAGGTTGCTCTAAGCCCTGTCCAACCCAGCCTTGGACACTTCCCCACAACCTTCAACAGGATCCAGTGGACAACAGATGAGGGAAAGGATTCAAACTAACTGGGAAGAAACTTTCTACGACTGCAAAATTGTTTGGTAATTAATTACACCCTGAAATAATTTACCCAGGATGGCTGAGGATCTACCACTTACTTTTGTTAGTTCTGTCCCATGTCATGTAGGAGGCTACAACAGATATTCCTTAAAGGATTTTAGGATTTTAATACCATCATCTTCTTTGGATTTTTATCTTAATTGTAACTTATCTCCATTGGTATCTTTATTTTATGATCCCCCTGAAGATAAATAAGGACATCCCCTCACAGTCTCTCAATTCCTTATTAATTGATATGTTGGTAGTTTTCACTCTCTCTCCTTGTTCCTGGTTATGCTTCCCAGCTAACAGATAATTCTTCCCAAAGGAAGTTCACATTCACTGATACAGATGTTTTAACATATTTTTCTGTGTTGAAATTCAGCTCCATTTCAGATACAAGGTTTTACATACAGAATGTGATTGTTCTTAGGGTAAGAATATATATGCTCACCATGCTTTTATTCAACTAAATGGGCTGGAAAAGGTTGAAGTGGTACCAAATTTATGATCTAAATAGGTCTCAATGAGATGTGTGGCTCCACACAATTAAAAAAACCAACAGGGTTGAAAATTTAATGAATTTTGAAAATGTGTTTTTAAAAAATGCCCCTTCATGTTTTCATGCCATTAAACTTCATTCAACTCTGAAGACATAAATCACTTGATGGTTATTAAAGACTGGTGTACTCAAGTTTCTTTAATGATTCCACATTGCTGGATGCTGCTTTGTGGGCTTTTAAGTGCTCTTTAAGTGCTTTTACCATCTTAAGGTAGCTTAGGTATCTAAGTGATTATCCCATGGCAAATCCCCAAAGAGGTTTATGCAGGATTTTGAGACCTTTAAGGTGAGCACCTGGAACTCCCCATGCTGCTCTTAAAAATAATGGATGGTGAACAATTATAAACAGCAAGTCAGGCTATGCAAATATAGAGGAGTTGTTTCTTTTCCATCTCCAGCTCTCTCTGTACATCAGGGTTAAACAGCTCTGCTGATGTTCCCGTAAAACATTTCTCTTTCTTGATTTAACAACAAATCATGGCAACAACATGCAGCTTTTCTTGTGGGAATCCATAAAATCAGAGGGTTTTGGGAAAGCTGCAAAAGGCAGGCTTCAGAGACAGCAGAACTATGTTTAGAGCTAAGCAGTAGCCATGAGATAGGTCAGCAGAAAAATTATGGAAAAAGTAGAAAAGCAAGGACAAATAGAACAATGGTCTGTGTATTAACGGTTGTCCTTAACTCCCTAAGCTGCAGAAAAATATATCTAGCAAGATATTTGGAAGTTTTAAGCTTAAAAATGGAGCTCTGTGCATTGTGTTTTAAGGCTTACAAGCAGGTATTGTATTCAAAATAAACAAGCATTTTTTTAATCAAAGGTACCTGTGCTTATAGTAGTTGGATGGAACTACTGTCAATATGCTTTTGGTTTGTGTGATGGGTCAAAAACTTTTAAAGTAAGTTGTAACATTAAGTTCTTGGTCTGCTGCCTGGGATGTGAGCTGATGGAATCTTCCCATTGTCATCACCATGTAATGAGACTGATGCTGGAAAATAAAACAGCTCAAGGCACGTCCCTCAGCAGTCCCATCCTGTTCATGATTTGTACATAGCCCCCGGCCGGTGATATTTCTCTGTCTCCCCTTCATCTGCCATTCCATAAAATGTGAATTTTTCCCTAAAGAAGAGAGACCCAGCCACTGATTTTGCATATCACTGATGAACAGCTGATCCCAATATATTCCTCTTCCTTCCAGATGCCACTACAGCAACCTGGCCTTCTCCCTGATGGCCCACGTGCTGGCTGAGCACGCGGCCGATGGGCAGTACCAGCGCTGGATCTCGGAGAACATCCTGGAGCGCCTGGGCATGGAGGACACGGGCTTCGACATCACGGCGCCCGTCCGCTCCCAGATGGCCGTGGGCTTCTACGGCAGCCAGCAGCCAGCCCCGCTCTACGACCTGGGCTGGTACCGGCCCTCTGGCCAGATGTACTCCACGGCTGCCGACCTGGCCAAGCTGGCCATGGTCTTCCTGGGCACTTACCACCGCCGGCTGCTCGAGCCCGACACGGTGAAGACGATGCTGACACCCCTGCTGAAGTGCTCTGTGGATTACTTTGCTAACAAGACAGGCACACCCTGGGAGATCAATGAGCAGTTGGGATATGATGTCATCAGGAAGGATGGGGACCTTGATGGTTACTCAGCAACCTTCTCTCTCATCCCCAAGCTCCGCCTGAGCTTCATTGTGCTGATGGCAGGGCCCAGACCGCAGGGTGGGGACATTGTGACTCAGACATACGAGTATCTCATCCCTGCCATGGAAACAGCGTTCAGAGAGGCTGACAAAAGCTTGGTTCCTCCTCCAAACCCAATCCCTTATGTTGGCTACTACACCTATTCCAACCTGACTTTCTATGAGATCAAAGTTGGAATTGGTGGGGTGCTGCTCATGCAGCAGTTTGGGCCTCACGTGGAAGAGCTGATCCCTGAAAAGTATCGGACAATCAAGCTCCACCACCTGGAAGATCGCGTTTTCCAAGTCGTTTTTGACAAGGAGTTCCCGTGTGTTCTGCACCTGGGCTCTGCCTCCATCTCACTGGAGACACAGAATGGGCAGCTCTTTAACTTCTACCCCTTCGACCGCAAGGGTTTGTCCCCTGGCTTTGATGCCCCGGGGCTGAACACCTACAATGTGGTGCGTGTCCTGCGCAAGCCCGTGTTCTACAGCTAAACATGCCATGCTCTTCCCTCCACTCCTGGGAGCTGGCTCCAAATCTGTGTCTTACCAGACTCTCCTGCCTCTGTGGCATTGTGGATGCCATTCAAAAAGGAAGGATGGAGGCAAATGACTCTTTTGCCAAACAAATCCTTCCCACTTTTAAGATGACTTTAATGACTTGTCATTGGCCCCCAGCAGTGCACAGCAGGCCTGCTGGCACCTAGACACACCTGCAGGAAAAAGAAGTGGGAATGTGCTGGATGGATGTGTTTGGATGCCATAAAAAAAGCTAGGCACTAAAGTGTCCACTCTTATTTTATCTGTTTGATGACTACTGTGGTGATCAACTACTATCATCAAAGGGCTGAGAATTCCCTGGTTCTCTCAGAAAATGTCTCTTTGTCAGTCTAAGGATTTTCCCAGGGCTTTTCAAGAGCCTGTCTATCACAAACAAGATCCCTTACCTGGGTTTGCCAAAAGCATTACGTGCTAAAAAATGGCGCCAGTCTGACACCAGGCCCTGCTTGGGATCCCTGGGGAGTGAGGGTCTGTTTCTTTCCTGGATCATAAACTTTTAAAAGTGCAGAGCAGTGTGGTTCTGTCTTGGCTCCTTGGCTGGTCCTTCAAAGGATGTGGGAGCAGTGTAGAAGCTGAAGGTCACTGCTGGGTGTAGGGGCACAGGAACATAAGGTGGGATGTTCCAGCTGGACTCAGCTCTGTAATGGTGTCAATATCCAGGAAAGTGTGTGACCATGGTGTGGAAATTCAGGAATCATGGGAACGTTTCGGCATGTTTTGGGCAGGATGTCTGGATACAAACGTACCCACTGGGTTTCTGCAGCTGGGAGTGAAGATCTGGGGGAAAGTGCATCAGCCTGGGGAGCACCACCTTGGTGACAGTGCCCGTGCACCTGCAGAGTCACTGGTGCATTTTGTTATCTCTTCCTGTGCCCACGCCATGCCAAGGCAGGCAGGACAGTGAAATGGGTCACACCAACCCCAGGCTGTGCTCCAGGTGTGGGCAGAGTGCCTGGACTCCTGCCCAGGAGGTGCTGGTGACAGTGGCTGAACATGAGCACAGGTGTGCCCAGGTGGCCAAGAAAACCAACAGCACCTGGCCTGTCCCAGCCATCGTGTGACCACAGGACCAGGGCAGTGATTGTCCCCCTGTGCTGGGCACTGCTGAGGCCCCACCTCGAATCCTGGGTCAGTTCTGGGCTCCTCATGACAGGAAAGCCCCATTGAGGGGCTGGAGTGTGTCCAGAGAAGGGAATAGAGCTGGGAAAGGGTCTGGGACACCAGGAGCAGCTGAGGGAGCTGGGAAAGGGCTCAGCCTGGAGAAAAGGAGGCTCAGGGGGGACCTTGTGGCTCTGCACAATTCCTGACAGGAGGGGACAGCCGGGGGTTCAGGCTCTGCTCCCAGGGAACAGGGACAGGAGGAGAGGAAGCACCCTCAAGTTGCACCAACAGATATGTAGGTTGGATATTTGGAAATGTTTTTCTCAGAAAGAGTGTTGGAATTGGAATGGGGCAGTGGTAGAGCTACCATCTCTGGAGGTGTTCAAAAGATGTGTGAATGTAGCACCTGGGGTCATGTGTAGAGGTGGCTCTGGCAGTGGTGGAGGAACAGTTGGACTCAATGACCTTGAAGATCTGTTCCAGCTTCAGTAAATCAATGGTTCTGTGCTGTCAATGGCCAACACCACCTCTCTCTGATGAGGACAATGTCAGACATGAAGACAGACAGGACCATCACAACTGCACAGTCCTGGCTCCTCAACGCCTCTCCAAAATTAGGGAATTTTATGGTTTCAGCCCTGGGTGGAGCTGAAATAAAAGCAAGCAGAGGGGCAGGGCAGGATAGTTCTGACCTTAAAGTGAATATCCAAACTGCAGGGCATAGCAGAGGCTGCACAGCATGGAAATCCAGAGGGAAATGTGACAGGGGCACTGCACAAGGTCTTATAGAAACTTGCACAATCAAAGACCCTTCCAAGTGCATGTTCTGGTATGAGGTGTATCCTCTTGCAGAGCAATATCCTGCTGCTGCTGGTCCACACAGACTCTTGGATGTGGATATGTCTCAGAGGATGAGAAAAAAAACCCTCTGATCCCTTCTCTCTGGTTCTCTCAGTGCTTTCACTCTGTGGGCTGTTCTTCAGCTTCAGTTTTGAATGAAGACACCATCACTGAAGGCTCAGAAATTCCCTGCCATTTCTCAGATAATTTCAGTTCCCTGATCAGCACCTGGAACCACGCAAACCTTGCCTTACAGAGCTGCTGCTGTGTTGATTTCCCCTGGACTTTGTAGAAGATCACATCTCATACCTTGTACAACGCCGTATGTTCAATATTTAGTCTGGGCTCTAGCAACAGCAATAAATCCTGTGGAAATGCCACTGTCCTGTGTGGTCACACCCAGAGGCATGAGTGCAGGCACATTTGGTGCTGATTTCCTGAGGACAATATCACTGCCATGACACTCCTGACACAGCCAAGCCCATGGGAAGGGATGTCTTATTCTAAGATCCTGGAGCGGTCCAATGCTGGTTCTTTTGAGTGAGGGCTATGAGCCAGTGAGGGGCTGTCCTTCTTGCTTTGAAACAAAAGAAGTGATTGTTTACCCACTAAAGCTTCCAAGAAAAATTAGGATTTATATCCCATGTCACTCACTGGCCAGGAGGAAGCACCACACTGGACAACCTCCATCTGTGTGATGATGGAAAGCTGGGGATGTTTTAGTTTTCCATCAGAAACGCAGACGCCAAGAAGTCTTTTCTAGTGAGTCACCCTCACACCCGTTGACCAACTTTTGGGGGCTCTAATTCACTCTCATTGACAGCAAATCGTGTTCTTTACCACTCCTGAGTCAAATAGCAAAGCTTATCTCACCAAAGCCTGGGTCACCCTGAGAAGGTGAACAGGAACTCAGTGTGGGCAGGAGAACCCTTCCCTGGCACAGAGGTGCAAAAGGGGACTTGGAAAGATCTGTACAGGGGATTTGGGAGAGACTGTGCATGGCAGACAGGAAAAGGTGGAGTTCTGGGGTAGTCCACTCAGTCATGGAGAGCAGCCAGAGTCACAATCCTCAGTCCAAACGTCTTTTTGTAATTTGGTGCTAGAGCAGCATCCTGAGAAGAGCAGAACCTGCTCTGCCACTGGGAGGGAGGCGTCGGGGGGTGACAGGGGTGACCTGACTCAATTAGCAGGTGTTTTACACCAGCTCTGTGTGAATTTGCCTTTTTTTTCTTGAACTTTTACAGAATCTAAGTTACCACTATGAATAAGGTTTTGTGTATGCTTGCTGCTGAATTTAAAAATATCCCACTGTTATTTCACCCGTGTCAGAGACTGGCTCCACAATCCGTACAACAAACATGCAAACTCTGCCCATCTGCTCCCATTTCACTGAATCTGTGCTTTAAAAAGTGACTCAATGTGTTTGCAACAGCCTATAGAAACACAGGGCTTAGAAATGTTTTCAGAATTACTCATCGGGGAACCGAACAAATAGAAAATGCTTCATTAACATTCCCAGCATCAAAACCAGACAAAAACAAAATTCACTTTATTGGTTTAAGAGACCAAATTCTGCCCTAAGGAGCAGTAATGAAACCACATAATATTGTAACAGTGTCCCTTAAACTGTAGTTACTCTACAAGTTAGAAGACTCTGGACCACTAAGAATGAGAATAATCTGGCAAAATATAAACACCTACATCTCAGAACTTCGAACCCTTTGAACTCCTTTCTTAGTGAGTTTTAATGACTCCAGTCAGCAGAGTGGATTCCTCTCACGTCAAAGGGTAAAATTGGGATAAATTGACAAATCACACTCTACAAATCCCCAGCCCCCCGCTGGCTGGGATGAACCCAGGCCCATCTGTCATGAGCACCTCTTCAGTTGGAAGGGAAACACTTCCAGAACCTGCTCTCAGGTAAGGACAAGTTCTCAACTTGCTCACCACCATTGTCCTGAAGACATGAGGGTCACAGTAACAGCTCAAAACAAAACAAGGTCCCATTCTAACCTGACATTGTTTATGATGACTTCTTCCCCTTTGCAAGGACTCTGCCTTCAGCAGTATCAGCTCAGGTGAGGATCACTCTGATATCTGATATGCATAAAGGGATGGCTGTGCTCCCATTCTCTCTTGCAGCTACATCTCATTTATGAGGACTTTGCTCTCATTCTCTTTTGCAGTTGTGTCCCACTTATCCCCAGCCCTCACTGCTCCAAGCTCCCTGTACCTCCAGCCCATGGAGCCCTCACCTTTCATCCCTTTCCTCTCAGAGCCTGAAGTGGAAATTCACATTATATCCCACAAATTCACATTATCCACATTATCCACCCATTGTCCTGAAAAGTGCTTTTTCCTCAACATGCAGTGCTCTGGCACACCCACCCCAGCCCCTCACGGCTAATGAGCAAACTTGGTTTTAATGGTCCAGGTAGAATTATTGCACAGGCAGAGCTGAAATGCAGTTATATTACAGTCTCCAGCACTAGCCAAGCTGACAAAAAATTACGAAAAAACAATAAAAGTAAATTGATGTTTCATGCCCAGAAACACTCAAAGACATAAAAACAGAAAGAAAAAAAAATTTTCTCCCCTGGGCAGGATTCCAGGCCCTTTTGCAGATACAAACAGGAATTGAGGGAATACAGCATAGTTGAAGTATAGTCACAAGCGATCACTGAGATGGTGTGTGCAACCTGTAATTAAGGGTCTAATTATTTACCATGGACACTTGGGAGTCTCCCAGACCTGCCCATTGCACACACAAAGGTTCCTGGCTTCATGGGATTTTGAGGACTCTAGGCATTCACTCCAAGCCAAGACACAAAGATTATCACAAGCCAGAACACTTACACATCAGGACAGTCCTGCTGCTCCTCCAAACTTCTTGGAAGGAATTTGGGTGGAGCTTGCAAGTCTGAAGTGACCTGTGCCATGCAGCCTCTCCCAGGGATGTCACACAGTCCTTCTCAGTGCCATGCTCTGGGTGACAACGTGGTGTCAGGTCAGAGGTTGGACTCAATGATTTCAAAGGTCTTTTCCCACCTAATTGATTCTGGCATCCTTGTCTCCCACACTTCCCTGTCATTCCCACTCTGTTCTCTTCAGCCCAGGTGCTGCCCAGTGCCACAGCACAGGGTAAGAATCTTCTCCCCCTCCTTCCCACTCGTGCTCTGGCTGTAGCTGCTCTGGGCAGGTGCTGAGCCTCCCCTGGCAGCCATTCCCGATGCAAACCCAATTATCAGGATTGTGGGTTGGTGCCAGCTCTGCCTGGCAGCAGCTCCTGTTTAGTTCCCAATTTATTCCTCCAAGGAGTGATATTTCTGCTAGGGATGGGCAGGCACATTTCATTTCATTTCAGCTCCACCTGAGCACCATGGGTGAGATGTGAGAGCATCCTGCTGGCAAAAGGTTGTGGAAAAACATGGGAAGAGAGGAGTCAGCAGGAGGATGGAATGAGCACGAGAGGGAGCTGAATATAAAAATGTCCAGCCACAATTTCCAATCACTTTCAGCTAATTATCAGATATACTGATGAAGATGTAAGAAAAGCAGTTGGTTAAATCAAAAATCTGAAAGATGAGAGCAAAGTGCTCCCAAACAGGCAATTGGAAAATATTTTGCCCTGCAGCCCCCAAACTGGGAGAAATGAGCTCTGCTGGGAAGAGCAGGTCAGTTCCAGGGTGACAAATAGGCTGTTTCCCACAAATTGTGGAAGAAAGCTGCCACAGCTCCACGGGAGGAGCTGGTAAAACTGGGGAAATATTCACCATTCCAGTGTCAGTTCTCTTGGCCAGAGTGTTTAGTTGCTGTTGGTTTGGGTTCAGCCCCATCACTCCCAAAAATCTGCTGACACTGTGTTTATTGTAAGAGATGAAGCCCCTCAGGGGTGTCACTCTGGGTCCCCTCCTGCCATTGCACCTCAGTGCCCCTTCCCTGTGAGGATGCAGAAAAGCCTCTGATTACTTAACACCACGCAGGTTCCCTGGTGTCTGCCAGGAAATCTGGGACAAAGTGGGACATAAAATGTCCCTGGAACACCTCACACACCAATGGGAGTTACTGGCTGGAGGGTGGGACACACTGTGGGACACAGGGGAAGAGCATTGAAGGACTACAAGTCTACAAAGACTTATCTGTGGGAGGTGGGGAAAAGACCAATCAAGGGGCTTTGGAGAGCAACAAAGATGAAAAAATAAAGAGATAAGGAAATAAAGGGAGCCTCCAGCTTCCCTTTTGCTTGTCCAAGCTGGAAGATGTCAGATCTCAGTCTGAGCCTTCCTTGTGCCATGTGATGCTACATGAAGTCCTGTATCTGCTGAGATGTCCTGACTGACTTGGAGTCAGGAGGGGCTGGGCTTCACTGGGGTAATGGCCACTGTTTGCCATGACAGTAAATTCAAAAATGGGAGGTGTCCCCAAAAAGGATGTGCACAGATTTTGGGATGGCTCCCAGGATGGAAACCTTCCTGGATATTCACAGCCAACGCTGGCTGATCTAGAGAATCACAGCACATGGAATAGTTTTGGTGGGAAAGGACCTTAGAGCTCATCCAGTTCCACCCCCTGCCACAGCCAGGGACACCTCCCACTGTCCCAGGCTGCTCCAAGCCCCATCCAGCCTGGTCCTGGACATTTCCAGAGATGGGGCAGCCACAGCTGCTCTGGGCACTCTGTGCCAGGGCCTGGCCACCCTCACAGCCAGGAGTTCCTTCCCCATGTCCCACCTAACCCTGCCCTCTGGCAGTGGGAAGCCATTCATGGCAGAGCATTTAATTCATCCAGGAGTCAGTGATTTCAGCATCAGGATTTTGTCTTATCCTTTTCTAGCATGGGCTTGAAGGAAGCTCAGGTAACACAACACCCATCTGTCCTGACACCCCACTCATGTCTGAAACAAAGAGTGAGGTTCCTGTGAGGTGATTGGGGTGTCCTCAGAGTGATGCCCTGCCCTGGGAGCTGTGCTGCTGCTGGCAGAGAGCAGGAGCTCATGTGGGGTGTGAGCTCAGGGCTCCCAGAGCAGGAGCAGGTTCAGGGAGTGCAGAAGCCCCTGAGGAGCTGGGAAGAGAAGGAATCTGAGCCAAGGAGATTCACAGGCACGGGGGGAGAGGGCACCACCCAGTGCTCCTGCCCAAGTGCAGCTGGGATTTAATCTGCTGCTCCAATAGCCTGGAACATGAGCAGGATGGAAGCAAGCCAGGCCACGCTGCATGTCCTGGAAGCCACCCAGGGCTCCCTGGTGCAGAAAACAAATGCTCAAAACAGTCATGGGTGCAATCAGCAGTTCCCCCTCACGCAAGGGCAGGGCACATCAGACAACTCCTGTGATGGGATTGAGTCGCTGTGTGCTGAGGTGTTGCTGTGACATTGTGACCATCTGCAAGGATGGCCCTGGAGCCCTCTCAGAATAAAGGAATGCTTGGAACAACACACTAATCCAATAAAAACTGGGGGTTCCATCAATGGAGGGTGAAAGGGAGGAGGAAAAAGTAAAAAGAGAGGAATATTTGAGCACAAGGTATGGGAGAGGGGCTGGCAGTGCCAGCAGGCCTGAGAGGAGCAGGGGCTGAGTGGTGAGCACAGAGCTGCCTCTAAGGGCAGCAACCACCCTGGAGACCCTCACAGGAAGACTCAGGGTGTGCAAAGTGCTCACAGCCACACCAGGGCTCCTCTGTGACACTGCTGCTGCTCTGCTCAAGGGGCTTTTGTTACCAAAAATATAAAATTAGCAGTATGGTTAAATGTGGGGGAAGCTCAGAGGGGATGCTCTTTTGAGATGCCAGGGTTTCTGTTGGTCCTCAGCAGACTCAGAATTTGAGTGGTGACCTCAGAAGTCAACAGCAAACTTTGAAATTCCTCAATTCCTGTGAAACACAGTCCCTGGGACAAGTCTCCACTCAGCCCCACAGGCTCCCTTCACCCAACAAGATATTGAAGACTGAATTTTTCTCAGACTCTTTCTCATTTCCATCTTGTCCTAGAAAATTCTCCAGCACTAAATTACCTCTGTGGAATGTATTTTTTGAGGTAAGAGACCACAGGAACTCCTGACCTGCTGCTTGTTGGGAGGATTTCTCTGCCCAGCTTTGGTGCAGACATTGAAGTCATCTAGGGAGACACAATGCAGCAGATGAAGACTGGGCTGGAGATTTCAGCCTTTCACAGCTATCTGCAGTTTCTTCCTAAGAAATTCCTTCCTATGCCAGTTGCTTTGAGAAAATCCTCATACCTCACAATGCTCTGTTTGAGCATTGATTGATTATTTTGTAATCTCTGCATATCAGCACTGAAGTGCTACATCAGGGACTCCACTGGGCCCAGCAGTTATAATTTTACAAAGTCCTTTTCCCGACAAATAATGTAACTCAGAATCCCAGGAAACCACTAAGCAAATTAAAATCCGATGCACAATAAACAATTCAGCTTTAAAAAATACACAGCACAATAAATGAACCAGAACTGGCCCTGTTCCCATCCACAAAGGAAGATTAGTGGGAGCAGTGTGACCTCTGCAAAACATCAAAACATCAAAACATCAGGAGTGCAGTATAAAAGTGTCCACCCCCTTTAATTGCTGCTTTGCCTTGATTGAAAAATATCAGATATTTTCTGAAAGGGACCATAAACCTCCCATAAATTTTGTTTCAGAGAAATGCAAATCCCTTTCTGTCAGTAACCCAGCACCCAAAGTGTGCCCAGTGCAGAGCAGCTGAGCTCTTGTGGAGAGGAGATCAAGGCCACAAGATCTGTCCTGGATTCCTCCTCCTGGTCAGGACTGAGAGGCACTGGGGCCAAGTGTTCCAGGGGGTGGAAATGGATGGGCTTAAAGGTCCCTTCCAACCAAAATCATTCTGGCATTCTGTACAATTCTATTTATTTTCCCTATTATTCATCATGGATCCGGGACAAACTTTGACATTTCTGGCAAAATCATGCATTTCCCTAAAAGTTCTTAATTTAAAAAGTGAGCAGGAAAAATACAGGATTCCTGAGTAACAAAATAGATTTGTTATGACTCCCTGTACCCAAAATGCTGGCAAAGCAATTCCTGCAGCTCCAATTTCTGTCCAAGGGACTGTGCTGTCCCCATGGGCAAAGCAACTCTGGGGATTTCTCAGCCCACTTTGGGACATGGTGGTTTGGGAGTTGTGTCCATGATCACAGAGCCCCAACACCTCCACTGCCAGTTGTCTTTCATAATGGTTTTTTTTTTTTCCAGTTTTGACTCACGTCTTTCAGAAGATTTATAATAGCTCAGCACCTGGGAAGGGATTCCCAATTGGCTTTTTATTTTTTTATAACTGACAAACCTTAACAAATTCACTTTTCCATCTGTTGTAGAGGTGTCCATGGGCAGGGACACCTTCCACTATCCCAGGTTGCTCCAATGTCCAGGACACTTCCAGGGATGGGGCAGCCACAGCTCCCCTGGTTCTCAGAGAGACAATTTGGATGGTGGAACCCCAAACAAATTACAGGAGATGGGTTAATTGTGAGGAGTCCTTTGATTGTGTGTCCTGCAAGGCTGGATTTTCCTGTTTTGCACATGGAAAAAATCTACCACAGAAGTGTTTACAGTGATGTCTTTTCTCCTGATTTATTACAATGGAAATTCAGGAGCCATCTGTGCCTATTTTTTTTTTCTGTAATATTAAAAAAGAAAAGGTACTGAGGCAACAGAGCCAAGCTTACTAAAATAGGAAATTTCAATTGTGTTGCATAAGGATGTATTTTTCTTGCTTTGTTTAGGCTGTATTTTGCTAATGCTTATTTTATTTGAACAACTGGAAAGTATTTTCTGATCCTTATTTTTCATTTGGAAGCTGAGAACAAACTCAATTTTTTACCTACACCATGAGATACTGTAGTAAATATATTTTTTAAATCTTTTGTTTGTGGAGATAAATGTGTATAAAAACTGTAAATTCATGTAAATGTATGCAAATATAGTATCTTGAAGACAAAGAAAATGCTGTTTCAGGTGTTTGGGTGGTTTGGATGAATATGGCATAAGCATCTCCTTGCTGTTGTTTGTGTGGTTCACCACAGAGATAAAACAACAGCAGGTTGTGGCAGAAATTCCCACAATTTCCCACTTGTGATTTCACTTTGGTCTCACAATCACAATTTCAGAAATCTTTATGAACTAACTATGGCAAATACTCCTCTGGCTGTGTGGTATTTTCAGGGTCCCCGTCAAAGGGAGGAATTGATGAATCTGACTCCATGTTCTTAAAAGGCTTCTATTCTATTCTATTCTATTCTATTCTATTCTATTCTATTCTAGAATGCTATACTAAAACTATGCTAAAGAATAGAGAAAGGATACAGAGAGCAGGCTAAAAGATAATAATGAAAAACTCGTGACTCTTTCCAGAGCCTTGACACAGCCTGACCCTGATTGGTCATTAAGTCAAAACAATTCACATGAAACCAACCAAACAATGACCAGCTGGTAAAGAATGTCCAAACCACATTCCAAAACACAGGAGAAGCAAATGAGATAATATTGTTTTCATTTTTCTCTGAGGCTTCTCAGCTTCCCAGGAGAAGAATCCTGGGCAAAGAGATTTTTCAGAAAATATGATGGTGACACTGGCTGCAGGTAGGCAGAGATGATTTGAGGATATCACCCAGACATCCCCCACAGGGTGCAGGCACTGCCCAGGCTCCCCAGGGATGGGCACGACCCCGAGGCTGCCACGGCCCCAGGAGGGTTTGGGCAGCACTGCAGGCACAGAAGGGACTGTTGGGGTTCTGTGCAGGGCCAAGAGCTGCACTGGAGGGTCCTGGTAGGTCCCTTCCAACTCAGGACATTCTGTGGTTCCATGTGGAAGGTGCTGATAACCCTGAGGGCAGGGGGTGGGAATGAGATGATCTTTAAGGTCCTTTCTCACCAAACCCTTCTGTGATCCTCTGGTTCCTCCTTTGGGGTGGCCCAGCCCTGCTCTGAGCTGAGGCTGTGACAGCCCCAGGGCTCTGCAGGTGACCTTCCTTCTCCCAGAGGTCACTTTCTGGTATTTTGTCCCTCACCACAACAGAGGCATGAACCCTCACGGGACCTGTCCCTCACATTCCTCCTGGCCTCAAAAAGGGATGAATGCTTCTCCTGAGCACCATTCCTCATGTTAGGAAAATTAATCCACAAACACCAGAGGTTTATGTCCAAAAAGGAGATGGAAGAGTCCTTTTTGGCTTTATTTGAATAAAGGGAGAGGCCATGGGGCATTCCCCTGGGGTCTCTCCAGTTTTTGGAGGATGCAGCCTCCTTTTTATCCCAATTTCCCAGCTGCATTTCCCTTCTCTCTTTCCCCATTGGCTGAGCTGCTTGAAAGGTACAGACTCCCCGATATGCCTGATACCAAAGATTTCCCTCTAGTGTATAACCCTCCCTTTTCATTTTTAATTCTTACAGAATTTTGGGGTTTTTCTTCCTCATTGTTTCTTTCATCTTTCAATGTCTAATTTCATTTATCAGCAAACCTAAAATTTATTTGTAAAAGCAAATATCTTTTTCCATTCATCAATCAGTGGAATCCTGCCCATTGTTTCTTTTATCTCTCACTGCTGGTTTTATCTACCAGGAGATCCACAGCTTGTTTGTAAAGACAAATCCACTATTCTTCTCACTTGTGTAGCCTCACAAAGGATTAAATTAGAATTTCAACCCAGCCCTCACAGAGGAAGAGCTTTGCAGACTCTGCACGTGAAGCAGATCATGGTGACCATATCTTACAGGGATTTCAGGGGGAAAAAAGACAATCACAAAATCAAAGTTCAAAGCCCAAAACTGCTGAGTGCTATTCCACCTTGGAGGGTCACGCAAGGGAGCATTGAAGATGATGTTAAGGAATTTCAGATGCTGGGATTAGGATTTGTGGGAGGGGGTTGTTATCCCCAGTGTCTCTCTCTGAGGACTGTATTTACATCAGAACATTCGTGGGTCTAGATTTCTCTGGGAATTAGCAGAGCAGCAGCAGCTTCCCACAGGGTGACAGAAGGTGACACCGATCACTGGGTGGAGCTGGATTTGGAGCTCTGTCCCCGTTAATCCCAGGGATTTTCACAGACAACCCCAGTACAAGCCCTGTGCTCACCCTGGGACCAGGGCTGCGTTCTCAGGTGGATCTGTGGGGAACAGCAAAGAGCACAGAGAAGAGAATCCAGGAATCTTCCTCCTTTCATTTCAGGTTTGTGGCAAATGTCATCTGCTGCTGGGACAATATTATTTATAATTTTGAGGACACAAGAAGTGGTCCCCAGAGTACAAGGTGTTTTTTGTGCTTTGAATGAAGATCTGAATCTTTCTGTTCATTATGAGCTATTTGAGTACATTCTCCAAATATTCCTGCAGGCAATTGCCATGAAGTCTAGGTAGCTGTATAACTTTTGTGCTATAAATCTGCCAGGGGGTAAGGTTAGATGGGATTTTGGGAGGAAATCCTTCCTGTGAGGGAGGTGAGGCCCTGGCACAGGTGCCCAGAGCAGCTGTGGCTGCCCCTGCATCCCTGGCGGTGTCCAAGGCCAGGCTGGACAGGGCTTGGAGGCAACCTGGGACAGTGGGAGCTGTCCCTGCCCATTTTTTTTTTCAATTTCACATCCCCCATCAAAATGTAATCCATGATAATCCCCAGGTTTTTGCAAAGCTGCTCCACTTCTGCTGAACTCCTGCTGGATTACCTGGCATCTACCTGCTCATGTTATTCCTTTAAAAATACAGGACTGCACCTCCAGGCTCCAGAACAGACTCTTCCTCTGAAACGTCTCCCTGTACAAATCCTCTCTCACAGCCTGGTTTCATCTGCAAAAGTCAGCAAAGTCTGTTCAATACAAGGTGTTAAATGGAAATATTGGATCCTGCTGGCTCACACAGATTCCTGAAGAATCACACTTGATGCAACACCCTGGTTTGACAGGGAACAATTCCTAACTCCTCTCTGAACATGGCTTTCTCCAATCAGCTTTACAAGGATGTTGTGATTGCTCTGTGATGAGATAATTTTCTCAAAACAAGCACAATAAACTCAAATTATTCAGTTAAGGTTACACTTGAAAGACATTCAAATATGGATAAGTGGGAAGTACGCAATCCACACAGCCAGATCTGGCTTTTTTCACAGCTGAGTTACTTTTTTAGGCTCAAAATATTGCAGAACATGTGGGTTTGTTTTTAAAGATAGCATGAGTTGGCAGCAGAGCCACAAAAACACTTCTCATCACTTTTGGTACGATTTAGGGCAATCCGAAGAGCTTGAACATCTTTTCTTCCCTAACTATGAGTGGATTACTTTGATGTGTAGTATTCCCTTGGAATTTCTTGACTTTATCACACACAACAATATCCCTGTGGTGGTTTTTAACCCTCCCCAACTGGTCTTTTCCTTCAGCCTGAACTCTGCTTTAATACAATCTTTTGTAAGAGCTGCTCATTCTTTCTCTCAGTGAGCAGATTTCTTATTTTAATTATTAAAGATTCCCCTTTCAGAAAGGCTCATGGCCCTAGGAGAAGCTGTGGAAGCAGGTGCTTGAAGCCTGAACCTGGAATGGCTGCTTTCCCTTCCCATCTCCATCTTTTGTCACCTTTCTTCACAAAAAATTCACCTTCCCTTTCCTATCTCCATTTTATGTCACTCTTCTTCAAAATAAAAATGCACTTTTCGTCTCCTCTTTCTACTCGTTCATAGCCCCATGCTTAAACGACCCCACCACAGAGATGTAAATAAAAAGATTCTCACCTGGAACAATTTTCCACAAGCCCCACCACAGGCTTGAGCCAAGGCTCCCTGGGATGCTCTTCCCAATTTCCCTTCGATTTTCTACCTTTAGTGAAATAAAAAGAATGAAAACAGCTACATCTCCAATATTTGTTGGCCTGCTAAATTATTTTTTTTATACAAGGTCTTTGTCTTTCAGGAGGTCGTCTCAGGGACATGGTGAGGAGATGTAATGATATCCATTATCTCAGTAGACAGAAGCACAGGTGAAATCTCAGTTAGGAATTTTAACAGAAAAATAAAACCCCAGCCTTGCTGATGAGCAGGTCCTGGGTTTGTCCTTCCCAGCCTGGATGGTCTTGCCAAGACAAAGACATGGAAGGCGTGGTCAGCAGTGAGCACTGATGGGCTGTTTTGGAATAAATCTCCATTTGGAGCAATAGAATTGGCAGTGCCATCACCTGGAGAAGGGGGAAAGAAGAGGGTGGGGAAGACAAACCCCCAAACCAGAGATCATCTTCATTTGCAGTGAAGAGTCACATGTGCTAAAAGGGGCTGACAGTGCTGGTTGATTTTCCACATATTTGTTCTGCTGATCCCATTGTGAGTGACCCACAGGCACATGGGACAAAGGGAGTGCCAGGTTCTGCCTTCTGGAAGGTGCTCAGTTGCATCCAATATTCTGGTTACCTGTGTAAAAAGGTGACCCAGACTTCCTCAGCTCACCCCTGCCCCCAACAGCAAGGCCAAGGAGGAGCTGGTCTCTGTGAGGGCTGAGCCAGTGAGCAGAGCACCCCAGAACCCCAGAATTCCAGAATCAATTAGGATGGAAAAGACCTCTGAGGTCATTCAGTCCAACTTATGACCCAACACCATCATATCAACCAGACAATGGCACCAAGTGCCACATCCAGGCTCACCTTAAACCCCTCTGGGGATGGTGACTCCACCACCTCCCTGGGCAGCCCCTTCCAGTGCCCAATCACTCTTTCTGTGAAGAACTTCTCCCTAATGCCCAGCCTAAACCTCCCCTGCTGCAGCTTTAAGGCTGTGTCCTCTGGATTTCCCAAGTGAGGATCCTCTGCTGCCCACAAAGACACAGATCTGGAGTCAGGGTGTGCTGGGCAGTGATGCAGGGTCAGCATCTCACCTCTCCATGTCCTCTTGCTCCATGAATGGCTGGCTGGAGGCTCCCAGAGCACTCAGGGATCTGAAAAGGAGCAGCAACTCCATGTCTGTGCTGTCCAGGGTCTGGGAGGGACCAGCAGCTGAGATTGGGCAGCTTTCCACCAGAGATTTGGGATGCAGCTGCACTTCAATTCCTGGAGCAGTTTTAGGGTCCTCAGGACAAGAAAGACATGGAGAATGTCCAGGGAAGAGAACAGAGCTGGGGAAGGGGCTGGAGCCCCAGGAGAGGCTGAGGGAGCTGGGCAGGGGCTCAGCCTGGAGCAAAGGAGGCTCAGGGGGCCCTTGTGGCTCTGCACAGCTCCTGCCAGGAGGGCACAGCCGGGGGGGTCGGGCTGTGCTCCAGGGAACAGGGACAGGAGCAGAGGGAACGGCCTCAGGCTGGGCCAGGGATGCTCAGGGTGGACATCAGGGAAAGCTTCTCCACAGAAAGGGTTGGGCAGGCACTGGCACAGGCTGCCCAGGGCAGTGGTGGTGTCACCATCCCTGGAAGGGCTCAAAAACATCTGGGTGTGGCACTTGGGGACAGGGGTTAAGGCTGAACCTGGAACTGCTGAGTCAGTGACTGGACCTGATGATCATGGAGGTCTTTTCCAACCTCAGTTATTCCTTGATTCTAGGTAGGCTGGACATGTGGAGGGCAAGGTCTTTTTTTGCAGCACATGACTGATGAAGAGGATGAGTGAGACCCATGAGGAGGATTCCAGTAGCCAGATCATGGGAGGGCCCATCTGCCATTTGAGTTGGGTGGGTTGTTTTTCCAGAGCTCCTGCAGGACACGCCTGGAGATGTTTTTGTGATGTTCCCTTCCTTGATGAGGAGTGACCACAAAGTGCAGAAAGGTTTCTGCTCATTTGTTTTGCTTCCAGCAGGTGCTAGGATGCTTTTGGCAAAGGTCAGCTAAAAAGCAGACACACAATTCCATAATGGCATAAAGAGGCACTGCTTGTGTTTTGCACCATTTTGATTTTCGAAAAATCCACAGTGGAGCTAAAATTTCATTTTCCCAAAGACAGAGCAAGAACAAAATGTCATGTTTTCAATACCATTTCATTTTAAGTGGTCCCACTGAAAATTAAATATAGATTAGTTTTTCCCTTTAACAAAGTAATTTTCAACATTAGTGGGACAGGTGGAACAAATAATTCTGCTTTCACATGTCTGCCCCACGATGTGAGTCTGGAGCTCCTCTCTGCTGTTTCAGGAAGCTGAAATTATTTTTTCTTACCCCATTTTCAGTTGCACTGCATTGCACAGGGGGTTGGATTTCATTTTGTCCCGGACAGTTTGAGAGTTTTCACATCAATTTCTTCCTGCTGATCCACCCACAACCAGTCCACCTGTAACAAACACCTATAATTGTACTCCTGTGTATGGTACAAAACAGGCTCACATACTTTGTGACATTTTTTCATTTATTTGAGAGTTGCCCAATAAAAATAATAATTCTTTCAATAACTAATGAATTATCAATGGGTAACCAAAACCATCCAGTGAATAACATGGCATGTGTTTATACAGGTGTATTTATGTTTTGAATCCCCAAATATAAATTTATTCACCCCATCAAATCAAGTATGAAATTCCTGAAAATCACTTTCATGGTAGTGATGATGATAAGTATAAATTTCCTGGGATTTTGATCACTTGAAGAAGAGTTTTTATCCAGAGTGGGACCACTATGGTTAACCTGGTGTGCACACACACCCAAACACACAGACATTGGAACCATTTTCACTCCATAGGTTTTTCACAATAACTGATTCCAAGGAATTAGGACCCAGATCTTTAGTCATTCCCAGAAACAAACAACAAAAATAAAAGTGACATTGGAATTAAAGATTCTGCATTATGACAGAAGGAGGGGGTTTAATACAGTGAGATAAAGGAGCTGCTTGTCCAGGTGTTTCCCTCAGATCCCAGACGTGCTGTAGCCCAGGTTCCTGCTGGGGGGAGAAGGTCATTAACCTCAGCTCCAGCAGAGGCTGATTCCTGCTGAAGAGAGCACCAGTTCCTGCCAATTGTCCTGTCAGACCTTTTTCCTGACCTTTGTTCCACATATTCCCCTTCCACAACATCATCAGCTGAGCTCAGACTCCTCCCCATGCACATTTTATCTCCTCCTGAAGGGAGGATGCTCTTCCAGCCCAGAGCAATTACATGAAGCCTCAGAGAATCCCGTGGCACATCCCCCCCTGCACGCAGCTTTGACCTCTTACTCCAAGAAAATTGAAAGAATTTTAAGCTAAAAAAAAAAAAATCTCCAAATTAAATCTAGAAGCTTATTTTTCTAAGCAGAAAATCCAAGTGACTGGTGACAGCAAAAGACAGAGATGGGCTCACAGGGGAAAGATTTGACAAAATACTTGGATTCTGGTTTCTGAACACCACTTTCTGCTCCCTGCTGAACTGTTTCCAGTCAAAGTCTCCCCTGACAGGGAGAGCAGCCAGGAAAAAAATAGCAAAAATTAATCAAAACATGTTTTAAAAGGGTCTATAAGCACATACAGAAAGGGGTTTTTCACTTCTAAGAGAAAACTATTAATTTTTATATATTAAGCAGTTTATATTTCAGTTGTCTTTGTCCCCACTCAAAGATTCTCTTCACTGAGGTCTTTGGTTGATTGTTTCTCAGTAGGGATGCTGAGCCAGATGAACACAATTGTATTTTAAATTTCTTTACACTTAAGAACATTTTTAGCAGAGATTGATCCAGTTGTAAAATTCTGTTAAATTCATGGTGCCTGTGGATGCTAATCATGTTCTGGAAGAAATATTCCAATGCAAAAGCCACACTCAATTGCACCTGAATCACGCAAATTGCAGCTTGAAAATACCAGAAATCTCTTTCTTCTCTTAGTTTTGGATGTTGCTTTGATCTGGGAAAGGGTTTGTGGAGGTAACTTCATGGCTTATTCACCCTCACAGGCAATTAATGTTGAATTCCTAAATGCTTGAAGAAATTCCTAGGCAGAGCTAATGGGTAACAACAAAAATCCTTCACTACAGCATTTCAGGGTCAGAGACAGATTAATGTCCTTTTAGTAGTAATTTGGTTTCCACGGTAATCTTGGAAACAGTTACATAGTTTAGATTCTTGATCTGGCAAGTGAGATTTTTTTCCACACATGATCTTTATTTGCAGTGGTGTTATACTTCTCTATGACAAATGAGATGGAAGGTCTTTGTTAAAATGAAAGGGCAGCTGTTTATATACCTTGAAAGAAAAGAAATATTTTTGTATCATTCAGTATGTGCCTTTTGCCTCTGATGTTCTGGAAAACTCTTGAATTCGTTAAATTCAGGCTCCAAGCACAGGAAGGTATGCGAAGACCTCAGGGATGAAACAAAAGAAACATTTTTTTAAAAATAATGCAGCAGATAAGGCAACCTGGTTAAACCTTGACTTTTTTAAACAAAGAAGCCACAGAGCAACTTCTGGGAGTGCAGGTTTTATAGTGTGGGATAAAGAAGGTTGGGTTGGCTCTTCCTCCATCACAGCCCCAGTGGAGGGCAGGGTTAAGGTCACTGGTGCCTGCTGAACTCTGCACTTGTCTAAAACATGCCCTTGGTGTTTAGGTTCCTTCTTTTTGTTGGGGATGTGTGAAATATCTGTAAGATCTGTAATATCAGTCTGAGCTCACTTTGGAAACTGCAGAAGACAATTAAGTTGTTCAGATTCAGTCTTTGCTCCCCTGCACAAAACCCCTTGAACAGCAGATCTAAGGCCTCTTACCATGAGCCTTTTCCTCTCCTGCCTCTTAAAGTTATTCAGCTTCCTATGAAGTAGTTAAATATTCATGGAGCTAAAGACTGCTCAGGCTGGTAGATCAGGAGCAACTTGCTGGGAAGCAGCCTTTAAGTTGCAGAGTGTGTGTGAGCAGGAGGGGGGACAGCTGGCTGAGGACACAGGGGGGGGTTGAATGAGTCTCTTGCAGCAGAAAAGCTGCAGAGAAACACCCCAGAAAAGGAGGATGTCCCTGCCCTTGGTGTTGGCCATAGAAAACACCTTTGGGTTATTGGCCATGTCACAGCTCCACGGGCTGGGCACGATGCTCTGCCACAGTTCCTTGGTGGATGAGAGAGGGCAGGGTTGGATGGGATTCTGGGAATGGATTCTTCCCTGTGAGGGTGGGCAGGCCCTGGCACAGGGTGCCCAGAGCAGCTGGGGCTGCCCCTGGATCCCTGGCAGTGCCCAAGGCCAGGCTGGACAGGGCTTGGAGCAGCCTGGGACAGTGGGAGGTGTCCCTGCCATGGCAGGGGTGGAACAGGATGAGCTTTAAGGTTCCCTCCAACCCAAACCATTCTGGCTCTCCATGAGCAGGCAGCCTGATGGCTGCCAGGTACCTCCATGTCACATTCCAGGTGTCAGTCCCGAGCTGGAGCAGCTCCAGCTCACTCTCAGCCAGTCCAACACTCTGCCAGTGCTGCTGCCTGAAATCTCTGTGCTCTGCTGCACAGCCCCACTCCACACACAGCCAGGTGCAGGAGCTTTGTGGCTCCCTCCATCCCAGTTTCTGTCCTCTCCCACCCACAGACTTATAAAATGTGATTATGGTGATCTCATTTGGCGGAATTCAGTCCTCCAGTCCCAGTCCTAACCTCAAACCTGACACTGCCACCCCATCACTCCTGCCCAACATCTCCCCAACAGTTATTGCAGCCCTTTCCACCCTCCTCTGCTCCCAGATGATTTTTCCCTTTGCTTCAGCCACAGGGACATGTGACACGAAACCCAGCCCTGACACATCACTGTGTGCAGAGCAGGAGAATTTACAGACAGCAGGAAAGGCCTTGGCTGTAAATCTGTAAGATTTTGATCATTTGGATCAGAGCTCAACAGCTCCCAGATTTTTCCCAGTGTTTAAACATCCATCATCCAGCAGTGCCTGTCCTTGGCCATTGTTGGGGCTCTTCTGCCATCTCCTGGGAGAAATGGATTCTTACATCAGTAAACCCAGAGTTACAGAAGGGAATTTGAATGTTCATTTCTGCCCTTTTCTTAAAATAAATAAATAGTCCCACAAAACCACCACCAAAAAAAAAAAAAAAAAAAAAACAAACAGGCAATGTGCTCCTCAGTCTCTCTTCAAAGGGGTTCTAACACTTAAATAATTTATTTTGCTTCTTGGGCTCAAGGAGTTTGTTAGATTTTGTTATTTTGGAACAAAAACTAATGCTCAGCTGTGCACCAAGTCCAGTCCAAACGTGTGAGCCACTCAGCAAGACAAAGAAAGTAAAAGATGTTGGGAATTTTGTGGTTTTTTCTTTACCCCAAACCCCTGGTAGCAGCATGCCCATCACTGGCATAATGACTGCCAGGATGTCTTTAAGAAAATGAGTGAATTTCTCACAAATGAGTTGATTTCTTACATACAGAATCAATCTGCACTGAGAGCACAGTGGTTTTTTGGGCTCTCACCTCCAGGTTCCCAGCCTGGCATCTCCCAGCCTGCCCCGATGAGGAGGAAGGTTTGCAAAGCTATTAAACAGGAATAAGTGTTTGTTCCCAGGCAGTTCCTCCAGCTCTTGCTCAGGCACTGTGAGAAATTTGTGGCTGAGATGAAATTTCACACTTGTGCTGTAGAATCATGTCAGAGAATTATAAAGTGTTTGGGTTGGGAGAGACATTAAAGCTCACCCAGTGCTACCCCCTGCCATGGGCAGGGACACCTTCCACTGTCCCAGGGTGCTCCAAGCCCTGTCCAGCCTTGCCTTGGACGCTGCCAGGCATAAACCCTTTCTTGATTCTGCCTTTCTGGCCAATGCAGCAGTGAGCAAACTCCACTTGCTGATCTTTAAGGTCCCTTGCAACCCAAACAATTTGATGATTCCATGCCAAGGTCATTGATTGACACCTCTTTTCCTGGTCCTTCCTTAGCTCTGTGATGCTCAAAAGTACCTTCCTGGAGGATCTGATGCCTCACTTCCATCTCTTGCTTCAGGCTGATGAAAAGGTGCCTGATCCAGCAAGTTAAAGGCAGGTCCTGTTAATCCAGGCTATTCTCCAGGGAATGACTCTGCATCCCCAGGACATCCTTGGTGTGGTGGTTTGACAGGAAATGTGTTTTTTGGGATGCTGTGTTTTTGGCCAATGGATATTCAGACTTTAATATTAGCATTTAACCTGGCCATTGGGACATGGACACGCCTCTGAGAACACGGGGTTAAAAGCAGAGCTCTCCACTGGGAGGGCCCTCTTGGGTTTCCGGCGGGAAAGAGTTCGGGTCTCTCCCCCCGGCCCAGCTGCTGGCTGGGCAGGGGGAGGGGAAAGCCATGTGGCCGGGAGAGGTAGGCCTGAGCCCGGGGGTGGAAGGGTGGAAGAGAGAGACACCGGGAGCCATCGGGCAGCCCCCCCTGAGAGACACAGAGAGAGAGAGAGAGAAAGCGAGCCGCTGCCTGGGACTGTAACCTTGAAGCTTGATAAACATGGGCCTGCGCCGGCAGCTGAGACGGAGAAGGGGGGGGAGTGCAGCCGGCCGCTTGTAGGAGCTTTTAACCCCTTTTTGGAGAATGAGAACTTTACAGAACATTGACCTTTTCTAGAAGATAGAGTGGAAGATGAGGAAGAAATGGGCCAGTGTGAGAGAGGTCTGGGCGAGTGAGAGATAGTAGAAGAATAGAGAAGAATCCTAGTATTTGGGAAGAGATGATGGAGTAGCTTTTGCTGGACTCTTTTTGTATAGCCATGGACAGTACCATGTTCCTTGTGATACAGAGACTGCATTCTAGGGGGAGGCAATGGCCTCAGGACCAAGAGGGTTCAGTGTTGGTGCCCCTCGGCCCCAGGGGGTGAAAAAATATGGGGGGGACAGGTGTCCCAAAGGAGAGATTGTGGGGACAGGTGTCCCAAAGGAGAGACTGTGCCTTTTTTGGATCGGGACAGAGCATCCTTAACAGACAACCCTAGAAGCAGTTCTGGTCCGTGTTCAGTGGTGAGAGCACTGGACATGAAAAGGAAGAAGTCACGACGGCAGATGTTCTCCAGGCAGTGCCACGAGTGACACAGAAACACACGAGGCTTCAGCTGTGTTTCCAGGGGAAGCCCATGGCACAAGAAGGACTCCTCTCCTCTTGATGAACTGAGGATTGATTGTCTAAAAGGTGCTGCTGGACCGAGAGTTGGTGATTTGAGGAACCAAATGTATTGTGTTGGAAATTTGGTGGGGGGAGGAGGAAATGCACTTGTGAAGTTTTCATTTTCCCTGTGTGTGTGTTCCTTTTTATCTGTAGTTGTAGAGTAGTTAATAAAGTTCTGGTTCTTTTTCCCTAAGTAGGAGCCTGCTTTGCTTATTCCTGGTCACATCTCACAGCAGAAACCAGGGAGAATGTATCTTCATGGGGGCACTGGCATTGTGCCAGTGTCAAACCATGACACTTGGCTTGGTGTCCATTTCACTGAGTGCTTCCCTGTTTTCCAAACAGGGAATACATATCCATTCACAGAATTCACAGAATCACAGAATTCACAGGATGACCAGGTTGGAAGAGACCTTCAAGATCATCCAGTCCAACCCAGCCCCAACACCTCAACTAAACCCTGGCACCCAGTGCCACATCCAGGCTTTGTCAAACACACCCAGGGATGGGGACTCCACCACCTCCCCAGGTGGCCATTCCAGAACTTTATCACCCTTTCTGTAAAAGACTTTTTCGTAATATCCAACCTGTATTTCCCTTGGTGCAGCTTAAGGCTGTGTCCTCTGGTTGTGTCAGTGCTGCCTGGAGAAAGAGCCCAGCCCCAGCTGAGCACAGGCACCTTTCAGGAGCTGTGCAGAGTGATGAGGGCAGCCCTGAGTCTCCTTTTCTCCAGGCTGAGCACCCCCAGCTCCCTCAGTCATTCCTCACAGGGCTTCTATCTACAGTCCATAGGATAAAAATGTGGTGGTCACAGCACTTGCAAACCAAGGATTTTGGGATGTGTTTCCATGTTTATAAAGTGCAGAAGGGAAACAAAAAGGCAGATGGAAGTGGAGTTTATTTAAGTCAAAGGGCTTTGATCAGAGATATCCCAGTCTAGAAGTTTGTGAGCTCAGGGGCTGCTGCAGCAAAGAAAACTCCATCATACCCAGCCCCCAAACTTCAGATAGTCTCTAAGCAAAGAGAGGTGCAAATATTCCTTAGATAGCAGGGACACACATAGGGAATGTCTGGGACATCCTGAGCACAGTACTGTTAATTTTTAATGGCTTTAAATTGTATTTGCTTTATTAATCTGACTAACTGCCCATCTGTACCCTCACATCCATCTGGGTGACTGAGCTCTGTGTGGAACCCACAGATAAAAACCTGCCTGGTCATGGGTGTCATTTTCCAGAGGTGTTTCAACCAAAGGAGCATCTCCCTGGGAATTTCCAGCCCTGGCAAAGTCAGGGCTTTCCAGCAGGGACTGGACAATTTCACAGTTAATGCAGCAACTTGTAACTGCTTCAGTCAGTGCTTACCCAAAGGGTTTGAAGAGTTATGGAATTCAACATTTAACCCCCTTCCATTAGACACAGGAAGAGATCATTAAAATGTCTAAATATCTCTTCCCATCTGCTTCTGCCTTTCTGTAGACTTTCTTCAGCAAAACCTATAATTAATGTGTGGAAAGGGAGTTTGTTCATGGGTTCACAGGCAGTGAAGCATCCTGTAGCACTCACAGAGCTTCTCCAAGCTCCAGAAAATCTTCTGGAGCCCAGGACAGATGCAGCAGAGATGCTCCTTTCAGAGCACGGACAATTCACGTGGGATGGAAGTGAAAGGAGGTGTGGGCTAGAGCTGCTGATGGGCAATGGATCCCCAGGGTCAACCTGCAGCTAATTCAGAGACCAACTCTGGATTCCCACTCTTTGCTCCTGGCTCCAGCAATATCTTTTACTCCACAATAATTATCACATTCCACATTTTCACCAACCATCCTTTAATTCCAAACTGATTAAAAAAATTAGGTGAAACTCAGCACAGCTATTTTCAGCCAGAACTTGGCAAGAAATTTGCAGTTTCTGGTTAAGACTCAAAGAAGATGGTGAATTTCCAAAGCATTTCTCTTCTTTTTTCCAGTTTTATCAGTTGGTTTAATAAAATTACCTCACTCTGCAAATCTTCACTTGCTGGCATAGGAATAGAGAAAGTGTAAAACTTCTCAGGGTATATGATATTTTTCCAAATACCATTAATCATTAAACACCTTCTATATGATCCATTGCTAAATATTATTGAATGCCAGAGGGTCTCTGAAGGAATTCTGGGGCACTGAGCTTGCAGGAGAAGAGTCAGGTGTGAGCACCCATTTATGGAATCACAGATTCATGGAATATCCTGAGCTGAAGGGGCCCCCATGGATCGAGTTCCCCTCCTGGATGCTACAGTTGCATTGAACAGGAGCAGGAAAATCGAGTCAAATTAGGGGAGGAAAGGGAAACGATTAATCCAGAGCTCAAGGCAGCATCTGGGAAGCTCTGAACATGTCACAGGACCCCTTTCTGGCACATCCACAGGGCTGTCTGGGGAATGTTCTTTAAAAGGGGCTAAAATAACATTTCAGGGGTTGTTTGGCATTCATTTGCTCTGTGATAGGAAATCTTTACCCTGGGCCCAGATAAGAAGATGTTTAATGGTTTATTAAATAATAACTCCACGACTTCCTGACAGGCTCTGCTTCCAGGGAACAAGGGGGATGAGAGGAAACATCCTCAAGCTGTGCCAGGGGAGGTTCAGGTTGGGTACTGGGAAAATTTCATCACAGAACAGCTGCTCAGGCACTGGCAGAGGCTGCCCAGGGCAGTGGTGGAGTCACCATCCCTGGAAGTGTTCATAAAATATGTGGATGTGGCACCTGGGGACAGGGATTAGGGTGAACATGGCAGTGCTGCTGGGTGATGGTTGGACATGATCTGAGAGGTTTTCCAGCCTGAACGATTCCATGATTCTGTGATAAACACACTTCTGTGGACTAACCTGGTGAATTCCTCACCCTTCCCTGCCAGAGATGGAAACCGTGCCTGGCTCTGGAGCTGCTGCTGCCCCTTTTCCCTGCCCAGGGAAGCCACATGGATCATCCCCTGCAGTCCCAGCCCAGCCTTCAGCTTTTGTTTGCCAAACTCCCAGCAGTCTGGGAATATTCCCACCTGTCTGGGGAGTCACCTCTCCAGCCACAGCTCCTCTCCCCCAACCTCAGCCATGGGTTTGCCCTTTCCCACCATCCTTCATCCCCAGGTAGGAAGGATGCCATCCCGTCCCTTCCATGACAAGGGCTGCTCCCCTGGAGAGGTGGCCCAGGGTGTGCAGGACACGGCTGGAGAGGAAATGTTTGGCCAGGAAGGAAAAAGCCACTGCAGAAACTGAGAGAAGACAGGGAAGTGCCACAGCAGGGACCCCAAACCTCTGAGGGAGTGACTGTAATTGTGCCCTGGGGGGCTGCAGCAAAGGTCCCACCACTGCTGAGGGGGAGGGAAAGGTGTCTCCCCTTTATTCCAAAGCTGCCAGAACTCTACAGGGTAAATACAAGGTTCAAACCCCCTGTCCAGTGATTGTTGGAATGCAAAGGGGTTGATCCCAAATTTTGAAAAGGAACATAAAAAGCTGTGAACTTGATGCAGCAGCTTCTGAATGTGATCAGGCTGGAGAAGACCTAGGCAAGACTCACCTAAAGGTAAAAAAATAAAACACAAATTAAGGAATCCTGGCTAAATGTGAAAGCTGACCCCAGTGATGAATAAAAGAGCTTTGTACAGATTTCAGCTGCCAAATCTGCTAGGTGCAGGGAGATCACCTTGAATGCACCTGCAGAACATTCTGATACTTCTGTAACCCTAACATTAACACAAAAGAAACACTAACCCTAAACCTAATGTTGACCCTCACCAGAAAAAAAAACCATAATGTAATATTACCCATGAAACTAACCCCAACCCAAACATAGCCCAGACCTCAGCAGAAGCACAACCCTAATACCAACCCTAGCTCTACTCCTAACCATAACCTAAACTCTACTCCTAACCATAACCTAAACTCTACTCCCAACCCTAACCTGTCATCCCAGAGGATGAGGGAGATGCCTGTGTTTAAGTTTGCTCAGCCCAAACCTCAGGTTACACTGAATGTTTACAGAAATCCTTTGGGGGACACGTCAGCAAAAATCCACCGAGCTGCCCATTAACCTCAAAAGCCAGGGGAAAAAAGGATTATCCAGTCAGAATATTAAAATCTGCTGTAATGGCATAGATCACTGTGCTATGAACCCTAAAAAAAATGCTTCATCTCATGAAACATAAGGGAAAAAAATTAGAAATTTAACAATTGGAATAAGGCAAAGAAATTTAAGGTGTGGACTAGGTTAGACAGTCCCAAAGCAGGTTTGGGGATCACTGAGATGCAGTTGATGGGCTTTTTATAACAAGCACAAAATAAGGAATACTAATAATGACCTTGGGCTAAAATTACATTTCACTTTTATTTAGAAAGATGTTCCACTCTGGGCACATGAATAAATCAATGTGCAGCACATCTGCTTCATGTAAGTGTAACCTGACAGTTTGGAGTGGCAGCTCCCCCCAAATTAAGAGTTACTCCAAGCCCTGGTAATGGGTTCATCAACAGCCCATCGCCAGGTTGTGCATATTCAACCCACTGATTTTATGACAAACCATTTGTCAAGGTCTCCGAAGGTGAGAACAGATTCTGAGTTCTCAGCATTTCTGAAAATGTACACAGATGTCTTTTTTTTTTTTCTTCTTTAATAAGAAGAGTCTACTGGGGATGGTAATGATGTCACAGAAGTAAAAAACCAGTGAGCTGACAAGATATGTTTAAAATTATTTTATCATGTGAATAACAACAAGCTCTGCCTCCAGCACGAGCAGTTGTGGACGGGAAAGCAGAGCAGGCAGCACTGTCCAGCTCCCAGCAGCCCCAGGGTCCCCATGACAACAGTGGCTGGGTGCAATGGGAACCTTCTCCTCGGGAAGGACAAAAAGAGTTAAATTAATTCATTATCTCTCTGTGCCCAGCTGTAGTAGGGTGACTCTGGCTGCATTCCAGGCACCCACCCAAAGCCTCTCCATCATTGCCCTCCACAGCTGGACAGGACAGAGAAAATAGGATGGAGGATTCCTGGGTTGAGAGAAGGACCAGGAGAGATCCCTCAACAAACACCCTCACGGGCAAAACAGGCTGGAATCAGGGACATTGTCTGAATGTATTGCTAACAAAATCAGAGCAAGATAATGCCAAGGAAAAGCTGACCTTAAAAACACCTTTCTCCCACCCCTCCCTCCTTCCCAGTTCTGCCTCCTCCCTCCATCAGCACAGGGAATGGAGGTTCTGTTCAGTTCACTGCATGTTATTCCTGCTGCTGCTCCACCACAAGGGCCCTCCCACGGGCCACAGTTCTCCATGGACTCCTCCAGCTTGACTCCATCCCAGCAGCTCTCCACAAACTGCTGCAAAGTGGGTCACTCTGGCACAGGGTCAGTCCTTCAGGAGCTGCCCCACTCTGGGTCCCCTGTGGGGTCACAGAAACCCTGGTACCAGGTACCAGGACCACAGGTACTACCAGGAGCCTGCTCCAGCGTGGGCTGCCCTCTCCATGGGTCTGTGCCAGGACCCAGCTCAGGTTTCCCACGGGCTCACAGCCCCTCTCAGGCACCCCCTGCTCGGGCTTGGGCTCCTCCAGTGGCTGCAGGTGCATCTCTGCTCCCCACAAGCCCTCCATGGCTGCAGAGGCACAGCTGGCTCCCCACGGGCTTCCCCAGGGAATCCCAGAGCAATCTCTGCCTGGAGCAGCTCCTGCCCCTCCTCCTGCCCTGCCCTGGAGTCTGCAGAGCTGTTCCCCTCCCACAGTCTCACCCTGCTCTTCTCTGGCCACAATTCCAGCTCTGCAATAACCTGGGGGCTTTTGTGCTGGCCTCTGCCTTGGCCAGTGGTGGCTCTGTCCTGGACACAGCTGGAATTGGCTCTGCCAGGCACGGGGGGAGTTTCTGGTAGCTGCTCACAGGAGCCACCTCTACCACTCCCCTGGTACCCAAACCCAGGCAGGCCATCCCAACACCCCCTCACATGCAGATTGCTGCAGAGTGACAGCTGAAGGGGCCCAGGTGACAACCAAGCACGACACACACATTCACTCACTCCTCTTCTCTCCCTGGTGAGATGGGGAGAGAATCAGGAAAAAAAGGGTAAATCTCATGGGCTGAGATGAGAGCAGTTCAATATCTGGAAGAAATAATAATAATAACAATAATAACATCAGCAACAAGAGACAGATAAATGAGCCCCAAATTAGATGTAATTTCAGCCCAATAAAGTTGCTCACCACCCATTAACTGTCGCCCAGCTAATCCTCAAGCAACAATGGATTCAATGGATCAGTGGATTCCAGCCCACTCTCCCCAGTTTATGTACTGGACATGACATTCTGTGGTCTGGAACATCCTTTGGCAGTTCAGGTCAGCTGTCCTGGCCATGCCCCTTCCCAGCTTCTTGTGCAGAGCATGGAACCCTGAAAAATCCTTAAATTTAGGGAGCACAGCTTAGCACCCACTGACACATCTGTGTGTGACCAACACTATTAGAGAGTCCCAGACTGGGCTTGAAGGAACCTTAAAGATCCCCTGGTCCAAGCTGCTGCCAAATGCAGGGTCACTGCTCCCAAATCCCAGAACACTGCCCTGTACCAGCTGCTCAGGAGAGGATTTAAACTCTACCCCAGCTGAAATCAGGGCTGAGTGTGAGGAGAAGCTGGAACTCAGCTGTAGTGACCATCCTGTTCCCTTGCTGTGACAGCAAAATGTCCCCAGCTGAAGGATCTCAGGCAGCTCTTGTGGGGCTCCTGGTGGAAAGGCAGCGACTGGAGTGAATCCCAGTGGAGCTGCTGCAGCCCAGGTGGCCCTGACATGGCACAGGTGGAGCCCTGCCCTGCTGAAAGGTGTCCTCTGCCTGCAGGGAAGGCAGCCTGGCACTCCAGGAGCATCATCTGAAGGGATTGGGAACTATTGATGACTTCAGAACACAACTGAAAGGGTTTTTCCTATCAATTCAGGTTCCCTCCAAATGAGAGAAAGACAATGTGTCAAGCAAACCTCTCAGAGCAGCTGAGCTTACAGGACGATTTTAACCATGTTCCCTGCTCTCACAAGGGAAAATTCTGGTGGAGTTAAAACAACCTAAAGCATAAGGTTTGTGTTTCCCACCACCCACGGCAGCTTCTGCTCCTGTTCCCACATCACTGTGCAGTGTCCTTGGGCTTGTACTGACTCAGCCACCCCCTGAACTGGAACAGGAACTTTTCCTAAGATATTCAGACATTTAGAGAGACATTTTGGACACAAGTGTTCTCCAGCATGGGCAGAGCACTATGAGGCCCCACACCCACCATGTACCTTTGCTCCTGAGGCTTCTTCCCTGGCTTGCCAGGAAAACTGTCAGGTATTTATGGGGGGGGGTGTTCTGCTCTTTAGTCTTTGCCCAGTTAAGACTAAAAATCTTTCTAAGTGTCCTACATATATGACTATATTTTAAAACTTTAAATTTTAAGGGTTTTTATTATGCAATATTACACATTTTAAATTAGATTACATATTTATACTTATAATTTAATTTTATTATTTAGTTTTAAATGTTTTCTCCACAACCTCAAGTTAAATATAGTGGTTTTTTGAGAGTCTGTACCTTTCAGTATAGAAAGTCTAAAATTCTCAGTATCTAGGACTATAACAGAAGTGTTTTAAAAGATTCTTCTTAGAAGTTGGTTCATCATTGGCCCTTGTGTGTTTAGTTTATTCTGTGTAAAAATTCATTTAGTGGGAAAGTCTCCTGTTTTAGGTCATTAGATGGTGATTTTTGGTTACCAGTTTAGTCCCCGGGGTCTTTTTGCTTGTGTGGGTGGGCTTTTAGTTTGAGGCTTCTGTCCTTTTTGCCCTCTTGGGTTTTTTGGGGGGGTTGGAGGTTTTTATTTTTGTTTTGGGGTTTGGGTTTTGTGTCGTTGTTGCTGTTGAAGGTTTTGTTTTGTGGAAAACTTTTTTTTGTGCCAGAATCACTTATGGATCTAAAGCTTTTGCTTTCAGTGTACTCATATATACATAAAAAATGTGTGTGTGCACATGTGTGTATATATGCACACACATACATATATAAAGTTATTTTATATATATATATATAAAGTTATATATAATAAGTTATTTTCTTGTAACTTCCTCTCAACCACTGCACTAATGGGCAGAAACTCTTATCCTTGGGCCCTGCACTCTGCAGGATGAGCTGTTTTTCTGATACTGCTTTTCTGTTCCCTATTCCCTGACATCAGTCCCCATTCAGTGCCATTGGAATGGTGGTGGCTGATGTCTCATCTGGTAGAAATATGGTTTGTGAGGGTCCAGCATGTTGGAAAACATTATTGAGGTGAGGCTGGGTTTAGTCAGGACATTTGGAAAACTATCTGATGCATCAAGATAAGATAAACAGGATAAATTTATAGAGTTGATCCTCTGATCGTCCTGACCATGAAATGTGCATTTTTCTCAGTGGACTTTCATGGGCTGGTCTTCCATGAGCTTTTCCATTCCTTTTTTAAACCCCTATAAATATTTGCCATTTGACCCTGCACATGACAGATCCACAGCTAATTATCATTTGTGGGAAGAGACAAATTCTTTGGTGTGTTCTGAACACACAGGTTTGTGTGGTGCTCTCCCATTCTTGTGTTAGAATTGAGACATCACATCCCATCAACCTTCCCCAAACTGATTTTCCTGCCTCTTTCCCAGACCCTTTGGCCTTCTCTGTTCCAGTGAGTTTGTGCCTGCCCAAAGCCCCACACAAAAATGCCATTTCAGCTGTCAGTGTTTCATCTCCAGCTTGTTTTGTGATCCCTGGTTCCTCTGTTCTCTCAGTGCTTCTGGGTTAATGGCTGGACTCAATGATCTGAGAGGTCTTTTCCAACCTCAGTGATTCCACGATTCCATGCACAGCACAGTTACCTCGTGCTCAGGAATCTAAGCAGCAAAATCCTTTCTAAACAGCTGTAGTTTTTTCCCCCTCTTCTAGTGATGTTTCTTTTTCTTATCCCACCAAAACTAGGTCTTAACTAATTTCCCACACTTTCTGAAGGGACACTGGATCAGTAGGGGCGGTTCCTCATTGAGCTGATTTTCCCTCTGGGACCAGAGATCTGGCAGAACATCTTTTTAAAAGCCTGGAGCTACATTATGAGGACACAGCTCCTTCTTTCCCTGTGGGATCCCTCGTACAGAAAGAACAATGCCCCAGCCCTGCCTCCCCTGCATGTGGGAGCTGAGCTCTCCTTGCTGCTCTAACAATTCAGTGAGGTCTGGAATATTTTTGTAGTGATATTAATTAGAGCCCCTCAAATGGTATCAGTGCCCAGGGCTCCCTGAACAGCAGTTTAAGCTGTGGGTGCTCAGAACCAGGTGCTCAAGTGCTCCTGGAGGTTTTACATCTGCAGGTGTTCAACATCAGCCCCTGAGCTGTTTCTTGAGCACTTTGATGGCCTTGAGAGCCTGTGCTGAGCTTCTGCTTTAGATCCCTGGTATCATATCCCAGTTTCCTTCTTTATCCCAGCAGTTCTGCCTGCCTGAGCTGCTTTCTCAGCAGTGGCTGGGACTGGCACTTGACTGTCAATCTCCAGTGCAAGCAGACCTTACTTCAGTCACACAGCTCGATATGGCACTGTTCAGTCTGGGCTGCAACAGGCCAAAAAAATCCTCCTGTGGGCACTGGATGCTGGGCAGGCACTGCCCAGGCTCCCCAGGGAATGGGAACAGCCCCGAGGCTGCCAGAGCTCCAGGAGTGCTCAGACAATGCTCCCAGGGAGGCACAGGTGGGATTGTTGGGGTGTCTGTGCAGGGCCAGGAGCTGGGCTCTGATCCTTGTGGGTCCCTTCCAGCTCAGGATATTCCACGATTCTGAATCTTTTCCATGAGGGGAATTCTGCTGCTTTCCCACATTCACTGCACATGGGGAGAAAGATGCACTGGCCAATTCAGTGCTTACACCTGAAAAGGTTTATCCAGCTGCTCCTCAGTGAGGTTTGTGGAATGAAGAAAGCCACTGACTGCATTTTCTTGCTGGCTGTGGACTATTATGGGCTGCATTTGCTGTCACAGAGGCTGGAAAGTTTCATTTGTTAAAGGATTGTTCACCCCTTTCACTCCTGTGAACAAATCTGGTCCCAGGAAAGGATGTGCTGAAGAACAACACAAGTGCAGCACCTCATGGAATCATGGAACCATGGAATCATGGAATCATGGAATGGTTTGGGCTGGGAGGAACCTTAAAGCTCATTCAGTTCCACCCTAGGGACACCTTCCACTAAACCAAGTTGCTCCACCCTGGCCTTGGACGCTTCCAGGGAAAATGCATTCTAAGGCTGCTCTAATAAAAGACAACCTAATTGACAGAGGAGGAGGCACTGAAAAATCCCTTTCTAAATCCAGACCAGAAGTGAGGCTCCTTCATACTCAGATCCCAGCAGATTTAGGCTCCATTGGCACCTTCCTCTGGGCATGGAATCATTGTGCTGCATCATCCAGTGGCCTCTGGAAAGAAAATGAGCCTGTGTGTGAAACCACTTATTCCACAGTGTCAGAAGACATGGGAAGGGTGAGGTGCTCCATGTGCTCGCCCCAGCTTTGCTGCTGAGGCTGCCCTGAAACACTCCCGGCAGGATCTGTGGGAGCGCATCCCACAGCGGGGGAAGGCACAGCTGGGGATCTCTGGTGTCTGTGGGACACACAGCTCCGTGGGATGGACACACAGCTCCATGGTATGGGATGGGATGGACACACAGCTCCATGGGATGGGATAGGATGGACACACAGCTCCGTGGGATGGACACACAGCTCCATGGGATGGGATGGGATGGACACACAGCTCTGTGGGATGGACACACAGCTCCATGGAATGGGATGGGATGGGATGGACACACAGCTCCGTGGGATGGACACACAGCTCTGTGGGATGGACACACAGCTCCATGGGATGGGATGGGATGGGATGGACACACAGCTCTGTGGGATGGACACACAGCTCTGTGGGATGGGATGGACACACAGCTCCATGGGACGGGATGGGATGGGATGGGATGGGATGGGATGGGATGGACACAGAGCCTCATGGGATGGGATGGACACACACCTCCATGGGGTGAGATGGACACACAGCTCCATAGGATGGGACAGGGTGTGATGGACACACAACTCCATGGGATGGACACACGGCTCCATGGGATGGACACACAGCTCCATGGGATGGACACACAGCTCCATGGGATGGGATGGGATGGACACACAGCTCTGTGGGATGAACACACAGCTCCATGGGATGGACACACAGCTCCATGGGATGGGATGGGATGGGATGGGATGGGATGGGATGGGATGGGATGGGATGGGATGGGATGGGATGGGATGGGATGGGATGGGATGGGATGGGATGGGATGGGATGGGATGGAGACACAGCTCTGTGGGATGGACACACAGCTCTGTGGGACGGGATGGGATGGGATGGGATGGGATGGGATGGGATGGGATGGGATGGACACAGAGCCTCATGGGATGGGATGGACACACACCTCCATGGGGTGAGATGGACACACAGCTCCATAGGATGGGACAGGGTGTGATGGACACACAACTCCATGGGATGGACACACAGCTCCATGGGATGGACACACAGCTCCGTGGGATGGACACACAGCTCCATGGGACGGGATGGAACAGGATGGGATGGGATGGGATGGGATGGGATGGGATGGGATGGGATGGGATGGGATGGGATGGGATGGGATGGGATGGGATGGGATGGGATGGGATGGGATGGGATGGACACACAGCTCCGTGGGGTGAGATGGACACACAGCTCCATGGGATGGACACACAGCTCCATGGGATGGGACGGACACATCCCAAGGCACAGGGAGAACCAGTTGGAATCATTGCAGGAATCTTTTCTGTCATTTCTGAAAGGTCATGGTGAAAAAGGAAGCTCCTGAAAAATAAACCTCAGCATCTCACCCATCTTCCAGAGGAAACTGAAGAGGAAGTTTGGGAACTACGAACAAGTCAGCCTTAGCTCATTCCCTGGGAAAGTCCTGGAAAAGGATCCCCATGGAAGCATTTTATAGCCATATACAGGAAAAGAAGGTGACTGGGGCAGCCAGCAGGGCTTTATTAAGGAAACAAGCAAGGGAAAGTGTAAAAAAAAGCGCTTTTTTTTATTTTCCTTTCAATTTTGAGTTCAGTTCTGCCCTTAAATGCATCTTCAGTCCAAGAGGAATGTTTCTGATTGCACTCTCTGGTAGGAAATAGCTCTTGAGAGCCTCTTTAACATTTATCAGGGAATTTCAGCTCATTTCCCACAAATGACAGGATAAGATTGCCCTCGTGTGGCTTACAAGAAAAATAAAGGCAGGGAAAAAAAAAAAAAAAATAAAATAAAATAAAATAAAATAAAATAAAATAAAATAAAATAAAATAAAATAAAATAAAATAAAATAAAATAAAATAAAATAAAATAAAATATTTATTAAATTAAATTAAATAGTTTGTCAAACTCTGGTTCCTGCAGTCCTTCTCATAGTCATTACCCCTTCCATCATCTTATCCTTTTGTATTCATCAAGAGAGCTGCACCTCAGGGAAGAGGTGCTGCAACAGCTGCTGTGATTCCAGAGAGGACAAGTGTCCCTGGAGGGACAGACAAATAAGAGAGGACCAAAAAAATAAGCAGAAAATAGATATGATTGAGGTAAGGATGAAAACAATCTTTGGGTTTGTAGGGAGTTGATAAAAGATTTCACAGCTGCCCCATGCCTGACGGTGTCCAGGGCCAGGTTGGATGGGGCTTGGAGCAGCCTGGGACAGTGAAGGTGTCCCTGCCCAGGACAGGGGTAGAACAAGATGGGCTTTAAGGTGTTCCTTTCTACCCACACATTCTGGGATTCTATGAACTGCAGTAAAGGGTTGATTCAAAGAGAAAAGGTTTCAATAACAGACATGATGAAGCTTTGGACATTTATGAGCAAATTGCAGAATTTCCCAGGTCTGTCAGGCTTAAGAATGAGTCAGACAAGCACCTCCCAGGAATGACCTGGAAAGAATTGCTTCTGCTTTTGTAGAAAATCTGTACTTCAATGTAAATCTGTGTGGATCAAAAGAGCACACAGACCTATCGATGGATGGACCTACCTATCCATAGATAGATCTGTAGATCACCACAAATCTGGATCAATAGATCTGCAGCTCACCAAATGTGAATCATTAGACCTTTATCTCACCATAAATCCACTTGGATAAATAGATTTGCAGCTCACTATGGATGTGTCTGGATCAGATCTGTGGCCCAGCAGCCGTGTGAGCTGCTCTGGTTTCATAGGGACCCATCTCCTGTGGCTCCTGGTGGCACTTGCACCCTCTGTTTCTGCCCTTCCATTCCTAATGCACTGAACAAAGAAAGCAAAACCCACTCCCAGAGACCCACACATCCACCACCCAGAGCTGCACATTCCAAATGTGAGCTCTGGAGTCAGAGCAGAGGATCCCAGTCCACAGCAGGGGCAGGAATGAGATGGTCTTTGAGATCCCTTCCAACCCAAAGCATTCCATGATTCTGTCTCTGCGTCCAGTGTACAAAGAATCACAGAACATCCTGAGCTGCAAGGGACCCACCAGGATCATCCAGTCCCACTCCTGGCCCTGCACAGACACCCCAGCAGTCCCCTCTGTGCCTGACAGCGCTGTCCAAATGCTCCTGGAGCTCTGGCAGCCTCAGGGCTGTGAGCTTTCTCCCCTGGGGAGCCTGGGCAGTGCCTGCACCCTCTGGGGGAAGAACCTTTCCCTGATATCCAGCCTAAACCCCCCTGACAGAGCTCCAGCCTTGCCTGGGTCCTGTCCCTGGTCACAGAGCAGAGATTGGAGCTGTCCCTCTCCACACTCCAATCTTTAATCTCACTGTACAAATCTCTTCCTTCACTTTTCTCTGCCTTAGGTGCCTCTGTCACCAGCCCAGGGATTTTCTCTCTCCCAAGACTCCTTCTAGCTGGAGGCTCTTCTGATCCTCCCTTGACTTGTGTCCTGGAGAGACCCCTGTGACCCAGCTGAGGGCCATGCCTTCCCACATCAGGGCCCCAGAGGATCCGCACAGGGAGGGATTGTGTCCATGGACTGCTGTGACCCACCTGGGGACAGCGGGCACAGCTGCTGTAGGCAGCTTCTGGAACAGCCAGAGAGTATGTCACAGTCCTGTGCAGAGCTTTATCAGGTAATAAACATTAACAATCCCCAGCCCAACTGCCAGAGTATTGCTGGAATGGATCTGTTATTTTTATGAAGGAGAAGATGAAAGGCTGGTGGGAGAGAAGGCCCCAATAACCTGGATACCACCTGACTGTACACCCATAAAACTTCACCACAAAGGAGAGTGTTTTGAACCTGGCCCTATGTTGGTTTTGAATGACACAGTCTCAGTAACCAGGATCTGCAATTGCCCCTATTTCACAGAGAGCAAACATCATTCCTGCCATAAACTCTTTGAGGCAGGGCTCCTGTTTCATTTGCATTCATTTGCCCAGGCTCTTTTCCAAGCCAGTTCCTGACATCCTGTACTCACAAACCCCACAAGTGACTCTCAGAGACAGTCCCTGACTAATTTAACTGAGGGCTCTTTTCTGATGCTGCTTCTCATGGGGAGCTGCAAATCTGGTACCCCAACAGAGGCAAGGCTGCCACAGGCCCACCAGGCTCAGCAACACTGAGTGTGTATCTCCAGTAGCTGCACATGAACCCAGTAGCTGCTCCTGGATCTTCCCCACTGACCCCTCCAGACTCCAAGACCTCTCCAGCAACTGGCCAGAGCCCTCTGAGCCTCTGGTAGCCAAATCCCCTGGTTTTCACACCCTCACACACATGCAGACTCCTGACCCCCAGGGCTCTTACCCAGCTGGTCACTCCCTGGGATCACATCCCCACGCACCCACACAGCTCCAGCCCCTGGCACACCAGCCCTGCAGCCACAGTCCCACTCCAGGGGGCTCTCAGACTTCTCTGCAGAGGGAATAAACAGCCCCTGACCCAGGGAAGGATTTAGGAATGGAGGTTAATGAGAAGCCACATCACAGTGGCGGATCAGGATCACACTACCCAGTAAGCTCTTTACACAGCACTGGCCACTCTTGTCCCCTTGGCCTTATTTTTCTTCCCTGTTTTTGTTTCTCTCCAAATTCCATCAACCCCTCCATTTCCCCACATTTGCTTCCTCCCCTGAACATCCTCCAGTAAATCAAATGGGATCCTGAACTTGCCTTCCCATGAACTTCAGAATATTTCCTACATCCCTACACAGGGAGAGAGAGAAGAGAGAAATTTCTGTTGGACTCATGGTGATGGATTTCACACCTGGATTACAGAATAGTGGAATATCCTAAGCTGGAAGGGACCTACAAGGACCACCCAGGCCAGCTCCTGGTCCTGCACAGACCCCCCAGCAATCCCACCCTGTGCCTGAGAGCATTGTCCAAAGGATCTTAAAGCTCATCCCATTCCACCCCTGCCACAGGCCCACTGTCCCAGGCTGCTCCAAGCCACATCCAGCCTGGCCTTGGGCACTGCCAGGGATCCAGCTGTGACAGTGTTTACAGGGGTCTTAGGATGAGGGAAGAGACCAGGATCTGACTCCATGCTTCAGAAGGCTGGATTTATTATTTTATTATATATATTACATTAAAACTATACTAAAAGAATAGAAGAAAGGATTTCATCAGAAGGCTGGCTAAGAATAGAAAAAGAAAGAATCATAACAAAAGCTTCTGTCTCGGACAGAGAGTCTGAGCCAGCTGGGCTGTGCTTGGCCATTAATTAGAAACAACCACATGAGCCCAATCCCAGATGCACCTGTTGCATTCCACAGCAGCAGATAACCATTGGGTACATTTTGTTCCTGAGGCCTCTCAGCTCCTCAGGAGAAAAAATCCTAAGGAAAGGGTTTTTCAGAAAATATCATGGCTACATCCAGGGGCAGCCACAGCTTCTCTGGGCACCCTGTGCCAGGGCCTGCCCACCCTCACAGGGAGGAATTCCTGCCCAATATCCCATCCATCCCTGCTCTCTGGCAGTGGGAGCCATTCCCTGTGTCCTGTCCTTCCATCCCCTGTCCCCAGTCCCTCTCCAGCTCTCCTGGAGCTCCTTTAGGCCCCAGAAGGGGCTCTGAGCTCTCCCTGGAGCCTTCTCTTCTCCAGGTCAACCCCCCTAGCTCTCCCAGCCTGGCTCCAGAGCAGAGGGGCTCCAGCCCATGAACATCCCTATGTCCCTCAGAGGCTTTTGTTGACTAGCAGTGACAGGTTTTGGTCACATCATCCACATGACATGCCTGAGATGCCCAGAGTTACCATGGGACAGTCCCTTGGCACAATCTATTTTCTTCCTGGAACAAAGAAGAGAAATCTCTGTGTGATGTTCTGTGAATTCACCGCTCTCTGGTGATGTTATCTCTGCTGTTGACTTAGGAGGGTTCAGACCTTCCACCCTCCCCAAACACAATCTGTTCAGCAGTTGGATTGCTGGAGTGGCACCTTTGTTATTCCTGCAGGTTTCGTGTTGTTCTCTGTGCCTTTGTGTGCTCACTCAGCCACATCTGCTCCTGCTGACCTCATTCAGAGCCAGCACAAGAGCTCTGTGAAGGTCTGAGTCAACAAGAGATCAAAGAGAAGGAGCAGCTTTAGAGCACACAAAGGCAACTTACACCAGACAGGGGGAATTTAGCAAAATGATTGGGCAGCAGGTTCAGAATAATCATAAATATTTCTTTTTCGCCTACAAATATGCACCACACTTGGTACAAGCTTCATTTTTTTTTTTCTTAAATCTTCCAGAGGTATTAATAACCAAGCAGTTCATAAGCAAACTGAGACATGGATCCTTGAAGGTGTCAGAGAAGTGTCACTGGATGTGCCTTTCTGAAGGATCTGGAAATAACAGACCCTCCCATGATTAACCTGTCCCTCACAGTTGCCTCCCTCACCCTTTTCTTCTCCCCTTTCCCAGATTAAAGAAGTTCATCTCCCTCCACTGATGGGCCACAGGCCCCTCACCACCTCGGTCACTCTGCACTGGATTTTCCAGTTTCTTTCCCCAGGTATCTCCCAGGAGAGGGGTTGGACTTCTATCATGAGATACCAAAAATCAAAATTGCCTGGGGTAAATCACCTGAGTGACAATTCAGGCCCCTGCTGGGACATACCACACTGAAGGGTATTTGCTATTAAAGCAGCTGAATGCCAAAAGGAATATTGGGATTCACTGTGTCACCAGGACAGCAAAGCAGAATATTTACTGATCTGGTCAAAAAGTATCTTATCATGACAGGACTGAAAACAGCAATAAAATACCTTTATCATTAATTCTGATTAGTGAAATATAGTGGAATATCCCTGATAGTGAAATATCCCAGGCAGAGGAGAACATGGGATTAGTCTTTCAGACTCCTGGGAAAATGAAAAAAATTAAGATCCTGGAAAGATCAAAGAGTATTCCTATCCCATAATAGATATCCCTATGCCATGATGATAGTTTTTATCAGAACAAGGCAGTGATGCAAAATATTTAATGCAGAGTTTCCTTGGCTCTGCCGTTGCTTTTATGGCCTTTTTATTGCTTAGAAACCAAATCACGTCATCGCTGGTACCTTCTCTGACCCTTTAGTTAAAATGTTACCCCAAGGACAATCTCATCTTTGTGTGCTCAGTGCTTGCTGAGCACTCCAGGATCCCTGGATTTGCATGGGGTGGGAGCAGAGCCCCACCCAGGGATGACAACAACCCCATCAACAGTGCCTCTAACCCTGCTGCAGTTTTTCCATGAAAAGCACTGAAATTTCTTTAAAAAAAAAAAAAAAGCTTAATTTGAAATAGCAAATCTTCTGTTCTTCTATCTCCTAGGTACGGGCAAGTCAGAAATTGATATTGAATAAAAAGACAAAAAGAAGGGTGAGTGAGTGAGAACTGAAAGGGGCTGCTCAGAGAGGTGGTGGAGTCTCCATCCCTGGAGCCCCCAAAAGTCATCTGGAAACAGTCCTGGGCACTCAGGTCACAGAGAGGTGGAACTGGATCACCCCCAGTGTCCCTTCCAACCTCAACCACTCCAGGATTCTGTGAAGAAATGGGTTTGAGCCTCCATATTTTTGAGCATTTTAAAGGAGGAAAATGTTTTTGATGGTAAAACAAGTTCTTCTCCTGCTTGCCTCAAAAAAGAAAAAAAAAAAAAAAAAGAAAAAAGAAAGAATGAACAAACATTCTGAAATACAGAAATACAGGAAGAATATGGGCAAACCATGAAGTGATAATGGCCAGAGGGATGGGAAGACAGAGGTTAATGGGAACAGAAGCAGATAGACACAAAATTTCTGGATAGAAGGGATACAGGAATGGAACTAGAGGGTAATGTGGGTGGGAATTGGAAAGAAACTATGGGATTAGGATTTTAAAAGGATCTAAAGCTAGTTGTTTGAGAACCCTGGTGGCTAGAAGAGGGAGTCAAAATATGAGAAATATGTAGAAATTATAACTTTTAAACTATTAAAGAATTATCAGTCCAGGGAATTTTGAGCTTCAGCAGAATGGAGGGAGAAATGGGCATGGAAATCCCAAAAGGACCAAGAGAGTCATAGGGCAGGAATGAAAGAATAATGAAAGCTGGGGAAAGAGTCACATTATAGAATCAAGGAGGGGAACTCCAAAAATTAAAGGAAAGGGTCTGGGGGTGGTGGCAGTAGGAAGGACCAGAACTGGCAGCCAATAACTGAATACAAGGATGTATCAGGCAAGGCCTGGATGAGGCAGAAATTAGGAAGAGCTTAGCAGAAAGGTAAGAGAAATCTGGGGGGAAGGTGAGGCAAATTTAAGGGAGAACAGGCACAAAAGTCTGTGCAGTCAAAATAAGGGAGAAAAGGGGAAATCCCACCTTCCTGATGACTGTGGGCATCAAAACACAGAATGACACAGTGACAAAGGGACAAGGGGAATCAGGGGCTGGGAGTGGCCAGTGCTGGACAGAGGGAAGAGCTGCCAGTCTCTGCATTATCCAGCACTTCAAGGAGGTCTTGGAATTACAGAACTGATGGAATTTGTCATCTCAGTGCTCAACAGCTGAGGAAAAACTCCAGCTGTTGGCAGCTGGCAATAAAGGAGTGTTATTTATGCTGAAGTTCAGGCCTGGGGGTGTCAGGGCAGTACAGACCACACTGCCCTTCCTATGGGTCAGAAGGAAAGAGGGAATGATTCCGAAAGAATTCATAGCTTATAAAGCCTAAAAAATCCTTCTGCATGTGCCCAGTGTGAACTGGGATTTGGCATGTGCTAGAGAAAGCTGTGCATGTGTTAAGGAGGAATTCGTGTGTGGTTAAAGAATGTGGAGGTCAAGTCTGTGGTTAAGAAAGATAATTCAGGCAATACTTTAATTAGCAGATGCTCAATCTCCCTTCCAAGCTGCTCATTATTTAATCACATACTTTGAAAGGAAATGGTGTCTAAAACTCTGAATCTAGCCACCTACCATTTTGTTACACCCCAACATAAAATCCCCCTTCTTATCAATCTTTCCCTCTGTGCAAGCTTTCCCCTGTGTCAGGGAGTTCTCTTGTCCTGGCTGAGGTAACTTGTGTAATTCCCACACACATTCCATGGGCAGGATCACCCAAGGAAGAGCAGCTTTGAGCAGAGCTGCCCGCTGTGGCTGCTGTCCTCATGGACAGCCTCTTGCTCCTACCTCTGTTCAGTGCTTCTACTCCAGAATTTCCTCCAAAGATCCAATCTAAACTGCTGAAGGCCATTCCCCCTCACCCTGTCACCGCCTGCTCTCGTAAAAAGTTCAAGCTCTTCATCAGAAGAGCAAAGGGCTTTGTTCCAAAAATGAATATTTGCCACCATGATCACGAAAAGCCTTTGAAATCTCCAACCCATTTTTTTCTTTGGAAGTCTGTGGAAACCCAGGGCACTGGGAATATTTCTGAGTCTGCTCTGGGCTGCCCTGACCCCCAGGGCAGCACTGACTCTGACCCTCATTCATGGAGAAATTTTCCCAGACTTCAAGATAGACTGGAATCCACAAAAGTGTGCAATAGATTATAGAGAGCAGTGTAGGTGGATCACTTGGTGAGAAATTTAGGTTTTGGATTTTTAGTATGTTGTGGATGGCAGCAAGATGGAGGGCACAGGGTGTTGTCCTGGGTTTCTTCTTCACGCTTCTTCTTCCTCCTTCTCCATGGGTTTGGGTGGCATTTTGTGATTGGGCCGAAAAGTCTGCATTGGGGGCTCCTTGGGATCAGTTATTGGGTTAAAAGGGAAAATAATCTAGGTGTCAGCTCTTAATTGGCAGCTTAGTCTTAAAAGATCTTGTAACAATAGATAGGCATTTGTGCCTTGCTGCCTGAACTCATGGTTGTGAGACTGTTTTACTGATAAGAAATAATAAACACCTGAGTCTGAACAGGAACTACTGTCTCAAGTGCCTTCAGTCCAGACCCAGAGAAACTGATAGAAGTCAGCCCTAAATCTCCTTTTAATCCCCCCCACAACTCACTGCTGTACCCAGGAATGGGGCAGTTTTAGTACACAGCAGCAGGAGAGCAGAAAGTTCCTTTTCTCCCTTGCCAGTTGTACAATCTCTCTCCTGCAGCCCTGAGTTATCACCTCATATCAGCAGAACTGGTTTGCACATGTTCTCATGAGCAAAGGGTACAGATAAATTTGTGCTGCTCAGTAGGGGCACTGTTGTGCTACCAGAAGTACCCTATAAATTTCAGCAAATTCTCAAAAAAAAAATCACAGAAAATTATACATTAGTGGTCTTTGTGGCTTTTCCCTATTAAAACCATGTTAGTCCCTTAAAGGAGCAGAAATGTACAGAATAACAGATATGGGCATGAACACAGGCAAGTCCTAAACTCCAAAATTACACTAAAACTCTCCTGGGTCAGCACAGCCTGTATGTGCTTAAAACCTGATTATGGAACTGCACATCTGGGCATTCCAGGACATTGGAAGAGAATTCACAACCAAGGCCAGGGCAGCTGGAGTAGTCAACAGACTGATGTAAGGAATCCCCTTCTTGACAGCTGCCCTGTCAAGTGAAATAGGGGTTTACACATTTCATGTTACTTTTCTAACATCATTTCTGGATTTAGGCACCAGATTCCTGGGATAAGGGTGCAGCTTTGGAGCTTTGGCAGCCTTGTAGAACTTGGTTGATGAGTTGAGGGCCTCAGATGGAGATGATAATTCAAGAGTTACAAGCAGGAGGGAAAAACTTAAAATCTCTGATACAAACTTGTGTTCCTCACAGGGGTCTGGGAAAGGGGCTCAGCCTGGAGCAAAGGAGGCTCAGGGGGCCCTTGTGGCTCTGCACAGCTCCTGCCAGGAGGGGACAGCCGGGGGGGCCGGGCTGTGCTCCAGGGAACAGGGACAGGAGCAGAGGGAACGGCCTCAGGCTGGGCCAGGGGAGCTCAGGGTGGACATCAGCAGGAATTTCCCCATGGAAAGGGGGCTCAGGCCTTGGCAGGAGATGCCCAGGGAGGTTTGGAGCCCCCATCCCTGGAGGGGTCCAAGGAAGGCCTGGACATGGCACTCAGTGCTCTGGGCAGGGGACAAGAAGGGAATCTGACACAGGGTGGACTCAGTGTTCCTGGAGGGCTTTTCCAGCCTTAGTAATTCTGGGATTCTGTGACCAAAAACTAGTTTTAGTTCAGGACACTATTAAATGATATCTTTTATTCAAGGAAGCCCCAGACATGAAACACTTTGTATTTGCAAAAAGTAAGTAAGCAAGAGTATCCTAAAACCAAATCTACCACAAAACCTAGCAATAACATAAAAATCCAAATTATTCCTAGTTTTTATTTCCTATACAGTATATAAACATGTGCAGATCCTATCTTCACATTCTTGCCACCAATAAATAAAAGCACAGGCAATGCTTTCATTTCAACGTGATTCCAGCACTGCAGTTTAGAATTCCTTCCTCCTAAAGGGAGTTTAAAGACTCTCAATGCACAATGAGGGAAGATTTCCTTTGCTCCTCTACATCCATTCCCCAATCAGTACAAGGAACAGGCTGGTTTCTGGCTGTCAAAGTGTTCCTGAACACCAGGAATTCATCTGGAGTTACTTGTTGCAGTTCTGCTACAAACTCAGAGGTGCCACCTGCAGACAGGTGGAAGGGAAAGAGATCCAACCTACTGGGAATGAGGGCTGAAAAAGGGGATAACCCAGTGCTGCTTTTGTGTGTATGGGAGGCCAAATCACAGACAGGTATTAAATATTAAATCTTAGTTATTAGGCATTAAATATTAGCTATTAAATATTAGGTATTAATATTGCCTACTAAAAGGCTGCAGGAGGTACTGAGTTTCACCCAGTGTGTTCAAACCCAGGCAAAATAGTGGGAAATGAAACCCAGGGCACTTCCATTCCAGTGTCACCCAACTCCTGCAGCACTGGAACCTCTCAGAGGAGTCCCAGCCTCCTTGCTGGCAGATCTGCTCTGCTGGTGGCACCTGATCCAGGTGCTGCAGGACTGCAGGGATGTCCCCATGAGCTGGCAGCTGCAGTTTGGCTGCAGTGGGAGATGGAGCCCAGAAGAATTGATGGGTGCAAGTACGTGATCCTGCTATAGAAATGCACAAACTTCCCAGCTGGACATGCCTTGTGTGGGTTTTCCCACCTTCTCAGAAGCAGATGGTGCAGGCAGCATTGGCACAGATCTCACACAGGTTGTCCTTAGCAGCCAGGCCTGTCTGGGAGGAAGAAGGGATTCAGTCAGATGCCAGGAGAGCAGAGCCACCTGCCAAAGCATTTGGACACCCCTTTCCACTCCTGTTTGATTACTTCAAAGTCCCTTGAAGGTATCTCTGCTCTAAGTAAAATTAGCTCGTGCTAAAACTGGCTTAAGGAATTAAATCAAAGCTGAATTCATTAGGATGGGAACATTTGAAGGCAAGAGGACAAGAGGACAGGGAGGATTTCTTCCTAAAGTGTCCCTTACTGGACAAAAGATAAATGCAATATAATAACATAAAAAGAAAATACTGCAGCAGCAACAGGCCATGGCACTTTGGACAAGGGGGATTGTCTTCAGCTGAAGGAATGTAAATTTAGATGGGATATTGGGAGGAAATTCCTCCCTGTGAGGATGGTGAGGCCCAGAGCATCTCCCAAAATCTGCTTCCAAGTGCATAAAAATCTGCACCTACAAAAAGGTGCCAAGCACACTGGAGTTAAAGGTGCTTCAGCACAGGTTCCCTGAACTGCGGGGTAACTCTCCCAAGCCTGGCTTTGGGCTGCTCCTCCTGCACACTGTGTCAGCTGTGGGAGGGATTTGGGAGCCCCTCTGGGACCCCCAAGCCCCAGTGCCAACCAGCAATGACACTGCCAGTGCCTGCAGCCCCCACCCCAATCCGTGCTGCTCAGCAGGTGGTTCCTGAGGTGGCACTTGGGGACATTCAGGGGTGGCCTCACCCGTGCTGGGGCAGCAGCTGCATGTGATGGTCTCAAAGTGCTTTTCCAACCTCAGGGATTCCATGGGGCATTCAGGGATTGACCCAGTCATACAGACAGGAACAACAAGCAGTTACACATTGTGAAAAACACGTTCACTCTCCTGTGAAAATTTAAAAAGTTTAATAAGGACAATAGGAGACAAGGACCACAGAGTAAAGGTTGTTACAGCCAGGTGCATCTTGGCACTCAGCTAAGAGCACACCTTCACCTTCGGGGATACCCCTTAAATACCTTTTCCCTTACATCAGCCTGTGGCATATTCATAGACCCTTATGCATATGCATAAACTAGTTTACATATTCCAGGACCTCTTTTACATGGCCTCTCCTTGGGTCTGCCTTTTTAGATCATGTGTGTTTCTTGGCTGTGGTTTTGGCTCCTTCTCGCTTCCAGTTTAGGCCTTGGTCCACGCTGTCTTCAGACAGTGCGTGCTGAGAGTTGGCAGATCTGTAGCTGGTGTCCTCATCCTGTGTTCATTGGATGTTATCCCATCCAAGCAGGTATTTTAACCTGCTTGGATGGGATATAGCTATTCATACTATATTTTTAACCTGCTTGGATGGGAAATAGCTATTTCACTACTATGTCTAAGCTTAATTAACAACAGAAATAAAAACTATATCTTTATAGCAAAGTTATTTTAACACCACACCTATAAAATCCATTTTAATATTTGTGAAAAGCCAATATTATAATATGTATCTATAACACACATAGATTATACTGCCATGAGCCAGAGCACCTTAGGGCATCATTAAGAGAGCACATAAAGCAGGAAAAACACACCCAGTTACACCACTCTGCAGCTTGCAAGTGGGGCATGATCACCACTTCATCCTGATCTTGGCAGCCCTAAGGAAAACAGCTATTAAGGAGGCACTGATGATGCCATTTGTCTGACACTCCTGCCCCAGAACCACAGCCCAGCAGGTCTCTGTGGCAGTCTGAACTATTTGTGTCCCTCAGAAGCTGCACACCCCTAAAGCAGTGCCTTGGGAACACACAATTTCCCTCGGGCCTTTTATAGTCCAAGCTGTATTTCCAGCACATTCCAAGATGGTTTAAATCAGAATGAGGTCACTGGGAGACAGCACAGCATTGGATCAGGCACATCAGGAGACTCGCCAGGCAACATTCTCTGTGGGCCCTTGATGCCCAAAATCTAGGCAAGGACACAGTACCCCACAGGAGGCCTACAGAGCAGATATTTGTTTATTGGACACTGGGAGTGAGGGGGATGGCTCCACCACAAACTCACTCATCCGTTCTTTGCACAGCACTAGCTTTTACACTGTTTTACTAATGTGCACACTGAACTTTCCTAACCTTCATGATGTAACATATTTTCTGATCACATGATTATGTAAGCACTTGCAGCACATGAGCGGTTTCTGCACGAGGTGGTTGTCAGCCTCCTGTGGTCGTTTTTGATGAAGGCTCAGAAATCTTCCTCAGGCTTGAACTTTTCACCTCTGTTTCTACACATGCTCTATAAGATTGTCTGCTCAGATGGCCAGTGGTTAGCTTTTTGTAATTAGCTTGTTCTGCTAAATTTGCTGATTTCTAAAAAGTGCTTCATTCACATACCCATAAATACATATCATGTTGTCAGCTTTTTGCATATATTAGGATGAATGTTATATGCATAATGTTCAAATAACTTTGCTTTTATTTGTGCTATTAACAAAAACTTAAACATAGTAGTAGTGGTAGCTGACATAGTTCTGAGTGAACTGTCTGTTTGGTCAGGATAACATCCAGCAAACATGTAACGAGAACCCTGCTATTGACATGCCAACTATCAGCATCTGCCATCTGAAGACAGTGTGGACCAAGGCCTAAACTGGAAGTGATAAAGAGACCAAAACCACAGCCAGGAAACACGCAAGCTCTAAAAAGGCAGACCCAAGGAGGGGCCATGTAAAATAGATCCAGAATATGTAAAGTAGTTAAGGCATATGCATAAGGGTATATGAATATGTAACAGGCTGATGTAAGGGAAAAGGTATTTAAGGGGCATCCCTGAAGGTGAAGGTGTGCTCTTAGCTGAGTGCCAAGATGCACCCAGTCATAATCTATAAACTGTTTAAATTTTCACAGGAGAGTGAACGTGTTTTACACACCTGTTACAAAGTAACTTCTTTCTGCATAGTTACAGCTTTTTGCATAGCTCAAGCATTATCTTGTTGCATCGACATCACTCTCCATTCCCATCGCTCTGTCTGCAGCACCCTTGTTTCTCACACACCTCGTTCTGTTCCAAGTGCTCCTGCTAAAAATGGATCGCTGCGCCCAGGATAAATCCCCATTCGCCTCTGGCCTGCAGGCCGCACCGCCGAGCACCGGGGCTGCGGCCCTGCCACTGCCTGGCACCGCCTGTCACCACCTGCCACTGGCTGAGCACCGCCCTTGGCCCCAGGCCGGGAAGCACCACAGCAAGATCGCACTCCAAGCTGGGGTCAGGGCTGGGTTCAGGGGGAAAGAGGCTCCCTTCTGAGGAGAGAGGCTCCCTTCTGAGGAGAGACGCTCCTTTCTGAGGAGACAGGCTCCCTTCTGAGGAGAGGCTCCGTTCTGAGGAGAGAGGCTCCTTTCTGAGGAGAGGCTCCCTTCTGAGGAGAGAGGCTCCCTTCTGAGGAGAGGCTCCCTTCTGAGGAGAGAGGCTCCCTTCTGAGGAGACAGGCTCCGTTCTGAGGAGAGAGGCTCCCTTCTGAGGAGAGAGGCTCCTTTCTGAGGAGAGGCACTCCTTTCTGAGGAGACAGGCTCCCTTTTGAGGACAGAGGCTCCTTTCTGAGGAGAGGCGCTCCTTTCTGAGGAGACAGGCTCCCTTTTGAGGAGAGAGGCTCTTTTCTGAGGAGAGAGGCTCCTTTCTGAGGAGAGGCGCTCCCTTCTGAGGAGAGAGGCTCCCTTCTGAGGAGAGAGGCTCCTTTCTGAGGAGAGGCGCTCCCTTCTGAGGAGAGAGGCTCCTTTCTGAGGAGATGCGCTCCTTTCTGAGGAGACAGGCTCCCTTTTGAGGAGAGAGGCTCCTTTCTGAGGAGACAGGCTCCTTTCTGAGGAGAGAGGCTCCGTTCTGAGGAGAGAGGCTCCCTTCTGAGGAGAGAGGCTCCCTTCTGAGGAGAGAGGCTCCTTTCTGAGAAGAGGCGCTCCTTTCTGAGGAGACAGGCTCCTTTCTGAGGAGAGGCGCTCCTTTCTGAGGAGAGGCGCTTCCTTCTGAGGAGAGAGGCTCCTTTCTGAGGTGGGAGGTTCTACCGCGATTCTTTGGCCTCCCCCAAAAGCAAGCCTAGCCTGCCGCCATCTTGGGAAGGAAGGCTTGGTTAGGCCGCCCGGGTCGCCATCCTGAGAGTGGTGTGGCGTCATTTCCTGTACACTGTCACCATCTTGAGTGTGGCGCCGCGAGGTTAGTTGGGGTTTTTTTTTTTTTTTTCTGATCCGCCATCTTGAGTGTTGTGACATGTGATTCCTCCCGCGGTCGCCATCTTGAGAGTGGAACGACGCCAGTTCCTGCAACGCCACCATCCTGAGTTATTTGTCACGTGACTTCTTGCAGCCGCTGCCCAATGCCAGCTGGCAACCGCGCCGCGGCTCCGCAGGCTCCCTGCAATCTTCGCCCGACACTGCCGCCACAGCCGGGACCAGCGGCTGGTACTCCCACGCTGTTCCCGGGCACCGGCAAGAGGCGGCGGCCCGACGAGTCACTGCGCGTGCGCGCGTTTCGGAGTTGCAGTACCGCTTTTGATCTGTGGGTGAGGCCAGAGAGCCGTTTAAGGCAGTGCGCATGCGCTCCGGCCTTGCGGCAATACCGCCTTTGGCCTGCAGGTGGCACCCCCGAGCCGTTGAACACGGTGCGCATGCGCAGTGCCCCGCGCCCGGCGCAGGCAGCAGCGTTCGAGACCCAGCCGAGATCCCGGAGTTGGTGATGCACAAAAAACTTTTGAGCACTCAGAGCTGCTTCTGTTGCCTTCATAGAGGCCATCTTTTCTCCTTTTTCTGGCCCTTTATTGTTTAATTTAAATATACAAAGGTTATATTTGTATTTTCAAATCTTACGTACATTGATCTTTAGAATTCCTTATGCTCTAAGATCCTTCATTTAAAACAGCAGATACGGGATTGTTAAAAATAGGTTAGAAACTGTTGATAGATTGTTAAGCATGTACTGTTAGTTTGGTTGTTATATTGTTAAAGGGGTTAAAAGGGTAGTTATAAGAAATACGGTACTCAACGTACCGTATTACACCTCAGTAAAGTGCACCGCCCCGCAAGGGAAACCAGCCAGCCTGGACAGAGCTGCAATGGCCAACCAAGCACCTTAAACCTTCATGCAAATGAAGGATCCAAACAGAAACCAATCCAAAGGGACAGAAAACAGGATAAAAAGGGGCTTCTGACCCAGTGAACCTGTGCTGCTCCACCTGGAACACCGGGCACATCGCTGCTGAGCAGCCCCAGCGCCGGCACTGCAGCATTCCTCCACGGGAATGCTCCTGCTCGGCCTGGGCCCCCTTGCTTCAGGCCTTTCTTTTATTATAATAAATGCTGAAATCACTTTAGTACCGGGAGCCTGCTCTCGTTTTTAACAGGATTGTACCTGGAAATCAATTTTTATACATATTTTTTTCTGCATATATATGTTACCGCTTATATAATAGATAATAGATAAAAGTTATAATATAACTTTTATCTATATAATAGATAAAAGTTACCGCTTTTAGTATTTTTTGCACAGGATTTGAGACAAACACCCACAGACGAACACATTGTGCACAGACAAAATCAGTGGTGTGACTCAGAGACATAAAACCCCTGTCTGAACCATGAGGGCAGCAGCAGAGATACCACTGGGGCCCTGCAGGAGCCAGGGATCACCCATCCCCACTGGGCAAAGGCTGCCAGGAAGGGTTAATCCTGTCACACAGGAGAAATTCCTGCAGCAAGGCTGCTCTGTCACCTGGGGACACTGCCACTGGGACACCTCAGAAGGAGAAGGAGAAGGAGAAGGAGAAGGAGAAGGAGAAGGAGAAGGAGAAGGAGAAGGAGAAGGAGAAGGAGAAGGAGAAGGAGAAGGAGAAGGAGAAGGAGAAGGAGAAGGAGAAGGAGAAGGAGAAGGAGAAGGAGAAGGAGGGAGGATGTCAGTTTGGTGAGAAGGTGCAGTGAGAAAGCACAAGTCTGGGAATGGGACAGAGAAAGGTAGAAAAGACAAGGACAAGAAAAAGGATAGGAACAGCAGTGAAGGGGAGGGAAGGGAGTAGGAGAGAGATAAAGAACCACAGAACCATTTAGGTTGAGGAAGACTCTGAGATGATCCAAGTCTGAGCATTAACCCGGCACTGCCAAGTCCACCACGAAACCACCTCACATGAAGGCAGCACCACCTGCCCCACCTGGGGAATTGTGCCTGGAAGCACAGGAAGGAGCAGGACAGGCAGAAAGAGAGAGTGAGAGAAGGCCAGAGAAAGGAAAATGAGGACAGGGTGCCAGGATGGAGATGAAGGAAATAAAATGAATGGGCAGCACAACACAGAGTGATTAAAAAATAATAGGGGCAGGGAACAGGACAGAAAGATACAGTAAGAAAAAATGGTACAGAGAGCAGGACAGAGCAACAGAGAATTAAAAAGAGGGATCATGAAAGGGGCATGGAGGACGGGCAAAAGGACAGAGCAGAAAAGAAGGACAGACAGATAAAAGGACAGAGCAACAGGGAAAGGGTGTCAGAGAGGAGGACCCTGAGCCAGAATGAGAACATCAGGGGCAGTGAGCAGGACAGAGTGGTAAACACACACTATTTTTATTTCCTTCATATAGGTTATCTCTTACATTTTCAAGCCTTTTATTATTTAATTTATATATAGAAAAGTTTATATTTATATATAGAAAAGTTTATATTTCCAAACCCTATCTAATTATATTGATAATTTCTTATATTCTAAAATACTGTATATTGTAGACATATTTTTCTTTTGAAATCAATTAGTATATAGACTAATGGTACTTTTCTCTATATACAAAATGAGAAAGTTTACAGTTTTTAATGCATAAATTAATATGAGCAGAAATTTCATATTTATTTAGGGCCTTATGATATCCACAGCTACACAAGCATAGTGTGACAGTAGTATTTCATACTAGGTATTTAATATTAGTAAGTATTTAATACTAGGTAATTAGTAGTATTAGTATTAAATTAGTGTTAGTAATTTGTATTAATTAGTATTAATTTCTTAATGATTTAATTTGTATTAAATATTAATTATTGACTATATAGTAAATATTAAATAAATATTAAATTTTTAAATTATTCGTGAATTTAAGTAAATTTAGTATTAGTATTAAATACCTAGTAATTAACACTAGTAGTATTTAATACTAGGATTGTCTAAATGGCAACACACACCAAACCAAGTGTGTCTCATAATCTGCTATTCAGAGATCAATAAGAAGCCTATAACATGCAGCTTGGAATCTATCTGTGGTTAGCATACTCCTGGTTAAATTGCAGCTCTAAAACCTCTGATAAATCACAGCCTTAAATAAATTATTCCTCAGGCTGAAATAATTGTGGCAACATAATAGCATTCTCATTAAAAATTATGTCCTTGCGTATAGATAACACAGAACATTTTCAAATACCAAAATGTACTGAAAAATCTATTTAGTTTGGTTTTGGGTATTCTGTGAATACAGCAAGTTACCATACTGTGTTGGTGGTAAAATAGACTTTTAATGTGTCCAGTTTCTAGAGAATATTTATGGGATAAGAACAAATACTTGCAAAGGTCTGGTTTCACTTCTGACCTCTTCCAAACAGTTGTCTCTGCTCAACTGCCTGTATTTCATTATTTTGAAGTACTCATGTAAAAGTACATTTTTATTTGTACCTGCAGATGACTTGCTTCAATAAAATACAAAAAAAAACTTTGCTTTTAATTCCTCAGAAAAAGGATTTTGTGAAGAGCAGCTGTATTACTTTCATATGACTGAGACATGGGGTTAGGAATTAGAGGGGTATTGATTAGAAATAGATCTTTAGATGAAATACTGTTTAATCAACTGCTCTCTATGATAATGTGTGTTTCAAGTGATTACAGAAGAATTTGTCTGTATTTATTGCAAGGCTGAGAGTTTCACACATATCTTGCATATCTTTAGTATATGTATTTCCACAGAATGGTTTTTGATAGTTTTGAAATGGGTCTGTAATTCAGCACCAAAGAAAATTTGAGGGAGCACCTGCAAAGTTTTCAGCACACACCATCACTATTTTCAGGTCTCATTGTTATAAATCACAAAACATCCTACAACTTCAAAAAGCAACAAATAACACATATTAGTTCATTGTCTCTAAAAATGCAGCACATAAAAACTCTGAGGGTCAATGCCATGATTGTTTACTTCTTTTTTTCTTTTTCTTTCTTTTTTTTTTTTTTTTTTTTTTGGTGTTGAGAGATTAGGAAAAAATGGCTTTCTTACAGAAGAAAAAAACAAATAAAAAAGAAAACAAAACCAGCCCTGGGCCATAGGTAAATGCACCACAAAGTACACAAAGAACTGTGCTGTTGAGACATAAACTTTAAGGAATTTAGAGATTTTAGAGGAGCTAAGATTTTAGTTAGAGATAAGCTTTATTGGAGTTAATTAAAATGAAAAGGTAGGCCTTGATGAAGTTAAGAGTTAGTAGTTAACTAATAATTGATTGCTTGTCAACACAATGTTTGGTTAGCTGGATTTATAATGAAGAATATAGAAATTGATAAATGGCTTTTAGGAACATAAGACAATTGTGGCCTCCTCTGTTCTGAAACCAATTGAAGATGGGGAATGGGAGTTCTACCTATGGGTCCATTTGTCATATTTGCATTGAAAATGTAGAAAGTTCAGAACAAGGAAGACTTCATTTATTTCCTCATTTTGGAACCCCTCCCCATGAAAGGGATCACAAACTCATTTCAAGGGACAAAATACTCATGCTTAATAGCTTTGGAACTAATTACCATATGAAGCAAGGAATGGGATGTACCAAAGTTATGAATATGTATTTGTATTTTATATATACAATAATACAGTATTCAATAATACATTTATATATACAATAATACAGTATTCAATACTTGTATAGATAAAAGGACTCTGTAATCACCTGTAAATTACAGTGTGTATTTGGCAGCTATCCCACAATAAACATTCACTTTCTGACTTTAAACTTTTAGAGAGTTTTTGTCGGTCACAGTTGAATATCGGTACTAGATCAATATCCATATTTTTTAATAAATCACTGTGACAAGGCAACACAAACCATGCTTCCATTTCAGGGTAAAAAATGTGACATAGCTGCATGTGGGCAGCACAATGGGGCCCAAGCTGGTTTCTTGTCAAATATCGAAGCAAAAATTTTCACTGCAATATTTCCTATGCATCACATGCCTGGGAGAAAGATCTCCATAACACAAGAAGTAATTATTTTTTAAAGTTAACAACAGAAAAGCAAATTCAAAGGCTCTAAAAATGCAGATAATCTCTAATTTTACACATAACAGTACATTTAACGTCAATTTAAATCTTCTCCCTATTTATCCTACCTTCTAATTAACAACTCTTCTTGTTTGTCTTAATGTAGTTTTTCAGGAGTGGTACTGTTGCTTGTCTGAAGTCAGAAGCCTTTTTGGAGTTCTATAAATGGAACACATTTTAAATCTTAAATTCATAATTTAATGTTGAGAGACATCAAAAAACTACCAAAATTTAATGCAACTACTTGGCTGCTCTTGTCACAGGGAGAACAATGTGAGGAGAAGGAAAGGACAACAAACAATTTAAGGGAGGGAACACCTCTGCTATAGGAACAGGACCAGAGAGTTGGGGTTGTTTAGCCTGGAGAAGGGAAGGCTCCAGGACTTCTAATTGTGGCCTTCCAATGCCCCATGGGGCTGTGAGAGAGTTGGAGGAGGGCAGGTAGTGATAAAACAAGGGAAATGGCTTTAGGATAGAAGAGGATTGGTTTCCACTAGATATTGGGAAGAAATCCTTTACTGTGGTAGTGGTGAGGCACTGGCAGAGGCTGCCTGGGGAAGTGTGACAGGAGAAACCCTGGAAGAGTTCAAGGCAAGTTTAGATGGGGCTTTGAGCAACCTGGTCTAGTGGAAGCTGTTCTTGCCCATGGCAGGAGGAAGAGGCTGAAAATAGGTCATGGTTCAGGTCCCTTCCAACCCAGGGATTCAGGGATTCTACTGTGAAAAACACATTCACTCTCCTGTGAAAATTTTAAAAGTTTAAGAAAGGCCAATGGGAGACAAAGATAGTAAAGCAAGGATTATGGCCCAAGAGCACACTGTTCTCTTCTTTGGGGATACCCCTTAAATACCTTTTCCCTTACATCAACCTGTTGCATATTCATAGACCCTTATGCATAGTAAACTTTTCCCCAAACTAGTTTACATGTTCCAAGAATTATTTAGCATATCTCCTCCTTGGATCCACCTTTTTAGAGCATTGGGTATTCCTTGGGTGTGGTTTTAGTCCATTCTTACCACCTCCAGTTTTTGGGCCTTTGTCCACCCTGCCTTCAGAGGGTGAGTGCTGATAGTTGGCAGATCTGTCCAGGTGTCCTCATCCTGTGTGCATTGGATGTTATCCCATCCAAGCAGGCATTTTAACACAAGCATACTTATATCAGCTATTTCACTAAGCTTAATTAACAACAGAAATAAAAACTATGTAGCAAAGTAACTTTAACACTACACATATAAAATCCATTTTAATATTTGTGAAAAGCCAATATTATAATATGTATCTATAACACAGAATCTGCTGAACCTCTGACTGCCACCTGATGCTCAGATGCTGTCCAGGTGCACTACACACCTGCAGCTCCTGGCAAGCCTCCACTTCTGTGTGTGTGGGTTTATCATTTGGAAAAGGTACAGGACAGAGTATCTGAGATGGAGGGAAGAGAGAAAATGAGCTGAGAGACAAGAAAGTAAAAAGAGACAAAAGAGAGAGTAAAAGGGGCAAAGCAAAGAGGAAAGAGAAGAAAAGGGAGAGAGGTGGAGAGAGAGCAGGACAAAGATGGCCAAGAGAGAAGGAGAGAGACTGAGAGGCAGGGCAGCGAGCAAAAGAGAGACAGGGAGAGACCCAGACAAAGTCAACACAAAACACAAAGAAAAAAGAGTAAATCACACCAAAGAAAGAAGAAACAGAAAGAAAAATCTTTATTACAACTTCATAGCATTACTTATTTTGTTACACTTCCTCAGATACACTTCTGTGCAGCTTAGTCATGTGAGAAACAGTTCACCATTTAAAAATTTTGTAAAAGTTTATTAAGGGATAAAAGGGATAAAATCCAGCACTGAGGTGCTTGGCTATTTGCCAAAAGCATATGGTTAACTTAGCACCATGTTCTCTATGTACTGTTACATTGCAGGGGCTACAAGTATATTCCTAAAGAATTTATACATATTCAAACATTCCTTTGAGTTTAGATGTTCTTCTGCTTGGTTTTAACCTCTGACTTGTCTTCATGCAATTTTGTAGATTAAATCAATATATTTTATTTCTTCTTGTGGTTCCATCCTGTTGTATTTTCACTTCCTGATAACGAGGGTCAATAAATTCTTTTTTTCGGTGCTCTGGTTTCTGTTGTCTTTTAGATTTCCTGAATGTGAGAAATCACCTGATTATTTCACACCATTTTCCGAGTTAGTTACACGAAAAAGCATTTTAACATTTCACAGTCTCTATTATACTACAGTCTAAGATAGTTCATATTACACTACTATTTATAAAAGCTATACAGTGTAAACATAAACTGACAGATTGTACTATATCAAAAGCAGTAATTACAAGTTGTACTATATCAGGATTTTTGTGATCAATAATACCTTGCAAAAGTTGATACATAAATGCAAAAGCCAATAACTATATTTGTTATTTATATCAGTCATTTGAGAGTAAAATTTGACATCAGTTTCAACACAGATTAATACAAGACCATGGAGTGACAGGACAAAAGGGAATGGCTTCAAACTGGTAGAAGTTGTCAGGGAAGCTCTGATTTGCCAAATGTGCCACTTCTATCTCAAAAAGGAGCACAATGAAATCTTGCAGGACTGTAGGGGGCAAAGTGGGGGGTGTTGGTGGCAAGTGGGTTTTTTTCCTTTCTATTCTGTTGAAAAAGGGGCTGTGGCAGCCTAGGACCAAGGAATATTGATGGCAAAGTGCTGATGGGTGACAGCACCCACCTGACAGCAATGTTTATCCCCTCCCCTCAGGTTGCAAGACCCTGTGTCTGTGTGTGTGTCAGCATGACATGAAATAAAATATAAGTAAAATGAGGGCAAGAAGTCCTAGCAGGTGGCAGGGCCCCTGTGGGGTTTGGGATACGCATTCCCACGTGTGTCCCCAGCTGATGGGATCGGTGGCCACGCCGGTGCAGAGCTGTGTTGTGCTGCCGGGACAGTTGCTTGGAAAAAGGAGGAAAAAAAACCTAAACAAATCGAAGAGGAAAAACTCACCCAGGCAGGCAGCAGCAGGCTCCGGCGTGGCCGAGGTTTCCAAGGCTACTGCAGCCACACTGCCAGCTGGGACACGGCCGCTTTTGGGGTCGCTTTGTACAATTTTTACTGTTTGAGTTGGTAGAGCCACTCGTGGCTCAAGTTGTGTTTTGGGGGGGAAATTGCTGACTGAGGACTTATTTGTTTGGTGCAAGCCTTGCAAGGGGGGGTTGGGCAATGCGAGCTTTCCTAAAGAGCTCGGAGGGGTGTTTCCAGCTGAAATCCTACACCACGACCATCGGGAGCCACAGAGGGGCTGACATCGTCCTGCAGGTAGGGCCAAGGCGGCTGAGCATCCTAAAACGGGAGGGGAATGGAGGGAAGGTTTGGGAAGGGAAGGTTTGGGAAGGGAAGGGAGAAGGGAAGGGAAGGGAAGGGAAGGGAAGGGAAGGGAAGGGAAGGGAAGGGAAGGGAAGGGAAGGGAAGGGAAGGGAAGGGAAGGGAAGGGAAGGGAAGGGAAGGGAAGGGAAGGGAAGGGGATGGAGCCCTCCGTGCAAAGTGTGGAGGTACCAGATTGTGCAGGAAAGGGGCTTGGCAAAGCAGGGATGAACCTGGAGCCACCTCCAGCAGCGTTCCCTGCCTGTCCCTCACCTGCTCCCAGTCTGCAGGGGTAGCAGAGCGCCATGCAGCCCTGGAATTCTCCGCCTCAGACAACAGCTTCATCCTTCAGGACTTCAACTCCCCCCACGGCACCTTTGTCAACAGCTGCCAGGTGCAGAACGCGGCTGTCAGGGTGAGGCCGGGGGACATCCTGAGCTTCGGCACCGCGGGAGCGTCCTTCGAGCTGGTGCTGGAGGGGGCTGCCCAGGTAGGGCTGGGGATGCCCAGGGAAAGGTGCCCGGGGAAATTGGTTGGGTAGGTGCTGCTGTCCAGGGAAGGCTTCAGAAGCAGGAACTCGCTCCCAGCTCATCTGGAGATCCTGAGGAAAGGTGCCAAAGATGAGTGTCAGGAAAATCCACAAACGCCAGAGGTTTATGTCCAAAAAGGAGACAGAGTAGTCCTTCACCTTTATTCAGATAAATAATTCTCCCAATTTATCTCCCAGATAAATCATTCTCCCAATAAAGGGAGAGAGTCCAGTGAGGCACATGCCCCTGGGGTTTTCTCTCTCTCAGGGTTTCAGAGGGCTCAGCCTCCTCTTATCCTCACTCCTGGCTGCACGGTGCCTGCTTCCTTTTCCCTCTGGCCGAGGTACTAGGAAGGTACAGCCTTCCCGAACCACCTACCACATATTTCCCCCTTGAACCTACTGTTTTACCCCAAAGTTCAGGAGTTCAGCCTTGTGCAGACCCTTGCCTATCTCAGGAGCCAAGCTATCTGGGCTCTACAACAAACCTGCTGCCCAAAGTCAGTAGAGACATTAAGACCCATTTCAAAGATGTCAACACCCATACCTTGACCCATCAAATTATTTGTAAAGACAGTAGCTCACATCTTTCCTGTCACGGGGGAGGAGGAAATGAAAAGCTGGAGCTCCCTCTGCTGAAGAAACTCAGGCAGTTCGGTAGGAAAATGGAAAAGCATGGGATAGAGATGCATTAGCAAAGGAAGACCTGGAAAATGTCCTTTCCCTCTATTTGCATTTTGTGTTTCCTCCCAAGCCACTTAACAAGAGAGAAGTTTGGTTTCAAATAAAACATAGAGCAACTGATAATCCCCAGTAATATTTTTATTATTTTGGCTCTTGAAGAATCCAAGATGCTGCCTAGGTAAAGCTAGATTGTGCTGGAGCAGTGACAGTTGAATTCCCAAGGGCAGGTGAGCACAGGATCTGGTCTGCACAGCGATGCAGAGCCCGTCCATGGGTGCCTTTTCCTCGCCCTGGGATCCTCCTTTGGAGGGGCAGCTTTGAAGCCTGACCCTGCTGCCTGCAGGGAGGGAACCACCTCACTGTGAAGTGTCTGACGAGGGGAGGGATCTCTCCTCTGAGTCTGAGAGGGGGTGCTGTGCAGAGGAGCACACCTGGCTGGGAATCATGTCCTGCCATGCCCAGACAGGACCCTGTCAGGTTTTGTGCCATCCTGCTGGGAGCCAGCGCCATGGGCAGCAGCAGGAGCAAAGCAGCAGGGCTGGGATGTGCCCTGGGAGAAGGGAAGGTGCTGGAGGTGCAGGGAGCCTGCACTGGGGTCTGGGGCTCTGTTAACAGCCGGGGGTTGAAGGACCCACACCCAGGTCTGACCCCCTGGCAGATGTTTAATGCAGCCCTTGTCACTGAGACATTGGTGGTGGCTTGTCCCCACTGCCCTGGAAAGCTCTGCTCTTTGGGAGAGCAGCACACAGTGTCCTAATTCCCAGTCTGACAGGCCCAGCTGATGGGAAGACAGGAACATAATGAGAGGCTTTGGTTTGCCTAGGAGAATGGGAGAAACAACTGGGATAGGACCATGTGTGAGCCAGGAGAGCTGTGAAAGGAGTGCTCCTGGATTGTGCAAATGATGTGCAGAATTAGGGCATTCAGATGCAGAGGGAAAAGCTCAAAAAGCAGAAAACCCCAATAATTTCCTTCTGTTTCAGCAAAGCATCTGAATGCCCTGATTAAAATCTGATCCTCGCGTAATGGAAATGGGAAAAATCTAAAATTGTGCTTCTGCTTAGATCTGTGCCTGGGTTTTCCACGACACAGTGCACGTGAATCCAGGGCTAAAATATTTCCTGAAATCTTACAGATAACTTGGTGCTTTCCCACCGTAGATGTCCTGTCCCCCCTTGAAACGCCACGTGGGGTGGAGTGGGCAGCTCCAAGTGGCTGCAGAGCCCAAACCCTGGACTCCTGCATCTCCTCTGTGCCTGCCCTCGCTGCAGGGGCAGCTTCCCCCTGACTCCCTGGGCAGTGGGGCCCCCAGAGCCCCTGGCCGTGTGCCCCATCTGGTGCTGCCAAGGCGACCTGCGAGTGCCCGGGACAGGAACACAGCCAGTGCCACCTCTCTGGACACCTCCAGCAGGACCTCTGCCGTGAGGCCAGGTACTCCATGGTGCCAAACCCAGCCATTTCTGTCCCAGTGTCCTCACAGAGCCACTTGATTGGAGCAGAGCGTTGAGCAACTGGGTGCAAGTCATTGTCCCCTGGAGCTGATCAAAATCCATGTGTGGTCCTGAGTGGCATTTGGGTCAGGGAAGAAATGAGCAAATGAGCTGTGCCATCCCAAGGGGAATGCTGTTGCCCTTGCAGAGGGACATTTCCTCTTCCTTTTTCCTGGTGTGGGACCCAGAAGGGCCATGACTGACTTTATCTGCACCACTGACTCTTGTACCTGTTCCTGACTCCCGTGTAAAGTGGGTTTTTTTCCTCCTTTGAAGTGGCTGTCTCAAGTGAAAGCACTTTAAAATAGATCTGTATCCAGTGATCCAGTGCACCTCTGGAAATAAAGTATGTGACAGAGCAGGGCAGAGGTGAGGGTTTGGGCTGGAGAATGGGACATTTGCCATGGATGTTGTGGCCTGGTGCACAGTGCTGTGCTTTTCCTGCTGTGGGCTTGGGATTTTTGAGCTGTCATGAGCAGCACAAAGCCAGCAGTGAGGCAGCACCGTGCAGTCCCAGTGCTGAACTGAAAACCTCAGTGAGGGCAAAGGCAGGGACACACACAGCCAGGGTAGCACAAACTCCTTTTTTTGAGAACAGCCCCAAGGATGTCCATGCCCTAATGGCAGTGAGCAGAGCTGTTCCCATGTGGAAAGATAGAAAAGCAGATCTTTCTGGGGGGCTGGCCAGTGTTGAAAAATAAAGGCAACCTCTCTCTGCTGTGTCTCTGTTGCTTTTAGGCTGTTTTGGTTCCCAGAGGTGAATTAACTCTGTCTTCTGTAAAGACTGTTTGCAGTCTAAGTTTTTTGCAGTCTTTTTTTTGATTCTCTGCTGGTTGTGAAGTGAGCTCATGCCCTGAATAGTAGCCACTGCCTTGGAGTAGTTTTGGGACAAGGGAAAAGGGTGTTGCAGGGAGCATTTTTGCTGCCTGCAGCCACCTCTCATGCTGATAATTTGCTTTCTTCCAGTCTCAGCCAGCTTCTCAGGTGATGGTGCAAGCAGTGTGGGGAGAGCCCCTTCCCTGGGGCCTCACAAGGTGGACCCCCTCCTGCAGGGGAAGGTAATGCTGGGCAGGGAGGGGAGAGGGAGGACCCTGTCTGGTCCTTGGAGGAGCAGGTGAATCCTGTCCAATGTCTGTGTCCCACCAGGAGTCCCAGCAGGGTGTGGGGGCTGCCACCAGAGCAGGTGGATGGGGACAGTGGGTGGCTGGAGGATGTGCCAAGCCGGGGACCGAGGGTCCCTTGCTGATGGCCTTGAGTTGGTACCCCTGGGCATCTTCTGTGGCTGCAGAGTGACCAGTGGAACCTGGATCTGCCAGCAGGGTGAGAAGCTGCTGGAGAAGGAAGTGGATCGCCTTTTTGGTTTGGAAACAGAGTTAAAGGGGAAGGATGTGGTGATGAGAGACCTACAGGAGGAGATCGCAGCCATGGCAAAGAAACTGGCCCAGGCAGCCGTGAGGAACGAGGCTGAGCTGACCCAGAAGCTGCTCACCTTCAACCAAGAGCTGGGAGCCCAAACAGAGGAGATCAAAGCCCTGAGGGAGCAGGTACTGGAGGCTTCCATAGGCACCGAGCAGGGAAAACACCTCTCAGGTACAGGTGTGTTTGTGGGGTAACAGCCAGGTTTGGGCAGGAGAGGTTTGTGTGTCTGAAATCAAGGGAAATGAGGGAGAGAGCCTCCCTTCCCTTCCCTTCCCTTCCCTTCCCTTCCCTTCCCTTCCCTTCCCTTCCCTTCCCTTCCCTTCCCTTCCCTTCCCTTCCCTTCCCTTCCCTTCCCTTCCCTTCCCTTCCCTTCCCTTCCCTTCCCTTCCCTTCCCTTCCCTTCCCTTCCCTTCCCTCCCCTCCCCTCCCCTCCCCTCCCCTCCTCTCCCCTCCTCTCCCCTCCCCTCCCTCCCTCTGGCATTAGGATTTCAGCAGGAAGAGCCAGAGCACATTAAGGATGGTATTTGAAGATGCTAAAGAGCAGTCCAACCAAACCACAAGTGCCAGCTGACCCTCTCTGAAGGGGTAGCAGTCAGTGAACGTTCTGGTGAGGAGCACAGGTAAATCTGTGTTTTGCAGATCAATGACCTGCAGAAAGGCTCAAACCAAGTTTTCAGCCGTTCCCTCCATGAGAGAGACCTGGAGGTTGGGAGGCTGCGGAGGGAAAGTGAGAAGTTGAAGAGGGACCAGGCTTTGACTGCAGGTATTGTATCCCTGGAGCTTTGAGTCAGGGCATGAAGCAGATTGGGACTGGCTCTGGATAAGCAGCAAGCATTGGCCAAACTGTACAGGCAACAAATTATTCCTAGTTCCTTGTGGGAAGGGACCCTAAAGAGCACCTCATTCCACCCCTGCCATGGGCAGGAACACCTTCCACTATCCCAGGCTGCTCCAAGCCTTATCCAACCTGGCCTTGGGCACTTCCAGAGATGGGGCAGCCACAGCTTCTGTGGGCACCCTGTGCTAGAACCTCCCCACCCTCACATGGAAGATTTTCTTCCCAATATCCCATCTAAATGTCCCACCTGGGTGACCTCTGACCAGAGTTGTTTTCCTCAGGTCTGGTGAGCAACATGCAAAGAGAACTCCTGCGAAAAGAGCAGAAAATCCAGCAGCTCCAGCAAGAGACTGAAAAACTGAGTAAGGAAAACCGAGAGAAGGACAAGCAGCTGGCCGTGGTTTCAGCCAAGGTAGCACTAATTAGGGGCTCAGTAATTTATGACCTCCTGTTTGACATGGCCATAAGGTGGGAAAGCAGGTGAGAAGGGTTGTGCTTCTCTCTGGTGAGGATGGTAGCAGTTGTATCACTGGAATATAGTGGTGATGGTCCCATGACCATGTCTGGGTGTGCCAGGATGCCCATGGATCAGGGTCTCCTTCCCCAGCTGGATCTCCCTCCTTGCTCTGCATCAGGTCCTGTGTGCTCTGGGCTCCTGTGAGCACAGTAGCTGTTTGTACACACAAAATATTCCTGCCAAGCTCCTCTCAAGGAGCCATGTCACTGTGCCGTGGGGCTCCCTGTGGCCCAGCCTGGATTTGTCCTTAAAGAAGGTGGCTTGTGCAGCAGCAGGTTGTTCCTCTGCATGGGCAGCTCCTCCTCAACTGGCAGAGCTGCACTGAGAGCATGATAAGGGCAGAGACTGTGTTGGCTGCAGTGTACCAGGAGATCACAAGGATTGATTTGTGAGTCCCAGAATTGCTGAGGTTGGAAATCGCCTGTAAGATCACTGAGTCCAGCCATTACCCCAGCACCACCAAGGCCACCACGAAACTATGTCCCCAAGTGTCTTTTAAACTCCTTCAGAGATGTCAACTCAACCACTGCCCTGGGCAGGCTGTGCCAGTGTCCCATTCACAGCAGGAGCAATGGTATCACTGCCCTGATGGTTATTTTCCTTGGTTGCCATTCCTTCTAGTGCTCGAGAATTAAAGAAGAAACAAAGCACGAACTCAGAGAGCAAGAACTAATCTCCTGCAGAAACGTGAGTCAAAAGTCACTTTGGGTAAGCAGTGGCTGCAGGAGCACATCAGTGAGAGAATAATTAACTGGGCATTGTAAGGGAGCTGTTTGGAACTCAGCTCCTGTCCTGAAAGGCACACAATGGGCATGAGACCTGAGCAAGTCCTGGACCTGCAACGCTGGTTTACAGTGTGAAGGGGAGGGTGGGGGAGAGGGGGGTGGGGGGGATGTGGTCAGAAATCAGATTGACTTCCACTTGTAAGCTGATATAACCACAGTAAATGCAAGTTAGAAGAGAATTCCAGTAAACAGAGTGAGTTAGATGGGCAGAAAATCTTGCTGATCAGTGGAGGTCATCCAGAGGGGCAGTGCCCAGCTGCCCTGGTGAGACCCCCACCCTCCCTGGGCTCTTGCAGCGCATCGAGGAGCTGCAGCGGGACCTGGAGGGGCTGCAGGGGCAGATCCAGAAGCATGAGAGTGTCCAAAAGCAACTGGCTGAGAAAGCCAAGGTACTGTTGGCTGCAGGGGACACACAGAGGGCAGGTGCCATCATCCCAGAGGGGTGGGATGGGGACCAGCAATCCCTGGGAGCACAGGCTGGATGGGCAGGGCATCCAACTGCCCTGAGCTCTACCATGGACCCTGATGGAAGAAGAAAAATAGATGGCCAAGTGCCCTGTGTGGGTGTTGGGTGAGGAAGTCAAGGATGGACAATGTCCCAGGGATGAAACGCAGAGAAAAAGTGCCATGAAGGGTCCATGCTGCACCCCCACTCCCTGCACCAGGACTGCTGTCTGTCTCCTGGTATTCCAAAGGCACATTTGGATTTGTCTGATGGGAACAGTGGTTGAAATGCCTGTGGCATGGTTTTGGAGGTCACTCTGAGATGCCAAAGCTCTCGTTGCAGGCAGAGGAGGAGCTGAAGGCAGCGTGGTCCCAGCAGGCGCGGCAGCTGCGGGAGATGGAGCGCAGGGAGCGCCTGCTGCGGTCTGACGTGCAGAGAGCTGGGGAGCAGGTAGGGATGGCAGGGATGGGAACATCACCACTGGGCCGTGGGCAGCACAGGGATGCAGCTTCCCATGGGGAAGATGTGCTGGGGAAACAGAAACCCAGAGTCCTGAGCACCAAACCCTGGCACGGGATTTGTCATTGGGTGAAGTATAAAAGGCTTATCCAGAATTGGTGTGGGCAGCGTGGACAACTTAGCAGTTTATTAGCATACAGAAAAGGAATCTCTAATCTTAGTTATGCTGTCTGGGAGCCACACCAACCTTCCTCAGTGCCTGGGTAATGCTGCTCTGGGCAGGGACAGCCCTTTGCAGATAACATCACGCTAGATACGGACCATCAGTGATCAGCAGAGTGGCTGTCAATGATTGGTGGTGTTTGTTTCCATGTGTGGATCCCTGCTGCAGCTGGAGTCCTTCAAGACCCGAGTGATGCAAGTCTGTTCTCCATCAGCAGCTGGCAGCACAGGGAAGCCTGTAACAGAGCAGCAGGTGAGTTTGGACAGCAGCTCACAGAGATGTTGGGAGCCTGCAAAGCCCCAGCGGCTCACGGCAGCTGCTGCAGAACAGCCCTGGTGCCTGCTCCATGTGCAGTAGGGCTGCAGCACCCAGGCTTCTCCAGAGGAGGATTTGGGCTGTGGCTGTCTCAGGTTAATGGCACTGCTCCACTGTTACAGCAAACCAGCCCCTGGCTGGGTAATAATTGGCACAGACTCCATGAATTCACAGAAGGCTGATCAATAATCTTTATTAAGAAACCCATTGCTCTTTTTATATCCTAGTTCCCTACAGGTAGAATTGATTGGTCTTTTAATTAAAACATCATCACCACTGGCTAATTAAGAAACCACCCTTTGGTAAACAAATCTCTATAGCACATTCCACATGTTCACAATACCAAGTGCAGCAAGTTAAGAATTGTTTCTCATTCTTTTCTCTGATCTTCTCACAGACTTTCCCAGAATGATGACTGGGAAAGTTGTGTGTTTCTCTCTATGGCCAGAGCTGCTGCCACACTCCATGACACGAAGGGGACACAGTTCTTTTTGTCTCCCAAAGCTTGGAGGGAGTCAGTGGTCTGCAACAGGGACAAGCCCAGAAGTCTGATGTGGCTGCCAGATTGCAGCAACTCTCAGTTGTTTCTCTCTGAGACAATCCCTGGCCCCTCAGCTGGAAAACAGCATGAGCCTTATCCTCCTCTTTCTTCATCCACTTTTGCCAGGTGATAGAGAAGGTCCGGCAGATCTCTGATGAAAACAAACAAAGTCATGAGAGAGAGAAGACTCTGCAGAAGGAATTAAGCTCCAGGCTTGCAAAGGAGAGGGAGGTGTCTGCAAACATCGAGGTGTTCAAGAACTCCCTGCAGAAGCTCCAGGTCAGCCCTTTAAATACTGAGGACCAAATGGCAGCTGGGAGATGGCAGCACAGGGTGTTTTGTTGGCCTGAGGGAAGGTCAGAGTAAAGATACAACCCTGAAATAAAGCATCATCCCTAAGTGTTCATGTTCCCTGGAGTTTGTCACAGATTCTCCATAAAGCCCATCCTGTTCCACCCCCTGCCATGGGCTGAGACACCTTCCACTGGACAAGGTTGCTCCAAGCCCCATCCAGCCTGGCCTGAGATGTTCAGAAATGTTGTGTCATTTGCCAGTCCCTGAAGGCCACTGACAGTGGAGACTGCCTTGTTCCCCACTGGATCCATTTGTTCCAGGCTTGCCTGAGGAGCCCCTGCAGCAGTGCCAGCCTGCAAGGGGAGCTGGGGCAGCTGCAGCTGTTGTGCCTGGATCCCTGTGTCTCAGCCATCAGGACAGCAGTGGTGGACATGGCACGTGGTCCCCTGTCCTGGCTGGAGGGTGCAGAGCAGCTCCTGGACAGCGCAGGGATGGACCTGCACACCTCTGGCAAAGGTATGTGTCATCCCTGGGAATGTGGGATGTCCTGGCAAGCCAGATGTAGAGGAGAAAGTCCAGCATGAGCCACTCCTTGGGGAGAAAATCACAGAATCATGGAAATTTTAAGGCTGGAAAATACCTCCAAGGTCACCAAGTACAACCATTAAGCCAGCACTGTTCCCAAGTGCCACAGCCTCACACTTTTTTGAACACTTCCAGGGATGGTGGCCTATTCCAATGCCTGAGCATCCTTTTCATGAAGAAATTTTCCTGGATATCCCTAATATGGTGTGTGAGCACCCCACACAGTGAGGCTCTGTTGACTTTTGCAGGGCTGTTGGCTGCTCTTGGGAGCTTGTTGGAAAAGAGTCAGGAGATGGCACAGAGGAATCAGATGTTGCAGGTACAGAATATTTATGCACATAAACCAGGTGGATTTGGACTCTTTCTATGGGTAAATATGATGGCAGTCCCAAGCAAGCCAGTGTAGCACCTGGACTGGGGATGTGCAGTGTCTGAGATCCCTGAGTCTATGGGAAATGTAAGGTAAGGGAGACAGAGCCCACTGTCAGTGTGTCCTTATCCCTAATGCAGCAGGATGGAGAGGAGATCTCTTGTGAATTTTTTGTGAGTAAATGTACATGGGAGTTTTATTTCTTGCCCTGCTGCTGACACACTTCCTTTAATACCTCCATGTCTCCCTGCAGGAGCAATTAGAGAAGCTCCAGGAGCTGCAGGCAGAGCTGCTGCAGGAGCACACAAAAGAGCTGGAAGCAAAACATGAGCAAGACTTACAGATAAAAATCCAGCAAATTGTCCTGGAAAAGGACAAGGAGAGCAAACAGGTACAGTGACATGGTTGGTGTTTCAGAAGAGGAATGTTATGCAGGAAAAATGGATGTCTATAGAGTGTTGGATAACAGGAGGAGGAACCTCTAGCCCCAAACTGAATGCAGTCCAAGGGACTAGATATCCTCCCATATGGATCCAGGAGGTGTAAACTCACAAAAATACCCATGGTGGAGCTGGGAAGCACCTGCAGGTAATATCAGGATGCACAGCCTCCAGTCAGTCACCAGAGGAAAGGGGAAAGCAAGGAGCATTGTGATCCATGAGCTTAGGGAAACATTGCCCTGCTTCTTCTCAAGCCTTCTCCCCGTCCCCCTGCTGGGGTCCTGTTGGCTCCTTTTTGGCAGGAAAATGATATTCCTGTGGAGCAGGGGGGCAGCAGTCCCCCTCAGCCCCAGGGGGGCCCAGGCAATTGCGCCAGTGGCTCTGGTGTGGGGTGCAGTGTCAGTCAGGATGTGAATGGGTGTTTTGCCATGTGTATGTTGTGATCATGGTGGCCTTGTAGGACAGTTTCCAGTCTGCTTCCGTGTCTGGCACCTTGGGAATGGTGGTTTCCTGGTGTTCAGTTTTCTGAGGATTCAGGCAAGAAGCAGCCAAGCAGCTCCTACCCAGTCTCGCAGCTGTGCTTTTCCCCAGGTGCTCCCATCCTCTCCTTCACTGAGTTACCTTGTGTCCTGCCAAGCTTTTCTCACATCACCTGCCCCTGCTCTGGAGCAATGACCCTCCCTGCAGCTTTCCTCCTTGGAGCTGAGGTCTTTTTTTCCTGAAGTGAATCTGTGGTCTCTTGATTCACAGATTCTGGAAAGTGCTGTCACTGAGGAGAAGGACAAGTGCAAGAAATCTGTGGAGGAAGAGCAGAGGAAGATCCAAGAGTTGGAAAGCCACCTAAGAAGCATGGCTGAGGTGAGCATGGGAGGTGAAGCAGAACAGCTCTCTCTTGGAATGAAGAAAAGGGAAAGTGTAGTGTGATGTTCCAGGGGCTCAAATCAGTGGAAGAAGGGGTTTCCCTGCCCCCCCAAATACACAGAGAGCAGCTCTGCACAAAGAAAGGTGGATTCCTGGCTAACCTAATTACTGCTAATTTCCTCTAATAGGCAACAGCAAAGAAGGCAGAGGAGCAGGAACTGACAGAAGGAAAGCTGAGAGAAGCTTTGCACGAGCTGAAGACAATCACTGCACAAGAGGTACTTGCACCGACCTGTGCAGGTGGAGGATGCAGTGCTGGAGAAGAAGGCTTCCCCCATCCCAGAAATCCTTCCCTTCCCCCATTCTTGTGATCACCATCCAGGAGAGATGATGCTGATGGTGATCCCAAAAGAAACCCCAGTGCTTCCAACCAAGCTCCCACATCTTGTTTCCCAGGCTGTGTTACAGCAGCAGGTGCTCCAGCAGAGCCAACAGCTCAGGGCTGTCCAGGAGGAAAATGAGTTGCAGAGGCAGAAACTGCAAGAAGAGGTAGCAGGATACAGGGAGCAAAGCAGGCAGCATTCCCTGACCATCCTGGCTTTAGAGGACAGGCTGCTAGAGGCCACTCAGCAGCAGAAGGTGCTGGAGGAGGAAAAGGCAGCACTTGTGGAAAAGATGGAAGGTAGGTGAGGGTTGTATGGGATGTGCCTGTACCAGGAACTGGCTGGGTTAACATGAAATGTGTGTGGAGATGGAACAGTGAGTTTGCTGCTATAGAAAACATTGGGAAGATGTTGAATGAAGGTTATTCCCCTGCAGGACAAGCTCTGTGAGGCTCTGCAGAAGCCATTTCATTGTTTGGTGGTTTTGGAGAACATTTTTTCATTGTTTGGTGGCTTTGTCAGGGCTTTGCCACTGGAGAAGGGCTCTTTGCCCTCTAAAATTACAGGACTAGCATGCTTTGGGCTTCTCCAAGACAGAAGCAATCCCAATCAAGGCTGGATATCAAGAATTGTCCAGTTGGCCTTGGAACTGGGCTCTCAGGGACATGGGTTTCCCAAAGAGACAGTCCTCAGAGCTGCCACACAAAGGAAATTATTTGTGTAGCAGAAGCAACAAGCATGTGTGTGCTACAAAGAAGTAATAGACCTTTTTTTCTTGTGTCCTTTAGGACTTCAGTGTGATGCCCACAGCTCAGGATCAGGAACCTGGCTGGAGATTTGTCCTGCCATGGAGTCTCATGTTTGTCTGAGGTGAGCAGCACTCACTGATGGTGATCAGAGATGCTTAGAGAAGGGCAGGGACCACTTGGGAGAGCCTAAGGAAGTCCAACGCCACCTGTCCCAAGATCTTTTTAGTCTGGGACAGGACTTGAGTCCCTTTGCTAGGCTGAAGTGATTCTAAGGGCAAAGAGCATCAAACTGATGCCAAACAGCACGTGACAATCTGCCATCCCCTCTGGATGGCTCCAGGTGACAGCAAGTGGTGTGGCCAATCCCACACCACAGGGTGGCCCCAGGGGACCAAAAGGCAGGTTAAAAAAGAATTAAATTATAAAATATTAAGCAGGAATGCAGCACAGGAAGGCATGCATGGGCTTCCTGCAATGAGGCTTCCCGGTGGCTGTGAGATCTGCACTGATCTTTCCCAGGAAACTGCAGGAGGAGCTGGCAGTGGTGCAGGGCACGCTCCTGGAAAAGAAGGCAGTGATCAGCAGGCTCAGCAGGGAGCTGTCAGAAACCAGAGCCAGGATGTCGGACATGAGAGGTGGGTGATGTGCACTGTGTGGCTGCCATCATCCCCATCCTCCTCCAAGCACACACAGATCACAGGAAATTGATGTCACAATTCTCAGGCAATGCCTTGTCCTGCTGGGGGCAAAGCAGGCAGTCTGTTCCCTTTGGGAAGGTGAATTTCTTCCCATCCTTGGCTAAGTAATAGCAGTGACAGTGAGGGAGCAGAGTAATCAGGGGGAGAGCAGGTAGACAAAGCTGAGCTCAGAATCACCCTGGTGAACTTCTTGGAGCTGAAGATGTTCTAAGCCAGTGGACTGGGAAAGCCTTGCCTGGAATTCCTCCATGAGCAGGGCTGTGAAATGAGGACAGAGCCCACGAGGAATGCGTGGAGTCAAAAACTGCAAGTCAGGAAATGCTGGTGACCTGTCCTCCTTCAAACTGAAGGAAAATTGCCACAGCAAGGAATTGCCCTGGCTTGTACCTCCACAAAGAGACTGGGATTTAGTAAAGCAGGATGTCCTGTTGGCATGGCCCAGGATCTGAGGGCAGCTGTCAAGGGCAGGACTCTGCAGGGATGAGCCCCATTGTTGCTTCCATGAGGGTGCACCAGCTGCAGATCCCCCAGGACTGGGTGATGAGTCAGCCAGCATCCCACGAGGCTGTTCTGTGCTTAGGGGAGCTGAGTGAAGAGCAGAAGGTGGAGCTGGAGCACAGCCAGAGGCAGCTGAAACACCGGGAGTGGGAAGTGAACCAGCTCCAGGAGAAGCTATCCGAGATGTCCAGCCTTGTGGAGGAGAAGGATCAGGCCCTGAGAGCAGCAGGTGAAGAATTAAGGTACACCCTGACATCACCCAAGGCTTCACGGATGCCACTCTGTGTGTCCCCAGCAGCTGATGGCGTTTAGGGTTCTCCTCAGAGCAAAAGGCACATGTGAGAGTATCAGGATGGAACTCAGCTCTGAATCCATGACACAGGAACTGAAATGGGGGTTTAGTGGAGCTCATGCCAGTAGATCTGTTACTCAGGCACTTGTATCTAAGCGAGTGTTCCCACCCACACCATGGTAGTCATCAGTAGGTGCCCAGGGTGCTGCTCTCCACAAGCTGTTTGGGTCACCTTCATCCAGCATGGGGTCCCACAACTTCTTGTCTCTCCACACAGCCAAGCCCAAAGGCGCTGCCAGGTGCTGAGGGATGCTTCCCAACAAACACTGGAGAGCACAGAGGATGCTCCCAGGACACCAGTGCAGCTGAGTGAAGCCTCCCAGAGGGTGAGTGCTCATGGAGAGCACCAAGGTGTGGGTTTGCCAAGAGCACTGATGGCACGTGGTGTTTCTCGGTGAGAGCCAAGCCTGGAGCTGCCCTGCACTGGCCCGAGGGTGGGATGGCCGGGCACCCTTCCCGAGCCAGGGCTGCCTGTGCTGCCTGTGATCCGGGGAACCCACAGCCCCCACCAGGCTGCTGCTGGTTAATGAGCTGATGTTTGCACAGCACTTTGGAACCACCAAGTGTTGTGAGTGCTAATGGCTGCGTTAATTGCCAATTAGAGGGAATAGCAACATGCAAGCATTCCTTCCTTTTCCCAGCTTGCCGAGCTGTGGATGCTGGCTGTGCAGGTAGTGCAGAACCAGTTCTAGGGTTCTACGTGCAGAAGTAGGGGCAGCTTGTTGCACAGGACAGGAAGAAACGTTCCTCATTCTCCTGTGCCAAATCCCGGTTTGATTTTCCCGAGGCTGGAAAAGGGAAGAACTGGCAGGTGGTGGCGGCAGCAGATGGAGGGGCTGTGGGAATTGTACATTCTGTACAGCGAAGGTGGCAGCCAGCAGCGTGCCAGCGGGGCCGGCTGGCTGCGGGGGCGCTGTGACTCACTGCCAGCTGATGAGGGGCGGGAGGCACTGCCCGTCCTGCTCCACATTCCCTGATGGGAGGGGGAGATCCCAGTGCTGGGGGTGCCAGTCAGGAGCGGGATGGGCAGAGATGTGGGGAGACAGCAGCCAGACCAGAGCTGGGGGTCTGCAGCCATCATCAGCCCTGTGGCCCTAGCCCCATCACAGATTTTTGGATGTTTGTCATAATGTGGGGATCTAGATGGGGCTGGGAGAGGCAGTGCACATGTAGAGAGTGATGTCCAAGTCTGTGTAGGGACACAGTCTCTGAAGTGCACCAGTGTTTGTGTGTAGATGGCAAATGCTCTCTGGTGGTGCAAAGGGCAAGGGGAAAATGCCAACGTGGCTGTTCAGAGCTGTGCACCAACCTCTCCTGGCTCTCCAGAGCATTTTCAGGGTTCATATCCTGACCATGGCACAGCAGAGCAGGAAGGAGGTCTCTGACAAGTCTCCTATACCTCCCCAATCCATGGAGATGCTCCCCAGGCTTTGCTCTTGTGCCAAGTGCCCAGTGTCTGGCAGCAAGGCTGTGTTTACATTGAGCTTGTGCTGTGCCAGATGCAGACTGGGGGAGAAGCTGTCTTCTTTCAGGAGCCACCATCAGCCTTGGCTGAGCTCGGTGCGAAGTGCCGAGGCCTCAGGCACGAGGAAACGATCCAGCGCCAGAGAGAAGGTTTGGCCGAGCTCCGGGAGAGAGTAAAGATGCTGGAGAAGAGACAGTGCTCAGGTGAGCAGGGCTCTCCTAGAACTATGGAATGGTTTGGCTTGGAAGAGACTTTAGGGACCATCTTGTTCTGCTCCCTGCCTTGGGACACCTGCCACTATCCCAGGTTTCTCCAAGCCCCATCCAGCCTGGCCTTGGGCACTTCCAGGGATGAAGCAACCACAGCTGCTCTGGGCAACCTGTGCCAGGGCCTCCCCACCCTCACAGGGAGGCTGGGAAAGCTGGGCAGCCTCAGAGTTGTGTGGAGAGTGGAACAATTTGGCACCTGCTTGTTTGCCTCCAGGTGCTGTGAAGAGAGATTCAGAGCCACTGGTGGTCTGGATGGAAGACTTACCAGAGAAAATAATAGCCCAACAAAGAGGTCTTGAGCTGGAACCTGCTCCTGTGTTGGGAGAAAAACTGAGGGCTGGCAAGGTAGGGAGGCAGTGTGTGGTTTGTAATGCCTGTGACTTTGTTTGGAAAGTGCACCCTGGGAAAGGGAGAAATAGGTTTTCAGAGCGGCTACATAAGAAGTCAGGGTAGGAAATGCAGCCTGATGGATGGCAGGCAGTGCTCCTGCAGAGGGTGGCAGCTCCATCAGGACCAGCACATTGCCTGGGATGCCACGGGCTGAGCGGGGTGGGAGGCTCGGGACCACAGCAATACTGGAGTGGTTTTCCCATGGAATGAAAGGGAGGCACAAGGCCATTTGACCAAAAGCCAGGCCCAACATGGGCTCCATGGGTCCTTCCCTGTCTTTGCAGGTTCCTGACCATGTTCCTAATGGGAGCTCATTCAGGATCACCAACAGCACAGTGAGCTTGGAAATGGCTGAGGCGACAGACTTGGGTGAGAAGATGGTATGTCAGGGATAGATGTGGTAAATGGTGTAGAGTGTGTGTACATGCCCAGAGTGTGTAGAGTTTAGATGTTTCTTGAAAACATTTCAGAGGTATGTCACATCAGGATGCTGCAGGAATGTTGAAGATGAACTGCTCTGTGGTCCAGTTAAAGACACCCCTGTCCATGGCAGGGGGGATTGGTTTGATGACCTTTAAATTTCCCTTCCAATCTAAACTATTCTATGGCCCAGAGCACATTGTGTGTCTGCCAGGACATCCTGGGACCCCAAAACATGCCATTCTACATCAGAGAGGCTGGGGAGCAATGGAGGGAGCTGCCAGGGAAGGGGTCCATGGGTAGCACGACTGGTGGGTTGTGCAAAGGGGTTTCTTCCCTCCAAAAATGCAGGGAAACACCCAGCAGGGAAAACAGTCATCTTAGAAAAGGAAGCAATCCAATTCCAGTGAGCTGTGCAGGTGGGAATGAGATGCAAACCTACTTTCCTTGGGACACTGTCATGTCCTCAGGAAAGCAGACAGAAAGCAGATGGCTGAGCAGCGTGATGGAATGCAGCAGACCTGGTAAATAATGCATTCCCTCTTCTTCCCACAGTACCTGGATGTAATCGCTGCTCTGGGAAGCCTGGTGGAGATGAAGGAGCTGTCAGGAATGCAGCCTCTGCAGCACCTTCCTCGGGAGAGAAGGGCAGAAGTGGGGCTGCAGAGACAGAAGGCCCTGGAGCTGTTGTACAAAAAGATCAGGAACCTCCAAGTTCGCCTGGAAAGGAAAGAAGAAATGCTGAAAGATTATGAGGGAAGTGTGGAGCAGCTCAGGTATGGAAAGCCAGGGTTCTGAAGGAGACCTGGTCCTTGGATGCCAAGTGACAGGGAGCTTGGGGCAAGAAGTGACATGACACTGCTGAGTCCTGTGTCTGTCTGGGACCAGTCTGTGTCTATGGCCACGGTACAAAAATCAAATGTCAAGAGGAGTGCATCTCCCAGTTCTCTGCAGTGGTACCTTCTGCAGCCTCACACAGTTGAGCAGTGTCAGAGCCAGGAAAGCCTTGACAGGTTCCCTTGTCCTGGGTGGCTGGAGCCTGGGACAGCAGTGGCAGCAGCTGGGGCAGAGGGATGGTGTCAGCAGGACCAAGGAAGGCGTGGGAGAGCACATCTGAGGGTCAGGGTGTTGGTAAGGGCAACAGACCAACAGAATCCTCCCCTCCTGTTTTGCACAGGCAGAGCCAAGCTTCCCTGCAAAGGTGCCAGGAGGAGATGTCCAACCTGGAAGATGAAGCTCACAGGGAGGCAGAAGAGAAGGCCCTGCTGAGAGAGGCTCTGGAGAGGATGCAGCTCCAGCTGGACCAGGAGAAGAGGCTGCGGCAAGCGGCCAAACGGCACAAGGTGAGAAGGCAACACCCAACCCCTGCTCTTTGTACAACAGCCAGCTCCACCTGTTGGGAACCATCCACAGAGTGGTCAGTCGGACCATCCCAAGAGGCTGGAGGTTCCAGGCCCCCAGTGCTCAGCCGCAGCATCATGGCCACATCCCTTGATGAGGCTGGAGGAGGTGCAGACACCTGTAGCAATGGGTTTGCACCATGTATGAGAGCGAGGGAAAGGAGCAGGTGATGCTGAGCTCTCAAGGTCAATGCTGTGTCTGTTGTCTCTGTTCTGCAGCCTGGAGCCACAAAGACTCTCTGCTTGGGCAAGCCGAAGGCCAAGGGGTGCATGGCAGGTGCTGCCAAATCGGGGAGCTCATAGGAGCAGCACCACAGGGACCTTCACTAGGGGGTGGTCTGCATTAGGAACAGTCATCGCTGTGGACTCTGTCAGGGTGGGGGTGGCACGAGGTGAGGGTGCATTTTGAGGAGCTCCAGTTTGTATCCTGTAGCTCCTGGGCACACTGGTGTGACTGCACAATGCAGGACCTGACTTTCCCACAGTCCATGTCCCATAGAGTGTGGTGGGGGTAATGGCAATGGAAAAGGTGGTGAGGATATACCCAGTGTACGTGTGTGTGTGTATTTGTGCGTGTGAATACAGCCCAGTGATGTGTAAAGTCAGTTGTGGGGGGCATCTCCTGTCCTTGCTGAAGTGGCCTCAAGCACATGAAGCCAACATGGCTTGAAATATCCCTTGCAACTCCTGTGTCCTCCAGTCTCCATTGTGTCACGGGGAAACTGGAACATAAGGCATGATGTAGTACAGAATTCTGGAGTTCCTGGAACGCCCCAGGAACGCTCACTTACTGATTCTGATCCTTAGCAAAGGTGAGAGCAGACCCTGGATTTTGGGGGGCAGCAGTGTTTTGGGGAGGGGGTCCCTGCAGGCAATAGGCAGCTCCACACATCATCCCTGCAGCTGCTCTGCCTCAGCACCGCTCGGAGCAATCCATGTGCTGAGTCCTCTGCAGACCCCTTCAGGTGAGGATAATTTGGATGTGAGCAAAGCTCCACTGCGGTTTCTTGGTCTTTATTTTTTAATAGGACAAAAAGGTCTGGAAGCAGAGGGCTGCAGCGGGCTGATGCAGGGCTGCATCGTCTCTGGGCATGCAAAGCACCCCTGTGTGCTCAATGGCCAGTCCCTAGTGGGGCTCTGGGCATTGGTGTGGCCTGGTTTTCCTGCTCCCTGTGCTGGGAGAAGCTGGATCCTTCCCTGTCTGAATGCCTGGGTTTGCTTTGGGACAAAGCATGACCTTGTAGGCTTGAGTAGGTTAAAGGTGCTGCCGTGGGCATCCTCTGCAGGTGTATCTGGAGATGTTGGGCTGCTCCATGACTCTGTGTGTCCTCTCCATGCCACCCTTGGCAAACTCTGGATCACGAATGGATGGAGATGGCAAGAGCACGGGTGGTTGTGAGTGCACCAGACTCCCCGTACCCTCCTTCGAGCCTATGGACTCATAGAATGATGGGTTGGTTTGGGTTGAAAGGGACCCTGAAGATGGTCCGGGGGGATCCCACCGGGGTATGGTGATGCCGGGCCCTAAGGATCATCCAGGCTGGTCCCGCCGGGGGATTGATGAGCCCTGCGGATGCTGCCGGTGGAGGGGAGGGGGTCTGAAGGGGCGGTGATGGCTGATGGAGGGCGGCGGGGAGGGCCCCCCCCGGGGCCGGTGCGGGAGCCCGGCGGGCAGCGGGGCCGGCGATGCTGACGGGGGCGGGCAGCCGGAGCCCCCCGGGGCGGGCGCGGAGCCGGGGGGCCGCAGCCCGGCCCCGGGGCGGAGCGGGGCGGAGCGGCGCGGCCATCCGGGCACCGCACCATGGCGGCGGCGGCGGCGGAGGAGCCGGAGGGGCGGCGGGGCCGGGGGCCGCGGCCGGGGCCGGCGCCGGGCAGCCCCGCGGGGCGGGCGGTGGGCGAGGGCTCGCCCGGGGGCAGCGGCCGCCGCGTCTTCAGCCCCGCCGGGGAGTTCCGCGAGTTCTCCCGGCGGCAGCTCCGCGACATGGAACGGCTCTTCCGACAGTGAGTGTGGGGCACAGGGAGAGGGGGGGTCCCCGGATGGCAGTGCCGGGGGGGACGGGGGACCCAGGACATCCCCGTTCCTGCATCCCGGCATCCTGGCTTCTGGCAGGGCGGATGTCCCAGCGCCTCCCGCCCCGTGCTTGCGGGCGGGACCCCCCTATTCCTTTTGAGAGGGACCCCCATGCACCCCAGCCCCTTGCGGGAGGGATCCCCCCGGCTCCTTGTCGGAGACTCCCCTTGCCCCAGCTCTGTGCAGCAGGGATGCCAAGGCACCTCCAATTCCTTGCAGAAGGGATCTCCCTCCTGCCCCTCTCAGGAGGGATGCCAGGGACACCCCTCTCCTCCCAAAACCCCTCCCAGGACTGGTGCCGGGGACACCTTCCCCAGCTCCTTGCCGGACGCGTTCCTGTGCGCCCCGAAATTCTCGCAGAAGGAGCCTCCTGTCCCCCATCAGGGGGTACCCCGGTGCTGAGGCCAGAGAAAGGGGTCTGAAAGAGGGGACCGGGGACCTTCACATTCCTTCTGCCGCATCACCGAGGGATCCCACATCCCTGCAGCTGCCGGGGCCGCAGAGGCCAGGCTGGCGTGTCCTCAGCATCCCTGCCCGCGCTGCGTGCCACCACGCGTGGCGGAGCGTGACTCGGAGCACGAGCTCGGCCCCTGGGAAGGGGGGGCTGGCAGCGAGCCTCCAGCCCTGGAAATTTCCAGGGGGAGCCAGAAATCGGGGTGACTCCAACCGTGGTCACGCTAGTATGCGCGGGAGTAGCCAGGGGCGAACGGGACAGCCCGGAGCATCCCCATGGATCCCGCGCTGCGTGCTTTGTGCAGGAGGCGTGGACACAGCGCGACTCCGGGAAGGCGCGGAGATACAGCACAGGCGAAGGCATGGCTGCGACATGCCAGTACCCTCAGCCCGTCTGGCACCGGGGGAGGATCCGCATCCGCGTCCCGGGTGGTCTCGCTCGGACCCGAGCGGGGAGGCGGAGGAATTGGGGAGCCAGGGCTGTGACCCCCGTGACACGAGGCTGCGGGGATGCGTGGCGTGCGGGCACACCCTGTCAGCAGCCCTGGCGGTGCGCGGAGCCTCCCGTGCCCTCGGGGGGGCTCTCACCCCCGGCAGCACACGGCAGCGAGCCCAGCGCTGCAGCGGGGCAGGAGGGAGCCTGCGGCGGGGACAGCGCGCTCGGGGCCCGCGGGAGGACAGCGGCCGGTGCCGGGGCGATGGGGGCCGTGCCCGTGCTCCCGGCGCAGATGGCGGGGCGGGTGTCGGCGCCGCGCAGGCGGGAGCGGCGGCCGGAGCCGACAGCTCAGTGTTTGCTCTGACAGCTGCGGCGTCTCGCTGCAGCGAAAGGAGCAGCGCCGGGGCTGCGAGCCACTGGGGAGGTTTGGGAGCTGGGGCTTTCCCAAGGGAAGGATGCTCTGGAACAGAGCCCTGCCACGCTGTCCTCACTGCTGCTGCTGCTGTCCTCGGGATGTGACAATCCGGCTGTAGAGGATAAAGTGAAGCAGGGAAGGGTTCTGGCTCTCCACAGGGGAGATGGTGCCCTTTGGGAGATGCAGGATGCTGGTATCCCGAAAAAACAGAGAAGGGGATTGAAAGAAAGGAAGTGCCCTGCATCTGGGGAGGTGGCATGCATGGCATGAAGGGGCAAAGTCAGGCCAGCTGACCTGCCCCTTGCAGAGAAACTCTGTGGGATGCAGGATGGAGAAGGACTTTGGACAAGGGCATGGCGTGATAGGACAAGGAGGAAAGTCTTCAAAAGTGACAGAGGGCAGGATTAGTTTGGATACTGGGAGGAAGTTCATCGCCATGAGAGTGGTGAGGCCCTAGCACAGGTTGTCCAGAGAAGCTGTGGCTGCCCTATCCATGGAAGTGTCCAAGGCCCAGTTGAACAGGGCTTGGAACAATCTGGGAAGGTGTCCCTGCCCATGGCAGGGGGTTGGAATGAGGTGGTCTTTAAAGTCTATTCTAACCCAAACCATTCTATGATTCTCTGATCCTATAGTCCAAGTGGGGTACTAGAGGCAAAAATCATGTGGGATCTGTACCCACAGCCCCACTGAGGGTGATGGCAGCAGTAGGCAGGGATGAGCAGGACCAGCCCCATTTTGGGGTCCCTGGCAGATCAGGAAGTTGCTGCTGGAGACACGGACAGAGCCGACAGCAGCAGGGGAGGTACAGATGAGTCACGGACCTGCAGCATGGGGAGCCAGGGCTCTGCGTGGCTGCTGCAGTGACAAGATACCAAAAAAAAGCCTTGTCACAACGGGTGCAGTGTGTAGCTGCCCACCTACAACGTGTGGAGCTGTACAAAGCATGGCTGTGTGCTGGCTCCCCATGGAGATCCTGCTGTGCCACGCCAGCACGCTGCTGGCACAGCCCACGGTGCACAGGCAGTGGGCAGGGGAGAGAACAGCAGGGTGGCTGTGGGGAAGCTGGAGGGGACTGTGACATGGCCACAGGCAGGAGTCAGAGGAGGGGCATTCCTGACAGGTCTGTAGGTAGCATCAGTGAGCAGAGCTCACTGTGACCTGGGGAGCAGTGCCCAGTGAGCTAAACCCCATGGTTGTTATCCCATGCTGCAGCCAAGGGGAGCGTGTGCTCAGGCTCCTGGCACAGGGAGCTGGCAGCAGGCTTGGCAGCATTCTGGCAGGTTCTCCTGCCAAGTGCCACACGGAAACAGGCACGATCCTGGATAATGCTCCAGGGGGTTGTTAGCAGTTCAGAGGCAGCTCCCTGTGGTCTGGAGAGCTGCCGGAGACCGTCAGTGCCCAAGTCCTTGCTCAGCCCTCTTTGCTTCCCAGCCAGTGTGAGAGCACACAGGGGTCTGCTGCTGGGGGTTCAGTGTGGGGGGCTGTTTGGGCTCTGCACCCCGTGGTGATGAGTCAGGATTGTGCCACCATCCTGCAGGTACGATGCAGGGAAAGATGGCTTCATTGACCTGATGGAGCTGAAGCTGATGATGGAGAAGCTGGGGGCTCCACAGACACACCTGGGACTGAAGAACATGATCAAGGAGGTGGATGAAGACCTGGACAGCAAGCTCAGTTTTCGAGAGGTGAGGGGATAGGAGGCTCCACGCTGGCAGGGAGATGTGCCCAGCCACTGTTCAGGCTGGTGAGAAGGTGGGCAGTGGCTGTGGTGGCTTTGAGGTCTTCAGGGAGCCAATGCTGCCATCTCCCCTCACAGTTCCTGCTGATTTTCCGGAAGGCAGCAGCAGGTGAGCTGCAGGAGGACAGCGGGCTGCACGCCCTGGCTCGGCTCTCTGAGATCGATGTCTCCACAGAGGGCGTGAAAGGCGCCAAGAACTTCTTTGAGGCCAAGGTGAGGCAGGGCTCAGGAGGTCCCATTGCAAGATGGCAATGCACCAGGGCAGTTTGGTGGCGGGTAGGCAGGAGGTGGAGATGTTGGGGTGGGCAGAAGAGCTTGGTGGAGGTCACAGCTGAACATTTCCATCTACAGGCACAAGCCATCAACGAAGCCAGCAGGTTTGAGGAGGAGATCAAAGCAGAGCAGGAGGAGAAGAAGAAGCAGGCAGAAGAGCTGAAGCAGAGGAAGGCAGCCTTCAAGGAGCTGCAGTCCACCTTCACGCAGTGACAGGGCCAGGCAGGACTGGTCAGCGGTGCCCAGAGTGGCAGCGCTGCCTGTGCCAGGTGCCAGCCGTGCCGGGAGCGATGCCCGAGCCTTGTGCCGCCCGCGATCCCGGCGCGGGCTCGGCACGGCGTCCACCTTGCTGGCAGAGCCCGGTCAGCCCCAGCTCCCCCCTCCCCTCTTGCTGTGGTGTCTGTAGGTGTTGTTTGTGCCCCCACATCCCCAGCGTGCCCCCCACCCTGAACAGCACCCTGTTCTCTGCCCACAGTTGCACTGGGGGTTGCTGCTGCTGAGTCCCAGGGGAGCTATGTCCAGAATGTCTGTCCCTGGGACACCTGTGCCCAGCCTGTTTTATGTTGTGAGTGCATTGGGAGGTTTGCAGGATGGGGGCTTGTGCAGGTGGCCGTGGTGGGTGTTTTGGTGGCCATGCTGACCCAGCATCTGTTGGTATTCCTATGTCTGACACCAGTGACAAAAGCTGTGGCAAGGGCGAGGTGCTGGAAGAGGGGCTCTGTGTTTGTGTGTGTGTGAGTGTGTGGTGCTGGAGGTGCATGCCCACATGGCTGAAATGGAGCCCCTCAGGAGCTGTGTCTCTCTTTATTTTGGTCAAAGACATACAGAAAGGCAGCTGCTGGCTCATGGGGCTGTATTGTGTTTTTTTTTGTTGTATTCAGCCTGGCAGGATGAATGTGGTGGCCACAAGTGGTTGCCATTGGTCACTGAGACTCTCGTGTTTGTGGGTGGCTGTAAAAACCCACATCTGTCCCGCAGTGTCCCCCAACTGGTGGTATAGGGGGTGTGTTATGTTTTTTTTTAATTTAATCCCAAATAAATATTATATTTCTAAAGTGCTGCTTGCTGGTTGGGTGGGGGGGAAGGAATCTGGGGAGGGGGTGTGACCGTGGGCATGCAGTTCCCGCTGGAGGTGGTGGCATTTAACAGGGATGAACTGTGGCTCATTGTGCCATCTGTATGGCACAATGGTTTGGGAAGCAGCAGGGGCCTGATCCAGGTGTGGGGATGTGTACCAAACACCATCAGCAGCGCTGCTGATACCTGCACCTGCCCCACCCTATGGAACTTGAGGGGCTGCTCTTGACCATCTCAAGAGTGAGATAAGGAGACCTTGTGCCTAGGGGGTGGTGGGGTGAGAGGGCAGTGTCCTGGGGGAGTCACTGCTCAGGGCTGGGGGGCAGCAGGGCTGCCCAGCCCCTCACTAACAGCATCATGGCTGGGGGGCTGTCCCAGGAGGGAGTGACCCTGTGCCCTGGCAGGGACCTGCCCCTTCCCAGAGCAGGGCCAGGTGTCCCCACCATGTCCCAGCATGGTGCCAGCACATGAGGGGCAGATGTGGCAGTTCCCAGGCAGGACCATGAGCACGATAAGAGCGGGCAATGGGGCTGAGGAGCCCCTGTGCCCACAGCGTGGGACAGTCCCCACGTGTCAGCAGCCAGCAGGGACACTCCAAGGTCCCCAGCAGTCCAGACACTATAAGAGAGGTGAGCAGCCCCACCACGGCACCTTTGCTCCGCACAACCATGCTGGGAGCCGTCTGTCTCGTCGTGCTGCTGGGCTACGGTAGGTGCAGGGGATGGGCAAGGGTCAGGGCAGGGGGGACAGGCCCGTGGCGCCTGCCCTGGCCCTGGGCACGGGCACAGGCAGCCTCTGATGTCCCTTTGCCGGGTGTCACACAGCCTACGGATGCGGTCAGCCGGCCGTGCCACCACAGCTGAGCTCCCGCGTGGTGGGCGGTGAAGACGCTGTAGCCCACAGCTGGCCATGGCAGGTGAGGGGGCACAGGGACAGGGATGGCGACAGGGATGGGGACATTCCTGCTCTGACCCTGTGCCTCTGCCCTCGCAGATCTCGCTGCAGTACCGCAGCTCTGGATCCTGGTACCACACTTGTGGCGGGACCCTCATTGCCCCCCAGTGGGTGCTGACAGCTGCCCACTGCATCAGGTGGGTGTTGGGGTGCTGGGGGGCATCTGTACAAGCAGCATGAGATATCTGTGGGGACTGACACTCGCTCTCCCCCTGGCAGCTCTTACATGACCTATCGTGTGGTGCTGGGCAAGCAGGACCTGTCAGAGGATGACGAGCCTGGTTCTGTGGCCGTGGGTGTGGAGAAGACGATCGTCCATGAGGACTGGGACTCCTACCTCATCATGTAAGGGATGGGAGTCATCAGGGCTGGGTTGTGGGTGGTGTGGCCACAGAGCCTGGCTGGCTTGGCCAGGGACCCTGTTCTCATGGCCAGGGACCATGGTTCATGTCTCCTTGCAGCAACGACATTGCCCTGATCAAGCTGGCAGAGGAGGTGCAGGAGACTGACACCATCCGTGCCTCCTGCCTGCCGGCTGCTGGCAAGGTCCTGCCCAATGACTACCCCTGCTATGTCACCGGCTGGGGACGCATCAGGAGTAAGCAGAGGGTCCCCGGGAGGGTCTCCAGAAGGGGGATGCCGGCAGAGGGTGAGAGGTACGAGCTTCTGCTCTCATTGCAGCCAACGGGCCCCTGGCCACGATCCTGCAGCAGGGTCTGCTGCCCGTGGTGGACTATGAGACCTGCTCCAAGAGGGACTGGTGGGGCAGCCTTGTGGAGGAGACCATGGTGTGCGCCGGCGGCGACGGCGTCGTCTCTGGATGCAACGTGAGTGTGGGCACTGCGCGTGGTGGATCCTCAAATGGTGTGGAACCGTGGGCACTGGGAGGAGAGGGGATGGAGCCACGGTGGTGGATGGCCAGGAGGGATGAGGGGAGTGTTGGCAGGTGCCCAGGACAGATGGCCCTCACTGTCTGTCTGCACAGGGCGATTCTGGGGGCCCCCTGAACTGCCAGCGCGACGATGGGATCTGGGAGGTCGAGGGCATCGTCAGCTTCGGCTCCGGCCTGGGCTGCAACGTGGCCAAGAAGCCGACAGTCTTCACCAGGGTGTCCGCCTACATCGACTGGATCAACGAGGTGCGTGCCCCTTCCTCTGCCCCCACCCCACAGCGGGGCTGTTCTTGCCCCACTGAGGGTCTTACTGTGACCCCCCTGTGTCTTTTTGGCAGAAAATGAGCGCGAACTGAGGACACGGCATTGTGGAGATACCGCTGTTGACAAGATAAAAGCAAAAAATGCTGAGCTGGTCTCGCTGTTTTTTTGGGGGGAGGGGATGTAGTGGAGCTGGGGACACACATCCAGGGCTGGGTCTGCTGATGCCAAGGTCCTGCTTGTGTGCTGGGGAAGGTGTCCCTGTTGTGCGGTGGGGCTGGGCAGGACTCTGCAGAGGCTGTCAGGCACCGCCTGCAAGATGCTTCCAGTCCTCAAGCCATGGCTGAGGCACGGGCCTTGAGGGTTGGCAATTACTTTGATGGGAGAGGGGCTGGGGTTTCTCCAGGTTATTCAGGGGAGCTCCAGGGAACCCAGCTGGCCCTCGGGGACAATCTGGAACACTTGGTAGCTCCCAGGGTGCTTTAGGGGACCTCGCTGGCACTGCCTAGATGAGGGCTGACTTTCAAATGGGGCCCTTGAGGGAACTGGGTTGGCCTTGGGGAGCATGAGAGTGTCTGACTGGTTTGGGAGGGGTCAGGGGTGCCTGCAGGAGCTCTCTTGGAGACGGAACCCTTGGCAGCTGCATGGCACTGCCGGCTCCAACAACAGGACCTGTGACATGGCCCAGGAGCGGAACATCTTACCATGGATCTCCTTCTGTGGTGGCTGGAGGAACAAGGTGGGTGGTGGGCAGCACACAGAACTCCCAGCTGTGGGGTTCCCAGGAGGAGCCCGAGCTGCCCTGGAGGAGGCAGGGAAGGGTTCCAGGAAGAGGGCAGTGTGTTGGAGGGAGCAGGTGTGAAGGAGCTGTCCAGGAAGTGGGGCTGGGTGCCGCACCCTCAGCCCCGTAGCAGAGCCATCCATCACACCATCATCCCATCGTGGCTGCTGCAGCCCAGCCGGGATCCTCACGGGGTGAGGAGGAGGAGCAGAGCGAGCAGGGATGGACGGCAGCAGCTCAGGCTCAGTGGGGGACGTGGTGGACAGTGCCTGGTTTAGGAGCCATGGTGCCACTGGACCATTGAGCGGCACCGTCACCAGCCCAGAGAGCAGCACTGGCACCTGCACTGCAGCCCAAGAGCACTGGCACGAGCCCTGGCACCCTGTGAGCCACTTGGGGACTCTCCAGGGACTCCCTGGCACTTGTCAGCCTGCCCAAAGCTTTAGCAGGTGAAGAGGGATGCAGGGTGGGAAATGGTTTGGATGGGCAGGAAATGTGCTATGGCAAAGGAACTGTAGGGATCACCCCTAAGGCGATCAAAGGCCTGCCTGCCAGTCAGATGATGTGTGGAGGTGGCTACTCTGCACAGCAGGATGGGGCCAGGTACTTGGGACACTGGCGTGGGACTGGCAGCATGATCTGCTGGCTTGGATGGAGAGCTCCAGGCTGTCCATGGGAGGCTGAACAATGTGGGGCACTCCTGTCCCCTCTGTGTGTACCCACCTGTGCCATGGGGACAGCTGTTTGAGCTGGAAGTGCAGGACCTTGGTGTCACAGCCTGTTGTGTGTGTCCTTGTGCGTTGTGTCCCATCCTCAGAGGGGCTTTGGTGTATGGAGAAGCCCTGGACAGGGCCCCAGAGTGCCACACGCCTCTCTGCTGGGGCGTCAGCCCTGCCCCACCCAGCCAGGCATTGGCATCCCCCCACAGTGTGTGTCACCCCAATAACTTGTGTCCCCCTGCCCAGGAGGTGGTCAGGAGTTGTGATCCCTCTGGGTGAAGAACCTTTTTCTAACATCCAGTCTTTCCTTGGCCAGATCTCCACCCGTTCCCTTGGGTCCTGTCCCTGGTCATAGAGAGCAGAGATCAGAGCTGCCCCTTGGGAGGAGCTGCAGCCTCCAGAGAGGTCTGACCTCAGCCTCCTCCAGCTGAACTAACCCTGTGACTTCAGCCTCAACTACTTTTAATCTCTATGGCTGCATAGAGTTTAATGAATATTTGATACACTTACATGTTAATTCTCAATTATTGTTGTATTCTGTTCATACAGTTTATAACTGACACATTAAATCTACAGGTTAACCTAAAGAAGTATAAGCTTTCTTTTTATTGAATGTCTAACATCTTATGTACACCCTATAGGATGTGTCCATTAGCAAGTATTTAACAATATGGGAGAATAAGGGGAAGTTTAAAAGAATACAACAAAACTTTGTGAAGTTCATTGCTTTTACTTCACTATTGAAGTATAAGTACTCATACAATCCCTTACATAAAAATTACATGTCAAAAGTGATCTTTACCCACTCCTGGGAATGAGAGCTCGGGACACCCAGGGACACATGAACAAACTCCCCTGACACTGAGCAGCATCCCAATGCTGATGGCTCAGAGCATAGGGAAGCACTGCCCTGACACATGGTGCCAGTCCACATCCTGGGCTCCACTCAGGGGCATTGTCTTAGGGTGTGTTCTCTTCCTATCTCTGGAGCAGTTCTGTTAAATGGGCAGCTTTATTTATCTCTTCCACAACCAATCCTCCCTCTGGGGAGATATCTTCTGTTAATGGGCCAGTGAGTCTCCTCATATGACTGGTAAAATTCCATCATCCCATTGTGAGAAGCTCTGGGGAAAGGGCCCACCAAGTATTCCTACCTGGATATCATCAGAGATCTGGAAGACCAGGGCAGCCTTTTCCCACTGCATTCCCAGAGGAGCAGCTGTCTTCTCCATTGGATTTCCAGGGCAAGACCAGGCCCATCCACGCCACCACTGGACCTACATCCTTCTCCAGGATCACTGCTCCAGCAGAACCACAGCTGGCACTGCAGGAGGGCTGAGCCAACATTTAATGGGACTGCTGCCACCTCCCTTACCCACAGGGGGTCAGGGCCTATTCTGACTCTGTCCATAGTTTATTTGTTTGTACTTTTACATTTGTGGGGTTTTTTAGTTTTCCTAGTAAAGAACTGTTATTCCTATTCCCATATCTTTGCCTGAGAGCCTTTTAATTTCAAAATTATAACAATTCAGAGGGAGGGGGTTTATAGTTTCAATTTCAGGCGAGGGCCCTGCCTTTCTTAAACAGACACCTGTCTTTTCAAGCTATGACAGATTTTTGGCGCCCAAGATGGGGATCAAGGGCATAGAGAGAAAAAGAGTAAAAATAGGGAATAACAGTTCTTGAGTAATCTAATTTTTCTGTGCTAATATAGAACCTCTGTTTAGTATCACCATGTGGTCCAGCTTACCCTGGTTTGGGTGGCATGTGATAGTTGCTGTATTTCTCCCATTCAGGCCATTCAGGCCCTTATCTAAATATGGGTCCTATAACTGTGCCTACTGTGGCTGTTTTACAGTTTGTTTTATGGGTTAATAAGGTGAGGAATTAATGGATCTTTAAGTTCCTCTGGATGGCAAGCACATGAATTCAGAGCTATCACACACTGACTGTATGTTTTTGGGGGTTACTTTAATAATGGTAATTACTGTGAGGAAATGACACCAGGGGAAATTTTCTCCTAACCCTTCAACCAGCTTTTTGGGTCTACCCTACCAGTTTTCGAAGGGTTCAGGTGCACTCTAAATGCTAATGCTATCATACAATGGTTGGTGTTACCGATATGCCTGTTGTCTATTTAGCATTTAGAGATAAGGGAAGATTAACCTGGATTACCACCCTGACACCTACCTCAAAGACTAGGGATGCTGCTACTCTAGAGCCTGACCCTGCCTCTCAGCCCACCTCAGAAATGAACCCCCAGATTGGGTGGGGGTTCTGGAGAAAGAGATACACGAGATGAGCCAGATGTAAAGAAGTACATTTCCCCAGCTGGTGAGAAGCCCTCACCCTTCCTCAAAGAAGGAGAATCTGATGGTGCAGCAGTGGAACCCACAGATGTTACAACTGCCCAAGTTCCAGCTGAACCACAAAGGCAGTCACAGCCAGCAACAGCCGCCCCTGTGGAAACAAGGAAGTCTAAGATGAAATCAGAACACCCAGACAAGGATAAGAATGGAGGGCTTTCAAAATCCACAGGGGAGCCAGAAGTTTCAATCATCACTGAGTCTCTGACATACAAAAGTCTCCATAATCTGCACAAAGACATTTTACAACGGGGACGTGAAGCTTATACAAACTGGCTACTTTGGGTCTGGGACCTTACAGGCGTGCAACTGGATGGTGGTGAGGCAAGGAATTTGGGACCCTTGACCCAGGACTCAGGTATGAATCAGATTTTTGTAAGGGAGTCTGACGCTGTTGAGTCAGGGACAGTAAGAAAGTCTCCAGTCTTCAGGTCAGAAGGCTCAAGAATAATTCCTTTATTAGCAAGAAGTTGCGAGCTTTTAAGCCTCACTTGCTACACTGAGACCTGATTGGTCTCAAAGTAGAAACATCTCACATTATTGGTGACTATGAATAGCCATAACAATAAACAATGATTCCAGAAAGAGAGATAATAATTGTTTGAATTCTTTTGTCTAAGATTCCCAGGCTCAATCTGGGAGAAATTGTTTCTGTTCTCTCTTCAACTGAACTGAGATATGCACAGGAGTCAGAGTCCCTTTCCCTCTGGGAGCAGCTTTTAATGAGTGTCAGAGAGAGGTTTGTCCACAGGGAGAGAATGCAGGACCACCGCCACAGAATGTGCTGGAAGGCCCTTGAGGAAGGGGTCCAACAGTTGAGAGACATGGCAGTATTGGAGGTACTCTTTGGGAGGGATGGACAGCACAATAATGACCCTGACAAGGTCAGGTGCACAGGGCAAATGTTGTGGAGTCTGGCAAATCTAGAGCCATCTCAATACATCACCTTCATTGCAACGATTGATGCCAATACTAACTGAGAGACAGTGGGTTCTGTCGCCAACAAGCTTAGAAATTATGAGAATATGATCAATGGCCTGGTGCAGGATCATGTCTCTGCTGCGATTAAGGAGTTCAAAGAGGAGATGAGGGAGATGCGGGAGGAGGTGAGGAAGATCAATGCAGCACCCATGGTAGTCACAAGCCTCAAAGTCAGAGCCCAACATCCCCCTGCTAGAGAGAGAGGGTACACCCCACGGTCTGACCTGTGGTTCTTTCTGCGTGACCATGGGGAAGATATGGGAAGGTGGGATGGGAAACCCACTTCTGTCCTGGCAGCATGGGTGCATCAACTCAAGGAGGGAAACACTAACCGAGGGAATTCCACTAAAGTGAAAGCAGTCTCAACCATGACTGAGCTGCTGAGTATGATCTGTCAGATCCCCTTGAAGGTACCTCTAGCATGTATGCCCAGGAAAGAAATAATAACCAGGGTTAGAGGGGCCCTGCCTCTAGCCAGGGAGAGGCGCGGGGAAACCAGATCTTCTGGATGGCATGAATCCAATGGCCTAGGACATTAGAGCCACAAAAATACAATGCCTTAGTTGATACTGGTGCGCAGTGTACCCTAATGCCATTGGGACATGTGGGGGCAGAACCTGTTTCCATTGCCGGGGTGATGGGGAGATCACAGCAATTGACCCTGTTGGAAGCCAGGGTGAGCCTGACTGGGAAGGAGTGGCAGAAACATCCTATTGTGACTGACTCAGAGGCCCTGTGTATTCTGGGCATAGACTTCCTCCAGAATGGTTATTACAAAAACCCAAAGGGACTCAGATGGGCTTTTGGCATAGCTGCTGTAGAGGCAGAGAACATTAAGCAGTTGAACACCTTGCCTGGACTACCAGAAAACCCATCTGCAGTAGGACTCCTGAGGGTGTAAGAGCAAAAAGTGCCAATTGCCACCTCAACGGTGCACTGCCAGCAGTATTGAATGAATCAGGATGCCATGATCCCCATCCACAGAATTATCCGTGAACTGGAGAGCCAACTGGGTGGTCAGCAAAACCCACTCACCCTTCAACAGTCCTATCTGGCCTGTGCCCATGTTTGACAGAGAATGGAGATTGACTGTGGACTACCGTGGCTTGAATGAAGTGACTCCACCGATGAACGCTGCTGTGCCGGACATGCTGGAACCCCAGTACGAGGGGGAGTCCAAGGCAGCAAAGCGGTACGCCACTGTTGACATTGCTAACCCATTTTTCTCCATTTCTCTTGCAGCAGAATGCAGGCCTCAGTTTGCTTTCCCCTGGAGGGGCGTGCAGTACAATGGAACTGACTGCCCCAGGGGTGGAAGCATGTCTCCACCATCTGCCATGTTAAGAGTATAGATACTTGTAGTGCAGAAAGCATACAGGCTTGGCTGATAGAGAAAGGGCATGGTTATCTGCAAGGAGTGCATAACCAGGCCTGAAGCCAGCAGACAATCCTTGAAATGCCCTTGGCCAGGCGATAAAGAGAAGTTGGTCAATTACACAATGCCTCCAGGCCCGCTGGCAGACTGTCAGTAAACTGCAAGGCAGAACTATTGCAGAAGTAAGCAGAAGCATGAACGGCTGGCTTGCACCAATCATAGCAATAGTAAAGACGCATGAACAGATATTTGTAACCAATAAAATGTAAGCTAAAGCTGTATGGACAACTAACAATAGTATAACAGAACATATCAAGCAGTAATAAATCAAACAAGATGCATACCTCATATTGAGTCGCTTCTTGATTCCAGACCCCTTCTAGACCCCTTATCTCTACATCTGGCGCCCGAACAGGGACCTGTGCCCGATTTTAGAAAGCCTTCGATTTTTGGTCGGATCGCTAAGAGGGAAGCTATGACGGGAAGAAGGGGAACAGGGAAATGGCATCTGCTCTGCGGGTAGCTGGACCAGACTGATCGCGACAGTCAACGACTGCCACGGTAAGACCGCTTACTCGGGTCACGGATAGAGAAGCGGCACTCTCACTGCTGGAGAAAATGCTCACTAAGTGAGAAGCCAGCATGAGTACTAAAAAGCTCCATGAGTTTTGCAAGTGGGCTAAGGAAAATGGTCATCTTTGGGATCCTGGATTGATGTTTAGCTTGACTGAATGGAATGAGCTTGCAATTAGCTTGTGGGACAACAGCAGTACAACTCTTTCGCAGTTGGGCAATACCTGCCGAGAGGTGATAAACACCCTGAAGAAGATGGCTGAGGAGAAAAGAATGGCACTTACTGCCTCAGAATTACTAGGGAAAGACAGTCCACCACCTGAGCATACACGCATTTTTGACAATGAATGCTCCCGAACAGCAAAGGGTGTTATTGCTACTATTAAGAACAGTGTCACAGAAATCATTTCTAGCACAAATGAGGGAGCGGGCTTGTCTGAGGTTGCAGGTTCATCTGAGTCCTCTCAAGGGAGACATAGAGGGACCAAGTTGCCGTCTGAAAATACCAAAACCTGTTATTTCTGATTCGGATGGACTGGGAATTCAGTCAGACCCTGAATCAGAGACTGAAAGACCATCCTCCCCACTATCAAAGCAAAAAAGGTGAAATAAGCCATCTGACTGCCAAGTAGATTCGGTCCTTCAGCAACTGCCAGACCTGGGAGCGAAAGATTTGAAGGCAAAAGAAGCAACTCCTGTGGGGGATATGCAAGTAATTACAACTGAAGAGGTAACTATTAAGCCAGTGACCCCACAGAGCTGTGGTCGGGCGTTATCCGCGATGATATTCTGGAAGGTGAATGGCAAGCGTCATCAGCTATTGCCTGCCTGGTGCAATTTAGGAGACGGGCGGCAGGCTGGTGAATGGAAACTGTTTGAGTGGAAGCTTATGCAACAGATACACAATACAGTCTCAGACTATGGGTTGCATTCTGAACCGTCAAAACAGCTTATGACCTTCCTTTCTGGCGCTGAAATTCTGACACCCAGTGACTGCATGACTGTGGCAAAGCTTCTGCTGACCCTGGCACAATATATATTGTGGGAAAAGGAGTGGGAAAGGCAGGCACAGCACATAGTGTCAGTAAATCGGCCAGTGCAAGACCCAATGTATGCAATTAACATTGACATGCTTCTGGGCCAAGGAAATTATGCCAACGCTGTGGCACAACTTCAGTTTCCTGCTGTCTTCCACAACATAGCTGCTGAAGCAGCAAAACAGGCTCTATTTCTAGGCCCCTCTGAACGCAAGGCTCCTTCATATACTACTATTAAACAGGGACTACAAGAACCATATGAGAGTTTTATCAACAGACTGGTGCAATCACTCGAGCAGGCTCCTGATCTATTGGATGACATGCGGAATCAAATGCTGCGAACTTTTACATTTGAGAATGCGAATGGCAAATCCAAGATGATTTTATCAACTTTGCCGAGAACCACGACTATAGAAGAAATGGTAGAACAAATGGCGCACAGTGCCTTGAGCCAACAAGCTGCCTTTGTTTCAGAAGCTGTGAAAAGTGCTGTATCTACTCAAACTCAAGTTCTAGCTGCAGCATTAAAGCCACTGACAAAGACTAATAATCGCCCTAGACCCGGGAATAATGGAGGTGCCTGTTATCGATGCGGGAAAAAAGGCCACTTGCATAGAACTTGCTCTGTCACGGTATGGTGTGACTACTGCCAGTCCAACTCCCACTCCACTTTGGCATGTCACAGTTTGGGAAACGTTAAGAGGAGTGTGGGGAGCAGCTGCGCGCAGGCAATAATGGCTGCTCAAACTCCAGAACTGGCCAACCAGCAACCCGGGGGAGCTTGGGGATTGACCTGGCAACAGCAGTAGACATAACGCTAATTGATGATAAGCCACTCCAAATCCCTACATCGATAAATGGCCCATTGCACGAATCACAGTACCAGATAGGGGCCCTACTGATAGGCCGATCATCCTCCAGCCTTAAAGGAATCATAGTAATACCAGGTTTGATTGATGCAGATTTTACTGGGGAAATCCAAATTGTCACATATACTATGCATCCACCCCTACACATTCCAAAAGGCAGCAAGATTGCACAACTTGTACCATTGCAAAATCTTACCATCCAAGTATGTAAAACCCCCTTGAAAGAAGTCGGTGTGCGAGGAGATGCAAGTTTTGGTTCCACAGGAGAGATCGTCTGCCTTATATTGGATATGCATAATAGACCAGAGCAATGAGTGACCATAACAAATGGCAGTGAAACTATTACTTTCAACGGCCTTGTTGGACACTAGAGCTGATATTACTATTGTTTCAAACAATATTTGGCCAAGGCATTGGCCTCTTCAGCATAGCAACTCAGTGGTGAACGGAGTGGGAGGAGTGTCTTTGGCATGCCTAAATACTCAGCCCATCACCTTCCAGATAGAAGATTGCTACCATACTAGTTACAGTATTGTCACCGCCGAAAGGAGTGAACACCCTGATTGGAAGGGAATGCATGACACAATGGGGAGTTGTTCTTACCACCCCAGACACGGTTTTCTGGCAATGGCCCCTGTCGAGCAGCCCCCCATTCTAAAGCTGACTTGGGTAACGGATGAGCCTCTATGGGTAGAACAGTGGCCACTAAGCCAAGAGAGGCTGCAAAAGGCACATGAGCTGGTCCAGGAACAACTTGCAGCTCAACATATCAAACCATCTACTAACCCATGGAACACCCCCATTTTTGTCATTCCCAAGAAATCTGGAAAATATCAGTTGCTGCATGATCTCAGGAAGGTGAATGAGCAGATGCAAGCTATGGGAGCCCTACAACCTGGTCTGCCATCACCTTCCGTGTTACCAGCAAGGTGGCCCCTGCTAATTATAGATCCAAAGGACTGCTTTTTCACCATTCCATTGCACCCTCATGATACTCAACATTTCACCTTCACCCTGCCAGCAGTAAATAAGGTCCGGCCCGCACAAAGATTCGAATGGGTTGTACTACCACAAGGAACGCGTAACAGCCCCACTATGTGTCAGTTGTTTGTGGCCACAGCCTAGCAGCCAGTATGGTGACTCTGGCCATGCGCCCTGATCTATCGTTACATGGATGACATCTTATTGGCACAAGAAAATCCTTTCACCAATGATCAGTTGCAGATTCTAACGGCAGTCCTGTCCAAGGCAGGATTGCAGATTGCACCTGAAAGGTCCAACGCACCTCATCGTGCAAATATCTTGAGTGGCAGATCACCAATAGTGTTATTTGCCTGCAAAAGACCACCATCACTACTGAAATCAAGAATCATACTGACATTCAAATCCTGATGGGCAATTTGCAATGGGTCCAACCCCTCGTGGGCATTACAAATGATGATCTGGCTCCTCTGCAGCCTCTCCTGAAAGGTACAGATGCTGCAAAACAGATTTCTCTCACCCCAGAGCAAGAACAGTGCATTTCTAATATCGGCACCCTTATATCCACACAGTGGGCATCCCAACGCTACCTATGTCTCCCTGTCCATGTCCTGGTCATTTCTCGACCGACTTCTGTGTTTGCCATTGTGGCGCAGTAGAAAAAGAAAACCAAGAGAGGAAGAAATGAAGACAAACTATATATCCTTGAATGATATTTGTCAGTTTCCAACCTAAATGAAGTATTCAAACCCAACTGGATACAGTAGGAGATGTGGTCTGGAAAGGACAAGATCAGGTGACAGCTGTCTTGGGGATGGAGGCTGCAAGTATTCGAATCCCTATGAGCACATCTGACTTTGAATGGGCACTCAGACATTCTACTGCTCTGCAACTTGCGCTCTTAGATTACACAGGGTACATTTCAACAGCTCTTCCCAAAGGAAAAGAAGCTCAGTTTCTTACAGAGCATTCTTGGATAGCATTGGAAAAATATTCACATAGACCATTAAAGGATGGCCTCACAGTATATACTGATGCTGGAAAAAACACCAGAAGAGCCACTATCACTTGGTACCAGAACAATCAATGGAAAAATCAAATTTTGCAAGCCCTAGCAGAGGATACACTCCAAACATTAGAGCTGGCAGCTGTCTGCTGGGCCATGTCACAATGGCTCTCTACACCGTTGAATATTGTCACAGACTCTCTTTATATTGCTGGAGTGGCCCAAAGGATAGAAGATGCATTCATCAAGGATATACAGAACGAACGGTTGCTTGCCCTTTTCCAGCAACTGCAGAGAGCCACAAGACAAAGAATAGCTGCCTATTGCATTATTCACATTCGGAGTCATAAGTGGCAAGAAGGACTTGGGGAAGGAAACCACAGAGCTGATCAGTTGGTTAGCATGGTAAAGAAAAATCAAGTACCAGTCAATCAATTTGAAGCAGCCAGAATCTCCCATGAACAGTTTCTTCAGAATGCTAAAGGATTAAGGCGGCAATTCTCTTTATCAATAAATGAGGCCAAAGGCATAGTCTGCACTTGCCCTCAATGCAGCAATCATGGACCAGGCCTCAGAATAGGAGTAAATCCAAAAGGTTTACAAGCCTTAGAACTCTGGCAAATGGATGTAACTCATGTACCCAAGTTCAGAAGATTAAAATATGTTCATGTCACCGTCTATACCTTTTCAAAATTTATATGGGCCACTGCACAACCAGGAGAAAAAGCTGTTCATGTTTGTAAACATTTGACTGCCTGCTTCACCGTTTTGGGCGTACCAGAGCTGAGAAAAACTGATAATGGGCCCGCCTACACTAGCAATGTGGTCTGACAATTCATGCTCACATGGCGAGTGCAACACAAAACAGGCATTCCAAACTCCCCTACAGGACAAGCTATTGTAGAGAGAAACAACAGAACTTTAAAGGACTATTTAAGCAAATTCAAGGAGGTCCTCAATCCAAAAGAACTAGTGAATCGAACCTTATTTGTGTTGAAACATCTTAGCAAGCAGCTCAGCTCTTTGAGTGAGATCAGCTCTTTGATGAATTCAGCTCTTTAACAATTTCAGCTCTTTGCTTGCTAAGTGCCTCAGCAGATGCAGGGATGAGAGAAGAGAAGAGTTGTATGAAGTTCCACAGATTTTTATAATAAGCTTTATTGGCAGCTTCTACTAAGGGTGACAGTGACAGCTCTTCTGCCAAACTGGTCAGAAGTAGGGATTATATGGGGTATGTGGGTTTTGGCAAACAGTCCAACAGAATGGGTCAAGGTGAATATGACCTATAGTGTTACAGAGAGATAACAAGGGTCCGAAGGTGGAAGACGGGTTTCTTGGTCCAGTCATCATGACTAGGCATTTCTTATCTAAGGCAACTGACCACCAGGGGGGCCTTGCAAGCTCTGTGGCTGCTACACTTGGGGGAGAACCCTTTAGAAATTGGGAAATGGACTTAGCAAAAGTGACCTAGATGGTCAATACCTGAGGGCCCATCAATCGAGCTGGTCCTGCCCAGTCTGAGCCCTTGCACAAAGTGGATAGAAACAATGTCCCTGTGGTACATATGAAAGGTATTTTAGGAAAGACTACTTGGATTAATCCCACCTCAGGCAAAGACAAACCCATCTGTGGGATTGTTTTTGCTCAAGGACCTGGTTACACTTGGTGGGTAATGCAGAAAGATAGAGAAACCCATTGTGTACCACAGGAAAACCTAGTTTTAAGTGAGAACTGTGTGTAAGATTTCATTGAGTAGAGTTTATTTATTTGAGTATGATGCAGAAAGTAATAGAATAAGGAGTGAGTAATGCCTTAGGCTGGAAATGGGTGTGTGTATTCTATTCCTATATGTGGAGCAGTTCTCTTCTGTTAAATGGGCAGTTTTATTTATCTCTTCCACAACCAATCCTCCCTCTGGGAGATATCTTCTGTTAATGGGCCATTGAGTCTCACCACATGACTGATAAAATTCCATCATCCCATTGTGAGAAGCTCTGCCCAGAGGGAGGAGCCAAGCATTACTACCTGGATATAATCTGACATTTGGAAGACCAGGGCAGCCTTTTCCCACTGCATTCCCAGAGGAGCAGCTGTCTTTCCACTGGATTCCCAGTGCAAGACCAGGCCCATCTACACCAACCCTGGACCTTCAGAGGAAACTCCACCCTTCTACAGGATCCCTGCTCCAACAGAACGACAGCTGGCACTGCAGGAGGGCTGAGCCAACATTTAATGGGACTGCTGCCAACAGGGTGTCAGGGCCTATTCTGACTCTGTCAATAGTTTATTTGTTTGTACTATTACATTTGTATTTTCTTAGTTTTCCTAGTAAAGAACTGTTATTCCTATTCCCATATCTTTGCCTGAGAGCTGTTTAATTTCAAAATTTTAGCAATTCAGAGGGAGGGGGTTTATATTTTCCATTTCAGGGGATGTTCCTGCCTTCCTTAGCAGACACCTGTCTTTTCAATCCAAGACAGGCATCCAGCACTGAAACGCAAGGAGGAGGGAGAAGAGCAGTGGGGCCCATGGAGAAAGCCCAAAAGAGCATTTCCCCATCTCTCCCTCAGCCCCCACTCTCCTCCAGCTCCACCACACACCCCAACACCACAGCTGTGCCACTGCAATGCTTCTGGTCTGTTCTAACCTCCACCAAGAATGTCCCAGGAAGGGACAAGCCACTGCAGTCCACATCATGGAAGAAGGAAAAGGAAAAGATGGAGCCATCTCTGCCCAAACTCAAGCACCAGCTCCCTGCACCCCCAGCCCATGGGACAGCCCAGTCCCAAGGCTCCACTGGCAAGAGAACTGGGGAAATAAACAGGGAGAAGAGTGCACGGTCACCTTTCTCAAAGGAAAACAGGTCCAGGGGAGATGAGATCAGCCCCAGCACCACCTGTACACCCAGGTGCCCTGTGCAGAAGTAGCCAAGACAGAACAGGGCAATCCAGATTCTCACACCACAGGTGGTGGGGAAGGGGGCACATGTGCAACTGAGTTCTTGGAAAACCTTGGGCAGAGGCAAGGCCATTCCAGCCACATCCTGGCTCCTGCTGGACCCCCTTGGGGTGCTTGGCTGGCCCTGGCTCCCTCTGGCAGAAGTAGCCACACCTGTCCAGGTGCTCTTCTCCAGCCACACGTGGGCATTGGCCTCCACCACTGCCCTGGGGCACCCACCACCAACCAAAGATACAAAGATACAAAAAGAACCCCCAAAAATAAACTTCTACAGTTATCTTCAAACCATAATCACAACAATCTAAAATGACAACATAAAGGAAAGCAAAAGCCACCCAAATCCAAACGCATGCAATTGACTGTCATACATGGAACAGCCACTCACCCCCAGGCTTTCCTGAGCACAGAATGTACCACCAGCACCCACGATGATGCCACAGCCAAGGCAGCAGCCAGGAAGAAGCACCCAGACATGCCAAGGATGGATACACAAGGTGAACAAACACTGACAGGGACTCAGAGATCCCCAGTGATGAGCCTTTCAGGAAAGCGAGCACCTTATCTCTGGGGAACTGAGGAGCCGGGTGTTAGGAAGGATGAAAGTTTGAAAAAAAAGTCAGACAGATATGCATGCTTAGCAGAAAGATTTTTGGATGTAGAATCCAAAGAAGGAATAGAAATGAAAGCAAGTTTGGATATAGAAGAATAATAGATGTGTTAATTAACAATTGCGGATCCAGTTCTGCTGGACAACAAAAAGGCAAAGGTTATGTCGAGATGGTAAGAGGTTTTATGACTTAGAGAAAAGGATAAACCCACCTCAAAAAAGAAAATTATTTTACCAAGCAGAAAGATAGCACAGGCAAACAAATCTGCCAATCTTGCAAGTAGAAAAAAGGTCTCAGAATTTTCCACTGAAAGAAAACTGAAAAACAAATTCTAGCTTAAACTGTAACGTACTAACTTTTAGTGATTGGAGAATAGTAACATGAATCTGGTAATTATAGCAGTTATGATAGGCTATGATAGGTAAAAGTAAAGGTATAGATTGGTTCTACTGCACTAAAACACACAGCAAAGAAAAGTCTAGAATTGATTGTATCCAAAATTAAAGGGTCTCCAAGCCTGCCTGCAGCTGGAACTGAAAGCTGTAGGCACAGGCTCTGTCACCCATGATCCTGGACTGCTGTAAATTCTTGGAAGTAATAAACTGCATTTTGGAGACCCACCTGGACTCACACATCCCTCATTTCGGCTCTTACAGCTGGGGGCAGAGAGTGTCCTGGGGGAGTCACTGCTCAGGGCTGGGGGGCAGCAGGGCTGCCCAGCCCCTCACTGACAGCATCATGGCTGGGGGGCTGTCCCAGGAGGGAGTGACCCTGTGCCCCAACAGGGACCCTGCCCCTTCCCAGAGCAGGGCCAGGTGTCCCCACCATGTCCCAGCATGGTGCCAGCACATGAGGGGCAGATGTGGCAGTTCCCAGGCAGGACCGTGAGTGCGATAAGAGCGGGCAATGGGGCTGAGGAGCCCCTGTGCCCACAGCGTGGGACAGTCCCCATGTGTCAGCAGCCAGCAGGGACACTCCAAGGTCCCCAGCAGTCCAGACACTATAAGAGGGGTGAGCAGCCCCACCACGGCACCTTTGCTCCGCACAACCATGCTGGGAGCCGTCTGTCTCGTCGTGCTGCTGGGCTACGGTAGGTGCAGGGGATGGGCAAGGGTCAGGGCAGGGGGGACAGGCCCGTGGCGCCTGCCCTGGCCCTGGGCACGGGCACAGGCAGCCTCTGATGTCCCTTTGCCGGGTGTCACACAGCCTACGGATGCGGTCAGCCGGCCGTGCCACCACAGCTGAGCTCCCGCGTGGTGGGCGGTGAAGACGCTGTAGCCCACAGCTGGCCATGGCAGGTGAGGGGGCACAGGGACAGGGATGGCGACAGGGATGGGGACATTCCTGCTCTGACCCTGTGCCTCTGCCCTCGCAGATCTCGCTGCAGTACCGCAGCTCTGGATCCTGGTACCACACTTGTGGCGGGACCCTCATTGCCCCCCAGTGGGTGCTGACAGCTGCCCACTGCATCAGGTGGGTGTTGGGGTGTTGGGGGGCATCTGTACAAGCAGCATGAGATATCTGTGGGGACTGACACTCTCTCTCCCCCTGGCAGCTCTTACATGACCTATCGTGTGGTGCTGGGCAAGCAGGACCTGTCAGAGGATGACGAGCCTGGTTCTGTGGCTGTGGGTGTGGAGAAGACGATCGTCCATGAGGACTGGGACTCCTACCTCATCATGTAAGGGATGGGAGTCATCAGGGCTGGGTTGTGGGTGGTGTGGCCACAGAGCCTGGCTGGCTTGGCCAGGGACCCTGTTCTCATGGCCAGGGACCATGGTTCATGTCTCCTTGCAGCAACGACATTGCCCTGATCAAGCTGGCAGAGGAGGTGCAGGAGACTGACACCATCCGTGCCTCCTGCCTGCCGGCTGCTGGCAAGGTCCTGCCCAATGACTACCCCTGCTATGTCACCGGCTGGGGACGCATCAGGAGTAAGCAGAGGGTCCCCGGGAGGGTCTCCAGAAGGGCGATGCCGGCAGAGGGTGAGAGGTACGAGCTTCTGCTCTCATTGCAGCCAACGGGCCCCTGGCCACGATCCTGCAGCAGGGTCTGCTGCCCGTGGTGGACTATGAGACCTGCTCCAAGAGGGACTGGTGGGGCAGCCTTGTGGAGGAGACCATGGTGTGCGCCGGCGGCGACGGCGTCGTCTCTGGATGCAACGTGAGTGTGGGCACTGCGCGTGGTGGATCCCCAAATGGTGAGGAACCGTGGGCACTGGGAGGAGAGGGGATGGAGCCACGGTGGTGGATGGCCAGGAGGGATGAGGGGAGTGTTGGCAGGTGCCCAGGACAGATGGCCCTCACTGTCTGTCTGCACAGGGCGATTCTGGGGGCCCCCTGAACTGCCAGCGCGACGATGGGATCTGGGAGGTCGAGGGCATCGTCAGCTTCGGCTCCGGCCTGGGCTGCAACGTGGCCAAGAAGCCGACAGTCTTCACCAGGGTGTCCGCCTACATCGACTGGATCAACGAGGTGGGTGCCCCTTCCTCTGCCCCCACCCCACAGCGGGGCTGTTCTTGCCCCACTGAGGCTCTTACTGTGACCCCCCTGTGTCTTTTTGGCAGAAAATGAGCACGAACTGAGGACACGGCATTGTGGAGATACCGCTGTTGACAAGATAAAAGCAAAAAATGCTGAGCTGGTCTCGCTGTTTTTTTGGGGGGAGGGGATGTAGTGGAGCTGGGGACACACATCCAGGGCTGGGTCTGCTGATGCCAAGGTCCTGCTTGTGTGCTGGGGAAGGTGTCCCTGTTGTGCGGTGGGGCTGGGCAGGACTCTGCAGAGGCTGTCAGGCACCGCCTGCAAGATGCTTCCAGTCCTCAAGCCATGGCTGAGGCACGGGCCTTGAGGGTTGGCAATTACTTTGATGGGAGAGGGGCTGGGGTTTCTCCAGGTTATTCAGGGGAGCTCCAGGGAACCCAGCTGGCCCTCGGGGACAATCTGGAACACTTGGTAGCTCCCAGGGTGCTTTAGGGGACCTCACTGGCACTGCCTAGATGAGGGCTGACTTTCAAATGGGGCCCTTGAGGGAACTGGGTTGGCCTTGGGGAGCATGAGAGTGTCTGACTGGTTTGGGAGGGGTCAGGGGTGCCTGCAGGAGCTCTCTTGGAGACGGAACCCTTGGCAGCTGCATGGCACTGCCGGCTCCAACAACAGGACCTGTGACATGGCCCAGGAGCGGAGCATCTTACCATGGATCTCCTTCTGTGGTGGCTGGAGGAACAAGGTGGGTGGTGGGCAGCACACAGAACTCCCAGCTGTGGGGTTCCCAGGAGGAGCCCGAGCTGCCCTGGAGGAGGCAGGGAAGGGTTCCAGGTAGAAGGCAGTGTGTTGGAGGGAGCAGGTGTGAAGGAGCTGTCCAGGAAGTGGGGCTGGGTGCCGCACCCTCAGCCCCCGAGCAGAGCCATCCATCACACCATCATCCCATCGTGGCTGCTGCAGCCCAGCCGGGATCCTCACGGGGTGAGGAGGAGGAGCAGAGCGAGCAGGGATGGACGGCAGCAGCTCAGGCTCAGTGGGGGACGTGGTGGACAGTGCCTGGTTTAGGAGCCATGGTGCCACTGGACCATTGAGCGGCACCGTCACCAGCCCAGAGAGCAGCACTGGCACCTGCACTGCGGCCCAAGAGCACTGGCACGAGCCCTGGCACCCTGTGAGCCACTTGGGGACTCTCCAGGGACTCCCTGGCACTTGTCAGCCTGCCCAAAGCTTTAGCAGGTGAAGAGGGATGCAGGGTGGGAAATGGTTTGGATGGGCAGGAAATGTGCTATGGCAAAGGAACTGTAGGGATCACCCCTAAGGCGATCAAAGGCCTGCCTGCCAGTCAGATGATGTGTGGAGGTGGCTACTCTGCACAGCAGGATGGGGCCAGGTACTTGGGACACTGGCGTGGGACTGGCAGCATGATCTGCTGGCTTGGATGGAGAGCTCCAGGCTGTCCATGGGAGGCTGAACAATGTGGGGCACTCCTGTCCCCTCTGTGTGTACCCACCTGTGCCATGGGGACAGCTGTTTGACCTGGGAGTGCAGGACCTTGGTGTCACAGCCTGTTGTGTGTGTCCTTGTGCGTTGTGTCCCATCCTCAGAGGGGCTTTGGTGGACAAAGGAGTATTGTAAATGAAAGGCAACTCTGATGATGGGGAGAGAATGATAAGGAGAACTCCATGGATATCAGAAGGCTAATTAATTACTTTATTATACTATACTATACTATATACATTTCATCTAAACTGAATCTACCAAGCACTCACTCTGCACACAACGCTCACACTGCACTGAATCTCGTGACTGTCAGCCGACAGTCCTGACACACACACACACTTGGCCCTGATAGGCCAAGGAAATAAAACTTCCTCACTTTGGATAAGCAATCTCCATATTGCATTCTACTTTGGCACAACACAGGCACAGCAAGAGATAAGAATTGTGTTTTCCCTTTCTCTGAGGTTCAGAGAATATGAATCTCAGAAATCCTTGGGAAGAATTGTGCCTTGCTTTTCTCTGTGAAGAGAAATGTGGCAACACCTCACCCCTCTTATTATAATAAAAAGAAAAAGGAGCTGCATTTGTAATTCTTCTGCTGGGACCTTGCAGAAGAGAGAACAGACACATCTTGAGAGGTTTATCCATGGCCGATTGAAACCTCAATCAAGTGCTGACATAGAATGATCAAGGAGATTCTTTACCTGTAGAATATCTACTTCTATTATATCACTAACACAAGGTTTACAATATCAGGAACCCAAACCACCATGCAAAGAAAGTTCATTGTTTCAAGTCTAAACAGCTCAGTTTCAGGAGAAGGCCCATTCATTCACTGGAGATGTTGCTCTTTGACATCTCTGAAAGTCCTTCCTGGTTCTGAAATAGACCTGCCGAATCCTGAAACAGAGAATTGCTAAAGAAAATCACTAATAACTATTAGAAATCCAAAAGTATTTAAAAATCTCTGGAAAACCATGGCCACAGCCTATAATTCAACCACTTGGGCCAAGTCTGACGCATGGCTTTCCAGCACTCTGGACGGACAATGAGAGGTCAGCCTTTTCCACCTTTCTTTTTTTTTTTTTTTTCTTTTTTTCTCAGAAACACCACCAGCAGCAAAGGGTTTTTGGACGCTGCGTGGCAGGGCGGGGCTGAGCCCCTGGCCCTGGTCCAGGTGGGCGGACCAGTTCACGGGACGGCGGCCTGGGCCCGGGTGCCGGGGCCAAAGCCCCCAAACCTGGCGGTGGGCAGGGCAGGGGCTCCGGGCCAGGGGTTGGGCCAAGCGGCCCAGACCCGGCCTGTGAGGCGGGGTCTGTGTTCTCACAGCCCGCCCCCACCATGCTGCGAGTGTCTCGGCAACAGGAGTGGCCAAATGCCTTCTCCCTCTCCCCCCAGAACCACTGGTGCCCGCGGCTGGGAAGGAGAAGCTTTCCCGGGGATGGGGCACCCAGATCTCGGGGTGCCGTCTGCCCAGAGCAAACAAGTGCCCTCCACCCCTTGCTGCGCCGTTCTCCCCCACAATACAAACGAGTGTTGCCCAGCCCTCTGATCAGTGGCACCATCCCCATCCCCTCGGAGCTTGGGACCGGAGGCAGCACCTCAGGAAACCACCCCCCCCACGCCGCTGGCGCACGCGGGGGGAACCAGGCACCCCAATCCCAGTAATAACAACGCCCTGACCAACCCAGAGTCGGCCCGCGAGAAGTACCCTGTCCCAGGAAAACACTGAGTTTCAAAATGTTCAGCTGAGAGGCGCCGGCTGTGAGCAAACGAGCCGCGCCTCCCCTGCGGGACAGGCCGGCGTCCCCTTCCTCTGTCCCGGCTCCCACCACAGGGGCAGCCTCAGGACAGCCTGAAAAACTCAGGGGGGAAGCCGGGCAGGTTGCAGGTGCCGCAGCAGCCGGTGCTGGGGGTGGTGGGGGCGGCAGGATCGGCTGCCGGAGCGGCAGAAGAGCACAAGGAAGCCCTGCCGCGGTCTCTCTTGGTTCCGGGCGGTGCAGTCCCGGTGAGGGCTCTGCTGCTGAGGGGGTGGCGGGCTGGGTGCAGGTGCTGAGGCAGCCGCCGCCGGAGGTGGGGCTGCGGGCGGCATGTGGAGCAGTTCTGTGGGCTGGTCGCCATCCTCAACCTCTTCCTGAACAGGGCCGACGGGAGGTGGTGGGGGTGATGGGGGATCGTCCCCAGCTTCAACATTTCCCGCTGGCTCGGCGGGCAAGGGCGGGCCCGCCGTGGTTGGAGCGATGATGGACCGTGCTGAAGGCAGGCGGCGGGCGGGCCTGGCAGGGGGCGGCAATGCCACCCCTGGAGCAGCGGACGGCCCTCTCAGCCCCGGGAGGGGCAGAGGAGGTGGCCCCTGCACATGCTCTAGGGAGTCAGACGAAAAACTCTCCACCGACACCTTGGGCAGAGCCTGCTCTCCCCGCTCTGCGCTGGGGGACAAGCCAGCGGCGGCGACTGTCCTTGAAGAGCCTCTTCTCCCGCCAGCCGTGGTGGGGCGGGCAGGTGGCTCCCCGCGCAGGGGGAGACATCCCCCCACATCCCTGCAGGAGGCCCTCACAAAGTAAAAAACGCTCTTGAAACGAAGGTGGTCCCCTCTCACAAATGCGAAAAGCAGCTCCCAGGTCGGCAGCTACCGATGGACCTACCCAGTCCGTTGGAAATGCCTCAGAAAATAAGCACCCAGGGCATTCCACACTGGGGGGTCGCAGGAGGAATTCATGCCCATGGGGAGCCCATGGTGTTTGACCCGGCCAAAAAACTCATAAAGTTCTTGCTGGGGCACGAGAACTCCATGGTCATGAAGCGTGACCTCCCAGAATTCCAAAGTGAATCTCTCTCCCCATGAAAATTGAGTGCTCATGTCCACAAACGTCTTCCCAAAGTCAAAGCCCACCCAATCGGGCAGTGTCTGCCAGAAGAGCTTCCCCCGGCCCCGCCTCCAAGGCTTGGGGGCTAAACACAGTCGGAAAAGACCGGGTCTCTGCCTAGGAGACTCAGGAAAGGGGTAATACCTTCCTCTCAGGGGAAACAGCATCCAGTATCCGGGTCTCGCAGAGTCCTAGAGGCTTTTCCCACCCGTCCCATGAAGATCTCTGGGAAGAATTCAGCAGATTATTTTTTGCTCAGATGTGCTGCAAACGCTGCCAAAATTCAGGGTCTTGGTTCTCCAGACCAGGCCACAGCCATATGTGAGGTCACCATTTATTGTAAATCAAAGGCGGCTCCAACAATGAGGAGAGAATGATGAGGAGAACTCCATGGATATCAGAAGGCTAATTAATTACTTTATTATACTATATTATATACATTTCATCTAAACTGAATCTACCAAGCACTCACTCTGCACACAACGCTCACACTGCACTAAATCTCGTGACTGTCAGCCGACAGTCCTGACACACATACACACTTGGCCCTGATAGGCCAAGGAAATAAAACTTCCTCACTTTGGATAAGCAATCTCCATATTGCATTCTACTATGTTCCTGGTTACAGAGAGCAGAGATCAGAGCTGCCCCTTGGGAGGAGCTGCAGCCTCCAGAGAGGTCTGACCTCAGCCTCCTCCAGCTGAACTAACCGTGTGACTTCAGCCTCAACTACTTTTAATCTCTATGGCTGCATAGAGTTTAATGAATATTTGATACGCTTACATGTTAATTCTCAATTATTGTTGTATTCTGTTCATACAATTTATAACTGACACATTAAATCTACAGGTTAACCTAAAGAAGTGTAAGCTTTATTTTTATTGAATGTCTAACATCTTATGTACACCCTATAGGATGTGTCCATTAGCAAGTATTTAACAATATGGGAGAATAAGGGAAAATTTAAAAGAATACAACAAAACTTTGTGAAGTTCATTGCTTTTACTTCACTATTGAAGTATAAGTACTCATACAATCCCTTACATAAAAATTACATGTCAAAAGTGATCTTTACCCACTCCTGGGAATGAGAGCTCGGGACACCCAGGGACACATGAACAAACTCCCCTGACACTGAGCAGCATCCCAATGCTGATGGCTCAGAGCATAGGGAAGCACTGCCCTGACACATGGTGCCAGTCCACATCCTGCGCTCCACTCAGGGGCATCCAGCACTAAAACACAAGGAGGAGGGAGAAGAGCAGTGGGGCCCATGGAGAAAGCCCAAAAGAGCATTTCCCCATCTCTCCCTCAGCCCCCACTCTCCTCCCTTTCCGCCACACTCCCCAACACCACAGCTGTGCCACTGCAGAGTTCCTGCTCCACTCTCACATCCACCCAGGATGTCCCAAGAAGGGACAAGCCACTGCAGTCCACATCATGGAAGAGGAAAAGGACAAGACAGAGACCTGTGGAGACCCGGGGGGGGAGGCATTCCCTGGTCTAGGGAGACACGAGAAGCTTCCCTCAAAAAGCTGTTAGACCCTACTGGATCTTTCCCCTATTCCTACATCTGTTCCTATGTCCCAGCACCACTCCTTCCCTATTCTTTGACTGGCCCTTATCTTAGTATTGCCTCGAGACCAGGGTCAGGCCCCAGGCTCCTGCAGAAAGAAAGCTGGACCCTCCATGTGTGTGTGTCTGGGACCTGATCATCTCACCACACAGCTGAATAAAACATCTGTGGATATTATGCAAAGGTCCTTTTTGCTTCCTTATCCTGGACTATGCTAGCAGCAATTCAGCTTGCTACAAATGGCGCCCAAACGGGGACCTCTTCTCCTAGAAAACATCTGCACTATACCACTCCGAGAATTTTGTTGTCTTACCCCAGTGTGTTGAGTTTGAAATTTTAGTTCCTTCCTCCTTTTACTCTTGGGTGTTGGGAAGAGACTGGGTTAAGATGGAAACAACACTCACTCATGCAGAACAAGACGTTCACCTCCACCTTAAAGTCTTTTCTTCAAGAAGATTTGGGTTTTTCAGAGGGGGAGTTAAAGTGTTATGTACACTGGTTATTTAAGCATTTTCCTTATATTTCACGGTACGTAGTCCTAACCAATGACTTTCTAGAAGTAGTTTGGGAAAAATTAAGAACTGAAGAAGAATTCCATAAAGAGTTCTATCCTTTTTTTAATATGATGATGATATGCATTCAGAATCTTGAGAAACAGTTAAAAAATAGCAAACCCCAGCTGAAAACCCCTTCTCCAAGCTCTTCCATCTTTACTCCTGATGCCCAGGTTTGCTGTCACTGCATGGCCACAGCTGCGTGGTTGAAATCACATGCTCAAGATGGTGGAGACCACATGGCAATGGCCATGGAGTCTCCCCTTCCACCCTCTAGTCCACACATCTCCTCCAAGAGCTTCCACAGTCTCAGGAGTGAGGGAGGGAAGGTCAGAGGAGTGGCCTCTGATTGGCAATATAAAGCTGAACCAGTTTCTTACAACGAAGGGGAAAGAAACCCCACAGTCACTTGCATTGTTGGAAAGGATAGTAAACAAAAGAACGGACGTGTTTACCTTGGTTGCTATAGCACCACAAGATGTGGCGCGAGTGGCGAGAGCTGTCCCTGCTCACACTGAACAGCTGCCTCTGCGGAAAACCCGCAGCCGAGCCCGGGTCGCAGCAGCCCACAGCATCGGGGCTGAGGGCGGGTGGGTGAGACAGTGGGCGGGCAGCCCTGCTGAGGGATGGCTCAGAACCGCAATCCTGGCAGCGAACCCGCAGCCCCCCACCCGCCTACAGGGCCCGCACCACCACCAAAGCCCTGCGCCAGCAGTGCCTGTGGGCATCAGCTGAGAGAGACCCCCAAGGCAAAGCCGCGTCTCAGCGTGGCCGCCAGTGCCGGGAGCAGGATGAACCCCACACACACCAACAACATGTCCAGCACCAGCAACACAAACACAAACCCACTGGCAGAGGTAAAAAAGTCCTTGACATTAATGTTTTGGGGACAGCAAAATGGTTCAATGGAAAAAACAGATACGGTTCCATCACCCAGCAGGATAACAAAGGAGATGTGTTTGTTCATCAGACTGCTACAGAAAAAACAACCGCAAGAAATACCTCCACAGTCTAGGAGATGGAGAAATTGTGGAATTTCATATAATACAAGGAAGAAAAGCCTCCCAAGCAGCCAATGTGACAGGACCTGGTGGAGTTCCGGTGCAAGGTAGTAAACATGCACCAAACTGCAAACCTGCGAAATATTACCCACATCATGGAAGTCCTCCACACTCTTACCAAGGAAATAAAACCCAAAATCGACAACCAAGCCCCAGCAACAGTCTAAAAGCTGAAAGAGCACAGAACACCGATGAGCCGTCCTCCATCCAAGAGTCCACCTCCATAATGAAAGAACCCTCCAGTTCAGTAAGTACCACTTCTTCTAATACCCTTCCCCAATTCCTGTGGCCTCCCTGCCCCCCTCCCACTTTCCCCTTTGCCTTTCCATTGTCCTATTACCCCATTTTTATGTTCCCACAAATTCCTACCACCTTTTCCCCCTTCCATGGTCTCCCTCCACTAATCCCTTTCCCCAGAGTTCCTTCATAATACCAGAGGGAGGGTGACTGGGAGGGAAAGAAATGAAAGTTTCCCTAAAGTAACCATCTTTTTCTTAAGGTTAATGATTTCTATTTGGAGTTTCCAGCAGACACACCACCACCTACACTACCATGTACAGAGCAAATTACAGCCAACAACACTGCCACAGGTGGCAGAGAACCAGTCCCTGCTGAAGGAACCTTCTCCTGACTCAGTTTCCTGATAAACCATACTAAGAAAACCCCACATCCCTCCTGCCAGCTCTAAGAAAATCTGTTTGGACATTGGGGACTCAGAATTGTTTGCATTTTGAAAATTGTCTTATGAGCACTTTTAATTGTTTTCGTCATTTTGTGTTGATTCAATTGATCCTTCAGAGAAGCTTTCTTAATAATATAAAAAATGGGGAATTGTGGAGACCATGGGGGAGCATTCCCTGGTCTAGGGAGACACAAAAAGCTTCCCACAAAGAGCTGTTAGACCCCATTGGCTCTTTCCCCTGTTCCTATGTCTGTCCCTATGTTCCTGAGCCACCCCTGCCCTATTCCCTGAGTGGCCCTCACCTTTGTACTACCCCAAGACCAGGGTCAGGCCCCAGGCTCTTGCAGAAAGAAAGCTGGACCCTCCATGTGTGTGTGTCTGGGACCTGATCATCTCACTGCGCGGCTGAATAAAACATCTGTGGATATTATGCAAAGGTCCTTTTTGTTTCCTTACCCTGGACTATGCTAGCAGCAATTCAGCTTGCCACAGAGCCATCTGTGCCCAAAGTCAAGCACCAGCTCCCTGCACCCCCAGCCCATGGGACAGCCCAGTCCCAAGACTCCCTTGGTGAACGAACTGGGGAAATAAACAAGGGCAATTGTCGGCGATGAAGAGAAATGGGGAAGACTGATTCGGTGATCAGAATCTGATTTTAATAGATACAATTAGTAGCATGAGAAAAATAGAAGGGCGATTTAAAACAATGCGTTATCAATTTCTTAAATATTGTACTATTACTTAGAGTCTGTAGTATTTGGCAAGCTTTATTTTTTAAAGTGAGAGCTTTGGAAATCATTCCTGGGTATGATTTCAAGTTCACTTTAAAAGGAGGTTTAGCTGTTATAGGTCCAAATTCAGCAAGTCAAAATTATACTTGAGTATAGTTTTGGCGTAGAAAAATTTCTCTACTAGTTAAGACCAGGACTTGGCCAAGTGTCCAGGCTTATAAGTGGAAGAATCTCTTTAATATATTTTAGAAACCTCTTAGTAATAGTAGTTAGAAAAATAATATATGTCTTATATATAGCTATACAAAGATATATGAAGGTTTGTAAAGTAGCTGGTTTTGTCATTTAGTGTTAGTTAAACAGTTAAACATAGACACATAGCAAATGAATAAAGTAGTAAAAGTCAGTGAATTCACATCATAAGATTAACAGCATAATCAGGGTTACTAATACATCAGTAGGAACTGATAGAAGAAATTGAGGTTATAATTGAGGTCTTTAAGAAACGGAGGTTATATTTTCCTAGCCATATATGACATTAAAGCAAAAAAGTAAAAAATAAAGCATTAAATAACCCATAAGTAATAGCAGTCATAATATGGAGACTCATTTTCCAGTACTACTTATAAAAAAAATAAAATAGCAAAAATTGTTCCTATTGCGATAATAAAAAAATTGTATCTTGTAATTTAAATAAGCAAATTTTGACAAAAATTCGTTCAGGCTTTATGTCATTCATTTGTATAGCAAAGGAATAATATCTTGTAATTCAAACAGGTATGCTTCAACAAAACTTAAAATCAACTTCACTAAAACTTAACCTTAATAAATATATCGAAAAGAACTTAAAGTTAGAACCCCTGAGACTAAACAAAAATTAATCTTAACAAGAATTAACTTATTTAAACTATTATTACAAAAAGGTTATTGAAAATTTGTCAAACAGTTAAACATTGTGAAAAATGCATATTATATGATTGGCTCTTTGCAAATATTAAAATGAATACTATATGCGTTATGTTGGAAAGTTATGCTGTATTAATCTCTTTTAAGTAGTGTGATAAATATAGTTTTTAGGCTATAGCATAGTATTAGATAGAAACTCTGTGATGTAAGATACTTTTTGTAACTAGCTCAAAGAATGGAAAAGATAGAGATTGCAGCAAACAGACAACAAGATCCCAAGAAAATAATTACTGCCTCCTTATCAGGAAGGCCCAGACTTTGAGGAACCAAAGATTGATTTACAAGATGAGGGTGGGGAAGCTGAAATTAAGCAGAAACACTCTAGTTTGAGAGGAATGTTTGAATCATGCATGAGATCATGAATATGCAATAGGCTATTGCTTTTAAGAGGTAATTCTTTGTTAGCAAGGTGTGCCTTTTGGCAGAATGCCAGGCACCCAGACGTCTCTAATTCTTTGCTTTTTATTGTCTCTTATTGTCCTAATTTTTATTACTATTTTCATTACTATTTTATTACTATTAAACTTCTAAAATTTTAACACAAGTGAATGGCATTTTTCACAACACCAAAGTAAACAACATGCAAGTAAACAACTGTACTGAAATATTTACAATAAAATTATGTTGTTAGAACAATGGAGTAAAAAGCAAGCACTTAATAAAGCTGACAGTGGAGTTAAGTCTTGAATAATTACTGCAGATTAAATTCAAGGTTTGTCTTGAATGTGAGCTAAAGAATCTTGAATTTACAATTTATCTAATTACTCTCAGTGAACTATGCAGGTTTGCTATGTTACTAATATGTAAGAAGACACCACCTCTATAAAAATACCTTTGAATTTTTCTAGTAACAATCCTGTTAAAAATCATAAATCACAAGTTACTAAAATTAGAAGATAAATCTCAACACTGGCTGGTGCCAGGAAGGGGTGGCTGCACCCCCTGCAGCAGCTTTAAATATTGCTTGTAGGATAGATTTGTTTGGCTTAGTAAGAATAATGGGATATAAACATTGAAGGCTAAAATAAAAAAAAATTTAGTTATATAGTACTAAATGGCTGTACCGAAAAATTCACAACAAAATACATTGTTAAAAAACCACAAGCGACTGGTAATATACCAGTTTGTCCAGGGCTAGGTGTCCCTCAGGGCTTTAGATCTGCATGAACTGTGGCTTTTGATAGCTGGGTTGCTCCTTTCAATGCTTCAAAGTGCCTGGGGTTCTTCAGCCAGGGACCATTGTGGGGGTGTGAGTGTCCCCAGTGACTCCTATACAAAATCTGAATGCATGAAGATTCCCCACTGTGTTAACACATCCCTCCCCCATAAAACCAGGGGAACAGGCAGCACATAATGTTTAACTGTGGCTGTCCGCCCATCAGGCCCTGTTATTTGCACCGAGTGTTGGCTTTTCAGGCTTTCGCTATTCCCACCCACACAGGAGAGTTAATGGCCACTCACTGGGCCATTGGCTTTTTGAGATAACAGTCATATTGGCTCTTGTATCAATGAGTCCTGTTAGGAGTGTCTCTGCCTTTCAGAGTCTCTTTGCATTGGCACGTAGGATGCTGAGACCTGTGGAAGCAAAAAATCTGTGGGACCCCTGTAGAACCGAAACCCCTCTCCCTCTTCTCAGTTATCAGGGATGCAGATAGTGGTGCTGCCAGGGAAAAGATGAGTTGGGCTATCGTAAATATTTTTTCCCGACATCCAGGAGGACTCCATGTTTCAGAAGGCTAATTTATTACTTTATTATACTATATTATATTAAAGAATACTATACTATACTATACTATACTATACTATACTATACTATACTATACTATACTATACTAAAGAACACAGAGAAGATATTTACTGAATGCTAAAAAGGTAATAATGAAAACTCGTGACTCTTTCTAGAGTCCTGACACAGCTTGGCCCTAATTGACCATTGAGTCAAAACAACTCACACCGGAATCCAATCAAGCAATCACCTTGGGTAAACAATCTCCAAACACATTCCACATGAGAACAACACAGGAGAAGCAAATGAGATAAGGATTGTTTTTCTTTTCTCTGAGGCCTCTCGCTGCCTTTCATCTTCCCAGGAGAAAAACCCTGGGCAAAGGAATAATGTTCAGAGAATGTGAATGCCACATTTGCCTATATTGCTCCTGGCTGGGACTACACAGGGCAGCTGGGGAGTCCATACCAGGAGCAGAGTCAATAGCTCCAGGGAGAACAAACAAAGTGTGCATACACTGTCCAGGTGGTCCGAAAACTCCTGTGGGAAGCAAATGAACAGATGAATCAAGCAACATTACTGTGTTGGAGGTTGCCAGGTCCATTCTTGGACTGCCTGGGGTGGCTGGCCGGTGATGGTCCGGCCAGGGCTGCCTGTGGTCCGGTGATGGCTGCCTGGGGCAGCGGCTGGGCTGAGGCTTGGTCCGCTCTGAGGCATGGGCTGGGGCATCTCCTTCCTCACGTGATGCCACACTACAGCTCCGGTTTCCCAGTATTGGACGCCCTTCAAAATCATACTTAGACCGAAGTTGATCGTGGCACCGAGGGCAAATACTGGGAGTTTTGGATCTGGCCTTGTGAAAAGTACATATTACATTATTGGCTCTTTGCAGATGCTATAAATGATCAATCGTGAGCCAAATTATCAAAACTTTTGGAAAGATTTACTAATCTATCTGCGCAACCGAATTTCGGTCTCCGAAACCTCCGCAGCCAAAGAGACAGCGTCGAGCCTGGGATCGGCGCTGGGTGAACCTGGACCTGACCCCTAGACTGTCAGAGTCTCCCCCGTTCACGAATGCTGCTTCTTGCGGTGAGGTTTTATACAGTTTATTGTGCCCGAGGCAAAGATGTCCAAATATCTTTTGTAACTCTTCTCATTCATCGCTGTTCTTTTCAATGTGCAGAGCTGGACAAAGACTGGTTCCAGGTGTGTAGTCAGTGTTGATGGGCTCCGGGGAAGCCGTGTATTCAGATATATCAGTTTGGCGCCGCTGACTCTCTTGATTGATGCAATCAGCAAGGCGATAATCGCTCTTAGCTGGTTCCCAAAGTCTCGAGATACCAGTGATCATCGTCCTGAAGCTTCTATTCTTACGTTAAAGCATCGGTCGTTATCTTAGCTTGTGTCCAGGAATTCGTTGTAATCTGAACAAACAGCTGCTCTCGGGCATGGGTGTTCAGAGACATAGTTTTGGATTTTTACAATCTTTTATACCATACATAATTAGCATGAATTATCCCTATCATATATTACAGCAGATATTAAAAAGGAATACTGTATGTGTAATGTTGTATTAATTAGTAGTGTAATATATGTTATAAAATAATTTGTGCTAAAGGAAATTAAAAACCACAGCATTTTGTGTATTAAAGCCAGTGTCGAGCAACAAGCAGTAATAGTGTAGTGTAGCAGTAGTGGTAGTGTAGCAGTAATAAGTGATAAGGATGGAGATTCAAACACCAGGAGGATGACTGTCTCGAGAAATGTATATTTCAAGGGATTTTTTCATCTGACAAGACCTCAGCAGGATTCACCAGTTCCAAGAAACACAGCAGCAAAAAAGAAAACACTACAATAATATGCTAAAGAAGGGCCCCTTCCAGAGCCCAAAAAACTGTATAAAATGAACCCCTTAGAAATGACATTTGGAGACCCATGGGGACTTTGGTGCGATAGAGGCCAAATCCTCGGTATCCCCGACTCTGATCGCCTGGCTAAGAGTCAAAGTGCTTTTGGCTATTTCCAAATTTATACTTTGATTATTTAATAAATTTCCTAAATTATTAAATTGGAGTATTCGTTTATAACAGTAATACTGTATTTTTTTTAAGTAGTGGGGTAAATATAGTTTTAGGTTATAACATAATGTTAAAATAGAAACTATGCAATGTAATATACTTTTTTAACTAGCTCAAGAAAGGGATGAGATAATCAACAAATTCTTTGCACAGAGAAAACAGCAACAAGACACCTAAATCCCCAAGAGAAGAATTATTGCCTCCTTATCAGAAAAGACCAACTTTCTTCTATCTCCTTCCTGCCTGTGAGGAGCCAAGAGGATTAAGGGGGAGAAGTTGACAATAACCAGAGAACACCCTCTGTTTGAATAGAATTTATGCATCATGTATGAGCTATGTGAATATGCAACAGGCTATTGCTTTTAAGGGTTAGTCCCTTGTTAGCGGGGGTGCTTTTGGGGCTTAATTGCCCTAGGAGAACATCCTGACATCGGTATTTCTTTGCTTTTTATTGTCCTCTATTGTCCTAACTCTGATTGTCCAAATTCTTATTGCTCTAATTTTTATTACTATTTTTATAACCATTTTATTACTATTAAACTTTTAAAATTTTAAAACAAGTGATTGGAGTTTTTCACAGGCCTCCCCCTTTTCAAAACAGTCCTTTTGCAAATGCCAAGATTTCTTGCACGCAAAGAAAGTTTGGGGGGTCCAAGTCTTTTTCTTTAGTTGCATCCATTTATCACAAGGGTCAGGATGGAATGGATCTGTCTCATAGTCTGAGTCTATCAGCCCTAGATCAAAGGGCTCCCCCTCCTCACTGCTAGAGCCCTTATCAGCAATATAAACTGCTAATGGCCGTGGGAAAGGATGCCTTCCCCTCCCTTGTCTGGGCAGTGTTGATGGCTGTGGCTGGTCTTCAGACCAAGAGGTGCCAGTTTCAAGTGGGCAGGGAGAGTCAGAGTGAGGAGAGACAGAGCTGGGTAGGGGGCTAGCAGCATCCGGCCGCTCTCACTTTTTCAATGTCTTAAAAAGTATTCTCCAAGACTGGAGTAAAAGTGACTTAAGGTCCTGCTTTGCCATGGGGGAGTCATGCCTGCCCAGAAGGGCAAGCATGGTTTCATAGATGTCTCTCTTGGGACATTTCCTTTCCCATTTTTAGTTCTTTTTTTAGTTCTCCTGGCTCACCTGTCAGTCGCAGCGGACAGGCGATTGTGGGCCCAAACACGGTTCTCTCACCACCATGATCTCTTGGGTTTCTGTGGTTGAAATGGCTCCCAAGGTATTAGAAAGCCTCTTTTTTCCCAGCCCCGTGACTGAAGTAGAAGTCAAGATTTGTCAGTTCTGCTTTTCAAGGTTGTTTATTTTCTCTCATCTGTTCCATTCTTTCTCTGACCTGCTGAGATCTGTCCAGCAGGTCGGTTCATGCCACACTGACGGCCCTTGGGGTGGTGTTAGCTTTTTATACTAAGAACTAGGTGTACTTTATTTACAATAATTTTCCAATACCTATCACCAATGTTAGACAGTCTGTCTCTATTCTAAACCAATCAAATAGTGCCACCATCACAGCAGAAGATGGAGGAAGAAGAAGAAGGACAGGACATACCCAGATTCTTCCATCTTGCCTCCTGAACCCCCATTCTAAATCCCCAGAATTCTACTTTTTCACCTTGTGACAAATTAACTATCATTCTACCCAAAGTCTTGGGGCTTGTAAATCTTCACATAAAGTTGGTAATTGCTTCCATGGGCTAAAATTGAAGGCACAGGTGTTTTTGACTGCGTGCCAAGGTCTCTGAGCCCCCTGTCAGGGTCTCGAGTCCTCCAGGGCAGCCAGAAGAATGTCCTGGGTTCCAACAAAGATCAGTTCCAGGGGCTCGCCGACTGCTGCCAGTCAGGCTGGTTCATTTCCTCACATGGAGGCACCAATTGTCAGCGATGGAGAGAGACAGGGAGACTGATTTGGTGATCAGAATCCGATTTGATTGTGGCATACAAATGCTTATATACTATTTTAGGAAGACTAGTAATGTGTACTACAATGATTAGGTTAAAATCACATACACAAACTTATGTGTGAAAAATGCATATTTTATGATTGGCTTTTCGCAAATATTGAAATGAATATTATACGTGTTATGTTAGAAAGTTATGCTGTATTAATTTCTTTAAGTAGTGTGTTAAATATAGTTTTAGGTTATAACATAATGTTAAAATATAAACTATTTTATGTAAGATACTTTTTTAAAGAGAGGACTCACCAAGATAGCAGCCACAGGACACCTAAATTTTTCAGAGAAAAAGAATTTATTGCTCTCCTATCAGAAGAAACGAACTTCTTCCTGCCTCGCTCAGCCCTGAAGATGATGTTAGGATTAAGAGGAAGAATCCTGTGTTTGAATGGAATTTATGCATCATGTATGAGATGTATGAATATGCAGTAGGCTATTTCTTTTAAGGGTTAATCCTCTGTTAACAGGTGCCCTTTTTCAGGCTTATTTTGCCCAGAAAGAGGTACCTGGACTGTCTGTAACTCTTTGTTTTTATTATCTCATATAGTCCTCATATATAGGACTATATGAGATAATAAAAACAAAGAGTTCAAATTGTTCAATTTTTTATTACTCAATTGTTCAAATTTTTTATTACTCAATTGTTCAAATTTTTATTACTCCAATAATATTACTATTTTTTAACCATTTTATTACTATTAAACTTTTAAACTTCTAAAAACAAGTGATTGGTGTTTTTCACATATGAATATAACAACATCTCTTGCTTGCAGAGTTGAATGGGATTTTCTTTTTCTGGTAAAGCCATCTGATGGAATCTTACTGCAATCTAGGTCTAATTTTCAAAGTTCCTTTTGCTTTTGCCAAGGCATCCTGTAATCAAATCTCTTATGTTAACTAGGTCTGAAAGCCATCTTCTTTCTTGTGTCTCCTAACATCCCAATAGGGAAGAGTGTGGGGTCACCTTTCCCAAAGGAAAACAGGTCCAGGGGAGATGGGATCAGCACCACCTGTACACCCAGGTGCTCTGTGCAGAAGTAGCAACACAGAACAGGGCCATGGGGAAGGGGGCACATGTGCAACTGAGTTCTTGGAAAACCTTGGGCAGAGGCAAGGCCATTCCAGCCACATCCTGGCTCCTGCTGGACCCCCTTGGGTGCCTGGCTGGCCCTGGCTCCCTCTGGCAGAAGTAGCCACACCTGTCCAGGTGCTCTTCTCCAGCCACACGTGGGCATTGGCCTCCACCACTGCCCTGGGGCACCCACCACCAACCAAAGATACAAAGATACAAAAAGAACCCCCAAAAATAAACTTCTACAGTTATCTTCAAACCATAATCACAACAATCTAAAATGACAACATAAAGGAAAGCAAAAGCCACCCAAATCCAAACGCATGCAATTGACTGTCATACATGGAACAGCCACTCACCCCCAGGCTTTCCTGAGCACAGAATGTACCACCAGCACCCACGATGATGCCACAGCCAAGGCAGCAGCCAGGAAGAAGCACCCAGACATGCCAAGGATGGATACACAAGGTGAACAAACACTGACAGGGACTCAGAGATCCCCGGTGATGAGTCTTTCAGGAAAGGGAGCTTCTTATCCCTGGGAGACTGAGGGGCTGGGGGCAGAGAGTGTCCTGGGGGAGTCACTGCTCAGGGCTGGGGGGCAGCAGGGCTGCCCAGCCCCTCACTAACAGCATCATGGCTGGGGGGCTGTCCCAGGAGGGAGTGACCCTGTGCCCCAACAGGGACCCTGCCCCTTCCCAGAGCAGGGCCAGGTGTCCCCACCATGTCCCAGCATGGTGCCAGCACATGAGGGGCAGATGTGGCAGTTCCCAGGCAGGACCGTGAGTGCGATAAGAGCGGGCAATGGGGTTGAGGAGCCCCTGTGCCCACAGCGTGGGACAGTCCCCACGTGTCAGCAGCCAGCAGGGACACTCCAAGGTCCCCAGCAGTCCAGACACTATAAGAGAGGTGAGCAGCCCCACCACGGCACCTTTGCTCCGCACAACCATGCTGGGAGCCGTCTGTCTCGTCGTGCTGCTGGGCTACGGTAGGTGCAGGGGATGGGCAAGGGTCAGGGCAGGGGGGACAGGCCCGTGGCGCCTGCCCTGGCCCTGGGCACGGGCACAGGCAGCCTCTGATGTCCCTTTGCCGGGTGTCACACAGCCTACGGATGCGGTCAGCCGGCCGTGCCACCACAGCTGAGCTCCCGCGTGGTGGGCGGTGAAGATGCTGTAGCCCACAGCTGGCCATGGCAGGTGAGGGGGCACAGGGACAGGGATGGCGACAGGGATGGGGACATTCCTGCTCTGACCCTGTGCCTCTGCCCTCGCAGATCTCGCTGCAGTACAGCCGCTCTGGATCCTGGCGCCACACTTGTGGCGGGACCCTCATTGCCCCCCAGTGGGTGCTGACAGCTGCCCACTGCATCAGGTGGGTGTTGGGGTGCTGGGGGGCATCTGTACAAGCAGCATGAGATATCTGTGGGGACTGACACTCTCTCTCCCCCTGGCAGCTCTTCCATGACCTATCGTGTGGTGCTGGGCAAGCAGGACCTGTCAGAGGATGACGAGCCTGGTTCTGTGGCCGTGGGTGTGGAGAAGACGATTGTCCACGAGAAGTGGAACTCTGTCCTTGTCATGTAGGGATGGAATATATCCAGGAGTAGGTGGGGCGCAACAACGCTGGGGACCACTTCCTTATGGTTCATGTCTCCTTGCAGTAATGACATTGCCCTGGTCAAGCTGGCAGAGGAGGTGCAGGAGACTGACACCATCCGTGCCTCCTGCCTGCCAGCTGCTGGCAAGGTCCTGGCCAATGACTACCCCTGCTATGTCACCGGCTGGGGACGTGTCAGAAGTAAGTGGGATGTCCCCAGGAGGGTCCCCAGGCTCCCTGGGCAGGGGGTGTGCAGAGTGTGAAGTGTGACTGTCCTTGCAGCCAACGGGCCCCTGGCTGATGCCCTGCAGCAGGCTCTGCTGCCCGTGGTGGACTATGAGACCTGCTCCAAGTGGGACTGGTGGGGCAGGCTCGTGCGTGACACCATGGTGTGCGCCGGCGGCGATGGCGTCGTCTCTGGATGCAACGTGAGTGTGGGCACTGCGCTTGGCACCTGCCCCCAGCCCAGAGTAGGACTGAGAGTGTTGCTGGAGCTGTGCAGGGCAACAGGTTCCATGAGAAGCACAGGAAGGGAGGGGATGGAGCTGCGGTGGTGTGTTGGAATAAATCAGCCAAGACTCCATTTTCTTCATGCAGAAAGCGAATTCTTTATACACAAAACTCATAGGAAATATCAGAAGGCACTGTGTTAAACCTAGTTGGTCAGCAATGCAGTGAAATTTAGGTCACTGGTTGATAACTGCTATTGAATAAGTCTACCAAATTTTCTCTTTCTAGATATGTTTCCATTTTCCCTTTGTGGGTTCTCATGGGACAAATCTTATTGTTTACAGAGGTGCATTTGTTTTTCACCCTCAGAATAGACTGTTGTGTTAAATGAACTTCTCATTCACAAAATAGCTTCACATGGGAACTTGCGAATCTCTTGTTATCTACACTTAGGAGAAATGACATGCCAGCTTTGGCAATTTTAGCAGAGCGAGGTCTGACTTCATAAGGCCTTTCTTTTATAATTCTTCTACCTGTCTATGACAGTGGTGGGTCCTGTGTGGGATGTGGGGTGTGCCAACAGGGTGCCCAGGACTGATGGCCCTCACTGTCTCTCTGCACAGGGCGATTCTGGGGGCCCTCTGAACTGCCAGCGCGACGATGGGATCTGGGAGGTCGAGGGCATCGTCAGCTTTGGCTCCGGCCTGAAATGCAACATGATAAAGAAGCCGACAGTCTTCACCCGGGTGTCCGCCTACATCGACTGGATCAACGAGGTGGGTGCCCCTCCCTCTGCCCCCATGCAGGTTGGCCACACTGCCCCTGCCCTGCCAGAGGTCTCACCATGAGCCCCCCCGTGTCTTTCTTTGGCAGAAAATGAGCGCGAACTGAGGACACAGCATGGAGCACAAGTACTGACTGTGATAAAGACAATAGTGCTAAGCTGGTCTCACATGGTTCTTTCAAGGGGATGTGGTGGAGCAGAACCAGGGGGCTGCACCTTGTGGTCCTGGGCTTCTGCCTGTGTGCTGGGGAGAGCCCCCACATTGTGCAGTGAGGCTGGGCAGGCTCCTGGGGAGCCGAAAGTGGGGAGAGATCCCCCACAAGTTACTCCCAGCTACATAGATCCATGGCCATCACCAAGCCAAAGGGTTCAAACCTTGACCGGTGGTTTGATGGGAGCATGGCTGGAATCTGGCCTGGTGGTCCTGGGGGGCTCTAGCAAACTTGGGGAGGGGCTACAGGGCTCCTAGCTGGCCCAAGGAGGTTTTAGGTGTCTTGGCCGGTGCTGGGGGTGTTTCAGGGGATCTTGCTGGTAACTGGGCTACTTGATGGCAGCAGATTTATAATGGGGGTGTTGAGGTAACTGGGTTGGTCCTGGGGGTCATTCCACAGCCCCACCACACTCCCTTCACCACCTGTGCTGCTGGAGTGCTCCACTCTGTTCTCATCTCTGCCAGGGATGCCCTGGAGAAGGAACAGCCACTGCAGTCCATGTCATGGAAAGGAGAGGGACAAGGCTGAGCCATCTGTACCCAAAGTCACCCCCACCCCAATCCCAATGGAACTTACTGAGTGCTTAGTGAGGGAAGCAGGGAAAAAAACAAGGGGAAGAGTGCAGGGTCACCTTTCCTGAAGAAGAACAGGTCCAGGGGAGATAGGATCAGCCCTGGGATCACCTGCACACCCAGATGCTCTGTACAAAACTGCATAACATGGGACAGGACAACCCAGAGCCCCGCTTCCCCAGGGGATGGAGAAGGGAAATAGAGAAGGAGACAACCATGAGCTCTCACAAACACCTAAGCACAGGCAAGGCCACCACAGCCACACCCCAGCTCTAGCTGGACCCTCCTTGGGGTGCTCAGGGCAGCCCAGGCTTCCTCCTGCAGCACCCTGAGAGCACCTGAAATGCTCCCACAGGAGTGTGGAAATACACAGTGACTGCAAAAGCAGATTGGATATTCCCAGGTTCCCTGGGAATCCCCAAGGACCCCTCAGCACAGACCTACCTTAAGGCCTCTGCACCTCCCAAGGGTGGCTCCAAGGATGCTTTTCCCCCTCAAAATCCAACACAGATGCAGGATTTCTGACCCAAGGCCATCATGGTAGCAGCTCCTTAAGAACTTTACCTCAGCACTGGTATTTCAATGAATCCTCATCAGTTTCCTGCTCTAACTCCCAACTGACTCCTCAAAAGGATCAGGATGCTCCATAGGTTGGCACAGCCACATTGTAAATGACCAGACAGAGCAGCACAGACATGAGTGAAGGTTCCTACTATTCCCACTTCAGAGGAGCCTTCAGGAGGTGCTGAAATGGCAATGAGGAGATGGAACAGACAAGGGAATACAGCTGAAGATTTGCTCTTTAATTGCATTTATTAGAAACACTGACTGCAAAACTCATCCCATTTCACTTGAACATCAGACCCTGGTCCCCTCAATCAGTTACCTGGACAGCACAGGACACAAATATCATGATCAGCAAAGAAAAGCCCTCTGAGGCCGAGTGTGGCCATGTCAGGATGAGCCAGAAGTGCTCTCTTTTGGCTCTGTTCTCCAGCAAAGGGACTTTCTGCTCCATCCACATTTCCCATCGGCACAGCACAATCTCCATCTCATCTCCATTCCATGGCAAAGCCAAAGCTCGTGGATCACATTTCTCCAGACAAACATCTGGACACACAGACAAAATCCACAGGCAGCACTGACACGTCATGGTGGGCACAGATTTCATTCAGCCACAGAAGAATGTCCAGTGCTTGGCAGGGGGCTTGGAGCCCAGGTGTCAGTGGCACATGAAGAAGAACTTTTTACGGAGGAAATTGAAACATCCCGGCATCTGCTTGTACCTCCCCTTGGCAGAGACAGCATGGGCCACCTGGGAACAGAGGAGAGGCTGAGGAATGGGATGCTCTCCCCATCCCTGGGAATCAATGGCTGCCATGCCAAGGTGGCCAAAGAAGCACCGCAACAACCAGAAAACAACAACAAGGTGATTCTGTACGTCCTCTTTCCCTCCACACTGGAACTTTTCTCCTACCCATGGAGAACAGAAAAAGTATCTGGGGCACCTACACTTGTACACAACTTTGGCAATATTGAGTCAACAAGGGACACGAAGGAAGATGCTGATCAGCCAGACTCATTCCATATCCCTGTGCATTGTGCTTCTGCACCCCCAGGACAAGCTTACAGGAGCACTCAAATCTCATCAGCTTGGATAGGACAAGCCATGACAGTTTTAGCAATTTCTTCAGAAGTATTAAAGCCTGTATTGCCAAGATTACTTCTCACTGGAGATACCTCCAATGATTTTTGGCAGATTGAGGCTAAACACTTTCCTTGTAACTAAATCTCTCTGCAGAACCTCCAATGAGCCCATCCCTAAACTCAACACTCAATATTCTCATTCCTTTTTTGAGTGTAGGCCTCCATGCCCCAACTGATCACACCCCTGACTATGTCCTTCATCAGCAAAAAGCAGAACAAAAAAGACATTTACCGTCACTAACATGCTGAGCAGGTCTTCTGAATGGGCATACTGCTCCAGCACACTGTCCAGGGTTTCCACATACCATGAGCCACTCGACTTCTCCCTCCAGGAGACAAAACCTTCAGAGAAAGAAGGAGAATTTTATGCCAAAACCCATCTGCTGTTCTCATCCCAACAAGTTCCTAGCGTTCCAACAGAGCTCAGTTGTCCTGAACTGCCCCTATCTTCGGCCATGAAGCTCCGACAGTTTTGCAAATTCCCCCATGCTCAGAAAAGGATTTGCACAGGCTGCTTTACCTGGAAAAGTTGAGTAGGAAACCAAGATGTCGCTAGGTGTGGGCAAACTGGCAATGGCATCGGGCTCATCCACGTTATCCGATGAAACCCGAAACGGGGTCGCGTCCGATTCCAAGGAACCTCCAGGAGCTTCCTCTTCAGGCGAATCACAATCCACTACAAAGCCTTGATCTCTTTGTTCTGAAAAAAGCAGCAACAAGACAGCTCCTGACGTCCATCTCACCCAAGAGATTCACAGTTGTTCATCCGACATTAAGAAAAGATGGGGAAAGAAAAGGAAAAAGGCCCTAGAACAAAGTAAAGCTTTCTGGCCGTTCAGCTGCACTGGTTGAGTCAAAGTCATTGGTAGTTTATACAAAATTCCTCACTGTGTGTGAAGAGCTGGAGCAGCCTCTCAACAAATGGTAAAAGAAGAGGCAGCTGGTGTGAGAAGACAGTTGGAGAGAGGGGCAGTCAATGAACAGAAAGGGAGCCAAAGCCACAGCCTGACCACATCTCCGCAGCCCAACGCTATCGGAGCCAACACAAAGATTCACCTCCACCACAGGCCTGGATGAAGAACAGTTTGGGTTTTCCTCTCAAACTCGGGCAATTGGACCCATTGAAATAGTTCACAATCTTTTCTATGGGAATAGGTTTTCCATCCGTTCCATAAACGCCTCCAGGGAACTGAATATGGCTCGTCTGCAAGAGGAAAATGCAGGAGCTAGTGACAGGGAAGGCAAGGCCAGTTCCAAGGGGGCCCATTTCCCGTCAGGTGCTTCATGGCATAAAGGTACCAGAACAAATCCTGGTGTTTGTGGGAATCCTTGTGGCCAAGTCAGGGTGAGGGACGTCCAGGAGACATTTGAAATGCTCTAAAACCCAGCAATCCAACTTCTGTTATCCAACTCATATCCCACATCCTCCAGCAAAGGAGTTCTTCATCCTTTGGTACAATGGGCACATACCATACACCATTTTTCTAAGAATGCTTCTCCTCATCCTTTAGGAACTGACTTGGAATAAAGAGGCTTTATTGCTAATAACATCTCCCAGTCAGAGCTGGAGAATGGGAAGGACTGAATCACCACAGCATGAGGCTTACTGGGACCTCCCTGGATTTCCAAATTTTTAGCCCCAACTTCCAAAATGGAAAACACTTGTCCACTAGCACCATTGGATCAGACCACACCAGAGAAGCTCCTGTTTTCTTTAACCTGGAATAAGGGTGTAACTCTCTGAAATGCACTGCAATGGCAGAACAAGGTTTTGACAGACCACTTCCCTCTCACCCTTTGTGAGACCACAGGACAGGGAATTAACCCTTCCCCACAGCAAAGGAACAAAGGGAGAGATGGGACAAACCCACCTGACAGCCATGGGAAAGGATCACTACAATGCAGCAGTCCAAAGCACTGTGGTCCTGCCGAGACAGCTTCAGCAGCTCCAACACCATTTCCTGTGTAGAAAATATCACAATGAGAGTCTTTTGAATCATATGTCAGCCACAGGTTACTGCCAGGCCCTGTTCTAACTGCACTGCCATGGATCCTGTCAACCTCTGCCACAGCATAACACGAGCCCCGCGTACAGCTGGCAAAAGCCATTGGCAGAGAGTGAGAATTTCTGCATCTCTGCCCTTTTTTAACACTGGCTGCTTTAATCACACAGATTTCTCACCTCTCTACACCCTTTTCAACACAGCACCACAAACCAAAGCACATTTCCACATGATTTATCTGATGAAATGTCTCTGACTGGAGCTGGTGGGTGAGCAGAGAACCATATTTTACTTTCAGATGATCAAGTTCCCCCCAACACTTCCAGTAACAGCCAAGGATGGCACAGACAGACATGACACAGCTGTCCAAGCTATCCCAAAAACACAGTTTCACCAAATCCCTACAAATCCCAATGAGGATTCAACATTCATGCAGAAGGATGAAAATGTGCAAGGTCCTCTCCCCTTCTGCAATTGCAGTGCAACAATAAAGTAAGAGGATGCAAGCGGGTCATTGTTTCTTTGTGGGAGGTTTTTGGTGTGCTGCCAACACAAGACACATCCCCTAAAGCACTCCCATTGCTTCCAGGGTCTGACCTCTCATCCCTCGTGTCAGCAGGACACACCAAGCCTCACCTGAGCTTTCAGATCCCGCCGGGTCAGGACAGTGAAGTGCAAGGCCCTGAAGCGCCTCTCCAGCTTCTCACAGTCAATGTCAGAGCCCTCTCGGGTGGACAGACCCGAGTCTCTGGAGAAATTGACGTTATTGAGGATCAGGCAGTGTCCACAGGGATCTGCTTTCATCTCATAATCCTGGCAGGGACAAGTCACAATTAAACTCCTTCTTATTACAAGTGCTTGCTGGCTAATCCAGCAGGATACAATGCCTGTGAGGAATGGGAGTCCTTAAAGTGGCTCATTTCACAGCTTTTTAATTTCTCTAGTCCTAGGGATGGGTAGAAGCACCCTTTCTCCACACAAATCTTCTCATCAGCAGCTAGCAACAAGAAACAACCCAGTAAAATGGGGAAAGCTGTTGTGGAAAACCAGCTGCTGCTTTATCTGTAGCATGTCCAACAGCAAGTTGAAATTTCTGGGAAATTTTTTTAGGCATCATCATCAAACCTCACCAAAAGGAGTCAAGAATTTGTGTTATCACTGTGGTAATCTCAAGGAGGATCTGGCTAAAGACTGATCCACTCTGAGACCATCAGCCCTATTACAGCCTTGGAGCAATTGCTCAGGTATGACAAAGTGAGAACCAGCTCCTCCAGACATACTTTCTGGAGTCACCCCTGAGGCACAGAGCTTTTGCCTAGTAGGGAACGCTTTCAGCCTTCTCAAATACTAACCTGGTCACGTCTCCTCTTGTCAACAGCGGAACCTACAACACAAAACAGGCACAGGATTCAGTTCACCACACTCCACAACAAGACCACACTCCTAAAGTTCACGTCTTTCCCAACACATATGAATTTCCCCTTCCCACCACACTGGAAATGAGCCTTTGGCATGCTGTGGCTCTAGGAGTGGAATGTGGCTTACCGCGGGCTGGCACAGGAGGCATTTGAGGTCTTTCACTCTCAGCTTGCACTGGGATAGACAAACGTTCATGAGGAGTCACATCTGTAATGGCATGGGACAAAAATACAGATGATGAGTCTGAGCTCAAAAGGTTCTACTGCTGAAAGGCAGGACATACAGGCTACCCTGATAAGCTGTGGAGGCCCCACCCTGGCAGTGTTCAAGACCAAGCTGGACAGGGCTTGGAGCAACCTGGGATAGTGGAAGGTGACCCTGCCCATGACAGGCGATGGAATGAGATGAGCTTTAAGGTCCCTTCCAACCCAAACCATTCTAGGATTCCATGATTGTTCCAACAGTCACCTCTACCAGGATAATAAAAATCACACCACACCCTCAGCACTGACATTTACGCTGTTTTTCCTCCCGCAGCTCCAGCTCCACGGGCCGCAGGTCCGGCAGCTGCGGTGGCACTGGCCGGGATTCGCACTCCTGGATCAGCATCTCAGCGAGGTCACCCTGCCCGGTGTCCCGCAGGATGGAGAGGAAGGCAGGGAAAGCCTGCTTCCCTCGAGTCTCCAGGTCGATGATCAGCTGCCGGGCTTGCTCCCCTCGGCTGCCAGCGCTCTGCAGAGGAGAAAAACCCAGAACAGAGGTTTGTGCAGTGCCTGGACAACCCTTCCGACCGCTCTGAGCAGGGAAATGTGGGATCCACACCCAGGACAGGGACACGGGGTAAACAACAGCAAAATGAGTGGAAATAGCCAGAGACCCCCCACCAGACCCCCAGGCCTGACCTCCCCCCAACAACAATGGTCACTACTGGGACACCCAGCCTGATGAGCGGTCTAGAGGGAAAGGGGGAGAGGGAGCACCCCAAATCTGGCCCCTGGGGACAAAAAGGCACCCCTGGGCTGTCACCAGTGGGTAAGATGGGGTAAAAACACCCCCAGGCCTGTCATCTGTAACCAAGGGGGGAAACAAGAACACCTTAAGGGTGTCATCAGATTGGGAAGGGGACACAAAGAGAAACCCCTGAACCTGGCACTGGCCAGAGCTGGGGACAAGAAGGGACAAGTGGGGGGGCGGTTCCAAAACATCTGCATAAGGACCAACGCCAGGCCTTGTCATCAGAGTGAGGGGTCACAGGGCCATCCCTTTGGGCCTGTCAACAGGACTAAAGGGACATGGAGCTCCCCTATGAGCTTGCCACCAGAATGAGGGGACCTGGAGTCTCCCTTGGACTTGAGAGGCCACAGGACAATCCTTCCCACATCTGTCACTAGAGGGGACTTGGGGGCCACCCCCCTGACCTGTCACTGGGCTCAGGAGACATGGGTACCCCCTTTGGGTCCAAGAGGACACGGAGCCACCCCTCTCAGGCCTGTCACCAGGATTAGGAGGCATGGGGGCCACCCTTCAGTCCTGTCACCAGGGCTCAGGGGATGCAGGAGCTACCCCGCCATGCCCATCCCCGGCTCTCAGGAAACATGAACCCTCCCCGGGCCACCCCCGGTGCTCGGTGTCCCGCTCCCTGGCCCACCTGCAGCTCCTCCAGCATTGGCCGGGTGAAGAGCCCGCGCTGCTCCAGCAGGTCCCAGAGCGGCTCCACCCGCAGCGCCGCCACCAGCCGGGCCCGCCCGCGCCGCAGCGCCCGCCGCTGCTGCTCCTCCATGGCCCCGGAGCCTGGGCTGCCGGAGCCGTGCTCTGCCCGGGACCGCCGCTCGATGCCCGGACACACCGCCGCTCAACGCCCGGACACACCGCCGCTCAATGCCCGGACACACCGCCGCTCAACGCCCGGACACACCGCCGCTCAATGCCCGGACACACCGCCGCTCAACGCCCGGACACACCGCCGCTCAATGCCCGGGACCGCCGCTCAACGCCCGGACAGACCGCCGCTCAACGCCCGGACACACCGCCGCTCAACGCCCGGACACACCGCCGCTCGATGCCCGGACACACCGCCGCTCGATGCCCGGACACACCGCCGCTCAATGCCCGGACACACCGCCGCTCGATGCCCGGACACACCGCCGCTCAATACCCGGACAGACCGCCGCTCAATGCCCGGGACCGCCGCTCAATGCCCGGACACACCGCCGCTCGATGCCCGGACACACCGCCGCTCAACGCCCGGACACACCGCTGCTCAATGCCCGGACACACCGCTGCTCAATGCCCGGACACACCGCCGCTCAACGCCCGGACACGCCGCCGCTCAATGCCCGGGACCGCCGCTCAATGCCCGGACACACCGCCGCTCAACGCCCGGACACACCGCTGCTCAATGCCCGGACACACCGCCGCTCAGCCCCGGAGCCGCCGCTGGTCCCTTCCTGAAGCCGCCGCTCAATGTCCGGACCCACCGCCGGTCCCTTCCCGGACTTGCCGCTCTGCCCCGCACCTGCCCCTCTGCCTCAGACCTGCCGCCGGTCCCTTCCCGGAGCCGCTGCTCAAGCCCCGGAGCCGCCGCTCTGCCCCGGAACCACAGCTCGCTGCCCGGAAGCGCCACCGCCTCGGAGTTCCAGAATCACACACGGACTCAGGCTGGAGGAGCTCTGCTGTGGGTCATCCCAGAGCAAACGGAATAGGATCCGTCCTTTTGGTGTTTTGTTAGGTTTTTTTTTAAATATCTCCAGGGATGAACAGTCCACGCCCTCTCTAGGCAGTGTGTCACCAGCACAGCAAAGTTCTTCCTCATGTTCAGATGGAACTTCCTGTGCATCAGTTCCCTGCCAGTTGTTCTTGTGCCATTACTGGGCCCCCCGGAGAAGAGGCTGAACCCTCCCTACAGACAGGGACGGGCATGAGGGCCCCTCTCGAGGCAGAATAACCCCTCCTCCCTCAGCCTTTCCTCAGCAAGGGAGATGCTCCTGGCAAGGAGCCCAGGGCTGGACACAGCACTCAGCTGTGCTCCCCAGGGCTGGGCAGAGGGACAGAGGGACAGGGTCACTCCCTGACCTGCTGCCAGTGCTCCTCCCAGTGCACCCCAGGGCCCCCAGGACACTCTGCTGGCTCCAGGACAGCTCATTGACCACCCCAGGTCCTCCCTGCAGAGATGCTCCAGCAGGTCACCCCTGCCTGTGCTGGTACTTGGGGCTGTTCCTCCCCAGGGGCAGGACCTGCATTGCCCTTGTTGAGCATCATTAAGTTTCTCTTTGTCCGATTCTCCAGCCTCTCAAAGTCCTGCTGAATGGAAGCACAGCCTTCAGGTGGATCAGCCACTTCCCCAGTTCCATATCATCACCAAACCTGCTGAGAGTACATTCCATCAGTCTGTCCAGATCGTAGATAAACAAGTTGATTAAGACTGGACTACTGGACCCAGTATAGATCTTTGGTGAAGCCACTGACTGCAGACTTCCAAGTGGATGATGCCCTCTGAGCTCTGCCACCCAGACAGCCCTTGATCCACCTCACCACCCATTCATCCAACACACATTCCCTACGCCAGCTGTGGTAGGTTAAGCTGAGCTGGAAATTAGGCACTACACAGCTCCTTGCTCAACTTCCCCCTTCTCTTCTCCTCCCACCCCGTGGAATGGGAAGGAGAATCAAAGTAAAACTTGTATGTTGAGAAAATAACAGTTTAATAATTGAAAATAAAGTAAAATACAGTAGTAATGGTAAATTATAATAACAACAAAAAACCCCAATAACAATAATAATAATGATAACAATAATAAAGGGGAAAACAAATGATGCACAATGCAATTGCTCACCACCCACTGACTGATGTCAGATCCCTTTCCTGAACCTAGATCAGTTCCTTCCCAGTCACTCCCCCCAGTTGATACACTGGGCATTCTGTGGTGTGGAATGTCCCTTTGGCCAGTTTAGGTCACCTGTCCCATTTGTGCTCCCTCCCCGTTTCCTTTGTGAACCTCCTCACTGCCAGAGCACGAGACAAGAAAGAAGTCTTTGACTTTGGATAAACACAACTTAGCAAAAAACCAAAATAGAATCACAGAACACGCCGAGTTGGAAGGGACTCACATGGATCATCCAGTCCATGTCCTGAAGAGGACACCCCAAGACTCACATCATGTCCCCTGGAGCTCCTTGAACTCAGACAGGCTCTGTGCTGTGCCCATTTCCTGGGGAGCCTATTCAGTGCTCGACCACCCTCTGGGGGGAAGAACCTTTTCCTAAATCCAGCCTAACCCTGCCCTGACACAGCTCCAGCCGTTCCCTGGTCCTGTCGCTGTCACCAGAGCAGAGATCAGGGTCTGTCTCTCCTGTTGCCCTCAGAGGAAGGTGTAACTGGGATGAGTCTCCCGTCAGCTGAACAGACCAAGTGCCCTCAGCCGCTCCTCCTCCCCTCAAGGTCCTTCACCAGCTTCTCTGCCCTCCTCTGGACGCTTTCTAACACCTTAAATATCCTTCTTATATTGCGGTGCATACACCTGCCCTCAATATCCCAGGTGAGGCCGCCGCAGAGCAGAGCGGGACAATCCCCTCCCCGGCCCGATGCCCCCCAGGACACGGCTGCCACCATCCCCATTCCGAACCCACGCCACGGCACTGCCGCAGCCTCTGAGCCGCGCCGGCCTCTCCGCCGGCCCTCACCTCCGAGCGCGCCGCCGGCAGCCCCGGTCTCCCGGAAGAGCTCGGTCTCCATGGGGACGGCGGGCGGGCGCGCCGGAAGCGGCGGCGCTCGGTGCGGGAGGGCGGCACGTCCGCTCCTCCGCCCGCGGCCCGCCGGACCATGGAGCCGGGACGGGCCGGCTGCCTCCTGCTCCTCCTGCTGCTGCCGGCGCTGGCAGCGGCCGCGCCGGGCGAGTTCGACCCGTATCGCGTGCTGGGGGTCGGCCGGAGCTCCAGCCAGGCCGACATCAAGAAGGCCTACAAGCGGCTCGCCCGGGAATGGTACGTGCTGCCCTTGCACCCCCTCCGCCCGGCCCCGGGAGCGGATCCCGGCCCCGGCTCGGTGCCAGCGGCAGGCCCCGCGGCCCGCGGTGCCGTGAGCCGCCTCGCCTGGCTGTGCGCCCCGGCGTCCTCGCAGGCCGGCGGTCAGCCTGGCACACGTAGATGCTCCATGCCGGCGATACTGCTGTAAAACCCTCTGGAGTCCGGCTGCGGGGGGAGAAGTTCGCTCAGAGTCTGCTTACGAGGGGGAAAAGTTCTCCCAGAATCAGGCTACAGCGGGGAAAGTTCTCCCAGAATCAGGCTACAGGGGGGAAAGTTCTACCAGAGTCTGGCTAGGGTGGGAAAATTCTCACGGAGTTTGGCTACGGGTGGGGGAAAGTTCTCCTGGAATCGGGCTACAGAGGGGAAAGTTCTCCTGGAGTGTGGCTGTGGGGGAAAAATTGTTGCAGAGTCTGGCTACAGGAAAAAAGTTCTTCCAGAGTCTGGTTACAAAGGAAAAAAGTTCTTCCAGAATCAGGCTAGAGGGAGAAAAGTTCTCCCAGAGTCTGGCTGTGGGGGGAAAAGTTCTCCTGGAGTCTGGCTGCAAGGGGAAGTTCTCCCAGAGTCAAGTGATGGGGGAGAAAGTTCTCTTGGAGTCTGGCTGTGGGGAGAAAAATTTCTCCCTGGGAACTTCTAATACACGAGCGTTGAAGTCTCAGCTTGATACCTGGATGTCCAAGGGCCGTTCAGTCGCTCTGCTGTGGAAGGGAAATGTGTTGGATGCACAAATCACACCCCTCATGCAGGTGGTGTGTGGTGAGGGGCAGGCTTACAGCATAGAAATAAAATTAATAAAGTAGGCTTACCTGCAGCTTTTAGAGCCCATGTTGTTCTGTGTGAGACATCCCCGAGGCCATGGCAGGAGGTGATTCAAGTAAGAACCTGGTAGTTATGTAGGGCAGCAGCCAAGGGAGGCATTGCTAGGAAGGAGACACGCTCCATGTCCTGGGCTCAGGCTGCTGGGGATGGAGCAGACAGAGGGACTGGTCCACAGGCACACAGCCCACATCCCAGTACTGCATTTTGGGATGGGGCTTGGGCAGGGACAGCATGTGTTTGGTTTAAATCTGACCTCAGCCTCGGGGATGTCAGTGCACGCCCTCACTGCCCATGTCCTCCTCACCTCCAAACAGAGGCCAGCAGGTCCCCCACTGACCCCTTTTCCTCTGGTTCTGCCCCACAGGCACCCTGACAAAAACAAGGACCCAGGAGCAGAGGACAAATTCATCCAGATTAGCAAGGCCTATGAGGTAACACATGCTTCCTGTGAACTCCTGGTATCGTTGAGTGACCTTAGTTTTCCATACATGGCTATGTGTTTTTCCAGTGTATGTATGTGTGGGAAAGGTGCTTGACTCTGTGGAGGTGGACATTACCCACCCAAATATTTGCTCAGCTTTGTTAACAGAGCTACTGGGGTCACCAACATGGTTTCTGCTGTAAATACTTTGCTACAGGTCTGCCCTGCTCTGCCTAAAAAGCCTCAAAGAAGGAAGGAGTGGGTATTCCCCAAGCCCTGCCCAGCTGACCGGCGTCTTGACTGTGTCACACATACATAAAAGCATTTTGGGGTCATGTAAGCAACGTTCATCATCACAGGGATTTAGTCACCTCAAATTATTCTTAGCAGTAGTTATTTGCACCTTCTGGAAATTGGTCACTCCAGTTTGTGGCAGCCAAGCCCATGGAAATCAAAATAAATCCTTATTTCCCTGCTAAAAAATGCAGTTTCTCTGCAGGGCTTCTGGCTGCTCAGTGAAACTTCTGGCACTTTATGAACCCTCCAGATTTAAAGAGACATCAGCAAAAGCCAGAAAAGAGTGTTTGTGCTCAGAACACAGGATGTAACCTGAAGAGCTGTTGGTTACAGAAGTGGGTACAGCAGTCTGGATTTAGGGGCTCCTTTTCTTTGGGCTTTGAGGGTTTTTTACCCCTATTTACTCCAGTGAGCCGAGAAGGATGTGATGCTTCCTTTTTCCAAAATATTTATCTGTCTGATTTGCAGCAAAGACTGCACATTCCTTATGTTATTTACTGAGGGATTACAGTCAGGGCAGTTGCCCCTCATGGTTTCAGGCAATCATTTTTCCATCATTTGCTTTCCAGATTCTCTCCAACGAGGAAAAGAGGGCAAACTTTGATCGCTACGGAGATGCTGGGGAAAGCCAGGGCTTCTCTCAGCAGCAGCATCGCCAGTTCCACCGCTTCCACGATGGCTTCTATTTTGATGAGTCCTTCTTCCATTTCCCTTTCAATTCTGAGAGGCGCGACACCTCCGACGAGAAGTATTTGCTCCACTTTTCCCACTACATCAATGAAATCGTGCCAGATAGCTTCAAGAAACCTTACCTCATTAAAATCACCTCAGACTGGTGCTTCAGCTGCATCCACATCGAGCCCGTGTGGAAGGAGGTGGCTCAGGAATTGGAGGCTCTGGGTAAGGATGAGGTTGTTGGGGTTGGGTCTGTGTCCCTCGCCTCGTAAGGCTGCAGTGGTTTGCCTTCAGGTTTGTGTGACCCAGTTTAGACCCTGTGGATTTCCTCAGGGTTTTATCCTAATGCTCTCCCAAACATTCCTAACTCCAAAGCAGGGTGCTGGGCAAAGGAGCAGGTCATCAGTTTTGCACTGGGCATTTGGGCTGTGGGGGATCTTAGAGGTGAACCCGGTGCTCTCCTTTTCCAGGAGCAGGAATCGGCGTCGTTCACGCGGGGTACGAACGGCGCCTCGCCCACCATCTGGGTGCCCACAGCACTCCGACCCTGCTAGGGCTCATTAATGGGAAAATAACCTTCTTCCACAACGCTGTCATTCGGGAAAACCTGCGGCAGTTCGTGGAGAACCTTCTGCCAGGGAATCTTGTTGAAAAGGTAGGTTCTAGCAGGGGTGTCAGATGCTGCTGCTCCTCTCTGCCTGGAGATCCCTCTCTCCTTGGCTGTTTTGGTGGTTAATCTGTTTAATTCAGGCTCCAAGCTGATCTGTGGCACAAAGCTCCAAACCCTGGAGCTGTCAGAAGCGTTCCCACCCCACAGCTCTGTAACACTAGTCCTTGAAAAGAGGATCCTGCTACTACATGGTCACACCAGTGATTCTAGTGGCAGCAAATTAGGGACCACTTACTACCTCATAGGTCATGTCTGCTAAAACTCACTGACACAGAGTCCCGTTTGTTTTGTCCAGTTTTCCTTCAGACCTTTGAAATGAACTGACAGCACGAGCCCTTTCAAAGTCATAAGTAAAATCTCCTAACTGATAATATATTCCCGTGTTTCAGCCTTCTGGTGATTTTTGACAGAGTCCTAAGATGCCCACCACCTCTGTGATGTGGCTGGGTCAGCCCCCACAGCACTCTCACCTGCCTGGCCTCTGCTCATGGCCTTGTTCACCCCACCCCATTTTCCCTTGGGATCTTTACCAGGGGTCACCTGCCCCAATAGACTCTTGACTTGTCTTCTGGGAGTTATTGAACTTCTCGCCTCAAGAATAGAGATCATTTCCCCTTCTACAGTAACTGCAACCATTTATGTACTTTCTGAGAGGTAGCACACCTGAAACAGAGCAAGTTTACTGGAGCTCTCAGGTTTCTTTTAAACCTTGGCTTCCCATTTTTATGTATATATAAATAATATGATCCCAACAAACAGGAGAATAACAGTGATGTTGGCATTGACTTGGAATGGCATCAACAGAGGCTGCAATAACTAAGATGGCTGAGGGAGGCCAAGAGTGATGGTTTTAATTCACTCGTTAATCAGGAATATATGTTGGAAAGACCAACCCACCATCTGCTTCCTGCAACATCTGGACAGCATTTTCAGGCTCAGCCCTTGTTCAGACACCTTGTTGCAGTGTTGCTGCTGTCTGACAGCTCAGAGGTTAAACTGACGTTCTGCTTCTGTCTAAAGATTACAGATAAAAACTACATCCGCTTTCTGTCCCACTGGAGGAAAGACAACAAGCCCCACGTGCTGCTCTTCGATCACATGCCAGTTGTTCCGTTGTTATACAAGGTAATGCCATTTCTCTCACTGCATTGTTGACTTGCTTATAAATCCAGATGTTCCAAATTACAGAACGCCACTGCCATGAGCAGAGGTGGACTGATGCCTCCAGACACCACTGACTGGTTCGAGGCGAGCAAGCTGATCTGTGCAGGTTGTAAATGATGTTGCCAGGTGACCAGCTTTGTAAGGAGTCTGTTTGTTTCTTCATCCTGACACAGTTACCCTTCACGGGTGTGAAGGTGCAGGTGTGTTTCAGAGGTAGCAGCAACACAGGTGCACAACCTTTGTTGGGAATGAGAGGTGTTTGTGGCATATCTAATTTGGGTTGCTGAAAATCCCATTTCCTAAGAAGCCCCTGCCACCCTACAACATGTCAGGCTGTAAATAAAGCTGTGGATCCGTGGAGACTCCTGGCACAATGACTAAGAGGATGCAAAATTTGGTTCAATGAGGGAGAGGAAGGCCTTGTACCTCTCACAGCACATCTGATGGGATTCAAACAGTGGGATGTGTTCTTGGAGCAAAGTCACCACGGGCACTTGGGGGAGCAAATGCTTACTCTATAACATAACTGTGCTGGGGATTTCCTCCTGGCCAGCTGACGGCCTTTGCCTACCGAGATTACCTGTCCTTTGGCTACGTGTACGTCGGCCTGCGAGGCACCGAGGAGTTGTCCAGCCAGTACAACATCAACGTCTACACTCCCACCATGATGATCTTCAAGGAGCACATCGACCGGCCCGCTGACGTTGTGCAGGTATCACTCAGAGCCCTCTCCAACAGTTTTGGGAAAATGGGCACAGAGCTTTTCTGACCGAGCTGGTGATGAGGGCATGGTCAGTGGTGCAGTTTGGAGGAAGAGTGTTTGTTCTCAGTTTAAACTCAGGCTTTGGAGGAGGAGAGAGAGTGTTAGGACAAGAGAAGCTTGGGGCACTCCAAGCCTGTTGGGGAGCAGGGACACCTGTAACTTTGCAGTCTTGGGGCCTCAAAACATCTTGGGTGATTGCAGGGATGACCACAAGGGCTGGCAGCCTTCTCCAGGAACATCCAACAGCTTTCCCCTCCCCTTCCTCTCATTTCCGACTTCTGCTTTCTTGGTCCTTGCCAGGCACGAGAAATGAAGAAGCAGCTCATTGATGACTTCCTTTCCCAGAATAAGTTCCTCATGGTGGCCAGGCTCACCAGCCAGAGGCTGTTCCAGGAGCTGTGTCCTGTGAAGAAATCTCACCGTCAGCGGAAGTAAGAGGGGTTCCCATTTTATTTCCCAAGGCTCTGGGGCTGCTCCTAGAGTCACTTTTGGTTTGATTCTGCAGGAAAAGAGCAATGACTGCATTGGATCATGCTCAATATCCATGCTGTCAGAGAGGTTTGGGGCTCATCAGGATTGTTCTGCCAAGAGGAGAGGGGTTGGTCATTCCTTCTCACCTCCAGACTGGCTCTTAATCTGCATCTCATTGTGTCACCCAGGCACTGCGTGGTCTTGCTTACTGAGGAAGGAGAGAAGTTTGCTGAGGCTTATGAGTCATTTTTGACTTTTGCTGTGGCCAACACAAAAGACACGCTGAGGTTTGTGCACATCTACAGTGATCGGCAGCCGGAATTTGCAGATGCCCTGCTGATGGATGAGGAGAAGTATCGTGGAAGATCAGCTGTGAGGGTTTCCTTTTATTTTTTTAATCCCTTCTTCTCTTAGCCTGTCATTTAATTGATGCTGTACCTTGATGTGACACCTGATTCTGGGAAGTGGTTTGAAATGAATCATCTGTCTAGAAGAAAACAAAAGCCCCTTCCTCTCTGACATGTGCCATGCTCTTGGCTCATTCAGGTGGTCATTCTGGAGAGACGCAATAATGCAGGGAAGATAGCCTATAAAGCCTTGGAGGAGGCCTGGCAAGGCAGCAAAGAGGACAACTTCATCCTCCTGGATCTCCTGGACCAGCTGAGAACAGACCCTGGTCTTCTGTCATCAGAGACCGTTGTGGCAGACCTGAATGATGAGCTTGCTCCTGTAAGTGCACAGCCTTTCCAGATGCCTGACATTCGTGTTACCTTTGTGGACAGTCCCATTATGGTTGTTCAGAGGCATTATTTATATTTTAAAATAACAAAGCAAAACTCTTAGAAGATTTCTTGCTTACAGAAGGAATCTCATGGCATGCTGTGAACCTGTTGGGGCTCTTTATAGCAGTTTTGTCATTTCATGTTTTGCTTTTCATTCTTTTCAAACAGATGTTCCTTATCCGATGGTTCTACTCCACAGTGGACTACATCTCAGACTGGTGGGACAGTTTGTTTCACAGTAACTGGTATGGATTGGGCATCCATTGTTGGTATTCACAGCTTCCTTGTCATCTTATTTTAAAACAGATCCAATTTTAGCATCCTTTTGGGTGGGAGCAGGACAGCACTCAAAAATATGATGACCTTTAAGACCCAAGAAACAAGCTGAGTTTCTGGGGAAGGCACACAGTGTTATCTGACATAGGCAGGAACTGAAATTGAGGCAGAAAATGTGAACTCACAGACCTGACCGCTGTTTGCACATCTTCCCTCAGGCGAGAAATGATGCCACTCCTGTCCTTGCTCTTCTCTGCGCTCTTCATTCTCTTTGGCACCGTTATTGTTCAGGCTTTCAGGTGAGTATGCACCAAAATGCCCTCAGGGGTAGCTCTTCAGTCCAACCCCAAGGCCTTAAACACACACAAAATGACTTTCCTCTGCAGTGATTCGAGTGACACAAGGGACGCTCCACCCTCGGGGAAAGAAGAAACGGCCGCAAAGACGGAGAAGAACGACGTGAGCTTCAGCAAAGAGAGTAACAGGTTCCCTCTCTAACTTTTCCAGAATGTTTTCTGCAGAAGCATTGCTCAGGGAGCACCTGTGCAGGGAGGGTTAGTGAAGAGCAGAGAAGTGCTGAAGTTGCACATAGTGCAGTTGTGCAGGGCAGTGCAGGCACAGCAAGGAAGGAGGACCAGTGCACAGCCAGGACCCAGCCAGCAAGGACAAGGGGACACTAATCTGCTTATTAAACAATTCCCACCAAGTTTGCCCAAGAGAGGGTCCTCAGGGGAGAGGTAAAGGTCTGACCAACTCCTTAAGAGAGGTGCAAACTGAGCTATTGCACCAGTTACATTGGCTTTTGCTACAGGGCACAGGGATGGCTCAGCATAACAGGCTGGCAAATGCACTCCCAACTTCTCCATCCTCAGTTGCTCCCAGTCCTTTGCCCCCCTTTCACTCGGTGTTTTTGTTGCAGCAGGATTCCCAAAAAGAGCTTTGTTGAGGTGACTGAGCTAACAGACATCAACTACACCAGTAACTTGGTGCGCCTGAGGCCGGGGCACATGAACGTCGTCTTGATCCTGTCCAACTCCACCAAAACCCCACTGCTCCAGAAGTTCGCCCTGGAAGTCTACATGTTCACAGGGTAGGCTGGGCCCTCTCCCAGGCTTCTGTTGCTGTATTAACCAGCAACAGAAGTGATGCTGCTCTGCTCTGCTATTGTGTGATGCTGCTCTGGTGACATGTCAGGAGTGTGGGTGGTTCCATTGCCACGAGTGAATGCTTCTGGTGATCAAAGCAGCCTCTGCCCTCATCAGTGGCAATGAGCCACCAAAAACCAAGAGGCTGTTCCCAACCAGACTTGGTGGTGGTGGCCAGACTTGACTGTACCCATGTTTTAAAAAATAGAAAGCACGACAGTGCTGCATACACTGAGCTGAAAAAGGAGCTGCAGCAACACAGCACTGCCCTGTCCTTGTTGACAATTCCTTACCTGTCCAGTAGGAATCCAGCCAGACCCAGGACACATGCTAATCCCAGTATCTTCTCTGCTCTTTCCCCAGGAGCAGCTCTCTTCACTTCTCCTTCCTCAGCCTGGACAAGCACCGAGAGTGGCTGGAGTATCTGCTGGAGTTTGCACAGGATGCAGCCCCCATCCCAAACCAGTACGACAAGCATTTCCTCGAGCGTGACTACACAGGCTATGTCCTGGCTCTGAACGGCCACAAGAAATACTTCTGCCTCTTTAAGCCTCACAGATCAGGGGACGAGGGGGGAACCCTGGGATCGTGCGAGGATTATGATGCTTTACAACATGCAGAAGCCAGAGGGAAATCCTCCTGCAGCCCAGGATCTAGATCCATTAAAAACAAATTACACAAATTGTCCTTTTGGATGGAACGCCTTCTAGAGGGTTCCTTACAGAGGTTCTATATCCCCTCGTGGCCTGCACTAGACTGAGGAATTTTACAGAGATTCTAAGGGGACAAACTTTTTATGAAGATGACAAGGGACAGCTCTTTCCAGGAATACTCGAACAAGCTTGATGAATGGACTTTAGGTTTTAGATGAACTTTCCTGGGGCCGGCAATTAGAACACACCTCCCATGTCTGGAGCCCGGGAGCGCAGCCAAGCGCACCCGTGTGCCCTCCACCGCCCCGCCGTGCGTTTGGACGCTGTACAACCCAAGAGCCAAGAAGCCCATTGTGCCCCTCTCGTCCTGCCACGTCTGCTTCCCGAGTCGCCCCCATCCCACCTCTTGTTTTACCTCAGTTGAAGAAATCCGTGACTTCCCTGGGTCCGGACCAGCTGTGGCCGGTGATGCAGGCTGGGTCATGGTACTCCCTCCCCGTCCCCGTGTGCTTAGCCCATGGTGCATGGTGTAACTCTGGCAAGACCCTGCAGACCCTCCAGGCCCTGCCCTTCCGAAAGGCCTCCTCCCACCAGGCAGTGGTACTCTCTCGGCTTTCCCCATGGTAAGTGATGCAGAATCCAGTTAGGAGCATCTCCCTTGTAGCAAACTTTAGCTGGGACCCCCCCATGGTGCAGGCTCGTGGGCGATCTGCATGTTTCATGCTCCTCGTGTCATGGTTCCACCTGCAGCTTCACTGGCTGAACCATAACAGGGAGGAAAAGGGCACGGCCGTAAAATACTGTCAAAGTGTTGAGTCATTTAAATGTCATGTTGATTTTTCAGATGCCTTTTCTGCTTCTGTCGATTTTAGACGATGTATCCTAGAGCCATAACTTTACCTGCGTCCTCAGATTGTAGGCGTGAGCTGCTATGAGCCAGTAGATGTGTAAGAAACTACGTAGCTGCCAGGGAGTCACCTGGACTCCTTGCAAACACCTTTCCAGCTGTAGTACAAACCAACCTTCCTTTGTATCAAGGAACCTCATCCTTCAACGATTGTATTCTTGAAATGTTGCCCCAGAAGTGCTGTATCATCAGACTGTTGCGTGCGTGTGAAGCTCCTTTGGTTTAGTTGGAGGTTGAGATGTTGGGTTTCAGCCTCTCACCCATTTCCTTCTTACCCCAAACCTCCATTTCTGCACACTCAGGCTGCTCTCGTGGCTTTGTGTTTGTTTGCTTGGGTATTTCTTTCATCTTTTGGAAGCATTGGGGGTGTGTGAGGTTAGAGCAGCTGCACAGCCCTGGGTTTGCATGTTGCTTTGCTATAGCGTCCTGACAGCTGCTTCCAGCACCACAGGGAAAGGGTGCCCCTTTCTGGGTAAGGTAGAAGGATGATAAGCAGCAGCCTGGTGGCTGCTTAACACTCCTCGAGTGGCCAAGCGAGGCAGCAGGGCTTCTCTTTGTGGCAAGGACTGAAATCCTGTGAGGTCTGTTCTTCCTTTTCACTGCACCAGGGCTGACACTGGCGCCCAGGCCTTCTCCTTCCGTGGATCTGGAACCCTGTGGCACCATCAGGCTCCAGCATTGCCAAGCACAGGGATGGAGGCCAGTGGCCTTTGTCACAGGGCTTAGAGCACGGAGCACTCAGTGAACACATGGTGTTAATTCCAGACTCAGCCCTTGCCACTTTAGTTACCATCTTAGCAGAGCAGCCATTCAGTAGGAATAACTGCCAACCCCTGAGCTAGCTGCTAATCCTGCAGAGAAGTTGGGAATGCTCCAGTCATTGCACTCCCTATGTGCCCTAATTGCTCCCAAAGCCTTGCCTCATTGCATTTCCCCATCCCGAGAGCAGACTGGCATGCTCCAGCCCCCACAGGTACCTCAGATCCCCTGTACAACGTGCTTCAAATAAAGGCTGCGATGCTGCAAATGATCCCTATGTGAGGTTAGTTAGTTCCAGCCCAATGCACTCTAGGCCACGGAATGAGGCACTAAAGTAGAGGGAAGGAAGGAAGGTGATGTCTTCTCCCTGCCCAGGAGCTCCTGTGAAGCTCCTGTGAAGGCACACAGGCAGCGCTGACAGAGAGCAGAGAGGGAGTGAAACACCAGCCTGATGCTTCTAGACTTCATTTCCACCTGACTGGAGCAATCACTGCAGCACTCCTGCACTTTTCCCACAGCTTGCCATGCAGGATGTGGTTGGAATAGTTTTTAGCCCAGCAGAAGGCTCCACATAACATCTTAAACATTTGCAGTAGCAGAAGAATGCTCTCTGGCTCTCTGCTGTTTCTTCAGCTGATGAGAAACAAGGAGAAAACCCTCAACTCATGAAAAAAAGTGCCTAGTTATGTACAGTGAGGGAATTCAGCCCAACCCTGAGGAAGGGGGGAGAAGGCTTTATGGCCTTCACATCCATTGTGTGTTGCATGCTGCCAGAATCATTGGGTTTATTTTCTTTTTAGCACAGGTAACCTCCCCTTTCAGCCAGGGAGTGCTTGCATCAGTCCACCAGTGCTGGCTGGGGCTGGACAGGAGCACAGCTCCTGGATTTTTATGGAAATTTTGCCTAAGTTGAAGCAAAAGCCAAGCTGCTCTGCCCCCTGGTTTAGTTGGCTGCAGTGCCAGCATGGCACTCCAGGTGTTTGCTGTCTTGAGACCACGGTCAGAGCTGCTTATCCCAGGATCTGCCCTCTCCCAGTAGCCATGAACCATCACCCCATCATTTTCTGAACACTTGTGATTCTGTTCCGCACGCGGTGATTTGTTATCCAAAGATTGAGGAGATTGGGTCCTAGTGCACTTTCCTAGTGAGATTTGAGCAATGGCACAGTGCTCAGAGCTGAGGCAAAGGGATACAGGCCTCAGAGTGGAGATTGTTCCCAAACTCCTCCCTGTCCCTGTCTCTGCCCTTCACCCACAGCAACCAGGAGCCAGGACACGAGCGCAGCCTGACAAGTAGGACTGAGAACTAGGTACCTATTTTGCACTTTTGATACTGGGAGGGGGGAAATTAACTTATTTGGCAAACTTGTCTTTTTTATTTTTGGGGGGTTTTGTTTTGTTTTTGTATTTGTGATCAGGCACTGATGTCATTTTGTTTTAAGACAATAACAGTTTCGCAACCAAAATAAACTATTTTAATGTGTGATGAGGTGGCTCTGCGTCTCCATGTCCAAACTAACCTCACCTCCATGTCCTCTCAGAAATTTCAGGAGTGTTAAACTGCTCCTGCCATAGGAAACGCCTGGTTATTTCACCAGCAGGCAATCTAGTCAAATATCTCCCTACTCTCAGCAGGAGGCTCAGGCCCCCTTCAACTCCTCCCTTCTTCTACATTCATTGTCCTGCTGCAACATCCTAATGGGACAAACCTTTCACCAGTGACAGTTTTTTTCCAGGAGCCCTGTGAGCTGGGTGAATCATTCCAGAGGCAAAATGGCATTAGCCTCATCTATGCCTTTCCTAGGCCAGCTCCAAAGCTCCAGACCCCAGTTAAATGGGGTGTCTAGCCTGTTCCCTACAGTTTCCCAGCTAAAAAATACATTTTCTAGTGGTCAATGGCATTTATTTCATGCTGCAAAGCCCATGCTGGCTGCAGCTGTCTGAAGGGAAGGGGACATGGAAAGCCTGGCTGAGAACACAGAGAAGCATTGCCCCAGGGCAGGTGGGAACTGCCCTCACAGTGTCTTCACTCCTGGGAGGACACAGAGCATCTCGAACAGTAGGTTTGCCCCCAGGAGGGCTGTATTGCCTAAAAATACAAGACAAAAAAAGGAAATCTGTTTATATCCAACGGCTTTCACCCACAGGCATGTGTGCCAGGCACTTGTCTTGCCCTCAGGCATCTTCAGACTCACCAGAGACATCATACATTGGTGCAACTTCCACAAGGTCACACCCCACTATGTTCAGGCCTTTGCAGCCACGAATAATCTCCAAAGCCTAGGGAAAAAAAATGGATGTGGGATCAAGAAACACATCTGACCTAGCAGACTGGTCCAGGCTCTGCTTTCCCCATATTCCAGTAAGGAAACCCAACCTCTACAGACCAAATCACATCAGCTCCACATTTTCCTTCCTCACCGCCATGAGGAAACACTTCCTGGCCTCCCTAACTCCCACTTTGCTGTGCTGGTGAAACGACCTCCTTTAAGGGAGGAAAAGAGCCCTTTCCCCCTGGGCAGGGCAGCGTGTCCCCTCACCTGTGCAGGTGTGAGCCCGGCTATCTCGGGGGTGCCGGTGCCCGGGGCGTAGGCGGGGTCCAGCCCATCGATATCGAAGCTGATGTAGATCGGCCTCTCCCCCATCTGTGCCCTCACCTCCCTCATCAGCGGCTCCAGGGACTTCATCCAGCACTCCTCAGCTGGAACCACGCGGAAACCCTGTGGGAGCACAGACACACAGGCACCTGCTTAGGGAAAGGGGGGAGACGAGGAGCATCCCCTGCCCTGCTGGGGAATATCTACCGGGAACAATCCTCATTCCAGGGCCAAGCTGCAGAAGTGCACCTGTAAGCACCTTCCACCCCACACACACACTAACTCCCCACTCAGCTGACATTCAGTGAGCCGGGAGTGCTTGTCCTGGAGACAAGCCGCTGGCATGGAACAGGAGGCAAAAAAAATGCATTTATTTCCCTTCGGAAGCCGAGTAAATGTTACTGACGTGGTATTTATGGCAGGGGGAGCACACAGCTCTGTGTGCGGATCAGTTTACCTGTTCCCGGCCGTACTTGTGGGGATCGGGCTCATAGGAGGAGCCTCGGATGCCGATCTGTACCACGCGGCCGCAGTCCAGCAGCCCTTCCTCCACACAGCGCCGGAACGGGCTCCCGTGGTAGATCCTCTGCCCCAGGGCCGTGTCCCCGGTGTCCGTGTGAGCATCCACATGCACCAGCCCCACGGGACCGTGCCTGCTCGAGACAGGGTGGCCACGCTAGTCCTGTCCCGTGCATGGTGACCCTGACAACAGCAGGGACAGCCAACCTGGAGCCTTGCTGAGGCGCTTTCCCAGGTCCTTTCTCTCCATCTCCAGATTAGAAACTTACTTTGCCGCCAGGGCCTGCAGGATTGGGTATGTTATGGTGTGATCTCCACCTGCAAGACACAGGGAAGAGGGGGAATACACTACAGGAGCTGCTCAGTGCTCATTATTTTTGCTCCCAAGTAATTTTTCCCCTCTTTGCATTTATCCTGCACTTATTTATGCAGGGCTTCGTTGCCAAAGGAAAACTAACACTCCCATGTGCAGGTTGCTTCCTCTCCTGGGTCCTCTCTTCTCCTGGTCTTCCTTTTAGGGAGGACCAGATATGCAGACTGCCAGCAGGGACAGCCTGTGGAGCAGGATTCTTGATTGGGCTTATAAATAGGTATTTGATCAGCTTCTAGGACGCTGTAACTGGTGACTTGCCCCTCATTACTCCACACATTCACCGCCTTCAGCATCACTAATGCCAAGCACTAATAGCTGCGAACTTGAACACACACCCAAATCAGGCCTTGTGTAAAGCCTGGGGCTCACTCAGCTGGAGGGACACAAGGGACAAAACCTGCTCTTGCTTTGGGTCCTGCTCAACAGCATACCAAAAACACATCACTGGTTTTATTTGCAGACGGACCCATCCTCCTCATTTTTGACCCAAACGAAGAGGCATCACAGAACATTCTGTTCAGCCGAGAGCCTGTGAATTTACCCATAATAGAGCACAACAGCCCGGGCAGGGAACAGACTCATCACTTGCCTTCTGCTAAGCCTGGACTGAATGACAGGAGAAGCAGAGGGAGTTTGACAGAGCCAGGATGCAGTGGCAGGACAGGGAGACTGGGGCTCCTACCCAAGGTGAGGGGCACACAGCCGGAGGCCACGATCTCCTGGTAGGAGTCCCGGATGAGGCGGCAGCTGTCAGGCAGGTTGTAGAGGTTCACGTTCATGTCCCCGATGTCGGCCACCCGCAGGGAGTCGAAGGGCGCGGCCCCGGTGCTGCCGTTGAACCTCCTCAGCATGGCCGACTCGGCGCGGATCTGACGCGGGCCGAACCTGGGCCGTGACACGGCTGGGAAATGCCACCAGGCATTGGCCCTAGCACCCCTCTCACCACAGGACAGCCGTGCCCGATGGCCAGAGGGAAGCATGAGCTTCCCTGACTGGCCCTTACCTGGCTCCCGGCCGGTTGGACGTGCCTGTGTCCAGTGGGACACCGACAAACGCCACGTCCAGTCCCTCCGCAGACGCCTGCACGGGAAGCCTCATCATGGAGCAGACCCCCACAGGCCGGGCCACGAGCAGGGCACTGGGGGGCACGTTGAACTGCGAGCTCCAGCAGCTGGGGGCTCTGCTCCCTGGGACCAGGGGCTGGAGGAGTCCTGCAGACACACTGGCTGGGGAGCTGGAGGCGGCCAGAAGCGCCAGAGGCCGCAGGCTGTGGTGTGATGCGGTCACCATAGTGGTCACAGCTGGCTTGGGAGCGCAGAGCCCAGCTCCCCGGGGCAGCAGCTGGCTGCAGGCAGCCCAGAGCAGAGGCCTCATCCTGACCCACACACTCCCACCCTCTCTCTCACTGGGAATGCAGCTAGGTGTGCTGTGGAGCCCGTTCCCAGCTTGGGCAGAGTGCCAGCTGCCTCTGCCAAGCCTCTCTCCAGGGATCAAAGTGCACCGGACACTTCACTGCCCAGGGAAGGGCAGAAATCCAGCCCAGCCTCCACATTCACCCTCCCAGCCAACCCCTTTCCCAATGGCATAGTCCTGGCAAACACTGGGAACAAACACAGCAGTGAGGGGCAAGAGCCTGTGCAGGGATTAGTGGCACAGGGTGGGAGGGACATGCTGGGAGATGTCCCAGTTTGCTCCCCTTGGGCATTTGCAGACAGCACAGTAGCACTTGTTGCATTAACAGCCTGTACTTTTAACCTGCACTCCACAAAAGCACCTAGAATGCTGAAAAATCATAAAAATGTCTCGTTAGCGGAAGGCAGAAGGGAAAGAAAACAAAAGGCAAGCCTGACCTCAGCAGAACCACAGGGGGGACAAAATGCAAGCAACAGGGGAAGCATTAACAGGGATTTAAGGACTTGAGGGACAAGCTGCAGGACAAGCATTTTAGGCCATTTTTGAGGACAGAATTGAAAGAGTTTCCAGGGAAAGCAAGTTTCCAACGAGTGGAGTTAATCAGTGCAGATAAAACACACTTGATACTGGATGGCTCCAGCCTGTAATTCTGCTCCCTACTTGTATAGAGACAGGACCTGGGAGAGAGAGGGAAAGGCACAGGAATGATGTTCATGGCAGAAAGAGGGCTTAGAGACCTCCACCACACAGCAACAGCATTTACTCCTCAAAAGGCTCCACAGGGTCCAGGGCATGGGACTCACTGCCAGACCCAGGCATACACAAAGCAAAGGCAGCAGAAACATAGTGCAAGAGCTCAGTAATGTAAGAAGCAGCAGCAGACACTTTGGTTGGGTCAGATCAGTGTTACAAAGGCATTTTTTTGCAGCTTTGTCCCCCAAGAGCTCATTTCCCCCAGTTCCCCAGGCTCTGTGCTCTTTGCTGCACTGGAACAATGTGCAGAACCCAGAGTGCAGGTTACCCTGTGATGATTAGGGGTATCAGCCACTGTCTGATACTGCAGGAGCAGACAGTGATTTACCATGCAGCAGAGTAGGAAACACATCCCCACGGCAAGGTCTGTTCCTCTTTGGGAAACTCCCCTTGGAGTAGAACACTGTGTTCCACAGTTAGCAGTGGAAAGAGCTGAATTTGCGTTTAAGACACCCCGGAACCAATGCTCCACAGCCCAAATTGGATTGAGAGAACCCACACAGCCACAGCCACATTAAATCTTTAATTTATTGTGCAACAAGCATAAATAATTTTCTCCCCAAGTTCCTCTAAACACAATTATAGCCATGAAATTGAATACTGTTTCATAAACATGGCTGTTGTTATTTAAAGATCCATGTCTCTGTCCTCCACACCAAAGGATATTATTTCATTGAAGGAAACACAGGTAGGTTTAAAGAGCAGAGCATCACACTGAGCTCTTTAAGCAGGGGCTGCTGCCCAGCCTCACTCTGTTTGGAGCATTATCCCTAACTGGAGAGTATGACTCAGCCTTGGACCCTGGGGCAGCCACCACCACAGAGCTACAACATTAAGAACAAGGATAAGCGGGATTTGAGGATGATGTGCTTCCACTATCCTGCGTACAACTGTGAGGTTTTTAGTGCTGCTGACGCTCACGTTACCAGGCAGCACCTCATCAGGAAGATTTCAGGCTGTCATTTCACAGCTCAGAAGAAAATGAGTTTCAAACCACCATGGTTACCCCAAGAAGAGAGACTGCAGTTCCCTTTGTCAGCTTGGATTTCTGTGTGTTGAATTGTTTCTCTGTAAAATGCAGCCAGACAGTGCCTTCTCCCAGTCACTCCTCTGAAAGGAATCTGCTTCATTTAACACACAACTTACAAGTCAATTAATTCCCAAATGGGAGCAAAACCAACCACAAACCTCTGGACACCTGCAAGGTCCACACTCCCATCCCCCCAGAGGGTAAGGAAGCAAGGGCATCTCCTCTAGCAGGGACAGAAAAGCAGCGTGGTTAACACTTGCTAGAGAGAAACTCAAGCTCTTAAACACAGGCCTGCAGCTTGTTCTCTAAAGCACTACAGGACTGCAGACAGACAGAAAGGACAGGTTCCTAAGTGCCTTTTGAAAGTGCCATTTATGTGGGATGCTCGTGTTCCAGGTGGTTCCTTCACCCAGAGTGGCTTCTCCATGCCAGCAACAGGAATATTGCTGCCCAGAGGTCTTCAAACTCAAGGTTTGCCAAGAAGCACATCTTCATTTTGGTTTCTACCTGGCTCTTCTCTGCCAGCCTGTTGGTGAGCAGGGTGGCTGCAGACTGGCAGAGCAGCCAGGCAATCATCTGGTCAGGTTTCAGGGTCCTGGATGCCACAACACTGTCACCCCAGAGGCTCAGGTGCAGCACGTTCGCAGCCACCCTCGCAGACAACCTCTGCAAGAGGAAGGGGAGATCAGCTGATCCTGCTACACTCAGCCACATCACCAGCATGGAGCCTTGGCACCTCCAAAACTCCCTGGAGCCCCCAAAAGGCAACACCCTGTGAATCAGAAAGCTCTTTCAGACTACTACTATATATATAATGTTGTGTGGAACCCTCCAGTGTGAGGTCTGGTCCTGACACAAACATCTGAAACAATTCAGCACCACTCAGCAAAGACTTTTTTGGCTTTGATCCTTATGTTGTCCTTTGATCCTGCAGTGAGATCTGGTCTAACCCCTGCACCCACAGCCCTCCAAGGCAAAATGATCTGCCAGGGATACTCCCAAAGAGGATATCTTGAAGGCAACAGCTTCTTACCTTGTTGGGATCTCTCTGAAGCAGCATCTTTATCACCTGCCTCACCTCGAGGGGCACATGGTTGGGCAGGCTTGGCAGCTGGTCCTCCTGGTAACTTCTGCTTTCCAGAGTGGAGTCCCCGTGGCCATAGAAAGGATTGGCCAGGCCCAGGATCTCATAAGCAATCGCTCCAACAGCCCAAGCATCAGCTTTGCTGTAGTTGATCACCATGCCTGGACCAGGTGATGCTGTGATCACCTGCCACAGAGAGGGGGCTACTCAAACAAACAGCTTGAGTGCTGAAATTCAATTTTTAATGCTCAAACCTGCATTTTTCCTGTAATAAACTTAGACATTGAACCCAAAGGTGGGTTGCATCTGAATCTGTGCTGTAAATATTCCCTATTGGCATGCTCTAAGCCTCTGGCACTGCTCTGCCCACTGGGATGCTGGGAGGAGTCTGAACATTGCACTGAGGCTTTAGCTGTTGTCCCTGACCAGCACTCCCAGAGTTCCAAGGGCTATCTCCTGCTGGAATTATGGAGACAGGACACCTGCAGATGAACAACCAACACCACAGCAAGGTGCTCCAGGTCCAGCAGACAGTTAAGGGTGTCTTGGCTTTTATTATTTCTTATCATCAAAGAAATAAAAAGGAACTGTAAATAATTTCACAACAGTCTTGAACTTTAGCCAAAAGCTACTGTTGCAACTGCTGCATAAAATTCTTAATAGTTACATGGAAAGGGGCCTGAATAAAGATTAAAGAGTAAATTTGGGGGAGGGGAGGAAAAGCTGATTCTGCCTCTTAACACCAACTGATTACATTTCACCTGTTAGAGCTCAAGGTGTCTATTTGACATAGTTCAGCACAGATGTTTATCAAGCCTAACTCAAGATAGGACACAAACCTTCTATGCCACTAAAACTTTTAGCCCCAACAATGGGACAAGAAGAAAACCAGCACCACAAAGCACTGCTACAGAGGGATTTACCTCAGGTGCCATAAGGCAGCTGTTGCCACCCCGATCCACGTAGGAGCTGGTGAAGGGCAGCCTCAGGCCGATGCTTTCATCTGCCAAACAGCAGCCAAAGTCAGTGATGACCAGCCAGGGGCAGCCAGCTGTGAACAACACAGAGCTGCCAGAGTTAGGGTTCAGTTTGGGAGGACCTGGCAGCACCAAACACCACATCACATCAACATCCAGCTTGGTGTTGGAATGCAAACTGACTGAGGGGGCATTCGATCCCCTCATCAAGACTGTGGGCAAAGACATTCAGTAGAGTGACCTGGTCTAGTGGGAGGTGTTCCTGTCCAAGGCAGGGGGTTGGAATGAGAAGAGCTTTAAGGTCCCTTCCAGGCCAGGTCATTCCATCATTTTATGATTCTAAATCCTGAGCCCTGGAGAACAGAGAATGCTCTGTCACCTCTTGGGCCGGTCTCCAGGAAGGCAGGGTGGATTCCAGTGGCCTCTCTGTGTCTCTCTCCCTGATACTCTTCAACCAAATTCTTCCACTCCTAATCACACAGACCTGCCTGCCTCCTATTGCTCCTGCCACTTTGAATCTCAATCACACCAAAAAAGAGCTCAGGTAATTAAAACTGCTGTTCGAGGCTGACAGGAGAACACGTAGAAGAAAATGCTGGATCACTTTCCTCCCAACCCATGTTTCATCATCCCAAGGTGCAGCACCATTAACCTGGCCACGGGGTGGGATTTTAAGAGGCTCTCTGTACTCTCTGGCTTGGGAAAGAAGACAGAACCAAGAGCCTGAAGCAAAGGCTCCTGCAGCATCCCAAATGTGGTGCTCCCGGATGCTCCAGTCAATGTTGGCTGTGCTCATGCAATCCATCATCTCAGCAATACACTATGTCCATGTTAATGATCCAAAACCTCAGGCACAGGCAGGATCGATGACTTGCTGCACTCATAACAAATACTAAGCTAAAAACTAAACCTGAAATTATTCAAAAGGTTTGATGCTTCTTCCCCCAAACACACAGCCAGGTGAGACTTCCCCGAATACCAAGGTGACCGAATCACTTCTGTGAATTAACTGGCACTTATCCTCAGGGACCTACGTACCACAATCAAATTCAACCAGGATATTGTCAGACTTGAGGTCTCTGTGTGCTATTCCATGTCGAACAAGGTGGTCCACGCCTTCCAAGAGCTGCAGAATCATCACTGTGGAGAGGCGAACATCCGGAGTGCTCTCCTGCAGATACTGGCGCAGCGTGAAGGGGTAGCTAGGCAGAACAAGGAAAAAAATGGGAATTAGCATCCTGGAGGCTTATCACTGGCAGTTCAACCTCAGTGTTGGCTCATCTCATTACTGATTCTACTCCATCTCTAGCAGTGTGCTCAGACTAGGGGTGAAGTTCAGGCTTAGAAGGGCAGACAAATGGGGACAAACTCCACATTTCTCACTTTAATTTGGGGTAATTATTAAAAAGAACGGTTTGTCTTCATTGTGGAAGCACAGTCAGAACCTCAAGAACTTGGAACAGGTCCTGGGAGGCGTTTCCAAGAGCATACTCTGCTCTTTGGCAGCAGCCCAGACCCAAGCTTTGCAGGGACAGAGAGCCCAAGTCACGTTAACCAGCTTCTCTCCACTCACTTCTTCATCACCAGGAAGAGCGTGCGGCTGTGACCGATCCCTCTGGGGTTCAGGCTCAATGGAAGGACATCAGGATAGTCAGCAAAGGCTCCAGGCAGCAAAGGGACAGAGGACGTGAACGCTCGGATCACCTGGATTATATTCGGATGAGGCTGCAGCTTCTTCCTCCCAAGGACAGGTTTTCTGTGCAGAGGAAAGACACCACAGATTGCACCAATGCCTCAGTCGGTTCTGAGGGATCCCAGGCACACTGCTGTTATTGCTGGAACTACTTTTCGTTATTATGGCCTGTCCTCCACACCAAAGGGCTCCCCAGCAGGGAGCAAACACGTTTTTTCTGCACTGGAAGCATCATCAGAGAGAGATTAAAGCTGCACAGGGTGGATTACAGGACTGCACATTAAGCAAACAGTCAGACACTCACATCCTGGAATCCATTCACTGAGCAAGAGCACGGGCAGCAGTTTCATGGCCTATTTCCTAACCAGCATCTCAGCCCAGCCCATTCACTTCCCAGGTGAATGCAGAGCACCCACAGCCTGTACGGACCCACTGCAGCCACGGGCATCTCCCAGCACCTTCTCCAGAGCTCAGAATCCACCCCACTGCCTCCCAGAGCAAACTGAGCCAACCAAGGTGTCCAAGGGGCTCTTCTGAAACTGGATCTCCCTATTCACAATGGCCAAATAGGAAATAAGGTGCTTTACCTGCACTACAAACAGAGCATGATAAAAACCTTCACACATAACATGCAGCCTTCCTTTTTCTCAAGCACCACTAACCCCTCTATGCTGCTAACAAAGGCAGAGCCAGGCACAGGCTGCTTCTCCATTCAAAAAGAGCCACAGCAGCTCTAGAGAGTAACACTCAAACACAATTACTTTGTTAGACATAATAAAGGTCAACTTCACACTGGGAGTATCAATTTAGAACCTCTATTTTATGGCAGAGGCACAAAGCTCTCCCTATCCTGAAAAGCAGGTTACCTATTTGTCTGCAACACAGATCTCTCATCCCCTGAATGTCAAATATCCCTTTGGCTGCTCTACTGCATTCCCAGCCAGCCACGGGCACAGCATTCATTATTCATTTGTATTGGCAGCCGGGATGGATTTGAAATTTAAATCAGACAATCTGGGCTGTGGACTCCATTGTTTCAAATAGAAAAAAAAAGATGCATTTCTGAACAAAAAGATAGCTAACTTGAGGTAATTTAGAAGTTTCCATGAGATTTTCCACCTTCATGCCATTTGCTCACTTCCCACTCAGGTCAAAGAGTACAAACTAAGTCATTTCCATTTCCCTTCTCATCACTTTCCCTGCACTAAAACAGTTTCAACCTCCCTGTCCAGCACCCATCTTATCCCAAACCAGTTCTCAAACCTCACAGTCAAACTGTATTACAGTGAAATAATTTGATGTTTAATACACTCAAGCTGTTACCGATTGCAGCAGTGCAATTAAAAAGCATCACAATACAAATTTAAATAGTGTTCAACCAGTGGCTCCTCCAGCCTTTACCTCAGCAAATGCCAACACATTTCAACACAGGGAAGCTAAGGCACAGCCACTAGACCCTGGTGGGACCCCAAATGCTCCCAAATTCTTGGTGCACCCTTTCAACCCCCTCTGGGCCAAATACTTTAGCAATGCAATTCCCTGCATGCAAACAAACGTAACAATCCCCAGGCTTACCTGCTTTCAGCAGCTATTCTAGAAAGCCCTGGCCACCTTCTAACAGTACAAATTGCTGCAAAATTAATCAAGGGATAAAACCAGCACCTTGCCACCTCCATACCTGCGGCCAGAGACAGCTCCGTATTCCCCGGACAAGGCCAGGCCTGTGGCTGGGACGAGCTCTCGGCCCATGGCATCCAGGATAGCTTCACTCGAGGAACCAGCCTGCAACAACAACCACACCCCATGGGGGTTCCAGCTCCGAAATCACCCAGCCCCAACACGAGCTGAGCGGAGATAATCCTGATGCTGGCACCATGTCTGGAGCTGGGTCAACTGAGACCAGATTCCAGGACTTCCCTCCCTTGAAGATCAAAGAAGGCAATTAACTACTTAAAGAGTTCACTAAGGAAGGCCCCAAGGCCTTTATTTGCAGAAAGAAATCTATTTGTCACTTCAAATGCACGCTTGACCATCAGCAACCCAGACTACACCTCAGCACTCACTTTCAACTTCCAAACCCAAGTGGAAGAGCCCACAGCTAAATGCCAGGATACATCTGGAGACCAAGGGATTCCAGATGTTGGCATTTTGGAAGATTATCTTGAAATATTCACTTGTCATATCAATGGGGAAAGCCACGTGGATTTTTTTAAACATAGAAGAGCCACATTGAGGAACTGGATCTCCAGTCACCCAGGCTGGGAAACACTGGAGCAGATCTTGGACAGTCACTCACAGCAAGGGGACACAGCAGGCAGGTTACTGTGCACCCTGAGACCATTGACTCTTCAGGAAGAAAACCCACCTCTGTCCTGACACTGACAGGACACCAATTCCTAAATCACTGACAGCAGTGGCTTTCCCCTTCTTAGACCTTTCCAATAGAGCCAGCCTCAGAAAACCTTTTCTTCCCAAAACATCACCTCCATACCCAAGAGCCCCAGCAGCAGCTCTCAGTGCCGATTCCAGAGGATGACAAACGCTAATTACCTCGCTCTGGGACTCTGCACTAACACATGACATCTCCAGTGTCACCTACCAACAGCTCTGTTGAGGCACACTCATCCTGCACTCCATAATTAGCACTTTCAACACTTCAGTATTAAACATTCCAGCCAGAATTCCCCAGCAGCAGACACGGGGGATTCAGCGCCGGCTCCTTACCGAGATGTTCCACATCATTTTGATAGCTAAGGGAAAAGCCCCTTGCGGCTGGTGCTTCACCACAGGCTCCTCTTCAGCGCCCTGGGAAGCTGAGGCATGGTGCTGCTGCAGGGCTGGGAGAGGGCTGCTCTCAGCAGGAGCCCGAGGAGCGGGGCAGAAGGGAATGGCTGCCTCGTACACGGCGGCACTGCAGCCCTGCCCGATGGGCTGGCCGATGAGATACTCCTCCAGCTTGAAGCCCTGCCAGCGGAAGGAGCTCAGGGGATCTTTCTGCGGCTTGTTCTTCCCAACAAACACGGTCTGAAAGGAACACGAACAGAAAAACCCGCTCAGTTAGCGCAGACTTCCCAGCGAAGGAGAACTTGGTGTGTCAGTGGTAGTACACATCCTGGTGGGATGGTCCAACCTGAAAGTCTCAATCAGACTCTAAGCACTGGGCTCAAATCACTGTAACCACATGAAAGATCATCTGCAGGCCATATATTTTGTGTGATACAATTTACCCCTAAACCAGTCTTTTCTAAAGGTGCCCTTTTGAGGGAAGAAGAGGAGCCAGGAGGGGGAGTCATTTGCCAATCTAGAATATAAATGTATTTTCCCACAGAAGCTGTGGCTGCTCCATCCCTGGAAGCGTCCAAGGCCAGGCTGGACAGGGATTGGAGCAAGCTGGGAAAGTGGAAGGTGTCCCTGCCCTGGCAGGGGTGGGAAGAGATGGGCCTAAAGTCCCTTCCAGCCCAAACCATTCCATGATTCTGTGGTTGTGTAAAGAAAAGTTTAACTGAACACTTCTGAAATCAGATGCATTATTACACTTTTCTCCCTCTCCATAAACAAACCAGGTAAACAGCATTTTAAAGAAAATTGAATTGAAACCAGCAACAGGAAAAACAGTGGCCTTTTTGAGGCAGTCAGCTGTGAGGGCTAGTTAGTGTGAGGAAGAGTGAATCTATGATGGGAGGGAGCTGGGGGAGAAAATCAAGAGATGTGGAAAAACAGCACACAGGAGGCTGTTCTGGAGTTTCATCACAGTTCATGATCCTACAGGTCTGGTGCTGCCCCAGCTGTCACCATACCAATACAAACAAGTGGCCTTCTCCGTGAGCTGCAGCCCCAAAGCAGCGGTGACACCCTAGGGATGTGTCATTGCACACAGACCAGGGACAGCAAATGGAACAACCCAGCAAGGACAGAGGAGAGAAAACATCCTCTTCGGGAGAAACTTCAGGAATGTGTCTGCTGGTCGGTGGAGCAGGTGACAGCTGGCTCTGAGCACCAGAGGTCTATTTTTACCCAGGAAATAAGTTCAGTACCATCCGTGCCCCGTGCCCTGCCAACACAGCCTGGCCCAGCACCACAGGATCACCATGGGGATCAACATCAGTGTCCTGGGACATGAAACCCCCACCACCAGGGCCCTGACCCCCTCCCTCTGTGGAGGGACAGGGAGTGAGGGTCCCTTGCTTTTGAAAGTACCTGCTTTAGGGTGGTGAGGAGCTGCTGAGTGAGAGGCTCCCCCAGGACCCTGTTTTTGGGGAGAAGGAGGTGCCTGTGGGGCTGCTCCCAGCACTCCTCCTTTGGGGAGGTGCCTGACAGCTGCTTATTGAAGCACCCCCCACCTTCCTTGGGGAGAGATGGGGAGGTGTCTGGGGGGCTCCCCAGTGTGCCCTTCACAGGGGCTCTTGGGGGGCTCCCCACAGCAGTGACCCCCCCCTTCCCTTCATGAGGGGTGTCTGAGGGGCACCATAAAACAAGGCTCTCCCCTTCAGCAAGGGAGTCTGGAGAGCTCCCCACAGCAGTGACCACCCCCCTCCCCTTCAGAGGGGACATCTGAGGGGTTCCTCAGAACCCCCCTCCCCTTTTATGGATGATGTCTGACGGCTTCTACAGAGCACTACCCTTAGTGGGCGGTGTCTGAGGGACTCCCCAAAATAAGGACCCCCCTACCCTTCGGGGGGGGCGTGTCTATGTAGCTCCCCTCAGCACTGACACTCTGTCCCTTCATGGGGGGGGGGTTCAAAGGGCCCCACACATCAAGGATCACCCTCTCTCATGAAGGATGTCTGGAGGACTGCGACCCCCCGTGCCCTCACGGAGGGCGCCCCAGGCGCTGCCCAGCGGGACCCCCGAGCCGCTTCCCACCTGGATGTGGCGACACGCCGCCTCAGCCCGGCGCTGCTCCTCCAGGCGCGGCTCCACCAGGCCCAGCGCCATGGCCAGCGCCAGGCAGACGCCGCCGCGGCCCCGCCGCGCAACGGCCGCCAGCCCGCCCGCCGGGCCGCGCAGGAAGAGGCGGCGGGCGGCCGGCAGCCAGGCCAGCCAGGGCCGCCATGGGGCGGGCGGCGCGGCGGGCGCGGGGCGGGGGTCGGGGCGGGGGGCGCGGGGCGCGCAGGGCGGGCGGCACCGCGGGAGGAGCCGCAGGGCCCGGGCCAGCAGCAGCCGCACCGCCATGACGAACGCGTCACCGCGGGGGCGGGGCCCGAGCGGGCCAATGGCGACAGACCGCGCCCGGAAACACGCCCACCGGGGCGCGAAACCACGCCCACTGGGCACGAAACCACGCCCCCGGCACGGGAAAGGGACGGGGAGGGAACGGGCGGGGAATGGGACAGGGAATGGGGGAGGGAGTGGGACAGGGAATAGGGCACGGAATGGGACAGGGAATGGGCATGGAGACAGACAGGGAATGGGGCACGGAATGGGGGAGGGAGTGGGACAAGGAATGGGGCACAGAATGGGCATGGAGTGGGACAGGGAATGGGGCAGGGAGTGGGGCATGGAATGGCCATGGAGACAGACAGGGAATGGGGCACAGAGCAAAGTGTGGAGATGGGCATGGAATGGGGCATAGAGACGGGCAGGGAGCAGGGCATGGGAGTGGGACATGGAATGGGGCATAGAGCAAGACATGGAGCAGGCGTGGAGTGGGATACTGAACAGGGCATGGAAGGGGACATGTAGCAAGGCTTGAAGCAGGATATGGAAGGGGAGATGGAGTGGGGCATCAAGCAGGGCATGGAATGGGTCATGGAGCTGGGCACAGAGCAGGGTGCAACCAAGGTAAAGCATTGTGCAATGCAGGGCATGCCACTGCTTGGGAGTGCCTTGGCATGGAGCACGGCACTGCCCTGGAAACAGCCAGGGCACAGCCCAGTGTGTGGAATCATCAAATCACAGAATCACAGACTGATTTGGGCTCGAGGGGACCTCAAAGCCCATCCAGTCCCACCCTTGCCATGGGCAGGGACACCTTCCACCATCCCAGCTTGCTCCAAGCCTCATCCAACCTGGCCTTGGACACTTCCAGGGATCCAGGGGCAGCCACAGCTTCTCTGGGCACCCTGTGCCAGAATCCCTCCCCTGCTGCCCGTGCTGTGGGATCAGCCCCACAGCTGAGGCACATCCAGCCTCTCATCCACCAGCATCTCCAAGTCCTTCCCAGCAGGAGTGTTCTCCATGCCCCAGCCAGTACAGATACTGAGGGGCTGCCCTGAGGCAGGGGCAGCACCCTACACTCAGCTTTGCTGAACCTCATGAGGTTCCCAGGGCACATCCAGCACCCTCGGCCCTGACTGGGCTGCAGGACAGCCCCAGGACCCCACTCCCTGTGTTTCATCACTTGCTACAACTGCAGGAGATAAACCAGAACTGCTTTTATTTCACTTGGGCATGGCAGAAATGCTCAACCCAGCGCTGGTTGGGAAATGTAATTAATTCATTTATCATTGTGTTATAAATCAATATACAATCAACAAATGGCATTACCCTGGAGGCACAAAACCCTCCAGAATACCCCAAAAACTTGTCCTCTTCTTCACCCCAAACAGAATAAAATCAAGGAAAACAAGCTGGAAAGAAAGGAGCAAAGGACACGGTCAGTGCAATAACCATCCTGCAATCCACGTAATCTGGATTGGGTCACTAATCACTGCTGGGGTTGATGGACCTTTTCCCTCTTGCTTTCACTTCTTTTTAGAGCTGAAGAATCCAGCACTTTCCCAAGCAATGATTTTGCATTATTCAGGAGTGGTTTCTGTATCAAAGCCTGTTTGAGTTCTGCACCAAAGCCATGTCCTCCCTTGCCTACAGGGATGTCTGGACACATTTTTTACTAATAACAAGGAATTTCTATGATTTGATTTTGCCATTTCCTCGGGGCAAGGTGGAGCTGGAGCCTGCAAATCAACACTGAATTAGAAGATGAGACAGAGGAACGGGCAACTTAACAGTATAAACAAATTTCCCACTGTGTTGTTCCCAGAAAGTTGCTTACAGGCTGAGAAAATTGGGGAAAACCACTGTCCCCTGTGCCTAAGGGCAAAGGCTGGTGGTGGCCACACTGCTCAGACCTTCTTCAGGTCCTCAGGGCCAAAGGAGGTAGGCAGCAGCTCCTCCAGCCTCTTGACAATGTAGGTGCCATCTCCTTTGGTCAGGTAGACATCCCAGTCTGTGCCAAACTGGAGGAGGAGAAAGAAGAGCCTGATGAGGGAAAAGAAGGGAAGAACCTGCATTTCTTCCCCAAATTACTCATATACCCCATTTTCTCAGGTTCACAGGGAGCATCCCCCTCTATTACATGTATTTTGGGTTGGCTTATCAGCATTACCTCCCCCAGAGGATATTTTGGGCTCAGATCCTGTGTTTTCACCCCACCAGTGTGAGCCCCAGTGCCTCTGAACCTGCTGAATCTGACCCTCGATCACAGCCCCACGACCCATTAAATATTAACAACCCCAAAACAAGGTGTGGGTGCTGGGATTCCTGTGCAGAAGGAAGACAAGAGCTGGATAGAATATGTGGGAAGCTCAGCTTTTGCAGGAAAATCCCCATTTTCAGGCTTGCCAGAGCAAGGACTCAAGGGCAAAACCCTGCAGCTGGAAGGTGAGCTAATGAATTCCCACTGAACACCCACCCAGGGCTGGAATACCCCTTCGCCAGGAGATAAAGAAATTTGAGGAGCCTGGAGCCAGCCCTGGGGCTGAGGACGGGGGGGTTGCACCCTCCTTGGAACCTCCAGGTGTTTTAGGGGGAGATGCCTGGGGTCAGGGGACGGTGTCTGGGGTCAGGGAATGAGCCATGGAGCCCCACACGAGCTGTCACCTCTCTCATCACTTGTCTGCAGGCGCCACAGGGTGTGATGAAGTGGTCCCCCATGTCACTGCCAAAGGAGAAGGGCACAGAGTCCTGAGGTCAGAGGAGGGGAGAACACCTGCAGAAGACCTTCATGCCCCGATAAATACAGAGCTGCAACAGATTTGTTCCCCAATTCCTCCAAAAACACCATGCAAAAATTTTATTTCCCTCCCCAAACAATGGGGCTGTTGCAAAAGTTGTTCCTGAGGAGCAGTGGGGGTTCTCCTGCTGGTTCCCCACCCCATCCCTCAGCACTCCAGCTCTTGGAGCACCCTCACCTGGTGATGGCCATGGCCTTGAAGCTGGTGTGCCCCTCAGAGATGGCTTTTTGGATGGCACCGCGCTCAGCACACATCCCCAGGCTGTAGCAGGCGTTCTCCACGTTGCACCCTGCAGGGACAACCCCGGCATCAGCCACCCCAAACCCCACCAGCTCCTTTCTTCCCAGGGAATTGACAAAGAAAAGCCATTTTCCCTGCTTCCCCTCTTTATTTTCCCATCCGCTGTGATTTTTGGCTCGGTCCGGGATGGCGGCTGCCGGGAGGCAGCGGGGGAGGACACACAACACCAGCACCCCGGGATGACCCCGCTACACCCTCACACACGAGCCAAGGCTTGCTGGGGGCTCCCCAAAAGTCCCGGGGGGGGTCTCAGATCCCATCTTACCCGAGAAGATCTCCCCTCCGGCGGTGAGCAGTGCAGCTCCCACCGGGAACCGGCTGTAGGGGCAATAGGCGCTGTTTTTGGCCTCCCGGCTGCGGCGCAGCAGGAGCTGCAGATGGTCACCCTGGGACTGGCCCGGGGGGACAGCAGGGAGCGGGTGCTGCCCACTTCTCTCCATTGCTGCAGCTGCCTGCCCTGCCCGCTGACGCCGCGGTTAAATATTTCCTCGCCTGGAAAATAGGCTGGCCGGGATAACGCCCCGGCACGCAGCTGAACTCTGGGAAGCATCCCAGGGGCAGCCCTGGCCCCCACAGCACCGTGTGCAGGGATTCCCACATCCTCTCCCTGCCTGCTGCCTCATTTTTTCCAATTTCTCCTGGTTTCGTTATTTACTTCCTCCTTTCTCTGTCCCGGCAGAACAGTTTTCCGCCACCATCCTGGAGGGTTTTTTTCCTCCTCAGTTCAAAACTGGTTCTGTGGCTCCAAAGGAAAATGTCCTTTAATCATTCCTGATGGGAAGGAACAACAGCTCCTGATCAGTGAGATCAAAAGAAATAAATTAATAAGATTAAAAGCATTTAAAAAATTATAATAAAAAAATATATTTTCCCAAGTCTTCTAACTACAAGCAGTAGGGGAAACTGGCTGAAGACACAGGTGGTCAAAAGCCCAATTTCAGATGCCCTCAGGCTGGAGCTCAAATTCAGTTTGGCTGGTGCTTCCATGGGAATCAGCCCACACAAGGTAAAGGGCTCCCAGGTGATCATCAAATTGCTTTTTAATTAAAGATTTCTCTATTTTTCCCCTTGCCCAAGGAGCTTCCTGCCCATTTTCTAGCTGCAAGGACGGTTGTCACAGGTCCCAGGGATTTATCACTGGGATTTTTGTCCAGTTTGTTGGATTTTGGGAGGATTTTGGCCTTACCTGCTGGTTTTGCCATCAAATCTTGCTGCTGGGACACTGCTGAGGAGCCACAACAGGCTGGGAAGCAGCATCCAAAACTGGGAGTGGCTTCTGACGGGGCTGAAACTCCGGGAGCTGAAACTGAGTATGGCACAGTGAGACCACCACAGGCACCCCAAGAAACCAAAGCTGGGATGCTGAGATCTGTATTGTCCAAGGGATAACCAGGAAATCCATCTCCCACACACTGCCAGGGTGCTTGTTCCCTCTGGAGCCCAGTGATGACAGTTCACTACTTGTCAGGGCAGGATGCTGAGATCCCTATTGTCCAAGGGATAACCAGGAAATCCATCTCCCACACCTTGACAGGGTGCTTGTTCCCTCTGGAGCCCAGCAATGACAGTTCACTACTTGCCAGGGCAGTGAGTAAGAGGAGGGATTGGCAGCCCTGAACCAGCCCACAACTCTTTTTCTCAGCTTTCAAGTGCAAATCCAGGTTGTTTTCCCCTACATACAGTGCAGAGCCTCCCTTGCCCCCTAAAATCTGGGAGAAAATAGGAAAATAGGAAAACCAGTCCTAGGGCAACTTGTGGGTGGCACTGTGGGATCAAACCAGTGTAGAGGGACACCACAGCCCCCCTGACCCCAATAATCTCTAAATAAAGAAGCTTCCAGAGTGGGTTCACATCTGCCCTGTCAATATGAACACTGAGCAAGTAAACACAGTCCTCACCTCAGTCAACAAGAGCAAGAATAGAAATTATGAAAGACAGAGGCTAGCATAGATAGAAATCTCCCTCATTAACACTAATTCCCTAATTGCCATCTCCCCAAAACCATCCTTGCACTGGGAGCAAACCATACAGCCCATGTTTGCATCAGAAAAGCTGAAAAACAGACAAATTCATGCATTTTTTATTATTTTGGCTGCAAAATCCTACAAGGCTGTCAAGGCCACGGCAGTGAGAGAGTGGGGCTGGTGCTGTCTGCCTGTGAAGCTGCTATTTTAAGGTTGTATTTGCTTCACTCAAACTGCAGAAAATCTGGGAAGCTGCTGGAAATGGCTTCCCGTTCCCTGCAACACCCCACTCTGATTTTCTTCCCTAAGCAGACTAAAAGTGGGGGAACATGGTGTTATTCTACCCCTTTCTTCTCTCCATTTTTTAATCCCAAGGCAAACAGAGCATCCCCAAGCCCAGGGGTCTCCCTGCTTTATGTCCAGATATCAAAAAAAAAAAAAAAAAAAAGGTGGAAATCAGGGCTTGAGCCAAAGGCACTGAATCCTGAGCAGCCTCAGACTCCACTGTAGGGCTGAAACCTTGCAGTGCTCCCCAAAAAATTCCCCCCGAGCTGTGCTATGGGGAAATAAAATTCCATTTCTCCTGGAGAGAAGCTGTCCTAGGGCCTTGGCCAGAGATAAAAGCAACAGGTTAAAAGCCAGCTCAGCCCAAAAGGAGAGGAGCAGCAAGGAGATCTGACTGGCTTGGATATAACAGGAGCAAATGGGAGGTTTGGATGAAAAAATGCCAGCAAACCTGCAGGATCTGCAAATCCTGGCACACACCCTTGTGACACGTACTGATTTGGGGGGGAAAGCCCCCACCTTTTTGTCGTTCCCGTGTCAGAAGCCATCATCTGACCCTCCCAAAATCATCCCCACACCCGGGTGGGAAATGAGGGAATTTCCCCTGACGCCGGTGTGTTTCGGCGCTGGGGGTCTGGCTGCTGCATGGGGATGGGGGGCTGGGTTCCCCCCCGGCTTCCTCTCGCTGCCGGGGCTCGGAGCGGGCGCGCACGGGGCCGTTCACCGGCGGGGGCCGCTCACCGGCGGCTCCCCGCGTGCTCGGGGAGGTGGAGCAGCCCACGGAGGAGCCGCGTCCCCGCAGCCGCCGCCGCCGCCGCTCCCGCAGCATCAGGCGCAGGCGGCACCCGGAACGCGGCGGCTCCTCGGCTCCGCATCCTCCGTGGGCAGCCGGATCGGACACGGGGCCGCGTCCCGCTGCCGGGGTAGGGCACGACACCCCCTGCGCGGGGCGTGCGGGGACACCCCCCAGACCGGCTGCGGGGCTTGGGGGGGTGGTCCCGCTGCTTGCGAGCGAGGCCGGCGGTAGCGGAGCGGAGCCGAGATGCTGCCCTGGCGCCGGAGCAAGTTCGTGCTGGTGGAAAATGAACGTAAGTGCAAAGGCAAGAGCCTGGGGCCGGGGCTGAGCTACGCGGCGCTGCTGGCCGGCTTCCTCCGCTCCTGCCCGGACCTGCTGCCCGAGTGCCCGCTGGAGCGCCTGGGCAGCGTCTTCCGCGGGAAGCGCCAGAAAGTGGAGCTGAACAAGGAGGACCCGACGTACACGGTGAGGTACCTGGGCAACGCCGTCACCCTGCACGCCAAGGGCGAGGGCTGCACCGAGGAGGCGGTGGGCAAGATCTGGGCCAAGAGCGAGGCGGGCGCCGGCGGGGCCAAGATGACGCTGACGCTGGGCCCTCATGGCATCCGCATGACGCCCTGCGAGAAGGGGACCCGCCGGCCGGGCCACGCGTACCTGCTGCACCGCATCACCTACTGCGCCGCCGACCGCCGGCACCCCAAGGTGTTCGCCTGGGTGTACCGGCACCAGGTGAAGAACAAGGCGGTGGTGCTGCGCTGCCACGCCGTGCTGGTCTCCAAGGCCGACAAGGCGCGCGCCATGGCCCTGCTCCTCTACCAGACCTCGGCCTCCGCCTTCAACGAGTTCAAGCGCCTCAAGAGACAGAGCGATTTCCGCCACGTCCAGCAGCAGCTCCTGGGCGACGCCATCGTGCCCTTGGTGCCGCTCCGCAGGCTCCTCAACGCCAAGTGTCCCTACCGCCCGCCGGCCGAGCGGGCCCGCTGCGCCCCAAGGCTCAGCTCCATCCTGGAGGAGGAGGAGGAGGAGGCCTTCGGCGCCGGGCCGCCCCTGGGGGACCCCGAGCGAGCGGCCGTGCTGCGGCTGGCCAGCGACATGAGGGGCTGCAGCCTGCGCGGGCCCCGCGCCGCCGTGTGCTGAGCGCCGGCGGGACACGAGGTGCCCTCGGTGCGCCCCGAGCCGGTGCTGGACCCTCCTCGGGGAGCAATCTGGACAAGACGGCGGCTCCGTCTGCAGGAAGACCCATGGTGGGGGTGGGTTTGCACCCCAGGGACCCCCACCCGCCCCCGCACATGAACCTGCTCTCGTGCCTCCTCCACAGCGGCCATAATAATAAAATTAATGTGTGTTTTCTGCGGTGTGACGGTGCCTGTGTCTCACCCAGACCGTGGCGGACGACAGAGTTAAGCTCGGCTCTGAGGCAGCTTGGGGGGTTTATATTGCTTTTACCCCTCGAAAGGCAAGCCAAGGAGGGGGGGCTGCGGGGTCCACGGTGCTTTCCTGCGGCACCGAGGGCGGGGGAGAGCTGATCTGTGTAGTCATGGCAACTTGAATTTTTAAATATAGAGCTGGGGGGGAGGCGGTGCCGCCCACGTCGGGGGAGCAGTGATGGGGGTTTGGCCCCTTGGACCCCACTGGAGAGCATAACTTGCCTGCACCCCCCCCTCCCCACTCCAAATTAGCACCAAGGGCCTGAAGATCAATAATTTACAAAAAATTGCTATTTTTTTTCTTTCCCTTTTGCTGCTTTCCCAGAATAAGCGATGGTAAGGAGGTGGTGGGGTGGGGGTGTGGGTGGGTTTGTGTCCTCCCCGGCAGGGACCTGCCATGGCCCTTTGTGGGGTGGGAGAAAGGACTCTGCAAAGTGGGGCTGGGGGCTGCGTCCTGAGGCTGAGCCCCCACAGTGGGGGCCAGGTGGTGCTGCTGCCCCACAGCCCAGTGAGGGGTTGTAAGCCCTTCCCCAAGGTATTATGGGGCTGGGATTTGGAGAGATAAACCCTCCCAGCCTCCCAGGGGGGACAGGCGCTGGTCTGACCACTGTCCCCCCAAAATTAGCAGGAGGTGAGATTTGGGTTGCCCCCCCAGCCCCAAGGTGGCAGGGGGGGTATGGGGGATGCTCCCTCCACACACCCAGGGGCATTAGGATTTGCGGCCAGCTGCCAAGATCCTGATTTGGGCTAATCCCCCTCAGATACTGGTGAGGCTGGAGTTTGATGTCTTCCCCAGGACCGCAGGGTGAAGGTAAAGGGGTGGGGGAGGCTGCCATCTGTCCCGCCCCCCCAAACTCCAAGGATGGAGTTTATCCCCCTAAAGCTCCGTGGTGCCGGGATCTGAGCCGCCTCCCCCGACTCACAACCTCTGTGGGGGGATAATGTGTGTGACCCCGCACCCCAGCAGGGCTGTGCGGAGCCCCCGCGCCCTGCCCGGCCTTGGCGGATCCCCCGTCTCGATGGCGGCGCTGCGGCGGCCAGAACGCCGCTCGTGACGTCATCACCGGGCGCCGGCGCGGCGCGTGGTTGCCGTGGTAACGGCGGGCCTGGCCGCCATGGAGGGCGGCGGGCGGCCCTCGGCCGCACAGGCCGTGCTCTTGGCCGCCAGCACCGCCATCACTGCCCTGCTCTACTCCATCTACCGGCAGAAGGCTCGCGTGGCCCGCGGGCTCGAGGTGGGTGTGAGGGGTGCGACGGGGGAATGCATGTGCCCGGCCCCCGAGCCGCGGCCTGGTCGCGCTGGCTGAGCCGCGGCCTCTGTTTGCTCCCGCAGGGCGCCAGGAAGGTCCGGCTGGACGGGGACCTGCGGGCCGTGCTGCTAGAGGCTCCCGGACGCTGCGTGCCCTATGCAGTCATAGAAGGTAAGGTCGTGTACAAACACCAGATGTTTATGTCCAAAAAGGAAACAGAGGAGTCCTATAACTTTATTTGAACCAAGGGAGAGGTCATGGGCATTTCCCATGGAGTCTCTCAAATTACTAGAGGATGCAGCCTCCTTTTTATTCTCGCTTCCCGGCCGCATTTCCCTCTCTTTTTCCCTATTGGCTGAGGGACTTTATAGGTGCAGACTGCCCGAAATGCCTGATACCTAAGACTCACTTCTAATGTATAACTTTCCTTTCCTTTCCTTTCCTTTCCTTTCCTTTCCTTTCCTTTCCTTTCCTTTCCTTTCCTTTCCTTTCCTTTCCTTTCCTCCTTCCCCTTGTACTTTTACTTTCACTTTCCCTCCCCGTGTCAGTCAGTGGAAATCCTGTGGAATTTGTGGTTCTTCCCATTGTTTCTTTTATCTCTCAGTATCTAGTTTTATCTACCACAGTTTGTTTGTAAAGACAAATCCCTCATTCCTTTCAAACAAGACCTGAAGTGATGCCCCAGACAGGGGTGGGGGGGGGCACATCCTGCCCCACAGCTGCTCCTCACTAGGGGATTTCATCCCCAGCTCCTCCTCCCGTGCCCATCAGGTCATTTCCCCCCTGCCAAGCAGCCACAGACTTCTGACAGCAGAAACCACAAGCTCTTGGCCCTTTTGCCCCCATCTTAGAATTCTAGAAGGGTTTTGGTAGAAAGAGACCTTAAAGCTCATCCAGTTCCACCCCTGCCATGTGCAGGGACACCTTCCACTGTCCCAGGGTGCTCCAAGCCCCATCTAACCTGGACTTGGACACTTCCAGGGATGGGGCAGCCACAGCTTCTCTGGATACCCTCAGCAGCCTCACAGGAAGGAAGGGGTTTCTTCCTAGCAGCCCAGTGAAGCCATTCCCCATGGTCCAGGGTTTGTTCCATGAGTCCTCATGTGGCCCCTGGGTTCCTGTTGCAGGTGTGGTGCGCTCGGTGAAGGACACCCTGAGCAGTCAGTTTGTGGAGAACTGCAAGGGAGTGGTTCAGAGGCTGACACTGCAGGAGCACAAGATGGTGTGGAACAGAACCACCCACCTCTGGTATGTGCCTGCACCCTCACACTCCTTTCGTACCCTTGGGGGGTCTGACAGCCTGAAATGGCCTCAGGCATGGCCAGAGTGACGAAGTGCCTCAAAGCTGGGTCCCAAAGTAGCCTCCACAGTGACAGCTGCCATAATGGGGGGTTTGGCTGATTCTAGGGCTTTCACAGAGGGGCTGGAGGAGAAGAGAGCATCGAGTAACCCAACATGGGCTGAAGATTGATCAGCCCCACCTTGTTACCCCACCAGAGGATGGCATTTCAGAAAAGACCCACTTGCAGAACAGAAATTAATTGAATTTGGGTGATCCCCACACCCAGGGGTCCCAGAACTGCTGAAACAGAGCCCAGTGATGCTGTTTGATAAGCATTTGGTAACACCAAATTGGGATGTGTGACACGTGGTGCTTCCCCTCACAGGATGGTTTGTGAATGCCACAGGCACGTCAGGATGTGGGGATGGGGGAAGCCCCCAGTACTTGTGGAGCACTGAGTGAGGGTGGAGTGGCCTCGTGCACCCCTGACAGTGCCACGAGGGGAAAGGTGTTCTCCAGTGTAGCAGCGTGTGGCTACAGTGAGGATCGTGTCCAGGGAGGCCACAGCCGACAGCAGAGGAAACAGACAGACAAGTCTCTTCCTTGTTTAGCACGAGAGTCTATTTTATTTCCCCCCCCTCCACCCCATGCCGTGGGAGGGAGGAGGCAGAGTCCCGGGAGCCCGAGCCGAGAACAGAGAGAGAGGGACACAGCCCCCGGGCGGGGTTTTATCAGGTGTCCCATGGGAGGAGTCTTAGGATCAGATTACAGCCTCCTCAGAAGGGAAAGGCTCCACACTCCCGACACCCCCATCAAAGAAACTCCTCTCAGGGCGTGTCCCATCTGGCAGTCCCCAAAACCATCAGGCCATCCCAGGCTGTGTTTCCCATCGGGGGCAGTCAGTTCACTTCCCCCCCTTTTCCCTCCCCAGGAATGACTACGAGAAGATCATCCACCAGAGAACCAGCACCACCCCCTTTGACCTGGTCCCTGCCGAGGACGACGCCGGCGTCACCGTCCGGGTGATGAAGCCTCTGGACGCTGCCGAGCTCGGCCTGGAGACGGTGTATGAGAAATTCCACCCCTCTGTCCAGTCCTTCACGGACGTCATCGGCCACTACATCAGTGGGGAGCGTCCCAAGGGCATCCAGGAGACCGAGCAGATGCTGAAGGTGGGCACGGCCCTGACTGGGGTGGGAGAGCTGGTCCTGGACAACGCCACCATCAAGCTGCAGCCCCCGAAGCAGGGCATGCCCTACTACCTGAGCTCCCTGGATTTTGAGTCCTTGCTGCAGAAACAGGAGTCCAGCGTGCGGTTTTGGAAAATCCTGACGGTGGTTTTTGGCTTTGCCACGTGCGCCGTGCTGTTCTTCCTGCTGCGGAAGCAGTACCGGCACCACCGGGAGCAGCAGCACCTGCGGCAGATGCAGGAGGAGTTCCGGCAGGCCCAGGAGCGCCTGACCGGCACCGAGGGCGGCGAGGTTCTCAAAAACGCCTGCGTGGTCTGCTTGAGCAGCACCAAATCCTGCGTTTTCCTGGAGTGTGGCCACGTCTGCTCCTGCCACGAGTGCTACCAGGCTCTTCCCAAGCCCAAAAAGTGCCCAATCTGCAGGCAGGGCATCACCAGGGTGGTTCCCTTGTACAACAGTTAATTTTTTGTGGTTCTCGGGGGGGGAGACTTTGGATTTAAAGCTGCCACTGGCAAAGGGGTTTTGTCGCCTCGCTGCTTGGGTGGTGGGTTTTGGGGAAGGGGAGGGAGCTTGAGGGAGCGGGTGTTTCACCAAGGGGGCAGAGCAGAGTCTGAAAAGGTTACTCTGCAGCTGATCAGGGCTCACGCTGTGCTATGGAGGTGTTTTTGAGAGAGACGATTCTTTGCAAAGGGTGAGATGCTTGGGGGAAGATGCAGCTTGAAGCTCTTCTATTAAGGTTTGGACTCTCAGGGTTCGTGTCATGGTTACAGAGCCTGCAGCCCCTTACCCAGCTGATAAAAACATGGGAAAAACAAAAATAAAATGTATTAAGGGTTCTGGGAGGCTGCAGAATTCCTGTGAGGCTGCCAGAGGGCTGCAAGGCCTAATGGAGCAGGAGGGGCTGTCGGAGAGCTCGTACCAGGGGGTGTGAGCACAGGTAATTCTGTGATCCCCCCAAAATGGCTTTGTCACACCAGGGTATGAGGATGGGGATGTGAGAGTGCTGTGGCTAATGGCTGATGGCTGTGCTTGGCTTGGCTTGGCTTGGGATAGCAATTGAGGTGTAAAGTAATAAAACAGGATGAAAAGTGTGTCTGTGTCGGATTATTCCAGGTGAGTGGTGAGGTTTGTCCTCCCTGAGGTGGACATGGTGAGCCTGGATCATCCCAAGCCATGATGGAGGTTGGCTGAGGGGGGAACCTGTCCCTCCTGCACTGGACATGACAGTCACTGCTGTCCCCTTATGACACAGGTAGTGCCAAACCCCCAAACTGACACAAAAAAGGAAAATTCCCTTCCCTGACACTCCTATTTTGCCATAAATCCCATATGCACCCAAGAGGGTTAATGGACCCAAAGTCCTGCTGCAGTGAACATTTGCTGGGGAGGACAATTAGAGAAACATTCCAGGGGAATGAGGGAGCCTCAAGTAGGAGCAGTTGAAAACCCCAGGACTGAGGCAGCCCCTGGTTAGCCCTGCTCCAGGCAGAGCCATCCACATCCCCCAGGCACATTTAAAAAGAAACATTCCCATTGACTGGCATTTTAAACCCCCTGAATTTACAGTGAAAATGATGAGTTGTTTCTCATTAAACATTAAACAGAGCAGCTGGGCAGTGTCCGAAGGCCGTTCTGGCTGTGGGGCACAAATCCACAGCTGGATTTTGAGGAGGAGCAGGTCACTGGTTATTCCAGTGCTGGATTTTGAGGAGGAGCAGGTCCCTGGTGATTCCAGTGCTGGATTTTGAGGAGGAGCAGGTCCCTGGTTATTCCAGTGCTGGGAAAGGGCCGCGTCCCACCAGCTGTAGATGGCGGTGGCTGCCTGCAGGGCGAGGCAGCCTGCAGAACAGAATCCCAGAGGGAACAGCGGAACACAGCTCAAAAAGCCACACTGCAGCCCCAAAACCCAGCAGACAGATTGAAAGGGCAGAATCCCATCTGCTGGAAGAGGTGTCCCTCCTCTTCAGGGGAACGAGCACCCCAAAAAGCCTCATCCCCTCGGTGGGGACAGGGGGGAGGTCAATTCCCCTCAGACCAGTGCAGGACACGGCCTTGAGCCTCCATGTTTTGCCCAGGAGTGGAGCATCAGGCAAAGCCTAAAAATACTCCTTGGAGGGGCTGTGCTTCCCTATTACCCCTCGCCTCCTGTTTCCAAGCTTTCCCTGTGATTTCTTGGGTGTAGCCGCAACCTTATGTAAGGAGCTGACAGCTCGGGGGCGGGCAGGAGTGCAGGGGAGAGGGGCTTGTGCAGCTCTGGGGGCTGAGGATTCCAGCAAACAAGGGCTTTGGAGATGGGAGCAGCCCCAGGACAGCTCACCCCAGCCCTGGCACCACCAGGCACCCTGTCCTTCCATTCTGCTCAGCCCCAAAATGAGCCAGGCTCCCAATTCCAGAGAAACCCTGTAACTCAGCCTTGCACAAACAGGTTCTTTGCTGCTGCTGCTACTGTCCTCCTGCTCCCTTTTGTGGGAGATGCACCACAGTTGCCTGAACACCCCAACATAGCTGTGGCCTTTCCCAAAATGTTATCCCCAACCTTCCCATCACTCGCTTTGCCAGGCAGTAACCCCAATGACCCACACTGTTGCGGTAACTCTGCATAGAAAACCCCACGGGAAGCTCACAGTGACTCAGAAGTCCTCCTGCAGTGCCCCAGGAAAGGCTCGTGCAGGAAGGGGTCCTGGGGGCCCCCCGCCAAGCACACCCAGTCCTCCCCATGCTGCAGCCCCCCACAAAGTGCCAGAGGTCTCCAGATGGCTCTGCAGGGCAGAGGCTGTGCCCAGGGCTCCTGGGAACGGGCGTCGGGCTCCCCAGGGCTGTAGAGGGGTCAGTTCCAGACTTTCCCCCGGAGTGGCTGGGGAAGCTCACTCTGAACTCCCCAAAGGTGTCTGTGGGGCAGCTCTGGGCTCCCCAAAAGTGCTGTGGGGCCACCTAAGATCTCCGAGGGTCCTTGCAGGGCAGCTCTAGACTCCCCAGGGATGCTGAGGGGCAGGCTGGGGAATCCAGAGCCCGAAGGCGCAGAGTGTGTCTGCCAGGCAGCTTTGGGATCTCCGGGGATGCTGTGGGACACCCCGAGGATGCTCCGGGACAGGTCCGTGCTCCGCGGGGAGCCGGCGGGGCAGGCCCGGGCTCCTTGAGGATGCTCCGCGCTCCCCGGGGACGCTGCGGGGCAGGCGGCGGGGCAGTCCCGGGGATCCCCGGGGTGCGGGATCAGCCCGCGGGGCGGTGCCGCCGCCGGTGCCGGGGGCCGAGCCGGTCCCGCCCCGCCCCGCCCGGTCCCGCCTCCCGCTCCTCTATCGCCGCCGCCGCCGGAGCCGCCGCCGCAGCCGCGGAGCCGCGAGCAGCGCCGGCCGGGCCGGGATGTGACGGGGCGGCTGCCCCGCGCCCGCTGCGCCGCTGCCCCGGGCCCGCGGGCCCCGCGCCCCGGGAGGCTGTCGGGGGGCGGCGGCGGCGGCGGGTCCCCCCCCGCCGCCCCCATGTCGGAGGGGCCGCCCTACGGCGAGGGGCAGCTGGCGGGGGACGCGGCCGTGGGGCAGCTGCCCTTCCCCGTTCGCCTCCGCGGCGGCGACGGGCTCCTGGCCGGCGGGCAGGGCAAGCGGCCGCCCAAGCTGGGGCAGATCGGCCGCAGCAAGAGAGGTGGGTGCCGGAGGGACCGGGGCGCACCGGGAGCCGCCCGGGATGCGGGACACGGCCCCAGGGATGCGGCGGGATGCAGCGGGTGTCCCGCGGGGTGTTGGGGCTTCGTGCACCGGGGACCTTCCCCGGGGACGCGGGACGGCGGGGACCGTCCTCAGGGACGGGGCACGATGACCGGGCTCCCTGAGGATGTCGGGCATCGCGTCCCGAGGACCTTCTCAAGGGCTGCAGGGCACTGGGGACCGTCCTGAGGGACAGGGTATGGTGCACCAGGCTCCCTGAGCGATGTTGGGCATCGTGTTCTGTGGATCTTCCCCAGGGATGGGGCATCGAGCACCTTTCGGGGATGCAGGGCACCGGGAAGAGTCCCCGGGGATGGAGCACGATGCACCAGACTCCCTGCAGGATGTCAGGCAGCACGTCCCAAGGACTGGCACCGGGGTGTTGGGTGGCCAGGACCCTCCCTGGGGGCAGAACATTGTGCCCTGGGCACTTCACCGGGTGTAGGGCAGCAGGGACCTTCCTCGGGGACAGGGGACATTCCCTGGGGACCATCCCATCCGCAGGGCACTGAGGTGAGTGACCTTTCCCTGGGGACATGTCCTTTGCCAAGTGTCCCCAGGGACAGGGCACCAGTGCCGGGGCGTGCGGTGCTGGGGACGCTCCCTGGGGACGGGACACGGTGCCGGGTGCCCTGCGGCGGTCGGGGCCGTGTCGCTTTGCCAGCAGCCACACCAGGGATGTGGGACCGCTCCGACCCCCTCCAGGGTGACCTTGGGCGGGGGGAACACGGCGGCAGAAAATTCATCGCTCTTCTGTTTCTTTCTGCTTTCTAGTGGTTATTGAAGATGATAGAATTGATGATGTGCTGCAAAACCTCTCCGAAAAGGCCCCTCCCGGTGTTTAAAGCCTCCCTGGGGACGCTGGGCCGAGGCCCGGGGTGGGGTCGGTTTACAATGGCACAGGTGACCGGCAGAGAATAAACCCCAGCCCCGCAGCGAGCGCCGAGCGCCGGGAACGCCGCCCGCAGCCCCGCGGCTCGTCCTGCCCTCCGGAGACGCGCGGAGGGGAGGGCGGCGAGCGAGCCAGAGCCCAGCCGTGAATTCAAAAATGATAATAAATTAAAATATATCTGTGTAATCGGGAAAATAGTCACCTGCTTCAAACCCCCCACCCCGAGGGATGGACGGAGGAGGCACGCCGCGGCTCTGAATTACTCGGGATGGCTTTTCTCGGGCTGATGAACCTTGTGCCGCGCTAGATCGGGGGGTAAGAGGAAAAGGGGCAGCGGGAGATGGGGGGAGCGGGGGGAACAGCCCCTGGAGCCTCCCTCCGGCCAGGGTTGTTCCCAGCGGGCACCTTGTTTACATGATTTAATCTTGCAAAAATGAATCCGTGCACTTGGATGTACCACGCTATCCCCTTCTGTATCAGTTTCTTTTTTTTATGTTGATGTCTTTGGATGTTGGGAAATTATATAAAATAGATATATATATATATTTAATTTTAGTCACGTTTTAAGGTTCTCGAGGGGGAAAACCAAAACTTTTATAAAGGAAAGGCCTGAAGGAAGAATTGCTGGTTTATTTTTTAAAGCTTGTACTTCTTGGTTGCTGTGAGCAAAGGGACAGATTTTATATGTATGGGGGGCGGGGGGGTCGCTCAGCTTTTCTAACTACCATGCAGTCTGTAGTGTGGGTGATCTTGGTTTTCTTTTTTTTTTCCTTATATTGTGGCAGTTTCCTCTCTTTAATAGACTGTATTAAAACATATATATAAAAGAAATTATTTAATGTAATCACAAGAGTGCCAAACACTTGGAGATGCTGGAGGGCAGTGATTCCCTCCCCGAGACGAGCAGCACTCGGAGCTTTCTGCTCTTTCCAGGGCTCGGTCGATCTCTCGTGGGGTTTTCTCTGACTTCTCTTTTCTAATCTTTCTTTTTAACTATTTTGCATGACGTGCATAAAAACAAAAGGGGAAAAAAAAGGGGGGAGGGGGACAAAAAGCGCCTCTGGTGCCCGGGCTTGGTTCTTGTTTCTGTTTGCGATTGACAGACCTCAAGGCAGGTTTTTCTTTCCTCCTTTTCTTAAATATTGTGTATGTTGCACTTTTATCCACTACACAGGGCTATTTCTGCAATGTCCGAATAAAAAGGAAAATGAAACAAAACGGAAAAAAAAATTATAAATGCGGATCTGCCGTGTTTTCCCGTGGGCTGCCAGGGCCACACAGCATGAGCATCCATCCTGTCCCCCCAAATAATCCCAAAATAACTAAGGAAAACCTCCCCACTCTCTAGCACAGACCCCTGTTAATCTGAATAACTAATTGTAATTAATATTTATTTGTGAGATTTTTTTGTTTGATGGGAAAACACTTCAGGGGCACAAACTTAATGGAAAAATTCAACGTTGGGTCCTGAGAGTGGCTCTTGGGAATGGGGAATAAAAGGTGGCTTGCCCTTCACTGGTGGGAAAGGTGTGGAAAATGGGCATTTCCCTTCCAGTATTGCCTCCCTTCCCCCCAGACCCCAAATCCTGCTGTTAAAAAAGGCCATTATCCCTTCTGCCCACGCCACCGAGGGCACGAGCCAACCTTTGTGCCCAGGGAACAAGAATATAATCACAGATGGGAAACAAGTCCAGGGGTGGGATTTTATTGCAAAGAAAATCATATATTGCAATAAAAGCAGGATGTTGCTGAGCTGGGATTTGTACAGGATGACCTGGGGGGAGATGGATTAATTTGGGGTGGCACAGGGAGCAGGGGTGCGAAGGCTGCACAATGCTCCTGTCCCCACCACCTTTGCTATTTATTGCTCCATTTTAAACCCACACAGGCTCTCCCACATCCAGGATATGATGAGGAGCTTTGTTAAATTGCTCCCTTGAAAAATCCCCAATTAGTTTCAATTTTTCCCCAGCGAGTTCAGCTCCGAGGTCGTGGCTGTGTGGGTTGGACGCAGCACACACAGTTTTGGCAACCAGATTCTCTGTGCTGGGGGACCTGCTGCACCTCCAAACCACGAGATGGCCCCCAGAAGGGAGTTTTTTTCTCCCAGACTAATGGGTTTTGCCCCAGTCAGCATCTGGGGGCGAGCCCGGGGCATTGGGAGAGCAGACACAGCCAGAGAGGAGCAAAGCATCCCAGGTGTGCCAAGGACAGCGCTTGGGAGCTCTCAGACACAAAACCATGGGTTGGATGCAGCACTGGGGTAATTAAGTTCACCCAAAACACCCTCTTTTTGTAAAAACACGATCTATGGGTCTGCCAAACCCAATTTCCCACTTTATCCCATACATCAAAAGACCTCTGAGCACTTAAACCTCCCCAAAACCCAGACCCATCTATGGGTGCTCCGAGGATGGGGCGCAGGCACAGCCCCAGATCCCCCCAAAAACACCTGGAGGCCTGGGAGGGGCCGGTAATGCTCCAGAGAAAGCCTGAAGCCAGAGGGGGAAGGGAGGCTGAAATAAGAGGAGATTCTGCTAAATTATGAACCGCTCTTTTATATGCATCTTTCATGCACGGCGCATAAATAATGGAGCAGGAGAGCCCGGCGAGATCGAGCACGGGAGGATGCGGGATGGAGGGGCGAGGAGAGAGCGATTCACGGGGGGTGGTGGGGAAAGATGCACCCAAGAGACCGAGCCGGGCATCCCGCACGGCCGGGAGATGGTATTCTGAAGGAGGATTTAAGGATTAAGCTGGCCCCGGGGCAGGAGTTTATTGCATACATTATTTAACAGATGGCCCAACGCAGGCGGCGGCTGCCTACGGTCTCCCCGGTGACCTTGGCTGGGAGATGCCGGAGCCGGGAAGGGAGCCCGGTGCCATCACCATGCTCCGGTTACAGGGATCAGAGGAAAAAAAAAAAACGAACCAAACCCCAGAAGCCAGCACCCAGCAGCTCCAGAGCCAAATCCCCATGGAAACTGCAAAAATCCCCACCCAACCCTGCCCATATGGGCTGCTTGTTTTGGCAGGGGTGGGAAAAAAAAAGGAGGAAAAAATAAAATTTATAGAAAAGAGCCATTTGCAGGTTTATTTACCAGAGGAAACTTGGCACCTTTGGAAGAGCAGGGTAGGGGAGGGACGAGTGAGGTGCAGAGGTCCCAGCGACACCCAGAGCACTTGAGAAATCCCACTCCCATGCCCAAACACACACTTTAATCCCATTTTCCCAGGGATTTTGGTGCTGAGGGAAGGTGCTAACACAGTTGCTCCTGCAGCAAAGCCAACCCTGACCGCTTACACCCAGAACCAGGTGTGTCTTCATTCACCTCTAAACCTGCTCGTGTTCCACAGGCTTTGAGGCATCAGCCCCTGGAAATCCCCCAGCATGACACCAGTCCTGGGGGGCTCAGAGCAATGGACAACGATTTTGGGGCTGGATCAGTGCCCCCACCACTCATTTCCCACATCACCTAGGCGGCAACTCAGAAAAAGAAAGCAAAATTGAGGGCAGTGTGTTGCAGCCAGGGCAAAGAGGAGCAGGGGGAGTGGGTGAGTCCCCCAAAGCTCTTCCCAAAAGGACGCCCATGAAGCAACTGCCCAAAATAAATATTCTCTCTCTTTTTTTTTTTCTTTCCCCTCCTCCATCAAAACTAGGGCATGTTAAACTAGGCCAGCACTCCTAAAGTAATTTATTTATCATGGCGGGGAGAGAGGAGGGACAGCAGCATGGGCTGCAGAAGGGGATGCTCCATCCTGCCCCCAAATGCTGTGGGTTTGGGGAATAAAACGGGTCAGTTCTTCCCTCTTCCCTTGTTGAAAAATCGTAATTACTCAGAAGGAAGCAGCTTTAGTGACCTTTGGTGGAGAAGACACAAAAACGGTCATTTCAACGGAATCAAACCCCTTTTCATCCGTTGGCTCAACTGTTTTCACCGCTGGGGTTCATGTTTTGTACTGTGGCATCAGACAGAAAATACGCTTTAGAAAAATGAAAAATGGGAAAAGGCGTGAAAGAAATTTTACCTTCCTTAAAAACTTGGGGGTTTTTTCTTGCTTTTTAACACAAAAATGAGAAAAACCCAGTGGCTGCCCGAAACCACTCCATCCATCCCTGCCAGGGAATGGGGCCAAGAGGGATTTGGGATGCAGCCCCCATCAGTCATGGCCTTGGAGCTTTTTTTGGGGCTTTAGCTTTGCCTTTGGTCTCCCCATAGGAAGAGTGGCTTCTGGTGGGATGGACCCCCAGCGTTGCTTGTTTGGGGGGCTTGGGGGGCTGCGGGTCCCCCTTTCCTGGGATCTTTGTCCCACAGCCACTAGAGGCCACTGAGGCTCTGTGCTCCTGGCTGATTTACTCAGGCAGGACCTTTGGACACACACTGGCACCCAAAAGTCTGAAACAGGCAAATCCCCAGAGGCAGCAAAGCTGGGGAAAGGCAGGGCAGGGAAGAGCTGTCCCTGAGCTCCGTTGGTGTCTCCAGGGGCATCCCCACACCAGGACCCCACGGGGAACAGGGGCACTTTTCCCAAATCTGGTCAAGCCACTCAGCTGCCCAGACTTGTGCTGAGCACTGGTGGGAATTTTGTGTGTCCTACCCCAAGCTAAACATCTCCAGAGGACAGGGAAATGCTGCCCCACGTGCAGCATCCTTCCTGGGCTCACCAGGAATTTCATGAGGGGTCAAGAAGACACTCCCATGATGTGGCATTCCTTACCTTGGGAATGTTCTGCAAGAAAATCCCTAGATCCCTGCTGCTGCTGCCTCAGAGAGCCTGGGAGTGGAGCTGCCTGCCTCCCCAGGCTCCTCATTTTCATTTTGCCTGGAGTTAAAATTTTCTAGGATATTCTAAACAGCCATTCCCACTTAGAAGGGAAACATCAGACATCTTCATTTACACACTGCTCCAGGTGTCAAACTGTTGCATGACAATAACAAGTGGGAGACACCTCACCCAAAAAACAGAGAATTTCCAGCTGCAGCCGAATGCAGCAGCAGGTGCTCAGATAAAACCCAAACCTGAGAACAGCATCAGGCTCTGCAACCTGGCCAAAGCCTTCCCAGACAAACAGTCAGTGTTTGGGAGAGGAACTGTATTTTTTGGAGGTTGGATGTCTGTGCTGCCTCACATTTGGGTATTTTCAGACCCTTGGTGAGCAGGTGAGAATGGGCACTGCCTCCTCTGGGCTGCCTCAGTTCCCAGCCTCACTGGCTTTGGAAGAAGATTCCCTGCCACAGATTTTTCCAAGACAATTCCTCCCCTGAGTTTTGACAGGATGTGCTTGTGATAGAAATTGCCCTGTTAAATTCATGTTGGTAATGCAACACCAGGAACGTGGAGGAATAAGAAGAAAACCAGAGGAATTTGGGCTCCTCTCCATGCTACAACACCTCAATTATTAATATATATAGTATTACATTATATAATACTATATAATATTATGTAATATATATGGTATTATATAATACATACAATGGTATATATATATAATTTTTGCAGAGATAAATGTGACACCCGCACAAGCCCTTTCCTTTGCAGGGGTCCCACCCTTTCCCAGGGGCAAAGGGGAGCAAAGTGGGAACATCTCAGAGTCCCTGGAGCTGTGTGTGCACACAGCTCAAAGCACCAGCCCCTTCTCAGGGTGGGGGGAATAAAAGAAAATAAAGGAAAATAACCAAACGGCAGAAATAAACCCCAAACAGGCCATGTGACACAAGACTCCAAAATACCCGCGGTGAGTCACGGGTGTGGAGATGGGGCTGATCCAGCTCTGACTCAGCCCGGGCAGCCGGTGCAGCCTGTTTGTGTCCCCCCCACAACTCCTGTTTCCCATTTTTGCTCCAAACCTGCTCAAATATAAATAAATACTCTGTGACTAAGAGACATGTGGTGGGGCTCAGCCTGCAGCAGCCCCTTCAAGCCCCCCAGTTCCTGGTGGTTCCACAAGGGCTGGACACACCAGTATCCCACAAAAGCCAGGCCTAGGGACCAGTGAAGTATTTAAAGTGTTTTTTAAAATACGTATTTTTGGAGGGGGAAACACACACACACACAGGAAGTTCTTGCTGATGCCACGTCAAGGAAGCACTTGGGATTTTCCAGCTAGCTCTAATTAATTAGTATTTTCTCAGCTTAGCATCGTTTTAAACCTGAAGCACCAATTCCCACGGGTCACAGACAAGGGAAGCCAACACAGAGCAGAGCCTGCCCAGGTGGGATGAAGCCTCCCTCTGGGACACCACATGGAGGGCAGAGGGTGCTGGTGGAGCTGGGATGAGACTCAGTTCCCACCTGGGTGCAATCCAGCCCCAGCCCTTTCGAAGCCACAGCATCCCCAGAGTGGGGGAAACCTCAAGAGATGGCTGAGTTTGGGGGAGGTGCCTTGGGAAAGCTGCTCTTGGTTATTCCCACTGGATCTGGACAAATGCACGGGGGTGGAACTCCCCTTATTATTTACAGCTGGGTTGAACCCCCCACGGTGTTTGACCTCCTGGGATTCTCCAGGTTGATCCCAGCCTCATCCCAGGTTAGAGCACCATCCCTGAGCCACAGGGTAAGGAAAGGGGAAAGGCAGGATCAGGATGAGACCCTGGCAGCATCATCAGCATCCATAACCAGTTTCCATAGCAACAGGTTCAGCCCCCGATCGGCAGCAGGTGCTGGGAAGCAGGAATGAGGAGGGAGCTCGGGGGGACCCCATGAGCAGCAAAAAATAGGTTTTGGTACAGAAAATCACTTTGCAACTCAGGCCCTCGGGAGCGAAGGGAGGCTGAGCTGAGCCGTGGCCTGACACAAACCCAGGACAGCCCTTTCAGGGACACCGGGGAGCTGCCCCCATCCCCCCACCCCTGCCAGGCATGGATCCTGTCCACCCATTCCAGGGGTATCAGCATTCCCAGTTTATTCCCAGCTGGGCACCAGGAGCTCTGCTGCACCCTTCCCTGGCTCCGGCCAGGAGCAAACAGCCACGAGACCCCAGAGCATCCATCCATCCCACAGTCCTGAACGCCGGGGAAGCGCACGCCTGGGGAGTGATCGGGAGGGAGAGCCCGGACAGGGATGCTCCAGGCGTGCGGATGCCGGCGGGGCCTCGCCCCCACCCGCGGCCGTGCCCTCCTGCGGCACGGTTACACAAGGCTCCCGGCGCTTGCATAAGCGGCAGCAGCCAGTGCAGCCTCAAGGAGAGAGGAGAAGTGAGCGGGAGCCGCGGCCCCGAGCCACGCCTGCGATGGGATCCCTGGCCAGAGCCCGGATCCCACCGGCGAGTGCCGCGGGTCTGGAGCAGGGCATCCTGCAGCCACTCCTAAACCAGGTGACACAACCCCCTGCATGCAGCAGACTGGCCCCATCCCTTCACCGCCCTTGTGGATAGACTGAAAACAGCAGGAATTCAACCCTTAACAGCCATAAAAAGGCTGCCAGAACCCCCAAAGCCAGCGAGCAGCCTGCACACCAGCCCTGTGGCATCCAATACTCACCTGCTGCCACTTCCAGGCCTGGAAATGGGGTTAGTCCCAGGGGAAAACCATTTTAAAAAGCCTTTTAACCAAGCAGGTGTGAGGGAAGCATCTTGTGGGGCTTGGGCTCCCAGGGAGCCTCTGTGGAGCAGGACACCCATGGGTCAGCATCAGCCCTCAGCTCCCAGTCCTGCTCTGGGGGGAACGAGCACTGCCTTCAAACCAGCACCCATCAGCACCCAGGGTGCCTTTGGCCAACCCCTGGGAGTTTGGCACAGGGCAGCTCACCCTAAACCACTTTGTTCATGCCCTAAACCACGGTGTCCGTGCCCTAAACCACGGTGTTCATGCCCACCGTGGTGCATGGATCTGGCTCAGCTCCACGGCTGTCAATGAGCACATGGCCAGAGAGGGTTTTAAGATCCTGCAATGCCAACCAAGTCACCTTTCCCAGGGGATTTACACCCTTTACAGGCTTCCTTTCCAGGATTCCTAGGTGCTGTCCTCACTGTACTGGGGCTGATGTTTTGACTCCAACTCCTTCCCATCCCACAACCCACATCCCTTGTTTTTCTGCCCAGTGCAAAGAAAGGATTAAAAACCACAACAAAAAGTGAAGAAATCCTCTAATTTAATGAGCAGAGAAGCCCACAAACCTCTAGCTTGGCTTTTTAAGTATAAGCAATATCATCTCTGTGTCTTGAGGAGATTTAATTATTTTAACAATTAAAAGGGACCTCCCCAAGAGGCTGCACATGGAGGGCACAAGCACCTGCAGGACTCATGTGCATCCCAGCCCAGCACAAACTTCCCATAGCAAAGGTAACTTTACAGGTGGCACAGAAAGAGAAAACCAGAAAAGGTCATTGCACAAGAGGGGCTGATTCTCCTGATTTAAATACAACCCCAGAAACCCACACTGCAAAGCCACAGGCACACCCAGAGCTGCAGCAAACACTCACCAGTGACCCTTGGGCAGTGATGCTGCTTCCTTGCGGGCAAGGGGAAACATTTCCATCCTCCTTCTTTGTATAGGGAATGACTCTATGGGAACAGCTGCCACCCCAAAGGCACAACACTGGGACAACCAGCTCACTGGCAGGGTCAGATACTCCAGCTCTGCACCCATCCCTCCTCTGAGACACCCCCCAAACCTCAGCCTCAGGCCTTTTATTGCCTTCAGGATAACAAATCCCAAAATCTCAGTGCAGCTGCCCTGGGAGGGGAAACAACACAAAAGGACACGAGCCCCAGGTGCTTAGAGAACTCCAAGCCCCAAGGTGAGCATCCAACCATCTGATTGCCTCTGAAAACCATTGTTGAGGTGATTCTCAGCAGAGGACACGTGTGGCAGCCCCGAAGCCCCCCCAGAGTCTGTGTTGTGCTGGGGTGAGGCAGAGCCGCGGGAGGAGCGAGGGCGATGTGTGAAATCGAGGGGCGGCCACAGCTATTTCTGCTCCGTGTCAGCACCCACTGACAGCAGCACCCTGGGAACACAGAGAAGCTCCAGGCATCTTTTTTCTGAGTGAAATTCACCTGTACATGACTGCACTTCCCCATTAACCCCCAGCATTGTGAGGTGTGGAGCTCGCTGGTTCTGGGGGCAAAGCTGGGGGGCTTGGGGCCACAGCGAGCTGCTGGCACCCTTGACATCTCCATTTAGGCTCCTGAGATTCCCCCTTATCTGATGGGCAGAAGCTTCTACAAATCCCTTCTCCTTCCTTCTGCTCAGGGTCACTCTTTTTTTCCCCTTAATTTCTTGGGACTTGGAGCGAGACCCAGGCAAATGCGACTGATTGTGTAACGTTTTGCTCAGAAAGCTTCTTAAACAGTCACATATTTCTATTGGATTTCCTTGCCCTTCACTGCTGATTACTGGAGTATTTATATATAAATAGAAGCTGTCTTCCCCATAATCTGCTTGTTTCTCCTAATTAACTCAGGGCTGCTCTCCTTGGGTTGCTCAGCCCTTGGGTTTTGGGGATGCAGGCACCCAGCAGCACTCAGTGAACCCAAATGCACCAAATTTCTGCTGAAATTGCTTTTTTAGCTGGTTTTAAAGATGCAAAACCCTCCCTTCCAAACTTTATATGCTCAGTATCTGCCCCATCCTCCCAACTCCCAGCTCAGGGAAGTGCTCAAACGTGATTTCTTCATCTTCCTCCTTCCTCACAAAACTTTCCCTTAATTCAAGGAACGTCTCGATTTGATAATTATTTTAATCATTATTACTCATCTTTCCCCTTTCTTCCCCCCCTCAAAACTTCGTCCTGGGCCTGTCAATCACTTTAATAGCTGTTTACAACCTATCATCAAGTCTTGCATAACATCCACATGACTTCACTCAGATGCCTCCGACACCCAAAAGCTGCCCCTGGGCTCTATTTCAGGAGTGATGGAGCCCACGGCACCAACTGGCTGCATCCCCCGCCGGCATGCCCGGGGTCCTGGGATGGAGAAAATCAAAGCCAAAGACATGCCCGAAGCAAAACTATTTTGTAGTTAACACAAGGCAGCCCCACGCTGCTCCCTGGTTCAGGTTTTGGGGGTGAGGGTTGGTTTGGTGGGCTCGCACCCCTCCCCAGCATTGCAGGTGGATGTTGCACCAATTTGTAGAGATCGGGAGCTGAAGGCATTGAAGCAGTCCCTGGATGGCAGCCTGGCCTCTGCCCCCCACTCCCCTCTCAGCATTGGGACACACGCACACCAAACACGGCAAATTCTGTTTAAAATGTCGTTTTCTAGCGAAGTTCTCCACGCCGCGGCATCGCCCGTCGGCGGCAGGTTGGCGGGGGGACGGGGCAGAGGCGCAATCTGTGCTGGAGCGGCTGCCAGCCCTTTTCCTTCGGCAGCGACGGCTGGCTCGTGGGGCGGGGGGGGACACGACGGCTCTTTTTTAAGCTCTCCCGTCCTCCCCCTCTCCTTCAGATTTCATAACCCTTCAAAGCACGAAAAGGCTCCTCCGGTTCCCGGCTAATGAGTCCCTGCGGAGGAGGAGCGCGGCCCCGGCGGGAGCGGAGCTCGGCAGCAAAACCTCCCCACGGCGGGTGGGACGGGGCAGGGGGACACGGAGGGGTCTCTGCGGGGTCTCGCCATAACCCCAACTTGGCCAGTTCTCTCCCCAAAACCGCTCTTGGCACGAGGCTGCCCGGGATGGGACGTCTCTCCCTTCCCGTGCAGATGCTGCATGCAAATGTTTATTTACACAGCATTAGGGGGTTATTTATTAAGCCACGGCTGACAACTGTATTCAAACTAATTTCTCTTAATAAGGCACTTGCGGTCACCCCGGCAACAGCACCGGAGTGCCCTTCTTGAAGGAAAATACTGGGGTGAAATCCCCTTAGATGCCAAGAGGGTGCTCTGAGGGGGCCTCTGGAGATGTTGGGGCTGGAGGCACCAACTCCCTTCTTGGGAGATCTGCTCCATCCCCCGAGATGGAGTCCAGAGGGAGGAAACTGGGCTAGAAGTGTCTATTTTATGTGATATATGTAGAGATAGAGAGGTCACCAAAAGCAGGGGGGCATCCAAGGGGGTCCTTGCTTGCCCAGGGGAAAATAAGGGATGGCAGAGCTCCCATGTCCTGCTTTGGATTGGAAAACACAATGGCTGCTTTATCAATTCCTGTGATTACAACACTAATTAGGATGATGTGGGATGAAGGCAGGATTTCTGTTTCCTTGCACTGACCAAGGTGACAGGTTAAACTATGCAAAGAAAGACAGCAGATTTCTCAGCTCCATCTCTGCCTCAGAGAATAATCAAACCAAATTTCCCCTGGGTTTTAAAATCCTGGATGCATCAGTTCACCAAATGCTGTGCAATCCAGGGTTTGCAAAACACAACTCCCCAAAACTGGAAGGAAGCTCCTTATCCCATCTGAAACCCAGACTCGCACACTAAATCATCACGGGGTTGTTTTGGGGGTATTTTACTGAACAGTCACTCAGTGCTCCAACCAGCTGGGGTGGCCCCAGGGAAACCCACCAAGAACCCACCCCAAAACAAAGGATTCACACTGGGAATTAGAGCAGGCTGTGATTTACTGGGACAACAACACTTCTGCAACAACAGAGAACACGACTGTGCTGACGCACCCGGCCGGCAAACCTGCAGCAGCACTGAGCATTGCCACACTGGGGCCCTCAGAGAGGGGACATCAAAGCAGACACTGGAGAGGTGCTCGAGATTCTGGGGAACCCAGAGAGCTGACACTGAGAGCAGAGACCAGAGGGAAGCTCCTGGAGACCCAAGAGAGGTGAAACCAGAGCAGAGAGCAGAAGGATAATCCTGGGGATCCCAGAGAGGCCACACTGAGAGCAGACACCAGAGAGATGCTCATGGTCCTGGGGACCTTGGAGAGGTGACACCAGAGCAGACACCAGAGGGGTGCTCATGGTCCCCAGCACAGGTTTCTCTCCTGTGTCACCCCCAGACACACAGACACAAGACAGAAGCCTGCTGGGACAAGGCTGCTACATGCCAAGGGAGGGAGCAGAAGGCAGTGGGTTCCAGACGGGCTCCACGGGAGACAGTGGCACACAACTCCCTCTGGAGGCACTTGATCCTTCAATCCCGGGCACCCTGGCTCTGCCTGTGAAGCTCCAAAGGCACACGTTGGCTGCAAGGGATCTCACAAACTCCTGCTGGGATTGCAGAGAGCCTGAAGGAGCCCAGCACTGTGTGGATGCGATGGGGTTTGGTCCCAGCCTCCAACTGGCCTGGCTGGGCTCGATCCTCCTGGCTGTGACAGCGGGGCCGCTCTTCACATGCTCATTCCCAGCCCAGATTCCCTTTTATCCATGAGATGAGCATGTTGTCAGACTTTGCCTTCTCTGAAAGCCATCTGAGATGGCAGGAGCCAGGCAGGAGCCTCAGGAAAGCAGGGATTTGGGGCTGAGGGGCTGCAGTGGGGGCTTGGCAGTGATTCAGAGCTGGGAAGACGCATCTAAGCAAGGACAGGGAAAGTGGAGCAGGCCACAAGATCTGCCCTGGAAACTGGGTTTGGACCAGAAGAAACCAGAATCAGAGGGAACTGCTGTAGCTGAAAATAAAAAGCATCTACTGCAGGCAGTGGTAGGTTCCCTTCCAGGGCAAAATCCTGACTGCTGAGTGCAGGATTTAGCCCAGGCTGCTGTGTGTGCAGGGTTTGCTCTAATAAACACACACATCCCTGCAGCAGAGGAGTTGAGCTCCTTGGAGGCATTTCCTTAAGGATAGATCCCTGCTCCTGTGCCCTCAGTAATCTGCCCAAGCCTCCCTCCTCCTCCTCTTACACACTGCCTGGGTTGTAGCACAGCAGGTTGAACTCCAGGTTCTCATCCCAGTGACGGAGCAGCACAAAGAGCTGCTGGGCTGCAGCTTTCACCGTGGCCAGGCTGGATCCCTCGGGGAAGTCCTGCCCGCTCAGCCACAGGCTGGCTTTGGCAGCCACCAGCTCCCACTCGATGAAGTAAGAAGCTGAGCTGTGCTCCAGCCAGGCCAGGGCCACAGCCGTGGCCCACAGCATCCCCTCGGGCTCCGTCTGCTGCTGCAGCTCCACGTCTGAGAGCACAGCCTGGAGCTCCGAGCCGCCCTCGGTGTCCCAGCCGCTGCCGCTGCCGGCGGGGGAGGAGAAGCTGCGGATGGTGATGGCCGGGGGGCGCAGCTCCTGCTCCTGCTCGGCTCTCAGGGCTCTGGAGATGCTCTCGGCAGCGCTGCCCGACAGGTGCCGAGGGCGGCCCGCGTTCCTCAGCACTGCTCCCCCTGCCAGGTCTGCAGTGGTGGGGCCCTTCCCCTGCCCGCTGGGGACCAGCAGCTGCTGGGGGCAGTTCAGGGGTTTGTGCTCCGAGGAGGAGGAGCTGTTCCTCTTGCTGCTGTAGGAGCCGGAGGGGCTGAGGGACAGGCGGTGGCAGGCGAAGGGCGACGTCCACTTCAGCTTCTCCATGGGGATGTTGACGGCGTCGCAGAAGGCTGAATTCAGAAGGAAGGCACCGCAGGCCAGCTGCAGGGACACCTGCAAGGGATGGTGGGCACAAAGGGAAGCTCTGGCACCAATCACTTGTGGGTAGCTCAGGAAAAAGGCATGTATGGGTGAAACAGCTCTCCATCTCTGAGCAGGTCACTGGACGTGGTTGTCAGAGGTAGCAGGAGGAAGATTTGGGGGGATCCTCCTCTGCTCCCCTGCAGTGACCACACAACCCCAACAAGACCCAGGGAGGAGCTGCTCACCAGGGGAAGGTAGTCCACGCTCTCACTGTCACCCTCAGAGCTGGCTTTGCTCCCTCTGCTTGGAGATTTACTCATGAAGCCTTTGGCAGCTCGAACCAGCAGCATGGTTTTATTGAGGGTCAGCCTGTGAAAGGATGAAAAGGTGTCTGTGACCTCTGTGCTCATCCTGACACCCACCCTCCCCTCCAAACCATCCCTGCTCCCCAGACATTGGCACCACACTTAGCCCCAGCTCCAGCTCCTTGGGTCCCTCCTCTCCCCCTGGCTTGTGTTCACATCAGACCCACACAGGTGGAAGGCACCTGCTGAGGTCAGAGGAAGGTCGAGCTGGCTCATACCTGGCAGCAAAGAGCCTCTCAATGGATTTTTGGGCTTGTGCAGAGGAAGCAGACAGGCTGTGGAGAGGCCCTGGGGAGAAACACAGTGCTGGGTTTACAAGGTGCTACAGGGGAGCAAAAGGGAGCAGAGTCAAGGTCCTGGCTTGTTTGGCTGCTGAATCTTTGGCAAAACTCCTCCTCTCCCCTTGCCTCATTTTTCCTATATGGATAATAAAAATTCCTATACCTTTTAAAAATGAACCTGGGGGAGATTTTTACCAAAAGTCACATCAAGTTCCATCCTTTGCACCTCAGAATGAGTCCAGCCCTGTGCTCACAAGCCTAGTTTTAGGTAATAAATTTTTATAAAATTCCCCAAAACTCAGCAGAAGCCCAAACCACTGACTTGATGGAGCTGCACGAGGTGCCAGCAGCTCTTTCCCTACCTTCAGGGCCACGGCAGCGCTCCCAGGCAGACAAGGACGGGGTGCTGGAGGGTGAGGGGCTCCTCTCCTCAGCATCTGCAATTGAGGAACCACATCAGCAACAGCACCCAGCCAAAGCCAGCACCTTCCCTCCCACGGCACGATGGGGTTAATGAGCCTCTTTGGGTGTCTGGTAATTCAGCTCCAGCTCTGACAGTGCCAGACAAGGTCCAATCCAACTCGTCTTCATTAGTGGAGGATTTGGTGACAAGTGAGTGTCTCACATCCCCCCTGCCTCTAATTACACTCGTTTCATCCTTCGTGTTACCCACGCTACGGCTGCCAATTAACTCCCAAGCACTGCCAGCAGCACCCCTGCCATGGCAGGGCTGTGGGGGAAATCGAAGCTTCCTCTCCCTTCAAGGAGATGAGCCCCAGCCTGACACGTGTCTGGTGAGCACAGTATGCAAAGGGGAAGGCAGGATTTAAAAGGACCAGAGAAGGTGTCCCAAGCCACTGAGTGTGCCAGCCTCCTGCTGAGAGCAGGTTTGCCCCCAGGCAGGCTGCACAGGCCGGACAGCTCAGTCCTCTTACAGGGACAGACTGCCTGAAACCCAAGCAGCTCTCAGTCGCTGGCAACCTTTAGCAAGCATAAGGGATATCAGCTCTTTAGTGATTATCAGCTCTTTTGAGTTCAGCTCCTTTGCTTGCTAAGGTGCTGCAGGCTGACCAGCAGATCCTGGTGAAAGAGGAGAAGGCCATCTTGGTGTTCCACAGCCATGTCTTTACTGGGGGTCTGTGAAGGGTTCCAGCAACGGCTCTTCTAACCAGAATGGGCTAAAACAGCCCATTATGTAGGGTATAGGGGGATCCAGAATTGTCCAAGACAGGGTTAAGGAAAGTGACCTATGGGGTTACAGAGAGATAAGCTGGGGTCCAAAAGGTGGAAGACAGGGGCTTGCCATGACTTGGCATTTCCTATCTTTAGGCCTCTGCTCTCCACGGGGCCCTAGCAGCCCATGGCCTGCTACAACTGAGATCTCTAACACCAGGAAGGAGATAAAACCCCAGGCAATCTTACTCATGCTGATCAATCCGTAGTCTCCATTCTGGTCACATGCTGCCTGAGGATGTCCCGGGGAAGAGCCACGATGCCTTCTGTTTCCTGAACTCTTCTGTTTCCTCTGGTTGCCTTGCTTGGATGTTGCCCCTTGGCATGAGAGAAGAGAATGGCCAGTTTTAGAGAGAGACTGGCACATGCATGATGGCAATGAAACCACAGAATGAGCTTGGTCAGGAACTGGAGTGACAGGACAAGGAGGAATGGCTTCAAACTGGAAGACAGTAGGCTTAGATGGGCTATTGGAAAAAAATTCTTTGATATGAGGGTGGTGAGGCCCTGGCACAGGTTGCCCAGAGAAGCTGTGGCTGCTCCCTCCATGGAAGTGTCCAAGACCAGGATGGAAAGAGCTTGGAGCAGCCTGGGGTAGTGGAGATGGTGGCAGGGGGTGGAATAGGATGAGCTTTAAGGTCTCTTCCAACCCAAAACATTATGTGATTCTCTGGTCATCCCTGGGTATCCAGACCTCAGAGGAGACCAATTCCCTGGCCATAGGAAGAGGTTTGTGCCACCAAGATCTTGACCACAACCTTGGGTATGGGTCTGGTGCCAAATTGTGCTGTGGCTTCATAGGCTTTGCCCTGAGAGAAGTTCCCCAGTGACACCTTCCCTGCCAGGCCAAGGTTCCACCCCGTGCCAGCCCCACGTTACCTGTGTGGGTGTACTGGACCAGGGTGGGCAGGTAGGAGCTGGTGCTCAGGTCCACAGGCACGAAGGCTGTGTACTTGCTGATGATGTTACAGGCCTTGCTGGTGTGGACAGCGCTGAGCTGGAACCGCCGCCCAGACCCTGCCACGGGAGGGACAGCAGGGTCAGAGTCCAGGGGCCCCAGGGGCTCCCCCAGCCCTCACACCCAGCTCCCACACCCACCCCCATGCCTGGGGATCCATGCCCAGCAGGGGCTGTATCCCTTTATCTCTCTAAACTCTGCCTACTGCTGCTCCTGCTCTTGTTTCACAAGCCCAGATGCACCTCATGAGGACAGGGTTGACATGGCCCAGGGACACGTGTGGCCCACGGCAGTGATGTGTGGCTGCTGCTGGAGTTGGATGCCACTTCCCAGCTCCAAGTGACCAACTCCTTAAAAAGAACCATGTTACCTCATGCATGAAGCTGAGGGATCACAGAATCATGGAACATACTGAGTCAGAAGGGACTCTCAAGGACCATCAAGTCCAACCCCTGCTTCTGAGGAGTGGGAAGGAACATGAGTTCAGGAATGATCATGTGCAACAAGGCTGCAGAAGCAGAAGAGCACAAGGCGGCTGAAGGGAGCTGTTATCTTGGAGTTGTGTGAGACATTCCCTAATATTTTATCACCAGCAGCTTTTGTTTTCACTCCAGAGGCTGCTGAGACTGCTGGGAAGCCCTCCCGAGGCCGGGCAGGGTCTGCCTGCAGCCAGCTGTGCATTACCATGCTCGATTTCACACTCCCTCTCAGCGAGCTGCTCCAAGTCCTGGATGAGTGACTTGGCTGCCAGGTGGTGGAAGGTCTCACTCCACACGTCTTTGTCACCATCCTCGCGGCTCTCCCGCTCCCGGAACAGAGGGTGGATATCAAACGTGACTTCCCACTGCACAGGCTCGTTGTTCCTCAGCCCCTTCACCACTGCCCTGCAGAGGGCCCTGGGGGAAGAGCGCGGGGAGCCGCAGGCAGCGCCGATATCCAGGTCCTGGGGCTCCCAGTCGGAGGAGGTCTCTGTCTCAAAGGTGAGAGATGGATGCTGGGCAGCCTCTGCAGAGAGGGGAGAGGAGGATAATTATCCACCTCCCTGGGAGCTGAATTCCCCACTGGCACCACAAAACCATAATTAATCCTTCCGAACTGTCACACGGTGGCACGGGGAGCGATGCAATGGCACCAGACCCCGGCACGGACAGGTGAGGCTGGCCATGCCTCCCCCTCTCCCACTCACCCACATCCCCGGGGCTCCGGCTGTCCGATGAGGAGTGCAGGCTCCTGATGGCACCGAGTGCTTCCAAGCCCCTCGCCGGGGCTTCCTGCAGCCCGTCCGGGGGGTTGGCGTCGTGGCAGAAGGACACACAGCTGTGCTGGAGCAGGGCGGGGCGCCGGGCGCCTGTGCCGCGCATCCTGCCCGCAGAGCCGTGCGGGATGGCCGGGAGGGGCTGTGAGCAGAGCAGGTGTTAGGGCTGGAGCCAATGGCACAGACCTGCTCTGTGCCCTCTGATCCCGTCTGCTCCAACCATGCCCTGCTCTGTGCCCTCTGATCCCGTCTGCTCCATGCATGCACCCGCTCTGTGCCCTCTGATCCCGTCTGCTCCAACCATGGATCTGCTCTGTGCCCTCTGATCCCGTCTGCTCCATGCATGGACCTGCTCTGTGCCCTCTGATCCCGTCTGCTCCATGCATGGACCTGCTCTGTGCCCTCTGATCCCATCTGCTCCATGCATGGATCTGCTCTGTGCCCTCTGATCCCGTCTGCTCCAACCATGGATCTGCTCTGTGCCCTCTGATCCCATCTGCTCCATGCATGGACCTGCTCTGTGCCCTCTGATCCCATCTGCTCCAACCATGGATCTGCTCTGTGCCCTCTGATCCCGTCTGCTCCCTGCATGGACCTGCTCTGTGCCCTCTGATCCCGTCTGCTCCCTGCATGGACCTGCTCTGTGCCCTCTGATCCCATCTGCTCCCTGCATGGATCTGCTCTGTGCCCTCTGATCCCGTCTGCTCCAACCATGGATCTGCTCTGTGCCCTCTGATCCCGTCTGCTCCATGCATGGATCTGCTCTGTGCCCTCTGATCCCATCTGCAGCATGCATGGACCTGCTCTGTGCCCTCTGATCCCGTCTGCTCCATGCATGGACCTGCTCTGTGCCCTCTGATCCCATCTGCTCCATGCATGGATCTGCTCTGTGCCCTCTGATCCCATCTGCTCCATGCATGGACCTGCTCTGTGCCCTCTGATCCCGTCTGCTCCATGCATGGACCTGCTCTGTGCCCTCTGATCCCATCTGCTCCCTGCCCAACCCCTGTGAGGGATGCAGTCACACAGGTCCTTCCCTCTGCCCACCCCTGGCTGGGATCCATGCCCAGACAAAGCCCTCCACCAGACCTTGGGGTGTCCTCAAGGGACCCTGGCCCCAGGGGCTCCTTCCCCAGATATACAGAAGGTGAAATATGAGTTTCATCCCTCCAGACATTTTAATGACTTTACTTGGGAACCAAAGAAAAGAAGAGAGACAGAAAGATCAAGGACCAGTTGCTTAGTAACGAAAGGAGAGAGGTGCAGGGGATGGGAGAAAGGAATTTTTATCTTTTTATCTTCTTTTTTTTTATCTTTTTTTTTTTTTATGAGACTGTTTCTCCACTTTCAGGAGACATGCATCCCCCACTCCAGCACCTGTGGTGCCACATTCCACAGAGATGCTCCCCTGTGCAAGGTCTGGGTTTCATCCCTGTCCCCAGGGCTGTGGGAAGACCCATCTGAACAGACAGACTCTATATTCCTAGGACATCACCAGCAGGGAGCAGAGGTGGTAGAAAGTGGTGGATGGAAGCATACTTTCTCTGAGTGACAGACATATATGACCTCCACCACCACCACCTAAATTCTGTTGCTCTATGACACCACCAGCAAAACTGGGAGCCAGGTGGCTCCAGGCATGATTTACCAAGCTAATATTGACACATCCTGCCAGACCCTTTCTGTTCCAAACCTGCTCCTTCTCCTGCCTGAGCTCTCCTCCCAGCCACGGGAAGCCAGCTGGGAATGGAGCTGGGGGTTTAAGCTGCCTGTGGCTGGTGCTGACCTTTCCTTCCCAGCATGGCAAGCATGGAGATGAGCTGAGGGCTCGGCTTCACACCCCTGAAAATGTCAAGCCCTGGCAGCAGGACTGGGAGCTGGGAGAGCTGCTGGGAGCCCTGGCAGCAGGAGGGATAGCAAAACCAGGCTGCATTTAATTAAGAGCAGGCTGCATGCTGTTAACCATTTACTGCCTCCCAGAAGGGAGTCAGTTCCATCCCTGCCCGCACACCAAGGGCAGGAGGATGCTCTGGGGACCTTCCCAATATAGGGAATGTTGCCAGTACCCCTAAAACCTGCTTGTTCCTGGTCACTGATGCTGTTCACCACCTTCACTGCTGTAGCCTGAGGGCAGAGGTCTCATCCCTCCCTCTGGAGCCCTGGCCCTGCTTTCCCCTTTGCCCCCTCATCTCCCCTCCCAGCCCTCACCCAGTGATCTCTAACCCAGAGAAGAGGGGAAATGAAAGTCCCTGCTCTGAGTTTCCATGGGAACACAAGTGCTGCTGTCCTCCTAGCCCTGCAGATGCTGATTGCAGAGCAGAGCATCCCAGCAATGCCAAGGATGAGAGAAAACTATCCCTATCCTTCCCAAAGATCAGCTGAAAAATCTGCCCAAATTCCACCTGCTGCAGGTAGGGGACAAAACCCTGTTCAGCAGATGTATCATCACACAGGTTCACATCTCATCCTAATGCTGTGTAAGGCAATGGATCCAGCTGGGAATCTGCTTTGGCACTGAAATCCTTTTCCCTGCCAGGCACAGAAGTGCCACAGCCATGGACAGGTTTGAATCTTAAATTGTAGGGAGGTAAGAAGGACCAGAGGAGCAGCAAGGTGAAGCACAGGCTGCTAAGGGGAAGAGGAGCAGGGAAAAGCAGGCTCCCATGGGGAGGGACTGCTATGGGATATCAGGATGGGATATCAGGGATATCAGGATGGCACTCTGCCCCCTGCTTGGCTCATTTCCCCAGTGTTTGGGATGTGCTGCAGAGCTGTATCTATTATCTATATCTATATCAATATTTTAGGGCTAGTGTGAGTCAGGCCCTTTCCTTCAGGCTCTCATCCCCCTGATATTTTCCTCCTCCTCCTTGCTGGCTTCCACCTGCAGGCAAAGCCTCTCAGGGGATCACCTACCTGGAAATCCACCTGCCAAGGCTCAGGGCTGAGCTGCTGCAGGTCCTGCAGGTGGGTTTTCCTCAGGGGGTTTCTCACCAGGGCAGTGCCAGGGTCGCTGGCTGTGGGCACCTTCCTGCGGGGCTCGTGCTCGGAGATGTGGGTGGTGCTGTACGCCCGTCTCCTGGACAGAGCCTTCACATCCATTCCTGAACGGTGGGAGAGAGGATCAGCTCCACTCCACACTGGGATCAGCCAGCACCACCCTCTGGCTCACAGTGGGAGGCAGGGAGCCCTCACCAAGGTCCTGCCAAAGCTCAGGGGGCCACACTCAGCCCTGCAAAGTTTTAAGCAAAGCAACGAAACCACAGAAGGAAATAGAAACACAAAATTCCTGGGGATGTCAAGAGAGCAGGTTGGGAAGGTTTTGTCTGAGGAGTTTTCAGTCAAAAAAATGCCTGACTGCATTTCCTCAAACCTCCCTGGAGAAGACAAAGGGTTTACTAATGAAATTTAATTAGTGCAGACACGCTCCTGTCAGAGCAAGACTAAAATCTGCCTTGGAAAGACACGATTTCTCATTGCTTTTGACAAGTTTGAGGGGATGCACAGTACAGATCCTCTTGGAATAAAAGGGAAGATCATCCCATGAGTAACAGAGGTTTCCCCAGCTCCGGGGTGCAACCAGCTGCTTTATGCCACATGCTGCTGAAACAAACACCCAGCCAGGCCGTGGTGGGGAGGAGTGACACCCTGGGGAGTGGGCCTTGGATCCATTCTCCCCCTCTCCTGACTGGGAAGCTGCTTTGCAGGTACAGGGATGGTCTAGCAGAGCTACCCATTTGCTCACTCCACTCCTCCTCACACTGTTTGGGAAGCTTGTAAATAATTATGTGGCCAAAGCTAAAGCTGCTTTGAAAATCTCCAGGGAACCCAGCTCACCAGGGCTTCCCTTGATTTCCTGACAGGTTTGGATAAAACATCCAAACCAAACAGACTTGCTCAAGCCTCAGGAGATCTGTCATCTCTCCTGCAAACTCCTCCAGCTCTCTGCAGCTGAAGACATGTGTAAATCAGGCAAAAAACTTGGGGGAGCAGTGACAGGAGTTTGATTAGAGAGACAGGGCATCACCCCCCCCGCATGTAGAGAGGAAAATCTGACCCGTGTCCGTGTCTGACTCTCCCCCAGGGTCTCTGCCCACGCCCAGGTGCTCGGGGCAGCGCTCGGTGGGGCAGGACCCCTCTGAGTCTCTGGAGTGGTTCCAGCTCTCCAAGCCTGCTCCCTCCTCCTGGGAGTGAAAGAAAACAGAGCTGCCCGACTCCTGGGAATGCATCGTGCTGTACTGCCGCCTCTTGTCCTGCAGGGAAGCACAGAGAGGGAACAGGTCCCACCACAGTCTCTGTCCACCAGCTCCCAGCTGAGAAAGGCTGCACCAGCATCCTTAGCCACTACTGCCCCCCAAAGTCCCACCCATCACTCCCTTAAAGCCACAGCTGGGAAGCAGAGACACCCCCTGACCATGCACAGAGCCAAGGCTCTTGTGTACACCCCAACACCCCCCGCTCCTGGGACAGACTCACAGCTCTGGGGTTGGACAGGTACGGGGAGGTGTCACAGATGACACCGTAGCTGACCAGGCGGTCACCAGGGAACAGGCAGCTGCTGCTGACAGGGGACACCAGGACCTCAGTGCTCTCAGGAAAGACCCACTCCACAGACACGTCGCTCAGGACCGGAGCCATTGCCTTCTTCAGTGACCTGATCATCTGCAAAGGGCAGGGAGAGAGGTTCAACACTAGCTGGACATGGTGGGAGCCATGGTGCATGTGCCATCTGCTGCAGGGAAGGGGAACATTCCCTCAAACAATCCCATCAGCTGATTCCTACCCTCTGCTTCCAGTTAGTCTACTCTGATGTCCATCCCAACACCCCCATTTCCTTGGCACAGTTATACTTGACAGAGCTGGGTTAATGGTTGGTCTTTTCCAACCTAAATGAATCCACGATTCCATGATTTCTACCATGATCAGATAATGATGGAGCACAGGGCTGATCTCACACACACTGCCAGCCCAGAGCAAGGTGGGAGCTATTGGCCTGAGGGATCTTACTCTGATGTGAGGCAGCATCCCTTGCTCCCCTCTAGCACCCAGGCCTTCACTGGTCGGAGCCCCAGCCCCAGCTCTTTTCCTGAGCCCAGCACTCATACACTGATAATTTTGGAACAGCTCATTGCTGGCACAAGCCACTGCCAGAGATCAGCAATGGTCTGCCTGTTACACATGTGGAGAAGACCAATATTCGTGAATACCTCATGGGCAAATCTCCCATGGAGCCATCTACATGAGCTTCCCTGCATGCCAAGGGAACTGAACACCAGATTTAGAGACAGAATAGCTCAAATATTCCCCATTGTTCCCTGCTTTTTCACAGGCTTGGGAAGACACACCAGGCTGTGTTTTATAAGGCCATTAATTGACGCCTCAGACTGCTGAAGGCACGGAGCTGCACAGCCTGCAAAGCTCTTATTAATAGCTCTTATTAAACACCTCTCTCTTCACTGTCTCTGCTTTTAATTTACATCAGAAATGTTGATGCCATTCTGTCTTAGAGAGGTTTTTGTGTGCTCCAGGCTCCTGCAGAGGGTGGAGTTGCCGAACTCCTCCTTGAGAGATCAAGAAAGTAGAAGCTGGCTTTTTGGAGATATTTAGGAGCTAAAGACCCAATTCTCTCTGGGTTTAGTCAAGCAGCAGGTGACAGGCTGGGCTCTGCATTCACCAGGGGACAGAGCCATCACTATGCCAGATTTCAAGCACACGGTTTTACTCTTCATGGGGAGAGAGGGAATGGAGAGCCTTTAAAGCCAGCTTAATAAGCAAAGCCATCACAGCGCATTCCTCTCGCTCCAACCCCGAGTCCTTCTCGCCTGAGCAACGCCAGGGCTGAGCCCGACTTCAAAACTAATTGGCTGCTTTGATGCCGGTCCCACTGCCCTCGCCGTACCTGAGGCAGAGCTGCCTTTGAAGGCAGAGCTGCAGCACCGCGGCCATCGTGGTCCCCAGCCCCAGGCGGAGGCAGACGCACCCTCCGCTCCCTCCGAGGGCCGCCGGACACCGAGATGCTCTTTCATCCCCTCCCGCTGCCCACCTGCTGCGGGGGGGGCTGGGAAGGCAGGGCCAGGATGGGGAATGAGCCCCCCGGGAGCCGTGGCCTCCCCCTCGCTGAAGCAGAGCATCCTTACAGCCCCGCGGGTGGCCCCCGGGGACTGGGGCTGTACCTTGGGCTGCAGCCTCTCGCCCTCCTCCAGGAACTCGGAGACGCCCCTGGACACGGCAGCCAGACCCCGCACCAGCCTCCTGCAGGCGTTTGGCCCGAGGCCAAAGCTGTAGCACCTGCAAAAGGACAGGGAGAATCATGATCCAAAGGAAAAGCCACCCACCAGCCCCATGTAGCTCACACACTCCCTCAGGCAGAAACTCCCTCTGACTTTATGCCACTGCTGTGTCCAGCAGAATAAACCAGCCCCTCTTGTAGGTATGTGGCAGGAAGGTTGAGAACCTCCCAGTGCCTAAAGGGGCTCCAAGAGAGCTGGAGAAGCACTTTGGACATGGTCATGGAGTGACAGGACAAGGGGGAATGGCTTTATGCCAAAAAACGGCAGGGTTAGACTGGATATTGGAAAGAAATTCTTCCCTGTGAGGGTGGCCCTGGCACAGGTTGCCCAGAGAAGCTGTGGCTGCCCCTGGGTCCCTGGAAGTGTCCAAGGCCAGGCTGAAGGGGTTTGGAGCACTCTGGGCTATGGAAGGGGTCCCTGCCATGGCAGGGGGCTGGAATGAGATGAGCTTTAAGGCCCCTTCCAATCCAAACCATTCTGGGGTTCTATGAACCACCAGCCCCCTCCTCTCAGCAGACCCCAAACCCCTTCCCCAAAGAGCAGCCTTCAGCAGTGACACTCAGGGGTTCCCAGCAGGACCTCAAGCCTTCCCCTCCTCTGCAAACACAAACAAGCTGCTTTGCTCTCAGTTCAGCTCTTTTCCCTGCTGGCTGTGGTCAATAGCACTAAAGATCCAGTAATTATCTCTGCTTGCAATGAAAATAAACATTTTCTCAAGGAAGGATGATCAAGCCAGGTGAGGCTGCTCCTCCTCCCCTCCCAGGTCTGTGAATCAGGATTTGGTTTGGGCTGAAGGCTGCAAGTCGAGCTGGAGCCCTGGCAGGGAGGGCAGTGCTAGGTGGGGATGGATGTGCCAGGAATCCAGGAGGATGGGAATGGGTGGGATATAACATTTGAGCAGGGCAGGAGATTGCTGAGAAAGAAAGCACCTTCAGCAGCAAACTGCATCTGCACAAGGGGCTTTTCTCTTGGAGCGTTTTAATCCTCAGCTGCCTGCAAATCCTAGGCCAGCCTCACACCCCTCCTAAATAAGGCTCTGATCTTCTTTAAAGATGGGCCATGCCCAGCACTCTCCCTTCCAGGGTCAGCCGAGACCACGCTCCAGCTCTGATTGCATTTAACCCTCCCTCCCTTCCAGCCCTGCAAGAGCCAGGGGTGGGAGGGTGGGAAACAACCAGACCTCTGTGCAGTTTCAAACCCACAGAGCAGCTTCCCTGATAACTCCAAAGTCTGAGAGATGGAACAGGAATCAGGATTTCTTACATTTTCCCCATGTTTTGTGCCCCTTAAAGAGGCAGAGGAGAAACCAGAACAGCCTGTGATCAGGGCTGGGGAGCCAGGCTGGGAGCTTGTGCACAATTAGCTGCTTTTTACATTGCTGCCTTTCAGCATATTCAATTCTGCACAGCCCCATCCTGGAAGCAGCTGGGGCCAGCCCCAGATGTTCTTTAAAAAAAAAATATAAAAAAAAAGCAAGGAAGATTGTTGGCGTGTCAATCTCTCCTAGCAGGAAGCATCAGCCGAGAGCTGTGAAGTTGTCAGCTCAATTATCCTGCTTTTGATTGTTTAAAAAGCATCTGAACTTCTGGGATTCGTTCCAAACCCTTTGAGGTTCTCCCATGGCTCATAGCAGCAATCTCTCCTGCCTCTGTCTCTGAAGTGGGGACGTCTGTGAGAGGGAGCTGTGCTCAAGGGGAGGCACATGCCAGCCTGTGCCAGGTTTCTGGCCCTGCAGGGCTGAGTCTGTACCTGGTGGAGCAGGAGTGGTCCCGCAGCAGCTCCAGAACCTTCCCAGTGTTGCTGATGGCCCCGGCTGTCAGCACAAAGAGCAGCCGGGGGTGGCCCCTGTGGATGGGCTGGCGGAGGAGCCACTTCAGGGGGGACAGGAGGTTGATGCTGCCCATATCAGCCCGGATCCTCCTGATGCTCTGGCAGGCAATGAGCAGGCTCTCCTGCTCAAAGGAACAGTGGAATTGTCAGCGCCAGCACCCTTTGAGCACCAAGGAGAGCCATGGGAGAGGCTGAGGGAGTTGAGGCTGCTAATCCTGGTGAAGGGAAGGCTTTGGAGAGACCTTAAAGCCCCTTCCAGTGCATAAAGGGGCTCCAAGAGAGCTGGAGAAGCACTTTGGACAAGGACCTGGAGTAACAGGACAAGGGGGAATAGCTTTAAGCTGAAGAAGGGTAGGGTTAGATTTGGTATTATAAGGAAATTATTTACTATAAGGGTGGTGAGGCCCTGGCACAGGTTGCCCAGAGAAGCTGTGGCTGCCCCTGGATCCCTGGAAGTGTTCAAAGCCAGGCTGGATGGGGCTGGGAGCACCCATGTATAGTGGAAGGTGTCCCTGCCTGTGGCATGTAAGGTCCCTCCCCACACAAACCATTCTGGGATTCTGTGAACTGTGGGCTCACCCACCTCACAGTAGGCCTGGCTGACAGGAAAGAGGGTCTTGAAGGTGGATCCAAACCCAATGATATTGAAGAGACACGCTGGCATCAGGCTCTTGAGAATGACCAACAGGGCATCCTGAGGGGCAGAAAGCAAACAGACATGAGGACACTTGGATCCTCCCTGGCTGCCCCAACTTCACCAGTAAAAGCTCTGCCCAGAGCCATCCCATCTTATTGCCACTTTCACCTGACAACGAACCAACTGCTTCTTTCCCATGCCTCCATATGACCCAGCTCTTTTCAAAGTCCCTTGATGATATTTGGGATGTGAAGCAGTGAGGAAAATGGGGAGTCTTTGGAAAAAAAAGACAACAAAGAACTGAACAATTTTTTCTGTTTGTTTTTAAGGGATTCAATTTGTGCTGGCAACACAGTGCTGCAGCACAGAGCTGGTGGGTGAGAAGCAGAGTGTGAAATTGAGAAGTGCGACACGCAATGCATCTCAATGCCTAAACTTGCAGAAAATAAACAAACAGCTTAAAGTTACACAAAAGGAAAAGCCTCCCCCATCCCCAATTCTCTTGTATTCATAGCTGGCTTCAATTAAAATAACTGGGAGACAACAGATTTAAGCTATTTTCTTTACCAGAGGTGGTTATCTAATGTGCCTATTCCTGGGCTTTACATAAGGCAAGAGCAACTTGAATTGTCACAGTGGTATTGTGGACAAGTCCAGGACAGAGCTTGTGATCACAGGAACTGGGCAAGAGCTGCTTAAGGAGCTCTTGAACTTGTAGGAGCAATTATGTGGCAGGAGAGGAGACCCATTTAAAGCAAAGTGTTTATTTAAAGCAAAATGTAAAGCAAAGTGTTCAGGAGCAGCTCAGTTCTATTTAAATGCTGATCAAGGCAGACTCCTGCCAGTCTGCCGAGGGCAGCAGAAACCCTCTAGCCAGCCCCTGGAGGAGCTGCCAAGGTCAAATGAGGAAGAATAGACTCCTTGAGTTGTCCTACCAGTGGCAAAGACCAAGTGACCACAGAGGGACACAGCGAACTCCCTGCCTGGGTCCAGTAGGGATCCCAAAAGCTCCTCCTTACAGGCTCCCAAAGCCTGGAAGACTCAGCAAAAACTCAGAGCTGGAGCACTGAAAATCAGTGGAATAATGTACAAGAACAGGGCTGCCCTTTAACAGGCTCTGGAGTACTTGAATCCAAGCTGTTATCTCAAACCTACGAGGATATATTTATACCACTGCTCCCAGATGGCTCCCGGGATGCTGGCTCTTCCAGATCTCAGTGCTGACATCCCATCTTGGAACTCATTACAAGGGAAAAAATACAAATTTCCAAATATTTCTCTTAAAGCACTTCCCAAAATGGGCAACCGATGCCTGCTTGCTATTTCAGCAAGCAGAAAGATTTATTGCTTCTTATGGTAAATATTGATCTTGATCCTGTTGCACTCCATAGCTTTATGGCAACTCAATAAGGAGGGATGTTTGCTTCTAGAAAAGTCAATTCCCAGTTATTAGCGCAGTTTTGCCAGCGAGCACCATCACAGCCTGGCTCTTCTCCCTGGCTGCATCAGGGTGGGAAAGGAACTGGCTGTAGGAAATTTAAATCCCTGAATTTTCCACTCCAGCTGCTTTGGACGGGTGCCCTCCTGCTCTGCACAGGCCCTTCCACCCCATCCCTGAGTGCATCCTGAGGCTGCACAGCTCCAAGACCTGTCATGCCATGCATCCAGCCAGCTGAGGATGATGCAGAAGGTTCCACTAACCAAAACCCACCCAAACCCTCTCAGATCAGCTCCTGCTGTGAGGTCCCTGGTGTCTGCAAGTGACAAACAAGGACAGGACACTCAAAAGAGGGACAGTGAGTTTCTCCCTTGAGGTATCTCCTCCAAAATCTCCCACAAAATATTTTTTCCTGAAGGTGAACAGCCTTTTTCCTGTTTCTACAGCCCTCCTGAGATGGGGTTTCCATTTCAGGACCAATCAGAGAAGGGCTCTGATCCTGCAGGTCCCCATCCCCAGGGGACAATCCAGCCTCCACAGAGGCTGCAGAGACTGTGGTGCCCAAACTCAGCCATGCTATGAGTTGGAATGCAAAAATCCACGCTGGGAGAAGATTCTCAGACTCCTAAAGATGCTGGGGGAAGGGGTTACAAGCCCAGAGATATCCTGTTCCCCCTGGGAACAGCCTCCCTATCCCAGGGGATGTGCTGCAGCCATCTGCAGGCTCCCCAGCATCCCAATCCTTATTGCTGAAGGTGTCTGTCCTTCTTCAGCAGTTCCCATGGAAACTGGAGACAGATGGGAAAAGAGATGTGCTAGAAGATGGACAAGTTCAGGAGTGGGTCTGTGGGAACCTCATGAGGTTCAGCAGACCAAGTGCAGGGTCCTGCACCAGGGCTGGCTCTGGGTAAGAGCCACATCTGACAGGGGAACCTCAGACCCACAAAATATCCTGACAATGCTATTTTGTATTCAGAGCTCTCAGCTATACAACTCCCATAACTATTCACCAGGCTGCTGGTGGCATTTGTGCTTGGAAAAGGGATGTCTCATATTTAAATCATTTCTGTGGGTTCACAGAGATGCCCATCAGCAAAACCTCTCCTAATGCATGGTCAGCACCTTACTCCCCTTGGAGCTCCCTGGAGGTTTCCTTCTAGGCAGCCATCACCCAAAGCCCTTCTGAATACAGGGAGAACTGGAAAAAGGATGCACAAAACATGCCAGCAAGAGAGGGAAAGAAGTAATTTTGTATTTTATGTGCTGATAGGAAGAGCAGAAGAGAACAGGGGAGAGTCACCTTTGTTGCAGGTACCAAAGGAGCGCCATTGTTGAGATGACTAAAATACAGCCTATAATTACCCCCCATGCCCTGATAATGAACAGTTATGCTCTCAGCACCCCCACTGCTCTCTCTCATTCATCCCTGCTGACAGGCAGGTGCTTCCCCTCCTGCAGGTACCTTGGCATGGCTGATGCTCACACCACTCATGCTCCTGCTGCGGTCTACCAGGAAGATGAACTCGCCCTGGGCTTTCTGGAGGCCTGGCTGCACAGTCCTCAAGTCAGGGCAGAAGTTGAGCATGATGACAGGGTGGTGGGGGATGTCCTTGTTCAGCCTCTTCCTGATGATTTCCATCTGAAAGAAAGCAGGAGATAGCTCCAGAGGTTGATTTTGAGAGGTTGATTTCTCCACCCCATTTCAATTCAAGAGGAATCAGAGCAGGGCTCAAAATGCAAGTGCATGGCTTTTGTGGGCCAGAATCTGCTTGTTCAGAGGTGACAACACCAGGGTGGGCCAATATCCAGGTGTCCTATTCTGTCCATACCCACAGTATTCACCATCCCTGCAAGTGTCCAAGGCCAGGCTGGACAGGGCTTGGAACAAGCTGGGGTAGTGAAAGGTGTCCCTGCCCATGGGAGGGGTGGGAGCTTTAAGGTCCTCTCCACCAATCCATTCTGGGATTATATGGAGCAACTGCACACTCAGATAAAAGCCTGGAGAAGAAATCAAAAGACCTTGCCCTACCCAGCACCTTGCAAATCTGATTCTCCAAACATTTCATTAGATCCTTCCCGAAAACCTGGTTCATTAGCACAGCTTAGCATCCCACCGAGGCACACCAGAGGTTTTCTCCGTGGTCACTCACTAATGAAGTGTGAGATGCAGCCCTTGATCTGCTGCATTCAGCACTCCAATTCATTCCTGCTGCCTCTGGTTTGCTGCTTTTTCTGCCCATTTCTTTTATCACTTTTCTTTGTAGGGATTGAAAGGCTTTGGAAAGCTGAACCGTTTGCTCCGGCCGTGGCTCGATAGGAACCTGCATGATCTCTGCACTGCACACAGCTCCAATGGCTCTCCACATTTTCTGTCCTTCTATTTCAAGTATTCATTACAAATGGGATAAAATAAAACTGGTAAAAACCTCTTGTGATGGTTTATAATGTGTTATTACGTGTGTATCAAGCAGTAACGGGTTCATGGCCTCAGCTGCTTTGGAGGGAGCTCCAGGAACCCACATCAGCCCAGCCGTGGCCTTTCATCCCTGGGTCTGAGTGTGGAAAAAACTCCTCAACAGCAGCTCGATCCTCAGGGGCTTTGTTTGCCTCTTTTCTCCTCTTTCTGGCTGCTTTTCTCGTTGGTTTCACAGGGACTAAACCAGACCCCAGATAACTGGGCTTGTTTTCTCCAGCCATGAGTCACATTCCTCAGTTTATGAGCTGACAACCAACCTTTGTTTTCTAAAACTCACTAACTCCCTGTGGCTCAACACACACACACACACAAGCTCTGCTTTCAGCTCCACTGCCTGAGCACAGCTTCTCTGACCCAGTGAAAAGACAGGTCCCACTCAGAGGAATAAGCCAAGCTCCCACTCATCCTCCTACCTTTCCCTTCTATGCTATGGGGCATAAATTAATCAGCTGCTGAGAAATCAAAGGCTTTTTCCATTTCCATTTCCCTTCAGCCATATGACATTATTTTCTTTCACAACTTTTCCAGTTTATCGCATTCCAGACTAGAGTGGTCCTAGCTGCTTCTGTACAAATACTGAATCGTGGCCCTGGACCTATCACAGAACTCTCTGGAATGCTCTTGGGTATCCATGACATAAATTTCCTGTGTGATCAGGATGAGCCCATACTTTGGGATTTCTCACTGACTGGAGGGAATTTTAGAGGCAAATCTTCAGTAAACAGCTTCAGTGGACCTGCTACAGGTCAGCCAGAAAAGAAAACATCTCCTCACCTCCCTTTCGTTCCCCTTCACCCATTATCCAATTACAGTAAACTAATCAGATTTTGTTGAATAAAGTTGATTCCAGTGTGCATCCATCCCCACCAACCTGCAGCTGACAGCATCCAAGCCTTTTGCATAACAAACAGAGGGAAGAGAATTACTTATAATTTACTGCTGAAATTTCTGGGCTAATTTAATTTAAGCCAAGAAGTGGCCAATGTCCTGCTCTGAGCAGCAGCAATTCCAGCCCATCATCTACCCTAGGTATTCCAGGCATTTTCTCTGCTCCCTGCAGTTGTTTCCCAGTCCTCCTGGGGCACAGGTGGCTTTCCTGCAGGGAAATGTCTCCAGAATGATTCCCCCTTAGATAATTTGACATGCTAAATGTGCAGAAATAATTAGGGAGCCATCCGAGGCGTAGCGTGGGAGTTTCATCTCGTTCCACCTGCCACACGCTGAACACAATTAGAGGAGATGCCTGCAGAGTCCCAGCCCTGCCAGAGAGAGCGGAGGGCAAAGGGAAGGGAGGAGAGGAGGGTTGACAAGTCTCTGGTGAAAGGAGAAATCTTAGCAGCACGGGGAGACACCCCTGCAGCAGGTCAGGGATGTCTGCCAGAGGGACCCAGGATCAGACACCCAGAGAAGGAGTTTAGGGGGAAATGAGCATCTCTGGGCACACAGGAGAGCCCTGGCTGTGTAAAACAGGAGCTGACACTGTCAGCCCCAGCTGTGGCCACACAAGCACGACCTGTCCCTTAGGGGAAGATGCCCACCCTGGAAATCCAGAGGGCTCTGAGCTGTCTGCTGCTCTCTGCTGATCCCAGACACACCAAAGAGTTGGGCTGTCACTCATTCCTTCAGAACTGCTGGAAGACAAGGCACAAATCCCAGCACAGATATTTTTCTCTTTGCTGCTCAGCAGAACAAAGAGAAGTCTCTCCTACCTTGTCTTCTGTTCAGCTCATTATTCCCAGGAAGATCACTTCTTTCTCTCTGACAGCTACCCAGAAACAGTAAACATTTACCAAGCAATTAAAAGAATATTTTATTCTATGTCATTGCAATAATTATAATACCCTTAATACTATCACAATGCACCTCTCTAATTATGCTATGCTAGACTAGCACTAATTATACACACAATAACCATCTCAGAGCTCCTTCCCCTCTCAGTTTATCAGCAGCACTGCTGAATTTCCCCCTCTTCCTCGACACAAGCCCCTCTCTGAGGGAGGATGCTGCAGGTCTCATTGGGACAGTGTAATATCTGATGCTGGAAACATGGAATAATCTTCTAGCTCAGCTCCAGTCCATGGAAAGCCTCAGCTAACACCTGCAGCTTGTGTTTCTCACCTTTTTCTTGGCACTGGGGTCTTTCTTAGTGCCTTTAATGAAGTCGTTCTTCCCCTTCAGGTGTCGTTCGTACTCTGCAGGGGTCATGTCACCCTCTTCCATTAAGACATGGGGCATGTGGGGCTCTGTAAATGCAGAGAATTGTGTGAAGAACAGCTGTGGTTACACTTTGAGTCTGGCAGAGATGCAGGCACCCTTGGCTGGGAAAACAGCAGTACCTGTGAGCTTGGAGAGCTCAGAAAACCCTGAGAGAGGCCAGGGTTACCTCCTGGGAAGCCTAACCTTGACAGTATTTGCACTAAAACCAGCACTAATCCAGCTGTCTCCAGAGCTACAGATGAAGATCCCAGGAAGAGGCAAGACCAGCAGAGGGGAAGCAGAGCCCACCTACCACTTGGATGGATCAGGATCTCCACGGGTCTGTCGAAGGTGTGTTTGTTGGCCAGCGTGATCACGATGCTCTTGGCAGAGCGAGCCGAGGGGTCGGCGTCTGCTCGGATCTCGTGTGTGGGGCTCTCAACTCCTGCAGGGAAAACGAGGTGCCAGTAGGGATTGAGGGTGGGGGACACCAGGGAGAAGGGATGACAAGGCAGTAGAGGACAGGAACCCACGTTAGCATCAATCCTGTACTGGTAAATCCACCCCAGCACAGTTAAGTTGCCAACACAGATTTACATTAAGGAGGAGTAATAAAGCCTCTCTGATTTGGCCTTATCGTAAAGCAGAGCAATAGGGCTCAGGAGCTCAGTCCCTGAGTAGGGACCGGGTGCCCGAGGTAGCTCGCTCATGCCAATGCCACGGGGCTGCCATCTAGCAATCATGGTGATTATCAGCTCTATAGTGATTGCAAGCTCTCAGGATTTCAGCTTTGCTTGCTAGGTAGTGGTGCCCTGGGCTGGAGGCTGCAGCAGACGGAGAGAGAGGAGAAGGAGAAGGCGCAGGCTGTTCCACGGAGATGGCTTTGTTTGGGGAGGTCCGTGAAGGGTCTCTGCTCTTCTTCTTTCTCCCCTAATGGGGTACAGTATGCTTCTTTTATAGGGTTGGAAAGGATCCAAGCTTGACCAATGGTAAGGGGTTAACATGACATTGCCTTATAGGGATATAGAGATAGGTTAAGGGCAGAGGACAGGGAAACAGGTATTTTCTTTTGCTGTTTCAGCATTCCTATTGTTCATATTCTCCATGGTGCTTTTCCTAAATCTATGGGGTTTACTACAGAGGAGGGGGAGTGTGGACATTGCCTTGGGGAGGTGATAATCAGCCTTGTGCAGCAGGACAGCCCCAGTGCTCCTACCTGCCAGCAAACACGGCCCCCGGATCTCCAGGTGGAAGCTGAATTCATACTCAAAGGGGTTGGTGGTCTCACTGTCCAGCAGCTGAGTCAGGCAGAACCTGCTCCCTTGCTCCGGGCTCCCCAATCCACAGGGGTGCTTGTCCCTGATGGTGAGATAAATCCAAATAAACCCTGTCAACATGTTCTATGCCCCCAGGAACTGCAGGTCTGCCAGAGGTAAAGCCTGCAGCCACTCTCCAGCCTCCTGCAGCTCCTGCTCATTCAGCCCTGCATTCTCCAGGATCAATCCCAGACAAAGCCCACCCCATGGTTTTCCATACATTTGGAGCTGGTGGCTGGAAAAGCTGCTGGCATTCTCCAAGCTGGGCTGGGGAACCCTGGGGACACACACAGCTGGCAGAAGGACCCTCACCACCCCGCTGGGCAGTGTCTGCAGCTCAGAAGAGGTGCTGATGAAGATGGAGACACTTTCCAGGGGAGGAATCATGCCCAGGTTGGCCACAAAAACAATCCTCTCCAGGTCCTCATCCATCATAAGCCTTCCTGCACAGAGATTGGACCATGCCAGGTATTGCAACCATGAAAAATGCTCCTTTCCAGGCCTCTCACAACCCCCAGCCCTGGATCAAACACCCAAAGCTGCCACCACTGCACACATCAGCTTTCTCTAAAGAGCCCCAGCTTCTGCATCACTCCTTTGGCTGCCCAGAAGCAGCAGTGCTTTCCAAGATGGATAAGACTGACACTTTTGGCACAAGCACCAGAACCACTCAGCTTCCCAAAAGGAGCCCCCTTGGTGCAGCAGCATACACCAGCCAGCCACCCCCATCACCTCCCCACTCCCCTTCCCCTCCTTTTCTTCCTAAAACACCCTCAGCCCCCTCACCACATCCATCACCAGCTCTTCCTGGGGGGAGGCTGCAGCTGTTGAAGTAGGTGTCATCCATCTTGGCTTTGTCTTTGATCTGCACAGTCACGGTGCGCCGGGACACGGCCGCCTCGAAGCCCACGACAGTTGTGCCCTCGTCCAAGGGGTACACAAAGAGACCTGCCAGCCAGGAAGGGTGTCAGCAACACCCACCTCTTTCCTGGACCCACCAGCCAGGTCCCTCTTGGCACTTCCCAAGTGGGAAAAAAATCCCACTTGTGGGATTTTTCACACCTAAAAAGTTGTAGAGTTGGACACAATACATTTGGTTGTGCTTCCCACCAGCATCTAAAGGTGGAAGGCATGCACAGAAACCCAGCACTGCCATATCCTGACTTTAAAGTTCCCATTCCAAGCTTCACTCCTTAAAACTTGCCTTCCAAAGCCTGGGGGTCTGGGTTGTGGTAGGTGAGCAGGGCTGTCATCCCAAAGGCATAGCCACTGACACAGGATGTCACCTCGGAGGCAATGAGGGGCAGCCGGGAGAGGGTCACACGGTCAATCAGCCCTGGCATCTTCCTGGGGGTCTCTGGGTGATGTAGGGAGCTGGAGAGAGAAAGGTGAGAATGGCTGTGGAGCCCTGAGTGCCCACAATGTTTGCATGGCTCTGCCACCTCATTCTGAAGCCATGAGGACAGAAAGGTGAGTGACCTGGGACAGGATGAGACCTGGGTTTGATGATTGCAGTGACGGGGATGGGGATGAAGCAAGACCCCCATGTGAAGACAAGGCAAACCCTTGCCCCAAATCTCCATTGGCACAAAGGAGAAGGTTCAGATGAAACCTCCCTAGCTGGGGACACAGCCCTGGAGGTGCATAGTCCCCACCTCCCACACTGCTGGAGTCTGAGGAGAACAAGTTAACATCTTTTTCTGTCCCTCTTTCTCCTCATTATCCTCCAAACCAACAACTTTCTCCAGGATAAGACAATGATCATGAGAGTTTTCCTTTCTGGGGAAGGAAGAGTAGGCAGGCAGAGCCATCCATGCTCCTGCCCTCCCATGCCCTTGCCCATCCTCATCCTTGCTGATTACAGGGAAGTGCCATTGCTCTGCTGTCCTGCATCTCCAGATCCTTCCTGCACAGGCTGACTCATCCCTCCATGTGCTCAGCCGACACATTCAGATGCAAAGTGACTCCTTATGCCAATTACATTCCAACCCTTTTCCCTAAGCAGGTTTTCCTCCATTACAGCTCCTCTCCCCCAGGCCTCAGGGTTTTAAAGGAGACTTTTCAGGTGGATTTTAGGGCCCCATCCCGCTCCCCCAGGGAACCGGGAGAAGTTGCTAGGCAGCAGTTCTCCCTGGCTGGCTCTGCAATGCTTTATGCAGTGATTTACGAGGCCCAGGAGAAGCCAGCAGCACTGAAATGCATCAGTTTCTCATTCTTGCGTTATTAAAACCCACCTTTATATGCAAATGCCACAGAAGACATCAAGGCCCCGAGCTCGATGAGTGCTTGGGGCAGGAAAACGACGTTGAGAAAGGACAAAGGGAGAGCAAGAAGGACTGTCCAGGATGGGGGAGAGCAGCCAGGGAAACTGAGCACAGGAAACAGCAGAGAAGATGATGATGATGGAGGGCAGTAATCCCAAGGCACGCCCCTGGATCCCAGCCAAAAACCTTAAATTCCCGATTTAATCCACCCCTCCTTCCTGCACAAACACTGCTCATGCCAGGAGCTGCCCAGGGAGGTTGGGGATGCATCCATGGGGATGCAGTCCCCACAGTCAGGAGATGGAGTCCCAGCTGAGCCAGGGGAGGCCATCCCAACCAGGATGCTCCAAGCTGTGCCAACAGGGCCTGGGAAGGCAGGAGCTGGCAAGGGTTCACCTGCCACAGGAGAAATAGTGAAGGTCCCCTCAGTTCAGTATGTGGCAGAGGCCATCAAGGTACAGGGAAGTGATTAAATGCCAGGTGGGGGAGGAAGGAGGGAGAATTATTTTACCTTAGGGAAGAAATAATAAGGGGAAAAAGCTCTCTAACAGCTTGGCACAACAGGAATTCATTATGGGACTGCCAGAGGGGTGAATTTGGGCTCCAGGAGCGTGACTTCAGCTTGGAACTGGGGACTTAGTACAGAGCCACGGGTGAGATCCAAGCCCCTCACATCTCCTGCACCCATGGAACACTGGGGACATAGCTCCCATGGGAACCACTTGCCAGCAGGGATTTCTGCATCACCTGGGATAGAACAAGCACTAAGGGACCCTTGGTGAGATGCAGAGCCCTGTGCCATGTCCTGTTTAATCCAGCCAGGAAAGTTGCACCTCTCCTGCAGCTCCGAGGTGGCTCAGAGGAGCCTGGCACCAGCTCTCACTGGTGTGCCAGCCGAAAAATCGGCCCAACAAGGACAGGGAGGGCTCAGAGGGCTCTTCCCAGCAAAAACCCTTCGATAGGGGACGCTGCCAGCAGAGCCGTGGGGCTGCTCCACACAGCTTGTGTCACCAACGCCATCAAGTGACTGCAGCATGGAAAGGGAGAGCAGCAGAAAGGCTGGAGTGAGGGAGAGCAGTGGGAAGGCTGGAATCTCTCCCCTGTGCCAGCCAGGAGCTCAGCACTGGCCCCTTGCCTGCTCCCCATCCTGCCTTTGCTGCTCTGGGATGTGCACTCAGTCTCCATTCAGGCCATGGGGCCTGCACTCTCAGGATGGGACCTGGCAGGACCCTGCATCCCAAAAAAATTACAAACAGTAGGACCCTGCATCCCAAAAAAAATTACCAACAGCTTAACGCTGCACAGAGTACTCCTAGACACACCCAGTCCACAGCGTGTCCCCTCACTGCCACCAAACATGTCCTGCCTCCCACACACAGCAGGCACAGGGCCATCCCACAGACCTGGCCAGGTGCCTCCCAACCTTGCACTGCATCTGGCATCCCAGGAGAAAGGGAAACCACTGAGGGTTAATAGCTTCAGCCCTCAAAATACACCTGTAATCCCATCAACTGGGGAGCACCTCAGGGCTGGGGACAGACATTGTCCCTTGGCCAGCTGTGCTCTGGACCAGGCTGCTACTGGATCGATTTTTCCCCCCCCCTCTTCTTTTCCATGACAATCCACTGCTCTTCCTGCCCATGGAGGGGAGGGAGACACGGAAGTGTGATCACCCCACTGCAGGCAATACCCTTGGCCAGACCCTCTGCCTGACTGATGGGGAAGGAGCTGATGCTGCTGCTGCTGAGACGTCCCTGTGATGTGCAGGGAGCACAGGGCTGCGAGCCAAAGCACGGGCTCCAGCCTCTCACAGGGCTGCAGCGTCTGTCCTAGCACTCCCAAGAGGCTGGGGCTGGATTTTATGGGATGGGAAAAGGTGTTAATGTGCCTGGAAAGTGGGGGTGGTGCCTGAAGCACTGCTTGGAGCTTCCTGGGTGTCCGTCTGTGTCTCTAAGCACTGATGTGCCCTCAAAAAATCAGTCTGAGCACGTGGAGTAAAGACAGGAGCAGAGTAATGCTCCTCTGAGGTGAATTTTCATGCACTGAAAAGGAAAAGAGAGCAAAACTGTGAGCACACAGCCTGGTTTCTGGCAGGACCCGACTCCCAGGAGTGGGCTGGGGTCCCAGCTGTACCACACCACAGGATCTGTGGCATCCACAGCCGACAACAGGACAGGGAGAGTCAAAGCAGGTGCTGGGATAAAACCCGAGGCAGCTCCACCCAGCTCTGCTGCCTGAAGGGCAGAAATCAGTGGCAGCCCGGCTGCTTCTGCCCCCCAGGACAGAAAGGCTGCCCTGTCAAGCCCAGCCCCGGTGTGACACCTTGCATCAGACGCATTTTTGAGCAGCTGAATCACTGCCCCGCCCTGCTGTAACCCCTGACCGGCCACAAGCTCGTTCCCTTGGAGATCGCGCCTCCAGGTCCGAGCTAGACCTGGGGCACATCCCCACTGCTCAGAGGACGCCTGCTTTTCTGCAGCTGGGTAAAATATTCCTTCCACGTCGTCTGTCTCAATCAACACTGACATCCAGTGGCTCGCCGGGATGACGACAGCCGGAGCGCCCTGTGGAGATGTACAGGTGGACAGAGCTGGCCAAGGATGCCTGTTGCACCACAGCCTCCCATCAGCATTCCTGCACAATCTCCACCGGGAAAAAAACACCCCCACTGTTTGAAAATCCATGACAGGAGAAGCCTTGCACTTCCCAAACTGTCAGAGCTCTCAAGTAGACTCACCCTTGGGAATTCTCCCTGGTTTTCAGGGGCAGCAAGGCTCAGGGAGCTGCCGAGGGACCCCTGACTTCACCTACCCAATCCACATCACTGCAGGTCATGACTAAGACATGCAGCAGGCCTCCAGCTGCTTTCCCCCAAAGCACAAGGCTCAAACCTGGCCAGGAAACTGGAATCAACCCCCTAAATATCTCTAGGAAGAGGAGGAAATGGGGTTTGAAAGAGCACCCATAGCACTGTCCTGTCTGGAAGAGCCCTGGATCCACCATGGCAGATCTGTGAGATACTCTCAGCAAAGGCTACAGGAGCTGTTCTCCCATCTCCAGCCTCCCCTTGCCTCAAACTGCAAGCAGAATATCCCATTTAATGGAAAACCAGGAAAACAGCCACTGCAGGCCCCCAAAGGGGGACAACAAGAGCCCCCACTGCTACAGCAGTGACAAGGATTGCTGGCCCCAAGGACACCCTGAGGCCTCAGATATGGAAACTGGGGAAAGGCTGGGAAGCAACTTCTCCTGCCAGGACCCAGTGGAAGCAGCCAGGTGCCCCTTCCCGAGGTGACACAGTGCCAGGCTGGGCCATGACTGACAGCCCAGGCAGAGACAGACTTTGGGGACTGTCAGCCATAACTCTGGCAAGTGTCTTGCACCACCAGTCTGGCCCCAAACTTGGGTGTCACAAACCTGGATTCCTGTCCCAAGCCCCTTCCTAGAGCTGTTAATCACACATTTCTGACACAGGGGTTAGTTAACCCCCACATTGCCAGGCTCACAGCTTGGGGGAAGACCCCTGGGCTGAGCCAGAGGGGAGTCAGACACCCCTTAGCTAGGCTAAACCTACCAGGCAGCCTGCTTCCCGCTTGGGGTGCATCCAGATGCAAGGCACACACAGGGCCCCCAGGAGCAGCACAGCCCTTCTCCATCCACCCCTGCCCTGCCCTGCCCTGCCCCAGCCAGTGTGGTGGATTCCAGCCAGGTCTCAGTGTTTTGACCCTTTCTGGGGGCATCAGCCCCCCTCACCCTGCCAAGGTCACTCCTCCTTCCCCCAAACAGTGTGTCCACAGATGGGTTATCCCACTTGGCTGCCCAGGACAGCAACAGCCCATCACCCCCAGCATCATCCCCCCGTCCATCCCTGTCCTCTGCCTGCACGGAGATGGACACAGTCACTACTAAAGTCTGTACAATTTTTGGGGAGGAATGGGATGTTCCAGGACTCACCATCCAGCTGGGAAAAAGCAAGGCTGGGAAGCAGCAGCTTGCAAAGTGTGGGCTTGTGCCTGCACAAATATTATGACAGGGATCTCTTCAGTGAGCAGCTTTGTGCTGGGATCGTGCACAGCCTTGGGAAGTGACACACACACACACCCCTCACACCCACCCCTGCGGAGCTAAAAAGGTGCAGGAGCAACTGGAGAGTAGCCACTGCTTTTCTTACCTTTCCTGGGAGAGAGGAGGAGAAGGAAGAAAGGGATGGGGGGGTTGGAGCAACTTCACCCACTCTTCCAGCCCCTCTGCGGCTGGGCTGGGGAGGGCAGGAGGGGCAGGAGGAATCCCGCAGGCGACAGGCACGGCTGCGGAGCGCTGTCTCTGGAAGACAGGGAGAGAGGGAGATGAGGAGAGAGGGAAAGGGAGGGAGAGAGGGAGAGGAGCAAGCGCCGGGGCTTGGGGTGGGGGAGCGCTGCACCACCAACCACCTCAGCAACCGGTGGCTTCACCCCCCGGACCCTCCCCACCGGGCAGCGGGGCAGGGGGAACCCGGGGAGGCCGGGGGGTCCCGGGGGGAGCGAGGAGGGGTCTTACCGAACGGGCTGCAGCAACATGTGCCCCGGCGGGGAGGCTCTGCCCGCAGCCGGGAGGGGGTCTGGCTCCCCTGGGATGGGGGGCTTCTGCATCCCCAGGGTGGGGCTCTCGTCCCCCACCGCTGACTCAAAGTGTCCGGAGCTGTCTGGGTGACCATCACCATCATCATCACCTAGTGGAGCCATTTGTTTTGTCAGGGAGGTAACCATGACAATCCCCTCGAACACCCTGGCGGTTCCCTCTCCCCTCGCTCCCCTCCTGAGCCCGGGGGCTGCGGGGGAGAGAACGGGCGAGGGGCGAAGCCCATCCGGGCAGAGGAGATGCCCCTGAGCTGGGCAGGCTGGTGGAAAAAAAGAGGCTGAAACTCCCCTCACCCATCCCCGTGATTTATCTCCCCGGGATTTTCCGCAGCAGCTGCCGGGAGGGGAAGAACCCACCGCATTCACCTTTGTCATCCCCTTTCTCTTTCAAAGGCAGGAAAGCACCCTAAAGCCCCCCAAAATCAGGATGCATCCCTGCTCACTGGCCTCCTGTGCAGCCCTAGGCTGGATCTCTCTTCCAGCCTTGCTATTGCCCCCATTCCCATCTCAGCTCCTGCACCCTCTCCTCCCCAGGAACATCCAAGCCCCTCAGCCACAGCCCCCACCCATGGGGGTCTAGAAGGACCCTCCCCACCGGAGCAATGCTGTCACTGAGGCATGAGCCTGGTGGGATACAGTCCCTGCCCTGAGCAACTTACACTTAAACCCAAGAAAAACAACTTGTAGAAAGGGGAAACTGAGGCAGCTGGGGGGACACAGACTTGGACAGTGTCCCAAAGCAGAACTGGACACCGAGCCTGGGTCACAGCACACCGAGGGTAAAGCTCCTCTTTCTCCCCCTGGCCTCCAAGGACACATCCACACTGCAGGATTGGGATGACCAGACATGTGGCACCCCTAATGACCTATCCTCTCCCCCAAGAACAATGTGTTTTAGAGGAAACAGCAAGAAACTCCACAAACAAATGCCTGATCAAGAATTTTTTCCTAAGCCCAGCTCCCGGGGCTGACTTCAGCCCTGATCCTCCAGAATTTATGGTTCTTGCCAGACAAATAAGTCAGCCATGGAAAAACACAGGTCCCGTGTTCCCAGTGCCTGTAAATGTTTGTTTACCACAGCTTGTGGCTTCTGGGAAGAAAATAACATATGCCAGGAGAAATCCTGGGATTCAAACCAACAAATGTGGTAGCAGCAGGGTATTTGTTTAGAAGATAAAGCAACATCTGATATGGTGGATGAGGCAAGTGTGAGACCTGAGGAAGACACATACAGAGTTGTTTGGGGGGAATTAATATTTAGTGCTGATGCTGAAGCTGCATCACCACAGTGATCAAAAGTGCTGCCCAGAACAGCTCACAGGGGCCTCCAGCAGGTGTTTGTTACCCCTCATCTTCTCCAGGCTGGCTTTGCCCAGGACACCCCAGCATGGATGAGGGCCAGCCCCTCCCAGGGAGCAGCAGGGGGAATGGGATGGGTATAAATGAGGCAAAACTGGGGAGGGGACAAGCTAGAAGTAGCATTTGAAGTCACCTAAGTGCCATCTCAAAGCTTGTGGCTTTACCCACCTGGGGCCAGGCAACAGCAGCACCTCCAACCACCACAGAGGAAGATTTCCAGTCCTGGTTCATGCCTGGGTGGATTCTGGGACTGGCCAAGCACAGGACAGGCTTTCCAGGCTCATTACCCAGCTCACCCAAGTGTACAAGTGTGGTGCTCTTGTGCTGGGAGATTCAGATGGGCTCAAAACTTACAAATAAAACCCAGAAAAAAACAATACTAAACCAAATCTCCTGCTGGATGGACAGCAATGAGCACTTCCCATGATCTCCATGTGTGTTCTGTATGTAAATGCCATTTTCCTCAGCCTGGAATGCTCTGAAAAAAGAAATAATCACTCTGTTGGGAGACTGTGATGATTAAAAAGTGATGGTACAGGGCTGGGCAGGGACTGCCTCCTCCTTCTCCTCCTTTTCCTCCTTTCCTTCTTCCTCTTCCTCCTCCTTGCAGCAGGTCTGTGTGTGGGCAAGGAAGATTCTGACCTGTTTGGGGTGTAAGGACCAGAGGTAATTTCAATGAAATTCCACTGTCCAACCTCCACCATTGTGAGCTCTCTCATTCCAGCACAGCCAAAGTCTGCTGGTTTAAATAAATAAGCGTTTATTTAAACGAATCTGAATATTTCTCTCATGTTTAAATGAATAAATATGTAATTGTATGACAGCAGAGTCTCCAGCAAATTCAAGGACCCTGCATGGAACCCACAGGAAACCCACACCTCCCGGAGCCTGTCCCTGCTCCAGAGACTGAGGAGAAAAGTCCTTCCTCATGGACAGAACAGAGAAACACCCAGCACAGTCACACCTCACTGACAGGCTGCATAGCCCTGAAAATCCCAAGGAATGATTGCAGCCAAGGTCAAGGAGCAGAAAGGAGGTGTTGGAAGGATCTGCCCCCAGCCAATGTTGTCTGATCACAGTTGTCTTCTTCTCAGTACCTCTGTTTTCCCCTCTCTAAAATGGGACTAATCCTGATTAAATGTATTTATGGGAGGTGTGTCTGCAAGAAAACATTAAACTGGAAGCATGAGCCTGTCAGCCTCTGGGATTTCCCACATTCATCTTTATTTTTACCCTAATTAACTAATTAACATCTCAGACTTGCCTTTGGCTGCCTGCTCTGTTGCCATTGAAAATCTCCTTGCGTTCAGCTCCAGTGTTCAGCATCCTCCTGTTGCCATGGAAAAAAACGCCATGATGTCACCTCCACAAATACAGCTCCAAATACAGACCCCAAAGTTCACGTGTGGGGCTGGGGAGGGATCCCCACAGACTGAGGGACATGGGGCTACCACCTCCATGCAGAAAACTGAATTAGATGGAAAAATATCAGATGATAATATTTGATAATAACAGGGTTTAGTTTAAGGAAAAAACCAACCATGGTTGGTATGAAGAGAGCAACAGTGAAGGGTCCAGCCCCACCTGGGATAAGATTTCTCAGCACAGAAAGAAATAACAGCTCAGTTGGAAGTTTCAGGCTGTGGGAACAAATGAAGTGTCTCCATTAAAGGGAATGGGGAATACTGAGACAGGGAAATAATCCTTGGTTTGGGAACTTGTGGCTGATGCCTGCAGGCTTGGCCATTTTACTAGTTCTACTGCATGGAATAAAAACACAAATTCAGACCATCCTTGAGAGCTGCTCTGTCAAACAAGGCTCAAGGAAGGGAATAGCAGCCCAGCAAGGAAATCCCACAGGCTCTTCCCACACTTCTTTCATTTCTACTTTCCCTTTTACTCCTCTTTATTCCAGGACCTTTAAAGAACAGGTTTGATACCAAGTCTAAGCTGGCTCCTGCCCTACAGCAGGAGCCAGGACGGAAATTACTCTTGCAGCTCCTGTCACTTCTAGACCTCCATGACTCATTCTCCTACCTTGTTTTCACCTCCACCCCTGTTCCACAGACAGAGCTGCAGTTCCCTCACAAATGTCACAGTGTCTGCGTGATTCTCCCCCAGCCCTGGCTCCCAAAGGGACTCCATTCCATGGGAAACAGAAGCTGCAGCCTCACACCAGATGGCACAGCAGGGCCTGATCCCCAGCCCCAAACCAGACATGGGGCACAGCCCCAGTCCCACCCCACATGGAGGGCCTGACCCCCAGGGATGGCCACATCACACAGGGGACTGAGCCCCACATCATGTGAGACACAGGCTGACCCCCAGATCATAGCGGGGTCCTGATCTCAGCCCCACAGCATTCAGGGCACCAGGCCCCTGACCTGACCACAGTGCCCCTCAACATACAGGGGACCTGAACACCCAGCCCCACACTGCACAGGGCTCACAGCCCCACAGGGCACCCAGCCCCACACTGCACAGGGCTCACAGCCCCACAGGCCACACAGGGCTCACAGCCCCACACTCCACAGGGCTTACAGCCCCACAGAGACCATAGTCCCAATCTGCACAGGGCTCACAGCCCCACAGAGCACGCAGGGCTCACAGCCCCACAGAGCACCCAGCCCCACACTGCACAGGGCTCACAGCCCCACAGAGACCATAGCCCCAATCTGCACAGGGCTCACAGCCCCACAAAGCACGCAGGGCTCACAGCCCCACAAGGCTCACAGCTCCACAAAGCACAGGGCCCACAGCCTCACCCCACACAGAGCTCACAGCCCCACAGGGCTCACAGCCCCACAAGGTCACAGCCCCACAGGGCTCACAGCCCCACAGCGTCACAACCTCAGTCCACGCAGGGCTCACAGCCTCACCCCACAGAGCTCACAGTCCCACTACTGCACACAGGGTACACAGAGCTCACAGCCCCACAGGGTCACAGCCTCACAGCCCCAGAGGGCTCCCAGCCTCACCCCACAGAGCTCACAGCCCCACAGGGCTCACAGCCCCACAGGGTCACAGCCTCACCCCACAGAGCTCACAGCCCCACAGGGCTGCCAGCCTCGCCCCACAGGGCCACAGCCCCACAGGGTCACAGCCTCACCCCACCCCGTGTCACCTGTCCCTAGCTCAGACACCCCGCTGTCACTCCTCACGCCCCGTCCCCTCTCCCGCCGCCCCCGGAACGCGCTGTCCCCGGAACGCCGGTGCGCGGCCGCGGTTCGCGGGTCCGGGCGGTGCCGGGGCGGTGCCGCGGGCGCGCAGGCGCCGCTCCCGCCCGGCGCCATCGCGGCTGTTGCGGCCACCCCGGGCCGGCCATGGCCACCGACTCGTGGGCCCTGGCCGTGGACGAGCAGGAGGCGGCGGCCGAGTCGGTGAGTGCGCGCCGGGGCCCGCGGGGGCTCGGGATGGCCCGGCCCGACCCGGCCCGGTCCAGCGGCGCGGGGTCCCCCGGGCCGCGCGGCCCCCGCCGCCTCCTCACAGAAAACAGCGATGGCAGAAACCCTTTTCGCCCCATTTTCTGCCGTGGCGGCAGGGAGGGCCCGGGGTATCCGATTGTCCCTGGGCTTGGGCTCTTTCTTTATAAGCAAAACCCCAAATTTTTATTTATATATATATTTATTTATTTATTTACTTACTTACCATTATTTTTAAAATTTCTTCGCCTTCATTCATTTTTTTGCGTATCCAAAGGGCAGAGACATCCTTGCGATCCCCCTCACCCTCCATCCAGACACTGCACCGCTTCAGGCACTCACCCAGCCTCAGCTCTGTCTTCCAGCATCCAAAAAAATTCCTCTTTCTCTCATATTTTTTTAATGAAAAGATGTAACTTTGTACCTCAGAAAAATCGTTTTCTGTTTTTTCTGTGCTTGGGCACCAAACACTAACTGAGGATGTGGGGAAGGTCCTCAGGGCTGCTCTCCCTGCACATTTCAGGTGGTGAAACAAATTCATCCTGGGGCAGCTTGTGCCAGCCAGGACAGGGCACAGATCCTATTTCCATCCTGGAATGCTGATTTTCTCCCATTTTGCATCAGCAGAGCTATTGGGGAGTGGAGGCTACAGGACAGAAAACCCCTTCCCTGTGTTGTCATTACAATTTAAAAAACTTGTATTTCTGTTAAAACTCCTGCTTAGAAATAGTTATATTAAAACTCTTGAAATCAGGTTCCTCTTGTGTCTTCATCCCTTCCAGTTGAGCAGGGTTTGTGCGATACTTGACAAATCCAAAGCTCAGGTTTTCCTGTCTGGAATTAGAATGTAGGGAGCTATATTTGAATTTCTCTGATTTAGTGTTTTTCCTCATTTCTAGTTGAGCACTTTACACCTGAAGGATGAAAAAACCAAACCAGATGCCAATGGTGAGTTCCAGCTGCTCAGATGGGCTTGGAAAGGGGGGAATGTTTCCCTGTGGGGGTTCAGAGCACTGCTGCCAAAGTAAATTCCTGGTAAATCGTGAGATTCCAGGAGAGCTGAGATTAAACAGCAGCACAGACTAAATATTTTGGTGTCTCAGGGAGCTGTGTGAGCAAAATCCGTTGGTGTGGTTGCTAAACTGTACTTGGAGCTGGTGCTTGGGTTTCCTCTGCACAGCAGTGGAGCAGGGCAGTTCTCCTCAGGAAAATGAGCTGTTTGTAGATTTTCACGATGTTCCAAACAGCTCCTCAGGAAAATGAGCTGTTTGTAGCTTTTCCCAGGATGTTCCAAAGCTCTGGGGGTGTGGGCTGCCCCCGAGGCCTGAGCTCACCTGTGCCCCCAACCTGTTCCCATCCAGGTGCCGTTGTCAAGGCAGATGACAATGTGGAGAAGACAGAGGATGAGGAGAAGGGTAAGTGCCTTCCCGAAAAAAGCTTTGGCAAGGAAATTAATTTAATTTAATTATAATTTTATTGATTTAATATATACTTAAAGTAAGTCTGCCTTATGTCTCAGGACCGCTGATCTTGTATCCTGCCCCAAGGACTTAATTGTAAGACATGTCCTACCTCCATAACACTTTTAAAGGCATTGTGTCCTGTAATAACTTGGGAGACTCCTGGATTAGAGTGGAGAGAAATAAGGGGATAGCAGTGTCCTCAAGGCAGGACTGGATACAGGAGCAGTTGGATAACCTGGAGCTGGGATTGCTGTAGCAACCAACAAGTTGCGTTTATGCAGTGGCTGCTGAGAGGTGGGTAAAGGCTCACATTCTTTCAGAAGGTGTTTTAGGAAACAGAATTAGTAGCAAAACCCCAAAGTGCAGCAGTTTAACCTCATTTGGATCTCTCGTATCCTCAACCCTTGTGATTCAGCTCTGAAATCTTTTAAAGTACTGTTTATCCTCAAACCTTCCTTAAAAATAAAACCCTGGGAGGTGTCTGCCCACATGTCAGAGTGAGGGTTGAGGAGGCCTTATCCTGTCCCAGGTAGATGCTAAGCTAAAAGAATCTTAATAAGCAGAGATCTGGATGTGTTAAAGTCCCCCTTAGAACAGTGCTCGTTTGATTTGTCTTCCTGGGTGTTAAATGGGGGAATCTCTGGGATCTCTCAATGTCTCATCCAGGAGATTTGGGCTCTTCAAGCCATTACACTCTAATGAAGAATTTCAGTATTTGGAGGGATTTTGTCCCTTTTAAGTGTCTCAGGAGTTCAGTGGGAGCGAGACCTGGAACAGGCTGTGACTGTTGGATTCATGTTTTCCACCTCCTTTCCCAGAGGACAGAGCTGCCCAGTCCTTACTGAACAAGCTGATCCGCAGTAACCTGGTTGACACCACAAATCAGGTGGAGGTGCTGCAGAGGGACCCCACATCACCCCTCTACTCTGTGAAGTCTTTCGAGGAGCTGCGCCTGTAAGTGCCTGCTGGGAGGAGCCAGAGCCTTCTCTTCATGGAGCTGTCAAATCCTGGGATCAGATATATTAAATAGCCTCCCTTATAACTGGATTTTTCAGTTTGTCATGGGGAGCCTTATTTTTAACCTCTGAGAGAGAGAAGTTTTGCTGTAACTGGCAGAACAGATATGAGTTTGGAGCCCATCAGGTAGTTGGAACCTCTCCCTCATGTCCTGAAAAATTCTTTGGTGGCATAGGAGATACCACCTAAAAGTACATGGGTTTGTGTATCAGGTTACTGCCAACCTGTCATTAATAAGTGACCGTATCATTTGTATTATTTAAGTGCAAGGAGAGTTGGTTTATCTGGGTGCCTGGTAGGGGTTTCCATCTGAAACAACAGCAGTGAACAGCACAAAGGGAACAGCTTATCTTTTCCAGCAACACTGGATTTATGTACTGGAGACATCAGTATTTTCTGACTTCCTTCCCTTTGACAGCCTCTACCAGTGCAGCTTTCAAGGGATGATAACTGTGTTTAAGGCATGGTTGATGGATATATGTATTAATATGCTGAAGGGTACATCCTGTTGGAATTGTTGTGTTTGTATTGATCTCAGGTTTGTTGCTCTACAAGCTCTGCAGCAAAATGGAGCTAAAGAGCCTTCTCCCCATGAAATGCCAGGATGTTTTGCTTTGTTAGTGTTTGTGGTTGAGTGTCTGCAAAAAGAAGCTGAGGTCCTGCAGTGCCTGTTAGACTAATTCATTCCTGTGTTTCAAAAGGCAAACAATCCCAGGGAGTTAATGACAGGGACAGCCAGCCTAATTGAGTCTTCATTTTGTTATGACTCGGGGTATCCTTGGCAACTGGTGCAGAGTTGGGCTTTGTCTGTCCTTGCTTGGAGCAGCACAAGGTTATGTTTTCAAAGAGCTTTTGTTCCAGCCATCGTTGGAAAGCAATACAGGATTTTTGCAAAATTATATTGTGCTGAATGGGAAGTTACTGCAGTGGGAAATGTGGGCAGGAGACCTGTAACCTGCTTGGAAAGGAGAGCTCTTCTGAGAGCACTCACAGCATCCAGGGAGCACCTGGGGGTCATCAGCTGAGAATTTCCAGCACCATAACCCGGATTTAGGTTGTTCTGGGGTCTCCTTGTCTACACAAGTGTCTGCTGAGAGCAGAAAACTCCCTGGAGAGAAAGCAGCAGATGAGAGTTTGCTAGCCAGCAGTGTCACCACACAGTTCTGGGTGTGAGGGCTGGCTTGCAGCCACAGATCACAAGGTGTAGTCACAGCAAACTGAGCTAATTATCAGTCATTTACCTGAGCCAGCATCACTCAGCTGTAGTACAGAATCCACACAACCTGCTGAAGTCCTTGCAAGGATCTCATGATCCCTTCATCCTGTTCCTCACGCTTTGTCCCACGTTTGAGTCATCGAGGAGTGATAATTTTGGCACCAAGATTAGGCATGGCTGAGGAAATGGGACTGGCCTGAAGGACAGGATTAACACTTTCTGCTCTGTGATTCCTGGATTGTCTGAAAAGCTGCTTTGGAACAAACAGTGCTGGCTTTAGACACAGGCTTTGCCCTTGAGCTGGGACAGGCAGGCTGACTTATTAAATCCAGGGGTTTTTGCAAAGCTCCCTGTCTAGACTTCCTGTTGTCACTTATTCCAGGTTCCAGATGCTGACCACAGTTGTTTCAGGGGTGGAGTTGTAGCAGAGACAGCTCTAGAATGTCTTCTTGAGGGTTTTTCTCACCTTTTTGTACGCAAGTGAAAACTAGATGAATTTAAATAGGTCATGATATGAAAATTTCTCTTTTCAGGAAACCACAGCTCCTGCAGGGAGTCTATGCCATGGGCTTCAACAGACCATCTAAGATCCAAGAGAATGCCCTGCCCATGATGCTTGCTGAACCGTATGTACACATTCTTCCTACTCTCTACCAGAATAGAAGGATTTGAAAGGTTCAGTGTGCTGCTCCTGAATTTTGGGTGGGAGGAGGGTGATGGAGAAACTCCCAGGGGATGGAGAAATGTCACAGTGTTTCTGTGGTTATTAACTATGTGACAGCAGCCCTGGATTTGTCCTTTTCCCAGGGCTTGTACTGAGCATGCCGTGCTGTGGGGTTTGGGACGTTGTTGCCAATTTCCTCATTAGTTTGGGAAGAAATAATACAAAATGGCTCAGAAATCCTGGGTGGGTAGGAGTAGCTGAGGTGCTGATTTTCCTCTCCATAACCCTGAGCTGGAACATGTGAGGTACTGAGACACTGGGGAGGAAGTGTGAAATGGGAAATGACTGAGAGATAACCACAGCTCTCCTTCCAAATCTCCATAACTGAGAAACACAGGAGGAGAGTGTTGGGCAGGAAGAAATTCCTGCCCCTTGGAGCGTAGCTGGTCAGGTTGGCCATGCCTGCAGAGCAGGGGTAAATGTGACAGGATTCAGGTGCCCCCGTGGTGCTTCACCCTCTGAGCTGTGCCTGCTGTGCCCCCAGCCCGCAGAACCTCATCGCGCAGTCGCAGTCCGGGACCGGCAAGACAGCTGCCTTCGTGCTGGCCATGCTCAGCAGGGTCGAGCCTGGGAACAAGTATCCACAGGTAAACTCTGGCATGGGGCTGTCCCGGGGCGTGCCTCACCCTGGCCGTGCAGTGCCATCTAGTGAGGAACCTGAGCTGCTGGAGGCCTTCAGATGTAAATCCATGGCTTGATGGAGCCGTGGTGTTATTTCTTTAAACTGCTTAGAGGGGATGGAGGTTTGGGGATTTATCAAAATGCCTTCAGTGCAAAAGATGTGGATTTTGCTCAAAGCTTGTTCCTGTCAGTCCTTTCTGTGCATCACACAGGATGCTATTGCTCTGCGAGTCTCTGAAGGGTGAGATAATACAGATGTTATAATTCACACTATCACAATCAGAAGCTATTTCTTAATTACAATACATTATAAGCATTTCTTAGCTTATCAGCTTTTATCACACCATACTACTAATACCTTAAAACTAATCATCTAAAATTACCCCCATAAGTCTTACTACAATATATCTTTCATAGTTCTATTTCTCCAAAATATTTACTCTTATTTATAAAGTCATTTTTAAAAACTTGTTTCTCATTCCATTTCTCTCTCAACAATGTTTATCCTATTTTATAAAATTTTTAAGCAATATATGTTTACATACAAATGTATACTATGTGAACCTTCTATCAAACTTTGAGAATTTTCTACAAATCCATTTCCCACATGTCAGGAATTAAATTTTTCTGTGAGGACTTAAATCAGAGAAATAGTGCAGGCTGAAGGAGGTTGGTTAAGTGGCTTTGGGGTGGAAGAGAAGGTAACTGTGACAACAGAGCAGACAATGCCTGGAGAGGGACTTTTTAAATCAGATTTCCTCATGAAATGATTGAGAAACTGTTCAGCCACTTGCATATTTGTCTTGAAGAAAACTTCAACAAGGATTTTAAAAAGCAAGTGTAATAGTGTTGCCCTGGATGTTGATCACCTCACTCATTATCCTTCTGTTCCTCCAGTGTTTGTGCCTTTCCCCAACATACGAGCTGGCACTTCAAACAGGAAAAGTGATTGAACAGATGGGAAACTTCTACCCGGAGCTGAAACTTGCGTATGCTGTCCGAGGCAACAAACGTGAGTAAGGGGAAACACCACAAACAGGACTGAGGGAATGATGCTCCTCAGGTCACCAGAGCAGTCAGGTGGTGAAATGGCTCGGTCAGAGAGGGCCGAAACATTTCCCTGTCTGCAGAGCCCCCCTAGAGCAGCCCTTCCTTCTGTCTCGGCAGTGGAGAGAGGGCAGAAGATCTCGGAGCAGATCGTAATCGGTACGCCCGGCACCGTGCTGGACTGGTGTTCCAAACTGAAGTTCATCGATCCCAAGAAGATCAAAGTGTTTGTGTTGGATGAGGCAGATGTGATGATCGCCACCCAGGGCCACCAGGACCAGAGCATCCGCATTCAGAGGTACGGAGGGACACACGGACAGTGGGGCTGCAGTCGGGATTGGTGTCCTCACCAGTGAAACAACAAGACTGAAATGACAGATTAGCTCTAGTCCAGGGGGTTCATAGAGGCACAATGTCAGGGGATGACAAGCAGTTTCATTTCATAGAATAACACAGAATCACAAGATTTGAAGAGACCTTCAAGATCATCCAGTCCAACCCAGCCCCAACACCTCAACTAAACCCTGGCACCCAGTGCCACATCCAGGCTTTGTCAAACACACCCAGGGATGGGGACTCCACCACCTCCCCAGGTGGCCATTCCAGAACTTTATCACCCTTTCCGTAAAAGACTTTTTCCTAATATCCAACCTGTATTTCCCTTGGTGCAGCTTAAGGCTGTGTGCTCTGGTTCTGTCAGTGCTGCCTGGAGAAAGAGCCCAGCCCCAGCTGAGCACAGGCACCTTTCAGGAGCTGTGCAGAGTGATGAGGGCAGCCCTGAGTCTCCTTTTCTCCAGGCTGAGCACCCCAGCTCCCTCAGTCATTCCTCACAGGGCTTGTGTTCCCAGCCCCTCTCCAGCCTCGTTTCCCTCCTTTGGATGCACTCAGGCATCTCGATGTTCTTCCCAAACTGAGGGCCCAGAACTGCACACAGTGCTCAAGGTGCAGCCTCACCAAGGATATGGGGCTGCACAGAGGTGCAGCCCTGTGCCAAATACAGGGACAGAATGAGCTCCCTGCTCCTGCTGGCCACACCATTCCTGATGCAGGCCAGCATGCCATTGGCCTTCTTGGCCACCTTACAGAATAAAAATCCTGTCCCTGGAGCAGGGTTTATTCCTCTTTAAGAAGGTAAGTCTGGATGCCTGTGATCCATGAGGGAGTGATCATGGGTGGGGAAGATTGGTTTTAGTCTTTCCAGCCAATGAAATAACTGGTTCCAGGGCTATGGTTTTCCTTTGCCTGTAGCATGAATTCCATCAGGATATCAGGAGGTGACAGTATTGTGTGGGAACCTTCCCTATTTCTCTCTCTCTTTCAGAATGCTCCCCAGGGACTGCCAGATGCTCCTGTTTTCAGCCACTTTTGAGGATTCTGTGTGGAAGTTTGCTCAAAAAGTTGTTCCTGACCCAAACATTATCAAACTGAAGCGTGAGGAGGAGACCCTGGACACCATCAAGCAGTATTATGTCCTGTGCAATAACAGAGATGAAAAGTTCCGGGCTCTCTGTAACATCTACGGGGCCATCACCATCGCCCAGGCCATGATCTTCTGCCATGTGAGTGCTTCCAAGGAATGTTAGTCCTAGTGACCCCTCAGAGTCTGCAAGTGCTAAAACCAAGCCAGACACGGTTTCTAGAAAGGAACTGAGAACAAAATTGCCCTTTTTGGCTTCTCTGGCTCCATCTTTAAGGGAAATCCCAAAAGCCACGTTAGTGCTGGCTGGTTTGATTCCCTGGGTTTGTCCATCCAGGAGACAACATTGGACTTTTTTATTCCTGATTGGTCACTGTTATCCCTGAAGTCCTCGGAAGCAAAGATCAGAGTAGTGCGCATTATTCCAAAACTCTGAACTGAAAAGGAAAAAAAGTGGGGTTGGAAAATGGATGAAAATAGGCCATAATGAGGGATTGGGAAGTCTTTTGCTTCTCTAGCTGATACAGAGCTGTTCCTGGGACTTCATTTCCCTCAGGTAATTGAGGATACACCTCTGGGATCTCACTGTGAATCATACTGAGACTTGGTTTTCTTTTTCTGGAAGCTGCCATAATAATTTTTAGGGAAAAATCAATACTGACAGCACCAAACAGCCAGGCAAAGTGAGCTCAGACAGGATGAAAGTGTTTGGAATCTGCTGCAGCAGTGTGCTTCTAGGCTGTCTCAAGACATAATTGGAGCTCAAAAAACTGTTTAATTCAAGGCTGTGCAGAGCTCTGTGGGATTTCACAACTACATTCAGGTCTGACCCTGCCATTTTCCAAGCTGAGTAGTTGTGGTTTTGTGACAAGTTTCATGAGTTTGCAGTGTACACATGTAGTGTCAGTCTCCAGCAGAGTGAAATCCAAGGAACAGAGCACAAAGAAAAGGTGTCTTATTAATCAGGGGCTCCTGTGGTGGCTGAGGTGTATTGTCCTCCTTCTTACACAGTTTGTAAGTGAGACAAAAACAGAGCAGCCACAGAGCTTTCAGTGGGCCCCCAGAGAGGTTCATTGTCACTTTTCCAGCAGTAGAACCCCATCTGCTGTGTGTTGCAGACCCGGAAGACGGCGGGGTGGCTGGCGGCCGAGCTGTCCAGGGAGGGCCATCAGGTGGCCTTGCTCAGCGGGGAGATGATGGTGGAGCAGAGAGCGGCCGTCATCGAGCGCTTCCGGGAGGGCAAGGAGAAGGTGCTGGTGACCACAAACGTCTGTGCCAGAGGTAGGATATGGAGGAGTGGGGCCAGGTGATGCTCTAGGGTTTGAGCTTTTATATTTTTCATGTATTTGTGACCCTGCAGTTCTTTAGTGTGTAACTCCAAACCCCACACGCAGTGCCAGCTGCTGTTCTCCCGTTTGGGGCAGACACAACAATTCCTCTCCAGGCCTGGCAGTCAAGGACACCTCACTGCCTCAGGTTCCAAGAAATTAAACAAAAGGGAGCTGGGGGGAGCAAACTTGGGGTAAATGACTTCATTACCTGAAGCTGTAATTGGAGGATTAACCCCCAATATGCAAATGAACCAAATTTATAAAAGTGAAAAGTGAAAACCTGTGGTCCATTTTTGAGTGTGGCCTCTGGGGAGCTTTGTCTGCCTGAGATGTACCTGAAGGCACTTCAATAAATACACCCACTTTTTATTCCCTTTATTTTGTCTGGCCTCTGTTTTTAGGTGGCCTGGAAAGGCATCCCAGGGAGAGCTGCAAGCAGCACTTCCTAAGATAACACATACCCCTGGCCAGCTCACAGGAAGAATTCACATCCTCAGGTGTTCCAGTTGGGAGAAATTGGTGTTCTTACACTGTGTGCCTGTGGGCAAACACAGGATTGCTTGTTGGCTTCCTGCTGCTTGAGATGGAAAAGTCCATCCTGTGAGAGTCTGGCACCAAGCCTGCCTTGTGCTGCTGACATTCAGAGTTTGCAGTGAACATGTGCCCAAGTACGGAAAAATGAAAACCAGTGAAATCCAGTTCACTTTCCCAGTAGGAATTTGTGGTGTAATTTGACATCCTAGAACAGTTAAGACAGGATCATACTTGAAAAAAAAACAAGTGGTCTTTAGAGCTTTGCAGGGAAGGAGAAAGTTTCTGACATACTTGAGTGCTGGTAGAATTTCCAGAATATTTAAGTGCCTTTGGCTGTTTCAGTGGGACTCTCTTCCCTAAAGCTCAATAGTTTTTATTTCCACCCCATGAGGATACTGTGGAAAAGCTCCATTTCAGAGTGTGAGGAGGCTGTTCCTGCTGCAAAAAGATTTAAGTGAATTTGTGTAACCCGATGCTCTCTTTTTGCCAGGGATTGATGTAGAGCAGGTGTCTGTTGTTATCAATTTTGACCTGCCTGTGGATAAGGATGGCAATCCAGACAACGAGACCTACCTGCACCGCATCGGCCGCACCGGCCGCTTCGGCAAGCGAGGGCTGGCCATTAACATGGTGGACAGCAAGCACAGCATGAACATCCTCAACAGAATCCAGGAACATTTCAGTACGTACCCTCAGGCTTTCTCCTTTCTCTGAGCTGTTGAATCATTGCAGAATTTGATTTGTTGGATGCTGAGCAGGTCTCAGGGTGTTTGTTGAGCCTTAAATGGGTGGCAGAGGAGCACAGCAGGAGTGTTTGGTGTAGCATCACTTGGGATTGTGACCTGCTGCCTGGGACAGGAGCAGAATAAATCAGGCTGTGTTTGCTGTCTGCCTGGATAGTCCTTGAAGTGGATGTTCTGGAGTACCCAGATGGGCCTTTGATAAAAGGGAACAGTTTTAATTTGTATTTTTAAAACCTGACTGAACATTCCCTGATAAACCAGAACTCGGGTCCAGCTGAGGAGAACAGCGTTCCCTTCTCTGCTCAGTGTTAAGAAATCTGACTTATTTCTCTTCTTTCCCAGACAAAAAGATAAACAAATTGGATACTGATGACTTGGATGAAATTGAGAAGATAAATAACTGAAATAGCTGCTGGAACTGGTGTGTGCCCTGCTGTGGAAGCTCTCCCACTACAATTGGATCAGCGTTTGGATTGGCACAGCCTCTCGGCTCGTCCCGAAAAGGACTCTTCAAGATATGAGTACACAAAAATTACCTCATGTTCAAAATTGCAGTTGGACTTCAAATTGTGCAACTATGGGGAGGAAGAGGAAATGTTTACAGAAGCTTTTAACATTTCTTAGTTTAGCCTTAAAATGGGATGATCTTTGGAATTCTGAGAAATACACTTGCCAAAAGAGAGGCAATAGGGAATACCTAAAATTTTAAAAGGAAAAAAAAATTATTATCTTTAATTGGAATAATGTACAGCATTAACCTGATCAGTTTAAATCCAACAGCTGAATATATAACGGACATAAGGAAAGGAAAAAAAATTTAAAAAAAAACCAAACTAAAAACCCCAAACAAGGCAGCTGGTTTTTGGCTAAATACTTAACTTGTACAAACTAGGATGTCATTCTCTTTGGCGCTCCCCTGAGCTCTTTAAGACTCATTTCTGGCTTTCTGATGGATTTGCCCTGCTTTTCCTTCCATAAATTGTCCTGAGGATGTCTCCAGTAGCTCCTACTTGCAAACACAGGTGCCGTGTGGCTTTGCTGGGCAGTGTTTTCTTTTCCTTTGTCCTGGATTTGTTGGGATGGCCTCTCTGTGTAATGTGGGTGGTGGTGACACTACAGAAGTTCATCCCAAGTGTTTAACCTGGCTATGGTGTGGTTGGGTGGGGTGGGAGGGGCAGTATGAAGGGAACTGTACTAATGGATTGCCTGATTAAATTCACCTCTGTGAATGAAATTCACCATGTGATTAAATGCACCATGCTCTGAAGCTCAGCATGGGTAATGTACAGAGCTGTTGGGCTTCACCCATCAGATACAGGATTGAAAGAACAAACAAATCATGATAGCCTGGACTGACCAAAAAAATGTACCCTTAGTACACCAAATTTACCTGTTGCAGTACATTTCAGTACCAGAGTTTTGAGTCAAATTGCTCAGCCAAATTGCAGGTGGGAAGTGCTCCATAGTGCAAAATAGGTTGTTGGTCCCTGCCCCAGGGTGTTCCATGGAGAAGGAAGGATTCACAGCTCCTGGAGAAGGAAGGATGATGCCTCCTGTGTGTTGGGACCACTCTCGTGCACACAGCTGGACACTGTGGGCTGTCCCCCAGCCCAGTCTCCAGGAGAAGGAGGCTCCTGAACCAGAACTTAGGGTGCACAGCTCTTTGTTGGGGGGAAATGGGACATGCATGAGCAGCCATGGGCCTGCTACTCAGCGTGGGAATCATGTCAAAACAAATGTATAAATTGTAAATTTAAACTGAATTGTTTTCTTTGCAATTTTGGCCATCATATTCTGTTCAAAGACAGGAATATGGATCCTTTTACCAAGTAAAAAAAGGCTCATTTAAAATGTACCTAAAATTTTAGGAAATTGTGCACCCTTTTATCAATTTGTATAAAGGCTTTAGTGAAGAAAAAAAAAACAGCTTAAAATTAAACTTTTTGTATTCTGGGGTGTATCTATTTTTATTCTGTTGGAATCCTATTTAAAGTGGCAGGTGAGTGAGTGCTTGCGTGTGGAGTGGAAGACTTGATTTAATCACCTACTTTCCTAGTACAGTTGAATGACCTGGTGACAGCAGAGTATTGGGTTGAATTGTCATGGAAGCTGCTGCTGGTCCTGTGTGCTGTTTCTAATGTACTTTTAATTGGAATTAAAGAACACATACTGAACAATCCCTTTGCTGACTTCTTGCTTGAATACTTTGTTGGTGTTTAAAAGCCTCAGTAAGGACATTCTCAGTCAAAAGTCCTGGTAAGTTTTATATTTGTGACAGAATTAATTTTAATGCTGAAATTCTTAAAAGATTCCCACTAAGAAGTTTGTTAAATGATGCCACACAATAAATGAGGTCAGATAAATATTGTTCTTCCCCCCCTGCTTCTTATGCTGGACTTAGAATTGCTGCTAAAATCTCCCCAGAACAGTTCTGATTGGAAGAGAAGAACTGAGGGAGAAAAGAGGCGTTTTCCCTGTGCTGTGCTTGCCTAGATCAAAACTTGATACTTTTTGCCCATCTTTGGAGATGCTGTAGCCTGGGTGAGGTGATTAGAACCAAACTCATCCAGGAGGAACATCCTGCAGCATGAGAAATCCACTGTGAGCCAAGTTACTCTGAACTGTCTGATTGTTCTGTTCTTGCTCAGAGCCCCTGTGCTCTCACAGCTGCCTGGTGCTCCCCAGCTCAGGTCACAGCTTGTCACTGATGGATGGAGAGTGCTTCCTCCTTGGCTGCAGGCTTGTGTTGAGCACAGGGTGCAGGTACAAACTTCAGGCAGGTGGTGTGGAGGCAGCTGACCATCCAAAGGCTGATTGGGGCAGCCCCTGAGGTATTTGCCGTCAAATTGGAGGTTTCTTTAAAGCAGGTGTGATGGATAAACCTCAGTTCATGTAAATCATTTAAAGTTCAAGTTTCAGCCTAAAAGATTTTATTTAACACAGGATGGAAATACTCTGAAACACAGGAGTAACAGTACCCACAACAGGAGAAATAGGGAATTAACTACCTAACTCTGAAGGAAACCTGGAAAATGGTCCCTTTTCCTGAAAGCAAGTGATTTTGTGGTTCTGTTGAAGGCATCCATATGTTTTGATATCTGTGACTGCTGCTGAGTCATTCCCATCACCAACAGCAGCAGGGACCACTGTTCCATCAGATGCTGGTTTTACAAAGCTGCTGGACTCTGAACACTTGGTTTAGCATCAGGTACCACACTCAGAGCCAGCACCAGCAAACAGCTTTCTGCTCCTGTGGTGTTTGTGCTCCTGTGCAGAGTTGGTTTGGCATTTACACTGAGCTTCAAAATAAATTTGGTTTGCCTCAAAACATTTAAACTCACTCATCTGTGTGGCAAGTGTCCATTGTTAAAGGAGATTAGAAATTACTGCCTTTGAAGTTCCATTAGAAACTAGAAGATATTTCTCTTTTTTTAGCACAAGCACATTGTGTTTGCCTAAACATGCTGAGTCACCCAACCAGCCTTTTAAAGATGGTGCAGTAAAAGATGGCTTGCTCTTTGAGCCAGATCCCAGTCAAATCCCATTAATATCTTATTTAAAAATCCCCTAAGCAGCACTTGCTCCTTGGACTAACTCACTTCAGTGTAAAGGGGTTAAATGGAATTATCTGTAACATCCCTTCTTAACTATCCACCTCTTCTTACCTATGGATCACATGAGCCAAATAAGAGAAGGAAAACTAAGGAGAAAATCCTGTTGCTCCCCAAGACATCCAAATTAATAATTATTTGTTCTTAAAAAGATGATTTAGTCACAGTTAGAGCTGGACTGAGGTTACCCAGAAAGACCTGAGTCCTCACAGCTATTTTAAAACCAGTCTTGCAATTTAATACTTCACAATAACTCATTCCTGTGTTACTACTGTTATTTCCAGATGGGTTTGGGGTTTGATCTCCTTTTCAGTCTCTTGAGAAGACATTTAAGATAATGATAAGCTATTGAAGGTGGTCCTGTAGCTAAACCAGTTCTGTTTCTACCTTCCCAAATGGTGCTTCTGCATTCAGAGAAGTGGTACCTTCCCAAAACATGGAAAAGGACAAGAGGAGAGGTCTTGGAAACCTGAGTTTTCAAAGAACATCGGGAACTTCAACAAACCAGAAAGGCTGAAGGTTGGTGGTGCTGAGGCAGAAATTTGTGATGGCACAGGTGACACAGGCTGTTCTGTATGAATCAGGTTAATGCATCTGAAATACTATTTTCTGAAATACTATTTCAAGTACTATTAGATATCCCTAACTCTTCTTCCTGGGGATTTTGTGGGAGATAGAAGATTAAGAACTAGGTGCAGGAAGCATCAGACTCTCAGTTTTTTGAAGAAGCAATGCAGCTCACTGAGCAGAAGGACCACAGTGTCTCTGTGTGCCTAAAGATCTGCTGCATCGTGCTGCTCGTCCTGTCGGATGCACAGCACGGACTTGGGCAGGATCCTGCACTCCTGAAGGGACTTTGTAAGGTCAGAGAAGCTCCTCCGGGGCACCTCCATGGTTTCAAGGCTGCAGTGTTGGTAGTTGGCCAACAGTTTCTGTCCTGCCACAGCAAGGACGGTCTGGAGGCTGTCAGAGGGCTTGAAGTGGTGCTCAAACCTCTGCCCAGAGGGAGACCGGACAGCGAGCAGCACGTGCGGCTCTTCCAGGCTTGCAGGGAGCACCCAGGGGCTCTCCTGCCTCCCCTGCCCTCCCCACTGCTCAGGGGCACAGTGCACGTGTGAGCTCTCTTCAGTGGGAATGCCACTTCCTGACAGTGTGCTGGCAGATCCCTGTCCTCCAGAAAAAGCCTTGGTGGCTTTTGGAGCATCCTCCTGGCCCTCGCTCACTCCCAGCCGGTTGGTGCGTTCAGCCAAGGCTTCCACGGCGCTGCTCCCTGCGCCCTTCCGGCTGATGGAGGGGAGCACCCGGTACCTGTTCAGGGAGGAGGAGGAGGAGGAGGAGGAGGTCTTCAAAGGCACTTGCTGCAGGAGCTTTGGGATTTTCCCAGGAGACACCTTGGCAGGAGGGAACGCTGCTTTTGTGAGCGGCGCTCTCCGGCTCTTCACCACTTCCTGAGGAGAGGCTGCCGGCAGGGAACTTGGCACGTGGCATGGACAGGCTTCCGTGCCCTGACAGTGGCTCAAGCTTGGCCTCTGTCCCTTGGCAGATTTGGGCCTGGAGACGTGCATGGTGATGGTGCTGCCCCACGGCAGAGTGGCTGTGCCCAGAGGGAAGCGGAGCTGAGCTGGTGCTGAGTCCTGGAAAGCCGCTGTGGCCATCGCACCTGTGGGGCAGGAGCAGAGGGAAAGGTTACAGGGACTGGCCAGGAGTCTCCAGCCTCCCTGAGGCTCCCACACTGTGCTCTGTGTCAGGTAATAAATCTGGGGTATCACTGCATGGACACCACTGGGTATCAATCACTTGGGTATCACTGGGTATCACATGGGTATCACATGGGTATCACTGGGTATCACTGGGTATCTATCACTTGGGCATCACTGGGCATCACTGGATATCACTAGGTATCAATCACATGGGCATCACTGGTATCACATGGATATCACTGGGCATCACTGGTATCACATGGGCATCACTGGATATCACATGGACATCACTGGGTATCACTAGGCATCACTGGCCATCACTGGATATCACATGGGCATCACTGGGTATCACTGGGCAGCACTGGGCATCACATGGGTATCACTGCATGGGCATCACTGGGCATCACTGAATATCACTGGGTATCACATGGGCATCACTGGGTAATCACTGAGCATCACTGGGTGTCACTGGGCATCACTGGGCATCCCTGAGCATCACTGGGTGTCACTGGGCATCACTGGGCGCCACTGCAACCCTGCTGTGCAGTAAGGGCTGAGTCCCAGAGGGTGGGAGATGTGTTCTTTGGAGGGACTGGCTTTGGCAGGAATTGTGTGAAGCTGACCCGGAGCTTTGGGGAGTTGTGCTCTTTGCCACTGAATGTAAGTTTTTGATGGAAAGAACAATTTCTTTCTTCCGAAGCTGGAAACTCTGTGAAATGGGAGAGGAGTGAAGCTCAGAGCATAGCTCTGGCCTTTGCACTGTTCCTGCAATGGCAGATTCAGTTCCCGTTGTGGATTTTGGGATAAGACTGACTTCACTTCATATTTTAGATCTATCTCAAGACCATTGAGATTGAAAAACCCTGATTCAATACACATAAACCTGTTCTGACTCTCCAGAGACCAAAAGTTTGGTCCAAAAGTGCCCAAAATTTTCTCAACAGAGAATGATTTACCTGAGGGAATGGCTGGAGCTGTGTCAGGTTTAGGCTGGATATCAGGGAAAGGTTCTTTCCCCAGAGGATGCAGGCACTGCCCAGGCTCCCCAGGGAATGGGCACAGCCCCGAGGCTGCCACAGCAGCATTTGGACAAGGCTCTGAGGGAAGCACAGGATGGGATTGTTGGAGTGTGTGTGCAGGGCCAGGAGCTGGGCTGGATGATCCCTGTGGGTCCCTCCCAGCTCAGGATATTCCATGATCCTGTGATACAACCTCCACTGAGGAGGAAGCCACGTTCTGCTGCGTGTTTCCCAGAGGAAGCTGTGCCTGGAGCTCTCAGCTATGCCAGGACAGACAGCCCAGCCCCTGGGTCACAACCTCACAACAACGCTTTGGAGAAGTGCCACAGGGAACCTCCTCTTCCATTCCTGTGGGTTTTGTGGCAGCATTTACCAAGGGGGGGGGGGGGGGAAGGTCACCTTGGATTGCTTGGCATTCTCCAGAAATGACACAGTCACATTCAGCTGCTGTTTGTCCCCCAGCAGTGCATTGCTCAGTGCAAACCTCAGGAATTCAGCAAAGCCAAGGGCAAAACCTTACACCTGGGCTGGGGCAATCCCAGGCACACCTGGGTGGAGGAGGGATGAAGAGCAACTCTGGGAGAAGAATGACCCGCAGGGGTCCCCAGCCCTGGAAGGACCTGGAGCTGCTGGAGAGAGCCCAGAGAAGGCACCAGGATGAGCAGAGGGATGGAGCAGCTCTGCTGGGAGGACAGGCTGAGAGAATTGAGATTGTTCAGCCTGGAGAGAGGAGGCTCCTGGGTGACCTCATTGTGGCCTTCCAGTACCTGAAGGGAACTAATGGGAAAGATGGAGAGAGACTGTGGGCAAGGGCCTGGAGTGCCAGGACACAGGGAATGCCTTCCCACTGACAGAGGGCAGGGTTACATGAGATCTTGGATTAAATTGTTCCCTGGGAGAGCAGGGAGGTCCTAGCACAGGGTGCCCAGAGCAGCTGTGGCTGCCCCTGGATCCCTGGCAGTGCCCAAGGCCAGGCTGGACAGGGCTTGGAGCAGCCTGGGACAGTGGAAGGTGTCCCTGCCCTTGGGAGGGGTGGGACAAGATGTTCTTTAAGTTCCCTTCCAACCCAAACCCTTCTGGGATTCTATTCTAAACCAAACAGAGAGAACAGCCCCTGTGGCACTTTGCCAGGGATGTGTTTGCTATCTAACATTTCATTTCTCCTCCAGCTCAGCACGGCCAAGGCAGAGTCCCAGCACACCCTGCCCAGCCCCAGCTGACAGACCTGTCCCTCCTGAGCCTCCAGCGGAAGGGGACAGGGACAGTGGCCCAGGTGACTCATCCCAGCTTCCCAGGAGCCCGTGGGAGGGACAGGGGCTGCACCTCCTCCTTACTGCTGCTAACAAATAAACTCCAAGGCAACAAGGCACTGAGGCACAACTCCCAAGCACCCGGGAGCGCTGACAAATATCCCCAGCCATGCTGCCACTGCCAAGAATGAACCCCCAGCCAACCAACCTGGCAGAAGCCTTGGTGGGGCCCTCCGTGAGTGCCTGTACTGCCCCAGCACGGTGCATGACAGAGGGGACAGGCTGAAAACCGGGTCTGGTGAGGGCTGGCATGAGGAACCACAGCCAGGGAGGGCTATGCCCCCAGGGCCTGGGAGGCTGGGCACTGCACAGCCCTGACCCACAGCACGGGATCCCAGCTGGGCCAGGCTGCAAGGGACAAGGGCAGCTCAGGTGGTGCCACCTCCCCGCCCCAGCAGGGCCAGCCCAGGGCACAGAGCACAGAGCACAGCAGGGCATGGGGCACAGGGCACAGAGCACGGGGCACAAGGCACAGGGCACGGGGCACAGGGCATGGGGCACAGGGCACAGAGCACGGGGCACAGGGCACAGAGCACGGGGCACAAGGCACAGGGCACGGGGCACAGGGCACAGAGCACAGAGCACGGGGCACAGAGCACAGAGCACGGGGCACATGGCACAGAGCACAAAGCACGGGGCGCAAGGCACAGAGCACGGGGCACAGGGCACAGAGCACGGGGCACAAGGCACAGGGCACAGAGCACGGGGCACGGGGCACGGGGCACGGGGCACAGGGCACAGGGCACAGAGCACAGAGCACAGAGCACGGGGCACAGGGCACGGGGCACAAGGCACAGAGCACAGGGCACGGGGCACAAGGCACAGGGCTGTGGGCAGACGGGTCTGGGATACCTCTGTCAGGGACACTCTCTGGGCAATGTATTCCAGGTGTTTAAAGAAGTCCTTCCTCATGCTCAGGTGGAACTTCGCGGGCATCACTCCCTGCCCACTGCCCTTGTCCTGGTGAGGGCTGGCCCAGCCCCACGAGAGCCCTCGGTGCCACAGCCCGGCCGGGCCCACAGCTGGGTCGGGGGCTGAGCCCACGGCCGGGCCCACGGCAGGAGCGCAGCCCCGCCGGCAGAGCGGGGCCCTGTAGCGCGGCTCCAGAGCCCCAGAAGCAGCCCCCGCTCCCTCCCCCGGTGCCGGTGCCGGTGCCGGTGCCGGTCCCGCAGTGGCCCCGCCGCCCCTCACCTGCCCCGCGCCCGCCTCACGGCGCCGTTACCGCGGCCACCGCGGCGCTGCCGGGCGCGCGCCACGCCCCGCCCACAGCCACGGCCCCGCCCATGGCCCCGGCCCCGCCCCCGCCGCGAGCCGGCCCCAGCCCCGCCCGTGGGAACGGGAACGGGGAGCGGGAATGGGAACGGGAATGGGGAGAGGGACAGGGAATGGGAACGGGAATGGGGACACGGAATGGGGAATGGGAACGGGGACAGGGAACGGGAACAGGAATGGGGACAGGGAATGGGAACGGGAACGGGGATAGGGACAGGGAATGGGAACGGGAATGGGGAGAGGGAATGGGAACGGGAACGGGGATAGGGACAGGGAATGGGAACGGGAATGGGGACACGGAATGCGGAATGGGAACGGAGACAGGGAACGGGAACGGGAACAGGAATGGGGACAGGGAATGGGGAATGGGAACGGGGACAGGGAACGGGAACAGGAATGGGGACAGGGAATGGGAACGGGAACGGGGAGCGGGAATGGGAACGGGAAAGGGGACACAGAATGGGGAATGGGAACGGAGACAGGGAACGGGAACGGAGACAGGGAACGGGAACGGGAATGGGAACGAGGATAGGGATGGGAATGGGGATGGGAACGGGAATAGGAACAGGGTATGGGGAATGGGGATGGGGATGGGGAATGGGAACAGGGAACGGGAATGGGAACAGGGAACAGGAATGGGAGCAGGGAATGGGAATGGAGAACAGGGATAGGGACGGGAATGGAGAATGGGGAACGGGGATAGGGATGAGGAATGGGGATGGGAACGGGAACGGGGATGGGATGGGAAGGGAATGGTGATAGGGAATGGGGATGGGAACCTGGACAGGGAATGGGAACAGGAACAGGGACAGGGAATGGGGAAGGGAATGGGAACAGAAAATTGGGATGGGAATGGGAATAGGGAATGGGAACGGGGAATGGGGATGGGAACAGGGAATGGGAACGAGAACAGGAATAGGAATGGGGAATGGGGAATGGGGAATGGGGAATGAGAGTGGGGAATGGGAACCAGGACGGATGGAAACGGTGATGGGAACAGGAAAGGGTACAGGGATAGGAATGCGAGACAGAACAGGGATGGATGAGAATGGAGATGGAAACAGGCAGGAGTGGGGCAGTTGGGATGTCCCAGGACGGATCCCGGGATCAGGGGGCGGGGGGGGAGGAATGGTCAGGATGTCCTGGGATGGATCCAGGGACAGACCCAGGGATGGGGCAGCTGGGATGTTCCCGGGTGGACCCAGGGCTGGGAATGGCTGCGATGTCCTGGTGTGGATACAGGGATGGGGACAACCAGGCTGTCCCGGGTGGATGGAACCAGGGCTGTGCTGTCCCAGGGGGTCCTGGGGATGTCCCCAGCCTCAGGGACAGCTGTGACCCACTGTGGGCTCTGTGACACGGCCCCAGGCCTGGCGTGGCACAGGAGCAGCCCCGTGACTTTGGGAAGGTTCTGGAAGCTTTGTCCTGCCGGACATGGAGTGCGGGGAGCAGGGGGTGCTTCAGGGCTCTCACAAACTCCAGCCAGAGGTGACGCTGGTGCTGGGGTGTCCCAGCCCTCCTGCAGGAATTCCCATTCCTCCAACTCACCCAAAGCAAAACCACAGCGGTGCCACCCTGCTGAAACACCCAAATCTTTGGGGTTTAGCCCCAACAGTTTAAAACCAAGGTGCTACAGCCCCTCCTGAGCAAAGGCAGCAGGATGGGAGCACAAGACTGGCTTTAACCTCCCTGTGATTCAGTGGCCACTGAATCAAACCAGACAAATAACCCCAAACTCATGAATTCTGAGGAAAACACCTTTCTAAAATTACACTTTACACACAAGATCACAAGGGACCTAAAACAACTCTTTTGGGGGAGTTTCTTCGTGCTGGGAAAGCTGCAGCTGGGAGGGAGGGGGAGTCCTCCTGATCCCCCCTGGCTACAAATGATCCCTGAGTCAGTTTTCCTTCTGGGAAACATCCCAGTTTTCCTTCTAGGAACACTCCATATTACACCAACCTTTTCCATCTCCCCCCATTAATCCCTTCCTAAACCCACTCCTACTTAAGCAGCTGCTGCTCCCACTGACAGATGCCCATCGAAGGCAGCAAGAAACAAGCAATAAATTTCCACCATAAACCTGGGGTCTCCACCCTGCAGGGTGGGAGGATCAAGGCCAACCTGTGCACTAAAAAGAAATAAAATAAGTAGGGAAATAGTTTCCTATCAGCTCACCCCAGCCCAGGATGTTTAGCAATGTTGCAGATCAAAGCACACGGGGTGTTTGCACTTCAGTAAGGGCCTGAGCAAACAGATGGGTGGGTGATACCCAGCTCTCCTTGCTCCACAGGAAGGCTGAAAAGTTCCACATTTCCAATGGGATAATAACTTCCACAGGTGGTTTTTAAGGCCTCGAGTTTGTGGGTTAGTTAAAGACAGGGTTTAGCTTCATGTGGGCACTCCCCTGAATGGGTCCTCCACAGAGAAGGAGGGTTTTAAATGAGAGTATTTGGTTAAAACCACGATGGGATCCCAAATCCACATGATCCCAGCTCTCTGCTCTCCATTTATGTCTCTGGACAATGCTTTCCACACAGATTCATCAAAACTCTACAGCAAAACCCCAGATTTCCCCCCCAAATCCAAGGGCCTGCCAAAGCAGGTGCAGCACAGACAGCAGCTACCACAGTAGGGAAAACCTTCTGCAGTTTTGGAAGTATTTTGTGGAGGAAGGGGGGAAAGGATTGATTAATTTATTATTAGGGATGCCCTGGTTTTAAAAGTCAGGTGGGGAAAGCAGGGGTTGGGGTATTTTGGAGTGGTTTATTGTGCAGATGGCGAGTAGGGAGGCAGGTGAGATGTCACTCCCCATCCTTAACAGGCTTGCATGGGGTTTTATTCCACTTGCAGCAGGAAATAAAGGGTTAGAGGGAAGGAAAACCCTGGGACAGACAGCTCTGCCACCCTGGAGGGCAGCTGAGAGGTGACATCCCTTCCAGTGTCAGCTTTGGTGGCTCTCAGGAATTTCAACAAAGGTTTCTTGACTCCAGACCAGTCTGGAGGTCATTTCTTCACAATTCCCTACCCCAAATTCCCCTCTCCAGGAGTGTGGTTAATCCCTGAGGGTGGGGCCCTGCATACTGCCTGAAACCTGCATTTGTGTCTGTGTTTGCTCTTGGCCCCACGGTTTCAAGGGAAAACAGCAGCTTTTGTTCCTTATCTTCTCCGCTTTTCTGTCTCCCCCGTGTCTCTGTGTCATGCTTGGGCTGTGGTAATTAAATAAACTGTATTCCCAAAGCATTCCAAGTCGGGTTTTCATGGCTTTTTCAGCCTTTGCTGCTGGTGGTATTACTTCACAGACCCCTTGCCTTGAAAACCTGAGGGCAGGACAGGAAAACTGCAGACCCAGGATCTGCAGTCCTGGTGTTTGCTGTTCTCCCTTGCAATTTGGCACAGCTGGATTTGAATGCAGCCATGGATTTGGGGGGGGGGGGCAGTTGCAAGGAGCCAAGAGAAATCTTTGAGGCTTCAGGGGGTGAGTTGGCAAAACTGAGGAAATACTGAGCCCAAAGTGCTGCCTCCACACCTGGAACAAGGATTCAACGTCCTCTGAGGTGCCATCCTGAGTGTAAATCACTTTTGTCCCACTTCTCCAGCCACCAAATCCCATGGATTTTAAAACCATGGCCATGGCCAAGGCCTTGAGTGGCCTCATGCAGGGATGGAGATGGCCTCATGCCCAGTGATGAGCAAGATGATGGAGGAAGAGTTGGTGCTCACTGCAGTGGGAAAACTCATGTTTTTTGGGGAAGAGAAGGATGGGAATCGGCTCCCTGTTCCTGGCAAGCCTGGCTTAGGACAACTGACACCATCAGCACAGACAGAGGAGGGGGTGGGCCTCACAGGGATATAAACCCACCCTGCTGAGCTGGCAGCGCTGCACTGCAGGTCCAGGCAGGGTAAGAAGAGGGGATTTCACTGCCCTGGTGCTCATCAGGCAGCTCAGGGCATGGGGGGAAGGCTGCAGGTCCTGAGCTGCTCCAGCAGCCCCAGGCAGGACAAAGCACTGGGTCCCTGCCAAGCCCCACATCCCAAACTGGGATACAGAGCAGCCAGGATTCACCCGGGGATGCTTCCAGGGCTGTGCACCCACAGTGACAGCAACGTCACCTGAGGCACTGCCCGGGTGCACCCAGCTCCTCTGGGCACTGGAGAAGCTTCTGTCCTGCCCTGGATCATCACCCATCCTTGTTGTTCCCTCTCCAGGGCAGCCCCAGGATGAGGAATCTCCTCCTTGCCGTGCTCCTGGCTTGTGGTAAGTGCCCTGCTGTCCCTGGCCAGGCCAGAATCCACCTACAAACCCTGAGCCTTTGTGCACAGTTCAGGTTTTTGTTTAAATCTGGCAGTTTCTCTCCAGTGCTTCGTGTAGAGCTGCTGCAGTCCTGGAGGGCTGGGGAAGGGGAGCCTTTGGGATGTGCAGATTTCTTTTGGGAGGCCCTGGAGCCTTTGTCACCTTTCCTGCCTGTGCCAGGCCCATGGCTGATCCTGGTGATGGGGGATTGCAGTTTGCAGCACGGCAGAGCCGGACTAGGGGCTAAAATATCTTGTGCCAGACCAAATCCAGAGGCTGTAAAAGCCAGACTGAAAAAGCCATCCTCCCTGAGAGGAGGCTGTGGCTGAGAGGAGGCTTTGGCTGTGGCTGCCCCCATCCTAGAAGTGTCCAAGGCCAGGTTGGACAAGGCTTGGAGCAAGCTGGGACAGTGGAAGGGGTCCCTGTCCATGGCAGGAGGTGGAGCAAAGCCAGATGGGCTTGGAGGTTCCTTCCAGCCCAAACCATTCCATGATCCCGTAATTCTGGAGGAGGGGATAAAGCCTCTCACGATTCCACTCCTGAACGCACCCGTTTGGGCAGTGCCAGAGCAGGGTGATGCCCGTGCCTGGTGCGAGGTGCAGGGATGCCCGCGGGCTCCCTGCCCTGCCGCAGCCCCGCTGTGCCCCCAGGGCTGCTCGGGGCCGGAGGCAGCGTGCTGGAGCTGGAGCGGATGATCCGGGCGGCCACGGGCAGGAGCGCCCTGCTGTCCTACAGCTGGTACGGCTGCTTCTGCGGCATCGGCGGCTCCGGGAGCCCCGTGGATGCCACCGACCGGTGAGTACCGGAGCGGGCCCACGCCCCCAGCTCCCGAGGAGGCGCTCGCTGGCTGCCTCCCAGCGCTGAGGGGTTTGCACCGCTCCCCAGCCAGCTCCCGCCGTTCCCTTGCCACCTCCTCTTGCTCGTCGCCTTCAGTTTGAGGCTGGACCTTCCCCTGGCCTCCAGCTGGGCCGAGGGGGGCTCTGGGGGCCGCGCTTTGACCTGGTGTCCCCGCAGGTGCTGCCAAGCCCACGACTGCTGCTACAGGAGGCTGAGGGAGGGCAGCTGCAGCCCCCTGATCACCCCGTACAGCTTCACCTCCAGCGATGGGAACATCACCTGCAGTGAGTGCTGACCAGGCAGTGGGCAGCAGCAGCACCACCCCCAGCCCCCTCCCAGGCCCAGTCCCCATCCCCATTCCCATCCCCATCCTCATCCCTTCCCCATCCCAGCCCCATCCCCATCCCCAGGCCCATGCCCAGCCCCATCCCCATCCTCATCCCAGCCCCATCCTCATTCCCATTCCCATTCTCATCCCCATCCCAATCCCCATCCCCATCCCCATCCCCATCCCCAGCCCCATCCCATCTCATCCCTATCTCTATCCCTATCCTTATCCCTATCCCCATCCCCATCCCATCCCCATCCCCGGAGCAGAGCACACACAGGGGCTTCCCCGTTTGAATCCATCCCCGTTCCCGCCCGGCTGAATCCATCCCCGTTCCCGCCCGGCTGAATCCAGCCCCGTTCCCGCCCGGCTGAATCCAGCCCCGTTTCCCCCGGCCGCGATGATTAAACGGGCATTGAGGGTGTGGGCAGGGCGAGTCCCGGCACACGCTGCTCTTTCCCCTTGCCCCGGGGGAAAGGCGCCGCAGGGCTCCGTGCTCGCCCCGCAGGTACCGAGCAGAGCTGGTGCCAGAGGGAGACCTGCCTGTGCGACACCGCGGTGGCCTCGTGCTTCGCCAGCTCCCTGCACTCCTACAACAATTCCTACCGCTTCTACTTCAAGCTCAAGTGCCAAGGCAGCAAGCTCCAGTGCTGAGGAGGGCGAATCTGCACACTGAGTTCCAGGTTTTGCTTTTCCCCAGCAAGAAAAGCTTGGGCTGGGGGCTCACTAAAGGCAGAGCCCCCGAGGCTCCCTGTGAGGTGCAGCTCAGGGTGAGAAGGCGACACACACCACGAATGGAGACCCCACCAGTTCCTGGAAAGATGCACCAGCTTCCTCTTTTGTGTCCCTTCCTCCTCTCTTGATTTCATTTCCCAGCAAAGATATCAGATACAATAAAAGGGATGCAAACTGGTTCTCCATGGTGTTTTTCTGTAAGGGCTGCAATGGTGGCTGCCCAGTTTGGGGAGCACTTCCACATCCCTCAGCCACATCATCTGCCTGACACCCCAAAACTCCCATGGTCCCAACAGGGCTGTAATTCACACATCTATCCCAATGTGGAGCTAGAAGTTTGGGGAACAGGGTGCCCAGAGCAGCTGTGGCTGCCCCTGGATCCTCTTTGAAATGTCCAAGGCCGGGTTGGACAGGGCTTGGAGCAACCTGGGACAGTGGAAGTTGTCCCTGCCATGGCAGAGGTGGCACTGGATGGGCTTTAAGGTCCCTTCCAGCCCAAACCAATCTGGGATTCTATGAATTTCTAATCCCTAGCTCAGAGGGCACATCCCAACAGCTTTGTGAGGAACAGAACAGTCCCAGGAATGCAGTAAGAGGCTTCACACCACAGGGATTTCTAAGCTGGATGTCATTTTTCTGTTCCTCTTGTCCAGAGTCAGGACAGCCTGAAGCACAGCTCAGCACAGGGAGAAGCTCACAGGAGTATCCCCAGTATCTTCTGGGATGTCTGGCTTGTGGCACGTGAGGATTTTACTAGGAATGACACAACTGCTCTTTTATATCTATTTCCTGCTATAAACAATTCCATATAAAGCATCTCATAGAAACACATTTTGTTATGCAAACACACTAAAAGCAGGAAAAAAGCATGAGTACATAAATTAATTGTAAATTATTAATGAGGCAGTAATTAGCCAGAGGAGCATTAATGGGCTGTGAGCAATTCAGATAAGCACAAGGCACATGCCAGCCAGGGAGCATCACTCAGTGACACCAGAGACAAAGCGGAGCCGGAATCAGGGCTTGGCTGAAAACTTTGTCAGTGGAGGACAACAAAAAACTATTTTTCCAGCACAAAAGACAAAAAACAGACAAGTCACCTTCCTTCCTTAATGTCCTTCCCAAACCAAATCACTCTGGGATTCCATAATTCTTGGAAATAAGGGTTAAAGAATAATCATCCACAGAGGAAGGAAGACTTCAAAACCTTGACCACTTACATTATTAGACAAGTGCTAATTTAGGAGGGCAGTTGATGACTGAATGGCTCCTGCAGGAGGGTGTAATGAGGGGGTGGAAAAACCACAAGGAGAGAAATAAAGGGAAGTTGGACTTTCTCACCTCAGAAGATTAATTTTGCTTCTGTTTTCTCATGGTGAGTGAGGGTATAATCATCCAGTGTCTGCCCAGCCTCGTGACTCTGGGAACTGCACATTTAGAGATGCTTTCAGTGCTGCCCAAAGAAGTGATAACTCTCCTTGAGCCACCTTACACCTCCTTGAAAGCCCCAAACTTGTTGTGTCCATGCCCAGCTTGAGCCAGATCTGTTCTTTTCCCCCCTGATGTGGCTCCTTGGTGCTGGGAAGGGCAGAGGAGGAGGCATCTCTGACCGAGGCAGAGTGTGTTTGCTTCCTCCTCAGGCTGGAAGTGACGCTGCTTTTCCACCTCATCCCACCCAGCACCCACCCCGTGCGTGGGGTACGGGGCTGGGCCCTCAGGGGATTTCAGGCATTCCTCAGAAGGGGAAGGATGGCACCTTCTCCATTGCAGGGAAGGCCAGTCAGCAAGACTTGGGTCAAAGGAGACCCAGGCAGATGGGAGCAAGGTATATAAAGGAAGCACAGCTGGCTGCAGGGCACTGCAGGCCAGCAGGGCTTTCCCAAGGTAAGTGGGGATGGAGGATTGCTTTCCCTCTTTTCCTCCTTCCACCAGAAGCTGGGCAAGTGCCATGCTGGGAAGCAGGATTGCAGGAGATGCTGCCTGAGATGCCAGCCCAGAAGAGCAGTAGGTGCAGCCCTTGAGGGCTGAATATCCCCCCAATTTTTTTCCTTTTCTCCTGATTCTGCTTTTTCTCACCTCTCCCCCATCTGATTCCCATTGCTTCCCATCCCTGATGCTTTGTGCTGAAACAAGGGGGCATCTTTACCCCCTCGTTGCTCCTACTCTCCAGAGAGAGGGAGAACCTCTGCTCCTGGATGATGAGGAAAGAAAGAAGGTGGTTGGAATAACAGAGAATGGTTTGGTTTCCTCTCCCAGAGCCATTAGAAGGATGAACTCTCTCCTCGGCCTCTCCGTGCTGTTTGTGTGGGGTAAGTGTCCTCTCTCAGCCCCAAGGCTCTCTGTGCAGTTACATCCATTGAAATTAGGACCAGGCTGGTGATTTCTCCACCTCTCCCCATCACCAGCTCTCCCAGACATGCCACAACTCTCCCGTGCCAAGGTGGGAACACATTTCCTCTCTGTTGTGTTATAATTTCTAAGACATCCCCACCCTGGTGCCAGTTTGGGGGCTGGAGGGATGGAGCTGCTCTTGAGGGGGCAGGGAATCAGTGGTCTCCCTGATTTCCCCCCTCCAGGCTTGTCCCCAGCCCACGGGAACCTCTTGCAGCTGCACCAGATGATCTCAGAGGCAACAGGGAAAAATGCTTTTCTGTATTACGGCTTCTACGGCTGCTACTGCGGGCTGGGGGGCAGGGGGCAGCCCAAGGATGCTACAGACAGGTGAGAATCCACTTAAAAACCCCCTGCATAGACACGTTCTTGAATATTTTTAAATTTGTGGCATGAGGGGGAGAAAATGCCATCCCCTAAAGCTTCAATCTCCTGTGCAGATGCTGCCAGCTGCATGATGCTTGCTACGAGAACCTCCAGAGGTACCACTGCGATGCCAAGACACGCCCCTACTCCTACAGCTGGCACTACGGCAGCCTCTCCTGCGGTGAGTAGGGCCCTGGAAAAGGGGGTGCCAGCCCCCCCAAAGCCGGGGCTGACCCTGGGCTCCCCTCGTCCCGCAGGTCAGGACTCCCGGTGCTCCTTCTTGTCCTGTGAGTGCGACCGCAGCCTGGCGCTGTGCCTGAGGAGAAACGCCAGGAGCTACAAGAAACGCTACCGGCTCTACCCCAACTGGCTGTGCCGGTGATGGGAGCTGGGATGCGGCGTCGGGATCGCCCTTCATCCCTCTGCCTGTGCTGGCCACACCAGAGCCGCTGTAAATTAAATCAGCGCGGAAATAAACAATGCTCGTGTTCAACGTCCCCGGTCCTCTGAGAGCTGCTGCTGGGCAGGGAGAGAAATCCCCGTAAATAATCAACATCTTCCCAAAACTTTCCAAGAACTCGGGCTCGGCCCCTGCGTCAGCCGCGGCAGAGGGGGGCTGGCCGGGGGAAGGGGCGTAGCGCTCCTGGCTTTGGGACAGACGAATCCTCTTGGAGCTTCCAGTTGGAGCTCGCGGGCTGCGCACGGAGGGCAGGCTCTCCCCGGGAGGACAGACGGACAGCGAGCACCATCCCTGGTGAGCGACACCCCCCTCACTCCGCTGCTGTGGACAGAAAAATCCGGGGGGGATGTTGGGAGGAGGCAGCGAGCGGCCCGTGCCGGTAGGAAAAGCGAAATCGCTTCCAAATGGAAGCGGTGCGAGGCTGCCCTGCGCCGAGAGAGCTGCACTGGGGGCCAAAAGCGGTGGGACGGGAGGTGAGAGGTGCTGGAGGGGTGGGACAGGAGCTGGGGGATGCTCAGGTGACACCACTCGCTCTCGGCCAAGAGGCAGCAACGCTGATGCGAGGGGGCACAGCTGCTTTCCTCCCTCCAGATGTTGGCGTTGATCCGATTTCAGAGGAAGCTTCTCACGGCTGCTCCTATCAAACTGGCCATGCTGCCTGGCTGAGCCTGTCCCCTGTTTCTCCTCCCAGGCCCAGGTGAGAGGAAGATGAAGGTCCTGCTGGTGCTGATGACGCTGTTTGCCTGCTGTAAGTGCATCCCTGACCCACAGACGAGAGCCAGGCTCATCCCCAAACTCCTGTGCACTCCTCAGGGGGACTCCCAGCAAAGCCTCCTTCGCTCCCCAGTTCCCCAGGCCTCATAACTCATAAGAGACACATAACTTACCAAAAAAAAAAAATCACATTTTACGGTCACTCTAGGTGTGTTCACAGCGCACGGGAAGCACCCACGCCCATTCACACCGGGACTCGAGGGAAGCACCGTAGGAAACCTGACTGCCCATGGATGCTACAGGGGATGGGGCACCTCGAGGGCTTCGGTGGATCGGTACAGGCAACGCTGCCCCAGAGGGCTAACGCTGGGTAACCCCGGGGCTCTGCACCACCCCAGCAGCCCCCGCTGAAGCTTTGCAAAATGCAGACCGGGTGCTTGGCAGCAGCAGGAAGGAGTCAGGTTTTCGGGAAGCAGGGAAAGTGATGCAGGGTTCACCCCTAACTCCATCCCGGAGTGGGCAGGGCGGTGCCAGTGACAGCTGCCCGGTCCGTGGGATGGCACCAGAGCAGGGGGACGTTCCTGAAGCCGGGATGCGGGGCAGGGCCTGCACGGGGAGGCAGAGCCTTGGCGTGGGAACGGGCAGGACACAGAAGCTTCTGGGCGATCCAGAGCAGGAGGAAGCAGAGCTGGCGGCTCTCCCGCCCGGCTGGCAGAGCCTGTGGCAGCTGGGGCGGCAGCAGCCGGTGCCACATTCCCGACGAGCCCAGGCTCTGCTCCTCCCGCAGGTGCTGCCTGCTCCGAGCCTGCTGCTATGCCAGGCTGGCAGCGCGGCGGTGCCCGGCGGGACCGGCCCAGGCCCTGTCTGCGCCCCGGGCGGGGATCCCGTCCTGCAGTGAGTGCTCGCCCAAAGGGGCTCGGGACGCCCCTTCCCGCACCATCCCCTGTCCGCGGCCCCCTTCCCGGGCTGCTCGGAGCTCTCAGGCTCGCTGTCGGTGCCGCAGGTTCGGGGACGCGCTGCCAGCGAGGCGCCTGCAGGTGCGAGAGGGCGATGCTGCTGTGCCGGGCTCGGCTGGGCCGGGCTCAGCTCCGCCGCCGCGCCGGGTGCCGGGGACGAGCCGGGCGCTGCTGAAGCAAGAACTCCCTTTGCGGAACCATCTCCGGGCTGATCGGCGAAGGGACGGCGCCGGCAGCGCCTCCCAGCCCTGGCGAGTCTCCCCCTCGGGGCCTTTTGGCTTCCAGGCGAGGACAGGAACCCTCCGGTGGAGCCGCATGCGAGGAGGGGGAGCGGCGCTCCCTGAGGTCCAGCACAGCAAAACAAGGGAGGAGGGGACCCCTGCCCCTGTCCCGGGAGGGGCGGGATGGGAAGCGTCCCCTTGGCAGCCTGTCCGCTCCCTCCGCTTCTGCTTCTCAGCAAATTCCCTCCTGTTGCTCCAAAATAAAACCAGAGAGCCCAAAGCACCGGTTCACAGCGTGCAGTGATTCAGCTGAGCCCAGTGACCACCCCTCACCTCTCAGACAGGTTTCCTGTTGAAACCCAGCAAAAACGACACTTGAGAGGTGACACAACTCACCCCTGAACTGCCCCAACTCAGCTCTAAACCTTCAGGCTCTGAAAAGGTCCAGTTTTCCTGAAAGAGGGAGAATGAGGCTGGTGGAAGGGCTGGGGGCAGGCACAATGGCGTGGGAGGGCCAGGCTTGGACCTGGATGATCCTTGTGGGTCCCTTCCAGCTCAAGACATTCTGTGATCCCCTAAATCTCTGCTGTGACACCATGGCCGGGAGCTTGCGTCACACCCAGTGCTGAGCAAAACAGAGATCTCACCAGAAAAGAATGTTTTGGCCCAATTCTGCAATAACCCTGAGCACATTCCTTAGGAAAAGGCAGCTCAGGCAGCGGCTGCTTCCCCCCACTTCAGCATCCCCAGGTTTTGTACCTTGGGGTGCTGACCCCGGCAGGTCTCCAGGCTCCAAACCACCTTAGGGGGGCTCAGCAAGGAAATAAAGCCACAGAAACGGCAACAAAACACTTTCTTCAGGGGCTGATACCCAGCTGGAATTCCCATCTTGGATTGCCCCATAGCTGCAATCAATGGCACCAGGAAATAGCCCTGAAATCAGCAGTGCCACCCGGGAATCAGAGAATCTCCGTGTGCAGTCCCGGGGGAGAGGAGGAAGGAGCCCTGTGCCCACAGCTGATAATTGCAGGGCATAAATCAAGGATCAAATCCTCACCGAGAGCACAGACAGCCCAGACAGATTGCAGGCTGGGACAAACTGAATCACACTCTCCCTTTGTAAATTCTGGGTGAATTTTAACCATCCGTGAATTTTCCTGCTTGGACATCCGGCTGTACAAATCCATTCATACAAATCTTCCAAATGCTGATGGTTTGGCTCAGATGCTGCACCCCCACAGAGCATTGCAATAAACTGGGCTGCAAGAGTTGTGGTTTTCATACTATGAAACAAAATCCACAGCTTCCCAGGAGGCATTTGGCTTGGGGGGGGAATTATTTCCCATTTGGGGAAGGGATCCTGCAAACCTGCCACAGGTAGAGGGGCTGGGGTGGAGAGACTCTCAGTGGAGCTCAGCCACTTTGATGGACAAGAATATCCCTTATTGCCCTGTGATAAAACTGGTTGTGGACTTGGAAAACCCTGAATTATGGCAAATCCTGGTTTAGCCAATTAACTCAACACCACCCCAGGAGACTACTTAAATTAGCCCAGAGAGCTGATGAGGCAAAGGGCCCATGCCAGAGGGGGGAAGAGATTTTGCTGAGCTGAGTTCCCTTCTCTCAGCATCTCTCTGATTCCCACACAAGTTGCATCCTTGTTCCCTGCCTCAGTTTCCCTGCCAGCCCTGTGGGGATTTCCTCCCCTGCCTCAGTGCTAGCCCATGCTGGGGTTCCCCAAAAAGCACCACAAAGCAGCTGCAATCTCTGCCAGAAGATATCTGCTAACTGATTGCTCAGTACCACCAATTTAATCAGAGATTCTCCCCAAGCAAACGACACAAGCAGCCTCTTTTCCCACGCTTTCCATCATACATCACTTGCATTTTTTCTTCTCTGCCATTTGCCTTATCTTGCTTCTAAATAAAGGTGAACCACACACCTCATGCCATGAGGTATTTGAGAGCAAAACACCGTGCCCAGCACACATGGGGAAAGGGATGGAGCATCCCCACATGCAGGAGGGAACTGGGCACTGAAAAAGCCCCACTAGCAAGAAAACCACCAACCATGGCCTCTGCTCAGCTCCATCTCCAGCAACAGCCATTCTGGAGACCATGGGACCTTCCTCCACTCCCAATGCTGCATCTCAGCCACTCTGGTAAGTTGGAAGGGGAGGAATCTTTGCACTGGCTGCATTTTCTCCCTGCCCAGCTAAGTCAGGATGGAAACAGTAAGACACAGAATGGTGTTTTCTAGCCAAGGCATAAAAAAAATCTGTCATCCAGGAAGAAAGTGGATCATGGAATCACAGACTCCTCAGACAACCTCATTCCACCCCCTGCCATGGGCAAGGACACCTCATACTAAATGGTTCCTGTTCTCCCTCAAGTTCTCTCATTTTACTCAGGGAAGCACTGGGAACGCTGAGACGCCCAGAGCCACGCACAGACTCAGCCCCAGGCTGCTCCACACATCCAAAACCTCCTGCCAAGACCCCACACATCCAAACCCTCCTGCCAAGAGCTCCACCATATAAGGCATCCCACAGCCTCCAGCAGTGCCAGGACACCTGCACAGCAGCGGGACCAGTATGGTGAGGATTGTCAATATTTGCCCACTTTGGGCTCCCCAGAGGAGGGGCCCTGCTGAGGGTGCACAGCCATAAAAGGTGTGACCAGCAGCACCTTGGGCTCACCAAACCCCAGAGCTGCCAGTGCCAGGATGAAGCTCCTCTCGCTGCTCCTCTTCTGTGAGTATCCCCCACCAGCTCCCACCCCGGGAAAGCTCCCAGGCCCTGTCCACAGCCAGGTGGGGATGGTGAGATCCCATTTTTGCTGTGGAAAGGTGGGATGGGAGGTTGCTTTTCCTGGTGCTTTTAACCCTCCCTTATGCAGTCCTAGGACTGGCCCTTGCCAGCTGCAACCTGGCCCAGTTTGCAGTGATGATTAAGCAGAAGACGGGGAAATCGGCGCTGGCTTACAACGGGTACGGCTGCTACTGCGGCTGGGGCGGCTCCAAACAGCCCCTGGATGCCACTGACAGGTACTGGCACAAGGCAGAGCCCCAGCCCTCCTCACCTCCCTGGGTACAGCACTGCAATCTGGGTCCTGCTCCTGAGGGGGGAATTAGCAATGAGAAAATTGTTGCTTGTCCTTAAAGCCTCGGTAGAAGCGGTGCAGTGGCAGCAAAGATGCAGTGGTTGATGTTTTACCTTATTGTCCCACCTGTCCCTGACCTCGGCTCTCCTGCCCCCAGGTGCTGCCACGCCCACGACTGCTGCTACAAGAAATTGGTCGCGTCCGGCTGCAGCCCCAAAACGACCACCTACAATTACAGCTTCCGAAGAAACCAAATCACCTGCGGTGAGAGCGGGGCGGGGGCAGAGCTCTGAGCAGGGAGGCACAGCCACCCACACTCGGGGAGCTTGGCTTCCAACATCCCCTTTAGATCATCCTGGCCTGGAAATCACACACAGTGAAGTGGGTGGAAATACAGGAAAAGTGCCAGGAATAAGGCAAATAAGCATCTGCTGGATTATGGTGAAGTTTAGAGCTTGGGGACTTCCCTGAGGAGGGGCCTTGTCCTTCCCAAGAGGCCAAACACCAAGGGTTTGAGAGGAGCCTCTCATGCTGGATGGGGACCTGGCACAGCTGCCCTGAGTGCTCATTGTTGCACAGACCACAGCAAAGCACATCCCAGAGACCCAGGGAAACACCCGCAGACACATCAGAGACAAAGTGAAGTGAATGCTCCACACCCCAGACACGAGACCACCTGAGACACCCCAAACTCAACAGAGGGGCTGTGAGGACGGTCAAAAAACACCCCCTGACCCTCACACCCTTCAGCTGCCTCCATTGCCCCCAATTTTCTTCCAGGAAAGGGGAACTCGTGCCAGAAGCGGACGTGTGCGTGCGACAAGAGGGCGGTGGAGTGCTTCAAGAGGGCAGCCGGCTCCTACCACAAATCCTACAGCAACTACCCCAACTCCAAGTGCAGGGGCAAGACACCCTCCTGCTAGGCACTCCTGCCATGGCCCAGCTCCAAACCTGGCAGGAACCATCAGAACTGGGGGGTTCTGCCTTCCCTGGGGCACTGAAGAATTGTCCAGCACCTTTCCCCAGAGCCTTAGCACAGGGAAAACCTGCTTCCCATGGTTGAATAACTCATAAAAATCAGGTAAACCCTGCAAATAAAGATATGTTTCAAAACTGTGGCCAGTGTTGTGTTTTGGGAATCAGTGGTGGAAGGGGTAGGTAACAGCATGGAGCTTGAGGGCTGATTTTTTGAAGAAAATGTTCCTTCCTGCATATACTTTCTCTTTAAAAATGACCAGAAGTAACATTCTAGCGGCCAACCAGTAAATCTTAAAAGCTCCAGAGGAAAAAAAGCCCACAGAAACAGCAAGTGGCTGCTGCACCCCAAACCCAAAGCAGGCTCCAAGGCCAGCTTCTCTCCAGGAGCTCAGCCTCAATCCACAATCCAGCCCCATCCCGTTTCTAATGACTTTTATAGCAATTAACACACACTGCAGGCACAGGGGAGCCCAGTGGGGGGGGTCTCAGAGGCTTAGGTGGCTCTTTCTTGCACACAGATGTCTCCTCAGGCTGCAGCTCCATGCAGCCACCTTGTCCCACACCACAGCAGCACATGATCCCAAATTAGCCCTAATTACCTCTAACAAGCCAGGGCTGGCTGTACCCTGGGCCTCAATGGAGGCACCTCCAGCTGTAATGGAGGTGTGAGATGTGATTGGCCTAAAATAAAGGAGTTTTAAGGGTAATTTATTTGATTTCCACATCAGTGCTGAGGGCTCCTGCCTTGGTTAAGTGTTTCACTACAAGCAACAGCACCCCTGCTTCAAGCTCCTGCAGTAAATGTGGTATCTTTATAACTCCAAACCACCCATTTCTTCTCATTTTCTACAGGCAATAAGGATTCTAGAAGCTGAGACAGAGCCAATGCTGCCTTCTAAGGCTGCTGCTTGCACCCAGGAAGCTCCAAGGAACCACCATAGCTCAACACCAGCACAAACCATCTTCTTTTATCCCACTCTGGATTATGGAGCATTCTTCATGCCCAATTTCTCTCCCTTTCTGCAGCTCCCAAAGCTCTGCAGGCATGGAGGCCATGGGTGCAAATGTGGCAAAGCTGTGAGATAAACCAGAAGGCAGCTCCTACGTAGGAACAAGGGAAAGGAGACACAGAACAGCACGGGCAGAAAACCCTTCCCATACACAGCCAGGCTAATGGAGGTCAGCCAGGACCTGCCCAAATGCTTACAACTTCCAGTTCAACTGAATTCCTGACCTGCAGGGGCAGGATTTGGGAAAATAAGTCCAGGGAAGATGATGGAGGGAGACAGGAGGCAGGGACAGTGGTTTTCTACATCCTCCTGCTGCGGATTTGCCCTTGAGAGGCTCACAGTGACCCTGCTGCAGCAACAGCCAAAACACCCTCATATTTGTCAGCCAGCTGCTAAGAACAAACAGTCATCCTCCTCAGAGCCCAGGGGAACATCCAGGGCTTATTGTCCACCCCTGGCCCGTGGATTACGGAGCACTCAGCTCCACCAAGGAGTAAACACACATCATGGATGAATCACAGTTGTTCTGCTCTGCTCTCTTGCCTGCCTTCCTCCTCCCAGGAAAACCCACCATCAGTTTTTAAAGCAAATTCACTGCAGAAACTGAGTTCTGTGAAGAATGCTGCACAAAGATTCCCTAGGAAAAAAAAAATACATTGGGAATGTGGAAATTTCAACGGGAAAAATGTGAAATGGACAAAATCAGTTTTAACATCTTTGGCTATGGAATGGCTGTGCAGGCACAAAGCTACTCTGGCAAGATAAAGGGAATTTGACTGGTTTGTCAAGATTTATGAGCCCAGCACATTAAGAGTTTATTTTAATCATATTACACTTGGAAATGAAAGCATTTTCAGCCCCAGATTTTGTTCCATGTATCAGAGGCCACGAGCTGTGGGCCAGTCTCTCCCTTTGCTGTTGGTGCTGCTGTTGCAGACCCTCCTTTCACCCTGCACACCATGGGGTGAGGTTTGGGTTCCCTCCTTGGCCTCCAGCCAACAACAAATGTCTTATCAGCTCTGGCTCCACAGGACAAAACCCCAATTCATTGAGATCAAAACTCTAACTCACAGTGCACAACTGCAATTTCTTATCTCTTCAAACCTGCAGAACACAGCTGCCTTTCAGACCAAAACACAGGACAGGGCAGGACACGGGTGACAGAGTCACCTGCACTGCCTTGCCAAACCTGCTGCCACAATTCATCACCCCCTGAAAGAACTTGCACTTTCTCCCCACTAAGCTGTGACTCACCTCCCTTCCCACTACTGTAAAAATGACTGTCTTGGAGAAAAAGGAATTCCTACACCACCAGTTCTTACAGGAGAGGTCCTTCCTTTTTATTCTTCAAGTATCAGCCCAGTTCTTGGCAGTTCAGTAAAAAACCCATTAATAGTTCCATGCTGATTTTTTAAACTTTTAAGCACAGACAAGTTTTTCAAATGCAACACTCCCCACTTTTAAAAAATCCCTTTCACCTCTGCCCTGGCTGATGAGGTGTCTCAGTGTGTAAGTGCACATGTGCTTTCTTCAAGCTTAGTGCTTGTTACAAGCCCAAAAACCTGAGTGGAGCTGAAACCCTGTGAGCTATAAATCAAAGGCTGATCAATCCCACAGTCCTTTCACCTCTATCCAAATTCTCAGTCCTACAGTGGAAAACATCACAAGAATCAAGCTGTCATCCTACTTGGTGACCTCACTAAAATGGAATTTAAGAAGAAAAAAAACCTACCCTGGAAAAAAGCTTGATTTCTGAAGTGAAATAGGCAGGTTTCCCAGGGATCACTGCTGCTTGGGAGGTTCTTCCCAGGACTCTTGGTCCTTTGGCTGTACTAATTTCATTTGGAGACTGACACCTATCCAGCTCCTGACTTGGACTAAAGCCCTGGAGTGGCCCAAAAGCTCTAGAAAGGGCAAAGGGGACAAGATTCCAGGTGTCCAAGTAACACCACTCATCAGAAACTTGAAGCCTGTTCCTGTCACATTTTACCAGGTCAGAAGAATCAGCTCTGCATTCTTGAGTCCACTGGGATTATTGTTTTGGGGTTTTTTTCCCTCCTACAGGTCTCATCATAAAGTAGCTGATCCCAAACCCCAGCAAGCATGGATGCAGCAATCCCCATCTCCCCTCCATGTATTCATCACTTCTGAACCTGCTCAGTGCAATGCCAGCAGTTCTAGTGAGATTAAAACTTGTCACTGTATTCCTGCATGGCAAACAAAAGAGGAATGTCATGTTTGAGACATGAGTGCTGGCTGACACACTTTGCTTTGGAAAGGATTCTGGGACTCTGTTTTCTTACTTTATTTGAATTTAAATAGAAAAAGATCCACTAGAGATATTCCTGAGTTGAGATTTGTTAAGAGATTGTCTGACACCCTGACAGCAAGGTAAAATAAAGGTCCTCCAGGCATAACCAAATAAAAGAAAAAAAAAACCAAAACAAAACAAAACCAGGCACATCAAGAGCTGTCAAAATAAATCTGACACTGTTGCGTGAAGAAAAGGTCCAGACCTTCCTGTGACTCCAAGATTACAGACCCAAGTCTCTACTTCCTCTTAAAAGTTTAAACAACTTTTCTCACCACAGGTTGATGCAGAATCAATGAGCAATTGTCCTCCCCACAAGCAAAGGAAGAGGAAGTTCTCTTGTGTTTGGAAATCCCAGCAGAGATGGATTTCAAGATAAACAGGGGTGCCTGGAAATTCTCCTGGGGGAATTTTGTCTTCATCAGTTTTATTTGCTTTTCTCATCAGAGCACTGAGTCATATGTTTAGGGCAGCCATGGCCTTGACCAGGGTGACATGGCTGGCTGGTTCTGTCTCTGTCCTGGTGTCTGCACTGTCCCTCTTGGTGGCCAGGACCTTCTGCCGGTGCCTCTCCTCCTGCCGCTTCTTCTTCTCCAGCCGCTGCTGCTCCTTCCTTTGCTTCTTGGCCACCTGGAAGGGAAGGATGAAAACACAAAGTTCAAACCACACGTGCTCTGCTCAGCCAGGGAAAAGTAATAAAGGAGACAAGCAGATAGCAAGGCAGCTGCCAGAGGACATTCCTAACTATTTATCAGGACTTTATTCCAAGTTGTTTAGGGAAGAGTGCTGCGTGTCACCAGGAAATGTTTGTGGCGGAGCACTCACAGCTGCAGCAGTGACAAAATGCAGTGAGCAGAAGCTCTTTTTAACTGAAAGGAGAAGAGAGCTGCTGGGGAAGCAATGCTAAGGCATCCCCCAGTCATTGAGGGGTGCTCACATTGCTGCCAAACCCCTCACACACCTTTGGGTTTCTGCTGGCTTGGTTCTCTTCCCTGGATCCAGCTTGTCCCTTGTTGGTCTCCGCTTCACCTTGATGGAAGCTCTGATTTCCAAAGATTCTTGAACCAGTTCCATTCTCTTCCCACAGTGTCCTGCTGCAGGATTTCTGCTCCCTCCCCAGGGGCTCCTGCTGCTCCTCAGCACCTGCCAACAGCAGAGGTTTCCTCAGACATGCTCTACCCAGGAGCTGTTGCACTGTCAGCCAATTCTTTTCCCCAGAAATCCTGGGGCTTTTTGGAAGCTGGATTGAAGCTGCCCTCACTAACAACCTTCCTGAGCACAGGAGGCTGAAGTGGCAGCACACAAACCCCACCTCTCCTGCTCCTGTCCCCAACACCAACATCACAGTCACCAAAGCCCCAGGTGACAAACTGTGCACTCACCTATTCCTTCCCCTTCCTTCATCTGCAAGATGGCAAATATTGCAGACTCCACGTTGTAGTCCTCCACCTCAAGAACGTGGCTTACTAAATCCATGTCCTGTCCACAAGAGGGGAAGGAGAACACTGAGGAAGTTCAAATCTCTGACCCCCATACACTTAACACCTGCACTACTGAAAGGGGGCTTCTGCTTTTATGATCATTCAGTTGGTCTGTGCTTCATTTCTGAAAGGGTGAGGGGGGAAAACCTTAAATTCCTGAAGCTATCAGAAAAAACCTTAAATTCCTGAAGCTATCAGAAAAAGCTTACACTGAAAACAGCTATGCTTCCCTCTTGGCCCTTTCTGTTCTATGCACCTGCACAGTGCCAACAGCCAAGAGTCACAGATTATCCAATTATCAGGGATCTTCAATACCCCCAAAGGATTTCAGAACTTACAGAATTTGTTTCCAAGTGAATTTTTATGAGAGCCTCAAGACAAACCTTCCAAAATTATCAAGTATCCACAAAAAAGTTGGTATTTCACCTGCATTTAAGGGCTGATTCTAGGATGAGATGCACCCTGATTGATGGCCATGGTTTGTACAAGATGTACAAGTTTGTACAAGATGAGTGGTTTTTACAACTTTTCCCAGGACTACTTCCATGTATCAAGGTTTGAACATTAAGCCCAGAATGGCTCCTTGATACTTACTGAACACCCAGTTGCACTGCACACTTTTTGTACAGCATCTTCCATCTCCACCTCAGTCTCATCTTCGGAGTTGCCCTTCTGTGGCTTCACTTCCTCTGGCTTATTGGAATCGTTCTTGCAAAGCATCTGAAGAAGAGCAAAGCCCAGCAGATCACACACCCAGCAGATCACACAAGCATGCAATCCAACAAAGTCTGACATCCTAGCAACAGTAATCATCATGGCACACTTTTCTTGGGAACATCCCATGTCAAACCCTCTTGGAAACTGTGTAACTTCCACCATGGCTGAGAGCTTCCCTTATCTCCTGCACTGCTGAACAAACTCCAGTGCACTACAACATCATGAATCACAATAAATGAGCTTTTAAATTGAATATTTTTAATACAATACCACACCTCAGCTGTGTGCAGAGAACCTCAAGCACAGCACAATTACTCCTCAACATCAAAAAAGGAGATATGAGGAAGACAACTACATCCAGCTCTGTTGCATTTCCAGCTCTTTCCTCCCTTCCCTCTGTTTTTCCATTTGAGGTGCACGATTGCATCATTTAGATGAAGTTGCTTCCAAACAGCCCACATCACAGCATCAGCTTTGATTCCATTTCCAGCCCAGAGACTGAATCCTCCTTCACAGCCCCTCTGAGAGAGCCAGCAGCATGAGCTACAACCTCAGGGCTTTGCTCTCCCAGCACAACACGGCGACCCCGCTCCTCCCTCCCTCCCAAATGAGAGTGGAAATCAAGTGGCAGCATTGCCCAGCCCCGTGTGCCACCCCCAGCTGGCTCATTCCAGCAGAGCCCACCTCCATCCGAAGGTGGGCCGGCGCCTCCGAGTCGTCGCTGAGCCTGCGGACGCTGTCGTAGTGCTCCCCGTGCCTGTAGGCGATGTGCAGCTCCCTGGCGCCGCTCCTGTCCGTGCCCCGGATCTCGACAAAAGAAACAAACTGCAAATGAGCATTTGGAATCAGCTTCAGCACCTCATTTCTCAGAGTATTCGTTTTTTGCAGCGATGGCAAACACCGGGAAGGAGGCAAGTGCGTGGCTGCTGAGCATTTGAAGCAGGAAGAGAAGGAGGTATGAAAGCCAGATGTAAAATATCGGGCACTTATCAGAACAAACAAAATGTGGAATGAAAATATTTTTCTGGAAAGCTCAGAACTATTTCCTGAACTTTCCTCAGGAGCTATCTGTTTTCTGATCATCTTCCCAGAACCAGCTTCAGCAAGATCTCCCAGGGAATGTACCATGTCATTTTACTCTCAAATATGAGGGAAGAGAGGCCATTCAAGTGACAGCAACAGTGGAAACAGTCACTCAGAGTAAATTTTGATGTTGGGACAAGATGCTGTTTTAACAGCATTCCAAGCAGCTGTGTTTTGTTTTTAAAAGAAAGCAAATCCATGAAAATGTATTAACTCCATTCAGGAGCACTGTTTAACAACCAAATGTTGCTTTGCTTTGTCAGCACCAAGTTACAGCAATTTCCACAGAAAATTCCTGCTCTGAGTATTATCTGTACTGATGTGAGAATAGTTCCTACCCTGATTATCAGTGTCTCAAACTATTAGATAAGAGTTATACACCATTCCAGCTCCTGCCAGGAATGCAGAAAATCCCACTGCACTTGCAGACCAGCTTGGCTTGACCTGCCAGCCCAAGTTCACCCAAAGCTCTCCAGACGTCAGCAAGCAAAGGACCAGAACTCCTTGCTCAGGGCTCCAGAGTTTCCCAACCCTTTTACGTCTGTGAACTGCCTTATCTCAGCTCCCAGACCACCCACCAAGGCACCTTTCAGCCCTGCCTGCAGTCTGTGCTGCACTAATGACATCAGGTTTTTTCCAACAAATAATTCTCCATTCATCTATTTTATATTTTACCCTTGCTTGCCTTCAGGTTCCAACCCAACACTTGGTTACACTTAACTCCTGCTTTCTATTCTATTAAATTATTCCACTGCAGAAACTTGGTAAGATTTATTTTAAACATTTCTCCTCTGCCAGAGCTTGAACAGGCATCTAACAACTCCCAAAGCTCTTGAAAGATTTGAAAATGAGCCAATTTAGCTCTCATTAGGGAAGCCTCTTTCCACTCTAGAGTGGGCCCAGAAGAGGCCACCATATTGATTTAGAGGGATGGAGCAGCTCTCCTATGAGGAAAGGCTGGGAGAATTGGGATTGTCCAGCTTGGAGAAGAGAAGGCTCCAGGGTGACCTAAGTGTGACCTTCCAGTGCCTGAAGAAGCTGACAGGAAAGATGGAGAGAGACTGTGGGCAAGGGCCTGGAGTGTCAGGACAAGGGGGAATGGCTCCCACTGCCAGAGGGCAGGATTAGATGGGATATTGGGAAGGAATTCCTCCCTGTGAGGGTCGGCAGGCCCTGGCACAGGTGCCCAGAGCAGCTGTGGCTGCCCCTGGCTCCCTGGCAGGGATCCCTAACCCTAAACCCTAACCCTAACCCTGGCAGTGCCCAAGTCCAGGCTGGAAAGGGCCTGGAGCAGCCTGGGACAGTGGAAGATGCTCCTGCCCATGGCAGGGGGTGGCACTGAATGAGCTTTAAGGTCCCTCCCAACCCAAACCAACCCAGGATCCTCTCATTCTATGAACACACTAAAACTGGTACGTAAATTAGAGCTGCAGATTAAAAACAGAGGGGAAAAAACCAAGCCTGTTATCCAAAAAGCCAATAAATAAATAAATAACCTACAAATCTCAGCTAACTTGAGTCTACAGTTGAACTCCATGATTTTAAAGGTCTTTTCCAACTTTAACAATTCTATAACTTACAGTCACTATCAAAAAAGTTAAGGGGTGTTCAAAGACCAAACAATTCTATACAGAGATGTCCACCTGCAAAGAGCTTTTCATGAGAGTTCTCCTAACTCACACCATTCTCAAGGGCCTGACACAACCCTTCACTAACAGCACTGCTCAGGCAGGACAGAACCTCATCACAAACTCTGTACTGACACCCTGACATGGGCACTGAGAGGAGATGAAAGAATCAAGGACAACAAAACTGCAGTAAGTGATAACACTGAGGAACAACACATGAAAACCACCCCTGTGACCTCCCCTGCAGGTACTTCACCCACCTGTCCCTCTGCCCATGGCTACCCATAAATGAGAGTTTAAAACTTGTTTCATTTCAGGAATCCACGTGAGGCTGTTTTAAATGCAGTTAAGATGTTACTGACAGCTTTCATCTGGTTTTTTATCTTTACTGCCCTGTTTAATCTATACACTTCATTGGTTCTGTCTGTAAATAGAGGCCAGAAACAATCCTGGCTTGAATACAGATTCTCACTTGCAGACCAGGCTGACTGAGCATGGACCCATTCCACCTGCCATGGAAAAACAACAACAAAGAGAAAACAAGGGACCTGATGGATTACTAGTTTCAGTGTCCCTGTCAGAGGAAACACACCACACAGTTCTTTCCATGAGTTGATTAAACACCACTTTAAGGTTTTAAAAATTATTTTAAAACCTCATTTCTCTATCTGTCAGAAACCTTGGCATTCCACATCCCATGCAGAATTGATGGAGCTTCACTCCAACACAGTGCATGCCCTGCTATACCTTCATTTCCACCTTCCTGAGTCTTATTGCACAGGTTTCCTTAAGCCTAGCTCAAACTCCAGGGTTTGCTGCCCTTCAGAAGGACTCACCAGGATGGAGATGGGCAGGGAAGAACCACCTGAAGTTCAACAAGGGCAATGCAGGTCCTGCCCCTGGGGAGGAACAGCCCCAAGTACCAGCACAGGCAGGGGTGACCTGCTGGAGCATCTCTGCAGGGAGGACCTGGGGTGGTCAATGAGCTGTCCTGGAGCCAGCAGAGTGTCCTGGGGGCCCTGGGGTGCACTGGGAGGAGCACTGGCAGCAGGTCAGGGAGTGACCCTGTCCCTCTGTCCCACTCAGCTGAGTGCTGTGTCCAGCCCTGGGCTCCTGGGGCAGGGCCAGTGGAGGCTGCAGAGATGAGGAAGGGCCTGGAGCATCTCTCTGCCCAGGAAAGGCTGAGGAAGCTGGGGCTGGGAGACAGGACCAGAGATCCAGTGTGGTCCCCTCCAACCTGACCCATTCTGGGATTCCTATCAGAAAACTCAGCTCAAATGGAGTCTGACCTTGAGGAGACAGAGCATGGCACTGAAGGTCATAGCTTAAAACCCAAGTAAAACACATTGTTCTGCCCCCACATACCCATCTCTCAGGCACTCACTGTTTTCTTTCTTTCTTTCCCTCTCCTCCTAGCCAAAATCTCAAGTGTTTCCTCTCTTCAAAAACCAAGCACAGCTCTGCACCATGCCCAGATCATTGCAGCTAATGCTCTTTTTTAATAAATCAGGAATTTTACACAGTATTTATATCCCTCAGGTAAAAATTAGGCAAAAATGTAGAAGCTTTGTGTCTCACCTGCCACAGTGGAGTGTTGAGCTGATGAATAACCACATTCATTTGATTGTTCCTTGCAAAGGCCACAATAGCATCATTGCCAGCAAAAGTACCAGGCTTGGCCAAATTGGCAACTAAAGGAGAAAACATTCACAAGAGTTGGAACCTAATTTCTGATACTTCCAAAAGCAGTGGAGGGATAATGAGGGGTGAGATTTCAACATGAGCCCAAGAAATTCTGGAAGGGAAATCCCACCTGTGAAACAAGAATTTGGCTGCAGCATGAGGTAGTGCATCTAAAGGACCACAGAAATCTCTAAAAAAGGCACTCCACCCTTAGACAAAGCAAGGCCACTGGCTCTGTTAGCTCAGAAGGAGGAGTGCCATGTACTGCATGACCAAACTACCTTTGTGCATCATCTGCATGGTACCTGACACATCAAGGGCTGTATTTGTCTCTGGTTTGGATCCTCCCTTCACTTCCCAGGAGGAAATACTGAGTGCCAAGGAGAAAGAAACCCAAAGAAATCAGCCACTCACCAAAACAGCCAAATACCCACCAGTATTCAAGGAGAACGAGACAATTTTTCTTAAGTTCCTTTTGAAAACACCTAATTTTTACTCTTTGCCTTTTTGGTCTCTCTTTCCTTCTCCATGTTTCTCCCAAATTTAAATAATGTCCAGGACAAATTCAATGAAGATTAAACAGCTCACCCTCCCACAACACCACAAGAGCCATAAACATGAAGTCCCTGTTTCTGAAAACTAGAGAGGAGCCCTAAGGTAGTTCTGGGATGAGGAACTGCTTAGTAAGGAACTGCATAACACACGGATGCCTCCCAGGCCGTCCCACGGAGCCCATACCATGCTTGTCAAAGGGCACATCATCCTCCACGAAGGGCTCGAAGTCGGCACGCTGCCGCACCATGAACTGCACGGTCTCCTGGCGGTGGCGCAGGTGGTTCCGGGAGTGCCCCTCCAGCTGATCCCCCAGCGCCCGGAACAAGCAGTTCCTGCAGAGAGGGAATGAGGAGTGGCCGTGTCTGGGGCAGCAGAAGGAATACAGGTCACAGGGAAAGGGGCTGTGCTCATTCTGCCCGGTTTAGCGAGGCTGTGAATGCGGAGGAGCGCTCGCTCCCTGTGCTTTGAATTTCCTGCTCATTCCCTGTGCCTTGAATGGCTGGGTCTGAGTGATCGTGTCATGGTAAAACTGTCCCACACTGACACCGGACAAGGGACATAAAGCAACGAAGGACAAACAAATGCCCCACTGAGCAACTTCTCAGCAGGAACGCTTGCTACCTTTTCACCTTCTAGAAAAAAACGCGGTGAAAGTATTCCCTAAGAACATTTATGGCCCTTCCTGTGCTCAGTTCCGCTGGACACTGGAGCCCCCGGCCCCCTGGGCACCAGGGCTGGGACTGGCCGAGCCGTCCGGCCCGACAGAACCGCAGAGAACAGCAGAGATCCCTGAGGGCACGGCGGGGAAATCCTCATCCCTGCGGAGCGCAGGGCCCACTTCAACCGGGAGAGGAAAGCCCTCGGTTCCCGTGGACACGGGCTCCCACCCCGGGATCAATGAAAGCCCTCGGTCCCGGGGACACGGGCTCCCACCCCGGGATCAATGAAAGCCCTCGGCCCCTGGGACACGGGCTCCCACCCCGGGATCAATGAAAGCCCTCGGCCCCTGGGACACGGGCTCACACCCGTGTGATCAATGAAAGCCCTCGGTCCCGGGGACACGGGCTCCCACCCCGGGATCAATGAAAGCCCTCGGTCCCGGGGACACGGGCTCCCACCCCGGGATCAATGAAAGCCCTCGGCCCCTGGGACACGGGCTCCCACCCCGGGATCAATGAAAGCCCTCGGTCCCGGAGACACGGGCTCACACCCGTGTGATCAATGAAAGCTCTTGGCCCCGGGAACACGGGCTCACATTGCCCGGGGAGGAGGAAGCCCTCAGCCTTCAGGGCTGGATGTCGGGAGAATCCCCGGGATTGCTGGCGACACCCGTCGCGGCGCTCACCCATCTCCCGGCACCTCCCGCAGCTTGAGGCCGAGGGCCCGGAGCTGCCCGGCGAGGCCGCCGCTGCCGCCCGCAGCGGAGCCCGGGGCCGGTCCGGCGGGGGAATGCCGGGGCCGGCGGCCCTTCCTGGCGGCGGGGGCGGGCCGGGCCTTGCCCGCCTGTTTGCGTGACATCCCCGCCGGGGCCGCCGCGCCACGTGACCGCAACCGGGCGCGGCTCACGTGACCGCGGCGCCGGGACGGGGTCACGTGAGCGCCCGCCCGGCCGGGGAGCCTCGAGGAGGAGGAGGAGCAGGAGGAGGAGGAAGGAGGGGGGGAGGGGGAAGGAGCGGGGGAGGGGGAGCAGGAGCAGGAGCAGGGAGGGCACAGAGGGGTCCCGGGGGGAAACTGAGGCTGCGCGTGGAAAAGCGGGAGCGGCGAAGGGAAGGGCGGCGCAGCGGCGTGTCCGCGAGGAAAGGCTGGGGAGGCTGCGGAAAGCAGAGCCACAGTCACCGATGTTGTACCAAAAGCTGCTGGCTTCCCGCTAATTGGCCTCTGCTGCTAATTGCACTCCCCCCGCCCAAGAGCATTTCCCTGCTGCCCGGCAAAGTTCCCGGCTCTGACCTCACGGGTGGGCGCTTTCTGCTGCCGCTCTGCACCGGGACACGCCACCGCACACCGTGTCTGCTCGGCCCAGATCAGCGCTGTTCAACCCCAAATGACCGCTGCTCAGCCCCAATCCCGCTGCTCAACCCCAAATCACCGCTGCGAAATGAACCCCCAGCAAACAGGGAGCTGAGCAGATGGAGTACCCGCGAGGTGGCACCAGGAGAACAGGGCTGACACCGGCGGCAGGGCAGTTGCGGAGCCGAGACAGCGATGATTAATTAAATGTGATAAGTGTAATAAACTGAGGCTCCGCGTCTTGCTTCGTCTAGCACTGAGGGAGACGCCTCACAGGATGCTGGAAAAGGGGCACAGCAAGATGGGTGATTTATCTGGAGCAGGGCTCTTGGGGAGGATTCCCTGCCAGCCTCCTGCTCTTTGGCTTTTCCACGTGTCCCACAGGAACCGGTTAAAGGAATCACGCAGCAGCAGCAGCAGCCACCAGGGCATTGCTGTCCCCGTGACTCTGGGTTCCTCTGCTGGCATCGGGACAGAAACTGCCCGGTGCTGTCAGAACTGCTGCACATCGAGTCCACAGGAGGCCAAGATGAGCAGAGGGATGGAGCACCTCTCCCATGAGGGAAGGCTGGGAGAACTGAGATTGTTCCGTTTGGAGAAAAGAAGGCTCCAGGGTGACCTAATTGCAGCTTTTCAGTACCTTTCTCGTCAGGGAGCTGACAAGAAAGATGGAGAGAGACTGTGGACAAAGGCCTGGAGTGTCAGGACAAGGGGGAATGGCTTCCACTGCCAGAGAGCAGGGACAAATGGGATATTGGGAAGGAATCCTTCCCTGGGAGGGTGGGCAGGCCCTGGCACAGGTGCCCAGAGCAGCTGTGGCTGCCCCTGGATCCTCTTGGAAGTGTCCAAGGCCAGGTTGGACAGGGCTTGGAGCAACCTGGGACAGTGGAATGTGTCCCTGCCATGGCAGGGGTGGCACTGGATGGGCTTTAAGGTCCCTTCCAGCCCAAACCAATCTGGGATTCTATGAATTTCTAATCCCTACCTCAGAGGGCACATCCCAACGCTTTGTGAGGAACAGAACAGTCCCAGGAATGCAGTAAGAGGCTTCACACCACAGGGATTTCTAAGCTGGATGTCATTTTTCTGTTCCTCTTGTCCAGAGTCAGGACAGCCTGAAGCACAGCTCAGCACAGGGAGAAGCTCACAGGAGTATCCCCAGTATCTTCTGGGATGTCTGGCTTGTGGCACGTGAGGATTTTACTAGGAATGACACAACTGCTCTTTTATATCTATTTCCTGCTATAAACAATTCCATATAAAGCATCTCATAGAAACACAGTTTGTTATGCAAACACACTAAAAGCAGGAAAACAGCATGAGTACATAAACTGACTGCAAATGATTAATGAGACAGTAATTAGCCAGAGGAGCATTAATGGGCTGTGAGCAATTCAGATAAGCACAAGGCACATGCCAGCCAGGGAGCATCACTCAGTGACACCAGAGACAAAGCGGAGCCGGAATCAGGGCTTGGCTGAAAACTTTGTCAGTGGAGGACAAGAAAAAACTATTTTTCCAGCACAAAAGACAGACAAGTCACCCTCACCCACTGTTAGAACACAGAGCAGATAGACATGGAGCATAGATTCATCCCAACCAGTTCTAAACTTTTTATGTTGGGAGTGTAGTTGTCCCTCTTGGTGTCTGTTCCAACTTCCAACATCTGCAAGGTGTTTTTATATTGTTCTAGTAATTACAAATCAGGAGATTTTAAGACATTTCCATTTTTGACATGGGAAAATCTGAAGTTTCTAAACTATTGCAATAATGGCAAGTCTGTTTTCTGCTTTCCCGAATCTTTTTAACAGCATGAACTTGCTGACAAAGACAATTTTGAATATGAAATGCAAAAGAAAATTTTCTTTTTAAAGATAAGTGAGTCTTGCAGTTCACCAGCCTACTTCCAGACATTCCTGCACTTTGATACCAGCTTCTGCAACTGAGAGATACTCAGGCTCCTAAAATTTGGGGCAATCCAAAAGTCCATCAAGCACCGCCATGTGCCACATCAGCAGAAACACAGGAGGGCTCAGGCACTTTGACGAAGTTTGCTTACGACAAACCTTCTATTTCTCAGCAAATAAGAACAAGTTCTTCTCACCTCATCCCCCTCCACCGAGTTCATGAGATTAGAGCCTTCCTGAACTCCTTGCCCTCCTCATCTGCAGTTGTTTCATTTCTTTCTGCTGCTCCTCTCTGGGGTGGAGGGGCTGGGACTCAGGGGCATGGGCAGTGTGAGCATTCAGGTGCACTTGAGGCTACCAGTGTGGTACTGTGTGTCTTCTGCTGCTAACACTGACCTCATCTGGCTTTTTGGGATTACTGATCCTTCCCTTCCTTCTTTCATTCCTTCCTTCCATGGGATTCTTGCTGAGAAACTATCTGTATTTTACTGCTCAAATAAAAAGGCAGAAAGAAATTAGAGACTGAGGGATTTTGTTCAGGCATTTTTTTTCAGATGAGATGAATATTCACAAAATCACTCAAGAAGGGCATTCCCAAGTGTACGAGGTTGTTTGGTGAACACCACAGGAAAGAAGATGGTTCCACCCTCTAGGACACTGCTCTTGCTTTTAGTTTTCTGATCTCTTTCATGGACTCTGAGAGACCCTGTGTGAGCCTCAGTCATGCTTCAGTTTGTACTGGAAACCTTCTGATGACTAAAACAAACAGGACAAAAGAGTCATCCTAGGCTGAAAAAAGAGATACCCTATGATAAAAGAGCTAATAACAATTGGACATTCAACAGTCAAATTAGCAATTTCAATCTCATTCTTCACTTGGTGCTGTCAGGTAGTGTTTTTAAACCAAGAGCAAACTTCCTACCCAGAGAGCCCAAAGCTGTTGATACATATGCTTTAATCAAAGCACTGCATTCAGCACACCAGTGTCAGAAACAGATAATTCCCCCAAGCCTGTCACTGTCTAGCAGAGCACTCTTTGGAGAACAATGAAATTGCTTTCATCTAAGAGAGTTCTAATTTAATAATAATGGTAGTGTCTGGCTGTCAGAGTGGTCTGCTAATGCCATGGAGTCTGCTTCCAGACAGGAATTGCCCACTGATATTATCACTCATTGTAAACTGTCTTGGCTGGGAAGTCAATCATTAACTCTGGTCCCCATGTCATAAAAACATCATATTGTAAGAGCATGACTGGCTTAAGGCTCTCACTAATCAATCAGGCATACAGCAGGAATACAGCAACACATAAAAGGAGCCAGAGACTCGGGAAATCCTTCAGCTAAGGGGAGACAAGCTGCACCGAGGTTTATCTCCATGGAGAAATCCACTGACAAGCCAAACAAGGAAAAGAGATTGTCAGCTCCTGGAGTACTGCAGGCTGAGGCAGACAGTCCAGCGCCCGTGGCAAGAGGTGCTGCAGAAATCAGCAGAGCAGGATCCGTAACACAAAACTCAAAACATGAGAAGAGAGTGAGATTCACTGAGGAGCGTACTGAAGAAATGGAGAGACCTTCAGGAACAGAGACAGACAGTCCTGCTGCCTTTAAACCAGCAGGTTTGGAACGAGACTCTCCAAACTCACGGCCGCTTGCTGTGCTAACAGACACAAACTCTCCCGAAATGAGCACGTTGGACCTGAACCTCCAGTGCTCAGACACAGCCACCCCAGACATGGACTGCATGATCTGCTTCAACAAGTACAGCATCTACAGAGTCCCAAAGCTCCTGGACTGCCAGCACACCTTCTGCGCTGTCTGCCTCAAGCTGATCCTCAGGAAAGAGGAGAGCACCTGGACAATCACCTGCCCTCTCTGCAGAAAACCCACCTTCGTGTCAGGAGGGCTCATCCGCACACTCCAGAATAAAGAAGAGATCCTGGAGCGCTTGGAGAGCCTGGACTCAAACCCTGAGGTGTACATCTGTGCCATGGGGCTGGATGGCAACAGCTGGACTCAGAGCAGCCAGGACATTTTGAACCCAGAGGAAAGCAGCCCAGCACACAGCAGCCAGGCTGTGCAGAGACTCCTGCTGCTCCTGCTGCTCGGGGTGATCCTCGCCATGCTCATCCTCCCCTTCATGTACTCGGGGACGGTGAAATGGGTAATCTGTCTCCTGCTTACTTTGGGGTTGCTCATGTCTATAGTGCTTTGCTGCACTCCTAAATTCCACTGCAGGTGCAAGAAGGACTCCCCTGCCTCCTGTGACAAGGAGATCCACGTTGTTACTGTGGCCTGAAACAATTAACCTGCCTGTCCCAGAGATCAGGGACTGGGCCAAGGTGCTTGCTGGGCACACCAGTGAGTTTTGGACTTAAAAACAATCTCTCAGAGAATAAATTCAACAGTTGGCTGAGCTGGCTCAATGCCAATGCACACTGTTGTTAAATCTCATTACTGCAAACAAAATGAACTATTTATTTGTTGATATTTATGTGTTTTCACACTTTTTTTTTTTTTTTGTAATTGTGTTGGTTTGCTTTTGCCATTTTGTTCATGTCTGTGTCCCCTCCTGATGTGTCCTGCAGGATGTTATCTGGAACACCTGGGAGGTGATGTCCTGCAAAACCCCGGGGTTGCTGCTCACACTCTGAAAACAAGGACACCGTTCCTTGGGACAGAGTGGGAAATAAGGCTGCTAAATCAGGGAGTGGGTGTTTGGAAGAGAGTTTTTTTAACCCAGATTATCACCTCAATCCCTGGCAGGGATGGGAAAAGGGGATGTCAGTTGATGTCATTTGAAATTACACACAAAATTGGAGAGGAAGACGCAAAATCAACACTCCTGATCTTGGTATGTGGCTTGCAAAGGGCAAGGCTCAAAAACCTCATGACCCTCCAAATTCCCCACATTATTTAGCACTGAAATAGTTCCTCTCACCTGAATTCCTTTATCTGGCAACCTGCAGGACCTCTCTTCTTTCCCCCTTAACATTGGCCTTGAAAATGCTCACAGAGGTAAACAGAAATCCACTGACTGCTGCGCCACACCATGTGTGATATTTTTAAATGGAATGTCTCCATTAAATTTAAATAATATGAATTGCTCATTGACTTCTTTGTTTCAATTCCTCATTGACAATCAATGTCAAAACAATTCCTAGTTTCCTTATTGACAGGATTTGCAGCTGAGAAAGAGTATTAGGGAGTGTGCAGAGCTGAGCTGGTGAGTAAAGCAATGCAGTGAAGTGTTGGAGTGTTCCTGCATTTAAAAAAATACTTAGTTGCTAAGAAAACACCCTGAAACCCAACTAAAATTAAACTGAGGGAAAAAAATAGATTTCTCTAGTTAAACTGCATGTTTAAGAGTGTCAAGGATCTCAGGAGACCTTGGATCAGGTAAATATTTGTGTTTGATAAGAATGGAAACTGATGTCCTGCAGTTGCTCAGTATATAAATACACAGAATGTCTCACAGCAGATAAAACAGATTAGACGAAGAGGGTAAGAGCTCTTGTGCAGCTAAAGTCTTGGAAAACACAGGTTTGTTTGCTGCCAGGAACGGGAGCCTTCAGGGGATATAAATCCTTTGGATTTGCTCATCTCTTTGGACAGCAACAAGCTTACTGCAGAATACATATGACACTTTCTAACAACCAACCAGGAAAAAGCTTTCCACCTGGGAAAGAAGGCAGGTAGTTTTTAACCCAAATACTATATAATTCCAAATATAAAGACCGGACCAGATATTTAGCTGCACTGAAAATAACTTTAAAAACACTGGGCAAGTCTTAAAGCTCACAGAGAATATTCTTGTCAAGTTCCCTTCACCAACACCAGTGGGTGACTGGTACTGTAAAGGTCTGTAACAAATGAATTCATATTGGCCTGAACAGATCACTCACAAGGGATCCTGCAAGCAAATATATGTTTTCAGCACATGGGTGTGAAGAAATGAAAACAGAATCAACATGACCAGTGAAATCTCTTATTATGCTTCACCCTGCTCTTCCAAAAGAATTGTTTTATTACACTACTTTCTACAGAGCCCAAAAAAAAGGTCAACAGGAAAGGGCAGCATACAGAAGTGTGATTTCCAGGGTGAGACTGGCATCTGAAGGAATCCTTATGGATCCACAGAGTTGTAGTGCAGCACCTTCTAAGTTTTCCTTCAGGAGTTCCACTGAAATGATTTTCAGCCTGAGAGCCACTAACACCCAGGTGATTCAGAGTTCGCCCATGCTGGTGGCAGTCATGAGGCTCTGGAACCTGCTATCTTTTGAACACATTCCCATCTGACAAGATAATTAGGCTCAATAACCATGCAAGACTGAAGCGGCAATTACGTTTATAGAGAAAAGGCTAATGGGATTATATTCCTCTTCCAAAATGTAAAGGATTTGCTTGCACTCAAGTTTAATTCATGCTGGTCATTTTGTTAAGAAAGTTTCAGCTCTGAAGTCCCATGCCTTGCTTACCTTACCTGGCTAGCTCCTGATTTCGGATAGTGACTGGGTAATACACTATGCCCTGAGAGAGAGGGAATTATAGTGAGAAATGGGGCTAGGCAGCATCACTCATCCCTCGCCATGCCCTCAGCCCTCACCATGCCCTCAGGCGATCCCGGGGTCAGCTCGGTTGGCTGGAGCATGGTACTGACAACACCGAGATGGTGGGTTTGATCCCTTCTGTGGGCCATTCACTTCAGGAGTTGGATTTCGTGATCACTGCGGGTCCCTTCCCGTTCAGAATATTCTGTGATCCCCTCAGTGCCCTCCATGCCCTCAGCCCAGCGCAGCTCCCGCTCTCCCCACGCTCTCGGCCGCGCCGATGGCGCAGCGCCGCCAGGCAGGCCGGGCCGGGCAGGAAGGGGCGGGCGCTGGCGGCGGTAGTCGGTGCTCGGTTCCCGGTTCGCGGTGCTCCGTTCCCGGTGCTCGGTACTCGGCCGGACCGGCGGCAGGTCGGGCCGGGTGGGTTGGAGAGGGGCTGGGCGGGGAAGCGCCGCGGGCTGAGGGGCGAGCGGGCGGCGCCGTTCCCTCCGGCCGCACCCTTGCTCTGGCCGCTGCTTCCCTCCCCTCCGCGTAGCCAGAAGCGCCGCTTTCCGTAAATAAATGCCTGTGTTGGAGCCGCAGAGAATTCAGACGTGAAGGACTTGTGGTAAACGTGAACACGGGCAGCTGTGGCGGTGTCCGCCCTCGCAGCTTCCCCAGCTGAGGTGCTGCCTTCAGGCTTCTCAATGTGCTGTTCCCTCTCCGCAGCTTTGCTCACTTCACTGAGAGGACATCGCTTCTCAGCCGCTGCTGTGCCACCCTTAGGATTAACTGAATTAAACACGCTCACTTTTCCAACCGCTTAAGCTTTGGGCTTCTTCGTGTCCCTGTCCCCTCGAGCTCTGATCCCTGTGGCCTATCCATAACGCATTTATGTGTTCTTGCATCGAGACAGAACTGAATTAACGGCATTCTGTGTTTATACCTCGTATGTACAGATTAAAAGCAGAGGCTGTGGTGCTCCCAGCACCTCCGGAGCCATGTGCAGGTCCCCAAAAAATCTCTTTTGCCCAAATGTTTCCACAGCCACAGCGTTGTGTGTGATGTGTAACTACAGCTGGGCTGTGCTGTCTCCACTGTGCCTTACACGGAACTCTCTGGCCATCCCGTTAATGAGATGCCTCATTAACTTTGGGAGGTTGTGGATATGATGGCTTGGTTGCCTTTGTCACAGTTTAGTACAAACACGATGCCAGCCTGTCTCTATTCCCTCTTTCAGCTGCAGGGAACACGTGTATCGTAAAGCTTTAGATCCCCAAAGGAATTATCTTTCTGCTTTCTAAACAGGATTGTGTTATTTGCTGTATAAAATACATAATTTCTCAAGAAAACAAAGAGCTTTGTTTGAAAAATGAGAGCTGGAAGTGATAAAAAAATCTCCTTCAAGTGACAGTTCAGATTATGGCAATGATGTTGATTGCTGAACTACATTGTTTGAGGCAGAGATCGGAATTCCAGTCCATGAGACTTAAAACCTTTTGGAATAAATAACTTTTGGAATATGTTTCTAACTCTCAATTCCCTCATCTTGGATTTGTGGCAAAACTTCTTGGCGCAAGTTTTCTTTAGTAAATCACACACTGCCCCTTTTTTACGCTGTATGTCTGAAAATCCCAAGCCCATTTTTTCCTACCTGTTTATAAGGAAAAAGATACCTGTGTAGAGGGAAGTACATTGATCTGAACATCTTCAGAGCAAAGCCTTCCAGAAACTTTCTCTGGGTATTTTAGCTATCAGCACTCTGAATTATTTGTTGTATGCCAGGAGCCATCATGGTATTGCTCCATTATTGCTCCATGTTTTATGTTATTAGGAAATTAGGTTAAACAGTTGTACTGCTCATGGATCTTTTTTAGCTGCTTCACTTTTCATATGAGCCCAAGCTAAGAAATCAATAAATCTTTCAGGGAAGGGGGTTTTTATTTTTTGTATGTGGGAGTGCTGTCTCCCATAATGTGTCCAGAGGTGAGCAGACATGACAAATAATTGTAAAATTATTGAAACTTTAGCGTTAGATTGTTGCTGGGAAAATTGGTCTGGAAGTTTGGGTGTTTAGAGTTTCTGAGTGGGAAGGCAGGAGAGACACCTTTCCTAAAGGACCATGACAGATGGCAGGTAGATAATAAATTCTCTTTAAAAAGAACAGCTCCTGTTGAAGTTTTTTCTTTTAGGGCTCTAAAACAATCCATAAATGGTCTGCATCCCCTGAGAGTCACTTGTAGTGTCATGGGCTCCTAATTCCTATTTAGCCAGGGTGTGGAAGAAAGGAAACATTTTAATTTGAACTATAAAATGAAATGGGTGATTTGGGTCCCTTAGAAACTGATTGGATCTTAAGGTAATCAGTAGAAATTCCAGGTGATGGAAGTGAGCCCTGGACCAGGTTGTCACCCAGGTTGAATTTGAAATGTGCTAGCTCTGTCACCTCTGCCTGAGGTCTCAGTTTGCTGCTGGCACCAGCAGGGGAGCAGCTGGAAGCCCATCACTTGGAAGTGTGTGCACATCTACACTCTAAAAAATACTACCTTGGCCCAGCTCGTGGTCCATGTGGTGCAGGGATCTTATTTTTAGGGAAAGAGCAGTGATATAGAGGAGGAATAAACAAGCAAAGCACAGCAATGACCATGGGGCACATCAAAGTCCTTCTCAGAGGCTGCAGCTGGACTCAACTTTCTTAATGCTGTCAGCAAAACAAACAGGAGCAATTTGGGCTGAGGATGAGAGAGGAAAATTATTTCCCAGGCAGCTGTACACCAGGGGCAAAGCTTTTATTTTCATGTTACTTTTGAAATAAATGTGGGACTGATAGGCCTGAATGGAGTTCAGTCCTTTTGCATCCCAAGGGGAACTTGTCCTTTTGCAGGTTGAAATATTTATTGTCAGCTAATTTTGTGCAAAGTTTGAGAATTGATGAACAATTTGATGAAGTGTTCATCTGTGTCCTGTTCCTGTGTCTTCTTTGGTCACAGCAGTGTGTTGGGGGCAACAGACAGGCTGGACCTGGTCAGACTTGACTTAATTCCAGCAGCAAGCGTGGCAGTGAAAACAAAGGCAATTTGTCTCCTCACTTCCTGGTTTCCAACTGTTTGTTGCTGGTTTTTTTCTGCTGCTTTTTCCTCCTTGAACTTGCAGGTGAAGATGGCTGCGGAGGAGAAGGGGAAAGGCTGCGCTCCGGAGCAGCAGGAGGAGGCTGAGCCCGCCGGGGCCAGGGAGCCGGGCACGCTCCGGGGCCGGCAGCTGCCCGAGGCCGGCAGGTTCGCGTACGCCGCGCTCTGCGGGATATCCCTCGCCTGGCTGTTCCCTGAAAACGAGCAAAGGTACAAGTGGAGCCAGGCCTGGGCAGGCCAGGGGGAGTTTGGGTGGTGGCTCAGCCGGAGCTGGTATCACACTCTGTGCGGGATCCCCTGAAGTTGGGGGAGTGGAAGATCCTTTCTCTCTTGCACCTGTAAGGCTTTTACAATTCAGCACAAAACACATCTGTTAACACTGCAGACATCAAAGCATGTTCTGAAGCAAGATCTAGTCCCACTCAGATTGTTTCCTTGTTTATTTAGCCAGTTGGTTTAGCAATTCACCTTTGTCTGACTCCTGATGCTTTGATTTTTGTTTGAACCGATTTTTGAAACCAAAGACTGCTCAAAACTTCCAAAAATACCCAGTTGTAAAGCCTTGAAATACCCAATTGTGAAGCCTTATCTGCTTCTGTTGCCTTACAGCTCCTTCAGGACAGAATTCATCAAGGACTTTGTGAAGTGGCTGGACCTCCCTGATGCTGTCTTACCTGCCATGACAGCCTTTGCTGATGGCTTGGGAGGTGAGGGCACAGAAACTTTCACTGAAATTTTGCTGAAGGATCCCATCTTGAAAGAAAATCCACTTCTCATTACCCAGGTAAGTCCATGTGCTCCCCTCACCCTTGTTTGCTTTGCAAAAGAGGTTTGTCATATCTGTCTGTTTGCAGCTGAAGTGATGTTTGTGCAGTCAGGGAAATAAAACCAATATTTCTGATAGGCATTTATTTATAAGCAGCTGTGGGGGAACTGGCAGTCTATCCATAAAGACTTCATGGAAATTATGAACGTGAAGCATGGTCACTGTCTGCTGAGCTGTGTATTTGATGGTTTCACTTTACAGAACAGAGAGCTGACAAAGTTTTTACTTTGATTGTGTTACTGCAGTGGTCTCCATTCATACACGTGTTGCACAGATTTTAGTGACACCCTGAACATAGTAGACATGATTCTCACTTGTTTGAAAGCCCCTTCACTATATGTGTATCACAAACCACCTCCACACACGTGTTCCAAGGAGCACAATTTCCAAAGTCTTTTTTCCCCAGAGTATATTTTGACCAGAAGGAAATTATTGTGACTTTATTTTCTTTCACTGAGGAAGTGAAACTGGGACTGCTCCATAATGTTCTGCTGTAAAAGCTGGCGGAAAGATAAAAGAGGTGGAGCATTTTGGCAGCATTTGCTTTTGCTGGGGAAGATCTCTCCTCATCCAACCTTATGTTATGCCACGCAGGGTGAAGAGAGTGTTAGGCTGCTGCTGGTGCCACACAGAACGTGGGCACTGTCACCCTGAGCCAGACACCCCAAGGGCACCCAGTGCTCTGATATTGGCTGATTAAGGGCTATCACACACTCACCTTGAGCAATGGCCTGGCAGAACAGCAGGTGTGAGAACTTGGCTGTGTTAGGGGAGATAAGAGAGCACTGAAGTTCTCTGGTCACCTTGACTGGCTCCCATTCCTCAGCCACCTCTTTCTCTCTCCTGTCAGTCCATGAAATGCCTCAGAGAACCTGCTCCTGGTCCAAATGTTCCAGTGCCCAAAGTCCTACAATGGTACAGGGACAGCAACAGAGATCTTAATAATTTGGAGCAGATCTTCTAAAATAAAAGTGCCTCTTTGGATGCTGTTTCCTCAAATTCAATACATCCACACTCATTCTTTCAGCCTTGATGTGCTTCCTGCATTGTTCTCTCATTCTCTCTGCCTCAGGATGGGTTCTCTGCATTGAGGCAGATTTTCCTGTGTTGCTGCTGAGTTTATTAAGGATGGAATTTAGCTTGTGCTTGCTCCAAGCTTATGCTGCATGAGGGCTCCATGTGCTTGTACAAAAGTGGCTCTGGATCAGTGGAAGCACACGGGTTTTTGCCCTGACAGGAAACTGAGGATATCCCCTGGATTTTGGTGGAATACAGAGACCATAGACAGCTTTGATCAGCTGAAAGCAAAGATGAGGAATAACTATCAGTCTAATACCACAGCAGCAATCTCTTACATAGTCATCTATATATGGGAAAGATGATTGATTTTGTCAGAGGAGAGGCAGAATGAAAGACTTCAGTAGAGCAAGGGAGCAGAGGTGTGTCTGGAAAAAACCCTGGTGTGTGGCGAACATCAACAAAAAGCTGAGATCAGCTTTTTCCTTCTTACCTGGAAATAAACAAGCTGCAGGACAAAGCTTTATGAATTATTGATCTCTTGCTTTGTGGTTCTAGTGCTCCTTTGTATTCAGCAGCTGCTGATGCAATATTTACTGTTTATTAAGTATCTGCTTTAATTGCTCGGCGTGTTCAGTGCAGGGCCTTGCTGGCACTAATGCTGCATTTTTTGAAGGCTCTTCATGTCAAAGGAGCTGAAGAGATGATCCATGAAGTCAGGAGATTAGATGTGAGCTCACCATTGATTCAGTGAACATCTGAGGATTATGGATTGTTATCTTTGTGTCTTTTGTGTCATTGCAGATGACTAACACACAGGCAGATGGTGGTAACTGAATCCTTTAAAGATAGTAGTCATAGCAGGCTATGGGTGTCCTATGGGAAGGCAATGTAATAAAAGAGGTGTAGAAGCTGTGATAGGTGATTACATGTTGGAAATTCTTATTATGAATATGTTTTTTCTCTCAGCATACTTGCAATACCCATATTCCAGTGGTTTCCTACCCACATTCACTGTAATGTGGATTTGAGGCTCTCTGTTGTTAAGGAAGTGGGTTTTGAACTTGCATCAACTCAGAAAAAGCTGGCAAAGACTGAGTAAAGACTCCCTTCTTTTGTAAGTCATATGGGTGGTTGTCCTGTCATGGAGTTTTCATGGAGATTCAAAACACTGACTTCACAATAAGGCTGCAATATAACAACTGCTGCTTAGGGAGGAAAACAAGCCAGTTGTGAACTAATCTAATCACTGCTGGTAGGATTCCAGCTGCCTGCATGTGCAGTATGTGTACAGCCTAAACAGCAGCCTAAATTTGAGTTTGCTAACTGGCACAGATGCCATAAAAAGAGTTGTTGCAGTTTATCACCTGTTTACTTACGTGCCTCCCTGACCTTTTGAAAGGCACATGTGTACATGCTTAGGCCAGATTTATTTGGGGTGGTTTGATATGAGGTGCCCCAGATGATACTGGGCAGACAGGACCAGACCTCACTCAGGGAGAGTTTATTGCTCACAAGCCATGACCTCTTCCAGAGGCTGCTTATGGCACTCCATGGAAGATTGTGGCAACAAGGTCACAAGCTTCACCTTATTCCAGACTCGAGGCCCTTTGCTTGGTCAGCTTTTTGCTCAAGGCTCCCAGCCCTGCACCTTCTGCTGGGCTTTGACACCTCTGTGCCAACTCTTCCCCCAGAAATGCACCCAGAGAGGAGGTGATGGTGGACACATAGTTGATCCCTGGGCACTCCCAGTACTCAGGCTTTGGGAAACCAGTTACATTCCTCCCTCTGTACTGGTGCCTCCAATTCCCACACGCCACCAGCCAGCCTGGGGAGCAGCCTGCAGTTTGTCCCTCTTCTGGTTGGTTTAGGATGGTTTGTTCTGCATTCTGCACTCCTCATGTGTAGGACTTTCAGGTTAGAGACGTTTTTACTATACAAACTGTGCTTGGGAGCTTACAGGACTAATAATCATAAACTCTTTGGCAGCCTCCTACATCTTTGGCTGCATTTTTTGTGTTCCCAGAGGGCTGAAAGGATTCTGTGTAAAATTCAGCTGTGCTGTATTTGTGTGTAGGAGAGGGAAGCAGCTCAACTGAGCTGGTGCTTAATGTAGTCACATAAAGAGCTTAGAATTTGTCCAGTGGCAATAAAAGAGGAGAACACAGTTGTAAAAACACTGGCCTCTTTTTCATGGATTTATCCACAGAAAGCATCCATTGAATTGATCTGTTTTTCCATTTTTTTATGGTAAAGAGCCAACACAGGAGTCAAGTCCCTCAATCTTGACAGATGTCCATAAATTCTGAGTTTTTTAACTCACTTAATCCAAAAGAACTTCATGCCAGTTCAGCCTTACTGCCTAAGGCTGTGAATTCCCAGAATGCCAAAGAAAATAGGAGCCATTAGAGGAACATTCAGACCTGTTAGTGATGATGCATATGTGACTGTAGGGAGCAGAAAGCATTAGAGTGGGTGGATTAGAACCCTGCTCCTCCAAACTTTAAAGTCTGGTGTAAGATCAGGGTCATAACAAAATAACAAAAAATGTGGGATGCCTTAGCATATACCAAGCATTATCTGCTTCTGTCCAGCCCTTTTAAATTGAATATTCTTTTTTTTTTTCTCTTTAGGACCTTTTATCGTTCTCTCTTCAAGATGGTAAGTTTACTTTTTCTTTGTAAAAATAATATAGTTGAGTTTACATCTGATACTTTGAAGTGCTCAAAAAGGTACTGTCCTATTTCATCTCAGCTTCCTCTCTGGCAAAAGCTGCACACTCCTTCCCTGCATCCCCTTCAGGAAAAACAGCTCTTCTTTTAGGAATGGTTGATAATACCCACTGAAAATTGAACAGCTCTTCACCTCCTTACCTTCACACACCATACATTGCCAAGCAGATGTAAATAGTGGTGGAGTGGGGTGTTTTTTCTCCAATGTTTCCAGGGAATCAGGTGATTTCTTCCTTTAGGAAGGCAGTAAAGCTGTTATGAAAATCTCAGCCTAAAATATTTTCTGCTGGTTGCCTAAAAGAAAAAAAAATATCAGGGTATAAATTCCAGAGTGTCCTGTGAAGCCCATTATAAATAAATGTGATTTTTCTCATATATTATATTACACATAAAACAATTCTCTGGCTTGCAATCCATTACATGGATTAGTCTGATAAAATTAATGAAATAAAGACTGTCTGCTGAACAGAATGTTCATTTCTAAAAGAAGCCTGGATTCTATCACTACTTGCATTTTTTAAATCTCTGTGTTTTAACATGTCCTCACAGGAAAGAACTCACTGGTTGCTGATAGCCTGTTGCACTGCAGAACAAAACAAGTTTTGTTCTTGCTTTATTTTTAATGGAAAATTGACAAGTCAGTTATTGCAAAACGGCTTATTTTGTGAAGCTGGAATTTAGGAGCAATCTCTTTCCAAGCCTCGCTGCCTTCCCACCAGGCTGGTGAGGAAGGAGCCCAGCAGTGTCAGCAGACAGAAAAAAGAAGGGGGCTCATTCCACCTGCCTGGACTTGCAGGACGTGCCACATTTCGGGAAGGAGTGAAGATAAATCCTGTCCTCATTTCTCAACTACGCACAAACCTGATCAAGAGTGTCATTGAAAGCTATGGAATTAGTTTGGTATCTTGGTAATGATGGTAATAAATAAACAATCCTAATAGATTGCCCAATGCCCTGTTTGATCTACGTGCAGCGGGTATCACAAACATTCTTTGTAATTGGGTCTTGCTGGTATCTTCACCCACCTGGAGAAAAACAATTGTGTTTTTCATCCCAGAGTGCACCAAGAACCCTTTATAAACCCAAACATCGGGAAGTAGTAGATGCTGCTGAGAGAAACACATGAAAAAAGCAAGAGTTGGCACAAATAATTTAAAATCTATTACATTTAAGCTATTTTTTCTTCTAAGATGTCTTTTCTTGAAGAACACCTGCTCACAAAACCAGGAGTATTGAGTTCATTTGTCTGCTGTTGTCTGAGTGCATTCTGCATCTCCAGCAGGGAGTGTAAAAGCAAACATTTGTCCGTGGTGCTGCTGGGGGAGCTAGTGTGTAGCTTTACACTCCTGAGTGCCTCTTGCTGCCACCAAAGGAGAAGATAAAGCTTTTGCATGGAGGTGAATTTTTACAAAATGCCACCTTCCTGCAGTTGAGGTGGGCTGTGCCCAGTTACCCACACAGACATGTTTGATATTTCCAGTTAGCAGCGGTCCTGCTGCAGCATTTCTCTGTTGCAAAGTTGCCAGCAGCCTCTACCACAGAGGATGGAGACCAAAGGATCTGAGATCCTTTTCCTGCCACAGAGGCATTACCTGGTGTGGTGGCTCTGTTTGCAGGGAAGAAGGATTTTCCATTTATCAGTCTCTTCTCATGTTCCTGGAAGAAAAGGAGGGCCTGGGGGAAGGAGCTGCTCTGTGACACATTCCTTGAGTGCTCTGCTCCTTAACTAAACTGTGTCATCAGACTGATCAGACTGATTTCCTGGGCTTTTCTCTCTTCAAGGATCCTATGATGCTCGTGCCAGGGTGTTGATCTGCCGTGTCAGCTGGCTGCTGAGAATTCCCTTGGAAGATCTGGAAGTCCTGGAGGAATCTCTGCTTGAGAGCCTGAAGGAACAAAAAGAGGAAGAGTCAGAGTAAGAATGTTTGGGTAGATGTGGGATCAAAAAACACTGCCAGTGCTCAAAAACTTAGCAGTAATTACTCGTGCCTAAGTCCAGTCTCTGATTATTCCCCACATGGCTTTTATTGTAATCATTTATGGCTTGATTAGGGTTGCAGAGCCCTCACAACATTGACAAGAAGAAAAGCTCAGCATTCTTAAAATCAGAGCTGAGACCTGGCCTTGCACACTGGTAAAGGCTGTTCTGCTCTGGGCTGCCTCCTTTCCTCTTTCCAGTTGCTTCTCAGAGACTGTAGATTTTGCATAAATACATCACACAGATCTTGTTGTCTCTTGGCCCAATATCCTTCAGATAGAGCTGCCTCTTGCAAAATGAAATTCCTACAGATAATCAGGGTTAGATCCTCAGCTGTTCACTGTCTCTGGATCTGTCTTTAAGCATCTTTAAGAGACAGCTGGATAACTCCTATTGAAGGGAAATTTCTGAGGGCAACAGGCTGAATCTTCACATATGTACAGACCTGGCTCATAATTCTGTGTTGTTAACATAGGGTTAGTTCTTGGTATCTATAAGAAATGTAGTATCTTTATATTCCTCTCATCAGGCAGGAATTGTGTGACAGTTTAGCAATATTTAAGGCAGTAAACATGTCCATAGTGAACTTTCAAGGGAAATATTTTCATCTGTCAACTCAGCAAACAGGTTATGAGATTACCCTGAATGCTAATAAAGTCTTTAATCAACACTCTTGTCATGGTTCAGATCAGATATTTACCATGGGGTCCAGCATGTGATGGGTATCTTCCAGTAACAGCTGTGTTTCAATAATGCTTAACTTTACAGCACACTGTAAAAAGGCAAAGTCAGAATAATCTCAAAGATCGTGGACTTCTAAACATTTGGTGTGCAGGAGCAAGGGTTGGTATTAATAGGGACTGTTTTGCTGTAGTTTGTGAAAGCAGACTCAGTGCTGGGCCTTTCACTGTCTGATAACAGTGAAAGAACAGTGAAAGAACAGTGTGGATTTCAAACCCTGCTGCCAGCCCAGTGGGTTTCCTCTGTGTCTGCTGTGGGATTCCTACTTGTCCTTTGCCCAAATTGCAGCCATGGGAGTTAATGTCTATTGGATAAAAACAAAAGAAAAATCCTTATGGTGAGAGGGGCCCAAGACCACAGTGTGAACACATTGTTGTTGCTGTGCTTAAACAAGGCTGAGATTTGTGGGGAACTGATGACCCTTTCTTTGGTTTGAAGTCAGGAGTCAATGGGGAAAGGAAGCAAAATATAAACCTGTCACCACCTTGACCTCACAGATTTTGGGGCTGGGAATACCATTATGTGCTTGGGATGCTTCCAGCTTTGACCAGCAAGAGGTTTTGGAACAGAAATAACCAACCAGGGGTTTGGCAGCTCCTGCACAGGTGTTTTTACTGATATTTGTTAACAGGAGGTTTGCTCCTGCCTTTGCTGATGTGGATATGTTGGATTGAGGCCCAGAACCTATGAGATTAAGTGTACAATATTCTAAAGAATAATGCTCAAACCACTTAAACTGTGTTAGTTGCACTAAATGTGCTCTGACCTGCAAGTGAGAACCTTTCTTTTGTACACAGTTCTGTAAGAAACTGGAAAACATCACAACATTCACTTGCTGATGTGTGCTCCTGTACCTTTCCTTATTGGAAAATCACCTGAAATTCCCCATAACAATCTCTCTGAATATAACTTGTGATTCAGGCTAGAAGCTGCACATCTGAGCTCAGTGAGGGTAGAGAAATACCAGAGCAGCAGTTAATTACCACAGTGGATAAAAGCAGTCTGGTAATCCAGTGATAATGGTAATGGAGGAGCCATTAGGAAGCAGCTGCTGGCAGCTCCAGAAGGAAGCAGTGACAGGCAGAACCTCTTTTATTTACTGCATCAGCAGGCAGGATTTAGCTGCCACTCTCTTTCTCCCCACATAACTCAAATTGCTCGTTATTCCAACTGACTCCAAGTTAGACATGTTCCAGCTCTCTTGTCATTATTGTCAGCCTGAGACACACTGCAGTGACTGTAAAAGCTGATGAACCTCATGTAGAACAGAAATTGCTGGGTATTGCCAGCTTAGGTATGAACAGCCTGGCTGCAGTACTCATATAAAGAACTCCAGGAGCAATTTTATCCAAAGCCAAGCATTCAGACTGGTGACTAAGACACAAAGTAGAGCATTTGGAAAGGATGAGAGGAAATGACCTCAGGCTGTGCCAGAGAAGGTTCAGGTTAAATCAGGAGGAATTTCTTCATGGAAAGGGCTGTCAGGCATTGGAAGGGGCTTCCCATGGAGTTGGTGTAGTCCCCATCCCTGGAGGTGTCCAAGGAACAACTGGACATAGCACTCAGTGCTCTGGGCTGGGTGACAGGGTGGGCATTGGACACAGCTTGGACTTGATGGTCCTGGGATCTTTTCCAACCTCAGTGATTCCATGATTATCTGATAGCCAAATCCTGCTTTGTCTGTGAGGCTGTAGAAGTAGCTGTGGCTGTGCAGAAATTGAAGAAGTGTTGCTCTCAGTACCTGGCAAGATAATGGAGCAATTTATACTGAGTGTCATCATGTAGCATCTACAGGATGGCCAGGGTATCAGACCTAGTCAGCAGGGGTTTAGGAAGGGTAGGTTGTGTTTGACCAGCCTGGTCTCCTTTTATGACCAGGTGACACTCCTGGTGGGTGCAGGAAAGGCTGTGGATGTGTCTGTTTGGACTCCACCAAGGTTTTTGACACTGTCCCCACAGCACACTCCTGGAAAAGCTGCAGCCCATGGCTTGGACAGGAGCACTCTGTGCTGGGTTCAGAACTGGCTGCGTGGCCGGGCCAGAGAGTAGTGGTGAACAGTGCTGCATCCAGCTGGCAGCCAGGCACCAGGGGTGTCCCTTGGGGCTCTGTGCTGGGACCATTTCTGTTCAATATTTTATTGATGACATGGATGAGAGGATTGAGTCTTTCATTAGTAAATTTGCAGATGACACTAAGCTGGGAGCGTGTGTCGATCTGTTGGAAGATATGAGGGCTCTGCAGGGAGACCTAGAACAGTTGGGCTGAGTCTAACAGGATGAAGCTTAATAAATACAAGTGCTGAGTGCTGCATTTTGGCCACAATAACCCCCTGCAATGCTCTGGGCTGGGGATGCTTTGGCTGGACAGTGCCCAGGCAGAAAGGGACCTGGGGGTGCGGCTCGACAGCCAGCTGAACATGAGCCAGCAGTGTGCCCAGCAGTGTGCCCAGCAGTGTGCTCAGCAGTGTGCTACAGCAGTGTGTCCAGCAGTGTGCCACAGCAGTGTGCTCAGCAGTGTGTCCAGCAGTGTGCTCAGCAGTGTGCTCAGCAGTGTGCTCAGCAGTGTGCTCAGCAGTGTGCCACAGCAGTGTGCTCAGCAGTGTGCTCAGCAGTGTGCTCAGCAGTGTGCCACAGCAGTGTGCTCAGCAGTGTGTCCAGCAGTGTGCTCAGCAGTGTGCTCAGCAGTGTGCTCAGCAGTGTGCTCAGCAGTGTGCCCAGCAGTGTGCTCAGCAGTGTGCTCAGCAGTGTGCTCAGCAGTGTGCTCAGCAGTGTGCCCAGCAGTGTGCCCAGCAGTGTGCTCAGCAGTGTGCTCAGCAGTGTGTCCAGCAGTGTGCCCAGCAGTGTGCCCAGCAGTGTGCCCAGCAGTGTGCCACAGCAGTGTGCCCAGCAGTGTGCTCAGCAGTGTGCCCAGCAGTGTGCCCAGCAGTGTGCCACAGCAGAGTGCCCAGCAGTGTGCCCAGCAGTGTGCTCAGCAGTGTGCTCAGCAGTGTGCCCAGCAGTGTGCCCAGCAGTGTGCCCAGCAGTGTGCTCAGCAGTGTGCCCAGCAGTGTGCTCAGCAGTGTGCTCAGCAGTGTGCCCAGTAGTGTGCCCAGCAGTGTGCTCAGCAGTGTGCTCAGCAGTGCCACAGCAGTGTGCCACAGCAGTGTGCCCAGCAGTGTGCCCAGCAGTGTGCCCAGCAGTGTGCCAGCAGTGTGCCCAGCAGTGTGCCCAACAGTGTACCACAGCAGTGTGCCCAGCAGTGTGCCCAGCAGTGTGCTCAGCAGTGTACCACAGCAGTGTGCCCAGCAGTGTGCCCAGGATGCCATTGGCCTTTTTGCCAAGAAGGCCAATGGCATCCTGGCCTGTATCAGGAATGGTGTGGCCAGCAGGAGCAGGGAGCTCATTCTGCCCCTGTACTTGGCACTGGTGAGGCCACACCTTGAGCACTGTGTGCAGTTCTGGGCCCTCAGTTTGGGAAGGACATTGAGACACATCCAGAGGAGGCAACGAGGCTGGAGAGGGGCTGGGAACACAAACCCTGTGAGGAACAACTGAGGGACCTGGGGGTGCTCAGCCTGGAGAAAAGGAGACTCAGGGCTGCCCTCATCACTCTGCACAGCTCCTGAAAGGTGCCTGTGCTCAGCTGCCTCTTTCTCCAGGCAGCACTGACAGAACCAGAGCACACAGCCTTAAGCTACACCAAGGGAAATACAGGTTGGATATTAGGAAAAAGTCTTTTACAGAAAGGGTGATAAAGTTCTGGAATGGCCACCTGGGGAGGTGGTGGAGTCCCCATCCCTGGGTGTGTTTGACAAAGCCTGGATGTGGCACTGGGTGCCAGGGTTTAGTTGAGGTGTTGGGGCTGGGTTGGACTGGATGATCTTGAAGGTCTCTTCCAATCTAGTGATTCTGTGTTATTCTGTGATTCTCTCTGCAGACACCATGTTTGCAACTGCACAAGGTAATGAGCAATGGTTTTTTGGAGGGGCTCTGTGGAGACAAAGTCTCCATGACGTGCAGGTCCTTAGGAGTTCTGCCAGTGAGTGCAGTGACTCAGGGATTTCACCCACTGAGCTCCATTCCCCTCCTGCTGCGCCTCACAAAGCTGCATATTGTTTGGGACTCGTGTAAAATTGTCTTAATCAAAATTACAGTGTGCTTAGGGGGTTCCAGGAAAGATTAAGCAATTATATAGATAATGAAAATCCAAAATTAGGCTAGGATTAACACGAAAATATCCAAGTTTGGAAGCAAGATAAATGTCACATTTCAAGGCCTGGATTAACTGCTGTGTAAACAGGCCAGAAGGAACCTTCCTCTTGAAACAACTTATTCCAATATCCTCTGTTTCTCCCACTTTCCTCTGAAATGGAAGAACTTCTTGTAAGACAGAAAACAAAGACACTGGAGAGAAATCAAAAGTAGTGGCTAATAACTGGTATTTGTTCCTTTTTGGTTTATTTACCTCTTTCTGATAAGCTTGTTAAAATACAGCTTAAATGCACACTGATGGCTGTGTTTAATTCCTATTATATTATTATATTGTGATGTGCAATTAGAAAGCAGCTTGTAGTAAACACTGCTTTTGGAAAACAGTTTAATTGCATCTCTGTTTGTTAGTGCAAATTACCCCTATTCCCTTTTATTTCAAACACTTTTCCCTGTTCCTTCTTAGCTTTCTTGTGGTTTTTTAGGACACTTAGGCAGCATATAGTTAATGAAATGCTTTTGACTTTTTGTTTCTTTCTTTTTTTTTACAAGCTTCAGCCCTATTAGGAAGGGTTTTCTGAGTAAGTAATATCTGTTGGCTTTTGTCAGCAATTAAATTGTTTCAATTTAAATCTGTGGTCCATTTAATCCATTCAATTTAAATCTCTAAATCCATGCTCATAAATCTCAGTGTGCTGTCACAGTCCACACCTGCATGTTCCTTTTTACTGTTCCTGGGAGGGAAGTTACACTGAGGAGAATAAAAGCAGATTCTGATGCAGCATTGTTATCCATTGGACTTTTCCCTTAGTGTTTGTACTTTTAATCCCCCCACAGAACGGCAGAAGTCTCAAGAAAAAAGAAGGAAAAAAGGAAAAAGCTGAAGAGATACCTGCTGATCGGTCTGGCAACTGTTGGGGGTGGAACAGTGATTGGTGAGGCTGCCCTTGGCCTTCTGGGGACACAGCACCAGGGACAGAGAGGGGTCTGACTCCAAGAAAAGTATTTTCAGCCCCACAAAAATAAACATGAAAGCCTTAGCTGGAAAAGTTATTCCAGTGTAGCTTCATTAGCTGGGGGAAGTATTAAACTGAGGTTGTCACCCCTTAAAAATGTTTTCTCCTTTTTTGCTGTCATATTATAAGAGGATCAGATCTTCAACTCTGAAATCAAAAGTGTGAGATTAGATCAATGTTTCCTGAGCAAACAGAGCACAGCTCACCCCAGATCACCACATAGTCTTCCTTTGACTTTGAAATTATTCTTCATTTATCTGAAGTCAGTCAAAGAATTTGGGCAGAGATTCAGGGCCTGGGGAGGGTCTCAGAAAGCCTCTTTATTGGACATGCAAAAAGCTCTTCCAGCAGCAGTAGCAGCACTCTCCCAGCACAGAGGAATGCCTGCCTGGGGTTTTTAGGGGATAATAGTTTGGTGATATCTCTTGCTGCATCCTCAGGTCTGACAGGAGGCCTGGCTGCCCCTCTGGTTGCTGCGGGAGCTGCCACAATCATCGGGAGTGCTGGAGCAGCTGCTTTGGGATCCACTGCTGGGATTGCTGTCATGGCATCCCTTTTTGGAGCAGCAGGAGCTGGTCTTACTGGTAAGAGAGTGACCACACCATTCTCAGCCACTGGGGCACAGGATCATGTCTGCAAGCACAGTTAATGACCCCACTGAGCTCTCTGCAGAGTGAGGGAAGCGATTTGAGGTGTAATCTGTGAGATTTTTGTCTCAGTGCTGATTAAGGTACTGTGTAGCCCCTGGTGACCAAATAGGGAAGGAGTATTTGGTGTGTGGTTAATGAAGGAAATGAAAACCTCCTGCTTTGGGTTAGAAAGATGCTGCCATGGAGAAAAGCAGCTGTTACAGCAAAAAAAAATCCTTCTGCTGGATTCCCCCAGATCACACAACCTCAGAAAAAAAAATCATGTTGGCTCCTTACTATGCTATAAGTAATGCATGGGCTGACTGAGGGTTTTGGAAAGGAAAAAACCCTCTCCAGATTACCCAATTAATTTCTTAACAAACTCCTACTGTTAGCAGAGGGTGTCCTTTCTGTGCCATCTCTGAGCCGTGTGTTTCTTCCTGGCTCTGTGTAGGATACAAAATGAAGAAACGTGTGGGAGCCATAGAAGAGTTTGAATTCCTCCCACTTACGGAAGGGAAGCAGCTCCACATCACCATAGCAATCACTGGATGGCTGTGCACTGGCAAATATGGTAAGAGCATGATGAGAAGCTGAGAGGAGCTCCAAGAGCTGTGGCTGTGTCCTACTCCAGGCTGTGTTTATGCTCACAAATGCACCATATCTGCCCCACATTTCCATGGCATGATAACTGAACCACATCAATTCTCACCATAAGACTTTGCAACTCAATCTGCAATCCCAGGCAAACAGAGGAAAAAAAAAGAGGGCATTATGTTGGTGGTGGTAGCAGGACTGGGAGCAGCCCTAGCAGGATTGTTTCTGATAGGAACTGTTGCATGCTTTTGCCAGAAAAGATCTGTCTGGAAGATGATTGCCAGCACTAGTACAAAGTGTCTCTGAGACCTTATGTTTATCCACCAGGAATTAACAGAAAATAGTGTGGTTTTGCTCTCTCCATATCTGCCAGCTAATGAGGTTTATTGGCAAGAAAGTTCTGTCAAGTAAATCCTGTTAAGGACAGCACTCCGGAGGTGACTTACAGGGGAAACCTTGATAGGTCTGTAGTGCTTTGTTTTCCAGTGTAGCTTGTCATATAAAATATGTCACCTGTCTGCTAATGTGCTCAGCTTCAGCTGACTGAACAGCTGCCAGTTTATTGAGAAGCACCATAATTAACTCTGGATATCATTAATGCAGAAGGATGCCTCGCCCTGTCACTTGCCAGGCTGCAGCTTGCTGTCACAGGGAAGATCTCATTTTGCAGTGCTATGCTTTGGCTTCTCTCTTCACTTGCCAGAGGTCCAAATCCTCAGAGCTGGAGGGCTCCCAGGCACAGTTAGAGAGGCAAGTGTGTTCCTCCAGGAACGTTTTGTGTCTGTTTGCCCGTAAAAGGGAGTTACAGATGACACACATTCTTCTTCCATAACTAGCAATCTGCTAGAATGTTTTAAAGAACAAAACTAGGGTTGTCATCCATTTTCCCCCTTACAGCAGTGTCTGTCTGTGTACACACTCCTTCAAGCAGAGGGACTGAGGACAGGAGTTTTATGGAATTTGCCACCTTGTGGTTTTGGAGCTGCAAGTAGTCAGCAATCAACGTGTCCCCAGTAATAATAAGACAGACTACAGTGGGGATCTTGTGTCACTTTGATCAGCAGCCTCAACCTGATCTGCATTGCTTGGGCAAGAAACAATGTGGGAAGGCTTTTAATTAATTAAGATGACAGTTCTGCTCTGCCCTTCAGTGTTGATCTGTCATTAATAGCGTTGCTAGAATATTCCAGTGTCCTGCAGGTTCTGTTCTGATCCTCTGTTGGGCTCCTCTTGCCAGGAATCAGCCATTGTGTTCTCTCCCAACATGAATTCCATCTTTGCAACCTTTCCCAGGGAGCTTCACAGCCCCGTGGAGCAGCATGTTGCACTCGAGTGAGCAGTACTGCCTGGCCTGGGAATCCAAGTACTTGATGGAGCTTGGCAACGCCTTGGATTCCCTGCTGAATGGCTTTGTGAACATGATGGCTCAAGAAGCCCTAAAATTCACTGTCTTGTCAGGTAAGAAACTAAATCCTGTCAGATGTGCTTGAGTGGCTGTTGTGCAGTTTCAGTGTTAAAGGAGCTTTCCTGAAGAAGGAATGTTTTGGAGGAGGCCGTGCTGGCATTGCCCAGAAGTGACCTGAGAACCTCCTCTACCACACCTGTAATTTAACTGTGCTTTCCTGGACTGCTGAGCCACCATGTCATTGCGTCATTCTGTTCAAGTTACAGCTGGAAACACCTTCCTTCACCTGGGACTGTTCATTTCCCTCTATTATTACACATTTACTGCTCTACAGAAACGGCCCAACACGCATTCCCCCTGTGCCAGAACATCAGATTCTTTCTTATCTTTAGTCCAGCAAAGCATTTCTCAACACAGCTATTAGGAAAGAAGAGCTGGAAATGACATAAGCTCCTAGGCTTAGCCTTTAATTTCAGTGAACTCTCTTGCTTTTGATGTTTTCTAAGGAACTTCTGTGTGTGTTGCAGGGATTGTGACAGCCTTGACTTGGCCAGCATCACTCCTGACTGTTGCCAGTGTCATTGACAACCCCTGGGGAGTGTGTCTGCATCGCTCTGCTGAAGTGGGCAAGCACCTTGCACACATCCTGCTCAGCAGACAGCAGGTAACTGGCTACAGTTATCCAGGAGTAACAGCTGGAAGGGACTGGCCCAGGGAGGTGAAGTTTTATACTCATGCTGGTTAAATGGTATCTTTCTAAGGGTACAAAAATTAATAAAACAAAAACACAGAGAGTGCTGCGTGAAGGTGACCAGCAGATATCTGGCTTAATGGGGAAAAGGAGGAGGTCCCAAGTGGATCAGAGAAATCCTGCTGAGATTTGTTCCATTTAAGCTAAAGCTTTTTTCAATGAGGAAGAAGAGATCCGGGTCATAAATGAGCCTTGGCTTAACCATGTCACAACACAGCCAGGCCCACTGACCAAGTGGAAGTCAGAGAGCAGGAGGTGAGGATGGGTGAAAAGGAAGGGAGAATACAAAGTGTTAAAAAATATTTATGGATCATTAAGAGGCACCTGGAAAACAACGGGAGAGAAGAGTGGGTGGCAGCCAATGCCCAGTGGCTCTGTGGCTTTGCCTGCAGGGAAGGGGAACGGGCTGGTACCTGACAGAAGTAACAGAAGTTTCTCTGAAAAGGCTCAATAAAAGATTTCTGCCGCCCAGAGCCTGCCATCATTTACTGGGCCAGAGCTGGTGTTTGCTGGCCACGTGTTTGTCTCACACCAGGCACTGCTGATCATAGAGGAGCCCAAGGGGAGCTGTGGCCCCAGAGCCATGTGTCCCAGCAAGGTGGAACAGCAGAGGAGGAACAAACTTGATTTCTCATAAAAACCCAATCCTAGAAAATTCAATAAACTTTATTTCATACAAGCCCTTTCTTTTGCTATGGGGCATTGGTTCTTGCTTGTTAAGCATTTGCTGTTGTGAAAACACACATTCCAGTATGCTGGAGAGTCTAAAACTAGTTAATGAGAAGTCTGGGGTGCCCATTGCACACCTGCTCCCTGGATATTACAAAGACCATTTTTCATTGATGTTGGGATTAGGCTCCCTTTAATCTTACAGAAAATCTTATTAGGCTGTTCAAAATAAAAGCTTAAAGCTTAAAAGCCAAATCATCTTTTATAACCGTCGCATGCTGCTGCTGTCACTCAGCCTGAAATCTGGAAGTGGTCAGTATTTTTGTACTACAGCTTCTTCTTCTGTGTATGGAAACATTTCTAGGAAAATTTTGTTCCTTGAATAAGGTTTTTGGAAATTTCAAACCAACAACAGCATCTGTTTTGGTTCTGTTTGAAACATCCCCTTTGTTGTAACTTCTGATCACTAGATTGTTTTCAGTTGATTTTCTGAAAATCAAAACATACAAAATACAAATATGTAGCATTCTTCATATTGAACTGGGCATAACTTTGAGGAGACCTGATGCCTTTGAAACCGACCAAATTCCTCCACTATTTCACAAGCAGGTGCTCTGTGTCTCAGGCTCTCAGGGATCCCCAGCCTGATCTCTTTCCAGAGAAAACACCATTTGGTGGCAATTTTTTCCTCTCCTTCTTTCTCAGGGCCAGAGACCTGTCACTCTGATTGGCTTCAGCCTGGGTGCCAGAGTCATTTACTTCTGCCTGCAGGAAATGGCTCAGGAAAAAGGTAACATTCACTTTCTAAACCATTTTTTCTTTTATTTTCCTTACTCCTGGTGGAGAAATTTTTCTTCCAAGAGGAAGAATACAGCTTGGCTCTTTTAGGATGGGAATAAAATTTTAAAAACCCCAAGGTTTAAGTGCCTTTGGAGCCAAATTCTTCTGTTGTTTCCCCCAGTCCAGCAGAAAAAATCTGCTGTCTTCACTTGAGGGGTTTCAGTGGGTCATTTTGGTGTGTGAACAACAACGTGACATTTGTGATCAGTCTGGAGCTGCCTGTGCACTGCCTGATCCCAGCAGAGGATGCTTTGCCTTTCTTGGGAGCTCTCTGCAGCTCTTGTATCTGATTCCCTGAGTTCTGCCTTCCATTTAAGTCTCTGAAATGCCACTGTCATCTGCTATTTTCATGGTAATTTTCCCCCAAAGTCAAGTATAAAACCATCTGCCAATTTATTACCCATTGTGGTTCTGTTTATTAATAGATTTCTATTTTTAATTTAGTAAAAAAAGAAAAGTGTAAAATCATTATGATCAGTTGATGAAAATTGTATCTTGGAGTTGAGTCAGCAGTGAGTGCGTGCAGCCTGCCTTCCCCCCACGTAGCAATTGAACTCATTAACCACTTACTTCACAGTAAATCATAACTAGGGAATTTTATAAAGGAAAATGTCCAGTAAAGTCCAAGAAGGTGGGAACAGAGTCAAGTGAGGATGGAGAAGGTCAGGATTGACAGCTGTGTGCCAGAACTTCACTTGTGATTTAAGATAAAAGTCTTGAAATACAGGAATTCTGTTCTCAAAATAAATATAATCAAATCCAGAATAATCCTTATGGAGTTACACTGGAGCCAGAACCCAGATCCTAATCTGGCCCTAGATCTACACATTTTGTGTCCTGAGAATGCCAAGGGCTGAGGTATTTCCAGGTTTTTATTTCAGTCTGCAGGCTCTGGAATGACACAATCCCATAGCTTAGGGAGGAAATCCTTAAGGGTCTGGAAGGTTGGCTGCCACTGCAAGGAAATCCAAGTACTGTGGTGATGTATCAGAGCAGCTCCCACTGTACACTGATTTTTCAGTTCTTTAATTGAATTCTGAAAGCTGAGCTGTTTGTGAGATGAAAAGCAGCATGTTTAGCACAGATTGCCAAGGCGTTCTCACAGGCACATTCCAGAGCAAGCCACAGAAGGGGCAGAGCTGGGACCTGGGACAGCTGAGACTGATTTGGGTTTGGACGTGGATGTCTCACACGAAAGGAACATACGGCCTCGTCATGCAGGGCTCTGCATCCAGATGGCACTGGCATTTCTGAGGACAAAGAGCTAATGATGGATTGGCCAGTGAAACACCATGGCAGAAACACAGATTCTGTTCAAATGCTTCTCTGCAAAGCAATGGAACAACCTCGGGATACTTCATCACGGATCACTTCGGGAGCCAGAACTCAGCAGGTTTCCAGAAAATGCCATTATGGCAGGAGCTGGAGTCAATGAGCCATCAGAGACACGTTACTGAGTGGGAGGACCATTGCTCTGATTTCTTCATCGTGATTCCCATGCCTTTTAGTAAATACTTAGCAATTAGCAAACTAATGCAAATTGATAATAGCTGTTACCAGCAGAGACCAAACCTTGAAACCCAGCTGTGTGTGACAGGGGTGAGGTGTCACACACTGAGTGTTTGTACTGATCACAGCTCATGTGACCAGTATCCCACTGGGCTGTGATCCCTGCTGTGCTCAGTGTTGGGAATATTGCAGCCAGCTCTGCCCTGGAACATCTGTACAAAGCCAGAGCTGAATTCCAGTGCTGTTCTCCCTCCAGTCAGGACTGATGTGCTGAGGTGCTTTCCCTTTCCCAGTGAGTTGCATCCCTAGGGTACAGCAAAGCCCAGCTCCCAGAATTGGTTATGATCTCTGGGACAGCTTCTTTCTTCCACACCTTTTCTGGAGAAATCATCTTAATCAGGTTTGAATTTTGGCCTCTCATTCTCACTCTGTTCTCACCTGCTTGGACTTGGTTGGAAATTTTCCTTTATAAAACTCCTTATTCATTAGCCACTCTCTATGAGGGTAAATGGTTAAGTAATTTTTTTTTTCACTGCTTTTACAGACTTTATTGTTCTTCATCATCTAAAAGATTTACAAACTGTGAAATAGATTTCCTTTATCTTGAGCCTCAGCTGCTCTGCAGGCCAGTGATCTGTTCCCAGGTTTCTATCCTGTCAACATTTCAAAGAAAATGAACATTTTTCAGCCAAGGCTAAACTTTTTTTTTTGTTCTAAGCAAGCAATAAACTGGACAAAGGATTGGAGAAACAAAAGCTTCCAACACCTTGCCCAAACATTCAGGATCCTGATGAATTAGCTGCTTGTTTATTCACTTGGCTCACACCACGGACATGGAATTTAGAACCTTGGTTGGGACAAGCTTCCTGCAAGACTCTGTGCTTCCTTTTCATTGCCCATAATTATGGGTACAGGGCTTTATTGCTCACAGATTACACTCACAAAATTGAATTGCTCTTTGCTCTTTTTGATTGGTGCAAAAATTGCTCTGCAATAAGAAATAATTCCAGGAGAGCTCATTTGAATTTGTCAGGCACGGGATTTACACAGCAGAGAAGGATGCAGGCTCTGCAGGCAGCTCCAATCCTTTACTGCTATCAGGGGAAGGAAGCTAAGTGATTTGCATTTGAAAAGTGCCCAGGCAGAACCTCTCCCTGAAATGTTGGGTTTAGCCTGGTCTCCCACAGGTGCCGAGTATGGATTTGGAATGTTCTGCTCATGAGTCTTCCATTTAACTGCTGTGGCATCAGAGGATTCATCTCTCTTTACAAAGATTTATGGAAGATACTGATATATTGTTCAGGAGTTTAGGAAAGTTGCAGGGCTGCCCAATATCTCTCATTCCATCATTATTCCTCCTGAAATTGCCCAGCTGCAGCTCTCTGGTAAGTCAGGAAGATTTATTATGCTTAAAAGTTAACAATGCTGTTCAGCAAATCAGGCCCTGGGCATTCAGGTTACAGCAGAAGGAAATCAAAGCAGTTTGGTGGATCTTCACTGGGTATTGGCAAGTGCCTCCATTGTTGCTATTTCCAAATCAATATTAACAATTTGGGATTTCCCCTTGCATGTTCAGGTCATGTTTTTCATAGAATCAGCTGTGGCAAGAGCTCCTCATGCTGCACGTAGGACAACATTTGCTCACACTGTGGGATCTCAGACCCCTTCACCTGTTTCAAAGCTCTGTGCAAACCCACATCAGTGAGTCTGCAGAAAGCCCTTTCCAGGGGTTTCCAGACCTTTCCAGAGGCTGGCTGCTTGAACAGCACCTTTCTGGGCTGAGGCCAGGCCACTTCTCCTTTCCAGTGCTTGGTCCTTTGCACTGTCTGAGGATCTCAGTTTTTCACATTTACTAACTCCAGGTGAATTGTGGACACTTAAGATGTATGCAAAGTTTTATTTATGATCCTCCTTTCCATTGTTTCTATCTTTCAATCAAATTGATTTTCACCTAAATTATGATTTTTGTGCGCATCTGAACACACTTCCCATAAGAATATTTTCTGTTCCATCTTCTAAATCTGAACTGTTGTGCTTTCACCTTGACAGACTCACAAGGGATCATTGAAGATGTTGTCTTACTGGGAGCTCCAGTGGAAGGAGAGGCCAAGCACTGGAGAGCTCTCACCAGAGTGGTGTCAGGCAGGATCATAAATGGCTTCTGCAGGTCAGTGTGAGCTCAGTGCCCAGCCTTGTTAGCCTGGAAATGGTTTGGGGCATTTATCCCTTTCAAGCACTTTGTGAGTGCTGGTGAGGACATTGATTGAGCAGTGCCAGAGCCTCCTCCCTCCAGGCCTCTGCCTCAGATCCATTTGAGATGGCAGCTTCAGGAGGCCCCTGGAGGCTGTTTGATGCAGCTCTTGGCTCTTTGTGCCACTGGAAACTTGTATTCATAGAGGGACAGTGTTCTGCCACTCACAGCCTAAAGTGGCTGGGTTTGTGTGTGTAATCTGATGTATTCTGAAGGCCCTTTAAATCTCAGCTTTGTGTCAAGGACTATAAATACAGCAGTTAAGTTTGCTGACTTAAAGATTGGGAATTAGAATCTGTAAAAGCTTTAAGATGCAGTTCACTTGTGGCTGCTTATGGGGAAAAATATGTGAAAATCACAATGGAAGGGAAGGAGCTCAAGCAAATTTAAGGGTTTTATATCTGGAGTGGGTTTCTGGACAAGACAGTCCACATGAACAAGATATTTAACTTGCAAAGGAAGAATAACTGGAATAGCTGTAGCAAATTTAGTAAGGATATGAAAGAATACAAAGATTGCCTTCAAAACAAATACCAGCCCTTTAAAACCACATTGAAAAACATTCTAGAAATAAAAGCAGACAACTGTTTGCAGAGTTATAGGAGCTGCTGGGTGAGAAGAGGGAGGTTCAGAGGTCTGAAACAGCTGAAGCAATCTCAGAAAAGCTATTAAGTAGTCAAGTGACAGCTTCAAACCTAATGACTGTGTCTTGGAAGATAATTGTGGCAGGAACACTGCTTACCAGCACAATTAGATAAGGGGAAATTAAAACCAAGGAATAAGCGGGAAAGACTAAGAACATGGGGAAATAAATTGAGAAATAACCAGGCAAGAAAATTAGCAAAGAATCTTCAAGTCAAGACAGTTTATAAAGCTGTGAGCCCTTGGGTCAAGGAGAGGTGAAAATGCTGCTGGTGTTTCCCATGCATGCATCCATATGGATGCCTACACATGTACATAGAAGGTGGGGAAGTGCTGTGTTACTATGATTTTAACAGAATGTTTGAACTTAGAAAGAATAATTAAATAAATTAATTAAAAGTATTCAAGGTTAAAACAACAAATTATCAATCCTATCTCTCAGCTAGACTGGGAATTGTTGCTTTTGTCCTCTTTGGATCCCAGGATTTTCAGGGATGCCAGATGTAAACACCACTTGCAGTGTTTCTTCCTATACCATTAGGAAAAGCTGCCTCCCTGGGAGTGCTCTGAGTTCCTCCAAGAAGCCATAAATCATAGAAATCATTGCATATAACTGAGTTTACCCAGAAAATATTGTTCCTGTCTGTGTTCTACAAAAAGAAATTTCACTGTATCACTGCTTATTGTATCCATTTCCTATAACACACACAGAGACACAAAAAAGATTTGTTACAGTTTCTAATCCTGACTGTGCTGTTGGAATAAAATACAGTGTGTATGCGTCCAGAGGGTTATTCAGGCAACCTGAGGGGCAGCTAGAGGAGGGAATTGAGAGATTTAGGGAATTTCTGTGAGGATTGAGGTACAGAGAAAGATTATACAAACATTTTGTGGTAAGGCCTCACCTGATTCTGATTTCTCTGGTCTCTTGCTTGCACAAAGGGTGGCCTCATTCTGTCACTTCAGGAGTAACTCTGTTTAGGTTGGATGAATTACACTGAATAGAATTCCTGTAAGATCAGATTTGAGCCCAACTGTTGAGCTTCAGTTCTTGTTCTCCTTTGGCTTTGGAATATGAGGGGACAGGGCAAGTGAGAGCCCTGTCAGCTCTTGGAGCTGTTCCCTCCCACTTAAACAGCAGGGCTGCAAATTCCCAGTGGGAAACCTCACCCAAATCAGTTGGATTGGCTCAGCTTTTGAAAGAACCAACACCTGAGCAGTGTGAATGTGTTGTAAAGGTTTTGGAGGCCTCTGCATAGACTTACAACTCCTAGTGTGGATTATTTGGGAGTAGCCGGGAATGGGCACCTTTGCCAGGAGCATTTCACCTGCTGCCATCACAGAGCACAAATCTCACTCGTGTACCACTTAAATCTGCTCTGTAGAGTACAGTGGCATTTTGGTACCCAGATTTTATGCTGTTGCTCAGCTCAGAATTGTATTTCCTTCTCTCTTCATGCTACAGTCTACCCTGAAACTGTCACAGTGACTTATGGCACTGCTTTAGAGTGGGAACAAACCCTTCCTAGTTCTGTCACTGAAGCCATGTATTTCTACAGCACCTATAAATCAGGAGCACTCCCAGGAGCTTCACAGTCAATATTTATGTCACAACATCAGTGTTGTAGGTCTCATCACTTTTGCAGCTTTATGGCCTGGAGAACATACCAGTACATTAAAAGCATCAAATATGTCAATGTGCAAACCCTGAGCAAACATAGAAATAAACAGAAGGGTCAGATTTTTAAACTCACTGCAGTAAAGACACGACAGCCATGGATCAGAATTCAGTTCAGACTTACACCCCTGTGTCCCAGGAACCTGCCCTGAATCCAGCAAGTCATTCCTGGTGTGGTTGCTACCTCACACAGACCTGCAGCAGGTCTTGGTCCAGACATCACTGTGCTTCCCAGCACTTCCACTCTCATGGTCTAAGTAGTAACACGCTGGAAGTGTTCCAGGTCAGGGTGGACAGGGCTTGGAGCAACCTGATCTACTGGAAGGAGCCCCTGCCCATGGTGGGGGGTGGAACAGGATAAGCTTTAAGCTCCCTTCCAACTCAAACTGTTCTGGAATTCTTTGATTCCACATGGCATTGATTGGGCAACAAGATTATTCCCACTCTTCTCTGCTTCCAGGGGGGACTGGCTGCTGAGCTTTGTTTACAGAACCTCCTCTGTCCAGCTCAATGTTGCAGGCCTCCAGCCAGTCGACCTGGATGACAGGAGGATGGTGAACATGGACCTTTCCTCTGTGGTAAGTTCTCATATTCTCATTTTTTCTCCATCATTCTTTGCCTGCAGCACTGTAACCCCACACTGCACTGGGGAAGCTGGGGACTGAAGAGAGCCCCTCTAGGTACATTGTCCTTCTTTCCTGACTTTGAGAGAACACTTATCCACACTTCCCTCTGGATTTTGTTGGCCCAGCTAGTGCTCAACACTGAGCAAAACAATGAGACTCTGCCTCTCCTGTTGGATATGTTTGGGTTTTTTTGGTTCTGACATATCTCATAGTGGAGATAGAAAATTCTGTCAGCCCTCAAGAAGGGCCTTGCTGTCAGAGAATCATGGAATGGTCTGGGTTGGAAAGAGCTGAGTCCCAAGCCCTGTGAGAGTGGATCCTGGGGAGGTGGGATCAGCACCTGGAAAACGTGGATCTCAAACACGCACATGGCAGGTGCTACCCACTATCTTATCTTGGTGGAGCCTCCACAGTGCTCAGGTTCAGGCAGGGCCAGGCTCCTGGCCCTTGTACCTTGGTCCCCAGGGCTGCAGGAGCTGGAACTGCTTTGGAATTACAGAAGCTCTGTGATAACAACTGTTGGTTTGCCAGGTCCTGCTGCCTTTTCAGAGTGTGTCTCCGGGAAACAGGGAGAGATTCACTGGTATATCTGGGAAACATTTAACTTCCTCAAAGCTGTCTGGTGTCATTAGTGATAAGCCACTGTTAGAACATCTGGCAATATATCTAAGCAATATTCAACTCAATTATCTTACACTCATCACCATGTTGTTGGCTCTTCCACAGAAAACCAGGCAGAGCTTATCTTGTGTATCCATATCCACAGAAATCTTGGGCATGCCATTGTGTTTTTTCCATTTCTTAATGTTTTAATTTATTGTTTTCTCTCTGCAAACTGGAAGATGCCCAACACAAAGCTCAGGATATTTCCATGGTCAGCTCTTCTTCCCAAGTGTCCCCACAAGCTGGCAGGGACCATCAGTGCTGCTCTGGAGCTAAAGGCACTTTGAAGAGCTTTTAGATTTTTTGGAGCACCAGCTTGCTAAGCCTATAAATACCCAACTGTTCTCAACTCATTTCATTCATGATAACTGAGCTCTGCACAGCCCTTGGCAGCACAAGCAGGGCTTGGTGCTGAGCAGAGGGAATGGAGCCTTGGAGGAACAAAACAGGGGCTTCCCAGGAGGAGGGGGTTTCGTGGAGGCTTTTAAACATGGCCCATGCATCTTTGCATCTCTCTGGGTTGTCAGCATTTCCACACTCCCACATCCATTTTCTCACCATCCCAGAGCTGCCAGTACTCATTTGCTCTCTGACATCTGTTGCTGGCATGAAAATGGCCCAAGATGCCAAGTGGTGGCATGGGGTTACATTTCCTGTCAGTCAGTCCATGTCACCCCTCTCTTTCTGAGTTCTCTTCAGAGACCCTCCTTCTCATGACTCTCTGCCTCCTGAAGCTGAAAACCCCTGGAGCCTGCACACTTTATCCTGCCTGGATCACAGCAGCTTCTCCACTTCCCTCAGAGGAGCAGATTTACATTTCACTGAATGAATAAGGTTTGCAGAGCTGCTCTCTGCTCATCTCCCAGGGCCATGTGTCTGCATCCTGGCTGCCTGCTGCCAGCAGTCAGTCCCAGTGCTGCTCTCCTTCAGAAGGAATTGACACTTCCTTCATCTCACTGCAAAGCTTTGGGGAGGAAAAATATATGTTAAGTAGGTGTCATTGCCTTGATCCATTTTCCAGACCATGGGAAGAAATACAGTGCATTTTGGTGAACATTTTAGAAATAAAAGGAACAGGAATGGGGAAGGAAATATCCAGGGGCAATATTTTTTAAAGTGGCAAGAAAGCAAAGATGGATTTTGCTGCAAGTACAGTGCAGTAGCATAACAAAAAAATACAAAGTGATATTCAGAGATATATAGTGATTCAGGTATTTTCTTTATGGAGACCAGCTCCACTCCTGCAGTTGCCCTTGTTGGAGGTCCCTGTGAGTGTCCTGCCAGGAGAAGGACAAGCTGTGATAGAACAATAAAGTATAGCTGATGCAAAGGGCTCAGCATGAAAATATTATGAAGCACCATCATTGGTTTTGGCATCCTCTGGTCCATCCATAATGAAAACTGGTCTGTATCCAACCAGCTTGGTTCTCTTTGCTGTAGCACCAGAATTCTCAAAAGAGTGGAGGATTAGGAGCCCTCAGTATAAACAGCAATTCACCTCCAAGGCCTCCATCTCATGTCTCTCTTGATTAGTGTGATTTTATCTGACTGTCAGTAAAAAAGCAGAGAGAAAAATATCCTCCCACTCAGCAAATGCAGTTATAAAATCCTTCCTCATGGTTACAAAGGGGCTGATTTATGCTATGGATTTATTTAACAGCACCTGTTAGAGACCAAGGAAGTTGTGGAGCTGCAGGGGATTATCCTGATTGCTGTTTGTTCCCAGAGGAGTTTGTTCAGTGCAATCTGAATTAATATTTGAATATTGCAGAACTGCTCAAGGAGCACCTTCAGGGAGGCTCAGGAGTCAGCAACAAGTCAGGAATGGGCAGTTTCACAGCAGCAGCAGTTAGGGATGAACTTGCAGGTTTAGAGGCAGTGAGGATGCATGGCTGGAAGTCCAGGGGAGAGCAGGGATGGATCTTAGAATTGTGGAATTGGTGAGGGGGGAAAAGCTCTCAAGAGACCCTTGAGGCCAGTTGTTCCCCCAGCACTGCCAAGGCCACCACTAACCCACGTCCCCAAGTGCTACATCCACACAGCTTTTAAATCCCTCCAGGGAAGGGAATGCCATCCTTGCCCTGTGCCAGGGCTGAACAGCCCTTTCCATGGAGAAATTTCCCCTAACATCCAATCTAAATGTCCTCTGGCACAGACTGAGGCTGTTTCCTCTTGTTCTCTCACTTGTCAACTGGGAGAAGAGACCAACCCCCCACCTGGATCCAACCTCCTGTCAGCTCTCAGAAAAGGGACCAAAATTCCCATTATGAGGGAAGACAGCTTCAAGGCAGTCAGGTACATCAATACCACGAGCAGATGGAAAGTCTGAATTTTGTAAAATCCAATTGATTTGTCACTTCTGTGAGTCAGGCTTTTTTTCTCCAAGCACATTAAATTGTGGCTTTTCCCACTGTATTCCCAAGACTTGCAGCAAAGAATTAATTGTGGTTACAAAATGTGGATTAATTAAGAACCCTGGGGAGTTGGAAAGGCAAAAAAAGGTTGCCAGTATGTCATTGCTCCTTTGTTTCACTTGTTCCCAGTAAGCTGTGCCACCTCCCCAAGGGCAGGATCAGAGGAACAAGAGTTTGGAGCAGAACTCGGCTCCAGGCAACTGCCTGGAGGAGCTGGGAGAGCCCCTCTGCCTCAGGGCAACATCCAGGGCCTTGTGGAAACAATTCCATCTGTCTGTTAGGCTGTGAGGTCACAGGGATGGCTTCCACAGCCCTGGAATCATCAGTGGCTTCATCTTCTGTGCTCCTCATTGCTGTTGATTTGGGAGCTCTAAGAATCCCACATTAAATACATATTCAGTATGTTTTTCCCTTTGGGACACAAGCAGAGAGTGCTGGCAGTGTCACTGTGTTAGAACAGAGGAAGAAAGTGAAAAAGCTTTTCCAAAAGAAAAGTGCAAAGGAGGCCATTAATAACTTGCAGTTTGTTTTTGCTTTGTGGCTGACAAACCTCAAAGGCTGATGTCCCTCCTTGCTGCAGCACACACAGACTGCTCGAGCTGGATGTGCTTTGTGGGAGCCTGGGGATGCTCAGCTGCTTCTAAGGCACAGAGAACCATTTTACAGGACTCATATTTCATAAGGTTGGTGCCCAAATTCCCAAATTCCCACAACTGGGAACAAGCAGAGAGCCACAGTTTCCTGCAGATCTACAGGAGGGATTTTCCCATTCCCCCTTGGTGCCCGGAACACGTGTGTATCCTTCCACAGGGGATTCCCACATCAGCTGTGGAGTGTGTAGAGTGTTCACAGCCCCCAGCTACCCTAGGCAGGGCTGAATTCCTGGGACTGCAGCTTCTCCTCCAGCTCCAGAGGAGCTGAGGGGACCAGTGCCACGTTTGAGTGACTCACAGGTGGTCTGTATTTCCATCAAACCCAGTCCAGCAGAGGAAATTCACTGTTCCTCTGCAGAGCCAGCAAAGTTGTGATGCCAGCACATCTATCTCCCGTGGAACATAACAACTGGCATCACAAATCACCTTTGACAGATTTTCTATTCCCCCTTAGAGCACTTTGCATGTGGAAATGGGACAGTTCCTGCAAGTGCAGGCACTGCACCCCCTGTTCTTTCCTGGTTTGCAGTGGGCAGGTCTGTAGCTGTTGGCTTTGCAGGCAGCTTTCCCCATCCCAGCCCTTTGTGGAGCAAAGCAGTGGGAGTTTTCCCAAAGTACTGTTCAGCTGGATTCTTCAGGAATGGCCACACAGAGCCCAGACAGGTAGGATATTATTATTAGTAGTAGTAGTAATAATAATAGTAATAATAATAGTAATAATAATAGTAATGGATAGAAAATTCAGCTTTTCATTTCCTGTCTTCTGCTGGAACACAAAAACCGATTCTGTGTTATTTCTCTGCTCCCTTTGAGCTCCCATTCTGACCTTCTCAGCTAATATGGAAACAAAATCCCAGTGCAGCAGCCAATTAGAAGTGTTAATCAGGGGGAAGGCTGACTTTGCTGACACCTTGTGCACATCATGTGTTTGAGATGCTGCAATTAGAGCAGCTGAATTATTGATAGGAGCTGAATGTCACTGAAATACCACGAAGGTGTCACTGCCCTGGTGACACTGGGGGAAGGGGAAGGTTTAAACCTCCTGCAAATCCCCATGAGGTGGATTTATAGGATATCACATTGCTGAGGAGAGACATGGCACTGCTCCACAGCTCTTGGAATTTCCAAATGCCCAAGACTTCTTGCCCAGTCACATTATTGCCATCATGAGAGATGAGTCAGAACAGATCATTGTCCCCAAAATCAGCAAAAATTCCTTTAGTTAATCTCAGACCTTGTTTTGTGGGGTTGGGCTGAGAACCTGGTTTGAAAGCAGCAGAGATGGTAATGTTTGAGCTGCCAAATCTTGTGTATTCCTGGAGCAAGATGGGGAGAGGAAGGGTGACAGCCCCTTTGGGTGTTGCAGGAGTCACCCTCTGCTTCAGGCTGGTCCTGATGCATCCCTCTGGTTGTGGACACCAAACCTCATCTCAGTGTTCTTGTGTGGAGTCCTGAAGAATTTTCCATAATCCTGGTGTGATCAATATGTTCAGTATTTTGGGTCACTAGTGGCCTGCTGTGGTTTCTAGTAGCAGACACCTGGATGCCCAAAGCTCTTGCTAGGAACACTCCAATTCAGTGTATCAATCCAGTCTTTATTTTTGGGATCTCTTGTCCTCCATGGCCCAAGACATTATGTCCAAATTATTTCCCAGTGATAATTATATGCACTGTTTATACTGGGTCTTTTAAAACACTCTTTAAACCATTGAATTTAAATAATTTCCACTTGGATTAGCACCACAAAATGAGTATTTAATTGTAGCTACCTTATAAATGAGTGGCAGTTGTTGGGAAAAGCATCAACAAAAAATAGTCAACAGCAGCTCCACAAACAGCTGAAAAATCAATGGAAGAGCTATTTCCTTCAGGGGGCTGGCTTGGAGTGCATTACTGGCAACAGAGGGACATTTCTGAAGGCACAGTTCCCCTTAAAATTCTTTCAAGGATCTTTTACTAATTCAGAATATTAATTCCCAGTTTTGTGCTGCCTGTTGTCATCAATGTACAGCTGCTCTTCATTTGTCCCTTAGACCTTCAGAACTTGATTCCTCCATTTGCTTCCTGGGTTTTCTTGTTATATTCTGTATTTTACTCTTCTCCATCTTCCTCTTGGAATTGCTGAAAGTAAATTGAGCATAAAGCTGGCAGAGATTTTCAGCAATGGATGAATCCAGCAAAAGCCAATGATTACTCAGAATTTTCAACATTGATCACAAAACATATCAAAGTTTGATGGAAAAAACTCTTGGAAAAAACTCTTGCCTTGGTGTAGAATTGCCTGAGGGTGTCTGAGGGGAACATCCCTCAATTACCACCCCAGAAGTGACAATGACTGGATCAATCTGTTGTGGCTGAAAGATGATTGCAGGGAAAAATTACAGTCTGGCTCAAAAAATATCACTGCAATGAAAGGAGAACTTTTACCAGTCAAGTGAGTTTTGAAATGAGAAGAAAAATAAGAATTGAGTGGCTTATTCTGTCCACAAGGACTGTGATTGTGCCAAGGGATGATGTGAAAGCAAAGCCTCTGAGCCTCAGCAGAATAATTCTTTATTCCCTCAATTTGGCAGAGCAGAAATAGAAACATTAAAGAAGAATAATGCAAATGGCATTGTCAGGATTTCCAAAATAAATTCAGCTCTATCAAATTTTCCTCAAATATATTTTTATTGGTTGCTCAAGGACTGCTGGTGCCCAGGATGCACCATTGCTGCAGGTGCCAAATTCAATTGGTGAATTGAATCAATTTTTTAATAAATCCATTTAAATTGTAGCTTCTGAATTATTGGGTGTATTCACTGTCCTCACTTTGACATTGTTTCCTGAGGATCCAAACAGAAGAATTTTATTCCTATTCTAACTTCATTCAGCACAGCCTGTGTCAGGGTATGTTGAATGGTTTCTGTTTCCTGCTGTCTCTGGATTTTCCAGCTCCTCTGCCCAGGCAGTATCAGGGCTTTGCCATGAGCTATCAGAAAACTGTGGGTAAACCCAGGACATTTTCTGCCAGGCTGAGAATGGGGATTGTTCAGCCTGGAGAAGAGAAGGCTCCAGGAAGACCTCAGAGCTCTTTCCAGAGCCTAAAGGGGCTCCAGGAAAGCTGGAAAGGGACTGGGGACAAGAGATGGAGGGACAGGACACAGGGAATGGCTTCCACTGCCAGAGGGCAGGGCTGGATGGGATATTGGGAAGGAATTGTTCCTGTGAGGGTGGGCAGGCCCTGGCACAGGTGCCCAGAGCAGCTGTGGCTGCCCCTGCATCCCTGGCAGTGCCCAAGGCCAGGCTGGATGGGGCTGGGAGCAGCCTGGGACAGTGGGAGGTGTCCCTGCCATGGCAGGGGTGGAATTGGAGGATCTTCAAGGTCCCTTGCAGCCCAAACCACTCTGGGATTCTGTGGATGCCCTTTGTCATGCAGGATGTAGCCAGAGTCACAATTAAGACTTTCAGTGACATGTGGGAATATCTGTGACCAGAGGAGCCTCCCAGCTTGGCACAGCTGACTGGAGCTTGAGGGAGAGCCTGGCAGAGCTTGGGAGCCCTGCAATCCATCAGTCTGTGCCACCATTTGGGCTGTGTGGGTTCTGAGGCAGCATCCAGAACTGAGGAGTTTTTGGAAAGCATCAGGGACATCTGAGCTTCTTCCCTTCTGCACCATCAGCTCCCAGACCTGGCAGCTCAGTTCAGAGCAGGGCTGGACTCCAGTGCTTGTCCTGGACATCCCCTTCACTGCAGCTTTGGGAAAGGGAGAGTGAAAAATAGCAATACCTGAGGGGCTGAGCTGGCTGTGCCCTTTGGTTTCACTCTGAGTGACACCCAGGGCAGGTGAGGGCTCCTGGGAGGTGAGCTGTGATTATCCACTGAGCTCCAGAACCTTCAGCTCACTCCAGGAACTCCTTCAGCCCCCATAAAATGCCATTTGCTATGAAAACAGACAGTACTAGCCAAAAGGGAGTCCTGAAGGATCCCCTCCAAGGTTGTTGCTGCTCCTGCTGAAATAACCAAGCTCTGCAGAGGTGTTTGAACTTAAGGGGGTTTTTTGCTGTGGACCTTGATGGGCTTAAACCACATCAAAGCAGTGAAATTCTCGGGTGTATGAGTAACCTGTGCATTCCCCAGCACACTGCCTGCCTCCATAGTGATTCCCTGTGAATCCAGGGGGGTTTGGTGAGGGGGAGCAGGAGGAAGGCCCAGCTGAGCTGCCCTGCCCCAGGGAGCTGAGGGGTGAGGCACACTCAGCTGAGCTCTGGCAGTTCCATAGCCCTGCAGAGCATTTGGAGCCATGTGCACTCCTGTGTTGGCTGCTTGGAATGGGTGGAGGAGCTTTTATTGAAGGACACTGGACAGGATCTGAAGGTTCTTGACTCTGGAGTGAGCAATGAAGTGTTATCTTGCTGTACTGAGCTTGTCCCTGTGACATCATTGTTATGACATCAGTGTTGTGATACCAGTGTTGTGACATCAGTGTTGTGATACCAGTGTTGTGATACCCGGGTTGTGATATCAGTGTTGTGGTACCAGGGTTGTGATATCAGTGTTGTGGTACCAGGGTTGTGATATCAGTGTTGTGACTGAGTCCTGCCTGTGCCTGAGTCAATGGTGTTCCAGGATCCCGGGCAATGTCTCCTTTCTCCTTGTCCTTCCTCTGCCCTTCCCTTGGCAGCACCCACTCCAGGACATGCTGGGTTCCTGGCAGTCAAACCAGAGAGAAACCAGGATTCTTAATCCTCTGTATCCAACAAAAACACTGCCCTGGCAGTTTAATCATCACAGCTGATTGTTCTCAGGGACTTTTTTGATCCTTTGGGATGGATTTGCACTTGAAAACCTTTCCAAACATGCTGAGCTGACTGGCTGATGGATCCCCTTGGGCAAAGCCATCAGCTCTGTCCTCTGGAGATCCCCAGTGTGGCACTGGAGTCCTGCAGCAGCAGTGCCAGAGGCAGCTGCCTCGTGGCTCCCAGTGAGTCAAAGCAACCATAAAGTCAAATGGCTGACTGGGACCAATCAACCAAATATGTCTGGGGCAAGTCACCTAAACAATCCCAATAAATTCACCCCACTGCTTTCCTTAAAACAAGCAAAAATGTATTTGCTCTGGTGCAAGCACACTTCCTTTTGTCCTAAATTCCCCCTGCACTTTGTTCTGACCAATATAAATATAGTTCTTTATTTGCCTTTTAAGTTTTTATTGACAATGTTGTAGGTGTTCCCCTCCCATCTCCAGCACCACCTGCCCAGCAGAGGAATTCAGGCTTTCAGATTGAAGATGAAAACAGGCTTTAGTGAGCTGGAATTGCTGGGGTTTCCCACCAGGATGCCTTTAAAGAGGCAAGGCAATTTGTTTGCTGTTCTTTTGCTGGTGGCTCAGTGCAGCAGAGAAGAGTCCTCCCTCCTCTTACACTTCTCAGGGGTTACTCTGGTCCAGGTTTATGGAATCCTCTCCTCTGCTATCCTAGAGACAGCTGTGAGTTTCCTTGGAAGAGATTGAGCAGAGCTGCAAGAGGGACAGACTCTCACGAGGTCTCAGCTTTTCCTTCAGCTGCATGAGCTCCTCAGAATGGCTCATACCCAGCATCTCTCAGGGATCATGGTGCTCAGGGAAGAGGAATTCCCTGTTGTTTTAGTGGAAGCTGCTGGATACTGAGGAGTAATGAAAATCAGTCCTTAGGGTGGCAGAGGAAATTTGTTCTCTCTGACTAATGACTCAGTAACAGCAGGCTGATCATTCCCAAGGCAGGGCAGGCAAGTGGTGTGACTGGAGAGGTTCTGAATGCAGCAAACCAAGAGCCTTCAGCCCCTGCTCTCAGTAACTCCAATTCCTTCCTGTCTCTGCCCACTTTGCCCAAGGCCATGCTCATTCCTTCCTACAGCCCCCCTGAGTGAGAAGTAAAAGGGTTGTACTTTTCCAGGGGACAATGTCCACAGCTCCCAGCCCTTCCATGGTTAATTATTTTAATTAACTAATCTGTTCAAAACATCCAGAGCCTGTTGAGCCATCTGGACTGATTCAAGTCACATATTTGTATTCCTGATCTGCTGATTAAATCCTTCCGTTTGCTCCAAGCCCTCAGTGCAGCCAAATGTGCCCTTCCAAAGCTGCTTCACACAAACAGCTCAGGGGGTTGGGGGTTGGATCTGTGGGGAAAAGGTTGTCTTTAGCTTTGGGAGAGGTGTGCTGGGAACCCTGGTGCTGACACAGCCCTGAATCCCACAGTGGCTTGCATTGGGAGGGACCTTAAAACCCATCCAGTGCCACCCCCTGCCATGGGCAGGGACACCTTCCACGATCCCAGGTTGCTCCAAGCCCTGTCCAACCTGGCCTTGGACACTGCCAGGGATGGGGCAGCTGAAGGATTGCTCTGGCACCAGGCAGGAGCAAGCAGGAGATGAGCAGAGGGCCCAGGGCTGGGGTCTGTACAGAGCTCTGTGAAAAGCTCTTACCATCATCATCCATTCCTGGAGGTGTCATCCCTGTGTCTGAGAAGCAGGAATCCTGGACTGAGGTTATGGGTATTCCCTGCGGTGGAAATTCCCTAGTTACCAGTAAGGCTTGGAAAAATAAAAGGCCAAGACAGATCTCTGGCTGGGTCAGGAAGGTTTAAACTGCTAAAAATTGGATTTACCAGAGAGGCTGAAGTATCTGGGGATGCTGTTGGTACATCAGTGCTTGGGACACCTGGAATGGAGAAGGAATTTCAGCCTCTCCAGCCACGTGGCCTTTAGCATCAAGAACAATCACATGCAGAGGAGATTTCCTCTCCTCCTGTGCCCTGACTGGAAGGAAACTTTCCAGTATCCTTCTCAGAAGGGGTTATCTTGTCGTGGAATTCATTTTACAATAAAACTGCCTGGGTTTTTACACATACCATTGACCTTTAATTGGTATATGAACCCATAACTCCTGGGCTCCCAGTTTTATGCAGGGCAGGATGGATCGGTGCAGCTCCCAGCTGAGAGTCTCAGCTTGGGAGTTGTGTGAGCTTTAATGACTCTGCTTTAATTTAAATAAGATAATCTTGGCTTTTACAAGGGAGCTGAGGCACCTGGAGGACACCTTTTGCAAGAGCAGGCAACTGAACTAAGAGAACTCTCCTGCCTGGGTGTCTCTCCCCACAGCAGAGCTCCTCCTTTACCCTCCTGGCACCCGGGATTTGGGGGGTGGAACTCAGCCAGGCCCAGGCTTTTAAACCTCTCAGAGGAAAAGTCATCCAGCACCAGAGTGCCCCAAACACTGCAGCCACTTCAGGCTGGTCAATGGACACTTACCCAGTGGTGATTCCACCACTCCTGGAAATGTTCGAAAAACACGTGAATGTGGCACTTCAGGACATGGGTTAGTGGTGGCCTCAGCCTGATGGACTTGATGGCCATAAACATCTTTTCCAAACTTAACAATTCTATGATTCTGTGATTTTTTCCAACCTCATTCTTTCCATCTGTCAGAGCCAAACCCAAGTCTCTCGGTGGTGGTGGCTGTTGGGATGAAGGATTTGGCTGAGCTGGGTTCCTGTGGGTTCCCCCTCACAGGATCCTTGTTCCCTGCAGGTCAAGGGCCACCTGGACTACATGAAGCAGATGGACACGATCCTAAAAGCTGTGGGCATTAAAACCAAGGACTGCCAGCTGGAAGAGAGGGGCAGTGGCAGTCTTTTTTCCCCTCAAGCCAAGAAATCCCAGCGGGCAGCTGGCAGCGAGGCTCAGGGAGAGGAAGACACCAGGAAGGAGGAGGATGAGGCTGGGAGTGAGGCTCTCCCAGCTGACTGTGCTCACCGACAGAATTCCTCCAGCTCTGCCCTGGGAGAACCCTCTCCTCCCTGCCCAGACTGCTCACACAGCACAGACAGCAAAGATCAGGCAGCGGGGAAGGGAGCAAATTAGGGCAGAGCTGCTCAGCCAGCACAAAAACCGCTGTCAGCACATCCGTGGCTCGGGGATTCCCAGAGGATGGAGCTGGCGGAGCTGCAGCTGCAGTTTCCAGCCCCTCCGGAGAAAAGTGTGGCCCTGGCACGGCACCGGATCAAAGCACTTGGAGCAGCCGCCCACGGCACCTCCCCGAGGCGAGAGAGGGCACATTCCTGCCGGAGTCTGCACTGCTCCAAGGAATCCGACAGATCCCATCCAAATCCTTGCAGGAAGCAGCTGCACCCCTCGGCACCGTGTCCCTGCTGTGACTGGGGAAAGCAGGTGGCTCTGAGGGGATTTTAAACATTTCACAGAGAAGGGTTCATTATTAGGAAATTAAAACCATTTTCCACTGGAGATGAGTCTGGTTTGAGGATCTCAGATGTGTTCCAGGCTCTACCTGCCCCACTCTGGACAGATCTGGATCTGCTCTCCAGCTCTGCTGACCAGGAGGGGAAAGGCTCAGGCTGCCAGGCTTCCTTCCCTGCCTGCTGCAGGTTCACTGCCAGGGCTCGGGCACTTTCCCATCTCCAAGATGGTTTCCCTGTCTCCAGGCTGAGGTTGGTGGGTGTTGGAGGCCCTATTCCTGTTAGAAACATGTTTGGGACCCTGGGGGTAAGCAGCAGGAAAACCAAGGGGGTTTTGGATGGTTTATGAAAATCCTGGATTCTCCAAGCCAGCAACCCACTGAGACTTTCCTTTTCTGTCCCACAGACATCTCCAGCCTTAAAAGCTCCATCCAGACATATTTTTAATTGGCTTAGAACAAAACCAATACTTGGCACAGGATAAACATGGGTCTGTTTGATTTCTGCCTCCTTCCATAAAAGTGAGTTGGCTCCACTCTCTTCATCCCCAGTCTCAGAGCAGAGGGAAGAACCCAGCCCTACATTCCCTGCCAGCACAGCTCCAGAGCCTTGTGGGAATGATCCACATCTTCCATAAAAGCCCCTTTTCTGGCCAGTTTTGCTGCTGAGCCCAGGCAAGTGCATCAGGCAGGAGTGTGGCAGGAGGGTAACCCCCCTCTGGGGTTTTATGCTTTGCCACTAGGCAGGGTTCAAACTCTCCCACCTCCATCTGGGGACTCCTGTTGACTCATGAGAGGGAAAATACTGGGATTGTACCTTCCAATTTTGGTTCACACAGGTTTCTCCCCCTCCTCCTCCCCACTGACCCAACAGCCATGTTAATCCCCCTCCCATTCCCAGCTTCCTGCAAACCTTACCTGCAGATCGTTCCTCATGGAGTCAGACGTGGCTGGGTTTGGGGGTGATGCTGTGACCCAGCAAAGCACCGTGGTTTGGATGCAGTGCCTGGCAATTCCTGTCCCTAAATCCAGCATCCCAGGGGGCTCAGACCTGCCCAGCTCTGCCCTGGAGGGGTGCCTTGCTGCAGAGACAGGAGGGACTGGCTGTGGGATCCCACAGGGATGGGGCTGTTCAGCCAGCTGCTGTTGGTGCTGCAGGGTTGGGATGGGATTCCTCTGCTCATCCGAGGCTTTGTCCACAAGCAAACACCTAATTACACAGAACTGCCTGCATGAGACAGGAAGGAATTATTGCTTTTGAACATTTGGCTTGAAGAGTTGACTCTCCCTCTCTTTCTGTCCATCTCCCAAGGCTGATTTGGTACCTAACAAACTTCCAGACTCCACAGTACCTTTTTCTGCTCCTTTTTAACTCGGGTTGTAGTCCAAGTTTGTATTTATGTGAAACCATTATGGGAAGATGCACATCTTGATCTGGGTGCTCAACACCAGCCCCAAGCTCCATCTGTGGCAAAATGCATTGAACAGTTTGAGGTTTGAGCCTGTGCTTGGCCCTTGGCGTGTCCTGGTCACTCATCCCTGGCTCCCAAGGGATCTGTGGCAAAGAAATGCTGGGTTGGTCATACAAACTCCAGTTCATTTCGGGAACATCTGTGGGCAACATGGAAAGAAAACTGAAAGTGGCCTGGCATGTGGCTGCTTCTTCCAGCATCCTGTATCCAGGGATGCTGTGTCCATTTGGGTATCAGGAGGTTCCAGGAGAACAGTCTTGGAATTAGGCAGAAGACTTGGAGTGAAGGGTCCAGGGAGGGCACAGCAGCCAACTTCCAGCCCAAAGGCACTTGAGAAAGAATTTACTAAAATAATTTCTTTTATTGACTTTTTGAAGCACCCACTTGTCACATTTACTCAGTGTTCCCTCTGCTTATGGCTCTGGGGAGGAGGCTGGCATTGTCATTTAAAATACAATTTTCCTTTAGATTCTTATCTGAAGGAGGGGAAAAAGTGTAATTTCTAACTGCACCATCAAGGACGTGATGGATTGTCAGAGGGAAGCGAGATGGTCGTGTGCCAGGAGTGGGCACTGTGGGATGGGGGGATCCTGTGGGAGGAGCTGATCCCATTGCTACTGCGAGACACGCATGGAGCCACCGTGAGTCACACCCCACACCCCCACTGAACATCCAGAAATCAGTGTTGGACCTTCTGCACCAAGCTCAGCCCCCACAGTGCAGCTCTGCGTGACAAACCACGGCGGGGCCGCTGAGCTGGAGTGCACTGTGTGACAGCAACCTGAGACAGACCCAGCTCCCGGGAGGAGATCCAGCCCCAGGGAGGAGATCCAGCCCCAGCCCCAGGGAGGAGATCCAGCCCCAGGGAGGAGATCCAGCCCCAGCCCCAGGGAGGAGATCCAGCCCCAGCTCCAGGGAGGAGATCCAGCCCCAGCTCCAGGAAGATGTGATGTTCATGGGCTGAAGCAGCCCCAAACCTCAGTGTTCCTGTTGAAGCAGCTCCAGACCTCTTGCCCATGAGCCACAGGACGTTTTTCCACCACTTCCCCCAGTGCACTTGGAGGAGATCTGCTGAGCTCTGTGTGTGCAAAGCCAAGACTTGGCTTGAGGTTAGGGAGACACAGAGTCTGGAATCTGAGGTTCAGACTCACCAGAGATGGAAAGACCACAGGAAGGGTTAGAGGATGGTGATGGTGAGCACAGGAGGGACGAAAGAGAGAGACAAAGCAGGTTAATTCAGCAGCCACACCTGGCTTTGCAGGGTTTGATCCTCCTTGTGGTAGTGCCAGGGCCACCATCCCCTCCATGAGCTGCACCGTGTGCTGGAACAGGGATCTGGGGAGATGGCTCGTGGCAAATCAGCTCCCAGAGGGTTTGTGTTGGGCCCCAGGGATCCTTCCTAGCACCCAGAGCTGTGTGTGCCCGCTCAGGCCACGGGGGTGCCGAGCTGCAGCTCCGTGCCCGGGGGCTCTGTGTCCCAGAGGCTGATGGAGCGAGCGCCAGGGCCCCGCGGCACCGGGAGCAGCCTGGGCTCACTGCCCGGGGCCCCGGAGTCCATGGAGTCGGTCTCAGCCTGCAGGGTGAGCACGTTCTTGAGGGAGGTGGCAGCGCGGGCCCCGCTGTTGGAGTTCCTCATGGACAGGGAGATGGCGCTGGGCCGGGGCTCCGCCGAGCGCCGGCAGCAGGGCAGGAATTTGCCCATGGCCCTCTTGAAGTCCCTCATGAAGAGCGGGTAGATGATGGGGTTCATGGTGCTGTTGCAGTAGCCCAGCCAGGTGAGCACATCGAAGAATCCGGCCGGGACACAGTCACAAACTGCCTGGGGGGACACAGCAGGGATCAGCAGCCTCCCACCTCAGCCCCAACCCAGAGGGGTTTCCCCTTTCAAAGGAAACCTTCAAATCCCTTTTGAAGAGTTTTTTCCTTGCTGTTCCTCCCCGGGGAATTGCATCCTTGGTCCCGGAGGTCCAGCAAGACCTTCTGGTGCCTCCAATTGAACCCAGCTGGATTCCAAAGGGAAAACTTCTGGAAACCCAACATCAAGCCCCCACAGGCTCTTACCTGAGCTACATTGGTGATGAAGAAGGGCAGCCAAGCCACAAAGAACATGCCCAGGAGGATGCCCAGGGTCAGGCTGGCCTTCAGAGCCTTCTTGCTGTGCTTGTTGGTGAACCTCCTGCTCTCGCTGCCGGCCAGGGGCTGGCTCGGGGCGCATGGGACCTGCAGCCAGAGACAGGCAGTGGTGGGCAGCTCTCCCTGGCACCAGCACTGCCCTCTGCTCAAGGAAAATGGCATTTGGTGCTCCAGATCCTGCAAAAACCCCTGCCAGTAATTCCCTTCTTCGAGGGGCAGGAGCTGGGCACACACTACGAGCCCTGAAGCACAAATTAGGAAGGGGAAGCAACAGAAACCCTCAACACTGAGGGTATGATTTTATTTACTGTAAAATAGCGTGTTTGTCATTAGGCTGCTCTTTGGAGAAAAACCCAGCTCAGTCCATGTGAGGATAAAGCTGCCCTAAACAGGCAGCTCCAGCTGCTGATTACAGCAGCAAACTAATTATGGTTTTAAAAGGAGGACATAAAACATTTCAGCCTCCAAACACCATAACCCAGCCCTCCGTCCCCTCCTGCAATCTAAAATTAAGTGATTATCTCAGCCCTCCCCTGTAATTAAATTATGCCCAGTTGCAACTCAGCTTCCAGCCCAAAAAGAGAACAAAAATCTCTAAAATTAGATGAAGATGAAAAAGGTTAAAAGATGAATCTGAGGGTTCCCTGGTTGACACCTTGTTCCTCAGCCAATTTGGGTCTTCAAGGAACCTTTTGGGCCTCAGCTGAAAGACAGGGGGATGGATGCTGCTCTTGCATGGCACAGCAAAGCCCTGAACATCCCCTGATTCTGTGGAGTCCAAAAACCTGGCATCCTGCGAGGAAATAAACACTTTATGATATTGTGTGTTTATTCTTTAATTCTCCTTTTCCTTTTGACAGTCTGGTCCAGCTTATCACTTGTGGGAGAGCTGGCCGGATTCTGGCTCTGCTCTTGGAGAGAATAAACTCAATCAAGGTATTTAAAGGCAATTAAGTTTGCCTTTTCCCTGTAGGATATGAGGTCAATAAAGCCTATTACAGGGAATTAAGGCTGTTAGATTTAGTGGCAATTACCTTCTCCTGGAGAAATACAAACAAGTGCAGCCACGTTTTTGTTATAAAACCCACACACTCTGGTTCCACCGGCGAGCACACGAGGAGGGCTTTGGCAGCTCCTGTTATAGAGCAGGTAACAAAAATAGAAGCTTCTGTTCAAAATAAGGTGCTCTCGGGAATCTGGCATTTGCTATTAGTTAAAATCCTTCTCCCCCGTATGTCTCACACCCACCACGGCCAAGATTTATGAGTGGAAAGTCAGATAAGATTAAACCCCTCGGGGATGACGCCAGTCAAGAGAGGGGGGAAACTGTGTTTATTTTGCACTGCTGAACATTTTTACCTGAATCTTATTTATTTCTCTGCTTCTGCTCACACTGTTTCTGTGCTCATGAGCAGCTTCAGAGCTCTCCATTGCTGGGACAAGGCACGGGGCACCTCAGAGGATGTCAGGGAGGTGGATGTTGCCCAAAATCTCCCTCCCTGCAGTTGTCAAAGCTGGCTCCAGTCCCGAGGCCATCCAGGAGGCAGAAACAGCCCAGGCACCCAAATTGTGGGGTCCGCCAGAGGCGTCACGTCCCTGTGGGCTCCTTACCTGTGGCGTGGCCTCGTCGGCGGTGGTGGCCACGTTGGAGGCCAGGGAGGCCACCTGCACGGCCTGCTTGCGCGCCGCCAGCAGGATGCGGCAGTAGGTGAAGGAGATGGCGGCGGAGGGCAGGAAGAAGGTGAGGCAGGAGGCCACCAGGGCGTAGGGCAGGCTGACCAGCAGCCGGCACTGCTCCTCGTCCCCCCGGCCCGTGACGTTCAGGGGCCGCACCTGGAACTCCAGCTCGTGCCACCCCATCTTGATGGGCAGGAAGGAGGCCAGCGCCGCCAAGGTCCAGGCGGCCAGGACGAGCGCCAGCGCCCTGCAGGACGTCATGCGCAGCTTGTACCGCAGCGGGGACGTGATGAGCAGGTACCGGTCCAGGCTGATGAGGCACAGGTTGAGGATGGAGGCGCTGCAGCACATGACGTCGAAGGAGGCCCAGAGGGAGCAGAAGTCCCCCCGCAGCACCCAGCGGCCGTAGAGCTGGTTGAGCATGGCCGGGGGCATCACCACCAGCCCCACCATCAGGTCCGACATGAACAGGGACACCAGGAAGTAGTTGGAGGTGTTGCGGAGGGAGCGCTGGGTGACGATGAGGAGGATGAGGAGGAAGTTGCCCGCCGTGGTCAGCAGGATGATGAAGCAGAGGAAGGCGGCCACCCAGCTGCTGCCCACGAGCAGGGAGTGCTCCCCCAGCACGCTGGCATTGGGGGCCCCCAGGTCCCCCTCCATCAGGAGCCGGGGGCAGGGCTGGCTCTGGGCTGGGCACCTTCTCCAGCGTGGCCCGTGCTACGTGATCATCACCAAGGCTGGGGAAGGAGGATCATCTCTCCGCTCTGTGTCTGTCCTCCCTTCTCCTCTCCTCCTCCTCTCCCTCTCTTCCCCCACTGTCTCTCCTCACTGGCACTCAGGGCAGGGTGACATTCCCAGGAGCCGATCAGCAAGGTTTCCTCCCCATTACTCACAGCAGTTCCTGTAAATCCCCCTGCTCTGGGGTGTCCCTGGATGCTGCTTCTGGACGCTGGGGACGAGCTGGAAGGCAGGGAAACCAAGGTGCCAGGGATGGCAGGATGCTCTGGATACCCTGATGCTCTGGATGCACCGGACCAAGGAATAATACAACACAGAGATGCTCTGGATGCTCTGCACTTCAGATGCTGGGGATGCTCTGCATCCCAGGATATCCCAGATGCCAGGGCTGCTCTGTACCCAGGGTACCCTGGACGCTGGGGATGCTCTGGACTCCAGGATGCTCCAAATGCTGGGGATGCTCCGGCCCCCCGAGGCTCAGCCGCCGCCCCGCAGCTGTGTTGGGCTCCCTGCAGAGCTCTGTCCCCAGGGTCCGGAGCTCCTCCGCTGCTGCAGCCGCTGCAGCCGGAGCCGCCAGGAGCGGCAGAGCAGCCTCAGGAGAGGAGGACCGGGATGCTTCCAGCCGAGCCCGCCCGGGAGGAGGAAGATCCGGAGTATGGAAGGGATCTCTGCCGCGGCAGAGGAGCGTCCAGCCCACAGGGAGGGGTGGGAGTGGGTGTGTGCAGGTGCCAGCCCGACTTTCACCTGCTGCTGTGGATGCACACAAAGGATGCAGAAATGCCGATCGAGGAGGTGGGGCTGGGGGGGAGAGGAGGAGATGAAATGGAAGCGCTAATGAAAACGGGGATCTGGGCTAAACTCCACAAAGTGGCAGCCAGAGAGTTCCCGTTCCTGCCTTAAAGAGACAGCCCCGTGCTCTGCCATCCCTGCCATCTGTGCCAGCGCTGCAGCCCTGGCTGGAGGCACCTGGGCCAGCAGGTCAGTGGCCAAACCCAGCTGGCAGCTCGAGTTCCAGGCTCCACCCTCCACATTGGGCGATAAAAAGCAAAATTTTGCAAAGTCAAATAAAAAAGCAACAAACAGCTGCCCACAAGAGCCCTCAGGCAGCAGCCAGAGGACTCACTGGCAGATATTGCAGCAATCGGCAGCCAGGGATGGAGGAGCAGAGACAAGGCAGAGCCTGGCCCTCTGCTCCGGGGGTTTTGGATTGGCTTGGGGCAGCCCAGCTCCCTGCCTGAGGGGCAATCCTGGATGGCCCCACAGCAAATTCTGAGTCTCTGTGTGCTGCTGGGGATTCCACACTGCCACCTCCACACTCAGGGCAAAACCTCAGGGGGCTGGGCAGGGACAGCTTGGGGTTCTTTAATTACCCAGCTGCCCAAAGGTGGGGTTTTCCCAACCAGTGGCTGTGATTTCTGCTGGGGGAGACTGGGGCTGAGAGCAGTGGCTCCAGCACAGACCAGAGCTGAGGGTGTGCTCCTGGCACCCACCCTGTGCTCCCAGGGCCAGGCCCTGCCCTCCCCAAATGCCCACTAAAGCTTTCCTTGGCACGCCTCCCTGGGCAGTTGTGCTGCAGATGTGTGGGTGAGAGCCAGCTGTGCACACCACACCCCCAGCCACCCACCCCGGGACAGAAATCAGCCTCTTTACCACGTCCTGCTTTTCCAGTCACCTTTCCAACACATTTGTTGTGCTTTTCCCAGTGCCTGAACGGGCATTCCAGGCCTGGAAACCATCTGTGAGCAAGGCTCAGGAGGTGGAAGGCAGGGACCCAGCCCAAACACACACAGTTATCCCCCCAGGATCTCTGGGTCAGGCTGCCACTGGGAAACAGCTGCTGCCACTTGTGCCAGGACAGGCTCTGCCCAGGGCCCTCTCCCTGGATGCCCCCAGCCAAACCTCCCTGGCCACCTCCGTGTCACAGTGTGCTGGCAGCAGTCCCCAAGCAGCACCACGTGTGAGGCTCTGTTTGCAGCAGGAGGTTTCCTCAGCAAAGCCTTTGCCCCAGGAAAGCCTCACCTCCCATCTGTGCTGGGAGCAGAGAGAAACCCCACCCCGAGCCCACCCTGAGCATCCTCCCCAGGCAGGGTGAGTGAAGGCAGCAGCTCAGATTGATCCCAGCTGGATGCACAAGGAGGAAGTGATGTCCCAGTGCAGAGCCAGCCTTCCTTCTCAGCCCTGCTGCACACCAGCAACATCCCAGATTGTCTCCTTTTGCTTCTGAGGGGGAGACTGGATCAGAATCATGGAGTCCTGGAATGGTTTGGGTGTGGAGCTCATTCCATTCCCAACTCCTGCCATGGCAGGGACACCTTCCACTGTCCCAGGGTGCTCTGAGCTTCACCCAGCCTGGCCTTGGGCACTGCCAGGGATCCAGGGGCAGCCACAGCTGCTCTGAGCAGCCTCTTCCCAACATCCACAGCACATCCTCCATGCATGGGAGGTTTTGTACATTTGGTTTGGATGTGTTGGCTGGGGCAGCAAATCTGAACTGATTGAAACAAAATGTGTTTCAAAAAAACTGCCTTAAAATGAAGACCAAATCCTACCATTGTCCCTGCAAAAGCTTCTCTGTGCTGGCAGCTCTCCTGGCCTGTCTGTGCTCTCTCCCTGTGCTGCATTTCTGGACACATCTGCAGAGATCATGGACTCCACCAGCTCTGCTCTCCAGCACCACTAGCAGGGAAAGCAAAACCAGGCTGTCAACAGCCATCCAAGTGTCAACATGGCAAAAAAAAAAAAAAAAAAAAAAAAAAAAGAGTGAGACAGGGAGAGTCAAACTGGGAGCTGAGAGACTTCAGTGAGTCTCCAGCAGTCCAGGGCTGAGCACAGAAACATCCAACCCTGTAATGCTCTCTCGAGATGTCCTTCCAGGCTGTGTCTGGGATGGCTCCCTGTGTTTGAATTTGGGCAGAGCCTGGCTAACTGCCTCAGTTTATGGTTTCATCTGCACAGCAGCCCTCACTGCCTGCCTCTGCTGGAGCTCGGCTTGTGTGGAATGGAGGTGGAGACGTCCTGCTCCAAACACCTTGAACTGCAGCTCCTGGAGTTTACAGGAACAGCCCCCTGCTGAATCCAGCTTGTTTCCTCTGTACACCAGCAAAGGGGCCCCGTGATGGTGCTCAGTGACCACCACAGGCTTCTCCACCTTTGCCTGGCTCTCAGGTAAAGCTCCCTTCCTTGGGAAGACACTTCACAGCCTAAAACATTACAGTAACACACTGAGCACCTCTAGCCCTGCCAGGCCCTCCCTGGTCAGCCCAGCCCCTCTGCTGTGGCAATTCCTGCCTAATGCAAACCCTCTCCCACTTCCCAAAGCACAGACCTGCTCTCCCAACCTGTGCAGAGTCCCCAGAGCCTCAAGGAGGGGGCAGTGAGAGCTGAGCTCAGTGAGAGACAGTCAGAGCTGAGCTCAATAAAGGGGACAGTGAGAGCTGAGCTCAGTGAGGGACAGTGAGAGCTGAGCTCAATAAAGGGGACAGTGAGAGCTGAGCTCAATAAAGGGGACAGTGAGAGCTGAGCTCAGTGAGGGACAGTGAGAGCTGAGCTCAGTGAGGGACAGTCAGAGCTGAGCTCAATAAAGGGGACAGTGAGAGCTGAGCTCAGTGAGGGACAGTGAGAGCTGAGCTCAGTGAGGGACAGTGAGAGCTGAGCTCAATAAAGGGGACAGTGAAAGCTGAGCTCAATAAAGGGGACAGTCAGAGCTGAGCTCAATAAAGGGGACAGTCAGAGCTGAGCTCAGTGAGGGACAGTCAGAGCTGAGCTCAGTGAGAGACAGTCAGAGCTGAGCTCAGTGAGGGATAGTCAGAGCTGTCTGCTGGCCCAGCACAGCCTCTGGCCCCTTCAGGGCCAGGCTCAGACCAAGGAGCATCACTGATCACTGCTCAGGGCACATCCACGCTGGCATCAGTGGGACCAGAGGTTTGCATGGGCACATGGAATGCCCGATCCAAACCCCCTTGGGAAGAGCCCGCAGGCTCCAGCCACGGTGCCCCTCCGTCCCCCGAAGGGGTGGCCGGTGCTGTCCGAGCCGGCCTCCCGGAGCATCCCGGGGCCGTGAGCACGGGGATGCCGGGGACACGGCGGAGCGAGGCTGGCACCTAGCGGCTGTCACCTAGCGGCTGGCACCCAGCGGCTGTCACCCAGCGGCTGTCACCCAGCGGCTGGCACCCAGCGGCTGGCACCCAGCGGCAGCAGCAGCCCCGGAGGCTCCCGTGTGTCACACACATCTTTTATGAAAAATCCTTTCCTTAGGATTTTTTCCTCCTGAGGAGCTGAGAGGCCTCAGGAACAAAATGTAACCAATGGTTATCTGCTGCTGTGGAATGCAACAGGTGGGTCTGTAATTGATCTCATAGAGTTGTTTCTAATTAATGGCCAATCACAGTCAGCTGGCTCAGATTCTCTGTCCGAGACAGAAACTTTTGTTATCATTCTTTCTTTTTCTATTCTTAGCTGGCCTTCTGAGGAAATCCTTTCTTCTATTCTTTTAGTACAGTTTTAATATAATACATATCATAAAATAATAAATCAAGCCTTCTGAAACATGGAGTCAGATCCTGGTCTCTTCCCTCATCCTCGGACCCCTGTGACTCGGTCACACCCGTGCTCCCAGGGCTGCCGCAGCGCCCGCACAGGCGGGAGGGACCCAGGGCTGCCGGGCGGGCTCCCCCAGCACATGCAGCCCATACCCTCTGCATTTGGACTCGCTTTTCCTCCCAGCAGCTCTCTCCTCCTTTTCCCAGCTGGAACGTGGCTCAAAGCTGTGGGAACCATGGCTCTGCCCTGCCCTGGAGCCTCCTGCCTGTCCTGGCCTCAGCGCTGCCAAAAACCAGACAGGCGTCAGAGCACTGAGCAGTGGAAGTCAGAACTAATTTATTTAAGAAAAAAAACCCCAAAACTTGTCAAAAGGAGGGGGAGGCATTCGATTACAAGCTCTGGAAGCTCTTGTCAGGACAATGCCAAGGGATCAGCTTTATACATCAGAGAGAGGGGCAGCAGAGGCCGTGCCCACCCCAACCCCCAGCCCTGCCCAAGCACTCCCTGCACAGGGACATTCCAGCCCTCAGCCCCTTCTCCCTCCACCACCATGAAAGTGCAGCAGGGAGAGGGGAGACAGGGGTGGAACTGCCCCCAGACCCCCCTCAGCTCTTGGCCTTCCCCTGCAGCCCCAAAACATGAAGTCCCAGTGCTCACGATCCAAGTTCCTCATCCACAGGGAGCAACGTGGTGGCCCTGGGGACAGCAAGGTAAGGGTTGGCACCACCATGGTTTCCATTGCCCCAGAGGCACCTCCTGGGCAAAGCACTCCCCAAGAGCCACCTGATACAAAGGGTTGGGCTCAGACCAAGATCCTGTGGGTGCCAGGAGCGTGTCCACACTGAGCCCTTGTGGGCAGGCAGGGGGAGAGGAGGCAGGAGGGTGCTGCTGGTCCCACCACCCCAGAGGGATGTGGATCCCTCCTGGGGCTGTGGAGAGGCTGCTTCCCTTCCTCCTCCACGCTGGGCATGAGGAGAACCCAGCAGGACTCAGAGGGATCCCCCCAGGGCCAGGAGCCTGTGGAGAGCCCCAGGAGCCCGGCCCAGTCCCTGCTCTCAGCCAGAGCCCCTCATGCCACTCCTCTCAATATATTATCATCATTATTATTATTATTATGTGCATCTGGGAAGGCCAAGCCCTGGTGTCTCAGCCTGCAGCTCCAGCCTCAGCCCTGCCTGTGCCCCGCGGGGTCGGGGGCGACACGAGGGCAGCGATTTGACAGGAAAGACTCCAGCACCCCCCTCCCTCCCCAAAGCCCGGCCCAGCCCTCACAGCCCTGCCAGGACAGTCCACATGGTCACTCCTCGCCCTCCTCCTCGTGGTGGTGGTGGCTGGAGGGCGGCTCCTCCAGCTCCTGCTGGTGGTGGGGGTAGTGGTGGGGCGCGGGCCCCTCGTGGGCCATGTTCTCCTCGGCGTTCAGGTACACGTTGAACAGGGCTCCCTCGTGGCTGGGCTCCTTCCCACAGGCCTGGCAGCTGCAGTGCAGGATCTTCTCCACCAGCTTGTCCACCCTGGGGATCTCCTCGTTGCCTGGGCAGTCCAGAGTCACCTGGGCAGCGGGACAAGGACACGGCGGGTCAGCGCTCAGGCTCCCCTGGTGGGAGGTGTGACCTGCCCCAGACCCTGCAGATTTGGGGTGGTTTTAGGCCAGATGTGATGGGTTTCTATCCATAGAAACAAACTCCTGGCCAGTCTGCAAGGTGGGAGTTCTCTGGGAATGTCTTGTTCCAGACACTCAGGGAACATCACAGAATTATCAAGGCTGGAAGAGACCTTCAAGCTCATCAAGTCAAACCATCAACCCAGCACCACCACAGTCATCTCTAAACCATGGAATCACTGAATCATTAAGATTGGAAAGGACCTCCAAAACCATCAAAACCAGCCTATGACCCGTCCCCACTTCGTCACCCAGCCCAGAGCACTGACTGCCCTGTCCAGCCATTCCTTGGGCACCCCCAAGGGACAGGGACTCCACCACCTCCTTGGGGAACTTTTTCCAAAGCCTGACCAACCTTTCAGTGACATTTTTTTTCTTATATCTATATCTATCTATATCTAATCTGAACCTCCCTTGGTGCAACCTGAGGCCATTTCCTCTCCTCCTTTCACCTGAGACATGGCAGGAGAGACCAACCCCCACCTCACTCCCACCCTTCAGCACCAACTCCAGCAGGACTCAGCTCCCAGACACTGGAATATCCCTGAGACAGCAAAGGCCACCCACAAGAGCTGATGCCAAGCAGCCCAGTTTGGGCTAAACCCTCTCATCAAATGAGAGCTGAAGGGGAAGCAGAGGGCAGAGCCAGTTCCCTGGGCTCTGGGCTGCTCTTAGACCTGGGTTTATGGCTCTGCCAGGATCAGAGGTGACACAGAACTGTGAGATCTAAGGATGAACTTCTGGACATCAAACACAGACAGATCTCCCAAGGGGGTGCAGGTGGACAAAGAGAGCAGTGGAGACAGCAGGAATGTGGATAAGCATAGGGATAAATAATGCAGGGACTGACAGGGGACGGTGCTGCAAATAGAGGGATAATGGACTATTCAGCAGAGCTTCCAGCAGCTCCTTCCACCCAGGCATCTCAGGACATGGTACAGCCACCTGAGAGATGCCCTGGGAGGAAACTCTGAGTGGGAAAAGCCCAGAGAAGGAGGAGGAGGGCCCTGAGGTGGTGTCAGAGCAGAGCTGGGGCCCCATGGAGCAGAGCAGGATACTCACGATTTCCCACATGGACTGGGCTGGCATGCAGGAGTCGCAGTGAACCAGGGACTCTGTGGACTGGGGGAAGGTGTTGGGGACGCTGTAGCTGAAGCACTGTCCCAGACAGGCCCTGCAAAGACAGCAGGAGAGGGGCTCAGGGGAGGTGCTGCCCTTCCCAGCCAAGGCAGAGATTTGACCTTCCCTGGGACAGAGGCAGGACACGGTGCCTGGTGCCAGCCACAGCCCCAGAGGCACTGCAGTGCCAGCAGCTGCCTCCAGCCCTGGCCTGAGGGCAGCTCTGTACCTGTTCTGGATGGATTTGGACTCGCAGCCGCTGTGCCCCACGATCTGGGTGATGTTCTTGGCCTCACACCAGGCACTCTTGTCGGGGAAGAGGGCGAGCTTGTTTATGGGCGGTGGGGCAGCCAGGAGCAGCGCTGGGAACAGGGCCCCCACCAGGAACCATAACATCATGGCCAGCTCTGCCAAAATCCTACACCTGCACATGGAGAGCACAACGTTAGCAGCAAAGAAAACTGGCCAAGCAGCCCATTTCTCCTACCCCAGGGAGTTCTTGGGTGTTACAAGCACAGGTCCAGCCCCACTGGACCTGGTGTGTCCTGGTTTGGTCTTGCAGCATGCAAACTGGATTTCTTTCTGCACATTATTAATGCTATTTCCTAATGTTATGTCCTCAGCACTGCAAGTTTCATTGTAAAAGTCTGTTGTAATTAGATCACACTGCTGTATGTATGACCAGTTCCTCACTTCTGCTAATCAACCTATTCACTTTCTTTTGCTTCCCTTCTTTAATGACGCCAAGGGCCCTGCTCCTCTCTCAGCCTGCCTGGGGCTTTAAGCAGAAGGCTTAATTAATGTCTTCAGCTGTGATCTGGAAAATGCACTCTCTCACAGACAATTTGGATAGATCCCTATGATCCCCCTGCACAGCTCCCAGAACTCTGCCTGGGGAGTGGGATGTGCTGCTCTGCCTCTTTCCTCTTCCAAATGAGCTCTGGGCTGGTCAGAGACCTGCCTTGCCTCTCCCAGGCTTTTCCTCATTTCCCACCCAAAGCTGGGCTGGGAGAACTTTGCAAACCAAAAGTGTCACCGCCACGAGCCGAGCGGGGCTGGGGAAGTCCCGCACCACAGAAATGTTTTTATTTGAGGAAGGAACGAGCTTTCCCCTTCCTTTTCTCCCAGCTGGGAAGCCGTGGGGGGACCCTTCTCCTCCTGGGAGCGCGCAGCAGGTGTCGCTGCAAGGCAGCAGCAGAGACACGGGGAAACCTCAGCCCAGGGCTGGGAACCCGCGGGGAGGAACAATACCACGTTTATTTATCCAGAGCCACTCAAATTCTGCTCAGGGTTATTCCGAGGACGGGACAAGGGGGGGCCCTGTCACAAGGACACGAAGGTGGTGGGCTTGGAGGTCGCTGCCCACCCCCAGAGAAATCCCCCCGAGGTTTCCTTGCTCTGCTCTCCAGCCGAGGTGCCTGAATTGACACCCCCAAGTCGCTGGGGAAAGGCAGATGGAAAAGCAGCACAGAAACAGGGAGATTTTTTCCTGTGTGGGGTTTGGATGGAGTCATGGTGAAAGGCATTTATACTTCCTAAAATATTTGTTAGAACCATGTTATTTGTTATTTCCTTTTATTTATTTATCCAGACGATGATGCACAGCCCACACTGGAAAGGCTGCTATTGATTCCCATGGCTCCTGGGCCCAGCCCTCTCACTCTTGCTGGGAGGAGAGGAAAAATGCCCCGCTCCTCTGGAGCCCTCATCCACACCCCCTGGGCTGCAGCACCATCAGATTTATCTAAATGATTGAGACACCTCCTGAGCACTCAGGGATTTTAAGGTCATTATGGGATTTTGCCCTGTTATCCCTCCACTGAGCTCAACCTCCTGGATCTGAATCAAGAGACAGAGCAGAAAGATTCTTCCCTGCCTTCCATCCCATGGCACACAGAACAGAGCATCCTCACTCACGGGATCTCTGGAGGAATCTTGTGGGGTCTCTGCTAAATTTCCTCATTTTCTGGTGATACAAGAACCACGGTAATATAATGCAGCAGCACCTGCAAAGCCCTGGCTTTGTAATCCTCCCAGCACTTGTGGGATGTGGATCCCACGGCTCCCTGGTGGGAATACCTGCACAAAGGAGACTTGCAGGTGTTGGCTGGAGATAAGCAGAGGGTTTTAACTCCTGAGCTTGCACTGCCAGTAATGAGAGTTGTGGGGTTAAATACATCTGTACCGAAGAGGACTCTTGTGCCTGAGGTTTTTTTCCCATTTCAGTGGGGGAAATTCTGCAATTTCTGAAGGACCATGGCTAAGCTGCACACACAGACTCACACACACTTGGTTTGCTTTCTGAAACAAGCATCACTCATTCCTCAAATGCCAGCAGCTCTGTGCTGAGGAATCCTGCTCCCAAAGGCAAGTCCGAGATCAGAGCTGGGATGTGACCCAGAGAGCAATCACAACCCCCCGGGGAACAACCCAAATTCCTCTGGAGTCAGCACACAAGTTCACTTCCACATGCCCGATTAGAGAGCAATTTCCTTCTTTCCTAAGAAAGGTGGGGTTTTTCCAGGTTTCTGTGCATCTCTACCCAGCTGCAAAGAGGCAAAATTCCTGTCTGTGCTGGCAAGTCCTGGGGTCTGTGTTCCATGGAGGTGCTTCTGCTGCTCAGAGCAGACCCACAGGCACAGGGGATCCTCTCCCAGCATCCTGTGAAGATGAGTGAGGCTGTGCTCTGCTCAAGCACGGGACCTGGCCTGGATTCAGGAAAGCACTTAAACATGTGCTGCAGCTTCTCCTTTCCTGAGCAGGGTGTGTTTGTAACCAGGGCCCCACGGCTGCTGTCCGTGTGCAAGGGGTGGGGGAGAGTTGGGGAATTCCCAGCAGGGGAAGGGGGCGCCCCTTTGGAGCTGGAGCAGTTCCAAGAGTCCCCCATCGCTCAGGGCACCCTGGCCCCAGCCCTGCCATCCCCCACTGCCGGGCAGCCCCGAGCACACCACATCCCCAGCACATGGTGTTTTCCTTCTCCCAGGAATGTCCTGGAACCCGCAGGGCTACTTTTCTAGTAAGTAACGAGGTTTATGCCGGTGCCTAGGAAAACATCTGATGCAGCTGAGTTTGGGAGGGAGCCGGGGCTGGGAGTAGCGTGTCCATAGCTCAAACCAGTCATGCGGACAGAGCTGCCACCAGCACCATTCATCTGACAGCAACCACGGAGACAAAAGCACCGTGTTCCTTCTCCCCCCCAGCCTGGGAAGGGAAAAAGGAAGACGAGGCACCCGAGCAGGTTTGCAAACTCCCGATTAAATAAAGGCATTGAGCACATTCCTCCGTGACAAGCTAAATTACACGTTGCAGCCCAAAGGAACAAGTGTGTTCCCCGGCTGACCCGGCGGGAGCAGCCACTTCCCGGCACACAGGGGCTTCTTTCTCTCCCCCGAACCGAGGCACATTTTTTTCCCCGTTAGTCAAAGCTCTTCAAGCAGAAAGTTCAGCTCAGTTCCGGCAGAGCCACCGGCCCGTGAGGGTCTCCCCCCGCTCCCTCTGCAGGGAGCCCATGGCAGCTTCCCCTCCATCCCTCCGGCAGCATTTGGGAAATAAATGACTCAGCCCTGAACCTGGCACATCCCAGCTCCCGGCACAAACAACTTCTCAGCGCAGGCACAGCTGCAGCCCCGTGCTCCGGAGCCTTTTCCAGCCGTGCCCGAGGAGCTGAGGGGCGGCTGGGGCCAGGGTTCCACCCCAGCACCCCCAAACTGGTTCCACCCCAGTTCCACCAACAGCTTCCCGGCATGGAGAGCTTCTGGAACCACCTCAGATGTTCTGTGTCACCTGAAGAGCTCCTTTCTCCCATCCCAGCAATCCCAGCACTCTCAGGAGTCCCCCCAGCAGGACAGCACCAGCGCCTGGGAGCAGCTGGGAAAATCTCCATCGTTCCATGGGCCGAGGACAATCCCTGGAATTACCTCGGAGGCCACGTTCCCACCATCCAGCCCACAGCTGTTCCCAGACATTTGGAAACCAAACACTTCTGGAGGAAAATAAAACAGATCTAATCAGTTTTACCCTCTTTTTCCAGTGGGAAGTTTACACCATAACACAAGACAAGCTTGCAGGTGGACATGGGGAATGTTTCATGAGTTGTTTAATGTGTTTATAGGTATTTTTCTTATCCAGAATCTTGCAATTCTGCCAAATACAGAGAACCACAAACGCAGGTAGGTTGTGCTCAGGGCCACACACGAGGCACCGCAGGCTCTGGGAGACAAGAACCCCCAAAGCTTTCCAAACACCACTGGGGCTCCCAGGCTGTGAGCACAGCACAGACATGGGGCCCTCTCCTGCTGTGCCTCAGGGATCCCAGCCCTTACACATGAGCTCTCAGCAGAGATGGACAAGGGGAAGGTTTTGGCTCCTGGTCTGGGTCAGAGCTGGGATCCCCTCCCCTGTCCTTCCCTTTCCAGCTCCCCACCCAGCTGTGCCCTCGCTGGGCCAAGGAGTGACCCCAGGCTGGTGTGGGACAGGAGCCACAGCCCTCTGTGTGCCTCTGGTTATTTGTGCTGTTTGACAAGAGCTGCCACACGGAGCAGAGGAGGGCCCAAAGATGCTCTGTGCCTCAGTTTCCCTGGCTGCAAGAGCAGGGGAGCCGATGGGAAGCACAGGGAGGTGTCTGGAGAGCCCAACTCCCCTGGAGAGAAGGGGCTGCCCGGGCAGCAGGGAGGGCTGGGCTGGTGCCAGAGCCCTCAGCCCACATCCCTGGGTGCAAAGGGCAGGGGGAAGGCACAGGGCAGGTGGGAGCCAGGTGGGGACAGCCAGGTGGGGACAGCCAGGTGGGGACAGCCAGGTGGGGGGGAGTCACCCCGGGACACGGCACTGCAGGCAGGGCAGGGAGCTCTGCAGGGACTCTGTGGGATCACTGCTCTGTGTGCAGGAGAGATCTCACTGCAGGAAATGCTCAAAGGAAAATCATTATGGAGGCACCTAAAAGGATGCAAAGCCAGAGTAGAGTGTCTGCTTGGTGGCAGCTGGAAAGAAACATCCCAGGAAGATCCAGGGCACGGCTCTCCTCAGGGGCAGGATTAGGTCTGTAACTGCTGAACACCACTGGGGACTGGCTCTTAGGAAACTCAACTCAAATAATATTTGCTTACATGGAACAAAACAACTTATAAGCCAGCATTATTAAAAGAGAAAGCTTAAATCTCAACTGCAAAAACTGGAGAAGTCACAGTGTATTGAAAAACATTTATCAAAACAACAGATGTTACTTAATACCTATTATTAAATACTTCCCCCTTTTTGAAATTTGCATTTAGCTAAAACTTTACAATTTTAGGGACTCTTACTGTAGTGACTGTAACAGCCCAAAAGAACCTGAGTGAGGTATGATATGGGCAGGGGAGAGGGAAGAGAACTCTGCACTGAGAATGTCTGGAGCTAATTCTTCAGGACAGCAGGACACAAGAGTGCTTAACTGAGCACAGAAATCTCTCCAAGCTCAGAGCCCCAGTCTTGCTTCGCTGAGCTGCAAAATCTGGGGAGAAATTACAAAAAAATAAACTGGGAACCACCACAGGAAGACATTTGATATTTAACAACCACAAGAATCTATCCTAAGAACTTTTTGATAGTGGAGCAAAAGCTGTGTTGTTTCTCACTGCAGACCTGGCTGTGTCTGCTCCTTTCAGAAGCAGATGTTACAGCTTCCCTTTCTGTAACATATTAATTTCCACTCAAGCATGGTTGGGCAACTTGCAGAAATAAAGAAAAGCAGTGCAGCATTTTTAAAGCCTTCTGCCCTCCCCACATTGGCCAGAATGTGAAAAGATGTTGGTACACTGGGAGTTTTAATCTGGCTCCTCAACCATGCACTAAGCTCTTGGGAAACTAATTTTTTGCAGCTGGAAAAAAAAAATCCAAGATGCTTTGCCTACAAAAGTCATTGGAAAGCTACCTCTGGACTTGGTTTTAGGATGGGATCCTGAAGGAGCTCTGCTGGAAAAGGGACCCACTAATGGCCTGTAGAAGAGGCAAGAGTCATAGAAACAGTTTCTGGTCATTTATTTCAATTGCTTCATTTCTTCAGCATTAAGAACAATCATGGCCAGGAAAATGCATCAACCTAAAGCTCAGGAGCACATCCTGGCCCCACACCTCCACTGCCCCTCTTCCTGAGGCATGTGGGGCTCTACAGCCCCCAAGAGCAGCTGGAAGAGTGGGATGGGAGCAAGGATCAGCTTTGTGGGGAGCTGGAAAATGAGACTGGGACTAAATCAGCTGTGTGGGGAGCTGGAAAATGAGCCCAGGACCAGATCAGCTGTGTGGGGAGCTGGAAAAGGAGCCCGGGACCAGATCAGCTTTGTGGGGAGCTGGAAAATGAGCCCGGGACTAAATCAGCTGTGTGGGGAGCTGGAAAATGAGCCCGGGACCAGATCAGCTGTGTGGGGAGCTGGAAAATGAGCCCGGGACTAAATCAGCTGTGTGGGGAGCTGGAAAAGGAGCCCGGACCGGCCTCCAGCGGCTCCGGGAACAGCAGGCTGGGCAGCCCCAGCTGGCTGGGCAGGGGGTCCAGGCTCTGCCCAAGCCCTGCACGGGCCAGGACCGGTCTGGAGCCGTGCCTGGAGCATTCCCAGCCGGGTCGGGCCCAGTGCAGCTGATCCAGCCCAGCTGGGAGCAGCGTTCCAGCCCTGGGCTCGCTCGCATGCCCGGGCCTGAGCAGGGCCCGGCTGCCTCCTGCTCTCCCCGGGCCTGGTGCTCCCTCAGAGCCGGGGCTGGTGCTCCCTCAGAGCCGGGGCTGGTGCTCCCCACAGAGCCAGGCCTGGTGCTCCCTCAGAGCCGGGGCTGGTGCTCCCTCAGAGCCGGGGCTGGTGCTCCCTCAGAGCCGGGGCTGGTGCTCCCCACAGAGCCAGGCCTGGTGCTCCCTCAGAGCCGGGGCTGGTGCTCCCCACAGAGCCGGGGCTGGTGCTCCCCTCAGAGCCGGGGCTGGTGCTCCCCACAGAGCCGGGGCTGGTGCTCCCCACAGAGCCGGGGCTGGTGCTCCCCACAGAGTCGGGGCTGGTGCTCCCTCAGAGCCGGGGCTGGTGCTCCCCACAGAGCCGGGGCTGGTGCTCCCCACAGAGCCGGGGCTGGTGCTCCCCCAGAGCCGGGGCTGGTGCTCCCCACAGAGTCGGGGCTGGTGCTCCCTCAGAGCCGGGCCCAGCCCGGAGCCAGCCCGGGCCAAGGGCAGCCCAACGGGCACGAGAGTGTCCAACAGCTCCTTCGGAAATCCCGTGGGTAACAGGGATTGTGCTGCTCTCTCCAATGCTATCCCCGACCCCTGCGAGTTCCCCACCCAGCGTAGACAGGAGGATCTCCTCCTCCTCTTCCCCGTCCTCCCCATTCACCCGAGCACCCCCCAGAGCACCGGGCTCGGTCACTCGGGTCCCCGCAGGCACAGCCTGGCCCGTCCTTGTGCGAGCACAGCTCTGAGGAGGGCAGGAGAGCCCCGGAGCTGCGGGAGCCGCAGCTTTTCCCCGGTGGATCTGCGGGCAGGCACCGGGCACTGCCCCGGGAGGGAGAGCTTCTCCCAGCAGGGCCCGTTCTGCTTTCGCTTAGAGTGAGGTAAACTGGGACCGGCTCCTCCAAATGACTCCACTGGTGCAAATGAGATCAGAATCTGGCACCGCTTGTCTTACTCAAAACAAGCCTAACTGGAACCAGATAAAACCAGTTCCAGTGCAGAATGGCCACCAGGATGATGATTTTTTTAATTCCTGCAGGCAGCGAGGGGAGCTCTCTCGGATGCCAACCACGCTGGCTTTCCCTGGCTCGGTCATTCATTACCAAACTTGCATAAAATCCCAGCGCAGCGGGGTTGCGCCTGCAGGATCAGGTTCCCAGCTGCTGGAGCAAGAAGGGGAAAGAGCAAAGGAGAAAAGAGCTTGTGGATGGAGCTGTGGATCTTTCAGGATCCTCCCTGCTGTCTCACTCTCCCTTCATACCCGTTTGGGCCATATCTTGGTTACAGCAGCTTCAGAAATTCACTGACCTGATGCGTTTTTGCCCTCTTTTAGTCTCTGCTTTACACCACAGGAGCCTCCTCAGTTCTGATGGCACAAACCCAATGTCTGTGTTATTTACCCATGGCACTGGCCAAAGCAGAAAAACACATGGAAGTGCAAGGCCAGGGGGGTTTGGAGGTAATGCAACAGCCCACAGCCCAGCTGGTATTTTCAGTCGGTACCAGGGCTGACCTCACACTTGACATTTAGACCGTTTCTCCTAAACCTGCAGGATTGGGCCCACAAAGAAATCCCACTGCGACCCCAACAGCACTCCCTTCCCCCCTCTGGACAGGTTGCCTGAGCTCTGTGTCAGAGAAGAAGGAGGCTTAAACCACATCTAAGAGTGACCCTGGCAAGGGCTCCATCCTGACGCCATTTCCAAGGCTCAGCTCTGCAGGGCTGCGATCCTGGCTGGAACGGGGCATCAGCCCAGCCCAGCCCAGCCCAGCTCCACAACTGCTGTGATGGGTGCTGGGCTGTTCCCTTCCCACCCTCGGTGCTAATTTATGTCCAGGAAAGCCCTGGCCCCCACGGCCCTCCCTCCCTAAACAGCGCTGCACAAGAAACAAAGGTCTGGAGAGCAGCGAGCACAGCCCTGCCAGGGCTAACAGGACAGACCACCCCAGACTCTCACTGCAGAACTCCCCCAGAAGGACAATTTTATCAGCTGTTCAGGTTTTTAAGAGTCCAGTTTGAGCGGGTGTGAAGTTTCTTTGCCCTCAGCCATGCTGGACCCCTGTTACTGTGCTCCTTGTTTTGTCACAGGGGCTCTCTGAGCCCGTGCAACCACAGAGGAGGGTGGTTTTTTCCAGCGGACTTCAAAACAAAAAGAGCAGGAGCAAGGCCCAAGGACAGAGCAAGAACCTGGCTCTGCCCGCCCCGTGGTCGGATATGGGATCTGGCAGAGGAGCTGCTAAAGCTTTAATGGGAACAGCACGGAGTTTGGGCAGGAATAACTGCCCAGGAGTTTCCTCTGCTCCTTGGGCAGCTTTCCCATGGCTGCACCAGCCGAATCCGCCCTCGGCAATGCCAACGCACGCCGCAAGCAAAGTCACTCCAACACGGGCAGCTCTTCAAGGCTCCTTTGGCTCAGGGCCTGATCCTGCACCTCCAGAGCACCCAAAATTCCCTCCAGCTCCACTGTTTTCCCTGCTCCGGAAAGACGAGCGGGCACTTGGGAGGACTTTGCTCGTTTGCCCTTTTTGTGAGACCGCAAACTCCCCGAGCTGGAATCCAGCGCTGGGAGGTCACGCCAAGAGCCCGGATTCTTCTCAGGGCTGTTTGCAAACACTTGGGATTTTTATACTGAAGGCAAATTCCATTTCCCATCCTGCGGTTTGCAAATTTGAGGCGAGCAGCCTTTTACGAGATGGGAGCCTGCCTTCAAAAGGCAGAAGTGCCCAGTGGATGCAGCTGATTTTTGACTGGTTGAACATTGCAAAGAAGGCACCGAGTTCTTCAGCTAAAAACACAAGGGAAAATCTGTGTGTCTCCATCTCGCTAGGATCTTTCCCACTTGTTTCAGCAGGGTTCAGATTTTTCCCAAAAAAACCCCGCCTGGAAAAGCTACCATTTCCTAAATCCACCAACACTTCACACAGGCTGAATTTTTAATTTGATGGGGCTAATCCTATATGTAAAAGTTGGATTGTGGAGTGGAGCAGAACTTGCTGGTGCCCTCGTAAGAGAAATGTTAGTAGGAAATAAGGGATTGTCCAGATCAACTGTAATGCAGCCCAAAAGCAAGCTAAAGCATGTTCTGTTTCCAAAACACCTACCAGAGAAAAAGAGAAATCCCCACTGATCTTAAAATGCAGAGACTATTGTATGGAACAAATAAAAACTGCTGCAAATACGGATACAAATTGAAATGCTATGCTGGGGTTCAAAAAACAGGTAGGGATATATTGGATATAAGCTTTTACAGTAAGTGCCTAAAGTATTTCCATGAAACAAGGATGTAAATTAATCCCCGGGATGAACTTTTCAAGGAACAAAAGTTTACTGCCTTGCCATCGGGAAAACTTCTTCCTTTTATGATCGTTGAACTACCCTGCGTCCGCTGGTGGTGTGGTTAATCGATACTGAGCGTTCCCGTTCTTCCCTCGGCACTTTTGTTTCAAACCCCGACAGGGATGGGAAGGAGGGAAGGACTCTGTACCACAGATGTGCGACCGACACAGCGCGGCTCCCCGGCTCCCAGGCTTTTATTCTACTCGAGCTGAAGCGGCGGTGGAAATAGTTTAACGATTGCAGAGCAGATCCCCCCAAGTCCGCCTCATCTGCAACCGATTTCTGCCCGTGGCAACATCCTCATCCTCCCGGCCATCCATCACCGGCGGGGGGGAGAAGAGAAGCGAGAGGAAAAGAGACTGAAAATCTGGTGCGGGGAAAAAGCGGCGGGGGCGGGGGGCACACAAAGCCAAGGGCTACTCACCAGCCAGGGAACGGCGGGCGCATCCCATGGGGTCCGGGGCCCGGCGGTGCCCGGCGGCTGCCGCATCCCCGGCGCGGCGGGGCGGCCACGGAGGAGGCGCGGGGCGGGCGGGAGCAGCCGCCTCCCTCCCCCCGGTGCCGGGCTCCGGGCGGTGCCGCCGGCCCCGCCGCTCGCGATTGCACAATCGGGCTGGGAAGGGAGAGGAAAGGAGGGGAAAGGAGGGAGGGACGGCCGGCGGGAGGAGGGAGCGGCGGCGGCAGCGCCCGCCCGCCCCGCCGGGCTCCGGGCGCACCGAGAGCCCCGCGGAGAGGAGAGCCGGGACCCCAGGAACCCGGGTACGGAGCTCTCCCACCGACCTGCGCCGTGGAACCCCCGGCAAATGCTCGAGCTAACGGGGAGAGCCCACTGGAAACGCCCGGACACAAAACCAGGGGGCTCTCTCGGCCAGGAGAGCCCAAGGGAATGTCCCAGCACTTGCTCCTGCGGTGGCATAAACAGTCTGGACTGGGCTCCCTGAACGCCAACAACTCTTATTCAAACAAAATTCGTGATAGAGAATCCGTGGGGCAGAGTCCCGGCTGCAGAAAAGACTGGGAAAGTTCTCCAGCTCTAGAGACGACGGTTTTCTCTTTTCCTTTCTTTTCCCTTCCTCTTTCTCCTCCTTTTCTCTTTTTTTTTTCTTTCCCTCTTTCCTCTCCCATTAAAAAACAGCCAAACCCCAGTGAAGCCCCATTCCCGGCTCTTTCAGATAGGATAATTGCTGGAGACCGAGGGCTCTGTTTCTGTTAAGGCACAATTAATCTGAAGAGGCCCCGACATTAAACACTACCCAAATCAAAAGATACCTGCCAGGCTTGGCTGGGTTTTGCTGGCTGCTTTTGGTGCAAGGATTTGCATAGAGATCAGAGAAGCAGGAAGGGGAGATGGCAAGAAGCAGCAGCTGTGCTGGGAGAAGTGCTGGCAGTGCCCTGGCAGCAGCTGTGGGGAGAGGCTTTGGGGCTGGCTGTTTGCTGGAGGAGGCTGCAGGCTGCCACTGAAGGAATGGTTTCCTGCTGCCCAGTTCCTTCCAGCTCCAAGATAACAGGATTTGTAAACAGGGTGGCAAAAAGCTGCTTCCAAAATCGCTTTCTTATCCTGCTAAATGCAACCTACCCATCCCCAAACTGGACTGCACTGCTCAACTCCAAAAAGGCCAACAAGAGGAACAGCCTCTAGCCACGACCACACACCCCAACAGGAGCCAAAATCTGTTTTCCCAGCATTTTCACCCACTGCTGAACCCAGGCCTTTGACCAGTGCTCTACCTGCTCCCCATGGCCAGCCTGACCAGCAGTAAACTCCTGCTTTATTCTGAATAATATGAGTGAAATAAGAGACATCTGAAACTTTGAAGCAAGTTCTCACAAGGAAAATTAAGACGTAGATGCAACCAGCTACCCAGCAACAGACCATGGGCATTGTGGTGAAATTCAGCCGAGTGTTTGGGGTCCGTGGTTCAGTATTTGGATGGGATTTGTGGGATCCTCAGCACTGGGGTGTGATTGCTCTGCAAGGAGCTGCGAGCCAGCATGCAGTTCATTCACTGCTTCCTACTATTCATCCCTGTTCCAGTTCTGTAAACAGCATGAAAGGGAAGCAGCAATCAGTGGATCTGGGGGTGGGGAGGCAGGAGGAGCAGGGTTCAGGTTTTCTGGTGTCAGGAGGAACAAGCAGAGGTGCTGTAGGACAGAGCGCCTTGGCTGGGGGATGAAAGCAGCTGCTGAAAAGCTGTCAAAGCCCTGGGCCAAGACTTTTTCCCTTCTCCTTGGCAATGGGATATCACAGCCAGAACCAGGAGTGAGGACCTGATGCCTGCAGATGTCATTTGGACAGACAGGCACAGAGCAGAGGCAGCAGCTCTGCAGGGAGGGCAGGAGCCGAGCTCAGCCCCAGCCAGGGCTCTGCCCTCAGCAGCAGCTTTGGGCTCCTGCTCCACACATCAGCCCGTGTTTTACCAGCTCCCACTCCCCTCAGGCTGGGGGGGTTTGCTGCCTGCCCCTGAACAGCCAAAGCACAGTGATGTTTTCCCACGGTGACACAGCTCCTCTCTCTCCCTCACAAACAACCCATTCCATGCTGGTTTTCCACCAGGTACACACAGGAGGTGTGTACAGGATGTTTTGTGCCCAAAACATCCACACACCCCCCCTTATGCCTTCCCCTCAGCCCTTTCCCTGTTGCTGGATCACCAGGGCTTTGTGCACTGGGACACAGCAGGAAGCCAGGATGTCCCTCCTCACCCTCTGCTGCTGCTTGGGGCTGCTGACAAACGCCCACAGCGCCAGGGGCTCCCCGCTTGTCAGGACAGGACCTGGCACTGTGGGCGTGAGAATGAAAAGGGTGGATGTGTAAGTCAAAAATAAAACCATTTCTTTATTTGTGTCAGTGCAGAGCCCAAAGCTCCCACGGTGGGTGGGAGGCTAGAAAACACATGGGGGGAAGGTGGGTGGGAAATGAGGGGGGAGAGAGTGTGTGTGTGTCCATGAAGGGCTGCAGTGTGGGGAGAATGGCCCTGCACATATCCCACAGCTGGGCCTGAGTTCCATCTCCTCCCCACTGGTGTTCTGTTCACTATCCCTGAGATAAACCACACGGCGTCCAAGGGCGGCTCTCAGGGGATAAAGCCCCTTCCTTGCATGACCCATGAGGGACTTGGGGGCCATGGATCACCCATGCCAGAGCAGCCCCTTTCACCTCTGCATCTGATGTGCAAATGGGTGCAGAATTGCACTGCTGCTCCCTGAAATAAAGGCAACTCTTTATCAGCTCCCTTCTGAGGGAGGCTGGATCAAATTGGTCAAGGCCAGGCTGGACAGGGCTTGGAGCAGCCTGATTCAGTGTGAGTGGCGTCCCTGCCCTTGGCAGGGGCTGGAACAAGATGATCTTTAAAGTCTGTGCCAACCCAAGCCATTCTGGGATTCCATTCCATGATTCTCTCACCACACCATCACCTGCTGGGGTTAAACTCCAGCTTTTTGGTTCCTAAATAAGCAAGAACACATCTCCAAGATACCAGGGCCCCAAACTGCTGTGTAAGGGCATACACACCCTGGGTGAATGGAGCAGCACTCCTGCCAGAAGAGAGACACAAAGTTTTTTAGATTTAACAACTAAAAAAGCTGAGGGATGATTTCCCATCTCCACCTCAGGTAGGAGGAGGGAGGGACAGTGGTGGCAGGAGGGGTGTGAGGGCCACATCCTCTCAGTGCTGCAAGCACAAATCCTCCCATCTGTGCAGCCCCAGCACCCAGGGCAGGGGTGAATCTGACCTTACAAGCACAGCTCTTGCTTCCTGAGATTCCCCTAAAGCCCGTGGGTACAACAGCCCCCACTGTAAAAATAGGTTCGAAACTGTTGTCAAATAGTTGATAGATTGTTAAGCATGTACTGTTAGTTCGGTTGTTATATTGTAAAAAAGGGGTTAAAATGGTAGTTAAAGGAAATACAGTACTCAAGGTACCATAGCACACCTCAGTAAAGTGCAGCACGAGCCAGCCTGGACAGAGCTGCAATGGCTAATCGAGCACCTGAAACCTTCATGCAAATGAAGGATCCAAACAGAAACCAATCCAAAGGGACAGAAAACAGGATAAAAAGGGGCATCTGACCCAGTGAACCTGTGCTGCTCCACCTGGAACACCGGGCACATCGCTGCTGAGCAGCCCCAGCGCCGGCACTGCAGCATTCCTCCACGGGAATGCTCCTGCTCGGCCTGGGCCCCCTTGCTTCAGGCCTTTCTTTTATTATAATAAATGCTGAAATCACTTAGTACCGGGAGCCTGCTCTCGTTTTTATCGCCCACTGCTCCTTCAGACCCACAGAGCACCCCCTGAGCTTCACAGCATGCAGGGAGAGGCTGGAGGGGAGGTTCAGCCATGGCAGGAATTGTGGAGCCATGGAGGGAAGGCTCAGCCATGGCAGGAATTGTGTGGAGCCATGGAGGGAAGGCTCAGCCACAGCAGGAATGTGGAGGCATGGAGGGAAGGTTCAGCCAGGGCAGGAATTGTGTGGAGCCATGGAGGGAAGGCTCAGCCAGGGCAGGAATTGTGTGGAGCCATGGAGGGAAGGTTCAGCCAGGGCAGGAATTGTGTGGAGCCTCCATCACGTTGAGGAGCCCAGACTGGAGCTCTGTGCTGGTTCCCCAGTGCAGCAGAGGAAAGGCAGCAGCCCTGGAGGAATCTGGCTGGATTGGGCTGCAGGGCCAGACCTGGGGACAGACCTGGCTGGCAGGGACCGCTCAGGAGTGAAGGAAAAGGGTTTTTCATCGGGCCCATTAGCAAACATCTGGGCTCAGCAGTGCCCTGGAATGCGGCTGGGCAGCGGGGTGCTCCTCTCCTGCCCGGGCCGGGAATGCAGCTCCTGCAGGCTGCGACTCCAGCCAGCTGCTTCCTCTAATCCCATCAGCCCTGCCTTGCCCTGCCTTCCACTCTGCAGAGTGTCCCCTTCCCTCCCCTGGTCACTGGCGTTAGTGTTTTCTCTCTGTGCCGTGCCAATGCATTTTGGGGCCCTGGGGCAACAGTAAAAACCTTCCCCTCCCATCCCTGAGCAAGTCCAAGTGTGTTTAATCACTTCATTTTCACCTTGCCCAATCACTCCCCGCTCCCAGACACTCCAGGCCCCTTCACTGCTCCCTCCCTGGCTTCCCCAGCAGCTCAGGCCATGCACAATCCTCCTCTCATTCAGTTCATGTCTGCAGGGGCAGTTCTGAGCTGTTGGGCTTCATTTGCAGGTGCCCTCATCCCTACGAGTTCAAACAGCTTTTTTTCCTTTCTACTTCAAAAATAACCAGTTTCCTCCACCTCCATTACAACCAGTTAAATTCCCTCTGATAACCATCTTATTCTCTGCTGCACAACTTCCCCCTGCTGCAATCACTCAGAACCTCTTATTAAATTAATTATTTTTCTTGCAGCACTGCCTGAAGGCCCCAGCCAAGCTCAGGCCTCGTCACAATAGGTGCTTGTGTGTGTTCAGAGACACTTCTGGCACCAAAGCTCCTCCAAACTGTCAACCAGCAGGACAAGCTTAGAACATCCACATGTGTGCAGGGAACATTTTGCACATTACTGAAAGGAAACCAGCACCCGCCTGAAACGGGGTGACTCACAGAGCAATATTGCACTGCTCTTGCATGGGAACAGCCTCATGAACAAAGTCTCTGGCCTTGAAGAAAAGCACCCAAAATCAGAGACCTTAAAGTGCCAGTTTTTCAAAATCCTGCTACAGCAAGCGTCAGTGTTGTTTAGACTTAGGATGACTAAGAAAAAAGAATATATCTGCATTTGTTAGCAGATTAAAGCCCTCAGCTCACAATCCCCCCACCTTCCAAAATACAAATTCAAATACTGTTCTTAAAGTGATAATGTGATTTTCATAATTTAAAGGGTCTGGTTCATAACATCAGAAATGTGTGACCCTGAGAAATTTGCTTAATGCCTCCCTCTCCTCCTGTCCTGGAGCAGGATTGGGATTTTTGAGACTATAACTGCAGCTGATGAGGAATAAAATGAAAGTGGCCATGAGTTCTCAGCTTATCACAGCTTTCCTGAACAGGCTGAGACATCTGTGTTAGACCAGCTTTGCATCATTCAGGTTTTAATTTTGGCAGCAGTGGCTGCTGCAGTGCACGACAAGAGTTAAATGTGCAGCCCCAGTGAAAGAATCGTGGGCTCATCCGGTGCTCGGAGGAGTCACAGTGACCTTGCCTCTATCTGCCAGCCTACCTCTATTTATACCTAATATGGATATAAAATCCATGACTCTGCAGATAGTAAACTGGAGCCTCCCACAAGCATGTGGCCTGCTAGGATGCTCCCAAAGATTTAAAGGAATTATTTCTCAGGCCTTAAAAGAAGCCGGTGCAGTCACTTTGCCTGCCCAGCCTGTGGTGCAAACAGCAGGACCCCGTGGGCTTTCCCTGCAGCCATTCCAGCACCTCCACTCCCATCCCAATAACCCTCCTGCAGCTCCAGCCCCAGGCTTCCATCCATCATCCAAAGATGTATTTCTTGACATATGAAATAGCCATCTCTTGACAGATTATCTTGGGAACCATGGCATCTTCAGAGAGAATGAAACAGAAAATGGGCCCTGTGCCTGGAAAAAGGAGCAAGGGGAGCTCACACCATCAGCCATTCTCTCAAACAAACCCAAGGAAAACAGTCCAAAAGGGAGGAGCTGAGGAACAAAGCAGCAAGAACAGCACAGAAATAGGTTGTGTTCCCTCTGAGGTCCACAGCAGGGACATCTTCAGGGAGTGTCTAACGAGCAGGGTCCTCCAGCTAAGAACACTCTGCCTTTAGATTAAGCCACGGGACAGAAACCAGGAATTCTGCAGGCAACCTTTGTGGCCTTACAAGTTTCAGAGAATTTACGGCCAACAAACACAGTTGGATCATCAGATCTGGATCCATGTGTGTTCCAGTCATTTGATTTCCCCCAGTCACTCCCAGGTGGAGCTCAGTAACTTCCATTTAAGACCTTGGGAGTTGGAAAATCCTCCCAAGGCTCTCCCAGCTCATCCCAGTCTGTAATTCAGTGCCTCAAGCCTAAGCCTCCAGCCCTTGCTTCTTCTCACTGTGCCTCTCCCTGTTTGCAGCAATCCCTTCAGTTCCCAGGGCTCCATAACCCCCAGGCTGTGCCATCTCCAGGTATTATCAGTGTTTGTTGCACCTGGATGCTGAACTTCACATTTGTCTGGGCCAAAACCTACATTGCCCCACTTTCTTTTTCACTTACACAGCATCCCAACCAATAGCAGTTATTTGTCTGCCACCCTTTCAGATTTACTTCCGGATAATTAGTTAAAATTACAAACACAACCTGCTCTATTGCCTCCCCACCCTCACAGGGTAGAATTCCTTCCCAAGATCCCATCTGACCCTGCCCTCTTGTCCTGGCACTCCAGGCCCTTGCCCACAGTCTCTCTCCATCTTTCCTGTTGGCTCCTTCAGGCACTGGGAGGTCACACTTAGGTCACCCTGGAGCCTCCTCTTCTCCAAGCTGAACAATCCCAGCCTTTCCCCACAGTGGAGCTGCTCCCTCCCTCTGGTACCCTGGGTGCCTCCTCTGGACTCTCTCCAGCAGCTCCAGGTCCTTCAGTCCAAATCCAGAGGGAATGCAGAGCTCAGGGGAGCAGCCATGGGTTTGGGTTTAGCTGTTTATCACTGCTAACAACTTCAAGTGCAGCACTGAGGGGGAGGAAGAATATCCTCTAAAACCTCTAAAAAGAAACACACTCCTTTGCATGATTTATGAAGTGAATTTGAACTGATCAGGGCATGACCTTTTCCAGGAAGGGGCATCCACTCCTAACGCAGAGCTGGAGGCTTTACAAGCACCACCAATAAAGCCAGGAGATGAAGAGTGATTTATTAGTCACCAGCAACTTTCTAAGCATCTTTATAAGCTCCAGGAGGTGGGTATCCAGCACCATGAGGAAAATGCAGCTCCAGCAGCCTGCAGTGCTGTACAGCAAAGTGCTGACAGCCAGAAGGCACAAGAGCACAGCCATCCACAGCTGAATTTCCATAAACTGTGCTCCCATTTAGCTTCAGTCTCAGTTAAGTATTTCACTGTGGGTGGGCTATAGGCTGGACTCTCAGAGCAGTGCAGACACACTGCACATTGCATCCAGCTGCCTACAGAGCTGGCATGCCAAAATTTGCACCAGTCCTACTTCCAAAGGCAGGAGTGGGGTGGGAGACAAGGAGAAAGTTTATTTCTTACTGGGGGTGTGTGTGGTGTGGGGGTAGGTACCAAATCCTGCCAGCTCACAGTGAAAGAAGGGTCAGCAGTGCCTTGCTGGGTCAGAACCTGCTGAAAAATGGGGTTTTCCCAGCAGGTCACTCATGGATCAGGGGTTCCCCAGCTCCACAAGCCTCTCCCTTCCAGCTGCAGCATCACCTGTACCTCGTGGCACATCACTATCACAACAACCTGTCACCTTCAGTCCACTTGTGCACCCAGTATTTGCATTTGCAAACCAGCACCTTTGTCATTTCTTTTACATTGCTCCCAAACTCAGAGGGAACCCAAGAAAAACAGCTGGGAAACCAATTCCTCCTTCTTTGGAGAACCATCCCTGTGAACTCTCTGGAAGAGTTGAGTTACACCATCACTGCTCTGTTTCCACTACTGGAGAGAGACTTTGGACATGGGCCTGGAGCGACAGGACAAGGGAAATGGTTTCAAACTAGAAGAGAGCAGATTTAAATTGGATACTGGGTGAAATTCTTCCCTGTGAGGGTGGGCAGGCCCTGGCACAGGTGCCCAGAGCAGCTGTGGCTGCCCCTGGGTCCCTGGCAGTGCCCAAGGCCAGGCTGGATGGGGCTGGGAGCAGCCTGGGACAGTGGGAGGTGTCCCTGCCATGGCAGGGGTGGCACTGGATGGGCTTTAGGGTCTCTTCCAGCCCAAACCACTCCATGATTCAATGGTACTGGAATGCTGCTGTCTCCTTGATCCTCCCTCTTTCTCAGTCTGTTGCCTAAATTCATATTTAAGGTAGATTTACTAAGGCATTGACTTTCTCCTGGTATTGTATTTATGTTCTGATAACACAGCGGTGTCCTTGTCCATGAGGCACAAAGGACTGGGAATACATTTCAGTATTTTCTCTGCTTATCAGATTCAGATTATCACCAAAGTCAATATTGAGGATCACAGTGGTTTACACCTACCAGTGATTCCATAAGATATCAGCCTCTGGACAGTAAAACATCATTCCTGACATTCTCGGGGATTTGCCAGTAAGAATTTGGGGCAATTTGAAAATAGCAAAGGGTGGCACAAACACTTCTGGAGTCTCCCAGTCTGTGAGGGGCAGCCTTCCCCTGAGACTCTACCACCATGTGAAAAACCAGTTGGGAAGGATGGGCTGCTGGACTGCAGTCAGGGTCTGGCTGCACACCACATTCCCTGCACGACTTCTCCCTGAGCTTGCCTACAGCTTCTCCCATCTCTAGAATGGGAATTACAAACCCTCCTACCTCCCTGCAGCCCATCTGTTTAGTTTGTAAATTCTCCAGGGCAGAGGCTGGTTTTTATTTGTGTGTACAGCACCACATACAGCCAGGTCCTGCTCTTGGCCACGGCTCCAGGCAGGATTGGAACACAAAGCAATGACGGTATCTTGATCAAACATGAACAGCTCGGATAAACAATACAAAAGCAGCTTGATATTTTTTTCCCTGCTGTCTCTGCTTTTCCGTGACTTGTTTATTCATCTCAAAGCCTCAGCAGACATCTAATCAAGCTGTTAAAGAGGCAGATTTGTGGTCAGTCGAGCACTTGGGGAGTTGTTAAACGTTCAAAACCAGTTCTAGTCAGCAAACAGCTTCTTTTTTTTTTTTTCTCCCCTTCTCCTGGGTAGTGATATGGTTTCCTTACTCACTGTATACTCCAATTACAATTGGGATACAAGTTCTCTCCTAAAAGGTCTCATTAACTTTGGGTAGGGACACCTGCCTTTTTCAGCCCTATCTTGTTTGCACTTTTTGGTCCCGATCCAAATCACGCAACAGATGAAGCAATGATTTCAGCAGGCTTAAGAAAGAAGGAAAAATGTGATAGTTTCCAGATGAGTGTATTATACTAAATTTAACATGCCTTTTGGTACTTAGAATTTCCACTTTTCCCCCTTCCATTTATGCAATTAGAAATTAAGAGGCAGGAAACCAAACTCCAGCCTCAGCTGGGAAGGGTACAGGCCCCTTCCACAGAAGGAAAAAGGAGACCTGTCCTCACAAGAAGATATTTTGCACAGCTTACATGGACAGGTCCAAAAATAGGTTTAGGATAATACATCTTTAATTAAATAAAGCAAAACAAATACAGACTCTTCACATGGTAGTTATATGTGCATATACATATATATATATATATATACATCAACACAGACAACAAGAAGCAAGGCAGCTGTGAAGAAAACCAAAAGGTTAAGCTTTTATCCTATTTAAAGAGCAATGACAAATTTAAATTCCACTTTTAGAATTGTGCATATTTTCCACACTCACCCATGTTGATCACCTTTGTTGTGACTGTTCTCACTCTAGCAGTAAAGGACACACTGGGAATTGATATCTACCACGGATATCTCTGAGTTCCAGGGCCAGAAGAACCACCTGATCACAGGCCAGAGCAGCCCACAGTAAGAATTAACTCTAGGAAGTCACATTTGAGCTGGAGCAGAGCATGTAAGGGCAGGATGACTCATTACCAGGGACCCCAAATAAAAATTGAACTCATCATCAGCCTGAAGGACAGAGCAGGAGCTGAAGCTCTCTCTGCACACTGACAGTCACTGTGTGAGGTGTTGCCACCGCCTTTGGTTCTCCTGGGCCTTGCCCAGGCTGCTGCTCCTCTCTCCAGCAGATCCCACTGGCTTCCCAGGCTGCAGCACACACACAGAGAACTCAATAAAACCCCATTCCAAACCACAGAGGAGCTATGGCTCCAAAGTACATAGTTCAAATTAAAAATTGGGGCTGGATAAAATGATTCAAAATTGGGAAGAAAGAAAGATATCCTGTTTTCAATAAGCTGTTTTGACCTGAGTGATGAATGCAGTCCGGCAAGGGAGGAGGTGGAAAAACAAGGACATGCTGGAGCAATGGTCCTGGATGGTATCATGCTCTGACAATCTTAATGCTGCTCTGGCACTGGAGCTCTTTTATTTCACAAGTCCTTTGCTCCAGGCGAGCTCCTCAGCGTCTGTTGACTCTGGGCACAGCTCAACACGTTGCTCAGAGTCAGGATCCACAGAGCAGTGCCCAGGAGAGGCGGGGATGCAGGGCTGCAGCAGCACCCACACCTCAGGCCTGGAAGAGAAGGAGTTTCTCAAGCCCTCTGAACTCCAGCTTACCCCTCGGTCCATCCCCTTCCTTTCCTGGCACGGTTTAAAAAACAACGATCGCACAACTTGTTTTCCTTTCTCCTATTTGCTGTGCAGAACAGGAGTTGTTCTGTCACTTTCCCATCTCTCAGCACTCACCAAGCAGCACCACAGGCTCTCAGTGCAGGCAAGTTCTGCACCAACCTACGCCATGTCTGGAGACACGCACTCACTCCTTGTGCTACATGGACAGCACACAAGTGTGGGACAAAGGCAAGGGATCCTTGAGAGTCATCTCCAGAGCTAGAGAATGGTCTGAGTAAAGCAGTGCAGACAAGCTTCTGAGCCAGGGGAAGAGCAGCAAAATGTGCCAACAAGGCAGCTCAAGGACTGAGGTGGAGGTAAAGGGAGTGCTTGGAGCAGTGTCCTGCCAAGGCAATGAAAGCTCTAAGAAGTTGTGACCCATTGCCAGACACTGAAACCTCTCTGCTCTCCCACAGAAGAGGGGTGCAAAAACAATCAGCCTAAAGGGTAAGCTGAGAGCCAGATGGCACAAGGATGTGTTTAACTCACCCACTGTCCTGGGAAGTTTCAAACAGGGGTCACTCCATGACCCAAAGCTACAAGAGACAGCAGGGCCTTGCTGCATCCGTCACACAGTTTGGATTCTGCCTCTTCTGAGAGGACAAAATCCCAATTTTAAAGGGCAACTGTACAAACAGGACATAGGAGTATTTATATTCCTCTCCAAACACCGACACAAGCAGCAGGGGTCTAGAGGGTGATTTATGAGGTGGGAATGCTTCTTTGAACTGGATGGTGGATGGGGGTTGCTCTCAGGCCTGGGGAGGAACAGACGACGCTGGCTTTGCTGAGGAGCTCTCCCAGTGGCCCAGGTGGTCCCAGCTGCTGAATACTCCAAATGAAGTTCTCTCCTTCCATTCTCCCTCTCTCTCACTCACATACAAAGTCAACACACCAGAGAAGGCCATTTTTCTTTTATTTATTTCCCAGAAGAGCTCTTCCTTGCACTTTTCAGACACGATACAAAACAAGCAACAGATCTTTGTTTCATAGACAGAAACAGTTTGTTGGAGTATAAAGAGTTACTGGTGATCGTTACTGAAGAATGTTGGCTTATTCCAGGGGCACTTCAGTATTCCTGAGGAATAATCATTGATTTCTCCTTCCTTCCCACTGGGATAGTCTTAGCCATTAGTCACTGTTCCTGTAAAGCAAGAAGGCTTATATTATTAAAAAGCCATTTGGGTTCCTGACATGGAAGGTGCTGCAGGATGTAAAGCAAGTCACGGAGCTCTGTAACCTTTCCAGAGGGTAAGGGAGCATTTTCACCCTTTGCTAAAGCAAGAGGTTGTAGATGGAGGAATTAAGCAGCTGTTTTCATGCATAATTCTCCATTTTGATAAACTGGATACTTCAACAAACCCCACATTATTGGTCAAGTTAACTCTTCACAGGCTGAAGAGAAATCAGACTGAAATCAAAGCCACAAAGAGCAAGAGGAAAGGCTGCAAGTTGTGTTCTTGTGTTCTTGCACATCAATATAAATCCACATTCCTATCAAAGTACAGGACCTGTGAGGTTTGGGTGATAATACAGGCTAAATAACCTGAAAACTAGGATATTTTCCATTCTGCAAAGACATCTAGGCTGTGTAATACACAGCCATAGCATTTTAAGCCTTGAAAAAATAATTGTGACACATTGATTTTAAATTCTGCTGAAGTCGCCATGAAAACCACTTGATCAAATTACTTAAAAAACTCAGAATATTCTGACCACAAATTACAACTCTGCTGCACTTTAAGTATTCTTTTGGTCTAGATGAATGGCTCCTGCACTGGGATTGGGGTTTCATGGTGGAATGTCTAACCCAAAGGATGGGCAGTGTGATGACCCAAGTTACAACAGCTGCAAAGTCACTGTGACATCTCCTGATTATCCAGTACCTTGAAGGTCCTCTGTCCTCTCTCATTCTGACTCAGGAGTCAGAATTAAGAACTTGATCCTGAAGAATCAACAATCCCAATTGAGTTACCTGGTCTGACCTCACAGCCAACCCCCATCACCTCCCTGAAGTCCTTTCCAACTCGAGTTCTCCTGTGATCCTGTGAACTTGACAGGCTCAGAAAACTAGAAATAATTTTGGCCAAGTTAATCCATGTCACATTTCTGTCTAATAAAGGCAATTTTCTTGCAGATTCTATCATTTTGGCAAGTTAGCATTTGAACAGAACTCAGTTTTGTAAAGGAAATCCTACAAAGTTTAGTTACAGCAAATTTTTCTAGGGAAAAAAACAGATGAGTGATAATGCAACAATATCTTCCATGTTCCTAAGCAAGAGAAATGAAATAATTTTGTTGTAATAACCCTGGAGCCATTACCCATGACATGACATTTGGGAGGGAATTAATGACATTAACCATTAGATGGCTTCATCTGTGTTTTCTCTCTCTCAGCCTCTTTGTGCCAGAGAAAGTCATGGAGACTGCACTGGAAACTGTTTGTCTTGTGCCATGCATGTCCTTCCAGTTAGCTCATGCTTCCAAGGACCACCCTGCTCCAGATTAGTCCCTAATCCAAAGGAAATCCCCTCCTAGGGTGACCAGACAGTGTTTTCTGCTGCCCAACAGCCCTAGGAACCAGCATCCTTGAATGAAAGAGGCTCTCTCACAACATGTGAGCAGTCATTCAGCACTCACATGAAGCCACAGTCATGTCACTCCAGCTTTTTTTTGGAGACATAAACTGGAGGACACCCTCAGGATGGTGTGCATTACTAACACATTTTAATGTTAACACATCCAGCCACAAGAGCTACAGAGTTTTTATTCTGGGCAATAGCTGGCAATGCTGAGCAGCTGCATCCAAGCCAGTTTCTCTATATTGCTCTCCAAAGATTTTATTTGTTGGAGAATCTTGTTACTGTTTCCCTTTAACAGGCAGCTGGAGAGAATATTTGTAAGCAGGTATGTCTGGTGGGGCTGCAGGAGGCTGGCCAAAGCTCATCTGCAAAAAAGTAAAACAGGAGGACTGTAAAAGAAGTAAAAAAGCTCATCTGCAAAAATAAAAGTAAATCAAGGAGGACTGGGCTCAACTTGCAGCTCTAGGAGCAGCAGGAGAAGGCTGGAAATGCCTGCAGGCCTCCTGAGCAGGCAGAGGAGCCATCCAGGAGGGAATTCTGCACCCTGGCTCCTGCATGAGAAGCCCCTGGCAGAATATTTTACCTTGATACTTTCTGAAGTGTCTTAAAGTTACTTAAAGGAACTGTAAATATGTGCTGGTGATGCCCCTCCAGCAGTGGCACTGAAAGCATTTAACCAGGCCATGGCTCTGTGGATCCAAAGCACACACACACAAAAACACACACACAAAAACACACACACACACAAACACACACAAACACACACAGACACACACAGACACACACAAAACACACAAAACACACAGACACACAAACACCAAACACACAAAACACACACAGAAAAACACACACACGCACACACAAACACACACACAAAACCACACCAAACACACACACACAAACACACACACACACACAAAAACACACACACACAAACACACACACACAAACACACACACACAAACACACACAGACAAAACACACACACACAAACACACACACACACACACAAACACACACACACACAAACACACACACACAAACACACACACACAAACACACACAGACACACAAACACACACACACAAACACACACACACAAACACAAACACACACACAAAACCACACCAAACACACACACACAAACACACACACACAAAAACACACAGACAAAACACACACAGAAAAACACACACAGACACACAAACACACACACACAAAAACACACACACACACACAAACACACACACACAAACACACACACACAAACACACACACACACAAACACACACACAAACACACAAACACCCCCACACACAAACACCCAAAACACACACACAAACACACACACACAGAAAAACACACACACCCACACACAAAACACACCCACACACACAGACACACACACAGAAACACACAAAACACACACACACACACACAAAACACACTCAAACGCACACACACGCACACACAAACACACACAACACACACAGCACACAAAACACACAAAACACACACACACACACACACACAAACACACACACACAAACACACACACACAAACACACACACACAAACACACAAACACACACAAACACACACAAACACACCCACACACACAAACACACACACACAAACACACACACACACACACAAACACACACACACACAAACACACACACACACAAACACACACACACACAAACACACACACACAAACACACACACACACACACAAACACACACACACACAAACACACACACACAAACACACACACACAAACACACACAAACACACCCACACACACAAACACACACACACAAAAACACACACACAAACACACACAAACACACCCACACACACAAACACACACACACAAAAACACACACACAAACACACACAAACACACCCACACACACAAACACACACACACAAACACAAACACACACACACAAACACACACACACACACACAAACACACACACACAAACACACACACACACACACAAACACACACACACACAAACACACACACACAAACACACACACACAAACACACACAAACACACCCACACACACAAACACACACACACAAAAACACACACACAAACACACACAAACACACCCACACACACAAACACACACACACAAACACAAACACACACACACAAACACACACACACAAACACACACACACAAACACACACACACACAAACACAAACACACCCACACAAACACACCCACACAAACACAAACACACCCACACAAACACACCCACACACAAACACACCCACACAAACACACCCACACACAAACACACACACACACAAACACACACACACACAAACACACACACACAAACACACACACACACACACAAACACACACACACAAACACACACACACAAACACACACACACAAACACACACACACAAACACACACACACACAAACACACACACACACACAAACACACACACACAAACACACACACAAACACACACACAAACACACACACCCACACACAAACAAAACACACACACACACACAAACACACACACACACAAACACACACGCAAACACACACGCAAACACACACGCAAACACACACGCAAACACACACACAAACACACACACAAACACACACACAAACACACACACACACACACAAACACACAAACAAACACACACATGCAAACACACCCACACACACACACACACACACAAACACATTCCTTTTGTTTCCAGGTGCCACAGGAATAAATTACCATGAGAACAGCCCCAGCTCTGACACATGAAGAAATCAAGAAAACACCAATGGAGTCAGTTTGTGACTGCACAAATGGTTCCTGCTAATTAATCCATTCTTAAAAAGTTTACTTCAGCATGGTAAAATATTTTAAAACATTTTACTTCAGTGTTAATACTGAACTCATTGAAATTATCCTCTTCAAAACTGCTTACAGGGTACAACTACTACATTACTGTGCAGACAAACAAGCCACAAAACTTAAAAGTGATCATTGTCTACATATTGAAAAAAACCCCAAAACCCAACAGAAGATCAAAGATCTGCTTCCACAGGCAGATCTACCTGACATGACTCTCAGCTCCTTCCCAGCTCATCTCTTTGAAAATCTGAAGAACCTTAACACCAGTTTAGTTTTTCTGCTTTTCTGACATGTATTTTTATTGTGTTTTCAGGTTGTGGGAAAAGCTACCTGCAGGATCTGTTCAATTAATTCCATGTATTCAGTCTAGTAAATCTACTGTTAAACACACCAGATATTCAAGAACAGGGGAACATTCCAGCTTTGGCAACACAAGTTTCCTCCTACTAGCACTCCTCTGGAAAAGGCAGAGGAACACCCATGTAAATGGAGAATGTGACTTCAGTAAAGCAGTTCCCAAGCAAGGGCAGCTAGCACTGTGTGGTGGTTTTGCACAGCCTCTCTTTTGGTAGCAGGCTGGGGCACAGAGGTGGCTTCTGTGAGAAGCTGCTGGAAGCTTCCACCCTGTCCAGCAGAGCCAGTCCCTGACAGCCAGGGCCTCTCTGAAGAGGGACAGGCTCTGCTGGCCAGGGCTGGGCCATGAGAGATGCGGGAATGCCTCTGTGATAAAGACTTAAGAAGAAAACCAAAACAAAGGTGCACAGCTTTTCTTCAAGCCAGAGAAGAGGAGGAGTGAGAACATGGGAGGGAAACAACATGGACACACCAAGGCCAGTGGAGAAAGAGGGGGAGGAGCTGCTCCAGGTGCTGGTGCAAAGATTCCTCTGCAGCCATGGTGAGGCCAGGCTGGAGCAGCTGTGCCCCTGCAGGCCCTGGGGATCCACAGGGGATGCAGAGATCCACCCAGAGCCCATGGGGATCCCCAGGGGATGCAGAGATTTTTCCCCCCCCAGCCCCTGGGGATACAGAGATATTTCCCCCCCCCCCCCCCAAGCCCGTGGGGATCCCTGGGGGATGCAGAGACACCCCCCCCCAGCCCATGGGGATCCCTGGGGATGCACAGATCCACCCAGAGCCCATGGGGATCCCTGGGGATGCAGAGATCCACCCAGAGCCCATGGGGATCCCTGGGGATGCAGAGATCCACCCAGAGCCCATGGGGATCCCTGGGGATGCAGAGATCCCCCCCCCCCCCCAGCCCATGGGGATCCCCAGAGGATGCCGAGATCCCCTCCCCAGCCCGTGGGGATCCCTGGGGATGCAGAGATCCACCCAGAGCCCATGGGGATCCCTGGGGATGCAGAGATCCACCCAGAGCCCATGGGGATCCCTGGGGATGCAGAGATCCCCCCCAGCCCGTGGCAGAGGTGCCCACACTGCAGTGGGTGGGTGCCTGGAGGGGGCTGTGTTCCAGTGGGAAGATCCCATGGGGAGAGGGCCCTGCTGCCAGGCTGGAGCTGCCTGTCCTTGCAGGACTGCACTCCATGAAGAGTGACCCACACTGCAGCAGTGCTGGGAGGAGTGTTTGCCCATGGCAGGGACCCACACTGCAGCAGTGCTGGGAGGACTGCTGCTCCTGAGAATGGAGCCACTCTGGAGAGGTTCATGGGGAAGTGTCTCCTGTGGGAGGGACCCCAGGGTCTCACAGGGCAAGGACTCCTCTCCCAGAGCAAGGGAAGAAAACCTCGGGTGATGAACTGACCAAGATCCCCCACCCTCCTGTCCCCCTGTGCTGTGGGTGGGAAGGACAGAGGGGCTGGGGGCAAAAAGGTGTTCAAGGCCTTATTTTACTCCTCATTAACCCCCTCTAATTTTGTTAATAATAAATTCACTTTCCAACTTAAAGTTGAACTTGTTTTGCCCTTGAGGTGTTTTTCCCGGTCCTCATCTCAACTCATGAACTTTCTGTTAATTTTTTTCTCTCTCCTCTGCCCAGCTGTGACAGGGGAGGGTAATCCAGGCTCTCCTGGGTACCTGGTGTTGGGCAGTGCCAAACCAGACATGTTGATACTTACTTTTACAAATTTACCATGGAGGAGATATGGAGACTGGAAGTCGTGTTGACAATTGGAATAAGCCATTCCTAACCCCATCCCTGACCCAAATGCAATAGGCCATGTCTTTCCTGTGGAAGAGGCAAGCACAGAGGAAAATGTGAAGTCAAGGAAAGCTGTTTGTTATGTAGAAAATCCTCCAAACCAGCCCACTACAGAAGAAGAAGAGGAACAGGAACACGTGTTTAGAACTTAACAGAGAGAATGTCTGAATTCAAGGTGTTACTGAAACTGATTCTGTTTTAAAGCCCAGCTGAAGAACTAAGATCAGTTTTACAGCCCTGGTGAGGCTGGCATACACTGATGTCTAGACACAGCTCCAGTGATTTGGCTCAGGCTCTCCTGCCATTCCAGGATTCCAGCTGAGCACAGGAGGAGCTCAGGGAGGTGCCATGGATAACAACCTTGTTACACAACAGCTGGAAGTTTTGGGAACTCCATTTCAATGGAAAAGACAGGCCAAACAATGGAAGAATTGGTCTAACAAGCTGATTAACTTCTACATGCCTCAAAGGCTTCTAGCTGTACCTACAACAGAGGGACAGTGGGAAGCCAGGCAGCCAAGATTAATGCACTGTACTTACTCTTGAAGAAGATGACTGAGAAAACAATTCCTAGTCCAAATCCAGCACCTGTAAGAAGAAATGCAGTGGGTGAGGAAAAAGATAAAGCAAAGTCATGGAAAATGATTTAGTTCTTTACAGTAAGTCTTGATTCCAACTCAGGAACATCAGACTATGACTATCCAGCTACATGTTATTTCAGCACACCCAACCAGAGAGTTCTTACATAACAAATCTGAAAAAACCAATTCTTGTTTTCTTAAGTAACTGTAAGCAGCTAATTCACATTAGAGTCCCAACATATGTAATAAGTACATTATCAGAAATATCTGGGGAAAAAACCAGACTCTCATCCTAGGGAAAGTTCCTGAATTTCTGTCACCATCTACAATGTGGAATTAAAATTTATTTGGCTCATTGTCAGCAAATGAGAAACATTTGAAATGAAAACTTATTGTGTCCTTGAGCTTCAGATTCTGCAGATGAATATCTCATTGTATTTCGTTTATCTCACTACTTTAAGTGCTTCAATGTGTGTCCCGAGGGCAGCAGAACTTTGAAGCTTTGTGTTACCCTATACCTTACAAAGAAAGCTCCAGGCTGCTTATCTTTCACATCCCCAACATTCATTATGGAGCATATTTAAACACATTAGGAATGAATGACTTTTCACATCCTTATGTTATACATAGAAATAACTGCAGCAGTTGAAACAAAATTATTCAGCGCCACTAAAAAAACTCGGCATATTTAAAAATAATCTCCTTGGAAGGTGAGCTAATGATTTTATGTAAGATGTCAGGCAAGTCTGCAAAACTCCTCTCAGGACCCAGTAAATATCATAGTGAAAACATGCAGCTGAGTGGGCAAATTCTACCTTTAATTATGTCCACTGAAGAGAAGAATTTTAGATAAGGCAAGGAAGTACAGAAGTTTGAAAAAAGAAAAAAATCAGTCACGCACATCCTCATTAAAAAAACAAACCAACAGCTTCAGGTTTATTTTGCAGCAAACACATCCTGTTATAGGTTTCAACTCTCTCCTTTCAATACAAGAAATTAAATATTATGAGTTTGCTAATTAAAATACATCCTTTTTTTATATTCCTAAAAGCACATGGTCCTGTTGAATGCATTAGTTACTGGGTTGAGTACAGAACAATGCCAAGGAATTCTGTACTCTCCTTGCATGTAGGATGCTGAGTTTTTGTTTTTTTTAAGTTTCCTTGTGCTCTTCAAAATGTTTTCCTTGTAAAAAATACAAGGAAAATTGATAGTTTGTATTGAGGAACAATACAAGAAGAAGATTAGCAAAGAATACTTGACATCCTCAGTGCATTAGGATGCACCACCTTGTGCCTTAACTAAGCATCCCACGTTTTTGTTGATGATAAGCCCCTGAATATTAGGGCAGAGGTAAGCAAACATGATCTGAGCAAAGCAGCCCACCTTCACCCTCTGTTAGCACTTTACTCTCTGTATTTACTGAGAGCTGGAAAAGGCTTTGAAAACCCTTTTCATGTTACTACAGATTGTCATTTGTGCCAGAGGTAACTACTTTCCCAGGTCATTACAATGGGGAGCAGGCGTACAAAACATGCAGGAGGAGCTCTGACCGCCTGCCAGGCAATGCTGACATAACTCCCCCAGACACCGCAGAGCCCGAGCGCTGCACTGAAGGTCAGGCCTTCACCCTAATCATTTGCACAGCCAAGGGAAAGTCTGGGATCCTCAGGTGTCTGCTCAGAGCCTCGGGGTTTGTGCCTTTCAGACAGTAAGAGACTCCTTGGAGCAGCTCGTTGAGAGCTGAGCACTGAGCAATGCTCACCACAGCCTGCAGGAGACACCAGGCTTCCCTCAGGGCTCACCCTCCAAGCCCCAGCCGAGCCCTCCTGTGCTGCAGTGCAGCTGCTGCTGGCTCTCACAGCGCTTATGCCACCAAGGATTATTACTCTCCTCCAGGACCCATCCTGTTTGGTGCCCTGGCCTGCACCCTCTGCCAGTCCCTACTGAGCTGGTTTGCTCTGGGCTGCTCAGAGCTGATGAGCATTTGCTGGAGGGATTCTCTCTGCTCACACAGCACCAGGACTGTCTGAAGTGCCCAGCTCAGCAGCCCTGCCATGAGGGAGCAACCCTTGTCCTACACCTCCTGTCCCTGGGAAGATCCCCCTGCCAATCCAAACAGCTTAGCTAATCAATGAGAAATCATGTACAGGATGACAAATCCTGCATCATCTCCATGCATAGCCTGGGCAGTTTCTAATGTCACCACATTTTCCATGTTAAACCAGTCAAACCCACGTTCTCCTCACCAGCCTGGTGCTGAACTGCTTCCTGTCTTGTATTAACACAGCTCTGCACTAAGGAAGCAGCTACAATTAATACAGTTGCTTTCCATTTACTTCCAGAAATTATCATTATCTCGTATTCTCTTCACCTCCTTCAGATGTTCTCTGACATTACAGCCCCTCTGTAAGGGCTGCACTCACATGCCATCAATGCTGCTTCCTGTTGGCCATGGGGGAAGCTACAGGATACACTTAAAAGGTGAAGAATTTATTATTTATGTCAACTGCAATTCAGACTAAGTCTAAAACACAAACTTGGCCTTCCCCCACACCAACACCACTGTTAAACAGATGTGGTCCAGCATGACTGGCTTAGGGAAAACTACTCTGCCTTAAGGAAGCTTTTTCTGAAGCAGCTCAGTTGAAAGGATTGTTCTTCTTCATGCAAATGCATTTTTGTGCAATTTTGTGCTATCACTGCACTTTATTCCAGCTGTAAGGAGTCTACAGCAACAATGAGTACCAAAAACTGATAGGAGGATGGCTAAGACCTTGCTTTAAGTAATGGAAATGCTACAGAGAAGTGAAGGAGGAGATCTGACAGCTAATGGGTTCTGGCCTTCTGTGCAAGAAGGCAGCTTGAGAAACAAAGCCAAAAAAGCACCTGAGCTTTGCTAATCTGCCAGGCAGCCTAGGTCACCCCTTTCCTGAGGCACAGCCTGTGAGCACAACGCCCTGGCCACGAGGAACACCAGCTCTGCCCCTCACACCAGGCACTGCATGCACAGCATCTGCTCTTTTCTACTTGGCTTGACCAGTTCGGAGTTGGTTTTAACTCAAAACCAGAGCCTTCAGCTACATTTAATTCCTTAGCCTGTCTGGCTAAGAAACTTTCTGTGGGAAGTTTGTCACTCATCTTCATTCCACTAGAAAGTATTTGTGGTTATGTGGTCATTTCCTGTGTCTCCAAGACCAAGGGGGAGCAAAACCATCTTGCCTCGGGAGCAAAGTAATGCATTTCACTTTAATTCTATATAAAGTTACAGCAGAGATAAACAATGGCAGAGCTGCTGATGAGTTTTACAGGTTTAAGTTCTCACATGCTCCATTTCCTCTTAAAGAGGCAACATGTCGCTTCAAAGAGCCTCCCACCTGACCAGGGGATGCTCCAGCTGTTCCTCCTAAAGATCAGCACCTCTAGGCCAGGCTTTAACTTCATAACAATGAAACATGAAAGGTTTATCTTACAATAAAAACAAACGAACATGGAAAAGCAAAGGGCTTGATCCACGCCAGGCACATTTTCCCTCCCTTTCTTGCCTGACAGACTCTTTGCAGGAAAAGGCCACAGGAAAGAGTACAACCCATTTTTCACCTTCTCTGACAGTTTAAAATGTTTAACTAGAAAAACAGCCTCTTCCACCCCACATTCATCACTGCAGCCTAAACTCATTTACAGTGTCAACAGGGGACAGGACACTTGTGTGGACACCTCAGCCCTGCTCCCCCTGTGCAGCACAGCCACACGGAATTGGCATTAGGCAGCAAGCCCAGGCACCAAAACTTTTTCTTTCTCCTTTTTTGGCTCCTACACCTTCCAAGAAAAACCTCCCAGTACCTCCAATCAATCTAACACGCAGGAGAGCACACGCTGTATGCCCAACAGGACATCATAAAAGTGTCTCAGAGAGAAACACAAATCTTCAGGATGGGCTCCTGCCCCGTAAGAACATCTGGGAAAAGCTTTTTCTATAAATTTAATCAGCAGTCACTCCAACAGTGATACTACACGGTTCTTTCCTAGGCTACCCAAGTAGCTGCAGGCTGAGGCAGCTACTAACACAGCCACACCTAGATGTACTTTGCTTCAATAGCTTGAAACTTAAAATAGAAGGATTAAAATATGCTCATTGACATCTGGCAGATGTGCTGCTGTTACTATAGCAGCTGGAAGGTTTTCAATTACTTAATTCCAAAACGAAAGCTGTTCTTTTCCTTTGCCATTGCACACACACTAATACAAAACTGAGAGCTTCAGCCTCCAATCCCACTCTGACAAGATACATAAAGAATTGCTTTGTAAAAATGTGGAGGGAAGCTGCCTTCATACACCAGGGCCTTCACAGGACAGCACTTAGCACCAGTTGGAAATCCGAGACCATGAATTCACTTATTTACGGAGAGAATTCATTTCAAGCAGACTCTTTGCAAGGTCTTAGTGGCAGGAATCAGATTTTCTTCAAACACCAACTTTGAAGCTTTCATTCCCATCTCCCCTGTGGTGTGGATTGTTTGCAGAGCAGACAGAAAAATGAGCATGGACACTAGAAGAAAACACAGTGAAATTATATACCAAGTACTCAAGAAAGAAGCAGAAAAAAAGAGAATTTTGTTTTATACTAGCATCTAACTGTAGTAACAGAGAAAAATTGGAATAACAAAATATTAACATCCAAATATCATTATAATCAAAAATCCCAACATGCCTTCAGGGCTTGCTTTCACCCTTAAGCACTCAGGGTCAGGTCAAGTGCTGCTCAAAGGCAAACCCTGGGTAAACACCAGCACTGCTGCAGAGGCACAGGCAGCAGCACCAAGGTCTGTGATGTCCCAAGGAACCACAGTGACACCAGAAATCCAACATCACAGCCTCAGAGCACAGTGACCCTGCACCAGAAATCCAACATCACAGCCTCAGAGCACAGTGACCCTGCACCAGAAATCCAACATCACAGCACAGTGACCCTGCACCAGAAATCCAACATCACAACAGTGACCCTGCACCACAAACTCCAACATCACAGCCTCAGAGCACAGTGACCCTGCACCAGAAATCCAACATCACAGCCTCAGAGCACAGTGACCCTGCACCAGAAACTCCAACACCACAGCACAGTGACCCTGCACCAGAAATCCAACATCACAGCACAGTGACCCTGCACCAGAAACTCCAACCTCACAGCACAGTGACCCTGCACCAGAAACTCCAACACCACAGCACAGTGACCCTGCACCAGAAACTCCAACCTCACAGCACAGTGACCTGCACCAGAAACTCCAACATCGCAACAGTGACCCTGCACCAGAAATCCAACATCACAGCACAGTGACCCTGCACCAGAAATCCAACATCACAACAGTGACCCTGCACCAGAAACTCCAACATCACAGCACAGTGACCCTGCACCAGAAACTCCAACACCACAGCACAGTGACCCTGCACCAGAAATCCAACATCACCCCACAGTGACCCTGCACCAGAAATCCAACATCACCCCACAGTGACCCTGCACCAGAAACTCCAACACCACAGCACAGTGACCCTGCACCAGAAATCCAACATCACAATAGTGACCCTGCACCAGAAATCCAACATCACAGCACAGTGACCCTGCACCAGAAATCCAACCTCAGAGCACAGTGACCCTGCACCAGAAACTCCAACATCAGCCCACAGTGACCTGCACCACAAACTCCAACCTCACAGCACAGTGACCCTGCACCACAAACTCCAACATCACAGCCTCAGAGCACAGTGACCCTGCACCAGAAACTCCAACATCAGCCCACAGTGACCTGCACCACAAACTCCAACCTCACAGCACAGCCTGGTGAATGAATTGTGAGACCTGAGGGCACAAAGGTTTTCTCCCTCCTTCAAAAGGGAAGGGGACAGGAGTGGAAGCTGCTCTCACACAGTGCCACTTCCCTGTGAAGGTGGGGAGGCCCTGGCACAGATTTCCCAGAGAAGCTGGGACTGCCCCATCCCTGGAAGTGTCCAAGGCCAGGTTGGACTGGATGAGCTTTAGATGCCTCCCACCCCAAAACCATTTTGGATTCTGTGATCAGTGATGCACCAAGCTTTTAGACAAATCAGGGCTGTGCTTGCTTTAGAAGCTCCTGGATAAGAAATCAGCAATTTTCTCATAACACAGAAAGCACCCCTCTGACAGGAATACCTTGTCTTACTGCAATTACATGTTCTGCTAATAAAAACAGTAACATTGCTGAAAAGAAAGGTTTAGCAGGAGTAAACACCACTCTCAGGGCTTTTGCAGCCCAGCTGTGAGGGTTGGCAATGCTGCTGCTCCACACCCACCCAGCACAGGCTGCCAGTACTGACGTCTGCTGGCCCAGCTCAGAAACAGAGACAACTGAGAGCAAGAAGAGTTTCAGGGGTGTCTCACTGGCAGGAGTGAACAGAAGAGGAGCCTGATCCTTCTCAAACCTCTCACTATTCATTTATTATCACCAAGGATGTGCCAGCAGCCCTGAAAGGATTTTCTCAGAAAACTGCTCCTGATATAAAAAACCAGCAAAGTCTTGTTCCCACCTACTGCTGAAAGTTCTCAAGGAGTAAACTTCAGGATATCACTGCATGCCCCTCATCAATGCACCAAGGCTGAGGTTCAGAAGTTGGGGTGTTTGGGGCTCAGGAGGCCTGGGCTGTGCAGAAGCTGCAGATGGATTGTCACAGCTCTGCTCTCTCCTGCTGGGGCACAGCCCACAGGGCACAGCTCCCTGGCTCACCCAGAGCCAGCCAGGGAACAGCAGGACACAATGCACTTAGGAGGAGACCTGGGTTCCTCAAGAGTTTCCTGTCTTTTTCTTCCAACAGAAGATAACAGCCTCTAATTTGTAAATGGACATTGTATTCAGAGCTCTGCTAACATCATTACTAAAAATTGCTGTTAGATTTTGGACTAAAAGCCTATTCTCAGAACAGCACTGCCCACCTCTTCCAAGGAAAACATTTTTTATTGTCTGTACTGCCTCCCTGCACAGCCTGAGCCATGAGCAGTTCATATTTACACTACTTGCTCTGCTGCAAGACACAACTAGTAGAGCTGGATCTTCTGTAAGACCAGGAAAAATAACTTGGGGTTCCAACAAAGCTCACACAACAATGCAGCTGGGTGCTCACATCATATCCATGTTCTCCAGCATTAAAAACAAAACCCCAAAGGAGTTGGGAACAAGCCTTCTGGCCTGGTAGCCAAGCCTGGATGGTCATGATACAACTGCCAAGCAAAAAAACACTTCAAAACAGGAATTTCAGGATTTTTGTATATTTAGACAAAGTCTAATCCAGTTTTCAGAAAGTGTAATCAAGTTTTATCATTATATAGACTGACTTTATCCTACTCATAACCATGTGAAGGATTATTTAAAAATACTGACATTACAATCCATACAATGATTCTTTCTGAAATATTCAATCTGTGGAATGACACAAACAATACAATTTCATCCTTGCCATTAACAGAACAGCTATTCAAGCAGACCAGATGATGAAAGGCAGAAGAAATCATGTTAACAGTTGCAGAATTCAAAGTGCCCTTTTCTCTTAAAAAAATCCCTATTAAATGGAAATTAGAAGCATTTTATTTCCAGATGTCAAAACAGAGGATTAGAGGAAAATGAAATCACTACACTGGGTTATTTACAAGCTTCCAGGCTGAATTTTGGTCAATCACAGACATACATCAAAACATTTCTCTCCTGAAAAAAAAATTAACTTCAACACAGCAACTTCACACACACAAGTCAAGAAGCAAACAGCTTCCCTAGGATTATCTTCCAGTATCAGGAACATTACAGCCTTCAACTCATTTAAAACAACAACAGCTTCAAAACAAACCAAGGCATGAGGGCACCTAAACCTCCTTCTCTTCCACACTGCTCTCTATTGCCTCTGTCCCCTGGAAACAGCACATAATAATAATTTGTCCAAAATTACAGCCTTTCAACAAAAAAACCACCTCTGTCAATCTTCTGTGAGTAATTGTCCTTCCAAATAAACAGCCATGAACTATCAATCAGTTAAACAAACAAACCAAGCCTTTGAACAGGGTTTGGAGCCTGCAGGGTGGAGGAAGACCACGGCAGTGTTTACTTCATCTGCTCGACTGATGAAAAGGAAGAAATGGCTGTGGAGGCTGCAGAGGACACAGGAATGGAGAAAGGTTTGGAAGCTGGGAAGGAAAAGAAAGCCAGGCTAGTTCAAGTCTCTGCTCCCACCTGCCAAACAAACAGGTTTTCTGTAAGAAAGTAACAAGCAGCTTTTCTGCATCAAAATCAGAATGAAAAAAAGGAACAGGAAGTTAAATTATTTAAATGACTGCCTGGGTGAAAAGCTCTGAGGATGGTGCAAAGCCAGAGCCAGCAGGACCTGGATTGTCTGTCAGAAACCCCCTGGTCAGCTAAGACAGCACAAGCCAGGCCTCTGCACACAAACACTGAGCTCACAACTGCCTCTGGAATGGAAGAGGAACAAAACCACCTGGATACAGCCTCATCATTAGCAAAACAAATAAATATCATGCTAGTAAAAACGAGGTGACCACAAGCTCCATTTAACAATGGCTCAATGTTCTGAGCAGGCATAAAAAGGTTGACCTACTACTCTTTGAAATGAAATCCTGTCCTAACAACGCCTGACAACATCCTCTGTTTGGAGCTAACAGGAAAAAGTTCATACTAAATTACAAGATCCACACAGGTAGTGACCAAGAGCTCAAAAACATAATACAGCATTTCAAAAGATGCAACACAAGATAAATATTTATTTTGGAAGCTTTAGTGGCAGGAGATCAAGTTTTTTTCAGGAGCCTGGTCTCCAACTAAAACAGTATTGCACAACTACAAACAGAGCTAAGGACAAACCCTGACTTACACAGGGAATCCTGATGGGCTAAGGACAGGCAGCACAGCCCCAGCTGGAATTTAAACCACATTTTTGTTAATAAAGCCAGCCTGGGAGCTTCACCTCCCCTTCTCACCCTTTTCTGTTCCCATGTCCCACCAGCCCTCAAACTGATCCACAGGAGTTATCTGTGCACAGCTCTCCCAGACACTGGGAAATGTTGTGCATGCACAGCTCCAGAAATGCAGTGCCTCCCTTTATTTAGAGAGTCTGGAATGGGAAACACTGGGCTAATCACAATGTTTGTTTTTCCCCAGCCATTGGCTGGGGAGATCTCCCTGGCTGTAGCACTTGGGAAGGAAATTGTGGCCACCAAAAGGAAAAGTCTGGCAAAGTTTACCAAGCCCTGTATCCCATGTAACAACTAAATCCTTGAGTAAAAAAAATTATTTTCTTTCCTTCTTTCTTTCCAGTACAACAACCACCCTTGATAATTTATATTGGAAACTCCAGCAAACTTTGCAGTAATATTACAAAACCAATCAACCCAAGCACTCACAGTTTTAATGTCCCTGCAGAGAAAACAATCATTCCCACTGGGATACCACAGAAAAATGTGTGTTGTCAGCACACAATTCATGCAGGAGGTTGCCAGCATAAATGCTTCAGCTACTGATCAACTGTAAAAGCACACAAAGCAGCAAAGTGCCCTCACACAGGAAGAGAGCCACATGTCTGAGCCCACCCCACTGGGTTTGGAGGGAAGATAAAGACATGCAGCACAGGTGACCCTTTTGGGCAGCCTGATGGAAAACATGAATTTGACTGAGATCTCTGCTCATCCTCGTGATGCCAACACTGGCAATCCTCAGACCAGAGCCCCAGAGCACAATGCAAAGCAGGTTCTCGTTCTTCTGCTGCCCCCTCAGGCTGGAAGAAAACACCAAATCCAAATGAAAGGTCCACAGCAGAGCCAGGAGTGCAGGTGACAGACACCAGGCAGGGGACAGGAGGTGACAGGCACCAGGCTGAGGGCAGGGGACAGGCACCAGGATGAGGGCAGGGGACAGGCACCAGGATGAGGGCAGGGGACAGGCACCAGGCAGGGGACAGGAGGTGACAGGCACCAGGCTGAGGGCAGGGGACAGGCACCAGGCAGGGGACAGGAGGTGACAGGCACCAGGATGAGGGCAGGGACAGGAGGTGACAGGCACCAGGATGAGGGCAGGGACAGGCACCAGGATGAGGGCAGGGACAGGCACCAGGCTGAGGGCAGGGGACAGGCACCAGGCAGGGGACAGGAGGTGACAGGCACCAGGCTGAGTGCTGCACACACCTGAAGGACAGGGCTGTGCTCCAGGAGCGGCCCATGGGAATCCCATGAGGTTTCCCTGCAGGTGGCTCAGGACAGCCCCCAGGACCAATCCAGGCTGAGGGATGAAGAGATCAGGAGCAGCCCCAGAGAGGAGGACCTGGGGGTGCTGTGGGTGAGAGCTGGACACGACCCAGGCAGAAACTCCCCGAGCCCTGGGGGATCCCCCAGCGTGGGCAGCAGGAAAGGGGGGACTCTGCCCCTCTGCCCCTCTCAGGTGAGACCCCAGCCCTGGAAGGACCTGGAGCTGCTGGAGAGAGTCCAGAGGAGGCACCAGAAAGATCAGAGGGATGGAGCAGCTCTGCTGGAAGGACAGGCTGAGAGAAATGGGATTGTTCAGCCTGGAAAAAAAGAAGGTTTTGGGGTGACCTCATTGCAGCCTTCCAGTACCTGAAGGGAGCTGACAGAAAAGAGAGAAAGAAACTGTTTGCAAGGGCCTGGAGAGACAGGACAAGAGGAAATGGCTTCCCAATGACAGAGGCAGCATATGGTTGGATAATGTGAAAAAATTCTTCCCTGTGGGGGTGGTAAGGCCCTGTGAGGATTTCCCAGAGCAGCTGTGGCAGCCCCTGGATCCCTGGCAGTGCCCAAGGCCAGGCTGGACATTGGGGCTGGGAGCAGCCTGGGACAGTGGAAGGTGTCCCTGCCATGGCAGGGGTGGGAAAAGATGAGTTGTAAAGTCCCTTCCAGCACAAACCACTCTGGGATTCCATGAAATCAACCCTGTATCCACTTCCTTCAGCCTCCAGGGCAGAGGATGTACAGGATTCTGACATGTACAGCTGCAGCATGGAACAAGTTCTTGTTTATAATTTGGCATACTTAATATTTTATGATAAAGCAACCAATGCTATGGAAACATAAACATGTCCAGATATGTTTGTCAGACAAACCTGAGTAGAATTTCATAAGGAAAAACACTGCTCTGGAGCACTTGACACTTTTCAAAGGTCTGTTATAAACAATGGAAGTTTCAGTTTACTTAAAATTATTAAACATCTTTTCTAATGGAAAAGTATTAGGCAACTAAAACCCCCGAGTTCCTCATCAGCTTTCAAGCACAAGGCCCCTGCAGCCTCAAGAAATAAACATTCACATTTCCCAGATATTATTTATGGCTCTAAAAGAGACATCTGCACCAACATGGAACGACATGTTGTGTCACACACTGCATTTCTTGCTCTACACACTGCATTTGAAGATTTGGCTTTGTAAACACATTTTGTGGAGCCACAAGCTCTGCCTGGTGTCACTCTGCAGCCGGTCACAGGGTGAGCATGGTGCTGCCACCACAGCCACCACCACCCCTACACCTCACAGCACTCAGTGAAACCTCGGCAATGCTTTGCTGCAGAAAACTGAGGCACGTGCATAACTCTCACTTTAAGGACAAATAAATACAGAAAAAAACCACCAGAACTGTTCCCTTGCTTGACGAACAGGCAGAGCCACAGGGCTGGGACAGGGACGGCGCTTCTCAATGTCACACTCCACACGCTGTACTAAGTGACACGTGCCAAAGCCCTCAGCGTGTCACGCTGCCTATTGCCTTTAATAAACGCAGCCCCTCGCACACGGAGCGGGGTGAGCAGCTCTGCACGCACCGATCCAAACCCACCGGCGCAGCAAAGCCGAAGGCGGCCGAGGTCGGGCACGCCAGGAGCCGGTGGTGCCTGCCCGCCGCTCATTCATTCCGCCCAGATTTCCTACGGATCGCAGATCTCCCGCGGACACCTCTTACCTTCAGCACAGGGAGTAGCCAGAGGTCAAACACGCCCAGAGCGCGGTAAGCCGGGGCCGGGCCGGGGCGCAGGGCTGGGAGCGGGCCCGCCAGGGGTCCGAGCCCGCGGCCAAGGTCACCTTGCCAGGCCCGGGGCCGCCGGCTCCATCCGACGCCGGAGGCAGCCATGAGGGCGGATCCTCCGGACACCCCGAGCCCCTCCCGGGCTCACAACCGCCCTAAGGCGCACCTGGGGTGGCGGGGGACAGTGGGCCCCGCGCCGCGGGGACACGCTGGCGGCCGCTCTCCCAGGTTCGGGGAGCCCGGGGGGACCACCACCGCTCTTCCCCGGGCCCTCCCGCTCCGCCGTATCCGTCCCGTCCTTACCCAGCTTGACGGCGGAGTCTGCCACACACCGGTCCCACTTCCTGCCCAGGTCGCCCTCCGACGCCATCTTGCCCGTCCCCTCACCTCCTCCCCCGCGCAACTCTCGCGAGATCAGGTGCTCCACCTATCGCCAGCACCGGCACATCTCGCGAGATTTCGCTGCCGCTACCATGGTAACCAACTGGAGGGTGTCATGGCCGCCGCGCCCGACCTTGGGCTCGGCCCAAAATCCCCTTTTTCCCCGTAGGATCCGGCCCAAACGCCATTTGCCCCCGTAAGACCGGGCTCGCCACGTCCCCAGCCCGTCCTGGACTCCCTCTCTCCGTCTAGAGCTCCCGCTGTGTCCTTGTTAGTCCTCGTCTCCCTCAGGCTATGGCAGCATCCCTCCCTCCTCGCAGGCGCCCGTGTTGGGCCCGCGCCCGCCGCCCCCCTGCCCGCAGGGCTCTCGCCTCATCCATGGTAAGAGCCAGGCTGTGCTGCAGGGCCGGGTTTCTCACTGCAGCGGTGGGTACAGCACTGGACACACACTCCCGTGTAGGTTTTCCCTGTCCTACGTCCTGCACAGCTCCTGCGTCACCTCAGCAGGAGAAGAACGCTCCGGGAGGGTGGCAGAGCTCTGGACAGGGGCTCAGGGAGGGCGGGGAGTCTCCCTCGCTGGAGATACTGGACGCATTCCTGTGTCACCTGCCCCAGGTGTGCCTGCCTTGGCAGGGAGGTTGAAACGAATGATCTCCAGAAATCCCCTCCAGCCCTAATAACTCTGGGATTTTTACTCTCTGGCCTCGGCTGCTCTTCAGGGCCTGAAATGAGATACAGGTGTGTGACAGCTGGTGTCAATCCCTATCAATGTCCCAGGAAGAGCGATCTGGGGCCCCCACATTCTTGTTTATTTGAGAAGAGAAGCCAAATAATTTCAGCAAGATCATTCGGTCCCATTCAAGAAGTTATTCCACACAGTAGGTTGATAATGAGAATCACAAAATTGCAGAATGGTTTGGGTTGGGAGGAATATTAAAGTTCATCCAGTCCCAACCCCCTGCCATGGCAGGGACACCTTCCACTGTCCCAGGCTGTTCCCAGCCCTGTCCAACCTGGCCTTGGGCACTGCCAGGGATCCAGGGGCAGCCACAGCTGCTCTGGGCACCCTGTGCCAGGGCCTCAGCACCTTCACAGGGAAGAATTTCACTCTTAGGTATATTTTTATATTTTTATATTTTTTAATTTCACTCTATAGGTATAAATACCTATATATTTCCTAATATGTACCTATATATTTCCTAATTTTGGGGGAGGAGGTTGTGGGAAGTGTTCCCAATGACCTCTGGGGCCTCAGCCCATCCTGCAGCCTGCTACAGCTTTGTGGAGCCAGCAACAACTCTGGATATCTCCAAACCTCCTAGAATGAATTCTTGTGTTGCAAATGGTGTGTAGGCTGCCTGGAAGGCATCCTCTAGAAGCCTTGTGAAAAAACCCCAGAGTGTTTGTCAAGTGCTGATGTCCCCATTCACACTGGGAGGCAATTTTTAGCTGTGATTACTTGTTTTGATTTCTTCAAGTTCAATTTTCTTTATGGAGGTGGAGGAGGCTCTGCTGCTTCATAAAACTGGAAATTCTTTTGCAAGTCAATTACAGACTAAAGCCACAAACAGAAGGAAGAAACTAATGAAGTTGGCAAACATTTCATTAAGTTATTGTTGGTATAGGTCTTTAATTTATCTTAAAAGTACAACTGGTTTTGATCTAGAGTCAGGATGGAAAGGTTTTACTTTTCATTGGTTTGGTTCAATTCCTTCACATATCACAGAACAATCACAATTAACCATTATTTTCTCTTCCTTATAAAATCTAAATGGCTTTTAAAGAACTTTTCTTAAAAGGCACTGTTTAAACTGAGCCCCTGGAGGTTCAGGAGCTTTCCCTGGAGAAGGCAGCCCTTGTTCTGCAAGGGGATCTTCCTTTTCTCTCTTCCTCCCCCTGCAATTTGCTCAAATCAATCTGCATTGCTGCATAGTTGGTATCCAAAATAGAACCACGCATCAAGTTACTTATAAAAATACCAACATGATCCAGCAGTTTTTTCCCCAAATAGCTCCAGAAGTGCTTTCTGAAACCACTGCCCCAGCGGTGCCAGCTCCACCCTCCTGTTTCCAAACAGCTCTGGAAAATATCATGAGGGGAAAGATAACTTGAAGCCTCCAAAATAATTATTTAATTTTCATCCTGAAAATTAAATTCCAGAAGGCAGTGTTTAAAACCAACCCAGAAATGTGGTCTTCTGTTGGCAAAAACAAATGCTCAGTGCAGGCCAGTGTAGTCTCACTTCACACTTACTCATTTTCAGGCTGCTGGGCTCCCTGGAAAACGCTGATTTTTGGGATGAAGGAAGCACTGGTGAGCAGCTGCATTGTGAGGCACTTCATAAAGGGTTGTGTTGCTGTGTCTCAATGGATCCTGACAGCCTCACCTCAGGACCTGGTGCATTAAACCCTTTCCAAGGGGATGGAATAGTTCAGGGTAATTGTTTTGAATGTTCAGCTTCCTTTGGAGAAATCACTCTGCTGCTTTTAAATCCCAGAGTCACTGAGTGATCAGAGGGGGCTCTGGAAAATGTTATCCATTAAGGATCTAGAGCACATTCTCTGTACCCCTTCCCCACCCCAGGGAAAAATTAAGGCAGGAGGGAATGTGTCCAAAGCCAGGCTTTTCTTTTCATTGCTATAGTTACTTGGCAGTTGGGCCCTTGCAGTGTAATATCAAGTATTTATTATTGTGGGACTCCAAGGTGATGTTTGGAACATGCGGTTTTGAAAAACCTTCCTTGCATTTTACAGCCCAGCATGTGCTGTCCCAGGATTCCTTCCCTCCCTTGTGCTCTCCTCTCCTTTCTTTCCAGTAAATAAGTGTATGAATAAATGGAGGAAATGAAGCCAGAAAGCTTCAAAATGAGCCCTGTATTTCTCTGGTGGAAGTCACCTTCTAGGTGAAGCAGGTTCAGCCCTTGGATCCCTGGTTTTGTTAACAATACCTGGCTGAGTTGTGTGTGGAATTAAGAACTGCTCATAGGAGTTGGACACTGGCTGGGTTTCCAGCAGAAAGCCATCAGTTAAGGCAGAGGCAGGACTGGGGATCTCAGATGAATTTGTACCATTATTAATCTTCAAATTTGCTGCTTCCTTGGTGTCCTGTGGAAGATCCATGCAGACAGCATGTCCAGTGCTCTGTCCAGCTCTGGGCCCTCACCACAAGAAGGACCTGGAGGGGGTGGAGCATGTCCAGGGAAGGGGCTGGAGCCCCAGGAGAGGCTGAGGGAGCTGGGAAGGGGCTCAGCCTGGAGCAAAGGAGGCTCAGGGGGCCCTTGTGGCTCTGCACAGCTCCTGCCAGGAGGGGACAGCTGGGGGGGCCGGGCTGTGCTCCAGGGAACAGGGACAGGAGCAGAGGGAACGGCCTCAGGCTGGGCCAGGGGAGCTCAGGGTGGGCACAGCAGGAATTTCCCCATGGAAAGGGGGCTCAGGCCTTGGAACTGCCCAGGGAGGTTTGGAGCCCCCATCCCTGCAGGTGTCCAAGGAAGGCCTGGATGTGGCACTCAGTGCTCTGGGCTGGGGACAAGGTGGGGATTGGTCACAGCTTGCACTGGACTGTCTGGGAGGGCTTTTCCAACCAGAAGGGTTCTGTGGTTCCATTGCTGCACTTGGAGGTGAGGAGCTCCTCTGGAGCTGCACCACCTGGAATTCAAACCCTTTTCAACAGAGCAGACTTCCTTTCAACTGTTACCTCTGGCTTGTCCATCGAGCAGGACGAGTTTTTGTTTCAAAAGTCCCCAGCAAGTTTCCTTTAAACCTTGAACCTTTCCCAGCATGAGAATATCACCTCTTATCCTACTTTTTCAAAGACTCCTAAAGCATCCCTTGTGTTATTTCCCCACTGGATACTAATACACTCTTGGTATCCTCTTTTCCAAAGAATACACATGCAGCTTCTCCCATAGATTTAAATAACATGAATCACCTCCCACACATAAATTTTTTATTTATTTTTCTGCCAAGATCTGCACAGGAAGGCAGCAGTGTAGGAGTTATCTGCTTGTAATGGTTGACATAGCCTCAGTGTGGGCCCCCACTCCCTGTTTCCTGTACTTCCAGAACAATTCTTTCATGTTACAGAGAGCTCAGACCTGGGTGGGAACCTCCAGCTCTCAAACTCCATTCTGATGTGTTGGGTTTTCCCTCCAAACATAAGCCACGTTCACCAGCAGACACTGATGCTTCTTTCTCTCTTTGAAAACCTTTTAGCTCTCTGAGCAACAACACCAACAAAAAAAAAGTCTGAGAAGAAAGAAACCCCTCCTCAGCAGGACTTTGCCCTGGAGTGGGAAAGGTGCCAGCAACTCCATTAAGCCTCCTGTGCTGTCCTTATTGATTTTCTGTGGGCAGCAGTTGGATGCTGTGGGGTGAGCATTGCTCTGAGGCTGAGCTGACTTCATTAGGAGGGACAGCCTGTGCTGCAGTGGAACACCCCTCATGTCACACACATCTCTTAGGAAAAATCCTTTCCTTAGGATTTTCCCTCCTGAGGAGCTGAGAGGCCTCAGGAACAAAATGTACCCAATGGTTATCTGCTGCTGTGGAATGCAACAGGTGCATCTGGGATTGGGCTCATGTGGTTGTTTCTAATTAGTGGCCAATCACAGCCCAGCTGGCTCGGACTCTCTGTCTGAGACCAAAGCTTTTGTTATGATTCTTTCTTTTTCTATTCTTAGCCAGCCTTCTGATGAATTCCTTTCTTCTATTCTTTTAGTATAGTTTTAATATAATATATCATAAAATAATAAATCAAGCCTTCTGAAACATGGAGTCAGCTCCTGGTCTCTTCCCTGGTCCTGGGATCCCTGTGAGCACCATCACACCCTCAGGCTGTGCATGGGGACCAGAGCCACGTTCATGAGCACGCTCTGTGCTGCTGCTGCTGCATTTCCACACCACTCTGCCTGGATTGTGTGTGTGCTGCTGCTGCTGCTGCATTTCCACACCACTCTGCCTGGATTGTGTGTGCTGCTGCTGCATTTCCACACCACTCTGCCTGGATTGTGTGTGCTGCTGCTGCATTTCCACACCACTCTGCCTGGATTGTGTGTGCTGCTGCTGCTGCATTTCCACACCACTCTGCCTGGATTGTGTGTGCTGCTGCTGCATTTCCACACCACTCTGCCTGGATTGTGTGTGCTGCTGCTGCTGCTGCATTTCCACACCACTCTGCCTGGATTGTGTGTGCTGCTGCTTCCAGCTGTCAGGTGTGGCTGCTTGAAGCAGAACTTGGAGAAATGGGACAAGATGTGGCACAGCTCCTTGTGCTGATTGTGCTCTAGGCTGCTTTTGCTGTGAACATGAGGTTTGCCCCAAAAAGCTCGGCAGGAGAGCACTTGCATGGAAACACTGACCTGAGTTTTTGCCAGCTCTGAAATTCCAGGCAAAAGCAGTGCTCTGACATTTCATGGCTTTATTTTCTGTGTAGTATTTTGTGATCATTTTTTAGAATAGTAGAAAGAGAAAACTTGTGCTGTATTGATGAGGTTTTCTAATGAGTAAGCCCATGAACAAGTGCTGGATTTTAGCCTTTTCCTACGTTTTTCCATTCGTCCATGTCTCTGGCTAATTCCATACAGATTCTAACTACTGAACTGTGACCATTGTATTAAGAAAGAATCCAGGCAGGCCTTTACAATTCTTTTGGCTGGTATATTAGCAGGCTTCAAATGAAGTGCAACGTGTCAAGGAAAAAGTAAGGAATGGAAAGTTTTGTTTCTTTCTGCTGTGTTTAATCAGCTTCCCCTTGATTCTTTTTTAATGAAAAGCCCCGGACATTATTGCTAGTTAATGACCGAGTTTGACAAGAATGCCCTCAACACTCTCTTTGCTTTGGTAAAGACTCTGTCTCTCAAGTTTTCTGAGGTGAAAATACAAAGTTAAAGGAGCAGCTGCAAGAAGAGGAATGAACAGTGTCCTGGGATCTGCAGCTAAGTGGGATGTGCTGGAACAGAGGGCTCCCAGCAGTCCTGCAGTGCATGGACACCTTGGGCTGCTGCTGGGTTTATCCTTTCCATTGAGCAAAGGAGCAGATCTGCCTGGGTGCTGGTGGAGTGGAAAAAAGTCTGGTTCAACATTCTTAGTGCAGGGAGGGGAATGCCTCAAACCTCACACTAAATGGGTGAAATGTTGTTTTTCATTAAACCTGGTATTTGGAGTTACTCATCAGTTCATGCAGGAAATGGGGAAACTCTAACAACTTTTCAATTCCAAGAATACACTCAGCAAAGCTGCTTTGGATTCAGGATGGGGATCTTTTATATTGTTTGTGTGCTATTTTGACACTGTGTACAAAGATCTCCATAGTGAGAACTATCTGTGGCTTGAACATAGAATTCCAAGACATTGGGTAGTGTTGTAGGTACCTTTTTCCTATATTAGTTTCCAAGAAACACTTGGTTTTCAGCCTCAAACCAAGTGATGCTGCTGTTTTAATGACTCTGACTAATAAAACCCAGCAAGCTAAACTTTACCATTGCTGGAAGACTCTTGCAGCAATAAATTCAATTTATGAGAACTCCTAATAAAAGTTTACATATCTTTCAAGTGCCATGAAAGAAAATGGGCAATCTGACCAAAAAAAAAAAAAAAGATGTTTCTTTCTTTATTACAAAAAATGACTATTCAGTGAAGCATGAAGGTTTTCTCTCAGACCTTGTTCCTCAGCATGTTCTCACAGTCACCCTTGGTCCTGGATAAATGCTGGAATAAACAAAACAAATAGCATTTCACCACACATGCAGGAGGATAAAATAAAAACCACATCGTGCTGGACCACAAATGCTTCAGGAAGTTCTGGCTGAATGTGAAAAGTACTTTGTAATGCTAATAAGTGTTTATCCTTTTGCTTCCTCGAATGTAATCAAATGTACAGGGAAAGCACATGGATTTTAGAGCTGCTGATTGCAGGATCAAAAGCCTTGTTATTAATTGCACATGAATCTGATGTTGTGGGGCCGTTAGGATGGCATCTGACATCATTGTTTGCTTCCTTTGTTGATAGTCCCTCCTTTCAGAGAGGGGCAGAGCCTGCAGGAGCCCTTTGGAGAGCTCTTTCCTGTAGGTGGGTGATCCATGCACAGGGAACCCACCTCACAGCACTTGGATGATGGAATAGCCCTGAATTTGGTGCCAACCCCTCCACAAATCCCAAAGGAAGGTGGGATGGTGGTGACAGTCATGGACCTTCTGCCTGCTGGGATCCACTCCCCACACCAAACTGCAGCAGTCTGGTTCTACATCTTAATAAACAAACAACAAAAAATCCCTGAAACATGGCCTGCTATAAACAAGCAAAGCAAGCAGCTGGTCCTCATTTGAAAAAAGATGTGACATCAATTTCAAAATGAATCTGCAGATCTTCTTAATGCAAATATTCTTGGGAAAACAAAAAGCAGCTGCTTATGCTTCTTTATACCTATTAGCAGGAGAACAAAATCCAGGATGCTTGTATTTCTTCCACTAAGAAAAACATCCTCTTGGCCTTGACATTCATTTAGAGCTCAAATTGTTTGAAATATACTGGGCTGCCTAATTGTGCTATTGCTGTGCTGCTCCAGGAGCTGTTTCTGTTCAAAACTGAAAGCTGCTACAAGTAGAGTTGTCATTGAGTGCTTTGCATTAATTTTGTGACCGAAAGAGGGAATTTTAGAACAGGCATTTTCAAATTTATCAGTTCTGGCCTCCCAGCCCTGAGGAGCATGAGATGTGTGGATCCCTGGAAAAAGAATGAATAATTTGGCCTGTAATGAACAGGTTTGCTTTTCTTAATTACTGCTGGGAGGCAGCTCAGAGGGAATGCAAGGACTGGAGGAGGATCTGGGAGCAGCAAAACAGAGCCATTCGGGATTGCTTCATCTTACAAAGCAGATTGAAGGAGTTTAGGCTGAGAAGTAGTGGCAAAGAACTGAATTTGGACTCTCTTGAGCCTTCTGAGGTCATGTGGCTGCTCTCGCAGATGTTGAAGGATAATTCCCCACCTTTGGGGTTGTTTGGTACTGGCTCTGGATGGAGTTTGATGTGGGTTTGTGTTTCTGTGCAGTAATACAGCTCCTGTTTGTCCTGACATCGTTCTACTGTTTTCTCTCCACCCTTCCGGGCTCATTTTGTTTCTGCCACCACTGAGAGCTGTTCTGTCTGCATGGGCTCCATTGTGGTGCAAATCCGTGTGCTGCAGTCCTGTCTCTGCCTTTGTAACCCGATCCAGGGCCAAGCTGTGCGCTTCCCTGGAAACTGGGGCTGTCTGTGGCAGCCAAGGGACAGCCCTGTGTGACTCCTGTGTCTGTGACACCCAAGGGACAGCCCTGTGTGACTGCCCTGGCTGTGACACCCAAGGGACAGCCCTGTGTGACACCCCTGTCTGTGACAGCCAAGGGACAGCCCTGTGTGACTCCTGTGTCTGTGACACCCAAGGGACAGCCCTGTGTGACTGCCCTGTCTGTGACAGCCAAGGGACAGCCCTGTGTGACTGCCCTGTCTGTGACAGCCAAGGGACAGCTCTGTGTGACTGCCCTGTCTGTGAGAGCCAAGGGACAGCCCTGTGTGACTCCTGTGTCTGTGACACCCAAGGGACAGCCCTGTGTGACTGCCCTGTCTGTGACAGCCAAGGGACAGCCCTGTGTGACTCCTGTGTCTGTGACAGCCAAGGGACAGCTCTGTGTGACTGCCCTGTCTGTGACACCCAAGGACAGCCCTGTGTGACTGCCCTGTCTGTGACACCCAAGGGACAGCTCTGTGTGACTCCTGTGTCTGTGACAGCCAAGGGACAGCTCTGTGTGACTGCCCTGTCTGTGACACCCAAGGGACAGCTCTGTGTGACTGCCCTGTCTGTGACAGCCAAGGGACAGCCCTGTGTGACACCCCTGTCTGTGACACCCAAGGGACAGCCCTGTGTGACTGCCCTGTCTGTGACACTCAAGGGACAGCCCTGTGTGACACCCCAGTCTGTGACACCCAAGGGACAGCCCTGTGTGCCTGCCCTGTCTGTGACACCCAAGGGACAGCCCTGTGTGACTGCCCTGTGACACCCAAGGGACAGTCCTGTATGACACCCCAGTCTGTGACACCCAAGGAAAAGCCATTTTTTCACCCCATGCTGGAATTCCCAGCTCCTACATCAAACCCAGGGAAAGGCTTTTGGCTCCCCAGGGCCCAGGCTGCAGCACAGCGAGGCCCAATTGGGGTTTCTTGGGGTCCTGGCAATAAAACTGGGGTTAAACACAGCCTGACCTGTTCCAAAAGAAGCTGCAGAGGAAACTGTTGGTGTTTATTGAATCCTAATGATTTCCTGGGATCATTGTGTGGTGTAGCTCTGAGATTCCCATATTGAGGACAGGTCAGGAGTCTGCAATTGGGATGTCTTACCTGAAATCACTGTAGTGGGAATTACTCCAGTAATAGGAAAAAATGCTTTATTTTGGGACACTCTGAGCAAAATAGAAATGTTTTATTAGTACATATACCCTGATTCTGGAGATCCTGCTTCAGGTCACCTCCAGGGGACTCTGCCTTGGTGGGGGATTGGGTTAGGTGTCCCCTGAGGTCCCTTTGAACGCTGACAAATCTGAGATCCCGTTATCCCTGGCACAACTGCCTGAGCCCTGAAGGCCTCCAGCTGTGTCAGCACCTGCCGGGCTTGCAGCAGGTACCTCCCAGCCCACACCGAACACTTCCTTTTAGAAATAATTAATAATTCCTTTTAAAATAATTTATCATTTCCTTTTAAAAATAATTAATAATTACCCCTGGCCTTAAGCAGCTGGAGGCTGCTTATTCTTCCACGTCACTTCAGACCTAGCAGATGCATTACAGGCATGTGTAAAGTGCAGTTTACCTGTGTAAAACGCAGCTTTAGAGTTACGAGTTTGCTACTCGTTACCTCTTCTGGGCGGCGTTTGCCGTGCAACCCGCCTGCCTCGTGCTGCCTTTGGTTTAAACTTGAACAAGTGCGTTTAAGGGAGCGAGGTTCCCGCGCAGAGGCTCCGGGACCGACTGAGGGCCGGGCCCGAGCTGCGGGCGCGCCCCCCGCAGGCCCCGCCCCCGGGCCCGGCCTCGGGCTCTGATTGGCCGTCGCGCTCACCCCCGCGCCGCAGTTGGTGCCGCCGTGCGCCGCGTCCCCCCCCCCGCGCCGGTGGCGTGGTTCGCTCCGCCCCGCCCTCCCGCCCCGCCGCCGCGCATCCATACTTGGCGATGGCCGGCGAGCCGCGCGCTGATTGGCGGGGAGCGGAGCGGGGGCGGGGCCGGCGGCGCTGACCCGGATGTTCACTGCCGGGCGGCGGCGGAAGCGGACGGGCCGCGGCGTCGAAGCGACAGGGACGGACCGGGAGGCGCCGCCGTTCTACCGCCCCGCGCACCCGCCCAGCCGACATGGTGAGAGCGGGCTGGCCCCGCGCCCCTGCCCGCGGTCCCCGCCCTTCCGCACCGCCTCCCCGCGCCGGGCCCCGCGCCCACACCGCCCCCTCGCACCGGGGGGCCTCGCCCGGCCTCCTCCGGGGACGGAGGGAGGGACGGCCCAGGCGGTGCTGCCGGGACGCAGGGAGGGCTGGCCCGGCCTGAGGGCGCTGCCGGGAGGGGCTGGCGGAGGCTCTGCCCGGCGCTCCGCAGGGCCCGGGGGCGGGGGGCTCGCCCGGGGCTCCGCTGCCCGGGCACTGCCAGACCTCCGGTCCCGGTACCGGGCGGTGCTTCCAGGGGGAAGGATGTAGAATTACACGGGCAATGCTTCCGCTTTGGCGGAGAACGGTGCCGCCCCGGGCGCTAGGAGCGTCGGGCCCGTGGCCGTGGCTCCCGAGCCCGGGCTGTCTCCCCCGCCGGGCCCGTGGCCGTGGCTCCCGTGCCCGAGCCCGGGCTGTGTCCCCCGCCTGGAGCTGCCTCTGGCCTGCGTGTGCTGGGCTCGCCTGGAGCTGTGAAATGCCGAGAGCAGAGGGGCTGCAGCCCTGGGTGCTGCTCCTCCACAGGGCTGCGAGCTTAACTTTGCCACGGAGAAGCTCCGGTTTCTCCAGCAGTGTGGAATGATCTACCTCGCTGTGTTCCCGAATGGATTAGCCCGGGGCACGAACCCTTTCGATTTCCCTTTGGTGCTGTGCAGAGGGAGCAGCCTCCAGCAGCTGGCCCGGGCCCTGCTCTGCTCCCTGCCCTGTGCACAGGGGCTTTTCCCGAGCCTCCTCAGGCATGGAGTCACTTGGAGGGAATCACATCACTTCATGCTCTTGGGGATTTGTGAGTCAGGTTTTCCAGCATGACAATTGAACAATGTTCAAATGTGTTTAGCTCACAAAAGATCAACCCAGGGCCTGGCTCTACAGCAGTGTAAAGGCTGTTTAACCACACCAGTGTAATCCTTTACTTCTTGCCTTCATCCATAGGAATTTCAGAGGCAATACCTTATGTTCTTTCTCTGGAGCTGGAGCCACCAGTATCATGCAGGATAAAGATTTTAATGTCAGGTGAAAGGTGAAGAACAGTTATGATCAAAGTTCTGTTCCGTGTTGGTTCAAACAAGAGCAGGTGCTGTACCTGAGTTCTGGCAGCACAGAGCATCTCATTCCAGCTGTGGGCCTGATTTTAACACACTGACATCTGTGTGTGCAGGACCTGCCTTGGAATCTCAAACTGGGATTCCAGCAAACTGTCCTGACTTATACCACTGCAAAAATTGTCACAGGAAAAGAGCTCAAAGAAAACAAGGAGGCTTCCTGGAAAGTAACAGCAGTGGTACCAACTTCTTTGAAGGGACATAAAAACGTGCTGTTAGGAGAATCCAGTCAGGGTTTAAATGTAACTGTGCCACTTGTTTGGAGGAGGTACAGCACAAATGCTTTGGAAATTTCCTGAGTGTTACCAGGTTTTGCTGCCTTCTGGTTCTTTCCTGTTTAGTTGTGGAGACCACTGGGCATAGGAGAAATTGGATCAGAACTTCCAACACTATTGTGGTGGTTTCCAGTGTTGAGTGGAGTCCAGGAATGAACCTGCAGCCTCCAGTTTCAACTCATGTGCAAACCCAGTGCTTAGGGTTCTTCCAGGATCTTTGCTTTTAGTGGTCTGAGACCAGAAGTGGAGCATTGAGAGGATGGAATGGCCTTTCCATTGCAGAGAGCAGTTGGTGTGGTGCAGGATATTGGGTGAAACACCTTCCTGGTACCTCAGGGTTACCAACATTTGTGTAGAGCAGAGCTGGGAACCTTTGTCTCCTTGGAGAGCTCGGAGCTGTGCCCACATTTCAGTCAGGTGCTCAGGGAAACAGGGCAGGGCAACACATGAAGCTTGAAAACTGCCTGGATGGATGGTGTCTCCTGTGCTAAAAATAAATGGAATGCACTGTTCAGGGCAAAGCAGGACTTGGGAGAGTGGATCTGCTGAGATTTCTGGAATTGTGGGTTATGAATGGATGGAATCCAGTTACTCTTTGTAAAAATAAAACCCTTCATTTCCAGGTTATGTAAACTGGCCTGATCATGTTAGCAGGGATTTCTTCTGGCATGCAACTCTTGAGGAAAAAGAGGACAATTTTAGCAAAATTTATGATTTAATCATCCATAAATTCAGACTGTCTAGTGTAGTGCTGGCTGGGCATCATCCATCTAGGATTTGTGAGGCAGATAAGGAGCAGTGAAGCACAGCCCAGGGTGTGTGATGTGACAGTGACACCAACACAAACCTCGTGTGCTGCTCAGGGTCACTCAGATTTTCAGGACAGGAGTTGTTTGTCTGCAATCAGGGCCCATCTGTGACCTGGTCGTGTCCCTTTTGGACCTCCACCATGTGCTGTGGGGGTGTGGGGATGTTTTCAGTACCCACAGCAAGTCCTTTGCACCTCATGCCTTTGAGAAACACCAACTTCAGCTGTTTTGTAGAGTCTGTGTTGTATTGGGCAAGCCAAGTGTGTGAGCTTAGCTAAATATTATCTTAAACAGCAAATGCCCAAAATAATCAAGTCACAGGATCTCTCTGGGAGGGGCAGTGCTGCCATTGCAGTGATGCTTCACCCCTGGTTTACTGGGCAGGGGAAAGCATTCAGCAGCTGAAGTTGTTCAAACAGGATTTCCTCCTATAGTAAATGTATATACTGATATGGGACTGGTTCACATCTGGGGGTGAAACAGAATGAAAGTGCATCTCAGCTCTTTTGGGGGACTATTTTTAGTTCTTATTAGTGGAGTTGAGTTGAGAAATTACTTGCTTTGGAAAAACGACAATGCTGCCCTTCTCAATTTCTGCTTCCACAGCCGTCAGCTTTGCTTTCCATCCATCCCTGACTTCCCTGGGGGAAGGATGGCTGGGGAGCTCGGGGTGCTCATCATCATCAGCCAGCACTCCCCAGTGCTCTCTGATGGTTCAGTTTGCCATTGGTGCATCAGAGAATGTGGGATGGTTTGATCTGGGAGGGACCTTGAAGCCCATCCCATTGCATCCCTTCCACTGTCCCAGGCTGCTCCAAGCCCCATCCAACCTGCACTTGGACCTTGGGCTTCCAGGAGTTCCAGTGCTGCTCTGGGCACCCTGTGCCAGGGCCTGCCCACCCTCCCAGGGACAGTTCCTTCCTCCCCACCCATCCCTGCCCTCTGGCAGTAGGAAGCCATTCCGTGTGTCCTGTCCCTCATCTCTTGTCCATATTCTGTCACCATCCTTCCTGGCAGCTCCTTCAGGCACTGGAAAGCCCCAGTCAGGTCACCCCAAAGCCTTAAAATTCAAATTCAGGCTCAGGATGCTTCTGTAGCCTGGATGGGCAGAGCCAGTGCCCCTGTTTGTCTTTGTGCCTGCCCTTTGTGGAGTGTTTGGTCAAATCCAAGGAGCTCCTTACCCTGCAAACTGAACTTGTAGAGAAGTGTTTTGCTGCCATTTGAGCTTGTTCACACTCTGACTGACCCACCTCAGGTAAAATAAAACTCTTTTCAGTGCCTCCTGAAGAGAGCAGCTTTACTGGAGAAATGTGAGGTTCTGAGGGGTGCCTGTACCTAGTTTAGGGCTGTGGAATCCCAGGATAGTTTGGGTTGGAAGGACCTTTAAGGCCATGAGGTCCAGCCCCCTCTGTGAGCAGAGACACCTTCCCTGGAGCAGGCAGCTCAGAGCCCTGTCCATGCTCAGCCCTGTTGTTTTACCCTGCTTTGGTCCAACCTGCTTTAATAACCTTTCTTTGCAGGTGAAGGAGATGATGATTGCAGAAGTAGAAGATACTCAAAAGAGATGCTGATCTTCTGTTTTTATCAATATGTTTTAGTCAATCACTTTCTAAAGTGATTCATAAACTGATTTTTAAAGTGCATTATAAAATTTCCTGCTTTCCCACTGATTCATGCTGGGAGTCCTGAAGAATTTAAAAAGCCTCAAGCAAATAAATCTTTGTGTCTCTCCTTAATGCAAGGAGAAAGGCCCAAAGCTTGTGTATGCTTCAGTTCTTCCTAAGCCTTTGCCATTTCCAGGAATAAGGGCAAGAAAACCCTCACTTAAAAACATGGGATTTCAAATTTGAATTTCCTTGCAGCAGAGGCTTCATCCCTGAAGGAGTAATTAATATGTCTGACCAACACAAGCTTTTCCCAGGCTTCCTGCTCTCTCTAGTTGGGCTTTAGCCCAAATTATGTTTGCTGATAGGTTGTGATAATTAAAAAGCTTCTCTAACTTGAAGATCAGGAGCTCAGGCCAGTGCAGTGGGGGTGTGGCCACTTCAGACTGGAGTATAAACTGATCTTTTTCTTCATCTTTGGTGTGATGCCTTCTGAAATATTGAATAGTCTGTGACTGAGGGGTTCCTCTGAGAAGTGACCAAGCACTGGAGTGGAACAGTGGAACCCTGGTTAAGGTGTGACTGAAACACTGGGAGGGTGTGAAACTCTTGTGACTTGAGCTGAATAATTCAGGGGTCCTGGACCTGATCCAGTGGCCAAAATTCCCTTCTTAGTCCTGTGTCCTAAAGCAGGATGGGAACAGATGCTGCAGACAGGCTGTCCTGGGGAGTTGGAGCTCTGGCCTGTGTGGTAGATGAGACATTTGCTTTTGAGACTTCCTTGGTGTGGCATGAGGGGAAATGTGGTATTGAGGAAGTTTTAAAGCTCTGGTGGTTGATGTGAGAGGGTTTCTCATTTGAGGAAGGAGCTTTGCTTGTTTCTCAGCTAAATCATTGTAATTCTCCCCTGGAATGCCAGATGCAGTGGAACCCTGTCCTATCCTGTGCTTTTGATGCAGTGAAGTTTTGAGTGAGGAACTGAAAACAGGCTCTATTCTGTAGTTTTGTGCCCAAAATGATCTTCTATTTAGAATGCCTTTAGTTGCATTAGGTAATACCTGGTGTTTCCTGGAGTGGTGGTCTGAGCCTTGGCACCAAGCACTAGATTATTTTCCTTGTATTCTCTGGTGCTGCTGTTTTGCCCTCCCTCCCTCTCTTAGGCTTCAGAAGGAAATATGCAGCTTGCTTTGAGCTGCTGCTCTTGGTGCCACACCTTCCAAGCTGGCCTGGAGAATTAGGGAATGGATTTGCAGGCACTTGACTTATCTGGCTGCCCTGCTCAGAAGTTGCCTGCTTTATTCCTGCTCTATGCAAATTAAACCTCACTAATTCCTGTTTCATCAGTGGACCTGCATTATTTCAGTGCAGCCTTGGTTTGGGAGCCCTGGCTCTGGGTTTAGCCCCTGGGGACAGGAGTGCAGGTGTCACAGCCCTGCTGCAGAGCCTGGCCCTCCCTGATCTAAGGGGACTGGACTGTCCCTCCCTGACCTGGAGGGGACTGGACTGTCCTTCCCTGATCTAAGGGGACTGGACTGTCCCTCCCTGATCTAAGGGGACTGGACTGTCCCTCCCTGACCTGGAGGGGACTGGACTGTCCCTCCCTGACCTGGAGGGGACTGGACTGTCCCTCCCTGACCTGGAGGGGACTGGACTGTCCTTCCCTGATCTGAAGGGGACTGGACTGTCCTTCCCTGATCTAAGGGGACTGGACTGTCCTTCCCTGGCCTAAAGGGGACTGGACTGTCCTTCCCTGATCTAAGGGGACTGGACTGTCCTTCCCTGGCCTAAAGGGGACTGGACTGTCCTTCCCTGGCCTAAAGGGGACTGGACTGTCCTTCCCTGGCCTAAAGGGGACTGGACTGTCCTTCCCTGATCTAAGGGGACTGGACTGTCCTTCCCTGGCCTAAAGGGGACTGGACTGTCCTTCCCTGGCCTAAAGGGGACTGGACTGTCCTTCCCTGATCTAAGGGGACTGGACTGTCCTTCCCTGATCTAAGGGGACTGGGCTGTCCTTCCCTGATCTGGAGGGGACTGGACTGTCCTTCCCTGATCTGAAGGGGACTGGACTGTCCTTCCTGATCTAAGGGGACTGGACTGTCCTTCCCTGATCTGAAGGGGACTGGACTGTCCCTCCCTGATCTGAAGGGGACTGGACTGTCCTTCCTGATCTAAGGGGACTGGACTGTCCTTCCTGATCTAAGGGGACTGGACTGTCCCTCCCTGATCTAAGGGGACTGGACTGTCCCTCCCTGATATGAAGGGGACTGTCCTTCCCTGGCCCTGGAGGGGACTGGACTGTCCCTCCCTGTCCTCTGAAGGGGACTGGACTGTCCCTCCCTGATATGAAGGGGACTGGACTGTCCCTCCCTGATCTAAGGGGACAGGACTGTCCTTCCCTGTCCTCTGGAGGGGACTGGACTGTCCTTCCCTGGCCCTGGAGGGGACTGTCCTTCCCTGGCCCTGGAGGGGACATCCTCCACGCAGAGTGGAGCCCAGTCCTTTGCTGCTGCACTGCCTTGGCATTTCAATCACGTCCTTGTTGCAAAGTGGGTGTGTTAGGAGCCTGGGTGAAAGCAGAACTCAGGAGCTCACAGTTTTAGCAGCATCAGCTGAAACAAGGCTGAAAACAGCACTTAAGTAAGAGGATTTTGTGTGGAAGGAAAAATGTTTGAGACTGCACTGAAGACAGAAGCCTAGTGGTTGCCTGAAGCCACCATAAATAAAATACTCTTTATTCTCTCAGGGAGTTCTGTTTGTGTTTCTTTAGGTGATACTTTTTCTCTTTTCCATTAGACAAACTGCTGAGTTTGACAGTGATGTTGTGTTACCTGCCTTCCCTGGACATTTCTGCCTTGGTAAATACCAGGATTTAAAAAGCTTCTGCTGGCCCAGGCAGTGGGGCCTGGCTGCCAGCCTGGGCTTGCAACCTGAGACAGGCTCAGGAAACAAGAGATGGGGCTTTTGGTGTGTTAATTCAAGGGAGGAGAGAGGCATGAAATGGAGGAATGAGGTAAAATATCAGCTGCATTGTGCTGGCTACAGCTGTATTTATCCACCAGGTGCTGCCACCCTGCAGATCCAGGTGTCATTGAGAGAGCTTTGGTGTGATCTTGGCTCAGCATTGATTGTGCTCCACTGGGTGGCCAAGAGCAGCTTCAGGCAGCCATGAGTCCAGGCAGGGCTAATGCAGAGCTTGGTAAGGTGCAGAGTGGCCAGGTGGAATAACTGTGAGCTTCATGTGGGAGTGAAGGAAGAACCTGATGGGGCTTGAAGCTGGCACGGGTGTGCCAGGTGAGGCCTGCTCCCACAGAAAGTGTCAGCCCTGCTGGGAATGGCCCAGAGCCTGTGTGGCGCTGGCTGCCTGTGTGCAGGTGTGATGGAGGGCAGGGCAGGTGGGCTCAGAAGTGATGAGGAAGGCATGAAAAACCTGCAGGGATGGGCAGGTCTGGGACTTCCAGCAAAGGAAGGAATGCTGGCAGGTGTGAATATGTGGTTAGGTGTGATATTCCTATGGCTATAGGTGTGCAAAAGCAGGAGCTTCCTGGTTTAAACCTTGAATTCCTGGGGGCAGAACTGGACTGCTGGGAGCCCTGCAGGGCAGTCACTGAGCTATGTCATGTGTGACCCAAGCAGAAGGCATATTAACCTACTTTTCTGACCTTTGAGGAATGGGAGAACTTTCAGGGAAGAGGGCTAATGAGAGATCCTCTCTGCCTGCCTTGCCAGGCATCCAGTTACTTGCCAGAGTTATCTCCTGAATTTACAACCCTGGCTGCAGCCTCCAGGAGCTGGAAAGTGCTGAGTTTGCACCTAATGCCAGGCAGCTGTTGGCTCCACAGAGAGCTGGGATAGAGCAGATCCTGAGTTTGGGATGTTGACAGTGTGTTAGTTGTGCTGGCAGTAAGCACAGGGTGTTTGTTTGCTGTCACCTTCAGGTACAGTGCATGCTCCCTGCTGCTCTGCAGTGTGGTTTTTCTCAAATGTTTTTGATGGGATCTCTCACAAAACTGAATTTAAGTTGCAGTTGACTGGAAGGAGAACCTGGATCTGTCAGGCCAAGACCAACTTGCCCAGCTTTGCTCTTTCTGCACAAAAAAAACTTCTCCATTTTATTTGAGCAGTTCTAAAACTTTTGTGACCAGCCTGATTGGAACATGAAGCAAACAGGAGTGCATAGAAGAAAAGAGCATTTGAAAAGGTCATTGGGCATTAGCAGGATTAAAAGAAAGCATCACAAATGACATGTTTGCAGATGGTCAGGATGGCAAATGGCAGTGCTGAATCTCAAGAGCTGCTGTATTTGTAGTAATTATAGTTTCAATTAAAAAAAATGAAAGAAGTGACCCCTGTAAAAATTAAGCAGCCCTTCTCTAGGGATGGACTGGGGCTCTTCCTCAGAAGATTTGAGTGGAAGGCAGGAAAACAGTGTGAAAAATAGGTGACCAGACTTGTGAACTGACTCAGACCTACTGCATTGGGTGATTTCAAAACATTTTGGGGCACAAACACATTTGTGTTCATCCCTCCTGGTAGTGAAACCAGGTGTTGCAGCTGCCTCAGGAAGAGTTTGCAAAATCAGGCCAAGTTCTTGTCTCTCAGTGCTGTGCTGTAATGGGTTATTTGCATTTTGTTTAGCTAAGATTTCCTATCTGTAGTTAGAGCTAACAAAGAAAATGTTATTTTTGTGAAATCTAGATTTAAAATGGGGAAAATCCCCTACTGTGCAGTAACATTAATCATAAAACCTGTTGGCAAAGTTGGTCAGTTCTACAGGCAACTTCAATGTCTTTAATCCATTTATTAGAAGTTAAGCATGGTTTTTTTTTGCAATCTGTGCAAGTTTTATCTGTAGCCCCATTTCCTCTTTCATGTGGGGCTAGCACATTGCATAGTCACTCACTGCCACGATTTACTGGGAAGTGACTTTTTGCAAACTTTATGCTTCACGAGAATTCTTGGCACCAGATGAAAGCCAGTAAATTGCATTGTCATGTTCAATGACAAGTTTAATAAATAAAACATTGTTTCTGTTACCCAGAAGACAAATGCTAGTGCAGAAATCATTAATGATCCTGGCAAAAGGTCGGCATGAGAAGCTGTTCCCAGAAGGCCTTGGTGCTGCTCCATCCTGCTCTTCTGGTGGTGTGTGATGGCTCTTTTCCTTGGGCACGTGATGGAGACTTGTCCTGGATTTATATAAACTAAAGGGATACATTAGTTTGGAGAGTAGACCCAAGTTTGTGCCATCCTTACTGGGAAGGAGGTGCCAAGGAAATGTTAATATTTCCCTGTGTGCTGTGCACCTCTGTAGATGTGCTAACAGGAACTGCATCTGCTCAGAAAACACCTACAGAAAACAGCCACACCTGCAGAATGGGCTCTTGGAGATGCCTGATCCTTACTTGTGAACAGTTAGGGAATTACAGACAAGTGCCCTGCTCCAGGCTGTCAGGGGTTGTAGTTCCTTCTCCCTGGGTGGAAAATGTTTTGAACAACTGGTTGGTCCCTGAGATCAGGCTGCAGGCAGCTCTGGATTATTTAGAAGCTCACAGATGGGAGGGAGTGCCTTCAGTGTATTAGAACCCCCTTGGTAATTGTTCTGGAGTTGTCCTGGGGGCAGAGAACTGGCCTGGTTTGGAGGTGGGGATGAGGAAGGGAAATCAGGCCCAGCTGATTGCAGGGATGCTTGGAGGAGCTGCTGGAGGCTAAAGGGATCACCAAGGATTTGGCAAAACACTGATCCTTGAGCTTGTCTGGAGGAGGAGGAGATCTCTGTGGTGGCTGCCCTAGAAGCCCATTGCTGCTCCTTTAATCTGTGCAGGACTTGCCCTGGCGGGGCTGGCAGCCTGAAATGGTGAGAAGTGTCCTGTGGCAGCAGCACCCTGGTGCCAAAGAAAGTGAAGCTGCCTTGCCTCTCTCCTGCCCATGGATTGTTTTAGTTCCTCTTCACGAGGCTTCAGGGCAGATGTATGAGCTACTTGTTCCTGGAGAACCTCTTCAAAGAGGTCCCTCTGAATTTCACCTGAGTTCCATTCCTGGAGCAATGGAGGACAAAAGCTGCTTGTTTTTGTGGGTTTTTTGGCTGTGTTTGCAGTGTGTACAACACCAACACCTGAACTCAGGGAACAAGGTGTGAGAGTGTGTTCAGTCATTAATTGAGGCTAGTGCTGCTGTGTGCTCAGCTGTACTCAAAAGTTGGAGCACTGCAGAATGAGGTGAATAATGTGCAGGAGAACATCTCCAAGGAGGATTCGCTGACTCAGAAGCTGTGATGTGACTTTGTACAATTGCTCTGTAAATAAATACAGATTACAGGGGACCTGGGAGAGCCAGAGCACAGCAGCCTCTGCTAAAGCCTTCTGATCCATCACTTCTTGCTTTTATTTTAATCTCTAATCCTTCTCCCTTGGTATTCCTGGAAGGAGTGGTGGCAGCACTTGGGGCTGTTTGGGCTTGACCACAGCAAATTGGGCTGAGCTCGTTCTGAGCATTCCATGTGCTCAGAAGTGTTGGAGATAATAAAAACCACTGCATCCATCCCAACCAGAACCAGACAAAGGTAAAAGTGGCTGAAGAGAAGGAGAATGAGGTCTGCATCAGTGTCTTGTGTTTTAATAATCTTTGACCTTTTATGACAGTCCACAGCAGAGTCTGTGTTCAGGTTTTATTACCTTTGATTGTTTCCTAACTGTGCTATTGCTGTTTCTTCCAGCACACCTTGCTGTCACAGAGCTGTGATTTATGAGTCCATTACAAATGGTTTTAGATAGGATCTGCCAGAGGAGGGTTAATAGTCAAGGGAAAATCATGTGGAAAAACAGATTGCGAGGAATATGTGCAGCTGATGGAAATGTCATGAGTGCAGAACTTCTCTGGGCTTTCCCAGGTCAGACAGTTCCCATCCAATATCCTAAAAAGTGAATGCTGACAGTTGAGAAGGGAACCTTGCAACCTAACATACTACTACTGTACTTTTTATTACCCAAGGGTTACAATAATTCAAGCCTTGCTGCAGCTTCTAGCAGTAATGCTATCCTATTGTGTAATTGGAAAAGGGAATCTTCTGCCCTTGCAGCTCTGGAAGTTGGCAGGGATTAAAATGACAAGCAGGAGGGGAAGCTGGGTATCTGTTTCAATTAAAAAAACTTAGTGTTGTAGTACCACAAAGCTGAAACATTAGTCAGACATTCCTGTTGGGAGAACTGACAGGAAATATGTGATTTACAATCTTGAGTATGTCTGCAGCTTGAAAGGAAGGAAAAAGAGTCATTTGCAGGTTGTGTACTTCTGGCCCTGGATTAATTTACAGAGATATTTTGCCTGTAAACTGACCAGTGACCAGAGTGATCTGATGTGTGGTTGCTTTGAATTGCATGGCATTGAGCAGATGTTCTGCTTGCAGTGTCTCTTGAGGTTTTTACCTTATATTTTTGCTGTCTGAACACTGCGATTCTGCTTGTACTTTGAATTTGGGTAACCTTTCAGGTGCTGGTCTTGACTGGAACTTGGGTGTGAAGTGTCTCCAAGATGTTTATCTGTCACATCAGGGGTGTGGCGTTTTCACCTGCAGTAATTTCTGGGTCCCCCAGTTGTTCTCAGCTGATGGCAGAGATGGAAAAGGAGGTTGGGAGCACCATCGTGCCTGGAACAGAAATGTTGTGCTGGGTCTGCTGGTGGAAAAGATTTGGTGGTGGTAATAGTAATAATAATAATAATAATAATAATAATAATAATAATAATAATAATAATAATAATAATAATAATAATAAATATATATACTACTACTACTAATAATAATAATAATAATTTATTATTATTATTTTTTATTTTTATTTCCCAGGAAGGGCTGAAGTGGGAGGAGCTCCCACTGCTGTAGCACTGAGCTGTCTCAGCTCTTGGCTCAGGGAGTTGCAAGTGGGGCTAGTACAGAAATAGAGCCCAGAAGTGAAACCAGCCTGGGTTTCTGTTTGAAAACACTGCCCAGCTCTGTTTGTGTTCAGCAATAACAGGCTCAGATGGGCAGGAGTGTCGCAGCAGAGGTGTGGAGGAAGATTCAGTCCTCTGGGCTTTGTAATAAAGGGACCAAATTCCTGCAGACTGCCAGGCCAGGAGCTTTAAATGAGTCTTTTACCTCCTGTCAAGTGGAATGGCCTTGGGATGGGGAGAGCTGCAGGTCTGTGTAAGCCCTCCTGGAAGATGGAATAGAGGTGAAGTCTCAGGTAACTGGCAGTGGAGAACTGTCCATTGCCACACTTGGCAATGAAGCCTGTGGGTTTCTGTAAATGTATGCAGTCAAAAGCACTTGGAAAAATATGTTAGAAATGCAGAATACCTGTGGTAACACAGCCAAGTGCTGGTGTCTGTTGGAAAGAGCAAACAGGTGAACACTCCAGTGAAGTGTTTCTGTTTCTGCTGGGGCTGGGGAGGCTCTGGTTGTGCCTCCTGGTGCAGAAGAGCTCCTTGGTCAGTGCCAGGGCTGCAGAGTCCAGCACAACAGTGTCCTGTGCCCACGGAGCTCTGGGCTTTAGGCACAGCAGGTGGGAGTCCAAAGGAAGTCCAGCTTGCTGCCTGTTTCATTTTTCATGATTTCCATACCTGTAGTAACTACCTGGGATTTTTTTATTTGTGTTTTCTGCACTGAATGACATCTGCCCATACTCAGCCTTTAAAACTAAGGTGCCCAGCTGTGCCCCTTTACAACTGCACATTTATACAATTATTTTTATTAATTTTTCAGCGCTGTTTTTTTCTGATTTGAGCTTTAACACAGAGTGCCCGATGACCAGAGACCTGTGGCTGTTGTGAGAGGGTTTCTCTTTTGTAAATAAGCTAAATACAGCCAAGAGACCAAAAAGAAGAGGAGGTGCAGACAAAGGAAGCTGTAAAATAACTAGGACAGACATCCTCATAACCTTTTTCCCTGGGGCAGTGCCATGGGAATGCTGTAACAGGTGCTTAAGTGGAGATTCTAGATAGGCAAACATCTTTAAAGGAAACTTATTAAAGAGCTTTCATCTAAGCTAATATTTTTAGTCTTTTGAGATTGCTGTGATCTCTAAATCCTTCAGTGACTTCAGCTGTAATAAAATTTCATTTAGAATTTGTGTCTGAACTCCCTGCTCCTCCACAGGAGGTTCTGGGCCGGATGGAGCAGGAATGGTGGAAAGGGACCTCCTGTCAGGTAAACACTGAGCTCATGAAGTGCTGCAAGCTCAAAGAGCTTGGCTGTGGGAGCAGCCCAGCCTGGGAGACCTGCCCAGAGAGCAGCAGCCTCTCTTGGGTAATGGCAAAAATTCCATGGAAGTGTTTTGTCTGGAGGCCTGGTAAGAAACCTGGTCTTCAGCATGTGATTTTACAGAAGAATTAACAAATGGGAATCCAGGACAGGTGAAGTTGAGAGACATAGATGGGGTGTTTGTGGGTCTCCAGGACAAGGGAAGAGATGAGAATCTTGACTCCATGTTTCAGAAGGTTGATATATTATATTATATTGTATTGTATTGTATTGTATTATATTATATTATATGATATTCCTTATTATATGATATTCCTTATTATATGATATTCCTTATTATATGATATTCCATATTATATTTTATTTTATTCCATATTATTTTATTCCATATTATTTTATTCCATATTATTTTATTCCATATTATTTTATTCCATATTATTTTATTCCATATTATTTTATTCCATATTATTTTATTCCATATTATTTTATTCCATATTATTTTATTCCATATTATTTTATTCCATATTATTTTATTCCATATTATTTTATTCCATATTATTTTATTCCATATTATTTTATTCCATATTATTTTATTCCATATTATTTTATTCCATACCTTATTCCATACCTTATTCCATACCTTATTCCATACCTTATTCCATACTATATTCCATACCATATATTATGTTATATTAGATTAGATAATATATAATATTCTATATTTTTATTTTATTATATTTATATTTTATTATATTATATTGTATTATATTTCTATTATATTATAATTACATACTAAAACTATACTAAAGAAAGAGAAAGGATTTCACCAGAAGGTTAGAAAAGAATGAATAATAAAATCTTGTGACTGACCAGAGAGTCCAACACAGCTGGACCATGATTGGTCATCAAGTAAAAACAATCTACATGGGACCAATGTGAATCATCTCCAGGTGATTCCACAGCCATCAGATAATTATTGTTTACATTTCTTTTCTGAGGCTTCTCAGGAGAAAAATCCTCGTGACAGGATTTTCATAAAATGTGTCAGTGGCAGTGGGGTTTGGCATGTCCTGAGCTCCCCCAGAGCCCCTTCCTCTGACGGCTGTGGGAGGCTCTGGGGGGTTTCAGCTCCACTGATCCAGTGCCACTCTCATGTGCAGGGGCAGCACACGCTGGGATTTTCACCCCCTGGCCCCAGGGAGCCGGGTGCTGCTGGCACCTGGGCTGTGCTGCCTGTCCCTCTGTGTCACTGCTGCAGCTGCTCCACCTCCTCCAGCCGGGCAGAGGCTGAGCCAGAGCCTGGGTTTGGCCACACAGCTGCCTTTGAAATCTTCACCTGCAGAGAAAGAACCAGGAGATCCTGGTTCACTTCTGAACTAGGATGTACCAGATGTCTCTCATACTCCAGGCTACCACTTTGCTCTGTGATTTGTCAGCTCGTGTTGCCTTTTTGACCATTCCAGCTGGATTTATGCTGGATTAAAGTGGCTGAATAGTCATGGATTTAGGGACACAACTGCAGCAGAACCTGCCTTTATTTTGGTGCTTTAGGAGATCTGCTGGCAAGCTGTTTAATTACCTAAATGCTCTGTGAGAAGCTGAGGAGTCCTGCTGCTCAGCCTTGCTTTTCCCTCCTGCTACCAGGGAAATGCACTGTACCAGGCACTGTATGGGCCTGGATATTTTTGTTTTTCCATTGCACACAGCCGTGGATGTCAGCTGTGTCTGAACCCCTTGGAGGATCTCTGCCTTAAACAATCCTGCTCGTGTCTTTTACAGCTGTTACTGAATATTTTGGGTAAAAATGGTCACTCTGGGTTCTCTTGGTTAATCCATAAACACTGCAAGTGTGCATTCTCCTCCATGCAGTGTATTTTATTTTCAGTTTGCCTCCCTGTAAAATACTTACTCTGGGCTTGCAGCTTTAGTGGTGGTTTTTAACATCCTTCCCTAGGCTTTTTTATCTTTGCAACAATTCCAGCTGGCAGAGGAGGACAGAGCACTTCCCTGAGCGTCCCCATGATCACAAGTGAGGAGCAGGACCCTGTGACAGTGTCTGTGGCAATGTGCCAGGTTTCCTTCCTGGCTGCAGGGGCAGCAGGAGGTACAGACAGTACCTGGGAAGGGAGATCCCTCCTGGCCTGGCTGCACAGCTGGGCAGGCACAGGCCACCTCCAGAGTCTCTGTCCTTGGGCTCTGAGAGTTCAGTAGCTAAAAGTGAGGAGTTCCCTTCCCATGGCCATCTAATGCACAGCTTCCTAATGGATGTCCATGAAACTCCCTCCTTCCCTCATTCCTCAGGTTTGGCTTCATTGCAGGAAACTTGGCTTCCTGTTTCTCCCTGTCCTGGGGGCTGCTGTGCTGGATAATGTGATAATGGAACTGTGTTAGTATTGAAGCTGTTTTTAAATAAGACCTTGGGAGCTTGACAGAACACGGGAGGGTGAAATTAAACCTCAGCTCGTGGGATTTGGGTGGCTGGAAATGGCAAAGAGAAAAAGGAGGGGAGGAGCAGTGAGAGCAAACTGGTTGTGCTTCACCTGACCTGGGATCAAAGGAACTTGTGCAGGTTTTGGGTGTTGTTAGGTCAGCAGGAAAGTGTCTGGGTCTGTTGGTGGAAAGGACAGCTGAAGGTTATGTCAGGACCATGGTTCAGCTCCTCAAGTGTCTGGGGCACATTTTCTGACACTGAAGTGGAGTTTAAGGTTGTTTCTTTGTGTGAGAATTGGTGTGAGAGCAGCTCCAGCGAGCCCTTTGCAGAAAGCTGCTGTGTTAGCTCTAAATAAATAACTGGCATCCCTGATTTCTTAGGTACAGGCAGCTCTTGGTGTGTGTTTTGTAGGAAGAAGGAAATAATGGATAATGCTTTATGTGCATGTTTCATTCTGGTTTTCTGATAAAGCTGCAGGGGAGAGGGAGCTCTGTGGTGGAACAGAGTTTGTCTTGGGTGCTGGTTATCTCAAGCTGATCAGTGCAAACGAGGAAGTGTTAAACCTGCTTTGGGAGAAGGAACTTTCAGTTCCCTAACCCAGGTTATTATTGAGATAGTGTGGAAAAACAACACATTAAACACTTTCAGAAACATTGGAAGGAGTTTGGTGAGGTAAGGACTGCCCTCCTTTCTATCAACTGCACGGTGTTAATTTGCCAAGTCCATAATCCACAATCAAATGTAGTGAATTTTAACTGTATTAATGCAAAGCATGCTGCTGCTGGGAGCTGTGTGTTGTGTTTCTTGTCCACCTTGTGACCAAGGGCTCTTCTTGTTCCTGCAGAGTGACCAGCAGCTGGATTGTGCCTTGGATTTGATGAGGCGCCTGCCTCCACAGCAGATAGAGAAGAATCTCAGTGACCTCATTGACTTGGTGAGTACTGGGTGCTGCCCCAGGAAGTGCCTCTTGACAAAGGGCTGGCATGTAAGAACTTCTGGGGCATCTGGAAGGTCTGCTGTGGTATTTTCAGGGTCCCCAGGACGAAGGAGGAATTGAGAATCTGACTCCATGTTCTTAGAAGACTAATTTATTATTATATTTATTATATTTATTATATTATGCTATACTAAAACTATACTAAAGAATAGAGAAAGGATACAGACAGAAAGTTACAAAGAATGATCATGAAAACTTGTGACTGCTTCGAGTCCTGACACAGCTGGCTGTGATTGTCATTATGTCAAAACAATTCACATGAAACCAAACAACCAACCAGCTGTTGGATAAAACAATCTCCAACCACATTCCAATGCAGCAAAACACAGGAGAAGCAATCAGATCATTATTATTTTCATTTTTCTCTGAGGCTCCTCAGCTTCCCAGGAGAAGAAATCCTGGCAAAGGGATTTTTCAGAAAATATGGCAGTGACAGTCTGGTGATTTGTCTGTGCCCTTGTCTTTGGGCAAGGTTGAACAAACAGCCATTGGCCAAGCAATGTCAGGAATCCAGGGATTGTTTTGGGCTGTGTGTGCAGGGACACTTAGTGAGTGTGAGCAGTCATTAGCAGCTCTCCTAATGAACTCAGCCCAGGTGCCAGCTTGGAGGCTGCTGTTGGAATTTGGGACAGCGTGTGCAGATGGGTGCAGGCCCTTGCACCTGGGTATTATCTCCTGATGAACAGCCTGCTCTGTGGAGCTCTGGGAGGTGCAGTGGCTGTGCTGCCCCACAGGCTGCAAAGACACTGCTGAGAAGGTCTGGGCATCTGGAGAACACCCAAATCTATTTATAATTTGTGCTCTCTCAGATGTTCTGCAGTCTAGTGTCAAAAACCAAACCTGGCTGACCATCTTGTGTCTGATACATTTTTTTTTTGCTTGTCCCTGGAACTTTTTGTTGTCCTTTGCACACTGCTAGGGAGGAAAACTGATGTAAGAAGGATTTCTAGGCTCCTTACAAGTGGCACATCCTGTGATGCATGTTTGGGCTGTGATAACCTGGTCAGTGCCAAATGTCCCTTCAAACAGAGTGTGGCACAGTGGCCTCTGGAGTAACTGGAGGTGTTACTGAAATATGGATTTAATCTGCACAGAGTCTGCTAGTGGGAAGACTGGATTCTCTTGTCATTGCTTATTTCTGACCTAAGCTTCTAAATTTGTGCAGAAGAGCAGCTGCTTACCAGGTAGAGGTTTGGTTGGGAAGTGCTTCTAAAGCTGGTGCTGGTAAGCTGTGGTCAAAAAGTTGTGGCTGACTTAAATTTATCAAACATTTCTTTGACTTATGTAAGCCAAGGTACAGGTAAGAATTCTGGGGGTCAGGAAAGAATTATTCCCTGCAGGAAAGGATTATTTCTCTTTCTTGAAACCATTTAATAATTGGCTACATCTGTGGCCCCAAAGCCCTTGGCAACCTAAAGCATTGTTTTTGTGGCTGTGGTTGGAGGTGGGACACAAGTAACTAAATCTCTGATCTGATCTGGTGTGACATGGTTGGTTTTGTGATGAAATTGGGAGGACTGAGTGGGTATTGGGGTCTGAGCAGCTCCCAGACCACTCCAAACAAGGAGTTGTTTGGTCAGCCATGGTAAGCTTGACTGTGTAATTGATCTGAGGTTTTTTAATGACTCAGAAAATTGCTGGGTACCTCTAAATGCTGGAATTACTTTTGGATGGTGCTCATTAGTGCTCTACATGCTTTCCATCAGCAACACACTCCCTGGGCTCCTTTTCACAGTGTAACATGAACCAGACCAGGTTGGGGCCTGTTTGGAGGAGGGTCTGTGTGCCCCACATGAGGCATTGCAGCCCCTCCTCTGAGGCTGAGATGAAATAATTTATTAAATCCAGCACAACTCCTTTATTGCTGAGACACCTATAGACCTGTTCTGCAGCCACTCTCAGCCTGAGCTCCTGGAGTGTGCACTGGTTAGACAAGAGCAGTGTGTGCTCTGCCACCTGTAACAGCTCCAGAAACACCAGGAGCCAGACTGGAGTAAATAGATTTTTCACCTTTTTTTGGCAAATTTCACCCCAGCCTTTACATCTGTCATTTTGATTCTGCTGCCTGTCCCATTAGCAGGCAAGAACCTCCTTGAGGAAAAAGGGCAGACTCCAAATGCTCCATGAGCGTGAGCAGGTTCATTCAGCTGAGGGGAAGAACTGTAAAACATGGCACCCTGACTTCTAGGCTCCCTTGTGCTGGGTTTCCTTGCTCACTCCACTGCCACAGTGGAGGAGGTGGCAAGCAGAGGCTCATGTCAGTATTTGGGGTGAAGCTCAGGGTATTACTTGCAGCTCAGTGTGCCATGGTGTTTTCATAGGATTTAATCTCCAGACTGATGGTGGCTGCTTGCTTAAGATCCATTGAAAGGAGAGAAGATGGCCCAGAAATGTCATTGTATGTAGAGAGTTTTCCAGAACTGAGACAGTGAGGAGCAGGCATCTCCTTCCCAGAGTCCCAGAATGGTTTGTGCTGGGAGGGACCTTAAAGCTCATCCAGTCCCACCCCCTGCCCTGGGCACCTTCCATGGCACCACCTCACTCCCAGCCCTGTCCAGCCTGGCCTTGGACACTTCCAGAGATCCAGGGGCAGCCACAGCTTCTCTGGGCACCTGTGCCAGACCCTCACAGGAAGGAATTCCTTCCCAATATCCCACCTAACCCTGCCCTCTGGCAGTTTAAAATCACTCCTGGGCTGGTGTTCTTGCTGGGAAGGATAACCACACTAAGCTCCCTCCCTGAGGTCCCTCTTACTCTATCCATGTTCTGCTGCTTGTGGCTCCTGCAGGAGCATCTTGGTACCCAACTGAAGAGATGGAGTGTGTCCAGGGCTGTCCATGACTGCCCCCAAGTGTTGTGCTGACAAGGGAAACGGCCCAAACTTGAACAGAAGTAAAAGGGTGGGTGGAAAAAGAGAATTTTTGGGTCACTGGCCCTCATCAGCCCAGACACTTTTCATTCATTAGCAAAACAGTTTGTGGTTTGCCCTTTCACCACATCTGTTGTTGGGTTTTTCAGACTGCTGAGGCTTCAATTAGAGTTCATTAGAGACCTTGTCAATCACAGCCCTCCAGAAGTCTGCCTGAAAGAAGCTGTGCATGGTGCTGGAAATGGGCCTTGGCATGGAATGCTCTGCTAGGGGTTCAATTAGTCATTATTTGTAAGTACACTGCTCAGAGGCTGTCAGAATGTGCAAGAGGACTTCTGAATCTCTACAAAGTTTGCTGTAGGCACATGCCTTTTTAAGGACAACTAATTTAAACTGGAATAATTTTCCATGGAGCTCCTCTGGAAACTGTGAGCCTTGAAGCACCTGCCTGTGGGCCAAGTCCAAGCTGAAAGGAAGTTCCCAGAAGAGGAGAGAGAAAGGTGATTGCACTGCTCTTAAATGGGTTTGTTGTGAGGATGCTCCAGGTCAGAGGTTGGACTTGATGAACTTCAAGGTCTTTTCCAACCTAAATTATTCTGTGTGTAGTGACAGCACTTGGAGCATTAGTTCAGATGTTAAGTCACAAAAATGCTGTGGCACCTCCTTACTGCCTCACATTGTCCAGGAGCTGCTGGTTCACTGTGCTCCCAGGGAACCCTGCTGTGGATCACATCTGTTCTCAAAACCTGCTGGAAAGGGACTCTGAGGTGTTCTGTGCTTGGAAATGTCCTGGGATCAGCTGAGGGAGGTTTTGTGTGGCTCATGGAGTCCCTCTGAGTGTCAGGAGCTGTGAGGGAGGGAAGCTGGTGGAGCTCACTCTGGGTGGGCAGCAGCTCACCCTGAAAGGTCAGAACAGTCCATGGCAATTGCTCTCCTGCTTCCTTCTCTGAAGGTCAGCTGTACACAAAGTCAGCCCTCTGTGCTTTTAGCTGGGCTCTTTCTTTCCAGGAGAAATCCCAAAGAAGGATCAGCTTCTGGGCAGTGCTGCCATGGAGGGTCCCTTGCTGGGACATCTTGGCAGCCCAGGACAAGGTGCGTGAGGGGTGTCTGGGGTTGCAGCCTCCAGAGTCCTTTTGGGGTATTTTCTTCAGACACCTTCAGTGATGTGTCTTTGAGAGCTGAGGTGGCAAAGATGGAAGGAAAGTGGATTTATTGTCCTCATGGGCCATGTGCAGCACATCACAGATCTGTGGCAGGCTTGCCTTGGTGCTTTGATGGAGTGTGGAGGTTGATGCACTCTTAGTCTTGGTGAGAGTTAAGCAGGTTCCCTTAGCAATTACAAATTTCCTGCTGAATGTTTCATTTGGATGTTTGCCTGGGTGTGTATAATACAAATTAGATGAAGAATCTGGCTGACTCAGGGATATCAGCTGCCTGGCATGAAGTGGGGACAGAAAATGGTCCTCACAGGATGGACAGGCTGGCCAGGAGAGGGAGGGAGGGTGGGAGGGAGGGTTGCTCACAGCCACAGCTTCTCCCTGTCTCCCCCTGTAAGCTGGTACTGAAGCAGCAGTCATTCCCAAAAGTGAAAGCTTTCCTGAAGAACAGAACCAAGTCATGCTGCCATTGAAGAATTGAAGTGAGAGCTCTTTATAGACACAGCAGTCATAACTTTGCTGGTTATTTTTGAAGGCTCTGTTTGCAATTAAAGATCTAGGAGGTGATCAGCTCTCCTTTCTCATCACAGGGGAATACTGAAGTGTTTTTAGTAGAATGTGTTACTTTTTAGAAAATCCTGGAGTGATGAATCTTAAAATGAATAAACTGATGATTTTGAAATATTTGAGCACAGTTCAGGCTGTTGCTTCATGTGAGCTCCAGGCAAGTCCCAAATCTGCTTGCATGCCTTCAGTCACTGAAGATATATGAAGCTACAGAATTTACCCCCAGGCAAACTGCACTGCTTGGGCTGCACAGACCATAAAGAACATGAGAATGTGACTGGAGCTTTTTGTGTTTGGAGTCCAAGAGCCTGAGCACTGTGCAGCGTTGCAGGGAGAGATAAAATAATTGGATGCAGATGGCCAGCTGAGCGTCTGGTGAGGCTGGAAGATGTTTTAAACAAAAAATCAGATCCAGTCAGTGAAAGCTGAAAAAGAGGTGGTGGAAGCAGAAGTGCTTTGACAGCCCTGTGGGCTCAAAGCTGAGTCTTTGACCTGATGTTCTGCCTGGACTTGCTGACCTGTGGGATGAGCTGCCAGCAGCCAGGCAGGTTTCTAACACAAGGATTGTTGGCTAAAGAAAGGGGCTCTGGCTCTCTAAATAAATGTATGGTGGTTGAGAGCCGGTTTTTCCATTTAGTGAGTGGCTGCAAGCAGGAGCTTTTCCAGCCAGCAAAGATTACCTCTGAATATCTTGATGGTAGTTGGAGATAGCAATTAATATATGTAAACTGTTAATGTGATGCTTGGCTTAGTGCTAGCAACCCCTTTCCTGGCATGAGATTGGAAAAGGGAATTTCAATTCTGGCCTTATATCACTTATTCTTTCTATTTTTAAGCCTTTTTGTCTTCCAGGCTCCTGCCACTGCACTGCTGGTGTTAGAGACCCTTAAAATAACTGTTTAAATATCATTGGAAGGGCGTGTGTGTGAAGATGGAAACCTCCCTAACCTCTCTAAAGGATGGAGGGGAAAGCTGGGATAGAGAAATACTCACTGCAGAGAGAATGTCCTGCATATCCCTAAATTGTTGCTGGGTGTCTCCAGCCCCAGCTGGACCCTGACACAAACACTCAGGACTTCCCAAGACACTGATACCCTGTGATGGCTCCTGGGACTGGGGCTGGTAACAGGATCCAGGAGCTTCACCTGCAGGTCACAGGCACAGCCCAGGGCACTCTGGCTGTGCCTGCCAGATGGCTGCCTTTGTTTCAGGAGGGGAATCCAGCAAAAGCCCTGTTTCATCCTGCAAGGCACAGGGAGAAAGCCAAGGATCCTGTTTTATGAATGGTTCTCACCTTTTTAAATGGAGTTCCTTGAGCTGAATTAAAACATTCTGTAATTAATGTGGCATGTCTGCTATGACACAGTTAGCTGGACAAACCTGAATTTGCAACCTTGTTAATATCTGTCTTTTTTCCAGAAAAGCTCATTTGGTTTAATTTTGGTTTTGCCAGTTCTTGCAGTGCTGGAATTCAGTGCAAGGACATGAATAACACTGAGCTGTTTCCAGTATCAGTTATGTCTGAACACTAAAGTCCATTTAAGTGTCATTTCATAAACAAAGCTTCATGGTTGTGTGGCCTTTGGACCTGTGATGGATCCAATTAAGGTTTAGCACTGTGGGGATTTGTGGGAGTGACTTCACTGGTGGCTTTAGGCCCAAGATGAGTGGAGCCAGGCTTCCTTCTTGAGCTCCCACAACATTCACTAGGCTGTGCCTGCTTCTGCAGGAACAGGAAACTCTGGGGCTGTGCAAGGACTCTGAACCATGAGAATAATGCTTTATGAGAGGAAGGATCTGAGCTGGAGGTGTGCCAGAAGGGTTATTTTGTGAGAGGGCCAGGGAGCTTCCATGGGCTGGTGTGTCTTGGAGTGGTTTCCCCAACCACTGGAGCAGCTCTTCTGACTTCCTTTAATGTTGAAAATTCACAAGTGATAAAAATACTCACCTTCCTGGTGGGATTGGGCTTTCAGTTAAAAACTGCTCTCCTCACAGGCATGTTCAGATACCTGCAGGTTCAGATTCCTGCAGATGCAGATTCAAAACAGGATGGATCTGAATGACTCCTTAGCTAATTGAAGTTTGCCTCATCTTCCAAGAATTGTAGAGATGTTTGGGTTGGAGGGGTCCTTAAAGATCACCCAGTGCCACCCCTGCCATGGCAGGGACACCTCCCACTGTCCCAGGCTTCTCCCAGCCCTGTCCAGCCTGGCCTTGGGCACTGCCAGGGATCCAGGGGCAGCCCCAGCTGCTCTGGGCACCTGTGCCAGGGCCTGCCCACCCTGCCAGGGAAGGATTTCTTTCTAATCTCCAAAGTAAACTTAATCTCTTTCAGTTTAAAGTCATTCCCCCTTGTTCCTTCAGCTTCTTTAAGGAAAAAATCTTTAATTTTGCTGCATTTATTAGAGTTTTCCAGTGCGTAAGGTTCCTGTGGAGGTCAGTAACTCTGACCTCTGAATAAACATGGAAAAAGACTCTTTCTTAAGACTGGTACACCAGGAATGTTCCTGTTTCAGTGGGAGATGTGGTACATTTCAGTCAAGGCTGCTGAAGAAAACAACCACCTGGGTGTGCTCAACTGGAGGGGACACAGCCAAAATATTGTCCTGAGTGTGTGAAGTGCAGAATTTGATGCAATTCAGTGTGGTCAAAGCAAGGATGGGGGCTGTGTGTCAGACATGGAGAACTGAGGTATTACTCCTCTTCCCTGGATGAATTTGTTTTTAGATATTGTTTAAAAATACTTTAAAAACTAATGCAGAAGCAATTGTTTAATTGCTAATAAGCTCCTTGAACCGTGAAGTGAGTCCAGAAGGAACGACTGAGCTTAGCTACTCCAAAAAGGGTATGGTTTCCACTTTGGCACAAGTGATTATTTGTCTTGATAGAAGAGCAGTTGCCTTAATTAAAACACTGTCCACATACCTGGGCAGCTCTGCAGGAGAGTTTGGTTTCACAGGACAACAGGATCCTTGTTCGACACGTTTCCCTCGCTTTCTCATCCAGGTTTTCTTTCCTCTGCACTACACATCCTTTGTGTATCTCTTGGAAAAAAATATCCCCCAAACACTGTGCCCTGTTCCTTGTGAATGATGCTGTTATTCCAGGCTGAGCCCCAGATCTCCTTTTTTTCTTGCCAATTTACAGTGAGGGTGGTCTCACTCCCTGAGTGGCCAGAGCCACCAGAAGAGATGGCTGAGAGCTGATCTGGTGAACAAGGGTGCCCTAGGGCCAGGTGACATTAATGCTGGCCTCTAGCTGGAGATACAAGGTGCAGATTGTGTTCTGCATGTGACCTTGCAGTGCCTGGAGTGGGGAGAGATTGTGTCAGAACAAAGGTGGGAGCCCAGTCTTTGCTTATAAAAGAACCTCATCCTCTAGTGTTTGCAGCACAGTGACATTTATTTGTAGTGCAGTGCTAAATGGAACCAAATCACTGCTTTGGTGTTTCAGTTTGCACTGAGGAGTGGCTTCATTCTTGTGTTTCTAAATTGAAGACAAAAATCCACATGTAATGACTGCTGTAGATAAGTGCTCAGGCACCTGAGTGAGTTTTGGCTCTTCAGTTAACACAGAACAACCTTAACAAGAAAAATTAACAACACAAATCCACTGTTGTTGAAAACTCAGAGCATCAGATGCCTTCCAAGCAGAGTTGCCTTTGCTGGGATCAGAAGATAAACTGAATCCTGCAAGAGTCTGAATGTGCACAACAGTAATTTAAATGATTTAGTAAGATTCAGTTTAAATGTTTTAATAAGATTCAACACTCGACATGGAAAAGAATCCAAAGGACCTAAATTCAGAAGGAATCATAGTCTCATGAACATAAACCTGAAGTGTTTAAAGCTGCAAATTACCTTGTTCAAATTATTGCCTTTGCCTTGTAAGCAATTTTCAAGAGTAGAAGAGGAAAGGCAGTGTGCATAAATTGTAAATTCATTCTTAGGAAGTACAGTTGATGTAATAAATGGTATAAAAATAACATTCTTGGGGTAACTGTACCTCACTTTGGTGCTTTTCCAATAATTAGTATTACACTAATAGTTCCATCAGCTGGAATATCTGTTCTTTTTATAAATACTGTCAAAATTCTCTAATATTTCCAAACTAGATGAGTGGGGTTTATTGTGTTTTATTCTGAAAGACAAGAAGGGAAAAAATAGATTGCCTGAAGTCTTGTGGAGTGTCTGTACCAAGGAGATGGGATATACAGCTTGTTTTACAATGCAGGGTTATAATACAGTGCAGTATTATATTCTAGTTTGTGTGTGATATAATGCAGTCACTGTTATGGCTGTAGGAATAACCACAGCCCTCAGAAATTGGGAAAGAGACCCTGCTCACGAAGATTTGTTACCAAATCATCCACAGATAAGTTCAGTTCAGTAGATTGCATCTTAAAACAACAATGGGTTACAAGTTCCTTCTAGTCAATATGGGATTGTGCTCTGAGCCCTGCAGAAACCCCACACCAGGCATGTGCTGTTCTTAAAAGAAAGTTAAATCTAGAAGTTACTTGTGAGGGGTTTTTATAAGGGCTGTGAATTCAGCTTTTCTGCAGGGGAATCAGCTCAGGCTCGGTTGGGGTTTTTGTGAGAAGGCTTTGTGTGGATATTTGGGGTTGGAGGAGTGCACAGTGAGGCCTCTCCTGCTCCCTTACCACACGTGTAGTGTGGGCTGTGCCCAAAGAACCAGAGTGGAAGCAGAGACTGGGGAAAAGCCACTTCCCCCCAGTTCTGTTTCCATCCCTGCTGCTCATCCCAAAGGCAGCTCAGAGGCAGAGTCTGTCCCTGGGCACGTCCCTGTGCTGAGGGGCTGCTGGCCAAGGGCTGTGCTCCACTGGTCCCCTCTGCATGCAGCTCCAGGGCTGGGCTCTCTCTGAGGCCAGGCAGGCAGACTGAGATGCTGTCAGCCTGAAGAGTCAGCCCAAAATCAATGGTTAATGGGGAGGAGAAGGAAGGGACAGGGGATTCCACCAGATGTGCTCACAGATTGATCATTTCACCTGCCTTGTGCCCACACTGCTGATTTGGATCAGCCCCTGTTGGGTTGTCTGGTCTCAGGAAAAGGAGGAACTTCCCTAAAAGCTGCTGCTGCTGCTGCTTGTCCACTTGTGTTTACCCAGAAATGTGTTGTAGGTTTGAGGCCTCCTCAGCCAGACCTACAGGTACCAAAGGAGGAGCTCTGAGAGCCCCGAGCTGGGTTAAGCCCTGAACTGCCCTGGGCTCTGCAGTTCTCATTCATGGCCATGTTACAGTCTGTAGAGACTAAAATAAAAACACTCAGATGAATATTTCAGCTTTTTCAGCACTTTACCAACCATGTCTTGGTTTGCCTCTGATTTTTTGTGTTTAAGGATAGATTGTGTGGGTCAGGTGTTGGATCACTGGGAGGGACCTTAAAGCCCATCCAGTGCCACTCCTGCCATGGGCAGGGACACCTTCCACTATCCCAGGTTGCTCCAAAGTTGTTTGATCCAACCTGGCCTTGGACACTTCAGGGATGAGGCAGCCACAGTTTGTTTTGTCATTTCCATTTAGGATTTTTTTTTTTATTTTTCACAGTCACATTGGTTTATGTGTGTCTCTGCTCACTCTGACTGTCATCCTCTGTACTGCCTTGTACTTGGGGTTAGGAATGTTTTTGTTCCAGGCAGTTTGATCTCTTCTGTCCTGTCTAGTGCATTAAAATCATTTCAGGGCTGTTGCACCCCAAATTTGGTTTTTCTCCTCCAGGCTTCTTTCCTTTGAGATGGTGCTAATCCATTCACTGAATCAATGGCTTGAAGAGAAGAAAGCACATTTCCATGTTTTCTTTATTCCTCCCTCCCCCTCTTTTCATTTCTTATGAGTTGTGAATTCATCACTCCATGATTAATTTTGCCCTTGATTGCCTTTTGTCTCCAGTCTCAGTTAGGTTTTCATCTCTATGATGCAGAGTGATCTGTAGAAGACATTCCACACTGCTTATTCCTTTCTTGTTTTATTAGCACATTGTTACCAATCTGTTCAAGAACTTTCCAGTTGTGCTGTGGTGTCACAGACACATTTTATGAACAATCCTTTCCTTAGGATTTTTCCTCCCGAGAAGCTGAGAGGCCTCAGGAACAAAATGTACCCAATGGTTATCTGCTGCTGTGGAATGCAACAGGTGCATCTGGGATTGGGCTCATGTGGTTGTTTCTAATTAATGGCCAATCACAGCCAGCTGGCTCAGACTCTCTGTCTGAGACAAAAGCTTTTGTTATGATTCTTTCTTTTTCTATTCTTAGCCAGCCTTCTGAGGAAATCTTTTCTTCTATTCTTTTAGTATAGTTTTAATATAATATATCATAAAATAATAAATCCAGCCTTCTGAAACATGGAGTCAGATCCTGGTCTCTTCCCTCATCCTCAGACCCCTGTGACACGGTCACACTGTGGTCCTGCTGTGTTGTTGGAAAGGACATTTTGCTTCAGTCCATTTCTCTGGCAGTGAGGTCTGGGCTGTGTTCCAGCAGGAAGCACACCTGCCCTGCTTGGTTGATGCCAGCAGCTGCAGCAACGGTTGCTGGTGGTCCCTGGGCTGGGGCACAGGGCTGCACATGGCTTCAAGTGTGTGCAGGGACACGAAGCCTCGTGTCCCTGCAGGGCGTCACAGGCCCTGTGCCACGCTGGGAGCACAGCTTGTCTTTGTCCAGGGGCAGGGCAGGGGGGCAGCTGGTCCTGGATCCATGGGGGGCTGTGCAGGATGCAGGAGGTGTGTGGGATTTGACATGTGCACACACACACACACACAGACATGTTTATTCTCCTTAGCCAGCCCGGTCATCCTTGGCTACTGGAAACTGCTGTGAGCTTGGGAAAGCTCACTCCAGGCTAGGGATGGGGGATTCCTTCAGCAGCTCCCTCATTCCCACTGCTCTGTAAATATTTACTTTTATCCACCAGCCCTGGACAGTCACTGCCTGGCTGCCTTGGCACAGAGTGAATTGGAGTGTATGTGTGTGTGTCTGTGTGTGTGTGTGTGTCTGTCTGTATCTGTGTGTCTGTGTGTGTGTGTCTGTGTGTTTGTGTGTGTCTGTGTGTCTGTGTGTGTGTGTGTGTGTCTGTGTGTCTGTGTGTGTGTGTGTCTGTCTGTCTGTGTCTGTGTGTGTGTCTGTGTGTGTGTGTCTGTCTGTGTGTGTGTGTGTGTGTCTGTGTGTCTGTGTCTGTCTGTGTGTCTGTGTCTGTGTGTCTGTGTCTGTGTGTGTGTGTCTGTCTGTGTGTGTGTGTGTGTGTCTGTGTGTCTGTGTCTGTGTGTCTGTCTGTGTGTGTGTGTCTGTGTGTGTCTGTGTGTGTGTGTGTCTGTCTGTGTGTGTGTCTGTATGTCTGTTTCTGTGTGTGTCTGTGTGTGTCTGTCTCTGTGTGTGTGTGTCTGTGTGTGTCTGTGCGTGTGTCTGTGTATGTGTCTGTCTGTGTGTCTGTGTGTGTGTGTCTGTCTCTGTGTGTGTGTGTCTGTGTGTGTCTGTGCGTGTGTCTGTGTATGTGTGTCTGTCTGTGTGTCTGTGTGTGTGTGTGTGTGTCTCTGTGTGTGTGTCTGTGTGTGTCTGTGTCTGTGTGTCTGTGTGTGTCTGTGTGTGTGTGTGTCTGTGTCTGTGTGTCTGTCTGTGTGTCTGTCTGTGTGTCTGTCTGTGTCTGTGTGTGTCTGTGTGTGTCTGTGTGTATGTGTGTCTGTCTGTGTGTCTGTCTGTGTGTGTGTCTGTGTCTGTGTGTATGTGTGTCTGTCTGTGTGTGTGTGTCTGTATGTGTCTGTGTCTGTATGTGTGTCTGTCTGTGTGTCTGTGTGTGTGTTGAGGTGTGCAGGGCCACACCAGTGCTTTGGTCATGAAACCTGAAATTACTGGAGGTGGGAGCACAGAGCTGTGTTGGAAGTGAAATGATTTCTTGAAGAGTTTTGGCTTTGGGACTGATGTGGGCTGTAAATAACAGAATCTGTTCTTTGGGGTGCCAGTGCCTTCCAACCTTTACATGTTGCCCTCTCTGCCCCCTGCAGGTCCCCAGCCTGTGTGAAGATCTCCTCTCCTCTGTGGATCAGCCCTTGAAGATTGCACGGGACAAGGTGGTGGGGAAGGATTATCTATTGTGTGACTACAACAGAGATGGGGACTCCTACAGGTGAGTTCCCCAGAGCTGGGGCTGCCTGCTGCTCTCTGAAGGGCATCCATGGGCAGGCCTTGCAGCCCCTTCTCCCTCTTATTTTCAGCCAAAAAAATATCAGTCATGTAAAGATTTAGAGCCCCAAATGTGCTGTTGTTATCGTGCTAAAGGGGGTGACTGATGTATTTCTCTTTGTTTTCTGTATTCTGGATTGAAACCAGTCAATTCTCTAGCAGAACTGGCCTTGCTAGGAAATTAGACCATTGCAAAGTTATAAAATCTCTGGAATGGATAATGACAGAAAAGAGATGATGCAAGCCATGGGTTTAAACAAAATCATCTTCAGCTTGTACAAAACAGGGGGGATTTGCCAGCTGGGAAAGGTTCTTTCACTCCATATTTTACAAGGAATTGACTGACTTTGGACTCAGTGTCATTAGTTCTGTTTGAAAATCTTGGCCCAAGTTTTTACCCAAGAAAAGGAATCCCCATCTACCAAAATAGCTGATGTATTCTGAGGGCTGGAGACAAAACCAGTAGAAATACTTGAACCCTATGAGCTGTGTATAATTATAATTAATTTTGAAGCAGGAGGGGCTGTAATACTGGAATGGTACAATCAGGTTTCAGTGTTTTGGCTGCCACACTGAGCACAGTCTCTCTTTTCATATGTTTCCCTCTACCTTGCCATTAGGATGAAGTTTTTCATTTATGTTAAAATCATCCCTTCCCTTTCTCACATTGCCTGACTTTCCTTAATGGCTGTAGTGACAGTGGCAGAGTTCCAGATATTTAATATAATAATCATGAGTTTACAGTCCAGAAACCTTTGTGACTTTTATTCTTTCCCTTAACAAAGGGTGCTGGGCTCTGAGGTAAGGACCCCACTCATCTCCTGCCCTGAATTACCAGCTCAGCCATCCTGCTGCTTCTGGGGATGATTCTCAGGCTTCCACTTGTCTCTCCTTTCATAATTTACATTTTAGTGCTTGGAATTATCTCCAGGAAGAACCTCACTTTGCTCTGTGTAGATTTGATGTAGTGTTTTACATTCATCTGGCCAGAATGTTTGAAGAATTGTGTTTCAAAGTGGAGTTTCAGAAAATATTTTTTAACAAATCTTTTTTCTTTGGCTCAGGCATCAGTGCAGAAGCAGCTGAGCTTGCAGAGGATTTGAGATGAATTGGTTCAGTTGCTGTGAGTGCAGGGAAGGTCCCTCTCTAATGTGAAGCACGTGTGTGTGGATGATTTACACAGAGAACATGCTGAGATACATTTTGTCCTAGAAACAAGAGATGGAGAATGAGAGTGGATGCAGAGTTTGACAGTGCCTCTGGGTTGTGGCTGAGTGTAAATCCTAAAGAGTTGTTTAAAATCTAACCTATTGCAGGGGGCCAGCAAGTGAGCAGGACCCCAAGGTGGAGTGTGCCTCATGTTCTTTAGGGCACTAATCTCATATTTAGAAACTATTCCAACCTTCCACAGAAGAGCCTGGTGCCTTCTCTAAAAGCATTTTGCATGAATTTTGTGTGCCCCAGCTGGCTAGATCCACATTAGCAGCTACTTTCATTGAATCAGTTCTGAATTAGGAGATAAAATAGGAGTTCAGAGCTTCTGCCCCCATGAGATGTGCCCACAGCTGCAGCCCCTCTGGCACATGCAGGAGGGGGAATTAAATCCTGAATTTCTTGTGGATCTTTCAAGAGATGCTTTCTCCCTGAAGCTGTGATGTTTCTTGCAGCCCCTTTGCATCCTGCTCAGGCTGCTGATGTGGGCATCAGTCACCAGAGACACAGGGAGCTGGAAAAGGCACTGGTTAGACACTAATGGGACACTGTGCAATCACTAATGACCCTGTGGTAATTAGGGCACATGACAGCCCCTCCTCTAAGGTCAGTGTCACTCTTGCCTCTGAAATTTGCTCCATCTCTTTCTGAGAAGGTATTAAATAGCTACAAGGAAGCAGGAGGAATTTGGTTTTTAAAATCACTTTGAAATTTTCGGGACTTATTAAGTAATGAGGTTTCAGAAAAGCTCTTTCATTTGTTCCTCTAGAACAGGCACCATGTGTTAATTGCTGGCAGGAAAGAATCCTGCTCCCAAGGCTTTGGATTCAGGCATTCTGGATTGAAGTGATTCTTCCTTCTGGAATTGATTGGTCTCAGCTCTGATTCATGAAGTAAATTCTTTCCTTCAGCACACAGCAGAAGCCTTTGAAACCCCAGCAGCTCTGCCCTGTGCATGTTAATCCCATTCTGTGCCTGTGTCCAGACACTGCTTCACCTCATCAAATCTGCACTTGTTACTGGGAAGTGCCTCTTATACTAATTTAATCAATTAGGCCAAGGCCTAGGAGGAGTTCACTGGGCTTTTAAAAGCTTTTGATATTTCCACAGCCATTTTCCAGAGCCACACGCTCCATTAGAAGTCCCAGGGAATGTTATTCCCTGCCTGACACGTGCTGCATCCCCAATTCCTGCACTCTCCAAGCTAAACACCTTTCCTTCCTATTGGACAAGTTGCTAATTGCATTTCTTTTAGCAAGAAATACTTTTTATCCAAGTATTTCCAAGCATTCCCTGGTCAGCTGAGCCTCGCTGTCCTTCAGCAGAGGAGGTGGGGCTGGGTACTCAGACTTTCTCATGGGATTCCAGTTTTATAGGGCTGGGTTTTTCCAGTGGCTTTGCAATTTGACTGGGAATTTACCTGGAAAAAAAGCAGCTGTGGGAAGTGAATATCCTAATGCTTAGCCCATCACAGTTTAGTCTTTCCTTATGTTTAGACAGACTTGGTTTGCTTCATGTCAAATGTGGATCAGACTAAAAGGTGGATTTTGGAGTCTCCTTGGATCTTCATAAATAGATAATTTTTATTTTCTTCATATTATTAAATCCTGCTTGTGGGAGTCTCACAGGTACTTCTGTGAATGCTCCTGGAATAACAAAGGTTTGTGAAGGATATCAAGCAGTCATGGAATCCACATTGTGAAGGCAGAGCTTTTATTAATTTTATTTTTTAATATTAGACTTCAAGGTCCCTGACTTTGTCCATACATTTCCACTCGAAGTGTGTTTGATCACTCTGTTAAATGGAATCCTTATGGGGAATTTGGGGCCAACAACACTGAAACCTGTTAGCTGAAACACAAACCATTCTCTTTTGGGGAAATTAGAGGTCTGACTTTTGAAATTTAAGTGCTTGTCCATCTGTCTTTCTTCAAATAGCCTCCAGTTAAGTGTTTAAATGTGTTGTGAGTGCATTTCCACAAAAATAAAAAATACAGGGCTGTGTTAGGAGGGTTTTTTTGTTGGTAAAGCTGCTGCTGGCTCCAGCTGGAATGGGATGAAAATGGCACAAGCTGCTGGCTGGAAGGGTCTGTTCTGGCTGCCCCCCAGTGCCATTCTGCAGCCAGGGGAAGAGTTTTGGGGTTTGCACTTGGAGCATCTCCCAGTGGTTCTGCAGGAGCTCCCTGCTCACCCTCTGCAGCAGATGGGAGCACCAGGGGGTGTTTATGTGAATCTGTCCCAGATTTCAGAGATTTTAGGTAAAGAAATAAAGAAAGAGCTGAGAAGGGAGCTGATCCCTGTGTGTCCCTGCCTGCAGGGAGGGCTCTGAGCAGGCTCTGCTCCCTGGGACCCAGCAGTGGCACCAGAGGAGCAGGCAGGGACTGATCCAGGGAGCTCCACCTGAACATGAGGAGGAGGAACTTTACACCCTCTGGGACACATTGCCCAGACAGGCTGGGAGGGTCCCTCCCTGAGGATGTTCCAGACCCGTCTGGACTCAATCCTGTGCCCTGGGCTGGCCCTGCTGGAGCAGGGAGGTGGCACCAGATGAGGCCCTGTGGGCCCTTCCAGCCTGACCCAGCTGGGATCCTGTGGCTGGTGACTCCTCTCCAGAGCAACCACATTTTAAGCAGCTGTTTAAAATCACAAAACCCCAGAATTACTGAGGTTGGAAAAACCCTCCAAACCCATTTAGTCCTACCTTGACCAGTCCCCAACTCAGAGCACTGAGTGCAATATCCAGGTCTTCCTTGGACACCTCCAGGGATGGGCACTCCAGACCTCCCTGGGCAGTTCCAAGGCCTGAGCCCCCTTTCCATGGGGAAATTCCTGCTGCTGTCCACCCTGAGCTCCCCTGGCCCAGCCTGAGGCCGTTCCCTCTGCTCCTGTCCCTGTTCCCTGGAGCACAGCCCGACCCCCCCGGCTGTGCCCTCCTGGCAGGAGCTGTGCAGAGCCACAGGGGCCCCCCTGAGCCTCCTTTGCTCCAGGCTGAGCCCCTGCCCAGCTCCCTCAGCCTCTCCTGGGGCTCCAGCCCCTTCCCCAGCTCCATTCCCTGCCCTGGACACGCTCCAGCCCCTCCAGGCCCTTCTTGTGGTGAGCGCCCAGAACTGGACACAGCACTGAGATAGAACCATGACCTGAAAACATCACTTGGGTGGATGTGACACAACAGCTCCACTTTCCCTGGTGTCACCTTTCCTGTCAGGTGTGGTTGGCAGGAGTTGTGGGGGCAAAGCAGAAGCTGGGCTTTGTGTTTTGTACCACACAGGTGCCAGACCCCGCTGCCTTTCTGAGAAATGAGTGACAGAGAGAAAAAACCTTTCCCTGTGGCCAGCACTGGGACCTGGTGCTGCAGCCAGGGGCTGGAAAAGGGAGTGGGGAAAGGGGAGAGAAATGGTAGAGGTGCTTTTCCTTGAGCCAGCAGTGTGATATGTGGAAGTTGGTTACTGCAAGGGGAAATGAAAAGCAAAATGCAGGTTTCTAGAATGGGAGTTATAAAAGCCTCAAGCAGATGGGCAAAGGGTTCCATTAATCTTTTAATACCAAATCTTTCATTAAGAACACAAAAATCTCTTCCACACCTGCAGAAATTGTAGTAAAACCTGCAGCTTTACAAACCCTGTTAAATCCTTCAAACTGTTCAAAGGGTTTCCCAATGTTATGCTGAAGGTAGAGTTTATTTCAAAGCAGAGTAGTGGAGGAAAATGTGAACCTTAATCATAGCCAGCAGTGTTTGGCTGAAATACTGTCAGATCCCAAATAAACTACACAATCGATTTGTATTTGCATGAAAACAGGTTTTAATATTTAATGTTCAACAGCTGAAGCCTTGTTGTTGAATATATAAGAAGGAACAGATTGAAACACAATTTTTTTTTAATATAGAAAACCTGAAGCCAGGGAATGGCCCCAAGGTGAGTTTTGAGGGCTCAGTGTCCCCTTTTTGCCAGTGTTTGAAATGGCTGTGGAGAGTGCAGCTCTTACAGGTAGATTGCTCCGGGCACCTTTTGGGTTTTTGTGGAAGTTCAGCATCTGTGGATGAGCTCAGACCCATCAATATTAAACCTTTCAGAGCCATGGCATACCCTGAGCTGGAAGGGACCCCCAAGGACCATCCAGGCCAACTCCTGGCCCCGCACAGACACCCCAACAATCCCTGGGAGTGTTGTCCAGATCCTCCTGGGAGCTCTGGCAGCCTCGGGGCTGTGAGCAGACTCTGTCTCCTTGTCTCAGTTTGAAAAGCCAGGTGTCTGCTGAGGAAGGCAGGAGCCTCCCCTGAAATGGAAAATGTAAACCCCCTCCTTCCAAATTATTATAATTTTGAAATTAAGGGACTCTCAGGTAAAGATATGGGAGTAGGAATAACAGCTCTTTACTAGGAAAATTTAAAATACAAATGTTATAGTACAAATAAAAAAAAAAACTATGGACAGAGTCAGAACAGGCCCTGTCCCCCTGTGTGTCAGGGGGTGGCACAGCCCCATCCCATGGGGGCTCAGCCCTCCTGCAGTGCCAGCTGTGGCTCTGCTGGAGCAGGGATCCTGCACAAGGGGGGATTTTCCTCTGCAGCTCCAGGGCTGCTGCAGATGGGCCTGGGCTCCCTCTGGCCATGCAGGGCAGCAGAAGCTGCTCCTCTGGCAATGCACTGGGCAAAGGCTGCCCTGGTGTCCCAAATCTCAGATTGTACCCAGGTAGGAATGCTTGGCTCCTCCCCTGGGCGCAGCATCTCCCCATGGGATGCTGGGATTGGATCAGCCCTGCAGGGACACTCAGTGGCCATGGACAGCAGAGATCTCCTGGAGGGAGGATTGGCTGTGGGAGAGATAAAGAAAACTGCCCAATGAGCAGAGATAACTGCCCCACAGATAGGAATGGAACACACAGCCCCATTTCCAGCCTAAGACACTGTTGTCTGTTTTTCTGTCCCCTGGTGTGACTGTCCCTTGTGTCCCTGCAGGTCACCGTGGAGCAACAAGTACGACCCCCCCCTGGAGGACGGTGCCATGCCCTCGGCTCGCCTGCGCAAGCTGGAGGTGGAAGCCAACAATGCCTTCGACCAGTACAGAGACTTGTATGTCAGTCCTACCCTCTGAGCCCTGTCTGTCTGTCTGTCTGTGTCCCTGGGGCAGGCTGGGGGGAGGCAGTGCTGGGTTTGTGGTGCTAGACGTGATGAAATCTCTCAGCTGGTGCCAAAGGCAGGTGCTGAGGTGCTTTCCCACCCCTTCCCCCTTGAACAGATTGATGCTGTCTCTGTCCTGGCATGACCTGGCTTCTCTTTGATCTCTAAGTTCTGGCTTAAACCATCTGCAGTTTCCATTCCCTCAAGGCTGTACTCTTAAAAAAAATCTCTATGTGCAGCAGCAGCTCTCACATGTCCCAGTGAAAGGACAGGCACTGAAGTGCAGCAGTTGGGCAGGGATTGATGTGCTTCTGCTGCAGGGTGCTTGTTTCAGGCCCTGTCTTATGAAAGAGGTGTAAAACAAAGGAATTAACGGGGCCTGTGTGGGCTCAATGTAGATTAGGCAGTGGCTTTTTAAAGCAGCAAGAGGAAACTGTCTGGGTGAGTTACCAGTTGAACAATTTTCTGTAAATTGGGGCTGTGCTGGTCCTGCACTGAACTTACCTCCACATCCTTGGGATGTGATCAAGTTCAGCTGTGGGCTCTGTGGTCTCCTAAGCAATGCTGGGGTGGAAAGTGATGCTAAAACTGCACAGCAAGTGAGTGTTGGGAAGCAAAATGAACCAGTGTGTCCTTTATTGGGACACACTCTCAGGGAGGTGTCTAAAGCCTGTGAACAAAGTGAACAAACTTCATTGCTGCTTCATGTTGCCTGAAAAGGGAGATAAAACACAGCCTTAGATATAGTTTATCACATTACAGTGCTGACAGAAGCACATTAAAAGGGACTTTTCTTGCTGGGTTCTGTGGCTCAGTGTAAATGCAGCCTGTCCAAATGTGTTAAAACATCACACTTCTGTTACAGGTATCAAATCTTTACTTCTTTTTGTGCATTATTTTCATAGCTCTCCAACTTCTCTTGTAAGTAACAGTTGTTATTGGTATCTGAACTGACTGGAAGAAAGGAATTTTGCATATTCAGCAAAGCCAAATTTGCAGTTACTCCCCAGATGCAGAACAGAGCAGGACCAATAAGATTTTTAATACCCTGAGATGAAAATGGGGAGGTTTTTGGAACCAAGGTTGTCTTTTTAAATCCCCCTCTGCTCAGATGACCATGAAGTTATGGCTGGATACAAAAACTTCTTTAAACAGCTTGAATTGGCTGAAAGGAAGGCACAGGGCAGGTTTCTGACTGAGGTGAATCTGCTGAGCCCTGCTCAGCGTGGGGTACAGCAGTACCTTTATATAACAGTCTTCATGTATTGTGTGGAAGGGAAAGGTGATTGTTCCAAATTCCACCTTTCTGTTTGTCAGTGCAGGTTTTACAGGCAGGAATGGTCAGAGGGGACCCAGGAGGGATCACAGCCAGGAGGACAGGCCAGACCATGGGCACAGGTGCCAGCACAGAACCCTTCAGTGCCTGTTGTGATCCCAAAAGTGGAGGAGGAAAAGAGGACAAGGGTAGCTTAATGTTTGGCTGAACAGTGTAAAAAAATTGTGGCATTTGTGGAAAGAATTTGGAAAGTTAAGGAAACTTAACCTCAGTGCCTGAAGGGTTTGTTGTGCTTAAAATCAGGATTTGTTCTTTACCTCCAACAGAGGTGTGGAGAGGAACAGGCTTTTGTTCTTGCAGTTGGGCTCTGCAGTTTTCTGAACAAGACAATTGGATTTTTGTGTTTTGACAGCAGAAGCTTAATTTTTACTTGGAGATCAGAGGGTGGAAATTCAGAGGTGGAAACAAATACCAGCTTCTCTCAGTGCTGCTCTTGCCAACACGTTGGGTTGGGAATGGCTGCAGCAATTCCTCATGGAGCAGCTGCTGGAGCTGCCCCTGGGCAGGGCTGTGGTGGCAGGGATGTCACCCCATGGGTGGCAGGGGTGGCAGTGGCAGGGGTGGCACTCCATGGGTGGCAGGGATGTCACCCCATGGGTGGCAGGGGTGGCAGTGGCAGGGGTGTCACTGCCTGGGCAGGGCTCTGGTGGAAGGGCTGGCAGTGGCAATGGCAGGGATGTCACTGCCTGGGCAGGGCTGGCACTGGCAGGGATGTCACCCCATGGGTGGCAGGGGTGGCAGTGGCAGGGATGGCACCCCATGGGTGGCAGGGGGGCAGTGGCAATGGCAGGGATGTCACCCCATGGGTGGCAGGGATGTCACTCCATGGGTGGCAGGGATGGCAGTGGCAGTGGCAGGGATATCACCCCATGGGTGGCAGGGATGGCAGTGGCAGTGGCAGGGATGGCACTCCATGGGTGGCAGGGATGGCAGTGGCAGTGGCAGGGATGTCACCCCATGGGTGGCAGGGATGTCACTCCATGGGTGGCAGGGATGGCAGTGGCAATGGCAGGGGTGTCACCCCATGGGTGGCAGGGATGTCACCCCATGGGTGGCAGGGATGTCACTCCATGGGTGGCAGGGATGGCAGTGGCAATGGCAGGGGTGTCACCCCATGGGTGGCAGGGATGTCACTCCATGGGTGGCAGGGATGTCACCCCATGGGTGGCAGGGATGTCACTCCATGGGTGGCAGGGATGGCAGTGGCAGTGGCAGGGATGTCACTCCATGGGTGGCAGGGATGGCAGTGGCAGTGGCAGGGATGTCACTCCATGGGTGGCAGGGATGGCAGTGGCAGTGGCAGGGATGTCACCCCATGGGTGGCAGTGGCAATGGTAGGGATGTCACCCCATGGGTGGCAGGGATGGCACTGCCTGGCTGCTGGAGCTGGGAGCTGCCCCTGGCAGTGCCTGTAGAGCCAGCAGTGGGGCTGGGCCAGGCAGGGTCCATGGAGGTGTCACTGCCCTGGCAATGTCACTGCTCTGGCAGTGGGCAGGGAGGGCTCAGGGCATCCTGGGCCAGGAACCAGTGTCCTTCCCAGCTCCAGGGCCAGGCACAGCAGAGCTTTTCCAGCACTGGGAGATACTTCGGGCTCCTTGATGGATTAATGAAAGAGCTAAGCATGCTGGCAGCCCTCAGGACTGTGTCTTTTGTGGAAATTCTGGTTACTGTTAGATGGGGAGATCTCTGCCAGGTTCACCCTCCAGGAACAGGGATCAGTCTGTAGGCAGTGTGCAGAAAATCTGCATTTTGAGTTGACCTGCAGAGGCTTTCATTGTTTCTGCTCTCTCTGGTGAGGTTGCCTGCCCACACAGATCCTTCACAGGGGACACCAGGCTAATTGATACTTCACATTACAAATTCTTTTAAAATGCCAGTTTAAGTGCAGTGGCTGCAGATGAAGAGGATGAAAATGGTGCTGAGGGAGAAGCCTCAAATCTGACACATCAGCTCCTCACCAGCAGTCCCTTAAGAGGCTCTTCTGTCCCTCTGTGGGGCAGAGAATGTTCCTGAGCTGCCTCTGTAGCCACAGCTGCTGTTTTATGAAAGAGAGGTAACAGTGAATACAGAATTAATCACAGCACTCACATGGAACACCAGATCCAGCCTGCCTGAATTTCCTGGACTGTTCAGGCTTTTTATTCCTGTAATGAGAGTTTCTGCTGGCTTTTTCAGAGTAAGTCATGCCTTTGTGTCCAGACTTGCTAGACAGCTTCTGCTGTCCCAGCTTGCTCCAAGCCCTGTCCAGCCTGGCCTTGGGCACTGCCAGGGATCCAGGGGCAGCCACAGCTGCTCTGGGCACCCCTGTGCCAGGGCCTACCCACCCTCACAGACAGGAATTTCTTCCCAATATCCCATCTAACCCTGCCCTCTGGCAGTGGGAAGCCATTCCCTCTTGTCCAGGGTCTCTCTCCATCTTTCCTGTTGGCTCCTTCAGGCCCTGGAAGGCTCCACTCAGGTCACCCCAGAGCCTCCTCTCTCCAGGCTGAACAATCCCAGGTCTCTCAGCAGTTGCTGTGCACAGGGCTCACTTCCCTCCTGAGCTTCCAAACACACCTGGTGCAGCTCATCCCAGCATCTGTAGATAAATGGGCCCTTTTGGAACATCTCCAGCCCACTCTGCTCTCCCCCTGTGGTCCCAACCTCCCCTGGATCAGCTCCCCTTTTACCTTTTACACAGAAAGTGCTGATATCTCACAGGATTCCTCTCAGGCCTCTCCCAGCACTTCAGATTGCTTCAGTTCTTCCTTGTGTCAATCCCATTTGGCCCACACACCTTTCCTTTTTAGATTTCTCTTTTCATCAGGTGTGGTAAGTCTCCACCTACGTTCAGTGAGTCACTGCATTGTGTTTGCCATTTCCCAAGGGGCTGGCACCTGCTGTCGTGGGTGTTTTGAGGGAAACAGCCTGGTATGGGTTTGTTAACAGTTTGTGTGCAATAATCCGCTCAGATTTGCTTGCTAGAGACCTTAATATTCAATTTTGTCCCCAAAAGCTTAATGGCCACTGAGTGACTGTAGTGTGAAAATGAGATTGGGGAAGTCTTGTAGTATTGCATGTAATAAAATCATTTAAACTGGAGAAGAACAATTCTGCTGAGCCTTCAGTGCCTGTGAACCAGTGCTGAACTGGCCTTAAGTGTCTGTTTTAGTGCAGACTACCTTTAGTATCTCTGGAGTTCCCCACCTTTCCTTTCTGGAGGTATTTGGGTTAAAGAGGAATTACACCAGGTTTCAGTTCCCTCTCTGTCCTCTGTGTTAAACAACAAGCATGTTTCTTGGTTATCTGTTTTACCAAAATCCATGTCACTTTCCCAAAAAACAACTGTTCCCTTTCCATCTCCTGCTGCCAGGTTTAACTCCAGCAGTGCCTGGAGCTAATGCTCTGGCATGTTTGTGTTCAGTAGGTTATTATTCCCAGATGGAACTCTAATATCTTACACCACTCACTTAGAGCCTTGGCTTTCCACTTCCAATATGGTGAAGATAATTTCTTCCAACACATGGTTGTAATTTATTGCCCTTTGCTTGACGTGTGTGTGCTTGATTGAAATCAAAGCGTAATGAGGACCAGGGCAGCTGCTTAAATCTCCCTATTTTAGATTCTGCCTTCCCTTGTTTGGGGTTGGAGATAATCAGGCCTTTAATTAAGTAATCTAATGGCTCTTTGTTGTCTGGAAGAAATAATTTCTGAAGTGATTAAATAGACCTCCCCTGGGAAGGATGCTGCTGATCTGTCTGCAAACAGGATGAGTTTTGGCAACTTTGGACTGGTTTAGTGACTGACATACATTTAGAAAGCTCTTCCTTCTTTTTTCCATGGCTTAAATTGGATTTATTGGTCTTTTGATTTTTAACAGCTTTAGAAAAAGATAAAACATCATCTTAATCATTCTGCTGCTGGAAAATGTTTGTATTGATTAAGATTTTGAGTTTCCTCAACAGAGTGAGAATGAAACCTTTTGAACTTCTGCTTCTGTCTCTGTTTTGATGTTGATCCATTTACAGTTTGTTATATTAGAGCTCTGGACCAGGAATTTGGTAGGAGTGGAAGGAGGTCTGGGAGAGGATTGACCTCTGAAATGTCTTTGTTGTGTGTAATCCTCTTATTATTGAATTTTGATTGGAATCTGGTCCAGGATAGTGATTCCAGTTTTGGATAGTGTTAGCAATGCTGAGGTGGCAGCCAGGGCTGTGCTCTTTGCAGTGTGGGGATATTCCTGTCCTGTGGATAGAACCCAGGTGTTCTTTGCAGCCAGCTGAGCATCCAGTGCCTTTCCCTGCTCTGGAGGAGGAATTCTGAGCCCTGTGCCTCAGGAATGTGGGGCTTGAGGAGCCTTTGGCCAGAGTTTGGGCAGGCACAGCAGTGAAGTCCCAGTGACAGATGAGTTTGCCCTTTCATTTTTAGAGTGCTAAGGGCTGAGTGTATTTTTTATTTTTATTACTCTGTTTAATCTTGTGGAACAGCCTGGCTTTGCTGGGCTCAGGGATGTCTCATTTTGTGCCATCATCTCTACTGAGCATGTTCAGATGTCCCATAAACTGCTGGATAGTTCAACTTTCTTCAGCTGTTTTCACCCTTTTTCCTGGTTTATTTTGGATTGTGTGCTTGAAAAAATGGAAACCTCTGTTAGTGCTGTCCTTGGGCTGTGGCTGTTTCTGAGATCTGCTGTGGTGCCATTGGAGTTCTCCTCCCCTGGCAGACACCAAGAGCCTCTCAGAGGAGCTCAGGCCAGCTCACAAATTACTCTGCACTTCTCACAGGGTTTGTAGCAACTGCTGCATCCGTGACCAGCTTTGCTGTGCTTTGTGCAGGAAGAACCCCAGCTCCACCAAGTAAAGAACAGATGTCAGAGGTGTGACCAGGGGGTTTTCAGCACAGCCTGCCCTGGCACAGGGTGCCCAGAGAAGGAAACTGTGAATGCCCAACCCCTGGAAGTGTCCCAGGCCAGGTTGATGGGGCTGGAGCTCACTGAGGGGTTTGCAGCTGTGAGCCCTTTATGAGCCCTGTGCCTGTGCTCAGATGCAAACCTGGGCTGCCTGAGCTGGGAGCCCCTGGAAAGCTTTGAAGTGACTTTATTGCCATCAGCTCCCTGTTCCTCATTACTGCTGCAGCCCTTTGTGCTGCCTTTCTCCTGGGCATGGGAGTTCCTGGGGCCTGCACAGCCAGGGCCCTGCAGATTGAATCCAGATGGGTTTGTTGTGCATCCCAGCACTAAGGAAACTGCCTGGGGATGTGCACCATGGGCTGGGGCAGCAGGGGAGATTCCTGCCTTGGGCCAGCCTAATAAGGGTGAGATGAAATCTCCTAAGACAGGTCTAAACCACCAAGATTTTCTCTGCTTTCATGTCTGTGTGCTTTTACAGTTACAGCCACGCTGTTTTCCCAAGGAAATTATTTGGATATGGAAAATGGAGCAGTGTTGGGATCCCCTCCTCAGCGTGCCCATGGGCAGCTCAGAGCAGAATTAATATTGAGGTTGTTGATAAACATTAGAGAATCTTCTTAGAAAGAGGGGAAAATTAAATGTACTGGCATGCTGGAAAACTAAATCAGTTGCTTTTCATCTGATTTTTTTTCTTTGGGAGTTCCATTTTGGAGCAGCTCTGCACACACTGCATTCTTATCTTCTGAATCGGAGACGTTGGGTGGAGGAGGAGTTTTTCCCTTGGGTTCCCACGGTTCTCTGTAATTACATAAAAACTGAACACTTGGATTAGGAGGTCAGCATTGATGATGCAGCACTGTCCTCAAACACTGCTCTCTGAAGGCTGTAAATCCCTAGGAAGAAATGACTTACATTCAAAAAGGAGATGAAATTTGAAACTGTCAGTTTATTGTCATCTGGAATTTTTGAACTGGTTCTCTCTAATAATACAAATGGAAATTTACCTCGTGCCCTCACAAATGTGCAGTGCTTTATTGATGGAATTTGAGGACAGAGTAACTTAAACAGCAGCAGCCTTCTTGTGGCAGGCCTGATACAGAATTGTGTTACATGAATTGATGTCACATGAGATCTTTTGAGATCTGCAGCCTCCAAAGATTTTGCCAAACTTAAACCACAACACAGCAGATTTCTGCTGCCTGTTCCCCTGCTGTCCACGTTTGGATTTCAGCTGGCAGAGTGTGGAGTGTGGCAGACTGGGGGTGGCTGAAGCAGTGTCTGTGCTTCAGGGATGGCCATGGGAGAAGGGTTTGGAAGCAGTGGGAGCTTCCTGCTGTTAATGAGGCACTCCCTGGTTTGGACACGTTCCAGAGTGACCCCTTGTCCTGCTCATGAGGTGCCTGATGGAGCTGTTTCCAGGTGACTTCTCCAGAGGGATTTGGTCATTCATTTCCATCTGCCAGGAGCAGTCAGATGGGAAGGAAAACGTGAGCAGTGCACTTTCCATTAAGTAATGAAAAGTGCTAGAAAGCACAAACTGGGAAGTTCTGGGAGACTTTGAGCCTTCAGGATCCCATTGTTTGGGTACTGTTGTCCTTCCTTGCAGAGTTCCTGCACTTCACAGCTCTGCTGAGCAGTTTGAGTCATCCCACTGTGGTCCAGATGTGCTTTTAAGTACAACTGGCATTGAAGTTACACATACCTAAGTGGATTGGTATGTTTGCTCCAGGGATTTTTGCACCTGTGTATGCTGGAAAGAATTCCTGTAAAATACCTGTACAGAGCCCCCAAGCATAATTTGGGCTGAGTTCATCAGGTGGGGTGCAAAACCCCTGGGCTGTGCACAGACATTGCACCTTCATTTTCATCTCTGGGTGGGATTGTGGAGGGGCTCCACAGTTGTGCTCCTGGGGCCAGGGAAGGAGAGAGGAGCTGTAAATCCCCTGGCCTCCCAGCAGTGCCACATCCTGCTCATTCCTGGTACCAGCCTGTCCTCTCATTAAAGAATCCTGAGCCTCATCACTCACAACAATTATTGAGGTTCAGCTGATCTCCTGAAGAGTCTGTTCCTCCTCCTTGAGGTGTGAGGTTGCAGGGCATTTGTTGAACACCTGAGCAGTGTTTTGGGTTTGATGAAAGGTGGGTTGCTCAAATTTGCCACTGCCTTCATATTTCTGTTGTGATTCCTGTGCTGGCTGGAGGTGACAGGGGAAGGGCTGGGTGGGAGTTGTGCCACGTCACTTGGCACTCCAGCTCCTGTTCCCAGGAGAGCTGGAATGTGCTTCCTCACCTCAGCATTTAGGAAATGTTTTGGGTTGCTGTGAGACACCAGCTGCTCACGCTGTGACTTCAGTCATTGTCACTCTTGTAAAAACATGTGAGCTGAATGCTCAGTATTTTCCTTTGGGGTAGGATTTTTAAATGCCAGCTTTCTTGGAAGTCTGTTGATGTAAATAGTTGGAGACTTTTCCTTTTCTGTGCTGAACTTCTGTAGCTGGAAGAAATAACTATGTGACCTTTAGGGAATAAAAGAAAATATATTTTTCTGCTTTAAATGAGCCAGTTTGAAACCCTGTGCAAGCCTTTGGAAGGTTTGCAGAGCCAGGCTGAGGTTCCAGGTGCTGGTGCTTTGGCATCAGGGGGTTGGGAGAGCCATAAGCCACAGACTTTTTGTCTCTGGCTCTCAGCTACTTACTGGAAAATACACCAATGTTTTTATGGATGAACGATTTGGTTCTGAGGTGTAATTGAAAGTCGGAGCTTGTTTTTCATTGCTGTGTGGTGGAAAGTCATTTTCTCCACACAGTGTCCAGGACCTTTTGGTGAGGCTTGGAGGAGAGGAGCATTATCAGGAGGGTCATGGGGCCTTCCTGGGCTGTCCCTCAGTGCCAAAACAAAGTGATTCATCTGCCCTCCTTCCCTGAAGGCTGTGCTGGAAGCTGGGGGATTTCCTCCCCTATCACATCCCTCTTGAAGTTGCAGCTTTGTTCTGGCCACAGCCTCTATTTCATGGGTACAGCTCCTGCTCCTCAGACAAGTTTCCATCCTGTGTCTCCACCCGCTTCAACTTCAAACACTTCATAAAGCTTTGGATCACTCTTAGCTTAAATATTTTCTTTTATTCTTGCATTTGCAAAGTAGGTCAGTCTTAAGTGTGACATTTTTTGTATAAAACAGCTTTTTCCAGGAGTTCTGTGGTTGATGAGTAACAGATATAAAACCTCAGTGTTTGATCATGACATTAAAACTATAATTGATTTTGAGTGAACTGCTGTTCTGAATTCTGCAAAGAGAATGAATGATTACTTTGGGCCTTTTGCCTTTTAGTCACCTTCCTGGACAGCCTTATGAAATGTTATTTAGAGATAGAGCACTGGCTGTCCTCTCCAAGGACAGGGATGTCACTTGGTCTTGATGATCTTTTAAGGTCCTTCTAACTGAACCCAACGATGATATCATTTATCATAGTTATCAGCTATGATATCAGTGTTTTCCTTGTTAATAAAGGGATATGACAACCATAAACCGATTTTTCATTGTTTTGTAACAAAGTTTTGTCTGTAGGTAAAGCCTGATTGATCTTGGTTGGAACATCCTGGACTGATGGGTGTCCTTAGGCAGAGAGCAGTGATTGCTCTGCTCTGAAGCTGTCCCTTGAGAATGGTTTGTCCCTTGGGGTGTTTCTGAGGTACCACAATAGGAATTCCTCCTACTTGAGGCCTCCTGACCATCCCAAAAGCATCTGCTGGTTGCTTGGCTGCTTTGGGACAGGCAGTGTAGCCAGGTGGGGGTCAGTCTCTTCTCCAGGGGATAAGAGGAAATGGCCTCCCAGCTTGTGCCAGGGGAGATTTAAGTTGGATATTAGGAAAAAAATTCAGGGAAGGGGTTGTAAAGCATTGGAACAGGATGTCCAGGGCAGTGGTGGAGTCACCAGCCCTGGAAGTGTTCAGAAAAGCTGTGGGGCTGTGGGTTAGTGCTGGACATGGTGGTGCTGGGCTGATGGTTGGGCTTGATGACCTCAGAGGGCTTTTCCAGCCTCGAGGATTCTGAGATCCCAAAGAAGACAGATTGCCTTCTGCAGCCACAGCTGTGCAGGAGGATCAGGGGAGGGGCATCACAGCAGGACACTGAGGCAGGAGATGGTCAGTGCAGGAGCTGTGTTCAGTGCACTCTGCTGTGTGTGCCTCTGGGGCTCTGCTCTGCCTTGTCCTTCTGTTTCTTTAGCAGAGAAGGTCCCAGTTTGTGCCTTCCTGGGGCCTTTTCCAAGCTGGTTCCTCTCCTGCTTGCGTTTCAGTATGTGCTGCATTTCAGTCCATGGCGAAGGAGATTCTTGGAGGGAGCCCAGCCCTCCTGCAGCAAATCCAAATCCACCAATGTCAATTGAAATTCCTCCCAATCTATCATCCCCTTTTCTATTATGGACCAATTAGCCTGTGGCACCTCTTTATTTTTATTTTAAAAAGCCAGGAATGTTCCCCTCATATCCAACTGTGACTTTCTGAGGTTCAGAAATCCCACTTCAGTGCTGTTTGAAGGTGAAAGGCAGTATATATTGTATATATATATATACAATATATTCCTCCCCATGAAGGAGGAGGGGATTTGGGAGCCTTTGGATAATGTATATCCTGGCGTGCCTTGGATTCAGTCACTGGCATTGTTGTTCCAGCCTCCAGTTCCTGGGCCTGGCCATGGCAGAGCAGCTTTATTGAAATTGCATGTTGGTATTTAAAACAGTATTAATTCTATATTTGATTCATTAGATCTCCAAAGGCCCTGAAAGCGTTTCCATGTGTGCACTGTTGGTTCTGGCGGGAGGTTTTTCACATGGTTTTATGTGGTTTCAGACAACATTTTAGCACATTCTTAAAATACCCACAAAAGCCTTTATGTAAAATCTCATAAAGGTGAACCACATAAAAATTATTTTTTTCCTGTTTCGTGTCATTAGGATCAAAGTACAGTAGGTAAGAATAAATTTCCCAAAACCTTGTTTCGGTCCCTCTCTTAATTAATGTTTCATGCTTGTAGCAAGGTCATAAAGTGGGTAATGGGGAAACTGTCTGTGCACACTGTAATGTTCTCAGTGACTGCCAGCTCATTTTGAGTGAATTCACTGATTCTGTAGATGAAAAAGGATATATTATATATATTTTTTTAAAGAATCTGACTCTGAGAAGGGACAATAGCTGCTTCTCTCTGGCCTCTGATTCCCACTGCTGAAGGAAGGGTGGCTTAGGTTGGAGCTGAGGTTCACTGCAGGACTGGAATTTAAGTGCATTAACCAAAATCCATTTGTGAATTCCCCAGGGGATGTAAAGAGGGTGTTTGTTGGTTTGTTAGGTTGAAGTTGCCTGTTGGAAGCCTGGCTTTAGTGTGGCTGGGCTTTGCTTTCCAGGGCTGTGTTATCAGTGATTGGCAATGCCCCAGGACAGTGGGTCCTGAGCTGCCTGGGCTGGGCTTGGTGAGGAGAGGCAGAGCCACCCGTTAGAAATTAAAGGCTGTGGTGAGTTTATAGGAAATGATTTACCCCTCCTGAGGTCAGCAGTGGTTTGGGAAAGGCTTGGGTGTCTGCAGTTAAAGGGAATTGGGGCTCTTTGGTGACTCTGCCCTCTTGAACAAGGTAATGAGCTGATCTGTGGGTGCAGGGAATGTGCTGGAAGTGTTGGAAGTGTCACTGGAGTTCGCTTCCAGTGTCTTTTCTCCTGACTGCTGGCAAGGGAGGGGTTGGTGTGCTTTAATCCACACTGCTTAGGGGTAATCCAGGAACTCCAAATTGCAGTAAATTGCCTTTTAAGCACCGTTCCCAACTGGAAGGCCCAGGGTTAGGAAGGAGGGAAGCACAAAGGTGGGCAGGGTTGATGATTTTTCATGTTGGCCGTGGGGGATGATTTGCTCTGTGGCAGAAGGAGTGAGTGGTCACTGCCACGTGTGTGTGACAGAGGCAGGACTCAGACAGGTTGATCTGCCTGGGAGCTGCCAGTCCTGGCACCTCCTCATGCCTTTGCATGATGAGATTTTGCCCTCCTGCAGGCAATGAAAAGTCTGACTACCAACATTTCGTGTTGTTGATGAAGTTTATGAAGTTTCCTCTCCTCCTTTCACATGATCCTTGTGTGCCATGGTCCCCCCTGAGTGTGAGAGTTGTGTGCCATGAAGGAATATTTATTCTTCCCTTTTCCTTCATCCTCCTCATGGCTTTGGTAACTTGAGAATGGAAAGGGTAAAATGCTGTGGTTGCAATTCCAGTTTTCTAGAAGACAGAATTACTCCTTTCTTCCAACAGATGGGTTGTTTACCATTATTTTATGAAGTGCATTTTCCATCTGCACCAGTGTCACCTGGAGGGAGTGGGGCTCTGCAGATCCCATTGCTTGGTTGGTTTTCTGAGTGAACTTTCAGCAAAAGACACCTGAGATTGAGGCAGTCTGGCTTATTTTCTCTTCTTCCCCATACCTGATGCTGGAATAACAAAACCTCAACAGCATCTCTACATTTCTGAGATCCCTGGTTCCAGTTCAGCTCCCTTTGCAGTAAATCAACGTCAGCTTCACACAGACTTTTGAGGCAGCAACATAAAGTTACTTACTTGCTCCCTTTTGTCTTAATTAGTGAACTTTGCTGTAAAGAACTTCCAGACTTTGCCAATAGCAAGGGAGAAGAGGGGGAAAACGACCAGATTGTAAAATAAAGCCTTACTCTCAGCCCACTTTGTAGCTCGTGCTTTTACCAGCTGTTGTAGGTAATTGGAATCAGAGGAATTGTTTGCTCAAGTCCTGTAGAAATCTGTAAATAGCTCTGCTTCTCACCAGACCTTTATTCTCCTTCAGAGACATGTGCAGTTGTTTTGCAATAAAGTCTCTGCATTATGAAGTGATTTGAAGTGCTGTGTTTCTGGGTGTGTAACTGAGAGAGTGTGCTGTCTTGAAAGAAAAAACAAATCTGTATTAGGACTTAGAAATTCTGCTTATATAAGATTATTATTATTATTGATATCTGACTCTGGCTTGGGTCCTGCTTGCTTTTAACTTGCCTTTGTGTTGCATCCTGCAGGTATTTTGAAGGTGGAGTCTCCTCTGTCTACCTCTGGGATCTGGATCATGGCTTTGCTGGGGTGATCCTCATTAAGAAAGCTGGAGATGGATCAAAGAAGATTAAGGGATGCTGGGATTCCATCCACGTGGTGGAGGTTCAGGTACAGCCTCTGGGGCAGCTGATACACCCCAGTGAAAACAAAACCCACTTAATTCCAGACAATTAAGGAGCACAGGTGTTCCACTGAACAATGCAATACTGTGTCAGGGCTGTAAACTTCTTTCCCTTGTTAATTTTTGAAAATGCCCCGAAGCAATTTGGATAGAGATAAGTCAGGGCTGTAATCAAAAAGAATCCCAGAAGAATTGGAAGTATGTTACTTTCTGTGCATGTGATCCCGAGATGTGGGGTTTTTTTAACATAAAGAGCTACAGATAAATATCACTAATTAGGTAATAAAAACAAGGTATTAGGAGAGTGAATTGCTCTACCTAGATTTGCTTTGGAAAATTAGAGGAATGAGCACACTTAGAATTGTCTGTAAGAGGCTGTGCTGCGTGAGTGGGGTTAGACTTACCTGGCCTGTTGCTTGTGGGGTGTGCCAGCCCCCATTTAGCTTTAGGAGGGATTTTAACCTCCTGCCTCTGGCCCTTTTTGTTCCCTTGCACTTGCAGGAGAAGTCCAGTGGCCGCACTGCCCATTACAAGCTGACCTCCACAGTGATGCTGTGGCTGCAGACCAACAAAACTGGCTCTGGTACCATGAACCTGGGGGGGAGCCTCACCAGACAGGTAAGGCTGTGTCCTCCTCACTCCTGGGCAGCCCCAGGCAGGCACAGAGCCTTGGCTTTGTGAGCTGTTGCATGAACATCTCTTCTGCTGCTGTTCTGCAGCCCAGTGAAATGGGGAATGCAGTGGGTAATCAGCAGAAAGCCCCTTGAACTGTGCTTGACACTTTGGGGCTTGCAATTAAAAATACAAAACATCCAGCAGGAGTTCAGACTTGCTTGTAAGTCTCAGTGTGTCTTTTGGTATTCCTGAATTTTTGTTCTTCCATGTGTGTTGCAGATTTTTTTTATCTGTAAGATTTGCCCATTTTCTCACTGGAAGATTCCAACAGGGTTATAAAAATACAGGATGACTTCTTTTCTTACTCTCTTTTAAAAGCCAGCTAAACCACTGAGAACAAACCTGTATTTTGCACTGACAGTAAGATTTTGTTAAGGACATCAATTATGTGGTGTCTTCCTTTAGTGCTTTCTCCCTGCAGTACCAGAACACTGATTTAAAAAAAATCTCCTAGAACAATAAGATAAATCTGTCCTAAACATCTGGGGGTTTTGTGCCAGCATTAATGACTTTGTCTGCCTCCTGAGAGCTGCTTTTCACCAGGAAGGTTTTCACCAGGCTGGCAGATCTCAGCAGTGCTGCAGTCCCTGACAGGCAGGATCTGCTCAGCTGGGCTGCCTTGGATGAGGCTGCTGCTGCTGCCCCACCACCTGCCAGGGCCTTCTCCTCCCTGCTGATGAGCTGGGCTTGCTCTGGGCTCTGCAAGGCAGTGGCTGGAGCAGAGTAATAAACTCTGCAGGACAGGAGGCACATTGTAAGGTCATGAGTGACTGGAGAGATTGGCAGCAGCTGAAACTCCTTTATGAGCCTTCCCAGGGCAGACTGGGGCTTTCCATACAAAGGACAATGCAGACTCTGTTAAAAACCTCCTGGTTCTGAGCAGGTTTGAGCCAGGTGAAGCCAAGGAGGGTCTGGGATTGCTGAGGGACTGAAACTGGGTTACTCTTGCACAGCTTGCCCCAGCCTGGGTGATTTTTCTTCCCATGTTGTTGACATTGAAGAAGCTGATGGAAAAGCAAGTGAAGGAAAAAGGCATCTGGAGAGAGTTTTGAGCCTTTTTTTGACTCTTTTTGCAGTAATTACACCCGAGTTATGGTGACCCGGACAAATATTTAATCACAGGCCCTGCTGATGCTGTAAATGGGAGCTGTGAAGTGCAGGCCAAGGGCTTGACTCTGGCCATGGCCCTGAGCAGCAGCTGGGCCAAGGCAAACAAGGGCCTGTGCACAAGGGCTGTCCTCAGTGCACCTTGGCCCGAGTGCTGGCCCTTGCTTGCTTTGACTTTCCCTCTCCAAGCTGCAGGGGGAGATTGATGCCCCTGTCATCATTTCACAGCAGAACAGTGGATGCAGATGTGGTGCAGGAAGGCAGGGCTGGTGCAGTGTCAGGAGCAGTGCTGGGTGAGGATGCACAAACAGGGGCCTGGGCCACATCCCAGCCTGGGGTGGGACAGGATCCTGCAGAGCACTGGGAAACTGGAAACTGCAGAAGCTTTACCTTTCAGTTACCTGCAGTCTCCACACTGCCCTCAGCTGTTCTGGGTCTGTTCTGGATGCTGCAGATCACTGGGAAACTGGAAACTGCAGAAGCTTTACCTTTCAGTTACCTGCAGTCTCCACACTGCCTTCAGCTGTTCTGGGTGAGGAGGAGCTGTTTGTCCCCAGCTGAAATTCACCTGCAGCTGAACTAAACTGAGTGCAGGGCTTGGACTTGGCTCTGAATCCAGTGTGCCATATCACCCAAGCTCTGCAAGTTTTACTTCTCCTTTTTTGATCAGCCTTTTATGCAGCCTGCAGCAAAATGAGCCACCAAGAGTTGGTTTTAGTTTCCTCTTGAATAGCCTGTTACAGTTTCACTTTGACAGGTATCAGTGATGTTTTGAAAAAACTTTGTCCATGGTAAATTTGCACAGTTTTGGTCAAGTCAGCATTTACTTGGCCACCTTTGATCCTAAATGAGAGTAGCAGATGTCCTTGTGTTTGAGAGGAAGCTGCTGAGGTGTTGCTCATGGCCTGGCTCCCAGCTGATGGCACAGCAGCCTCAGTGCTTGCACAGGGAGCTCTGCTCAGAGCCATTGCTCCAAAACCACTTTGGCCTCGTGGCTGCACACAGGGCATTGCTGGGTGCTGATGGAGGGATTGACCTGAGAGGAGCAGCTCAGGGAATGCCACGTGGTGGAGATGGGCTTGGAGCTGCATGAGGCTCTAGAAATAGCTGTTTTCTGCAGGTGAGATTGTTGCCCTGCACCCCACACAACCAGGGGGTTTTGTTGCCTTTGTCAAGGCCATTTGGAAAAACTCTGCCTGTCTTGAATATCCCCAGGGTCCTTCCTGTAAGGCTCCCACTTGGGCTGTTCCTAAATGTTGCCCTCAGTTTTTGAGAAGGATTTTTTTCCTCTCTCAAGACCTCGTGTTTGTTGCTGTGGCTGCACCTGGATACCTGGGGGTGTCCCAGGCCAGGCTGGATGGGGTTTGGAGCAGCCTGGGACAGTGAAATGTGTCCCTGCCATGGCAGGGGTGGCACTGGATGGGCTTTGATCCTTCAACCCAAACCACTGCAGGACTGTGGGGTTCTCTTGGAGTGTTCCTACAGCTGCCTTGGGGCCACGTGCTGGTCCCTCCTGGGCAGATACTGCTCAGAGGTCACATCCCTGGCCTGTGTCTGTTTTATTTTATGTACTGGGAGTTGACATCTCTCTTCCAGTGCCTTGAACTACTTTTCCTTGATTTCCCCAGTGCAGTTTTTTGTCTGCTACAATATGAGTTGTCTCTATTTCTAGGAAGAAACAAACATTTTACATTTGTGAGTGGACAGAAAAAGGAAAGTGGGAGACAGAGAAGATTCAGCCTCTTTTGGGAAGCTGAAAACTCATCTTAGTGTAGCTTTAATTTACTTGACCTGGTGCACTTTGGAATTTCAGGCTTTTGCTGTATCAGTTCAATTACAGAATTTCAGATCCTGTCCTGATCCAGTAGAGGAATGGGTGTTTATACACACACAGGAGTGTGCAGCACAAACCCCTGTGTGCTGTCACATCCACTCCTTTGTACAATTTACCTGTGTGCATAATTGCTTCATGTGTGTGCAGGGATGAATTTACCTGGAGGGAGTGAGATCAGTTCTTAGCCAGCTCGAGGCACTCAGGATCCATGGATTAATCCTGCCCTGAAAACTTTGGGGCAGTTAAAGCTGAGGTGACATCTTCACCCTGGAAGCTCATTAGGTCCTGGCTGCAGAGTGCCTCTGTGTGGCACAGCCTCTCCTTTGCCCAGGGGGTTTGGCTGGAATTTTTAGGAATAAACGTTGTTCTACATCAACACTGCCAGAGAGGACGCAGGGAGCAGGGAAATGAAACGTGCCAGCAGCTTTTCAATTACCTTGCACGTTCTCTGGGGACTGCAGGTACCTCCCAGCCCTCCTGATTGAGGCCAGATGTTTGGCAGATGTTGTTCCCTGGCAGCTCTGGGGCTCCTGGCCCTGTGTGTACCTTGGAGCCGCTTGTGTCGCTCGCACTCGGGGCTTTCATTAGGCTGCCCTTGATTGGAGGAAGAGCAGCTGTGGGTCCTGTTCCCCTGGTGCACAGGAGATGTGAAGGGTTCCCCTTTCCTGGCAGACAGGCAGCCCTGCTTTGCTGAAGGGCTCTGCAGCAGGAGCAGGTGCCTCCCCTGGGTGTCCCCTGCACGGACCCTGGCTCTGTGCCCTGGCCAGGGGCGTGTGCTGAGCAGGAGCTTGGCTCAGTCCTGGAGTTTATTTACATGGGGAGACGTGGGAAGGGCAGGATGCAAACTCATGGGGAACTAAATAGAGGAACTAAAATAATCCATTCCTGAGGGTGATGATGAGGAGGCTGATTCCTGAGGGCTGAGATTTGGGATGAAAGGAGCACTGAGATTGATTTTTGAACTTGGAACACTCTCTAGCGAGGGCAGAAGGTTTTGCAGAGCTGGATGAAGGCTGGGCTGTGCAGACAGAGCAATCCCTGCCTGCAGGAAGAGCTGCCCTGGCATCTGCTGCTGCTCAGTGAAACCCCAGCAGAGCCATTCTCCATTTATCATGCAGGGAAATCCCTGTGCTCAGCAATCAGGAGACTCATCCATTTCCATCAAGGGCAGCTTTCATGGAAAAGCCCATCCCACCGACTTCCAGATGTTGTAACTTTGTTTTTCCACCAATGGTTTCTTCTTGTGGTCCTTGAGCTCCCCCTCAGCAGTTGCAGTGCCCTGGAGTCTCTGTAGTGCAGGGACAGCAGGGATGTGCTGCCAGGGCTTGTCCAGGGAATTATTTCTGCCTCACTTCTCTTTCTATCCTGAGGGTGGGGAAGCCCTGGCTGCTCTCAGGCTGCCCCTGGATCCCTGGCAGTGTCCCAGACAGGGTTCAGAGCCACCTGGGACAGGGGAAGGTGTCCCTGCCATGGCAGGGCTGCAGTGGGATGGGCTTTGAGGACCCTGTGGATTTCAGTTCTGGAAGAGGTGAGAAGAAGGGAGCAGAGCAGTGGAGGCAGGTGAAGGTTGTGCAGCATGCCCAGGTTTGCCCATGGTTTTGGCTGGACAGTTTGGCAAAGGGAATGGGAAATTTGGTTACACTGCTGAGAGCAAATCTCTGTGGAGGGGTGGGCTCAGTTCTCAGCTGATTCCTACAAGGCTCCAACCCTGCAGAGATCACAGCCTTCACTTACTGCTTGTAGTTTGAAATAAATACTGGAGGGGCAGGCCAAATTTTGCCTTACTGATATCCAAATAATTCCACATATTTTCCACCTGGAGCCTTCAGCCTGCCTGTGGCTTTGGGAGCCCTTGGCACACACTGCTGTTTGTGTTTCATTAAAGGGATTTTCACTTTGCTCCGTGGCCAGAGCAGCTGTGGGTGTTGTTGGCTTTTCAGAGCAAAATGGAGGATGAGTTCCCTTCTACCTTTGCTGGTATTTTCAGACACTTTCATGATGAAACAAAGTGTTTATCCAGCTTAAATGTCCCTCTTTATATTATTCCTCCAAATAATGTTTACAGAAAGCCCAGGCAGCTGCTTTATTCTGTGCAGGAAACATCCCAAGAGAGCAGGGAGCCCTGGAGATGGCCCAGAGGAGTGAGATTAGTGAGTGTCCCTGTGAGTCAGCCTGGAGCAGATGGCTGGGGGAGCCAGGAGGGGAGCCAGGGGCTGGGACTGAGCTGGGACTGAGCTGGGACTGGGATGGGACTGGGCTGGGACTGGGATGGGACTGGGATGGGACTGGGATGGGACTAGGACTGAGCTGGGACTGGGCTGGGACTGGGCTGGGCTGGGACTGGGCTGGGACTGGGATGGGACTGGGATGGGACTAGGGCTGAGCTGGGACTGGGCTGGGACTGAGAAGCTGGGACTGGGCTGGGACAGAGCTGGGACTGAGGAGCTGGGGCTGAGCTGGGACTGGGCTGGGACTGAGGAGCTGGGACTGAGCTGGGACTGGGCTGGGACTGGGATGGGACTAGGGCTGAGCTGGGACTGGGCTGGGACAGAGCTGGGACTGGGGCTGGGACTGAGAAGCTGGGACTGAGGAGCTGGGACTGGGGCTGGGACTGAGCTGGGACTGAGGAGCTGGGACTGGGGCTGGGACTGGGGCTGGGACTGGGCTGGGACTGGGGCTGGGACTGAGCTGGGACTGGGGCTGGGACTGAGCTGGGACTGGGCTGGGACTGAGGAGCTGGGACTGAGGAGCTGGGACTGAGGAGCTGGGACTGAGCTGGGACTGGGGCTGGGACTGAGGAGCTGGGACTGAGGAGCTGGGACTGGGCTGGGACTGAGGAGCTGGGACTGGGCTCAGCCTGGGCTCCCCCTGGGTTTGGCTGAGCCCAGCAGGCAGTGGGCAGTGCCAGAGGGAGGATGAGCTGCTCCTGAACTCAGCCTGTAGTGGGAATTTCCCCTCAGAGCAAACCCAGCTCTATTTGAGCAGCAGAAGTGCTGCTGCTGCCTGAGCCTGAGCACTGCCAGCCACAGGAAGGAACCTTTAAAAACCCCAACAACTCAAAACCCAACTGTTTGTAGGACATGGCTGATCTTGACTCTGCACTCCATTAAACAGCCTCTTGTAACATCTGGCCTTCCAGAGCACATAAAAATGTTTTCCTTCTGGCAGCAGTTTTTATGGAGATGTAATAATATACAGGGTTTTTTTATTAAAAAAAAAATCTATTTTCAGATTCTGCTTCTTAACCAGAGCTGAGCCTGTCCAGGTGTGGAGGAGGCAAGCAGGGAGCCTGTGGCAGTGCCTGCCCCTCTGCCAGCTCCCAGCTGCCCCACATTGGGGCAGTTTGCTGATGGCTCCAGCTCCCCATGGGTGTGTTTGTGTAGGTCAGGTCTGCATTGTCCCTGCACTGCAGCTGGAGCCCTTCTCCAGGCAGTGTCTCCATTCCATGGAAACAGTCTGAAGGCAAAATGAAACGTCCTGCTGCTCTTTCTCCCCCTCTTCCAGGTTATCTCTTGCCTCCAGGGGTCCAGCTAAATTACACGCTTCCCCAAGCCTGTTCCAGCCTTGGCTTATTAGAACAAACCTGTGGCTGGCCCAGATTTTAAACTCTGCCCTGAGGGAGGGATAGGAGCAGATGGATGAGAGAATTCAGTGGGATTAGTGAAACCCTTTGAAGACTGTTCTTCCCACTGCATTTGTCTCCCAGTTTTGTTTTCTTGCTGTCTCAGCAAATCCTGCTGAGGTTCCTGGGTCTGATGTTCACAGTTGAGCACTTGGCTGTGTCCTGGCCACAGTTACACCTCAGGAGCTGGGGAGGATGGACTTTGCTGAGCACACTGAGGAAACCCAGGGCACTGGGAATATTTCTGAGTCTGCTCTGGGGTGCCCTGACCCCCAGGGCAGCACTGACTCTGACCCTCATTCATGGAGAAAGTTTCCCAGACTTCAAGATAGACTGGAATCCACAAAAGTGTGCAATAGATTATAGAGAGCAGTGTAGGTGGATCACTTGGTGAGAAATTGAGGTTTTGGGATTTTTAGTATGTTGTGGATGGCAGCAAGATGGAGGGCACAGGGTGCTGTCCTGGGTTTCTTCTTCATGCTTCTTCTTCCTCCTTCTCCATGGGTTTGGGTGGCATTTTGTGATTGGGCAGAAAAGTCTGCATTGGGGGCTCCTTGGGATCAGTTATTGGGTTAAAAGGGAAAATAATCCAGGTGTCAGCTCTTAATTGGATAATTTAGTCATAGAAGACCTTGGAACAAGAGATTGTTGGCCATTTTGTGCCTTCTAATGAAAAGCTGCCCAACTCACAGCAGTGAGACTGTTTTACTGATAAGAAATAATAAACACATGGCTCTGAACATGAACTATCATCTCAAGTGTCTTCAACCCAGAGCCAGGGAAACCCAGAACTGGTGCCCCCACAGCACACAGGCCATGGAGGGCCAGGGCTGGGTGCTCCATCAGGCACAGCCAGATGGAATCCAGGGAGTGCTGCAGCTCCCAGCTCTGGGGCTGGGCTGGAGGAGCTGAGCTGGCTCAGGAGCTGAGTCCTGTCCAGGTTCTGCACTGGGGCTGTGCTGTCACTGCACCCCTGAGTTGTTCCAGCTCTGAATTTCTCCTGCAAAGGACACTTGGCTGCTCTGTGCTGGGAGGGGGTGGCTCTTGTGGGGCCTGTCTGCAGAGGGGCTCTTGCCATTCCTGGCTTTTTATTCCACCACATCTCCCCTGCCAGCCTGTCCTGTGGGGAGTGCTGGGGGTTTCTCAGCACCTTCTCCTGTGTTTGCACATGGGGGAGGTGGTGACTGCCCCTCTCCCAGCCCTGCTGGGCCCTGCCCTGCCCCCAGCTCCCTGAGATGGATGGATCTGTGCTTTCCTTTGCAGATGGAGAAGGATGAGACTGTGAGTGACTCCTCCCCACACATAGCCAACATCGGCCGCTTGGTAGAGGTGAGTGCAGCTTCTGCTGCCCGCAGTTGCTCCCATTCCTTGGAATTTTGTTGCATTTTTCTTTACAAATAACTTAGGGATTCCTGTTCTTGCTGGGTGTGTGGTCCTTCCACCTCCTTCCATCCCTCCCAGCTGTCTGGGTACAAAGCCACCCTCTGCCCCTTGTCTCCTGCTCAGCCCTGCAGTGGGGAGAAAATGGGTGCTCCCTTCCTGAGCACCAAGGAACAACTCCCTACCCTCAGGTTTGCTTTTGCAGCCACTTCTGGGGAGAATTATTTCGAGTCAGGTTGCTACAGCACTGTCCCTTGGACTGAAAGTTCAGTGTGGATCAAGTGTTCATGAAACCCCCTGGAGCTGGGTTTGGTGTTGGGTTTGGTGGCAGCTCTCAGCCCTGGAAGCTCAGCACAAGGAGTGCAGCTGCTCAAAAGGTGCAGCACCACTTTGCTGCTTCACTGCACTGTCCTGACTGAAAGTGTCCCAGATTTTCTTCATTGTTAGAGCCAAGAAAGGAGAAAATTCTCAACTCTGATGCATCTTTAGGGAACTGGGAAATTAAAGAAAGGCAGCTGCTTCTTTTGTGATCCCTTTTAAAAGTTGTTTGCTGGAGTGAAAGCAATGAAAAAAAGCTGCTTTGTTACAAGATCTCTCTCAGCTCTGTTGTGCAGCTGTAAAGAACAAGTCAAGGATTCAAAGTCACCCCTGAGCCCAGAGCTCTGGCTCTTGGTTGTCCTGCAGGACTGGCTGGGCTCCTGGAGCCGTGCAGGCCCGGGAGCTGCACGGGAAGGTTGGGCTGGTGCAGCTCCCTCTGTGCAGAGCTGGAGAGACGCTGCCCTCTCGTGGTGCACAGAGCGCCCATAGCTGGGGAGATGGGCTGCGAGGGGAGAGCAGGAACAAAGGCCTGAGGTGTTTGCTGCGTCCCCAGGACCAAGGAGGAATTGAGAAATCTGACTCCATGTTCTTAGAAGGCTGTTATGTTATATTATATTATATTATATTATATTATATTATATTATATTATATTATATTATATTATATTATATTATATTATATTATATTATATTATATTATATTATATTATATTATATTATATTATATTATATTATATTATATTATATTATATTATATTATATTATATTATATTGCTAAAACTATACTAAATAATAGAGAAAGGATACAGACAGAAAGTTACAAAGAATGATCATGAAAACTCGTGACTGCTGCCAGTCCTGACACAGCTGGCTGTGACTGTCATTAACTCAGAACAATTCACATGACACCAATCAAACAGGCACCTGTTGGATAAACAATCTCCAACCACATTCCAAAGCAGCAAAACACAGGAGAAGCAATCAGATTATATTATTTTCCTTTTTCTCTGAGGCTCCTCAGCTTCCCAGGAGAAGAATCCTGGGGAAGGGATTTTTCAGGGAATTTGACAAAGCCCCAGTGCTGGGATGGGAGCAGGGGCTGGGCCCAGGGGTCTGTGGGCTCTGAGTGCAGGCAGTGCTCCAGGGGCTGTGCTCAGAGTGGCCCTGGTGCTGCACATCCCTGCACACAGTGAGGGCACTGAAGAGCTGCTGTGCTGCTTTCTTTTCCAGGACATGGAAAACAAAATCAGAAGTACACTGAATGAGATTTATTTTGGAAAGACAAAGGACATCGTCAATGGGCTGAGGTAAGGGACCCTTTGCATCCCTGCAGTGCCACCCCAGCCTTGAGCTGCTTGGTTTTCCCCTCCCTGTGCTGTGGGACAATTTTTGTTGTGTGGAGTTCAGGGAACTCTTCTGTGGCAGAAATCTGAAGCAATGTTTTAATCCCTTGTTTCCTCACCAGGAGTAAAACAGCCCAACTAACACTTGTATTTTTGGATTATTTTTCATTTGTTTTATTCACAGTCCTTAAATTCTGTCTTCTCTTTCTACTGTCCTTAAAAATATTCCCAGAATTAAGTCATGACAGGAGTGGTTTGTGGTATTTAGATTTTGTTTTAAATTCTGTCTTTCTCTCAACACCACTGGTCAAAATACAGTGTATGAGAAGAGATTAAATTCCCTGTGCCTTTCTGTGGGGAAACTGTACTGTGCTATTCAGCCCCTGCTCATTCCTGGACAGGAATTGGACATGGAGATCCCAAGCTGGTAATTCTTATGCTCACAGAGGAAATCACTGTGATGCCAAATCACTTCATTTTAAAGTACAGAGAGACCTCCCAGCACAGTGTGGTAATGTAGAATAACCAAAGGGCACAAATAAATGCTCTGCTCTTCCCTCACTCACTGAGATGTGGAAGAAGAGAGAAAAATGGTGTTAATTCAATACTGGTGCTGCTGTATGGGCAGAGGGAGCAGCAGGAGCTGTGGGAGGGGTTCTGGGTTCTGCCCCAAGCCCAGGTCAAACCAGCCTCAGTTTCCTTTGTGCTGAGCAGGGTTTAGGCAGGAAGCTTTAATTACATCAGAGGTAATCTGTAATTGAGCCTTTCTCTTGTGAACGTTGCCTTGAGCTGCTGTGGTTGGATCTCTGCTCTGTCCCCATCCCTCAGAGTCCTGGCCCTGTGTGCAGGAACCACCCTGAGCCCCTGGCTCCTCCAGCCTGTCCCTGCTCCTTCTCTCCTGTGTGTGTCCCCTTCTCGTCCCTGGAGCTCCCCAGAGCCCCAGCTCTGTGGTACCAAGTTCTTCTGACTGTTCTTTTCCCTGTTTGCTCCCCGGTTTCCCACTGCTCTCTGTAGATCTATCGATGCTATTCCTGACAACCAAAAGTATAAGCAGTTGCAGAGGGAACTTTCTCAAGTGTTGACCCAGCGCCAGATCTACATCCAGCCTGATAACTAAACCAGTCCAGGTACCCCTGCTGCCTGTGAGGTGTGAGCCAGCACTAAACCAGGACTCACCAGCCCAGCCCCTGCATGGTAACGGGAAGAACTAACCCCTAATCCCACAGGGAGCAGCCAGCCCAGCCTCCTGGGGCTGGCTCAGTGCTGGGGTTCTTGTTTTGTGTTTTCTCCTCCCTCATGGAATCCTCATGCTCGGAACTGGGGCAGGATTTACCACTTTGCACTCTGGCTTGGGAGCAGGAAAGGAGCACGTGGAGTGCTGTGGGATTGGGCTGATTCCATCCAGCAGCCCCAGCACTCTGTCCCTTGGGCACCAGCAGTTCTGTACACCCGTGGAATTCCACTTCATGAAGAAATTCCCTGGAATCCCAGTGTACTCCCTGCAGAATGAAATCCTGGGAGTGTCACAGTTTGGAAAAAAAAAAGATTCTGGTTCTTCCATGACTTGAGAGTAAAGGTGTGCTCACCTCACACCTTCCCCGTGAGCCTGCTGGAGTTTGAGCTTCCCTGGAGCTGGGGCCTCAGTCCTGCTCAGGCTCACTCAGACGTGGCCAGCCTCCCCTGCTCGTGCTCTGCACAGCCTCCAGAGGGCTCTGGTGCTGTGCTCGTTGCTCTGGAGCTCCGAGTGTCAGGGCAGTGACTAACCCTGAGCCTCCTTAACCTTCCACTCCCTTCCTAACCAGTTCCAGACGTTGTTTCAAACACTTCAGCTGACGAAGGGGGAAACTCACTACTTGTTGATAGTGGCCAAGAACCACTTCTTCAGCCTGTGACAAATGCAAATATAAATGTATATGTTTTTATTAAAGCAGCAGAAGTCTCCAGAGACAAGAGAATGGAAATACTGTTACAAAAATGGTTGGAAAATCACCACCACAAAGAGCAGCCTTGCTTACAGGAGACAGCAACCAGGGAAAATGAGGTTGCTCTGAATCACAGAATCCCAGGCTGGTTTGGGTTGGAAGGGCCCTTGAAACTCATCCAGTTCCAACCCCCTGCCATGGGCAGGGAGATCTTCCACTCTCCCAGGTGCTGTAAAGGCCGTGAAATGTGGTTTAGGTGGGGAGAAACTCTACCCAGCTGAATCCTACCTGCTCTGTGGTAGCCACTCTGGAGAAGTTTGGTCCTGGATAGAACCCATTCTATCAATTTATTTAAGAGGGGCCTTTTTAAAAGTGGAAATTTCTTATTGTCTTATTGAAATCAGAGCTTCCTCCACAGGCATCTCCCAGGGCAGTGATCCCAGGTGATTCCTGACAGGTGGAGCTTTTCCTCTGTACTCTCAGGCAGAGGGAATCCCTGCAATAACCTTGTGACAGTGTCTCTGTTCTTCAGCTGCTTTGATCACTCATTCCTTAGGGAAGGTACAAAAAAGGCAAATTTGAGAGCAGAACCTCCAGCTGCCATTTCCACTGGTGCAGAGGCTGGAGGGGGTTCTGAGGTGACCCTGGGTGAACAGAAGGGTCAGAGCTCCCCAGCCCGGCCCTTCTCTGGGTGGGGCTGGGTTTTCTCTGGATCTGGGGCAGCAGCAGGAGCAGGGGCAGGAGCTGTAACCCCCCTGGCTGTGGGATGCTGGGCTCTGCAGTCTGTAACAGAAACCTTGGGACTCTCCCTGCAGCCGGGGCTGAGCGGAGCTGCTGGGGAAGCCTTTGGTGCCTTCCTTGCCAGAGTGAGTTTGGCTTTGTGTTCTCACTGAGTGGTCACTTCACTTCTGCTTCCTGGGCTCCAGCAGGCAGAGCTGAGCCTGGGCTCAGGGGCTTCTCCTTCCTCCTGACTCCCAGCCCTGCCCTGCCCTGCCCTGCGCTGCCTCTGACCCCCCTTTCCTTCTTCCCCACAGGTCTGTGCAGACTTTTGCAGACAAATCAAAACAAGAAGCTCTTAAAAACGACCTGGTGGAGGCTTTGAAGAGGAAGCAGCAAAGTTAAAGTCCTGTCAGTGCTAACCAGCCATGCCATGCACTCGTTAGATTCCTTTCCTAGAGAATCATCCCTGCCCTTTTCTGTTGGTCACATCACGATTTGCATCCAATACTCTCCATGCAGCGCCATCCTCTCCCATGAATAAAGCTGTACAAACTTTTTCAGTCTCTGAGGCCTACTTTGCACCACATTTTACTATTAAGACCTTAGGCTATGTTCCTGTAGAAGTCCATGTATTATTTTTTTTCTCCTCCCCCCTTTCCCACCCTCCCCCGTTTATATGCATCACCACAGATCATTGTTTGTCTTTTCCTCCCTCACCCCTCCTGCCTTTTGTTACATTGGTGTAAAAAATGTAAAACAAAAATTTATTAAATACTGTGGTGTGTGAAAGAGGAAGAACTGGAAAAACAAAAAAAAAAAAAAGAAAAATAATCTATTCCACGTATGTTTGGGGGCTGGGCACAGGGGCTGGCTGGAGGGAGGGAGGGAGGGAAGAGAGGGTGTTCCTGGGGGTTGTACAATACTGAGTAACCCAGATGTGCAGGAGATGGTGATTTCAAGACCTGCTGAAAGTTCTGCTCTTCTATAGCCTGGTTCCAAGGCGCTTTTCTGTCAATTTTTATGGAATGCAAAAGGGGTTTTTGTTTTGATTTTTTGTTTTTTTTTTTGTAAAGCTTAAATTGAATCTACATCTGATACTTGAGCCTCCATACTAAAAAATGGAAAAAAAGAAAAGGAAAAAAAAAGACTAAAACAATAAAAACAACAAAAAAAAATCCCAGGAAGATGTTTGTGTGATCGTGTCCTCCTTGTTTCTCTTTCCTTCCTTGCAGGGTTACTTGGGGTTTGCTTTTTGTCCCACATCCAGAAATGTTTGTCTGGAAGGGGCTGTGATGTCCCTCTGCTCCTTGGCCCTGGGTTGTTCATTCTGCTGCCCTTCCAAGGTGCTGGGATTGGTGCTCCAGGCACCCAGCACATGCACATGCAGGTGTGCCCAGGGGAGAAGGGTCTGCCCAGCTGTGCTGGAAGCAGCCTGGGGGCTCCTGTGTTTAGCCCTGGGCAGAGGGGCTGTGCTGGGGTGGCTGCTTCCTCCCTCCCATCCCTGCTGACCCCAAAGCTCCTCCCTGTGTCACTGTGACCTCCCCCACCGTCCCCTCCTGAGCCCTTGGGGGGCAGAGGGACCTGGCACAGCTTTGGGTTCCCTGCCTGCTGCAGGCTGTGGTTGTACCAAGCCTAATGCTGGGGAAGCACAGAAAGATCTGCTGGGCTCCTCCTGGCTCTGGGAGCTGCCCTGTGTGAGCCTCTGCCAGTGGGGGCTGTTGGCATTAACAGGGATTAATTAATGTGCTGCAATTTGCTTTTGTACCATGACCTGTGCCCACCAGCCTCCTGCACGTGGCCAGGGCTCACCCAGAGCCTGCAGCAGCTCCTGTGGGACACGGGGTGGGGAAGGCTGGGATCCCCCAGGGAACACTGGGATTTGTCAGTTCTGTCCCAACACGAACCTTTCCTGAAGCTGGAGATGTTTCTGTGAGCTCTGGGAGGGGGAGACTCCTGCTGAGGTTCCCAGTTACCCTCTCCCTCAGGGAGGGTTGTTCCTGCCTGGCCTTTTCTGCTTTAACATTTGCCTCTGCAAGATCCTGAACACAGGGACAGGGCTGCAGCAGTGCCTGGGAGGGATGGGAACCTCAGGGAGAGCCTCAGGAATCCCAGGCACCCTGAGCTGGCTGGGGGGTGAGCTCTGGGTGCAGCTGCTGCCCTTGCTCCATCCTGCCCAGCCCAGGGAAAGTCAGAGGAAATCAGCTTTGAACCTAACCCTGCTTCAGGTGCACTGTGGGGACAGACTCTGTGATACATTTATATATAGAAATATGTGTATACACACACTCTTTCCTCCTTATGGCAGAGGTTCTTTGTCCAGCTTTAGGAAAAGTCCATATGTGACAATTATTCAGTGTTGTGAGTGGCAGAGATGAGAGATTGGCTCATGGTTTGGATTAAAACACGATATGAAATGTTCTACAGGACAGGAAATGCTGCTGCAGGATGAGGTGAGGAGCTCCTTTGCCAGTGAATCTGGAGGGGCAGAATTGTGAATTTTTTTTTATGGCCAGAGCAAAACTATTCTACAAACCTACTTTCAGTTCAGCCAACTGAGTTACCTTGCTGCACTTTCTTGCTTTGATTTTCAGTAATATATATAAATATGGATAATTGGAAAAAGAATTAAAGGGGAGAAGTCTTACAAATTCCCTGAACACAGGAACCACATTTTTTGTCCATCCTATTCAGCCACCTGAGATAAAAGTCTGTTTGCAAACAGAGATGTGGGAAATGTGAGGTTTGCTGACTCTTGAGCAGAGCCATAGAAGTGCTTGAAATGTGAAGTGAAAATGCCCTGAAATGTCTGAAATCCTGCAGCAAACTGTTCCTGAATTTTGGAGGAATCTTTGAAAAAGTTCACTCTCCTGTGCCATCTTCCTAGACTCTAACAGTCTCCTGGAGAACAATTTGGCCCTAAAAGGGGAACAGCCCCTAACCCCAGAACACGTGGTGGGGTCCAGGGTGGATTTTTGGGATCACAGCATCCAGCAGGACATCCCCACCCAGAGCTCTCTCCCATCTCCCAGATTCAGGAACTGGCTCACCTTTGGTCCAAGCTCATCCCCAGGAGCTGTGAATTAACCCAGTAAAAATTCACTCACTTGGGTCAAGTGGCTCAGAGAGACTGAAAGCTACATTTCCTTTCTGAAGACAGCTGGGTCAGTCCAAGACCTGGCCCAGTTTGTGTTTCCATGAACCTGGTGCTGCAGCTTGGGGGGCACTGAGCACTTGGAATCCCATTTAATGTGAGATCCATGGATTGGTGTCCTCAGGGTGAGGACAAGGCAGAGTAACTTCCTTGGGAAGGACAAATGCCCCGGACTGGCTGAGCAATCATAAATTAATGATAAAGCCAAAAGGGACACAATGTGGGGAATCAGGAAGGGAACTGGAGAGGGGAAAGGGAAGCAAAAGAAGAGCTGATAGGAACTGCAGGAAAAGGAAAGCTCTTGTTTTCACAAGGCCAAGCTGTGATCATTTCCTGAAGGGTCTCCAAGCTTTGGGTCCTCATTTTCCCAGGGACACTGAGCTGCTCATCCCCAGCAGGAAGAGCTCAGCCCACGGAGGGAGCCTGGCTCCAGCTCCACTCTCTCCTGCTGGGGACACAGCTCCTCCCAGCCCAGCCCTGCTTCCTGACCTTCCCTGCTGGAGGAGCACTGTGCTGAGCTCAGGGTCCCAGGGGGGGAGAAACTCATCAGTGTTGCTGATAAACTCAACAGGTTAAAGATAAAATCATCAGACTGAGGATAAATTCATCAGACTGAGGATAAATGCGTCAGATTGAAGATAAATTTGTCAGAATGAGGATAAATTCATTAAGGATAGGGGGCAGGAACTGAAAACCAGAGTGAGCAGCTCTGCTCTTCTGCTGGGGAACAGCAATGGAGCAACTTCCCCAAGGAATCCATGCAATTAAAACATGGGTGAGGCAAAAAACAAGAAATCAGAGAATGGGACTGTGAGACTCATTAGGAAAGAGGCAGGAGCTGCCAAGTAAAGCAGCAAAATGAAACCAAGGGAGGCAGGTGGGGAAAGATGTGTTTTATAGATGGGTGAGCCATGCTAATTAAAACAGGTGTGGACTGAACACTTGGGTTCTGCTGCTCCTTCCCCACTGGATCCAGCCCTGTGTGTCCCCCTGAAGGAGCTGTGAGGCCACAGGGTTGTGTCTGTGGCAGGTCAGTCTCCCTGTGCCCTCCCCACTCAGGCTCTCCCCACGTTTTTCAGCACCAAGGAAGTTCCAGATCACCCTTGGCAGACACAGCAGTGACCAGGCTCAGCTGTGGGGCACCGGAGCAGCGAAGAGCAGCTGAGGTATCCAAAAATTCCCTTTGATCCTGAAAGCATCATTGCTATCAAAGAGGCACCAGGCGTCCCAGCAGCATCCTCTGCCACTGCCTTGGCAGCACAACGTGTCACCCACGGGCTCAGGGCCTCTTCTGCCAGGAGCCACCAGGATGGAGGGGCTGGTGTGGCCAGCCCTGAGGCCACCTTGCTCATGTGCATCCTCCTCCTCCTCCTCTCCCTGCAGGGCAGGTCCCTCTGTCAGCTCTCTGGGCTCTCATCTGGCTCCCCCAGGAGAGCACCCCTCTCCTCGAGGCTGCCAGGCCGTCCTTTCCTGTAGGCCAGGAACTGGAAGGAGATCTGGGGAGAGGTCAAGGCTCTGCACACTCACAGGGGGAGCTGGGCATGCACTGGGGGTCAGCACCCCGAGATTGTGCCAGGAGAGGTGGGAGCAGGCCAGGGAGCTCGGTGCAAAGCAGGGGCTGAGCCTTTCCCAGCCAGAGCAGCAGCACAGATCCCCCAGATAGCAGCAGCACCCCACCCTCCTGGCCAGCCCTCCCAGCCCTGGCAGGATGGATCCCAGCCCTGGGGAAAGGATACAGCCACGTCCAGGGCCAGCACTCCCAGGCTGCCCACCAGCCAGGGCAGGTGGTGCAGGATGTAGTCACCTTGGGCCTGGCCTGGCTCCGGGTTCTTCAGGAGGACACTGAGCCCATAGAGGGAATTCCCCAGCATCACCAGGGCAAAGAGAGAGTAGGAGACCCCACTGGTGGATTTCCTCTTGTACTGGGAAAAGAGGGAGAGGAGAGGAGCTTGGGTGCAGCTCTCCTAAATCTCTCCACAACTATTAATTTAATCATGATATTAATCATGCTCACCCCCAGCGTTAAGAAAGAGAAGTGGTGACTCAGTGCTGGGAGTCTTTTAGTTCCCCTTTGGCTTGTAAATCAGACAAAATGAAAGCCCCACCCTGAAAATATTGGTAGGTTAAAGGGAGGAGAGAAAAATAAATACAGAGAAGTAGTCCCTTATGGAATGATCAGAGATGGGGCCTGGGACCTCTGTGCAGAGAGGAAAAAGGAGAACCCTCCAGGGGAGAAAGGAGAACCCTCCAGGGGAGAAAAGAGAACCCTCCAGGGGAGAAAGGAGACTCCCCAGCCCCCAGGGAGTGCCAGGTGAGGAGCCCCGGGGTGCCAGGCTGGGCACTCACGTTGGTGCAGATCTGGGGCACCCGGGAGCACAGGTAGAGCACGGAGGACACGGAGCCGATGGTGAATCCAATGATTTCAGTCCTGGAGAACGGCTGCAAGGCAGGGCCGGGGACAGGGCCAGCCCCCGTGCTCAGAGCCCCAGCACGGCCACACCCACCCCGCGTGTGCCCGCTGCCCTCCTCTGACAGCCCGCTGATAATTACAGCTGGTAATTAACATTTCACCTTGCCACGGGAAAATACCCACTCAGGCTGTTATAACGGGAACTGGGTTTACTTTGCTCAGAGGTCCTTTTCTATTGCCAGAGCAAAACTATTCTACAAACCTACTTTCAGTTCAGCCAACTGAGTTACCTTGCTGCACTTTCTTGCTTGTTTGATTTTCAGTAATATATATAAATGTGGATAATTGGAAAAAGAATTAAAGGGGAGAAGTCTTACAAATTCCCTGAACACAGGAACCACATTTTTTGTCCATCCTATTCAGCCACCTGAGATAAAAGTCTGTTTGCAAACAGAGATGTGGGAAATGTGAGGTTTGCTGACTCTTGAGCAGAGCCATAGAAGTGCTTGAAATGTGAAGTGAAAATGCCCTGAAATGTCTGAAATCCTGCAGCAAACTGTTCCTGAATTTTGGAGGAATCTTTGAAAAAGTTCACTCTCCTGTGCCATCTTCCTAGACTCTAACAGTCTCCTGGAGAACAATTTGGCCCTAAAAGGGGAACAGCCCCTAACCCCAGAACACGTGGTGGGGTCCAGGGTGGATTTTTGGGATCACAGCATCCAGCAGGGCATCCCCACCCAGAGCTCTCTCCCATCTCCCAGATTCAGGAACTGGCTCACCTTTGGTCCAAGCTCATCCCCAGGAGCTGACAGCAGAGACCTCCCTTTGAAAGCCCCTGGAGCCTCAGCGCTGGCACTGCCCAGGAGGGAGAGGCTGGACAGGGACCCCACGGAGAGGAACACAAAGGCTGCATTGATGGGAGCAGGGACTGCAGAGAGGCAGACAGAGCCTGATCAGGAAGAGCCCAGCAACCCCAACAGCCCCGGGGCCGCCAGGACCCTCTGGGGTGAAGAAACCTCCAAGCTCTCCCTTATCTCACCAAGGGACTGAGCAACCTCTGAACTGTCCCTTATCTCACCAAGGGATGGGGCAGTGGCTGCTGTGATTTATCTGCCACTGATGTGCCCAATTTGTGCCTTATCAGGGAGGAAACTGCTCCTATCTTGGTTTCTTTGGGTTCAGGGCTCTATAGAATCATCCCCACTAGAAGATTTCACTGTCTTAAGTCGCTCTCAAATCCCTGCCAGAGCAAGCCCTGCTGTGGCTTATTTGTTAGTAGTAATTTACTATTTTTCAGTAATTTTTAGTGATTATATTCAGTAAGCAAGCTCTCCAACTTAACAAAACCATGGATCTGATGGGGCAAATACCAATTGGCAATAACTTTACATGTCTTTTCTAAGTTAAACAATCACCCCAGTCCCAAGGAGCCTGTTTGGGGTTCAGCAGTGCTGGAAAGGGGATTTTCTGTTTTCTCTGTCTGTTTAAACCCTGCAAGAGCTGTTCAGGTTCCCTTTTCACTCCAGTTGGACAGACAGGAACTTCCCTGTCAAGTTTTGGCCCCAAGACAGCAGGAAAACTTCCCCCTTTCCCTTGCAGCACTGCCCGAGTCAGGAGTTCTGCGAGTCCCAGCTCTGAGGTGGAGTCACCACGTAACTGTGGGATATTTATTTGTTTCTGTGCCCCCTGAGGCTCATGGGGGGATTGTTTTCAGCCTGGACACCGTGGGGGGGTGGGGGTTGCAGGGCCTGCAGAAGCCCCAGGCCCAGCCTGTAGCTGTTTGTTGGCTTTGGCTCTCCTAGGGGCTCAAATTATCCAAGGGAAAAAGAAACAAAACCAAACCACCAACCCAGCAAGCAACAAGAGGCATCATCTACTAACAGTGCCTGGAATCTCCCTGGGTCCCAGAGTGCCCTGGAATCCCTCCCCTCTCCTCCCAGTGCCCAGGGCAGCAGAGGCCCCCCCGTGCCCCAACTCACAGGCTCTGCCCCCGTTCTTCACCCGGTAGTAGCAGTAGAGGGAGAGCATGGCCAGGTCTGCCAGCACGTAGTAAATGGCTGTGTACACCTGTGGGGAGGGGAATGCTGGGGACACCCACGGGGACCTGGGGGGCTCCCACAGGGCTGCTCCCTGCCCTCCCGGGGTCCCTGGGGGAGAGGGGAGTGTCCTGGGGTGAAGGGAGCAGCCCTGGGAGAGAAGGGTGTCCTGGGGTGGAGAAGGGAACAGCCCCAGAGGGAGGGAGAGGAGTAACTCCAGGGTGAAGAAGGGAGCACCCCTGGGAGAGAAGGGAAAACACCAAGAGGGGAAGAAGGGAGCATCCCCGGGGAGGATGGAGGGGGCATCCCCAGGGAGGATGGAGGGGGGGGGGGGGATCCCCAGGGAGGAAGAAGGGATCATCCCTGGGAGGGAGGAGGGAGCATCCCTGGGGAGGATGGAGGGAGCATCCCTGGGAGAGAATGGACCACACCCAAGGGGAAAAGGGAGCAATCCCAGGATGGGAGAGGGGAGGATTTCTAGGGGGCAAAGAGGGAGCATCCCAGGCAGTTTGGCTCTCGGGCTCCCAGTGCTGGATAAAGCAGCTGCCAGCCCCTCCCTCCTCCCTGGAGCTGGGCTGTTTGAGAGCCGGCCCGGTACCTGCAGGGGCAGCTGATCAGCCAGGAAGGAGCCGATGAGGTTGAGGAGGTCTCCGCCCAGCCATCCCAGCAGGAAATAGATGGAGAGAGCCTGGTCCATGATGCCCGTTCTGCAGGCCTGGTAGAACTGCCTGCAGGGCATTGGGCAGGGGAGCAAACATCACCTCAGCGCCTTCAGCGCTACCTGGGAGCCATCCCCAGCATTCTGTGGGTCCCAAAGCAGTCACGGGAGGAAAAGCAAGGCCCCACGCTCCCCTGGCCCCAGGCAGAACTCCTGAGCCCCACCGGCCTCACCGCGTGCCCTGTGGGAGGAGCAGGAGGATGGTCCCAGGGAGGATGATCCCAGCTGCAGGATCCTCCCCTCTGGTTGCGAAAGAGCCGTGACTCCTCGTGTGCCTCTCTGCCACCCCTGTGTCAGCACTTCCAAGTGCCCCAGGGCTCCTGGGGACGGGACATTCCTTCTGCAGTGTGACCTGTCCTGCCGGCCCTGCACGTGCCTGACGTGGGACATTCCCGGCTAGCGAGCACGGCGACAACACCGCGGCCACCACCGGGCTCTGGGGCTGCGCTGCCCGCTCCCCTCACCCTGCCGAGATCTGCCGAGCCCTCGCTGCTTGTGCCGCGGGGATTTCCTGATTCTGGCACCTTGTGCTTGCCAGAGGGTGTCTGCCATCCCGCGGGAAGGGCTGCCTGGGATGAGGGGGCGATACTCGGGGATTTGGGAGCGGTACCCTGGAATTTGGGAGCCATACCCAGGGATTTGGGAGCGGTCCACATAAATTCGGGAGCGGTCTCCAGGGATTCTGGAACGGTCCCCGGGGGTTCAGGAGCGGCACCCGGGGGTTCGGGAGCTTTATCCAGGGATTTGAGAGCGGCCCCCAGAATTCTGGAGCAGTACTCGGGGATTCGGGAGCGGCACTCTGGGATTTGGGAGCGGCACCCAGGGGTTCGGGAGCGGTTCCCCATAAATTCGGGAGCGGTACTCAGGGATTTGGGAGCGGCACCCAGGGGTTCGGGAGCGGTCCCCATAAATTCGGGAGCGGTCCCCATAAATTCGGGAGCGGTATTCGGGGATTCGGGAGCGGTCCCCGGGGATTCGGGAGCGGTACTCACGGGAAGGCTGCGGCGATGAAGCAGCCGATGGAGCCCAGCCCCAGGACGATGCTGGCGACATCCCGGCTGTCCTGGGCACACTCATGGAACACATCCATGATCCAGCGGGAGCCGTTGGGACAATCAGAGAGATTCCCAGAGGGGAGACCCCTCCAGCGCCGCGCAGCCATGGAACTGCCGGAATAACACAGAGAAAATTTAATAACAATGGGGAACGAAAGATCTGTGGGAGGGACAGGTCTGGGGATGTTCCGGGTACTGGCTTATGTTGCAAAAATGCATCGTTAGTGGATAATTCACTTTTATTGGGTTTGCTGCCAGCCTGGCAGCGTCTGGCCTCAAAGGAGAAACAGAAGAAATGAAAGAAGAAGAAAGAAAGAAGAAAGAGAAGGGGGAAAAAGGAGGAAAAGAAGGGGGGGAAGGGAAAAAAAAAAAAAAGGAAATGGAAGCGGGGAAAAAAAAATAAAAGAAGCAGAAAAAAAGGAACAGTGAAAAAAAAGTGGGGGGAGAATAAATAAAAGAAGCCGAAATCAACCCAACCTGTCCTCGCAGCACCCGGCACTCGCCTCCTCACCGACGCGGTTCGGAACTGTATTTTTCCTTGAAAACTCGCTCTTTTTGAAACTTGGGCTGTTGTTCTTTGCGAATCCACAACTCCTCAGACACCCGCCGGGTTTCCTTCGCCGCTGTCCCAGACCCTGCCCAGTTTCCTTCGCTGCTCTCTCAAACCCTGCCGGGTTTCCTTTAACGCTGTCCCAAACCCGCCGCTCCTCTGCCGCTTTCTCAGGAAGTTGCCGGACACCGGCAATTTTTCACGGCATGAAATCAGCGAGCCTTTTCACAGAGTCGCTGCTTTTCCCCCCGCTCCCCGCGGGTTCCCAGCCCTGCCTTTCCCGAAGTCGCTGTTTTCTCCCGAGCTCGGTGTGCCCGGGCTCGGCCCCGCCGTGTGAGGGGCCGGGCGGGGCGGGGCCGCGCAGGCGCGATGGCGGCGCGGGCGGCAATGGCGGCGGTGGCGGGCGGCGGGGCCCGGCCCGCCGTGGTGCTGGGCGCTATGGAGATGGGGCGGCGAGCCGGGCCCGAGGCGAGCGCCGAGATGCTCCGCGCCTTCCTGCGCCGCCGATACCGCCTCGTCGACACCGCCTTCATGTACGCAGGCGGCGAGTCCGAGCGCATCCTGGGCGCGCTGCTGGCCGGCGGCACCGAGCCCGGTAGGGCGGCGGAGGGCGGGCTGCCCTCGGGGGAGAGGGGCTGCCCTAAGGAGAAGGGGCCGCTTTGCCAGGCTGACACTGTCCTTGAGGAGAAGGGACTTGGCCAGGACTCCTTCTGTGAGGAGAGGGGTCTTTCCTGAGGAGAAGGGATTTCCCCGAGGAGAGAAATGCTGGGAACCGTGCCCTGAGGAGAGGATTCTCCCTTGAGCATGGTCGTCCCTGAGGAGAGGGGCTCAGCTCTTCTGCCAGGCTGACACTGTCCTTGAGGAGAAGGGACTTGGCCTGGACTCCTTCTGTGAGAAGAGGAGTCTTTCCTGAACAAGGATTGCCCTGAGGAGAGGGGACTTGCTGGGAGCTGTGCCCTGAGGAGAGGGTCCTCCCTTGAGCAGGGTCGTCCCTGAGGAGAGGGGCTCAGCTCTTCTGCCAGGCTGACACTGTCCTTGAGGAAGCAAGACTTGCCCAGGACTCTTTCCCTGAGGAGCAGGGTCTTCCCTGTTAGGCTGATGTCCGCCCTGAGGAGATGGCACTTCCCTGGGGAAGGAGAAAGAGAGGGGTCATCCCTGCCAGTCTGAGGCCGTTCCCAGGGACAAGGGCGGTCCCCAGAGTCCATTCCCTGAGGACAGGGATCTTCTCTGCCAGGATGACTCCCTCCTCAAGGAAAATGGACTTGCCCCAGGCCCATCCCCTTAGGACAAGAGTTTTCCCTGCTGATGCCATGCCTGAGGGGAAGGGACCCCTGTGCTAGTGCTGAATCCCAAAACCTTGAGGAGCAGACCTCCCCTGCCTGGGGCAGACCCTCAGTCCCTGCACAGAAGAGCCCCCTCTGCCAGGCTGATGGGATTCCTGAGCAAAGGCACCTTCCCTGAAACACCTCAAACACTTATATCACTTGTCCCCACTCCCCTCCTCAAGGTGGAAACCTCATTGCTCATTCCTCCTCTCTCTGCCAGTGGAACTGGCCACCAAGGCCAACCCGTGGGATGGGAAGACGCTGAAGCCGGAGAGTGTGCGCTCCCAGCTGGACACGTCCCTGGAGAGGCTGCAGAGGACGAGTGTGGAGCTCTTCTACCTCCACGCTCCTGACCACGGCACCCCGGTGGAGGAAACCCTGCGTGCCTGCAACGAGCTGCACAAAGAGGTGAAGTGCAGAGTCCAGGCCTGGGCAGTCCTTGATTCCCTCCTCCCCACTGCTTTGTTTAAACCAGGGCTGCTTGTTGTGCCCATCTGCAGCGCTGGGTTTGTGCAGCTCTGCGGAGACAGAGCCCAGGGCAGAGCTGAGCAGCCACTGCTCTTTGTGTGCTCACGTGGTGCACTTTGTTCCCAAGAGCTCTTGGAACATCTGGACTTTGCTTCCAGCCCTGTTAACAGTCTGGGTTAAGATTACTGCTAGTAATGGGTAAAGAATTCCTGAGTTTCGTTTACCTGGTTATATCATTTAAACTAGAAGGTGTGAATTCCAAATGAACAGAAAATGGGGAATATTTTTGTCACGTCTTAATAATTCATAGTCTGTCAGAAAAGGTGGACAGGAATTAACCCTTCTGGACTAAAATTTGGTGACTGTCCTTTTCACTCTACCCATCTTGTGCTGTCTGGGTCCAGATGAACTTTGAAACACTGGAAGTGAATTCCCTTTTATTCCTCTGCAGGGGAAGTTTAAAGAGCTTGGCCTGTCAAACTACGCTGCGTGGGAGGTGGCAGAAATCTGCACCATCTGCAAGTACAACAACTGGGTGATGCCAACTGTGTACCAGGTGAGGGAGGGGGGAAGCTTGGATTTGGGCTCCCCAAATCCAGCCCCAGTGTGCCACATAAACACAGAAGGAATCTGCTGCAGTTAGTCTGGGAAGTCACAGACTCACTGAGGTTGGAAAAAACCTCCAGTCCCAGCTGTGCCCAGTGCCCACCTTGTCACCCAGCCCAGAGCTCTGAGTGCCACGTCCAGGCCTTCCTTTGACAGCTCCAGGGATGGGGACTCCAACACCTCCCTGGGCAGCCCCTTCAAGGCCTGAGCACCCTTTCAGTGAGGAAGTCCAGGAAGCTGAGCGAGGTCACTGCTCAGAAACAGCTCAGAGTGTTCATTGCTGGAGCCAGCGACTCCCCTGCCATGGAACTTCAGTTACTGGCAGTCCTTCGGCGAGTCTGTTCCCAAGCAAATCATCACCTTGTGTGACCTGAGGCTGCTCTCTGGGATGGGTATTGCCAGGGAAGGGTGGGAAGAGGCAGCTGCTGTGCCCTGAGCTCTGTGTGAGGCTGTCTCCCACCCCGTGCAGGGAATGTACAACGCGACCACGCGCCAGGTGGAGGCCGAGCTGTTCCCCTGCCTCAGGCACTTCGGGCTGCGCTTCTACGCCTACAACCCGCTGGCAGGTACAGGGACAAGGCTTGGGACAACGCTCTGAGGAATGGGGGCTCTGCAGAGCCAGCCCATCCCCAAACCTGCTGCTCCCTTCCCTCCCAGGGGGGCTGCTGACCGGCAAGTACAAGTACGAGGACAAAGACACGCGCCAGCCCACCGGGAGATTTTTTGGGAATGACTGGGCTCAGGCTTACAGGGACAGGTATGTCCTGAGCTGACAGACAAGCAGGAATGGCTGCATGAAAAAAAACCACTCTAATAGTCAGCTGAGAGGAAGCAGAATTGACCAAAGCTTGGGGTTATGTCAGCACACGTGGTTGGGGCTGTGGTGTGTGACTGAGCTCTGCAGGGTGGTTTTTAGGCTCAGCTTCCTCACAGCTCCCAAGGGAGACTGCAGAAGTCCTCAGAGGCTACAGAGTTGTGTGAGGCTTCCTGAAAGCCTTTTGATTGGAATATAGATGTACCACTGACTAGAGGTCCCAAGGGCAATTACAATGGGTTTTTTGGCAGGTACTGGAAAAAACACAATTTTGAGGGAATTGCACTGGTAGAAAAAGCTCTGAAAGAGGCTTATGGCTCCACTGCACCCAGCCTGACGTCTGCTGCTCTGCGCTGGCTCTACAACCACTCCAAACTGCAGGTGAGAGCTTGACTGGGCACTGCTGCCAGCACTCACAAACAGGGAAATTTCAGCGTAGGTGTCTTTTAATCCTGTGGGATTGTGGCATTCCAAAGGGAATATTGCTGTACAGACTCTGCCCAGCCGTGGCAGTGAGGCAGCTCTGCCTTTTCCCATGTGGTCAGAACTGGAAGCTTCAAGTGGAAGATTTTAGGGGTCTTGGCTTCCCTGCAAGGAGAGGACTCAACTTTCACTGGACTAGGAAACTAATGCTTAGAATTCCTGATGTTCCCCAAATGTTCCTGGAGCCCATCATAAAGTAGGATTTGGCAGCTTCTAAGGATTTGGGGTGCCTTGGGAATGTCCTGGCCTAGTGAGCAGAATTTGTGGTGTCAGTTGCTTAATTCCTGGATGTTCTTTAGTGGAAAGAAACGCTTTGTTTGGCCCGCAGTGGCACGGGAAATTGTCTCTGTCTCTCTGGGAGCCTCTCAGGAACCCTGGGCCAGTCCCGAGTCGGCAGACACCGGGGAGGGCAGCCCCGACACGGCCGACAGCAGGGAGACACTCTCTGTGCCCCGAGGGTGCTGAGGGCACCTGGGCTGGGGGGAGACACCCTCTGTGTGTGCCCCGAGGGTGCTGAGGGCACCTGGGCTGGGGGGAGACACTCTCTGTGCCCCGAGGGTGCTGAGGGCACCTGGGCTGGCAGGGAGACACTCTCTGTGTGTGCCCCGAGGGTGCTGAGGGCACCTGGGCTGGGGGCAGACACTCTCTGTGCCCCGAGGGTGCTGAGGGCACCTGGGCTGGGGGGAGACACCCTCTGTGCCCCGAGGGTGCTGAGGGCACCTGGGCTGGCAGGGAGACACTCTCTGTGCCCCGAGGGTGCTGAGGGCACCTGGGCTGGCAAGGAGACACTCTCTGTGCCCCGAGGGTGCTGAGGGCACCTGGGCTGGGGGGAGACACTCTCTGTGCCCCGAGGGTGCTGAGGGCACCTGGGCTGGGGGGAGACACTCTCTGTGCCCCGAGGGTGCTGAGGGCACCTGGGCTGGGGGCAGACACTCTCTGTGTGTGCCCCGAGGGTACTGAGGGCACCTGGGCTGGTCGCCTTTGCTGCAGAAGAGACACCAGAGACAGCGGTAGAAGAGAAAGGGCCGACTCTTAGCAGGGGTTAATCCAAGGTTTTATTCTAGGAGTCCCAAAGGAGCTCCTGCACCTCAGGGGCCTCCTGCCCAGAGCCCCGGGAGATGTGCCAAGGTCACATTTAAAGGGAGGTGGAAACCAAAAGTAGATAACATTTTACCAACCAATAAGTAACTCTAAGGGATGGGTACTGGGGGATGGACATATAGGACAGCGTATGGGGCAAGGCTTGGGGGGCTGACCCCTGGCCAATCACTCGATGACTTGGACTGAAACTTCTGGATGGAGGGATGGGATGCTGAGTGATTGACAGAGAGCCAGGGTGGGGGTTTGGGGATGATCTCATCCCAGGAGAGGGATAACACAGGTAAAGGGAGGGGAGTACAGTCTGGGATAAACCATTTGGGAAAAATATGGGAATACAAAACAAAACTACTTCAAAGTATTACAAAATATAAAAATGCACTACAACAGGAAATGAACTTTCTTTTGGGATCAGCAACACCTCCCATCTGTTCCCAGGGTTCTCTTGGAGATGCAGTGATCATTGGGATGTCCAACATGGAGCAGCTGGAACAGAACCTCAACTACAGCGAGGAGGGTCCCCTGCTGCCAGCCGTGGTGCAGGCGTTCGACGAGGCCTGGAACCTGAGTGCCCACGACTGCCCCAACTACTTCCGCTAGGGAGGGAAGGCTGGCACACCCAGCCCAGGCTCTGCAGACTGGGGAGAGGTGCTGCCCACCCTGCCCTCCCATCCACGGCTGGAGGGCTGCAGGTTTTTCCTGAATCAGTGAAGCTTTGTAGGATCCACACCCGTGCCTTATCCTCCCTCGCAGCCCCTCAGCTCCCCCAGCACAGCCCCTGATTCAGGATGCAGCTGATCAGGAAAATGAACACCTTGATGAGGTGAAGGCCCCTGTTCTGCTTTAATGTGAAATCTTAAATAATTACATAGAAGAATAAAATCTCTTTCTAGTGCAGAGCCCATCTCTGACCTGTGTCTGGAACCTGTCATCTCTTTGGCGGCACTTGGGACTTGGAATCACAGAATATCAGGATGGTTTGAGTTGGACAGTCCTTAAATCTCATTTGTTCCACCCCCTACCACAGGCAGGGACACCTTCCACTATCCCAGGGTGCTCCAAGCCCCATCCAGCCTGGCCTTGGACACTTGCAGGGATAAGGCAAAATTCCAAGGGTTGAGCTGAATATCTTCTTCTGTGTCAGAATAACAAACCCTCAGCATCTTTCCCTTTGTGCTCTATCAAAATTCCATTACATTTACGCCCTTCCTGCCCAGTTTTCATGTTTGAGCTGGCATTTCCTCAGATCCCAGGATCCACCATCACTAAAAAAGAGCAACAGCAGCAACCATCTGAAGTTTCACATAGATATTTATATAAATATAAAAATGCATAGGTAGGTCATTTTCTATAAAGATCATCCCAGTCCAGGTGTACCCAGGGAATGGAAATATCCTCCTGTTTTTGTCCCTAAAATAGAACTGTCTAGTGTCCAAGCTGTTAGTCCTCATTGCTGTCATCATCATCATCCTCCTCTTCCTCCACCTCTGTGGTATCTCCCACGAGCTTCTGGAAGTCTCCCGTCTCAGAATTCCACAGAAACTTCATGGTGACTTTAAATTCTGCCATCTCATAGCCAAAGAGTTTCTAGGAGAGGACACAAATCCATCATTCCTGCTTTACTGTCTCTGTGCCCAGTCTAGCAAAACAGTAAAGTCTGCTTCCAGGTGGGAAGTGGAGTAAAGCAAGAACCAAAATAATTGCTGCTGAGTTTTAGGAGATGTGTTAATGAATTCTTTTGTGTCAGGAAGCAGGGCTGCTGTGTTACTCACCAGCACACGGGCCTGTTCTGGGGTGAGAACATCCCCTTCCTTGCACACTTCATAATCCGACAGCAGCGTCACCACCCCTGCAGAGCAAAACCCCTGGAAGTGGGATCCCAGGCACTGGGGGCTCCCCTGGAACGTGGGGCAGAGCCAGCACTCCCTCCAACACCACCCCTTGGAGCTGACACCTTCCCATGCAGCATCAGAGCACCCCAAGGAGAGGGGTGAGATCAGCTCCAAAACCCCACACCTGGTTCCTGAGTGGGTTTTGAGCTGTTTCCACTGGAAAGGGAAGGCATGCTGCAGAAATCTGGGGGCTTTACTCAGCCTCTGACACGACTTTGGGAACAACAGCACCAGGACAGAAGGAGTTCTAGCCCCAGCCCACAAGGACAAAGGTGTCCCTCAGTTTCCTCCAGCCCCAAATGCTGCTCTGTGTGTAGCACTGTCCCTCAGGGATCCCAGCTGCACAGCAAACCCCAGCCTGGCCCTGCTGTACCTTTCTTCAGCGCCGTGGGCAGCCCCAGCTGCCGCAGCTGCGGCTCCATGGAGTGGGGGAACTGCTCCAGGGGCCCCGTGTCCAGGCTGACCCCGTAGGGAGCCTTGTTCCCAGCACGGGCAAAGTCCAGCTCCCGGAACCTGGAGAACCACCTGGGACAGAGCAGGGCAACAGGAGCTTCAGCTGGGGCAGGAACAGCCCTGGGCTCAGACAGGGACTGGGGCACGGCCTCCCCAGGATCTGGTCCTGCTTAGGGAGGTTTTGGCTGCCCCTGGATCCCTGGAATGCCCAAGGGGGTGGAATGAGATGGGCTTGAAGGTCCCTCCCAGCCCAAACCCTTCCATGATTTCTGCTGTCACAGGAGGGGCTGACAAAGGCCCATGAGACCATCCCTGCTCTAAGGGAAGCAGCAGGGCCTGTTTGGGTCTTGTGGCAACAAAAAGGCTGTGCCAGGCTGGTACTCACTCATCCACCTCGTCCCTGGTGCGGTTGGTGAAGAGCAGCCCGACCTCCCCTCTCAGGTGTTTGCTGACCTGAAAGAAAGGAGCAGCCATGAGGACTGGGGAGCAGCAGGGACTCACCTGCAGGGGCTCAGTCCTGCACTGCTGCACCCAACAGAGCTCTCGTGGCAGGACATGGATGGACTCAGTTAACACTCCCACAGAACAGTGACCCTGGGATGTGATTCCAGGATGTGGAATGCACCAGGTGAAGCTTTGGGACACCCAGAGGAAGCCCAGCAGGTACCTTGTGCAGGTTCTCCTTGTACTCGCTGCTCGGCTCCCGGCCCAGCGCCACCATCATCACCTTGTTCTTCCCGAAGAAGATCCTGCCCAGGAGGAGGAGGAGGAGAAGGAGAAAGATGTCAGCCCTGGAGCCCCCCCCTTGGGCACCCCCACCCCGCAGCACCCCCTGCCCACCTGCTGTGCTTCCAGGCGTTCCTCACATCCTTCAGCTTGTTGTTCCTCATGTTGGCCACGGAGAAGACGAAGATGTACTTGTAGGTGTCCACACAGCGCCGCAGCTGCGGGGGAGCCGTTACCGGGACGGGCACGGGGGGAACGGGCAGGACAGGGGGAGGGGACAGGGGAGAGGGCTCGGGGCCAGACTCACCTCGGCGATCAGCGCCTGCTTGGCTTCCAGCCCCTTGCGGGGCGTCCGCGTCAGGGACACTGCGGGGAGAGGAGGGAGAGAGAGTCAGGGAGCGGTGGGGAGGGAGGGGGGAATGGAGGATGGGAGAGGGAATGAAAGATGGGAGGGGGAATGGAGGATGGGAGAGGGAATGAAAGATGGGAGGGGGAATGGACGGGGGAATGGAGGATGGGAGAGGGAATGGAGGGGGTAATGGAGGATGGGAGAGGGGACCGGGAGGGGATGGTGATGGAGAAGGGAACGGAGATGGGCAAGGAGATAGGGATCGGGTAAAGGACAAGGGAAGGGGACGGTAAGAGGGAAGGGGGTGATGGATGGGGCCGAGAAATGAGAAAACAACGGAAAAGGGGGCAGGAGTAGGGAAGGGGATGGTGAAGGCGGTGGGGAGAGGGATGGGGGCGATGAGGGATGGGATCGAGAAATGAGAAAGCGACGGAGGAGGGGGCAGGAGTAGGGCATGGGACAGGACCGGCGGTATAGAGGGATGTGCCCATCGGGGTGCCCGGGGCTCGCTCCAGCCCCGCTCCCACCTTTGCGGTCCCGCTTGGACTTGGGCATGGCTCCGCCGTGCTCCGAGGCCCCCGCTCCGCGCGCGGCCTGCCGGGAGCGGCCGGGGCTGTCCCGCGCGCTGCCTGCCCGCTCCCCGCGGTGCTGACGCCCTTTCCCCGCGCAGGCGGCGGCGAGGGCGGCCCCGCGGTACAGAAGGCCCCCCGGGCGCCGGGGCCGCTGTCATGGCGGCGGGGCCGCTGCCGGTCCGGGCCCTGCTGCCCGTCCTGCTCCTGCTGCCTTGGGCCGCCGCCGTCTACGAGGACCAAGTGGGCAAGTTCGACTGGTGAGCGCCGGGGTCCCGCCGGGTTGGTTCCCCCTTCCCGCGGATAGGCCCCGGTTCCATTTCAGCGGCGCTGCCGTTCCCTCTCGCAGGAGGCAGCAGTACGTGGGGAAGCTCAAGTTCGCCTCCTTGGAGGCCTCGCAGGGCTCGAAGAAGCTCGTTGTGGCTACGGAGGAGAACGTGGTGGCCGCCCTGAACTCGCGGAGCGGCGAAATCCGTGAGTGGCCGCTTTGAGGGTCACTGAGGGCTGCCGCTGGTTTAACTCGGAGGGTCCCTGCGGGTGCCGGTGTTTAACGCTGCTGTGCGGCCCCGGCGGGCGGGAGGGCTCGGCCGGCGGCTCGGAGCCCTGTCTGAGGGCTGGCTCCGTGAGCAGCCCGGGTTTAACCCCTGTTAGTACCGCAGGAACGCCTTTGCGGGCACAAATGCCCTCCCTTGCTCTGTCTCTCGCAGTGTGGCGCCATGTGGACAAGGGCACCCCGGAAGGAGCCATCGATGCAATGCTGATCCACGGGCAGGGTAAGGCTGTGACAGATGAGTAATGCCCTGATTGACGCTCACAATTAACAGACAAATAACGTGTGTCCACGCTAAGAAAAGTTTTATAGATTTATACTTTTACCCCCTCGTGTGGTTATCAAGGACAGCCGGGTTGGGACATTTGGGGGAGTTGTCACTATGGAACACCTGAGCTCCAGTCAGGATTTGAGGACGTGATCTCCACCACTGGACAGTGAGGAAGGAGTTGATGGACAGAACTTTGGGAAAGGCTATAGGGTTAAAAGGCCAAACCCCCATTGTGTGGGTGAGCACGTGGTGGGGAAAATGCTCTGCTCCCAGCACTGTAACATTTTCTCTATTCAGCCTTCTGTTGTATTTTTGATAAACCTTTCTAAATTTCTGTAAAGTGAGTGGCTGTTTCTCACAGGGGCACGTGGCAGGGCTGGCAGGGCTCCTGGAGCACAGGCTGGGTGTGCAGAGCCCATCCCTTTGCTGGCCTGTGCTGGGTGCCAGCGCTGTGTTTGTCCCCTCCCCTCCTCTCCAGATGCCATCACCGTGTCCAACACTGGGCGGATTCTGCGCTCCTGGGAGACCAACATTGGGGGCTTGAACTGGGAGACCTCCCTGGACACTGGCAGGTGGGAGTTCCTGTCTGCAGGGTTTGTTCTCCTTGGAGGGCTGCTCTGGGAAGGAAAAAACAGGTCATGGACTCAGTCTGGGTTTGCACTGTAGAGAAAGATTAGTCAGATGTAAAGGTTCCAGAACAAATTTTAGGTGAATTCTTTGTGAATGCCTGAACCTTGCAAAGAATCACTGAGGTTGGAAAAGCCCTCCCAGATCATGGAGTCCAAGCTGTGACCAATCCCCACCTTGTCCCCAGCCCAGAGCACTGAGTGCCACATCCAGGCCTTCCTTAGACACCTCCAGGGATGGGGACTCCAAACCTCCCTTGGCAGTTCCAAGGCCTGAGCACCCTTTCCATGGGGAAATTCCTGCTGATGTCCACCCTGAGCTGCCCTGGCCCAGCCTGAGGCCGTTCCCTCTGCTCCTGTCCCTGTTCCCTGGAGCACAGCCCGACCCCCCCCGGCTGTGCCCTCCTGGCAGGAGCTGTGCAGAGCCACAAGGGCCCCCTGAGCCTCCTTTGCTCCAGGCTGAGCCCCTTCCCAGCTCCCTCAGCCTAGGAAAAGAATTCCCTAATTGCTGGTACCTGTGCTCAGTTTCCAGGGGGCTGCCCTGGTGGGGCTCCCTGAGGCAGTGAAGTACGTGGCAGTGCTGAAGAAGGCGGCCCTGTCTCTGCACTACCTGTCCAACGGGCACCAGAAGTGGGTGGAACAGCTGCCTGAAAGGTGAGAACACCTCTAAGGAGAGGTGTGAGCCCCTGGCACGGGGCTGCACCTGCCTTGTGCTGCTGCAGACTGCAGTGTGAGTGAGAGGCTGATGCTTCATGCCTGTCTTGCAGTGAGAGCACTCAGTACGAGCTGCTGTACTCCCGTGGCACCGGGGTGATCTACGTGGTTGGCATCGTTCCCCAGAGCCACCTGAGTGTGCTGACCTTCAGTGTAGAGGATGGGGAAATCACAAGACAGGTAGGGGAGCCAGAATACTGGATTTGATGGGAACAAATGCACTTCCAACCCTGTGGTGTGGTGGGCAGAGAAATGAATTGTTGTGCCACAGAGAACCCTCCCTTTCCCCGAGGCATTGCCTCCACACCAGGGATTTCATGGCTGAATGCCCTGGAAGCCAAACTGAGCCAGGCTGGCAGCTGTTAGCCAAGATTATCCATAACCCTCAGGCTGACAGGTAGTTTTTGTCAGCTGTGGCTAAAAATAACTGACTTAACTTGCCTTTGTGTGCCCGTGGGTGCAGTGCAGGCTGAGTGCTGCTGAGCTGGCTGTGTCTCTCTGCAGGTGAGGGTGGCAGCCCCGTGGCTGGGGGGCCTGCAGGGCCCCTGTGCCGTGGTGGGGGAGGCTGTGCTGGTGTGCGTGGACACGGCCACGCGCTCGCTGCACGTCTGTGCCCTGGACACGGAGCAGGACATGAGGAACATCCCCCTGCAGGTGAGCACTCCTGTCATTCCTGACCCAGCTGGTCTGGTTCCAGCTGGAACTGGTTCCCTGTGGTGGCAGCCTGGTCAGAGAGAGAGAAAGCTGAATAAGTTTACCCAGGATTGGCCTGGGAAACAGGAGGGAGCTGGAGAGAGAGAATTCTAAACAATTGCACCTGCTGTTTGTAATAAGCTGTATTGCCCAAACCTTTGTTTACCAAAGGGTGGCTTCTTAATCAGCCAGTGGTGATGTTGTTTTAATTAATGGACCAATCAGGTCCACCTGTATAGGGTATAAAAAGCACTGGCTTTCTTAATAAAGTGAATTAGTCTTCTGTGAATGTCTTGAGAGTCTCTGTCACTCATTACCTGTTCTGACCTGTTATGGTGACATCTCCCCAGTCTGTTGGTGAGCTGGGGGGTGACTGGAGATGGGGGGGGTCACGCTCTGTAAATTGAGGGAAGGGTGGGAAAGCTTTTTGTCTGCTCTTCCTTCTGGATTGATGTCTTCTGAGCTTTGCTCCAATGGAGCCTCAGCCTTCCCTGCTCCTGCTCTGTCCCCTGACTCAGGGGATCTCTGGCTGCTGCTGAGGGGAGGCAGCTGTTGGTCCCACTGCAGGATGACTGCCCAGCACATGTGCTTGTCTCCCCTGCAGTCCCTGGAGCTGGAGTTTGCAGATGACTTCCAGGCCAGGATCTTGGCCACTCAGCCCAGTGTGACCAGTGCCTCACGGACTCAGTTCTTCCTGCAGCTGTCCCCAAGTCACTTCTCCCTGCTGCAGTACAAGCAGGGGCTGCTCAGCCACCTCCGGGACTTCCAGCAGGTGAGAGATGGGCCAGGTGCACCTGAACATCCTTCACCCTGCTGGGCCAGCTGGCAGCTTCTACAACTCTCAGTAACTCTGGGCAGCATGGCTCAAAAATCTGTAGCAGGTAACTGCTCCCATCTTTATGAGATGTAGGATTTTTCCTGGTTTTGAGCTGGGAGAAACAGCACAGTTTAAAATTTGGCTGTGACAGTTCACCTGCTTTCAATTTCACTGTGGTTTTATTTACTTCACGAGTACTTTTTAGTGAGGTTTAGGGGTTTCTTGAGGGCTTTTTTTTTTTTAATGATTTCTTGCTATTGTTTTTCCTTTTCCAGGCAGCTCTAGTGAGTTTTGCAACAACTGGGGAGAAGACAGTGGCTGCTGTGCTGACCTGCAGGAGTGAACTGGTGAGCACAATTCCTGTCCTCTGGGACCAGCCCACTGGGGTTTCACAGGCCCAGGATGGGGAGCCCCTTGAGGAAGAGGAGGATTTGATAAGTTTCAGTGATAACACAAGCAGGGCTTGGTTATGTCCAGCTCAGTGAATATCCTGTTTCAGGAAGGTGGGCATGTGACAAGTATTGGCTTTCCTGATCCACAGAGGACTTCAGTTCTTGGGGATATCAAACATTCATTTTTATCAGAAACAAAATAGAACAGAACAGAACTGTTTCCTGCCTGATATCACAGGCAAGCTGAGATTTGTCAGGCAGCTGAAAACTTAATTTTTTTATCCTTTACTGGTGTCTGAAGCCATGTTACATCTCCTCTCATCCTCACTTCAGAAACCTGGAAGCTCTGATGGGCTCCAAGCTGGCAGCACTCTGGAGGATGCCCGCAGGCAGGTACGGGCTGCTCTTGTTCCCAAGTTCTTGTCAGTCCATTTTATTCCTTCACCTGCAGGAGCAGAATGACAGAGGTCTTACACCAGCTGTACAACCTAAAAATACAGCCTAAAAATATCTTAAAGCCCCAGTTTTTTGCAGGGCATGGAATGCTGCTGCAGGATTTGGTGTGGTGTGGGTGTAACCCTTGTTTTCTGCCCATTGCTACAGGATTCCTTAACCTGCTCCAATCAAACTTATAACATAAACCTCTACCTGGTTGAGACTGGGCAAAGACTGTTGGACACCACAATCACCTTTACCCTGGAGCAAGGAGGGGCCAAGCCTCAGCAGGTGAGCAGGGAGGGGTTATTTCAGTCCCTGCAGTGCTCCCCCTTCCCTGCTTTGGCAGCCAAGGAAAAGCATTCCAGGGATTCCAGCATCACTTTGCTCTGGTTTCACCTGATTTCTGCTGTCTTCAAGGAGATGATGTGATCATTAATCTTGCTGTTTTCCTTGCCTTTTTTGGTTTGGTTTGTTTTTTTTTTTTTCCCAGCTGTACATCCAAGTTTTCCTGAAGAAGGATGACTCCGTGGGCTATCGAGCCTTGGTGCAGACAGAGGACCACATGCTCATGTTCCTCCAGCAGCCAGGTGACTTCCAAACCCAGCTTCCTCCCTTTGTAACAGTCACCAGGACAAAATTCTGTGTCCTCAAGGATTGTATTTTATCATCACTTTCCTTGGAAACTGAAGAAATTAATTTTAACTCTCCTGAGTCCCACAAAAGACACAGGAGACTTTCACCCTCACCTGGACAAACAATTCTGCCCTGCTTTGTGTGGGCAGAGCCTTTGGATTTCAGGGCTTTTCTGCAAATTTCAAAACTTTTTTTGTAGGATGAGAGTGTAAGTTCTGGTGTGGATCTCCCTCAAAGATTTTCAGATAAGGTCCTCGTGGCAAAAATGTTAATTTGCAGAAAGGGTTGAAAGTCCCATCTCAGCAACAGGAATTTGTGGGGCTCTAAAGGAATCCAGGGGTTCACACTGTGAATCTCTTGTTTTAAATAGACTCAATGACTGGATCCCTTTTAAAGCACCCGATTGCTTTTACTGATCCTGAGGTTTTCTTCCCAGAAGTGGCTCCTGTTGCATGAAGTATTTGTCTTTTATGAAATAATTAAGTTAATTATAGTAGATATTTATACACTGTTTTGCATTTTATTTAGAGGTGATTGCATTTCAGGGTTGTGCTGAAAGATACTCTTATATTGAGTGAGTTAGTTCTCAAATATTAAGTTGATTTTTCCAATATTCTGCTCTTATTTCTTTCCAGGAAAAGTTGTGTGGAGTAGAGAGGAGTCACTGGCAGAGGTGGTAAGCTTGGAGATGGTGGATCTGCCTCTGACAGGTGCACAGGCTGAGCTGGAGGGAGAATTTGGAAAAAAAGCAGGTGAGTTTAACAGAATTACCTCTGTGAGTTTGTTTTCCTTCCTAAATAAATGTGTTTATTGTTTTTTGTTTACTCTGAGCTGAGAGATTAATTTAAATCTCTACTGATGCCAATTAAATTGAGCAGAAAGAAACCCTTTTCTGTCTAAACTTTGGAAATCCCATCCAGATGACATGAATACATTGCATTGTTACATTAAAAAAACCAATCAGCAGCAGCAGGAGGGATTTGGGCCATGTCTCCTGAATGTTTTCTGTGGCTCTTTCTGGAAGATTCATTTCCAATAGCTTTTTTTTTTTTGCTTTGTTTTGTCTTTCCTTGCTGTCCTGGATGCAGCCATCCAAGGTAACCCCATCCTGCATGGAGTGTGCTCTGCTCCTGCCCAAAGCTTCTGGTGCCACTGCTCCCCTCTGCTTGCTCTCCTCAGGGGCTGAAACAGAGTTGAAATCTGGTGTTTTGGTTACTTTAAGAATTTGAATACAAACCCTGATTGGGCAGAATTAAGGATTTTTAATTGCTCTGAGGGATTTCTGTAGAGGTGGGGGAGCTGTAGGTGGGCACAGTGAGAAGGAACACAAAATCCTCTGCATGAAGGTTTGCTTTCAGTTGATCAGGGCATATTTTGGAATGAGTGTAGAGTGGGAAAGGTTGGTAAATGCCAGAGTCTGTGACAGAAATGGCAACTGTAACTTACTGCAGAGGGGGAGGCAAGGAGCCAGCCCAGGTTTGTGCATGGCAGCGTTTGACAGCACAGTTTCAGCTCTGGGGTGGGATGGGTGTGTTTTCCCTCCTGCTCTCACTGTGGTGCCCCTTGCAGATGGTTTGCTGGGAATGTTCTTGAAAAGACTCTCATCCCAGCTCATCCTGCTGCAAGCCTGGACTGCCCATCTCTGGAAGATGTTCTATGATGCCAGGAAGCCCCGGAGCCAGATTAAAAATGAGATTAACATTGACAATTTGGCCAGAGACGAGTTCAACCTCCAGAAAATGATGGTGATGGTCACTGCCTCGGGCAAGGTGAGGAGGCCAGGGCAGGAATCTGTTTCCAGGCTGGAGCAAAGAGTCTCAGCTCTGAATTCTCAGCCCTGTTTTTAGCCAGGCTTGGGCAGAAATAATGAGGAGATGCACGGGATGTTTGTGGTGGATCTAAAGGGAGACTAAGGCTCAGCTTTCTTTGGGGTATAACAGAGAGGGATGTAGTGCTTGAATGGGAGAGGTGTTTCCTAAACTTTGGCTTTCCTGTGTTTCCCATGTGTTTTTCCTCAGCTTTTTGGCATTGAGAGCAGTTCTGGCACCATCCTATGGAAGCAATACCTCAGGAATGTGAGACCAGGCTCCTCCTTCAAGCTGATGGTGCAGAGAACAACAGCCCATTTCCCCCACCCTCCACAGTGCACTCTGCTTGTCAAGGACAAGGTGAGGCCCTTTCCTGCCCCTCCATGGGCACAGAAATCTGCCCTTGGACAGGGCAATAAAACCTGGCATCATTCTTGGGCATCATCTGCTTGTCACTGATGAGGGGATGGCAGGGGAGAAAGATCTGGAGGGAAGCAGACACGGAAGCCTAAGTATGATTGTGGTTGTTGTAGACAAATGCAGGATAAATGTTTGGACAAATGTGTATTTCCAAACAGAATATTTTCAGGATGGAGTAGCTGAACACAGGGTATGAATAATCAACACTAGCAAGCAACAGTTAAAAAACCACCCTTTTTTTGGACTTAAAAAGAGGCAAAACTTACCCTGTTTTTCAGGAAACCAAGATGAGTTTTCTGTACGTGTTTAACCCCATCTTTGGGAAGAGAAGCCAAGTAGCTCCTCCTGTTCTGAAACGTCCCATTCTCCAGACTTTGCTTCTGCCTATTATGGACCAAGACTATGCCAAAGTGCTGCTCCTGATTGATGATGAGTACAAGGTAAAGTGCTTTGCCTGGAGGCAGTTTTCTTTACATTCTGGTTAATTATTCCCCTCCCTTTTGGAACAAGATGGAAAAAATGCCATTGAGCCACATTTCACACAAAACTATGAGGTTATTCTGGTAAGACAGACCTTATCTTGATAAACATGTTAGAAATAATCCTTCTGGTTCATTCTGGGGTGGGTTTTTTGTCTGTATCAGTTGTTTCTAACCTAATTTTTCTTTTCCAGGTTACACCTTTCCCAGCCACTAAAAATGTCCTTCGCCAGTTAGAAGAAATAGCCCATTCCATCTATTTTTACCTAGTTGATGCTGAGCAAGGAAAACTCTCTGGATTTAGGCTGAAAAAGGTATGGAAGGCCCATTGCACTTCCCTGAATGCCCAGTGGATAATGGCAGGTCTCAGTTCCCTTCATGGAGCTTTGCTCAGCTGAACCTTCAGCCTCAAACCGCGCCGAAGGAACTTGGGAAACCCCAAAGCAAGGGCATCTGCATCCTGCTTGTGGAGATGGTGTCCTTGGAAGATGAGATCCAAGCTCCCACATGCTTTTTCCCTGCAGGACCTGAGCACAGAGGAGAGCTGGGAGGTGGCCATCCCCACGGAGGTGCAGAGGATTGTGGCTGTCAAGGGGAAGAGGTCCAACGAGCACGTGCACTCCCAGGGCCGCGTGATGGGCGACCGCAGCGTCCTCTACAAGGTGCTGCTGAGCTCTCTGCTGGCTTGTTGTTGAGGGTTTGTGCCATGGGAAGATCCCAGTACCATTCCCTACATTGGGATGAGCTGCCCTGTGGTGCCAGTTTTTCTTTCTGAGCACCAGTGTCTCTGTGGAAGAACGCTCACTTTGATGTTTTAATGCAGCAGTTAAGTCAGTCAAAGTCTGAAACTGTGGAAATAGCAGCTTGATTTCTTGAGGTGATTTATGCTAATGCCCAGTGCCAGATGAAGAGAAGGAAGGAGGTGTCTGTGGCACTGACAGGGGGTCTCAGCTGTTTCTCCTTCATCCCCAGTCCCTGAACCCCAACCTGCTGGCCGTGGTGACCGAGAGCACGGACACGCACCACGAGCGCACCTTCATCGGGATCTACCTCATGGATGGGGTCACGGGCAGGATCATCCACTCCTCTGTGCAGAAAAAGGCCAAGGGGCCCGTGCACATGGTGCACTCTGAGAACTGGGTGGTGGTAAGCTGCTGCTTCTTTGGGGATGCCCCTAAAGTCACATGCTGGACTATATTAAGGTGATAAAAAGCAGTGACCTGTAATGAAGGTCCTTCATGGTGCAAATATGGCAAAATACACATGTAATGGCAGACTCTGGCAGTTTTGTAAGTTTAACAAATTAGCATACCTAAAGAAATCATCCAGTTAGAAGAATCAAGTAATCCCCCCTTTCAATTCTGCTCCCACTGAAGCCCCCCCTAGCTTCTGGCTCCCCATTTATTATGTCTGTGATGGAGAAAATGAGATGTCCTTGGTTCACTATATAGCAAAGACTACATAAGATTCCAGCAAGGTTTGCTTATTGTTCTAAAGTCTAAGGGAGGGGTAGGAAGGTGCTACAGTGACTTAACAAGCCATGTAACTATATAATAGCAATCTACAGAGCTACAAATATATAGAAAAGGTATAAAAAGCAAAAATCTTTTTGGCATGGAGGCAGTTTAGTGAGCACCCTCTGTGATTATTGGATATTCCCTGATCCTCCTGGAACTCCTGCTTGCAGTACCAGTACTGGAACACCAAGGCCCGGCGCAACGAGTTCACGGTGCTGGAGCTCTACGAGGGCACAGAGCAGTACAATGCCACAGCCTTCAGCTCCCTGGACCGCCCCATCCTGCCCCAGGTCCTCCAGCAATCCTACATTTTCCCCTCTGCCATCAGTGCCATGGAGGCCACCATCACTGAGAGGGGCATCACCAGCCGCCACCTGCTCGGTGAGTGCCTGCTCGGGGAAAGGGGAGCTCTGAAATCCAACAAAATGCGCTTTGCTGCCAAAAAGTCATGTCTGGGGGTTGTGCTGGACTCCTGCAAGTGCAGGGATAAGCACCAGGAGTGTGTCTGTGTTGGCTGTCAGAAAATGTTGTCAGGAATGGCCATGAGGTGCCAGACTCTTTCCAGTGGTGCCCAGAGCAGCAATGGCCATGAACCAAAAACCCAGTGAGTTTCACCCCAACACGAGGAAGAACTTTTCCTTGAGGGTGGCAGAGCAGTGGCACAGGTGCCCAGGGAGGGTCTGGAGACGTTCCAAACCCACCTGGATGCATTCCTGAGTCACCTGCTCCTGGTGACCCTGCCTGGGCAGGGGAGTTGGACTGGGTGATCTCCAGAAGGCCCTTCCAACCCTGGCTTTTCTGGCATTCTGTGATTTTTGAGATGCTTTTCCTTTAATGCACAGTTGGGCTTCCCTCTGGGGCCATCCTGTCCCTTCCCAAGGCTCTGCTGGACCCTCGGCGCCCGGAGATCCCCACGGAGCAGAGCAGGTAGGGAGGGATGAGAACCTTTCTTCTGGGCTCTGCAGAGGGCTGGATTTTGTGTGAAGAGGAACAACCTGTCCTGCCTGGACTCAGAGGAGTCTTGGCACAGAATGAAGGGCAGCTCCTTCAGGTCAGAGGTTGGACTTGACCTTCGAGGTCTTTCCCAACCTGAAGGAATGTGTGTTTCTGTCCCCAGTCTGTGATGATGGGATGCATTTGTGTGTATTACAGCAGGTCAGTGGTTGAACCAGCCTGGTGTCTGTGTTCTCAGGGAGCAGCATTCAGAGGAAATGGATTTTCTAGAATTACACTTACTTGTAAAACTTAACCTGACCCAGCTGATACATTTGATTTTCATCCTGCAGCAATGATGAACCTGCACTGGGAAAAGCTCCCAGATTTGCTGCTTTAGGGTAGCTTTTGATAATCAGGAGACACTGGTGGCATCTGCTGTGTGCTGCCTGCCTGGGGTTTGATGTCTCCTGGTACCTTGCAGGGAGGAGAACCTGATCCCGTACTCACCAGACGTGCAGATCCACGCCGAGAGGTTCATCAACTACAACCAGACCATCTCCAGGATGAGGGGCATTTACACAGCCCCCTCTGGCCTCGAGTCCACCTGCTTGGTGAGTGCAGGGGGGAGGGGAGGTGCAATTTGGGGGTGGACCTGAATTCTGTAACTCCCATAACAAGTGCTGCCAGTGTAACCATCACTCCTTCCCATTCAAACTGTCACCCTGAGGGGATCATTTTGGGGTTTTATGCTCCAAGCTGCACCCCCAGCTCCTGATCTCCCCCCTGCAGGTTGTAGCCTACGGGCTGGACATCTTCCAGACCCGGGTGTACCCCTCCAAGCAGTTTGATGTGCTCAAGGATGACTATGACTACGTGCTGATCAGCAGCGTGCTCTTCGGGCTGGTCTTTGCCACCATGATCACCAAGAGACTGGCCCAGGTGAAGCTGCTGAACAGGGCCTGGCGCTGAGGGAGGCCCAGCCTGGAGAGCAGCTGGACTGGGATCCCAGCCCCCACCCAGGGATGGATCCACAGGCCTCTATTCCATTGGGCTGGAAGATATTTGTGAGGAAAAGCTGCTGGAGGAACAAAACCCGCACTGCCCACGTGTGTCCTGCGAGGAGAAACGGAAGAGATGAAAAATAGAGACTGTTTTAGTCTGGTCTGACTGAAAAAGAAGCTCCCAAACCTCCCTTAAAGCCCCTCCATCAGTGTCTCCCTGGTGTTGGTGAAGGGAACCCTGAGGATGTGTGTCCTGCTCATCCTGGGCTCCCCCTTGCTGCCAGCTGTGCCCCACATCTGGCAGAATGGAAGGATTGTTGGCTGTGCCAGCTGTGCCCCACATCTGGCAGAATGGAAGGGTTGTTGGCTGTGCCAGCTGTGCCCCACATCTGGCAGAGAAAAGAGGGTTGCTCCAGCTGTGAGGAAGAGACCTTGGGTGATTTCTGTAGGAAAAATGTTGGGATTTGGGTGTCTGGCAGTGGGAAGCGGCCTCGTGGAGCCACTGACGAAGCTGCAGAGCGAGGGGAGGATTTTGAACCTAAAGCCTCTCCGTGTTCTTTATTTATTATGACAACATCAGTTCCTTCCCATTTGTTTCTAAATTTTCCTGCATTTTTTTTTTTTGTGTTCAGAGCTGTGGTCAAGGTGGGGGAGGAGCCTCCCAGCGTTTCCATCGCGCTCAAGGCTCTGAGCACTGTGGGTTTGAATTGTTAAGGTCCAGTTTGACATCGAGTTTGTCCCCCGGGAGTGGCCGTGTCCCCCACACCCCTCAGTGTCCAGATCCCAAAATAAAGCTGCGGAGCAGGGAGTGGGTTTGGGCTGCTGAAGTGTTTCTTGGGCTATTTGAGGGGGTGGGGGCATATTTAAGGGGCTCGGGCGTTATTTAAGTGGGCATTTGCGGCTCTTTGAGTGGGTTTGGGGGGATATTTAGGTGTTTTTTAGGCGTTACTTAGGTCATTTTGCAGGGCTGTTTAGGTGGAGGTTGGGGGCTATTTAGGTGGATTTTGGGGATATTCAGGTGGGTCTTGGGGGGCTGTTGAAGTGTTTTTTTGGGGACCATTGAGGTGGGTTTTGGGGTGTTTAAGTGATTTAATGGGGCTATTTCGGTGGGTTTCGAGCTACTTAAGTAGGGATTTTTGACTGTTTAAGCGGGGATTTTTTTGGTATTTACGTGAGGGGGAAATTGTTTTCTTATTTAAATGTTCTGGGGGACTCTTGAAGCGGTTTTTTTCCGCTGTTCGGTGTTTTTGATGTTTTTGCATGATTCCTCGGCCCGCTCCGAGCCCTCCCGGTCCCGGGGCAACCGCGGGGGCGGGGCGCGCGCACAGCGCATGCGCGGAGCCCCGCCCCGCCTTCCCCGCGCCGCGCACGCGCCGCGCGCCAAAAGTTGCTGACTCACGCAGTGCGCACGCGCCCGCGCCGCGGGCCAATGGGGCGGCGCGACGTTGCGCGGTCGCCGCCCCGCCGGCAGGGGGCGCTGTGCGCGCCGCGGCCCCCGGCCCAGCGCAGCCCAAGATGGCGGCGGGCGGCGCGGGGGCCGCGGCCGGGCCCGGCTGGGACGTGGCCGTGCGGCCGCTGCTCTCCGCGTCCTACTCGGCCTTCGACATGAAGGAGCTGCCGCAGCTGCTCGCCTCGGTCATCGAGAGGTGAGCGAGGGCGGGCGGGGGCTGCCGCCCTTCGGCGTCGCCCGCTCAGGGGCAGCGCCGGGGGTGCCGCTGCGGGAGCGGCTGAGGGGCGGCTGAGGCGGGGCCCGGCCGGTGTGAGGGGCCCGGGGCCGGGGTCGGTGCCCGGCGGGGCTGCGGCTGCCCGGGCAAAGCCCCGAGCTCCGTCCCCGGCTCCTCCCGCTGTCCCGGGGCCGGAGCTCTCGGAGGTGCCCTCGGGCCCCATAACGGGCTGAGGGTGCTCGCCCGGCCGCAGCACCTCGGACAGGCGCCCGCCGAGAGGCTTCGGGACTGTTCTTGTGGTTTTGCTTTTGTCCAGGCGTGTCACGGTTTGCCCGGTTGGGCCGTAGGAAGTGTTGTCTCACCGGGCTCGGAGGTGACCAGACTTCCCTCTAAGTCTTTTCCACTGCAGTGCTTCTCCTATTTTAAGTCGAAATAAAGCAGAACCAAATCAAGTCTGCCTTCTCTTAATCACACAGATTGGAGTCAGTGCATAAGAGTACCCACTGCAGCTACTTAATTCAACTTACAGTTTGTTTTATGATCTAAAACATGATATGTGAATGCTGCAGCATCATGCTCAGTTACAGAGATATAACCCCGGCCACAATAAGTTGTTAGAAAACATAAAATAACCAGTGCACTGAGGAAGGTGGTGAAATAATGCCTTGAGGTGTTTTGTTTAATGTACAATGGCTGAGTGTGCAGTGGATGATGCTTCAGGTTCAGAGAGTGAATTGGAGGAGTTCTGTGCCTGCACACAGAGCAGTTGTTCCCCCGGGAGCTGCACCCTCGGTGTCGATGGGTTTGGGCTGTTCTTTGGTCATTCTTTGTTTTAGGGACCATTCCAGTGTCACTTGTCCCTCAGCAGCTCTGCTGTCCTGTGCCTAAAGTTCATTAGTGGAGAGTTCCATCAGAGTATCCCAGGGACACTGGAGTGGATCCACTTGAGTTCTGGGAGAGGGCTGTTTCCTCCTTTAGAGGCAACCTTGGCTCTGTTTTCCACTTGAGACAGTAATTTGTTGCCTCCAAGCAGCTCTGCCTGGGGTTGGAGTTGTGTGTCTGGTGGTCTGGCAGGATTTGGGCTCTTGCAGGATGGTATTTTTTGTTTCATGCCTTGATGTGGTGTGCTAAATGACAAAGGAATAAATACAACTTGTTCGTGTCTGGAGCTGTGCCTTTCTGTGCTGAACAAGAATCTATCTTTAGATTTCTCACAGAAAATCTTTTATGTCTTTAAGTTATTTTTAGGAGGCAGTTGTTCAGCTCTTGATGGTGTCAGCCAAACCCAAAGTGGCTGGATTTCCCCTTAAATAAACTTGGTGCAGTGACAGGGAAATCACCAGTATTACCCTTTTCAAAATAAACAGTAAACTCATTTTTTAACTACTCTGGTATTTCATTTGTAAGTTTAAGCATCGTCAGGTTACCAGTATTCCTCTGTTAGCAGGTGACAGAAGTTAGGCCCTTACTTGACATAAATGATGGAAATGCTGGCTTGGAAATGTGCAGTGGAGGGGAACTCCCGGTCTGTGAAGTCTGTCCAGGCTGGTTTTGGGGAAGGGGTTTCCACAGGGGGAACTCACCTGGAGCAGGGCCTTCCTGAGGAGGAGGAGGCTGCTTTGTGCCCACTGCCCCGAGGCCAGGCTGTGTGTGGGGCTGGGGACAGGCTGTGTGTGGGACTGTCAGGAATGGGGCCAGGCTGTGTGTGGGGCTGGGGCCAGGCTGTGTGTGGGGCTGGGGCCAGGCTGTGTGTGGGGCTGTCAGAACTGGGGCCAGGCTGTGTGTGGGGCTGTCAGGAATGGGGCCAGGCTGTGTGTGGGGCTGGGGCCAGGCTGTGTGTGGGGCTGGGCCAGGCTGTGTGTGGGGCTGGGCCAGGCTGTGTGTGGGGCTGGGGCCAGGCTGTGTGTGGGGCTGGGCCAGGCTGTGTGTGGGGCTGGGGACAGGCTGTGTGTGGGGCTGGGGACAGACTGTGGGGCTGGGGACAGGCTGTGTGTGGGGCTGTCAGGAATGGGGCCAGGCTGTGTGTGGGGCTGGGCCAGGCTGTGTGTGGGGCTGGGGCCAGGCTCTGTGTGGGGCTGGGCCAGGCTGTGTGTGGGGCTGGGGACAGACTGTGTGTGGGGCTGTCAGGAATGGGGCCAGGCTGTGTGTGGGGCTGGGCCAGGCTGTGTGTGGGGCTGGGCCAGGCTCTGTGTGGGGCTGTCAGGACTGGGGGCAGAGCTGAGGCAGGAGCTGGGGTTTGGTGCTCATCAATGTGTACAGTGCCACTGAGATTTCTCCCAGCCTGAGCAGTGAGCTTCCCTGGGAAGCAAAACCCCTCCAAGCAATAAAGCACAGTCCAGAGGCTGAAGAGTCATTATTAAAGCTCACTGTGTGCTCAGAATAACGCTCCAGCACATCCCAGATTGAGCTGTTATCTTCTGTCCATGGTTATTTGCAAGGATTGACAATGACTTGACTGCTGCCTTCTACTTTGCATTATCATAACATCCACAGTGTGTTTAACTCAAACCTCCCATTGCTCAATCCCTATCTGGTGCTGGATTCTGCACCTCTGTGTTCTTTACACCCTCTGGGCACTGTGTGGTGCACAGCTTGACCTATGCAGTAATTTAGGAGCTGTCAGCCTCTCCTGTACTCTGTTATTCCCAAATTGTTCTCATTTGTTCTCCTAACAATGCTTACATACATCTACTGCTGCTGGCTTGGAGTTGGGCCTGAGAGGAGGGTGAGCAGAATGAATGTGTGAAAAGGAGAGAGCAGAGGCTGCTTTGCATGTTCAGTCCCTGGGCTCCTTCCTCACAGAGCAGTTCTGGCAGGGAGGGTGAGCTGAGGCCTGAGGTGTTGGAACTCGGTCGTGTGATGCTGTTGAATATATTCCAGTAAAACCTCTCTTAATTTTCTATTTTTCTATTTGTATTTCAGCTTTTTAGGCAGACTAAATAAAAACTCAGACCTAGGAAATCAAGCTACAAAGCTGACAAGTATTTATTTCTGCTTGTTGTAGTGAAGAAATGGTTCTGTTTCAGAGTTGTTTCTGTTCTAGCTGCACCTCCTGTTACAGCTGGAAACGATGGCTTAGGGTGCAGAAAGGGAAGGTGACTGGGCATAAACTGGGCTTTGTTCAGGTCAGCAGGGAATGGTGAAATCGTGGCTGGAGCTGGGTACAGCCTGTGCCATGGGCTGCTGCCCTCTGCTCCCCACCTGCCCTCCAGCAGTCACCTCTGGCCCAGAGCTGGAGGAGCCTGGCTGGGTTTGGAGAGGCAGAGTGAAGCTGAGTCTGATAGTCTGTTCTTCCAGCTTGCTTGTTTCACTGCATGAAAACGTGAAAGAAAGTAAATTGGTTTATTAGGAGGCAAATATGCACATCCCTTAGTCTTGTCATAGGAAAAACAAGAGCAAAAAGAAGGTGAGGAGGCAGAGCAGTTTGTGTTCTCCGTGTCTGTGCAGGTGGGATGTGGTGGGACACCTTTAAGGTGTCACCTCTGCCATAGAAGGCTGATCTCTGAGGCCAGGGAGTGTAGCTGAGAAACCTCAGGAACTCTGCCTTACCTGCCCAGACCCTCCCAGGTGCTGTGCCTGTGGGTGCTGTGCCTGTGGGTGCTGTGCCTGTGGGTGCTGTGTTCTGCTTTGATCCCTCTGATCTGCAGCCCTGCGCAGGCTCCAGTTGGTGCCGTGCCGGGAGGGGAATGCCCGTGCTCCAGGCCTGGCAGATCCTGCCAGCCTTAGCAGAACACACAGCCCAGCTCTCTGGGCAGCTGAGTTTAGAACAACTTAAAGGTTAATGGGCCTCTGGCAGGGAGTGTGGCTGGTAGAGCCTGACCTGTTGGTGCTGTGGAGGAGAAACACTGGCAGCACAATATTTCCTTACACTTCCTGTGTGGGCAGTGGTGCTGATGCCATGATGTGGCTGCTGCTGGAGGACTCAGCCCTGGGGAGATGAGGGTTGTGTTCCCAGAGCTGTCACCTTGCCTTGTCCCTGTCATGGGGCACTTTGGGGTGCTGGGTGGGTCTGGCTGACCTCTGTCCCCTTCTCCCTTGCAGTGAATCTGAGATCCTGCACCATGACAAGCAGTATGAGCCTTTCTACTCCTCCTTCGTTGCACTTTCCACACACTACATCACTACTGTGTGTGGCCTCAGTAAGTGTTCCTTTGCTTCTATTGCTCCTGTGGAATGACTGGATGCAGTAAAAGTAAATCAGAACTGTTGATTTTTATGTTTGTTTTTTGCCCTCTTGCTGAATCAGACTTTAGGGCCAGCATTGCTGGCTTTTGTACCATGAAATGTCAGCTCTGATGGAGAGGGAAGCTTGTTGATGGGAGTGTTTGGCCACCAACTCCTGGACAGCGTTGCCTTTTTGGCTGCTTACTCATTGACCTGATTGAATTTTTGGTCAAGTGTTTAAATCAGTGTTCAGGATTTTTAGATTATCCTTCAGCAGTTGGAACACTGCCATCCCTGAAAATGTCCAAGGCCAGGTGGGATGGGGCTTGGAGCAACCTGATCAAGTGGAAGGGGTCCCTGGCCATGGCAGGAGTGGGACAGGATGGGATTTAAGGTCCCTTCCAACCCAAACTGTTCAGGGCTTCTGTAGTTACGTTACTGTGTTGGAGTTAATGATCAAAACATTGTGACTCAAAATATTTTCTGTTATTTTGGCTGACAATTTAGCAATTTCAACAAAAAAAATGGGCTTTGTGAACTTGTTTCATGTTCTTCAGAGCTTCTGTCAGCATTAAATAATGTTGCTGGGGAAACTGCCTTATCTGTCTGAATTCCCCTGTCTGGCAGAAGGAATTATCCTCACTTTGCTGACATTTCTTGGGTTACATTGTAATGAGACTGAGTTTGTATTGCATCTGTGTTAGGCAGGAGAGACTGAGTGTGTACCCACACTGCAGAGCATCCTGCTTTATTGACACCATTGGGAGCTTATTACACTGGGCTGGTTTAAAACTTACTGTGAGTCCAAGGATGTGCTTTTTTCAGTACCCAGGAACCAGCTGCAGTCAGTGGCAGCTGCCTGTAAAGTCCTGATTGAATTCTCCCTGCTGCGCCTTGAGAACCCAGACGAAGCATGTGCTGTTTCACAGGTGAGACAGGTTTGGACCTCTGGGCCAGCCTCAGTGTGAGATGGACATTGGGCTCCAATTCTGAAATACCTGCTCTAATGTTGAATGCATAAAGCAAAATTAATGAAGCTCTTAAAATAAGGTGTACACTTTGATAGACTCTGATTCCTGCCCCTTTGCATTCTATAGTCAGAATCAAAGCTCACTCACAACTCGAAATAAAGGTGACCTGAAGCCTTGGTTAATTCAGTTTGTTTCCTGCACTCTGGTTTGGTTTTGTGCAACAGCCTGGGTCACAGCTATATGTTGAGTTTTTAAAGATGTTTTCTTGCCTGCTTGTATTTCTGTCTTGTGGAAAGCTTAAATATATTTGAAAGAGGGAAGGCCAGTGAGGAGTGTTCTGTAATGTCGTGTGTCACAGCAGAGAGAGCTTTTCCAGGTGTTTTCCATGGGAAGCACAGGCAGTGTCAGTGACCTGGATTACCTGCAGTCAGGGATGTGTCTCCATCCTTGGGGGAGATCAGAGTGGGAGAACAGCTCAGGGCTGTTGCAGTGGCCTCACCAGCTGAAGTTGCATTACTCTTAATCCATCTGCTTAGAGTAAACGATATGGAGGAGGGATTGGACTTGAGAGAGTTTAAATGGTACTTGATGTCTCTGTTTTCTGTAGAAACACCTCATTCTGCTGATCAAGGGGCTGTGCACGGGCTGCAGCCGCCTGGACCGCACAGAAATCATCACCTTCACAGCGATGATGAAATCAGCTAAGCTGCCTCAGACTGTCAAAACCCTCTCTGATGGTAGGGAGGGACTTCAGCTGTGTGTGTTTCACTGCAGCACTGGAGTTTGGCCCAGAAAATCTGAGGTTTGCTCTCTGAAATGGGGGTTGTTGTTTTCCCTGCAGTTGAGGACCAGAAGGAATTGGCCTCCCCAGTGAGCCCAGAGCTGAGACAGAAGGAAGTGCAGATGAACTTCCTCAACCAATTGACATCAGTCTTTAACCCCAGAGTCTCATCATCACCATCAATCACAACAGAGACACAGGTAAAAAACCTCTAAACCAGAAACAGTCTGAGTTTCAACATTATTGATGCAGTGCAGGGGAGGACAGAGGGCTCTAAGTGGTACTTTTCAATACAGGTGTAAAGAGAACCTTCTTTAAGTACATAAATCCTGCTTGCATGGGATAAGTGGCAAACAACCAAATACTGTTTGTGCTGCATTGGCAATACTGGATTTGTTTCCTCATGGAATGCAGCATTCAGTGACATCCATGGCTGTTAGGAGTTGTGCTGCTGATACACCTTGATCTGTATCAGAGACTTAGAGAAATACTTAGAGAAATTAAGATTACTTACTTAGAGAAATACTGTGTATTTTTAGTGCTTCCATAATACATTTAGTATGTCCTTGCTTTAGGTGGAAGGAGAGAGCGAGGATCAAGCTGCCACAGATCAAACCTCTGCAACAAAGACCAAGAGCATATTCATTGCTCAGAATGTGGCCAGCCTGCAAGAACTTGGTGAGAATCAGCTTTCTAGCTTGGGGCCAAAAAAGGACTGGAAAAGTGTCTCTCCAGTGTTACATCTCACAGCTCTGAGTGGGAATAAACTCTGTGACCTAAAGGGCTCCCTGAGTTGCCTGGTCAATCACCAAGGGAGGTTGTGGCTGGAATGGAGTTTTTATTGCAGAGATGAGCTCAGTGTACTTGTGTTTGGAGGGGTAAATTAGGTGGACAGTATGAAATACCTCATGGGATGGATTGTTGAGTAGATGTGGATTAGAATCACAAGATTGTTAGTGTTGGAAGAGATCTTTGGGTCATCAAGTCCCACCAGCTGCACCTGGTGTGTCCTGTAACGTGGACATAGAGGTTGGTGACCCCCGTTTACAAGTGTGGGCTGCAAACTTCAGCAGCAGCTGCTGCTGTAAAGCACTCTTTATCCTGTTCCCTCACCTCCGATGGCATTTCCTCACCACCAAGAGCAATTAAGTCAATGACTGAGGGCCCTTAGGGCTGCCTGAAGCAGTGACACAGCCCCGCTGCTGTGCTTGGCAGGTGGCTCCGAGAAGCTGCTGCGCGTGTGCCTGAACCTGCCCTACTTCCTGCGCTACATCAACCGCTTCCAGGACGCCGTGTCCGCCAACTCCTTCTTCATCATGCCGGCCACCGTGGCCGACGCCACGGCCGTGCGCAACGGGTCAGTGCCACCTGCCTGGGGTGTCCCCTCGTGCCAGGGGGAGCTCCCTGTGTCTGCCCAGGGCTCACCCCGTGTCCTGCCCGCAGGTTCCACTCGCTGGTGATCGATGTCACCATGGCTCTGGATACGCTGTCCCTGCCCGTGCTGGAGCCCCTGACGCCCACACGTCTTCAGGATGTGACTGTTCTTGCTCTTAGCTGTCTCTATGCAGGTGAGTGGATCTCCAGTAGTTTTTTGGAGCTTTTGGCTGTGCTTTGTGACCTGCGTGTTCGAGGCTCAGCCCACAAGTAGCCTTTATTTCTCATGAATCTGAAGCTCTGCAGTGCAGTGTGATGATCGGGTTAATATTGAAGCTGTTACTGATATGTTCTGCCACTGTTCCTGTCAGTATCTAAGAAATGACTGAAAGAATGACTGTTCCTGTCAGTATCTAAGAAAGACTGACTCAACATTTTCTTAACAGCCTGTAATTTCTGCTCTTTCTTATTATATTCAGAGCATAATACATTTTTACTTTAGGCTTCAGCTTAATTTGTCATAGCTCCAAATCAGCCTTGTTTCCCAGGAGTGGTTTAAGCACACCAGAATCCTGAGTGTTTAATTGGTATGGGGGAGACTTTAAGGAACTGTGGCACTCAAGTCTAAAGATTGTCTTAAAAATGGTATTGAATTACATGGTAAAACATTACCTCCTTTAACTGCTCCCATGTGTTTCTGTAGTGGAAAACTTCACTCTTTGGAGGGTACTAAAGATTTTTTAATCTTTTGCTGTAATACCGAGCATTCCCAGCTCCATCAAGTTGATGGACATGTTCAATACACGTGTCTTAATGTGCTAAATAGGAGCATTTTGTCCCAAGACTGGCTCTTCCTAAGAATGTCCCCTGCACTTGTTTTCCCTGAGGTGTGAGCGTGGCCACCTGCATGGCCATCCTGCACGTGGGCAGCACCCAGCAGGTACGAACCGGGTCAACGAGCTCCAAAGAAGAAGATTATGAAAATGATGCTGCTACTATTGTACAGAAATGTGTAAGTAAACCTCAGGGTGTTCATTGCTTTCCTCCTCAGCAAGTGAAGAGCACGGAATTTGTGTTTATTTGCATTGCGATACACAGCTATGATTTTGGGATATAGCCATTGCTGGTAAAGGAGTTAAAGGGATACAATTGCATTTGGAGTTTTTATTTTTGTTGCTGTCTGGTGGGGTGCCTTACTATGGTTTTGGCTTTATTTGTAGCTTGAAATCTATGAAATGATTGGACAAGCCATCAGCAATTCACGCCGTGCAGGGGGGGAGGTAAGATTTCCATCTCAGTACCTTTTTCACCCTTTTTGCACGGTGTCCTTTGGCATTTGGATTGATGGTGTTTTGTCTTTTTGGTGCTTTTTTTCTCCCCGCTTCCCCATGACTTTGGGCACGATAGCATTATCAGAACTTCCAGCTGCTCGGGGCTTGGTGTTTGCTGAACAGCCTCTTCCTCATCTTGAACCTCAGCCCTACGGCCTTGGCTGATAAGGGGAAGGAGAAGGATCCCTTGGCTGCTCTTCGCGTCAGAGACATCATTGCTCGCACTAAGGAGGGCGTGGGGTCTCCCAAGCTGGGACCTGGGAAAGGGTATGTGACACCCCTGCAGGGAGCACTGGCCAGGGGTCTGACCAGCCCCAGCAAGCAGCTACTGCAGGGTCTTGTTGGTCTTGTGAAATTTTATCTCTATTTGCAATTCAAGTCCCGAGTCTTGGAAAGAAGAGAAGTTGTTGTCTCCAGTTTAGCAAAGCAGTCACTTTATTGAATATTTATTTGTTTATTATTTTCCCCCTGAAATGATATTCTGTCCTTTCTGTTTCTGCAGGCATCAAGGGTTTGGGGTGCTGTCAGTGGTGCTGGCAAATCATGCCATCAAATTGCTGTCATCTCTTTTCCAAGATCTGCAGGTGGAGGCGTTGCACAAGGTATGCAGGTAGCACAGGCAATGTCCTGAGACATTCTGCCTTCTCCACTGATGCACACTTGGAATTCTCCTACCAATTCCTTTTTCTTTCAATTCAATTTGAAATTCCGTCCTCCAGGGCTGGGAGAGCGACGGCCCTCCAGCAGTGCTGGATATCATGGCTCAGAGCACGTCCATCCAGAGGATCCAGCGGCTCATAGACTCTGTGCCACTCACTAATCTGCTGCTGACTCTGCTCTCCACTTCCTACAGAAAGGTAGGAACTGGCACACAGCTAGAGAACTTCTGGAGCTGAGCCACTCCAGATGGTCAGCACTTAACAAACTGGGGCTGTGCTGAGAACATACAATTCTTCTTTCAAAGGTTGTCAGCCAGGGCCTTTCTCTTTCCTCTTTTCAGAAATGTAAATTTGACAAACTTGTGCTAATGGAAATGCACTTTTTTGTAAGTTCAGTGGTACTTGAGATTTTAGTGGGAAGATGAAAAGGCTGCATTGGTAACAGATGATTTTGTATTGGAACTGTTACTTCAAGTGTTGCTTACCAGCTTGGTGTAGATTGTTTATTTTCAACCATCCTGTGTATTTTTTAGTACAATGTAAACCTTGAAAAGCTGTTAATAAACTGGTTGAGACAAATTTGCTAGAAGACAATTAAAAGGCATGATGAAGTTACTCTTATTTTCAAATGACTGTATTTTATAATCCCAGAATTTTCCTGGTTGTGCTGTTCTTTAGGCCTGTGTCCTACAGCGCCAGAGGAAGGGCTCCATGAGCAGCGATGCCAGTGCCTCCACTGACTCCAACACTTACTATGAGGATGATTTCAGCAGCACTGAGGAGGACAGCAGCCAAGGTAGGAGAGTTTGCAGCAGCTCAGGATTTTACACTGCTTTTCACATTTGATGGAAATCTGGCTACTGTGCTGTTGCCTTCTCAGACTATGACTTGTAACACTGAGAATACAGAGCAGTTTGTAAGGTCTGTGTGGCAGGAGTAGTGCTGACTGCACTCTTTTGTGTAAACTGAAGCCTGAGTGGCTGGGATTTGACAGTATTTGCTTAAGAGGAGAGTGGAAATAATTTCATTGTGTAAATTCCTGCTGGACCTCTGTGAAAGGGCTTTGCCTTGTGATTTGGACAGAAGAAATGAAGCTAGCAGACACCTTAAGGCTGCTCAGTGAAATTCTGTTTTAGGCCTTTCTCAGGCTGGGTAGTTTTGTGAGGTGTTTGCTTTTAACAGTATGGGTTTGTTGTTATTGCCCTGTGTGCTAGATGATGACAGTGAGCCAATCCTGGGACAATGGTTTGAAGAGACAATCTCTCCCAGCAAGGAGAAAGTGGCCCCACCACCACCCCCTCCACCCCCTCCTCTGGAGAGCTCACCAAGGGTGAAGAGCCCCAACAAGCAGAGTGCTGGGGAGAACGGGAACATCTTGGCCAGCCGCAAGGACCCCGAGCTGGTACGGCCAGAGCCGGGCTGGGGGGGCTGGGAGAGGCACTGCTGGGCTGCTGTGGCACCCTGACACTGCCAGGGACTGCTGGGCTGCTGTGGCACCCTGACACTGCCAGGGACTGCTGGGCTGCTCTGGCACCCTGACACTGCTGGGCTGCTGTGGCACCCTGACACTGCCAGGGACTGCTGGGCTGCTGTGGCACCCTGACACTGCCAGGCACTGCTGGGCTGCTGTGGCACCCTGACACTGCCAGGCACTGCTGGGCTGCTGTGGCACCCTGACACTGCCAGGCACTGCTGGGCTGCTGTGGCACCCTGACACTGCCAGGGACTGCTGGGCTGCTGTGGCACCCTGACACTGCCAGGCACTGCTGGGCTGCTGTGGCACCCTGACACTGCCAGGCACTGCTGGGCTGCTGTGGCACCCTGACACTGCCAGGCACTGCTGGGCTGCTGTGGCACCCTGACACTGCCAGGCACTGCTGGGCTGCTGTGGCACCCTGACACTGCCAGGGACTGCTGGGCTGCTGTGGCACCCTGACACTGCCAGGCACTGCTGGGCTGCTGTGGCACCCTGACACTGCCAGGGACTGCTGGGCTGCTGTGGCACCCTGCTCCTGCCAGGGACTGCTGGGCTGCTGTGGCACCCTGACACTGCCAGGCACTGCTGGGCTGGAAACAGCAGGGGCTTCTGCACTGCTCAGGGGAATCAGGGAGCGTTGTGACTGTGGAGAAGGATCCCTCTCCCTCTCCCTCTCCTTCTCCCTCTCCCTCTCCCTCTCCCTCTCCTCTGGAGTGTCTCAGGAGTTTTGCTGCCAGGGAAGCAGAGGCTGGAGATTGTATCTGTTTGGGTTACAGAGGGAGAGGGAAAATGGGGGCTGAGCTGCAAGTGAGTGACTTGCTGATGGAATGCTTTTAGCTCCAACTCTGTTGGGTAAAGACAAAAATAAGAACTGCAGTGGAGAAGTTGGAGGCCTCCAACCTTCTCAGAGAGTTCTGGAATCAGTCCTGGTGCAGACCACAGTGCAGGGAGTTGGATTGCTATGAGTGCACCTTTCCTCCACTTTAGGGGGATGAGGTTTAAGGGACTTGATTTATTTTGCTGGTGGTTTAGTTTTTGTTTAATGTTGTCCCTCTGCTTTTGTTGTTTCTATAGTGTGTTTCTCTTTTCTTTTCAGTTTTTGAGCCTAGCTTCAAACATTTTGAACTTTATCACTTCTTCTATGCTGAACTCCAGGAATAACTTCATTCGCAACTACCTGAGCGTGTCCCTGTCGGAGCAGCACATGGCCACGCTGGCGAGCATCATCAAGGAGGTGGACAAGGATGGCCTGAAGGGTGAGGGAGCAAACCTAGCTCTGGTATAGCCCAGAGGTGTCTCTTTTTTTTAGTTTCAAGTCAAAGTTTTAAGTACTGGAGAGCAAAGGTAGTAAGGGCTCTGGATCTCTGTCTTACAGGCACATCAGATGAGGAGTTTGCTGCTGCTCTGTATCACTTCAACCATTCCTTGGTGACCTCAGATCTTCAGTCCCCTGCCCTGCAGGTGAGCTGGGATTGAATGCATAAATAAAATGAAGAAGTGTTGGTGTCTGTTTATGCCTCTGTATGGGTTCTCCACACCTTGAGTAGTGTGTTGGTTGTTCCATTTGGCCTTGAATATATTCTGCAAAAACAGGTTGGAATATCTTGAGTCCCATGATTTGAATGACCTTTGCAGTCATCCAGCACAAAACATCCTGCACAGTGTAAACTTAACATTTAGAATTCAGACTAATCCATTGGACTTTGAAGGTGATGAAAGCTGAGAAGGAAATGAGTTTGTGTATTTTGTCTTGGAGAGTTGCCTCTATGCATGAGTTTATCAAGAGACATCCCTACAGATTTGCTCTGATGTCAGGACTCGTGCCAAAAGGCCTTGGAATTTCTCAGGAGAGAATCAACTTAATCCTTTTGCTTTCGTGTCCTGACTTTGTAGCCTTTAGGTTTCTTTGCTGGGTCATGGGCTGACCCCTGACTTAACCCTGTCTTGGAGGTTATGAATCCACTTCACCCATCACTGAATTCAACTCCTATACTTTGTGGGCTGTTTTCTACTGTATTAAAAACCACTCTGTTGTTTGTTAATTTTTAAAAGCAGTTGGACTTTTCATCCATCTGCCTTTTTATTACGTTTGAAAAGAAGTAAATATTGCTGTGATCAGCCAAAGGGCTGTTCTTGCAGATGCACAGATACTGAACACAGTAGCATAGTCTCTCCTGCTCTGATATTGCAGTGAATGAGAAAAACTCATTAATGCCATCTTTTCTGCCTTGGTGTTGAGACTTTGTTGTGTTTAGGTGGTGAAGTGCCAGCTTTGGGTGTCTCTCAGAGCTCTGCCCTGTGTCTGAGCCAGGAGAGGCATTGCTGTGTGAGCAGAGCTGAGAGCCCTGCTGTTTACTGTCAATGTATGCTCAGATCATACTTATCATTAATGAAAGCATCAGACAGGACTTGCCTCTTTCCAACAAGCCTGTTTTGTTCCAGAACACACTTCTCCAGCAGCTGGGAGTTGCCCCTTTTTCTGAAGGTCCGTGGCCTCTCTACATCCACCCTCAAAGTCTGTCTGTGCTGTCCCGACTCCTCCTGATTTGGCAGCATAAAGCCACTGCCCAGGGAGATCCTGATGTTCCAGAGTGCCTTAAAGTCTGGGAAAGGTGAGATCATTTCATGTAAAGTTGGAAATCAGTCATCTCTTACCTCTCTCGTTTATTTTCAAGTGAGAATTCTCTGGCCCCAGCATTCCAAGTGTGTTCACTGATCTGGGATCCCTGGGGGGAGTAGAGGGTCAGCCTGCTGTGCTGGGGAATCCTTCACCCAGAGCCCAGGAAATGATTCCTGCACTCAGGAGTTAGAGGGGAGGAGGCTGAATTGCAGCAAGGCTGGCTGTAAAAAGGGAAGGAGGATCTCTTTATTTTTCAGCAGGTTTCTGATAGGTCCTCATAGGATGGTGCTGAGATTGCTCCCCTCTGCCATTACCTGGCTTTCACTGATAGGGTTTAGTTGGTTTAAAGCTCTAATGAACAGGTTTGAGTCACCCCTTCTCCATTTGAATGATTGTTCCTGTTCTCCACTAAATATATTTGCCACTGATTTCATTTCTGTAGGTTTTACTGCTCACACAGTCTCATTCCAATACATAATGTAGTGAACATTTGTGAAATTGCCACTATTAGAACAGTAAGCAGAAAAATAAAATTATTTCTAGTTAAAGAGATTTTAAAGAGGGATCTAAACTTGGCAGACTTCCTCTCCTGTTGCCAGGTTTGTGGGCACCCTGAAGCAGAACGCCTTGCAGGGGACTCTCCCCAGTGACACAGAAGATCTGAATGTGGAGCATCTCCAGCTGCTGCTGCTCATTTTCCACAATTTCTCAGAGAGGGGCCGCAGATCCATCATGATGCTCTGTATCCAGACCATCGTGGAGCTGACAGCAAACATGGAGACCCAGCAGTGTTCTGTGCCTCTCATTGTGGCACGGCTGCTGCTGGTGTTTGACTACCTGCTGCACCAGTATTCCAAGGCCCCCGTGTACCTGTTTGAGCAGGTAAGGCTTTGACAGCTGGGTATTGAATTGGTCACCCAGCAGGAATCTGTAATGTGATGTGTTCCCTCCATGACCCTTGTGAGTAAATCAGTTTTGATGTTGTTACCAAACCTCAGAGTTCCAAGGAATGATTAATTATGGCTGGTTCCTAGCAGCAGGTTCAGTTGGAGTGTAAATTCCTGGTGTGGCTGGTGTCTTAATAAATCCTAGCAAGGACAGGATGATTGTCCCACCATATCTTTAAAATCTCGAGTATTTGGCTGTTTCTTTCATGAATACCTTTTGTACTTCCTTGATTTAGTGTTTGACCGTGGAGGTTTTTGTCACTGTTCTCATTAATGGGACAATATGATGCTTTGTGCCTGGATTTTCCAACTGTGGAAGCTTGGCCATGGATTTAAACTGCTCAGTCCAGAGTAAAAACCATCAGGGAGGGTCCAGGGCTTCCCCCAGAAGAGTGGAATATTGTGGTTTGAGTAGGACTGTTTCTATGTTGTGTTTCTTTCCCTGTGGGGTGATACTTTCCCCCCACCCCTCAGTGACAAGGATGCCATGGGTTGGTTTTGTTTGGTTTTTTTTTAATTCAGGTACAATATAATTTGCTGACTCCACCCATTGGCTGGGTGAGTGGATCCCAGGACAGCAGCAGACGAACATCTGTCCCACTTTATCATGGCTTTAAAGAAGTGGAAGAAAACTGGACCAAACACTGTTCATCAGGTAAGAAAAAAATGTAAGGAATTTTTTATTGCAAGATTTGCTTTTATAAATAAATGAGAGCCTTTTCTGTGCCTTGGTTTGGGCATCTTTTCCTTCTTTTAATGGCCATAGTTACAATAGGTAAAACTACATCTAATAATGCAAGAATTGTTTTATTAAACAAAATTCAAAGTTGTTCTCTCCTAGGAGTATGCAACAAGTAATTAAAAATAAGAGTGTGTTTATTTTGCCAGGATTGTAGGAGCAGGAAAGCTTTGGCTGCCTGTCCCACAGCTTAGAGCACCTCTAATGTGTCATGGTTTGGGATCTGCCAGGGCTCATACAGTGCACAAGGTTGTGGGGATGAGTGAGGATATAACACCATGTGGCCTGTTTAAATTGCCACTTGGAAGGTTATTTTTTGTTCTCACATTCCAGACTCTGCTCCACAGCCCAGGTTCTACTGCATCCTGTCTCCAGAAGCTTCTGAGGATGATCTGAACCGTCTGGATAGCACGGTATGGTGCTGCTGGTGGGGACTTTCTGGAGGGCCATGGGGGTGTGCCAAGTGCCAGGGAAAACAGCCAAAAAGGAAAGACTTGATTAAAAAGAGGAACCAGGAATCTTTCACTAAGTGGAGAAAAGTGGCCATGTAAGATAACATGGGATTCCTTCTTACCCCTAGTTGGATGTCAGGGCAGTCACTGTGCTAAGTCTGTGAAGAGCTGTTCTAGTACTTGCAGGAATGCTTGGGATTCGGACAAAGACACATTAGAGTTGTTTTCTCATCACTTTGCTCCAGGTTCTCCTTGGGTTTTGTTGCCATCAGGGTTATGGGCTGTCTCTCCTGCCTGCTCCTTATCCCCAGTCCATTGATCCTCAGTCCCAACAGAACCTCTCTCTGAAGTTTATTTTGAAGCTTTTGGGCTGTGGGTATTCTGAATGCTTAAAGAGCTTTGCAAAGCAGGGTCCTGATTTCCCATCTCCTGCAGGTATGTGAGGTCCTTTTCTCCAGGGCTACAAAGTACGATGAGCTCTATGCAGCCCTCACCTCATTACTGGCTGCTGGCTCCCAGTTTGATACACTCAGGAGGAGGGAGAACAAAAATGTCACTGCACTGGTAAGACTCTCATGCTGCCTGTGTTGAGGAATAATGAGTTTTCAAATGTAGTATTTTCATGCAAAGTATTTAACTGGAGTATTTTGGACTGTGCTTGGAGTAATGAGGAACTTAAAAATCTCATAGCTAACCATAGTGTTTGTGATGACTGCACATCTCTTGAGCTTTTAATTCATAATGTGCTTCAGACTTGCTGTAAGTCCATGGTAATTCCAGGAGATGTGGCTAGAGCATGATTGAACAGGAGAAAAGTGTATAATTTTTCCTTTTTCTTTTCTCACTCCTGTGTTGCATATTTTATTGTTTAATATGACAGAAACTCAGTCCAGAATGTGTTCATCTGATTTGGCACATCTGCAGGAGTGTGGGGTCCCTGAGGAGATATTTCATTAGCTGTAATGCTGCAGACTGCAATCTTTCTGTACTAATTTTTCCAACTGTTGCTCTGTTTAGGAAGCCTGTGCCCTTCAGTACTACTTCCTGATCCTGTGGCGGATTCTGGGGATTTTGCCTCCCTCCAGAAGCTACATGCACCATTTGGCCATGAACACCCCTGAGATGAGTGACTGTGACCTCCTGCACACCCTGCGCTGGTCCTCCCGCCTGCAGATCCCGTCCTACGTCGTGTGGATCAAGGTGCAGCCTCAGCTCCATGGGTGTGGGGTGGTGACAGTGACAGTGACAGTGTCAGTCCCTCCCTGCTGACTGCACGTGGGATTTGTTTGGGGGCACTTGTGCCTGTCTTTTCTAAACTGGTTCATTGCTGAGCACTGTTCAGGTGTGATGGATCTGGGTTTTGGCATTTGTAGGATCACCTTATCAAGCAGGGCATGAAGGCTGAGCATGCTGCTCCTCTTATTGAACTGACCTCCAGCAAGTGCATCTCAGTGAAGTACGACGTGGAAATAGCAGAGGAATACTTTGCTCGACAGGTGAGCTGTGGGAGTGCAGCTGGACATGCAAACTCCTGTTTCTGTGGGATGATCTGCACTGACTGTTCTGTCTTCTGTGTTTGCAGATCTCTTCTTTCTGTGCTGTTGACTGCACAACCATTCTCCAGCTGCACGAAGTCCCCAGTTTACAATCCATTTACACCCTTGATGCTGCCATCTCCAAGATCCAGGTTTCTCTAGATGAGCACTTTTCCAAGTCAGCTGCAGAAACTGATCCCCAGAAGTCCTCAGAGATAACCAAGAACCTCCTCCCTGCTACACTGCAGCTCATTGACACTTATGCTACTTTTACCAGGTACAGTCCTTGGGATTTCCAGCAGGAATACAATTTCCGGCTGTGCTTTGAGCTTCCTCTGCATTTTGTGTGTTGTTTTCTTAGAAGTGCCTGGGAGTTTTATAGTCTGGAGTAATTACTTTGTGTCCTCTAGAGGGTCCATTGCTTTAAAAGAAGAATAGCAAGTAGCTTCTCAAGCCATGCATGGGACTTGGTTGTTTCTGAGTAGCCTCCTTGTCTGATCTTCCAAGGCTTCCTTGCAAGTTTGCAAAACCAGCTTTTCCTCCAAAGATAAAACCACCCTCTAGGATAGTGCTACTTAAGGTTATTTCTCTGGCATAGTACTGAGGCTGTCAGACCATCAAGAAAGAGAAGGGGGGTTAATTCTTAGATTAAAAAAATCTAAATTCTTCTCAACTCTCGTTAAAAAACTGTGTAGAAGAAAGCAAAAGTAAATCAGCTTTTTCTTTTTGGGCACTTCTCCTGGTAAGTAGCTTAGAGGGGATAAAAGCCCAGAAGTCCCTTAGTGGTGTGAGATGAAGTGTGGGGCAGAACTTGAGAAGTTTGTGTTTTATCTGTCACTCCATGGACACACTCAGCTGTGAGCTGCAGAGCTGAGGTGAATCCCCTCCCTCCCTGCAGGTCCTACCTGCTGCGGAGCCTCTCGGAGGAGGCGGCCTCGGACGGCAGAGCCTGCGAGGAGAAGCTGCGGGGCTACGCCGCCGTGCTGGCCATCGGCTCCGGCCGCTGCAAGTCCAACGCTCTGGGTGAGGGCTCAGGGTGCCTCCCTGGGGGGGAATCTTCCCACAGTGCTTCCAGTACCCGATTTCAAAGTGATCTCCAGCACTGTTCAAGCCAGTGAGTTGTGCTGCCAGCAGCACACTGCAAAGTCTCTTCAGTATCCTACCAGCTGAAACAGCTGGGCAAACCTTGAAAGGATCATTTTCTTGTGAGCTCCTCTGGATCAGTGAAATGTTTTTGTAACCATATTGGAGCTTGTGGCATAGAATAACAAGGGGAACTATGAAATATTGATATGCTGAAGACTTCTGTGAATTGGTATTTGTGCCATGTTTTCTGCAGTTTTAATGAAGTGAAAAAGCTGGGATGCTCTTAAACACTTAGGGATGATTTTTACTTGTAGACTTTTGAATTTATTCAGTGCCTGATTGTTCTGTGTAACTGCAGGTCCAACCCTTGTCCAGAACTTGCCATCAGCTGTGCAGACCCTGTGTGAATCCTGGAACAACATCCACACCAACGAGTTCCCCAACATTGGTTCATGGGTGAGTCCAGCCTCAGGGCCTGCTGTGGTGTGAGTGCAGCTGCAGGCATTGCTGTGAATGGGGGCAGTGTGTGCCTCTGTCCCAGGTCCAGGGCTCTGATGTGTGTGTGTGTGTGTCCCTCCCCAGCGCAACGCCTTTGCCAACGACACCATCCCTGCAGAAAGCTACATCAGCGCCGTGCAGGCTGCCCACCTGGGCACCCTCTGCAGCCAGAGCCTGCCCCTGGCAGCCTCCCTCAAGCACACCCTGCTGTCCCTGGTCAGGCTCACCGGGGATCTCATCATGTAAGTCAGGCCTTGTGTTACCCTGTGTGTTCCACACACTGCTGGGTGCTTTGCTCTGTGTGCTCCAGGGCTGTGTCTGTGCAGCACTTACTGACCTGGTGCTGCTTCTGACCTAAACCTTGCAGTTCACAGTTCCAAATACCAAATGAATGACAGTCAGGCTTTCTGTTTCCTTGGTATCTCCAAAAGTCCAGCTCCCTGAGGGCAACCTTTTTGTCAAATATGGACTTGAAGAAAGGGGGATATAAACTGACACAATAGGATCTAACTAATTCATTTGTGTTTTGTTATCATTCACTTGTGTGAAGTTTTTAATGTTTAAGGAAAAGTGAAATGCCATTTTTTTTCCAGGGACTTGGTCTAAAGTACTCTGAAACCAAAAAGTAGCCATTGACACTGCAGACAAGCCCCAAAGCCACCATATGTGATAGTGGGACTGTCTAGGCAGATGCTGTAACTGTATATATGCAAAAGTAACATGTAGAATTTCAAAGGGTGATTTTTCCAAAGGGTGATTTTTTTTCTAAGGGGGAAAATGGCTGGGCCAGTGTTTTTATCCCACCTTTCCAAAAAGGATTTAATCACTGACTTCCCTCCGGAGTTGTGCCTCACTTAATGTGAATTCTGGTTTCCAGTAGGGATGTCTGGGATACATCATGCAAAGAATTAACTTGTGTCCTTTTCTTTTCAAGCTGGTCAGATGATCCCAACCCACCCCAGGTGATCCATTCCCTGCTGCCCCTCCTTCTGGAGACCAGCACAGAGAGTGTGGCAGAAATCAGCAGCAACTCCCTGGAAAGGATCTTGGGCCCGGCAGACTCCGATGAGTTCCTTGCACGTGTTTATGAGAAGTTGATCACAGGGTGCTATAACATACTGGCCCATCACTCTGACCCAAACAGGTAACAAAGCTGTGTGCACAGATTGGCTACAGCAGGCATGCTTCTGGAACAGAAAAAATCGGCTTATTTTTATCTGTTGAAAACTTCTGTACTTGTATACTATAAATATGAGATATTTCTTTCACATTACCAGAATTGTGGAGTGGGGGTGAGAGCAAGAGAGAATGGAGAGGAGTAACAGTAGAAGAGACTTAAAGTGTAAAAGGAGCAGGTCTTTATAGGAATTTGTGTGAGAGGTGTCTGGAAGTTCTGGGTTATTTTAGGTTTCTGGCTGGGACTTGCCTTACAGCATCATGGGTCCCTTTGTTCTAACTTGGTGGATTTGTTGGTGTTTATGTAAAGTTGTTCATCAATTGTTTTTCTCCTGTCTGTTGGAAGAAGAGCTGCTTTCAATTAGGAAAAATTACTGGAACTGTAATGGCAAATAGATCACTTCTGGCCTCTCAGAACTGTTGTGATTGTTGAAATTGTTTCTAGATGTTCTTATTTCATCCTCATGTATTTGATCCTTATCTATTCCTCTTGTAATCCTCAGTGGCCTGGATGAGTCCATCTTGGAGGAATGTTTGCAGCATCTGGAGAAACAGCTGGAGAGCAGCCAGGCCAGAAAAGCCATGGAGGAATTCTTTTCAGAAAGGTGAAGTCACCATGGAAGTTGTATTCCAAGGACTTCATTTCTCATCTTTGTTCTGTTAGCTTGTCAGTGTAGACACCAAGGTGATGTTAATGCCATTGTGCAGGAAAATAGAGACTCTGTAGAGCCAGGCTATCCTTCAGGCAGTTCAGGAGGGTGGGAAGAGACTCTTGAGGGGGAGAGGACCTGGATCTTTGTCCAAATCAAATACTCAGCGTGGCCTCACAGTAAAGATCAGTGGGGAATCTTGCAGGATGATTGTTCTGCCAGAGCAGGTTTCTGAGAGATGCTGCTCCAAGCTGCAAAATCCCAGATTCTCTCGGTGCTTCTGTGGGGCCACAGGTTGATAATTTTAAGGGTAGGGGAGGGGGGGTAGCCTGACTTAGAATCATAAAGATAGATTGTGCTGGCAGCAGCCTAGAACAGCTAGAACAGCTGTGATAGAAACAGCCTAGCACAACCACAGTGCTCTGAGGTGAGCAAGAGGAAAGCTTTCTCCATCACAAAACTGACCATTGCCTGGTTTTTCTCTCTACCTGTTGAACAGTTTAGAATAAAAGCAGCCTGGTGGCTGTACATTGTTAGTATGGAAGGGAAAGATAAGCAAGAAAATCTGTTTTGGAGCCAGTTCAGGCCCTTCTGTGACTGGATATTTAGAGAACACTGAAATACTATTAAGGAGCCCATTTATGAGTTTTGGTCTGAGCTGGGTTTGCTGTTTGCCTGAAAGGTTTCTGTGTTTTGGCTGCTGAGCAGTGTTAACACAAACTCCTGCCAGTCTGAAACGTGAGGGTGGGGAGAAGTGGAGCCAGTGGGAAAGGGGAATGGGCTGCTCTTTACAAAGCTGATTTAAATCTCCCCTCTGTACAGTGGAGAGCTGGTGCAGATCATGATGGCGACGGCCAACGAGAACCTCTCAGCCAAGTTCTGTAACAGGGTGCTGAAATTCTTCACCAAGCTCTTCCAGCTGAGTAAGTGCCAGTAGGATCCCCTCCCTCCTGCCTTTTCCACTTCACACTGTTCTTGTATTGCCTGAGATTGGAGGTGCTTGGAAGAAAATCTGTGGGAGGGAGTGGGATCACAGCTTCATGCTTTCAAGGAAAGCCATTTCCACACGTGTTCCTTGGAGCATCTGTCACTGACAGTAACTTTCCCCCCAGCTGAGAAGAGCCCCAACCCCAGCCTGCTGCGCCTCTGCGGCTCCCTGGCCCAGCTGGCCTGTGTGGAGCCCGTGAGGCTGCAGGCCTGGCTGACCAGGATGACCATGTCCCCACCCAAGGACTCGGACCAGCTGGACGTGGTGCAGGAGAACAGGCAGCTGCTGCAGCTCCTGACCACCTACATTGTCCGGGAGAACAGGTAAAGCACAGCCCAGTCCTGTCTTGTGTGTGCTCCGCGTTCCTCTTGCTCTCTAGAACGATCTCGTGTGAGTTGCTGCTGGTTCTTTGTGGTATCTGTGTGAAACTCTCCTGTTTTTGCTCAGCCAAGTGGGGGAAGGCGTGTGCACTGTTCTGCTCAGCACTCTGATTCCAATGGCAACGGAGATGTTGGCCAATGGGGATGGCACGGGCTTTCCTGAGCTGATGGTCGTCATGGCAACTTTGGCCAGTGCAGGACAAGGGGCAGGACACCTCCAGCTTCATGGTGCTGCTGTGGACTGGCTGGGCAGATGGTAAGAGTGAACTCTGCACTGCTGATGCTTCATTTGTGGGAGGTTTTTAATTTATTTTCTGGTTTTTCAGGGACGGAAATTTGTGTTTACAGATAATCCCTTCTCTCTTAGTTTATTGTTTCTTGTTTGGGATACAAAGTGTCTGAGGGAGGCAGATCCATGTTTTCCAAACAATCATGGTTTTTTTTCTTTACTCTGGATGGCTTAGTTACTGCAATTATGCATTCCCTGTTGTTAATCTAAAGCAAACTGAATGCTTGAAGCAGTTGGTCAGGACTGAGTTTCTACTTCCCAAAGGCTGTCAGCTGGAGTGAGGGGCTTTGGACTCCCCATCCCAGGAAGTGTTCCAGGCCAGTTGGATGGGGCTTGGTCCAGCCTGGGATAGTGGAAGGTGTCCCTACCCATGGCAGGGGTGGGATGAGATGGGCTTTAGGATCCCTTCCATCCTGAACCATTCTGTAGTAATTCCCAGTGTTCTGTGTTGCAGCAAGAAATATCTGTCTCAAAAGAACGTGGTAGAGAAAATGAATGCTAACGTCATGCAAGGGAAGGTAAGGCTTGTGCTGGTGCTGCACTTGCAGGAATGACTCCCAGGCACGAGTTCAGCTGTCCTGGTTTGGTGGGACAAAACCTGGTGGGAATTTTATAGCAATTTGGCCAGGGGTTATCTGTCCTGTGTTTGTGCCCTGTAGCAGCTGTTGTGGGCTGTGAGCTCTGGGGCTCTGATTTTCCTTGCCTTCTGCTCCCCAGCACGTGACAATCCTGGAGTGCACGTGCCACATCGTGTCCTACCTGGCCGATGTCACCAACGCCCTGAGCCAGAGCAGCGGGCAGGGCCCCAGCCACCTGTCAGTGGACGGCGAGGAGCGCGCCATCGAGGTGGACTCGGACTGGGTGGAGGAGCTGGCCGTGGAGGAGGAGGACTCCCAGGCTGAGGACTCGGTAGGCAGCAGGCACAGTGCATGCTGCAAACGACAGGAGGGCTTATTTTACACCTCCCACATCACTCAGTTTATCAGTTGAGATTTTGTGTTCACTGAGTGAAGGACCCTACATGTCAGGTCTGGAGGAGAGGATCTCTCGTTCCTGACTAGATGTGTTGACTTTGTGATGTCAACAAAAATTTAATATTTATTTTAAAAAAATTATATATTTATTTTAATAATTTTTATGAATATTATATATTTGTTTTTAATTAAAAGGAAGAAATAGAATAAAATGGGTTTGTTCCTACTGGTTGGCTGGCAGTTACTAGTTTTTGTATCAGCAAGCAACTTTGATTAATACTTTAAGTTCTGTTGGGTGGTGAACAAAAGCTGTTAGGATACTTTCTCTATTCTTTGTATCAATATTTTTGTTACTGTTTCTTTGTCATGTTAACTATTTCACGTTACTACAGTGTGTCACCATCTCCTCTCTCCATGTGGTTTGATACCAGCTGCCTTCTAGAGCAGTGTTGCTAAAATTTGCTGTTAAAATGTACCTTTGGTTTCTTGGGAATTTATTCTGTACATGTACTTCACTGTAACTGCAGTTATGACACCTTCCTAAAACAATTTTCTTCTGGATAGGATGAAGATTCTCTCTGTAACAAGCTCTGTACCTTCACCATCACACAGAAAGAATTCATGAATCAACACTGGTAAGAATCTCAAGCTTGTGTTCAGAGTTTCAGCCTGGTATTTCTGGCCATTGGGAAGGAAACCAGTGTAGTTTGTGAGCCTCAGGGCACTGCCTGTCAAAACTCACCTGGCTTATTTTGGGCAGGTACCACTGTCACACTTGCAAGATGGTTGATGGGGTTGGTGTTTGCACGGTTTGTGCTAAAGTTTGTCACAAGGATCATGAGATTTCTTACGCCAAGTACGGGTCCTTCTTCTGTGACTGTGGAGCCAAGGAGGATGGCAGCTGCCTGGTAAATTCTTTATGTCTTCAGATTTTCAAGTCCTTTGCAATTTTCTGTTCTGCAGTAAGTTATGTCAGGATTTGTGTATGCAGGAGTGCTAAGACTTGAAGGCTTTGACTTTATAATGAACCCTCAGAATTTATAGCTTGCCTGGAAATTAATTTTTTTTGCACCAAATAAGAGCATTGGTAAATCTGTGTCCTAGTGACTCCTGGGATTCCACCTGCCTTTAAAAAATTTGCTGCACAGCAAAGAACACCTTTTCCTGTGTTTTCCACTAGCAGCAAATGAAATAATTATATCTTAAATATGGAAAATTCTTAATCCTTGGGTGGAGAGTCACGTGCAGGATGTTATTTCTTTAGAACTCTGCTCAAATTGCTTCTCTTGCAATCTGTGTTCACTTCATCAGTAGCCAGGTTCAGCCTGGTTTGGGATTTTAGTGTTACTCTGTCGTTCCCAGGCGTTGGTGAAGAGAACTCCCAGCAGTGGGATGAGCTCTACCATGAAGGAATCAGCCTTCCAGAGCGAGCCCCGCGTGCCCGAGAGCGTCATCCGCCACGCGAGCACGTCCCCAGCTGAGAAGGCCAAGGTCACCATCAGCGAGGGCAAGGGCCCTGATGAGGAGAAGCCCAAGAAGAGCAGCCTGTGCAGAAACGTGGAGGGCTGTCGAGAGGAGCTGCAGTCCCAGGTAAAATTGTCAGCTGCTAAACAGAGATGGGTTATTGTGAGGATCTTGGGCAGGCTGAGTTAGCTGTAAGCTGAGATGAGAGGGTCAAAAAGGGGTGTCAGGCTTTAAAAAGCAGTTTGTATGCAGCTCCCATCAGGAGCATCTCATTTGCCTGATCTGTTTCTTGTAGGCCAACTTTTCCTTTGCACCTTTGGTGCTGGAGATGCTGAATTTCCTGATGGATGCCATCCAGGTCAACTTCCAGCAGGCCTCAGCCATGGGGAGCAGCAGCCGTGCCCAGCAGGCTCTCAGCGAGCTCCACACTTTGGACAAATCCGTAGAAATGACTGATCAGCTGATGGTATGAACAAAAGGAATTAACAGAGTGTGGATGGGGGGAGTGGCTTTGAAACAGAGACATTGCAGTGACACCCTCTGGATGCTTTCCCTGGCTCAGGTCCCCACCCTGGGCTCGCAGGAAGGCGCCTTTGAGAACGTGCGCATGAACTACAGCGGGGACCAGGGCCAGACCATCCGGCAGCTGATCAGCGCGCACGTGCTGCGGCGTGTGGCCATGTGCGTGCTGTCCTCGCCCCACGGCCGCCGCCAGCACCTGGCTGTCAGCCACGAGAAGGGGAAGGTGAGCCCCAGCAGAGCCCTGGATCCTCCTGGGGGAAGGGGAACAGTGCTGGAGCCACTGGGCTCTCAGGGAAATGGAGCAGTGCTGGAGCTGCTGGGCTCTCAGGGAAATGGAGCAGTGCTGGAGCTGCTGGGCTCTCAGGGAAATGGAGCAGTGCTGGAGCCACTGGGCTCTCAGGGAAATGGAGCAGTGCTGGAGCTGCTGGGCTCCCAGGGAAGTGGGGCAGTGCTGGAGCCACTGCGCTCCCAGGGAAGTGGGGCAGTGCTGGAGCTGCTGGGCTCTCAGGGGAAATGGAGCAGTGCTGGAGCTGCTGGGCTCCCAGGGGAAATGGAGCAGTGCTGGAGCTGCTGGGCTCTCAGGGAAATGGGGCAGTGCTGGAGCTGCTGGGCTCCCAGGGGAAATGGAGCAGTGCTGGAGCCACTGGGCTCTCAGGGAAATGGAGCAGTGCTGGAGCCACTGGGCTCTCAGGGAAATGGAACAGCGCTGGGTTTCCAGGGAAATGGAAAAGTGCTGCATCCCAAGATTCCTGAGGGAAGTGGAGCAATGCTGGAGCTGCTGGTTCTCAGGGAAAGGGAACAGTGCTGGAATCTGGGGTTCTCAAGGGAAGTGGAACAGTGCTTGGAGCCAGTGGGTTCCCAAGGGAGGGGGAACAGTGCTGGAGCCACTGTGTTCCCTGGGGACAGGGAACAGTGCTGAGGAAAAGGCAGGGCTGTGGTTTATTCTGCCCATCTTGAGATCTGGTGTGAAGTGTTGTGTAGCTATGGAGAACCTCTCGTAGGAAACACTGTTAGGGAAAAAGAGTTCCTGCAGCAGGACCAGTGAGAACAGCTCACTGCCATCACCCACCTCACTGCAGCCACCTGAGAGGAGGCTGGAGTCAGGTGGGTGTCCATGATTCAGTGAAAGGACAAGAGGAAATGACCTTAAGGTGCACCAAGGGAGGTTCCAATTAGTTACTATAAACAAAAATTTGTCTGCAGGAGTGGTTGGTTAGACATTGGAATAGGTTCCACAGAGAGGTGGTAGAGTCACCAACTCTGGAATTGTTCAGGAGGTGTCTGGACATGGCACTTGGGGATGTGGTTTAGGGGTGATTATGGTGGTGCTGGGGTGATGGTTGGACTCAGTGATCTCATGGATCTCTTCCAGCCTTGATGATTCTGTGGTTTGATTCAGGATCAACTGAATAACTGTGGGATCTGGAACTGAAATCCAGCCTGACTCCCCCCAGTTACAGTCAGATAACCAAGCTCAGACTGTAGTTCTGGTTCTGTAACTGGGATCTGGAACTGAAATGCCTGACTCCCCCCAGTTACAGTCAGATAACCAAGCTCAGACTGTGGTTCTGGTTCTGTAACTGGGATCTGGAACTGAAATGCCTGACTCCCCCCAGTTACAGTCAGATAACCAAGCTCAGACTGTAGTTCTGGTTCTGTAACTGGGATCTGGAACTGAAATGCCTGACTCCCCCCAGTTACAGTCAGATAACCAAGCTCAGACTGTGGTTCTGGTTCTGTAACTGTGGGATCTGGAACTGAAATGCCTGACTCCCCCCAGTTACAGTCAGATAACCAAGCTCAGTCTGTAGTTCTGGTTCTGTAACTGGGATCTGGAACTGAAATGCCTGACTCCCCCCAGTTACAGTCAGATAACCAAGCTCAGACTGTGGTTCTGGTTCTGTAACTGGGATCTGGAACTGAAATGCCTGACTCCCCCCAGTTACAGTCAGATAACTGAGCTCATTCTGTGGTGCAGATCACAGTGCTCCAGCTCTCAGCCCTGCTGAAACAAGCTGACTCCAGCAAAAGGAAGCTGACCCTCACCCGCCTGGCATCGGCGCCCGTCCCGTTCACTGTGCTGAGCCTGACTGGGAATCCCTGCAAGGAGGACTACCTGGCTGTGTGTGGGCTGAAGGTGAGTGCCTGCCAAACCCTTTTCCAAGGAGCTGCAAACATCAGCTGAAAGCCAGCTGTGTTTGTTTCCTCTGAGGAGTTAGCACGGAGCTGCCTCCAAAGTTCTGTCACTAATTCAGCTCCTGATGCACTTTCCTGCTAGAGAGATAAGGTAAAAGAAGCAGGACCTGGATGAACAATATAATGAATGAGACAGTGCCTTGAAATAGTATTTCTTAATGTATTTAAGCTGGTTTTCTTTTAAGACAAGAGCCAGTGTTTGGCTCTTGTCTTTAAAGAAAACACACTCAAACTTAGTGTGTTAAAACTAGTCTGTAACAATTAGTGTTCTTTGGCAAGGACTCCTCTTTTTTGTATTCCCCCAAATTTAGATTCAGCTTTCCCAGTGCAGAATCTACATATGTGTTACTTAGCTGAGAAAAAAAGCTGTGCTCTCTGTAGCTTTTTCTTTTCAAATCTTCATGTCATTTATCTTCAGTGCAGGAAATTGAGATTTAAATTCTCTGAATCATTCTTTGCCGTAAGAGAAATGCTGACTTTTAAGTCCATTCTTGGCTTCAAATATTTGTGAAGACTTTGTTTTAATATTTAACCAATTTTCTCCATTACTCCAGGATTGCCATGTGTTAACATTCAGCAGCTCTGGCTCAGTCTCTGATCATTTGGTGCTTCATCCTCAACTGGCCACTGGGAATTTCATCATCAAAGCCGTGTGGCTGCCAGGATCCCAAACAGAGCTGGCCATTGTCACTGCAGACTTTGTGAAGGTATGTCTGGCCATGAGCTGTTGATTATACAGCTTCTGGCAGGCACCAGAGTCTGGATCCTCGGGGAGTTGCATGTGGGAGAATGTGGTAAAATTCTTAGAAATGAATTGGAAATATAAATTTGGGATATTTCTTGCAAGGAAAAGCAAACCCAAAGAACTTGAAGAGGAAAAAAGCCCCAAACTGTAACTGTAAAATCCCCAATCTCATGGGGATTCCCTCATCTCAGCTCTTGCTCATTTGCACTGTTTTGTATCGTAGCAGTTAATTACTGCCTTGATAATCATTGTGGTTAATTATTTCCTATGTTCTTCCCACAGATTTATGACCTCTCAGTAGATGCCCTGAGTCCAACTTTCTACTTCCTCCTACCGAGTTCCAAAATCAGGGATGTCACTTTCCTGTTCAACGAGGAGGGGAAGAACATCATTGTGATCATGTCCTCTGCTGGCTACATCTACACACAGCTCATGGAGGAGGCCAGCAGTGCCCAGCACGGGCCCTTCTATGTCACCAATGTGCTTGAAGTCAACCACGAGGACCTGAAGGTGCTGGTGACTTCCCTTTCTCTCTTTTTTTGCATCTTCCATTTGAAGGCAGAAGTTTCTTTCTTTTTTTCCTTCTCCTTTTAAGCCCCCTGATCTAGATCAAGGAGCTTTCTCATTCCTCTAAAGAGAGAAATATCCTTACAGTAAAAGGAGGTGGGGGTGAAAATTAAACCCCTTGATCCTTTCATCTAGAAAATGGAGCATGTTTTCCATGGCTGGCTCTGAAGTCATGCCCAGCAGGATTTCTCAGCAGGGAGATGGCTTCAGAGCAGTGCTGTTCTCAGAGCAAGGCACTCCAAAGGTGCAGGAGCAGAAGGGATAAATCACCATGGCTGAGGCTGGAAAGCTGCAGTCAGCCTTTGTTTCTTCTCTTGAGGATGACCTTTCAAATCTCTCCAGTGTTTTTGCCCTAGCCTGCTTCAAAACAGGAATAGATGAGAAGGAGGCTCTCAGGAAGGTCTTTTATGAGCTGGGCATCCAGGGGATGCTCCATGTGACACTGTCACACAGAGCTGAGGCTCACAGCTGCAGCAGCTCTGGGTGTTACCTACAGCCTCCGGGTGTGCAGGCTCAGCATCCCCTCCCAGAGCCTTTGAAGTGTCTGATGGATGAGTTCACCCAGGAGTTCAGCTTAGAAAATTGTCATGTAGGGCTCTGTTCTCTCACTGCTGGGGAGGAGGGGCGGCTTTGGGAATAATTCCATCGCAAATTTAACAGCCTGACAGAGTGTGTGGGGATATTTGTGTTTATGTTAAATGTTGGCATTTCTCTGGATCCCCCAGGACAGCAATGGCCAGGTGGCAGGAGGGGGGGTGTCAGTCTATTACTCCCACGTGCTGCAGATGTTGTTCTTCAGCTACTGCCAAGGCAAATCCTTTGCAGCCACCATCAGCCGGGCCAGCCTGGAAGTGCAGCGGCTCTTCCCAATTAACATCAAGAGGTGAGGATCCTGGGGGACACTCCCTGCATTTTTATTGCCTTCTTTTTGTAATAAATATTGCTTATTATTAAACAACCCAGTTCTGAAGGGCCAAACTGTGTGGTGAAAATTCCCTGTTGGCTGATATTTCTTGCTACTTTTCATGGTCCTTGTGTCCTAATGGACTTGGATGATCCTTGTGGGTCAGGAATTCCATGATATCCCGGCTGCAGGATAATTAGAAACCAAAGCTGGCTGTTTCAGCAGTGGGCCACGCATGCATTTTGTCCTCCCAGCAGGATTTCAGAGCAGAAAGGTGTCTGCAGAGCAGGGGAGCTGCCCAGAGTGAGCTGCCCGAGGTGCAGCCGCTGGAACCAATGGGATTATCCGCCCTCACCCAGGCGGCCGAGGAGGGAGCCTTTGTTTCCTTTCAGCACCACTGCTGCAGTGGACCTTGTGCATTGTGCATGTTAAGGCTGATTTTCAGACTCCCTTGAGGGAAACCAATCTCTTACTCTATGAATGTGGCAAGAAAAAGACAGTTTTATTGTGTGTTCTGCTACACAGTGCTGGGCACTCAGGCCACAGGCTCTTCACTGGCCTGACACAAAGCCACTGGCACGAGTGGGCTCTGAAGGAGGTCAGGTTCCAAGAGCTCCTAAACTCCAGTTGAGTTTGGCTTAGTCTTTTTGCAGCTCTGTATTAAATATTCGACACCCAATGTTTCGGGGTGTGTCCTGCCTGGCTTCGTCTGGCCTCGCTGCTGGACCAAAGGCGGCAGCTGTGGCGTTTTTCACCCCAGAGATGCCTTTGGCCGGCTGGGTGCTGCAGCTGGGCGCTCAGAACAAGTCCAGGCAAAATAGGAACTCAGTTTACCTTTGGTGGAAAAGGTTCAGACAACAGTGAAGAGAAAAGAAGCGGGTTCTGCCGTGGAGCTTAGATCCAGAGTTTATTGTAGCATGGTAGATTTCTGAATGTGGTAACAGCTCCAGACAGACAGAGACAGAACCACGGCAGAGACCGACCCACAGCAGAGACCCCGACCACATGGTCTCGTGTCCTTTTTAAGCCCCGGGGACAGGGGGAGGGGACGGACAGGTGAGGGCCAACCAGGTGTGAGCAGGGGAAGGGCCAGGGGATGTGGACGCTGGGACAAACCAATGAGCCCAGGCCTGGGGGGCATCTGCCAATCACAGGACGCCTTGCTGGAAGGTTTAAGATTGATGGGAAGCTCCTAGGCAGGAGGGCAAAGGGGGAGGGGGAAAGGTTGGCACACCTGAGGGGGATAGGATAGGTGAGACAGGAAACCACACTGCAACAGCTCTGTTTCCACTTTTTCCAGTGAGCAGACACTTATTCTCCTGCACTGGTCTTTGCTTATTGCTGCTGGGTGTGTTGAAACATGAAACTGTTCATCCATTCAGATAAAAACATTGCTGAAAGCCATTTAAAAATTGCCTCCTTGATTTGGGGCATAAAATGCAACACTAAGCCAGATTTTCCTTGACTTTGCAGGGTAGGGATCAGAGCTGAGGACTGGGATGCTTGTGGTTTCTGCCCACTGTGGTGACTGTTTTAGGTTGCTCACCTGTAAACCAGACACTATTCATTGATGCAGTGCTTGAACCCCTGCTCAGGACAAAGTTTTAACTGATTTGAGCACAATGAAATTCGTGTAGTTTTCCTTGTGCTGCTCCTTAGGTGAATGTCATTGTGCCCTTTGTCTCTTGCAGTTCCAACGGTGGCAGTAAGACTTCTCCAGCCCTGTGTCAGTGGTCTGAGGTGATGAACCACCCTGGCCTGGTGTGCTGTGTCCAGCAGACCACGGGTGTCCCACTGGTGGTGATGGTGAAGCCAGACACCTTCCTCATCCAGGAGATTAAGACCTTGCCAGCCAAAGCAAAGGTTAGTCAGGGTTCCCTGTGTTTCTGACTCTTAACATTTGGTTTCTTGTTGTTCTGTCAACCAGATCTCCAGTCTTGGCAGCTTTTCTGATACAAAGAGTTTGTTCCTCCAAGCGAGAGTTGCCAAGCCCTTGCCTCGCCTTGCTTTGCAGATCCAGGACATGGTGGCCATCCGTCACACGGCCTGCAACGAGCAGCAGAGGACCACCATGATCCTGCTGTGTGAGGATGGCAGCCTGAGGATCTACATGGCCAACGTGGAGAACACGTCCTACTGGCTGCAGCCCTCTCTGCAGCCCAGCAGCGTCATCAGCATCATGAAACCCGTGCGCAAGCGCAAGGCAGCCGCCATCAGTAAGGGCTCCTCACGTCACCTTTGTCACTCGCTGTCCTGGACTGTGGATAAGTGTGTGTTCTGTCTGCCATCTGCTAGAGGTGTGGCAGTTCTCTCCTGTTAATAGAACAGGATCAAGGCACCAAAATGTGTCTTGGATTGAAAAAACAGGTGTGTGCTAAGGAAGGCAGGAGCCTCCCCTGAAATGGAAAATGTGAACCCCTCCCTCTGAATTGTTATAAATTTGAAATTAAAGGGCTCTCAAGCAAAGGTATAGGAGCAGGAAGAACCGTTCTTTATTAGGGAAGAAAATAAAAAAGAATAAAATAAACAATGCAGTAACACAAACCACCACTGACAGAGTCAGAAAGGACCTGACCCCCTGTGGGTCAGGATGGTGGCAGCAGTCCCATTCAATGGTGGCTCAGCCCTCCTGCAGTGCCAGCTGTGGTTCTGTTGGAGCAGGGATCCTGTAGAAGGGTGTAGTCTTCCTCTGAAGATTCAGTGGTTAGATTAGATTAGATTAGATTAGATTAGATTAGATTAGATTAGATTAGATTAGATTAGATTAGATTAGATTAGATGGGCCTGGTTCCTCTGAAGATTAGATGGGCCTGGTCTTCCTCTGTGAATACAGTGGAGAAGAAGGCTGCTCCTCTGGGAATGCAGTGGGCAAAGGCTGCCCTGGTGTCCCAAATCTCAGATTGTACCCAGGTAGGAATGCTTGGCTCCTCCCCTGGGTGCAGCATCTCCCCATGGGATGATGGAATTGGATCAGCCCTGCAGGGACACTCAGTGGCCATGGACAGCAGAGATCTCCTGGAGGGAGGATTGGCTGTGGGAGAGATAAAGAAAACTGCCCAATGAGCAGAACTGCCCCACCTCTAACAGATGGCAAATAGAATACACACTTACCTTGCAATCCAGGACACTAATGGAGATGTAATGATTGATCTACATCATCTAAATACTTACAACACTCATTCTGACAATTACATAAGTACTGGCTAAGTGGATAAAATGTTTCCATAGATGGATGTTGGAACCCTGGTTATTGAGAATTTTAGGCTTTCTGCACTGATAGGCATTGACCCTCAAAAGAACACTACATTTGACCTGAAGCTGTAGAGAAGGCCTCCAAAATTAAATAAAAAAACTAAGATTATTAGTGCATAGTTTAAATAAAAGCGTATAGTATCACATAATAGAAAACTTAGAGTTTGAAATTTTAAAATATAGTAATATATGAAAACAAGATAGAAGTTTTAAGACAGAGACTAGTCCTTCTTTTTCACCTTCTTCTTCATAAGTTTCAGTAGTAAAAAATACAACAGATGCATACAGAAATACTTTCCAAAGGAGGCGAGTTGTTTCTGCAGGTTTTTTACCACAGCTTTCCCTGTTTAGAACATCTTTTGTCATAAAGATCTCTTTCCCCTTTTAGCAACTCGCACATCCAGCCAGGTGAACTTCCCCATTGACTTCTTTGAGCACAACCAGCAGCTGACAGACGTGGAGTTCGGGGGCAATGACCTGCTGCAGGTGTACAATGCCCAGCAGATAAAGCACCGGCTCAATTCCACGGGCATGTACGTGGCCAACACAAAGGTGAGTGGGGCAGTCTGGGGACTCTTTGGGCTTGTGGGTGACATTACTGTTCATGTTGTCACCATGCCTTGCCTTAAGGAGTCTGCTGTGTTCAAATGACCCCGCACATGTACTGTACCTGGGGGTACTGGTTGACAACAGACTGAACACAAGCCAGCAGTGTGCCCTGGTGGCCAAGAAGGCAAATGGCTTCTGGCCTGTATCAGGAATGGTGTGGCCAGCAGGAGCAGGGAGCTCATTCTGCCCCTGTACTTGGCACTGGTGAGGCCACACCTTGAGCACTGTGTGCAGTTCTGGGCCCTCAGTTTGGGAAGGACATTGAGACACATCCAGAGGAGGCAAAGGGGCTGGAGAGGGGCTGGGAACACAAACCCTGTGAGGAACAACTGAGGGACCTGGGGGTGCTCAGCCTGGAGAAAAGAGACTCAGAGGTGACTTTATCACTCTCTACAGCTCCTGAAAGGTGCCTGTGCTCAGGTGGGGTTGGTCTCTTCCTCCAGGAACTAGCAGAACCAGAGGACACAGCTGTGTTGGGGAAATACAGGTTGGAAGTTAGGAAGAAGTATTTCACAGAAAGTGATAAAATATTGGAATAGTTTGCCTGGGGAGGTGGTGGAGTCACCATCCCTGGATGTGTCTAGAAAAAGACTGGATGTGGCACTTGGTGCCAGGGTTTAGTTAAGGTGTTTAGGGCATGGGTTGGACTTGATGATCTTGAAGGTCTCTTCCAACCTAGTCATTCTGTGATTCTCTGATTGTGTAATTCAGTAAACAGTGGAGGCACCTCTGCACAGTGTCCTTGGCTTCAGAGGGCGTTTTTGAGCTGTGGTTTGTTCTCTGCAGCCTGGGGGTTTCACCATTGAAGTGACCAACAACAACAGCACCATGGTGATGACGGGCATGCGCATCCAGATCGGCACGCAGGCCATCGAGCGAGCCCCCTCCTACCTGGAGATCTTCGGCCGCACCATGCAGCTCAACATGACCCGCGCCCGCTGGTTCGACTTCCCCTTCACCCGCGAGGAGGCCCTGCAGGCTGACAAGAAACTCACCATCTTCAGTAAGGCTGGCTGCCCTGCTTGCTCTGCCCAGCTGCTGGGCTGCTTTGGGTGGATGAAGCTGCTTCACCTCACAGCTGGCAGTTGCCACAGTCCATTCGTTTGCCCTGACTGCAAACACGGTCTGAGGGGGGAACTCTGAGCATTTGGGAATTTTATTTATGGCCCAGTTTCTTGCTGCTGTGAGTGAACGTTCTGTAGTTCAGCTCAATGATTTTGTGCTGAGGTGAGAGAAGGAAAGTGGCCTTGCAAAGGAGATGGCAGTGTCTGTGATGGTGTTCTCAGGGGTCTTAGGATGAGGGAAGAGACCAGGATCTGACTCCATGTTTCAGAAGGCTTGATTTAATATTTTATGATACATATTATATTAACACTATACTAAAAGAGTAGAAGAAAGAATTTCATCAGAAGGCTGGCTAAGAATAGAAAAGAAAGGAATAACAAAGGCTTGTGTCTTGGGACCGAGAGTCCGAGCCAGCTGACTGTGATTGGCCATTAATTAGAAACAATCACATGAGCCCAATCCCAGATGCACCTGTTGCATTCCACAGCAGCAGATGACCATTGGTTACATTTTGTTCCTGAGGCCTCTCAGCTTCTCAGGAGAAAAAATCCTAAGGAAAGGATTTTTCATAAAATGTGTCTGTGACAACTGTCAGTGGCTGTGTGTTAATGGCAGTGTAATTGCTGTCCTGGTCCTGTGAAACGAGGCTGGTTTGTATCCAAAAGCAACAATTCTCAGAGTTTTTAAGAAATTTCTCTCATCGCTACAGTTGGGGCTTCTGTGGATCCTGCTGGAGTCACCATGATGGATTCCATAAAAATTTATGGCAAAACCAAGGAGCAGTTTGGCTGGCCTGACGAGCCCCCCGAGGACTTCCCGTCTGCTTCCGTGAGCAACGTGTGTCCCCCCAACCTCAACCAGGGGAACGGCACTGGGGACGCCGAGTCAGCTGCCCCTGCTGCTGCCAGTGGGACTGTCCTGGAGAGGTATTTCCACAGTCTTTCCCTTATTTCTCCTTGGAAATGGGTTGTTGTTGTTGTGGTGGGCACTTGGGTGCTTTTCCTGACTTGGAGAACTGGAGGGTATTAATGAGTTGTTCTCACTGCCTTACACAGCAACAGCTGAAAACAGGGGTTGATTATCTTGGTAGGAGGGTTTGTGGTGGCTCTTGGTTGATCTGGTGCAGTAGATGGGTAGATCTGTGTGCTTGCTTGTGCTGCCTAGTTCATATTTCAGCAGTCTCGAGGAGCTCAAAGCAATTCCTGCTGCCCTGGTACATTCTCTCATTTCAAGTTGGCCCCTTTTTGGTCTCTGGAGCTCACAAAGGTCAGGCCTCTCTGAAGTTGAGCTCAGTTTTGAGGAGGGCTTTGTGTGTGACCCTGCTTTAGCCTTGTGGCTCCCACAACTTGCCTTGTAGCCCACGTGCCTCAGGCTGAGCTGTTGTGCTGGGGAAGGTGTTGGGTTTTCCCCCATATCCCTGCTGAGAGCCAAACCCCAAGGGTGACCTGGACGTAAATTTAGTGAATAAACAGAACTTGTGTTCTTTCTTTCTTTCTTTCTGATGTCCATGCTGTGTTTTCCTTTGAACTCATACAATCTCTATCATAAGGGTTGTAAAAGCAGCAAGGAAAGGAGGGAAACAGCTCAAATCAAAGCAGTGACATTTACTTCTTTACATTCTGGTCATTGCATGGCAGATGGTTTAGCAAAGAGGAAGTGGTACTGCTGAAAAATGACCATTTCAGAGGAAACAATCACTACTCAGCTGTGAGGAAGTGGTGGTTAAGTTTGTCTGACTGAAATTCTCTGGTAGAGGCTCAGGGCTTGAAGTGCCACTTAGGCCCAGTTGAAGGACCTGTTCAGCCGTCCTTTACTATTTTGTCTAATAGTTCATGGGATTTTTTTCCTGTGTTTATTTTCCCTTTCCTTCCCTCCTCTGCTGTGACATCCCCACAAGATGTCCCTCTCAGCACAGACATGCTCTCTGGTTTTTCAGAGCAGTGGGATTATATTCTAAAAATTCAGATGTAAAAAAAATATTCTTCCTATTTGGTGTTCCCTTCTGAAGGGTTCTCTGGAGTAGGAACAGCTGATGGCAGGCAGGAGGCAGCTTTTCTATCCAAATGTGGTGTCTGCACTCAAATTTAAGCCTGGGTGATGCTTTAAGTGGTGCTTGGCTTCTCTGTGTGAGGTGCCCTGGCTCATCTCTGTCTTTGTTTTGCTCCAGACCAGTGTGTGCTGCCCAGGTAGAGACCCTGCTTAGACTGACGCTCCCCGGCTTCCTGATTTCCCCATTTAATTTGCCTTTTGCTTAGAATGTGTTCTAGGGAGTTTTTCTGTGAGCTTTACACATTTTTATTTTTTTTTTCCTTTTTCTTTGCTCCCCCAAAGTTCTGACACTGAGTCCCTAACCACCCTGGACCGGTTAGTATGGCATCCTTTTCTCTGCACGAATGAGTGTGTGTCAGAGACAGAACACATGGTGTGGCTTTTGGTGACTGGGGTTTTTTTGTTTTCCAAGTGACATTTGCTTCTTTACATTCTGGTCATTGCATGGCAGATGGTTTAGCAAATGTAAAGATGAGGTGGTTTGCAGATTTTTTGCTGTACACAGCATAACTGTTGCTTATTTGACAGACTCCTCTCTGCTTTGTTCCTTCCTTGTGCCTTTTTATCCCACTTCTGTTCCCTCCAAGCTTTATGAGGGTGGCTGTGGGGAGGGGGATGTTCTTTATCACCACCAGACCAGACAATTGTTCCTTCTACCTTCCAATCCTACACTGCTATTTTTCCCCTTAATGCTCTCTCTTCCCTGCTTTTTCCTGTATCTTCCTGCTCCTTCTGGTGTGTCAGATGGCATTTCAGGTAGTTCCACCTGGGGGCATGGAGTGCTGCTACAGGGACTTTGCTGCCACTTGTAAATCAGGTTTTCCCTCGGGACAAGTGTTTTCCCAGCCTGCCTGAACCTCAGCATCCCTCGCTTGGGGTCACACCCAGTGCTCTGAGTTAATTTTCCTCTGGAATATTTTGTGCTGAAACTCCAAATTGGAAAGAGCAACCTGTGTGAAAATAGCAAGCGAGTAGAACGTTGCTCCCTGAGCAAAGTCGGTTCCGCTTTTTCCCATGTGTCATAGCCAGCCTTGATCTGCAGTCATCTGTACGTCTGGGGGCCATGGTGAATTGGGACTGTCAAGACAATCCAAGTTATCCCTGCTGCAGGCTGCGTAAGGAAATGTTTTATCCTCTTTGGGAGAGAAAAGCCCCTGTCTTTCAGCTGTGGATTATTAAAGCAGTCCTAAGTTTGTCTGTGAGCGTGAGCCAGGTTTAACTCTGGTCTGTAACACAATGAAATGATATGCATGGTGCCTGTGGCAGGTTTTATCATGCTTTGATTTTGTACTTGGCATTCGTTAGCTGTCTCTGAGCTACTCATGACTGTAGCCTGCATAAAGCAAAGTGCTAAGGAGAGAGAAGGGTTGCTGTACTCAAGCCTGCTTTCCTCTCTCCCTCCAGGCTAGTTGTGAGTTCTTTAGAAGCGCTGGAAAGCTGCTTTGCTGTGGGACCAGTCAACGAGAAGGCAAGTAACTTTCTGAATACATTCCTGAGCTTTGGAGCCGGGGGAGGAGGGGCCAGCTCAGCACTACCTCCTGCGGCCCCGGGGGCCTGATAGGAGCAGAGCCGCATCCCTTTTGCTCAGAGCACTGATCTGAAAGTTGCCTTAGCCAAAAGCGTTTGAAACTAGTTTAGAATGACAATTGGCATTTGCATTTAGCGCTGGTGGGCTTTTTGTGCTTCGGAGTGACCTCGTTTACAGAAACAGCAGGGTGGGAGCCCATAAATCTCAAAAGGACTTTTCTTGTGTAGACATGTGAAGTGTTCCCTAAATGTCAATAGTAAATGGAGGGAGGCTATCAAAAGGGTATTGAGGGAAGGGAGCTGTAGGTACACTGAGTGATGGTAAATATACTGAATAATGGGGTTTGTCTGTCCTTAGGAGAAGAATAAGATTGCAGCTCAGGAACTGGCTACAGTGCTGCTGTCCATGCCAGCCCCTTCCAGCGTGCAGCAGCAGACCAAGAGCCTGCTGGCCAGCCTGCACACCAGCCGTTCAGCCTACCACAACCACAAGGTACTGCCCAGGGCATGGATTTGGGGCTCCTGGAACCTGCCAGGTCATGGCTGAGGTGCAGCAGAGCCCTAGAGAGCCCTTCCTCCACACAGCACAATCCTCTTGTCTCATCTCCCTTTAGCTCCTGCTGCCTGCCCTGCTGGCTGCTGTGTTTCACCAGGGTTGTGTGATTCTGTGACCTTTTAGCATTGGTTGCCCTTCCTTAGATGAGGAGTGCTGGATTTCCCCAGGATCTGTCCTGTGGTTGTGCTTCAGCTGCTTTCTCATGCTGCAATCAGTTGTTTTTCTTTGCCTGTGCTATCTCTCACTCTACAGGATCAAGCACTGCTAAGCAAAGCCATTCAATATTTGACTTCCTCTACCAAAGAAGGAAAGGACCTCGATCCTGAGGTGTTCCAGAGGCTGGTCATCACTGCTCGGTCCATTGCTATTATGAGACCCAACAATCTGGTCCACTACACAGAATCAAAGCTGCCACAGCTGGAAACAGGTAGATAAGTCTGTAATTTTCTCTAAGTTTCTGTTGTGATAATTGAAGCTGTGCTGGGGTGTTGGGTTCAGAGTGGCAGAGACTGTATTTGACACATTTGGTAGGTGTGTGATATCCTGCTGATGAGAACATCAAAGCCATTTCAAATAAACTTGGTGTTACCCTCATTAAGGTTTTCCCCTGCATGTTTCTGAGAGGTGTTTTTTAATCTGTGCAGAGAGTGAAGAAGGGCAGGAGGCCCAGAAACACGTGGAAGGAGAGGGCTGCACCTTCATTACCCAGCTGGTGAACCACTTCTGGAAGCTCCATGCATCAAAACCCAAAAACGCCTTCCTGGCCCCTGCCTGCCTGCCAGGTGGGAGAGCTCTTCCTTTGTATTGGCAAGCCTGTGGCTTCTGAAGGGGCCTGTTTTAAGTTTGTAAGCAGAGAACATGACTTTCCAATGCTGGTGTTGCACTGAGGGCTTTGTGATGTGGGGCTGCAGATTCTGATCAAAGCTTTTGTTCAGGGACACGTGTATTGTGCCAGGAAGAAGGGACTGATGATTGATTTACCCACATTTGTCTTTGTGGGTGCTGTTAGAGGATATTCAGCGGTGCTGGTGTATGGAGTTCACAATATTCCATCAGACAGACAAGGCTGGCTCAGTCTGGATTGAATATCAATGTATTTGTGCTGTTAACATTGTGCCTTGAAGTCTGCAAACAAAAGATGCTTCCTGCAGTGCCTCACTCTGTGCTGAAATACAGAGAGAGCTGATTTCAGTCCTGCTTTTATTCCTGCTAGGTCTCACTCACGTTGAAGCCACAGTCAATGCTTTGGTGGATATTATCCATGGATACTGCACGTGTGAGCTGGACTGTATCCATACTGCATCCAAGATCTACATGCAGATGTTACTTTGCCCAGTATGTCACCTTGTTCTTCTCTGCCTCAGCCTCCAGTTGCACCAGGGGAGGTTTAGGTTGGGCATCTGGAAACATTTCTTTGTGGAAGGGGTGTTCCAGCCTGCCACAGGCTGCCCAGAGCAGTGGTTGAGTCCCCACCCCTGGAGGGATTTAAAAGTGTAGATGTGCCACTTGGGGACATGGGTTAGGGGGATTGGCAGTGTTGGGTTTATGGTTGGGCTTGATCTCAGAGAGCTTTTTCAACCTAAATGCTTCTATGATTCTATAGTGGGGAAAAAATTAAATGTGGGCAGAATGCAAATACATAGTACAGACACAAAATACAGCCAAAACCACCCAGCCAGAAGTGAATGGAGGAGAATTCTCCCTCTCCTTGTGTTCTGGTAATGTTTGTCATGTGCTGCATGTGGAATTACAAGTGTTGCTTTGTGGGAGGTGACTCATGTCCTACATGAACCATGACTGACGAGAGTCACAAGTGCATTTTTAGCCATCATCCCAAATGCTGTGAAAAAGGACGTAGAGCTGAAGGAGTGTCATGATGAACTGTTCCCCCTGCAGGACCCAGCAGTGAGCTTTTCCTGCAAGCAAGCTTTGATCAGGGTGCTGAGACCCCGGAACAAGCGGCGCCACGTGACCCTGCCATCGTCCCCCCGCAGCAACACCCCCATGGGTACGCCAGGGCAGCCCTGCTTCAGCCAGCATGGCCTTCTGGACTGGTCACAAAGGACAGGGAAATAAACTGGTCTGGTTAGAAACTGAGACTGAAAAAGACTAAAATCAGCCTTTTTTCCTTTCTTTTGCTCTCCCTTGCCCCCTAAATGCCTTTTTATTTAGTAAACTCTCACCTTTAGGTTGATATTTTGGGATTCACAAAGGAGATCTCTCTGAGATATTCTCCTTTCAGTGACAGGGAAATCTGATCATTCTATCTAGAGAGTAGTAATCTAGAGTTATATTTCTATGCATGTTTTCAGGTTCTAAAAAATCAGTCAAAGATGTGTGCAGGTCAAAATTATCAGAGCTGTATCCAAGAGAGGTTTCTCAGTATTGAAGCAAATTGTCAGGAGGTGTCAGGAGTCAAGTTGACACCGAGTAGGTGTCAGGAGTCTCTTGGTAACTGAGGGCAGTTTGGGTTTTTTCCCAGCATTAGCAGCCTGGTTTGGGATGGGATGAGGAGCTGTGCATTTATGAACTCCTGCTTTGCCACTCAGGAGATAAGGATGATGATGATGACGACGATGCAGAAGACAAGCTGCAGAGCTCTGGGATAGCAAATGGAGAGCACATCCGACAGGAGAGCCAGGAGCAGAGCGAGGTGGATCACGGGGACTTTGAGATGGTGGTGAGTCCAGAGCTTCTCCTTGGAGCCCTTGAAGTGTGCTAGGACTTGAGTTAATTTAGTTCTGATGAACCTTGCAGTGCTCCCTTAGTGATGGTGGTCTGGGGAAAGCTCTCACTGTGCTTCCTCTCCATAGTCCGAATCCATGGTTCTGGAGACTTCTGAGAACGTGAATAATGGGAATCCTTCTCCTCTGGAGGCTCTCCTGGCTGGAGCAGAGGGATTCCCTCCGATGCTGGATATCCCTCCAGATGCAGATGATGAGACAATGGTGGAGTTGGCTATTGCCCTGAGCCTGCAACAAGATCAGCAAGGTCAGATGTGGGCACTGTTGGCAGGCAAAAGGGAATGGAAACTGGGAAAACTGGGAAAGAAATGAGGCAAAGCTGTTGGTGTCATCACCAGTGAAGCAAAGATAGCAGAACTATGAAATGTACAGAAAATGTCAGAGTTAACTTATTCTCTCAAAGAAGGATGCTCATAAGTTGTTCTCTGCTTGCAGGGAGCAGCAGCAGTGCCCTTGGGCTGCAGAGCTTGGGACTGTCAGGCCAAGCTCCCAGCTCCTCCTCTCTCGACGCTGGAACACTCTCGGACACAACAGCATCAGGTAACTGTTCACTGCAAGGCAGCTTCTTTTTCACATTCTGACCTAAGTAATGCCTTAAAATTGGTCTGCAAATATGGTTTGGAAGAGTCAGTTATTACTATTGGCTTCTTGTATATTTGAGAGTGTACTTACAGCTTTTTCCTGCTTTGATTGACTCTCACTGTAGACTTCTGAGGAAGTTATTTCCTCTCCTTAACTAAAGCAGACAAAACAAAGCATGTGCTGTATTTCCCTTGCATTTATAAACAACCAGACGTGGTTCTTTAAGTAACTGTGCATGCCTGTGTATTTGACAGAGAAGCTTTCCTCTCGGGATATCTCCCCTACACTGCTTTAACTCTCCTGCTGCTCACCCCAAGCTCCCTTTCCCTTTGGAGCCATCCCCAAACCCCAAACCCAGTCCCTGCAGCCTTTCCCTGGTAGCGAGAGCGTCGTTTGCAGTTGTTCCCAGGCAGTGTTTTTACTTGTAACAGCTCTCTTTATTCTCTTAGCTCCAGCCTCTGACGACGAGGGCAGCACGGCGGCCACGGACGGCTCCACGCTGCGGACGTCACCCGCGGAGCACGGGGGCAGCGTGGGCTCGGAGAGCGGCGGCAGCGCCGTGGACTCGGTGGCCGGGGAGCACAGCGGTGAGTGAGCCCTGCTGCAGGCCTATTGCAGGCCTATTGCAGGCCTATTGCAGGCCTATTGCAGGCCTATTGCAGCCCTATTGCAGCCCTATTGCAGCCCTATTGCAGCCCTATTGCAGCCCTCTTGCAGCCCTCTTGCAGCCCTATTGCAGCCCTATTGCAGCCCTATTGCAGCCCTATTGCAGCCCTATTGCAGGCCTATTGCAGGCCTATTGCAGGCCTATTGCAGGCCTATTGCAGCCCTATTGTAGCCCTATTGTAGCCCTATTGCAGCCCTATTGCAGCCCTATTGCAGCCCTATTGCAGCCCTATTGTAGCCCTATTGCAGCCCCTGCTCCTTCCCTGCTGCACCCTTTGTGCTGCACCCTCCCTCCTGCATCCCTGCTCCTTCCCTGCTTCATCCCCTGCTGCACCCCCTGCTCCCTCCCTGCTGCACCTCCTGCTGCAGCCCCTGCTGCAGCCCCTGCTCCTTCCCTGGTCTTTCCCTGCTGCAGCCCCTGCTGCACCCCTGTTGCACCCCCTGCTCCCTCCCTGCTGCAGCCCCTCCTGCACTGCTGCTGCACCCCCTGCTCCCTCCCTGCTGCCACAGCCTTGCCCACCATGGGAGCATGTGGGTGATCCCTGACACAGAGAGAATCTCAGTTCCCAGTGGTTGCTGCCATCTGTCATTTCGTGGGTTTTGCCCCAGTGCCCACAGATGGGATGTTGTCTGCCTTTTGTGATGGGATGTTGTCTGCCTTTTGTGGTTCTCTTCAAGTGTGGAATCTGCAGCAGATTTTGCTGGGCTGTAATAAGAGAATCATTGAATCCCAGAATGGTTTGGGTGGGAAGGGACCTTAAAGATTATCCTGTACTGACCCCAAGGCAGGGACACTTTCCACGATCCCAGCTTGCTCCAAGCCCTGTCCAACCTGGCCTTGGACACTTGCAGGGATCGGGCAGCCCCAGGTCCTCTGGGCAGCCTGTGCCAGGGCTTCATCACCCTCTGAGTAAAGAATTTCTCCCTAATATCTCATCTAATCCTGCCCTTGTTCAGCTTAAAGCCACTGCCCCTGGTCCTGTCACTCTCTGCCCATATAACAGGTCCCTCTCCCTGCTTTTCATAAGTACCATGAGTACCCAGTACTCCATAAGGTATGGGAGGCCACAGCAAGGTCTCCCCAGAGCCCTTGCCTCTCAGAATGCCTAGAGCAAGACTGAGACAATTCACTCTGCTGCTGGTTAAGTTTGAATGAGATAGGATTAATTACTCTCTTTTTAGTTTGGAACTGATACCCAGGTAAAATAATCACAGACTCTTATTAAAAAAATTATCTGATTGCCCACTCTGCCCATCCAAGCATTGTCTGACTGAGTTTGAATTACTGCTGTGGGACCAGTTTGGGCTACAAAGATGAGGGTGGCAAAGAAAAGATTTCTACAAAAGCATCTTCACCCTCTCTGTGGCTTTCAGAAGAGAACCAAAGCCAGCATCTCCTTTGAACCACGATTCATTCCAAAGAATGTTGAGTTGCTGAGGGTGTGTTTCCCTGTTGAGTTGCTGATGTTTTGTGTGTTTCCCTGTTGAGTTGCTGATGTTTTGTGTGTTTCCCTGTTGGGTTGCTGAGGTTTTGTGTGTTTCCCTGTTGAGTTGCTGATGTTTTGTGTGTTTCCCTGCTCTCCTGTCCTCCCCAGTGTCCGGCCGGAGCAGCGCCTACGGGGACACGGCGGCCGAGGGCCACGCGGCGGGGCCGGGCAGCGTCAGCTCCAGCACGGGAGCCATCAGCACCACCACGGGCCAGCAGGAGGGAGAGGGCTCCGAGGGGGAAGGGGAGGCAGAGGGGGACGTCCACACCAGCAACAGGCAAGAGACTTTGTTTTCTCCTGAGGAAGAACAGCTGTGCTCTGGGGGAAGGTTGCAGAGGAAGGGGCTGCAGTGCCAGGAGTGGGATTTGTGACTGCTGGGTAACCAAAGTGGAAAGTCAGAAACACAGACTAGAACAAACTGCCATTACAAAATCATGAAGTGTCCTGAGGTGCAAGGGACCCACAAATGTCATCCAGTCCAACCCCTGGCCCTGCACAGACATCCCAACAATCCCACCCTCTGCATCCCAATGTTGTCCAAACGCTCCTGGAGCTCTGGCAAGGCTCAGGGCTGTGCCCGTTCTGTGGGGAGCCTGGGCAGAGCTCCCTCTGTGCAATCATCATGTGGTGTGATAAACACACCCAGGGGGTGTCCCACAAAACTGCTGCCCTCTAGGAAGTGATGAAAAAATGCTGCATGAGTCTAGTTAACATGGAATCACTGAAATCTTGGGAGCCTGTGAAATTCACTGTTAGGACAAAAGCATGTGGAAGTGTCCTTTGGGAATATGGGCACTTTTCATTGTGTGGGAGCAGGTGCTCAGTCCCTTCTCCAGAGCTGATTTGCAGGATGTTCCCATGCAGTTGCAGTCCCCAGGTGGCCAGGCCTGGGCAGTGGGGCTCCATTGTCAGGGGTGCTCTGCATCTTTGGCTTCACTCCCCTGTGAAGTCTGAGCAAGTCCTGTCCTCCCTGAGAGGATTTGATGCCTTAGGGTTTCTGGGGCAGATTGCAGTGCTCTCCTGGAGACCCTGCTGGGTGTGGTGTGTTCTGGGCTGTGTCTGATTGCTGATTATTGAATCCCCAGGCTGCACATGGTCAGGCTGATGCTGCTGGAGAGGCTGCTGCAGAACCTCCCCCAGCTGAGGAACGTGGGGGGGGTCCGGGCCATCCCTTACATGCAGGTGAGTGAGGAGGGCTCAGAGTTTAACCCAAATCAAACAGTTCAGTCACTGATTTCTATTTGCATTGCTTTTCTCCTTCCTGCCCAGTCACAGTGTGAGTCCATCTGTTGCAAAGCATTCCTTACCCACAGGTTTTTGCTGGACTTGTGCCCTTTCTCAGTGTGACTTTACAGCTGACTGAGGAGCCTGAGGGCTCCAATCCTTGAGCTCCACTGTGTTTGGGAAGGTCTTGTGGGTTTATGCTGAATGTTCATATTAGGATGTGAGGCACAGGCTGGATTTGGGAAAGAACACATATAAATCAAGATAAAAATCAGTGCTGTTTTGTGAAAGATAAATAGTTATCTTGATAATGTGGAACCTGCCCTCTAATAGTTCTCTGACTGCTTTTCCCAGGTTATTCTGATGCTCACAACAGACCTGGATGGGGAGGATGAGAAAGACAAGGGAGCTTTGGATAACCTTCTATCCCAGCTGATTGCAGAGCTGGGCATGGACAAAAAGGTAAAGTGCAGTGTGGGCTCATGCTCTGAATTTGCTCCTTCTAGATAAGGTTTTTTTCCTTGGAGGAATTAAATCACAGAAGCATTGCTGTGTGGATGTGGTCAGGCAGTTTATTCCTCTTGCCTCCTTTCATGTAAGGTAGAAAATGACATGAGTGGGACTCCCACTGTTTCCTGGGTCTGACATCCACAAGTGAGCCAGAATGAAAATTTGTTTTGCTGGAATTAAACTCTGAGAAGAGCCATGATCAGTAAATGCATGATTGACATATGTAGCTTTTCATTTGTGTGGGAATGTTCTCTGGCAGCCAGGCCACTGCCTACCCTTCTGTTGAGGCATTTGTGCTGCTTTTTTCAGTCTTACTCTTTGAGCTTAAATTAGGAATGCTTCCTGAGGATCAGAGCACTGAACTTGAGAGGCTTGGGACACTGCTCAGCTCTGGATTGAGCAGCAGGATGTGTCTTTTCCTGCAGGATGTGTCCAAGAAGAACGAGCGCTCCCCTGTGAACGAGGTGCACTTGGTGGTGATGAGGCTGCTCAGTGTCTTCATGTCCAGGACCAAGTCAGGATCCAAGACTTCCATTTGTGAGGTACATTCTCCAAATTGCTTTGTCAGGGGATGATTTTCTCCCCCTTTACTCAGCTCTCACAAGATCCCACCTGGAGCACTGCTCACAGTTCTGGGGTTCTCAACATGAGAACTCAGGGAATTGTTGGAGCAAGTGCAGAGGAGGCCATGGAGGGCACTGGAGCACCTCCCCTATGGAGACAGGCTGGGAGAGTTGGGAATGCTCAGCCTGGAGAGGGTTGTGTGGAGACCCCACAACACCTTCCAGAGTCTGAAGGGGCTACAGGAAAGCCAGAGGGAGACTTTTCATCAGGAGCTGGAGTGACAGGACAAGGGGGAAAGGGTCAGACTGAAAGAGGGAAAATTTAGATCAAATATTGGGAAGAAATCCTTCCCTGTGTGTCGGGTTCGGCTGTCTGTCTCTGCCCCGACACGGGTAGTGTGGTTCTTGGGTGGCACGCGTTTCAAAGGACGAGTCTGGACTCTTCAGCTTTTCAGTCTTTGGATTGTTTATTATTTCTTATCTACAAAATTTTCTGTCTGCCCAACAGAGGTCTGATCTGCAAGCAGTCACAGGCACTCTCTGACCACCCACGGGGCGGTCATGTCTTTTTATACTAAAATCTACGTACATAATATTTACCTTTATTTTCCAATGCTTTTCACCCACGTTAACAAGTGCACCCTCACCATAAACCAATCCCCAAGTGCCAACATCACCACAGGAGATGGAGGACAAGAAGAAGGAAGAAGAAGGACGAGACACGCCCTGATCCCTCCATCTTGTCTCCATAACCCCCCTGTACCAAAAACCTTAAAGTCTATATTTCACCCTCTAAATGTGTCTCTTTTACACCTTTTACTCTAAAGTGATTCTCTTGTCCTCAAACTCTTGTTACTTCTGTGGATGGATCAAAATCAAGCCACCAAACACTCTTGGCAACATTCCATGATTTTCCAGACCCCCCAAGGGTTCTCCTGGCATCTCTGGACATCGGGAACGATGTGCTGAGATCCCACACCTGTAAGGGTGGAGATTGCCCAGAGAAGCTGTGGCTGCCCCTGGATCCCTGCAAGTGTCTGAGGCCAGGTTGGACAGGGCTTGGAGCCATGTGGGACAGTGGAAGGTGTCCCTGCCCATGGCAGAGGGTGGAATAGGATGAACTTAGAGGTCCCTTTCAACCCAAACCATTCTGGGATTCCATGATGTGCTTGGGGGGCTTTTGTTCATCAAAAACAAAGCTGCTAACTGAAATAACAGGTGTAAAACTGAAACATCCTTGAGAGTGCTTTGGAAAAATTTATAGGGAACCTGTAGTGTTACTGAGCTCTTGTGGAAAAAGAGTTCTGAAACTAGGGCTGGAGGAAGCAGCCGTGTAAAGACAATTGGATGCTCTTGTTTTGTGCATGGTTCCAGACTGAGCTCAGGGCAGCACATTAATGATGGTACTTAAAACGGTCTGGCAGATTTTCCCCTTGCATCTCACCAGTGCTGAAGGGGTTAAAGAGGATTTGTAATGTGATTATTGGAAAGCAATATGCTGCTGTGTCAACGTAAAAGTCGCTAAGAGGATTCCTTAGATATTTGTTGCTAAAAGGTGCAGTAATAAGGCATAAAAAGCAGTATGTGTGGTGGGAAGGAGATTAATAAAAAAGCATAGAGGTTAAAAAATTTAGTCTGAACTGCATCAAATTTTAATGAGCTTATGAGCTGTGGGGTTTGTTTGGATTTACAGGGCTGCTTTAATAGTTTTATTTACAGTAGCTTTTTCTCCAGCCTTTGTTACTCACTTGAGCTTCCCACAGAAATCAAAGCTCCTCGTCTTGCAGAATGCAGGTGGAGCAATACCTGGGTGGAGCAGAGCCTGTGAGCGGCAGCTGCAACAGGGACTCTTTCTCTACCAGGATTCACGCCCAGCTGGCCAAATCCCAGATAAACAAATAGAAATCCCAACTTAAAAACAAAAAAAAAGAAAAGAAGGGGGAAAAAAAGAAGGGAAGAAAGCCCTAGTCGTCTAATCCACAGCAGAGTGGCCTCTGGCACATGTGTCGAGGGGAGATTAGACTTAAGAGGAGATTTTATTTGTTTTCCTTTACTAAGCACTTGTTCAAAAGAGTCTCTGTAAATATTTGAGTTGCTTTTCATAAACACAAAATAAACCAAAAAACCCCAACCTCAAACAAACCCCAAACTTAAAAGCTGCCTGCAAAGTTTCATCCAGACCTGCTCTCTTGCCCACACTGTCAGCAGCTGCTCAGGGCTGCCCCAGCTCTCCCCACTGCAGGTTCCCAGGTGTGTTCCTGATCCAGCTCCTTCCCTGTGTTCCAGGCTTCCTCCCTGATCTCCAGTGCCACAGCAGCTGCCCTGCTGAGCTCTGGTGCTGTTGATTACTGTCTGCACGTGCTCAAGTCCCTGCTGGAGTACTGGAAGAGCCAGCAGAACGATGAGGAGCCTGTGGCCACCAGCCAGCTGCTGAAGCCTCACACCACCTCCTCTCCCCCTGACATGAGCCCCTTCTTCCTCCGCCAGTACGTGAAGGTGAGTCCTGCCCTGTGCTGGCAGCTGTGCAGGGCCTGCACTGAGGGGAGGCTGCACAGAGCTGGGAAAGCAGCCCTGCACCAGGAGTTTGCCCCTAGAAGACCAACCAAAATCCATCTTGTAGTACAAAGTTACAACTGGGAGTGCTCCGAGTTCTCACAGGGCAGCCCAGCTCCTCTCCCATCTCTCCCTGCATCCCTTGGTGCACTCCTAACCCAGGAGTTCTGTGGAGCTCTTCCTGGAGGAATTGTTAATCATCCTGAAGGGAAGCTGCTCCAGCCCATGACTCCCTGTGCTTGGCAGGCAGAATTCCTGAACTTAGGATACCAAGGAAGTGGAGTGGTGGATGGGAATTTCCACAGTAATTCCCAGGCTTGTTCCACTGCCGTGGTGCCATTATGCCATGGTTTGGTGTTTGTACAGGTGCAGTGCAAAAAGCCTCATTAAATGTAAGAATGTCTCCTAAGCTGAAAGCTCCTGAGTTGAACTGCTTTATTACTCCAGACTAGCTTAGGGCATCCTCACAGCTGCCATCCAGTTCAAGGCCTTGTGCAGGTTCTTATTCCATCATTTGGGAGCATTCTTTGGGCTGCAAAGGGGCAGAAATCCCTTGTTTTTAAAAAATCAGCGAAAGCACCCTGTCATTCATCATGGCACCACACAGGGTGTGCTCAGAGCCTGAGGGATTTCTCTTGCTGCCAGGGTCATGCTGCAGACGTTTTTGAGGCCTACACTCAGCTCCTGACAGAGATGGTGCTGCGCCTGCCCTACCAGATCAAGAAGATTGCAGACACCAACTCCCGCATCCCCCCACCCATCTTTGATCACTCCTGGTTCTACTTTTTGTCTGAGGTAAGCAAGAACTTGATACACCTGCAGATTTCCACAAGAAAACTCCAATAATGATTTCTTTCATGGGAGAGATGAGCTTTTGCAGAGCTGATCTCAGCTCCATCTTGTATTTTTAATCCCCTTGAAAGAAGGTGAACTGTTGGCTTTGTGCATTCCTGTTGAACAGGAATCTGTAGGAAAACATACATGAAAAATGAGGTTGCTGTTATTTCTTGAAACTCAGTGGTTGCTGCCACAAAGCTTAGGGAGAAAACCTGCTGTGAGATGGAAAAATGTAACATCATGCTCAGCTGTTGGTACTTGGGCCTTAAAAAAGAAACCAGGGAGATATTTGGTGTTTGTGTTCTCAGTTTGCTTCCTACTTTACATAACAAGTTATCTTACATTTACACAAGTATGAGTTAGGATTTCTTAATTAGCCTTGGTTGGGTGTTTATTTGAGGTTGGAGATGACAAGGGATGGTTTCCAGGAAGTGGTGCAGTGCTGCTGTGCAGTGTCTATTCTGGACTTACAGAATTAAAGCTGGGTGAACTCATCTCCTATCTGTTTACCTTTTGGAAGAATACCCTCATTTTTGGTGGTCACTGTGTCCCTGGTGAGCTCACTGTGCCCTGGCTTCCCCCTGCAGTACCTGATGATCCAGCAGACGCCGTTCGTGCGCCGCCAGGTGCGCAAGCTGCTGCTGTTCATCTGCGGCTCCAAGGACAAGTACCGGCAGCTGCGGGACCTGCACACGCTGGACTCGCACGTGCGCGGCATCAAGAAGCTCCTGGAGGAGCAGGGCATCTTCCTGAGGGCCAGTGTGGTGACAGCCAGCTCAGGCTCTGCCCTGCAGTATGACACCCTGATCTCCCTGGTACGGGCAGCAGCAGGGAAAGGGCCTCGGGGTGGCGTTGGTGGGACAGGGGCGCTGATGTGCTCTGATCCCATCCCTTTGTGCCTGCAGATGGAACATTTGAAGGCTTGTGCAGAGATTGCCACGCAGAGAACGGTGAACTGGCAGAAATTCTGCATCAAGGATGACTGTGAGTTCTGTCTCACAGGGTTTGGGGGAGCAGTGGTGTCGTGGTTGGGATTGAGATGGCTCACATGGGGAAGCTCAGCACAGATGAGGGTTTTGATAGGACTGAACTGTTTCCAGTACTCATTATCCCAGTGCCCTAATTGCATCTGGTCCTTGGCTAAAGAGCAAAATGTGGTGTAATGGATAACTTAGAGGAACAGGAGATCTGTGTTCTCTTGCCTGTGCTGCCATTGTGCCAGAGAGTAATTTGGGATGAGCCACTGTGCCTGGTGTACCCCAGTGTTAGGCTTCCATGGTCCAGGGACAGGACAGTTCTGGGAGCTTGGTTCTTGTGTACAAAAGCTTTTGGTTTAGGCTGGGTTTTTTTTTTTTTCCTTTTTGTTTCTTTCTTTTCTTTTTTAATTCAGGCTTTAGTGGCATGGAGCTGTGTCAGGGCAGGGTTAGGTTGAATATCAGGGAAAGGTTCTTCCCCAGAGGGTGCTGGCACTGCCCAGGCTCCCCAGGGGATGGGCACAGCCCTGAGGCTGCCAGAGCTCCAGGAGCATTTGGACAATGCTCCCAGGGATGCCCAGGGTGGGATTGTTGGGGTGTCTGTGCAGGACCTGGGTTGGATTCAATCTCTGTGGGCCTTTTCCAGCTCAGGATATTCCATGATTGTGTGATTCAAACATTTTCCCCTTTCCTCCACAGCGGTTCTCTATTTCCTGCTCCAAGTCAGCTTCCTGGTAGACGAAGGAGTGTCCCCAGTTCTCCTGCAGCTGTTGTCTTGTGCTCTGTGTGGCAGCAAAGTGCTGTCTGTGGCTTCATCCTCTGGAGCTTCCAGCACCTCTTCCAGCTCTGCTCCTGCAGCATCAGGCTCCGGGCAGGCGGCAGCGCAGAGCAAATCCTCCACCAAAAAGAGCAAGAAGGAGGAAAAGGAGAAGGAGCGAGAGGGTGAGGGGCAGCTGGGCCCTGTCCTGTGGTTTTAGGGAGCAAGTCTGCTCCTCACAGCCTTTCTTACTTTGTTCAGAAAGAGCTGGATGATAAATCCTGCTGTTGGGAAAGGGTCATGGCTCGTGGCAAGGGCACCCACAGCCACAATCAGGGGAGAGGAGCAGTTTTCCTGTGTGCAGAGGGGACTCAGGTGAAGCAGTGTGTCCTGGGAGTTGGGCTGAAGCCACGTGCTGAGGACATCCCAAACCCACTGTGTTTATTGCCTTGAGTGGGTTTGAAGTTGTCTAATGGTGTTACCTAATCTAGTGATGAAGCAGCTTCCACTTAACTTGCCTGTCCTGGGTTGTAGGAGGCTGAAAGGCTCATGAGGATTAAAACAAATCCTGGGGATGCACACCCAGTTAGCTGTGCTCTGCAGTGATTGTGTTCAGACTTGTTTCCTCTGGCTGCCTTGGAAGCTCTGCTGGAGCCAGGGCTGCTGCTTAATGAATATCCACAGTCCTGGGAAAGTAATTAAGCTTCCCTATAAAAGTCACGGGCATAAATTCTCTCTTGGCTTTTCTTCAAGGAGCCGCTTTGGCTTTCACCATCAGATGGTTCTCTGTGAGTCTTTTCATTGCCTCATGGTCAGTCCTTTCTTTTTATCAGGATGTGTAGCACATTTCTCACGTCCTCACTGGCAAGTTTTCCTGCAGTTTTTTTTCCTTTTAGTCAGGAGTGCTGGGTTATAGTTTTGAAAAAGACAGGAATATTAAACTTTCTTGTTACCTGAAACATTATCATTTGTCCCCATTATCCTGACTCTTTGAAATAGGAGAGTGGCCTGCCTGTGAGGTGCTGCATTTATCTTCCCCCTAAAGCCTTCCCTGTGTCCCTAGGTGAGGGTTCAGGCAGCCAGGAGGACCAGCTGTGCACGGCCCTGGTGAACCAGCTGAACAAGTTTGCTGACAAGGAGACCCTCATCCAGTTCCTGCGCTGCTTCCTGCTGGAATCCAACTCCTCCTCAGTGAGGTGGCAGGCCCACTGCCTGGCCCTGCACATCTACAGGTGAGCCTGGGGCTGCCCCAGGGCCAGAGCCTCTCCCTGAAGGATGCTGGAGCCTGCAGGTGTTGGGCCCCTCTGGAATTGCCCTCGTGCTTTGCAGTTACTGGGGCTGGAGGTGGAAGTTGTGACTTACCCATGATCAATCTCAGTTGTCGCCTGCAAGGAGCACTTTCTTTCTGCCTGCAAAATCTGACCCCTGTCATGACCATGAGCAGCTGTTTGTGGGCAAAGTGAATTTCTGGGGCAGATCCCAGACTCCCACCATGAAAAGTAGGGAGCTGTGTGGGGAAAGGAGTGCTTTAGGGGGCCGGACTCCTTCAGAGCTCTGTTCAGTTGTTGCAGGACAGCTGCTTTTGTTTTGGAGTGCTGGAAAACAGATGGGTTCAAGGGATGGTGGGATTTAGCTCTGTGAGCTCTGCAAGATGATGGTTTCCCACTTTGGTGGGCTGGAGCTTATGTTCTCCTTCTGCACAAGAACCCTGATTGTCTGTAATCCACCCAACAGGAACTCCAACAAGTCCCAGCAGGAGTTACTGCTGGATCTCATGTGGTCCATCTGGCCAGAGCTCCCAGCCTATGGAAGAAAGGCTGCCCAGTTTGTAGATCTCCTGGGATACTTCTCCCTGAAAACACAACAGACTGAGAAAAAGGTACAGTGACATTGCAGAAGGGAGGTACAGCATCCCAGGTGCTCATTTATGATACAGCTGGCACAGATTTTCTGTCACAAGAGCTTCTGCTGGAAATTTTTCATCTTATTAGAACTTCAATGTTGAAAAAAAGCAGAACCCTAAAGAATTTGGAAGTGTGGGTTTTTGTTTTATTGTTTTGGGGGTAAAATTGTGCTGGTGAGTTTTTTATTTATTGAGAAAAATATCTCTTTCCCACAGGAGGCTTTTGTGGATCTGGCAGCTCCAGTTTATAGATTTTTGATATTGCAAGTCCTAGAAATCTTTTGTAACCATGATTTTTGAACAAAGGAAGTTGTGGCCTCTTGTAGGGGATCAGTGGGATTGAGAACAAATAATTTAGACCCATTGATACTTGCATGAGTATGTTTAAAGAGTGTGGATTGCTGTACAAATCTTGGCAGGCATTTTCAGGGATTGACTGACAAACAGCACTTACTGTGTAAATTTACACAGCTTTACTGTGTAAATCTCAAATTTTAGGATCAGTTACAGTCCTGGGTAATGATTTAAACACATAAATTCCTGTGGGTGTGGTGTGTACTTCTTTTGGGGCACCTGGAACACCACAAGATGAGGATGTTTGTGTCTGTGTAGCAATAAAAGCATTGTTTTGAAGACTGACTTTGCCTGGTTTTATTTCAGCTGAAGGAATATTCCCAAAAGGCCGTGGAGATCCTCCGGACCCAAAACCACATTCTCACCAACCACCCCAACTCCAACATCTACAAGTGAGTCTTTGATCCAGGTCATGCAGGGCTTTCCAGCTCAGCTCCATCCATGGGGAGGACCCAGGGAAGGTGGTGGGGATGGGCCCTGCTGAGGTTTGTGCCTGCTGGGCTTGGGAGAGCAGCAGAATCCTTTCTGCCAGATGCACACCTGACATTGTGCCCTACCAGCAGAGCTTGGCTTCAGCTCTTCTGCTTTCACTGTCAGTAAATGTTATAAAATCTTAGGCCCAGCTGGAGAATAGAGATTTGCAGTTTTGAGGGTTATGTTCTTGGTCCCACCTTGGCCATTGATAATTACAGTAAAAGTGCTTAGTTAAAAGCTGTTATTTCCAGTGTGATTTACATTGTAACAGTTCTGTTACACACTGGGACTGGGAAATGGGGGAAATTAAAGTGATTCTGATTGAATGGCCTGGGTTTAGAGCAGCAAATGCCCAAGTCCATTTGTGAGTGTTGTTCCCTCATTCCAGCACATTGTCTGGGCTCGTGGAATTTGATGGCTACTACCTGGAGAGTGATCCTTGCCTTGTCTGCAACAACCCTGAGGTGCCTTTCTGTGTAAGTAACCCTGGAATCACACAGCCGTGGAATATCCTGGGTTGGAAGGGGCCCACAAGGATCAAATCCAACCCTGGCTTTGCACAAACATCCCTACAATCCCATGCTGGGCATCCGTGAGAGCGATGTCCAAACACTCCTGGAGCTCTGGCAGCCTCAGGGCTGTGCCCATTCCCTGGGGAGCCTGGGCAGTGCCAACACCCTCTGGGGGAAGAACGTTGCCCTGATATCCAGCCTAAACCCTCCTGCCACAGCTCCAGCTGCTCTGCATGGCACCAGCACTAACTGCAGGTATTAAATCCTTTCCAGTGGTGGGGATCCCAACCCTTTCCAGGTGTGGTTTCCTGTGCCCCTGAGGTTTTGGGGTGCCCTCAGACAGGCAGTGTGTCCTTGCTTTGTCTCCCCAGTAGAGCAGGGATCCCAGTCCTGGGTTTGCTGTGCCCCTGAGGTTTTGGGGTGCCCTCAGACAGGCAGTGTGTCCTTGCTTTGTCTCCCCAGTAGAGCAGGGATCCCAGTCCTGGGTTTGCTGTGCCCCTGAGGTTTTGGGGTGCCCTCAGACAGGCAGTGTGTCCTTGCTTTGTCTCCCCAGTAGAGCAGGGATCCCAGTCCTGGGTTTGCTGTGCCCCTGAGGTTTTGGGGTGCCCTCAGACAGGCAGTGTGTCCTTGCTTTGTCTCCCCAGTACATCAAGCTCTCGTCCATCAAAGTGGACACACGCTACACGACCACGCAGCAGGTGGTGAAGCTCATTGGCAGCCACACCATCAGCAAGGTGACAGTGAAGATTGGGGACCTGAAACGAACCAAGATGGTGAGAACCATCAACCTCTACTACAACAACAGGACCGTGCAGGCCATCGTGGAGCTGAAGAACAAGTATGTTCATCAAGTTTTGTGTGCAGTCTCTGAATCAGATTCGTTCCCTTGGCTTCTTGTTTTTCCCCAAGGTTCCTCCTTAGACTATTACTCATCACTCTCAGCCTACATTGGGTGGGATTGTTCTGAATCCCCTACAGTTGTTGAAGCAAAGATCCAGATTTCCTCTGAAGCTTGAAGAATGTATATAAAACTTGTGCATTCTGATTTTGTCCAGGCTCGCTTTTAAGCACCTGACTTAATTGTGTGGGAACCAGCAGTAATACTGCGAGCACTTCATGGGTAGTTTGACTCCAAAAGGGATTTGGACTTTGCAGCATGTCCAGGAATGCTGAAAGCATTAACATTGTTTCTTTGAAGCCATAGAGTAGAATTAAAATTAGAAGTTGGATGGTCTCACTCTCAGCTCTGCTTTACCTACCAGAAATGGCTCCTTTTCAACACACTGCTCAGTCTGGAGCCAGTCCTGCTTATGTGCTTCCCCTTCTTACTTCTTGAGATGTTCTCACCAGAATCAGATCTCTTTGGCTTAGGGATTAATCTGTGCCCGCTGCTTATTGCTTATTTGAAGTCTTAATCCTCTGTGACATCACAAGTGGCTGCTGTGGAGAGGATTATGATGTCACAAAGAGAGGATTCTGACTTCAGGTTGAGAATAAGCAGTGGGAGCAGATGAGATCTTTAAGAAATAAATATCCTGTTTTCATGCAAATGTCCTTACTAATAAAAAAATGGAGGTGAAAATCCCTAGAAAATGTCTGTAGAATTAAAGTTTTTCCATGAGGCATCAACAGCTCTTTAATCCCAAACAGTCTCTCTCTATGAAGAGGATAAAGGCTTAAAATGTATTTCTGGCTACATATCATGTCAATACAGAAGCTAAGGAAACGAATCCTAGAACTGCTCTCCATTCATCCCAGTTAAAGGAGATTTGGAGCCGAGACGGTTGCATTTTGCTTTTCCTCACACGTGGGTGGGGAGGGACCTTCCCTCTGGAAAACCTTCCTTTCCTTTCTTTTTTTTCCTTTCCCTTCCTTTCCTTTGGGTCCCTTCCCTTCCCCCTCCTGCAGGCCGGCTCGCTGGCACAAGGCCAAGAAGGTGCAGCTGACCCCGGGGCAGACGGAGGTGAAGATCGATCTGCCCCTGCCCATCGTGGCCTCCAACCTGATGATCGAGTTCGCCGACTTCTACGAGAACTACCAGGCCTCCACCGAGACCCTGCAGTGCCCGCGCTGCAGCGCCTCAGTGCCCGCCAACCCCGGCGTGTGCGGCAACTGCGGCGAGAACGTCTACCAGTGCCACAAGTGCAGGTCTGTGTGTCACTGAGTGTCACTGTGTGTCACTGTGTGTCACTGAGTGTCACTGTGTGTCACTGTGTCACTGTGTGTGTGCCCCGAGCGTCTACCAGTGCCACAAGTGCAGGTCTGTGTGTCACTGAGTGTCACTGTGTGTCACTGTGTGTCACTGTGTGTGTGCCCAGAGCGTCTACCAGTGCCACAAGTGCAGGTCTGTGTGTCACTGAGTGTCACTGTGTGTCACTGTGTGTCACTGTGTGTCACTGTGTCACTGTGTGTGTGCCCCGAGCGTCTACCAGTGCCACAAGTGCAGGTCTGTGTGTCACTGTGTGTCACTGAGTGTCACTGTGTCACTGTGTGTGTGCCCAGAGCGTCTACCAGTGCCACAAGTGCAGGTCAGGGTCACTGAGTGTCACTGTGTGTCACTGAGTGTCACTGTGTGTGCCCAGAGCGTCTACCAGTGCCACAAGTGCAGGTCTGTGTGTCACTGAGTGTCACTGTGTCACTGTGTGTCACTGAGTGTCACTGTGTGTCACTGAGTGTCACTGTGTGTGCTCCCAGAGCATCTACCAGTGCCACAAGTGCAGGTCAGGGTCATTGAGTGTCACTGTGTGTCACTGAGTGTCACTGTGTCACTCTGTGTGTCACTGTGTCACTGTGTGTGCCCAGAGCGTCTACCAGTGCCACAAGTGCAGGTCAGGGTCACTGAGTGTCACTGTGTCACTGTGTGTCACTGAGTGTGTGCCCAGAGTCACTGTGTGTGTGCCCAGAGCGTCTACCAGTGCCACAAGTGCAGGTCTGTGTGTCACTGTGTGTCACTGTGTGTCACTGTGTGTGTCCCCAGAGCATCTACCAGTGCCACAGGTGCAGGTCAGGGTCATTGAGTGTCACTGTGTGTGCCCCCACTGTCACTGTGTGTCCCCAGTGTCCCCAGAACATGTAACAGTGCCACAAGTGCAGGTCTGTGGGTGTCCCCATTGTCACTGAGTGTGTCCCCAGAGTCACTGTGTGTGTGCCCAGAACATCTTCCAGTGCCACAAGTGCAGGTCAGGGTCACTGTGTGTGTCCCCAGGGTCACTGTGTGTGTCCCCAGAACGTCTACCAGTGCCACAGGTGCAGGTCAGGGTCATTGAGTGTCACTGTGTGTGCCCCCAGTGTCACTGTGTGTCCCCAGAACATGTAACAGTGCCACAAATGCAGGTCTGTGGGTGTCCCCAGTGTCACTGTGGGTGTCCCCAGAGTCTCTGTGTCCCCCGAACATCTACCAGTGCCCCAAGTGCAGCTCTGTGGGTGTCACTGTGTGTCCCTCGTGTGTAGCAGTGCCCCAGTGCAGGTGTGAGTGTCCCCCAGAGCCCTCCCGGGTGCCCCACACCCCCTGCCATGGAAATCCCCCTTTCTGGTTAATACAAGCACACAATCAAATTAGTGGGGAAGTATAAAACAGGCTTACAGGGATTTAATGTAATGCAGGCTAACAAAGGGAGCCTGGGAGCACAATTCTCAGCCAGCTGAAGTTTCACATCCAGCCCTCGAAGTTCACAGCACAGAATTCCCCAGAGCAGGTTATTTTTGGCCTGCCTGGGCTGGAGGCTGGAGTTCAGCTGGGGGATTGCAGGGCTTCCCCCAGGATCCCTGGCTGGGCTGGACACACAGTTCTATTCATGGCTTTTGTTGTGCTCTCCTCATTCAGAGCAGGCTCAGGGGTAATTTACTGTGTGCTATTCACACTTCTGCTACAGCCTTAGAAATCCTTCTCTTTTGTCACTTTTGTCTCCTTATCTGGTATCTCTTTCCCCTTATTGTTGTCCCTATTCCTCTCTAATTCCCATGGGATTCGCGGTGTTTTGCAGGCTCTTTCCTGGTGATTGCTGGTGTGTGGAAAGGTTTCCACATCCCTTCTGGAGCTCTGGGAGCTATAAATCAGTTCTGTCTGCTGCCCTGCTCTGCAGTGGGGAGAAGTGCAGTCAATCCCAGTGCAAAGGCCAAACCCTACAAACCAGAACAGTTCCTTCACCTGTGTTCTCCTAAAGGACACAGTGCCCCAGCCTGACTGGGAATTACTGTCATTAAAGTGGAATTGTTAGGAACAATTTCTCTTCCTGCTTTTTCCAGCCATAACGTGGCACTGCTGGGAGAACTTTCTTTGTTGCCTGATCTGTAGGTTTTGATTCTCAAGTATTTCCCTTCGCCAGGGCAGTCTGGTCACCGAGGTGTTTTAAGTCACCCATCTCTTTTACTTGAGCCTGTCCAGTTTGTTCCATTGCCTTGAGCTGCAGGTTTTGAGCTGCTGCCTTCCTTGCAGATCCATCAATTATGATGAGAAGGATCCCTTCCTGTGCAATGCCTGTGGCTTCTGTAAATACGCCCGCTTCGACTTCATGCTCTACGCCAAGCCCTGCTGCGCCGTGGACCCCATCGAGAACGAGGAGGATCGCAAGAAGGTGGGGCTGGCAGGAGCTCCTGGGGCTCTGGGCCACTGTGGGCACTGCAGGGCTCCATCCCCTGTCAAAATCAGGGCTCCATCCCCTGTCAAAATCAGGGCTCCATCTCCAGTCAAAATCAGGGCTCCATCCCCTGTCAAAATCAGGGCTCCATCCCCTGTCAAAATCAGGGCTTCATCCCCTGTCAAAATCAGGGCTCCATCCACTGTCAAAATCAGGGCTCCATCTCCAGTCAAAATCAGGGCTCCATCCACTGTCAAAATCAGGGCTCCATCTCCAGTCAAAATCAGGGCTTCATCCCCTGTCAAAATCAGGCTTCCTTCAAGGCTCCTCACTGATTGATGCATTCTGGGTTTGTGTCTTGCTCCACCAGACAAGTAATTCTTCAAAAGGCATCATTCAGTGCCTCACAAATGAACTGGCTGCATCTCCTTGCCTTGCTGTAGAAGGGGATGGGTTTGGGTTATTCTGTTGGCTTCCCATCCCACCTGAGGAGCCCCTGCTAATGAACAAAGAGCCCTGTGCACTCTGTGTCCTGTCCCAAAGGATCAGTGTGCTCAGTGTAGTGTCACAGGGTGTGCTCATTAGTGTCACCACAGTGCTTCTCAGGGCAGAACCAGGCTGCAGGGTCACAATTCAGTGATTTCACCCCCCCAAAGAAAAGCAAAAGAGAAGATTTGGAGCTTGGTGGTTGTGGTTCTGAAAAGGAAATAAGAGTTTGCTTTCCTTTTCCCTGGGCAGGCAGTGACAAACATCAACACTCTGCTGGACAAGGCTGACAGGGTGTATCACCAGCTGATGGGACACCGGCCGCAGCTGGAGAGCCTCCTGTGCAAAGTGAACGAGGCAGCCCCTGAGAAGCCCCAGGTGAGCAGGGCCAGGTGCAGCTGGCACAGAGCTCAGGCTGGGCACACGCTGGCCTGGGCTGTGCCCAAGGCAGTCCTTGCCTCGGGTGCTGCTCTGCTGTTGTTATTTTTGTGATTGCCTCCCTTGATTCCTCTTTGCTTTCCCCGTTCCAGGATGAGTCTGGCAGCAGTGGAGGGATCAGTTCTACCTCAGCCAGTGTGAACAGGTACATCCTGCAGTTGGCCCAGGAGTACTGTGGGGACTGCAAGAACTCCTTCGATGAACTTTCCAAAATCATCCAGGTACAACGTGCTTTGGTTTGGATTTGGGCCAGGTGTTTATTAGGGAAAAAAACCCCAAGATGTTGCCATTCTTCATTTAATGATATCATTAACAGCAGGTGATCAGCTGCATATTTTCAGGGAAATAATAATAATTTCTAAAAGCTATGTGTTAATTACTAAATTTTCAGCTAGCTTGTGAAACTGGTTTTCTCAGCAGCTACATCATGAAGAGCAGGAGACTGAACAGATGGTTAATTAAAGAGAATTGAATTTTTGCATGCATCCAAGTGTTTGAAAACACACCAGTCTGAAGGGTGACCTACAGAAGTGTTTTATAAATTAAATATGTTTATTTGTGCTCCACAAGTCACATAAACACTGGAAAACCTGCTACATCATGAATGTCCTTTTGGCTGTGATATTTAAGCATATTAAATATATTTGGCTCTTTCTATAAAGAATAAATTACTCTGACTTACTCTGACAGTATTCATAGTACTTAATACTACAGATTTGTCACATTTCCAGTGTTACATTGCATGTGGTTTAAACAGCAGGGAGGATAAAGTGATAAAGTTCTGGAATGGCCACCTGGGGAGGTGGTGGAGTCCCCATCCCTGGATGTTTTTAACAAAGCCTGGATGTGGTATTGGTTTGGTTGAGGTTTAGTTGAGGTGTTGGGGCTGGGTTGGACTCCATGATCTTTAAGGTCTCTTCCAACCTGGTGATTCTGTGAATTCTGTTGTAAATGAGAGTTAGGCTGATATTCCTCATGGATTTCCCAAGTCTGCTGTTGCCATGAAGGATTTCAAGTTTGGAAACACTTGGTTAAAAATGTCAGGAAAATAATCCACAAACACCAGAGGTTTATGTCCAAAAAGGAAACAGAGGAGTCCTTCTTGGCTTTATTTGAATAAAGGGAGAGGCCGTGGGGCATTTCCCTTAGGTCTCCCCAATTTTTGGAGAATGCAGCCTCCCTTTTATCCCATTTCCCTTCTCTCTTTCCCCATTTCTGAGGTACTTGAGAGGTACAGACTTCCCAGAATGCCTGGTAGCCAAGATTTCCTTCTAGTGTATAACCCTCCCTTTTAATTTTAATTCTTACGGAATTTAGGAGTTTTCCCCATTGTTTCTTTATCTTCCAATATCCAATTTCATTGGATAAAGTTTATTTGTAAAAGCAAATATCTTTTTTTCCAATCAGTGGCATCCTTCTCGTTGTTTCTTTGATTTCTCAGTGCTGGTTTTATCTACCAGCTTGCTTGTAAAGACAAATCCCTCATTCCTCTCCAAAATCTTTCTCCCTGAAATACTCATTGAAAATGTCAGGAAAATTAATCCACAAACACCAGAGGTTTATGTCCAAAAAGGAGACAGAGGAGTCCTTTTGGGCTTTATTTGAATAAAGAGAGAGGCCATGGGGCATTTCCCTGGGGTCCCTCCAGTTTTTGGAGGATGCAGTCTCCCTTTTATCCCAATTTCCCAGCCACATTTCCCTTCTCTCTTTCCCCATTGGCTGAGGTACTTGAGAGGTTCAGACTTCCCAGAATGCCTGATAGCCAAGATTTCCTTCTAGTGTATAACCCTCCCTTTTAATTTTAATTCTTATGGAATTTAGGGGGTTTCCCCATTGTTTTCAACATCCAATTTCATTGGATAAAGTTTATTTGTAAAAGCAAATATCTTTTTTTCCAATCAGTGGCATCCTTCTCATTGTTTCTTTGATTTCTCAGTGCTGGTTTTATCTACCAGCTTGCTTGTAAAGACAAATCCCTCATTCCTCTCCAAAATCTTTCTCCCTGAAATACTCAGTGAAAATGTCAGGAAAATTAATCCACAAACACCAGAGGTTTATGTCCAAAAAGGAGACAGAGGAGTCCTTTTGGGCTTAATTTGAATAAAGAGAGAGGCCATGGGGCATTCCCCTGGGGTCTATCCAGTTTTTGGAGGATGCAGTCTCCCTTTTATCCCAATTTCCCAGCCACATTTCCCTTCTCTCTTTCCCCATTGGCTGAGGTACTTGAGAGGTTCAGACTTCCCAGAATGCCTGATAGCCAAGATTTCCTTCTAGTGTATAACCCTCCCTTTTAATTTTAATTCTTATGGAATTTAGGGGGTTTCCCCATTGTTTTCAACATCCAATTTCATTGGATAAAGTTTATTTGTAAAAGCAAATATCTTTTTTTCCAATCAGTGGCATCCTTCTCATTGTTTCTTTGATTTCTCAGTGCTGGTTTTATCTACCAGCTTGCTTGTAAAGACAAATCCCTCATTCCTCTCCAAAATCTTTCTCCCTGAAATACTCATTGAAAATGTCAGGAAAATTAATCCACAAACACCAGAGGTTTATGTCCAAAAAGGAGACAGAGGAGTCCTTTTGGGCTTTATTTGAATAAAGAGAGAGGCCATGGGGCATTTCCCTGGGGTCCCTCCAGTTTTTGGAGGATGCAGTCTCCCTTTTATCCCAATTTCCCAGCCACATTTCCCTTCTCTCTTTCCCCATTGACTGAGGTACTTGAGAGGTTCAGACTTCCCAGAATGCCTGATAGCCAAGATTTCCTTCTAGTGTATAACCCTCCCTTTTAATTTTAATTCTTATGGAATTTAGGGGGTTTCCCCATTGTTTTCAACATCCAATTTCATTGGATAAAGTTTATTTGTAAAGGCAAATATCTTTTTTCAATCAGTGGAATCCTTCTCATTGTTTCTTTGATTTCTCAGTGCTGGTTTTATCTACCAGCTTGCTTGTAAAGACAAATCCCTCATTCCTCTCCAAAATCTTTCTCCCTGAAATACTCAGTGAAGATGACCTGTGTCTGGGGGTGGCATTGTGCTGGCTCACAGTTGCTCCTGTGTGTTCCCAGAAAGTGTTTGCCTCTCGGAAGGAGCTGCTGGAGTACGACCTGCAGCAGCGCGAGGCGGCCACCAAGTCCTCGCGGAGCTCGGCGCTGCCCACGTTCACGGCCAGCCAGTACCGGGCCCTGTCCGTGCTGGGCTGCGGCCACACCTCGTCCACCAAGTGCTACGGCTGCGCCTCGGCCGTCACCGAGCACTGCATCACCCTGCTGCGGGCCCTGGCCACCAACGGCGCCATCCGCCACATCCTGGTGGCACAGGGGCTCATCCGGGAGCTCTTCGACTACAACCTGCGCCGGGGCGCGGCCGCCATGCGCGAGGAGGTGCGGCAGCTCATGTGCCTCCTGACCAGGTGAGAGCTGCTCTGGGCAGCATCATCCTGGGAGTGGTGCCTGAGGGCCTCAGCTTTTGGGTTTTCCATGTATTGGTGACCCTGCAGTTCTTCAGTGTAAAACGCCAAACCCCACACGCAGTGCCAGCTGCTGTTCTCCCACACAGCAATTCCTCTCCAGGTCTGGCAGGCAAGGACACCTCACTGCCTCATATATTCATTTAATATATTTTTTATTATTTGTTTTTGTAACTTGTAATATAACCCTGCAGTTCTTCAGTGTAGAACCCCAAACCCCACACGCAGTGCCAGCTGCTGTTCTCCCACACAGCAATTCCTCCCCAGGCCTGGCAGGCAAGGATGTGACCGTGTCACAGGGGTCTGAGGATGAGGGGAGAGACCAGGATCTGACTCTGTGTTTCAGAAGGCTTGATTTATTATTTTATGATATATATTATATTTAAACTATACTAAAAGAACAGAAGAAAGGGTTTCATCAGAAGGCCGGCTAAGAATAGAAAAAGAAAGAATGATAACAAAGGTTTGTGTCTCGGACAGAGAGTCCGAGCCAGCTGGGCTGTGATTGGCCATTAATTAGAAACAACCACATGAGCCCAATCCCAGATGCACCTGTTGCATTCCACAGCAGCAGATAACCATTGGGTACATTTTGTTCCTGAGGCCTCTCAGCTCCTCAGGAGAAAAAATCCTAAGGAAAGGATTTTTCATAAAATGTGTCTGTGACACAAGAACACCTCACTGCCTCAGGATTTCATAGATTCATTTAATATATTTTTTATTATTTGTATTTGCAATTTGTAATTTGTAATATAATCCTGGGTTCTTCAGTGTGTAACTCCAAAGCCCACCCGCAGTGCCAGCTGCTGTTCTCCCGTTTGGGGCAGACACAACAATTCCTCTCCAGGCCTGGCAGTCAAGGACACCTCACTGCCTCAGGCCCCCAGAGATTCAACAAAAGGGAGCTGGGGGAGCAAACTTGGGGTGAATGGCTTCATTAGCTGAAGCTGTAATTGGAGGATTAACCCCCAACATGCAAATGGACCAAAGTTATCAAAGTGTGAAAACCCGTGAGCCATTTTTGGGTGCAGCTCCTGGGGGGCTTCCTCTGCCCAAGATGTACCTGAGGGCCCTTCAGTAAATACTTTTTATTCCCTTCATTTTGTCTGGCCTCTATTTTAGGGTAGTCCTAAAAAGGCATCAGGAGAGGCCCCTCAGGAGGAGAAAGCCTCATAGGGAGTTACCTTAGAATCACAAAGTGGTCTGGGTTGGAAGGGACCTCAGAGTCCCACCCCTGCCATGGGTCTGTTGTGCACCAGCAAAGTGTAACCCCCACCTCCCTGTGCACTTGTTACCAGCTGAGCTGAAATCCCAGGAGCTTTTGGCATTTGGTACAAGCAGAGCATAACAGTGTTGTCTTTTTCCTCCTGGAATCAGGGACAATCCAGAGGCCACACAGCAAATGAATGATTTAATCATTGGGAAGGTTTCTGCAGCTCTGAAGGGACACAGGGCAAATCCAGACTTGGTGAGAGACTCCAGTGTTTTCCTATTTCTTTGTTCTGCCCCTCTGCATTGCTGGTGTGTTCTAATCATTGCATCTTCTCTCTTATGGTCTGTTTGTAAAAAAAAAGTTTGAGTTTCGATAGGAAATTGTGGGGGCACCAGTCGTTGTTTTTTCTGGGTCTGGATTGAAGTCTTGAGACAGTAGTTCATGTTGGGACTCAAGTGTTTATTATTTCTTATCAGTAAAACAGTCTCACTACTGTGAGTTGGGCAGCTTTTCATTAGAAAGCACAAAATGGCCAACAATCTCTTGTTCCAAGGTCTTTTAAGACTAAATTATCCAATTAAGAACTGATACCTAGATTATTTTCCCTTTTACTCCAATAACTGATCCCAAGGAGCCCCCAATGGGGACTTTTCTGCCCAATTACAAAATGCCACCCAAACCCATGGAGAAGGAGGAATAAGAAGTGTGAGGACAACACCCTGTGCCCTGCATCTTGCTGCCATCCACAACATGCTAAAAATCCCAAAACCTCAATTTCTCACCCAGTGATCCACCTGCACTACTCTCTATAATCTATTTCACACTTTTGTGGATTCCAGTCTATCTTGAAGTCCAGGAAACTTTCTCCATGAATGAGGGTCAGAGTCAGTGCTGCCCTGGGGGTCAGGGCACCCCAGAGCAGACTCAGAAATATTCCCAGTGCCCTGGGTTTCCACAGGAAATGACATAAATGTCAGAGTAAAGCACAAAATTTTGTGTGCAGGTCCCTGCTGAAGCTTCCTCAGGCAGTTCCCTGCCTTGGCTTTGCTTGTACCTCTCCAGCCGGTCACGTCCCCCCAGGTGTGCATGGGCTTAAGCTAACCTAGATCCATGTGTTTTGAACCTGAGTTGATTAAAGCTGGGAAGGGAGTGGGGCACCCCAGGACTGGAGCTGTGTGTGTTGCAGGCGAGCAGCCTCCAGTACGAGATGCTGCTGCTGACAGACTCCATCTCCAAGGAGGACAGCTGCTGGGAGCTGCGCCTGCGCTGCGGTGAGTGCAGGGCCGGCAAGGGCAGCATTTCCACCTCTGAACCCACTTCAGGTGCTGCCCAGAGCTGTGCAGGTGTGTCCTGTCTGCAGCTCTCCCAGGATAATGAACAGCCCTGTCTGCTTTCAGCTCTCAGCCTCTTCCTGATGGCAGTGAACATCAAGACCCCGGTGGTTGTTGAAAACATCACCCTCATGTGCCTGCGCATCCTCCAGAAGCTCATCAAGCCACCTGCTCCAACCAGCAAGAAAAACAAGGTACTGCCTTCAGGCTGAGCAAAACGTTGAGAATTTGCTGATTGAAGTCTGGCACGCTGATCTCAGTGAGGAATTAGTGTGTGAGGAAGCCAGGACTCGATTTTCCTGGTCTCTGTTCCTAGGGAAGCACAAGCCCTGTGACTCTGATCATTACACACTGCAAATTACAGATGACTCCTTTCTGTTTTTCACTGGCTTTTGGTGACTTTGACCACAACTGTTGAGGGTCCCCTCAGATCTGAGGTATAGGGAAAGAGCTACTTCAAAGCCACAGCTTGGTTATTTTGGGCAGGCTTTAGGCTTTCAGCAGCTTTGTAGAATCAGGTACCTAAATTTGAAAGAATTAAGTACTTTTGACTCAGATTTTTAAATACAGAGCTACAGTTCTCATTAAAATATATTGATTGATTGCTGTTGATTTTCATTTAGGATTAGATTTATAGGAGAGAAGGTATTTTTCTGCTTTGATCTGCCTGTCTGATAATCACAGATGGATGTCAGAGATGGGTTTACTGATATTTCAGTAGGAACTGGAATATCTCTCTTAGTTCCCCATTAACAGACACTCTATTACCCTCCTGCTGTCCAAGAGCTGCATTTGCCTCTTCATGGCCCAGCCCCAGGGGTTGCTCTTTGGGAGCAGACTGTGGCTTTCTGAAGAATCACAGAGCTTTTTGATTTGTTAGGATGTGCCCATGGATGCTCTCACCACTGTGAAGCCTTACAGCAATGAAATCCATGCACAGGCTCAGCTGTGGCTCAAGAGGGACCCCAAGGCATCATATGAAGCTTGGAAGAAGTGCCTCCCTGCCAGAGGTAACCCCTGTGCCTGTGACCTGCTGCAGTTCTGTGCAGGAACATGTGTGTCCCCACATTTAATAAGGAATGTGCTTCTGTGGAGTTGTGTTGGCTTCTGTCCTTCTGTGACATCTGATTCCATCCTCACATTTAGTCCTTAGAGTTGTAGCACTGACTTTTCTGGGCTGTGTGCCTCAAACCTTAAACAGAAAATGCTCTGTGCCCAAAGAGAATCAGGGACTGTAAAAAATGAAACTTGTTGCTTATTTAAATTGATAGCAGCCAGCTGGAAAGCTGATGGGATTCCTTGAGAGAGGCTCTGGGATTTGCATGAGGCTTGGAACTGAGCATGGCTCCACAGGAGTGAAAATGGCAGCAGGAGGAGATGGGAAGCACTCAGTTCCCAGCTGGAGTTTGGAGAGTTCCAGTAGGAACACAAAACTACTCTGGCAGTTTGCAGCTCATGACTGCTGACAGTTCTCTTGGGCTCTGCTCAACACTGCAGGTGCAGATGCCAACGGGAAAACTCCCAGCAAAGCTGAGCTTCACCAGCTCTACTTGTCAGAAAAATACGTCTGGAAGTGGAAGCAGTTCATGAGTCGCCGTGGGAAGAGAACTTGTCCCCTGGATCTCAAGCTGAGACACAACAATTGGCTGAGACAGGTAAAGGTGGGGAGAGCCCGGGGCAGGGTTCAGGCACACACTGGGGGTGCTTTGCTGCAGCTCCTCTGCAGGGGTGTCTGGGCAGGCTGGCACTCACTGCCTCTGATTCCAAGTCAGGTTTGCAGCTGTGCTCCCTTAGAAATGCTGCACCAAACGTTGATCTGGGAGTCTGTGGGTTCCTAAACTCTGAACCTTTGATTGCCACGGTGCTCCTGTGCCTGATGGGCTGCACTTCTGAGGGTCCTGGAGCAAAGCTTTGCTTCCTGTGTGTGTGGACCAGCAGGTCCGTGCACTCTTTAAACACTTTGGTGCTGAGCAGAGCAGGAATTGTCACAGAACCAAGTGTTGGGAGAACAAGAAAACGCTGCCACCAGGTCACCCAACAGCCCCTGTGTTGTGCTTTCTTGTGAGCTGTCACAAATTCATCTGTGCCCATGGGTCTGACCTGGCTTTTCCTGCCCCTGGCCCAGGTGCTGTTCACTCCTGCCACCCAGGCTGCCAGGCAGGCTGCCTGCACCATCGTGGAGGCCCTGGCCACCATCCCCAGCAGGAAGCAGCAGGTCCTGGATCTCCTCACCAGGTATTGCAGTGCTGCCACACCTGGCAGCTCCACCAGTGTTTGTCTTCAGTTCCCATCAGAATCTCTCCCTTCTTGCAGTTTTTCTCACACCTCTCACTGTGTACCTGCAGTTCAGGGGTCTTTTTGAGCTGGATTTTTCAACTTAATTAGCTGGGAGGGTATGGATTTGGGGAGAGTTGGGGTTTGCTGGCTATGAGCTCTTGCAGTCTGTACTTTTTCCAGAAGTAAGGATCAGCTGTTCAGCTCTGTGGCCAACACTTCCCCTGCCTCTTCAATGGCAGAATAACAGAGTGAACTCTGTTCCACCTGCTGTGACATAACTTAGCCCAGCTCATGCTGATAGCACAGTCAACTCCTTCTGGGGACAAATACTGATTTAGCCAGCAAGTAATGAATATCAGTGATGCTGTTAGCAAGGACACCTCACTGCCTAGGAGATGATGGATGGATGGATGGATGGATGGATGGATGGATGGATGGATGGATGGATGGATGGATGGATGGATGGATGGATGGATGGATGGATGGATGGATGGATGGATGGATGGATGGAGGGATGGATGGATGGATGGATGGATGGATGGATGGATGGATGGATGGATGGATGGATTTATTTCTGGAGGCTTTTTCCTCCTTTCCATAGTGTCCTTAGGCTGGAATGTCAGCTCTTTGGGTTATCAGCTTGTGTTTCTCTTTCCCAGCTACCTGGATGAGCTGAGTATTGCTGGTGAATGTGCTGCTGAGTACCTGGCCCTGTATCAGAAGCTCATCAAACCTGCCCACTGGAAGGTGTACCTGGCAGCCAGAGGGGTTCTGCCCTACATTGGCAGCCTCATCACTAAGGTATGGATTTGTGTGCAGGAAATGACCTGTTAGCTTGGCTTTTTTTGCCTTTGAAATTCCATCCCTTTGTTCAGTGCCCTGTTGCTGACCCTGCCAAGGTTCTCAAGTTCACACTTCAGTGCTGGTACCTCTGAACAGAGGGAGCCCACGGGGGGGTTTTAGCCCCAGCTGGAGAATTCCTCAGCACTTGAATTAACTGCTCTGGGATTGTCAATATTGCTGCACTGCCTTGGCACTGGATCTGTTGTGCAGCTCCCAGGCTGGGCTCTGAGAACCCTTAGGGACAGGGAAGGATCAGGTGTGCTGCCATTGCTGGAGAAATGGGAATTACAGCCTTTGGAGAGGCAGCACTCTGGGTTTACAGTGTTCAGAGTGGTGGGAGTTTTCTGTGGGGGTCCCTGCTGCACTCCAGAGGGGCAGGTGGCACTCTCCATATCAGTGGTGGCTGTGAGTGCTCCTGGAGGGCCACTAGAGCCAAGCAGTGCTAGCAGGGAGGTGCAGGGAGAAAATGAGAGGGATATTTGTGGCAGGTTTCCTCTCCTTTCCCCCTTCCCTCCCTGCTGTTGCAGTTGTGCTTTCAGTTTCTGATTTCTTTGCACCCTGTGTTAGACACCCCAAAGGTTATTGGCATTGCAGGGCCATCTTGGCCTGACAGGCTGTTAATGATTTTAATTCTTTTCAGGAAATAGCTCGTTTGCTGGCCTTGGAGGAAGCAACTCTCAGCACGGATTTGCAGCAGGGATATGCCCTGAAGAGTCTCACAGGTATTCAGTGGGCCTGCAGCAGAGTTAGAGCTGGTGATCATTGTTCTCTAACAGCTGTGGCAGAATTTCAGAGAGATCTCATTCAGCTGTGTTGCCATTGTCAGCACTGGATTTTTGCCATCGATTTAGCACTTAATCTCTAAATGGATCTTTCCATATTTTTTTGTGGTCAGTAAGAGTTTTTAGCTGAACTGTGGTAACATACCAGGCAAGCTTCATCATTTCACTTTATTACCTAATCCCTGGCACCACTGTAAACACTGCTGCTTTATTCCTACCTGTTGTTCTTACCTCCCTATTCTATGGGAGCTTTTCTTTTATCTTCTAGGGTGTATACCCTTTTACAAAAATGTGTTGGAAATGGAAATACCTCATGAACTAGATCATTGTTTTTTGTATCCTCTTTCACATTCTTCAGCCATTAATGGGTGAATCCATAAAGCCTGGCTTCTTGCAAGAAGCAGCATGTTGATCAGTGTGTCATGGGAAAGAATCCTTGTGTTTGCTGATTCTTTGCTTTATTGTAGGAGTGACCAGTTTGCTGATGTCACTGATAAGTCATTTCACATCATCAGAGGTATTAGAAGTATTACAAGAGGAGCAATCATCTGCTTTTGGAATAGCTTGTGACAGGAAAATGCCAAAGAGTGCAGAATTTTGTATCAAGCACACAGGAAACTCCTTAGGCCCTTTCCTCATTCCCAAACTATTTTTCATATGTTACAATTTACAAGCCAGGCCAAGGCTTTTGCCTGCAACCACCCAGTTCACAGGAAATCCCAGATTGATGGGAGCTGGAACAAGCCATTTTTATGATACTGTGCTCTGTTTGCTGCTATGAAATTTAGAAATCAAATTCTCTTTCACCTGCCTTGTGGGGGTCCCAGTTGCCAGGGTACCAGTTGTGGGTTTCTCTGGGTCTGGACTGAAGGCACGTGAGACAGTAATTCATGTTGGGACTCAGGTGTTTATTATTTCTTATCAGTAAAACAGTCTCACAACCATGAGTTCAGCAGCAAGGCACAAATGGCTAATTATCTATTGTTACAAGGTCTTTTAAGACTAAATTATCCAATTAAGAGCTGACACCTGGATTATTTTCCCTTTTAACCCAATAACTGATCCCAAGGAGCCCCCAATGCAGACTTTTCTGCCCAATCACAAAATGAGAAGGAGGAAGAAGAAGCGTGAAGAAGAAACCCAGGACAACACCCTGTGCCCTGCATCTTGCTGCCATCCACAACATACTAAAAATCCAAAACCTCAATTTCTCACCCAGTGATCCACCTACACTGCTCTCTAGAATCTATTTCACACTTTTGTGGATTCCAGTCTATCTTGAAGTCCAGGAAACTTTCTCCATGAATGAGGGTCAGAGTCAGTGCTGCCCTGGAGGTCAGGGCACCCCAGAGCAGACTCAGAAATATTCCCAGTGCCCTGGGTTTCCACACTGCCTGAATTTCTGTGTCTTTCTAGGTCTTCTCTCTTCCTTTGTGGAGGTGGAGTCCATCAAAAGGCACTTCAAGAGCCGCCTGGTGGGCACAGTGCTCAATGGCTACCTGTGCCTGAGGAAGCTGGTGGTGCAGAGGACAAAGCTGATTGATGAGACCCAGGACATGCTGCTGGAGATGCTGGAGGACATGACAACGGGTAAAAACCACCTCTGTTCCATAAATCCAGCCTTGGGATCAACCAAGATGGAAAAGCAGAACAGCCACCCAACTCCTCTAAATGACTGCTGTAATTAGGGGGGTTTATGGCTTCCAGTATTTTCTCTTGGCACAGAGCAGTTGAACAGCATTCCTAGTCACCTCTTATTTTCCAGGAATCTCAGCCTCCTCATTTTTATGGGGCTGTTTTAGTGCAGCCCAGCCATGCAGAGTAACCCTACCAAAGAAATACCTTTCATCTTTCCCAGAGTGAATTCCAAAAGGAGAGAGCACCGAATTGTGGGGCTGGCTGCAGAAGGATTTGCTGCATGTGCTGAGTTAAAGTGGAATCTATAAAATTGACTGCAGTGTCCATTTCAAAGCTTCCTTTTCTTGGCAGGCACAGAGTCAGAGACCAAGGCGTTCATGGCTGTGTGCATAGAGACTGCCAAGCGTTACAGCCTCGATGACTACAGGACCCCAGTGTTCATCTTTGAGAGGCTCTGCAGCATCATCTACCCTGTGAGTGGGGCAGGGGCACACTGCCTGCACAGAGCCTCCAGTGCTTTGGGAAGGGCCTTAAAGATTGTCCAGTCCCACCCTCTGCCATGGCAGTGACACCTTCCATGACCCCAGGATGTTCTGAGGCCTGGCCAGCCCAGCCTTGGACACTTGCAGGGATCCAGGGGCAGCCACAGCTTCTCTGGGCACCCTGTGCCAGGGTCTGCCCACTCTTCCCAATATCTGACCTAAATTTCCCCTTGTTCTGTCACTCCAGCTCCTGATGAAAAGTCTCTCTCTGGCTTTCCTGTAGCCCCTTCAGACCCTGGAAGGTGTTGTGGGGTCTCCACACAACCTTCTCTTCTCCAGGCTGAGCATTCCCAACTCTCCCAGCCTGTCTCCATAGGGGAGGTGCTCCAGTGCCCTGAGCAACTCTGTGGCCTCCTCTGCACAGGCTCCAGCAGTTTCATGTCCTTTTTTTGTTGAGGGTCACAAGAGCTGTGTGCAGTGCTCCAGGTGGGGTCTTGTGATAGAGGAGGAGAATCACCACCAAACACCTCTAGCAGCCCTAGATCTGGTTCCTTTTTCCCAGGAGCAGCAGTGTCTGCAGTCATGATTCACCATTAGCCAGTGGACACCTGTACCCCAGTGTATCCCTTTGGGGGGGTTCAGGTTCCCTGAGGAATTTGGTTACTCAGTGATCCTGGCCATCCTCTGAGTGTGGCATGCAGAGCAGATGCACCAGGGGGGAAAGGACTGAAGGTTTAGGAACATTCTCCCATTAAAATGCAGGAATAGGAGCACGGTTAAGGAAAAACTTACTCACTCTGTCTCTGCTGCTGCTCTTTAGGAGGAGAATGAAGTCACTGAGTTCTTTGTCACTCTGGAGAAAGATCCCCAGCAGGAAGATTTCCTGCAGGGCAGGATGCCAGGGAATCCCTACAGCAGTAACGAGCCTGGCATCGGGCCCCTCATGAGGGACATCAAGAACAAGATCTGCCAGGACTGTGACCTGGTGGCTCTGCTGGAGGATGACAGCGGGATGGAGGTGAGAATTTCTGGAGGTGGGGATTGCTTGCACAGACCTGTGGGATGCTGGTTTTGGGCAGCTGGTGGTTGCTGGGGTGGTGATGTAACAACCTGAGCTTGTTCTTGACTTGTTCTTCTCTCCCTTTCAGCTTTTGGTGAACAACAAGATCATCAGTCTGGATCTGCCTGTGGCTGAGGTCTACAAGAAGGTGTGGTGTCCCACAAACGAGGTGTGTGTTACCTTTGTACAGGTTAACAGCACAGAGCACCTGTCCTTCACATCAACAAAAAAAAACCGGGGAAAAATCAAAACCACACGTGTCAGGATTTATTTCCTGGCATATAATTTATTGGGTGTAACTGCTCAGCAACTTTTGGTGCTCTGTTAGGACAGATTGTGCATGGCCCTGCAACGTGAGTGATTGCAGAGCACTGCCCCAGGTGAGCTGTGTCCTGTGTCACACGTGACTCTTCCTGAGGAACAGCTTTCCCTGTGTTCCCCTGGGGAGAGCTGAACGTTTCAGTGCCTTTCAGAGCACATTTCACACTCCATCTGCACACAAAAGTTTTGTGTGTGTGCACACAGGGACACCGGACTGCTCCATCAGTCTGTGCTTCAGGGGTGAACCCAAGTTATTTATGCACAGAGCATCCAGTGCTTCTCCATATTTGCACTTCTGCTCTCAGGTTTTCCATCAGGATCTCAAGCACTTGGCAGATTCATCCTTTTTTTGTTTTTCATTGTATGTGTTGTGTGTTTTTCACATGAAGAAATGGACACAGCAGTCTTAAGGGTCCAGTCCACCATGTCATACTGAGCTTGTTCCAGAGGTGGATGTGGTCCAGAACAAGCTCTTCCCTTCTTTCCTTGTGACCATTCAAATAAACTCCCACTGAGATCATCAGGCTCAAGCTTGCCCACTACAAATATATTTTCTCAAGAGGCCCTTGAGATCATAAAACAAGAATGATTAGCCCAGCATTTCTTGGTCATTCCTCATTTCCTCCTGCCCTCAAATCACCTTTGAAACCTCCATTTCCTGAAGCCATTTGTGGGAAGAATTCAAACAAAGTGCCAGTTAGCAGTGAATGATGATAAAATGGGTCTCATTAAGCTTTATTTCAGGAACAAAGCCTTCAGTACTGCAAAATCAAGCCCAAACCTTGTGACAGTGATAATTTTTTAACAAGGTACCAACTTGGAAAGGGAGACGAGGCACTGGTGTTAATCTGTGAGTTCTGATTTGAATTCTGATGGAGTGGCTGGTGGGAATGTTCCCCATGCTGCCCCTGGAGGAGCTGTTCCCGTGGGATGCTGGGCGTGCAGCTCTCCCGGGAGGGAAGCAGCTCTGCTGCTGAAAGGCAGAGTTTGCTCAGCATTCCTGAGGATGAACAGCTTTCATCTGTCTTCCTTTGTGAGCACCTCCTGGAGCCGCAGCTCCCGTTCCCTGGGAGCGACAGGCTCACAAGAAACGCAACCTCAGGCCCCTTTTTGTTTCCCTTGTCTCTCAGTGGCTTTTTTTGTTCATCTGCCGTTTTACCAGGGCCCCTGTGGTGTTAATTGCTGGTCGCCAGCGTGGCCTTTGAGCAGATCTTCCCCCCGGGGCTTTCCCTGTGCTTATGTATTTGCTGTGACATTAAGCACTGCTTATTCCACATTAGGCTTAGCACGATCCCTGACAGGTTTTCTCTTGCAAGGTCTCCTGCTCCCAAATCTGGGATTTTTCTTTTCTGCTTTTTATTCAGACCTATGGATTAAAAATGGAAAGTTTGGTGATATGCTGTCAGTATTTCCAGCTGGAAATGCATCTGGAAAAGTGTCCCTTTCTCAGGGTAAAAGCACAGCTTCTTGGCTGTATCAGTGATGTACTGTCTTACTGAAAGCTCATTAAATTGCCTTTTACTCCTCTTCCATTTGCCATCACTGCAGATTTTATCTGTTTGAAAGCTTTCATCCAATTAGCCTGTCCTGCTTCATTTCCTGGGCTGTGCCTGTTCCCTGTATTTCCCAGGTATGCTGTGCCATACCCTCAGAGGAGAGGTTGCCATGGAAAGCAGGTGAACCCATTTTCCATGGCTGCATCTTTCACTGGTGCTGAAGGAAAGCTGGAGGAGATGGAAGAGACTGTTTATCACCAGTCTGTCAATTAACTGGCAGTGCCAAGAAAAGCTGGGCAGACCAAGGGATGAGTTACTGATGTTTTTGCAGGTGGCTCTACTGTTGTTTTTAATTCATCTCAGGAAGGGGAGAATGAGGGAGTGAAAGATTTCCCCGTGCTACCATCAGCAGGTGGAACAGCACAAGGGAGAGCTGGGGCTGGAGTGTCTGTACACACTGAAACCAGAACCAGGCTTGTGTCCAAGTGCCCAGAGACAGAATGAACAAAAAGCTCTGCTCTTGCAGGGGGAGCCCATGAGGATCATTTACCGCATGCGGGGGTTACTGGGAGATGCCACGGAGGAATTCATCGAGTCCCTCGACTCCACCACTGGTAATGCATTTGTCTGCTGAAAGCTGGGATTAGATTTGAAATCTGAGGTTTGCTGCAGAGCAATGACATTATTATCCTCACAGCAGTGAGCTTAAAGTTGATTGACGTTGCTTTTGCAGCATTTACCTGCTTCACCTCGAGTGAAGGAGGATTTTAGCAGCGCTTTAAAGCTGTGCTTCAGATGTGAGCACTTGCTTGGCACGGGGACCATTCTGCCCAGCCCTTCTTCATATCTCTGCTCTTAATTCTTTTTGAATTCAATACAACTGAAGTGACTGGCATTGCTGGGAAATGTGTGCTGCTCTGCTCTCCATTTCTGCTCCCACTGCACGAGCGTGTCCCGCTGTGGCTGCTCCTGTCCTCACCGCTGTGTCTGTCCTGCAGATGAGGAGGAGGATGAGGAAGAAGTGTATAAGATGGCAGGGGTGATGGCCCCATGTGGAGGCCTGGAGTGCATGCTCAACAGACTGACTGGCATCAAGGACTTCAAACAGGGCCGGCACCTCTTAACCGTGAGTCTCCCTTTGGCACCGGGGTCAGGAGCTATGGGGAGGAAAATTCCACAGACATCCCTGAGGTTTAGACAATCTCCCTTGAGCTGGAGCAGCTCTTTCCCTCTCCTGTTCTTTCTGGGTAACAATTCCTTACAAAACTTGAAATGTCTAGAACCTGAGAAGTTGGTAAGACTAAATCCTGTCTTCTTGGAGGAATTGTTTTCTCCCTTGGCCATATCTGAAAACCAAAGCTGTGCTAAGAGATATAAATATACATATATGCATACAGATGTAAAAATCTGGGGTGTACTGTATCCCAGCAGTCTGGATATCAGGTCTATTATTGTATTAAACTATTACTTCAGTTTCAGCAAAATCCCCCTCGGTGTGAAGTCCCACAGAGAATCCCTTTGCTGTATTTTGCAGGTGCTGTTAAAACTCTTCAGTTACTGTGTGAAGGTGAAAATAAACCGGCAGCAGCTGGTCAAGCCAGAGATGAACACTTTGAATGTCATGCTGGGGACTCTCAACTTGGTAAGAACAACCTTGACTTCCAGAAGTTTTTTTTTCCATGGATTCCAATGAGTTTAAGCTACTTCTGACTGCCCTGCTGCCTTGTGACAACTACAGGAGATGGGAAATGTTGCTGTGCTGGCACTGCAAATTATCCTTTGGACATTCCTTATCTTTTATGGGTGGGAGTGTGGGGGCAGTTAAACCAGCTGGTGTTCCAGTGCCCCTTCCCACCTCAAACCAGTGACTGCTGGTGTTCAGGGACTGCTCCCACCTCAAAACAGTGACTGCTGCTGTTCAGGGACTGCTCCCACCTCAAACCAGTGACTGCTGGTGTTCAGGGACTGCTCCCACCTCAAACCAGTCACTGCTGGTGTTCAGGGACTGCTCCCACCTCAAACCAGTCACTGCTGCTGTTCCAGTGCCCCTTCCCACCTCAAACCAGTGACTGCTGGTGCTCCAGTGCCCCTTCCCACCTCAAACCAGTGACTGCTGCTGTTCAGGGACTGCTCCCACCTCAAACCAGTGACTGCTGCTGTTCCCCTGCGTGCTCTCACCTCAAACCAGTTCCTGCTGCTGTTCCTCTGAGCACCCCCATGTCTTGCAGGCTCTGGTGGCTGAGCAGGAGAGCAAGGACAGTGGGGGAGCAGCAGTGGCAGAGCAGGTGCTCAGCATCATGGAGATCATTCTGGATGAATCCAACGCGGAGCCCCTGAGCGAGGACAAGGTGAGTGGCTCCTTTGCCTGGGGTTCAGGGCTTGCACAGCCCTGCTGACAGGGATGCTGAGCTCCAGGAGCTGGAGGGGAGTGCTGATGGAGTCTGACCCTCGTTACACTTCTGGCAGGTCTTAGCAGGCCTTGGGGAAGGGCTCAAGGAGGGCCCTGAACCAAAAGCACTGCGAGGCTGTGTCAGGATGAGTCTTGCATGGTTGGGTGAGGGTTGTTAGGCACTGCTTGGATCCTTTCCTGCCTGTTTTGGGCCATGGGCCAGTGAGAGACAAGAAAAGACACAGCTTGGCCTTGTTTTTTGGAGTGTTTTTGTATGTGTTGAAAACATGATTGATTTTCCAGCTAATTGAGAATAAAACTGTATCTCATCTAGACTGAGAACAAGAAGAGCTTCTCACTCATCTTTTGAAGCTGTGGGTGAACAGGAATCTGGTGTGCTTTGGGTTGGAATTATTAGGCTTTTGGCTGGAAAATGCTTTAACAGCACGTGGAATAAGCCAGGTGTCAGCTAGAGGGGTTGGTGCAGCCATTCCACGAGACCTCTGGGACGAGACTGAGTTTTATTTTTATCAGTGACTACCCCTTCACAAGAGGAGTAGCCCACCAGCTCCCAGAGTGAGAATTTTCTTGTCAATTTATTGAATATAAATCCTGCTGCTTTTGCTTCACAGGGCAACCTCCTCCTCACAGGGGACAAGGACCAGCTGGTGATGCTGCTGGACCAGATCAACAGCACCTTTGTGCGCTCCAACCTGAGCGTGCTGCAGGGGCTGCTGCGCATCATCCCCTACCTGTCCTTCGGGGAGATGGAGAAGATGCAGATCCTGGTGGATCGCTTCAAGCCCTACTGTAACTTTGATAAGTACGTTGGCACAGCTCAGCTAAAAGCACCTGAAATGGCTTCTACTGACACATCTCTGCCTTCATTTCCTCATTGATGCTGCTCCAGTCTAATGCCAGGCTTCAGCTTCATTTCTTCTTTCACTTTCAAGCTAGTTTTGATATAAAAGTGTGAGCTCTAGCTTGAGGAATAGGTCTCCAGAGAGTACTTTGAGATGACAGGGGCCTGAATAGCTTTTCTGAGTCTCTGAGCTGGGGCAGGTACAGCATTCAGTTAGAATTACAGGCAGAGTTACCATCTCTTCTCTTTGTTCAGGTATGATGAGGAGCACAGTGGAGATGATAAAGTTTTCCTGGATTGCTTCTGTAAAATAGCAGCAGGAATAAAGAACAACAGCAATGGCCATCAGCTGAAAGATCTCATCCTGCAGAAGGGGATTACACAGAATGCCCTGGATTACATGAAAAAGCACATTCCAAGTGCAAAGAAGTAAGAGTCACTCTTTAATGTGTGTGGTTAATGTGTGTGACTGCCCTGGACATCCTCCTCATCCCATCACCACAATCTCCCAAGAAATCCATGAACAAGTGCCCATTCAGGAGCATTCAGAGCTGTGATGCAGAGGTCTGGTGAGGCAGTGCACATATAGGGATGACCTAAAAACCCTGAAATCTTCCCATTTGATACCCATCCAAGCTGATTTCTTGGATATCTCAATCCTTGTGTTTCCTGCCCGTTCCCTCCCGTTGCACAGCAACAGAGTTTTTGCTGTTGGTAGCCAACTCATGAACACAAATCCCCAGGCTCAGAGCTGGCACTGTGGCTGTGCACAGCATGGGAGTGGGAGTGTGACCGTCCCTTCATTAATGAGCTGAGCAGGGACACGGGGGAGGGAGGGAGGGAGTGTTCCCTGCAGCCTGGAGCCATGCTGCTGTCTGGGACACTCCCTCAGCTGCTGCCTTTTGTGTTCCATGCAGTTTGGATGCAGACATATGGAAGAGGTTCTTATCTCGACCTGCACTTCCTTTTATCCTGCGCCTGCTCCGAGGCCTGGCGACGCAGCACCCTGCAACGCAGGTGAGCCCAGGGCACTGGCACTCTGCTCTGGGGCTGCAGCTGAGCAGAAATTCCTCTAAGACCTGGTTCTACACTCATTTTTGTTGGGTTTTGTTTTGCCATCCTCATCACAGTTGGAACAGTTTTGCTCACAACTTTTTTCTGCTGGAAGATTTTGGTTCTAGTCTAAAAAGAATTCTGTTTGGGGGACAAAGCAGAGAGAAAATCCAGTTCTCCTGGGCTTACCTCTTATAAGAATTTGAAATTCTTATAAGAATTACTGATTCCGTTGGAAATCTCAAAGTAGGCATAGGTGTGGAAGCTTTTCAGATATTCCCTGGGCAAGTTCTGCCTTTGCAGAGCATCCTCTGAGTTTTGTGTGTCACATGACAATATTGGGAACATGACTCTGTGTCTTTGTCTTGATGCCTTGAGCCTCTGCTGGGCAGCTTCAGGCATCATCTGGAAAAGTCTGAGATTCTGATTTGAATATTTCCTCCTGCTGTGTGGTGTGAGATTGACATACAGTGTGAAGAGAAGGTAATTATTGATAAGCTCCTCAGGACGTGATCGTTGGTGTTTGAAGGCATCAATACAATGTCTTATCACAAAATAAACATTTTATCCGACATCCCCATGTGAGCTGGTGATGACCAGTGGAGAGGCAAATTGCCCCAGAATTACAGACAGGTTTTAGGGCCCAGGAGCATTAAAAAGAAGGAGCAGTTGTTGCAGCTCAGTGCTCTGCCCAGCTGTGCCCTGGGATTAGCAGGGACAGTCACTGTCCTGAGTCCCCTCCTCCTGAGCAGTGCTGTGTTCCCATCCCCCCCAGGTGCTAATAGGAACAGACTCCATCTCCAACCTGCACAAACTGGAGCAGGTGTCGAGTGATGAAGGCATTGGGACGTTGGCAGAGAACCTCCTGGAGGCTCTGAGGGAGCACCCCGAGGTGAACAAGAAGATCGACGCCGCGCGGAAGGAGACGCGCGCCGAGAAGAAGAGGATGGCCATGGCCATGAGGCAGAAGGCCCTGGGCACCCTGGGCATGACGGTAATGGCTGGGTGCTCTGCTCCTTCAGGGGTTTTCCTTCCTGCCCTGCTCAAGCTGCCTCAGCAGGAAGTGTGTGAAGGGATTTATTGATGGATATTGCAGAGCTCCAGCCCTCCCGTTTGCCTGGTGCTGCCAGGAGGGAACAGAGCTGCTGGGAGATGGGATGGGCATTCCAGTGCCAGTGGTGGCCATGGCGTGGTTTGTCATTGTTTTTAACCTGCTTGAGCTTTTCCCTCTTCCAGACAAATGAGAAGGGCCAGGTGGTGACCAAGACTGCGCTGCTTAAACAAATGGAGGAGCTGATAGAGGAGCCAGGACTGACCTGCTGCATCTGCCGGGAGGGATACAAGTTCCAGGTACTGGGGGCTAAGAGTTCTGCATAGTGGGAGCTAAAAGTTCCAGGTCATGGGAGCTAAGAGGTCCAGGTAATGGGAGCTAAGAGGTCCAGGTAATGGGAGGTAAGAGTTCCAGGTAGGGGGAGCTGAGAGTTCCAGGTAATGGTGACAGGAGATTGAAGTTCCAGGTGAAGGGAAACACATTTTCAGAGCCCTCAGCTCCTATGGGGACTTGCCAGTAGCTGGTTGCACAAGTGCTGGCACTGGAAGATCAGGAAGTCTCAGGGTTGGTTCTTCAGATCTGTAATTCCAGAGATGGCTGGGAAAGGAAAGTGAAAGCTGGAAAAACACAGGACCAGTTTAAGTTTGAGGTCGATATTGATGCAAGGAACCCTGAAAGGGGGAATAACATGCCCTGACTCTGTGATTCAGAAGGTTGAACAAGTGCTTTATTAAGCTATGTTATATTATACTACATACTATACTAATACTATACTGAACTATACTAAACAAAAACCTGTGACCCTTTCCAACAGTCACAACACAGCTTTGACCTAATTGGTCAATCAGTCAAAACAACCATCACCAGTGTCCAATTAACAAATCCCTTTTCAGCAAACAATCTGCATAACACATTCCACATGTGCCAAACAACAGATGCAGCAAGTGAAGATAAGAATTGATTTCTTCTTTCCCTGAGCTTTCTCACTGCCTTCCCCAGGAAAAATCTTGGGAGGGAGAATTATGTCTCTCTCTGTTCAAAGAGTATGTGAATACCACAAGGTTGGGACTGGGAGAGGTTCAATTCAGTGTGGTGTGGAAAGAGCAGGAGATGAGTTGCAGAGCTTGCTAAGGCAGCTGTGGTGTGGAAAGAGCAGAGATGTGCCCTGTGCAGAGCTGAGTGCTTGCTAAGGCAGCTGTGGTGTGGAAAGAGCAGAGATGTGCCCTGTGCAGAGCTGAGTGCTTGCTAAGGCAGCTGTGGTGTGGAAAGAGCAGAGATGTGCCCTGTGCAGAGCTGAGTGCTTGCTAAGGCAGCTGTGGTGTGGAAAGAGCAGAGATGTGTCCTGTGCAGAGCTGAGTGCTTGCTAAGGCAGCTGTGGGGTGGAAAGAGCAGAGATGTGCCCTGTGCAGAGCTGAGTGCTTGCTAAGGCAGCTGTGGGGTGGAAAGAGCAGGAGATGTGCCCTGTGCAGAGCTGAGTGCTTGCTAAGGCAGCTGTGAGGTGGAAAGAGCAGGAGATGTGCCCTGTGCAGAGCTGAGTGCTTGCTAAGGCAGCTGTGGGGTGGAAAGAGCAGGAGATGTGCCCTGTGCAGAGCTGAGTGCTTGCTAAGGCAGCTGTGTGTCCTTGCAGCCCACCAAGGTGCTGGGGATTTACACCTTCACCAAGCGCGTGGCGCTCGAGGAGTTTGAGAACAAGCCCCGCAAGCAGCAGGGCTACAGCACCGTGTCCCACTTCAACATCGTGCACTATGACTGCCACCTGGCAGCTGTCAGGTACGTGTGCCCACAGCCACACAGCCCCACAGCCTGGCCTGGAGGCCTTTCCAGCTGGTTTGGGATCACTGTGGGACTCTGGGTGGGCTGGGTTGTTGATCACTTTGCAGGGCTTCTCCATCAGGGTCTGCTTTAACACTGCTCTGGCCTGGACTCTGCCAGGTGCAGCATTGAGAGAAGCTGTGGAATTGTCATTTTTGGGATGTTTCCTTAGACAAAAGCTTGCATCCTCCTGACTTGCTCTGTCTCTTTGTGCAGACTCGCTCGGGGCCGTGAGGAGTGGGAGAGCGCAGCCCTGCAAAATGCCAACACCAAGTGCAATGGGCTCCTGCCAGTGTGGGGGCCCCACGTGCCAGAATCTGCTTTTGCCACGTGCTTGGCACGGTGAGTACAGGCAGGTTCTTCCCCAGGTGGTTGCATCTGGGTGAGTCAGATCCTTGCCACACACTCCTCTGAAATCTTGGGATCAGAGGTGGTGCAGCTGAATCTTGGTAAAACGGAGCCATTTCAGGTTCTACCATCAGGAGTGAATCTCCTAAAAAAGTGCAGGTGTCTGTTTGCTCCTTGGCTTCATGTAAATAATTTCAGAGCCTCCTTAGCCCCCAGTCTCAGCTGAAGATGCAGTGTTGATTCATTTGTGGCCCAGTGAGCCCCTACTGTACAAAAGAAACCTTCTGACACCAGTGGATTCCCTGGTGTAGATTTCCAGGCTTCTCATGGATGGTACTGAGGTGCTTGGGCACCTGTCTGGAGCAGATGGAGATGCTGATGTCAGGATTCTGCTTTACCTTGTGCTGGGTTTGTAATGTCACATTAGAAGTTTGGAACCTGACAGGGGGTAGGTTTAGATCAGATATTGGGAAGAAAGTCTTCCCTGTGAAGGGATGTGCACTGGCACAAGATGCCCAGAGAGGTTATGGATGTCCCATCCCTGGAAGTGTCCAAAGCCAGGTTGGACAGAACTTGAACCTGGGACAGTGGAAGGTGTCCCTGCCCATGGCAAGGGTTGGGACTGGATAATCTTTAATGTTCCTCCCAACCCAAACCATTCTGTGATTCTGTGGAATCAAGAGTGGCAACATCCTGGAACCATTTCAGCCAGGAGCTGTATCCCAGGTCCTGGGCATGGGAAAATAGTATTGATGTGTGGACAGATATCTGCAGATGGAATTGGATTTGCCAGAGTGAGCTGAAAGCCTCCCTTTGGGGAGGTTACTCCAAGGTAGCAGGGCTGCCTTTGTGAGTTTCTGTGCCACGCTTGCTGTGCTCCTGGGCTGTGCTGTGGCAGGAGCAGCTCTCTGCAAGCTCCCTGCTGATTTTCAGCCACAACACAAACCTGCAGGAGGGGCTGTGCTGTGGCAGGAGGAGCTCTCTGAAAGCCCCCTGGTGTTTTGCAGCCACAACACGTACCTGCAGGAGTGCACGGGGCAGAGGGAGCCCACGTACCAGCTGAACGTGCACGACATCAAGCTGCTGTTCCTGCGCTTCGCCATGGAGCAGTCGTTCAGCATCGACACCGGGGGCGGCGGCCGCGAGAGCAACATCCACCTCATCCCCTACATCATCCACACCGTGCTCTACGTGCTCAACACGTCAGTGCCACCCCTCCCACCCTCCCACAGCTCTGCACGGGCCAGCACAGATGGGAAATCACATAAAGTTTTGGGAGGGTTGCGCACCCTAAGTAGGTTGTTAAGGATTCGCATTGTTGGGAGTGAAGCCTGGACATGCCGGATAACAGGGAACCTATTGAGTAAAAGCAATTGGGAATTAGCTTCTCTTTCCATTCTAGATGTAATTATTACCTCTGGGGTGAGCAACAGGGTTATTACATTAAAGAAACTCTGCCAGCTTAATTTTCTCCTGAGCAGGCAGAAGAGACACTGCGATGAAATAATTGTTAGTTGAAAACTTAACCCTGATACAATTTTATTCAGTGTTCAAATAACACAGGTTGGTTTCCAGATTTGACGTCCTGGAGGAGGGTTCAGGTCCACCAGATTTTCCTGATATTTTTAATTTTTTGGGGGGGTTACCATTATTATTTTTTTGCCAATAAACAGCAGTGTATTGGCACTGCACTGAGGCTGTGTGGCCACATCCATGGGCACCCAGATGCTTTGGAAGACATGAGCTGGTTCTGATGCTGCAAAAATGGGCTGCCCATGTATATCCTGTATTGGAGGAGTTAGATATTAGTAAGTAATACTAATTAGATGAGGGTATAAATATTAAAATACACACCAAGGTCACTCCAAATGCAGTGCAGTGAAATCCCTCTCACTTTCCCGCCTGGAACTAATCAAGGTTTTGGCTGTAATACAATTTCTCTTTTGTTTTTAATATCTATCTCCAGATCCCTGTGCTATTGTTTTCCCAATCCTTTGGGAGACATATAAATGGAACTATTTGTTTCATCTTGTTAGGTTGCTGTTGGCACCACAGAGCCCAAAACCCGCTGGGCAGACGTGGAAAAAAGCCTTCTGTACTTCCCAGACAGAATTTTTAATATTAAATGGAGAAAATAAAGAGCTACTACTTGGCTCCCAGCTGCATCTTTTAGCAGATGAAAAGGTCACACAGCTTCATCTGCTGGGATGCTGCTTGGTGCCTGATAGGGAGAGTTTTATCTCACTTCAGAGTCACAGGTCTGACCTGGCTGGCAGCCTCTGCTGCTGCAGTAGAGCCACAGATGTGGCAAAGTGTGATGCAACTTCCCAAAGTCTCCTGTGACACGTGCTTTCCACTGTCAGTTCTGGGCTGTCAGGACTCCTGGGACACTGGAGCTCTGAGGGAAAGGAGGAGAAGGATAAAATATTTATATAAGCTGGCAGTAATGTGCAGTGTCTTTTGGCTTTGAATTTGGCTTGTATGTTCCCAGGGGTTGCTTTTGCAGTAGAGGAATTTTATAAATGGATCCAGGTGTGGCTGCAGGAGCTGCAGTGGCTATGTGGTGTCCCATGGGAGTTGGCACCACTCATGTTTTCTCAAAAAAGGGGAAAAATACCTCTACAGTGGTGTTACCTTCCACTGGGGCAATAGTAGCTGTTTGTCAAACCTCTAATGCCACCCACAACTCCAAGGAAAATGTGTTTGCTTCACTGGGAGCAGATCTCAGCCAGGGATGAGTTTGGGAAAAGCTGGTGGTGCCCACTGGGAGCAAATCCTCAGACAGGGTGTGAATTTGGGGGAAGCTGGTGGTGCCCACTGGGAACAAATCCTCAGACAGGGTGTGAATTTGGGGGAAGCTGGTGGTGCCCACTGGGAACAAATCCTCAGACAGGGTGTGAATTTGGGGGAAGCTGGTGGTGCCCACTGGGAGCAAATCCTCAGACAGGGTGTGAATTTGGGGGAAGCTGGTGGTGCCCACTGGGAACAAATCCTCAGACAGGGTGTGAATTTGGGGGAAGCTGGTGGTGCCCACTGGGAGCAAATCCTCAGACAGGGTGTGAATTTGGGGGAAGCTGGTGGTGTCCATTGGGAGCAAATCCTCAGACAGGGTGTGAATTTGGGGGAAGCTGGTGGTGCCCACTGGGAGCAAATCCTCAGACAGGGTGTGAATTTGGGGGAAGCTGGTGGTGCCCACTGGGAGCAAATCCTCAGACAGGGTGTGAATTTGGGGGAAGCTGGTGCTGCCCACTGGGAGAAAATCTTTAACCAGGGGAAGAGTTTGGGAAAAGCTGGTGGTACCCAGGGGGGCAGATCCTCAGCCAGGGTGTGAATTTGGGGGTGCCCAGCTGGCTGCCTGTGCAGGGTGCCTGGGCAGCACCCAGGGCTGCCGGGGGGCAGAGGCTGAGCCCCTGGAGCTGAGCAGCCTCTGAGGCTCCCCCTGTGTTGCAGGACCCGGGCGACCTCGCGGGAGGAGAAGAACCTGCAGAGCTTCCTGGAGCAGCCCCGCGAGAAGTGGGTGGAGAGCGCCTTCGAGGTGGACGGGCCCCACTACTACACCGTGCTGGCCCTGCACGTGTGTCCCCCCGAGCGCTGGCGCGCCATCCGCGGGGACATCCTGCGCCGGCTGCTCGTCACCGCCCACGCACGCGTGGTGTCCCCGGGAGGGGCCAGCAGGTCAGTGCCTCCCCTGGCTGGGTATGGGCACAGAGCCACTGGGGGCATTGTCACAGAGCCACTGGGGGCATTGTCACAGGGCCACTGGGGGCATTGTCACAGGGCCACTGGGGTCACTGGCACAGAGCCACTGGGGGCATTGTCACAGGGCCACTGGGGGCATTGTCACAGGGCCACTGGGGTCACTGAGACAGAGCCACTGGGGTCACTGGCACAGAGCCCCACGGGCCACTGTCACAGAGCCACTGGGGTCACTGGCACAGAGCCACTGGGGTCACTGGCACAGAGCCACTGGGGTCACTGGCACAGGGCCACTGGGGTCACTGGCACAGAGCCACTGGGGTCACTGGCACAGAGCCACTGGGGTCACTGGCACAGAGCTACTGGGGTCACTGAGACAGAGCCACTGGGGTCACTGGCACAGAGCCACTGGGGGCATTGTCACAGGGCCACTGGGGTCACTGGCACAGAGCCACTGGGGTCACTGGCACAGAGCCACTGGGGTCACTGGCACGGGGCTTGTGTCACTGTCACAGAGCTGCTCCTGTCACTGTCACAGAGCTGCTATGTCACTGTCACACCCACTTGTGTCACTGTCACAGAGCCCCATGGGCCACTGGCACAGGGCTTGTGTCACTGTCACAGAGCCACTGGGTTCACTGTCACACCCACTCATGTCACTGTCACACCCATTCCTGCCACTGTCACACCCACTCCTGTCACTGTCACAGAGCCACTTGTGTCACTATTACACTTGCTCGTGTCACTGTCACCCCCACTCGTGTCACTGTCACACCTGCTCACAGCCCCACTCACAGCCAATGGAGTGTGTGTAGTTTACACCAGGCGTTGGCCCCTCTGAGTAACCTTTGCACTCAGGGTTGTGGAGCTGCACAATCCCAGCCTGCCTTGGCTTGGGAGGGACCCTAAAACCCTCCCAGTGCCACCCCCTGCCATGGCAGGGACACCCCCCAGAGCCCAGGGACAGCCAGCAGAGCCCACGGACAGCCCCAGAGCCCAGGGACAGCCAGCAGAGCCCAGGGACACCCAGCAGAGCCCAGGGACAGCCCCAGAGCCCAGGGACAGCCAGCAGAGCCCAGGGACACCCAGCAGAGCCCAGGGACAGCCAGCACAGCCCAGGGACACCCCCAGAGCCCAGGGACAGCCAGCAGAGCCCAGGGACACCCAGCAGAGCCCAGGGACACCCAGCAGAGCCCAGGGACACCCAGCAGAGCCCAGGGACACCCCCAGAGCCCAGGGACACCCCCAGAGCCCAGGGACAGCCAGCACAGCCCAGGGACAGCCAGCAGAGCCCAGGGACAGCCAGCAGAGCCCAGGGACACCCAGCAGAGCCCAGGGACAGCCAGCACAGCCCAGGGACACCCAGCAGAGCCCAGGGACAGCCAGCAGAGCCCAGGGACAGCCCCAGAGCCCAGGGACAGCCAGCACAGCCCAGGGACAGCCAGCACAGCCCAGGGACACCCCCAGAGCCCAGGGACACCCAGCAGAGCCCAGGGACACCCAGCAGAGCCCAGGGACAGCCAGCAGAGCCCAGGGACAGCCCCAGAGCCCAGGGACACCCCCAGAGCCCAGGGACAGCCAGCAGAGCCCAGGGACACCCCCAGAGCCCAGGGACAGCCAGCACAGCCCAGGGACACCCCCAGAGCCCAGGGACAGCCAGCAGAGCCCAGGGACACCCCCAGAGCCCAGGGACACCCCCAGAGCCCAGGGACACCCCCAGAGCCCAGGGACAGCCCCAGAGTCCAGGTTGCTCCCAGCCCTGTCCAGCCTGGCCCTGAGTGGCTGCAGATGCCCCCCAGGGCTGGTCTGAGCAGGGAATTTCATTCTGGCTGTTCCCTGGAGTGCATCAATCAGCTGATCCATGGAAATGAAGCTTTTCCTTCTTCCTCCCCCACCTCAGCACTCAGCCATGAGCTGGCTGAGCTGTGCCTCATCCCTGTTTGCCTCCCTAAAGAAGCTCCTTCTGGGCCCTTTTGATCAGTGCTCCAGCCTCCCTCAAATAGAAAAATAGAAATAGAACTCAAATGCCATTGCTTTTTAAAAAGAAAAAAATCAATAGCAGCTGTCAGGCACTTGAAGCACAAGAATAAGTGGCTGTGCCTGCCTGACAAAGGCACAATATTTCCAGAGAGGGAAAGGGAATTCCAGTTTCTGAAAGGATGATTTGAAATAGCTGTCATAATTAGGAATCAATTCATTATTATTCTAAGTCGCCTTAAAGGGCATTTTTATGCTGATGACAGTAATTAGGTGTTTGATAAAGTCATTACATTGTAGTTGCACAAACCCAGCATGAACCAGTGCTCTTGGAAAAGGCAGAGAGCCCTGAAAGGGCTCCTCCATTGCTCCCTGTGCTGCTTTCAGCCTCCCCTGGCTCCTGTTTCCCATTTCCTGGGGGTTCTGACAGACCCAGGGGATGTCCTGGAGCCTCAGGGGGGGCAGGGCTAAGCCTGGGGTGGGTTTGCTGCTTTTTAAACCTCCCTGGATGTTCTGTTCCTTCCCCAGGTGCTGTAATAAAAGCACACTGGAACAGGCAGAGCCAGGAACTTCCAGCTAAAGCATCCAATGTCTGGAATTTCAGGGGAGCACACTCAGAAACAGTGCTCAGGAATTATGTCAAGGTTTATTCAAGGGCTTTCTTTAATCTCTGCAGACTAAGGGAGCACAAAGCCTCCCTCTGATAAAGCCTCTCAGGAACAGCAATGTGGCAATTCTGATTTCCAAGCTCTGTGCTTATTTATTCTTGTGGAAAATCAGGAAGAGGGTGATGGATGGTGAAAGGCTCTGCAGATAAATGCCAATATCTTGAATTTGTAGGCTGAGGCAGAGAGGAAGCCACTGGCTCTGACACCAGGGTAATGTCTGCATGCAAAGCATTCAAATTAGCATTCCATGTTCAGGGTGTTGTCTGGGAGCAGCTCCATTCCCAGAGCTCTGGGATGAAGGCTGGGGACACCCAAGGACTCACTGCTACCTGTGCATCTTAAAAAGGGACAGGAACCACTGCAGGGAACCCAGTGCATCTTAAAAAGGGACAGGAACCACTGCAGGGACCCCAGTGCATCTTAAAAAGGGACAGGAACCACTGCAGGGACCCCAGTGCATCTTAAAAAGGGACAGGAGTCACTGCAGGGACCCCAGTGCATCTTAAAAAGGGACAGGAACCACTGCAGGGACCCCAGTGCATCTTAAAAAGGGACAGGAACCACTGCAGGAACCCCAGTGCATCTTAAAAAGGGACAGGAGTCACTGCAGGGACCCCAGTGCATCTTAAAAAGCTGAGGATCTGCTGATCTGAAACCTCCTGTAAATCCTGGGAAGGGCAGGAGGGCTCTCCATGCCCTCATCCCAAGGCAGCAAATCCCACCCCACGGGGAGGTGCTCATGCAGCTCCTCAGCTGGGCCAGCCAGGGTCACAGATTTGGGGAGAATTGAGCCAAAAAGGGCTTCTGGCTCTGCCAGGAGGGGTGGAAGCACAGGTACCAGGGGGAATGATCAGCACCTCCCTTGTTTTGGTAACACTTCCTATTTAAACCAAAGATGAAATTCCCAGAATGGATCCCAGTTCTGGGATTTTGTAAATATAATTTACAGATCCCAAAGAACTGAATTTAGTGCTCATCGTTACTGAACCACAAATTCTGGCTAAAAAATCTTGTAGATGTTTTTTAGTGTAGCTTTCCTCTGGAATTTAGGAGGAAAAGACCATTTTGATTGTTTTCCCTTCCCTTTGCAAGCCAGGCCTGCCCAGTGTGTGGCTTTGTGCTGGCAGTCCCTGTCCAGCTGCAGGAGTGAAACCCAGCAGCTCCTCCATGGAGCAGCTGCTCCAGAAGGTAACTCCCAGCCCTAACCCACAAGGGCCTTTTCGTTTTCAATTAAAGGAGCAGACTGCAATTAGATCAAACCCATTCACATGAAAGGAAAAGTCTGGCTTGCAGGATTTGGGAGGCCAGAATTAGCCTCGCTCGGAGTTCTCTTCATCCCGTGGAAATTTAGTCACCTTTACTAATTGGTTTTCCTTTAAATAATTAAGCTGAGCTGCCCGAGCAGGCTGCCACCTACTAAGATGTCTGTTTTAAGGGCACAGACACACAAGTGGAGCCTTTTAATAAGAGCAGCAAAATGTTCCTTTTTCCCCCAGAAAAGCCCAGTCTGGGGCAGTTGCAGTGGGAGCCCCTGTTTGTGTTGCTGACTCACAGCAGCAGCAGCTGAGCTGGTCCTGGGTGCAGAAAAAATGGTTTTGATTTTTCCAAAGCTCTGGAGTGTTGAGGAGGAAGCAGCACGTGATGGGGCACCTGAGGAGCACAGGCACAAAAATTCCAAAGCCATGAGAGCTGCTGGCAGGAGGTTCCTCCTTGCCAGAACCTGTTTGTGATTAATCCTGCAGACTTTGGGAGCTGCTGTCCCAGCACAGCTCTGCACCTTTTAGGGCATTCCTACTGCTCCAAACCCAGGTGCTGCATTTCCAGAAGTCCTTTCCTGGCAGGAGAAGAACCAAGGATGTATTAAATGGAAATTCCTCCATTTCTTCAAGGACAAGAGATTTCCCTCAGAGTCTTGCAGAAATGCTTTTATGAGTTGGAAGCACAAAGCTGTTCTGTCATTGGTACCCCCTGGATTTGGTCTTTCCTTCAGGAATCTGCTGTTCTCCAGCAGTGAACACACAAACAAGGCCTGTGCATTGTTTTTCCCACTCTGCTGTTGATTTCCTGGGTAGTCTCAGCCCTCCAGTTCCCTCAGTGCTCGTTTCCCTCCATGGAAGGAGGTTTGGCTTGCAGAGCTGCCCTGGAGCAGAGCGGGTGCCCAGAGAGCCCCAGGTGCCCAAAGTTTCCTGGGCAGGAGCACCCAGCCAGGCCACTCAGAGCCCTCCCTGCTGTCACTGCTGGGCCCTGGCTGCTCCTGCTGCCATCAGGGGGTTCCAAAGCCCCATGGTGTCGGGTTTGGTGTTGCTGAAATGGCTCCCAAGGTATTGGAAAGTCTCTTTTTTCCCAGCCCCATGCTCGAAGAAGAAGTCGAGATTCCTCGGCTCTGCTTTTCAAGGTTCTTTATTTTCTCTCATCTGTTCCATTCTTTCTCTGACCTGCTGAGATCTGTCCAGCAGGTCAGTTTGTGGCACACTGACCACCTTGGGGTGGTGTTGGCCTTTTATACTGAGAATTAGGTGTACTTTATTTACAATAATTTTCCAATACCTATCACCAATGTTAGACAGTCTGTCTCTATCCTAAACCAACCAAACAGTGCCACCATCCCAGCAGAAGATGGAGGACAAGAAGAAGAAGAAGGACAGGACATGCCCAGATTCCTCCATCTTACCTCCTGAACCCCATTCTAAAAACCCCAAAATTCTACTTTTCCACCCTGTGACAAATTCACTGTCATTCTATTCAAACTCTTGTGGCTTGTACATCTTTGTACAAAGTTGGGAATTGTTTCCATGGGTTAAAATCAAAGGTGTCTTTGACTCCATGCCAAGGCCTCTGAGCCCCTGCCAGGGTCTGGAGTCCTCCAGGGCAGCCAGAGGGATGCCCTGGGTTCCCCACCATGGCAGAGGGATTAAGTGAGCCTGCGTTCCCTCCCCAGACTGGCAGACAAGGCGGTGAAGGAATACGCCACGTACCGCTCGGGGCTGCTCTTCTGGGCCCTCGTGGATCTCATCTACAACATGTTCAAGGTAAGGAGAGCACTGCAGGTCCTCTGCAGCACCTCCAGCTCAGCCCCACTTCAGCTTTCCTACCTGAGCCATGCCATGAGTTTGAAATAGAAATCAAAATTTGAAACCCCTCTCTCCAAGGTCCTTGGAAATGAAACTTCACAGGATCCCAGGATGGTTTGGGTGTGGAGGGGCCTTAAAGCTCATCCCATTCCACCCCTGCCATGGCAGGGACACCTTCCACTGTCCCAGCCCCATCCAGCCTGGCCTTGGGCACTGCCAGGGATGCAGGGGCAGCCCCAGCTGCTCTGGGCACCTGTGCCAGGGCCTGCCCACCCTCACAGGGAAGGATTTTTCCTTCTTTTTTTCTTCTGCCCCTTGTAAAAGCAGAAAGGCCACAAGAAGCTGCCTGTGCTCATTGCAGCCCTTGCAGTAGCTGAAGAATTGAGAGACTTCTCCAGCTGGCAGCACTCTTGTGTTGTGTATTTGCTGACTTTTCCTGCTCATTGTTGATGGAAGGAAGGACATTCCAGGCTGTGCCAGGGAAATTGTTGGGTGAGGAAGGAGCCAGGGGCAGAAAGAAACCTGCAGCTTCCAGAGAGGGTTCAGTGCTCAGGGTGAGAGAATGCCTGGGACCTTGTTTCATCCTGCAAAAAAGGATCATGAAGCTGCAGTCAGGGAATTCCTTCCTCTCTTGGTTGTTTGCAGGAGGCAGGGATGGAAATCCAGGAGCAATGGGAGAAGGCACCAGGGTTTGCAGTAATTTTTTTTAAATTAAATCATTATTAAATCATTCTTTTTGGCCTGATTTGGTGTGTTTGTCCCCTGTCAGAAGGTGCCTACCAGTAACACAGAGGGAGGCTGGTCCTTCTCTCTGGCTGAGTTCATCCGACACAACGACATGCCAATCCACGAGGCTGCAGACAAGGCCCTGAAAACCTTCCAGGAGGAATTCATGCCAGTGGAAACGTTTTCTGAGTTTTTGGATGTGGCTGGTGAGTGTTTGCTTGCCCTTTTATAGGCTGCCTTGTGCAGCTGGTGACTGGAGCCAGCAGCATTCCTGACACTGCTGCAGCTCCTGGGGAGGGGACAGGGAGAGGAGGGCTCAGCACTGCCCAGCCTGGGCTGGCCCCAGACTGCTGGGACACACACCTGAGCAGCCCCAGGCAGGAAAACCTCCCCCCTGCCCTGTGAAACATCTGTAGCACAGCTGGAGGGTGGTTTGTGGGGTCTGTGGTTGAGGGCTGGTGAGCAGATGGGACCTGCAGCAGGTGGGTGCAGCCAGAGCTGCTCCCTGAGGATTTTGGTACCTCCAGGAGTCAGGAGATGCTGAAAACCTGCAGGGAAGCTGGAACTGCTCTTTCCTCTCTCAAAATCTGCCCCAGGCCAGTCTCTCACTGCCCAGCACAGGGAGCAGAGCTGGGGAGCCCAGGAGCAGCTCCGTGTGGATTTAGTGTTTGATTAAATTCACATTTCAGTCCCTCCTGCACGTGCACCCAGCAGGGTTTGCCCTGCTCGTGTCCAGCCCTAAAATAACCCTGCAGCTGTCAGTGGCTCACACATGGCCCAGCACAAATCCCCCTGGGCAGGACAAACAGGGGCTGATTCTTCTCTCTTGCCTTCTTCTGTTCAAAGGACTCTTGTCAGAAATCAATGATCCCGACAGCTTCCTCAAGGACCTCCTGAACTCCATCCCCTGAGCTGCCAGCACGGAGAAGCTTTGGGCAGAGCCTCCACTGCTTGCCTTCCACCCCTCTGTGTCCCTCCTCGTGCAGTCTGTCCCTTTCCCAAGGAGTGCTGCAGTTTTTTGTTGGAATATTTTTTGTTTTGTTTTCCTTTTTTTTTTTGTTTTGTTTTTGTTTTGTTTTGTTTTTTATTTTCTACAATTTTTCTTCATGGAGTGATTTGAAATTTAGAAATTTGTGTTTCAGCGCTTCTATCTGTAAAGCCTTGTGCATTCAAGCTGTTTGAAAGAACTTGTACAGAGAGGAATCCAAACCAGTAAATCCTAATGCTTTAGTGTGCACCTCTTTGAAGTTAAATAAACAGAACAAATGGGTAAGCTGGGCCTGACTAGTGCTTGAACCAGGCAGGAGCCTCAGTGCCGAGGTGTCCTCACATTTCCCTCCAGAGCTGCTGCTCTCTCCAGCCCTGGGCCTGCTCAGGGAGCCCCAGGGAGCAGCTGGGCACTGCCTGCTGCCCTGACAGGGTCTGTGTGGGGCTGGGGCCTCAGGGGTCTGCAAGGACAACATCCCATCCCATCCCTTCCCTTCCCTTCCCTTCCCTTCCCATCCCATCCCATCCCTTCCCTTCCCTTCCCATCCCATCCCATCCCCATCCCTTCCCTTCCCTTCCCATCCCATCCCATCCCCATCCCATCCCATCCCATCCCATCCCATCCCTTCCCTTCCCATCCCATCCCTTCCCTTCCCATCCCATCCCATCCCATCCCATCCCATCCCTTCCCTTCCCTTCCCATCCCTTCCCAAACCTCCCGTCCCCTCCTTTCCCCTCCCGTCCCCAGCTCTGTGTCCCCTCCATGGAGTGTCCAGGGCCTGTCCTGGCTCCCTCCCAGGCTGGATCCCGAGCTCTCTGTGCCTCTGATGGATGTCCCCTCTCTGGGGGCTGCTCCCATCCCTGTCCCCTCTTCTCTGGGAACCCTTCAGCTCCAGCCAGGGCAGCCCCAGGGCCCTGCACTGCCCCCCTGCATGCCCAGCCCAGCTCTGCCCCAGCCCTGCTCCCCACCTGTGCATGCTGGAGCCTCCCCTGGCTCAGTTCTGCTGACACCTGGTGAGGCTGGAATCTAATAAAGCTTCCCTGGCTTCCTCGTCTCTGTTTGAACTTGAATTCCCCAGCACAGTCCCAGCCCAGAAATAACAATAATAATAATAATAATAATTGAGAGGCTGAATAACTCCCCAGCCCTTTGGTGCCTGGTGTTAGTGCTGGATTGGCAATTAGCAGAGGGTGAAGGTGCAGTGTTTGTGTTCTCACCTCTGGGCTGGGGTCACTCCTGGCAGCTGCAGCTGCTGCTGGGGAGGGGCTGGGCAGGACCTGCCCCGGGGGCTTTGCTGGGTGCCCCACAGGGGCTGGGCTGGGCAGGACCTGCCCCGGGGGCTTTGCTGGGTGCCCCACAGGGGCTGGGCTGGGCAGGACCTGCCCCGGGGGTTTTGCTGGGTGCCCCACAGGGGCTGGGCTGGGCTGGTGCCTCTGCCTGGCCCTGGGAGGTGCAGGAGGGGCTGCTCTGGAGTTGGCTCCTTGGAGCAGCAACCCTGCACCTCTGCTGCCCTGGAACCCCATCAGAGAGCAGGCACAGCTCCGTGGGAGCCCTGCAGAGCCAACAGAACCTGCTCCAAGCTGCAGCTGGGCTGCTCAGGGTGGCTGCAGAGTCACTGGGGCAGCCTGGGCAGTGCCAAACCCCCCAGCCCTGCCAGAGCTGCCCCAGGGCTGTGGGGCTGTGCTGCTCAAGGCTCTCAGCAGGGCCAGGGCTGAGCCCCCACCGTGTTCTGGCTTTGCCATTTGTGGCCAGGGCTGGGGAAGGTGTGGGAGCTGCAGGAGCACCAGGGCTGCCTCCCTGCCCTGCTCAGGGCCTTTGCTGGCCAAAGCAGCTCTGGTGCCCTGCAGCCACAGCCTGGGGGTGCCCCCAGCCCTGCCAGGGCAGCCTGGTTCCCTTGGGCAGCACAGCTGAGCTGGGAATGCTGCTGGGAATCCTGCTGGGAATGATGCTGGGAATTCTGCTGGGAATGCTGCTGGGAATGCTGCTGGGAATCCTGCTGGGAATGCTGCTGGGAATGATGCTGGGAATGATGCTGGGAATCCTTCTGGGAATCCTGCTGGGAATCCTGCTGGGAATTCTGCTGGGAATGCTGCTGGGAATCCTGCTGGGAATGATGCTGGGAATGCTCCTGGGAATCCTGCTGGGAATGCTGCTGGGAATGATGCTGGGAATCCCGCTGGGAATTCTGCTGTGCCCCACTTGTGCTGGCCCTGATCTCCTGTCAAAGCAGATTCAGGAGCTGCTGGGGCTCCTGGCAGGGGAACCTTGGGCTCCCCCCCTCAGCTGGGGCAGATCCTCGGGGCTGCCAGCAGCACAGCCTGGGCCCTGCTCAGCATCAGGGACACTGAGGAGGTGGCACCTCAGAGGGAGCTTTGAAACTTCTTGCAGCAGCTCCCCAGAGCTGTCCTGGGTGCTCTGCAGAGGCCCAGAGATGGATTTTGGATAATAAAGGAGCTGCAAGCAGTGGCTCCCTGCCCAGGGCTGTGGTTTAGGGACAAGCCGGGGCTGAAGAGAAGGTGGGAGCATCCTGACAGTGCTGGGGAGCAGATGGGCCTGGGAGGGACTGAGGGTGACAATAACGACCCCAGCAGAGGTGGGGAGGGACAAGAACAAAAGGGAAGTGCTTTGGAAAGTTCAGCTGGTCCAGGCCACACAGAGAGGCTCCAAAGTTCTCAGTGCTGCACAAAGCAAAGAGCTCCAGGCTCCAAAATCCCTGGGCTGGGGCTGGGAGGTCAGCAAAGACTTAGGGGAGTTTGTTACTTAAATTAAGAATGAGAAGACTGAGGGGAGATGCCTCAAAATGGATGAAGTTACTCAAAGTGATGAGCTGAACCATGAGCTGAACAACAGAGTCAACCCCCTCTCCAAAAAAAATTAATTTATTTGCCAAAGACATTATTTGGGGGAAAGAAGCCCTTTGTGATGCAGGAGAGGCTGGGTGAGCTGTGGGATTGCTTTGAACCTGACTGTGGGCAGGAGCTCCCCACAGTCAGGGATTTCTGACATCCCTGCACTGGGTTGGGCTCCAGGATTTAATTAATGTGGGGACTAATTAAACCTGGGGAGAGCAGGGACCTGCTGCCCCCCCAGCTGCTGCAGGTGCCACAGAGCCCTGACCTGCCCTGGCTGTTCTGTGCTGCTCCTGCCCTGGAATTCCCTTTCCCAGCTCAGCTCAGGGCCCTTCCCTGCTCCTCTGCCCACCAAACTCTCCTGCTTTGTCTCTGCAATTCCCCAGAAATGTTTTCAGATGAGCAGGGCTGGAGCTGCTGCCCATAAACACAGCCAGCTGCAGTGCTCCAGTGCCACAGAGCATTCCCTGGACTTTTCCCAGTGGAGGAAAAGGAATTTCCTCCCTGGACCTGAGTCTGTGGCACCTTCCAGGACATGGCAAGACCGTGGTGGAGCCTTGAGGGACGTGGTGGGGACATCCTGGGGCTGCAGTGCCCCAGAGCTGGATGGAACCCCGCATTTTCCTCCAGGTTCTGCAGGGTTGATGACCTGGCCATGCTGCAGGAGCCTGCAGGCCCTGGGTGCACACAGGGAATCCTGCAGGGGGAATCCTGCAGGGCTCCCTCCCGGCCTTTGGGCCAGCCCAGGGCTGGATCCTGCTCAGGTCACAGCCCAGGGACCCTCCAGGCACCGAGTGACAGAAAGGAGCTCAAAGCCACCAAGTCCAGGCTCCTGAATTCACTCCTGGTGTGACCAGGCAGGTTTGGAGCTGCCCCGCAGCCCCAGGAGGCTCCCAAAGCACCCAGGGATGTCCTGAGGCTGGGTAGGAGCCACCCCTGGTCACGTTTCTGTTCCCTGGTAAGAAAATCAGGATTGGCCTTGACTCGTTTGCTGCACGGCCACGTTCCCATCCAGGTGGGGGTGAGTCACAGCTCAGGTGTGAGGGATCAAGGATCCAGGGAAAAACAAGCTCTGAGCTCACCAGGAGGGCTGGAAAAGGGTCTTGGGTGCATTGAGGACAAAATCACCTCCGGGACGTCGCCCCTGGCTCTCCAAGTTGATGGGAAAAGCCAGGGGCAGCCACCTGAGCCTCCAGGAATGGTTACTCCCTTCTTTCCAGGAGGGAAAAAAATAATGGTTAAATCCCTATTTGCAGACATCTTTGCAGGATTGATCCCAAGCCTTCACATCAGCAGCTGGGGAGGAACCAGCTCCACCCTTTATCCAAAGCCTGGGATCCCCCTCCTCTCCCAAAGGGGAATGGCTCAGCAGGAGAAGATGCTTTTAGGGAAAATTCTCCATCAAATGGTACAAAGGACACATGGAGGGGAAGCCCCCATGCTGTGCTTTAACCCCAGGCAGGTTGGGGACCTTCAGGCATTAACCCAAAGAGGTTTTGGGGTGTGTGAGGAGGTCTGGATGTGCCTCTGGGAAGATTTTGTTTTCCTGGTGCTTGTTGAGCCTTTCTTGAGCAGGATCCTCCCGTGCTCAGTGCTGTTCCTGCAGGTCCCAGGTGTGGAGTGGGAATTGCAACCTCCCTCCTGTCCCACAGGGATTTTCTCCCACTGCTGCCACAGAGCCCAGGAGGGATCAGAGCATTCCTGCTCCCTGATCCTCACTCTTGGATGCTGCAGAGCTCTCCTGCCCCTTCCCTTCCCTCTGGGAGCATCAGGACCTCACAATGCTCCAAAAATCAGAGTTTTCCTTCTGGAAAGGAGGAAAGGAATCCCCACCCTGGCACTCCTCAGCCTGACTCAGCCTGGTCCCTTCCCTTGGGAAACTCAAACCCTGAGTGGGTGAATCATGGGGCTGTGGGAGAGCCCAGCCAAGGCTGGTGCAGCCCTCCAGGCCCCGGGGGACCCACAAATGTCCCTGGAGCTGCAGGAGAGGTGGGAATGGTGAGAGAGCCCAGCTCTGCCTCTCCTGGGGTTGCTGCATCCCCTCCAGCCCACCCCACAGGGGCAATATGCTGAAATTGTTCTGCCACTCCCTACAGCCCTTCTCCAGTGGGTGTGTGACATTAAACAGGGCAAATATTGAGTAGAAGTTGGAAAAATTCAGGTGTTTGTGGTTTAAGTTCAGCTTTGACATATGGAGAGAGGCTGAGCTTTAAAAATAAACAAACATCAAGATCACCATGTTTAGTCTTGGCTGCTCCTGCCAGGGATGTTGGGTCTGACTCCTTTCCCACCTTTCCCTGCCGTGGGGCTGCAGGAGGGACAAAGGAGATGTTTGGATTTGGGGGAGGAGGAGGAGGGCAGGGCAGCCAGGGCCACCCTCTCATTAAAGGGCTCGGGCTCGAGTGCCTCAGAGGGAGAGATCCCTGCCCTAACGAAGATAACCCGATAATTACTGTCATTAATCACAGCCCCGCTGGTTCTTTCCCAGGTGTGGTTCCAGCAGCGCCTCAGCCACGCTCAGCACCTGCCCTGGGCAGAGTCAGGGCTGGGACAGGAGATTGGGATGGGGATTGGGATGGGAAAGGGCTCAGGGTGGAGCCTGGAGCCCTCTGGGGCTCGGCCCCAGGGACAGCCCCGGGTGCATCCCGTGCTCAGCCCCGCTGGCTCTGGGGCTGTGTCCCGGCCTGGAGGAGTTTGAGTTTCCCAGCGCAGGGTCCGTGTTTGGGACACCCCGCGGCTCCATCGCTGCGGCTTCTCCCGGCCGCTCTTTTTAATCCCATTTAATGAGCGAACCCAGCAGCATCCTGTAATTACCGCTAACGTTTGATGGCAGCCAGCCCAATGCCAGGGGTGACATCAGGCACCGAGGGTGGCACAGGAGCCCAGCTCACTGCCCGGCCCTTCCTGCAGCCACCTCTGCTGCTCTCAGCAGCTTCGAGCGGAACCAGCGCGGGGAGCTGGGAGAGGCGGGAGGGAACCGCTCCAAAGCCCCGCGACTCACGGCAGGGACACCGCGGGGACGGGCACAGCATCCCCGGGCCCGGGGGAAACCCGAGAGCTCCAGGGGAGATGGCCCCGTGTCCCTGTGGGTGCCCCAGGGGAGATGTCCCCCCTCGGGATAAATCCCGGTGTTTGTGAATTGTCCCTGTGTGTCACAGTGTCGCTGTGAGTGCTCCAGGTGTGCTGTCCTCACTCAGGACAAACCCCGGTGTCCCTGTGGGTGCCCCAGGGGAGATGTCCCCTCCCCCGGCCAGGTCCCAGTGGCCCTGCGAGTGCCCCAAATGAGATGTTCCCCCTCAGGACAACCCCCGGTGTCACTGTGGGTGCTCCAGGTGTGCTGTCCCCTCCCACAGACAGGTCCCCGTGTCCCTGTGGGTGCCCCAGGTAAAACGTCCTGGTGTCCCTATGAGTGCCCCAGGTGTGCTGTCCCCCCTCGGGATAAATCCCGTTTGTGAATTGTCCCTGTGTGTCACAGTGTCCCTGTGGGTGCCCCAGGTGTGATGTCCCCGTGTCCCTGTGGGTGCCCCGGGTGTCCCCTCCCCAGAGCAGCCCCACTGTCCCTGCCGGGGGACAGGAGGGGACAGGAGGGAGGTACCGGGGGATGCCCGGGCAGTCCCAGCCCCGCATTCCCGATCACGCCCAGATCCCTCACAGCTCCCACCGGGAAGTTTTTCTTCTCCCCGTGTCCTGCAGAACCTGTCAGGCTAAAACTCCCCACGGTGCAAGCAAGGAAAAGAACCAGCCAATGGCTTCTGGAGGAGAGGCTTCGACAGGGAGTTAAAAATAAAAAATAAATCCCAATTCAACCTAACCCCCCTCAGTGCTCGGAGCTTTGGATGCCGCTCAACCCAGCAAAGTTTGGGGCAACAACGAGACAGGAATCATTTATTCTGTTAATTTGAAATCATCCTGCAGCTGAGTTAATCAGGCCGTGCTCCTGCAGAACGAGGAGTTGGAGCATTTGGGGATGGCAGCGCCGCGCGTGGGCGCGCCCGGATCCCGCAGCGCATCCCGGGATGGGCCCGGAGCCGCTGCCGGAGCGATCCCGCCCCGGGGCACCCCTGGGCCGCCTGTCCGGGCCCGTCCCGCATATTTGCCGCCCTACTCAAGGCGGATGAAATGTTTGGTTCCTAAGGAAGCAGCGAGCGCTGCCGCCGTCTCCAGGGAAATCGCGGCGTGCCCCGAGCGCGGATGCTCCGCTCGGCACCTTCATCTCCTCCGCCCTCCGGGGCTGCACCCGCGGCTGCGGCTTTGTTTGCAAAATATTGACGCCTCTCCATGGAGGAGATCAGCCCGGCCGGGCTGGGCCCGGTCCCTCCCGCGCATCCCCGAGTCGGGGCTGTGCAGGAGCATCCTCGCTCCTCGGGCTGGCTCTGGTTGGTGCTGCTGACGCCCACAAACCCCCAAATGCGGGTAAATGAGGTTTTTGTGACTGCAGGAACGAACCTGTCGCCCTGGGTTTTTAAGATTTTCTAAGCCTTCTGATGTTCACATTATTGTAACGAGCTTTCTCACACACTTTCTGTGAATAACTCATTGTTTTGCATTCTTTTATGGAAGAAGAGAAATTTGATAGACTGTTAGATTGTCCAGTGTCATTGGAGAGGTGGCACTGTCACCCTCCAATCCACTGTCACTTTCAGAAATCTATAAATGTTAGAGTCAAAAAATAAACTTCTCTTTTTTGCCTTGAGGACAGCGCTGTGTGCGCGTCGTGTTGTTTCGTGTCCTACAGTGACATTGGGAGGAGGTGCCGGGTTTCGGCAGCGGCTCCTTTGTCCCCTGAGCTGCCGGGACAGGGAGGGGACAAAGCCGGGGAGCAAACACGGCTTGGGGAGGAGAAACCTCCTTTAAAGGCAGAAAGGTGCGGGGAGGAGAAGCTGCTGCCCTGTGGAGCTCATCCCTCCCACGCTCTGCCGGCAGCAGCGCCGCAAGCGCCTCCGAGCCCGGCTGGAGATTCCCGGCACCATCCAAAGGTTCCCTGAACGGAGCCACCCGGGGCTGGCCCGGGTCACCCTTCCCGGCCGGTGACACCCGGAGGGCCCGGCCCTGGTGGCACCGCGGGCGTTTCGGTGCCGCTGAGTCACCTCGGAGGCTCCGGGGCTGTGCCCGGCTCTGCCCAGCGTGCCCGGGCAGGGCAGGGCAGCTCCTGCCCCCCTTCCCACCGGAGCTGCCAAAATCGCGGCCGGGATGGGACTGATGGCACCCGCTGTGACCGTGTCACAGGGGTTTGAGGATGAGGGAAGAGACCAGGATCTGACTCCATGTTTCAGAAGGCTTGATTTAGTATTTTATGATATATATTAAATTTAAACTATACTAAAAGAATAGAAGAAAGGATTTCATCAGAAGGCCAGCTAAGAATAAAAAAAGAAAGAATCATAACAAAAGCTTTGGTCTCGGGCAGAGAGTCTGAGCCAGCTGGGCTGTGATTGGCCATTAATTAGAAACAACCACATGAGCCCAATCCCAGATGCACCTGTTGCATTCCACAGCAGCAGATAACCATTGGTTACATTTTGTTCCTGAGGCCTCTCAGCTTCTCAGGAGAAAAAAATCCTAAGGAAAGGATTTTCCATAAAAGATGTCTGTGACAGCCCACTGCTGATGCTCGTGCCCCATCACGGGCTCTGTGGTAAAACCCAACCATTTTGGGATGGACTGTTAAAGATTCTGCTGCTTTCAGACAAACAAACGCCCTGAGCCAGGAAAGGTGCGGGGTGAGAGCCCCAGGGGAGCCACCCCAGCCCCGGGTGCATCCCGGGCCCTGCTGGGTGTCAGCAGGACTGAGGTGGAGCTGATGCCTCAGCATTTCATAGATTCATTTAATACATTTTTTATTATTTGTATTTGCAATTTGTAATTTGTAATATAATCCTGGGTTCTTCAGTGTGTAACTCCAAAGCCCACCCGCAGTGCCAGCTGCTGTTCTCCTGTTTGGGGCAGACACAACAATTCCTCTCCAGACCTGGCAGGCAAGGACACCTCACTGCCTCAGGCCCCCAGAGATTCAACAAAAGGGAGCTGGGGGAGCAAACTTGGGGTGAATGGCTTCATTAGCTGAAGCTGTAATTGGAGGATTAACCCCCAACATGCAAATGGACCAAAGTTATCAAAGTGTGAAAACCCATGAGTGAGCCATGGTCCAGTTTTGGGTGCAGCCCCTGGGGCTTCCTGAGATGTACCTGAAACCCCTTAAATAAATAAATAAATAAATAAATAAATAAATAAATAAATAATTTGCCTTCATTTTGTCTGGCTCTGTTTTCAGGCAGTCCCACAGGGCTGAGGCCTGAGGGAGGGTCAGGGGCTGCAGCCTCACCTGATGTGAGAAATGAGAAAATGATGAGGAAATCCCAGTCCAGCAGGAGCCCCTGCAGTCACTGAGGGGCATTTTGGGGGCCTGGGGAGTTGTGTGGGTGTTGAACCAGAGGAATTTTTCTTGTTTCAGAGGGGGCTTTGTGCAAACACACAAACCAACCCCCAGTGATGCCACCAGCCCCGGGAGCAGCACCCTGGGGTGGGTTGGGGTTGGTGTCCTGGTTTAGGGCAAATCTGAGGGAAAACCTCCAAGGGGTTCCTCTAGAAAAGCAGATTCAAGCTGCCCCTCCTCCAGCTGGTTGGGGAAAAGATTTCCTTGGAGAAGAGTGGAAAAAAAACCTTTTTATTTAACAGGCAAAGCATTCACCAGCATGAAAAATGGACAGTATTAAACAATAGAACCTCTCACTGCTCTGAAGAGATGGCAAACTCAGAAAGCCCCTCCATGGGCTGTAGCTCAGCTCACTCAGTCTCTTATCAGTCTCTTGTCAGTCCCTCCAGACCCAGCGTGGCCACAGGGGAGAGCTCCCCGTGCTCTTTGGGGTGTTCAGTGCAGAGCAGGTTCAAAAGGTCCAAAGAAAAAGAAAAACCACAGTCCAGGGAACTTCTCTGCCTCAGCAAACTAAAACCAGCTGAAAGCAAAGGAGAGCTCTGTCCTGCTGTCTGTCTGTGCTGCACGGGGGGATGTGGGGGGCAAATGCAGTTTCTGAAAAGCTCTCAGAACCAGTCTTAAAGGTGTAAAACCCATTTCTGGGCTAAACAGACACATGGGGATGCAAGTATCTTAAAGTCATCCCAGAACACTCAGTTTGACTGGAAAATGGTGACTTTACCAAGGAAAAAATAACTTTCCATGACTGCTAGACTAACAGAGCCTCAAAGGATGCAGCCAACCTCAGGAACATTCACATTAAAAATCAGAGCCATTTTTAGAGAGCAGCCCTGAAAACAGTCACCAAGGCTGGGGAGTGCAGGGTGCTGCTAAAGGGAGAAGAAAATGAGTGCAAAACCAAAAAAAAAAAAAGAGTGCAAAACCAAATCCAAGGGCCTGGATACCCCAATCTCTGTTGCACCCCGAGTTTGGGTGAAGCAGCTGGAAGCAAACCCATCAATCAATCAATCAATCAATCAATCAAACAAACAAAGTGTGTTGTTATTATGGTTGGCATCATCAGGGTGGCCATGGAGTCCCTGCCCTCAGAACCGGCCCCATTTCCCTTTCCAGAGCCCTTTTCCTGCCTGTCCCAATAGGAAAGGGCTCATCAGGGCTCCCTTATTTCTCCCCTCTCCTGGCAGGAACCAGGAATCCCCTGCAGGAATCCCCTGCAGGAACATCCCCAGCTGTGCCACAGGGCCTGGGCGGCCATTCCCATCTCCCCCTGCCAGGGTTAATTAATGTCTCTCATTAATTCAGGGGGATTCAGTGAAGCCACAGCACAGGGGGACCCTGGCCATCCCAGGGAGGGGCTGGAGCTCATTAGGTAAAGGACTAATTAGATTTAATGACCTTGGGATGGGTGCTGGTGGATCCAGGGAGCTGCAAGATCACGAGGCAGGAGCCAAACCCTTCCTTGCCTGGTTTATCCCCCCTCGGGTGCTTTCCTGCTTCCTCAAGGGAAAAAATGATAACAAAGAATGATAAAAAATGATAGAAAATTAAAGGGAAGGGGAAAAATGATAAAAGAATGAAACCAAAACTGAGCTGGATTTTCCCAGCTGCTGACCATGGGGCTCTGCAATCCCCCGGTTCCTTCCAGCAGCACCAGCGAGGTGCCAAACCCAGGGAAATCCAAAAAATCCTGCAGGGTTTGGGTTGGAAGGGACCTTGAGACCCATCCCCATCCCCATCCCATCCCATCCCATCCCATCCCATCCCATCCCATCCCATCCCATCCCCAGGTGGTTCCAAGCCATGGAAATTCCCAGATCTGGATGAACCCACCCTGGCAAGTGCTGCCCCAAACTCTGCCCCCATTCTGGCCAGTTTGAGCCAATTTTTGCCTTTTCTGGGTGTTTCTGTGGCTCTGCAGGGTGGCCCAGAGCAGGAGAACATTCCTGGGCAGGAAAAGGGGTTTGGGATGGAATCCTGGCCCTGCTTGGGAACACCCAGAGCTCCTGGAACCCCCAAAGCCAGCCCAGGGTTTCTGCTGGGCACAGACAAATCCTTCAGGTGCTGCTTTGAGTCACCCTCTTATGAAGCACCTCCACCCAGCACATTATTTTATTTTTTTTTTCCCAGGAGGTGCTGGCAAAACACAGGTTAGTGACACATTAAATAACAGAGCCCTTTGAAGAGCCCTGGTTTCGGTGCTGAGCGTGGCTGGAGGTGCTGCTGGAGTTTCAGCAAGTGGGGCTAAATAAATATAAATATAAATATAAATATAAATATAAATATAAATATAAATATAAATATAAATATAAATATAAATATATTCAAAAATTATCTCAAACATTTACATATTAAAATATAAATAGAAAATATAAATCTAAATATATATGAAATATCAAAATATAGAAACAAATACAAAATAAAGTTATAAACATATAAAGACAAAAATATAAAATGTAAAATATAAATCTAAATATATGTAAGATATATAAAAATATAGAAATATCAATGCAAAAATTAAAATTATAAAAATATAAAAATTATAAATATAAGTATATATGATATATAAAAATATAGAAATATCAATATAACTACAAAATTAAATATATTTATATATTTATGTATTTATATTTGTATATTTATATATATAAATGTATAAATGAAAATAATAATATAAGCTAAATATAAATACATATATAAATATACAAATATGAGGATATAAAAATATAAGTATAAATACAACCAGCAAGTCCCATGGTTTTATTTCAGCAATGACATTTGGGTGAGCAGTGTTCCTGCAGCTTTTCACCATCCTGACAGAGCTGTCCCCGTGTTTCCCTTGCATCATTGCCAGCAGAGCAATGATCACATCATTCAATTAAACAATATCCTTTGATTGCCCAGAGGTCTGGGAGCAACAGTTGGGAAATGTTTATTTAATAACTTAATTATTATAATATCAGCGTTATTTAGCACTTAGGCAGGGCTCTGCTGTGAGATAACAAAACCCAAGGTTTATAATTTGGCCTGATCTGAGCTAATCGTGGGATCACAGCGCGCTGAGGGATTGGAATGGACCTGAAAGATCTTGTGCTCCCAGCCCTGCCAGCACGGGGACAATTCCAGTTCCACCCTCGCGGCTGCTCCAGGCCTCACCCAGCCCGCCCCGAGCGCTGCCACGTCTGGGGCAGCCACAGCTCCCGTGTGCCCCCTGTGCCAGCTCTGCCACCCTCACGGGCTGCCCCATACCCACAATTGTATTGTGCCTGATATCCACAATTATATTGCTGCCCGATATCCACAATCATGTTGCTGCCCGATACCCCAAATTTCCCCCCTTCCATTTTTACCCGTTCCCCCCGTCCGGTCACCCCCGCCCCCGGGCAGCTCCTCCCGCGGTTCCCTCCATCCCCTCCATCCCCGGAGGAGCGGCGCTGGCCCCGCACGCCGTCTCCTCTGCGGGGGGATCATTCATTCTCCGGGGGAGCACTCCCGGCGCTCCCGCCCGGCTCCGCGGGGCTCAGCCGGGGATCCCCGGCCCCGCGGTGTCCCGGGAGGCCGGGCCGGGCCCGGGGCTCCTGCACGGGACCGTTGCCCATCAATGCGGGGACCCCGCGGGATCCCCAAAATTCACCGAACCCGCGGACACGTGCAGGGAGCGGCTGCGGCACCGCGGGGCGGGGCCATGCAAATGAGCCGCATTGTTATGGAGATGAGGGCGTGGCTATGGACCGACACAGGGACCCGGCAATGGGGCGTGGTTATGGAAATGAGGTTCTGCGTATGGAAATATGGGGCGTGGTTATGTAAATGACGGGGTGTATATGGAAATAAGGGGCGTGGTTTGGGGCGTAGGCGGTGCCTCGGCCCGGCGCGCGGGGTGGAGGCGGGGCTGGTCCCGCCCCGCGCTCCCGCCCAGAGCCCTCAGAGCCCCCGGAGCGCGGCGGCGGCCGCAGAGACAGCGGCGGCACCGGCGTGGCTGCTCCGTACCGCCGGCCCCGTCCATCACCGCCGGCCCCGTCCATCACCGCCGGCCCCGTCCATCACCGCCGACCCCGTCCATCACCGCCGACCCCTCCGCCACCGCCCCTCCGCCATGAACTCGCTGCTCTTCGGGGAGATGGCCCGCGCCTTCTCTCCCACCGCCGCCGCTGCCGCCGCCTCCTCCTGCCCGCTGGGCCCCGGCGGCGGCGGCCCCGCGGCGGCCGGGGGGGGCCCGCCGGTGACGGCGGCGCTGCGGAACGACCTGGGCTCCAACATCCACCTGCTCAAGGGGCTGAACGTGCGGTTCCGCTGCTTCCTGGCCAAGGTGCACGAGCTGGAGCGGCGGAACCGGCTGCTGGAGAAGCAGCTGGCGGCCCAGCAGAGCGAGCGCGACCGCCGGCTGCGCTACAAGACCTTCTCCCGGGACCAGGCGGTGCAGACGGACGGCGGGACCCCGCCGCTGGTGCCGCCGCCGGGCCCCGGGCACGGGCCGCTGCCGTCGCCGCCGCACTACGGGCGCCTGCCCGGCACCATCTGGAGCTACACCCAGGTGCGGCGCACCGGCGGCGGCGGCCTGGAGACCGTGCAGGGCCCCGGCGTGTCCTGGGTGCACCCGGACGGCGTCGGGGTGCAGATCGACACCATCACCCCCGAGATCCGCGCCCTCTACAACGTGCTGGCCAAAGTCAAGCGGGAGCGCGACGAGTACAAGAGGAAGTGAGTGATGGGGGATGCGGGCGGTCCGCGCTGCACTGCGGGGAAACGGGGCCAGCCCTCCCCGGGAGCGCCCGGGGACAGCGCGGGCACCGGCTCCTCCTGCCCGGGGCTCGCTGCGGGCCGGGGATGCGCCCCGGGGTCCTGGGGGTTTTTTCCGAGGGGGGGGGTGGGGGTTGAACCTCCTTTGATACCCAGAAAACTGCGGGATCCATCCCTGGGGGGATGGAGAGCCTGGATCTTGCAAGGAGCATTGTCAGCTTGACTTAAAAATATATATATACATATATATATATACCCACACATATATACGTATATTTTTTTTTGTTTAGAAGGGAAATAATCCGTTATTAATATTGCATCGCATAGTTACTCCTAAATTTAGCTCGCCTTCTTTTTTTTTTTTTTTTGGTCTGATTACTCCAGTAGTCGCTGGTGTGTGCCAGCTCCCTGAAATTAGCTCAGCGCTGCAATATTTGGGTTGCAAATACTGCAGGGCAAGGTTTGCACTCCGAGATGTTGCTCGGAATTATCCAAAACAAAAGCCTTTGTAAGGCCGGCGGGTCTGGAGGTGTCCCCTGGCCTGTGGATTGGGTTGGAATGGTGATGGATGGCGTTCCCTTGGATCGCTGTTTGCTGTGGCAGAGATGGAGGCCAGAGGGGAAAAAAATGTACTTGGGCTTCTGCAGGAGATTCCTGCATTGTCTGAGGAGCTGCTGCCCTTCGGGGCTGCCGTTCGCTCTCCCGGCTGCAGTTTGGGCGGGTTTAGCCTCAAAATGCATTTCCTGCTCACGGGGCCGGGGTTTTCCCTGCAGAACCCCCCGGATCCGTCCTCATTTCCCGCATTTCCCGGCTCCGTGGCCTGCGGAGCGGGGCCGGGTCCCTCCTGCTCGGCTTTGCAGACTGCAGTGAGCTCCTGCACACTCAGGGCAGCTTTTGTAACAGCCTGGAATCAGCTGGAGGTGAGGTCTCCATCAGACTCTCTCCAATGCAATGGATTTCTTGCACACCTCTGTCCCATATGCTGCTGCTCCATTGGCTTCCCCCAGACCCTTTTTCTATGTGGCCCTTACACATAGATGTAGTTTCTGTCTAACAACATTTTCAGGCCCTCTAGTTCCTTTTTTGTGACAAATCCAAACAAATTTTTCCCCGTCCCCGTTTCCCAGGCCGTTCACGCTGTTGCAAACCTCTCACATCTATCTCCCATTTGATTTCTAGACTGAGGAATCCCATTCAGTCTTAATGTAGAAGCTGCTCTGTACTTACTAATCTTTCCTTTGTCCCTTTTTTATTTGATCTGCAATGCTCCAGCTTGGTTTTTCAGATCAGACCAATATAAAATATTTCAAGGCTGATGTGGGTTTGGACAGGGAGATGATGACATTTCCTGGGCGGGTTTGGCGCCCCAGCCGGGCTCTGTGCCCCGGTCCTGGGCCGGTGCCTGTCCCTGGAGGCGCCTCGGGTGCTCTGTCCCTGCTGTGGCTGGAGAAAAGGAGCTGCTCTCTGTTTTCCAGCCCACAGTCGTGGCGGCTCGGGCTGGATTTGGTTTCTGTGGCCGGTCTCAAGGAATGGGAGGAGCAGGGAGCACAAAAAGTGGGGCTGGGTGGGGAAAGGGGATCCCACAGCATGTGAGGTGTGGGTTGTGTCACCAAAACTTGGGGCTGCTTCTCCTTTTTCCATGGATATTTGATTTATTCCTGCTTCTGGAGGAAGAGGAGACTTGTGGGCCTTCGGGTTCAGCCTTTCTGCTGATACAAAGTTGATTTTTCTGCTTTTACTCACTTGTGTAAGGCACATTTTCCCCCTAGTCTGTGTTCTTCCTCACTCAGGGGTTGCATAAAACAGATAAATTCAGCAGAGCAAAGGGGAACCTCAGGTCTTTTTCTTGCCCTTGAAAGGTGTTTTCCTCGTGGGGAAAATAAAGGTAATTAACAGGTATCAACACGTTTCATCCCACGTTGGTGGTGCTGTGTCTGCGGTGTGGGTTTGATGGATGCTCATTTCTCTGGAACTGGAGTTGGTCGCTGCTCTGTGACCTTCAGTCCCACATGGACAGCACACCCTTGCTTTTGGGGATTTGGCTTTTTCCTCTGGGCCTTGATCTGCCTTGGGCGAGCTCGGGGAGCAGGGCTGAGCTGTGTGAGTTCCTCCTGGCACTCGGGTGGAGCAGCTGAGCTCCATGCCCTGGGCTCTGGGTGCTGCAGGCTTTGCCAGCCACCCTGCAGGGCTGGCCTGCCCTGGCACCTCTGTGTGTGTGTGCCTGCACTAAGTGCCCTCTTTGGGGTTCCCTCACCCTGCTGGGATCCCCTGGGTGCTCTGGGTTTATTTAGGGAGCTGAGCTCCACGTGGAACAGGAGGAGCCTTGTGCCTCTCTCCTGGTGGGGCTCTTGTGCAGAGCTGGGCACCAGCACGGGCTCCCAGCCAGGTGTGTGAGCAGGGAAAGAAGGAAGGAAAAGGAAATGGAAAGAAAAGGAAAAGAACTTTCCATTGCTCAGTCTGAGAGCCAGCAGAGCCTTTGTGCAGCAGCCAGGCCTTGTAACCTCACCCAGGAGCCACCAGCCCATAGCCAAAGACCTTTAAGTGATAATTCCATTTATCTCCTGGGGCAAGGGAGCCTTTTCCCCCTTTCCAGGGTGGCCACTTGGCCCAGGAGGTTGTGGCTGCCAAATGTTTTTGTGGTTTGCAGTATTTGGCTGTGAGGAAAAGCAGGCAGGGCATGGGTGGGACAGCAGGGCAGTGCTGGGTGTGCAGGGCTCACCTGGGATGTCTCTGGTGCTGTTGATGTCCCAGCTGGGAACTGGGCAAGGCAGGGCTGCAATCCAGAGGGGAAATAATCCCTTTTGTTTCCTTTCTTTTAAAGGACAAGCAGCCTTGCTGCTGTAAAACAACGGTGGGAGATGATCCAGGATGTTCTTGCCAATGGAATTCTGCCTGTGCAGTTTCTGGGATTAGCAATGGCTTCATTTGGGGGAAATTTGCTTAATTTCTTTGTTCTGTTCCCTCAAATAATTTTCCTTGGACGTTGTAACACAACAAACTGGAGCTCTGAGAGGGCATAGTCAGTCGAGCACACTGATATTTTATTTTATTTATCATATTTTACCCTGGCTTTTGTTTGTGTCTGGAGCAAAATGAAGAACCCAGCAGATATTTCAGTCCAAAACTGCTTTTACTTTTTCCTCCAGGTGATGGTATTTTACTCAAATGATGTATAAATTTGCATATTTTCTACTTATTCTGCTGACTTAATCTCATATTTTTTTTAGCAATGATCATGATTTTACACAAGATTATGACTTTAGTGAGGGAGTCAACAACTGGAGAAGTTTTAGAGGGAAAATGAAGTTAAATTAATTTTCTTTATTTTTTTCCAGCTATGCTTGCATTTAGAAGAGCTTTTGGACATAGATCTTACTCCCAGTCAGATAATTTATTGTTTATCTGTCAGATCTTTCGTAATTTTTACCTCTTGTTACTCTTTTAGCAGAAAAAAGCAAAATTGTGTTTCTGCAAAATTGCACTTTGGCAGTCAAAGCAGCTCAATAAAAAACACTTTCAGGGACAGGTAATTGAAAACAGAGCAGGGTCACATTTTTAAATTTAAAACACTAAGGTGATTTTTTTTTTAGACAGAATACTACTAATAAAAATGATAATAATAATGACAATAATAATGATAATAATAATGACAATAATAATGATAATAATAATGATAATAATCAGCCGTGGTGCTGCAGGTGCTCGGAGGTGCAGAGCGCTTCCTCCAGGAGCAGGGCTGGCATCCAGGCTGGTATCCCTGGATTTGGGCTTGGTCCCTCCGGTTATTGAGGAGCAGAATCTGCTTTTATCTTTATCTGCCTTGGGGGAGCAGCTGGGGCTGAGCCCGGCCCTGGCCCGGCTCCTCTGGGGATCTTTGTCCCCATTTTGGGACACTCGGGAGCCTCAACAGCCCCAGTGGCACCGCAGGGAGGGCCCTGCGGAGAACGGGCGGGATTCTCCCCCCAATTAGTTAATTCTTGTTAATTACTGGCCGAGGGGCTCTGCCGTGGCACGTGCAAGGTGTGGCGGTGATGGCCCGGACGTGTCCCCGTCCCGGGGATCGCGGGGACAGCGACAGGGACAGGGGTGGTGCTGCTGTGACGGGGACAGTGCACGTGTGACGGTGCCTGTGTGCTGTGACAGTGACGGTGCTGCTGTGACGGCGGTGACAGCAGCAGTGCAGGTGTGACAGTGACAGTGGTGGTGCTGTGACGGTGACGGTGCTGCTGTGATGGTGACAGTGGCAGTGCAGGTGTGACAGTGACAGTGGTGGTGCTGTGACGGTGACAGTACTGCTGTGATGGTGACAGTGGCAGTACGGGTGTGACAGTGACAGTACTGCTGTGATGGTGACAGCAGCAGTGCAGGTGTGACAGTGACAGTACTGCTGTGATGGTGACAGTGGCAGTGCAGGTGTGACAGTGATGGTGCTGCTGTGATGGTGACAGTGGCAGTGCAGGTGACAGTGATGGTGCAGTTGTGACAGCAGCAGTGACGAGCAGCAGTGCAGGTGTCATGGTGATAGTGGCAGTGCAGGTGTGGCAGTGGCAGTGCCCCTGTGACAGTGACAATGGCAGTGCAGGTGTGACAGTGACAGTACTGCTGTGAAAGTGGCAGTGCCCCTGTGACAGTGACAATGCACATGTGGCAGTGCCCCTGTGACAGTGGCAGTGCCCCAGTGACAGTGCAGGTGGGGCAGTGCAGGTGTGACAGTGGCAGTGCCCCAGTGCCAGTGCCCCAGTGCCAGTGCCCCTGTGACAGTGGAAGTGCCCCAGTGGCAGTGCAGGTGTGACAGTGGCAGTGCCGCAGTGGCAGTGCAGGTGTGACAGTGGCAGTGCAGGTGTGCCAGTGCCCCAGTGGCAGTGCAGGTGTGACAGTGCAGGTGTGGCAGTGCCGCAGTGGCAGTGCAGGTGTGACAGTGTGGCAGTGGCAGTGTCCCCGTGTGTGCCAGCCCAGCTGGCTGCAGCGCTCCCTCCCTCGGTGGCTGTCCCCAGCCCAGCCCCAGCACACATTTGTGTATTTATGGTTCCACCATTACTCTTCATTGCTGCAGATATTGAGGCTGCCAGATGTTGGTTGTCTTTTCCAGCACGGCCTTAGCTGCTACTAAGAGTTGAACTGGAAAGAATTGTTTTACCTCAGGATGGTATTTCACTGGCAAGATTAATAAAGTCCACTTGGAAAAGAGATTATCTTAAATTTGCTGCAGCTGGGAAGGACAAAGATTATCATTGTCAAAGGCAGCGCGCGTCAAAACTCACTGGAGCTTGGTTTTTTTTTTTAGAGAAGGGAACTTAATAAAAATGTGCTTAAGATAAGCCCTGGAGGAATGTCTGAGAACTTTTAAGGCTAAAATATCAGCAGTAACAAGATGCAAATGTTCTGCATAGACCCAATCAAAACCAAATCATTTTTTCATCCCCCTGGAGGAATGTAACCAGCGTGGCAGACCTGTCCCTGCCTCGATTGGTCACAGGGCTGGCAGGAACAATCTCTGTGGAAAGCCACCTCTTTAATTCTGCTATTCCTGCTTTTCTTTCTCTGTTTTAGAGGGATAATTATTTTTCAATGTGGCTTTTCACAGAAATTCCCGATTTTCCACCGCTTCCAGAGTAGTGGAAAATCCCTGGTCTGGGGGATTTTTGGCTGCCTCTTACAAGATGTGAAGTTTGATATTAAATGCTGGCTCTGCTGAAACCTGAGACCCAGGCTTGAAAAGCCCCTTTTTCCCTGGCCTGGGAGAACATCAGTTTTCCTTGTGGAGAAGGGATAAAATTGCCTGATGTGAAAAACCCCCTTGGCTGTGTGGCACAAATATCCAGTTGTAATTGCTGGGTGGAAAGTGGCTCTGCTTGGAGCTGTGCAAGCAAAGCCCCATAAGAGTAATATTTCCTTAAATAATTCCATCTTTTCTTCTAAAATGCTGCTGCACAGACACACATTTAGGGTACACATGGCATCCCTCACAAAGCTCAGGTTTATTTATTTTTTTCCAGCTGGGAACTGGGACTTCTGGGTTGTAGGGATGCGGGAGAAGGTTTATGGGGAGGGGAGGATGTTTCTCTTTGATCCTGATTCCTAGCAGTGCTCCATGCTGGGCTTGGGGCTGTGCTTGGAAAATGTAATAGACAAAGAAATCTGTGTGTGTGCCTTCAACTGGTTTGTAATGGGAGGGCTGAGTGTGTTATGACTGACTTGAAGGAGCTGCTGTTATTCTGAACTTTGTCTTTCAATTAGAATTAACATAATGAGTTTGTAGATGAACTCAGTGAGGAGAAAAATCCCCCCCCTCGTGTTGTGGTTGGAGTTTTAAAGGAAAAAACTTCTCCTTGAAGCTTCCCCTGCTGCAGGAGAACCACAGGACTGTGTGTGTGTATTTAGAATTTACCTTTTGATTCCTCCTGTGACTCACTCTGGGCTTTCTGAAGGCAATAAAACCCCAGATTTTCAGAGCACAGCTCAGCTCTGAGTCGCTCTGGGAGCAAACCCCTCACACAGCTCCGATCTTAAACCCAAAGAATCTCCCCAGCTGCTGCTGCAGGGTGGGCTGAGGTGGAGGCAAACACAGGAACCAGTGATAACCAGTGCATTCCAGCTCCTCTCCTGGGGCTTTGGAGCAGAGATGCCTCTGGAGTGCTGGACCTGGGGCCAGGGAGGGCTCTGCAGCCTCCTCTGCTCAGCAGCTGCTTTTTTGTGGCTCAGCCTTTGTGGTGCTGCTCTGCCAGCTCTCAGCTTGGTTTCCTGCATCTGCTTTTCTCTGACTAAATTTACTTTTTTTTCTGTGCTAGAAATACTCACAGGATGTTGTTTTTTGGTCCTGCAGGGGCCCTGTGGGTCCCTTCCAGCTTGGGATATTCTGATTCTAAATCTCCCTCTTGGTGTTTAAAACCAGCTCCTTTAAAACCAGCTCCTTTAAAACCAGCTCCTTTAAAACCAGCTCCTTTAAAACCAGCTCCTTTAAAACCAGCTCTTTTTTTTTGTGTGTGGTTGTATGAGAAAGGAAGAGATTTCTTCCAGTTTTTTTGAAGTTTAAAAGCTTCACAGTGTCTGTGTGTGCACTGTTCAGAGAGGCTGAAACTCCTGCATAGCTTTGTGACCTCTTCCTATTAAAAATTACCTTGCTCCAAGAACTGCTGCTGGAGGGATTAGTGAGAAGTGATAATAAAAGGCAATAAATGATAAGAAATGGCATGAGGCTGGGTGGGGAAACAGGGAAATATGGCTTGGGAAATGGGGAAATTCTGGAATCACAGGGTGGCTTGGGTTGGAAGAGCCCTTAAAGATCCCATTCCAAACCCTCTGCCATGGCAGGGCCACCTCCCTCTGTCCCAGCCCTGTCCAGCCTGGCCTTGGGCACTGCCAGGGATCCAGGGCAGCCACAGCTGAGTTTGTTTTTCCCACATTTCTAACCTTGAACCTCCCCCTCTCACATCTGAATGGAAGCAATTTGCCTCCACTTCATGATAAATTTGGAATAAGGGACAAAAATATTATTGTAGTAGGGCAATAGCCTGAGCACACTGAGAGCTTCTTGAATTTCAAATGTATTGTCAAAAATGCCTGAATTTGGGTCAGGCCCTTCTCCCAGGGAGCAGTGACAGGAATCAGCCTTGTGTGGCACCAGCAGAGGTTTGGATTGGGTAGAGGGGAAATTTCCTCATGGAAAAGCTCCCAAAGCCCTGGCAGAGGCTGCCCAGGGAGTGGTGGAGTCACCATCCATGGGAATGTTCAAAAATGGTGTGGATGTGGCACCTGGGGATGTTTTGGCTGCCTGCTGATGCTGAAGGGATCGTGTGGGCTGGGGGGGATCTGGTTTTGATGGCAAAGAAATCAAAAACTTGTCTGGTGTTTCCTAAACCCTGGTGTCACCTTGTCCAGGGACTCTCATGGTCCTGGATCATAGATTATCAGATCATGAGATTATCCTGATTATCAGATCATCCTGCTTCAAATCAAACCTGGATTTTCCCAGGTGATTTACCTGACTTCAGGAAGCTTGGGAAAGGTTCCCTGACATTCTGTGGCAGCTGGGGCACACACACATTTTTACCATTACTGAATTACCGTGGTGCTGTGTTTGGAAAATTAAAAATGTTAAAATTTTTTTAATTTTCAGGAAACTTGGGAAAGGTTCCCTGACATTCTGCAGTGCAGTGGCAGCTGGGGCACACACACATTTTTACCACCACTGAATTACCAAGGTGCTGTGTTTGGAAAATTAAAAATGTTAAAAATTTTTTAATTTTCAGGAAACTTGGGAAAGGTTCCCTGCAGTGCAGTGGCAGCTGGGGCACACACACATTTTTACCACCACTGCATTACCAAGGTGCTGTGTTTGGAAAATTAAAAATGTTAAAAATTTTTAATTTTCAGGAAACTTGGGAAAGGTTCCCTGACATTCTGCAGTGCAGTGGCAGCTGGGGCACACACACATTTTTACCACCACTGCATTACCAAGGTGCTGTGGTATTTTGAAAAATTAAAAATGTTAAAAATTTTTTAATTTTCAGGAAGCTTGGGAAAGGTTCCCTGCAGTGCAGTGGCAGCTGGGGCACACACACATTTTTACCACCACTGCATTACCAAGGTGCTGTGTTTGGAAAATTAAAAATGTTAAAAATTTTTTAATTTTCAGGAAACTTGGGAAAGGTTCCCTGCAGTGCAGTGGCAGCTGGGGCACACACACATTTTTACCATTACTGAATTACCAAGGTGCTGTGTTTGGAAAATTAAAAATGTTAAAATTTTTTTAATTTTCAGGAAGCTTGGGAAAGGTTCCCTGACATTCTGCAGTGCAGTGGCAGCTGGGCCACGCACACATTTTTACCACCACTGAATTACCAAGGTGCTGTGGTATTTTGAAAAATTAAAAACGTTCCAAATGGAATTCTGAGCCGTGGTTTGGAAGGCCTGGGAGCCTCTCCTGCGGCCCTGCTCCTGTGGGTGCTGCTGCTCCCTGGCAGCAGTGACATCAGTGACATCAGCTGTGGCTCTGGTGCTGCAGGAGGGAGGGCTGGCAGAGAATGGAGCTCTGTGCCCGCTAACGAAGTGCCCAGCTCGTTAGGGAGCCAGGCCAGCGCTGAAATCCCGGCACAGCGTCCCTGCAGCCCTTTGTCCCTGCATCCAGCACTGCTCCATGTGACTCTTCTGGCTCCCTGTGTCCCACTTCCCCCAAACCTGGCTCATCTGGAGCCCTTGCCAAGGGGACTTTGTGGCACTCACCAGGTCACGTCAGCTCTTTGGGCCTGGGCTGCTCCTTCTTGCTGGGGACAGGTTCAGGGGTCCCTTTTTTGGCTTTTCCTGCCTGGAAGCAGCACCATTCCTTGCTTTGAGGTGGAATTGCCCTGTGTGTGATCAGAGTCTTGGGTTTAATCTTCAATGTGCTGCTCATTTCAGGGGATTTGTTCTGAATTTGCACTGAAATCCAGTCAAAAACAAGGCTTGGTGTTGCAGCCTGCACCTCAGTTCCATGTAACTTCCCAAATCTCTTGGTTCTGTGGACAAAGCACTTAAAATTTCCCACTCTTCAGGGTTTGGGAGCAGGTGAGCTTCATCCAGAGCTCTGTGTTTGGTGCTTTGGGCACTCAGGGGTGCTGGCTTTGTTTGCTGTGTGTGCACAGACAGCAGACCTGGAACAGTGCTGGAAAACCTGACAGCCCCAAGATCCTGGACTAAAAAGAGGAGGAATTAACTTGCTCCTCTTCATGTGGGCAAGGGAAGTTGGTCATTTGCAGTGGCTCATTGAGGCAGGGAATGCTGCAGGAAGTGATGATTTACAGCATCCCCCTTCCCTTCAGTGCAGTGACTCAGGCTGGGACCCAGGATCAAAGGGATCCTGCCTCAGGACTGATTCCAAATCTGGGATTCCACTGCAACAGTCTCTGCCTGTGCATTCTTACAGGTAAAATTTGTCTCTGAAGGGAGAAAATGCAACTATGCCATTTTAATTTCTTTTTTATAAATGCAGCTCCCTCTGACACAGAGCACAGAATTGAAATTGTCAGATCAGTCACAGAATCTGACCCTGACGAGTCACATCTGGTTAAAGAGAAAACCAGGCACTGCTGTAAATTTACTGAATTCCATCAATTGGCAGGGGGTGCATTAATATTGAATTGCAATGGGGATATTTTAATATCAATATTTAATATTTCAAACAGCTGCTGTCATTAAAACTGCTACAGGAAATCCCCCCTCTCGCAGGCAGAAGAGAAATCTTTATTTCCCTCTCTTCCATATGCTGAAGCATTGGGCAGTCTGGAATATTTTCCCAACTCTTTTATCAAATGTTTCCCCCAAATGTCTATGCCAAAATCACCTCACCTTTGGCTCTTTCTGCAATTTTAATTAATTAATTAATTTATTTTAATTTTTTTATTTTTAATTTTTTTTTTATTTTTTAATTTTTCCCCTCTCTTTTTTATTATTTTCTTTCAAGAAAGGGAGAAATGTGGAGAGCAGAGCAGTTAAAAAAATTCCTTAATGCTCCGGAAAATACGTTTTCCTGCTAATCTGTATTCCCCCCTGGCACAGAGCTGCTGGCTGGCAGCAGGAGAGCAGCTTTCCCTTTCCCTTTCCCTTTCCCTGTGCAGGGACAAAGTCACCCTGGGAATGCTGTCCCTCATGCTGCCTCCCCTGGGGGAGCACAGAGGAATCTGCAAATGAACCCCTTCTCCTTCCTCCCTCCCCTCCTGCTGCTATTGCATCGAGGATGGGTCAATAAAGTGATTTATAAAGTCTCAGAAAGTAAAAATGTTGTGTTTATTAGAAACCACACATTCTTTTATAGATAGCTGTGATAAAAGTGGACTTAACTGGCCTTTAATCACTACTTTTTATATTATTGCTTAATTAGGAGCAACATCCTTCTTGTGAACCTCTTACAGCTAACAACACTGTCCCTGTGGGGTTTCCCTGTGGGGTTTCCCTGTGGGGTTTCCCTGTGGGGTTCCCCTTGGGGCCAGTGGATCCATTCCTCTCTCAGTGGATGTGCAATGCAGGCAGGCTCTTCCCTGTTCCCCTTTGGTGGCTGGAAGAAGGAATTCACTGTTTTTCCACTTCTTATTTAATGGAGGGGAGGGTGGGAGCCTCGTGTGGAGCAACACTGAGCTGCTCTGGGATTGTTTCAGCCCTAATAAAGAATGTTCCTGTTTCCAAAGGCAGAGCCTTTTCCCTTTCCCAGCCTTCAGTGGAGCATTAATTCCAGTTTGCTCTTTCTCCTGTAAAATTCCCAGTGAGATTCAGCTGCAGGCCTGTGGGCAGGGATTGATTCCTGGGGGAGCTGTGGTTTGGGGGGGTTGGCTCCATGACTCAGCTCCATCCTCCTGTAATTGTGGGGCAGGGGAATGAGGTCACTGCCTCAGTCACTGCAGCCCTGTTCCCTGGCCTGGTACAGTGGGAAAGGCTGGGAGAGTTGGGATTGTTCATCCTGGAGAAGCTCTGGAATGACCTAATTGTGGCCTTTCAGTGCCTGAAGGAGCTGCAGGAAGTGTGGAGGGGGATTGTTTACAAAGGATGGAGGGGCAGGACAGGAAATGGTTTTAAACAAAGAGGGACAGTTTAGATGGGATTGTGGGGAGGATCCTTCCCTGTGAGGGTGCCCAGAGCAGCTGGGGCTGCCCCTGGATCCCTGGCAGTGCCCAAGGCCAGGCTGGAACACCCTGGACAGGGGAAGGTGTTCCTGCCATGGCACAGGTGACACTGGATCAGCTTTAAGCCTTTCCAACCCAAACCAGTCTGGTTTTCCATGCAAACCAAGTGTGCACTGGAACTCTGCTGCTGCCCATCCCTTCCCCTCTACAAATACCCCAGGGCTGCCCCTGCCCTGGCTCTTTATGTCCCTCACTGCTAAAAATTCAAGTACTAAACAACTCCAGTTCTGGGAAATCTGTGCAACTGAGGCAGCAAAAGCACCTGGTTTGTTTGTGTGAATTGAAGACCGTTCTGCCTTTATGTAAATATTTAAAAATGCCTCATCTTGAATTTTATACCCATGCTGTCACCTTTATTCATTTGCTTCCCTCTCAATGGCAGCGTGCTGTGGTTGATGGTAATTCTGTAGTCCCCATGATGAACTGGAAGCCCTGAGCTCCAGAGGTGATGAGGGCAGCCTGAGCAGGGCCACGTTCTGGTCCTGGGGTGGGTGTTCAGGTGCCACTGCAGCCCCTGAGGAACAGTTTGTCTCTTACCTTCTGTTAACATTTGTGTTGTTACACTTGTGGCACAGCACATGAAAGAGCTTTACCTTTGTGAAGGCAGTAAAACTCTTTAAACGCAGATTTTAAACTCTTTAAATGCAGATTTTAAACTCTTTAAGTGCAGCTCTTGCCATGCAGATGTGGGGATGGATCTGTAGGAGCTCTGCAGGGGTGCTGGGTGTTCCTCAAGGCCATGGGAGCCCTTGAAGATCAGTTTATTTCTTACCCTCTGTTAACATTTGTGTTGTTACAATCTTGGCACTGCACAGAAAATATGTTTACATTTTCAAAGGTAATCAAGCTCTTCAAATGCAGATAAGGGAATGGATCCATAGGAGCACTCTTGGGAGTGTTGTGTGTTCCTCAAGTGTCTTCGGAGCCCTTGAAGAGCTTTTTATTTCTTCCCTTGGTTAATCCTCATGTTCTTGCAACCCTGACACTGCACATGAAAGCTACCCTTCAATATATTTACATTTTCAAAGGCAATAAAACTCTGGAAATGTAGATAATGGATCCATAGGAGCACTGTAGGAGTGCTGTGCATTCCCTCCAGTGGCAGCGGAGCCCTTGAAGAAAAGTTTATTTCTTTTGAGGTCAGAACCTCCACACTGCACATAAAAGCTGCACTTAAATATATTTACTTTTACAAAGGTCATAAAGCTCTTCACACAGAGATAATGCATGTGCAGGGCAGTGTTGGGAGGCTTTGCTGTGCCCTAGGTGTGTGTTCCACCTGTGTTCCTGACTCCTGGGAGCAGATAAGCTTTATCTCATTGTTTTCTTTGTTCTTTAGTGGGTTCAGTAAAAGTATTTAGGGCTGGGACAGAGATTAGGGTGAGCCGAGCTCTCAGTTTTGAGTTTGGCTCTGTTTTGAGGCTGGTTCTTAAAGGATGTGGTGGAAGAGGGAGATAAACCCAAACGAGGTGAGGAGGGCCTGGGCACTCCATTATTTTTGCTGCTTCAGGCTGAAGAGCTGCAGAGGGGAGTGAAAATGGTACAGTAATGAATTCCAGCAGGTTCCTTTCCACAGGAGGGTGATCCTGATCTATTATCATTTGTTCTTATCAGGGCCTTTCCCAGTGGCTGAGGTGATAACAGCAGCGTGGCTGGGCAGGGAGGGCTATTTATAGACAGCATTTACTCAGGGAATCAGAAAGTAAATAAAGGCCTTTTATGAGAGAGGATGTTCAGCACCAGCGTTCTGAGCCTTGTGCAGGTTCCATTCTAAGGGCTGAGCTCAGCCCATGCACATTTCATTGCACAGCTCAGTGCTGCACAACAGCATGGATCAGCTTCTCCCAAAAATGGGGGATTTGTCTGAGTGCTGGGGTGGGAGGAGATGGAACATCCCTGGGTTCAGGGGCTGCTGTGTGCCTGCAGGTGGTGGCAGGGGTGCTGGCCCTGGTGGGCTTGTGCAGGAGCGTCAGGGGTGGGATGGACAGAGATGAGAGATCCCTGCAGCCAGGGCTGGGAATTTGGGGTTATTGCAAAGGGCCTGGGGGCAGGGCCCTGCTGGGAGCTGCCAGGCACAGCTCAGAGCAGGGCTGAGAGGAGAGAGGGGGAGAGAGGGTGGGAGGGTGAGAGAGTAAAAGAGTAAGAGAGTAAAAGGGTAAGAGAGTAAAAGGGTAAGAGAGTAAAAGGGTAAGAGAGTAAACGGGTAAGAGAGTAAAAGAGGTAAGAGAGTAAAAGAGGTAAGAGAGTAAAAGGGAAAGAGAGTAAAAGGGTAAGAGAGTAAAAGAGGTAAGAGAGTAAAAGGGTAAGAGAGTAAAAGGGTAAGAGAGTAAAAGGGAAAGAGAGTAAAAGGGAAAGAGAGTAAAAGGGAAAGAGAGTAAAAAGGTAAGAGAGTGAAGTTCCTGTTCCAATACAATAAATCTTCTTCTGTGTTGAATATTCTGATTCTCACTGACCAATCTAGTACAAGATACAAATCCTATAGCATTTACACACAGCCTATAAGAATCATTACATTACCATCCTGTGTTACATTTTAAACCCTAAAAACTCCTCTTTGGGCCCCCTCTGCCAAGCTGCAGGGTCTGCTCTGACCCTTGGGCCTGTCTGCAAGCAGAGGGTGTTGTTCCATCAAAAGGGGATCACCTTCAGCTGGCCACACCATTGTTTTCCAGTTGTTCAGTAACTGAGGTATCTCAAAGCTTGCTTTCATTTCAATCTCACTCATAGTTTCCATATTCTCAAAATCTTTTGCCAGACAATCATATTGATAAGGCTTTCCTGTTTCACCTTCCCCAACAGGCTTGAGCCACCCCAGGGATTTCTTTCCTTTTTTTCAGCTGCTGTGTCCCTGAGAGCAATCCTTCAGCAAGGCTGTCAGCCTGGCTGGGGTGGCTTTCCAGGTCTGGCAGTCAGGGTTTGCTGCCAGGGTCCCACTGAGACCTGTCCTGGCTCACCCTCCTCACCAGAGACCTCGCTGGGAGCCTTGGTGGGAGCAATTCCAGTGGCAGGGAATCTCAGCTGTGTCTGGAGAGCAGGAGACCCACAGCCCCACCCAAACATCCACGTTCCCCCTCCACCTGTGGGATCTCAGCACATCATTCCCGATGTCCAGAGATGCCAGGAGAACCCTTGGGGGTCTCGAAAATCCTGGAATGTTGCCAGAAGTGTCTGGTGGCTTGATTTTGATCCATCCACAGAAGTAACAAGAGTTTGAGGACAAGAGAATCACTTTAGAGTAAAAGGTGTAAAAGAGACACATTTAGAGGGTGAAATATAGACTTTAAGGTTTTTGGTACAGGGGGGTTATGGAGACAAGATGGAGGGATCAGGGCGTGTCTTGTCCTTCTTCTTCCTTCTTCTTGTCCTCCATCTCCTGTGGTGATGTTGGCACTTGGGGATTGGTTTATGGTGAAGGTGCACTTGCTAACATGGGTGAAAAGCATTGGGAAATAAAGGTAAATATTATGTACGTAGATTTTAGTATAAAAAGACATGACCGCCCCGTGGGTGGTCAGAGAGTGCCTGTGACTGCTTGCAGATCAGACCTCTGTTGGGCAGACAGAAAATTTTGTAGATAAGAAATAATAAACAATCCAAAGACTGAAAAGCTGAAGAGTCCAGACTCGTCCTTTGAAACGCGGGCTGCCCCAGAACCACCCTACCCGTGTCGGGGCAGAGACAGACAGCCGGACCCGACATCCACCAGCCTGCCATGAAGTCACAAGGCAGTTGTGAAACAAAATAATCCTCACCCTACAAGGGCAAGCTTTCCTGTAGCCACAGCCTGGGGGACAATGCTGGGAGCTGTGATGGAGGAGCCTTGCCCAGAGTCATGTGCAGCAGCTGAGAGAATGCACTGTGCTCCCTTGGCAGCCTCCAGGACAGCTTCCACGGGCTGTTTATAGGGGAGAGAAAGGAAAAACATGCCACAGAAGTTTGCCTGGACTTTCCGACAGCTTAGATCTTATTATGGCCTGAAATCCCTCCTGGAGCTCCTGCCAGGACTTTGGCCAAGTCTCTGCTGGTGCTGAGAGCCTCAGTGGCAGTAGGAGGTGAGAAATGACAAAGGAAATGTCCTGAGCACCATAAAAACACAAATGTATTTTTAAAAGGGTGATGCTGTATATTGGAGCACGCTCTTATGTCACCTCCTCAGAGTGGCTGCCAGGCTGGAGCTGGGTGGAATTATTCTGCTTTGTTCCAGCATGTTCTTGATTAGGATTTCAAACCTGGCTTGTTGTGGGTTTTGTTTCTCTCGTTCTTTGTGCTCCTGCCCGAGATCCCTCCTCTGTACTCATGTTTGTATCAGCTCTGGAGGATTAAAAAAAACCAAAACACAAACCAGAAAAAAGAACTGAGAATTCAGGGTGAAATAAGAAGGAAAGGTCAGAGAAGAGGAAATACAGGTGTATGTGAAAAAATATGGGTTCTTCTCATGCTACTTAAAGAGTTGAGGGAGAGCCTTGAAAGTCAAGTCAAGTTTTGTGTTCTGGATTTTATTTCGAAGCTCTTGGGGTGCTTGGCCTCTGAGGTGAGTCCTGCCAAGGCCTCCTGGTGCTGCAGTGCCCTCCAGGGCCTGTGGGATTGATTATTGGGTATTTTATGTTCCCCTAAGATTCACATTCTGAAGGGCAGGTGAAGGAAGAAGAAGTGGGGGGAGATGAAACAGGGTGGGACCCCTGCTTTGGGGACCTCAGGACATGGAGGCAGTCACATTTCCAGGGCAGGGAGCTCCCAGTCATGTTTGGGGGCAGCTTGCAAAGAGCTTTTAGTTCTTACAAATATTTGCTTAACACCAGGTTCCAGGGCATGGAGTCCTCATGTGGGCAAATCCTGCATCTTAGCAAATTATCAAGGCTCTGTCGAGGGCTGGGATAAGACTTTTGTATTATTTTTATTCGTTTTTTTAATTTCAATTTTTTTCCTATTGCATTCAGTCCAGGCATGCCTGTGCCCATCTCCTGCTGGTTTATTCCATTTGAATAACCAAGGAGCACGAGGCAGTTTCCAAATGTCCCCAGACAAAGGCCGGATTTTGCAGCCATTATCCTGTGACTCAGTCAGATCCCCCTTCCGAGAGATCCCCCAGAGATCCCAGAGATCCCCCAGAGATCCCAGAGATCCCAGAGATCCCAGAGATCCCCCCAGAGATCCCAGAGATCCCAGAGATCCCAGAGATTCCCCCAGAGATCCCCCCAGAGATCCCAGAGATCCCAGAGATCCCCCCCGAGATCCCAGAGATCCCAGAGATCCCAGAGATCCCCCCTTCCCAGAGATCCCCCAGAGATCCCCGAGATCCCAGAGATCCCCCCTTCCCAGAGATCCCCCAGAGATCCCAGAGATCCCAGAGATCCCAGAGATCCCCCCAGAGATCCCAGAGATCCCAGAGATCCCCCCAGAGATCCCCTAGAGATCCCAGAGATCCCCCCTTCCCAGAGATCCCAGAGATCCCAGAGATCCCAGAGATCCCCCCAGAGATCCCAGAGATCCCAGAGATCCCCCCCAGAGATCCCAGAGATCCCAGAGATCCCCCCAGAGATCCCCTAGAGATCCCAGAGATCCCAGAGATCCCCCTTCCCAGAGATCCCCCCCTTCCCAGAGATCCCCCTTCCCATTGCTGCTCCAGTTCTGCTGGGAGCTCCCTTGTAAACAGCACAGCTCCAGTGGGCTGGGCTGGGCTGGGCTGTGCCATTCCTGTGCCATTCTGTGCCATTCTGTGCCATGCTGTGCTGTGCCATTCTGTACCATGCCATTCTGTGCCATTCTGTGCCATGCTGTGCCATTCTGTTCCATTCTGTGCCATTCTGTGCTGTGCCATGCTCTGCTGTGCTGTGCTGTGCCATTCTGTGCCATTCTGTGCCATGCTGTGCCATGCTGTGCCATGCTGTGCTGTACCATGCTGTGCCATGCTGTGCTGTGCCGTGCTGGGCTGTGCCATTCTGTACCATGCTGTACCATGCCATGCTGTGCCATGCTGTGCTGTGCCATTCTGTGCCATTCTGTACCATTCTGTGCCCTGCTGTGCCATGCCATGCTGTGCTGTGCCATGCTGTGCCATGCTGTGCCATGCTGTGCCATGCCATGCTGTGCCATGCTGTGCCATTCTGTGCCCTGCTGTGCCATTCTGTACCATTCTGTGCCATGCCATGCTGTGCTGTGCTATGCTGTGCCATGCTGTGCCATTCTGTGCCCTGCTGTGCCATGCCATGCTGTGCTATGCCATGCTGTGCCATTCTGTGCCATGCTGTGCCATGCCATGCTGTGCTGTGCCATGCTGTGCTGTACCATTCTGTGCCATGCCATGCCATGCTGTGCCATGCTGTGCCATGCTGTGCCATGCTGTGCTGTGCCATGCTGTGCCATGCTGTGCTGTGCCATGCCATGCTGTGCCATGCCATGCTGTGCTGTGCCATGCTGTGCTGTGCCATGCTGTGCCATGCCATGCTGTGCCATGCCATGCTGTGCTGTGCCATGCTGTGCCATGCTGTGCTGTGCCATGCTGTGCCATGCTGTGCCATGCTGTGCTGTGCCATGCTGTGCCATGCTGTACCATGCTGTGCCATGCCATGCTGTGCCATGCTGTGCTGTGCCATGCTGTGCCATGCTGTGCCATGCTGTGCCATGCTGTGCTGTGCCATGCTGTGCCATTCTGTACCATTCTGTGCCCTGCTGTGCCATGCTGTGCTGTGCCATGCTGTGCCATGCTGTGCCATGCTGTGCCATGCCATGCTGTGCCGTGCCATGCCATGCTGTGCCATGCTGTGCCATGCTGTGCCATGCTGTGCCATTCTGTACTGTGCCATTCTGTACCATTCTGTGCCCTGCTGTGCCATGCTGTGCCATGCTGTGCTGTGCCATGCTGTGCCATGCTGTGCCATGCTGTGCCATGCTGTGCCATGCTGTGCTGTGCCATGCTGTGCCATGCCATGCTGTGCCATGCCATGCTGTGCCATGCTGTGCCATGCTGTGCTCTCAGTGCTGGTGTGCTGAGCTCTCTGAAGGGCTCTCAAGGCACAGTTCCAGGCTGTTTCCTCCCCTTTGTCTGCCCTGGCTCTCTGGAGCTGCTTTTCACCTTCCCTACAGGTTTCTCCCATTAGCACTTGCACCAGAAGCACTGGAGATGATGAAAAGTCCATTTGATGTTTAGATTTCGCTTCTCTGTTTTTCAGACCCTGCACTGCCTCAGTGTAGAGCTCTAAACTCCACAGCCTGTTCTGCCAGCTGCTGTTCTCCCGTTTTATTCAGACACAACAATTCCTCTCTAGGCCTGAAACTCAAGGACACCCTCCAGCCTCAGGCCCTGAAAAGTACAAACAAAATGAGCTGGGGGGCAGCAAACTGGGGGTAAATGACTTCATCACCTGAAGCTGTAATTGGAGCATGAACCCCTGATATGCAAATGGGGTTAAAAATTTATAATTGTCTGAAAAACTCGTGACCATTGTCCATAGTGGGTGTAGCCTCAGAGGCTTCTGACTGCCCAAGGTGTATCTATGGAAGGTTTTTAATGAATATTCACTTTTATTCTCTCAATCTTGTCCAGCCTCTGTTCTAGGCAGCCATCCCAAGGCATCACATGAGTGAAATGAGATTTAAAAGCACTGGATGGGCTTCTTCTTCCTGCCCTGCTCTTGCAGGGTTGGCAGAAAAAACTCCTTCAAGGTGTCCAACTTCTGCCTCTGGTTTGTTCAGGGCTGCCTGGGCCTGGCTGCAGACCCTCAGAGTGAAATTTAACCCCTGCATGCCATAGGTGGGGAGAGAAACACAGAGCACTTTCTCAGGAGCAGAGAATAGCTGGGTTTGGGACTTGTGCAGGAAGTTCAGAAAAAAGAATGACTTAAATCAGTGCTTTCTTCAGGCTCAGCAGAGAGTAACTGGGTTTGGGACTTGTGCAGGAAGTTAAAAAAAAATACTGACTTAAATCAGTGCTTTCTTCAGGTTCAGCAGAGAGTAACTGGGTTTGGGACTTGTGCAGGAAGTTAAAAAGATACTGACTTAAATCAGTGCTTTCTTCAGGCTCAGCATCTCTGTTCTTTGCTCTTTGCTGAAGTTTTGTAGGAGTCCAGGATCTTTTGCTGCCTTAATGATTCCAAAGCATCTGCTGCTGAGTTTTGGTTGTATTTTCTTCAAGGACTGTGGTCATCAGTGAGTTTATTCAGCTGAATTTTCCCAGCAGTTTTTGATATTTGCCTGTGCCACAGTGTTGGGACAAAACACCTGAATGCACCCACCCTAAATCCCATGAAATTGCAGCTTGTCAACAGGAGAACTGTAAAAGAAATGTAAATAAATGTGTGCTCATGAGGGGCTGTGTTCATGCAGGGCCTTTGTAGTGCTTCTGTTTGCTGGAGATTCCCTTTGCTGGGAATTCAGATTTGATAATTAACTGTAGCCAGCAGCACTCCCAGCAATGTCATCCTGTGCTTTTCAGAGCCCTGTTTGCAAAGGAGTCTCAGGAATGGTTTTATCTGCAGTTGTGCCAGCACTCGTACAGGAGTGGGAGCTTCCGTGGGGCTGCTCCCTGAGCTGTGCCCAGCCTTGGCTTCCCAGGCCTGGGGCCATTCCCTGGTCCCTCAGTGGCACAGCAGGGCAGGGTTTGGTAACGTGCAGAGAGCAGCGTGGAGCTGCTGTTGGGGACACAACAGTTGGATCACAGTGTGGTGCAGAGACTGTGGGGCTCTGCAAAAATGGGATTTCTTCCCAGCTTTAGTTGAGTTCTGTGGAACTTCCCCTCTCCCTTCCGTGCAGGGGTTGGAATGAATGGGGCTTTAAAGTGCCATCTGACCCAACCATTTTCCTTTCCCTCTCTGCTCCCCACTTGTGCCAGTCCATGAATTCCCAGCAGCACCCTGAGACCCCTCAGGGAACACCAGCAGAGGAAAAAGCCTTGGAAACGTGATGCCAATGCCATCCTCCAGGCTGAAACCAGCATGTGCCCAGGTTAAATTTGCCCTTTGCTGTTAACAAAAGTCTGTATATATAGAGAAAGGGAAAAAATAATTGGCTAATTCAGGTTTTTGGCAGCTCACTTGTCCCTGGGGTATCTCTGGTGGCTCCAAGCCTGTCTCAAACAAACGAGGGCCAGTCTCAGAAATTGAGAGTTTAGAGTTTAAAGTTCATCACCATATTTCCTTTTTTTTTTTTATTTTTTACTTCCTAGGGGTATCTGGCTTTGGAGAGGCTCCTCTTCTCTGTGCTGCCCATTTTCCCCTTCCCCACTGATGTTTTTGTCCAGCGTTCCCATTGATGTTTTTCTCACTGTGGACTTGTTTGTGCTTGTTCTCTTGGCTGCTTTTCCATGATTTCCCAGGGATTTCCCTCTCCCCCAGAGCAGAGGCCCTGCAGACCTTTCCCAGGCTGCTGTTTCCCACCAGGTTCTTTTGTTGGGAGCAGTTCTGGGTTGCTGCAGTCCCAGGAAATGGCTGGGAATGGGAGGCAGAGCTGGATAAATCCCTCTCCCTTTCCCTGGCAGCTCTGCCTCCCCAAAACCTGCATTTCAGCTGTCAAAAACTGCAGCAGATCCCCACTGCAGAATGATTTGTTCGTGCTTAAGAGCCATGCATTTGTTCAGGGCTTGTAAACACCGTCAGCAAGGTTTTGACAGCAGTGAAAAATGAATTTTAGTTGCTGGTGCAGAGGGAAAATAAAACCAGCCTTGGCTCTGCCTGCAGCCTGCCAGGGGCAAAACAGAGGGGAAAAGTCATTCCCTGTGAGGCCCTGGCACAGGTTCCCAGAGAAGCTGGGGATTCCTGGTCCCTGGAAGTGTCCAAGGCTGGGCTGAACGGGGCTTGGAGCAGCCGGGACAGTGGGAGGGGTCCCTGCCATGGCAAAGGGAACTGGATCAGCTCTCAGGTCCCTCCCAGCCCAAACCATCCTGGGGTTCAGTGAAATCCAATCCAGCTTGGTCTGTTACTTCTTGTGGCTCGGGCTGGGACAGGTTGGGCACAGATGTGCAGAGGAAGAGACAGAAAGCAGAGTTCAGTTCTCATTCTGTCTCCATTCTGTCTCCATTATCACCTCACAAATCACAGCCCAAGCCTTTCTGCACACCTGGTGGTGTCTTATCAGCCAGAGCAGTTTATGACTAACCCCAAATCCTCTCTCTGCAGGAAACTGTGTGTTCCTGCCATGGCACAGCGGTGGGAGGTGTGATAAAATGTACTTTTAATTACACTCCAATTTCTTGAGTGTGGATATTTTATTTATAAAGACTGCACAGGCAGAGGCCTTTTGTGGTTTTGCTCCTCAGGATGAAACTGCTCTGGAGCAGCTCTGATTTCCTGAGCTCAGGAGCAGCAGAAGGGCCAGGCTGCAGTGGACAGATGCTGTGAGCTTCCATGAAACCTTGGGAAGGAATTCACTAAGGAATGAATTGCCATGGCCAGGTTCTCCTCAGGACCGTGTACTCCTGGCCATCGTGGGTGGGAGTTGTGCTTTGGACAATCCTCATGGGCCTAACCTGGTAAACAATGTTAAAAATCATTTGGAGCTGGGGAATAGGAACAGCAGTGATGATAATCAGGCTGGGTTCTGCTGATCTTTCTCTCCAGGAGATAAGGAATCTGATTAGGCAAGGGAAGAGTGGGCAGCAGAAAGAAGAAGCTGAGATGTACAAAACTTTTCTGTCCAGACTTCTCCTACTTGCAGAAGCTCTGGACTCTCCTGTGGAAAGGCTTTGAAACCAGGACAGTGATCAGATTTTCCTTCACTTGGCTGGGTGTGAGACTGAGCAAACCTGAGGGCCCCCATCAGCAGCTCTGTGCAAGGCCAGGGGATCTCCTGGATTTCCTCCCTTGTGTGGTGTTGAACTCAGTGCATCCCTCCGGGTGTCCAGAGCTGCCAGGACCCTGCCAGGGGGCTCAGAGACCCTGGCACCCAGCCCAGAGCACCTGGGGGTTTGATTGTGACCCCTGGAGCAAGTTGCCAAATTTGTATGAGGGCATGAAAGTCACAGAGCTTCGAATAGTTTAACAATAAAATGATCACAGAGTGAAAATGTAGATTTTAGGATTTTTGGTATGGGGGTTATGGGGACAAGATGGAGGAATCTGGGCGTGTCCAGCCTTTCTCCTTCTTCTTGCTCTCCATTTTCTGCAGTGATGTTGGCACTTTGGGATTGGTTTAGAGTAGAAGTGCACTGTCTAACACAGGTGATGGGTATTGGAATTAAGTGTCAATATGTTATATGTAGTTTGTAGTATAAAAGGACAACACAAAGAGTGCCTGTGGCTGCCCTGCTGAGCAGATCTCGGCTGGGCAGAAAGAAAATTTTATAGATCAGAATTAATAAACAACTTCAAGACTGAAAAGTGAAGAGTCCAGACTCGTTCTGCAGTTGCACGGGCCAAAGCAGAGACACCCTGCACATCTCAGGGCAGCAATTGTCAACCAAAACCCAGGAGTGTGGAGCACACTGGGACCCCCAGAGCAGCCTCACCTGCTGTGCTGGGCTGGTGTTGGGATCTCCAGCTGCTCACAGTGACCCCCAGATGTGTTGGAAAGTCTCTTTTCCCAGCCTGGCGCTTGAAGAAGCAGTCAGGGCTCTTCATTTCTCGGTCTCAAGGCTCTTTATTGTTCCTTATCTGTAAAATTCTTTCTCCTGCCCTGCTGAGGTCTGTCCAGCAGGACAGTTCCAGGCACTCTGCCTGCCCCCAGGGCAGGGTTATGTCTTTATACTAAAAACTACAATGTGTACAATATTTACAATTACTGTCCAATACCCATCACCTGTGTTAGACACTGAGCTACTCTAAACCAATCCCAAAGTGCCACCATCACAGCAGAAAATGGAGGCCAAGAAGAAGAAGGAGAAAGGCTGGACATGTCCAGTTCCCTCCATCTTGCCTTCTGAACCCCCATACCAAAAATCCCAAAATCTACTTTTCCACCCTGTGATAACTTCACTATCATTCTGCCTAAACTGTCATGGCTTGCTGATCTTCATCTAAGGTTGGTGATTTGCTCCATGGGTCATAATCAAACCCACAGGTGCTTTGGGCCCCATGCCAGGGCTTCTGAGCCCCCTGGCAGGGGTGCTGGTGTCCTGGACAGCCACAGGCAGGTTCTGAGGGAGTTCCTGGTGTCCTTGGGGATGCATTTCTGTGCAAGGGGCTGGGCAGGGACGAGCAGAGGGATCCTGAGCTGGTGCAGGGGTCAGAGGGCTCTGAGCAGTGCCCTCCCAGAGCTCTGTGGTGCAGGGGTGGCTCACACAGGAGCGGTGACTCTGCAGGGTGTCACCGGCCCTGTGGGTCCTCCTGCTCTGCTCAGAGCCCCATAATTTTCCCTCTGAAGGAATGCAGGCACAGCTGCTGCTTTTACTTGATGTTGTTGACCTGTGGTGTCATTAAACCTGGGTTTGTTTGAACAGCCCGTGTGGGCAGCAGGAGACACAAAGGAAGCTGCAGATGATTTTTCTTGTGGTTCCACTGACAGGCTGGAGCATCTGCCTCGCTGGCTGTAATCAGGGGCTGTAATTAGGCAATGTTTTCCTGTAGAGTAACTCCTTTTAGCAATTTTCTTCACAAGGAATTGCTGTTCAAAGGTCTGCTTGCTGCTTTAAGTAGAGCCCAGGTCTGGAACAAGGCTTTAATATTAAACCTCTCCTTTATGGGGAAACACCCAACAGGAGCAGGGCAAAGGGGGCAGGTTCTGCTCTGCAGAGATTTGATGGCTCAGACTCAGGAACAAACTCCCCCATGGCTCTGATGTTTGGGAAGTTCTGCTCTGCAGAGATTTCACCACAGATTCAGGGATGAACTCCCCCATGGCTCTGATATTTGGGAAGTTCTGCTCTGCAGAGATTTGATGGCTCAGACTCAGGGATGAACTCTCCCATGGCTCTGATGTTTGGGAAGTTCTGCTCTGCAGAGATTTGATGTCTCAGGCTCAGGAACAAACTCCCCCATGGCTCTGATGTTTGGGAAGTTCTGCTCTGCAGAGATTTCACCACAGATTCAGGGATGAACTCTCCCATGGCTCTGATATTTGGGAAGTTCTGCTCTGCAGAGATTTGATGTCTCAGGCTCAGGAACAAACTCCCCCATGGCTCTGATGTTTGGGAAGTTCTGCTGTGCAGAGATTTGATGGCTCACAGTAAAGACTCAGGAACAAACTCCACCATGGCTCTGATATTTGGGAAGTTCTGCTCTGCAGAGATTTCACCACAGATTCAGGGATAAACTCCCCCATGGCTCTGATGTTTGGGAATTTTGATGCTGGAATGGTTTTTGGCAAAAGAGCTTCTGTGGAGAGGGTGTTGCAACAGGCAGAAACAGAACTTCACTCAGTGCTGCATCCTCTGTTCCAGCCAGGCTCTAATGGAATCAGCCCTTCCCATTAAATTAATATGTTCTCCATGGAGCCCATCAAGTAACATTTAATTTGCTTCAGTGAGGTTGGGCACGTGGGATCAACATGATCAACGCTTGGGATAATCAGGAGGAATCCCTGTGTTGTGCAGCATCTTAAAAATGTTCATTTAGACAGAGGTAGTAATTGTGAAGAACCTAATTGGTTGATGCAATTTTATGTCTAATTTAGTGCAAAATGAAAACTGGAAGGAAAATGATCTCTTAGGCGAGGGTTCCAAAATCAGAGAGAATGGTGAATTGTTCATTTGTTTTGGGTTTGGGTTTGGTTTTTTTTTTTTTTGTTTGTTTGTTTGGTTGGTTTTTTTTTTGGTTTTGTTTTATTTTGTTTTTGGTGGTGATGTTGTTTTGGTTTTTTTGTTTTTTTTTTTCCTTTGGGTCTCTTGTTTTATTTAACAAGAGCCAGGAGTCTGTAGTTGCCCTGTGCCTGGCAGTGTCCAAGGCCAGGCTGGATGGGGCTTGGAGCACCCTGGGGTGGTGGAAGGTGTCCTTGCCCATGGCAGGGGGTGCAATGGGATTATCTTTAAGCTCCTTCCAACCCCAGCCGCTCTGGGATTCCATGGAAAGTAAAGAAGGCATCACAGAGTTACATCTTTAAAATGAAATCTATCCTGCATGGTTCAGACCTTTGGAGCTCCTGCTCCTGTTTGTGTTTACAATCCCAAACTCCCTTCCAGCCCCAGGGATGGTTTGGTGAGGGGGCAGAGGTGGCTCTTCCCATGGCTGACAAATGGTTAAATGGACCTGGCACTGCAGCAGAGCTTTGGTGTCTCTGAGGCTGTTTGGAAGGTCTGGAACACGATCCTTTCCCATCCCCAGCAGCCAAACCTCTGCCCAGGTTCCTGCCCTGGCTGCTGGGTTCATCTGGGGGCTGCCAGGTCCATGGCAGTGCCCCCAGTGCCCAGCACAGCGTCCCTCTGAGCTGCTGCTGGCTGCTCTGTGCCTGTGGGATGGCATCTGCGGGCACGTCCTGCACCCCTGGGCCAGGCCTGGGCAACTGCCAGGGGCTGAGTGCCACCAGGGATGCACCCAGCGTGGCGTGGGTCACACAGTGCAGTGTGGGTCACACAGTGCCAGTGTGGGTCACGCAGTGCAGTGTGGGTCACACAGTGCCAGCCTGGTGTGGGTCACACAGTGCAGTGTGGGTCACACAGTGCCAGCCTGGCGTGGGTCACACAGTGCAGTGTGGGTCACACGGTGCCAGTGTGGGTCACACGGTGCCAGTGTGGGTCACACAGTGCCAGTGCCAGTGTGGGTCACACAGTGCCAGTGTGGGTCACACGGTGCCAGTGTGGGTCACACAGTGCAGTGTGGGTCACACAGTGCCAGCATGGTGTGGGTCACACAGTGCCAGTGTGGGTCACACAGTGCCAGCCTGGTGTGGGTCACACAGTGCCAGTGCCAGTGTGGGTCACACAGTGCCAGTGTGGGTCACACAGTGCCAGCCTGGTGTGGGTCACACAGTGCCAGTGCCAGTGTGGGTCACACAGTGCCAGCCTGGTGTGGGTCACACAGTGCAGTGTGGGTCACACAGTGCCAGTGTGGGTCACACAGTGCCAGCCTGGTGTGGGTCACACAGTGCAGTGTGGGTCACACAGTGCCAGCCTGGTGTGGGTCACACAGTGCAGTGTGGGTCACACGGTGCCAGTGTGGGTCACACAGTGCAGTGTGGGTCACACGGTGCAGTGTGGGTCACACAGTGCCAGCCTGGTGTGGGTCACACAGTGCCAGTGTGGGTCACACAGTGCCAGCCTGGTGTGGGTCACACAGTGCCAGTGTGGGTCACACAGTGCAGTGTGGGTCACACAGTGCCAGCGTGGGTCACACAGTGCCAACATGGTGTGGGTCACACGGTGCCAGTGTGGGTCACACAGTGCAGTGTGGGTCACACGGTGCAGTGTGGGTCACACAGTGCCAGCCTGGTGTGGGTCACACAGTGCCAGTGTGGGTCACACAGTGCCAGTGTGGGTCACACAGTGCCAGTGTGGGTCACACAGTGCCAGCCTGGTGTGGGTCACACAGTGCCAGCCTGGTGTGGGTCACACAGTGCAGTGTGGGTCACACAGTGCCAGCGTGGGTCACACAGTGCCAGCATGGTGTGGGTCACACGGTGCCAGTGTGGGTCGGGTGGTGCCAGCGTGGGCACAGCCTCATGCTCAGGGCTCCTGTGAGTGCCACACGTTGCCAGTGCAGGCACGGTCTCATGTGGGCATAGCTTCATGCTCAGGGCTCCTGTGGGTGTCACACAGTGCCATTGTGGGCACAACCTCATGCTCAGGGCTCCTGTGGGTGCCATGTGGTGCCAGCACAGATGTGCCCTCGTGCTCAGGCTCCTGTGGGTGCCCCCCGGGCCCTGGAGCAGCCCAGCCCCACTGGAGGAGGGTGGGAGCACAAGGCTGGGTCTGGGAGCAGGGCATGGCCTCGGGGGCGTGGGTGCTGTGCCAGGGGAGGAGGGGCTGCCGTGCCCCAGGAGGGCTGGGCTGGGAGCAGCTGGTGCCACACTGGGGTGCTGCAGGGAATGCAGCAGGGGTTCTGTTCCTGGGGTGCTCAGTGTTCTGGGTGTTTGTGCTTGGGAACTGTTCCTGTCTCCATGGGCAATTTATGGGTACTGCTGAAACCAACGCTTCAGTTTCCCCTTGTGGACTTAGACCTGATAGCTCTGGAGCCCTTCCCTTCCCTTCCCTTCCCTTCCCTTCCCTTCCCTTCCCTTCCCTTCCCTTCCCTTCCCTTCCCTTCCCTTCCCTTCCCTTCCCTTCCCTTCCCTTCCCTTCCCTTCCCTTCCCTTCCCAAACCTTCCCAAACCTTCCCAAACCTTCCCAAACCTTCCCAAACCTTCCCAAACCTTCCCAAACCTTCCCTTCCCAAACCTTCCCAAACCTTCCCTTCCCAAACCTTCCCAAACCTTCCCTTCTTCTCTTTGGGGATTTTCTTCCCTCCATGACCCTATGAAAAAGGGTCTTTCTGAAGAGTTTTGCTTATGGAATAAATACTCTGTTATTAGTATGACTTGGTGAATGTTTTATTCCTTGAGGGAGGGATATTTTTAATGAAGGATTAATCCAGCTGATACCATCAGGCGTCATTAATGATCAGCTGCTCTGTTTGTGCCTTTCTGCCTTGAGCAAAAACATTCTGAACCCAGCATGTTTGTACCTGGTGCCTTCTGTGAGCACCTTGTTCGTTGGTTCAATCAAACCAGGCATCTCAAATCCCTCCAAAAGGCAATTACTGAACAGCTCTCTGCAAGGCAAACTTGTCTGGAGCTGACTTGCTGTTCCACAGGGGTTTTTGGGAATCTGCTGCCCTTCCCTGCTCTGTGTTCTGAGCTGCACGTGGCACTGGGACAGGAGGAGGGAAGAGGATTCCTTGAAAGGGGCTTTAAGGCAGTGCTGATGCCTTGGCAAGGCTGAGCTAGAACAGAGACTTGACAGAGTTAAAGAATAAAATAAGGATTTATTGAAAGGATCTCCTCAAGGGATCCACCTTGGGCAGCACAAGAACCCAGCCAGGGCTGCACCCAAGATGAACCAAAATGGCACAAAATGAACCCAAGGTGAACCCAAAATGGCCACAAAATGAACCCAAAATGATGGCAAAATAAACCCAAAATGATCGCAAAATGAACCCAAAATGATCGCAAAATGAACCCCAAAATGATCGCAAAATGAACCCCAAAATGGTCACAAAATGAACCCAAAATGATCACAAAATGAACCCCAAAATGGTCACAAAATGAACCCCAAAATGATCGCAAAATGAACCCCAAAATGGTCGCAAAATGAACCCCAAAATGGTCACAAAATGAACCCAAAATGACACAAAATGAACCCAAAATGGTCACAAAATGCACGACCAGTCATGGGGTCTCTCACTTTTATAAATTCTGCTCCATTTGCATTTTGCAGTTCATTGTCCCATTCCAGCTTTAGCCCATGCAGTGCCATCCTTGTTTTTCTCTCTCCAGCCCACGGTGTTTGTGCTCCTGGGCTGAGATTTGGGTCATTTGTCCTTGGTCCCAGCTGGAGCAGGAATTGTTTTGTGTCCCTGCTCTGTGCAGAGCTCACCATGCCCTGATGTGAGCCCAGACCCACACACTAAAGCAGCCCAGAATGGGAAAAATAGAAAAGCTAAACCTGAGATATCAGCACAGAATCTGAAAACCAGAAAATCTAAACCTGAGGCATGGGTGGCAAAGTGTTTTGGGGCTGGTGCCAGCACAGAGCTTGGTGCAATTCCATCAACGCTGAGGCTGGAGGAGCTGGGGAAGCTTTTCAGGGCTGTTATCCCGAGGTGTGTCCGTGTCCATCTCTTTCCTGGGAGCCGGTGGCTGCTCTCCCAGCCTCCGAGGGAGCAGAGCTGTGCTGTGACTCAGCTTTACAAGGACACTGCTTGGAGCCGTGCTAATCCTGACTGCTCCGGGGGTTTGTTTGCCCGCTGTCCTTCCCGGAGAGCCGGGGCTTCCTTTGTTCTCCTCTCAGACAGCGAGGCAGGGCTGAAGGAGTGACGGAATGGCCCTGGAATGTGAGAATGTGATGTGTCACATCTGGGAAAAAAGGGCTTCAGAGAAGTCAGGCTTGCCCTTTATTTGCGGCTGGATGGGACTGACACGTCCTTGGAAGGTGGGAAAGAAGGGGAAAAAAATAAAAAAGCCTGGCTTAGGCATGAACAAATTCATGTCGCTGATCTTTTTTTAGAAGAAAGAACTAAAAATGTAATAAAAAGCCCCAAAGTCTGGGAGCTTTGGATGGCAACATTTCTGAGTCAGAAAAAGGATTTTTGGATGCAGCTGGAAACCATTGCAATTGCTGCATGTGAGCCAAGAAATGAAGTGTGCTTGGGGAGCAGCAGCAGCAGCTCATCTCCTGCTGCAGTGGGAAGGCTGCTGGCTTCCCAGCAGTTTGGCTATTGCAGGATTGTAGGAGCTGGAGTCTCCTGGGCTGGAAGGGACCCTCAGGGATCAGGCAGCTCCTGCTGTGCAGAGCTGGAGGTGCTCCCCTCTCCTTTGGGATGGAGGTGCTCCCCTCTCCCTTGGGATGGAGGTGCTCCCTTGGGATGGAGGTGTCCATCTCTCCCTTAGGATGGAGGTGCTCCCCTCTCTTTTGGGATGGAGTTGCTCCCCTCTCCCTTAGGATGGATGTGCTCCCCTGTCCCTTGGGATGGAGGTGCTCCCTTAGGATGGAGGTGTCCATCTCTCCCTTAGGATGGAGTTGCTCCCCTCTCCCTTGGGATGGAGGTGCTCCCCTCTCCCTTGGGGTGGAGGTGCTCCCTTAGGATGGAGTTGCTCCCCTCTCCCTTAGGATGGAGGTGCTCCCCTCTTCTTTGGGATGGAGTTGCTCCCCTCTCCCTTAGGATGGAGGTGCTCCCCTCTCCTTTGGGATGGAGGTGCTCCCCTCTCCCTTAGGATGGAGGTGCTCCCCTCTTCTTTGGGATGGAGTTGCTCCCCTCTCCCTTAGGATGGAGGTGCTCCCCTCTTCTTTGGGATGGAGTTGCTCCCCTCTCCCTTAGGATGGAGGTGCTTCCCTCTCCTTTGGGATGGAGGTGCTCCCCTCTCCCTTGGGATGGAGGTGCTCCCCTCTCCCTTAGGATGGAGGTGCTCCCGTCTCCTTTGGGATGGAGGTGCTCTCCTCTCCCTTGGGATGGAGGTGCTCCCCTCTCCTTTGGGATGGAGGTGCTCCCCTCTCCTTTGGGATGGAGGTGCTCCCTTGGGATTGAGGTGCTCCCCTCTCCCTTGGAATGGAGGTGCTCCCATTTCCCTTGGGATGGATGTGCTCCCCTCTCCCTTGGGATGGAGGTGCTCCCTCAGGATGGAGGTGCTCCCCTCTCCTTTGGGATGGAGGTGCTCCCCTCTCCCTTAGGATGGAGGTGCTCCCCTTTCCCTTGGAATGCAGGTGCTCCGCTCTCCCTTGGGATAGAGGCAGCTCCTGGAGCTGTTGGGGCCCTCTGTGGCATTTTTGGGCTGCCTCCCCTGGTTCTGTGTGCCAGGGAGCACAGGGGCACCCACAGCTTGCTGGGGTTACAATTTGACCTCAGATGGTAACTGAGGAGAGAAATACTGATTAATGTAAATGACCAGGAGCATAATGGAGTGTGGTGAATAATAAAGGCAGCAGAGCCATAATTAGCACCTCTCAGTGCCCTGACCTCCTGGATTTTGGGAATGTGCAGCAGCACAGCTGCCAAGGTCCCTTTAAAGTCGGGTGTGCTGCAGCAAACACAGGATGATCACAGAATGAGCAATCTTCTTATTGTCTCACCTCCCTGGAAGTTGAGATGCACAATTAATCCTCCTCTCCATTGTCATCCCCTGCCTGGCTCTGTCCTCTCCTCACTGTGAAGATTCTCCCGAGGTTTAAGTGTGAGGGGAAAGTAAGATTGGCATTTTGAGCTGGTAAATGAGGTTAATCAGCTTGGTGGTGGGTGGGAGGAATGTGCTCTGGGGTTAAGAATTTGATATTAATGGTTAGCACGACCCTCCTTGCCAGACCTGTGAAAATCCCTTCAGTCAGGCAGGAACTTTAAAAAAATCGGGTAAAAAACTGATTGGAACTGATTAAAAATCACCTGATTTTTTTATTGTTGCTGTAATTAAGAGAAACACAGGCACTGTGGGAGGGTGTGTGGAAGGTGCCACCTTTCCCCCTCTCCTGAAGAAGACACTGGGCAGGAATTAGGGCTGTAAATCTCTGCAGAAAGCACCAAGTGAAGAAATGGAGCTGCTGGGCTGCCTGCAGGATGAGGGAGGCTGGGGATGTGTAATTCTGGCAGCTGCCCTGGCTGACCTGCTGGGGAGGAACTCAAATCCCTTCTCCTGCCTTTTGGCAGAGTCAGGGCAAACACACGGATGACGTTCTCCAAACATCCCTGCCTCCCTCTGCAGAAGGCAGGGTGAGGAGGCAATAATTCAGCAGGAGGGCTGCATGCAGCCAGGATCCCTCCTGCCAGGAGTTCAAACCTTCAGAAGCAGCAGATCAATTTTTGCAGTGTCTGCTCCACTCCCATCCAGCACTGGCAGCAGGGATGATTGCCCTGAAACAGGAGAGGCAGCTCACACATTGCCAATATAATTGCCTGCTTTAATTAATTTCACCTTCTTGCCTGTGATATTAGAACGTGGAAGGCAAAGTTGCTATTTTTATAGCAGTGCACATGTAATTAGTACAAAACCCACCCCTGCAACGTTTGGTGACAAATGCAAATTCCAGCCTAAATATTTTTCCCCTGCTTGGCAGTGAATCCATGCTGGTAAAAAGATGCACAACAAGTCCTCCTGTGTAAGAGCCTAAAAGAGGGATGCAGGACTCCAGGTGGCTCTCTAAAATGCAATTTATTGTATCCAAGAGGTTACAGCAGTCCAGGGTGTGGGTGACAGAGCTGTGCCCACAGCTGTCAGCTCCAACTGCAGGCAGGCCTGGAGACCCTTTGGCTTTGGTTAAAATGCATTCTAGACTTTTCTTTTGGTCACAATGCATTCTATACTTTTCTTTTGATCACAATGCATTATATACTTTTCTTTTGATCACAATGCATTATATACTTTTCTTTTGGTTACAATGCATTCTATACTTTTATTTTGGTTACAATGCATTCTAGACTTTTCTTTTGGTCACAATGCATTATATACTTTTCTTTTGGTTACAGTGCATTATAGACTTTTCTTTTGGTCACAATGCATTATATACTTTTCTTTTGGTTACAATGCATTCTAGACTTTTCTTTTGGTCACAATGCATTATATACTTTTCTTTTGGTTACATTGCATTCTATACTTTTCTTTGCTGAGCATCTCAATACAGTAGAACCAATCTATACCATAACTTTTATCTATAACCCATCATAACTGCTATAATTACCATATTCATGTTACTGTTCTCCAATCACTAACAGTCAGTACATTACAGTTTAAACCAGAAGTTGTTTTTCAGTTTTCTTGCAGTGGAAAATTCTGAGACCTTTTTTCTACTTGCCACATTTGCTGCCTTGTTTGCCTGTGCTATCTTTCTGCTTGGTAAAAACATCTTCTTGTTTGAGGTGGGTTTATCCTTTGCTCTAAGCCATAAAAACCCCTTCTAACTAACACACCCTTTGCCTCCTTGGTTATCCAGTGGGACTGGCTCAGCAATTCTTTTCTTCTATATCAAAACTTGCTTCCATCTCTATTCCTTCATCAGACTCTACATTTAACAATCCTTCTGCTAAGCACACCTAGCTGTGAGACTTTCTTGTTCAAACTTTCACCCTTCCCCACACTCCTGCTCAAATGCAGCTCTCACAGGCTGCTCTGCTGGGTGTTCTGCCCCCCAGCTGCAGGGAGGAGTGGCTGGGGTGGGGATGTCCTCAGAGCTGCACCATGTCCTTCCTTCCCTGCCCAAACACCCCAACAGCCCCTCTGCTGCTGGCAGGGGTGAACCCTGCCCCGTGCTGCTGTGGGCACCAGATCAGCCTCCTGGGGCTCATCCTGCATGCAGCCATCCCCTCGTGCTCTGTGCCTTGGAAAATGGAGGGAATCTCTGCATTTTGGTGCATTTAACAACAGGTTTTGTTGTGTTTTTTTTTTTTTTATTTCTGGCCTCGCAGTTCCAGCTGAACTCTTGAGAAGTGTTGAGGTAGCAACAGGAATGGTTGTGATGGCACGTGGAGAGTCTGTTCACAGGATTCTTTTTGATTTGTGGTGGCCAAAGTTTCTTTTCTCGGAGGGTAATTCCTGTTGTCCCAACAGACAGGCAGGTCTGGGGTGGCACTGGTGCCTGTTCAAAGAGGAGTACATGCTTGGCTTTCCTTCTCCTGCCAGACTCAAACCATGCCCATGTCTGTGGATGTGTATCAGCATTTTTCCAGAGTGTTTCCAGTTAAAATTGTCAGATTTGGGCTTTGCTGTAAAGGGTTTCAGTGCTTAAAAATAGAATTAAAACAAACAATACAATACAATATAAAAATACAATATGAAATACAATACAATATGAAATACAATACAATATATAATACAATACAATCTAAAATACAATTATAAAAATAATTGTAGGACCCCAGAAGGATTTGGGTTGGAAGCAGCATTAAAGTCATTTTGTTTCACTCCCTTCCACAGACCAGGTTGCTCAGAGCTCCATAATGACCACATTAAAATATGAAACAATTTCAGCTCTGTCTCCTTCCCTGGCACCCCCAGCACTGAGGGTGGGCATCCAGCACTCAGGGACTTGCTGGAGTGTTCTCCTGGCAGCTGGAGGGCTGGGAAGAGGCTGGGGCATGGAGCTCAGTGAGGATTTGGATACAGATGGCACAGAAACATTTGGACTGCTTGGACTGAACTGGGAAATTGTAACATTTTTGATTGACATAACTTCCCTGATTCTTTCTGGACCAGAAACTTCCCACCTCGTTTGCAGCCAAATAGCAAATGAAGTGAAAGAGGGGAAATGTAGGTTAGAAATGAGGGAGGAATTGTTCCTGTGAGGGGCTGGCACAGGCTGCCCAGAGGCTGCCCCTGCATCCCTCCCTGGCCGTGTCCAAGGCCAGGCTGGAACACCTGGGGTAGTGGAAGGTGATCTTTGAGGGGATGCATCCCTGGGATGGGATCTTGGAGCTCCCTCCCAGCCCAGACTCGTGATTCCCTGGTTCTGCTGGAGCAATGCTGGTCCCAGTGAAAGTGGAGACAGCTTTGCTTCCCTCCCAGACTCCTGTTCTGTCTGAGGGACACCATCTGCTCTGCATTTCCAGTAACTGTCACATTTCCTCCCACAGCCATCAGAACTTGTCATTCTGAGGGGAAAAACTGCTTTTCTCTGTAATTGACACTTTGCACCTCTTGTCTTTCAGATGGGAAGAGGAGCTGACCAGAAGGATGAGCCTGGAATCCATGGTGGAAACCTTAAGAGAGGTGAGGTTTGGGCAGTGTGGGGTGAAAGGTGCAGGGCTTTCTGCAGCTCTCCTCATGCTGCTCAGCATTTTATTTGTCTTTTAATTAAAAATTTGCCCTCTGGCTAGAGCGGCTGTGCTGCTGTAGAGGACAGGGCTAACGCTGGGAAGCTGGAGCAGGAAATGATGAAGTTTGTGACAAAGTTTGTGACAGAGTGGGAGGAGGGAGTGGAATTTACAGCAGAGGGTAACAATTACATTTCATTAAAGAATGAAGTTCCATTGTAACCCCCTTTTTAAGCAGCCTGCTCAGGCTGAGTGGGAGCTGGGCTGGGCTCTCACCCCCTGGCTGTTTGCCTTGCAGGAGGCCCAGGAAGCAGAAGCTCTGCAGGAGGAGCTGAACGAGAAGATCGAGAGGCTGAAGGCAGAGCTGGTGGTGTTTAAGGGTCTGATGAGTGATGTAAGTACACAGGGCCCTCTGTGGGAGCGTGTCCTGCACATGGCCCCATCCCCAGCCAGGTGATTAGCGAGTGCTGCTGTGTAATTAGCGAGTGCTGCTGTGTAATTAGTGATGGCTGCTGGGATCCAATGCATCAGACAGATCCCCCTCCCCTGCTTCCTGTCTGGTCTGTGTGGAGATGCATTAACTGCTGCTTACCCATAACCAGGACTCTGCCCTCCCTCCCTTCCCCACAGCTGCTGGGCAGCCTCGGATCTGGGAGAAAAGGGCTGGAGAAGGCCCAGGCTGGAGAAGGCCCAGGCTGGAGAAGGCCCAGGCTGGGGAGCAGGCTCAGCCCTGGGCAGCTCCAGCAGCTGCTGGCACGGGGACTTTGCCTGGAGCCATGCAAAAAAAAAAAAAAAAAAAAAAAAAATCCTTTAGGAACACATTGTATGGAATCATGGACTGGTTTGGATTGGAAGGAGCTTAAAGATCATCCTGTTCCACCCCTGCCATGGCAGGGACACCTCCCCCTGTCCCAGGCTGCTCCAGGCCCTGGCCTTGGGCACTGCCAGGGATCCAGGGGCAGTCACAGCTTCCCTGGGCACCTCTGCCAGGGCCTCACCACCCTCACAGGAAGGAATAAGTGGAATAAGTGTTTCCATCTCCCTTAATGAACTCTGAAAAGATGAATCCTGGTTCAGGTATTGGCTTTGCTTCCAGGGCTGGTTCAACCTCATGGATAAAAAAAAAAAAAAGAAAAAGTCTTGTTTTCTCAGGAATTTCCTCATGTCTCATTAGATACTGAGCTCTCTTCAAAGCCAGAGGATCTTTTAGGCCCTGAGTGGATAAAATTCTTTTATTTAGAAGTGAGATCATGCAGCTATCTGGAAGGATGAGCCAGGTGAATATTAAGGTGCCTTTCTCAGTAAGTCTGAGGTAGTGCTGAAGCCATTTGTCTGAGGAATAAACCCTGTTATGCTGATTTATTCTGTAATTTTTGCACAAACAGCCTTCTCCTGACTTCACAGAAACCTGCAGAACCCGCTCCCAGGTGTCAAATCCATTCTCTCAGGGCCATTAGATCTGCTCCTGGGAAATTTGGCAATTAGCTGTGTGTCCTTCTGTGCTTAATCAAGGGTGGCTGTGCTGGGTTAGAGCCTGGAGGGGAGAGGCTGCTGGGGCTGGGGCCTGGCTCCATTCACCCAGGAGCTGCTGTGTGTGCAGAGAGGGAGGTGCTGCTGCAGGCAAACATCCTCTGGGCTCAGGGAAAGTGCTCTGGGCAGGCTCTGAGTGCAAGGAAAGCACTGGGAGTGCTTGCTTTGAGCCTCATGGGCAAATATTTAGAATAGAGAAGTGCAAAATGTTGGCACGTGGATCTTTCCTTCCTGCAGATAAGGATCAGCAGCTCAGCAAGTGAGACTGTGTCAGTGTTGAGAGATTTATTTTCCTCAGAGTGTCTGGACAAACACAAATCTCCAAAGGTGATTCACAGAGGCTGGAGAAGACTGTGTAAAAAATTAAACCAAAAAACCTCAAATTCTAAAGGTGCTTCACAGGGGCTGGAGAAGACTGTGTAAAAATTTAATCCAAAAAAATCTCAAATTCTAAAGGTGCTTCACAGGGGCTGGAGAAGAGTCTGTGTAAAAATTTAAACCAAAAAAATCTCAAACTCTAAAGGGCCTTGAGAGGAGTCTGTGTAAAAATTTAAAACAACAATCTCAGACTTTAATGGTGGTTCACAGGGCCTGGAGAAGACTCTGTAATAATTTAAAACTAAAAATGATGGGGAAAAGCAAATCAAACCAACAAAAAGCCCAAAGTTTTCTCTTAGAAAAGGGATTTGTTGTTCAAGAATGGTCTGCAAAGGGTTTTCCCACTTTTGTGTCCCAGGTGGAAGCATTGCTTAGGAGTGGAGCTGTCCAGGAGAGAAGTCTCAGCTAGGATGGAAAATATGCTTTGGGGGTTTTTTAATGTTTCTTCCTTCACAAGGAGCCAGATTTCTGTCTGAGTGGGAGGATCTCAGAAATTAGAGCTACTACAAGGCAGTGTTTTCACTCAGAAATTCTCATGCAGAACTTTAGCTGGGCTGGGAGCCAGGTCAGTGCCAGTGAGGAATGTTCTCTGTGCCAAGGTTTTCATGGATCTCTTTGGATCCAATCATGATTTGCTGGTCCCATGCTCTGTGTGCAGTTGCTGTGGAGCCTGGATTCTGGTTTTTCAGCAGCTTCTCTGTGCAGGCACAACTTCAGTGTCTGCAAGAGGGGAAGTGTTGCATCCTCACCAGGATTTACATTTCACTCTGCTCTGCTGCAGAGGGGGGTGCTCTCCATTTTTAAAGTGTTATTTATGGAATCCCAGATTGGTTTGGGATGGAAGGGACCTTCAGGACAATCCAGCTCCACCCCCTGGCCTGGGCAGGGTCTCCTTCCACTGTCCCAGGGTGCTCCAAGCCCAGCCTGAGCACTTCCAGGGCCAGGGCAGCCTCACTTCTCTGGGCATTGCATTGTCCTGCCCTGTTCCTGACCCACTGAGGCTCCCCTTGCCACACTGAGCAGTTGTTTTGGGGTGGGTGCAGGTTTTTTTTCAGTGGCAAACCCCTCTGAGCTGGAATTTTGTTAGAATCAGGGGTGAGCTGTGGAGTCCTCAGACTGCCCCGGTAGGAAATTTATTCCCTGGAACAAAGGTTCTGTGGAAATTCCTCCATGGAATTAAGGCTCTCTGGAAAGGTTTCCTGTCTGTTCCTTGCTGGGGTTCTGTTCTGGAGGCCACACCTGTGGTGGTGGCAGGAGAAGGGAGAGTTCTGTCCCTGCTCTGTGCCCGGGCACTGCCCATGCTCTGCCTGCCCCAGAACAGGGTGTGAGGTTCAGCACTGGTGTGGCCTGGGGTTCCAGAGATACTGTGGGGTATCTCCTCTTGCCTGAACTGTCTAATAATAGAAGATAATCCCTGCTGTCCTTCCTGCAGCCCATGACAGACCTGGACACAAAGATCCAAGAAAAGGCCATGAAGGTGGACATGGACATCTGCCGCCGAATCGATATCACGGCCAAGCTGTGCGATGTCGCGCAGCAGCGCAACTCGGAAGACGTTTCCAAGATTTTCCAGGTGATTAGGCCCTGAATTTTCCATAGGGCAGGGCAGGAGGGAGCAGTGCTGAGCAGTGTGGCCCAGGTCCTTTGCCTTTTCTTGAACTCTCTCTCTGTAGCTGTGTTTCCCCCGCTGTCTGTCAGGGTAGCTCTGCTGCGGGAGCTGCTGCAGCACCAGGAGCACAAAGTGCAGAGAGTTGGACAAAAAAAGGAGTCCCAGGATGATCTTTAAGCTGTGCTGTGAGTCTGATGTTAGTCTGTGCTGAATGCAGGGAAAAAAAAGCAGTGTTACAGGGTCTAGGTTTGTATCATTCCTCCCTCCCATTTGTTCCCTTCACAAGTGACAGGTTTTAAGCTCATGGAACTGTCATCTGAATGTTCTTATTTCTGGCTCGAGCTCTGTGGCCAGAAATAACATTTCTGTGATGGTGAGCTCTGGCTGCTCCAGTTGCTTTCCTTGGAGCTCCTTGGATGGAGCTCGAAGGAAAGTCCTTTAATTTGCTCCAAAAGCGAGCAGTGACAGCTCTGCTGGATCAGGGCTGTCACTCCCAGTGCTGCTGGTCTTGTCATAACTGCAGTTCCAGCTCTGACTAACCCACCTTCCTTCTGCTTCCATCTAAATGTGTCTTGCTCAGGCTTTCAGTAAATCTGATGCTTTTCTGTGTGTAGTGATAGCACACAGTGTGCTAAGTGCTGTCAGAAACACTGTAAAGATCCTTGTGGGCTCTGCTGGTGAAGCTGCTGAAATGTTGGATGGTTTTCCCCTTGTGTTCCCCAAAAGACTCAAACCTCCTCAGAGGAGAATTATTTCTCTGGCAAGTTGAGCCACTGTATGGTGCCAGGGCTCCTCCTTGTCTCTGAGGGGAATTGCTGAGTCTTTGTGCTCAGAGGTGACTGCAGAGCACACTCCTGCTCAGGCCTGCAGGGGTTAAAATGACCAGGAGAACAAGGCCAACAAGGGGTGGTCTGAGTGCCAAGGAGAGGGAAAACTGCTGTAGGGTGGGAGTGGATTGTGTGTTTGAGGTTCTGGCACCAGCTGTGCATCCTGCGTGTTCCCATCCCTCTGGGATCCTCTGGGAGCATCCTGTGTGTTCCCATCCCTCTGGGATCCTCTGGGAGCATCCTGTGTGTTCCCATCCCTCTGGGATCTGGGAGCATCCTGTGTGTTCCCATCCCTCTGGGATCATCCCGTGTGTTCCCATCCCTCTGGGATCTGGGAGCATCCTGTGTGTTCCCATCCCTCTGGGATCTGGGATCATCCTGTGTGTTCCCATCCCTCTGGGATCATCCTGTGTGTTCCCATCCCTCTGGGATCCTCTGGGATCTGGGATCATCCTGTGTGTTCCCATCCCTCTGGGATCCTCTGGGATCATCCTGTGTGTTCCCATCCCTCTGGGATCCTCTGGGATCTGGGATCATCCTGTGTGTTCCCATCCCTCTGGGAACATCCTGTGTGTTCCCATCCCTCTGGGATCATCCTGTGTGTTCCCAACCACTGGGATCCTCTGGGATCATCCTGTGTGTTCCCATCCCTCTGGGATCTGGGATCATCCTGTGTGTTCCCATCCCTCTGGGAACATCCCGTGTGTTCCCATCCCTGTGGGATCCTCTGGGATCATCCTGTGTGTTCCCAACCCCTGGGATCCTCTGGGATCATCCTGTGTGTTCCCTCTGTGCCCCTTGCAGGGCTGTCCCTTGAGTTCCCTGAATTTCATTTCTTAGGGGCTCTCCAGGCTTTTCCATGGCTCAGCCAACCCTTCTTGTGTGCTGAGGATCCTCAATTTGCTGCTGCTGCTGCTGGGGTGGGAAATTTATTCCCTGGAACAAAGGCTCTCTAAAATAAAGGCTCTCTGAAAATTCCTCTCTGGAAGTTCCTCCCTGGAATTAAGGCTCTCTGGAAATTCCTCTCTGGGAATTCCTCCCTGGAATTAAGGCTCTCTGGAAATTCCTCTCTGGGAATTCCTCCCTGGAATTAAGGCTCTCTGGAAATTCCTCTCTGGGAATTCCTCCCTGGAATTAAGGCTCTCTGGGAATTCCTCCCTGGAATTAAGGCTCTCTGGAAAGGTTTCCTGTCTGTTCCTTGCTGGGGTTCTGTTCTGGAGGCCACGCCTGTGGTGGTGGCAGGAGAGGGAGAGTTCTGTCCCTGCTCTGTGCCCGGGCACTGCTGCCCCTCCTGCTTTGCCCTGGCTCATCCCAGCCTTTCCCTGGCTCCTCCCAGGCTGTGCATGGCCCCTGGCAGGTGCCAGGCTGGCTCAGTGACCGTCCCCAGAGCTCTGGCAGCCGCTGCCGCTCGCTTTGCTCTCCCCAGCCGCTTCCTGTGCTCCGTGCGCGCTCCTCAGGCCGGGCAGGGAATCCGGGGGTGCTGGGCAGCCACACCCCAGGCTCAGCCCTAACCCCTCTGCTCTCCTTGCACCCCAGTTCCCCTCCCAGGCCCCCAAGGCCTGCAGTCAGTGCTGTCTGTGCCCCCAGGTGGCTTCCAAGAAGAAGGAGCGGAAGCTGCCGTCGGACGAGGAGCTGTCGGAGCAGGACGCCGACAACAACGGGCGCTTCTCGGACGATGAGGTCAGCTGCTCCCTCAACATCACAGATGAGATGAAGAGGATGTTCAACCAGCTGTGAGTAACCCTGCAAAACTGCCTGAGCCTGCAGTCTCTGAGCTGGCAGCCTGGCACAGGCCAGGAGCTTTTGGGGAAGTTCAAATGAAGTGATCGGATTTTAGCTCCTCCCTCAAAGTGGGAGGAACTAGAGAGAGTATAAAAAATACAAACTGGTTTTGCTGTTCTGGGTTGCTGCAAAAGAGGAAAAAACGCAACAAAAAGAGGCAAAACCAGGAGTCTGTTCTGCATCTTGGGCTGAATATTTGATTTCTGGAGTTTGCTGCTGCTTGGCTGGATAGAATTTGAACTGAGAGCTCAGCTTGGGGTGGATACAAACCTCCCAGGTTTTTTGGGAGGTTTTTCAGTTGGGCTGCAGGCAAATGGGAGTGGTGGATGTGTCTGGAAGATCAGTGGACAACAATTTATAGATGTCAGGAATGTTGGTGTTGTCAGCTGTTGCTGCAAAGTCCAGTCTCCCACCCTGGAAGAACTGGAGTTTGTTTTGCCCAAAGCTTTACCCCAAACCACATTGCTCCCAGGAAGGAAGTTTGCAGCAGCCCAGGAGGGACTCCCAGCACGTGGTGCTGTCTGAGCAGTTCAGGGAGGTGGCTGGAGGTGTGCCTTGTGTCCCCTTCTCCCATCAGGGCCAGGGTAGGGACCCCCAAAATACTCCTAAAACACCCCCAAATATCCCCTAACCCCACCCTGGGACCCCCCAAACCTCCTGGGAGCCTCAAAAGGCAGGTGGGGACCCCCAAAACCCCCCCAAAATACTCCTCAAATCCCTTCAAATACTCTCAAATATTCCTAAATTCCACCTTGGGAGCCTCAAAATGCAGGTGGGGACCCCCAAACCCCCCCAAAATACTCCTCAAATACCCCCAAATATCCCCTAACCCCAGCCTGGGATCTCCTGGGACCCCCAAACCCCCCCCAAATCCTTCTCAAACACTCCCAAATATCCCCAAATTGCATCCTGGGAGCCTCAAAACGCAGGTGGGGACCCCCAAAACCCCCCAAAATACTCCTAAAACACCCCAAAATATCCCCTAACCCCACCCTGGGATCCCCAAACCTCCTGGAAGCCTCAAAACGCAGGTGGGGACCCCCAAAACCCGCCAAAATAGTCCTCAAATACCCCCAAATACCCCCTAACCCCAGCCTGGGATCTCCTGGGACCCCCAAAAGCCCCCAAAATCCTTCTCAAACACCCCCAAATATCCCCAAATTCCACCCTAGGAGCCTCAAAACACAGGTGGGGACCCCAAAACCCCCCAAATATCCAGCAATATAACCTGGTGAGGCTTTTTGAGCTCTCTGCTGTTCTCTTTTGGGAGAAAAGAGAAAAGCCCCAAGCAGCAGCAGCGTGGGTGTGACTGCAGCACCCCAGGGCATGGGGGTGTCCCCTGCCAGCCCCTGCAGGGACAGCAGAGAGAGGAACTCCCAGAGCTTGCCTGTGATGTTGTGAGGTGCCCAGGACGAGGTGAGAGATGAGAATTTGACTCCATGTTCTCAGAAGGCTGATATATTATATTATATTATATTATATTATATTATATTATATTATATTATATTATATTATATTATATTATATTATATTATATTATATTATATTATATTATATTATATTATGTTTTATAATATAATATAGTTTAAAATATAATATAATATAATATAATATAGTTTTATAATATAATATAATATAGTTTTATAATATAATATAATATAGTTTTATAATATAATATAGTTTTATAATATAATATAATATAATATAATATAATATAATATAATATAATATAATATAATATAATATAATATAATATAATATAATATAATATAATATAATATAATATAATATAACATAATATAATGTAACATAATATAATATATACTAAAACTATACTAAACTATAGAGAAAGGATACATCAGAAGGCTAAACAAGAATGATAATGAAAGCCCATGGAACTGATTCCTCAGAGTCTGCCACAGCTGGCTGTGATTGGTCATTAATTAAAAACAATTCACATGGAACCAATCAAAGATGCACCTGTTGCTAAACAATCTCCAGGCCACATTCCCAAGCTATCAGATCATTATTGTTTGCATTCTTTTCTGAGGCCTCTCAGCTTCCCAGGAGAAAATCCTGGGCAAAGAGGATTTTTCAGAAAATACCCTGGTGGCATCTCCCAGCCAGGGCAGGGCAGGGTTTGTGCTGGGGGCACACGAGGGATGCTCTGAGCACCACCAGCTCCTGCTCTGCTCTCAGACTCTGCCAGCAGTTCCTTTTCAGGGCAGCATTTCCTCCTTTCTGCCTGAATCCCCTGTGTGGATGGGATGGTTTTGGCCAAAGCTCTGATGATTCCCCCTTGTTAGGGCTCCTTTCAGATGCCTTTAGGCTCTCAGTAATAATCAGTGTAATAAATACAGAATTTTGACTGTTCCACTGCTAAATTCAGTGTGACAAGCAGGCAGTGTGTGGATTTTTTGAAAAGCAAGAAGTTAAATGGACCTGCCAGGTTAGTCATGCATTTAGGTTTTAATTTTGTTCCCAAACTTGCCCTGTGCTACCCAGTTGGTTTTGGTCCTGCTAATGAAATTCTTATCTCCATGTCCTATTACCCGTGGCACAAAGTGCTACAGGAGCCTTGTTCTGTCAAGCTGGGGTGAAAATGTTGGTGGGGATGGGCCCCGGGATCTTTGTGAAGCTTAGAAATAGATAGAGGAGCTGGTATCATTAACAGAAACAAACCAATTTGCTTTTTAGCTGTAATGAACGTAATTTTTAAGAATTAAGTAGCACAAAATCAGAACTGCAGTGGATTTTGTGTGAGGTCAGCTCAGGAGCCGTTGTGCTCTCTGACCAGGACAGATCTTGGAAAAAGAGAACAATTGGAAGAAGTGGAATTGCAAAAGGCACACTCAGGAGTGTCCAAGTGTTTAAAATGACATTTTCCCAGTGCTGCTGATCCAGACAAACCTCCTGGCCCTTGCCAGGCTCTGCAGCCTCCCGGGACAGCATCAGGCTCCTTCCTGAGATCTTATCAGCTCAGAGGAAGTGAGCTAAAGCCATAAAAATGCATCACCCTGGAATGCACGCTGCTCAGGGAGAAATCCCAGCTCTTTGTCAGGGCTCCTTAACCACCATGAGAGCAGCTAGTGCTGTGTGCTCTGCAGCTTTCCCTCATTGCACAAGGGTAGAGCAGATGAGGGTGTGAAAGGCCACTCCTGCCCTGTGCTCTGCCCTCAGTGGCTGCAGCAGTGGCTGTGCTGCTCTGCACATCTCAGGGGCTCAGCCTTTTCATCCTTGTTCCTTCCAGCCCTGCTTCCTTCAGCCCTGATTCCTTCCAGCCCTTGTTCCTTCAGCCCTGATTCCTTCAGCTCTTGTTCCTTCCAACCCTGCTTCCTTCCAGCCCTGGTCCCTTCCAGCCCTTTCTCCTTCCAGTCCTTGTTCCTTCCAGCCCTGCTTCCTTCTAGCCCTGGTTCCTTCCATTCCTGGTTCCTTCCAGCCCTTATTCCTTCAGCCCTGCTTCCTTCTATCCCTTGTTCCTTCCATTCCTGCTTCCTTCCATTCCTGCTTCCTTCCAGGCTTGCTTCCTTCACCTCTTGTTCCTTCCAGCCCTGCCTCCTTCCAGCTCTTTCTCATTCCATCCCTTGTTCCTTCCAGCCCTGCTTCCTTCACCTCTTGTTCCTTCCAGCCCTGCTTCCTTCCAGCCCCTGGTGGTTCCTTCCAGCCCTGCTTCCTTCCATCTCTTGTTCCTTCCATCCCTTGTTCCTTCCAGCCCTGCTTCCTTCCAGCTCTTTCTCCTTCCAGTCCTTGTTCCTTCCAGCCTTGGTTCCTTCCAGCCCTGCTGTGTTCCAAGGCTGCAGGGGAGCCCTTGGCTGAACCCCTCTGTGAGATCCTTGTGGGTTCTGAGCCCTGTGACATCCCCTGAGCTGCGTTTGGGCTCCTTTGGAGGAAAGAACAGCTCCAAACACTTCTGTGGTTTTGCAAGCAGGGGAAGCTCCTGTGCAGCTCCCTCTGGAGGGCAGAGCCAGGCCTGGTGCTCCAGCAGCAGCTCCACCAAGGAGCTTTTATTGTGCCCTGGGGTGGCAGAGAGCCCAGCAGAGAGGCCCTGGGCAGTGCCACGGGCTGTCGGGAAAAGCTGTGAGGATTTCCAGCGCTGCATTGTCCCCATTCAGCTCTCATAGCCCATTTTTCTAGACAATTAATTAAATTAAGGACTGAGGGAGTGGGGCTGCAGTGCCCTGGGTGATGGCTCTTTGTTCTCCCAGCCGTGAGACCTTTGATTTCGATGACGACTGTGACAGTTTAACGTGGGAGGAGAACGAGGAAACGCTGCTGCTCTGGGAGGACTTCACCAACTGCAACCCCTCCATCGACCTCCAAGGAGAGGTGAGTTCATCCCTGTTATTTTCTCCAGCTCTTCTCTGCACAAACTCTCCCTCATCTACTCCTTGACAGCCATTTGAGCCTGTGGGTGTTGGACTGGTGTTCTAGTTTGCCACACAGACTGACTCTGATTTTAAAATCCTCTTAGTGCTTCCTCTCTGTGGCTGATTTGCAGTCTGTGCAATCACTTCATTGGCCAAACTTTACTTCCTTGGCTCCTTCAGAGTGAGTATTTAAAATACTGAGTGAGAGGTGAAGGATCCAAGGTGTCTGTTCCAGGCCCATCAGGGAATTTGTCACCCTTCAAAGCTTTCTCTAAAGTTCTGGGCTGACAGGAGGGAGGTTTAAATTTGATTTTAGGAAAAAATCCTTCCCTGTGAGGGTGAAGAGGGCCTGCTGTGGCTGCTCCATCCCTGGCAGTGCCCAAGGCCAGGCTGGATGGGTTTGGGAGCAGCCTGGGACAGTGGAAGGTGTCCTTGCCCATTGATGGGGTGGAATTAGGTGAACTTGAAGCTCCTTCCAGCCCAAACCAGTCTGGGATTCTGTGATCTTCCACAGCACCTCACTTTCTCTGTGAATTATCATTCCCACTTTATGATGAGAATGTGTGGAGTGCAGGACATGGGGTTGCAGAGCTGTTCCTGTGGGGAGCTGAGCAACCTTGGCATGGTCTGGGGAGGTGTTGAAGGGTGCAGATCCCATCCCAGACAAAGAACTTGTGGTTGCAGGGCCACAAAAAGCCCCAGGGATCCTCTGGACCCCTGAATCTTGGGCTTCCCTCAGCCCAGTCAGTGGGGATCTGCTGGCACTGGTGGATAATGAACAGCTTCCTTTTAATCCTGAAATCCCAGGGAAAGGCAGTTAATCCAGCCACTCTTAAACCAGCCTGGAGAGGGCTGGGGATGGCTGGGAATGGACTGGGAATGGGTTGGGGATGGCTGGGAATGGCTGGGAATGGCTGGGAATGGGTTGGGAATGGCTGGGAATGGGCTGGGGATGGCTGGGAATGACAAGGAATGGGCTAAGGAGGGACTGGGAATGACAGGGAAAGGACTGGGAATTGCAGGAAACAGTCTGGGAATAACTGGGAAGGGATGGGAATGGGCTGGGAATGACAGGGAATGGGCTGGGAATGGCTGGGGATGGCTGAGAATGGGCTGGGGATGGCTGGGAACAGCCTGGGAATGATGGAATGGCTGGGAATGGCAGGGAACAGCCTGGGAATGATGGAATGGCAGGGAACAGCCTGGGAATGATGGAATGGCTGGGAATGGCCGTGTTACTGCATCCTGAGCAGCACAGGGTGGGAGGTGGGAGGTGATCCCTCCCAGGCTGGGAAGATGCTGAGGCAGCAGCCTGGGGGATGTTTGGCTGCCAGGGCGTGTTCCTGTTCCACCTCCCTGCTCCTGGATCATCCATCCAGAGCTCAGGGAGCCTCTGGGGACTACTGGGAACTGCTGGGGCTGCAGAAACCACGGGGAGTGGCACAGGGATAACAGAGAGTGGCACCATAGGGATAACAGGGGCTGGAGAGTGGCACCATGGGGATAACAGAGAGTGGCACCATAGGGATAACAGAGAGTGGCACCATAGGGATAACAGGGGCTGGAGAGTGGCACCATGGGGATAACAGAGAGTGGCACCATAGGGATAACAGGGGCAGAGAGTGGCACAGGGATAACAGAGAGTGGCACCATAGGGATAACAGGGGCAGAGAGTGGCACAGGGATAACAGGAGCGGAATGGCACAGGGATAACAGAGTGGCACCATAGGGATAACAGGGACAGAGAGTGGCACCATAGGGATAACAGAGAGTGGCACCATAGGGATAACAGAGAGTGGCACCATAGGGACAATGGGGGCAGAGAGTGGCACAGGGATAACAGGGGCAGAGAATGGCACAGGGATAACAGAGAATGGCACCATAGGGATAACAGGGGCAGAGAGTGGCACAGGGATAACAGAGAGTGGCACCATAGGGATAACAGGGACAGAGAGTGGCACAGGGATAACAGAGAGTGGCACAGGGATAACAGGGACTGGAGAGTGGCACAGGGATAACAGGGGCAGAGAGTGGCACAGGGATAACAGGGACAGAGAGTGGCACAGGGATAACAGGGACTGGAGAGTGGCACAGGGGTAACAGAGAGTGGCACCATAGGGATAACGGGGGCAGAGAGTGGCACCATAGGGATAATGGGGGCAGAATGGCACAGGAATAACAGAGAGTGGCACCACAGGGATAACAGGGACAGAGAGTGGCACAGGGATAACAGGGACTGGAGAGTGGCACAGGGATAACAGAGAGTGGCACCATAGGGATAACAGGGACAGAGAGTGGCACAGGGATAACAGAGAGTGGCACCATAGGGATAACAGGGACAGAGAGTGGCACAGGGATAACAGAGAGTGGCACCATAGGGTTAATGGGGGCAGAGAGTGGCACCATAGGGATAACAGGAGCAGAGAGTGGCAGCGATAACGAGGAGAGGGAGAGTGGCAGGCTGATAACGAGCAGCCTGGTGCAGGAATTAATGAATTAATGACAGCTGATTTGCATAGCCGGGCGTGCCGGGCTAAGCACAGCAATAGCGCCGAGCCCAGGCCCCGCGCGGGGGAAACTCTAAAGATTTTAAGAAGCTTAAATCCTTCTAAATGAAAATTATACAAGGAAAGGGTAGATTTGGCTTGTAGATGGAGGTTCAGAATAAAGACTGCTCCGGCTGTGCCTGCTCTTTAACACGTGCTTTACATGCCTGAATCTTCCTTCCGTGGGTTTTATTCCTTTCAAGTTCTTACACGCTGCCCTCACCACCTTCTTTTATGACCTTCCTCCTTAAAGCTCTTCTGCATATAAAAGGATCAGAGGGATGATTCTTGTAACTCCAGGCTGCATAGCCTGGTGTGGGTACCAGGAATGAGCTCTGTAAATCTGCCACAGATGTGGCCAGAGCATGGAAACCCCATTAACACTCATTGGTGCAGTCGTGCTAAATTGAGGAGCATTTTTTAATGGAAAACTGAGGTGGTTGAAGGCTTGAAAGAGGGAACAGTGACATTGTGGTGCCTTTTTGGGCAGCACCAAGCAGCTCTGTGTGATGGGAGCCCAGACTGTGCTGTCAGTCCAAAGGAGGAGCTTTCCTGTGGGACTGCATTTGTTCCTGCTTTATCCAGCAGTGCAGGAATTCCAGTGGGAATCCATGCATGCACTGGGGAGTGATGATATGCAACTGGAAAATGAGAATTCCATTGCAAAGCTGGGAGTAGCAGCGTGGTCAGTGCAGGGAGAATTAAAAGTTTCATGTCTGGAGAGCAATTCCAGTCTGTCCAAGTGAGATCAGGCTGTGAAAGGCTCAGGAAAATCCAGGGGGCTGGTGCTTTGGAATGCAGCAGGTGCATGGGTTTAATTGCTGGAGCTTTGATCAGACCTTGCCTTTGTGTGTCCAGAGCTGTGGTCATGGCACAGAAATGTGTTTTCCTGGTATTCCAATTGAAGAAGAATATTCCTAGTCTGTGAAAGTGTCTTTAAAAAATCAGTGCAGGAAGGAACACAATAACCTGCATTTCCAGGGAGGTTAAATAAAATCTTCACTTATCTCCTGAATTCCTTTATTTCCTTGCTAATTTTTTGTGTCCTCCTCTCCCCTGCAGGAAGAAAACCTGGGAAACTTGATCCATGAGACAGAGTCTTTCTTCAAAACAAGAGACAAGGAATACCAGGAGACAATAGGGCAGATAGAGGTGAGGAAGGGGAGTTGTTCCTGATGGATGGACACAGCACAGAGGTGTCCCAGAGGGAAGCAGGAATGTCCATATATCCAACAATGCAAAGGCATTTCCCTCTGGTGTGCCCTGGGGATTTTTCTAAATGCCATTCTCTGGGCTGTTATTGCTCCATACTTCAGCACTGAGCATAAATCTGAGGCTGGTGGAGAGAGAACCTGCAGAACAAAGGGAATAAAACACATTATTTTTCTTTTCCCCTGCTTTGTTCTGCATGTCCACCCTCACCCTGGGAAATGCTTCCCAGGATGGGGCCTCACAGATGGCCAGAAACAGCAGCTGGAGCTTCTCAAAATCTCTGTCCTGCCTGGAGCTGCTTTCATTAGTGACTGCCTGTTGACAAACAAGGTGCCAAGAGCAGGAAGAGCCCTCCAGGGTGATATATGGCTTTTTTGAGCTAGGTCTTACAAGCTCTTGGAGATCTATATTACACTTAAGATAGTTCAGGTACTTTAGAAGGCATAAAATCAGCAGGATGGCTTTTGTGGTAGTGTTAGAAACAGAAAAGTTTTAATAAAAAGCCAAACCAGGGTTGTTCAGAACCAGTGTGGAGCTCTGACTGCCCTTCCTGGGCTCATGGGTGCCTTGGCAGTCAGGAGCAGTGAGTGAAATGGGCACTGTGGGGTGTTTGGGTGGGCTCTGGGCAGCTCAGGCAGTGTGAAGAGTGCAGGAAAAGGAAAGAAACGCAGGAAAAGTGGGATTGCTCCTCCCCTGAAGCTGATTCTTTGCCCTTCAGCTGGAACTGGCCACAGCCAAGAGCGACATGAACCGGCACCTGCACGAGTACATGGAGATGTGCAGCATGAAACGGGGCCTGGACGTGCAGATGGAAACCTGCAGGAGGCTGATCAAGGGCTCAGCTGACAGGTGAGGGCTCCTCTGCTGCCCCAGCAGCTCCCTCCTGCTCCTTCCAGCTCCCTCCTGCTCCCTCCTGCTCCCTCCTGCTCCCTCCTGCTCCTTCCAGCTCCTTCCAGCTCCCTCCTGCTCCCTCCTGCTCCCTCCTGCTCCCTCCTGCTCCCTCCTGCTCCTTCCAGCTCCTTCCTGCTCCCTCCTGCCCCTTCCTGCTCCCTCCTGCTCCCTCCAGCTCCCTCCAGCTCCCTCCTGCTCTTTCCAGCTCCTTCCAGCTCCTTCCAGCTCCTTCCTGCTCCCTCCTGCCCCTTCCTGCTCCCTCCTGCTCCCTCTAGCTCCCTCCTGCTCCCTCCTGCTCCCTCCTGCTCCCTCCCGCTCCCTCCCGCTCCCTCCCGCTCCCTCCTGCCCCTCCCTGCTCCTTCCTGCCCCTTCCAGCTCCTTCCAGCTCCTTCCAGCTCCTTCCTGCTCCTTCCTGCTCCTTCCTGCTCCCTCCTGCCCCTTCCTGCTCCCTCCTGCCCCTTCCTGCCCCTTCCTGCTCCCTCCTGCTCCCTCCTGCTCCCTCCAGCTCCCTCCAGCTCCCTCCTGCTCCCTCCTGCTCCCTCCTGCTCCCTCCTGCTCCCTCCTGCTCCCTCCTGCTCCCTCCTGCTCCCTCCTGCTCCTTCCAGCTCCTTCCAGCTCCTTCCAGCTCCTTCCTGCCCCTTCCTGCCCCTTCCTGCCCCTTCCTGCCCCTTCCTGCTCCCTCCTGCTCCCTCCTGCTCCCTCCTGCTCCCTCCTGCTCCCTCCTGCCCCTTCCTGCTCCCTCCTGCCCCTTCCAGCTCCTTCCAGCTCCTTCCTGCTCCTTCCAGCTCCCTCCTGCTCCTTCCAGCTCCTTCCAGCTCCTTCCTGCTCCCTCCTGCTCCCTCCTGCTCCCTCCTGCTCCCTCCTGCTCCCTCCTGCTCCCTCCTGCTCCCTCCTGCTCCCTCCTGCTGCAGCTCTGCATGCTGAGAATTTCAGCCTTTCTGTGCTGCCAGGCACTGACCCCCAGGAGAGCACTGCATTGACCTGAGGCCGTGGAAAAGCTTCCAGAATTGAGTGATAACACTGGGATTGTGGTTGATTAGAAGTGTGTCATATCACAGGGTGGAAAACTTAGAGTTTGGGCTTTTAGAATATAGTAATAAATATAGAGCAAGATGGAGGTTTTAGAGTGGAGGCTGCTCCTTCTTCTTCACTTTCTTCTTCACTTTCTTCTTCACCTTCTTCTTCACCTTCTTCTTCACCTTCTTCTTCACCTTCTTCTTCACCTTCTTCTTCACCTTCTTCTTCACCTTCTTCACCTTCTTCTTCCTTCTTCTCCATGGGTTTCAGTGGTATTTTCTAACTGGACAGAAAAGTCTGCATTGCAGACTTTGAGGGATCAATTATTGGGTTAAAAGTAAAAATAATTCAGGTGTAATTTCTTACTTGGACAGTTTAGCCTTAAAAGACCTTGCAGCAAAAGATTGTTGGCCATTTAGTGCCATGTTGGTGAAGAACTGCAGAACTCACTGCTGTGAGACTGTAACACTGATGAGAAATAATAAACACCTAAATCTGAACACAAACTATCAGCTCCAGTGCCTTCCATCCTGACCTCAGCAGAGGTAGGAAAGAAGGTGAAAACCAGCACATTCCTTCCTGGGTCTGATGCTGGAGAGGGCACCTGGAGCAGAGGCTGGACACTGTTACAGGAATAAAGTAGGGATTTATTAAAAGGCCTCCAAAGATACACCTTGGGCAGTGCAGGAGCCTGGCCCAGGCTACACCCAGGATGGACCATGGGGGATCAGTTTTCACACTTGATCAGTTTATTCCATTTGCATATTGTGGGTTAATTGTCCAATTACAGCTTCAGGTAATGAAGTCACATTCTCCCAGTTTGCTTCCCCCCAATTCACTTCTGTTTACACTTCTTGGGCCTGAAGCTGCAATAGTTCCCCTTGGTTCTGGGGCTGGAAAAGGAGAGGAGAACTTGCTAACACTCTGTGTGAAGTTCAGAGTTATACACAAATGCAGCACAGAATCTGAGAAATATTAAAGCTAAAACTTAAAGCATCAATTCCTGCCAGCTTGGGCTAAAGGCAACGCTGTCACTTGATGGCCTTGTCCTTTGGAGAATCTTGTGTCCCAGCTCAGCCCTGGAAGGGGGAGTGTGGAACAGCCCCAAGGGTTCAGCAGCTGCTCCTGAGCACAGGGAGCTCCAGCTCAGCTGGACTTCCAGTCTTTAACATCTCAGATTTAGAACTCTTAAAACCCCAAATTAAATCTCGACTCTGGACTTACATGAAGAACTTGTTTTTTAATCTTCTCATGTGTTAAGAACATTACACTATGAGGGATTTCTCTTATCTCTTGCTCAACCCCAGTAGAACAAGATGATAAACTTTCAATTTTCAGGGCTCTGGGTATTAGGGATGCTGAGAGTCTTTGCTCTCCATTTCCCCATCAGTAAACCTGGGACAGCCTCTGTGTTTGAGTGGGGGATGGCTGGGGTGGCACCTTGATTTTTCTGCTGATATTTCCTGTTTAGCCAAAAGTTTAATGTTATTAAAGGGGTTTTTGAATAGCTTGGGGAAATTCCAATGTTTAATGTTATTAAAGGGGTTTTTGAATAGTATTGGGAAGGGAAAGTGACTGTTTTCTTCTAAGACTTTTTTTTTCTTCCTTCAGTCATGGATATTTAACTTTTTGGCTGCACCTTTCCCTGTGTTTCCCTGCAGGAATTCTCCATCCCCCAGCTCTGTAGCCAGCAGTGACTCAGGAAACACAGATGAAATTCAGGATGATTTGGACAGAGAGACGGACGTGGAGCCCATGGTCAGCTGATAGAAGTGGGAGCATTCCAGTCCAGGGGGAGATGGAGAGAGAAGAAAAATTCCAAACCAATTGCTGGGGGAAAGGTGAAAGACTCGAGAGCCCCTGCAGAGGGACTCTGAGGACTCATTCCTACACGCATCCCCTCCCAGCCAAGGATTGGTGCTGTACATTTCTATTGTTCTACAAACCATAAATGCAGAGTCCTGTAGGGAAACACGGTGTTTTAATTGTGCCTTTGCCCCAAGCTGAGCCACTTTGAGCTCCAGTGGAATATTAATAGCAGGTGTTTTTATAAAATATATTATTAAAGAAAAACAAACCTACAAACAACCAAAGTTGTTGGCAGCAGAGGATGGTGCTGCAGAGGCTCTGGGTACTTCAATAAGCTGCTGGTTTTATTGAGCTGCTGCACTGATTGGCAAAAGCAACATTGGCAAAAAGAGCAGCAAAACCAAGACAATTGTGGTGCAATTACAAATGTCTGGCACAAGGAAAAAAAAATAAAGAATTGCCTCCAAATTGAACTGCACATGTTTAACAACAAGAGCGGGTTTGGAGTCAGCTCGCAGGGCGAAGCAGTTCTACAAAATTCAGAGGGTTTCCTTCATCCCACCTTCTGGGCTGAGGGAGCCTTTGGGATGTGTCCAAGGTTTCTTCTGGACTCCAGGACCTGGAGGAGCAGGACTCAGCTCGGTGGCAAAGCAGGGGGGCACAGGAGGGGTCACTGGGGGGGGACTATCACTGAGTAACTACTATGCAAAAACAACAAAAAAAGCTCGCCTTATTTCTATGGAATGTTTGGTCCCTGCTGGGCTACAGTTATCCCTTGGGAAAAGGAAAGCTAAACCCACATTTGCACACTTAGATGTCTGTAGAGCTTCTTTTGAGGTGGAATGTTGTATCACAATGCCTTTGTTTCCAGTGCTGGGTTAGGAGGGGAGTCAGCCCTGGTTTGTCTCTTTGTTCAGGGTTTTTTTTTTTAGTGTTTGCAGATTTTCCTTTGCAGACAGAGAAATAACTCCATTTTATGCTGCTTCCATGATGTGTAGGTGAAGCATCAGGATAAACTGACCTAGGTGTAGGCTGGAGACAGGACTTTGGGAGAGCTCCTGACCGCTGTTCTTGGGGAAAGCTGAGCACTGGGAAATGCTGTCATCCTTTTTAGGGCATGGTAAACTGAATCCCAAAGTGCTGCTGCCCTAGAGCTGGGGAGGAACAGCCACGTGCTTTCTCTGTGAGAAAGTGGCAGGACCTTGGCTTTGCCCATCTTTCTGCATTTTTACCCAGGAGAAGCAGCATCCAAGTCGGATCACGCGGTGGTGGCTGAGGAAACTCCAGCCCCACCGAGCTCTTCACGGTTAGAATGGGAATTGTAGCACCTCAGCCAGGTAAAAACAGGGTATAAACCTCAGCCAATAACTTTATGTTTGTTTTTAAATCAGGATTGAGAGCGTAGTTGATACTGCCCAAAGCCAGCTGTGGGGTTAAGCAGTGGTTGGAACTCAGAGTAAATTCCACATGTGTTTGTTTTGCCTGCCAGGAAATGCTGTGCAGGAGCAGTGCTAGGGCTGGACAGGGAAAATCCCAATTCCTGCAGCCTCTGTGTTAAAGAAAGGAAAGTGGCCAATCCTGTGAGCTTCCTGAGTGCTGTCCCCAAGCCTCTGGATCTCTGGAGCTGCACTGCAAGCAAGCAGCCAGTGCAGATCCTGCTTCTCCATTCCATGGAAAGCATGGGTGTCCTGGAAAATGCCTCATTCCTGGCTGGAACCCCTCAGTGTGGCATGACCATGGAGAGGGCAGGGCTTGGGGTGTTCCTGGGGGAAGGAACTGTGGGCACAGGAATGATTCCCCTCCTGTGCTGCTGCCTGGCTGTCAGCTCCTCCTCCTGCCTGGACACGGAGCAGCCTTGAGGCCACGTGGGTCAGAGGAGCTCCCTGAGCTTTCCAGGCTGGGAAGGAGGGAGCAGGCTGATCCCTCAGCATGCACAGAGTGCAGAGCCACAGCTGATGGCTTCTGTCCAAGGCCAAGGCTATTCCTGTGGGGGATCCAAGGCTATTCCTGTGGTGGATCCAAGGCTATTCCTGTGGTGGATCCAAGGCTATTCCTGTGGTGGATCCAAGGCTATTCCTGCGGTGGATCCAAGGATATTCCTGTGGTGGATCCAAGGCTATTCCTGTGGTGGATCCAAGGCTATTCCTGTGGTGGATCCAAGGATATTCCTGTGGTGGATCCAAGGATATTCCTGTGGTGGATCCAAGGATATTCCTGTGGTGTCCTTACTGGTGGCAATGCTCAGTGCAGAGTAGGTGACAACTCCTTGGCTCCTAGGGTGAGGGCCTTTCCAAAGCCTGGTCTGTCCTGTAAATAACTTTTCTCTGGAAGAGAAACCTCATTCCGAAGTGCTCATTCCTGTTATTTCTTAGGTGGCCAAAGTGGTAAATGTGATGTTCGCTAGGGCTGCAAGCTGGGGGTTGGGTAGAGGGGGATTTGGGTTTTTTTTTGGGCTGGGACTGCATGTTTGAAATCTGCAATTTGAAGGGTTTTGAAGGGTTTTGAACTTCAGCTGCTCCCGAGGAGCCTCTCCCGAGGCTGAGGAAGCGTCTGCCAAGTCTGGATGTCTGTGATGCTTCAGTGGCTGGGGCAGGCATTGCTCAGCACAGTGAATCAGCTCCTGGAGCCTGCCCCAGCTCCCTTCCTGGCTCCCTTCCTGCTGGGAACACTCCCGGAGCTGCCCCTGGCTCTGCCCTCACCCAGGAACGCTCCCGGAGCTGCCCCTGGCTCTGCCCTCACCCAGGAACGCTCCCAGAGCTGCCCCTGGCTCTGCCCTCACCCAGGAATGTTCCTGGAGCTGCCCCTGGCTCTGCCCTCACCCAGGAACGCTCCTGGAGCTGCCCCTGGCTCTGCCCTCACCCAGGAACGCTCCCAGAGCTGCCCCTGGCTCTGCCCTCACCCAGGAATGTTCCTGGAGCTGCCCCTGGCTCTGCCCTCACCCAGGAACGCTCCCAGAGCTGCCCCTGGCTCTGCCCTCACCCAGGAATGTTCCTGGAGCTGCCCCTGGCTCTGCCCTCACCCAGGAACGCTCCCAGAGCTGCCCCTGGCTCTGCCCTCACCTGGGAACGCTCCTGGAGCTGCCCCTGGCTCTGCCCTCACCCAGAACACTCCTGGAGCTGCCCCTGGCTCTGCCCTCACCCAGAACACTCCCAGAGCTGCTTCACCCCAGGAATGCCCCCAGCCCTGCCCCTGGCTGTCCCCTCATCCTGAAATGCTCCTGGCTCCATAGCCCCAGCAGCTGTTGAGGTTGTGCTTCCCTTCCACTCTGGGTTTGTTATTTTTCCCTAAAACTGAGGGTCCTGGTAGGAAAAAGGCTGAGTGTTCCCAAAGGGAGGAGCTGTTTTGCTGAGGGCAGGGAATTCCCACAGCTGGAATTGGGGTGTGAGGTGGGCAGGAGCACCCACAGAGGGTGCTGAGGGAATTCCCATATCAGGAATTGGGGTGTGAGATGGGGAGGAGCACCCACAGAGGGGGCTGAGGGAATTCCCATAGCAGGAATTGGGGTGTGAGATGGAGAGGAGCACCCACAGTGGGGGCTGAGGGAATTCCCATATCAGGAATTGGGGTGTGGGGTGGGCAGGAGCACCCACAGAGGGTGGGTGAGGGGGATGTGGGGTGTAGCAGAGGGTGTGGAACTCAGGTGCTCGGGGGTGATGTGTAGGACAGTAGAGGTTCCCGTGGGTGTTGGTGTCTTTCTGTAACCACATGTAATCCATTCCTAAAGCAGAAAAGGCGTTTTCATGCTCGGGGTCTATTTTCATTTAGGCTGGGCCAGCCTTTTGGGGCAGCTGGGGTTGGTCCTTGGGGGTTTTTGGGAGGTCGTTGGTTCCAAGTCCGGCCGTGCTGCTGCTCCTGCTCCGTGTGTGTGGCACCAGATCAAAGCTTGCCAGAAAAAAAAAATGAAAAAAAAAAGGAATTTAATTGTAAAAATGCTGGAAATGATTTTGATGACCTCTTTCTTTTTTCCTTTGTAAAGCTGTAAATACTTTATTTTTGTTTTCTATTCTTAATGCGGTGTCATATTGACACTTTTTTAGATTTACAGTCAGAAAATCCTCCTCATCGTTTCTCATTTTTTAAAAGGGGATTTCAAGGAAGCAAATTTTTTTGCTCGCTAGCAGTGTAATAATAGATCAAATTCCTAAACTGGGTTTGTACAAAAAATGTTTTCAGTAAACAAATGGCAGTTTGTGGATGCATGTTGTTCAAAAATGTCCAAAGAATAATGTGGTACAAATGTTTTCAAGAATAATGTGGTACAAACATGTTTTTCAAAGACTTAGTGATGATCATCTTAGTTCACACAAGGAAAAAAAGCAAAATTCTTTTAAAAAAAAATGTTTGGGGGGGAATGTAATGAAACTCATCTAAGCTAAATGTGTAATCTATTTATAAAAACACAGTATATATTCTATTTTTATCAGAGGTTTTTAAAGTGCAAACAGATTTCTGTTGGCAGATGCAATTGTTCCCTTGTAAAGTCTCTTCTGCTCTGATGGGACCCCCAAATTCTCTGATGGTTCCAGGAGTCAAGGTGGAAATAACCAGGACAGGTTTGGCTGTGGAGCACTCACAGGTGGCTTCCTGCAGGGGAGGCTGCAGCTTCAGCATCTCTTCTGCCTCTGCAGAATTGTTGCTGTGATTTCATTCCCTTCCCTGCAATTTTATTCCTCACTCCCGACTGGGAGGATGCTCCTGGAAAGGGTCAGGACCTCCTGGATCCCAGGAGCGTGGCAGGACAGGGGTTAAACTCTGCCTGGATAATAAAAAATTAACTACAAATTCTATTTGTACCTGTAGAAATTGGGATTAACTCAACAAAGCAAAACAACAGATGGGAATCGTGCCTGAATATGCATCCAGAGCTGCTTCTAAAGTGAGGTTATATTAATTTTCCTTTCCATGATCATTCCTGCCAGCAAAAACACGAGCTGGCTGTGGAAGGGCCGTGGGTGCTCCCAGAGCTGTTCCTGGTGTTTCCCTTGGCTCTGGGAACATGGGGTGGATGTTTGTGTTGGAAGAGCTGCAGAGCTGGGAGCTTTCACGTTCGAGTGCTTCATTTTAGAGCCGAGTGTTTCAGGAGTGATTGATCCTGGCTAAATTACGACATCCCAGCGCTTGCATGAGGCAGGGACACCCCAGGGAGGATTTCCCACCCTTGGCTTCAGGACTTTTGGGGTTTTTGTCCTTGTGCTCGGCTGCAGGGGAGCACACAGCCCTCAGAGCTCTTTGCCTCTGGGCTTGCCACCCCAGCGCTGGATTTTAGGCTTTGTAGTGGGATGTGTTTTGTGTCCCTGTGAGTTTTAACCGAGAAACAAAATTACCAAGGAGGCAGCAGGCGGTGTCCTGGTGGGAATAACAGCAGAGGGGAGCTGGGGGCACTGCCTGGGAATTCTCCATGGGAATGGGATCCCAGCCCCTCTCCCTGCACAGGGAACACCCAGGGCTGGGCCAGGCCCTTGGCAGAGCACTGAGGAAACACCTGAGCCTTCCCTCCTGTCTGTTTTTGTGTGAGTTCAGTGTCCACAGACCCTTCTGCGTTTGCAGGAGCCTTTCGAAGCTTCTCTTTTGAAGGAGCAATAAATTGTGTTTAAATATGGGTATTTGATTGCAGAAATCACCATTCCCCCCTAATCTGAGGCACTCCAACAGTGAAGCACTCGGGAAGGGGGTGCTTGTGGGTCTGGCCAGCTCCCTCTTTTGGGAAATGATGTTAAACAGCCTAAAACAGCCCCTGGAGTGGCTTCAAAGCGGTGTCACCTCTGTGGCAGCACAGCCCAGAGCACCACGGTGCCACAAACCCGGTGGAGCTGCCCAGACTGGCACCCCCAAAACCCCAAATTTCTGTTTTATTGGAGAGGGTTTGAGGGCGGTCCAAGCTCAGTCACTAAACCACGCTCCTTTGTGTAACCTGGTTTCAGCAAAAAACTCACAAACCAGTCCCTAAAACACCTTCCTGTGGTTAAAGTAAATGTAGCGACCTTCTGCCAAAAAAGATTATTTATTATTTATCGTGTTCGAGTGGGAGGTATTGATGCCTCTTCCCTCTTGCTGTGTCACTTCTTGTCCGTTCCTCTTTAGGTCACCTGAGAGTTTCTTTTATCCCCGTGACAATGAACTACTGATGGTGTGGGAACGCCCCTGGTTACCGTCCCCGTGTAAATACTGTGCTTTATATTCTGTATATTAGCTCATTTTAACAGAAAAGACTGGACTGATGATGCTGTTGGATGACCCCAGGTGGGGAAAGGCTGGAGGATGACCCAGCTCCCGGTCCTGGGGCTGGAATGGGACACCACCAGTGGATTTGGGACCACGAAACGCTTCGAGACTCCAATCCACGGCAGGAGGAGCCCTGAGAACATCCTCAGCCAGAGCCAGAACCACCCCATCTCCTCTGAGCTCGGCGGATTTGCTCCATTTTTCCTTTTTTTAGTGCCAAAACCGACCCCAGTGTCCCCTCCCAGGTGTGCTGGTGTCCAGCCCGTGTCCAGCCCTCCTCACCCTCCGTCCTGCCCGGGCCGGGGCTCAGCCCCCGCTGCCGGAGCTGCCCATGGAACAGGTCCCAGTCGGTCTCTGGTGACGATGAAAACCACAAAAAACTATAAAATAAATACCAAACTCCTGGTTGAACGGCTCCGCGTGTTCATTCTTGGGGTGGAAAACGCCTCTGAAGCAGAAGGATTTGGGTCTGGGGAGGGAGGGACCATCCTCATCACTGAAAATCCGCCCAGCCCAGGTGATTTGGGATCATAAAATAGCCCCAACTCCCCTCAAAATTAGGGTCCTTCAGCTGCAGCTCTTGAAACTTGCCTCTGCTTGGAAATTAAAGTACGCCCTGCACACCTCAGCCTCCTCCTGGCCCTGTGCCCCAGCCATGCCCCTCCTTTGGGTTAAAATCACCCATTTTTGGGTAATTCTCAGTTCCCAAAGGGATTCTCACTTGCTTTTCTCTTTCTCCCCGCCCAGGTCCTCTCGGGCGGCTCGGACCCGCCGCGCTCCGGGCGCAGTTCCAGCCGCTGCCTCTCCTCGGGCCGCTTTTGTTGTTGTTTTTTCCGAATTTCCCTTTTTTAAATGATTTTTGGCTCCTTCCCGCGCCCCGCCCCCTCCCACGTGCCGCGCGCGCCACCGCCCCCCGCTCCGGCCGCAACCATCCCCGCGCGGGGGGGGGACGCGACGCTGGGGACACCCCACGGGCACCCCGCGGGCAGGGGTGGGGGCAGGGCCAGCACCCTCACACACAGCGAGCGGCGGGCGCGGGGCTGCCCCTCCAGACCGCCGCACGCGGGGGTTTATTAATTTATTAATTAATCGATGGTTGCGTCTCCTCCCCGCCCCTCCCTCCCCCCGCGCGGTGGGTGGTGGCGGCCGCGGGCCGGGAGCGCGGCGGGGCCGGGATGTGGCGGCGGCTGCGGGCGCTGAGGGGCTGCGGGTGAGTGCGGGCTCCTTCCTTCCCTTCCCTTCCCTTCCCTTCCCTTCCCGCACCGTCCCCACGCGTGGGGCGGGCTCGGGCTCCGCTCGATCCGCGCTGCCGCTCTTGCATCGCCGGGAACTCTCCTGCTGCCAGCTGCGGGCACTGCCAGCCCTCAGTTCCCCTTGTTCCCCCCTCCTTCCTCCTTTTTCTGCCCTTGTTTCCCTCGTTTTTCCCCTTTGTTTTCTCCTTTCCCACCCGCCTTCCACAGTTTACCCCTTGTTTTCCCTTTTACCCTTGTTTTCACCTGTTTTCCGCTGCTTCCTCCTGGTTTTCCTCCTTTACCCCCCTTGCTTTCCCCCTTTTCTTCCCTGCCTTCCCCTTTTCTCCTTGTTTGCTCTTTTGTCTCCCCTTTTCCCCCTCGTTTGCCCCCTTTTCCCCCTCGTTTGCCCCCTTTTCCCCCTCGTTTGCCCCCTTTTCCCCCTCGTTTCCCCCCCTTTTCCCCCTCGTTTCCCCCCCTATTTCCCTCTCGTTTCCCCCCTTTTCCCTTCCTTTTCTCCCCTTTCCCCTTCGTTTTCCCCTCCTTTTTCTCCCATTTCCCCCTTTTCCCGGGCATTATCGCTGATCTGGGGTTCGTGGGGCTGGTCAGTGCCAAGGTCCGGTGATCCGGGGGCAGCTCAGGGTGCCCGTCCGGCTTTTGCCCCCTGGACTTTGCCAGGAGCCGGCGGAGCGCGGGGGTGTTGGAGCAGCCCGGGTCGATCCACAGCTCATTCCTTAAAATTCGATCCTGTGCCTCGTTCCTTAAAAATCCATCCTGTGCCTCGTTCCTTAAAAATCTGCCCTGTGCCTCGTTCCTTAAAAATGCCTTTCCCAGCGCTTTTTGCTGAGCGAGAGAAGCGGTGCTGGGCTGGGGGCGAGGGCCGAGGGCCGGGCTCGGCTCCCGGCTCTGGCATCCCCATCCAGTGGGAGGGATGGAGCAGGGGCTGGTTTGGGGGAGCAGCCCGGGACCGAGGTGTCCCCCGGGGATTGAGATGTCCCCGGGGCTGAGGTGTTCCCCGTGATTAAAGTGTCCCTCAGGATGGAGGTGTCCCCCGGGGATTGAGGTGTCCCCGGGGCTGAGGTGTCCCCCGGTGCTGGGGAAGGAGGGAATGGCAGAATTGCAGCGGTTCCTGTCCTGCCGTGTCACAGGCGGAGATGGCAGCACCGCCCGGCCATCCAGGTGACCAACGAGCCCATCCTGGAGTTCAAGCCGGGGAGCCCCGAGCGAGCGGCGCTCCAGAAGGTACCAGCGCCGGGATTTGGGGCTGGGAGGGCCCTGGGCTGTGCTGCAGGTGCTGCAGGGCACCCCAGGCTCTCCCTGGTGTGACAGCCCCATGCTGCCCAGCTCCTGCTCCTTCCCTGTGGGCACATCTGTGCCTCCTGTGGGCAGCCCATGCCCGCAGCCTGTTCCCAGTTCCCTCTGCCCTGGGAAGGGGGATGGAGGGCAGCTGGAGGGGCTGGGAGCTGCTCCCACCACGTTCTCCTCTCTGCCAGGCCCTGGCTGACCTGAAGGACAAGACCGAGGACATCCCGTGTGTCATCGGGGGGGAGGAGGTGTGGACCCCCACGGTGAGGTACCAGCTCTCGGTGAGTCAGGGGGCTCTCATTGGATGGGGGGTCCCTGCAGGAGGACCCTGGGACTGGTTCCTACAGAGCCTCTTCTTCTCTCCCCAGCCCTTTAACCATGCACACAAGGTGGCCAGGTACTGCTATGCCAGCAAGGTGAGTGCCCCTCTCTGTCCCCCCTCTTCCTGGCTGGTTTTTTGGGGAAGCAGCAGCACTTGGTTTAGCAAGTGCAATGCAATTTGTGAGCAGGGAGGCTCCAGGAGCATTTCCAAGCTCCAGGGATCCTGGAACAAACCCACCAGGAGCTGCAGACTCAGGGTTGTGATGGCACCACTGCTCTGTGCCTGGTGGGGAGTTACCCCTTGCTTTTCCCTGTGACCTGGTGGTGGGCAGTGTTGTTCTGTTTTTTTAAGATTTTCTAAGCCTTCTGATGTTGACATTCTTGTAGCAAACTTTCTCACACACTTCCTGTAAATAACTCATTGTTTTACATTCCTTTATAGAAGAAGAAAAAGTTGATAGACTGTTAGTCTGTCCAGTGTCATTAGAGAGGTGGCACTGTCACCCTCCAATCCACTGTCACTCTTAGAAAACTATAAATGTTAGAGTCAGAAAATAAACTTCCCTTTTTTCTTCACCTTGAGAACAGTGGTATGAGCTTGTGTTCTGTCACAGGCATCTTTTATGAAAAATCCTTTCCTTAAGATTTTTCCTCCTGAGAAGCTGAGAGGCCTCAGGAACAAAATGTACCCAATGGTTATCTGCTGCTGTGGAATGCAACAGGTGCATCTGGGATTGGTCTCATGTGGTTGTTTCTAATTAATGGCCAATCACAGCCCAGCTGGCTCAGACTCTCTGTCCGTGCCACAAACCTTTGTTATCATTCCTTTCTGTTCTTAGCTTAGCCAGCCTTCTGATGAAATCCTTTCTTCTATTCTTTTAGTATAGTTTTAATATAATATATATCATAAAATAATAAATCAAGCCTTCTAAAACATGGAGTCAGATCCTCGTCTCTTCCCTCATCCTCAAACCCCTGTGACACGGTCTCAGTGTTCTTTCATCCTATAACGACAGGGCAGGAGCCTGGAGAGGCTCCTCCTCCCTGCTGCCTTTTCCCCTTTGCCTCCACAGGAGCTCATTAACAAAGCCATTAACGCCGCCCTGGCAGCCAGGAAGGAGTGGGACCTGAAGCCTGTGCAGGACCGGGCTCAGATCTTCCTGAGGGCAGCTGACATGCTGAGCGGGCCGCGGAGAGCAGAAGTGCTGGCCAAGACCATGGTGGGGCAGGTAGGGATGGGCTTGGCTTGGAAAGCCAGGTGTCTGCTGAGGAAGGCAGGAGCCTCCCCTGAAATGGAAAATGTGAACCCCCTCCCACTCTGAATTGTTATAATTTTGAAATTAAGGGGCTCTCAGGCAAAGATATGGGAATAGGAATAACAGTTCTTTATTAGGAAAATTAAAAATACAAATGTAGTAGTACAAACAAAAAAAACCCAACAAACCCCAAAAAAAAACTATTGTCATAGTGAGAATCTGACCTGACACCCTGTGGGTCCGCCCCATCCCATGGGGGCTCAGCCCTCCTGCAGTGCCAGCTGTGGCTCTGCTGGAGCAGGGATCCTGCACAAGGGGGGAGTTTTCCTCTGCAGCTCCAGGGCTGCTGCAGATGGGCCTGGGCTCCCTCTGGCCATGCAGGGCAGCAGAAGCTGCTCCTCTGGCAATGCACTGGGCAAAGGCTGCCCTGGTGTCCCAAATCTCAGATTGTACCCAGGTAGGAATGCTCGGCTCCTCCCCTGGGTGCAGCATCTCCCCATGGGATGCTGGGATTGGATCAGCCCTGCAGGGACACTCAGTGGCCATGGACAGCAGAGATCTCCTGGAGGGAGGATTGGCTGTGGGAGAGATAAAGAAAACTGCCCCATGAGCAGAATATCCTGAATATCCCTCAGACCTCCCGTGGATGGGAGAGGGAGCTGGGAATGCTCCCCGTTCATCCCTGTGTCTCAGGTTGGAAATGGGTGTGTGTTTTCTGTTCCTATCTGTGGAGCAGTTACCTCCTGTTCCTTGGGCAGTTATCTGTGGGGTTTTGCCCCACTTCTAACAGATGGGAATAGAATACACAGCCCCATTTCCAGCCTAAGACAGGGGTGCTGCAGAAGCTGGGCTGAGCAGGAGGAGCAGGGCAGGAGGGGCTGCCAGGGTGGTTTTTGGCAGGGGGAATGGCTGGAGGTGCTCTGTGGGGGGATCCAGGCTGATCCTCACCCCTTGCTGCTCCTGGCAGCAGGATCAGCGTGAGGCTGTGCAGGAGGCCCCGTCCTTGGGAACTGAGCTTGGGAGGTGTCACCACATTTCTCATCACAGGGGAAATTCTCACCAAGAATATTTCTGGGTTTCACGTTCACAGGGAAAGCACAATTCTCACCAAGAATATTTCTGGGTTTCACGTTCTCTGAACCTCAGAGAAAGAAAAAAACAATTCTTATCATTTGCTGTGCCTGTGTTTGTGTAAAAGTAGAATGTAATATGGAGATTGTTCACCCACAGTGATGGTGGTTTGTTTCCTTGGCCTGTCAGGGCCAGGTGTGTGTGTGTGTGTGTTGGGACTGTTGGGTGACAGTCACGAGATTCTGTGCAGAGTTGAGTGCTTGGCAGATTCAGTTTAGATGTAATGTAATACAGTGTAATATAGTATAGATAATAAACTGTAATAAAGTAATTAATTAGGCTTCTGATATCAATGGAGTCAGATGCATCATTTCCTCTCCCTTGTCGGGGGGCATCCTGATTCCATAGAGGAGCACCCACAGCCAGCACTGCAGCATTGCTGCATTCCCTGTGTGCCCCATTGGTGCATCGCCCCGTGCCCCATTGCTGCATTCCCCATTGCTGCATTGCCCTGTGCCCCATTGCTGCATCCCCCCGTGCCCCATTGCTGCATCCCCCCGTGCCCCATTGCTGCATCCCCCCGTGCCCCATTGCTGCATCCCCCCGTGCCCCATTGCTGCATCGCCCCGTGCCCCATTGCTGCATCCCCCCGTGCCCCATTGCTGCATCGCCCCGTGCCCCATTGCTGCATCGCCCCGTGCCCCATTGCTGCATTGCCCCGTGCCCCATTGCTGCATTCCCCGTGCCCCATTGCTGCATCCCCCGTGCCCCCTTGCTGCATTCCCTGTGTGTCATTAGTGCATTCCTGCATGGGCCATTGCTGCATTCCCCCATGCCCCATTGCTGCATCCCCCATGCACCATTGCTGCATTCCCCACACCCCACTGTTGCATTCCCCATGCACCATTGCTGCATCCCCTGTGCACCCATTCCCCCATGCTCCATTGCTGCATTGCCCCATTGCTGCATTCCCCCGTGCACCACTGCCCCATGCTCCATTGCTGCATTGCCCCATTGCTGCATTGCCCCATGCACTGTTGCTGCATCCCCTCCCTGTCCCTGCAGGCCAAGACCGTGATCCAGGCCGAGATCGACGCCGCTGCCGAGCTCATCGACTTCTTCCGCTTCAACGCCAAGTACGCGCTGGAGCTGGAGCAGAGCCAGCCCCTGAGCGTGGACATCAGCACCAACTCCATGGTCTACCGGGGGCTGGAGGTGAGCTGGGCCCCTGCCCCGCGGGGTCACCCTGGGGGACAGCAGGGTCCCCATGTCCCTGTTCCCTGTGTCCCCGCAGGGCTTCGTGGCTGCCGTGTCCCCCTTCAACTTCACGGCCATCGGGGGCAACCTGGCGGGGGCTCCGGCGCTGATGGTGAGTGCAGGGGGACAGGGGGAGGGGACAGGGGACAGGAAATGGGGGCAGGGGGACGGGAAATGGGGGCAGGGTCACAGGATGGGGGGACAGGACAGGGGGGCAGGGTGGCAGGACACAGGGACAGGGCATAGGGAAAGAGCAGGGGGAAGAACAGGGGGCAGGGGGACAAGGGGACAGGGCAAGGGGGCAGGGTGACAGGAGAGGGGGACAGGGCAGGGGGATGAGGGGACAGGACAGGATCACAGGACAGGGGGGCAGGGGGATGGGATAGGGGGGCAGGGGGACAAGGGAACAGGGCAAGGGGGCAGGGGGATGGGACAGGGGGGCAGGACAAGGGAACAGGACAGGGTTGCAGGATGGGGGGACAGGACAAGGGGACAGGGTGGCAGACAGGACAGGGAGCAGGACACAGAGGGACAAGGGGGCAGGGGGACAGGACATGGGGTAGGGATACAGGGCAGGGTCACAGTACAGGGCCACAGGATGGGGGGGCAGGGTGGCAGGACACAGGGACAGGGCAGGGGGACACAGGGACAGGGCAGGGGGACACGGGGACAGGGCAGGGTGTCAGGACACAGGGACAGGGCAGGGGGACAAGGGGACAGGGCAGGGGACAGGACAGTCCAAGGAAAGGCTGGGGTGGGCAGGGGGGGAGCTGAGCCCCCCTGGGGCTGTTGCACAGACACTCCTGGGGCTGTTGGAGCCCTTGACCCCATCAGCATTTAGGCTTTAATTAAACACCCCAGGGTCTGGATTTCCAGTGTGATGGGAGAAGTGCTGGAAAAGCACAGATTCCCCAAACCTGCCTTGGGGTTTTTGTTGTGTCTTTTCCTTCCCAGGCTGGGTTTGGGATCTGGGAATGAACACAGCAGGGTTTGATTTCCTACCTGGGCTTGGAGTGCTGTCGGGACATGACAGTGGAACCAGTTTGTAGCTGCTCACATTCCTCTGGGATGACACTTTGTGGGTGCAGTGGGTGTGTTAGGGCCAAGGGCAGGACATGGCTCTGCCATTTAGCACTGACAGGTAGGAGAGCCCAGAAAGTCTGAAAAAATATATTAAAAAAAAAGGTACTGGTAAAAAGCATTTCTGCACATTCCCCTTTGTGTCCCAGCCCATGGAGCACAGGAGCTCCTGCCTCTGCAGGGTGGATTTTGGGGAAAGACTGTAATAACCTGGTGAATTTGGGCCAGGAATAATTAATTTATTGTTGTACTGGGATAGAAAAAAAACCAACAACAAATTGTCCTCAGCTCTTTGCTAATCAGGCTCAGATTTCCTGCTGGCCCCTAAGAGGCTGGGGAGTTTTTAATTTGGGAACATCACATTTAAAGCCACATTTGAGTCAAGCATTTGAACCTGTCACTGGGGCAGGACTGGGGGGGACAAGGAAAGAGTGAAGCCACTGTGGAGCTGGGAGGATTTCTGGGGAGAGAGGTGCCCAGGACCCCAGGGACACCCTTGGCTTTGGGGGATCTGGGGATGAGCTCATCCCAGAGCGGGTGAGCCCTGCTGGGATGGGACAAACCCCTGCTGGCAGCTCTGAGTGACAGCTGGGGACATCCCATGGCAGTGAGTTGCCCTGGGATGCTGCAGGGGGCTGGGATCTCTGCCCTGGGCTGGGGGCAGGACAGGACAGCAGCAGTGCCTGGGGAATCAGCAGCAGGGGACACCTGGAATTCCAGTCAGGGGAAAACGCTGCTTAATGGGGGAATGGTAATTACAACCCCAGTGAAAACACTGCTTAATGGGGGAATGGTAATTACAACCCCAGTGAAAACACTGCTTAATAGGGGAATGGTAATTAGAGCCCCAGAGTTTCTGTCCCCACGGGGGGTTGGACACTGGAGAGGTGCATGCAGTCAGTGCTGGCAATGGGATTTCCTTGGGATCAGAGCAGGCCAGGCTGCTGGGAATGCTGGGCCCAGCCTGGCCTGGATTTCCCAGCTGCTGCAGCTTCTGCAGGGCTCTGGCAGTGTTGGGAGTGGGGGACTGGGGAGCCCAGGGGCAGCTGTGCCCAGGGGAGAGCTGTGCCCAGGGAAGGAGCTGTGCCCATGGAAGGAGGAGCTGTACCCAGGGGAGAGCTGTTCCCATGGAAGGAGCTGTTCCCATGGAAGGAGCTGTTCCCATGGAAGGAGCTGTGCCCATGGAAGGAGCTGTGCCCAGGAAAGAGGTGTGCCCACGGGGGAGCTGTGCCCATGGAAGGAGCTGTGCCCAGGGAAGGAGGAGCTGTGCCCAGGGGAGAGCTGTGCCCAGGGGAGAGCTGTGCCCATGGAAGGAGCTGTGCCCACGGGGGAGCTGTGCCCATAGAAGGAGGAGCTGTGCCCACAGAAGGTGGAGCTGTGCCCATGGAAGGAGCTGTGCCCATGGAAGGAGGAGCTGTGCCCAGGGAAGGAGCTGTGCCCATGGAAGGAGGAGCTGTGCCCAGGGAAGGAGCTGTGCCCATGGAAGAAGGAGCTGTACCCATGGAAGGAGCTGTGCCCAGGGAAGGAGCTGTGCCGATGGAAGGAGGAGCTGTGCCCAGGGGAGAGCTGTGCCGATGGAAGGAGGAGCTGTGCCCAGGGAAGGAGCTGTGCCCATGGAAGGAGCTGTGCCCAGGGAGGAGCTGTGCCCAGGGAAGGAGCTGTGCCCTGGGAAGGAGCTGTGCCCATGGAAGGAGCTGTGCCCAGGGAAGGAGCTGTGCCAATGGAAGGAGCTGTGCCAGTGGAAGGAGGAGCTGTGCCCATGGAAGGAGGAGCTGTGCCCAGGAAGGAGCTGTGCCCATGGAAGGAGCTGTGCCCATGGAAGGAGCTGTGCCCTGGGAAGGAGCTGTGCCCAGGGAAGGAGCTGTGCCCAGGAAGGAGCTGTGCCCAGGAAGGAGCTGTGCCCATGGAAGGAGGAGCTGTGCCCAGGGAAGGAGCTGTGCCCAGGGAAGGAGGAGCTGTGCCCAGGGAAGGAGGAGCTGTGCCCAGGGAAGGAGCTGTGCCCATAGAAGGAGGAGCTGTGCCCAGGGAAGGAGCTGTGCCCAGGGAAGGAGGAGCTGTGCCCATGGAAGGAGCTGTGCCCAGGGAAGGAGCTGTGCCCAGGGAAGGAGCTGTGCCCATGGAAGAAGGAGCTGTGCCCAGGGAAGGAGCTGTGCCCTGGGAAGGAGCTGTGCCCATGGAAGAAGGAGCTGTACCAATGGAAGGAGCTGTGCCCAGGGAAGGAGGAGCTGTGCCCAGGGAAGGAGGAGCTGTGCCCAGGGAAGGAGGAGCTGTGCCCAGGGGAGTTTTTCCTGCACAGCAAATCCCTGGGAGCTGGAGTCAGGAGTCCAAAGCTGTGACCGTGTCACGGGGGTTTGAGGATGAGGGAAGAGATGAGGATCTGAGTCCATGTTTCAGAAGGCTGATTTATTATTTTATGATATATATTATATTTAAACTATACTAAAAGAAGAAAGGATTTCATCAGAAGCCCAGCTAAGAATAGAAAAAGAAAGAATGATAACAAAAGCTTGTGGCTCAGAGAGTCTGAGCCAGCTGAGTGTGATTGGCCATTAATTAGAAACAACCACATGAGCCCAATCCCAGATGCACCTGTTGCATTCCACAGCAGCAGATAACCATTGGTTACATTTTGTTCCTGAGGCCTCTCAGCTCCTCAGGAGGAGAAATCCTAAGGAAAGGATTTTTCAGAAAAGATGTGTGTGACACAAAGCTCCTGTTCCGGGCTGTGACCCCGTGCAGGGGAGGCTGAGCTGTGGGACAGGGGACAGGGACACGGGGCGGTCACAGGGAGCCCGTGGGGCCCAGGGCTGGGGTGGCACAGGGCCAAGGGGGCGTCACCAGGGGAGTTCTCCAGCCCCTGGCGCTGTTGGTGCCTGGTTAATCCAGCAGGAGCTTTGGTTTCACTGCCCTGCTGGCCCTGCCTGGGCTGGTGGCAGTGCTGGGGACATTCCCGTGTCCTGAGGCAGGAAGCAGGGCCTGGTTTCCAGCTCCTCTTGGGGAAGGCAGAGCTCAGCCCTGGAAGGGAGGGTGGGGAAGGCTGGCACAGCCACCTGGTGAGAGAAAAGGGGAGGATTTGTGCCCTCAGCTGAGCAGGGCACACCCAGCCCTGCCCAAACAGTGCTGGGGTGAGGGTGGTGCTGCCACCCTGGAAATGAAACTGGAGATGATTTTAGTGAAAGAGCAGATCTTTATTTGAAGGCCTTCAGGGGCAGTGATGGAAAGATGTCCACAAAAGCCCACCCCACAGGGATGAGGACATTTTTACAGGATTTAGGAAATCAGCATCATTGATAAAAAGCACCAATTAGGAGGATAAGTGGTGATGCAGTCCCCCCCCGGTCTGGAGCACTCCTCAGCACTGGCTGTGCTCTGCCCATGAAATAATATCATATTTATATATAAACATAAGAATATCCCAAGAGTTGTTCTCACCTTTGGTTCCCTGGAAGAACCAACACAGCACTGGGGCCTTGTACCCCTGGGGCTTGGAGTTTGGGGATTTTTGTCTTTCTGCCTCAGGAAAGGCCATGGAAAAGTATTGGGAAATGCAGTCACTAATCCAGCAGGCTACAGAGCCACACATGAGTGTGGAGAATATATGGAATAATATAGGGAATATATGGAATAATAGGGAACACAGAAAAGAAATAAAGGCTGTGTGTCCATGAAATATCCCAAGAGTTGTTCCCACCTTTGGTTCCCAGGCAGAGCCAAGGAAGAACCAACTCCACTGGCTTGGAGTTTTGGGATTTTTGTCTTTCTGCCTCAGGAAAGGCCATGGAAAAGTACTGGGAAATGCAGTCACTAATCCAACAGGCAACAGAGCTACACATCAGTGTGGAGAGTATATGGAATAATAGGGAACACAGAAAAGAAATAAAGGCTGTGTGTCCATGAAATATCCCAAGAGTTGTTCCCACCTTTGGTTCCCTGGAAGAGCCAAGACAGCCCTGGGGCCTTGTACCCCTGAGGCTTGGGGAAAGGCTGTGGAAAAGTACTGGGAAATGTCACTAATCCAACAGAGCCACACGTGTGTGGGGAATATATGGAATAATATAGGGAATATATGGAATAATAGGGAACACAGAAATAAAGGCTGTGTGTCCCCGAGGTGCCACCTCTCTGGGACAGCTTCCAGGGAGTTCAGCTGTCCCTGCTGAGGTGTTTGTGGTGTGTCCCCAGTGACACGGCCCTGTGAGGTGTTCTGTGTGTCCCCAGTGACACTGCCCTGCTGTGACAGGGCCCTGTGAGGTGTTTGTGGTGTGTCCCCAGTGACACGGCCCTGTGAGGTGTTCTGTGTGTCCCCAGTGACACGGCCCTGCTGTGACATGGCCCTGTGAGGTGTTGTGTGTGTCCCCAGTGACACGGCCCTGCTGTGACATGGCCCTGTGAGGTGTTGTGTGTGTCCCCAGTGACACAGCCCTGCTGTGACATGGTCCTGTGAGGTGTTTTGTCCCCAGTGACACGGCCCTGTGAGGTGTTTGTGCTGTGTCCCCAGTGACATGGCCCTGCTGTGACACGGCCCTGTGAGGTGTTGTGTCCCCAGGGGAACGTGGTGCTCTGGAAGCCCAGTGACACGGCCCTGTGAGGTGTTGTGTGTGTCCCCAGTGACACAGCCCTGTGAGGTGTTTGTGCTGTGTCCCCAGTGACACGACCCTGTGAGGTGTTGTGTGTGTGTCCCCAGGGGAACGTGGTGCTCTGGAAGCCCAGTGACACGGCCCTGTGAGGTGTTTGTGGTGTGTCCCCAGTGACACAGCCCTGCTGTGACACGGCCCTGTGAGGTGTTTTGTCCCCAGGGGAATGTGGTGCTCTGGAAGCCCAGTGACACGGCCCTGCTCTCCAGCTACGCCGTCTACAGGATCCTGCTGGAGGCGGGGCTGCCGCCCAACGTGGTGCAGTTCGTGCCCTCGGACGGCCCCGAGTTTGGGGACACTGTCACCAGCTCCGAGCACTTCTGTGGCCTCAACTTCACCGGCAGCGTGCCGTAGGTTGGGGACAGGGAGGGGCTGGGGGCTCCAATGGGGACAGGAGGGACAGGGAGGGGCTGGGGGCTCCAATGGGAACTGAGGACAGGGAGGGGCTGGGGGCTCCAATGGGAACTGAGGACAGGGAGGGGCTGGGGGCTCCCTGAGGGCAGGGAGGGGCTGGGGCCTCTCTGGGGACAGGGGGACAGGGAGGGGTGGGGGGCTCCTCTGGGAACTGGGGGGACAGGGCAGGGCTGGGGGCTCCAATGGGAACTGAGGACAGGGAGGGGTTGGGGGCTCCAATGGGAACTGAGGACAGGGAGGGGTTGGGGGCTCCAATGGGGACAGGGGGACAGGGAGGGGTTGGGGGCTCCAATGGGGACAGGGGGACAGGGAGGGGCTGGGGGCTCCAATGGGGACAGGGGGACAGGGAGGGGCTGGGGGCTCCAATGGGGACAGGGGGAGGGCAGAGAGGGGCTGGGGGCTCCAATGGGTACAGGGGGACAGGGAGGGGCTGGGGGCTCCAATGGGGACAGGGGGAGGGCAGGGAAGGGGCTGGGGGCTCCAATGGGAACTGAGGACAGGGAGGGGCTGGGGGCTCCAATGGGGACAAGGGGGACAGGGAGGGGTTGGGGGCTCCTCCTGGCACTGGATGGGCTGCAGCAGCTGGCAGGGCGTGGTTGCATGATTACATGGAAACAGGGCCTTCAAAGTGGTGACAAAAAGGGGCTGAGCTGGGGTTTGGTGCTGGGAGAGGAGTGGTTTTGGCTTTGGGGCTGAGCTCTGGGCACAGGAACAGCCAGAGTGGCAGGGACACTCCCAGGGGTGCTGTGGGTGGGTTTGTACCCCAGGGTGGGTTTGTACCCCAGGGTGGGTTTGGTTTGTACCCCAGGTGGGTTTGGTTTGTACCCCAGGTGGGTTTGGTTTGTCCCCCACATGAGTTTGCCCTCCAGGTGGTTTGGTTTGTACCCCAGGGTGGGTTTGGTTTGCTTCCAGTGTGGGTTTAGTTTGCCCCCACGTGGGTTGGGTTTGCATCCCAGGGTGGGTTTTTTACCCCAGTTGGGTTTGGTTTTCCCCCCAGATGGGTTTGGTTTGCCCCCTTGGTGGGTTTGCACTCCAGATGGGTTTGGTTCCCCCCCAGGTGGGTTTTGCCCTCTGGTGGGTTTGGTTTGTGCCCCAGGTGGGTTTTGTACCCCAACTGGGTTTGGTTTTCCCCCCAGGTGGGTTTGGTTTGCCCCTTGGTGGGTTTTGTATCCCAGGTGGGTTTGGTTTGGCCCCCTGGATGAGTTTGCACCCCAGGTGGATTTTGTACCCCAGTTAGGTTTGGTTTCCCCCCAGGTGGGTTTTGTACCCCAATTGGGTTTGATTTCCCCCCAGCTGGGTTTGGTTTCCCCCCAGGTGGGTTTTGTACCCCAATTGGGTTTGATTTCCCCCCAGCTGGGTTTGGTTTCCCCCCAGGTGGGTTTTGTACCCCAATTGGGTTTGATTTCCCCCCAGCTGGGTTTGGTTTCCCCCCAGGTGGGTTTTGTACCCCAGTTGGGTTTGATTTCCCCCCAGCTGGGTTTGCCCCCTGGGCTCTGGCTGTGTCCCATGGGGTGTCAGAGGTGCTGAGGGGTCCCTGCAGGGGCTGTCAGACCCCTCCCCAGGCCGGGCCATGCTCTGCTGAGCAGGGCCTGCCCAGCTGGGAGCTCACAGCTCGCGTTGTGCTGGTGCCTGAGCCTCCTGCTGCGAGGCCATTTCCATTTTTATTGTTTTCCAGCTCAGGGGTTTGTCACAGTCAGGCCTGAAGGGAAGGGGGGAAAGGGGAGGAACAGAAACTTCTGGATGCTCTCTGCATACCTCTCCCTGCAACAGTTTATTTTTTATTTTTAAAGCCGTGGAGCTGCTGTGTGGAGCCTTTGTTTGATACCTGTGCTCCAGTCCCACTGCCCTGTGCAGGGCAGCCCTTTTCTGGGGGGCTGTCCCATCAGGCCATCCCTCTTTTTGGGGGGTTTCCCATCAGGGAAACATTTTTGGGGGATGTCCCATCAGAGCATCCCATTTTTAGGGTGTTCCACATCAGGGCATCCCTTTTTCTGGAGGGTTTCCTATTAGGGCATCCCTTTTTCTGGAGGGTTTCCTATTAGGGCATCCCTTTTTGGAGGGGGTTTCCCATTAGGGGATCCCTTTTCTGGGTGATTTCCCATCGAGCCATCCCTTTTTTTGGGTGGGGGGGCTTCCCATCCTTCTTTTTTATGGAGTTTCCCATCAGAGCATCCCTTTTTTAGGAGATTTCCCAGCAGGGCATCCCTCTTTTTGGGGGATTTCTCATCCCTCTTTTTTGTGACGTTTCCCATCAGAGCATCCCTTTTTTAGGAGATTTCCCAGGAGGGCATCCCTCTTTTTGGGAGGCTTCCCATCTCTTTTTTTGTAGGGTTACCCATCAGAGCATCCCTTTTTTAGGGGATTTCCCATCAGGGCATCCCTTTATTTAGGGTGTTCCACATTGGGCCATCCTTCTTTTTGGGAGATTTCCCATCCCTCTTTTTTGTTGAGTTTCCCATCAGAACATCCCTTTTTTAGAAGATTTCCCATCATGGCATCCCTTTTTGGGGGGGGGGGATTTCCCATCCCTTTTCTTAGAGGGTTTCCCATCAGAGCATCTCTTTTTTGGGGGCCTTCCCCATTGGGTCATCTCTCTTTTTGGGGGACTTCCCATCCCTTTTTTTGGAGGGTTTCCCATCAGAGCATCCCTTTTTTAGGGGATTTCCCATCAGGGCATTCCTTTTTTTGGGGGGATTTCCCATCCCTCTTTTTTGTGGAGTTTCCCATCAAAGCATCCCTTTTTTGGAGGGTTTCCCATTAGGGCATCCTTTTTTGGGGGGATTTCCCATCAGTTTTTTAGGAAATATTCCATCAGGGCATCACTTTTTTGGGGTTTTTCCCATCAAGCCATCCCTTTTTTTGGGTGGGGGGGCTTCCCATCCTTCTCTTTTATGGAGTTTCCCATCAGGGCATTCCTTTTTTAGGAGATTTCCCATCAGGGCATTCCTTTTTTTAGGAGATTTCCCATCATTTTTTTGGGGGGATTTCTTATCCCTTTCTTTGGAGGGTTACCCATCAGAGCATCCCTTTTTTAGGGGATTTCCTATCAGGGCATCCCTCTTTTTGGGGGACTTCCCATCCCTTTTGTTTGGAGGGTTACCCATCGGAGCATCCCTTTTTTAGGAGATTTTCCATCAGGGCATTCCTTTTTTGGGGGGAATTCCCATCCCTCTTTTTTGTGGACTTTCCCATCAGGGCATTCTTTTTTTGGAGGATTTCCCATCCCTTTTCTGGGAGGGTTACCCATCAGAGCATCCCTTTTTTAGGAGATTTCCCATCAGGGCATCCCTCTTTTTGAGGGACTTCCCATCCCTTTTTTTTTGGAGGGTTACCCATCGGAGCATCCCTTTTTTAGGAGATTTCCCATCTCTTTTCTGGGAGAGTTTCCCATCAGAGCATCTCTTTTTTGGGGGGCTTCCCCATTGGGTCATCCCTCTTTTTGGGGGACTTCCCATCCCTTTTTTAGGAGATTTCCCAGGAGGGCATCCCTCTTTTTGGGGGATTTCTCATCCCTTTTTTTGGAGGGTTTCCCATCAGGGCATTCCTTTTTGGGGGGATTTCCCATCAGGGCATTCCTTTTTTTAGGAGATTTCCCATCATTTTTTTGGGGGACTTCCCATCCCTTTTTTTTGGAGGGTTACCCATCGGAGCATCCCTTTTTTAGGAGATTTCCCAGCAGGGCATCCCTCTTTTTGGGGGATTTCTCATCCCTTTTTTTGGAGGGTTTCCCATCAGGGCATTCCTTTTTGGGGGGATTTCCCATCAGGGCATTCCTTTTTTAGATTTCCCATCATTTTTTTGGGGGGATTTCCCATCCCTTTTTTTGGAGGGCTACCCATCGGAGCATCCCTTTTTTAGGGGATTTCCTATCAGGGCATTCCTTTTTTGGGGGACTTCCTATCCCTTTTTTAGGAGATTTCCCATCAGGGCATCCCTCTTTTTGTGGGATTTCTCATCCCTCTTTTTTGTGACGTTTCCCATCAGAGCATCCCTTTTTTAGGAGATTTCCCATCCCTTTTTTTGTAGGCTTTCCCATCAGGGCATCCCTTTTTTAGGCGATTTCCCATCACGGCATTCTTTTTTTGGGGGATTTCCCATCAGGGCATCCCTTTTTTGGGGGACTTCCCATCCCTTTTTTAGGAGATTTCCCATCAGAGCATCCCTTTTTTGGGGGGATTTCCCATCATTTTTTTGGGGGGGGGATTTCCCATCCCTTTTTTTAGAGGGTTTCCCATCAGGTCCCAGCACCCTGTGTGCAGTGCCCTGAGCAGCCTCTCCCTGTGTTCCAGAACGTTCCGGCGGCTCTGGAAGCAGGTCTCGGATAACCTGGAGCGCTACCGCAACTTCCCACGCCTGGCTGGAGGTACCAGCCCCCCCTGCCCCTTTGTTTGTTTGTTTTTTGCTTCATAGAACCACAGAATAGCTTGAGTTGGAAGGGACCCACGAGGATCAGCCAAGTCCAGCTCCTGGCGCTGCCCAGGCCAATCCCAAGAACCCCACCCTGTTCCTGGGAGCATCCTCCAAACTCTTCCTGAGCTCTGCCGGGCTCTGTGCTCTGCCCATTCCCTGGGGAGCCCCCAGCCACCCTCTGGGTGAAGAACCTTGAAAATCCGACCTAAACCTGCCCTGATACAGCTCCAGGCCATTCCCTCGGGTCACCAGAGAGGGGATCAGTGTCAGTGCCTGCCCCTCTCGTCTCCCTTCAGTCTCCTCCAGGCTGAACAATCCAGGTGGCCTCAGCCTCTCCTCATCAGCTTCCCCTCCAGACCTGTCACTCCCTTTGCAGCCCTCCTTTGGATGCTCTCTAATACATTTAAATCCTTCTTTTGGGGCACCCAAAACTGCCCCCTGGATTCAGGGCTCGGGGGGCAGCTCCTCCTGTGCCAGGGGAGGAGAGGGGCAGCATTCCCACCCCTGAGGGCAGGAAATCCCTGGATATTCAGAGCTGTGGGGGTGGCACAAGGTGGGATTTTAGGGTGGGGAGGTGGTGGTTGGACCCCAACGTTTGGGAATTGAGGTTGGTCCCTTTGGTCCCTTTTCCATGGGTTCCATCTGCCTGCTCCAGGGTTGTGCCCCTGTGCTCACGGCTCTTCCTGTCCTGATGCCTTTTGGGGCTGCCTAAAAACAGAGCCAGACGAAATCAGGGGAATTGAGAGCAGTTCTGTTCATTGAAGGGCCCCCTCAGGTGCATCTCAGGCAGGGGCTGCACCCAAAACTGGACCACGGCTCACGGGATTTCACACTTTGATAACTTTGGTCCATTTGCATGTTGGGGGTTAATCCTCCAATTACAGCTTCAGCTAATGAAGCCATTCACCCCAAGTTTGCTCCCCCAGCTCCCTTTTGTTGAATCTCTGGGGGCCTGAGGCAGTGAGGTGTCCTTGCCTGCCAGGCCTGGAGAGGAATTGTTGTGTCTGCCCCAAACGGGAGAACAGCAGCTGGCACTGCGTGTGGGGTTTGGAGTTACACACTGAAGAACTGCAGCGTCACAAATACGTGGAAAATATAAAATATATTTTATATAAAAATATTTTATTATATTATATATAAACATCATTATTTATATATGTCATTATATATAAACATATACAGACATCAGTTTCCCTCTAATTATATATATAATATTATAATATATGTAAACATCATTATACATTTATAGATATCATTATATATGAACATATATATATGTTTATTATTTTATCATTATATATTAAACATATATATAGTCATCAGTTTCCCTCTAATTATAGATAGAAAAATTTATATTATATATTATATTATATATATCATTATATATAAACATATATAGACATCACTTACCCTCTAATTATAAATATAATATTATAGTATATTAGATCATCATTATATATATTTAAATATTTATAGATAGTATTAAATATAAACATATATAAATATCAGTTCCCCTCTAATTATATAGATATAGATATATAAATATATATAATATCATATTATATATGAACATCATTATATATATTTATAGATATCATTATATATAAACATATTTATAGACATCAGATATTATATTATATTATATTATATTATATTATATTATATTATATTATATTATATTATATTATATTATATTATATTATATTATATTATATATCATCATTATATCTATATTTATATATAGATATAATTATATATAAACATATATAGACATCACTTCCCCTCTAATTATATATAATATAATATAATATTATAGTATATTATAACATCATTATATATATTTAAATATTTATAGATATTATTATATATAAACATATATAAATATCAGTTCCCCTCTAATTATATAGATATATAAATATATATAATATCATATTATATTTTAACATCATTATATTATATTATATTATATTATATTATATTATATTATATTATATTATATTATATTATATTATATTATATTATATTATATTATATTATATTATATTATATTATATAATATAATATTATAGTATATTATAACATCATTATATATATTTATAGATATAATATCATACTATATATGAACATCATTATATATATTTATATATTTATAGATATCATGATATATAAACATTTATAGACATCAGTTCCTATAGTATATTATAGTATATTACATTATAGTATATTATAGTATAGTATGTTATAGTATATTATAGTATATAATCTATATTTATATTTATAATCTCATTTATAGTATTTTCTATATTTATATGTGCTTACATCTAAACACATACACAGACATCATTTCCCCTGTACCCCCCGGAGCAGGGCAGAGCCCCAGCCCCATTCCGGGCTCTGCCCCGCCCTGGCAGCTCCTCCCGTGCCCTTTTCGGTCCCGCAGAGTGCGGCGGGAAGAACTTCCACGTGCTGCACCGCTCGGCGGACGTGGGCAGCGCGGTGCACGGGACCCTGCGCTCGGCCTTCGAGTTCGGCGGGCAGAAATGCTCGGCCTGCTCGCGGCTCTACGCGCCCGCCTCGCTGTGGCCCCACATCAAAGAGAAGCTGCTGGAGGAGCACGGCAAGATCAAAGTGGGAGATGTGAGCCGAGCTGCCGGGCTGCTGAAGGGCTTTGCGGCTCAGCGGGAGGCTGATGGGATTAGGGGCTGCGGGAACCGGCTGCTAATTCCCATTGAACCGAGCTTTTCATCCCCCCCTCCGCCCCGCAGCTCCTGGCCCTGATTAGAAATTAACTTGTAGCCGCTCTGCGGAGAGGGCTGGGCCGGCTCTGCCGCAGCTCCCGGGACACGGGGAAGGGTTTGGGGGAGCTGAGGGAGCTCTGGGGTGCAGGGAGAGCTCTCATCCCCTCCTTTCTGCCTCCCACAGCCCACCCAGGACTTTGGGACCTTCTTCTCGGCCGTGATCGATGACAAGGTGAGCCCAGAGCAGCCCCAGGTTGGGGCAAAAGCGGGGACAGGGATCAGGGTGAGCCCAGAGCAGCCCCAAGTTGGGGCAAAAGCGGGGACAGGGATCAGGGTGAGCCCAGAGCAGCCCCAGGTTGGGGCAAAAGCGGGGACAGGGATCAGGGTGAGCCCAGAGCAGCCCCAAGTTGGGGCAAAAGCGGGGACAGGGATCAGGGTGAGCCCAGAGCAGCCCCAGGTGGGGTTTGCTGCAGAAATGGGGACAGGGATCAGGGTGAGCCCAGAGCAGCCCCAGGTTGGGGCAGAAGTGGGGACAGGGATCAGGGTGAGCCCAGAGCAGCCCCAGGTTGGGGCAAAAGCGGGAACAGGGATCAGGGTGAGCCCAGAGCTGCCCCAGGTTGGGGCAGAAGTGGGGACAGGGATCAGGGTGAGCCCAGAGCAGCCCCAGGTTGGGGCAAAAGCAGGGACAGGGATCAGGGTGAGCCCAGAGCAGCCCCAGGTTGGGGCAAAAGTGGGGACAGGGATCAGGGTGAGCCCAGAGCAGCCCCAGGTTGGGGCAAAATTGGGGACAGGGATCAGGATGAGCCCAGAGCTGCCCCAGGTTGGGGCAAAAGCAGGGACAGGGATCAGGGTGAGCCCAGAGCTGCCCCAGGTTGGGACAAAAGTGGGGACAGGGATCAGGGTGAGCCCAGAGCAGCCCCAGGTGGGGTTTGCTGCAGAAATGGGGACAGTGTGAGCCCAGAGCAGCCCCAGGTGGGGTTTGCTGCCCAAGTGGGGACAGGGATCAGCTGGAGCTGCCTGGTGGCTGAGTCTTGTGTGTCCTGCTGGTGAAAATTTGGGAATTTCTCCCAGAAATCGTCCTGGCCTGAGGGTTTTGTGTGCATTCCCTGCTCCTGCTCCTCCTCCTGAGCCAGGAGGGCACTGAGAGCAGAGTGTCCTGAGAGGAGTGACCCAGACCCCCTCACAGACCCCAAAACCCCCTTTAAATACCCAAACGCCCTTTCAGACCCCCAAACACCCTTTCAGACCCCAAACCCCCCTTCCAGACCCCCAAATGCCCTTTTAAACCCCCAAACCTCCTTGCAGACCCCAAACCCCCTCTTTTCCTGTCATCCCTGACCCAAACCCCTCATTTTAAATCCCCAAACCCGCCTTCCAGACCCCCAAACCCCCTCATTTCCTGTCAGTCCCAACCCAGACCCCAAACCCCCCTTTTAAACCCTAAAGCCGCCTTGCAGACCCCAAACCCCCCTTTTAAACCCTAAAGCCGCCTTGCAGACCCCAAACCTCCCTTAAACCCCCAAACCCCCCCTTTAAACCCCCAGACCTCCCTTAAACCCCCTCGTTTCCTGTCAGTCCCAACCCAAACCCCCTTTCAACCCAGACCCCCCTTTTAAGCCCCCAAACCCTCCTTTTACACCCCCAGACCTCCCTTGCAGACCCCAAATCACTCTTTTAAACCCCCAAACCCCCTTTAAAACCCCCAGACCCCCCCTTGCAGACACCAAACCCCCCTTTTACACTCCCAAACCCCCTTTTAAGCCCCCAAACCCCCCTTTTAAACCCCCAGACGCTCCTTTTAAGGCCCCAAAACCCCCTTTTAAACCCTAAAACCGCCCTTCCAGACCCCAAACCCCCCTTTACACCCCCAGACCCCCCTCATCTCCTGTCAGTCCCAACCCAAACCCCCTTTTAAGGCCCCAAAACCCCTTTCTAAGACCCCAGACCCCCCTTTTAAGACCCCAAACTCTCCTTTTACACCCCCAGACCTCCCTTGCAGACCCCAAACCCCCCTTTTAAACCCCCAAACCCCCCTCATTTCCTGTCAGTCCCAACCCAAACCCCCTTTTAAGACCCCAAACCCCCCTTTAAAACCCTCAGACCCCCCCTTGCAGACCCCAAACCCCCCTTTTACACTCCCAAACCCCCTTTTAAGCCCTGAAACCCCTCTTTTAAACCCCCAAACCCCCCTTTAAAGCCCCCAAACCCCCTTGCAGACCCCCCAGCCCCCCTTGCAGCCCCAGCCCCATGCCCTGTCCCTGTCCCAGTCCTTTGCCAGGATCAAGGGCTGGCTCCAGCATGCCCACAGCTCCCCCAACCTCACGGTGCTGGCGGGCGGCGGCTGCGACGACAGCGTGGGCTTCTACGTGGAGCCCTGCATCGTGGAGAGCAGGGACCCCCGGGACCCCATCATGAGAGAGGTGAGGGGGAGCCAGTCCCTGATCCCTGTGGGGAAACCTGGGAGCCAGTCCCTGATCCCTGTGGGGAAACCTGGAGCCAGTCCCAAATCCCGGTGGGGAAACCTGGGATATCCAATCCCAAATCCCTGTGGGGAAACCTGGAGCCAGTCCCAAATCCCTGTGGGGAAACCTGGAGCCAGTCCCAAATCCCTGTGGGGAAACCTGGGAGCCAGTCCCAAATCCCTGTGGGGAAACCTGGGAGCCAGTCCCAAATCCCTGTGGGGAAACCTGGAGCCAGTCCCAAATCCCTGTGGGGAAACCTGGGACCCCATCATGAGAGAGGTGAGGGAGAGCCAGTCCCAAATCCCTGTGGGGAAACCTGGAGCCAGTCCCTGATCCCTGTGGGGAAACCTGGGAGCCAGTCCCAAATCCCTGTGGGGAAACCTGGGAGCCAGTCCCTGATCCCTGTGGGGACACCTGGGATATCCAGTCCCAAATCCCTGTGGGGAAACCTGGGAGCCAGTCCCAAATCCCTGTGGGGAAACCTGGGATATCCAATCCCAAATCCCTGTGGGACCCCATCATGAGAGAGGTGAGGGGGATCCCTGTCCCAAATCCCTGTGGGGAAACCTGGGATATCCAATCCCAAATCCTTGTGGGGAAACCTGGGAGCCAGTCCCAAATCCCTGTGGGACCCCATCCCAAATCCCTGTGGGGCCCCGGGGACCCCATCATGAGACAGGTGAGGGGGACCGAGTCCCAAATCCCTGTGGGGAAACCTGGGACCCCATCCCAAATCCCGGTGGGGAAACCTGGGACCCCATCCCAAATCCCGGTGGGGAAACCTGGGATCCAATCCCAAATCCCTGTGGGACCCCATCATGAGAGAGGTGAGGGGGATCCAGTCCCTAATCCCTGTGGGGAAACCTGGAGCCAGTCCCAAATCCCTGTGGGGAAACCTGGGATATCCAATCCCAAATCCTTGTGGGGAAACCTGGGATATCCAAACCCAAATCCCTGTGGGGAAACCTGGAGCCAGTCCCAAATCCCTGTGGGGAAACCTGGAGCCAGTCCCAAATCCCTGTGGGGAAACCTGGGACCCCATCATGAGAGAGGTGACGGGGAGCCAGTCCCAAATCCCTGTGGGGAAACCTGGAGCCAGTCCCTGATCCCTGTGGGGAAACCTGGGATATCCAATCCCAAATCCTTTTGGGGAAACCTGGGAGCCAGTCCCTGATCCCTGTGGGGAAACCTGGGAGCCAGTCCCTGATCCCTGTGGGGAAACCTGGAGCCAGTCCCAAATCCCTGTGGGGAAACCTGGGACCCAGTCCCAAATCCCTGTGGGGAAACCTGGGACCCAGTCCCAAATCCCTGTGGGGAAACCTGGGACCCCATCATGAGAGAGGTGAGGGGGAGCCAGTCCCTGATCCCTGTGGGGAAACCTGGGACCCAGTCCCAAATCCCTGTGGGACTCCATCATGAGAGAGGTGAGGGGGACCCAGTCCCAAATCCCGGTGGGGAAACCTGGGATATCCAATCCCAAATCCCTGTGGGACTCCATCATGAGAGAGGTGAGGGGGATCCCCGTCCCAAATCCCTGTGGGGAAACCTGAGACATCCAATCCCAAATCCCTGTGGGGAAACCTGGGATATCCAATCCCAAATCCCTGTGGGGACACCTGGCCCCCAATCCCAAATCCCTGTGGGGAAACCTGGGACATCCAATCCCAAATCCTTGTGGGGAAACCTGGGATATCCAATCCCAAATCCCTGTGGGGAAACCTGGGACCCAATCCCAAATCCCTGTGGGACCCCATCATGAGAGAGGTGAGGGGGATCCCTGTCCCAAATCCCTGTGGGGAAACCTGGGAGCCAGTCCCAAATCCCTGTGGGGAAACCTGGGAGCCAGTCCCAAATCCCTGTGGGACCCCCGGGACCCCATCATGAGAGAGGTGAGGGGGACCCAGTCCCAAATCCCTGTGGGGAAACCTGGGACCCCATCCCAAATCCTTTGGGGACTCCATCCCAAATCTCCATGGGACCCCATCCCAAATCCTTTGGGGACTCCATCCCAAATCTCCATGGGACCCCATCCCAAATCCCTGCAGAGACCCCTGGGACCCCATCATGAGAGAGATGTGTGGGGACCCCATCCCAAATCCCTGTGGGGAACCCTGGGACCCTATCCCAAACCCCTGTGGGACCCCATCCCAGATCCCTGCAGGGTAACCTGGAGCCCATCCTAAATCCCTGCAGACCCCCTCATGAGAGAGGTGTGGGGGGATCCCCCTCCCAGATCCCTGTGGGACCCCATCCCAAATCCCTATGAGGACCCCCAGGACCCCATAATGAGGGAGGTGGGGGATCCCATCCCAAATCCCTGTGGGGCAACTTGGAACCCCATCCCAAATCCCTATGGGGATCCCATCACAAGGGAGGTGTGGGGGATCCCATCCCAAATCCCTGTGGGACCCCACCCCCAATCCCTGCTCTGGGAGGGCTCCCCCAGGAATGGGTTCCTGCATTGGGGTCAGGCTCTTTGGGGTGGGGCAGCTCCTGCTCCTTCCTGGGGCTGATCCCGGCCTTTGGGTGGAGATTTTGGGGTTGATCCTCATGGGGTGTGTTGGTTTTTTGGGGTCAATCCTGACGGTTTGTGGTGTTTTCTGAACACCCAGGAAATTTTTGGGCCCATCCTTATGGGGTGTGTGGGTTTTTGGGCCCAATCCTGATGGCTTGTATGGGGTTTTTGGGTCCAGTCCTGACAGGGTGTATGGGGTTTTTGGGTCCAATCCTGACAGGGTGTATGGGGTTTTTGGGGCCAATCCTGATGGCTTGTATGGGATTTTTGGGTCCAATCCTGACAGGGTGTATGGGGGTTTTGGGTCCAATCCTGACAGGGTGTATGGGGTTTTTGGGTCCAATCCTGATGGCTTGTATGGGGTTTTTGGGCCCAATCCTGACAGGGTGTATGGGATTTTTGGGGCCAATCCTGACAGGGTGTATGGGATTTTTGGGTCCAATCCTGATGGCTTGTATGGAATTTTTGGGTCCAGTCCTGACAGGGTGTATGGGATTTTTGGGGCCAATCCTGACAGGGTGTATGGGGTTTTTGGGGCCAATCCTGATGGTTTGTGGCATTTTCTGGGCTCCAGGAGATTTTGGGGCCAATCCTGAGAGTGGGAGTTTATTGGGGCCAATCCTCAGAATTTGTGTTGTTCTTTGGCTTCCCAGGAGATTTTGGGGCCAATCCTGAAATGGTGTGTGGGTTTTGGGGTTGATCCTAATGGTTTGTGTGGCTTTTTTGGGGCAAATCCTCAGGATTTGTGTTGTTCTTTGGGCTCCAGGAGATTTTGGGGCCAATCCTGACAGTTTGTGGTGTTTCCTGCATTCCCAGGAGATTTTCAGGCTGATCCTGATGGGGTGTGTGGGTTTTGGGGCTGATCCTTGCAGTCTGTATGGGTTTTTTGGGGTCAATCCTGATGGCTTGTATTATGCTTTGGGCTCCAGGAGATTTTGGGACTGATCCTGATGGTTTTTGGAGCCGATCCTGACAATTTGTGGGATTTTCTGAACTCCCAGGACATTTTTGGACTGATCCTTATGGGGTGTGTGGGTTTTTGGGGCCAATCCTGATGCTTTGTGATACTTTCTGGGCTCCAGGAGTTTTTCAGGCCCATCCTGATGGTCTTTATGGGGTTTTTTGGGGCCAATCCTGATGGGTTTTGGTACTTTCTGCATTCCCAGGAGATTTTCAGGCCCATCCTGACAGTTTGTGTGGGTTTTTTGGGCTCCAGGAGATTTTGGGGCCAATCCTGACAGTGTGTGTGGGGTTTTTGGGGCCAATCCTGACAGTTTGTGTGGGGTTTTTGGGCTCCAGGAGATTTTGGGGCCAATCCTGATGGGTTTTGGTACTTTCTGCATTCCCAGGAGATTTTTGGGCCCATCCTGACAGGGTGTGTAGGTTTTTTGGGGCCCATCCTGACAGTTTGTGGTGTTTCCTTCATTCCCAGATTTTCAGGCTGATCCTGACAGGGTGTGATGGTTTTGGGGCTGATCCTGACAGTGTGTATGGGGTTTTTTTGGGCCAATCCTGACGGGTTTTGGTACTTTCTGCATTCCCAGGAGATTTTCGGGCCCATCCTGATGGTCTTTATGGGTTTTTTGGGGCAGATCCTGACGGTTTTTGATACTTTCTGCATTCCCAGGAGATTCTGGGCCCATCCTGGCAGGGTGTGTGGGTTTATGGGGCCGATCCTGACGGTGTCTATGGGTTTTTGGGGTCAGTTCTGACGGTCTGTGGTGTTCCCTGCCTCCCCAGGAGATCTTCGGGCCGATCCTGACGGTGTTCGTGTACCCCGACGATCGGTACCGGGAGGTGCTGGAGCTCATCGACAGCTCCACCCCCTACGGCCTCACGGGGGCGATCTTCGCCCAGGATAAGTGAGTCCCAAAACTCCCGAAAATTCCCCCAAAAAGCAGCTGAGGGTGCTTTTCCCATCTGCACTGAGCCACGGATCTCCCTTCCTATCTCCCTTCCTATCTCCTTTCCTATTCCTTCCTTCCTTCCTTCCTTCCTTCCTTCCTTCCTTCCTTCCTTCCTTCCTTCCTTCCTTCCTTCCTTCCTTCCTTCCTTCCTTCCTTCCTTCCTTCCTTCCTTCCTTCCTTCCTTCCCCCTTTTCCTTCCCCCTTTTCCTTCCCCCTTTTCCTTCCCCCTTTTCCTTCCCCCTTTTCCTTCCCCCTTTTCCTTCCCCCTTTTCCTTCCCCCTTTTCCTTCCCCCTTTTCCTTCCCCCTTTTCCTTCCCCCTTTTCCTTCCCCCTTTTCCTTCCCCCTTTTCCTTCCCCCTTTTCCTTCCCCCTTTTCCTTCCCCCTTTTCCTTCCCCCTTTTCCTTCCCCCTTTTCCTTCCCCCTTTTCCTTCCCCCTTTTCCTTTCCTTCCTTCTGCTGCTCCTCCTGCAAGGAGGGAAAGGGATGATTTGGAAGTTCAGCTTAGTTCATTTTTTGGGGTTTCTTAACCCAAAAAAAATCTTTTTTTTCAGTGAGGAATTATCCCATATGAATGTTTGGAGCACATGGGGGTGAACCCATGGTGTCACCTCAGAGAGAATGACCCAAAATTGTCACAGAACTCTGGGCTGGTCGGGGCTGGAGGGGCCTTAGAGCTGATCCAGGCCCTCCCTGGCAGGGCAGGGACACCTCCCACTGTCCCAGGGAGCTCCAAACCCTCCAGCCTGGCCTGGGACACTGCCAGGGGTGGGGCAGCCACAGCTCCTCTGGATAGTGAGGGATAACAACCTTTGCTTTATAACCATGAACTGAAAACAGAGAGAAAAAAACCCCAAAGCAGGGAAATGCAGGGGCTGTGTGTGTGTGTGTGAAACCCCTGAGGGCAGGAACTGAGCATGAGGGGACCCAAACCCCTCTGGAGGGGGCATAAACCCCTGGAGGGGACCCAGACTCCTCTAGAGGGGGCACAGACCCATCTGGAGGGGGCACAGACCCTGATGGAGGGAGCACGGAGCCATCTGGAGGGCTCCAGACCCCTCTGGAGGTGGCACAAACTCCCCTGGAGGTGGCACAAACCCCTCTGGAGTGAGCACAGACCCCTCTGGAGGTGGCACAAACTCCCCTGGAGGGGGCACAAACCCCTCTGGAGGGCTCCAAACCCCTCTGGAGTGAGCACAGACCCCTCTGGAGGGGGCACAAACTCCCCTGGAGGGGACACAAGCTCCCCTCCGTGTCCCTCCTGTCCCTCCGTGTCCCTCCTGCAGCCCAAGCCCCTGTGTGCTCAGTGTGGTGGCTCTGCAGGCGCTGGGCTGTGCTCAGGCTGTCCCTGTCCCTGTCCCTGTCCCTGTCCCTGCAGGGCTGCCATCCAGGAGTCCCTCCGGCTGCTGCGCCACGCCGCCGGCAACGTCTACATCAACGACAAATCCACGGGGGCCGTGGTGGCCCAGCAGCCCTTCGGGGGCTCCCGCATCTCAGGTGACACCCGCGCTGCTGGCCAGCTCCCCCGTGTCCCTCCTGTCCCTCCTGTCCCTGTGTCCCTGTGTCCCTCCATGTCCCTCCATGTCCCTCCATGTCCCTCCATGTCCCTCCTGTCCCTCCATGTCCCTCCTGTCCCTGTGTCCCTCCTGTCCCTCCATGTCCCTCCATGTCCCTCCATGTCCCTCCTGTCCCTCCATGTCCCTCCATGTCCCTCCATGTCCCTCCTGTCCTCCATATCCCTCCTGTCCCTCCTTGTCCCCATCCCTGCCTGTGTCCCTCCCACCCCTCCACATCCCTCCTGTGCTCAGTGTCCCTTGTCCCTCAGTGTCCTTCCCATCCCTCCTTGTCCCTCCATGTCCCTCCTGTGCCCTGTGTCCCTCCTGTCTCTCCATGTCCTTTGTTCCTCCTCTTCCTCCATGTCCCTCCTGTCCCTCCATGTCCCTTCTGTCCTCTGTGTCCTGTCCCTGCCATCCTCCATGTCCTTCCATGTCCCTGTCCCTTCTCCCTCCCATCCCTGTGTCCCTCCACATCCCTGTCCCGTGTCCCTCCCGTCCCTGTGTCCCTCCATGTCCCTGTCCCGTGTCCTTCCCATCCCTGTGTCCCTCCATGTCCCTGTCCCTTGTCCCTCCTGTCCCTGTGTCCCTCCATGTCCCTGTCCCGTGTCCCTCCCATCCCTGTGTCCCTCCATGTCCTTCCTGTCCTCCATATCCCTCTGTATCCCTCCTGTCCCTGTGCATCCCTCCTGTCCCTCCTTGTCCCCTGTATCCCTCCCACCCCTCCCCATCTCTCCTATGCTCTGTGTCCCTTGTCCCTCAGTGTCTGTCCCATCCCTCCATGTCTCTCCTGTCCCCTTCCCATCTCTCTACATCCCTCCATGTCCCTCCATGTCCCTCCCATTCCTTGTGTCCTGTGTCCCTCCCATCCTCCATGTCCCTCAGTGTCCATCCCATCTCTCCATGTCCCTCCTGTGCTCCTTGTCCTTCCATGTCCCTCCTGTTCCGTGTCCCTCCCACCCTTCTCTGTCCCTCCATGTCCCCATCCTCTGTGTCAGTGTCCCTCCTGTTCCCTCCATGTCCCCTGTGTCCCTCTGTGTCCTTCCCATCCCTCCATGTCCCTCCCATCTCTCTGTGTCCCTCCTGTGCTGTGTCCCTTGTTCTGTGTGTCCCTCCTGTCCTGTCCCTCCTGCACCTTCTGTCCCTCCTGTCCCTTGTCCCTCCATGTCCCCATCCTCTGTGTCCCTCCTGTATCTCCTGTCCTTCTGTGTCCCTCCCATCCTTCTGTGTCCCCCCTGTCCCTCTGTGTCCCTCCCATCCCTCTCTGTCCCTCTTTGTCCCTTCTGTAACCCGTGTCCCTCCATGTCCCTCCTGTCCCTCCTGTCCCTTGTGTCCCTCCATGTCCCCATCCTCTGTGTCCCTCCTGTATCTCCTGTTCCCTGTGTGTCCCTCCTGTCCCTCTGTGTCCCTCTTGTGCCCCATGTCCTTCCATCTCCCCATCCTCTGTGTCCCTCTTGTGCCCCTCAGGTCCCTCCTGTCCTTTGTGTCCTTCTGTGTCCCCATCCTCTGTGTGCCTCTGTTTCCCTCCCATCCCTCTGTGTCCCCTCTGTACCCCGTGTCCCTCCATGTCCTCCCATCCCTCTGTGTCCCTCCGTGTCCCTGCCACCCTCGTGGTGTCACCGTTGCTCTGTGCTGTCCCCACAGGTACCAATGACAAGCCCGGGGGTCCCCATTACCTGCTGCGCTGGACGTCCCCTCAGGCCATCAAGGAGACGCACGTGCCCCTGGGGGACTGGCGCTACCCCTACATGCAGTGACCTGGGGACAGCCTGGGGACGCTGCCACCCCTTCACAGCACTCACACTACTGACCCCAACCCCCTCCCCTCCCGGGAGAGCTTTCAAAAAGGAAAAAAGAAAAACAAAAAAAAACAAAAACCAAAAGCGTTGTTCAATGGTAAAGCTCAGAGCTCCTGTGGTGTCCTGGGTTGGGTGGCACTTGGGGACATGAGGGTGAGTGTGGCACTGGTTGGATTTGGTGACTTTAAAGGTCTTTTCCAACCTCAGTGGTTCTGTGTCAGCATGCTTAATTAGGTTATTAATTAATTAAGGGGTGGCTGCAGAGGCACAGCTGGACCCAGCTCCCTTTTCCTCCTGGTTCTCCCATCCCCAGCGTGGTTCCCTCTCCACGGGGCTGAGCAGGGTCAGAGCAGGAGCTGAGATTGTCCCTGTCACCTGTACCCAGCCATGTCCCTCCCTGTCCCCAGCAGCCCCAATCCCGGGGTGTGCAGGGCAGCCAGGCTGGCTCTGTCCCCTGGGCTGGGCTTTGTCCCAGCCTGAGCCCCCTCACACCCCTGGGCTGGGCTTTGTCCCAGCCTGAGCCCCCTCACACCCCTGGGCTGGGCTTTGTCCCAGCCTGAGCCCCCTCACACCCCTGGGCTGGGCTTTGTCCCAGCCTGAGCCCCCTCACACCCCTGGGCTGGGCTTTGTCCCAGCCTGAGCCCCCTCACACCCCTGGGCTGGGCTTTGTCCCAGCCTGAGCCCCCTCACACCCCTGGGCTGGGCAGGAGCCTCGAGCCAAGACAGGGCAGCTCTGGAGAGGGCAGCTCTGGTGCTGCCTGGAGTGAGCTCCAGCGCCTTAGCCCAGTTCCCATCCTAGTCCCATCCCAATCTCAGCCCCAGCCCCATCTCAGCCTTGCCCCAGCCCCATTCCAGCCCCATCCCCATCCCAACCCCATCCCCATCCCCATCCCCATCTCAGCCCCATCCCATCCCCATCCCAGCCCCTCAGCCCTCCCAGCTGGGCTCAGGCTGGCACAGGGCAGCCTCAGCTCCCCCTTTTGCCCAGCTTTGCCCCTGGGGCCAAGGCCAGGCTGGCCCTGCTCTGCCATCCCCGGGTGTGCCCTGGCAGGAGGGGAGAGCTGCTGGGACTGGGGGACCAGGGAATGGCCAGGGAGTGTCCAGGGAATGGCCAGGGAGTGTCCAGGGAGTGTCCAGGGAATGTCCAGGGGATGGCCAGGGAGTGTCCAGGGAATGTCCAGGGGATGGCCAGGGAGTGTCCAGGGAATGTCCAGGGGATGGCCAGGGAATGTCCAGGGAGTGTCCAGGGAGTGTCCAGGGGATGGCCAGGGGATGGCCAGGGGATGGCCAGGGAATGTCCAGGGAGTGTCCAGGGAGTGTCCAGGGAGTGTCCAGGGAATGTCCAGGGGATGGCCAGGGAATGGCCAGGGAGTGTCCAGGGAATGTCCTGCTCCAGCTGCCTGGGGAGGGGAGGAACCTTCCCTGCCACCCCCCCTGTGAGGGGCTGGGGCTGCAGGGGCTCTGGGAGCTGCAGGGAATTGCAGGAGCTGCAGGGAATTGCAGGAGCTCTGGGAGCTGCAGGGAATTGCAGGAGCTGCAGGGAATTGCAGGGGCTGCAGGGAATTGCAGGGGCTGCAGGGAATTGCAGGGGCTGCAGGGAATTGCAGGAGCTCTGGGAGCTGCAGGGAATTGCAGGAGCTGCAGCCCTCCCACCCTGGGAGCTGCTGTCCCACCCAAGCCCAGCCCCAGGGCTCTTCCAAGACCAGGCCTTAAACCAGTCCTCATACCTGGCCTTAAACCAAGAGTTAAATCAAGTGTTAAACCAGAAAATAAATCAGGCCTTAAACCAGGAGTTAAAATTAAACCAGGCCTTAAACCAGGAGATAAACCAGGTGTTAAACCAGGAGTTAAAATTAAACCAGGAGTTAAATCAGGCCTAAAGTCAGGACTTAAAACAAGGAGATAAACCAGGAGATAAAATTAAACCAGTCCTTAAATCAGGCCTAAAATCAGGACTTAAATCAGGAGATAAAGCAGGAGTTAAATCAGGCCTAAAATCAGGACTTAAATTAAACCAGGAGATAAACCAATAGATAAGCCAGGCGTTAAACCAATAGATAAGCCAGGCATTAAACCAGGAGTTAAAATTATACCAGTCCTTAAATCAGGCCTAAAATCAGGATTTAAACCAGGCCTTAAACGAGGAGTTAAACGAGGAGTTAAACCAGGCCTTAAGTCAGGAGATAAACCAGGCCTTAAACGAGGAGTTAAACGAGGAGTTAAAGCAGGCCTTAAGCCAGGAAATAAACCAGGCCTTAAGCCCGGAGTTCCACCAGGCCTTAAACCAGGAGTTACCCAGGCCTTAAGCCAGGAGTTCCCCAGGCCGGAGCCTGGGCTCTCCCCAGCCAGGCTCGGTGGGAGCTGCAGCGTGAGCAGGAGCAGAGCTCTGGAACACCCGGCCCTGCTCCTCCAGCTCAGCTCTAATTCACAGAGCTGTTTGTTTCTAACCCCTAGGATTAATTACTGCTCAATTAACTGCTCAATTAGCAGCGTTTGCAGCCCTGGCAGGTGAGCCCTGGGTGTGTGCAGGGCTGCAGGAGTGGCTGGAGCTGCTCTGCATCCTGGCTCAGCTGGAGAAATGTGCAATAAATTCATTTTCAAGGCTCTTTGCGTTGATTTATGAGTGATTTCTGTGGGTTGCTGTCAGATAAAGAGTGAGAGGGGCTCAGCAGTGGGGACCTTTCAATAAAACCAACCCAGCTTTGCATTTTCTGCTGCTATGGGGTTCCCCTGCTTGGGGAGAGAGGCAGGAAAAGGAGGAGGGGCCTCGTTCAGAATCCCGGGATGGTTTGGGTTGGAGGGACCTCAAAGCCCCTCCAGTGCCACCCCTGCCATGGCAGGGACACCTTCCCCTGTCCCAGGTGCTCCCAGCCCCAGTGTCCAGCCTGGCCTTGGGATCCAGGGGCAGCCCCAGCTGCTCTGGGCACCCTGTGCCAGGCCCTGCCCACCCTGCCAGGGAACAATTCCTGCCCCAAACCCCATCCCACCCTGCCCCAAATCCCATCCATCCCTGCCCCAAATCCCATCCATCCCTGCCCCTTTCAGCTTTAACCACCCCCTTGGCCTCATCTCTGTCACTCCAAACCTGGGCACTGCCTGCTGGGAGGGCACGAGGGAGCCCCAAACCCACCCCAAACCCCAGGCAGGCAGAGAGAACTCCACACTCTGGGAGGGAGAGCACCCCAAATCCTCAGCAGGCAGGAGAGAGCCCCAAACCCACCCCAAAGCCCCCAGAGGGAGGAGAGACCCCAAACCCACCCCAAACCCTGGAAAGGAGAACCCCAAACTCCAGCAGGTAGGAGGGAGCCCCAAACCCCTGTCAGGAAGGAGAGAGAGCCCCAAATCCACCCCAAACCCCGGCAGAGAGGAGAGAGTGTTCCAAACCCACCCCAAACCCTGGAAGGGAGAACCCCAAATCTACCTCAAACCCCTGGAGGGAGGAGAGAGACCCAAACCCACCCCAAACCCTGGAAAGGAGAACCTCAAAGCCACCCCAAACCCCCAGCAATGCGGAGAGAGAACCCCAAAGCCCAGAAAGGAGAGCCCCAAACCCACCCCAAACCCAGCAGGAAGGGCAGGGCCCTGCCCTGGCTGCCAGAACTGTCCCCAAACCATCACCCAGGTGGGGTCCCAGCCCTGTCCCCTCCTGTCCCCCCAGTTTGGGACCAGCCCCTCCCGACCCTTCCCGGCCTCAGCTCCTTTCACGCCTCAGGGCCGGGTGTCAAGTGGATTTTGGAGCCTTAACTCTGAATTTCATGGCTTTTGTGGCTCCACATCAGGCCCCTAATGCCCTTCAAAGCTCGGCTTGTCCAGGCTGACAAACGCCAGGGACAGGGGGGGCTCAGGGGGCTCCAGGGACCCCAAAAAGGAGCAGCAGCAGGGCTGGGGTGTCCAGCAGGGCTCCAGCCCCATTCCCAGCACATCCCAGAGCTGGGAGCAGGGCAGGAGGGTGAGCCAGGCTTGGCTGGGAAGGGGCAGAATTTCTCTGGATGAATGGCAGATTTTCCCAGGAGAACTGGCAAATTTTCCCTGGAGAAATGGCAAATTTTCCCTGGATAAATGGCAAATTTTCCCTGGATAAGCAACAGATTTTCCCTGGAATAGTGGCAGATTTTCCCTGGGATAAATAGTAGATTTTCCCTGGATGTGTTAGGTTTTCCCTGGGTAAGTGCCAGGTTTTTTCCTGGGATAAAGGGCAGATTTTCCCTGGATAAAGGGCAGATTTTCCCAGTGAAACTGGCAAATTTTCCCTGGAAAAGTGGCAGGTTTTCCCTGGAAGTGGCAGATTTTCTGTGGAAAAGTGGCAAAATTTCCATGTATGAGTGGCAGATTTTCCCTGGATAAAGGGCAGGTTTTCCCTGGATGAGTGGCAGATTTTCCCTCAAAAACTGGCAGATTTTTCCCTGGATAAGTGACAGATTTTCCCAGGGTAAAGGCCAGGTTTTCCCTGGCTAAAGGACCGGTTTTCCTGGATAAAGGACAGGTTTTCCCAGAATAAAGGGCAGGTTTCCCTGGATAAAGGGCAGGTTTTCCCTGGATAAAGGACAGGTTTTCCCGGGATAAAGGCCAGGTTTTCCCGGATAAAGGGCAGGTTTCCCTGGATAAAGGACAGGTTTTCCCTGGATAAAGGCCAGGTTTTCCCAGGATAAAGGACAGGTTTTCCCGGGATAAAGGGCAGGTTTTCCCTGAATAAAGGACAGGTTTTCCCAGATAAAGGGCAGGTTTCCCTGGATAAAGGACAGGTTTTCCCAGGATAAAGGGCAGGTTTTCCCAGGATAAAGGACAAGTTTTCCCGGGATAAAGGGCTGGTTTTCCTGGATAAAGGACAGGTTTTCCCGGATAAAGGACAGGTTTTCCTGGATAAAGGACAGGTTTTCCCGGGATAAAGGACAAGTTTTCCCTGGATAAAGGACAGGTTTTCCCGGGATAAAGGGCAGGTTTTCCCGGGATAAAGGACAGGTTTTCCTGGATAAAGGACAAGTTTTCCCGGGATAAAGGACAGGTTTTCCCGGATAAAGGACAGGTTTTCCTGGGATAAAGGACAGGTTTTCCCTGGATAAAGGGCAGGTTTTCCCGGATAAAGGGCAGGTTTTCCCGGATAAAGGACAGGTTTTCCCAGATAAAGGGCAGGTTTTCCTGGGATAAAGGACAGGTTTTCCTGGATAAAGGACAGGTTTTCCCTGGATAAAGGACAGGTTTTCCTGGATAAAGGGCAGGTTTTCCCAGGATAAAGGACAGGTTTTCCTGGATAAAGGACAGGTTTTCCCGGGATAAAGGGCAAGTTTTCCCTGGATAAAGGACAGGTTTTCCCGGGATAAAGGGCAGGTTTTCCCTGGATAAAGGGCAGGTTTTCCTGGATAAAGGACAGGTTTTCCCGGATAACCCCGTTCCCATCTGCTCCCGCCAGGGTCTCATTGGCCGATCCAGCCCCGCCTCGGGAGTGGCTGGGCCGGGCCAGGGGAGGATCCCAAACCCCTCCCGGGCATCCCGGGATAACGGAAACCCCGGAGCCGGGGGTGGGGCTGGGAATCCTTGGGAATGAGCCGAGAACCCGTGGAGGATGAGCTATGAACACCCCAAATCCTCAGCAGGCAGGAGAGAGCCCCAAACTCAGCCCAAATCCACCCCAGGATGAGCTGTGTAGGATAAACTGGGAATCCTTAGGGGATAAACTGGGAATCTGTGTGGGATGAACTGGGAATCCTTGGGGGGTGAACTGGGAATCCATGTGGGGTGAATTGGGAATCCATGGGGGGGTAGAACTGGGAATCCATGGGGGATGAGCTACGAACACCCCAAATCCTCAGCAGGCAGGAGAGAGCCCCAAACTCACCCCAAATGCACCCCAAACCCTGGCAGGGTGGAGAGAGAGTTCCAAACCCACCCTGGGATGAGCTGTGTAGGATAAACTGGGAATCCATGGGGAGTGAACTGGGAGTCTGTGTGGAATTAACTGGGAATCCTTGGGGGATGAACTGGGAATCCTTGTGGGGTGAGTTGAGAATCCATGGGGGAATCCATGGGGGATGAGCTATGAACACCCCAAATCCTCAGGAGGCAGGAGAGAGCCCCAAACTCACCCCAGGATGAGCTGTGTGGGATAAGCTGGGAATCCATGGAGGATGAACTGGGAATCCTTGTGGGGTGAACTGGGAATCCATGGGAATGAACTGGGAATCTGTGTGGGGTGAACTGGGAGAGGAGGAGGAGGAGGAGGAGGAGGAGCACAGGATCAGCCCCTGCTGCCCTGGCACTGGGCAGGGAGGGTTTTGCTTCCTGGGCAATTAAAAGATTTTAAAAAACAACAGAAAGAAACCCTAAAAAAACCCAAAAAGCAAAACAAAACAAAAGAAAACCACGAAAAAACCCCCAAAACTAACAACATGAGCAACAAGCAAAAAAAAAAAAAAAAAAACCCAAAAACAAACCACCAAAAAACCACCAAAAAAACTAAACCACAACAAAACAGAAAACAAAACAAAACCAACAAACAAAACCACAAAAAACCCAAAACCCCCATAAACCAAAACCAACAAAAAACCCTAGAAAAACCCAAACCAAAAAAACCCCCACAACCAACCCCCCCCAAGCCCTTTAAAAATTACATTTAAATTTATTTTTTATTTTTACCTTTTAAATTCAAATTGCCCAGATTGCCCCCAAAGAGACAACAACACCTCAATTTCTGCCCTGGTGCTGCTCAAAGAGCCTTCACCAGTTTGGCTTTTTTAAATTCGAATGTTTAAAGTTTTAATTTTACATTTTTTCAAGGAAATGTTCAACTTTAAGTGGAATCCCTGCAGCTCAGGCCAGGCCGTGGGGCTGGGAACCCCCGGGGTGTGGGAACCCCCTGGGCACAGGACACGGACACCAAAGCAGGGGGGGACAGAGGGGTCCCAATGGGGCAGGGGGGGTCCCCAATGGGCAGAGGGGTCCCTGATGGGGCAGGGGGGGTCACCAGTGGGACAGGGGGGTCCCTAATGGGGCAGGGGCATCCTCAATGGAACAGAGGGGTCGCAATGTGATGGGGTGTCCCCAGTGGGGTAGGGGGGTCCCCAATGGGAGAGGGGCATCCCCAAGAGGACAGGGGGGTTCCCTATGGGGCAGGGGGTGTCCCTGATGAGGCAGGGGTCCCCAACAGGACAGGGGGGTCCCCAGTGGGGCAAGGGTGTCCCTGATAGAGCAGGGTGTGTCCTTGATGGGACAGACATGTCCCCAGTGGGCAGTGGGGTCCCTGATGGAGCAGGGGGTGTTCCAATGGGACAGGGGTGTCCTCGATGTGACAGGGGGTCCCTGATGGGGCAGGGGTGTCCCTGATGGGACAGGGGGATCACAAATGGGGTAGGGGGAGTCCCAATGGGGCAGGGAGTGACCTCGGTGGGGCAGAGGGGTCCCCAATGGGCAGAGGGGTCCCTGATGGAGCAGGGGGTGTCCCCAATGGGACAGAGGGGTCCCCAATGGGACAGAGGGGGTCCCCAATGGGGCAGGGAGTGTCCCTGATGGGACAAGGGGGTCCCTGTGGGGCAAGTGTGTTCCAATGGGGCAGGGGGGTCCCCAACAGGACACGGGGGTCTCCAATGGGACAGAGGGGTCACGAGTGGGACAGGGGTGTCTCCGATGGGCAGGGGAGTCCCCAATGGGACAGGGGGTGTCCCCGATGGCTTTTGGCTCTGGGGGGTCAGAGGAGCCCCCTAAGGGGTCACTAAATGAGCTCTCAATCCCTGCCCTGGCAGCAGAGGCACCCAGAGGGGAGCTGGCACCAATTTTGGGGTTTTTTTCTGGGAAATTTTTGCTTTCTGTGCCCCGGGGCTGGTCAGGGTCCCTGCAGAGCTCCCCTGGTCCCCTCCTGCAGCCCCAGCCTGGGGACCCCCTCCCCAAACTGCTCTGGGGGGACCCTCAGGGCTCCCTCGTCTCCCAGCCTGATTTCCCCATAAAAACCCAAATCTGGGGTCCTGGGGTGGATTCCCAGTGACATCCCAGAGGATGTGGGAAAAGGGAGTATCCTAGAGGATGCGGGGGGAAAGGGAGTATCCCAGAGGATTGGGGGGGGGGGGGGTGTCCCACAGGAGGGGAAAAAAGGAACATCCCAGAGCAAGAGGGGGAAAGGGAACATCCCAGAGGATGAGGGAAGGGACGGGCCATGGGATGAAGGGAACATCCCAGAGGATGGGGAGGAAAGGGATAATCCACAGGACTCAGGGAAAAGGGGATATCCCATAGGATTTGGGATAAGGAACACCCCACAAGATGTGGGATAAAGGAACATCCCAGAGGATGAGGGAAAAGGGAACATCCCACAGGATTTGGGGGAAATGGAGCACCCCAGAGGATGTGGGATGAAAGGAATATCCCAGAGTATGCAGGAGAAAGGAACATCCCAGAGGATGTAGGATGAAGGGAACATCCCACAAGATACGGGAAGGGCCGGGCTGCGGGATAAAGGGAATATTCCACAGGATGCAGGAAAAAGGAACATCCCAGAAAAAAGAGAACATCCCACAGGATGCGGGATAAAGGGAATATCCCAGAGGATTTGGGGAAGGGCCAGGCTGCAGGAAAAAGGAACACCCCAGAGGATTTGGGATAAGGAACATCCCACAGGATCTGGGAGAAAGGGAACATCCCAGAGGATTGGGGGGGGGAGGGATAACCCACAGGATACAGGGAAAATGGAACATCTCAGAGGATGCAGGAGAAAGGGAACATCCCACAGCATGTGGGATAAAGGGAATATCCCAGAGCATGTGGGGAACAGGAACATCCCAGAGGATGAGGGAAGGGCCGGGCTGCAGGAAAAAGGGAATATCTCAGAGGACAGGGGGGAAAGGGATAACCCACAGGATGCAAGAAAAAGGGAATATCCAATAGGATTTGAGATAAGGAACACCCCAGAGGATGTGGGAAAAGGTAACATCCCACAGGATTCAGGGAAAAAGGAACATCCCAGAGAATGTGGGATGAAGGGAATATCCCAGAGGATTCAGGGAAAAGGATCATCCCAGAGGATTTGGATAAAGGAGCATCCCACAGAATGCAGGGAAAAGGGAATATCCCAGAGGATTCAGGATAAGGAACGTTCCAGAGGATTCGGGATGAAAGGAACATCCCACAGGATTTGTGGAAAAGGGAACATCCCAGAGGATGCAGGAGAAAGGGAACACCTCAGAGGATGCAGGAAAAAGGGAACACCCCAGAGGATTCGGGATGAAGGGAACACCCCACAGTATTTGGGGAAAAGGGAACATCCCAGAGGATTCGGGATGAAGGGAACACCCCACAGTATTTGGAGAAAAGGGAACATCCCAGAGGATTTGGGATGCACCCCACAGGACGCAGCTCCCGCTGCTGGGCGCGGGCAGCGGGGCCCGGCCGGGGGGACATGGAGTGAGACCCCCCCAAAAACATCCCCCAGTCCCTCCCTCTGTCCCTTCCCAGCGCTGTCAGGGATTCCTGGGATTCTTTACTAAAGGATGAGGAGGAGAAAAGAGCCACGGAGGGAGGAGGGCATAGCAGAGGGAAAACTCGGCACGGGAAGAGCCACGAATGCTGAGCTCATCCCGGGCTTTTCCAGGGATAAATCCCCCCGGGCCGGGTTTCCTCTGTTTCTGCCTCATTTTATTTCTGGATTTCCTCTGTTTCTGCCTCGTTTCATTTCTGTTCTCGCCGATTCTGGCCGGGCTCTCCCCCCTGGGGGCGCTTTGGGGAGCGGAGCAGCCCCGGGAGGAGCTCCGGGAGATCGGGATCGGGCTCTGTGCGGGGAAAAACGGGGAAAAACGGGGAAAACGGGAAAAAACGGGGGGAAAAACGGGGGGAAATGGGGGAAAAAACGGGGGGAAAAACGGGGGAAAAAACGGGGGGAAAAACGGGGGAAAATCGGGGGGAAAAACGGGGAAAAACCGGGGGAAAATGGGGGAAAAAACTGGGGAAAAAGTGGGGAATAAAACGGGAAAAAAACGGGGGAAACCCGGGGGGGAAAATGGGGGGGGAAAAGGGGGAAAAACAGGGAAAAAAACGGGGGAAAACCGGGGGGGGGGGGGGGGGGAAGGGGAAAAACGGGGAAAAAACTGAGAAAACCAGGGGGGAAACAGGGAAAAAAAAAAAAAAACCAGGGAAAAAAACGGGAAAAGCGAGGGAAAAATGGGAAAAGAGGGGAAAAGAAACCGGAAAAAGAGGGAAAAGCAGCAGCTCCCGCCGGCCTGGCTCCTCCAGGGCGATCAGCCGGAGCTGGGGGCTCCAGGGATGGGACGAGGTGCAGGGAAGTTTTGGGAAGGTTTGGGAAGGGAAGGTTTGGGAAGGTTTGGGAAGGTTTGGGAAGGGAAGGGAAGGGAAGGGAAGGGAAGGTTTGGGAAGGGAAGGTTTGGGAAGGGAAGGGAAGGGAAGGGAAGGGAAGGGAAGGGAAGGGAAGGGAAGGGAAGGGAAGGGAAGGGAAGGGAAGGGAAGGGAAGGGAAGGGAAGGGAAGGGAAGGGAAGGGAAGGGAAGGGAAGGGAAGGGAAGGGAAGGGAAGAGCCGCAGGGTTCAGCTCCGGAGCCGGATTTTCCCACAGGGATGGTGGGAAGGGGCCGGGAAAGGGGAGAGGCTTTGGGGGCGTCATCCCCGCTCCACAAACAAACCGAGGGTTTAAGAGCAAGCGCCTGCACTCCCCTTCCCCTCCAAAAACTCTGCGAAATCACCGAGAGGCTCCTAATATTTAACATTTTTGTTAAAGCCGCGGGTCCTGGAGTCATGAGAATGCAGCAGGATGTCAGCTTCCAGCTAAAACAAATAAAGAGGGATTCACATCCCCAGGCTGAGCGGCGAGGAGCCGTGACCCCGCCTCGGGGCAGGGAAAAACCTGGAAAATGAGGGGCTGGGAGCACCTCAGGCACCCCCGAGTGTTTTACCAAGCAAACCCTGGAAACCTCGGGGACAGAGCGCTCTGCTCCCACCAGGAAGGGTCCGGGGGGCATTTGGGTCATTTGTCCTTGGTCCCAGCTGGAGCAGGAATTGTTTTGTGTCCCTGCTCTGTGCAGAGCTCACCATGCCCTGATGTGAGCCCAGACCCACACACTAAAGCAGCCCAGAATGGGAAAAATAGAAAACCCCAAAACTGAGGCATCAGAAGGGTTCCCAAATGACAGAACCACGGAATGGTTTGGGTTGGAGGGACCTCAGATCCCACCCAGTGCCACCCCTGCCATGGCAGGGACACCTCCCACTGTCCCAGGGTGCTCCCAGCCCTGCCCAGCCCGGCCTTGGGCACTGCCAGGGATCCAGGGGCAGCCCCAGCTGCTCCTCCAGTGCCTCTGACAGCCCCAACCCTCGCCCTGAGCTGCTGCTTCCCCAAAATCACCAACCCAGGAGTGACCCCCGAGCCCCCAAAGTGCTGCCCCTGCCCCGGGTCCCCTTTCCCCTCCACCCCTGGCTGGAAACGGCGGCTGGGCTGGGCCTGACTGGGCTGGGCCTGACTGGGCTGGGCTCAGCTGGCCTGGGGGAGGAGGGGCGGAGCAGCGGCTCCGCTGTCCCGGGAGCTCCCGAGCCCTCCTGACCCGGGGGCGGAGCAGGGGAGGGGTCCCGGAGCCCCCCCGGCTCTGCGGGAACCCCCCGGACACAAATCAGCCCCGGCAGGAGGAGCAGGAGGTGCTGGCAGCGGCACAGAGCTGGGATCTGGGGTTAGGAGAGAACCTGGGATTAGGAGGGAACTTTGGGAGTGGGGGAGAATTTGGGGATTATGAGGGAATTTTGGGATTAGGAGAGAGCTTTGGGATCAGGAGGGAGCTTTGGGATCAGGAAGGAGCTTTGGGATCAGGAGGGAGCTTTGGGATCAGGAGGGAGCTTTGGGATCAGCCCCAGGACCGGGAGGGGCTGGGGGGGACACAGAACCACTCAGGGGGGCCCTGTCCCATGGGAGGGAACCTGGGGGGGTCAGAGCTGACCCAGCCATGCAGAGCCACCAGATCCATCCACAGGGATGGATCCTGGCAGATCCAAAATCTGGATCCTGGCAGATGCAAAGGGGTGGATCCCAGCCCACCCAAAGGTTGGATCCTGGGCCAGGGTGGGCAGGGGTAGCTCCAGCCCTTTGTCCCCAGGGATGTGCAGCATGCTTCAAAAAGCAAATGCCACATCCTCATCCTCCTCATCCTCCTCATCCTCCTCATCCTCCTCATCCTCCTCATCCTCCTCATCCTCCTCATCCTCCCCGTCCTCCTCATCCTCCTCATCCTCCTTGTCCTCCTCATCCTCTTCATCCTCCTAATCCTCTTCATCTTCCTCATCCTCCTCATCCTCTTCATCCTCCTCATCCTTCTCATCCTCCCTGTCCTCCTTGCCATATCCTCATCCTTCTCATCCTCCTCGTCTTCTTCACCCTCCTCACCCTCACCCAGCCCATCCTCATCCCCATGGATTCCTTTCCCTTCCATCCCACCGGGGCCCTCTGCCCCCTCAGTCCCTCTCCTGGGGGTTATCCCAAAATCTGCTCCCGTCCCTACAGCCCAGCCCAGCCCCCCCGGGCTCAGCAGCAGTCAGAAACCCCTTCCCAAACTTCCTTCCCTTCCCTTCCCTTCCCTTCCCTTCCCTTCCCTTCCCTTCCCTTCCCTTCCCTTCCCTTCCCTTCCCTTCCCTTCCCTTCCCAAACCTTCCCAAACCTTCCCAAACCTTCCCAAACCTTCCCTTCCCAAACCTTCCCAAACCTTCCCTTCCCAAACCTTCCCAAACCTTCCCTTCCCAAACCTTCCCTTCCCAAACCTTCCCAAACCTTCCCAAACCTCCCCTCCCCTCCCCTCCCCGGCTGTTTAGGATGTATCAGCGCTCCCATCTCAGCGCTGTTTTCCATCCCTTCCCGATAAGGGATCAGCGCGTTCCCAGCCCCGGCAGCTCCGCTCCTTCCCGCCGCTCTCCCCCCGGGCCCGATTTTCCGCATCCTCCCAGCGGCGGCCCCGCTCTGCCCTTGTTGGTTTTGGGGGGGATTCCACCCCCCACGCCACCCCTCGGTTCCGTGCCCGGTGCTGGCAGAGCTGAGATCGCAGCGCTGACACTGGGGCCGTGCCGGGTGGGCAGAGCCGCGGGGACGACGGGGGCAATCGGGACAATCGGGGACAATCAGGACAATTGGGGACAATCGGGACAATAGGGACAATCGGGACAATAGGGACAATCAGGACAATCGGGACAATCGGGGCAATCGGGGACAATCAGGACAATCGGGGACAATCGGGATCAATCGGGACAATCAGGACAATCGGGACAATCGATTCTCTCCGCTCCGAACCATCCCAGCCTCGGGAGATCAGCCCTGGCTGCAGCTCCTGCCCCGCTCGGGGGGAATGGGGCACCCCAAAAACCGGGAATGCTCCTGGAGCCCGGCAGGGGCAGGAAGGTTTGGGAAGGTTTGGGAAGGAAAGGAAAGGAAAGGAAAGGAAAGGAAAGGAAAGGAAAGGAAAGGAAAGGAAAGGAAAGGAAAGGAAAGGAAAGGAAAGGAAAGGAAAGGAAAGGAAAGGAAAGGAAAGGAAAGGAAAGGAAAGGAAAGGAAAGGAAAGGAAAGGAAAGGGGGAAGGGGGAAGGGGGAAGGGGGAAGGGAGCAGCCTGGAGCAGCCTGGAGCAGGGAAAGCCGAGCCCTCTGCAGGGCCAAACTGGGCTGTGCTGGGATGGCAAACTGGGACCCGTCTGCTCCTCCAGTCACACCCACAGCCCAGAGAGGGGCGAATGCAGGGAAAGGGGATTCCTTTCCCTGGGGAAAGCACACGGTGGAACCAGGGGCTTGTAGGGAACAGGGATAATGGGAATTTGGGCTCCCAGGGACACTCGCTGGGTCCCAAACCCCCTACTCCAGATGTGAGCCCCGTCCCAGGGGCCGGGCTGGGAGCTCAGGAGGATCCCAAACCCCTCCCAGGAGGATCCCAAACCCCTCCCCAGGGATCCCCCCTCGGGCAGGGCAGGGCTGGATCCCTGCGGGACGGGGAGGTGGAGGCAGAGCCCAGGCAGTGAGGCTGGGAAGGGCTGGGGGCTCTGCAGTCAGCAAGGAGAGCACTGGGATGATGAACCAAAATGGCACAAAATGAGCCCAAAATGGCACAAAGTGGACACAAAATGGCCCAAAATTCATGAATGCTGACAGGGTCTCTCACTTTTAGAAGTTCTGCCCCATTTGCATTTTGCAGTTCATTGTCCCATTCCAGCTTTAGCCCATGCAGTCCCATCCTTGTTTTTCTCTCTCCAGCCCACGGTGTTTGTGCTCCTGGGCTGAGATTTGGGTCATTTGTCCTTGGTCCCAGCTGGAGCAGGAATTGTTTTGTGTCCCTGCTCTGTGCAGAGCTCACCATGCCCTGATGTGAGCCCAGACCCACACACTAAAGCAGCACAGAATGGGAAAAATAGAAAAGCTAAACTGAGATATCAGTACAGATCTGAAAAATAGAAAATCCAAACCTAAGATATCAGCACAGAATCTGAAAATAAAAAAGCTAAACCTGAGATATCAGCACAGAATCTGAAAAACAGAAAACCCAAACCTGAGGCATCAGAATGAGTCACAAATGAGAGAACCACGCAATGGTTGGGGTTGGAGGGACCTCAGATCCCACCCAGTGCCACCCCTGCCATGGCAGGGACACCTCCCACTGTCCCAGGGTGCTCCCAGCCCTGCCCAGCCCGGCCTTGGGCACTGCCAGGGATCCAGGGGCATTCCCGAGGGAAGGGTGGGATGGGAGCTCTGGGAACAGCTGGAATGCCGGGGTGACACCTCCCCACGCTGGTGGCACCTCAGTCCCCACCCTGCTCTGCCCCCGGCCGGACCCTCGGGCTCTGGAGCAGCTGCGGGAGCCGGGGCGGGCTCAGAGCCCACCCTGGCCCAGGAATGCAGCCCCGGCGGGCCCAGCCCAGCTGGCGGGGACGAGCGGGGACAGCTGTTCCCGGTGACATCACCCGGGGCTCCTTCTCGGGGAAAGGAGGGGAAGGAGCCCCTGATGCCCTTAACCCTCTGCATGCCGGGCTCCGGGCAGCGCTGGCAGCCAAGGGGGAGAACGGGGCCATCCACACACCCCAAACACGGGAGGGAGGAAGGAAGAAAAAGAAAGACAGAAAGACAGAAAGACAGAAAGACAGAAAGAAAGAAAGAAAGAAAGAAAGAAAGAAAGAAAGAAAGAAAGAAAGAAAGAAAGAAAGAAAGAAAGAAAGAAAGAAAGAAAGAAAGAAAGAAAGAAAGAAGAGACATGATGGATGGAGGGATGGATGATGGATGGATGGATGGAGGGATGGATGGAGGGATGGATGGATGATGGATGGATGGATGGATGGATGGATGGATGGATGGATGGATGGATGGATGGAGGGATGGATGATGGATGGATGGATGGAGGGATGGATGGAGGGATGGATGGATGATGGATGGATGGATGGATGGATGGATGGATGGATGGATGGATGGATGGAGGGATGGATGATGGATAGATGGATGGACGGATGGATGGATGGATGGATGGATGGATGGATGGATGGATGATGGATGGATAATGGATAATGGATGGATGGATGGATGGATGGATGGATGGATGGATGGATGGATGGATGGATGATGGATGGACAGAGGGATGGATGGATGATGGATGGATGATGGATGGAGGGATGGATGGATGGATGGATGGATGGATGGATGGATGGATGGATGGATGGATGGAGGGATGGATGGATGGATGGATGGATGGATGGATGGATGGATGGATGGATGGATGGATGGATGGATGGATGAGGGATGGATGGATGATGGATGGATGGATGGATGATGGATGGATGGAGGGATGGATGATGGATGGAGGGATGGATGAATGGACGGAGGGATGGATGGATGGATGGATGATGGATGGATGATGGAGGGATGGACAAAGGGAGGGAGGGAGGCAGCTCCAGCCGGGCGCAGGCGGGGCAGGGACCCGCAGGGAGGCTCGGAGCTGTTCCTGGGCTCCTGTTCCTCGGCAGCTCTGCCCTGCTCGGGGGTTGCTCAGCAGTGATGAGCAGGACCCAGCCCTGGCTGGTTTGGCTGTGCCTGGGGAGGGTTGGGGAGGGGATGGCGCTGCCCTGGAGCTGTGCCAGCCCCCCCGGCTCCATCCCTGCTGCCGGTGCCTGCCTGGGGGCTGCACATCTGCAGCTTGGGTTGCTCAGGAGGGCTCTGCCAGAACCCACAACGAGGAGCTGCTGCCCCTGTGGACACTGGGGTGAGGTGGGAGGGCAGCTGAGGCACCCCAAATGCTGCCACATCCGGTGAGAAGTGATAAAAGTATTTATTAAGAGGTTTTAATATATCCACCTCAGGAGCACAACCCAAAATGGCACAAAATGAACCCAAGATGAACCAAAACGGACACAAAATGCACCCAAAATGGCACAAAATGAACCCAAAATGGCACAAAATGAACCCAAAATGATCACAAAATGAACCCAAGATGAACCCAAAATGGCACAAAATGAACCCAAAATGGCACGGGGTCTCTCACTTTTATAAATTCTGCTCCATTTGCATTTTGCAGTTCATTGTCCCATTCCAGCTTTAGCCCATGCAGTCCCATCCTTGTTTTTCTCTCTCCAGCCCACGGTGTTTGTGCTCCTGGGCTGAGATTTGGGTCATTTGTCCTTGGTCCCAGCTGGAGCAGGAATTGTTTTGTGTCCCTGCTCTGTGCAGAGCTCACCATGCCCTGATGTGAGCCCAGACCCACACACTAAAGCAGCCCAGAATGGGAAAAATAGAAAAGCTAAACCTGAAATATCAGCCCAGAATGGGAAAAATAGAAAAGCCCAAAACTGAGGCATCAGAAAGAGTCACAAATGAGAGAACCACGGAATGGTTTGGGTTGGAGGGACCTCAGATCCCACCCAGTGCCACCCCTGCCATGGCAGGGACACCTCCCACTGTCCCAGGGTGCCCCAAGCCCTGCCCAGCCGGGCCTTGGGCACTGCCAGGGATCCAGGGGCAGCCCCAGCTGCTCCTCCAGTGCCTCTGACAGCCCCAACCCTCGCCCTGAGCTGCTGCTTCCCCAAAATCACCAACCCAGGAGTGACCCCCGAGCCCCCAAAGTGCTGCCCCTGCCCCGGGTCCCCTTTCCCCTCCACCCCTGGCTGGAAACGGCTGGGCTGGGCCTGACTGGGCTGGGCCTGACTGGGTCCAGCTTTGCTGCTGGGCTGGCAAGGGTGGATTGGGTGTGGAGGGATGGGATGGGATGGGATGGGATGGGATGGGATGGGATGGGATGGGATGGGATGGGATGGGATGGGATGGGATGGGATGGGATGGGATGGGGTGGGGTGGGGTGGGATGGGATGGGATGGGGTGGGATGGGATGGGGTGGGATGGGGTGGGATGGGATGGGGTGGGATGGGGTGGGATGGGATGGGATGGGATGGGATGGGATGGGATGGGATGGGGTTGGATGGGGTGGGATGGGGTTGGGTGTCAGCCCTTGGGAACGGGATCCCCCCTGGGGCCGCTGTTTCCCATCAATCAGGGCAGAGCCAGGATCGGTTTTACAGCCAGAGCTGCTCGTGAAACCCAAGCTCCGCTCCTGGGCAGGGCAGGGGGAGCCTGGGCAGGGCTTCAACCCCTTGTGGGCGTCCCTGGAACAGCCTCAGCCCCTCCATTCCAGGGGTTTAACCCGTTGTGAGGGTCCCTGGAGCCCAGGAAAATCCTGGGATTTTGCCTCTCCCTCCCTGTGCTGGTGAAGCTCTGCACAGGTGACACACAGAGAAGCTCCTTCCCACAGTGAAATTCCTGTCAAACAGGAGGAAATCTGGGCTGGAAAAGGGAAATTCCTGTCTAACAGGAGGAAATCTGGGCTGGAAAAGGGAAATTCCTGTCTAACACAAGGAAATTTATGTCTCGAAAAGGGAAATTCCTGTCAAACACGAGGAAATCTGGGCTGGAAAAGGGAAATTCCCATCGGCAGAGCTGCCCCCGGGCCGTTCCTGCGGCTGTCCCCGAGCTTTGTCCCCCTTCCCTCGGGGGGTTTGTCCTGGCCCTGCTCCCACTGATCTCCGGGAATTCCCTGCCGGGAACGAAGCGGCTCTCCCGGGGCAGGAATCCTCCCCGCGGGGCACGGCCCGGGGACTGAACCGGGAATTTGGGGAGGGTTTGGAATCCCGGGCACTGAACCGGGAATTCGGGGAGGGTTTGGCACCTCTGGGCATTGAATCCGGGATTTGGGGAGGGTTTGGCACCTCTGGGCATTGAATCCGGGATTCGGGGAGGGTTTGGCACCTCTGGGCATTGAATCCGGGATTCGGGGAGGGTTTGGCACCTCTGGGCATTGAATCCGGGATTCGGGGAGGGTTTGGCACCTCTGGGCATTGAATCCGGAATTTGGGGAGGGTTTGGCACCTCTGGGCATTGAATCCGGGATTCGGGGAGGGTTTGGCACCCCCAGCCGTGCCAGGCTGATGGATTGGCTGCTGCTCGGGAATGAGATTCCCGAAGCTGGAATGCCGGGAAGGGGCAGCTCCCAGCGGGAATGAGTGAGAACGAGGGCAGGAGGTGGCTGAGGGGGGGAGGAGCTCCTGGAGAGGATCTGGGGTGGCACCTTTGGGGTGTCCCAGGGGGGCTCTGCAGCCCCGAGATCCTGCTGGCTGTGGCAGATGATGAATCAGAGCCTCAGGGAATGTCCTGAGCTGGAAGCATCCACTGGGATCGCTGATCCATCCCTGGAAGAAACACTGGGATCACTGGGATCGCTGATCCATCCCTGGGGAGGTCACTGGGATCGCTGATCCTCTCCTGGAGGGATTCCTGGGATCACTGATCCAAGTCCTGGGAGGATCCTTGGGATGGCTGATCCCACCCTTGGAAGGATCCCTGGGATCCCTGGGATTGCTGATCCAGCCCCTGGAGGGATCCCTGGGATCCCTGGAATGGCTGATCCAGTCCTGGAGGGATCCCTGGGATCGCTGACCCCCCCTGGAGGGATCACTGGGATCATCCTCCCAAGTCCTGGGAGAATCACTGGAATCACTGATCCAGCCCCTGGAGGGATCCCTGGGATCACTGATCCAAGTCCTGGGAGGATCCCTGGGATGGCTGATCCCACCCTTGGAAGGATCCCTGGGATCCCTGATCCAGCCCCTGGAGGGATCCCTGGGACCCCTGGGATGGCTGATCCAGCCCTGGAGGGATCCCTGGGATCCCTGGGATCCCTGATCCAGCCCTGGAGGGATCCCTGGGATCACTGGGATTACTGATCCAGCCCTGGAGGGATCACTGGGATTACTGATCCAGCCCTGGCGGGATCCCTGGGATGGCTGATCCAGCCCTGGAGGGATCCCTGGGATCGCTGTTCCCCCCTGGCCCCGCACACCGTCCCCACGGTCCCACCCTGGGGCAGCCTCGGGGGTGTCTCCGTGCCCTCGGGGGCCTGGGCAGTGCCCACCCCCCCTGCTGGGGTCCCTGAGTCCACCCCAACCTCCTGGCACAGCCCCGGCCCCCCGGGCTCCATTTCCCCATGGATCAATCAGCCTCGGGAAGGAGCTGAGCCCTTCCTCGCTGTCCAAACCGCGAGCAGCCGAGGGAACCGGGCTGAGCTCCAGCTCCTGACCCCGCTCGGAGCATCCCGAGCCCAAACCCAGCTGGGACGGGCAGAGCCGCGGCTTTGGGCTGGATCTGCCAAAATCCCGGCCCTGAGCCATCTCCGCCTCGGAGGAGCCCGGAACGGAGCTGTTTAGGGGTTTAGTTCATCCCAGGAATAACAGAGCTGTCCTGCCCTGTCCCACCCCTTGGATGCCGCCCTGCTCCTCGGAAAATCCCGCTTGGAGCCGGGATCTGCTCCCTGCTGCGGGGCAGGGGCTGAGCACGGAGGGATGAAGGTGAAATCCTCGCTTTCCTGCAGGTTCGGTGCCGAAAACGGGAACTGCCCCGGTTCCTTTCCGAGCTGGGGCGGATTGAGCCCCTTGAAGGGGACACGGGGCGCCCACCTTGGGAGCTGCTCCCTGTCCCATTCCCGGAGCGAACCCTGTCCCCGCCGGCTCCCCCGAGGATGAGGAGGGGTGATGGCGGAGGAAGGCGAGAATTCCCCGCTAATTCCCACCTGCACTCCGAGCCCGCCCTCCCCGCTCCTTTAGGGGCGCTGACAGCTCGCCAGGGCTGGGCAATGTGCGGAGCAGCTGCTGCCGGCCAGGGAGGCTCTCATCTTTCTGCTGCAGCCAGCGAGAGCCCGCCTGGAGCCTTCCCCGGCTCCCGATTTCACCGGGAGCGCCGCGGCTTTGGCAGCGCTTCAGTCCCGCCTGGGGGCAGCCGGCGGCGGCTCCTGCTCGCAGCCTGGGAAAATGGTCCGGGCTCCGGTTTGCCCCCGGAGGACCGAAATCCAAGCGGCCGCAGCTCCGCTTCCCCCCTTCACCCTTCACCCTTCTCCCGCTCCTTTTCCATCGCCCTTTTCTCAGCCCAACCTCACAGCCCTGGTGGGAAATCCAGACCTCGTCCCCGCTTTCCTGGGGACAGCAGCGCCTCCCATCCCATCCCATCCCATCCCATCCCATCCCATCCCATCCCATCCCATCCCATCCCATCCCATCCCATCCCGGGACCCCGACTGATCCCACACCTCCCCTCCCTGAAAGAATTAACCCATTCCCTCCCTGTCGGGTGATTCTGTGACCGTGTCACAGGGGTTTGAGGATGAGGGAAGAGATGAGGATCTGACTCCATGTTTCAGAAGGATTGATTTATTATTTCATATTATATTAAAACTATACTAAAAGAACAGAAGAAAGGATTTCATCAGAAGGCTGGCTAAGAATAGAAAAAGAAAGAATGATAATAAAAGCTTGTGGCTCGGACAGAGAGTCTGAGCCAGTTGACTGTGATTGGCCATTGATTAGAAACAACCACACGAGCCCAATCCCAGATGCACCTGTTGCATTCCACAGCAGCAGATAACCATTGGGTACATTTTGTTCCTGAGGCCTCTCAGCTCCTCAGGAGGAAAAATCCTAAGGAAAGGGTTTTTCATGAAATGTGTCTGTGACAGTGATTCCACCCAGTAATTCCCCCCCAGTAATTTCAACCATTCCAAGCTACTCCCTGCAGCTACACCCTCGTTTTCCAGTTTCCTCTGCTTGGTGAGGGAATATTTTCCTGTGCTTTTCCAGCTCCCAGACACAGAACCTGCAGGGGGAACCTCCCAGTGAACGATGAGCTCCACCTGTGCCCCTCACCCTGCAGCTGGGAATGTGCTGATCCCTGTTTGAGGGAGGAGGAATTCAGACCCAGAGGGCTTCTGCAGATTGCCACCCTGGATTCTCATCCCCATTTGATAGAGGAGGAATTCAGATCCAAATCCAAAGGGATTCTGCAGATTCCCAGCCCAGATTCCCATCCCTGTGTGACAGATCAGGAATTCAGACCCAGAGGGGTTCTGCAGATTCCCATCCCTGTGTGATAGATCAGGAACTCAGACCCAGAGGGGTTCTGCAGATTCCCATCCCTGTGTGATAGATCAGGAACTCAGACCCAGAGGGGTTCTGCAGATTTCCATCCCTGTTTGATAAAGGAGGAATTCAGATTTAAGGGGTTCTGCAGACTCCCAGCCCAGAAGAGTGGACATGGATAGAATTCCCAAAGATCCCCAGGACTCCTGTTTGGGGAAGTTTACCCCAGTTTGACCAGGAGGAGCTCCCCTGCAGCAATCCCTGCAAAGAGCCACCAATTTTCCCCAGCAGGGAGCTGGGGCACAGCCAGAGCTGCTGGATTTGCAGTGGATGTCTCAGGGGTTTGGGTGCAGCCTGGTGTCCCCATCTCCATTTCCATCCCCATCTCAGGGGGGTTTGGGTGCACCTTGGTGCTCTCATCCCCATCCCCATCCCAGGCGTTTGCCTACAGCCTGGTGTCCCCATTTCCATCTCCATCATCGGGGATGGGTTGGGTGCAGCCTGGTGCCCTCATGTCAGGGGTTTGGGTACAGCTTGGTGTCCCCATCCTGGGGGTTTGAGTGGAGCCTGGCGTCCCTGTCCCCATCTCCATCTGGGGTGGGTTGGGTACAGCTTGGTGCTCCCATCCCGGGGGTTTGAGTGTACCTTGGTGCCCCCATCCCCATCCTGGGGGTTTTGGGTTCAGCCTGTTGCTCCCATCCCCATCTCCATCCCGGGGATCTGGGTGCATCCTGGTGTCCCCATCTCCATCCCCATCCCAGGGGGTGTGGATGCACCTTGATGTCCCCATCCCAGGACTTTGGGTTCAGCCTGGTGCCCCCATCTCCATTCCCATCCCCATTCCCATCTCCATCCCCATCCCAGAGGCTTTGGGTGCAGTCTGGTGTCCCTGTCTCCATCTGCATCTCCATCTTGGGGGTTTGGGTTCAGCCTGGTGCCCCCATCCCCATCTCTATCTGGGATGGGTTGGGTACAGCTTGGTGTCCCCATCCCCACCTCCATCCCAGGGGTTTGGATGCAGCCTGGTGTCCCCAAGTCAGGGGTTTGGGTTCAGCCTTGTGTCCCCATCCCCATCCCCATCACAGGGGTTTGTGTACAGCTTGGTGTCCCCATCCCGGGGCTCTGGGTACAGCCTGGTGTCCCTAATCCCAATCCCGGGGCTCTGGGTTCAGCCTGGTGTCCCCATCCCGGGGCTCTGGGTTCAGCCTGGTGTCCCCATCTCCATCCCAGGATCTCTCCCAGCCCCTGGAGCCCGGGGGCAGGCGCGGGAGGCGCCGGCAGCGGTGACAAACAAGGCAGAACAGCGCTTGTGACGCTCCGGGAATTAATCAGGAGCGGGGCCGCGGGCTGGGCAAACAAGGCTGGAATCGCGTCCCGGCCTTGATTAAATTAGAGCTGAGCACGGACACAAACAGCCTCGGTAAACAGGGAACGAACGGGGGGCGGGAACCGGGCCGGGAGAGGCGGGGAGGGACCGGCAGGGACAGGGGCTGGGATTGGGGCAGCGACAAGGGCTGGTATTGGGGATGGGATTGGGGCTGGGACAGGGGCCGGGACTGGGACTGGGATTGGGGCAGGGACAGGGGCTGGGATTGGGGCTGGGATTGGGGCAGAGATTGGGGCTGGGATTGGGGCTGGGACTGGGGCTGGGATTGGGGCAAGGATTGGGGCTGGGACTGGGGCTGGGGCAGGGATTGGGGCTGGGATTTGGGAAGGGATTGGGGCTGGGATTGGGGCAAGGGAACGGATTTGGGCCTGGGGCAGTGATTTGGGCAGGGATATGGGCAGGGACAGGGATTTGAGCCAGGATTTAGGCAGCAATTTGGGCAAGGGCATGGATTTGGGCAGGGATTTGGGCAGGGATATGGGCAGGGAATTGGGCAGGGGCAAGGAATATGGCAGGGGCAGGGAACTGGGCATGGATTTGGGCAGGGATCTGGGCAGGATGAAAGGGAGAGGGAGGCATGGCCAGACAGGAACAGGAGCAGGGAAGAGCTGGAGGGGAACAAGGGGAAGGCGATTTCCATCCCTGAAAAGCCGAGGTGCAAAGGAAGCGTTTTCTGTGAATGAGGAGAGAACAGCAGAGGGTCAAAAGTCACCAGTGAGGCACTGGGGGAGGGCAGCGTGACCACTTCTCCTGCCTGAGGAAGGTGCAGGAACCCATGAGGCTGTGATGGATCTGAACCAGCCCCAGGCACAGCTCTAGAACAGCTCCAGGAACAGCTCCAGGACAGATCCAGGACCAGCTCCAGGACAGATCCAGGAACAGCTCCAGGAACAGCTCCAGAACTGATCCAGGACAGATCTAGGAACAGATCCAGGAACAGCTCCAGGACTGATCCAGGAACAGCTCCAGGACAGATCCAGGAACAGCTCCAGGACACATCCAGGACCAGCTCCAGGACCAGATCCAGGACAGATCCAGGACAGATCCAGGAACAGCTCCAGAACTGATCCAGGAACAGATCCAGAACAGCTCCAGGGACAGATCCAAAATAGCTCCAGGAGAGATTCAGGACTGCTCCAGGACCAGCTCCAGCCTGGCTGAGCTCCAGAGGGGCCAAGCCCAGCCCTGGCAGAGGCTGAGCCCTGACCTGGCTGAGATCTCGATGGAACCTGAGGAGCTGGGATTTGGCACCAGGCCGGTTCTGCCCCCCTGGCAGTGCCAGGCTCCCTCCTCACACCCTGCCCTGTCCCTCGTGGGCAGCCCCTCCCCAACATCTCTTGTACCTCCCTGGGATGGGAACCCTGGAGTCAATCAGGAATGAGCTGACTGAGGGTGCTGGAGGTGCATGGAGGGTGTGGGAGCAGAACCCACCCAGCCCCTTCTCCTCCCATTCTGGGAGCTCTCCCCCCTCACAACCAGATCAAATCAATAATTTCTGAAAGCCTGGGCCCTCCCCAGAGCCCAGCTCAAACCTGATCCAAACGAGGATGCCCCAAAAATGAGGAAATCTTGGAGAAAACCTCCAACAGTGGCTGGAGTACAGCTGGGAGTGAGGAAGGGACTGGAGGGGAGGAGAAGTGAATGGTCTGGGGTGGGTCTGGGGTGGGCCTATCCCATTGAGGGAGGGTGGGAGGGATGAGGATTTCCATAGGAAATGTGGCAGTGGGAGGGATCCTGCAGCACTGCAAACTGCACCCTGCAAACGGCTCACCAGCCCCAGGGAGCTGAAGGGGCATCCCAAAACCTGCCCCAGGGCTGGGGATGAGACAAAGGAAGTTCTCTGCACACACCTGGTGGAAAACCAGGGAGAGCTGTGAGATGGAGCAGAACCGAGCCCATGAATCCATGGATACCCTGATCCCTGTGCCCCCCAGCTGGGAACTTCCAAAGAGCTAAGGGGGATCCATCCATCCATCCATCCATCCATCCATCCATCCATCCATCCATCCATCCATCCATCCATCCATCCATCCATCCATCCTTCCTTCCCTTTCTTTTTCTCTCTTTTAATCTTTCTCCCTTCATCCCTTCTTCTCTTTTTTCTCTCATTTTTTCTCTCTCCCTTCCTCCTTTTTTCTCTCTCATCTCTCTTTCCCTTTCTCTCCCCCTTTCTCCCTTTTTCTCTCCCTTCTCGCTCTCTTTTTCTCCCCCCATTTCTCCCTTTTTTCTCTCTTTCTCTCTCATTCTTTCTTTTTCTTTCTTTCTCTCTCTTTTAATCTCTTTCTCCCTCTATCCCTTCATCTCTTTTTTTCTCATTTTTTCTCTCTCTTTCTCTCTCCCTTCCTCCTTTTTTTCTCTCTCATCTTTCTCTTTCTCTCCCCCTTTCTCCGTTTTTCTCTCCCTTCTCTCTCTCTCTTTCTCTCTCCCTGTTTCTCCCTTTTTTTCTCTCTTTCTCTCTCCCTTCCCTTTCTCCCTTCCCTCTCTCTCCCAGCCCGGAGAGCCGGAGCCGGGGCCGGTCCCTTCCCCGCCCTCCCCAGCCCGGCTGCGGCAGCGAATTTCCAATTTTCAGCTCATCTCAAGGTCGTGCCAAGAGGCGCAGAGGCCCTGGTAGGACATAATGGCAGAAGAATTGTAAATGTTGCTTTTAGTGAATGCGGAATGAGGCCGGGCCAAGGAGGGGAAATTTTCCATCCGGAGAAGGGAATGCATTTTCTGCCGCCCGCGCCGCATTAGATTTCCAGAGGTGCCCGGCACCAGGTACATGTCATTAGTAACACTTTGCGTGGTAATGAATCCTTTTATTTCCCTTCCACACAGCTCATGAATACATAAAGAGCCGCTCTGAGCCGCATCTGCCTCAGCTGCGGGAGCCTCTCAGAACTTAATTCCGCATCCTCTGCAGCGAGCGCAGCTGGGGCCGCCCTTAAAGGCGCAGGTGACGCCTCTGGGGCCGCCTAAAAACAGAGCCAGACGAAATTTGGGGAATTAAAAGCGTTTATATTTATTGAAGGGCCCTCAGGTGCATCTCAGGCAGGGGCTGCACCCAAAACTGGACCACGGCTCACGGGATTTCACACTTTGATAACTTTGGTCCATTTGCATGTTGGGGGTTAATCCTCCAATTACAGCTTCAGCTAATGAAGCCATTCACCCCAAGTTTGCTCCCCCAGCTCCCTTTTGTTGAATCTCTGGGGGCCTGAGGCAGTGAGGTGTCCTTGACTGCCAGGCCTGGAGAGGAATTGTTGTGTCTGCCCCAAACGGGAGAACAGCAGCTGGCACTGCGGGTGGGCTTTGGAGTTACACACTGAAGAACCCAGGATTATATTACAAATTACAAGTTGCAAATACAAATAATAAAAAACGTATTAAATGAATCTATGGAATCCTGAGGCAGTGAGGTGTCCTTGTGTCACAGACACATTTTATGAAAAATCCTTTCCTTAGGATTTTTCCTCCTGAGAAGCTGAGAGGCCTCAGGAACAAAATGTACCCAATGGTTATCTGCTGCTGTGGAATGCAACAGGTGCATCTGGGATTGGGCTCATGTGGTTGTTTCTAATTAATGGCCAATCACAGCCAGCTGGCTCAGACTCTCTCTCCGAGACAGAAACTTTTGTTATGAAATTCTTTCTTTTTCTATTCTTAGCCAGCCTTCTGATGAAATCCTTTCTTCTGTTCTTTTAGTATAGTTTAAATATAATATATATCATAAAATAATAAATCAAGCCTTCTGAAACACGGAGTCAGATCCTCATCTCTCCCCTCATCCTCAGACCCCTGTGACACGGTCACATCCTTGCCTGCCAGGCCTGGGGAGGAATTGCTGTGTGGGAGAACAGCAGCTGGCACTGCGTGTGGGGTTTGGGGTTCTACACTGAAGAACTGCAGGGTCACCAATACATGGAAAATATAAAAGTTAAAATCCTGAGGCACCACGGGGAGTTCAGAAAACCTCACAGAAATCCCGGCCCAGAGCGGGGAGTGACCCCAGGTCCTCCCCCCAGGGAGGAGCTTCCCTTGTCCAGGCCTGGCCAAGCCCTGGAGTAGCCAAAGTGGGCTCGGGGTGGGACTTTGGGCACCTGGAGTGGGGCCGGGGCCGGTTCCAGAGGGAAAATCCTTCCAGGCAGGGGGGAGGTGATGGCCAGGGCCTTCCTGGGCTTCCCAGCAGGAATCCCAGCAGGAATCCCAGCAGCACGGACACCCTGGCTCTGCAGGGAAGGGTTCGGCTTCCCTTTGGAGGCTTTGGATTTCCGGGAAAGTGATGGGAAGGAATGATAAAAAATAAAAATAAAATGAATAAATAATAAAAAATAAAATAAACATTAAAATAATAAAAGAATTAAAATTTAAAATTAAACATAGAAATAAAATAATAAAAATTAAAATAAAATTTATAAAGAATATAAAAGTAGTGATGATGATGGTGATGGTGGTGATGATCATGATGATGATGGTGGTGATCATGATGGTGATGGTGGTGATGATGATGGTTGATGGTGATGATGATGATGGTTGATGGTGATAAAGATGATGATGGTTGATGGTGATGATGGTGATGATGATGGTATGATGATGATAATACCCCAGCCTCCGGTGCTTTTGGAGACTGGAAATTGATGGGAAGTAATAATTAAAATAAAAATAAAATTAATAAATAATACAAAGACAGTGATGATGGTGATGATGATGATGATGAAGATGGTGATCATGATGATGATGATGATGGTGACAATGATGGTATGATGATGATGATGAAGATGGTGATGATGATGGTGGTGATGGTGATGATGATGATGATGGTGACGATGATGGTATGATGATGATGATGATAATATCCCAACCTCCTGTGCTTTTGGAGACTGGAAATTGATGGGAAGTAATAATTAAAATAAAAAAAATAATAATACAAAGACAGTGATGATGGTGATGATGGTGATGGTGATGATGATGGTGAGGATGATGATGGTGGTGATGGTGATGGTGATGATGGTGGTGATGATGATGGTGAGGATGATGATGATGATGATGGTGGTGATGGTGATGATGGTGGTGATGGTGATGATGGTGGTGATGGTGGTGATGATGATGGTGAGGATGATGATGATGATGATGATGATGGTGGTGATGGTGATGATGGTGGTGATGGTGGTGATGATGATGGTGAGGATGATGATGATGGTGATGATAGTGATGGTGATGACGATGATAGTGATGGTGATGATGATGATGATGATAGTGATGGTGATGATGATGATGATGATACCCCAACCTCAGGTGCTTTTGGCTCTCCAGGTCCCCTTGGGGCGCAGCCCCTGCGGGAGCTGTCAGAGCATTCCCGACAATCCCGGGCACCCGGGGCTGTGCCTGGAGATGGAGCCCAGCCCCGAGCCCCAGCCCAGCCCGGCTCAGTCCCAGAGACCCCTCTGAGCTCCCTCCAGCCCTCCCTGGGGCTCCAGAGCTTCCCTGCAAAGCCATTCCCACCCCGGGGCAGCCCCGGAGCATTCCCGGCTGGAAGGAGAGGCTGGGAAGGGTTTGGAGATTCCCAGGTGGGGACCAGAGAGCTGCAGGCACCTCAGAAATGGGAGGGAAATGGGGGATTTGGGAAATGGAAGGGTTGGGAAATGGGGGATTTGGGAAATGGAAATGGAAGGGTTGGGAAATGGGAGATTTGGGAAATGGGAGGGTTGGGAAATGGGGGATTTGGGAAATGGAAATGGAAGGGTTGGGAAATGGGAGATTTGGGAAATGGGAGGGTTGGGAAATGGGGGATTTGGGAAATAGAAATGGGGGGTTGGGAAATGGAAGGTTCAGGAAATGGAAGGGTTGAGAAACAGAGGATTTGGGAAATGGAGGATTTGGGAAATGGGAGGGTTGGGAAATGGGAGATTTGGGAAATGGGAGGGTCAGGAAATGGGAGATTTGGGAAGTGGAGGATTTGGGAAATGGGAGGGTTGGGAAATTGGAAGGGTCAGGAAATGGGAGGGCTGGGAATTGGAGGTTCAGGAAATGGGAGATTTGGGAAATGAGAGGTTCGGGAAGGAGCCGGCTCTGGGAAGCCCCAGCTCGTCCCAGCCTGGCCAGGAGTGAGCTGCAGGGATTATTGCCCACCTGGAGCATGGGCTGACACCCGGCAGTCCTGGCCTTCCCAGACCCCGTGGGCTCAGCAGGGTCAGGATGGATCCTCCCAGCTCTGGGAATCCCTTGGGAAGTGCTCAGAGGGTCCCAAGCAGAGCTGGGGGTGGCTCTGAGCTCCGGAGCTGTTTGGGAAGGGCTCTGGAATGGGGACAGCGCTGGGGCTGGGGACAAGGACAGTCCAGCTGGGGACACCTCTGGGGTTTGGAACAGCTCTGGGGCCGGGCAGGGAGGAGCAGCTCCCAAAAGATCCAACAACCAAAGCGAAAACAAAACCCACACTAAAACAAACCACATTTGAAACAAGAAACCCAGCAGAAAATAGACAGCCAATCTGGGATGCAGCAGATTATCCCAAAAAGATAAGGATATCAGATTGCAAACAAAGGAAATCAGATTGCAAACACCAGTCCCAACCCAGAGTGGACCTGGATCCGCTTTTCCTGTGTCCCATCCCAAGGGGAGTCTGGCTCCTGGGAGCAACTCAGTGGAGACACGTTTGAGTTAACTTGGGTCAAAATCCTGTGGGAATGGGAATGGGAATGAGAACGGGAATGGGAAATGCTCCCAGTGAGGCCCCTTTGTCTACAGTTTGGGTTAAAGGAAAGAACTCTGGGGGAATTAACCCCAAACACCAATAAAACACCAAACCTCATTAAAAACCCCAAAGCTGAGCCCCAGCCCCACCCACGGCCCCAGGGAGGGCTGCCCTGGGGCCAGAGCTATCCCAGGAATGCTCTCTGTGCGCTCCAGCCTCTCCTGGAACTCATTCCCAGATTCCCAGCATGGATAAGGAAGATTCCCCCCATCCCCATCCCATCCCCATCCCATCCCCATCCCATCCTATCCCATCCCATCCCCCTCCCATCCCATCCCATCCCACCCCATCCCATCCCATCCCATCCCATCCCATCCCATCCCATCCCATCCCATCCCATCCCATCCCATCCCATCCCATCCCATCCCATCCCATCCCATCCCACTGCCCTGACCTGTCCTTCCCCTGCCTGACTCCTCCTCTCCTGCTTTTTGAGAAAAAACCCCACCATTTTGTTTTTATTTTATTTACTCAGTGCAGACCAGGCAGCTCCAGCTCTGCTCAAAAGCTTTTTTTCTTCCCAAATTCTGAATAATTTCTCAGCTGAAATTATCGATTGCCTTAAAGGCGCTGCTCAGCTCTGCTCTGCCCTGTGCAGCTCTCCAGCCCAAAATCAATATCTGTTACTGGATACCAGGAGCTGAGAGGCTTTCGAGATGGAGGTGGTGAAAGTTGAAAGAATATGTAAATAAAAAATGACATTATTTATAGTGGGGGACAAAAAATAAAATTATTTAAATAATTTTTATATATATATATAATTTTTATATTTAATAAATAATTATTTAAATATTATAAATAAAATTTAAAAATTATTTATAGCAGGGGCTGATTCCAAAGCTGCTCCATTGCTCCTGTTCAGGGCTGCAAGAATCCACAGGAAATCATTCCCTGAGAGCCTCCAAGCACTGAACACCAGGATTTCCTCATGGACAGCTCACAAGAATTCCAGATTTTGGTGAAAAATCCGGGAGCAGCCCAGCAGCCGCAGGTGCCACTCACCGCCACCAAAAAATGGATTTTCCCCCCAAAACTCCTCTGAATTGCCAAACTGGAATGGAATTAATCCTCCCCCATCCCTGCTTGGTGTGCTGCTGAGCAGGACACGGATCCCAGAGCACGTTTTGGAGTGAAAACTACAAAATTTGGGAGTAGAAGCTGAGGAATGGGGATGGAGGTCAAGAAACCTTGAGGGAGCCAAGGCTGGAGCCATCCCAGCGAGGTCCCCAATTCCTGCAGGGATGCTGCAGGCAGGGACGGGTTTGGGGAGGAGGAGGAGGGGTGGAAATAATGGGAAAAGGGATTTTATCCCATGGAAAGCAAGGATTGGGAGCTGCTGCTCAGGAGAAACCCTTCTGTCCATCCCTGGGTTCCTGGAGGAGGACAGGACTCAGCTGGGAGGAATGGGCCAAACCCCACCTGAGATTTCCCAAATCCACCACAAAACCCTGGAATGTTGGAGCCGGGAGGCAAGGAACAAACCCCACCTGATCTTTCCCAAAATCCAGCACAAAAACCTGGGAATGTTGGAGCCAGGAGGAAAGAGACAAACCCCTCCTGAGATTTCCCAAATCTGGCACAAAAACCTGGGAATGCTGGAGCCAGGAGGAAAGGAACAAACCCCACCTGAGCTTTCCCAGAATCTGGCACAAAAACCTTGAATGATGGAGCAGGAGGATTGGAACAAACCCCACCTGAGATTTCCCAAATCCAACACAAAAAACTGGGAATGTTGGAGCCAGGAGGAAAGGAACAAATCCCTCCTGAGATTTCCCAAATCTGGCACAAAAACCTGGAATGTGGGAGCCAGGAGGATTGGAACAAACCCCTCCTGAGATTTCCCAAAATCCGGCACAAAAACCTGGAATGTTGGAGCCAGGAGGAAAGGAACAAACTTCACCCTATCTTTCCCAGAATCTGGCACAAAAACCTTGAATGTTGGAGCCAGGAGGAAAGGAACAAACCCCTCCTGAGATTTCCGAAATCCAACACAAAAAACTGGGAATGTTGGAGCCAGGAGGAAAGGGCCAAACCCCACGTGAGCTTTCCCAAAATCCAGCACAAAAACCTGGGAATGCTGGAGCCAGGAGGAAAGAGACAAACCCCTCCTGAGATTTCCCAAATTTGGCACAAAAACCTTGAATGCTGGAGCCAGGAGGATTGGAACAAACCCCACCTGAGATTTCCCAAATCCAACACAAAAAACTGGGAATGTTGGAGCCAGGAGGAAAGGGACAAACCCCACCTGAGATTTCCCAAAATCCAGCACAAAAACCTGGAATGCTGGAGCCAGGAGGAAAGGAACAAACCCCACCTGAGATTTCCCAAATCCAACACAAAAACCTGGAATATTGGAGCTGGGCCCAAAATCTGGGATTATCCCGCCCCACTCCAGGAGAATGCATTGGAATGGAGGCAGGTTTTAAACTCAGGCTCACCCCAGAGGGAAGAGGGAACTCCCCAGCCCCAACCTCCCAGTCTGGAATCCCAGGGAAAACACAGGAAATCCTGGAAAAATCCTGGAAAAATCCTGGAATGTCTTGGCTTGGAAGGGCCTGGAAGCCCATCCAGTGCCACCCCCGGGCAGGGCCACCAGCCCTGTCCCAAGCTGTCCCTTGGACACTGCCAGGATCCAGGGACTCCTCTGGGAATTCCAGAGAATTTCCATGCTCTGGGAGTTCTAGCCCAGCCAGGAATTCCTTCCCCAAATCCCTCTCCCGATGGTGTTTGATGGAGCACCTGGAAAAGGCCAAGTTTGCACCACCAGGCCCTGCCCGTCCTCCTGACCCAGGTTTGGTTTTAGGATTTCCTAAAAAAATAGGGAGACAAAGGGACAGAGCCATCCTGGGATGTGCAACCGGGAGGGGCTGGGAAAAACTCACTGGAGGGTTCTCAAAAATGATGTTTTATGCCCCAAATTCCCCCTATTATTTCTGTATTTTACCCCCCAAAATTCCCCTTACAATTTCTGTATTTTCCCCCAAAATTCCCCCTGTAATTTCTGTATTTTACCTCCAAAATTGTCCCTGTAATTAATGTATTTTAGCCCCAAAAGTCACCTTATCTTTTCCATATTTTACCCCCAAAATTTCCCCTTATTATTTCCTTATTTACCCCAAAAATTTCCCCCAATAATTTCCATATTTTCCCTCCAAAATCTCCCTTATTATTTCCGTATTTGCCCCCGAAAATTCCCCCTATTATTTCTGTTTATTCCCCCAAGATTTCCCCCTGTCATTTCTGTATTTTACTCCAAAAACTCCCCCTGTCATTTCTGTATATTCCCCCAAATTCCCCCAATCATTTCTGTATTTTCCCCTGAAAATTCCCCCTATAATTTCTGTATATTCCCCCAAATTCCCCCTTTTATTTCTGTATTTTACCCTGAAATTCCCCCAATCATTTCTATATTTTCTCCTGAAAATTCCCCCTATAATTTCTGTATATTGCCCCAAATTCCCCCTTTTATTTCTGAATTTTTACCCTGAAATTTCCCCCTATTATTTCTGCATATTACCCCAAATTCCCCCTATAATTTCTATATTTTCCCCCAAAATTCCCTAATCATTTCTGTATTTCCCCCAAAATTCCCCCCTATAATTTCCGTATTTTTCCCCCCAAAATTCCCCCTCTCCCTCCTTTCCAAGCCCCTCTCATCCCGCTGCTCCCGGTGGATTTTCCTGGATAGCGATGGGGGTCAAACCCCCCCTGTCTCCCTGCTGTGCCCCCCAAATTCCAGCTCCTCCCGCATTTCCCAACCCCATCCTTCCCCTCCATCCCTCCCTGCCCGGCTCGGGGTCAGCGCCCCTCTGATCCCCCTTGTAGCCGCAGCCCGGCGAGAGGAGCATAATGGAAAAATAATTAAAAAATAAAAGGAGCGGAATCGGAGCCGGGCGCGGGGAGGGGCGGGGGCGATGCGCGGAGCGGGCAGATAACGGGCAGATGTGATTTTTGCAGATAAGCGTAGTAATTTAGATAAATCTCGAGGCTTTAGAGCCTTTCGCTTGCGTCCCTTTTCTTTCTGTCTGATTTTTTTTTTCAATTTTATCTCGCGAGTCAAGAGGAGGGGGAGCGGGGAGGAGGCAGAGGAGGGGGGGAGGTTTAATCTTTGGGGAGTTTTTCTTTTCTTTTTAATGTGTTTTTCCCCAGAAGGTGGGATAATGGGAGCCGCTCTCCCCCCACGCACGCTCACACACACACGCGCGCGAGCGTGAGCCCGGGCTATGTTTTTTAAAAGCAGCGGACAAAAATCAAAATATTTGAAAATGTATTTCATGGTAATTATGTCATATTTCATGGGCTGATGCCACTACTGAAAGAGAGCCTGAATGCCTTAATTTGTATAGAAATTGTAATCATTTGTTCATTTCAAGGTGAAAATTGCATTTTTTAATTTAAATTGTATCCTGCGTGATAGTCTATTATCTAGTAAAATTGTCTCCATGTCTGAATGCCTTATATGCAGCTGCAATGCTTGTTACAAATCCAGTTATATTCATAAAAGCTTTGTCCATGTCTCGGGAAATGTGAACAGTTTCTTCTGGGTTTCTTCTCTCCCTTTTTTCCTTTTTTCCCCCCCTCTCCCCTCCCTTCCTCGTCCTCCCTCCTCTTCCCCCTCGGATTTTTTTTAAGTTTTTTTTTTTTTTGGTCTCCTGGTTGAAATAAACCCAAATCTGCCATTAATAATAATTAGCCTGGCTCTGTACAAAAGGCAGTCCTGGGTGGAATTCGGGGTGAGGGACGTGCAGGAATCAGCCAGCATTCCTGGATATTTTATTTATTTATTAATCTTTATTTATTTATTTCCCAGCCAGGGGAAAAAAAAAAAAAAAAAAGGGATGAGAGGAGGGAAAGGAGAGAGGAGAGAAAGGTGGGGATGAGGGGAGAGGGTCTGTGAGGCAGATCCAGCACGGGAAACTTGATCCCAAAGGAGCTGAGAGAGGGATTGAAGTCAAATTTCGGGATTTGTGAGGGAGAAGGGAGCTTTGCTTCCATCTCCTGCCTGTAGGAGAATATTCCCAACATTTTCCATCAGGAGCTGCCCTGTGCTGCCCCTGGATCTGTTCCCTGGTGGATTTTTGGGGATGCCCAAGGGGTGCTGAGGGAAAGCAGAGACTGAGGAGGGAATTGGAATGTCAGGGATCCTCCAGCCCCGGGAAAATGGGATTTCCTTCTCTCCCGGGTCCTACCCGCTCCCGGGGAATTCCAAGGGGGAATTGGGATGGAGGGAACTGCAGACACCCCAAACTGGGCCTGCTGCACCCCTGAGGGGCACCTGGGAGCCTCCAGGGGGGATTCCTGCTCCCCCAGGATGCTTCTTCCCAGAAATGTGGATTTGGGAATGCTGCACCTCACCCTGCTCACCCCAGGCTGTTTTTTCCTGGGAATGTGGGTTTGGGAACGCTGCACCTCACCCTGCTCACCCTAGGCTGCTTTTTCCTGGGAATGTGGGTTTGGGAATGTTGCACCTCACCCTGCTCACCCCAGGCTGCTTTTTGCAGGGAATGTGGGTTTGGGAACGCTGCACCTCACCCTGCTCACCCCAGGCTGTTTTTTCCTGGGAATGTGGATTTGGGAATGTTGCACCTCACCCTGCTCACCCCAGGCTGCTTTTTGCAGGGAATGTGGGTTTGGGAACGCTGCACCTCATCCAGCTCCCATTCCCTAGCACCCTTTTCCCAGGAAAACTCTCCCAAAAGGAATTCTCCCAGCCTGGAGCAGAAAATGGGAATGCTGGCATGGGGATGAGGGAAGGGAATGCTCTGGGAATGCAGGATGAGCTGAGCTGAGCTCCCACGCTGGAATTGTTAAAATTGTTAAAATTCCAGGCTGCTCTGCACCAGGTGAGCGCGAGCCCGGGCCGAGATCTTAATTACAATTAATCCCGAAAAAAGAAAGGAGCGGGCCTGGCATGGAAATCCTCCCTGAGGGATTTAATTCCCTCCCGTGTCCCTGGCCCTGCTCAGAACTCCCTGATTTTATGCAGGGCCACAGCCCAGTTTAATCAGCCCAGAGCTGGAACCGCTGGGGGGAGCAGAATCCTTGGGATCAGGAATGGGAATGTGGGGCAGGACCTGGATATGGGGCAGGGAAACATCCCTGGGATTGGGGACCTGGATGTGGGGCAGGGAAACATCCCTGGGATTGGGGACCTGGATGTGGGGCAGGGAAACATCCCTGGGAACAGCAACCTGGATGTGGGGCAGGGAAACATCCCTGGGATCAGCCATGGGATATGGGGCAGGACCTGGTTATGGGGCAGGGAAACATCCCTGAGACTGGGGACCTGGATATGGGGCAGGGAAACATCCATGGGATTGGGGACCTGGATGTGGGGCAGGGAAACAACCCTGGGAACAGGAATGGGGATGTAGGGCAGGACCTGGATGTGGGGCAGGGAAACAACCCTGGGAACAGCAACCTGCATATGGGGCAGGGAAACATCCCTGGGATCAGGAATGGGGATGTGGGGCAGGACCTGGATGTGGGGCAGGGAAACAACCCTGGGGACAGCAACCTGCATATGGGGCAGGGAAACATCCCTGGGATCAGGAACAGGGGATATGGGGCAGGGAAACATCCCTGGGATCAGGAATGGGGATATGGGGCAGGACCTGGGTATGGGGCAGGAAAACATCCGTGGGATGGGGGACCTGGATATGGGACAGGACCTGGATATGGGGCAGGGAAACATCCCTGGGATCAGCTATGGGATATGGGGCAGGACCTGGGTATGGGGCAGGGAAACATCCCTGGGATCAGGAACAGGGGATATGGGGCAGGAAAACATCCCTGGGGTTTGGGACCTGGATATGAGGCAGGGAAACACCCCTGGGAACAGCAACCTGGATATGGGGCAGGAAAACATCCCTGGGATCAGCAATGAGGGATATGGGGCAGGACCTGGGTATGGGGCAGGAAAACATCCATGGGATTGGGGACCTGGATATGGGACAGGACCTGGATATGGGGTAGGGAAACATCCCTGGGATCAGCCATGGGATATGGGGCAGGACCTGGGTATGGGGCAGGAAAACATCCATGGGATTGGGGACCTGGATATGGGGCAGGAAAACACCCCTGGGATCAGCAACCTGGATATGGGGCAGGAAAACATCTCTGGGATCAGGAATGGGGATGTGGGGCAGGACCTGGATATGGGGCAGGGAAACATCCCTGGGATCAGCAACCTGGATGTGGGGCTGGGAAACATCCCTGGGATCATCAATGGGGGATATGGGGCAGGACCTGGATATGAGGCAGGGAATCATCCCTGGGATTGGGGACCTGGATGTGGGGCAGGGAAAGATCCCTGGGATCAGCCACGGGGATATGGGCAGGGAAACATCCCTGGGATCAGCAATGGGGGATATGGGGCAGGAAAACATCCCTGGGATCAGGAACAGGGAGCTGGATATGGGCAGGAGCTGGGAATGGCCCTGGGCTGTGGGATCATTGGGATCATTGGGATCATTGGGATCAGTGGGATCAGCGGGATCAGTGGGATCAGGAACAGGGAGGTGGATATGGGCAGGAGCTGGGAATGGCCCTGGGCTGCCATAAACATCCCCAGGATCAGGGATTGGGAACGGGATCTGGTCTGGGCTGGGCACGTTCCCTGTGGGATTTGCTGGAATGTGGCTCCACTGGGACTGAGGGGTTTGGGAGCTGGGAGTGGCTGGGTTAGGGGTTATTGACCCAAAATATTTACCTACAACAATATTGAGAAAATACCTAAAATAATACCCACAATAATACCTAAATGAAGTATCTAAATAACATTTCTAGATAAAGCACCTAAGTAACACATCTAAAATAATACCTAAATAAAATACCAAAATAACATACTTAGATAAAACACCTAAGTAGCACATCTAAAATAATACCTGGATAAATTACCTAAAGTAATATGTAGATAAAGTACCTAAAACAATACCCAAATGAAATACATAAATAAAATACGTAAATAACATACCTAAAATAGTATTTAAATAAGTAAAGAAAACCCCCTAAAACCTCCCTAAAATAATACCTAAATAAAATACTTAAAATAATACCTAAATAAAAACCTAAATAAAATCCCTGAATAAAAGCTAGGGCTGTTTTATGTAGAAAATACCTCCACAAAACAGCCAAAAACACCCAAAATAGGTTTTTGCTCCTCCTCCACCCCCAAGGAACTGTGATCCCAAAAAGGGGCTGCAGGCATTCCCAAAGGCTGTCCCCAGTCCCCACAAAACTTTGGGATTAATTCAGCTCAGGTGCCTGAGCCAGAGGGAAAAGGCTTTTCCCAGGGGTAGGGATTCCCACTGGGAGGGGAATGGGGATGGGGATGGGGATGGGAATGGGAATGGGAATGGGAATGGGAATGGGAATGGGGATGGGAATGGGAATGGAGATGGGAATGGGAATGGGAATGGGAATGGGGATGGGAATGGGAATGGGGATGGGGATGGGGATGGGAATGGGGATGGGAATGGGAATGGGAATGGGGATGGGAATGGGGATGGCAATGGGAATGGGAATGGGGATGGGAATGGGAATGGGAATGGGAATGGGAATGGGAATGGGGATGGCAATGGGAATGGGGATGGGGTTGGAGATGGGAATGGGAATGGGAATGGGAATGGGAATGGGAATGGGGATGGGAATGGGGATGAGGATGGGAATGGGAATGGGGATGGGAATGGGAATGGGGATGGGAATGGGAATGGGAATGGAGATGGGAATGGGAATGGGAATGGGAATGGCAATGGGGATGGGAATGGGAATGGGAATGGGAATGGGAATGGGAATGAGGATGGGGATGGGGATGGGAATGGGAATGGGAATGGAGATGGGAATGGGAATGGGGATGGGAATGGGAATGGATCCCTTCCAGCCCAGCATATTCCATGGTTTATAACCCTACATTTCCATAATTCCATAATCCTGTAATTCCGTGATTCCATAATCCTGCAATCCTGTGATTCTGTAATTTTATAGTGCTGTGATTCTATAAACCCACAATTCCATAATTCCCTGATCCTATATTTCTGTGATTCTATTATCCTATAGTTCTGTGATTCCATAATCCTACAATTCCATGAGTCCATAACCCTGCAATTCCATGATTCCATAGTCCTACAGTTCCATGATTCTATAGCCCTGCAATTCCATGATTCCATAATCCTACAATCCCCTATAATCCTATAGTTCTGTGATTCTATTTACCCACAATTCCATGATTCCATAATCCTACAATTCTGTGATTCCATGACCGTAGGGTGATGATTCTGTAATTCTATAGTTCTATGATTCTATAAACCCACAATTCCATTATTCTATAAATTTATAGTTCTGTGATTCCATAATCCTACAATTCCATGATTCCCTAATCCTATATTTCTGTGATTCTATAATGCTACAGCTCTATGATTCTATTTACCCACAATTCCATGATTTCATGATCCTACAGTTCCGTGATTCCATAATCCTACAGTTCCATATTCTATAAACCCACGATTCCATGATTCCATAATCCTACAATCCCATGATTCTGTAATCCTATAGTTCTATGATTCCATAATCCTACAATTCCATGATTCTATAAACCCACAATTCCATGATTCCATAATCCTATATTTCTGGGATTCCATAATCCTACAATTTCATGATTCCCTAATCCCACAATGAAAGGAACAGGAATCCCTCCTCGGGATGGGCACCTGCACTTCCCAAAAAACCCAGGTGCCGATGCCACGCGGGAATTCCGGAGCCACTTCCCGAATTTTGGGGAGCAGAAGCTGAGGATGGGGAGGAGGCAGTGCTGGGCTCCTCTTCCCACAGGAATTCCAGGGAATTCTGCTTCCAGGGGCCTGGATCACCCTTTGGGATGGATTTTCTGCACCCATAAAAATCAGGATCCCAAACCTGCCCCAAAACCTTCCAGGATTCCCAAATCTGCCCCAAAACCTTCCAGGATTCCCAAATTTGCCCCAAAACCTTCCCAGATTCCCAAACCCACCCCAAAACCTTCCCAGAGTCCCAAACCTCCCCCAGACTTTTCCTGGATTCCCAAACTCACCCTAAAACGTTCCTGGAGCACCCGCAGCTGGCAGGGCCAGGGTTAACTGCTCCCCTTTCCCCCAAATCTTTGTGATTTGGGGATTGGTCAGGATTTGGGGACATGGGCAAGGTTCAGGCCCTTAAAGGAGCATGAAATTCCAGCTGCAAAACTCCCCTGGGAATCCCCAGTGCTGGAAAAGGTGCTGGAAAAAAGGGAGAGGTGGAAACGAGTTCAAGCCCCTTCCCCTAAACCATTTCATTTGTACAACAGGAACCTTTCAAAAAAGGTTTAATTGCTTTGTTTTGAATAAAAAGGAACAATTTAATTCTCTGTAGTTTGAGCTTCAAGGAATGTTCTGAATCAAAAATGTTTTCTTTCCTTTCCAGGTTGTTCTTCCCGTTCCTTGGGAAAGGAATGAGGTGGGAAGAGCCTCGGCATGGAAATGGGATTTGTCTGTTCCTCAAATCCCCTCTGAGAGCGGAATTGTGGAAGTGCAGGATTAAATCACAGAATCATGGAACTGAAGCATCAGAGAACCATGGAATTGTGGGATTATGGAATCATGGAATCATGGAGCTGCAGGATTATGGAATCATGGAACTGCAGGATTATGGAATCATGGAATTGAATGATCAGAGAACCATGGAATTGTGGGATTATACAATCACTGAATCGTGGAATTTCAGGACTATGGAATCATGGAATTGCAGGACTATGGAATTGTAGGGTTATGGAATCATGGAATCATGGAATTGAAGGATCAGAGAACCATGGAATTGTGGGATTATGGAATCAGAGAATCATGGAATTGAAGGATTATGGAATTGTAGGATTATGGAATCATGGAAATGCAGGATTATGGAATCACGGAATAATTGAATTGCAGGATTATGGACTCACAGAATAATGGAATTGCAGGATTATAGAATCATAGAATCATGGAATTGCAGGACTATGGAATTGTAGGATTATGGAATCATGGAATCATGGAATTGCAGGATTATGGAATCATAGAATCATGGAATTGTGGGATCAGAGGGCTGTGGAACTCTGGGATTATAAAATCACAGAATCGTGGAATTGCAGGACTATAGAATCATGGAATAATGGAATTGAAGGATTATAGAATTGTGGATTTGTTGGATTATATAATTGTGGAACCATGGAACTGTAGGATTATGGAACCATGGAATTGTATGATTATAGAATCATGGAATTGTAGGATTAGAGGATCAGGGAATCATGGAACTGTAGGATCAGAGAATCAGGGAATTGCAAGATTATAGAATCACAGAATTATAGAATTACAGAATGATGGAATTGCAGGATTAGACAATCATGGGACTGTAGGACTACAGAACCATGGAATTGTAGGATTCTAGAATTATGGAATCATGGAAATGTAGGATCAAAGAACCATGGATTTGCAGGATTATAAAATCAGAGAATCATGGATTTGCAGGATTCTAGATTTGTGGAATTGTAGGATTATGGAATAATCTAATTATAGGATTATAGAATCAGGGACTCACGTAATTGTAGGATGATGGAGTCATGCAAGTGCAGGATTAAAGAGTAACAGAATTATAGGATTGTAGGATCATGGAATTGTAGGATCAGAGAATCATGGCATTGTCGGATTATAGAATCACAGAATCATGAAATAATGGAATTGTCAGATTATAGGATCATGGAAGTGTAAAATCAGAGAACTGAGGATTTGCATGATTATAAAATCACAGAATCACAGAAAAATGGAATTGTAGGATCAGGGAATCATGGAATTGCAGGATTAGGGAATCACAGAAATATAGGATTATAGAACCATGGAATTGTGGGGTTATGGTATCATAGAACTATAGGATTACAGAATCATGGGATCGTAGGATTATGGAAACATGGAATTGCAGAATTATAAATCACGGAATTGTAGGATTATAAATCATGGAATTGTAGGATTATCAATCATAGAATCATGGAATTGCAGGATTATCAATCACGGAATTGTAGGATTATAAATCGTGGAATAATGGAATATGTGGGGCTGGAAGGGATCCATCAGGATCATCGAGTCCAAGAGTAACTGTGAGAATATCCAGGAAAATAATGGAAATATTCAATTCTTTTTGGTTGTGAAGTTGCAAAGGGAAGTGTGAGCTGCTCCTCTGGGGGTTTCTGCCCTGCAGAGGGCAGAGCCAGGATGTCATTATTGATATTTGGGGATTTTCCCGTGCTTGGGGTCTCTGCAGGCTTGGAATACCCCTGGCCTGGGCAGCAAATAATGGGATTCCAGGGGAATATCAAAATTCCAGGGGAACATTCAGTGGGGGGGTCAGGAGGCTGAGAGGGCACAGAGGTCCTGGGGGCCAGAGGGGAGAGCTGCGAGTCCCAGATAATAAAAACAAACAAACGTATAAATAAATAACAAAATAAAATCAAAATATGAACAAAATGATGAAAACAGTAAAACATGAAAAATATAAACAGTAAATAAATGTTTAAATAAATAAATAAATGCTTAAATAAATAAATAAACACAGTGTCACCATGTTTTTAATGTTGCCCCATTTTAGTGTCATGTGTTTATAGTGTCACTCCGTTTTAGTGTCACCGTGATTTTAATGTCACCATGTTTTGGTGTCACCGTGTTAATAGGGTCACATGTTCTTAATGCCACCCTGCTTTTGTGTCACCATGGTTATAATGTCACTGTGTTTGTAATGTGGCCCCATTTTAGTGTCACCAGGTTTACAGTGCCACCCTGATTTTAATGTCACCCCGTTTGAGTATCACTGTGATTTTAATATCCCTGTGTTTATAGTGTCACCATGATTTTAATGTCACCCTGTTTTGGTGTCACTGTGGTTTTGGTGTCACCATGTTTATAGGGTCACCGTGTTTTACATAACCATGTTTATAGTGCCATAGGATCTTTATAGTGTCACATGTTTATAGTGGCACCCTGTTTTAGTGTCACCATGTTTATAGTGTCACCTTGTTTATAGTGTCACCCCGTTTTAGTGTCACCCTGTTTTGGTGTCACCATGTTTATAGTGTCACCCGTTTGGGTGTCACTGTGGTTATGGTGTCACCATGATTTTGATGTCACCATGTTTTGGTGTCACCATGGTTACAGTGTCACTGTGATTTTGATGTCACCCTGTTTTAATGTCACCCCCTTTAGTGTCAGCGTGTTTATAGTGCCACCCTGTTTTCGTGTCACTGTTGTTATGGTGTCACCATGAATTTAATATCGCCATGTTTTTGTGTCACCATGTTTATAGTGTCACCGTGATTTTGATGTCACCCTGTTTTAGTGTCAGCCCTTTTTAGTGTCACTGTGTTTATAGTGTCACCTTGTTTTGGTGTCACTGTTGTTATGGTGTCACCATGAATTTAATATCGCCATGTTTTTGTGTCACCATGTTTATAGTGTCACCATGATTTTGATGTCACCCTGTTTTGGTGTCACCCCGTTTTAGTGTCACCATGTTTATAGGGTCAACGTGTTTTACATAACCGTGTTTATAGTGTCACCATATTTGTAATGTGGCACCATTTTAGTGTCACCATTTTTATAATATCACCATGTTTTTAATGTCACCCCATTTTAGTGTCACCCTGTTTTGGTGTCACCATGTTTATAGTGTCACTGTGTTTATAGTGTCACTGTGTTTTTAATGTCCCCCCATTTTAGTCTCACCATGTTTGGGGTTCCTGGACAAACGGGGTCCCCTCTCTGCCACCCTGGGTGTGACCCCGTGGTGCAGAGGGCTCCAAGCTGCCCTCAGCAGCAGCTCCCGATTTTGTCCCCTGGAAAAATCCAGCAGGTCCTGGTGGGATACAGCTCCTGAAAGGTGGCTGTGCTCAGGTGGGGTTGGGCTCTTGCTCCAGGCAGCACCAACAGAACCAGAGGAAACAGTCACAACCACCAAGGGAAATACAGGTTGGATATTAGGAAAAAGTTTTTTATGGAAAGGGCGATAAAGTTGGGGAATGGCCACCTGGGGAGGTGGTGGAGTCCCCATCCCTGGGTGTGTTTGACAAAGCCTGGATGTGGCACTGGGTGCCAGGGTTTAGTTGAGGTGTTGGGGCTGGGTTGGACTGGATGATCTTTCTTCCAACCTAGTCATTCTGTGATTCTGTGAAATTGGGAATTCTGTGAATTCTGTGTGATTCTGTGTGATTCTGTGAATTCTGTGAATTCTGTGAATTCTGTGAATTCTGGGTCTGGGTGGGAAGGGGCTCCTGGCAGATCCCACATGCCATTCCCACAGGACATGGGGAGGGATCTGGGCTGAGGTTGGTGATGGTTCCCACATGGGGCTGAGCCTCTCTGGCCATAAATTCCACAATTTCAGGGTTTAGGGCAGCACGGTGCCCTCGGTGCCAGAACTGCGGTTTCCAGCTCATTCCTGACAGGTTTTCCAGGGATTCCCATCGAGCCCCCCCAGACCTCCAGCCCAGGGGTTCCCCAGCCCTGCCAGGCTCCCCCCAGCCCCATCCAGGGTGGGCAGCCCTTGGCTCAGGGGCTCCCCAGTTTCCCATTCTCCTCAGAACTGTGGCTTATCCCAGCACTGGGAGCAGCTGGGGGTGCAGGGGTCTCAGGGAGGGGCTGGATAAGGAGATGCAGGTGGGGGGCTGCAATCCCAAAGCCCCCGGTGTCCCTTGAGCTGGGGGCAGACCCCAGGCTGGCAGTTCCGGCCCTTTCTGCTCCCCAAACTCAAACCCAGGCAGTGTCCATCCCACAGTTGATGTTTCCCATCCCACAGTTGATGTTTCCCATCCCACAGTTGGTACTTCCCACTCCACATTTGGTGTTTCCAGTCCCACAATTGGTGTTTCCCATCCTGCAGCTGATGTTTCCAATCCCACATCTGGTGTTTCCAATTCCACATTTGATGGTTCCAATCACACAGTTGATGTTTCCCACCCCACAATTGGTGTTTCCCACCCCACAATTGGTGTTTCCCATCCTGCACTTGGTGTTTCCAATCCCACATTCGGTGTTTCTAATCTCACATCTGTTATTTCCCACCCCACGGCTGGTGTTTCCCATCCCACAGCTGGTGTTTCCCATCCCACAGTTGATGTTTCTAGTCCCACATTTGATGTTTCCAATTCCACATTTGGTGTTTCCCATCCTGTATTTGATGTTTCCCACCCCACAATTGGTGTTTCCCATGCCACAGTTGGTGTTTCCCATCCCACATCTCGTATTTCCAATCCCACACTTGATGTTTCCCAACCCAGCTGATGTTCCCCATCCCACAGCTGATGTTCCACACCCCACAGTTGATGTTCCCACCCCACATTTGATGTTTCCCACCCCACAATTGGTGTTTCCCATCCCAGGGTGACCCCTCCGAGGTGGAACAGCCCCAAACGCCCCCAGGGCCGCTCGTGTCCGCTGCACCCGTGGGGCCTGGCTGGAGATCAGCTCCTGTTCCTGGGATCCAGAGCCTCTCAGGGCTCGCTCCTGACCCCAGGGCTTTGTTCCCAAGGTCTGTTCCCAGCCCTGCACCCCCTCTGCACTTTGGGAATATTTTTCTGCCTGTTGCCCTCAGTGTTTACCAGGAGCCAGGTGCCTGCGGTGCTCGGAATCGATGGATAAAGGCTCGGCTGTGCTGAGGGCAGGCCGGGGAATCATCCCCACCCCACGCAGAGCCATGGTGCAATTCAAGGTTTTATTTATTTGCCCGGCTTCTCCACCTTGCTGGGAACCAGAGACGGGTTTTGCCAGGTTTTAGAGGGAAAACAGCTGGAATTTGCCTTCTTTATGCGTTAGATATCCCCGAGGCTGTCCCCCCTCTCTCTGCTATGCAAACAAGCCAAAGCCACTTGGACTCAATTTTTTTTTTCTTTTTTTTTCGTTTTTTTTTTCTTTTTTTTTAATGTATAACAGTTATGCCTGAGTTACAGAAAGACACCTACAGGCAGCAGGTAGTTAAAGCAAAACCAGTTTCTCTTCCTACTAAATCTACTCCATATAGCTGAATAAATTATGGTGCGGTTCCGTATTTACACACCCGGCGCGCGCCCACGCGCCCACGGCCTGGAGCGGGTGGGATGAGGCGAACACAGAAGCGAGGATCCCGCAGGGATGGGGACAGGGGACACCCCACAGCCTGGGGGGACCCGTGGGCACCGGCAAGGGCGGGTTAGAAGCGTTAAATACACAAAGGAGCCAAAGGAGCCAAAGGAGCCAAAGGAGCCGATCTGCCGCGCTGGCCAGGCCCGGTCCGGCCGTGCTGGGGCGGGACAGGGATGGCGGGGCCAAAGGAGCCCCTCGGGGTCATTGCTGTGCCCCAGGGGGGCAGGGGTCACCGGCAGCCCCGGGAGAGCGGTGGAGCTGGGAGAGCATCCCTGGGTGTGGCCACCTCTGCTGCGTCCATCTCTGGAATGTGTCCATCCTTGATGTGCTCATCTCTGGAATGTGTCCACCTCTGGCTTGTGTCCATCTCTGCTGTGTCCATCCTTGATGAGTGAGTCCATCTCTGCTGTGGCCATCGCTGGAGTGTGTCCATCTCTGGAATGTCTCAATCTCTGGCCGTGTCAATCTCTGGCCATGTCCATCTCTAACGTGTCCATCTCTGGCCATGTCCCTTGGTCACTGTCGCTCTGGTGTTTGGGTGAATTTTGGTCCCCCAGAGTCAGCAGCAGCTGAGGATCCACTTGGTCGCTGCTGGATGGCCCCAGGTGGCCACAGCCAGGTTCCTGCTGTCCACTTCTCCAGGCTTGGTCCCTGTTGGTGGCCACAGGTGGCCACAGCCAGGTTTCTGTTGTCCGGCTCTGTCCAGCTCTCCAGGTTTGGTCCCCATTGGTGGCCCCAGGTAAGTACAGCCAGGTTCCTGCTGTCCAGCTCTCCAGTCTCAGTCCCTGTTGGTGGCCCCAGGTGGCCACAGCCAGGTTCCTGCTGTCCACTTCTCCAGGTTTGGTCCCCGTTCGTGGCCCCAGGTGGCTGCAGGTGGCCACAGCCAGGTTCCTGCTGTTCAGCTCTCCAGTCTCAGTCCCTGTTGGTGGCTGCAGGTGGCCCGAGCCAGGCTCCTGCTGTCCCACTGTTCACTGTCCTGTCCCAGCTCCAGGCCCTCCCCCGCCGTGTCCCCTCCCCGTCCCTCCCACCCCCCGAGTTTGTCTCTCGTCAGCAGAGCTGAGGTTGGCAATCCATGAAACAAAACTGAACCAACAGAACAAAACCAAAAGTTACTTTTGACTTTCATACATGAACAAAAGGAAGAAACAAAACAAAACAAAAAGCAAAAAAAAAAAAACCCCAAGCCCGAAATCAACCCCATCCCACCCCGAAGATTCTGGAATGTCTTTTGAAAACACACAATAGGCAAATTTCTACAGTTCATCCCCCCATCCCCTTTTTTCCTTATTTTTAATTTTTTTTACATTTTTCTTTTTTTTTCTGTCTTTTTTTTTTTTAACTAGCACGGCACTCACTGTGGGATTTTTTTTCTTAGTATATAAAAAAAAAAGGTCAACTTTCTATAAACATACAGCACATGACCAAATTTCCCAACTAAATGTACAAAGTGCGACCACGAGGGGAAGGTCAGAGAAGAGCTATTTTGTTCCTCTAGGAATTCTATTTACAGCAGTGCCCAGCTGCCCACGGACGTTCTGGGGAAGGGGATTGGCAGGGAGGTTTCTGCGGTGCTCCCTCTTTCGAATTTCGGGGTTTTTTGGGGTCCTGCCCTCGGATGAGGTGGCCAGGCCCGGCTGTCCATGGGTGAGGAGACAGAGGAGGGAAGAGCAGGAGCAGCAGCCAAGGGATTCCCTGGAATGGTGGAGCCTTTCCTTGCGGCTGGGCAGGCAGCGAGGAGGGCGCTGGGCTGGGAATTCCAGCGGCACGGAGGAGGGATTGGCACAGGATGGAATTGGGATTGGCACAGGATGGAATTGGGATTGGTATGGGATGGAATTGGGATTGGTATGGGATGGAATTCCAGTGGCACAGAGGAGAGATCGGCACAGGATGGAATTCCAGCAGCAAGGAGGAGGGATTAGCAAGGGAAGGAATTCCATCACTGAGGAAGAGGGACAGGCGTGGGATGGAATTGGGATCAGCATGGGATGGAATTCCAGCGGTGAGGAGGAGGGATTGGGATGGAATGGAATTGAGATTGGCACAGGATGGAATTCCAGCAGCAAAGAGGTGGGATTGGCACAGGACAGAATTCCAGCGGCAAAGAAGAGGGATTGGCATGGGATGGAATTGGGATTGGCACGGGATAGAATTCCAGTGGCAAAGAGGAGGAGGGATTGGCATAGGATGGAATTGGGATCGGCACAGGATGAAATTCCAGCAGTGAGGAGGAAGAGGGATTGGCGCAGGATGGAATTCCAGTGGCAAGGAGGAGGAATTGGCATGGGATAGAATTCCACCAGGGAGGAGGAAGAGGGATCGGCACAGGATGGAATTGGGATCGGCACAGGATAGAATTCCAGCGGTAAAGAGGAGGGGGCAGGTGGGAAGGTGCTCCCAGCTGAGGATGGTCAGAAATGTTGCTAAATATCAGGAAATCTTCTGTTTTAGCACTTGCTGTGAGTGGTGCCGAGAGAAATTCCAGCAGGTGCTTCCATCGCTGCCTGGAGTCACCCCGATCCCTTCGGGGCTCCTGCTGGGAATGACATTTCAGCCAGGCCTGGAATTCCACAGGGGTTTTGCTTCCTCCAGAGCTCTGAAGTGCAAACACCACGAACAGCAGAGGCTTTGCTGCTCCCCGAGATCTCCAGAGCAGAGCAGGGAGAGGCCTTGGGGTCACCCAAGCAGTCCAGGGTGCGGGGGCTCCTCTGTCCCCTCTGGGAATTGTGTCCCCTCCGTGTCCCTTCGGCCTTGCTGGCTGCCCCAGGAGAGGAGGTGGGAATGGAATTGCTCCCAAACTCTGTGATCCAGGGAATGTTTGGGCTCCGTGTGTGACACGAGGATTTCTGGAGCACTGAGCCTCTGGGTTCAGGAGTCACCTGGGCGCAGCTCCTGCATGAGAGAGGTGCAGGAAAATCCCTCTGGGAATGTGGAGCCAGCTCTGCCGGAGGCGGGAAGCAAAGCTGATGGGAGCCATGTGTGGCTGCGCTGGGATGCTGGAATCCAGGACAGGAGAGCTGGTCCAGATGGCTGCAGGGACAGTGGGACAGTGGCCTGGTGGCTTGTGGTGAATGGGGAGGGGGCCAGGCAGGGGAAGAGCCCAGGGAGATGTTCCAGCTGCCAGAACATTCCAGCTGCTTCGGGAAGGCCGGGAGAGGGGAGAACCAGGGAAGCCTCCTTCAGCAACCTGGAGTGGCCACGGGGCTCCTCAGTGCACAAAGGCAGAAAATTGCTGTGAAAGCAGAGATCTGAGGGGTTCAGGGCATCACAAACCCCGACAGCCCACAGGGGACACCAAACTCTGCCTGGGAGGGACACAACTCTGCCCGTAGGGGACACCAACTCTGCCAATGGGGGACACAACTCTGCCCATGGGGGATGCAAATTCTGCCTGTGGGGGACACTGAACTCTGCCCATGGGGACACCAAACTCTGCCTGTGAGGGACACAACTCTGCCAATGGAGAACACAACTCTGCTCGTGAGGGAAACCAAACTCTGCCCATGGAGGACACCAAACTCTGCCTGTGGGGTCACAACTCTGCTCATGGGGGACACCAAACTCTGCTCGTGGCCACCACACCTCTCACACCTCAGCTCCCTCATCCCAGGCCAGCTGTCCTGACCCTCTCCAGGCCAAATCTCCTGACCCTGCATGGGGAGGTGAGGGGTGACCTCTGCCTCACTGGGAATGCTCAGGGATCCCCAAGGGGCATCACCCCAGCCAAAAGGGAAACGTGGCACCCATGGGAGGGCAGCTCAGACAGGAGGGGACACAAAGGCAGGAGAGGAGAAAAGTGGGGGGAGAAATCCAAGGAACAGGATCTGGCTTAGAGTGGGGGAGAGAGAAAAAGAGGCTCCAGCAGCAGAAGAAGGGACTGTGGGACTGGGCTGGGGATGGATGGATGGATGGATGGATGGATGGATGGATGGATGGATGGATGGATGGATGGATGGATGGATGGATGGATGGATGGATGGATGGAAGGATGGATGGATGGATGGATGGATGGATGGATGGATGGATGGATGGATGGATGGATGGATGGATGGATGGATGGATGATGGATGGACGGATGGAGGGATGATGGATGGATGGATGGATGGATGGATGGATGGATGGATGGATGGATGAATGGAGGGATGGATGGATGGATGGATGACAGATGGACGGATGGATGATGGATGATGGATGATGGATGGATGATGGATGGATGGATGACAGATGGACAGATGGATGATGGATGGATGGATGGATGATGGATGGATGGATGGATGGATGGATGGATGGATGGATGGATGGATGGATGGATGGATGATGGATGGATGGATGGATGGATGGATGGATGGATGGATGGATGGATGGATGAGGGATGGATGGATGGATGGATGGATGGATGGATGGATGGATGGATGGATGATGGATGGATGGATGGATGGATGACAGATGGACGGATGGATGATGGATGGATGATGGATGGATGGATGGATGGATGATGGATGGATGGATGGATGATGGATGGATGGATGGATGGATGGATGGATGGATGGATGGATGGATGGATGACAGATGGACGGATGGATGATGGATGGATGGATGGATGGATGGATGGATGGATGGATGGATGATGGATGGATGGATGAATGGATGGATGGATGGATGGATGGATGGATGGATGGATGGATGAGGGATGGATGGATGGATGGATGATGGATGGATGGATGAGGGATGGATGGATGGATGGATGATGGATGGATGGATGGATGATGGATGGATGGATGGATGGATGGATGGATGGATGGATGGATGGATGGATGGACGGATGGATGATGGATGGATGATGGATGGATGGATGGATGGATGGATGGATGGATGGATGGATGGATGGATGGATGATGGATGGAGCAAGACTTTCTCCCGGCAATGCCTCAGGAAGACGAATCCCATCCCTGCAGTGTGGAGGGGGAAGCTGGGAGCCCCTTCCTGTCCTGGCTGCTGCAGAAACCCCTCAGCTCCTCTGTCCTGGTTCCATGTCCTGGGCAGGGCAGCACCTCCAGGCCCAGCTCTGTTCCCTTCCAGGCCACTCCCATGGCAGAACCTGGCTCTGCTCAGCGCATTCCTGGCCCTGCCCTCTCGTCTTTGCTCCCGTGGCCAGCTCAGGGCCAGCAGGGCCACCAGGAGCCCTGCCCCGTGTCCCCGGGGTGTGTTGGCAGCCCGTCCTCGTGCCAGGCCAGCGCTGTCCCCGCTGTCACTGCTCTGCTGCCGTGGCCTGGCGGTGACACTCGGCTCTGGATTGTCCCTCAGAGGAGCAGTGAGTGTCACCTGTGCCTTCCTCTCCACTCCTCCTGCAGCCGTTTCTGTTTTCCAAAGGTCCCAGGCTGCCTGGAATTCCACCCCAGCCCTGCTCAGCAGTGATCTGGGAAGCCACCGGTGAGAACGGAGGGTAGGCTGGGCTGGGGAAATTTGCTGTCCCTTGAATAAATGTTTTTCTGCTTTCATTTGTCTTTGCAGTTTGTTTGTTTGTTTGTTTGTTTTTTAAACAAGTCCTTATTTTTTGGTCCATAGGTCTTCCGTGGTCCCGATTTACATCACCCTTAATGCTCAGCTGGGTTATTCCTTCCTATACAACATTCACCAAATTTACAGCAATGGAAAGAAAAGGAACCAAAATGAAAGTTTTTCTTTTCTTTTACAAAGAAAAAAACCCCAAAGCGCTCAATTTGGCTTCGACTATGCCAGCTACCTAGGGAATGGAAAGTCCTGGAGCGTGGGAATGTTGTGGCCAGGGGCTTTGGAGGGAGGGTTGGATTGAGGTTGATAAATGCACCCAGCCCGTGGTCTCTGGCCACAGGAGGAGTCAGGCCCAGAGGCTGGACCTGCCTCTGGAATGTTCTGGAGGAGCTGGATCCTGGGAGAGCTCCCCCTGTTTCCCATCTCCTCGGCAGCTGGGGTGGAACGGGCAGGGAGGATCCCTGGGGCAGCCGGCGTCTCCAGAGGTGCCTGGCCTGGGGCTCTCCAGGGCTCCCTGGCCTGGGGCTCTCAGTAGGCCTGGCCCGTCTCCACCGGCAGCAGCCCCAGCACGGCCGAGTGCTCGCCCAGCTTCATGCGGCGCTGCGTGGACAGGCTGACGTTCTTGGCCAGGTAATCCACGGCGGCTGCGGGGGAAAGAGACAGTGAGGACACGGGGGACACTCAGTGAGCCGGCTTTCAGCCCTGCAGGGCAGCACCAGGGACCTCCTGCTCTTCTGGGAAGGGCTCAGAGCTGGGCTGGGGCTGTCACACAGAGCAGGGACCTCCTGCTCTTCTGGGAAGGGCTCAGAGCCAGGGCGGGGTGTCACAAAGAGCAGGGACCTCCTGCTCTTTTGGGGAGGGTCTCAGAGCTGGGCTGGGGCTGTCACACAGAGCAGGGATCTCCTGCTCTCCCAGGAAGGGCTCAGAACTAGGATGGGGTATCATAAACACCAGGGACTTCCTGCTCTCCTGGGAAGGGCTCAGAGCTGGGATGGGGCTGTCAGGAGGAGGACAGGTCCTGCAGGGCAGCAGGGACAGCCCAGCACTGTCACACACACCAGGGACCTCCTGCTCTCCCAGGAAGGGGTTCAGAGCCAAGCTGGGGCTGTCACACACAGCAGGGACCTCCTGCTCTCCCGGGAAGGGGTTCAGAGCCAAGCTGCAACTGCCAGGAGCTGCTGTGGGGCTCAGCACAGCCGAGGGGAGGCCCTCGACTCTCTCCACAAACACCTGAAAGGAGCAAAAATTCCGCATGGAAAAGGGGCGTTCTGAAGGAGCTGCCTGGAGGTTTGGGATAAACCTTCCAGGCTGCCGCTCCGGGTGATGCTGCTGGATGCGATTCCAGAGGTTTCGCTGGAGGCTGCCCAGCCCTGGGCTCGCACCTGCCTCGCCCGCTGCTGCGAGCTCTGCCCGCCTCCCTCCATCCCACCGAAACCTCTTCCCTCGCTTCCATCTGGGAAGGGAGAGCAGCCCCGGCCCCGAGGGGACGGCAGGTCCCGACTGCCCCGGGGTGAGGGGACAGGGCTGGCACAGGACGGTGACACTGCTCATTAGCCGGGCTTCAGTCAAAGTCCCCCTCCGCGCCTCTAATGGCCCCAATTAGATTAATCAGGAGCTGGCAGGAGCTGCCCGATCGCTGCCAATGAGTAAACAAATCTCAGCCATCAACGTCCTGTCAGCGGCGGGCCCCAGAGGAGGCCCTTCCACGCACCAATCCTGATTAGACTTGGCAGATCCATTAGAATTCCCTTCACGCTCCCGCGTTCCATCACCGGCATCATTAACGCGGCCCCGGCCTCTGGGAGCGGAGGATCTGCCAGCCCCGCTCCCCGCCGGGAGGGATGGAGCGGTTCTGGAGCGGGACAGACCCGGGATAACCCACCGGGAGCGGGAGAGACCCGGGATAGCCCAGTGGGAGTAATCCCGGGATAGCCCAGTGGGAGTAATCCCGGGATAATCCACCGGGAGCGGGAGAGACCCGGGATAATCCACCAGGAGCGATCCCGGGATAACCCACTGGGAGCGAGAGGGATCCGGGATAACCCAGCGGGACCGATCCGGGATAACCCACCGGGAGCGATGCGGGATAACCCACCGGGAGCGATGCGGGATAACCCACCGGGAGCGATGTGGGAAAACCCAGCGGGAGCGATCCCGGGATAACCCAGCGGGAGCGATCCGGGATAACCCAGCGGGAGCGATCCCGGGATAACCCAGCGGGACCGATCCGGGATAACCCAGCGGGAGCGATCCGGGATAACCCACCGGGAGGGATCCGGGATAACCCAGCGGGACCGATCCGGGATAACCCACCGGGAGCAGCAGCACACCCGGGAGTTCTGGGTGCGCCCCCTCCACCTTCCACGGGCTCCCTCCCCCAGCTCCCATCCAGAGCTTTCCCGGATGTTTCAGGGGTTTCACCGCTCCGGTGTGCGGTGGTGGCTCTGTCCCCGGTGTCACCCGCGCTGGGTGGCCCTGGGGGAAGGAGGGGGGCGAGCAGGTGGAGCCCACAAAATCCTGGAATGGTCAGGGAGGCTGGAAAAGCCCCCTGAGATCATCGAGTCCAGACCTCAGCCCAGCACTGCCCATCCCCAAACGCTGTCTCCGGGCACTGGATCCATTTTTGGGGACAATCCCACGGATGGCATCTCCCTGGGCAGCCCATGCCGTGCCTGAGCCCCTTTCCGTGCAGGAATTTCCCCCAAAATCCAACCTGAGCCTCCCTCGGTGCTGTTTGAGGCCATTTCCTTTTGTCCAGCCCCGTCCCCTGCGAGCCGAGCCCGACAGGCTGGGAATTGGATGGCGATCCCATCCTCCCAAAAAACCCCAAACATTCCTTGCTGCGCCAGTGGGAAGAACCCAGAGGCACCAGGGGATGCCAGATCAGAAATCAGGGATGGGGTTTGTTGGTTTAACGGGGCAGAAGCCAAAATAAACCCAGAAATTTACGGAAGGTGATTGTTTGTTTAAGTGAGAGGGAAAGTGAGGCTGGGTTTGTTTGTGTAAAACTGGGAATAAGGAGAAGTGGGAGGAGAGGGATTCTCCAATTCCCAAATCCTGCGGTTGTCCTGTCACACAGAGCCTGCCCCAAGCCCATAACCCCCATTCCTATAATATAATTTATATTAATTAAATGATATAATTTATATAATCTATATTATATAATATATATCATATAATAATTTTATATAATCTATAGTATTTAGTATATAATATATAACATATAACATATAATTTATAATATATAATATATATTATATATTTTATAATATATAATATACATAACATCAATAATTTAATATAATATATTATATATTATATTGTATATATACTATTATATTATACCATTTATATTACTTATATATCATTAATTACATAATATTATATGCGCCATGACATTATATATAATCCAACAGATGTTTTGTGATATGCAATTAATATATTTTAGCACCTAAAAAGAGTTTTTGATGCTCTTGTGCCGCACCAGAGAAGGATGGAGCACCTGATCTGAATAAATGACCCCGCGGGGTCACCTCACGCCGACGGGCGTTAAAACAGAATTTGAAGGGAAGTGAAGAACCCAAAAAAGGAGGCGGAATTGGAATTATCTGCAAAGCACAAGAGGCACCGGGAAAGGGAGGAAAAAATGTTATTCCAAGGTCAACTGCACGTGAGGGGCTGCTCCGGGCAGCGCTAATTACCGAGAGCTCGTCACCAACGGGGTGACAGAAACGGGCACGGGGGGCCCGGGGAACGACACAAACCGTGCGAGCAAAAATTCCTGCAGCGAAGCCACACAAACCCTCCTTTCTCCTTCCCCCTCTCCGCCGAACGCAGCTCGCCCCCTTATTTTATTTTTTACACACACGGGTGTGACTAACGCCTCGCCCAAGGGAATCTTTATTGGAAATACATGGTATCGGAATTTGTTTAAGATTTTTATCAATAGCACGTGTGTCCAGCCCCGCATCCAGAAGCGAGGGGAAGGTCGAGGGGTCACAGATCAAACTCCCGACAAACAAAAAGAGGAGGGGCGGGGGGGCCGCTATTGATCCCGTCTGCCGCCACAGCCGGTTCTCATTGAGGCCGCGCGTTAAGGACATTAAAGGGCTGTGACAGAGCGGGGCCGGAGCCGCGGCCGAGGGAGGAAAGGTCACCGAGGACACGCTGCGGGCAGCCCGCAGGAAGAGGATGCACCTTTAACCCTCGCGGCTCAGCGGCGCTGCCAGCGCCCCGCGGCCGCCACAACGCGGCAGGTGACAACAGCCCGGCCGCGGGGCTGTGCCTGTCACCCTGCCGGGGTGTGCCCGTCACCCTGCCGGGGTGTGCCTGTCACCCTGCCGGGCTGTGCCCGTCACCCTGCCGGGCTGTGCCCGTCACCCTGCTGGGGTGTGCCTGTCACCCTGCTCGGGTGTGCCTGTCACCGTGTGCCTGTCACCCTGCCGGGTTGTGCCTGTCACCCTGCTGGGCTGTGCCTGTCACCTTGTGCCCGTCACCCTGCCGGGCTGTGCCCGTCACCCTGCTGGGGTGTGCCCGTCACCCTGCCGGGCTGTGCCTGTCACCCTGCTGGGGTGCGCCTGTCACCTTGTGCCCGTCACCCTGCCGGGGTGTGCCCGTCACCCTGCCGGGGTGTGCCTGTCACCCTGCTCGGGTGTGCCCGTCACCCTGCCGGGCTGTGCCCGTCACCCTGCTCGGGTGTGCCCGTCACCCTGCTGGGGTGTGCCTGTCACCCTGCTCGGGTGTGCCTGTCACCGTGTGCCTGTCACCCTGCTGGGCTGTGCCTGTCACCTTGTGCCCGTCACCCTGCCAGGGTGTGCCTGTCACCCGGCTGAGCAGTCCCTGCCACCCAACCAGGCTGTTCTTGTCACCTGGTCAGGCTGTCCCTGTCACTCTGGGGGGTGTCCCTTTCACCTGGCTGGGGTGTCCCTGTCACCCAGCCAGGCTGTGCCTGTCACCTCTTGCCAGGCTGTGCCTGTCACCCAAAAGGGACAACACCCCCCCTGACCAGGCTGTTCCTGTTACCCAGCTAGGACAGCAACCTCTGACTGGGGTGTCCCTGTCACCCCCAGCCAGGCTGTCCCTGTCACCCAACAGGTACAACACCCACTGGCCAGGCTGTCCCTGTCGTCCAGCCAGAACAGCACCCCATGACTGGGGTGTCCCTGTCACCTCCAGCCAGGCTGTCCCTGTCACCCAGCGGGGACACCACCACCCTGACCTGGCTGTTCCTGTCACTCCTGACTGGGCTGTCCTTGTCACCCAGCAGGGACAACACCCGGGCCACGCTGTCCCTGTCCCAGGGCAGCTCAGGGTTCCCAGCCCAGCTGTCCCACGGCCCCAGCCCTGGTGACAAACGCGTTCTGCAGGAAGAGCTCCCAGCCCCGGCCTGGGGAGGGCAGGGCAGGCTCAGCTCAGCTCAGCTCGGCTTTACAAAGCCCAGCTTTCCCCCGGCTGAGCAGGATGAGCCAGTCCCGGTGGTTTTGGGGAAAGAGAAGGCGCTGGGAGCTGCCCTTTCCTGACAGAAAACTTCACCTAAAACATTTCCCTGCACTTTTGATTCACCTGCGAGGGGAGGAGCGACGCACGAGCAGATTTCACTTCCAGCAGGACAAACTTCCAGGGGTCTCTCACCCAAAAATGCAGAACTTGGGTGCGTAAATCCAACCCCCAGTCCCTCCCCAGCTCCTGCCCTTCCCGGGAAGGGGGAATTGCTCCCAGCACTTACTCTGCCCGTACTGGCCGTACTGGTAGCCGGCCACGGGGTCCACGCTGTAGCTGGTGGTGCTGTAGGTGGGGGGACAGTAGGACTGCGAGGTCGGGAGGCTCTCCACGGACTTGATGGAGTCGCTGCGCTGGCTGCAGCTGGCCGAGATGGAGTTGGTGCTGTCCAGGCCGCCGTGGAGGGGAGAGATGGAGAAATCGGCCTGGGGCTGAGGCGGGACCCCGCTGGGGTTGCTCAGGATGCTCATCACCTGCAGAGACACCGAGGCACCGTCAGGGGCTGGCCGGAAGGGAAACAGCCCCGAAAGCGGCCCCCAAAACAGCCCCAAAAACGGCCCTGAAAGCCCCAAAAGCGGCCCCAAAAACGGCCCTAAAAGCAGCCCTGAAAGCGGCCCCAAAAGCGGCCCCAAAAACGGCCCTAAAAGCAGCCCTGAAAGCGTCCCCGAAAGCGGCCCCGAAAATGGCCCCAAAAACGGCCCCGAAAACAGCCCCAAAACTGGCCCCGAAAATGGCCCCAAAAACAGCCCCAAAAGCGGCCCCAAAACCAGCCCCGAAAATGGCCCCAAAAACGGCCCCAAAAGCACCCCCAAAAACAGCCGCAAAACCAGGCCCCAAAATGGCCCCGAAAGTGGCGCTTTGGGATGGACAGCACCCACATGGGAGAGCCGAGCTCTGCTCCCCCAAACCCCGCCGGGGCTCCCCTTGGAGCCCTGCACGGGGAGAATGCAACAATTCCACTCAGCCCACTCGGGTTTTTGGGGATATTTTGCTGCCCTGCCAGGGATGAGCAGAGGGGTCATGGAAAACCAGGAGAAAAATCCTGATTTTCCCAAAGGGATGGTGAGGAAAAAAATCTTCCCGTTGTTGGGAAGTCAGGTTTGCAAAGGTCCCCGAGCAAAGCAGGTCAAACCCTCGCTGCCTTTGATGCAGCTCCAGGGGCTGAAACGTCCGAGGTCTCTTTGGCCCCAAAAGTTAAAGGGTAACAGGTCCTGGTCCGGCTCCTTTCAGTGTTCCAGTGGAAAATGTAATTGAATTTGCACACAAAAAATCTTCCTGCTTTGAGGCCCGAACCAGATGAACTAATTGGGTTTTTGTTGGTGTTTTTTTTCGGTTTTTTTCTTTTTTTTTTTTTTTTTTTTTTTTTTTTTTTTTGGCAGCAAAAATGCCAGATTTGTTCCCGGGGCTTGAGCTGGGGGTGATGCTCTGCCCTTCACACGGGGACCCCGCTCCCGCCAGGGATCAGCACAATTTCCCCGGGGTAATTCCGAGTTAAGGGTGGAAAGGGCTGGCAGGGGAAGGGCCGGGGGTTCCTGAAGCCTCTCGGTCGTGTCGGGGGGAGCGGGGACAGGGGACGGTCACCTCGGGGGGCCCGCCCGGCGCTCAGATGCCGAGCGGCTCCAAATCTCCGAATTTAGCATAACCTTATTGACATCAATTAAAGTGGCAAATTGGAAATATTTGGAGCCTGGCAAGTGGTAAAATGAGCCCTTTATCCGCCAGCAGCGGCCTGGTGAGCTTTTGTGCCGGGGCTGCATTCTCGGCGAGGACACTGGGGGGGTTTATGGGGCCGAGGTTCCCCTTCCTGCTCACCCCGACACCTTCCCGGCCCCTCCTCCGTGCCCCAGCGGGCTCCGGGGTGAATGCCCAGCCACGAGCTGGCCTCTGCTTTCTAAAGCATCTCCTCCTCCCCCCGGAAGGGCTCGGGAGCGCTGCAAAGACGCTTTGCCTGCATGGAAAATCCCCTCCCGGCTCCGCTCCGCCAGGAGAATTTGTCCGGGAGGGGAACTGGGCAGCGGGGGGTGGAGGGGGTTGGGTGAAACCCTGGAAAATCCATCTAACCCCGAGCGCGGGGCTGGGCTGGCCGTGGGGCTGGGGCACGGAGTGAGCTTTGAGAGAGGGAAGGGCTCCTTCCCCCCATCCCTGGCCCATTCCCCCCATCTCTGGCTCATTTCCTCCATTCCGGGCTCCTTCCCCCCCGTCCCAGGCTCATTTCCCCCCATCCCTGGCTCGTTCCCCCAGGTCTGGGCTCGTTCCCCCCATCCATGGCCCATTGCCCCCCATCTCTGGCTCATTCCCCCCATCTCTGGCTCATTCCCCCCCATCCATGCTCTTCCCCCCCCATCCCAGGCTCGTTCCCCTCATCTCTGGTTCATTCCCCCCATCCCTGGCTCCTTCCCCCCATCCCTGGCTCATTCCCTCCCATCCCTGACTCATTCCACCCCCATCCCTGGCTCTTTCCCACCATCCCTGCTCCTTCCTCCTATTCCCTGACTCATTCCCCCACATCCACGCTCTTTCCCCCCATCCCTGGCTCATTTTCCCCCATCTCTGGCTCCTTCCCCCCATCCCAGACTCGTTGCCCCCCATCCCTGACTCGTTCCCCCATCCCAGGCTCATTCCTCCCATCCGTAGCTCGTTCCCCCCATTCCAGACTCATTCTCCCCCATCCCAGACTCTTTCCCCTCCCCATCCCTGCCTCATTCCCCCCATCCCTGCCTCATTCCCCCCATTCCAGGCTCATTCCTCCCATCTCTGGCTCCTTCCCCCCGAAGTCTTGGCTTGTTCCCTCCCATCCCTGCCTCGTTCCCCCCATCCCTGCCTCACTGACCCCTCCTCCTCCTCCTCCTCCTCCAGCCTTTCCGCCCTGCTCTGAGCTCAGACTTCTCTGCTGCTCCCCCAAAGTTAAGCCCGGCTCAGCTGCCCCCACACCGAGCTTAGCAGAGCCTGGATCGGCTCTCCAGAGCCTCGTGGCAGGGATTAAACCCCGAGGTGCTTCCATGGGAATGTTCAGCCCTAAAAACGCCCCCGTGGGGCTCCCACGGGACTGGGGATGAAGAGAGGAAAGCACATTTAACACTCAGGAGAGTGGCTTAATCCAGGACTGGGGTGCTGAGCAGTCCTGGGGGTGCAACACGGACCCCCCAGGCTCTGCAGAGTGGGGAAATCCCAGAAGGGCAGCCTGGGGGCTCTCCCAGCTGCAGAGTTAATTGTGGGCTCCCCCTAAAGCCCAGAGCCTGGGATCAGCCCCCATCTCCTCTGGGCTGGAGGAGCTGGGGCTGTGTCCTGAGGGACACCCAGGGCCCTCACACAGAGCCCCGGGCACGCCCGGAGTGAATTCACCAGCAGAACCGGCTTTGGTTTAAAACAACAAACGCACAGAAAACACGGACGTGGGGGCTGTGAGTTATTTCTGGAAGCTCTGGCCTCTCTCCTCGCCCTCGCTGAGCTGTCCAGGCCTGGCAGTGCTGCCTGGCCCCGCAGGTGCAGAGAGGATTTCAGGAATGGCCCAGGGAGCTGCGGGGTTTGTGCTGCTCTGCTCCCTCCCTCCCGGCCCCGCCGTGCCCCAGCTGCTCCTGATTACCCCGAGAAAAGGACCCGAGGCTCCCCAAGGCGGGGAGAGCCACATTAACACTTCCTTTTAGGAAAAAAAGGGGGATGTAAAGCAAGGCTGGCAAATGAAACCCAGATTCACACTCCAAATTCAGGCAGCGGGGCAGATGGCTTCCACAAATCCCACAAAAAAAAAGGAATTGGGTTCAATTGGTGGGAATCAGGAGCGGTGCCTGAGCTCAGCTCTGCCCCCAGGGCCTCTCCAGGCCGGCCTTGGCTCCAGCAGCCCCGGCCCTGGGAGATCCCAGTTCCTGCTCTCCCTCTGGGATCCCTGCAGGGACACTGCCCCACCAAGGGACAGCTCAGAGGGACAAATTTCCCTCTGGGAATCCGCCAGGACACCGGGATTCCCTCCCAGCGCTGCTGAATTCCCAATTCCTGTTCCCCTTCCAGAACCCCTGAAGGGACACTGCCCCACCGAGGGACAGCTCAGGAGGACAAATTTCCCTCTGGGAATCCACCAGGACGCTGGGATTCCCCTCAGCCCCCTTCCAGCTCCTGCTCTCCCTCTGGGATCCCTGCAGGGACACTGCCCCACCGAGGGACGGCTCAGGGGCTGAATTTCCCTCTGGGAATCCACCAGAACACCGGGATTCTCTCCCATCCCTGTGAGTTCCCAATTCCTGCTCCCCCTCTGGAGCCTTTGCAGGGACACTGCCCTGCTGAGGGACAGCTCAGGGGCCAAATTTCCTTCTGGGATCCATCAGGACACCGGGATTCGCTCCCAGCCCCGCTGAATTCCCAATTCCTGCTCCTCCTCGGGAACCCTGCAGAGACGCTGCCCTGCCGAGGCACAGCTCAGCCCAGCCTGAAGTGGGCCAGGAAGGGCTGAATTTCCCTCTGGAATTCCACAGGGGAACATTGGGACACTGGGATCCCCTCCCAGCCCTGCGGAGCTCCCGGTCCCTGCCCCGCCTTGGGAACCCTGCAGGTTCCCCTGCCGAGGGACAGCTTAGGGGGCCGAATTTCCCCCTGTGAATCCACCAGGACACCGGGATTCCCTCCCAGCCCTGCCAGGATGGGGAATGGCTGCCTCTGGGACGGGGGATTCATCCCAGCTGGATGTTCCTGTAGATTTCGGGTGGCCGAGGGGACCCTGACAGCTCAGCTGAGCCCCAAAACTCTCCAGTCCCTCTCCAAGAACGCTGACCATGGGAAGCCCCTGCCCTTCCTGGACAGGCTGAGGGGGATTTGGGACTGAGAATTCCCTTCCCAGACATGCTGAGGGGGATCTGGAGCCGAGAATCCCCTTCCTGGATAGGCTGAGAAGAATTTGGGGCCGAGAAGCCCCTGCCCTTCCAGGACAGGCTGAGAGGGATTTGAGGCTGAGGATTCCCTTCCCACACAAGCTGAGGGGAATTTGGGGCTAGGATTCCTCTTCCCAGATGGGCTGCGGGGCATTTGGGGCTGAGAATTCCCTTCCCAGACAGGCTGAGATGGATTTGGGGCCGGGAAGCCCCTGCCCTTCCCAGACAGGCTGAGGGGGATTTGGGGCTGAGCTCCCTGAGCTCTGCACAAGTTCAGATTTGACTTTCCTAGCCCAGGACATGAAGGGGTTTGGGATATCAAGAGGGAACCAGAGGTTCCTGTTCCCTCCTTCCACCCAGCAGGGCAAACCCTGCAGAGCCCTCCTGTGCCCGTGTCCCCAGCCTTCTCCTTCCAGCTGCAGAAACTCATTTTCCAGGCCACTTTTGAACTCTGGATCCCCTCCTCAAGAATGCAAAGTCCTTCTCCCTTCCCTCTCTGACCTTGCTGCCTTCTAATTTATGACTTCTTGGTGCATTATCATCCCTGACTAAAAATCAATGCCCGCTCCACATCTGCCGGGGTTTATCTGCAGGGGGATCTGCTCGCTGTCCATCAGTGGGACTGACAGCAGGACTGGCCCTCTCCCTCCCTGCCATCCTCATCCTCTCCCTTCCCCTGGCCCAAATCCACCCTTGGGCTCGCATTTAGGGCTGAGTCTTGCCTGGGGCCTCATCCCTGCCTTTCCTGGGTAGGGATGAGCGGGGAGAGGTCCTGGGGTGTGGGGCTGGTGCACAAAGACCCTCCTGGATGAAAGCAGCAGCTCCCCCCTCACCTCCTGCTGCTGCTCCCTCCCTCCCCACCCTCCCCAGCAGCTCCCCCCCGCTCCCCCTGGGACGTTTCATCGCTCTCTCCCCTGCTATAAAAGGAGGGGAGTTAAAAAAATGTAATTAATTCCCTCCATTTCTGAGCTGGCCCTCGGGGCCTGTGGCCGCGGAAGCTGCAGCGGGGGAAATGTGCACCCTTTATGATAAAGGAGCGGCTCTGGGGAGGGAAGCGCAATTAGGACCTTCCAGCTGGGCAATCAGGAGCTGCTTTTGGGGCGCAGGGGGCCGGAGGGGACCCGAGTGATGGGGACAGATAACACAGGGACAAGGGCAGGGCAGCAGCCGGGTCTGGTGCCAGGCCTGGCCCTGGCAGAGCTGGGGCTGCCCCATGGTGGCTGCTGAGAGCCACGGGACAACCCCAGAGTGACCACAGCTCCTTCACTGTGGGACAGCCCCAGAGTGACCACAGCTCCTGCTCTAAAACAGCCCAGAGTGACCACAGCTCCTGTCCTAAAACAGCCCCAGAGTGACCACAGCTCCTGCCCTAAAACAGCCCAGAGTGACCACAGCTCCTGTCCTAAAACAGCCCCAGAGTGACCACAGCTCCTGCCCTAAAACAGCCCAGAGTGACCACGGCTCCTGCCCTAAAACAGCCCCAGAGTGACCACAGCTCCTGCCCTAAAACAGCCCAGAGTGACCTCAGCTCCTTCACTGTGGGATATCCTGGAGTGACCACAGCTCCTGTCCTAAAACAGCCCCAGAGTGACCACAGCTCCTGCCCTAAAACAGCCCAGAGTGACCACAGCTCCTTCACTGTGGGATATCCTGGAGTGACCACAGCTCCTGCCCTAAAACAGCCCAGAGTGACCACGGCTCCTGTCCTAAAACAGCCCCAGAGTGACCACAGCTCCTGCCCTAAAACAGCCCAGAGTGACCACAGCTCCTTCACTGTGAGACAGCCCCAGAGTGACCATGGCTCCTTCACTGTGGGATATCTTGGAGTGACCACAGCTCCTGCCCTAAAACATCCCCAGAGTGACCACAGATCATTCACCGTGGAACATCCTGGAGTGACCATGGCTCCCGCCCTGTGGGACATCCTGGAGTGACCACGGCTCCTTCACTGTGGGATATCCTGGAGTGACCACAGCTCCTGCCCTAAAACAGCCCTGGAGTGACCACAGCTCCTTCCCTATGGAATATCCTGGAGTGACAACAGTTCCTGCCCCAAAACATCCCAGAGTGACCAGAGCTCCTGCCCCAAAACATCCCAGAGTGACCACAGCTAATGGCCTGTGGGACATCCCAGAGTGACCACAGCTCCTGCCCTGTGGGACATTCTGTAGTGACCACAGCTCCTGCCCCAAAACAGCCCCAGAGTGACCACGGCTCCTGTCCCTGAAGCTCCCCAGGATCCCCAGGTGACCCCTGGATACTGCGGGGACACATCCAGGGACACATCCATGGACACACCCGGGGACATCCAGGGACACACCTGGGGACATCCAGGGACACATCCAGGGACACATCCATGGACACACCCGGGGACGTCCATGGACGCACCCGGGGACATCCAGGGACACCCTGGGAAGGGCTCCTTGCCCTGTGGTTCCTGGGGCTGTGGTGCTGCTCTCCTGGGAACGGGAACAAATGGGGACAAATGGGGACAAATGGGGACAACCCTCCCTGGCTGGCAACGAATGGGATCTGTTGGACTTTTTGGGGCCACACCAGGCAAGAAGCCCCAGGAAATTCCCTGCAGGGCAGGCTGAAATCTCCTCAGCTTCCACCTCCTGGGCTGTTCCCACCTCCCTTCCCCGGGCACAGCAAACCCTCCTGCTGGGAAACCCGCTGGATCCCTGGGATTTAGGGAGGACAAAGCTCTCCCAGCTCCTCCTGGGGTCACCTCCACCCCTGGCTGCTCCAGCTCCTCTCCAGGTCGTGCCCTGCCCTCCCAGGCAGTTTTGGGGGCACCCAGCTCCATCCTGCCCATCTTTCCCTCTCACCCTGCTCGTGGCAGAAGGAAAAACCCTTCCCCACATTAAAGCTTTTTGATCTCTGTGGATTCATTTCCACTTGGCGGGAAGAGGAAGAGTTGATTATTCCACACATACATTAAATGGGAACAAAATGAAGAGGGGACTGTAGGATGGCTGAAAGCCGAAGAAAGAGTTAGGAGGAGATAAATACACTTTCCCCAAAGATCTCCACTTGAAAGGAGGATAAATATATGCAAATATGCCCCTAGGTAGGACTAAAATGGCTTGTGTAGCAATCGCTAACACTGCACTCACAAAACCAAGCAATTAATTTCGAATATTTTCTAAATCACCGCAGCCAGCTGAGCTGGATCCCAGCATTCCAGACCGAGCACCCCCTAAATTTGCTTTGCAGATCCAGAGGGTGCTTCACCCTTCCTGCACCTGGAAAATCCCTGATCCTGTCACTGCAGCTCCGTGCGTGCAGCAGCACTGCCAGGCAGGGTTTGGAGCAAACTGGAGCCTGTGGTGGGGTTTGGGTGCTCTGAGGTGCTCTGGGGTTTGGGTGCTCCTGAGGACCCTGCAGGTGTTTCCCAAGCCCAGCCATTCCCTCCAGGGCAACCCCGCTGACCTCGAGCTCGGCCCTGCCTCTCTCAGGTGTGATCAAAGCCTCCACTTGGATTTTGGGGGATTCAAGGTTGGCAAACCCAGGGCTGATCCCCGGCCTCAGCCCCTCGGGTGTTCATCCCCCTTCCAGGAGCGAGGGGAGCAGTGGAGGAGCCCCCACAACCCCACGGCTCCTCCTGATAGGGGCCGGCTCCAGAGCTGCTGCTGGGGAGCTGCAAAATCCCAATTTCCAACCCCAAACCTCAGCTGGAAAAGGTGTGGAGAGCTGGGAACGGAACACGACGTGCCTGAATCCCACATTCCCTGCGCCCCTGGGACACCAGAGCAGCCCCAAACAGCAACCAAGCAACCCCGGGCCGGCAGCGGCGCTTCCCGCGGCTCCAGAGCCCCGAGGGACACCGTGGCAGCGCGGGGACGGCTCGGGGACACGGCAGGTGACATGGAGATGAGCGCCCTACAATGGCCCTGCTCGCCGGATGGATGGGAAGCGCCACACACCGACGATGGAGAGGTGCCGGGGGTGGGATGGAGCCGGGGATGCGATGGAGCTGCGGGGGCTGCGAGGGACAAGGAGGAGGAGGAGGAGGAGGAGCGGGGGTGGGAGGTTGTTACCTGATTGTTCAGGGCTATGGTGAGGTTCCAGCGGGAGCACTGCATCTTGTTTTGGGCACCCTGCTTCTGTAGGGATGTACAAATCACAGACAAGGTCTGAGGAAAGGCGCTGAGCTACGCGCAAAGGGCTCGGCCCGAGGGGAGAGGGGCGGCTGCTGCTCTGGGGGGAGCGGCGGGGATCCCACGAGGGAATCGAGGGAATCGGGAGCACTGTGGGGTCAAACATCTGCTGAGGGCTCCGAGAAATCCCACGGGAGAAGCGGGACAGGGAGGGGAAGAGCGAGAATTGAGTTAAAAGCTGCTTGGTGTGGGGACATGACACAGTCCCTGCCTTGGGACACCAAACTCTGCTCTGGGACACCAGATGCTGCTTTGGGACACTGAAATCTGTCTTGGGACACTGCAATCTGTCTTGGGACACCAAAATCTGCTTGCAAATGAGCAGACGGTCCCTCTCCTTAGGACACCAAACTCTGCTTGGGACACCAAAATCTGTTTGGAAATATGAGTCATTATCCCTGGCTTTGGGACACCAAACTCTGCTCCAAAACACGAGCCACTGTCCCTATCCTTGGAACACCAAACTCTGCTCACAAACTCAAGCCACAGTCCCTGGCCTGGGACACCAGACTCAGCTCTAGGACACCAGATTCTGCTCTGGGACACCCAAACTCTGCTCCAAAACGTGAGCTGTGGTCCCTGGCTTTGGGACACCAAACTCTGCTCTGAGACACAAAATTCTACTCCAAAACATGAGCAATTGTCCCCATCCTTGGGACACCAAACTGTGCTTTGGGACACCAATCTCTGCTCACAAACGTGAGCCATGGTCCCTGGCTTTGGGACACCCAACTCTGCTTTAAGACACGAGCCATTGTCTCTGGCCTGGGACACCAAACTCTGCTCTAGGACACCAAAATCTGCTGTAGGACACCAAAATCTACTTGGAAACATGAGCCATTGTCCCTGGCCTTGGGTCACCAAAATCTGCTCTGGGACACCAATCTCTGCTCCAAAACACCAGCCACTGTCCCTGTCCTTGGGACACCAATCTCTGCTCACAAACATGAGCCACAGTCCCTGGCCTGGGACACCAAACTCTGTGGCAGCAGCTCTCTCTGGCCATAGAAACACAACTTTCCCAGGCATCGTCCTGGGAAAGGCTGTGAGAAGATCAGAGAAAAGAATTATAAATAAATCTTATCTTAACCTGCTGCACCCGGTGTTGTGAACATGCGGAATGGGTTATGGAGATTTGTTTACCAAAGGGTGGTTTCTTAATTAGCCAGTGGTGATGCTGTTTTAATTAAAGGATCAATTAGGTCCACCTGCAGCAAATTAGGGTATAAAAAGCAATGGGTTTGTTAATAAAGTGAAATTAGCCTTCTGCGAATGTCTTGAGTCTATGTCACTTGTCACCTGGTCTGGACCCCATTACAATGACAAAACTCTGCTTTGGGACACCAAAATCTGCTCACAAACACGAGCCAAGGTCCCTGGCTCTGGGACACCAAACTCTGCTCCAAAAGACGAGCCATTGTCCCCATCCTTGGCACACCAAACTCTGCTTTGGGACACCAAATTCTGCTCTGGGACACCAATCTTTGCTCCTAAATATGAGCCATGGTCCCTGGCTTTGGGACAGCAATCTCTGCTCTGGGATGCCAAACTCTGCTCTGGAACGCCAAAGTCTGCTCCAAAAGACAAACCATTGTCCCCATCCTTGGGACACCAATCTCTGCTCTGGGACACCAAACTCTGCTCCAAAACATGAGCCATGGTCCCTGGGTTGGGACCCCAAACTCAGCTCTGGGACACCAAAATCTGCTCTGAAACACAAAACTCTGCTCAAAAACATGATCCATGCTCCCTGACTTGGGACAGCAGACTCAGCTTTGGGACACCAAACTCTGCTAAACATGAGCCATGGTCCTTGGCTTTGGGACACCAGACTCTGCTCTGGGACACCAAACTCTGCTGTTCCCCAGAGAAAAGCAGGAAGCAAAGGCTTGGCCACGCTGGGTCACCAGGGAGGAAACACAAAGGGGTTTTGTGGCCTGGGGGCTGGGGGAGGCCAGCGGGGTCCCAGGTTCTGGACATTGATTTCACCGACCGGGAAACACCGGGAGAGGCTCGAGCCAAGAGGAGAAGGAGCCCCTCCACACCCTGAACTCCCACAGGGCTCCGATTTCCAGGGGCAGCTCCCCTTGGGGAAGGAGCAGTTTGTGCTTTACACCCATCAGTGCCGTGCTTTGTCTCGTCAGCATCAGCATTTTTCCTGATTTCATCAGGATCCTGAGACATTTGATAGAGAAAACCCAGGATGGAGCCCGGGCTGCCCCAACGTGCTGCTCATGATAGTGTAGGGATAAAATGTTTCTAAAATCATGGTATATTCAGGGGAGCTAGAAAGAAAGTTGGGCTTAGTAGGCCCTGGGAAATGTTAGGCCTTGTGATAGCTGGATCATGTGAAATTTTACCTGTGTAACCAGTATATGATAAATGATGTAATTGTTAGATGTGATGATTGTTTAGTAATTAGATGTAATTATTGTTTAATTGTAAAAAGAATCATGAGAAACTATGCTCAAGGGTTTGAGGGGGATCACAGAAACCCCTGCTTGGATGAAATCAATGTATACAATAGAATAATGTAAGTTTAATAATCAATATGTAGGTATATAACAATATCATATAAAACATGTTCATCCTGAACCCATGCAGGGTCAGGTTTGGGTCTGTGTGCCCCTGACACCCAGATCTCTTCAATAAAATCACCTGCACAGAATCATTCCATAATTATGTGTTCCTGAACGCTAACAGGCAAACGGAGCTGCCCCAGCCTCCCGATTTTTGAGTCACCATGAGCAAACTCCATCCTGGTGCTGCTCCCACCCTCCCCGTGTTTAACCTCACATTTCTCTGTGGATATTTCTCACATTTCTCTGTGGAGAAGGGAGAAATTTTCTGGGTGGGAAAATCCCCCTGGTGGAATGGGAAGCGTTTCTGGGACACTTCACCCCGAGTATCCGGGGCAGGAACACGAATCCTTGCTCGTGGGGTTTTGGGACAAAGTCACCTGGGAGAGAAAGCAGGAAGACAGAACCATGGAAAACTGGAATTCCCAAATGCTTCCAGACCAATGGAAGGACTTGGGGTAGATTTGGGCTTGGGAGTGGGTCAGGCTTGTGGCTTTTGTTCTGCATTTTTGGGTAAGCTCAGACCCGCTGGGGGAAGGAGGAGCTCTGGGGGCTTGGTGAGGGGTACAAAGGGCCAAGAAAGGAACAAAAACACCCAAGGTTCCCAGTAAAACAGCCCAAAACCTGCAGCACCGAGGAGTCTCAGCAAATTCCAGCTGCTTTAGGAACTTCACTTATTCCTCTGACAAAGCCAGAACCAAACAAATCCACGGCAAGGCCTCCTCTTCACCTCCTCCCTTGTCCCTCCTCTCCCTCACTCCATTCCCAACCCCAATCCCAGCAGTGCAGCCCCTGGGCCCCCTGATGGAGCTTCCAAAGGAGATTTCCTGGGATGCTCTGGGCCCGGGGAGTGCGGGGGAGCCTCTGCCAGCGCCAAAGGAGCTGCACCACAAAGAATCCCCGGCGGGGCTCCCGGCCCCGGGCGAGGCTGCTCCGTGTGCTGATAGCCCCATAAGCTCATTGATAGCCCCGTGGGCTGATTGATAGTCCCAGCCCTGCCCCAGCCCTCTTCCGGGCTCCTCGCACTGATAGTGATGCCTCAGGATTTTAGTTTCTATATTTTCCACGTATTTGTGACCCTGCAGTTCTTCAGTGTGTAACTCCAAACCCCACCCGCAGTGCCAGCTGCTGTTCTCCCGTTTGGGGCAGACACAACAATTCCTCTCCAGGCCTGGCAGTCAAGGACACCTCACTGCCTCAGGCCCCCAGAGATTCAACAAAAGGGAGCTGGGGGAGCAAACTTGGGGTGAATGGCTTCATTAGCTGAAGCTGTAATTGGAGGATTAACCCCCAACATGCAAATGGACCAAAGTTATCAAAGTGTGACCCGTGGTCTCACAAAACTCACAAAACCCGTGACCCATGGTCCATTTTTGGGTGCAACCCCTGGGGAGGCTTCATCTGCCCGAGATGTACCTGAGGGCCCCTCAGTAAATACAAACGCTTTTTATTCCTTTAATTTTATTCCCTTCATTCTATTCCCTTCATTTTGTCTGGCTCTGTTTTTAGGTAGCCCCAAAAGGCATCAATAGCCCCAGCCCTGCCCGGGGCTCCTCTCGGCCTGCCCCGCTCTCTCTGATCTATCGAGGGCTGTAATCAGTTAAGCCCGGCTTAAGCGCGGTGTAAGAGACCCCGCTCGGCCCGGCCGTGCCCGCGGGGCTCGCAGAGGTCACGGCGGTGAAACGGCGCTGCTGGGCCCGGCAAGTGCAGCGGGGACCGAGCACCGAGCAGCCCGAGGAAAGGGAAAATCAGCGGCGCCGAGCTCCCTGCTCGCTCCCTCTCCCCATTCCCGGCGGGTTTTAGGGGAGGTTTCCCTTCCCAGCCCGCCCCAAAGCCCGAGCAGGATCCCGGGAGATCCCGGCAGAGCCTCGGCTCTGGGGGGGTTTTCTGGGGCTGCCACGGGAGGTGGATTATTAAAGTCAGGGTCTCTTTTTCCTTCACCCAAAGGAGAATCCCAGCTCCCGAATCCAAGGAAACGCCGCTCCCGGCCCTGCACGTGCTCTCCCTCCCGAGCCCTCTCGGCTGCTGGGGCTTCAGGAGCCGCTGAAACACCACCGAACATGAGCCTCCAAAGCCTCCCAGAAAAGCGGGAATCGGAGATGAAGGAGCTGCATCCAGCGCGGGATCGTTAAAAGGGATCGCTAAAATCCCTTCCAAAAACCCTGCAGGCACAAGCCCTGAGGAATACCCAGAGTTTGTGGGGTTTTCTCCTTCCAAGAGCAGCCCTGACGCACCCTGGCCTGGTCACCCACTCCTAAATTCTCCCTGAAGGATCCCAAATCTCCTCTCAGCTGCTGAAGGATCCCAAACCCCCTCTCGGATGCTGAAGGATCCCAAATCCTCTCTCAGCTGCTGAAGGATCCCAAATCCCCTCTCAGCTGCCGAAGGATCCCAAATCCCCTCCGGGCTGCCGAAGGGTCCATCCCTGGTGGGTGCAGCGGGGAAGGAAGCAGGATCGGCACTGAAATCCAGGCTGAAGGAGCGCCGATATTTCAGCTCCAACGCCTCTCCTGCCCCCTTCTCTCCAGGAAGGGCCATTCCTTGGATGCTGCAGGGAACAGGAGCCCTTTGTGTGCCCCGTTTGCCGCTGCTCCCGCCCTGCCGGGTCCCAGCAGCGCCGATTCCATCCTGAGAGAGCCCGAGGGAATCTCTGGGCAGCAGCGGCACCGCCCGAGGCCATTTCTGAAATCCCAGAGCTCATTCCTGCCCCCCAGACGGGAGAAACCCGGCAGCATTCGCTGCCCTCACCCCAAATTCCACCTGGCCCTAATCCCAAACTCCGGGCTCCGAACACCCCCGGCTGAGCGGGCACTGCCCCACAGGAATCGCCGATTTTGGGGATAAAACCCGGCAGGGTTGATTAGAAACGGCGCGGGCACACAAAGAGAACAGAATCTTCCCCCGCAGCGCTGAGAAAGGCCCGGGGAGGAGGTTTGGATGCCCCAGCTCTCCCAAAGCCGCTCGGGTGGAGTTTTCCTGCCCAGCTCGAGGTGCTGACTCCAGCAGGAGATGGGATTAATCCCTCCCCGGGTGTCTCGGCTCTGCCGTACCTGGGCTGGCCGCGCAAACCCCGCACAATTCCCGCTGATTATTTATTTGTGTGCTCATCACAAACGGGGGAAGCCTCGGAACAGCGAGGGAGAAAAGCAGAAGCTCCTGGGTTAACGCCTCACTCGCCGCCCTTCCCGCTCCTTTGCGGGCACAATTTGAGTTTTTGGCCACCTCTGAAGGTGCTATGAATTAAAATATCTTTTAGAATGACAAAGCAAAGCCACCACGGAGCGATCTGGATCATCAGAGCAAAAAACCGCCTCTTTTTAACCCTTTTTTTTTTTCCCCTCACGGACGCCATCGATGGCCTGGAACCAGGAGATGTTTTTGAAGGGAAGATGCCCTGATGGAAGGCGGCTGGCCGCTGTGCCAGGGCTCTGCCTCACTGAAATCCAACCTTTTCCAAGGAAAACAGCCCCGCATCCACCGCGCGGGACCCGCAGCGCATCCCTCGCCCTCCCGCACCAAGGCGAGAACTTCATTCCTTAACCCCACAACTCCCGGCCGAGCCACGAGGTTTTTAATGAGAATATCTCGGTCCAAGACATGCAAAAAGCGGCAAATCCTCGCTCTGTGCCCGTCCTGGCTGCGGTGCCAGGGGCAGGAGCGCGGCTGCCACTCGAGCGGAGTTTTGGAGCATCTCCTGCCGCAGAAGTTTAAAAGCACACAAGGCTCCGCTGATCCCGAGATAACCGCTGGAAAAGGGATTAGAGATACTTAGCGGAGGAGAGGGAAGACTCAGGAAGGGCTGATCATTTCCAAGATATGACTATTTAAAGATAATGATTGCATAAATTTAATTAATGCATTTTCATGCCGCAAATGGCCGTTTTGTAATTAATGTATCTGGCCTCGCTAAGCATGGGAGATCACATCTCCCGCCCCTTCCCCTCGCGAGCCCCCCTCCGCCTCCCGTTTAATGAAAGACAGAGAGCAGATGACAGAAACAATTTGTCAGCCCGCGCGGGTGTCAGATGCCTAATTGGTTGCGCTGAGTTAGTGGGAAGTGAAGGGGGAGAGGGTCGGGCCTGGGGGGGCTCTTTTCCCTCTTTATGCCCAGCTCCGGGCCGGGTGTCCGCGCCGGGGGCGGGGGGAGCGAGGGGCGAGAGTGTTTCGTGTTAATTGATGGCGATTAGGACGCAGATTGGCTGTGGCAGGCGCTGGGCAGTGACAAGCGGGGGACACAGCGCACAGCTGGCACATGTCACCGCTGCCGGCAGCAGGACAGCGCCCGCGCTCCTGGCCCGCCCGCTCGCTCCCGCCTCGCTCCCGTCTCGATCCCATCTCGATCCCATCTCGATCCTATTTCGCTTCATCCCGATCCCATCCCGATCCCAGATCCCATCCTGCTCCTATCTCTATCCCATCCCGCTCCCATCCCGCTCCCATCCCGATCCTATCTCGATCTCATCCCGATCCTGTTCTGCTCCCATCCCAATCCCGATCCCATCCCTCTCTATCCCGCTCCCATCCCGTTTTCATCCTGATCCTATCTCGATCCTGTCCCGGTCCCATCACGAACCCATCCCACTCCCATCCCGCTTTCATCCCGACCCTATCCCAATCCCACCCCTCTCTATCTCACTCCCATCCCGATCCCGATCCCATCCCGATCCTATCCCATCCCACTCCTATCCCTCTCTATCCCAATCCCATCCCGCTTTCATCCCGATCCTATCCCAATTCCCATCACTCTCTATCCTGCTCCCATCCTGATCCCATCCCGATCCCGCTCCCATCCCTCTCTATCCCAGTCCCATCCCGCTTTCATCCCGACCCTATCCCAATCCCACCCCTCTCTATCTCACTCCCATCCCGATCCCGATCCCATCCCGATCCTATCCCATCCCGCTCCTATCCCGCTCCCATCCCTCTCTATCCCAATCCCATCCCGCTTTCATCCCGATCCTATCCCAATTCCCATCACTCTCTATCCTGCTCCCATCCTGATCCCATCCCGATCCCGCTCCCATCCCTCTCTATCCCAGTCCCATTCCGCTCCCATCCCGATCCTATCCCAATCCCACCCCTCTCTATCTCACTCCCATCCCGATCCCGATCCCATTCCGCTCCCATCCCTCTCTATCCCAATCCCATCCCGCTTTCACCCCGACCCTATCCCAATCCCACCCCTCTCTATCCCGCTCCCATCCCGATCCCGCTCCCAGCTCTGCTCCCACCCTCCGGCTCAGCGAGGGACCGGGACCTCGGCACGGGGTTTGGGGCTCTGGGGAAAAGCTGAACCCCCCAAAACCAGGCTCAGCCCGGGATTTATCCTCCCTGAGCCCTGCCAGGGAAAATCTCCGTGTCCCGCCTGCTCCCGTCCCTGCCTCACTGCGAGCCGGTTTTAAAGCCGAGATTAAGGCAGGGCGGAGTTAATGCACGGACCAGCTGCTGCCGGGGCTTTGCGGGTGCCTTTGCACAAAGTTTGGGACTGCGGGGAAGAGCTGAACCCCAAAAAGCAGAGCCCAGCTCGGGTTTTAGCTGCCCTGAGCCCTGCCAGCCTTTGCACCTGAGAGATCCTGGGAAAATCTGCGTGTCCCGCCTGCTCCCGTCCCCGCCTCACTAGGAGCCGGTTTTAAAGCCGAGATTAAGGCAGAGCGGAGTTAATGTATGGACCAGCTGCTGCCGGGGCTTTGCGGGTGCCCGCGGGTCAGCGGCAGTAAAGCCTCGCCTGATTAATTCTGCCCTGGTCATTATGCGGAGGAGAAAAACCTCCCGTCCTCACAAAAACCGGGAATCTGGAGCTTCCGGGGGGGGGGAGCGACCCCGCACCCCGACAGGACACAGCGCACACGGCCCAAAGTCCCGCCAGGAGCAGGAATCGGCCTCGTTTCTGGAATGTTCTGCCGCTTTCCGGGGCTCTGAGCTGATCACAGCGCTCAGCAGCGGCAGCAGCAGCAGGCGCGGCGGGGCTCAGCTCGGCCCTGCCCCCGGGAAAAACAGCCCAAAAAAGGCCGAAACTCGAGTCCAAAAAAGGCCAAAACGTGAGCCCGATAAAGGCCAAAACTCGAGCCCAATAAAAGATAAAACTCGAGCCCAAGAAAGGCTAAAACTTGAGTCCAAGGAAGGCAAAGACTTGAACCCAAGAAGAGCTAAAATTCAAGCCAAATAAAAGCTAAATCTCGAGTAAAAAAAACCCATAAAGCTTGAGTCCAAGAAAGGCAAAAGCTTGAGCCCAATAAAAGCTAAAACCTGAGACCAAGAAAGGCTGAAATGCCAGCCCAAGAAAGGCCAAAACTCGAGCCTTGAAAAGGTAAAACTCGAGCCCAAAAATGTAAAAACTCCAGCTCAAAAACCGTAAACCTCAAGCCCGAGAAAGACCAAAACTCGAGCCCAAAAAGGGTAGAATTTGAGCCCAAGAAAGGCTAAAACTCGGGGGTTTATTGGGGAGCAGGAATTTGAGCATCCCAAATGCCGGCAGGCTCGTTCCAGCCAGCCTTGGGATAAGCCAAGCCTACCAAAGAGAGCTTCAGACCACGGGGTGGTTCGGGGTCTCCCTCGGCCCATCCCTGGGCGGTGTGAGGGAGGCTGATAAGGTTTGATAAGGTTTGATAAGGTTCGATAAGGTTTGATAGGGTTTTATCAGCTTTGTTTCAGTGCCACGCTCAGGAATGGGGTGGGGAGGAGGAGCTGAGAACAGAAAATGTGGGATTTCCACGCTGGGCCCTGATTTAAATCCACAAAAAGAGAAGCTCTGGCTTTAAATCCCAGCTCCTCCTGGAAAAGGTTGACAAAGGGTCAGCAGGTGAGGGATGAACGCTGTGGGGAGGATAAGCAGCATTTTCATCCAGGGGAAAAAGCCTTTCCATCGGCATCCATGCAGGGAGGGATTCATGCAGACACAAACATCGAGGCAGAAGCTAAAATGAGGCGAAACGCCGCGATTTGGGGCAAAGCACGAGGAAATTAACGAATTAACGACGCACTCAGGATCATTTCCGTCCTTTTGTTTACAAAGAGGGAAAACCAAACTCTCCAGGCTGCGCTGAAGGAAACGACCCCGTTTAGGTGTCCCCATCAGCCCCGACCCTCCCGGTGATCCCTTTTCCTTTGGGATGGGGTTCCAGGTGCACAGCAGGACCCCTCTGCCTCTGCTTGTTTGTGTCACCCGCACACAAAGAAGAACAAACCCCACCAAATCCCGAATATTCCACACCTGGAGCGTGCCCTTCTCCCCCGAGCCCGGCTCTGGCTGTGCCCTTCCCCAGGAAGCAAATCCAGAAGAGAAGAGGGAGAAAGCCCTGGATTCCTGAACCTTTCCCTGCAAAGCCAAGTCTGCTCCAACCCTAAGAATGACAGAAAAAGGGGCGGAAAGTGCCGTGGGTGAAACGGAGGGATCGTTAAAATCCCTTCCAAAAATCCTGCAGGCACAAGCCCTGAGGAATACCCAGAATTTGTGGGGTTTTCTCCTTCCAAGAGCAGCCCTGACACATTCCGGCCTGGTCACCCACTCCTAAATTCTCCCTGAAGGATCCCAAATCCCCTTCCTGGCTGCTGAAGGATCCCAAACCCCCTCTCAGCTGCTGAAGGATCCCAAATCCCCTCTCGGATGCTGAAGGATCCCAAATCCCCTCTCGGCTGTCAAAGGATCCCAAATCCCCTCTCAGATCCTGAAGGATCCCAAATCCCCTCTCGGCTGTCAAAGGATCCCAAATCCCCTCTCAGATCCTGAAGGATCCCAAATTCCCTCTCGGCTGTCAAAGGATCCCAAATCCCCTCTCAGATCCTGAAGGATCCCAAATTCCCTCTCGGCTGTCAAAGGATCCCAAATCCCCTCCGGGCTGCCGAAGGATCCCAAATCCCCTCCGGGCTGAGAGGACAAGCCGGGCCGGGCTGGGCTGTGCCTGTCACGTCCCCCCCGCCCCGTGGCAAAGCAGCCCCGATGCACAACCGGGATTTATTAAATGACATCAACAACTGCCTCATTAAATCAGGGCTCCGAAGTCTTAATTTAAAGTGTCACCAACAATCAGGTGGTTCGGGCAGGCAGAGAAGGGGGAAAACGGGGCTCAGAAAGTCAGAACCAGAGCCCAGTTTGGGGGCAGGAGGTGATTTTTGCTTTCCTCGGGCCAGAGGTTGGGAAAATCTTTGGATTTTTGTGAGCCAGATGTTGGGAAAATCTGTATTTTTGTGATTTTTTTGTGGGCCAGAGGTTGGGAAAATCTTTGGATTTTTGTGATTTTTGTGGGCCAGAGGTTGGGAAAATCCTCGTTCTGCGTTTGCTTTCGCAGGGTCCCCGCCGTGAACGCTCGAGCACCTTTGGGGTGTTTGAGATGCAGCGAAGGTTGAGGCCGAGATTGCCTCGCAATTGAAAACGCGGCCAGCGGTAAATTCGGTTTGTTCGCACCGGGAACGCTTCGGCTGCCGGGCAGGGGCGGGAGCCGCTCCCCGAGCCCCGGCCAAAATTAAATTTCAAAGTTTAATGAGTTGCGAAGGGCGCGGGATTAAAGCAGCGCGGTGCCCGCAGCGGAGCGGGGCCGGGAGGAGGGAGCGGGAGAGAAGAGGCAGCGGAAAAATCCCACCCAGCCCCGAACGTCAGGGAACAGAGCGAGTGAAAAATGTCAGGGCAAATTGCTCTTGACAGTGTTAATATCTGCACCTCATAGCAATAATTACATGTAAATAAATAGTGAAATAGCTCTCAGCTGGAGGCTGCGCTCCGCGCGCAGATGCCACTCACAGCCAGCTGGGGACCTTTCGCTCCTCCGCGGCCGCGTCCCCCCTCCCTCCTTCCCTCCCTCCTTCCCTCCCTCTCCTGTTTCACCCGTGCCAGAGCCGCCACAGCGAGCGCTGCCGGCCGCAGCTCTGAGCTCAGCCCGCTCCCAGCGCTCCTTCGCTCCCCAAATCCCGGGAAAACGACGCCGCTCCAGCCCCTGGGATCGGCAGCGAAAAGCGGCTTTGAAACCCCGGGCGTGGCGTGGGGGAAACGCGGGGATGGGATGGGGATGGGGATGGGATGGGATGGGGATGGGGATGGGATGGGGATGAGGATGGGATGGGGATGGGATGGGGATGGGATGGGATGGGGATGGGATGGGGATGGGATGGGGATGGGATGGGGATGGGAATAGGGATGGGGATGGGATGGGAAGGGGATGGGGATGGGAATAGGGATGGGGATGGGGATGGGATGGGGATGAGGATGGGATGGGGATGGGATGGGGATGGGATGGGATGGGAAGGGGATGGGGATGGGGATGGGATGGGATGGGGATGGGGATGGGAATAGGGATGGGGATGGGGATTGGAATAGGGATGGGGATGGGATGGGATGGGGATGGGGATGGGAATAGGGATGGGATGGGATGGGATGGGGATGGGGAGGGGTATGGGGATGAGGAGGGGATGGGGATGGGGATGGGGATGGGGATGGGAAGGGGATGGGGATGGGGATGGGATGGGATGGGGATGGGGATGGGGATGGGGATGGGGATGGGATGGGAAGGGGATGGGATGGGATGGGATGGGGATGGGGATTGGGATGGGGATGGGGATGGGATGGGAAGGGGATGGGGATGGGGATGGGATGGGATGGGGATGGGGATGGGGATGGGGATGGGGATGGGAGGGGAAGGGGATGGGGATGGGGATGGGATGGGAAGGGGATGGGATGGGAAGGGGATGGGAATAGGGATGGGGATGGGAATAGGGATGGGGATGGGAATAGGGATGGGGATGGGATGGGATGGGGAGGGGTATGGGGATGACATGGCCATCCCTTCCCTCTCTGCAGGCTCCTGGGAGTGCCAGGAGCGCCGGGGCCATGCCAGGGTTGGGATTGCCCTGCTCTGGTCACCGAGCCCGGCTCTGGCTGTGAAGGACACTGGGGAATGTTGGGGTCAGCAGCGGGATCAGCAGGATCAGCAGGGTCAGAGGGAAGAGGCCTCATTTCCCTGGGAGATCCATCCCAGGGGCACCCCTGGGGATTTACTGCCCATCCTTGTGCACCCCAAAATCACCTCCACAACCCCCATCCTGCCGAGGGGTCACTGCAGAACCGCCCGGCCACGAGGGGACAGAGCCACAGCCCCGCCACCACCGGGGGCAGCCGGCCCCATTCCAGCCCCATGGCAGGCTGGAAAAACCAGGAATGACCAGGGAAGGGGATTTAGGGTGGCTGCTCACTGTCCCTGCCAGGAGGAACCCGGGATGGGGGAAAGGTGACACCGGGAGCAACCAGAGCGGTGCCACCACAGCCTGAGGAGTCCCTGCCAGGACAGAGATGGATGCCGGGACCACGGGGGGAACAGGAGTGAGATGAGAGCTTGGAAAAGTGGAATGGAATGGAATGGAATGGAATGGAATGGGAGATAGAATAAAGACTTGGAAGAATGGAATGGAACAGGAGATGGGATAAGAGATTGGAAAAGTGGGATGGGATGGGATGGGATGGGATGGGATGGGAAATGGGATGGAATGGGAGATGGGATAAGAGGTTGGAAGAGGAGATGGGACAAGGGTTTCAAAGAGGAGATGAGATAACAGCTTGGAAGAGCAGGATGGAACAGGAAATGGGATGAGAGATTGGAAAAGTGGGATGGAATGGGAGATAAGAGCTTGGAGGAGTGGGGTGGAAGAGGAGATGGGGTAAGAGCTTGGAACAGGAAATAGGATAAGAGATTGGAAAAGTGGGATAGAATGGGAGATGGGATAAAGGCTTGGAAGAATGGAATGGAACAGGAGATGGGATAAGAGCTTGGAAAAATGGGATGGAACAGGAGATGGGATAAGAGCTTGGAACAGGAGATGGGATGAGAGATTGGAAAAGTGGGATGGAAGAGGAGATGGGATAAGAGGTTGGAATGGGAGATGGGATAAGAGCTTGGAAGAACAGGATGGAACAGGAGATGGGATGAGAGCTTGGAAGAGCAGCCCAGGCGGGATGAGCAGGTCAAGCTCCTTTGTTCCAGGACATCCCCTGAGCTGGACAGAGCGAGGCTGGGGCCTGGCTCCTGATCCTTGTGAGGGACGGTCCCTGTCACTGTCCCCTGGCAGCTCTGAGGGGAGAATTCCCATTATTCCCATGGGTTTGGGTAACACGGCCCAAGGCCTGAGGGGGAGAGGAGGAGGGAGTGCCCCCAAACACACACTGCAGAAACCTGGGACTGCAGAGCTCCTGCAGAGAAGGGGCCTGGGGCCAGCACAGGCCCTTGGCAAAGCCTCAGGGCTCCAGTCTGACATTTAAATGGGATAAAATCCCTGTGCCCCCATTCCTGGCCTGGGAATCACCACCTTCCCCCGTGGCACTGTGAGGAGAAACATCCCAGGGGAGGAGATCCTCGGGTGGGACAGGGAAAGCTTTGGGGAAAGGCAAGATTTCATTCCAGACCCATTCTGCTCCTTTTGGACAAAATCTCCCTCTGCACCTTCCTCAATCCCAGCCCTACAGCCCAGCTCTGACTGGGAATTGTGGGGCTCTCACTGGGAGCTGTGGGGTTCTGCTGACCCTCCTTAAAGGGGTTATTCCTAAATACATCCAGCTGTTATTCCCAAATAAACCCGAAGATGTTCTCCACCACCAAACCCCTGCTCAGCAGCCAAACCCCAAACCCAAGACTCCAAACCCTGAGAGGAGGGAGAGGCACAGCCCATCCCAAACTGAGAGCATGGAGAGGCTCCTGCACACCTCATCCCAAACTGAGAGGAGGAAGAGGCTCCTCCACCCTCATCCCAAACCCCAAAAGAGGGAGAGGCTCCTGCACACCACAAACCCAAACCCTGAGAGGAGGGAGAGGCACCCCACATCCCAAACCCCAAAAGAGGGAGAGGCTCCTCCACACCACATCCCAAACTGAGAGCATGGAGAGGCTCCTGCACACCACATCCCAAACCCCAAAAGAGGGAGAGGCTCCTGCTGCACCTCATCCAAAACCCCAAAAGAGGGAGAGGCTCCTGCACAGCACAAACCCAAAGCCTGAGAGCAGGGAGAGGCCCCTCCACACCTCACCCCCGTGCAAGGCAGGAGAGCTCGGAGGCCTCTCCTTTGGGGTAATGAAATTCCCCACACTGCACCGAGCCACAAACACAGCTCCATTCTTTGGAAAACAAATATGTTCTTTAGAGCTTCCTGCTTGTCAAACACCTTTTTGTTTAGCTCAACAACTAATCCACTTATCAGAGGATAAAGCTGCCAGTGAATCACCAGGATGATAAAAGCATGCACAAAATTAGCAAAAATTTGCCTATGGCTCCTGCACATTTAACAAACAGCAGCCAAGAGAAAAAATTATTCTTTTTTTTTTTTTCTTTTTTATTTTTTTTTTTTCATAACTGAGATCCCCAGGAGAGATTCTGTCAGATAGCAGCTTTTTATTTTGCTCACAATTTTTTTCCTCTCTCTCTCTCTCTCTTCCCACATAACCCAAGCACTGAGGCTGGGAGATGCTGGGAGCTGATATGAGATCCACGGAAATTGGCACTGTTTGAATAAGCAGGAGATGCAGCCGGGAGAAATTTTAATAAGTTGATTTTTTTTTTCTTTTTTTTTTTTTCTTTTTTTTTTTTTTTTTTTTACATAAATGTTCAGGCATTGGCTGCTTCCCTCCAACCTCGGCGCTGCTGTGCTGCTCAGGAGGCTGCAGCACCTCGGAGGAGCCTGGGTTTGTCCTTCCCTGCTCCTCAGGGTGCCCTTTGGGGTTTTAATCTCCACATTCCTGCAGGGGGGATCCACCCTGATAACGGGATGGGGAAAATCCCCCGGGCTTTGTCAGGGTTGGAGCTGGGAGTGACCTGAGCAGGAAATCTCCTTCCCTGCCTCTCCTGAGCCCTGGAAGCCCCCCAGCTCCCGTGGGTCACTGGGATTTACCTCTGAGACCCCCCAGCACTCTGGGGTAACTGGGATTTACCTCTGAGACCCCTCAGCACTCTGGGGTCACTGGGATTTACCTCTGAGACCCCCCAGCATCCATGGGTCACTGGGATTTACCTCTGAGACCCCTCAGCACCCATGGGTCACTGGGATTTACCTCTGAGACCCCCCAGCACTCTGGGGTCACTGGGATTTACCTCTGAGACCCCTCAGCACCCATGGGTCACTGGGATTTACCTCTGAGACCCCCCAGCACTCATGGGTCACTGGGATTTACCTCTGAGACCCCCCAGCACTCATGGGTCACTGGGATTTACCTCTGAGACCCCTCAGCACCCATGGGTCACTGGGATTCTCCTCCCTTCAAAGCTCCCCTCAAACCCCAGGGTCACTGGGATTTATCTCCTCTGACGCCCCCAGCTCTCATGGCTAACTGGGGTTTTCCAACCCTGGAACCTCCTCATCTCCCATGGGTCACTGGGATTTACCTCTGAGACCCCTCAGCACCCATGGGTCACTGGGATTCTCCTCCCCTCTGAACCCCCTCATCTTCCATGGGTAACTGGAATTTTCTTCCCTTTGAAGCCCCCCCAGTTCTCATGGGTAACTGAGATTTTCCTCCCCTCTGGAACATGCTCAGCTCTCATGGGATAATTGGGATTTACCTCTCCTCAAACACTCCTCCTCTCCCATGGGTAACTGGGATTTGCCTCCCCTCTGGGACCCCCCCGTTCTCATGGAGAACTGGGATTTATCTCCCCTCAAACCCCCCCAGTTCTCATGGGTAACTGAGATTTTCCTCCCCTCTGGAACATGCTCAGCTCTCATGGGATAATTGGGATTTACCTCTCCTCAAACACTCCTCCTCTCCCATGGCTAACTGGGATTTACCTCCCCTGGAACCTCACCAGCACCCTGGGGTAACTGGGATTTGCCTCCCCTCTGGGACCCCCCCGTTCTCATGGAGAACTGGGATTTATCTCCCCTCAAACCCCCCCAGCTCTCATGGGTAACTGGGATTTTCCTCCCCTCTGGAACATCCTCATCTCCCATGGGTAACCGGGATTTTTGTCCCCTCAAGCCCCCGCTCAGCTCTCATGGGGTAACTGGGATTTACCTCCCTCTGAACCCCCTCATCTCCCATGGGAAACTGAGATTTACCTCCCTTTCAACTCCTTCAGCACCCATGGGTAACTGGGATTTACCTCCCTTCTGAACGCCCTCATCTCCCATGGGAAACTGGAATTTTCTTCCCTTTGAACCTCCCCAGTTCTCATGGGTAACTGGGATTTTCCTTCCCTCTGAGACCCCTAATCTCCCATGGGTAACTGGGATTTACCTCCCTTTGAACCCCCTCAGCACCCTGGGGTAACTGGGATTTACCCTCCTCTGCACCCCCCCAGTTCTCTGGGGTAACTGGGATTTATCTCCCCTCAAATCCCCCCAATTATCATGGGTAACTGGGATTTACCACCCTTCTGGAACATCCTCAGCTCTCTGGGGTAACTGGGATTCACCTCCCTTCAAACCCCCTCAACTCTCTGGGGTAACTGGGATTTTCCTCCCCTCAAACCCCCAGCTCCCTGGTGTAACTGGAATTTCTCTCCCCTCAAACCCTCCCAGCTCCATAAACCTCGGAAATTTCCCCATCATGGATGTGCAGAGAGGTTCTGGGGTGAAACCAGCAGGTTTTGGGCACTGTTCTGGACCAGAGTGGGGATTCCTGGCATTTCTGGACACCCAGAGTGTGAAAAGGGGGTGAGAGAGAGGCACAGAACTCCTGAGGCTCAGGCTCCACAGATGTGCCCAAGAAAGAGAAAAACCCCAAATCTCCCCATGGGCCAGAGCAGCACCAGAGGGATTCGGTGTTCCTGGGCTCTGACTCGTTCTCTGGGGCTCTCTGGGGGTCTCTGGGGGTGTCTGGGGGTGTCTGGGGTTTCTGGGGGTCTCAGGGGCTCTATGGAGGTCTCAGGTGGCCTCTGGGTTTTCTGGGGCTCTCTGAGGGTCTCAGGAGCTCTTAGAGATTCTCAGGGGCTCTCCGGGGATCTCTGAGGATCTCCGGGGATCTCTGGGGGTCTCTTGGGGTCTCTGGGGGTTTCAGGAGCTCTCAGGGGGACTCATGGGCTTTCAGGGGGTCTCTGGGGGTCTCAGGAGCTCTCTCAGAGACTCTGGGGGTCTCAGGGGGTCTCTGGGGATCTCAGGGTTCTCAGGGGTCTCGGAGGCTCTCAGGGGGTCTCTGGGGTCTCTGGGGGTCTCAGGAGCTCTCTTGGTGACTCAGGGGGTCTCTGGGGCTCTCTGCGGGGAGAACCGGGAGAACTGGGAGAACCGGGAGAACTGGGAGAACTGAGAGAGCTGGGAAAAATGGGACGACTGGGAAAACTGGGAGAACTGGGAGAACTGGAGAACTGAGAAAACAGGAAAAACTGGGAGAACTGGGAGAACTGGGAGCTGCTGGCCGTGCCTCCCACCCAAACATCCTCACTGGGCCGTGCTGGAGGTGAAACCCCGGAGGGGCAGAACCCCCCCGCCCTCCCCTGCCACATTCCCAGAGCTTCCCCCCGAATTTTGGCTGGGTTGGGGCGGGGCCGGGAGCCCGGGCGCTTTTAGGGGAGCTGGGAATTCATCAAGAGGCGCCCACCTGTCAGGCTGGTATCTGGAACTAAACGGAAACACTCGCTGGGGCCTGACCTCCCTGCCCCGGCGGGACCGGGGAAAAACCTCGGCCAGCCCCGGGACGGAACGGAACGGAACAGGATGGAATGAAAATGGGATGGAACGGAATGGAATGGAATGGAATGGAATGGAATGGAATGGAATGGAATGGAACGGAATGGAATGGGATGGAACGGGATGGAACGGGATGGAACGGGATGGAATGGAATGGGATGGGATGGAACGGAATGGAACGGAATGGAACGGAACGGAATGGAATGGAATGGAATGGAACGGAATGGAACAGGATGGAACGGGATGGAACAGGATGGAACGGGATGGAATGGAATGGAATGGAATGGGATGGGATGGAACGGGATGGAATGGGATGGGATGGAATGGAATGGGATGGGATGGGATGGAATGGGATTGAATGGGATGGGATGGAATGGAATGGAATGGAATGGAATGGGATGGAATAGGATGGGATGGAATGGAATGGAATGGAATGGAATGGAATGGAATGGGATGGAATGGAATGGGATGGAATGGGATGGGATGGAATGGAATGGAATGGAATGGAATGGAATGGAATGGAATGGGATGGAATGGGATGGGATGGAATGGAATGGAATGGGATGGAATGGAATGGGATGGAACGGGATGGAACGGGATGGAACAGGATGGAACAGGATGGAATGGGACGGAATGGAATGGAATAGAACAGGATGGAATGGAATGGAATAGAACAGGACGGAATGGAATGGAATGGAATGGAATGGAACGGAATGGAATGGGATGGAATGGGATGGAATGGAACAGAATGGAATGGGATGGAATGGAATGGAATGGAATGGAATGGGATGGAACGGGATGGAATGGGATGGAACAGGATGGAATGGGATGGGATGGAATGGAATGGGATGGAATGGAATAGAATGGAACAGAATGGAATGGGATGGGATGGAATGGAATGGGATGGAATGGAATGGAGCCAGGAGCTGTGGGGCAGGAGGGACTGGGAATGCTGGAAGGGCTGGGAGAGCAGCAGGGACCCCAGCGGGGATGGGCTGGGGACAGCAGGGCTGGAGCTGCCCGGGCTGGGGGCAAGGAACAGAGGGCAAAAACCAGAGGAGATTTCACAGAATTCACCGAATTCACAGAATCCACAGAATCCCAGAATTCACAAAATCCACAGAATTCACAGAATCACAGAATCACAGAATTCACTGAGCCAAACCCCCCCAGCAGCTCCCCTGTGTGGGGTTTGGGGTGTGTTTGCCCCTCCCCAGCAGGCCAGCCCAGCCCTCAAGGGTAATTCAGCCTTTCCAACCTCAATTCAGCCTTTCCAGCCCCAATTCAGCCTTTCCAGCCCCAATTCAGCCTTTCCAGCCCCAGTTCAGCCTTTCCAACCTCAATTCAGCCTTTCCAGCCCCAATTCAGCCTTTCCGGCCTCAATTCAGCCTTTCCGGCCCCAGTTCAGCCTTTCCAACCTCAATTCAGCCTTTCCAGCCCCAGTTCAGCCTTTCCAGCCCCAGTTCAGCCTTTCCAGCCCCAATTCAGCCGTTCCAGCCCCAATTCAGCCTTTCCAGCCCCAATTCAGCCTTTCCAGCCCCAGTTCAGCGTTTCCAACCTCAATTCAGCCTTTCCAGCCCCAATTCAGGCTTTCCAGCCCCAATTCAGCCTTTCCAGCCCCAGTTCATCCTTTCCAGCCCCAGTTCAGCCTTTCCATCCCCAATTCAGCCTTTCCTGTGGGGTTTGGCTGCTGAGGGACGGGTTTGGTGTTGCAGAACACCTTGGGATTTTTTTGGGAATTACCCTTTTGCCAGCACAACTGTGATGCTTCCAAAGGCATCCGTTCCACACCTTCTTCCTCCTCCTCCTCACCCAAAATAAATCCCCTCCTTCAGAGCTCGCTGCAGCACTGGAGTTACACAGAGCCTGGGAAAACCCCAAATTTTGGGCTTCAGTTCCACCAACAGCCCCCGGATGTGCACGGAGGGACTGGGGTTACACCAGAGACGTGCCCCGGCCAGGACAGACCCTAAAATCCCCTGCCCGAAGATGCCACTGCAGAGATGGGCGCAGGAACGCGGTGGGAAGGGGTGATGGGCATTCCCGGGAGCTGAGGGTGAGGAATTCCTTTGTGCTCTGAGCTTTAAGGAGCCGGTGATGGAGCAGGAACCAAGGAAACCTTTCCTGCAGCTCGTCCCTGCTCCTTCTCCTTCCTTGCCCCAAGCAGCGCCGAGGAAAAGCCCCGGGGGGAGCCCGGAGCCTCCGGGGCGCATCCCCCGGGCAAAACCCCGCGGATTCCGGCCCCGGGAGCCACGGATGCTGCGGGAGCGGCGCCTTTGGGGGGTCCCTGGAGCAGGGAAGGTCAGGAGACAGCGCACCAAGGGTGCGGGGATGGCTGGGACACGGCCAAGCCGGATGCTCTGGGAATTCCTGCTCCAGCCGGCACCTGGGAACTGCTCTGGATCCACTCCGGGATGGGGGAAATTCCTGCAGGGCAGGAGGAGCCGCGTCCCTCGGCCCCGCGGGGCCACCCCCGCACTGCTGAGCTGCTCCCACCCCGCTGCCGCTTTTAGGGTTCCCCATCCCCATTCCGGAGCTGTTCCCCACTATCCCCGGCATCTACTGAACCCCTCCCACGCCGCTGCCGATTTTTAGGGTTCCCCATCCCCATCCAGGAGCAGTTCCCCGTATCCCCAGCATCTCTCCCGCACTGCTGAGCCGCTCCCATCCTGCCGCGGGGTTTTAGGGTTCCCCACCCCTCTCCAGGAGCGATTCCCCACTATCCCCGGCATCTGCTGAGCTGCTCGCACCCCGCTGCCGGTTTTTATGGTTCCTCATCCCTCTCCAGGGGCAATTCCCCCTATCCCCGGCATCTCTCCCGCACTGCTGAGCCTCTCCCATCCCGCTGCGGGGTTTTAGGGTTCCCCATCCCCATCCCGGAGCGGTTCCCCCTATCCTCGGCATCTCTTCAGCTGCTCCCACCCCGCTGCGGGGTTTTAGGGTTCCCCGTCCCAGAGCAGTTCCCCCATCCCCGGCATCGCTCCCCCGGCAGGGCCGCTGCGGCTCCTGCCCCCTGTGCCAGGCGGGAGCGGCCGAACCCGGGCTCGGTTTGGGCTCGGGAAGGGCCCCCCTGGCTCCCAAATCGGGCTCGGGGCTCAGCTGCGCTCTCGGATCGCTCATGAAGCGCTGCCAGCACCTGCAGGCCCGGCCCAGGGCAGCCGGAGCCGCCCTTTGGGACCCTCCTGGCATGGGCAGCGTCCCCAGCAGGCTCAGAGCCCTCCCCAGCCCCGTCCCAGCAGGCTCAGAGCCCTCCCCAGCCCCGTCCCAGCAGGCTCAGAGCCCTCCCCAGCCTCCCCGGCACTCCCAGCTTTGTCCTCAGTGCTCTCCATCTCTCTCAGCTCTGTCCCCCGCATTCTCAGTCCTGTCCCCAGCACTCCCAGACCTGTCCCCAGCGCTCCCCAGCAATCCCAGCCCTGTCCCCCGCATTCTCAGCCCTGTCCCCAGCCCTCCCCGGCATTCCCAGCCCCCTCCCCAGCGCTCCCGGCTGTTTCTCCCCTCAGCAGGAAGGCGCAGCAGCAGCAGCAGCCCCACACAATGCTCCTCTCCTCCTCCCTCCCCCACAGGCAGCCCCCAAAGATTTCTTGCTTCTCCCTTCTCCTTCATTCTTTTTGCTTTCTTTTCTTTTCTTCTCTTCTTTTTTTTTTCTTTTCTTTTTTTTTTTTTTTTTTTTTTTAAAGGAAAAATGTTATTTTGTGCCTCCTGAGCCTTTGCCGGCTGGGCTCGGCGTCTGTATCAGCTGGAGGAGCTTATGAGCTTCGTCTCCTCGGATTTAGACTGAAATTTTGATTTTCTGCCGCGCTCAGATAATGTGGAAATCCTGTTCCCCGATATTTGCTGTTTATCAGCGCGGTGCAGCGCGGTTCTGGGGGGAAGGGACCCTCGCCCCCCGCCGCCCCCCGGCCCCGCCGCTAATGGAGTTTCACTCCGGAGCGAAGCCGCCACAAAAGGCTCATTACGGGAGCCAGGGGCAGGGGAACCGCCCGGCCGAGGGGTTCTGGGGGGCTGGGAGGGGCTCGGGGCCCGCGGCCCCGGGTTTGGGGGGGCCCAGGGGCGGCTCGGAGCTGCCCGGGATGGTGGGAGGGGAGAGAGAGGGGTCCGTGCCCATGGAAAGGGGACCTGCCCATGGAAAGGGGTCCATGCCCATGGAAAGGGGTCCCTGCCCCCGAGAGGGGTCTGTGCTCACGAGAGGGGTCCGTGCCCACAGAAAGGGATCCGTGCCCATAGAAAGGGGTCTGTGCCCATGGGAGGGGTCCCTGCCCACGGAAAGTGATCCGTGCCCACGGGAGGGGCCGGGACGATCAGAACTCCAAGGTCCCTTCCAGCCCAACCCTTCCATGATTCCCCAGCCCCTGTCCCCACACCCCGAGCGTGGCTCTGTCCTGTGTCCTGCCAGGGTCCTGTTGGGTCACCCGAGGTCCCCTGCAGGGCTGGGATGGAGCAGTTTGCGATTCGGGATCCACCCTGAATGCATCCATTCGGGATCCACCCTGAATCCATCCATCGGGATCCACCCTGAATGCATCCATTCGGGATCCACCCTGAATCCATCCATCGGGATCCACCCTGAATGCATCCATTCGGGATCCACCCTGAATCCATCCATCGGGATCCACCCTGAATGCATCCATCGGGATCCACCCTGAATGCATCCATTCGGGATCCACCCTGAATCCATCCATCGGGATCCACCCTGAATGCATCCATCGGGATCCACCCTGAATGCATCCATTCGGGATCCACCCTGCACTCCCGCAGCTCCTCACGGCTGCAGTGGCCCTGTCCCCCCGTGTCCCCGTGCTCCGCGGTCTGAGCCACCTCCCTGTCCCCTCCGTGCGCTGTTTGTCCCGGAGGGATCCCTGCCTTTGGGATCCCAATCCCATTCCCTGTTCCCACACGCCCCGCACCCTCCAGTGTCGCACACCCGCCCCTGCCAGCGCCCCGGAGCCACCTGGCCATGGCAGGGGGGACATTCCCTGCGTGACACGAGCCCGGCAAAGCGAAATTAAAGAATCCTAAAGAAAATTCCGGGGCTCAGCAGCGGGGGAGCAGCTCCGAGCGCCGCTTAAGTGGCCAGCGGTGGGTAAAGCCCGGCTCCTAATGAGGCCGCCTCCCTCTCCTGAAAGGGCTGCTCATTGTCACACCATGGCTCGCGGTGTCCCCCGCAGCCCCTCGCGGGGACAGCTGGCTCGGAATAATGTCCTGGGATCGCTCAGCGACACGGGCGGCACCGGGGGAAGGAGGGAAGGAAAAACGGGGGAAAAGAAGGGGTTTTAGGGAAAAAAAGAAATAAAAGAAAATAAAATAAAAAAATGAGTGGGAAAGGAGACAGGAAGCGCGATAAAGCTGGGCTCTGTGCTCGGCTCCTCTCCGCTGCTCCTCTGGTTTAAAGTGACTCCGCTTCTTATGGAAACGGAGAGGCGGTATTAGAAGAGGAGAAAAAAAAAAAAAAACCACCAAGACACAGAGAGCTTCCTTATCTCATGGAGACAGTTGTCAGGAATCACTTTGACTGAGTCGTTTTGTCTCCATGCTTTTTTTCGCTGTCAAGCAGGCCTCAGGACATGGATCAAAGGAGAGGCGCCGAGCGCTCGCTGAAACTTCTGATCCCTTCTCGGAACAGACGCGCGAGTGGCAGAGCAGACAGAGCAGGCAGAGCAGAGCCAGCTCCCCGGCACATCAATGGGGACACAGGAGAGGAGAGGAGAGGGAGCGCGGGGACAGCGAGAGCTGCGAGAGCCGAGCCGAGGCTGCCGGGGGCTCCCGGGGCCGCTGCGGAGCGCGGGGAGGCTGGGCAGCCTCGTTTGTGTCCCCATGGGAGCGTCCCCTCGCTGTGTCCCCATGGGAGCGTCCCCCGTTGTGTCCCCATGGGAAGTGTCCCCCGTTTGTGTCCCCATGGGAGCGTCCCCCGTTTGTGTCCCCATGGGCAGTGTCCCCCGTTGTGTCCCCATGGGAAGTGTCCCCCGTTTGTGTCCCCATGGGAGCGTCCCCTCGCTGTGTCCCCATGGGCAGTGTCCCCCGTTTGTGTCCCCATGGGAGCGTCCCCTCGCTGTGTCCCCATGGGAGCGTCCCCTCGCTGTGTCCCCATGGGCAGTGTCCCCTCGTTTGTGTCCCCATGGGAGCGTCCCCTCGTTTGTGTCCCCATGGGAGCGTCCCCTCACTGTGTCCCCGTGGGCAGTGTCCCCCGTTTGTGTCCCCGTGGGCAGTGTCCCCCGTTTGTGTCCCCATGGGAGCGTCCCCTCACTGTGTCCCCATGGGCAGCGTCCCCCGTTGTGTCCCCATGGGAAGTGTCCCCCGTTTGTGTCCCCATGGGAGCGTCCCCCGTTTGTGTCCCCATGGGCAGCGTCCCCCGTTGTGTCCCCATGGGAAGTGTCCCCCGTTTGTGTCCCCATGGGAGCGTCCCCTCGTTTGTGTCCCCATGGGCAGCGTCCCCTCACTGTGTCCCCGTGGGCAGCGTCCCCTCACTGTGTCGCCGTGGGCAGTGTCCCCCGTTTGTGTCCCCGTGGGCAGTGTCCCCCGTTTGTGTCTCCATGGGAGCGTCCCCTCGCTGTGTCCCCGTGGGCAGTGTCCCCCGTTTGTGTCCCCATGGGCAGCGTCCCCTCGCTGTGTCCCCATGGGCAGTGTCCCCCGTTTGCGTCCCCGTGGGCAGTGTCCCCCGTTTGTGTCCCCATGGGAGCGTCCCCTCACTGTGTCCCCGTGGGCAGTGTCCCCCTTGTGTCCCCATTGCGAGTGTCCCTTTTCTGTGTCCACATGGGGGACACAGAAAAGGGACACTCGCAATGGGAGCATCCCCCCTCGCTATGTCCCCATCGGGAGTGTCCCCTCGCTGTGTCTCCATGGGGAGTGTCCCCTCTCTGTGTCCCCATCGGGAGCGTCCCCTCTGTGTCCCCCATTGTGAGTGTCCCTTCTCTGTGTCCTCATTTCGAGTGTCTCCTCCCTGTGTCCCCCATCAGGAGTGTGCCCCCTCTGTGTCCCCATAGGCAGCGTCCCCTCGCTATGTCCCCATCAAGAGTATCCCCCTTTTGTGTCCCCATGGGCAGTGTCCCCTCTCTGTGTCCCCATGGGCAGTGTCCACCCTGTGCCCCCCATCAGAATTGTCCCCTCTCTGTGTCCCCACCGGGAGTGTCCCCCCTGTGTCCCCATGGGCAGTGTCCCCCCCGTGTCCCTCCGAGGGTCAGCTGGAGGGGCGGGGGTGGCTCCGCAGGGCCAGGGCAGCGCCCCAGGGCTGTCCCGAGCGGGGCAGGAGCGCGGGGAGAGCAGCGGGGACAGCGCGGTGTCACCTCAGCGCTGGCCTGGGCCGTGAATTCCCTCCCCACACTCATCGGTTTGGCCTTTCCGCTCAATCCCGCGAACCGCTCCTTGTGATTTCCCAAAACAGCCCCTCCATCTCTGCATTCCCTCCTTCCCTCTCCCAAATTCCCCGTGATTTCCCAAAACAGCCCCTCCATCTCTGCATTCCCTCTTTCCCCTCAATCCTACAAACCACTGATTTTCCTGGGATTTTCCTTATGACTCCTCAAAACAACCCCTCCATCTCTGCATTCCCTCTTTCCTCAAAACCCCACAGCCGGGATAATTTCTCAAATTCCCTGTAATTTCCCAGAACAACCCCTCCATTCCCTCTTTTCCCTCGACCTCACCGCCAGCCCCGTGATTCCCCTGGATGTGCCTGCCCGGGCTCCCCGCCCCGCGAGGCTCACGATCGCTTTTCAGGTGCTCATTCCCTGAAATCAGATCCCCCTCCTCTCCAAACCGCGTGGGTTTAAGGGCAGCCCGGAGCTGAGATTGGCGAGCCGGGACCCCGCGCACGTTTGATCCGCTCGCTCCCAGCCCCGCCCGGGTTTGTGATCTCCAGCTCTGAGATTTGTGATCCCCAACTCCCGGGGTTTGTGATCCCCAGCCCCGGCCGGGGTTTGTGATCCCCATCCCCAGGGTTTGTGATCTCCAGCCCTGCCCGGGTTTGTGATCCCCAGCCCCGCCCGGGTTTGTGATCCTTATCTCCCGGGGTTTGTGATCCCCAGCCCCAACTCCCGGGGTTTGTGATCGCCATCCCCTGAGGTTTGTGATCCCCAACCCCGGGTATGTGATCTCCAACTCTGAGATTTGTCATCTCCATCTCCCGGGGTTTGTAATCCCCATTTCCCGGGGTTTGTGATCCCCATCTCCTGGAATTGGTGATCCTCATCTCCCGAGGTTTGTGATCCCCATCCCCGGGGTTTGTGATCCCCATCCCCGGGTTTGTGATCTCCCATCTCCCGGGGTTTGTGATCCCCATCCCCGGGGTTTGTGATCCCCATCCCCGGGTTTGTGATCTCCCATCTCCCGGGGTTTGTGATCCCCATTTCCCGGGGTTTGTGATCTCCAACTCCCAGGGTTTGTGATCCCCATCTCCCGGGGTTTGTGATCCCCATCTCTCGGGGTTTGTGATCCCCATCTCCCGGGGTTTGTGATCCCCATCTCTCGGGGTTTGTGATCCCCATCTCTCGGGGTTTGTGATCCCCAGCCCCGCCCTAAACTGATCCCGGGCACGGCTGGAGGAGCAGCGGCGGCTTTGGGCAGCAGAGCCCCCGCAGCACCCAGAGATGTCCCCGCACATCCCGCGCCACGCAGGGGGGACCCAGGCATAGAACGGACCCCGCACCCCGGAGTGTGTGGGGCCTCCCCTGCGGCTCCGGCATCTCCTCCCTCTGCACTTCCCGGGGCACCAGCGGCTCCTGCCCGGCCCTGGCACCCCCAACTGGCCGAGCCCACAGCACAGAGCCATTCCCTGGCACCCCAAAGTGTCTGAGCAATGAATGTCCTTGCTCCTGCCCAGCCCTGGCACCCCAAACTGTCCGAACACACACACAGCAGAGCCATTCCCAGCTCCTGCCCAGCCCTGGCACCCCAAACTGCCTGAGCAATGGCCCTGCTCAGCCCTGGCACCCCAAAGTGGCCAAGCCCACAGCACAGAGCCATTCCCTGGCACCCCAAAGTGTCTGGGCAATGTCTGTGCTCAGCCCTGGCACCCCAAACTCTCCGAGCCCACCCTGCAGAGCCGAAACCCGTTCCCCTGCACCCCAAACTCTCTGAGCCCACCCTGCAGAGCCGTTCCCCGGCACCCCAAACTCTCCGAGCCCACAGCACAGACCCGTTCCCCAGCACCCCAAACTCTCCGAGCCCACAACACAGAGCCTTTCCCCAGCACCCCAAACTCTCCGAGCCCACATCACAGAGCCATTCCCCGGCACCCCAAACTCTCCGAGCCCACCCTGCAGAGCCGTTCCCTGCTCCTGTTCCACCCCTGGGGCGCTGGGAGGGTCGCTCTGGATGCTCGGGAAGCTGACGCGGCCCCCAAACTCTCCCCCACCTCACACCAAAGCTCAGCTCAGCATCCCTTTGGGATTCGTCTCATCTCATAAACCTCTCCTGAGGCTTTGGGACTGCACAGACTGATCCTCCCGAGCAGCTCCCCGGGATGCTCCAGGGGTGGACACAGCCCCAGAGTCCTGCAGCCTCTCCAGCTGGGACGGGAGGGAACGGGAGTTTCTCTTTTCCTTAGCGCACACGGACGGGAAGCAAAGGGAAACCCAACCCCGCCGAGTCCTGACCCTCTCACACACCCCCGGCAGAGCTGCGCTCATGGAGGGGACTCGCGGTCCCCTGTCCATCCTCCCCGGGCTGGAATCCCGCCAGGAGTGATAGGAAAAGGTTTTAAAATCATAAAATTCGGGGAATTAGAAAGAAGCTAGGCTTAGTGGGGCCCTGGAAAAATGTTGAAAATAGACTCTGAAAATGTTGGGCTTTGTGTTTGCCAGATCATGTGAAATTGCACCTGTGTAAGCAGTACATGATAAATGATGTAACTGTTAGATGTGATGATTGTTTAGTAATTAAATATAATTATTGTTTAATCGTAAGAAGAACAATGAGAATCTACGTTAGAAATTTGAGGGGGACCACGAGGAGCCTATGCTTGGATTAAATCTATGTATACAATAGAACAATATAAGCTTAATAATTAACATGAAAGTTATATAACGATAGAATACAAAAGCATGTTCATCCCGAACCCATGTCGGGCTCAGATTTGGGTTTGTACCCCAGAGCTCTTCAATCAAAGCGCCCGCATAGAATCATTCCCGTGGTTATGTGTTCCTGACCGCTGGCAGGAGAGCCCCGGGCCCGCCCGCACTGCCCATCCCGGCTCCTCAGCCCTGGATCCACCCCAGCACCCCTGCGAGGGGCAAACAGCTCGGGGCAGCCGGGGCTGGATCCCTGCCCGCGGCAGGAGGCGCCGCTGTGGGTTTTTCCTGCTCTCCCCAGGCGGGGCACAGCTGGAGCACAGCTGGAGCGCAGCTGCATGGAGCCGGAACGCGCACCCCGGGAATGCGCCGCGTGCCCCCGCCCCCAAATCCCAATTATTTCTTCCTTTCATTGCGTTCCTCGCTTTTAAGCGTCCCCTCTGCCTCGCTGCCCCCGCTCCGGGGCTGCCTCTCCCCCCATCCCGGCTCCCGGGGACATCGCGGCACGGAGGGGACGCCGGGCAGCGGCTGCGGCGTTGGTTGCTAATGGCGTTAATTGCTAATGGCGTTAATTGCTAATGGCTCATTTTCCCTCCGTGCCCGGCCCGAGCTCCCTCAGTAATCAGCGCTCGGATCCTCCCGGCCGAGCCCCTGCTCCCTCCCCAGGAGCCGGAGGAAGGGAGGTAAAGGAATTCAGGAATTCAGGAATTCCCGTTCCATCCAGCCTGCTCCGCCTGGCTCTGCCTGGGGACGGAGATTTGAAGATTTTGGGCACAGGTTTCTGTGTCTCAGCCCTTAAATTCGACATTTGGGGGCTTTTCAGGCACTTCCACACCTCCCCGCCTTCTCCTTCCTGCTGCCATCGCTCTTGTTCTTCTCCTCGGGTTTCCCCCACTTTTCTTCTCCTATTTCTTCCTTTTTCCTCCCCAATTTGTGTCCTGCTGCTCCCTGAGCTTGCAGTGCCTTGGGGGCCGATCCTGGGCCCACCAAAGGCAGCGCCAAATTCCCATGGGATTCCAGCCTCGGGAATCGACTGTTTGTTCCCAAATCCTTCCGTGTTCCCAACATTTTCTTATCGGTAAAACACGCAGGAACAACCTCCAAAGTGGGAATCTCAAATCCTTCCATTTTCCTATCTCAGTAACACACACAGGGAGAAACCTCTGGAGTGGGAATCCCAAATTCTCCCGCGTTCCCAATGTTTTCCTATCAGTAACACACACAGGAACAACCTCCAGAGTGGGAATCCCAAATTCTCCCGTGTTCCCAATGTTTTCCTATCAGTAACACATGGAGGGAGCACCTCTGAAATGGGAATCCCAAATCCTTCCATTTTCCTGTCTCAGTAACAAACGCAGGAAAAACCTCTGGAGTGGGAATCCCAAATCCTTCAATTTTCCTCTCAGTAACACACAGAGGGAGAAACCTCTGGAGAGGGAATCCCAAATCCTACCCTCTTCCCAACATTTTCCTCTCAGTAACACACGCAGGGAACCACCTCGGACTGGGAATCCCAAATCCTTCCATTTTCCTCTCTCAGTAACACATACAGGGAACAACCACCGGAGTGGGAATCCCAAATCCTTCCATGTTCCCAACATTTTCCTGTCCCAGTAAAACACGCAGGGAGCAACCTTGGAGTGGGAATCCCAAATCTTTTTGTGTTCCCAACATTTTCCTGTCTCAGTAACACACAGAGGGAACAACCACCGGAGTGGGAATCCCAAATTCTTCCACGTTCCCAATATTTTCCTCTTAGTAGAACACGCAGGGATAAAACCTCTGGAGTGGGAATCCCAAATCTTTCCATGTTCCCAATGTTTTCCTATCAGTAACACATGCAGGGAGCACCTCTGAAATGGGAATCCCAAATCCTTCCGTTTTCCTGTCTCAGTAACAAACGCAGGAAAAACCTCTGGAGTGGGAATCCCAAATCTTTCCATTTTCCTCTCCCTGTAACACACACAAGGAACAACCTCCGGAGTGGGAATCACACAGGGACTCGCACAGAACTCGGGTTATGGGAATAAAATCCTGCCTTTTTTGCTCCCGATGTGTTTCCAGCGGGATGGGAGTGCCCCAATCGATCAAGGGAGCCCAGGGAACCTCGGCAGGGAGAGCAGAGAGGCCCCTGGGCTATGAATTCCCCCCTTCCCACCCTCCTCCGAGCCGGAGTCACCGGGAATCAGGCAAAGAAGGACGGATCTGTTTTCACACGGGAAGAATGTTCCCTTCTCCCCCGTTCCCGGTGCCGGCAGCAGAGGCGTCAAACTGACAAGAGCAGATGGGCTTTGTTCGGTGAAATATATCCCCAAAAATGCCAGAAACTTTAGTGGAAAACAGGGCATGTGCAGGTTAAAAGTTTAGGGAGACGAAACCGAGGTGGAGCCGCTTTTCCCAGAGGAGCCCGGAGTGCCGGGTCCCGTTCCCGAGCCCCGGGGAGGGAAGGAGGCGGAATTAGCAGGGAGGGAGGGAGGGTTTGGAGCTCCCTGGGACAGTGGGAGGTGTCCCTGCCCTGTCAGGGGGGCCCTGGATCAGCTCTAAGGCCCCTCCAGCCCCAGCCAGCCCAGAATTCTGCGACGATTTTGGGTCATTCTCTCTGAGGTGACACCGCTCTTTGCCCTCCTCCTGCTGGGTGGGCCAGGGGATCACCCCCATGTGCTCCAAACGGTCCTTTGGGGTAATTCCTTTCTGAAAAAAAAAAAGCTTCTTTTGGGCTAAGAAACCCCCAAAAACCCTAACTAAGCTAAACTTCCAAACCATCCCTTTCCCTCCTCACAGGAGGAGGAGCAAAAGCAGCAGAAGGAAGGAAAGGAAAAGGGGGAAGGAAAAGGGAGAGAGGAAAAGAGGGAGGGAGGGAAGGGAGGGAGGGAGGGAGGGAGGGAGGGAGGGAGGGAGGGAGGGAGGGAGGGAGGGAGGGAGGGAGGAAGGAAGGAAGGAAGGAAGGAAGGAAGGAAGGAAGGAAGGAAGGAAGGAAGGAAGGAAGGAAGGAAGGAAGGAAGGAAGGAAGGAAGGAAGGAAGGAAGGAAGGAAGGAAGGAAGGAAGGAAGGAAGGAAGGAAGGAAGGAAGGAAGGAAGGAAGGAAGGAAGGAAGGAAGGAAGGAAGGAAGGAAGGAAGGAAGGAAGGAAGGAAGGAAGGAAGGAAGGAAGGAAGGAAGGAAGGAAGGAAGGAAGGAAGGAAGGAAGGAAGGAAGGAAGGAAGGAAGGAAGGAAGGAAGGAAGGAAGGAAGGAAGGAAGGAAGGAAGGAAGGAAGGAAGGAAGGAAGGAAGGGTGGATGTGGGGATGCTCCAGGATCCTCTGGAGGAACAGGAATGCCGGGGATGCGGAGGTGGCAAAGCCTGGAGGGAGAAGGAGAGAGGGGAAGGGAAGGCCCCGGTGTGGGGGCGTTAAGGGATGAGGGAGAACACGGCCCTACACCCGGCTAAGCCGGGAAATGAATCCTGATCCGGCAAAAACCCAGCCTGGAAAATTCGAGCGGGAGAAGGGTCTCCTTTCAGGGAAACGGGGAATCCTTAATGCTTCCTCCCTCAGCAACTGTAATGCCAGGATGTTCCCAATCTGCTTTGAGGGATGGAAAGATTAAGAATAATAAAAAAATTGCAATAAAATATGTGTGAACGAGGGGGTAATTGTGGACAAATGCAGCATTCAAATTCATTTTTCAGCTCTTTTACACACCATTTCAATCTTATTTTCTGCTTGTTAATGAGATCTTGTTGGTTGGGGTGGGCACGGCTGCCCAGTATCGCTCGGGTAATTGCACATAATTTTCTCTCTACCAGTGATTTGCATCAGATTTTTTTTTTCCTAATTCTTTGCTATTTAAAACCCCTCCTCCTTTTCCCCCTTCCCCAAATCCCCCCCCCACCCCACCCCCAAATCTCATCCTCTCCTCCCCTTCTTTCTTCCCCTCCCTTTTCTCCTGGCCCAGCAAGACTCATTTTGAATGCTTATTACAGGCACAGTGTCTCCGACAAAATAAAAAAAAAAAAAAGGAAAAAAAAAGGGAAAAATAGGAAAAAAAGGCACCAGACAGAGAAAGGGATTGGTGGCACTGAGAGAAGGGAGACAGAGCGGCCTCTCCAGAGCCAGGAGGATCCCTGGAAATCAGGGAAAGAATTCCCAGAGCCTGGAGGGATCCATGGAAATCAGGGAAGGAATTCCCAGAGCCAGGAGGGATCTCTGGAACTGAGGGAAAGAATTCCCAGAGCCAGGAGGATCCTTGGAAATCAGGGAAGGAATTCCCAGAAGATCCATGGAAATCAGGGAAGGAATTCCCAGAGCCAGGAGGATCCATGAAACTGAGGGAAGAAATTCCCAGAGGATCCATGGAACTGAGGGAAAGAATTTCCAGAGCCAGGAGGATCCTGGAAATCAGGGAAGGAATTCCCAGAGCCAGGAGGATCCCTGGAAATCAGAGAAGGAATTCCCAGAGCCAGGAAGATCCAAACCTGGGATTGGGAATTCCAAGACTCTGGGAATGAATTCAGGGAGCACAAACCCAAAGCCACTGCCAGCCCTGAGGAAATGAAAGCCACAGCTCCGGGGAGGTGACCAAGTTTCTCTTGGCTCTTTGTGCCTCTGGAATTGTCCCAATTGTCTCAATCCCCGCAGATCCCGCAGGGCTGTTGGGAGATCCTGAGCTCTCAGGAAGGACAAGGTCTGCAGTTCCTGCCTTTGAACCCCGTTCTGAGCCGTTCTCCAGCCCCACCTGCTCCAAGCTGAGCGGTTTTGGCTCTGGGAAAGCCCTTGGAGACCCTAAGGGCTGCAGGGAATGGGCACACGGATTTAGGGCCGGGTCTGGAGCTCAAAGAGCAGCAGGAATTGTAGAGGTGAAACAGTGCAACAAACCCTCCAAAACCCTCCAAAGCAAACCCTCTAAAACAAACCATCTAAAACAAACCCTTCAAAACAAACCCTTCAAAACAAACCCTTCAAAACAAACCCCCAAAACAAATCACCCAAAACAAATCACCCAAAAAAACCCTGCAACAAACCCTCCAAAACAAACTCCCTAAAACAAAACCTCAAAAACAAAGCCCCCAAAAACAAACCCCCAAAACAAACCTTGAAAAACAAACCCCCCAAAACAAACATCCAAAACAAATCCCCCAAAACAAACCCTGCAACAAACCCTCCAAAACAAGCCCTCTAAAACAAGCCCTCAAAAACAAAGTCCCCAAAAACAAACCCCTGCAACAAACCCTCCAGCAAACCCTGCAACAAACCCTCCAACAAACCCCCCAAAAACCCACAGAGATACTTGAAAAGGCAGAAGAGATGTGGCAGAGGAGGCTCGTGGTGAAAAGCAGAAGAAAATATGGAAAAAAAATCTGATTTCTTTTCTGTTTGTGGGGCTCTCCCAGCATCAGCCAAAGTGGCCCCATTTTGGTCCTTTGATACTCAGCTTAATTCCCCAATCTCCGCCCTCAGCACCCAGTGCAGCACACACAGCTCCTGAAGGGCTGGCAGATCCTGACTGAGACAGAACTGGATTTAAAACCGAGTTTAAGGCCAGGCTGGATGGGGTTTGGAGCACCCTGGCCTATTATTATTATCATTATTATTATTATCATTATTATTATTATCATCACTGTATTTAGTTCATTCTCAATTATTGAACTCTTCTTATCTCAACACACAAAGTTTTACTTTGCTTCTCTTTCCATTCCAGGGCTGGAAGTGAGAAACAAGGCCGGGACAAGGAGTTGGGTCAGGCTTAATTTCCAGCTGGGCTTAACCCCTCACCAGCCCAGCCCAGCCAAGCTGGTGTTTTCGGGTGAAGTGTCACAGAATCCATCGGGGTTTTTGTGACATTTCACCCGGGATGAAGTCACGGGAGCCAAAATTCCCAGCTGAGCTCTGGGATGGAGGCGGAGCAGCCTGGGAAAGCCGGGAGGATCCAGCGGCTGAGCTGGGCTTTGTGCGGCTGAAAAACCGGGACTAAACAAATCCCGTGTGAGGGTTGGGCAGAGCTCACGCAGGATCAGCCCCGGAGAGGGAGCACGGCCGGGGATGGACCCACGGTGGGCACCCCAAATCCCTCTTTGGGAATGGGAATGGGAATGGGAATGGGAATGGGAATGCCACAGTGACCATCCCAAATCCCTGTTTGGGAATGGGAATGGGAATGGGAATGGGAATGTCACAGTGACCATCCCAAATCCCTGTTTGGGAATGGGAATGGGAATGGGAATAGGAATGGGAATGGGAATGTCACAGTGGCCATCCCAAATCCCTGTTTGGGAATGGGAATGGGAATGCCAGAGTGACCATCCCAAATCCCTGTTTGGGAATGGGAATGGGAATGGGAATGTCACAGTGACCATCCCAAATCCCTGTTTGGGAATGGGAATGGGAATAGGAATGGGAATGGGAATGTCACAGTGGCCATCCCAAATCCCTGTTTGGGAATGGGAATGGGAATGCCAGAGTGACCATCCCAAATCCCCATTTGGGAATGGAAATGAGAATGGGAATGGGAATGTCACAGTGGCCATCCCAAATCCCTGTTTGGGAATGGGAATGGGAATGGGAATGGGGATGGGAATGGGAATAGGAATGGGAATGCCACAGTGACCATCCCAAATCCCTGTTTGGGAATGGGAATGGGAATGGGGATGGGAATGGGAATGGGAATAGGAATGGGAATGGGAACGGGAATGCCACAGTGACCATCCCAAATCCCTGTTTGGGAATGGGAATGTCACAGTGGCCACCCCAAATACCCATTTTCTGTTGGGATTGGGAACATCGTGGTGGCCACTCCAATCCTCATTTTCTGTTTGGGAACAGGAATGCCCAAATCCCTGTTTTCTCTTTGGGAACGGGAACACCACAGTGGCCATCCCAAATCCCCATTTTCTGTTTGGGAACAGGAACACCACGGTGGCCATCCCAAATCCCCATTTTCTGTTTGGGAACAGGAACACCACGGTGGCCATCCCAAATCCCCATTTTCTCTTTGGGAACAGGAACACCACGGTGGCCATCCCAAATCCCCATTTTCTCTTTGGGAACAGGAACACCGTGCTTCTCCTCCCAGACTCCAGCTGCCAGCACAGCCCGTGGATTCCAGCCAGGACACCCAATCCTGGGGTAACTGGATAGGGAGCAAAAGCTGGGAGCTCCTGGGCCCCTCTCCTTGTCTGAAGTGCCAAGAAATCTCCTCCTGCTGCTGCTGCTGCCATGGGGGAAATGAGAAACCTGGCCAGAGACAAATCACCATCACCCTCAGCTCCCACTGTGGGTTTTCCAACCTTCTGAACTCCCTCTTCATCCTCTTCTGAGCCCCCTCTTTCCCACCCCTGAACCCTCTCTTTCCCCCATCCTGAGCCCCCTCTTTTCCTCCTCCTGAACCCCCTCTTTCCAAACTCCTGAACCCCCTCTTTTTCCCCTCCTGAGATCCCTTTCCCATCTTCTGAGCCCCCTTTATTCCCCCTACTGAACCCCCTCTTTCCAACATCCTGAACCCCCTCTTTTTCCTCCTGAGTTCCCTCTTTCTCCCTTCCTGAGCTCCCTCTTTCCCACCCCCTGAACCTCTTTCCAACCTCCTGAACCTCTTCTTTTCCCCCTCCTGAGTTCCCTCTTTGCCCCCTCCAGAACCCCCTCTCTTCCATCTCCTGAGTTCCCTCTTTCCCCTTTCTGAACTCCCACATTCTTTCCCCCCTCCTGAACCTCTTCTTTTCCATCTCCTGAGCTCCCTCTTTCTCACCTTCTCACCTCCTCACCTCCTGAATCCCCTCTTTCCCCTCTCCTGAACCCCCTCTTTTTCCTCTCCTGAGTTCCGTCTTTCTTTCCCCTTCCTGAACCCCCTCTTTCTTTCCCCCCCCCTGAACCCCCTCTTTCCCTCTGGCTGATCCTTCCCCCCTCGGGCAGCTGGGAGGGTGGAATTTTCCTGGCATTTCCCTGGAATGCCCCGGCAGAGCCGGATTGTGCTCAGCTCAACTCATAAATCCCACAGAGCACCCCATAAAGAGACCCCCCCCCCCCCAAAACTTCCCTAATAAAGGACAAATCCAGGAGTTCCTCATCCTGCTGGGAGCATTTCTCATCTCCTTCCACTAGGAACAGCAGAGGGCTTGGAAAGGCAGGAATTTTTTGATCAGGGAATGTAAAGCAGTCGGGAAATAACCTGGGTTAGGCTCTCAGCACACAAAGGGAACAGACGAATTTCCACACCGATATCTTGGCCCTCACATGATTAAAAGCTCTGGGAAAATGGGAATCTCCTCTTCCTGGGGGTGCAAAGCTCTCTTTTCTTCAGGCCTGCCAGATAAAGGATCCTCTCTTTCCCATACAAAGGGCTTATGGGCTCAGGGATATCTGTCCCCAGCCTGAGCCTGGGGGCAGGGGAATTTGGGATTGGGATAAGCAGAGGAAAAGCCACGGTCTGGTCCTTTCAACGAGTCCCCGATTCTGCAGGACTGGGCAGGAGAGGATGAAGGGAAATGGAAATTGCAGGATGGCCTTCTCTGCGCCTGGGGCTCATCCCAGGCATCTCATCCCCGCCTTATTCCGTGGGGATAAATTGCACTTGGGATCATCTGAGTTAATCCTGGGCCCTGGCCCAGCTAACCCAGGCCTGCCTTTCAATCCCAGCCTGTATCCTCTGAGCCTGAGCACAGTGCTCTCAGAAATCCCTTGTCAGAGGGATATCAGCCTATTCCCCCACAAATGTCCCTGTTTGGAGCAATATCCAGCCCTGTGCCAGTCACGTTTCAGTATTTTCCCATCTAGTCCCATGCCAGTCAATATTTTCATATTTTCCCATCCAGCCCCATGCCAGTCACATTTTAATATTTTCCCATCCAGCCCTGTCCCAGTCAATATTTTAATATTTTCCCATCCAGCCCTGTCCCTGTCAATATTTTAATATTTTCCCATTCTGCCTTGTGCCAGTCACATTTCAATATTTTCCCATCCAGCCCCGTGCCATTCAATACCTCAATATTTTCCCATCCAGCCCCATGCCAGTCAATGTTTTCATATTTTCCCATCCAGCCCCGTGCCAGTCACATTTCAGTATTTTCCCATTCTGCCCTATGCCAATCACGGTTTTCCCACTCAAAGCCAAAAGTGGGGGATTTGAACCATTCCAGAGAAGTGCAAAGTTTCCCTCTTTCACTGACACTCCGTGTTTGTTTTCACACCCAGACTGCTGCACCTTTACCTCCACAGCCCCTGGTGTCCCTGTTTGTTGGACTCCAAACCTCTGCAGCTTTTCCATTCCTGGTGCCCACCTTGTTTCTCCTCCTCATCCTAAATTATTTTGGTTTCCCATCCTAAATAAACTGATCCCTCTGAAACAACTGCTGCTCTCCACACAACTCCACATCCCACGAGCGACCAAGAGTGGAAAAATGGGATTTGGTGTCCCTCAGGATAAGGACAAGTCCTGGCTGCTCGTTTTCATTTCCACTTGATAACAAAGGTGAGCTTGGAGATTCCTTCCCCCCTCCACAGCTCACCTATGCCTCGTGCAGGATTGTCTGCATGAATTTCCCCAAATCAAACCCCAAATCTCCATCTCTGAGCTCAGCTCCGTGTCCAGCCAGACCCGGAGGAGCTCCAGGTTGTGCCTAAATCAGCCAGCCAGGATGAGCTGCAGAGTCCACCCTCAGGTGTGCTGTCCTTGGGGTCACCCCCACCACCACAGGGCCCCCTCTGCTCTGGGGTGGTTCTGGGGGCGCTCCAGGTGTTGGGGATCTGTCGCAGACATCTTTTTATGGAAAATCCTTTTCTTAGGATTTTTCCTCCTGAGAAGCTGAGAGGGCTCAGGAACAAAATGTACCCAATGGTTATCTGCTGCTGTGGAATGCAACAGGTGCATCTGGGATTGGGCTCATGTGGTTGTTTCTAATTAATGGCCAATCACAGCCCAGCTGGCTCGGAGAGAGAGTCCAAGATAGAGCTTTTGTTATCATTCTTTCTTTTTCTATTCTTAGCTTAGCCAGCCTTCTGATGAAATCCTTTCTTCTATTATTTTAGTATAGTTTTAATGTAATATATATAATAAAATAATAAATCAAGCCTTTTGAAACATGGAGTCAGATCCTGGTCTCTTCCTTCAGCATGAGACCCCTGTGAACACCATCACAGGGATCCCCTCACCCCAACCTGGCTGTGGGAACAACCAGCGCTGGGCTCACGACAGAGCTGCTGCTCATTAACAAACCAACTAATTGCTCTCCCTGCAGGAATTCCTGACCACAACAACAACCACCACCACCACCACCACAACAACAGCCACACCAACACCGAACCCAACCCCAACAACCGCGGTGCCGGCTCGGAGCTGCCCGTGCTCGCGGAACGCGGAGAAGGCTGGAAAGGGGCACCTACCTGCGGGGAGAGGCCGTTGCTGACGGGGTTCATGTGGTTGGCGGGGGCTGCGGCGTTCATGAAGCTCTCGGAGTAGCTGGAGAAGCTGTGCCGGGCGCCGTAGGCAGAGCCGGAGTCGGCGGCAGCGGCGGCCAGGCCGCCCTGGTGCATGGTGGAGGGCGGCAGCGGCTGCGGCCGGTGCACGGTGCTGCCGCCGTCTGCGGGGACACAGGGACACCAACGGGCTGGGATCCCCCCGGGAAACCCCGGGACACCCCCGGGAGATTCCTGGGAAACCCTTGAGAAACCCCCAGGAGATCCCTGAGACACCCCCGGGAGATTCCTGGGAAACCCTTGAGAAACCCCCAGGAGATCCCTGGGACACCCCTGGGAAAGCCCCGGAAAACCCCCGGGAAACCGCTGGGAGACCCCTGAGAGACCCCCAGGAAACCCCCAGGAGACCCCTGGGAGACCCCCAGGAAACCCTTGGGAAACCCGCAGGAGACCCCTGGGAAACTCTGGAACACCCCCAGGAGACCCGTGGGAAATCCCTGGGAGACTCCTGAGATACCCCCAGGAAACCCCCAGGAGACCCCTGGGAGACCCCCAGGAAACCCAGGAATGGCAGCTTGGCCATCCTGGGAGCCAGCAGCTCCACACTTGGTGAAGTTTCTGTTTTGATTCTGTTTTCCTCCCCCAAAAAAGCCCAGGAATCCCTTGGGAAAGGCCAAAGGCAGCTGGAATTAACGATGTTCCTTCCACTGGAATATTCCCACTGTTGAACAAGGGAATAGAGATTTACCCACAATGAGGTAAATCCCATACAATTTGAGTAAATAATAAATAATAAATTGGATAAATGCCCAATTTACAAGGTAATTCATTAATTAACAATATTCCTTCCACTGGAATATTCCTGCTGCTGAACCCCAGAATGGAGATTTACCCACAATGAGGTAAATCCCATGCAATTTGGGTAAATAATAAATAAAATATTGGGTAAACGCCCAATTTACAAGGTAACTAACTAATTAACAATATTCCTTCCACTGGAATATTCCTGCTGCTGAGCCCCAGAACGGAGATTTACCCAGAATGAGGTAAATCCCACATAATTTAAGTAAATAGTAAATTGGGTAAATTGGGTAAATTTGGGTTTGTTTGGGTATATGGGTAATGCCCAATTGGGTAAATTGGGTAAATGCCCAATTTATGAGGTAACTAATTAACAATATTCCTTCCACTGGAATATTCCTTCTGCTGAACCCCAGAATGGAGATTTACACAGAATGAAGTAAATTCCACACCATTGGAAATCCCCAGTTTACAAGGCAGCTGGAATGAACAATGTTCCTTCCACTGGAATATTCCCACTGCTGAACCCTGGAATGGAGATTTGCCCACAATGAGCGATCACCCACACAACCCCAATTTACTGGGATGTGCTCCATGTCCAGAACTCCAGCAATGGCACAGGGGGACACAGCAGAAGAGGAGAAAACGGAAGAATTTCCATGGACTTGAGGAAAAACCCCAATTTTCCCAACTAAACCAAACCCACAAGAGGCTCCCAGCTGTCCCAGGATGCCCCAGCCCAGAACGGCCCAAGGAGAGAATCGGGGGTGGTTTGGAAGGGACCCCAAAGCCCTCAGCAGAGGGGAGCTGGGAAGGGGAACAGGGGGCTCACCTTGGGAGATGGTGGTGCTGGGGTAGGAGGAGTCGGGCAGCTGGTACGGGGGCAGCGCCGGCATCCCCGTGGGCGGGAAGCCCCCCGGCAGCAGGTGGTTGAAGGCTGCCAGCTGATTGGCTCCTGCCTGCTTGCGCCAGCGCGCCCGCCGGTTGCTGAACCACACCTGGGGGGACAGAGAACACCCCACAGGTGACACCTGAGCAATGCATGTCACACCTGGGGGACAGAGAACACCCCCTGGGTGACACCTGAGCAATGCATGTCACACCTGGGGGACAGAGAACATCCCACAGGTGACACCTGAGCAATGTGTGGCACACCTGGGGGGACAGAGAACATCCCACAGGTGACACCTGAGCAATGTATGTCACACCTGGGGGACAGAGAACACCCCCTGGGTGACACCTGAGCAATGCATGTCACACCTGGGGGGACAGAGAACATCCCGTGGGTGATACCTGAGCAATGCATGTCACACCTGAGCAATGTATGTCACACCTGGGGGACAGAGAACATCCCACAGGTGATACCTGAGCAATGCATGTCACACCTGAGCAATGTATGTCACACCTGGGGGACAGAGAACACAGAGAACACTCCATGGGTGACACCTGAACAGTGTCTGTCACACCTGGGGGACAGAGAACATCCCGTGGGTCACACCTGAGCTCTGCCTGTCACACCTGGGGGGACAGGAAAGGCCCCATGGGTGACACCTGAGCTCTGCCTGTCACACTTTCTGGCAGCACCCTCTGGCCAAAGCCAAGCCCAGGCTCGAGCTGCTCCTGGACCATGGCAGGTCCTTCACCCCTGGAGAGTGGAGGTGAATCCCCACCCCCCTCCTCACTTCCCTCTCCCCGCTGACCCCAAACCCCCATCCTCGGCCCCCAGGATTTTGGGTGGATGCTGCTCCCAGCAGCACGTGGGGGTGGACAGGGATTCACAGAATGACCAGGTTGGAAGAGACCTTCAAGATCATGGACTCCAACCCAGCCCCAACACCTCAACTCAACCCTGGCACCCAGTGCCACATCCAGGCTTTGCTGAACACACGCAGGGATGGGGACTCCACCACCTCTCTGGGCAGAAGCAGAACATTCCAGAACTTTATCACCCTTTCTGTGAAAAACTTTTCTTGATATCCAACCTATATTTCCCTGAGACTGTGTCCTCTGGTTCTGTCAGTTCCTGGAGAAAGAGCCCAACCCCACCTGACCACAGCCACCTTTCAGAAACTTCTAGAGAGTGAGAAGGTCACCCCTGAGTCTCCTTTTCTCCAGGCTGAGCACCCCCAGCTCCCTCAGTTGTTCCTCACAGGGTTTGTGTTCCCAGCCCCTCTCCAGCCCCGTTGCCTCATCTGGACACACTCAAGTGTCTCAAGGTCCTTTCCACAATGAGGTCCCACACCCACCATGGGGTTTGTGTGCTCCCCAAAAGTCCATCCCAGGGAGATGCCCCGCTGCCACCTGGCCCGTCCCTGCTCTCTGCGAGGCTGGGAATTCTGCCGGAGGATTAAGCGCCATAATAGCGGCACTGTTAGGAGGGATCAATGGCCAGATTAGCATCGTGCTCGCGGTGTTAGACAAGCTCGAGAGATAAACCCGCCCCGCAGGGAGTTCGGGGCTCGGCTCCTCCCAGAGCCCTGCCGAGCCCTGCCCTGCCTGCAATGATACCTCAGGTTTAGATTTTCTATTTTTCAGGTTCTGTTCTGCTTTAGTGTGTGGGTCTGGGCTTTATTTTAGGGATGGGAAGTAAGGACATCGGGCAAACAAACCCCCGGAGCAGTCAGGATTAGCACGGCTCCAAGCAGTGTCCTTGTAAAGCTGAGTCACAGCACAGCTCTGCTCCCTCGGAGGCTGGGAGAGCAGCCACCGGCTCCCAGGAAAGAGATGGACACGGACACACCTCGGGATAACAGCCCTGAAAAGCTTCCCCAGCTCCTCCAGCCTCAGCGTTGATGGAATTGCACCAAGCTCTGTGCTGGCACCAGCCCCAAAACACTTTGCCACCCATGCCTCAGGTTTAGATTTTCTATTTTTCCCATTCTGGGCTGACATCTCAGGTTTAGCTTTTCTATTTTTCCCATTCTGCGCTGCTTTAGTGTGTGGGTCTGGGCTCACATCAGGGCATGGTGAGCTCTGCACAGAGCAGGGACACAAAACAATTCCTGCTCCAGCTGGGACCAAGGACAAATGACCCAAATCTCAGCCCAGGAGCACAAACACCGTGGGCTGGAGAGAGAAAAACAAGGATGGGACTGCATGGGCTAAAGCTGGAATGGGACAATGAACTGCAAAATGCAAATGGAGCAGAATTTATAAAAGTGAGAGACCCCATGACTGGTCGTGCATTTTGTGGCCATTTTGGGTTCATTTTGTGCCATTTTGGCTCATCTTGGGTTCGTTTTGGGACGATTTTGGGTTCATCTTGGGTTCATTTTGTGCCATTTTGGGCTCATCTTGGGCTCCTTTTGTGACCATTTTGGGTTCATTTTGTGACCATTTTGGTTCATCTTGGGTTCATTTTGTGACCATTTTGGTTCATCCTGGGTTCGTTTTGTGACCATTTTGGTTTCATTTTGTGACCATTTATGTTTGTCTTGGGTTCATTTTGTGACCATTTTGGTTCATCTTGGGTTCATTTTGCAACCATTTTGGTTCATCTTGGATTCATTTTGTGACCATTTTGGTTCATCTTGGGTTCGTTTTGTGACCATTTTGGGTTCATTTTGTGCCATTTTGGGTTCATTTTGGGCTCATTTTTGTGACCATTTTGGTTCATCTTGGGTTCGTTTTGTGACCATTTTGGGTTCATTTTGTGCCATTTTGGGTTCATTTTGGGCTCATTTTTGTGACCATTTTCGTTCATCTTGGGTTCGTTTTGTGACCATTTTGGGCTCCTTTTGTGACCATTTAGGTTTGTCTTGGGTTCATTCTGTGACCATTTTGGTTCATCTTGGGTGCAGCCCTGGCTGGGCTCTTGTGCTGCCCAAGGTGGATCCCTTGAGGAGATCCTTTCAATAAATCCCTATTTTATTCTTTAACTCTGTCCAGTCTCTGTTCTAGCTCAGCCTTGCCAAGGCATCAGCAAGAGCTCTGCAGCCAGCCCAGGACAGTGCTGCAGCCTCTGCATTAAAATAAACCCAGCCTAAACACCGGGGCAAAGCTGAGCTCAGCTCTGCTGCTTCACCTGCGAGGCTCCAGAGGAGCTTTTGCAATTCTGCTGCTGAACCCCAGAATGAAGATTTACCCAGAATTTGGGGTCACCCACACAACTCCGATTTATGGGATGTGCTCCGATTTATAGGGGTTTGGCATTCCTGGTGGGTTTTACTGGGGGAAATCTGCATTTCTGCGGGGTAAAAAGGGTTTCCTAAATGTTTTATAGGGAGCAATCCCATTTCTGCCAGGTAAAAAGGGCTGCCCAAGTGTTTTATTGGGAGAAATCTCCTTCTGCAGGGTAAAAAGGATTTCCCAAATGTTTTATCAGGGGAAATCCCTATTCTGAAGAGCAAAAAGGGTTTCCCAAATGTTTCATTGGGGAAATCTCCTTTCTATAGGGTAAAACGAGATTCACAAGTGTTTTACCAAGGGAAATCCCTTTTCTACAGGGTAAAAAGGGCTGCCCAAGTATTTTATCAGGGGAAATCTCCTTTCTGCAGGATAAAAAGAGATTCCCAAGTGTTTTACCAGGGGAAATCCCTTTTCTGCAGGGAAAAAAAAAGGGTTTCCCCAGTATTTCATCGGGGAAATATTTCTGCAGGGTAAAAAGAGTTTTCCAAGTGTTTTATTGGGAGCAATCCCATTTCTGTAGGGTAAAAAGAGATTCCCAAGTGCTTTATGAGGGGAAATAATTTTTCTGCAAGACAAAAAGAGTTTCCTGAGTGTTTTATCGGGGGAAATCTCCTTTCTGCAGAGCAAAAAGAGCTGCCCAAGCTGCCTTGTGGGCTGGGTTTGCTCCATTTCAGCACAGAGGGCTCTCAGGCCAGGTTCTCTTTGGGGTTCACGAGGATAAGCTTTCAGGCCAGATGAGAACACAGCTGCTGGGCTTTGGGAGGCCTCAAGAGCTGCAAAACACGATTGAATTTCACAGCAATGGGAAAAAAACTGAGCAAAAATCAGGAGTGGGGGAAAACCCCTCCCCTTCTATCAGGTTCCCAAGCTGCTCAGCCTCAGAGCAGGAGCTGGGTTTGCAAAAGGATTCCCACACCTTGGGGGCCAACCTCAAACTCCCTTCCCAAATCCTGCAGAATCAACCCCAAGCTCCCCCAAATCTGCAGAACCAACCCCAAACTCCCTTCCCCAGACACTGCAGAACGAGCCCCAAACTCCTTTCCCCAAATCCTGCAGAACCAACCCCAAACTCCCTTCTCCAAATGGTGCAGAGCCAACCCCAAACTCCCTTCCCCAAATTCTGCAGAACCAACCCCAAATTCCTTCCCCTAATCCTGCAGAGCTAACCCCAAACTCCCTTCTCCAAATCTTGCAGAACGAACCCCAAACTCCTTTCTTCAAATCCTGCTGAAAAAACCCCAAACTCTCTTCACCAAATCCTGCAGAATCAACCCCAAACTCCCTTCTCCAAATCTTGCAGAACCAACCACAAAGTCTCTTCCCAAATCCTACTGAAAAACCCCAAACTCCCTTCCCAAATCCTGCAGGGCCAACCCCAAACTCCCTTCCCCAAACACTGCACAGACACCCCCAAACTCCCCCAAATGGTGCAGAACCAACCCCAAATTCCCTCCAAATCCCACAGAGCTAACCTTTAACTCTTTCCCCAAATCCTGCAGAACCAGCTCCAAACTGCCTTCCCAAATCCTACTGAAAAAACCCAAACTTCCTTCCCCAAATCCTGAAGAGCCAACCCCAAACTCCCTTCTTCAAATCCTGCTGAAAAACCCCAAACTCCCTTCCCAGACACCACAGAACCATGGTGCCACAAGCCCCAAACAGGATCCCAGTCTCAAAGTGGGCACTTTTCTATCGAGTTCCCTACAAACAATTCCCCATTCCTGGGCCTTGTTCTTACAGGAAAAGGCAATTTTCACTCAGGGGGTTCTGCCTCCCCTTCCTGCCTGCTGGGAAGGGTCCCCTGAGCTTCCCCTCGGGCTTGGTTTGGGGTTCCTGGATCTGTTCCCTGTTCCTGGGGTGCTGTGGGGGCTGTTTGATCAAACCCCATTTGTGGGGTTGCTCTGGGGCTCCCTGTGGGGCTGCTCTGGGGTTCCTGGATCTGTTCCCTGTTTGTGGGGTCGCTCTGGGGTTCCCTGGACCTGTTCCCCATTTCTGAGCTGCTCTGGGGCTGCCCTGGGGTTCCCTGTGGGGTTACCGTGGGGTTCCTGGATCTGTTCCCCATTTCTAGGGTGCTGTGGGGGCCGTTTGATCAAACCCCATTTCTGGGGTTGTTCTGGGGTCACTCTAGGGTTCCCTGTGGGGCTGCTCTGGGGTTTCTGGATCTGTTCCCCATTTCTGGGGTGCTCCCTGGATCTCTTCCTTGATTCTCGGGTTGTTCTGGGGTTCCTGGACCTGTTCCCCATTCCTGGGATTGCTCTGGGGTTACTCAGGGGTTCCCTGTGTGGTTGCTGTGGGGTTCCATGTGGGGTTTCTGGATCTGTTCCCTGTTCCTGGGTTGTTCTGGGGTTCCTGGACCTGTTCCCCATTTCTGGGGTGCTCTGAGATTGCTGTGGGGTTGCTCTGGGGTTGCTCTAGGATTGCTCTGGGGTTCCTGGGCAGCTCTGGAGTCACTCTGGGGTTCTCTGGATCTGTTCCCATTTCTGGGGTTGTTCTGGGATCACTCTGGGGTTGCTCTGGGGTTGCTCTGGGGCTGCTCGGGGTTGCTCTGGGTTGCTCTGGGGTCACTCTGGGGTTGTTCTGGGGTCACTCTGGGGTTCCTGGGTTGCTCTGGGGTTGCTCTGGGTTGCTCTGGGCTGCTCTGGGGTTGCTCTGGGGTCACTCTGGGGTTGTTCTGGGATCACTCTGGGGTTCCTGGGTTGCTCTGGGGTTGCTCTGGGGTTGCTCTGGGGTCACTCTGGGGTTGCTCTGGGGTTCCTGGGTTGCTCTGGGGTCACTCTGGGGTTGTTCTGGGATCACTCTGGGGTTCCTGGGCTGCTCTGGGGTCACTCTGGGGTTGCTCTGGGTTGTTCTGGGGTCACTCTGGGGTTCCTGGGCTGCTCTGGCCCCGTTTTACCAAACCCCTCTCTGGGCCCGCGGTGGCTCGGGCAGGGCCCAGGCCCGGCCAGGCCCCGTTTCCCGCTGCTTTTCACACCACGAACACCAGAAACCCTCGGCTCCCTTCATGGTGCCAGTGAGCTCTGGGAGGTTTGTGGGGCCCTGGCAGGTCCTTGGCACCCAGCCCTGCTTGCCCAGAGCCCTCAGCAGGGTGACAGAAATGGGTCACTCCCGTCCCTGAGCTCCGGGCCAGCGGGGCCGCGGCTCCTGGCACCCAAACACCCCAAATCTGGGACAGGGCTGAGGGGAGAGCCCTGAATGGACCCTGAGCATTTTGCATTCATCCAGCCCTGTCCATGGAAGGTTCTGGGAGCGGGGAGCAGCACAAAGGAATAAAGAAATAACCTAAATAACCTTTTGTGTGCCCTGGTCATGCAAAGAGGATCCCCCAGGCCTTTTTTGGTCCTGCACGGGTGCGAATTGCAGTGTGGAACCGGGGCTGTGGGACTGCTCTGCTCCTGAACTGTCACTCCCTTCCACTCCCACAGCTTGGGGATTTCTGGTGCTTAGGGACAGAAATAAACCTTGTCTTTGCAGAGGAAAAGGAGAGACATAAACCTTGTATTTGGAGAGGAAAAGGAGAGGAATAAACCTTGTCTTTGGAGAGGAAAAGGAGAGACATAAACCTTGTCTTTGCAGAGGAAAAGGAGAGGAATAAACCTTGTCTTTGCAGAGGAAAGGAGACATAAAGCTTGTCTTTGGAGAGGAAAAGGAGAGGAATAAACCTTGTCTTTGCAGAGAAGAAGGAGAGAAAGAAACCTCTTTGAAGAGGAAAAGAGGAGAAATAAACTTTGTCTTTCCAGAGGAAAAGGAGAGAAAGAAACCTCTTTGCAGAGGAAAAGAGTGGAATAAACTTCCTTGAAGAGGAAAAGGAGAGAAAGAAATGTTCTCCTTGCAGAGAAAAAGAGAGAAATAAACCTCTTTGAAGAGGAAAAGGAGAGAAACAAACCTTGTCTTGGCAGAGAAGAAGGAAAGAAAGGAAACTCCTTGAAGAGGAAAAGGAGAGAAAGGAACCTCTTTGAAGAGGAAAAGAGGAGAAATAAATTTTGTCTTTGCAGAGGAAAAGAAGAGAAATAAACCTCCTTGTAGAGGAAAAGGAGAGAAAGAAATCTTTCAGAGGAGAAGGAGAGAAATGTTGTCTTTGCAGAGGAAAAGGAGAGAAAGAAACCTTGTTGAAGGGGAAAAGAGAGGAATAAACCTCCTTGCAGAGGAAAAGGAGAGAAAGAAATGTTCTCCTTGCAGAGAAAAAGAGAGAAATAAACCTCTTTGAAGAGGAAAAGGAGAGAAATAAACCTTGTCTTGGCAGAGAAGAAGGAGAGAAAGGAAACTCCTTGAGGAGGAAAAGAGAGGAATAAACCTCCTTGTAGAAGAAAATGAGAGAAAGAAACCTCTTTGAAGAGGAAAAGAAGAGAAATAAACTTTGCCTTTGTAGAGGAAAAGGAGAGAAACAAATCTTGCAGAGGAAAAGGAGAGAAATGTTATCTTTGCAGAGGAAAAGAGAGGAATAAACCTTGTCTTTGCAGAGGAGAAGGAGAGAAAGAAATGTTCTCCTTGCAGAGAAAAAGAGAGAAATAAACCTCTTTGAAGAGGAAAAGGAGAGAAACAAACCTTGTCTTTGCAGAGGAGAGAAAGAAACCTCTCTGAAGAGGAAAATAGGAGAAATAAACATTGTACTTGGAGAGGAAAAGAGAAAAACATCTTGCAGAGGAGAAGGAGAAAAAAACTTCTCTTTGCAGAGGAAAAGGAGAGGAGTAAACTTTTCTTTGCAGAGGAAAAGGAGAGAAAGAAATCTTGTCTTTGGAGAGCAAAATAGGAGAAAGAAACCTCTTTGAAGGGGAAAAGAGAGGAATAAACCTCCTTGCAGAAGAAAAGGAGAGAAAGAAATGTTCTTCTTGCAGAGAAAAAGAGAGAAAGAAATGTTCTCCTTGCAAAGGAAATGGAGAGAAAGAAATGTTCTCCTTGCAGAGAAAAAGAGAGGAACAAACCTTTCTTTGCAGAGGAAAAGGAGAGGAATAAACCTTGCTTTGCAGAGGAAAAAAAGAGGAATAAACCTTTCTTTGCAGAGGAAAAAAGGAGGAATAAACCTTTCTTTGCAGAGGAAAAGGAGAGGAATAAACCTTGCTTTGCAGAGGAAAAAAAAAGAGGAATAAACCTTGCTTTGCAGAGGAAAAAAAAGAGGAATAAACCTTTCTTTGCAGAGGAAAGGGCTGGGGCTGGAGGAACCACCCCACAAAGATCAAGATCCCAGTGCAGAGATCAGCACATCAAAGTCCAGCACCTGCAGCAAAACCAGGGCCAAGATCTGAATCCAGGCACAGAGAGAGGATGAAAAAGGGAACCTCAGCCATTCCTGACCTTCCCAAGGGTGGGAAAGTTCTTTTCCTATCTCAACCAAGAGCCAGAGGCTGCAAATCCAGCTGGGATGAGGTGGAAGAAGATGTGGAGTGAGATGTTCTAGGGTGGGACAGGAGGATTTGGCTGCCCTGGGGTCTGACTTGTGTGATCAAAACAGAGCTCGGAACAGATTTGTGCCGTTTCATGCCCCGTGTGAGGGGATTTTTGTCTCATTTGCACTTTCAATCTGTTCAGGATTAAAATCCACCTGTGTGAGCGCGGCGCCTCCCGTCCTGCCTCCCCCACCCGGTGTCATTCCTTTGTTTTATCGGAGATAAAAGGATCCTCGGGATCCTTTTACAGCCAGGTAGAGCCACCCTGGGGATGAGCCTTTCTGCTCTGCAGTGTTGGAGAAGAAAGGGAAGATAAACTCCAAGGGAGAGGATTATCAACCAGGAAATCCAGTTCCTAATTACGCTCCTCCTGTGACTCCAGGAAAACTGTTGCTTTTGGGATTGAAATCAACCAATTTGAGTCCTTACACAGGCTAAACTGAGGATAAACCCCCTATTTTTCACATTTTGGGCCATTTCCATACTCAGCCAGCTGAAATTCAGCCTCTTTCGCTCCAGAAGGTGCCGGAGCCAGTGCAAGACCTTGGTGTTTGCTGAAGCCAAACAAATGAAAAATTATAACATTTAAAAATCCACCTGCACCAAAAGAGGTTCCCAGGAGTTGAAAACAGCTCTTCCCACTGAGCCTGGCTGGAGGCTGCAGCCCCACGAGTATGTGCCATATTGTTCATAAATTAATATATCATTCTATTCTATATTATTATACCATATTATATATTATTATATCTTATAAATAGATTTTTTTACTGTTTTATTTATTGTCAAGAAAGTAATTTAATATTATTATATATAATCTATATTATCTATTATAAATATTTTATTCTTTAATTTATTGTTAATAAAGTGGTTTAATATTATTATAGGTCATCTATACCATTATATATTATAAATATTTTATTATTTAATTTATAGTCAACAAAGTATTTTAATATGGTTACCTATAATATACATGATTATATATAATAAGTATTTTAATATTTAATTTATTGTTAATAAATTAAATTTTAATTTTTCATTTCATGGCCCAAACAGGTCCATTCTGCCCCTCATTTCTAACCCTGAGAAGAAAAACAGAGCCTCTGCAGCTAATGACGTTTGCAATTCCTCCCCTTCCCCCAGCTCAAAGGTGGCTGGGGCCTTTTATGCTCATAAATCATTTTATTGGTGGTTGAAATCCCGAGGCTGGAGCAGCTTGCTGTAATGCGAGGTGCACTTCAAAGGGAACCTGCCTTCAGTTCCCGCCTGCTCGGGGTTTATCAGCCCCGAAAGATTCCCTGCCACGGGATCCTGTTACACCATGGCGAGCCTGGCGTGGAGCCTGGCCCGCTGCAACTGCACGGAGGAGGGAGAGGAGGGAGAGGAGGAAGCTTGGGAGCTGCTGGGGAGGTTTCTTTGAGGCTGCACTTACAAAAGGGTTCCCACACCTTGGGGGCCGACCCCAAACTCCCTTCCCAAATCCTGCAGAGCCAACCCCAAACACCTTTCCTCAAATCCTGCAGAACCAAACCCAAAATCCCTTCCAAAATCCTGCTGAAAATACCCCAAACTCTCTTCCCCAAATCCTGCAGAACCAGCCCCAAACTCCCTTCCCCAGACACTGCAGAACCAGCCCCAAACTCCCTTCCCAAATCCTGCAGAACCAACGCCAAACTCCCTTCCCAAATCCCACTGAAAAAAACCCAAACTCCCTTCCCCAGACACTGCAGAACCAACGCCAAACTCCCTTTCCCAAATCCTGCAGAACCAACCCCAAACTTCCTCCCCAAACCCTACAGAACCAACCCAGAATTTGGGGCCGGCGCTTGGGGAAAGGGCTGGGGGAAGAATCAGCAGCAGGAAAATCAGCAGCTGCTGGTTCTTCCCAAGAGCAGAGAAGGTGTACCTGCTGCTTTTGGGGTTTTCCCCATGGATCAGTTCCCAAACAATGCCTTAAATAAAGAAATGTGTCCTAGAAACCACCCGGCATTGCTAAGGGGGAGCAGAAAAATGGAAAAATCTGGGATGGAGATACCCAAGGAGTCCTTGTGCCACTGCACCTTGCTCAGCCATGCTCCTGAATATCCTGAATATCCTGGGTATCCTGGATATCCTGGGTATCCCTCAGGCCTCCCATCCCTGTGTCTTAGGCTGGAAATGGGGCTGTGTGTTCCATTCCTACCTGTGGGGCAGTTCTGCTCATTGGGCAGTTTTCTTTCTCTCTCCCACAGCCAATCCTCCCTCCAGGAGATCTCTGCTGTCCATGGCCACTGAGTGTCCCTGCAGGGCTGATCCAATCCCATCATCCCATGGGGAGATGCTGCGCCCAGGGGAGGAGCCGAGCATTCCTACCTGGGTACAATCTGAGATTTGGGACACCAGGGCAGCCTTTGCCCACTGCATTCCCAGAGGAGCAGCTTCTGCTGCCCTGCATGGCCAGAGGGAGCCCAGGCCCATCTCCAGCAGCCCTGGAGCTGCAGAGGAAAACTCCTCTGTGCAGGATCCCTGCTCCAGCAGAGCCACAGCTGGCACTGCAGGAGGGCTGAGCCCCCATGGGATGGGGCTGTGCCACCACCCTGACCCAGAGCTCCCATTCTGACTCTGTCAGTGTTGTTTTGTATTACCGCACTGGGTTTTTGTTTCGTTTGTTTGTTTGTTTTAAAATTTTTCTTCCCTAATAAAGAACTGTTATTCCTGCTCCCATATCTTTGCCTGAGAGCCCCTTAATTTCAAATTTATAACAATTCAGAGGGGGAGAGGGTTTACATTTTCCATTTCAGGGGAGGCTTCTGCCTTCCTCAGCAGACACCTGTCTGTTCAAACACAGACACCCTGCTGGAGCAGCTGCCTGCCAGGATGGGGCTGGAGCGAATTATCCCAGCTCTGGGTCAGCTCCCACAATTTGTCAGACAAGGAGAGGAAAGGAAGGTCAAAAAGAGCCTCCTGTGGGAGGGGAAAAAAAAACCCTGTTGTGCTCCTGCTCAGCCTAATCAGGACTTGATGTGGGAGAAAGATGGATGGGGTGGATGAGAAAATAAATGGAAACAGGGCTGGGAAAGCCAAGGGGCTGCAACACCTGTTTGTGCTCAGGGGCTGCAGGAACCAGGTGGGAAAGGCTCTTTTATGGCCTCAGCACACCCAGAATGTTCCATGGGGTCAGCTGAGGGCTCTTCCCAGCTGGGAAAGGGGATTCTGCTGGGTCAGGGGATCAGGACACCCCAAATATTCCCAAAGGTCAGCTGAGGGCCTTTCCCAGCTGGAGAAAGGGGATTCTGCTGGGTCAGGGCATCAGGACACCCCAAATATTTCATAGAGTGGGCTAAGGGCCCTTCCCAGCTGGAGAAAGGGAATTTTGCCTCAGAACACCCCAAATATTCCACAGGGTCAGCTGAGGGCCTTTCCCAGCTGGAGCAAAGGGATTCTCCCAGTCCAGTGCCTCAGGACACCCCAAATATTCTACAGGGTCAGCTGAGAGCCCTTCCCAGCTGGAACAAGGGAATTCTGCTGGGTATGGGGATCAGGACGCCCCAAATATTCCACAGCGTCAGCTGAGGGCCTTTCCCAGGCGGAACAAGGGGATTCTGCTGGGTCAGAATGCCCCAAATATTCCATGGGTGATTCCAAGGGGATTTTGCCAGGTCAGGGCCTCTCCCAAAACAGAGCAGGGCCTTGTCCATCCTACCAAAAGCTGGAATTCAGGGGGTGCAGAGGAGGTTTAGGGAGGAGCTGGGGAGACCCCAAGGATATTCCCTCCTCCACCCTTCCAGGTGGGATCCCCCAAATCCACACCACAGTGGGGACGTTTCCTGTGCTGGCTGTGACACCAGGGATGTGGCAGCATCACCGAGGCCACCGAGAGGATTCCTGAGAAAACGGGGAAAAAATTCCAGCAGGACACACAGATCTGGGGCCCCTTTGGGTTTTTTCCTGCCGTTCCTGCTCTGGTTCAGTGCTGAGCCTCTTCCTCTGGTGGGTGATGTGGTGGAGATAAATATGAAATATTAAATATTCCATTTTAAACCAGGTTAGTGGAGCAGAACAAATGGCTCCTCACAAATGAGATTATCCAGGGAATTCAGCCTGAATTTCTGCCGGCACATCCCAGCTCCTGGAGGTGGCAGCTGTTTGTAGGATTTCAGTGAACAGGTGAGTAGGGTTTTTTTGGGAAACCACCTGGTTTTGGTTAAACAAGCCCCTGTGAGCAGGGAAATATTTCATTGGGATGTTGGTTCCTCCAGGGCTGCAGTTTTCCTTAAAAACTTCCTCAAGGGAATGGGATAGAGGGAATGGGATAGGGGGGAATGGGGTAGAGGGGAGTGGGATAACAGAGAGTGGGATAGAGGGGAGTGGGATGGGGGAAATGGGATAGAGGGGGGTGGGATAAAGGGGAATGGGACAGAGGGGGGTGGGATAAAGGGGAATGGGATATTGGGAATGGGATATAGGGAATGGGATAGGGGGGAATGGGATAGAGGAAAATGAGGTAAGGGGGAATGGGATAGGGGGACTGGGGTAGGGGATAGTGGGATTAGAGTGAATGGGATAAAAGGGAATGGGATTAGAGGGAATGGGATAGACAGGAATGGGATAGAGGGAAAATGGGATAGAGGGTAATGGGATAGGGAGGAGTGGGATAGGGGGAAGGGGATGAGGGAGTGGGATTAGAGGGAATGGGATAGAGGGGAGTGGGATTGCAGGGGAATGGGATAGGGGGAGTGGGATAGCGGGGAGTGGGATTAGAGGGAATGGGATAGAGGGTGATGGATAGAGGGGAATGGGATAGAGGGTGATGGATAGAGGGGAATGGGATAGAGGGTGATGGATAGAGGGGAGTGGGATAGAGGTTCCACTTCTACATGAGCCATCCTAAAGCCAGGCTGAAGCTCCCAGCTCCAAGCCCTGCCCTGCCCAGTGCTGCAGCTTTACCCCTCAGCACAGAATTAATAATATTTATAAATTAAATAATATTCCCAGGGAACAAAGCAGCTTTTGGCCACTGTTTGCCATCAGTGTTTTCCAGCTCCACATTTTACAGGTTCTGTTTGCCAGGGGTGATTTCAGCTGGCAGAGAAGATGCTGCTAAACTCAAATATAAACTTTATATAAATTATTCTAATTTATATTAAATATAATTAAATATAAACTTTAAACCCGTCCCTATATTTTGCTTCCCTGATTATCCCTGTCTAACCCTGTAAAGAAACAAAAAAGTATTCTAAAAATTGTCCTCTAATTCTTATTACTCTTCCTTTTAATTACTGTTAATAAATTTTTCTAGATACCCTTTTAAAACCTACTTTACCTTTCTCCTAATCCTACCTCACAACAACAAAATAAATACATTAGAAATCCCTCCCTTGGCAGGGGTGATTTCAGCTGGCAGAGGAGATGCTGCTAAAATCAAATACAAACGTTATATAAATTTATATATATATATATAATATAAATAAAACGTTATATTAAATATAAATCAAATTGAAACATTATATAAATTATTATAATTTATGTTAAATATAATTAAATATAAACTTTAAACCCATCCCTCTGTTTTGCTTCCCTGATTATCCCTGGGTCTGAGCTGGCACCTGGGGAAGGTGACAAAGACCAGGAAGGGCTGGGTGCTGTGAGAAAGTTGCAATATTTTACAAATATTATTAAATAGATAAAAATATATTTCTATCAATATAATATAAAATATAGAATATAGAATATATTAATATAATATATACTTTTATTTATATATAAATATTATTGAATGTATAAAAATATATTCCTATTAAATAAATATGTTATAAATATTTTTCTCTTGGCAGCCAAACCTGGATGCTTTAAGAGCTGCACTGGAACATTTTGGGGCCAGCTTTGATGTTGGCACCCCTGGGAGCTGCAGGAGGTGTCAGGGGCAGATTCTGCTGCTGCCTGGCTCAGCCAGGCTGGGTTTAGCAGCACCTCCAGCCCGGCCACCGAGCTCTGCTCGGCCAAGAAAAGCTCTGGGCAAAAGCTTCAGTGGCTCCAGGATTAAAGCCTGGCCCAGCAAAGCCTGGTCCTAATCGTGGGAAACCTTCCCCAGTGCTGAGCCCATGAACCAAACTGGGGAGGCTGGGGAGGGTGAAGCCTTGGCCACCACAGCCTAACTGGGCTTTACTGGGCTGGAACTGGAGCTTTGGGGTGGGGAGCACTGAGAATTTGGTCCCTGCCCTGGTTGGGGAGGAAGTTTTGGGGTAGAAGTTCCTGGGGAGGGCAAAGCCTTGGCCACTGGACCCTTATTGGTTTGGAACCAGAGCTTTGGAATGGGGAGCATGAAGAGTTTGGTCCCTGCCCTGGCTGGGGAGGAAGTTTTGGGGTAGAAGTTCTGCTGCTGAAAGCCCCAGGAGGCCCTGTTTGGTTTGGGGTGGATGGGACAGACCCTGCTGCAGCCTGGTGGGTTTGGGGTGCTGTGGCATTCACATTCCCTGAATTTCACATTCCCTGAAAAATCCCTTTGCCCAGGATTTTTCTCCTGGGAAGCTGAGGAGCATCAGAGAAAAGGAAAACAATTCTTATCTCATTTGCTTCTCCTGTGTTTTGCTGCTTTGGAGTGTGTTTGGAGATTGTTTACCCACAGGTGATTGTTTCATGGGTTTCTGCTGTGAATTATTTTGACTCTTTGGCCAATCAGGGCCAAGCTGTGCCGGGACTCCGGAAAGAGTTTCATTATTATCATTTTCAAGTTTCATTATTATCTTTTTAGCATTCATCAAGTTTTCATTATTATCTTTTTAGCATTCTCTAAGTGTCCTTTCTGTATTCTTTAGTATAGTTTAGTGTGGTATTGTTTGATATATAATATAGTATCATAAAGTAATAAATTGGCCTTCTGAGAGCATGGAGCCAGATTCATCATCCCCGCCTGCCATGGGGGTCCCTGCAAGTACAATAGCGTGGGGCAGCCAAGAAACACAAACTGGGGCTCCTCCAGGGCTTTGGCCTCTGGAGAACCCAACCATTCCCACCCCTGCAGGACACCAGGGCTCAAGGACTCAACCAGGGGCTCCCCCAGGCTCAAGGAAAGGCAGGACAGCACAAACAGCCAGAGCAGGGAGCTCCAAGGTTCCCATCCCAGACAAAATCTGGGATTTGATCTAAAATCTGGTTTTACTGACCCCAGAGGATCCCATTCTGTGGGTGGAGGGCTCCTCTGGGATCAGTAAAATGATCCCCCATGACTCAAAGGAGGATCCTCCATCCCTCAAAGGAATCAGGCTCCAGGGAGCGTTTTCTGCTGTGGAATTCTCCCTTTGGGTCACAGGTTCCCTGCCCCACACATCCTAAATAGGCTGGCCCTGCAGACCCTCATGATGATCCCATTCCCATTTCCACACCTCCCACCATCCCAGGGTGCTCCAAGCTGGCCTTGGGCACTTCCAGGGATCTCCAGCTGCTCTCCCAGGGCCTCCCCAGCTCACAGCCAGGAACTTGCTCCCAAAATCCCACCTAAACCTTCCCTGCTCCAGGGAATTCCCATTCCCATTCCCCATTCCCATTCCCATTTCCCATTCCCCATTCCCATTCCCATTTCCCATTCCTATTCCCAATCCCATTCCCATTCCCCATTCCCATTCCCATTTCCCATTCCCCATTCCCATTTCCCATTCCTATTCCCATTCCCATTCCCTTTCCCCATTCCCATTCCCCTTCCCCTGTCCTCACACTCCCAGGCCCTTCACAAAAGAATTCAAATTCAGGCAATTCATCCTTGCCTGAAGCTCAGGTGGGGAAAGATTTTCTGCTGGATCTTGCAGCTCCTTCCCATGGAAAAGGGAATTTCTCAGTGTGGCAAATGTAAATGCAAATGGAATGTTAAGAAACAAAAAGGTGTTCTAAAAATTTCACCCTAATTCTTATTGCTCTTTCTTTTATTTACTAAATAATAAATTTATTAAATTTGAAATAATTTATTAATTTATTAATAAATAATGTTATAATTTATTAATTTAAAATTTTTAAACCTATTTTACCTTTCTTCTAATCCTACCTCACAGCAAAAAATAACTACATTAGTAATTAACCAACACTGAAGCCACCCATGGAATTCCTTTTGTGGGGCCGAGGTGCTGCTGAATGAAATATCCCTAAAAATCCACATTTCTGTGGAGTGATTCCAGATCCCAGAACTGCTCCAAGGCTTTTTATCACCCCAGGAGATGCTGAGGACCCAAAAACACTCTCTGGGGTTTTCTGGGGGGAGAAATCGAGGCTGATTTTTTGGATGTAAAATTTCAGAGCCTTCAATCCCTGGCTGAATCACAGCACCGGGAGAAGAAGGAGAATGCTTGCGAATATTCCCTCTGCGCCAGGGAATATTTGTGGGAAAATATTGGAGAAATCCCCAAGCTGGAAGTGAATAATTTGGACAGTTTTGTTTTACTTCCCATTTCTTCCTGCAATAAGCAGCAAGGGTTGTTGGTAACCCACCCTAAAAATGGAACAGCTTTGGGAAAACCACTCCACAACTGGGATTGTCCCGGCCAGGGATTAATTCCAGCTCCCCAGCCCCATGGCTGCTGGCCCTGGTGGCTTTTGTGACACCGACATCGCTTGGAGAGGTCATTCCTACACCTACAGAAGAATCTCCTGCCAAAAGGATTTTCCTGCTGAAATCCACCCCACAAACAAATTCCCCGTTGTTTATGGGAAATGGATTGTTCTGGGAAAAAGTCCCTCCAGGAATGCCAGGGAGAAAAGCTTCAAAGTTGTCACAAAATCCCTTTTAAGAGTTTTGGGTTTTTTTCCCTCACATCAAAACTTTGACATCATCCGTGAGATAATCACAAAAACGGGTGAAAAATCCCAGAAAACATCCAAGATCAAAATCAAAGCTCCCACTAAATGAACGGAGAGAATTCCTGTTGATTCCCTAATGCCCGGGACATTCGCGGATTGTTTTCTGGCAGGGAGGGAAGGGGAGCTCACAGATGGGTGAGAATTCCTCCAGGACATTCCCTGAGTCAGGACATTGCCTCGCACAGGGACAAATCCCTGGAATTCCCACGGAAATCCGCGCGGGCTCATCCCTGGCTCGGCTCAGCCCGGGATTAACCCGTTCACACTCATCCCCCGGGAAGCCGGAGCTGGAATGCGCATCCCGAGCACCCAAACAACGCCGTGACCCGGCCAGAACCCCGCGGGAAACCGGAGCCACCGCGGCTGCCCCGGCCCCGTCCGGCTCGGGGGTTTATGAGCTGTCAGCGTGTCGGGGCTCCGGTTATCCCGACAGCTCCTGATATCCCGACAGCTCCAGTTATCCCAACAGCTCCGGTTATCGCGACAGCTCCGGTTAACCCAACAGCTCCGGATATCCCGACAGCTCCGGTTATCCCGACAGCTCCAGTTATCCCGACAGCTCCGGATATCGTGACAGCTCCGGATATCGCGACAGCTCCAGTTATCCTGAGAGCTCCGGTTAACCCGACGGCTCCAGTTTTCCCGACAGCTCCGGTTATCCCAACAGCTCCGGTTATCCTGACACCGGCCGGGACGGGCAGACACAGCCCACGGCTCCCCGCAGCCAGCAGGGAACGGAACGGAATAGAACGGGAGCGGGAACGGGAACGTGAAGGGGAATGGGAGCAGGAATGGGAACGGGAATGGAAATGGGAATGGGAATGGGAAAGGGAATGGGAATGGGAGTGGGAATGGGAACGGGAACGGGAACAGGAATGGGAACGGGAACGGGAATGGGAACGGGAACGGAAATGGAAATGGGAACGGGAAAGGGAAAGGGAACGGGAAAGGGAGTGGAAATGGGAATGGAAATGGAAATGGAAATGGGAACGGGAAAGGGAATGGGAATGGAAACGGGAATGGAAAGGGAAATGGGAATGGAGCGCCTGGATGGGCACAGTGAGCGGCCCCTGCCAGAGAGGGGCAGAGAGAGAGGGAAAAATAAATCCCCCTGGAATTGTCCAGGGAGTGTCAAACGGGGATTGCAGCACGGGAATGGGAGTGGGAATGGGAATAGGAATGGGAATGGAAACAGGAATAGGAATAGGAACAGGAATGGGAATGGGCACGGGAATGGGAACGGGAACAGGAATGGGAACGGGAATAGGAATAGGAATACGAATAGGTTGCAGGAATAGGATGCAGGAATAGGAATAGTAATAGGAATAGCAATAGGAATAGGAACAGGAACAGGGATAGGAATAGGAATAGGAATTTGATGCAGGAAGAAAGCCACCCCCAAGCTGTGATCCAGGGGATGAGTGGAACAAGGACCAGATGTGAGGCAGCTGCTCTCCTGTCCCTCTTTGGGGTCACAAACCCCTCTGTGCCTCTGCCCCACCCCACACGTGGAGCTCAGGGATGAGGAGGATGGGCAGACATTGGCGAGACCCTTCATGGAACCATGGAATGAATCATGGAATGAGTCATGGAATGAATAATGGAATGAATCCTGGGGTGGTTTGGGTTGGAGGGACCCCAAAGCCCCTCCTGTGCCACCCCTGCCATGGCAGGGACACCTTCCACTGTCCCAGGCTGCTCCCAGCCCTGCCCAGCCTGGCCTTGGGCACTGCCAGGGATCCAGGGGCAGCCACAGCTGCTCTGGGAATGCTGTGCCAGGGCCTGCCCACCCTCATAGGATAGAATTCCTCCCAGATATCCCATCTGAATTGTTCCTATTTCAGTTTAGAGCCATTCCCCCTTGTTCTGTCCCTTCATGCCTCATAAACACCCCAAGAACCCCCACTCTGAGCTGGCCCTGCTGCCTTGGAGCCATTTTTAACCCAAAACTCAACTCTTGGCCTAAAAACTCAGTCAAGACAGCAGAGAGCCCCCGAGGTGGGGGAAGATTCCCTGCTGGATGTGCCCATGTGGGTTTATCTGTGTGTGGAGCTATTTTTTTTTTAAAGTTTTTCGCACAAGATCTTGGCTGAGCGATGTTTGCAGATCCCAAGAGCCGGCGGAAGACCAGCCCTGATATCCAGAAAATCAGGTGGTGGGAAGGAGCCGCCTGTGCCAGGCTGCTGGAATGAGCAAGGCAGCAGGAATGTGCTTCTGAGAGCAGCTGCTGCTCAGCCCTGGCAGGAGCCTCCTCACCCAGGGCCTGGGAGATCCCAGCTTGGGACAGGGAAAAAGGGCATTTTAAAATTAATTAATGGGGTTTTGTTGGTTTTTGGGTTTTTTTTTGTTTTTTTTTTTGGTTGTCCTTCTTCCCTCCGTTCTCCCAGATCCTTGGGAAAGGTTTGTGCTCTCCCTGGTTCTTTGGGGCTCTTCCCTTCCTTCTCAGCGTCCCTCATGCTCCATCCCACAGTGTTCCCTAAACTCAGCTCTCCCTCAAAATCCCATTTTTTCCATTTCTATCCATTTTCTATCCCATGCTCGACAGCTTGTGGCCACCTACACAATTAGGGCAAAAACACGCAAAACAAAATGGGGGAATTCACACATTCCAACCCTGGGTGGCTTCATTCCCTTAATGAGCCACTTTCCCAGGCTCCAAACATCCCCCGATCTTACACGGCCACCAAATCCACACTTCTGAACTCCCTGGGCTGAGATCAAAGTCGGGCCAGCCTAAGTTGTGCTGGATTTCCTTCTCCAGTCTCCACAGCCAAGTCTAGAGGGATGACGGCTCCAGGAAAATCCAGGATTTCCCAGGAGGAAGCTGCAGGGAGGTGACAGCACCTCCCACAGTGCAGGGAGTGCTGGACAATTCTTTGGGAAAAATCCTTAAGCAGGAGTGGGGGACACCCCCATACCCAGGAGGGGAAAACCCAACACCCAAAACATCGGAGGGGAAAACCCCAAAACTCTAAGGCAGTTCCTGGGTGAGCGCATCCTTATCCTGACACCCCCAGGAAAACCCAGCCCAGTTTCTTTGGAAAAGGCCATTTTCCTTTGGAAATGCTCATTTTCCTTTGGAAAACCCCATTTTCCTATGGAAAAGGCCATTTTCCTTTGGAAATGTTCATTTTCCGTTGGAAAAGCCCATTTTCCTTTGGAAAAGCTCATTTTAGTTTGGAAATGTTCATTTTGCATTGGAAAAACCATTTTTCCTTTGGAAAAGCCCATTTTCCTTTGGAAAAGCTCATTTTAGTTTGGAAATGTTCATTTTGCATTGGAAAAACCATTTTTCCTTTGGAAAAGCCCATTTTTCTTTGGAAAAGCTCATTTTCCTTTGGAAATGTTCATTTTCCATTGGAAAAGCCCATTTTCCTTTGGAAAACCCCATTTTCCTTTGGAAATGTTCATTTTCCGTTGGAAAAGCCCATTTTCCTTTGGAAATGCCCATTTTCCTTTGGAAATGCTCATTTTCCTTTGGAAAAACTCATTCCAGGAGCATTTCTTGGGCAGGAGAGAGCTCGAAGAGCCCTTTCCCTGCTCCCGCAGCACCCGGGATTCCTGCTGGGAGCACAGACTGCGGGGGTCCCCATCTCACTGCTGTAACCCTCCTAGTCCCCAGTCCCCAATCCCCAATCCCTCCCCCTTCCCGAGGGATCCCATTATCCCCGATCCCGGTGCTGTTTGCACACGCCGCTGACCCAGCCTTTATGTGGGACACATAAGGGGCTCTGTGTGCCGCCCCCGCCAGGGCCATTCATCGTGTCCATGTCAGAATTCCCGGCTCCAAACCCTCCCTTCCCGCTCCTCCCCTCTCCTGCTCTCCCTCCTCCCCAGCCTTGTTGTGCTCCCCGGAGATCCGAGGAGGGGGGAAAAGAAAAAATCCCCCAAACTTGTCTGAAAATTCACACGCGGAACTTGCAAACGTCGCAGAATCCGATCTGCTCCGCGGGGCCAGGCTGGGAAATGTGGGATTGCTCCAGCCGGGAATAACCCCCCCGGGCCTCCGAGGGATCGCCTCCAAGAGAAAATGCCAAACTTTTGCTGCCAGTCCCAACGGGGATGCAAACCCTGCAGCTGGTACCGCTGCAGGGGCCAAATCCAGAGGGCCTCCCTGAATCCGTGGGAATGCAGAGGAGTTGGACGGGACCCGAGAGGCAGAGCTGGGTTTGACCTCGGCTCCCACCTTGGAGCCGCCTCATTCCCAGCTCCTCTCCAAGGGGAGGTGATGCCTAAAGAGCTTTGGGTTTTCCCCATGATCCGTAGATCTGTGGGGTGCCATCCCAGAGTTATGTAGCTCCTGGTGGTTTTCCTACCTTTCCCCGAGATTTTAGGACAATGATTAACCTCCTAATTCATCCCTTAAACGCTGCTGAGCCATATTTCCAAGAAGAACATTTTGTTTTCCAACCACAATCTGAGAAGAAAATGGGGCCAAGAAGCCCTTGGGGCTGACATGGGGTGAACTCTTGGGACAACTGAACACCCCATTGTACCAGTCAGAAATCCTAATTAATCACCCTCATCAAATTGCAGGAATCCCATAACTGGGTGTGTCCATGCCCGGCTGGAAGCCTCCAGTACGGATCTGCTTTAATTTGATTGTTTGAACCCTGTTCAAGCAAAGGTTTTGCTCTGTTAAAACGAGGCAGAGAAGGAGCAGCCACGTTCTGGGTGGGGAGGGTGGGGTTAGGCTGGGCTGCACAGGGTTAGGCCAGGGAGAGCGGGGTTAGGCAGGGGTGTGCGGGGTTAGGCCAGGGAGAGCAGTGTTAGGCTGGTCTGTGCAGGGTTAGGCCAAGGAGAGCAGGGTTAGGCTGGGCTGCACAGGGTTAGGCTGGGCTGTGCAGGGTTAGGCCAGGGAGAGCGGGGTTAGGCTGGGGTGAGCAGGGTTAGGCCAGGGAGAGTGGGCTTAGGCTGAGTTGAGCCGGGTTAGGCCGGGGAGTGCAGGATTAGGCTGGGGTGCACAGGGTTAGGCTGGGATGCTCAGAGTTAGGCTGGGGAGAGTGGGGTTAGGCTGGGATGTGCAGGGTTAGGCTGGGCTGCGCAGGGTTAGTCTGGGCTGCACAGGGTAAGCAAGAACATGCAGGGTTAGTCTGGGCAGCACAGGGTTAGGCTGGGATGTGATGGGTTAGGCTGGGGAGCCTGAGGTTAGGCCTGGATGCATGGGGTTAGCCTGGGCTGTGCAGGGTTAGGCTGGGCAGCACAGGGTTAGGCTGGGCTGCACAGGGTTAGTCTGGGCTGCGCAGGGTAAGCAAGAACATGCAGGGTTAGGCTGGGCTGCACAGGGTTAGGCTGGGCGGTGCAGGGTTAGGCTGGGCTGCACAGAGTAAGCCAGAAGGTGCAGGGTTAAGCCAGGGGTGCACAGGGTTACTCCGGGGAGCGTGTGGGCTTAGACCTTAGACCGGGCCGCGCGCGGTTAGGCCGGGCCTTACCTGCACGCGGGCCTCGGTGAGCTTGGTGCGCTGGGCCAGCTCCTCGCGGGTGTAGATGTCGGGGTAGTGGGTCCTCTCGAAGGCCTTCTCCAGCTCCTCCAGCTGCTCCGCCGTGAACGTGGTGCGGCTGCGGCGCTGCTTCCGCTTCAGCGGCAGGTCCGGCTCCGACTCCACGTCCGAGCCCTCGTCCAGGCGGTTCCCTGAGGAGAGGGAGGAAGAGGAAATCAGGAGAGGGGGCTCAGTCCCACGGGGAAAAATATTGGAACACAAACCCTGTGAGGAACCACTGAGGGAGCTGGGGGTGCTCAGCCTGGAGAAAAGGAGACTCAGGGGTGACTTTATCACTCCCCACAGCTCCTGAAAGGTGGCTGTGCTCAGCTGGGGCTGGGCTCTTTCTCCAGCAGCACTGACACAACCAGAGCACACAGCCTTAAGCTGCACCAAGGGAAATACAGGGTGGATAGCAGGGAAAAGTTTTTCATGGAAACAGTGATAAAGTTCTGTGACAGTGCTGAAAGGGGTCCGAGGATGAGGGAAGAGACAAGGATTTGACTCCATGTTTCAGAAGGCTGATTTATTATTTTATGATAGATATTATATTAAAACTATACTAAAAGAATAGAAGAAAGGATTTCATCAGCAGGCTGGCTAAGAATAAAAAAAGAAGGAATGAATAACAAAGGCTTGTGGCTCGGACAGAGAGTCTGAGCCAGCTGACTGTGATTGGCCATTAATTAGAAACAACCAACATGGGCCAATCCCAGATGCACCTGTTGCATTCCACAGCAGCAGATAACCATTGGTTACATTTTGTTCCTGAGGCCTCTCAGCTTCCCAGGAGAAAAAACCCTAAGGAAAGGATTTTTCATAAAAGATGTCTGTGACAAAGTTCTGGAATGATCTGCCCAGGGAGGTGGCGGAGTCCCCATCCCTGGGTGTGTTTAACAAAGCCTGGATGTGGCACTGAGTGCCAGGGTTTAGTTGAGGGGTTGGGGCTGGGTTGGACTCCATGGTCTTGAAGGTCTCTTCCCACCCAGTGATTCTGGGAATTCTGTAAAGAGCCCAGCAAAGTCAACAAAATAAAGCTTGGAATTATGTTCCAATGTTGGAATCTTCTGATGTGGGAATCGGAAAAACAGAAAATTCCACAAACACTGAAGGGTTTGATCTGCAGCCTTAGAAAAAAGCTGTACACTAGATTAATGTAAAAATAGATTAATTAGATTAATGTAAAAATAGATTAATTAGATTAATGCAAATTAGATTAATGTGAAAAGGCTGTGTATTATATTAATGTAAAAAATATACACAGACATTAAGAAGAAAAATCATAAACTTCTGTTTCTAGAGCTGTAAGAATATGCCTTAAGTAAGTGAGAAATTGTAGTGCTAAAATGATGAGTTTATAATGTAGGAGTGTAGTTATATAGAGTAAGCTAAGAGTTTAGAACTTTTAATATAATATTATAACTATAAAACTATATTCTATATATTAGAATATAGTTTTACATATTCTATATATTCTATATATTAGAATATAATATAATATATTCTATATATTAGAATGTGTGTATACGTGTGACAACAGCCTACTGGGCAAAAGTATCCACAGCAAAATTCAATAAAAGGGATAAGTTGGAAAAACAAGAGAAACTTTGTCCATTAGATTAAAAAGTTACAGATTGTCTTGTAACAAAGGACTTGTGGCCACTCTTGAGCTACAACTGGCTACTTGCTCTCATAAATCTCACAGCCTCTAATGCTTATCTGAGTAATAAATCATTCTTAGCCCAAAAGTGGTCCCATTCCTTCATTAACAGCAGGGATAATAATCTAATTTGGGTTGGAAAGGCCTCAAAGTCCATCCAGTGCCACCCCCTGCCGTGGGCATGGACACTTCCCACCATGCCAGGGCACCTCCAGGGATCTGGGGCAGCCACAGCTTCTCTGGGAAATCCATTCCAGGGAAGAATTTCTTCTCAGTATCTAAGAAAAGGAGTCCTTCAATTCCACATCCATGGGAATCCTGGAATCCCAGTCCCTCAATGCCACAGCCATGGGAATCCTGGGATCCCAGTCCCTCAATGCCACATCCATGGCAATCCTGGGATCCCAGTCCCTCAATGCCACATCCATGGCAATCCTGGGATCCCAGTCCCTGTCCCCACAGCCATGGGAATCCTGGGATCCCAGTCCCTCAATTCCACAGCCACGGCAATCCTGGAATCCCAGTCCCTCAATTCCACGTCCATGGCAATCCTGGAATCCCAGTCCCTCAATTCCACGTCCATGGCAATCCTGGAATCCCAGTCCCTCAATTCCACAGCTATGGGAATCTTGGAATCCCAGTCCCTCAATTCCACATCCACGGGAATCCTGGAATCCCAGTCCCTGTCCCCACAGCCACGGCAATCCTGGAATCCCAGACTGGTTTGGGCTGGGAGGGACCTTAACTCTCATCCCATTCCACCCCTCCATAGGGACACCTTCCATTGTCCCAGGGTGCTCCAAGCTCTGTCCAGCCTGGCCTTGGACGCTTCCAGGGATGAGGAATTTCCAGTTTCTCTGTCCCATGGACAGAACATCCACTCTTTTTATGCTGTTTATGGCATTTGCTACATTTATTTCCCCCCACATTGCAAAGAAAACCTCGGGAAATCAAAACTTCTCACAGGAAAAGGGGAGCCCATAGCCCCTGATTCAAATTGACACCGAGAAAAGAACTGCCAGTGTTTGGCTTATTTCAAGGGATTTCCACTTCTCCTTGGAAATTCCTGTTTCAGAGTTGCCCGTTTTGGCCCAAAAAAGGCAAGAACTGAAATGTTGTCAACAAATGATGCTTTGACTTGTGCTGCCCAATTTCCTCCCATGTTTTATCAAGGGTTAGGCTTGAAGATTTCAGTTTTTAAAACTTAGGAAGGAAAAGAAAGAGGAACAATTGGCAATTTTTACAGATGGGAAAAACCCTTCCAGCTCAGCATTGCTGGAGGTTGGGCTGCCCACAGGAGACAACTCAGCTCTTCAATTCCCAAATTTCCTATGGAATTCAGGCACCATCCAGTCCTTTCCCAATGTTTAATCAGTCACTTATTCCTCCACCTGAACTTTTCCCTTTCCCTTCTCCCTGCCTTGATCCCAGCACCAGGCACGGCCTCCTGAGGCTCTGGTGAACCCAGCTGGAATAAATAAACCCAGTTTTGCCCCACATTTTTGGCTGGAGATCAAGCAGAAAGCCCCCCATGGATATCCCCCAGGTCCTCAGCAGCTTTTGCAGGAGCTGGAACTCCAATGTTGTCTCTCCTGGAGCAATCCCAGGCTCCAGAGATGTTCCATGTGGGGGTTATGGGTTCCCTGTGGGGTGCAGATGTTGATTTTGGAAGGTCTCAAAAATGTGAGAGGCCACAAAATGTGCCCCCTGTCCAGGGCAGCAGAGAAGGGACAAGGTGACACAGGAAACCTCCGAGCTGGGGACAGCTCTGGCCCTGCCACCTCTTCCTTCTTTCCCAGGAAAACAGGGGATTCACTGCATCAATTGATTTTTTCCCTTCCCGAGCCTGGCTGTTGTTTTCCACAGGAACCACCCAGCCTCGCTGAGAGCCAGAACCAAATCGTGCTCACAGCAAAGTCCTTTTTCTTTCAGGCGAACCTTTGCTAATTTAGGATTAAAGCAGGGCTTACATAAACTCTGCTTGACCATAAAGTTCCCTGAAGTCTCTAACCGTGTTTTCCAGCCTATTTTTCCCCCCTTTTTTGTTCAGCTCCTATATTATCATCACCCAAAAATCTGCTTTTCTTCTTGGCAGCGCTGGGAGCTGCAGCTGTGGCTCCCGACAGCTGCTGGGGGGTTTGGGAGGCACAGATTCCCCCGGGGCCGCCTCGTTTGTACTGAGATCACCACAAAAAGCCTCTGCATTCCTGACAAAATTCCTTTTATGTCCCGGGGCTTGTGGGACCTCGGAGAAGGTGCTGGATCCAGGGGAGCTCTGCTCCAGGGGTTGTTTCTGGAGGAAAAACATCCCTTGGAGAGGTTTTCCCTCCTTCAGGCTCTGGCATCCCGTTAAATGCCTTAAACATGTTCAGCTTTTAGATCCAAACCCTTCGATTTCTGTATTTCTTCCCCCAAAATCAGTGAGAAATTCCCTGACGGCTTCAGAGGGGCAGCAACTGCCCCACGTTTTAAAGATCCTAAAGAAAAAATCCTAAAAAATTTCTAAGTTCTTCCACGCGTCGCCAAAATTTGTTTCTAAACAAGATTTTTGGGATTTGTCCACTTCGAGGGGTCTCCAGGAGAAGGAACATCTGTGCTTGAGGACAGCAGGGCTGCACATCTGGGCCCCAGATGATGCGGGGCAGGTAGGAGCCCGCACATCTGGGCCTTGGAGGAGCAAAGGCACATCTGGAAAGCTCCAGCACATTCCCTGAAGCTCCTCAGTGGAGCTGCTCCATCATGAATGAGCTCGGCTGCTCCTCCCATCCCACTCCTGGGATCCAGAGCTCCCAGGGGCAGCGAAAACCACCCGGGAAAGGATCCGTGCCAAATTCCACCTGGGAAGGGAAACCTCATTGTTGCCACATTTCTCTTCTCAGAGAAAAGCAAGGCACAATTCTTCCCAAGAATATTTCTGGGTTTCACATTCTCTGAACCTCAGAGAAAGAAAACACAATTCTTATCTCATTTAGTGCTCCTGTGTTTGTTCACAATCATGGGAGATTGTTTACCTGAAGGGAATTGATAATTGGATTCTGGTGTGAATATTTTGATTCACTGACCAATGGAATCCAGGTCCACACAGGTGTGTGTGTGTGTGTGTCGGGACTGTCACTGACAGAGATTCAGAGCAGTTGGGTGCAGAGTTGAGTGCTTGGCAGATTCAGTTTAGATGTAATGTAATATAGTGTAATATAATATAGAATAACATAGTATAATAAAGTAATTAATTGTCATTTCCTCCTTTGTCAGGAGTGAAAATATCCTCTATACACCCCCAGCTCCCGCTAAAGGATCCCTGGTTTGTCCATGAGGTTTTGGGAGAGGACAAGGGATTGTCACCCTGTGTCCCCACCGTGGTGCTGATTCTGGGGTGAAAAGGGCTGAGATAACCGATACCAAGATCAGGATAAGCCGCTCCATCCATCCCCAAGCTTCCTGACGGCTCCTGCCAGGCGTTATCCCCATTTTCCAGCCGTGCCAGAGCCAGCAGGAGCCACCCCCCCACCCCAGTGACCCCGGGGGCCGGGAAGGGCTGGGAACAGCAGCCACAGTTCCCGGTGCCAAGTGCCCGGCTCCAAGAGCCCGACCTCAAAGCTGGAACCGAGGAAAACTCCCAGGGAATGGCTGGGAACAGCTGCTCCCAGCCTGAGCAGCTGCTGCTGTCAGGCAGGGATGTGGGGAAGGACAGGGAATGTTTTCCAGCTGGGATGGGCTCCTGGCACATCCAGCACGCCCCACGAGCTGCTCCCTCAGCTCCCAGCCCCACAGGTCGTTCCCATTCCCAACCAGCTGCAATATCCAGGACAATCCATTCCCACGTTCTCCCCAAAGCTCCCGTGCTGTGTTTGCAGGGAATGCCCTGATGAAGGCAGGAATGATGCATCTGACTCCACGCTCTCAGAAGGCTGATTTATTACCTTGTGATGCTATGTTATATTAAAGAATACTACACTAACTATACTGACTAAAGAATACGGAAAGGACACTTACAGAATGCAAAAAAGATAATAAGGAAAACTCAGAGTCTAGACACAGCTTGGCCCTGATTGGCCAAAGAGTCAAAACAACTCACAGCAGAATGCAGTGAAACAGGAATATTTCATTGGATTCAGAATCCAATGAAACAGGAATCACCTTTGGGTAAACAATCTCCAAACACATTCCACACATGAGCACAACACAGGAGAAGCAAATGAGATAAGAATTGTTTTCCTTTTCTCTGAGGCTCTTCAGCTTCCCAGGAGAAAAATCCTGGGCCAAGGAATTTTTTCAGAGAATGTGGATTCTTTTTTGGATTCTCCAAAGCTGTGGAGAATCCCAGGCTGGGGATCCACCCCAAACTCAAACCCTTCATTTTTTCCAGCCCATCCCTGTGTGAGCAGTGGCTGCCAGCAGCAGGAGCAGGGGGACACCCGAATTTTTCACCCAAATTTCCAGAGATTTTTCCTTCAGGAACAACCGGTGGTGTTTTAGCCTTGCTCAGCCTGCAAAGGGGAAGGTACAGAAATTTCCAGCAGCTCCTTCCTGGGTGGGAAGGATGAAGGATGGGAAGCAGCGGGCTAGCCGGCAGCAGCTCCACCGGGAGCTCATCCTGGGAAAGATTAACGGGAAAAGCGGAGCCGGGAGTGAGCGGAGGGGAAAACCTCCCAGGACAAGGCAGGGAACAGGGAAAACTAAAGGGAAAAGGGAAATCTGAAAAGGGAAAACTGAAGGGAAAAGGGAAAAACGAAGGGAAAAGGGAAAACTGAAAAGGGAAAACTGAAGGGAAAAGGGAAAACTAAAGGGAAAAGGGAAAACTGAAGGGAAAAGGGAAAACTAAAGGGAAAAGGGAAAACTGAAGAAAAAATAGAAAATTGAGGGGAAAAGGGAAAACTGAAAGGAAAAGGGAAAACCAGAAGAGAAGGGAAAACAGGAGAGAAGGAAAAGCCAGGAGAGCAGGGAAAGCCAGGAGAAAAGCATGTGGGTTATAGGACTCATGCTCATCCCGCTGTGTTTGGGTTTTTTAGGAACAATTCCATTGTTTTTTCATCTCTTTTTCAGAGTAACTGCTCTGCAGCTCAGAATGAAAAACTCAAACTGCCCAAATCTCTTTGCTTTTAGAAAGAAATGGTAATTTCAGGAATAAAAGGCGGGCAGGGGCTTCATCCTGGGAGTGGCAGCAGGGATGCAGTGGGAAGCCCTTCCCGCTGCTCCGAGGGGGATCTTCCAATGTCTGGGCAATTTTTGGGAGGCAAGGGGAGCAGTGGCCCCGTGGAGGGACCTGCTGAGGGTTTGTGTGGGGCACTGCCGAGTCCTGCACCTTCAGGAAGAGCTGGGAAAGGGAATAAACCCCCCTGGAGCAGCCGGAGCAGTGCGGGGAAAGACGACAAAGGGAAGCCTGGCCTTGTCCGGGGGCTCATTCCAGCGCGAGGAAATGTGGGAATTACAGCCCCAAACTCCATTCCTGAGGAAAGCTGCGGGTTCAGCTTGGGGAGCAACGAGCAGGAGCCCTTTGGAGGGGTTTGGAAGGAGCAGGAGGAGGCTGGGCACCAGGAAAAGCCGTCTGCAGTCAGCGCCTGGCCGTGTCCCCATCCCCATTCCCGTCTCCTCCGCCTCCCTCCTCTCCAGCCGCAGCTTCTGGGCTCCTCTTGGCCCTGGAGTTAAATTAATCAACAGGATTAGGAGGAGCCGGCCCCAGCGAGGCCCTCCAGGCTCAGCCTGAGCCCGGGATGCTCCACAAGGAGCCGCAGCCGGTGCTGGGAGCGGGATGGCAGCGCCGGGCGTGGGGGCGCATTCATTACGGGGATGGGGCGAGGGCAGCAGGGGCTGCTCGCCAGCCTCAGCCCTGCCCTCCCCTCCCCTTCCCTTCCCTCTCCCTGCCAGCTGCACCGCCCTGAAAACCAAACGGGAGAGGTGGGGAGGGAGCGGGACTGGGGATGAAGTGGGGCTGGGGACAAAATGGGATTGGGGACAAAATGGGATTGGGGACAGAGTGGGACTGGGGATGAAGTGGGATTGGGGAAGGAGTGGGATTTGGGATGAAATGGGATTGGGGAGGGAGCAGGACTGGGAATAGAGTGGGACTGGGGACAGAGCAGGATTGGGGAGGGAGTAGGATAGAGTAGGGAGTGGGATTGAGGAGGGAACGGGATTAAGGGCAAATTGGGACTGGGGACAAAGTGGGATTGAGGACAAAATGGGATTGGGGAGGGAGTGGGATTGGGGATGGAGTGGCACTGAAGATGGTGTGGGATTAGGGATGGAGCGGGATTTGGGATGGTGTGGGACTGCAAATGGTCTGGGATTGGGGTCAGCTGGGCCATGGCTGCAACTCTTGTGCTGCATTTGGCTGCAGCAAATTCCCCTGAAGCTGCTGCAGCCATGGGGATGCTCCATAAATCCCACCTGGAGGTGGCTGGGATGTAATGGGATGAGGGAGGAAGGGAAGGGAAGGGAAGGGAAGGGAAGGGAAGGGAAGGGAAGGGAAGGGAAGGGAAGGGAAGGGAAGGGAAGGGAAGGGAAGGGAAGGGAAGGGAAGGGAAGGGAAGGGAAGGGAAGGGAAGGGAAGGGAGGGAAACCCACTGGAAGGTGCCAGCACAATCTGAGCAGCCCCAGGTGAGAGCCCCCAGAGGATCCCCTGTTCCAGGGCTCTCCACCCAGCCCAGCCCAGGTGCACAGGGATCAATGGGACGGAGCAGCTCTCCTGGAGGGAAAGGCTGAGGGAATTGGGAATGTTCAGCCTGGAGAGGAGGCTGAACTGTCCCAAAGCTCTGGAGTGGCCTCATTGTGGCCTTGCCCGGCCTGAAGGAGCCACGGGAAAGATGGAGAGAGACAATTGCCAAGGGATGGAGGGACAGGACACAGGGAATGGCTTCCCACTGCCACAGGGGGGTTTAGGTGGGATATTGGGAAGGAATTCCTGGCTGTGAGGGTGGGCAGGCCCTGGCACAGGGTGCCCAGAGCAGCTGTGGCTGCCCCTGGATCCCTGGAAGAGTCCAAGGCCAGGCTGGACAGGGCTGGGAGCAGCCTGGGATGGTGGAAGGTGTCCCTGCCATGGCAGGAGGATGGACTTGGATCCATTTTAAGCTGGTCCCAAGCCAACCCAACTCAAGCCAAGCCAACGCAACCCAGCCCAACCCTACCCAACTCAATTCAACACAACCCAGCCCAGCCCAACTCAACTCAACTCAACCCAACAAAACTCAGCTCAACGAGACTTAACCAAACCAAACCCAACCCAACTCAACCCAGCCCAGCCCAACCCAAGCCAATCCAACTCAACTCAACCCAAGCCAACCCAAGTCAACTCAACTCAACCCAACACAACCCAGCCCAGCCTAGCCCAGCCCATCCCATGATTACAGCTGAGATCCTGCCCTGGGCATCGCCTGTGGGGCAGAAGGAGGAATCTTTGGGATTCAGGCATGGAGGAATCCCTGGATCCACCATCCCAAGCTGTGCCTGTGGGACAGGAGAGGTGGGATGGCACAGCCCGAGCTTCGGGCTGCCCCAGGAGGACACAGAACGAGCCAGGATCAGGGGCACATTGGGATTTATCCTCTCCTGAGCTGGGCCTGCCACCAGCAGCTCCGGAAGCTGGAATTGGAGCTCTCCCAGCCTTCCCAGCTCCTTTTTCCCAGGCAGGAGCAAACCAATCCCATCCAGGTGCAAACGGGGCCTTGAGGAGCCCAAAAAGGCGGTGCAGAATTGTCCTGCCATGATTTTGTTGCTCCCAGCACTGTTAATATAATATTGGCTTTTCACAAATATTAAAATAGATTTTATTTGTGTGGTGTTGAAGTGACTTTGTTATAAAGATATAGTTTTTATTTCTGTTGTTAATTAAGCTTAATTAAATAGCTGATATCAGTATACTTATATTAAAATACCTGCTTAGATAAGGTAATAACCCAATAAACATATAAAAATATTCCAGACAGAGTTTTCCTTTGGTTAAAGACTCAGTTTGGGATCCACAGGGATCTGATCCCAAATGGGATCCCAGATGAGATCCTGTGGGAACAGCAGGATCCACGGGGCTGATCTGATCCAGATGGGATCCTGTGGGAACAGTGGGATCCATGGGATCCCATCTGATCCCAGAGGATCCCTGTGGGAACAGTGGAATCCACAGGGCTGATCTGATCCCAGAGGCTCCATGTGGGAACATCAGGATCCATGGGGCTGATCTGATCCCAGATGGGATCCTGTGGGAACAGTGGGATGCATGGGGCTGATCTGATCCCAGAGGATCCCTGTGAGGACAGCGGGATCCACGGGGCTGATCTGATCCAGATGGGATCCCAGAGGATCCCTGTGGGAACAGCAGGATCCACGGGGCTGATCTGATCCCAGAAACTCCCTGTGGGGACAGCAGGATCCATGAGGCTGATCTGATCCAGATGAGATCCCAGAGAATAGTGGGATCCACGGGGCTGATCCTGAGGATCTGCCCCACTGCCTTGTCCTCACACCCATCACAAACCCCAAAACTTTCTGCCCCTTCCGGAGGGGAACAAACCCGACCCATCCCGACCGTTCGGCGGCAGCCCGGGAGAGAGGGAGGGAGGGAGGGAGGGCAGACAGGGAGCCGCGTCCTTTGTGAATGCCCTGGCCACAAACAGATGGAATATCCATCAACTCCGGCCCTCTTTTCTTCGCTTTCAACTTTTTCCTGCTCCTCGCCTCCCTGCCCCCTCCGCCCCTCGCCCTCTCTCTCCGCGCTTTTGTTCGGCCTTTTCAAGCGGCCCGAGGTGATGGGGCCGGCCCCGAGTCCCGGCACATCTGTGGGCTCCATAAAAGGCCCCTCTGGCACTTCAATATTCATGGCCTCGTGCCTGTGGCAGGCGCAGGATCCAGCCCGGACAGAGGGAGGTGTTATAGATATCATATTTTATAATACAATACATATTATACAATAGATATTATATGTATAATTTATAATTTTATTATTTATATATTCTATAAATAGATATATATTATTATAATATAATTATAATATATCACAATACATTTTAGTGTTTATATATTATAAATAAAAATTATATAATATATTATTATATTATATTATATATTATTACATCATATTATATTACATTATATTATATTATATTATATTATATTATATTATATTATATTATATTATATTATATTATATTATATTATATTATATTATATTATATTATATTATATTATATTATATTATATTATATTATAATGTTGTTTATATGTAGTATTTATGATTCTATTATTTCTATAATATGAAATTATATAATATATTATTTCTAATTCTATTATTTATATGATGATATAAAATTATATGTTATAATATATGGTAATATATTTATATATGAATATATAGTATATGCATATATGATATATTATAATATATTAATATATTAGATCATATGATAATATTGGCTTTTCACAAATATTAAAATCGATTTTATATGCATAGTGTTAAAGTAACTTTGTTATAAAGATATAGTTTTTATTTCTGTTGTTAATTAAGCTTAGACATAGTAGTTAAATAACTATATTTGTGTTTAAATGCCTACTTGGATGGGATAACATCCAATGAACACAGGATGAGGACACCTGCTACAGATCTGCCAACTACCAGCACTCACCATCCAAAAACAGTGCGGACCAAGGCCCAAAAACTGGAGGTGATAAAAAATTACTAAAACCACAGCCAAGGAATCCACATGCTCTAAAAACCAAACCCAAGGAGGAGCCAGGTTAAACAATCCTTAAAACATATAAACTGGTTTAGAGAAAATTTTTACTATCCATAGAAGTCTATGAATATACAACAGACTGATGCAATAGAAAAAATATTTAAAGAGCATCCCCAAAGATAACAGTGTAGTTGTAATAACCTTTGCTCTGTGGTCCTTGTCTCCTATTGTCCTTTATTAAACTTTTTACATTTTCACAGGAGAGTCAACATGTTTTTCACAGAGGGAAGGAGGGAAGGCGAGCAATGCCTTAGGATTTCAGCTTTTCTATTTTTCAGATCCTGTGCTGCATTAGTGCCCAACTCTAAATTCCACAGCCTGTTCTGCCAGCTGCTGTTCTCCCGTTTTATTCAGACACAACAATTCCTCTGGGCCTGAAACTCAAGGACACCCTCCAGCCTCAGGCCCTGAAAAGTACAAACAAAATGAGCTGGAGGGCAGCAAACTGGGGGTAAATGACTTCATCACCTGAAGCTGTAATTGGAACATGAACCCCTGATATGCAAATGGGGTTAAAAATTTATAATTGTCTGAAAAACTCATGACCATCGTCCATAGTGGGTGTAGCCTCAGAGGTTTCTGACTGCCCAAGGTGTATCTGGATTTACAGGGATCAGAGCTGATCTGATCCTAGATAATCCCTGGATTTACAGGGATCCAGCCCCAGATAACCCCTGGATTTACAGGGATGTGATACTGGAGAATCCCTGGATTACAGGGATCTGATCCCAGAGAATCCCTGGATTTACAGGGTAGGGCAGCAGAGGTGGGAGATCTGATCCCGAATAACCCCTGGATTTACAGGGATCCCATCCCAGACAATCCCTGGATTTACAGGGATCCAACCCCAGATAACCCCTGGATTTACAGGGTAAGGCAGCAGGGATGGGACAACTGATCCCAGATAACCCCTGGATTAACAGGGATCTGATCCCAGGGAATCCCTGGATTTACAGGGATCCAATCTCAGATAACCCCTGGATTTACAGGGATATGATCCCAGGGAATTCCTGGATTTACAGGGATCTGATCCCAGATAACCCCTGGATTTACAGGGATATGATCCCAGGGAATCTCTGGATTTACAGGGATCCAATCTCAGATAACCCCTGGATTTACAGGGATCTGATCCCACGGAATTCCTGGATTTACAGGGATCCAATCTCAGATAACCCCTGGATTTCCAGGGATCCCATCCCAGACAATCCCTGGATTTACAGGGATGTGGTCCTGGATAACCCCTGGATTTACAGGGTAAGGCAGCAGGGATGGGACAACTGATCCCAGGTAACCCCTGGATTTACAGGGATATGATCCCAGGGAATCCCTGGATTTACAGGGATCCAATCTCAGACAATCCCTGGATTTACAGGGATATGATCCCAGGGAATTCCTGGATTTACAGGGATCCAATCTCAGATAACCCCTGGATTTCCAGGGATCCCATTCCAGACAATCCCTGTATTTACAGGGATGTGATCCTGGATAACCCCTGGATTTACAGGGTAAGGCAGCAGGGATGGGACAACTGATCCCAGGTAACCCCTGGATTTACAGGGATATGATCCCAGGGAATCCCTGGATTTACAGGGATCCAATCTCAGACAATCCCTGGATTTACAGGGATATGATCCCAGGGAATTCCTGGATTTACAGGGATCCAATCTCAGATAACCCCTGGATTTACAGGGATCTGATCCCAGGGAATTCCTGGATTTACAGGGATATGATCCCAGATAACCCCTGGATTTACAGGGATCTGATCCCAGCCTGCAGGGGACACTGCCAGGCCCGAGGGACCAGCGTGGCTCTGTCACCGGGGCTTGGGACATCAAGGGGGAAGGAGCAGAGGGGACATTCCCTGTCCATGTCTGTCCCCACGGCTCCTCTGGGCCCTGGGGCAACTCCCTGGGCTGGGCCTGGCTGCTCCTCCTCATCCTCAGCCCCAGTTTGGGGCTGGGATTCACCAATCAGTGCCACTCCTGGGCAGGGACAGGGACAGGGACAGGGACAGAAACAGGGACAGGGACAGGGACAGGGACAGGGACACCCTGGAGATGCTCAGCTCCAGTTTGGGGCTGGGATCCACCAATCCGTGCCACTCCTGGCAGGGACAGGACAGGGACAGGAACAGGAACAGGGACAGAAACAGGGACAGGACAGGGACAGGGGCAGGAACAGGAACAGGGACAGAAACAGGGACAGGAACAGGGACAGGAACAGAGACAGGACAAGGACAGGAACAGGAACAGGGACAGGGACGGGGACACCCTGGAGATGCTCAGCCCCAGTTTGGGGCTGGGATCCATCAATCTGTGCCACTCCTGGCAGGGACAGGACAGGGACAGGGACAGGGACAGGGACAGGGACAGGAACAGGGACAGAAACAGGGACAGGGGCAGGGACAGGGGCAGGGACAAGGACAGGGTCACCCTGGGGGTGCCCACCTGGCTGGGATCCCACCCTGAGCTCCAGCCTGTTGGAACCCTGGTTTCTGAGAATTTCAGACTTTCTGTGCTGACCCTCAAGAGAACACCACATTTAACCTGGAGCCATAGAGAAAACTTCCAAAATGAAACAATAAAACTGAGGTTATTGGTGCATAGTTTAAATAAAAGTGTATAATATCACATAATAGAAAACTTAGAGTTTAAGGTTATAGAATATAGCAATATATATAAAACAAAATAGAAGTTTTAGGACAGAAACTAATCCTTCTTCTTCATAAATTTAAGTAATATTGTGTAATTAGATAAAAAGATCCACATTACAAGCCACAAATAGTTAGTTCCTAAGTTAAATTTTAAAAAAATTAAGGGCCATTTGTTAATTAAACAGTTTATCCTTACAAAGCCTTGTAAAGACACAGCTCCATTTTTAGTTTGTTAAAGTACTGGTAAACTCACAGTTTGTGAGCCTGTAACACAGATAAAAACTGATAAACACCTGAATCCAAGCAAGAAATGCCGAATCACACATTTCACCCTGACCCCAGCAAAAAAGAAGAGAAAAACTCAACACCAGCCCTGCCTGTTTTCCCTGTTTTCCCTGATCCCTAATCCAGGGAGAGATCCCTGATCCAGGGACAGATCCCAATGCCAGGGACAGATCCCAGGGACAGGGACAGATCCCAGGGACACATCCCAGATCCAGGGACAGATCCCTGATTCAGGGACAGATCCCAGTGCCAGGGACAGATCCCTGATCCAGGGACAGATCCCAGGGACAGGGACAGATCCCTGATCCAGGGACAGATCCCAGGGACAGATCCCTGATCCAGGGACAGATCCCAGGGACAGGGACAGATCCCTGATCCAGGGACAGATCCCAGGGACAGATCCCAGATCCAGGGACAGATCCCAGTGCCAGGGACAGATCCCGATTCCAGGGAGATCCCAATGCCAGGGACAGATCCCAGTTCCAGGGACAGATCCCAGATCCAGGGACAGATCCCAATGCCAGGGACAGATTCTGATTCCAGGGACAGATCCCAGGGACAGGGACAGATCCCTGATCCAGGGACAGATCCCAGGGACAGATCCCAGATCCAGGGACAGATCCCTGATTCAGGGACAGATCCCAGTGCCAGGGACAGATCCCGATTCCAGGGAGATCCCAATGCCAGGGAGAGATCCCAGTTCCAGGGACAGATCCCAGATCCAGGGACAAATCCCAGTGCCAGGGACAGATCCCAATGCCAGGGACAGATTCTGATTTCAGGGACAGATCCCAATGCCAGGGACAGATCCCAGTGGCCCTGAGCCACCTCTTCCCTTCCCTCTCCTCGTGCTCCAGCTGGGAAATCAAGGATGCAGCAAAAGTCATGAAGGATTTTTGGAATATCTGATTTTTTTATCCCCTGCCCACTTGCTGTGCCCCTGTGAGCTTTGATTTGGGTATTCATTTTCTATACTATTAATGTTCTATACACATTCTATATATCTATATATTTATAAATAGATTTCTATATAGAAATACATTTATATGTGGATATCCACACCCTCCTGCCTCACCACAAACTCCACTTTCCCTCCCGCGTTTCTCCCACCTCCTCTCTCTTTCTCTCCACGTTTTCCCCCCCTCCCCTGCCCGTTTTTCCCCCCAAAAATCGCTCCCAGCTCTCCATTCATGTCAGGAACCCCCGGGACGCCTTGGGCAGCCCCGGGATGCGCCGGGAGCGGGGCTGTGACATTCGCCCGCGATTGAACCCCCGGGCCCGGCCCTGCCGCGGCCGCCAGAAGAAAGAGAAGAAAGGGAAACGCAGGGAGGAGAGAATGCGAGTGACAGAAAGAAGGATTGAATGAAGGAGCGCGAAGAAAGGAAGATATCCCTGCGCCGCGCTCCTTTATCAGCGCTGTCATCTGGAGCAGGGCCCTGCCCGCATTGTCTCACCTTGGGCCGAACAAAAAAAGGGATTTTTTTTTTTGTGCGGATTCCTTTAGAGCTGCCAGGACCCGCACCTTAGGGGGTCGCGGGAGGCTGAATGTGCAGCTGACAGCCCCGAGCGGCCCCGGGTGATATCAATAAACCCCGACACCCGGCTCTTCAGCACTGCTCATGTGGAAGGTACGGCCTGAATATTAAAACCCCCGGGAAGGAGCCCGGGATGCCGCGGGGGGAGGGAGGGAGGAAAGGAGGGAGGGAAGGAGGGGTCGGGCCGGGGGATGCGGCGGCGCCGGCCCGGGCAGGGCAGCGGAACGAGGGGAGGGACGGAGCGGCTCGGGGCCACCAGCCGATGCCTCAGGGGTTTAATTTTTATATTTTTTGTGTATTTGTGACCCTGCAGTTCTTTAGTGTAGAACCCCAAACCCCACACGCAGTGCCAGCTGCTGTTCTCCCACACAGCAATTCCTCTCCAGGCCTGGCAGGCAAGGATGTGACCGTGTCACAGGGGTCTGAGGATGAGGGGAGAGACCAGGATCTGACTCCATGTTTCAGAAGGCTTGATTTATTATTTTATGATATATATTATATTTAAACTATACTAAAAGAATAGAAGAAAGGATTTCATCAGAAGGCTGGCTAAGAATAGCAAAAGAAAGAATGATAACAAAAGTTTCTGTCTCGGACAGAGAGTCCGAGCCAGCTGGGCTGTGATTGGCCATTAATTAGAAACAACCACACGAGCCCAATCCCAGATGCACCTGTTGCATTCCACAGCAGCAGATAACCATTGGGTACATTTTGTTCCTGAGGCCTCTCAGCTTCTCAGGAGAAAAAATCCTAAGGAAAGGATTTTCCATAAAAGATGTCTGTGACAACCCACTGCTGATGCTCGTGCCCCATCACGGGCTCTGTGGTAAAACCCAACCATTTTGGGATGGACTCTTAAAGATTCTGCTGCTTTCAGACAAACAAACGCCCTGAGCCAGGAAAGGTGCGGGGTGAGAGCCCCAGGGGAGCCACCCCAGCCCCGGGTGCATCCCGGGCCCTGCTGGGTGTCAGCAGCACTGAGGTGGAGCTGATGCCTCAGCATTTCATAGATTCATTTAATACATTTTTTATTATTTGTATTTGCAATTTGTAATTTGTAATATAATCCTGGGTTCTTCAGTGTGTAACTCCAAAGCCCACCCGCAGTGCCAGCTGCTGTTCTCCCGTTTGGGGCAGACACAACAATTCCTCTCCAGGCCTGGCAGGCAAGGACACCTCACTGCCTCAGGCCCCCAGAGATTCAACAAAAGGGAGCTGGGGGAGCAAACTTGGGGTGAATGGCTTCATTAGCTGAAGCTGTAATTGGAGGATTAACCCCCAACATGCAAATGGACCAAAGTTATCAAAGTGTGAAATCCCGTGAGCCGTGGTCCAGTTTTGGGTGCAGCCCCTGCCTGAGATGCACCTGAGGGCCCTTCAATAAATAAATACACCTGCTTTTTATTTCCTCAATTTTGTCTGGCTCTGTTTTTAGGCAGCCCCAAAAGGCACCACAGCCAGGGCAGAAGGAATAAAGGATGGGGTGGCAGCTTCTCCCACAGCTGCTGAAATTGGAATTCTCCTCCAGGAGCCCAACAACAACCCTGGAATCACATCCTGCTCCCATGGAACCGCTCCCACTCTGCTCTGCCCAAAAATCATCTCTGTCAGGTGATGAAAAATCAGATTTTTTATCCAAAAATGGGTTTCCACCCATGGAAAAGGCCTGGTTTCCTCATGGGGTGGAGTTCCCATTTCTCATGGGATGGAGTTCCCATTCCTCATGGATGGAGTTCCCATTCCTCCTAGATGGAGCTCCCATTCCTCATGGGATGGAATTCCCATTGCTTATAGGATGGAGCTCCCATTCCTCATGAACCGAGTTCCCATTCCTCCTGGGATGGAATTCACATTCCTCCTGGATGGAGCTCCCATTCCTTATAGGATGGAGCTCCCATTCCTCATGGGATGGAGCTCCCATTCCTCATGGGATGGAGCTCCCATTCCTCCTGGACGGAGCTCCCATTCCTCCTGGGATAGAGCTCCCATTCCTTATAGGATGGAGCTCCCATTCTTCCTGGGATGGAGCTCCCATTCCTCATGGGATAGAGCTCCCATTCCTCCTGGATGGAGCTCCCATTCCTCCTGGATGGAGCTCCCATTCCTTATAGGATGGAGCTCCCATTCCTTATAGGATGGAGTTCCCATTCCTCATGGATGGAGCTCCCATTCCTCATGGGATGGAGTTCCCATTCCTTATAGGATGGAGCTCCCATTCCTCATGGATGGAGCTCCCATTCCTCATGGATGGAGCTCCCATTCCTCATGGATGGAGCTCCCATTCCTTATAGGATGGAGTTCCCATTCCTCATGGGATGGAGCTCCCATTCCTCATGGATGGAGCTCCCATTCCTTATAGGATGGAGCTCCCATTCCTCATGGATGGAGCTCCCATTCCTCCTGGGATGGAGTTCCTGGCCCCCAGCGGGGACAGAGCCCAGCTGTGCCACCTCCCAGGCTGGGGACAAGGAATCCCAAATCCCTCCTGCCTGGGGGTTCCTGAGGCCAAGCAGGGAATTCCCAGCCACCACACTGAGGTGCTTGGGCATGGAGCGGGCACAGCACCACCAGGGAAGAACCTGGGATTTTTCCTGGGTTTTGGCACAAAATATTCCCTTCCCAGCTCGGATCTCACAGGAACAATGGCAGGAGGGGCTCATCCCATGGGAACCCTGAGCCCCCTCTCACACCAGGGCCAGCCCTGCAGCCCCATTTCTGCAGGAAATTGCCCCAATTTATCCCTTGGGGTCTCAGACACCAATTCCACTGAAGGATGGGGGGGCAAATCCCACCCCAGGCTGTCCTGGGTGAGGGAAGGACATGGATGTCCCCAAGGCCACCAGCCAGGAGGAGTTTCCAAGGACACAGGACATGGCTGTCCCCAAGGCCACCACCCAGGAGGAATCTCCCAAGCTTCCAGTCCCACAGGAGTTGGGACTTTGCTGTCCAGGGATTGCCTCTGACATCAAATTTTTGGCTCCCCTGGGATCACAACAGCACCAAGGGGATGGGAATTTTGTGCTTGGATCCAGGTGGGATCTCTGGGATCCCTGTGGACCCTCAGCCTCCTGGGCAGGAGCTGGTTCTGGCACTCAGCATCTCCTGACCCGCGCGTGGGACGCACCAAACCTGTTCTGAGCTAAACCACCAACACAGCAGATCCTAAAGGCTCGAAAAAGGGTCAGAAACCCCAAGGAAACTCTTGGAAAACAAAGCAGGGAAGAGCTGCAAGGAGAAAATCCCCACTCTCAGCTCGAGAAATGAAATATCCCAGGAAAAATGGAAAGGAAAAACCTTTCCCTGAGGGCTCCTGAGGAGCCCATGTGAGATTCCCTCACCCATCCAAGTTTCCAGGAATCTGGGATTTAAGTGCAGGAAATATCCCAGGAAAAACCTTTCCCTGAGGGCTCCTGAGGAGCCCACGTGAGATTCCCTCACCCATCCAGGTTTCCAGGAATCCAGGACTGAATACAGGAAATATCCCAAGAAAAGCCTTTCCCAGCTGCTGAGGAACCCACATGAGATTCCCTCACCTTTCCAGGCTCCCGGGAATCCGGGATTTTGGCTCCAGGCTCGGAAAGCTGAGCCCTGACCCTGCCGGAGCCGAACCCCTCTCCCCAGCCCTGCTCCCCAGTTTCCAGAGCAGAACAAATTCCCTGGAATTCTTAAGGAAGTTTTGATGTTCCTGCCTGGGAATGTAGGGAAATGATTGCATCCTGGACACTCCAGGAGCTTCCCCTTCTGGGAGAAGGGAACTGGATTAAGGAATTGCTTCCCCCTGGAATGTGAGACACTCCCAGATTTCAGCAGTTGGAATTGTCCAAATTCCCAGTGTTTGGGGGGGCTGAAACAATATTGGGGTTTTTTTTTCTCTATTTTCCATTTTTCCAGGTTTTCTGCAGCCCAGGATTGGACTGGAGGGGTTTTGGGGAGGGAAAATGGGACAAGGGAGAAGCTGAGGGCGGGAATTCCTTTTCACTGGGAATAAAACCTGGATGTGCCGACTCCCAGCTGGGCCCTCCAGAGATTGTGGTTCCAGAAGGAACAGGTGGGGATTCCTGGCATTCCCACCACACGATTCCCAACAGGTCATTCCTTTGGAATCCCAAATTCCTGCTCCAATGGAAGTGAAACATTCCCTGAACATTCCCTGGAGTCAAGGAATTTCCTGGCCTGTCCCTCTTCCTTCCATGCCCAAAGATTCTCAAAGATTCCAATCCCAGAGCTCCTGAAGCTGCTGGACAATTCCAGAGCTGTGGCAGCCATGGAGAAATCCCAACTCCAGGGATAGATCCCAGTGCCAGGCAGGGAAACACTCAGGAGCCACTTGGCCAATCCAGCTTGGAAACCCCAGGTGCCCTTGGAAAAACCTGGAATTCCTTTGTTTGCATGGATGTTTTCTAAACGAGTCAACGGAGGCAGGACTTTCTCCAAAAAAATTAGGATTTGGGAAAAGCCATTGATCTGGAAAATGGGAGGGCTGGGATGCTCTCCTGGGATATTCATTTAAATCCTGGGAAGCTCCACTGGGATATTCAACCTGGGAATGGCTGGGAATGGTTAGGAATGGTTGGGAATGGCTGGGAATGGTTGGGAATGACTGGGAATAGTTGGGAATGGTTGGAAGTGGCTGGGAATGGCTGGGAATGGCTGGGAATGGTTGGGAATGACTGGGAATTACTGGGAATGACAGAATTCCCTGCCATTCCATCCCCAGCCATTCCAGAGCCATGGAAACCCCTGGAAATCCCAATCCACAGGCAAAGAACCTGAAATCCACCAAAATTCCAACACCCGGCTCCGAACCCTCCCCACTCGGGCTCAGTCCAGGTCACCACAACCACAAATCCATAAATCATCCTCATCATGATAAATCCATGAACTATCCCAGAATTCCCATGGGAATTCCCTTCAAGAAGCCAAATTCCACCTTTCCATCCTTTCCCATTCCCACGGAACAGCTCTTGGATCCATTTCATTCCCACAGCAGCAAAGTTCCCCTTCGGAACCCTCAAAATTCCGTCAGAACCATGGAAAAGTACAGATTGGGTGCCTCATTTTACGCATTTAAAAAATTCCTAAAATCTGGAATTTTTAGCACAGGACTGAGGTTTAGATCTAAAACATTCCCACAGCAAACTCATAAAAGGAATTCCTTATTATCCCAAATCCCTCTTCCCAGAACCCAACACTCTTCCTTGGAATTTCAGGCTATTCCTCAGGATTTTTAGGCCCCTTTGGACTTTCCCAAGTTTTCCTGGTGGCATTCCGGGTATTCCCCAATATTCCCCAATCCTGCACAATGTCACCCTCTGCTGACGCCTTCCCAGAGGAGTTTCCTCACCAAAAAGGGCCAATTTTATCCCAAATCCTGCCCCAGGCAGCTCCCAGGGCTGGGCAATTCCCAATGGAAGCTTGGGATACTCCGGGATTGCCCAAGGGGATCTTCCCGGGGCTGGGAATTCCTGGCTGCTGCTGCTGCTGCTGCCAAAATCTGGGAGGGTTTTTTTTCCATAAAAATCTGATATTTGATCCCTGGGATCAAATTCTGCAGGGGCTGGAAAAGCATCCAAGAAAACACCAGGATCGGGATTGAATGATGTTTGTGCACAGAAGGAGGAGGGAAAAGCCCCAAAATTGCTTTTTTTTTTTTTTTTTTTTCTCCCAGCAAAATTCTGGGATCTGCAAGTCTGGGAGGCGGCAAAAATCATCTCAGTCAGGTTATGAAAAATCAGATTTTTTATCCAAAAATGGGGTTTTATCCGTGGAAAATCCTGATTTCCTCACGACCTCCATCACTTCATGGAATTGTTTCTCCTTAAAAAGCCTGGATTTGGCCCTTTTGGAGCCTTTCCTTGAGTTCTATGGGGGGAAACAACTCCAGCTGGGATTTAATGTGTCCCAAAGAAATGGGAAATGGAAATAAATTGGAATAAATGGAAATCCAGATGGATTCCTGGCAAGGTTCACACCTGCATGTAGGTGGGGAGAATCCCAGGAAACACAAATATCCCTATAAAAATAATATCTGGAATTTATGGGTTTATAAAAATCTATGTGATGCCAAAATCATGCAGGGGATGGAGAACAGATCCGGGAAAAATGAGATAAAGATCAATGAATTAATTAATAATTAATTAATCCGTTATTAAATAGAAATCTGCATTCTTGGATCTAAAGGCAAGTTATTAAATATGAATGTGAATTGTTAAATAGAAATGGGAATTATTAAATCTGAATTACAGCCCTGGGAATGGTGGGGTTGGGAGCAGGGGTGGGGAATTTTATCTGGATCAATAAATATTGATCTGGATCAATAAAGGGGTAAAAAGTGGGGGGGAGGAGGAAAAGGGGAAAAAGGGGGGAAAGGGGAAGAAAAGGGGGAAAAAAGAGGGGAGAAAGGGGGAAAAAAGAGGGGAGAAAGGGGGAAAATGGGAAAAAAGGGGAGAAAAGTGGGGGGAAAAGGGGGAAAAGGGAGGAAAAAGGGGGTAAGGGGGGAAAAGGGGAGAAAAAAGGGCAAAAAGGACAGGAAAAGGTGGGGAAAAGGGTGAAGGGGAAAAGGGGGGGAAGGGAAGGTTTGGGAATGGAAGGGAAGGTTTGGGAAGGGAAGGTTTGGGAAGGGAAGGGAAGGTTTGGGAAGGGAAGGTTTGGGAAGGGAAGGGAAGGGAAGGGAAGGGAAGGGAAGGGAAGGGAAGGGAAGGGAAGGGAAGGGAAGGGAAGGGAAGGGAAGGGAAGGGAAGGGAAGGGAAGGGAAGGGAAGGGAAGGGAAGGGAAGGGAAGGGAAGGGAAGGGAAGGGAAGGGAAGGGAAGGGAAGGGAAGGGAAGGGAAGGGAAGGGAAGGGAAGGGAAGGGAAGGGAAGGCCCTGAGTGACCAAGGCTGCCCCTTTGATTAATTAATGGCCCTAATTGGGGCTGGTTGAACCTGGCCTGGCCCTGCAGAAGGGCAGACAGAGGGATAGAGGGATGGACAGAGGGACACTGGAGATTTTCACACCTTCCTTCTGTTTCATCCCCCAAACCCACAGAGGATATTCCAGGAGAGGGGCTGGGAATGCCCTGGCAGGGAGGGATAAACTCCAGCAGGAAGGGTTTTTAGGGAAAGGTGTTTTCCAGCATTATAAACTCCAGTGGGAAGGGCTTTTAGGGAAAGGTGTGGGGAATGAGGGGTGAGAGAGGGAATGACAGGATTAGAGACGAAATTGGGGAGGTTTGGATGGGATATTTGGGATCAATCCCACCCTGTGGAGGCGGAGAGGCCCTGGATGGAATTCCCAGAGAAGCTGTGGATTGTCCATCCCTGGCTGTGCCCAAGGCTGGGCAGGGCTTGGAGCCGCCTGGGATCCCTGGGGTGGAGCAGGATGGGCTCCAAGGTCCCTGCAGCCCAGCCCATCCCACGATCCCAGGAAAAATCAGGACAGGGAGAGGACAGAGGGTGACAGCAGGGGCAGATCCCACAGCGAGAGCCGGGTTTGGATGGCTTGGGAAGGGTGGAGCTCACACAGGGACAGAGAGGAGGGATTTGAGTGGAACAACTCCCGATATCCCTGCGGAGCGGGGAATAAAAACCCCTCAGGAATAAAAACCCCTAAAGGAATAAAAACCCCTTAGGAATAAAACCCCCTTAGGAATAAAAACCCATTAGGAATAAAACTCCCTAAGGAATAAAAACCCCTGAGGAATAAAAACCCCTGAGGAATAAAAACCCTCAGGAATAAAAATCCCTAATGAATAAAAAACCCTAAGGAATAAAACTCCCTAAGGAATAAAACCCCTGAAGAATAAAAAAACCCCTCAGGAATAAAAAACCCTAAGGAATAAAACCCCCTTAGGAATAAAACCCCCTTAGGATCAGCCCTTAGGAGGTCATCCCTGCCCCCGCAGCCACACCAGGCTGCTCCTGCCAGCAGGAATTTTCCTCTTTAAATCCCAGCCATTTCTTTCTCCAGCGTCCAAATGCCAGAGAGGGAAATCCAGGCAGGCCGCAGCTAAGTCCTAAAAATCTCTTTTTTTTTTTTTTTTTTTTTTCCCCCTTCTCCCTGCTCTTATTTCTTTGGATTCCAACAAAGCTCCCTGGGAAGGGCACGGAGCACGAGGCTGTGCTCAGAGCTGCACTCAGAGGTCACTGGGGGTGGCTGTCCCTGCTCCAGCTGGCCCCAGTTCAGGGACACACCAGGATGGCCCTGGGGGACCGGCTCAGGGATGCGCCTGATGAGGGAAGTGGGGCTGGGGTTAAATTTGGGATGAGCTGCTCAGCCCCGAGGCCCTGGAAGGCCTCTTGGTGCCCCAGAACAGCTTGGCCCCGAAATCATCCCCATAGGGACAGCCCAGGCAGTGTCACATGAACTGGGAGCTGTCCCCAGCTCTGCAGAGAGCCTGGAGCTGATTTAGGGGCTGATCCCCAAAATTGTCCCCACAGGGACAGCCCAGGTGGTGTCACAGCACTGGGACATGAACTGGGATCTCTGCAGAGAGCCCTGGCCCAGATTTGTGGCCCTGATCTCTGAAATTGTCCCAGCTGGTGGTGGTGTCCCCAAAATTGTTCCAGTCAGTGTCACAGTGAGGGGACATGGCCTGGGAGCTGTCCCCAGATCTTCAGAGAACCCAGGGCCGGATTTATGGGGCTGATCCCTGAAATTGTCTCAGCTTGGACAGCCCAGGTGGTGTCACAGCACTGGGACATGAACTGGGAGCTCTGCAGAGAGCCTGGGCCCAGCTTTGTGGGGCCGATCCCTGAATCCATCCCCAGCTTGGACATCTCAGGCAGTGTCACAGCACTGGGACATGAGCTGGGAGCTGTCCCCAGCTCTGCAGAGAGCCCTGGCCCAGATTTATGGGGCTGATCCCTGATATTGTGCCCACAGGGAGAGCCCAGGTGGTGTCACAGTGAGGGGACACGGCCTGGGAGCTGTCCCCAGCTCTGCAGAGAGCCTGGAGCGGATTTCAGGACTTATCCCCAAAATTGTCCCCACAAGGACAGCCCAGGCGGTGTCACAGCACTGGGACATGAACTGGGAACTGCCCCCAGCTCTGCAGAGAGCCCGGGCCCAGATTTTTTCCCCAAATCTGGGAAAGCAGCGCTCAACTGCCAAAACCCCAAAACCCCAAAACCCAAAGCCCCAACCCCAAAACCCCAAAACTCAAAACCCCAAACCCAAAACCCCAAAACCCAAAGCCCCAACCCCAAAACCCCAAAACCCCAAAACCCAAAACCCCAAACCCCAAACCCAAAATCTCAAAACCCCTCTCAGGCCACAAAACCTCCTCAGATCTTCTCCTCACTCCACAGCGAGTTCTTTCTCCCAGCGGTTCTTTCTCCCAGTTTAACCAGTACAGGCCGCCTTAAACTCAAAAAAACCCCAAATCCAAACCCTCAGAAAATTCAGGAAAACTCCCGGAAGGCTCCATGTTTTCCCCAGGAGCTCCTGCCACCACGAGCTGCCTTTCCAGGGCAGAATTCCCGCTGCTCCCCCTCTCCCTGCCCCGATCCTGGCGACTTCCAAGGGCCCCGATCAATCTCGGCCCCTTCCCCCGCCCGCTCCCGGCCGTTCCCAGGGAAAAAGGCGCCTTCGCCCGGGAAGGTGGTGGAAAAAATGTGGACAAATTTCTGATTTGCAACACTCTGGGCACGGGCTGATTGCCATTGTTGGAGTGCAAATGTAGAAATAAAGCAAAACGAAGATTCCGGGGTGAGGCCGATGAAAAGCAGAAAACGAGGAATTTTATGGCCATAAGTGGCGTGGGCTAATGGGGATTTTTGAGGCACTGGACCATGGTGGTTCCTTAGCTCCGGGATTGCTGGGAGAGGCGCTCGGTTCTTAATTGCTGCCACGTCTGGTGGTGGCTGTCACTGCCAGGGGAGTGCGGGCACAGGGAGTGGCCCCAGAAACACCAAACCAGCCCTGAAAATCCCAAACCAGCCCTGAAAATCCCAATCCAGCTATGAAAAAGCCAAACCAGCCCAAAAATTCTCAAACTGGCCTCAAAAATCTCAAACCAGCTCTAAAAATCCCAATCCAGCCACAAAAATCCTAAACTAGCCCTGCATAATCCCAAACCAGCCCTGAAAAACCCAGTCCAGCCACAAAAAACCCAAACCATCCTGAAAATCCTAAACCAGCCCCAAGAATCCCAAACCAGCCCTGAAAATCCCAAACCAGTCCCAAAAAATCCCCAAACCAGCCCTGCATAATCCAAACCAGCCCTGAAAATCCCAAACCAGCCCTGAAAATATCAATCCAGCCCTGAAAATTCCACACCAGCCCTGCAGAATCCAAACCAGCCCTGAAAAGCCGTAACCAGCCCTGAAAATCCCAAACCACCGCCAAAAATCCCAAACCGTCCCTGAAAATCCCAAACCAGCCCTAAAAGTCCCAAACCAGCTCTGAAAATATCAATTCAACCCTAAAAAATCCAAACCAGCCCCTCAAAAACCCAAATCAGCCCTGCAGAATCCAAACCAGCCCTGAAAACCCCAAACCACCGCTGAAAATCCCAAACCGGCCCTGAAAATATCAATCCAGCCCTGAAAATCCCAATCCACCCCTACAAAATCCAAAGCAGCCCCAAAAAACCCAATGCGGCCCTAAAAATCCCAATCCAGCCCAGTTTCCCCAGTGCCAGGGGCTGGGATTGAAGGATTTTCCTTGGAGGGGGGGACTCTGGGAAAAGGCAAAGCTGATCCCAAAGGATGTGAATTCCCTCCTTCTGTGCAGATCCAGGAAATCCAACCCCTCCTTCCCTGGCACATCCCAATCTTTCAGCTCCACACCCCAGAACAGCTCCTGGTGTTCCCCAGTCCGTTTGTCCATCCCCAGTTCCCTGACGCCAGAATTCCCTTGGATGCGTCCCCATGTGGGAACAGCCCCACAGGCTGCACTTCCACAACAGAAATCCCTATAAAATCCCCCAAATATCAACCTCTCCCTTCCCAGGAAACTCAGGAATCCTAAAAGGATTCCCTGTGCTAAAATCCCAATCCTGAGCTCGGAGTTTTGTCAGGAATTTTCTTCCTGGTGGAGCTCAGGAAAGGGGAATGACACATTTTTAAACTGATGCCATAATCAGCTTGATAAAAATTCCCAAACTTTTGGGAATCTTGGGCTGAGCGAGCCCACAACATCCCAAGAATCCCTGGGTTTAATTTGATTTAATCAACACCTCCCTCTCCATGGGACCCTTCCTGTTTTGGCAGGAAAAACCCAAATTCTGGATGTGCAGCCAGGCCACTTCTACTCCATGGAAGCTGATTATTCCCCACATTCCAAGAAAACCCAATCCCAAACCTCCCTGTGTAGGAATTCTCCTGGCAAAATCCCTTTCCCAGTTTATTTCCTAAATTAAATTGCAACGAGGGAGCTCCTCCCGATATTTTTGGGAGTGGAAAATTCCCCCTTCACTGCATGGAAAATCAAAAATCCCTCACCGAGGAGCTGGGAAATTTCATTCCCTGGGAATGGGTTTGCCCTCCGGACTTCTGGGAATTGGGAAATTCCAAACTCCAGCCTGGCCCCGCTCCCAAAAGTGCTGGAGAACAACTCAGGGCGCTCTTTCCAAACTTTGGGAAAAGTGAAAAAAAACCAACAACAAAACAACAAAAAGAACACGAAGCCCAGGCTCCTTTCTTTTCCCGTGTCCTTTGAACCCTTTGGGATAATTTTCCTTCCAGGGGCCTGGATTTGTTCCAGGGTTTGGAAGTGGGAAGCGCTTGGGGGATCTGCTCCGGGGGATCAAATCCCAACCAAATCCCAACCAAATCCCAACCAAATGGCTCCAAAGGGTTTCCGGGTGGCTGCACCCCCACGAGCCCCCGTTCCCAAAATTCCGGCCCATCTCTCCCATCCCAGCCAGAATCCCGAGCTGGGCCCTGAACGTGGAGCTCGGGGACACCCGGGGGGGATTTGGGGTCCCAAGGAGGATCTGGGAAAAGGAATGGGACCGGGATTTGGGGATTTGTCCCTCCTGTCCTGGTTCAGCTCTCTCAGTGCCTTGGCAGCTTTGGGGACACTGAGTCACAACAGCTTTGGGGACACTGAGAAACCTTTGGGGACACTGAGAGCACTCTGGGGACGCTGAGCCCTTTGGGGACACTGAGAGCCCTTTGGGGACACTGAGCCCGTTGGGGACACTGAGAGCACTCTGGGGACACTGAGCCCTTTGGGGACACTGAGACCCCTTTGGGGACACTGAGCACTCTGGGGACACTGAGCACTATGGGGACACTGAGTCCCAACACCTTTGGGGACAGTGAGAGCACTCTGGGGACACTGAGCCCTTTGTGGACACCAAACCCTTTGGGGACACTGAGCACTTTGGCGACACTGAAAGCCACAGCAGCTTTAGGGACACTTGAGAGCACTTTGGGGACATTTAGAGCACTTTGGGGACACAGAGCACTTTGGGGACACTGAGAACACTGTGGGGACACTGAGCCCTTTGGAGACACTGAGAACTTTGGGGATACAGAGAGACCTTTGGGGACACTGAGAGCCCTTTAGGGACACCAAGTCACAACAGCTCTGGCGACACTGAGCCCCAACAGCTCTGGGGACACGGACCCCTTTGGGGACACTGAGCCCTTTGGTTTCGCCAAGCACTTTGGGGACACTGAGAGCCTTTTGGGGACACCGAGCGCTTTGGGGACACCCAGTCCCGTGGCCACAGCCCAGGCAGGGGTTGGGGTTGGGGTCTCCTCCCCTGGGGACAGGAGCTGCCACCACCAGCCCTGGTGTCACACTGGGACTGGGAAGGGAAGGAAGGGGAATTGCCCAGGTCACGGAATAACAGGTTTGGGATGGATCACACAAATACCAGAGGTTTGGGATGGATCACACAAATTCCATAGGTTTGGGATGGATTGTGCAAATTCCATAGGTTTGGATCACACAAATCCCAAAGGTTTGGGGTGGATCACACAAATCCCAAAGGTTTCAGATGGATTGTGCAAATTCCCTAGGTTTGGGATGGATAACACAAATTCCATAGGTTTGGATCACACAGCTTCCACAGGTTTGTAATGGATTGTGAAAATGCCAAAGGTTTGGGATGGATCACACAAATTCCACAGGTTTGGATCACAGAACTTCCATAGGTTTGGATTGCACAAATTCCCTAGGTTTAGGATGGATTGCACAACTTCTATAGGTTTGGGATGGATCACACAAATCCCAAAGGTTTGGGGTGGATCACACAAATTCCATAGGTTTGGATCACAGAACTTCCATAGGTTTGGAATGGATTGTGCAAATCCCAAAGGTTTGGATCCTACAACTCCTCCAGGTCTGGACTGGACCCACAGCTCCCATTGGGATTCCCGGGAGGAACCTCCCTGGGGTCCATGCATCCCATGGGGCCGATCCTGCCCCGTTCCCCATTCCCAAAACGCACCAGTGAATGGGGAATTCTGGGATCACAGCCAGGGAATCCCCCAAATCCGAGTTTTCCCTGGATATCCCGTTTGGGATGAGCTTTGACCCCATTCCACAAGGCCCTTTCCCAATTAACATCCAAATTCCAGCTCTCCAACACAGGCCCTGGAAGCGGATTTGGGATATGGGACCGGTCAGAAGATGAAATATGGGATAAATCATGGCGGATTTGGGATATGGGATGACTCAGATGAAATATGGGATAAATCACGGCAATTTGGGATGTGAAACCGCTCAGATGAAATACGGGATAAATCATGGGGGATTTGGGATTTGAGACCACAGGGACCAAAGGCTACGAATCAGATTCTAAGGGTGATAATTAACGGGGATCTCCAACCCCATCCCCGTTTCTAGGCCATGGTGAAGAATTCCCAATTCCACCTTTAAGGCTCCTTCCAGCCCAAAGCATTCCCTGATTTTCCAGTGCCACCCCCAGAACATTCCCACTATCCCGAGCTGCTCCAAACCCCGTCCAGCCCAGCCTTGGACTCAGGAATCGTGGAACATTCCAGGTTTTCAGCCCTCAAAGCCATGACTCAGTTCCGTATTTTTTAGGGAAAATAGAGGGAATGCATGGAGCAGGGTGGGGTTCTGAGTTAGGGATTGGATTTGGGATGAAATAACCTGGAAATGGGGAAAAATCAGGGATTTTTAAATCCATATCTGGAGCTAAGAGATGAAATTCCATAAATTCCATAAATCCCCCTACTTATGGCAAAATCCCTCCTGCTTGAGCTCTGCTCTGGAAATATCCAAGGACATCCCAAATCCAGGGAAAGGCTGATTCCCACTGAGGCAACAATCCCAAATCCAGGGAAAGGCTGATTCCCACTGAGACAAGGATCCCAAATCCAGGGAAAGGCTGATTCCCACTGAGGCAACAATCCCAAATCCAGGGAAAGGCTGATTCCCACTGAGACAAGGATCCCAAATCCAGGGAAAGGCCGATTCCCACTGAGACAAGGATCTCAAATCCAGGGAAAGGCTGATTCCCACTGAGGCAACAATCCCAAATCCAGGGAAAGGCCGATTCCCACTGAGGCAACAATCCCAAATCCAGGGAAAGGCCGATTCCCACTGAGCCAAGGATCCCAAATCCAGGGAAAGGCCGATTCCCACTGAGCCAGAGATCCCAAATCCAGGGAAAGGCCGATTCCCACTGAGCCAAGGATCCCAAATCCAGGGAAAGGCTGATTCCCACTGAGCCAGAGATCCCAAATCCAGGGAAAGGCTAATTCCCACCGAGTCAAGGATCTCAAATCCAGGGAAAGGCCGATTCCCACTGAGACAAGGATCCCAAATCCAGGGAAAGGCTGATTCCCACTCCCCTTTCCCAGCTGTTGCCAGTTTTCCAGGAGGTGGGAGTGGAAGGATCTCCTGGTTCTCCCAGCGTGGGGCCTCTCAGATGGAGGGAATTAAGCCAGGCCTAAGCGGTTGCAGGTTTGGGAGCCGAGACAATCGGGAGCGAATTTCCAGTGGGGAATTCCCGGCCCCCAGGAGCGCACGGATTAATCGGGAGATGCGGTTGTGAGCACCGGCCTTTTCCTGTGCCCCAGGAAAACACAAACCCATTTTCCATGGATCAGCCCCAATGAATCCCAGACCAGAAAGGCGGAGATGTGGGAAAGGGGGGCCAGGAACCGATCCCTGCTCTGATCCATGGAAATCTCCCATGGAATATCTCGCGTTCCCTGCAGGGAATTCAGAGATTTCTCCACCATCCATGAGAGATTAGAGATGGGAAAGGAAGGGAATCACTTCCCAAATAAAATCCCATACACGGGAGAGTGGGAAAACCCAGGAGGTGCAGAACTTGTGAATCCCCAGATCCCAAATCCCTCCAGCTCCTCCTCAAATTCCCCCTCAGCTTCCAGAACTCCCCAGAGTGAATCCGAACCCGTTTCTCGCCCTTTGATCCCCGAGACTCCACTCAAAGGTGGGTTGGAAATGTGGAGGAATTCCAAAAGACACAAAATTCCTTCAGGGGGACACAGAATTCCTTCCAGGAGCCACAATTCCTTCTGGAACTGGGAGCTCCCAGTGGGACATGAGGTGGAACCTCCAGGTTTTCTTTCCCTCCCATACAAAAATCCCAAATATTTTCCCCTTTTTCTGGGGTGCAGAGCCCCACACCCCACTGAGGATGTGCTGCTGACACTCCCAGATTTTCCAGCTGCCCCCATTTCCCTGGAACACTTCCCAAAGTCTTTCCTTTCTGCCCCAAACCACAAATTGCCCAATCCCAGGTGGAATAAACCTGGGAACATCTGCCCCAGGGATTCCCAGTGGTGCCAGCAGCCTTTAATCCCGGTTTTTTGGGTTAACTGGGATGTGGCCTGGAGCTCTTTGGGGCCCTTTTCCAGCATCAAAGCTCACGTTTGTGATGCTGAACCTGGAAATCTTCAAAACGTTTTTGTAAGTTAAAATTTTTGGGGGAGAAAAAAGAGAAAAAAGGAGATACCAAAAGCTCTGAAGTTTTTGAGGCATTTTTTTGGGGAATGTGCTTTGATTTTGGGGTTTAATGGGAATAAAATTCCCTCCTCCTCCTCCTCTCTGCACCCCCGATGGAATTTTTGCTGCCAACAGGAGCTGGGAGAAGCAAACTTGGCATAAATTGTCCCAGAAAACAAGTAAATAATGGCCCTTTGCTCTTCCCACTGGGAATGCTGGCTGGAGCTGGGAATGGCTTCATGGCAGGGCCCCGTTCCCTCCCCGGGAGCAGAGGTGAGCCCTCAATTGTGTCTTTAATTAATTAATTAAGGGCAGAGCGAGCTGAGCTTTGCTCGGAGCGCTGGAACCCAGCTGGGGGCAGCAGCCTCTTGTTTGATGCCAGGAATATTCAGGAAGGAGCTCCAGGCCCTGCTTGAATATACCCCCAAATCATCCCGAAAAATCCCAATTTTGGGGAGTTCGGTGCCTTCCAACAACTCCAGGGGGGTCCCTCAGCTTTTCCCGGGATTTTGGCTCTTCCTGGCAACACGGGAGGAGGTTTTGGGAGCTGATTCCTGGAATTCTTCTTAGCAGGCTGCCCCAATCCCTAAAATGCTGCTTACACCGGGAATCCTCTCAGGGACGGGATGGGATGGGATGGGATGGGATGGGATGGGATGGGATGGGATGGGATGGGATGGGATGGGATGGGATGGGATGGGATGGGGTTCCTTGGGATAAAGCCGCCCACAGAGCTAAGCCTTGGCAGGCTGAGCTTTATTCCCAGGCTTTTCCTGTGAGCTGATTTTCCTCCCAAATCTCCAGGCCTGTGCCCCACCTTTGGGTAAAATCCTGTGGGTGCCGCGGGAATTTGGGAATTTGGGAATTTGGGAATTTGGGGATTTGGGGATTTGCCACTCTAAATGTGCCAGGTTTTGGAAGGGAATGAAAAGCTGGGGATGGGGTCCCGCTTCAGGGATTCGTGCATGAGGTTCTGGCCATGGCTTTGCTGCTGGAATTCCAGGAAAACCTTGGGAAAGCAGCTTCCCTTGGGTTATCCCTGGCTTTTCCCTGCTCTGGGGGCATCCCATAAATCCAGGGAATTTCAGCCCCAAAACCCAGGGAAATTCCATCCATCCATGGATCCATCCATCCATCCATCCATCCATCCATCCATCCATCCATCCATCCATCCATCCATCATCCATCCATGGATTCCTTCCATCCATCCATGGATCCATCCATGGATCCACCATCCATCCATCCATGGATCCATCCATGGATCCACCATCCATCCATGGATCCATGGATTCCATCCATCCCTCCTCTCCCAGCACAAGACCACAGATTTATTCCCTCTGCTTTTTGTCTAAAATGGGAATTTCCAAGCAGAAGGCAGTGGGATTTAATGCCTGGAGATTCCATAACATTTTGTGGATTGGAACCTCTCTTTTCCCCCTCATTCCCAGGATTTTTCCACAGCCGGGATTTTTCCATATCCAGGGAATTTAATGGATCTACTTTAGCTTGTGCTGAATAAGGAATTCCATCTGCTAACTCCAGATACTGATTTTTTTCATTAAAAATCCTGATTTTTTTTCCCTGTCCCCGGGTTACTTAATCCCTAATTTAGTCTGGGTTCTTCTGGCCTGGCTGGGATTCCAGGCCAGGAATGTGGCCCTGGCCCTGTGTGGTGGCCCTGGATAAATCCCAGCCATCAGGAAGAGCTGACAGCACCTGCTGGGCTGGGATCGGCAACAAGTGATAACCCCTGGAGCAGCAAAATGGGATCCAGGATCGGGGAATCAGCCGGGAAAACGCTCCTCGGCTTTGTGGGAGCTCCTGTTTCATTTTTTTAGGATTACTTCCCCTCTGAGAGTGAGAACAACCCCAAATCTGGGGATTTTTCATCACCTCAGCCCAGCAAAATGGGATCCAGGATTGGGGAATCAACCTGGAAAACACTCCTTGGGTTTGTGGGAATTCCTGTTTCATTTTTTTTTTAGGATTATTTCCCCTCTGAGAGCGAGAACGACCCCAAATCTGGGGATTTTCTGTCAGCTCAGCCCAGCAAAATGGGATCCAGGATTGGGAATCGGCCTGAAAAATGCTCCTCGGCTTTGTAGGAATTCCTGTTTCCTTTTTTGGGGGGTTATTTCCCCTCTGAGAGTGAGAATGACCCCAGATCTGGGGCTTTTTTGTCGCCTCAAAAACGGGATCTTGGATCACGGGATCAGCCTGGAAAAGAGTCCCTGGCTTTGTGGGAATTCCTGTTTCTTTTTTGTGGGAATTCCTGTTTCTTTTTTGGGGGATTTTTCTCCCTCTGAGAGCGAGAACAACCCCAAATCTGGGGCTTTTTTGTCCCCTCAGCCCCTTATTTGTGACACTCTCAGGCAAAGGCACCTCCTGAAAACCCCAGAAGGAAATAACCCAAATATTCCTGCTCTGGGAGGGCTGGAAATGATCCCATGTCCAGCCAAAACCTGGGAAAACTGGGGCAGTAAAGTCAGTGGGATCTCACAGAAAATTCAGGATGTGTTTGCTCAAAGGGTTATTAATTAATTAATTACTTAATTAATTAGGTTTTCCCATTCCTCCCCAAACGAGGGGTTGGGAATGCGCTCAGCTTTATCCCAGAGCAATCCAACCTTGGCATTGTCCCTTCTGGGGAGGTGGCACCGCTTCCAGAGCCCTGCTGAGGGTGGGAATTCCATCCCAAAGCTCACCTCGGGATAGGGATTGGGATGGCAGGGCTGACCCCAAACCCAGCTCCCTGCATTCCCTACAGAGAGGATCCCCCAGAGATTCCCCAGTCCCCAACATTTCCCTTTGCCCAGCATTTTTTCCCCCTTGGGTTGGTATTTTTCCCTTTGGTTGGTGTTTTCCCCATCTTCTGTGTATTTTCCTCCTTTTCCAGGTGTTTTTCCCCCTTTTCCAGGCGTTTTTCTCCTCCCTGCTGCCATTTTGGGGTATTTTTTGGGGTTGTTAATTCCATCAGTTCTGCCCCTGCGGCTCCGGCCCCACTCCTGGCCCCTCTCCAGGAGCTCCTTTGGGAAGCTCCAAGTCTGGATTTGGGGTCAGGAATTGGATCAGCCCCCCAAGGGAGCCCTGGGACAGTGGCTCCAGGTCCGGTGGGGCTGGAAAAGGGGGAATTTGGGGATTTTTTTGGCATTCCTTGGGGCTGGAAAAGGGGGAATTTGGGGATTTTTTGGCATTCCTTGACCCCCCTGGTGCAGCACTCGGAGCCGTCTCTGGTTAAGGACTCTGAGGAGCCATCTCTGCGAAATGATCCCAAAAAATCCCTCCCCAGGGGGAGGTGTTCCAAAAAATTATCCCCAAAATCCCTCCCTGGGGGGAGGTCACACCCCCAAGTGCCAGTAGGGTCCCCTGGGATGGGATCCATGGGATTGGATGGGATTCATGGGATGAGATCAATGGGATGGGATCAATGGGATGGGATGGGATCAATGGGATCCATTGGATGGAATTAATGAGATCAGTGGGATGAGATTAATGGGATGGGATGGGATCAATGGGATCCATGGGATAAGATAGGATCAATGGGATGGGATCAATGGGATGGGATTGGAATCATGTGATGGGATCCATGGGATATATGGGATCTATGGGATCCATGGGATGGGATCCATGGGATGGGATCAATGGGACCTATGGGATCCATGGGATGGGATCAATGGGATGGGATGGGATGGGATCCATGGGATGGGATCAATGGGATCTATGGGATCCACGGGATGGAATGGGAACATGGGGACTGTGGTGCTTGGCTGTGGGAATTGCACTGGGAATTCTCTGCCCTCACCCTCACAATTCCCTCCCTGCCCGGGTGTTTTTTGGGATCTGCACCCCTGGAAGTTGTTCCAAGGGCCAAGGAGGTGACAAAGTCACCCTTTCCCTGCTTTTCCCCCTCTTCAGACAGCAAAACCCTCCCAAATCCCGAATCTGAGCCCCTCCACTGCAAACACTCATAAGACACCTCTCCTCTCCCAAAGCTTGGTCATTTTTGTCTGAATCAAATCAAATTAATTAAATTTTGTCTGAAGTGCTCACACAGCTCCTGGAAGTTTTCTGGGAGAAGCCAAAACTGCTCAGTTCCACCCAAATTTGTTCCCTCCATCTGGGCCAGGGTCCGGAGGGGCAAAATGAGGGGAACCAAAGAGGATTTGGGGACTTTTCCAGGTTTTCCATCCCCTGCCCCTCTCCATAGGATGCTCAGGAATTTTTTCCCTCCCATTCCCTCATCCTGGCAGCACAGGGCTGAGATCCAGGGAAAGGAAAGGGAAAAGTAAAATAAAATAAACCCTAAAATCAAATAAACCCTAAATTAAAATAAACCCTAAAATCAAATAAACCCTAAAATCAAATAAATCCATCAAAGCCTATTAAGGGGAATTGTTCTGTGCAAACCTAGTTGACCACGAGGGATCTCCAGGACAGGCAGGGCCATGAATTGTGAAATGGGAAAAGGGAAAGGGGAGAAGGGAAAGGGAGAGAGGGGAAAAAGGGATGGAGGGGAAGGAAAAAGGGGAGGAAAATGGTCAGGGGGGAAAGAAAAGGGAAAAGGGGGAAGGAAATGGAGAGAGGGAAGGAAAAGGGACAGGGGAAGGAAAAAGTGAAGAAAAATGAAAGGGGAAAGGGGGAAGGAAATGGAGAGAGGGAAGGAAAAAGGAAAAGGGGGAAGGAAAAGGGAGAGGGGAATGAAAACGGAGAGAGGAAAGGAAAAAAGGGGGAATGAAAATGGTCAGGAGAGGAGGAAAAGGAAAAAGGGATGGGAGGAAGGAAAAGGGAGAGGGGGAAAGAAAAAAGAAAAAGGGGAAGGAAAGGGGAGAGGGGGAAGGAAAAGGGACAAGGCAAGAAAAAAGGGAAAATGGGGAAGGAAAAGGAGAATGAGAGAGAGGAAGGAAAAGCAGGGAGGAAAAGGAAAGAAGGGAAAGAAAATGAGAGAAGGGAAGGAAAAGGAGAGAGGGAAAGGACAGGGACAGGAGGGAAGGAAAAGGAGAGAGGGGAAGGAAAGGGACAGGAGGGAAGGAAAATGAGAGAGGGGAAGGAAAAGGAGAAAAGGATGGAAGGGAAAGGAAAGGTAAGGAAAGGAAAAGGAAAGGGAAGGAAAAGGAGAGAAGAGAAGGAAAATGAGAGAGGGAAGGAAAAGGGACAGGAGGGAAGGAAAAGGAAAGAAGGGAAGGAAAAGGAGAAAACGAAGGAAGGGAAAGGAGAAGGAAAAGGAAAGGGAAGGAAAAGGAGAGAAGGGAAGGAAAATGAGAGAGGGAAGGAAAAGGGACAGGAGGGAAGGAAAAGGAGAGAGGGAAAGGAAGGGAAAGGAAAAGGAAAATGAGAGAGGGAAGGAAAAGGAAAGAAGGGAAGGCAAAGGAGAAAAGGAAGGAAGGGAAAGGAGAAGGAAAAGGAAAGGGAAGGAAAAGGGCCAGGAGGGAAGGCAAAGGGCCAGGAGGGAAGGCAAAGGAGAGGAGGAAGGGAAGTTGGGGGTTTGTGGGGCACGCCCGCTGCCCAGAAGGAGCCGAGCGCAGCATATGGCGCAGAGAGCCGGGCCGGGGGGGCACAGCAGCCCCCCCGGGCGCCGGGGCTGTAAGGAGCTATTTATTCCTCCCCCTGCAGATGTCCGTGAATGCGGCAGGAGCAGGGGGAGCAGATCTTTGGGCTCGGGGAGGGAGAAGCAGCGCTCCTTCCTTTTACCATGCTGTTGTCTGGCTTGATCTTGTCACTCCAAAGGGCCCCATTCAGAGGTATTCATGCATCTGCCTCGGGGGGACAATGGCAGCTCAGTTTATAAACTGTCTGTCCAGTTGCCTGCGGCCTTTAGTCCTTTTGTTTTCGCCCCTCTTAATAAACTTTTTGGGGGAGTTCATCAATACGCTTGAATAGCTGATGTTCTCATTCTCAGGGAGGGGAAGAACAGAAGGGCTCGAAGGGTTTTTTTTTGGTTTTTTTTTTTTTTTTTATTTTTAACAGAGGTGGGGGTGGCGGTTTTTTTGCCCCTTAAAGGAGAAGCGAGGCTTGAAAAGCATCAGAATAAACCCGTTAAAATAAAAACAAAAAAACAAGACACAAACCCACAAAAAAAAAAAAAAAAAAAATTCGGAGTCCACCCCAAACAAAACCGGTATTGAAAAGGGACGGGGAAGTGCGCAACATTTAATTGCCCCCCAAACCCCACCCCAAAGAAATTTTCGTCCTGCCGGCAGAATTGAGACGATCCCCGACTAATTTTACAGCTCTGCCAATATCGCGGGCAGGGGGATTGGGAAGGAATTTCGGAGAGCAGCCTCATTTCCAGGGGATTTAGGGCCGGGAGCCGCCTCTGCCCTTTCCCCCTCCCGTCCCCCCTTCCCCGGCGCTCGCAGGAATCGCAGCCCGGCGGATCCATCCCCCCCCACACACGCCCCCAAATCTCCGGGAAGATCCCAAACCCCGAGTCCCCTCCGGAGCCCTCCCCTCGCCCGGCGCCTCCTTTGTAGCCGAGCCCGGGGCAGGGGGGGCGCGGGGCCGCCCCCATTTCCAAGGCACGGCCCCCTCCCCGTGCCGGCTCCCTCTGTCCTCCCTTGATTTCTCTTTTAAGAGGTTGATTTTCCTGGCAGCGCCGTCTCTCTCCCCGCGGAGGCCGCTCGGAGCGGGGCCGAGCCGCCCCCTCCCCAGCGCTGCCTCCCCGGGCAGCCCCCGGCGGCTCCCGCTCAGCGCTTCAAGGCCCTAATGAGTGTTGACAAGTTTAATGAGTTTGTTTTAAAGAGGAAAAAACTGGTCAAGTCGAGATTTCCGAGTCAAATCCATTAGGAGGATCCCATTGAAACCTCTCCCGGCGGCCCGGCCAGCGCGGGGGCAGCGCCCCAAAACGGGGAGGGGAGGCAGAAAAATCATCCCAATAAAACCCCAAAGCCAGCCCGGCGGCCGAAGGGGAGCATCCAGCGCCGCCAGAACCTGGCGGAACCTCCTCCTTTTTCTGGAGGAAATTTCATTAAAGCCCCCGCTGCGCCCCCCGCCCCCTTTTTCCCCCCGTTCCCCCCGGTTCCCCGTGCGCGAACAGCCCCGCGGAGGTCACGGCGAGTCAGGCAGTCTGACTCGGTGAACTCTGAGCCGGGCGAGCAGGGGAGGGAGAGAGGAGAGGAGGGGAGGGGGGGGTTCTCCTTTTTCAATTTCGCCACTTCCTAGGTCTCTCCATTGTTCCAATTCCAAACAGCTGCTGGTGCTAATCTTGCGCTTATTTGCAATCGGGGAGGAAGAAATACCCGCGCCCCCAGAGCGCGCCGAGATTGGCGCTGCCCGCAGAGCCCCGGGCCCGGGGGGGGACAAAGGGGAGCCGGGTGTTGAACTCGCTTTGACTCGGAGCCCTTCGGCTCCCCCAAAGCCCCAAAAATCTAAAAACGGGGCTCGCAGGTAGCGCCGCGCCCCTCAAAGCCCGAGCCGAGGGGGTTTTTTATTCTTCCCAAAGGTTAAACTCCTCCGTGCGCTCCAAGGCTGGGGGAAACAGAGCGGGGGCGAGCTGGGAGCCAAAGGAGCGGCCACAAAAGCCCGGTTGGAGGCGAACCCGGGGAGCTGCGCCCGCCAGGGCTTGGCTCGAGCTGGCTCCGGAGGATTTTATTATTTTTAAGCCGTTATTAAGAGGGGATGGAGAAATTAAAGGGCTGCAGGAACCTCGTGCCAGAGGAACCATCCCGCTGGCACGTGTGGAGGTGGGGGAGCCCTGCCCCGCTCGGGCGGCGGGAGATCCTCTTTAACTCATTTATTGCCCTAATTAACAGGGCCAGGGGTGCCGGGAAACCATTCCAGGCCCCTGGGCACCCCGAGGGAGGGCAGGGAATCACCCCTGAGCAGCAGAACCCCCCGGGAACCCAAAGCTCTGCCAAGAACCTCCAAAGCCGGACTCCCCAAATTGCCGGGGGCGGTGCCACGCGTGTCGGGGCCGCTTTTTGGGGGGGTTCCTGGCGTGCCGGGGGGAGCCCATCAGCCGCGGCTGGTCCTGCCCGGCCCGCAGCCTCTCGGGGCCTTTATTGGTTTACCGAGGTGTTAATCCGCTCACAATCGAGTTGTCTGACCACGGAGCCCCGTCTCTATTCTTGTTTACATCTAATTACGGCGCTGGAACGCCACTTCCCTTCCCACCCTCCCTCTCCCGCAGATGCCAGCTCCCATCCCAGCCCTTTCCAGCAGGTAAAACCCCCTCGGAGGATGATTCCGGCCGCCAGGAATTTCCCAGCGCTGGGAAAAGGGACTTAGGCAGAGCACGAAGGGGTTTGGGCACCCAAAAAATTCTCAGCACCCCCCAGCGAAGCCGGGTTTGGGGGCACCTCGTGGCTCCCGGTGGCAGCGGCATCCCCGAGCTCTGCTTAATTCAATTAATTCAATTAAAGGCCCTCACCCCAGGAAGCGGCCGGAGCCGCGGCCGGGCTGGCCGGAGCCGCGCTAACAAAGAGCTTTTGAGCGCGGAGGGCGCGGGGACCCCGCGTATCCCCCGCACCGGCGGCTCCGGGGTTAAACCCGCAGCGAGCTCCGCGCCTTGGCTGCGATAGCGTCTCAGCCCTGGGGCCATTCCTCTAAATCAATTTTCAAAACAATCAGTTTAGGGGCTTTTAATTAAGCTTTAAACCGGCGGTTAAAAATAGCAGTTTACTTCTTTGGGATGCAAACGAGGCGAGCGTAAAAATAAATCAGAGAGACGGGGCCCGCTGCCTTTTGGGATTCGGGGAGACGCAGATTAAACACGTCCCAAGATTACAAGGATTTTTTTTCCCCCCTTTCTTTTAACACTTATTCTCTCTCGCAGCAGCTGCTCTTTCCCTGCCAGGCACCGAACTGTCCACGGCACCGGGAACGCGGCGCCTTTTCCCAAAGCAAAGGTGGAAAACCCAAAGCTCCGCAGCCCCATCCCAGCTCAGCCTCCTGCTGAGGTTCAGCACCTTTCCCTCCGCACCATCAAACGCAAATAATAATAAAATTTAATTTTTTACAATTTAAAAATAATTAAACTCCTGCTCTCCGGCTGTGTTGATGGCAAGGAGGAAAATCCTCCGAGCGCCGCGAACCCAACCCGCTCCCCGCCAGGATGAATTTCGCTTAAAAAGCTGAATTTAGGCTCCTTTGTAGCTTTCGAACGGGTGATGCAGGTTCTGCCCTCCCTGCCGGCCTCTCCCTTTGTCTCGGAGCCTCTCGGCCCGGCCCCAGCACCTTTAAACCCCTTAAACCGGAGCGGTTTTGGGGCAGCTGGGCCGGGCGCGGCTGAACCGCGGCTCCTCGCCCCAAAAGCGGCTCCTTCAGGCCCCGCTGCGCCGCCTTGATTAAAGATTAATTAAGAGCGGCGGGATTCCTTCGGTGCGGATTTCTCCGCAGGTGACCCCGGCATCGCTCCGGGCCGGGCTGAGCGGGCCCTGTTGGGTCTGGAAACGGCGCTGGGGAGCGGCTTCTCCTCCCCGCCGGCCCCACTGAGGGTCTCACCCCTTCCCCTCGCTCCAAAACCCCAATTCCCATCCCGAATTCCCCGGCTCCGCCGCCGAGACGTTGACCCGGCTTGGGGACAAAATCGGGGTCCGGGCGTGCTCCAGCAGCGAGGCTGGGGCGGGGATTTCCCCCGGCCCCCCCAAACTTTGGGGCGAGGCTCTCGTGGGGTCACAGCGGGCGGGGTGGGGGCTCCCGCACCATCCCCGCGCCCCCAAGGAGCGCGGTTTGGGGTTTTTTGGGGAGGTTTTCCTTTTTCCCCCCTCTCCCAACAGGAGGAAAGCGCCGAATTCCTCGTGGCGACGGACAGAGAAGATCTTTTAAAAAATTCAAATGGCACCATCAGGGGGAAAAAATTAAATTAAAAAAAAAAAATATGAACAGGGGATGAGAGAGAGAGCGGGACGGGAAGGGAGAAAAACCTTTCCCAGATGGATCCGACCCTCCCCAACCTCTCTCCCGTCCCTTCCGCGCTACTTTCAGGCACTTTCCGCCGCTTTTTTCCGCCGCCGCTTCCCCGAGCATCCCCCCCCTGCTCCCGGAGCGCCTTCCCCCCCTTCAGATCTCAGCGTGTTTGCTCTTGACTTCATCCACTAAGTCAATAGTTTGGAGATGCCCTCATCCTCAGAGGCCCGAGCCCCCCGTGTCCCCTCCCTGTTTTCTGCGGCGGATAATGGCAGCCTTTTGTCGTGTAATCAAGCTCCCGAGGGGTTGGGAGACAGATATAGATTCTTGGCATTTGTCGGTGAAAATGAAAGCTGGATTAGGCAGAGGCGGCTGCACACTCCATGGTAAAGGACAACAACTATTCCCCCATTGAAAGTCCCATTCTGGTTTGGTTATTTTATCTCTAAAAGTTGTTTGTATTTCTAAAGTGGCCATTGAGGCACTTAGAAAGTGTAGCAAGCTGTAAAGCCGCGCTCGCCATGAAAGGCGGGCGCACAAAAAGGAGCGGGGTTAAGGGGAGAAAACAGAGCGGGGAGAGAAAAAAAAATAAAATAAAATAGACGGGAGAGAGGAGGGGGGGCGGCAAAAGAGTTTAAAAAGATCAAATTCGACCTGGGGAAAGTTTAAAATCGCCCAGAAAACACGCGGGGCTCCGGCAGCCCCAGAGGAGCGAGGCTGCTGCGCCGCTTTTCCCTTCCCGGCCGGGCAGGGGGGAAAATCACCCCAATATTTGGGGTTCCCGGCGGATTTGGGGGCGCGGGGATGGTTTTGGCTCTCGTGGTTGAGCCCCGATCCCAGCGCTGGGGTTTTTTATCCCTTGGGGATGATTCCAAACGAGGAATTCCCACTTTACTCCCTGGCAGGGCTCGGCCGAGCCGGGCAAAAGTTGGGGAATTTCTCCCTCTCCGCTCCGTGAACCTGGGAACGTTTTCCCTCGAGAATGGCGAAGATTCAGGAGTTCTTTTTTGAGTTATTTTTAAATCATTTCACCCAAAAAAAAAAACAAACATCCCTTGGGTTTCACCACCCGAGGTTGCGCCGGCTCTTCCTCTTTCCAAACCCCTCCCGCTGTGAATTTGGGACGGCAAAAAACCGCCCGGTTGGGTTTGTTTATTTAAACAACCCCCTCCAAAAAAATCAACAAACCGGCAAAACAAACCGTCTGTCAAAGCCCGCAAACTTTCCTCCTCCTTTTGCCGAAGTTTTCGGGCGTGGAAATCGCCGCGATCCCGCTGCGAGCCCCGCGCGGGGGAGGGTTTGAGGCTGGAAGGAGATTAAGGGGAAAAAACTCCGGGAAAATAAAGCAGCGGAGCAGCCAGGTACAGCCCAAATATCCGCATTCCCGGGGAAGGGAAGGGAAGGGGGGGGTGGGAGGAAAAAAAAAGCTTCAAATAGCTCAATTTGCTGCTTTTCAGCATCAAACGGCATCTTCTGCGGGAGTGGGGACGGAATTTCAAAATAATTAAGTCGCCGCACGGGGAAAAAAAAGAAAAAAAAAAAAAAAGAAAAAAAAAATCACGAATCCCTCTGGAAAACACCGGCGAGATAAAAATGTATAAATAAATAGAAATATTCCTAAAATCAGCACGGCCGCCGCTCCCCGGATGGTTTAGGGCCCTGCAGAGGCTCTGGTCATTAATTGAGGCTCCCCAGGGCACTTCGGGGCGGCGGAGTTTGCTTTGCCCCATCCCATGTGCGGGGCCCGATTTAAACATCGCTGTGCCCTGGGTGTCCCCTGGGTGTCCCCCGACACTGAGGTGTCCTTTGCACCCTCACCCTCTGTTTCCTGCCTTTAAAAACGCCCAAAGACCCCAAATTAATCGCGATTAAAGCGCCCGCGAGGCTCCGCGCGGGTGGATTTTTCTCCTGGAAAAACCCAAATCCTGCAGAGCTCTGGGAGTTCCCCGGGTGGTTTCAGGAGCTTTCTCCCAACTCCGAGCCAGCCCAAAACCACCCGGGTGCTTCCAGCTCCTCTCCGAAAGGAGCCGCTCCAAAAGCGGCTGCTGGAATCAACTTTCGCCCCTTAATTCCCAATAAAAATGCAAATCGGCGCGTCCCGGCCGCGGGAATAAAAACAAATGAAATAAATTCAATAAAGGACGGGGTGGCCCGGCGCGGCCGAGCTGGGGAAGGCAGCGGGGCAGGGGCGGTTTGGAAAATCGGAAAATCGCTTTTTATTCCCCCCCACCTCGGGTTTGGGCACGGCGGTTCCACCCCCGCCCCCTCTCCCGGAGATGTCCCCGGGTCGCTTTGATCCGGGGCTGGGGACAAAGGCGGCTCTGAGGGTCGGGGCCGGGGCTCCCTCGGGGCCGGGCAGCGCTGCCCGGGGTCAGCCGGGGGCTCCTTCCAATTTTAGCACCAAAAAACCCCCGAGGGGAGCGCGGGCAAAACCGAGAAGGGATTTTCCTTTTCCTTTTCCTTTTCCTTTCCCTTTCCCTCCCTCAGTCGGGCAGGGCCGGGCCTGGGGCAGGGGGCAGCGGGAAGGGGGAGAGGAAGGGAATGGGGGTAAAAATAGCGCTGAGCCCCCCCAGAAACATCCCCGGGGTGAGGGAGCGTCCTTTGGGATAAATGAGTGTCCTTTTGTAGCAATGAGTGTCCTTTGGGATCAGGGAGGGAGCCTTTTATATCAAGGATCATTCTTTGGTATCAAGGCTCATCCTATAGGATCAGGGAGCGGCCTTTGGGATCAGGGAGCATCCTTTGGAATCAGGGAGTGTCCCCTGGGATCAGGGAGTGTCCTATGGTATCAGGGAGCACCCTTTGGTATCGGAGCACCCTTGGAGGGGCAGAGCAGAATCCCTTGGTGGGGCACAGGAGGACCCTTTTGGGGCAGAGGATGAGCCCACAGTGGGGCAAGGGGACCTCAGCTTGTGGGGCAGTGGGACATCCCCCAGTGGGGCAGGGGACACCCCAAATGGGGCAGGGACACTCTTCTGTCCATGGGACTGGGGACATTCCCTATGGGGCAGGGGACAGCCCTCTATAGGGCCGCAGACACCCCAATATGGGGCGGAGGTCATCTCTCTGTCTATGGGGCAGGGGACGCCTCTCTGTGGGGCAGGGGGCACTCCGAGTGGGGCAGGACAGAGGCAGGGGACGCCTCTCTCTATGGGACAAGGGACACCTCTATGGGGCAGGGGACAGCCCCAGTGGGACAGGACAGGGACAGGGGACGCCTCTCTCTGTAGGGCAGGGAACAGCCCCTATGGGGCAGGGGACACTCCCTGTGGGACAGGGACACTCTGTGGGAGGGGGGACACCTGTCTGTGGGGCAGGGGACAGCCCCTACGGGACAGGGGGGGGACAATCCCATTCCGCCCCTGTGGAGCCCCAGTTTTCCCTCGGTTCCCCGAATCCCCCTGGGATCACTCCCGTGCAGGGGAGGCAGAGGAGCATCCCTGGGCAGGGACATTCCCACCCCTGCCCCGTCCCTCCCTCTCCCGAGGAAAACCTGGCTGGGCTCTTTGGGAATTCTTTCCCAGCATTTCCCTGGGAAAAGCCAAAACCCAACGCTCCCAAAACCTCCGCGAGCCCAAAAGCTCTGGGCGGCCACGGATTTCATCAACCAGAGAGCCCCGCCCTGCCCCACCCTGCCCTGCCCCGCCCCGCAGAAGCAGAGATACAGAAATTCCAAATAATATCCCGAATTACATCCCAAATGATATCTCAATGCTATTCCCAGTGTTATTCCTAATGCTATCCCAGTGATATCCCAGTGCTATCCCAATTCTATTCCCAAAGATATCCCAATGCTATTCCAATTATATCCCAATTCTATCCCGGTTCTATCCCATGCTATTCCCAATCCTATGCCAAATGATATCCCAATGCTGTCGCAGTGCTGTCCCAATGCTATTCCCAATCCTATTCCCAGTGATATCCCAACGCTATTCCCAGCACTATTCCCAATGCTATCCCAGTGTTATCCCAACGCCATCCCCAATGATACCCCAATTATATCCCAGTGCTATCCCAGTGCTATCCAATGCTATCCCAATGATATCTGAACGCTATTCCCAATCCTATTCCCAATGCTATTCCCAGTGCTATCCCAGTGCTACTCCAGGTGCTATCCCAATACTATTTATTGCCAGTGCTGTTCCCAGTTATATCCCAGTGCTATCCCAACATTATTCCCAATGCTATCCCAGCGCTATTCCCAGTGCTATTTCCAATGCTATTCCCAATCCTCTTCCCAGTGCTATCCCAATGCTATCCCAGTGCTATCCAATGCTATCCCAATAATATCTGAACGCTATTCCCAATCCTATTCCCAATGCTATTCCCAGTGCTGTCCCAATGCTATTTATTCCCAACACCGTTCCCAGTTATATCCCAATGCTATCCCAACACTATTCCCAATGCTATCCCAATGATATCCCAATGCTAATCCCAACGCTATTCCCAGTCCTATTCCCAACACTATTCCCAATGCTATTCCCAGTGCTATCCCAATGATATCCCAATGCTAATCCCAACACTATTCCCAGTCCTATTCCCAACACTATTCCCAATGCTATTCCCAGTGCTATCCCAATTCTATCCCAACAATATCTCAATGCTATCCCAACACTATCCCAGTGTTATCCCAACACTATTCCCAGTGCTGTCCCAGTGCTATTTATTCCCAATGCTATTCCCAATGATATTCCCAGCACTATCTCAGTGCTATTCCCAGTGATGTTCCCAGTTCTATCCCAGTGATATCCCAATGCTATTTATTCTCAACACCATTCCCAGTGCTATTCCCAATGCTATCCCAATGATATCCCAATGATATCCCAGCGCTATTCCCAACACTATTCCCAGTGCTATCCCCATGCTATCCCAGTGCTATCCCCAGCACTATTCCCAATCCTATTCCCAGTGCTATCCCAATACTATCCCAGTGCTATCCCAATGATATCCCAGTGATATCCCGGTGTTATCCCAATGCTATCCCAGTGCTATCCCAGCGCAATTCCCGAGGGAGGAGCTGGCCCCCAGCCCGCGGTCGCTCTGTCGCTCCCATTCCCGTTCCCATTCCCGCTCCCGTTCCCTTTCCCATTCCCATTCCCGTTCATTCCCGGAGCCAGCCAAGCACAAAACGCGGCCTCAGATCGCGCGGTCCCGCCAGAGCCGCGGCCGCTAATTAACGGCGCGAGCCGCTGTAATGTGATGAACTTCCCTTTGTGGGGGAGCGCTCCCGATAAGGGAGAGCAGCCGCGATCAAAGGCTCGCAGCGGCTCCATTTCCTGCAGCCGCCGCCGCCGCTTTCCCTCGCCCGCCTCGCCTTTCCCTCGCCCTCGCGTTTCGCTCCCAGCCCCTGCTCGCTCTCCCCTCGCCAGAGCGTCCCGAGGGGATGCGGCTCCCCCGAGAGCTCCAGACCCTCCCTGGGGAGCTCCAGACCCTCCCTGAGGAGTCCCAAACTACCCCGAGATGTTCCAGCACCTTCCCGAGGAGCTCCAGACCCTCCCCGGGGAGTTACAAACTACCCCAAGGAGCTCCAAACTACCCCAAGGAGCTCCAAACCCTTCCCGAGGAGCTCCAAACTACCCCGAGGAATTCCAAACCCTCCCTGAGGAGCTCCAAACCCTCCCCGGGGAGTTCCAAACTACTCCAAGGAGCTCCAAACTACCCCGAGGAGCTCCAAACCCTCCCTGAGGAGCTCCAAACTACCCCAAGGAGCTCCAAACTACCTCGAGGAGCTCCAAACCCCGTCCGAGGAGTCCCAAGGGAATGCAGCTCCCCACGAGGAGTTCCAATCATCTCCAAAGAGCTCCAAACCCTCCCCAAAGAGTTCTGAACCCTCCCTGAGGAGTTCCAAACCCCCTCTGAAGAGCTCCAAGCCCTTTCCGAGGAGCTCCAAACCTCAGGGAGGAACTCCAAGCCCCCTCCAAGGGGATGCAGCTCCCCCCTTCCAAACCCCTTTCGAGGAGCTCCGAACCCTCTCCGAGGAGCTCCAAGCCCCCCCTGTTCCTCCCCACAGCCCCGAGGGCCGTTCAAGTGCACGGACCAGTCCCAGGCGGTGCCCCCGAGCTATCGCCACCACCACCATCATCATCATCATCATCATCATCATCACATCACCATCCCCATCATCCCCTGCCCCTCTCAAACCCGGCTCCGCTGGCGGCTCCCGCCCTCCCCGCGCGCCCCCGGCCCTTCCTTCCCCGCCTTGTCCCCAACTGCGGGTGACAAATGTCTTTATAAAGTGGCATTAGTGACATCCAACTCCTTTTGTGGCGCGGCCCCGCCGAGCGCCAGCCTCGGGATGAGTCGGGAATGAGGAGGAGGAGGAGGAGGAGGAGGAGGAGGGGTTCTGGGGAGGGGGATACCCCGAGCCTCCCTCTCCCCTGCAAAGCCGCAGCCCCATCCCAAGCTCTGCTCCCTCCCGGAGCTGCACCTGCGCCTTCCAACTCCTCCATCCCTGATTTTTCCTGGGATGAGGGGGCAGGAAGGGAGGAGGAGCCCCCCAAAATCCCAAAATTGGGGTTCTGCCTCCCTCCCTGCCCCCTCGGGGCCCCCCTTGCCCCGCTCGGATCCCTCCTTTCCTGACCCTCTCAGCATCTCCTCGACCCCCCAGAAACCCCAGAGCCCAAACCAGGCTGAAGTTCCGATTTAATACAAAATAAAATCAAATCCATTTCAAAGGCGACTAAAACCGCGTGAGGAAAGGGAGAGAAAAGTGGCAGCAGATTGAAACGGGCTTTTTTCCCCCACTTCTTTTTAAGAATAATGCCCATAAATACAGAATATCCGCAAAGCCAGGTCTGCAGAGGGGCCCTGATTCGCTTTATTTTTTTTTTTTTTTTCTTTTTCTCTTTTATGGCAAACGCAATTTTCCCAAAGATCCTTCACCCTAATGCCGGAGTCCCTCCCCGCTGTTGTGTGCGCTTTAAAACCCCGCCGCGGAAATTCCCCTGAAAAATTTGGAAAAAGCTTCTCGTGGGGGTGGAATTTGGGGAGTTCGGAGAGGGGGGGTGTGAAACGGCGGCGGAGGAGGGGGAGGAAGGGGAGGTTAATCCGGGTTTAACGCCGTGATGCAGTCGCAGGACCAGGGCTCGGCTGATTGTGTTATCTCTCCCCAACATTTGGGTCTCCCATATTTCACCCAGCCAAATAGCTGCGAGGGAAAAGTGCGTATGGAGGCACTCCTGACGCCTCAGGAAAATATGTTATTAATATCTAAATAACTTCCCAATACTGTCTCTAAATCTCCCCTTCGCCACTCCAGATGATGAATTCGTTTGAAGTGTTCTCCCGTCTCATCTTCGCTCTCTCTCTCCCCCTGCTTATTTTTTTTCCCTTTTTTTTTTTTTTTTTTTTTTTCCCATACCCAGGCTTATTTCAAACTGGTAAATATCTAATTCCTTTAACCACGCTGCAGACACGTCTCTCCCCTCTCCCGCGCGCAATTCCCGCTTGGAAAAATCCTCCACGGGAGAGCGAGACCCCAGCGCGGCCTGCGGCTGCTCCTCGAGATGATTTCGGGTTAAAAGCGGGGGTTTTTGGGGGAGATCTGTTTGTTTGCAGCAACCCCTGGATCACGCGTTCCCCTCTCAGCCTCTCCTGCCTTAATTCCGGCTCTGCCCCCTCCCTCCCGGCCCAATTAGGGCCCAAACCTGGGATTAGGACGAGACCTCCCCTCTTCCTTCCTGCGCTGCTCTATGGCGGCTCCATCTCCCCCCTTCGCCCCAAATCTGCTTCCTACCCGCCCTGGGTAATGGAATCACCCCCAAATTCTGCATTAAAACCTCTCCTACCCACCCTGGCTAATGGAATCACCCCCAAATTCTGCATTAAAACCTCTCCTACCCGCCCTGGGTAATGGAATCACCCCCAAATTCTGCATTAAAACCTCTCCTACCCACCCTGGCTAATGGAATCACCCCCAAATTCTGCATTAAAACCTCTCCTATCCACCCTGGCTAATGGAATCACCCCCAAATTCTGCATTAAAACCTCTCCTACCCGCCCTGGGTAATGGAATCACCCCCAAATCCCACATTAAATCGTCTCCAATGCGTTTCCTCTCCCCTGGCCGGGGTTCCCCACCTGTCTCTGACCCCGAGATTTCCCTCCCCATTCCCCCCGCTCCAGGACGGATCCTTTTCTTCTCCCCCAAAAAGGGGGGGGAGAGAGGGAAAAGCCCCCAACCCCAGCCGAGCCCCGGCTCTCCAGCACCTCCCCGACATTCCCTCGCTCCCTGCCGTACAGCCGAGCCCCGCTCGCCGCATCCTTGTCTCAAGTTTGTTTTTTCAAACGCCTCGTGTTCGATTATTCCCGTTTATTCCCCTCTCCAGCCTTATCTCTCCTCCTCTCTTCTCTCCTCCCCGTCACACTCGATTTAGGCAGGAGTTTATCTTGCGAACATTTGCCGACTTTGTTTATGTAGCCCAGGTTCCCGTTCCCAAAAGCCACTGTTTGCCTTTGTAATTGTTATCTGTGTTTATTGTTGTACCTCATTTGTCTCAGCTTTTTTTGTGACATGTAAGCTCCGTGTGCGCCCGCATCCAGCCCCCCCTCCTCCCTCTCCCTGCATTTTTTTTTTTTTATTCCTCTTCCCCTCTCTTCCCTCTCCTCTCGGCCTGAAATATGCACAGAATAACTCAGCCTAAAGCCAATGAATTGCTTGACACCTCCCTATCTCTTCTCCTGCCCCCCATTATTAGAGCTGATCCCGCTCGCAACACTCACAAATCCCGCCTGGGCTCTGTTTGATTAGATTGCCAACCTTTGGTAATCCCTTGATTTGATGAAGTGTCTGCTCGCGGCCCCCCCCGCGCTTCTAAACACACATTTACCGAGGAGCCGCGTGTTGGTTTTTAAACCCGCGCCGATTGTTTGCCGATAAATCGGCCCCGCAGCCCCGCTCCGCTCCCCCGGCTCGGGGAACAAAGCCCGGCCCAGCTCTGGGGGTTCCCCCTTCTCTTTCCGCTCCTCCCGAGCTCCCTCAAATCGGCCGGGACCCCCCAAACCCTCCCCTCTCCTCTCGCTGCGGGCACCCAAAAACTCGGCGGGAGCAGCTCCCGGCTGGAATTGTCCCTGTGCCCCCTCCCGCACTGTTCCCCCCGAAATCAGAACCCCGACCCCGCCGCTGTTCCCCCAAAATCGGAACCCCGATCCAGCTGTTCCCCCAAAATCGGAACCCCGATCCCACCTCTTTTCCCCCCAAAATTGGAACTCCGATCTCGCTTCTTTTCCCCCAAATCGGAAACCCCCATCCCGCCGCTGTTCCCCCAAATCGGAGCCCCCGATCCTGCCTCTTTTCCCCCAAAATTGGACCCCAGATCTCAACTCTTTTCCCCTCAAAATAGGAGCCCCGATCCCGCCGCTTTTCCCCCAAAACCAGAGCCCAAATCCAGCTGTTCCCTCAAAATCGGAACCGAGATCCTGCCACTGTTACCCCAAAATCGGAACCCCCATCCTGCCCCTCTCCAGTTGCTCCCCCAAAATCGGAGCCCCGATCCTGAAGATCTGCCCCTTTTCCCCCCAAATCGGAGCCCCGATCCCGCTGTTCCCCCAAAATCAGAACCCCGATCCCGCCCCTTTTCCCCCCAAATCGGAGCCCCGATCCTGCTGTTCCCCCAGAATCGGCCGAGGGCACAAACTTGGGGGGCACAGTGAGGAGAGGAAGATGCCCTAAAAATCCGCATTTTCACCCCAAAACCAACACTTGGGGGTCCCTGCGAGCATCGCCCGCACCCCGCGGGGCTCCGGGGGTGGCAGCGCCCCCAATCCCCGCTGCTGCCCGGAATGGGGGGGACAGGTCCGGAATGGGGGGGACACACCAGAGACCCCCTCCGGGTCTGGCCTCCATTAATTCACTCCCCCCCCTTTTCTGAGCGGTGCCCCCCGAAATTTGGGGGTGCCCAAATTCCCCCCCCCCCAAGCGAGGGAGAGAGCGGCGCATCCCCTCCCTAATAAATAACAACAACCCCGAATCGTAATTATAATTATAACAATAATAAACAGCAACAACAACTCGCTCTTAACAAGGAGAGATATATATATATATAAATATAAAAATAAACATATATTAAAAAAAAAAAAAAAAAAAAAAACCCAAAGTGAAGCCTCATGAATATCCGCCCAGGGCTAGCTGGAGTGAGCCGTTTAAAGATGAAAGTGCAAAGAAATAAAGGCTCAATTTAATCTGCCTTAAAACCCTTCAACTTAACGTTTGTGCTGGGAACTCAGAGAGTGAGTACTGATTGGGGATAAATACATTTCTTAGCATGCCTTGGAGCTATTACACCCTTCTCCAACACAGCTCCCTATTCAACAGCCACAGTTTTCATTACCAGCTCTAATAAGTCTTAACATTATTAAATGCCAAGCAGACGATAGAAAGAAACAGGCGCAGGGTGGAAGCTTTCTTTCCCACTTAAAAAGAGAGAGCATTTAGGGCTGTCTTCCCCCGGCTCCCCGCGAGGAGAACCCGCCACGGAGCGCTTGGAAAAGAAAAAAAAAAAAAAAAAAAAGATTAAAAATAATATTAAAAAAAAAAAAAAAGAAAAAAGCAAACCCAAAGTTTTTCGCCCCTTTTCCCCCCGCAGCTCTCGGAGGGAGAAGTCGCGTTGGGCGCAGAAATTGAGAAAAAAAAAAAAAATTTCCCCCTCCCTCCCTCCTTCCATCCCTCCCTCAAGGCGTGCGAGGTTGGGTTGGTTTCGGTGGGAGCCACCTGGAAATGAGAATTGGGTGGAGGGAGAAACAGCTCTGAAGGGGTTTTAATTGCGGGGATGCAAAATCGCGGCGTTTGCCGGCAGAAATTGCGGGATTTTGGTGCAGAAATTGCGGTTTTTTCGAGCAGAAATCGCGGCTTTTTCGAGCAGAGATTGCGGGGTTTGCGTGCGGAAATTGAGGTTTTTTCGTGCGGATATTGAGGTTTTTTCGAGCAGAAATTGAGGTTTTTTTTCCCCCAGCAGAAATCGCGGCGTTTCCCAGCGCGCAGCCGCCGCCCGCCAGTGCTTTACAAGCGGCCTCATCAATTATCTTAATTGGGGCCATTAAAACTTTCCCAGGCGTTAAAATCCGCCGGGGCAGCGGGAAATTCGGAATTTCGGACGCTCCTTTTGGAGATGCGCAGGATCCCCCCCAAAAAAACCCCTCAAATTCACGCCGTTTTTAGGGGGGGATTTCCGCTCGGCGCGGCCATAAAAACCCGGGAATTGCGGAGAAATTGGGATTTCTGCGCGGGGCCGGGGGATTCTGCGCGCTCGGAGGGAGCGCGGCGCTCCACAGGCTCCGGCCGCGGGAATTTGCCCAAATTAGCCCCCTTTCATCCAGGAACGGGGGCTCGTGTTTGATTTGTCCGCGGCCTCACCCATGAAGGCAGAAGGGAGCGTTTTGTTTTGCCTCTTGACACGCACTTCTTGCGTGCTAATCAGGGATAAAAAGCTCCCCGCTCCTTCATTCTTATTTTTTTTTTTTTTTAATTTTTTTGTTGTTGTCGTTGTTTTGGGGGTGGCGACCGACGGCAAAATAAAAACCCAAAAACCCAACCCGCGCTTTCAAAAATAAAGATATTTTTCCCCAGCGGCGAGCCTGGATGAAAACACAACTTAACCCCCCCAAATCTCCTTTCCCCCCCCTCTAATAAAATTAAAAACACCCCGAAAGTGAGCGGGGGGAGCTTCTGGCGGACACAATGGCCCCGATTTGCAAATGAGCATCGCCCCTCTCCCAAATCACAGCAACATTTTGCAGCGTCCAACGGCTCTGCCTTTCTGCAGCAGCCGCTCCGATAATATTACAAAACTATCTAACAGCAGGGAGTTTTGAATAATTTATCTCCCTTTCTTCCCGTCCTCGGCCCTTTGTCCAAAAGTTTTTCTCCTCCTCGCGGAATTTTGAATGAGAATGGACGCGCCCTCCCTCCCCCATCCCTTTACTCCATTTTTAAGGCAGCCTCGGGTTTTTCCCCCTTTTCCCCCCCTTTCTTTTTTTTTTTTTTTTCTTTTCTTTTTTCTTTCTTTTCTTTTTTTTTTTTTTTCTTTTCTTTTCTTTTTTTCTCCGCTGTTTGCTTTTGTGGTCAGGAATCTTTTCCTTATAAAGCTTCAATAGACCCCAAGGTCTTTGTAAGTGAAGTTCATCTTCAAGGTTGGGAAAAGAGGAGGAAAAAAAAAAAAAAAGGGGGGGATCGGATCCTTTAAAAAAAAATAAAACAAAATCCCTTTTGTCACCTTCATTTCCAACTCCACTGATGGGGGCTCGGGGCAGCGTTTTCTACCCCAAAATTCCCCCCACGTGTCCCAAACTGGGGGAAATTCGGGTCTAGGGGAGAATCCCGCTCACCCCGACAGCGGCGATGCCACAAATCCCCCAAAATCTCAACTCCGGCTCAAGCCCAGCCCGTCCTCGCTTTGCACCAATTCGGGGGAAAACTGGAAAATCCCAACTCCCCTCTGCCGGGGATTCCCAAAATCGCCGTTTTCCCCCCAAAAATCACCGGTTTCCCCAAAAAAATCACCGTTTCCCCCCCAAAACCGCGCTCGTTTTATGCCCGACCGCAGCTGCTCCAAGCCCCCCTTTTTCCCTGCCGGATCTCACGGATGCTCCCCCAAAATTCCACCTTTTTTTTGTTTGTTTGTTTGGTTGGTTGGTTGTTTTTTGGCACCACGGCGCTGCCCGCACTCCAGTTCCCACCCCCAACCTCGCATTCCCAGCTGGGAAAAGTTGGAATTTTCCTGGCAGCGGGAGAGAAAACGCCGCGTTTGGGAGGCGATAACAGAGCCCCGCCACCGGCCTGGCTCGGAGCCTTCCCCCGCCTGCGCCGGGAGGATTTCCCTGGATCATTTTCCCTGGATGGTTTCCCCTGGATCATTTGGATCATTTTTCCCTGGATCGTTTCCCCTGGATGGTTTTCCCTGGATGGTTTTCCCTGGGTAATTTTTCCCAGGATAATTGGGGGGTGCGGCGCCGCTCCGGGGACCCCCCCGTGTCCCCTCGGAGCTGGCGGCTCCCGTCCTTAATTGATATTGATCGGCGCCATCGGTCACCTGTCAGCCCCGGTTCCAGGGGACCACTTAGGCGAAATCTGTTTAACAAATTCATTTACGAGGTGCCTCTCCCCCCCTCCGGCCATTCCCGGCCCTTTTTTTATGGATAATTGATCCCGAGCAAAGCACCGACAGCTCTTCCTCCTCCTGCCAGCCCCGCTCCCCGCAGGGATTTTTTTGGGAAGAGCCAAACCCGGCGGCTCTGGAGCCACCCCCGGCGGGCAGGGCCGTGTCCCCGCTGTCCCCCCTCCGGCGCAGCGGTACCTTTGTCGCCCAGGATGCCGTCGATGCTGTGCTTGGCCTTCTTGTCGCCGTCCTCCTCCTTCTTGTCGCAGTCCTCGTCCTCCTCCTTCTTGCCGAATTTGATGCGGAGCACGCGGCTAATCGAACTCACTAAACCTCGGACAGTCAAAGGCAGAAAGGCGAGTATAAGCTGCCTGCGAGGAGTGGGAACGGCCGGGAATGCCGCTCTTCTTCCCGTGGGAATGCACCTGCCACCATCGCCGAGCCCCCGCGATTCCCGAATTCCCCAATTCGAGCATTCCCAAATTGACGTCCCCACCCGAGCGCCACCGAGATGTCCCAAAGTCACCTCACAATTCCCAAATTCCCCCCAGTTCCCAAGCCGGGATGGAGCTCCGGGCCTGCTCTGGCCCCACAGAGCGGCCCCAAAACCCACAGGGACCTCAGAGCCGAGCCCCCGGACCCCAAACACGGCCCTGCAGGCAGAACTTTGGGCTCCAGCCTGGCTGCCCGTGGATCTCGGGATCTTTTGGGATATCCTGGATCTCAGGATCTAACGGATCTCTGGGTCTCTCAGGATATCCTGGATCTCGGGATCTCAGGTCCGCATGGATCTCTGGATCCATGGATCTAATGGATGCCTGGAGATTTCAGGGATCTCTAAATCTCGTGGATCTCTCTCTAAATGTCTTGGGATCTCCTGGATCTCAGGATCTCATGGATCCATAGATGTCACAGATCTCTGAATGTCTTGGGATCTCCTTGATCCCCGGATCTCCTGCAATCTCTGCCCCATGGGGACGTTGCTGTGCAGCCCCCACTGCACAAATCCCAGCGGGACCAACAGGGCTCCCCTTTCTCCCTTTGGATTTGGGGGCACCTCTGGGGGTCTCCCCCTGCCCCAGCATCCCCTCGGCTTTCCAGGGAGCTGGAAAAACCCGGGAAAAGGCCTTGGTTTGGGCTCGGTTTTGCAGCAGCCGGGGCACAAATCGCCCCCAATCCCGGGCTTTGCTCGGGGTGATTTTTCCCTCCTCCATCCAAGCAGAGCCGGGAGGGTGTTTGGATGCTCTGGGAAACCTTTCCCGCGGGATAACTTTTCCCGTGGAGCCGGGGGAGTGTGGCCAAGCTGCCTTCTCACCTGAGGGCACCGTGCTGCGGTCACAGTGGCCGTCCTTGAGCAGCCGGTCCCGGATCTCCCAGCTGAACATCCCGGGGTTCTCCCGCTTGTATTCCTCGATTTTCTTCTCCACGTCGGGAGTCGCGACCTGCTTTTGTGCCCAAGGGGCGCCGGGGTGTCCCCACGGGGAGGAAGGGAGGGAGGGAGAGCAAGGGAAAAGCGCTTTTAATTCAAAAGAAGCAGCGCAGCTCAGTCCTCCCCGGCCGGGCTGCGGGGTTTGGGGTGGAAAATGGGGCTTGGGAGCGGGGAAAGGACGGAAATAAAGCTGGGAAAGGCCCTGCTCCCCCAAATCTTAAAAGTGGGATCAGGAGGGAAATAAAGCTGGGAAAAGGCCCCGCTCCCCCAAATCTTAAAAGTGGGATCAGGAGGGAAATAAAGCTGGGAAAGGCCCGGCTTCCCCAGATCCTAAAAGCGGGATCAGGAGGGAAATAAAGCTGGGAAAGGCCCGGCTCCCCCAGATCCTAAAAGCGGGATCAGGAGGGAAATAAAGCTGGGAAAGGCCCTGCTCCCCCAAATCTTAAAAGTGGGATCAGGAGGGAAATAAAGCTGGGAAAGGCCCGGCTCCCCCAGATCCTAAAAGCGGGATCAGGAGGGAAATAAAGCTGGGAAAAGGCCCCGCTCCCCCAAATCTTAAAAGCGGGGTCTCTGAGGGCCGGGAGAGCCGGCAGGGTGGGATTGCCCTGAGCTCCGGGGAGGCGGCGCAGGGGACACTTTTTGGGGCGTTTATGGGATTTCCTATTGCCAAAGAATCCCGGATTCCCTGCTCCCCACACCCCGCCGGGATCGCTCCAGCGCGCAGCACTTGTTGCACGTGGAAGCCACAAAAAAGAAAAACACTTGAATCCATCAGCACCTCCAGCTCGGGCCCCGCTTTCTCCCCGTTAGAAACCAAAAACCACAACTTATTAAAACCTTTTCTCCCCTAAAAAAAAAAAAAAAATCCACACAAAAAAAACCCCAAAACCGCTGGGAAAACTCGCGCTGCCCCCCAAAAGAAGGCGGAATTTTGGGGCGCGGTGCCCGCAGCGCACTCACCCTGGGCTTGCTGCCGCCGATGGCCCCGGGCCGGATGGATCCGGTCTCCTGGTAGCGGCAGAGGATTTTGGAGACGCAGCCGTGGGAGACGCGGAGCTGCCGGGAGATCACGCAGGGCCGGATGCCGTGATGCGCCATCTCCACGATCTTGTGGCGGATGTGGTTGGGCAGCGGGCGCCCGTTGATGAAAACCCCTCCGAGCTGGTTCACCCTGCCCTGGCCCAGCGGGGTGGACACTGCGAGGGACAAGGTGGGGAAAAAAACCCGACCCAAAAAAAACCGGGGAAAAGTGAAATTAGAGGGGGGAAATCGGAAAATCCGGCGTGTGTTTCCCCGCACATGCCGCTTCTCTCCCGGGCTTTGGAGGTTTGAAAGAAGGGGCAAAGTCTCGCCCGTGCCCTGCGCTCCGTGCTTATCCCGGGGTTTATCCCGTGTTTATCCCGGTGTTTGTTTATCCCGGTGTTTGTTTATCCCGGCACCACGCCTGAGATTCTCCCATGGAAAGTGGGGAACTAAAAATTCCCCCCGAGACACCCCCCGTGTGTCCATCCCTGGAAATTTGTCCGGATTTGGGATTTCACACCTTGGTTTGAAACCATTCCCGGCGTTTGAAACGCGAGGAGATCCAAACCCACTCAACAAAACGCGCCCAAAACTTCCCCTTTCTCCCCCAAAAAATCTCGCTTCGATTTACGGAGCTCCGCTTTCCAACAAACTTTTGGACATCACCTCTGGAACAACCTCGGGGAGCTTTTTTGGGGTGGTTTTGGGGGGTTTTTTTGGTGGCTTTTGGGGTGGATTTTACCCCGCGGCCGCTTCGCCGCCGCCTCTCCGGGCGCGGGGACTCCTTCGCCCCCTCCCCAATTTATCGAACACCTCGCGCCGCAGATCTCGCAGATTAATACGATTTCACAGGCTGGAAATTAAAGCGAAAAGGAGGGGAGGCAGGACGGGAGGGGGCAGAACTCAGCTGGGTAATTTGCGCGAGGCTGGAGGGGGCGAGCGCCAGGCGAGGCGAGGGGGGCGGATTTTTATTTCTTTTTTTATTTTTTTTTTAGATATAATTTTTTTTTCCCCTCCCCTCTCTCGCTACAAAGAAAAGTCGATTCCAGAAATTGCCTGGCGATTTAGCGAGAATCATGCACCGCTAATTCCGAGTCACTTTGGCCGGCGCTCCCTGGATGTATCATTATCGACAGATAACACTCGAGTGGCCAATTTTACATTCAAGAGCCGCTAAAAGCGCCGGCCGCTCTCTCCTTTCATTATTCCCAGTCATGTTGTGCAAATATTGTTGTAATCCTTTGATCCTTTCCCTTGCCGTCTGTTTTACTTCATTTGCTACAGAAAAGCACTTCAGCAAATCCCCGCGCCCTGTGTGTTTTGCAGCCTGCGTGGTTTTCCGCGGGTTTGCGATTCGCCACTTGAGCACGGGCGGGATGAAATTTTCTCCGCTTTTAATAAATGCGGCCAGAGGGGTCCCGGATAGAAAATTTGCCTTTTTTTTTTTTCTTCTCATTTTTTTTAATTTTTTTTTTTTTTGGGAACGTGTGTGCCTGGAAATAATCGCCCCCCTCGTGACAAAGGCACGGCGGAGGGAGGATGGGTGACACTCGGCGAGGTGACAGCTCCCGAGTCCCCGCTTCGCCAGCCCCGGCCAAGGACATCATCCCGGCTTCCCGCTGCTCCCCGGATCAAGGTTTTTATTCCTATTTTCCCCTCCGAAAAGTTAAATCCCATCAGTTTGGTTGTTTCCCTCCCGTTTTGACACGGGGACATTTTAAAAAAATCAACCCGCCAGAAAAAAAAAACCCAAAAAACCAAAAAAATCAACCGCCCCCAAAAAATAAAACCCCAAAGCGGGAGAAGCTGCCCCAAAAATCCTGCGGGATGCCCGGGAATACTCGAAACACGGGAAAACAGCAAAGCGGATCCCGGGAATTCGCGGGGAGCGCGGCGGGAAGGGGCTGGGTAAGGGGTGAGAAGTTGGGAGAATTTCGGGAACCCCCCCAAGAGCGGAGCTCAGCCGCACCCCCTGCACCAAGGGTGATTCCAGAGGGATGGAGCGGCGCTTTTAGGGATGGAGCGGCGCTTTTGCAGAGAGCTGAGAGCTAAGAGCCCCCCCAGGTTATTCCAGAGGGATGGAGCGGAGATTTTCCACACCCTAAGAGCCCCTCCAGGTTATTCCAGAGGGATGGAACGGCGCCTTTCCAGACCTAAGAGTCCCCCTCCGTAGGTCCAGAGGGATGGAGCAGCGCTTTTCCAGACCCAGGGCCCCCCCAGGTTATTCCAAAGGGATGGAGCAGCGCTTTTCCAGAGCTAAAAGCCCCCCCCGGTTATTCCAGAGAGATGGAGTGGAAATTTTCCAGACCTAGGGTCCCCCCCAGGGTTATTCCAGAGGGATGGAGCATCGCTTTTCCAGAGCTAAGAGCCCCCCCCGGTTATTCCAGGGGATGGAGCGGAGATTTTCCAGACCTAGCCCCCCTCCCCGGGTGATTCCAGAGCCCTTTTCCAGGTTTTCCAGACCTACCTTCCAGCGGGAAGCCGGTGCGGGGGTAGTTCTGCCCCGGCGCCGGGCGCATCATCCGCGGCACCGTCCCGGGCAGCGCTGCCATGGTCGGGGGGCGGCGGCGGCCGAGGGGCTCCGGTGCGGACCGGGGCTGGACCGGGGGGGGACACCGGGCACAACCGGGGGGGCTGCGGGGCCGCCTCCTCCGACCTTCCCAGCCCTTCCAGCGGCTGCAAAACAAGGGAGAAATCTGGGCTCCGAGCGAGGGGAAAACAAAACAAAACAAAACAAAAAAACCCCCCAAAAATTATTAAAAAAACCAAAAAAAAACCACCAACAAAACGAGAATGATTAAAAAAAAATCAGCGGAAAAATCAAAATGCTGCAACGCTCGGGATGAAAGGGGTGGGGGTAGAGGGGGGGATCACCCACCAGAAATTGCCGGGAAAGTTTGGGGGCTGTGTCCCGAGCGGCCGCTCCGCTGGAATGTCACCCGGGAAGAGCAGGCACGGCCAAAGTTGCCAAAGGGAGCTGGGCTGGGCTTAGGGCTGGCTTAGGGCTGGCTCGGGGGGCAGAGCGGGGGGAGCCGCGGCCCCCCGGATTCGCTCCGTGCGCTGCGGTTCTTCCTCCTCGCGGCGCGGCTGTGGCAGCGCTGGAGGAGGAGGAGGAGGAGGAGGAGGGGGCTGGAAGTTGCTCCAGCGGGGAAGTTGGGGCGGTGGGAAGGACGGGCGGGCTCTGATAGGCTCCGGCTCCTTTCTTTTATGGGAAGGGGGATCCGCGCCCGGCCCCGGCACCAATGGGAGCGGAGCCCCGCGCTCCTTCCCAGAGCGTTTTTTTTGGGGATGTTTTTGGTCATTCTCAGGCTCCTCATGGAAAGCTGGGGTGTCCCTCGAGCGGCTGGGAAAGATTTGGGGTGCAACAGAGCAGGGAAAATCAGGAATTGCGGGAGTTTGGGGTTTTTTTGGTGGGTTTTGGGGATTTTTTAGGGTTTTTCCCCCTAAGCGGATTCCAGGAGGGGAAAGGCGGGCGGGGCATGGGCTTAGGGTGGGGGAATTGCGGCGTGGATTGAAAAATAAAAAAAAAAATTTAAATGCCAATTAAAAAAAAAATTGAGATAAAGCAGGATTGTAATAAATTAATAAAAATTAAAAATGAATGAAAATGAAAATGAATGGCAATTAAGTAGAAGAGAAATTAAAGCAAATAACAACTAAAATAAGTTGAAGTTAAAAACTTAAAATTAATTTTTTTTAAAAAGTACTGTGAGAAATTAAAAAAACCCCACAAATTAAATAAGAAAAAAATTTGAATAATAGGAAATAAGTGCGATGAATAAATAAATAAATAAATTAATTAATTAAATGCTCCCCACCTCCAAGGTTTGGAGCCGCTTTTCCCACCCATCCATCCCTGGGGGTGTCAAAGGCTCACCCTGAAGCCCCCCGGCCCAGCGCCCCCGCCCCTTCCCCATCCCAGGTGCCGCCCTCATTAATTAACAGCCGCGTTAATTACGGGGCGGGCTGGGGGCCGGCCCGGCCCGGCCGGAGAATTCCCGATTTTCCCCCAAAAGCTGCGGGAGCTTTGGGAATGAGCGCGCAGCGGGACGTGACGCCGGCGCCGGCGCTGCCTTTTGTTCGCAGCTGTAAAAGGGACTCGGCCCCGCCGCCCCCTCCCCAAAACCGCCCCGGAGCGGCCGCGCCGCCCCCGGCCCCAGAGCGGACCCCAAAGCCCGGCCTGACCCCCCCAGCCCGGCCCGCTCCTCCCTCGCCTTTGCTCTGGGCTTAAACCCGGCCTGGAGCCCAAGCTCGGCCCAAGCCGCGCCTAAACCTGCGCGCTTTGGGGTTTTCTGCCTTTCCACCCTCAAATCCACCCCAATCCCCCTCCGAATTCGGGATAGTTGTGGGGAGGGGGGAAAAGCGATTTTAAAATTCTTCCCGAGGTGTCAAATTGCGCCCAGACTCTGAGCCCGGCTCAGGCGCGGCTTTGGCGAACGAAAATAAACCTCGCTCCTTCCCCGCTTCCCAAAAAACGCCAATTCCCGGAGTTTTCGGGGGGAAAACCCCCGGCTCCGTCCCCGCCGCATTCCTGCCGCCGTAATTCAATTATTTGCCGGGATAAGGGGGCAGGAGCCTGGGAATAAAGTTGAAAATTAAATATTTCTGCTCTCGCAGCGCTGGGGGAAGGTGAAACCCCGGGAGCCGAGCCCGGGCCCTCCTTCCCCGCCGCTCCGGGGTCACCTCGCCCGCAGGAAAATCCCGCACTTCAAACGCCGCGTTTGTTTTCTCTCCTTCCCCCGCCACGTTTTGCTGGAATTGGGGGAAGATTCGGCAATTTCAGGCAAAAAGAAAAAAAAAAAGAAAAAAAAAAATTCACTTTCTCCTGCAGCTCCGGGCAGTGGCTACGCAAAGAGCTCCAATTGTAGTATTATTATTATTATTATTATTATTATTATTATTATTATTATTATTATTATTATTATTATTATTATTATAATTATTATTATTATTATTATTATTATTATTGTTCTGAGGGGGGTCAGGCTGCTGCCGCACCCCGGGGTTTGTCCAGAGGGGGTCAGGGGGTGACAGGGACTGTCCCCACCCATCACCCCAAAAATCCGCTCCAGGAGGGGTCACCTGCGCCAAATCCTTTTTGGGGTTAAATTTGAAATTTTTTTCTTTTCTTTTTTTTTTTTTCCTTTTTTTTTTTTTTTTTTTTTCAGTTTTCCCATCTTCTCCCGGCTCTGCCTCGTGGACAAAAGCCGAGCCCGGTTCTCTGGATTAGAGGCAGCATCCATCGGGATGCGGAGCGCGGAATTCCCGGAGCTTTCCCGGTGGGAATTTCTCTCCCCACCTTCCCGGCGCATCTCCATGGTTTCCTAAGGTATGTTCCTGCTCGATAAATGCCGCGATTCCCGCGGGAACGCGCGCTGGGAGCGGGCTGGGATTATTTGGGATTTTTTAGGAGCATCCCGTTATCCCCCGCATCCCTCGCGGGTGGGTTTCCAACTCGGATGCGCGCTTGGAAATGCGGATTTTTTGGGATAAAAGGGCTCCGCATCCCATTTTCTCCATGGAAAAGACGCTCTCAGGTTGATTAAACCCGTCTGGAAAACCTCCCCAATCAGCGATTTTATTTATTGCAATTCTCCTCAAAAAGCCCTTTTAAAAATGATTTTTATGAATTAGGATTCCCCTCAAAAAGCGCTTCTCTTATTTTTAAATTTTTATTATTTTTTAGGGATGTCAGCCCATTTCTGGAGCGGGGCGCACCCAGGAAGGAGAAATTCCCTTGGGAAATCACTCAGAGGCTGCTCAGGAGGAAAACCCGAAGGATTCGATCCCGATTTTCAACACAAGGACGGAAAAAGCAAAACCAAACCGAGCCCAAAAGCGCCCGAGGATGAATTCCTTGATGGAAAGTTGGTTCCTCGCACAGTTCCAGGAAGGTGATGGATGTGGGAAGGTTTCCCGTGGGAGATCCCAGCGTTATTTTCCCAAGCGATTATCCCAGGAATCTCCCTCTAAAGGGAGAGAAATCCACCTTGAAAAACGGGGATTGAAAGGAAATTATTTCTGCGGGATTTCCGCATTTTCCCGGAGTTTTTCAGCGCCGGGAGAAGCCGGGACGGGCGCGGGGCCGGGAGGGACCCGGGGAAGGAGCGAGGGAACAGCAGGAAAAGCGGTGGAAAAGGGGCTGGGAGGTGGGGAAAGAGCAATTAATGGATTAATGAATTAATTAATGCAATGAATTCTCCTTTTCCAGGAGCGGGGAATCCAGGAATGTCCTCAGGAGTGTCCCAGGACTGTCCCCAGCAGATCCCCAGGATGATCCCAAGTGTCTCCAGGAGACTCTGGGTGTCCCCAGGAGATCCTGGCAATGTCACCAGGTGATCCCAGGAGTGTTCCCAAGAGCGTCCCAGCAGATTCCGGGTGTCCCCAGGAGTATTCCAGGAGTATTCCAGGAGTGTCCCCAGGAGATGCTGGCAATGTCCCCAGGGGATTCTGAGTGTCCCCATCAGATCCTGGTTATCCCCAGCAGTGTCCCCAGGAGATCCCAGGTGTCCCCCAGAGTGTCCCAGCAGATCCTGGGTGTCCCCAGGAGTGTCCCCAGGAGATCCTGGCAATGTCCCCAGGTGATCCCAAGTGTCCCCATCAGATCCTGGTTATCCCCAGCAGTGTCCCCAACAGTGTCCCCAGGAGATCCCAGGTGTCCCCCAGCAGATCCTGGGTGTCCCCAGGAGTGTCCCAGGAGTGTCCCCAGGAGATCCTGGCAATGTCCCCAGGTGATCCCAGGCGTGCCCAGGAGATCCTAAGTGTCCCCAACAATGTCCCCAGGTGATCCCAAGTGTCCCCAGTGGATTCTGGGTGCCCCCAGCAGTGTTCCCAGGTGTCCCCAGGTCATCCCAAGTGTCCCCAGCAGTGTCCCTAGGAGTGTCCCCAGGAGATCCCGAGGGTCCTCAGGTGATCCCAAGTGTCTCCAGAAGTGTCCCCAGGAGTGTCCTAAGAGTGTCCCCAGCAGATCCAGGGTGTCCCTAGGACATCCCACGTGTCCCCGCCAGTGTCCCCAGGACTGTCCTGAGGAGCGTCCCCAGCAGAACCCGAGTGTCCCCAGCAGTGTCCTCAGGTGTCCTCAGGGGTGTCCCCAGGAGATCTCGCCGGTGTCCCCAGGGGTGTCCCCAGGCGGTCTCAGGTGTCCCCAGGGGTGTCCCCGGTTTGTTTTTCCCAGACCCCAAACCCGAGGATCAAAGTCCCGGGCGGGGCTCAAAGGGCGGAGCGGCCCCGCCCTGGGCCGGGTTTAACTCGGCCTGGAGCCGTTCCCTGATCCAAGCCCGACATCTCTGGGATGAGCCGGGAATTTTCACGGGATAAATCCCAACCGCGAGGCTGCAGCGGCCCCGTTCCCGCTGTGGACCCCGACACTCCCGGTCCCACAGAATTCCCGTCCCTCCGGAGCGCCCCGCCCGCTTTTCCCGGCTCAGATTCCCGGAGCGGGATTAAATCCCCTTTTCCCGAGGCTCGGCCCCGCTCCGGGTGCCGCTGGGGTTTTCCCGGATTTCCCGGGATCCCGGGGCTCATCCCGCCCGGATCTGCCTCTGGAATAACGCCTGGAATCCCGAGGCAGCGGGGAGAGGGGATTGTCCCGGGCTGTGCCCCCCGAGGGATCCCAAGGGAATCAGAGATTCCCAAGAGATCCCAAAGGGCTCTGGAGAAGGGACAGGGCTGGGAAAAACCGGGATGGGGGAAATTAGGATTGGGATTTCCAGGGAGTTTTCTCCTGGAGATCTCCAGCCCCCTGAGATGGGATGGGATCCATAAAAATCCACAATTCCCTAAATTCCCATTCCAGCTGCATCCGTGTGGGATTCCCACCCCAATCCCATTCCCACTTGGGATCATTCCCAAACTGTTCCAGCTGCATCCGTGTGGGATTCCCATCCCAATCATCTCCATGGGATTGGGGCCTCTCCTGCTTTTTGGAGAGCATCTCCATGGGTTTTTGAGGAGCATCTCCATGGGTTTGGAGTCTGTCCTCCTTTTCTGGGAGACATCTCCATGGGTTTTGGGATCTGTCCTGCTTTTTGAGGAGAATTTCCGTGGGATTGGGTCCCATTCTGCTTTTTGAGGAGAAATTCCATGGATTTGGGGTCTGCCCCGCTTTTTGGGGACATCTCCATGGGTTTGGGGTCTGTCCTGAATTTTGGGAGACATCTCCATGGGATTTTGGGAAGCATTTTCATGGGTTTTAGGATCTGTGCTGCTTTTTGAGGAGAATTTCCATGGGTTTGGGGTCTGCCCTGCTTTTTTGGGGACGTTTCCATGGATTGTAGGATCTGTCCTGCTTTTTGAGGAGAAATTCCATAGGATTGGGATCTGTCCTGCTTTTTGGGCAGCATCTCCATGGGACTGGGGCCTGTTCTCATTTTTGGGAGCATCTCCATGGGTTTTTGGGAAGCATTTCCATGGGTTTGTGGTCTGTCCTCCTTTTCTGGGAGACATCTCCATGGGGTTTTGGATCTGTCCTGCTTTTTAGGAGTATTTCCATGGGTTTGGGGTCTGTCCTGCTTTTTTGGGGGACTTCTCCATGGGTTTTAGGATCTGTCCTGCTTTTTGAGGAGAAATTCCATGGGACTGGGGCCTGCTCTGATTTTTGGGAGCATCTCTGTGGATTTTTGGGCAGCATTTCAATGGGTTTTAGGATCCGTGCTGCTTTTTGAGGAGAATTTCCTTGGGATTGGTGCCCAAGGAAATTGGGGGAGCATGTCCCAAAAAGCAGGACAGGGATTAATGAGGATAATTATTGATAATGATTGATAATTATTGATGCCAGGTCTAACAAAGCCTCACCTGTCGCAGCAGATGAGGTAAAGCCAGGCCTAAATCCCATTGGGAATCCGAGGAATTCCAGCAGGAGGAGCATGAAAGTTAAAAAACTCAGCAGGACCAAGTCAGTGATCCCAAATATTGATGGAAATCAGAAATTACAGTAAGAAACTCATCCAAATTGATAAAAATCGGGAATTATCAATAGAGAAATGAAATTTTGATGGAAATCAGGAATTATCAATGAGAAACCCATCAAATATAGATCAAAATAAGGGATTATAAATGATAAACTCACCAAATATTGATGGAAATCAATATCAATTATGGAAATCAATTATCAATAACAAACTCTCACAAATATTGATTAAATCAGGGATTATCAATAATAAACTCGTCTAAATATGGATGGAAATCAGGGATTATCGATAATAAATCCACACAATATTGATAAAATTCAGGAAATATCAGTAATAAACTCATACGAATATTGATTAAATCAGGGATTATCAATAATAAATCGCACAAATACTGATTAAATCAGAAATTATCAATCATGAACTCACCAAATATTGATTAAAATATTATTAGTAGTAGTTCTACTACTAATAATAAAAATATTGTCAACTCTAAATCACACAAACAAATTGATAAAACAATCAAAACAAAGGAAAAATAAAATAATTTGAGATGCCTTTAACTGTAGGATTGAGACTTCAATCACAATATTCACACTTAATTAGTATTGTTTATTTATATTATTATTTATTTACATTAATTATTGATTTTTATAGTCACACTAAAGAATTTGTTAGTATTTTATTATTTATTTACATTAATTATTGATTTTTATAGTCACACTAAAGTATTTGTCAGTATTTTATTAATGTTTGAATAAAGCCCCCAAACTTTTGGGGTCATACAGAATTAAATGGGAAAATAAAGGGATTTTTCCATGGGGAAAAAAAAAGGACATTCCAGGGTTTTAGACCAGGAATAGGAATTTAGGGAATTTTTATGGGATTTTTGTGGATCCATCCCTCTCTCCCATCTTCATCCCAACATTCCCAGCCCAAAATCCATGTCCCAGGTGCATCCCAAGGAACGAAGGCAGCAGGGAAGGGAAGGGAGGATCTCTCCTGGGATCCCACCTGGAATTCTCTGCTCCAACACGGAACTGTGGGAGAAGGTCCAGAGGAGGCCACGGAGATGCTGAAGGAATTGGAGCAGCTTGGATGGATGGAATCCATGGAGGGATGGATGGAAACCATGGATGGATGGACGGATGATGGATGGAATCCATGGATGGATGAATGGAGTCCACAGGTGGATGGATGGATGGATGGATGGATGGATGGAATCCATGGATGGAATCCATGGATGGATGGATGGATGGATGGATGGATGGAATCCATGGAGGGATGGATGGAAACCATGGATGGATGGACGGATGATGGATTATGATTGGAATCCATGGATGGATGAATGGAATCCACAGATGGATGGATGGATGGATGGATGGATGGATGGATGATGGATGGAATCCATGGATGGAATCCATGGATGGATGGATGGAATCCATGGATGGATGGATGGAATGGATGGATGGATGGATGGATGGATGGATGGATGGATGGATGGATGGATGGATGGATGGATGGATGATGGATGGAATCCATGGATGGATGGATGGATGGAAGGAGGGATGTGGAGAACTTGAAGCGACTTCCAGTGTCTGGAGGGGCTCCAGGGAAGCTGGAGAGGGAATGTTCCTTGGGAAGTGGACTTCCAGGACGAGCAGGAATGGGTCAGATGGAAATAGGGTAATTTGAGTGGAATTTGGGAAGAAATTCCTGCCCAGGAAGGAGGTGAGGCCCTGACACATCTTCCCAGGAAAGCTGTGGCTGCCCCTGGATCTCCGGAATGTCCCAGGCTGGGCTGGATGGGGCTGGAGGCACCCGGGACCAGGGAAGGTGTCCGGACATGGAATGGGATGGGCGCGAAGGTCCCACCAACCCAGCCTGAACCATTCCGGATCCTTTTCCCTGTCCCACAGTGCCACCTGAGGGGGAATTCCCGGAGTTCCTGCAGGAATCCCCAGCTCCGGAGGGGTCAGCGTGTCCTGGGACCGATGTGCTGGGACACAGCCTGGACACAGGTCAGGGACCTTTCCCTCCCTCTCTCCCTGTGAGCGGGATTCCCTTGGGATCTCTCCGGGGATCTCTGAGCCCCTTCCATGGAGCGGTTCCTCGGCTCTCATCCCTGGGCTTTTCTGGGATAAGCAGCGCAGCGTCTCCCGGTGTTCCATCGGCAGAGCCCTGCTGCCACCGTGTGGATCCGGCCGGGAAGGTTCGGGAAAAGATTCCCTGCTTTTCCCCTGTCATCCCTCCATCCATGGATCCATGGATCCATGGATCCATCCATCCATCCATGGATCCATGGATCCATCCATCCATCCATCCATCCATCCATCCATCCATCCATCCATCATCCATCTATCCATGGATCCCTCCATCCATCCATCCCTCCATCCATGGATCCATCCATCCATCCATGGATCATCCATCCATCCATCCATCCATCCATCCATCCATCCATCCATCCATCCATCCATCCATGCATCCCTCCCCAGGATAACGGATGGGGGATCCATGGATGGAAAGATGGATGGTTTTATATAAAATTATATCTTCTCCATAAAAGGTTATTCTCTTTAAATTGTATTTCCTATAAAACGATATTTTCTATTAAAATGACACCTCCAAAACTCCTCTGAGGAGGTTCCAGTGGCCCTGAACACTTGGGAATGCTGGACTGGATGGAACGAGCTGCATTGGAACCTCGGATCCTCCTTCCCAGAGCCCTGGATCAGACAGGGAGAATTCCATGGAATTCTGAGCCCTTCCACCAGGTCCACCTGGGGACCTGGATGAGCCCCCAGCTCCTCCAGCTCCTGGTGAGGATAAAAATCCTGGATGTCAAGGATGGGGAATTCCAGGGAGGCTCCAAGCTTGACCTGAGCATCCAGCAGGGTCCCAGGAGCCTGGAGCAGGGGGAGCTGGGATTGGGAAGGACCCGCTGGAGGTGCCCCCTCTGCCAAGGAAGGAATTGTCCTGGGACAGGGAAGGACCCAACGTCCGCAGGGCTGGGATGGGAGGAACTGTGGGATGAGCTCCCACAGCCTTCCCAGGGTTTGATCCCCACCTTGGGGAAAGACGCTGGAGATCCTGGAGTCCATGGGAATCTGTCCCAGGAGGTGGGGCTGGACCTGGCTGTGGAGAGCAGCGGGACCATCCCACACCTCCATTCCAGGTGATCCCAAATCTCCACCTGCACCAGGATCTGGGGCTGGATCTGGCCTTGGAGGAGACTGGGACCATCCCACACCTCCATTCCAGGTGATCCCAAATCTCCACCTGTACCGGGATTTGGGACTGGATTCATCTTTGAAGGACACCAGGACAACCCCACACCTTCATCCTGGACAATCCCAGGCCTTCATTCCAGGTGATCCCAAATCTCCACCTGTGCCGGGATTTGGGACTGGATCTGGATCTGTCTTTGGAGGACACTGGGACAATTCCTTCATTCCAGGTGATCCCACATCCCTGCCTGTACCAGGATCTGGAAGTTCAGGGCTGGAAAAACAGGGAATCTGAGTTAACCAGGATAATTCCCATTGGAATTGGGATCATTTCCATTGGAACTGGGATATTTCCCATTGGAATTCAGGGGTGGAAATGACTGGGGGGTGGATGTTCCTGGAATGGATATGGAATATCCTGGAATCCCCCCATGGAATGAGGGGGAATAGGGTGGGATTTAAAGCCTTTCCAGTCCAAATAATTCCGAGATTGTGCTGAAGGATATCCCAGATGAGCATCCAGGCCAGGAGCTGGGAAGATCAGGGCTGGGAAAACAGGGAATCTGAGTTAATCAGGATCGTTTCCGTTGGAATTGGGATAATTTCCATTGGAACTGGGATAACTTCATTGAAATTGGGATAATTTCCATTGGAACTGGGACCAGTTCATTGGAGTCGGGATCATTTCCATTGAAATTGGGATTATTCTCATCAGGACTTGGATCGTTTTCATTGGAAGTGGGAAAATTTCCATGGGAATTGGGATAATTTCATTGGAATTGAGGGATGGGAAGGGTTGGGGATGGATGTCCCAGGTTTTTTAGGGATCATCCTCCCCCTGGAAACCCATGGAATGCCTGGGGCTGGGAATTTGGGGTTCTCTGATGCTCTGGGGTTTTCCAGGGGGTCAGAGCTGGATACGGATCCCAAGGGAACCCCATGAGGTGAAGAGAAATGGGAGAAATGATCCCATGGGAAAAGATTCCTTTGGTTTCTCCGGGCTGTAAAAACCTCCCTGATCCCAGATTTCTGCAATTCCCAGAAATCCAGAATTTGCTGGAATTCCCACTTTCCCCTCTTGCTTTCCTTTCCCTGTCCTGCAGGAATTTGGGATAAAACCTGGACTGAGCCCTTCCCATGCAGAAAAAACCCAGCACAGCCTGGATAAATCCCTAAAATTCCAATATCCCCCAAGTGTGGCCTCGGGGCAATTCAGGAATCCCAATTTTCTCCTTTCTGAGGTGATTTTTCCTAAGGCTGCTGGAATTCCCGCTTTTCCTTCCCCCTTTGGCATTCCCTGGGCACGGAGCTGCTCCCAGAGGGATCCAGCAGGATCCTCATGCGTGGATTCCTCGGGATGAGCCCAGATGGACCCAGGGGAAGTTCAATGGAAAACCTCCAGGAAAATCTGGGAAAATCAGGAATAAATCCCATTTTTCCTTGAAAATTCCGGGAATTCCTTTGAATTTCTCTGAATTCCCATTTCTTTGGCTGCTCCTTATTCATTCCCTGAGCTCCCTTTTCCTTGGGAATTCCTATTCCTTGACTTCAACTGATTTCAAAATAATGGAATTTTTTTCCATGCCTGCTTTGCCCCGTTAGGATGAGGAGAACCAGGAATTAAAGGATTCCAGGATTCCTGGGAATAAAAATATTTTGGGGAAAAATGGCATCTGGGTGGATCCCAGGGAGGAGCAGGAGGAGAATTCCCACTTTGCCCTGGATGTTCCCTCATTCCCAAAACGCTTTTGGGCAGCTGAGAGGGAGAAGGAGCAGAAATTGGGAAAAAACTCCAAAATTATGGCATTTCCAACCTTTTCCCTATGGAAATGGGGCATGAAATGAGCAGAATGAGGATCCTGCTCCGTGTCCATGTGGGAATGAGGGATTTGCTGGGATGAGGAGCTGGGAATTCCCACATTCCTGCCATTTTTGGGAATTTTACATCCCAGCTGAGCCCCAAAGATGTTTTGTGCCTTCCAAGTTTTTTTTTCTGGGAAGCATCCAAGTCTTTGCCAGAATTTTTTCCAGGGATAAAACATGATCTTTGCTGGGATGAAAAGTCTTGGAAAAACCCTGGGTGTAATCTAGGAATAAAAATTCCGGGAAGATCCAAGCTGCAAATAAAGCAGACAAAAACCGCTGGAAAAGCCAAAGGAAAAAAAAAAAAAGTTGGGAATAATGCTGGGAAACCGGGAATAAATTCCGTTTTTCCATGTTTTCAACCGGGAGCCCCTAGATGGCAGCAACGCCCCGGGAAAAAGCTCGGAGAAAAGGAATTTTGAGGATTTCGGAAGTTTGAGGAAAGGGAATTTTGCGGCTCCGTTGGGCTCAGCTTCCATCGAAAATTCCCGAATTTTAAAATTCCTGCGGATTCCGGTGCTCCTGGATTTTTCCTCCTCTCCTTATTCCCGGATTTTTCCCATTTTAGGGAAAATCCTCCATTGGAATCCCAAAATTCAGGATCGAGATAATCCCAAATTCTGTTTTAGGGTCCCTGTGATCTTCAGGAAATTCCTGGGATTCTTAATCCCCTTCTCCAGCCCGTTTGGAAAATCTGGATCCACCAGGAAAGGAGAATCCCAGAATTCCATCCTCATTCTCCAGCTCCAAAATTCCCAGTGTGCGAAAAAAAACCCTGGAATTCGGTTAGAACACCCGGGCCTGGGAGGATTTCTATGGAATTTCTCCAAGATTGGGATTTCCAGCGCCGCTGCTTTAGGGAAGCAAAACCCGGGAAGTCACATCCCAGCGCAGGAAATTCTCCTCAAAAAGCAGGACAGACCCTAAAACCCATGGAGATATCCCAAAAAAGGAGGACAGACCCCTAATCCATGGAGATGCTCCCCAAAAAGCAGGAGAGGTCCCAGTCCCATGGAGATGATTGGGATGGGAATCCCACATGGATAGGGCTGGAACGGTTTGGGAATGACGTGGGAATGGGGATTGGGGTGGGAATCCCACACAGATCAGCTGGAAATCCAATGGAAATTATCCCAACGCCAATGGAAATTATCCCAATTCCAATTTTTCCAATTCCAGTGGAAATTATCCCAACGCCAATGGAAATTATTCCAGTTCCAATGAAATTATCCCAATTTCAATGAAGTGGGTGTGGGAATGGGATCGGGATGGGAATCCCACATGGATGCAGCTGGAATGGCGTGGGAATTTAGGGAATTGTGGATTTTTATGGATCCCATCCCAGGGGGCTGGAGGTCTCCAGGCGAAAACTCCTTGGAAATCCCAATCCCAATTTTCCCCTCCAGGCAGGGCCTGCTGTGGGTTTCAGATTCCAAGGGAATCTCAGATTCCCTCGGGATCCCTCAGGGACAGTCCCCTCTCCTCACTGGCTCCCAATTCCCAAGGATTCCAGGCATTATTCCAGGAATTTCTCTGGACTGGACCATTCCCGGTCCCTGTGCGGTTCTGGAATTCCTGGAGGATGGAGATAGGAATTCCTGGATTCCCTGGATTCTGGCGTCACCTGCAGATTCCGGTTGGATTTTGGGAAGAGTTTCTCCTTCCAGAGGGTTCAGGGCTGACATGGCTGCCCACGGAATGGGAACATTCCCAAGGCTCCTGGAGCCCCGGGAGCATTTGGAAATGTGGAATTTTGGGATCTCTGAGCAGGGCCTGGAGCTGGATTGGATCCCTGGGGGTCAAATATTGGTTATTCCAGGATCCTTTGGGATACTCCTCGATCCTTTGGGAACACCTCATCCCCTTCCCATCCCGCTGCCGTTCCAGTGGGATTTGGGATCAGGGATAACAATCCCAGGGGTGGCTCCGGCTCTGGGATTGGGATGAAGCTCCAGGAGTGCGATGAGGGGACTCCAGCAGTGCCTGGGGATCCCCTGACCTTTCCCAGCCCTTTCCCAGCCCTTTTCCAGAGCCCCAGCTCCCCCTGGAATTCCGACAGAGCTCCCGGAGCCAGCTCAGCTTTTCTTCCGCTCCCCGGGCCTGGCTCTGCTGACGCTTCCCGGGAGCAAATCCAGGGAAAACAGAGCAGAAGGGAAGGAGCTGAGGAAGCAGGACTGGGGAAAAGCTGGGAAGCAGAAATGGTCGGAATGCCGAGGTGGCTCTGGATGCCCGGGGTGTGCTGGGAATTCTGCTGGAGCTGAGAAAATGATCCCAGAATGAACTTCAGTCCCTGGATCTGGGGGTGGGAACAGGGAGAGATCCCTGAATTCCAGGGATTCCCAGAATTTCTGGAGTCCCAGCTGCTGGAGAGGCCCTGCAACTCCAAGGATTCCTGGATTTTCAGGAGTCTCTGCTGCTGGAGAGTCCCTGCAATTCCTGGGATTCCCAAATTCTCAGGAGCCCCAGCTGCAATTCCTGGGATTCCCAGATTTTCAGGAGCCCCAGCTGCAATTCCAGGGATTCCCAGATTTTCAGGAGCCCCAGCTGCAATTCCAGGGATTCATGGATTTTCAGGAGTCCCAGCTGCTGTCCCTGGTGGATCCAGGAGTTCTCCCTGTTCCCATCCCTGGATCCCAGGATTCCAGGGAAAATCCCACAGGATCCATGGTGACCTCTGGTTATTCATCCTTGGATACTTCCAGAAAGATCCATGGGGAAGGTGTGGAGTTTATTGGGATGCACCACGTGCATTCCCAACCCCTTTCCCTGGAAATTGTGGCAGCTTTTCCAACCTTTCCATGAAAATCCAGGACATCCCAATGAAAAGGAAGGACCAAACCTTTGGGATTTGGGAGCAGGGAATGAACCAAATCCTTTGGGATCTGGGAGAGGAAGAACCAAACCTTTGGGATTTGGGAACAGTGAACTAATCAAACCTCCTGGATTTGGGATCAGGGAACGATCCAAACCTTTGGAATTTGGAAGAGAAGGAGCCAAACCCTTGGGATCTGGGAACAGGGAAAGAACCAAACCTTCAGGATTTGGGAGATTTCCAGAGACTCCTCCCTGAGCTGGGTTTGGGAACAGGGAATGAACCAAACCTTCGGGATTTGGGAGAGAAGGAACCAAACCTTTGGGATTTGGGAGCAGGGGGTGAAACAAGTCTTCAGGATTGGGGAGCATGGAATGAACCAAACCTTTGGGATTTGGGAACAGTGAACTAATCAAACCTCCTGGATTTGGGATCAGGGAATGATCCAAACCTTTGGGATTTGGGAACAGGGAAAGAACCAAACCTTCAGGATTTGGGAGACTTCCAGAGACTCCTCCCTGCGCTGGGTTTGGGAACAGGGAATGATCCAAACCTTTGGGATTTGGGAGACTTCCAGAGGCTCCAGAGCAGGGAAAGAACCATACTTTTGGGATCTGGGAGCAGGGCAAGAACCAAAACTTTGGGATTTGGGAGTAGGGAACCAACCAAACTTTTGGGATTTGGGATCAGGGAGTGAAACAAGTCTTCAGGATTGGGGAGCATGGAATGAACCAAACCTTTGGGATTTGGGAGCAGGGAACTAATCAAACCTCCTGGATTTGGGATCAGGGATCAATCCCAACCTTCAGGATTTGGGAGCATGTCACAATCCAAACTTTTGGTATTTGGGAGAGAAGGAATTAAACCTTTGGAATCTGGGAGCAGGGAATGAACCAAACCTTTGGGATTTGGGAGGAGAAAACAAATCAAACCTCCTGGATTTGGGATCAGGGATCGATGCAAACCTTTGGGGTTTGGGAGCAGGGAATGAACCAAACCTTTGGAATCTGGGAGCAGGGAATGAAACCTCCCAGTGTAAGCCTGAGTTTGGATTTGTCCTTTTCCCTTTATTTTCCCTTTCCCTCATCCCAAAGTCATTCCCACACACTCCCGGCCTGTGTGTCCTTCCCGGCAGGACAAGGCCGGGATGTCCCAGGCATTTTTAATCTCCCAAATGCTTCCCAAAATTAATCTTGGAGAGTGCAGGAGCGGGGGGGGCAGCGCTGCCCGCGCCCCGTCCTTGGCGCTCATCCCTCGGGAACGCGGGCCCGGCGGGCAGGAAGGGGTTAAAGGGAAGGTGAAACACGAAACGGCGCCGGCAGCAAGGCGGGATCTGGGAAAGCTTTCCTGGGATGGAAAACAATCCAATGTCCTCTGGAAGGGCTCCAGGGCCGCGCTCGCACCCACCGGGAGCTCTCCTCTGCAGCGGTCACGGGGAAAGGGCAAAAATCGGGATTTGGGATGGGGACGGGAAGGGTCCGCGCGTTCCAAGGGGCTGGAAAGCTCCAACACCGGGAATTCGCCGTGGGAAAAGCAGAAATGTGGGGGAGCGCGAGCGAGAGGAGCAAGGAGTTAAATAATGATGGGGAAAATAAGGAGGATTTGGGATTCACAGAATTTCTGGGTTGAAACATCTCAAAAAAAAGGGATGAGCGAGGTGGGAATTCCAGCCCGGCAGCAGCGGGATGATCCCTCTGGAATGGCCCCGGGGTGGGAGAAGGAGGCTGGAGTTGGACAAGGGATCAAACCTTCGGGATTTGGGAGCTGGGAACCAACCAAACCTTTGGGATTTGGGAGCATGGAATGAACCAAACCTTCGGGATTTGGGAGAGAAGGAACCAAACTTTCAGGGTTTGGGAGCAGGGAAAGGACAAAACCTCTGGGATTTTGGAGCAGGGAGTGAAACCTCCAGGTCTGAGTCTGGGTTTGGATTTGTCCTTTTCCCTTTATTTTCCCCCTCCCCTGCCCCGGGGCCATCCCAGAGGGATCATCCCGCCTGGAATTGCCGCCTCCCATCTCCCAGAGTCTCTTTTTTGGGATGTTTCAGCTGGGAAATTCCGTGAATCCCAAAAATCCTCGTGCTCCGACGTATTCCTGCATTTCCCATGACAGGGAGGGGTCCTTCACCCACCCGCAGAAGCAGCCTGGGCAGGTTTGCTAATTAACGCAGCCCTGGGTTAATTAATTACCGCGGCCCCAGGCTCATTAATTAACGCAGTCTCCCAAGGTTCCCTGCCCTCCGTCCGGAGGCTCCAGGCAGTGCCAGGAATCCTTCCGGGAGCGCTTTGGGAGAGAATCTTAACCCAGGCTCTCCTAAACCGCCCCGAGCAGCCGCGAAATTCCCTAAAAAACCTGGAATTCCCATCCCTGGGAGTGTCCCAGGCCAGGCTGGAGCAGCCTGGGGTAGCGGGAGGTGGAACTGGGGGGGATTTAAGCTCCTTTCCCCCAGCCCCTCTGGAATTGTGGGATAACCAGTGATTTCCTGGGAAAGCTGGGAAAAGGGGATGAGGGGTTGTCTGAGCTGGGAAATGCTGGGAAAAGGGGATGAGGGAGTGTCTGAAGTGGGAAAACCTGGGAAAAGCTGGCGGGGAAATGGGAATGAGAGAGCATCTGCTCCTGGGAAAGCTGGGAAAAGGGGATGAGGGAATGTCTGCAGGGGGAAAAGCTGGGAAAAGGGGATGGGGGAGTGTCTGAGCCGGGAGAACCTGGGAAAAGGGGATGAGGGAGCGCTGCTCCCTGCTCGCCTCCCCGGAGCTGCCGGCCGTGCCTAATTAGCGATGTCGAACAAGCAGCGCGCTCCTGCCTCCAATTAGGCTCGGCTTAAAACGAGGCGCGGGGTTCATTTCACCGAATGTTCGCTTTAATTTAGGCCCAGCTGTGCCTAAACCCCCGGCGCCGCTTTACACAGAGATTAAACACAGACAACTGCGCTCTCAGGAGGAGGAGGAGGTGAGAAATAACGAGATAAGAGATAACGAGGCCAGCCCCGAACTCTTCCCAGCGTGAGTGAGGCGTCCCAGTGATGCTGGCGGAGCTTCAGCGACCGCCACCCTAAACCACTCCCCATCCGTGTCCGGGTCAATGTTCCCCACCTGGAGCCTAAATCAGGTCTAAATCGGGTCTAAATCGGGTCCCGACGGGCGCCCGGACAGCTGGAGCCCGCGGAGATCCGGGATTTGCTGCCGCCCAAACAAACACGGCCCTGTTTGACCTCCCCTGAGCAAACGAGTCCGCCCAGCTCCTCCCGGCTCTTCCTGGAGCCTCCTCCGGGCTGCGATTCCCGGCAGGGCCCGAGGGTTTGATCCCTTCCTTCAGTCTGGGGTGTAGGAAGAGGCTGGATCCAAGGCTTTGATCCCTTCCTGCATCCCAGAGACTGGGAACAGGTCGGATCCAAGGGTCTGATCCCTTCCTGCATCCTGGGCAGTGGGAAGAGACCAGATTCAAGGATCTGATCCCTTTTTTTATCCCAGGAAGTGGGAAGAGGCTGGATCCAAGGGTTTGATCCCTTCCTCCAGCCCGGGCAGTGGGAAGAGGTCAGATCCAAGGGTCTGATCCCTTTCTCCATCCCAGAGAGTGGGAAGAGGCCGCATCCAAGGATCTGATCCCTTCCTGCATCCCAGAGAGTGGGAAGAGGCTGGATCCAAGGGTCTGATCCCTTCCTGCATTCCGGAGTGTTGGGAAGTAGTCGGGTCCATGGAGGGCCTAGATTGCACAGCCTGGGGGCTCCTTCTCCAGCTGCCACCGCTCCCTGGGGACCCCTCAGGGCCGGGGTGGCTCCGTGCCCCCCTCGGGCAGCACCAGGACCGCGGGCAGGAGGCTCCCGTGGGGCTCCGGGAAGGGCCGCAGCTCCTTGGCCCCGAAGCGCGGCGAGACGGGGTCGGCCAGGAAGCGGAGATGGAAACCGCGGCCGAGGCAGTGGACGAGGCCGCCCAGGGCGGCGCAGCGCAGCCCGGCCGGCTCGGGCAGGGGGCGGCTGCCACAGCGGTACCACAGCCTGGCGCTGGCGCTGCACCGCGACACGGCCACCTGGGTGCCACCGGCGCCGCGCCGCAGCTGGAAGCGGTACAGGAACCCGTGGGCGCTCACCAGCTCGGCCGTCCTGTCCTTGTCACCCACGGCCGGGCTGGTGGCCCAGCTGTCCCCGCGGGCGTCGTAGCGCAGCAGGAGCGAGCGCAGGGTGCCCCCGGTGACGTAAATGTCCCCGTCGCACGCGGCGGCCGCGTGGGCCACGGCGAAGGCGTCCCTGGGCAGGGCGGCGGCGAAGGCCCAGCGGTCGCGCCGGGGGTCGTAGCGCTCCACGGTGGCCAAGCACTCGCCCCCGATGGCGTAGAGGTGGCCGTCCAGGGCCACCAGCTGGCAGTGCGGCCGCGCCTGGCGCAGGGGACAGATGTCGCGCCAGCTGTCGCTCAGGGGGTCATAGCAGAGCACGCGGCACGAGGGGCTCCGCGCCCGGCCTGTCCCCTCCCAGCCGGGCACCAGGAACAGGTAATTGAACATGGAGCACACGGCACAGCCCCGCCCGGCCACCTCGGCCGGCAGCTGGCACAGCTGGCACCAGCGGTCCCCGTCCTCGTCGTAGTAGCAGAGGCGGCCGCGGCGGTGGCCGGGCTCGGCCGGGGGGACATCGGCCACCACCAGGCGCGGCCGCCCGCGGCTCCGGAGCGCCGGGAGCAGCTCCCGCTCGCCGGCGTTGAGGCGGCCGTAGATGGATGGGGTGCGCAGCACCTGCAGGAGGTGGTTGCTCATCACCTGGAGGGCAGCATCCTGCAGGGCCCGCAGCTGCCGCGCCTTGGCTGCGCGCAGAACCTCGGAGCAGTTCCCCAGGTGCACCTGGCTGGGCAGTGACACCTGGGATGGCTCAGGAGCCGCAGCTGGAACCGCACCGGGCAGCGGGAGCTCGGGGCTGATCCCCAGGGTGCTGCTGGGAGAAGGTGGCTCTGGAGGGCTCTCCGTGCCCTCATGTGGAGCTGAGGCGGTGTCGGGATCAGGGATTTCCAAAGCTGGATTCTCCCCCTGGGTTCCGGAGCTCTGTGGCTCCGCCTGGCCCCGCTCCCCGTGACACCGGGGTGTCCCCGCAGGGACGAAGGGCAGGGATGTCCGCCTGGACACCGACTCGGAGGTGGACTGCACGAAGTAGTCGTAGACTTTGCCCCGCAGGCCAGGCCTGGGCAGGCTGTCCCTGTCCTGGTCCCGGCGCTCCGGGATGAAGTTCTCCTCCACCTGGATCTTGGCCACCGAGGAGAAGCAGTGGGAGGTGTCCGAGCCCGCCTCGCTCGCCGTCAGCAGCAGCCCCAGGCTGGAGGTGACGCTGAGGGTCCGGACTGTCCCTGCGCTGCCCTCCCTGCTCCTCCCCGCTCCTGCAGCCGGATCCCGCTCCGTGCTCTGGGCGCATCCATCCCCCTCTGTCCGGGCGTCGGGAATCCCTGGGGAATGCCCGGAGCCCGGAGCAGCTGCGTCCCTCCCTGCGGGGCTGCCCCGGCCTCCGGCCACGGCCCCGGGGTCGTGAGAGCCCAGCTCGCTTCCCAGCGACATTCCCGGCTCACTTCCCACCTCCACTCCTGCCTTGCTTCCAAGGTCTCTTCCCAGCAAAATTACCGGCTCACTTCCCAGCAAAATTTCTGCCTTGCTTCCTGGCTCACTTCCCAGCTCTCTTCCCACCTCAATTCCTGCCTTACTTTCCAGCTTGCTTCCCGGTTCGCTTCCCAGCTCGATTCCTGACTTAATTCCCAATTTCTTTCCCAGCTTGTTTCCCAGCTCGTTTGTCTGCTCACTTCCCAACTCATTTACTGGCTTCATTATCAATTTGCTTCCTGGCTTTCTTCCTGGCTTGTTTCCCGGCTTGATTCCCAGCCTGCTTCCCGACTTCCTTCCTGGCTGACTTCCCAGCTCGCTTCCCAGCTCTTTTCCCAGCTCACTTCCCGTCCTGCTCCCGGGATCTCTCCCCAGCTCAGCCCCTGCTTCACTTTCTGATTTAATTCCCAACTTCCATCCCAGTTTCCTTCCCCACTCCCTTTCCATCCCGGCCGGACCGAGCGGGGCTTTCCTGGGAATCAGCTCCGAACCCACCTCCTCTCCTTCCTCCTCCTCCTCCTCCTCATTCCTTGGAAAGCTCTGCTCCCCCCGGAGAGCCGCGGGCTGCATCTCGGGGCCATTCCCACGTTTGTCCCCCCCATCCCTCCTCCTCCTCAGAGCCCCATCCCCATCCCGGTTTTCCCGCTGCTCTCCCGGTGGGATTTTTCCCGGGGGAGGCGAGCGGTTCCTATAAAACCTGAAGGCCAGGGACAGGAGCAGCAGCGCGGCCGCCGACAGGAGCAGCTTCCCGGGCAGCGGCATCTCCGAGTGCCAGGCCGGGGGCACCCGCTGGGGCATTTTTCCATGCGGGAATGCCGAGGAGCCGATTAATGATTTGCCGGGAGAGGCCGGAGCGCGGCGGGCCGGGACAAGGTGACTTTGAGCGGGCAGAGCTGGCAGGAGGCTTCCGGAGGAGCCGCGAATGTTTGGGATGGGCTGGGCTCCAGGGAAAGGTGCAGCCCAGGGCCGGGTCTGTTGGCCTGGGAAACGGAGAGAGAGGCTCGGGGAAGGGCACCAAGGCAGGAAAAACATCCCCGGGGAGCTGCTGCTCCTCTGCGGTGCTTTAAAAAGGGTCGCGCAATGAAAAAAGAGGAAAAAGAAAAAAAGTTGTTGTGCCCAGCAAAGGCTCCTCATCCCTCGGTGCTCCCGGAAAAGTGAGGGAGCGGCAGCCGGGAGCCCTTTGGGCTGATGCCGAGCAGCTGCTCCGCGGCACGGCCGGGTGACGAATTCAGCAGCTGATTCAGTGATTAATTAATTCAGTGATTAATTAATTCAGCGGCCCTCGTTTGCCGCGCGCTGCCTAACGAGGGCTGACGGGAAAGAGCCCCGGAGCTTGTGGGGTCTCTCGGAGGCCGCCGTGGAAGGAGGAGGAGCTGGTGGAAAAGGAGCTGGGGGCGTCGGGAAGGGGGAAAATCCGGGATCTGGGCAGGAAATCGGGGCTGGAGTTCAGCTGTGGGCACGAGGAGAGGAGCGAAGGGAGGAGTAAAAGCAGGGGGAAATTCGGGATGGGAAGGGATGGGAGTTGTCATTCCTGAGGGATGCTGCAGGAATCGGAGTCACCGTGGGGAAACTGAGGCACGGCAGGGGAAGGTGCTGGTGGTGGATCTACTCCTGGCCTGAATTCCGAAGATTTTGGGGAGTTTTTGTCCCCAAGACGATACGAGCGGGAGCACGGTGGGGTTGGGGGGAAAGGCGGGAGCCTGGGGAACGGCATCGCTGCCACCGCTGCCGGGGGAGCGGAACCCAAAGGGATCGGACCCAGGGGAGCTTCAGGGAGAGGCGGAAAAGAACGAGGGAAGGAAGAGCCAAACTGGGCGTGGGTGGGAGCTCCTGTTTGCACTCGGGGACTCGCTCCCGCTGGCTCCGTCCCAGCCCGGTGGGATTTTCCTCAGGGATGAACCCAGGGGACGTGGGTGGCTGCGGTGCGAGGGGGCCCTGCCAGGGGTCTCCAGTGGGAGGTGGGAGCTCAGGAATTCACTCCCGGTGTCCTCAGCTTCCCAAACCTCATCCCACCTGCCGCTTCCCCAGATTTTGGGATGGGGAGGGGCCTCTGAACCCCCTCGGGCCAGGTTCTCCACCATCCCTGGCATCCCTGAGTGTTGAGGTGTCCCCTGCCCAGGCTGGGATGCTGAAATTCCCGAGAAGGCTGAAATTCCCGTGGTGGAGGGGATGGGGCTGGGTCCCCCGACCCTCCAGCTGGAGGATCCTGTCCTAAACACCGAAAAAGGTTTTGTATCCCTAAAAAGGATGGAAAGGGAGCACAGGAATGACGCCCCCAGGCTGGTTCAGCACTCCGGGATCCCTGTGCTCGTCCTTGCTGGGAACACGGATCCACCAACAGAGGATATTTAGGATATTTTATTTGGGATTAATTTAGGATATTTAGGGGAATATTTGGAGTGCTGTCCCCTCGTGTGGGGAAATGCAGCACAGGAGAGCTTGGGAGAATTGAGATATTTCATTTAAAAGCTGGGTTTTGGAGCACGGGTGGTGTCGGACATCCAAAACAGCCCCAGCCAAGCCCACCCGGCCTCTCCTCCATCCTGCCGGGGACAGAGCCCCAAAATCCACCCCTGCGGGGCTCGGTTTGGCCAAAACCTTGGGAAAAGGAGAATTTCTCCTGCCTGGAGGCCCGGGCGGTGCCGGAGCTGAGGGAGGAGGGCCGCGTGTGGAGTCTGGGCACGCGTTCCAGGGCTCGGCTAATTGGAAAAGGGTCTGGCAGCCGCGACCTCCCGGGCCCTTCACCGCTCCTGCCGGGGCTTTCATCCCGCGGCTGGATCTGCAAAGACCCCGGCGCTTGAGAGCCGAGGAGGAGGAGGATGAATTATTCATGCGCTCGGCAGCCCCGTGAACGCAGCCGGCAGTGAGGGGGGAGGCGGGGGAGGCGCCGAGCGAAGCTCCCGCTGACTTTCCTGCAGGGCCGGAGCACCCCCGGTTCCTGCTATCCCAAAGAATCCACGGATTCCGCTGGATAAATCCCCGTTTATCCCTGCCTGCGGTGTGAGGGGAGCGGGAGAAGCGGCGCTGACGTCTCGGCGCTTGTGACTCTAATTGAGCGTAATTACCTCTTCCAAACCTGCTAGAACCTTTTTTGAAAGTCCCCTGGAATTCGGGAGCGTCGATAACGCCGCTCCTTTGGGGTTTTCAGCTGCCGTCAGCCCCTCGCGAAGGCGCTGCGGTTTCGGTGTTGTTTTTTTCCGAGCTAATCAGATCTCCTCGGAAGGTTGTCAGCAGCGGATCTGTCAGCTCTCATCAATAATGGAACAACCTGAGCCGCTCCTTTCCCCTCCAGCCTCCTCCTGCATTATTCACTGCCGGCGCCTCCAACAACGGGATCGGGAATGGGGGGAAAAGGGGGGGAAATTGGGGTCCTTTGCGAGTACCTGCAGGGAGAGGGTGGGGAGGGGAAGGTGGGTCCGGCAGAGCGTGGATGGTTCCCTTTGGTGGGATGGTGGGATGGAATTCCTTTGTGCGCCTCGTTTTGGCAGGAATTCAGGGAAACAGGCGGCAGTTCTGCCCCAAAATGGGGAGAAGCTCCCAAATCCCCTCATTCATCTGTCTGCGCTGGCGCTCGGAAGGTCCCAGCATCTGGTCGATCCATCCACGCCAGGAGATCCAGCCCTTTTCCCAGGGATTCTTCCCAGAGCATCCCGAACTGGGGTGGGTTTGGGATGCAGCCCCACCCAGGCCAGCGTTCCTGTCCCAGCGCTCCCGGGGTGGCACCGAGCGGAGCCGGTGGAGGCCCCGCCGCTGGAATTGCTCCTCGTTTCCACGGGAATGCTCCTCATTTCCACGGTTCTGGGCTAAACCCGCCACATTTGCATTTAAATGGAGCTTCGGGCGGCTGGAAATGCTCGCTTTTCCAAGCGGGGAGGCCTAATGGCTGTTTAATCCTGGTGGTTGTTTAATTAGGGCGGGATGAGGCCGCTGGAGCGGCTCCGATCCATGAGGAAGGCCAGAAGGATCCATGGGAGGGGCTCTCCAGGGCATGGGGGGAAACTGAGGCAGGGAGAATTCCTGAAGAAACGACGCTTCCTCTGAAAAAATGAAGATTTTCTTCTCGTCCATGGAGTGGAAGCACAGATCCGATGGGATTGGGATGTTTGGATGCCATTCCTTCAGGGTGGAAGCGGAGCTGCTGATCCCCCCACACGTCCCGGCCAGTCCTGATCCCACTGCTCCCAATCCGAAGGGTAAAACTCTGGGATTCTGTATGGGAAGGAGCTCTGGAGCTGCCATGGGCTCGTTCAGCTCCTCGGAGGCTGGGGAAGCAGCGAGGTTGGCAACGGAGCGGGGAAGGGCTGGGATCTGCTTAATAATAATTAATCATCACGGTGATAATGATGCTTAGCGCTCGTGCGGGGCTTGGGGAAGACGAGGCACCACACGGCTGCCAAATAATCCCCCAGGATTACCAGTTCCCAGAGGAAAAGGCTTGGGAGCGCCCCATCCTCAGGATCCTTTCCCCCCAGGACATCCCGGCCCACAGCCGGGTGCTCCACAATGAGGAAAAGGCTGGAAAACCTCCAGGATTGGGGCAAAACCACCTGGATTTTGCCAGGTGCCGTCGTGCAGCGGGATTGACGCCATCCCGGGATGGGCACGGCGGGAATGGCCGGATCCAGCCCGTTTCCATGGGGACAGCTGGCCACGAGGGGACGGGACACGCTGCCCGCTCAAGTGTGAGCGCTGACATTTGGGGTCGGGAGCCGCCTGTCACTTGTCATTCCTCAGCCAGCCCGGGACGAGCGGCACGCACGGGCCCTGGCTCCCAGCACAGCCGGAATCCCACCGGATAAACCCAGTGATCCACGACTTTGGGCTCCCGGCGCCGCCTCCGCGGCCTCGGGAGGGCTGGGGACGTTTGCGGGTCCTCACCCTGGGGATACAGGGCCTGGAGCATCTCGGGGCAGTGGGAATGCTGTGCGCGGGTTTCTCCAGGGAAAATTTGGTCTTTGAATCCTTGAATTCTCCTCCTCCCCCTTCCAAGACCTTGCAAAGCCCCCAAGACAAAGCTGTGAACCCCAAGAATGGAGCTGTGAACCACAAGATGGTGCTGGGAACCCCAAGAACGGAGCTGGGAATCCCAACATGGAGCTGGGAACCCCAAGAAAAAGCTGGAACCCCGAGATGGAGCTGGGAACCCCGAGATGGAGCTGGGAACCTCGAGATGGAGCTGGAAGCCCCAACATGGAGCTGACAACCCCAAGATGCAACTGAGAATCCCGAGACAGAGATGGGAATCCCAAGATGGAGCTGGGAATCCCAGCACAGGTAAAACATGAATTACGACCTTCTCCCAGAAGAGGTTTTCCTTTTTCCCTTTAATTCAATCGTCTGAGGAAGCCAAGACACGGAAAGAGACCGAGACTGTCGAGAGTATAGAAAAAAAAAAGAGCGGGAGACCCGATGGCTGGAGGCAGGAATGCCAGGAGGAGCTGGACACGGAGGAGGAAGAGGAGGAGGAGGCGGTGAAGCTTCACGTGAGCTCCAGGATCACTGTCAGGGTGAGCGCCAAAACGAATCTGAAGCCGCAGTGGCCGGGAAGTGAACCTGGAGAGGAGGAAAAAGGGATCAGGAGTTCACGGAGCCACATCCCAGCGCTGGGTTTAGAGCAGGATGGGGGCACCACTGGTTAGGAGGGGACCCCCCCACCCCGCAAAACTTGGCCTGGGGGTTGGGTGGGGTTGGGTGGAGATGAGGGATGGGGTGGGAGCATCTGTGGGGTCCCTTTTGGTGCGAGGATGTTCCCGAGGACACCGGAGAGGGCTGGGAATGTGGAGAAATGGGAAAGGACATGGAATGAGGTGAGGAGATGGGAAAGGGCTTGGGATGAGGCTAGGAGAGATGGGAAAGGGCTTGGAGTGAGGCAAAGACAGATCAGAAAGGGCTTGGGATGGGTCAAGGAAGGATGGGCAAGAGCCTGGGACAAGGCAAGGAGAGATGGGCGAGTGCTTGGAGTGAGACAAGGAGAGGTGGCCCAGGGCCGGGGCCAAGGCAGGGCCAGGCCCTCTCCGCACGGCCCTTCCCTCCCTGAGCACCTCCATGGAAATCCCAGTGCCACCAGCACTGCTCACCGTTGGAGTCTTCTGGCCCTCTGGGAATATTCGGATTTTCTAGCGGGAAGCAAAGAGCAGAGAGACAATTTTAGGGGGGAGGCACCGCGCAGGGGCCCGTGGAGGGCGCGGCGGGGCCGCGGCGTGGCCGTACCGAAGACGATGAGGCGGGTGTGGGTGTCGGTGGAGCCCAGCGGGTTCTGGGCGGTGCAGCGGTACATGGAGCCGTTGAGCTCGGCCGGGACCCGCTCCAGCACCAGCTCCTTCCCGTCGTGCTCCGCGCTGCCGTCCAGGAGCCGGCTCCCCACGCGCGTCCACGTGAACAGCGGCTCCGGGAACACCTCGTTCTGCAGGGAGAGGGGCGGGGGCAGAGGAGAGCGGGATCAGCAAAGCTGGACATGAAATCATCGCATCTGGCTTGGGGCTGGGGTTGGGTTTAGGTTTGAGTCTGAGCTTAAGTTTGGGTCTGGGTTTGGGTTTGAGTTTGGGTTTGGGTTTAGGTTTGAGTCTCACCTTGAGTTTGGGTTAGGGTTTAGGTTTGAATCTGAGCTTGAGTTTGGGTCTGGGTCTGGATTTGGGTCTGGGTCTAGGTTTGGGTCTGGGTCTGAGTCTAAGTCTGGGTTTGAGTTTGGGTTTGGATTTAGGTTTGGGTTTGAGTTTGGGTTTGGATTTAGGTTTGAGTCTGGGTTTGAGTTTGGGTTTGGATTTAGGTTTGACTCTGGGTTTGAGTTTGGGTTTGGGTCTGGGTCTAAGCCTGGTTTTGAGTTTGGGTTTGGATTTGGGTTTGGCTTTGAGTCTGGGTCTGAGTCTAAGTCTGAGTTTGGGTTTGGGTGTGAATATATCTGGGTCTGAGTCTAGGTTTGAGTTTGGGTTAGAAAGAACCTTTAAGCTCATCCCATCCCAAGAGCAGGGACACCTTCCACTGTCCCAGATTGCTCCAAGCCCCACCCACCCTGTCCCTGGACACTTCCAGGGTGGAACAGCCACAACTTTGGGAACCCATCCCAACACAGACACCATGATGCCACCAAGGCCACCAAGGCAAGCCCACATCCACATCCTTGGATCAAGGCTGTCCATTGGCCTCCGTGGCCGTGGGAATGCTGACCTGGAAGCCCTGCACCAGGATCCGCACGGTGTCCCCCACGCGCGCCCTTGTCGGGGTCATCGTGATCTTCGGACCCTTGGGAGCAACTGCACGGGAAGGGGACAGGAGGAGCCGTCAGCGCCGCGCGACTTTCCCGGTGCCGGGGCTGCCCTTGGAGGGGTTAACGAGGCTTTGATGGATGATCCCGGTGAGGGGTGGCAGCCCAGGGGTGGCAGCTCCGCGATTGATGGCCGGGCTGAGTGACACCGGAATGACGGATGGACAGGGAGGGAAGGACCCCCCGGGCGGGAGAACGGGAGAAGTGTGAGGCTGATGGATGGCTGGGGTGGGATGGATTGATGGGAAGGAGTTATTTCCCAACCAAACCCTTCTCCGCTCGGATAAAAAAGGCCAAGAAGGATCAGGTTGGTTTGAAGCCAGGGAGATGGACACCTCAGAGGAACATTCCCAAAAAATGCGGCCTTGGTGACTCTCAGCCAGGTGCTGTTAGCACAGGAGCCAACCCCAAGGCCTGGCTGGCACAAAATCCCAAGGGCAGTGTGGAAAAACCGGGAATGCCTTTTCTCATGCCAGACTAGGGATGCTCCTCCGCTGGGATGGAGGGACACCACACAGGATCTGCTGCTGCTTCCACCTGGGGCTGTGTGGATGTCCCTGCTGGGCCAGAAGTGGGATGGGACATCCCAGGAGCTCCCTGGACTTTCATGGAGTGAGAAGGGGAAATGGGCAGGAGCGAGGCTGAGCTTTGGATGTGTCACCTTTTTCCATCCAAGCTTTGTCATGGATGGGACAAAATGGACCTGGATGTGACCCCAGCAGGACACAGAGGGACAAAGAGCCACCAGAGAGCTGTGGTGGAGGACACTGGAAGCCCTTGGAATGGCCATCCCTGCCCTGGGATGCTCTGCCTGGACACCCTGAGACCATGGGCTGCTCTTTCCATGTGGGATGTGGCCCTCTGGAGCAGGACCAGGTGGGATGCACTGAAGGTGATCCCACCACACCCTGATTGGGACCAAAAGGCAGCTTTTGGGTTGGTGTTGGGTTTAATGCAGCTTTTATTGGGAATATCTTCTCTTTTATTAGGAATCTATATTTTATATATACCCACAGGGTGTATTTATACTATGGATGTAGGGAAAGGGTTAAGGGGATCTGCTGGGATGGTTCCCAAAAAACTGGAGTGGATGGGCACCCAAGGAGCTGCAGGGACACCTCCAGAGACAAGGAGAGCCCTGGATTTGGGGGCTGGGGACAATCAGGGCTGAGCTTTGCCAATCCAGGTCTTGGACCCCCTGGGCAAGAGCAGCAAAGCCACGAGGTCTTGATCTTGGATCTAAACCCAAAGAGCTCCAGGAAGGGGAGCTCCAGGAAGTGGGAAAATGCAGGATTTCCATACGTTTTGGATGCTGGGGAAGAGATTTTATGCAAAGATGTCGGGAAGCCAAGGAGAAGCTCTCCAGGAGATGATGAGGAGCCAAGTGCTCCACTTGGCCTGGAGCAAAGCCCAGGCTGCTCCACCTGGCTGCAGGCTGGGAGAGCCTTTCCAGAGGATGTCCTGAGGCTGGAAAACCCCGTGGAGAGCTCAGCCTCTTCCAGCAGGAGCAAGAGAGGGGAGGGGAGCCTCAGGCAGGGTGAGAGATGGTGATGGACCCGTGGATCCCACAGTCACCTGAGGAGCTTCTGCTCTTCCAGGAGCCTGGGAATGTGGGGAGCCAAATTGCCTGGCTTCAATCCCATCAGCCTGTCACAGCTCCATGGGCAGGAGCCAGCTCGGGAATTCCCTCCCTGGCAATTCCCACTGGGATGAGCTTTGTGGCAGCCAATAAGGGTCATGGGATGTCCTTGGATCTCCTGGGATTGGGATGGAGGTGACAGCTCCGTCTGCAGCTCCAACACCTCTTCCTGCTCACCACGACACAGATTCCCCAAAAATCCCAGCAAACCCCACCCTAAACACTGCCCATGGCTGGAGGGCCATAAACACCTGGAAAATCTCTTCTCCTGCCTGGTGGACATCCCAGATTCCCTCCTCTCATCCCAAGTTTTGTGGAGCCTTGGCATCACCACCTCTATCCCAATGCAGCCCCATGGGATCCCTACGTGTGCCTAAAAGCCCCCAGAAGAAAAGGAAAAGGACAAAAGGAGAGAGAAAATGTGTGCAAGGAAAGCAAAGCACGTGGAAATAAAACAAAAAACAAAATCCTGTGGAAAATTCCAGAAAAATGGGGGGAAAGTGCCAAAAAACAAAGAAAAAAAGAAGTCAAAAATAAAAAATAAAAAGGAGCCAAAAATAAAAAAAAATAGAAAAAGTGGAGAAAAAAGAAAAAAATTAAAAACCCCAAAATTGAGAGGAAAGTAAAGAAACAAAAAGGAAAAAGCAAGGGGAAAAAAGGAAAACAGGTCAAAAATAGTGAAGGAAAAAAAAAAGACCGAAACTAGGTGGAAAAGGCAAAAAATGGGAGGGAAAGGCCAAAAAATGAAGAGAAAGGCCAAAAAATGGAGAGAAAAGGCAAAAAATTGAGAGAAAAGCCCAAACCTGTAGAGAAAGTCCAAAAAATGAAAACAGAAAAACCAAAAAAAAAAAAAAAAAAAGAAGAAAACCCCGCAAAATGGACAAAAGTGCCTGAAACCCAGGAAAAGCCCCAAATCCACTGGTTTACCTAGCGTGACCTCAGACTGCATGGGCATGGAGAGCGCCGGGTGCTTGACCTCGCAGCTGAAGAGGGCCTCGTTGTCGATTTGGGGGTTCAGGGTCCACGTGAGGGTGGCCCGGGCCTCGACGGTGCCGTCGCTGACGGGCGCGTGCGTGTGCCGGAAGTAATAGATGGGCTCGGCCATGTGCACCCACCGCGGGAATTCCCGGCTCACAACCGTCTCGGGAATGCTTTCCGTCACCGAATCCCGCTCGGCCGCCAGCCCCCGCGGCGCATCCGCCGTGGGAAAGGGGTTCCCCATTCCCAGCTCGCCGTCGGCCGCCAGCGATTTCGGCACCTTGGTGTCGTCCAGGTCACGGTGCAGGAGGCTCCGGGGGGCCCAGCTGCTGGCGCCGGCCGGCGGCTCCGGCAGCGGGGTGGCCTCGATGGGCTCCCCGTCCCGCTTGAAGTACACCTGGAGGGGACAAAGGGGACCGTGAGTGCGGCGGGGGTGTCCTCAGCACCCCTTTGGATGGAATCCGCGGTCCTTTGCCCACTCCCAAATCCCAAAGATTTGGTTCATTCTCCACTCCCAAATCCTGAAGGTTTGGTTCATTCTCTCCCTAATCCCAAAAGTTTGGTTCATTCTCTCCCAAATCCTGAAGGTTTGGTTCCTTCCCCACTCCCAAATCCCAAAGGTTTGGTTCATTCTCTCCCAAATCCTGAAGGTTTAGTCCTTTCTCCACTCCCAAATCCTGAAGGTTTGGTTCATTCCGTGCTCCCCAGTCCCAAAGATTTGGTTTGTTCCCTGCTCCCAAATCCCAAAGGTCCAGTTGGTTCCCTGCTCCTGAATCCCGAAGGCTTGGTCCTGTCCCCACTCCCAAATCCCAAAGGTTTGATCCTTTCTCCACTCCCAAATCCTGAAGGTTTGGTTCATTCTCTCCTGAATCCCAAAGGTTTAGTCCTTTCTCCACTCCCAAATCCTGAAGGTTTGGCTCATTCCATGCTCCCCAGTCCCAAAGATTTGGTTTGGACCTTTCCCCACTCCCAAATCCCAAAGGTCTGGCTGGTTCCCTGCTCCTGAATCCTGAAGATTTGCTCCTTTCCCCCCTCCCAAATCCCACGGTCTCCATGGAAAGATGGGATTTGGGGAGCGGGTTTGGCCTGATGGAAGAGCACAAGGATCTGGTGGATTTTACAGAGGAGGTGTTGGGTTATCCCAAGTGCCAGGGGGAGGGATGGTCCCGCCAGGAGCTCACCAGTGGCGCGGGCTTCCCGCCGGACACCACGCACACCAGGGTGAAGTTCTGCGCCTGGTAGCGGCTGAAGGGCGCCGGGGTGTCTGCGGCCAGCACCGAGATGGACGTCGGGGGAGCTGCAGGGGCAGAGCCAGGAGGTCAGCATGGAGTCCTCAACAACCCCCATCCCATCCTCATCCTTCATCTTCACCCCCGTCCTCATCCTTGTTCCCATTCCCATGCCCATCTTTGCTCCCATGCCTGTCCCCACCCTCAATCTATTCCCTGTCCTAATCCCTGTCCCTATCCTTATCCATGTCCCATTCCCATCTTAATATCCATTCCCATCCCCATGGGCATCCTCATTCCTCTCCCCACACCATCCTCACCCTCATCCCCAGCCCTGTCCTTGTTCCTATCCTATTCCCTATCACTGTCCTTGTCCCCGTCCCTGTCCTTGTCCCCATCCCTGTCCTTGTCCCCATCCCCATTCCATCCCCATCCCCATTCCATCCTCATCCCTATTCCTGTCCCCATCCTCATCCCCATCCCATCCCATCCCAGTCCTTGTCCCCATCCTCATCCCCATCCCTGTCCTTGTCCCCATCCTCATCCCCATCCCTGTCCTTGTCCCCATACCTATCCCAATCCCCATCCCATCCCATCCCATCCCATCCCATCCCATCCCATCCCATCCCATCCCATCCCATCCCATCCCATCCCATCCCATTCCATCCCATCCCCATCCCATCCCTATCCCCATCCCAATCCCATTACCCCATCCCCATCCCCATCCCCACACCCCATTCCTAAACCCAAGTATGGCAGGACAATCCCAATCCCTGCTGTTCCCACACCCTGAGACCCTGCAGTGGTTTTCCCTTGATCCCGATCCCGGCACTCACCCATCACATTCAGGAACACATTCCCGGAGGCCAGGACCACCTTCTCCCGCGTGGCTCGGTCGTAGATCCCCACGTGGCACTCGTAGGGACCGTTGTCCGAGATCCGGACCTCGGGAAGGCTGTGGAGGAGGGACAGTGCTCACCACTCCATCCCCACCCCGTTTTCCCCTGGGATTCATTGATCGGCACCCGGACAGTGCAGCGTTGGACAGGGATCAATAAACTCTTAATAACTCCAAAGGCTGTGGGAGGAGCTCGGGAATGCTTTAGCAGCTGGAGTTCCCTGGCACTGACAGCTCCTCCGAGGGGAAGGAATTGCGTTATTGGAAGGAGACGTGGATGGAGCACAAATCCATGGCCACAGACGTTGCCTGCCCGCAGATGCCAATGGGAAACCTTGACACCGGCCCTGCCAGGCCACCCCAGCACAGCAAATCCCAAACTCCCAGTGAACCCAGAGCGCTCATCGATCCACCTTTTATCTGGAGGCTTTAGATAGACTTGGGGAAAACAGGAGAGGAGCAGTTGTGCCAAAGGATCCGTGCTGCTGGAGCTGGGAATGCTTGGGAGGCTGCACAGGGGCCACTTGGCTGATGGGCAGCATCCCAGCTCCCTGGCCAGCAGCATCCCACCTTTCTGCTCCCCAGAATCCCACCTTTCTTCTCCCCAGAATCCCACCTTTCTGCTCCTCAGAATCCCACTTTTCTGATCCTCAACATCCCACAATTCTGATCCCCAGAATTCCGCCTTTCTAGTCCTCACCATCCCATCTTTCTGCTCTTCAGAATCCCACCTTTCTTATCCACAGAATCTCACTTTTCTACTCCCCAGTATCCCACAATTCTGATCCCCAGAATCCCACCTTTCTAATCCTCACCATCCCACCTTTCTTCTCCTCAGCATCCCACAGTTCTGATCCCCAGAATCCCACTTTTCTGGTCCTAACTGTCCCACCTTTCTTATCTTCACCATTCCCTTTTTCTGCTCTTCAAAATCCCACTTTTTTGGTCCTCAGCATCCTCAGCATCCCACCTTGTTGATCCTCAGCATCCCACTTTTCTGGCTGGCAGCATCCCACTTTTCCGTTCAGCAGCACCATCCCGCCTCACCAGCCGGCACCATCCCATCCCATCCCATCCCACCCCACAGTGCCAGCTGGCACCATCCCTCCCTCCCAGATGGCAGCACCATCCCGCCTCTCCAGCTGGGACCATCCTGCCTTTCCAGCCAATATCCCATCCCGCCTCTCCAGCTGGGACCATCCTGCCTTTCCAGCCAATATCCCATCCCGCCTCTCCAGCTGGGACCATCCTGCCTTTCCAGCCAATATCCCATCCCGCCTCTCCAGCTGGGACCATCCTGCCTTTCCAGCCAATATCCCATCCCGCCTCTCCAGCTGGGACCATCCTGCCTTTCCAGCCAATATCCCATCCCGCCTCTCCAGCTGGGACCATCCTGCCTTTCCAGCCAATATCCCATCCTGCCTCTCCAGCTGGGAGCATCCCACATTTCCAGGCATCATCATCCCACCTCTCCAGCTGGTCCCATCCCTTCTTGCTGGTCTGTGACTTCCTACCTCCCTGGCTGGAAGCATCATCCCAACTTCTCCCAGCTGGAAACATCCCACATTTCCAGTTGGCAGCATTATCCCACCTTTCTGGTTGGAAATGTTATCCCACCTCACTGGGTGGTGGCATCCTGCCTTTCCATCAGGAAGCATCCCACATTTCCAGTTGGCATCATCCCACCTCACCGCCTGGGAACATCCGGCCTTTCCAGTCAGAAGCATCATCCCACTTCTCCAGCTGGAAACATCCCACATTTCCAGTTGGAAGCATCCCATCTTTCCAGTCAGAAGCGTTATCCCACCTCACTGGATGGTGGCATCCCGCCTTTCCAGTTGGCATCATCCCACTTCTCCACCTGGGAACATCCGGCCTTTCCGGTCGGAAGCATCATCCCACCTCTCCAGCTGGCATCATCCCACCTCACTGCCTGGAAGCATCCTGCCTTTCCGGTCAGAAAGCATCATCCCACTTCTCCAGCTGGAAACATCCCACCTTTCCAGTTGTCATTATCCCACTTCTCCAGCTGGAAACATCCCACCTTTCCAGTTGTCATCATCCCACTTCTCCAGCTGGAAACATCCCACCTTTCCAGTTGTCATTATCCCACTTCTCCTGCTGGAAGCATCCTGCATTTCCAGTCAGGACCATTATCCCACCCCACCATCCAGAAGCCTCACCCTGCTTTTCCAGCAAATTTCCACCTTTCCAGCTGGCACAGCCATTCCTCTGTGGTGGAGAAGAGCATCCCAGCACCATCCCACCTTCCGGCTGGCAGCATTCCCTATTCCAGGAGATCCATCCCGCCTTCCATGTGGCAGCATTCCCTGTTCCAGGGATCCATCCCATCTTCTGGATGGCAGCATTCCCTCTTCCAGGAGATCCATCTCTCCTCTCCACCTGGCAGCATTCCCTATTCCAGGAGATCCATCTCTCCTCTCCACCTGGCAGCATTCCCTATTCCAGGAGATCCATGCCCCCTCTCCAGAAGCCTTATCCCACCTCACCCATCCCATGTGGGCAGGAGTGATTCCCTCATGGAGCGCCCCAGTTAAAAATCCCACCCAGGGGAATTTTCCCTGCCGGGGGGATTCCAGCTCCACTTTTCCCTTCTCCCAGCCCCTGGCCGCCTTCCCACTCCAAGGATCCTCCTGGAAGTGAACATTCCCTCCTTTCCATGGATACAACACTTCCAACCGAGCCTCCACCATCTGTTCCAGGCTCCGATTATCCACGCACGGATCGGGAATCTCCCGTTAGCAGCATTTCGGAGCGGCTCCGATCCCCCTCCAGCCCTTTTGGAAGGATTCCTTTGGATTTGCACGCGGATTTTGGGGCCTGGCAGGCTCAGTTTGGAATTCCCAAGGATGGGAGAGAGGGAACAACTGGCCCTGGAAAGGCAAATGCTCCCTGGTGCGTCCTGGAGTTGGAAATACAGGGAAAAAGGGATTTGGGAATTCCTAATGAGAATGGGATTTTAATCAAGGAAAAGGGGAAAAAAAAAACGGGATTGGAGGGATTGGATCTCTTCCAGCTTTGCTCTTCACGGCACAGAGCCAGGCTGGAAAGAGGCGGCGCTGGAGCCCCTGGGCTGTGCTGATAAGGCCGGGAAAACACTGATAAGGAGCGGGAAAAGGCTGATAAGGAACTGGGAAAACGCAGATGTGGCCGGCTTCTCCCGGGATAACGTTCTCTGGGACGGGAAAACGCTGATAAAAGCTGGCTCCACCGGAGTAAAACGCTGATAAGAAACGGGGAAAATGCAGATGTGGCTGGATTCTCCCGGGACAATTCTGCCCGGGAAAATGCTGATAAGGATGGGGATAATGCTGATAAGGACCGGGATAACGCTGATAAGGACGGCTCCTCCTGGGATAAAGCTCCTTGGGATGGCTCCAGCTGTGCCTAAACCGCGGCAAAGATTCCCAAAACAAGAGAGAACAAAAAGATGGAAAAAAAAAGGGAGAATGAACAGGAGCAAAAACCTGGACGGGGAAATGCTTCCTCCATCCCCAAACCCTTCCCGGGTTTGCCCCACTTCTTTGGGAGAGCCCAAAATCCAGCAGGACCTTCCCAAAAAATTCCAATGCCTGGGAAAACAGGCTCTGGGAATGATCTCCTCAGGCTGGCTCCTGTTTTCCTTGGAAAAAAAAGGCCATGCCATGAAAACCCTTTTCCTGCTGGCATCTCCTGGCTCCACGCCCAATTTCCTGGACATTCCCGAGGCCTTCAAGTGCCTGGTGCTGGGGTGGGGGAATTTTCTGCTCCCAAATTCCATTTGTTCTACAATGTGTGGAGCCAGGAAAAGTGGGAGCTTTTCCTTGTTGGGTCTGGGAAATATTCCATGATCAGGGAATGGGTGATTCCTTGTTGTCCTTCTCCAGGGATGCTTCTGATCCCCCGTTCCAAGAGCAGGGAATGTTTGATCCTTGCTCCTGCTCCAGGGATGCTCCCAATCCCTCATTCCATGAGCAGGGAATGTTTGATCCTTGCTCCTGCTCCAGGGATTCTCCTGATCCCTCATTCCATGGAATGTCTGATCCTTGTTCCTGCTCCAGGGATGCTCCCAATCCCTCATTCCATGAGCAGGGAATGTCTGATCCTTGTTCCTGCTCCAGGGATTCTCCTGATCCCTCATTCCATGGAATGTCTGATCCTTGCTCCTGCTCCAGGGATGTTCCTGATCCTTCATTCCGCACACAGGGAATGTTTTAATCCACTTTAATTCCCTGATTTTCCCGTCTGGAGGCAAGTGATGGCCAAATCCCAAGGGAAGCGCTGAATTTACAGCCCTGGAGTCAGGGATGTGAAATTCCTGCCTGGAGCTGCCAAAACCTTCTCCACACAGGAGTCAGGAATGTGTTCAGCATCCGAGGAGCAGCTCTGTGGATCCAGGGAAACAAAACAGGGATGGAGCAACTCTGGAGCATCTCCAGAGCATCCCCGGAGCATCCCTTGAGGATCCCTGGAACATCCATGGAGCATCCCTGGAGCATCTCCAGAACATCCCCTGAGCATCCTCTGAGTAACCCTTGAGTATCCCAAGCATTGTCTGACTCCTCTGAGTAACCCTGGAGTACCTCCTGACCTACCTGAACATCCACGTGAGCATTCTGAACTTTCTGGAGTATCCTCTGAGTAACCTTGGAGTATCCTCTGAGTATCCTCTGAGTGGCCCCCGGGCACCCTGAGCATCTCCAGAGCATTCCTGGAGTAATCCCCGAGCATCTCCTGGCCCCCCTGAGCATCTCAAACTCCTCCTGAGCCTTTCCTGAGCAGGGCCCGAGCATCCTCCTGACCCATCCCATAATATTCCCTCCCCAGCCCCCTTTTCCCACTCTGAATCCACATCCATTCCCACGCAGCCACTCTTTTCTTTAAGGAGAAAAACTAACTCCAAATGCAGCAGGGAAAAACAGCAAAAAGAAAAAACCCCAAAAATTCCCAAATTAATTCCAAAGGTTTGGGAAGGATTTCTCGCTTCCCACCAGCTCATCCCAGGCCATTCCGGATATTTCCAGGTGGGAAAACCTCCTGTGACTGGAGGAAATCCCAGTTTTTCTTACTCCCTGTGCCGGAAAAAACGAGCTGGGAAAATCCGATCAGGAAATTCTCATTTCCTGCAGAAACGAGACTGGAAAGAAACCGGGAGGAAGGGAAATTTCATCCCATTTTTTTTTCCCTTGGATGAAGCCTCTCCTGACCTTTTTTCCAAGCTCCAGAGTTGGTTTTAGAGCAGTGGGAATGGAGCAGGTGAATCAGGAATAAACCTGGAATTCTGGAAGTTATTGCCACTTGGAATAAAAGCAAGGAGACGCTCCCATGCCTGTTTTATAAATAAATATGGACCTGTTTTCCCCAATTTTCCCAAGCTTTGCATTTCTCTGCCCATTCCCACCTCTAAAAACCCCCGTTTTTCCCACCTTTTCCCTGAGAATCATCAGGAAAACGGGAACAACGCTTGGACGGGGCGCGGGTTCTGCTGGAATGCTTTGAACGGGGCCAATAATAGGGAAAAAAAATTCCCTAAAAATTTGCATTAATAGGGAGAAAGGACTCACCGCACGGTGGATTGGTAAACGAGGTCTTCCCGCTTCCGGTAGTTTTCCATCTGGGAAAAGTTGGTGGAAAACATGGCATCGAAGGTGAAGATCTTCTGCTTGATGGTGCCACCATCAGTGACCTGTGGGAAACAGCCCCAGTGTCCCAAATCTTGGAATTTTCGGCCCTTTTTGGAATATTTCAAAGGGTTTTCACTCCAAGAATTTGAATAAATTGATTTCTATTTAAATAGATTTGTTTAAATTTGAATGTATTTATTTAGATTTTAATAGATTTATTTGCATTTTGATATAATTTTTTTATATTTCGGTACTTATTTAGATTTGAATAAATTTATTTGAATTTTAATCTATATTAAATGCAGTAAATACATTTATTTTAATATTCTATGTGGTGCATTTAAATACTTACATTAGAATTTTATTTTTATTTTTGTTTTTATTTTAATTTTTGCTTTTATTTTAATTTTTGTGTTTATTATATCACAATTTCCACATTTATCCATAGAATCCCAGCGTCTTTCATCTTGGAATTTATGGATTTATGATGCCTCTGCCGAGATGAAACTGAAATCCACGTTTTCCATCCCATTATTCCATTTTCCAGCTGGGAATTGTAATTTTTTAATGGAAAATGGCTTTTTTTACGATTCTATACCCTGTGCCTCCCAGCACCTCTGGATTTATCTTCCCTGCTTTTGAGGAGTTTTAGAGGAAAAAAATGGAGGGAAATGGGAATTTTGAGGCTAAACCAGCTTCCAGAGAGTGAAAATTCCCATTTTTTAAATTAAACCAGGAACAACAGAAGAAGATTTTGGGATTTAATCCTCAAATTCAACATTTCCCAAGGACAAAGCCCCAGATCCCCACCCAACGCTTGGCCAAAATTCTGCTATTATTCCCCGTTTCCTCTTTTCCCTCTTTTTTTATGGCAAAAAGTGGCGGGAAAGGAGGGGGAAAAAAAATCCATCACTAAAAAAACTCTTCCAGTTTATTATCCCAGGCTGAGGCTTTTATGGGAAAGAAATTCCACCCTGGCACGGATGTGGGATGAAGAAAAGTGGGAAAAATGACGGGAGTTGTAAATCTCCGGCCTTGGGAAGTTTCCAGGGATTTTTCCTGACTTTTCTTTGGGTTTGAAGAGAAACCTGGGAGCTGCTCTGGGATGGAGAAGGGATCCAAATCCAAAGGGATTTTAGGGATTCTTTTACGGTGGGAAGTGCTGGGAATGGTGGAGGCGACGCCTTTGGATTGGGAATTTGCAGCCTTGGGATTTTCTCAGCACATCCGGACAGATGTGAGCCCAAATCCTGCCCCATCCAAGGGGAGCTGGAATCACCCTCTGGGAATCCTCACATTCCCTGAGCTTCCACTCCGGAGGGAATTCCAGGAAAAGGCCCATCAGGAACTCTCTGTCTCCAGGGATCAGCCCTAATTCCAGCCTTTTATCCAGACCTGGGGAGATTTTTGGGAAGAGAAACTCCATAGCAATTTGCAGCCCAACTCTTCCTGCTGGGAGTCAAAAAGGGAGGATAATTGGGCAGCATCCCATGGTTCCCATCCCAATGGATGTCTCCACATCCAGGAATTTTGGGAAAAGGGGCACAGGAACATAAAATGGGTGCTGCTTCCTGCATTAATCATAAATCCCAGGAAAAATTCCATTCCCACCCAAATTCCCACCTGCTGCCCTCCCCTCCACAATGACCTGAACAAATCCCAAAATCCATTAAAATGGACATTTGCTGTTCCCAAAATCTATTAAAATCTCCGGAGCGTCCCGTCAGGATGCCCAAAGGACCCAAAATCATCAGAAAGTGATGGATGTGGGACGAAAGGGGCAGAATTGGGATCTGATCCAGGCTCCGTGTCCCAAGGATGGATCGATGGATTCCCTTTCTCCAAGCAAATGGAAATGGCTCTGGAAAGAGGGAAAATTCCCTGGAGCGGCTGCAGCACTCCGGGTGTTTGGTGGGGAAAAGGAGGGGGTGCAGCGTCCACGTCAGAGACACCAAGAAGAACTGGTTATCCTGGAAAACTCCAGATTTAGGATATTCCTACCCATTCCCTGGAAAATCAACTGGGAAAAATTTGTTATCCTGGAAACCTCCAGATTTAGATTTTTTTCCTGGTCATTCCCTGGAGAATCAACTGGGCAAAATTTGTTATCCTGGAAAATTCCGAATTTTTTTTCCTGTCCATTCCCAGGAGAATCACAACAATGGGAAGAACTCGTTATTCTGGAAAACTCTGGATTTAGGTTTTCCTTCCCATTCCCTAGAGAATCAACCAGGAAAACACTTCATCCTGGAAAACTCCAGATTTAGGATTTTCCTGCCCATTCCCTGGAGAATCAACTGGAAAAAACTCAATATCCGGGAAAATTCCTGGTTTCACTTTTTCCTGCTCATTCCCAGGAGAATCAACCGGGAAAACTCTATCCTGGAAAACTCCAGATTTAGGATTTTCCTGCCCATTCCCAGGAGAAGCAAACAGGAAAAACTTGTTATCCGGGAAAACTCCTGGTTTAGGTTTTTTCCTGCTTCCCTCACCCATTCCCCAGAGAATCACAACCAATGGGAAAAACTCCTGGGATGCTCTGGATTTAGGTTTTTCCCATACTCCAAGGTTACTACCAGCAGCAATGCCAGGGCCCTGCTCCCAGCAATCCCAGCTCCAGTTCGTTCCCTTCCCGCTAATTACCCTGAGCACGAAACTCTAATTAATGGAGGCAGAGCCCTGTGGGCTCCCCTCCATTCCCACCCTTCATTCCTGGACATCCCAGGAATCCCACGCAGCACCAGGGAATGGTGTCCGGCCCTGCTCGGACACCCCAGATCCACCAAACCCCATTTGCAATTCCCAAATTCCCATGCTCTGAGCCCAGCCCAATCCAGCTCCGCTTCCCTTCCTGCTGCACGAGGCTGGATTGGACCCTCCAAGGATTTCCCCTCCCACTCCTGCTTCCCTGTTATTTTTCCTGAGCTCCACTGGGAAAAGAAGGAATTTTCCCAGTTCCCATCCTGGAACCAACCACACAAATCCGGGGCAACCCCGGAGAGGCTGGCAGCGGGACCCAAGGAACAGCTCTGGGTGTTCCCAGCCTCATTCCGAGCGGATTCTGCCACCCCCATCTCCCGCCAAGGCTTTTTCAGGAGCTCTCCAGGTGCAGATCCGTGTTTGCACCTGTTCCCGGGAACATCACACCTTGCGGAGGTGTTGGGATTGTGGGATGTTAATTAACGCCTCCGCCTGAGGGATGTGTTCCTGTTTATTCTGGGAAAAATTCCCTTTGCTCGTCCCAGGAATGCTGAAACCGGCGGCATTCCAGCAGCTGAGGGGTTTCCCAGCGGGAAGAAAGGGTTGTCCCTGTCCGTCCCTCATCCCCGGGGAATCCAGGGGAATTGCTGGAATTGTGGGTGCTGGTTCCAGTGTGGGGTTTCTCCATGGAGTTTCACCCATGGGATGAGGCTCCTCAGCCTTGGAGAGCACAGATCCCAATGGGATCATCCACTCGGGAGTTATGGATCCACCCCAGGGGTTATGGATCCACCCCAGGGGTTATGGATGTACCCCTGTGGGTTATGGGTCTATCCCACAGGTTATGGATCCATCCCAGGGGTTATGGATCCATCCCATGTGTTATGGATCCATCCCAAGGGTTATGGATCCATCCCACAGGTTATGGATCCATCCCAAGGGTTATGGATCCATCCCACAGGTTATGGATCCATCCCAAGGGTTATGGATCCATCCCAAGGGTTATGGATCCATCCCACAGGTTATGGATCCATCCCAAGGGTTATGGATCCATCCCACAGGTTATGGATCCATCCCACAGGTTATGGATCCATCCCAAGGGTTATGGATCCATCCCAAGGGTTACGGATCCATCCCACAGGTTATGGATCCATCCCACAGGTTATGGATCCATCCCAAGGGTTATGGATCCATCCCAGGGGTTATGGATGTACCATGTGGGTTAGGGATCCATCCCAGGGGTTACAGATCCATCCCACAGGTTATGGATCCATCCCAAGGGTTATGGATCTGTCCCATGGATTATGGATCCATCCCAAGGGTTACGGATCCATCCCACGGGATCCATCCTGGGGGTTATTCCCAACTCCAATCCCCACCAAAGCGCTGCCATTGACTTTTCCTCCTCTCTCCCCTTTTCCCTGCCCCTTCCCGCCCCTGGAGCAGCTCAGATCCCTCAGACTCCAGGAGCTCCCTCTGCTCCCTGTCCAATAAATCACGGGAACGAGGAGCCGGGCGTGACCCCAATCCAGCGCTCCGGAGCCACATTCCCGTGATTTACGGGTGGAATAAACGGAACCCACAGCTCCAGAGGCTCCGCCCCGGCTCTCCCAGATCCATCCATCACCTCCAACACCCTGGAGCTGCCACGGGAGCTTTGGGAAGCTGCAAAAGTCCGGGAGTGAGGCAAGACAGGGAGAAAAATGGGAAAAAAACCCTTAAAATCAGGAAGGAATTGGGCAAATCCTGAGCTGCTCCACCAAAAACCCAACTTCCCAAACCTGGGAAAGTTCCTGGGAAAGAAGCAAGAGGGAAGGAGGGGTAAAAACCCCTGGAAGAAAGGGGGGATTTGTGGGGATGAAAATCCAAGCTGGGATATTTCTGCCCTTCCCTTTGCCTCCGAGGTTTCTCGGAGCGTCGTTTGCTCCGGAGCAGCAGCGGCTCCCACATCCCTGCTCGCAGGGGGGATTATGCAAATCCAGCTCCCGGGAAAGTGGGTTAATCCAATATTACCCAGTGGAAAAGGGAAGGAAAAACCTGGTGGAGATGGCGGAGCCAGAAGAAAAAAAAAAAAAAATCCTCCCTAAAAAAAGGAGGGAGGTGAAACCAATTCCAAGCTGGGATTTTGGATTCGGGGCAGGTTTGGGGTTCTGTTCCCTGCCTGTCCAACATTTAGGGGTCCAGCCATAAATAATTATAGGAAAATCCATCTCAGATTCCATGGAGATGTTCCTGTGCACACACCACATTCCAACAGATGGATTTGCACCGATCCTTTCCCTGCTCATAAACCTGGAAATGGAGGAGAGCATTAGGGAAGGGCAGCTCCTTGGGCAGGGAGCAGGAACAGGATGGGAAATCCAAGGAAAAATATTCCCAGCTGCTCCATCTGATGCCACTGGCAGCACTCGCCCTCTCTTTGCCTCCTCCAGGAGTTTTCCCTGGAAAACCTCAGGTTTTCTTGGATAAAACCATTTGTGCTTGGCAGCTTATCCCAAATTTCCCTGGAGAAAGCTCAGGATTGGTGAACCTGAGGCTGGATCAAGGCTCAGGAATGATGATCCAGGAGCAGCTCCAGCCTCCAAATCCTTCCTTTCCCGAATAAAATTGGTCTCAAAATTTGCCTTTCCCAAAGAAAATCAACATTCAAATGCCCCTTTCCTAAATAAAACTGGCCCCCAAATTTACTTCTCCCAAATAAAACCAACCTCCAAATCCTCCCTTTCCCAAATTAATACAACATCCAAATCCTTCCTTTCCCAAATAAAACTGGCCTCCAAATTCCTCCCTTTCCCAAATAAAACCAGACTCCAAATTCCCCCCTTTCACAAATACAGCCAGGTTCCTAATTCCTCCCTTTCCCAAATAAAACCAGGCTCCAAATCCTTCCTTTCCCAAATAAAACTGGCCCTCAAAATCCCCATTCCCAAATAAAATCAGACTCCAAATTCCCCATTCCCAAATAAAGCCAGGCTCCAAATTCCCCTTTCCCAAATAAAACCAGGAGCTTCCCTCCCATTCAACATCCCAAATTCCCAAATAATTTGGGAACAGGGAAATTTGGGGCTTTTTTAAAAGCTCTACATGAAGAACCCCAAACTTCCCCCCAAACCCCGGATATCCCAGATTTTCCGCATTCCTGCCTTTTCCCCATCATTTTCCACCCTCCAAGCTCTTGGCAGAGCGGTGCCAACCCCAGCTCCAGTTCCAAATCCCAACCCAATCCCGAGCCATCCCTAAACCCACCTGGCAGCCAATCCAAAAAAAAAAAAAAAAAGGATGGGGACTCCACGTGAAGCCCAAATCCAACGATGATCCCAAATCCCAATGATCCCAAATCCCAATGATCCCAAGTCCTGATGATCCCAAATCCATCCTGCATCCCTCCCAGCCTCATTTCCCGAGTCCAGCCCAGCTGCCTCCCTCCTCCTCCTCCTCCCAGGAATTGATATTCCCATCAGCCCAAGCTCCGTCTGCTTTTCCTGCCTCATCCAGCCCTGACCTTCTGTTCCCGGCCGGCTCCGCATTCCCATTCCCGAGGCGTCGGAGCTCACCCGGTACCAGACGATCTCCCGCATTTTCCCGTCGGTTTTGAAGTTGCATTTCAGGGTCACGGCGTCTCCCACCACCACCGGGGGCAAGGGCTCGATGCTGACGGTCAGATATCCTGGAAAAGTGGGGGGAAAAAAGGCAGGGAAAGAGAGCTGAGCCCCAGGGAAGTTTGGAATTGGTGGTGACCAGGAATTTTATGGGTTAATGGCACTGTTGGATGCCAGGGAAAGCCCTGACCCCTCACAGGGCCGTCCCCAATGATCCCAAAAAAGCCAAAGTTGAAGGAAATCCTTCCTGAATTTGGGAAAATCCCAGCGGCCACCATTCCCACTGCAAATTCCCGTCCTTCCTACGGGTTTGCTTTGGGCTCCATTGTCTCTCCCCATTCCCTGCCCTGTGCTTGCACAAAACTTCCCAAATTCATCATTCCCGGTGGGAATTCCCCAACAGCTTCCCCCGAGGATGCACAACCCTCATCCAGCTCCTTTTTCAGCTCCTTCCCCATCTCCCCATGGCCGGATTCTGAATCCGTCTTCGATCCAGAGGGAAAATCAAAGCCCGGGCAGCTCCATCCGTTCCTTTTCTCCCTCTTTCCCCTTGATTTGTTGGGAAATTGGGAGCAGGGAGCAGCCGGGGGGGGCAGCAAGGACAGGAATTGCATTCCTGGTTTGTTTTCCTGCCTTTCCTGCAGCTGTTGGGAACTGATGGATTGACAGCCTGGCAAATCCCAGGCATCCTTCCCTGTTTGACACCGGGACACCCCAAAAAAAACAAAATAAAAACCCTCACCCAATCCAAATTCCTTTTTTTTTAATCTCTCCTCGCACCAGGTGGGAAAAGAGCCGAGAAAAAGTCAGGGAAACAGGAGCCGGTTTGGAAACGGGGCTGGAAATCAGAGATTCCTTTGAGGAAGATGCCCTGGGAGGGCAGAAGGTGAATTCCCAGGATTTTTTGTGCCTCCCAGGCGGTGATCCTGAGGCTCAGCATTCCTTGTAAAACAACTTGGAGGTGTTTGTGCCATAAATCCCAGGCACGACCTGCGGGAGAACACGCTCCGGGAACACGTGCAGGCTGCGGCAGCCGGGCAGCGTGGCCTGGAATATTGAACACCGGGAAAAAGCCGGAAAATCCCGTTTTGTGCTGCTTTTGGGGGCTGCGGGAACAGCTCTGCACAAGGAAACACAGGGGGAAAAGTGGATTTTTTGGGACTGTTTGGGGGTAGGGCTGAGGGTTAAATCTCTTTTCAGCTCCAAATGATGCTTGGAACGAGGGAATTTTGCTGTTGCATCCCAGAATCCTGGTTTTCCTAGCTGGGAGCGACCCAAATCCTGGTCAACATTCCCAGCCTGCCTGGGGCCGGCTCCTTTCCAGCCTCTCCCTGCCTGTCCAGGGTTTATTTTTGTTCCTAAAGCGGGGATTAAATCCCTGCGATTGCCAAGGCTGCACGAGGGCCCCTTGGATTCGGGACCGTGCGGATGGAAAAGGCAGGAACGGGAGGAGGAGGAGGAGGAGGAGGAGGGAGGGAGGAAGGGCTGCCCCGATTCCCCTCGCTCGGCTCCTGACATTTCCGAACGCCGGGATGAGCAACAGGCACGGGAAAGCGGCGGGGAAGGAGGGGGATGAGCAAATCCTTGGCAGCGCGGCAGGATCCGCCCCGAGGAATTCGGGATGGAGCCTCCGTGCGTGCGGAAGAGCTCCCGCCTTTCCATGGAGCCCCCGGCTGGGATCGCAGCTCCCGCCTTCCCCCGGATCAGCCGGAGATTAAAGGGAGCCGGAGAGGAACTGGCAAAGCTGGAGCAAAGATTGGATTTTCACTCCTGTCCGTGGCATGTGGAGATCCAGGAGTTCCCACCTCAGCATTTCTGGGTGGTTTCCATCCCTTTTCCCACCTTATTCCCTTCCAGACCCGTGCACTTCCATGCAAAACCATCCCCATCGCAGTCCAGAGCAGAGACTGGATTTTCTTCCTGTCCGTGGGATCCAGGAGTTCCCAGCTCAGCATTTCCACATGTTTCCCATTCCTCTTCCTACATTATTCCTTTCCAGACCCCTGCACTTCCATGGGGAAGGGATCCATCCCCATCCCAGTCCATCCAAGGCTTTTGGTGCTGTTTGGACCTTTCCCTGATTTTTGGTGGATTTTTAAAGTGAAAAAGAACCAAGTTTGGGGTGGCCCCAGCCACTCCCATGCAGCAAATCCACCCATCCAAGCATTATTTCCAAGGAAATCCGCCTCCAAACCCATCCCTGACCTGCATCTTCTGGGTGGCCAAAAAAATCCCACAAAATTGGAATTTTTCCTCTCTCTGCTTCCTCCATGTGCTGGAAAACCACTCAGAGCTGGCATTGGGAGCAGCTTCCACTCATATTCCTGGGAATTGTGGCTTGGCTGGGCCTTAAATCCAGACATTTGATCCCTAAAAACACCAGTGTGGAAACAGAGGATGCTCCCGAGCTTCTCCTGTGTGGAAGCTCTGGAGTTCCAGGATTTATTGCTGTGGTGCTGTGGGATCAGGATCCCACGGACAGTGATCCAGAGCCCTGACTGGGCCTGGAAAAGGCAGGAAGGGGAAAACTCAAACGCTCCAAGAGCACCCCTGCCCAAATCCAGTGCAAAACCAGCCCGGAAGTTGTGGAAAAGAAGGAGAGAAGGGGGAGAGGGAAACAGATGCCGAGTGCCCACAGGAGCCGGCCAAGGATGCGTGGAGGGGAGGGGGAAAAGCAGGAAAACAAAGGAAAATAAAGCAGGAATCCAGATGGAGCCGTCCAGACCCCGCTGCTTGGCTGCGCCTGACGTGCGAATCCCATCCCTCATCCTCCGCTTCCCTTCGCCTCCCGACAGGGAACAACTGCCAGGTGCCAGCGCTGCTCCAGAGCCTCCCTCGGCTCCCTTTTTTTTGGGATTTACTGAGGAGAACAAAGCTGCCGTGACGGGAATGGCTGGGTGGGAAGAACTCTTCCAAAAGGAAGAGCCCATCCCGAATTTCTGTCATCCCTCGCGTTATCAGCGTCCCTTTATCAGCGTCCCTTTATCAGCGTCCCCTTCTCAGCCTCGCTCCGCTTCCCTTTTGCTCTTTTCAATCCGAGATTTTCCAGAGAATGCCGGGCCCGGCCTCCCCCGGATCGGCTTCGGCCCTCTGGAAATTCATCCCTCTGATTAGATGGCAGCCCTGGGGAGGAGAGGATATTTTTGCTGGCAATCGCTGGGAATTCTGGCACCATCCAGTTTAAGGGGGATTTAAAAAAAAAGGGAAAAGGGAAGGAGGGGGAGGAGAGGGGGAAGGGAGGGATAAAGGAAATGTCCTTTGAAATTGGGAGTGACGCGTTCATAAAGGAGAGCATCGGAACAAGCTCGGTGCTTCCAATTACAGAAGAGCTCCCAGGGATAAGGCAGGAATTGCTCCAGCCCTGGAAGTGTGAGATGCTGGATGAAAACCCCGTTTCCAGCCCTTTCCAGCATTCTGTGGGGATTTCTGCCCACAAATGCAGCTGGACACTCCATGGGAATGGCCAGGGTGGCTGGAATCGCTCAGAGGCTCCTGGGGAGGATGGGATGGGACGGAATGGGATGGGAATGTCCTAAGGAGAGGCCTTGGAGTAATGGAGCCTTCCAAGGAATCCCAGCACCACATGGAGCCCCTTCCACATCTCCCCCGGGCGCCTGATTCCTTCCATCCCACATGGAAATCCAAGATTTATTTATGGAGATCACCCAGTGCTCCCATTCCCAGATTTCTCATCTCCCAGTGCTTCCCAAAAATCTCCAACCAATGGAATTCTGGAACTGGATTGGAAGGGACCTGAGCAGGGACTCTTCCCACTATCCCAGGTTGCTCCAAGCCCCCTCCAAGACTGGACAAATCCTGGGATGGGGCAGCTCCAGCTGAGGATGGATTTTCCCCCTTTCCGTGTCCCCAGAGTCCAACCTGTCCCCATCCTTTTAGGAATGGTCCTTGGAAGCAGCAGCGGATCTGAGCAGACTGGGAGCTCGGGATGGAGCCAGAGGAGGGGATTCTTGGGATCCAGTGGCTCCATCCCCCTCTGGAACGTCCCCAGCCTCCTCGAGGAGCTGCTGACAACACAAACACTTCATCATTTTAATTAGCCATCGATTAACGGGGCTTATCCATAATTCCCTCCTATTCCTCCACCTCCCTTTTCCAAGGGCTGGGATGGGATGGGAAAACCAGGAGGGAACAGGAAAACAGACACCAGCACTCCCTTAACCGGTCAATATCCCAAAATTCCCAGGATTTAAGGAGAGCAGGAGACATTTCACTCCTTTCAGTGGGATCCAAAGGGATGCAAACCCCCCTGGAAAAATCTGGGAGTACTCCTGCAAATTCCCAACCATGGAACGTCCACGGCCGTGGCAGATCCAGGGATGGAAGCCCCGGATCCTCAAGAACCAAACGTGCTCTGACTGGCGGCGCTTTGCAACATCTTGTCCATGAAAAATTCAGCAGCTCCAGTTGTTCCTGGGAACGCAGCAAATTCCTTCCCGCTCCCTTCCCGGCTCCGGCCATGCTTTATTTATGACATTCCAGGACAATTTACAGTCGGAATATGATGCTGCCTCTCGTTGTTAACCCGGGAGGGCTCCAAGGGCAAAGAATTCCCAGCTGGCCCCATCCAGGGAGGTGGAATTTTGCTGAATCCGGAGCTTTTCCTCCTGGAAAGCTGCGGCAGGATTTTATTTCTTGTTTAAACAGGAATAAGCGTCTGGCATGGGTTTAACACCAGCCAGGGAATGGGACATGACAGCCAGAGTCGGCGCCACGCTTCCAAGGAAAATGGGCCTTTGGGAAGTGGCGGAAATGGATTGCGGGAGCCTTGTGCTGAGTTTTCCTTGGATATTCAGCTTTGCTTCCCAAAAATCCACCAGCTCAGTTAACGGGGTTAAACATCCCCAACCCTTCCACCACCCTCCCAAAAGTCATCCTGGCTTTTGGAAAACGGGCTCATTCCCTAAAATAAACCCGGGAAAGTTGGCGTCACCCCCAGGAGAGGAGGAGCCCGGCTGGCAGGGAGCGAATGGCATTAATCCCGGGAAAATGGGATATTAATGGGCCGAGCAGACAATTAAGAGCCAGTAATTAAAATTCCTCTTCCCTCACAAACATCTCATTAGGCGCCGCTTCCCTCTCTCATTTCCATAAGTGGGAGGGAACGATTCCGCAGCTGGATCTGGAATTATTCCTTAGGCGGGGCTGCTGGACCAAACCAGCTCCTAAATTTTTAGGGATCAGGAGAAAATGTATGGAATGAGCAGGGGGACGTCCAGCCCATGCTTTGGGTCCATTTTTCTCCAATTAGCGGGATGCAGAACCTGCCGGATCCTATGGATGTGTCCCGAGGCTCTTTGTGATGGGAATCAATGGTTTGGATCAATCCTTTGGATCAATCCATGGATTGAGCGCGGCCCCTTCGGCCTCCCAGCCCCTTTCAAATGAAGATGAAGTGAGGGAACCCCTTCAAGCCGGGCTCCGGGGGCTGTTTCCTGTCCATTCCATGAGCAAACCTTGTGGGAATTATGGAATGATGGAATTTTATGGATCAATTCAGCCTGGAGAAGCCAAGGCTGCTCCATCCCTTGAAGTGTCCAAGGCCTGGTTGGACTTGGAACAGCCTGGGATAGGGGAAGGTGTCCCTGTCCATGGCAGGGACTGGGATGGGATTTAAGGTCCCTCCAATCCAACCCATTCCATGATTCCCCATTTTTATAAAATACGGATAAAACAAACTCACAAATCCCAGCTCCCAAGGATTTCAACACCTAAATCCCATCAAGATGGAATTTTTAACCACTGTCCAGCTTCCCTTTTTTCCTTAAATCCCAGATTCCTCCTAAGCAAAATATCCTGAAGAAAAGATATCCCAAAATATCCCAGTCCAAAGAAAAAGGATGAATTCCCGATTTGCTCCGTGCCCATGATTCCCAATGTCCTTGTGTCCATGGGGAGCATCTCCAACACCACCTGAGGGCTTCCCAAGGATTGATGCTGATGGATCTTCAGGAAAAATCCATTTTGGGGCTGGTTTTCTCCTCATGATGAGCTCCAGAGTCACTTTTATGTTCTGGAGGGGTGGGATTGGCTCTCATCAGCTCCGAGACTCCAGCGGCTCCAGAGGCAGCAGAAAAAAGAGGAATGAGATCCAAATGGATCCTGCTGGGCTAAAAACATTCCAAACATTCCAGCTCTGTGGGACTTTCATCCCCATCAGCACAACCTCAGCACAGCAAAGGATTTCAGATGGAAGGGGAGAGTTTGGGCACTTTGGGAGCAGAAAGGCCACAGGAAATTTGGGATTTGGGAGCCTCCCGGTGGTGCTGTGTCCCATCTCTCCAATTCCAATCTCCTTTCCATCTCCTCCTTCCCACATTTCCACTTTTCCCCGTCCAGCTTCCTTCCCACAACGACTCAAGTCCAGCTCTCTCCCTGCCGAGTAAATCCTAAGAAAACTCCAGCGTTTTCCACCTTTGCGCCTCCCGACAGACAAATCCGGGTGGGATTGAGCCGTCGGAATCAGCCCCGTGGCCTGGGCACGGGCTGGAATAAATCCTCGAACGTCTTCATCCGGCTTTTCCCAAGCTCCTCGGAGCTGTTCCGGCTCATTGGAGCACGGGATGAGGGAGCCCGTTCCCGGCTTGGCTTCAGCTCACGGCGTCGATTCCGTGCTTGTTCGACATCTCCGGCACAAATCCACAGGGAATGCGGCGTTCCAGGAAAAAGATGGATGTTTGGAGGGAAAACCGTGACGGCTTTGGCTGGAGGGAGACCAGGCCCTGCTACAAACCCATGGAATGGCTTTGGAATTTTTGGATGTTAAGGGGGTCTCTCATCCCAAAAGTCCAGGGATTTCCTGGATGCTCAGAGATGAAATTCCATGGTGGATCTAAGGGCTGCATCCCTCCCACCCCGGGAGATAAATCCAGTGGCTACAAAAGCAGGGATGCTGGAAAAGTGAGGATTTGGGGGTGAACACAAGAAAAACAGGACCGGAGGGAAGCAACATCCATCGGAAAGCCAGGATCTCTCAGATTTGGGAAGTATTTCCCTGGGATGGATGGGAATTATCTTGTTTGGAACAAAATCCCAACACCCCCAAAACTGAACCCCCCTGGAAGAGAATTCCTTTCCACGAAAACACACAAAGAAGGATCCAAGACCCTCCCAAGGCTTGGGAAACCCCTCCCAATCCCAAAACTCCTTAAATCAACTCCGTCAAGGCGCAGCTGGCGCAGAAAAGATGGATTTTCCTGGCCCATGCCGCTTATCAGCGAGAATGTGGTGGCTGCATTGATATTCCCAGTGATTTATGGGATTTTATCCCGCTGCCCGCACAGCCTGGGAATGCAGGGCCGTAAATCACACATGGAATATTTATCTCCGCATGGGAAGGATGTTTAGGAGCATTTACTGAAACGCTGGGAAGTTTTATTTATAACTTTCCCCCCCCCCCCCTTTTCCACTTCCAATGTTTCCATAAAATCCCTTGGCCTCCCAGCGGTGCTGGAGGGGGGAATATTTTATCTCCACATCTTCATCCCACTGATATTCCCATAACATAAAACGCTGGACATCCCACTGGAGCTCCCACAGCTGCTCAAAGTGGTGGCTTGGGATGGGTCACTGGGATTTTGGGAAGAGCACAAGATGAGTGATTGACTTTGGATTTCGGGAAGAGCTTGGAATTTCAGGAAGAGCTCGGGATGGGTTGTTGGGCTGGGATCATGGAAAGAGGAAAGAGCTCCTGGTGGATCTTTGGGTTGGGGTTTTTGGAAGAGCCTGTGATGGGTCAGTGGGTTTGGATTTTGGGAAGAGCTCCTGGGTTGGTGGATCAGGATTTTGGGAAGAGCCGGATGTTTGTCATCATTCCGCTGTTGTTTCTCCTGTTCCATTAACCCCTTTTCCTCATTATCCAAGGATTTTTCCAGATTATTCGTTTTGTTTGGATCATTTTGGGTGCTTTCAGAATCCAAAATGATGCCTCATCCTGGGAAAGGTGGGAAGGTGAATCCAGCAGAGCCAAATTCCCTCAAAAACCTGGCACCATCCCTAATTTGGACCGATGGCTCCACCAGCACCTTGTGGCCTCTTCCCAGATGTTGGAACAGCTGCCGGAGCCAAAACGGAGCCAAAAATTCCGCAGGGCCAGGCTGGGTCTGAGACGCCTCGTTTGATAAATGGAGATCATGGCCCTCATTTGCATCTATGCAAATATGCAAATCAGGGCTGATTCCCAGCTGCCAAACGACTCCCCCCAAGTTAATTAAGGCACAATTCCCCAGATCGGTCACTCCCCAATTTTATTGCCATTCCATGGGGTGAAGCCAATGGATTTTGGGCACACAAGGCCCAGCAGGTGGGAGGTGCCACCTCTCATCCCAAATTTTCCCTTTTCCCTATAAATGAACCCCGTTCCTGCAGGATTTCCTCCACATCAGCTGGATTTTCCTGTTTTCCCCCTGGAAGTCCTTCCACCCCCAGTCTGGGCTGCAGGGCAGGAATTCCCTCCTGCTGATAAATCCCAGGAGGGAGTTCCTTCCTCCTTTTTTCCAGCAGATCCCAATGACACTCGGGAATAGTTAAAAAAATCCCAATTTTTCCTTCTTTTCCCCCATTTTTTCCATCTGCCCCCAGCTGCCCCATGGATCACTCTCCAATCCATATCCATGGAATTTTTGTCTATTTCCAGCAAATCCCAAGCTCACCAGACGGGCATTTTTCCTACAATCCCAATTTTGCCGAGCGGGAGTGATCACTGACCACCAAATCCAATGGAATGCCTCCAGAATGGCTCAACATTCCCTAAAACCCTTCCATCAGAGCATGGTGCCTCCTCAACACCTGGATTAACCAGGATTAATGCTCCAAACCGGAATGTCCAGGTGTCCCAGGGCTAAAAATTCCCCCTGTTCTGCTTTTCCCTGGTTTTTAATCAAGCAGCTCCACGGAAAACACAGCAGGATCTGATCTCCATGTGCAGATGTGGAATTAATCCTGAATTAAGTGTGGCAGGAGAAGGAGAGGCTGTATCCTAATCCCACACTGAAAAAGATTGGAAATGGGATTTTTTCCTCACATCAGCAAATTCCCAGCCCTCCTCTTCCAGCGGATCAGCTCTGCATCCTGACAAGGGAGAGATTCCCGCCAGCTGGATGCTCCTGGAGCTCCCTGGGAAGCTGCACCCTCTGAATGCCACCCCTGGGCACTGGGATTATGGAGAACCTCACCTGGGATAAAGGATTTTATCCCCAGATGGTGTTGCCGTACAAAATCCAACCCAGGAATGCAATTCCAGAGTGAAAAAAAGGAGAATTACTGCACCCAGTGCTCCTTTTTAGAGTCCCAAACCAGAGCTGAGGGATTGGAAAACTGGGGAAAAAATCCCAAACCCCTGGCAGAGCTCAATCAGTGGCTTGGGAGGGATTTGCTGACAGCAGCTGAGGATTTTCCTGCTGTTCCAGCTCCGTTGGGATGGGGATTATGGCACCAGCAGCCAATTCTGGGAAGCTATTCTGGCTCGGGGTGTTAATCCCTGCTGGAGTTAATCCCAGCAGGAATAATTAACAGAGCAGGAAGGAGCTGGGAGCTGCTCCCTGTTCCTGGAAGTGCTCAAATCCACGTTGGAACAACAGCCTATGGGAAATGTCCCTGTCCATCCCAACCCAAAGCATTCCAGGGTTCCAGGTCTTTCCATGCCTCAGTTTCCCCACTTGGGAAGGGGAAAGCAAGGTCCTTTCCAGCTCATCTGAGATCCAGGAAAATCCCATCCCAAAGTAACAGCAAGGGGTTATTAGAGATCCCAATAAATCCTGGAGTAACAACAAGGGGTTTTTGGAGATCCTCCCCCAAAAATACCGGAATAACAGCAAGGGGTTTTTAGAGATCCTAGAAAATCCCATCCCAAAGTAACAGCAAGGGGATAATTTGAGATCCCAAAAAATCCTGGAATTACAGCAAGGGGATAATTTGAGATCTCAGAAAGTCCTGGAATAACAGCAAGGGGATAATTTGAGATCCCAAAAAATCCAATCCTGGGAGAACAGGAGGGGGGTTATCAGAGGTGCTCTTGCTCCCAAAAATAACACCAGGAAAGAATTTTCCCACCCAAAACTCCTCAGTCCTCCCTAAAACTCCTCTTTTTCCAGCTTTACTGGGAGACCCACAGGCTTGGGAGGGGGAAAAGAGGGAAAACCATTAATTCCATTCAGGAAAGTCAGCAGGTTTCGGTTTGGGAGACCCCGCCGGGTTTCCCACCAGTTCCAAGCAGGTTTTCCCAAGCCCCGGTGGCCCTGGAGCAGGGGTGACCCTGACCCGGATAATGAATTCCCTGATTTATTTCTCCACTTGCGGGAAATCCAATTATCCCAGATTTTTGATTGGTGACAAACGAGGAGCCATCGATCCCCCCTCCCTCCCAGCTGTTGGCTCCGGGCAATCTCCACTCCTTCCATCGATTCCTGCATGGAGGAGCTGGGAAGGGATCATTGTTACTGATATTTTGGGATTTTTCCTTCTGAACTCTTTCTCCGGAGGCACAACCTCAGGCAGAGGAAGCACAAAAATAAACCCAGTCCCTGCAGGAATCCCAGGAGCTCCAAAATCCACTTTGTTTTTGGAATTCGGGGTGCGATGTGCAGCTTTTTCCCAAAAAAATGACCTGGAGGGTGCCTGGGGCACCTGGATCAGCCCCAAATGGTCCCGGCTAAGTTGGAAAACCCTTGGTATTCCTGGAGGAATGTTCTGGAGGGGGAAGGTTTGGGAAGGTTTGGGAAGGGAAGGTTTGGGAAGGGAAGGGAAGGGAAGGGAAGGGAAGGGAAGGGAAGGGAAGGGAAGGGAAGGGAAGGGAAGGGAAGGGAAGGGAAGGGAAGGGAAGGGAAGGGAAGGGAAGGGAAGGATTTTTGGGACAGACTCCTCCAGACCTTCCATGGAAACAGCCAAAATTCCCACCAGGATTTCCAGCTCCAAAATTTGACCGTGGCCTGGAGATGCTTTTCCCAGGCACAGGGATGCAGCTGCATCCCAAACTCTCCCTCATCCCTTGGGAACACCGTGATCCCATCCCCCAGGGATCTCCCCGGCCCAACCTCATCCAGCCCCATCTTTCCCGTCCTCTCCAGCCCCATTCCCTGGACAAAGCACGATTGTGATCGCTGCTCTCTCTCCTCCAGATTCACACTCCACGGTTGATGACCCCTCTGCTCTCCCGGTAATTCCGCATCCCTAATGGGATTAATGGATATCTCCCTCTTCCAGCCTTGATTCCAGGCACTGATTCCCGACACTTCCCTCTCCCACAGAGAGGATGTGCGGGGCTCTTCCCTTAATCCCGATCCATCTCCATGGGGCAGTTTCCTTCATCCCGATCCATCCCCCCTCCACTAGGAAACCACTGCTAATTAACACCTTTCCCTCTCCCATCACTTCCAGAGCTGTCCCATTATCCATGTTTGGCTTTTCCCGCTGATCCCAAAGGCTGATGGAGCAAAATCCCAGCCCCAATCCCTCCTTTAGCTCTGCTTGTGGAATGCTGGCGTTTTTTGGGATCTTTTCCCTCAAATGCAACATTCTGGGGGTTCTCCCACCCCTGAGATGGAGCAAAGCTGGAAAATCAGGGAGGAGATTTTTCCACGGCTCCACGTCGTGTCCATGACTCTGCTTTCCCAAATCCATCACTATTCCCGCATCCATCCCTATTCCCGCTGCGAAACTCCCATCCCAAAGCCTGCCAGGACACAGAGAATCCTCAGACAAACCACACATTCCCATTTTTCATCCCAAATTTCCCTCCTTTTCCTGAATACCCCAGCCCGACCCCCCAGCCAAGCCAAGGACTGGAATTGGGAATATCAGCAGCAGCCAGACCTTGGAAAAGAGGGACAAACGCCCGGCAGAGCCTCGGATCCTCTGGATGTGCCGGGGGGCCGAGGCTCCGCGTTAATAAAACATAACCAAGCGTGGGATCATCCAATATTCCTTTAATTCAGTGCTCCCGGGAGGGCGGGAAGAGAGGCCGGGAATGTGGGAGGTTTTCCTGCTCAGCGGGGCGGAGAGGAGTGCCCGGGATGTTAAACAGCTGGAAAAGCCCCCCATTCCCATTCCCATTCCCATTCCCATTCCCAATCCCATTTTCCAGGCTGGAAGTGCCCTCCATTCCCTTTCTCCAGGCAGGAAGTGCTCTCTGTTCCCAATCCCATTCCCATTCCCATTCTCCAGGCTGGAAGTTCTTTCCCTTCTCATTCCCATTCCCATTTTCCAAGCTGAAAGTGCTCTCCATTCCCATTCCCATTCCCATTCCCATTTCCATTCTCCAGGCTGGAAGTGCTCTCCTTTCCCATTCCCACTCCCATTCCCATTCCCTCCCTCCCCCTGAGATAAAATCATTCCAATCAAATCCTTTCTGCCCAAAAACTCTGGGATTTTTTTCACCCATTTTTTTGGGAATCATGGAGCAGGTCTGGAGCGTGATCCACGCAAACCAAGAACGGCAGGAGCATCCTGACCATCCCATTGCCCAAACCCTCTCTCTCCCACCATGGAATCTCACAGATTTTCCTGCCCTAAATAAAAACAACCCCACAAATTCCAAGGAATGGGAAGATTTAATTTGGGAAATGCTTCCCTAAGCTCCTCTCGCCTTCCCATCCCTGCACTAATTACAGCGGAAATTCGGGAGGAATCCAAACAATCTCCACTCCTCACAAAGCGCTTCCCTACAGAAAAAAAGCTGGAATAGCGCAGGGAGATGCAAACAGAACTTCAAAAGGGTCACCGGGAGCTGCCGTTAATGGAAAACATCTCATTATCCAATTCCAAAGGGAAGGACTCTGAGTGGAGCCGGAGCGCTGGAGGCTTTTCCATACAGGATGGGCTCTCTGGGACCCTTGTTCCTGGTGGGAATTGCATCCTTTGGATCTTTTCTGGAACAGGATCTGCCCATTGCCTGATCTGCCTGGGAAAATCCCATTCCCCGGCAGATCCAGCGTTTCCATCCCCCATGGAAAATCCCATTCCCCGGCAGATCCAGCCTGTTATCCCACATGGAAAATCCCACACAGTGGATCCATTTTCATCCATCCATCCATCCATCCATCCATCCATCCATCCATCCATCCATCCATCCATCCATCCATCCATCCATCCATCCATCCCCTATGGAAAATCCCACTCCCCAGCAGCTCCCTGGGAATATTTCATTGGCCTTTCCCAGCCCCCCAAACCCTCCCACCCCTCTCAGAGTCACGGGGTCCTCCCGCAATCCAACATTCCCTGCTTTATTTTTAGGAGGAAAGCCAGGAAAGCAGCCAAATTCCACCCCCGGTTCTCGGGATGCTCCCAGAGCTGCCGAGGGTGGAATGGCAGAGCCCGTGTTCCCACGTGGACCCCGTGTTCCCACGTGGATCCCGTGTTCCCACACTTTGTGTGACTCCATCCGCAGGGAACGGGGGCGGCCGGGCCTAAAAAAAGGAGGAAGATTCTCCATGGAGCGGTGGGAGAATCCCAAATCCTGGTCCAGGAATCCAGGCTTGGAATCTCCCAAAGCCTTGGAGCCGGAGCTTTGGAATGCTCTCTCCAGAGGGGCAAAGCTGGGCCGGGAATTTCCATCCCATCAAAATCCCTTCCCAGGCAATTCCCATCCAATCCATGGGGTTTTTCCAAAGGAAAGATGCAGCCACAGAGAACTCAGGATGAGGAAGGGGAACATCTCCACAAGAGGCTCACAGGGAGCCCATCCACTTCCCCCTTATCCCAAAATTGGGATGATCCCGAGGATTTTGCTGGAATTTGCTGAGCTGGATTCTCTGTGCCCCTCTTCTGCTGTCCCAGTCCCGCCAGGAAGAGCCGGAGATTCCCGAATCCATGCCAGGACATCCCATGGTGACCATCACTGGCCAAAAATGTCCCTTCCGTCACTTCCCTCTTTTCCAGGCCCCAGCTCCAGGAGCAATTCCCACCTTGGGACCAGCCTGGCACGAGCGGCCTCCAAAGCAACGTTCTACCCAGAAATCCAGGCTTACCCATGGAATTCATCCCAAAAAATAAAAGCATTTCCATGGACTGGAGGCCACGAGGACGCAGATCCCTCCTCACCCTTCCTCCCACCCGTCCCTCGGATCCCAAACTCCCCTCACGAAGCCTCTCCCTGGATCCAGCCCTTCCCTGGGGCTGCAGATCCTTGGAAAAGGAGCAAGGAGGTGGAAAAGCAGGAGGTGCATCCCAAAGGAAGATTCCCAGCTCCCATTTTCCCTGTCCTGGCTGGATGGGAAGCGGCTCCTGGATTTATCCCTGAGCACAAGGAGATGGAGAGGGGTTTTTAATCCCCTCTGCCTGGAGAATATTGACCAAGGAATTATAGGAATGGGAAAATATTCCAGAGTTTTGGGCAGGAGATGAACAAATTCCCTGCCTCCCCTGCTCCAGGCGGGATTTTCCAGACGGAGAAGTTCTCCCAGCACTGGAGGAGCCAAAATGTGTGGTCTGGAGGCCAGGACAGGCCCAGTGGAGCCACATTCCCATCTCCATTCCCTTTTCCATGAATTGTGGGGTTTCCTGGCATGTCCCCAACCTCCCCGGAGCTGAATCCCAGCTGGGAATGGGAACGAGGCACCTTCCCTGATCCAAAGGCTTTGGAGAGCCCCCAGTCCCTAATTTGACAAAACCAACAACTCCAAAGAGGGAGCAACAGCCGCGGGTTGTTATCCCTGCCTCTGGAATCCGCCCGTCCTTGGCGCTCCCGCCGGATCCGGGCCCCACCGCGCTGAAAACAAGCCCGTGATTGACGGGTTATTTTGGGAAAAAATAAAAAGAGGGGAAAAGTGGGAAGCAGAGAATGGAACGGGAGCGCCAGCCACGAGCTCGGAACGAGCCCGGCAGCGCCGCGCAAGCAAACAAAAGGGCACAGAGAGCAGCTGGATCGGGAAGGATTCCAGCCCCGTCCGTCAGCTGCATCCCTCCCGCCGGGATTCTCCAGCCAGGAATTCACACGGCCGGAGCTGCCTCCCAAAATTAAGGATCTGGGGGCCCCTTCCCTCGCTTTGCCTCTCTGTGGGGTCTGAGCGCAGAGCTGGATGTGGTGAGGCTGAATCGAGGACTTGACTTGGAAAACTGGGGAAAATCCCGAAAAATCCCATCACTGGGAGTTGTGAGGGGGTGATGCTGCTTCACCCCCCCCCACCACCTGTTCCAGGTAGGAATCTGTGCCCATTCCCAGCCATCCAGGGCGAGCTCTCAGCTCCATTCCCAGCTCCCTGCGGAGCTTTTCCCTCGGCAAGCGCTGCCAGAGCCTCAGGGTCTGCTCAGCTGGATTCCCACTAAAATCCCACTCTTATCCCGAGAGCTTTTCCTTGTTAGATCCCGGAGCAAGAGGTGAGAGCTGGTCAAGCATTCCCAAGCCAAGGAATTCCCCGCAGGAAAGAGCATTTTGGTGGGAAAAAGCCATCACAGGAAACATCTCCATGGGAAGGGGCGGCTGGTGGGATCATCTGGATGCTCCAGGACCACCCATGGATTTGGGATGCAAGGTCCAGGCAAGACCTGGAGGTGTTTGGAGGAGCCTCCAGGCTTCCAGACCTGGAAAAGTCCTGGAGTGGCCCACGGGAATCTCCTGAAGTTTAACAAGGGCGGGGCAAACTCGGGATGGATCCAGGCTGGGAGAAGGACCTGGAGCAGGAGAATCCCAGGATGGATCCAGGCTGGGGAGAAGGACCTGGAATGAGACAATCCCAGGATGGATCCAGGCTGGGATGAGCACACAGAGCAGCCCTGGGAGAAGGACCTGGAGCGGGGCATGGAAACCTCCCAAGTCTAGGGCTGATCCCAGAGCAGGAAAATGGGGAATTCTGCCCTCTGGAGCAAGTCCAGAGGAGGCTCCAGGATGATCCAAGGAAAGGCTGGGAGAGTTGGGAATGTTCAGCCTGGAGAGAAGAGAAGCTTTGGGTTGACCCAATTTTGGCCTTCCAGGACCTGAAGGAGCCGACAGAAAAAAATGGAAAAGATTTCTTCAGGAGGGCCTGGAGTGACAGGACACAGGGAATGGCTCCACAATTCCAGAGGGAAAATTGAAATTAGTTTTTGGGAAGGAATTCCTGGCTGTGAGGGAGGTGAGGCCCTGGCACAGTTTTCCCAGAGCAGCTGTGGCTGCCCCTGGATTCCTGGGAATATCCAAGGCCAGGCTGGATGGGGCTTGGAGCCACCTGGGACAGTGGGATCTGTCCCTGGCCGTGGAATTCCCACCCAAAGCATCCCAGGATTCCAAGGCTGAGCCCATGGATAGAGCTGGGAATATCTGACAGCCTGCACAGGGCAGGGGCTGCTCAGCTCCAGGCTCCCAGCACCTGGATCAGAATTCCTCATCCCAGGCCAAAGGGCAGCAACATTCCCAAGCCAAACTCTGCAACATTCCCAGGATTTGGTTTTGGGGGCTGCCAATAATCCCAAGGGAATTTGGGCTTGGGGGACTTTGGAACCACTCTGGGAGCAGCCACAGGAGCTTTTCCAGGGAGGAATAAAGCTGGGAATGTCTCCCCTTCCCAAAGATTATCCTGGGAAGGCACAAGGAGAGGGAAGATCCTCGCCGGAGCCGCGGCTTTTTCCCGAGCTCTGGATTGGAAGTGGCGGCTCCGAAGCGCAGCTGGTGGGAGGAGGGAAATTGGGCTAATTGGGAAAGGGCAATTAGCACAGCGAGGGGGATTTTCCAAAGGGGCTGCACGGCCTGGATTTACCTGGAGAGGCTCCGTGGGAACGCGGGATTCGTGGAAATGGGAGGGGAAACTTCCCAAAAAGAGCTGAAGGCAGGATTTGATGGGAAAAGCGTGAACAGGAAAGGATGGTGGGAATGTGGGGCAGATTTTTGGCACCTGCGGGTGAATTTAAAGCTGGATTTCACCCCCGCTCCTCCTTTTCCCCGATTCCCCCAGGACACAATTCCTACAATATTCCTCCTTCCATTAAAAAGAAACACGAGCAGGTGCCTCCCACCACCCTGGGGAAAGCCCCACGCTGGATTTTCCCTCCAAAAACGAGGGAAAATCGTCTTTTCCAGGCTGGAAAAGGTTCCACCCGAGGGGCTCCCTGTCAGCTGGGAAAACCCCTGCCAGAAAAACCTCCGGGGGGAATGCAGAGGGGAGAGAATTCCAGGTAAATCCCCAACTGCAAAGGGCTGTTCCCAAGCTGGGTTTTTCAGGAATATCCCCAAGGACAGCTCCCTGCAAAGCCCAGGAGCTTCAAACACTTGAATTTTTCTTTTTTTTTTTTTTTCTTTTTTTTTTTTCCAACCCACTGGGGCTGAGAAGCAGAAGCCGAAGCAAATCCCACCGGGATAAAGCCGCTGGAAATCTCCAGGAACTCGACACTTTGATCCCTCCCAGGGCGCTGAACCAGCCCCCGACGAGCCCCTTATGGGGCCGTATTTCAGACCGGGCTGAACGAGCCAGCCCTGATCCCAGAACCCACGGATTTCAGGGGAAAAGGGAGCTTTTCCAGCTTTTCCAGTCCCTTTTCCAGGCACTCCTCTCCTTTTCCATGGTCCAGCGCTGCCTCCTCCGCGTGGCCTCGTTTTTCCCTCCTGACGGCTCCTTAACCCACTTAGCCCCGGCCCCGGCGGCTTTTTTAGGCAAAAGGAAGAGGTTGAGCCGGGGACAAAGGGGGGGAAAAAAGCTGGAATAGCAGGGGTGATGCTCCCCGAGGGCTGGAAAACACCTCGGGAATGATCCCGGCTGTGCTCGGGGTCACAAAAGGGCTTTTCCTGAGCGGGGCAGGGATGTAGAGCAGGGCTGGAAACCCCCCCCCCCCCCCTCAAAAAAGCTTCCCAGGGATGATCTGTGGGGTGGGAAACGATTCCAGCGGATTCCTGGGGGATGCTCCGGGACGCGGATGAGGAGGTGGATGAGGGGACAATGAAAGCAGGGAAATTCCCCCCCCCCCCCCCCCCAAAATAAAAGGGGTTTTGGGGCCACAGGGCAGATGTAGGGACGGACAGCGGGGAGTGGGGCCGGGCCCACCTGGGTCTCCCCGGGGTCTGCATCCCTGGGATCGCTCTCCAGCCGGGATGGGGAGGGCACGGCGGCGGCTCCAGCCAAGGATGCCGTCAGCCAGGAAAAAGCCATCTGCCCTCGGAAATTCGGGAATGGCGAGGACTCTGCCCCCCCAAATTCGGGAACAACGCTCTGCACCCCCCAAATAATTCGGGAGCAGCTCAGCCCCCGCTGCCCCGAGCAAAGGGAGGCGCCCCCAGCCCGGGATTTGGTCGGGATTTGTGGCTGCCTCATGGGAAAACAGAGCTCGGGATGGGATTTTTGGGACAGCCGAGGGGGGGATCACAGAATTGCGGGGTGGTTTGGGTTGGGAACCCCAAAATGAGCACAGGGACGGCTTCCACAGGGAAGGAGATGCCGAACACGGCGGATCCTCGGGATGCAGCCAGGTTCCAGTGGGGTTTAGGAGCCCAAATCCAGCTCGTGGATGCCCAAACCCAAACAATTCCCGACGCCGGATCCATCACTTCCTAACCCCCAACCCCTCCGGGCTCCCCGAGCTCCTCCAACCCCTTCACAAACCAACTCTGATCCCATTTTTTCCCCCCTCACAAACAGAGATTCCCCCGCAGCCGCTCTCAGGAAATCAACAGCACGAGAGCAACCGCCCGATCTGCGGCGAGAAAAAAAGCAGGAGAGAGGCAGGAAAAATGATCCCTGCGCCAGTGACAGACAGCTGGAGCTCCGGGAAAGCCGGGGGGATGCGTTGTTCCTTGGAAATTGTCTATCCATGACCTTAAAACGGCGGCGGAGGAGAGCGGGGAGGGGAGGGGAGGGTTTGGCACAAGTTCCCCCCTTTTCCCGAGCAGGTTTTATTAATCCGGGCGCTGGGATGCTCGGGATGCTCGGGATGCTGGGGAAGGGGGCTCGGAGGAGCAGCCGCAGCCCGGCAGGACCCGAACCCCAGGGCCAAGGGAAGGAAATGAGGGCTTCAGGGAATTCTCTTCCCGATCCCAAAGCCCGGCTGGGCTGGGGCTGCGCGGTGCCCGAGGGATGGAGCGGGAGCAGGAGGGGAAGAATCGGCTCCTTTGTGTGGAGCTGGCCCCGCAGAGCCGCGGCTCCCCCGCCCCGCGCCCTGCAGCGCCCGCCGGCGCTTCCCGGAGAGCACAAAGTCCATTAAAATCCAAAAAAAAAAACCCCAAAAAAGAGCCAAAAATCAGAGAGATGCGGAGCAGGCTGCGCTCGCCCCTCCATCTCCCGGCGCCTGGAAGAGCTCCCGCTTCCCGGGGCTCGGGAAGGAGCGGCCACCTGAGACCCCCCCGAGCGGGAATTGGGGGAAAAAAAGAGGGAATTCGCCTCAAATGGAGACGGAATGAAATGCCACGGGTGGCCCTGTGGGGTGCGAGGAGGGCAAAGTTTCCTTCCCCGGGCGGTTTCCCCTCCCCGGAGCCCCGGGTTTGGGGCTGGCGTGGGGAGTCCCGGGGTTTTTGGGAGCTCGGGAGCTGCAATCCCCCAGGACAGCGGGAATTTGGGGGGTGCTGCTCCTTGCTGGGGATTTGGGCATCCCAAAGGGGCAGGAGGGGCTGCGACCCCCCCAAAATCTGAGCTGGTGGGGGTCCCCAAACACAGCCCCCCCTCGGTGGCTGGAGCGGGGCTGGGATGCGCAGGCGGAGCGGGGAAAGGGGACTCGGGGTGGCCCCATGGATGAGAGCCCCGGGCCCTCGCACCCCAAAAACGGCGCCCCATGAACGGCTCCACCCCAGTGCCCGGGTAGGGGGTGCCCCATTAAAACCCCCCTCTGTAGGGTGTGCCCCATTAACGGCTCCCACACCAGTACCGGGTTATGGGGTGGCCCAATAATAGATCTCACACCAGTTCCCGGTTATTGGGTGCCCCATTAATGCCTCCCACACCAATACCGGGTTATGGGGTGCCCCATTATCAGACTCCACACCAGTACCGGGTTATGGGGTGCCCCATGAATGCCTCCCACAGCACTACCGCGATATGGGGTTCCCCATTAACAGATCTCACACCAGTTCCCCGTTGTGGGGTGCCCCATTAATGACTCCCACACCAATACCGTGTTTTGGGGTGCCCCATTAACGGCTCCCACACCAGTACCGCGATATGGGGTGCCCCATTATCAGGCTCCATACCAGTACCGGGTTATGGGGTGCCCTATTAACGGCTCCCACACCAATACCGGGTTATGGGGTGGCCCAATAATAGATCTCACACCAGTTCCCGGTTATTGGGTGCCCCATTAATGCCTCCCACACCAATACCGGGTTATGGGGTGCCCCATTATCAGACTCCACACCAGTACCGGGTTATGGGGTGCCCCATGAATGCCTCCCACAGCACTACCGCGATATGGGGTTCCCCATTAACAGATCTCACACCAGTTCCCCGTTGTGGGGTGCCCCATTAATGCCTCCCACACCAATACCGGGTTATGGGGTGCCCCATTAACAGATCCCACAGCAGTACCGCGACATTGGGTGCCCCATTAATGCCTCCCACACCAATACCGGGTTATGGGGTGCCCCACTAACACCCCCCGACCCCATTCCCCAGTACCAAACCCCAACTCCCCACTCCAAACCCGTTCTTCTCTCCGTGGGTGCCCCCCCCACCCCCCAATCACCCCAAACCCCAGGGCGGGGGCGCCGAGCCCCGAGCTCGCCCCGTGACCGGCGGGGTGCGGGGGTCACCCCATCCCTCCCGCGGCCCCGGGGGTGTCCCTGGGGGTCACCCCATCCCTCCCGCGGCCCCGGGGGTGTCCCTGTCCCCTCGAGGAGGGGGGGTGACACTCACCCAGCGCCAGGTGCCGCAGGTGCCACAGCAGCAGCCACAGGGGCAGGGGGCTCATGGCGCGCATGGTGCCCGCGGGGGCGGCTCAGCGGGGCCCCCGCGCCGGGCGCCGGGCGGGCATCGCGCCGGGCACCGCCAGGGGCTCGGCCCGGTCCGGTCCCGCTCGGGAGGGGGCTCGGCCCGGTCCGGTCCGGTCCGGTCCGGTCCGGTCCGGTCCGGTCCGGTCCTGTTGGGGAAGGGGCTCGGCTCGGCGCTGCCCCCCCGGTGCAGCAGCTCCGCCGCCGCTGCCGCCCTTAAGCCGATTTGGAGCAGCCGGAGCCGAGCGGGGCTGGAGCGGCCGCCCCCGGCCCCCCCCGGGCTGAGCCCGCCCCCGGCCCGGCCCCCGGGAGGGGCTGAGGGGGGCGGGGAGCAGAGCGGGGGGCGGGGAGGGACCGGGAGGGACCGGGAGGGGATTGGGGGGGATGGAGCGGGGGGGGAGTCACGGAGGGATGCGGGGGATGGATCCGGGGGGGATCCGGGGGGGGATCCGGGGGGGGATACCGGGGAGGGCGTTCCGGGATACGGGGGGGGATTCACGGATGGATCGGGGGATGGATCCGGGGGGGAAATCGGGGGGGGATGGATTGAGGGGGGAATTCGGGGGCGGGGTGGATTGTGGGGGGATGCAGGGGAAGATTCACGGAGGGATGGCGGGGATGGATTTGGGGAGTGGGGGGGATGCAGGGATGGATTTGGGGGCCCGGGGGATGCAGGGATGGATTTGGGGGGGGTCACGGGGGTGCCGGGGGAGGGGAGGGGCAGAGGACGGGATGGGGGAGGGGCGGTGCCAGGAGGGGGGACACGGATGGGGGAGGGGTTGGATGCAGGCAGGGATGCGGGATGGGGTTGGGATGCGGGATGGGGTTGGATGCAGGGTTGGGACACAGGCAAAGATTTGGGATGCAGGGTTGGGCTGCATGGTTGGAATGCAGGCAGGAATGTGGGATACAGGCTGGGATGTGGGATGCAGGATGGGGTTGGGATGAGGGGTCGGGATGCAGGCAGGGATGTGGAGTCCAGGATGAGATTGGGATGCAGGCAGGGATGTGGGATACGAGCAGGAATTTGGGGTGCAGGAAGGGATTGGGATGCGGGGTCGGGATGCAGGGTTGGGATATTGTCAGGGATGTGGGATACAGGACAGGGAGCAGGATCCAGACAGGGATGTGGGATACAGGATAGGTTGGGATGCAGGAGGGGCTGGGATGCAGGATGGCGTTGGGATTCAGGATAAGGAGCAGGATGCAGGCAGGGATATGGGATGCAGGATCCTGGAGCAGGGATCCACAGGGATCCACAGGGATCCACAGGGATCCACTGGGATCCACTGGGAGCAGCACTTCCCCTCTGCCCCCTCTTCCCTCAGCAATTCCTGCCTCCCTGAACCCCCGGATCCAGCCTGGAGTGATCCCAGACTCCCCAAAATCCCACCCTGGCTGGGATCCCACCCTCCAGGGCCCTGCCCCACAGCTTTTCCTGGTTTCCCTTCACTCTCAGACTTCAGGAAGATGCCAGGATTCCTTGGGAAGGGGGATTGGGATGCCCGGGGCTTCCTGAGAGCAGAAGAGCTGGAGATCCACATCCCTTTTCTTACAAAAATCCATATTTTTATCCCTTATTCCCACTTCCAGGTGCTCTCCCTGTCTTCCCAAATCCTTTCCTTCCAGCCCTCCACCCCCACCTATTCCCAAAATCCCAGGGGAACGTTCCCTGATTTCCAGCTGGACAAAGCCAATTCCATGGAAAAACCCCTAGAATCCTCTTTGGGGGCTAAAATTTGGGGGAAAACACCAGGACAAAAGTTTTCCCTGGGATGGGGATGGGAACTACCCATAATCCTGGCCCGGCAACACCGAGGGAAAGAGTAATGGATTGGGTCAGGCCATGGCAATGGATTTGGGCTTTTTTGGCTCCTGGTGGTTCCTGTCAGGGAGGGTTTTTGGGAATTGAGTCCCACCAGTTTGGATCGGGTAAGTGTTACTGGTTGGGCTGGAATTTCAGCTGTTCCAAATCCCCCTGAAAGGCAATTCCATGGAAAACGCCTCCGTTTTCCCACCCAGGATTGTCTTTTGGGGCTCTGATTGGGAAAAAACACCAGGACAAAATTTTGGGGTCACCCACCCCTCAGTGCCCGGAAATCCGGGATAAAACCAAATCCAGTCCCAGATTCTCAAGTTCAGATCCTTCATTTCCCCCCTCATGAGGAGTTTTCCATGAGAAACGGAACCACCAGGAGTCAAAAATTCCCAAATCCATCGCCACGGGATGACCCAATCCAGGACTTTTTCCCTCAGCTGCTGGAACCCAACGTCTGGCTCTTCCTGTCCGTTTTTCCATGGAAAATGGCAAAATTCCCAACATTCTGCTCTCCCAGCATTCCCGCTTTCCTCAGCCAGGGCTGTTTCCATGGTTGGAACATTCCTCTGGATGGGAGCCACCCTGGATGAGGCGAGTGGAGATTTTCGGGAAGCTGGGAATTGCTTCCCAAAGATCCAACAGCTCCAATACCTCCTTGGACAACAAAAATAAACCCGGATTTGAAAAATTCCCACAATTCCAGAGCTTCCCAATGGGAATTTCAGCCCCTTTCAGCACAGCCTCGCCCCAGAGCCAAACCCATGATCCGGTGGGAGAAGGATAAAGGGGAATAACCCGGAATGTTGGGAGCACGATTCGTTTTCCGAAGGCAAAGCTTCCTTGGCAGCCTCCAGATTCCACAGGGAATTCCCAGGAGTGGAATTCCCGGCCATCAGGAGGCTCCCAGGGCATCCGAGCAGACAGGAATCCTGGAAATCGTGGGATGTGAACCCTGCCATGTCCAGATCGCTCCCATTTCTCCCAGCTTTTAATTCCCCGTGAATCCAGCGGCTGGCGGGAGCTCCCTTGGAATGCCCTGGGGGATTCCCAGCCTTGGGAAGGGAGGGAACGACTGGGGAATGCTGCTCCTGCCTCATCCAAATGATTATTCCCATTTTTTTCCTGTAAATACGGATTTTCCTGTGTTCCCTTCCAAAGTTGGATCCCTTCACTCCCCAAAAACACCAATCCTTGTTTTCCAACAGAGCTGGCACCCTCCTGTCCTTCCCAGATTCCCAAGGGATCGATCCAGCCCGGAAAACCAGGCCTGAGCCTCATTCCATGCGTCCCTTGGGAACAACCGGAATCCAGAGCAGCACATTCCAGGTGAGGCTCCTCCGTCTGCCCTCGGAGATGGGAATTTGGGACAAAAAAAAGCTCCCAAGGGGAAAATTTTCCTGTTTCTCTTTTTTTCCCAACCTTTCCAGAACAAATCCAGGGGCTAAGTCTCAAATTCGAGAAGAGAATCCCAAATTTAGCAAGAATGTCCCACATTTTGGGGAGAAAATCCCAAACTCTGGGGAAAAACTCCCAAACTGGAAGAGAAAACCCCCAAATTTGGGGAGAAAGTCCCAAATTTTGGGAAGAAAGTTCCAAATTTAGGGAAAAAAAATTCCCAGATTGAAAGACAAAGTTCCAAACTTTGGGGAGAAAGTCCCAGATTTGGAATAACCAGGAATTTATTCCGGAGCGTCATCCTGGGGAGCAAATCCCAGGGAGGAGGTTTTGATGGAACATCACCTCGGAAAAATCCCAGGAATTTTGGAGCAGGAAATCCCTCCTGGAATGGGGTTTGGAAAGGAGGAGCAAATGAAAAAATGGGAGGATTGGGATGAAAAAATTCCCTGGTGAAAAAATCTGGGAAGGGCAGCAGGAAAATCCAAGAGTGGGAGCGAGGAAAGGCCGGGAATATCCAGCGCTCCCAGGGCTGAGCCGGTCACCAGCTCAACCACCGGAAAAAATCCATCTTCCCGTTTTCCCATCTTCCATCTTCCCACGTTCCCATATTTACCTCTTCCCATCACTGTGGGAAGATGGAAATATGGGAACACGGGAAGATGGCAGATGGGAAAACGGGAAGAATCTCCAGGAGAATCCCAGCGCCTCCTCCTCCATGAACTCCATGGAAAGCAGCGTTTGGATCCCAGCACAGAGCTGGAAATCCCACCAGGAATTTACCATTCTGGCAGCTCCCAGGGGAGCAGGGATGGTTGGGCTGCTCCAGGCTGAGGAGGAAGCAGGAATAAGGCAGGAAAACCAGGATCCTGAATCCCATTGGTTTTCCCTTTCATCTCTTCCCAATCCTCCCATCCCTGCTCCACCTCCCGGCACCAGGAGCGGGATGAGCCAGGGATTGTCGATCGTGGGAAAGGAATTTAATAAATATGGAAATGGCTGCTCCTTGGGTGGGAGAGGGATGGGAATAAGGGATTGGATCCATCCAAACACCTGGAAAAGAGGTGGAGGAAGCAGAGCTGGGAAAAACAGGAAAAAAGGGATCTGAGGGCGACAGGGAAGATTTTCTTGGAAAATGAATCCAAACCATTGCACAGAGGAAGGGAAATAATCCTGAAAAGAGATCCAAAATCTAGAAAATATACCCCAAATCTGGAAAATAGATCCCTAATCCACAAAATAGATCCCAAATCAACAAAATATATCTCAAATCTGAAAAATAGATCCCAAATCCACAAAATAAATCCCCAATCCACAAAATACATCCTAAACCCAGAAAATAGATCCCAAATCCGGAAAATAGACTCCAAATCCAGTAAATAAATCCCAAATCCATAAAATATATCCCAAATCCACAACATACATCCTAAATCCACAAAATAGATCCAAAATCCAGGAAGTCTATCCCAAGTCTGAAAAATAAATCCCAAATCCACAAAATACATCCCAAATCCTCAAAATGCGGTCGCATCCCAGCCTTTTACCAAGTTTCCCCCAGGGAATTTTGCAGCGTTTCCTACTCCTCCTCCAGGACCTCCTGATTCTCCCCCTTTCCCCTGTCCCACATTTCCCAAGTTCCAAATTCCCGAGCTCCGGGCTCTGCTCCTGGATCAATCAATCCAATCTCGGCCATGGCCCTTTGGAGAGGAGTTCCTGCAGGACAAGGAGCTTTGGGAACATTTCCCCCATGGAATAAATCCCAATTTTTCCCTCCAGAGCAGCCAGGAAAATTCCTTGGGAATTTACCTGCAGCGAACAGCTTCCCAGATTTTTCCTGCAGCCAACATTCCAAAGAGTTCTTGGAATGTGCCACCACCACCACCACATGGCGTTGGCAAATTCCATGAGTGGCTCCCAGATCCAGGCACTCCACATCCCATGGGATCATCTATTCCAAAAGATGGGAAGGAGCTGAGGAGATCCTGGATTTCAATCCTGGGAAATACCTGGAAGCTCCAAAAGGATGGAAAAGAGGGGAGGAAGAGGAGGAATTTCCATTTTTGGCTGGAAAATAGCCTGGAATTTCCAACTTCGGAGCTCCACCGGAGGACAGGGCCTGCCTTGGATGGGTTTTAGGAGGAATTTCTCCATCCTGGGAATGTTCGGCTGTTGGGAAGCTCTGGAGTCGTTATCTCCACACAATTTAATTAAAGTCTGGCATTAATGACACAATGGCCACTAATTAATTTCATCCATTTAATTAATTTAATTATTTTTTAATTAATTTAATTAATTCTCACTTCTGCACAGTGGATTTGGGGTGGTGGGGGGGGGATTTCTTTGGTTGGAAAGCAAAATTGAATTCCAGCCCTGGGAGGGCGGGGAGTCATCGGGAAGCAAAGGAATTTGGGAATGCGTGGGGAGCATCCAGAATTGGGAACTGGGAATGTTTCTGGGAATATTGACTGGAAACTGGGAATATTTCTGGGACCTGGGAATATTGGCTTGGAACTGGGAATATTGAATGGAAATAATGACTGGGAACTGGGAATATTGGCAGGAAACTGGGAATATTGACTGGGAATATTGACTGGGAACTGGGAGTATTTCTGGGAACCAGGAAAATGGACTGGGAACTGGGAAAATTGGTTGAGAATTGGGAATATTGACTGGAAACATTGACTGGGAACTGGGAAAATTGACTGGGAACTGGGAATCTTGGCTTGGAACTGGGAATCTTGGCTTGGAAATGGGAATATTGACTGGAAAGTGGGAGTATTTCTGGGAACCAGGAAAATCGACTGGGAACTGGGAATATTGACTTAGAACTGGGACTATTGACTGGGAACTGGGAATATTGGCTGGGAACTGGGAATATTGGCTGGAAGCTGGGAATACTGGCTGGGAACCCAGAATGTTGGTGGGACAAAGCAGCACCAGGCAGGGATGAGAAACGGGGACATCTCCAGCTGGTTCCATTCCCACCCGGTCATGGAAAGATGGGAACAGGCTGTGACGAATCTGGAATTCTTTAGGATGGGTTGGGAAGGACCTGGAAGCTGATCCCCTTCCAATGCACTTCCCACGATCCCAGGCTGCCCTAATTCCCAGTGTCCAGCCTGGCCTCAGGCACTTCCAGGGATCCAGGGGCAGCCACAGCTGCTCTGGAATTCCATCCCAGGGCCTCGCCACCCTCCCAGGGAAGGATTTATCCCAATTATCCCACCTAACCCAGCACATGGAATCCTGGAATGCTTTGGGTAGGGAAAAAATCAATCCCAGGGTGCTCCAAGCCCTGGCCCTGGACACCCCAGGGACTGAGCAGCCCCAGATTCCCTGGATAAGCTGTGCCAGGGCTTCCCCATCCTGCTTATTCCTACAGCATCAAGCAGGAATTTCGGGATGAAGCAGAACTTTGGGAATGCCAACAATTCCAGCCACTCCAATCGCGGCACAAAATCCAGGGATGGAGTTTGCTGACAGAAGATGAAACTCCTTGGAATGACACCGAAATCTGCTTTTCCTCCCAAAATAACTTCCCACGCCGCAGCCCAGCTCCGAGCTGTCACTTCTTTGGGAAAAATCCCTCTCCACCTCAATCTGGCTCTTTCAAGCGGAATTATTCCCGCTCGGAGCCGCCGTGGCTCCGAACGCTCCGTGGCGATTTCAGCTCCGCGCTTCCACCTCGTCAGCAGAGCAGGGATTTGGGAATTCTGCTCTCCCTCCCTCCCTCCTGCCCAGCTTTCAGCTGCTGGGAGATTTCCCGGCTTTCAGCCTCAGCTTCCCTGGAATTTGGAGATAATGAGGCCCAAATTCCTTTGATCTCCTGAATTCCGGCACCCCCGGTTCTGCTGCTCCTCCTAAATCCACGTGGGGGGAATTAAACATGGAATTTCCTCACCCCAGGGTGGAGTCTGGAAGTTTTCTGGGGGTCCGGGGAAGTTCTGCAGCTTTGAGAGAACCCCTGGAATTTTTGGGTCCGTTTTTTACGGGATTCCCCCCCTGGATATCCAAATAAATCCCCACATTCCAAAGGGTTTCTAGTGGGGAACCTTCGGAAGATCCCATTTTCCCACAAGGAAACCAGAGTTGGGACATCTGGGAATGGTTATTTTGTGGAGATGCCAGATACCCCCAGAAATTCCAGCTGCTCCAAGCCTGGAATTGCCATCCCAGGATCCTGGACATCCCTAAAAATCCAGGTTTGTCTCAGCTGATGGATGAGGATCAATCACTTGAAGGCTTCCAATATCCATGAAATATCCCAGAGTTTGAGGGACTGGGGGAAAATCCTGCAGGACGCTTCTCCCAGAGGCTCGACCTTGACTGGGAATGTTGCAAAGACATCCCGGAGAATTTGCATCCATGATTTTCCTCCTCCTCCTCCTCCTCTTCCTCCTCAGCCATCTGCTCCCCTGGAATGGCTCCTGCTCCTCGGGGAGAAGTTTTCCAAGGCTGGAAGGAGCTGGAAAAGCTGGGATGGGATGAGGAGGAGCCCTGGGAGGGGTTGGGAAGGGAGAGACGGAGCCACCCCAAGGCCTTTTCCAGAGGGATTGTCCCAGATTGGACACGGAGAAAAGGCAAAGGAAAAAATGAGGGGAAAAGGAGGGGAAAATGAGGTAAAAAAGGAGGAAAAAAAGAAAAAAAGGAGGAGGGAAAAAGGAGTGGGAGAAAAAAGGTGACAAAAGGAGGGAAGAAAGAACAAAAAAAAAGAGGAAAAAGTAGGGAAGAAAGATGAAAAAAGGAGGGGAAAGGTGGAAGAAAAGGAGGGAGGAAAATAAGGAGGAAAAAGGAGGAAAAAGAAAAAAAAGGTGGAGAAAAAGAGGAATGTGGTCATTGCACATTCCAGAGTTGTTTTTCCACCTATGGGAAGCTCCATAAAAAATTGAAATCCTCAGGAATAAATTAAAATAACAAGGAAAAAATCCCAATGGGAGTGGCCCAGCTGGAGCTTCCGCAGGGTTGGAAGTGGAGCCATCCCAAATCCATCCCTTTGAGGCCTCTGGAGCTTCCCTTCTCCTCCGGAGCTTTGGGAATCCAGGAGAAGGGACCTGGGGGTGGCTGAGCCAATCCCTCGTGCTCTGAGTCATTCCCAGCCGGATTTAGGAGCTCTCCCACGCGTGTTCCGGGTGTCCCGGCCCACCTGGAACTGCTGACTCAGGATCACTCCCAGTCCCACGTGGCCAATTCTGGGGCACCGGGAACAGCCCTGGATTCCCTGGAAAAGTGGGGGTCCAAGGATGCTCCCACTCCGCTCTGGCCGCATCCCATGGGGTGAGAATCCCACGGGATTTTCCCAACCCTTCCCACCAGCCCAACCCCAGATTCCCAGGAATACGGATGCCGTTGTCCTCCCAGCACAGCTTCACTGCTTTGTTCCTGCAAAATCCCAAAAAAAACCCAAAATTCCAAGAAACGTGAATCCCATTGTTGTACCAGCACAGCTTCACTGCTTTGCTCCTGCAAATCCCAAAACTCTCCAAATTCCCAGGAACACAAATCCCATTGTCCTCCCAGCACAGCTTCACTGCTTTGCTCCTGTAAATCCTAAAAAAAACCAAAATTCCGAGAAACGTGAATCCCATTGTTGTCCCAGCACAACTTTTGATGGTTTGCTCCTGCAATTCCCCAAAAACCCCCAAATTCCCACCAAAACCTCTCCTGGCCACTCCCAAAGTTGCATCCCAGGCATAGAAATCCCACGGGATTTTCCCACCACTTCCCACCAGCCCAACCCCAAATTCTCAGGAACACAAATTGTCCCATTGTCCTCCCAGCACAATTGTGTTGCTTTGCTCCTGCAAATCCCCAAAAAAAACCCAAAATTCCCAGGAATACGAATCCCATTGTCCTCCCAGCACAATTTTTGATTATTTTCTCCTGCAAAATCCCCCCAAAAAACACCAAATTCCCACCAAAACCTGTCCTGGCTGCTCCCAAAGATGCATCCCAGGCAGAGAAATCCTGGGGGGTTTTCCCACCACTTCCCAACTCCGACCTTGTCTTTCCCAACATCATCATTCCCTTTCCAATCCCAGCTTTGTTCCCTCATTCCAATCTTTCCCAGCCCGTTCCCAGCTCCCTGTGGGTGCAATCCCCCAATCCCAATTAATCCAGTTTGCAGTGGGATCCCAAAATCCTGGGACCCAGAGGTTTTTCCTTCAGATCCCTCCAAGTTTCCACAGCTCCACTCGCTCTGGAAATGTTTCCATACAAAATTTGGGAATCCCAGCTCCTCCTGCTCCTTTGCTGCCTTCCTTTCTCAGAATCCTTGATGCGGCACCAGCACAACTTCCAAGCTCCTGCAAAATCCCAAAAATCCCCAAATTCCCAGGAACACGAATCCTGTTGTCATCCCAGCATCCCAACTTCACTTCTTTCCTCCTGCAAACCCCCAAAACCCCCAAATTCCCACCAAAACCTCTCCTCTCCTGCTTTTCCAGCAGTTCCTTCCTTTGGCTTGTCCGGGAACAGATCTGATGGGATCATCCCACACTGGGAAAACCAACCCGACCCCACAACAGGCCTGGAATGGGCAGAAATTCCCCCAAATCCCGCTCGCCACATTCCAGCTGCTCCCTGCATTCCCAGGAGCTTCCCACTCCCACCGCAACGCCGGCACCAGCGGATGCAGCTGCTCCCACCTTCCCAAAAAACCCTGGAATTACATAATCCCATGAAAGACAGCTTTTTTCCCAGCCTCAGTAGGGTTCCTAGAAATAAAAAAATAAAAAGGTGGAAAATATTCCCAGTGTGAGGTGGTGATGGAAAAATCCACCCCCGGCTCCCGTTCCCGGGGGAAGAGCGGGAGGCTCCTCCTTCAGCTGGAAGGATCCCACCAGGAATTCTCACCCCTGGATTGGGAAAGGAGCAGCTCCAGAAATTCCAGGGGATCGGGGGGAGCTGCTGCTCTGCTTCCCAAAGTGAGGAACTCTTCCTGATCCCAAAAATCCGTGGGGATTGCTCGGGAGGTTTCCCTAAAAATCCGATTTTTTCATTGCTGGTGCGTCCAAGGCTGCGTTTTTTCTGGGAAAAGGGAGTTCAAGAAAAAGGGGGGAAAAGGAAAAAAGGGGGAAAAGGGGGGAAAAGGGAATAAGGGGGGGGAAAGGGGAAAAAGGGAATAAGGGGGGGGGGAAAGGGGGATAAAAGGAAAAAAAGGGGAATAAAAGGAAAAAAGGGGAATAAAAAAAGGGGAATAAAAGGAAAAAAGGTGAGGAAAAAGGGGAAAATCTCCATCCATGAGCCCAGATCAACAGGCAGTGGAAAATTCCCAGGGAAGGCAGAAAATCCAGGCTGGAAAACAAAAGGGAAGTGGGGGGAAATGCTTCAGTTTTCCCCAAAATGCCACAGAGGAGGAGAAAAACCAGGAAAAAACCCCTCTGGAAATATTCCAACCCTCATTCTCCAAGGACATCCAGCTGAAGTGGGATGGGGAAGGGCTGGGAGATCAAAGCTGGATCCAAGTTGGAAGGGCCTGAGCAGGGAGCAAAGCCCCAATCCCAGGGATTTGTCTTTGCCCGAGGTCATTCCAGAGAAGAAAACGGGATTTCCGTGGAATTGAACCAAAAACTGGCTCGGATGTGACACAAATCGACTTCCTGGGAATTTCTCCCTCTTCAGGACGAGCAGATGAACTCCCGTAAGAACTCCTCAAATCCAGGAATTTATTCCAGCTCTTTCCCACCTTCTCCAACCTCAAAACTGGCTGGAATACAGAAACCAGGGCTTGGGAATGGCTGGAAAAATCCCGGATTTAATTCCGACTTCAGGATGATGAAGGTGGGATCCAGCAGGACCACGCCCCTTTGCCATCCTCCCGAATTCCATAAATCATCCATGATTCCCTCAGATTTTGGGATGGGATCCAATGGGACCACGAGCCTACATTGTCATCATTATAACTCATCCACAATTCCCTGAAATCTTGGGAATTCCCCCTCACTTCCAGGCACCCGTTGCTGACTCTGACAGGGATAACGGAATGCACAGGATCCATCCACGATGGGGGAATAGAATGAGAATAGGAAGGGCTGAGACCCAAAAACCTGGAAATGGCTCCCTCTGGGCATTCCCTTCCCAAAAAAAGGGAATTTCGGACATGGATTGGGGGATCATTTTCTCCTTGGGAATGAGAAACCCTCGGAGCTGGTTTTATTTCCGAATAAAAACCAGGAAAACATCCCAAAAGTGTTTGGGATTTGGGATTTGATGCCATGGTCAATCCCCATCCTCGGCCTTTGGATCATGGAATTGTTCAGGTGGGAAAAGGCCACTGAGGTCATGGATTCCAACCATTCCCACAGGAATTCCATGTCCCAAGGGACTTTTCAACAATTCCAGGGATAGGAAGCTCATTCCACGGCTTCTCCACCTTTTCCAAAGGGAATTTTCCTGATATCCAACCTAAACCCCTCCTGCTGGACCCTGGGGCCGTTTCCTTTTTTCCTGCCCTTTATTCCCTGGGAAAAGGGATGGATCTGGTAACGGTGGAGAGGCTCCAAGGGTGAGGAAAAGCCTCTTTCCAACATCTCCTCAGTCCCTCAATCCCTGGTTTTCAACCCCAGAAACCTCCAACCCCAAAAATTTGTGGTTATCCATGAGAAAGCTGGAAAATCCCATCCAAGAAACAGCTGGGAATAATTTTGACGATCCCTGTGGAGCAGCTTTGGGATTCATCCCCTCCAGCCTGTCCAAACCTGGGAATTCAGACATTTTTATCCCATATTCAGGTAATTCCCACATCTGGATCTCCATGCTCTTCTCCCACCCAGATGATGCTCCCATGGATTGGCCTTTCCTTAAATACCAAGAAAAGCCAATCCTGAAGAAAACTGAGCCTCCAAATCCCAGATTTTATCCCTTCCCATCCTCCAAGCTCGGCCTTAGACGTCCCAAAGGCCTTTCCCTCACCTGGAAACTCACAGCCAACATTTCCAGCATGGAAAAGCCAGAAAATTCTGGATCCTTCCCAGGAAAACCACAAGACCCCTGGAATTAGGGGCTGCCCTGTGGATCTTATTGTAGAGATTTTGCATCTGGATAAACTGGGAATTCCGGCTCCATGCGAAGCTTGGGAAAGTTTTTCTTTCACCCAAAAAACCAGGGAATGGGTGAACTTTAAAAATCCAGGATCCTTCCCACCCCTTCCTGCCTTTTCCCTCCTCCAGCCGTGGCTCCTTGCTTCAGAGCAAGCTCAGCACTGGAAATTCTCATTTTTCCAGCTTTTTTCTCTCCCCTCCTCCTTTCTCCCCCCAATTCCTGATGCAAATTTATGGAAATCAGGCAGCGCCTGCTCCCAGCCAGGGATAATAAAGGAGAGGGATGAAAAGAGGGAGGAATCCCGGCACGGGGAGGGCTGGAAAAATCCATTGTTCCATGGAAAAGGGCGGATTTATTTTCCTGGTAAAGGCAAGGTTGGCTTTAATTAAATTTGTGTTTTCCACGCTCTTAATGAGCTCCGTTGTTGGGTGGTGCCTTCCTGAGGGATCCTGTGGGAATGGGAAAAGGGGGACCCAGCAGCCGGATCCGGCTCATCCCAATCCCAGCAGTGCTTGGCTGAGGATGGGAAAGGGCCAAACTGGGGGGAAATCCATTGGAAACTCATTTTTTTCCAGGGAAATTTGAGCATGAGCCCTGCTTAAACCTCATATTCCCAAAAATACCCCATTTGGAGGATGAGAACATTCCCATTTCCCTCACATTCCCAGAACACCATTTTGGAGGATGCAAATGTTCCTGTTTCCCTCCTAATCCCCAAAAATGCCACATTTGGAGGATTCCAACATTCCCATATCCCTCACATTCCCAAATTTGTCGTGTTTGGAGGATGCAAACACATCTAAGGAATTCTTGGAAAGGAGCATTGAGCCGAATCCAGCTGGGAATTGTGGCTGGAAGGGAAAAGGGGGACCCGGCAGCCGGATCCAGCTCATCCCATTCCCAGCAGTGCTTGGCTGAGGATGGGAAAGGCCCAAATTGGGGGAAAATCCATTGGAAATGGGTTTTCTTCTGAGAAATTTGACCATGATCCCAACCTGAGCCTTATATTCACAAACATTCCATTTTGGAGGACGCAAACATTCCATTATCTCTCATATTCCCAAAAACACCACTTTGGGAGGATGCAAACATTCCCATATCCCCCACATTCCCAATTGTGCCGCATTTGGACGCTGCACACATCCAAGGAAAAGAGCATGGAGCCAAATCCAGTCGGGAACTGGAGGAAAATCTCCTTTTGCAAGGGAGCCAGATCCAGCCAGGAATGGCAACAAAAGCAAATCTGGGGAGAGGCAGCCCATGGAAAACTGGGGACGCTCCGGACAGAGAACCCCATTCCCACATCCCATTCCCGCTCCAGTTGCCATTGCCACTGGAGAGGCCGATCCCTCCCCTCCCCTCCTGCCCTGATCCAGGTTTTGGGAGGGGTTCCCATCCTTCCTCCCCTTCCAGCCCTTCCCGCCCGCTCCGATACCATCTCGGATCCTTCCATTCTCACTGCTCCAATAATCCCGATCTAATTTGCCGGGAGCTGGCGCCGACTTCCTTCGGCACTTCATTAGGGAGCGTGAGCAGCATCTCATTATCCCAATGCCGCCACCATTCCCGGCAAATTCCCTGCTGGAAAAACCCAAAGTCCAAGGTGGATTTGCCATCCCCACCATCCCCTGGGATGGGGGATCCCAAATCCACCCTTGGTCACACACGGAGCGGTTTCCGCTCCAGACCCGGATTTATCCTTCGGGATCTCCCAGGTTGAGCTCAGTTTTAGCTTTTCCCAAAAATTTAGGTGCTTTCATCGGGATAATTTTGACTTTTTGGAGCTTTGTGCTCATACCAACCCTGTAATTATTTCTGGAATTCCCCATTCCCATGGACCAAGGGACTCTGCTCCTAAACCATGTGAAGCCATTCCCTCTCAATCCATTCCAAACCCATCATGCCCAAAAAAGGCTGGAAAACATCATCACCATTCGGGAAATGCGCAGATTTTGGAATATTTTTGGGGTGGAAACCCAGTGGCATCCTTGGGGGGAATTTTTAGGGAGCGGCTGCCTGGATTTGGGACCATCGAGAAGGATAAAAGGAAAATCAGGAATTAATTATGGGGGGACTGGGGAGGAAATTGAGCAGGGGGGAGGTTTGCATAAATCCAATTAAAAATTCCCCTGCGTGCTTTGGATGCAGCCGATTCCAGGGATGGGGGGGACATGGATGAGCTCAACCCCCACTCCTGGATTTTCTGGCGGCTCCTCCCGGCAGGAGAAAGGGACAGACAAGGAGAAAGGAAGACGGATCCGAGGGAAGGAGGGAGGGGGAGCGAGCACGAGCCGTGGTTATTTATAGGAGCTGCGTTTGTGCCGGAGGAGGGAGCGCTGCCAAAAAGGGATGGGAAAAATAATCCCGGAGCCAGGTGCCGCCGCCTCGGGAAGAGCCGGGGGGGAGCTCAAGGTGAGACAGAAAGGGAGGAAAGAAGGAAATAATAAAAATTGGGATTTGTCCGCGTTTCTCTGCCAGCTCTCACCTGGCTGAGAGCAGCTCCGGCCTCTATGACCCCCACGTGCCACAGGATCGGAGGCTGGAGATGAAGGATTTTCCTTCGGGTTGGGAACTGGGGATGCGGCCACACCTCTGGATCGCGGTTTGGGGAGAGGAGATCCCCAAAATCCAAAGGAAGGGCCTGGGATGGGATTAGAGCCAAGGCACAGCTGACAACCGATTCCTAAGGGAAGCATAGGGAAAACAACCCCTGGATCCCACTGTGAATCCCAGCCCGCTTTGCCCCCATGGATGGAAACCCTCATCCCAAAAATCTGCATCCCAAAAAAGCCTTCTCCACAGCTGGGTTCCAGCCCAAACTGCACATGAATTAAAAATCAATGAACTCAGCCTGCAAGGTTGGGGGGAAAAAGAGGAAAACTCCACATTATTTTAGGGAAAAGACCCATTTTGCCTTAATTTTGGAACCACCCTGGAGTTCTTTGTGCTCCAGGTGGAACGTGGGAAGGGACAATCCCATATCCACGTGGATGGATCCTTCCACGTCCTCACACCACACAGCGCTGGGATGGCTCCTGATTTATTTATGGCAAAGTATAAATATAAAAAATACAAAATCTATAAAAATAACCCTGGGAAAAGCCAGGAGAAGCGGGGGAGGACACACGAGTCCCATCTCCCAGGGAAGGGGGAGGCGGATCCGGCTCCGAGGAGCCGGGATGGGATAATCACGGTGAGTGCGAGCAGCGAAGTGGCATCTCCACGTCTCCTCACTCCCTCCCGACCTCCCTCCCTGCCTCCCTCCCTCCTCTTCCCTGCTTTTCTCCCCCCCTGCACAAATCCATCGCCTCCCCCTCTTTTCGGAGCCGCTGTCATCACGTTGTCACCCGGCGATGCCGTGTTGGGCTCTGAGTGAGATGGAAAAAAATCCGGAGGAAAAAGAAGAGAAAAAAACATCAGAATGTTCCAACCCCACCCCAAACTCGATTTGCCATCCCGAGAACACAAAACCTGGGAATTTATTCCTAAACCGGAGGCGATTTCGGCAGGAGGAGCTGACAGCAGCGCCCGAGCCAGCAGAGGGAAGAGGGATTGTGAAACTGGGGAGGTTGGGAAGGATCTCCAAGGTCGTGGGGTCCAGCTGTGGAGCCAGCACTGAACACGGCCCCAAGGGCCATGTCCACAGGGTGTGAACGCTTCCAGGGATGGGAATTCCATCATTTCCTTGGGAAAAGAAGGACAAGGAAGCACGGAGATGGGCCAAGCCTTGCCGGGGGCTTCGGGAAGGAAAGGGCAAGTGAGGCTTTGGGAAGGAAAGGCCACGCTGGGTTTTGGGAAGGAGAAGGCCAAGTCAGGCTCTGGAAAGAAAAGGCCAAGTTGAGCTTTAGGAAGACAAGGCCAAGTCAGGCTTGAGGAAAGAAGAGGCCAAGTTGGGCTTTAGGAAAGAAAGAGCTGAGTTGGGTTTGGGAAAGAAAGACCCAAGCAGGGCTTTAGAAAGACATGGCCAAGTTGGGCTTTAGGGAGGAAAGGCTAAATCAGGCTCTGGAAAGAAAAGGCCAAGCTGGGCCCTGGAAAGGAAGAGCCAAGTGGGAATTTAGGAAGGAGAAACAGCCCAGGCTGGGCTTTAGAAAGGAAAGGTCAAGTCAGGCTCTGGAAAGAAAAGGCCAAGTTGGGCTTGGGAAAGGAAGAACCAAGCGGGAATTTAGAAAGGAAGGAGTCAAGACAGGCTTTAGGGAGAAAGGGCCAAGCTGGGCTCTAGAAGGAGGAGTCGGGCTTTAGGAAGGAGAAGGCCAAGTTGGGCTTTAGGAAGGAGAAGGCCAAGTCAGGCTCTGGAAAGGAAGAGGCAAATGGGGATTTAGAAAGGAAGAAAGAGCCAAGTTGGACTTTAGGAAGGAAAGGCCAAATTGGGCTCTGGGAAAAAAGGCCTAGTCGGGCTTAGGAAGAAAGAGCCAAGCAAGGCTCAGGAAACAAAAAGGCCAAGCCAGGCTCTAGGAATGAAGAGGCGAGCCAGGCCTTACCCCGTGCCGGGCTTTGGCCCGCGCTGGGCTGGGGTTAAATCTCTCTGCAAGCAGGAACGAAAGCCCCTCGGGTTTATGGCTTTTCTGGCCTTCCCTCCCCTTTCCCGCTCCAGCCTGTGGAATGCGGAGGAGGCCGAGCGGGATCTCCTCGGGCCGGGCTGACAAGGGCAGGACAAATGAGAGCGTTTAGGCGCTAATTAGGCACTAATGACCCGCTCGGAGGTCTCGGGAAAGCAGCGCAGCCGGGCGGCAGCTCAGCAATTTGTCAGGTTCTTGCCAAGCCCGGGGGAAGCGCGGCCGAGTCATTGACCCCATTACGGACTCGGCCTCTTCCAGACAGCCGGCTGGGAATAAAAACCCGCTTTATTCCCGGGTTTTTTCCAAACCGAGCTCCTTGAGCAGAGCTAAGAGGCTTTTCTGGGGTGCTCGAGGGTGCGGCGCTGCCTTTGCTGATCCAATGTGGGGAAAAAAAGGGGTTTAGCCCCAATATTCCAGCTTTTCTTTCCCCAGAAGAGCCTTTGGAAATATTAAAACCTCTTCCCGTCGCTATTTATAGAGGATATTTATAGACGAAAGGAATTGATTGTACTTTGAGGGGGAGAAAACCGCGGTTCTGTCCAAGTTTCAGATTTAAACTCTGCCAAGCTCGTTCAATTTTAACAAGAGCTTTGGCGCTCGGCTCGGCTGGAGCGAAACCTCATCGTCCCTCTCTGCTCCGAGAGACCCCAAATCCGACCGGCAGGGCCTGGATGGGATCCCAGCCTCCCAGGAAGGAGCTGGATCCAAGCGGAGCCGCCCCGGGGTGGTTTTGGCAGGGAAAGCTGCAAAGATGAGCCCCCACCGTGACGGGAGCAGACAGCTCCAGGCCTGGCACCAGCAGGGCTTGGTTTCTGCTTCGGATCCAAGTCCAAGCTTTTCCTCCCTTCCGGTTGACTTCCTCCCTGCAGACGCCAGCGGGATCCAGGCATTTCACAGGAAAAGGATGGGAAAAAAGGCAGGAATTGGCTTTTTGGGCAGTCCTGGCACCCAACCAAAGGAGAAACCCAAGGTGGGTTCACCTTCACCTTCAGCATCCAAGGCGGGGTTTGGATAATCCCAACTCATCCGTGACTGTCACGCTCGGAAGGAGGAGAGGGAGAGGTTTGAGCAGGAAGGGGGAGGAAGAGGACGTTGATTTGAGATAACAGCGCCCCAAAGGCTCGGATCTCGCGGTGGGAACGCACACAACCTGCTCCAGCACCAGGATCATCCCCACAGGCACCAAACTCCGGGAAAACTCATCCCTCTGCTGCCTTATCCCGCCCTGGGAGCTCCAGGGATAGCCTGGATTCGGCCATCAGGGATCATCAAAGCCTCATTAATTATCCTTTGGCTCTGCGGGCCGGGATCATCTGCGAGCCAGGGTCATCTGCGGGCTGGGATCATCTGCGGGCTGGGATCATCTTCCAGCTGGGATCATCTGTGGGGATCATCTCCCGGTGCCACCACGGGGCCTCCTCACGCCCTTAATGCGCTGTGACTTCCGCGGCTCTGGCGGCGGCTCCTCCGCCGCAATCCCAGGATCGACGCCACCGATCCAGTCCCTGACTTGTCACGGAGCCTTAAAATCAACCGGGGAAGGCTCGGGGACACGGCAGCACCCGCGAAGGGTGGGAAGGATTCATGGAAGCGACAGCGCGGGAGCAGATCCCGGGGGAATGAGATGAGCGGGGTGGGGAGCGCGCGGCAGATCCGTTGGGAAAGGGGAAAGCTGGGGAAGGCTCGATGCTGATAAATTAATTAATTAAGAGAAGAACGAGGGGTTTGGTGTTGCTGTGGTTCAGTATGTCCTTGTCTCCAGCCTTTGTTTCCCATAAGGAAAATTCCCATTTTTTTTTTAGGATTATGAGCATTATGTGCAACAAATCCTCCCCAAGAAATCCCAAAAAAAAGGGAGAAGTGGCCCAGCCCTTAACCAGGGATGCAACATTTCACCCCAAATCTTCCCTTTCCCCAAAACACTCTACATCCAGGAAAAACCATGAAAATCCCACTTGGAACAGGAGGAAAACAGCCTCGATTTAGGCTTTACTTCTACTCAACAGCTTCCCAAGCTCACTGGAATTTATTTTTCCTGTTTTCCCAGCAAATACAACCAGGAATGGCACAAAACCCATCCCAATCCCCGTTTGGGACACAGGAAAGGAACAAAAGCCATTCCAATCCCAGTTTGGGATGACACTAACCCCATCCCAATCCCAGTTTGGGAGATGGAGATGGAACAGAACCCATCCCAGCCAGGAAAATTCCCAGGATGTTGTCCAGGAAGTGTCATTGACGATCTCAGGTTGAGGATGGGGCCTGCATCACATTCCAGGAGCATCCCACAGGATAATTGGCTCCTCCTGATGCTTCGATCTCATTTATTGGTTTATTTCCAAATTATTTTTCCCTTTTTTCCCTTCCCATAAACAAAATCCGAGGCTGAGCAGGAGAGGGAGACACCCAAGGTCATCCCGGAGCTTTTCCAAGGGCTGAACATGGAATTCACGCTCCGGAGCTTTTTTGGGATAAACACGAGCTGGGGGATGAACTCATCATTTCTGGGACCTGAAGCATCCCAAACAAGGCCATTCCAAGGTCATTCCCAGCGGGAATCCACCAGGAGCCGCTGATCCATGCTCAGGGATCTGCTCCAGCTCTGGAAAGGGATTTTTAAGGTTAAAACCAAAATATTCCTCCTCACTCCGAGCATCAAATCCAAAAGTTTTGGGGCTCGTTCCCTGGGGTCAAATCCCACTTCCAGAGCTCCAGATCCTGATTTTTCCATCCACATGGACAGAGGGCCAAGGAATGGTGTCCAGCACTGGGGGCCAACCGCTCCATCCCATGAATTCATTATTCCCTCTGCAAAATTCCTTACCCCTTTCCAAAATTCCTTACCCCTTTGCAAATTTCCTTATTCCCTCAACAAAAATTCCTTTTTCCCTTTGCAAATTTCCTTATTCCCTCCACAAAATTCCTTTTTCCCTTTGCAAAATTCATTATTCCCTCAATGAAATTCTTTATTCCCTCAGCAAAAATTCCATATTCCCTGCATAAAATTCATTTTTCCCTCCAGAAAAATTTCTTTTTCCCTTGTAAAATTCCTTATTCCTTCTGCAAAATTCCCTATTCCTTGTGCAAAATTTCTTTTTCCTTTACAAAATTCCTTATTCCCTCTGCAAACCCCCAGGATAACACCCTGGAGGGGGTCTGGCACTAAAAAAATTCCCATCTTTTCCCGAACTTGATGGTTTTGGAAGCGTTTTCCAAGCTTGGTGGCTCCAGTAGGGAGCAATTCCCAGTTCCCAATAATACCCAATTCCCAGTGCCTGGCACATGTGGAATTGCAGATAAGGATGTTTCCCTATTCCCAAGGCTCCTTGGCTGCACTTTTCCTGCTGATAATGGAACAGAAACTTAATTTAATGGAACAACTCCCAATCCCTGTGTTTATTCCCTGCCAGCGCCTGGAAACACCTGGAATGAGCAATTCCATGAGGGAGAGAGGGGGGAAAATAGATGGAAAATAAGAGAGGATTGTGAGAGAGGATGGAGCAAGGGATGCTCCAAGTCAAGGAAAATTGGGAATTTCTGGGCAGAAATTGGCTCCACCTGGATCTAAATTTCCCTGTGCTGATCCAGCAGCCAGAAGGGAACACAACATTCCCAGGAAATCCAAGAGGATGGAGGAGGGAAAAACACAGGGGGGATAAATGGGATGGGAACAGGGCTGGAAGCGATTCCGACGTCTTTTCCCAGCATCTCCCAGGGGCTGGTGGAAGAATAGGAAATGAGGAAAAATATGGAAAAATTCCGTTCTGGGGTGTGGGTTTGTGGACTGAGTGGGAAAATGCTCCGGGAACAAGATGGAGGAGGATTCCCAAAGTAACAAAATTCCATCCATCCCGGGGGGAGAATCCACAATTTCCCTGAAGAGACAGGATTTGGGGAGGCGAAATTCCAGTCCTGGAAATGGGAAGCTCAAGGATCCTCATCCCATTTTCTGCTGGCATTGGAAAATTGGAGCCAAGGCCAAGCTGGGACACTCTGGAATGAGAAGGAAAGGACAATGCCAAAACTGATGATTATCCTTCAAAAAACGGGAATTTATCCCAAAATATCCCAAAAACCAGGCTGGAATGGGAGACCAGGGAAGGACAATGCCAAAACTGATGATTCTCCTTCAAAAAATAGGGATTTATCCCAAAGCATCCCAAAATATCCCAAAACATTCCAAAATATCCCAAAAACCAGGCTGGAATTGGAGGGCAGTGAAGAACAATGTCAGAAATTGTGGTTGCCTTTCAAAGAACGGGGTTTTATCCCAAAATATTCCAAAACTAGGCTGGAATGGGAGAGCAGGGAAGGACAATGCCAAAAATTATGATTATCCTTCCAAAACCAGGGATTTATCCCAAAATATCCCCCCCTATGCCAAGACCTGGAGTTCAGGTGGATCCAATCCCAGCTTTCCCAGTTCCTCCTGCTGTTCCCTGCACCAGCTCTGTCGTTTTTTTGGGAAAAACGAGCTGGATTTCCCTCCAATCCCAAGGGAGCCGTAAGGCCTCCATTATCCAGCTCCCAAATCCCTCAAATGATCCCATTAATTGCTCTTCCCTCCCTTTTCACAGGAGCTTTTCCACTCCGAGTTCATCCCATTACGGCTCCCAGCTCATCCCATTTATGTCACTTCCCATTTTCCTCCCGGCCCATTAAAAGCTGGAATTGGGCTTTTAGTCCCGGTTCCAAATGGAACAGCTCCATCGATTCCCTGGAATGTTCTGCCCCTAAAAGGTTCCCAAACGTGCCGGGAATGCAGCGTTTTCCTCCTTTCCAGCCCCACCCGAGCCTTATTCCCCATTCCTCGTGCAAAATTCCCTATTCCTTTACAAAATTATTTATTCCCGCTGCAGAATTCCCTATTTACTCTACAAAATCCATTATTCCCTCTGCACACCCCCAGGAAAACCCCATGGAAGGGGTCCAGAATTCCTTATTCCCTCCACAAAAATTCCTTTTCCCTCTGCAAATTTCCTTTTTCCTTTCCAAAATCCCTTTTCCCTTTGCAAAATTCCTTATTCCCTCCATAAAATTCCTTATTCCCTCAGCAAAAATTCCGTACTCCCTTAGCAAAAATTCCTTATTCCCTCCACAAAAATTCCTTTTTCCCTCTGCAAATTTCCTTACTCCTTTCCAAAATTCCTTTTTCCTTTACAAAACTCCTTATTTCCTCTGCAAACCCCCAGGATAACCCCACAGAGGGGCTCCAGCACTACAGAAATTCCCATCTTTTCCCAAACTTGATGGTTTTGGAGGCCTTTTCCAAGCTTGGTGGCTCCAGCAGGGAGCAATTCCAAATTCCCAATCCTAAAAGGTTCCCAAACGCGCCCGGACTGTGACATTTTTCTCCTTTCCTGCTCCATCCAAGCTGGAATTTCAATTAGTGCCAGATTCCACAGAATTTTTGTTCCCTTTCCTTAGGAAAAGCTCGGCTGGGCCTCCCCCGCCTTTGGGGTTTCCACCACAGTGGGAAAAAAATGAAGGAAAAAGGGCAGATTTTTGGGTTGTTCCCCTAGAATTCCCAGATTCCGGGTGTTTTGCAGCCGTTGTTGGTGCAATGCAGCACAAGGGACACGGAACAATTCCTGCTTCCCAAATTAATGCCCTAATTCCAGGCCCTGCTAATTAAAGTCCTTCCCTGGCCAGAGGACGGAGGAAATGGAGCAGATCCCAAAATCCAGGACGCTGCTGGCACCGGGCGACCCCAAAAAGGAGGCTGGGACGTCAAAGGTGCCCTCAGGGAGGCGTCCCCCATTCCAGAGGCTTGGAAAAGCTCCAGGGCCAGCTGGGATTTATGGAACAGCTCAAGGAGAGGATGAAATCCCAGTGTGGAGGACGAGGAGGGCAGAAAACCCATCCCAATCCCAGCCTGGAAAACAGGGATACCACAAATCCCATCCCAATCCCAGCCTGGAACACAGGGATAACACCAATCCCATCCCAATCCCAGCCTGGAAAACAGGGATACCACAAATCCCATCCCAATCCTAGCCTGGAAAACAGGGATAACACAAATCCCATCCCAATCCCAGCCTGGAAAACAGGGATACCACAAATCCCATCCCAATCCCAGCCTGGAAAACAGGGATAACACCAATCCCATCCCAGCCAGAAAAACTCAAAAAAGAGGGAATCTGGGAATAAAAAAAGGGAAATTCCAAAAATAATGGGGAAATTAAAAAAAAAAAAGGAATAAAAAGGGGGCGGGGGGGGGAATTAGGGAAGGGAAAAAAAAGGGGGAATTCCTTAAATAATGGGGAATTTTTTTTTTTTAAGGGAGAAAATTGGAAAGATATAAAGGGAAATTCAAAAAATGGTTGGAAATTTTTAAAAATGAGGGGGCAAAAGGAGAGGAATTGGGAAAATAAGGGGAAATACCAAAAATAATGGGGAAATTTTAAAAAACAGGGAGAAAGGGGGGGAATGGGAAAAAATAAAGGGAAAATCCATAAATAATGAGAAAATGTGAAAAAAAAATAGGGAAAAAGGGGGGAGAAATCAGAAAAAAAAATAAAGGGAAATTCCAAAAGTCATGGGGAAGCTGCAAAATTTAAGGAAAAACTTGAAAATTTAAATGGAAACTGCCCAAGGCAGCTGCTTCCTGCAGGAAAAAAACTTCTTTTTTGTCTCCCTGGGGAAGGATTTGCAGCTCCTGCTGAGGTCAAAGCTGGGCTTAAACCCAGCCTAGGCCGAGCTTGACTCCCTGTCCCCAGTTCCCGCTTCCAAACTCTTCTCCTTTGTTTTCTTTGGAAAAGGTTTGAGTTGAAAGGGTTTGAGGGCAGCTCCAAATATGAGCATCCTAAAAACCTCTGGATTATAAAAATCTCCCAATGGTGCAAACTTTGGCATCCCAAAAACCCCTTTGGGATGAAGAGAAGCATGAAAACACAGAATTCCCAGGGGATAAATGGATTTCTCCCATTTTCCCGCCTCTTGCAGAGCAGAGCTTGCCATATTTTCCTGGAATTAAGGGAAGGGGCTCAGCAGAGCCTGGATTTTCCTGGACACATCCAGAGGGAATTTTTTCCCCTTTTTCCCAGACTGGCTCTGACTCCTGGGTGCACATGGGAGAAAAATGGGAACAAATCGGTCGCGGTGTAAAACAAGGAGTGGGATTTCCTCCCACGGCTCTTCCCTCCTCCCCACGTGGCTCCAAAATCCCAGATCCATCCCAAATCCAGGCATTTATTCCTTATTAATCACCGTGGAGATGTTTAAGTGCTTCTCTGGCTGGGATTCAGGGGGAATTTTTAGCTTTTGTGGGGCTTTTGGGAATCTGCGGGAGGGGTTTTTTATCCTTGGATGAGGATCAGGAGCATCGAGGATGGGGGAAAGCCAGGGAGGGTCTCAAGGGAGTCCTGGAGAAGGAAAGTCCTTGGAATGAGGAAATCCAGGGCAGGAATATTTGAATTATACATCGAGATTTAAATATGGATGGGAATAAATCCAGCGGGAAATGGGAGGGGAAGGAAAGGGGGATAAAACCAAAATTTTTTGGGAGGGGAGACCCCCCCCCAGGTACCCAACACATCCCAAAATTCCTTCTTTTATCCCAATCCATTGGGATTTTAGCTCCATCTTGGAGCCTTCAAAAAAGAGAAATTCTTTTTTTGCCATCATTTGCTCATATTCCTTTTTCCCATTATTTGCAGCTTTTCCTTTTCTCCCTTTCCCTGTAAGGTCCTGGTTCCCAAATTTTCCCAGAAAAGGTGTGGGAAAAGTCCCAGAAGCTGTTCCCAAATGAAGGGACAACGCGGAGTGGAAAATCTCACCGTTCCCTCTTTTTCTCCTTCCACAGAAGGGTTAATCCAGCTAAGAAAGGGAGAAGGGAATAAAAACCCACTCGAGCCATTCCATCCCATCCCTCCCGGCAGATAAATGCGGGAAAATTACCCGGAGCAGCTCCATGACCCCGAGTTATTTCCAGGCAATTTCGGGGGATAGCGGTGATTTATGGACAAGAACAAGGAAGGGCAAACGATCCCGGATCCTGGATTCTGGATCTTGGCTCCTGGATCTTGGATCTTAGATCTTGGAATTTCAAATCTTGGATCCTGGATCGTGGATTTTGGATCCTGGAACATGGCAGGACATGGAGGAGCTGCCGGGCCTGGAGAAAAGCCACTCCTTCCACAGGGAATTCCAAACCTCTGGAATTATTCCCTCTGCTTAGAAACCTGGTGGAAAAACCAAGCCTGGGCCGTGGAAGGGGGAGTTGCCAGAATTTGGGGGGTTTGTAGTGCTGGGAATGTGTTCCCATGGATTTATGCTCCGCTCAGCATTCCCTGAGCATCCCTTGGCCTCCGCTCCAGACACAATTCCCACTTTCCATAAAAATCAGCATTTATTTCAAATCCCTTTTCCTGGAGAATTGAAGATATCAGGGATTTTAATTTTTTCCCGTGGAAAACCCCACTGTATCCACACCCAAGGGAATGGGACAGGGAATACGGGAAGCCAAGAAAAACCTGGAATTTTGGAGCACTGCCCCCTCCCTTCTCCTGCTTCCTCCAAGTCCCCCATGAGTCCTCTCCTTTGGATGCTGGAATTCCCTCATCTCCCTATCCGAAGAATAATTTAATTAACTTGGAGAAACGTAATTAATTTTAATTGTGGGCGATAATTCATTGTTTCATGGGATATTAATAATTATATTTGGGAAATCCAAGTGCCTGGGAAGTGCCCTGGAACATCCTAATTAATGGTTCGGATGGGAAGCGTTTAATTGGAAACACTGGGAAATTGGTTCTGCTCCCCAGGGCCGGAATCCGTGACCCGAGGACATGGAAAAGGAGGAAGGGAGGCAGATTGAGATTCTCCCGCTGCTTCCCAAACCCCAAATCCACCTGGGCTGGGTAATGACACACCTGGATATTCATTTTTCCTGGGATTTTTGGCTCCCAGCCCGCTGCCCCTGGGAATTCTGCAGGTGGGAAATGCTCTTTTTCCATGTTTTCTGCTTTTCTCATAACCTTCTCAAGTACCTGAATATCCCAATTCCATCAAGGAATTACAGGCTCGGAATTTCCAGCAGCCTCAGAAAGCCAGGAAAGGACCCCCCATGGAAGTGTTTGCGTTCCTGGAGCGGGATCAGCCCCAGGAAGGATTTGTCCTCTAATTGCTCCATCTGTGCCTCGGGAAGATGCGATCCCAGCCCAGCCTTGGCTCTGGTTTTCCCGTTTCTCCTTCATTTTTCACCTGCCTGGGAGGAAAACTTGGCAATTCCAGGTCCTGATGTCCCCCTGATCCAGGCCTGGGATGCTCAGACCCCCCAAACCCTGATGTCCTTTAATCCAGGACTTGGATACTGGGACAACTCCAGGTCCCAGTATTCCCCCAGGCCAGGATTGGGATGCTCGGAGCCCCCTGATCCAATGTCCTCCCTAAATCCCACTGTCCCTGCAATCCAGGACTTGGATGTTTGGACAACCCAGATCCCAGAATCCCCCACCCAGGCCAGGATTTCAATGCTTGGAGACTCCTGATCCAATGTTCCCCTAAATCCCAATGTTCCAGCAAATCCCAATGTCCCCCCAGTCCAGGACTTGGATGTTCAGATCCTTCAATCCAAATGTTCCCCCCCAATTCCAAGACAAGGATGCTCAGACCCCCACATCCCAATATCCCCCCTAAATCCAATGTCCTCACAATTCAGGGACCTGGATTTTTGGACAACCCAGATCTCAGAATCCCCCCCCACCCCGGCCGGGATTTCAATGCTTGGAGACTCCTGATCCAATGTTCCCCTAAATCCCAATGTTCCAGCAAATCCCAATGTCCCCCTAGTCCAGGATCTGGATGTTCAGATCCCTCAATCCCAATGTTCCACCCCATTCCAAGACAAGGATGCTCAGACCCCCACGTCCCAATATCCCCCCTAAATCCAATGTCCTCACAATCCAGGACCTGGATTTTTGGACAACCCAGATCCCAGGGTGCTCCCTACCCCACGTGCTGCAACAAACCAAATCCCTGCTGGGATTTTGATGCTCAGGCTCTCCCCCAGGTCCCAATGTTCCCCCAAATCCCAATGTCCCCTTAAATCCCGGTGTCCCCCCATCCCAGGAAATGGAAGCTCAGACCCCCCAGTCCCAATTTTCCCCCCATCCCAGGACATGGACGCTCAGACCTAAATGTCTGAATTTTGGTGGCTCCACCTGCTGGAAGAGACTCATGGACAGCTCCCAAATCCTCATCCCTGAACAGGAGGGGTGGGAATGGTCCAAATCCTTGGAATACTGCATGGATGGGGTTAAGGAAGGGGGAAATCCCCTTAAAATCCAGTGACTCTGAAATAATGAGGAGGATTTTTTCCCTTAGGGAGTGGGAAGACACTGGGAGCAGCTGGACACCAAAGGGACTCGAGCCTTGTCCTCAAGCTCCTTGAGGAATTCCAGTGTCCGCGGTGGGGATTGATGGATCCGCTGGAATCCAGATGAGCTGAGTGATGCAGGACCAGCCAGTGGCTCCCAACCCTTGGGAATTCATCAAGGAAATCTGGGAATTGCTCCATAAACTCTTGGAGCCTGCAATAAAAAAATTAAACACTGACGGCTCTGCTGTGTAAACACAGCCAAGAAAACTGGGATTGGGAATGGGGAGAGGGAAATGATCCCACAATGCTTTTGTTTCCCTGGTTTTTCCCAGAAAACAGCACCAAGAAACCCAGGAAAGGAGCGACGCCTTCCAGCCACATTCCAGACTCATCCAAGGACCGGTGGCTCCGTCTCCCGCAGGAGAAGGGCGAGGGGGGTTTATTTTAAATCCCTTTCCTGCCCTAATCCATGTGACGCTAATCAGGGATCCGGCCCCTCGGGAATCAATGATTAATGGAGTTAAATTTAGCGGGAGCTTGCCGGAGTAAAATTAGGCACCATGCATAAAACATCACAGCTCCTCGTTAGCACGGCTAATTATGCTAATGGGGGGCTCTCACGCGGGCCTGGAATTAGGGATGGACCTCCCGACCTCCTCCCAGCTGCCCAAATCCGTGGTGGAGCTGGGAAAGAGCCTGGCCTGGAGCCTTAATGAGAAGGTAATTAGCATACAATTAATGCTCAGGGGTGGGGGTGACGGGGGGCTCGGACATCCCGGAGGTCCAGGTGTCCTGGGGATGGGTTTGTCCCACCCCCAGGGCTTGGGGGGCTGAGGGTCCCCGTGGTCCAACATTCCCAAGGGTTGGGAGGAGGGGCTGGTGCAGCGCACGGCCCCGCATCCCAATGGGGCGGTTGGGATCGACATCGTTGGGGTTTCCTCCACTGTGGGTTTGCCATGGGGTCAAACACAGTGATGGGCTGGGGTCTGGTCACGGATCCAGCATTCCCAAGGACTGGGATGAGGGTTTGGATCCCAATGGGGCGGTTGGGATTGACATCAGTTATGGGTTTCCTCCACTGTGGGTTTGCCATGGGGTCAAACACAGTGATGGGCTGGGGTCTGGTCACGGATCCAGCATTCCCAAGGATTGGGATGAGGGTTTGTTGCAGCACGTGGCTCCTTATCCCAGTGGGATACTTGGGATCAGCATCACTATGGGCTTGCCATGGGGCCACCATCATTCTTGGTTGGCTTTGGCCAGTGGCACAGCCATGATTCCAACATCTCCTTCCACCATGGCTGTAATTCCAACATCCCCTTCCAGAGTGGCCATCATTCCAACATCCATCATTCCACCATGGCCATCGTTCCAACACCCATGGATCCAACATCCCATTCTACTGTGTCCATCATTCCAACATGTTTGTCATTCCAACATGACCACCATTCCAACATCTGTCATTCCAACATGGCCACCATTCCAACATCTGTCATTCCAACACGGCCACCATTCCAACATGGCCATCATTCCAACATGGCCACCATTCCAACATCCACCATTCCCAACATGGCCACCATTCCAATACCCATCATCCACCATTCCAACATGGCCACCATTCCAACATCCCCTTCCAGAGTGGCCATCATTCCAACATCCATCATTCCACCATGGCCATCATTCCAACACCCATGGCTCCAACATCCCCTTTCAACATGGCCATCATTCCAACATGGCCACCATTCCAATACCCATCATTCCAACATCCACCATTCCAACATTCATCATTCCAACAACCGCCATTCCACCATGGCCATCATTCCAACAGGGCCACCATTCCAACATTCATCATTCCAACATCCACCATTCCACCATGGCCACCATTCCAACACGGCCACCATTCCACCATAGCCATCGTTCCAACACTCATCATTCCAACACCCCCTTCCAGTGCCGCCATCACTGTTTCCTCAGCCCAGCTACCCAAAATTCCTGGAATCCCGCAGCTCCTGGCCTTGCTGCTTCCCCATCATCTCCCAGCCTCCTGGTCGCTCACCAGCTCCAAGGGAGGAGATTCCAGAGCCCAAATCCGGCGGGAGAAGGAGGGGGAAGGCGAAGCCATCAGCGTTTCCAAGTGGTTCCTTCAAACCCAGCGCAGGGAACACAAATCCGGCTGTAATTAATCCCATTATCTTGGGAAGAGGGAGTTGCAGAGCGCTGAGAGGGTTGTCAAAAACCAGGAATCCGGCCGGGATAAGCCTCTGGGGGAGTTTAAGCTTGGACAGGCACCAGCTCTAAGCTGGTTTTGGGGGAGATGGGAGTGACAGGGAAATAAAGACAAGAGGACTCCAGCCTGGAGCAGGAAAATCCAGGAATGATTAATCCATCTCCCTTTTCCTTAAGGAATGAGATGAAAATAACCCAAAAAAGGCCTCAGCAGCAGCAGCTCCATTGAATTCCCTGCAAAGCCCAAGCCAGCGGGCAGGAGTGGGATGGAATGTGGGATAGCCAATGGAATGTGGGTTGTCCGATGGAATAAGGGATGTCCGATGGAATGTGGGATAGCCAATGGAATTAGAGATGTCCAATAAAATGTGGGATGTCCAATGGAATGCGGAACGTCCGTGTGTCTCCAACCCAAGGATCCGCATCCTGCCCCGCGGAGCTGCTCCACATCCAAAAGATCCTTCAGGAGAGAAATTTCGGGGCAGGAAAGGCTTTTCCAGCGAGCCCAGGAGATGAGGTTGGATTCCAGAGCTGGAGCAGGATCTGGAATGTTCCCAGCTCCCTCAGCTTCTCCCCTTGGCACCCTTTGCTGGCAGAGCCAATTCCCAGGAAGAGCAGGGAACAATGATCCCTGATTGAGGCAGCTGCCTCGGATCCGGAAACTTGGAAAACTCTTCCCAGCAGCTCCAGATCCCAGGAACAAAACCCGGAGCATTCCATGTCCATCTTTTCCATCCCCAGTTCCCACGACACCTGGAATGTTCCATGTCCATCTTTTCCATTCCCAGTTCCCACCAGCACACAGGTGGAGCCAGAGAGGCGTTCACATGGAAGTGCTTCCTTGGGAAGAGCAGCCAGGAGGAAAACCCTTGGAATTTCCTCTGCATCCCAGGAGAGCATGGACAGCTGGGGTGAGTTGGGATGAGTGGGACAGGGACCTCCTGAGCAGGGACTGGAAAACTTGGGAAGGGCAAATCCTGCTCAAGGAAGGGGAAAAACTCACCTGAGGGCAAAATACTCCTGGATTTCTCCCCTGAAATTGCCTCTGCTCCCTAGGAACCCATACTGGAAATCCTGGGAATGTTTTCCAAATGGGATGAGCCCCCACAAGCCCCAGACACTCCGGTTTCCAACCTCTCCTTGTATGGAAGCTACACAAGTTCTTCCATAGCCCATTCTGGGGGTGAAATATTCCCAGATTTCTCCCCTAAAATTGGCTCTGCTCCCTATTTACCCATACTGGAAATCCAGGGAAGGTTTTCCGAATGGATGAGCCCCCACGAGTCGCAGATTCCAGCCCCTCCTTGCATGGAAGGCAGGGAAGCTCTGCCCACCTTGGGGGGAAAATATTTCTGGATTTCTCCTCTCAAATTGGCTTTGCTTCCTGTAAACCCACACTGGAAATCCGGGGAAGGTTTTCCAAAGGGGATGAGCCCACACAAGTCATGGACACTCCAACCTCTCCATGCGTGGGAAGTATGGAATTACTCCTCCTTGCATGGAACACCTAGAAGCTCTGCCCACCTTAGGGGTGAAATATTCCTGGATTTCTCCCCTAGAATTTGCTCTCCTCTCTATCTGCCCACATTGAAATCTTGGGAAGTTTTTCCAGAGGGGATGAGCCCTCACGAGTCCTATTTCCAAGCTCTCATCCCATGGAATTCCCAGGAGGCGCTGCCGCCTGCAGAGCTCGTCAATCAGCCCCGAATGCAGCCAACGTTGATTATTTTTAGCCAGGGCCACTGCGGTGTTTGTGCGCAGGAATCAGACCATGAAATCCCTGGATCCGGAGCATTCCCAGCTCTCCGGCGCCCGGAGCAGCTGAGCCGTGCCGGAGTGAGGCACCAAAAGCCTCCGAGTGTCACTCGATGCCACCTGATGTCCCCAAGGCGGGCGGCGCAGCCGGTGTCCAACACGGGAGCCCCGGGGCAGGCAGGAGCGGGGCCTGCCCTGGAATCAACCCCCTGACCCCAATTCCCACCTGGAATGGGAAATGTGGGAAAAGCAGCGCTGGCCTCGGACAATCCGGCTCGGTGCCTGGCTCAGAGGGAGTGGGAGCAGCAAATCCCCTTTTCTTTGGGATCGTTTCAGCCCCTGGAGCTGGATCGGCCCCGCGGGGACTGCGGCTGCTCTGTGGATTCCAAGGATGCAGCAAGGGTTGGGACAAGGAGAGGGGAATATCCCTGAGAGGGTTGGGATAAGGAAGGAATATCCATCAGCAGCTCCCATTCCAGGGCTCGGGAATATCCATCCCATGACTGGGATGCTCCCCATGGAATTCCTGTTACAGGCGGGAATGGATCCAGTCCCAGGATGAGTTCCCGACTCCCTGGGCTGGGATTTTTCCGGTACCGATGGAGAGGGCTGAAGTAGAGGAATGAGGGATAGATTTTCCCTCCATCCCACCCCATTCCTAGTGGGATAAGAGGAAATTTTGGGGGTTTTTACCTGATTTTTAGGATGTGCAGCTCCAGGAGGGTGCATCAGAATTCCAGAATTCCAGGATGGGACTGAATCATCCGGAAGCTCATCCCATTCCATTGGAACCTGCATTCCCAGGCTGCTCCAAGCCCCATCCTGGAGCATTCCCAGGGAAGCAGAACCCTTGGAATGCTGCTCCCAAATCCCAGAAAAGCCCCGAAGCCACAAACCAAGGAAACCACGGCCATTCCTATGGGATTTATTTCCACGCTCCCCCTGTTTTCCTTTCCTCCGGAAGCTGAGCGGGCTCAGCTCCCAAATCCAGGGGATTTCAGTACGGAAGATCCTCAAATTCCCAGTCGGGAACAGGAGCGGATATTGCAGCTGGAGCCGCTTTTTCGGGAGCTGCTCCTGCTCTTCCCGGCATTCCCAATATATACAGATTCCTTCTTTTTACAGGTAATAATTTACATCCTATTTATAATCCAGGGATTTCTATCTCTAGGGATTACCCACACACACACACACACGCAGGGAAACCAGGAAAACCCCGCCGCTCCCAACTCCAGATCCGCTGGATCTGGTGGAGAATCCCGCGTTTTTCCCAGTTTTTTTTTTTCCTCGCAGCGGCCCAAGCGCCCAGGGCGGCGCCGCTCCCGGGAATTCGGGGGACTCCTGAGGTAGGAAATTGGGGAATTCCGGGCGGGCTCAGAGCGCCAGCGGGAGCTGCCAGATGAGCAGGGAGCTGTCGGCAGCTCCGGAGCGGCGCGCGGATTCCGCCCGGAAATCCCGGTACCCGCGGCCTCCGGAGACGATGGCCACGGAGGAGATTTCCTTGCGGGAAGAATCCCGGGAGCAGGGCCGGCTCCGCACCCACACGTCGGGATCGTCGGCCAGCTCGTAGATGGATCCGTCCTCCTCGGCGTGTCCCGGCGTTCCCGGCGTTCCTGGTGCCGCTTCCCGCACGGAGAGCAGCTGGCCGGGCAGGTGCGCCGTGGAGCGCAGCCGGTATTGTAACAAAATCCCCTTTTTCCGCATTTCCCGCGGCTGGAGCCCCTCCGGATCCGGGGATTTCTCCTCCTCGGCCTCGTCGGGCTCGTCCTGCTCGGCCCGGAGGGCGTCGGGGGCCAAAGTGCTCAGAGCCAGCGCCAGGAACTGCACGGGGCCGGCGTGGCCGTTCAGGGACACCATCCCCTTCCCTGGAAAACAGCGCGATCGGCTCGGAACGGGAACAGAAACAGCGGGATCGGGATGGGAATGAGTCTGGGAATGGGCTGGGAATGGGCCAGAAATGGGCTGGGAACAGAAACAGCGGGATGAGAACAGAAACAGCGGGATTGGGATGGGAATGAGTCTGGGAATGAGACTGGGAATGGGCCAGGAACAGAAAACAGAGGAATCAGGGTGGGAATGAGCCCAGGAATAGGCTGGGAATAGGAACAGTGGAATTTGGATGGGAATGAGCTGAGAATAAGATGGGAATAAACTGGGAATGGGATGGGAATGGAAACAATGGGATTGGGATGGGAACAAACTGGGAACAAGCTGGAAATGGGCTGGGATCAGGCTGGGAATGGCACTGTTTTTTGGGAATGGGTGCTGTTTTTTGCTAACAAAGCCATTTTTGGGGAACAACGCTGTTTTTTGGAAATGGTGCTGGTTTTTGGGAATGCCACCGTTTTTTGGGAACAACGCCAGTTTTTGGAACAATGCTGGTTTTTAGGAACGGCACTGCTTTTTGGGAACGGCGATGTTTTTTGGGAACGGTGATGTTTTTTGGGAACAAATCCATTTTTTGGGAATGGTGCTGTTTTTTGGGAACGCCGCTGGTTTTTGGGAACGGGCGCTCTGTTTTGGGAACAGCGCCGTTTCTCCGGGACTGGTGCTGTTTCTCCAGGAATGTCGCCGCTTTCCCGGGAAGCTCACCGGTGATTTTCGGGATGCCCTCCAGGCGCGGCACGGGCAGCAGGACGATGATTCCCAGATCCGTGCCCACCCAGAGCGAGCCCTGGCACAGCAGGAGGCTGGTGACGCGCACGAGCTTCTGCCCTGCAGCGGGAAAAGCCGGGAAAAGCCGGGATCAGGGAAAACCCCACGGCCCAACTCCCGGCCGGCCGCGGGGTTTCTGTAGGGATCGGCCTCGGGAAGATCCCGGCAGATCCTCGCCCAGAGGGGAGCGCTGGGAATAGAAAGGAATGAAGAGAGGGAAAAGAAGAAGTGGGAGAAAAGCGAGACTCCAGCAGGAAATGGGGATTTTATGGGAAGGAGTCAGCGGGAGTTGGGAAAGCAATAAATCCAGGGAAAGAGGTAGATCCAGGGAAAGGTTATCTCAGGGAAAGAGAGAAATCTACGGAAAGATGAGTCCAAGGAAAGCGATTGATCCGGAGAAATCAATAAATCCACAGCGCTGTGGCTCGTGGAGGAGCTGCCACATTCCAAAGGGTTTGGGAGCAGGAGTTCAAATGGATCTAATCCCAACATTCCTGCCCAGGAATGCAGGGATGGGAGGGATATCAGGAGATCGGGATATCAGGACATGCCCAGAAAAAGGGGGAAAAGGGGAAAAACTAAGGAATTACACAAGTCTGGTGCTCGGAACTATTGAAGGGATTATGGAGCTGTGGAGTGGGAATGAGGCTGGGATAACCGGAGTGGGACAGGGATGGGGGACGTGGATGGGATCATGGAACAAATTTGGGATCCAGGGACAAGATCATGGGACAAAGTCAGGATCCAGGGCTGGGATCATGGGGCACAATTCCTGCCCAGCTCCATCCCTGCCCTGTTCCTTGGGAAAGCTGTGGATCCTGGTGGGACCCCCTGGGGTGCCCCATTCCTTGATTCCCCTTGGATCCTTTAATTAATCCCCCTCATTAGCTGTTAATTAGGATCCCACTGGGCAGCAGGAAGGTCCCATTCCCTAATTCCCTATGGATTCATAAATTAATTCCCACCCCTCGTTAGCGCCGATTTGGCTCTCACTGGGCAGCAGGGTGGTCCCATTTCCTGATTCCTCATGGATCCATTAATTAATTGCCCTAATCAATCATTAACTGCTCACCAGGCAGCAGCAGGGTGGTCCCATTCCTTGATTCCCCCATGATCATTAATTAACGACCCTAATCAATGGCTAATTGCTCACCAGGCAGCAGCAGGGTGGTCCCATTCCCTGATTCCCCCATGATCACTAATTAATTGCCCTAATCAATGGCTAATTGCTCACCGGGCAGCAGCAGGGTGGTCCTGGTGGCCACGTTGATCTCCTGCAGGTGCTCCTGGGTCTCGGTGTGGAACAGGCGGATGGAGGAGCCCTCGGCAAAGGCCATCCAGACCCCGCTGCCCGCCCGCACCATCAGCGTCACCGCGGCCGCGGGGTCGGGGTGCGCCTCGAAACAGTGCTGGGGGATTCCCAACATTCCCGGGATTACCAATATTCCCAGAATTCCCAGAATTCCCAGAATTCCTGCTCTGGGAGCACAGAGCTCCACCGGGAATTCAGCTCCCAGCCCTCCCCGCCAGAATCCAGCCCCACTCCAAGCTCCTTCCAGGGCATTTTCCCATTCCTCTTCCCACTCCCGTTTCCCTTCCCATTCCTGTTCCTGTTCCCATTCCCACTCCCATTCTTCTTCCTGTTCCCATTCCCATAACCATTGCTGATCCCATTCCTGTTCCCACTCCCATTCCCCTTCCCATTCCCACTGTTCCCCTGTTCCCATTCCCATTCCCATTCCCACTCCCATTCTTCTTCCTCTTCCTGTTCCCATTCCCATACCTATTCCTGATCCCATTCCCAATCCCATTCCTGTACCTGCTCCCATTCCTGTTTCCATCCCCATTCCCACTCTTCTTCCTCTTCCTGTTCCTGTTCCCATTCCCATTCCCGTTTCCATTCCCATTCCCATTCCTGATCCCATTCCGCTGTTCCCTATCCCCACCCCTATCCCCCCCGTTCCCGCTCCCGTTCCCGCTGTTCCCGTACCTGGCTCTGCAGCTCGGGTGTCCCCAGGACGCTGACGAGGTTCTGGGAGCTGGCCCAGAGCGACTCCTCCAGCACCAGCAGCGCCCGCACGGGGCCCGGCCCCACCCGGAGCGTCCGCACCGAGCCCGCGTCCCATAAACCCTCTGGGAACGGGATCAGCGGGAATGGGGTCAGGAATGGGGTCAGGAATGGGGTCAGGAATGGGCCCAACCCCACCCGAAGCGTCCGCACCAAGCCCGCGTCCCATAAACCCTCTGGGAACGGGATCAGCGGGAATGGGGTCAGGAATGGGGTAACGGGGAACGGGAAAACATGGAATGGGAAAACATGGAACAGGATAATGGCAAGAGAATAGAGGGAATGGGATAACGGGGAATGGGATAATGAGGAACAGGATAACTGAATGGGATAATGGGGAACAGGATAACTGAATGGGATAATGGGGAATAGGATAACAGGGAATGGGATAATGGAATGGGGTACCAGGGAATGGGGAACGGGATAACAACAGGGCACGGGATAACAGGGATTGGGATAAGAGGGAACGGGATAACAGGAAAAACACAGAACGCTCAGCACACATGGAACAGGGTAACAGAAAACAGGGAATGCTCAGCACACATGGAATGGGATAACAGGGAAAAGGGAAAACAGGGAATGCTGAGCACACGTGGAATGGGATAACAGGGAAAACAGGGAATGCTGAGCACACATGGAATGGGATAACAGGGAAAAGGGAAAACAGGGAATGCTGAGCACACGTGGAATGGGATAACAGGGAAAACAGGGAATGCTGAGCACACGTGGAATGGGATAACAGGTAAAAGGCAAAACAGGGAACTCGGCACAGCCGGGAAGCTCCAGGTGCGGCTGAGCTCCCCCAGGAGTCACCAGGAGGGTCGTTCCCACTTCCCAGCATTCCCAAAATTCCCTTTTCCCACCACACATGGCACTGGAGCAGGGAAGGAGCCGCCACCTCCACCCTGAGGGCTCCTTGGAAAAGCCCAAATTCCATTTTTTTAAACAGATTTGCTCTGGAAGGGCCACTCCAGGCCCAATCCTGAGGATCCGGGAGCAGCTGGATCAGGATGAATCCAAGGCCAGAGGCTTGGATTCATCCTGATTGTCACTTTCCTTCTTTTTATTCCCAATCCATGTTTTTGTATCCAAACCCTCAGATCCCAGGAATCTGGAGCCTTTGGATGCTCCAAGCCCTGCTCCCAGCATATCCCAATTTCCAGGGAAAAGGAGTGATTCCAGGGAAGCTCATTCCTCCCAAAAAAATCGGGATGAGGTTAAGAACTGCCCCCCGTGGCTGCTGTTTAATCAATTAAAATTAATTAGATCCCTTTAATTGGCTCCCAGCATCGCCACCATTTGGGAGAGGGGATTGGCACAATCCCAAAAATCTGAGTTTAGGGGGATTCGGTGGCTCGGGATTGAGCCAGGTGCTGCTTCCTGCAGCTTTTCCTGGAGAAAACCCGGAACTGTGTCCAAAAATTCCGCCGGATTCCCGGCTCTCCCCAACCCCCTAGTGATGAAAACAGGGAACTTCCCAACCCAGGAATTCCTGCAGAAGAGGGATCACAGCAGGATGTGACCTCAGCCTGAGCCAAATCCTGGGAAAGTTACCCCAAAATCCAGGGAATAAAGGGAATTTTCCACCCGGGGGTCTGGGGGGGACCAATGCCATTTCCAGCCCTAACACTGGGAATTTTGGGAAGGCAAAAATTCACATTCCTTGTGATCCCACCCTAGATCTTGCAGCAGCCCCTCCCCAGGACCATTTCCCCAAGGTTTTCCCCCAAAACGACTTTGTTTGGATCCACCATGGGAAAATGGGATTTTCCTGCTCTGGGGCTGCCAAGGGAAGGGGAAAATACTGGGAAAACCAAGGAAAAATGGGGATTTATCCAAAATGGGAAATCCTAAATCAGGTTTATACAGAGGAGACATCCTAAATGGGAATTTATCCCAGTCCCAACAGGATATCCTAAATATTGATCCTAAATATGGATTCATCCCCATGGGATATCCTAAACAGAGATTTATTCTAAACAGGGATTTATCCTGATGGGATATCCTAAATATGGATCCCAAATAGGAATTTATCCTGATGGAATATCCTAAATGGGGATTTATCCTAAACAGGGATTCATCCCAATTCCAATGGGCTTACATGGGGATTTATCCTAAATGGGGATTTATCTTGATGGGATATCCTAAATATGGATATTAAATAGGAATTTATCCCAATGGGACCCCCTAAATTGGGATTTATCCTGATGGGATATCATAAGTGGGGATTTACCCCAATCCCAACAGGATATCCTAAATATCAATCCTAAATATGGATTCATCCCCATGGGATATCCTAAAGGGGGATTTATCCTAAATATGGATTTATCCCAATCCCAACAGGATATGCTACAGGGGAATTTATCCTAAAGAGGGATTCATTCATCCCAATCCCAACGGGATATCCCAAACAGGGATCCATCCCAATCCCGATGGGATATCCCAAACATGGATCCATCCCAATCCCGATGGGATATCCCAAACACGGATCCATCCCAATCCTGATGGGATATCCCAAACAGGGATTCATCCCAATCCCAATAGGATATCTTAAAGAGGGATTGATCCTAAAAGGGGATTTATCCTAAAGGGGGACTTATCCCAAAGGGGGATTGAACCCAATCCCGACAGGCTATCCCAAATGGGGATTGATCCCAATCCCAATGGGATATCCTAAAGAGGGATTCATCCCAATCCATGTGGGATATCCTAAAGGAAGATTTATCCTAAAGGGGGATTTATCCCAATCCCAATAGGATATCCTAAAGGAGGATTTATTCTAAAGGGGGATTTAGCCCAATCCCGACAGGCTATTCCAAACGGGGATCCATCCCAATCCCGACAGGGTATCCTAAACGGGGATTCATCCTACAGGGGGATCCATCCCAATCCCAACGGGATATCCTAAACGGGGATTCATCCTACAGGGGGATCCATCCCAATCCGGATGGGATTTCCTGAGCAGGACCCACCCCGTTCCCGTGGGGCGTTCCCAGCGCTCACCGTGGTTGCGGGGGAAGGCGGCGACGCTGCCGTCCTGCAGCCCGGCCAGCAGGAACGCGGGGCTGTTCCGCAGGCACAGCACGGGCACCGCGCCCGGCACGCGGCAGCGCTGCAGCACCGGCGTCCCCGCCGCCACCGCGCCGAACACCAGCAGGCTGCGCGACAGCGGCACCGTCAGCGGCAGCATCGGCAGCAGCAGCATCATCGGCATCATCATCAGCATCAGCATCAGCATCATCCATATCATCATCATCCGCATCATCATCATCATCATCATCATCGGGATCATCATCCACATCATCAGCACCATCATCGGCATCATCAGCATCATCAGCATCATCAGCATCATCATCAGCATCATCATCACCCGCATCAGCATCATCATCATCAGCATCATCGGCATCATTGGCATCATCATTGGCATCATCATCATCACCCACATCAGCATCATCATCATCGGCATCATCGGCATCATCAGCATCATCAGCATCATCAGCATCCGCATCATCATCAGCATCCGCATCATCATCATCATCAGCATCATCATCATCATCATCATCGGCATCATCAGCATCCGCATCATCATCATCATCAGCATCATCATCGGCATCATCAGCATCCGCATCATCATCATCATCATCATCAGCATCATCATCATCAGCATCATCCGCATCATCATCATCATCATCATCAGCATCATCATCAGCATCATCAGCATCCGCATCATCATCATCATCATCATCAGCATCATCATCATCAGCATCATCCGCATCATCATCATCATCATCATCAGCATCATCATCGGCATCATCAGCATCCGCATCATCATCATCATCATCATCAGCATCATCATCATCAGCATCGTCCGCATCATCATCATCATCATCATCAGCATCATCATCGGCATCATCAGCATCCGCATCATCATCATCAGCAGCATCATCAGGATCATCATCCGCATCATCAGCATCCCCATCATCATCATCATCATCATCCATATCATCATCATCCACATCATCATCAGCATCATCATCATCAGCATCATCGGCATCATCAGCATCATCATCGGCATCATCGGGATCATTGGCATAATTGGGATCATTGGGATCATTGGGATTGGCCGCGGAGCGCGGGCAGGGACAGCGGGGTTGGGATAATTGGGATCAGGATCAACCCCGCCGAGCAGGGAGAAAATGGGATCGGGATCATCGGGATTGGCCCCAGAGTACGGGGAGAGAACAGATCAGGATCGGCCCCACAGCATGGGGAGAGAATGGGGTCATAGGGATCATAGGGATCATGAGGATCGGGATTGGCCCCGGAGTAGGGGGAGAGAACAGGATCGGGATTGGGATTGGCCCCAAAATACAGGGAGAGAAGGGGATTGGGATCGGCCCCGCATCGCCAGGACAGAACGGGATCAGGATCATCAGGATCGGGATTGGCCCCAGAGTATGGGGAGAGAAGGGGATCGGGATCGGCCCCACAGCGCTGGGAGACAGTGGGATCAGGGCTGGGATTTGGGATCAACCCTGGAGCATGGGCAGGGATCGGGATCGGGATCAGCCCTGGAGCACAGGGAGAGAGCGGGGTCAGGGCTGGGATTTGGGATCAGGATTGGTCCTGCAGCACCAGCAGAGAGTGGGAGCAGGATCAGGAATGGCCCTGGAGCACAGGGGAGAGAATGGGATTGGGATCGGGATCAGCCCCAGAGTATAGGGAGGGAGCAGGGTGGGAGCTGGGATCTGGGATCGGGCCTGGGATTTGGGATGGGAGCCGGGATTTGGGATGAGGGCTGGGGCTCGGGATCTCACCTCCCGTCCTGCAGCCCCAGGCACACTGCGGGGTGGGGGGCGTTGGGGGTCGGGTCCGGGGCCATTCCCTGCTCCGCGGGATCCTCGGGATGCGGCTCCGGGATGAATTCCATGCACAGCACCGGGGCCGGCACCGGGAAGGATTTGACGGTTCGGGGCACGGAGCGGTTCAGGGAGAAGATCTCCACCTGCCCCCCCGCCCCCTCCTGCCCCCCTCCCACCTGGGGAAAAGTGGGAAAAGTGGGAATGAGCATCCCGGGATTCCAACAGAGCCGTCCCAAATCCCAGTCCCAGAACCAAAACCCCAAATAATCCCAAATCCCGGGATCCATTGGTGTTGGGTTCACCCAGAGATCTCCACCTTCCCTCCTGCCCCCCTCCCACCTGTGGGGCAGGAAAACCAGGAATGAGTATTCCAGGATTCCAGCCAGAGCCATCCCAAATCCCAAATAACCCCAAATCACCCCAAATCTTGGGATCCATTGGAGTTTTCCTCACCCAGAGATCCCCACCTGTCCCCCCACCTCCTCCTGCCCCTCTCCCACCATCAGGAAAAACAGGAATGAGCATCCCTGGGAAGAGGATTCCGGCCAGAGCCATCCCCAAATTTGGGATTTTCCAAATCCCAAACCCCAAATCCCCAAATAACCCCAAACCCCAAATAAACCCCAAATCCCAAACCCCAAATAAACCCCAAATCCCAACCCCGGTATTCCGGGCTGTGCTCACCCACAGGAAGCCCTGGGGCAGGGAGGTGCTGACGGCCGAGAACCCCAGGAGCGAGGAATGGACGGGATTGTGGACGGCAGCTCCGAGCTGTGGGAACCAAAATATTGGGATTGGGACCCGGCCCGGCCGCAATTCCCCAATTTCTCCCTTGGAATGCTCCAATTCCTGCCTTTTCCAGCGCCTCCACTATGGGATTTGTACCCTTCTGCCCCAAAATCATGGATAGGAAGGGAAAGGGGATGGAGAACCCAAATCACCCCAAGCAGGCAGGGGATCAGTGGGAACCCCAAAATTCAGGATCCGGCTGCCATTCCCAGTTTTCCTTCTTAGATTCCATCAATTCCTTCCTTTTCCAGCCACTCCACTGTGGGATTTGTGCTCTTCCACCCCAAAATCATGAATATGAAAGGAAAGGGGATGGAGAACCCAAATCATCCCAAACTTGCAGAGGATCAGTGGGAACCCCAAAACTTGGGATCCAACTGCCATTCCCAACTTTGCCCCTTGGAATGCCCCAATTCCTGCCTTTTCCAGCCCCTCCACTGTGGGATTTATGGGATTTGTGCTTTTCTGCTCCAAGATCATGGATATGAAGGGAAAGGGGATGGAGAACCCAAATCACTGCAAGCAGGCAGAATGTCAGCACATTCTCCAAAATTTGGGATCCAGCTGCCATTCCCAACTTTCCCCCTTAGATTCCATCAATTCCTGCCTTTTCCAGCCTCTCCAGACTGGGATTTGTGCCTTTCCCAGCTGGATCCAAGGTTCTTCCAACCCCTCCAGGGTGGCATTTGTCCCTCTCCCAGCCAGATCCAGATTTTTCCATCCCCTCCAGGGTGGGATTTGTGCCTTTCCTGCCTGGATTTGGGGTTTTCCATCCCCTCCAGGGTGGGATTCGTGCCCTTCCCGGCCGGATCCGGGGTTTTTCCGGCTCTCACCTGCAGATCCAAGGCTTTGGAGGAGAAGGCTGGAATGTGGCAGGACAGGATGGGGCACCAGAAGGGCGCTCGGCTCTTCCTGTCCTCGTCGGGGCAGAGCCAGCCCGGCTGGTTCTCATCCCCTGTGGAAAACCGGGAGCGCCGGGATCACCCCCACCCCAAACTCCCCCTCTGGGATCCATCCCCACCCCAACCCACCGCTTTCCATGGATTTGGGATGTGCCTCATCCCCTTCTCAGAATCATTGCAGTGTGGAGGGGGAAAAAATCCCAAAAAACCAAATTTACGGGAAGAAGTTTCATCATAAGGCATTCCCTGACATCAGGTTGGGATGGGGGTTCTGGCTCGTGGGTATGGGATTATCCAACCTCAAAAAGCTTCCAAACCTTCTCCAAAACCTTCCCAACCTCCTTCAAAACCTCCCAGATCTCCCAAATCTCCCCAACCTTTTCCAAAACCTCCCAAACCTTCTCCAGAAGCTCCCAAATGTCCTCCAAAACCTCCCAAACCTTCTCCAAAAACTTCCAAAAACCTTCTCCCAAACCTCCTCCAGAACCTCCCCAACCTCCTCAAAAAGTTCCCAAACCTTTCCCAGGACCTCCCAAAACTTCCCCAGAACACCCAAGCCTTCCCCAAACCTCACAAACTTTTCCCAAAAACCTCCCCAAGCTTCTCAGAACCTCCCCACAACCTTCTCCAGAACTTCCCCCAAAGCCTTCTCCAGAACCTCCCCAACATTCCCCAAACCTCCCCAAAATCTCCCAAACCTCCAGAACCTCCCCAACCTTCTCAGAACCTCCCTAAAACCTTCACCACAAGCTTCCCCAAAGCCTCCCAAGCCCTCTCCAGAACCCCCCCAACATCCCCCAAACTTCTCCAAACTTTCTCCAGAACCTCCCCAAGTCTCTGGAACCTCCCCAACATCCCCCAAATTTTTCCAAACCTTCTCCAGAACTTCCCCAACACTCCCCAGACTTTTCCAAGCCTTCTCCAAAAACTTTCCAAACATTTTCCAGAACCTCCCCAACCTTCCCAGAAAATTCCCAAACCTTCTTCCCAAGCTTCCCCAAAGCCTCCCAAGCCCTCTCCAGAACCTCCCCAACATTCCCCAAACTTTTCCAAGCCTTCTCCAGAACCTCCCCAACATTCCCCAAACTTTTCCAAACCTTCTCCAGAACCTCCCCAACATTCCCCAAACTTTTCCAAACCTTCTCCAGAACCTCCCCAACATTCCCCGAACTTTTCCAAACCTTCTCCAGAACCTCCCCAACCTTCCCAGAAAATTCCCGAACCTTCTCCCCAAGCTTCCCCAAAGCCTCCCCGTTCTCCTCCCTCCCCTGGCTCCCGGTTTCCCCCGGGGTTTCGGGCACAGCGGGACTCACGCAGGCCGATCTTGGCCAGGTGCAGCCGGTTCACCCAGGAGATCTTGCTCAGGGGGCTGGGGGTGATGAACACCACCATGACACTGATGGGGCGCCCCGACCTGCGGGCACGGCGGCCTTCAGCCTCATCTTCATCCCCACCCCCATCATCCCCATCCTCCTCATCATCTTCATCCCCACCCCCATCATCCCCATCCTCCTCATCATCTTCATCCCCACCCCCATCATCCCCATCCTCCTCATCTTCATCCTCCTCCTCACCATTGTTATCTTCATCCCCATCATCCTCCTCATCTTCATCCTCACCCCCATTATCCCCATCATTGTTATCCTCATCCCCACCATCCTCCTCTTCATCATCATCTTCATCCTCATCCCCATCATCCTCCTCCTCCTCATCATCTTCATCCTCCTCCTCACCATCGTTATCCTCATTCCCACCCTCCTCCTCCTCCTCCTCCTCATCCTCCCTGTTATCCTCATCCCCATCACCTTCCTCCTCCTCATCTTCATCCTCCTCCTCACCATTGTTTATCCTCATCCCCATCATCCTCTTCCTCATCTTCATCCTCATCCCCATCATCTTCATCCTCCTCCCTCCTCACCATCACTCTCATCCCCATCATTCTCCTCCTCGTCATCTTCCTCCTCCTCTTCCTCATTCTCCTCATCCTCTTCACCTTCATCCTGCCCTTCTTCCTCCTCATCCTCCTCCTTTCTCCTCTTCCTCCTCCTCTTCCTTATCCTCATCTTCCTCATCATCATCCTCATCCCCATCATCCTCCTCCTCACTGTCATTATCCTCATCATCTTCTCCCTCATCCCCATCATCCTCCTCCCCATCATCTTCCTCATCATCCTCCTCATCATCTTCCTCCTGCTCTTTTTCCTCCTCCACCTCTTCCTTTCTCCTCTCCCTCATCCTCATCTTCCTCATCCTCTTCTTCCTCATCATCATCCTCATCATCTTCATCCTGCTCTTCATCCTCCTTATCCTCCTCTCTCTCTTCTTCTTCCTCACCCTCACCCTCATCCTCCTCCTCTTCCTCCTCCTCCTCCTCCATATCCCACATTCCCGCCTCACTTGTCGGGTTTCCCGGGCAGCAGCAGCCGCAGCCGGCACTTGTTGGCCGAGTGGATCTCTTCCTCCTTGACCTTCATCATCCTCTGCAGGGCCAGGCACCAGTCCTGCGCCACCGTCATGTTCAGGTTCTGGAGAACACCGGGAACAGTTCCTCAGAGCCGGGACCAGCCCGGATCCCGCCCGGAAGAGCTGCGGCAGTTCCCAGGAATGCGACGATTCCTGGGAACGTGGCGGTTCCTGGAAGCGCAGCACTTCCCAGGAATGCAGCGGTTCCCAGGAATGCGGCAGTTCCTGGGAATGCAGCGGTTCCTGGGAATGTGGCAGTTCCCAGGACATGCGGCAGCTCCCAGGAATGTGGCAGTTCCTGGGAATGCGGCAGTTCCTGGGAATGCGGCAGTTCCTGGGAATGCGGCGGTTCCCAGGAATGCGGCGGTTCCCGGGAATGCGGCGGTTCCCGGGAATGTGGCGGTTCCCGGGAATGTGGCAGTTCCCGGGAATGCGGCGGTTCCCAGGAGCACAGCAGTTCCCAGGAGCACAGTGGTTCCCAGAAATGCAGAATGCAGCAGCTCCCGGGAGCGCAGCGGTTCCCGGGAATGCAGCGGTTCCCAGGAATGCGGCGGTTCCCAGGAATGCGGCGGTTCCCGGGAATGCGGCAGTACCTGGTAGGTGCCGTGCAGGGTGCTGACGAGCAGCGTGATCTGCTCCACCACCGCCAGGTCCTTCTGCAGGTCCTGCAGCTCCTGGAAGAGCCGCGGGGGGCCCAGGTAGACCTTATCTTCGGGGAGAAAAACCGGGATTTCAGCACACGGAGCGCCACGGGATCCACCAGGCTGGAGAAGATCCGAGATGGAGCCCAGCCCGTGACCCAACACCACCAGGGACGGCCCCAAGAGCCGCGGGGTCCAACATCTCCATGGATGGGGACTCCCGGAGTGGTGAAATCCCCCGGATCCAGCCCAGGGAGGTTCTCCTGCCAGGAATGAGGCTGGAGTGCCACATCCGTGACTGCATCACCTCCCAGAGTGGCGAAATCTGCCTAAAATCCCCCAAATCCCAGCCCGGGGAGGCTCTCCTACTGGGAATGAGACTGGAGCTCCACATCTGTGACTCCACCACCTCCCAGAGCAGTGGAATCCCCTAAAACCCCCCAAATCCCCTAAAACCCCCCAAATCACATCCCACCAAGGTCATCCCACCAGGAATGAGGCCCTGACCATCTCCCAGAATGGTGAAATCCCCTAAAACCCCCCAGATCCCTGCCCAGGGAGGTTCTCCCACCAGGAACAAGGCCCCGAGTGCTGCACTGGTGACTCCACCACCCCTCAGATGGGTGAAATCCCCTAAAACCCATCAAATTCCCCAGAACACCTCCGAATTCCCCAGAACACCCCCAAATCCCCTAGAACCCATCAAATCCCAGCCCAGGGAGGTTCTCCCACCAGGAACGAGGCCCCAAGTGCTGCACTGGTGACTCCACCACCCCTCAGATGGGTAAAATGCCCTAGAACACCCCCCAAATCCCCTACAACGCCCCCAAATCCCCTACAACGCCCCCAGATCCCCGCCCAGGCTGTCCCACCAGGGGCGAGGCCCCGGGTGCTGCACTGGTGACTCCAGCGCCCCTCAGAGGGGCGAGAGCCCCCGAGCCCCCCAGGTGCCCCCGGGAGCTCACTGTGGGCGGCCTGGCCGGCGGGCGCGTGCCGGCGCTGGCCGGCGTTGGCCGCGGCCGCGGCGCTGTCCTTGTCACCGGCGCCGCTCTCCTGGCCCACCTCCACCACCTGCACCTGCGGGAGGGCCGTGCTCCACTTCAGCACGTACTTGGGGCCCAGCGGCACCAGGCTGCTGATTTCCAGCTGGCCTCTGCCAAGGCAAGAATTCCAGGTCAAGAAAATCCCGGATTTTCCCAAAATTCATGGGTTTTCCCAAGAAACACCCCCCTGCCCCGTTTTTTTCTCCCCCACAAAAATACGCGTCCTGCAAGCTGAGCGCCCCACGCCATGCAGGAGCCCCAGAATGTGGGGCCGCTGATTTCCAGCCGGCCTCTGCCAAGGCAAGAATTCCAAGTCAACCCCCCCACCCTGGATTTTCCCAAAAACCATGGATTTCCCCCCAGAAAAGGCATCCCGCAGAACGAGCACCCCACACCGTGCAGGAACCCCCAAAGCTGGGGCACACAACACAGCACAGCACACCTGGCACCTACCCTGCAGGCACTGGCCTGGAGAGGGGAAAAAGGGGGGATTCAGTGGGACTTGGGGAATTTCGTGAGGTTTTCCCAGTTGGCAGCACCAAATCCCACCAACTCCACCCCATTCCCAAATCCCACAGCATCTCTGAGACCCCACAGCAGCAGGGAGGGAGACAGGCCAAAGGTGGGTAGGCAAACCCCAAACTTGATGGGATCTCCCAAAAAAACCAAACTCAATGGGAATTCTCCCAAAAACCCTAAACATAATGTGATTTCCCCCAAAAACCCCAAACTCAATGGGAATTCTCCCAAAAAAACCAAACTCAATGGGAATTCTCCCAAAAACCCTAAACATAATGGGATTTCCCCCAAAAACCTCAGACTGGGTAGGATCCCCCCTTAAAAACCCCAAACTCAATGGGATTCCCCTAAAAACCCCAAATTTGATGGGACTCCCCCGCAAAAACCTCAAACCCAATGGGAATTCTCCCAAAAACCCCAACTCAATGGGGATCCCCCCCAGACACCCCAAACTCGATGGGATTTCCCACAAAAAGGAGGAGGAGGAGAAGGAGAAGGAGAAGGAGAAGGAGAAGGAGAAGGAGAAGGAGAAGGAGAAGGAGAAGGAGAAGGAGAAGGAGAAGGAGAAGGAGAAGGAGAAGGAGAAGGAGAAGGAGAAGGAGAAGGAGAAGGAGGAGGACGAGGACGAGGAGGAGGACGAGGAGGAAAACAAGGATGAGGAGGAGGAAGGTGAGGATGACAAGGAGGAGGAAGAGGAGGATGGGGATGTGCTGAGATCTCCCGAGGGTTCTGGGGTCGGGAGGTGCCCCGCACGTACTTGAAGTTGACGTTGGCGCAGACCAGGAGGTCGCTGAGCAGGAACACCTTCCTCTCCTTGGACTTGAGCAGCTGCCCGCGGTCCCCGTACACCGTCTCGGTCAGCGTCTCGCACAGCAGCAGCTGCCGCTGCCCCGAGCTCAGCAGCTGCAGGACCACACCCAGATGGTGACTCCAGGCTGGAGATGCCACCCCGGAGTGGCCAATCCCACCACGGAGTCGGAATCGTCAATTCCCAGCATTGTCAAAAAATAAAGCGGCTCCAAGAGGTCCCCAGCTTCCCGCAGAACCTCCCACAACCTTCTCCAGAACCTCATGAAAAACATCTCCAGAACCTCTGCAAAACTTTCTCAAGAACGTCTCTAAACCTTCTCCACCACTCCCCAGAACGTCTCCAGAAGGTCCCCAACCTTCTCTAGAACCTCCCAAAACGTTCTCCAAAAGCTCCCCATCTCCTCCAGAATCTCCCCAATCCTTCTCCATATCCTCCCAAAAACCTTCTCCAGAGCCTCCCAAAGAACATCTCCAGATCCTCCCAAAAACCTCCTCCAAAAGCTCCCAAACCTCCTTCAGAACCTCCCAGAAACCTTCTCCAGAACCTGAAGACTCCACACATGGAGTGGGAGCTCCAAATCCAAACCCAGCAGATCCTCGGGGAGGAATTCCCAAATTCCACCCTCGAGGCTTGGTTTGGATCAAGATCCTCAGGGAGCAAACAGGGATCCTGCTTCCCAAAAAACCCCAGTGTGGGGAGGGAGCCACAAATCCCACCCAGCAGCTCCAAACCCTGCCGAGGATCGGGATGAGGAGGAGGAGGAAGAAGAGGAGGAGGAGGAGGAAGAAGAAGAGGAGGAGGAGGAGGAGGAGGAGGAAGAGGAGGAGGAGGAGGAGGAAGAAGAAGAGGAGGAGGAGGAGAAGGAGAAGGAGGAGGAGGAAGATGAGGAAGAGGAGGAGGAGGAGGAGGAGAAGGAGGAGGAGGAAGATGAGGAGGAAGAGGAGGAGGAGGAGGAGGAGGAAGAAGAGGAGGAGGAGGAAGAAAAAGAAGATGAGGAGGATGAGATGAGGACAAGGAGGACAAGGAGAATGAGGACGAGGAGGACGAGGAGGACAAGGAGGATGAGGATGTGGGTGAGGAGGAGGATGAGGAGGATGAAGAAAAGGAGGATGAGGAAACTGAGGTGAGGACGAGGAGAATGAGGACGAGGAGGACAAGGAGCATAAGGCTGAGGATGAAGGCGAGCCGGAGGATGAGGATGAAGATGAAGGTGATGAGGAGCCCCCACCTTGTTGAAGCTGCTGCGGTCGCTGATGCTCTTGCTGAGCTGCTGCATCTCGGCCACCTGGTCGGCCAAGCGCTTCTGCTCGTTGAGCTTCTCGGCCAGCGTCTCCAGCTCGGTCAGCGCCAGCTGCAGCGACAGGCGGTCGGCGTGGCCACGCGGGGTGTTCTTCAGCATGTCCTGGGACACGGAAACACCGGGAATGGCCCTGAGGAACCACCACGGCAACGCTTACGGAGCCTCCCACACCGAGGTCTGGAGGATGATCCTTGGGTGGATACAAAAAATCCAAGCAGGGCGCCCACTCCAAAGCGTGTCTCTGTCATGCAGCCTCCAAAAAGGTGCTTCTCCAGAACCTCCCAAAAACCTTCTCCAGAACCTCCCCAGTCCTTGTCCAGAACCTCTTCAAAACCTTCTCCAGAACCTCCGCAAAACCTTCTCCGGAGCCTCCCCAGTCCTTGTCCAGAACCTCCAAAAACCTTCTCCAGAACTTCCTCAAAACATTTTCTAGAATCTCTGCAACCTTGCCCGAAACCTCTCCGAAACCTTCTCCAGAACCTCCCAAAAACCTCCTCCAAAAGCTCCCCAAGACCTTTTCCAGAACCTCCAAAAACCTTCTCCAAGAGCTCCCCAAAATCTTCTCCTAAAGTTCCCCAAGACCTTCTCCAGAGCCTCCCCAAGGTCCTCCAGAACCTCCCTTCTCTCACCGGCAGAAAGATGGACTGAGGGAATTGGGAGCACTTTGGGCACCTCCAAAGTCAAAGCTTAGGAGATGATCCTTGGGATGGATCCAAAAATCAATAAAAATCCAAAAACATCCAAAAAAACTGGCATTGTCCTGCAGCACCCAAACACCTGCATCTCCAGAACCTCCCTAAAACCTTCTCCAAAAGCTCCCAAACGTCCTCCAGAACCTCTCCCTCGTCTCACCTGCAGGAGGAGGATGAACTGAGGGAACCTCTGGATGGGCTTCACCATCAGCCCGTAGAGCGTGACGCGGTCGGCGCTGGCCATCTGCCGCTTCTGCCGGGGGAAAATGCCACAAAAACGGGTGGTTTTGGGGAAAATGCCATAAAAAGGGGATTTTTGGGAAAAGCGGAGCCGCGGAGGGGCCGCGCTGACCTTGAGGAAGTCCAGGAAGGCGGGTTTGGTCAGACAGGCCTTCTTGATCAGGGACATGGCCGTGGTGAAGTTGTTGACGTAGTCGCTGTAGACGTCCAGCACCATGGACTTGGAGAACTGGGAGAGGATGGGAGAGCGGGAATGGTGTGGGGCTTCCCAAAAAACAGGATGGGGCTTCCCAAAAAACAGGGTGGGGCTTCCCAAAAAACAGGGTGGGCAAGGTGCTGGGGCTGTCCCACCACTCCAATCCTCCACCCATCCCTGGTGGGATCCCAAGGGGTGTTTGGGGCTGATTCCTGGTTTTTCTTCCTACTGAGGTCACAAGTCCGGCACCATGGACTTGGAGAACTGGGAAAGGACGGGAGAGTGGGAATGGTGTGGGGCTTCCCAAAAAATGGGAATTTGTGGAATGCTGGGGGTGTGGCATCACTCCGATCCGTCACCCATCCCTGGTGGGATCCCAAGAAAAGTTTGGTGGTGATTCCCAGTTTTTTATCCTACCAAGGCCATGAGTCAAGCACCTTCGACTTGGGAGAACAGGGAGAGGACGGGACACTGGGAATGAGGTGGGGATTCCCAAAAAATGGGCTGGGCAAAGCGTAGGGTGCTGGGGGCATCCCAATTTGGGCTCCATCACTCCACCCATCCCTGGTGGGATCCCAAGGGATTTTGGGGGTGATTCCCGACTGATGAGATCCCAGGGGGGGTTTGGGGGCAATTACCGATCTCTAATGGGATCCCTGGGGAGGTCTGGGGGTGATTCCCAACCTCTGATCCCAGAGGGGTTTTGGGGTAAATTCCCAATCTTTGGGGAGGATTGGGGATGATTCCCAGTCTCTGACCCCAGGGAGATTTTGGGGGCAATTCCCGGTTTTTGATAGGACCCCAGCGGGATTTGGGGCCATTCCTGGCTTTTGCTGGGACCCCAGGGGAATTCTGGGACTATTCCTGGTTTTTTATGAGATCCCAGAGGAGGCTGTGGGGAGATTCCCAATCTCTGATCTCAGGGGGATTTTGGAGGCTATTCCCAGTTTTTGTTGGGATCCCAGGGGGATTTAGGGCCATTCCCAGTTTTTGCTGGGATCCCAGCAGGGACTGGAGCCATTCCTGGCTTTTGCTGGGACCCCAGCAGGATTTGGAGCCATTCCCAGTCTTTGCCAGGACACCAGCAGGGACTGGGGCTATTCCTGTTTTTGCTGGGACCCCAGTGGGACTTGGGGCCATTCCCAGTTTCTGCTGGGACCCCAGCAGGATTTGAGGCCATTCCTGGCTTTTGCTGGGATCCCAGAGGAATTTTGGGGCTGTTTCTAGATTTTTATGAGATCCCAGAGGAGGTTTGGGGGTGATTCCCAATCTCTGATCTCAGGAGGATTTTGGAGGCCATTCCTGGTTTCTGCTGGGATCCCAGCAGGATCTGGGGCCACTCCTGGGTTTTGCTGGGACCCCAGGGGTACCTGGGGCCATTCCCAGTCTTTGCTGGGACCCCAGCAGGATCTGGGGCCATTCCCAGTTTTTTGCTGTGATCCCAGCGGGGTTTGGGGCCGTTGTTCCCATGTCCCCGCACCGAGGCCACGAAGAGGTCCCCGATCTTCTCGTTGGAGTCCCACTCGGCCACACGCGAGGCCAGGGCGATCTGGAACATGGAGTGGCACTGCAGGATCTCCTTCAGCCGGAAGAACACCAGCTGGCACTTGCGGGCGCTCAGCACCTTGGGCTCCATCTCCAGCAGCGGGTTCCGGTAATCCTGCGGGAATTGCGGCGCTGGGATCGCGGGAGCCGCGCCGGGGGATCCCCGTCCTACCCCGGCCGGGCCCCCACCTGCAGGATGCGCTTCAGGGAGTCCACGTAGCTGCGCTCGCTCTGCACGATGGAGCCCAGGATGTGCCGCCGGAGCACCTGCGGGGCACCACAACGGCTCCTGATCCCAAAATCCCCAATCCCGGAAGAGGGGAAAGGCAGGAACAGCCCTGATCCCAAAATCCCCAATCCCAGAATTGGGGAAAGGCAGGAACAGCCCTGATCCCACAGTCCCAAATCCCAGGACTGGGGAAATGCAGGCACAGCCCTGATCCCAAAATCCCAAATCCTGATATAATGGGAAAGGCAGGCACAGCCCTGATCCCAAAATCCTCAGTCCTGGGACTGCGGAAATGCAAGAACAGCCCTGATCTGACAATTCCCAATCCTGGGATCAGGGAAATGCAGGAACAGCCATAATCCCAAAATCCCCAATCCTGGAACAGGGGAAATGCAGGAACAGCCCTGATCCCAAAATCCCCAATCCCAGGACCAGGGAAATGCAGGAACAGCCATAATCCCAAAATCCCCAATCCCAGGATCAGGGAAATGCAGGAACAGCCATAATCCCAAAATCCCAAATCCCAGGACCAGGGAAATGCAGGAACAGCCATAATCCCAAAATCCCAAATCCCAGGACCAGAGAAATGCAGGGACAGCCCTGATCCCCAAATCTCAGAAGAGGGGAAAGGCAGGCCCAGCCTGTGGGGCTCAGCCGCGATCCCCCAGCCCCAAATCCCAGGAAAAGGGAACCAGCCCCAGCCCTGCGGAAGCGCTGACTCAGCAGCGCCGTTCCTGCTGACTCGGCATTTCCCTGTTGCTCAATCACGGGGCCCGGGGGACGCTGGGACCCCCCCAGATCCCAGGAAAGCCCCCCTGCCCCAATCTCGGGAAAGCCCCAGTCCCCAGAGATTCTGGGAAAGCCCTGATCCCAATCCTAGGAAAGCCCCGATCCCCGGTCCCAGGAAAGCCCTGATCTCAGGAAAGCCGTGATCTCAATCTCAGGAAAGCCCAAATCCCAGTAAATCCCCAATCCCAGATCCCAGGAAATACCCAATCCCAGGAAAGCCCTAATCCCAATCCCAGGGAAGCCCCGATCCCAATCCCAAGGAAACTCTGATCCCAGGAAAGCCCTGATCCCAGATCCTGGGAAAGCCCTGATCCCAGATCCCAGGAAAGCCCCAATCCCAGGAAAACCCCAATCCCGGGAAAGCCCCAATCCCAGATCCCAGGAAAGCCCCAAACCCAGGAAAGCCCCAATCCCAGATCCCAGGAAAGCCCCGATCCCAATCCCAGGAAAGCCCCGATCCCGGGAAAGCCCCAATCCCAGATCCCAGGCAAGCCCTGATCCCGGGAAAGCCCCCAATCCCAGGCAAGCCCCAATCCCGATCCCAGGCAAGCCCCGATCCCGGGAAAGCCCCCAATCCCAGGCAAGCCCCGATCCCGATCCCAGGCAAGCCCCGATGCCGGGCAGGCCCCGGCCGCGGGCGATCCCGGACCTGCTGCGGGCTCAGCCCCTCGGGCGCGGGGCCCAGCTCGGGCGGGGGGTGCCTCATGTCGGACACGGTGACCTCCAGGAACCCGGTGTCCTCCTCCTCCGAGTCCCCTGCGGCACGGGAACACCAAAAACCCCAAACTGACCCAAACTGACCCAAACTGAGCCTTCCGGGGCCGGAGGCGCAGCCCCGCTCCTGTCGGTATTCCCGGTATCCCAGAGCGGTCACCCGACACCGGGATGAGCCGGGCAGGAGCGGGGATGGGACCGGGAGGGGACAGGGAGGGTCCCCATCCCAAAAATCCGCCCGGGAACAGCGGGAGCAGCGCCTCGTCCTCACTCCAAGACAGCGGGAAACGGGAAAAGGAGCCGGGAAAAGTGGGAAGTTCCGGAATGGGGACCAGGACAGCGCCACGGGGAGGGGACAGGGAGGGTCCCCATCCCAAAAATCCACCCGGGAACAGCGGGAACAGCGGGAACAGCGCCTCGTCCTCGCTCCGAGACACCGGGAAACGGGAAAAGGAGCCGGGAGAAGGAGCCGGGAGCGCAGGAAAAGCGGGAGGCGCCGGAGCGGGCGGCCCTTACCCGAGGCCGAAGCAGCCGAGGAGGAGGAGGGAGAGCGAGCCAAGGAAAGCTCGGGATGAGCCAAAGAAAACGTGGGATGGGAGCGCGGCCGTCGCCTCCACATGGCCGCGGCCCCATCCCGGGCCAGAAATCCCGGGAAGGGGAAGGGCTGGGGGAGAGAAGGAGGAAGGGAAGGGAGGAAGGGAGGGAAGGGCTGCGGGGACCTTTTTCCTTCCCTAATTTCGGCTCCTCCTCCCGGGGATGCTCTCCCGGCACTGCCGCGCCCCAAAGCCGCGCTGGCCATGCGGGAACGGCGGGACCGATCCCATGGGAACGGCAGGACACACACAGCCGATCCCATCCCATGGGAAGCTGCAGGAAAGCCGGGAACACACAGCCAATCCCATGGAAATGCGGGGAACGCACAGCCGATCCCACGGGAATGCCGGGACACACACATTCCCCATGGGAATGCTCTGGGAATGCCAGGAACACTCAGCGAATCCCATGGGAGCGCCGGGAACACACAGAGCTCATCCCATGGAAAGCTGCAGAAATGCCGGGAACACGCACAGCCGATCCCATGGGAATGCTGGGAATACACGCAGCCGATGCCATGGGAATGCTCCGGGAATGCTGGGGACACACGCGGCCGATCCCCCGGGAAGCTCCAGGCGCTGGGATCCAGCGGGATCGATCCTACCTCCCTCCCCTGGATCCTACCTGCCCCGGGCTGCTCCAGGGAAACCCGGGAGCTCCGGCGGGAGCGCGGCGGCTTCTCCGCCTCGGCCGCGCTCCTCCTGCGCTCCCCGTCCCCTGCGGGACAGGGAAAGGCCCCGGGAATTGGGAATTCAGGGGAAAACCCACAGGGAAAACCCCAGGACAGCCCCGGTGCTGCTGGGGGGGGGCGGCTGTTTGATCCCAAAAACGGGAGGAGAGAACTGGAGTTTGCAAGGAGTGGGAAGAGCCCGAGGAAAGCTTCAAATGTAGGGAATAATCCAGGAAAATGGGAAAGGGGAGCAGGATGGGGATTCCCTAAAAACCGCCCTCTCCAAGGGCTTTGCTGGGCTGTGGGGTTTGGGTTTCCTGCTCTCCATTCCCTACGGGACAGGGAAGAGTCAGGAAAACCCCCCCTGGGAACTGGGAATTTAGGGAAAAATCCAAGGGAAACCCCCTGGGAACTGGGATTTAGGGAAAAATCCTTAGGGAAACTCCCTGGGAATTGGGAGTTCAGGAGAAAAATCCTGAGGGAAAAACCCGAGAAAATACCCTGAGGAATTGGGAATTCAGGGGGAAAATCCTGAAGGAAAAATCCAGTGAAAACCTCCTGGGAATTGGGAATTCAGGGGAAAATTCCTGAAGGAAAAATCTCATGAAAACTTCCTGGGAATTGGGAATTCAGGGGGAAAATCTTGAAAGAAAATCCATGGGAAACCCTGTGGGAATTGGGAATTCAGGGAAAGAAATCCTGGAAGGACAAAATCCTGAAGGAAAAACACAAGGACCAGCCGGGTGCTGCCGGTTTATCCCTGAAGGATAAAAGGAGGGAGCTGGAGCCTGCAGAGATCCCGGGAAGCTCCAGAGCCATGGAATGAGGCGGGAGAAGGGGAAGGAGGTTCTGGCGGGATGGGGTTCCTGGTTCCATGGGGATGGGATCCCTGGGGTTCCCTGGGGATGGGATCCCCAGGATTCCAGAGGAATGGCATTCCTGGGGTTCTGTGGGGATGGGATCCCCAGGATTCCAGAGGAATGGGATCTCTGGTTCCAGAGGAATGGGATTCCCGGGTTTCTGTAGGGATGGGATCTCCAGTTCCCTGGGGATGGGATCCCTGGGGTTCCATAGGGATGGGGCTCCCAGAGGTTCCCTGGGGATGGGATCCAAGAGGTTCCCCTGGGGGTGAGATCCCCTGGTTCCAGAGGGATGAGATTCCTGGGGTTCTGTAGGGATGGGATCTCCAGTTCCCTGGGAATGGGATCCCAGAGGTTCTGGATGGATGGGATTCCCTGGGGATGGGATCTCGGAGGTTCCCTGGGGATGGGGTTCCCAGTTCCACAGGGATGGGATTCCTTGGGGATGGGATCCCTGGTTCCATAGAGATGGGATTCCTGCGGTCCATAAGGATGGGACCCCCTGGTTCCAGAGGGATGGGATTCCCTGGGGATTGGGTTCCCTGGGGATGGTATCCTGTGGGTTCCCTGGGGATGAGAACCAGTGTTCCCTAGGGATGGGATCCCTGTGGTTCTATGGGGATCGGGTTCCCTGATGATGGGATCCGGGGTTCCCTGGGGATGGGATCCGGGGTTCCCTGAGGATGGGATCTGGGGTTCCCAGGGGCTGGGTTCCCGGTGCCTCACCTGCGCCGTCGCGGCGCTGCAGGAAGGTGACCCTGCGCAGCACCGCCATGCGCGTGCGCTCCAGCCCGTCCTTGGTGCCGCTGCGCGCCGCCCGCATCAGCTGCGACACCTGCAACGGGAACGGGATCCGGGATCACTGCGGGGAGCAGCCCGGGGATCAGCTCAGGGATCACTGCAGGGATCACTGCAGGGATCAGCTCAGGGATCACAGGGAGCACCAGGATCACAGGGATCAGTGGGATCATCACTGGGATCGCAGGGATCAGCACAGGGATCATCAGGATCATCACAGGGATCGCAGGGATCACCAAGATCATCGCTGGGATCACAAGGATCATCACTGGGATCAGCAGGGTTCACCAGAATCATCACCGAGATCACTGGGACTGCAGGGATCACTGCAGGGATCTCAGGGATCAACAGGATCACCGGGATCATCACCGGGATTACAGGTGTCACCAGGATCTCAGGGATCACAAGGATCAATGGGATCATCACAGGGATCAGCGGGATCACAGGGATCATCACTGGCATTGCAGGGATCCCAAGGATCACAGGGATCAGCGGGATCACAGGGATCATCACTGGCATTGCAGGGATCCCAAGGATCACAGGGATCAGCAGGATCACAGGGATCATCACTGGCATTGCAGGGATCCCAAGGATCACAGGGTCACTGGGATCTCAGGGATCACAGGGATCAGCGGGATGATCACTGGGATCACAGGGATCATCACAGGGATCACCAGGATCATCACAAAGACCACAGGGATCATCAGGATAACAGGGATAGGATAAGACTGCCAGGATCACAGGGATAACAGGAATAACAGGAATAACAGGGATCAGAGGCATAACAAGGAAAACAGGGATCTGAGGGATCATCACCGGGATCTCAGGGATCAGCACAGGGACCTCAGGGATCAGGAAGGCCCAGGACCCCTCCCGGATCCAGCCCCTCAGGAAGATCCCTGGAGCGCCAGTCCCTGTTTTCCCAGCCGGGAGCAGCAGGCACAGGGCCAGGGCTCCGGGATCCCACTGGATCCCCCCGGATCCTCGGGATCCCCCATGGATTGCAGCAGCCGGAGCGGGGTCGTGCGGCGCAGCCAAGCGGGGCCGGGCAGGGAAAGGGGGATCGGCCTTTCCCACCCCAAATCCGGGGGTTTCACCCCGGATCTGAGAGTTCTGCCCCAAATCCCAGCGTTTCTAACCTAAATCCCAGTGTTGCACCCCAAATCTGACAGTTCTACACTAAATCACAATGTTGTACCTCAAACCTGACAGCTCTACCCCAAATCCCAGCAGTTCTACTCCAAATCCAAGAGTTCTACCCCAAATCTGATAGTTCTACCCCAAATCCCAGCAGTTCCACCCCATGGAATACCAGCTGGGATGGGATGGGATGGGATGGAGTGGAAAAGGCTCAGCCCTGAGGTTCCACAATTCCCAAAATTCTCCTTCCTGAATTCTCCTTCCTGAATTCCTGAATTTCTTCTTGAATTCCTGAATTCCTTCCCTTGTAAATTCCTTCAGGAAGTCCTTCCCGAATTCCTGAACTCATCATTTTCTTCCTGAATTCCTGAATTCCTTCCTGAATTCCTGAACTCCTGATTTTCTTTCTGAATTTCTTCCTGAATTCCTTCCCGAACTCTTGAACTCATAATTTTCTTCCCGAATTCCTGAACTCATCATTTTCTTCCTGAATTCCTTCCCAAATTCCTGAATTCTTTCCCAAACTCCTGAACTCATTATTTTCTTCCTGAATTTCTTCCTGAATTCCTTCCCAAATTCCTGAATTCTTTCCCGAATTCCTGAACTCATTATTTACTTCCTGAATTCCTGAACTCGTGATTTTCTTCCTGAACTCCTTCCTGGATCCCTGAATCCCTGAATTCCAATGTCCCGGGAAGCCCCAGGAGCCCCTGGACACGAGCAGAGCACCCCAGCAGCTCCAGGCTGATTTTCTGGGACAGGAACGGGACGGGCCCAGCCTGGATCCATTCCAGGAGGGAATTTTATCCCCCGCCAGGCCGGGGGTTTGGGGAATTTCGGGATGCGGGTCGGGGTCGGTACCTTCCAATCGGATTTGTGCTTCAGCTCCTGCATTTCCTTCCCCCCAACTCTCAGAGCCAGGAGCTCCCGCTTAGTCCTGGCGCATTTTTCCTTGAGTTTATGGAGGTCTGGAGAGAGCTGAGCCCAAAGCAAAGCGGGAGAGCAGCAGAGCAGAGATCCCAGGAAGCAGCAAATGCAAAAAAACAGGAGAGATCATCCCAAAGGAGCAGGGAACGGCGGCGGCAGCCCGGAATTCCGGCTGGGAGCAGGCGGGGAGCGCAGGAGCAGCGGGGAAAGGCTCAGAAATGGGAGGAATCATCCCAAAAATCCTGAAATGCCAGCTGGGATGGAGCAGGGGGTGCAGCAGGAGCAGGGAAAGGCAGAGAGAGGCTCAAAAACAGGAGAAATGACCCCGGAATTCTGGCTGGGATGGAGCAGGGAATGCAGCAGGAGCAGGGAAAGGCTCTAAAACAGGAGAAATGACCCCGGAATTCCAGCTGGGATGGAGCAGGGAACGCAACAGGAGCAGGGAAAGCAGCACAGATCAGGCAACAGCATCCTGGAATTCCAGCTGGGATGGAGCAGGGAATGCAGGAACAGCAGGGAAAGGCTCAAAAACGAAAGAAATCATTCCAAAAATCCCATCTCGGAGCAAGCAGGGAGGGCAGAAGCAGGGAAAGACAGGGAGAGGATCAAAACCAGGAGGAATCATCCCAAAAATCCTGAAATTCCAGCTGGAAGCGAGCAGGGAATGCAGGAGCAGCAGAGAGAGGCTCAGAAACGGGAGAAATCATCCTGGAATTCTGGCTGGGATGGAGCAGGGAATGCAGCAAAGGGAAAGGCAGGGAGAGCCCCAAAAGCCAGAGAAATCATCCCAAAAATCCCGGACTTCCAGCTGGGATGGACAGCCCCAAAAGCGGGAGGAATCATCCCAAAGCAGCAGGAACAGGCAGCAGAATCCCAAAATTCCATCTGGGATTTAGCAGGGAGTGCAGCAGGAGCAGGGAAAGGCAGGGAGAGGCTCCAGCAGGGGGAAAACTGAAAGGGAAAGAGGAAACCGGAAAGAAAATTCCAGGAAAAACGCAGCAATATCTGTGGGATGCTCTGGTGCCTCCACGCCGGAGAATTCTGGGAAAAGCCGGGATGAGGATTCCAAAGTGATGGATGAGTGTTCCAAAGGGATGGATAGATGTTCCAAAGGGATGGATGATAGTTCCAAGGGACGGATGAGTGTTCCAAAGGGATGGATAAGTGGTCCAAGGGATGGATTAAGATTCCAAAGGGATGGATGAAGATTCCAAGGGATGGATGAGGGTTCCAAAGGGATGGATGAAGATTCCAAGGGATGGATGAGGGTTCCAAAGGGATGGATGAGGATTCCAAAGAGATGGATGAGGATTCCAAAGGGATGGATGAGGATTCCAAAGAGATGGATGAGGGTTCCAAAGGGATGGATGAGGGTTCCAGAGGGATGGATGAGGGTTCCAAGGGAAGGAGGAGGATTCCAGAGGGATGGATGAGGGTTCCAGAGGGAAAGAGGAGGATTCCAGAGGGATGGGTACCTTGGGCTGGAACGCCGCGCGGAGCTTGGCCGGCTCCGCGTCCCGCCGGGATTCCGGCCGGGATTCCTCTCCGGACTCTCCCTCGCTGTAGCTCTCGAACTCGCTGGAGCTCCAGCCCAGGTCCTGCCCCAGGCGCGTCCCCTCCCCGCGCTGCACCTCGGCGTAGATCAGCCCCGCGCCTGCCGGCCGGGAGTCCCCAGTGCATCCCCATTCCCAGTGCATCCCCATTCCCGCCCATTCCCAGTGCATCCCCATTCCCGCCCATTCCCAGTGCACCCCCATTCCCAGTGCATCCCCATTCCCACCCATTCCCAGTGCACCCCTATTCCCAGTGCATCCCCATTCCCACCCATTCCCACTGCATCCCCATTCCCAGTGCATCCCCATTCCCACCCATTCCCACTGCATCCCCATTCCCAGTGCATCCCCATTCCCACCCATTCCCACTGCATCCCCATTCCCAGTGCATCCCCATTCCCACCCATTCCCACTGCATCCCCATTCCCAGTGCATCCCCATTCCCACCCATTCCCAGTGCATCCCCATTCCCACCCATTCCCAATGCATCCCCATTCCCGCCCATTCCCAGTGCATCCCCATTCCCAGTGCATCCCCATTCCCACCCATTCCCAATGCATCCCCATTCCCGCCCATTCCCAATGCATCCCCATTCCCACTCCATTCCATTCCATTCCCATTCCCACTCTATTCCCATCCCCGCCCCATTTCCATCCCCGCTCCATTCCCATCCCTGCTCCACTCCCACTCCATTCCCATTCCATCCACACTCCATTCTCATTCCATTCCTGCTCCATTCCCATTCCATCCACACTCCATTCCCATTCCATTCCTGCTCCATTCCCATTCAATTCCCACTCCATTCCCATTCTGTTCCCATTCCTGCTCCACTCCCATTCCCACTTTTCCTGCTCCATTCTCGCTCCATTCCCGCTTTTCCCTGTGCTCCCAAGCCATGGGAATTCTGGGCTTTGACTGTTTGGAAGGGAGTTGGGATGCATGGATGGATCCAGGGGGGATTGATCCCCTGTGAGTGACAGGAATGAGAGGAATAGAGGAAGGGGAATGAGGAAGGAAGGAGCGGAAGGAGAATTTTGGGAATTGGGGAATCCTAGTGCAGAACTCCAGAATTCCCATTCTCTGGAACCCTCAGGGTCCTGCAGCCCTCTGGGAGCAGCTCCATCCCCCAGATCCCAGGATTTCCCTGGTTATTCCCACCCACAGCCTCCTGGAGGATGGGACTCTCCTTCTTGACAGAAAATGGGATGGGGGCCCCTGGAAAACCGGGAAGAGGCGGCTCCCGGCTGGAAAAGCAGGAAGAGCGTTCCTGTACCGTCCTGATCCACATCCAGGCCCTCGCAGGGAACATCGTCGTAGATGACCTCGTCCTCCACCTCCGGGAAGGAGAAACGCTCCCCTGGGAACACCAGGATCGGGATTGGGATTGGGATCAGCAGCCCAGGACCCCAACGAGGCGCAGAAACATTCCCGAGCCCACCAGGGGTTATCCCAAGGGTTAATTCCAGGGGTTATCCCGAGGGTTATCCCGGGGGTTATCCCAGCCTTTCCCCACCTCTACAGATGCTCTCCCTCTTCCAGGTGCGGGTCCGGATCTGGGAATCTCCTCCGGCTTCGCCATTGCTCACCTGTGCCGGGATCCTGCGGGAACATTCCAGGGAAAAAAAATCCCTCAGGATCGGGGGAAAACCCCCTGGGATCGGGGGCTCCCAAAGCTCCCGCCCGCTGTCACCCCCATTCCCACCACAGGAACAAAATAAGGAATTTTTTTTTTAAAGGAATTTCCCCCCCATCTGCTCCTTGGGATCCCAGGATTTAGGGTCATCCCAGGTTTTTAGGGATGTTCTGCCAACACGCTCAGGGATGATGGAAAAGATCCCAAAATCCCAGAGTTCTCCTGTCAGAGCCCTTTGAAATGCAGGGAAGTTGGGGGAAACTGAGGCACGGCAGCAGCTGCGACATCAAACGGAGGGGACGGATCCCAAAGATCCATCAGGGGACCCAAAATCCCACCAGAACTCCCGGAATTCCCACCAAAACCTCCTGACACCCCCCAAAATCCCAGGAAACTCCCTGGAAATCCAGGAAACTCCCTGGAAATCCCACCAGAACCCCAAAACTCCTAGGAAATGCCACTAAATGCCCCAAATCCCACCAGAACCCCCAAAATTCCCTGGAAATCCCACTAAATGCCCCAAATCCCACTCACCCTTCCTGGGTCTCCGGCTCCAGCCCTTCTGCGGGGAAGGAAAGCAAAGAGAAACAGTGTCAGCACCCCAGGATGTACCGGGAATACCGGGAATGAGCAGGAATTCCACATGGGAATACCAGGGATGAGCAGGAATTCCCCACCAGGAATGAGCAGGAATTCCATACTGGCAATACTGGGAATTCCACACTGGGAATACCGGGAATTCCATACCAGGAATAAGCAGGAATTCCACACTGGGAATGGCCAAGAATTCCCCACCGGGAATGAGCAGGAATTCCATACTGGGAATGATCAGGAATTCCACATGGGAATACGGGGAACTCTGTACCAGGAATAAACCAGGAATTCCACACTGGGAATACTGGGAATTCCACACCGGGAATACCAGGAACTCCATACCAGGAATAAGCAGGAATTTCATACTGGGAATGAGTGGGAATTCCATGCTGGCAATACTGGGAATTCCACATGGGAATACCGGGAATTCCATACCAGGAATAAACAGGAATTCCACATGGGAATACTGGGAATTCCACACTGGGAATGACCAGGAATTCCACATGGGAATACTGGGAACTCCATACCAGGAATAAGCAGGAATTTCATACTGGGAATGAGTGTGAATTCCACACTGGGAATGAGGGGGAATTCCACACTGGGAATTCTACAACGGGAATGAACAGGAATTCCACAGGGGAATACCGGGAACTCCATACCAGGAATAAGCAGGAATTTCATACTGGGAATGAGTGGGAATTCCACACCGGGAATGAGCGGGAATTCCACACCAGGAATACCGGGAATTCCGCAAGGGAATACTGGGAATTCCACACCGGGAATGAGCGGGAATTCCACACCAGGAGTGCCAGGAATGCTCCTCACCAGAGCTGGGTGGGCGCCGCCGGCGCGGGGGCGCCTGGAGAGCGACGTCAGCACCGGGATCGGCTCCGGGATCAGCTCCGGGATCAGGGCAGGGATCAGGGCAGGGATCAGCTCCCGAATCCGAGTCCTCGTCCTCCCCCTCCTCCTCCTCCTCCTCCTCGCTGTCCTCGAAGTCGAAGGCCTGGCCCAGGTCCTCCATCCCCGCGGGGCCGGGGGGATCCGGGGGAGATCCTGCGCGGGAACGGGCACGGAAAACATGGAATGGGGCACGGGAGAGTGGGAAACGGGGATGGGGTGGGGAAAGGGAGGGGATGGAAAAGGGGGATGGAGGAAAAAAAAGGGATGGATGGAAAAAAAGGGATAGGTGGAAAAAAAGGGATGGAGGAAAAAAAGGGATGGAGATGGGAGATGAGAAGGGAGATGGAGACAAAGCAGGGAAAAGGAGGATGCAGGAGATGGAAGAGATGGAAAAAGGAAATGGAGGAAATGGAGGAAAAGGGGGTGGAGATGGAAAAGGGGATGGAGATAAAATGGGAGGGAGAAGGGGGATGGAGGTGGAGGAAGAGGAGGAGGAGGATGAAGGGAAAGGGGAGGGAGGAGATAGAGGAGGGAGATGGAGGAAGAGAAGGGAAAAAAAAGAGATGGAGGAGGAGAATGGGGATGGAGAAAACCAGGAAAGAGGGATGGAAATGGAGGATGGAAAAGGGGATGGAGGAGGAAAAGGGAGGAAAAGGGGATGGAGGAGATGGAGGGGAATGGGGCAGAGTTTGAGGGGGAAAAGGGGATGGAGGAAGAGGAGGAAGGAGGGGATGGAGATGGAGGGGGCAAAGTGGATGGAGGGGGAGGAAAATGAGAAGGGGGATGGAGACAGAGGAGGGAGAAAAAAAGGGGATGGAGCGGGAGAATGGGGAGGGAAAATCCAGGGAAGGGGGATGGAAGTGGACGATGGAAAAGGGGAAGGGATGGAGGAGGGAAAGGGGGATTGGCACCATGGACTCCAGGGCAGAAGCCCCCATTTTACTGGGACCCCTTTGTATCCCTGGCCTGTTCGGTGCCCCTGAGCGGCCGCTGAATCAAACACTGCACAGGAGCGGCGATCGAGGAGACCCCTCGGGGCGAGCGTCTCCCCAGGAAAGCGGCTTCTTCCTGACCCCATCGGCTTCTTCCCAACCCATCGGCTTCTTCCCAACCCATCGGCTTCTTCCTGACCCCATCGGCTTCTTCCCAACCCATCGGCTTCTTCCTGACCCCATCGGCCTCTTCCCGACCCATCGGCTTCTTCCTGACCCCATCGGCTTCTTCCCAACCCATCGGCTTCTTCCCAACCCATCAGCTTCTTCCCGACCCATCGGCCTCTTCCCGACCCCATCGGCTTCTTCCCAACCCATCGGCTTCTTCCCAACCCATCGGCTTCTTCCGACCCCATCGTGCGGATTCTCGGCCGTTTGTTCACAATTCCTCCTCTCTGCCTCCCTAACACTTCCCAGACCAACGCACAGGGAAGCTCCTCCAGCCTCCCCCCTCTCTCTGGCCAGGCTGTGACACCCACAGGGAATGGAGGGAAAGGGAGGGAAGGGGGAGGAAAAGGGGAGGGAAGGGAATGGACACTGGGAATGGAGGGAGGGAAGCAGAGAACCAGGGAACAGGGAAACAGGGGAACAGGGAATCAGGGAAACAGGGAATCAGGGAAATAGGGAAAATAGGGGAACAGGGAACCAGGGAAATAGGGGAACAGGGAAATAGGGAATCAGGGAAAGAGGGAATCAGGGAAACAGGGAATCAGGGAAATAGGGAAATAGGGGAAATAGGAAAATAGGGGAACAGGGAACCAGGGAAATAGGGGAACAGGGAAATAGGGAATCAGGGAATCAGGGAAAGAGGGAATCAGGGAAACAGGGAAAGAGGGAAACAGGGAAACAGGGAAATAGGGAATCAGGGAAATAGGGAAACGGGGAATCAGGGAAATAGGGAACAGGGAAATAGGGAATCAGGAAATGAGGGAAATAGGGAATCAGGGAAATAGGGAATCAGGGAAATCAGGCAACCACAGAAACAGGGACAGGGAAATGGGGAATCAGGGAAATAGGGAAAGAGGGAATCAGAGAAATAGGGAATCAGGGAACAGGGAAATAGGGAATCAGGGAATCAGGGAGGCAGGGAAATAGGGAACAGGGAATCAGGGAACCAGGGACAGAGAACAGGACCAGCAGCCCCCAGGATCCAAGATCCCTCCGTGTTTTCCCAACCCTGAGAGGCTCCAGCTGGGAATCAGGGATACCCTGGGTGCTGCTCCCTCCTTCCCATCCCGGCCTGGCTGCCTCAAAATTCCCAAAATCCCCAAAAATCCCAAACTGCGGAAGCCGAGGCTGACAGTACCTACTGCAGGCGGGGGGGGCGAGGCCATGGCGGGGGGGGCTCAGCTGCTCCAGGGGCGTTCCTGTGGAAAACAGGGAAAAAGGGTTGGGAAAGGGGGGAAAAAGGGTTGGGAAAGGGGGGGGAAAAGGGTTGGGAAAAAGGGTTGGGAAAAAGGGTTGGGAAAGAGGGGAAAAGGGTTGGGGAAAAGGATTGGGAAAAAGGGTTGGAAAAAGGGGAAAAGGGTTGGGAAAGGGGGGAAAAGCATTGGGAAAGGGGGGAAAAGCGTTGGGAAAAAGGGTTGGGAAAGGGGAAAAGGGTTGCAAAAGGGGAAAAAGGGTTGGAAAAGGGGGAAAAGGGTTTGGAAAGGGGGAAAAAGAGTTGGGAAAGGGGGGAAAAGGGTTGGGAAAGGATTGGGAAAGAGGGAAAAGGGTTGGGTAAGGGGAGAAGGGTTGGGAAAGGGGGAAAGGGGGAAAAAGGGTTGGGAAAGGGGGAAAAAAGGTTGGGAAAGGGGGATCAGCCCCAATCCCAGCCCTGGAAAGGACCAGGAGGCTCCAGCAGGATGGATCCAACTCAGGCTCCAGCTGGGACAGGGAGCTGGGAACGGCTCAGGGAGAATTTATCCCGGGAATTGTGGATGCTGCTCCCAGGGAAGGGCGGGAAGTGGCAGAATCCGTGTGGGATCGATGCAGGGATCGATGGAGCATCCGCCCCGAAAGCCGAGAGCGCCTGGAGGGCACCGGGAAGGGCAGCAAGGACGGAGCCTTGGGATGGTCCCAAGGGATGATCCCGGGAAAGGTTGGGATCTTCCCTCCTGGAATTCTTTTCCTGTAGTGGGAACCTCTCCTGGGTCACCCAACCTGGGAATTTTCCCTCTGGATGCGACGCCAAGCGAGCCAGAAATCCAGGAGAGGAATCCACCGAAAAAAAGGAGATCAATCCACAAAAACTGGGAGAAGAATCCCCCAAAAAACCCAGATGAATCCAGAAAAAAACCCAGGAGATCAATCCACAAAAAAAAAAAAGGGAGAAGAATTTCCAAAATCCCAGGAGAAGAATACCCAAAAAACCAGGAGAAGAATGCCCAAAAACTGGGAGGAAAAATCCCCAAAAAAGCCTGATGAACCCGCAAAAACTGAGGAGATCAATCCCCAAAAACCAGGAGATGAATCCACAAAAAAACCAAGAGATCAATCCACAAAAAAACGGGAGATGAATCCCCAAAAACCAGGACAAGAATTTCCAAAATCCCAGCAGAAGAATCCAGAAAAACCAGGGGAAGAATCCCCAAAACCCCAGGGAAGTTCCGGAGCCGGAGGTTCCTGGGACACCGAGAATTCCCAATTTCTGCAGCTCCAGAAAAAGCCCCAAAGTTGGGAATCCTCAGGAAAAACAACCCCGGGATTGGGATCAGGATTGGGATCCAGCCCCTTCCCGCTCCGGGTCCCTCTCCCAGCGGGAATCGCGGCCCATCCCAAATTTATCCAGGGAAAAGGTCACTCCCGTTTGGAGCGCTGAGCTCAGCCCAGCCCAGCCCGGATTTATCCCAGGCCTCCAAAATAATCCTGGGATTGGGATGGATCCAAGGGAAAAAGGGATTTTTCCCAGAGTGTTCTGCACAGTCAGGAGTGGGAACATCCCGGGAGCAAAACGGATCCCATGGGATGAGGAAAAATGGGAACTGTGGGAATGCACAGGGAGAGGAAGAGTGGGAAGCGGGAAAATCCAGGGGTGGGGGATGGGAACGGGGAATGGAGATTCCCAGGAGCTGCTGGGGATCCATGGAAATGAAGTAGGAGAGGAAAACTGGGAAGCGGGAGTCCATGGAAATACATCGGGAGAGGAAAATGAGGATTCAGGATAATCCAGGGATGTGGGGATGGGGAATCATCCCTGGGGATGTGGAGTTTTGGGAGCTGCAAGGGATCCATGGAAATGAATCAGGAGAGGAAAAATGGGAAGCGGGATCCATGGGAATGAAGTGGGCCAGGAAAAAGGGGATGCAGGAGAACCCAAGGATGCTGGGACGGGAAGATCCCTGGGAATGGAGATTCCCAAGGAGGCCCCAGCCCCGGGAGCAGCGGGATCCAAACCCCGGCCCGGCCTGGCCTCTCCCATCCCAGGGTATTTTTATCCTGGGATATTTTTATCCCTGGCACCAGAGCTGCTGCCTGGGGGAGACACTGATGGATCCGCCCTGGGATCATCCAGGGACCATCCCACGGATCCAGATCCATCCCGGGATCATCCAGGGACCATCCCAGGGATCCAGATCCATCCCGGGATCATCCAGGGACCATCCCACGGATCCAGATCCATCCCAGGGATCATCCCAAGGGTCTGGATCCATCTCAGGATCATCCTGAGCCCTTCCCGTGGATCTGGATCCACCCTGGGATCATCCCACGGATCCAGATCTGCCCTGGGATCCTCTCAGGGATCCGGATCCATCCCAGGATCATCCCATGGATCTGGATTGATCCCGCTTGGATTGGATCAGGGATTGGGAACACTGGGGGGAAATCCAGGATCCACCCCAGCAGGGAATCTGGGATCCATCCCAGCAGGAAATTCGGGATCCATCCCAGTGGGATTTGCCGGGAATCGGCCCCACCCTGCTGCTGATCCCAGGAATAAATAACCGGGAATGAATAACTAGGAATAAATAAATAATCATCTTCCCTAAAATCCCCTTTATCTTCCCCAAATTCCCCTTCATTTGGCCCCAAAAATTCCCTTTATTTTTCCCCCAAATTCCTTTTATTTACCAAAAAAAATTCCTTTCATTTGTCCCAAAATCCCCTTTATTTGTCCCAAAATTCCCTTTATTTTTGTTACCGACGGGAATTCCCATTCCCGGCTTTTTGGGAGTTTTAAATCCAATCCTTCGAGAAAATCTGGGAATTTTCGAGCGGGAATAACAGCAGGAAGGGCTGGGACAGTGGGGAGGGGAGAGCTCATCCCAATGGGAAAACCTCTGGATATCGGGATTTGGGGTGGGAATGGGGATTTGGGGGTGGGAATGGGGACTTCCAGGTGGATCCGTGGATTTGGGGCTGGATCCATGGATTTGGGGTGGGAATGGGGATTTCTGGGTGGATCCATGGATTTGGGAGTGGATGCAGGGATTTATGGATGGGAATGGGGATTTCCAGGTGGATCCAGGGATTTAGGGCTGGGTCCAGGGATTTGGGGCTGGATCCAGAGATCTGGGGATGGACCCAGGGATCTGGGGCTGGATCCAAGGATTTGGGGCTGGATCCCGGGATCTGGGGCTGGGTCCAGGGCTCTGGGGCTGGGTCCAGGGATTCTGGGATGGATCCAGGGATTTGGGGTGGATCCCGGGATTTGGGGCTGGATCCCGGGATCTGGGGCTGGATCCAGGGATCTGAGGCTGGATCCCGGGATTTGGGGCTGGATCCCGGGATCTGGGGCTGGCTTTTTGGGAAGCAGGGGCGGCAGGAAAAGCGGGGGTGGCTGGGGCAGAGGGCAGCCGGGAGAATCCCTGGAAGCTCGGGGCTGGGCTGGGATCCCGGGCGGATCCCGGGATTTGGGGGGCCGGGAATGCGCTGACCTGGGCAGGCCGCGGCCGCCGCTCGGTGTCCGCATGGGCCGCGGGCCGGGAATGGCCGCTCCCGGCGGGATCCGCTGCCCGCGGGGTCCCGGGATCCTCCCGGGGCTCTCCCGGCTCCCGGGGCTGGGCCCGCGATTCCCAAATCCCGGCGGGAGCGCCGGGCCCGGCCCGGAGCCGCGTCCAGCGGAGCGAGGGATGCCGGGATTTGGGAATCATCGCCTTCCCTCCTCCCCTTCCTCCTCCTCCTCCTCCTCCTCCTTTCCTGCCTTTCCTCTTCCTGCTCTTCCCGCTTTTCCTGCTTTTCCTCCTCCCGCTTCTCCTGCTTTTCCTGCTCCTCTTTTTCTTCCTTTTCCTCCTCCTCTTCCTTTTCCTGCTCCTCCTTTTCCCGCTTCTTCTGCTTTTCCTTCTCCTCTTTTTCCTCCTTTCCTCCTCCTTTTCCTGCTTTTCCTGCTTCTCCTTTTCCTTCTCTTCCCTTTCCAGCTTTTCCTCTTTTTCCTCCTTTTCCTTTTCCTCCTTTTCCTGCTTTTCCTCCTCCCTCTTTTCCTGCCTTTCCCACTTTTCCAGGTTTTGGGAGGGAAAACCTTTCCCGGATTATTTCTGGGAAGCAGCAAAAGCGTGCATGGGGCTTTCTGAATTAAAGGAAATTTTCCTGGCTTTTTTTGGGAATTAAAGTGATTTTTCCTGATTTTTCCTATTTAATTTTTTTTCTTCCGACAATTAAAGTGATTTTTTTTTCTGGAGCTTTTTATCCTGGGATTAAAGTGAATTTATTTTTTCTTTTTCCTGGGAATTAGAGTGTTTTTCCTGGAGCTTTTTCCAGGGATTTAAAGTAATTTTTCTGGAGTTTTTTTTTTTTCCTGGAAATAAAGTGAATTTTCCTAGTTTATTGTTTGTTTGCTTGGGGGAGAGTTTGGGTTTGTTTTTTTCCCCAGAGAAAATAAAGTGATTTTTCTGGAGGTTTTTTCCGGGATTAAACTGATTTTCCTGGGAATTAAAGTGATTTTTCTGGGGTTTTATCCTGGGATTTACAGTTATTTTTCCTGGGATTTACAGCAAATTTTCCTGGCATTTACAGTTGTTATTTTTCCCCAGATTTACACCGATTTTACAGGAGTTTTTTGGGAATTAAAGTGAATTTTATGGAGTTTTTTCCTGGGAATTACAGCTATTTTCCTGGAGGCTTTTTTGTTTGTTTTAATTAAAATGATTTTTGGGAATTACAGTGATTTTCCCAGGTTTTTCCAGACCTTATTTCCAACCCTCCTGTCCCAGCCCAGACCTGGGGATGCCTCCTGGGATGTGGGAATGCTGATCCCAAAAATCCCCCTCTGGAGCGGCCGTGGGGAGCAGAGCACAGCTGGGGTTTGGGATGAGCCCCGGTTTTGGGATGGCTCCAACCCCTTGGAAAAATCCTGGAATTCCAGACCTTGGATCCTCCATCTCCCAAGGGGATCAGCCTTAGGATCCAACCCTTGCCCGGTGCTTTTTTGGGGTTTTCTTGGGATCCGACCCTTTCCCGCAGGTTTTTTGGGATCCAACCCTTTCCCACTTTTTTTTGGGGGGGGATCCAGCCCTTTCCCGCAGTTATTTTCTTAGGATCCAACCCTTTCCCACAGGGTTTTTTTGGGGGATCCAACCCTTTCCTCCAGCTTTATGGGGCAAATCCAACCCTTTCCCACTGCTTGGGTTTCTTTTGGGATCCAACCCTTTCCCACAGGTGGTTTTTTTTTTGGGATCCAACCCTTTCCCACAGGTGTTTTTTTCTTGGGATCCAACCCCTTCCCACAGGGTTTTTTTGGGATCCAACCCCTTCCTGCAGCTTTTTGGGGCAGATCCAACCCTTTCCTGCAGTTCTTATTTTTCGGATCCAGCCCTTTCCCACAGGTGTTTTTTTGGACCCAACCATTTCCTGGTTGGTTTTTTGGGATCAGGGATGCACACAGCCCAAATCCGCCCCTCCAGACCCCCCCCCGGGCGCGCATTCCCGACCCATTCCCGGTTTTCCAGCCTCCCCCATCCCAAAAGAAGCTCACCTGGGCTGGGAGAAGCGGGAGCGCGCCGGGAATTTCCCCGCGGAGCGGCCGCGGCCGGGCCGGGCTCGGGCGGGGCCGGGCGGGAGCGGGGCCGGGCTCCAGCCGAGCCTGAAATTCCAGAGGATCATTCCAGGGGATCGGCCGGGCGTGCGGGGAGCCGCGGATCCGCGCCGGGAAGGGATCCGGGCTGGGATTGGGGATGGGGAATCCACCGGGAATGGATCCGGGCTGGGATTGGGGATGGGGAATCCACCGGGAATGATCCAAGCTGGGGTTTTGGGATGGGGAATTCACCGGGAAGGGATCCAAGCTGGGATTGTGGGATAGGGAATTCACCAGGAATTGTCCAGCTGGGATTTGGGATGGGGAATCCACCGGAAAGGGATCCGGGCTGGGATTGGGGATGGGGAATCCACCGGGAATTGTCCAAGCTGGGGTTTTGGGATGGGGAATTCACCGGGAATTGTCCAACTGGGATTGGGGATGGGGAATCCACTGGGAAAGGGATCCAAGCTGGGATTGTGGGATGGAGAATTCACTGGGAAGGGATCCGAGCTGGGATCTGGGATGGGAAATTCACTGGGAAGGGATCCGGGCTGGGATTTGGGATGGGGAATCCACTGGGAAGGGATCCGGGCTGGGATTGGGGGTGGGGAATCCACCAGGAATGATCCAAGCTGGGATTTGGGATGGGGAATTCACCGGGAATTGTCCAACTGGGATTTGGGATGGGGAATCCACTGGGAAAGGGATCCAAGCTGGGATTGTGGGATGGGGAATCCACCGGGAATTGTCCAAGCTGGGGATTTGGGATGGGGAATTCACTGGGAAGGGATCCGAGCTGGGGTTTCTGATGGGGAATTCACCGGGAATTATCCACCATGGGGTTTTGGAATGGGGAATTCACTGGGAATTGTCCAGCTGGGATTTTGGGATGGGGAATTCACCGGGAATGATCCACCCGGGGATTTTGGGATGGGGAATTCACTGAGAATTGTCCAGTTGGGATTTTGGGATGGGGAATCCACCGGGAAGTGATCCGAGCTGGGATTTGGGATGGGGAATCCACCGGGAATTATCCAAGCTGGGATTTTGGGATGGGGAATTCACCGGGAAAGGATCCGAGCTGGGATTGTGGGATGGGGAATTCACCGGGAATTATCCAAGCTGGGGTTTCTGATGGGGAATCCACTGGGAAGTGATCCGGGCTGGGATTTTGGGATGGGGAATTCACCGGGAAATGATCTGAGCTGGGATTGTGGGATGGGGAAATCATGGGAATCATCCAGCCTGGGATTTTGGGATGGGGAATTCACCAGGAATTATCCAACCTGGGATTTTGGGATGGGGAAATCACTGGGAATTGTCCAGCTGAGATTTTGGGATAGAGAATTCAGCAGGAATTATCCAAATTGGGATTTCTGATGGGGAATTCATGGGAATTATCCAACTGGGACTTCGAGATGGAGAATTCACTGGGAATTATCCAGCCTGGAATTTCTGATGGGGAATTCACCAGGAACTTTCCAGCTGGGATTTTGGGATGGGGAATTAATGGGAATTGTCCAACCTGGGATTTCGGGATGAGGAATTCACAGGAATTATCCAGATGGGATTTCTGGATGAGAAATTCATGGGAATTATCCAGCCTGGGATTTCTGATGGGGAATTCTCCAGCCTGGGATTTCTGGATGTGGGAATTCACTGGGAATTATCCAGCTGGGATTTCTGGATATAGGATCCCCCCCCCAGAGCAGCTCCGTGACCAGGGTGGGGCAGAACCAGGAAATGATCCCAAAAATCCTCAGGAGCGACTTTTCCAGGGGTTTTCCAGGCAGGTCAGGGGGGGTTGATGGCTCCTGGCTTGGGAAAAAATTCCCAAAAAGTTCAGCAAGGTGGGTTGGATCAGCCTGGAAAAATTGAGGATGGAGAGCTTGGAATGGGGTCAGGCCACAGGGGTTGGATCTGGCCCATGGATCCTGGATCCAGGGAAAATTTGGGATGCAGAGCCTGGGATCAGATCCAGGAAAAATCTGGGCATGGAGAGCTTGGAATGGGGTCAGGTCAGAGGGGTGAGATCCCAGATCCAGGGAAAACTGGGAATTCTCAGGCCAGGATGGGTCACAGGGGTGGGATCCACCCATGGATCCTGGATCCATGGAATGCTGGGAATGGGATCCCATTGGGAATTGGGCCCCAGGGGCCGGATCCCACCAGTGGATCCTGGAATTCCCTGGGATGCTGGGAACAGAGTCCCCGGGATGAGATCCTGGAATTCCCTGGGATGTTGGGATGTGGAATTTCCTGGCATGTTGGGAATGGGGAAATCCCAGGGATGCTGGGAACAGGGTCCCAGGGCTGGGATCCTGGAGTTCCCCAGGATTTTGGGAAGGGGGAATTTTCTGGGATGTTGGGAATGAGGAATTCCTGGGATGCTGGGATTTGGAATTTTCTGGGACGTTGGGAATGAGGAATTCCTGGGATGCTGGGAATGGGGTCCCTGGGCTGGGATCCCAGAACTCCCCGAGACGTTGGGATTTGGAACTCCCAGGATTTTGGGTTCCCATCCCTGCCCAGCCCCCCCTCCCTCTTCCCTGGGAGCCAACCCATGCAGATGAATGCAAATGTATGCAAATGAGGGGCGGGGACCGCCCGGACCGGTCTGGGCGGGATCCGGGCGGAGCCGGGATGGGAAACACGGGAAACAAACACGGGAAGCACGGGAAGCATCCGGGCGGGACCGGGCGGGACCGGGCGGGCCCCGAGCTCGGGCCCGGATTCGCCCCCGGCCCCGCTCGGCCCCGCTCGGCTCTGCCCGGCCCCGCTCGGCTCCGCTCGGCCCCGCTCGGCCCCGCCCGGCCCCGCTCGGCTCTGCCCGGCCCCGCTCGGCTCCGCTCGGCCCCGCTCGGCCCCGCCCGGCCCCGCTCGGCTCCGCTCGGCCCCGCTCGGCTCCGCTCGGCCCCGCTCGGCCCCGCTCGGCCCCGCTCGGCTCTGCCCGGCCCCGCTCGGCCCCGCTCGGCCCCGCTCGGCCCCGCTCGGCTCCGCCCGGCCCCGCTCGGCCCCGCCCGGCCCCGCCCGGCCCCGCCCGGCCCCGCTCGGCCCCGTTCGGCCCCGTTCGTTGCGGGGCTTGTGCGGAATCCCCGCCGAACCCGTCTGGGTGCTCCGGCTCCAGTGCTGATGTTTGTCCGTGTGAATCTGCGTTCACACACCCTCATTTCCGTGCATTTTATAACTTTGTGTCCGTATTTATAGATTATAGAATCTGCGTTCACACATCCTCATTTCCGTGCATTTTATAACTTTGTGTCCGTATTTATAGATTATAGAATCTGCGTTCACACATCCTCATTTCTGTGCATTTTGTAACTTTGTGTCCGTATTTATAGTTCCATGTTCCTGTATGTGCTTCCCGTTATATTCATATTAATAGGTGCACTCTGTTTATATGCGTTCATTGATTTCAATGTTTATATGTATACATTTTATATTTATAATTTATATTTATAATTTATATTTATAATTTATATTTATAATTTATATTTATAATTTATATTTATAATTTATATTTATAATTTATATTTAATTTATATTTTAGATTTCCTACTTATACTGTTATATTTATATTTGTATTTTGTTGGTGGTTATATTTGTATTTGTGTTCGTGTTCAAATTCAAGTTTAGCTTTGTATTTTGATATTTATACTTACCTGTATATGTTTATATCCTATATTTATATTTACGTTTGTATTTTATATTCTCTATTTATATTTTATATTCCTATTTATACTTACTGTTATATTTACATTTGTACTTGTATTCCTGTTAATATTCAAATTCATCTTTGTATTTTATGTTTATACTCACATAATAAGATTATTATTTATATTTATAGATTATGTTCCTATTTACAATCACGGTTATATTTACATTTGTATTTGTGTTTATATTCAAACTTATCTTTCTATTTTTATTTTTAATTTAAGCTTATATTCATATCAACACTCATATTTATATTTATTTTAAAATTTATATTTACAACTTTACATTTATCTTAAAGATTCTACTTATTGTTGTGTTCATGTTTATCTATTATTCTATATTTTTGTTATACTTCTGGTTTATATTTCTATTTCTGCTTTCTTATTTATATTCACACTTTTATTTACATTAACTTTCATATTTATATTTGTATTTCCATTTCTATTCCTGTTTAATATTCACGTTTCCATTTCTATTTTAAAATTCATGTTTACAGCTTTACATTTCTTTTGAACTTTCTACTTCTATACTTATTTCTATTTAAATATGTCAATATTCAAATTTCCTCATTTAAATACCCATTTTAATTAATCCTTCCAGCCCATCCAGAACTTTCCCTTGCACATTTATTAACACTAATCATGACTATTAATTACCCATGCTAATGAGGCAGGGAATGGTCTCCATTCCCAGAAATACCGGGATTTTCCCGGGAATCCGGCACGGGAGGCTGCCCCTGCTGCATCCCTTTCCCAGGAATATCCCAGTTTTTCCAGGAGTTTTGGGATTATTCTTCAGTTAAACACTGGGATTTGGACAGAAATCCATGGAATTCTGGCATCATTCCCACCTTTCCCAGGAATATCCCAGTTTTTCCAAGGGTTTTGGGAATATTCTCGATTTGAACACCGGGATTTGGACAGAAATCCATGGAATTTACCAGAATCATTCCCACCTTTCCCAGGAATATCCCAGTTTTTCCAGGGATTTTGGGAATATTCTCAAGTTAAACACCGGGATTTTCACAGAAATCCATGGAATTCTGGCATCATTCCCACCCTTCCCAAGGAATATCCCAACTTTTCCAAAGGATTTTGGGAGTGGTTTTGAATTGAACACCAGGATTTGGACAGGAATCCATGGAATTTACCAGAATCATTCCCACCTTTCTAAAGGAATATCCCAGTTTTTCCAAGGGTTTTGGGAATATTCTCGAGTTAAACACTGGGATTTGGACAGAAATCCATGGAATTCTGGCATCATTCCCACCTTTCCCATCAGCATCCCAGTTTTTCCAGGGATTTTGGGAATATTCTTCAGTTAAACACCGGGATTTTCACAGAAATCCATGGAATTCTGGCATCATTCCCACCTTTCCCATGAGCATCCCAGTTTTTCCAGGGATTTGGGAATATCCTCGAGTTAAACACCGGGATTTGGACAGAAATCCATGGAATTGTGGGGCTTTAATGGCATCATTCCCACCTTTCCCATGAGCATCCCAGTTTTTCCAGGGATTTTGGGAATATTCTCGATTTGAACACTGGGATTTGGACAGGAATCCATGGAATTTACCAGAATCATTCCCACCTTTCTAAAGGAATATCCCAGCTTTCCCAGGGATTTTGGGAATATTCTCTAATTAACCACCGGGATTTGGACAGAAATCCATGGAATTCTGGCATCATTCCCACCTTTCCCATGAGCATCCCAGTTTTTCCAAGGGTTTTGGGAATATTCTCGAGTTAAACACCGTGATGTTCACAGGAATCCATGGAATTCTGGCATCATTCCCACCTTTCCCATCAGCATCCCAGTTTTTCCAGGGATCTTGGGAATATTCTCGAGTTAAACACTGGGATTTGGACAGGAATCCATGGAATTCTGGCATCATTCCCACCCTTCCCAGGAATATCCCAGTTTTTCCAGGGATTTTGGGATTATTCTCTAATTAAACACTGGGATTTGGACAGAAATCCATGGAATTTACCAGAATCATTCCCACCTTTCTAAAGGAATATCCCAGTTTTCCCAGGGATTTTGGGAATATTCTCGAGTTAAACACCGGGATTTGGACAGGAATCCATGGAATTCTGGATCATTCCCACCTTTCCCAAGGAACATCTCAGCTTTTCCAAAGGGTTTTGGCATTATTTTGGAGTTGAACACCTGGATTTGGATAGAAATCCATGGAATTGTGGGGCTGGAGCTGCTCCAGGGATGCCCTTTCCTGCCATCATTCCTGGAACGTTTCGGAGCAACTTTCCCGAGGAATATCCCAACTTTTCCGAAGGATTTTGGAATGTTTATTAACTAAACACCGGGATTTGGGCAGAAATCCATGGAATTGTGGGGCTTCCATTGCATCGTTCCCACCTTTCCCAAGGAATATCCCAACTTTTCCAGAGGATTTTGGGACATTGAACACCTGGAATTTGGCCCTGGAGCTCCCTTTTCCTCCATCATTCCCTGGAAATCCCCGGAGCCCCTTTCCCAAGGGGTTTTTCGGAAGTTGAGTGGATCCAGAATTCCAGCTCAGCCCTTGTGAATCCTTCCTGTGAAATTCCCAGCAAATTCCCAGCAAAACCCTACAAATTCCCAGGCAATTCCCGGTCAATTCCCAGCCAGGCCTTGGATCCATCCCATCCCAAACTAAATCCCAGGAAAATCCCATTTGTGTCACCTGGAGCCTCTGCAGTTCTTGGGAAACCTCTGGAGCTGCAGCCTGGCTGGAAAAGGAGCCAGGGAAGGGCCTGGCGTGGATCCCATCCCTGAATCCCACGGATCCCATGGATCCCATCCCTGAATCCCACGGATCCCACGGATCCCATCTCTGAATCCCACGGATCCCATGGATCCCATCCCTGAATCCCACGGATCCCATCCCTGAATCCCATGGATCCCATCCCTGAATCCCACGGATCCCATGGATCCCATCCCTGAATCCCACGGATCCCATCCCTGAATCCCATGGATCCCATCCCTGAATCCCATGGATCCCATGGATCCCATCCCTGAATCCCACGGATCCCACGGATCCCATCTCTGAATCCCACGGATCCCATGGATCCCATCCCTGAATCCCACGGATCCCATCCCTGAATCCCATGGATCCCATCCCTGAATCCCACGGATCCCATGGATCCCATCCCTGAATCCCACGGATCCCATCCCTGAATCCCATGGATCCCATCCCTGAATCCCATGGATCCCATGGATCCCATCCCTGAATCCCATGGATCCCATCCCTGAATCCCACGGATCCCACGGATCCCATCCCTGAATCCCATGGATCCCATGGATCCCATGGATCCCATGGATCCCATCCCTGAATCCCATGGATCCCACAGATCCCATCCCTGAATCCCATGGATCCCATCCCTGAATCCCACAGATCCCATCCCTGAATCCCATGGATCCCATGGATCCCATCCCTGAATCCCATGGATCCTGCTCCTGATCCAAGCCCTCATTCCCAGGCTGCTCCCAAGGTTTGCCTCTTTCCAAGATTTCCGCGCAGAAAAAAATCCCCCTTTCCCAAAGATTCCCATCCCTGGGATGCAAATCCCTGAATCCCAGAGACCCCAATCCCATGGATATCCAAAATCCCTGAATCCCAGAGATCCCAATGCCGTGGATATCCCAAATCCCTGAATCCCAGAGATCCCAATCCCATGGATATCCCAAATCCCCTTTCCCAGAGACCCCAATCCCATGGATATCCCAAATCCCCTTTCCAGAGATCCCATTCCCGTGGATATCCCAAATCCCTGAATCCCAGAGACCCCAATCCCATGGATATCCCAAATTCCCTTTCCCAGTGACCCCAATCCCATGGATATCCCAAATCCCCTTTCCCGGAGATCCCAATCCCATGGATATCCCAAATCCCTGAATCCCAGAGACCCCAATCCCATGGATATCCCAAATTCCCTGAATCCCAGAGATCCCAATCCCATGGATCGCTGGGAAGTGGATCTGGTGTTATCCCAGGTGTGACCATACAAATCCCCTTTCCCAGAGACCCCAATCCCATGGATATCCCAAATCCCTGAATCCCAGAGACCCCAATCCCATGGATATCCCAAATCCTTGAATCCCAGTGACCCCAATCCCATGGATATCCCAAATCCCTGAATCCCAGAGACCCCAATCCCATGGATATCCCAAATCCCTGAATCCCAGAGACCCCAATCCCATGGATATCCCAAATCCCTGAATCCCAGAGACCCCAATCCCATGGATATCCCAAATCCCTGAGTCCCAGAGACCCCAATCCCATGGATATCCCAAATCCCCTTTCCCAGAGACCCCAATCCCATGGATATCCCAAATCCCTGAATCCCAGAGACCCCAATCCCATGGATATCCCAAATCCCCTTTCCCAGAGACCCCAATCCCATGGATATCCCAAATCCCTGAATCCCAGAGACCCCAATCCCATGGATATCCCAAATCCCTGAATCCCAGAGACCCCAATCCCATGGATATCCCAAATTCCCTGAATCCCAGAGACCCCAATCCCATGGATATCCCAAATCCTTGAATCCCAGAGACCCCAATCCCATGGATATCCCAAATCCCTGAATCCCAGAGACCCCAATCCCATGGATATCCCAAATCCCCTTTCCCAGAGACCCCAATCCCATGGATATCCCAAATCCCTGAATCCCAGAGACCCCAATCCCATGGATATCCCAAATCCTTGAATCCCAGAGACCCCAATCCCATGGATATCCCAAATCCCTGAATCCCAGAGACCCCAATCCCATGGATATCCCAAATCCCTGAATCCCAGAGACCCCAATCCCATGGATATCCCAAATCCCTGAATCCCAGAGACCCCAATCCCATGGATATCCAAAATCCCTGAATCCCAGAGATCCCAATGCCGTGGATATCCCAAATCCCTGAATCCCAGAGATCCCAATCCCATGGATATCCCAAATCCCCTTTCCCAGAGACCCCAATCCCATGGATATCCCAAATCCCCTTTCCAGAGATCCCATTCCTGTGGATATCCCAAATCCCTGAATCCCAGAGACCCCAATCCCATGGATATCCCAAATTCCCTTTCCCAGTGACCCCAATCCCATGGATATCCCAAATCCCCTTTCCCGGAGATCCCAATCCCATGGATATCCCAAATCCCTGAATCCCAGAGACCCCAATCCCATGGATATCCCAAATTCCCTGAATCCCAGAGATCCCAATCCCATGGATCGCTGGGAAGTGGATCTGGTGTTATCCCAGGTGTGACCATACAAATCCCCTTTCCCAGAGACCCCAATCCCATGGATATCCCAAATCCCTGAATCCCAGAGACCCCAATCCCATGGATATCCCAAATCCTTGAATCCCAGTGACCCCAATCCCATGGATATCCCAAATCCCTGAATCCCAGAGACCCCAATCCCATGGATATCCCAAATCCCTGAATCCCAGAGACCCCAATCCCATGGATATCCCAAATCCCTGAATCCCAGAGACCCCAATCCCATGGATATCCCAAATCCCTGAGTCCCAGAGACCCCAATCCCATGGATATCCCAAATCCCCTTTCCCAGAGACCCCAATCCCATGGATATCCCAAATCCCTGAATCCCAGAGACCCCAATCCCATGGATATCCCAAATCCCCTTTCCCAGAGACCCCAATCCCATGGATATCCCAAATCCCTGAATCCCAGAGACCCCAATCCCATGGATATCCCAAATCCCTGAATCCCAGAGACCCCAATCCCATGGATATCCCAAATTCCCTGAATCCCAGAGACCCCAATCCCATGGATATCCCAAATCCTTGAATCCCAGAGACCCCAATCCCATGGATATCCCAAATCCCTGAATCCCAGAGACCCCAATCCCATGGATATCCCAAATCCCCTTTCCCAGAGACCCCAATCCCATGGATATCCCAAATCCCTGAATCCCAGAGACCCCAATCCCATGGATATCCCAAATCCTTGAATCCCAGAGACCCCAATCCCATGGATATCCCAAATCCCTGAATCCCAGAGACCCCAATCCCATGGATATCCCAAATCCCCTTTCCCAGAGACCCCAATCCCATGGATATCCCAAATCCCTGAATCCCAGAGACCCCAATCCCATGGATATCCCAAATCCTTGAATCCCAGAGACCCCAATCCCATGGATATCCCAAATCCCTGAATCCCAGAGACCCCAATCCCATGGATATCCCAAATCCCTGAATCCCAGAGACCCCAATCCCATGGATATCCCAAATCCCTGAATCCCAGAGACCCCAATCCCATGGATATCCCAAATCCCCTTTCCCAGAGACCCCAATCCCATGGATATCCCAAATCCCTGAATCCCAGAGACCCCAATCCCATGGATATCCCAAATTCCCTGAATCCCAGAGATCCCAATCCCATGGATATCCCAAATCCCAGCCCGGGAAGCTCCGGGGTTATCCCGGGTCAGCCGTTCCCGTTCCCGCTCCCTCGGAGCCGCAGCAATTCCAGTTTTTCCGTCTCCGGTCAAACCGGTTCCAGCCCGGCCTGTCCCGGCCTGCCCCGACATTCCCGGCTCCCTATAAATCCCGGCCGGGCCTTTTGGGGGAAAATCCCCTTTTTAGGGATCCCGTTCCCATAGAAAGGCTGGAAAATCCCTGAGCCGGCCCCGCTTCCCTCGGAGCGTTCCCGGGATAATTCCGTGAGTAAGGAATTCACCTGGGGGGGGTTGAACCCTTTTTTCCCTTCTTTCCAAAGATTTTTGGGGGATTTTGGGGCTTTTCCATCATTATTCCACGGGTTCGGGGCCCATCCCAAAACTGCAATAAATTGAGGAATGGCCCAAATTTATCCCAGAGAAATATCCCAAATTTATCCCACTGAAATATCTGGAATTTATCCCAACCTTTTCCAAATTTAATCCCAAATTTATCCCAGTGAAACATCCCAAATTTCATCCAAATTTTCCCAAATTTCTCCCAGCGAAAGATCCCAAATCTTCCAGATTTAATCTCAATTATCCCCAATTTAATCCCACATTTATCCCAGTGAAATATTACAAATTTATCCCAGTAAAGATCCCAAATTGTCCAAATTTAGTCCCAATTATCCCAAACTTACCCCAGCAAAATATCCCAAATTTATCCCAGTGAAATATCCCAAATTTATCCCAAACCTCCCAAATTTTTTACAGCAAAATATTCCAAATTTACCCCAAATATCCCAAATTTATTACAGCAAAATATTCCAAATTTACCCCAGTGAAATATCCCAAATTTATCCCAAATATCCCAAATTTATTACAGCAAAATATTCCAAATTTACCCCAGTCAAATATCCCAAATTTATCCCAAATATCCCAAACTTTTTACAGCAAAATATTCCAAATTTATCCCAAATATCCCAAATTTTTTACAGCAAAATATTCCAAATTTATCCCAAATATCCCAAACTTTTTACAGCAAAATATCCCAAATTTATTACAGCAAAATATTCCAAATTGATCCCAAACATCCCAATTTTTTACAGCAAAATATTCCAAATTTATCCCAAATATCCCAAATTTATTACAGCAAAATATCCCCAATTTATCCCAAATATCCCAAATTTTTTACAGCAAAATATTCCAAATTTATCCCAAACATCCCAAATTTTTTACAGCAAAATATTCCAAATTTATCCCAAATATCCCAAATTTTTTACAGCAAAATATTCCAAATTTATCCCAAACCTCCCAAATTATTTATGATTTTTTTGGGGAACAAACTCTATGGAATCCTGCATTTATTATTTATGATTTTTTGGGGTAGAAACCCCACAGAATCCTTACATTTATGATTTTTTAGGAACAAACCTTATGGAATCTGTGCATTTATTATTTATGATTTTTTGGGGATCAAACCCCATGGAATCCGTGCCTTTATGATTTTTTTGGAACACATCCTATGGAATCCATACATTTATTATTTTTGGGAACAAATCCCCATGAAATCTGTGCATTTATTATTTATTATTTTGGGGGGAACATTTATTATTTATGATTTTGTTGGGGTAGAAACCCTATGGAATCCCTGCATTTTTTTTTTTTTTTGGGAACAAACCCCATGGAATCAGTGCATTTATTATTTATTATTTATTATTTATTATTCATTATTTATTATTTATTATTTATTGGGGTAGAAACCCCATGGAATCAGCGCATTTATTATTTATTATTTATTATTTTTATTTATTATTTATTATTTATTATTTATTATTTATTATATTTTGGGGTAGGAACCCCATGGAATCAGTGCATTTCTTATTTCTTATTTCTTATTTCTTATTTATTATCCATTATTTATTATTTATTATTTTTGGGGGTAGAAACCCCGTGGAATCTGTGCATTTCTTATTTCTTATTTCTTATTTCTTATTCTTTATTTATTATTTATTATTTATTATTTATTATTTTTGGGGGTAGAAACCCCGTGGAATCAGCGTATTTCTTATTTCTTATTCTTTATTTATTGTTTATTATTTATTATTTATTATTTATTATTTATTATTTATTATTTATTCTTTTTGGGGGTAGAAACCACGTGGAATCAGTACATTTATTATTTATTATTCATTATTTATTATTTATTATTTATTATTTATTATTTATTATTTATTATTTATTAATTATTATTTTTGGGGGTAGAAACTCCATGGAATCAGTGCATTTATTATTTATTATTTATTATTTATTATTTTTTTTTTGGGGGGTAGAAACCCCATGGAATCAGTGCATTTATTATTTATTATTTATTATTTATTATTTATTATTTATTATTTATTATTCATTATTTATTATTTATTATTTATTATTTTTGGGGGTAGAAACCCCGTGGAATCAGTGCATTTCTTATTTATTATTATTATTATTATTATTATTATTATTATTATTATTATTATTCATTATTTATTATTTATTATTTATTATTTATTATTTATTATTTATTATTTTGGGGTAGAAACCCCGTGGAATCTGTGCATTTCTTATTTCTTATTTCTTATTTCTTATTTCTTATTTCTTATTATTTTTTTGGGGTAGAAACCCCGTGGAATCAGCGCATTTATTATTTATTATTTATTATTTATTATTTATTATTTTTGGGGTAGAAACCCCATGGAATCAGCGCATTTATTATTTATTATTTATTATTTTTGGGGGGTAGAAACCCCATGGAATCAGCGCATTTATGATTTACGCTATTTTGGCGTAGAAACCCCACAGCCTCCATTCATTCACCATTTTTTGGGAACAAACCCCACGGAATCCATGCATTAACCCCTTACCACCAACACCCTAAACCCCCTTTTCCTCAGGCGGAGCGGGCAAAAAAACTTAAAAAAAACTTAAAAAATTAAAAAATTTTAAAAATCCCATTTCCCTCTCCTAAACTCCCAAATCTTTCCCAAAAAAACGCGGAGGGCGGGCAGGACGCGGGGACGCGGGGCTGGCCCGGAGTCTTCCAGCCCTAAAGATGGAGCTGCTCGGCTCGGGGCCGCTCCCTCCGCGATCCGGGCTCTTCTCCCTTTCCCCCTTTTCCTGCCCATCCATGTGGTTCTGTTTTGTATTGTCCCGCTCGGCCGCGCTCCCGCTTCCAGGGGATTCGGTGGGTGGGGATTTGAGGAGGGAAAAAAAAAAAAAGAGAGAAAAGAGAGAGAGAAAAGGGGAGAAGGGGAGGAAAAAAAAAAAAAAAACACCCCAAAAAACAACGAGGAGGAGGGGAAAAAAGCGAGGAAAAAAAAAAAACACCCGAAATTACCTTTTTTTTTTTTTTTTTCTCTTTTCCTGCAACAGGAACCGCCACCAAAAATAGTGCAAAGGCCCCGCGCCGCCGCTTTCTTTATGCTGCACCTCTCGCCCTAAAATCAGGTTTGGAATTGGGGGGGTTCAAAAAGTGGGATTTGAGGGAGGAGGGGGAGAGGGATTTGGGGAGGGGGGGGGCGGAAAAATGGTTAAAAAAAAAAAAAGGCCCCCCCAAAAAAAAAAGAAAAAAAAAAAAAGGCGGATCCACGTGGTGCGAGGGGGGCAGACAGAGATCCCATTGTTCCAGGGAAATCTGGGAATGGGAGCGCGGGGGGGCGGCGGGATGGACACGGGGGAGACCCCCGGGGGGGCCCTGCCCCCTCCCCAATCCACAGAATCGCCCCCACCCCAAAATCCAGCGGCAGCGCCCCGAGAGCGCCGGGGCTTTGGGGTTTTGGGGGTTCCAGGCGGTTTGGGGTGGGGATAAAGGAGGGGGGGACCCCAAAACCCCCCCGGTGCTCCCCTTGCCCCGCGATCCCCTTTGTGTCCGGGTCGTTTTCCTGCCCCGGATCCCCTTTGCGAGCCCCCCGGCACCCCAAAACCCCCCGGGACCCTCCTGTGCACCCCCAAAACTCCCCGCGACCGCCGTGTGCTCCCCTTTGCACTTTCCAGCTCCCCCTCTTCCTGACCCCCTTTCCAAATCCCTTTTCCAGACCCTTTTCCCACCCCCCTTTCCAGCCCCCCTCTCTCCCCCCAGCCCGGGGGTCCCTTCTCTCCCCGTGTCCCCCCCATCCCATGTCCCCCAAATCCTCCCATGTGCCCTCGTCCCATGTCCCCCAAATCCCCTCGTTTTCCCCTTCCCATGTGCCCAGATCGCATTTGTCCCATCCCATGTCCCCCAAATCCCCCATGTCCCCTCACTGGGGGTCACCCTTGTCCCCATGTGCCCCCAAATCCCCCATGTCCCTTGGCTGGGGGTCACCCTTGTCCCCCCAAACCTCCCCATGTCCCCTCACTGCGGGTCACCCTTGTCCTCCACATCCCCCCAGTCTCCCCACACTGGGGGTCCCCCCATGTGCCCCTCTCTGTCCCCATCCCAGGTCCCCCCATATCACCCCCACAGGGGTCCCCCATTTCTCTCCCGTGTGTCCCTGTCACCGGGGGTCCTACCTCTTATCCCCCCATGGCCACCATGGTGGGTCCCCCTTTTCCCCTCACCCCGTATCCCCCTTCTCCCCTCCAGCTGGGGTCCCTTCTGTCCCCACACCGTGTCCCCCTGTCCCCCATCTCCCCTCACCCCTTGTCCCCCTGCATCCCCTCCATGTCCCGCTCACGGGGGTCTCCCCTTTCTGCCCCCATCCTGTCTCCCCTCATATCCCTCCCATCTCCCCTCATCCCATGTCCCCCAAATCTCCCATCTCCCCTCATCCCATGTCCCCCAAATCTCCCATCTTCCCTCACCCCCTGTCCCCCTGTGTCCCCATCTCCCCTCACCCCTTGTCCCCCCATGTCCCCTCACCCCGTGTCCCCTCTCATCCCCTCCGCGCTCCCCCCACAGCGGCTCCCGCTCTGTCCCCATTTCCCCTCCCTGTCCCCCCTCACCCCATTTTCCCCTCACCCCACATCCCCCATTTCCCCTCTCTGTCTCCATCTCCCCTCACTGTCCCCCCTCACCCCATTTTCCCCTCACTGCGTCCCCTCACCCCACTTCTCCCATTTCCCCCTCTGTCCCCGTTTCCCCTCACTGTCTCCCCTCACGTCGTGTCCCCATCTCCCCTCACCGCGTGTCCCGGTGTCTGTGGGTGTCTGTCTGTGTGTGTGTCGGTGTCTGTCTGTGTGTGACTGTCAGTCCTGTCCGTGTGTCGCTGTCTGTGTGTCCGTGTGTCGCTGTCGGTGCGGCGGCTGACGCGGTCCCGCAGCCATGCCCCGCAGGAAGGCGGCGGGGCCGCCCTGGGACGCTGCGGGCCCGGGCCCTCAGGGCGGCGGGCGGCGGCGGCCGGGCCCTCAGGGCGGCGGGCGGCGGCGGCCCCGGCCCAGCGGCGGCAGCAGCGGCGGCAGCAGCGAGGAGGAGGCGCCCCGGGAGCGGCGGCCGCGGGACGGCAGCCCCGGGGCCCGCAGGCCCGGCAGGCCCGGCGGGGCGGCGGCGGCAGCGGCGGCGGCGGGGCCCGGAGGCCCCGGGGCCCGCGGGCAGAGCGTGGTGATCTGCGAGCCCGAGCACAGCAAGGAGCGCATCGTGAGCTCGGGGGGGAGGGCGGCAGCACCCCCGGGACCCTGGTGTACCCCCCGTGCCCTATTGTGCCCCATGAGACATCCCCACTGTGTCCCTATAGTGCCCCATGAGACACCCCCGCTGTGCCCCCATTGTGCCCCATGAGACACCCCCGCTGTGTCCCTATAGTGCCCCATGAGACACCCCCGCTGTGCCCCCATTGTGCCCCATGAGACACCCCCGCTGTGTCCCTATTGTGCCCCATGAGACACCCCCACTGTGTCCCTATTGTGCTCCATTACACACCCCCGCTGTGCCCCCATTGTGCCCCATGAGACATCCCCACTGTGTCCCCATTGTGCCCCATGAGACATCCCCACTGTGTCCCTATAGTGCCCCATGAGACACCCCCGCTGTGTCCCTATAGTGCCCCATGAGACACCCCCGCTGTGTCCCCATTGTGCCCCATGAGACATCCCCACTGTGTCCCTATTGTGCCCCATGAGACACCCCCACTGTGTCCCTATTGTGCTCCATTACACACCCCCGCTGTGCCCCCATTGTGCCCCATGAGACATCCCCACTGTGCCCCCATTGTGCCCCATGAGACACCCCCACTGTGTCCCTATTGTGCCCCATACTAGCCCCTACTGTGCCCCATTACACACCCCCACTGTGCTGCCATTGTGCCCCTTTATACACCCCCACTGTGTCCCTATAGTGCCCCATTACACACCCCCACTGTGCCCCCATTGTGCCCCTTTATACACCTGCACTGTGTTCCTGTTGTGCCGCATGAGACACCCCCAGTGTCTCCATTGTGCCCCATTGCACACCCTCACTGCACCCCTTGGACCTACTGTGCCCCTTTTATACCCCTTTATACACCCCCACTGTGCCCCCACTGTGCCCCATTACACACCCCCCACTGCACCCCTTGCACTCCCTGTGCCCCTATTGTGCCCCTTTATACACCCCCACTGTGCCCCCCTTGTACCTAATGTTCCACCCCTAATACACCCCAAACCCCACTGCAGCCCCCATCCCGCCCCACTGCACCCCAAATTCCATCCCATTGCACCCCAAACCCCACTGCAGCCCCTGACCCCCATCCCGCCCCACTGCACCCCAAATTCCATCCCATTGCACCCCAAACCCCACTGCAGCCCCTGACCCCCATCCTGCCCCACTGCAGCCCTTTCAGCACCCCATTATTGCCCCCATGTCCCTGCTGTCCCCATGTCCTTGCTGGCTCTGTCCCCAGTGTCCCCCACATCCCCTCTGCACCCCCAATGTCCCCTGTGTCCCCCACACTCCTAATGTCCCCTGTGTCCCCCACAATGCCATGTCCCCTGTGTCCTCTACATCCCCAATGTCCCCCATGTCCTCCCCAGCCCTGCTGCTCCTTCTGTCCCCAGGTCCCTGTCCCAGATGACCCCAAGGTCCCTCACATTCCCCACATCTTCCCCCCTTGCTGATGTCCCCGATGTCCCATGTCCCTCCCATCCCCAATGTCCCCGATGTCCTGTGTCCCTCCCATCCCCAATGTCCCCAGGTCCCCACATCCCTGATGTCTCCAATATCCCCCACAATGTCCCCAATATCCCCCATGTCCCCCACATCCCTGATGTCCCACAATGTCCCCTGTGTCCCCAGCATCCCACTCACCCCCAAAGTCTTCCATGTCCTCCCATTCCTGATGTCCCCATATCCCTGATGTCCCTGTGTCCCCCTGTCCCAATGTCCCTGATGTCGTCCCTGTCCCTGATGTCCCCATATCCCCCAGGTCCCCTGATGTCCCCCTGTCCCTGTTGTCCCTGATGTCCCCATGTCCCTGATGTCCTCATGTCCCCCATGTCCCTGATGTCCCCATGTCCCCTGATGTTCTCATGTCCCCAGTGTCCCCCATGTCCCTGATGTCCCCCTTGTCCCCCGATGTGCCCATGTCCCTGTGTCCCTCTGTCCCTGATGTCCCCCACGTCCCTGATGTCCCCTGACGTCCCCATGTCCCCTGATGTCCCTTGATGTCCCCATGTCTCCTGATGTCCCTGATGTCCCCCACGTCCCTGATGTCCCCATGTCTCCTGATGTCCCCATGTCCCTGATGTCCCTGTGTCCCTCTGTCCCTGATGTCCCCCACGTCCCTGATGTCCCCTGACGTCCCCATGTCCCTGATGTCCCCTGATGTCCCCTGATGTCCCTGATGTCCCCATGTCCCCTGATGTCCCTGATGTCTCCTGATGTCTCCATGTCCCCTGATGTCCCCATGTCCCTTGATGTCCCTGATGTCCCTGATGTCCCTGATGTCCCCTGATGTCCCCGTGTCCCCACAGAAGCTCGAGGGCTCCAAGAGCCGGGGGCAGCTCCTGATCTTCGGTGCCACCAACTGGGACCTGATTGGCCGCAAGGAGGTGCCCAAGCAGCAGGGTAGGGCTGGCTCATTAACTAATGAACTGGTTAATTAGTCATTAATGAACCATGTGGGGCAGGGTAGGGCTGGCTAATTAACTGGTTAGTTAGTCATTAATGAGCGGTGTGGGGCAGGGGAGGGCTGGTTAATTAATGGCTGTTAATTAGTCATTAATGAATGGTTTGGGGCAGGGTAGGGGCTCATTAATGGCTGGGATTAATTGGTATTAATTAGTAATCAATTAATGGTTTGGGGCAGGGCAGGGGCTCATTAATAGCTGATTACTTTGGGTTAATTAATAATCAATGAACGGTTTGGGACAGGGTAGGGCGACATTAATGGCTGAGATTAATTGGTATTGATTTGAGGTTAATTAGTAATTAAGAAATGTTTTGGGGCAGGGTAGAGGTCCTTAATAGACAATTAATTAATTGGTATCAATTAGTAATCAATTAAGGGTTTGGGGCAGGGTAGGGGCTCACTAATGGCTGTGATTAATTTGTATTAATTAGTAATCAATGAACATTTTGGGACAGGGTAGGGGCTTGTTAATGGCTGATCAATTAATTAGTTGGTATTAATTAGTAATCAATTAACATTTTGGGACAGGATAGGGGCTCACTAATGTCTGTGATTAATTGGTATTAATTAGTAATCAGTGAATGTTTCGGGGCAGGGTAAGGCCTCATTAAGGGGTGATTATTGCTATTAATTATGTATTGGGGCAGAGCAGGGCCCTCATTCTTGGCGGTGTGATTAATTAATGTTAATTTGTAATTAATGGCCTTGAGTGGCATCTCACACTTTGGGCCAGAATTTGGGGTGCGCTGGGTGTCCAGCAGAGCCAAATTAGGGCTTTGGTTATTTCTGATGCATTTATAGTTCATTAATTTTACTGATTGTTTTTATGTAGTTCTAATTAGTTAATCAATTAATTAACTGGGGGAGGAGCCTCAGTTTCACCCCTTAATTGGAGCAGGTTTGAGGGGGCACCAGCTCTGCTGCAAAGCCAAATTTTGCTTATTTTGGATGCATTTATAGTTCCTCAATTGATCTCTTTCTTTTCATGTGTTTCTATTTAATTGATATTAATATCTAATTAATTTTTAAAGCTGGTTAATTAGGGAGGAGACACAGATTGATGCAATAATTTGGGGTGCACCAGACCTGTGGCAAAGGAAAATGAAAACTCGGTTTAGTTGGAATCTTTTATAGTCCATTCATTTTCCTGATTATTTTTATCTATTTCTAATTAATTATTTTCATTAATTACTGGGGAGGAGCCACAGTTTCACCCCTTAATTGGGGCAGGTTTGAGGGGCACCAGCTCTGCCAAATTAAGCCTCTGCTTCATTTTCAGCTCACTAATTATATCCTTCTTTTCAGGGGACCTATTTAATTAATATTAAAAATTAGTATTTAAATTAATTAATGTTTAAAATTAACAAGCTGGGGGCGGAGTCACAGTTTCAGGTTTTAATTTGGGCCCAAATTTGGGAGGCTCCAGCTCTGCTCCAACATCTGCTCGTTAGGGATGCGTGGAAAGTTCATTAACGCGTCCGCTCTCAGCTTCATTAATTAATAACTCGTTAATTGGGGCAGGTTTGGGGTGCCCCGGCCCTGCTGTGCCCCTCCCCTGTGGGTGTGTCCCCATTTCCTCGCTCTGTCCCCAAATCCACCCTCGATCCCTGAGGGAATCCTGGAGATTGTCCCAGCGATTTTCCCAGATGATTTTCCCGGTATTCCCAGATTTCCCAGATGATTTTTTGGGATGATTTTCCTGGATTTTCCCTGATCATTTTCCTAGATTTTCCTGGATATTCCTGAATGATTTTCCTGGATTTCCCCAGTATTCCCAGATGATTTTCCTAGTTGATTTTCCTGGATTTTCCTGGATTACTTTCCTAGATTTTCCCAGTATTCCCAGATTATTTTCCTGGTTGGTTTTCCCAGAATTTCCTGGATTCTTTTCCTGGGTGATTGTCTTGGATTTTCCAGGATGATTTTCCCAGATTTTCCTGGATGATTTTCCCAGATTTTCCTGGGTTTTCCAGGATGATTTTCCCAGGTGATTTTCCTGAATTTTCCCAGATTTTCACAGATGATTTTCCTAGTTGATTTTCCTGGATTATTTTCCTAGATTTTCCCGATGTTCCCAGATGATTTTCCTGGTTGATTTTCCCAGATTTTCCCGGATTATTTTCTCAGAATTTCCTGGATTATTTTCTCAGAATTTCCTGGATTTTCCTGGATTATTTTCCTGGATGGTTGTCCTGGATTTTCCCAGATAATTTTCCCAGGTTTTCCAGGATGGTTTTCCCAGGTTTTCCTGGATTTTCCAGGATAATTTTCCCAGATTTTCCTGTATTATTTTTTCTGGATATTTTCCCAGATGATTTTCCTGGCTGATTTTCCCAAATGTTTCTGTATTATTTATTATTTTCCTGGATTTTCCCAGATGATTTTCCTGATTTTTCCTGGATTTTCCTGGTTGATTTTCCCAGTATTCCCAGATGATTTTTATGGCCGATTTTCCCAGATTTTTTCAGATTATTTTCCTGGGTTTTCTAGGACAATTTTCCCAGATTTTCCTGTATTATTTTCCTGAATTTTCCTAAATTATTTTCCTGGATTTTCCCAGACGATTTTCCTGAATTTTCCCAGATTTTCCCAGATGATTTTCCCAGATGATTTTCCTGGATTTTCCCAGATGATTTTCCTGGATTTTCCCAGATTATTTTCCCAGTATTCCCAGATGATTTTTCTGGATATTCCCAGATGATTTTCCTGGATTTTCCCGGATTATTTTCCCGGTATTCCCAGATGATTTTTCTGGATGATTTTCCCGGATTTTCTCGAATGATTTTCCTGGATTATTTTCTGGCATTTTCCCGTACTATTTTCCCAGATTGTTCTTTTCCCGGCTGCTTTTCCCATCCCGCTCTTTTCCCGGCTGCGTTTCCGGGCGCTGATCCCGCGCTCGTTCCCGGTGTTTTCCAGCGGCGTACCGGAACCTGGGCCAGAACCTGTGGGGGCCTCACCGCTACGGGAGCCTGGGGGGGCTGCGCGTGCGCTCGGTGGTGTCGGGGCCCTGCGCCGCCCACAGCCTCCTGATCACGGCCGAGGGCAAGCTCTGGAGCTGGGGTGAGCAGGAGCCATCCCGGGAACCCGGCTGGGAGAGTGGGATCCATCCCGGGAACCAGGCTGGGATAATGGGATCCATCCAGGGAACCCGGCTGGGATAGTGGGATCCATCCCGGGAACCCGGCTGGGAGAGTGGGATCCATCCCGGGAACCAGGCTGGGAGAGTGGGATCCATCCCAGGAACCCGGCTGGGATAGTGGGATCCATCCGGGGAGCCTGGCTGGGATAATGGGATCCATCCCGGGAACCCGGCTGGGATAATGGGATCCATCCGGGGAGCCTGGCTGGGATAATGGGATCCATCCCGGGAACCCGGCTGGGATTGTGGGATCCATCCGGGGAGCCTGGCTGGGATAATGGGATCCATCTGGGGAGCCTGGCTGGGATTGTGGGATCCATCCGGGGAGCCTGGCTGGGATAATGGAATCCATCCGGGGAGCCTGGCTGGGATAATGGGATCCATCCCGGGAACCTGGCTGGGAGAGCGGGATCCATCCCGGGAACCCGGCTGGGAGAGCGGGATCCATCCCGGGAACCAGGCTGGGATAATGGGATCCATCCGGGGAGCCTGGCTGGGATTGTGGGATCCATCTGGGGAGCCTGGCTGGGATAATGGGATCCATCATGGGAACCCCCCTGGCATAGTGGGATCCATCCCGGGAACCAGGCTGGGAGAGTGGGATCCATCCCGGGAGCCTGGCTGGGATAATGGGATCCATCCCGGGAGCCTGGCTGGGATAATGGGATCCATCCTGGGAACCCCCCTGGCATAGTGGGATCCATCCAGGGAACCTGGCTGGGATAATGGGATCCATCTGGAGAACCCCCCTGGGATAATGGGGTCAGCTAGGGAACCTCCCCGGGATAGCAGGATCCATCTTGGGAACCAGGCTGGGATAATGGGATCCATCTAGGGAACCCCCCCAGGAGAGCAGGATCCATCCAGGAAACCCCCCTGGGATAATGGGGTCAGCTGGGGAACCCCCCTGGGAGAGCGGGATCCATCCCGGGAACCCTCCCAAGATAATGGGGTCAGCTGGGGAACCCCCTTGGGATAGCAGGATCAGCCTGGGAACATCCCTGGGATAGTGGGATCCATCCTGGGAACCAGGCTGGGATAATGGGATCCATCTAGAGAACCCCCCAGGAGAGCGGGATCCATCCTGGGAACCCCCCTGGGATAATGGGGTCAGCTGGGAATCTCCCTGAGATAGTGGGATCAACCTGGGAACCAAACTGGGAGAGCGGGATCCATCCTGGGAACCAGGCTGGGATAATGGGATCCATCCTGGGAACCAGGCTGGGATAGTGGGATCCATCCAGGGAACCAGGCTGGGATAATGGGATCTGTACTGGGAACCAGGCCGGGATAATGGGATCCATCCTGGGAACCAGGCTGGGAGAGCGGGTACCCCCCTGGGAACTGGGCTGGGATAATGGGATCCATCCCAGGAACTGGGCTGGGATAATGGGATCTGTACTGGGAACCCCCTTGGGAGAGCGGGGTCATTAGGAACCCCTGGGATAACAGGATCAGCCAGAAACCCCTGGGATTCCGGGATCAAAGGAAACCCCCCTGGGATTCTGGGATCAGAGGAAACCCCTGGGATTCTGGGATCAGAGGGAACCCATGGGATTCCAGGATCAAAGGAGACCCTCCTGGGATAACGGGATCAGAGGGAACCCTTGGGATTCCGGGATCAGGGGAAACCCCAGGGGTAGTGGGACCAGCGGGAACTCCCCTGGGATTCCGGGATCAGAGGGAACCCCTGGGATAATGGGATCAAAGGAAACCCCCCTGGGATTCCGGGATTAGAGGGAACCCCTGGGATTCCAGGATCAAAGGAAACTCCCCTGGTATTCTGGGATCAGAGGGAACCCCAGGGGTAGCGGGACCAGCGGGAACCCCCCTGGGATTCCGGGATCAGAGGGAGCCCCTGTGACTCCGGGGTTTTGGGATCCCGCAGGGCGGAACGAGAAGGGGCAGCTGGGCCACGGGGACACGAAGCGCGTGGAGGCGCCGCGGCCGATCGAGGCCCTGGGCAGCGAGGCCATCGTGGCGGCCGCCTGCGGCCGGAACCACACCCTGGCACTGACCGGTACCGACCGGGACACGGGGCCTGGATCCGGGAAACGGCCCTGGATCCGGGAAACGGGGCCCTGGATCCGGGAAACGGGGCCCTGGATCCGGGAAACGGGGCCCTGGATCCGGGAAATGGGGCTGGATCCTGGGAAACGGGGCCCTGGATCCGGGAAACGGGGCCCTGGATCCCGGAAACAGCCCTGGATCCTGGGAAACGGCCCTGGATCCGGGAAACGGGGCTGGATCCAGGAAATGGGGCCCTGGATCCCGGGACACGGGGCCTGGATCCTGGGAAACGGGGCCCTGGATCCGGGAAACGGGGCCCTGGATCCCGGGAAATGGGGCCCTGGATCCTGGGAAACGGGGCCCTGGATCCTGGGGACATGGGGCTGGATCCTGGGGAAATGGGGCTGGATCCTGAGATATGGGCCCCAGGGAAACAGGGCTGGATCCCGGGAAACAGGGCTGGATCCCGGGAAACAGGGCTGGATCCCGGGAAATGGGGCTGGATCCTGGAAAATGGCCCTGGATCCTGGAAAATGGCCCTGGATCCTGGGACACGGCCCTGGATCCTGGGGAAACGGGGCTGGATCCTGGAAAATGGGGCTGGATCCCGGGACACGGCCCTGGATCCTGGGGAAACGGGGCTGGATCCCAGGATATGGGGCTGGATCCTGGGAAATGGCCCTGGATCCTGGGGAAAGGGGCTGGATCCTGGAAACTGGGGCAGATCCCAGGAAACTGCACTGAATCCCAGGAAATGGCCCGATCCTGGGAACCTGCCCCATCCCGGGAAACTCCCCTGATCCTGGGAAAGCTGCACCAAATCCACTCCTTTCCTGGGAATACTGCCCCAAATCCTCCCCTTTCACCCCCAAAATCCCAGGAAAACTGCCCCAAATCCACCCCTTTCACCCCCGAAATCCACCCTTTTTGTCTCAAATCCACCCCTTTTTCCCAAAAATCTGGGAAAACTGCCCCTAAATCTGCCCATTTTGCTCCAAATTCTGGGATAACTGCCCCAAAATCATCCCTTTTTTCCCCCCAAATCCACCCCTTTTCCTTCAAAATCCGCCCCTTTTCCCCCCAAATCTGCTCCTTTTGCCCCCGAATTCTGGGAGAACGGTCCCAAAATCCCAGTTTTCCCCCCAGAATTCCCGTTTTCCCCGCAGAGAGCGGCTCCGTGTTCGCCTTTGGGGAGAACAAGCTGGGCCAGCTGGGGCTGGGGAACCAGACGGACGCCGTGCCCAGCCCCACCCAGGTACGGACCCCGAACCCGGGATTTGGGGCAAATCCGGGGATTTGGGGGCTTTTAGTGACAAATTCCCTAAAAAACCCCTCAGGGTGCACAATTCCCTCCCAGCCAGGAGCCGTTCCCAGGTGCGGTGGGGAGAGGAAAAACCAGGATTTGGAAATGAATTTTTGAGGATTTTAGGGATTTTCTGATGGAAGTTCTTTTTTTTTTTTTTTTCCTGTTTCCCAAATTTTTTGATCCTGTTTTACCAGCTTTTCCTGCAGGTCAGGGGTTTCCCAGTGGAAAACTCCCCTTTTTTCCTTTTTCCTGCGTTTTGTCATCCAGTTTTTCCTGCTTTTCCTGCCGATCAAGGATTTCCCATGGAAATTCTCCCTTCCCCACATTTCTCTGATCCTGTTTTTCCTGCTTTTCCCATGTTTTTCTGGTCCCTTTTTACCTGCTCTTCCCATGTCCTTGATCCCATTTTTCCTGCCAATCAGGAATTTCCCATGGAAATTCCCCATTTTTCCCTTTTTCCTGGCCTTTCTGATCCCATTTTCCAGCTTTTCCTGCATTTCTGATCCTTTCCTGGCATTTCTGATCCATTTTCCAGCTTTTTCTGATCCCATTTTCCTGGCTTTTCCTGTGTCTCTGATCCCCGTTTTTCCTGGCTTTTCTGATCCCATTTTCCCAGCTTTTCCCATGTTTCTGATCCTCCTTTTCCCCTTTTTCCAGCTTTTCCTGATCCCATTTTTCTGGCTTCTCCCGCGTTTCTAATCCTCATTTTTCCCCTTCTCCCGCGTTTCTGATCCCATTTTCCTGTTTTTTCTGATCCCCTTTTCCCGTTTTCCCGGTTTTTCTGATCCCGTTTTCCCGGATTTCCTGACCCCATTCCCGGTTTTTCCCAGATCCTGTACAATGGGCAGCCGATCTCCAAGCTGGGCTGCGGGGCCGAGTTCAGCATGGTCATGGACTGCAAGGGGAACCTGTATTCCTTCGGGTGCCCCGAGTACGGCCAGCTGGGTACGGCATTTGGGATCATTCCATGGGAATGGGATCACCCCGTGGGAGTGGGACTTGGGATCGTCCCATGGGAATGGGATCGCCCCATGGGAACCTGTATTCCTTCAAGTGTCCCAAGTATGGCCAGCTGGGTACGGGATTTGGGATCTATGGGATCACCCTGTGGGATCACCCCATGGGAATGGGATTTGGGATCGTCCCATGGGAATGGGATCACCCCATGGGAGCCTGTATTCCTTCGGGTGCCCCAAGTACAGCCAGCTGGGTACGGGATTTGGGATCTATGGGATCATCCCATGGGATCACCGCATGGGAACCTGTATTCCTTTGGGTGACCCGAGTACGGCCAGCTGGGTTCGGGATTTGGGATCCACGGGATCACCCCGTGGGAATGGGATCACCCCATAGTAATGGGACTTGGGATCATCCTGTGGGAATGGGATCACCCCATGGGATCACCCCATGGGAGCCTGTATTCCTTCGGGTGTCCCAAGTATGGCCAGCTGGGTATGGGATTTGGGATCTATGGGATTACCCCATGGGATCATCCCATGGGAATGGGATTTGGGATCATCCCATGGGAATCTCTATCCCTTCGGGTGGCTGGAGTACGGCCAGCTGGGTATGGGATTTGGGATCCATGGGATCACCCCATGGGAATGGGACGATCCCATGGGAACAGGATTTGGGACCATCCCATGGGAATGGGATCACCCTATGGGATCACCCCATGGGAACCTGTATTCCTTCAGGTGTCCCGAGTACAGCCAGCTGGGTGTGGGATTTGGGATCCATGGGATCATCCCATGGGAATGGGATTTGGGATCACCCCATGGGAACCTGTATTCCTTTGGGTGGCCGGAGTATGGCCAGCTGGGTATGGGATTTGGGATCATTCCATGGAATCATCCAGTGGGATTAGGGCTGGTTTGGGATCATCCCATGGGATTAGGGCTGGTTTGCGATCATCCCGTGGAGTGGGGGCAGTTTGGGATCATCCCATGGGATTGGGGTGGTTCGGGATGACTCCATGAGATCGGGGCAGTTCGGGATGACCCTGTGGGATCGGGGCAGTTCAGGATCACCCTGTGGGGTCAGGGCTGTTCAGGATCACCTCACTGGATTGGGGTGGTTCAGGATGACCCCGCAGGATGGGGCAGTTTGGGATCACCCTGTAGGATCGGGGCAGTTTGGGATCACCCTGCGGGATCGGGGCAGTTTGGGATCACCCTGCGGGATCAGGATGACCCTGCGGGATTGGGGCAGTTCGGGATCACCGTGCGGGATCGGGGCAGTTTGGGATGACCCTGTGGGATCGGGATCACTGTGCGGGATCGAGGCAGTTCAGGATGACCCTGTGGGATCGGGGCAGTTTGGGATCACCCTGTGGGATCGGGGCAGTTCGGGATGACCCTGCGGGATCGGGATGACCCTGCGGGATCGGGGCAGTTCAGGATGACCCTGCGGGATCGGGGCAGTTCAGGATGACCCTGCGGGATCGGGGCAGTTCAGGATGACCCTGCGGGATCGGGGCGGTTTGGGGTGACCCCATGGGATCAGGGCACTCCGGGATGACCCCGCAGGACGCTCAGGCTGGCTGTGCCCCGTTCCCGTTGCAGGCCACAATTCCGACGGGAAGTTCATCGCGCGGGCGCAGCGCATCGAGTACGACTGCGAGCTGCTGCCGCGGCGCGTGGCGCTGTTCGTGGAGCGCACCAAGGACGGGCAGGTGCTGCCCGTGCCCAACGTCGTGGTCAGGGACGTGGCCTGCGGGGCCAACCACACGGTACGGGAATGTGGGAATGTGGGATAATGGGATTGGGATATTGGGAATGGGTCAGGGACGTGGCCTGCAGGGCCAACCACACGGTACGGGAATGTGGGAATGTGGGATAATGGGAATGGGTCAGGCACGTGGCCTGCGGGGCCAACCACACGGTACGGGAATGTGGGAATGTGGGAATGTGGGATTGGGATAATGGGAATGGGTCAGGCACGTGGCCTGCGGGGCCAACCACACGGTACAGGAATGTGGGAATGTGGGAATGTGGGATTGGGATAATGGGAATGGGTCAGGGACATGGCCTGTGGGGCCAACCACACGGTACGGGAATGTGGGATCGGGATAATGGGATTGGGATAATGGGATTTGGGAATGGGAATGGATGCAGGAATGAGAGAGCAGGAATGGGACTGGGAGAAGGAGAATGGAAAGAAGGAGACAGGAACGGGAGAAGGCAGCTCTCAGCCCCTGCTCCCCCATCCCAGCTGGGGCTGCATTCCCAGGAATGTATTTTCCTGGGATTTGGGATTTGGGATCTCTGAAGCCCTGCTCCCTCCCTCCATCCCAGCTGGTGCTGGATTCCCAGAAGAGTGTCTTCTCCTGGGATTTGGGATCTGGGATTTGGGATCTCTGAGGCTGTTTTCCCTGTCTCCATCCCAGCTGGTGCTGGATTCCCAGAAGTGCGTGTTCTCCTGGGACTTGGGGTTTGGGATTTGGGATCTCTGAGGCTGTTTTCCCTGTCACAGCTGGTGCTGGATTCCCAGAATTGTGTCTTTTTCTGGGGTTTGGGATTTGAGGTTTGGGGTTTGGGATCTGGGATCTCTGAGGCTGTTTTCCCCATCCCAGCTGGTGCTGGATTCCCAGAAGCGCCTGTTCTCCTGGGGTTTGGGATCTGGGATTTGGGATCTCTGAGGCTGTTTTCCTCGTCCCAGCTGGTGCTGGATTCCCAGAAGCGCGTGTTCTCCTGGCGTTTGGGATTTGGGATCTCTGAGGCTGTTTTCCCCGTCCCAGCTGGTGCTGGATTCCCAGAAGCGCGTGTTCTCCTGGCGTTTGGGGTTTGGGATCTGGGGTTTGGGATTTGGGATCTCTGAGGCTGTTTTCCTGTCCCAGCTGGTGCTGGATTCCCAGAAGCGCGTGTTCTCCTGGGGTTTGGGATCTGGGATTTGGGATCTCTGAGGCTGTTTTCCTGTCCCAGCTGGTGCTGGATTCCCAGAAGCGCGTGTTCTCCTGGGGTTTGGGATCTGGGATTTGGGATCTCTGAGGCTGTTTTCCCCGTCCCAGCTGGTGCTGGATTCCCAGAAGCGCGTGTTCTCCTGGGGTTTGGGATCTGGGATTTGGGATCTCTGAGGCTGTTTTCCTGTCCCAGCTGGTGCTGGATTCCCAGAAGCGCGTGTTCTCCTGGGGCTTTGGTGGCTACGGGCGCCTGGGCCACGCGGAGCAGAAGGACGAGATGGTTCCCAGGCTGGTGAAGCTCTTCGACTTCCCGGGACGCGGCGCCGCCCAGATCTACGCGGGATACACCTGCTCCTTCGCCGTCAGCGAGACCGGTGGGACACGGGTCTGGGAATGCCGGGGGGTGGCAGCGAGATGGGTGGGATACGGGATACGGGATCTGGGAATGCTGCGGGGGATGGTGGTGAGACGGGTGGGATACGGGATACGGGATCTGGGAATGCTGTGGGGAATGGCAGTGAGACAGGTGGTGTTTGGGATACGGGATCTGGGAATGCTGTGGGGGATGGCGGTGAGATGGGTGGGATACGGGATTTGGGATATGGGAATGCCGAGGGGGAATGGCAGTGAGATGGGTGGGATACGGGATCTGGGATCTGGGAATGCCAGGGGGGTGGCAGTGAGGTGGGTGGGATATGGGATTTGGGATATGGGAATGCTGCAGGGGATAGCAGTGAGATGGGTGGGATTTGAGATTTGGGAATGCTGGGGAGGATGGCAGTGAGATGAGTGGGATTTGGGATAGGGGATTTGGGAATGCTGTGGGGGATGGCAGCGAGATGGGTGGGATTTGGGATCTGGGATATGGGAATGCTGGGGAGGAATGGCAGTGAGATGGGTGGGATTTGGGATACGGGATTTGGGATCTGGGAATGCCGGGGGGATGGCAGTGAGATGGGTGGGATACGGGATTTGGGAAGGCTGCAGGGGATGGCAGCGAGATGGGTGGGATATGGGATTTGGGATTTGGGAATGCTGCAGGGGATAGCAGTGAGATGGGTGGGATTTGAGATTTGGGAAGGCTGGGGAGGATGGCAGCGAAATGGGTGGGATACGGGATTTGGGATATGGGAATGCCGGGGGGATGGCAGTGGGATGGGTGGGATATGGGATCTGGGATATGGGAATGCTGCGGGAGCATGAGACGGGTGGGGTTTGGGATACGGGATATGGGAATGCTGCGGGGGATAGCAGTGAGATGGGGGGGATTTGAGATTTGGGAATGCTGGGGAGGATGGCAGTGAGATGGGTGGGATTTGGGATAGGGGATAATGGGAATGCTGTGGGGGATGGCAGCGAGATGGGTGGGATACGGGATTTGGGATACGGGAATGCCAGGGGGATGGCAGTGAGATGGGTGGGATTCAGGATTTGGAATTCAGGATTTGGGAATGCCGGGCGTGATGGCAGCGAGATGGATGGGATACGGGATTTGGGACTTGGGAATTCTGGGAGGGATGGCAGCGAGACAGATGGGATTCAGGATTTGGGAATGCTGGGGGTGATGGCAGCGAGATGGGTGGGATTTAGGATATGGGATTTGGGAATGCTGGGGGGGATGGCAGTGAGACGGGTGGGGATCTGGGATTTGGGAGTGCTAAGGGGAGATGGCAGGAAGATGGGTGGGAATGCAGGGTCTGGGATTTGGGAATGCTGGGGGAGATGGCAGCGGGACAGTTGGATTTCCAGGATCCCAGCATTTGGGAATGCCAGGGAAGCCTTCAGCAGGACAGGTGGGAACTGGGATTTGGGATTTGGGAATGCTGGGGGAGATGGCAGTGGGACAGATGGGAATTCGGGATCTGGGATTTGGGAATGCTGGGGGGGCTGTCAGTGAGACAGGTGGGAATTTGGGATTTGGGAATGCTGGGGGACAGCTGTCAGTGGGACAAGTGGGATTCCCAGGATCCCAGGATTTGGGAATGCTGAGGGAGACAGGTGGGAATGCCAGCCAGGATCGTGGGATTTGGGAATGCTGGGAGAAGGGTGGACTGACAGGTGGGATTCCAGGGATGCAGGATTCAGGAATGCTGGGCAGGCTGTGGGATTCCCAGGATCCTGAGATCTGGGAATGCCAGGGGAGCTGTGGCCTGACAGCTGGGATCCCAGGGATCTCAGGATTTGGGAATTCTGGGGGGAGCTGTTACCTGACAGGTGGGATTCCCAGGATTTGGGCATTCTGGGATCTGTACCCAGACAGGTGGGATTCTTGGGATCCCTGACAGTTGGGATTCCTGGGATTTGGGAATTCCGGGCTCCCTTGCAGGTGGATTGTTCTTCTGGGGCGCCACCAACACCTCCCGGGAATCCACCATGTACCCCAAGGCCGTGCAGGATCTGTGCGGGTGGAAGATCCGCAGCCTGGCCTGCGGGTGAGCGCTGTCCCGGGAATTCCCGACCCCAGTCCCGGGATTTGGGGCCCTGGGACACTCAGGGATCAGGGATTGCCTCCCTTGCAGGAAGAGCTCCGTCATCGTGGCGGCCGACGAGAGCACCATCAGCTGGGGGCCCTCGCCCACCTTCGGGGAGCTGGTACTGAATGACACCCCAAAAAAACCCCAAATAAACCCCAAATGACACCCCAAATAAACCCCAAATGACACCCCAAAAACCCCAAATAAAACCCCAAAAACACCAACCTCTGACACCCCAAACCCACTGTCAGCTGGGGACCCTCACCCACCTTCAGGGAGCTGGTACCGAATGACACCCCAGAAAAGCCCCAAATAAACCCCAAATGACACCCCAAATAAAACCCGAAATCCCCCAAACTGACACCCCAAACCCACTGTCAGCTGGGGGCCCTCACCCAGCTTTGGGGAGCTGGTACTGAGTGACACCGCTAATAAAACCCCAAAAAACCCCAAATAAAACCCCAAAACCCCCAGCCTCTGACACCCCAAACTCACCGTCAGCTGGGGGCCCTCACCTGCCTTCAGGGAGCTGGTACTGAATAACACCCCTAATAAAACCCCAAATGACACCCAAAAAACCCCAAATGCCCTTAATACTCCAAATCCCCCAAACTGACACCCCAAACCCACTGTCAGCTGGGGCCCTTGCCCACCCTCAGGGACCTGGTACTGAATGACACCCCTAATAAAACCCCAAATGACACCCCAAAAACCCCAACCTCTGACACCCCAAACCCACCGTCAGCTGGGGGCCCTCACTCACCTTTAGGGAGCTGGTACCGACACCTAAAAAACCCCAAATAAAACCCTAAATACCCCAAGGATCCCCAAACTGACACCCCAAATCCCCCAAACTGGCACCCCAAACCCACCATCAGCTGGGGACCCTCACCCCCTTCAGGGACCTGATACTGAATGATACACCAAAAAAACCCAAATAAAACCCCAAATAACACCCCAAATCTCCCAAACTGACACCCTAAACTCACCATCAGCTGAGTGCCCTCACCCACCTTTGGTGAGCTGGTATCGAATGACACCCCAAAAAAACCCCAAATGACATCCCAAAAACCCCAAACTGACACCCCAAACTCACCGTTAGCTGCGGGCCCTCACCCACCTTTAGGGAGCTGGTACCAACACCCCAAAAACCCAAATAAAACCCCAAATCTCCCAAAGTGATACCCTTAATACCCCAAGGAGGCCCAAACTGACACCCCAAACCCACCGTCAGCTGGGGACCCTCATCCACCTTTGGTGAGTGGGTATTGAATGACACCCCAAGTAAAACCCCAAAAGACACCCCAAAAACTCCAAATGACAGCCCAAATAAACCCCAAATAAAACCCCAAATCCCCCAAACTGGCACCCCAAACCCACCATCAGCTGAGGGCCCTCGCCCACCTTCAGGGAGCTGGTACTGAGTGACACCCCTAATAAAACCCCAAATGACACCCCAAAAACCCCAAACCCACCATCAGTTGGGGGCCCTCACCCACCTTCAGGGAGCTGGTACCAACACCCCAAAACCCCAAAATGACACCCTAAATCCCCCAAACAGTCACCTCAAATACCCCTGGGAACCCAGACGGACACCCCAAATCCCCTCAAACCCTGGGGCCCGGCCCCTCTGCCCCACTGAGTGTTCCCTGTCCATGGGGTGTTCCCACAGGGATATGGGGACCACAAATCCCCCAAAGGAACACCCCAAAACCCCAAATCCTCCAACCCCCGGGGCCTTACTGAGCATTCCTGTCCATGGGATGTTCCCACAGGGATATGGGGACCACAAACCCAAATCCCCCAAACCCCACTGAGTGTTCCCTGTCCATGGGGTGTTCCCACAGGGATATGGGGACCACAAACCCAAATCGTCCACGGCGGCGCAGGAGGTGAAAACCCTGGATGGGATCTACACCGAGCAGGTGAGGGGACCCCACAGCGCTTGGGGATGCACAGGGGGGCTCATCCCATCTGTGGGGTGAGGGAAGGGACATACAGGGAATCATTTGGGGTGGCTGAGGCTGTGTGAGCTCATCACGCCTGTGGGGTGAGGGAGGGAGCACCTGGATCCCCCTAAAATGAACAGGGGCACTGAGACCCTACACAGCTCATCCCACCTGTGGGGTGAGGGAGGGGACATGCAGGGGAACATTTGGGGTGGCTGAGGCTGTGTGAGTTCATCACCCCCATGGGGTGGTGGAGAGGGGCACCTGCATTCCCCTCAAATAATTTGGGGTGGCTGAGGCCATGCCCAGCTCATCTCACCTGTGGGTCCCTTCCCTAAAATGAACAGGGACGCTGAGACCCTACACAGCTCATCTCACCTGTGGGGCCCTTCCCCTAAAATGAACGGGGACACTGAGACCCTACACAGCTCATCCCACCTGTGGGGTGATGCAGGGAGCACACCAGGGGCCCTTCCCTAAAATGAACGGGGACACTGAGACCCTACACAGCTCACCCCACCTGTGGGGCCCTTCCCTAAAATGAACGGGGACACTGAGACCCTACACAGCTCACCCCACCTGTGGGGCCCTTCCCCTAAAATGAACGGGGACACTGAGACCCTACACAGCTCATCCCGTCTGTGGGGCCCTTCCCTAAAATGAACGGGGACACTGAGGCCATGCACAGCTCATCCCACCTGTGGGGTGAGGGAGGGAGCACCTGGATCCCCCTAAAATAAACAGGGGGGGCTCATGGCACACATGGGGGTGATGGAGAGAGGATACAGGGGGTCATTCCCTAAAATAATTTGGGGTGGCTGAGGCTGTGTGAGTTCATCACCCCCATGGGGTGGTGGAGAGGGGCACCTGCATTCCCCTCAAATAATTTGGGGTGGCTGAGGCCGTGCCCAGCTCATCAGACCCCTGGGGTGAGGGAGGGGCACATGGGGGCTGTTCCCTAAATGAACAAGGTGCTGAGGCCTTGAACAAATCATGGCACCCATGGATGAGGGAGGGGGCACCTATGGGGGCCTCCCCTAAAACAATTTGGGGTGGCTGAGACTCCACACAGCTCGTCACACCCCTGGGGACCCTCCCCTTGGATAAACCCAGAGGCTGAGGCCGTGCCCAACTCAGGACACTCGTGGGGTGGTGGAGAGAGGGCACGTGAGGGCTGTTCTCTAAATTAAACAGGGAAACTGAGGCCATTCCCTAAAAAAACAGGGAAATTGAGGCTGTGCACAGCTCATCACATCCATGGGGTCACGGAGAGGGCACATGGGGCCATTCCCTGAAATAAACAGAGAAACTGGGGCCATTCCCTAAAATAAACAGGGAAACTGGGGCCATTCCCTAAAATAAACAGGGAAACTGGGGCCATACACAACTCATCACATCCATGGGGTCATGGAGAGGGCACATGGAGCTGTTCCCTAAAATAAACAGGGAAAATGAAGCCGTGCCCAGCTCGTGACACCCATGGGGCCCTCCCCTAAAACAAACAGGGCAGTGAGGCTGTACCCAGCCCATCACACCTGTGGGGTGATGCAGGGAGGGCGCCAGGAGCTGTTCCCTAAAATAAACGGGGAATAAACTGAGGCTGTGCACAACTCATCACATCCATGGGGCCCTCCCCTAAAACAAACACGGAAACTGAGGCCGTGCACAGCTCGTGACACCCATGGGTGCTGTGTGTGAATCCCCTTTAAATAAACCCAGGCCATGCACAACTCATGGCACCGGGGTCCATTCCCTGAAATAAACAGGGACACTGGGGCCGTGCCCAGCCCATCACACCGGGGTCCATTCCCTGAAATAAACGGGGACACTGGGGCTGTGCCCAGCCCATCACACCGGGGTCCATTCCCTGAAATAAACAGGGACACTGGGGCCATGCCCAGCCTGTGACTCCCGTGGGTGCCCTGCAGGGGGTGCAGGGCCCTTCCCTAAAACTCCCTTGGGATGCTCCAGCCCATCCTGGATCCCAGCAGGCGGGAGGGATCCCTGGGAAGGCTCCGGGTCCCCTCAGCTCCCCTTTCCCTTTTCCATGGGCAATGTCCACTCCTGGGTGACCCCAGTTCCATTCCCAGTTCCACGGCGCTCCCACTCCCAGCCGCCCCATTCCCAGTTCCCTGGGCTATTCCCATTCCCAGCAGATCCATTCCCATTCCAGGTGGCCTTGGGCTATTTCCAGCTGACCCTTTCCCATTCCCATTCCAGGTGGCCTGGCCATGGGCTATTCCCATTCCCAGGTGACCCATTCCAGGTGGCCATGGGCTATTCCCACTCCTATTCCTGTTCCTGACCCATTCCCATTCCTGCTCCCATTCCCGTTCCAGGTGGCCATGGGCTATTCCCATTCCCAGGTGACCCATTCCCATTCCCGTTCCAGGTGGCCATGGCCTATTCCCACTCCCATTCCTGCTCCCTTTCCCATTCCAGGTGGCCTGGCCATGGGCTATTCCCATTCCCAGGTGACCCATTCCCATTCCTGTTCCCATTCCCATTCCTGTTCCAGGTGGCCATGGGTTATTCCCAATCCCATTCCTGTTCCCTTTCCCGTTCCAGGTGGCCATGGGCTATTCCCATTCCCAGCTGACCCATTCCCATTCCCATTCCAGGTGGCCATGGGCTATTCCCATTCCCAGCTGACCCATTCCCATTCCTGCTCCCATTCCCGTTCCAGGTGGCCATGGGCTATTCCCACTCTCTGGTGATCGCCCGGGACGAGTCGGAGGCGGAGCAGGAGAAGCTGCGGAAGCTCCCGGAGTACAACCCCCGCACCCTCTGAGGGGCCCCGATCCCGATCCCGATCCCAATCCCGCTTCTCCATCCCGCCCGCCGTGCTCCCTCCCCGCTCCCGCACTCCCAGCCCTCGGGGGGGTCATTCCCACCCCCACTCCCGGCTTTTGGAATTCCCGACCGCAGCCGGGCCTTCCGGCACGTCCCGCCCCGGGTTTTGTAGGGTCTGGCCTTGAATTATTTTTTATTTTATTTGTATTTTTCCGCAGCTTTTTTTTACTGTTTCCCATTTTTCCAGCCCCGAATCTCTGCAGCTGCCGGCTCGGGATAATTTTGGGGATCTGATCCCAGCTTGGGATCCCTTTAGGGATCTGGGATCCCTAAAGAGCAGCTGCCAACACCTGGTTTTCCCCCTATATTCCCATGTTTTTTCCCAATATTCCCATTTTTTTGCTGGTTTTCCCTACTCTGGGTGCTACAGTTTTTGGGATTTCCCCCCTCCCACCCCTCCAGCATCCGCAGGGATCCCGGATCCCATCCCAGCAGCATTCCCGGGCTCCCCACCCTCACCCACCCCGGGGACATCTCAGGGATCATGAGGGGAGTCCCAAAGGAATTTTTTTCCCGGGAATTCGGGGTTTTTTTCCTTCTGGCGGATGGTTTGGCCCGGGATCAGCCGGAATTCCCACATTCCCAGTTCCCTCCGTGCCAGGTCACTGTGCTGGAATCTCGAGGTGCCTTCAGGAGCAGAGCCTGGCTCTGCCCCGCGCCATTCCCGCTCCCTTCGGGCCGTTTTTAGGGATTCTCCTGGATTTTTCCATGGATTTTTGCTCCTTCCCATCTCCCCCGGGGCGGCGCTCGGGGAGTTTGCAGTAAAAAAAAATGGGTTTTGGTCAATTTTTGGGATCGGGGGTCGTTTTCCAGGGGGTTTGGAGAGGGGAGATCCCGGCCGGGGGGAGCAGCCGGCAGGAAAATCCCAAATCCTGCTTTTTTAGCAGTGTTTAGGATTTGGGGGTGGAAATCGCCAAAACCCCACTTGGAGTCCCAAAAGCTGTGGGCTGTGGAGGTCATTCCTACATTCCAGAGGGGCAATTCCCACATTCCCAGGGAATTCCCAGATTTGGGAAGGATCCAGGAGGCTCATTCCTGCATTCCCGGGGAATTCTCAGCTCAGGAAGGATCCTCAGGGGTCATTCCCAAGGGGTCATTCCCAGGGAATTCCCAGGTTCAGGTAGGATCTGGGGGTGCCATTCCCACATTCCTGAGAGTCATTCCCACATTCCTATGGGGCCATTCCCACATTCCTGGGGAATTCCCAGCTCGGGAAGGCTCCAGGAGGGGCCGGGGGAGCTGCTGGACCCAGGCCAGAGGAGGCTCCAGGGGGATCAGGGGGATGGAGCAGCTCTGCTGGGAGAGCTGGGAATGCTCACCTGGAGAGGAGAAGCTCCAGGGAGAGCTCAGAGCCATTCCAGGGCCTGAAGGGGCTCCAGGAGAGCTGGAGAGGGACTGGGGACAGGGGATGGAGGGACAGGACACAGGGAATGGCTTCAGCCTGAAGAGGGACAGTTTGTATTGGGATGTTTGGGATAAATCTTTCCCTGAGAGGATGGGAAGCGGCTGGGATGGAATTCCCAGAGCAGCTGTGGCTGCCCTTGGATCCCTGGAGGTGCCCAAGGCCAGGCTGGACACTGGGACTTGGAGTCACCTGGGACAGTGGGAGGTGTCCCTGCCCCTGGGAATGGATGAGCTTGAGGGTCCCTCTATTCCAAGATTCCGTAATTCCCTGATCCCACGTGGATTTTGGCACCGGGATAGCGGTTCCAGAGCCCCACCCCATTCCCCACCAGTTTAACCAGTCCAGCGTTCTCCCAGTGCCAGGAGAGCCGCGCAGAGCGGCCGCAGCCCGGATTTATTTCCACCACCGAAGGCACTTGGCAGGGACAGGGCGGGGACTGGGACAGGAGGGGACACGGAGGGGACACGGAGCCACCTCAGGGCACCACGTGCCACCACTTGAAGGCGAAGGGCTTGCGGCGCACGTTGGTGCCGCAGTGAACCTCGCCCAGCAGGACGTGGTAGGAGAAGAAGTCGTCGATGAAGGTGCAGGAGAGGCCCAGCGGCTCCAGCAGCTCCCGCACGCGCTGCTCCAGGCAGCAGCGCCCGCCCACCACGGGCCCGAAGGGCTTGGGGATGCCCAGGTGCCGGCCCAGCACCAGCATGTTCACCTGGAGCAGCACGGGGATCCAGCAGGGAGCGGCCAGGGACGCCCCCATCCCATCGGGGCACATCCCAACCCCATCCGGGCACATCCCGGCCCCAATCCCATCAGGGAACATCCCAACCCCATCCGGGCACATCCCGGCCCCATCCGGGCACATCCCGGCCCCAATCCCATCAGGGGACATCCCAACCCCATCCGGGCACATCCCGGCCCCAATCCCATCAGGGAACATCCCTACCCCATCCGGGCACATCCCAACCCCATCCAGGCACATCCCAGCCCCATCGGGGCACATCCCAACCCCATCCGGGCACACCCCAGCCCCAATCCCATCAGGGGACATCCCAACCTCATCCGGGCACATCCCAGCCCCAATCCCATCAGGGATCATCCCAACCCCATCCGGGCACATCCCGGCCCCAATCCCATCAGGGAACATCCCAACCCCATCCGGGCACATCCCGGCCCCAATCCCATCAGGGCATATCCCAATCCCATCAGGGCACACCCCGGCCCCGATCCATCAGGGGACATTCTGGCCCCAATCCCATCCGGGCACATCCTGATCCCATCAGGGCACATCCCAGCCCCGGGACATCCCGGCCCTGATCCCACCCTGGGGAAACCTCGATCCCATCAGAGAACATCCCAGCCCCAATCCTGGCTCGGGGACATCCCAACCTGACCCCAACCCTGATCCCATCAGGGAACATCCCGGCCCTGATCCCGACCCCAGTCCCACCCCAGGGAGCGTCCCAGCCCAGGAAATCCCCAATCCCATCAGGGAACATCCCGGCCCCGATCCAGACCCCGATCCCACCAGGGAACATTCCAGCCCCAACCCTGGCCCCGATCCCATCAGGGAATATCCCGATCCCGGCCTGGGGAGGTCAGGGGTGCCGCTACCATGTCCGGGAAGAAGGCCTCAGCGTCCGAGTCGGCGTTGCTCTGGAAGAGCTGCGGGATGTCCAGGATGTCCGGCTCGGCCAGGCCCAGCGAGCGCTTCAGGATGTCCCGGTTCCAGCTGATGCAGCTCTGGGAGCCACCAGGGAGGGAGGGTCAGCGGGAGAGGGACAGCAGGATGGGGAGATGGAGGGACAAAAGGATGGAGAAATGGAGGGACAAAGTGGGGGAAAAGGGATGGAGGAACAAGGAGATGGACAATGGGATGGAAGGACAAGGAGATGGACATTGGGATAGGGAGATGGAGGGAGGAAGGCACGGGGAGAGAGGGATGGGGAGATGGAGGGACAAAGGGAGGGAAAGAGGGACAGAGGGATGGACGTCAGGATGGGCAGGCGGCTGGAGGGAGGGATGGAAGTGTGGGCAGAGAGGTGGATGAATGGAGGGATGGAGGGATGGATGGATCCATGGATGGATCCATGGAGGGATCCATGGAGGGATGGATGGATGGATGGATGGATGGATGGATGGATGGATGGATGGATGGATGGATGGATGGATGGATGGATGGATGGATGGATAGATCCATGGAGGGATGGATCCATGGATGGATGGATGGATGGATGGATGGATGGATGGATAGATCCATGGAGGGATGGATCCATGGATGGATGGATGGATGGATGGATGGATAGATCCATGGATGGATGGATGGATGGAGGGATGGATGGATGGATGGGGGATGGATGGATGGATGGATGGATGGATGGATGGATGGATGGATGGATGGATGGATGGGGGATGGATGGATGGATGGATGGATGGATGGATGGATGGATGGATGGATGGATGGATGGAGGGATGGATGGATGGAGGGATGGATCCATAGAGGGAGGGATGGATGGAAGGTTGGACAGAGAGAGAAATGGACGCAAGGAGGGACAGAGCAGTGGGGAGATGGATGGAGAGGAGGGTGGTGATGGAGGATGGGTGGAGGGATGGAAGGGAGGAAAGAGGTTTGGGGGACACGGAGGGAGCGATGGTTTGGAGCCTCCTGCTCCCCATCCTCACCTGGGCGTAGTCATTGAACTTGCGGAGCTCGTCGTCAGCCAGGATCTCGTTTATGGTCGGCTTGGGCACCCTGTCCAGCCCTGCCGAGAGGGAGCCAGGCTGGAATTCTGCCCCAGCTCAGCCAGGCTCAGACTCCAGCTCTGACCCCAGAGCTCCATCCCAACCCAGCAATCCAACCCCTGCAGCTTTTATTAATTAATTAATTAATTAATCAATTCTGCTCCGTTCTGCCCCCACATCCCAGCCGGCTTTCCCCCATCACATTTTGCAGGAAAAAGGGGACTCAAACCCACGGATCCCCATTGCCCGTCCTGCCCTACCCTGGAACATCACGGCCTCGCCGAACCCCTCCTCCTGCTTCTCCTTCAGGAGCTGGTAGCAGGCGCTGGGGCTGGCCAGGAGCAGCCGGAATCCCTGCGCGGGAGGAAGAGGAAGAGGAGGAGGTTGGGGAAGGCTCTGAGGGTCTCATCCCACTTTTTCCCACTCCCGGGACCCGTTACCTTCCGGTCGGGCGCGGGGACGAAGCTCAGGAACTCATCCACGTGCCCGACATTGAGCCAGTCCGAGAAGAGCTCCACGGGCGCCTGCACCTTCTGGGCCACCAGGAAATCCCGCACGGCCTTGGCCATCCTGCGGCCGCCCACCCTGGGGGAGCGCCGCGGGTTAGGGCGAGGCTCCGCTCGGAACCGACCCCAAACGGGGCTGGGAAATCCTGGGTTTGGGGTTTTCCCTGATCTGCTTGGAGCCGACCCCAAACGGGGCCAGGAAATCCTGGTTTTGAGGTTTTCCTGCTCCGCTCAGAGCCAACCCCAAATAGGGCTGGGAAATCCTGGTTATGGGGTTTTCCTGATCCTCTTGGAGCTGACCCCAAACAGGGCTGGGAAATCCTGGGTTTGGGGTTTTCCTGCTCCGCTCGGAGCTGACCCCAAACGGGGCCGGTGTTGTGGTGTGATGTGACAGCCTGTCTCAGCCATCCCGGTTCCTTCCCCAGGTGTGCCAATCACCTCTCCCTTCCTCCCCCTTCCCCTCCCTTGCCCCCTTGCTGAGCGCTGTCCGTCAATCCTGGCATTCCAGCAAGGTCGTGGTGTGATTGGCAGGGTTCAAAAGATGCCCCTCAGCCCTGGGGGACATTGGGCCATGCAGGTGTCATTTGTCCCCTGAGCCTTTCCCCCCTCACCCGGCTGGTGGGATCCCTGCCCCTTCCCCCCCCCTCTCCCCGGGGTTAAAAGACGCAGAACCAGGCCGGGAGATCCCGGGTTTGGGGTTTGTCCTGCTCCCGGCTCACCTGGGGAAGCTGCTGCCGATCAGGATGCGCCCCAAGGGGTACTCCTTGCCCTGCACCGTCACGGGCGGGCTCACCTCCAAATTCCCGAAGGAATCCAGGCTGGAACTGCCCTCTGGAGCCTGCCGGGCCACGTAGCCAAAATCAGGGCCCTGGGTGGTGGGAAAATGGGAGAAAGTGGTTAAAAAAATGCAGCTGTCAGCACTAAATCCTCTATGCTGGAGCATCCCACCCCAAAAATGCAGGAGATAAAGGGATTTATCCGTTTTTAAAGGGATTTATCCCAGTTTTTCGGGGATTTATCCCAGGTTTTGAAGGGATTTTTCCTAGGTTGTAGGGGATTTATCCCAGTTTTTCAAGGGATTTATCCCAGTTTTTAGGGGATTTATCCCAGGTTTTGAAGGGATTTTTCCTAGGTTTTAGGGGATTTATCCCAGTTTTTTAAGGGATTTATCCCAGTTTTTAGGGCATTTATCCCAATTTCTAGGGGATTTATCCCGGTTACTAAAGGCATCTATCCCAGTTTTTTAGGGGATTTATCCCAGTTTTTTAGGGGATTTATCCCAGGTTTTGAAGGGATTTTTCCTAGTTTTTAGGGGATTTATCCCAGTTTTAGGGGATTTATCCCAGTTTTTAAAGGGATCTATCCCAGTTTTTAGGGGATTTATCCCATTTTTTAAAGGGATTTATCCCAGTTTTTAGGGGGTTGCCAAGCTGGGCAAGGCAGGAGGAAGGGGCTGGATACCAGGATGCTCCTGACGGGAAAATCCTTCAGGCCACGGTCCCGGGGCGAGTCGAAGACCACGGGGAGGGTCTTGTGGGGGGCTTGGATGTAGCCGAACTCCACCTCATCCTGGAGGAGGGATGGAGAATTTTGGGACCCCTCCCAGCACTGCTGCAGCGAGGAGGGGCCGGGCAGACCCTGCTCCCACCTGGATCCAGCGGTCCTGCTGGTTCTGCGGCGCCGGGCACACGGTCAGCGGCACCTGCGCCCGCTCAGCCAGCGCGCCCACGGCCGCCACAAACTCCTCGTTCTTGTCCACGCTGGGGGCAAAACGGGAAAATCGGGATTTGGGAGTGGATCCGGCGGCGGGAAGGGGGGGAGCACCCAGCAGCACCCACCTGCAGACAAAGACCTCGAGCGGCGCCGCCGTGTTGGGCGTCATGATCCAGGGAGCCACGCGGAACACCACGGTGTCCGTGAAGATCGGAGACTGGAGGCCCTGGGGTGGTGGGGATGGAGTTTGGGATCTGACCCCGCTGTCCCAACCCACCCTGGGATGGCAGGGACGGAGTTTGGGATCTGTCCCCGTTGTCCCACCCCTCCTGGCAAGGTGGGGATGGAGTTTGGGATCTGTCCTCCCCGTCCCAACCCACCTTGGGATGGCAGGAATGGAGTTTGGGATCTGTCCCCACTGTGCCATTCCCTCCTGGGGAGGAAAACTTGAGGGAAAAGTGGGGGAATGGGAGTTCTGGGTGGTGGTAGAAAGGCAAAACTGAGGGGAAATTTGGGGTTCTGGGATGGTGGGGATGGAGTTTGGGATCTGTCCCCATTGTCCCACCCCCCAGCATGGCGGGGATGGAGTTTTGGATCTGTCCCTGCTGTCCAAGCCCCCCCAGGGAGGAAAAACTGAGGGAAAAATGGGAAAAAGGGGGTTCTGGGATGGCAGGGATGGAGTTTGGGGTCTGTCCCCGCTGTTCCAGCCCCCTCAGGGTGGAAAACTTGAGGGAAAAGTGGGAGAATGGGAGTTCTGGGTGGTGGTAGAAAGGGAAAATTGAGGGGGAAAATGGGAAAATGGGGGTTCTGGGATGGTGGGGATGGAGTTTGGGATCTGTCCCCGCTGTCCCACCCCAGCCAGACCTTCTCAGGGCTCTCGAGCAGGGTGACGTGCAGGGACACGAGGCCCGAGAAGGCCACGTCGGGGAAGGCCAGGCCCTCCACGTAGAAGACGCTCTCGTGCTGGTGCCGGCTGGGCCGCACGGTGTAGGCCAGCTTGGAGCCCCCCAGGACGGGCTTGAACATCTCCAGCTCCACATGGTCTGCGGGACACGGACACCTCAAAGCCAAACCCCAGCCCCGTTCCCACAGCGCTCCCCCTTGGTCCCTAAAGCCGCCCCAAACCCCGCCTGGATCAGCTCAACCGCGCCCGGGGCGTTGGAGAAGCAGCGCAAGGATTTGGGGTTGATCCCGGTGAGCAGAGAGGTCTGTGTGCCCAAATTCCCCCAAATTCCCCCAAATTCCCCCAAACTCCCCCAAATTCCCCCAAATCCCCCCAAATCCGGGCACTCACTGCCCCCGTAGAAAACCCTGATCTTGTCGGCGTCGCCGAAGTCCAGGTGCAGCAGCAGGCGGTGCCCGGCGAAGGTGGCGCAGGGCCCGCGCGTCCTCAGCACCAACTGCGCCATGTCCTGCAGGTCTGGGGAACCACCACGGCTCAGGGAAAATTGGGGGGAAAAGGGAAAATTGGGGGGAAAAGGGAAAACCAGGGAAAAGGGGAAAACTGAGGGAGAAGGGGGAAGCCAGGGGGGAACCCAAGGAGAAGGGGAAAACTGAAGGAGAAGGGGAAAATCGAAGGGAAAGGGGAAAATTGAGAGAAAAGAGGGAGAAACTGAGGGAAAAGGGAAAATTGGGGGAAAAAGGGAAAACCTGGGGAAAAGGGGGAAACCGAGGGGAAAGGGGGAAACCAGGGGAAAACTGAGGGAAACCGAGGGGAAAAGGGAAACCCAGGGGAAAACTGAGGGAGAAGGAGGAAACCCAGGGATAAGTGGAAAACTGAGGGAGAAGGGGAAAACTGAAGGAAAAGAGAGAAACTGAGGGAAAAGGGGGAAGCTGGGGGAAAAGGGGGAAACTGAGGGAAAAGGGGAAAATTGGGGGGAAAGAGGAGGAAAGGTGGAAATTGAGGGAAAAGGGGGAAACTGAGGGAAAAGGGAAAAAACTGAGGGAAAAGGGAAAACCAGGGGAAAAGGAGGAAACTGAGGGAAAAGGGGGAAACTCAGGGAAAAGGGAAACAGAAAAGGAGGAAACTGAGGGAAGAGGGAAAAATTGGGGGAAAAGGGTGAAACCAGGGTAAAAGGAGGGAACTGAGGGAAAAGGGGGAAACTGAAGAGAAAGGGTAAAACTGAGGGGAAAGAGGGAAAATTGGGGGAAAATTGGGAAACTCAGAGAGAAAGGGAAAACCAGGGGAAAAGAAGGAAACTCAGGGAGAAGGGGAAAGTCGAGGGAAAAGGGGGAAAACTAGGGGAGAAGTGGGAAAATTAGGGGTTCTGGCCTGGGGTAAGGAGAGAAAACTGAGGGAGAAGTGAGAGAAAATTGAGGGAAAAGTGGGAGAATGGGGGTCCTGGGCTGTGGCAGGGAGGGAAAATTGAGGGGAAAGTGGGAAAGTGGCAGGTTCTGGGCTGTGGAAGAAAGGGGAAATTGAGGGTAAAGTGGGAAAATTTGGGCTCTGGCTGCGTTAGGAATGGAAAATTGAGGAGAAATTGGGAAAATTCAGGGAAAAGGGAGGGAAAACTCAGGGAAAAGTGGGAAAGGGGAGGGAAAAGCGGGAGACGGGGGCTCGGGGCTGTCGGGACCGTTGTAGGAGCGCACGGCGCTGTCCTCGTTGTCCAGGCCCTCGGCGCCGGGGTCGTCGCGGTCGCAGTTGACGAGGAGCACGGCCCCGTGGCCATCGGGGCCCCACGTCCAGCTGGCCTGGGGGACACGGAGCAGGGCCGGCTCAGTCAGGAATCCCCAATCCCATCAGGGTCTGGGGGGTCAGCTGGGAATTCCCAATCCCATCAGAGTCTGGGGTTTAGCCAGGAATCCCCAGTCCCATCAGGGTCTGGGGGCTCATCCAGGAATCCCCAATCCTATCGGGATCTGGTGGTCAGCTGGGAATTCCCAATCCCATCAGGATCTGGGGTTTAGCCAGGAATCCCCAATCCCATCAGAGTCTCGGGGCTCATCCAGGAATCCCCAATCCCTTTGGGATCTGGGGGTCAGCTGGGAATTCCCAATCCCATTTGGATCTGGGGCTCAGCCAATTCCCAATCCCATCAGGGTCTGGGGCTCAGCCAGGAATTCCCAATCCCATTGAGATCTGAGTTTCAGCTGAGAATTCCCAATCTCATTGGGGCCTGGGGGCTCATCCAGAAATTCCCAATCCCATCGGGGCCTGGGGGCTCATCCAGGAATTCCCAATCCCATCAGGGTCTGGGAGTCAGCTGGGAATTCCCAATCCCATTGGGATCTGAGCTTCAGCTGAGAATTCCCAATCCCATGAGGGCCCAGGGGCTCAGGGCCTGGGGCTCAGCCATGAATTCCCAATCCCATTGGGGTTTGAGGCTCATCCAGGAATTCCCAATCCCGCGGTGTTCCCGGCCCCTCTGGATACCTTGTCCAGCAGCGTCCGGCTCACGGCCCCGCTGCGGGTGACGTCAGCGTCCAGTGACACCTCTGTGGGACAGGGATGAGATGGGAGAAGGGGAAACTCCGGGAAGGGGGGTTCAGGAAGGGTGGTTGGGGAATGGGGTTTGGGGAATGGAAATTGGGAATGGGGAGTTTGGGAATGGGGGTTCAAGAATGGGGGTTTGGGGAATCAGGGTTGGGGAATGGGGGTTCGGGAATGGGGTTTGGGAATGGGGGTTCAGGAATGGGGGTTTAGAAATGGGTGTTTAGGAATGAGGATTTGGGAATGGGAGTTGGGGAATGAGGATTTGGGAATGGGGTCTGGGGAATGGGGTTTGGGGCCGTCCCCCCTTACCCACGCAGGTGAGGTAGAGCACGGCCCGGCCCACGGGAACCCCCCCGTCCTCACGGAAATAGGAAATCCTGACCTGCAACGAGGAGCGGGGCTGGCACCGAGACAGCCAGGCGGGATCCCGGGATCCACTGGGAATTCCAACACCCAGAGGGGATCCCAGCACCCAGCAAGAATCCTGGTATCCAGAGGAATCCTAGGATCCAGCAGGCATCCCAACACCCAACAGGAATCCCAGGATCCAGCAGGAATCCCAGGATCCAGTGGGAATCCCAACACCGAGCATGATCCCAGGATCCAGCGGGAATCCCAACACCCATCGGGAATACTGGGGTCCAGCGGGAATCCCAACACCCAACAGGATCCAGCAGGAATCCCAATACCCAGCAGAATCCTGGAATCCAGCAGGGAATCCCAACATCCAGCAGGATCCAGCAGGAATCCCAATACCCATCATAATCCCAGGATCCAGCGGGAATCCCGACACCCAGCAGGATCCCAGGATCCAGCAGGAATCCCAACATTCATCAGGAATCCTGGGATCCAGCAGGAATCCCGACACCCATCATAATCCCAGGATCCAGCGAGAATCCCAACACCCATCACGATCCCAGGATCCAGCAGGAATCCTGACACCCATCATAATCCCAGGATCCAGCAGGAATCCCAACACCCATCACGATCCCAGGATCCAGCAGGAATCCCAACATTCATCAGGAATCCTGGGATCCAGCAGGAATCCCATCAGCCATCACGATCCCAGGATCCAGCGGGAATCCCGACACCCATCATGATCCCAGGATCCAGCAGGAATCCCAACACCCAACAGGATCCAGCAGGAATCCCGACACCCATCATGATCCCGGGATCCAGCAGGAATCCCAACACCCAACAGGATCCAGCAGGAATCCCAACACCCATCATGATCCCGGGATCCAGCAGGAATCCCAACACCCAACAGGATCCAGCAGGAATCCCAACACCCATCATAATCCCAGGATCCAGCAGGAATCCCAACACCCATCATGATCCCAGGATCCAGCGGGAATCCCAACACCCATCACGATCCCGGGATCCAGCGTGAATCCCGTCACCCATCCCGGCCCCCAGCGCGTGTCCCACGGGAATCCCGTCCCACCTTCTCGTCCCCCGCCTCCCTGCTGGGGCGCTCCATGGCCAGCAGCAGCTCGGGCCGGGGGCCCAGGGGCCAGCGCCCGACGCTCGAGGGCAGCTTCACGCTCCGGGCCTCGTGCAGCACCCACAGCTTCACCCCCGCCGAGCCCTGGGCCTGGAACGAGGCGGCGCCGCGCGGGGCCGAGCTGCAACGGGAGCGGGGTCAGGACAGCGGGAACGGTGCCGGGAGCCGGGCTGGGCTCACACCGTCCCGGGAAACGCCACCTCCGCCAGGGCTGCGGTGTGGAACTGGGTGAAACCTTCCCAAGGGAACAAATCCCGGGGTTCGGAATATCAGCGAGCCATGGGAAATTCAAATACTCCCGGGAAACCTCAGCCAGGGCTGGGATGTGGAATTGAGGTGAAACCTTCCCAAGGGAACAAATCCTGGGGTTTGGAATATAAACGAGGCATGGGAAATTAAACTATTCCTGGAAAATTCAAATATTCCTGGAAAATTCAAATACTCCCAGAAAATTCAAATACTCTCAGAAAATTCAAACACTCTCAGAAAATTCAAATATTCCAGGAAAATGCAATCTCAGCAAGGGCTGGGATGTGGAATTGAGGTGAAACCTTCCCAAGGGAACAAATCCTGGGGTTTGGAATATAAACAAGGCATGGGAAATTAAACTATTCCTGGAAAATTCAAGTATTCCTGGAAAATTCAAACACTCTCGGAAAATTCAAATATTCCAGGAAAATGCAATCTCAGCAAGGGCTGGGATGTGGAATTGAGGTGAAACCTTCCCAAGGGAATAAATCCTGGGGTTTGGAATATAAACGAGGCATGGGAAATTAAACTATTCCTGCAAAAATTCAAATATTCCTGGAAAATTCAAATACTCCCAGAAAATTCAAATACTCTCAGAAAATTCAAATATTCCAAGAAATTGCAATCTCAGCAAGGGCTGGGATGTGGAATTGGGGCAAAACCTTCTAAAGGGAACAAATCCCAGGGTTTGGGATATCAACAAGTCATGGAAAATTCAAATATTCCTGGAAGATTCAAATATTCCTGGAAAACGCAACCTCAGCAAGGGCTGGGATGCAGAATTGGGGTAAAACCTTCTAAAGGGAACAAATCCTGGGGTTCAGAATATCAGTGGGTCCTGGGAAATTCAACTATTCCTGGAAAATGCAATTTCAGCACAGGCTGAGATGTGAAATTCTGGTAAACCCTTCGATATGGGAAAATCCTGGAATTCTGAATATCAAAGAGTTCTGGAAGTGCAAATATTCCTGGGAAATGCAATTTCAACAAGGTCTGCAATGTGGAATTGGGGTAAATCCTTCAATGGGGAATGAATCCTGAGGTTTGGAATATCAATGAGTCATGGAAAATTCAAATATTCCTGGAAAATGTGATTTCAACAAGGGCTGAGATACGAAATTGGAATAAATCCTTCGATGGGGAAAAAAATCCTGCAATTTAGAACAGCAATAAATCATTGAAAATGCAAATAATCCTGGAAAACGTGAAGGCAACAAGTGCTGAGATGTGAATCCCTGAGAAACCCTTTAATACAAACAAACCCTGAAATTTAGAACAGCAACAGGTCCTGGAAAAATGGAATTAATCCTGAAAAATACAACAGCAGCAAGCGCTGCAAGATGAAATGGGGATAAATAATTCAGAGTGGAAAGAATCCTGCAGCAAATCCTGCAAAGTGGAATTGCATGGATTCCCGGGATGGGCACAAATCCTGGAATTGCATGGATTCCCTGGATAGGCACAAATCCCGGAATTGCACGGATTCACTGGATATGAACAAGTCCTGCAGCCTGGGATTGCATGGATTCCCTGGATAGGCACAAATCCCCCAAAACGTGCGGGCAGCCGCTCCTGGAAGAGGCAATTCCCGCAAATCCCCAAAGGCGATTAAAGCAAATCCCGCCCGAGGCTGCGAACCCGGGGCGAGGCGGCGGCGCCAACCCGGCGGCAGGAATCCCTGAAAACCCCAAATCCGGGGATATTCCGGGTGCAAAGTGCGCCTGGGAATAAACGGGAATAGGTGGGAATGAGCCCCAGGGAAAGAACCGCAGGAATCCCTGAAAAACCCCAAATCCAGGGATATTCCGGGTGCAAAGTGCGCCTGGGAATAAACGGGAATAGGCGGGAATGAAGCCCATGGAAAGAACCGCAGGAATCCCTGAAAAACCCCAAATCCAGGGATATTCTGTGTGCAAAGCGTGCATGGGAATAAACGGGAATAGGTGGGAATGAAGTCTGCAGAAAGAACCGCAGGAATTCCTCAAAAAAAACCCAAATCCAGGGATATTCCGAGTGCAAAGTGCACCTGGGAATAAACAGGAATAGGTGGGAATGAGCCCCAGGGGAAGAACCACAGGAATCCCTGAAAAACCCCAAATCCGGGGATATTCCGAATGCAAAGCCTGCCTGGGAATAAACAGGAATAGCTGGGAATGAAGTCTGCAGAAAGAACCGCAGGAATTCCTCAAAAAAACCCAAATCCGGGGATATTCAGGGTGCAAAGCGCACATGGGAATAAACGGGAATAGGCGGGAATGAATCCCACGGAAAGAACCTTAGGAATCCCTCAAAAAAACCCAAATCCAGGAATATTCCGAGTGCAAAGCGCACCTGGGAATAAACAGGAATAGGTGGGAATGAAGTCTGCAGAAAGAACCGCAGGAATTCCTCAAAAAAACCCAAATCCAGGGATAGTCTGGGTGCAAAGCGTGCATGGGAATAAACGGGAAAGAACCGCAGGGGTCGCTCCGAAATGCCCCAAATCCGGGGATATCCCTGGTGCAAAGAGCGGCCCGTCCCACCATGGGAAACGGGAATAAACGGGAATAAATCCCACAAAAATAACCGCAGGAATCGCTCCGAAAAGCCCCAAATCCTGGAGTAAAACCCGCGAACCTCCCGAGGGCAGCGGGGACGGGACCGGGCCGCGATGCGATCGATGCCGGCGCTGCCCGGGGGGGGTTCGGGCACGGATCTCCCCAGAATCGGCATTTGCGATGGGGAAGTTTCCCCCACCGGCATTTCCGAGCGCTGCCGGGCAGGCCGGAGCCCGTCCCGCCCCGCCCCGCTCCGGAGGCCGCGGGCGACGGGCCCGGAGCGGAGCCCGGAGAAGGAAACGCGGCTCCGTGCCCGGGAATGGGAAAATCCCAGCCCGGGGCAGCGCAGGGAACGGCAGCGAGCCCCGGGCCCCGAGCGGGGAGAAAAACCCCGGGGCTGCTGCGGACAGAGAGCCGGAGCCGGGCCGGGGGCTCGCTCTCTGCCTGCCCCCCGAAAGTCGGAAATGTTTCTCATCTCATCCCGCCGGGGTTTTTGGCGTTAAAACCCCAAAAAGGGCTTGTGGCACCCCAAAAGGGGCAAAATCCCGCTGGGAATGTTGCGGTCCCGCTGATGCGGAGGTGTTTGGAGTGTCTGTGAGGGACAGAGGGATGGACAGATGGACAGTGGGATGGACAAGAGGGATGGACACTGGGATGGACAGAGGGATGGACAGAGGGATGGACGGCAGGATGGACAGAGGGACAGCGGGGATGCACTGTGGGGTGGACAGCGGGATGGACACAGGAATGGACGCTGGGAAAGGACAGAGGGATGGACAGAGGGAATGGACACTGGGAAAGGGCGCTGGGAACAGACAGTAGGGATGGACAGAGGGAAGAGGCAATGGGGTGGACACTGGGAATGGATCCAGGGAATGGACACTGGGAAGAGGCACCGGGAATCCCACCCCTCACCCCTCCCCGCTCCCGGGACAGCATCCCCTGGGAAAAGCCCCCGGGGCAGCAGCACCGCCCCCGCCCCACCGCGCGCTATTTTCGGGCTTTGGTTAATGGGATCAAGGGGGAAAAGCGGATTTGTGCCCCGCGCTCACCCGCACACGTCCAGGGCCAGCTCGGTGCCCAGCACGCACACGGCGCTGCCGGGGCGCTGCGTGGACAGCTGGACACGGCGCTGCTGCGCCATCGCGGCCGCCCCGGGCACCCTCGGGTGCCGCGCCCGGCGGCCGCGGGGGATTTATAAAGCCGGGCTGCTGGGAGGGGATCAGCCAAAGCCCGGCCTGATCCCACCCCCGGGCTGGGTGTGCGCGGGTCCGGCCGCGCTCCCGGCGATCGGAGCGGGGGGAAGCGGCCCGGGACGCCCACGGGATGTTCGGGGCTCCGGGGGGCTCCGGGGGGGGGTCCGGGCTCCGGGCTCCGGCCAGCACCGAGGGACGCGGGGGGAGCGCTCCCCGTCCGGCCCACGCCGTGAAATATTCACCGCGACACCCGAGCCGTGCTGGGGCCGCGCCAGCGCCGGGCCCGGCCGGGTTTGATTTCTCCTTCTGCTGAAAGGTTCCATTTGTTCGGCCGGGACAAAGCGCTGGAATTCTCCCTCCGGGGCGGGCGCTCGCCCGGCTCCGCGGGGCGCTGCCACCTGCGCTGGGGACAGCGGACCCCCGGCGGCTTTAATCGCCTTTGTTTTAATTAAAGCCCCGGCTGCGCGTGGGAGCCCAGAGCGCTTTGTCCCCGCAGCTGTTCCCAAACCCCCTCCCCGCCGTCACGCGCGGCCCGGATTTAATGTCGCTCCTCGGGGCCCGGGAATATCAGCAGGGACACAGCCCCGGGGGATGGGGCTGGAAATGGGCTTAGAAATCCGCTTTTGGGGCAAAAAGAGGGCGGGGGACGGGGATGCCTGGGAGCATCCCCTCGCGGGTTCTCCAGCGCCGCAGGTGCAGCTGCACCTCAGAAAGGCTGCCAGGAGAGCAAATTGCCCAAAATAAGCGTGTCCGGCCCCAGAACGGCAGCGGGGCTGTGCGGGGCCGGGCCGTGCCCGGGGCACTGGGCGGGTTTCAGTTCCGGGCTGGTGCCAGGCGGTGCGAGGCGGGTGCCAGGCGGGCACCGGGAAGTGTCGCGCTCCGGTGGAGACGAAGAGTGGAGGAAATTCCCTCCTGGAGAAGGCGTGAAAAGGTCCCGAGGAGGGCAGGAGGGGTTCCTGCAGCCTGAGAACCAGGTTCCCCAGTAGGAAGCGATTTTTTGGCCAAAACAGGGAATTTTGGGGGTGCCATCAGCTGCAAAGCCACGGGCGGGGACTCAGTGACCCCGCGGCCGTGGGATGGGGCCCTCACCCCTCAGAGCAGCCTCTCCACCCCCGCTGTCCCCACCAGCTCCAGACCAAACCCCCGTGCCCAAAACCAGGCTCCACATGACATCTTCACGCCCGGAGCAGAAGAAGGAAAGACGAGAGACGGGGAAGCGCTGCCCCCTCAGTGTCCGTGAAGCTTTATTGGCCAAACCCGAGCTGTTGGTGCTTTTCCGGCGCAGGAAATGCACCTTCCCCTGCAGGACCCGGCCCAGGGGGCTCAGGGCACCACGTGCCACCACTTGAAGGCGAAGGGCTTGCGGCGCACGTTGGTGCCGCAGTGGACATCCCCCGACAGGACGTGGTAGGAGAAGAAGTCGTCGATGAAGGTGCAGGAGAGGCCCAGCGGCTCCAGCAGCTCCCGCACGCGCTGCTCCAGGCAGCAGCGCCCGCCCACCACGGGCCCGAAGGGCTTGGGGATGCCCAGGTGCCGGCCCAGCACCAGCATGTTCACCTGGAGCAGCACGGGGATCCAGCAGGGAGCGATCCCGGGGGATTGGGATCGGGGCAGGGTTGTGGGGTTGGGGTCTCACCATGTCTGGGAACAGCGCGTCGGCGCGGGAGTTGGTCAGGATGAAGAGCTGCGGGATGTCCACGATGTCCTGCTCGCTCAGCCCCAGCTCCTGCTTCAGCAGGTCGCGGTTCCAGTCGATGCAGCGCTGTGGGAAAGACCCAGAACTGCCATCCCAGCCCTCCACATCCCACCCACAGGCCCTGCTGGATCCTGCCGGAATCCCACCCCATCCCTGCACACAACCTCCCACCCCATTCCCATCCCAACCTCCCATCCCCATCCCATCCCATCCCATCCCATCCCATCCCCATCCCCATCCCATCCCATCCCCATCCCCATCCCCATCCCATCCCCATCCCCATCCCATCCCATCCCATCCCATCCCCATCCCCATCCCATCCCATCCCCATCCCCATCCCCATCCCATCCCCATCCCCATCCCATCCCCATCCCCATCCCCATCCCCATCCCCATCCCCATCCCATCCCCATCCCTTCCCCATCCCATCCTCTCCCTGTCCCTCGGCTCATCTCCCTCTCCTTGGCCCCTCTGGGCACTCCAGCCATTCCCCAGGACCCCAAATCCCATCCCTGCACCCCGGAACCCCCTGGAATGAGGAGGGGGAGCCCCCAGGTCCCACCTGCACGTGGCGGTTGTCGCTGCGCAGGGACTCGTCCGCCAGGATCTCATCAATGCTCTTCTTCTCACTGCCCTTCAGCCCTGGGGCGTGGGAGCGGTCAGGGACAGAGGGATGGACAGAGGAATGGACAGTGGGATGGACACTGGGAATGGACAGCAGGACGGACACTGGGAATGGACAGCAGGACAGAAGACACCGCAATGGACAGAGGGATGGGCACTGGGATGGACTGTGGGATAAAAAGTGGGGTGGACAGCGGGATAGACAGAGGGATGGACATTGTAGACAGAGGGATGGACATTGGGAATGGACAGAGGGATGGACAGCAGGAGGGACAGCAGGAGGGACACTGGGAATGGATACTTGGAAGGGACAGCAGGAATGCCGTTCCCTAGGGATGGCCTCAGCCAGCCCTCACCTATGAACTGCGTGGCCTCCCCGTGGCCCTGCTGCTGCTTCTCCTTGAAGAGTTTGTAGCAGGCGTTGGGACTGGCCAGGAGCAGCCGGAATCCCTGCGGGACAGAGCCCGGGGGTCACCCCTGGTTTGGGGATAAAACACCCCAGAGTCCAGCTGGGAGGCACCACGGCCATCCCAAACCTAGCCCTGGGGCCATGGGATGGCCATGGAGATCCCAAACCCAGCCCTGGGGCTATGAGATGCTCATGGAGATTCCATATCCATCCCTGGGGCTATGAGATGCCCAGAGCAATCCCAAATCCATCCCTGGGGCCATGGGATGCCCAGAGCAATCCCAAATCCATCCCTGGGGCCATGGGATGCCCAGAGCAATCCCAAATCCATCCCTGGGCCATGAGAGCCTCATGCCAATCCCAAACCCATCCCCCTGAGCCACCCCAAAGGGTCTCCATTCCCCAGAGCCCCCGGAAGGACAAACAGCTGGCAAAGGGGATTTTTGGGGTGCTGTGAAGAGCCCTGGGCAGGCTCTGGGGTCGGCACCTTCCTGTCCAGGGCAGGGACGAAGGTGAGGAACTCATCCACGTGGCCCACGCTGAGCCACTCCGAGTAGACCTCGAGCGGCGCCTGCACCGTCTGCGCGAAGAGGAAATCCCGCACGGCGCGGCACATCCTGCGCCCGGCCATCCTGCGGGACAGCTGGGGTGGGCACCGCTCCTGCCCCAAAACCCCGCCCCAAAACCCTGCCCCAAAACACGCTCCCCGCCCCAAAACCCGCTCCCCAAAACCTGTGTCCCTCCCCAAAACCCCTGCCCCAAAACCTGCTCCCTGCCCCAAAATCCCCTCCCCAAAACCTGCCCCCCTTCCCAAAACCCGCTCCTGCCCCAAAACTCCTGCCCCAAAATCCCCTCCCCAAAACCCTACCCCAAAACCTGCTCCCCGCCCCAAAACCCCACCCCAAAACCCACTCCCCAAACCTGCTCCCTGCCCCAAAACCCCTGCCCCAAAATCCCCTCCCCAAAACCCGCTTCCCAAAACCTGCTCCCTGCCCCAAAACCCCTGCCCCAAAATCCACTCCCCGCCCCAAAACCCACTCCCCAAAATCTCCTCCCTGCCCCAAAACCCCCTCCCCAAAACCTGCCCCAAAACCCACTCTCTGCCCCAAAACTCACTCCTCTCCCTAAAACCTGCTCCTCACCCCAAAACCCCCTCCCCAAAACCCACTCCCCACCCCAAAACCCATTCCTTAAAATCTTCTCCCTGCCCACCCCAAAACCCCCTGCCCAAGCCCGCTCCTGATCACCCCAGGGCTCATTTTTGTCCTGTTTTTCAGGGAAAATGGCCCAAGATACATTATAGACATCCATGTATTTAAATACATGTAATAATATAAATTATAGATTGTTCTGCTTTAATATAGATTTATCTGCCTGATGCTCTGATTATGTATCATTATGTCTGTTATATATTAATATAGTCCTGTGTTATATATCAAGTGTGGTAATATATATGTGTTACATAAATATATATTGCTAAATCCCTATCTTATATAAATATATCAAAATAAATACTCATTACTAGATCCCTATATAATATAAATACATACTGCTAAATCCCTAGATTGTATAAATATATCAACATAAATATATATTGTTAAATCCATATATTATATAAATATATATGCTAAATCCCTATCTTATATAAATATATATTACTAGATCCATATCTTATATAAATATATCAACATAGCTCTCTGTTTTAGATAAATACATCAATATATTCCTATTATATATAGTGTTAATAATACATGTTATATAAATATATACTGCTAAATTAATATATTATATAAATATATATTGCTAAATTCCTATAATATATAAATATGTATTACTAGATCCCTCATATTACATAAATATATGAACGTATCTCCCTGTATTTTAGATAAATACATCTATATATCCCTATATTATATATACATGTTAACATATACATGTCATAGAAATATATACTGCTAAATTTCTATATTATTTAAATATATATTTTTAAACCCATATATTATATAAATATATATTACTAAATCCCTATCTTACATAAATATATCAATGTGTCTCCCTGTATTTTATTGATAAATACACCGATATATCCCTATATTATATATAAAGGGTATAAATGTACACATTATATAAATATATATTACTAAATTCCTATAAATATATCAGTACAAATATAGATTACTAGATCCCAAATATTCCATAAATATGTCAGTGTATCTTGCTGTATTTTGGATAAATACATTGATATATCCTTATATTATATATAAAGGGTGTAAATGTATAGGCTATATAAATATATGTTGCTAAATCCCTATAAATATATCAGTACAAATATATATTACTAGATCTCTAATATTACTTAAATATATCAATGTGTCTCCCTGTATTTTGGATAAATACATCGATATATCCCTATAAAGTGTGTAAATGTATACATTATATAAATATATATTGCTAAATCCCTATAAATATATAAGTACAAATATATATTATTAGATCCCTAATATTCCATAAATATATCAGTGTATCTCCCTGTATCTTGGATAAATACATTGATATATCCCCTCATTTTTCATAAACACATCTCCAGGCCAGATCTATCCATAGGGATGGGATCATTCCATGCCCGGTTCCGCTCGGACACCTCTGGGATGAGTTTTTCCCATCCCTGTGATTCCCAAATCCCGCCTCACTTTGGCGTGAGGGCCAAGTTTTCTTAGACAGAGCGGGCTGGGAAGGCGTTAATTAAATTCCCGGTAATGAGGGACAGTTCGGGCCCCAGTGGGGGCTGGGAAAATCCCATTTCCCTGCATTTCCTTTCCTCTGGAAGCAGCGCGAGCCCCGGCCTGGGACGGGAGCGTCCCGTGGGGTTTTTTGGGATGGAGCAGGCGGGGTCGGGAGCGGGTGTTGTTTTTCCCGGAAAATGCCCTCCTTTGTGGAGGCTTGGCAGAGAGCTTTGTTCACCGCCTGCCCTGGACACAACAACCCCGGTTATTCGGGATTTCACGGGCACAACAACCCCGGTTATTCGGGATTTCATGGGCACAACAACCCCGGTTATTCGGGATTTCACCCTGTCCTGGGCTCCCCTGCTCCTCTCCCAAAGAACAAACCCAGCCCGGGTGTGTGGGGTTGGGGAAAAAGGGGTGAAAACGGGGAAAACGGGAAAAACGGGAAAAACGGGAAAAACGGGAAAAACGGGAAAAACGGGAAAGGGGGGGAAAGGGGGGAAAAGGGAAAAGGGAAAAGAGAAAAAGGGAAAATGGAAAAACAGGAAAAAGGCGGCTGGGTTTTGTGAGGGTGGGAGGAGCAGCCATGGGGTTTGCCTGTAAAATCTGGGATTTTATGGGCATTGGGACCAGGTTTTTTTCTCCGAGATCTTCCCGAGGGAGGGTTTTGGGATCTCCCAAGGGATGATTTTGGGATCTCCAAGGGAGAGTTTTGGGACGTCCCAAGGAGAGTTTTGGGATGTCCCGAGGAGGGTTTTGGGATGTCCCGAGGAGGGTTTTGGGATGTCCCAAGGAGGGTTTTGGGATGTCCCGAGGAGGGTTTTGGGATGTCCCGAGGAGGGTTTTGGGCGCTCACCAGGGCAGGGGGCTGCCGATGAGGATCCGCCCCAGCGGGTACTCCTTGCCCCGCACCGTCACCGGCGGGCTCACGTCCAGGTTCCCGAAGGAATCCAGGCTGGTCACGCTCTTCCCGGGGGGCTCCCGGGTCACGTAGCCAAAATCCGGGCCCTGGGAAAGAGGGAAGAGGTGCCAAGGACCTCCCGTGAGGGAATTTTGGGGGGAAAAAGGGGGATTTCAAAGCAAGGGCACACCAGGATCTTCTTAAAAGCGAAATCCTTCAGGCCTCTGTTCCTGGGAGAGTCGAAGACCACGGGAAAGGTTTTGTGTGGAGCGTCCACGTAGCCAAACTCCAGCTCATCCTGTGGGAAGGAGACAAGGAGGAGGAGAAGGAGGAGGAGGAAGGCTCCCGGGGGTGATAGGAATCTCCACCAGGGATGTGGGGAGGGTGGGGCAGGAAATGGGGCGAGGCGGGCAGAGCCCAGCCTAAACCATCGGGAAGGCTCCTGCCTGGCCCTCCCGGGGTGACACCACAGCCACGGTGTCCCCCTGGGGTCCCCCTGGCACTGGGACACTCCTGCACAGCCCCACAGGGTGACACTTTCAATGGGGTGCCCTTGTACAATGAGGTCGCTCTGGAGGTGTCCCTTGGGTCCCTCTTTCAAAGCACCACGGGGATCCTTCTGCAAAAGGGACCCCCTTGCAATGTCCCACGGGGTCCCTTTTGCAGCAGGGACCCCCTGTGATGTCCCATGGGGTCCTTCTTGCAATGGGGTCACCTTCAAAAGCCCCACGGGGTCCCTTTTGCAATAGGGTCCCTTTTGCAATGTCCCATGGTGTCCCTTTTGCAATGTCCCCACAGGGTCCCCTCCCTCACTGGGGTCCCCCCTGCGGTGGGGTCCCTCCTGCACAGCCCCATGGGGTCCCTGTCCCGGTGCCCCTCTGTGTCCCTGGTGCCAGCCAGGGCTCCCAGGTCATTGTCCCCATCCACGCCATCCCGGCAGCATTCCCTGTGCCTCAGTGCCCGCTCCCTGGCCCATCCCCTGGCATTCCAGGAGCTGCCCAAGCCACGCGGGGGCTCTCCTGTTCCCGGGTGAGCTGACCTGGATCCAGCGGTCGCTGCGCGAGTCCTGCTCCGAGCACACGGTCAGTTTGCAGTTGGCTTTCCGCAGCAGCGCCCGCAGCCCCTCCAGGAAGGCCTCGTTGGAATCCGAGCCCTGCTTGATGCTGGGGGGACAGAGAGGGATCAGGGCTGCGAGGGGGATCATGGGGAGACCCCAAAACCCCAACCCCGCAGCTCGTTCCTCAATCCTGAACACCCTGGGCAACATTCCTGCATGGGAATGGAGCTGGAGAGGGAACTCCAGCCTTTGTGGGAATGGAGCTGGAGAGGGAATCCGAGCCTTTGTGGGATTGGAGATGGAGAGGGAACTCCAGCCATTCTCCCTGGAATTTAAACACCCGAGGCAGCATTCCTGCATGGAATTGGACCTGGAGATGTTCTTCTAGCATTTCTCCTTGAGATTTAAATGCCCTGGGCAACATTCCTGCATGGGAATGGACCTGGAGAGGGAACTCCAGCCCTTCTCCTTGGGATGGAAATGACTCCCACAGCAACAGCTGGCTCCCTTCCCAAACATTCCCAGCTAGGAATGCCTTAACCTGGCTCACCTAGGGCCCCACACAGCCAGGAAGGGTGGGAACTCCTCCCTGGTGAGTGCCCCAGGGCAGGGGACACCCCTGTCCATGGACACCCCTCCTACCTGCAGACAAACACCTCCAGGGGCTGTTGGGTGTTGGGCGTCATGATCCAGGGCGCCACGCGGAACACCACGGTGTCCGTGAAGATCGGCGTGCCCGGCGAGTCCTGGTGGAGCCAAAACGGAGTCTGGGACCTCCACCACAGGGGGTTTGCTAGGGGAGGGGTGGGGCCGACCCCCCCGTACCTTATGGGGCACCTCCAGCAGGCTGGCGCTGAAGGACACGAGGCCACTGAAGCCCCTGTCGGGGAACGCCAGCCCCTCCACGTAGAAGGTGCTGTCCCCGTGGCCAGCGTGGTCCAGCACGTAGGAGAGCTTGTCTGGGCCCAGCACGGGCTTGTAGAGCGGGTAGGCATCACCACCTGGGGAATCCCAAACCCAGCAGCCTGGAGAATCCCAAACCCAGCAGCCTGAAGAACCCTGGATTCCCACCCCAAACTCAGCAGCTTGGAGAACCCCGGATCCCCACCCTGAGTTCAGCAGCCTGGAGAACCCCGGATTCCCACCCCAAACTGAGCCTGGAGAACCCCAGATTTCCACTGCAAACTCAGCCACCTGGAGAACCCCAGATTCCCAGAGCCTGCCCACAGGGGGACACGCCAGCAGGAGGAGGCTGGTGCCCAAGGGTGGCAGAAGAGCCTCCACCTCCTCCTTCTCCTCCTCCTCCTCCCTGGGGAACACGCTTGATCTTCCCGGGACAAAGAGGGCTCCGTCCCCTCGGGTCCAGCCCTTTCAAGGTGCGTGGCTCCGGCTGAGGATCCCTAATGACACCCTTGGCTCCCCGGACCTGATTTTCGGCGCGGAGCTGCCGGGGATCCAACCGTTCAAAGGCGAAGGGCGCTGCCCAACGGGATGGGCTGCTTGGCTGCTTGGCTCCCTGCCCGAGCCAAAACAGCGCCGGGAGCCACGTGGGGCTTCCCGCGCCATGGGAATGTCAAAATTCCAGCCCCCACTGGGAAAAGCCTCTTTGGAGCCTTCTCCCCCTTGGTTTTTCCCATACAGCCCCACCCCGTGAAACAGCAGAAGAGCTTTGGGGGTAAAAGGGCAATTACAGCAAATAGGGGCACCCCAATGAACAAAACCTGTGGGGCTGGCTGGCTTTGGGGTCCCGCAGGGCTGCTGGGGCAGGGGGAGGCAGAGGCACTCACGGACGGCGTGGAACACCCGCACTTTGTCCGCGTCGCTCTCGGGGACGTGCAGCACCACCGGGTACTCGGCGAAGATGGCGCTGGGGCCCTCGGTCCGCAGCAGCATCACCGACATGTCCTGGAGGTCTGGGGGACACAGGGGACATGGAGGGAGGGGATGGCAGCGGGGAAGCCCCCGGGTGCCCCTCAGGGTCGCAGCCCACCTGCTGGTGTCCGTATGTCTGCCTGGCCGCTGTCCGTGCCCCCCGTGCCGGGGCTGTCCCGGTCACAGTTGACCAACAGCACGGCCCCTTGTCCGTCCGGGCCCCACGTCCACTTGGCCTGGAGGAGAAGCACCGAGAGGGGACAGGAGCAGGATTTCCCCCATGCTGGGCCAAGGAAAGCCACGGGCTTGGAGGAGAACCCAACCACGCCACGAGGAAACACCAGCGCCGCTCCAACCGCCGCATCCCAACGGCAGCTCCAGCAGGGCCTGCACGGGCTGCTCCGAGATTTTATCTCCCAGCCAGGCTGGAAGTGCCTCCAGCCTCGCCTGGACACGGCTGCAGAACTTCTGGAAGCTCAGCCCATCTTGATACCAACTTGCACCGCCGATCAGGCTGCGGTTAATTAGCCCGGCTGATCTGTGGTTAATTAGCCCAGCTTGAGGGCCTGGGCACAGGCAGATGTGTGGCCAAAGGGGGAAATCTCCTGCTGTTTGCTCAATGCATTCAACAGCAGCTTTGGGGCCCAAAAAGGAAAAGAAAAAGAGAAAGGAGATGGAATAGAAAGGGAGGAAAAAGGGAAGAGAAATGGAGGAAAAAAGGGAGAAAGAAGGGAGAAAGAAGGGAGAAAGAAAGAAGGGGAAAGAAGGGAAGAAAAAGCTGAGAGTTTTCTCCTACAGGATCCTCAGGGCCAGGCTGTAGCTGCAGGTGGTTTTGGCGTGGAATAGGAAAATAAATCCTTTTCCTGCTCAATTAGTAGGCTGAGGATCTGCCGGGCTGTTTGCCCTCACAGAGACACCACCCAGGTCCCTGTCCCCCCTGGAGATTTTCCAGGACGAGGCTGGGGATGGATCCGCCCTCCCAGGACGCTCTCCTCACTCACCTTGTCCTTGTCCTTGTCCTTGCCCTTGCTCTTCACTCGGCCGCTGCGGCTCCAGTCCACGTCCAGGGACACCTCTGGAACAGCAAGAGGGAAGGAAGCCACGGGCAGGGGACGAGCTCTTGGGGCCATTTTGGGCTCTCCTTGGCACCGTGACCCCACACCAACCCCACCTCACTCTCCCGAAGCTGCTCCAGACCCAACAGAACAGGAGAAGAAAATCCAACCCAACGGCTTTGCCATGACTTTCCCTCTTTGATCTCCAGCTGTCTCCTCTCATTGTGGTTCCCCCCCAGCAGGGACATCCCCACTTCATGGCAGATTTTATTTTTTCATAGCATTTTTTATGTTTTCATGTCATATTTTATGTTTTCATGTCAGATTTTAGGTTTTCATAGCATTTTTTCATGGCAGATTTTGTTGTCATGCAATTTTCCTATGTTGTCATGGCAGATTTTATGCTTTCATGGCAGATTTTATGTTTCCTTGGCATTTTTTATGTTTTCACCCATTTCCTATTGACTGTCCTGTTTTCCATGAAGCCAAAACACGGTGGAGGCACAAAAATGTGTTTTCACTGTGGTTGAGCAAACACCCAAATAATTTCTAGGAAATCTGAGAATTTCCTCACAGAGCTCTTCTTGCCCCAAATTTCTGCCTCTGGTGCAGAGATTTACCGGTGACCTCATCCAAACCCTACCTCAACCCTAACCCAAAAACTCCTCCAGATGGGACACACAAAGTGTGGAAAACACAGGGATTGAGTCAGAGATTGTTCTCCTTGGGGCATAGAGGACAACGTGGAAAAGCCAGGAGGGAAACTCCAAATCCAACCAAGAGAAGAAGATTTGGAAGGCAAAATCTCTGTGGCCAGTGGTGGCCCCAGTTGGCTCCAGTGAGGCCCATCGGCCACGGGACATGGGAAACCTTCAGCCTCTCCAGGGGCAATTTTGGGAGGCGTAGGCACGACTTGAGGACACAGGTCAGACTGTCATGTGAACGCTTCAGAAAATCCCAAATTTAGGGTAATTAATCCATCCAAGTGGAGACTTCTGCACCCAGACTGGTTGTCTAGACTCCCTTTGTAGTCAGCAGGGGAGAGCAGGCATTTGGAGGGGATGATTCACCTCACCCTAAACTCCTGAAATAGGTCAGGCACCGCTTCGGTGCCGATCCCTCTCCCCTGGTGCTGGCTGGAGCTGGGTGAGGAGATCTCCCATGGATCCTCTTCTCCCGAGGAACCACCTCAGCACAGGAGGATGCTCTTGGGTGGGGACACGGCCCAGCCTCTGTCTCTCCCACACCATATAAGGCAATGTTTAATTAATCACGGTTTAATTATTTCCCTCTTGCTCGTCAGCATCGGTGAACACCCAAACCTTTATTGCCTGTGGCCCCCAAGGAATTCTGGCCTCGTGGATCCAGCCAGATCCCAAGAGACCAGGAATTCCTGGAGCCTTGGTGGGCACCTACCGACGCAGGTGAGGTACAGCCAGGCCACCGCCAGCTCGCGGCCCTCACGGTCGTAGTAGGAGATCTTCACCTGCAGAGACATCCCCACACCGTGACCCACATCCCACCAGGCTGGCGGGATCTCCATCCCCACACCGTGACCCACATCCCACCAGGCTGGCGGGATCTCCATCCCCACACCGTGACCCACATCCCACTGGGCCACCATGATCTCCATCCCCACACCGTGACCCACATCCCACTGGGCCACCATGATCTCCATCCCCACACCGTGACCCACATCCCACTGGGCCACCAGGATCTCCATCTCCACACCGTGACCCACATCCCACCAGGCTGGTGGGATCTCCATCCCCACACCGTGACCCACATCCCACCAGGCTGGCGGGATCTCCATCCCCACACCGTGACCCACATCCCACTGGGCCACCATGATCTCCATCCCCACACCGTGACCCACACCCCACCAGGCTGGCGGGATCTCCCTCCCCACATCCCACCAGGCTGGTGGGATCTCTGCCCTCCTGGGATCATGGAATGAGCTGGGAAGAGCCCCATAAGGATCACTGCTCCAACCCCCGCCTGCCCACCCATACGGGCCCTGGGAGGTCCATCCCAGCTGTTCTCCATTAATCACAGTTCATTGGAACCCTCTGTGCCATCTTCAGCACAAAATCAGGCACGGAAAACGTCAGAATTGGTGCATTTTTTGCTGCCTGGCACCGACTTTTGCAACCCCTGTGATGTTGTCGTTGGGGCACCAAGTGGGACCTTCTCCTTCTGGGTTTCATTTCTCGTCAGTGCCAATTACACAACTCTGTTCAAGCTTTCACCATGACAAACCACCCTGCTGTCAGCGTAACTCAGAAGTCCTTGAGTTTTCCTAGGAATGTCACTCATTTCCCCCAGTTTGGCCACATGAACAGCACGTAGGACATCCTGACCTGGTTGTCATCGACGGTCCTGCTGGTGACATCGATGGTCACCACCACCTCGATGTCGGGATCCAGGGGCCACCGGGCGTCCAGGCTGGGCTTTGTGGCGGGGCTGTGGATCATGTGCACCGTCACTGCTGGCGTGGCGTGCACGTCAAAGGACGCGGCACCTCTCGGGGTGGACCTGGAATGGAGCAACCTCGGGTCAGAGACCACGGGAGCCAAGTCCCCGAACCTGGAATTAAACCAGCCACGAGTGGGCGGGAGGGGCCCCGAGACCATCCCTGGGTGATGAAATGGTCCCTGGAGTTCCACACGTGGGACCTCTGTGGCGGTGTTGGGCAAGCCCAGCTCCCGCTGCAGCTCCGGCACGTCCGGCCGTGGTTTATCCCACATCCAACCTCCCTCTGCAACCATGAGAAATTCCCTGGATTTCAGTGTCCTGTGACAAAACCCCAACTGGGGAAGAGCCAGGAGGATTGTCATGCCAACCACGCACGGAGCTGGGTGTTGTGGGACCATCCCGTGACCTGAGGGATGCTGGGGCTGGAGCAGAGCCTGGATCCAGGCAGGCAGCACCCGCACCCGGCTCATGACATCCTCGGGAGCCTTTGAAGTGCTGCTCCCTGCTCATTACAGCCCCGGCCGCTCCATCCCGGCAGCCCTGACCTGCTCCCGCTCCCCTGGCTGCGTCCCAGGGGGAACCGGGTGGGAACTTGGGCAGCGAGAACATAAAAACCACAACATCAAAACCCCGCCACGGCAGGGATTTATCCCCGGTGTTGTTCTTGGCGCGGCGTCCCCGGTGCCTCCAGCAGATTGTGAGGAGATTAGGGCATTCCATGGGCTTGGCATCCCCATCTGGAACACCCCATGAAGATGTGGATCCAGGAAATGCTGGATCCCATCCCAACGACGCACAAAGCCGTGGATCCAGAGGGATGCTGGATCCCATCCCAAACACCCCACAAAGCTGTGGATCTGGGGGATGCTGGATCCCATCCCAAATACCCTGCGAAGCCATGGACCCACAGATTTGGGACTCTTTGCTGTGGGTTTGTGGCCCTCCCACCTCAGCAGCGCTGCCCGATTCCCAACGAGCTCCACATTCTGCCCAAAGCAGCCCAAAATTGATGCATCCATCACTAAATTCCCCCCAGCCAGTGCTCCCCATGAATAAAATTATTCCATTTTTCAGCTGGACGAGCTTCCATCATCTGCTGTTTGGGGCCACGGCTCAAATTTGTTACCAAGAAGCCAAATTACCCCATATGGGCTCCATAGGTTTAAATTGGACTGAGAGGGCTCCAAGTCCAAAAGCAGGACAAAAAATTGCAGATAATGGTTTTTCTACATTCCCGTCTGCATGAGGGGGGAAACGAGGCTGTTTTAGGGGATGGTGGCACATCCTGGCTCGGCTCCAGTGCTCCATCCCAATAATTGCCGGGATGCGATGCTGACCAGGCGGGCCTGCGTTCTCTGTCATTATAAATGTGATTTATTAAATAATGACACTGTGGCAGCAGGGCAGGGACAGCTCCCTATCTGCCCAATAAAGCCACCCCATATTTAATTCTGCAAAAATCCCTTTTCCTGACACTGCCCGTGTATGGCCGCTGCTAAATTTTTTCTGCCTGAGCCACACATTTTATTCCTCCTCCCGTTTTAGCTCCAAGTTGCACATCTTAAATTGCTCTTGCCCAATGTTCTTAGAGCCAGAAATAGACCCGGGCTTAGCTTAGCTGGGGTGTGCTTGGGCTTTGCCTCCAAACCATCCTGGCCCGGCTCCACTGCAATGCCTTGAGCCAACATTCCACCTTTGGATGAGCTCCCTGTGGGATATTGTCCCCAAAAATGAGCTCCTTGTGGGACATCATCCCCTAAAACACACACAGTGGGACATCATCCCCTAAAAAAAACCTTGGATGAGCTCCCCATGGACATCATCCCCCAAAGCACACCCAGCTCTGGAGGGACCTGTCCCTCCAAACCCTTGGGTGAACTCCTGACAAGCTCTGAGTCCCTCACCACCCGTTCCTCCTCCAAACCCATCCCAAAGCCCTGCAGCTCTGTGGAACATGCCAGGATGCCATGATGCTGGGCAAACCTATCCCAAATCCCTGCAGCTCTGTGGAACATGCCAGGATGCCATGATGCTGGGCAAACCCATCCCAAATCCCTGGCCCAGAATACCCCAATGCTGATCAAACCTATCCCAAATCCCTTGCCCAGGATGCCCCAATCCCAATCAAACCCATCCCAAATCCCTTGCCCAGGATGCCCCAATCTCAATCAAATCCATCCCAAATCCCTGGCTGGAATACCCCAATCCCAATCAAACCCATCCCAAATCCCAGCCCAGGATGCTCCAATCCCCATCAAACCCATCCCAAATCCCTTGCCCAGGATGCCCCAATCCCCATCAAACCCATCCCAAATCCCTTGCCCAGGGTGCCCCAATCCCCATAAAACCCATCTCAAATCCCAGCCCAGGGTGCCCCAATCCCCATCAAACCCATCCCAAATCCCTTGCCCAGGGTGCCCCAATCCCCATCAAACCCATCCCAAATCCCTTGCCCAGGGTGCCCCAATCCCCATAAAACCCATCTCAAATCCCAGCCCAGGGTGCCCCAATCCCCATCAAACCCATCCCAAATCCCTTGCCCAGGGTGCCCCAATCCAATCAAACCCATCCCAAATCCCAGCAGCTCCACGGAGCACACCGGGCTGCCCCGTGCCCGGCCTTACCGGCGCGTGTCCAGGAAGACCTCGGTGCCCAGCACGCAGACGCCGCGGGCGGCGTGGCTGGTGGACATGGGCACGACGTGACGCGGGGCCATGGCGAGCCGGGCACGGCCGCATGGGCAGGGAGCTCCGCCGGCTGTGCCGGGAAACCAGCAGGACTGGATTAAAAGGCTCGGGAGGAAACTCCTCCTTCCCGGGATGACGGGGTTCGGCTGGGGGACCCTGGTTCCACCTCCATCCCGAGATGGAGCTGATAGGGCAGCCCTGGGGCGGCTCCAGGGGATGCTGCAGGTGACAGCCAGCCCTGCTGGATGCTCCTCAGCGAGGGTTTGGGTTTATTCCCCTCTTTTTGTTCCTCCCCAGCACCATCTCAAGCCCTGCAGCTCATGCATTAAACATTCCCACTCCCCCGGCAGCACAGGTGGTTGTTTGGGGTTATTACAATGCTGTCATTAAAACCGGGCATTTTCTTTAAAACACCCCAAATTTTCCAGCCGGCCTCTCTGGGCCGGGTGAGTCACAGCCCCAGCTGCAGCAGCAGGGCCATGCCTGAGTACAGCTGAACAAAAGGAAATGTTTGCTCAGGCCGGTCCTTCCCATCCCAACCATCCCAAGGACGGGAGGGACAGGCAGGGAGAACTGGTTATGGGGCAGGCGGGGAAGGGGAAAACACCAACAGCCAACAACCAGAGACTTCCCAAGGAAACTCAACCTCCTCCGTGTCTCACTTGGACCTCGAGCTCCAGGGGAATGGAGGTTTCCAGGCCAAGGTCCCACGGGAAGGATCCCCTTTGCTGGAAGCTGTACCACAGATATCCATCGCTCTCCAGGCCATCCCATCCCAGAGGATTTGCCTGCCTGGGAGCGGGGAAACCTGGCTGGAGAGGGAGGGAGGGAGGGAGCCCTGCCTGCTCCAGAGGGTCCCTTTTATTTTACTTTATAAATATTACTATATTTTAAAACTTTAAATTTTAAGTTTCCTACTCTGTGATATTATACACTTTTAATTAACTATACACTCATAATCTTAGTGTTATTAAATTTTGGAAGCTTTCTTTTCAGCTTTAGGTTAAATGCAGTGTTTCCTTGAGTTAGAGTTTGTAGTACAAAAGTTTAAAGGTCTCAGCATCTAGAATTCCAACGGTTCATCCTCAGGGAATGGGGTGGGATGTGTTTGGGACAGGGAATGGGAAGGATGGGATGTATTGGGAATGGGGAATGGGAAGGTCAGGATGTGTTTGGGACAGGGAATAGGAAGGAGAGGGCTGGGAAGGGCCAAACCCCGTGGGGAGCAGCAGGAAAAGGCCCAGGGGAGCCGGGCAGGGCTCAGAGGAGCCCGGGCCAGCACTGCACCGAGCTGCACATCCTCAGCTGCCAGAGCAGGGAATTCCCTGTGGGATCAAACTGCTGGGATGAGCCCAGCCAGGCTCCAGGAATGGGATCTGGGAAAGGGCTCCGGGAAAGGGCTCCCTCCCACTTAAACTGCAGCAACCACCCCCAGCTCTGTGTCTCATACCCCAGAACAGCTTCAGGAATTAGAGGGGCCCAGAGGAGCAGCCAGGATGCTCCAGCAGGGAATGCTGGTGGCATTTCCAGGCTCTCCCAGGCCTCACTCGCTGGAGATTTTGGATAAAAACCCATTTTCCACAGCTCAGCACCACCCAAACTCCTGCTGGGAATGGTGTTGGCTCTCCAGGCCTTCCTGGAAGCACAAGACCTGGTGGATCCCTGGACTGGGAGCTGGAATGGTGGAGTGGCCCCAGAGGGGCGGGCTCCCCACTGGAGGCTGCTGGTTGCACTGGTTTATACTGGGCAGGGGCTGTGCCCCGAGCCTGCTCGGCTGGTTTGGGCCGAGGGATGGACAGGAACACACCTGGGGCTGTACGGGAGCACACCTGGGGCTGGGACAGCGGGATTGGGGCACTCTGGGGAGGGGAGCTCCCCAAAATCCAGTGGGATTGCACCCCTGGGCACGGAGGGCCCAAACCTTCCGGGTGGGTTTTGCAGCTCAGTCCCAGCCCGTTCTGAGCCGCCGCGGATCTCGCCCAGCCCCAAGCTCCGGCAGGGTTTGGGCGGAACCTGCGCTCCCTCCTCTTCCTCCTGCAGCTGCCATCGGCTCCGACGGGCCGTGCTCGGGGACAGCAGGGTTTGGAGCCACCCGGCCCGGCTGGAGCTCAGCGCTTCTCCCTAATTACAGCCTGTCCTGGGAAAGTGGCACATGACAGACGGATCCCGCCTGTCCATCACACCAGGGAGCTTGGGCAGCCTGCTCTGGGGGTGCCTTTGGCTTTGCCCCAAACCCAGACTCTGTCCTTCCCCAGTCCCAGCCACTTTCCCCAATCCCAGGCTCTTTCTTGCCCCAATTCCAGTTTCCCCCCAATCTCAGCCTCTTTTCCCCAACCCCAACCTCTTTCCTTCCCTAGTCCCAGCCCCTTTTCCCCAATCCCCTTTTCCCCAATCCCAGGCTCTTTCTTGCCCCAATTCCAGTTTTCCCCCAATCCCAGCCCCTTTTCCCCAATCCCAGCTCCTTTTCCCCAATCCCAGCTCCTTTTCCCCAATCCCAGTCCATCCCAAGCCCCCCGAACGCCCCCAGGAACAGTCGGATCCCTCCGGGGCGTTGCTCCTCGCCCATCCTGCAGCACCACTCTGCCAAGGAAAGTTCGATAATCTCTCTAAGCCGATAATTACAGCTTGTTAATTACAGCTGGTTAATTACCCTGCATGCAGAATTGCAGGCAGGAACCTTTACGAGCCGTGTCAGCCTAATTACCTGAGCCGGGCGAGACATCGAACCAGTTATCAAACCCCGCCGGGCTCGGCAGGGCTTGAGGCTCCTGAAGGGTTTCTTTAGAGTTTCCTTTACGGTTTCTTTAGATTTTTTTAGGGTTTCTTTAGGTTTTTTTTAGATTTCTTTAGGGTTTTTTTTGGCTGAAGCATCCCCCATCCCGTCTGGGAGCCAGGGAAAAAGAGCAGGAGGCAGATTCGGGGGCGGGAAAAAATTCTGGGAAAACCCAGAATTTGGGTTGGTGTGGAGCGTGGAAAACACTCGGAATGCCCAAGCACCCCAAAACTCGCTCCGTCCCTTCCTCTGCCCCAGACCAAGGCGGTTGCACGCAGGGAGGCTCCGGAGCTGCTGATCCCAGAGCGAAGCGTCCTGGAAAAGCAGAAGAGCGAAAAGCCCCAGCCCTGCCCCGGCTCTGCCCCAGCGCCTCCATCCCGAATTCCTGAATTCCCGAATTCCCGAATCCCGGGCAGGAGCGGGCAGCGCCCGGCCTGGCACGGGCACCTGTTGGCAGCTCCCGAAGGCGAAAGGTCAGCCCGGAGCGCTGCGGGGAACGTTCCCCTCCCACCCCCGGAATTCCGAGCCTGCAGCGCGGAGCCGGAACGACCCCCGGGCACCCGGAGTGAGCAAATCCCCGAGCTCCAGCTCCGGGAAAACCTCGGGAATGGAGAGCGGGGGCCGCTCCCAAGCTCCGGGCTGGGATCTGCTCCCAGCTCCTGGGAATTCGGGCGGGCAGCGCTGTCCCGGCAGAGGGAGGCTCGGGCACAGAAGCTCCCGGTCCGGTCTGGGCGTTAAAAACCCCCGGGAATCCTCGGAGCGCCTCGGGATTCACCGGGAAACCGCGAGACAGATCCAGGGATAAACCGGGATCCCTCCGGCTCCCGGTACAGCCGCGGGACAAATCCACGGGAAAACCGAATTCCAATGAAATGATCCCAAATCCAGTGGAAATTGTCTCGATTAACTCCGATTCCCTGTTTTCCCAGCCCTGAACTTCCCAGCTCCTGGCCCGGATGCTCATCCGGGATATTCTGTAGCACAATCCTGGAAATATTTGGGCTGGAAGGGCTTTAAATCCCATCCCATTCCCCTCTTTCCATGGGGAGATTCCAGGGAGAGGATGATCCCTGAAAAATCCAGGAATATCCATTCCCCAGCCCTTCCCACCCCTCAATTCCAATGGAAATGATCCCAATTCCAGTGATAATTATCTCAATTTAGATCAGATTCCCACGTGGAGCTAGCCCTGAATGTCCCAGCTCCTGGCCTGAATATCCATCCAGGATATTCCCCAGCACAATCCCAGAATGATTTGGGCTGGAAGGACTTTAAATCCCACACCATTCTCTGTTTTTCCATGGGGGAATGGCAGCGTGGGGATGATCCCTATGAATCCCAGGAACTTCCATTGCCGTGGAGGGAAGCTGGGGCTGGAAAAGGGAAGCCCGAGAGGGATGGAAAGAAGGAACATCCTCCTGAGCTCTGCTGCTGCTCGCTAATTGCTTGTGGCTTCCAGAATCTGGGGCAGCAGTTTTTGCTGGAAAATGAATATTTAGCTGGGTGTTCACAAACGATGCAAACCCCGCGTGGGCGGGAACCGCTCCTGACGCGCTCCGGAGCGGCCCGGGGGGAACAAACCAGCTCCGAGCTCCCTTCCGCAGCCACTGCTCCCAGCTTCCCTTTGAAAATGAGCAGGGGAAAAAAAAAAAAAGGAGAGTTCTGCTCTTGCCTCAGGGCTGGGAAAGCGGGAGCACGCAGGGATTTTCCCTAGAGAGCAGAAGGAGAGGGTGAAGTGCACCCCAGGGATGCGGCCAGATCCCAAAATGCCGCAAATCCGCGTTGGGGATCCCAGGCTGGGGTCAGGGAGGTGAGGAGAGACCGGGAGCTGGGGACAGCTGGGGGAGCTCCTTGCCCAGGGCTGGGGCCAGCTGCCCTCCCTCCCACCCTGTCCATCCCTCCCTCCCACCCTGTCCATCCCTCCCTCCCCGTCCATCTCTGTCCATCCCTGCCCTCCCACCCTGTCCATCCCTCCCTCCCTGTCCATCTCTGTCCATCCTCCCCTGTCCATCCCCGTCCATCTCTGTCCATCCTCCCCTGTCCCTCCCTCCCCCGGATCACTTTCAGAGGTCTCACAGGTCCAGCCCAGCCGCCCCCTCGCTCCCATTGCCATCCCAGCCCCGCCAGCCCCGCGAGGAGGAGGAGGGCGGCCGGGCCGGGGGAAGGAGCAGCAGCGGCCGCGAGGGCTCTGCGGGGCAGCTCCCGGGGCCGGTGCCGGTGCCCATGGCCGGGGAGATGCCGGGGGAGCCCCGCACGCTGCGGCTGCAGCACGGGAACCGCATCGAGGCCCTGTGCGTGCTGGGCGGCCACGTCCGCGCCGACGTCTTCGGGTGAGAGGGACCCCAAAACTCCCCTTCCTCCTCCTCCTGCTGCTCCACCTTCCCCCTGCTTTTCCTCCTGCAAATTCCTGCTCCTCGTTTCTCCTCCTGCTTTCCCAAACCCCAGAGCTGCTGGGCAGCCACATCCACACTGATGCCCATGGTGAGAGGGACCCCCACAAAACCTCCTTTCCTCCTCCTCCTCCTCCTCCTCCTCCTCCTCCTCCTCCTCCACCACCTTTCTGCTCACCTTTCAACCCTGTTTTTCCCTCTGAGAATCCCTGCTCCTCATCTTGCCTCCTACAAATCCCTGCTCCTCCTTTTTCCTCCTGCTTTCCAAAACCCCAGAGCTGCTGGGCAGCCACATCCACACCAATGCCCATATGTGAGAGGGACCCCCAAAATTTCCTTTCCTCCTCCACCTTTCTCATTGCTTTTCCCCTTGTTTTTCCCTCTGGGAATCCCTGCTCCTCCTTTTTCCTCCTGCTTTCCCAAACCCCAGAGCTTCTGGGGCAGCCACACTGATGTCCATAGATGAGTGGGACCCCCAAAACTTCCTCTTCCCCTCCACCTTCACCTTCCTCCTCACCTTTCCCTCCTGTTTATCCCTCTGGGAATCCCTGCTTTTTGTTTTCCCTTCTGCTTTCCCAAACCCACAGCCCCGACACCGTTTTGATGCAATTTGTGGGCAAAACCCTCCCTGGGCTTTGCAGAGCTGCACAAATCCCTGGAAAGCTTTGAGCACCCCTGTATTTACCCCAGCCCAGGGTGGGTCTGACCCGCTGGGCTCAGCAGATCCAGGGGCACCTCAGGGAGGTGAGGAGAGCAGAGAGATGAGCAAGAGCCTGGGGAGGGACTGCAAAGTAAGGGAAGAACACGAAACCTCTTGACCAAAACCTTGGGAAAGTGGGAAATCCCCACAGCGCCAACCCCGCTTCCCTAAAACAAACCCAACACTGAACTTCAGGATAATTGTTCCCCCCAAGGGAAAAAGAAGGTGAAAAGCTCATTCCAGGCTCAATTCTGGTTGCTGCTGCTGTTGCAAATCCCAGCCTCGACAGTCAAGCCAAGCAGTGCAGCTCCAGCTCCCCTGGCACCTCTCCAGGCCAAATCCCTTCCCAGCGGGATCCCCAGATCCAAGAAACCAGGAAACCAAACCAGTTTTTCCATGTGTAATTAAAAGCAATTGAAGGATTTAAGGAACACCCAGGCAGGAGCAAAGGAGCGCTCGGATTTCCTCCCCCCTCGCCAAGGGTGCGGGTTTGGTGGGACCAGCGGCATCCAAGAAACCTGATCAACGCGAGGTCTCGGGTGTCGGGGCAAAGAGCCCAAAAATAATAACCTGGAAAGGCAGGGAAATTCAGGAAAAGGAGAGGGGAAGAGCAAGGGCACATTGGACTGGGAGCAGGGCAGCACTGGCAGCTTTGGGGCTGGATGAAATCCCCCAAAATGAGAGTTTCCCATGGAAGAGCCTCTCGGGGGATGGCCGCGGTGTTTTGAGGAGCTGTTAAACACCATGCTGGAAAATGAACCGGGATTTCTCCATGGAAGTGAGAACCCAGGCTGGTCGGGATTATTACAGATCCTTATCCACAGCGATGGCTGCAAACCCTCACGGGGCTAAGCCGGGCCTAAACCCAGGTAAATTCCAGTTCCCAGGCAGGAGCAGGGCAGGAAGGTGCCGGTGGTGAGCGTGGAGACGCTGGCGTGCCCGGTCTTGGCCGCGCTCAGGGCAGTGGAATGAATCCCGGTGGGAACGCCGCGCTGGCCCTGCACATCCCTGAGAATTCCGGGTGTTTCTGGCAGGGCGGCCCCCGCCGGGGCCGTGGCCTTTGGCGTGAAGCACACGGAAGGGGTCAGCGTGGACGTGCTGTTCCGCGGCCGCGCCGAGCCCGAGGCCGTGTCCAGCACCGGCGCGCGGTGGCCGCTGGAGGAGGGGACGGTGCTGAGGTTCAGCATGAGCCGGGCCAGCTCCGAGGTCAACGACAACAAGGTGAGGAGAGGGATCCCCGGAGCGGGACCTCCATGGAGGGAGAACATCCTGCCCCAATGCAGGGTTTGGGGTTTGCAGGTCACCGTCAGCTTTTACGCAGAGGGAGGGAAGCCCATCAACCAAGCCGGGGTGTTCCTCACCGGCGTCGGTGAGTCCGGAGCTCCGGGAGTCCATCCCTGTCCCCTCATGTCTGGAGGAGGGCAGGGCTGGGGACCGCAAACCCAGATCTGCTGGCTCTGGGGGTTTGGCACCCGATCCCCTCGCCGTGCCTGGGATGAGGCAGCTCTGTCCCCCCAGGGATCTCCCTGGATGTGGACGCGGATCGGGATGGAGTGGTGGAAAGGAACAGCCCCAACAAGGTACCCGGCCTCCCCCATCCACAGAAAATCCATGGGCTTGGTGGGTCCTGAGCCCGCTGAGCCCCAGGGGTGCTTTAGGCAAGCTGGGCCTGGGGACCAGAGGGACACGGGGCCATCCTGCTGGTCAGCTGTGACAAGGAGTTCCCCTTCATCCCACCCTCCGACTGCGACAGCGAGCAGGTGTTCAACAAGGAAGGTAACGGCTCCCCAAATGCCCTGTCCCCAAAATCCCCATCGCCCCCTCTCTGTGACCTTTCCTGGGAGGGACCCAGCCCAGGACCCAGCCCAGGACCCAGCTGCTCCCCACCAGCTGCTGAGCAAGCTTCCCACGTGGGAATTTCGGTGGAATTAACGCCACGCCAACCCACTGGAGCCGGGCAGGGCACGGCAGCCGGTCCGGGGAAGGGCTGAGGTTCCAGGGCTGGCACAGCGCGGGCCGGGGATGCTCCACACAGGTGAGAGGAGTGCGGGGTGAGGCGCGAGGCCAGCAGCCAGGGATCCACCCACCCATTCCTGGAAAACCCAACCCACGCGGAGCCGGGCCCGGCGGCGCTCCGAGGTCACGGCCCAGCCGTGCCAGGGAGGGCAGGGAGAAGGGATGGGAAAAGGGCATCTGGGTCACAGCCCACGAGGCACCAGCTCTGGTTTGCCAGGGTGCCTGGGCTGGTGTCTCGGGAAGGAGATCCAAACCCCAGAGGGAACATGGAGACCCCCACCCGATTTGCTTCGTTTCCCCCCAGATTTGCTGGACATGGCTCAGATGGTGCTGAGGACAGAGGGGCCCCAGCGCCTCCCCCGGGGCTATGAAATTGTCCTCTCCATTTCTGTCAGTGACGCCGACAAAGTTGGGGTCTTCCATGTGCAGAGTAAGACCTTCCTCGCCTCCTGCTCTGCCTCTTCCTCTTCCTCCTCTGCCCCTTCCTCTCCCCCTTTCTCCTTTTCCTCTTTTTCCTCTTCCTCCTTCTCCTCTTCCCCTTCTTTCTCTTCCCCTTCTTTCTCTCCCCCTTCCTTTTCTGCCCCTTCTTCCTCTGCCCCATCTTCCTTTTCTCCTTTTCTCCTTTTCTCCCTTTCTCCCTTTCTCCCTTTCTCCCTTTCTCCCTTTCTCCTTTTCTCCTTTTCTCCTTTTCTCCTTTTCTCCTTTTCTCCTTTTCCCCTTCTTCCTCTTCTTCCTCTTCCCCTCTTCCCCTTCCTTCCTTTCCTCCTCTTCCTTTTCCTCCTTTTCCCCTGCTTTGTCTCCCCTTTCCTCCTCCTCTTTGATGATTTTGAGGTCCCCACAAGCCCTTTCCTTCCCATCTCTGACCTTGTCCTCTCCACGCTCCTCAGACCACGTCCCCAGTGCCTCTTCCCCTTCTTTCCCCCATTTTCCCCACATTTTTCCCTCTTTTCATCCTGTGGAAAACTCTGGGGATGGACAAGCAGAGGGAGGGGGACACAAAGGCACGCAGCAAAGGGGTGGCAGCAAGCAGCCCAGTGTGGCTTTAAGAAAAGGAGGATTTAAACATAAATAACATTTGTTTGGCTCCCCGAGACCTGAAATCCTCAGCTGTGGGAGCTGGGAAGTGAAAATGGTGAAAGAGAAGCTGCTTTTGGCTCATTTCCCTCCCACTGGGTGAGTTCAGCTCCATCTCCCAGCTCCCAGGAGAGCCCGGGGACGTGAGGCCGTCCCTGCCCAGGCAGCTCCAGCTGCTGGCTCTGTTTTGGGGTAAAAAGAGGGAGAATAAATCTCAGGAAGTGCTGGGAAACAGAGCCCACTGCTGCAAACTTCACGTGGTTTCTTTCTTTTTTTCTCTGTTTTTAAATTATTTCTCTTTTTGGTTCCTGCCTCCTCAGTGTTTCTTACTCCTGGTGGGTTAAACAAAGAGGGGGTAAAGAGATAAATTGGGATGGTTTTTCAGAAAATGGAATAATTTCCATTAAAAATAAGGATAGATAAACAAAGTGTGATGTTTTCGGAAAATGGAATCATTCCCATTGCCAGCAGGGCTGGGGTGTTGAAGTGGGGGTCTCCCAGCTGCTTTACCCATGCTGGCAGCACACTCCAGAGCACACCCCCTCCTCATTCCTCACTGTGGCACCGGGATTTATTTTCTGGGAATTAAATCCCTCACCCAGCCAGGAATGTGCCATTGTGGAGCTCAGGCTCGTCCCTCCATGGAGGGAGAGTTTGGGGCACTGTCCTCCTGTGAGAGGAGCAGAAACTCCATGAGAACCCTTCCCAAGGCTGCTCCACCCAAGGAAAGGCTGAGACATTTTCCCTCATCCCTCCTGTCCATGACAAAATTCCAAGCCCCTCAACTCCTGCTTCAAGGTGCCTCTCACAGCTGGATCTCCTCTGAGATCTGAGGGATCTGATCCCAGCCATCCCCCAGAAATGCACCCCAAAAATGCACAGGGAGCCTCAGGGAAAGCTGTGCTCCCTCTACCCCAGTGTCTCCAGACTGGGTTTAAAAAGGGAATTTCTGAGGGGAAGCAGAAAAAAGCTCACTTTTCCTGGCCTGTATATTTGGGTTATCCCCATGGAAACCCAGCCCTGTCTCCTCGGGCACAGCAGGAGTGTTGGAGTTCCTTGCCCAAGGAAACAAACAGGCAGGAATCCCGAGGAAAGACACTTGAATCCCAAGGAAAGAGGCAGGAATCCTGAGGAAACAAAAAGGCGGGAATCCTGAAGAAAGAGGCAGGAATCCCAAGGAAAGAGGGAGGAATCCTGAGGAAAGAGGGAAGAATCCCGAGGAAACAGGCGGGAATCCCAAGGAAAAAGGAGGAAATCTTGAGGAAACAGGCAGGAATCCCGAGGAAAGAAGCGGGAATCCTCAGGAAAGAGGCAGGAGTCCCGAGGAAACAAAGAGGCAGGAATCCCAAGCAAAGAGGCTTGAATCCTGAGGAAACAGGCAGGAATCCTGAGGAAACAGGCAGGAATCCTGAGGAAACAGGCAGGAATCCCAAAGAAAGAGACAGGAATCCCTAGGAAAGAGGCAGGAATCCCAAGGAAATAAGCTGGAATCCCGAGAAAACAAACAGGCGGGAATCCTGAGGAAAGAGGCTTGAATCCCAAGGAAAGAGGTGGGAATCCTGAGGAAAGAGGCAGGAATCCCGAGGAAACAGGCGGGAATCCCCAGGAAACAGGCGGGAATCCCGATAAACCTGCGGCTTTCCCGTTTTCCCGCAGATCCCTTCTTCGGGCAGCGCTACGTGCAGGTGCTGGGCCGCAGGAAGCTGTTCCACGCCGTGCCCTACCCCGGCGGGGCCGCCGAGCTCCACTTCTTCGTGGAGGGGCTGCGCTTCCCTGACGAGACCTTCTCGGGGCTGGTGTCCATCCACCTCAGCCTCCTGGAGCCACTGACCGAGGTCAGGAACTCCGGGAACTCCTGGGAATGGGGCAGAGGGGAGGCTGCACCCAGCAGATTGGGATAGTGCCAGAACGGAGGGTGATCCCATTAACCGATCCCAAAAATGGCCCCAGGGGAGGGTGTTTGGGGGGAATGGTGTGGGGAATGTCCCTGATTTCTGCTTGGCTCCCTCAGGGCATCCCTCACTCGCCGATCTTCACGGACACCGTGGTGTTCCGGGTGGCACCATGGATCATGACCCCCAACACCCTGGCCCCAGTGAACCTCTTGGTGTTCAGGTACAGGCGGTGCTTCCCCAGCCCCACCAGCCCTGGGGATGGGCTGGGAACGGGGAATTTCCATCCTTTCCATCCTTTCCATCCTTTCCATCCTTTCCTCCAGCATGAAGGACAACTACCTGTTCACCAAGGAGATCCAGAGCCTGGTGGCCAAGGCCGGCTGCAAGCTGAAGGTTTGCTTCGGCTACATCAACCGCGGGGACCGCTGGATGCAGGTAGGGGGGCTCCAAAAACTGGGAAAACCCTTCCCTGCTGGTGCCCCAGGTGGGATTTCCTCTCTTCCTCAGGATGAGATCGAGCTCGGCTACACCCAGGCTCCCCACAAGAGCTTCCCAGTGGTGCTGGACTCCCCTCGGGAGAGAGGGATGGAGCAACTCCCCATCAAGGAGCTGCTGGTGAGGGAAGGTTCCCTGTGTTCCCGGCATTCCCTGAGGAGCAGCTCCCAGGGGTCATGCCCAGCCCACGTTCCCATTTCCCAAATCCTCCTTGCCCTCGGCTCCGTGTATGGAATTGCCTGGAAAATGAGAGCAGAGCAGCTCCACATGGAGATTCCCTCCCACCCAGCTCCAGCCTCACCCCCTCATTCCTCCCCCAGCCTCACCCAATCCCAGCCCTCCGGGAAACCTCTGACCCAGGGGGAAAGGAGGAGCCAGCACCCCTGGGAGTGAAAGGCTCCAGCCGAGCTCTGGGATGGGATTTCTGCCCCTCGAGCATCCCAGGACAGGCTGCTCTTTCCTTTCCTGTCAGTGCCTGGTAATACCCGGCACCTTCCAAGCAGGAGAGGGAAGGGAAGCAGGAGAGGGTCAGTTTACTTCTTCGGAGGAGAAGGGGATGCAGCCAGCGCCAAGAACATCCCTGTGGGCTCCTTGGCTGAGGAAAAGGGCCAGGGCAAGTCTGGGATGGGGCGTTTGGGGAGAGCCCAGCATGGAAAAAAGCTGGATTGGGCGATCCCTTGGAGATACCACACTGGGGAAGGGCAGAACACCCCAGGCAGCCACGGAGTCACTGTCCCCAACTCCCGGATGGGTGCTGGAGCAGCCTCAGCCCTGGCAGGAACAGGAGACAAGGACAAATCCCAGCTTTTGTCCCTTTGGAGAAGGCTGGGGGCTTTGGGGAACGCTGAAATCCATCGTTTCTCACGCCTGGCATGGGAACATCCAGTCCTGGATTCATCCAGCGAATCCGCCAAGCGGCCGTGGGGATCTGCCCTCTTTAGGAATTGCTCTGCCTCATATTTAGGGCAGCAATTTCAGCCTTGGGAGCTGCTAACACATTATCCTCCAATTTCTGCTTTGAAGCCTGCCCTAATCCCCGGCCCGACCTTTCCAATCTCATTTTCCAGCTAGGAATACTTAGCCCAACGCCATGGGCACGGGTCAAGCCCTGAGCCCCTGGAAGCCCATGCCAGGGAAAAAGGAGACGGGAGGGAATTATCCCCTCAAAATCAGTGTGGAACTGATAGGACTTGGATGTGACCCGCAAACCTGGGATGAACCAGAGCCCTGACAGTTGAAACCAGGCGGGCTCCGTGGTTTTATTAAACTGAAATTAGTCAGGAGCAGGTGGTTGGTGCTCAGGCTCTCCCTTAGAACCCAGAGAAAAAGGGATCTGATCCCGGCCATCCCCCAAAATGCACCCCAAAACCACACAGGGAGCCTCAAGGAAAGCTGTGCTCCCTCTGCCCCAGTGTCTCCAAACACCCTGGGTTTAAAATGGGAATTTCTGAGCGGAAGCACCCCCAGCTCTCCCTGCTCACTTTTCCTGACCTGTATATTTGGGTTATCCCCATGGAAACCCAGCCCTGATAAGTGACTGGGATTTAACTCAAACCTCACGGACACCTGATCTCACCCCAGGGGCTGCTGTGCACTCTGGGCCTGCGTCGACTCCAACTGGAGAGCAGGCAAAGTTGGATTTTGGTCCCATCCCTGCAGGCTTTGCCCTGTTTTTAACACTCCCTCAGGCTTTGGCACACAGAGCCCAGTGCTAATTACCCCTGCACACACAGCTCCTCCAATCCCAGATACGGTAAATCCTGGAAATCAGGCCTTAAGTGGGATTTAAGTGCCGTGCAGCCCTCGGGGTGGCTCTTAGCCCAGGGAAGAGTCACCCTCAGGGGCTGGAGTTCACCTCCCTCCCAGAGCCAGCCAGGAACTTGGCTCAGGGCTGCTTGATTAGCTTAATGTGGACACTTAAACCTCGGCTTAATGTGAACATTTAAACCTTGGCTAGAGAGAACAGAGGAGATCTGGCCTGGCTTAATGTAGACACTTAAAACTTGGCTGGGGAGAACAGAGGAGATCTGGTTCTGCTCAATGTGGACAATTAAACCTTGGCTTAATGTGGACATTTAAACCTTGGCTGTGAGAGAACAGAGGAGATCTGGTCCTGCTTAATGTGGACATTTAAACCTTGGTTTAATGTAGACATTTAAACCTTGGCTGTTAGAGAACCGAGGAGATCTGGTCTTGCTTAATGGGGACACTGCAACCTTGGCTGTGGGATGAGAGGAGATCTGGCCCTGGCTCCAGGCCTGGGCTCTGCTCCTGGGTTGTCCCAATTATTCCTGCAGCTCCATTATCCCGAGACCTTTCTCCTGTCCCCTTTCCTGTCCCCTCGCCATCGCTGTCCTTGCCCACCCCACAGGAGGATCACACCACGGAAGCAGTGGGGACTCAGGGCATTTCCTTTTTCCCAGGGCCCCAGTTTCGGCTATGTGCACAAGGAGCCCCTCTTCGAGACCGTGGCCAGCCTGGACTCCTTTGGGAACGTGGAGGTCAGCCCGCCCGTGTCCGTGGCTGGCAAGGAGTATCCCTTGGGAAGGATCCTCATCGGCAGCAGCTTCCCCGCGTAAGAGAGGGGGAAACGCAGATTTGGGAAAAACACGGATTTGTGAGCAGAGCCTCAACAAGAGCTCTGAAACACCACCAAAATTGAGGCAATGGGTCAATCAGACACTGCCTGAGCAGGGTGGGGGCTCCCAGCTCCTCCACCTCAGAGACAATTTATATCCAGGCAGATGTTGATGGGACTGTCCCCCCAGTCCGAGTTTCCAGGCAGATATTTATGGGAATACCCCTCAATCCAAGAATCCAGGCAGATGTTGATGGGAATATCCCCTCAATCTGAGTGTCCAGGCAGATGTTGATGGGAATGTCCCCTCAGTCTGAGTGTCCAGGCAGATGTTGATGGGAATGTCCCCTCAGTCTGAGTGTCCAAGCAGATGTTGATGGGAATTCTCCCCCAGATCCGCGGGCCGCAGGAAGACCAGGCTGGTGCGGGATTTCCTCTACGCCCAGTGCGTCCAGGCCCCCGTGGAGCTCTACTCTGACTGGCTGGCTGTGGGCAATGTCAACGAGTTTGTCAACTTTGTCCCCACCTCTGACAAAAAGGTACCCCCAGACCCCCCGTGCTGCCCCAGAGTTCCTCCTTTGCGACACCGATCCCACTGGGAAAACCCCAGAACTCCTTCCTTTGGCACCCCCAGCCAGTGTTTGCTTGGGTTTCGTTCCCCACCCCAAAATGAGGGATCTGAGCATAAAAAAACGGGATTTGCTGGGCTATTAATGAATGCAAATAGAAGGGAAAAGATGCCTGCAAAGGTATCCAAGAAATTCCACTCTTAAGATTTCCAGGGGTTTGCAGGGGCTCAGCATCTCCCAGAGGTTTTCAGAACATTTCTCTTCCCTCTCTTGTGTTTTCCTGCTTCTGACATGGATCTTTCCCTCAGGGAAACCGAGCCTTGACCAGGATGGTACCAAAAACCAAAAGGAATATTTATATCCCACATGTTTTCAGAACACTTCTCTTCCCTCTATCATGGTTTTCTCTGCTTCTGATGTGGATTTTTCCCTCAGGGAAACCAAGCCTTGACCAGGAGGGCTCAAAAAAAAAGGAATATTTATGCCCACATGTTCTCAGATCATTTCTCTTCACTCTATCATGGCTTTGGCTGCTTCTCACATAAATTTTTCCCTCAGGGAAATCGAGCCTTGACCTGGGTGGTTCAAAAAAGGAATATTTAGGCCCACAAACCCTCCCCGGGTTAAACGAGGCACTAGATAACAGCAAAGACTCCCGATTTTAAGAGTTTCAGCTTGAGTTTTGCAGAAGTGATTCCTGGGGCACTGCAGGGCTGCAGCTGACCCTGCCGTGTTCCCGCAGCGATTCCGGATGCTGCTGGCCAGCCCGGCCGCCTGCTACCGGCTCTTCCGCGAGAAGCAGAAGGAGGGACAGGGAGAAGCCACCATGTTCAAAGGCAAGGCGACAGCACTCGGTGGCACAGCCGGGGCCACGCGGGGACATTTCCCTGCTGGGTGTCCTTCAGCAGGATGCCTGCCTGCCGCCCCCAGCCTCCTCCAGCCCTATTTCGGGAAAGCGAGTGGGATGGGAGGGATAAGGGCCTCCGCGTAGAGGGGATGTTTGCTGCCAGGGATGGAGCCTCTGGAAATGCCAGCGGAGCTCCAGCACGGAGCGGGACAACTGGCAGCTCTTGTGTGCCCCCAGATTAGCAGCATTGTGATTTTGATCCCTGACGGGGTTGGGAGAAGGTCTCCGTATCTCCAAGGATATGGAGCTCCAGCACGGAACAGGACAACTGGCAGCTCTCCTGTCCAGATTAGAAATGGATTTTTTCCATTTCATTGTGGTTTTGACCCCTGATGAGGTTGGGAGAAGGTCTCCATATCTCCAAGGACATGGAGCTCCAGCATGGAGCAGGACAGCTGGCAGCTCTCATGTCGCCCTAGATTAGAACCATGTTTTTTCCCTTTCATTGTGGTTTTGATCCATGACAGTGTTGGGAGAAGGTCTCTGTATCTCCAAGGGTTCCTCTGGTGGGAGCCTGGCTGTCCCCAGAGCAGGGGTGACCCCATGGGAGGGGGACGCTCTGGAGAAATCCAGCAGATTCCCCTGGGCAGGAGGATGAATGACAGGACATGTCCAATGCTCTTTCCAATGGGCAGAGATTTCCTTCTGTCAGCTTCCCAAGCTTTCACCCCAGCCTCAGGAAATTGGGATTTGGGGCTTTTTGGGCTTTCTCTGTCTCTATACCTCACCTCAAGCCAGGCTCCTGCCAGCGCTGCTTCATTTTGAGGGCGTTTTGCGTGTTTAGGGTACTTGGGGACAGACACCAAGCGCATGACCATAAACAAGGTGCTGTCCAATGATGTCCTGGCGCAGCAGAACCAGTACGTGCAGGTAATCCCCACACTCCGGGTCACAGCCCCCATTTCTGGCAGGGACTGCCCTGGTGTGGCACAAACCCCACTGGGAGTGGTGGAATTTGGGCCCCTCTCTGTTCTGCTCCGTCCCCTGCAGCGCTGCATCGACTGGAACAGGGATATCCTCAAGAAGGAGCTGGGCTTGCTGGAGGAGGACATCATCGACCTGCCGGCCCTCTTCAAGCTGGACAAGCAGGGAAAAGCTGTTCCCTACTTCCCCAACACGGTAAGGGCAGGGCGGTGTTCCCGCCCTTGGCTCCTCCCCAAAAAACAGCTCCATCAGCCAGGATGAGTCCCCAAAGTTCTCCTGAAAAAGAAAAATCAGCTGTCTAGAAAAGGGAAATATCTCCAGGATAAACACAGGTCTAACACAGCTCGGTGGTTTTGGGGTTTTGAGGCAAAACCCTTTCAAAACAGTGAAACTGCAAGCTGAGAGGCGCGTTTTCCCCAAAGTTTTCCCAAAAAAACCCCCCAGCTGTCTAGCAAAAGCAAATATATCCAGGCAGGCATGGATAAACATAGGTCTAACACAGCTTAGTGGCTTTGTGATGCTTGCAGTGGGGTTTTTTTAAAAAGTGGTGAAATTGCAAGGGGTGAGGCATGTTTTAATGATAAAAAAAGGAGAATTCTATTGGATTTGGAATCCTGAGGGAGGGCAGCTGCAAAAAGTGGTACTGAGGAGGGTGATCAGTGTCTTTCCTTTGGCTTCATCCATCCCAACACTGCTGGTGTCAGCCTGCAGGTCACCATGATCATACTGGCCAGGGACCTGGGCATCCCCAGGCCCTTGGGCATCACCCATTATGATGCCTACATCCTCTGGTGTCACCCACAAGTGACCATGATCAGCCTGGGCATCCCCAAGCCCTTCAGTGTCACCCATTCTAATGCTGCTGTCCCCTGGTGTCACCCCATAGGTCACCATGATTGACCTGGGCATCCCCAAGCATTTCAGTGTCACCCATTCCAATACCAATGTGCCCTTGGTGTCACCTGCAGGTCACCATGATCGTGCTGGGCAGGGACCTGGGCATCCCCAAGCCCTTCAGTGTCACCCATTCTAATGCTGCTGTCCCCTGGTGTCACCCCATAGGTCACCATGATTGACCTGGGCATCCCCAAGCCCTTCAGTGTCACCCATTCTGATACCAATGTGCCCTTGGTGTCACCTGCAGGTCACCATGATCGTGCTGGGCAGGGACCTGGGCATCCCCAAGCCATTTGGGCCGGTGGCAGGCGGCGAGTGCTGCCTGGAGCGGCGGATCCGAGCGCTGCTGGAGCCGCTGGGGCTGTGCTGCCGCTTCCTGGAGGACGTGTCCTCGTACCACGGCAGCCTGGGCGAGGTGCACTGCGGCACCAACGTCCAGCGCCGGCCCTTCGCCTTCCAGTGGTGGCACTTCGCGCCGTAGCCAGGCCTCTTCTTCATCTTCTTCTTCCTCCTCTTCCTCCTCCTTCTCCCTCCACCTTTGCCCCCAGTGTGTGTTGCTTGCGATTCCCTTAATAAATGAATTTGCTGTGAGGAAAAAGTTGGGGAATTAAATAACTGAATAACTAATAATTAATTATTAATTAATAATTCCGTTGGGAAGCACTGGGAGGGAAAGAGAGGGCGTGCTCAAAGAGGTGGGGGAGTTACCAAAATCCTGCAAAATTGTCTCTACCACTGTTTTTGTGGTGTTGGCAAGTCAGGCATTTTATTTAAACTCAGCCAGGGTTTGTGTGTGGCTGACAGAGCTCCAGCCTCCACATCAATACAAAATGTTTTCATTTATCTACGCATCTTTAACAAAGAAATCAGTGGTCATAGGTTCTAATAACGCTCTTCATTCTGTCCACTATTCGTTATTGATTTCTCACTCTTCATGTTAAGCTGGGCCACATTCTTCAGTTCTTTTATCATCCTTTTCTTGTCTGGGAATCCTCAGATTTTCAGGCTTCAATCTCCTCTGTACCTTCTTCTTGTTCCAGTGTCCTTAAAGGTCCATAAATTTGAGATCCCAGATGCCCAGTCTTCAAATCCCTTTGGCTTTATTGAAGCTTGTCAGGGTTACCTTTAATAAACTCAAGATTTCAGTGATTTAATGATCAAAACAGAAGTGTGAGCCTGTGAAGTTAACTTGTGCTGGCTAAAAGTGAGGACTGCTTACAAGTAATCGTAACATTAATTAAAAACTAATTAGGAAAGTTACATCATTTCCAAGGGGGGCATTTTTTTGGCAGGGGCTGCCCAGGGAGTTTTGGAGTGCCCATCCCTGGAGGTGTCCAAGGAGGGCCTGGGTGTGGCACTCAGTGCTCTGGGCTGGGGACAAGGTGGGGATCAGCCACAGCTTGGACTTGAAGCTCCTGGAGGGACCTTGGAGGGCTTTTCCCACCTTAATGTCTCTGGGACTCTTTGCTTTCCAGCACCCACCATTTACCCCATTGGTGTTGGGGCAGGTCCACTTGAGGCAGGGGGTAGTAACACAGCTACCTCCATGCAAAACAACGATGCTGGGAATTAACGGAGAGAAAACAAGGGAGATTTAGGAAAGAAAAAGGGGGATTTAGGAAAGAAAAGGGGGTTTGGGGCATCCTGCCCCCGTTCCACAGGGCGCGCCACACCCAACATGGCGCCTCTCCTGAGGGCGCCGCCACACTCAAAATGGCGGGCGCACCTTCCCGTCAGCGCAGCAACATGGCGGCGGCGGGAGCGCTTCCGGGGCGGGCGGAACTGCGCAGCGCCAAGATGGCGGCGGCCGCGGTCGGAGTCTCCTTGAGGCGCGGAGTCCCCGCACGGCTCCTGCGGGCCGGGCCGCGGACGGTGAGGGGCCGGGGCGGCCGCGGGGGCTGGCAATGGAGCGGGGGGAGGCGTGACAGAGGCGGCCGGGGGCTGCAGGGGTCCGGGATGGGGGTGGAAGAGAAGGGCGGTGAGCTGAGGGGGAGAGGGAGCTGTGGGGAGGGAGCTGGAACTGGAGTTTGGGGTCTGGAATTGGAGTGTGGGGTCTGGAGCTGGAGTGCGGGGTCTGGAGGTGGATTTTGGGGGAATTAGGGATGGACAGGAGGGCAGACCTGGGGAAGGGGCTGGGGGCAGGAGGAGGTGAGGCAAAAGGGGGGAAGGAGCTGTGGGGAGGGGGCTGGAGAGTATCTGTGGGGTCTGGAAGGGAGAATTGGGGAGGGGAAGGGTGGGAGAGAGGGTGTGTGGGGTCTGGAAGGGGGAATTGGGGAGGGGAAGGGTGGGAGAGGGGGTGTGTGGGGTGTGGAAGGGGCTGTGCAGGAATTGGGGTGGGCAGGGGCAACAGTTTCAGAGGGCTCGGGGTGGGGCTGGAGGGGGACTGGGATGTGGTAAAATCTGGGAAGAGTGGATGGGAAAATGGGGTGGGGTGCGAGGGAATGGGGTCTGTGGGATTTGGGAATAGGGTCAGTGGCAGAGGGGATGTGGGGTTTGCGAAGGAATAGGGTCAGTGGGAGAAGGGAGGGGGCTGGAAGGGGTCTGTGGGATTTGGGAGAGGAGAGGAGAAGCAGGAGAAGGGGATGGAGGGAGGGGGCAGGAGAGATCCAAGAGGAAGTGAAATAGGGGAAAAAGGGCAGGGCTGAGGGCAGAGAGCAGCTGGGTCTGGGAAGGGTTTGGGGGATATAAAGGACAACAGGAAATTTGAGGAGTTGTTCAGGAAAAGGTTGGGAAGAGCAGTGGGAACAGGAGTGTGGAGTGATTCTGGGAGAGGGGAGCAGGGAAGGGAAGTGGAGCCCTGGAAAAGGCTGGGAAGAGCAGTGGGAACATTCCAGGAGAAGGTTGGGGAGAGCACTCCAGGAAAAAATGGGGATGAGCTGTGGGAACATTGCAGGAAAAGGTTGGGAAGAGCAGTGGGAACATTGCAGGAAAAGGTTGGGAAGAGCAGTGGGAACATTGCAGGAAAAGGTTGCGAAGAGCTGTGGGAACATTCCAGGAAAAGGTTGGGAAGAGCAGGGAGAGCACTCCAGGAAAAGGTTGGGAAGAGCAGTGGGAACATTCCAGGAAAAGGTTGGGAAGAGCAGTGGGAACATTGCAGGAAAAGGTTGGGAAGAGCTGGAGGAACATTCCAGGAAAAGGTTGGGAAGAGCAGTGGGAGTACTCCAGGAAAAGGTTGGGAAGAGCTGTGGGAACATTGCAGGAAAAGGTTGGGAAGAGCAGGGAGAGCACTCCAGGAAAAGGTTGGGAAGAGCAGTGGGAACATTGCAGGAAAAGGTTGGGAAGAGCAGTGGGAACATTGCAGGAAAAGGCTGGGAAGAGCAGGGGGAGCAGGGCCGAGGGTGATCCCAGCAAGAACAGGATGTGCTTGGGAATTCTGGGACAACTGGGCAGGGAGAGCCTCTGGGGTTTGATGGATCCAGGAGCAGCTTGAGGTTGGAATATCGCTCTGGATCCTGGCAGGGGGAGCCCCAGGATATGTTTATATAAAGCTTAAAAATTTTATATAAAAATACTGATAATTTTTCTATATATAAAAATATGTAAATATAAAAATCTCTATGTAAATGTATGTATCTGTAATTTTTATGGCTTTATATTTATCTACAAATATATTAATATAATGTGTGTATATACATTTATCTACAGACATTATACATAAAATACTTCTATATAAGTAATGTATATAAAACCTGTGCATAAAGATATATAGATGTAAAATATAATTATATTATTGCAATTACACATACAACCCAATGTACAAATACTTACAATTTACAAACACATCTATAAATACGTGTAATTTATAGACATACATAGAATATATTCATTTCTTCCATATGAAATGCATTGTTTATATGTACATATATATGTGTATGTATATATATATATAAATACAAATATGATGTGTTCTACATAATGTCTAATATACACTGTATAAATAAATACATAGACTATCATTTTAAACACAATATATAAATAAAGTCAGCATGTAATTATGTCAGTATAATGACAGTCAGTAGAAAATACAAATGCATACATATAATTTATAAACACATACATATAATTTACAAATAAAATACACCATAAACGATGTGCACATGTGTGTGCACATATATATGCATGTTTGTGCCTATATATTTATATATAAATATATCATATACAATGTGTGATATAATCTATGTAATGCAATATATAATATATAAATGCATACAGTATAATAATAATAATGTGACTACATGCAGCATACAGTATACACATATATATCCACAAGTAATTCCAAACATATATATCATTTTTCTTTGTATAGGTGTGTGTAAATATATACGTAGTTGTTATCTTTTTAAATATTTTTTAATGTATATGTGTATATATATATTTATTTAATTTTTTTTTATATATACACACATATCCATCTCTATATCTCTTCCTGGATCCCTCCTGGTGGGATCTGAGGCTGTTTTTCCCTGGATCTGAGGCTGTTTTTCCCTGGATCCAGGGTGGGATCTGAGGCTGTTTTCCCTGGATCTGAGGCTGTTTTTCCCTGGATCCAGGATGGGATCTGAGGCTGTTTTTCCCTGGATCTGGGATGGGATCTGAGGCTGTTTTTCCCTGGATCCAGGGTGGGATCTGAGGCTGTTTTTCCCTGGATCTGGGATGGGATCTGAGGCTGTTTTTCCCCGGATCTGAGGTTGTTTTTCCCCGGATCCAGGATGGGATCTGAGGCTGTTTTTCCCTGGATCTGAGGCTGTTTTTCCCTGGATCCAGGGTGGGATCTGAGGCTGTTTTTCCCTGGATCCAGGGTGGGATCTGAGGCTGTTTTTCCCCGGATCTGAGGCTGTTTTTCCCTGGATCCAGGGTGGGATCTGGGATGGGATCTGAGGCTGTTTTTCCCTGGATCTGAGGCTGTTTTTCCCGGATCCAGGGTGGCATCTGAGGCTGTTTTTCCCTGGATCTGAGGCTGTTTTTCCCTGGATCTGAGGCTGTTTTTCCCGGATCCAGGTGCTCCGGCAGGCGCAGACGGCGGCGGCGGCTCCGCGGCTGAAGAAATTCGCCATCTACAGATGGGACCCCGACAAGGCCGGGGACAAACCCCGCATGCAGACCTACGAGGTGGACCTGAACAAGTGGGTGTCCCTTGGGAATGGGGCTGGGGGGCAATCCCAGCTCCAGGGAATGGCTGGGAAGGGGCTGCTCACCCCTGGCACAGGGCAGCTCCTTGTGGGCACAGCCACCATGGGCGTCATCCCCGGAAAAAGTGGATTTAAGCAGATTTTCCATGGGAAACAGCAGACACAGGCACCATGGATGTTATCCCAGGAAAAAGCAGATTTTCCATAGGCACTGTGGGTGTTATCCCAGGAAAAAGTGGATTTAAGCAGATTTTCCACAGGAAACAGCAGATTTTCCACAGGCACCGTGGGTGTTATCCCAGGAAAACACAGATTTAAGCAAATTTTCCACAGGATAAAGCAGATTTTCCATAGGCACTGTGGGTGTTATCCCAGGAAAACGCAGATTTTCCACAGGAAAAAGCAGGTTTTCCACATTTCTGGACCATCTCTGGGATGGGTTACAGAGGTGCTGGTGGCTTTAATAAACTTGATTTATTTGGGAAGTTTGGGGGCTGCCACAGAAGAGGGAGAGCAGCTTTTCCCAAGGCCTGGTGGTGGCCTGGCAGGTGTCAGGAGCAGTGACAGGGGATGGGGTTTGAACTGAAAGAGGAGAGGTTTGGGTGGCATGCTGGGAAGGAGAATTCTTCTGTGTGTGAGGTTTAGATGGAATATTGGAAAGGAATTCTTCCCCATGAGGCTGGCACAGAGTTCCCAGGGAAGCTGTGGAAGTATCCCAGGCCAGGCTGGATGGGGCTTGGAGCCACCTGGGGTCGAGGAAGGTGTCCCTGCCCCTGGGAATGGGATGGGAAGGTCCCTCCAGCCCAGCCCCTTCTGGGATTGTGCATTCTGGAAGGGAATTCCATGTGCAGCTCACAATTCCCAGGGAGAGAAGGTGGGAGCTCTATCCACCCTTGCCATGGCTGTGGCATCTCAGAGCAGCTCCTGCTTCCCTGGGATCCTGGGAAGGGGCTCAGAAACCTCCCTGTGGATGCTGGGCCTGGATTTCCCTGAGCTGCTCCAGAGGGATCCATCCCAGACCCTTCCCGAGGGATCCACTCCAAACCATTCCCAAGGGCTCCTCTGGAGGGATCCATCCCAAAGCCTTCCCAGGAAGCTCCTCCAGTGGAATGCACCCCAAACCCTTCCTGAGGGATCCACCCCAAACCCTTCCCAAGGGCTCCTCCAGAGAGATCCACCCCAGACCCTTCCCAAGGGCTTCTCCAGAAGGATTCACCCCAGACCCTTCCCAGGAGCCCCTCCAGTGGAACCCACCCCAAACCCTTTCCATGGGCTCCTCAAGAAGGATCCACCCCAAACCCTTCCCAAGGGCTCCTCAAAAAGGATCCACCCCAAACCCTTCCTGAGGGATCCACCGCAAACCCTTCCCAAGGGCTCCTCCAGAGGAATCCACCCCAAACCCTTCCTGAGGGATCCACCCCAGACCCTTCCCATGGGCTCCTCCAGTGGAATCCACCCCAAACCCTTCCCAAGAGATCCATCCCAAAACCTTCCCAAGAGCTCCTCCAGTGGAATCCCAAACCCTTCCTGAGGGATCCACCCCAAACCCTTCCAGGAGCTGCCACTCCCACCCAGCCCTACTCAAACCCCACAGGAGCCACAGCTCTGGTTTTGGGGTGGCTTTGCCCCAGTGAACAATGCCTGGGTGGTGCCCTGGGTGTAAAATGACAGAAATTGTCCCCCAGTGTTTGTCCTGTGTCCCTCGTGACTCACAGGGCCAGGCAGGGCTGTCACAACCTGACCCTGAGGAGAGGTCACTCAGTGGTCACAAGAGTCTGACCCACCCTGCCCCTGGGCTGCCCTGCTGCTCAGAGATCCCTGTTTGATCCCTGGGATTCACACAGAATTCATGGGAATTGTTAAAAACCCTTTTAGGTGCTGCTGAGTGTGGGTGCAGGGGTCAGGCCCTGCACTGGGGGCTCTGATTTGGGATTTGTGCCACAGGTGTGGGCCCATGGTGCTCGATGCCCTGATCAAGATCAAGAACGAGATGGACTCCACGCTGACCTTCCGCAGGTCCTGCAGGGAGGGTAAGGACAGCACATTCCCACCTGGAATGGCCTTGGAGTGCTGTGTGTGCTGAGTGTGGGAGCCCCAGGAGCTCAGAACCCCTCCCCTCACATCCCTGGGGATAAAACACCCAAGTGAGCCAGGGAGGAAAACTGCTCTGAACCCCTCTCCTGCACCTGTGGGGATGGAATACCCAAGTGAGCCAGGGAGGAAAACTGCTCTGAACCCCTCTCCTCCACCCGTGGGGATAAAACACCCAAATAAACCAGGGAGGAAAACTGCTCTGAACCCCTCTCCTGCACCTGTGGGGGTAAAACACCCAAATAAACCAGGGAGGAAAACTGCTCTGAACCCCTCTCCTGCACCCCTGGGGATAAAACACCAAGGAGTAAAACTCCTCAGAACCTCTCCTCTTTCACCCATGGGGATAAAGCACCCAAATAAACCAGGGACTAAAACTGCTCAGAACCCCTCTCCTCCCATCTCTGGGGATAAAACACCAAGGAGTAAAACTCCTCAGAACCTCTCCTCTCACACCCATGGGGATAAAACACCAAGGAGTAAAACTCCTCAGAGCCTCTCCTCTCACACCCATGGGGATAAAACACCAAGGAGTAAAACTCCTCAGAACCCCTCCTCTCACACCCATGGGGATAAAACACCAAGGAGTAAAACTCCTCAGAACCTCTCCTCTCACACCCATGGGGATAAAACACCAAGGAGTAAAACTCCTCAGAACCCCTCCTCTCACACCCATGGGGATAAAACACCAAGGAGTAAAACTCCTCAGAACCTCTCCTCTCACACCCCTGGGGATAAAACACCCGAGTGAACCAAGGAGTAAAACTGCTCAGAACTGCCTCCTCCAACCCATGGGGATAAAACACCCAAATGAACCAGGGAGTAAAGCTGGAGTTGGTGCTCCCAGGGTGTAATGACACAGTTCTGAGCTGCCAGCTCCAGTAATTCCTTCCACAGCTCCCAGTTGTTCCAGTTTCTCTCCCAGTCTGGTTCTTCTGCCGCCTCCCAGTGCGTGGGGAGATCAGGGAGAGATTCCAGCAGCGAGGCTGAGAGGGCAGGGCTGGAGTGGGAGCAGTGGGGGCTGTGCCAGTGCTGCTGTGGGAATCAGACTGGGTGAACTGGGAGAGAGCACTGGGGACTTCGAGGAACAGCTCCAGGAATCTTCTCCTTGGCCCTTTGGCCGAGGGCAGGGATGGATTGAGGAAAAGGGCACCGGTGATTTGGGGTTGTGGCTGCTCCCAGATCTGGTTTGGGGCTGCTCACAGACTTCCCCTGGGAAAAACTCCTGAGTCACGGGTCACACTGGGCTGTGGGAGTGCATTCCTGGCTGGAATGGCTCTGGATTTAGGGTCACACTGGGCTGTGGGAGTGCATTCCTGGCTGGAATGGCTCTGGATTTAGGGTCACACTGGGCTGTGGGAGTGCATTCCTGGCTGGAATGGCTCTGGATTTAGGGTCACACTGGGCTGTGGGAGTGCATTCCTGGCTGGGATGACTCTGGATTTAGGGTCACACTGGGCTGTGGGAGTGCATTCCAGGCTGGGATGGCTCTGGATTTAGGGTCCTGCTGGGCTGTGGGAGTGCATTCCAGGCTGGGATGACTCTGGATTTTGGGTTTTACTGAGCTATGTGAGTGCATTCCAGGCTGGAATAACTCTGGATTTTGGGTTTTGCTGAGCTATGTGAGTGCATTCCAGGCTGGGATGACTCTGGATTTTGGTCCTGCTGAGCTGTGGGGTTGCATTCCAGGCTGGGATGACTCTGCATTACCGAGGTGGGTCTGCAGGCAGGGGCAGTCTCAGGGCAGGCAGTGCCTGGGGCTGTTTTGTCTGGGGTGGGAATGGAAAGCAGCACTCCTGAGGCACCTTTTCCTCTGGAATCTGCACGACAGGGCAGGAATTCCACACGGGCTGGGGCTCCCAGACAGCCACAACTCTTGCCCTGAATATTTTCCCTGCACAGGACGGGTTTTCAGGCTGGGCTGGTTCCATCCTGCCCCTCTGTGGCTCCCCCAGTCCCACATTCCTGCTGCAGGCCCTGCTCCCCTCCCAGCTGGCTGGAAAATGCCTGGGAGCCTTTCTGCAGTGGGAGGAACCTCGTGGCAGTCCAGGGACACCCTCAGAGGGGTCATTTCAATCCCCAACATTTCATTGTTGGGCTATTTTTGTGCCCCTGCTGCCTCCTGTCACCTTTGGGAGGGCAGTTTGTGCCCTGGGAATGGGCACGAGGGGAGGGGGGAATGGGGTTACATTCCTGAATTTCAGGGATGATTTGGGGCATTTTATTCCCCTTCTGTGAGGAGAGGCTGTGGGAGCTGGGCCTGTTTGTTGCAGAGATGGGGAGGCTGAGAGGGGATCCCATCAATCCCTAGAAATATTTCCAGGGGGTGCCAGGGGATGGTGCCAGACCCTTCCCAGTGGTGCCCAGAGACAGGACAAGGAGCAGCAGCCACAAATTAAAACACTAAAATTCCATTAAAACACAAAAATTCCTGCTGAACCTTTGGGAAAAAAAAAAGTTCTTTTCCTGGAGTGGAATTCCAGCTCCCACTTTTAGAGGGAAAAAGGGTGGAGTGAGGTTTGTGAGTTTGCTGTCACTTGGATCCATCCTGTGACCTCCAAGGCTGTGAAAGGAAGGGCAGTGTCAGCCTGGATTCAGGTTTTAGGGGGAAAAAGAGATGCTGAGCACCTCCTCTGACTGCTAATCCCATGAGTAGCTGGTTTACTCCAGCTTGGATCCATCCTGTGACCTCCCAGCACAGAAAGGAAGGACAAGACCAGGCTCAGTCGGGGCTTTTAGGGGCAAAAAAGGTTGGACAGAGCCCAGGGAGGTCCCAAACCCCCCTGGACACATTCCAGTGCTACCTCACCTGCTCCAGGGCTGGGCTGGAAGATTCCCAGAGGTCCCTCCCATCCCTGCCAGCCCTGGGATTCTCTGGCTGAGGAGGCTGCAGCAGTTCCCCATGTTTTAATGCCATTTTTGGTTGTGGTTTTGATTTTTTTATTTATTTCATGCCTCTCTCGGCTCCCACCTCGTGCCCCAAACCCGAGAGCAGAGCTGGATGTTCTCCCCTCCCCAAATCACACCCAAGCCCCCCTCATTTGCTGCTGGGGAAGGAGCTGCCCCATGGAAAAAGGGGTTTTGGTGCTGATGAAAGCAGCTCCCATGTTTGATCCCTGCTGAAGTTAAAAAACTTTCAGCCCCAGTGGTGAATTCTGATCTTCTCCTCATTTGGGGCATTTGTGGGATGGATGAAGACCCTGGTGGAGTGGGAGGAGTTTTTTGGGAATCTGGTGGATTGGGAAGAGGTTTTCCAGGACAGGTGAGGACACTGATAGAACAAGAAGGGTTTTTGGGGATGGGTGAGGCTGATAGAGTGGTGTGAGGCCACTCTAGGGGAGTGTCAAGAGGCTTTTCCAGAACCTGTGACGAGGTTTTCTGGGACAGGTGAGGACCCTGGTGTAGTGAGAAGAGACTTTTTGGGATTTGTGAGGATCCCAGCAGGTTGGGAAGGGCCTTTCCATGAGGTTTTCTGGGACAGGTGGGGACCCCGGTGGGTTGGGAAGGGGTTTTCCAAGACCCTGTCAGGTTGGGAAGAGTTTTTTTTTGGGATCCTGGTGGATTGGGAAGAGCCAAGCAGAGTTTCCCCAGGACAACCCAGGGGGATTTTTTGGGGGCCAGGAGGGAGAATCCCACGCTTGGCTCTGCTTTTCCCCCTCAGGGATCTGCGGCTCCTGTGCCATGAACATCGCTGGGGGCAACACCCTGGCCTGCATCAAAAAAATCGACAGTGACCTCAGCAAAGTCACCAAAATCTACCCCCTGCCCCACATGTACGTGGTGAAGGACCTGGTCCCGGTGAGTGCAGGGCTGGCATTGGCCAGGGGACAGCCTGGGCTGGGCGCAGGGCGTGGCAGCTGCCACCAGGGCCAGGTGTCACTTGGGTGGGTCCCGGTGACTCAATGTGTGCTGGCCTGGAATGTGGCAGCTTTGGGGAGGGAATGGCACCTCCTGCTCGGGTGCTGAGGTGTGAATTGGAGGTGAAGCTGTGCCAGGAGGGGATTTAGGTGGGATTTTGGGAAGAGGCTGTGCCCCCGAGGGTGGGGCCGAAGGGAGGGGTCAGGGCCCCACGGCGTGGACAGCAGGGGTGGGATTTGGGGGTGGGGATATTCCCTGATTCTCCTCAGCCCCATAACCAGATCCCTGTGCTTTTCCTGCCCCAGGACCTGAGTAACTTCTATGCCCAGTACAAATCCATCGAGCCCTACCTGAAGAAGAAGGACGAGTCCAAGGAGGGCAAGCAGCAGTACCTGCAGTCCATAGAGGACCGCCAGAAACTGGTCAGAACTGCAGCTTCAGTGCTGAAACCCTCCCAGAGCAGCCCAGGGTCACAGCTGAGCCCTCAGCCCCCTCCCAGTCCCACACCCCATCCCACAGGGTGGGACACAGCCCCACAGCTCAGCACAGGGAGCTGGGCTTGCCAGGGGGGCTCTGATCCCATTGCCCCCCATCCCATTCCCCTGTGGAATTCCTGCTGCTGGGAGCACTCTGCAGGCTCCAGGCTGGAGCATTCCAGTGGGGAGAGGGCTGTGCTCCCACCTCGCTGGGCTTTTGCAGCATGGAAGGCTCCTGGGAGAAGCTCAAGTGCAAGATTTGGGGTGTCTGTCTTGAGCAGGGGGGATTTTGAGGGGAAGTTTTTGAGGGTGGAGGAGGAACAGCTCTTTACAAGGCTGATGGTGTGGCCAAGGGTGGATTTCCATGGCTGCCACAGGGATTAGGGGTTTTTCCTCTGAGCTGCCAGGATGGATCCATCATTCCAGGATTCCGAGCTCAGCCTGTCCCTGCTCCACTGGGGAGGCACCAAATCCCCATTTTGGGAGGGAGAGGTGGATGTGAGCAGCAGGAAGGGAGGCTGAGCAGAGGGGTTCAGGGAAACACTGCAGGTGTCTGCAAGCTGACATCCCATAATAATAGCCCCTGGTGTGACACCCGAGCAGCCCCAGGGCTGGACAGGCTGCAGGAATCTCTGTCCAGAGGCAGCACTTGCAGCTTCTCTGATCCCTGTGAGCTCTGAAGGGACTTTCCCTGCCCTGGGAGTCCCCTCCTCAGCCAGGTGGGAACAAGGAAACTCAAAAGCCCCACCTGGAAAACAGCTCTTGATCCCTCTGCTGGAATTCCTCTCCCTTTGGGATCAGCCTGTGTGCAGGAGAATCTTGGATTTGGCTGAAAAATTCCTTTGAATCCTCGATCCTTTGGAGAGGTGCAGTTAAAAATGAGATTTGGAGTGAGGAGAGGGAGCTCTGCCCTCGGGGCTGGCAGCTCTTCCCAAAGGCTTGTTAGGAGCTGCTGGGAATTCTGGCACCAGGAATCTCCCTGAACTCAAACTTTTATCCCAAAATAACTTTCAGGAATGTGAATTAAGCCAGGTTGGGCTCTGTCTCTGTCTGGGAGAAGTTGCTGGGCCAAGGGAGGCTTGAGGGACCCTGAGCTCCTCAGTTTCCTGTCCAGGATGAGAAATCAGCTCCTCATCCCAGCAGGAATGAGCAGAACTGCCTGGATCACTTCCACATAGAACTCAGCTCCTCCTGTGCCTGGAATAAACCTGCCCATAAAAACAGGGAAGTGATCCAGGGGGGAAACGATCCAGGACGTGCCAGGTGCCCTCAAGGACAGGCTGCACCCAGGGCTGCCAGGCAGACTCTGCCCTCCCTTCCTGCTCAGCACACCTGGGATTGTCCACTGGGGACAAATCCCTGCCTGTCCTGGCTGGGATGGGCTGGGAGGAGCTGGGAGTGCAGGGGAACCAAGGTGGGAGAGCCCAAGGTGGGAGTGCAGGAGAGTCTGAGGTGGGAGTGCAGGAACCCAAGAAGTGCAGGGGAACCAAGGTGGGAGTGCAGGGGAACCAAGGTGGGAGTGCAGGAGAGCCCAAATTGGGAGTGCAGAACCAAGGTGGGAGTGCAGGAACCTGAGATGGGAGTGCAAGAGAGCCCTGGGAGTGCAGGGGAACCAAGGTGGGAGAGCAGGAGCCCATGGGGAGGAGTGCAGGAGCCCAAGGCAGGGGTGCAGGAGAACCCAGCAGCTCCCCTTTCCTCTCCAGGCCCCTTTTCCTTCCCCTGCTGCCCCAGATCCTGGTTCATTGTGTGGCTCCTGGAACCATGGAATGAATACCCTGAGCTGGAAGGGGGCCACAAGGACCCTGGGGGGCCCACAAGGAACCTGGGGGGGACCACAAGGACCCTGGAGGGAGCCTGGGGGGACCACAAGGACCATGGGGGGACCACAAGGACCCTGGAGGGAGCCTGGGGGGACCACAAGGACCATGGGGGGGACCACCAGGACCATGGGGGGACCACAAGGACCATGGGGGGACCACAAGGACCCTGGAGGGAGCCTGGGGGGACCACAAGGACCATGGGGGGACCACAAGGACCATGGGGGGGACCACCAGGACCATGGGGGGACCACAAGGACCATGGGGGACCACAAGGACCATGGAGGGAGCCTGGGGGGGCCACGAGGACCATGGAGGGACCACAAGGACCATGGGGGGCCCACAAGGACCTTGGAGGGACCACAAGGACCATGGGGGGCCCACAAGGAACATGGGGGGGACCACGAGGACCATGGGGGGCCCACAAGGACCATCGGGGGGCCACAAGGACCATGTGGGGCAGCTCCTGGCCCCGGTCTGGGAGGGTCAGGATTGTTCCCCTCAGGAATTGCTGCCTCACACAGGAGCTGCTCCGTGGGGACAGGGGTGGATCCCCTGTGTCACCAGCCCCGTGGTGACAGCGTGCCGTGTCCCCTCCCTCGCAGGACGGGCTCTACGAGTGCATCCTGTGTGCCTGCTGCAGCACCAGCTGTCCCAGCTACTGGTGGAACGGGGACAAGTACCTGGGCCCTGCCGTGCTCATGCAGGTGAGGACAGACACTTTGTCACCTGCCAGTGTCACCTGCCAGCGTCACCTGCCAGCGTCAGTGTCACCTGGCCGGTGTTGGTGCCTTGGAGTGGCTGCCTAGAGCAGAGGCCACGCAGGGTTAAGAGGATAAAGTGAGTGTTTATTAAAGGCTTCAGTAGGCACACCTTGGGCAGTCAGAAACCTCTGAGGCTACACCCAAAATGGACGATGGGCACGAATTTTTCAGACAATTATAAATTTTTAACCCCATTTGCATATCAGGGGTTCATGCTCCAATTACAGCTTCAGGTGATGAAGTCATTTACCCCCAGTTTGCTGCCCCCCAGCTCATTTTGTTTGTACTTTTTGGGGCCTGAGGCTGGAGGGTGTCCTTGAGTTTCAGGCCCAGAGCAGTTGTTGTGTCTGAGCAGAATGGGAGAACAGCAGCTGGCACTGTGTGGAGTGTGGAGTTGGGCACTAATGCAGCACAGGATCTGAGAAATACAGAATAGAAAATCCTCAGGCACCAATGTCACCAGCCTGCTCCCAGCAGTGTCCCAGCAGTGTCCCTGTCCCAGCAGTGTCCCAGCAGTGTCCCCATCCCCAGCAGTGTCCCAGCAGTGTCCCTGTCCCAGCAGTGTCCCAGCAGTGTCCCAGCAGTGTCCCTGTCCCCAGCAGTGTCCCCATCCCCAGCAGTGTCCCAGCAGTGTCCCTGTCCCTGTCCCAGCAGTGTCCCAGCAGTGTCCCTGTCCCAGCAGTGTCCCAGCAGTGTCCCCATCCCCAGCAGTGTCCCAGCAGTGTCCCTGTCCCAGCAGTGTCCCAGCAGTGTCCCCATCCCCAGCAGTGTCCCAGCAGTGTCCCTGTCCCAGCAGTGTCCCAGCAGTGTCCCAGCAGTGTCCCTGTCCCAGCAGTGTCCCAGCAGTGTCCCAGCAGCGTCCCCAGCAGTGTCCCAGCAGTGTCCCAGCAGTGTCCCTGTCCCCAGGCTTACCGCTGGATGATCGATTCCCGGGATGAGTTCACGGAGGAGCGCCTGGCGCAGCTGCAGGACCCGTTCTCGCTGTACCGCTGCCACACCATCATGAACTGCACCCGCACCTGCCCCAAGGTATGGGGGACAGCGGGGACACGGGGACATGGGGGGACACAGGGGGGACAACAGGTCACGGCCTGGCTTGGAGGGACATGGGGCATGGGGGATAGGGGCTGGCATGGAGGGGACATGGCCTGGCATGGGGGGACACAGGGCACAGCATGGAGGTGACATAAGGGGACACAGCCTGGCATGGAGGAGACATGGGGCATGGCCTGGCTGGGAGGGAGGGGACACAAATCACCGGGGCAGTGTCACACCCTGGCATGGAGGGGACATGGAGCACAGCATGGCATGGAGGGGACACGGGGCATGGGCTGGCACAGGGGGACACAGCCTGGCATGGGGGCACGCAGGGCACAGGCTGGCATGGAGGGAACATGGCCTGGCATGGGGGGGACATAGGGCACAGCCTGGCATGTAGGGCACACAAGTCACCGGGGCAGTGTCACAGCCTGGCATGGAGGGGACAAAGGACATGGGCTGGCACAGCCTGGCATGGAGGAGACATGGGGCATGGCCTGGCAGGGAGGGGACACGAGTCACTGGAGCAGTGTCACACCCTGGCATGGGGGGACATGGAGCACAGCCTGGCATGGGTGGACACAGGGCATGGGGCACAGCCTGGCACGGAGGAGACACGGGGCATGGGCTGGCATGTATGGACACAGGGCATGGGGCACAGCCTGGCATGGAGGGGACACGGGGCATGGGCTGGCACAGGGGGACACAGCCTGGCATGGGGGGACATAGGGCACAGGCTGGCATGGAGGGCACACAAGTCACTGGGGCATGGAGGGGACACAGGGCATGGGGCACAGCCTGGCATGGAGGGGACACAGGGCATGGGGCACAGCCTGGCATGGAGGGGACACAGGGCATGGGGCACAGCCTGGCATGGATGGACACAGGGCATGGGGCACAGCCTGGCATGTGTGGACACAGGGCATGGGGCACAGCCTGGCATGGAGGGGACACAGGGCATGGGGCACAGCCTGGCATGTGTGGACACAGGGCATGGGGCACAGCCTGGCATGGATGGACACAGGGCATGGGGCACAGCCTGGCATGTGTGGACACAGGGCATGGGGCACAGCCTGGCATGGAGGGGACACGGGGCACAGCCTGGCATGGAGGGAGCAGTCAGGTCACAGTGGCAGTGCCAGCCCTGCCATGGCACCAGGACATTGTGCTGGCCCCCAGCCAGGCCTGGGCACTGCCAGGGATCAGGGACAGCCACAGCCTCTGGGAATTCCATCCCAGGGCCTCTCCTCCCTCACAGGGAAGGTTTATCCCAATTTCCCACCCAAAGCAGCACGGGGACTCCTGGAGTGGTTTGGGTTGGAAAGGACCTTAAAGTTCTCTCACCCCATGGCAGGGACGCCCTCCACTGTCCCAGGGTGCTCCTGCAGCCCCATCCAAGCTGGCCTTGGACACCTCCAGGGCTGGAGCAGCCACAGCTTCTCTGGGAGCTCCATCCCAGGGCCTCTCCTCCCTCACAGGGAGGGATTTACCCCAATATCCCAGCCAGACCTCCCCTCTGTCACTTCAAACCACGTCCCCTTGAACTGTCACTGCCTGTCCCCATCCCTCCTTTTCCCAGCTCCCCCTGAGCTGCAGCAAGGCCACACTGAGGTCTCCCCATCCCTTTTCCATCTCTTTTCTGGAATTCCTGATGGTTTCCATAGGAAAAGATCCTTTCAGGTCCCAGCTTTCCCCAGACTTCCCTGTTTTGGGGACACCCAGAGCTCCCAGCAGAGCCAGTGCTGGGTTCAGCTTTTCCTCCTCTGACCCCAGGATTTGGGAGCAGGGCCTGCCAGGAGAGCTCCAGGGAATTTCTGAGCACTCCAGGGAATTTCTGAGCTCTCCAGGGAATTTCTGAGCTCTCCAGGGAATTTCTGAGCACTCCAGGGAATTTCTGAGCTCTCCAGGGAATTTCTGAGCCCTTCCTGTGCAGAACAGAGGGAGCTTTCCCAGTGTGGCTGTGCCTCTCCCCAGCCTCACTGCTCCCTGTCAGGGCTCGACCCCAGAGCTTTCATCATCCCAGAGCAGGAAAACCCCACAGCCCTGGAGTCAGGCTGTTCCCAGGCTGCCTCTGGAAATCCAGACACCCATAAAAACCTGGAATTCTGTCCTGAATCTCCCTTTGATCCCCATCAAAGCCCAGCTCCCAGGGACAGTTTGGCTCCAGGGGCAGGAGGGGAGCTCCAGCTCCGTGTCCTGCTCCAGGCTGGGCTCTTCCCAGGGAAACTGAGGCTGGGATGGGCCAGAGCTGCACCTGGACCCCCTGGAATTCCCACTCTGCCCCAAAACTGAGGCTGGGATGGGCCTGGACCCTCTGGAATTCCCAGTTTGTCCCCAAACTGAGGCTGGGATGGGCCTGGACCCTCTGGAATTCCCAGTTTGTCCCCAAACTGAGGCTGGGATGGGCCTGGACCCTCTGGAATTCCCAGTTTGTCCCCAAACTGAGGCTGGGATGGGGCAGAGCTGCACTTGGACCCTCTGGAATTCCCAGCCTGGCTGGAGTCAGAGCTGGCCCAGGTGTCCTGAGCCTCCCTGGGCTGGAAAGGAGGGTTCATGTCAGGGATTTTTAGGGAAAAAAGTTGTTGAGGAGCTCCTGTAACAAATATTTTAATGAGTAGCAGCACATTTGTGAATTTGCTACAGTTTAAATCTGTCCTGCAGTCTCCCAGCACAGAAAGGAAGGACAATAGCAGCCAAATTCCAGCTTTCAGGGGATAAAAAAAGTGGGGTAGCAGCAGATTTGGGAGTTTGCTGTCACTTGGATCCATCCTGTGACCTCCCAGGGGTTGGAAGGAAGGACAGAATCAGCTCAACTCCAGCTTTTAGGGAAAAAAGGGATGCTGAGCACCTGCTCAGTGCAGAGAGGAAGGACAATATCAGCTGAATTCCAGGGTTTGGGGGAAAAAAGGTGGAGTAGCTGCAGATTTGGGAGTTTGCTGTCACTTTGAGGTCACATCCAGCCTGTGACCTCCCAGGGTTTGAAAGGAAGGAGAATATCTGGCTGAACTCCAGGGGTTTTTTGGCAAAATGGGGTGCTGAGCACCTCCTGGACCAAGTATTTCTATGAGTAACAACTCATTTGTGATTTTATTGTGGTTTGAATCCCACCTGTGACCTCCCAGTGTTTATAGGAAGGACAGAACCAGCTCAACTCCAGGTTTTAGGGGGAGAAGAGGTGGGGTAGCAGCAGATTTGTGAGTTTGCTGTGGCTTGGGTCCATCCTGTGACCTCCCAGCTTTTAAAAAGTGACAGAACCAGCTGAATCCCAGCTTTTTTTTGGGGGGGGGGAAAGGTGGAATAACAACAGATTTGGGAGTTTATTACAACTGTAACCCATCCTGTGACCTGCTGGGGTTTGAAAGGAAAGAGAGTTCCAGGTTTTGGGGGAAAAAAGGTGGAACAGCAACAGGTTTGGGAGTTCAGTAGGGGATGAGGAGGAGGGAAGGGAGGAGAAGGAGGAAGAAGGAAGGGAAGGTTTGGGAAGGTTTGGGAAGGGAAGGGAAGGGAAGGGAAGGGAAGGGAAGGGAAGGGAAGGGAAGGGAAGGGAAGGGAAGGGAAGGGAAGGGAAGGGAAGGGAAGGGAAGGTTTGGGAAGGGAAGGGAAGGGAAGGGAAGGTTTGGGAAGGGAAGGGAAGGGAAGGTTTGGGAAGGGAAGGGAAGGGAAGGGAAGGGAGGTGCTGCAGCCCCCCCAGGCTCTGAGCAGCCTCTCCCACAGGGGCTGAACCCTGGCAAAGCCATCGCTGAGATCAAGAAGATGATGGCGACCTACAAGCAGAAGGCAGCGACTGCCTGAGGGCTGAGTGACCCCGGAGTGACCCCGGAGTGACCCCAGAGTGACCCCAGAGTGACCCCGGAGTGACCCCAGAGTGACCCCAGAGTGACCCTCACACCTGTGCCAGGGTTACCTGTGCACCTGCAATAAAGGCTGTAAAGAACAGCTCAGGCTCCATCCTTTATTATTCATTTATTACTCATTTATCATTCATTTATTAATTCCCCTTCATGGAGTGTTTTCCCAGCCCAGAGCTCCCAGGGCTGGGAGGGTCTGGGAATCCTGGGATTGGCTGGGAACAGGGAATGGGGGAGGGATCCTGAGCCTGAAATCCCAAAACTGAGGGTTTGGAGCTCCCAGGAGACAGGATGGGGACAGATCCACCAGGAGCAAGTCTGGTTTGTATTCCTGATTTCTTCTCCAAATCCCAGGAAAATGGGATTTTTTTAGGGATGAATTCTTTTCTTCTCAATGATATTTTAACCTCCAGATCCCAGTTCCACCAGGAGTAAGGTGTTCTCTTCCCACCCCATGGGACCCTGGTTTGTATTTCTGATTTTTAGTCCAAATCCTAAAAAAATTGGATTTTTAGGGGTGGATCTTCTCATCTCTGATATTTTTACCTCCAGATCCACCAGGAACAAGGTGTTCTCTTCCCACCCCATGGGACCCTAGTTTGTATTCCTGATATTTATTCCAAATCCTAAGAAAATGGGATTTTTTAGGGATGAATCCTTTTCTTCTCAATGATATTTTTACCTCCAGATCGACCACGAACAAGGTGTTCTCTTCCCACCCCCTGGGACCCTGGTTTGTATTCCTGATTTCTACTCCAAATCCCAGGAAAATGGGATTTTTTAGGGGTGGATCTTCCTCTTTTCTCCAAAACAAGTGCATTTTTTTACCTCCAGATCCACCAGGAACAAGGTGTTCTTTTCCCACCCCATAGGACCCTGGTTTGTATTCTTGATTTTTAGTCCAAATCCTAAGAAAATGGGAATTTTTTTTAGGGATGAATCCTTCTCTCTGATATTTTTACCTCCAGATCTCAGATCCACCAGGAACAAGGTGTTCTGTTCCCACCCCCTGGGACCCTGGTTTGTATTCCTGAGTTCTACTCCAAATCCCAGGAAAATGGGATTTTTTAGGGGTGAATCTTCCTCTTTACTCCAAAACAAGTGCATTTTGTTTACCTCTAGATCCATCAGGAGCAAGGTGTTCTATTCCCAACACCATGGGACCCTGATTTGTATTTCTGATTTTTAGTCCAAATCCTAAGAAAATGGGAATTGTTTTTAGGGGTGGATCTTCTTGTGTCTGATATTTTTGCCTCCAGTTCCACCAGGAGCGAGGTGTTCTCTTCCCAACCCTGTGGGACCCTGGTTGGTATTCCTGATTTCTACTCCAAATCCCAGGAAAATGGGATTTTTTAGAGGTGGATCTTCTTTTTTTCCCTGCTATTTTCACCAGCGGCTTTCTCCAGGTTGGGATGTTTGGAGCAGCTCCTGGGGCTGAGGGAAAGGAGCAGCTCCAGCTTTGCTGGTGAATTCACAGTTTTGGTCTGAATTATTCAAACCTCCCAGAAATGGGATGCTGCTCCTGCAGGGTCACAGGGACACCGCTCCTGGGGTGTCACACCCCGGGTTTGGGGTGCAGACTCCAATTCCCAGCATCCCCCGGGGTGTCACACCTGTTTTGGGGTGCAGACTCCAATTCCCAGCATCCCCTGGGGTGCCACACCCTATTTTTGGGGTGTGGACTCCATTTCCCAGCATCCCCCGGGGTGTCACACCTGTTTTGGGGTGCGAACTCCAATTCCCAGCATCCCCTGGGGTGCCACACCTGTTTTGGGGGTGCGGACTCCATTTCCCAGCATCCCCTGGGGTGCCATACCTGGTTTTGGGGTGCGGACTCCATTTCCCAGCATCCCCCGGGGTTCCACACCTGTTTTGGAGTGCAGACTCCAATTCCCAACATCCCCCGGGGTGTCACACCTGTTTTGGGGTGCAGACTCCAATTCCCAGCATCCCCTGGGGTGCCACACCCTATTTTTGGGGTGCAGACTCCAATTCCCAGCATCCCCCGGGGTGTCACACCTGTTTTGGGGTGCAGACTCCAATTCCCAGCATCCCCCGGGTGCCACACCTGTTTTTGGGGTGCGGACTCCATTCCCAACATCCCCTGGGTGTCACACCTGTTTTGGAGTGCAGACTCCAATTCCCAGGATCCCTTGGGGTGCCACACCCTATTTTTGGGGTGCGGACTCCATTTCCCAGCATCCCCTGGGGTTCCACACCTGTTTTGGAGTGCAGACTCCAATTCCCAGCATCCCCGGGGGTGCCACACCCTATTTTTGGGGTGCAGACTCCAATTCCCAGCATCCCCCGGGGTGTCACACCTGTTTTGGGGGTGCGGACTCCAATTCCCAGCATCCCCCGGGGTTCCGGCCCCGCCCTTTCCGGCGGCGCGCGGGGCCGCGGGGCTGCACCATGAGCTCAGGTCAGGAACCGGCACCGGGACCGGCACCGGGACCGGGATCGGGATCCGGGAATGGGATCGGGATCGGGATCGGGATCGGGATCGGGATGAGGTGTGGGGGTCAGGAACCGGGACCCCCCCGCGTGCCCGGAGCCCCCCGAACCCCAAAGCGCCGCCGGGGGCTCCGGGGCCGCTCCAGCCCAGCCCGGGGGGGCGGGACCCGCGAGGCTCCACTGCCATTTATTCCCATTTATTCCCGTTTATTCCCGTTTATTCCCGTTTATTCCTATGTGTTCCCATTTATTCCCGTTTATTCCTATTTATTCCCATGTATTTCCATTTATTCCCATTGATTTCGCTTTATTATTTTGCCTTTCTTCTAAAATTTTGCTTTTTAAATTTCTCTCATTATGCTTTATTTATTTTTTAAATTTTGCTTTATTCTGTTACCATTTTTTTTAATTCTGCAGTTTTATTTTGCTTTAATTCTCTTTATTATTCTGCTTTATTTCACTTAATTTTATTTTGCTTTTTTGCTTCCTTGTTTTGCTTTCTTTTGTGGCTTGTTTTTTTTACTTTCACTTTTTAATTTTACATTTGGCATCATTATTTTGCTGTAGTTTTGTTTCCTAGCTTTGCTTTTCTGCTTTTTAGCTGTGCTTTATTTTGCTTTTTCCTTTACTTTGTTTTTTCACTTCATTTTTCTTTATTATTTTCCTTTATTTTGGTTTTTCATTTTAATTTTTCTCCTTTTTTAACTCCAATTTTGCTTTTTATCTTTTGCTTATTTCACTTTTTAAATTACATTTCTCTTTTATTTCACTTTATTTTGCTTTTTTATTTTGTTCCGTTTCTCTTTTATTTCGCTTTATTGAGCTCCACTTCCCTTTTTTGTTTTGCTTCACTTCCCTTTTTATTTGGCTTTATTTAAGTATTTTATTTCGCTTTATTTCCTGTTTTTATCCCACTTTCTTTCCCGGCCCCTCTCCCATCCTGGGACCTCCTGGCTCCGCATCCCTCGGGAATTCCGGCCCTGGGAGCGCAGCCATGGATCCGAGGGGAAGGAATTGTGGGCAGGGCTGTGGGGTGCTCCAAACCCCAAACTCTCCAAATCCTCCAAACCCCAAACTCACAAAACCCCCCAAATCTCCAAATCCCAAACCCCTCAAACCCTAAACTGTCCAAATCCCAAACTCCCCAACCCCTCCTACCCCCCAAAATTTCCAAACCCCAAATCATCCAAATCCTTCAAACCCCAAACTCTCCAAACCCCAAATTCCCAAAACCCTCTAAACTCCAAAACCCCCAAACCTCTCAAACCCCAAACTGTCCAAACCCCAAAACTCCCAAACCCTCCAAACCCCAGACTCTCCAAACCTGCCAAAGCCTCCAAACCCCAAAACCCCCAAACCCTCCAAACTGTCCAAACCCCAAATCTCCAAACCCCAAAGCCTCCAAACCCCAGACTCCAAACCCCTCAAACTCCGAATCCCTCAAACCCCAAACCATCTGAATCCTTCAAACCCCAAGCCCCCCTCAAACTCTCCAAAACCCAATTCCCTCAGGCCCCAAACCCCACCCTGGATCCCCTCGGCCCTCCCAGAGCCGTTTCCCGCGGGTGGATCCCACCCAGAATTCGGGAACGCTCCCGTCCCTCTGCCGTGGGGATCGTGGAGAACGGGCTGGGGTTTGGAGTTGGAAGGAGCCATCGCCCCTCGGATCCCATCCCAGAGTGATCCCAGGGTTTTTATCATGGATGAACGACAGAACCTGGTGCAGGGGGGTAAAGGGCACCCGGGGTTCCGGATCCTTCCAGGGCTCCCGGCCGGGATTCCCGTTCCCGGGAATGCGGGAGCAGCGCTGCCGAGTGACCTTCGCTCCTTTCCTGCCCCGTTCCTGCTGGGACATTTCCTCCAGGCAGAGCAGCGGGACAGGGAAGGGCAGGGGGGACGTCCCTGGGTGCTCTGGGAGTTCCATCCCTGTGGTGATCCCACTCAGATCCCCTGGGATCCCCCTCGCCCACCCCAATCCCAATCCCAATCCGCAGCCAAGCAGCACTTGGGGGTCCAAGCTCGCCCTTTTCTCCCTGAGTTCCTGATTTAAGGGTTGCTGGAGATGTTCCCCCCCAGTTCCTCACTTCCCATTGGGAATGCCAGAAGTGCAGCCCCTCTTCCTAAGGGGGGAGGAGCCCTCATTTACCCAGAACTGGGGGAAATGTGGGGTTGGGGTGTGAACCCGCTGTTTTCCTGCTCACACCGCGGTGTTCCCCAAGCCGGGATGTTCCTGGCACTTCTCTCCAGACTGGCAGCTGGGTTTGGGTGCCAGGGAGGATCCCCATGTGCCAGAAGGGTTGGAATGCTGGAATCTCACTGGCACGTGGCACAGCCCCGCTCCTCACAGAGGAGCTCTCCAAAAACCCAAACCACAACCGGTGCAGTTGTACCTGGGGCTGCTGGGAATTCCCAGGAATTTGCTCCTCAGCTGTCTCAAGGGTTTGATGCCTGAGCGTGGATTTCCCAGCACTGGGAAGTCCCAATCCTGGTTTTCCACATCCCCACCTTGGATCAGACCTGTCTCAGCCTTTGTTCCTCCAGCCTTGGGCTGTTTTTCCAGGAGGACGAGACCACCTGGTCAGATGGGTTTGCTCTGGTGGCATGGGATCGGTGTGTAGGATCCATGGGAAGGGCAGCACGTCCCTCTCCAGCTGGGATTGGTGTGTAGGATCCATGGGAAGGGCCCCACATGCCTGTCCAGATTGGATCAGTTCCTGTGGGATCCATGGGAAGGGCAGCATGTCCCTGTCCAGCAGGGATTGGTGTGTGGGATCCATGGGAAGGGCAGGAGAATCACCAGGATCTCAGCCCGACCCTGCCCTCGGCCGTGGGATCTCCCATCCCGGAGCCGAAGGCTCTGGAAGATCCTCCTGGGTTCAGTCTCACCCTCCATGACCCAAACACTTCCTTACGTTGTCTCTCTTTCCCAGATTTTGCCTTATCCTGATTTTCCATGTCCCCATCTCCCTGAGTTGGCCTTGCCAACCCCATCCCATCAACCTCAGTGGTTGGAACGGAACTTCCTTGGATGGAGCTTCCTGATACTGTGGGCAGCTTCCAGCCTGGATGGATGGATGGATGGATGGATGGATGGATGGATGGATGGATGGATGGATGGATGGATGGATGGATGGATGGATGGATGGATGGATGGATGGATGGATGGATGGATGGAGGGATGGATGGATGGATGCATGGAGGGATGGATGCATGCATGCATGGATGGATGGATGGATGGATGGATGGATGGATGGATGGATGGATGGATGGATGGATGGATGGATGGATGGATGGAGGCATGGATGGAGGCATGGATGGAGGCATGGATGGAGGCATGGATGGAGGCATGGATGGATGGAGGCATGGAGGCATGGATGGAGGGACAGATGGATGGTGCTGCCCAGACACCATCCAGCAGGAACCATGGGAGCAGCAGGAGGTCTCCAGGCCCCCTTGGGGTTTGTTTGCTTCCTGAAAGGGAGGGAAGGGCCAGGGCTGATGGAGAAGTCTCCAGGAGCAGCATCCGTCTGTTTTCCATGTGCACCTCCTCTGGGGAGGGGGCTGTGACTCGGATCCAAATCCTGGCATTCCCAGCTGATCCCCAGCCAGGCCTTGGATCCCGATCCCATCCTGGCTTCTGGCTCTGTGCTCTGGAGTCCAAGGGTTCACCCCCCTGCCAGGATGTGCAGCGGCTGTGGGAGCATCCAGAGCAGCCTCTTCCCAAATTTCCACCCGAGAGGACAGGGCGGGGCCTGGTCTCGGAGCCAGAGAGCTGCAGGGAAGGCCAGGTGGGATTTTGGCCGTGTACATCCATCATCAGTGCGGGATCTTGGCTCCCATCTTCCCCGGAGCAGCCGGGCCGGTGCATCCTGACCCCTCTCCGGGATTCCAGCCTCTCCTGGCCCTTATCCTCCTCCTAATCCCTGATTTAGCGGCGGAGAGGGAAGCAGAGAGCGGAGCTCTGTGCAGGGCTCCGGGGAAATTCCCGGGATGCGGAGGCGGAGAATGGACATCCAGGAGCCCCCGCGCTGTGTTTGCCGACAAGGAGTGGCCTCGGTGCCGGGATTGCGGCGGCAGCGCGGCCGCTCCGCTCGGGACCTGCCCGGCCACGGCCGCGGGGGCACCGGGGATGGCGGCGCCGCCGGTCCCAGCCCGGCCGATCCCATCCCGAGCCCATCCTGACTGATCCCAGCCCGACCGATCCCACCCTTCCCGATTCCATCCTGACTCATCCCATCTTAGCCGGTCCCTCCCATCCCGATCCCATCCTTTCCGACCCCATCCCGACCGATCCCACCCTTCCCGATCCCATCCCGACCGATTCCATCCTGACCGATCCCACCTTTCCCGATCCCATCCTGACTCATCCCATCTCAGCCGGTCCCTCCCATCCCGATCCCATCCTTTCCGACCCCATCCCGACCGATCCCACCCTTCCCGATCCCATCCCGACCGATTCCATCCTGACCGATCCCACCTTTCCCGATCCCATCCTGACCCATCCCATCTCAGCCGATCCCTCCCATCCCGATCCCATCCTTTCTGACCCCATCCCGACCGATCCCACCCTTCCCGACCCCTTCCCGGCCGATCCCACCTGTACCGGGAGCGGCTCCGCGGGCGCTCCCGGCAGGATGAGGCGGGGTGAGTCTGAGCCGGGGCTTCTCCTCACCTGCCGAGCTTTAGGAACAGCCGGGATGGGAGCGGGAGGAGAGGAATTCAGCCGGGACGGGGCTGGAATCCCCCGGCACGGGGCTGTGCGCGGCCGCTTGGTTCCTCCCATGGATTTGTTGCTTTAGGATCAAGAAAAGCCGGGATAGTTTCGTTCAGGAGAGGGGCAGGCCGGGGTTTCCCATTGCCCAGGGGCTCTGGGAAGGGAACTGGGCTGATTTGGATGTTGGATGCTTTCCCCGCCTCCTGCAGATACCGGGAAAGTCCTTGTGCATGACCCCCCCGCCCTGTCCTTTGTCCTGCCCTTGGGAAGGGCAGCACTCCCGGTGTCCCTGCAGCTGGAATTCCTGCTTTTTGCAGAATTTGAGGCTGGCACTGGGGACGGCTGGCACTGGGGACAGCTGACCCCTCCCTTCCTTTTCTTGGCTCCTGGGACAGCTTTTGTTTTACTGAACCGTCCCTCAGGCTCATCCCCCAGTTCCCGCCCTCCAAATTTATCCCGTGGGGCAGCACCAGCTGTGGGAGCTGGAGATGGATCCCCCCCACCAAGATCACCAAAACCAGGGAATGGTTTTAATGAATGGCTTCTCTCCCCTGCAGAGGAGCTTCGGGGTGGGCAGGGAGCAGCAGGAATCCAGCCAGGGCGGTTTTTCCAGTGTAAATCCTTGAGCTGGTCCCTGTGCCCTCCTGGAAACCCAACCCTGGCTCAGGCAGGAAATATCCACGTGTTCCAGGAGTGGGAACAGCTCCCAGCTCCGTGCTTGTGCCACGTGTTGCCTCCCCACTGCTGCTCTGAGATCCCAGCCTTGGGAATGCTGTGATCATAATCCATCCTGGATTTAGGGAATGAGCAGGCTCAGTGACTTGTGATCCATCCTGGATTTAGGGAATGAGCAGGCTCAGTGATTTGTGATCCATCCTGGATTTAGGGAATGAGCAGGCTCAGTGACTTGTGATCCATCTTGGATTTAGGGAATGAGCAGGCTCAGTGACTTGTGATCCATCCTGGATTTAGGGAATGAGCAGGCTCAGTGATTTGTGATCCATCCTGGATTTAGGGAATGAGCAGGTTCAGCTTCAGACACAGAGGATGGTTGAGATCCCACCTGGGAGGATCCCAGGGATGATTCCTAATCCCAATTTCCAAGGCTGGGCTTTGGGGTGCAGCAGAGCCCGACAGGAATTGGAGCATGGTTAAAACTGGGAAATGCCAATTTTTTGGCGGCTAAGAGCAAACCCAGGGAGCAAACAAGGAGCAAACAAGCTGGAAAAGTGGCAGGGAGAGCTGGCCTGGCTCCGGCCCAGCCCTGCTCCCTTCCCGTGCCCGCGGAGCTCCTGGGATAACGCCAGAAATCCCGGGGCTGCTCCGGCGTCGTCCCCGTGACCGTCACGTGCCCGGGAGGATGAGGGGGCAGCGATCCCGGCTGGATGGGCCAGGAGCCACCACCTCCTCCCGGGGCTGGCATCGCCGGGAGCACAGCCCCAGGGCTGACCAGCCCCTCTGCTGACCCTTCTCCGTGTTTCTGGTGGATTTGCAGACAGCAGCCGGCTGCTGGGGGCCCGGCGCCCGGGCTACGGGACGCTGCAGCCAGACACCGACCCGGCCCACATGGTAGGTCCGGCCTGGGGGGTCTCCCACACCCATCCCGGGGCTTCCCACACCTCCAGGTGCTGCTTTTCCAGCCCCTTGGTTTTCCCTGCCTGGGGCTCGGTCACGCCAGGATTTTGGGAGTTGAAGGTTTGATGGTTGGTAATCGATTTTAGCTGATTTTATGTCTGAGCAGCCGGGTGCAGGTGGTTGATTCCCGGTGATTGATTCCCAGTGATTCCTGGTGATTGATTCCTGGTGATTGATTCCTGGTGATTCCCAATGATTGATTCCCAGTAATTCCTGGTTATCCCCAGTGATTGATTCCCAGTGATCAATTCCCAGTAATCCCCAGTGGTTGATCCCCAGTGGTTGATCCCCAGTGATCCATTCCCAGTGATCCCCCAAAGATTGATCTCCGGTGATTGATTCCCAGTGATCCCCAGTGACTGATCCCCAGTGATTCCCAGTTATTCCCAGTGATTGATCCGCAGTGATTGATCCGCAGTGATTGATTCCCAGTGATCCCCAGTGATCAATTCCCAGTAATCCCCGGTGGTTGATCCCCAGTGATCAATCTCCAGTGGTCCAAAAAATTGCTCCCCAGTGATTTATTCGCAGTGCTCAATCCCCAGTGATTGATTCCCCAGTGCTCAATCCCCAGTGATCAATTCCCAGTGATCCCCAGTGACTGATCCCCAGTGCTCGATCCCCAGTGATCCCCGTTGATGCCCGGCGTTCCCCTCTCCCCAGGAGGTGACGGGCTACCAGCGCCGGCCCTGGCGGGTGCTGCTGTGCCACGCGGGCTCCGTGCTGAGCGCGGGGCTGCTCCTGCTGCTCTTCCACTGGAAGCCCAGCCTGGAGGTGCAGGCCAAGTGCCAGCCCTGCGCCCTGGGCCAGGCGGACTGGGTCATCATCAGGGTGAGTCCCACGGGATCCCGGCCGGCGTTCCCAGCCTGGGAGTCTGGGAGTGAGTCTGGGGTGGGGTTCTGGGAGTCTGGATTGGATTCTCTGGGTCTGGGGTGGGGTTCTGGGAGTCTGGACTGGATTCTGTGGGTCTGAGTTTGAATTCTGTGGGTCTGAGGTTGAATTCTGTAGGTCTGAGGTTGGATCTGCAGATACACGGTTGATTCTGTGGATTGGGAGTTGGATTCTGTGGGTCTGGGGTTGGATTGTGTGGATTGGGAGCTAGATTCTGTGGGTCTGAGGTCGGATTCTGTGGCTGGGGTTGGATTCTGTGGATCCGGGGTTGGATTCTGTGGGTCTGGATTCTGTGGATCTGAGATTAGATTTTGTGGATCCTGGGTTGATTCTGTGGATTGGGAGTTAGATTTTGTGGCTCAGGGGGTGGATTTTGTGGATCTGAGATTGGATTCTGTTGGTGTGGGGTTGGATTATGTGGGTCCAGGCTGGATTCTGTGGATCCAGAGTTGGATTCCGTGGGTCTGGGGTTGGATTCTGTGGATTGGGAATTGGATTCCGTGGGTCTGGGGTTGGGTTCTCTTGGGTCTGGGATTGGATTCTGTGGATCCAGGTTTGGGCTCTGTGGATACAGGGTTGGGTTTTCTGAGTCTGGGTTTGGGCTCTGTGGATTGGGAGTTGGATTCTATGGATCAGGGGGTGGATTCTGTGGATCCAGGGTTGGTCTCTGCCCCAAGTTCCCAACAGGACCCTGTAAATGTTCTCTTTCCTTGTCCTCCTGCCTGTGTCTGGCATCTTCTCTCCTCAAGCACCAGATTATTCCAGGAATTTATTATCATTATAATTCCTAGAATTGTCCCATTCCAGGAATCATTATTATTCCTAAAATAACTCCACGTTTCCCCCTTCCATCCCAGCCTGCCCAGCTTGGAACTTCTCTTCATTGTCCCCAAACCTCATCCCCTACCTGGGATAGGTGGCCAGGGCCTTCCTGGGTTCTGGAAGGAGCTGGGAACACTCCGGGCATTCCCAGTCCCCCATCCCTGTGTTTCAGGACCGTTTTGGGCAGTGCTTCACCACCAAGGTGCTGACGGAGCCGCTGGGCGAGGCCAGGTGAGCCAGGCTCTGTCCCTGAGGGATCCGGAGCCACTCCTGGCCCTGGGGAGGGTGACTGAGCCCCAGTGTCCCCGAGGGAGGGTGACTGAGCCTGGGTGTCCCTGAGGGAGAGTGACAGGCCAGGGTGAGCCCAGGTGTCCCCTGGCCCTGAGGGAGGGTGGCAGGCCATGGCTGAGCCCAGGTGTCCCTGATGGAGGGTGACAGGCCAGGGCTGAGCCCGGGTGTCCCTGATGGAGGGTGGCAGGCCATGGCTGAGCCCGGGTGTCCCTGAGGGAGGGTGGCAGGCCATGACTGAGCCCAGGTGTCCCCAAGGGAGGGTGGCTGAGCCCTGATGTCCCTGATGGAGGGTGATAGGCCAGGCTGAGCTCTGATGTCCCTGAGGGAGGGTGGCTGAGCCCGGGTGTCCCTGATGGAGGGTGGCAGTCCAGGGCTGAGCCTGGGTGTCTCTGAGGGAGGGTGACAGGCCAGGGCTGAGCCCGGGTGTCCCTGAGGGAGGGTGGCAGGCCAGGGCTGAGCCCTGATGTCCCTGATGGAGGGTGGCAGTCCAGGGCTGAGCCTGGGTGTCCCTGAGGGAGGGTGGCAGGCCATGACTGAGCCCGGGTGTCCCTGAGGGAGGGTGACAGGCCAGACTGAGCCCAGGTGTCCCTGAGGGAGGGTGGCTGAGCCCAGGTGTCCCTGAGGGAGGGTGACAGGCCAGGCTGAGCCTGGGTGTCCCTGAGGGAGGGTGGCAGGCCAGGCTGAGCCCTGATGTCCCTGAGGGAGGGTGACAGGCCAGGCTGAGCCCTGATGTCCCTGAGGGAGGGTGGCAGGCCAGGCTGAGCCCTGATGTCCCTGAGGGAGGGTGACAGGCCAGGCTGAGCCTGGGTGTCCCTGAGGGAGGGTGGCAGGCCAGGCTGAGCCCGGGTGTCCCTGAGGGAGGGTGGCAGGCCAGGCTGAGCCCTGATGTCCCTGAGGGAGGGTGACAGGCCAGGCTGAGCCCAGTTCCCCCACAGCCTGGAGCAGCACCCCGGGGCCCAGCCGGAGCGCAGGAGCAGTGTGGCCGTGGCAGTGCCGGACGAGGAGGAGAGCCGTGACACCGTGCGGCTGCACGACAAGGACGAGGTGGCACCGGCACCTTCTCCACCCCCAGGCCCTCTCCCTGTCCCCGGACACCCCACTCATGGCTCGTTTTCCCGTCCCTTTCCAGCAGAAGAACCTCCTGAGGTATTACCTGTTCCAGGGAATGCGCTACGTGTGGCTGGAGCGGCGGCAGGCCTTCTGCAGGGTCAGGTACTGCCAGAATCCAACATTCCTGCTCCCTCAGTTCCCTCAGGATCCTCCTGGATCCCAGCATTCCTGCTCCCTCAGGATCCTCCTGGATCCCAGCATTCCTGCTCCCTCAGGATCCTCCTGGATCCTCCTGGATCCTGGTATTCCCAGCTCCCTGAGCTCTCTCAGGACCCTCCTGGATCCAGGCATTCCCAGCTCCCTAAGGACCCTCCTGCCCGTGGCATCCCCAGCACTGCCTGTCCCTTGGTGCCTTTTTGGGGCTCCCTAAAAACAGAGGCCAGGCCAAATTAAGGAAATAAAATCACTTTTATTGATTTTTGAAGGCCTTCAGTTGAGGCACTTTGGGCAGTCAGAAGCCCCTCTGGGGCTACTCCCAAAAATGGACCACAGCTCACGGGTTTTCATACTTTGATAACTTTGGTTCATTTGCATATTGGGGGTTAATCCTTCAATTACAGCTTCAGGTAATGAAGTCATTTACCCCAAGTTTGCTCCCCCAGCTCCCTTTTGTTGAATCTCTGGGGGCCTGAGGCAGTGAGGTGTCCTTGACTGCCAGGCCTGGAGAGGAATTGTTGTGTCTGCCCCAAACGGGAGAACAGCAGCTGGCACTGCGTGTGGGGTTTGGAGTTACACACTAAAGAACTGCAGGGTCACAAATACGTGGAAAATACAAAAGCTCAAACCCTGAGGCATCACCATCAGCACTCCCCGGCCTCGGGAGCCGTCCCTGGTGCCCTCGGGGTGCTCCCGGACACGGGGAACCGGCCGGGGCGGTTTGGCAGGGCCGGATGCTCCCAGCTCTCGGACTGTGCCCCTTTTGTTGCCTTCCCTTGGCAGCCGTGGGCTGCAGAGAGGCCAAGGAAAAGGGCACTTTCCCTTTCCAAAGGGGTGGGTTTGTCCCGAGCCCTTGGCTGTGCTGTTTGTTCCACCCTCCCCGCTGGGTCTGACTCTCTCCCTGTTTTTCTTTGCTGCCCAGCGTCCTGGACGAGGGCTGGAGCTGCGCAGAGCTGCACCTGTGCCAGGCCGGGCTGGACCAGCAGGAGCACAGCGCCAGGTGGGGGCTGGCAGCTTCCTGGGGCTTTTCCAGGGAACAGGAAATCCTGGAGCCTCAGACCCCCAAGTGCCGGGCGGGATGGAATTACTGGGATTGGCTTCTCTGCATAACCCAGCTCCTCCTGGGGGTCTGGGCAGCACAAGGGGCCCTTGGGCTGGAAATGCGGCTTTTCCCAAGGAAGAAATTCCTTCCCTCTCTTTTCCCAAGGGTGAAATTCCTTCCCTTTCTTTTCCCAAGGATAAAGTACCTTCCCACTCTTTTCTCAAGGATCAAATTCTCCTTTCCCAAGGATGAAATTCCTTCCCTCTCTTTTCCCAAAGTTAAAATTCCTTCCCTTTCCCAAGAATCAAACTCCTTCCCTCTCTTTTCCCGAGGGTGAAATTCCTTCCCTCTTTTCCCAAGGATCAAACTCCTTCCCTCTCTTTTCCCAAAGATGGAACTCCTTCTTTCTTTTCCCAAGGATAGAACTCTTTCCCTCTCCTTTCCCAAGGATAAAACTCCTTCCCTTTCCTTTCCCAAGGATAAAGTTCCTTCTCTCTCCTTTCCCAAGGATCAAACTCCTTCCCTCTCCTTTCCCAAGGATAAAATTCCCTCGCTGTCCTTCCCCCCCTCAGGAGGAAGATCTACGGCCCCAACCTCATCGAGGTGCCCGTCAAGTCCTACGCCAGGCTCCTGGTGGAGGAGGTGGGTTCCTGGCTGGGCTTCCCAAGCGTATTTTCCCAGGACAGATCCCTCCCCTGCTCCCTGTCCCTCTCTGGAAGTGCTTCCCGGCCCTTGGGAAGGGAGGAGAGGATTTGGGGAGAAGGTAGAGTCATGGAGGGGACTCTTCCTGACCCTCTGTGTGCAGACAGGAGCAGCCCCCAGGGATTGTGGAGGTGATTGAGCATCCTTGGGAGCAGCATCCATTGGGAGTTCCAGGGGGATGGAGGGTTTGGGGGCTGCCAGCCCCTGGGAAGGGCTGGGTTCTCCTCTGCATCCAGGAGCCTGGAAGGCTCACGATGGGCTGGAGGAAGCTTTTCCTCCTCCAAGGAGCCTGGAGAAGTTCCTGCCACCTGGAAATCCCATACTGGGCTGGGGGAAGGTCTCCCCACCCCAAGGAGCCTGGAAATCCCATACTGGGCTGGGGGAAGATCTCCCCACCCCGAGGATCCTGGAAATCCCATGATGGGCTGGGGAAGGTTCTCCCACCCTGAGGATCCTGGAAATCCCATGATGGGCTGGGGAAGGTTCTCCCACCCCAAGGATCCTGGAAATCCCATGATGGGCTGGGGAAGGTTCTCCCACCCCGAGGATCCTGGAAATCCCATGATGGGCTGGGGAAGGTTCTCCCACCCCGAGGATCCTGGAAATCCCATGATGGGCTGGGGAAGGTTCTCCCACCCCGAGGAGGTCTCCCAGTGAGCTCCCAGAGCTGTTTTTTCTCCTTGTTGCAGGTGCTCAACCCCTTCTACCTGTTCCAAGTGCTCAGCATGGTGCTGTGGGTGTGTGATGCCTATTACTACTACGCCGCCTGCATCTTCCTCATCTCCACCTTCTCACTGGGGCTGTCCCTCTACGAGACGCGCAAGGTGGGTGGGGACAGCTCCTCTGGGGCCACAGCCCCACGGAACAGCCCTGATCTGGGTGGGAACAGCCCTCTCCCAACTCTCCCTGTCCTCCATCCCTGCTTCCAAGCCCCCCAGGCCGTTTTTAGGGATGTTTTCCCGTGTTTTGGGTGGATTCTGACCACTGCCTCCCTCCCAGCAAAGCACCACACTGCGGAACATGGCCAGGATGTCCATGGGGGTCCAGGTCCGGCGGCCTGGAGGAGGTGAGAGGGAGGATTTTTGGGATGGTGGTTGGGATGACGTGTCCTTTGGGATCCTGGTTCTACACCAAAGTAGTGTTGGGATAGGTGGGAATGATGTTGGGACACCCCAGAATAATGTTATTGTACATGGGAATAACGTTATGAGACACCAGAGTAATGTTGGGATGTGTGGGAATAATGTTGGGATGCATGGGAATAATGTTGGGATACATGGGAATAAGGTTGGGATACATGGGAATAATGTTACTATACATGGGAATAATGTTATGAGACACCAGAGTAATGCTGGGATGTGTGGGAATAATGTTGGGATGCATGGGAATAATGTTATGATATACAGGAATAATGTTGGGATACACAGGAATAATGTTGGGATACACAGGAATAATGTTATTATACATGGGAATAATGTTACTATACATGGGAATGATGTTATGAGACACCAGAGTAATGTTGGGATGTGCAGGAATAGTGTTGGGATACACAGGAATAATGTTGTGATATATGGGAATAACCTTATGATATATGGGAATAACCTTATGATATATGGGATTAATGTTATGAGACATGGGAATAATGCTATTATACATGGGAATAATGTTATGAAACACCAGAGTAATATTGGGATATGTGGGAATAGTATTGGGATACACAGGAACAATGTTATGATACACAGGAATAATGCTGGGATACACAGGAATAATGTTGGGATACATAGAAATAATATTATGATATATGGGAATAATGTTATTATACATGGGAATAACGTTATTGTACATGAGAATAATGCTGGGATACACAGGAATAATCTTATGAGACACTGGAATAATTTTGGGGTCCAATTAGTGAAAGGTACCTCTGCCCAAATGAAGATGCAGACAAGACCATATTCCAAAGCCAATATGGATTTAATTTAACAGGGAATTTCAGGGAAAGAGAGAGAGAAATTGATTACAAGGATAATCCCCCCATGAATCCCTGCCCTCTCCCAGCAGCACTTTTCCTCCTGCTCTTCCTGGTGCTGGGAATCCCTGGGGTTCCTCTGGTGGTTCCGTTTGTCACACAGCCCAAACCCTGGCTGTCCACAGGTGTTTGTGCCATTCCCAGTGCTCGGGGTGGCTGGGAATTCTGGTCTGGATCAGCTCTCCCTAGGCCTGGCACCTCCCTGCTGGGAATTCTGGTCTGGATCAGCTCTCCCTAGGCCTGGCACCTCCCTGCTGGGAATTCTGGTCTGGAGCAGCTCTCCCTAGGCCTGGCACCTCCCTGCTGGGAATTTTGGTCTGGAGCAGCTCTCCCTAGGCCTGGCACCTCCCTGCTGGGAATTTTGATCTGGAGCAGCTCTCCCCAGGCCTGGATCTCAATTTACCACCTCCAGGGAATTAACCCCTTCCTGTTTGCTGCCTTATGCCATGGGGATTCCTTCCCTGGTGCCTGGAGATGAGTGCCCCCGTTCCCCACACCCTGAGGGGGTTCTCCAGGTGTCAGGAGATGAATGCCCCAATTCCCCAGGCCCTGAGGGGGTTCTCCAGGTGTCAGGAGATGAATGCCCTGTTCCCCAATCCCTGAGGGAGTTCTCCAGGTGCCTGGAGACGAGTGACTCCATTCCCCAATCCCTGAGCAGGTTCTCCAGGTGTCAGGAGACGAGTGCCCCAATTCCCCAGGCCCTGAGTGAGTTCTCCAGGTGTCAGGAGATGAGTCCCCCAATTCCCCAATCCCTGAGCAGGTTCTCCAGGTGTCAGGAGATGAGTGCCCCAATTCCCCAGGCCCTGAGGGGGTTCTCCAGGTGTCAGGAGATGAGTGCCCCATTCCCCAGGCCCTGAGTGAGTTCTCCAGGTGCCTGGAGACAAGTGACTCCATTCCCCAGTCCCTGAGGGGGTTCTCCAGGTGCCTGGAGATGAATGCCGCATTCCCCAGTCCCTGGGTGGGTTCTCCAGGTTTCTGGAGATGAATGCCCCATTCCCCAATCCCTGAGCGGGTTCTCCAGGTTTCTGGAGATGAATGCCCCATTCCCCAAACCCTGAGCGGGTTCTCCAGGTGCCTGGAGATGAATGCCCCATTCCCCAGTCCCTGGGTGGGTTCTCCAGGTTTCTGGAGATGAGTGCCCCGTTCCCCAGGCCCTGAGCAGCATTGTTTTCCAGAGGAGCTGGTGGTCAGCTCGGCAGAGCTGGTGCCTGGGGACTGCATCCGGCTGCCGGCGGCCGGGGCGCTGCTGCCGTGCGACGCGGCGCTGCTGAGCGGGGAGTGCATGGTCAACGAGAGCCTGCTGACCGGTGAGAGCCCTCCCTGCACACCGGGTGCCTGCCTGCTCAGCAGCCAGACTGGGCTAGGAGGATAAAGTGGGTGTTTATTGAAGGCCTTCCATGGATACACCTTGGGCAGTTCTCGGGTTGCTGTTGATGATTGCTGCCCTGAGATGTGCAGGGTGTCTCTGCTTTGGCCCGTGCAACTGCAGAACGAGTCTGGACTCCTCACTTTTTGGTCTTGAGGTTGTTTATTAATTCTTATCTATAAAATTTTCTTTCTGCCCAGCCGAGATCTGCTCAGCAGGGCAGCCACAGGCACTCTTTGTGTTGTCCTTTTATACTACAAACTACATATAACATATTTACACTTAATTCCCAATACCTATCACCTGTGTTAGACAGTGCACTTCTACTCTAAACCAATCCCAAAGTGCCAACATCACTGCAGAAAATGGAGAACAAGAAGAAGGAGAAAGGCTGGACACGCCCAAGTTCCTCCATCTTGTCCCCATAACCCCCATACCAAAAATCCTAAAATCTACATTTTCACCCTGTGATCATTTTGTTATTACACTATTCAAACCTCTGTGACTTTCATGTCCTCATACAAATTTGGCAACTTGCTCCAGGGGTCACAATCAAATCCCCAGGTGTTCTGGGCTGTGTGCCAGGGTCTCTGAGCCCCCCAACGGGGTCCTTGGCAACTCTGGACCCCCGGAGGGATGCACTGAGTTCTGACAGGCAGTCAGAAACCCCTGAGGCTACACCCAAAATGGACGATGGTCACGAGTTTTTCAGACAATTATAAATTTTTAACCTCATTTGCATATCAGGGGTTCATGCTCCAATTACAGCTTCAGGTGATGAAGTCATTTACCCCCAGTTTGCTGCCCCCCAGCTCATTTTGTTTGTACTTTTTGGGGCCTGAAGCTGGAGGGGGTCCCAGCAGTGTCCCTGTCCCCAGCACTGTCCCTATCCCAGCAGTGTCCCAGTCCCAGCAGTGTCCCCAGCAGTGTCCCTGGCTGGCCCCTGACCCCCCTGGGGTGACAGTCCCTCCCTGGAATGTTCTGGGCAGGGGAGAGCGTGCCGGTGATGAAGACGCCGCTGCCGGCGGGCGGAGCCGCGTACTGCCCCGAGGAGCACCGGCGGCACACGCTGTTCTGTGGGACACAGATCATCCAGGCCAAGGCCTACGTGGGCGGGGAGGTGCTGGCCGTGGTCACCCGCACAGGTGAGGGCATGGGGGATAATCCAGGATGAATCCCAGGTTAAATCCGTGCCCTTGGGAGCGGTGCCATGGTGACCTCCTGCCTGTCCCACAGGGTTCTGCACAGCCAAGGGGGACCTCATCAGCTCCATCCTCTACCCCAAACCCGTGAGCTTCAAGTTCTACAAGGATGCTGTGAAGTTTGTTCTGTTCCTCGCCATCCTGGGTAGGTGTGGGTGTGGAGGCACATCCTGGAGCAGCCAGATTCCTTGGAATGGAATTCCATTCCAGCTCCCTGCTGTGTCCTGCTTTGTCACCGAGCCCCTTCTCCCCCTGTACAGCTCTCATCGGCACCTTGTACAGCATCCTCATCCTGATCAGGAACCAGGTAGGGCTGGTGGAGCGAGCGGGAGAGCCTGCAGGGATCCATCAGGGGAGGGATGCCCACCCCTGTTCCTCCTCCTCCCCTCCCAGGTCCCGGTGGGACAAATCATCATCCGCGCCCTGGACCTGGTCACCGTCATCGTGCCGCCAGCGCTGCCGGCCGCCATGACCGTGGGCACCATCTACGCCCAGAACCGGCTGAAAAAACAGGGAATCTTCTGCATCAGCCCCCCGCGGATCAACCTGTGCGGGAAGATCCGCCTGGTGTGCTTCGACAAGGTGAGGCGGATCATAAAGCCTCGGTCTTGATCTTATCAAGCGGTGCAAGGATGGTCCGGGAGCCCAGTCCCTCTGGGAGACAGAGTGCCCGAATGCCCAGTTAGCTCGGGGCCGTGCGGCAGGCTGCCCTTTAGCAGGCTTGGTGATTGTCAGCTCTTTAGTGATTATCAGCTCTCTTAGATCTCAGCTCTTTGCTGGCTTGCTAGGGTGCCCTTGGCTGAGGGTGCAGCAGACGCGAGAGAGGAGAAGGAGAGGTCCTGGTGTTCCACAGCGATGGTTTATTGGGGAGACTGTGAAGGGTCGAGCAACAGCTCTTCTTCTGTTGAATGGGATAAACCAGCCCCTTTTTATAGGGTGTAGGGGGATCCAAACTTGTCCAATAGTAAGGGTTAGGTGTAGTGGCCTATGAGGTAACAAAGATAAGGCTAAGGGGCGGAGGGTCAGAAACAGGAGCTTATTTTGCTGTCTTATCATGACTCAGCAGTTCCTACTGTTAAGTCTCAATCCTCCATGGAGCTTTCCCAAGCTCTATGGGGTCTGCTACAGAGGCAGGTGGGCAGGGTGGGTGCCAGGGCTGCCCGGACCCACCGCGCTGTGCCCGCAGACCGGGACGCTGACCCAGGAGGGGCTGGATGTGTGGGGCGTGGTGCCCCTGGAGCAGCAGCACTTCCTGCCCATCGTGCACGAGCCCCGCTGCCTGCCCGCCGGCGCCCTGCTCTACGCCCTGGCCACCTGCCACGCCGTGTCACCGCTGCGGGGACAGCTCGTCGGGGACCCCGTGGACATCAAAATGCTGGAATCCACGGGCTGGGTGAGGCGGGTGTCGCCGGCCGGGGGCTGTGAGCAAATCACGAACGGGACGGGGCTGCTGTGGAACTGCCTTGAGCTGTTTGATTTTCCAGCATCAGCCTCATTACATGGTTATGACAATGGGAAGATGCCAGCAGCTCACATCCCAGGCAGCAGACCAAGAACTTAATGTTACAACTTACTTTAAAAGTTTTTTGACCAATCACACAAAGCAAAAGCATATTGACAGTAGTTCTATCCAATCACTATAAGCACATGTACCTGTGGTTAAAACAATGCTTGCTTGTTTCGAATACACTACCTACTTGTAAGCTTTAAAACACAACATACAGAGCTCCATTATTAAGCTTCAACCTTCCTAATATCTTGCTAGATAAACTTTTCTGTAGTTTAGAGAGTTATTCTAGACAAGTGTTAATACACAGATCATTGTTCTATTTGTCCTTGCTTTTCTACTGTTTAAATAATTTTTCTGCTGACCTATCTCATGGCTGCTGCTTAGCTCTAATCACAGTTCCACTGCCTCTAAAGCCTGCCTTTTGCAGCTTTCCCAAAACCCTCTAATTTTGTAGATTCCCACAATGGGGGCTGCAGGGCTGGAGAGGGAGGCATTGGGAATCTCAACAGTTCTGGACCCTCTGTGGGTGGATGAGCTCATCAGGGTTTTGCCCTCTCGATTTCAGCGCCTGGAGATGATGGAGGAGGAGGAGGAAGGGGAGCTCCCGGCGTTCCAGCAGTTTGAGATGAAGGTCTTGGCTGTGGTGAAACCTCCGCCAGAGGAGGAGCAGCCTCGGGACAGGGTAACCCCATGGAACAGCTCCCCACCCTCCTGCCTCCTGGAGGGGTTCCTGCCTCCTGGAGGAAGGCCCTGATCCCACCCACTCTCCACAGAGGCACCAAGCCCCACTGGGGATCCTGCGGCGTTTCCCGTTCTCCTCCTCCCTCCAGAGAATGAGCGTCCTGGTCAAGCTGCCCGGGGAGGCCTCGGCCCACGCCTACGTCAAGGGCGCCCCGGAGATGGTGGCCAGTCTGTGCAGGAAGGAAACTGGTTGGTACTGGGAGGTGGGCTCACCCCCCCCAGTCCCGCTGGCTGCATCCCTGAGGCTCATCCCCCAGGGAATTATCCTCAGGAACGCTGTGGGGCAGCTCCCAAAGGCTTTGGGGTAGCTCCAGCCACAGGAGGGAACGGAAACAGGAGCCAGAAGATGGGGAATGGGGTTGGGGGTTTCCTCCAGCCCATGCAGGGATCTCCAGGCTCTATGGGGTGGGGAGAGCTTCCCCCAGCCCAGGATGGGATCTCCAGGCTCCCTCAGGAGCTGTTCTGGCCTCGCTTTTCCAGTGCCCCCGGATTTCTCCCAGATGCTCCGGCACTACACCACCGACGGGTTCCGGGTCCTGGCTCTGGCCTGCAAAGCCCTGGGCACGGTGGCCACCTTTGAGGAGGCCCTGCAGCTCCCCAGGTTGGTGCCAGCTCTCCCTCTCTCCATCTCCTCACTCTCTCCTGGCATTTCCTGGGATCCCCTGCAAGGAATTCATCCCTAATCCATATGGAAGGAATTCCTGGCTGGTTCCCAGATGGATTTTAGCTGCTCACACCCCTTGATCCTCTGTGCTGGTTTTGGAGGTGATGAAAGGCTCCTTGTCTCTCACCAGGGACTCTGTGGAGAGTGGCCTGAACTTCCTGGGGTTCCTGGTCATGAAGAATGTCCTGAAGCCAGAGTCTGCCCCGGTGATCCAGCTGCTGAGGAGCGCCAACATCCGCCCCGTCATGGTGACAGGTGGCCCTGGAGGGAGCAGCACAGGGGGCTCGGGGAGGGACGGCACACAGACAGTCCTGGGCAGTGTGCAGGGGGAAAGGGCTTTCCCACCAGGAACCCCACCCCAGGAATCCCACCAGGAACCCCACCCCAGGAATTCCACCCCAGGGACCCCACCAGGAATTCCACCCCAGGGATTCCACCCCAAGAACCCCACCAGGAACCCCAGCGTGACCCCCAGCAGGAATCTGTGCCTGGAGCAGCTGTGGGGGCACCACGAGCACTCCTGGCTCCTGGCTCTGTGCATCCCTGCCCTCGGGATGCACGATCCACTGCAAGGCTCAGGGCGTGGACGTGTTTTGGGTGGAAGAACTCATTGTTCTGCTGTCCATCCCCTAAATATTTCTGTGTTTGAAATCCCACATTCCATGCCTAATGCAGGGGGTGTAGGGTCACCTCTGGGTGTTTTCCAGGCAGGAGAACAGGGGTTGAACCCACATTTCTTTGGGGCAGGGCAGGCAGGAGGTTTTGCAGGAAAGAAGAGGGAAGCGAAGCCACCACATGGCTGCGGTGGCCGGGAGAGGGGACACGGCAGCTTGGAGCTGCTCCTCTTGGCCTGGACATCCCAAAACCTCCTTGCTGATGGCCCACGTGTCCCTGGCAGGGGACAACATGCTGACAGCCATGAACGTGGCGCGGGGGTGCCGCATGGTGGAGCCCAGGGAGGGCGTGATCTTCGTCACAGCCTCGCCGCCCGGCCACGACAAACCCGCCGCCCTCAAGTTCGTCCTGGCCGAGCATTCCCAAGGAGAGGAGCAGCCCGAGGTGAGAGCCCAGGACACCTTTTGGGTGCTCAAACTGCCCAGGCAGGGCTTGGTTTTTTGTGGAATCACAGAATTTCAGTGTGGTTTGGGTTGGAGGGACCTTAGAGCTCATCCCATCCCACAGGCAGGGACAATTTCCATCATCCCAGGGTGCTCCCAGCCCTGTCCAGCCTGGCCTTGGACACTTCCAGGGATCCAGGGGCAGCCACAGCTGCTCTGGGCACCCTGTGCCAGGGTCTGCCCACCCTCACAGGGAGGAATTTCTTCCTAATATCTAAGAAATGGAGTCCCTCAAATCCGGCTTTCTCCGCAATCCTGGAATCCCAGAATGGGTTGGGTTGGGAAGGACCTCAAAGCTTGTCCCATTTCATGGGCAGGGACACCTTCCACTATCCCAGGGTGCTCCAGCCTGGCCCTGAGCCCTCCCAGGGATGGGAAGGGGTTTTCCATCATCGTTATCCTTGGAGGCAATTAAGGCAGTGATCCTGCTCCTCATAAACCCATCCTTCAGGAGAGGTTCAGCTGCTCCTGCCTTTCCCTGGAGCACATCCAGGGATCCAGGCTGGAATGGCATCTCCAAACAACCTCCCCATGGGTGCTGCCAGATCCTGCTCCCAGCTGGGCGTGGAGGGCTGGGCTGCTCCCCAGACAGCCCCATTGGTGTGCCTGGAATTGGGATTTCAGGGAGCCTTTCCCACTGCTCCAGGTCTGGCATGGAGATCTCAGTCAGCCCAGGCCTGCACCCTAAACAGCCCCACTGGGAATTGGGATTTTGGGGAGCCATTCCCTGCTGCTCCAGCCTGGGCATGAAGGGCTGGGTCAGCCCAGCCTTGTACCCCAAACAGCCCCACTAGGAATTGGGATTTTGGGAGCCATTCCTGCTGCTCCAAGCTGGGTGTGGAAGGGCTGGGTCAGCCCAGCCCTGCACCCCAAACAGCCCCACTGGGAATTGGGACTTTGGGAGCCATTCCCTGCTGCTCCAGCCTGGGCATGAAGGGCTGGGTCAGCCCAGCCTTGTACCCCAAACAGCCCCACTGGGAATTGGGATTTTGGGAGCCATTCCTGCTGCTTCAGGCGGGTCCTGGCTCGGCCCGGGGGCCCTGCAGGGATTGGGGCTGGAGCTGGAGCTGTTTCCTGGCAGGGCCTGCAGCAGCGGGACGGCTCCTCCCTCCCACCCCAGCACTGCCACTTTGCCCTCAACGGGAAATCCTTCCAGGTGGTCTGCGAGCACTTCTCCGAGCTGCTGCCCAGGGTGAGTCAGGCAGGGAGCCCCCAGGGGCCTTGGGGAACCCTCCAGTGCCACTGGGAACCTTCCAGTGGGCTGGGAACCTTCCAGTGCCACTGGAAACCTTCCAACTTTTGACCTCTTTGGGATTTCCCACAGTGGCCCCACAGCTCCAAACCAGAGCTTCCTGTGATTCCTAGGGACATTCCCAGTTCCCTGCTGGACATTCCCAGTTCCCTGCTGGACATTCCCAATTCCCTGCTGGACATTCCCGTGCCCTACTGGACATTCCCAGTTCCCTGCTGGACATTCCCAGTTCCCAGCTGGACATTCCCAGTTCTCTGCCCAGTTGAACATCCCCAGTTCCCTGCTGGACATTCCCAATTCCCTGCTGGACATTCCCGTGCCCTGCTGGACATTCCCAGTTCCCTGCTGGACATTCCCAGTTCCCTGTCCCCTGGGAATACTGATGGATCCTCCCTGTTGGCAGATCCTGCTCCGGGCCACCGTGTTTGCCCGCATGCTGCCCGAGCAGAAGACCCAGCTGGTGTGCAGCCTGCAGGAGCTCAAGTAAGGCCCAGGGGCTGGATCCCAGGGGATGGATCCTGGAATTTGGGGTGGGCAGTGTCGGGAGACACCTCAAACATCACCTGGTGGCACCCATGCTGTGGGCAGGGACACCTGACCAGGTCCAGCCTGGAACGGGGCATCCACAGCTTCTCTGGGCTGAGCCAGGGATTTTCCCCATTCCCTGAGGAATGTGGGGTCCCTTTCCTGTATTCCCTGAGGAACATGGGGTCCCTTTGCTAAATTCCCTGAGGAATGTGGAGTCCCTTACCTGTGTTTCCCTGAGGAATGTGGAGTTCCTTTCCTGCATTCCCTGAGGAATGTGGGATCCCTTCCCCATTCCCTGAGGAACCTGGGCTCCCTTCCCCATTCCCTGACGAATGTGGGCTCCCTTTGCTATATTCCCTGAGGAATGTGGGATCCCTTTCCTTATTCCCTGAGGAATTTGGAGTCCCTTACCTGTGTTTCCCTGAGGAATGAGGGCTCCCTTTCCCCATTCCCTGAGGAATTTGGGCTCCCTTTCCCCTTTCCCTTTCCCGCAGTTACTGCGTGGGGATGTGCGGGGACGGTGCCAATGACTGCGGGGCGCTGCGGGCGGCCGACGTCGGCATCTCCCTGTCCGAGGCCGAGGCGTCGGTGGCCTCGCCCTTCACCTCCCGCGTGGCCACCATCGAGTGCGTGCCCAGGGTCATCCGGTGAGCAGGAGAATTCCAGGAATGCAGGGGAATCCCGGGAATGCGGGGGAATCCTGGGAGTGCCACCGGTCCCGGGGTCCCGGAGAGGGCCGGTCCCGGAGAGGGCTGGCCCTGGCCGGTGGTTAGACTGGGAGGGACTGGGAGGGACCTGGGAGGGGACTGGGACAAAATGGGAGGGATTGGGGGAACTGGGGGGGCTGGGAGGGGATTTGGGGTTACTGGTTTATACTGGTTCGGGGCTTTTCGTTACTGGTTTAGGGTGCCCATTGCTGACCATTGGGTGCCCATTTGGTGATGCCATATTTCCCCCACCAGGGAGGGCCGGTGCTCCTTGGTCACCTCCTTCGGGGTCTTCAAGTACATGGCCCTGTACAGCCTGGTCCAGTTCGTGTCCGTGCTCCTGCTCTACACCGTGAGTCCCACCCCGAATCCCTGCTTTTCTCAGAATTCCTGGAGCAGCAATGCCTTTTGGGGCTGCCTAAAAACAGAGCCAGAGAAAATTAATGGAATAAAAAGCAGGTGTATTTATTGAAGGGCCCTCAGGTACATTTTGGGCAGACAAACCCCCCCAGGGGCCACACCCAAAAATCCACAGCTCACGGGTTTTCACACTTTTATAACTTTGGTCCATGTGCATGTTGGGGGTTAATCCTCCAATTATAGCTTCAGGTAATGAAGTCATTTACCCCAAGTTTGCTCCCCCAGCTCCATTTTGTGTAATCTCTCAGGGCCTGAGGCAGTGAGGTGTCCTTGAGGAATTGGAGAGGAATTGTTGTGTCTGCCCCAAACGGGAGAACAGCAGCTGGCACTGCGTGTGGGGTTTGGAGTTACACACTAAAGAACTGCAGGGTCACAAATACGCGGAAAATATAAAAACTAAAACCCTGAGGCATCAGCTCCACTGGGTCTGAGCCTGTCCCTTCCCTCCTCCCCAGATCAACACCAACCTGAGTGATTTCCAGTTCCTGTTCTTCGACCTGGTGATCACCACCACGGTGGCCGTGCTGATGGGGCGCACGGGGCCGGCGCCAGCGCTGGGCGTGCGGCGGCCGCAGGGAGCCCTGATCAGCGGGCTGGTGCTGGGCAGCCTCCTGCTGCAGACAGCCCTGCTCATCACCGTGCAGGTCCTCAGCTACTTCATCACCGTCTCACAGAGCTGGTGAGGGCCCCAGATCCGGGAATCGTGGGATTCAGGGTTGGAAAAGGTCATTGAGTTCAACTGCCAGCCCCTGTTTGCCACTAAACCCCAAGTGCCAGGTCCATGGGGTTTTTGGACACTTCCAGGGGTGGTGATTCCATCCTCCCATGGACAGGCTGTTCCAGTGCTTTGCAGCCCTTCCCATGAGGAAATCTTTCCCAATATCCCACTTGAACCTGCCCTGGTTTCCTGAGAGTTTGGTGGTGGGGACAGCACTGAGGTTGTGGCAAAGCCCAGGGTGTGTCCTGGGATTTGGGATCTGGCAGCAGACAGGGAACCATGGAATACCCTCAGCTGAAAGGGATCATTTGGTCAAGCCCCTGGCCCTGCCCAGACACCCCAACAATCCCAGCCTGTCCTGGAGCTCTGGCAACCCCAGGGCCGGGACCATTCCCTGGGGAGCCTGGGCAGTGCCCAGCACCCTCTGGGGAAGAGCCTTTCCTGATCTCCAACCCAAACCCCCCTGGCCCAGCTCCCATTCCCAAGGGATCTATCCCTGGTCCCAGAATAGAAGTTGGAGCTGCCCCTGCTCTTCCCGAAGTTGTAACTGATGGAGAACAAGGGGTGGTGCCCAGCCCCCCTTGGCCTCTCTGCTGACCCTGTCCCCTGTCCCCTGTCCCCTGGCCCAGGTATGTGCCCCTGAACAGCACGGTGACAGCGCCCCAGAACCTGCCCAACTACGAGAACACCGTCCTGTTCTGTGTCACCGGCTTCCAGTACCTCATCCTGGCCGTGGCCATGTCCAAGGGCTACCCCTTCCGGGAGCCACTCTACACCAACGGTGAGGACACGGGGACACCCTCGGGGACACACAGGGACACCCAAGGGGATACCCACGGGGACACCCACGGGGACACACAGGGACACCCACAGGGCACCTATGGGGACATCCATGGGGACACCCACGAGAACACCCATGGAGACACCTACAGGGCACACACAGGGACACCCACAAGACACCCATGGGGCAGACACAGGGGCACCCACAGGGACACCCATAGGGACACCAAGAGCCACCAGCCCTCCCTCCCCTGCCCCTCACCCTGCCCCCTCTCGCCCCCAGTGCTCTTCCTGCTCGTCCTCATCCTGCTCTTTGGCCTGATGATCTGGCTGACCCTGTACCCGCTGGGCTTCCCCAAATCCCTGCTGAAGCTCCAGCACATCGAGGATTTTAATTTCAAGCTGCTCCTCTTGGGCATCGCCGCCCTCAACTTCTTTGCTGCCTTCGTGCTGGAGGTGGGTCAGGGGGGGCTTTGGGACAGGGCATCCCCCTGGAGCTTCCCCAGGTGGGCACGGGGCTCTCCTGTCCTCCCCCAACCCCGTTTCCCTCCTGCTCTGGCTCCAGACCGCCCTGGATCACGGCTTGCTCGGCTGCTTCCGACGGCTGCGCCGGAAAAAAGCCTCCAAGAAGCTTTTCAAGAGGCTGGAGAAGGAGCTGAGCCAGCAGCAGCCGGCCTGGCCACCCCTGGACCAGCCCCTGTTTGCCACACCCAGGATGTCCCTGGCCGTGAGATAGCAGTGCCAGCTGTGCCTCTGCCCCAGCCCTCGGACACTTCCTTAATTTATTTATCCCGGAAAAAGCAGGGATGCAGCGGGCGGGATCCCTCAGCATCACAGATGGGAATCCCACAGTGATCTCGTGGGCACGGTGATCCCATGGCCATGGTGATCCCAGGGCCACACTGAGCCCACAGCCACACCGGAGCCCACAGCCATGGTGATCCCAGGGCCACACAGAGACCACAGTCACCCTGATCCCACAGCCATGGTGATCCCATGGCCACATTGAGCCCACAGCCATGGTGATCCCAGGGCCACACTGAGCCCACAGCCATGCTGATCCCATGGCCACACTGAATCCCTGGCCACACTTATCCTGTGGCCACACTGATCCCATGGCCACACTGAATCCCTGGCCACATTTATCCCATGGCCATGCTGATTCCATGGCCGCGCTGATCCTGTGGCCACACTGATCCCATGGCCATGCTGATCCCACAGCCCCACTGATCCCATGGCCGCAGCCCAGAGGAGCAGGAGGTGGAGGAGGAACGGGCAAGAAGATCCAGAGGAGGAGGAGGAGGAGGAGGAGGATCCAGCATGGCTCTTCCTCCAGGACTCCCCCCACTCCCATGCTGGCCACTGGGGCCAGTTGGGCCTCTCTTGGCCTGCCCAGGCCACCAAGAAGGGGGTCCCTGGTGTCCCCAGCACCGCCAGGAAGGGGGTCCCTGATGCCCCAGCACCCCCAGCTGTGTCACTGTGAAGCCCCAGTCCCCTCTAGATGTGTAGGGAGTTTACAGTCCCCGTTCCCAGCTTGCCGAGGCTGCTGCTCCATCCCCAGCACCTGGGCCCCTTCTCCGCTCGGAATGCTCGGGCAGAGCACCTCTGCTTGGGGATGGGACCTCTGTAGCATTACAGACCCCACAAATTCTCTATTTTTTAACTCTTCCCCGTCGGGAAGGCGACGGCGCCGCTCGCGGGCTCCGGACGGGGCTGTCACGGGTCTTGTCCAATAAATTAACACTTATTTTCTTGGCTGTTTGTCCGTGCTGCCCGCTGGGGGTGGGTTTGGGGTGACACGGGTGAGTATCCCTTGGATGGACACTCAGGATGGATACTCAGTGGAGCAGGAGGAGGTTTCGGGGTCGCCTCATTCCCAGGCAGGCTGGGAAACACTCGGCTCGATGCTCGAAAGCAGGGCCTGGAGCCAGGGATGACACCGCTGGGATTCCTGCAGCCCAAACTGGCCTGGACAACCTCTCTCCAGCTGGAATTTCCTAGAAAATAACAATAATCGCTGGAAAAGCCCAGGTGTCCTGGCTGAGACTCCGAAACCTCGCTCCATCCACCGAGGAAAAGCTGGGAGGCAGAGACGCCGCATCCCACGGGGAAGGAGCAGCTCCCCGAGGGTCTGTGCTGCCCCAGCCCCTCCCGGGCTTTTCCAGCTGCCTCCCAGCATCCCGGGCTGCTTCCTGCAGGGATTCGCTTCCACGGAAAGTCTGAACCCCCTCCGAGCGCCGGCGGCGCCTCCCTGCCCTGGGGAGCTGGGATTAGGTCAGGAAATGAGGCACAAGCAGAGGTAAGAGGTTTCCTGATTTCCTGAAGGCCCGGCCAAGGCTGCGGTTGTTAACCCAGGCTTCCCGAGCCTGGAAAAACCCTCCCCGCTCCGAGCCCTCGGGATTTGTGCCCGTTCCTGGCAGCGTCCAAAGCAGAGGCACCCGGGAGCCGCTTCCCTTTGGAATTTCCGAGCGCTCCGGGGTGTTTGCCTTGGATGGGCCGGGAGGGTGTTCCCGGCCCCGGGGGTGGGAAAGTTCATTTAATTATTGACAGGCAGCTCCTGCCCCCCGATGGAGCTGAGCAGGGCTGGGATGGGCACAGTGCTGCACTTGGGGGCTGGTAGAAGCTCGGTGGGAGCAGCTGAGGTGGTTTTGGGGTCCTTTGGGTGGTTTTAGGGATCCTTTGTGTGGTTTTGGGGTCCTTTGGGTGGTTTTTACCCATCCTTCAGCCTGGAAAACCAGCGGAGAGGAGATGGGAGCACCTTCCAGCCCCATCTTCCTCTCATCCTGCTATGAAAATCCCTTTTTTCCTGCATTTTGCAGCTCTCAGAGCCTGTCCCGGTGCTCAGCCCTCGGCACAATCCAGCGTGGGCTGCTGGGAATCCAATCCCACGGGAGAAAATCTCCTCTGCTCACCCCCATTCCCGTCTCCAGAGACCTCCTCCCTCCACCCCAGTGCCCTCCCTCCTCTCCTTTCCTGAGTTTTTCACCCCAAACGCGCAGGATTCACCCCCAGCTCTGGTTCTGTGTCCCTGCCGAGCTCGGGGGGTTTGGGGTCATCCCGATCCCGCCGGGATCCTCCTCCAGGAGCGGGGAAAGGGGCCCCACGCCGGCCCCGGGGGCTGCAGAGCCTCCGGCAGCCCCGGCCTGGGTGGGGAAAGCGGGATTCGGGTGATCTGGGTCCTTTTCCAGCCCCATCCCAGGACAAATCCCCCGCGGGGCCGCAGCATCCTCGCTGCTGGGGGGGATCGGAATCCACCCCTGGATCGGGAGCGGTGCTGTGATCCCAGGATCCCAAATTTTGGGGGTGCAGTGATTTTTTTTTTTTTTTTTCCCAAGAGCTGACGAGGTGGCAGAAAAATCCTCGGAGCTGCTCCTTCCATCCCTCCCTCCCTCCCTGCAGCCCCACAAACCCCGGCCCGCTCCGCGCGGGATCCTCCCCCCTCCTCGCTTTTCCATGGATTTAAAACTCATCCCGCGGGGGAAAAAAACCCCAAAAACAACAGAGCACCCCGTCCCCGGCGCCCCTGGCAGCGGTGCGGTCTCACGGGTGGGTATTTGGGGTTGTTTGGGGGTTTTCCCGGCTTTCCCCCTCCCAGGCAGCGCGGGAGGAGGAAGGGGCCGGCTCAGGTGTGGCTTTAGGACCCAGCGGATCCCCCGTGCTGGAGGTAGGAGGTTTTTTGGGTTTTTTTTTTTTTTTTGTTTTTTCGGACTCTCATTTCAAGAGTTTTGGGGAAGCAGAGAGAGGAGACCGAGGCGAGGGCAGAGCCGGCACTCACTGGTAAGGACCAGGCGAGGGAAACCCCCCCCAGTTCCCAGGAATTCCGGGAACCCCCCCCACCAGCAGCAAACGGGGCTGAACCCCCATTTTGGGAACTTTGTGAAATCATCTTAAAAACTCCATCGGTTAAGAGCTTGGAAAAGTTGTTTTCAGCTTTTTAACCTCACAAAGACAAATCCCCTTGATTTTTGGGGGGCTGAAGGAACGGCAGCCGGGGGGGGGCGAAGGGGCCCTTCTGTGAGGCCTGACAGTTACTGGAGATTTTTAACCACTTCCAAAAATTCTAAAAATACCCTAAAGCCTGGAGGAAGCCGTGGGTTTGTTGGTTGGTTTTGTTGTTTTTTTTTTTTTCTTTTCCATCCTGGAAAGAGATTGTAGAAAATGGATCTTTTATTCTAATTTATTTTTTGGGGGGGACGGGCCTTTTCCCTGAGGAAAAGGTGATGTGTGAAAACAGGGATGGGGGCACCAAGTTCCTTACCTCTGTCGGGGGCCAAAAAAATTGGAATCCTTTAACATTCCCTTTGTTCTCCTATTCTCTGGCAACGGGAGAGCTCAAAAAAAAAAAAAAGAAAAAGAAAAAAAGAAAAAAAGAAAAAAGAAAGAAAGAAAGAAAAAAAAGGAAAAGAAAGGAAAGGAAAATGGGGGGGAAAAAAGAAAAGCTGAGGGAGGGGGGAAATGCTGGGGGAAGGTGGGGTTTAGCAGAATGAAAGGGACTGTGGTGTTCTTTCTCCGGGGTTGATTGTTCCCAGATGTGCAGTTGCAAAAACATCTGGCGCGGTCGCGGTCGGAGCCGCCGGACCCCTGCACGGAGGGAGCGGAGCCTGGGGAAGGGAAGGGAAGGGGGAACAGCGGGGCCCTCCCGGCGGGGAGCGGCCGGGCCGGGGGGACGGGGCTGGAGGCGGCTTCATCCCCTCCTCGGTGGCCTTGGTGAAGGGATGATGTCGTGGGGATGTCGTGGGGATGTCGTGGGGATGTCGGCGTCGCTCCGGGGTCTCCGTCGGGAGCAGCCGCTGGCGTCGCCGTCGGGGCAGACGTGACCCGACTGTCCCCGTCCCGTGGCCAAACCCTGCGAGCTCCGGCCAAGATTGGGGGAAATTCAGGGAATTGGAGCTCGGGAGAAGCTGTGCAGGCTGGAAACGGGGCTGGCAGGGAGGGCACTGCGGAGCCGTGTCCTTGGGAGGGCGGGAGGATGGCAGGGGATGGTTCCAGAGGGGGTGTCTGTCCCTCCATCTGTCCATCCGTCCATGGATCCATGCCTTCATCCATCATCCATCATCCATCCATCCATCCATCCATGGATCCATGCCTTCATCCATCTGTCCATCCATCCATGCCTTCATCCCTCTGTCCATCCATCCATCCATCCATCCATCCATCCATCCATCCATCCATCCATCCATCATCCATGCCTTCATCCATCATCCATCCATCCATCCATCCATCCATCCATCCATCCATCCATCCATCATCCATGCCTTCATCCATCCATCCATGGATCCATGCCTTCATCCATCATCCATCCATCCATCCATGGATCCATGCCTTCATCCATCCGTCCATCCATCCATCCATCATCCATGCCTTCATCCATCCATCCATGGATCCATGCCTTCATCCATCCATCCATCCATCCATCCATCCATCCATCCATCCATCCATCCATCCATCCATCCATCCATCCATCCATCCATCCATCCATCCATCCCTCCCTCCTTGCTGGGATGCCGGCTCTGGTGTCCCATGGGATCCTGGCACCTGCAGAGCCAGCAGAGCTCGGGATGGGCTCCCCCAGGCCCCCTCCCCATCCCCCGGGTGCTGTCCCAGACCCCAGCTCTGCCAGCCTGGCAAAGCCTCCGGTCCCTTTAATCCCGGGACATTCCAGGGCGGCTCCTGGGCCGTGGGGAGCAGACAGGGCCTGTCCCACCGAGGTACAGCCGGGGCTGAGTGTGCTGATCCAGCCCGGCTGGGACCGGCTCCGTGGATTCCCAAAGCCGGGAGGGTCTGGAGTCAGCACCTCCAGCAGCTCCTGGAATGGAGAGGAGGAGGAGGTTCCCATGGGATGAGCTCTGTGGGGAAGGGGCTGCAAGACGTGGTCCTGAGGGTGCCCTGATGGTGCTGGAGAGGACCTGGGGATCAGAGGGTGCAGGACAAGGGCCCTGGAAGGTGCCGTCAGTCACTGGGGTGGCTGGGAAATGGGACTTTGGGCATGGAGAGGGATGGGATCCCTGGAAGGTGCAGAATGGGATCCCTGGAGGATCCCAAATTCTGGTGCAGAATGGGATCCCTGGAAGATCCCACACTCTGGATCTGGTGCAGGATGGGATCCCTGGAGGATCCCAATCTCTGGATCTGGTGTGGAATGGGATCCCTGGAAGGTTCAGGATGGGATCCCTGGAGGATCCCACATTGGAGCAGGATGGGATCCCTGGAGGATCCCACATTGGAGCAGGATGGGAACCCTGGAGGATCCCACACTCTGGAGCTGGATGGGATCCCTGGAAGGTTCAGATGTGATCCGAGGAGGATCCCACCCTCCAGAGCCGCTCCCTGCCGGGGTCTGGGCTGGGAAGCTCTCCCGGCACGGGGGGTTGATGTTCCTGCTCCGCAGGGATGAGATTCAAAGGGCTCCTCCCCCCCGTGCCTCAGTTTCCCCGCTCCGGCAGCAGAGCCGGGATCGCCCGGGGAGGATCTCCCCACCCGAGCACCGGGAATGCCAGTGGGATTCATCCTCAAACCCTTTCCCCTGGATTTCAGAGGAGTTTTGGGGGAGAATTTCTCTTTTTCCCTCGATTTTCCCCCTGGAGCTGGCTGGGGATGGGGGAAGGGCTGCCGGCATTCCTGGCGGCTCCCGGCCTTGGCCCCTCGTCCCGCCGGGAGCAGCAGGCTTGGAAAACGCCGGGAAGCGCCCGAGGCCACCAAACCCCACGGGATTCCTCTCAAAATCCGGGATTTTCTCCTCAAATCCCCACGTTCCTTTGGATTTAGGGGATGCCTGAGCTAATGCAGCAATTCCCCAAAACAATTCCTCACCCAAGGAATTGGAAACCTCGGGAAAGGAGCCCCAAATTTCCATTCTGGGAGGTCTGGGCCTCTCCTCCTACACCCTGGGAGTGATCCTGACATCCTGGGAATGATCCCAGATCCTGGGAGTGATCCCGGGAATGATCCCAACATCCTGAGAGTGATCCCAACATCCCGGGAGTGATCCAAACATCCCAGGAGTGATCTCGACATCTGGGAGTGATCCTGGAAGCAATCCCAACATCTTGGGAATGATCCTGGCAGTGATCATTCCGACATCCCAGGAATTATCCCGACATCCCAGGAATTATCCCAGATTCTGGCAGTAATCCCGACTCGCCAGTATTGATCCCGACATCCCAGGAATGATCCTGGGAGCGATCCCACATCCTGGCGTTTCTCCTCCCCACTCTGCCCGCGGGATATTCTGGGGTTTGGTCCTTGCAAATCCCCTGGGAATGGGCGGGAAGCATTTTTGGGGAAATTCTTTGATTTCTGAAGACTGGGAGGGGGAGGATGTTTTTGGAGCCAGCTCCCGGGGACACTCGGGAAGGGGCAGTGTCCCTGCGTGTCCCTGCGTGTCCCTTGGTATCCCTGAGTGTCCCCGTGTGTCCCTGCGTGTCCCTGTGCACCCCTGTGTGTCCCTGAGTGTCCCTGTGTGTCCCTGTGCACCCCTGCATGTCCCTGTGCATCCCTGCATGTCCCTGCATGTCCCTGTGTGTCCCTGCGTGTCCCTGCATGTCCCTGCATGTCCCTGTGTGTCCCTGTGTGTCCCCGTGTGTCCCTGAGTGTCCCTGCATGTCCCTGTGTGTCCCTGCGTGTCCCTGTGCACCCCTGTGTGTCCCTGAGTGTCCCTGCATGTCTTGAGTGTCCCTGCGTGTCCCTGCATGTCCCTGCATGTCCCTGCGTGTCCCTGTGCATCCCTGCGTGTCCCTGCATGTCCCTGAGTGTCCCTGCATGTCCCTGCGTGTCCCTGCATGTCCCTGTGTGTCCCTGCATGTCCCTGTGTGTCCCTGTGTGTCCCTGCATGTCCCTGCGTGTCCCTGCGTGTCCCTGCGTGTCCCTGCATGTCCCTGTGTGTCCCTGCGTGTCCCTGTGTGTCCCTGCATGTCTTGAGTGTCCCTGCGTGTCCCTGCATGTCCCTGCATGTCCCTGCCTGTCCCTGTGTGTCCCTGCATGTCCCTGTGTGTCCCTGTGTGTCCCTGCATGTCCCTGCGTGTCCCTGCGTGTCCCTGCGTGTCCCTGCATGTCCCTGCATGTCCCTGTGTGTCCCTGTGTGTCCCTGCATGTCTTGAGTGTCCCTGCGTGTCCCTGCGTGTCCCTGTGTGTCCCTGTGTGTCCCTGCATGTCTTGAGTGTCCCTGTGTGTCCCTGCGTGTCCCCTCCCTCTGAATTCCCTCTGTTCACACCCAGACTCCTCCGGCTGCATCCCGGCCGCGCTCCCGCCCTTTTCCGTATTCCAGCAGGATGAGAGCGGCGGAGCTCCTGGTGCTGTGTCTGCCAGGTGAGTCCCCAGCCACAGGTGCCACCCCCGAACCCCCAGCACCGTTTGGATCATCCCAATCCACATTTTCTAGCTCCACTTTTACCCGTTTTCCTCATTTTTAAACCCCAAGACACAACTGGAGGGTCCAAACTCTCATTTTCAGGATCTAAACCCCATTTCTAGAGAGAAAAACCTAAATTTTTTGTGCCCCTAGCCTCATTTTTGCATCCCAAAACTTCATTTTTATGCTCCAAATCCTAATTTTTAGGTCCCAAACCCTCATTTTTAGATCCCAAACCCTCATTTTTGTGTCCCAAAACCTCATATTAACATCCCTAAACCTCAGTTTTAAGTCTCAAATCTTCACTTTTGGAGCCCAAAACTCTGATTCTGTGGTTGAAAACCTCATTTTTTATGGTGCAAACCCTCATTTTTAAGTCCCAAGTGCCCTTTCAGAGGTCTAAAAGTTCATCTTAATGCCCCAAATCACATTTTTAAGGCCCAAAGTCTGGTTTTGAAAGTCCAAAGCCTCTGATTTAGAGGCCGAAGTTTTGTTTATGGACCCAAATGCTCAATGGTCTGGCCCAAAGCCTCATTTTTACCTTCCAGAATCTCATTCCGTGGATCGAAGCCTCCAAAAAATGCATTTTTAGGGTGCAAAGTGTTAATTTTTGGTACTAAAGCATCACTGGAGGGATGATCAGGAGGTGGCCACAACTCCTAGTGATTTTTGGGTGGCTGCGCCATCGCTCATTCCCTGTTACTCCCCAAAGTTCCCCCAAATCCCACTTTGGGCTCATCTTTAGGTTGGGAATGGCTCTGAGCCGGCACCAAGTGAGTGGGGACATGGAGGTGGCACAAAATGGGACAAAATCCAGAGAAATGGGGTTTATAACCCCGTGGGCTGGCAGAGGGGATGGCAGCGAGCAGGGAGGGGAGCCAGGAGAGGTTTGGGTGAAAGGGGCTGCACCCAAAGGGGGGGACACAGGGAAACATCTCGGGGTGAGGGAAGGGGGCCGGAGCCTCAAACCCTGTCCCGGCAGCATTCCCGGGGTGCTCCTGGGGACATGGAGGGATGGAGCAGAGGGATAGAGCGTGGGCTCAGCTGAGCCCCATTCCCGGGATTCCAATCCCTTCCTGGATTCCAATCCCTTCCCGGGGTTTCCAATCCCTTCCTGGGAATTCCAATCCCTTCCCCAGGATGCCGGCCCTTTCCTGGAGATTCCAATCCCTTCCCAGGGATTCCGGTCCCTTCCTGAGGATTCCAATCCCTTCCTGAGGATTCTGGTCCTTTCCTGGAGATTCCCATCCCTTCCCAGTGATTCCAGTCCCTTCCTGGGGATTCCAATCCCTTCCTGGAGATTCCCATCCCTTCCCAGTGATTCCAATCCCTTCCCGGGTATTCCAATCCCTTCCTGGGGATTCCGGTCCCTCTGACTCTTCCACACTGGATTTGGAGCCGTTTCCCCTTGGATCCAAAGCCCTGAGGACAGAGGGGTGGGATTGGAGATGGTGGGAGCAGGGATCAGGCTGGGGGTGTCTGTGGGAACCCCAAATCCTGGGCAGGGGGTGTCTGTGGGATTGGGGGGATGGTGGGAGCAGGGAACCCCAAATTCCTGGGCTGGGGGTGCTGTGGGAATCCCAGATCCCAGTTTGGGGTGTCCATGGGAATCCCAGACCCAGTTTGGGGTGTCCATGGGAATCCCGGACCCGGTTTGGGGTGTCCATGGGAATCCCAGATCCCGGTTTGGGGTGTCCATGGGAATCCCAGATCCCGGTTTGGGGTGTCCATGGGAACCCAAATCCCTGTTTGTGGTGTCCATGGGAATCCTGGACCCGGTTTGGGGTGTCCATGGGAATCCCAGACCCAGTTTGGGGTGCTGTGCCCCCGCTGAGCCCAGCCCTGTCCCGCAGCGCTCCTGGTGCAGGGACAGTTCAGCAGGTTCGAGGGCATCACCTACCCCGAGCCGGTCCAGTACTCCCAGTACGACCAGCAGGCAGGTGAGAGCCCCGCCCCTTCTGTCCCTCTCCCGGACAGACAGACACCCACCCTCTGATCCAGACAGACAGACACCCACCCTCTGATCCGGACAGACAGACACCCACCCTCTGATCCGGACAGACAGACACCCTCTGATCCAGACAGACAGACACCCACCCTCTGATCCGGATGGACAGACACCCTCTGATCCAGACAGACAGACACCCACCCTCTGATCTGGACAGACAGACACCCACCCTCTGATCCAGACTGACGGACACCCACCCTCTGATCTGGACAGACAGACACCCACCCTCTGATCTGGACAGACACCCATTCCTCTGATCCGGACAGACAGACACCCACCCTCTGATCTGGGCAGACAGACACCCATCCCTCTGATCCGGACAGACAGACACCCATCCCTCTGATCCGGACAGACAGACACCCTCTGATCCAGACAGACAGACACCCACCCTCTGATCCGGACGGACAGACACCCTCTGATCCAGACAGACAGACACCCACCCTCTGATCTGGACAGACACCCATCCCTCTGATCCGGACAGACAGACACCCATCCCTCTGATCTGGGCAGACAGACACCCACCCTCTGATCCAGACTGATGGACACCCATCCCTCTGATCCGGACAGACAGACACCCACCCTCTGATCCCTCCCTCTTGTGCTCCACCCCTGGAATTCCCAGCCTTCCCAGCTCCTCCCTGTGCTCTCACTGACAATTCTTTATTAAACCTTTATCTTTTATTAACCTTTTATCCAATTCCTCATTAACCTTTTATCCAATTCCTTATTAAACCCTTATCCAATTATTTATTAACCCTTTATCCAATACTTTATTAACCCTTCATCCAATTCTTTATTAAACCTTTATCCAACTATTTATTAGAACTTTATCCAATCATTTTTTGAACCTTCATCCATCCCCAATCCCCACCTGTGGGAAGTGGCCCAGGCTCATCCCTGGAGGGGCTGGAGGGATTTTTCCTGACCCACCAGGGAATTCCAGGGATCTCATTTCCCTCTCCCAGTCCCCACGGGATGAGCTCTCTCCCCAGACCCTCCCTCAGCCTGTTTCTGTTTTATCCCCAGAAATTCAGGATTACTACGACTACCACGGTGAGTGTTTCCCGCTGGGATACTGGGGAGGGGGGGAGATCAGGATTTGGGGATTTGGGGATGTCCCTGCACTGGGTCTGTCCCTGCAGATGTCACCCCCCGAGCCCCGGAGGAGCAGTTCCGGTACCAATCCCAGCAGCAATCCCAGCAGGAAACTGTGCCAGCCCCGACCCCAGGTGGGTGACAGCCCCCAGGGATGGGTGACAGCCCCCAGGGGTGGGTGACAGCCCCCAGGGGTGGGTGACAGCCCTGCAGGAAGGGTGGCAGCTCTCAGGATGGGTCACAGCCCCCAAAGTGGGTGACAATCCCCAGAGTGGGTGACAGCCCCTGGGGTGGGTGACAGCCCCTCCAGGACAGGTGACAGCCCTGAAGGAAGGGTGACAGCCCCCAGGGTGGGTGACAGTCCCCAGGGTGGGTGACAGCCCCCCCAAGCCCCCCAGTCCCGGGTCTCTCTGTCCCTTCCCTGCCCCCCCAGCCCAGCTGTGCCCCCCAGAGCAGCCAGTGGGTGCCAAGGGTGCTCCAGGGAAGGGGCGAGGAGACACTTCTGCCTCATCCTGAAATTCCCTCTCCTGTGCCCCTGTCCCCTTTTCCCTGTCCCCCTGTCCCATTCCCTGTCCCCCTGTCCCATTCCCTGTCCCCCTGTTCCCTGTCCCCTTGTTCCTCTCTCCCCATCTCCTGTCCCCTGTCCCCCTGTCCCATTCTCTGTCCCCTGTCCCATTCTCTGTCCCCTGTCCCCCTCAGCTGCGGTGCCCGAGACGGAGCCCACGGAGCCGGGACCGCTCGGTGAGTGCCGATCCCATTCCCGTTCCCTGTGCCGGGCTCCGACCGGAGCGGGGCTGTGCCACCGGGGGGGACAATGGGGGCTCGGGGAGGCGACAATGGGGGCTAGGGGAGGCGACAGTCGGGGCTGGGGGAATCGCCGGGTGAGGAATTGCCGGGCATTGCCGGTTCCCTGCCCGCAGACTGCCGGGAGGAGCAGTACCCCTGCACCCGGCTCTACTCCGTGCACAAGCCCTGCAAGCAGTGCCTGAACGAGATCTGCTTCTACAGGTGCGTGAGGGAGGGGAAACATCCCTGATCCCTCTGATCCGGGCTTTTGGGAACCCTTCCTCTTTACATCCCCATCCTTTCTATCCCAAAATTTCCAGCCTCCGCCGGGTTTATGTCATTAACAAGGAGATCTGCGTCCGCACCGTGTGCGCCCACGAGGAGCTGCTGCGAGGTGAGCGAGAAACCGGCACCGTCCCCATCCCAGTCACGATTTTCCCCATAATTCCGGGGAGGGAAAATCCGGTGAGCGAGAAACCGGCACCGTCCCCATCCCAGTCACGATTTTCCCCATAATTCCGGGGAGGGAAAATCCCGCGGGACCCCCGGAGCAGAGCGGGGTGGGGCTGTGCGGTGGGGCCGGGGTGTGCCCCGATGGGGCGGGGGTCCCTCGCTGCTCCGGGGGTCTCGGGAGCTTTGGTCCCGCGGGATTTTGGGATGGGGCCGGGGTGTGCCCCGATGGGGCGGGGATCCCTCGCTGCTCCCAAAGCTCCCGAGACCCCCGGAGCAGAGCGGGGTCGCCTGTGCGGTGGGGCCGGACTGGGGGGCTCCCCTCGCTGCTCTCCCGGAGTTCTCCCGATTATCTCGGGATAATCCCTCGCTCTCCGCAGCCGACCTGTGCCGGGACAAGTTCTCCAAGTGCGGGGTGATGGCCACGAGCGGCCTGTGCCAGACCGTGGGCGCGTCCTGCGCCCGCAGCTGCGGCGGCTGCTGAGCCCCGGCCCCGCTCCGGACCCGCCCCGCGCCGCTGCAGCTCCCGTGCATGAACGAGCAGCTCCCCGAAACCCCGGGATCCCCTTTTTCTTTGTGCACATAATAATTAAATCGGGGGGGTTTGTTATTGCTGTGCCTTTCTCTGTTCCGCGGGAGGGGGAGCCCCGGAGGGTCCCGCAGAGAGTGGAGGGGCCCTGCGGCTCCCAGCTCCTTCCTTTGGGGTTATTCCAAATTTCTGGGTTCCCGTCTCCTTCCTTTGGGGTTATTCCAAATTTCTGGGTTCCCGTCTCCTTCCTCTGGGGTTATTCCAAATTTCTGGCCTCCTGGCTCCTTCCTCTGGGGTTATTCCCAACTTCTGAGTTCCCGGTGCCTTCCTTTGGGATTATTCCCGATGTTTGGGCTCCTGGCTCCTTCCTCTGGGGTTATTCCCAACTTCTGGGTTCCCGTCTCCTTCCTTTGGGGTTATTCCAAATTTCTGGCCTCCTGGCTCCTTCCTTTGGGGTTATTCCCGACTTCTGGGTTCCCGGCGCCTTCCTTTGGGATTATTCCCAATTTCTGGACTCCTGGCTTCTTCCTTTGGGGTTTATTCCATATTTTTGGGCTCCCAGCTCCTTCCTTTGGGGTCATTCCCAATTTCTGGGCTTCTGGCTCCTTCCTTTGGGATTATTCCCGATTTTTGGGCTCCCGACTCCTTCCGTTGGGGTTATTGCTGATTTTTGGACTCTTGGCTCCTTCCTTTGGAGTTATTCCCAATCTGGGGGGGGTTCTGACAATTTGAACAATTCCCAGTGCTGCACACAGGGTGTAGGATGATTTGGGGTGTTTAGGGGGCTTTGGGGTGTAAAATGGTTGGTTTTAGGGTGGCATTTGGGGGATGTAGAGGCTCATTTTGGGGCCTGCAGGAAGATGTGCAGTATGGAAATGTTTGGGGTAAGGTCTGGGTCACTTACAGACAGTCAAGGGGTTTGGGGTGGGTTTGGGGTGTTGCCCAGTTCCCCTATAGAGGGTGGTGGGTGAGGTCTCACAGTGAATTTCCCCTCTCTAGGATGAATTTCTCCTCTGTAGGTTGAATTTCCCCTCTATAAGGTGCATTCCCCCCACAGGATGAATTTCCCCTCTATAGGGTGTATTTCCCCTCTGTAAGGTGAATTTCCCCTTTATAGGGTGAATTTCCCCCCAAAGCTTCTCTCTCATCAATAGGGTGCAGATTTATCCTCATCATTATTTGCTGTTTATTACGATTTCTTATCCTTTACTCTTCATTATTAATTATCATTATTGGGTTTTAATTATTGCTTATTTCTATTTATTGTTCATTATTCTTATTATTCATTATTATTTAGGGACCTCACTCAACCCAGCCCAAATTTGGACATTCCCAAAATGCCAACTTCCCCCAAAAAATCCCTCAGAACTCCCAGTTTGATTTTCCATGTTTATTCTGGCTGGGACTGGGAGGGGGTCAGAGCCACCACCTCCCTTCCCATGGCTTTCCCACCCTCGGGAGCACCAGTAAAAACCCCCATTCCCAAAAATTCCATATAAAAACCCTCCTAGTTCCTAAAAAAATTCCTTCAAAACCAGAAATCCTGGGAGTTTTTTGTTAGAAAAAGGGGAAAAATTAGGATGGGGTGAGGGCAGGGCTTGGAAGGCTGGAGGGGAATAAATCAGTTGGGTCTTCTGGGGCTAAAACAAGGGAATATTCCCCATTTTTCCATTAAAAACTGCAACAGGAAAATGAGTAAACCATCCATGAGGTCCCAGATTTTATCAAAAATAGACAAATTTTGTTGGCTGGTGGGAAAAGTGCAGCTTTTTCCTGGAGAAAAGGGAACGAGGAGACAAAAATCACTGTGGGATTGGAGCACAGGGATGGGGCTGGATCCCCCTCACCCCTGAGCGGAGCTGCTGTGGATTTTGGGATCGGGCATGGGGATGGATCCTCCCATCCCGCAGCTGTGCCGGTCCCTGCGGATGTCCCGGAATTCCCGGAATTCCCTAAGTTCCGGTGGGATGTCGCTGCAGCTCCTGCTCCTTGAGCAGCGCGATCTGCAGGAGGGAGGGAGGGGAGGGGAGGCTGTGGGGCCGGGCCGCGTCCCCGTGTCCCTGCGGGCCATGTTCCCCGGGCTGTCCCCGTGTCCCTGCGGGCCGTGTTCCCCGGGCTGTCCCCGTGTCCCTGCGGGCCGTGTTCCCCGGACTGTCCCCGTGTCCCTGTGGGCTGTGTTCCCCGGGATATCTCCGTGTCCCTGCGGGCCGTGTTCCCCGGACTGTCCCCGTGTCCCTGTGGGCTGTGTTCCCCGGGATATCTCCGTGTCCCTGCGGGCCGTGTTCCCCGGGATATCTCCGTGTCCCTGCGGGCCGTGTTCCCCGGGCTGTCCCCGTGTCCCTGCGGGCCGTGTTCCCCGGGCTGTCCCTGTGTCCCCCAGGCCGTGTCCCCGTGTCCCTCTGGGCTGTCTCCCCCGGGATGTCTCCGTGTCCCTCCGGGCTGTGTTCCCCGGGCTGTCCCCGTGTCCCTGTGGGCTGTGTTCCCCGGGCTGTCCCCGTGTCCCCCAGGCCATGTCCCCGTGTCCCTCTGGGCTGTCTCCCCCGGGATGTCTCCGTGTCCCTCCGGGCTGTGTCCCTGTGTCCCCTGGGACTGTGTCCCCATCTTCCCCGGTCTTCCCCAGGCTGTCCCCATGTCCCTGCGGGCTGTGTCCCCCAGGCTGTGTCCCTGTGTCCCCGGGCTGTCCCTGTGTCCCCTCACCTGCTCCTCCAGGCTGCCGCGGCCGAGCCGGAGCCGCTCCAGCTCCCGCTGCAGCTCCGTGGGTGCCTCGGGGAGCGGCCGGGCCCGGAGCTCCAGCGCCGACACCTGAGCCTGTGGGGAGGGGTGCCCGGCACCCCGGGATGGGCACTGCCTGCACGGGCACCCCGGGATGGGCACTGCCTGCACGGGCACCCCAGAACAGCCCGGAGCCAGAGCCAGCACCAACAGCAACACCAACACCCAGTGGCAACACCAACACCAGCACCAACACCAGCACCAACACCAACACCAGCACCACCTCCCTGGTGTGGCCAGTGCCAACACCTCCCTGCTCCTGGAACGAACCCAGCCCCTTCCCAGCACCGGGACCATTCCTGTTGGGATGAGCCCAGCCCCATCCCAGCACCAGCACCAGGCTCGTCCCCATCAGGATGAGCTCCCAAAGAGCAGCCCCAGCCCATGGATCAGCCCCAGCCCCATCCCATGGATCAGGATCAGCCCCAATCCATGGATCAGCCCTAGCCCATGGATCAGGATTGGCCCCATCCCCTGGATCGGGCTTGGCCCCGGCCCCGGGACCCACCCGCAGCACCTGGATGCGTTTCCGAGCCTCCTCCAGCTCCCGCTCGGCCGAGCCCGCGGGGGGATCCGGCCCCGCCCGGAGATCCGGCCCTGCCGGGAGCTGCGCGGGTCCAGCCTGGCCGGGAGGGTCCCGCTCCTGCCCGGACACACAGATAAATATTTATTAAAGTATGTGTAATAGATAGAAAAATACAGATAAACCCAAATAGGGTTTTATATATATATATATATATATATATATATATATATATATATATATATATGTGGCAATAGATCAATTATCTAACATAGTATCAGATCACTAGATATGATGATATAGGTATGAGATGATAATTAGATCATTAATTAGCCCATAAAGGTGCAGGGCTCTATGGGGGATCCACAGTCTGGGGTCAAAGGTCAGCGAATTTGGGGTGCGGCCCTGCTCACCTCCTGCTGCCGGTCCTGGGAGGGCTCCGGTGGCATTCCCGGCTCCCGCGGCATTCCCAGATCCCGGAGCATTCCCTGTTCCCGCGGCATTCCCAGATCCCGGAGCATACCCGGCTCCCGCAGCATTCCCAGCTCCCGCTGCTCCCGCAGCTGCTCCCGAAGCATTCCCTTCTCCCGCCGTGCCTCCGCCAGCGCCCGCCGCGCCTCCTCCAGCCCCTCCTGGGACACCGGGGGACAGCGGGACAGCCCCGTGACACCCGGGGACACCCCCGGGACAGCCCCGGGACACCCGGGGACACCCCCGAGACAGCCCCGGGACAGCCCCGGGACACTCGGGGACAGCCTCGGGACAGCCCCGGGACAGCAGGGACTGGCAGGGGGCTGGGGGGGACTGGGAATGGGTCCAGGGAGAACTGGGACAGGATTCAGGGGAACCAGGGGAACTGGGAGGGGGCTCAGGGGGAAGAGGGAGGAGTTCCAGTGGGAACGGAGGGGACCGGGAGTGTTCAGGGCAAATGGGAGCACTGGGAGGGGTTCAGAGGGAACTGGGAGTAGTGGGAGGGGGTTTAGGGAGGGCTGGGAGGGGGCTCACAGAGAATGAGGGGACAGGGAAGGGGCTCGGGATGAGCTGGGGGCACCGGGAGGGGTTCGGTCCCACCTGGAGCAGCCTCCGGTCCGTCTCGCCCGCGGCCAGCGCGTTCTGGAGCTGCAGGAGCCGCTCGTGGAGCGGGGACCCGGCCGGAGCCTCCCCCTTGGAGCCGCTCCCCGACGGAACCGGGAACGGCCCCGAGCGGGACTCGGCCTGAGCCAGCTGTGCCCAAACGGGAACGGAGAGTGGGGAACTGGGGGGCTGGGAGGGGACACTGGGGGAACTGGAGGGACTGGGAAGGGATACATGGAGAACTGGGGGGACGGGGTAGGTGTTCAGGAGCAGAGGAATTGGGAAGGGATTTGGGGAGAACTGGGCGACTGAGAGGGGTTTTGGGGGAACTGGGGACAACTGGGATGGGATCCAGGGGGAACTCGGGGGAACTGGGAGTGGGTTCAATAGGAACTGTGGGACTGGGACGGGGCTCAGGGGAAACTGGGGGGACTGGGTGGGTTCAGTGGGAGCTGAGGGACTGGGAAGTGCTTCAGGAGGCGCTGGGAGGGCGCTCAGGGGGGAACCGTGGGAGCGGATCCATGGGAAGCCAGCGGAGCCCCCGGAACCCGGCGGGATCGCGGTACCTGCGTGCGGAGCTGCTCCGCTCGCTCCCGCGCCTCCCGCGCCTCCGCGTCCCGCTCGGCCAGAGCCCGCCGGGCCCGGCCCAGCTCCGCCTCCAGCGCCCGCCGCTGCAGCTCCAGCCGGGCGCTGCGGCTCTCGCACAGCTCCAGCCTCTGCCGGGCCTCCGCCAGCTCGCCCAGCTTCTCCTGGAGCCGCCGGAATGCGGGCGTGGAGCCGGGATGTGCCGGGCACGCCGCCGTGCCCACCCGGGCTGCCTGACACTCCCCACGGGGCTGCCCGGCATTCCCACCGGGATTATCCCACATTCCCATATGGATTATCCCACATTCCTGCCTGGATTATCCAACATTCCCTCCTGGACTGCCCCAGCATTCCCGCCTGGACTGCTCGGTATTCCCACCTGGATTATCCCACATTCCCACCTGGACTGCCCCCCAATTTCCAGTTGGACTCCCCCATTCCCACCCAACTCCCTCGTTCCTCCCTGGCCCCCCATTCCCCCCTGACCCCATTACCCCCGGCCCCGTTCCCCCCAGCCCCATTCCCACTGACTCCCTCGTTCCCCCCTGACCCCCAGTTCCTCCGGCCCCGCTCCCCTGTTCCTGTTCCGGTTCCCATTCCCGCTCCCGTTCCCATTCCCTTTCCCGTTCCCGTTCCTGTTCCTGTTCCTGTTCCCGTCCCCGTCCCCGTTCCCATTCCTGTTCCCATTCCCATTCCCATTCCCGTTCCCGTCCCCGTTCCCATTCCTGTCCCCGTTCCCGTTCCCATTCCCGTTCCCGGCCCCGTTCCCATTCCCATTCCCATTCCCGTTCCCATTCCCATTCCCTTTCCCGTTCCCGTTCCCGTTCCCGGCCCCGTTCCCGTCCCCATCCCCGTCCCCATCCCCATCCCCGTTCCCGTTCCCATCCCCATTCCCATTCCCGTTCCCTTTCCCGTTCCCGTTCTCATCCCCATCCCCGTTCCCCTCCCCGTTCCCGTAACCTGTCCCTGTTCCCGTTCCCGTTCCCTTTCCCGTCCCCGTCCCCGTTCCCGTTCCCGTCCCCGTTCCCGTTCCCGTTCCCGTTACCTGTCCCGCCCGCCGCTCCCTCTCTGCCGCTCTCATCCCGCTCTCCAGGGCGCTCAGGCGCTCCCGCAGCCCCCGGCATTCCCGCTGCGAGCGCCGCAGGGTCTCATCCTGCAGCAGCAGCGACGCGCGGGCCCCGCTCAGCTCCCGCCGCCCTGCGGGGTTTGGGGGGTGCAGAGGGGTTTTAATGGGGTTTGTAGGGGTGCGGAGGGGTTTTATTGGGGTTTATGGGGATGGAAGGGGGTTTTACTGGGGTTTGTGGGGTGTTACTGGGGTTTGTGGGGGTGCAGAGGGGTTTTACTGGGGTTTATGGGGATGGAAGGGGGTTTTACTGGGGTTTGTGGGGGTGCAGAGGGGTTTTAATGGGGTTTGTGGGAGTGCAAGGGGGTTTTAATGGTGCTTGTAGGGGTGCAGTGGGGTTTTACTGGGGTTTATGGGGATGGAAGGGGATTTTAATGGGGTTTGGGGGGCGGCAAGGGGGTTTTACTGGGGTTTGTGGGGGTGAAAAGGGGTTTTAATGGGATTTGTGGGGGTGCACTGGGGTGTTACTGGGGTTTTACTGGGGTTTGTGGGGGTGCAAGGGGGTCTTAATGGGGTTTGTGGGGATGGAAAGCGGAATTTAATGGGGTTTGTGGAGGTGCAGTGTGGTTTTACTGGGGTTTTACTGAGGTTTGTGGGGCTGCACTGGGGTTTTACTGGGGTTTGTGGGGGTGCAGTGGGGTTTAACTGGGGTTTTACTGGGGTTTGTGGGGGTGCAAGGGGGTTTTAATGAGGTTTTACTGGGGTTTATAGGGATGGAAGGGGGTTTTACTGGGGTTTGTGGGGTGTCAGTGGGGGTGCAAGGGGATTTTAATGCAATTTGTGAGGGTGCAAATGGGTTTTACTGAGGTTTTGCTGGGGTGCAGAGGGATTTTATTGTGGTTTGTGGGGGTGCAGAGGGGTTTTACTGGGGTTAATGGGGATGGAAGGGGGTTTTACTGGGGTTTGTGGGGTGTTACTGGGGTTTGTGGGTGTGCAGTGGGGTTTTACTGGGGTTTTACTGGGGTTTCTGGAGGCGCAGAGGGGTTTTATTGGGGTTTGTTGGCATGCAGAGGGGTTTTACTGGGATTTATGGAGATGGAAAGGGGTTTTACTGGGGTTTTGCTGGGGTTTGTGGGGGTACAGAGGGGCTTTATTGGGATTTTTGGGGGTGCAGAGAGGTTTTACTGGGGTTTGTGGGGGTGCAGAGAGGTTTTATTGGAATTTGTAGGGGTGCAAGGGAGTTTTAACGGGGTTTATGGGGAATGCAGAGAGGTTTTACTGGGGTTTGCAAGGGAGCACTGGGGTTTTACTGGGGTTTATGGGGGTGCAGAGGGGTTTTATCGGGGTTTGTGGGGATTAAAGGGGGTTTTACTGGGGTTTGTGGGGTGCAGTGGGGTTTTACTGGGGATTATGGTGTTGCAATGGGGTTTTACTGGGGTTTATTTGGTTTATGGGACTCACAGAGGGGTTTATCAGAGTTTATGGGGGATGTTGGGGGGTTACTGGGGCTTATTGGGGTTCATGGGGGATGCAGGAGGGTTTTATTGGGGTTTATGGGAATTGCAGAGGGACTTATGGGGTATGCTGGGGGTTACTGGGATTTATGGGGGTTACTGGGATTTATGGGGGTGCAGAGCAGTTTATTGGGGTTCATGGGGGATGCAGGGGGGTTACTGGGATTGATGGGTCTTTACTGGGGTTTAGGGGGTGCAGAGGGGTTTTACTGGGGTTTAGGGGGCTTTACTGGGTTTAAAGGGACACTGCAGGAAGTGGGTGGGGTTTACTGGGATTTAAGGGGGGATGCACTGGGATTTAAGGGGGATGCACAAGGATTTGACCAATTTTCCTGGGTTTCCAGGGGATTCACTGGGGAGTTTCCCAGTTCTGCTGAGGTTTATGGGGAATGCAAAGGGGTTTTACCCATTTCATTGGGATTTACAGAATTTTCACAGGGGGTTCCCAGTTTTACTGGGGTTTCTGAGAGATTCAGGGGGGGTTTACCCACTTTATTGGGATTTATGGCATTTGCTCAGGGCATTTCCCAGTTTTCTTGGGGTGGTCGTGGGATGCAGGGAGGTGTTACCAGTTTTATTGGGGCTTTATTGGGGTTTTATTGGAATTTATGGGGGACAGACTGGGAGGGGTTACTGGGTTCACTGGGATTTAAGAGGGACACACAGGGATTTTAACCCTTTGTTGGCATTTATGGAGACTGCACAGGGAGTTCACCAGTTTTACTGCAGTTTATGGGGAATTTTTTAATGGTTTTTTTTTTTATTACTATTTTTTAATGTTTTGGATCTTTAATTTAATTTTATTGGGATTTCTGCAGTTTGCACAAGGTTTTTTTCAGCTGTTTCATTGGGGTTTACAGGAAATACACAGGGGATTTACCAGTTTTACTGGGATTTACATGGGGTGCAGACAGGTTCTGCCCCACTTTATTGGGATTTATGGAGTTTGCACAGGGGGTTTTACCAATTTTACTGGGTTTTGTGGAGTTTACCAGTTTAACTGGTATTTACATGGGATCCATAGGGGAGTTTAGCAGTTCCAGTGGGATTTATGGGCATCCATGAGGGTTTTACCAGTTCCACTGGGATGTGTGGGGGATGCAGAGGGGTTTTACAAGGGTAAAGGGTTTAAAACCCATTTTATTAGGGTTAGAAGGATATATGGAATTATTCACCACTTTGTACTGGTGTTTAAAGGACGCACAGAAGGGTTTTACTGGGCTTTACTGGGATTTATGAGCTTTCCCACCAGGATTTTGGAGGAAATCCCGAGGAGCATCCTCCGCTCTGAGCTTCACCCCCCTCCCTGTGCCTCAGTTTCCCTCCGAGCTCCCGCTGGCTGTGGCGGCTCCAGCAGCCACCAGACCACCCCGAATCCCCAAAATCCCCATCACCTTGCTCGCTCTCGTCCAGCAGTTTCTGGAGCCGCTGCGCTCGGGCCCCGGCGCTGTCCCGCTCCGCCTCCGCCTCCGCCAGGCGCCGGCCCAGGCTGCCCAGCTGCCCCCGGAGCTCCTCCTGCCGGGAACGGGGGCTGGGATCGGGCCGGGAAGGGCCCTGCGGGGACAACGGGGACGGCAGGGACAGGGACACGCACCCGCTCCCGCTGCGCGTCCTGCAGCTCCCGCAGGAATTCCCGCAGCGCCGCCCGCAGCGCCTCGGGATCGGCCTCGGGATCGGCCTCGGGATCCGGGACGGAGCCGGGGCTGCCCGAACCCTCCGGGCCCCCGCCTGGGGGGACAAACAGGGGTGGCAGGGGGACACCAGGGAGCCTGGCAGGAGGGGATGGAGCAGCGGGGGACACCAGGGGGGCAGGGGATGGAAAAATGTGGGGATGCAGGGGATGGAGTGAAGGGGACCCTGGGGTACAGGGGGTGGAATAATGGAGTTTGGGGGGATCCAGGGATGCAGGGATGGAAGAACGGGGTTTGGGAGATCCCTGGGATGCAGGAGATTAAATAATGGGGTTTGGGGGAATCAAGGGACACAGGAGATGGAATAATGGGGTCTGGGAGATCCCTGGGATGCAGGAGATAGAATAATGGCTTTTGGGGAGATCCAGGGATGCAGGGATGGAATAATGGGGTTTGGGAGGATCCAGGGATGAAGGGGATGGAATAATGCGGGTTGGGAGATCCCCAGGATGCAGGGGGTGGAATAATGGGGTTTGGGAGACCACTGGGATGCAGGAATAGAATAATGGGGTTTGGGAAGATCCAGGGGTGCAGGGATGGAATAACGGGGGTTGGGAGACCCCTGGGATGCAGAGGATGGAGCAATGGGAGATCCCCAGGATGCAGGGATGGAATAATGGGGTTTGGGGGAATCCAGGGATGCAGGGATGGAATAATGCGGGTTGGGAGATCCCCAGGATGCAGGGGGTAGAATAAGGGGTTTAGGAGACCCCCAGGATGCAGGGATGGAATAATGGGGTTTGGGAAGATCCAGGGGTGCAGGAGATGGAATAACGGGGGTTGGGGGGATCCAGGGATGAAGAGATGGAGCAATGGGAGACCTCTGGGATGCAGGGATGGAATAATGAGGCTTGGGGGGATCCAGGGATGCAGGGATAGAATAATGAGGTTTGGGGGGCATCCAGGGATGAAGGGGATGGAATAACGGGGTTTGGGAGACCCCTGGGATGCAGAGGATGGAGCAATGGGAGACCCTGGGATGCAGGGATGGAATAATGGGGTTTGGGGGGATCCAGGGATGCAGGGATGGAATAACAGGGTTGGGAGACCCCCAGGATGCAGGGGCCGGAGCACCGGTGTGTTGGAGACCCCCAGGGCTGGATCAAGGGCTGCCACTTCCCTTCCCCGAGGCCGCTCACCCTTGGCCCTGGCCATGGCCACGGTGCGGCGCAGGGTGGCCTGGAGGCCGCCCAGGCGGGACTCGGTGGCCCTGCGCTGCTCCTCGCCGCGGGCCAGCTCCGCCTCCAGCCCCTGCGCCCGGCCCTGCGCCGCGCTCAGCCGCAGCCCCAGCTCGGCCACCTCGGCCCGCGCCGCCTCCACCTTGAGCTGCAGGTTCCGAGCGTCCGCCAGCAGCTTCTTCTCATTGCCCCGCGCCTCCTCCAGGCTGCGGGACAGCTCCTGCTCCCGCCGCCGGAACTCCTGCTCCGCCGCCGCCAGGCGCTGCTGCAGCTGCTGCAGCTGAGGGGGCGACAGCAGACAGGGGAAGGGTGGGTGGGAGGGATGGGAGCGGGGGATGGAGCAGTGGGGGACCCCAGAGAGGTGGGGGATGGAGCAATGGGAACCCCAGGTATGCTGGGGATGGAGCAGTGGGGTCACTGGGAATCCCAGGGATGCAGGGGTTGAAGCAATGGGGCAGTGGGAACACCAAGGGATGCAGGGGATGGAGCAGTGGGGTCACTGGGAATCCCAGGGATGCAGGGGATGGAGCAATGGGAATCACAGGAATGCAGGGAATGGAGCAGTGGGACAATGGGAACACCCAGAGATGCAGGGGATGGAGCAATGGGGCAATGGGAACCCCAGGGATTCAGGGGATGGAGCAATGGGAACACCCAGGAACACAGGATACCACGGTGATGGCAATGACTGGGGACAGCAGGCACCAAGCTACGGCCTGAGGGGACAGGGACACCTCCAGACCCACAGGACAGCCGGCTATGGGGGCACAGGGACACTTTGGGATGTGGGACACCCACAGCGGGTTCTTGGGGACCTTTGGGGACGGCCTCACCTCCTTCCTGGCAGCCTCGGTGCCGGCCTCGCTCTCGGCCACTTTCTGCCTGAGCCCCGAGGCCTCGCGGCGGCTGCGCTGCTCCCGCTGCTCCTCCAGGGCCACCCGCGCCTGCAGCTCCCCCAGCTCCCGGCCCCGCCGGCTGTTCTCGCTGTCCAGCTCCTTCACCTGCCCGCGAGGGCACCAGCGGTTCGGGGACACGCCGAGGCTCAGTGCCACCCCGTGTCCCCGGGCTGCCCGTCCCTGACCTGGCGGCGCAGCTCCTGCAGCTCCCGGCGGCTCTCCAGGCGGGCGCGCTCCAGCCCCCGCTGCGCCGCCCGCAGCTCCGACACCTCCCGCTCGGCCGCCGCCCGCGCCGCCTCCAGCAGCGCCAGACGCTGCTCCTTGTCCTCCCCGGAGCGCTTCAGGCTGCGGGCAGCGGGGGCTGGCAGCGCCCGGGGGGGCAGCACGCCCCCGGCCCCAGCCGTGCCCCAGCTGTGCCCAGCACGGGTGTCCCCCCAGCCCCAAATTTCCATCATCTTGTCCTGAGCGTGCTCCCGACCTGGAGCACCGCCCATCCCAACCCGGGCATCCTCTGAGCGTCCCAACACCGCCCCCATCCCAGGCATCGCCCTCCGGGGTGGGGATCACCCCTGTAACTCCCAACTCCTGCCTTCCTTCATCCTGAGCATCTCCCAGGTCCTGTTTTCCCTCATCCCGAGCATCACCCAACTTGTGCTTCCCTCATCCCAAGCATCTCCCAGCCCCTGCATCTCCCAATCTGTGCTTCCCCTCATCCTGAGCATCACCCAACTCCTATTTTCCCTCATCCCAAGCATCTCCCACCTCCTGCATCTCCCAACTCCTGCATCTCCCAACTCCTGTTTTTCCCTCATCCCAAGCATCTCCCACCTCCTGCATCTCCCAACTCCTGCATCTCTCAGCTTGGACATTCCCTTACCCCGAGCATCCCCCCAACTCTGAGCATCCCCCCAGCCCCGAGCAGCCCCTCCAAGGCCCTGCACCCCCGGGTGAGGCCATCCCGCGTTCCCGACCTGATGCGCTCTCCCTCGGCGCGCCGCAGGGCCGCCCGCAGCTCCTCGTTGGAGCGCTGCAGCGCCTCCTTCTCGCGGGCCGCATCGCCCAGCGCCCGCCGCGCCTCCTGCGCCCGCCGCCGCTCGGTGTCGCGGCCCTCGCGGCTGTCCCGGGCCTCTCGCTGCGCCTCCAGCAGCTCCCGCCGCGCCGCCGCCCGCGCCTCGGCCCCCGCCCGCAGCTGCGCCCGCGCCTCCTCCGCCTGCCCGGAGGGGGAACTCCAGCGATTTGGGGGTTTCAGGGGGGCGGGAAGGGGTTTCTGGGGGGCGGTTCACCTCCCGCAGGGCGCTGTCCCGCTGCTTGGCCGCCGCTGCCACTTGGTCCCGGAGCGTCCTCGCCTCCCGCTCGTGGCTCAGCGCCGCCTCCTCCGCCCGCGCCCGCAGCGAGCGCAGCTCCGCGGCCAAGGCCTGAGGGGCACGGGCACCCTGAGAGCCCCCTCCCTCCTTCGGGGGTCCCGGGGGCCGGCGGGGTCCCGGAGAGAGGGGACAATGGGGATGGGGTACCGGAGACGGGGGGGTAATGGGGATGGGGCGCAGAGAGAGGAGGAACAATGGGGTTGGGGTCCCGGAGAGAGGTGGGGGCAATGGGGATGGGTCCCAGAAAGAGGCGGGGACAATGAGGATGGGGTCCTGGAATGAGGGAGGGCAATGGGGATGGGGTCCCAGAGAGAGGGGGGCAGTGGGGTTGGGGTCTCAGAGATAGGGGAACAGTGGGGTTGGGGTCTCAGAGACAGGGGAACAGTGGGGATGGGGTCTCAGAGATAGGGGGACAGTAGGGATGGATCCCAGGGGTTGGGGGCGGGCAATGGGGATGGATCCCAAAAAGAGAGGGTGACAATGAGGATGGGGTCCCAGAGAGAGGGGGGGCAATGGAATGGGTCCTGGAAAGGGGGGGGACAGTGGGGATGGGGTTCCGGAGAGGGGGGGCAATGGGGATGGGGTCCTGGAGAGAGGTGGGGGCAATGGAGATGGGTCCCAAAAAGAGGGAGGGCAATGGAATAGGTCCTAGAAAAGGGGGGACAATGGGGATGGGGCCCCAGAGACAGGGGGACAGTGGGGATGGGGTCCCAGAAACAGGGGGCAGTAGGGGTGGTGCAGGGATGGGGTGAGGGGGTTCAGGTACCACAGCTGAGCCCCATTCCTGCAGAAGATGGGGGGTGAAGTTGGGGGGCTGCAAGAAAAGGGAGGAGGGTCTTGCAATGGTGGGGGTGAGGCTCAAGCTGGGGGGGGCAATGGGGGGGTACCCAGGAATGGGGGGATGCAATGGGGGGGGCACAGGGGATATTCAGACAGGAGGGGCTGCAGTGGGGGATGCCCAGGAATTGGGGGGTGACAAGGGGACACCCAGGCATGGGTGGCTGCAGGAGCAGGGGACACTTTGGCAATGGGGGTTGCAAAGAGGGGAGACACCTGGGCACAGGGGCTGGAAGTGGGGGCTCTGTGCCACCCTGGGGGGGTTCTGGGAGCCCCCCAAACCCACCTGCTCCTTCTCCTGGTGGCCTGTGACCTCTCGCCGCCGCTGCTCCAGCTCGGCCGTGGCCTCGTCCAGGCTCTGCTGGAGCCCTGCCAGTGTCCCTGCCAGGGCCACCCGCTCCTCCTCCTGAAGTGCCAGAGCCTGGGGACATCGAGGGTGGCACAGGGCTGGGGGACATCGGGGGTGGCACAGGGCTGAAGGGACATGGAGCTGGCACAAGCACAGGGGGACATCGAGGCTGGGGGACATCGGGGTGGCACAGGGCTGGGAGACATTGGGGGTGGCACAGGGACAGGGGGACATCAAGGCTGGGGAACATTGGGGGTGGCACAGGGCTAGGGGGACACTGGGGGTGGCACAGGCACAGGGGGACATCAGGGGTGGCACAGGAACAGGGGGACATCGAGGCTGGGGGACAGGGGAGTGGCACAGGGCTGGGGGGACATCAGAGGTGGCACAGGGACAGGGGGACATCAGGGCCACCACCTGCTGCTTCTCGCTCTGGCGCTGCTGCCGCGCTGCCGCCAGATCGGCCACCAGCTCCTCGTGCTCCTGCACCAGCCGGCCCCGCTCAGCCTCCAGCTCCTCCTGCCAGCCCCAAAATCACCAATGAGCCCCAAAAATCACCAGCAGACCCCAAAAATCACCAGCAAACCACAAAAATCACCAGTGAAGCCAAACAATCCCGCACCCTGAGCATCGTGCCCCACCAATCAGTGGGAATGTCAGAAATCAAGGTTGCCCCCCAAAAATCACCACTGTGCCCTCAACAATCAGCATGTGCATCAAAAATCAGCTCTGCGCCCCAAAAATCTACATTTCACCTCAAAAATCACCACTGAGCCCCAAAACACATTTCACCCCAGAACCCAATAACCCACAGTGGTTATTTCACCCCAAAAATAACCACTGTGCCCTGAACAGTCAACACGTGCATCAAAAATCAGCTCTGCACCCCAAAAAGCTACATTTCACCCCAAAACCCAACATTTCACCCCAATAACGAACATCGTTCCCCAACAATCACTCTTAAAACCCCCAAAATCACCATCACACCCTAAAAGCCTCCACCACAGCACCCCAAAACCCCAGCGCCGTGCCCCAAATCCCTGCCGCAGCCCAAACCCTCGTCCCCCCGTGCCCCGTGCGCACCTTCTCGCGCTGGAGCTGCTCCAGCTGCTCCCGGTGGGCGTCCCGGGCGCTCTGCAGCGCCGCTGTCACCGCGGCCGCCTCGGCCACCGCCACCGCCGGCGCCGCTCCCGCAGCTCCTGCGCCCGCTCCCGCCGCGCCACGCCCAGCTCCGCTGGGGGACACAGGGACAGCGCGGTCATGGGGACACCCCGAGTCATAGGGACACCCCGAGTCATAGGGACACCCGTCAGTGATGGGGACAGCGCAGTCATGGGGACAGCCTCGGTCATGGGGACATCCCCAATCATGGGGACACTGGACCATGGGACACCCCTAAGTCATGGGGACATCCCCAGTCATGGGGACAACCCAGTGATGGGGACACCTCCAGTCATGGGCACATCTCAGTCATGGGGACACTGCATAATGGAACACCCCTAAGTCATGGGGACACCCCTCAGTCATGGGGACAACCCAGTGATGGGGACACCTACAGTGATGGGGACACCCCCAGTGATGGGGACACTCCCAGTCATGGGGACACTGCAGAATGGAACACCCCTACGTCATGGGGACACCCCAGAGCTAATGGGGACCCACCAGTCATTGGGGACAACCCCAGTCAGTGGGGACACCCTGTCATGAGGACACCCCCCCATCAGTGGGGACACCCCCATGTCGTGGAGACACCCCCTGTCAATGGGGAGAAGAGGATGGAGCCAAGGATGAGGATGGGGATGGACAGGGATGAGGATGGGGTGATGGATGGAGATGGACGGTGAAGATGGAGATGGACGAGGATGAAGATGTGTATAACAGATACTGTGGATGGGTATGGATGGTGAAGATGGGGATGGATGGGGATGAGGATGAGGATGGGGATGGATGGGAGGGGGACGAAGATGGGGATGGATGGGATGAAGATGAAGATGGGGATGGATGGGTGGGAGCTGGGCATAGCCAGGCCAATGGGACACACGGGTGGCCAGGACCCCTCACCTTCCAGCGCCTCCTTGGCCTGGGCCAGTGTCCGGCCTTGGGTCTCCAGCTGCTGATTGCGGGCCTGGAGCTGGGCCAGCTCCTGCTGCAGCTGGAACACTGCGCTCTCCAGCCCCTCCTTCTCTGATCTGTGGGACACCAGGCACAGGGCTGGGCATGGGGCTGGGCACGGGGCTGGGCACGGGGCTGGGCACAGGGCTGGGCACGGGGCTGGGCACGGGGCTGGACCCTCCCCGGCACCCCCTGAGCCCGGCCCCACCTGAGCCCGGCGGCCTCGCGGTGGCGGTGCCGCTCCTGGCGCTGGGCAGCCGCGAGCTGCACGGCCAGCCCGGCCCCGTCCTGGGCCAGCGCCGCCTGGGTCCGGCCCAGCCGCTCCTGCTCCGCCCGGAGCCGCTCCTGCTCCGCCCGCGCCCGCGCCAGCGCCTCGCCCGCCGCGCTCTGCTCCTGCACCGCCTGCGGCACACCGGGGACACCAGGGACAGCTCAGGGACCGCCAGTTATCGCACGCCCCCTCCCAGTTACCCTTGGCACCCTCCCCACCCCTCCCAGTTACCCCAGACACTCTCCCCACCTCTCCCATTTACCCCTGACACACTCCCAGTGGCCCCATGCCCCTTTCCCACCGCTCCCAGTTACCCTTGGCCCCCTCCCCACCGCTCCCAGTTACCCTTGGCCCCCTCCACACCGCTCCCAGTTACCCTTGGCCCCCTCCCCACCGCTCCCAGTTGCCCCCACAGTGCCCACCTGGCCCAGGCTGTGGCGCAGCCGCTCGTGGACCCCACGCAGCTCCCGCAGCTCCTCCCGCAGCCCCCGCCCGTCGTCCCGGGGGTCTCCCCGTGGCCGCTCCAGGTCCCGCCGCTCGCTGCCGGGCCGGGGGCCGCTCTCCAGCCGTGTCCGCAGCAGCGCCAGCTCCCGGCACAGCTCCCGGCTGCGCAGCCGGCCCCGCTCCCGCTCCTGCTCCAGCAGCTCCAGCCGCCGGCCCAGCTCCGCCTTGTCCCGGGCCAGCCCGGCCGCCAGCTCGCTGGTCTTGGCCAGCGCGTCCCGCAGCCGCGACTCCTCCGCCTCCGCCGCCCGCCGGGCCTCCGCCAGCTCCCCGCAGCTGCCCTGCGCCTGCCAGCGGGCACCGGCTGGCACCGGGGGCACGGCGGGACGGGGGGACGGGCGCAGGGGGGGCACGGGGGGGGCACCTGGGGCTCGGGGAGCACCTGGCGCATGGGGGGACACCTGGGGCTCACTTGGAGTTTGGGGAGTACCTGGGGCATGGAGGGCACGGGGGGCATCTGGGGCTTGGGGAGTACCTGGGGCACAGGGGGCACAGGGAGCACGTGGGGCATGGGGGGCATCTTGGGCTTGGGGAGTACCTGGGGCATAGGGGGCACCTGTGGTATGTGGGGACACCTGTGGATGTGGCTGCACCCACAGCAGGCCTGGCACTCCTGGGGCAGGGGGACACCTGGGGCTCACTTGGGGCTTGGGGAGCACCTGGGGCATGGGGGGCACGGGGGGCATCTGGGGCTTGGGGAGCATCTGGGGCATAGGGGGCACTTGGGGACACCTGGGGTATGTGGGGCTACCTGTGGAACCGGGCCATGGGGCTGCACCCAGGGCAGGGCTGGCACTCCTGGGGATACATCCACAGGGATTCACCTGTACCCATGGGAATGCCCCTGTACCCGTGCCTGGCCCCGCTGTGGGGCGGGTCCCAGTGCCCACCTTGCCCAGGGCCTCTTCCAGCGCCTCCTGCTCGCCCCGGGCCAGCTCCACCTCCAGCAGCGCCCGGCTCAGCTCCTCCCGCGCCTCCAGCAGCTCCTGCTGTGCCTGCGCCCGCTGTGCCTCCAGCTCCTGCACCTGCTGCTGGCTGTGCGGGGACAGCACAGACTGACTGTGCCCACCTGTGCCCACCTGTGCCCTCCTGTACCCTCCTGAACCCTCCTGTACCCCCCTGCACACGCACCTGTGCCCCCTGTACACCCACCTGTGCCCATCTGTGCCCACCTACATCCACCTGTGCCCACCAAAGCCACCTGTGCTCATCTGAACCCTCTTGTACACCTTCTACCCACCCAGACCCCACACCCACCTGTGTCCCCACCTGCACCTGCCCGTGCCCGCCCGTGCCCACCTGTGCTGCAGCTGCTCGTGGGCAGCCTGGGCGTCGCGGGCAGCCTGGTCCCGGCAGTCCTGCAGGCTCTCGCTGCGGCGCCGCAGCTGCTCCCGCTCCTGCTGCAGGGCCCCCGCCCGCTGCTGCTCCTCCGCCAGCGCCGCCTCTGCGCGGCACAGCTCCCTGCGGACACACGGACATGGACACACGGACATGGACACACGGACATGGACACACGGACATGGGCTCATGGACATGGACACGTGGATACACAGACACACAGACACATGGGCACAGCTCCCTGCGGACACACGGACATGGACACACGGACACGGACAACACGGACATGGACACATGGATACACAGACACACAGACACATGGGCACAGCTCCCCGCGGACACACGGACACGGACACACAGACATGGACACATGGACATGGACACGTGGATACACAGACACACAGACACATGGGCACAGCTCCCTGCGGACACACGGACACGGACACACGGACATGGACACACGGACATGGGCTCATGGACATGGACACGTGGATACACAGACACACAGACACATGGGCACAGCTCCCTGCGGACACACGGACACGGACACACGGACATGGACACATGGACATGGACACGTGGATACACAGACACACAGACACATGGGCACAGCTCCCTGCGGACACACGGACACGGACACAAGGGCACGGGCTCATGGATACACAGACACATGGGCACAGCTCCCTGCGGACACACGGACACGGACACACAGACATGGACACACAGACACGGGCTCATGGATACACGGACACATGGGCACAGCTCCCTGCGGACACACGGACATGGACACACAGACACGGGCTCATGCATACATGGATACATGGACACACGGACACAGGGACACATGGACATGCAGACACAGGGGCACACAGACACATGGCCACACAGACACACGGACATGTGGGCACACGGACACATGGACGCATGGGCATACAGGCACATGGGCACATGGACACATGGACACATGGACACATGGGCACATGGACACACAGACACATGGATACATGGACACATGGGCACACGGATACACAGGCACAGGGACCCATGGACACACGGGCACACAGGCACATGGACACATAGGCACATGGACACACGGACACAGGGACAGATGGACACGGGCACACAGACACACGGACATGGGCATGGGCCCACAGACACAGGAACAGGGACACACAGGCACGCATACACACAGGCACATGGACACACGGACACACAGACAGACAGGCACAGGGACACACGGATGCACAGGGACAGACGGACATTAGGGACAGACACATGGACACACAGGGACAGACAGCCGCACACGCAGGACAGACAGAGGGGCGGTACCTGCGCAGCCCCTCGGCCTGGGCCCGCAGCTGAAGCCCCTCCCGCTGCGCCTCCTCCTGCGCCCGCCGGCAGCTCCCGGCCTCGGCTCCCAGCTGCTCCAGCCGCTGCTCCAGCACTCCCAGCTCCCGCCGCAGGCTCCCGGCTGCCTCCCGGCCCGCCTCCGCCTGGCTCCGGGCCTCCTGGGGGCCAGCCTTGATCAGATCCCATCCTTGTCCCCATCCTTCCCATACCCATCCCCATCCCAAACCCCATTCCCGTTCCCATCCCCATCCCCATTCCCATCCCCATCCCTGTCTCCATCCTCCTCCTCCTCCCAGCTCACCTGCAGCTGGAGCTGGCGCCGGCTCAGGGCTGCGTGGACGGCGGCGGCGGCAGCACTGGCAGAGAGGCTGCGGAGAGGGGACACAGCAGGACACGGAGGGGACACGGGGGGACATGGGAGGGACACGGCAGGCGCAGGGGACTCGGGGTCATCTGCCAGCACCGCCTGTTCCCGGGAAAATCCAGGGGAAAGTGAGGCAGGGAAGGGAATGAAGTCAGTGAAAGGGAGAACCAAGGTGAGGAAGAGGAGAGGGAGTCCAGGAAGGGGAAACTGAGGTGGGAAATGGGAAATCAAGTCAAATAAGGGGGAAAGGGAAACTGAAGCAGGGAGGGGAAAACTGAATCAGGGAGAGGGGAAACTGAATAAGGAAATACAAAAATGAGTCAAGGAAGGGGGCACTGGGACAGGGAGGGGACACTGAGGAAGGCAGGGGACACTGAGGAAGGCAGGGGACACTGAGGCAGGGAGGGGACACTGAGGCAGGGAGAGGCCCCTCCTGGCTGTGGGTGGCCCCGGGGTGTCCCAGCACCTGGGTGATCTCGTGCAGCGTCCGGCGCAGCAGCTCCAGCTCGGAGCGCAGAGCCTGCACCTGCTCCGGCGTTGGCTCCCGGGCACGCGCGGCCTCCTGTGAGCCCCGGGATGGGATCAGGCTGGGAATGACCGACCTGCATCCCCAAACCCCCGCACCCTGCACCCACCAGCTCCCGCAGCTGCAGCGTCAGCGCTTCCACCGCCCGCTCCTTCTCCTCGTCCTCGCTCCGGCGCCGCTCCAGGGCCGCCGTCAGCTCCGCCAGCCTGGCCAGGACACAGCCGGCATCAAACATCCAGAACCCAGCATCCAGCATCCAACATCCAGCATCCAGCATCCAACATGCAACATCCAACATCCAGCATCCAACATGCAACATCCAACATCCACCATCCAACATCCAGCATCCAACATCCACCATCCAACATCCAGCATCCAACATCCAACATCCACCATCCAACATCCACCATCCAACATCCAGCATCCAGCATCCACCATCCAACATCCAACATCCAACATCCAACATCCAGCATCCAGCATCCAACATCCAACATCCAACATCCAACATCCAGCATCCAGCATCCAACATCCAACATCCAGCATCCAGCATCCAACATCCACCATCCAACATCCAGCATCCACCATCCAACATCCAGCATCCAGCATCCACCATCCAACATCCAGCATCCAGCATCCAACATCCAGCATCCAACATCCAACATCCAACATCCAGCATCCACCATCCAACATCCAGCATCCAACATCCAACATCCAACATCCAGCATCCAGCATCCAACATCCAGCATCCACCATCCAACATCCAGCATCCAGCATCCAACATCCAGCATCCACCATCCAACATCCAACATCCAGCATCCAGCATCCAACATCCAGCATCCAGCATCCGCCATCCAACATCCAGCATCCACCATCCAACATCCAACATCCAACATCCAGCATCCAGCATCCACCATCCAACATCCAGCATCCAGCATCCAGCATCCAACATCCAGCATCCAGCATCCAACATCCAGCATCCAACATCCAACATCCACCATCCAACATCCAGCATCCAACATCCAACATCCAGCATCCAACATCCAACATCCAGAACCCAGCATCCAACATCCAACATCCAACATCCACCATCCAACATCCACCATCCAACATCCAGAACCCAGCATCCAACATCCAGCATCCAGCATCCAGCATCCAGCATCCAACACCCAGCATCCACCATCCACCATCCAGCATCCCTGCCTCACATCCCTTCCCATCTGTGCCACAGCCTCAAAACCTTCCCCACAAAACATCTCCTATGGCCCCATGAGGGTGCATCCTCCCCATCCTGCACCTCCTGCATCCCCTGGTGCCCCCATACCCCTCCTGATGCTCCTGCACCCCTCCTGGTGCTCCTGCACCCCTCCTGCACCCCTCCTGGCATTCCTGCATCCCTCCCGGTGCTCCTGCTTCCCTCTGACTCACTCCCTCCCCATCCTGTACCACATCCCCTGCACTTCCATTCCTCCCCTCGCCCACCAGGTGCCCCCATGCCCCGTACCTGGCTGCCAGGGTGTTTTTCTCCAGCTCTGCGTCCCGCGCCCGCGCCGCCAGCTGTTCCTGCAGCTGCTCCAGGCGCAGCTCCTGCCGCTCCCGGGCCGCCCCCGCCTGGCTCTCGGCCAGCCGCAGGTTGGCGGCCAGGTGCAGGCAGGCGGCGTGGGCAGCGCGGCCCGTCCGCGACACCTCGTGGCCCAGCTCCGACAGGTCCCTGTGCGGGCGGGAGGAGCGGGGTGGGACCCCCAGGGACCCCCGGAGGGAGGGATCCCGCCCCGGGCCCCGCTGACCTCTCGGTGGTGGCTTTCATCTCCCCGAAGTGGCGCCTGAAGGCCACCAGCTGCCGCCAGAGGGTCAGGAGCCGGCTGTGCTCGTTGCTGAAGTAGGTGTTGAAGGACTGGGGGGCGATGGAGCGAGATCAGGGATCCACCACGGTCCCCAAATTCCCAAATATCCGTCCTGGCCACACCCATCACCCCCACAGTCCTCCACAGCCCCACCTCAACTCCTGGGGCATGGAGAGGGGTGGGGGGGGTGACACGTCCCTGCCTCAGGTCCCCTTCCCATCACATCCCCCAAATTCTTCTCCATGCAACATCCTCCATGACCCCACATCCCTGCCAGGGTCCTGTGTAACTGTCCCTGACACATCCCTGTATCCCCCTGCCTCATCTCCCTTTCCCATCCATGTCACATCCCCAAATTCTTCCCCATGGAACATCACCCATGGCCCCACGTGCCCCACATTGTCCCTGACACATCCACCTGCCTCATCTCCATTTCCCATCCCAAATCCTTCCCCACAGAACATCCCCCCGGCCCTGCATCCCTCCTCAGTGACCCCACATCTGCCTTGCATCCTCTTCCCAAAACATCTCCCCCCATACTCCCCAAACTCTGCTCTTTGCAGCATCCCCCACGACCCCACACCCCTCTCCATGATCCCCCATCCCCTGATCCCCCTGCCTCACACCCCTCTCCCCGCTGCTGCTCCCGGGTGTCCCCTGTCCCCTCCCGGGTGTCCCCCACCTCCTCCTCCCGCCTCCACTCCGCCTCCCGCTGCTCCAGCTCGTCCCTGGCCCGTGCCCAGTCCGCCGTGAGCTTCCGGATGTCCTCGCTCAGCGCCGCGTTGGCCACGTTGGCCTGTTCCAGCTGCTCCCGCAGCATCGAGTTCACCTGCACCAGGCTGCTGCTCCTGGGATCGGGGATCACTGGGGTCAAAATCCCCCAGGAATCCTCACATTTCCCTTGGGATCCCGCCCACCCCTGCTGCTCCTGGGATTGGGGATGACTGGGGTCAAAATCCCCCTGAGAATCCTCACATTTCCCTTGGGATCCCGCCCACCTCTGCTGTTCCTGGGATTGGGGATCACCAGGGTCAGAATCCCCTGGGAATCCTCACATTCCCGCCCATCTCTGCTCCTGGAATCCCAAGGAATCACCAGGCCCAGAATTCCCTGGGAATCCTCACATTCCCGCCCATCTCTGCTGCTCCTGGGATCCCAGGGGATCACCGGGGTCAGAATCCCCCAGGAATCCCCACCTCCCCCAGGATCCCCCCCACCTCTGCTGCTCCTCCTCCAGGCGGATCAGGGCGTTCTCCAGCTCGTTGCTGCTCTCCTCCTCGGGCTGGGAGCCGCTGGCATCCAGCTGGATCTGTGGGAACATCCCCCCGCTGGCCATCACCCTGATTTGGGATTTGGGGCAGGGCACCCCCAAAGCCTCCCTCACCGTCAGCCTCTCCTGCTCCAGCTCCGTCGCCTTCTCCAGCAGCTGCTGCTCCACTTCCCCACATTTCTTCTTATACTGCAACACCTGCGGGAGGGACGGGGGAGTGACACCCATGGAGGGTGTCCCCAAATTATCCCAGTGCCTCCCTGGGGAAGGATTTACCTTGGCTTGGAGCTTCTGCACCAGCTGGGCCTGGCGCTGCTGGCCCTCCTGGTAGGCCTGGAGCTTCCTCTTGTAGGCAGCCTGCTCCTCCTCCAGCAGCCTCCGCAGCTCGATGTTGTGCTGGGCCAGGCTCCGGCTCTCGGCCGCTTCCTCCGGCTCCAGCCGCAGGCTCTGCTCCAGCTGGGATCAGGGGAGCCCAGGCTGGCACCTCCACACTCCTGGGCATCTGCTGGCACCCCTATCCACACCCCTGGGCATCTGCTGGCACCCCCATCCACACCCCTGGGCATCCTTTGGCCCAGGCTGGCACCCCCACACCCCTGGGCATCCCCCAGCCTCACTTCCAGGGTTCCCATGGCAAATCCCAGCCAGCTGAAGGCCTCAGTTCCCACATTCTCCCATTTCTCCATGCACAAGGAGGGGGTGAATGGGAAATTTTGGGGTTGTTTTTAAGGATAACTCAACCTCCAGTCTGTGGGGTCAGCAAAGCCCCTTCCCAGTTTGCACAGAGTGGGTGATGGATAAAGGATCCTTGGGTACAGGAGTGGAAACTTGCCTGGGGATATTTTCCTGATATTTGCTTTTATTTTGAATATTGAGGCACAAACCGAGGGATTCCTCCAGTATCCCACCAGTTTGGGGCGCACTCAGCACTGGGAGAGCCAAAGCCCTGTGGAATTCCTGGTTGCCAGGGCAAAGTGCTGGAAAACTGAAGGATTCCCACAGGGAGGGGCAGGGGGTTCCTTCCAAAATCCAGCAGGACAAATAAAACAGGGATGGGCAAGCCCTGGCAAGCCAGGACTGGCCTGGACAATTCCCACCACGGGGACACCACAGCTCCCCTGCCCCACACAGGGAATGCCAGGGCTGGAGCTGGCACTGCCCGGAATTTGGGGCTGAAAAGGGGATTTGGGGGCGCTGGCTGAGGGTGTTGTACTTGATGGCCAGCTCTGGAATTTGGGGTTAAAAAGGGGGATTTGGGGGGGGCTCATTGAGGGTGTTGTATTTTATGGCCAGCTCTGGATTTTGGGGTTAAAAAGAGGGGTTTGGGGTGGCTCACCCACTCACTGAGGGTATTGTACTTGATGGCCAGCTGTGGATTTTGGGGCTGAAAATGAGGATTTGGGGGGGCTGGCTGAGGGTGTTGTACTTGATGGCCAGCTCTGGAATTTGGGGTTAAAAAGGGGGATTTGGGGTGGCTCACACACTCGCTGAGGATGTTGTACTTGATGGCCAGCTGTGGATTTTGGGGTTAAAAAGGGGGATTTGGGGGGCTCACCCGCTCACTGAGGGCATTGTACTTGATGGCCAGCTCTGAGTTTTGGGGTTAAAAAGGGGCATTTGGGGGGCTCACCCGCTCACTGAGAGCATTGTACTTGATGGCCAGCTCATCGCGCTCAGCCCGGCTCTGGGCCAGCAGGTCCTCAACGCGGGACAGCTCCTGCTGCAGGATCCTGTTCTCCTCCTGCAGGGACAGCAGCGAGGCCATGGCCCCTGTGGGATGGGATGGGAGAGAGGCAGGATGGGATCTGGGATCCAGGATGGGATCCAGCCCAGGACACAGCCAGGGCATCCTTTGCCACCATGAGCTGCTCTGCTCCCCTTGGGAAGGGGCTGAGCCCTCCCTGGGTGCGGCATTTGGATAAAGGATCCTCAGGGATAGGAACAACAACCTGCCTTGGGATCCTTCCCTGATATTTGCTTTGGTTTTAATAACCAGGCACAAGCAGGGGAATTTCCACCAAAATCCCACCACCCCTCAATGTGAGTGTCCTCCAGCCCATGGGGAGTGTTCTGCCCCCTGGCCCGGCTGGAAATGCCACCTCCCACACTCAGACATTCCAAGGAATGCTGTTTGTGAGGGAAGAGCTGCTGGAAATGCACAGTTGTGGTCAAAAACCCACGGGAAGTTTGCAGTTGTGACTGCAAGGATGTTCAGATCCACGTTCACAATCACAAAACAGCCAGAGATTTGCAGCTGCAACCACAAAATGGCCAAAATCTGGAGTTTGGGATCACAAAGTGCTGCAGATCAACGGCTGTGATCCAAACCCACTTCATTTTGCAGCTGCAACATAAACCCTCTGTAAATGTGTGTTTGGGATCACAAAATCAGGGCAGGTTTATAGCTGCAAGAGCAAAACTGCTGCAGAGTTGCAGCTATGATCCCAAAACTGCTGTAAATTCATGAGTGTGATCCCAAAACTGCTGCAGATTTCCAGTTACAATCCCAAAACATGCTGCAGATTTACAGTCACAACGAAAAAATCACTAAAAATTCATGACTGTGATCCCAAACCCACTGCAGATTTCCCCAAACTGTTGCAAATTTGTAGTTGACCCCAAACACTGTGTAAATTCATGTCTATGATCCCCAAACTGCTGTAAATTCATGTTTGTGATCCCAAAACTGCTGTAAATTAACGTTTGATTCCAGAACTGCTGCAGATTTTCAATTACAACACAAAAATGTTGCAGGTTTGTAACTGCAATCACAAAACTGACACAAAATTTGGATTTCTAATGCCAAAAACCTCTGCAAATTCATGTTTGTGATCCCAAAACCGCTGCCAGTTGATAGTTGTAATAATAAAACTGGCACAAACTTGCATTTGTGATCCCAAAACTGTTGTGAATTCCTATTTGTGATCCCAAAACTGCTGCAGATTTACAGCTGCAACCACAAAATCACTAAAAGTTTGTGTTTGTGATCCCAAACCCTGCTGCAGATTCACAGCTGCGATCCCCAAACCGCCGTAAAATCGCATTTGTGATCCCCAAACCACCATAAAATTGCATTTGCGATCCCCAAACCACCGTAAATTCTCATTTAAGATCCCAAACCGCGGCACTTTTCCATTCGCGGCCACAGACCCGCCCCGATTCTCCGCTGGGATCACGGAGCCGCCCCGATCCGCGATTTTCCCATCACAAACCCCCTTTGCCCTCCCAAAGCCGCTGCCCCAGCGCCATTCCCGACCCCATTCCCGAGCCCGATCCCATTTCGGATCCCGATCCCATTCCCGACCCCGATCCCATTCCCGACCCCGATCCCATTCCCAGTCCCCATCCCATTCCCAGTCCCGATCCCATTCCCATTCCCGATCCCGATCCCATTCCTATTCCCAATCCCATTCCCGGTCCCAATCCCATTCCCGGTGTCCATCCCATTCCCGACCCCGATCCCATTCCCGGTCCTATTCCCATTCCCGACCCCGATCCCATTCCCGGTCCCCATCCCACGCTCCCCGCGCCGGGGGGGACCCGGTGTCCCCACCTCAGCCCCGGGAGCACCTCCCGAGCCCCGGGCACCCCCTTGCCGCGGCCTCCTCGTCCCCCGGCCCCTTTTCCCGGGATTTGGGGCGGTTCGGGCTCGGTGCCCGCCCGCGGGAAGCGGATGCGGGGTCGGGATTAGCCCGAAATCCGCGTCCCCTCCCCGTGTGACGGCGGGAGCGGGGACCCTCCTCTTCCTGGAGGTCCCGACAGCGGCTCGGCCCCATCCTCCCCCAGCAGCCCCGCGGCATTCCCGGGCTCTGCCGACAAACGCACCCCGAGGCTCCGGGCGGGAGCAGGAGGAGGAAAAGGAAGGGGAACAGAGCCCAGCGCCAGCCCCCGGCGGCGGCCGTGCCCGGGGGCGTGGGGCGGTCCTTACCGGGACGGAGCCGCTCTCCCGGAGGGCCCCGGCCTTGAGCCTCGCGCTCCTTAAGCTCCTTAACCCCGGAGTTGGCTCCGGCAGGAAAAGCTCCGGGGTGGAGCGAGCCGGGGTTGCCAAGGGGTGAAGCGGCTTTAACATCCCCGGGATGCGGGGATGGCCCCGGGACCCCGGATCATCCCCCCCGCCGGAGCTTTAATTATCCCCCGCGTAATTAAAGACTTTCTGCCCCCACCCTAGTAGGGAAAAGTGGGCATAAATCCCCAAGCCGGGCCCCAAATCCCCCAGGACGGGGGCTGGAGGCGTCCCCGCCCCTGAAACAAGGGATGGATGCGGTCCCGAGCCACGCTCCGGGCAGGAGGGGCTCACCGGGCCGCCCTGGCCTCGCCCCCCCGGCAGGGAAAGTGCCCTTTCTCCCCGGAGAGCCGCAGATTACCCGGGCCGGGGAGCAGGCAGACAGGATTGAGGATTTACAGCGTCTTGGATGCCTCCAGCCCGGCGGGAGCTGCCTCCAATTGCACCCCCCAGCCCTTGTGTCCCAAACCCCCTCCTTTTCCCCTCATTTCCTCTCTTACCTTCCCCCTCCCGGTGTCCTTCCCAACAGAAACCACTGCTAAGCAACAGGTTCTGTTGTGCTCCGTGTCCAATCCCATTCCCTCGGCACCGGCAAGGAATGGGAATCACAAAAGCTCATCCTGGCTGCTCCGAGCCCGCCCAGGGGAAGAAAAAAATTCCAGTCTGGCATCAAAACCGTTTTATTGTTCAATCAGAAGCGTTACATTCTCACCTGGGTTCGCTGCCAGGCCCAGGGGAAAGCTCTGAAAGCAAAATGCCCATTATCCAGTGGGAAATGGAAAGGAAAATCCAAAGGGTTGGATAAAAATAAATGGGATTTCGTACTTGGAAAAGCCTTAATATAAATAGGTAAGAAAATATTTATTTGTTTCAAGAGGGATCTCAACCCCAGCTCTGTCCAAGAGCTTGGCTCCATTCTGTCCTTAATAAAATGTCCATGGAAATGAGTAAAAAATCGTGTCTTCAAAAGAGAGGAGGAGAAAAACAAACTTCCCAGAGTAGGAAATGAGGAATTTCAGCATGGAAATGCCGGGATCAGGCTCCCCACATCCCAGTTAAGTGCTCAGAAAAAAATCCAGGTGGTGCTTGGCATCCTGGCAGGGAAAGGTTTGAGTGGATCCAGGAGGATGCTCCTTGCCCAGGGAAGGATTGATCCAGCCCAAAAGCACGAGCAGAAGGCAGAGGAATCTCTGAGGAGAATCTGAGCTCTCCCTCCTTACCAAGGAGAGGGAGGGACCTGATGGATTTTCCCAAAGGAGAAGCCTCCAAGGTCTCCCAGCATCCTGGGTGTGGAGTGTTTTAAGGCACGTGGCTGTTTCCTTCTGGCACTTATTCCAGCATTCTGGCACTGGGTGGGTTGAAGGGCAGGAGTGAGGTGTCCTGAGGCTGCTTCTTTGGTCCCATAGAATCCTAAGGATCCCAGCACCCACGTGGGGAAAGGTGAGTGAAGGTGGGATCAGAACTGAACCCAGCCAGCGTTACCCTGAGCCTGGTTGGCAGTTGACCTAGAGAGAGGGAAAAACAGGGGAAAAAAGGGTGTTTAGAGATGGTAAAGGCATCCAGGGAGGAAAGTGGGCTGCAAATGGGTCATCCAGGAGCACCCCAAAACTCTCCTGGAGCAGCAGAGGAAGAAGTGCCCGTGGACCCAAACTCAGGGAATTGGCAGCACAGAGGCAGAACCGCTTCTGAACCCCAAAGCTGGGACTGGATGGAGCAGTGCCCCCACCCCAGTGGGGTTTTCCAGCAAAACCAGGCGGTTTTGGGGCATCCACCTCCCCCCAAATCCCTCTCCTGCTTACCCTGAAGCTTTGGCAAAGTCTCCCCAGACATCAGCAGCAGGAGCAGCAGTGGGCTGAGGCCAGGACAACAGGGAGTCTGTCAGAAAGTCAGGAAGAGAGGAAACAGACAGCAGGAGTGATTTCCCACTCTCATTCCCAGCCTCCCCCCTTTGATGCATGAAGCAGCCCCTCAGGAGCTCTGGGTGAGCACAGACCTGTGATGGGGGTTCCTGGGAGCTGGGCAGGTGTGGGGAGTGGGGCCGGGCGCTCCCCAGAGCTGGATTTTCCTCCAGGGGGTGGTGGGAGCAAGCTCAGGCCCCCAGGCCCTGCAGGACGTGGCCTGGTGCTCCCTGTCCCTCCTTCTTTTTTCTTCATGTTCTGAAAGGAGAGCAGGAAGTTTGGGTGGGATCGCATTTAAATCCAGAGACAGAGTGTGAAAACCCTGGAAGACGAATTGTTTTAATTTGGGAATAAAATCCTGCACTGCTGTGATGTCCCACTGCTGGTGCACCCAAAGGGGTCACAGGAGGGGTGGATTTTACCCCAGATCCCACAGGCCTGGTTTTGGCAGCAGGAATTGATTGCACCACGACCCCTGCAAATCCCTGCAGGCAGCGTTATCCCCACGGGCTCTGCCCTGAACCCATGCCCAGGGATTTTAGGGAGGAGCGGCTGCTTCCTCGTGGCACCCAAAGGAAAAGCTGGAATCAGCTGGGAAAGGCCCTCACAGCAATGTTGAGTTTGATGGTTTGTCCCTCCTTGAAGCCCAGATCCAGTTTGGGTCCCTGCTCCAGGTCCTGGGCCTGCCGGGCCAGCTCGCTCTGCTGCCTCACCCACCTGTGGGAATTAAATCCATGGAAAAGGAGACACAGCCCACCCCAGGCTCCCCCAGATAAATAAATCCTGCTGAGGACCATCCCTCTGTGGCAGCAGCTCTGCAAAGGTGTGAGCTGGGACCTCACCTGAGGGAGCACCCAGGGGAAGATTCCCAGCAGCGGCTGCTGGAGCCCCATGGATCCCCCAGCCAGCACCATGTCCATCCATCCCTCCCCAAAACCCCAAAATTCCAAAACCCCACCATCCCCAGCAGCTGGAGCAGCCCCTCAGGGCAGTCCCTTACAGCTGATACAGGAAGCAGAGGAGGTAAATTAGGGAATCTGGAGTGAGAATTTGGATGCCCAGTTTTGAACTTGGGAAGCCCAGTTTGGGACGCTGCTGATTCAGGCTGGGAAATCCTGGAGAGAGGAAGAGCTGCAAGTTCCCTCCTCTTCCCACCACAGCTGCCCAGCCCAGCTCCCACTTCTCCACCTCTACTGGAGGAGACCTGCCAAAAACAGAGCTGAGAGGACACAGGGAGAGGCACAAACTCACTTGAAGTGGTCCTGGAGGGCCACGTTGAAGTCAAAGGCATCTCCTCGGTCCACAAAGCCAACCCCGATGAACGCCCGGCGGCCTGGGCAGGGAGGAGGAGATTGGGATGGGATGGGATGGGATGGGATGGGACGGGATGGGATGGGATGGGATATCCCATTCTGCACAGCCCCATGCCTGGTGCTGCCTCCAGAGGGAGCTGGGACACTGGAGACTGAGCCACAGGACTGGGGATCACAGAATCCCAGAATGGTTTGGGTTGAAAGGACTGTAAATCTCATTCCATTCCATGGCCAGGGACACCTTCCAGTATCCCAGGTAGCTCCAAGCCCCTTCCAACCTTGGACACTGCCAGGGTAAAAAATCGGAAGCTTTTTACACAGGGATCCAGGGGCAGCCAGAGCTGCTCTGGGCACCCTGTGCCAGGGCCTGCCCACCCTCACAGGGAACAATTCCTAATTCCCAATATCCCATCCATCCCTACCCTCTGGCAGTGGAAGCCATTCCCTGTGTCCTCCTGTCCCTCCAGCCCTTATCCCCACTTCCTCTCCAGCTCTCCTGGAGCCCCTTTAGGGACTGGAAGGCCACAATTAGGTCACTCCAGAGCCTTCCCTTCTCCAAAGGCATCTCCAGGTGTTTGACCTCGTTGGCTGCACAGTACAAACAGCTTTTTAATTAACTGGCAGCAGGGGGGTGTTCCTGCATCCTCCTGCCAACGCTGAGCAGCCAAACCCAAGAGTTTTTCTTCCTGGCCAAGGTCAGAGCCGTGGGAGGGAGGCAGCTCCTCCTTCTGCCCCCGTGCAGGGAACATTCCGCCATGGGAAGCAGGAATCCTTCCCGAGCAGGAGCAGCGAGGGCTCTGCGGGGTCCGCGGCTGTGCCGGACGCACCGTTCCCATCTTCGATCCGGATGACAAAGTATCGGCTGGAGTCCGTCACGCCCTCCACAGCGACCCCGGGGAACTGCTCCACAGGAGCCTGGGCAAAGAGCTCTCCTGGAACACAGCAAGGGGCCGGGTAACGCCGGGCCCAGCCCGCAGCGCTGCTCGCCCGGAGCCCCGCGATCCCCCTCACCCGAGCTCTTGTCCTCCAGCTTGATGAAGGCCGTGCTGCCCTTGGCCGTGATCCGCAGGCGGCCGCTCCAGGCCGGCTGGTCCAGCTGCCACTCCGCGGCCCTGGGGAGCAGGAGGGGAGCCTGAGCCCTGTGCCTCCCACAGCCCCCGTATCGCCCACAGCCCCCGTACCATCCACAGCCCCTGTGCCGCCCACAGCCCCCGTATCGCCCACAGCCCCCGTGCCGCCCACAGCCCCCGTATCGCCCACAGCCCCCGTACCATCCACAGCCCCTGTGCCGCCCACAGCCCCCGTATCGCCCACAGCCCCCGTGCCACCCACAGCCCCCGTATCGCCCACAGCCCCCGTATCGCCCACAGCCCCCGTACCATCCACAGCCCCCGTATCGCCCACAGCCCCCGTGCCACCCACAGCCCCCGTATCGCCCACAGTCCCCGTGCCATCCACAGCCCCCGTGCCACCCACAGCCCCCGTGCCGCCCACAGCCCCCGTGCCGCCCACAGCCCCCGTATCGCCCACAGCCCCCGTACCATCCACAGCCCTTGTATCACCCACAGCCCCCGTATCGCCCACAGCCCCCGTACCATCCACAGCCCCCGTGACATCCACAGCCCTTGTATCACCCACAGCCTCCGTGCCGCCCACAGCCCCCGTGCCGCCCACAGTCCCTGTGCTGTCCCGGGGCACCCATGGAGCTCCTCTGCCTGCTGACAGGGCCAGGGTGGGCACAGTGGCGTTTGTCACAAAATGGCTCATTTCACCCCAAAACAGCTGCTGCGTTTGGGCAGGGAGCAGGCAAGAGCTGCGCGGGAGGTTTCGGTTCCCTTTCCGCGGAGTTTCCAGAGCCGAAGTTGCGTTAGGGACGGGCGGCTGTGGCAGGACGGGCTTGGGCTGGGGGTCACTGACGGGGTGGGAACCCCAAAACACACGGGGGGACGGAGACAGCCCGGTGGGGTGGGGATGGGGGCACAGACACCTCCTGAGGGAACCCACGGGGGCTGAGCTTTCACACCGAAGGGCTGAGATACCCCATGAGGGGCAGTTCTTCCTGCCCCACGAGGAGGGAGAGACCCCGAACACCTCTGGGAGCCACAAACCCCACACACCTCAGGAGGAGCGGACCCCACAAACCCCGCAGGGAGGGGGCGAGCCCCCCCACGCCAGGAGGCGCTGACACCCCGCGGGCGAGCGCGGGCCCCACCTGTAGCCGCGGTTGGAGGCCCGCGGCGGTACCCGGTACACGAGCACTGCCGGCTTCACGCACAGCACCGACTCGTACTCCTCCTCCGCCTCCGCCGCCATCGCGGCCCCGCCGCCGCTGTGCCCCGCCGCCTCGATGGTACCTCGGGGATGCCTCGGTGGTGCCTCAGGCCGCCCAGGAGGGGGCGGAGAGAGGCGCTTCCGCACCCGCGGCGCCCCCTAGCGAGCAGGAGGACCCGGTGCAGGGCGCTGCGGAAACCGGTCCCAGTTTGCTGCGGGAACTGGAACCGGCTCTGGGCTCCGAGCCACGAAACGGACAGGTTTAACTGCTTTTATAAATCAAGTAATTTTATAAATTTATAAATCTATCTATTTCTATTATAGAGTTATATACTATATATTATAGTATTATATGTTCTATGATATATATATGATATGTAAAATGTATGTATTAGATACTGGGTTGTATAATATATATTATTATGTTTATTCTATATATTAATATTTCTATATTCTCTATTAACATTATATGTTGAATTATTTATTTTTTAAATAATTAGTTAAAAATCATCTGAATTCAAGGGAGCCAGGGGCTGTGGGAGCTGCCAGAGCTCCCGGATTCCTCACCCCAGGAAGTTCCAGCACCTTCTATGGACATTATGGAGCACAACACCTGGGGGGAGCCCAGCACAGAGCAACAAAATAATCACATTCGATTAAATGAGTTCAAGTAACTGATTTGCTTTTCTCCTCCAGGGAGAGGCAGCGCTCACATCCACACTTGGGATCCACATCTTCCCTTGGAGCACTGCCGTTCCCACCCTCTTCAGACCACTCCTCTCAACCACTCTAAAAATGGAGTAAAATCCCCTGGGTTTGGGTGAAATTATGGGCAAAAGCTCCCAGATTTTACCTTCCTGGCAGATTTTTACACACCTGCCACCACTAAGCCTCCCCTGGCAGACACGGGGATAAAAGGAGGGAGCCATAAAGCCGTGAAAAGTTTAAAGACATTTATTTAAAATACAATTTATAAAACGTTTTCTTTCCGGCGCACGTTTTTTTTTGTTTTTTTGTTTTTTGGGGGGCAGAAACACGCGGGTACCGCGTCCATCCTCCCCCTCCTCGGGATGAAGGCGCTTCCCACAGGAACGCCGCCGAGCCCTGCCCGCGGGCGGGACGTGTCCTGGGCACCGTGTCCTGGCGCCGGGACGCAGCAGGAGCGGCCGGAGAAGGAGATTTCAGTGCTGGAAAAAGGGATTTCGGTGCCGGAGTTGGGATCTCGGTGCTGGCCACGGAGGAGGCAGCAATGTGGCACCAGAAATCCGGCAGATTTGGGAGGTTTTTGGCTATTCGATGCTATTTTTAGGAATAATTAAGGAAAGGCGCAGTGACTACAGTTATTGCTGACGGCCTTCTCCCTCCCGCTCCCTCCCGGAGCTCATCCCGGCCCCCAGGCTGAGGGGATGAGTGAGATCCCCCAAAAGTCCCCAGGATCCCAGGGGGAATCCTGGGGGAATCCCGCCCCACCCGGAACCAGCTGTGAGGAGCTGGTTAAGGTTCCGGGGGTTGGATACACAGGTAGTTTCTATTTTCCCGTTTCTGTGGGATTTCAGCCTCATTTCCACACAGGGCTTTTCGTGCACGTCAAGATTGGCTCGTTCCCCCTCAAACCCACTGAAGGCAGCACCCGGATGCAGGAATCCATCAGGAACCACCCAGGTCTCCAGGTCCTGGCCCTCCAGGAAGAGCATTTAGTGTTCATCCAATCCCTTGATATCGAGTGATCCTCAGCTTCATCCAGGGGGGGAACATCTCCATTCCTGGGGAGCAGCAGCCTCCCCATCCTCTTCCCAGGAGCTGGAGCAGGACAATCCCTTCCCTGAAGCCTCGCTGCCTCCAGGGAGATGGGGGAATCATCCAGGCTTTCCCCAAGGCTGGTCTGGTTCCCAGGTCTGCCATTCCAGGAGAGCTTGTACCGTCCCTGCGCCGCCGGGCCGGCCCCTCGGGATATCCCACTGCCCGACGTCACAGCCGCAGCGGCGCCGCAGCCTCTCCTCCTCCTCCTCCTCACATCTCCCTAATTCTTCACCACCCGGCCCTCCGTGGCCAGACAGCAGGCATTTGCACGGGGTCACTCTGCATTCCCTTCTCCCCAAACACAAAAGAACCCAAAAAGGATGTGTTTTAAGCTTCTCCTCAAAGCCAGCAGGGAATTGGAGCCAAGCTTTAACAGGAGCAGGATGTGAACTGGGTCCGACTCCGAGGTACCTGGGGGTATCCAGGAGTTCGCTTCCATGGCAGTGGAAATGGAGAAGGAGAAACATGAGCTTGTCATCCCCAAGCCATCACATGCATGGAAATCCATTGGAATTCCCTTCGGAACACTCAGCTACCTCTCTGAATTCTAACAAACGGCTCAAACCCTTCCCACGCACTCCGCCGATCCAAGATACAGAAAACAAACAGTAAACCAAATAAAAGAACCTAAAATCCTTGGAAACAGAACTCGTTCTGGAAGTGATGAGGACAACATGTGCGGCTGGGGAGGCTTCCCATCTTTTTTTTTTTTTTTTTTTTTTTTTTTTTCCTTAAATGCCAGGTTTGGAGTACAACAAACGTTATTGCTGGCGCTCGCTCCGACCCGAGTGGGACACGCACGACTCCCTGCGCCCGGCCGAGTCCGGCACGGCCCCTCGTGTCCCCCGGCCGCACAGGGGGACAGCCCTGCCGCGACGGCCGCTCACAGTGGGTGGAGAGGGGAGGTCACAGTGCGTGGGGCTAAAGGTCACAGTGGGCAGAGCAAAAGGGTCACAGTGCAAATCACCCCGGGAGGTCCCCTGGCCCGGGTCCGTGTGTCCGTGCCGGCGGAACGGTGCCTCCGCCTCTATCTGCGCTGCTTGAAGCCCTGCGAGCCATCGGGGCCCAGCGGCTGCCGGATCACATTGTTGGGCTGCCGGCTGTCCTCGGGCTGCGAGATCCGCGGCGGCCTGTGGGGACAGAGGGGGACAGCTGAGCCTGTGGGGCACTGCTGGGGCCTGTGGGGACACAGGGAACACAACTGAGCCTGCGGGGACACAACTGAGCCTGGGGGCACTGCTGGGGCCTGCGGGGACAGAGGGAACACAACTGAGCCTGCAGGGACATTGCTGGGGCCTGTGGGGACAGAGGGAACAGAGCTGAGCCTGCGGGGACAGAGGGAACAGAGCTGAGCCTGCAGGGACACAACTGAGCCTGCGGAGACAGAGGGAACAGAGCTGAGCCTGCGGGGACACAACTGAGCCTGCGGGGACAGAGGGAACAGAGCTGAGCCTGCGGGGACACAACTGAGCCTGCGGGGACAGAGGGAACAGAGCTGAGCCTGCAGGGACAGAGCTGAGCCTGCAGGGACACAACTGAGCCTGCGGAGACAGAGGGAACAGAGCTGAGCCTGCGGGGACACAACTGAGCCTGCGGGGACAGAGGGAACAGAGCTGAGCCTGCGGGGACACAACTGAGCCTGCAGGGCACTGCTGGGGCCTGTGGGGACAGAGGGAACACAACTGAGCCTGGGGGCCTGCGGGGACAGAGGGAACAGAGCTCAACCTGCAGGGACAGAACTGAGCCTGTGGGGACAGAACTGAGCCTGCAGGGACAGAGGGAACAGAGCTGAGCCTGAGGGGACAGAACTGAGCCTGCGGGGCACTGCTGGGGCCTACGGGGACAGAGGGGGACAGAGCTGAGCCTGTGGGGACAGAACTGAGCCTGCGGGGACACTGCTGGGGCCTACGGGGACACCGGAAGCAGGGACAGGCGAATGAGGTGTGGAATTCTGAATGAGGTGTGGAATTCCAAGTGCCTTGGGGAAACCCCTGCACCACAAGAATGCTGTCAGGTGCTCTGGGGTCCCCAGCACAGGAAGGACATGGAACAAGTCCCAAGGAGCCTGCCAAGGTGATCAGAGGGATGGAGCAGCTCTGCTGTGAGGAAAGGCTGGGGGAATTGGGATTGGTCAGCCTAGAACAGAGAACCTCTGGGGTGACCTAACTGGGGCCTTCCAGTGCCTGAAGGGGCCAACAGGAAAGATGGAGGGACTCTGGATGAGAGCCTGGGGGAATGGATTCCCACTGCCAAAGGGTAGGGATGGATTGGATATTGGGAAGAATTCCTCCCTGGCACAGGTCTCCCAGAGAAGCTGTGGCTGCCACTGGATGCCTGGAAGTGTTCCAAAGGCACACAGATGTGGCACAGGGACACATTTAATGGGGAACACAGCAGTGCCAGTCAATGGCTGGACTCTGTGATCCTGGAGGGCTCTTCCACCCTCAATGATTCCATGGTTTATGGCCTTACCAGGCACTTCCCTCACTCCCACCTAGCTGAGGCTCTAACAGAGCCCCCCTCTCTCTGTGCCAGCCCTGCTGCACTCCCCAAGCAGCCCACCCCCCCAATGCCAGACAGGAACTCCCCAGGCCCACGGGGCTGCTCCCACCTGTCCAGGATGGGCTTCTCCTGCTCCTCCTCAGGGCTGGCGCTGCCCAGGATGCGTTTCCTGGCCTCGGCGTACTCGGCCTCGCGCTGTGCCAGCGATTTGACGGGGAAGGCGGGGCGGCTGGCGGGGTGGCTGCTGCTGAGCACGCCGTTGCTCGTGGGCCGCTTCAGGATGCGGATCTGCGGCGGCGGCCCCGCGGGAAGGCTGTCGTCCTGGATCACAATCGGCACTTTGGGAGGAGATTTGGACTTTCTGCTGTTTGGGAAAAAAAACAAGGGGTTGGTGCTTGTTTGCTGCCCGGTGTCGCTATAGGACATGAAAAAACACAAGAGCACACTGCTGTTCTTAAGGTGAAGTGTCACAGACGTCTTTCATGAAAAATCCTTTCTTAGGATTTTTCCTTGTGAGAAGCTGCAGTTTCAGCAACCAAAAATAAACAATGGTTATCTGCTGCTGTGGAATGCAACAGGTAGACCCGTGATTGGTCTCCTGTGGGTGTTTGGATTTACTGACCACTCATGGCAGAGATGGCTCTTGCTCTGTCTGAGACACAGATCTTTGTTATTCATTCTTGTCTATTCTTAGCTTAGCTAGCTTCTGAAGAAACCTTTTCCTTTCTATTTCTTTTTAGTATAGTCTTAATGTAACATATATCATAAAATAATAAATCAAGCCTTCTGATCATGGAGTCAACATTCTTGTCTCTTCTTCATCCTGAAAACCCGTGTGACCACAGTCACGGTGAAGGAAAAAGGGAAGTTTATTTTCTGACTCTAACATTTATAGTTTTCTAAGAGTGCCAGTGGATTGGAGGGTGACAGTGCCCCTCTCCAATGACACTGGTCAAACCAACAGTTTATCAGCTTTCTCTTCTTCTATATAAGAACGCAAAACAATGAGTTATTTACAAAAAGTGTGTGAGAAAGTTCACTACAAAAATGTCAACATTAAAAAGCTTAAAAAATCTTAAAAAACCAGAGTGACAGCTCGGCGTGTGAACTCCTCATGCTCAGATGGCCTTCCTGTGATTAAGAGCAGCCTGGAATAATTAAAGGCCTTGTTATAGTTGTAACTCTAAAGAGGAGCAGTGGATTAGCTCAGAAAGAGATGGAAAATCAGTCCCTGCTGTGTGTGACACCATTAAACTCTCCTGAAGGAATGGGAACAGAGACTGCTCCTGTTCCTTCAGCAGAGCTTTACTGTGACCGTGTTCACAGGGGTCTCAGGTTGAGCCAAGAGACGAGGATCTGACTCTGTTTCAGAAGGTTTGATTTATTATTTTATGATATATATTACATTAAAACTATACTAAAAGAATAGAAGAAAGGATTTCCTCAGAAGGCTGGCTAAGAATAGGATAGGAAAGAATGATAACAAAGGCTTGTGGCTCTGACAGAGTCTGAGCCAGCTGGACTGTGACTGGCCATTAATTAGAAACAACCACATGAGCCCAATCCCAGATGCACCTGTTGCATTCCACAGCAGCAGATAACCATTGGGTACATTTTGTTCCTGAGGCCTCTCAGCTTCTCGGGAGGAAAAATCCTAAGGAAAGGATTTTTCATAAAAGATGTCTGCGACACTTTACCATTTCTAGTAGAAGATATTGGTATAAGCACTTTGATTTCATTTCCTGCAAGGATTTCTAGGGCTCCTCTCACCAGGACACCCAGCCTGTCACTCCAACCCTGCCATTTCTCTCCTCAGAGCCAGCCTCGGCCCCAGCTCACCATCTGAATGTTTTACAGTCCCTTTTCTGCATGGAACTCCCAGAGGATAAATCCCATGTCTCTCTAATAATCAAAGGGGAAAAAACCCAACCACAAAGGACTCGTCAGCAACGATTTAAAAAGTTTCTGGTAGGAGAAAATAACACAGCCCTGCCCAGGCCCAAAGGAAGCAGGAAAAGAAATTCTCCCTGATGCAAGACACAGCTAGTCAGTCCAGAGCCAGGAGCTGGGATTACCCGACTCACCCATTTCTTCCCCTCTTCTTTCTCACATGGCTTCCCCCAAGCTGGAGCTTCATCCAGTCTGGAGGAGCTGGCTCTGAAATCAGAGCACTCTCAGCTTTCTCCCGCGGCTCCAAAGGGCCACCTAGTGGCACGGAGACAGGGATTCCCTGGTTCTCAACCCCAACCCAGCGCTCCCCACTCACTCTGAAGCTGTTTCCCCACTGCTCCCACTCCCCAGGCCCTCAGCTGTCCCAACAGCACCTCAGGAAAATCAGGATTTTACCTTTCCTTCTGTGTGATCTTCAGCTTCTTTTCCAACCGTCTGTCTATTTCCTTGAAAAGAAGGAGAGAAAAGTAAAACCACAAAGTTTTTTATTAAAATGAAGACCAATCTCAGTTTGGAGGTCAGAGTTTGAGCCTGTCTGGGCACACACTTAATTTCAGTGTTCCAAATACCGATCTGTAAAGGGGGGAGGGAGTGTGTGGTTCCATCTGAGGATGACTTGGGAATCAAGAGGCAGAGAAAAGCAAAGCCACCATGGATAACCCATGAGAAAAGCAAACCACCAGGAATATTTTGCTGTAACCAGCAGCACACCCACAGCAGGCCGTGGATCCGGCACGGGGCGCTCATCGCTCATTTTAACCACCTCAGCTGGCAAAAAACCACCTGTGAGGGTAAAACCCCACAGAACCCACAGCAACTGCCCAGCAATTCCACAGCAAGGCACTCCTGGATCCAGGCAGGGATCAGGCCAAACCTGCTGGGCATTGGAGCAGCAGTGGCCACAGCCAGGGTGATCCAGGGAAGCTGAGCCCCGAGCCCAGAGCCCCGAGCCAGGGGCAGGGCTGGCCAGCAGGGCCACATTCCTGCCAGGAAAAGGCCCTGCCCTGCCCCACACGCACCAGGGAGCCTCCCTGGGCTGCTCCCTGCCTTTCCACACCTGCAGTCACCAGCGAGTCACCCATGGGCAGAGAGACGCGTTCATCACCCACAGAGCCGGGTCTGAGCATGTCAGCTCTGCCCGAGGCTGGCAGCCACCTCTGCCAAGCTGGCCAGGTGTTGCAACCAGAGCAATCACAGAGAAAACTCGGCTAAGGAGGAGGACAAAGCCAGGTTTCAACCCCCCTGCAGGCGACCTGCCCCAACCCCGCCGGTATTTTTAGATCCTCACAATTTTTAGATCCTCACGAAAGCTCCGAAGCAGCTTTTTGTGTTTGATTTAGTCACAAAGGAAGGGGGAAAACACTACCTGAGAGTGTCCTAGTTTAGCCAGCTGATAACTGGCACTACAGAAGGAAATTCCAAACTTGTGGCAGGAGGCAGCTGCTCTGCTTTGAGGCCTGGCTGCTTCCCCCTGCTGCCTGCAGGAACCACAGCGGGCACAGCTCGGGAAAGGAACGGGTTTGGACAGAAATTCCCTGACCTGTGAGCAGGGAAGGAGCACAAGTCACTACAAGATGCCAAACCACAGTGCTGGCTGTTGGTCATACAGGCCACGGCAGCCTCCACCTAGAAGGGAATAAATCATTTCAGGAAGATGAAAGGTGGGTGGGAGGTTGAGTTTCCTCACCCAAGCCTGTCCTGGGAGGTAACAAAACCAGGCAGAGCTTCACAAGGCAGAGCCTCCTGGGGAGGGCAAACACCTGCAGGCAGCTTCCTTCCTCTTCAAGGGGACTGGGAGGGAGGAAAGTCCCATTCCAGTGCTGCTCAGGAGGGAGGGAAATGTGTAAGAGCTGCCTCCTGCCCTCCCCAAAAGCAGTGGATATCCCAAAAGCAGAGGATGGAGATGCCGTGGAGCAGCTGGTGGCAAACAGCAGAAGCCAAATGAGGGGAAGGGGTTGGCTCCTCACTGAGCCAGCCCAGGTGTCATCGTGGTCTTGAAACCACATTTTCAGCCTCCAGGAGTTCACCCAGGCCCTCCTGGAATATCCCCATTAAATACTTCAGCACACGGGGGAGAGAGACAGCAGGAAAACGGGGTGGAAAGGGGGGAAACACACTGAGGAGCTCCTCAAACCATTTCACTCCAAATAGAAACAGGGCTGCTGAGCCCTCAGCTGGGACTTTGGGACAGAGGGGTCACAAGCCACATGGCAGCCCTGGGGAAGGCTCTGCTCTACTGCCTCCTTCCCAGCAGAGGAGAGGTGGCCTGGCAAAAGTCACATTCCTGCACTGCTGGGGGCTCTGAGCTGAGCTCAGGGACTGTTCCTGCACTGCTGGGGGCTCTGAGGCTGTTCCTGCATTGCTGGGGGCTCTGAGGCTGTTCCTGCACTGCTGGGGGCTCTGAGCTGAGCTCAGGGCTGTTCCTGCACTTCTGCTGGCTCTGAGCTGAGCCCCAGGGTTGCACAGCCATGGTGTGACTGGGAGATGCTGCAATTGCAGGGTGTCACCTCCACCTCAGCACCTGAGAACAGGTGATTCATGGCATTGTCACCGAGCCCCAGCGCTGCCAGACAGCCCCACACGCTCCAACCACAGCCTGCAGCCTCCCCTGCCACAGAAAAATCAAGCTCTTTGCTCTGCTCAACACAAAAACTTATTCCAAGGAATCCTTCAAAACCTCCCCAACTCCTTCACAGCCTGTTTCACTTTTCCCACTCTGGAGCAGGTCACTTCCAGCAAAATTCTTGGTGCCTTCGTCTCCAAACCCCCAAAACTGGCAGTGGTCAGGGAGCAAACGCGTGGTCCTGGACCATAAACCAGTGCTGTGTGCTTGGGGAGCTCCTCACCAGGGATCACACGGGGTCATGGAGGCTGGAAAAGACCTTGGATCACTGAGCCCACCCTGTCCCCAGCCTGGTGAGTGCCACCTCCAGGGATGGGCACTCCAGACCTCCCTGGGCAGTTCCAAGGCCTGAGCCCCCTTTCCATGGGGAAACTCCTCCTGATGTCCACCCTGAGCTCCCCTGGCCCAGCCTGAGGCCGTTCCCTCTGCTCCTGTCCCTGTTCCCTGGAGCACAGCCCGACCCCCCGGCTGTCCCCTCCTGGCAGGAGCTGTGCAGAGCCACAAGGGCCCCCTGAGCCTCCTTTTCTCCAGGCTGAGCCCCTTCCAGCTCCCTCAGCCTCTCCTGGGGCTCCAGCCCCTTCTCCAGCTCTGTTCCCATCCCTGGACACGCTCCAGCCCCTCCAGGTCCTTCCTGAACTGAGGGGTCCAGGACTGGAGGTGCCTCAGCACAGGGGCCTGGCCCTGCCCTGGGCCTGTGCCCACACCAGCCTGGCACAGGGAGCAAAGCCAGGAGCAGTAAAATATCCCCTAAATTCCAGCCTCAGCAGCTGATGGGAGCACTGTGCTCCCTGCAGAACACGAGGCTTCCTCCACACGCAGGGACCTTGGCAGAATAACAGAAACCAACCCCTGACAGCAATGACACCCACCCCAACCACTGCAGGATCCACAGAATTCCTGGCACTGCTGAGGGGATTCCAGCTGCCTCCAGACATCCACTGAACTTTTGGGAAGGAAAAATCTCCTTTTGTGTTTAAACAGATGGCCAAAAGCAGCTCCCCACCTCACACACCTCTTGGTGTGTCAGAAATTGTGTTTTCTTCTAAACACAGGCACTGACTCTGCATTTTCCAGGCAGCTCAGTGCTCATTACTAGGATGTCTGGAATTGTAGGAATGGAGTGTTTGAACACCACGTGCAGACACAGCCCCAGCCCTGAGCAGCCTCACAGCTCGTGACAGGGATCACTGCACCAATTTAAAAGCAGAATCACCTTGGCAGTGCTCATTTTTAATTAAAATCAAATCCCTGCTGCTGCTCCTCATGGATCCATCCGTCTGCTGATGTCACCCCCTCTCCTCTGCTGTGTCACGCTGGCTGTCACCGTGTGGGTAAGGAGATAAAATTAGGAGCTGACTCTGAGGGCAAGTGCCAGAGGCACTACAAGCACCACAGGCATGAACTGTCTGCAGAGACAGCTGGATGGGGCATCTGAGGAGCTGGACAGGTCACTGTGGACAAACCCCAGGTGTCCTTCACCTGAGGGGGGCTCTTCCAGCTCCCCCTTCCCACACAAACTTATCTGCATCACCAAAAACCAAGCCTGCTTCACATCCCTGTGCAAAACCCCCTCCCCAAAGATTAGGAAGGAATCTCACCAGCCTATTTTTAGGGCTATTATTTGTGGATGCCAAACAGGACCCAAACAAACAGCCTGAAGAAGATTCTGTTCTCTGACATTTAGGCTGCATTTGTGGACAAGGACATCATGGAAACTGAGCTCCAGCCCCACCACAGCCACCCTTACTACCCCTACCCTGAGGAAAACAGCCAACAGGATCCATAGCCCCCCTTGGAATGCAGACATGGACCCCAGGACACGAAGCTGCTGCTCAGATCCCACATTCCTGTGGCTTGGTATCCCAAAGAGCCACCCAGCAATTCAGCTGACACCTTGGGGGTGCTCCTGGTGAGCTGGAGACCCTCAGCACCCCAGGAATGCATCCTTCAGGAAGGGACAGCCCTCCAGGGGATGGAGGCACATTCCCAGGCAAATCCAGAATATTGGGAAGCACAGGGGCCTGAGCCAGCCACGCTGCTGGCCAGAAATCTTTTGGAAATACACATTTGGGAATACAGGCAGTGCCCTGGACACACACATTGTGAGCACTGTCCCCATCCCTGCCAGCAGGGACTCTCCAAGCACAGCAAACACTGGCAGCTCCCTCTGGCTGCCTTTCACCCCAAGGTGAGTGAGTGAGCTCCACTGAAGGTGTGAGGAAGGCAGAGACTTGGTGTCAATCACTTACACCAGGTGGTATCTCCCCTCTTGCTCCAAAAGTCCTCTGCAGAAATCCAGGGGAGATCCCTACCGGAGCACAGGGCAGCAGTCCTGGTGCTCTCCTGATCTCTGGTAACATTCCAAAGCTCTGGAAAACCATTAACCACATTCTCTGCTGTATCTGCTCCCAGCACAACCTTCTACCCCTTCTCACCCCAATAACATGGAATGTCAAACCCCAGAACAAGTGAATTTCAGCTGGAGCTGGATCCTCCCAAAACCACAGCCTTGTCTGCTCCTCACAGCACCACTGGCTGCTCTGGCAATTCCTGACAAACTCCAAAGCCTGGCTGATGTTCCTTTCTTTAGGAAATAAAAGCAAGTTTTAAGATGTGAGGTCAGCAGAGCTGTTGATGGGGACCTGAACCTGGAACTGCTTCCCAAAACACCCTCAGGAAAGAACAGACGTGGGCAGTCCCTGATCTCCTCCTTACCCACCTATTTCTCTCCTCCAAAGCGAAATTAATCTATTAATTACTGCAACTCTCCAGTTCCTGAGGCTACTGGGGATCAGCCTGCTGCATTAATCAGTCCTCCCAGTCGCTCTGCCAGGCTCAGGCCTGGCAGTGGCAGCCCAGGACAGCCCCAGGGGTTTGTGTCTCCATGGCAGATCCTGCTCCTCAGCACCAGGCACTGAGGACACAGAGCATTTTTGGGAACAAGCCTGGCAGTGCCACAGGACATTCCCAGCACGGATTTTTAGGGCTGGGGGAAGCACTCAATGGGGCAGCAGCTCCTTCTCCCTTGCTGCAGAATCCCCAAACCAACCCTCACTTCCCCCTGTTCATTCCCAACCTCCAAACCTCCCATTTCTTACCAACAAACCTCCCTCTGCCCATGCAACACCGAGCAGCAGAAACAGAAACTTCCATTCCCAGTTTCAAGACTTTTTTGGATCTGTTACAGCACCTAAAGCAAACATTTGGTGAAAGTTTGCCCCAAATCTTTCTGGTGTGAGAAGTCCAAATCCATCCTGGGCTCATGGCAGCAGGGGAGGGGGGATTCTGAGACCCTCAGTACCTGCAGAGCTGCCCCAGCCCTGGCCCAGCACAGGGAGGAGCTGGAGCTGCTGGAGGCTCCAGGGGGATCAGGGGGATGGAGCAGCTCTGCTGGGAGAGCTGGGAATGCTCACCTGGAGAGGAGAAGCTCCAGGGAGAGCTCAGAGCCATTCCAGGGCCTGAAGGGGCTCCAGGAGAGCTGGAGAGGGACTGGGGACAGGGGATGGAGGGACAGGACACAGGGAATGGCTTCTACTACCAGAGAGCAGGGATGGATGGGATACTGGGAATTAGGAATTGTTCTCTGTGAGGGTGGGCAGGCCCTGGCACAGGGTGCCCAGAGCAGCTCTGGATCCCTGGCAGTGCCCAAAGCCAGGCTGGACAATGGGGCTTAGAGCAGCCTGGGACACTGGAAGATGTCCCTGCCCGTGGCAGGACATGGAATGGGATGAGCTTTAAGGTCCCTGCAAACCACTCTGGGATTCCCTCACAGCCCTGACCCCAAAACCCAATTTTCCTCACGGACACAGCTCCTGCACAGCCCAACCTCGTCCGTGTGGCCTCTGCCCACAGCAGTCATTAGCACAGGGAGGTCACAGTGTCACACTCCAAGATATTTCCTTTCTGCCTGAACTTCAACCCCACTGAGCACCTCCAAGTGATAGGAGCTGACACCTGCAGATGCAGTGACCCAGAGCCTGGCAGGTGACACCCATGGCACCCTCACGTGGGACAGACAGGAGACATTCTGGCACCTCAGGTGCCCTGTCCTCCCTGAGCGCTGTGACACAAGCTGGGGACAGCCCCCAGGCCAGGCCAAAGTGCATTCCCAGCCTCTGGCTGCTCCATCCACCCAGAGTGGCCAATCACAGGACACAGGGCAGGTTCTCCCCCCCCAGGGACACAGCTGGGATCAGTGGGGACACTGGAGGGGCTGCAGGCAGCAGCTGGGAGCTCAGTCTGCAAACTCCAGGGGGAAAAAGACACACAAGGAGGTTAATTCCATGGGATTTTAACCTGTTTAGGATTGCCAGAGTAATGTTTGACCTGCAGGGAACCACAGAATGTCCTGAGCTGGAAGGGACCCACAGGGATCAAACCCGACCCCTGGCCCTGCACAGACACCCCAACAATCCCAGCCTGTCCAAACCCTCCTGGAGCTCTGGCAGCCCCAGGGCTGGGAGCATTCCCTGGGGAGCCTGGGCAGTGCCCAGCACCCTCTGGGGAAGAGCCTTTCCTGATCTCCAACCCAAACCCCCCTGGCCCAGCTCCAGCCCCTCCCTGGCTCCTGTCCCTGCTCACAGGCAGGGATCAGAGCTGTCTCCTCCCTTGGGATGAAACTGAAAGAGATTCTGACCTGAAATCAATGATTAAGACTCTGACGCACTCCAGTTTTAGCTGGCAAATGAGTAACCAATGAATCCACCTGCCAAGCACCAATTCCAAGCTGAGGATCACCCATGACCATGGATACACTCCAGTTTTGGAGCCCAGCTTCCCACCTAACATTTAATTATTGGTTTAGCCAGGTAAACAGGCCTGAGTGTCACCAACTGACCTCTCATTTGTGTTTGTCAGCTGGGCCACACAACACCACACAAAAACAAACCAGGAATTAAGGCTCATTAGTGTTTTCTGACCCAGACTGGCCTTTGAAGCCCTTCCCACCCTTACTCCTAACTCAGGCTTTACTCACGGCCTGGTTTCCATCTGTAACTCCCCATTCCACAGACATTCCAGGGCTCTAATTGGACACCAGGGAGGTGACAATGACCCAGAGGACCCACGGAGCTCTGCTGCACCCTGTGGCCCTGGGACAGGGGGCCCTGCCTGCCATGGTCACTCATGGGTGGCACATTCCCAAGGAGCTGCTCCGTGTCTGGGGCAGTCCTGATGGCACAAGAGCAAAACACAAACAGAGGCCACGCTGAACACCCAAACACCACCAGGATTTGTTCCACAGCTCCCTGACTGACCAAACCGAGCTGGCTTGGGTTTTTGGGGGTTTTCTTCAACCTAGTAAGATTTTCCTGGTGCCTGATTTGGGAGAGCTGCAAGAGAAAAATGAGGTGAATTTTAATTAGGAGGCCATGGGATCTCTGCTCAGCCCAGAGCTGCCTCTTGCTGACAAACCTTCCTTAAGGCCTTCAGCAGAAGTTCTCAGCCTCACCAAAAGCTAGAAACAAAAACCCCCAGAACTAAAAATCTGATGTATTTGCTTTCCCAAGGAACACCCTGTGGGTGGAATATTAAAAAATTACATGCTAGGACACAGATAATGTATCCCATAAAACCTACCATGGATCTCCTGCTGCATCTCTACCATTCCCTCATGTGCTGAAGGGTCTAAAAAAATTAAATAACTCAGGCATCCAACAGTGGGAAGTATCAGCATCACAGAATCCTAGAATGGTTTGGGTTGGAAGGGACCTTAAAGCTCCCCCAGTGCCACCCCTGCCATGGGCAGGGACACCTTCCACTGTCCCCAATGTCCAGCCTGGCCTTGGGCACTGCCAGGGATCCAGAGGCAGCCACAGCTGCTCTGGGCACCCTGTGCCAGGGAACAATTCCTGCCCAATATCCCAGCTAACCCTGCCCATTCCCTGTGTCCTGTCACAGCAGGATGTGTTTGAGCTGCTCCCTGGTGTCTCTGCTCTGCTGCAGCCTACTCCTGAGCACCAACCAGGACTGCCAAACCCTGTTCCTGTATGCTGGGATCCACCTCGTGCTGCCTTGCATGGAAGAAAATCACAGAGTCAGGGAATGCCCTGAGCTGGAAGGGACCCACAGGGATCAAATCCAAGCCCTGGCCCTGCACAGGCACCCCAACAATCCCAGCCTGTCCAAGCCCTCCTGGAGCTCTGGCAGCCCCAGGGCTGGGAGCATTCCCTGGGGAGCCTGGGCAGTGCCCAGCACCCTCTGGAGAAGAGCCTTTCCTGATCTCCAACCCAAACCCCCCTGGCCCAGCTCCAGCCCTTCCCTGGCTCCTGTCCCTGCTCACAGGGAGGGATCAGAGCTGTCCCTCAGGAGGAGCTGCAGCTGCTGCTGGTGCTACAGCAGAGCCTCCTCCTGCCCTCGCTGCTCTGTGCCCACCTGCTGCCTCCTGTGGCTGTGACTTTGGGACACCTGAACGTCCCCAGCTGCAGCAGCATCCATCAGAACCACAAGAACCACGGGACAAGGGGAGGTTGAGCTCTCCTGTGACCCATCCTGTCAGCATCCACTTCCTGCCGGCACCACCAGCAGCTCCAGGGCTCCTTCCTGCCAGGCACAGAGTGAGATCCCCTTCCTGACCCTCAGGGATGGCCCAGGGCAGCTCCTGCCCCTCTCCCAGCCTGCACAGGCACTTGCTTCCCACACCCCTCCAACTGCTCCTCAGGCATACAGAGCCTAACAACTGCAACAGCAGCTGCTCCTCCTGCCAGGCCTACAGGAGCAGCTGAGGGAGCTGGGAAGGGGCTCAGCCTGGAGAAAAGGAGGCTCAGGGGGGCCCTTGTGGCTCTGCACAACTCCTGACAGGAGGGGACAGCCGGGGGGATCAGGCTCTGCTCCCAGAACAGGGACAGGAGGAGAGGGAACGGCCTCAGGCTGGACACGAGGAGGAATTTCTGCATGGAAAGGGTGCTCAGGCCTTGGCAGAGGCTGCCCAGGGAGGTTTGGGGTTCCCATCTCTGGAGGTGTCCAAGGAAGGCCTGGAGCTGGCACTCAGTGCTCTGGGCTGGGGACAAGGTGAGGACTGGGCACAGGGAGGACTCAATGGTCCTGGAGGGCTTTTCCTACCCCAACGATTGTGTGATTCCCCAGGGAATCTCCCCGTTTTCCCTGCTCACCAGCACAAGCACCCCTGAGGTTACGAGCACAGCAGTTTGGACTGGAAATGGGTGTGAGAAAGGACAAGTGACAGGGATTTCTCCTTCTAAGGAAAACCACCTGGGAGGTACCATCAGGAAGGACAAACTGGGAGGACGCTCCATGGCAGGATTGGAGCATCAGGACCATTTTAAACCATTACTTAAGGCCACAGTCATGGGCTCCCGAGGCTCCAGCCGTGTCCCTTCATGGAGCGCAGGAATTATCTCCGAGCCGGGCACGAGGGGCGGCCGAGCGGCTGCGCTGCCAGCCTGGCACCGGCCCCTCTCGGGCATTCAATTACAGGCTCTATTTTGCTCCCCTGGCTCTGGCCAGGTGTAACCCAATCCCTTGCCCACAGTGGCGTCCAGGCTCCTCGCCGAGGCCCCGTCCGGAGGTCCCGCTGCCCTCTGATCCCCCCGACCCCGAGGAACTCGCCACAAGCAGAGTTTGCCCGGCGGAGTTTCCCCTCGCTGCGAGCAGCGCGCCCGCCCACACTGCTGCTGAGGCAGGGCTGATCTGCGAGCACAGCACTCGCAGCCCTCGGGGTCCCCGAGCGTGACACACACGGTGCCCATCCAGCCCCGGAGCCGCTGCTGAAGCGGGGCCGAGCCCCAGGGGCCGGGCTGGGACTCTCCCCGTTCTGCGCGAGTGACGGAGCACGTTCCGATCGGGGGGAAAGGCCTTCGGGTGTGCGCCCGCTGCCCCCAGAGCCCGCCAGGGTCACCGCCATGCCGGGCTCGCACATTTTGGCTCTGCTCGCCCCTCGTGCTCCACCCCCCCGGCCAGCGGAGCTTCCCGCGGGGCTGGGCCGCGACCCCGCCGAGCCCCCGCGGCCGCAGCCCCGCCGCGCCGAGGGGGGTTTGGACACCGAGGAGCACACGGGGGGCCGGAGGACGGGCAGGGAGCCGCTCCGAGGAGGGACCTAAAGCGGGACCGAAGAACCGGCGAGCAGCGGGGCTGGGGGCGATCCGCAGTCCCCCGCGCCGAGCGAGGCCGCGGTCTCTTTAAGAGGCCTAGCAGCGCCGCGGGGCCGCCGCGCCGCCGGACGCGTCCCGACGCCTCCTCAAGCAGCGCCACGCTGCCTGCCCGCGCCCCCCCGGCGCCCCGGGCCCGCCATGCCGGCCCGCGCCGCCGCCCTCACCCCGCTGTCGGCCGCCTCCTCCCAGCTCTCCGCGACCTCCTCATCTTCCATTTTAATTCCCGTCCGCCGCCGGGCCCGCGCGCCCGCGCATGCGCGCGCCGCCCGCCGGCCCGCGCCCGGCAACGCACGCGCAGCGCGCGGAAAGGGCGGGAAGCGGCGGAGGGGCGGGGCCCCACAGCGCCCCCTGGCGGCCCGGAGGACCCGGCTCAGGGCGGGGCTTTGAGGCGTTTTCCTTTAATTTTTGTGTTTTCCTTAAATTTTGAGGTGTTTTCCCTCAGTTTGGGCGTGATTTCCTTTTGAGATATTTTCTCTTAATTTTGGTGTGTTTTCCCACAATTTTGAGGAGTTTTCCCTTAATTTTGATGTGTTTTTCCTTGATTTTGGTGTGCTTTCCACAATTTTGAGGAGTTTTCCCTTAATTTTGATGTGTTTTTCCTTGATTTTGGTGTGCTTTCTCTTAATGTTCAGGCATTTTTGTTTGTTTTTCTATAGTTTTGTTTTCCCTTAAATTTTCGAGTCTTTTCTCTTAGTTTTAGGGTGTTTTCTCTTAATTTTGAGGCGTTTTCACCTAATTTTGTGTTATTGGACAAATCTCTCTCCAAATTTAAGTTATTTCAGCCACCAATCCAGCCTCTGGTCCCTCCTGCAGATATCCAGGTGTCCGTGTGTCCTTCCAGCCAATTCGTGCCTCTTCATTTAAGCCTAAAGCTGCTCTTATGGAGCACAAGGATCCGCTCCAGCCTTCAGAAACATCCAAAATTCCCCAAGTCCCCATAATTTCTTAAACCTTTCTCATTTATATCCAAAATATTCACCACTCCAATGTTCTCCTTTGAGAGATTGGGATTTGCATTTCTTTTTCATCCCTCAAAAATTAACTGCCCCTTCAGCACCCTAAAAACCCCACGATTTTCACACAGGGAGTTCGAGAACCTGCCCTTAAATCCTGAACTTTTCCCCAGATTCCCACCCAAGAGCCAGAGTTTGCCAGCAGATGGCGACTGGACTCCTAAAAACATCTCCAGCTAAAACAAATCCCGATCCCTGCGGTCTGCCCTTGAATCTGAGCCTCTCCCCTGCCAAGCCCAAAATTTGGGCAGGGGACCTCCGGACGCCCCACAAGTGGATTTTGGGGGGCTGTTTATCCAAGGTGGAACTGTTGGAGGGGGTTTGGGGGTTGTGCAGTGCTCCATGGGCATTAAATCCTTGGATTTCAGCTCCTTTGGGTGGGATTTGGCGTTTCCCCTCCAGAAGTTGCAGCAGCCTGGGGCTGTTCCTGCCCGTGCTCTGGGGTTCTTCCAGAAGCAACAGGAGCTGAGTTTTCCAGCAGGCAGAGCCTGGCATGGTTGGCTCCATCCTTTCCAGCATTCCAGCGGCGTTCCCTGGGACGTTTCCTTCCATCCTGCTGTAAAAAATCCCCCTCCCAGCCATGTCTGACCCTGAGCACCCCAAAAAATCAGGTGGGATCCGTTGGAAATGAGGCATTGATGGCGGTGTCACACCCCAGGGGAGCTCAACTGCTGGGGGACAAACCCCAGATGTGTCCCTGGGTTATCCCAGTCCTGCACAGAGCACCTGGGACACATCCCATGGCTTCTCCCGGGTTATCCCAGCCCTGCACATGGCACCTGGGACATCCCATGGCTCCTCCCAGGTTATCCCAGTCCTGGGACATCCTACAGCTCCTCCTGGGTTATCCCAGCCCTGCACAGGCCACATGGGACACCTCCTATGGCTCCTCCTGGGTTATTCCTGCCCTGCACATGGCACCTGGGACATCCCATGGCTCATCCTGGGTTATTCCACAGAGTACCTGGGTCACATCCCACAGCTCCTCCCGGGTCATCCCTGCCCTGCACAAAGCACCTGGGACATCCATGGCTCCTCCCAGATTATTCCAGCCTTACACAAGGCACCTGGGACATGCCATGGCTCCTCCCCAGTTATCCCACAGAGTGCCTGGGTCACATCCCACAGCTCATCCCGGGTTATCCCAGCCCAGCACCGGCTCCTGGCCGTGGATCCCGGCTCTCCCTGAGGCTCCTGGAGCCCGCCCTCGGGCAGGGCGCGGGCCCAGGATGCTGAGCGGGCTCCTCCGTGCGGGATGCGGGTCTGTGGGACAGACAGCGTGGCAGTGATCACCTCTTCCCCGGAGAATAATGTCCCCACACAACCCGCCACCGGGATCTGATGGTGAAACACAGCCCTGCACAGGGCTGCTTCCCACTGGAATGGGCTCCGCTCCCTCCCTTCCTCACTTCCATAGGAAGAGAGGCACCACAGCCCTGCGGGCACAGGGCCCATCCCGCCTCCCTGCCGCGCCCTCAGGCGCTCCGGGTCTCTGAGGGTACACCGGGACATGGCGGGGCTGCAGCAGGCGCTGAGGGGCGCCCCTGCGGGCGGAGCAGGGCCCCGTGCCCCAGCTGCGCCTCACGGGGCTGTGGATGAGGGTGGGAAACCGGGAGGGAACGGGACAAGGAACGGGACCCGCCCTGGCACCTCCGCCTCAGCGCCGACCTCCCCAACATGGCGGCCTCGCCCGCCCGCCTCGCCCAACATGGCGCTGGGACCGTCCCAACATGGCGGCGGGACCATCCAAACATGGCGGCCCCGTGCTGCGCCGCGAAGCGAAGACTTGACCTTCCCATCATGGCGCCACCATAACACCACCCCCCATGCCCGCCCCATCAGCACGTGATCCCAGGGAGGCGGTCCTGCGCCTGCGCAGTGCGCGGCCGGCGCGGCCGGGGTAGCGGCGGGAGGGCGGGGAGGGAAGATGGCGGCGCCGGTCGGAGCCGTCACCGGGGCGACGCAGCGGCCCCGCCGCCCGCAGCCCTGAGGGCCCGGCCCGGCTCGGCCCGGCCCGGCCCGGCCCGGCGGCAGGTGAGAGCGGCCCCGCGGTGCGGCTTCCCCGGGCGGGACCCTTCCCTGGGGAGCGGGGCGGCGGGACGGGCCCCTCGGGGTGGGACAGGCCTGGTGTGGAGGGGGCCACATTGGAGGGTGGAGGGTGTGGGGAGCCCCTGTGCCAGCCTCTCACAGCGTTTTGGGGGTCGCTGCGGAGGGCAGAGCCCACGGGTGGGTGTAGCCCCTTCTGGGAGGGGGAAGCCCCTTCCCAGCTCCGGGGTGAGAGGGGAAGGCGGCCCCGGGGGCTCCCTTAGGGCGGAGAGAAAGCAAAGCTTGCCCCTAAAAAAGCCGCGTTGCTCCCTAAAAAACCCATGTTGCCCCCTGAAAGCCGAGTTTCCTTCCCAAAAAGCCAAGCTTCCCCCCAGAAAGCGATGTTTTTTCCCCAATATGCCATATGTTTCCTTCCCTAAGATACATGTTTCTCTCCATAAAAGACATTTCCCCCAAAACCTCGCGTTTCCCCAGAAAAAGCCATTTGTTCTCCGTAAAAGCCACGATTCCCTAGAAAACCTCGTGTTTTCCCCAAAAAGACACGTTTCTTTCCTAAGATCTCTATTTTCCTCCTGAAAAGCCATGTCTTCCCTTAAATGCCCTGTTTGCCCCCTAAAAGCCATATTTGCCCCCCAAATTCTTCCCGCAAAAAAAAACCATATCACCCCCCCCTAAAAAAAAGAAAGAAAAAGCGCCCCATTTTCTCCCTAAAAGCCCTGTTTCCCCAAAATTAAGTGCTGGCACAGGGCAGTGCCAAGGCACAGGCTGGCAGTGTCGGCGGTAGGGGGAAATGGCATTTTTTGGGGGGAAATACGGCTTTTAGGGGGAGAACATGGCTCTTCTGGGAGGAAATACCTTTTTAGGGAGGGAAATACGGCTTTTGGGGGTAAGTATGGTTTTTAGGGGGGATCAGGGGCTCTTTGAAGGGCTGACATGTCTCTAGGGGATGTCCCCAGAACCTCAGCTCGCCTTGGGTTGGTGTGAAAACAAAGGTGAGGCTCAGTCCCCGCTTGCTCTCGGCGTGGAGCCGCCTCTCCCCTCGCTCCGCGGCCGGGTTTGTGTCCCTGCCCCGGCTTGGGGACGGGATCGCGGTCTGGGAGCAGCCGAGGTGCCCAGCCCGGGGCTTTGGGGTGTCCTTTGGGGTGTCGCTGTCTCCGCTCGGGGCTTTGGGAACGTGGTTCGGATTGATTTGGGCTGCTGTTCTTGTCACGGCGGGGCTGGGCTGGGCTGAGCAGCGCTGCAGGGCTCGGCAGGAGCGATGCATTATCTCATCCTGCCCAGCCTCTCTCGGCTTTTCCAGTCGCCTTTCCCACTCACCGGGGCCGGGCATCTCTCAGGAGGAGCGGGAGCAGGGCTGGGGTGTCTCGCTGTTAATGACCCGAACTCCAGGGAATGCTCGGAGAGGAACAAAAGGGGAGTCGAGAATGGGAGATAACCCCGGGATCGCCGGGAATGTCGTTTGTGCTCGGCTGGCTTTAATCATCCCTGGGAGCCGGCTCGGGTCAGCAGCTGGAACTGTTCCCCGTGGCTGGAAGGGACGGGAATTGCGGTGAATTCCCGTGGAGGAGCTGCTGACCTCAATCCGTGCCCTGGGTGGGAAGGGGCCTTTCCCCACCTGTCCTTTCCCGGGGAAGCCGTGGCTCGGGGGCGGTGCCGCGGTGTCCTGACAAAGTGCTTTATATCGCGACATAGCCTCGCAGCCTGGGCTTGGCCTGTCTGGAGAGCAAGTGCCAGAGTGGGAGGTTTCCTCATTCCCACAGCCCTGGGTGTTCCCACCACCATCTCTCCTTCCTTTTCCTTGTGCTGATGCCACAGAAAGGCTGAAAACCGGGATTTTTCCCTCAGGTTGTGTCCATCCCCTGGGCTTGTTGTTTCCTTGGTGTCACAAGTAAAGAAGAGAGCAAAATCTTGGGCAGAATTCCATCTGTTTCATAAAATCCAGAAGGGTTTGGGTTGGAAGGGCCTTGCAGACCATCCCTGCCACAGGCAGGGGCACCTTCCCCTCTCCCAGGTCTCTCCAGGCCCTGTCCAGCCTGGACACTTTTCCAGGGCAGGGTGGTGCCTGTCTGGTGTTGTTCCATGGTGTTGGACTCGGTGCTGTTCTCCTGGAGCTGTGTGTGGGGCGGTGGCAGAGCCACATCCCGTGGTTGTTTTGGCATGGCAGGGATGTTTGTGTGTGTTTTTCCTGCTGTGCTCCCCGGAGTGTTCCCTGACAGGTGACTCCACCCAGGGCAGCACCAGCATTGCTTTTCCAGGGTGGCAGGTGAAGCTCTTGGGTTCAGAAAGACTCCAGACAGTTTTGCCATTTTCTCTCGTGGGTTTTTGCAGGCGGAGTGTACGATTTTCAATTTTAATTGGAGTTTACTCCAGCCTTTATTCCCTGGACTCGGTTTTTCCCTGCATTTGGCTGTGGGAGCAGCCCCTGAGGGAAGCTCACCTGCAGGACACGTGCTCCTGCCCTGCCTGGGCTTGGAATGAAGGTGGGGTTGGTTTATTCCCACTGCTGAACGTGGGTGACCTGGGATTTGGGCATTCCAGTCACTGCATCAGGCACCTTCTGCAGAGGTGTTTGCTGCCTGGGAGAGCTGGGATGTGCTCCTCATCCTGTCCTTGATCCCAGGAAATGGAATGCATACAGTCTGCACGTCTGCCAGGAGTGACAGGTTTGGAGTGGGAGCTCGGGGATGGTGTGGCTGTGCATTCCCAGTTTGGGGATGGTGTGGCTGTGCATTCCCAGTTCAGGGATGGTGTGGCTGTGCATTCCCAGTTCAGGGATGGTGTGGCTGTGCATTCCCAGTTCAGGGATGGTGTGGCTGTGCATTCCCAGCTCGGGGATGGTGTGGCTGTGCATTCCCAGCTCGGGGATGGTGTGGCTGTGCATTCCCAGCTCAGGGATGCTCTGGCTGTGCATTCCCAGTTCAGGGATGCTCTGGCTGTGCATTCCCAGCTCGGGGATGGTGTGGCTGTGCATTCCCAGTTCAGGGATGCTCTGGCTGTGCATTCCCAGTTCAGGGATGTTCTGGCTGTGCATTCCCAGCTCGGGGATGGTGTGGCTGTGCATTCCCAGTTTGGGGATGGTGTGGCTGTGCATTCCCAGTTTGGGGATGGTGTGGCTGTGCATTCCCAGCTCGGGGATGGTGTGGCTGTGCATTCCCAGTTCAGGGATGGTGTGGCTGTGCATTCCCAGTTCAGGGATGCTCTGGCTGTGCATTCCCAGTTCAGGGATGCTCTGGCTGTGCATTCCCAGCTCAGGGATGCTCTGGCTGTGCATTCCCAGTTCAGGGATGGTGTGGCTGTGCATTCCCAGCTCAGGGATGCTCTGGCTGTGCATTCCCAGTTCAGGGATGCTCTGGCTGTGCATTCCCAGCTCAGGGATGGTGTGGCTGTGCATTCCCAGCTCGGGGATGCTCTGGCTGTGCATTCCCAGTTCAGGGATGGTGTGGCTGTGCATTCCCAGTTTGGGGATGGTGTGGCTGTGCATTCCCAGTTCAGGGATGGTCTAGCTGTGCATTCCCAGCTCGGGGATGGTGTGGCTGTGCATTCCCAGCTCGGGGATGCTCTGGCTGTGCATTCCCAGATCCATGGAGTTGTGTTCCCAGGGCTTCAGGAGGCGCTGGGTTTGGGCACAGCCCGCTTCCATCCCAGCCACTTCCACAGGATGTGAGCGAGGGCTGCTGGAAGAGGCTTCCCACTCTCTGTGTAAACAGAGCTGCGCCTCCAAGGGAAGCGATTTTTCCCTGTGTGTTCCGACAGGGCAGGCTTTGTTGGAAAACATCCAGTCAGGATTTTCCTAAGGCTGGAGGTGGGTAAGCTTCAGGCTCTGACTCGGGAAAGGCAGCATCACCTGGAGACGGCTGTGAGGGCTCAGGAAAGGTGTTGGAGCTGGAGGCAGGCTCGGGTTTGGCCCAAATCCAGATAAAAGCTGGGAAGAGGCCTCTGGGAAGTGCTGGTGTTTATCAAGGTAGGGGCTCCCTCCCAAGCGTGTTTCCCGCCGACATCTCTGGGCTGTCCCCAGCAGCATCCAGGCTGTGCTGCCAGGAGCAGCCAGCACAGCTTGTGATGGAGTTGGGAAATCCAGGTCAGAATTCCTTTTGAACTCGCCTGCGTTGCTGGATCAAAGCAAAGCAGGGGTGACACATCCACGTGAAAAACGTGGCTCGTGTCGAGCAACCTGCAGGAATCAGGGCTCTTCCTGTCAGGAATTTGCTGTTTCAGGAGCTGCTCTGGACTGTGTTCTCTCCCCCATTTCTATGGCAATCTTTAAATATTTATCTTTGCTTGCTGAACTCCCACTGCAATATCCGTGACTGAGAATCCTCGTTTTCCCCCCATGGGAAGCGTGGATGCAGCTCAGGCACCAGCAATTGGCAATTCCAATGCACTGCATCTCTTCCTGGGTTCCAGACTCCTTTGGAAGCATTTCCCTGCCTCATTTTGTCTTGTACCTGTGCCAGTTTTATCATAATTTGGGGTTTTGGAGGCTTAAGGTAAGTTGGCAGAGCTGCTTTTATTTATTTGGAACTTCTCTTTCCAGGCCAGGTTGGATGGGGCTTGGAGCAAATCTAGAAGGTGTCCTTATCCATGGCAGGGAATGGGATGAGCTTTAAGGTCCTTTCTAACCTGAACCATTCCACGATTTTGACTCCCATTAGGTTTCAGTGGGTGGGCAGAAGATCATCTCTGGTTTGAGGAGTGATTTAGGGTTTTCTGGGTGAAAAGATCTCTGGTTTGAGGAGTGATTTGGGGTTTTCTGGATGAAAAGCAGCTCAGAAATGTCAGAATCTTGCTGTAAAGTCGGGGTGGCTGTGGGAAGAACTGTCCATCCCCAAATTTCTCACATCAGGGAACCTGGGACACGGATTAACCATTCCAGCTGGGTTTGTGTCACTCTGGAGAGCCTGCAGTATGATTTATTTGTGCTTTAAAAGAGACTCATGAACCCTTTGGGTGCCGTTATCCTCACGCTGAGCTTCCGGGGAAGGGGCTGGCCCTGGGAATCGCTGCCTTTTCTTGTCCCTGGAGCTGGATGCACACCAGCTGCCCAGAACACCTGGAAGGAGAGAACCCTTCCAGGTGTGAGAACCCTTCAGATGCAGCTCCCTCTGAAGCAGCAGCCCTGTGGAATTCCTGCCTTCAGTTCCTCTGAGCCACCTTTAATCCGTGCTGCTCTTCCCAGAGCTGCTCTTGGGCCGGGCGTTTCCTTTCCCAGTCCTAGCAGCTGCTGGGAATTCCTGAAAGCTCCCAGACTTTTGGGTTTTTGCAGACACAGACTCCTGGGGTCTCAGGAGGGGCACAGGAGATGATGTAGCCTGCTCTGAGCAGGACTTCTGGATGCTTTGAGATCCCAGGGTTCCACACTGTGGATTTGCCCCATTCTCCTGCTCGAGTGGTGCTGGTTAATGATGATTGTTGTGGTGACAGGATGGTAACAAAGGGACATCTTGGGGAGCTCATTTTGTCATTGAATGGTAGAGATGAACTTGAAATCTACACAATTTCCCTGAATTTTTGTTTGCTCGTTAACATAATATGGATCTGAGTGCGCTTTTTTGTTGTTTCTTTCTTAGTATTTGATATTTAAGCCTCCCTAAACACCCAGGCTTGAGGCATGGCACAAAGGATGGAAGGATGGCTCCTGCTTTCCTCATCCCCAGTATCCAGTGCTTCTGCTTCTCCATGCATTTCCTTTCCTGTTAGCTGAGGAATAAGAAAATCCTGTACTGAACAAGAACAAATGCTCTTATTTATTCTGCTCAAATCAGTGGAAACTGCAGCAAATCCTCCTCCAGCCCATTGGGTGGGTCAGACTCATGAAATGTGTTCCAAATGGAATCCCTGGGTTGTATTTTCCAGTCCTGGCTCAGCTGTGGTTGGGGTTTGCCTGGTGGTTGGTGGATGCTGTTCCCAGCCCCTCACACCTCTCTGTGCTGAGATTCCCTGTGCATTTAGTGCCATTTCTCCCTCCTTTCAGGCCAGGGCTCCAAGGGCATGCAGAGCAATCCTTCCAGTTCTGTAATAACAGGGTTGCACTGCCACCAGCGTGGGGCTGGTCTGCACCTCAGATCCATCCCTTCCCACCTGCTTTACCCCCTCGGAGATTTCAGACAATCCTCTGTTGCTCATTGCCTGCTGTTTGCTGGGAACTGGTTGGGATTTTCCCCCACTGAGGTGCTGGTTTGGGGAGGAGATGTGGAGGGGCAGCTCTGATCCCTCCCTGTGAGCAGGGACAGGAGCCAGGGAAGGGCTGGAGCTGGGCCAGGGGGGTTTGGGTTGGAGATCAGGAAAGGCTCTTCCCCAGAGGGTGCTGGGCACTGCCCAGGCTCCCCAGGGAATGCTCCCAGCCCTGGGGCTGCCAGAGCTCCAGGAGGGTTTGGACAGGCTGGGATTGTTGGGGTGTCTGTGCAGGGCCAGGGGTCGGGTTTGATCCCTGTGGGTCCCTTGCAGCTCAGGGCACTCCATGGTTCTGTGCAGTGTCTGCAGGAGTGCAGCTCCAGGAGAGCAGCTCCCAGCTCCACGGACAGGGAATCCCAGGGATGCTGTCTGGCTGCAAAGCACCAAGCTCAGCCTGGCTCCCTGGGGTTCTCAGCAAGGAATTGGGATGCCTCAAGGTCAGTCCTGTGGTGGTGTTTCCCTCTTTCCCAGCCTTTTTTTTTTTCCCAGCACTGCCCTTTGCCTACACCAACATCTCACCATGGACCTTTAGGCTTGTAGGTTCTTCTCTCCATCCCTATTGCACAGCACAGTGAGGGCTCCAGAGGCTGAAATTGCAGAGGCTGCTGGGTGTCTGCCCTCCCTAATTCACATTTTCTGCTAAAAAAGCCCAGCCATGAATTCCAACACCTTTGGATTGCACACACTCCAGCACCTCCATGGGGCTCAAGGACACACTGTTTGCTTTTCAGGAATATCACACTTCTCATCACCTTTTTAGGTTTTGATTAGGGCAGCAAAGAATTGTGGAATGGTTTGGGTTGGGAGGGACCTTAAAGCCCACCCAGTCCCACCCTGCCATGGCAGGGACACCTCCCACTGTCCCAGGCTGCTCCAGGTCCTGTCCAGCCTGGCCCTGGGCACTGCCAGGGATCCAGGGGCAGCCCCAGCTGCTCTGGGCACCCTGTGCCAGGGCCTGCCCACCCTCACAGGGAAAGATTCCTTCCCCATATCCCATCTGAACCTCCTCTCTCTCAGTGGAAGCCATTCCCCCTTGTCCTGGCACCCCAGGCTCTGTAAAAAGTCCCCTCCCATGTTTCTTGGCAGCTCCCTTCTGTTGCCACTGTCTGCACAGCCCTCTGAGCTCTGGAGAGGCAGCAGCTCAGCACAGGGAGCTGCAAACCTCTGCTCCCTGGATCCCTGTGCTGCAGAGGCTTTGTTAACCCCAGTTTCTTGTGGCTTTTGTTCCTTTACCTGCAAAATGGGGTTAACAATGGAATGTGGAAAGCTGGAATGTTGGAGGCATCATTTCAGGTTGTGTCTCTGTGGTCAGACCAGGTGTCTGTCTGTGCTGGAAACTCCTTTTGTTCCACCTGAGAGAGGGAAAATACCTTCCTTATTGTTTTGCTGTGTTTAGCAAACAGCTCTGCCTTTAAAGCCCCTCGATGTGATCCAGCCCTGCTTCAGGGATGGTTCATCCCTGCCTGGGAGCTTCCATCAAAGGCCTCACCTGGGGAATGGCAGGGCTGGGCATGAAGGGGAGCACAGACAGGTTTGGTGTGAGGCACAGCCAGTGGGCATCCCAAAAGCACCCTTTGGGTGTGTGTGACACACTGCTGTGTCCTGGGAGGGCAGTTTGGGGTGCTCATCCCTGGTCATGTCCATGTGGAGGTGGTGGTGATGTCCTGGTGTCCTGCTTGCTAACAAAAACATTGCATCAGCGCCGCTGCCAAGTCAGCAGAGTGTCTGAAAGCCCTGGGCATCGATTACAATCAAACCTTGGCCAGCCAGGCTGCAATAAAATGGGTTTTTCACAGTGTATCTTTCTCTTTTTATGGCTTGAAAGTCAGTAGCCTTGAGCTCATCTTTGCTTTGGGTGCAAGGTCTGGGGGCTGTTTGTGACTGATGTGTTTTTGTGGGGAGAGGAAGATTGTGGTTGGTGAAGAATAAGTTTGTTTATTGCAAAAATAAAATTGTTACACCCCTCAGCTCCTCCTTTGCCACTCCCCGAGGCTGGACAGGAGCCAGGTGTGCCCAGGTGAGCAAGAGGCCAATGGCCCCTGGCTGGTCCCAGGATGTGGCACTTGGGGACGTGGTTTAGTGGGGACATGGTGGTGCTGGGGGAACAATGGATTTGGTGATTGTGTAGGGTTTTTCCAGCCTTACCAATTCCATGATCCTGTGATGGATGTGTGAGTGCTGCCATGACCATGTCATGATGGAGAACCAGAGGCTGGAGCATGAACACCCACAGCAGGAAAACCCTGACCTTGACCTGGCTGTGCTTGGCTTCATTTTCCTGAAACTCCATCCTTCGTTCCCACTGCACAACATCCAACCTGAGTTTTCAGCACTGTTGGACCCCACAATCCTGCCTGATTGTCCCACCAGGGATTTCCTGGCTTGTGTGGACAGCACTGCAGTGAGGTGTGAATCCTGGGTGTTCCCAGCTTCTGGAAGTGCTGGTGGTTTCTGAAGGGACTCCTGTGTCCAGCCCTCGATGGATTTTTGGAAGCAAAGCTTACTTTGCTTTCCCTCTCACTGATTCCTGATCCTGCTGCTCCCTCTCCCTGGTTCAACAGGAGCAGGCAGGCCTCAAGGATCCTGCTCTAGGATCCAGTAGGTTCAGGTGGGATATTGGGATAAATCCTTCCCTGGGAATGTGGGCATTCACAGGGTGCCCCTGGATCCCTGGCAGTGCCCAAGGCCAGGCTGGACATTGGGGCTTGGAGCCACCTGGGACAGTGGGAGATGTCCCTGCCTGTGGAACAAGATGAGCTTTAAGGTCCCTCCCAGCCCAAACCATTCCATAATTCCACAATCCTCAGTGCCCCCAAGTTCCCTAAGACTGGAAAGGGACTGGGAGCATCCTCAGCAAAGGCAAGAGAGCTCCAAATCCCAGAGACAGAGGAGGAAGAGGCCTGACACCCCCATCCTGAGCAGTGCAGGGTAGGAAATGCCATTTTCCTGCTCCCCAGCTGCCTGGGGGCTGCAGGAGCTGCAGGAGATGGATGAGCTCCGGGGCTCTCCCAGCCAAGGAAGCTCCAGCACTCACCTTTCCTGCAGGACACCTGGGGACCATGGGGACCATGGCTTCCCTGGGAATGGTGCTGGGAGACACCCTGGGCATCCCCCACTGCTGCTCTGCAGAGAATGCACTTTAATAAAATAGTCCCACAGGCCCCTAATGCAGCCCATCAGGAATGAAGGCATCCAGGATGTTTGGGTGTTTTGTTAACAAACCCTTTGCTGAGATATCTCCCTTTTTTCATTTGGTTATTCTGCCTGGGCAGTTGGAACTGGGCATTGGGCTGGATGGAAACCCAGAACTTGCAGGAGTTTTTTCAGGCTGGTTTTTCAGGTGAGCAGAAGTGGGCTGGATTTAGGTCGGTGGCTGTGTTTTTCTCTTGCTTCCATTATAAATTTCCCTTCATTTGTGCAGATGAACCAGTTTTGGTGACTTTGGGAGGTGTCAGGGGTTGTAGGACTCAGGGAATGCTGTGGCATTCTCACAGGCTGTTCTCCAGACAATTCTCCACAGCTTTCCAAGAGCTTGTCCAGGAGTTCCTGTGCTCTCCTGGTGAAGGGAGGGGTGACAGCAATTCCCAGGATCTCCCACTGTGGCTTTGCTCATCGTTCCTGATCGGGAATTCTTGCCAGTAAATCATCCTGAGCAGGTTTGAATAAATGTTTTTATCCTGTAAAGTTCATCCTCCTACAGCAGATATTGCACCAGGAGGAGCAGCTGCCCTTTTCCCTGGAAAAACCTCCATTTTCCAGCCTCAGAGGCTTCTGTTTGCTTGCTTAGGGGTTATTCCGGGTTTTGGGGCTTGCAGGGAGTTCGGTTTGCAGATGGAACAGAATTTGTTTGCTGGGAAAAGCCGAGGTGATAATTGGAATTCAGGGCTTGGCGGGGGCCGGCAGAGGGAGTGTGTGAGCCCGAAATCCTCCTCATTTCCTACTAAATTTAGGGGATTTCGGGAGCACGGGAAAAGGGAGCAGCCGATTATTGCACCCGAGGAGCTCCTCTTGTGATGCCAGGGCTTGGCAAGGCAGATTTTGGCAGGTTTGAAACAAATCCAACTCTTTCAAGGGTAATCATATTGTCCAAAACCATGGAAATTCTCCAAATCCATGCATCCATAACAAGTGGAAGGGTTGGTGGATGGTGGAGATTTTGGCTTTTTTCATGGTTTTCTGCAGGGATATTTAAGGGTTGTCTTTTTTGGTGTGGGAAGGCAAATATGGAACTCCCAGGAATTGTGTTTTCAGACTTGTTTTTCATGTGAGCAAAACCAGGCTGGATTTTGGGTCAGTTGAAGTGTTTTCCTCATGCTTTCATTATAAATGTCCTGCATATTACTTCATATTAATTAATATTTTATTACACTTTGGAGCCATTTATGAAGTTTTATAATAATAATAACAATAATAATGATGATTTCCTATGTACACCTCAAGTGTGGTGTCATTAAACTCTGCTTCCCCTTTTTCTGTGAACCCCACACCAAAAAGTCCCTCAAACCTCAGCTCCCAGGTTTGTATTCCTCCAATAAATCCAGGATAAGCCCCCACATTTTCATTCTGGGTTTCAATGCATTCATTTTGTGGGAAAACAGATTCAGCAGGATTTATTTGTAGGTTGCTGTGCTGTTTGTGCAATAAATCCTGCTGTGTAATGTCACACTGCTGCTTATTTTTGAACTGAAACCTTGGGAAAAAAAATGAGCAGGAAACTGGAATAGCCAAGGATCAGCTCATCACTGGGCTGGGAGGAATTCCTGGGATTTTGGTACCTTTTTATTACAGAAATATCAACCAAAATTCAGCTGCAGTGGTGCAGTTCCAGGACAATGGGCAGCAGTAAAAATGCTGTAATTTGGATTTTTTTTCTGAAGTCTCTAAACCCACAGTTCTAACAGGCAAAACCATCACAGGGGGGTTGTGCTGACAGAGAAATGGTGGAATTTTCAGCCTTGCAGATGGAATTTAGGAATCCTTTCTTTTCCTGGGTGACTTGTATGAAAGAAAAAACAATTTTGTGTTGAGAAAAAAAAAGGGAGAAGCAGTTCTTCAAAGAACCCTTGGAAGTGCCTGTTGTGCAGGAATAAGGAACATCCATGGTGCTGGTGTTCCCGAGGTCTCGCTCTGCACAGAGAGGATGTTGCTCATCCCACAGCTTCCCAGAGGCTGTATTTTTTTTTTGGACTAAAATCTGTTTTTTTCCCCCATTGTTGAGCTTGCCCAGCAGTTAATTTCCAAAAGGATCAGTTCCAGCTGCTGCAGGTGAGGGAGGACTGGAGATGTTGTTTTATTTAATGGTGTTTGTCCCAATCCTGTGTTCCCACGGACCTGTCACTCCCTGTGCTGCTGCTTTTATAAAGCATTGTGCTTCTCCTTGGAAATAGTGCTGGATTTTCCTCTTTTCACCCCAGGAAGGGTCTCAGAGCTTCTTTTAGAGCAAAACCAGCATCAGGGAAAGCTGCAGGTGAAGTCCTTGATGGCACAGCTGGGGAAACAAACACAAAAATACTGAAAATGTGGAAAGAATCCTTCCCATAGAGATAAGATTTTTTTTTTTTTTTAAAGGAAAAATGAACCATTTCTGTCTGCTGGAAGAGGATTTTTATTTGAACTGGGGCAGAGAATCAGCCAGAAGTGTGGCTGTCCCCAGAGTGTCCCCTGGAGACGCTGGCACACGGAAAAAGCCATTCCAAAGTATGAGGAAGAGTCTGGAGCAGGCTGGAGACAGCTGCTGCCTTCCACCCCTACATTACCACGAGGGCTCCTGATTGCCAGGTGCAATGAAATCCCTCTCTCCTGGCAGCCCAAGCCCTGGCCCAGCCGGGCTGGCTCCTCTCACACACCTGGAATGTTTTGTTTTGTTTTGTTTTGTTTTGTTTTGTTTTGTTTTGTTTTGTTTTGTTCCTGGTGGGAGCAGCAGCTCCTCCTTGGAGGAAGCATTCCGTGTGTTCCTTGTGGCCTGTGGAAATGAGCATTCCCTGTGTCTGCAGTGACTCAGGACTGGTGTTCAGCCTCTCATTGCCATTCAACAGCTTGCCCTTGGAGGCTTTTTTCCATAAAATCCATAAAAAGAGGTGGGAAAAGGGCAGGTCAAAAACCCTGCAGGTTCAAGCACTTCCTGAAGCAGCTGGCAGTTGTGGAGAGGAAGAGGCAGCTCGGGAGGGAGCCACCAGTGCCACCCACACCTGAGCTTTGGGCTCCATGGGACCAGGAGAGGGGCCTGCAGGTAGGAAAAGCTCCTTGGGCCAAGAGGGGATTTGCAGCAGTAGGTTTGGAGCAGTGCTTCAACCCCGTGGGGTTATTTTTGCCTGCACTTAATATTCCTCAGCTGTTTGTTCCAGATAATTACTTTAGGAATAAATAGCAGGTTCTTAACTAATTTCAGGAGGGGAGAGAGGGAAAATGGAAGTGCTCTGAGAGGAGGAAAAGGATTATGAAATGTTTTGCCAGCTGGCAGAGACGCAGCTTTCAGGAAAGGGCAGGCAGATTCCATCGGCGCCGGCAGAGCCGCGCTCCCGCTGCCCTCCCAGCGCTTCCTGGAGCAGCTGCCATTGCTCCTTGCTCCAGCTCCAGGCTGATTCCTCAACACCCCAAAAACCCTTCCCAGTGCTGGGATAGACAGGCATTTCTCTGACCAGCAGGGCTCTGGGGTGCAGAATATCATGGAATGTTTGGGGGATGTGTTGGCGTTTTCAGGGCTCGATCCGATCCTGGAGTTAATTGGATTGCAGCTACTTTGGAATGAGACACAACTGCTTAAATCTCTTGGTTGCAGCTTTTTGAGTGCTCAGAGATTCATTTTAGCCCAGGTGCAAAGTGGAGCCCAGTGTGCTGCAAGCAGAGAGCACCTGGAGAGGCAGGATGAGGGAGAAAGCACCTCTTGCATCACCCAAAAATGCGGGAACACTCAGTTCTGCTCCTGGAATAACCAGTAAAACCCCAGGTGTGGGATTTTCCCTCATGGATCTGCTGAATAACTGGCAGCAGGAGCTGCTGGGATGCTTTAGCTCTTTCTTGCCAACTGCCTGGGTTCTTTTTCCTTTTCCTGTATTGGAGCAGGGTTTTAGGACAGGGCTTTGCTTTACATTCCAGGGGTGGTTATTCGCAGCCCGCCCTTCCAAACAAAATCCACATCCGTGGCAGGTCAAGCTTGGAGGGTTCTTTTGACAGTGAGCTGCCTTTTGGGAGCTGGGTTTATTGCTGGCCTTGTTTTCTTCCAAAAAAGAACACGGCGTGGGTGTGAAAACTCTGAGGATGGTTATTCCTTATGTTCAAACGTTTAGGAAACAAGAATTTACCAAAGGAGATGCTTTGGAATATTTATAATATTATCAAGTGGCTTGGGAAGAGCAGACAAAACTCAGTGGGGCTTCTCCATCCTCAGATATGCTATTTGAGGCTCCTCCCACTGTTCTAAAGATGATTTTTGGTGTTTTGTGCCTGGGATCAGCCTGCCGTGTTGGGTTATTCCTGAGCCTGCTCCAGAGGATCCAAATTGGGATTTACTAGCTGGAAAACACCTCTTTCTAGTGGGTGTGCATTCCTGCACTTCCCATGACCCTCTCCAGCGGGATTTGGACATTATTTAGAGCACAAATAAAAGTTGTTGGGATCACACAAGGTCCTGACAATGCCCCGGTCCATCACCATCCTCAGGGTCCCACTGTCCCCAGGCCAGAGGCAAAAACTCCTGCTCAGGATTTTGGCAAGGCTTGAGGATGTGAAACCTCTGCCTCCTGGGGAGCTGCTCTGTGATCCCAGGCTGGGAGGGAGGGAGGGACAGACCCTCCTGTCCTTCTGTATCCTGGGCAGGGGCACAGCCCCATCCTGGGCAGGAGCACAGCCCCATCCCTGGGCAGGAGCACAGCCCCATCCCTGGGCAGGAGCACAGCCCCATCCTGGGCAGGAGCACAGCCCCATCCTGGGCAGGAGCACAGCCCCATCCCTGCCTGGAGCACAGCCCCATCCTGGGCAGGAGCACAGCCCCATCCCTGCCTGGAGCACAGCCCCATCCTGGGCAGGAGCACAGCCCCATCCTGGGCAGGGGCACAGCCCCATCCTGGGCAGGAGCACAGCCCCATCCTGGGCAGGAGCACAGCCCCATCCTGGGCAGGAGCACAGCCCCATCCCTGCCTGGAGCACAGCCCCATCCCAGCCTGGAGCACAGCCCCATCCTGGGCAGGAGCACAGCCCCATCCCTGCCTGGAGCACAGCCCCATCCTGAGCCGGAGCACAGCCCCATCCCTGCCTGGAGCACAGCCCCATCCCAGCCTGGAGCACAGCCCCATCCTGGGCAGGAGCACAGCCCCATCCCTGCCTGGAGCACAGCCCCATCCTGGGCAGGAGCACAGCCCCATCCTGGGCAGGAGCACAGCCCCATCCTGGGCAGGAGCACAGCCCCATCCTGGGCAGGGGCACAGCCCCATCCTGGGCAGGAGCACAGCCCCATCCTGGGCAGGAGCACAGCCCCATCCCTGCCTGGAGCACAGCCCCATCCTGGGCAGGGGCACAGCCCCATCCCTGCCTGGAGCACAGCCCCATCCTGGGCAGGGGCACAGCCCCATCCCTGCCTGGAGCACAGCCCCATCCTGGGCAGGGGCACAGCCCCATCCTGGGCAGGAGCACAGCCCCATCCTGGGCAGGAGCACAGCCCCATCCTGAGCAGGAGCACAGCCCCATCCTGAGCAGGGGCACAGCCCCATCCCTGCCTGGAGCACAGCCCCATCCTGGGCAGGGGCACAGCCCCATCCTGGGCAGGGGCACAGCCCCATCCTGGGCAGGAGCACAGCCCCATCCTGGGCAGGAGCACAGCCCCATCCCTGCCTGGAGCACAGCCCCATCCTGGGCAGGGGCACAGCCCCATCCCTGCCTGGAGCACAGCCCCATCCTGGGCAGGGGCACAGCCCCATCCTGGGCAGGAGCACAGCCCCATCCTGGGCAGGAGCACAGCCCCATCCTGAGCAGGAGCACAGCCCCATCCTGAGCAGGGGCACAGCCCCATCCCTGCCTGGAGCACAGCCCCATCCTGGGCAGGAGCACAGCCCCATCCTGGGCAGGGGCACAGCCCCATCCCTGCCTGGAGCACAGCCCCATCCTGGGCAGGGGCACAGCCCCATCCCGGGCAGGAGCACAGCCCCATCCTGGGCAGGGGCACGGCCCCATCCTGGGCAGGAGCACAGCCCCATCCCTGCCTGGAGCACAGCCCCATCCTGGGCAGGAGCACAGCCCCATCCTGGGCAGGAGCACAGCCCCATCCCGAGCAGGAGCACTGGCATGCTGTGTCAGGATGGAAACCAGCACAGGCACTTCCCAGCCATAGGTGCCTTTGCTTGGAGAAGGCCCAACCCTCCATTCTTTCATAATTTTTAGCACAACTCCACTTTTCCTTTCCCTCAGTCCCTGGGAACTTGTGCCTGTTCTGTGTGAGGCGGGTTCCTGGCAGCAGCAGCAGCAGTGCCTGTGTCACAGCGTTTGGGTTCCAGCCTCCCCTGCCACAACAGTGACTCCAGCAGGGATTTCTGACACAGGAAATGTGCTGGGTTCTGCCGTGGTTCCTCCCACAGATTGACAGCCCTGTGCAATTTCCAAAGCTGCTTCATCAGGGAACCTGACAGTGGTGGGGACTGCTGCTGTCGCCTGTCATTTTCCTGGGCATGAATTGGTTGCCATGGAAAGCTTTCCCTCTCCGTGTCTCCACCACCTGCCATTCTCATGGCATGGGAAAAACCTGGACTAGTACCTGCAGCTCAGGTTATTCCTGAGAAATAAACCTCATTTATAAATCAGGTCGATGACCCAAGCTGATGTGGTTTAACATGGGGTTTGTCACCAGGGTATTTCTGTATCAGGGTATTTCTGTATCAGGGTATTTATCCTGCTAGGATAAACCCACATTAAACCCTGATATCAATAACTTCAATTCCTTCCAGCTGTGTTTTCTGGGATAGTTAGGATTTGGAAAAAATAATGATAATATTCTTATATTGGAGGATGTTAGGGAAAAGCTGTCTTGTCTTCCCTGTTGAGGAGCTGCTTTGCTTCCTGGCCTGCTGCAGGTTGAGTTTGTCCTATGGACTGTGTGGATTTGTCTCCAATAATCCTGGCCAGTTCAGGGCTGGGGGAAGGCTGGGCAGCCTCTGCCTTGTGGACTTGGGAGGAACCCAAAGAACAGGGAGCTTGCCCTGGTTTGGTCCTTTCCTCATGCTAGGAAAGGATAAAAAGAGAATTTCTGGAATAGAAAGCCCCATGTCATCCCCAGGAGCTGTTACTGTGGTTTGGGCTATGGATCCAGGAGCACTCAGGGAGCTGCTGCTCCCTTGGTCTCCACTCAGCCACCTTGGAAGGGAAAGCTGCTCTGCTCAGGACAGGCTGTTTGTTTTGCAGTGGCAGGCATGGATTTCACCTCACACGGTGCCAGCTGCCCAAACTGGACACAGCCACTCGTTAAGGTGGATTTATTTCATGATACTTTTCTGTCATCACGGTATCACCTTACACTCAAGATGTTGGGAATAGCTGGAGATACAACCTCTGCTATCCCAGCCTTCCATCAGCAATAAATCCTGGGGGGATTTGCTTTCCTCACCTACTGCCAGCCAGGGCTGTGTGCAGGTATTTCACAAATAAAGGGAAAAGGGTGGTGAAAACCTTAGGCAGGGCATTTTTCCTCCCCAAGGAGTTGTTTGGGGTAAAACAGCCTCGCTGGCAGAACAGGTTCCACAGGGTGGAGGGACTGTAAATGTCACTGTGATCCTGTCTCACCTGGGGTGAGGTTCCACAGGGATCCTTTCCCCATCCCAGCTGGGCCCCACGGTGCAGGGCAGGGCAGGGCGATGTCTCCTCGTGTCCAGTGAGGGAGCAGCAGCTCCAGGCCTTGGCTTTGGCTCTCTGCTTCCCACTGCAGGCAGCAGCAGGGTGGGGAGCGATGGAGTGACCTGGGAAAGCCCTTCCTAAACCCTCAGCTGCTGCAAAACTGCAGAACCACCTCCTGCACTCGGTGATTGATGTGGCACAGCCCTCTGGTGTGGCACACAGCTCTCAGTGCGTTCCTGGTGCTCCATGTTCTTGGGTTTTGGTTGATAATTGCTGCCCTGAGATGTGCAGGATGTCTCTGTTTCAGCCCATGCAACTGAAGAACAAGTCTGGACTCTTCAATTTTTGGTCTTGAAGTTGTTTATTAATTCTTATCTATAAAATTTTCTTTCTGCCCAGCCGAGATCTGCTCTGCAGGGCAGCCACAGGCACTCTTTGTGTTGTCCTTTTATACTACAAACTACATATAACATATTGACACTTAATTCCCAATACCTATCACCTGTGTTAGACAGTGCACCTCTACTCTAAACCAATCCCAAAGTGCCAACATCACTGCAGAAAATGGAGAGCAAGAAGAAGGAGAAAGGCTGGACACGCCCAAGTTCCTCCATCTTGTCCCCATAACCCCCATACCAAAAATCCTAAAATCTACATTTTCACCCTGTGATCATTTGGTTATTACACTATTCAAACCTCTGTGACTTTCATGTCCTCATACAAATTTGGCAACTTGCTCCAGGAGTCAAAATCAAATCCCCAGGTGCTCTGGGCTGTGTGCCAGGGTCTCTGAGCCCCCCAACAGGGTCCTTGGCAACTCTGGACACCCGGAGGGATGCACTGAGTCCCGACACGTGTGACCTCCCTGTTGTCCCTTTTGGCAGCTGTGACATGGGATGCCATGGCCAGCTCCTCGGACAGTGATGATGACTGTTCCTGGAGCTCCCTGTGACCTCCCTGTTGTCCCTTTTGGCAGCTGTGACGTGGGATGCCATGGCCAGCTCCTCGGACAGTGACGATGACGGGTTCATGGCCGTGGATGCAGAGGAGGCCGCGGTGGAAGGGACGATGGAGCAGGAGGATGAGCCCCACGCTGAGCTGGAGGTGGAGGAGCCCAGGCCCAGCTCCAGATCGATGCTGGAGCTGCCAGAAGAGGTTTTGGAATACATCCTGTCCTTCCTCTCTCCCTACCAGGAGCACAAAACCGCCGCCCTTGTCTGCAAACAGTGGTATCGACTGATCAAAGGTACAAGTGATGGCAGCAATTTCTCTAATTGGGGGGTTTGGAACCCAGCTCTCTTTTACCTTTGCCTCTTGTTTTCCTCTCAAACTCTGAAATCTGGCTTCTGTGAAATCTCAGGGAAATCCTCACAGCCATGGGGTCCCTGGCTTTGCTCAAAGCAGGCCTGTAGCTGTGCAGAATTGAACCCATCAGCCTCTCTCAGGGTAGAAAACCCAGAGAGGCCATGAATTCCCATCCTGGAAGTGTCCAAGGCCAGATTGGACAGGGCTAGGAGTGCCCTGGGATAGTGGAAGGTCCCCCCCCCTTAGCAGGGGTTGGAGCTGGATGAGTTTTGAGGTCCCTTCCAGCCCAAACTAAAACAAAGCCCAAGCCCCAGGACAGAGCAGCTCCTTTGCTGCCTTCGGGTGCTCCCAGTGCTGCACTGGTGACCTTGGATTGCAGCCTCCTCCCCAGAGCCCCTGCCAGTGTCCCATGGCTGATGGGGCTTTAATTGCACTTCATTTGTGTCTTGCTCAGTAATTAACATTCCCAAAGCTGTGCTTTCAACAGCCCTGGCTCTGCTTCTTACAGCTCTGCTGGAGATAAGTGCAGCATAAAATCTGCATGAGTAGAGATGTGCATATTCCAGCTTCCTGGAAGAGTAGCCCAGAGACACAGATCCTTCCTTTGCCTCTGCACACTCATTCCAGAGCCTTGTGGGGGTATTTTAATGCTGGAGAAGTATGATACAGCAAATAAGGAGGGAACATTTGGACAAGGATACAAGCAGAACCTTCTGCTTCATTTTATTTTAATACACTGGGTGATTTCTGGTACCATTCTGTGGGGTGCAGACTTTAATCATGAGCTTCATTTAAAAACAAGGAGTTTCAGAGGAGAGCAGTTCAGTCCTAGGAAATGGGACAGGTTGCTGCACAAGGGGAATGTGCTCCTTCTGAAAAACAGGAGTGGGTGTCAGGTGAGGAATGCCCTTGGCAGATTGTGAGGTGATGGCTCATTTATGGAATTCTCCTCAACTGAAAGATCCCAGGCATTTCCCACTCTGCCCAGAGCTGAACAGGCTGGGGGTTCAAAAACCACAGCTACCCCAGCAGGGACCATGGCCCAAAATCCCTTTTTTTGTGCATCCTTTTGGGGCAGCAGCTGCCCCCAGCCCTGGGGAAGGGCCTTTTCCAAGTGCTGCAGCCCCCGTGGCTGCTTGGCTGTTTCCTGGAGTGGCCTGCAAAGGATGCAGCTGGGATGGACAAACAGCTGGGATTCACCCCAGAGGGATGTGGGAAACATCCCTGGAGCCCGGGCAGGAGCAGCCCGAGGCACAGCGTGGCTTTGGGCTGTGTCACCTCTCAGGGGACGGGTGGTGCTGGGCAGCTGGGCCCTTCTGGGGCAGTTCCAGCCAAAAAAAGGTCTGGAACCACCACCTGCGAGCTGTGCCCAGGGAGGTCACTGGAGGTAAACAATTGATTCGTGTTCTCCTGGTTCATTTTTCCTGTTTGCCAGGATACATCTGCTGTGCACTCCTGGAGCTCACATTCCCTTTCCCGTGTGACTCTCAGGGAGCAGGTCCTCAAGAACCCCAGGCTTTATTTTTTTATTTTAAAAACCCCTTCCTGCTTTGTATCCCGGAGTGGGATTTCTTGCTGGGGGTGTTCCTGGCACAGGGCTTGGGGAAAAACTCTTGGCAGGTTATGGCATCCTCAGTGCAGGTGCCACCAAGTGTCTGCTGAGCTGCTGCTGCTGCTGCTGCTGCCAGAAACCTTCTCCAGACCTTTTTGTCTCCTCAGAGAGCAGCCTCTGGCCCCTCCCAGAATTAGTGGCAGCCTTGGAGCATCCCTGCTCATTTTTATCACTCCGATTTCTTTCAGATCCCTGGCCAGTAGCTGCATTCACACTCTCACAAGTTGATTATTGCACTGAGGCTCCTCAAGAGAAGGGAAGCTGCCCCTCAGGTGTGCTGAGGGAACCAGGGTGCAGCACAGAGGGCTGAGCACAAGCTCTCCAAAGCACCCCAGTGCTTCCTTCCTTTCCAAAGGCTCTGCTTCCCGACTGGAGCTGCTGGGATGTCGTGACCCGGCCGGTGCACGCTGCTGACTTCCACATTTGCAGAGTTCCCTTGTCTTTATTCCCTTAATCCCCCACATTCCCAGCGTGTTTCTAACCCAAACACGGGGCTTTGCAGCTGCTGTCACCATGCAGGCACAGTTTGTTCCCTGTGGGAGTGTCAGGGGACGGACAGAGACGAGAGATCTCTGAGGCCAGGGCTTGGAACTTGGGGTTATTGCAAAGGGCCAAGGGCAGGGCCCTGCTGGGAGCTGCCAACCACAGCTCAGAGCAGGACTGAGAGGAGAGAGGGGGAGAGAGGATGAGAGGGTAAGAGAGCAAAAACCTAAGAGAGCAAAGTTGCTGTTCCAATACAATAAATCTTCTTCTGTGTTGAATATTCTGATTCTCGCTAACCAATCTAGTACAATACACCAATCCTATAGCATTTACACACAGCCTATAAGAATCATTACATTACTATACTGTGCTACATTTTTAACCCTAAAAACTCCTCTTTGGGCCCCTTCTGCCAAGCTGGCAGGGTCTGCTCTGACCCTTGGGCCTGTCTGCAAGCAGAGGGTGTTGTTCCATCAAAAGGGGATCACCTTCAGCCAACCACACCATTGTTTTCCACTTGTTCAGTAACTGTGGTATCTCAAAGCTTGCTTTCATTTCAATCTCGCTTATAGTTTCCATATTCTCAAATTTTTTTGTCAGGCAATCATATTTATAAGGCTTTCCTGTTTCATCTTCCCCAACAGTTCCCAGCTTTGCTGACGGTGTTGTTCTCTCCCCAGGTGTGGCCCATCAGTGTTACCACGGCTTTATCAAGGCAGTGCAGGAAGGGAACATCCAGTGGGAGAGCCGCACTTACCCCTACCCTGGCACCCCCATCACCCAGCGCTTCTCACACAGTGAGTATCCCTGCAGTGCCCTGGCAGCTCCTCCCTGCATGGGAGCTGCTTCCCTGAGGGCTGGCAGTGCCATCTCTGGAGTCCCCATGGGCAGTGCCATCCCCTGGAATCCCACTGGGAGCTGCTTCTCTTGGGACCTGGCAGTGCCATCCCCTGGAATCCCACTGGGAGCTGCCTCCCTCGGGAGCTGGCAGTGCCATCCCCTGGAATCCCACTGGGAGCTGCCTCCCTCGGGAGCTGGCAGTGCCATCCCCTGAAATCCCATGGGCAGTGCCATGTCCTGGAGTCCCCATAGGAGCTGCCTCCCTTGGGACCTGGTAGTGCCATCCCCTAGAATCCTGCTCCCATCAGGGGCTGGCAGTGCCATCCTCTGAAATCCCAATGGGAGCTGCCTCCCTCAGGGGCTGGCAGTGCCATGCCCTGGAATCCCGTTCCCATCGGGGGCTGGCAGTGCCACCCTCTGAATCCCAATGGGCAGTGCCATGCCCTGGAATCCCACAGGAAGCTGCCTCCCTGGGGGCTGGCAGTGCCACACGTGCCCATTGCTGCGGTGTTCAACCCACGGCTGTGCCAACGCTCAGCACGAGAGCAGGGATTTGGGAGCTGCTGGTCCTGGCGGGCTCATTGATCCTAGGAAGTGTTGATGGAGTGGAAGGGGGGTGGGATTGTGGCTTTCTGGTTGTGCAGGGATCTTTCTGCAGCTCCTCACCCTGGAAAACTCTCCCACATCATGGGGTCAGCCCTTGACCAAAACGTGTCCCCAGGTGCCACATCCAGGGATGGTGACTCCAGCACTGCCCTGGGCAGTCTGTGCCAGTGCCTGACCCCCATTCCATGCAGGGATTTTCACAATATCCAACCTAAATCCCCCCTGGCACAGCAAGGGCTGTTGCCCTTGTCCTGTCCCTGTTCCCTGGGAGCACAGCCTGACCCCCTGGCTGTCCCCTCCTGTCAGGAGCTGTGCAGAGCCAGAAGGTCCCCCTGAGCCTCCTTTTCTCCAGGCTGAGCCCCTTTCCCAGCTCCCTCAGCCTCTCCTGGTGCTCCAGCCCCTTCCCCAGCTCTGTTCCCATCTCTGGACACGCTCCCGCCCCTCAGGGTCTTTCTTGTCCTGAGGACCCGGAGCTGTCCCCGGGATCTGGGCCTGAGCTTTGTGTCCTCCTCAGCCCCTGGACTGGAGTCATTGCCATCAAAGGCAGTGGGTTTTGGGAAGAGCAGCACTCAGGGATGTGATTCCTCACCAGCTGCTGGCACAGTCCTCTACATCTATGAGGAAAACTGGGAATTCTCCAATGTGCTGGGCTCAAATCGAGCAGAGCTGCAGGTGGATTTGCTGACTAAAGGGAGTAATTCAGTCAACAGCACCACTCAATGTTTGGGTGAATTCTTCCCCTGCTTCCAAGATTCTGGAAGAGAACAGGAAGAGAAGAGATACCTAAACACAGTGCCTTTGAGGGAAAGATACTGAAATAAACCCTGTTCTTTGGAGTGCAGCAGCATTGAGCTGCCTCAGCTCCAAGAAAAAAAAAACACAACAAAAATTCCATCCTGTGACTTCAGCACGGGGTCTGAGCCCTCTGGGGGACAGCTCTTCCAGGAAGCAAATTGCATTTTTCTGAGGCAAGATAAACACGGTGCAAGCCCTGCCGTTCCAAGAGCAGCAGGCATCACATTTTCATCTTCCCAAGCAATAATTTATGAGGCAGCCGCTGCGCTGCCTCCTGCCAAGACAAGTCCGGGAGACGCTGCAGGGAGCTCTGGTGAAGTCATTGTGCTCTGCCGAGATACCCTGGCCTTCCTGAAGGATGAAAAGGCTCTGCAGTTCACAGCTCATTTTTAGCAACCTTACTCAAGTGCTTATTAACGACTTCACACTTGCGTGTATTTCCCTTCAATTTTAGCAGCGTTTTTGCCACTGCTGAGTGCTCAGGCCAGCTAGAAATTGCCTGGAAAAGGCTCAGAGTTGCCCCAAAGAGCACTGTGTGCTCTTTCCTTTATCCTGCTGCCTGCCACGGGCTTCCTGGCTGCAAAGTGAGTTGTCTCCCTAAATCCACTGCCCTCGGAGCGTGTAATCCGTATTAGCCTCGCTCGGTGACAGTGCCCCGGCTCTGCCCGGCCCCGGTGGCCACGGCAGCGTTATTAATGCACTTTGTGGGCACAAAGCTAATCTGGATTAACTTGTTTGCTGACTTAAACGGATTGGTTTGTGAGCAGCTGCCCAGATCTGCAGCCTCTGCTTTCCCTGCAGCAGCGTTCACTGCCCGCGGGCGGGATTCCAGCCTTACAGCCGAGCTACAAATCGTCAGTTCCGAAAGGCAAACTCTGAACTGTCACCTAAAATCCCATGGGATGACAGTGAGCTGAGATGGAGGGAACAGGAGTTTGGGCAGTGGGGAGGGAGCAGGAAGGACTCACAAAGCCCTTTCTAGAGGGATGAGTGATTTGCTGGTTTTTGTGGGAAGACGTCACCGCCCAGGCACGAGTCAGTGCTGCCATCAAAGCTCTGGCTGGGGCTCGCTCTCGCTTCCAGGAATTATTAGAACTGTCCCAGAAGTTCTCAAAGGGAGCACAAACGGACAAGGAGGGGAATTCTAAGCAGCTGGAGGTCAACCTGTCTGCTCTCAGTCCTGAAGGGAGGAATGGCAGAAGTGCTTGATAAGGAATAATGAATGGAAGGCTCTGCCGTGGGGAGGCAGTGCCTGGCAGGGATCACACCGCTGAGAACAAACTGTGGACGGGCTGTCACTTTTCCTGAGGGTTTGACTGGAGCTGCAGGATGTGAAACATCAATAATGCTGAGTGTTTAGGGTCAGAAATCCTCAGTGTTTGGGGTTTTTGGGTGATGTTCACAGGAGTCACTGAGCTGTTTTATGTATGAACCTGCGAAGTCATAGCAGGGCGATGAGTCACGGGGTGAAATCACTGCCCGCAGTTGGAAAAAGATGTCAGGAGGCTCAGGAATGCAGAAACCGAAAAGCAGCAAAGGAATGTTGTGCCAGGGATATTGATCCTTTGCTGGAGGAGTGACTAATTTTAAGCACTGATTTATTGTTTTTGTTACCAAGGAGCCTGGGGTTGGTGGCACCACCGGGATGAGTAATTACAGCAGTTTGTGGGTTTGACGAACCCGTTGGGAGCGGTGAGAGCTGGAATGTTTGTTTTACAGGATGGGCTGCTCCTGGGGCAGAGCTGCAGCTCCTCCCAGCACCCAGCCTTGCTCAATATCCCCGGGTTTTTGGCTGCATCCAGGCTCTGCACTGCAAGGAGCAGGACAATGGCATTTGAGGGAGTGAGGAGATAGAGGTGGAGATGGAGATAGGAGGAGATGGGAAAGCTGGGGGCGTTCACCTGGAGAAGGCTCCAGGGAAAGCTCAGAGCCCTTTCCAGTGCCTGAAGGGGCTCCAGGAGAGCTGGAGAGGGACTGGGGACAAGGGCTGGAGGGACAGGACACAGGGCATGGCTCCCACTGCTAGAGGGCAGGGCTGGATGGGATATTGGGCAGGAATTGTTCCCTGTGAGGGTGGGCAGGCCCTGGCACAGCTGTGGCTGCCCCTGGGTCCCTGGCAGTGTCCAACACCAAGGGCTGTCACCCTCCAACCCAAGAACCATGTGGGAATGGGATTTACAGCCCAGCCAGCTCCTTCCCATCTCTCCAGTGGGAAATACAACCCTTGAACTGGGATGGGTGAATTTATTTCATGTTCTCTGAGGTTCAGAAGTCAATGTTCTTTGACTGTGGTGAAGGCAATGTGTTTTCCATCTGGTTTCCCTCCCCAGTCAGCTCTGCTCTGGCTCTCGGCCTCCGGGTGAAAATCTCCTTTGGTTCATTGCTCAGGGCAGGGCAGTCAGGAGTGTGCTCAGAGCCAGAGCTCTGCTCTCCCTGAGCATCAGTGTCTTCAAACACCAGAATCACTGATTCCTTTCCAAAGATAAGCCACTTCTGCAGTGCTGAAACTCCAGGGGGTCACTGAATTTTGCTGGGACGTAAAAAAACCCCAACTGAATCCATTCAGTGTTTTCCACCCAAAGAAACCCTAAAACCATCAGGGACATGCACAATTTCCCTCTGATTTATTCTACACCTGATACAAACTGTGTATAAACATATCATGGAATCACAGAATATCCTGAGCTGGATCCACAAGAATCATCAGAGTCCAGAGCAGCCCCAACAATCCCACTGTGGAATTCCCACAGGCTGGAATAAACTGCAGTTTTTCACTGTGCTTGCTTTTTCCTGATTTTCCCTATTTTTTCCCCTCAAGCTGCTCTGCATTCCTTATCTTCAGCTGCTTAAAATTACTCTAAAAAAAAAAAAGTAGGAGAGCACAATCTCAGTGATTTTGCTGTTGGAGGGGGTTATTCCACATGGAATTTTATGGGAAACCCAGAATTCTGCCCAGCCTCCAAGGCAGACAAGCTGAGCAAGCCCTCTCTGCTCCATGTTTCAGTTCCCTCTTGCCAGAGGTACCTGGGTGCTGCAGACACTTCCATGGGATTTGTTTTGGGGCCAGGGGTTGTCAAACCCCTTGTTTGCTCCCTGTTCCCCATCTGGCTGCCTCATCCTTTCCCACAGGGAGCAGAGGGAATGCCCCTGCATGGTGCTGGGTTTTCGTGGGGCTCTTTAAATGAGATGGGGTGAAATCCTGAAAAGAGAACAAAGCCCAGGGCTGGGTGCACAGAGGGGTCTGTGAGCTCTGTGATCCAGCTCAGGGCAGGTCAGTGAGCTCAGTGCTTTAATCACAGCTAAGCTCATTAATTACAGGCCTCTAAGGCAGTTTTCTCTGCACTTTGAGGAGCAGCTCTGCCTGAGGGATAATCCTCTTGGGAAGGTTCTTGCTGGAGCTTCACCCTGCTCAGGGATGCCCTGTGGTTCTGGGGAGCTGGGGCAGCCTGGCTGCTGTTCTCCAGGCAGGAAAGGGCCTGATCTGGGGGTGGGACACAGGGCAGTGACAGCAGCTGTGGGGACAGCAGTGACAAGGCTGTGGGGACAGCAGTGACAGGGCTGTGGGGCACAGGGCAGTGACAGGGCTGTGGGGACAGCAATGACAGGGCTGTGGGGACTGCAGTGACAAGGCTGTGGGGACAGCAGTGCCAGGGCTGTGGGGACAGCAGTGACAGGGTTGTGGGGACAGCAGTGCCAGGGCTGTGGGGACAGCAGTGACAGGGTTGTGGGGACAGCAGTGACAGTGCTGTGGGGACAACAGTGACAGGGCTGTGGGGACAGCAGTGACAAGGCTGTGGTGACAGCAGTGACAGGGTTGTGGGGACAGCAGTGACAGTGCTGTGGGGCACAGGGCAGTGACAGGGCTATGGGGACTGCAGTGACAGGGCTATGGGGACAGCAGTGACAGGGCTATGGGGACTGCAGTTGCAGGGCTGTGGGGACAGCAGTGACAAGGCTGTGGGGACAGCAGTGACAGGGTTGTGGGGACAGCAGTGCCAGGGCTGTGGGGACAGCAGTGACAGGGCTGTGCTCCCTTGCAGGTGCGTGTTACTACGACCCCAACCAGTCCATGTACGTGTTTGGGGGCTGCACCCAGAGCAGCTGCAACGCCGCCTTCAACGACCTCTGGAGACTGGACCTCAACAGCAAGGAGTGGATCCGGCCCCTGGCCTCAGGTGAGCCCTGCAGCTCCCCCACGCCCCTCCCTCCTCCCCAGGCCTCGGGTTCCATGGTTCTGGGTGTGTTTGAGCCTCTTCCCACCGGGTTTGGGCTGCATCCTGGAGAAATGTGGGGTTTGTGGCAGAGTCTGAGTCCTCAGCACCGCCTTGGGGGCGTTTCTGGGGAGCAGCTGGTCCCTGTCATGCAGGGTGAAGGACATTCCCTGCAGCCACCAGAGCCTGAGGTGATGAGGCTGAGAAAATCAGAATTGTTCAGCCTGGGAAAGGCTGAGAGAGTTGGGATTGTTCATTTGGGGAGGGCTGAGTTGGGATTGTTCATTTGGGGAAGGCTGAGTTGGGATTGTTCATTTGGGGAAGGCTGAGTTGGGATTGTTCATGCTGCAGTAGGCTGAGAAGGATGTGATGTGATGATTGTTCAGCCTGGAGTAGGCTGAGAAATTGGGATTGTCAGCCTGGAGAGGAGAAGCTCCAGGGAGAGCTCAGAGCCCCTTCCAGTGCCTGAAGGGGCTCCAGGAAAGCTGGAGGGACTGGGGACAAGGGCTGGAGGGACTGGACACAGGGAATGGCTCCCACTGCCAGAGGGCAGGGCTGGATGGGACATTGGGCAGGAATTGTTCCCTGTGAGGGTGGGCAGGCCCTGGCACAGGGTGCCCAGAGCAGCTGTGGCTGCTCTTGGATCCCTGGGAGAGTCCAAGGCCAGGCTGGAGCAGCCTGAGATAGTGAAGGTGTCCCTGCCCATGGCAGGGGGTGGCACTGGGTGTGTTTAAGGTCCCATTCCGTGATTCCATGGTGAGAGTCATTGTCCCAAAGCTGAGATTTTCTTTGCTCATTCCAGTGGCTCCCACTCCAGGTATTTTGGGGGGTGGAGCAGACAAGCCCGTGCAGGTGGGAGAGCGTGGGAAAGCAGGTTCATTCCTGCTGTCCAGGCACCCTCAGCCGGGCAGGAAAACACCACAGATTATTTCCCACACTGGTTTTTGTGCTGGAAATGTCACCCACAACAGTTTGGTTTTTTTTCCTTTTAATTTCTGAATTCCACTAAAATAACTTTGAGGAAAGCAGAAGAATTGGGGGAAGCTCTTGGGGCAAGGGGAGAAATCAGTGTTAGAGCAGCTCTTTTGGCAGGAGGAAGGATAAAAGGAGCTCAGCATCCACCAGCATTCCTTGTTGGGCACAGAATTCATGTGTCCCAGGTATTGTGGGCTGCTCAGATATTTTATCAAGTGTTTTCTTGTCTGGCACTTGAAGTCCTCCAAAATCCAGGGAATAAGGAGACAGAGGTGGAGATGGATATAGAGGGAGATGGGAAAGCTGGGGGCGTTCACCTGGAGAAGAGAAGGATCCAGGGTGACCTCAGAGCCCCTTGCAGTGCCTGAAGGGGCTCCAGGAGAGCTGGAGAGGCACTGGGGACAAGTCCCAAGTGCTGGTGTCACCTGGGAAGTTCCAGCTGTGAACACCTCCCTTGGTGCTTGGACATCCACCCACACTTCCTTGGTGTTCTGGTTTTGTGTCCCACAGCCCTGTGGGACTCCCACAGGGGAGAACTGGGGAGTTGTGGATTTAAACAAGAGGAAAACAAACCCCAGTCCTCCAAAGGGGCTCCTACCCTGCTGGGGCTGGAGAGGGGAGGATGCACACGCAGCTCCCTGGCTCTGCAGAGCTTGCTCTGCCCCAGGCCATGGATTCCTGCAGCCCGGGGAGCTCTGCCCTGTCCCCAGTGCCCCAGGCAGCCCATCCCTGCCCTGTCCCCAGTGCCCCACAGAGCCATCCCTGCCCTGTCCCCAGTGCCCCAGGCAGCCCATCCTGGAGCCCATCCCAGGGCCCATCCCTGCCCTGTCCCCAGTGCCCATCCCAGAGCCCTGAGCCCGTGGAGGTGCTCCCGAAGAGCAGCTCTGTGGGAATGCATGGCTCTGTGGCTCTGTGGCCCTGTGGCTCTGTGGCTCTGTGGCTCTGTGGCTCTGTGGGAATGCGTGGCTCTGTGGCCCTGTGGCTCTGTGGCCCTGTGGCTCTGTGGGAATGCGTGGCCCTGTGGCTCTGTGAGAATGCGTGGCTCTGTGGCTCTGTGGCCCTGTGGCTCTGTGGCTCTGTGGCTCTGTGGCTCTGTGGCCCTGTGGCAATGTGTGGCTCTGTGGCTCTGTGGCTCTGTGGCCCTGTGGCTCTGTGGTCCTGTGGCTCTGTGGGAATGCGTGGCTCTGTGGCTCTGTGGCTCTCTGGCCCTGTGGCCCTGTGGCTCTGTGGCTCTGTGGCTCTGTGGCTCTGTGGCTCTGTGGCCCTGTGGCCCTGTGGCCCTGTGGCTCTGTGGCTCTGTGGCTCTGTGGGAATGCGTGGCTCTGTGGCAATGTGGCAATGTGGCAATGTGTGGCTCTGTGGCTCTGTGGGAATGCGTGGCTCTGTGGCCCTGTGGCTCTGTGGCCCTGTGGCCCTGTGGCCCTGTGGCTCTGTGGCCCTGTGGCCCTGTGGCCCTGTGGCTCTGTGGCTCTGTGGCTCTGTGGCTCTGTGGGAATGCGTGGCTCTGTGGCTCTGTGGCCCTGTGGCTCTGTGGCCCTGTGGCTCTGTGGCAATGTGTGGCCCTGTGGCTCTGTGGCTCTGTGGCCCTGTGGCCCTGTGGCTCTGTGGCTCTGTGGCTCTGTGGCCCTGTGGCTCTGTGGCTCTGTGGGAATGCGTGGCCCTGTGGCTCTGTGGGAATGCGTGGTGGGGCTGGGTCCCACGGGAAGGGAAGATCCCCTGAGGAGATGTTCCTGCACGCTGTCATGGGTGAGATGGGATCAGCTGAAACTGGAGGCCGGGCCCGGGGAGTGCTCTGGTTCCTGCTTTTCCAAAGGGATGAGTCAGCCCCGGTGGGATCCCACAGCTCCCACTCTGCTCTTCCCTTGGGTGCCCCCAGCTGGGGGTGGCACCGCCTGTCTGGGAAAGGAGAGCCTGGAGGGGGCAGAGCTTTGAAATGCTGGGATGTAAATAAGGCAGGAGAGGGCTTTTTAAAAGAAAAACCAAAGAGTTGACATTGATTGATCACTGCTCATTGTGTGTGCAGGCTAATTGCTGTGGAGGAGTTCCCACACCTGCCCCACAGACTCCAGACTCTGGGATGAGACCCTGCCTCTTCCCCAAGGCCAGGGCTTGCTCAGAGAGGTTCCCTCACACTCCAGTGTGCCCTTGTTCAGCATCTTCTCTAATGAGCCCTGGGCAGGGAATGGGAGCACAATGTCTTGGGCACAACTTCATCCCTTCCTGAGAGACTTTTCCAGGAGAAGACACCCTCTTGTTGTTGTTGTTGCTGTTTGTTCCTACCTGTTTTCATCCGGGTTTTCTGGCTCCCAGGCATGAGATGACATCAGAGCTGGATAATTCCCCTCTAGCCCCAGCTGCTTCATCTGGGAGTAAATATTTAGCCTTCAAAGAAATAATTGGCTTGGGTTTCTTTCGTCTCAGAGACGGAGGAGGGAGATAATTACTTCAAAAAACCCTAATTTTTGAGGTTTCAAAGTATTTTTTTGCTTAGATCTGAAACAATGGCTTTGACGTGTGACGGATGGGGCTGGAGCAGCACAAGAGAGTTAGTGCCTGACTTTTCCAGAGAGCTTTTGGTGGGGTTGGAAGCTCTGGAAAGGAGGGTGGCAGACAGCAGGATCTCTATTTTGGGAAGGTGCCTCCCAGCTCTTCTCCCTGGAGCTCTCCTGGCCATTGTGGAGCTGCTCCCACCCTTCCCATCCCACACAGGATGTGCTGGAGCAGGAGCAGGAGCAGGATAATTTGCAGCTCCACGTGTGGGATGCTGCAGTGCTGTCCCAGGGTAGGTGGTCCCTGGCAGGCAGGGGCCTTTTCCATGTGCTGGGGGTGCTTTCCTTGCCCTCACTTGCACAGTTAGCCTGGGCAGTTGTTGGAATTTGAGCCCATCTGTGCTCAGGGCATCCTGGTGGAGGGCTGGGGGTGGTTTATGCTGGAATCTGTTTATCCTGTGAGTCCAGCTGGTGGAGCATGCTGGTTTCAGTGGTGAGAGTCCCTGGTGCTCCCCAAAAATGGGCTGAACAGCCAGGAAAGAAACCAAACCCCATTTGAAACTGAGAGTTGCAGGACATTCAGTACCTGGAGGGGCTCCAAGAATGCTGGAGATGGACTTTGGACAAGGGCCTGGAATGCCAGAGGGCAGGGTCAGATGGGATATTGGGAAGGAATTGTTCCCTGTGAGGGGGATGAGGCCCTGGCACGGATTGGAAGTGTCCAAGGCCAGGCTGGACAGGGCTTGGAGCACTCTGGGACAGTAGGAGGTGTCCCTGCCCATGGTGGGGCTGGGACTGGATGGGCTTTAAGGGCCTTTCCAACCCAGAGCATTCCATGATTCCATGACTTCATACAATGGGAGCTGCAGCTGCAGGGGGTTGTGCTGAGGCCTTTTCTGATGCCTGGATTCATCCCTGGATCTGCTGCCCTGCTGGCAAGGAGGGTTTGTGCTGCTCCCATGCAGGTCTGTGGAACCCTCCTGGTGAGCTCCCACCCTCCCTGTGCAGGGGAAGCTGCTGGAGGCTCCCAGAGGAGCCCCAGGTGCTTTGGCACCATCTGAGCCTCCTGTCCACACGCCCTGCAGGGACAGCTCACAGGCAGAATGGGGAGTGTCCCCAGGCAGGCTCCTGGTGCCCTGCTGGGCTGCTCCAGGCTGTGTCCCTGCAGGCTTTGTCCCTCCTGGGCTCCTTGGTTCCAGTTCCTCAGAGTCCTGCACTTGGCCTCACTCAGCCAGAACCACACCAGAAAATGCCTTTTTGAATTAGGGAGGAAAGGGCCAGGAGCTCTGCTCTCCCAGGGGCTCATGGCACAGAGGGGAAAAGCTTTTCCCTTCAAAACTGAGCCTGTTGTGTTTATAAAGCCAGGAATGGTGCTGGAACAACCAGGGCTTTGCAGGGAGAGGCATTGCTGTAGGACATGCACATCCTCCTCTCAGCTCTGTTTTATCATCCCCCCTGTGCTCCCACCTGGGCAGGCAGGAGGGCTGGAAGGGCCCTGTCCCTCCTGTCCCTGTGTGTTTTCCCTCTGCCAGGCCAGGATATCCCTCCCTGATCCCACAGGGGTTCAGGAGCCCCGAGGCTCCACTTTTCCTGTTGCTGGGAGGAGGCTCCTGCTCCTGCTCCTGCTCCTGCTCCTGCTCCTCCTGCTCCTGCTCCTGCTCCTGCTCCTGCTCCTGCTGCTGCTGCTCCTGCTCCTGCTGCTGCTGCTGCTGCTCCTGCTCCTGCTCCTGCTCCTCCTGCTCCTGCTCCTGCTCCTCCTGCTCCTGCTGCTGCTCCTGCTCCTGCTCCTCCTGCTCCTGCTCCTGCTCCTGCTCCTCCTGCTCCTGCTGCTCCTGCTGCTGCTCCTGCTCCTGCTCCTGCTGCTCCTGCTGCTCCTGCTCCTGCTCCTGCTCCTGCTCCTGCTCCTCCTGCTCCTGCTCCTGCTCCTGCTCCTGCTGCTCCTGCTCCTGCTCCTGCTCCTGCTCTGCTCCTGCTCCTGCTCCTGCTCTGCTCCTGCTCCTGCTCCTGCTCCTGCTCCTGCTCCTGCTCCTGCTCTGCTCCTGCTCCTGCTCCTGCTCCTCCTGCTGCTGCTCCTGCTCCTGCTCCTGCTGCTCCTGCCCTGCTCCTGCTCCTGTTGCTCCTGCTCCTGCTCCTCCTGCTCCTGCTCCTCCTGCTCCTGCTCCTGCTCTGCTCCTGCTCCTGCTGCTCCTGCTGCTCCTGCTCCTGCTCCTCCTGCTCCTGCTCCTGCTCCTCCTGCTCCTGCTCCTGCTCCTGCTCCTGCTCCTGCTCCTGCTCCTGCTCCTGCTCCTCCTGCTCCTGCTCCTCCTGCTCCTGCTCCTCCTGCTCCTGCTGCTCCTGCTCCTGCTCCTGCTCCTGCTCCTGCTCCTGCTCCTCCTGCTCCTGCTCCTCCTGCTGCTGCTCCTGCTCCTGCTCCTGCTGCTGCTGCTCCTGCTCCTGCTGCTCCTGCTCCTGCTGCTGCTCCTGTGCTGCTCCTGTGCTGCTCCTGCTCCTGCTCCTCCTGCTCCTTCTGCTCCTGCTCCTGCTCCTGCTCCTGCTCCTGCTGCTCCCATTCCTGCTGCTCCTGCTCCTGCTCCTCCTGCTCCTGCTCCTGCTCCTGCTCCTGCTCCTGCTCCTGCTGCTCCTGCTCCTGCTCCTGCTGCTGCTCCTGCTGCCCTGGGCCACCCTGCCCCAGCACAGGCACCTCCCCAGGACCTCTCTCCCTCTCTCCTGCTGTTCCTGTCCCTGCAGTCACTCTGGGGAGATGGGAAAACTTCTCATCTTCCTGAGGATTTGGGGATCAAACCAGGCTCAGAGGCAGAGCTCCTCCATGAGGCTTTGATCCCCTCTGCCCTCACTGTCGGTCCTGGCTGATCTCCCTCCTGCTCCAGCCTGGAGTTTGTGCCTAAACCTCCTGGGTGGCCTTAGCAGGACGCAGTAAAACCGCTCTGCCAGCGGCTCCTCGTGGCTCAGCTCTTCCCCCAGCCCCCTGCATGCCATGCCAGGAGTGGGAGGATCAGTTTCCCTTTGTGACTGAGGGGAAGGTGCCTTTGATGGTGTTGTGTCAACAAAAGCAACAGCCCGAAGGAGGCAGGAGAGGCTCGGCAGAGACTCCTGGTGTCAGATGTGGTCCTGGTGGAGAAACCTCCCCGTAGCTCCTGGAGCAGAGAAGTTTGGCCTTGACAAAGCTGTGCAAAAACCCTGCCCCGAGCTAAAAAGCCCAGCCTTGTTTTCATCTGCCCCTTCTAGAAAACAGCAGCGAAGTTTTCAAAACAATTTTCCGAACAGTCGCTGGAGTTTCACGGTGCTGAATTCCTCAGTTGGGATCTCCCCAGCTCTGGGAGCTTTGTGGAGCTGAAGGAGATGCAGGGAAGGACTGAGTGGGCTTCCCAAGGAGGGGGGTAGTGCTGAATCCTACAGGGTCCCACAGGATCCCACGGGATCCCACAGGGTCCCACGGGATCCAGCCGTGCACAGCCACAAACCAGAGCCACACCGGCACTCGAGGAATGAATCCCACTGGGACAGGAGCAGGGCTGTGCAAGGACACGAGGGAATCTGAGGAGTAATCAGAGGTGTGGGAATAGTGGGGAGCTCCTCATGTGTGGTTTTAAACCCTCTGTGACTGCAGATTGTGCAGCTCCTTCAGTTCAGGGTCATCAGCTGTGTCCAGTCCTGGACCCCTCAGTTCAGGAAGGACCTGGAGGGGCTGGAGCGTGTCCAGGGATGGGAATGGAGCTGGGGAAGGGGCTGGAGCCCCAGGAGAGGCTGAGGGAGCTGGGCAGGGGCTGAGCCTGGAGCAAAGGAGGCTCAGGGGGCCCTTGTGGCTCTGCACAGCTCCTGCCAGGAGGGGACAGCCGGGGGGTCGGGCTGTGCTCCAGGGAACAGGGACAGGAGCAGAGGGAACGGCCTGAGGCTGGGCCAGGGGAGCTCAGGGTGGACATCAGGAGGAGTTTCCCCATGGAAAGGGGGCTCAGGCCTTGGAACTGCCCAGGGAGGTTTGGAGCCCCCATCCCTGGAGGTGTCCAAGGAAGTCCTGGAGGTGGCACTCAGTGCTCTGGGCTGGGGACAAGGAGAGCATTGGGCACAGGTTGGGCTCGATGGTCCTGGGGGCTTTTCCCACCTCAAGGATTCTGGGATTCTTTTTCCTGCTGAGCAGTAACTGAGGTGCTCTGCCCTGACCCCAAACTGCAGCTCTGTTCCCCTTGCAGTCACTTCCCTCACAGGGGATCCCTGCTTTGCTTTGGGCATTAAACCCCCCCAAAATCCTGACCTGACCAAAACTCTGTCTGCAGAGTGCCCTTGGTGTCCCCGTGGCCTCTGAGCTCCCTGTGTGACTGAGGGCGAGGCTCAGTTTTGTGAAAGGCTCAGGATCACCTTGAACCCCCCCAGCCATGTGTCCTTGTTGGCCTCCCGGGAGCCTGGGGCATCCAGGAGCTGATTCCTGGCAAGGAACAACCTCTCTAATTATGGCTGAGTGCCTGAGCTCCAAAGTGGAGCAGGTTAATGGGCTGGATGGAAATCCCTCGTGCTGTGAGCGGTCTTGGTGAGCCTGGAAGAGAGGAAAGCTTTTTCCAGCTCTTTTCCTGATCTGGGTGGTTTTCTCCTCATTGCCCTTTGAGTTTGGTGGCAGTAGGGCCCATTCCTGCCTCTGCAGAGCTGAAACATTCCGTGCTATCCTCCAAAAATCCATGGTTTTCCCACCACCACCCAAAGGCTCTTGGAGCCCTCAAACTCAGAGTGACTTGGCACCTTTGGAAGTTCAGCTTTAATCCTGTGAGTCTCCTGCCTGCATCTTCCTTATCCTGCCCCTGATTTCTTCCTTTTCACACACCCAGCTTCCTCCTGATCACACCCCTCATTTCTTCCTTATCCCACCCCTCATTTCTGCCCTTCTGGAACAGAATTTCCCAGGCTCTGTCCCGTGCCCTTTGGGGCAGATGCTGTCCCAGCACAGATTGCTTGGAATTGCTTTCTTCATTTTAAACATATTGATTGTTTTCCTCCTTTTTTGGACTCCCACTTTTACAAGGAGGTGAGTGACCACTCCTGCCAATCCTTTGACAAACAAACTCTCCAGCAGCATCCCTGGATACAGAGTTTGGACTTCATTCCTGCCCTTGCAGAGGGTGGACTGGCAGCTCTGGGTGGGAGCATGGCTGTTCCCAGCCCCTGGATCCATCTGACATTCATTTGTTCCTCTCTTTGCCTGGCTGCTTTTGCAGAAGGTCTGTAATGGAATTTGTAGTGTTCAGTATGAAATATCTCAAGGCAAGAGATGAAAAATCAACCCAAATCAAGTGAAGGGTTTTGTTGGTGTTTTTTTTCTGTGTCAGCTGCCACCTGGTTGGGAAGGTGCTCCTGGTTTCCAGGAGATTAATCCATGGTTTAGGTTTACAGCACACACCTCCCCTCCCTTTGATTTGCCAGGCTCTGTCCTCCTCCAGCTCATGCCATTGCTGGCTGTGTTTAACCTCTGCAAGGATTTTGTCGTCTGGATCCAAACCACATTCCAGTGGCATCCATCCTTGGATGGCCACCCTGCCGTGCCTGGCACGGACCAGTCCCAGGGACCATGGGTACAAAACCCACGAGCAAACTGAGCGAGTGGTGAGCTGTTTGCAGGGATTGATCCCACAGCTGCAAACTGAGTGTGCAGTGAGCTGTTTGCAGGGATTGATCCCACAGCTGCAAACTGAGCGTGTGGTGAGCTGTTTGCAGGGATTGATCCCACAGCTGCAAACTGAGCGAGTGGTGAGCTGTTTGCAGGGATTGATCCCACAGCTGCAAACTGAGTGTGCAGTGAGCTGTTTGCAGGGATTGATCCCACAGCTGCAAACTGAGCGTGTGGTGAGCTGTTTGCAGGGATTGATCCCACAGGGGCCATGCCTGAACCAGGCAGGAAAAGCCAAAAGATCCCTCCCTGTCTGGGGTCTGCTCCCTGCAAACCAAGGCCTGTGCTTGGAGAGCCCAGCAGGGTCAGTGGGATGGGGAATGGGTGAGGATCACCCGTCACCACCAGGGGAAAGCATCCCTGTGCCTCCTGCTCCCAAATCCCACATCTGAAATGTGGGATTCTCACATTCCTCCCTCTCCCCCTGACCCTACCTGGCTGCATCCTGCCCCTCCCTCCAGCTGGCAGCGCCTTATCCTTATCAATGCCGTGTTCCCACGGCTTTTCCAGCGCTCCCGGTATCCGCCAAGGTCACCGAGGCACGGGGAGGGGGCAGAGGCAGCTCAGCAATGCCACTGAGGTGTGCCTGGGCCTCCAGGAATGCGGTGCCCGAGGCAGCCGGGAATGGCTTTGAAGGAGCAATGGATTCCCGGCCCAGGGAGGTGGGAATGTGCCCAGGAGCAGGGCTGCCTCAGTCGGGGCTGGCACAGGGGTTTTACCCCGGCAGCCCAAAGCACTTCTCCTCTCCCATTCCCTGCTCTCCGTGCACCGCAGGACTTGGAAGTTCAGCCAGGTTTTATCCGAGGGCGAAACGTGGGGGAAAGCATTCCCTGCTGTGGGAAATGGGCTCCTTGGAGCAGGGCTGGGCTGCCCGGGTCAGCAGGGCAGGGAGGCAGCATCCGGCTGTGGCTCTCCCTCAGGGAATGATCCCTCAGCCCGAGGGTGCCCTCCTGCCCTGCCCTGACAGCTCAGCCTGACGTGGCCGAGTCCTGTGGGGAGGGAACAGAGGGAAAGGCTGAGCAGGCTGCAAGAGGAGCAGCTTGAAGGGAGTGGGTGGTGGAGTGAGGGTCCGGATTCCCTCTTCCCTCAGTTCCTCTGGATTCCCTCTTCCCTCAGTACAAATTTGGGGTCTCACCTTGTTCTACTTGCAGGGACACCTTCCACTATCCCAGGGTGCTTCAAGCCCTGTCCAGCCTGGCCTTGGACATTTCCAGGGTTGAGCAGGAATCCCTCCTAGTAGTAGTAGCAGGTACTACTACTGCTACTACGACTACTACTAGTACCTGGTACTCCCTCCTCCACCTTGGGAAGCCAGCACTTGGAGAACAATTTGTATGATGATTTAATGATCCCAAAGTGCAGGACTGTCATCCCTCTAACCTAGGCAGAAATTAGGCTGGATTTTCCAAGAGGGTTTTTTTCTATCAGGATTTTTTTTTCCCTTTTTCCTGACGTTTTATTTGCCAGCCCTGCAGAGAATTTAATTTCTCACTTGTCCGAATTTGGTTGGAGCCAAGGAATTTGCAAACTGTGGCTCAGACAAAGCATCTCCAATTTATTTCCTTTTCAGGAAAAAGGCTCAAAACCCCGGAGCCACACACGGGGTTGTTGACACTGGTGGTGTCTCACATCTCATGAATGTGTTGCACCTCAGAGGGAGCCGATCCCTCCTTCCCGAGGCGTGGGAGGCACCCAGGGGTGACGGTTTCCCTGGACACAAATTCCCTGATCGTTTCACACCCAATTATTTCACTTTCCTGGGTCTCTGACAGGCCTTGCCTCCCGGGCAGGTACCTCCCTGTCCCTGTGGGGTCAGCGGGATAAACCCCGCTATCCCACGGCTGCACTGTCAGCTGGGAGGGAAGGATCCTCCCGGGAAATTCGGGCAGGCTGTGCTGACATCTATCGGCAAGAGCTCCTTCCAAGGCAGCCCAGCCTTTGCCTTGAGGACTCAGTCCGCCAGGATTACGTGTGTAATCCTCGGGATTGAGCAGGCAGCATTCCCGGGGCAGTGTGATCCACACACAGCACCGTGTGCCTTCCAAGCCTCTGGGCATCCCGGTGCTCTGTATCTGATTTTAATCTTTCCCCAAAGCATCTGCTGTAAAACTCCCCGAGAATGGGGCAGGCACCTGGAACAACGGAGCCCGCGTTCGTGCTTGACTGCTGCCCAAAGGTGGATTTTAGTTCCTGCCATGAAATATTCAGGGAGTTTGGTGCTCAGGGCTGGAATTACTGGAATGAAGGAGAAGAATGCTTCCCTGGCGTGGAGGGAGCAAAGTTCAGGAACCAATGGGTTGAAAACAGGAGTGAAGGGGGAGACAGCAAGGGAAGGGAGTGCAAAGAGCTGCACTGAATTTCCTTTCCTGTGCTGGGAATTTCAGTGGGAAGATGCTGGGGTTTCAGTGAATAACTGTTGTCCTTGCAGCAAATATTGGGAACAGCAAAGCCCTGGCTCTTCCCAGGCTTTTTGCACTTCCTCCCTCTGACTGCATCCAGAAGGGCTGTGGATTCCCTGTCCCCAAAAGTGTCCAAGGCCAGGCTGGACAGGGCTTGGAGCAACCTGGTCCAGTGGAAGGTGTCCCTGCCCATGGCAGGGGGTGGAATGGGATGAGCTTTTAAGGTCCTTTCCATCCCAAATCATCCTGGGATTCTCTGGCTGTGCCTACAGGGTGCTCTTTAGAGGATAGTTGAGGTTTGGAGCCCCGTGGTAGCTGTAACCTCACCAAATTACACAGCAGCCATTTCGTGGAACACCAGTCATTTTGGGATTCTCCGAGGCTGGGGCGCCTCCCTCGTGCTGCAGGAAACGAGCCGGGAGCAAAAAGTGTGGAGCTCAGCAGGGCTGGACACAGCCCCATGTCCCACCCCAACCTCCCCCTGTCCTGCAGGAGCCCCCTCCTCGGGGCTGGGGAGCCCAATTCCCAGCTCTTCCCTTGCCTCTTGCAGGGAACATGAGCTGCAGGAGCTGCTTGCCCTTTCTGGGAGCGCTGAGCTCTTCAGTTGTACAGGGGCTGATCTGGGGAGTTGTCAGGCTGGGAAATCACCGGAGAAGTCTGCGTGGCAGCGTCACTTCAGGGGGAACAAAACCACCAGCGTGGAAGCAGGGCGAGGTGGATGCTGGGGATTCCACCCACGGAGAGAGGGAACAGAGGCTTTTGCAAGAGCAGCTCCCTGTACGGGGCCAAATCCTTTCCCAAAGGACGGCTGCCTTTCCCAAATCCGCCTTTCCCAAAGGACGGCTGCCTTTCCCAAATCCTTTCCCAAGGGACGGCTGCCTTTCCCAAATCTGCCTTTCCCAAAGGACCTCTGCCTTTCCCAAATCCTTTCCCAAAGGACCTCTGCCTTTCCCAAATCCGCCTTTCCCAAAGGACGGCTGCCTTTCCCAAATCCGCCTTTCCCAAAGGACAGCTGCCTTTCCCAAATCCGCCTTTCCCAAGGACGGTTGCTGAGGGTGACCTCACCCTTGGAGCTCCCGGCACCTCGGGGCACTGCTGCCAGGGAGAGGGGCAGAGTGTATCCCAGTAAAGCCTCTCCTGCAGTGCAGCTGCAGGAATTGCGGCAGGAATTGCGGTGATCCCATCCGGGGCTGTTGGGAGATAAGAGGCCGAGCCCGCGGCGTTCTGGCGCGGTTATCTCAGCATTGTTTGCTCAATGCTGCATGAGGACATTTTTGCCAGGCATTAGCACAGAGTGACTCAGTAAATCCAGTTGCACGGGGTTCGGAGGGCACTGCCTCTCCTTCTCCACGGCTTTATCAGAGCGGCAGCACCTCAGAGTGCCGGGGTTAAAAAAATACCCACGGGCACCTTGCAACAGCGTGGAGGTGACTGATCCTCCCCGGGGCCTCTGCCTGCACCTCCCAGGGATTGCGAGAAACCAAACTTGGCTTCCCCGCCAGGGTTTGACTGGGCTTGTACCACCGTCCTCAGTCTCAGCAGGGTGGAAATCCCACACTGGGAATTCTGTCTGCATGTCAGCATCAGGGGGTTGCTGACCTGCCCCCTAAAAATTGCAGATAAACTCAGGATATTCCCCTGCTTCCTTCCCAAGAGGTTATTTGTGTCTGCAGAGGTTTTGTCTCTCTGCTGAGGAGGCAAATCAGCAGAGATTTGTTTGGTTTTTCCTTAAGACTCCTGCAAGGCTGAATTCCTGTCTGCTTCCCAGCATGGAATTTGGGGTTTTTCTGGAAGGGAACACTAAATTGCCTGTGGTTTTGGTAAGAGAAGATGATACTTCTGTGGCTTTTAGAGGCTCTAAGGTTTAGGCAGGCCTGGTCAGAACTAGTCTAGAACGTGTTTGTAATCCCAGTGCTCTGTTTTAGACATTTTGGGATTAAAAACAGGTGAATGTCAAATGCTGGATCAGAGGCAGCTGAGCAGAGTGCTCAGTGTTGGGTTTGACTTTGGGAATGAGTGGGTGTGCAACAGGGATGTCTGCTCTTCCCATGGGAGTGCTCCTTTGGCATCTCCCAAATCCAGTGCTAGTGCTGGGATTGCTGGGATGTTCATTCTCTTCTGGCCTCTGGACTGCTGCTCACCAGCTTGTCCTCTTCCCTTTGGGAAACATGGCAGGGAATCTGCTGACTGCTGTGGAAAAATCCCTGCTGGCTTGGGAAGCAGAGGGATTTATTGTTTTTTCCTTCTCTGGTTTTGCTTCCGGTTGAAGGGGAAAGATTTGGGGATTTCACGCTGTCACACAAGTTTGGGATGGAACTCTGTGGGATGGGATGTAGTCAGGGCCATCCCTCGGCTGGGGTGGATGAGGGTTCCAGGCTGGAAACTGGGATTTGAAAATCCACGTCCAGCCTAAAAGCCAGACTGAAAACCAGCCCCTGGATGTGGCTCTGCTGCTGCCTGAGCATGGAAACACAAAACTCGTGGTGGGCAGGGTTGGATCCAGTTTGGGACAACTCAGTGCAAAACAGGCACTGTCATCCTGCCTTGGGAAGAAGTGTCCAAGGCCAGGCTGGACAGGGCTGGGAGCACTCTGGAATAGTGGAAGGTGTCCTTGCCCACGGCAGGGGGTGGAATGGGATGAGCTTTAAGGTCCCTTCCAACCCAAACCATTCCAGGATTCCTGTGAAAGGACAGCCCTGAGCCCTTCCCAGGGATGGTTTCCTGTACCTCTGGAGTGCAGATTGCAGGTGGCTTTTGAACCTGGGAGCTTGAATTCCTTTGCACCTTGAAATCCATGGGGTGCTGGAGCAGCTCCCTTTAATTTCCCAGCTTTGAGATGGGACACATGGCTTTGGTTATCCGCGTGTTCCGTGGAAACCCGATCAGCCACAATCCACCAGATCCAGCAAAAACAGCTCCTGCCTGCAGGATCCACCAGATCCAGCAAAAACAGCTCCTGGCTGCAGCTCCCATCCCATCCTTCTCCAGAATTAAAGCTCCTCAGTACTGATCCCCTTGACACAACTCTTTCCATGTGTTCCCTGCCCCCTGGGTCAGTGCAGACCTGCTCCAGCCTCTCCTGTGGAATATTCCCCACACCCCATCGATGGACCCGAGCCCATCCTTCCACCTGGGCAATCCCAGCAGATAACCACGGGGTGACCGTTGCTGTTCCCCACTCCAGCTGGTTTTTGGAGTCTCTCAGGGCTGCCCCTTCCAGAGGTAAAAGGCTGGTCTGGCACTCTGTGTTCCACGTGCCCTTCAAGCCAGGCTTTTCCTTTGTTCCCGTTAATCTCCGCGTGTGCGGCTCCGGTGGCTTTAGAGGGCTGGATAACTGGGCTTGAAAAACTGCTTATAAGGACAGATCCAACACAGATAAAACACCCAGAGCTCGTGTCGGGAGCAATCAGAGGCTGGCATTTCTTTTCCAAACATCTCTGGAAGCCAGAGATCTTTGGTTGGTTGGTTTTTTGGCTTTGCGAGCCAGGAAAATCCATCAGCTGGGAAAAAAATAGCTCAGCCCAGCTTTTAGCTCCTCATCCCAGCCGAAAGAACAGCGTCAGCTGTGCAGGGATGGAGCCTGCTGTGCTTAGGAGGAGTGAGCTGTGCTACACCCTCAGCCTGCTCCAGCCTTTATCCTCAGCAGGGATAATCTGGATGTTGGGCTGGATAGTGTTGTGGAAGGATAACCTGGATTTTGGGCTGGATGGTGTTGTGGAGGGATAACCTGGATGGTGTTATGGAGGAATAACCTGGATGTTGGGGTGGGTGGTGTTATGGAGGGATAACCTGGATGGTGTTATGGAGGGATAACCTGGATGTTGGGGTGGGTGGTGTTATGGAGGGATAACCTGGATGTTGGGCTGGATGGTGTCATGGAGGGATAACCTGGATGGTGTTATGGAGGGATAACCTGGATGGTGTCATGGAGGGATAACCTGGATGGTGTTATGGAGGGATAACCTGGATGTTGGGGTGGGTGGTGTTATGGAGGAATAACCTGGATTTTGGGCTGGATGGTGTTATGGAGGGATAACCTGGATGGTGTTATGGAGGGATAACCTGGATGTTGGGGTGGGTGGTGTTATGGAGGGATAACCTGGATGTTGGGCTGGATGGTGTCATGGAGGGATAACCTGGATGGTGTTATGGAGGGATAACCTGGATGGTGTCATGGAGGGATAACCTGGATGTTGGGGTGGGTGGTGTTATGGAGGGATAACCTGGATGTTGGGGTGGGTGGTGTCATGGAGGGATAACCTGGATGGTGTTATGGAGGGATAACCTGGATGTTGGGCTGGATGGTGTTATGGAGGGATAACCTGGATGTTGGGCTGGATGGTGTTACTGGGGTGGGGAGCTCAGGGTGGCAGCAGTTCCCCACTGTGACCGGTGGGACCCAGTGCAGTTCATCAGCCAAGTTCTGGTGGCTCCTCAGCCCGATCCATGTGCTATTCCAGAGAGGATCCCCTGTGTTCCTGGGAGTCTTTGAAGGGCCGCTCCCACCTCCCACATCCTCCAGAGGGCTGGACTTTGAGCAGGTCCTCGGTCCCTTTGATGTCCCTCAGTGCCAGGCTCCTCCACATGCCTGAGTCCTGAGCTCACGGAGCGGCCGCTGCCTTCCCCTTCCAGCAGCTCCCTTGGGATGTTCCTGCCCTTCCTGAGGACCCAGCACCCAGCAGCTCTCCCCTGCTTTAGGGATAAACAGCATTAATTCTCCAGATTCCCACACATTCCTGCTCCAGCACAAGATCCTGGAGATGCTTGTGGTGCATCTCATTTGTGGAGAGCGTCCACAGATATCCCAGTTTTGCTGTTGGAAGAGGCTTTGGGAGGCCAGCTCTTCTTTGACTTGTAAAATGCAGAGCTTTCCTGCATTGCAGAATGAAACTCAGCTCATTTACATCCGTACAATGTCCAATAACAGGCAAAGCTTCCTGAAAAACCGGGGCTGGCCTCTGCCCTGGGCTGTTTGCACGGCACTGACTCACTTGGGAATTGTCTTCTTGGCTGAGGCTGGGGTTGACCTTCAGGTTACAGCAGTGGGAGGGTGACTTTCCTCACTGCTCCATCCCAGACCTTTCTGAGCAAGGTGCCAATGTTTTTCCATCCTGGAATGACTCTAGCTGCCCCTTTTGGTTTAAAAATAACCCAATTTAACCCCAGCACCTTGTGGCATCCCTGGCGATATCACCCAGCTGGGATTCACAAGCTCTGGTACAAATGTTTTATTGTGGTGCCAGGCTTAGGAGAAAAACTTTCTGCACTGTCAGGGAATTATTTAGGCTGGAAACCTGCTGGTGTGGGTTAATGAATTGCACACATGGAACGAGCCAGGAAAACTGGAATTCAGGAACAAGGAGTAACCAAATGTGACCCTCACTGGCATCTCGTCCTCACGGAGACCTTGGTACAGCTCTGGCCACACATTACCTTGCATTAAATGCTTCTGCAGAGCTTTATTCCCATTTTTCCCTCATCTCCATGAGGCTGAGGGCAGCAGAACTCTCTGTCCCTGGGGAAGGGCTCAGGGACACCATGGCCATCTCTGCATCAGGCCAGGGGCTGCTTTCTGCTGGGCTCTTCCCTCCCAGCACCTGGAACCCATCGCAACGGAATTGCTTCCCTCAGCTGCAACATCCTAAAATAGCTGCTCCGGTTTCTTTTAAAAATAGTCTGTTCTGGGTGTCATTCCCTGCTAAAATTGTGTCTCTGAGTCCTGCTGGGACAGGGGAGGGGACAGGGGCCAGGTGGGAGCATCGGCTGGTTCAGGGAGGTGGCCACATGTGAGCCGTGCCCTTGAGCTGCCCTGCTCACAGAGCTGGGCTGGGAATGCCAGGATGAACTGCAAGGGGTGGCTGTGGAGCTTGAGCAGTGTGCTGGGGATGAACTGCAAGGGGTGGCTGTGGAGCTGAGCAGTGTGCTGGGCTGGGGATGAACTGCAAGGGGTGGCTGTGGAGCTGGAGCAGTGTACTGGGCTGGGGATGAACTGCAAGGAGTGGCTGTGGAGCTGGAGCAGTGTGCTGGGTTGGGGATGAACTGCAAGGGGTGGCTGTGGAGCTGGAGCAGTGTGCTGGGTTGGGGATGCCAGAATGAACTGCAAGGAGTGGCTGTGGAGGTGGAGCAGTGTACTGGGGATGAACTGCAAGGGGTGGCTGTGGAGCTGAGCAGTGTGCTGGGGATGAACTGCAAGGAGTGGCTGTGGAGCTGAGCACTGTGCTGGGGATGAACTGCAAGGGGTGGCTGTGGAGCTGAGCAGTGTGCTGGGCTGGGGATGAACTGCAAGGGGTGGCTGTGGAGCTGAGCAGTGTGCTGGGGATGAACTGCAAGGAGTGGCTGTGGAGCTGGAGCAGTGTACTGGGGATGAACTGCAAGGGGTGGCTGTGGAGCTGGAGCAGTGTACTGGGTTGGGGATGCCAGGATGAACTGCAAGGAGTGGCTGTGGAGGTGGAGCAGTGTGCTGGGGATGAACTGCAAGGGGTGGCTGTGGATGTGGAGCAGTGTACTGGGGATGAACTGCAAGGCGTGGCTGTGGAGCTGGAGCAGTGTGCTGGGCTGGGGATGAACTGCAAGGGGTGGCTGTGGAGCTGAGCAGTGTGCCAGGTGCTGGTGACCGCCGTGGGAAGGAGGATGCTCAGAGTCAGGCCCTGCAGAGGCTTTAGCTGTTGCTGGGAAGCAGCTCAGCCCCTCACACATCAGCAGGGTGCTGACACAGACACAGCACCTCTGGCTCCAGGGCCAGGCAGGGATTGGGCTTTTGCAGCATCTGATTTCCCAACATAAATTCAAAGGAATCGAATCCTTTGATAGTTGCTCTTGCTAACGAGTTTCTTGCACTGAGGCTGCTCCTGCTCTGAGCGGGTTAAGAACCATAAAATCCCAGAATGGTTTGGGCTGGGAGGAGCTTAAAGCTCATCTCATTGCACCCTCCTTCCATGGACAGGGACATCTTCCCCTGGACCAGGTTGCTCCAAGTCCCATCCAGCCTGGCCTTGGACACTTCCAGGGATGGGGCAGCTGCAGTTTCTCAGGGATGTGGTGGCCAGGGGCCACAGGAGCAGCAGTAAGTTGAGAGGTGAGCTCAGGAAAGCCCTTGGGATCCATGGAACCATCTGAGCACAGCAAATCCTGACAGCACCGAGCCCAAGAGGTCACCTTGTCCTTGTGCAGGTCCTGCTCAGGAGGCCCCTGGTCCCTGCAGAGCCCTTTGAACCTCAAACAGGCAGCACAAAAAGGTTTTCCACGATTTTTAGAGCAGCACTGCATCCTGCAGACTCGAGGAATGACTCCATTCACAGCCAGAGCATTCAGGGCTTCCTCTCAAAACCGGGGTTCAGTGAGTGCTGCCGCTTGTGGGCACCCCACACATCTGCACGAGCTACTCTGGGTGCCTTGGAATTGTCTCCCTTCTCCCTCCCTCCTCAGGGACAGACATAGGAGGTATTTGGAGGTAATTATTGCTTTTATTCGGCGCTAAAGCAATAATTTGGAGGGATCGCTGGAAAACCGGCAATTTCCTGCCAGTGAGTGACAGATGTTTTGCTGTGTTTGAGATGTGCTTTCAGGCTCCTACTAATTACCATGACACAAATTGGCAGGAGTTTTCTTCCCAGGCTCCCAGCTCTAATTTTGCCTTTTTTTTCTTTTTTTTTTTTTTCTTTTCTGTTATTTTCATTTTTTCAGAAAGGTGGAGTCTCCACATTGTGGCACTGAAGAAGTGATGCAGAGTTAGGGGCTGGTGTTCAAACATGGTTTTCCTAACTTCTCCTCCCTCCCTGCCAGGTTCCTACCCCTCTCCCAAGGCTGGGGCCACGCTGGTGGTCTACAAGGACTTGCTGGTGCTTTTTGGGGGGTGGACCAGGCCGAGCCCTTACCCCCTGCACCAGCCCGAGAGGTTCTTCGATGAGATCCACACGTACTCCCCCTCCAAAAACTGGTAAGAGCAGGCTTTGATCCTGGAGAAATGGCTCTGGAATGCAGCTGGAGGAATGCTTGGGAAGCTGTGCGTGGTCCTGGTTTCCCAGGTGTGTCTCTAATGCTCTTTCTGAAACAAAAAAAGCCACACAAGCACAGCAGAGCTGAGGACAGCGTGCTGCCAAGCAGCTCGTGGGTGCTGTTGCTTCCATATGGTTCTGGACTTGTACCTAAGTATTCCAGGCTTCCTGAGCATCCCCATCCAGGTGGGAAGCCTGGGTGTTTTAAGTGCCTTATCACTTTGGCTGGGAGCACTGAGGTGTTTCTGAGATAAGCCTGAAGTGCTGGAGGTCTTGTTTTCAGTGATGATCCAAAACTCAGCTCCCTCGGGGAGATGTGATAAATCAGATTTCTCCATCATTTCAACCTCTGCCTTTACAGCTCCAGGACTGGAGCATCCAGCAGTGTCCATGGACCTGGCAGGAATTTTCTTTTTCCCTTTAAACACCATTTGGCTGATTTTAGACCCAGCTTTCTCACTGATGGTGTGTGTGAGAAGGAAAATGCTGTATCAAAGAGAAGGTTCCTGCTCCTCTTGTGCTGAGAACTTTTCATCCTCCAAAGTATCAATTATCCAGAGCACTTTGGGCAGTGTCATTACAACTCTGTAATTAAGATTTCCAATTCTCTTGGAAAGAATTTGAGGCAAACTTAATTGGAAGGGGAGATGTTCCCAACTTGGTCATGAGACTTGGTCATGCCTTAAAAATGTTTAGCACATTGGGATTTCTAATTAGTTTAGTTGCTATTTGGATATTTGGAGGTTTTCCCTGTGGTTTTCCTCCATTACGTGTTCTTGAGGACTTTGCAGGCCTTTGGGATTTTTTGTTTGGCCTTTCATCCAATGTTTTCCTTCACTGGGGCATGTGTTCCTGCCTCTCTTCCCAGGTGGAACTGCATCATGACCACCCACGGCCCCCCTCCCATGGCAGGACACTCCTCCTGTGTCATTGAAGACAAAATGATCGTTTTTGGGGGCTCCCTTGGATCCCGGCAGATGTAAGTTTGGGGTCAGGGTGACTGACAAGCGCCCCTGTTAGCCACAAGGAGGTTGGGATGGCCTTGGGGTCACCCATGAGGAATTTTCTGCAGGATTTTGGGGTCTGCCTGCTGCCTTAGCACACCCTTCACCTCTCGCAGCAAATCCCAAGCCTCCAGCCTGCAAAAATCCCAATTCTGCCATAAAACCCAGCCCTGAACCCGAGTTCCACACCCCTGCTTGTATCCTCAGCCCGTGTTGTCTCATCCCTGCAGGAGCAACGACGTCTGGGTGCTGGATCTGGAGCAGTGGGCTTGGTCCAAGCCCAGCATCTCGGGGCCCAGCCCTCACCCGCGCGGGGGCCAGTCCCAGGTGAGCTCAGCCAGAGGGAAGCCAGGCACAGCCTCACTCCCCGCTCCACAGCTTCATTCATTCCCTCCCAAGTTATCTGTGGAGCCCTTGCCCGCCAGGCCCTCTCCCCCAGTGACTCAGAGCTGTAATGAACACATCCCTGCTTTACCCCACTCGTGCCCCGTGGCACCTCAGATCAGTGGAGAGGCAGCACAGCCTGGTTTGGCTCCGGGCCCTTGTGACTGCTCCTCTCTCCCAATCCTGGGGTTGCTCCCGCTCCAAGCACAGCTCCAGTGCACCTGCCGGGGCAGGGAGCTCGTGGCTGTCACCTGGCCTGAGGCAGCTGTCCCCATCTGGGATGGTCAGTGATCCCCAGAGTGTGGCTGGTCCCAGCAGGGCTTGGATGGCTCGTGCTGGAATGTGCCTTCCATGCCCTGGGAAAGGAGCCCACGGGGATCCCTCACCCAGCAGCAGCACTGATCAGACACTGCTGCCAGCACCTGCCCTCCCAAACAATCCTTCCACCTTCCCCTCCTTTGCAGAGGGATCTTGGGGCTCTGGAGCTTTGGGAAGAGTGATTGCTCCCCTTGGAGAGAGGAACTGGTTTGGGACAAGGGGTGGGATGAGCCCTGTATCCCACTCTGTCCTGGGCCTGGCAAAACCAGCTCCATCCCAGCTCCACTCCTCATCCCGGGGACACAGACCCCAGCAAAGCCCATGCAGCAAGAACCTGCCTCTGTCTGCCCTTGGAGGCCTGGCCAAAAATCCTTCCCGGGCTGAAGCTCTCTTTTGTCCCCTCCAGATCGTGATAGACAACGAGACCATTTTGATCCTGGGAGGCTGCGGGGGTCCCAATGCAGTGAGTACCTGGGGGAGCAGGGACATCACCATCCCCCTGGCACCTGGGGGCTGGATTTGGGATGGGGGGACTCTGCATGTTGGTGGCATTTTATTCCTCAAGTCTGGGCACCCACCTGGTAGATTTTCCAGAGAAGCTGTTTAGCTGTTGCTGGAGCTGCTTTAATTAATAAAAATCACCCCAGGCACTCTCTGAGCAGCTCCCTGGGTTCACTGAGGCTCGTCAGGATGAGCCTGACTTTGTACTGGGATAGCAGATGGCAATGAAGGGATTTATCCATGGCCATAGTGAGGTGTAGTCACTCATGGATGATTAGCTCCTGCCCTGGGTCAGCATCCTCTGTCTGCAGCAGCAAAGCACCGCTCCCACCACAGCCCTGATGGACTGAGCCCAGCAGCAAACTGGGCTAAAACTCAGCCAGGGCTTCTGAATCTCAGCCTGGGATCCTGAATCTCAGCCAGGGCTTCTGAATCTCAGCCTGGGCTTCTGAATCTCAGCCTGGGCTCCTGAATGCCAGCCCAGACTCCTGAATGTGTGACCTTTCTCTCCCCAGCTGTTCAAAGATGCCTGGTTGCTGCACATGCAGGCCAACCCCTGGACTTGGCAGCCGCTCAAGGTGGAGAACGAGGACCACGGAGCCCCGGAGCTGTGGTGCCATCCTGCCTGCAGGGTACGGACACGGGGGGTCCCTGCTCCCTCACACACACCCCTCCCTCTTTATTCCCTGCCCAAAATGTTCCGTAACTGCTTCTCCCCAGCTCCAAGGCTCCTCCTGATGTCTGTTCCCTGCTCTCCCTCAGGTGGGACAGTGCGTCGTGGTCTTCAGCCAAGCTCCCAGCGGCAGAGCCCCGCTGAGCCCCAGCCTCAACTCCCGCCCGTCTCCCATCAGCGCCACGCCGCCCGCCCTGGTGCCCGAGACACGGGAATTCCGCTCCCAGTCTCCCGTCAGGAACACGGACGAGGCTCCCTGCGTCAACGGCCGCTGGGGCACCCTGCGGCCCCGCAGGCAGACGCCGTCGGGCTCGCGGGAGGGCAGCCTGTCCCCGGCCAGAGGGGACAGTTCCCCGGTGCTCAACGGCGGCACCGTGTCACCCGGAGCTGCGCCGCCCGGCGGGGCCTCCCTGGACAGCCCCGTGCAGGCCCTGTCCCCCAGCACCCCCTCGGCCGCCGAGGGATTCGACCTCAAGGTGGGGCCGGCCCTGGCGCCGCGCCGGGGCTCGCTGCCGGAGCAGAGGGATCTGCGCCTGGCCTCCGTGGAGCTGGGCTGGGAGCAGAAGCCCACGTCCCTCCTGTGCCAGCTGGACGGCGCGGAGGGCAGGACAGCGGGCACGCGGAACCCCCCGGAGCACACCAACGGCATCCACACCCCGCCCCACGCCGCCCTGCCCGGGGCCGTGTCCCCCGGCGCGCTCCGCCGCAGCCTCGAGGCCGTCAAAGCCCTCTCCTCCAAAGCCGCCTCGGCCTCGGCCGCGCTGAGCCCTCCCCTGGCCTCGTCCCCGGGGTCCCCGGGCGCCGAGCCGGGCTCGGTGCGGCCGAGCAGCACCCAGGGCGAGGGGCACTCGCTGCCCCCCATTGCCCGGCGCCTCGGGCACCACCCGCCGCAGTCGCTGAACGTGGGCAAGCCGCTGTACCAGAGCATGAACTGCAAGCCCATGCAGATGTACGTGCTGGACATTAAGGACACCAAGGAGCAGGGACGAGTCAAGTGGAAAGTGTTCAACAGCAGCTCCGTGGTGGGGCCACCCGAGACCAGTTTACACACAGTGGTGCAAGGCCGAGGGGAGCTGATCATATTCGGTGGCCTGATGGACAAGAAACAAAACGTCAAATATTACCCCAAAACAAATGCCTTGTACTTTGTGCGAGCAAAGAGATAATGCGGCCCCCGCCCGCCGCCCGTCCTTCCATCCCTGCGGCTCTTCCTCCTCCTTCCCCAGCCCCTTCCCAACACGCAGGCGTTCAAACTGTGAATTAGGGAGCAGGAAACCAATAAAAGTCCAAGCAAACCCTCCAGCACTGCCCCGGCAGTTCCCAGTAAGACCCCAGTCGTGTTTACAGGCGGGGAAGGATCCGAGGATTCGGGGTGAGCAGCCAGGGAATTCCTCTGCTGCAGCCAGGATCCTCCTGGGTTTATTCTCTAAGTGTTTGTGAGTCTCGGTCTCTCCGAAATTCCTCGTGGGTTGTGAGCAGAAGTGGTTTTATAGGAATAACCTAAATTGCAGCAGGCAGGAGGCTGTTAGCTTGATTAATTCCATGCTCAACTCCGTCAGGAAAACAGCAATATCCCTCTGGGAATCTCCCAGCGCTGCCAACCTTTGCTCGACACAAACACGATGCCTTTTTATTTTGCCTCTCACCTGCCGCTCTCGTCTCTGTCCTCCAGGCAGGACCAAAAGAAGGAGGAAAGGACATTTTTTTGTGTCAAAATGCCAAAAATCTTGATTGTTAGCATCCCTCCTCTCCCTGCCCTGCTGGATCAGGCTTCGGGATCAGCCCTGATCCCCTCTGACCAGCAAAAATACTCTGAAAATCCCATTATTCCCCCGAAACAGAGATATTTGGCTGCCAATTCCCTTCTAGACTTAAAGGTTTCATTTCATTGAACGGCCCAAACCCGTTCAAGGCCGAAGCAGCCCCTTGGAGCCCGGGAGCAGGGTGGGTTTTCCAGGGAAAAGGACATACTGGTAAATGTGAGGGCAGCCTCGATGCAGTAACTTCACCTCATCTTTGCACGTGCCTCCTTCCGCAAAGATTAAATCCAAATCCGAAGGGATTGAACCTGTGCGTCCTTCTGGGACAACCCCTCCTTCCCTGTCCCCTCCAAGGGGGGGAAACGGGGCGGATTCTGCCAGGTTTTGGTCAACAACCTCCAGCACCCTAAAACCAGGGAGCCCTCCCCAAGCCGGCAGCGCCATGACGTGGTCCCTTCTTCCCAAAATTTTTCTTCTCCATTCCCACTGAGCTTTCTGCCGGTCGGAGCCTTAAATCCCATCCCAGCCGCGTGGGGACGGGGAGGGATTTGCTTCACCCGCGGCGTTTCCACCTCTGTAAATAAACCCCTCATCGAATCCCACCTCTCCCGTTCATCCCAGAACAATTTGATTTGTCCTAAGGGAAAGCAAAATTCAATTTCCTCCCCCTCCCTCAAAAAATCCCCAGACCTCAGGAGCACCTCGGGTGAGCTGTGGAATTTTGGAATTTTCCTTCTCCACGCGTGGCCGCGGGGAAGGCGGTCGAGGCTTCGCCATCGATCCCCACATCCCCTTTGCATGTTTTTTGTCATCCATCCCCAAAAAAAGAGTCAAAGCCGGGCATGGATGGCGCCTTGATGTCCTTCTCCCTGCAGAGCAGCCTTCCAGGGCTGCTCTCCCAGTTTCCATCCTGCCCCGCTCCCGGGGTTCCCCTCCTGGGGTTCCCCACCGGGAGATGCATGTTCTGTGCCCTTCAGAGAGATTCACCCCAAATTTGGGTCCCTGTCCCCGAATCCCACGGGAGCTGCTGGTGCTGTGAGCGAGGTGTCCCCCCCACCCACCGCGACTCAGGTGTCCCCCCCGTCACTCCCGGGCCGAGAGCAGCAATGGGAAGCGATTCCGGTGATATTTAAAATCTTGTGTACATTTTGGGGGGGTTCATGGGGGTCCCTCCCCCCCCCTTCCCAACGAATTTTTAGTGGTTTAACAAATAAAAAGGAAAAGAAACAGATGGTTGATGCTTTTGGGGAGGGGTGGGAGTGATTTGGAGGGGAAGTTCTTGCTGTGCTGCTGTTAAGTTTGGGGGTGAAAGGGGGAATTTGGGGTCTTTGTGTAAGAGAAGGGAAATATTTGTACAGGGGATGTTGGAGCAGTGGAGGGAGGCAAAGAGGGACACAGAATTTGGGACACTGAATTTTCTTGGAGCCAGAAATTGGGGATGGGGACCCCAAAGCCTGTTTGGGTTGGAAACTGGGGATCCCAGAGCCTGTGGGAGCTGGGAATTCAGGGATCCCAAGCCCTGTTTGGGATGGAGGTTTAGGATGGAACCCCAGAACCTCTCAGGGCTGGGAACTGGGGAACCCATGTCCTGCTTGTGCTGGAAATTGTGAATCCCAAGTCCTTCCAGGGTTGGGAATTAGGGACAGGAACCCAAAGCTGTCAGCACTGGGAATGGGGGACACCAAACTCTTGTTAGGGATGGAAACTGGAAATGGGAATCCCAAAGACTGCTGGAGATGGTAACTGGGGATGTCAAAGCCTTTCAGCACTGAGAATTGGGAACCCCAAAAGCTGTTGGGGCTGGAAATTTGGAATAGGGAGCCCAAAACGAGTTGGGGGCTGGAAATTGGTGCTGAGGACCCCAAATCCTGCCAGTGCTGGGAACTGGGGATCCCACAGCCTGTTGGAGATGGGAACTGGAGATGGAGATCCTAGAGCCTGCTGGGGCTGGAAATTGGGACCCCAAGTCCTGCCAGTGGGGGAGATGCTGGAGCCCAAAGCATTCCAGTGTCAGTGATTAGGGATGGGGGAGGGCTCCAAAGCCTGGAAACACTGGCAGTTGGGAACCCCAAATCCCGGCAGTGCTGGGAACTGGGTATGGGGACCCCCAAATCATTGCAGTGTCAGTAACTTGGGATGGGGGCCCCCAAATCATTGCAGTGTCAGTAACTTGGGATGGGGGCCCCCAAATCATTGCAGTGTCAGTAACTTGGGATGGGGACCCCAAATCATTGCAGTGTCAGTAACTTGGGATGGGAACCCCCAAATCATTCCGGTGTCAGTAACTTGGAGTGGGGACCCCCCCAAATCATTCCGGTGTCAGTAACTTGGGATGGGAACCCCCAAATCACTCTGGTGTCAGTAACTTGGGATGGGGACCCCCCAAATCATTGCAGTGTCAGTAACTTGGGATGGGGACCCCCAAAATCCGCCGGGCCGAGGTCACTCCACGCGTCCCCTCAACTCGCCGCGCACGCGCAGCTGTGGCTGGGCGTGGTCTCCGTAGCGCCCCGCCTATTTTCGTGACGTCACGGGGAGGTGGAAGCTGCCTCAGGTGAGCGGCCGGGCCGCGTCTTAAAGGGCCCGCGCGGGAAAATTGGTGTGGGGAACAAGACATGGTGGGGATTTGGGGGGCAGCGGGTCCGGGGAGGGGACAGGGGCTGGGACCCCCCTCCTAAATGCTGTGGGGGCACCGGGGGCAGCTGGGGGCAGCACAGAACCTGCGGGGGTGGCAGGCACCCGTCAGGGGAGTGCAGGGACTCCGTGTGGGCTGTGAGGGACACCCTGGGAGGGTGGAGGGACACTGAGGGGGACAGGGACTCCAGAATGGGGCTGTGAGGGACACCCTGAGGGGATAAAGGGACACTGAGGGGGGCAGGGACCCTGTATGGGGTGTGAGGGACGCCCTGGGAGGGGGGAGGGACACTGAGGGGGACAGGGACCGCAGAGTGGGGCACAGGAACCGGAGAGGGACAGGGAACCCATGGGAAGGCGGCGGGACCCTGTAGGGAGTGCAGGGACCCCAGAGAGGGGTCAGGGACCCCATGAGAGGGGGGGCAGGCACCCCACAGGGGCGCGTCAGGGACCCCGTGGGTGGTTTTGGGGACCCCATGGGAGGATGCTGGGACACGGGGGGTGTTTTAGGGACCCGATGGAGGATTTAGGGGCCCTGGGGAGGATGCCTGGACCCTGGGGTGGTCTCAAAAGGAGCCCCCAAAGCTGCGGATGCAGTGACCCCATGGGGGAAGGGGGGCTCTTCGCCGTCCCCCAGGTTTGGGGGCCCATGGCAGAGCAGGACTGGGCGCTGGAGCCGGGCTGGCTCCTGTCCCCCACCGGCCGCCCCTACCTGGACTCCATCCTGCACAAGAACCAGCGGAGAGTGTTCGGTGCGTGCCCCCCCTGCGCCCTCCAGCCGAGCTCTCAGCACCCCCAGAATGACCCCGAGCCCTTCCCCAGGTCTGCTGGAGCGCCCGGCGCTGCCGCCCGCGCTGGCTGTCCCCACGGTCACCTACAAACTCTTCCTGGCGGGCAGGAGCGGCGTCGGCAAGACAGCGCTGGTAGCCTGGCTGGGGGGGACCCCCGCGCCCCCCGCCCACCACGAGACCCTGGGTACGGCCGGGGGGGACCCGGGGGTGACAGTCCCGCTGTCCCCGCAGGGATCGAGGCCACAACGGGACCCTGTGTATGGCCCGGGATGTCCCGGGGGTGACAGTCCCGCTGTCCCTGCAGGCATCGAGGCCACCACGCTGTTCTGGCCGGCCAAGCCCCGCGGCAGCGGCCGCCCCGTCCTGTTCCAGCTGCACCTCTGGGACTGCGGGGACGGAGCGCTCAGGAAGTTCGAGCACCTGCTGCCCGTGAGCGGGGGACGCGTTTTGGGGTGGGGGACGCGTTTTGGGGCGGGGGACACCGCCAGGACCCCCGGTGAGCGGTGTCCCCGTGCCCAGGCCTGTAAGGAGGAGGCGGACGCCGCCCTGTTCCTGTTCTCCTTCACGGACCGCGCGTCCTTCGAGGAGCTGCCGGCGCTCATCGGCCGCGTGCTGGGCCCCGGGGACCGTCACCTCGTCAGGGTGGTCGTGGGCACCAAGTATCCTTTTGGGGGGGTCCCCAAAAGTTACCCCATGGCGGGGGGATTGCACCCCCGGGGCTCTCAGCGCTTGGCATGGCAGGGGCTGAGAATGGCACACCGGTGGATTCCCGACTCCTGCTGATTTTCACAGGGTTTTGGGGTTTTTCTAGGTGTACCTTAACCCCCCCCCCCGCCCCAAAATGGGTTTGCACTCCCAGATTTCTCAGCATTTGATATCTCAGCAGGCTGAGAATGTGCACAAAAGGTTACACTGATGTGTTCACGGCTCCTCCTTATTTTTAGGGGGTTTTGCCACCCTAAAGGAGATTTTTGGGGTGTTGGTGTCTCCTTTGACCCTATATCCCCCCCCCCAGTCAGGTTTGCACCCCCAGATTTCAAACCACTCAATCCCTTGTTAGGCTGAGAATGTGCAACTCTCATTACACCGATGGGCCCTCAACTCTCATAGATATTTTAGGGGGTTTGGGGGGGTTTCTTTGGGTCACAACCCCCACTTATTTTCACGGGGTTTTGGGGGGATTTCTGGGTCTCCCTTGACCCCGTGTCCCCCCCCCAGTCAGGTTTGCACCCCCAGATTTCTCAGCACTTGTTATCTCAGCAGGCCGAGAACATGCAGCCCTTCATTGCACCAATGGATTCACAATCCCCATTTCTCTATAGGTGGTTTTGGGGGGATTTTTCAGGGTGTTGATGTCTCCTTGACCCCGTGTCCCCCTCACAATCAGGTTTGCACCCCCAGATTTCAAACCACTCAGTCCCTGGGCAGGCAGAGAACACTCCCACCTGGTTACACCCACGGGCTCACAACTCCCCATGAATCTCGGGTGCTTCTGGGGGGATTTTCCGAGGCGTTGCTGTTTCCCTTGACCCTGTGTCCCCTCCCCACCCCAGATTCGACCTGGCCCCGCACGCGGCTGTGACGGAGGGGGACGTGCGGGCCTTCGAGGGCTCGCAGGGGCTGCGGGTGCTGCGGGCGGGGGGCACCGCGGGGGCCGGCGGGGCGCGGGCGGGGCTGGCCCGGGTCGGCCCCGTCCTGGACGCCCTGGTGGAGGAGCTCTGGCGGCGCGACCAAGTGACCGCCGGGGTCACCCCGGGAGACACGGGGGACACCCCCACCTGAACCCCCTCTTGGGAAGGGTTTGGGGAGTGGGAGGGGTAAAAAAGGTGCCTTTTTGCTAAAATCAGTGATTTTCTATGAAAAAGATCATGGGTGGCCTGGCTTGTCCGTTTTGGGGGGTGGGGGGTTTGGGGCATTTGGGGTGCTGGGGTAACGAAGATTTGGGGGTACTGGGGGATGTGGGGTGCAATGGGATCATCGGGAGGTGGGTGCTGCAGGATTTGGGTGCTGAAGATCCTGGGGGATTTGAATTTCAGTGGGATCATGGAATGGGGGTACTTGCAGGATTTGGGGTGCTGCAGGTGCTGGGGGATGTGGGTGCACCGGGATCATGGAATGGGGTGCTGGGCCTGTTGGCAGATTTGGGGTGTTGTGGATCCTGGGGCTTTTGGGCTCTGTGGGTATTAGGGGATGTGGCTGCAGAGGGATTATGGGAACAGGGGTGCAGGATTTAGAGTGCTGTGGGATTTGAGTTGTTTTGGGGTACTGGGGGATTTGTGGCACTAGAGGTGAAGGGATTGGGGTGCTGTGGGTGCTGCAGAGATTGGGCTGCTGTGAGATTTGGGGTGCTATGGAAAATGCAGGATTTGGGATGCTGCAGGATCATGGGGACAGGGCTGCTGAGGGATTTGAGGTGCTGGAATTGAGGGGATTAGGGCACTGTGGGATTTGGGGTGCAACAGATGATCCAGAGTTTGGGGTGCTGTGGGATTTGGGGTGCCGTGGGTGATGGGATTTAGGATGCTGTGGGATTTGGGGTGCTATGGGTGGTGGGATTTGGGGTGCCGTGGGTAATGGGATTTAGGGTGCTGTGGGATTTGGGGTGCCGTGGGTGGTGGGATTTGAGGTGCTGTGGGGTTTGGGGTGCTGCAGGTCCATGAGGACGGTGGTGTTGAGGATTTGGGGCCCGGGCAGCCCCCCCAGACCGGTCCCCCCCAAACCCCCCAGTATCGAACTGGTGGGCGGGGGGCGTGGCCGGTAGTAACCGCGTGGCCCCGCCCCCTGCATCCATTGGCTGCCGCCCCCCCGCCCTTCCCACGCCGATTCATGAATGAAAGGGGAGGGGGCGGAAGGGGGGGCGCGTTCACTCCTTCGGGGCCGGGCGCGGGGGTCCCCGCGGGGCTGCGGGACCCCCGAACCCCCTCCAGGGCCGTGCCCCACCTTGGGGGGCTCCCACAGCCCCCTCCCCTCCACCCGGCCGCGTCCTTCCCTGGGGCGGGCGCCCTCCCAGTGCCGTACTGGTGCGTACTGGGAGCGGCTCCTGCGCCTTTAAGAGCGGGCGTGGCCGGTGACGTCAGCAGGGCATGAATGAACAGGAGCGGGCGCGCGGCCCCGCACCCCACACCCCCCGCACTCCCCGCGGGGCCGCCGCTCGTGGGGCGCGCCCGGGACCCCCCCAAAACCGCCCCGCCATGGCCGGCACCCTCCCGGCCCTCACCCTCACCCTCACCCTCCTCCTCCTCACCGCCCTCAGCCCCCTCGCCGCCGAGGAAGGTGAGTCCCCCCCACTTTTTTTTGGGGCGGAGGAGCACCCCGAAACTCCTTTATTGCAGGCACCCCCAAGGGTGGGGTGGTTTTGGGGTAAATTCGGGTGGTCTGGGGGGAGCTGAGGAGTCGGGGAGCGCTCTGAGGGTAAAGGGGGATGTGGGTTCCCCCTTCCCCCCGCACAGTTTGGGGTGCGGTGGGGAGTCTGCAGGTGCCGGAGCACCTTTGGGGCAGGGGGGGAAGGTTAAAATTAGGGGAAAAGTTGAAATGAGGGCGGAGAAGTTTAAATTAAAAGGGGAAAAGTTAAATTAAGGAGCAAAAGTTAAAGTAAGGGGGGGGAGTTAAAAAGGTGTATGGGGAGATAAAAATACGGGAGGGGAGCAGCTAAAATTGGGGGACAACTAAAATAGAGGAGAAAGAATTTTAAATGGGGAGAAAAAAGTCAAAATGAGGAAAAACCCAAGAGTTTGGGGCAACTTTTCCCATGCCGAGCGTCCAACTGACGCATCGGGGCCAGGTCCTGCCGGGAGCCCCCAAAGGAGACTGGCCAGGGGTGAAGGTGGGGGGGATTAAAAAATAAACCCCCCAAAAAGGGGAATATCACCTTAAAATGGAGCGTTTCCCATGGGTGGTGCAGGGTCGGGTAGGATCCGGCCAGAGAGCTGGAAAACAATGTCAGGAAAATCCCAAAAAATTGCTGGGAAAAAACAAGCAGCGTCTCGGCCTCCACCTCGCAACCCTTCCCCCAGTGATTTAGGGGCTTAGTTTGGCAGGATTGGGCAAAAGAAAAGGGGGAAAATCACTTTTTTGTGTATACCTGGATTTTTTTTAGGATTGAGTTTCTATAAACCCTGCCTGATGGCTTTAATTCGTCATTTTTTGAGGGTAAAGTGGAAGAATCCAGCCCCAAATGCAAATAAATCAGAGGCTGGGATCAAAAATACTCCCTGTAAACTAAAAATGGGGTAAAAAACCCTAAAATGAGGATTTTTGGAAGTACTGGGGGGACAGCAGAGGGGATGATCCCGTGGCAGCTGTGGGATTTGGGGTGTGTTCCCAAAGTGCTGTTTCCCAGGAGGGAATACTGGGATTTGAGGTTTTAAAAGTGCGTGGGGGGAAAGGGAAAGTGGTGGGAGAGTGATGGGATTTGGGGATTTTGAGGGGATTGGTTCCCCTCTGTGAGGTTCAGTGGGATTTGGGGATGAGGTGGGGACGAGGTTAAAGAGGAGAGAATGGAGCAGAATTTGGACTGGGATGGGATCAATTTTGGAATTATGATTGGGGTTCAGATTGAGATTGAGGAGGAGATGAGGTTGGGATGAGGATGGGATTCATTTTGGGATTGGGATTCTCGTTAAGGTTGAGACAGGGATGGGATTGGGATGGGGACAGGAATGGGAGCGGAGGGGATGGGATTTGGGTTCACTTTGGGAATGGAATTCGGATTCAGGCAAAGGTTGGGATGGGGTTAGGGCAGGGCAGGGGACAGAGATAAGGATGCAGCCGGAATGGGATTGGGAATGGGACGGGGATGCTGCTCCGGAGGGCGGGGGTGGCGCTGAGGGTGGCGATAGAGTTGGTGGCCACATCAGGTGGCACTGGGGGTGGGGGCGGCCGTGGCCGGGTGACGAAGGCGACGGAGAATTTGATGATGATGATGATGATGATGGTGATGGCGGTGGGTACAGGTGACTCCCGGGACAGGGCTGCGGCCCCGGCGCTGTCCCAGGAGCTCCCGGGGCTGCTGCGCCCCTGGAGCAACCCCGGCCCCGGGACTGTCCCCAGAGCCACCCCCGGGGGCACTGGCGGGGAACCCCCGCCCGCTCCGGCCCTGGCTCCGGCAGCTTTCCGCTCTCCGGAGGCTCGCGGGGGGGATTTCCAGCCTCAGGAAAACCGGGATATCCGCCCCGGCATCCTTCCTGACCCCGGGCACGGCGCGGGGGGGACGCTGCAGCCACCCGCGTCCCCCCCAGGCAGGTTCTGGGGTCCCCCCCAGGCAGGTTTTGGGGTATCCCCCAGACCTGACCCTCCCGGCACCCGCCGCGAGCCCGTCCGTGCTCAGCCGTGGGAGCTGGGGGGGCACATCCGTCCCGAAATGGCCCCGTCCCGCCGGACCCATCTCGCCGCTGAACCCGGGCGTCCGGGCACATTCCTGGGGGGTGATTCACCGGGGGGCCCCGCTCCCTCCCCGGCCTCCTCTTCCTCCTCTTCCTCTCCCGGCGCTGGATCCGGCCGCCGCCCTCGGCGTGCCAGGGCAGGTCCCGCCGGGCCCCGCGGCTTCCCCGCCTCTGGGGGCGGCCCCCGGGGGGCTTCTTCCAGCGGAATCTGCCGGGAACGGGGGGATCCGTGGGTCCAGGGGACACCTCTGGGGCCTGGGACTGTTTGGAAGTCCTGGGGACATCTATGACTCTTGGGGACCTGGGGACATCCATGACTCTTTGGAAATGGGGTGGATCCGTGGGTCCTGGGGGTATCCAGGGGTCTTGAGGACATCCATGGAATCTCCTGGCATCTGTGGGTTCCAGGGATGTCTGTGAGTGCCCAGGACATCCAGGGATCCTGGTGGGATGTCTGTGGGTCCTGATGGCATCCACGGGTCCCTGGGATCCACAGATGTCCCCAAAATTCATGGATCTCCTGGGCACCTGCGCCCAGGACATGGATAAATTTGGGGACATCTGTGGATCCCAGGAGTGTTTGCATATCCTGGGGACTTCCATGGGGTTGTCCGTGGGTCCTGGGGCATGGACATCCAAGGGCCAGAGGGGTGTATTGGTGGCACCTGCAGGTCCTGGTGGCATCTGCTGACATCCATGTCCTCTCTCCTCTCCCACAGTGGTGCTGCTGGACTTCGCCAAGGCACATGGGGAGCTGGGCTGGCTCACCCATCCCTATGGAAAAGGGGTGAGCACCCATGGATCTGACATCTGGCCCTGCTGGCCAGCACCCGGATGGGGAATGGGGACAGCCATGGGGGAGCTCCACGGGGATGGGACAAGGACATCTTTGGGGACCTTCACAGGAATGGGGATGAGGGCATCCATGGGGGTGGCAAATGGGGACCTCCATGGGAATAGAGACATCCAGGGGGATGGGCCTGGGGGCATTCATGGGAATGGGGACAGGAGCATCTGTAGAGAGGGACCTCCACAGGAACATCCCTCAGTTGTGAGGATCTCCATGGGCATAGGGACAGGGACACCCATGGGGTTGGAGACCTCCGCTGGGATTGGGCTGTGGCCCTCCATGGGACCAGGAACACCCATGGGTATGGACATGGGGACACCCACGGAGTTGGACACCTCTGGGATGTGTCTGGGGACTTCCATGGGGATGGGGACAGGGGGAATGAGATGAGGACAAACCCATCCCTGAGGACAGTGCCTCAGTTCCCCTCCATAGCCCCATTTCTGTCTCCGGGGACAGTGGGACCAGCTGCAGAACGTCCTCAACGACTCCCTGATCTACATGTACTCCGTGTGCAACGTCCTGGAGGGCGAGCAGGAGAACTGGCTCCGCACCAACTGGATCTACCGCGGCGTGGCCCAGCGCATCTTCATCGAGCTGCAGTTCACCGTGCGCGACTGCAACAGCTTCCCCACGGACGGCGGCGGCTCCTGCAAGGAGACCTTCAACCTCTACTACGCCGAGTCCGACGTGGATTACGGCACCAACTTCCAGAAGCGCCAGTTCAGGAAGATCGACACCATCGCTCCGGACGAGATCACCGTGCAGGAGGATTTCGCCACCCGCAATGTGAAGCTCAACGTGGAGGTGCGCTCGGTGGGGCCGCTCCGCAGGAAGGGTTTCTACCTGGCCTTCCAGGACCTGGGCGCCTGCGTGGCGCTGCTCTCCGTGCGCGTGTACTACAAGCGGTGCCCGGCTGTGGTGCGGGGCATGGCGCGCTTCCCGGAGACCGTGGCCGGTGCTGACTCACAGACCTTGGCCGAGGTGCGGGGCTCGTGCGTGGCCGAGGCCGTGGCCGAGCAGGCGCCGGCCCTGCACTGCAACGCCGACGGCGAGTGGCTCGTGCCCATCGGGGAGTGCCTGTGCCGGGCCGGCTTCCAGAGCCTGGGAGACACCTGCCAAGGTACGGACTGGGCTAAATCGAGGGGGTGTCTGAGGATAGGCCAGCTTGGTGTGTGCCTGGGGTGGGATGGGAGGGAACAGGAGTGGGGGTTTGGCCCCAAAATTCCCAATCCTCAGCCTTGAGTGGATTGTGGAAGGGTTTAGCTGAGAGAGGGGTGGGGTGTCACTATAGGACATGAAAGAACACAAGTGCACACCGCTGATTTCAAGGTGAAGAAAAAAGGGAAGTTTATTTTCTGACTCTAACATTTATAGTTTTCTAAGAGTGACAGTGGATTGGAGGGTGACAGTGCCACCTCTCCAATGACACTGGACAGACTAACAGTCTATCAACTTTCTCTTCTTTTATAAAAGAATGCAAAACAATGAGTTATTTACAGAAAGCGTGTGAGAAAGTTTGCTACAAGAATGTCAACATTAGAAGGCTTAGAAAATCTTAAAAAACTAAAGTGACAGGTGGGGCAGTGATTGCAAAAATGAGGTGAAACGTCTGAAAAATTCCTGATTCAGAGTTGGAGAAATGAGCTTTTGGCTCCAAAATTCCCAGCCCTGGATCCTCATTTTTCAGCATCACCACTGTAGAGAGAACTCAGACAGATGAAGGGTGGGCTGGGGGGATCCCAGTAGTAATAATAAAGTAAAATAAAGTAGCAATACTTTACAGTAGCAATACAAAGCATTGTTAAATTGCTACTTTAAAGTAACAATACAAAGTAGCAAAAAAAAAAAAAAAAGTAGCAGCTGCAAAATAAGATTAAACACCCTAAAACTCCTCATTTGAGGTGGAGAAAATAGATGTTGGACCAAAAATTCCCCATCCTGGATCAGTCCCCTTCAGCATCACTAATGCAGTGAGTGCAGCAGGGCTCAGCCAGGAGGGGGGTGGTTTTGGGGGGGCTCCCCAATAATAAAGAAGCTGCAAAATGAGCCAAACTCCCCTAAACTCCTCTCTGGGTGCTTGGGGGGTGCTTCCCCCCACCTGCCAGTTGCTGATCCCATGGATGGGGAGCAGGATTTGGGATCTCACCGGTGTCTCTTTGTGTGTCGTCCCCCCCCAGCTTGTCCCCCTGGCACCTTCAAGGCCGCGGTGTCCTCGGGGGGCTGCCAGCCCTGTCCCCCCCATACCCTGCCCTCCCCGGCCGCTGCTGCTGCCTGCCCGTGTGAGGATGGATTTTTCCGGGCCCCTGAGGACCCCCCGGAGCATCCCTGCACCCGTAAGTCACCTCCGGAGGGGGAACACTGTGTTGTCACCTCACTGAGGTGACACAGAACCACCCTGTGCCCTGACCCTGCCCTATGTCCCCTGTAGGTCCCCCCTCGCCCCCACAGGCTGTCACAGCCCTGGGGTTGGGGGCCGCGGTGCAGCTGCGCTGGGCCCCCCCGGCCGACCCCGGTGGCCGCGAGGATGTCACCTACAGTGTCACCTGCGAGCAGTGCTGGCCCGAGAGCGGCGAGTGCCGGCCCTGCGACGGGGGGGTCCGGTTCTCACAGCCCCCCCAGGGGCTCACGGGGACAGAGGTCACTGTCACCGACCTGGAGCCACACGTCAACTACACCTTCACCGTGGAGGCCCGCAATGGGGTGTCCCCCTCCAGCCACCAGCGCAGCGTGGCCAGCGCCACCATCAGCGTCAACCAGACAGGTGAGGGGACACCAGCAGCTCCCACACCTTCCCTCTGTGGTGGGGACACATCTGTGGTGTCCCTGTCCCCCATGGGAACACCTCAGTGATGTCACTTTGTGTCCCACGGCAGAGCCCCCCCGGGTGACATCAGTGAGCCTGGATGGACGGACGGCCACCAGCCTGGTCCTGTCCTGGACAGTGCCACTGCGGCAGCAGAGTCGGGTCTGGAAGTACGAGGTCACCTACAGCAAGAAGGTGACAGCCTGATACCTCCATCTGTGTCACCTCCATCCGTGTCACCTCCATCCTTGCCCCCACTTGTGTCAGCTCTGTCGATGCAATCTCCATCCACGTCATCTCTCCATCCTTGCCCTGAGCCACATCAGCCCCCCATCCACGCCACCTCCATCCTTGTCCCCATCCCTGTCACCTCCATCCCTGCCCCATCCACGTCACCTCCCCATCCACGTCACCTCCCCATCCACATCACCTCTATCCTTGCCTCCATCCATGTCCCTCCCATGTTCATCCCTCTATCCATGTCACCTCCATCCCTGCCCCATCCATGTCACATCCCCCACATCAGCTCATCTTTGCCCCACCCGTGCCACCCCTCCCTGCGTGTCACCCTAATGTCATCCTGCTGTGTCCCCAGGTGGATGAGAACAGCTACTCAGTGCTGCGCTGCGAGGGCACCTCTGTCACCCTGCCCAAGCTGTCCCCAGGCACCGCCTACGTGGTTCGGGTCCAGGCTCTCACCGCTGATGGCCACGGGGCCTTCAGCCCCCAGCACGAGTTCGAGACCCTGCCCGAGGGTGAGGAGGGGCTGGGGGGTGTCAGGAGTGTGGGGTGGGTGCTCCGGGGGGTGTCAGGAGTGCAGGGTGGGTGCTCCGGGGGGTGTCAGGAGTGCAGGGTGGGTGCTCCAGGGGTGTCAGGAGTGCGGGGTGGGTGCTCCAGGGGGTGTCAGGATTGCGGGGTGGGTGCTCCAGGGGTGTCAGGAGTGCGGGGTGGGGGCTCCAGGGGGTGTCAGGAGTGCAGGGTGGGTGCTCCGGGGGGTGTCAGGAGTGCGGGGTGGGTGCTCCGGGGGGTGTCAGGAGTGCGGGGTGGGTGCTCCAGGGGTGTCAGGAGTGCGGGGTGGGTGCTCCAGGGGGTGTCAGGAGTGCAGGGTGGGTGCTCCAGGGAGTGCAGGGCTCACCTGGATGGTCCCCACAGGTTCTGAGGCCATGGCATCAGCCACTGTCATCGCTGGCAGCATCGCTGGCATTGTCTTTGTCGTGTTCCTCTTGGTCACTCTCCTCTTCATCCTCCGTCGGTAAGGGGAAAAACCCTCCCCAAAACCTCCCCAAAACCCCAAAATGTTGTTGTCCCACCACCAAATATGGGCGAGGGATGATCTTTTGGGACAAAATGCTGCTTTTCCGCAGGAAGAGGAGGTCACGGCCACGCCAATCTGCCGAGGACGTCTACTTCTCCAAGTCAGGTGAGCCATGGGACAGTGGGGACAACAGGGATGGGCAGAGGGTGACAGGGGTGCTGACCCCCTCCTTGACACTTCCAGACCAGCTGAAGCCCCTCAAGACCTACGTCGACCCCCACACTTACGAAGACCCCAACCAAGCCATGCTCAAGTTCACCACCGAGATCCCTCCATCCTTCATCACCCGCCAGAAGGTCATCGGTGCCGGTGCGTAGCTTTGTCCCCCCAGAGACACCCCGAAATCACAGTGGGACAAGGGGGCTAAAGGTGCCCAATTTTTTGGACCAGGTGAATTTGGGGAGGTGTATAAGGGCACCCTGAAGCGCGGCAGGAAGGAGGTGCCAGTGGCCATCAAGACGTTGAAGGTGGGGTACACGGAGAAGCAGCGCGTGGACTTCCTGAGCGAGGCCACCATCATGGGACAGTTCTGCCACCACAACATCATCCGCCTCGAGGGCGTTGTCTCCAAGTGTGAGTGTCCTCTATGTCCTGTCCCCACAAAAAAACCACCCCAATTTCCCAGCAAAACACCCCAAAAAAAGCCATATAAGGTGTTTTGAGCAACAGTGCAAAGGGGAATTTGGAGGACTTGGCTCTTTTTGGGGGATGAGGTTGGGGATTTTTCTGGGGAGGGAATTCAGGTTTATTTGGGAGATTTTATGGGGAGCTTCAGGGATTTTTGGAGGAGTTGGGGGAGTTATTTTGGGGTTTTGGTGTTGGGGTTTATTGGGGTCTGTAAGGGGGTTGAAACTTTATTGTTGTTTTGGGAATGCTTAATGGAGGTGACTTTTTGGGGAGTTGGGGGTCTGGAGTTTTTGGGGAGAATTGGTAGGGTTTGGGTTTTGGGGGGTGGTTGGGGTTTTTTTTGTAGTTTTTGAGGGGTTGGGGTTGTTTTGGGGGATTGAGTTTTTTTGAGGGACATTGGGCATTTGGGGGTTTAAGGATTTTGGGAGGGCTTGTGGGAGGTTTAGAGATTTTAAGGTGGTGACATTTTTGGGGGCTTGGAGGGATATTTTTTGGTTTTTTTACCTATTTTGGGGTCTTTCTTTTGTACAGACAAGCCCTTCATGATCATCACGGAGTACATGGAGAACGGGGCACTGGATAAATTCTTGAGGGTAGGTGACACGCGGTGGCAACAATCATGGGGTGGTGGAACCTCCAACATCCACCAAAGGAGGTGGGACAACAGGTGGATTCCAGGCTGAATTCTCCCCTTTTCCCAGGAAAAAGAAGGTGAATTTGGCATCATCCAGCTGGTGGGGATGTTGAGGGGCATCGCTGCTGGCATGAAGTACTTGGCCAACATGAATTATGTCCATCGGGACCTGGCTGCCAGGAACATCCTGGTGAACAGCAACCTGGTGTGCAAAGTGTCCGATTTTGGGCTCTCAAGGGTGCTGGAGGATGACCCTGAAGCCACTTACACCACCAGCGTGAGTGTCACTGCAGCGGGGTGGTGGCCAGGGAGGGGTGGCTGGCTGGCCATGGAAGGGTGGCCAAGGTGAGGGGGGGATTGGTTGTGGTGATGGTTGGTTGTTGGTGGTGGTTGTCCAAGGTGGGTGATGGTCCATCATGGTGGCCATGTTGGGGTGGTTGAACAAGGTGGGTGATGGTCCATCATGGTGGCCATGTTGGGGTGGTTGTCCAAGGTGGGTGATGGTCCATCATGGTGGCCATGTTGGGGTGGTTGTCCAAGGTGGGTGATGGTCCATCATGGTGGCCATGTTGGGGTGGTTGAACAAGGTGGGTGATGGTCCATCATGGTGGCCATGTTGGGGTGGTTGAACAAGGTGGGTGATGGTCCATCATGGTGGCCATGTTGGGGTGGTTGAACAAGGTGAGGGGGTTTATTGGGTGTGCGGGGCTGACCCCAATGTCGCTGTAGGGTGGGAAGATCCCGATCCGTTGGACAGCACCCGAAGCCATCTCCTACCGCAAGTTCACCTCTGCCAGCGATGTCTGGAGCTACGGCATCGTCATGTGGGAAGTGATGTCCTACGGAGAGCGGCCCTACTGGGAGCTCTCCAACCATGAGGTGAGTGCCCACCCTCCACCACCACCAGCAGCGTTTTGGGAGACATTCAAGGCCAGGACAAGGCTGGGATCAACCTGGGACAGTGGAAGGTGTCCCTGCCCAGGACAGGGGCTGCAATGAGATGAGCTTTAAAGTCCTTCCAACCCAAACCATTCTGGGATTCTGTGAATGAACACCTGTTTTGGGGGGACCATCCCTGACCCTCCTCCTCCTCCTCGTAGGTGATGAAGGCCATCAACGAGGGCTTCCGCCTCCCGGCGCCGCTGGACTGTCCCTCGGCCATCTACCAGCTGATGATGCAGTGCTGGCAGCAGGAGCGCAGCCGGCGCCCCAAATTCCCCGACATCGTCAGCATCCTCGACAAACTCATCCGCGCCCCCGACTCCCTCAAGGCACTGGCAGATTTCGACCCTCGGTGAGTGCAGGGAGCGCCAGGATGGGGTGGGGGGCAAGAAGAGGGAGGGGAGCAGTTGCCCACGGCAGCAGTGGCTGCCCCTGGACCCCCGGCAGTGTCCAAGGCCAGGCTTGGAGACTCCTGGGATAGTGGAAAGTGTCCCTGCCCATGGCAGGGGTGGAATGGGGTGGGCTTTAAGGTCCCTCCCAACCAAATCAGTCTGGGATTCTCTGATTCTTGCATGTCTTTGTGTTTTCTATCATTTTTTGCATAATTTTGTTTTCATCTTTGCATTTTGTGCATCAGTTTTTGTACTTTCATGGTGCTGATTTGGGTTGAGTTTTGCATCTCTGCACTCTCTCATTGCTTCTGGCATCTCCATTTCTGCATCATTTTTTGGTATTGCCTCATTTTCACATTTCCACTTTTTGCAGCATTTCATTTTCTGCATCACAATTTCATCATCTCATTTTTGCATTTATGTTTTGGAATCTTCCCATTTCTGCATTGTTTTTCCATCCTTCCATTTTCATATAATTTTTCACATCCTTCCATTTCTGCATTATTGTTTTAACCTCCTACTTTCACCTCACTTTTTGCACCATTTCATTTCTGCGCTATTTTTGCATCCTTCCAGTTTTTGGCATTATTTTTTTCCTTTTTCCATTTCCACTGAATTTCTCATCTTCCCATTTTCACATTATTTTTTGCATCTTTTCAACTTGTGTTATTTTTCCATCCTTCCACTTTTGCATCTCTATTTGCCACCCTTTCATTCCTGCATCATTTTTGCACCTTTCTGCTCCTGCATAATTTTTTGCATTGTTTAATTTCTGCAATATTTTTGTGTCCTCACCTTTCTGTGTCATTCTCTGCACCTTCTCATTTTCACATTGTTTTTTGCACCTTCCATTTTCACATTATTTTTTTGCACCCCTCCATTCCTGCATCATTTTTTGCATCATTTCCTTTCTGCATCGCTTTCACGCCCTTCTGTTTTCACATCGCTTTTCCAGCCTTGCATTTCTGCGCCACTTTTTTTGCATTTTTCTATTTTTGCCTCATTTTCCCGCAGGGTGTCCATCCGGCTGCCCAGCACCAGCGGCTCCGAGGGCGTCCCGTTCCGCTCGGTCCCGGAGTGGCTGGAGTCCATCCGCATGCCCCAGTACACAGAGACCTTCATGGCCTCGGGCTACAGCACCATCGAGAAGGTCCTGCAGATGACCAGCGAGTGAGTCCTGTCCCCGTGCTGTCCCCTTGACCCTCCCAGGCTGTCCCTAGGATGTGTCCCCACGCTGTCCCCATCCCCTCCCCTCCAAGTCCCAAGGGACAGGGATGTGCTGGGAACGGAAACCACTTCTGTGGCCTTGGTGGCCTGAGGGATGGGATAAAATTAGATGTTCCTTGGCTGGAGAGGCCAGGATGAGCTGTATCTGTCCATCTGTCCCTCGAGATAAGCCGTGTCCATCCATTCCTTAGGATGAGCCACGTCAGTCTGTCCATCCCTCGGGATGAGCCATGTCCATCCCTCCATCCCTCAGGATGAGCCATGTCCATCCATCCCTCGGGGTTAGCTATGTCCATCCATCCATCCCTTTGGATGAGCTGTGTCCATCCATCCATCCATCCATCCATCCATCCATCCATCCATCCATCCATCCATCCATCCATCCATCCATCCATCCATCCATCCATGTCCACTCTGATGAGCTGTGTCCATCCATCCATCTCTCAGGATGAGCCATGTCCATCTATCCATCCATCCAGCCCCCAGAATAAGCCATGTCCAGCTGTCCACCCCTTGGGATGAGCCATGTCCATCCATCCATGTCCACTCTGATGAGCTGTGTCCACGCCCTCATCCATCCATCCATCCATCCGTGTCCATCCATCCATCCCTTGGGATGAGCTGTATCCATCCATCCATCCATCCATCCATCCATCCATCCATCCATCCATCCATCCATCCATCCATCGGGATGAGCCGTGTCCACCCCCCCGATCCATCCCCCGCCCCGAGGACGCTGCTCCTGGGTCCCCCCAGTCCCGGGCTGTGGCCGTGGTGGCCCCAGCCCCTCCAGCCCCATTCTCCCATTCCTGACTCCGTGTTCTCCCGTTCCCTTTCCCAGGGACATCAAGCGGATCGGGGTGCGGCTGCCGGGCCACCAGAAGCGCATTGCCTACAGCCTGCTGGGGCTGCAGGAGCAGGCAGGGGCTGGGGGGGCCCCGGGCTGACCCCGCACCCCCAGAACTCCGCATCAACCCCCCCTCCTCCCCGAGGGGTTTATTTATTATTTCTGTAATTATTAAGGGTTTTTTTATAGTGTTAATGATATTGTCCCCGCGCCTGGGGATGAAACAGGTGCTGCCCCTTCCCTCCCCCCTAAAAAAATGGAATTTCAAGCTTTTTTGGAACTGGGGGAGGGATTTTTCTTCTTATTTTTCCCCCACATTTCAAGAAAAAAAGGGCTCAGTCCCAAAACTGATTTATTTTTGCTTTTTTTCTCCCTATTTATTCCTCTCCCACCAGGTTTTTGGGTGTATTTTTTGCCCTTTATCGCTGATCTACCAGTGTTGCCTTGTATTTTTTAACCTAATTTATTCTATTTTTGTATATTTATTGCGAAGAATTAAAGGTCGTGTCAGGTTTGGGAGAGAAAAAAGGGGGAAATTTTAAAAACCCAGCTTGGATGCTTTTTTCCCCCCCTTTTCTCATAGATTTATGGGGATTTTTGTGGGGTTTTGAATAAAAACATGTGCTTTTTTTCTAGAATATTCTAGAATATTGTGTTTTCACACTGGTTCACAGAGATTGAGTGAATTTGGGGGACAAAGAGAGGGGGTTTCCCTTAGATTTTAGGGGTTTTAAGGGCATTTAAAGGATTGTAAGAGGGTTTTAAAGGGTTTTTTTAAGGTGTTTTAAGGATTTTTAAAGGTTTTGGGGGGCATTAAGGGGGAGTTAAGTAGGTTTAAAGTTTTGGGGGTTTTTAGGCTTTTTTAAAATTTTAAGGAGTTATCAGGGTTTATAAGGGGGGTTGGGGGCTTTAAAGGGGTTTTAAGTTATTTTTTAGGGAGGCTTAATGTTTTTTAAGGGGTTTATTTAGGGATTTTTTGGAGGGTTAAGAGGGTTTTAAAAGTGAGAGGTTTTAGATGTTTAAATGGGGGTTTAAATAGGTTAAAGAGGATTTTTAAGGGGGTTTAAATGAGTTAAAGAGGGTTTTTAAAGGCGTTTACAGTTTTTCGGGGGTTATCAGGGATTTTAAGGGGTTTCACAGGGCTCCGGGAGCATTTCCCATCCGGGGCCCCTTTCCCCAGCAAAACCCAGGAGGAATTTGGCCTTTTCATCCCCTGCCGCTCCCCCGAAGCCAAAGCCCGGCCGCGCCGGCTGCCCGGAGCCTGCAAATGACTGGGTAGGAAAACGCCGGAAAAAGGGGTTTGACATTTTTTTTCTGCCCTAAACCATAATAAGGGACGGGTGGGAGGTGAGGGCGGACCAACATCGCGCTGCGAAAGCCGCGGGTTTGGGGGATTTTCACCCCGTTTGGGGGCACTTTGTCCCGTGGATGTCACGAGTCCGTGGGGCTCAGCCCCGGCGCCGGCCGCGATCGCGGCTCAAAGTCCGGCGGCGCCCGGGAGGGGCCGGATCGGGAGGGGCCGGATCCTGGGGGACACCCCGGGCTGGGCCGGATCGGGGGGGACACCCTGGGCTGGCCCTGGCACCCCCCAGTCGCCTGTGTGCCCGGGCGGGGCCGGGCAAGGAGCCCACGGGCTGGGGAAGCCACGGGGAAACTGAGGCACGGGGACAGCGGGGCTTTTGGGGTGACGGGCAGGGCTGGGGGTGCTGCTCGCTGACCACCCCCGGGCGATCGGGGGGCTGCGGACCCCTCCCCTGCTCCCCTCGCTCCTCCCGTGGGTGCCGCAGCCCAGCCCCGCTCCCAGCACCCAGCCCGGAGCCCAGCCCAGCTCCTGCCCCACTTTTGGGGTGTCTCCCTGGCGCTGACCCCTCTTCACCCGTCCTGCGCCGGGCCCGGGCATGCCCGCCCTGCCCAACCTGCCCCGCCGCGCCTAATTAACCCCCCAGGCTTAATTACGGCTTCGTTAGCGCCTGATGCGCCGCCCAAACCCGCTGTGCCCCCGTCCAGGGGCACCGAAGAGCTGGGGGGACTCGGCCCCCCATTCCCCCCGGATTTTGGGGTCACTAAACACCCACCCCCTGATTAATTGCAGTAATTAAAATGAGGATAATTATGTGATGATAATTTTAGAAGGGGGGCACAGGAGGTGTCACAGAGACTGGAGCACTTCGCTGCATGTCCTGGGCAGTTTTGGGGTGATTTGGGGGGTTTTAAGCGTTGTTGTTGGGTTTGGGAGGGGGTGACCCCCTCAAAAGAAACCAGCAGGGCTGGAGGAAGAGGAGGAGGAAGCACTGATGGGTTGATGGTTTAATGCACAACTGACGCCCCCAGCCCAGACCCCCCGCACCGCCGGGGGGGTCAGGACTCCCCCTCTTTTCATGGGGGACGCCTGTGGGGAGGGGTCCCCTGTGGTCCCAAAACGTCATCACTTGGGGTTGGCCAGGTCCTCGATTGCTCTCCGCAGCTGGAAGGGGACAGAGGGGGTGGGATGAGGGCTCTCCCCCCACTTTCCCCTCTCCTTTCACCCCCTTCTCCCCTCATTGCTCCCCTTTCCTCCTCTCTTTCCTCCTCCCTTTCTTTTCCCCCTTTCTTTTCCCCCTTTCTTTTCCCCCTTTCTTTTCCCCCTTTCTTTTCCCCCTTTCTTTTCCCCCTTTCTTTTCCCCCTTTCTTTTCCCCCTTTCTTTTCCCCCTTTCTTTTCCCCCTTTCTTTTCCCCCTTTCTTTTCCCCCTTTCTTTTCCCCCTTTCTTTTCCCCCTTTCTTTTCCCCCTTTCTTTTCCCCCTTTCTTTTCCCCCTTTTCACCTCTGCCCTGCTCACGGCTCCCACCAGCTCCCCAGAGCGGGTGACAAAGACTCGCTGCAGCTTCAGCAGCTGGAAGAGGTGATAGGCCTGGGAAAGGGACAAGAGGGACACGTGGGGACAAAGCCACCCTCGCTGTGTCCCCTCAGTGTGACACAGACCTGGGGGGGCTCCCAGGATATGTTTCACACCCCCAGACCTGGTGCAGGGAGGTCCATGGAGAGAACTGGAGCATGATGGGCTCGATGGTGCAGTCGTCCCCAAGTGTCCCCACGGTGGCCAGCTTGAGGAAGGTGACATGTTAATTTTGGGGTGGAAAAGCAGCTTTTTTGCTGTGGTAGGGTGCCCCCACCCCATTTACCTTCTCCCCTTGGGGGGCCTGAGGGTGCTTGTGGCTCTGGAGGAAGGTGACCAGCTGGGACCTGCTGACGGTGCCCACCAGAGTGGGGGACCCTGGAGAGAGGGGACAGTATGGGGACAGTGTGGGAGTACCAGGGGGACACCAAGGGAACAGTATGGGAATAACAGGGCGAGGTACTGGGGACACTAAGGGGACATCTCATGGGGACAAGCAGGGTGATGGTATGGGGACAGTATGGGAATATCGAGGGAACACCCCACAGGGACACCATGGAGACAGAATGGGAATATGGAGGGAATAGCATGGGGACAGCATAGACAGAGTACAGGGACACCATGGGGATGGTATGGGAATGGCATGGGGACACCGTGGGAATACTGAGGTGGCACCATGGCAATATTGAGGGTACAACATGTGGACACCAATGGGAACAGGACAGCCTGGGAATAACAAAGGACACCGTAAGAGCACTATGGGGACACTGCAGGGACATCCCATAGGGACAGCATGGGCAAGGCATGGAGATGGCAGGGAAATATCAAGTGGGCACTGGGGTGGACACCATGGGAACAGTAGGAGTAGACACAGAAAGGCCACCACAGGGCCAGGGACTTGCTGGCCACCCCCCATGGTGACAGTGGCCCCCCCAGGTCCCACATCCCACCTGTGCTCTCCACCACGGGGTACTCAGCATCAGCAGAGGCGTCCAAGGCCACCAGCACCTCCTGGAACCCGTCCCCCTTGGCCAAGGCCACCACCTGGCGCTCCATGAACTCCTCCACCACCACTCTGTAGGAGCTGGCAAGCACAAAACCCCCCAAATTTCCATCGTTTCCTGGAGAATGTCCTCAAAACGTGGGGTTTGGGGCGGGGGCTTACGCGATGTGCCGGCTGCGGATGGGGGGCAGGTAGGGCAGCTTCTTGACGATGATGCCGGCGTCGTAGAAGGACGGTTGGTTCTTCTGGCTGATGGCATTGGCCACCAGCACGGCCAGCACGGTGGGCAGGAGGTGGCCCAGGTGCCCGGTGGCCTCACACACCAGCAGGGCCGTGGACACCGCGTGGGTCACCGAGCCCGCGAACGCGGCTGCGCCTGGCGGGGAGCGGGGTCAGGGGATGGGGTGGGTGTCCCCTGCCCGTGGGGGTGTCTCCCCCACCTCCAGACTCACCAGCCAGGGCGTAGCCAGCAGGAATAATGGACCGTGGGGGTCCTTCTGAATGGAGCCCCCGTGGGAAGAGCAGGGCCACCACCTCCCCTGTCAGGCGCCCGATGGCTGCTCCTAAAATTGGGGGAGGAGGGAAGTTAGGGAGACCCCAGGAGGCCCCCCCCAGAATGGTGGAGGTAGAGTGACCACTCTCCTGCAGCTGTCCCAGAGCTGGATGCCTCCTCTGTACCCCCCTCCAGGGCTGGGCACCCCCCAGAATCCCACTCCAAGGGCTGAATGAACCCCCTGCACTCCTCCCCTGGGCTGGCTGTCCCTCCCATGTGCCCCCCTCAGCCTGGCTGTCCCTCCCATGTGCCCCCCTCAGCCTGGCTGTCCCTCCCATGTGCCCCCCAGCCTGGCCGTCCCTCCCATGTGCCCCCCAGCCTGGCCGTCCCTCCCATGTGCCCCCCTCAGCCTGGCTGTCCCCACCATGTCCCCCCCAGCCCCCGACTCACCATAGATGAAGATGGGCATGAAGTACCCGGCTGGCAGGGGCAGGGTGGTGGCCAGGATCAGCATCCAGAACTGGGGGGACACAGGGGGTCACCTCATGGGGACACCATGTTGCGGGGCACACCTGGGGACTGGGGAGCCATGGTTACCTTCATGAGCAGGAAGAAGGTCAAGGTGCCGTAGATGGTGGCAGAGGGATGGTCCCACTCCTGCCAGAGCCCCCCAGGCTTGGCCACCCCCGAGGCGTTGGCAGCCAGCACGCCCCACGTGCGGTTGTCAAAGAGGGAGATGAGATATTCCTTCATGGTGAGCTGGACAGATGGACAGATGGACACCCTGAGCCCCGACTGGGAGGTTTTGGAGTCCCCAGGGAGCCCCAAGTGCCCCCCACTCACCCTGGAGGCCATGAACTGCCCCAGCCCGGGCGGGAAGGTGATGGAGGCGAGGAGCAGCACGGCCAGCACCGTGTACACGGGTTTGCTGCAGGGGGACACAGGGGCTGGGTGCATGGGGACGGACAGACAGACATACAGGAGGGACCCAGGGACACCCAGGGTGGATGGGGTTAGTGAGCAGGGTGCATGGGGGGACATTGGGGCACCCAGGGTCGGGGAGTGGGGACAGATGGATGCACAGGGAGGACACATGGCCACCCAGGGTGGATGGAGGGCATATAGGGACACTTGGGGTGCAGGGAGGGGACACAGGGACACTCAGAGTGGATGGGGGTGACACAGGGTCACCCAGGGTGTATGGGAAGGACACAGGGACACCCAGGGTGAATGTGGGGGACACAGGGACACCCAGGGTATATTGGAAGGACACAGGGACACCCAGGGTATATGGGAAGGACACAGGGACACCCAGGGTGCACGGGTGGAGGGACACAGGGACACCTGAGGTATATGGGAGGGACACAGGGACACCCAGGGTGCACGGGTGGAGGGACACAGGGACACCCAGGATATATGGGAAGGACACAGGGACACCCAGGGTGCTTCATGGGAGGCACACAGACAGCCAGGGTGTATGGGAAGGACACAGGGACACCCAGAGCCTGCACGGCACGGACACACGGACACAGCGGGTGCAGGGTGCGGACAGACAGATGGACGGATGCCCAGTACAGACTCGGTGGCCAAGAGCTTGGCCGTCAGCCGGTTCCTCTTGACAGCCACCATCATCCAGCGCTGGCAGAAGAGATAAGCACAGGCCACGATCCCACAGATGGTCCTGTGAGGAGAGGGCAGGTAGGGCACAGGCAGAGCACAGAGAGCACCCCAAAACCGGACCCTCCGTACCCCAAAATCAGAAAAAAGAAGGTCTCCAGGAGGTCAAAGGGAAAATCAATCTTGAGGTCACTCTTAAAAACAGCGGCGATGGTTTCTGGGAGGGGGGACAGGAATGAGGGTGTGGGTTTGGGGTGAGCACCCCAAAAATGTCCCGGGGGAGGGTAAAGGGGAAGAGGGGGCACATCCTGCCCGCCCTGCCTTGCCTTGCTCGCTGTTGAACACGGCCAGGAGCCGAAACATGAAGGCGCCGCAGGTGGCAGCAAAGAAGCCGCGCCAATAATCCCGCACGGCAAAGTGGGGGGACATCACCTCGATGCTGAAAAGCACCCCTGGAAAAACGGGGAAAGAGATCAGGGCGAGGTTTAGGGGGGCCCAGGGTGGGATTAGGGGGGGTCCTCACCGCTGATGGGCGCCCCAAAGACTGTGGCCACCCCGACGGCTTGAGCTGCCACCAGCATCTCGTGCTGCTTGAACTTGTTCTGTAAGGTGGGGGGGGTTAGGCACAACCCCAACTTTTTGGGGGCAAAATCAAATCCCTCCGTTCATTTTTTGGGCGGTGCCACCCCCACCTCATATTCCCTGGTGACCGTGGTCCTCATCTTGCCCAGGTAAGCTGCGGCCATGGCGGAGAGGTGGACATAGGGACCCTGAGGGGACACAGCGCTGAGCGGCCCCCCCACCCCGGCACCAGCTGAAACCGCCGGGGATTTTGGGGTTCAGAAGGGCTTCCCTCACCACTTTGCCAAGGAAAACGGTGCTGCCGCACGTCAGGGTGCAGGTCAGCCCCACCACCTTGGCTCCGAAGTTCTGGATGGCCAGGTAGTCCTCCAGCACCACGCCCATCAGGATGGTCTTCAGCTCCGGGATGCCGGAGCCTGGGGGTGGGAGGGGGGAGGGCAGGATCCAAATTTTAGGGATTACCCCCATTACCAAAGGTGCGTTTTAGGGAGTCAGGGAGGTCGCGGTGCAGCCGGCTCACCTCCGGAGTGCGGGGTGATGCTCTGGGAGAAGCCGGTGGAGAAGGCGGCCAGTGCCGTGGGGAACAGGGTCCACGAGAGGTACTTGAGCACCCCGATGTCCCCGATCTCTCGGTACAGCCACGTGTGGGCTGGAGGAGAGGTGTCGGGAGGGGAGCTGCACCCCCCTAACGACCCCCCCCCCGTATACTCGGTGAGCCCCCAAAAGCCCCCGGGGCGCCCCTCGTTTACCCGCGTGGAGCCTGGCGGTGATGATGTCCATGGCGAAGCTGATGGTGGCCATGAGCACCCCCAGGATGAAGAGGAAGTACCAATCCTCCCCGACGCGGAACAGCTGCCGCTTCACCCACTCCAAGCACCCTGCGAGGGGGGAAACAGGGTGCTGACCCCCCAAAACCCCCGCCCCCAGAACCCCCCTTTTTGGGTGGAGGTCTCACCTCGGACCCTTCTCCGGGCGGTGGGGCAGGGTCTCCAAATGTGCTCCGACACCAGCACCCTCTCCTCCTCCTCCTCCTCCTCCTCCTCCTTCTCCCCCCGCAGCCCCCTGGGGACAGGGCGCTCCATCCCGGGGACGCTTCAGGTGGACCGCACCCCCTTTTTTGTAGCACCCCTGACCCGTCCTCCCGCCTCGGCCTCCGCTGCCCGACTGAGTTTGCAAACGAGCTCATTAAAAACGACCTTGACGAATCCGACGGACCCGCTCGGGCCGGAGCGAGCCGGGTTTCCTCCCCCCTCCGCCACCCTCCAGCTCCCAGTCCCAACGTACATCCCGCGGCGGGGAGGATTTAATAAGTGTTTTAATTAATTATCATGATTATTCCTTAATAATAGGCATCGCATTCCATGGCGTTGAGCTGGGGGGGGAACGGAGGGGGGAAAAATTTCCACCGTCTCCGGCGCAAGACCTAAATTTAGCCGGTTTTACGAGAGGTCTGGCAGGCGGCCGGGAGCCTTAACGAGGCTTTAAAAAGCTCGTCAAGCCGAAATATCCCGAAATAACCGATCCGGCGTCGCCTTCGCCGGGAGGAGAGCGAGGAAGGGGGTTCCGCTCATCCCCCCGGCGGGAGCTGGGGGTCGCAGGTGGGGGCAAGCGGCGGCTGAAGGTGAAATCCTCGCCCGCCGGCACCATGGAGCTTTTCGGGAGCTTCGTCCGGCCCCACGGGGAGACCTTGGGGTTCCCAGGTGAGTTTGGGGCACACCCGGGGAGGCATTTGGGGGGGGATCCTCGGCAAGCCGTGGCTGTGACCCCCTCCAAACCCTGCCCAGCAGCTCGCCCCGGTAACACGGGCGTGGTGAAGACCCTGGGGAACTCCTATCAATTCACGGTGGACGTCAGCGACTTCGCGCCCGAGGACATCATCGTCACCACCTCCAACAACCAGATCGAGGTACACGCCGAGAAGGTGGGTGCTCCCTCCCTTCCCTGCTCACCCCCAAAGCGGGGGACCCCAAAATCCTCACTGGGGGTGTGGGGACCGCCCAGCTCCCATCCAATTTCCAAACAGCTGCGACCACAACCCCAGGGGGGTTTAATTCACCGTTAATTAATAATGGGGAATAATGAGTCCCCATTCTGTTTGCACCCCAAAATCGCCTCTTTTCACCCATTCATTTCTCCCAGTTGGCCACGGATGGCACCGTCATGAACACCTTCACCCACAAGTGCCAGCTGCCTGAAGATGTGGACCCCACGTCCGTGTCGTCCTCGCTGGGGGACAATGGGATGTTGACCATCCGGGCTCAGCGCCGCCCGGCCAAACACTCCGAGCACGTCCAGCAAACCTTCCGGACTGAGATCAAGATCTGAGGGGTCGGGGGGCTCCTTTCCCCCCCTCTCCTTTCCCTCCCTCGCTAATTAAATGGGTGGTTTGGGAAGGAAGTGGGATGTGGGGTAGGGAATGGGAAGGCTCCCTCCAGAGTGGGGTCAGACCTGTGCTGAACGCATCCCATCACCCGCCGGAGAAATTCCGGAGGGGAGTCCCAGCTCCGGCAATTTTTAGCTGGCGCGTGTTGAGGGGGGAGATCCAGCGTGCCAAGAGTCCTGCCGGGAGCCAGGTTCCCTTCCCAACCCTCTGCCAGAGCTTGTCTTTGTATATAGAGCTTGGGATAAATTATTGAGAACGTCCGACTGCCGCCTTCTCCATTTTTTGACGTTTCCCTGATGCTTTACCCTCAAAAAGGGGCGCGGGTTCAGACCCGAGGGGTGTCTCGGTAAGGGATATTCTGCCATCCCCACAAAAACCCTCACCAGGAGCCGCTCGGGCGCCCGCTGCCCTGTTTATTTCCAGCCCGGGGTGACTCATTTCTTCCCTGAAGCTCTATTTCAGAGCCATTCCCTCAGCTGTCCGGCTGCCGACCCACCTGGAAGGGCACCAAACCCTCCTCCTCCTCTTCCTCCTCCCCTCGCCCACCCTCGCCCACCGTCCCCCAGCACCCTGGGGATGCCCCAAGGCCGGGATGCCGGCCCCAAAGCCAAGCGCTCGTTCTGGGGGAGGAAGGGCCTGGCTGTCCCTGTGTCCCTGTGTGTACCCACAACAGCGAGGCGCCCGCTGGGGCAGCAGCTCCTGTTTATGGCTACACAGCCCGGCTCGTGTTGCTGCTCCGCCCGTGACTGCCTCCAGCAGCCTGGCAGCGGCCCAGGCACGGCGCCCAGGGCAATCCCCCTGCGGCAGAAAGGGCTGAAAGCGATGATGGCCGAGGTGGTGAAGGCTCGGGGAGCCGGGGAGGGCAGCACCCGTCGGGCCCCGGGCAGGGGACGCGGCTGCTGCGGCCCGGAGCCAGCCCGGGGCCCAGCGGCGGTCGCTGGTTGCCATCTAGCGGCCCTGGCCCAGGGAGGTGCGGGGAAAGGAGGACGGAAATGGGAAAACCGCCCTATTTCTGCCCTATTTCTGCCCGAATGGCTTTGGGACAGGGGAGATGAGCAGAGGGCGGAGGGCAGGCTCAGGCCGGCCCCAAACACACCCCACAGCAGCTCGTTCGTGGCAGGAAAGCTGGGGAGAAAAGCAGTTTGTTGGGACGTGTTTAAACTCTTTATCAATGCTCTGGACAAGGGGATCGAGGGTACCCTTGTAGCCCATATAAAACTTTTCCACTTATTTATACATTTTAAGCAAACAAATAAATTAATGTTCATTGGTTCTAGGTCACATAATTCTCTTAATTAATTAGCATGCTGTCCTCTTATTGATTTCTATTGTGCTTTTATCATCTTCTCCAGCTTTTTAGGCCTTAACGTCCTCTGTATTTTCAGGTTACTCCAATGTCCTTGAAGTACCATAAATTTAAGATCTCAGCCATCCAATCTTCGAATACTTTTCGCTTTATTGAAGCTTGTCAGGGTTAGTTTTAACAAACTTAAGGTTTTAGTGAATAATGATCTCGGTAACAAGAGTCTGTGTAGAAACTTAACCAGTACTGGCCAAAAGTGGGTGCTGCTCACAATTAATTAAAACAACTAATTAAAAATTAGTTAGGAAAGTTGTATTATTTCCCACAACAGGGAACCTTCTCCCTGATGAACTGATGAAGCCAAGAGAACAAGTGACAGAAAAAGAGGAACGGCATCAAGTTGTGGCAAGAGAGGTTTATGTTAGATATACGAAGAATTCCCTCATGGTGGGTGGTCAGGCACTGGGACAGCAGCAGATTCACCACCTCGGGGGTGTTTAAGCAGGGGTGATGTTGTGGCTGGCAACACGGCTGGCAAAGAACACGGCAGTGGAGCTGGTACTGGGACCATCGAGCCTCACAGCTGCGCTTGGCCTCCCTTGGCCCCTCACGGATCCCCTCAGCCCCTCATGGATCCTCTGGGCTCCTGTCGGTCCCTCAAGGACCCTCATAACCCCCCTCTGTCCCTCATGGCCCCTCAAGGTCCCTCTGGGCCACTCAGCACCGCCCCCCCCGTCATGGCGGCGCCTCTGCGGCAGGAAGGGGCGGGAAGGTGACCGTGCCCCGCCGCGCATGCGCAGTGACGCCGCCGCCGCTGGGCGGGCCGGGGCGACGCCGCTTCCGCCCGGCGCCAAGATGGCGGCGCCCTTTGTCTGGTCGGTGTCACGGTGAGGGCCGCGGGCCGCGGGTGAGGCCCCGCCGGGCCCGGCATGGCAGGTGCGGCACGGGGGCCCCGGGAGAGCGCTGGAGGGGCTGGGGAGAGGGCTGAGTAGGACACGGGCGCTGGGAGGGGAGGAGGCTGCGGCCTGGCTCGCTGCCTGTGGGGTAACGGAGCCGCTTTGGGGGTCACCCCGGTGCGCGGCCCCCGGTTCTTTGAGGGCAGGCTGCGGTGGGGGGGGCGGTCTTGCTGGCGGGCCCTGGGAAACGGGGCGCTGCCGGCCGCCGTGGGGGGAACGGGGGCTTGTCGCGATAGGAACGAGGGACTGCCGGATATCGCAGGGCTTGTTGGCTGCTGCAAGGGGAGCGGGGGGCTCCTGCTTGTCGTGAGGGGAATGGGGGTTGGTGGCTGTCGTGAGGGGCAGCGGGGGCTGTCGTGAGGGGAATGGGGCTTCTGGATGTCGTGAGGGCACGGAGGGGCTCCTGGTCGCACCCCCTTCCCGAGGTGTCCCTGTCCGCTGTGTCCCTCCCCAGCCGTGAGGTGACTCGGGGCGAGGCCATGGACGAAGCCGTGTGTCCCCCGGGCCCCGTGTGTCCCCCGGGCTTGGGGCATCACCGTCCCCTCGGGCCACCCAAAGATCCTCGTGATGTTGGGGGTCACATCCCCGAGCCAGCTCCAGCCACATCCCCGCACCTCAGGGACGGGGAAACCGCAAGGAAAACGCGATTTTTCCCCGTCCTGGCGTTCTGGCGAGGTGACAGCCCCTCGTGGCTGTCCGTGCCCTCTGCGGGCCAGCACGGGTGACACATTTCCTGGACCAGCCGCGTTTCCTTAGTTTTGTTTCTGCATCAGAGGCTTCTCCCGAGATTCCAGCACTCAGCCAGCATTCCAAAGGGTGTTTTTCCCCGAGGAGACAAGGGCTGGTCATCCCTGGTGCTGCAGGCACAGGAGGGGTTTCAGGGCAGATCTCAGGCTCAGGTGATGTCTTAGTTTCCAGAGCAGCGCCAGCACATTCATAAGCCTGAAATCCAAATAACCAAGGTGTCCTCAGGATGTCTGTTCCCTGTGGGGAGGTCCAGGATGTCCCTCTCCTCGTGTCTTTCTCATTTTTTTTCCTTTTCACCACATTTTTTTCCTCTTTGTGATCATTTCCCCTCTCACAGCTCGCCTTCCGCTTCCGACCACAAGCTCTGCAGCCCTTCCCTGTTCCATGATCCGTATTATTATTGTGCTGTGGAGCTGCTCTGCTCAGATCAGCTCCAGACTTGACTTTTTTCATGAAAACCCTTGCAGGATCCGTTGCTGGAAATGAGGACAGAGCCCTGTGGGCAGAGGCAGCGAGGGTTGGGGCCGCGCTGTTCCCCGAGCTGACGCACGAGGCGGGAGATGATGGTGGGTAGGAAACAAACCCCCTCTTCCCTTTCATCCTCCCAGCATGGATGGCTGGGTGGTGACAGCCTGGAAAAGCAGTGTTTAACTCACTGTTTTTAACAAGTCAGGGAGGTTTGGGGGTTTTTAAAAGGTAGATATTCATGTGGCAGGGAAGGGGAGAGGTAATGCTGCTAATTAGCGAGAGTGCTTAGCAGAGCTGGCGTGGGAAGCTCCCTGGGACTGCAGCTGCTGTATTTATCTGTGTGGAGGGTGTGGGTGGGCTCATAATGAACTTCTGCAGGATTAATTGGATAATGAGAGACTCAATAACCTCGTCGGGGAGAGGTCAGGAGGGGAACTGTCTCCTCTGAGGGGAAATCAGAGAATGCCCAGTCCTGCATCAGGGATTTTGCACCTTCAGCACCCAAGACTGGAGGTTTAAAATTGAGTTTTTCCATCCCATTTTTCCCAGGATGGCTGTGTAGAGACTGACCTCAACACCTGGAAAGGGGAAATCTCTGCAGGAGAGACTCAACCCTCTGGCCCTCGATCCTCTGGGTATCTCTGCTCCCTGCAGCACAAGGGTGAGCTCGGGCACCACTCCTGGGGGTTGGGGCCAGGTGTTTGGGATTGTTAAACCTCAGAGTCAGGGGTTTTAGTGGGTAAAGGTGACATTGGCTGCTGGGTGTGGGTATAGAGAGCATGTGACATTACAGGGGAGACCACAGAAAACTGGAAGGTTTTTTGGGGAAGAGTTGAGTTTCCTGGATTTTTACTTCCTTCTCAAAGCTGGGGAGCAAAGCTGAGACAAGTCCAATCCTGGAACATTAAAAATCATCGTTCAGATGCTAAATGCCTCCCACAAATTCCCCAAAATACCCTTTTAGTGCATGGAACTGTCAGGATTCCTCAGGTCTGCAAGCACAGAACACAGCCTTGTTTACCCTGCAGGGAAAATGCTCCCCCTTTTCTCCAGAGCTTTGCAAACCACACTGGGCCATGCTGTGCAGTATCTTGACCCAAGTACTGGTTTTTTCTGGCTGTCAGGGATGTATTTTGGGACAGGCTGGGCGAGTTTGGAGGGCTGGGGGAAAGCCAGGGCAGGGAGTTCAGTGCAACGACAGAATGGAGTGGAACTTCCTCTCTCTGTGTGTGAGCCAACACTGTCAGAGAGGTCCTGGCCTCTCATCCACGCTGGAAGGGGATGCCTGTGGAAGCTGAGTGAATCCCTGGGAGGGAGATCCTTCCCTGAGTGTTGCTGGCACCCACAGCTGACAGGAGGAGGCTCCCTCTGACCACTGATTGCTGGAAGGAGCAGGAGCTGGAAGTCCTGGTGTTGTGGATCCAAACCTTTCCCTTCTTCCTGACTGGAAACTCCTGATTTAAGAGGTGATGAAGTGGAAAAACAACTTCCATGGGCTGGAAACTTTCAGAGACACCGAGCCTGGAATCCAGGAGTGTTTGCCCAGCTGTGACCTTCCTGCTCCAGCATCCAGAGCTTTGGGGACTTCCTGCATGAACAATAACTGGATAGTCCCTGTTTTCTTTCTCCCCACTCCTTGCTAATCCCTTGAAACAATCCCTTCAGCACCGGAATCATTGTTGGAAGACAAAGCCAAGTGAAAGCCCTTCATTCACCCTGCGGATGCAGCTCAGGAGAAAATCCACAGTGTGGCACTTTGCTGACAAGGACCTGCTGGAAAATTGGGGTTTTGCCATGTTTCCAGCAATTTGCAGCATTCCTTAGGCAGAGCTGTGCTCCAGGCGTGGAGAACTCCCTCCAAAGACAGAATAAAATATAAAAATTCCTCCTTATCGTGACATGAGCAGCTGAAAGTGCAGGAGCTGGAAGGTTTGGATGAACACTCCCATGCTGTGGCCTTGGCAGGAGCTGTGACACAGAGGAGGGACGATGGCACTCGGGTCTGCAGAGGTGACAAGGTTCCTGCTCGCTGCTTGGGCCAGCTGAGGAGCAACAGCTGTGTTCTGAACATTGTCATGGTTGCTAAAACCATCGTGGCTGTTCCCTCAACTCCTTCTAGCCCTGTGCTGGAGTTGTGGCTGTTCTAGGAGAGGGTTTGGGGTTGGATTTAGCCAGGAGAGGAGCTGAAATTCAACTTTTTGTGCAGCGAGCTTATGTTTTGTGATCTCTCCTCCTCCACGACCCCTTCAGAGGTTTCACCACACACCTCACCCCCAGCCCTTGGTGTTTTTTCCCTCCCACAGCCATGGATTTCCCGCAGCACAGCCAGCAGGTGCTGGAGCAGCTGAACCAGCAGCGGCAGCTGGGGCTGCTCTGCGACTGCACCTTCGTGGTGGATGGCATCGACTTCAAGGCCCACAAGGCCGTGCTGGCCGCCTGCAGCGACTACTTCCGCATGCTCTTTGTGGACCAGAAGGATGTGGTGCACCTGGACATCAGCAATGCTGCAGGTAGGCCTGGGGTTTATGTCCAGGATCCCTCCCAGCTCCTCAAACAACACAGTTCTGTGCTCAGGCTTCGAGGGAGCTTGTTATGTTGAGTGTGTCAGAATAAAGGAATGGGGGGATGAGGGCTCATTTCTGGTTGTGTGACCTCTCCTGCAGGCCTGGGCCAGGTTCTGGAGTTCATGTACACGGCTAAGCTGAGCCTGAGCCCTGACAACGTGGAGGATGTGCTGGCCGTGGCAGGTTTCCTGCAGATGCAGGAGATCGTCAGTGCTTGCAACGCACTCAAATCTCTCTCTGTGCCCCCAGAAAATCCCCAGCAACCCCCCGAGATCGGTACGTACCCTCCTGGCTTCCCCTCACCCAGGCAAAGTCAAGATTTACCTACTTGTGCTTCATGCAGTCCAAAATTTATCCACTTATGCTCCTTGGCCACCTTGCAAATGCAGTTCCTGGGTGCATCTGGTACACCTGGATGGGGTTTGATCCTCTTGGGCAGCACCAGCAGTTGCAAAATTGCTGCTTCTGTGAATTTGGTGGGATTTGGGAATCCTGCTGGCAGCAGCAGCTGGATGGCTTCTCCTGTTCCCTCGCAGAAGCCGACAAGGTCCCAGCTGATGTCAAGACATCGGTGGTGGCAGAAGCTCTGGGGGAGTCTGACAAAGCCAAAGCAGCCGCTCCTGACAGCGAGGGGAAGGAGGAGAAGCCGGAGGCCGCGGCTCAGCCTGAGGTGCCTGCGGAGCAGCCGGCTGGCCAGGAAGGGGAGCCAGCGAGGGGTGACAGCCTGGCTCCTGCTGTCACCCCCAGCACGCCCTGTCCTGACACTGCAGCGCTCTCAGGGACGGGCGCTGCCATCCGGGAGGATCCCAAGGCCGACGTTCCCGGGCTCCCGCAGCCGTCGGAGAGCGCCGTGGGCAGCGGCAGCCTCGCAGGTGAGCTGGGCAGGGCTTGAGCCCTCCTTATCTGTGGAATTCATTGTGTGAGTGTGAGTTCTGTGAGGCATGGGTCCTCTGGGAGCAGTTGTTCTGGAGCATAGTGAGGAGATTTGGAAAATTCTCTGCCTGCACAGGCTTTGGGAATTTAGGGCTAATCACCTGCAAATTCAAAGTGATTACAGGCAAAGGTGATGATGGATGAGCTTTCACTTCCCTTCCAGATGTTTCTGTGATTTCTCTGGGGACAGAGGATGCCTAATCCCAGTCTCCTTAGGTTAGGAAATACAGGTGGATTTGTGCCTCTGCTGCCACTCCCAAATTTGAGCACCCCCATTTTCTACCGTCCTGCAGAGATGAAGCTGGAAAGGAAAGAGGAAGAGGGGGAGATGATAGTGGAGGAGGAAGATGAGGGTAAAATCCCCAAGGAGGAGCCTCCCCAGCTGGAGAATGGGGAAAATGCTGAGGATAACGAGTCGGGAAGCGCAGATTCCGGGCAGGAGAACTCAGGGGAGCCGCGGCTGCTGCGCTCCGGCACCTACAGCGACCGCACCGAGTCCAAGGCCTACGGCTCCGTCACACACAAGTGTGAGGTGAGGCCAGCCGGGCTCCTGGGCAGAGCTCCGGGTGCCACCGGGTGCCTTGGGGACAGCAGGGTGACAGTGCCTGTCCCTCCATCCCTAGGACTGCGGGAAGGAGTTCACCCACACCGGGAACTTCAAGCGGCACATCCGGATCCACACCGGAGAGAAGCCCTTCTCGTGCAGGGAGTGCAACAAGGCCTTCTCCGACCCGGCCGCCTGCAAGGCCCACGAGAAGACACACAGGTATGGGTGGAGCCAGGGAAAGACACCTGAAAAATGTGAGGTTTGCTGAGAATGGTCGAATCCTTTGGAAATCCACTGGTGTGTTGGGATAACTGGGTGGAGATTTGGTTTTTTGCCTCTGTCACAGAGTAGTCCTGAGCTGGAAGAGATCCACAGGGATCAAGTCCAACTCCTGGCCCTGCACAGACACCATCAGAATCCCATCTTGTGTCTGGGAGCATTGTCCAAATTTGTGTTGTTTCATGGACTCCCATGCCTGGAAGTGTTCAGGGTTGGATGGGGCTTGGAACAACCTGGTCTAATGGCATGTGGGGTCTGGTGGAACAAGATGAGCTTGGAGGTCCCTCCCAACCCAAGCATTCTGTGATTCTTGGGTCTGGCTGGAAGTGACACTCACACTGGGGGCAGTGAGACCCCGGTGCTGGGTGTGACATTGCCCCCCATGCCAGCCCGCTGAAGCCGTACGGCTGCGAGGAGTGCGGGAAGAGCTACCGGCTCATCAGCCTGCTGAACCTGCACAAGAAGCGGCACACGGGCGAGGCCCGCTACCGCTGCGAGGACTGCGGCAAGCTCTTCACCACCTCGGGCAACCTGAAGCGGCACCAGCTGGTGCACAGCGGGGAGAAGCCCTACCAGTGCGACTACTGCGGGCGCTCCTTCTCCGACCCCACCTCCAAGATGCGCCACCTGGAGACCCATGACACCGACAAGGAGCACAAGTGTCCCCACTGCGACAAGAAGTTCAACCAGGTGTGCTGGGGAGCGGGGAAGCTGGGCCAGCGTGGTCTCGGAAAGGGAGATTCGTCCATGGGATGCAGTTTGGAGTTCCCAGAGTGGTCCTGGGATGGTGGTGTATCCATGAGGTGTATTTAGGGGTCCCAGAGTAGTCCTGAAGGGGTGGATTATCCATGAGATGCAGTTTGGAGTATTCACAGTGGTCCTGGGATGGTGGTGTATCCATGAGATGTATTTAGGGGTCCCAGAGTAGTCCTGAAAGGGTGGATTATCCATGAGATGCAGTTTGGGGGTCTCAGAGCTGTCCTGGGATAGTGGTGTATCCATGAGGTGTATTTGGGGGTCGCAGAGCAGAAAGGGTGGATTATCCATGGGATGCAGCTTAGGGGTCTTGGAGCTTGGAAGCAGTGGTTTATCCATGGGGTGAAGCTTGGAGGTCCTAGAGGCCTCTCCAAAAGGGATCCACGGGGATTTGGGTTGCTCTGAAGGGAGATGAGGTGGTTTGGGGCTCTCTCCATCCCGTGCTCCATCCCCAGGTGGGGAATTTGAAGGCTCACCTGAAGATCCACATCGCAGATGGGCCCCTGAAGTGCCGGGAGTGCGGGAAGCAGTTCACCACGTCAGGTAACACAGGGGAGAGAGGGGCTGAGGAGCTGAATAATGGGACTTAGATGGTCTGGGGGGAGCAGGGAGTATTCCAGGGCTGGATCAGAGCCAGAGGAAGGATTTAATCCCGGCTTTATGGTGCCGTGGTTGTGCTGCATGAATTCCTGGTTTTCCCCATGGAGCCACACCCTGGAAGGGAGATGGGGATGTCTCCTCCCTTCTGCTCTCAGCCTGCTGCAGAGCCAGAGGGTTGGAGTGATCCCAGTGGAGTCTTTTGATCTCCTCAAACACTGGGTGCTTGTCCTAGCTGTCTCCACTTCCACGTTACTGCCCAATCCCAGGCAGGGTGCAGCCAACTTCCCTCGATCCCTGCTCCCTGAACAGCACCAGGCCTTTCCGAGGGAGCTTCTGGGGCTCTGGGAAGGGGGAGGAGGATCTGGTGTCCTTCAATCTGCCCTGCTCCCAGGTAACCTGAAGCGGCACCTGCGGATCCACAGCGGGGAGAAGCCGTACGTGTGCGTGCACTGCCAGCGCCAGTTCGCCGACCCCGGTGCGCTGCAGCGCCACGTCCGCATCCACACCGGTACGGACCCGCTCCTGCCCCCAGGGTTCTCCTGCCCCTCGTGCTCCCCACCCACCTTCTCCTGTGCTTCCCCAGGAGAGAAGCCGTGCCAGTGCTTGATCTGCGGGAAGGCCTTCACCCAGGCGAGCTCCCTCATCGCCCACGTGCGCCAGCACACCGGGGAGAAGCCCTACGTGTGCGAGCGCTGTGGGAAGAGGTGAGGATTCCCCTTGGGAATGCCGGCAGATATTCCAGTATTCCACCACTTTGCTGCTGCTGGAATATCAGGGGGCACCTCCACTTGCTGTTCCCAGCCAGATGCCATTCTCTGGAGGGAGGGTGGAGGTGCCAGGGCGATACCAGGGTTGTGGTTACCATGGTCTCATTCCCCAAGGTTCGTCCAGTCGAGCCAGCTGGCCAACCACATCCGTCACCACGACAACATCCGGCCCCACAAATGCACCGTCTGCAACAAAGCCTTTGTCAACGTGGGTGACCTGTCCAAGCACATCATCATCCACACAGGTGGGTACCTCCCAGAGCCCTGCACCGCCCCCCGGCATCGCCCCCTCACCCACCCGTTCCCTGTCCTCTCCCAGGGGAGAAGCCCTTCCTGTGTGACAAGTGCGGGCGTGGCTTCAACCGCGTGGACAACCTGCGCTCCCACGTGAAGACCGTGCACCAGGGCAAGGCTGGCATCAAAATCCTGGAGCCCGAGGAGGGCGACGAGGTCAACATCGTCACGGTGGCGTCCGATGACATGGTGACATTGGCCACCGAGGCGCTGGCTGCCACCGCTGTCACGCAGCTCACGGGTGAGCGAGGGGCCCATGGGGGTCCCAGAGGGAGTTCATCCCTGGGGGGCAGCTTGGGAGCCATCCAGAGGGGAAGGTTAGAGGGGGGTTACAGCTGGGAGGTCCTGGTGTTGTCCTGAAATGGAACCTTATCCATAGGGAGCAGCTGGCTCGTCCCAGGGTTGTCCCCAGAGGGAGATTCATTTATGGGGGTTCACCTTAGGGGACTCAGGTGGCTTCCCAAAAGGGAAATTTACCCATGGGAATGCAGCTTGGGGGTCTTGGAGGTGTCCTGAAAAAGAGGTTTATCCATTGGGGGCAGCTTGGAGGTCCCAGATGCCATCCCAAAAGGGAGATTTTGTCCCTGGAGAGGAGCTTGGGTGTTCCATGAGCCACCCCAAAAGGAAAACTTATCTGTGGGGGGCAGTTGGAGGTCCCCTGGAACTGTCACAAAGATGAGGTTAATTTATAGAGATGTTGCCACCTCCATAAAGAGGTGGCACTCTAGAGGTGGCATCTCCCAGGAGCCAGCATAAAAGGGAAACTTGTCCATGGGATGCAGCTTGGGCATCCCAGGCCTGTCCTAAAAGGGGGCTGGATCTCCAAGGAGCAGCTTAGGGTTCCAAGAGACACCCTGAAAATGAGATTTTTCTGTGAGGGGCAGCCTAGGGGATCCCTGGAGCCCTTCCAGAGGGGAAGCTTAACCCTGGGGAGCAGCTTGGCTGCCTTGGGGCAGTCCTGGAAGGGAGATTCATCCATGAGGTGCAGTTCGAGGGGCCCAAGGGTCACCCCAAAAGGGAAATTCATTTGCAGGGGGGCAGTTTGAGGCTTTTCCATGGGGTGCAGCTTGGAGGTCCTGGAGCCCCCAAAGGCTCTGGAGATTTATCCAAGGGGGCAGCACCCGAGTCTGGGCAGCCTCACATCCCAATGGAGCCGCTCCCAACCTCAGCACTGGGCAGGAGCCATGGCCAGAGGGGAATTCCTGCCCAGCCAGGCCCCCCCGATGTCCCTGTCCCCCCTAATGTCCCTGTCCCCCCTAATGTCCCTGTCCCCCCTGTTCTGCAGTGGTGCCCGTGGCAGCCGCGGTGACGGCGGATGAGACCGAAGCACTTAAAGCTGAGATCACCAAAGCGGTGAAGCAGGTGCAGGAGGCAGGTGAGACCGGGAATACCGGGCTGGCTCCTCCCATCCCACCACCCCTGAATCACTGGAAATACGGGGCTGGCTCCTCCCATCCCACCACCCCAGCACCTCTGGGAATACCGGCACGGGCCGGCAGCTCCCATCCTGTGGAATTTGAATGCAGATTTGTAGAATTTTCTACAAATCTGTTTCCTCCACCCTCCCAGCACCCCCGAGCCTCGCCCATTTGGGTGTGTGTGTGTTTCTCTCTCCCCCGGCAGACCCCAACACGCAGATCCTTTACGCCTGCGATTCCTGCGGGGAGAAGTTCCTGGACGCCAGCAGCCTGGCACAGCACGTGCGCATCCACACGGCCCAGGCGCTCGTCATGTTCCAGGCGGAGCCCGACTTCTACCAGCCCTACGGCGCGGCGGGCTGGCCGGCAGAGCAGGTCATCCCCGCCGGCGAGCTCCTGTTCCGCCCCCGCGACGGCCCCGAGCCGCCCCCGGCCGCTGCCCCGGCCCCCCCGGCCGAGGGGCCGCCCCCGGCCCCCGAGTGACCCCGCCCCCGCCCAGCCTTTATTTAAGAGACAGCTCGGAAATGGTGTAAAAAGTGTATTTCTGGAAGGAAAGAGATGGAATAAAATGCAGTATTTTGTAAGGGTTGCTGCTCGGGGAGGGAGCTGCGGGTTCACCCCCCCCACCAGGGGATGTTTTGGGGTTCCTGCAGAGCTGGAGCCCAGTGGGGGACACTGCAATACTCCAGTTACTGCTGAGAGTGTGATGTAGATGGAGAGCAGGGACAGATGAGATGATAAAGGATAAAAACGGTGGGTTAAGGTTTCCAACCCCACCCAGAACAGCCGATGGGGATTTTTGGGGTAAAGCCCCAAAAGACTCTCCCATGCTGACCCCCACTGAGGGAGGGGTGTGGAGGCAGGGAGCTGCCCCTGTTTGGGGGTAAAAAGAAGAAAATTGGTGCTGCTGATGGAGGTGGGGGGTGGGAGCCTGTCCTGCCCCACCCGGGGTCTGGGGCTCAGCTGGGAACACCCACAAGGGACCCCAGGCCCTGGAGCTGCCCCTGTCCGTGTGTCCAGCTGGACACTCCCCCCCTGCTCTGTGCCCTCAGAGCCCCCAGCTCCCCAGGGCATGCAGGGAAGGGAGACACACAGACACAATGACAGGGGTGGGTGCAGCTGGGACAGACGGACACAGGGACGGCTGCAGGGCCAGCTGGACACAGGGAAAGCTCCATGGAAGGCTGGACAGTGGCAGAGACACATGGACACCTTCGGACCAGACACGGTTTCACATCCAGTTGGACACCTGGACATGTGTCTGTCCATCCATGTGTCCATCTGTCCTCATCCCTGCTCCCCAGCCTGGGGGGGGTTGGAGGATTCAGGACTGGGCTGTCCAGCCGGACACATGGACAGGGCTGTTGGTGCTGGACCTTCACTGGAAATGGCTGGACAGATGGACAGATGGACAGAGGGATGGATTGACAGGCAGACAGAGACAGGGACATGTGCAGCTGGACACACGGACACTGCTGTGGATGGGCACATGGCTGGCTACATTCACAGCCAGAGGGACCATTTCAAGTCCAGTTGGAAAGACAGTGGTACATATAGCTGGACATACGGACGTTGTACACACAGACAGACACCTGCCCAGCCAGACACCTTCCTCCTCCACCCATGAGCATCAATGCCCCAAAAATGCACTTTTCACCCCAAGTCCCTCTCCAAAAAGCAGCGATTTCACACCCCTGCCCCGCCCCCCTCACACCCCCCTCACACCCCTGCCCCGCCCCCACAGCCCCGTGTCCGTCTGTCCGGGCCCATCCCTGTGTCCATCTCCAGCCTCTGGGCATGGGGGAGGCTCCGGCTCCAAGCCCGGGGACAGTGGGAACGGGGCGGGGGCGGGGCGGGGGCGGGGCGGGGGTGTGAGGGGGGCGGGGCGGGGGTGTGAAATCGCTGCTTTTTGGAGCGGGGCTTGGGGTGAAAAGTGCATTTTTGAGGCATTTATGCTCATGGGTGGAGGGAGAAGGTGTCTGTCCAACTGGACAGTCACTGTCCATCTGTCCAAGTGGACGTTCACTGTCCATCTGTCCAACTGGATGTTCACTGTCCGTCTGTCCAAGTGGACGTTCACTGTCCATCTGTCCAACTGGATGTTCACTGTCCATCTGTCCAACTGGACGTTCACTGTCCGTCTGTCCAACTGGATGTTCACTGTCCGTCTGTCCAAGTGGACGTTCACTGTCCGTCTGTCCAACTGGACATTCACTGTCCATCTGTCCAAGTGGACGTTCACTGTCCATCTGTCCAACTGGACGTACAATGTCCATCTGTCCAACTGGACGTTCACTGTCCGTCTGTCCAGCTGGACACTCCCCTGTTCTTCCGTCCATCTGGCAGCTCCACCATGCCCATTCCCAGCTGAGCGTGCTCCTGTTGGTCTGTCCAGCTCCATGTCCATCCATCCCCACAGCCATGCGTGTGTCCAGCTGTCCGTTCATCTGTCCATCCATCTGGACACTGTACGTCCAGTTGGACACAAGGCCATTTTTATGTCCAGCTGGACAGACACCTGCTCATCCAGACACATTCCGCCCTCCATCCATGAGCATCAATGCCCCAAAAATGCACTTTTTGTCCCCAAGCCCCTCTCCAAAAAGCAGCGATTTCACACCCCCGCCCCGCCCCCCTCACACCCCCGCCCCGCCCCCGCCCCGCCCCCGCCCCGTTCCCACTGTCCCCGGGCTTGGAGCCGGAGCCTCCCCCATGCCCAGAGGCTGGAGATGGACACAGGGATGGGCCCGGACAGACGGACACGGGGCTGTGGGGGCGGGGCAGGGGTGTGAGGGGGGTGTGAGGGGGGCGGGGCAGGGGTGCGAAATCGCTGCTTTTTGGAGAGGAGCCTTGGGGTGAAAAGTGCATTTTTGGGGCATTGATGCTCATGGGTTGGAAGGAGGTGACCGGTTCAGCAGGTGTTTGGCCAACTGTCCAGATGGACGTACAATGTCTGTGTGTCCAGATGGACGAACAATGTCCAAATGTCCAACTGTCCAACTTGTATGTACACTGTCCGTGTGTCCAACTGGATGTACAATGGCCAATTGCTCGTACAATGTCCACCTGTCCAGCTGTACATACAATGTCCCTCTGTCCAGCTGGACACTCCCCTGTTCTGGCAGCTCCACCATGCCCATTCCCAGCTGAGCGTGCTCCTGTTGGTCTGTCCAGCTCCATGTCCATCCATCCCCACAACCATGCGTGTGTCCAGCTGTCCGTCCAGCTGTCTGTCCATCTGGACACTGTACATGGAGCCGGGCACACGGACTCTGTATGTCCAGCCGGACACATGGACATTGTGTGTCCAGCTGGACGGGTGGACATATAGATCCAGATGGACAGTTGGACATTGTCTGTCCATCTGAACACACAGACATTGTACAGACAGACGGACACCTGCCCATCTAGACACATTCCCCCCTCCATCCATGAGCATAAATGCCCCAAAAATGCACTTTTCACCCCAAGCCCCGCTCCAAAAAGCAGCGATTTCACACCCCCGCCCCGCCCCCCTCACACCCCCGCCCCGCCCCCGCCCCGCCCCCGCCCCGTTCCCACTGTCCCCGGGTTTGGAGCCGGAGCCTCCCCCATGCCCAGAGGCTGGAGATGGACACCGGGATGGGCCCGGACAGACGGCCACGGGGCTGTGGGGGCGGGGCAGGGGTGTGAGGGGGGTGTGAGGGGGGCGGGGCAGGGGTGTGAAATCGCTGCTTTTTGGAGAGGGACTTGGGGTGAAAAGTGCATTTTTGGGGCATTGATGCTCATGGGTGGAGGAGGAAGGTGTCTGGCTGGGCAGGTGTTTGTCCAACTGTCTAGAAGGAAACACATTTGTCCATTTGGATGTCCGTCCATCTATTCATCCCTCTGTCTGTCCGTCAGTCCAAGCCTGTGTGTCCATCTGGATGTCCAATGTCCGTGTGTCCAGCTGGACGCTCCCCTGTTCTGTCCATGACAGATCCATGGGTGGGTGAAGGGGATGGGCCTGGATGGACGGGCAGGGCCAGGCCCAGCTGTGTGGATGGACATTGCACGGACACCTGGACACACGGACAGTTCCCTCCAGCCCCCCCAGCCCTTGCACAACACCCCAAAAATGCCCCTTTTTACCTCAAAGGCACCACTCAGAAACCAGCAGGGTCAGACCCTTTCCCTCTGCCCGGTAATCCTTGTGTCCGTCTGTCCAAGCCCCATCTGTGTCTGGGGTCTGTCCATCTCCCTGGGGAAAAGGGGGGAGTCCAAGGTCCCATCCTGACCCCCCCAGTGGGACCTGGGGGTCGCTGTGGGGTGTCCTGGCCTGGCTCCCCACACCCAGCTCCATCCTGGGGCACCAGCAGCCCCTTTTTGTCCTGGTTTTACCCCAAAACAGGCTCAGTTCCACCCCCACCCTCAGCCTGGGGGTGCAGGGGGAGGGTTTCCCCTGGTTTTGGAGGCCAGCCCCCAAATTCTGTCCTAAATCTCCTTTTTTACCACACCTGCTTGATTTTAACCCATTTACACCAGCCTTGATTAGGCTTCCCACTTGCACCTGGCAGGGATTTGGGTGGAAAAGCAGTGAAAAACATCAAGTCTGGCTCTTACATTTCCATGTATGATGATTATCAGCAATCCAGGGATAATTTTCAGCGAGGAGTTGGTGCGTGGTGAGATTAAAAGTGGGGGCAAACCCTGTGATTTCAGTTTTCACAAGTATTTATGAGACAGGAGGGAAAATCAAGAGGAATTGGTGTGAAATGAACCTTTTTTCCTGGTCGTTTTTGAGGGAGAGGTGAGTGACCCCTCCCTGGCAGCCCCAAACTCCCCTTCCCCGCTCCCCCTCCCCACGCCGAGGGACGAGGTCGGGGCGCCGACGTGTTTTGTATTTTTTAATAAAGTTCGTAATCCAATGGACACACAAAACAAAACTGCGCTGAGAAAAAAAAATAAACCAAAAATAAACCAAAAAAAACCAAGTTCCATAAATTAATTAAGTGTTAGGGGAGGCGAGGGGGGCCGGGGCAGAGTCTTTGTACAAGTGTATAACACTTCCACAGCTGATGAGACGAGGGGATGTTTAAATGAAGCGCACTTACAAATGAGTGACAATACAAAGTCTGAGTATGAAAATAAGATTTTTTTTCTCTGAAAACACATTTTTGGCACAGATTAAAAAAAAATGTATGTTGTGGGGATTTGATTTTTTTTTTAAAGTCAGTATTATATATATTTATATATATTATATATATATTTATATATACACACACCCACTGAGTTCTGCATATCCCACCAGGAAGGAAAAAAGCTCTCCCTTTTGTTTTGTTGTTTGTTTTGTATTCTCTTGTTTTTCAGTGTAAACTGTACATCCCAGATGAAGAGAAGACGGCTGCAGCAGGGGCAGGTGGAGGAAGAGGAAGGTTCACATCCGGAAAAAATAACCCCCCCCAAAAAATAAACAACCCCAAAAGAAGGAAAAAAAAAAAACCAACAAAAAACCCAACGAAACAACCAATAAAATAAAAAATGACTGTGAAATGCTCCTTGACCCACAAATCTCAGCAGAGTCCCTGCGGAACGTCCACGGCGCGGTCAATGTGTGTCAAGACATCCAGAACGTCACAGCGTCTCCAACTGTGCAAAGTCCGAGTCACTAATTTAGTGCAAAGGCAGTTCAGGTTCTTTTTTATTTTTTTCCTTTTTTTTTTGTTAAAAAAAATAAGCCATCCTTTTCTCTTTTTTTTTTTCTTTTTTTTTTCTTTTTTGTGTGTTTTTTTCCCCAAAAAGGAGGCATGGGAACCCAAGCCCAGTCCACCTGCTGAGTGCATCAGTTGTCCATAAGCTAAAGCAACATGTAAACATCCAAGGTTTGATCGAGGCCAGTCGGGCAGGAGGCTGGTTTCTGGCAGCATATTTCTTGTTTCATAACCTTCTCTCCTTCTTCTGAATTAGTTTTATTTTAAAATTAATTTTTTTGTGTGGTTTTTTTTGTGGGATTTTGTTTGTTGTACTTGTAGTTGTTTGTTTTTTTTGTTTTTTTTTTTTTGCTGCAGGGCCTTGGAAAAATTAAAAAAAATTAAAATTAAAATAATAAAAAGTCAGTAACTGGTAAACAGCTCATACCGACGCGATGACAATCATCAGGTGAGGAGAGATGTTGGAGATGCTGGCGAGGAGGTCGGGGGCCAGGCGGGACAGGTGGCTTTCCGAGAACTCGCAGGGTGGGAAGATCTGCAGAACGTAGGCAGGCTGCAGGGAGGGAAAACCACAGATCAGAGACAACCCACGCCCACAGAGGTTTAAAAATGAGACATTTCAGTGAGTTCTAGGAGCTTAAAGCATCCTAAATCGGGTATAAGAGAGAAGCCATGGGTTTTGTTTCCCAGATGGGGAGTTTTTCCACACCACAGGCTGACTTGGCTGGGAAAGGCAGAAAAATTCCCATTAATTATAATCTCAGTGGTTGCTCAGAGTGCTGGGCTCATTCTGGGCTCTTTATACCCAGAATTAAATTACACCCAGGTTAAACTGCAATCAGTGCAGCAACACACCTGGAATAAACCCTCCACAGCACCAAATGCATTCTGCAAGAGAACACCAGCTGTCCTGGAAAAATCAGGATATGGGGAATAAACCAGGACTCTACTTCAGAGATAAAAGAGCTGAGAAATGCATTTGGGAAATGCTTTTTCAGTCTGAAAATTAACTGGGAACACACCAAACATACATTTGGGTTTTTTTTGGCTTGGGGTTGCTTTCATCAAATCCATCAATGATTATATTGATCCTATCAAAAATTTATGGATCCCATCCATGTCTTTGATGGGTGGTGATGGAAATGTAGGGAGGGGTTGTTTGACCAATAACCCCAGGCAGATCCAGCAGAAGCCCAAGCTGCCTGTGCCAAAAGGGCCTGGTTTGGTGTCCCTGTGGCACTGCAGGGAGAGTTCTGTGCCCACGCTGCTGGGTTCTGGTTTGGTGTCCCTGTGGCACTGCAGGGTACCATGACTGTGCCATTAGGGCCTGGTTTGGTGTCCCTGTGGCACTGCAGGGCTCTGTGCCATGCCATACCTGGTTGGAGCCGGGGTTGGGGACGTTGATGATGCCTGCAGCCTGCTTGGCCTGCAGGTAGCTGATGAAGGCGGCCTTGAGCGACTCGGTCTGACTGACCACGTCCTCCTGGTCCCGGCCGCAGGGCAGGGCCAGCAGCAGGCAGTAATCGCTCTCCACCTGCAGGGGAAGGACAGGCTCAGGGAAATGCTGCATCAGGGGGTGTTTTCCAGCCATCCATCCACTATCCATGGGGGAAAACCCTCAATTTAAATTCCTTGATGTTACAATTTGTACCCCAGAGAAGCGGTGGCTGCCCCATCCCCAGAAGTGTCCAAGGTCAGGGCCAGGCTGGACAGGGCCTGGAGCAACCTGGGATAGTGGAAGCTGTCCCTGCCCATGGCAGGGAGTGGGATGGGCTTTAAGGTCCCTCCAACCCAAACCCGTCTGGGATTCTGTGATTCCAAAACTTGCTGAGAGCTCAGCCATGGTGGAAAAGACTAAAAATGGATTTCATGGCCACCTGAACTCCCCTTCCCACCCTACTCAGACACACTGAAACCAGCAGGAGTTTGTCCCCGGGCTCAGCATGACCTAAAGGTTTCCCAGCTCTCACTGCCTTTTCCATAAGTGCAGTGTAGGAGCTATTGCTCATCATCTGAAATCAATGTTACACTCCCTGGGTTGAAGGAATCAATGTGAACACCAGGATCCCAAAACAGAATCACAGCGATTTCCTGGATTGGAAGGAATCCACAGGGATCATCAAGTCCAACTCCAGGCCATGCACAGGATCCCAACAATCCCTCCCTGTGCACCCCTGAGAGCAATGTCCAAACGCTCCTTTGGGCAGCCTTGGGGCCGGGCCCATTCCCTGAGGAGCCCACGGGACAGAGGCCGGGGTTTTGGGGAGCCCCGGTGGTTTCCAGCCCCGCAGCTGGTGAGCCCAGCCAAGCTCTGAGACTCCCAACCTGCCTCCCTGCCCCAGCCCGGGCCCTCACCATCATCCTGCGTGCGACGCCCTCGAGCTGGGAGGCCTCGAGCCGCATGCGCTGCGCGATGCGCAGGGGGGGCCCTCCCTCGGGCGCCGGCAGCGAGCGGTGAGCCAGGACGTTGTTCCCAGACACAAAGTGCAGCTGCACGGCTGCTGTGTCGTTCTTGAGAGCCAGCAGACCCTGCCAGACAATGGGGTATTTCTGGGAAGAGAGGGAGAGAGCATTACACCCACAGCAAGGAGGGTGGGATCTGGAAGGCTGAGCTGCTCGGCTGCCACCGACGCTTCCGTCGGAGGTTTAAAGGCTCAGCAGAGATGTAGCACCAGATCAACCCTCCACAGGCCAGGCCTGGGTTACATCCTGCTAAATCAGGAATTCAGTCCTTTTCCTTCCAGCTGGCCAGCCTGCCTGGGTGGATCCCATCATCCCAATCCCTCTGCCGCCCACCCAGCACAAGGCTGTTCCTGAATGCTGTGTTCCCTTTTACAAATGGACAAATTGAGAAATAACAGAAGAACTGCTTGAGGTCACATGGGAGACATTTGGTGCTGAACACAACTCTCAGCTCCTTGCTGGTACCTGTTCCTTACTGCCTCCCTCCTCTTTCTCATTTTCTACACTTGAGAGAGTGGTTTTTCCTTTTTATTTAAATGAAATACACCAACTCTCTCCCCTGCCTACAAGGAAACACTTTCCAGGAAAATGCTGACTTGTAAAACTGACTTGGAATAGTGAACATGCCTAAAATCCATCAGAGACAAAACAACCCAAAACCCAAACAATGCCTTTTCTGCATCTGAAGTTTTTGATGCAAGAAAGGTCAGATTTGGTGCTATGGCTGAGACAGAACCAGGTGATTTCCCCCCGGATCAGGATCACGACACTCACTGTCAGCAGCTGGACCATGTCCACAGGTCTCTGGGACACAGGGTGAGGGGATGGCTCCTGCTTGAGCGTGGACTGGGGCTCCGGGCGGCTGAGGGGCGGCCCCGAGGTCGTGGGGATAAACATGGATTGCTTGGGAACTGCCTGCGGCTGGTGCGGCGACGGAAGCTCCTGCTTCATGGAGATGGCAACGGGCGAGGGGTACGAGGTCTGGCTCGTGTCCCCTTGTGCCCTCTGCAGGTGGACGTGGGGGTCCATCTGTGCCGTGTGCCTGTTCACAGGGGTGTGGTGACTCTGCTCCGGCCCTGCTGCCGATGGGCCCTTGGGATCCTGTGGGATCTGAGGGGTCTTGCTGCGGACTGGCTGGCTGGGGTGCGAGTGCTCGCCCTCCGGCAGACCCTGGGAAGCAGGCAGGGAGGAAAAGGAAAGATGTTTAGGCCAAGGGTGTATTTAACCCCATTATAAGGCTGCCAGGACACCATGAGATTCCTGGTGGAGACATCCGTGTCACAGCAGCAGCTCTGCTGCGGCGGCACCTGGGACAGTCTCCCACTTCCAAGCCCACCTGAGCTGAAACCCCACTCCCTGAATCCTGCCCCAAGCCCATCCTTAGTCACACCATCCATCCAAGGATCCCTGACCCATGCACCACCTTGGTACTGGCAATTCTCCCCCTATCACCACATCCAGAAACTTGCAGGCACCTTCCCCTCTCCTGGGTGGAACTCCAGAGGGGTTCAGAGTTTTCAGCTTCCTCTGATGCTAAGCAGCATTTGAACCCCATTTCCCATAAGAAACAGACCCAGACTCCAGGGAGTCAGGTAAAGGGTTTTCTTTCTCACCTGGGACGGGGTCATGCTCCGTGAGGGCAGCCCGATGGGCGAGGCGCCCGGGAACTGCGGATGCCCAAGCTGTGCCGTGTGGTAATTCCTCATGTCGCCGTACACGGAGCGGTAATCGTGGAAGGAGCTCCCGGCGGGATGCATGATCTGCACCCCGTGTGGGACCACCACGGGCTGCGTCAGGGGCAGCCCGGGCAGCTGGCTGCCCGAGGGCACGCTGAGCAGCCGCGGCTCGCTGTGGGGAGAATGGGCCATCTTGCCTTCCGAGGATTTGGGAGTCTCTTTGCCAGGCTGCGGGGTCTTACTGACTGGGGGAGTTTTGACGGCCCCTTCGGGCGTGCGGGATTGTCGCGTTTCCGAGTGGTGCTCGCCCACGGCGGCCATGTGCGGGTGCATGATCATCCTGACGTCCCGCGGGACGTTGTACTGCTCCAGCCGCAGGCTGCCGGGGTGCATGCGGTAGTCGGGCTGCATCACCAGCACGTCGGACTGCACCGGGGCTGGCCCGCGGCACACCGCCGTGTGGTGGAAGTGCAGCTCCTCCTCGGGGGGATGCTGGGAGGACAGCGGGGGCATGACGATGTCTCGGATGGGTGCTGGCTGGGGCGTGCTGGATCGCTGGGGTTTCATCTCCATCTGGGGTTGCAGAGCAGCTCGGGGGGAGTGGAGAGCTTCCGGGCGGATGCCGTAGGGAATGCCGGAGAGAGGAGGGGTGTTCATCCTCACCTCACCTTGGGATAGATGGCCCAGGGACACAGTCTGTGTTACGCTGTGGGGGGGCATGATAACAGATTGCTCGGGATGCATGCTGGATATGTACTGAGGAACGGGAATTCCCGGCGCCAGCATGACCGGGGTGCTGCTGGACAAAGCCGGAGACGAGGTACTGCCGGGGTGACAGGCCCGGGGGAACGGCGACGGCGAGTGCCCGCTGGTGCGCGGCGAGTGCGGCTCCTGTTTGCTGACCCCCAGGTGGGAGATGGCCCGGTCGGTCGGGGTGCTGGGGCCCGAGCTGACGTGGTTTGCTTCTGAGTGCATCTTCCCAGAGAGGGAAGGGTGGTGAGGACTAACCCCAGGACTCAGGTTGGAGGGTTGCAGAGTCTTTGTCTCCACTTTCAGAGCAGCTGGGTCAGAGAGTTTTTTGTTCACAACCATCTGGTTATGGACCAGCACGGGTGGAGTGTTTACGGTCTGCGTCAGGACCTTGCCGGGCTGCGACGCCGGGGTCTGGACAGCGAGGTGGGACGAGTCAGGCTTGTCCAGCGCGGCACGCTCCTGTTTGACGGAGGAGATGACGGGCGAGGTGTTGTAGGGCTGTGCTCCGAGTACCAACGAAGAATGGGTGGAAACAGTCCCATAGCCCGCCGAGGTCTGGGAGCCTTTCGGTGCCGGCTGGGATGGCGTGATAGGCTCCTGTTTAATCTGAGACTTGGATACAGACTGCTGGAACTCAATGTCCACAGCGCTGGCTGGGGGAATCTGGCTGATCTTGGCACTGATTCGCTGAGGACCTTCTGTCTTCTGCCCTGAGTAACTCAGGAGCACCACACCTTCCGAGGTGTTCACCCGCAGCCCTGGACTGGACCCAGCCTCCACCGGCCTCTCCTCGATAATGGACATCGATCCTGGATGAAACCTGCTGTTATCATTTGCACTTGACCTCTGCTTAAATTTCGGCGAGGGAGCATTGACGAGGCAGGTCTGGGTTTGGGGAGCTTGTTTCACCAAGGTGATCCTTGGAGCCTCCTCCAAATCCACGCTGTGGGGCATCCTGCTGATGACAGAAGTGGCTTTGGGAGCAATGACTGTGTTGACCTTTTCCTTCTCGCTGAACACTGGCGCTTCGGCCACCGGTGGGTCCAGGGCGTTGGTGATGGGAACGGCCGGCTTCTCCTCAGAAACCGCCTTGATGGCCTCCACGGCAGGGTGGAGAGGCGCCTCCTCCAGGCACGGTGCGCTCACTGGCTCCGTGTGCGTCGTTGTCACGTGCGTGGAGGTTATGCTCGTTGCTGAGACGTATTTGGGCTCCATGAGTATCTTCCTCAAAGTGCTGGAGTTTGTGTCGATATCCGACGCCTTTGTGTCCGGTGGGAGAGCGGGTGGGGGTGTGGAACGGGCACGGGGCTCCTCATGCCTGACCATCCACTCCGGCACCTTGGCAGTGCTGGAGTGAAGGGGGACGATGGTGGTGGGCACCGGGGTGGGCAGCTTGGCCGCCGCTGCCGCGGGGACAGCAGGAAGGGCTGCGTTCGGGGCACTCGGTGGTGTGATGGCAGCGTTCTCCAGGGGCGACCGGATCTTGAATCCGCTCTGACTCCCCTCGTCGAGGGGGACTGGTGGGGGACCCAGGTCCAAAGGAGCCGGAGCAGGCACCTTTGGAGAGGTGCTGCTCTCAGGGACAGCCTCATGTGCAGCCACAACGTCAGCAGCTACAGCCTTGGTGACCTCAGAAGCACTTGGCTCCATGGATGCTGTGGGCTTGATTTGCTTCTCCTCCTTTGAGGCTTCTTCAGGTTTTGTCTTTACTTCATTGGCGGGGGGTGATTTGCTCTGCACCCTCTCCGGCTCAAAGGCGTTGACTTCAGCAGCGTCGCCCTTCCTGCTTGTGCTCTTCTTGCGTCTCTGCCGCGTGGTTTTCTGACGGCCCTTTTCCTTCCGAGCAACTTCAGCCTCCTGCAAGGTCTCGGCCTCCTGTGCAGAGTTGGAAGATTCACTGAAGCTGACCTCAGACTCCTTGCTCTCAGTCTCCAGCGCTGATGGGACGGAGCCAGGCACTGGCTGCACCACAGGCTCAACGGCAGTCTCGGTTTCTAGGATATTGTTCACTGCCTGATCTGTCTCAGGCTCCATCTCCTCCCGAGGGGATTGCAACACCAAGGGCTCTGTGGGGATCTCAGCCTCAGATTCAGCAGGATATGTCGGCGGTGCAGGGAAGCTTTCTGTCTCCCCAGAAATATCATTGATGATGGAGCCGATGGCTGCTGCCAGCTCTGTTTCACTGGCCTGGTGTGCAGGTTTATCTGCCTCCTCCTCCTGACGGACTTCAGCCACATCTGTCGTTGGCTCTTTGTAGGCAGCAATTGTCGGAGGAGTTTCAGTGAGTTTTGCAATGTTCTCCACTGCCTGCTCGAGCTCAATCTGCTTTGCTAACTGGGCAGCCTCAGGCGACTGCTTGGGCTCCCGTGTCACCTCCTTTTCCATTTCTGGGAATGAATCTTCTACCTCATTCTTAGAGAAGTGGGGGGGCAGGATGTCCTCTTTTGGAGGGCTCTTCATCTTGGGTGGTGACACTGCCACCGGCTCTGCCTCCTCTTCGGTGGGCCTCAAGGCACCCTTGACTTCATCGACGTTGAGGCGTATTTCTACATTTTTGAGACACACGGATGCCTTATCAACGACCGTTTTGGTATTTTTGTACCTTCCCCTTTTGGATTTCGTAACCTTTTCTGGCACTGGCTTCTTCTCAGTGATCTCAACTGTGGGGATTTCTAGCTGATTTTTCTCCACATCCAGTTCCTTCCGATCACGTTTCTGCTCACTTGCTGCTGGCTCTTTCTCAGCAGCTTTTGCTTTATTGCTGTTGTCACTGATGCTTGATTCCTGACCGCTTCTTTCAGCAGCATCTTCGGATTCAGCCATGGTATCGGCTTTCGGTTCATTCTTCCCTTTCTTCCCCTGTTGGCTGGCAGCAGCTGATGAGTGAGTGTGTGTGAGCTTCTGGGATCTAGGAGACCTCCAACCCTCTGCAGGTTTAGGAGCTTCCACAGTATCTTTAGTTTCAGCTTCCTCCACCTCTTGTTGTACCGGTTCGGTCTTTATTGGAGAGATCTCCTCCTCTGGCTTACGGCGGGATTTGGGAGGTCTTCCCCTCCTCGGGGTTGTGGGAACAGTAGTCACTGTTTCCTGTGGTTCCTTTTCCACTCTCTTCCTAGTGGATCTAGTGACCTCCATGGAGTCCTTCACCGGAGATGGGCCTTCGTTGTCCCCTGTGGTAGCATAGACTGACCTCACGTTTCTGCGCCTGGTCCGGCCTATCGGCAAGCTCAGCTCCACGTTTTCTGGCTCTGCAGCAGAACTTGGGGATTTAGCAGCATTCCTTGAAACCTTTTCTGCCTCCACTTTCAATTCAGAAAGCTTCTGGGTCTCCCCGCGAGGAGAGCTCGACCTTTTCAGTTTCTCACGGTCAATTCTTTCGCTCTTCCTCGTGACGGGCTTTTCTGTGACATTAGCTGCAGCCGACTGCACGGGAGTCTTAGACCGTTTACTTTTGTAGGACTTTTTATCTTTTACAACAACCGGAGGTTCCACTTCCATATCATTGTCGGAAACAGGCGGCAGGACCTCAGCAGCCGCCTCCACCTTTTGACTCACACCAGCATCGCTGTTGGCAGAGGGTGGAGGATTTTCCTCTTTAGGTTCTGCAGCCTCGTCTGACTTCTGAACTAGCTTGGGCGGAGGTGGAAGCAGCTGGGCAGCCTCAGGTTCTGGATCTACACTGATGTCTGCATCAGAAAACGAGGCCCCAGGAGTGGGAGGTTTGGTATCCAAGTACGAAGGATGCTCTGTTGCCACAGCATCTTCCTCTGGCGCCAGGGTTGTAGCAATAATTTCTTTACTCGCTTCTACAACTGGCGGAGGTTCTGTTTGCTCAGGAGGTTCCATTTTGACAGGAGCAGCAAGTTCAGGAAAAGGTTTTTGTTCCTCTGCTGCAGCAGCAGCAGCAGGTTCAGAAGGTTTCTCTTCTTTGACAGAAGCTGGTTCCACCAGGACCTTTTCGCTCACTATTTTCTCGGGAGCGATGGGAGCTGGTTCCTGTGGGAGGACGGTGACTGAAGAAGGACCAACAGCTGAAGAAGGTTTATGTTCTGTTTCTTTACTATCAGGAACCATTTCTGGTGTTTTTGGCCGATTTTCTTTATCTTCCTGTTTCTCGACTTCTTTTGGTTTCTGATCTTTCTCCTTTTCTTTCTGCTGCATTCGTGTCAGCTCAACAAACCTACTGTGGAAGAGAACCACTGGCTCTTGCACCAAATCAGCCGTGCTGTTCGTCCCATCAGAGGAGGACTGTCTCCCATACAGCCTTCCAGAGATGAAGTCCAGATCATCATCCTTCCTCTCTAAATGCTGCAGGCGTTTGGAGTCCTGTTCAAAGATTGAACTGTGCAAAAACCGAGAAGCAAACAGTTCCTGCCGCTCTTGTTCCTCCTCTTTATGGTCCTCTTTTTTATCATCCAGTTTTCCACCTTCGGAATCAGTTCTGATTTTTTTCTTTTTCATATACCAGGATGGAATAGGTCTTGGAGCCGAGTCAACCTTCTCTTTGTCTTTATTGTTTCTGAAACTAGCAAATCTTGAATCCCAGTCTAGAAAGGACCAGTTTTCCTCTCTGGAGGAAGAGAGGGATTTAGCCCTTTCAAGCAAGGCCTTTGTGTCAGGTGTGATTGTCTTGTCCAATGCAAAAGAGTAGAATTTGTTTCTTTCTAAGGAACCGGACTGGAGTCTTTCCTCTCTTTCACGGAACTTCTCTTCTCTGTCCCTTAATAAAAAAGACAACCTGGAACTCTCTAACAAGGACGAGGCTTTTGGGGAATGGGGCTTGTTTTCGCCATCATCATCCGAATCTGAAGGCACCTCCCCAGGTTCCAGGTCTCGGACAGACCGTTTCCGTATACTGTCTCTTTTCACAATGCTGCTTGGAAAGCTGATATCGACTCTGCCAGGCTCTTGTTTCACTTGGGTTTCCCACCTACTTGAGTCTTCCTCAGAACTCAGCACAGAGAGTTTTATTTTAGCCATTTCTGCCATCTGCTCCCTTCTGCTGGAATCATAAGGATTGAATTTCAGCGAGTCCTCCCTCACAGTCATGTTGGAGTATGAAAGACCCTTTTCTTCTATTTTAGGTGACTCTTTGGTTTCCTTCAATGGCATTAACCTTGGAGAATCGAGTGTGTCGTCATCCTCATGGAACGGGAAGTGCCTGATGCTTGGGGAACATGACATCCTTTCGGAGTCCTCACTCACCTGACGCGAACTTCTGTAGTTCCTTTCTCTCTTAGTGCTGATTTCAAAGTCAAACTGGTCAGTCTTTTTCCTTTTACTTGGTGGAGAGTCATCGGTGACGTCTTGTGGAGGCTTTCCCACCTCGTGAACCAGACTCCGCTTTTCATATTCATCCACCTCTTTCTTTGGACTGCCAAACTTCTCCGACTTTGCTATCTCCATTTCCAGCTGCTGTTTCAACCTGCGACTCTGCTCCATCTGTTTCCGGTAGCTCTGCGTGTGGTCAATGTCGATGCTGATTTTCTCCTCCGTGTCAGCTGACTGAGGTTTCTCTTGGCTAAGTTTATGGTCTGGTGTTTCTTCAGGAAGGCTGGAATAGTTCTTCCTTGTGTCCTCTCTCTCTGTTCCCTGCTCATCCAGCAGCTGTACCTGTTTATGCTGGGGTTTTACTGGGTTTAGTTTTTTAGGAGGGAGTTCCTGAACTTCCACAGGTTCCTCGGGTGCCTCCATGAGCCTTGCCTGCAGATCCAGGGTGGGACGCATGCCAATCCCACCAACATTAAGAGTGTCCTGAACTTCTTTGGGACTAGTAACAGGAATAAGTCTTTCCAGTTTGAGTTTTTTAGATTCCCTTTTCAGCATCTCCTTCCTCAGGGGTTTTCTCTCCAATTCTCCTTCCCTTAACACTGGTGCTTCTCGAGACGACGCTGTCGCATCAAGCTGCTTTTTCAAAACCATGCGTGCATCCTCCTCATCTTGGCTACTCCGTTTTACATCCAGTTTTTGCCTGTCAGGTTTTGGATTCGCATCGGCAAAACGCCTTTTACGAGCCTCCAACTTGTCTAAATCCACTGCATTGGCCCCCTCGGAAGTTTGCTCTGTCTTCAAGTGCTTTTTGGGTTTAATTTTTCCCTCCTTGTCCACCACTTCGATGTGACTGGCAAGGGCTTTCTCCTTCTGTACCTTGGTTCTGACAGGTTCTAGTTTAGACTGCTCCGACTTGGCTTGCTCAGCCTGGGATGTCTGGGTTTTCTGTTCGAGCAGTGGGGATTTCAGAGTGTCATTATCCAGCTTTGCCCTCAGTTTCTCCAGTGCAGGTTGATCGATCACCTTCCCCTCCTTTTCCTTCACACGGGTCAGCACAACACAGGGCATCAGTTCCAGGCGGTTCTTTGCTGTCCCTTCTTTGTCACCCCTCTCTTTGCTTTGTTTACTGTTGCCCTTCAGTTTTTCTGGGCTGGGCTCTCTCTCATTCTCCTGATCTGTTTCCGAGGACTGAGAGCTGGGTGAATGGATTTTCGCTTTTCGTTTCTGCTTATCTGTTTTCTCCTTTTCTATTTTTTCCAGCTTTTCCTTCCTCACCAAGCGCTTCTCCTTGTCCACCCTCTCCTGCTCGAAAACGCGCTCTTTCTCCACCTTCTCGTTTTTTGCGTATCGCTCCACGCGGGCTTTGTCCAGCTTGTCGTATCGCGGCGGGGACAGCGAGCTGCAGCTGCCGCTGCGATCTGAGGACCTGCTGTAAATCCTCCTCTCCGAGTCGCTCTGCAGCCGTTCCGACTGCGAGGGGGACGCTCCGGGGCTCTGCGGGCGCCGCGAGTGCGTCGGGCTCTGGCTCCGCTCGATCGGCCTCCGTTCGTGGTCTCTGTCCCGATCGGATTCAAACCGTTCCCTCTCCCTCTCCCTCTCCCGTTGCCTGTAGCTGTACTCCCTGATGTCCTGCTCGTACGGATCTCCCCGGTAATCCCGGTACTCGCGAGGGTCGTCGTAGTATCGTGGGTCGTAGTAGTCTCCTTGGTAGGGATCCCACTCGGCGTAGAATTCTCTGCCCCGAGCTGGGTATTCCCGCCGAGGATCCTCGGGATACGTCCCCGGGGTCCGAACGGTCTCGTAGTAAGTACGGTCAGGGGCGTATTCGTAGGATCCTCTTCGCTCGTCTCTGCTAAACATAAGAATAAACAGATTCTAGCTCTCCTTCTCAACCAGTCTACTCTGTTACCATAGCTTTTTGCTATGTAAAGAAACTGTTTTCTGATCTTTTTTCCTACGTGCATCAAGGCAGCTGCACACAGAGGTTTGGCAAGGCATCTGTGTGCAGTGGACTAAATACTTTTGTTAACTTATCAAATACCAAATATACTTTATGGGTAATGTCATAACAGCTCTTCCAAGCATTGTTTCACCACCCTCACTCCTTTGTTTTTGTCAAATTCAAACCTTGCATGAAATGAAGGAAAAACCAACACAGCACCTGTGCATCACACAAGGCTGGCAGGGTGAAGACACCCCCTTGTCCAGAACCTGAGACTTTCATTTGACTCTGAAAACATGAGTCAAATCAAATCTCTCCATTACTAAGCAGCAAAGTGATGGTAAGATTTCTTTAAAAATCCTAAGCCCTGCAAGTGATCTTTTAATTCCCAAATTAGCTCTTTCACTGCATGTGACTTGCTGGCGTTGCCTGTTTACAGTAAAACCAAGTCAACAAATACCAGGCTGTTTTTAAGAGCAGGTGAATTCATTCAGCAAAGCAAGTCAAGCAATTAATGTTGTTATTTCAATACCTCCAAGCAGCAAAAATAAGTGATTTTTAAGACTGAGCGTATCTGGGAGGTGGAATAAAGCTGGAGTTTCAATTCCTCACCATTGCAGAGTGTTTTTCACACTCTGTACTAAGGTGGGGTTGGGCTCTGCTCCCAGGGAACAGGGACAGGAGGAGAGGGACCGGCCTCAGGCTGGGCCAGGGCAGGCTCAGGTTGGACACAAGGAGGAATTTCCCCATGGAGAGGGTGCTCAGGCCATGCAGGGGCTGCCCAGGGAGGTTTGGAGAACCCATCCCTGGAGGTGTCCAAGGAAGGCCTGGATGTGGCACTCAGTGCTCTGGGCTGGGGACAAGGAGGGGAGGGGATCAAGGTTGGACTCAATGACCTTGGGGGTCCTTCCCAATCCAAATGATTCTGGGATTCCTCATAGGTTTATTTGGCTTCAGAATTTATGTTTTATGTTAAAAGCTGGCAACTTCCACCTTTTAAGAAAAGTAAAAAATTGAAAAAGGGACAAAACAGAGAAGACTAAAACCTCATCCTGCAAGTGAGGTGGGATGTGAAAAGCAGCTGTGAAGTTAAAAATATTGATCAGGGATTTTGTTTGTTTTTTCATGGTCTTTTTTTCCCTTGGGTCCTATTTAGACAGGCTCCAACTACAACCTCAAGAGAAGGTGTTTAGGTGGTTTGTGCAGATCTCAGCACATCTGCAAGGAGGAGCTTGGAGGGGCACCAGAAGCTGCAGAATTACAGGAGTCACTGCAGAGCTCGCTCCACTGCTCCATGATCCATTATCCTTATGGATCTCCTAATGACTGTGTGAGCACAGAGTGACAGAGAAGGAAAAACCAGGATTATTCCATGGCAAAGACAAGTCCACCTGAGTCCCATGTGCTAAAAAAACATCCAAAAATGCCCTTCTCTTGCCCGAATCCAGCACAGTTCTGAGGAAATGCTTGTTGCTGGCACATCACAACATCTGGCAAGACCTGGGGAAGGCACACTTGTATTTCCATTATGCAAATTCTCATCACCAATTTCCAAACTCTGCTCGCTTTTAAATCTGCTCATTTTGCATTGTCAGACCAATCTGTTTTGCTGCAAGGAACTGTTGGGTTTATCCAGCTCCCAGGTACACCCAGCATCATGCTGTGCTGACTCCTGGGCAGGCAGAGCCCTAACCATGAGCCAGGCTCTGGAGGGAATAAAACAAGGGTGTTTTTTCAGTCAGTGAAGGTAAAAAAAGCCCAAAATGTGGAGTGTTTCTGTGCCAGGTCTTCAGGGACAAATAAGTGGCTGTGCAGCATGTGGTGCCAGCTGCTGCCAAGGGGCAGCCACACAGGACACAGCTTTATTCAAAATAAAAATGCATCCTTACTCAAAATGTATCATTTTATCAAGTTACAAAAAAACCTGTTGGAAAGAGGGAGGTGGAAGATCAGATTTTACTCTCTCCTCAAGGGCTGAGCAGCAGTTTATCAGACTTTATGTACATCCACCAACACACAGATTTCTGTGTTACAGATAAGCTGCTCTTTGCATTCCTAAGCCATGATGAATGACTCCCAACTGCGTCCTGGTGACCCACCAGAGAAACAGGATACTTAAATATGGATCATGCAGACAACTGAAACCTCCACCTCAGCAGGAATTCCACTAACTGGCTACGCCTCGGATGTGTGAGAGCTTGCCTGCTCTAATCTGCACAGCTTAAGTTTGATCACCTAAATTTAATTTTAAAAATAGTGAAGAGGTAAAAAGAAAAAACTAAAATGCAGAAGTGTTTTTAATAAAACTTAAAAAATAAGGAATTAAGTTGAGAAGAAGAAAAACATTTTTAAGAATTATGGCCTGAAGAAAGTTTGATTGTATGATGTGGAGGACAATGATAGTGAAAGGATTGTGTAAGGTGATGCTGGAAAACAAAAAATGGAATGAAAATACTGATACATGCCTTCTTTCTGCAAGCATTTCATAGAAGTCTCTGATATCTTGACCCGTTTTCTCCATGGAATGATAAAATGCCAACTGACTCTCCCGATTAGCAAAGTCCACCTGAAAGAGAAAGGGGAAATCACATTCAGTCACAGAAACATCTCCCTCTGCCAACATTTCCCTGTCTGCTGAAGGTGGGAGCAGAACTGAAAATGGGGTAAAATTTAATAAAAAATGTCAAACTCTTCCCAATTCTGGCCCTGCACATCCCCAGGAATAAAGACGTTTCTCAGTGGAGCTGTGTAACTACCTCCTTACTATGTTGTTGTAAGCTGCCATCCCAGAGGCTTCTGTTGGGCAAAGCAGCAGGAAAAATACACATTATTATCGTGCTATTGATGTTTTTAATGCCAGGACAGTTCCAAAGTCCCTTTTATCTCGGGGCAGTGCTACAGAGGGTCAGGATTACAAATCCATTCTGGACTCCATGGTGCTTGCCTGGGGTTATAGAGCAGGGAAAGAACCAAGGCTCCTGAACTGCAGCTCCCTGTCCCAGCTGCTCTAGGAATTGGTGTTTTCTAGTGCTCAGAAGCTAATGGCATAGTGAAAAAAAATTAAGTATTAGAACAGATTTCATGACGTGTACGCCACATAACAGAATATTTTTAACATTCTAGTTCCTGTTATTTTTTGAATCAGCCCAGTCCTGTGTGTAACCACAGCAATGGAGCACAGGCCCACACTGGGGGTGTTGCTTATTCCAAAGTCATTAAGCAACAAGATCCACACAAACTGTGAAAGTTTTAAGGGACCAAACGCTTTCCTGCACTGTAAAGTGATTGATACCCAACACCATGCTCAGAAACTACAGAACAGCCAGCTCCCAGCCCTGGGTGAGGTGGGAAGCTGCTGAGACCATGCCTGACATCACTGTCCACTCTTTAGGAGAGGAGAAAGGAGGAGGAGGAGGAAGATAATTCAAAGGGTTGGCTGACACCTCACATCCCCAGTTAGTGGGACTGATGGGACAGTCAGAACAGGCATCACCACATTCACCCAAATCCAAGATATCCCTGTACATGTTAAGTGTTGCTCCAGGAAGAAAAGTATTTTCTGTGTGTTTTTTAAAGCAATGTTTTCAATTGTTGTTTAAAATGTGTTGCAAGGAAGGACAAGATGGTCTTTAAGGTCTTTTCCAACCCAAACCATTCCATGATTCCATGACTGCATGTTGAGGTAAGTGTACCCCAGAGCCTGGACATCAGCCATGGGGCAGCTGGATGCAGCCATGTGCTTTCCTGGAAGAACTCACACCTTCAGATTTCCTTTTTTTAACACAAAAACAGACAAAAGTGCGCCTTGGATTGGGGTAAACGAGGCAGTGACACGGACACCAACACTCAGGAGCTCAGAGAGACAAGTTCAGCGAAACAAACAGCAGAATACTGGAAAAGGCTTTAAAAGTAACAGTTCAGGATTCCCTGACATCTTGATAAGCCGAGCATAAAAATATAATTTAAGCCTTTGATATGTGGGACATGTGTGTCCTGCCAAGTATTCCTTGAGCATGGCAGGCTGCACCGCCAGCATTTAAGGGGGAAGGCCTAAACACAATTTTTTCCTCTTTTTTTGCCTGTTTTGCTTTGGTTTGGAGGTCATTCTGCACACCTTAATTTTATTCCCACCGATTTTCCTCCCCTTGGTCTCTTTTACAGCTGCTTGTGCATATTCAATCTCATTGTAGAGAACCAGGGCCATGCCTTTTAAGCGGTCAAACACCACCTGTAAAAAACAAAAAAACAAAACAAAAACCAAATAAGAGCCTCATCCACAGGACTTAATGTCAGTCCCAACAAAATCCTAAGTCATGAGGATACCAGGAAGGAAATAATTTTTAGCAAAGTGAATTTCCAGACTTTTCTGATGAGGCATATTGGAATGAAGAGACAATAAAAGGACACGGGACTGCTTTGAATTGTGGATATTGTGGCTTGAGGTATATTATGCCTTTATTTTGTTTTTCTGTATTTTACTTTGAATATTTTTTCTTTGTTGTCTGAGTTTTGTATAATTTCTTCGTTAAGGGGTTTTTTTTGTGTGTGTTTTTTTTTAAATTTCCAATGTGTTTTAGGGGGGAAAAAAGGTAAAGGAAACATTTAATCCCAAAGTGGAACCAGCTTTTGTTATCAGTCTGCAGTACCACTCACCACTTGTTAAACACCCAATTTCCAAATACTGCCTTCCTTTAGCAGCATAAATGTATTATTCAAGCAACAACAGCTACAATAAAGAATGTCAAAGCTGCAACACAAACCCACAAAAATCCTTTGGGGAGGCCAGAACCTGATCCTGCAAAGATTTACACACGTTGCTTAATTTCAAGCACATCCATGTCCAATAAAAACACACAGGACAACTCCCACACTGAAGTTTAAGCACGTGATAAATCACTTGCATGGGAGAGGCTCCCGCTGTGTGACAGGGGTGTGTTGCACCATTATTGACTTTCTCTCTTCTTCCATGTACTTTTGGCACTGTGATTGTCCTGACTGCTTTTAAAAAGTCTTTTTTTTCTCGGTCTGATGAAAAAAAACATAGTTATGTCTAATTATGTAATTAGCAAGTATGAGTAATTAGGTAATTAGACTGCTGTTCTTCCAGCTAACATTTAAAAAATTTTGCTGGGGAGAGACTGTACTGCACAAGAGCAACAAATGGTTTCCAATACTAAACATCTCGGCTCACTCAAAACACTTCTTTTTGGTTGCTGTCTATGTTGACAGAGCCCGGTCAGCCAAATTCCACCCCAGAGAGAATTTTTTCTACCTGAGCTATAAAGCCCTGGACAGTGGGGTTGAAAGGACAGGATGGGAAGAAAGGAAGACAGTAACAACTTGGAAGCACATGCCAAAGCCTCCCACCTACCTTCACCACAGGCCCGTATCGGCAGAAATGTCGGGTCAGATACTGATCCGTAACGTTTGTGGAAAGCCCATCTAACCACACGCAGTTTGTAGGCATGCTCTTCCCAAAACCCAGCTGGACACAAAAGGGCAAAACTTCCATCAGTACAGTGCACAAGGGTTAAACTCACTGATCAGAGCCTGCCTGATGAAAGACTTATCTGGAGAAAGCTGTTGTTTGTATGGGTTTTCTAAAATTAGCATCTGGTGCAGGTGCAAAACAAAAATCAAAGAGCAATTAATGAAAATAATTCTGCTTGTTTAAACAAATAGAGTGTTTGACAACATTGGGTTCTTCTACAGTTTGAATGTCTGAGAAGTGACAGGTTGACAGCTCTGGGGCCTGACAGGCCCCGTTTGCCATGGGGAGGGGATGGATTCCCAGCACAGCCCTGCCAGACGTGGTCCTTCCAGGCCAGGGAATGTCAGTTTCTGAGTGCTCAACCCCAGGACTGCATGTGCACAGAGCCAACAAAAATGCTGATTAATCCCAATCAGGTGGTGGTTGAAACCATCAGGCTCTGATATGATCTTGCATTAAAAACCATCTTACTTCCATAAACTACCTCGCTGCAAAACATCCCCCGATGCAGCAGTGGGAGACACAAGAAGGATACAGTCCAGGGGAGGATGTCTTTACCTTGAGCCGGTTATTTCCAAGATATTCCCCATCCATCTTCTTAATGGCTTTGCAGACGCTGGCGATGTCGCAGTACTGCAGGAACGCGTACTGAGGGACACCGTTCACCTTCTTAATGTCGATGTCCTGGGGACAAGCACAAAACACAACAGCCCACAGTCAGCAGTCAATCCCATCTAAGAGGACTTGTTTTTTTTTCAGGGACACGTGGCACAGCAAGCTCTTTAATTAATATTTTCTTCAGAGGGAGGATTTAAACAATAGTAGACAGTTAAAACTTTGCTGTTCTGCTGCATCTCAAAACCAAATCCTTACTGAGCAGGGAAAGCTCTTTATCCCGCAGATTTAAAATCCAAGCCTGCAGAACTAAGCCTGACCTGATCAACAAACACCAGCTTTAGGCTGTTAATACTATATCAAGAAGAGACAATTCAGGATCAAAGAAATACAGATTAATTTTCTCTCACAAAGGCTCACGAGAAAACAACCTGCCCCGACCCTCATCTCTGAGCCAAGCCGGGCTTCTTTTCCAAATAATCATGATCCATCCTGTTCCTAGAAACACAAAGTGATGCTGGACTCATCTCTTGAACCAGTCTGACTCATGGCAAAGGCAAAAAGAGTCTCAACTTCGGTTGCTGTTGCTCTTTAAAACCAAGCCACCATGGGCCCATTCACAAGTACAGCCAGAGGCTCACAAAGCCAAATAAAGGCTGATTTTAATCGATTTAAAAAAGGCCAGCAAGCCAGGAGCTGACATTTGGTTAACAAACAAGCTCAGCACTAGCACTGGAAATGTACCCAAAGCCTCTGAACAAACTCATGATACTATGATTCATTCCAAGCTGAAAATAGGAGGTGGAGGGTTTGGCTTTATTTGTTGGAATAGCAGGAGCTGCCTTTGTGAGCCACATATGGATCTAAGCACAAATGTTCCAACATCCAGGACAGGCTAATTTCATGGTTAATAAATTTAGGGACAAGGCAGCAGTTTGACACGGTCTCACCCAAGAGCTCTTTATCTGGGAAAACAGAAGTAAACAGGGACATTTACACAACTGCTAGACTCCTACAGCCCTGGCCTAATGATTTAAGTGAAATATTAATGGAAAACTACATTTCCAAGTGTCTGAAGTAGCACAACTGCAACCACGGCAAATTATACTTGACCACTCACCCTGGGCAAGCAATTCCTTGTGACAGGCAAATAAAGTATCATTATTGTGCTCATTACCCCTCAGAAAGGTTATAAAGCTGGTCCCTCCTGCACCTGAGCTTGCAAGTTTTCCTGGAAACAGCAAGGCAGCACTGCCTCCCAGTTCTGAGCCATTAATAATGCTGACAGGGAGCACCACGGCACACAAAAGCCAATTTACACTAGCACTGATAAGCATCTTTATCAGGAGAGCTCTGCTGCTCTAACACTGGAAAAGGGTTCAAGCCACAGACATGGCACAAATTCATAAATCACTACTGATGTCAAGGATACAGCAGAGTCTGCATACACAAGGGCTGCCAGACATCATAAAATGGGGATTTTATATTTGTTCACATTGTACATGGAAACAACCTCCTCCTCTTTTGGGGAGTAGCAGGGATGGGGCTCCTGGAATGTGTGACTGATTCCTCAGCTGCAATAGACATGTCAGAGCAGAGTGAAGGAGGCACAGCACATTCACAAGCACCCACAGCTGACAGGGAGAACACAAACTGTTTGAAGCCCAGACTCAACAGGAATCACAGAATGAATCCCAGAATGGTTTGGGTTGGAAGGGTCCTTACAGCTCATCCAGTTCTACCCCCTGCCATGGGCAGGGACACATTCCACTGTCCCAGGCTGCTCCAAGCCCCCTCCAACCTGGCCTTGGACACCTCTAGGAATGAGACAGCCACAGCTGCTCTGGGCACCCTGTGCCAGGGCCTCCCCACCTTCCTGGGGAAGAATTCCTTCCCAATATCCTCCCTAACTCTGCCCTCCTTCAGCTTAAGGCTTGTCCTGTCACTCCATGCCCATGTGAAAATTAATTAAGCAGAACAGTTGCAAAACATTTATGGAAAATTTCCCTTAAATATAACATTGATGGGAATTGATAGACAGTCATGAGCAGAGACGAGGGGGCTGCTCTACCTCATCTGGATACTCCTCCTCAGCTGAAAACCCAAATCCCTCACGTGCCATCACTGATCCCTCTGCTCCAGTCCCCTCTGCCTGGGCACAGGGCTGCTTCCACACACACTGACCAAGCCCCTGTTCCAGGAATCAACAGGAAACTCAGATTCACACAGATGTAGGAGTCAACATGAGAACATCACCTGGCACATTCACATCCCAAATACCCAGTCAGCTTTGGAACTACCAGGAGACAATTACCAGGAGAAAACAGCAGGAGAGACATTTGTTGTAAACACTCCTAGAACTCTTTTTCCTGGTAAGCTACCCCTCAACATTTGTATGCTGAACTCTGAACACAAAGAAAAGCTTTCAGGTATATTCCAGCAAGATGAGTGACTCAGATTATTACAGAAAGACTGAATTATTTGTCGTTGACAGATTTAGCAGCACTCAGAGCATTTCACAGGTCTGTACAGAAAGGGGGGCAGTGCCACCCCACACAGGACACCATTCACGTACCACTATTCCCCCAAAGCGCTGGAAGATGTTGCGAAGGTCGTGGTAGGTGGTTGTTTTCTCCAGGTTGCCAATGAACAGAGTTCTCGTTGCCTTTGGGTGAAATTCATCTATCCTTTCATCCAAAGGACGAAATTCATTCTCGCTTTCGGTTTCTAGGATAAAAGAGAGCAGGAAATTTGTAATGACTGGAGATTTGGATCATGTTGGTTTATTCAGGCCTCCTTGATCTGAACAAGGGTAACCACTGTCTTTGAGAAAAACACCCAGTACTGCACCCATGACTTGTTATTTATGGGGGATTGAGAATCTTTATATTCCATGGAGGAATCTGAGCATCCTCAGGTGAAAGGGAGCTGCACTTTTCAACTGCTTCTCTGGAAATTTACCAAGTATCAATGCTCGAGTGCATGAATTCCAGTAAGGCTTCCCTGTGCTTGGGGAAGAGCACGTGGCAGGAGTTTGTTTTCAGGAATCAATTTTTAAAGAAGCCATTGAAGTGCAGTCTGAGAACTTCACCACGTGCTCAGGGCTGCAGCTCTCACTGGTTGGTCACGTGGGCTGTGCTGCCACAGCCTCAAAAGGCAGCACTCATTGGCTGTTTTAATTAAAAGGAGACGAAACGAGGCTGGGAGGACTCAGTGCTGTGCTCACACCACCCACTGGCAGCTGCTCCACTGAGACATGGCAGATGAGATCGTTCCTTGCAGCAGATCCCACTGTTTGGGAGGATGGCAGCTTTCCTTCTCTCTGGCTGTTTGATCCAAGAGCATCCACGCTTTTTGCTCCAGAGTTTATCGTGGCATTCTCCCCAGTTTCTTTAAGTTTGCTTCCTACTTCTTAAAGGATGCTTCCTACTTCTATTCAGCCTCTTTACAACAGCTCCTAAACACACCCAGAGTCCCATGGGAGAAGGGCATGGACCTTACCTGGTCCTATCCAGGCTGTGACTTCAATCTGCATGCCAAAGAAGAGCTTTCCTTTGGAGGCATTCAGTGCTTTCTCCTGGTCCTCCTGCTGCCGGAAGAACACGAGCCCATAGCGCTCCTCGGACGCGCCGTGGATCTGCACCGACGTCACCTTCCCGTACTTCTTGAATTCGTGGAAAAGTCCATCTTTAAGGCTTGTATCTAAACCAACAAATAAACATTAATACTGCAGAAACGTCACTTCTACCAGCTCAGCAGCACCATAAAAATACATGAAAAACTCTGACTGTCTTCTGAAATGTGACTTCATCCCACTTAACTCTGTGCTCACACGACTGCCCTTTTCAATTTGGGATGTTAATTTTGACAGTGTCCAAAGTTTCTTGCTGATCTTTCTCTTTTAAACCCAAGAAACTACACACATGGCTTTACATGGCTAAAGCTGGCGGTGGATGGTTTTTGCTTCTAAGAGACACCCAGCTCCAGGCAAAGAAGAAATAACAGGGATACTCTATTAAAAATCCCACAGGAATACTGTGCATAGCTGGGATGAGCTGTCTGGAGTGGAGGCTGGAGTCACACAGCGTTCAGTTCAGTCAATTCAGAAATATAACCAGGCAGATTCATCAGATTTTGCAGAATCTGACTCAGCCCCACACAATCTGTCTGAGATTTGTGGGATATTGACCTCAGCTTCGTGTCCTTTCAAGGAATATGACAGGCATTAAATCTATAGGAAGATACCAACACGTGAGGTACTCTGCTCACAAGATTAACAGATATTATTTTAGCTCAGCCAGTGCTTCTGCATCCATGAATTCTGTTAAAACTGTTTCACAACTGATGCCATGCTGGTTTTTCCTGTGGGATCTCTCCTGTGCTAAGCACAGGGAACAGGGAGCAATCATGGGCGCTCCTCAGCACGTGGTTTCCTGGGTTATTTTCCATGCAACATGCCTTTACAAATATGCTCAGGGGTGTTTTAAAGCACTCAAACTGCAACAGGAAACCCTTGCCTTTTTGGATTAAAAAATAAATTGAAGCAGGGTGAGATAAAACAATCAGTTTTAAGTTAAAAATGGGGATGTATCAGTTTTTTCCCTGGGAAAGTCCACATTACTGTTGGAAGCACCAGTTCCAGGAGCTGGAAATGCCCAGTACTTGGAGATGGGACCAGCAGGGTTTCTCACAGATGGTCACTAATTAAGCAATTTTCCCACTGTCACACAAGAAGGGAGGCAGAAGCAGGGAGAGAATCCCATCCTCAGAGGCAGCACGTGGCTGCCGTGCGTCAAAGACTCAGTTCAGGTTATCCTACCAGTCCCATCCCCTTTTCCTGTTCCTCTTTCCCGAGTGAATTCACCTGTTGAGCGCACTGGAAGATTTTGCACCTTGATCCCAAAACTCTTCCTGGGCTCATCCTTCTCCAGTGATGGGAGCAGCTGGGACGCGGGCGCGGGCACGGCCGTCGACTGCACCGAGCGCGCCGGGGACTCGTCGCTCGAGCTGCTGCTGGAGTCACTGCTGGGAATGGCATGGAGGGAAGCACAGGTGAGTGCACAGTCACCCAGGAAATGGTTATCTTATTAAAAAAGCAAAATTCCAGAGTTTCTGCTCATCCACAGGTCTTCCTCCCTTTCGTGCCCGGTTCTGTTTCTGTGCTGCTGCCCGCTATTCACACAGATTTAAGTGTCTTCCTACCAATATCCCCCTCCAAAGCCACCAGAGGAGAAAGGCAGGGAAGTGGAATGGGGGTAAAATGTCAGGGAGATCCTGTTACCCACCCTGACAATAATGGAGATTTAATTAAGTGTAATGTAATGTTGGACCAGCTCAGGAGCTGTGTAAGGAAGAGTGGAGAAATACAGGGAGGATGCACAGGTCTGACAATGCCTCAAAACCCCTCCCAGCACTCTCATGTCAGGAAAGAAGTATTATTGTGCTCTCAGGCATCTTCCCTGAAAAGATCTGTACTCCCAAGAGACCACATGTGAAAATCATGGCAAGCATTCTGGTCAACTGCTTGGGAACAACCTGGATGGGTGGGGATGTCCGTGTCCCTGTCCCAGCCCACGGCCAGGGTGAAACAAGATGATCTCTAAGATCTCTTCCAGCTCAAACCACTCTAGGATTCTCTATGAACCAGCAAACACTATTTCCAGGCTCAGCCTCAATCTCCAACTCCAGACATGAAGAATTCAGACCCAAGAACACCTTTTATAAACAATAATTACAGCGGAAGAGGATTTGCATATTAGATCACAGAGGGAGTCAATCTAACCCACAGACTCAGGATCATTCGATGCTTCGAGGAGAGGCAGAAATACAGAGAATATAATGTTATTAAAGCTTGCCCAGTGGGGACACGTCATCCTGCTTCAGTGGCTCATTTCTTCCCCGAGGCACGAGGGCTCAGAACAGCGCTAAAAATAATTTTGTCTGACATAACCCCGGAGACTTTCATTCTCCATTACACGAGCAGCCTTCGAAAAAATTCTGCTGGAATTTTAACTCGGAGGCTGGAGGGGGGGAGATGTGCCACGTACTAAAATAACCCTGTCAGTCTGAAATTTGCTGCTTGATTGAATTTTTATATTCCTCTCCACATTGTATTAGAAAAACGATACGCAAGTTTATCTTTTTCTTATCTTAAATATTTCATACCCTTCTTACAAACCTTCTTGCCATTAAACCACTTAACTTTTCCATTTCTTTTCTCAGGGAAACCATTTCAGGCTTCTAGTAATTTCCAAGATTTGATTTTGTGAGCTCTTTTACTGCTTTTTTTGTGGGTGTTTTTCTTCAAACGTTCAAAAAAACCTGGTTTTCTTTCTGAACATCTTGGTGTAACAAGCACCGTGGCACATTCCCAAAAGCCCTTGGGCTCTGTCCCCATTATATTTGGAGGCGCAGAAGGGAAGACAATCTCTGTCCCAAAATACTTACAAACAATCCAGAAGGATATAAAAACAGGCCAGACCAAAATAAAACACAACAAAAAGGGTCAAAAATGCAGAAGTAATAATAAACATGAGAAACTGCTGCTGGTCTCACCCTCTCATTACAAGCCTCCCATCCCATCCAGCCACTTCACACGTTGGTGCCTTTCCCACACATTCTCCTCCTACTCCTCCAGCCCCGGAGGAGGAAGTTCAGCATCACTTTGGGAGAGGAGTGAAAATAAAGCCATGCCAGGAATGGAGTGAAAAAGTGAGTGAAAAAGTGAGTGAAAAAGTGAGCCCTTCCCCCTGCCCTGCTCTTGCCCAGGGCAGCTGCCCTGCACCACCCAACCTCTCACTTCATGGATAATAAATAACATCTCCCTTCCCAGCTACAGTCCCTTGTGCTTCCCAGCAACGAATCTCCCACCATCAAGATATCCCTTCACAGCCTCATTTTTCTGCTAAATTGGTAAACTGCCTTTATTTCTGTCTCATCTGTACACCCTCCTTTTGTGCCCTCTTCATTAATGAACTATTTCATCACTGAAAGTGAAGAGTGGAGCATTTCTTCCTCATCTTTATTCCATTCCCTCTGCCATTCCACTGAATCACCAAAATGAAGCTCTTCTCTACAGCATTTTGGGAGAAAAACAAACCCAATCCCACATGAACAGGCCCTCAGTGTTCTCCAGGAGTAACATCAGCCATCGCCTGCTACTGGGAAATAAACTGACAAAGAATAGAGAAACTTCTTTAAACACAAATATAGGGCAGAGAATGTGTGTGGGGAGAAAGTGAAAATAATTCCCAAGCTGACAGCAGCTCCATGTGCTTCAGTAGCCCCTGGGAAAGGCAAAAATAGGACTTCAGGGCTGTAAAACCCTCTGCCCCGTGCCCATTTCCACTTTCCCTTCTCACATCTTGATGATCCTAAAGCCCTTAGAATTCCAGTGTGCTGAGATTGTATCTCTCGAGCAAGAGGCTTGATTTGAGCAGTGCTTTAGAATGGAGACAGGCTATTTTTACAGTTTGGGGTTTTTTTTAATGAGGATATTAAAAATATGGAGCATACTGTTAAAATCACAGCATTCCACTAGAGAAAAAATATTATCTCGGGATAATACCATTAGATATCCAAGTGATGACAAAGCAGTGCAACAGGGTGATAAATTCTACAAAGGAGCCTGAATTCTGTGCAACTTTGGGAAACAAGGATCATACTGGTAACTTCCATTTCTCCAGGGAGTTTTAAGGATATGTGTCCCTTAGCAAAGCAAGACTTTCTGAGACATTCCAGAAAAAAAAAAGTCATTATTTCCTGACTATTTTTAGACAAGAAAAAAAATTATTGCAAGAACAATCCCTCCTTTCTTTAGGGAAATCCCCATCACTTTTCCAATTGAAGAAACATGGATATAATAATTCAAAAGTAAGTCAAAGGTTTGATGTTCTGTGAATGGGAGAATGATGGAAGAGTTAATTATAGCTGCTGTGTCACCCAGTTATAGCTCACAGCACAATCAAAATAAAGCATCTGACAGGGAATTATGTGGAGTCTTGAGCAGCAAAATACAACTCTTTTTCAGCTTTAAAAATATACAGATCTGAAGCCTGAAAGCTGCTCAAGGACAAGTTCCCAGAATATTAAAATGAGAATATGGCTTTGCTTTTCCCTGTGAGTAATTTTGAAAACAACCACCCGTTGCCAACGCAGAAAATAAGTTATTAAAAATTCTTCTGGCAAAAGCGGGTTCATAAAGCTTTTAGAATGAGCTAGGGAAATTTTAACACTGGAACATAACAGGATAAAACAACAACTCTGATAATCTCCTCCTTAAAAGTATTCCAAGCATCAATAGGTTTTGGGGCAGGTCAAAAATGGCACAAAAATAGCTCTGAAACTTCATTTTGGGCTTCCGCTAGCAGCATTAAACCCGGGGTGATTTTTTCCAGAAGCCAGAGCGTGCTCTGGCACTCAGCCTTTTCCCAACACGGGAGAACCTGCTCTTCCACATCGCTGTGAAGTCAGCAGAGCAGAATGCCAGCACGCCGAGGAACTAATCTCCAGAGCTGTCACAACACACGCGCGGCGCCGGGAGGGAGCTGGGAACCAACGCTGCTCCCGGAACGTGGCACCGCCGGGGAACAGTCTGAGCGCTGAACCAGCAGCTCAGATGCTCTTTTGTCCAGCCCTGATACTTCTAAAATCAGTTTCGCTCTACGGTATCACAGCGTTGAAGAAAAATTATTTTTGTATTTTCTTGTCGGCAAAATCAGATGGGAAAATTGAGCAATAAGAGAGATTGTTCTTAATTAAACAAGGGGTGGACATAAAATAAGCAGTGCATTGATTTTTTCTGATTTTAAGCACTGGAGAAAATGCAATATGAGTTGTTTATCCAGAATTAATGTCACTTGACATAAAAAGTCTACAAACACAAGAATGTGGAGATTTACTTTTTTAGTCCACCTCAATATTAGCTTGTGATTTTCATGCTGTAAAGTTATAAAAACTAAATCCAGATCTGTTGAATTACATGCCTTTCAAGTAGAATATAAAATACAACTGACAAAAGAGTGGATGGAATGGAATCTACATGCACTTTACTACAGGTGTAGTTTACAAGCCCTTTTAAAACACTTATTGGCATTCCATGATTACCTATAAGGATGTGTGTTCTTACTCACACTATTTATGTGTCCATTTTTTATAAATCATGATAAAATCTATTAATGACTTACAATATTTATCTATGTATCTATTTTCCATTAATCAATATTAAACTTGTTCATAAACCAATTTAAATTTTATCCACATGGGCTGATTCTCAAAGACTCAACTTGTAATAATCCAGCCATGAGATTCAGACTCAAATACATCTGGTTTCATGGAATATCCTGTGTTGGAAGGGACCCACAAGGATGGTGGGGCCCCATTCCTGGTCTCAGTACATTGCAGCTCATTTAGCGCACAGAATTTTCCTTTGCTCAGTTCTAAATGCAAAGATGACATTTCAAATCCTGGAATCCCACAAACCACTCCTCATTTCCAGAGAAATTTCTCATTTTCAGGCAATTCCACTTTGCAGGCCTAGTGGCGATGAAGTTACGCTGGGTTTACGTGTGAGAAATGAAAGCACCGAGCGGAGAACACAAAGCCAGCTGTCCTTTGTTCCCACAAAAGGAGATAAAAGAGAGGCTCCAAGCCCCTGCTTGGAATGGGAGACCTGCTGCTTCCCCTCAATGGCAGCGGCGCTGAATCAAGGGATCTCACAACCTGCCCTGCACCCTCCTGCAATTTTAAAATGTGGCACAATTGTCATTTCTGCCCGTTGATTTATTTGAGAGCGGTGAGTCAGCTGCAGGCTGGGGGCTCCCCACGAGCGGCAGGCGGGAAACAAAGCTGGAAACACGGCTGGAAACACGGCTGGAAACACGGCTGGAAACACGGCAGCCGCCGTGGAGGATAAAGCAGAGGGAAGCTTTAACATCCTGCGGGCGCTGAGCTGCCAATGCAGGTTTAAAAAAGCAAAACAAAACCAACCTGCTGTTGCCCAGAAAAGCAACTGTGAAAGCTGTGACTGCCCAGTCCCTGGAAGTGTCCAAGGCCAGGTGGGACAGGGCTTGGAGTAACCTGAGGCAGGGGTGGAATGAGATGGGTTTTAAGGTGCCTTCCAACCCAAACCATTCCAGGATTCTGTCATTCCATGATTCCAACCTCTATAGCTGGAGCAAGTTAAAAACAAAGCCACCTAAAACCAGTTTAAAACCTTTGCATTTTTCATGCCTAACTTCAGCTGTGAAAAATGTAAAAATACTTAAATTTTTTTTTTATAACTGACTTCAAAAACTGTTTCTCCAGACCTGGTGAAGCATCCAGGATTTTTTATTTTTACAGAAAATATGCGGAATGATCACTTTTTCCCTGCCAAAATTAACTTGAAATCAGGAATTCTGCCTGGCTCAGCTCGACTCAATACCCTGTCAGAATAATCTCCGAGTGCAGATTATCTCCTAGAAAGATCTACTGAGGACAGGCTCCATCCCTGCTGACGGAGGGTTATTCTCACGGCTGATGTCAGCAGCAGATTCCCAAGCCGGGTCAGGAAATCCAAAGTTAACATACAGTCATCTCTGAACGGAAGAACAGGAACCCTCGGGTTTTCTCCCTGTCCCTCCCTTTCCAGATCCAAGTTAAGTCACCACAGATGATCTCCATGCACAGAACACCGGCAGTGACAGTGTTGTATGATCAGCTCTATCCAGAAGACACAAATCCTTGGGATACTTTATAGGCTTTGGAAGAAAAAAAAAAAAACCTGCTGGTTAGATTTCCTCAACTTGGGAAAACAGCACTAGAAAATTGCTCCAAGTTTCCTGAATGTACCGGTGTGTTATTTGGGAATAAAAAGAATTAAAAAGACCTGATTACTGCCAGCCAACACCCACAAAAAACTGATGGCAACTGCTTAAAATAAAAGCTTAAAAAATGCACTGTACTCCATTCTAGCAATGGACTAAAGGATCTTCACCTGTGAAACACTTCAACTTCTGGATGGAAAATTATACTTTGGAGCAATATATGCACAAGGCTATTACAGACTGGTATTTCTGACCTACTCATAACTATAACATGAACCTAAGAAGATATTTACCCAGAATTTCCCCTGTTCTCTACACACATGTAAGTAAAAAACGCACATCAAATCACACAGGACAGCAGTAGGCCATTCCCACAAAACTCCTGACACCACCCTGTTAATCCAACAATCCAGGTGGCTGTTCTGCCACACTCAAGCAGGAATCAAAGAATCCCAGAAGGGGACCCTAGAGATCATCTCATTCCAACACCCTGCCACAGGCAGCAATAACCACAATGAAAATTACAGAGGTCTGGGCACACCGACCTTAACTCCTTATCAGAGCTGATTCCAACACTGACCTAAATATCCAAGCAAGCAGCAGGCAGTTGTTCTGTACACATGACACGTCCCACACCAGGGCATTTGTATGGGAAAAAAAACATTTCACACACCTGCGGAAATAAATACAAGGGGTTTTTCCCTCCTTCAAAGGAGTTGTTGAACCTGAAGTTGAAGACGTCAGAAAACCCAGTCCAACCTCTGAGGTTGGTTTGTATGAAGAGATCAAGAGGAAACGAGCCGTCACCGCATTCTGCCAACGGCAGGCGCGCGCTGAAGGGGCTCAGCCCACACAGGGAAACCACGAAGAACCCGAACGCCTTCCTCCATGTGCAAACAAGGCTTTCCACTGGAAACATGGATATAAGAGGAAGGGCAGAGAAAGCCACCTAAACATTCCCTCAGTGTAATTACCCTGTGCCCATCACCCCGGCCTCGGCCCTCTGGAGCAAAGCTCGCTGGGATGGGATTCTGTGACATTCTTGGCACCCGTTCAAGCCGCTGAGAACTCGCCACCCAAGGAACTTTGGTTTATGCATGTCACACACTCTGCAGTATTTAACAGCACTCAGCTATGATACAACAATCCACCGAGAGGGGGGAAAGGTCAGTGCTGCACAGAAACAGAAACAGCCACAAAAAGCATGCAACAGATAAAACCAGCATTTACAACTCTAAAGAGAGATCATTAAATACTGCAGACTAATGAAACAAGGACATCCTCCTTCCCTTAACTTTTTCTGCTTTACCACGCCCAGAGAGAAGACTACAATGATCTCCTGCTGGGCTGGAATCCTAAATCCAAAGAAACAAAATTAAATGATGTTTGAGGGCCATGGGAAAGCAACACAACTGTGACAAATCAATGTCCTTTACATCGCCAACTAACACACACTGTTGCTGTATTTATTTCAGTCTCTGACCAGCAAGTCTTTGAAGACACAGCCTCCAGGTACTATTTACCATATATTTATCCTAAGCCAAGTGAGTGGCTTATTAACATTCCATTTGCATTTCTGTGACAGGCCATGTATAAATATATATAAATATATTTACGTCAGTTATTTTATCCTGATGTCTGACACCTGATCTTTGATTAAAGTCTGAAATGAATCATGGAGAAGATGGAGATGTTGCTCAGAAGGATGGACTACTCCCACCCCCAAAACCACCTTCCCCTGCAGCCCTCAGAGCCTTGGGCTCCTTTTAATTCTGCCCTGCAACTAAATAACCCATTATAATTGCTAAAAATATGTATGTTTATATTAATCTCTGTCTGGCTGAGGACACTGTGCCCAACCCACAGTCGGTGTTGTCACCTCGCTCCTTGACCTACGTCCCCCTGTCCTTGGGCTTGAACTTTGTGCACCAAGAATTAAAAACATTAACCTGGAGGGAAAAAAAGTGTTGGTTACAAACACACTGGCCTATCTCTGGAGCCAAGAGCTGACTCAGCACTGACAACAGCTTCCCACTGCTGGGGAGAAGCTGCTCAATGCCTGCACTCCCCACGCTGGCAGGTGGATGCGGATGGGTTTGGTGTTGAATTTGGGAGCAGCTGGAGTTACCTGCCTGCCCAGCCAATGCCTCTTTGAACCATGGATGCTCCCTGGGAACAGTGGGATTGCTCATGCTCCAAAAGAAGCCCTGGGAAGCTGAAGGAAATGCTTTCTCAGCAAACGGCCACGGTGACGGAGCTTGGCGCTGGGAAAGATAAAAGTCATCGAGGCCTTGAGGGTGAAGTACAAAGCAGCTCTTCAGCTCTGCTTTCCCACAATTAAACTTCCACCGATGCAAAGAGGGAAGAAAGAGGGTGGGTGTGAGAATGGGTGAGCAGGATGAGCCTCTGTTTCACATCACCTTCACAGAGTGAAGCCCTGGGTCAAGGTCCCTCGTGAGAAGCCCTGCTGCAGCCACCCAGAACTGCCACCTCCTCCAGCCACGCTCCAAATTATTCCAAGCAATGCCAGCACATGCCTGAGGAAGTGCTGCTGCTCCAGGCATGGATCAGGCAAAAGTTGGCCAAAACCAGAGTAATTGTGTTAAAGGGAAGAGCTTTTGCCACCTATCTGCTGATGATCTAAATTAGTATTTTGTAACTGACACTTCAGAGCACGTGAGATCTTTGGACAAAAGCTGTATTTTAGTACCAGGTTCATGGGAGGCTGTCTTAACATCCACTGCAGATGGAAAAGGAAGGTATGAAGAGGCCAAGGCTTTGCCCAAGGTCATTCCATGAATCACAGAGGGAACTGCCTGAGGAATTTGATCTCCGGGCTCACGGGTGGCCAAGAATTTTCAAAATACCAAGAAAGCAGCACAGAATCATTCAAGCTGGAAGAGAGCTCCATAATCATCAAGCCCAATATTTAAAGGCAGTTTCCTCAATAACAGCACTGCTTTCATGAAGGGACCTACTCAGCATCCTAGGAAAAAACACCAAACTCTACTCCAAGTGCTGCCTAAGAGCCAGGAGAGTCAAATGCCATTGAAAATGTAACCACCACTGCATCCAAGTAGGCTACTACACATTTACTCAAGGAGCAAAAAGTAACCTCTTTTGCCTTAAGAGCCCTGTCAAATGAATTCCTGGGAATAAACACTTCTAAGTACAATTTTAAAACCATTTGGCATTGACTAAGTGTTGAGCACTGGGCATCTTTCAGAAGAAAAGCCTTTTTCAGACATATGCTAGAACAAAAAAACCCCAGCACTGATTCACCTCTAAGTTACTGCAGTTACTTTTTAACATAAAGCTGCCAGAAGATCACGGCAAGCAGCCCCATAGAATTAATTCTGTCTTCATGTTTTAGAAAAGCATCACACCTTGCCTTAAAAAAACCAAGCCAGGCACTATTTGCATGCACTGCCTCCTCCCAACCCAAGGCAGGGAGTTTTTTTAGCAATATACAAAACACCATTTGTCGAAATTCTTGATTTGGAGCAGTTTTGAAATGGTGCATCCTCTCCTATAAACAGAATTGTTCCTGGGATGGGAGCTGCAATGGAAGGCATGCCAAGATACACAGCTGAGCTACAATGCCGCTTAAGTAAATTTGGGAACATGCAAAGCTTAATATAGAAATTCCCTTTATGGCAGATAACGCCATGGAAGTTTAGTACTTCTAAAAATGGTCACTTATTGTCCAAAGAGAGAAATCCAAATGGAAATGGACAGGGCAACCCTAGCTCTCCATTCAAAATAAATCCATTTATCAAGGGTGTTTTTCAAAGAGAATTTCTATTCCCTTACATCTTAGAATCATAAAATACTCCTTCTGATCTAAGATTCTAATAGAATCTTCAACAGCCTTTCAAAGAAACACCAAAGAGATGAAGGGAAGAATAATTTTGGAGGCCCTTTTTTTTTAATGCCCCCTTTTAGACCAACAACAGAGACTGGAGGAATCACAGGAGAGCTCTGTAAAACCAGAATGGGAGCTGCTGTTCTGGAGTAAAGGACTACTTAAAATGGAAGGCCTGGGAAAAAAAAAAAAAGTCATTTCTGTGATCTCAGGCAGCATAAATTATAGAGAGAAGACATTTGATGAGTTCTATGCTAAGGATTAATTTGCCATTTAAAAATGCAGGGAACAGATGGATCTCTTGGCTAGGACTATATTTGGGAATTACTTCATTTTGCTGCCCACATGCAAATAAAAATACAACTAAAAGTAGAAGTTCTTGTGAGCTTTCACATGGGTAGAAAACACTGAAGTAATGAAAATAAAACCAAAAAGAAAATGTCTGTATGAAATAGGTACAGGTGCCACAGCACCTATTGTGGATCTGCAGTAGGTTGGGGGAGAGAATGTGATTTTACTTTGTTGATCAACTATGGAGAGTAATGCCAGGCTTAAAGAGCAAATTTAAGAGAAAAACAACTCCAAACCAACCCAGCAAAACCGGTATCATATGACAGTGTTTGTCACTTCAGAGGAACTTCTGAGAAAGCACCTTGCTGTAACTTAATTCCATGGAATTTGTTAGGATTTAGCGATTACATCTCCACACATGGTCAGAAGTCCAGGGATTCTCTTTCCCAAAAGCCTGGGCCAGTTCCACCGCACTTACCAGGGATCACAAAGCACGGGTGAGAACTTAATTTGCGAGAAAAAATCCATAAGTAGGGGAAAATCCAGAAGGAAATGCCTTACACCTCCCTGGACCACGTACAGCCCCGGCCTCCACCCGGCATGGCAGCAGCTGGGGAAGGAGGAGCAGCGCGAGGCAATCCCGCTGGCACTGCGAGGGCACAGCATGGAAGAAAAGTCCTCTGAGGGACTCCCACAGGCAAAGCCTGTGAGCTTCCTTTATGGGAGCCAGTGCTTTCAAACCCCCAAACCATAGCAGCCACACGTACAGGGTAAGTAAGCACCTTCCTTTTTTCCATGTGATTTCTCAAAGTTCGAGATAAACTGCGTATTAAAAAAAGCAAACCCAACATCAACTCCTGAGACAGCTGTTAGATACCATCTCTGTTTCTCCTCTAGCAACACAATGAGCCTTTCTCCTCCCTCTCTCCATCTCAGAAACAAACAAACTGAAAATTTCACCCAGCAAAGCCGCGAGTGGCGCAGGACGTCCTCGGCGTATTCCCAGACTCCGGAACCGGGGTAAGCGCAGCTCCAAGCGCGTTTAGAAAACAAAGAGGAACAGAAAATCTGTACTAACCCGACAGCCTCCTTTCTGTGACTATTCATCCTTCACAATCCAACAGGACACATCAGCCAGTAAACAAACATGGAAGGGAGGGACCAACTTCAAAGCAAGTGTGTAAATCTTACATAATTTGAGGGTTTGAGATCTTGCAGCAACCTCTTACCCAACGAGGTGTCAGATGATCCAAGGAGGTCAGACCTGTAGCAGCCACAGTAAGTAGGACACTCTGCACCTCACTCTGCCCAGCCCGGCACTGTCTGTCCACAGGGACCTGGGGCTGGGCATTCTTGGGAATTCACTTTCAGGAGGAGAACAGTGCCTTTCTTTCAAGTGTTATCACGCCAGAAAAGCTCTTAAATGGATGAAAGATAATAAATACGTGAATGCCCTTAGAGCTGGGATCTGCTGGAGATGTGTTTCAATTATTTTTGATTTTTAAACTGTTTTATGAGGTTCTCATACTTTTGCCCAGATATAAAACCAATGATTTCTGGACATCTGCAGAGAACACCCCACAACCATGGAAGAAATGAGGATACAGGCCTGAAAACGACTTCCCTCTTGTAGAAAGGATTTTCTAAGAGGTACTTTTCCTGCCATCCTGGATTTCCAAGTGTCTTCTAACCAAAACCATCACTTTGAGCTAAATAAAGCAACTGAGCACTGAAGCCCAGACATTTCTCAAAGAGAAGAAATTAAAAGGCTCCACGTCTCGCTTCTCCAGACAGCAGAGTGCACTCACGGCTGGAAGGACCAGGAAACAAAGGAACAGGTCCCCTACCTTTGTTATGGGCCACTTGCGAGGAAGGATCACAGAGAAGTCCAGTTTCTTAATGCCAAAGCTATTTTTGTTCTTATATTAGGCATTTAATGAATACTCATGCAAAGACCTTATTCACACGGCATCTACACAGTGCATGTCTCCCTGCTCCTCCTTTTGGAAACTCAGCTTCCCTTCAAGATTTAAACAAAATTTGGACCACACCCCAACACATATAAATTTTTTCTCCTCTACAGGACACATCGAAGCCCTCACCTCTCTCCCGAGCCTGTGATTTTCCACTCAAGAGCCACGCTGCCTTCTCCTCTCCGAGCAGCATTAGGAGCTGACCACAAGGATCTGCAGTGGGATCCCTAATCTGCTGCTAAGAAGCTTTTGCACTTAAACCCTTGATGCCATCATTAGTGGTTTCGGCACTCACAGCATCACAGCCAGACTGCGCTCAGTGCCGGGATGATGAGGGCAAAGCTAAGCGCATCAGGTACACAGTTAATTCAATGGGCAAAGATTAGGGGATGATACTATTTTTTATTTTTTCCCCAATAAGGCTTATTTACTATTAATTCCCATCCTGTGACTTTATTGAAGTACAGCATGTTCCACCCGAGATTGTTTGTAAAGTTAACGCCCAAGTCGCGTCGCTACGCCTGGAGGAGACCTGTTCTCCCAGCCCTCAGGTTTTACAGGGAAGGTTCTCCTGCATCCACGCCTCTGGCAGAGCCAGAAACATCCTCTTTGGGGAAAAAAAACCCAAAACAAAACCAACAAATCACTGTATTTGCAAGTTCGAAGGGAGGTGGTGTCTAGGCTTTAATTGGAACACGTATGGCTGAGCCCAGGCAGTGGCTGGATTTTTTGTTTGATCACTGTAATGACTGGTATTTTTTCAAGAAGCGTTCAATACAGCCTTCCTCTTCTGCTATTCATCCCTCCATGTGAATATTCATCAGAAATTATTAAACTGCCCTTTATTCCCAAGGTCTGTGTGATGGGGATGCTCCCCCCCAGCTCTGGTGCCTGTGTCTCCATCACCGCTGCAGATAAGCACTTCCAGGCTGCGATCCTCTAATCTATTTTAGCCATGATTCACATCCGAGCTGTGTGTCTCCCAGGGAAAGGCGAATCTGGACTGCTCATGCAGAGGGAGGCAGCCACCACAGCCCACGGCACCACACGTTTCCCTGTTTTCCTTGGCTTTCTCGGGGCTGGTTTCCCCTTGCTCCCCCAGCGTGCAGCAGGAAGGGAACACATTTCTCTTCCTGCCTCCAGGATCCCTCAGACTAAGCCTGGCTTCTGAGCAGTAACATGGGCAGCTTCAACTTCCCTGACCTCAGCTAATTCTTTCCTTCCCTCAGCCTACTCAAGATGATTAAGCAAAATACTTGGAAGGAAATCAAAGCCTTAAAAATGCAATTAGAAGTGACCATTTTGTTAATACGCACACGCACAACCCCAAAGTCAAACTCAATCCAACAGCACCTGACCTTTGGGAAAACAGCAATTTTTAGCAGCTCCCATGGACTTAAGGAATAGCCCAAAGTCTCCCACAACGCTGGTGGGAGCAGTGCTGTCCACATAGCTCAGGTTTTCCCCACTATTCCTAAAAAAGGAGGTTAAGAAGACATGAAATTGCAAATTCTCACACCAGACACTGGCTCCCGCAGACCTACAGCTGTCCAGGGGTGACTTAAAAATATCATTTATAATACACATCCTTCCACACACCCAGATCTTTCTCCCCCAGCTGAGGAAAAAGCAAGTTCACCGGAGGGTCTAGAATCAGCTGCCACAAATCCTCATATTCTCCAGCAAAGATTCTGATCTCATTGCAAGAAGCCTTTAAAGCATTGAAATAATAATAATGTCTTTAACAACAATAAAGTTGTTTGAAATCATCAAAACAGTTATCATAGTAATAAAAGAGAAATATTTTTCTAGGGCAATTTCCACTTCACCCATCCACAACATGATATATTTTTAAGACTCCTTTCCTGAAATTAACTTGAAAAAAGGTTTGTTTTTTTTCCTCTGCCTGTAAAGAATCAAATGCACTTTGAGAAAGCAGCAGTTGAGCTTCTGGGCCCTGACAGAGAAACAAAGGCTGACAGCCCAGATTTAGATAAACACCTACTTCTGCACATTTAGGAAGAGGCTTAATTGCTTTTCACTTAGAGCCAGCAATTACCAACTATTACTGGGAGTGCAGCAGTGGTGGGGGTATTAATTGCAGCCAAATGTCCACTCTTTTTGGGCAGCTCATGCCAAGAAAATTAAATACTAAATAAAAAAGAAATTAAACCCCCTCTTAGTTATAACGTTTTAAAGTATTTTATTGTCTGTTTATATGTAAGGGGGGGGAGGTGGGGGTAGGTTCTCCCAGAGGGGCCAACAAAGATAGAATTTCTATTTAATTTTGAAATTGTGTCAAATCACGGCAGAGGTGGCATTAGGATGTTGGGGCAGGCTTCAAAATCGCCCTTTTGGGGGATTTTTAGGGCTGTATCCTCCAGCGAGGAAACCAGTGCTTAACTTCTAGAGCGAGCAGAGCATTTAAGGTTTAAAACAAATAAATAAACAACCTAAAATAGGTTGAGAGGGAAAGAGGGTGGTTCTCCCGCCTCAGAGCCGGCTCTGACACAGCCGCTGCTACTTCATTTCTCTGCGCTGTGTGAGGGGAAAACCTTCACGCAGGAGCGAGAGCTGCTCCAGTGATAAGGTGGGGGAGGGATTCTATATATATTTTTTTAATTTAAAAGGCTTTTTTTGTGGCAATGGCGGTGTTTTTCCGCGGGGCTCGGGCGGCCCCGCCCCGGGGGCGGCGCGGCAGCCCCGGCCGGCTCCCGCCGGCTCAGACCGGTTCTCAGCGCAAACAACCGCCCCCCGCCCGCCGGGGCACCACGGCGGCGAACCCCCGCTTATTCCTCCAGAAACACCCGCTTTTCCTGCAGCAACACCCGCTTTTCCTGCAGAAACACCCGCTCTCCCCCCACAAAACACCCGCTTCTCCCTCAGAAACACCCGCTCTCCCTCAGAAACACCCGCTCTCCCCGCCCCCCTGAAACAACCGGGTGAGGCGACTCTGCGGCCGCGCCGCCATTACAGCGGCGGGCGCGCTCCGCCGGCTGAGGCGAGAGAAAGCGGCGGGGTTTTCGGAGCGAGATAAAAATCTTATTATGCAACGCACATTTTTCATAGATTATTGCCGAGTCCAGGGCTAAGGTAATGCGGGCTGTCAGCAGCTGGGGCGAGAGGCTGAGGGACAAGCGGGCTGCGGCCGCTCCCTGCCAAGGGCGCCGAGGCACCATTTCTTCACCATCCGTGAGGAGAACTTTGATATATCACACGTTATTTTTTTTTTCCACAGAAGGATCTATTTATGTGATTACACATGCACAGGTACGTCTTTTTCGGCATATCTGGAGTATAAAGGTTTGCTTTCTGTATTATAATCTCTCCAAAGCCATCTGAAAACGTTCTGCCTGTGCTCAATCTCAAGAAACCCGATACAGTCCCAAGGGTAAAAAAAGCCACGTTTAAAGGATGGTCTCGGTTATATTTAGCTGAGCAGCAGCGCAGGCTGACACGAGCAGAAACACAAGGAAGAACAAAGTGAAAACGCTCGACAGTTGTTAACAAAAACCTGCGAGTATCTGAGGTGGATTTTTTTCTAAATTTTCCTTTCCCTAATTCACATTTTGCCGCGCAGAGAGAACATGAAAGCAGCATATGGGTTTATGTGAACAAAAGGTAAGGATGAGGTGTTTCACCTGACTCTTGACAGGATTTACTGTTGCCTTTGTGCAATGGAAAAGGCCTCCTACTCTAAGAAATTCTTTAATTTTCTTTTATAAATCTTAACCTAATTCTTTTCCCATACAAACACGAGCCTGCTCAACCCTGTCGTTCTACCAGAAGAGATTAAAATTTTTCAGCTCATCTCTACAGTACCAAATGTATGTAAGAATTATTTAACCTCGACAAAAGCCATCTCACAGAGGCTTCAATAAAGACTAAACAGCTACATTTAACCCCATTGTTCCTGATTTTTCATCTGTCCTCAGCACAGGCATCTCCAAACCCACTCAAAATCCCAAATCCCAGCTAAATCACTGATTCATCACTTCTGGCAGCAAACGACACTGGAAGGAGGAGATGAAGACAATGGTAGAGAAAGGTTTGCATTATGTAATGAAACTAAAACTCACTTTTTTCTACTTTCACTTCAGTTGTTGAAACAGGGTAGGAAAGTCCCTGACTAAATAAAATACACAGGAGGTTTCAGGGAGCCTGTTTTTCCCATGATTAAAATTCTCTTGGCAGTATTTTTCATCAGTTTATTTCAATATTAAGACACACACATATTCCATTCCAATGGTAATTCCTTGCTCCAGAAAGAATTTCATCACAGAGAAATCTAAAATTAAAACCAATCTCTAATTACCTTCTGCCTTGCCCACTTGTCACGAGAACTTTAAATACAGCTATCAGAATTACAAAAAAAAATTCCCTTTTCAAATATCTCTAAGTGCAACAACTTCTTCCTGTTTCTTGATTTCAGGAAGACTGGAATAACTGTGCTCACATAGATCTTGGTGAATACAAAACCAGTGTTGTATCTAAGCTGAAAATGCTCTTTTAATTTCCCAATATCTATTTCATATTACAAGCTATAGAGAAATAGTCATCTAAGTAATTATTCATCCAACTCCAGCATCCTGGATATGAGACAACCAAACAAACACTCTTAAAAATAAATTAAAGGCAACTACATTACACATTATAGGAAATTATTCATTTAACTGGTAAATCCCCCAGCATCCTCCACATCAGACAACTGAATAAACACTCTTAAAAAATAAATTAAAGGCCAAGGGAAACCTCAGGTCGCTTATCTGCAGATGGAACACGTGGGGTGTTCAGGCTTTCACAGCCTGAACATCACCTACAGGAAATCAAACACTTCTGCCTGGGTTTTTGTAAATGAATTTGAACCCCATCCCAACAATTTTTAGGAGTGAAATGCTCCGCTCTCAGCACTGGGTGGTTCAGCACTGCTGCAGCAAAGCTTTAAGAATAATCACTAACACATGGAGCAGCAAGAGACGTGTCAGGCCATCTGACGTTACAAAACTGAATCAAAAAGCCCAGAAATTATTTTTAGTGCATTAGAGCACCTCAACAAGCAGCCTAGAAAAGAGCTTTTGCTACAAAAGAAAAACCTAAAAGCAGGGAGGATGTTTCCAGGAGGCTGGGCAGGGCACAAACAAAATCTTGTTTGCTTCCTATGGGATCACCCAGCTTCCATCCAGAGCCAGCCTCTTCCATGACACAGTACAGAAAATATGTTTGCTAATGTATCATTTGTGGTGTGTGTCTGAATCACCAGAATGGAGACAATGAAGCTTCTGGTGGTGGCAAATTATCATTTTCAAGGGCTTTTTTATTCTTTCAAGGTGATAAAAAAATTCCACCAACCCTTTTCCACTATATAGGTGGGGAATGAGCAATCTTACACTAAGAAGACTTCAAAACACAAATTCCTCCTCAAATCCACGCAGGAACCATCCACATCCACAAGCTTCCTCACCTCAGCAGGCAACTTCTGAGAGGCCACAAAACACCCCAAATAAAACCTGGCTTCACAGAATACTGGTTATTTTTAATGTGTTCTTTCTGGTTTTAGTTTCTAAATTACTCCCTGCAGCACCATTACCTGCAAAGGTCTCCAAACAGCAATTTGAAGCAAAGTTTAGTGGCAATCCAACACAACAAACTCTGAACCCTTGACAAGATAAAGGCTTTTTGGGTTGTTTTTTAATTTTTAAGCAAGCAGTGTTTCTTCAGTATCGTCAAAGAAAATCAGCTCCATTTAATCATTGTTATGAACTTCACACAATTCTTGAAAACCACAAGCAAGGAAACCCAGACTTCTCCTTCAGCACCTTTGTGCTTTTTCACAGCTCCGGAAGGACAAAGTTCCCAGCAGTGCCGAACACCCACAGTGTGCCCCAAACACCCCCAGGGCAGGAACACAGCTCTGCCAGCTGAGACCAACAGGACCACACTTCAGTCACCAAAGTCTTACATTTCAGAAGAATGCAGTGTCATAAAGGCCTTAATAATACCATGGCCCCTCAGAATTGGCCATTTCCATTTATTAAGAAACCGTAAGAGAATCTCTGGCTTGCTGCAATCCTCAAGACCATGGAAACTGCAGGCAATAATTATTCTCCAGACAAAAGAAACTGGACATATCACACAGCAAGTGGGAGCACCAAACCAGGGAAAAGGGGGTGAGGCTGCTTTTGCTCACCAACAGTGTATGAGGAGCTTAATATTTACATGGCTAAATTTCAACTGTGTTGAAAATTAAATATTTGTGCTTTGAAAGACTTCAAGGCCAGGTGGGGTTTTGCTTCCCAAAGTAAAGAGAGGGTTAAATGTTTATTATTATCTAACTGATTGCTAAGAAACATGTAAAACTCTTTTCTGATCCTTCTAAATTAAATATACAATCCACCAGATTCTATTACTTGCTCGACTGAGTTTGATTTTATTGTATTAATAAGAAAAAAATGTTTTATTTCCTCCCAGAGTATCATCTACTTTTCCATTACTACAACTAGAAATTGCCAAGAAAATGAAATGCTCAAGCACAGCAGACGCTGCTTTTCTTCTCATTAAATCTTAAAACTTGGTTCCAGTGGGATCATATTTAGTCCTCTCAAATTCAGAACAGGATTTCATCCTGCCTCGACATCCCAACAATGACATTTTATAAATATTACGAGTTTCTTGGACGCCTTTCTCATTCCACAAGGAGCAGAGAAGCACCAGTAAAAATTTTTTCTTCTTCCCCTTCTTGAGATTTTTTTTTTTAAACCTTAAATGTAACCAGCCCTCCTTTCAATCCATTTTCTCTAGGATTTTTTTGAGAACCTCTGGAAGTCTCACAGATTTTTCTGAGATGTAATAAGTGTGAAAAATCTTTGTCAAAGGATTGTCTTTATTCGAGCATTAAGCTCTCATTGAGAGAGGTGTTGGAAATAAACAAGTGCTTAAGAGCAGCCTAAAAGTTGTCTTAAATATTCACCTGCTCTCCAGCTGAGACAGGACCTGGATTTCTAAATCCAAGAGGAGAAAACAATAATTAAAAGAAGTAAATAAATCCTTGCATGATTCTTTAGACATGAGGGGGTGGGGCAATCAGAAGAGGAGACACTGATTTCCTCATCTTCTGTAGGCCCTCCGTGGGTGTCAGCCCATCTCACCCTTCCAGAAGGTTCAACATTCAAGGTAAGACTTGGTGAGAATAATCCCCTTGGTCAGAGAGTTCTGACAGTGGTAAAATTCCATTCACAGTGATAAACACAGAACCCTAGACAAGGTTGGAAGGGACCTTAAAGTTCACCTAATTCCACCCCTGCCATGGCAGGGACACCTTCCACTGTCCCAGGCTGCTCCCAGCCCTGTCCAGCCTGGCCTTGGGCACTGCCAGGGATCCAGGGGCAGCCCCAGCTGCTCTGGGCACCTGTGCCAGGGCCTGCCCACCCTGCCAGGGAGGAATTCCTTCCCCATATCCCAGCTAACGCTGTCCTCTGGCAGTGGGAACCATTCCCCCTTGTCCTGTCACGCCAGGCGTTTGCAAAATCGAACACTCTACTGATACACTTATTTACTTAATGAATATTTTCAGTTTTAGAAAAGACCTGGTATGCAAAGGAAACGCTGCCAACTCTGCAAACCCTCCTAAGGAGCAGAGCTCTTCGCCAAAGAGCATAAAATATTTATGGGTGCAACCGTAGCTTTGTGGCTTCCACTCTTAGGGTGAATTCACTCTTAAAAAGCCAAATATCAGAGAGGCACTTCAACACGAATTTTAAAATTATTAGAAGAAATCAGTGATTTTCTAACACCTTCTTTTCTCCCCCATAGGTTTTTGGTAAAGCCATGCAAATACAGAGTTATTGTAGAACCAAGGAAACGCATCCCCAGGAATTGCAAACTTGGATTATTTTCTTTTAATTCTTCCAAGTCTACAAATTTTGCTGTGAGGCAGCAGGGTGAGAAATGGGAAGGCGACAAATCAACCTTGTGAATGTCAGCAGTGTCAGTGAACAAGAAGAAACAGAACAATACCACTCATCATTTCCCAAAGTATATTGAAGTGTGGTCTGTAAAAAGTAGCTGACCTTAAAATTTGCTTTTTTTCTCACTGAAGGAAATAAGTTCTGCACGACACTGCATTCTCCAGACACACAGGCAGCGAGGTGTTGTGTCTGTACATCCCTGCTCTGCCCAGCCACCATCTTACAGATGCACCATGGATCCACCATGCCTGCATTTTTTTCTCTCAAATGATATATAAAAAAACTATTTAACCAGTGCAAGAGAATGTCATTATCTTCTACATCTGCTTGAAATTCATTGTTGCATTTCTATTTCCATTACATCTTGCTCGCAACAATGGAATTTTGAAAGCTTTTTCAGAATCTGGCACAGAAATGTGTCTCTATTTTGGTTCTTGGATCCATGGATCCACCACGGAAAACAACAAACAGCACGAGCACTGCCCTTGGAACCCTCAGTGCCAACTGAGCCTCTTGACATTTCACCGCACTTCACTTCTACCTCAGCGACCAAAGCTTTGCCATGGAACAACTCCTCACGCTCACACGCCAGCAGAGCACCCGCGCAGCCCACGGCACAGGGACCTACCTGTCGCTGCTGGTACTGCTGCTGCTGCTGAGGGAGTCGCTGCTGGAGGATCTGCTCCGGGAGCCGCTGCCGCTGGGGGAGCGGGCGGGCCGGGCGGCCTGGCTGGCCAGGCGCTGCGGGGATTGCGTCCTGGACTGCGACGAGTGCGGCGAGCGGCTCCGGCTGTGCTGGTAGTTCCGCTCCGGCCTTCTGCCTCGTACCTCCCGTGTAATGTCATCCCTGTAGATATCCCTGTGTACCACACTGGGCAATGTAAACTGCTCCCGGGCCCTAGGTTCGTATCGGGGGTCGTGAGCGTCAAAGCGGTTTGGACTTCGGCTCCGAGAAGTGTAATAGAGCCCGTGTTGTAAGGTCCGCTCCCGAGGGTCTCTATAGTAATCCTGATCGTAATGTCTCGTCCGATCAAATCCGCCCGTCCCCCGCTCATGGTGTCCATAGGCACTATGTTCATAAGCACGCTCCCTGTTATCTGAAGCCCTGCATTTGGGAAGGGGGAAAAATATCGCATCAGAAAGGGGCAGGCACGACCAGAAGCAAATCATGCAAACATTCATGGCAGCACTCGACTTATTGTTGCGACTGCTTCTCTACTAACCAGCAATAACCTATCAAGCAAACAATGACAAACTTCAAAACATTTTACTTGACTCCAAAGTTATATTTGTATACAATCAAGCTGAGCAATCATTTTGGTTTAATCACAATATGGGGCTTTCATGACCAGCAACTTGCCTTCACAGGAAAAAAAATTCTGCTTTCCCATGCACAATCCTCATTTCAAATGTTCTTTTTCTTTTAAATTCTGTAAACAAGAAAAACTTCATGGTTGTGGATATCATCATTAACTTCTCCTTTTTCTCTCCATTTTTGCTTAAGAGCTTCAAAAATTTTTTTTTCCAAAATTTGGTAATTACTAGAGCTCTTGTAATTATACTTCTGCAAAAATGGCATCACAAATTGGGCTGTAGCCATGAAAGCCTCCATGCAAAGCGTGACCCATAGGTAAGAAGCTGCTTTCAAAAGGGGTGGCATAACCCATAGAGATTTCCCAGAAAATTAGGGGGTTTCTTGTTGCTGCTCTAAAATATTTTACCCTCTTAGAGGGAATTTTTGCTTTGACCAGATTGCTACAATCATTCATTGTAAAAGTTATGGACTAAAGAAACTTCTCCATTAGTAATGCTGGAACTGCAAGGATGCAGGTCCCCAGAACATACTAAGACCCTACACATGGACTGGGAATCCAATTTTTAGGCAGTGTTTTTGTTTGGACTGCTGTAATCACAGAATTTCTATCTGCACAAGCTGCTGCTTTCCAGCAGCTACAGTCCAGTTCATTTCAGTGTTTTGAACATTTTAAATTGAGAAAGGCTCAGTGATGTCCTGAGTTAGTGTGATCTCTCAAATAAAGAGATTGACAGATAAAGGAACACTACAAATAGTTGAGTATTCCAATTTAAACAAGTACCAAGATGCTACATCTTAGTTACATCTACAAAATGGAAGATTCAGAATGGTTACTTAGAACATTTAAAAAATACTTCTAAAATTCTAAATATGTCAGGGTAGCCAAAATTAATTTAAAAATTAATTATCCATCTTACAAAGGACATTTCAACCTTTTTTTTCAGCCTTCTCTCTCAGATTCTTCCTTTAGAATGTGTTATGAGTCACTTCAGTCTCCTGAATCCTGATAACCCAATTCTGCCTTGTGCCTCCTCCTCCTCTCCTGCGTCACAGCTCTAGTTCGAATGGCAGAAATATTTCAGGGATCTTTTATAAACTGAAAATGGGATTTGAATCTTTTTGTGATTAGCATCTCAGGAAGTTCCTTCCATTCCTTCTCCAATGAATCACTAGATCCTTAATCCTCTCAATATATTCACTCTGTTGTTAAATTGTAACTCATATCAAGCTTTCTATAGGGCTCTCTCACATCTTGCCTGCATTTTTTTCTCTCAAATGATATATAAAAAAACTATTTAACCAGTGCAAGAGAATGTCATTATCTTCTACATCTGCTTGAAATTCATTGTTGCGTTTCTATTTCCATTACCTCTTGCTCGCAACAATGGAATTTTGAAAGCTTTTTCAGAATCTGGCACAGAAATGTGTCTCTATTTTGGTTCTTTTTTTCCCCCTTTTGAAGGACCAAGATCAACAATTTTACAAACGATTGCATTTAGCATCCTACAAAGTGTTAATCAGTGAGAGCTGATTTAATGAGGTCAGAGAAAAAGCAGTATTTTCTAGCAGGTTACTGCTACAGAGCTGACAGAAAGAACAAATCCTTATCCATGAGAAGGACACAAGACAGACAGAGGAAGCAGAGCTGAACAGCTACTGGCTACAGTGCTTTCTTCATTTATCTATTAGTACTAAGTGCTACTGGAGTTAGTGGAAAGAGAGGGTTTGACTTGGGTTAGGAGAGGGGCTAATATACACAGGGCAGGACATACCAACCTTTTCCAAGTGTGGAAACACGACCTATATTCCCAATTAAATCTAGGGAGAGAATTGTGAACATAACTTCCCCAATTTTGGCCCCTCTTACAGGGGTAATCCACCTTCTTAATGGGCAAGGGTGTCAAATGATATTTTAGATGAACCAACAAGAAAAAAAATTCTTAGTGACAAGACACAAAAAAAAATTCCACTGGACGGAAGTAGTCCCAGACTGAAACCGTAACTCTGAAACCCCCAGACTTCTTTCTTGAGACAGAAGGCACTTAAATAGATCCATAATTTTAATTTCCAGCCCTAAGTCTGAATCAAGCAGCTGGTAGAAGATCCCCCGAGGCCCGAGGGCCCTCACGCTGCTGCCAGCAGGCATCCTCTGGCCGCCTTGGTAACCATCCAGCCCAGTCACTTCTCACTGGTGTATCCACAAACGGGTATTAGCACCACGTCCTTAAAGCTAAAGTATGTTTAATGTGGAGCAGCAGAGCTTTTTAAGAGGCTAGATAGTAATCCACTCCCCATGGCTACTGGCGTCTTGACTGTATACCATCCAATAAATTCAAGGCAGTAGTTCTTATCCCAGCTTTAAAAAAAAATAAACTATAATTTCCAAAATTTAGTAATGTCCGTCATCTCTTTTTGCCAATACCATCAGAAAGAATAATCCCAATAACTTGGAAATGATGTAGATCCAAAATGGAACCATCACAAGCTGCCTTCGGTCTTCTCCATCCAAGCGTTATTTCCATGGCTAAGAGTTGTCGGTAGAATCCAAGGGGCCGCATCATTAAAGTCTACTCTGAATTTTGTGGTGACAATCCAATTAACATACCCGCTGCGTATAGTGAGAACTGAGAGCTAGGCATCAAGCTTTCACCGAATTCTACGTTCTAGTATTCCGAAGATACTCCACAGAGAACTTCACCACATGTTGTAGAGTAAGATAGCTCCATCTGGCAGCAGGGATACATCCAGCAAGGCCTTAATATTATCCAAGAAATGGGATCGCTACTTCTAGAAAAGAGTAACTCCAATATCGATGCTGGCCAAAGGAAATCTTCCATCTTAAAACCACCTTATTTCAAGTGTAGGTAGATATCCAACCAGCTGCAGGACACATCCTCTATGGATCCACAAGGTACCAGCCACTGGGATAGAAATCACTTCCGTTTCCAACCCAAAATAGGAAACATAGATAATTCCCAAAATTTTAAATCCATCTGGGGGCCCTAGATACGAGTTTGTGTTTCTCACCATATCAAATACAAAATACCTGCCTAGAGAAACCTTGGAACTTACCCATCAAGTCTCCGCTCATAACGTCCTTCCCGTGCATGAAGTGATGGTGGGGGGCCATAAGTGGGCCCCCCACCACCTCCTCTGAACCCAGAAACCTCTCTACTACGAGATGCTATGGAAACTGTATCATCCAATCCCCGCGCAGCACTGGGAATGGTTCCTGGCTCATTATAATCCGTCCGTAGGTCTCTATCTCCCATTTTGTTGACAGAGTTGTGTGCCTTCTGGGCACTTTTGATGTCCACAAAATCCACAAACGCTGCCACTCCGCCTTCCGACCCCCTCTTAGGGAGGATTTTGACACTTTCGACACGTCCATATCTGGAAGAGAAGCAAAGCAGAGCACACACGTTAGTGCTGGTGGAAAGAGACCACATTTAATAACATTGCCTCCTGCAAAATCAACATCCAACCCTTCACCCTTCCCCTGTGCCAGGAAAATCAATCTTGAGAGACATCAGGAGGGAAAAAGCCATTTGGAGAGAGAAAAAAGCCATTTAAACTTTCCATGGTTACATTTAAACTCCTTTCTGGAAGTGTGGGGAGCCTACCATGGGATCACCCTTTTTATAGCAACAGAGCAGCAGCAGCTGAAGAAATAGAAAGGTGTTCACAACCAGAGCACCCTGCACATCGTTAGTCTGACACAATTAAAGAGGCACAATTAAAACAAAACCATGTCACGAGGAAAAATACAGCCAGCCAACAATTTTCTTAGGAGACAAACGACCTTGACACAGCAATTCCACGACTTCGATCTGTATTTAACCCAGAGTCTCCACTGTGATCCTCACTCCTGATCCCAAACCCATTTCCTTCCACACCTGACAGGACATACGGACCCCCAGACCTGGGGTTCAGCCTCCCAGCCCCACTGCAGACCCAGCTGCCCAACAGGAGCTGAGAAACGCCGGAGGGAATGTGGCACCACCCTACGTAATGTATGTTAAGTAACTGCAACACTGGCACTTATGGATGAGTAAATGTCTATGCAAAATAAAAATAAACCCAAACATGTTTGTGTACACAAGGAAACAAGATGTAAAAACATATTTAAATAACTTACATCCACTCACAGTAGAAAGGACAAGCTGGGTGGGATGAGCACAGTGACATTTTAACAGCCAACAACTGCAGGGTTTGGGTGCTCAGTTCTCTCTGCCAAAAGATTCTGAGCAAAGCAGGGAAAAGCTTTGAACTGCAGCTGGTAATCCAGGACAAGAGAAGGCAGAAAGTGTATTTCTGAATGTGCCAACAGAGAGGAAAGGGATGCACAAATAAAAAACCTAATCGGGAAGTATTTGTAAACTCCATGAAGAATTATTGTGAAAAAATTTCTGTGCACAAAGGCAGCACAAGGCCAGGCAGATGTAAACAGACCTTACACAGGCAAAACTGTTCTCAGGCACACATACTGGGAGAAGGGAATACAACCACCAGGCTGAGGCACACACGCTGTCAGATCCCCGAGCTGCCTTGGTTTCATGCCTGGCTTTTCCTACACCTTACAATTTCATCATTGTTGTTGGATGACTAATCCTTAAATACGATCTGAAAACCTGCCTCGCTGACTGCTGCCTTCTCATTCCAGCCTGACCTACTACACTTATGTATAACCTGGTTTGGATTTAGAGCCCTTTTTTCCCTGGTTTATACTCCACTGAACACGGCTGTACGCACAAACAAGAGCATCTTCCATGAAAAAAAATAAAATAAATGCCTTGTGGGGCATAAAGAGACGCAGTCACACGCAAGACACGTTCCTGCCTCTCAGCTGTCCAGGGCTGAGCTTGTCACCTTTGTGCCCCTGTGTTAATTCTTGGGAGTTTCCTAATCTGTAATGCTCTGGTTATTTTTTTATTGTTTCTTTGTATTTTATTTAATTAAAAGCTTCAAATAATGGCAAATGGAACTGCAGGAAAGCTGCTTCTCAAAGCATGCTCTCTTTGGAAGCTGGATTTGGTTATCTTGCCTTGCAAGTAAGATTTAGAAAGCCCAGAAGAGTAGAGGAGATGGTTAATAAAATCTGTGTGAGGAAAAAAAAATGGCCTAATTGGATGTGGCAGATGTAGAGAGAGCAGGAGAGGGAACAGGAAAGGAAGGAGAGGGAAGGAAAACAGGAAAAAGCCTATTTGAGTAAATGTTCGTGCCATGAATGAATGTGACAAAAAATATGGAAAGTAATTAGGAATCCTAGTTAGGATTTAACATGTTTCAGTGCCAGTTCTCTACAAATAAAGATGGATTCCAACCCTCACACCTAAACCATGTAGGTCCCAACCTGACTGGTTAGAACACACGCTTTCCTTTTGCTCACTGTGTTTACACGTTCAGTTTCTGGCAACGTGAGCCTGTATTGCCTCAGTCTCCCCCCTCTGTTCAGGGGGGAACAGGATTAAGATACTGTTGATAATGGTATCAATATCCCTAAAATCCTAGCTGTACTTTGACTGCAGCCACCATGGCCCACCTCACAAGAAGCACTGCCCGTCAGTGAAATCAGAGCTGGGCTCTGAACGACTGCCTGCTCCCCACCTTGACAATTACTGCCTAATTCTGAAATCTTAACACGTACGTGTTATTATACATACACAGTCAGAACTGTCATTCTTTTGCTGTAGAAGAAGCAGAATGCCTTTAAATTGTTCAAATATCTGAGCTCATGCTGCCCAGAAAGCAGACAGGATACAAAACACGAGTGTAATAAGGTCCCCATCTACCACAAAACCCGCCTAGCAAAGCTGTGACTCTTCCCAATATGAATTTTTATATTGGAAGAAGTGACTTCAGCTATTATTTTTTTTTTCCTAAATAAGAAATGTATGGGGGAGGCTACTACTGTATTGCAGTGCAGCCATGGTGGTAAATCACTCCACTCCGAGACGGCGCCTGTTAATCCCCCGTTATCCAGATACATAAATATACGCTGTGCCTCGCTGTCCTGCCCCGCACCCTTGACAGGCCCTGAGGATAATCTGTGGCAATCGCCTTTGCTGAAAGCGAGGGAGGCAGGCAGGAGGAGGAGAAAGGGAGCAGAAGCGGGGGATGAAAGAAACCCGAGGAGGAGAGAGCCCTGGGTATTGCAGGGGAGCTGCTGGAAGAGGAAGGTTTGCCTCAGTCCTGTGACTGCAGACATCCTTCGGTCCCCTCCGCCAGGATCAATGTGCCGAGTGATCCGGCCCGGCCGCACCCATTGGCGCCTCTCCGAGCTGCTCCTGTCTTGGCAGATGCTGCCGGGAGGAGACCAGGGGGAGAGGAGGGAGATCTGCAGTGCTGCATCACCACACGGCTTCACTGCAGCACAGAAACGTTACAAGGAAAAAACCACGACACTTTCTGAAGGGCCGGGGGAGGAGAGGCGGCGAGAGCACTGCGCTCCCTTACAGCGAAGCAAGGCAAGATGGAGGTGAACATGCTCCGAGGAGCAACCTTTGTCCAGGCAGAGGGCTGGGAAGAGGGGACAAAAGGCCAGGGGAGGCATGGCCACGACCTTTGGTAGCGCTGGCAGAACAGCTCCTCTCAGCCTTCGCCTCATATCGCTACACCTGTGCGTCAGCCCTTCCCAAGGCTGCGTTTTGCAATCGCTGCCAGCCCAACAGAAACAAAGAGGTGCCTTCGCTCGGCTCCCACTCCGCAGACTGGAATGAAAACAAGGCCTTTTAGTGCCTCTTCCCGTCCACAACTCCTGCAGATTAATCATTAGCTCCACATCGTAAAGAAGCGGCCGAGGCCGTGTTTTCGGCGGGGTTTACAGTTCAACCTGAAGCAGAGGAGACAAGGACGTGGGGAGCTGTTATGTCACCAAGCCCCTCCACCAGCACAGCACGACCGAAGCACCCGGCTGTAAACACACATCGAGCAGCCCTTGCAGAAAAAAGTTGCCCAATAATCACTGCTCGAACAAAGCCACACTAATCCAGCTTTTCAGACAAAGAAAAGGAATTCATAATTTAAGCATTATCGGTTTATTCACTGTAGATCAAAGCACCTCTATATTCAAGCAGCTGAAATGTCTCTGGGCTCTTGGCACAGCTCTCAGCATGTTTCCCTCACTCTGCAGCCCTTCCTCCTCCTCAGCTCTTCCTCCCAAACCAGGAGACAGCACAGCCAGGTTGGGAGGTGCAGCCTCTGCCAATGCAGGGCCGGGCTGGTTCCTCCTCCTCCCCAGGAGCAACGTGTCACCCAGGCACAGCCAAAGTCATCCCACACCCTACAGCCTTCCCTACCCGGGGATTGGCACCTCGGCTTTCCAGCTCTAATAAACCATTTCAGCTCAGCTGCTCACTCTGAACACTCTTCCTGCACGGTCCCTGCTGCTCCAAGCAGAATCATTCTAAACAAAGCATGGGCTATGAGAATGTCAGCCAGTAATTGTGTAGTGAGCAAACCTTACTGTTTGGTTGCAATATTCTATAAACTGATTAGGATCTTTATAGGAAGATCTGTACATGATAAGAAGAGGTGGGTTGAAGTGAGGGAGATTTGTTTTTAATATAAACCAAATTCCACCTTAAATCACAGTATCCTCCTGTTTCTCTTGCTGTGCTTCCCACAGGTTTGTGAAGACCTTTCATACTCAACTATCTTCATCACTGCAGAGTTCTGCAGGTCAGCTACATTCCAGCCAAAGAAACTTCACCCCATTTTCATTTAGAAGCTGGTGCTGTGCTCCATCCCATATACTACTAAATGCAACAGACACTGCAGGACCCAAAATAACACAGGAGTTTTTTCTGTGTGTTTCTGCACCACCCATTACAAGCATGATTTGACAAGCTGCTCCTGTACAGCAGAACACCCCAGCATTTTGTATTCACTCAGGTTCCCTTTGACTGCAGTCAGGTATCTTTAGCCATCTGAAAAGCTCGGCTGATTTTGCTGTGCCACACTCAAACTCCTTCCTCCTCTGTGATTATATAACCCCAGCAAGCCCCAGCCTGCATTATTCAGTAAAACGCTCGCACAGCTTGAAGCTTTCCTTGGCCAATCACATTCCTCTGGCTTTGTTGTTATTTCATAACAAAATAATGTGTCCTGAAATAATACTTCACCAGATGTTTGTGCCTCTTCTCCTTACTCCTGACACCAAACCAGTCCAAATACTCCACGCTAGGGGTACTCCAGCCCTGTGTCCCCCTGCACAAAGCAGGTCTGCTCTAGGTACAGGGAAATGCAGGGTGTGCAGCTACTAAACCACCATAAAGCAAGATGCCATCACCCTCCATGGGGGTTTTTATCCAGGATAAAGGATGTCTGTTTAATCCATGAACATCATTTCTAGGGCCTTCTGCTATCATGGACACTCATTTCACAGCCTGAGAGACTTGGCCCACCACAACAGCACGTGCAGCCACTTCCCAGCCATAGAATACACAAAATAACAGAGCAAACAGCAGCACCAACCACACTGGGGTCTTACCAGCAGCAGGACACCGAGCCACAGGGACAGCTATCCTGCAGAAATCCTGTTTGGAGTTGAGCACCAGCCTCCAGTACCACCAGCTCCCAGCAGGAATCGCACAGTGAGCGTCTCCCGCCCGCACCGCTCACAAAAGGTGTTTAATATTCACCACTGAGAGAGTTCCTGAGCCAGCAACACAAAGGGAACTTGTGTCTCTACACGGGCGTTTGCAAAGATTACGGCACTACATCTGATCTCAATGAGGGCAGTGATACAATAAATGAAATACACAGCAGTTCCAACACACTTATCCTAAGGAAATGACATTCCACCATCTTCCAAGCTTCATATGCATTATAGCCACCTGCTTTAGTGCTATAAAATTTATATATACACTTATAATTTTTTTTTAGAAAGGCAATTTCATATGTAGAGCGATATAAGGTGGTATTTCACCATCTTCAGACCTGAGCAGCACATGTCTTTGGAATTAAACTGTGCCTCAAGTAATGCAGAACATTACTCAAAAGCTGACAGTATCATCACATACCTGGCATGGAAGGAGACTTAAGGACTGAGAGACACAGAAAAACCAAGACATCTACACAAAAACCACTCAAAATTGCATTGACTGTTTCATAAATATTAATGTAACTAATGTGCAGCAGACACCAAAATCAGGGACAGACCATTGAGAAGAGTGTGCACAGGACTGGGATGAAAATCATTCCAGTTCATTGAGATAGATCTTGATAGAAACAAGCAGAATTCCACCATCCTGGAAAACTACACTTAATTTTAAGTCTAACAAATGTGGGGAACCGTCACCTGTTGAGCTACGATCATTTCACTTGGTAGACTGCCTGGGCCAGCAGCTGCACTCAGGGCACACCAGGAGCAGTATTTACTACGGACAACTCGATACCAAGTCCTGGTTGGCTCCCTCACTGATTGTGTCCTTCACACACTCCACAAACTACCCAGACTGCTTCCTCTCTGCTATGTTTACAGCAGACATGTGGTAGGTTTAAGTCCCCCAGAAGAACAAGAGTGATCATGAGGCTTCTCCCATCTGCTTAGAGAATATTTCATCTATCTCTTCAGATGAAACTGGTCTCCGGGCTGGGTGGTTTAGAACAGATTCCCATTGGGATATTTGCCTTGTTAGCCTTCCCACCATTCTTTCCCATAAACACTGAATGCTGTCACCACTATCATTAACCTCTAGACAATCCAAACACTTCTAACACACAGGGCTACCCCACCACCTCTCCTTCCTTGCAAATTCCTTTTGAAGAAGTCATAGCCATTCACAGCAGAACTCCAGTAGTGTCAGCCATCCCCACCATGATTCCATAATGGCAACTCATACCATCATCTCCTGCTGTGCAATGGTTTCCAGATCCTCCTGTTTCTCACCCGTGCTGGGGGCACTGGTGCAGATCAATTGCTGTGTCTATAAAGATAAAACACAGCAAGTGGCTGGGACAGCACTCCGGAGCATCACAAGTAGGAAAGCTCATCCATGAGTGATAAATCCAGGAGATGTGCAGCTTTGAAATCCTTCACCTTCCCAGTGCCAAGCAAAATAAAAGCTCCTTGTATCACAAGAAGCTCTGGTTTTCCAGCCACACCAAGAACAGCCCTTGTGACAACAATGATTCAGAAACATGCCCTAATTACCAAGCTCCCATCATTTTCTAGATTACAATCTGAGATGCTTTAAAACCTGTTTAGAGTGATCTTTATTGGCACTCTGACCTTTGGGGGGAGAAAAACAACGTTCTTCAGGGCATTCTCTGCAGCTCTTCTTCTAGTAATAAAGATCTTCAGGGAAACGTCAAAATCCAGGAACAGAAACAATCACCCAGGTTACAGAGCTCAGCCAGACAATCCTGGGATGAATCCTGAGCACCTCTCTCATACTTCTACACTCCTGCTCCAACTCAAACCTGGACCCCTCTGGACTCTGCGGCTCCCTCTGGCCCCCAGCAGCACTCAACGGGAAATCTCCCAACTCCCGACTACAAACAGGGGTTTTGTTAATGAGATACAGCACGTGTTCCTGCCACGCACAGAAAACAGCCAGGGCTTTGTCTGCACTCGTAATCCCTCCCTAAGAGATGACAAAGTAGGAAATTAAAAAGCTAGCATAGGCACATTCACTGATACTCCTGATACTTCTGGTATTTAGGAGCAAAACGCTCAACAGATCAGAGAGTCTGGAGATAAAGCCATGCTGGAACAAGTGCTCACCTCTTTCTTTACAGCTCAGCCAAATGTGCCATTTTAAGACCCCCAAGTAAAACTGATTCCTAATGAAGACATTTTATTTATGTCTTTACTGTGAAGTGACCTTTTGGATACTGCTGAAGTATTAATATACAAATGGAATTGTTATGTACCGTAGAGGGAAGAAACAGAATATTTAAACCTGGTTTTTCATAGCTCCCACTTTTGGTAGCAAGGATTTCATCCAAGAGTCAACACACCAAGAAATTTTTCTGCAACCCCCATGACAACCAGTTCTGCCACAGATCAGCTGTTACAGCCAACAGGCATCAGGTCACATCTGAATATAGGTGCATCTATTCCTTAAAACACAGACCAGTTCCACTGCAAGACCCCCAGGACATGGAACAGCCCCAAGGAGGAGTCACAGCAACCTTTCAAACCAGGGTGAAGAGGAGGGCGGGGGAGCTGAACCCATGCTTTGGACATGGGGATTACACGAAGCTGGATGAATAAAAACGCCTCTCAGCACTCCATGCATGCAACATCTCACTGGGCTACATTTAATATCCTCCCCACCCCAGTCAGCAGTTCCGCTGCTGGCAGTGCAGGAGAACCCAGCATTGCATCAGCCCAGCCAGAGCTCCACTGTGCTGGAGCAAAGAGCTCAACACAACATCAGCCACTTACAGCTGCCAGGGCAACCAGACGAGGCACAACCACCTCAGCCAGCCAGGACAGACAAAGTCTCTTACTAAGGCACTTTTCCTAGTTGTTTCTTTGGAACAATCAAGGAAAAGCACAGAAGCACCCATAGCTTATTGGTATATATATTATTAAAAAAAAAAAAAAAATCAAAGCAGCTTTGTGAGCAGAACTAATGAAGACTCATTTCTTACGGATGCATGTCTTGAGGTCGAATTCTCTGGCGTCCAATAACTGCCAGTTCCCACTGCAGCTTTTCCCACGGTCAGGAACACCTCTCTCCCATGTGGATTCTTTAATGTCTAATAAGGGCTGTGCTCTCACTGCAGCTTTTCTCTCCATGGGGTCGCTAATCAGGTCTCTCTCCTCTATTAAAACTGCTTGTTTTCACAAAACTCAAAGGAACGTCATGTCTCTGAGACTGAATATCCCCTTCGCCCTCAGGTTTAGCTGATACTGGCAAATGGGTTCAAAATTGATTAGGGAAGATATATATACACATGGCAGGAATATTTCAGTCTTGCTCTCCAAGCAGATCAGAATAAATATCACTATTTGTAGAAGCATAGAAAGGTTACAGAAATATGTAGGAACTCTGCATGTTCAGCTGTGTTGTCTCAAGCACAACGAGCTGTGATTCTTTATCCCCAACCTACACAGATGCGCACCGTTCACGTTCCTACACGCCAGGCACAGCCGCCGAATTCCATCTCCAGGGCATTTTTTTTCTTCCAGCTTAAAGCATAATCTGCAGATTTGCTTCAAAACCACCAGTGGTGATAGCCTACGTTCAACACTTTCTGCAGGGGAATTGCTCAAGCCTGTTCTTTTGCGTGACTGATTTTAGGATTTGTTTGGATTTGATGTTAAGAATGCGCTGCATTGCAACTGTAGGGGAATCTCTTGATTAATCGAGTTTTTTTCATTCTTACATGAAAGGGTAATTCCCCATCTCACTTTTGCTTCTCCAAGCTCTGCTTTGCATGTATTCGGCAGCAGATGGAGGAAAATGCAGAGTCACAACATTATGGTCTCCCTGCCACGCTACAGAGCACTTGAGATGTGGATCATCTTGAATTTTGGAAGTCTTGGTCCCACTGGTACAGACTTCTCCAGCAACAGACATTTACAACCTCTTCTCCAAGGTTTTGTATGCTTTCCAGAAAATGGTACTTCAGAAGAAAAAAAAAGTTTATCTGTCTGCAGTCCCTGAGACCACCTCAAGTGATGGAACTCCTCTCCCCCCTCAAACTTCAACTGGGTTTGAACTAGTGACTGGCATCAGTTCAGCCCACAGGTTTGACAACTTGAAATTCATTTCCGACAGAAATCAGCCACAGATCCAAGGACTCTCAGTCAAATCCCCAATCACAAAAGCTCACCAATGCTAAGAGGTTATGATCTTGACACCAGGGAGGAAATCCAGCCAGTTCCCAGCCAGTCCAGCCGCTCCCGCTCTGCCACACCAGCCAGTCACCAAACACAGATGTGCAAATGTTATTTCGTTGCTTCATGACTCACCGCTTCCATCGCCCTGGAGAAAGTGCTTGTCCCTGTGACTAAACCAACTGGCAGCACAGTCCTTGGCGCAAGCCAGGTGTCAGCCCAAGGAAAATAATATTCCCCACTGACAAGCGCCCGGCAAGAGCCTGGCACACACTCAGGTGTGTTTTGTCTGCAGTGAACTACCTGCGCTCCAGGCACTTTCTCCACAGGCCTGGGACTTTCCAGAGCCGAGCTCCTGACCCAGCCAGACTTTAATGGCTTTCCTTCTAGTGCAACTCGAAGTCGAGGTTTTGCAAAGCTGAGCTGGAAACTTGAGATTCATCGCAACAACAGGCGAGGTTTCACACCTCGGCTTTATGAGCTGGCTTAAAGGAGGCCTCCCCACACCAAAGACTTGAGCAGAGCTGTATCTGGAGGTGAACACTTACTACCAGACCAAGAGGGCTCCTCCTGGGCTTCAAGGATACACCAATACAACTGCTGGGAAAGCTGCTCCCTCATGTTATGCTCTTTCAGTGATGAACTTCACCTTTAAGCTGCAAAATCAGACTGAAACAAGCCAGGCAAGAGCATTAACTGCAGCCAACCCAGGGGCTGTAAACTCTGAAAGGATGCAGAGGAAGAGATGCTTCCTGAGCTCAACTGCTGCCCATAATGGTGTATCTCACCATACCCACAACCAGCGTTATCATCTACAACATCAATCTTGAAGCCACTCCTATTTTTTAAATGTGGCAAAGATACTCTGCTACTAATTCTTCCAATAAGTTTTTTCAGAGTTAAGAAAAAGACCAAAGGTTTACTGAGACTTTGATTACAAGGCGGTGACTGTGCTGGCCACTGGCTGTCTGGATACATATCCAGCTGCCTTCCTAAGAGCAGCATCTCACAGATCCCATGAAATGAAATCAGATGTTGATTACATATACAAGGGAGATACTCATCCACTCTGAGCTTTTATTCTCCTCACAGTAAGAATGCTAATGAGGCCGGAAGACTTCTTTCCCCTCCAAAGATGACTTCTTTAAACATACAACTTGGCAATTTATTTTTCTTATTTTGCCCTATTAACTATTACAGGTCACCCGCAGCTGCCACAGAGAGCCTAAAGAGGGACATTTAAAGGAGCCTCTGTGATCTCTTTGGCAGCCATCACTGTTAATGAGGACGGGAGGTATTCACCCGGCAGCAGGAGCAGATGGACCGCGGCGCGGAGCTTTGTGCCGTGCGGAAGCCGTGAACACCTCAGCAAAGACACGGGGAAAGCTGTGACAGGAACACCAAGTTACTCTCAATGAATCCCATGGATAGCAAACACAACCAGGTCAATTTTCTTCCTGGAGAAAAACTGTAGGTGATTCACTACTTGCTTAAATAAAATCATTTACAGTCTGGCCGTTCTTTGTGTTGAGCTGAAAGATGGTTTCAAATCCAGCTCTGACTGGGTACCTTGACCACCTTCGTGACAGGAACTTGGTCTGAACACAGCTCTCATTTCCTATCATACTGGGAATAATAAAAGACATGGAAGCTCCTCCATTTGGACAGAGAGGCATCCAAGAGGAACACACACAGGTCAGAACTACCTCACCAGCAGTATCCAACAGACAGCCCTGCAGATCATCCTTTCACCCTCCTTCCAGACACATCTGGATTTCTCTGGCTTCTCAGTGGAGAGACGAGAGCACTCTCAGGGCATTCTGATCAGATGCGGAAGCTCCAGATCAAAGTGTGCTTATACAAAAAAAGCCCTTTCAGTTTTAAGTTGTTGAGCCTGACTAAAAAGGGGAAGAGAAAGGGAGCTAAAAAAGCTCCCTTTTGTTCTTAAAAATGTCCGAGCCTCTAACCAGAACACGGTTGTTGCGAAAGACTGCTGCTCTCCTCCCACCATCAGTTTGTCTGAGCAGAAAACTGATCCTTTCACATCCAAACTCTGCTCCTTCTCACCCAGGTCACCCCCAACGTCTGCACCTCACACAAGGCACAGACACACAAACTCTAGTCCAGAGCCAGCCACACACAACGGCTGCAGAACACATTTCCAAAAAATCCATCCCAGGAACGATGTTGTTTCCACCAAATTCAAAGGTGCTGCCTTCAATCTTTCCTGCTGACAGACCAGGCTGCAGCAGGCCCTGGGATGTATCTGGTGTATTTATAAAAAGCCTGGAACAATGTTTGTTCTTTTACTGAAGGATGTTATCTTCACACTGCAGGATTTTACAGATTGCAGGAGATGATTACAGCAGGTTAAACAGTAACTACTGAAATGCACAAACCACAGCACTTGCTGTGTTTTACTCATGGTCCAGGAGCCTTCATCACCTCTGAATGTGCTGCTGCAGAATAGTGGTGGAGATGGGTTTCAGGAGATCTGAGCTGCCATTACTCCCCAGGCAGAAAGGTGAAACCTCCAAATAACTGTGTCTGTACAATCACCAGGTGGGAAACACAGCTGACTTGTAGCCTGGGCAATGAAAAAAGCAACTTCTGTCTGATTTTCATTAACTGTCCAAGGAATCTTCAGAACACCACAAAAACTTGAGAAAAGGAAAGCAGCAAGGCTGGTTGTACACTGTGAATTTCCATCCTCAGGCTCCTGTTCCTCCCACAAGATTCCTAAATCAGCATGCCAAAGATGCAGCTAAACGCAGAATCTTATTATGGAGAGCAATCATTTTTCTAGTTTATTCTTCAATTCATCGTTTAGGAATGTTTGTCCTTGCAGTCTTTGGTTTCAGGGCGTTCTCAGTCCTCAGCAAGTTCAATGAACTTAATCAAAAACACAAGTGAAATATCTCACTGCTTCTTATTTTTGGTAGCTACAAATCCAGAGCGTATCCAACCCAAGCTCCACAACTCACACCCAACTGCAACTCTCCCAAAACCTCCAGCAGCCTAAAAGCAGCCAAGAGGGGTAACCCTCAGCTCTGTCCCTTTGCAAACATCCTCAGAGAACAGTTTTGGTGTTTGTTATTTCTCAGGTGCCTCTTCACACTTCACATGCAAAAGGGCACCTCCTCCTCTTCCTCACAACCCAACAGCAGCGTGAAACCACCACAACAGCAAGACAAGCTGCAGTTGTGACACATCAGCTCACAAAAACAAAGCTCCTGAGGAGCCCCAGGTCCACCCTGACTCATCACCTCATCCAGTATCTGCCTTCCACTCATTTGGTTATTTACTTCCTTTTTTATGGAAAGGCAGTGAGTGCCTCTTTGCCCTCAGCAAAGACAAGGACCTAATTTTGGACACACCTTAAGACGTCAATAAGGTCATTTGCCAGGAACTTGGCATGACTTTCTGGCCTATGAAAAGCAAGAAGGAATAAAAAACCAGTAAACAAGGCTATCACAAAGTGAATTTAAGCCTTTGTTCATCTCCTGACCTGATGAATTGATTTAATACCTTTGTATGCCTCGCTGGACTGGTAAGTTCTCAACACGTGAATCTGTTTTCTTGTACTCTGCAGGGATTATTCTACTGTTGTACTAAATGAATTTACACTAAGGGCAAGAAATACCAAAAGCCAACATGGCTCTTGAATGGCTCAGCAACAAGAGAAGCTGCTGATACAAATAATCACAACTAAACACAGCCTGGACCTTTGAAGAAACTTCAGAGAAGAAACAATGCCAGTCAGGCTCAGCAGATGACAGAATTTTGTGACCAAGTATCATCAACTTATCTTTCTACCACAGCTCAGCATATAAAACCACTTAATAGAAGCTCAGTCCAAATCTACACTCTTTGTGGCTTTTCATTAAGTTTCTTTGAAATAATTAGCCAGCCTTGGCCAGTGTGGCGTCAACCAGCTGCCACCTCAAGTGCAGGCACTGAGCAGAAGCCGGAGCAGGCAGCAGTGGATCTCAGCCTGCTCAGGAGCCACGCTCTGGACTCAGCCTGGGCACCAGGAGGCAGCTGCAGGCAGACACCGCTGGGCAACAAGCTGGGCTGCCATGGAGGTGGTGCCTGTGCTGCTTTAGGGCACATGGGATCACTACCAGGAACAGAATTAATAAAGATCTGATGGCAGTTTGCCACCACCACCAGAGCCAGCACCACCATCACCCCAAGGAGCCACCTGACTGAGCAACCTACGCTCCATGCGAGGCTGACACCCACTGGAACCCACCAAAAGAATTCTCCTTCTGAGTCTGGGCAATTATTTTAATCCCCCTGCCCCAGTCTCCCAACCAAACATCCTACTCTGGTCTCTGGATTACGTTACTGGAAGTGTTTGTAAAACCAGCACCAACAAGTTCTGATGCTGCCCATGACTCCAGACATCACTCCACTAAATCACAGGTGTAAACTGTACCCTCCCCTCCTTCACAGCTCTGGGCTGGAAAAGGCAGTACCTCATCTGTGAAAATGCCTGAAGTGACACAAACAGAGCGATGAAACAGGAACAGTTCTGTGGCCTTACTTCTGTATTTTCCTACAATGAAAATACACCTGGATAGAGATCTGTATGGGCTGAGCTGAGTTAGGATAACCATCCCAAGTGATATCCAAGGACTTACTGACCAGTGATCACCAAAAAATGCCAGGAAACACATTTAAGAGCTTTGCTAGAAAACCAGGAGCACTTTTTCCTCTGACTCAAGCCAGTTCCTGTGGAAAGGCACTGCAAGACCTGACAGTGTCTGACATGAGAAATTTTTCCTCCAAGTGTTCAACAGCAGCAGTGGCCGTCACCGTTCTCCCCAGGTCACAGCCTGCACCAGAGCTACCAAAATTCCCCCACATCACCTCAGTCCACAGCAGTGACACAGAGCAGAAGGCACAGATTTCATCCTCCCAGGCCAAAATAACACTCCAAGCCATCAAGACAAAACATTTACTCACAAACTGACCAAATATTCTCTAGGAATTACTGAGAACAGACACTCGCTGTCACGGCAGGTTTTTTGCAGTTATGTTTAAAATGCCTTTAACCACTTCTCCAGGAGGCATCCAAAGCATCTCCTGCGAGACAGACACTGGAACACAGCAATGCCAAACAAAGCCCATTTCCTACCCCCAAAAAATCCTTAAAAGTTATTTATTTTCTCCAAGATTGCCCTGATCTGCAGTGTGTTCCGTTGACTTTCAAGGAGCACTTTTGTTTCCTGAAATCCAGGGTTTCTCCTGGACTTGGTCACCACTGTGAATGTCTTAATTCTCCCCCAGCACAGGAGATTGCACACAGCAGTCACATGGTCCATCATTAAGAGGCTTTTACTCCTCTTTGCCCTTTAAAACACCAGTAAAGGGACAAAGCCATGTTCTTTCAGGTAACTGGAAGAAAACATAGGGAGGGAAAAAAATATGGAAGGGCAGCACTTGTGTTGGGGACAACTGTTACTATATTTAGTCGCCTTGTTCTGCAAGCTGCTGAGCATCTGTTTCAGTGATGGTGAACGACGGGTTTTTTCCAGCATTAATTAGGTGAACCCAAACCACTGCTCCCACCACTTCCCCAAGCTCACATCTCCCAGATCATAACTCGGATTTGCTACTTATTCCACCTGAACAGTGGATCTCCAATCCTGGCACCGGCTGCGTTTCTATTTCACGGTGCCTTAATAGCTCAGTTGAAAGGAAATACAGAGTATTGGGTTTTGAAAAGGGACTATTTGGGTAAGAAACTGAAAAACAACATCAATGTATTTAAATGCATGGAGAATCTCTCCTTTGCAATCCCCTTTAATACCAAGGAAACAGATTTTTAGAAGGGCTTCTAAGGGAAAAAATAGCACTGCTCATGTAAGCCAGTACTTCTTGAGACCAGCTTCAGTATTCTCTAATTTGAGAGAAGAATTCACAGCAGGAGTGTTATTTCCATTCACCTCAGTAAACTAAACAAACCAATCAGCAGCATTTGGGGGAAAAGAATAAAAACATGTATTTCTTCGAAATTCTTAATTAATTTCTTTATAGAATTCCTTATGAGGCTGCAAATCCCAGCAAGGTTCCCACAGTCGGTGGTTAAATGAAGGGGGGGAGGAGAGGCAGCAAACCCTCCATACTCCTGCCGAGCTGTAAGTTTTAGGAGTTTTCCCTGAATTTTTGCTTCTTTGGAAACAAGATGGTTGTTTCTCAAACAGGCACCGTGCAACAGCCCAGCCAACGAGCTTCCATCTGGGAAGGACAGTATTTCCCAAGCCCAGTGGAAAAACAAACACTCGGCTGAGCTGCTCAGAGGCTGGGGGGGTGAGGCGATTCCCGGCCGCAGCCCAGCAGAGGTTTTGGGCGGTTTTCCCCCAAAGCTCGCCCCGCTCCCATGGCTCAGCCTCCTCCTTCGCCCTATTCCCAGGCTGGGGGATGGGTGGGAACCGGGCTCTGCCAAGCCCCGCTCCCTCCGAAAAGACTTTCCCGACTCCAGCGTCCTTTCCAAGGAGGGAGCGTTCCCCTTGCCACCTCCACGGCCGGGCAGCCGCTTCCCTTCCCTTCCCTCTGGAGAATCCCACCGTGCTGCGAGAGCCTTGTGCAGCGCCTGTCCCTTCCCCCAGGCGAGCACGGGCATACAAAGGAAGCCTTGCTCCATTGTCCACCTACAGCACCTACACGCCGAGCCTCGGAGCCGGCTCCCCGCTCACCCCCTCGCCCCTTTTCCAGCCACAAATATTCCAGTGAGTACATCCCACCAGCATTCGGAGGCGGCGTGTCATTCCCTCCCCCTGCTTTAGTACCTGCAGCCAAAGGGCTGAAGCGTGTTTTAACTGTTTACTGCCGTGGGATCAGCCTCATCCGAACACACAAATCCCGGGCAAAAATCACCAGGGAGAAATGCCTGGCTACAAAGCTTCCTCCCAAACCTCCGATCGCAATTTGCCGAGGTAAAAACAACCAAAAAAAGGTAATTAATTCAGCGCCTGCCATTTTTCCCATCCATCTCCAAGCAACAGTACCATGGCAACTTTTTCCCTCCTTTAATACATCTTATAAAAGGAGGAGGACTGGACAAAATAAAACCGAGGAATGTCAGATTTGCACTGTGGAGCGCCTGTTCCCTCAGCTAGTTATGGCTGGAATTAACCAAATAACTCCAGAGCGAGCCTTTTCCTCCCAAAACCTGGCTTTGTAAACAGCACTGGGTCACGTAACCAGGACTTGAGGGACACGACAAACCACCCTGAATACACATCCACCATCCCGCGCCTTCACCATGAGGCGAATTCTTGGCTCAGGGGGATAATAAAGGTGAAAAAAGGTGAAGCTTGATTAAAACAGGGCAATTTCAGAGCGATGAGGATGCAGAGATGGGGTTTGGCTGCTGCAGCAGCTGAGGCCAGGAGGATGGAGGGGGATGCGAGACCCCCAGTCCTTCCACAACAGACGACCAGAAACCAGGGAAGAAGCGCTGGGACCTTCCTTTCTCCCCCTCGGTGTCACCGCATCTATTTTTCCCATGGTGACTCATTATTAAGGACGCTCCGTCATTTTTCCAGCACAGGAAGATTAAAGGAAGCTTCAAAATCCATTTTTTTCTGCTGCTGGTGGGATTAAAGCAAAGCGCCTGGAGGGGCCACGAGCTGAGCAGGGCTCGTTACTCTCTTTTTCTTCCTAAAAACCAGCTTCCAGCGTAGGGTGTATCAACTTGAGAGCATTTCCACAGGAAAAAGGTGTTGCTGAGGCGGTGGGGAAGAAGTCTCTTCCTCCTCCTCCTCGCAGGGAAAGACGGAGGGAGGAGGAAAAAAACCCAACCATGCAAACAGCTACTACTTCCTTATGAGCGGGATTAACCTATGCAATAAAAAAATAAATAAAAAAAAAAAAACAAGGAAAAAACAACCCAGCACGATAGCACGATAGGAGTCCAGAGTGCTTCCCGCGTGCAGGATCCCGTGTTTTCTCCGTGGGTTTGTGTGATTTTTTTTCCCCCAGAGTCACGTTTTCGCAGCTGCAGGCGCTTCGGTTCCCACAGCTCGCTGCACCTCGGGGGGACACGCAGCATCCTCCACAGCTCCAGGTGGGAGGGAAACGCAGTGAAATAGGCGAAAATAAATAGAAAAAAAGTCCGAGCGTTGAATAATTTAGGGAAAAAAAAAAAAAAAAAGAATGGAATAGAAAACAAGTCGGCCAGGCTCAGCGCTGCCTCCCGACATCCTCGGCATGGGAGCCGCTCCGTGCCGACCTTCGAGCCCCACTCGCTGCTGCTCCGTCGTTTCGGGTCCATTTTTAGCCATTTTTGTATTTCCCCGCTCCGGCCGCGCCGCCGATCCCGCCATGGCGCGGGTTATTTACAGCGCTGTTTTCCTCCTCCTCTCCACGGGAACCGCCGTCCCCGCGCACTCCTCCCCCCCTTTCCCACGTCTTTCCCCTCGTTTTTCCCCACACCGCGGGTCGGGTCGGGCCGGACGGGGCCCCGTCGCCGCTCCCCACTCACCGCTTGAAGTGCTCGATGATCTTCTCCTCGCGCACGTTCTCCGGCAGGTTGCCCACCCAGAGGTGCCTGGTTTCCCGGACCATGCTGCGCGGCGCGGGGCGAGCCCGCCGCCCGTGCCCCGGCTCCCGGCCGCCGCCTGCCCCCGCGCCGCGCCGCCGGCCGCCGCTCGCCGCCCGCCGCCGCCTCCGCCTCGCCCTCCGCCCCTTCCGCCGCGGGGCCCGGCCGCCCTCAGCGCCACCGGCCGCCGGACCGCACCATCCCCGCCGGGGGGGCCCCCTGCCCGCCGGGCCGGCTGCCGGGCGCCGGGCTCGCTCTCCGCCGCGGCTGCGCTCCCTCGCCGGCTCCCCCCGCCGCGCCGCCCGCTCGCTCGCTCCCGCTGCCTCCTCCTGCTCCTCCTCCGGCAGCGGCAGCGCGGCGCCCCCGCCGCCGCCTCCTCCTCCTTTCCCCCCCGCGCTCCCGCTGCTCCGCCGGCCCGGCCGCGCTCGCTCGCTCGCTCGCCCCCCCTCCCCTTCCCTTTTCCCTTCCCTTGCCCGCGCCTCGCGCAGCGCCACACGGGGGCCCCCGCGCAGGCGCACTGCGCCCCAGGGCGCGCGCCGCGGGGCCGGCGGGGGGGCGGGGCGAGAGCGCGCAACGCCCCGCGCGGGGAAGGGGGGGAGCGGGAGTGCGCGTGCGCGGAACGGGCGGGGACAGTGGGAGTGTGAGAAACGGGGGGACGAGAGAATTGGGGGGACGAGAGAATTGGGGGAGTGTGGGAAACGGGGGGACGGGAGAATTGGGGTGGGGGAGTGAGAGAATTGGGGGGATGAGACAAGAGAATTGGGGTAGGGGGTGTGGGAAATGGGGTGACGAGATAATTAGGATTGTGAAACAGTGTGACTCAGACACAATAATCTTATTGGGGGGCTGTGAGGATCATTACAGGGGCTTTGAAAATTGTAATGGGGCTGTGAGAGTTGTAACAGGCTCTGCAAGGATTGTATGAGGGCCTGTGATAAATGTATGGGGGCTCTGGGAGTTGTGATGGGGCTGTGAGAAAAGGGGCTGGGGGAGTTGGAACAGGGAGCTGTGAGAGACAGAACAAGTTGCACTGCAAGGGCAAGGTCCTGCGGGCACAGCTCGAAGGGGCTTCATCCAGCCAAGGGGGCCCTGCTGACCCCCAAACCTACAGCTTCCCCTAATCCCATAAGGATTCCAAAATCCTGGGGCACCAGCTACCTTCATCCCCAGGTGAGCACACACCCAGCTGTGGCCACCGGGCAGACAGGTAAAAAATTAATTAAAATTAATTAAGGTGATGGCAGAGAGGGCCCTACAGTGCCCTGGCTCTGGGGTCTAATGGCTCCAAAGGCCAGTGCAGCAGGAGCCACCAGTGGGGCTGCAGGGGGATCCCCAAATCCCCTTGGCTGCTCCACGTGCTCCCCTCCACCGACGCAGGGACAATGTGTCACCCTGGGACACTCCCTCCACCCAGGCAGGGTGTCCTGAGTTGTACTTCCCTCAACAGAAGGGAGACCAGGCTGCCCTGCAAACCACACGGGAGAAACTCCCACTGTGGGAAGGATTCACCTCCCGCTCCCCCACGGGGGCTGGCACAGCTTCTTAATTAACACGGGGTGAAGAAATCACCCATTGCCAATATCACCAGTCTCTAGTTGTCTGACATGTCACACCCCAGCTCTGCAACACACAATTAGACATTTTTTAACCCACAAGATCTTCTTTTCCACCTAAATATGCCACTGCACTGATAAGGCACCTATTTCTATGTCCCAAAATGAAAATTAGATCCCATTGTGAGGTCAGGATAAAACACACACCCACAGCCAGGAGTGTTGGTGTTTAAAGCCTTCACTGCTTTCACCACAGAGCAAACCTGTATTTCAGTATTTTCCATGGCCAAAGTCTCCTGATGACGTTTTGGTATTGATCAAACCAATGTTTTATTTGTCAGAGCTGCCTTTTGCCACCCAGTCCAGCCAGACACCGTAACCTTCCGGCAACAAGTCCACCTTGCTACTGGTCAAAGTCACCGAGCTGTAGTGGCTTAACAAACATGCAAATCTCCTGATTTAATCACATCTCTGACGCACATGGACTCGGTCTGTGGTGGCCCCGAGCCTTATCCCTGACTCCAGTGGCTGCAAGCTCATCCTTTGGCTGCCCCGTGCCTCAGTTTCCCCAGTGACGATGGGCTCCGCCAAACTGGGATCTACTGATTAATTAAAAACCCCAACAACTCCTTGCACGCAAACCATCTATTATTCAAAATGTGTGATGGAGCCACGTGCACAAATGTGCTGCCAACACACTCCAGTGGCGCTTCCAGTGTGGAACTGGGCTCAGCTTTCCATTTTTTTACCTGATGGGAAGCCCAAGGAGCAGTTTGTACCTGTCTCTACCTTTAAGGGGCTCTCCATTTCAGAGAGGAAAAACCCAAACCAAAACCACCAAAAAATCAAACAGCTTTTCCATGACAAATTCTCCCTCTCTATGGAGTGCACTTGCTGCAGCTGCAATCCCAATTGTTCTTTCTCCCTGCTGGGGTGGCATCTCCAAGGGACATGAGGAAACCACACCACCTCCCAGGTGCTTCCAGGGAATCTCACACGGAGTCACTGCTGTCACCCGGCCATCTCACAGGACACACAGGGGCTGGGAGCTGTCACAAACAAAGCCATCGACTCTGTTGACAGGAGAGGGTTGAGACGAGTGCCAGGAGGGTTCCATTTACACAACAGCCAGCTGGAAGAGCAGCACAAAGCTCGGCTGGTGACACAAAACAAAGCTCTGGACCATGGTGATACTCTTCAAATGCTTTGCAGGGAAGCTGTTCCTAGTTGCAACCACACCAGCGATGCTGCTGTAACCAGATCCCCCCAGCTCAGTCGAAGATTTTAAAGAACACAGACCCAGGCTAGAGAGCAGAGCAGGTACAACCCTCCCCTCAGCAGGCCAGAGGGGCTGTGACAAAAGACCAACACCATCCTTGTGTCTGCAGAACAGACACACATCTGTGCCAGCCCAGTGTCCTCCATGAGCGACAGCGTGAGGAGCACCCAGGGGTGAGGCACGGCTGCACTGCCCTGTGTGCTGCCCTTCCCAGGGGCCAAACAGCTCAGGACAAGGGGAGCTGAGCTGTTCTCCATGACCCTCGGCCTTTGGGATACACACTGCAAGGAACAATTTAAATTACTCCTGGGAGGGTGTAGCTGAGAGCCCGGCTATCTCTGGACAACTCAGCCACCCCCACAGTTAAAACATTTGGATGTTTCTTATCAGTACTTGGAGAGGATTAAAGTGCCAGGCCATTTATTAGTGAGGGAGCAGGTTATAAACCCATCTCAGCTTGAACACCACGTTCATGTCAGGAAAAGCAAGGCAAGAACAGGACAGATCAAAAGAGAACCATTAAAGGCGTGAGAAAATGGGGCTGCCATATAAGGAGCTAATAAAGTTAGCAGCTCTCCAGTTTGAAGGGGAAAAAAAAAGGCAGGAGAAGCGGAAAACATCCTTGGGGTCCACACAGCAGCCTCTCTTTGAGGAGGAAAAACCAATAAATAGAAGTGGGCAGACACAATGCTTCAAAAGGCAGGTTTATCCATTTTGAACACGGCGCCTTTCCCGAGCAGCGGAGCTGCTGCGCATCGCTGAGGCTGCTCAGCAAACGTTTCAAAAAGCAAAGATCAGATACTGCACAGGGACAGCAACCAGGACTCTGTTGGCTCAGACCGTAACTTCCTACCCTCAGGTCTGGCTCAGCAACATCTCTGTGTGCTGTGCTGGGAAAGGGGGACATTACACCTCTCCCCGGCTGCATCGGCTGGGATTCAGGGGGATCTGAGCAGGAACATGAGGGTTCTCCCCACCACCAGTGCACAGCAAGTTTCTTTGCTTTCTGTAAAAAAGCAGGAGGTTTCCCAGCAAAGAGCCCCAAGAAACACTCAGAGTGTTCCTTTGTTTGAGCCAGCCAGCTCCAGCCACCATCTTGTCAGGATAAAATGTATTTACAGGTCTTCCTTGCTCATTGATAGTATTTATTAAAAGAACACTATGACAGCTAAATATCAAATTCCCAGCTAGGCTTTTATGTCCTTTTTAAACCAGCCTGAATTACTGGCCTAATTTTATAGCTTACCCACTCTGCTTTATGCTCGTTTTCTCCAAGAAAGAATTGGTGCTGTTTGATATTTAGGCCCATTTGTTGCCAAGACAGAGACTATGGGCTTAGGGGCTGAAAACACTTGAAGCACAGAGCCAGGTTCTGGAGACTTAACCAACACAAAGCACAAGATTTATATTAATAAACCTCTTGATTTCAGTTCTTTTTGAGGGTTAGAGCTCCAAATCTTCCTGATGAGATGACTTTGGGCAGAAAACTCCCTTCATGTTTTTGGAAATGCAACATGTAGTAACTTATTTTCTGACGCTCTTCCCTGTGGTGTTCTTATCCACGGTGCCAGGGACAGGAGCTGCCACAAAATGCCACCATTTTAGCCAGTGGTTTAACACAGCCACATCCCACAGCCCAGGACACAGGGGCCCCTGGACTTCAGTTGACATTGAACCCACTTTTATCTCTATATAAAAGCACATTTCCGTTTTTTAAATTCCTTCTACAAAGAACCAGAGGTTTCTTCAGCAGCAGAACTCAGTGTGATGGTTAAGCCACACAATCAAAACCTACGTGCCAACACAGCACTGCAAAAGAGTTTACTCTTGCTTATGGTGTGGTAGAAAGAAATATTAGAAAGAACACCTTTTTTTTTTAGCCTGTTGTTGGGAAAAAAAAATCACAGGAATATCACAGGAATATCACAGTGCCAGCTTCTGCCCTGCTTCCCCCTGCTCTCAAATTCCTGTGCAACCATGTGCCAGAGAGCTGTGTCTGCTCACCTCACAAGGGTTCTCCCCAAACACAGGGCTTTCATCACTAGACAGGACTATGGCCATCCAGGCTGCAAAAGATCACATTTTAAGGGAAAACCAAAGAAAACAAACATAAAAAATACAGTTTTGTGTGATTTGATACCCAAACAGGACAACTGCAAAGGATATCCCCCTAGGACTGGTTAGATCACCAAAGCCTATACTTTGCCATTTTTAACACTTAATTGTTGTATTAAATCTACATCCAGATGTGATTTTTACCTGTGTGCAATGACCAGGAAAAAAAAAAACCTCAGAAATTACACTGAGAATGTTACAGGACAAGACTTTAGCACAAGCCTCACAGTCCAAACCTGCAAGATAGAGGCTGCTTTCCCCACATTTTGCATTGGTTGGAGCACAAAATAAACTCTGAGCCACCACCATCTGAGCTTTGGTTTCATCAAACACCATTTTGATACCACAGCAACATGAGGGTGTTTAAATGAAGAGGAGTGACCCCATGTCTGTGGAGTTACCACTCCTTCACTCCAGAGAAAGCACAAAGAGAAATATTTGTGCATCAACACCTGCTGCGCTCTAAAGCCTCTCCTCCAACACGGCATGGGAGAAGTTCCTCGTCTGCCTTTGGCTTTTATTTTCACCTCTGCAGATCTCACAGTGCAGCTTTTTAACTCCTTGGGCTAAGAGCAAAGCTTGAAAGACTGTGGTTTTCTCCTGAACAGAGGAGGAGCGGAGGTTTGTATCGCTTTTTGGCACTGGAAATTCAGGTTTTGTTTAGCTTGGAAATATCATGGATGTAGCTCGAGTAACTCTCCAGGGTGGTAAAAGTTCAGTGCTCACAAGGCAATTCTCAGTCGTTTATCCTAAACTGCCAAAGGAAAGTAATTTAGAGTCCCACAGGGTGTGCCAGCCTGAAAAATGTGGAATCATCCCAACAGGCAGCTTCTTGCTCCTCCAAACCTCCCTGCCAGCAAAGGCCTATGAAGAGTACAAGGTGTATCTCCAAACCAACACAGCCCTAATGCAGGAATAAAATCCAAATCCCTGTCCACACTGCCTTATTCCAAACAAGGCTTTAGGCTCACTGTTCACACACCTACCACAGGGAGCAGGGTAGGAAACCTGGCCTGGCCACCTCATCCCCACCCTGCACTTAATTTTGGCCAAAAACAAGGATAATGCCCTAGCTGTGCTAGAAATCCCTGCAGCAACCAGTCAGTGAAATAATTTCTCCTAAGGGGCTTCTCCAGGGCCGGGTCAGGCAGCGGCATGCATGGAATCCCGATGTGAGATCCTCATTAAGAGCGGCTAACGACCCCCAGCACTCCCTGTGCGCTAATGACTGCGGGAAGCTGCGCCTCCAAGCCATGTGTGACCGGGCAGAAACCAGCACCAGGTCTCTGGTTATTACCTTTGCAACACAACAAAAGAAAGGACACCCGCTAAGGAAGCGTTTCCCTTCTTCCAGGAGTGAGCACGACTCTGAGGAATGGAGTAACAACCCAGCTGCATCTCACAGGAGCAAGTTCACAGAGAAAAAATATGTAATTCAAGGGGACCCTGATCTTCATCAACACCATTTAAGATGTTCAACACTCCCTCCGACCTCCTCTGCCTTTGCCTGAGCAAAATTAGGAGGAATAGACTATCCCACGTAGGTCTGTGGGCTTGGAGGGAAAGGGGCCCCACAGTTTTGCTCCCTGGAGGCACCAGCTCTCCCCACCCCTTTTGTGTGTATTTTTTTAAACGTGCCACACATCAGCACAATGCTGACAAGGGCTTTGTATGTTTTCTGCCTATGCAGCAGTTCAAGACACACAACTCTGGATTTTTTGAAAGGGAAAGGGGGAGGGAGCTGCCCTTTGCTGTACTGTTTAATTGCACTGCTTGCTCTTCTGCGTGACCACAGGGAAGGGAAAAAGCACCAAGGTTTAAAAACAGAACCATTTTTAGTAGCCAAAAGGGTCAAACTCAGTCTTCTCACACGATAGAGTGGAGCTCAGAATAAAATCTACCAGAGACAAGAAAAAAATTATAAATCACTAGGGTTTCTTCTCTGGAGTTGGATATGACCCCAGAAAACACCTCATCCATCCTCACTTGCTGCTGTTACAGTCTCCACATTTGCACACCTGCCAATGCAGATTCCAACACTGAAAAAAAAAAAAAAGGAGGGAAAGGTCTGGAAAGCTGGACTGTTGGTTTTTCCACCTGCCAGGAGCAGCTCAATGAAGTCCGGGTGGCTGAGCTCCAAGGAGCAGCGAGCAGAGCACGTTAGCAGCCTTCTGGAGTTCCCATCTCACACGCACATGCGTGATTCGGACAGCGCTGGCAAACAGCTTCCTTCAAAAATAAGGATGACTAATCCACAGCAGCGCTGCTTTATTTATTTATTTTAAAGGCCACAAGGCAGAGCTTTTTCCAGAAGCATCAGCCTTTGTGAAGCAGCAAGCAGTGGGAAGGGGAAGCCCTGGGACCCACTGATGCTCTGCAGACAGAAGTAACCACAGGAACATTGTGGGTTTGTGTGGCCCGTGTGTGACACATGCAGACATGGCTGAAGCCTTGTCCCTCATGTTTCTGGCAAGGCCAGATCCCACTGCCTGGGTGACTCCTGGATCCCTGCGTGCTTTGCAGGGATCTGCTGTGGAGCAGGGTTTCATAAACAATACATTGTTTCCCTTGGAAAAATAAACAAACAAACAAAACAGAGGAAAAAAATAAGGCATGAAGCAGCTTTAACCCATAACTGCAGCATCCCCCTGGGTGCTGTTAAAAAAAGGGGTGCAGGGATTTGGGATCAAAGCAGAGCACCTGAATCGCTCGGTGGGCCCAGTCCCCCCAGCAAGGTCACTCTGGCCTGCAGGGACACACATTAGTGCTGGAACCGCAGTGGAGGCAGCGCTGCAGGAGGTCACTTAGGGACTGCAAAAAGGGAATGGATTAAAAAAAAAAAAAAATTAAAGAAAAATCCATCAGCAGATGTTTACTGACATGCAGCAAATCCACAGCTCGGCTCTGGAAAGCTGCGTGGCTGGAGGGAGAAGAGCCCAGTTCCCAGGACGCAGCAAATGCTCTGCATGTACGGATTTAGGTTACAGCTTTTAGCCAGCCCCACACCCCACCCCACCCACCACCCCCACAAAAAAAAACCAAAAAAAAAACCCAAACCAAATTTGTCATCTTTTTAAGCACTCAGAAATTGAGGTTTGCCACCGAGGTGATTTTGGGTGGTGGCACCATTAAATACTTACCCACCTCACAGCCAAGGGCTGCACAATCTGAAATTTGTGAGTGTTTGCAAATGGTTTGGAAAGCTTTCCAAGGAAGGTGCTGTACGATTGTAAATCCTTCCCGTTATTAATAAAAGGGAGCTATTGTTCCAGCTCTAATCAAGGCTTGTCTCCAGCTGGGCAATTTTAAAATGCAATTCAAAACACACAGAGGAAAAAAATAAAAGATCATGAGGAAGCTTCAGGAAAAAAAAAAAAACAAAACAAAAAACAAAACAAAACAACAAAACCAAAACAAAACAGTGAAAGAGAAATGGGAGGGGGGAAGGAAAATAAAAAATAATACTCCTGCTATTTAAAATGAATTCCGAGCAGGAGCATGCTGGGGCGGAGGGGGAATCCCCTCTCCCACCGCCTGGGAAAGGTCACTTATGCCATCGGTGCCATGGCCACGCCGGAGCAGAGCTGCGGCGCTGCCAGCCCTGCCTCATCCATCTCCATCAGCGACAGCTCTGCTTTCCATTTATTTAGAGGGAAAAAACAAAAAAAAAAAACCAAACCCACCAAAAAAAAAAAAAAAAAAAAAAACCCCCAAAAAAAAAAAAAAAAAAAAACAAAAAAAAACCCAGACCCCTCCAAGTTGCAAATACCTCCCAGCGCTCTGTTTTCAAGGCTGGGGAACGGAGCAAGGGGGAGCGGCTTGGAATGAGGCTCCCAGCCAGGGAGAGGTGGCGCATCCTCCGCATCCTCCTCCTCCTCCTGCCCGGCGCTGCGGCAAAGCCGCCGCAGTGGGGGCTCCCCGCCCCCGTGGAAACTTCTGGAACAAGCAGCCAAGCTGGAGAGAGGAGAGAAACCTTTATACCCGCAGAGGGGAGAGGAAAAAAAAAAACCAAACTCGTGTAATAAAAGGGAGAGGATTGCACAAGGCCGGGGAAAAATAAGAGATCTCTGTAAAAGTGAAGCCCCCGAGCGGCTCCGGCAGCCCCGGCTCAGGGGGTGGTGCAGCCGCCTCGGCTCGAAACAAAACGCCCCAACAAAGCGTATTTAAAAAAAAGAGAGAAAGGAAAAAAAATGGTGGTGTTTGTAGCGCGAGATGGTGGGATAAAGGAGCTGATCCCTCCTCCTGGATCTACAGCAAAGCCGGCCATTGCAGTTCCATTTATCCTTTTTTTGTGCCATGAATTGTCTGATCCGGACTATTGGGTTGCATTTGCAGCTTCACTTACTGCGGTTTGGTTCTGTTGTGCTTTTTTCCTTTTTGTTTCTTTTTCATTCTTTGTTTTGGTTTTGGTTTTTTTGTTTTGGTTTTTTTTTTTTTTTTCCTGGGTGTATTTTTTTCCTGTTTTTCATTAAAAAATCATCCTCCCAAATCTCCCAAGGAAAATCTACATCTCTGTGGAACAAATAAAACATTCAGGCATAAACTTCCATCATGGACTGTAAAAAAAGAGATGGGTTGGTTTTTGGTTTTTTTTTCCTTTTTTATTTTTATTTTTGATGGCATTTTTTCTCCTGCTTTTAGGAAACATTGTAGTAGGAAACCAATGGAGGAAAACAAAGGTAACATATATATATATATATAAAAGCAAAGATATATTGGGCCAAAGTTATAGTGATTATATATAATTAAATTATAGTTTTTAGGTGTGTGGGCTTATTTTATATTTTAAATAGTCCCTGGGAAAAGGTCATATGTATATAAAAATATTAAATATATAGCAGTATTTATATATTTATATTTAATAAATATATACAAGTATTTCTGTATCTGTAGAAACAAAAGAGCATCTGTATGGGCCTAAATCTGCAATTCTATGGAAAAAAGCAGTATTTTTAGGTACGTAGCTTTTAAGAATTAAGAGGCAATGTTATAGCCTGTAACAACACTCTGATGCAGGACAAAAGGGTAAGGCAACATTAAAAGAATATTTAAAACAACAAAAAAACCCCAAACCAAACAAAAAAAAAAAAAGGCAAAAAAAAAAAAGCATGGTACCTTGGCTACAGCCTCCAACAACGAGCGTGTGGATGTTACGGGATTTGGGGTTTTTTAATGGTATTACCACGTCTGATCACACCAATATATGATTTTAATTAAGCGAATGGCGGGCGAGCTGTCGTGGGGAGCAGGCGAGCAGCGATGGCTTCTTTCCATACCACTCCGGCTGCGATGATAAATCAATCCTCATGCGTTTGGGACTTTTTTTTTGGTGTTTGGTTGTTTTTTTTTTTTTTTTTTCCTTAAGCACTTTTGGGGATTTTCCATGCCGTGAGGAGACCGGGAGATGGCGGCTTCAATCCCTGCGAAGGAGAAAAGTGGTGGAAAAGCGAAGAATTAGGCATAAAACTACCCACCTTGGGGGTGTGTGTGGTGATGATGAAGGGAGGGGTGGGGGGCATGTGGAAAGCGCAATACAGGGCCAAAACCGCTCAGCTGTGAGGGGAAAAAAATAACATTTTAGGGGTATAATTGGGGGAGCGGGGGCGAGCTGAGGTGAGGGGAGAACCCGGGGGCTCCGCCATGGCTGAATAAAAATGCGCATTTCTGGCCACTTTCACATCCTTTCGCAAAGGCGGCGAGGAGAAAAGGGCAGGAGGGAGGGGGGATAAGAAGAAGGTCAGGTTTCACCCGCAGCGCTTTCGCCGCCCGCCCGGAGGGGATTCCCACAGGATCAGAGCCCTCCGCTGTGCCCACACCGCTCCTCGCCCGTCCTTCCCCCCGCTCTCCGCCCGCCGCCATTTTGTCGCCTCAGAGCCGCTCCCGCGGCCCCGCCGGGCGGCCATTTTGTGAAGCGAGCACGGGGGGGCAGCGCCTGAGGGGGCGTGAGGGGCAGCCCCGGCCGGCGCCGCCTTTTGTCACCCCAAACCCTCCTTTCCCTAATCATTTTATCTTTTTTTTCTTCAGGGGTTTCTCTTTTTCCTCACGAAACACTTCGTGCTTAACTCCCCGTCTAGAGCCCCATCGCTTCAGCAAAAAAACAAGCAAACGATAAAATAAAAAAACAACATAATCAGATGAAGCAATCCAATAAATGAGATTAAAGCATATTCCCCAGCTTGGCTGTGAGGAAAAGTTTAGCAGCATGGAGAATTAATGTCTGTATTATTATACACATATTTATTCCCCTTCCTTCTCCACTTTTTCCCCCAGTGATAAATCCCTGACCTCATAATCTGCCTTGACAAAGGGGATAACCTCTTAGAAAAAGATCCATGTTTTTATTTCAATAAAACACCTCACTCACACTGCTTTACTGGACATTTCATCAAAATAAAGATATAACTTAAACCACTCAAAGCCAAATCTGGGTGAAAATTGGTAATTTTCAGGAAACAGGGCTGCAGGATGCTGTAATCACTGATACGATGAAGAAAATCTGGGATATGAAATAGCAAAATCCTGCTTGCAAGTGTGTGCTCTGCGTCTGTTCATAGAAATAGGGTGGGTTGGGCTTTTTATCCTTTATTTTATAAAGAAGCCAGTATAGCACTCACAGCCTGGTAACGCACTTGCGCACTCGCCTCATCCCTTTCCCCTCATGCTGTCAAAATCAATGTTTTAAAACTACGTTGTGGCAGTGGGTGGTTCAGTTTTGCCAGGAAAACTGGGGATAAATGAGAATATTAGCATACAGCTTTTTTTTTTCTTTCTTTTTTTTTTAATTTAATACATATCTCACCTGTGCTGCATGACCTGAAGAAATCCACGCTTGGGCTGTTCCTTGTATAATCCCTGCTGGTTTTTGCCTCTCCCAGAATCAGCAGGATCAGACCACTTTTCATTTAAGAAATAATTTTTTTTAGGCTGTGTCAAAGGCATGTGTAGAAAATAGGTCTGAATGCTCTGTGGGGAAGAACAACGCTGCAGGGAGCTGGCTGGGATGGCACTGCCATTAACCTGGGATCCAAAGGAAAAAACACCCCAGTTTTCCTGCAGCTCTTTCTATCTTATTTGAGAAAAACCATCTCCAGCACCCAGTCTTGCTCTCAGCACCTTTTCCAGCCCCTTTATCATCCCACTATCCTTGCACCACACTACAAATCTTCCATTTTCCAAAGAAACCTGCAAAAAGGTTGGGGTTTTTTTCCCATGAAGCAACACTTTAACTACTGATTCAAAACCACTACAAGCTGTGCCTGGCAGCTCCTCCTTCAATTTAAAACCTCTTTTTAAAAACCAGGCAGTCCTTTGAGTTGTAAAAAGATAACCTTTAGGCTTTTTTTATGGGACACACGGTTGCATTCCTGGGAGCAAGTTGGCCTCGCAGCAGAAGGAGAGATCAGATGCCTTCGCTGGGAAAGCCCAAGGAAATTTTATCCGCGGGCCGCACCCAGCCTGAAGTGAGGAAATATTTGCATTTGCTGCTCCTTGGAAGGCAGCCAGGTCCTTCCCGCTCTCCTCAGCCTGCCAAGAGGGATTGCAAGAGCTGATTGCAGCAGCCAAGGGAAGGGCTGGAGCCATCCGGAACGCTGCCATCCTTTCTGCCCTTTGCCACTGCCACAGGGACAAGAGGAGGGACTTGGAGTGGGGTTTACACCTGGGTGGTCCAAGGTGGGCCCAGCCCCCAAAATGTTGCTGTTCAAGGCAGGATGTATGGTTGGTTTATTTCGGCAGACCTGGGTGCTTGCAGAAGTGCTTGTCACGGGGTGAGGAGCCCAAGGACAGGCTGAGCCCCTGCAGCCGATCTGGCTTTGCTCGGCAGCCGGACAGGATCCGGCTCCTGCAGGATCTCCTGCATGCGGCTCAGAATTCCTCGAGCTCCTCCCAAGGGAAAACACGGGGCTGTGCTTTTCAGGCACAATGCTCCCCACGCTTCAGCTCGTAGCGCTTCTCCCTTTATCTGGGAAGAAGATGCCTTAAATCAACCTTTTTGTCCTCTTACCTGTGTCCGTGTATCCCTGTCCCTTGTCACCCTCCACTCCTGAAATATAATGTCAAATCTGACCACAACACATCCCCTCACCATGCTGCCAAACTCTCCGGCGGTGCCTTTCCTTTCTCCTTGCTTTCCAGGACCTTCTCCAAGGCTGCCTGTAAATAAAAGCATTTCCCTGCCTGTCTCCAGCCAAAAATTCTGCAGTCCCAGTGCCAACAGCCCATCCTGGAAGGTTCCAAGGGGGAAATACCCAACTCCTTCCCACCATTCCTCTGTGGAAGGGTAGTGCAACTTGGAATAACACATCCAAAACACCACTCAGCATTGCACTTCCATCCTCCCAAAAAACCTTGAGTGGAAAAATATCTGTATTACAAAAAGCAAATAGCTCTTTGCCCTCCAGGCCTTCTTTTTCCTGCTCCCTTTGGCCACTGCCACATCCTTTTACTTTTTTAGCATCATTTTGATGCCAATTTTCCTCACAGTGCAAGAAGCTTTGGAAAGTGAGAGCTGACTTGGAGCACAGGAATTCCTTGTCATGGGACAAGGAGTTCCCACCCAGCCAGACCCAAAGCCACCAACTTACGTGACCAGGACAAACCACAACTTATTTATAAATACCTTTAAAGCAGATTGTCACCTGATTGATGGCCTGGAGATGCTCATTAACAAACACTGAGCAATCAGCTTTGTAGACAGGGAAGAGTCATCAGGAAATAGTTATTGATGCGATTAATTAACCATCATTAACCCCTTCACTCATAAACACAGCACGCGCCGGAGATGCTGTATGTGATCCAGGAGCTGCTGGTCTGGTGGTTGCTTTCTTTGTTTACAGCTCCCATTTTCCATCAGGAAAGCATTAAACATCATCTCACATGCTCTTGCTATTTTCTGCTCTTGATTTGTGGCTTTTTAAACACTTTCGGTTAAAAAGAAAGTTAAAAAGTTTCTCCGCCTGGTTTGCAACGCCCTCGCAAACAAAACCACTAAGCACCGGCAACATCGGTTGTGCAGATGTTGGGCACGCAGCGAAATGGTCTAATTTCTGCTGGTTTGAGGCCTGAACTGAGAGGAGATCAAAAAGCTTCCACTGGCAGAGCGATATAATCTTGGATAATACGCAGAAAGGGGGCTGTTCGTCTTTCCCAGCGTCCCGGCCCTGCGGGATGCTTTTAGCTGGAGTTTTGCTGCCTGATGGAGGAATCTGTGCTCCGGCTGCCCTCTGCCGGCTCCGGGATACATAGTCAGCAAAAAAAAAACCCAAACCACACCAAAACCCCTTTTATCAACACCACAAAACATCGCCAGATCCCATATCCACTCCCAAAAAACAACACTCGGCTCTCTCCCGGGTGACAGCAGCATCTCCCACATCACTACACCCTAAAATCAACTTTTATAGACCTTAGTTATGGACTAACTCTCACCACGCCTAGAAAATCCAAAACCGGCTTTTTTTTCCTTATTTTTAGACTTGGATTTGATAGGTTTGGAATGTAGGGTGGATGAAAGGAATGAGAGTTTTTAAACTTGGGGTTTTATTTAACTGCGAGTAACTAAATCAGTGCCCGCTCTCCACAGAGAGAAACATTTCAGTGAAACCCCAAGGAAGCTTGAGAAGAAAGAAACACCACCCAAGAAAACCAAACTGGCCTTTGGAAAAAGGAGTTTAAAAAAAGAAATAAGGAATAAACCCTCCATTCCTCATTGCTGCTCTGTCAGGGCATTTTATATTTATCATGAGCGCAGAGCTGTGCTGGGACATATCCACAATTCTCCACCCCGCCAACCCACTGGGTCAGGGTCCTGGGGACATTTTGGTGATGAAAACCCAGTTCTGCAGTAATTTGGGGGTGCAGCAGGCACCCAGGGTCAGCCATGGGGTGCATCCCACTGGGGGCACCCCCGTTTTGGTGCCTTGCACTGGAAGGGGTTGATGAGCTGCAGGGTCTCAGCAGGACGACTCGTTGCGCCAGTGGATGTGGCAGGACTTGCAGAGGAGGTGGTCGTCCAGGGGGTAGCACCCGTTCTCTGTCAGCTCTGGCGACAGGGGCATCCTGCAGCTCTGGGGGCAAGAGGGGAAAAGGAAGCCACCTTTTAGGGGTCCCTGTGTGTTTTACATCCTCTTTTCCCTGCAAAACCTACCAGCACTCCAAAGAAGTGACAAACTACATCAAAAGCATGCAAAGCTGAAGAAGTTCTCCAAACACATAATCATCATCACCACCACCACCCAATTTATTTATTTTCCCCCTCCCCCATTACACCTGTAAGATAAACTGGGGGCTAAAAACCAGCTGTGGGTGCTGCCATCCCTGTGTCCCTGCTCAGCTAAGTTCAGTGCCACCCCCTTGTCTTTGGGGGCCCCCCCATTCCCCAGGGCCGTACCTCACAGCGGTAACAGCTCTCATGGAAGCTGCGTCCCAGGCACTCGATCTTGTAGGTGTCCTCATCCTCATGGGGGACAATGGGGCGCTCACAGGCGCTGCACACCGCGGCGTATTTCCTGATGGGAGCCAAGGGGTGGCGTGAGCCCTGTGGGGTGACCGGGACGAGCCAAACCCAGCTCCCAGTGCGGGACACCCTCCCCCATGGCCAACCTGTAGTAGTCGGGCACGCAGTACACATCACCCTGCTCATCCACAGCAAAGCTCTCAGTGCCGATAGCCCGGCCACAGGCAGCGCAGGAGAAGCAGCTGGGGTGGAAACCCTTGCCCAGGGCACGGACAATGTGCTCCGTGATCAGCCCCTGGCACTTGGCACATTTCTCCAGCGTGGCCTGGAATTTAGGGAACACATGCTGTGAGACAGCAGCCCACGCCCCGAGGGATGTTTCGAGGGTGCCGGTTTTCCGCGAAGGAGGATGGGTACCTGGAAGCAGGTGTCACATGTGGGGCACCCGTCTCTCTGGAAGTAGCGCTGCCCAGCCAGGAGTCGGCGGCACGTGCGGCAGGTGAAGCAGGCAGGGTGGTACTGCTTCCGCATCGCCTCCACCGTCGGCTCCCGGGGCCCCAGCGCTTTGTGGCAGAAGGCACAGATGTCTGCAAGAAGCAGGGAGAGTGGCTGGGAGCTGTGTGCCTCAGTTTCCCTAAGTGGGGATGAGCCCATGCACAGCTGGGTCTCCCTTACCTCTGGAGCTGTCCCTCCCCGGGTCCCCATTCACATCCTGCCACTGCTGCTTGCCTGCTTGCTCCTGGGAAAATGTGGGTGGCTTCAATTCAGCAGGGAAGGTGGAAGGGGCCTGGCAAGCGGGGAAGGGCAAAGCCATGTTAGTTATACCCTGCAGGTGGGGAAACTGAGGCACTGGGGGGACTGCACTCTGTTATCCTCACCTGGAGGGTGGTGGGTGCTGCAAGGTCCAGTTGCTGCAGTGCCAGACCCAGCGGCTCCATGGACAAAGGCTGGGGCACTTCAGAGAGGGGCAGGACTGGTGGGGATGCAGGTACAGGGGCCACCGTGTGGGTTTCTGCAGCAACAGACAGATGTGGGGGTTTAGGGGATCAATAATGTCCAGTAACACCCCATCACAATAATGCCCTGTCACAATAACACCCCAACAGCTTCACAGCAGCGCTCGCTGACCTGCCCCAAAAGCAAACGCCATCGAAGCAGGAGGGGACAAACAGCCCCGATAAGCACCCGGCAATGGAGAGCAAACAGAGCCCGTCCCCAGGAGCCGGATCCATGCTGGGATGTGTGCAAGGATTTGGGAATAGCCCCCCATAAAATACCCCCACACCCCCTTCCGCATGCACAACCTTCAGCAAAGCATCTCCACAGCCTCCTCAGCCCCATCACCATCCTTCCACACCGCTCCAGCCCCCCATGGATGCCCCTCACCTCCGCTGGGTAACTGGGGGGGTGACAGCAGGATCTGGGGCTGGTGGGTGCCAGGGACCCCGGCACCCCCTGGCTGTGGCTGTCGCTGGGTGTTCTCCTTGGTGGCCACGTCCCTCCGTGGTGGCACGAGGGTGATGAAGATGGATGAAGCGATTCTTTTCTCTGCTTTCCCTGGCAACATCGCTGAAGCCATGGAAGGGCCGGATGAGGGATTGATTCTAGGGAAAATAAGAAAGAAAGAGAGTAAAACTCGCAGGCACACTGGCAGCTCCTGCAGCCGTGCTGCCCTTCAGCATCAACTCGCTCCCTCCTCCCGGAAAGGGAGAAGGAACCAGTGTCCCCTCCCACGTCACAGCAATAAATGGTCTCATGCCTGGGAGGACACAGGGTACAGAGTCCTGGCGAGGCAGCAGCTGATAGCGTCCATTTTCACACCTCTGTGGCCAAATCCCACCTTTTCATAAGTATTTGCATCCCCTGTATTTCCTCTTATTGCTCCCACCCACCTGGGACTAAATTCCCCATGGGCAGCAGGAAGTACCCACCTTTCCTTTTAAAACACAGAGCTGCTATAGGATTTTGCTTTTGCAACCCCTTTATTGAAATCTTTCTACATCCCCACTCCCTTTCTCCTTACCCCCAATTCCCTGCCAATCAATTCCAGCTCTGCACATCCCCCCTTTCATTTTTCCAGGTGGGAAAACTGAGGCGTGGTGCTGTGAATTACCACGTCCCTGACACTGACATGTCCCCTGAGCAGCCCCCGGCAGCCCAGGCAGGATGCACCCGACCCCGAGAAACCCTGCTCAGGAAGGAAAAGGGCTGTTTATCCAACTTCCCAAGGGGAAAAGCAGCTGGGGCGAAGCTTCCCCTTCCCAAATGGAGTAGATTGCGGGGAGGAACCCTGAGGCTTTAGTCAGGGTGCTGTGTTGGTGAAGCAGAATTCATCCCTGAGGTGAATCAGCAGCTTGAAAAATACCTGTGTGATGAGTTCCCAGTCTCATGCGGCTCTGCTCCCCCAAAATCCCACTCACGGGGGTCAGCACATTCTTTGTGGGGCAGACAGACTCCCCGAGGTGGGCGAAAAGCTTCGCGATGTTCCTGCCGGTGACTTCAGCCTCTGACTCAAGCAGGGAAGGGATTAAAGAGGAAAAAGAACCCGGAGCACTTGGCTCCCTCTTTCCCTCCCTCCCCGCCGGCTACCGGCGCTACCGGCCTTGCCCAGCTCCTCACCCGCCGGAGCCACCGCTTTTCCTCCTCCCCAGCAGAGCTGCGGAAAACTGGGGGGAAAAGAAAAGAACAACCATTAAAAAAAAAAAAAAAGAAAGAAAAGAAAAGAAAAAAGAAAAAAACAACCTAAAAAAGAAAAAAAAATATTCTCCGGGGTTAATGGGAACCATGTGCTCATCGCATTCCTCTTTGTGCCGGGGCTGACGGGATCCCGGCGGCCCCGTGGTGGCACCCCCAGAGCCCCCCGGCCCAGGGCCATCGGGGTGGCCGAGGCTCGAGGGGGGCATTAATGGGGGTCCCCCTTCCCCATGCAGCTCCATCCTGGTTTGGGGTGGCAGAGGCCACACTGGAAAGGAACCCCCCTGGTTTCCCTGAAATCTCCTGGGGTGGAAACTCAGGTGGGATTGAGGGAACAGGGCCACTTATGGGGTATCCCCACAAGCCCCAAAACTGGGATGGGATACAGCCCTCTAGAGCTGCACCTCAACTCTGCCCCCTGCCCCAGGGACCTCTCAGAGGGTGCTCTGAGGATGCCCAAGGAAAAAGGGATGGGATGGGGGTACACAACGCTTGGTGTCCCACCCCGAGTGGTCCCACTGTCCTCTTGTCCCTCACCTAGGGGTGGCCTTGCCGCCCCCCCGGCATCCCCTGTGTCCCACCGTGCAGCCCACAGCTCCCTGTGCCCTACCTGGCAGTGCCCTGTCCCCTGTGGAGCGGCGGCCCCACCGTGTCCCCTGTCTGGGAGCCCCCATCCCCTCCCTGGGAGAGTCCCCAGTCCCCTCCTTGGGGGTGGCTCTTGGCCTCCCTGTCTCATCCCAGGATGAGTGCGGTGCTTTTCCCATCACATGGGGGATCCTGTGTCCCATAGTGGGGTGTCCCCTGTCCCCTCCTGGGGGAGGGATCCCAATCCCACACCTGGGGCGGTCCCTACCTGAGGGTGGCTCCTGTCCCCTACCTGGGGGGTTCGTACCTTGCGGGCGAGGTTCTCTGCCGGGGGGAGCGGTGTCGCCTGCCCGGAGGTGGCCCTGCAGCCTCTCGGGGGGTGACCCTGTCCCCGTCCCTGTCCCCTACCTGGGGAGCCGCTGCGGGTCCCTCCGTGCGCTCCGCGGGCGCGGCGGGGGCAGCGGGAAGGCAGAGCCGCCCGGCATCACCGCCCCTTCCTCCCTCCTCCTCCTCCTCTTCCACCTCTCTTCCTCCTCCCCCCTGCCTGCCCCACAGCCCCGGGCGGAGGAAGAGGGGGGCATGTCCTTAGGGTGCCCCATTCACCCCCCGACGGCCCCGCGCTCCCCAAAGTGCTTCACGGGTGCTCCATATGCTCTGGGATTGCCCCCTCCCAGGTTTTCCCATGGAGCCCCCGAGAGCCCCCCACAGCCTCAGGGCACCCAACCCCAAGGGGTGCCCCGGGAGCCCCCCATACACCCCCGGGGTGCCCGTGTACCCCAATACAGCTGAAATAGCTCCATATACCCCCAGGATAACCCCTCTCCTCCAATACAGCCCCAGTTACCCCCATTCAGCTCCATGCCCAAAATGCCCCATACTTCTTCTGTGCACCCCCAGGACACCCATGTGCCCCCCTGGAGCCCCGGCATGCCCCATAAACCCCTACAGAGCCCTCAGTGCTCTGAACACCCCCAGACCCCTCCTGCTCCCTCCTGCATTGGAGGTCCATGCCCAGGCAGCCAGAACCCCCCTCCCCAAAGTGCACCCCACCTTCACAGGGCCTGTTGTCCCCTGGCACAGCACAGCGGGCTGCAGGCAGGGGGAAACTGAAGCACAGCCAGAGGGTCACCCCACTCCGTGCCTCAGTTTCCCTTCCCAAGGAGGAATTCTACCCACCTCCCTCAAAAGTCTGCACCGCCACCATCCCATGTGCCTTTCCAGCACAATGGGACCCCAGCTTGCTCTGCCCATGGATTTTGCTGGAAAAAACCACCTTTATTTTCTGAGATTTATAACCCCTGGAGGCCCCTCACAGTGTGGCCCAGCTGCCAGCAACGACGGGACATCCATCAGCAGCCTGCAATCCCACTGGGACCAGAGGACAAACCCCAGCAGTGCTGCAACCTCGCAGAGTCCCCCCAAAAAGCAGGGGCAACACAAGCCTTCCCCCGACCTCCTCCATCCCACGGGATGGCGTTGGACACTGTCCAGGAGCCCTTTTTGGGGTTGGACGCCTTCCAGGAGCCCTTTTTGGGGTTGGACGCCGTCCAGGAGCCCTTTTTTCCTTAGTCCCCACGGGGGATCTGTGGTGGGGGATTCTGGGGTGCCCAGCGACGCCACCCTGAGTTTCTGCTGTCCGGTTCCACCCCGCGGCTCATCGGGACGTCTCCCCCGATCCGGATCCTGCCAGACGATCCAGGCGAGGCTGCTGGGCAAAATCCTGTGCGGGACGGGAGAGAGGAGCCCAAAGGCCTCTCAGGGTGGCCCCGGGGCTGCCCCCAGCCCTCACCCCGCGTGGCACGGGGGTGTCCCCAGCCCTCACCCCGCGTGGCACGGGGGTGTCCCCCTCTCACCTGCCTGCAGCAGGACTCCAGCAGCACTCCGGAGTGCAGCAGGCACCAGAGCTCCCCCAGCAGCGACACGAAGACGTGCAGGATGTCGGTCCATCGGCCCACGGTGAGGAGGAGGATGAAGAGGCCGCCCATCCGCATCACCACGGTCCGGAACGCCGCCCCCCTGCCCGTGCTGTGCCGGGACTCCTCTGCGAGGACACAGCATTGGGGGACACTGGGACCCCCGCAGCCCCAGCACGGGGACACCAAGCATGCGGTGGCTTCACGTATAGTCCATGTAGCCCCCATACACCCCCAGTACATCCCATGTACCCCCTATACAGACCCACAAGCACCCCAGGTACCCCCAGGACATCCCATGTACCCTCTGTGTACACCTGGGATATACATACACACCCCCTACAGACCCCCAGGACACCCCATATGGCCCATATACACCCCCAGAATGTACCATATACCCCCTACAGACACCCAGGACATCCCATATACCCCTATATATCCCCAGAATGTACCATATAGCCCCTTACAGACCCCCCAGGACACCCCACATACCCCTATACACCCCCAGAATGTACCACATATACCACCTGTACAGCCTCAGGACACCCCTGCACACCCCATATACTCTGCATACACCCCCAGGACCCCCCCATCTGCCCCTATACAGCCCCAGGTGGCCCTGAGTGGCCCCCCACACCCTGAGTACATCCCACACACCCCCCATTGCACTCCCAACACACCGCACACGCCCCCCAGAGCCCCCCGAGCTGGGGCATCCCCACCCACCCTGCATGTAGACGACCAGCAGGGTGTAGCAGATGCTCAGCGGGGTCCAGAAGCGCACGGCCTCGCCCGTGGAGAGGAAATCGCGGTTGATGAGCTCCACGGCGGCCAGGTCGGCCACGGCGAAGGTGACGGCCAGGGCGTTGCGCAGCAGGCGCGGGATGCCGTGCCCCGCGGCCAGCAGCAGGATGCAGACGCCGCAGTAGCGCTGCCGGCTGTGCAGCTCGTACAGGGCGCAGACGTGGCGGGCCAGGCGCCGGGCGTGCAGCGCCAGCAGCCCCGCCAGCCCCGCCGCCAGCGCCAGGTTCCAGCTGCGGTGCGGAGCCCCCTCCAGCAGGAAGCTGAGGCCGCAGGACACCCCGCAACCCAGAGAGTACTGGCACAGCAGGTAGAGCTGGCTGCTGTGGGCGCCCTGCAGAGCAGAGAGGGGGGTCATGGAATCATGGAATGGGTGAGGCTGGAAAAGACCTCCAAGATAAAGAGCCCAACCGTTCCCCCAGCACTGCCGAGTTCACCTCTAATCGTGTCCCCAAGTGCCTCATCCAAACACTTGTTGAACCCTTCCCAGGCCATGACTCCAGCACTGCCCTAGGTAGCCTATGCCAGTGCCTGAGCACCCTTCCCATGAAGGATTTTTCCCAATATCCAATCTAAACCTTCCCTGGCTCAGCCTGAAACCGTTCCCTCTCCTCCTGTCCCTGTTTCTTGGGAGCAGAGCCCGACGCCCTCAGCTGTCCCCTCCTGTCGGGGAGTTGTGCAGAGCCAAAAGGGCCCCCTGAGCCTCCTTTTCTCCAGGCTGAGCCCTTTTCTCAGCTCCTCAGCCCCTCCTGGTGCTCCAGCCCCTTTCCCCAGCTCTGTTTCCATCTCTGGATACGCTCCAGCCCCTCAGTTCCTCGCCATGGAGGTCCCAGAACTGGAGGTGTCCCAGCAGTGCCAGCACAGGGGACAGGCACTGCCCTGGGGACCAGCCAGGGGCCATTGGCCTCTTGCCCACCTGGGGACACCCGGCTGAGGTGCAGAGGGACCCATGGCCCCCTGCACCCACAGCCCCTCCACCCCCCGTGGGTGCTGAACCAGCCCCCAGTTTCCAGCTCTATCCACACCGTACCCCACGGTGCCTCAGTTTCCCCCATGCTGTCTCACCTTGAGGGAGAGGATGGTGGAGACGGCGCGCAGGGAGAACTCCAGCACCACCAGGGCAGCCACACGGGAGCCCACCAGGGCCAGGACAGCCGTCAGCACCAGCACCTGCAGCGGCTCCAGCAGCGGCCGCCGCGCCGCCATCGCCTCCTTCTCCGCCTGCCTCTCGGGGTTACTGGGGACAGCAGGGGGGACACTGGGACCCCCGCAGCCCCAGCACGGGGACACCAAGCATGCGGTGGCTTCATGTATATGTAGCCCCTGTACACCCCCAGTACATCCCATGTACCCCCAATACAGACCCAGAGCACCCAGGTACCCCCAGGACATTCCATGTACACCTCAGTACCCTCTGTGTACACCCGGGATATATACACACACCCCCTACAGACCCCCAGGACACCCCACATACCCCTGTTCACCCTCAGAATGTACCATATACCCCGTTACAGACACCCAGGACACCCCATATGGGCCCCATACGCCAAAATGGGGTGACAAGCCTTAGTGACATCTCCCTCTGTGCTGCGCAGCAGAGGCTGCAGTCCCTGCCCTGCACCCCTCAGTGCCAAGAGCCACGGCCCAACAGCAGATCCCAAAATCAGATCCCCAAAAACAACCTTCCCCCCCCAGAGGGGACAAAGGGCTGGCGCTTACTTTGCACACTGGATGTAGAGATAAACCTTCAGGAGGCTGCAGAGCACCGAGACGGCGCAGGCACCCACCAGCCCTGCGGGGAAAGGCAGCAGTGGGTCACTGGTGTCCCTGGGCTGTCCCCAGGCCACGCTCGGGGATCTCACCTTGCAGGAGCGCATCCAGCAGTGCCCAGCCCCACGCCAGCCCGGGCAGCGCCGGGAGCCAGGACCCCAGGGAAAACATTTTCTATGGAGAGGAGCCACAGCAGAGCCAGGCCCCGGCTCCAAGGTCCGCGGGGTGGAGGCGGGGAGTGGCTCCTCCCGGCTGGTAAATCATTACTGGGGCAAGCCAGGGCAGCTGGAGCTCCGGCCAGACGGGATGAGCTCCAGCTGCCCCGTGGAGGTGAAAATTAGGAGAAGAGGGATGTGATGCACATGGAGGGGCTCAAGGACAACCAGCACCTGTAACCTCCCCTCACGCCGGCACTGCCATTCTCCTCTCCACCCTGAGGCATCGCAGCATTTCAGGTCCCGCCCCCCCCCCCCCCATCTGTACCACCCCAAAGACCCCAAGACAACACCAAAAATAGAAAAACCTCTTTATTAACATCGGTGGTGGTGGCAGGAGTCTGTCCTACAGCCCTGGGGGCTGCTAGTGCTGAACCATGTTCCTGAGCTTGTCCCAAAAGAAGAGGCTGAGGACGGTGTGGGGGCCGAGGCGGAGGTAGACGGCGCCGATGCCCTTGTACAAGCCCAGCAGCCCCTCTTTGCTGGAGATTTGCAGGATACAATCCAAAAAACCTCGGTAGAGCTTGCCCTGGGGAGAGAGGAGCCAGCTCTGCCCCCCTGCCGGATGGGAAAAGCCGCGTGTGCCCCGTGCCGTATCCGGGATGGCCTTACCGTGCCGTCGGCGTCCACCGGCTGGTTGTAGAGACGCGTGCTGATCACGTCAAAAGGTGTCATTGTCACAGCCACAGCCACACCACTCACCATGCCCCCCGCCAGCACCGCCGCCCAGCTGCCCTTCCTGAACCACTGCGGGAAGCGCCGGCATCAGCTCTTCCCAACAATGAGAGGGAGCACGGGGGCCGCTGGCGGCCGGATCCGCACACGTCCCGCTCACCTGGCGCTCGCAGACCCAGTCCTTGGCCGAGGCGAAGGTGGCGAGCTGCACGGCCGAGCCCACGGCCACGCGGGGCACGGCGCCCGTCACGCCCCGCCACAGCCCCACCACCCCGTGCTGCTGGTAGATGCTCTTGAAAGCGCCGGAGATGCTCTGGGGAAGAGAGGAAATTGGGGAAAACGGGAATGGTGCATCCCACCTGGCAAAATATCCCACCCCACAGGAAGCCACTATTGGCTTTGGAGAGATCTCAGGGGGTCTGGGTTCTCCGGATTCGGTATCGCAGCCCCACGTGCCTGTCACACCCCCTCTGTTCTCGCACTGTTATTTTTAGCATCATTACAGGGCCAAGCAGCCAAACAACAGCTTTAAATTCCTGCTGACCAAAATAGCACGGTCCCCGCTGGGGCCCGGAGCGTGCACGGACAAGGTGCCACCGAACCCTCTGTGTCCCCCCACCCCAACCCTGTCCCCACTCACCTCATGGTTGTGCTGGTGGCCCACGGCCATGGCCGAGAGTGTCTGGGCTTGGAGGTGGGTCTTGACCTTGGGGGGGACAATGCCAGGTGACAAACCCCTCCAATGGCCCCGCTGGGACCGGCTGTGGTCCCCTCATTTTCTTGGCAGATTTTGAGGGGAAGTTTCAGCCCCTCAGACAGACGTGGGGGACACAGCTGAGTAGCTAAGTGGTAACTCCAGACTTTGAATCCCATTCCTTTTACCCCTCTCTCCCAGGGCAAAGGGACCCTGCAAACACCCACTGCTGGAGCTCTGCAGCCCCAAAAAACTGCGTAAACCCTCTAAAATGGGGGGGGGGGGGAACCCCCACAATTTCTTTTGGGGTCATTTCCTTAGGAGGGAGTTATCTGCTGGTTTCCTGAGGGGGATTTGGGGGACAAAGCAAGGGGAGAGCATGCACAGCGCAGCCCCACATTTTGGGGTGGGGGGGGATGAAGCGAAGCGGGGGAAGAGAGAATGCACCAAGCCAGTGTTTATAGGATGCAGCCAAGATGCCGAACGTTTTGGGGAGGTCCCCAAAACACCCCCCTCCACACCCCACGGCCTTTGGGACGGAGCAGCACTCACCAGGTACGCGGGGCTGCCCACGATGGCTCCCACCGCCCCGGCCACGGCCCCGGCGGCCACGGTCCCGCCGGGATACCCGGTCCAGCCGGCGTCCTCGGCGTGGGAATAGCAGTAGAAGCGGACGCCGTTCATGAGCCCCTGGTAGAGCAGCCCGGCCGCCAGCCCCTTCTGCAGCCCCCGCAGCCCGTCCGCCCGGCACACGGCCACGGCCGCCCGCAGCACCCCGCGGTAGGGCCGGGGGTACGTGCCCGGGGGCTGCAGCTCGCCCTGCAGCTGCAGCCGCGTCTTCACCACCTCCAGCGGGTTGGTGAGGAAGCAGGCCAGGCAGCCGGCCGTGGCCCCCAGCACCAGGTCGGTGGCCGGGGGCACCCCCCCGGCCGGGGGGGGGCTGTTTTGGGGGGGGTACTGGAATTCCTGCAGGGAATCGGGAGGGCGGGGGGCGAGGGTCCCCGCCGCCATCCGGCACCTGCCCGCGGGGGTGGCCCCAGGCTCCACCTCCCCGAACAACCGCAGGGAAAAAAATCCAGGGGGAGCGAGAGCGAGCGAGCGCCGCCTCCTGCAAACCAACCCCCCCAATCCAGCCCCCAATTTGGGGAAGGGATGTGGGGCAAAGGTCGGGCTGGGGGTGCGTGTCCGGCCCCCCTCGACACCGGCGCGCCCCCGGCAGCCGCGTCCAGCCGGGCCCGGTCTCACGTGATGGTGCTGCCCCGGCGCAAATAGGGAAAAGCAGGCAAAAAAAAGGGCGGTAACATTGAAATAGAAACGGAGGGAGAGGAGTTTTGGGGGCGCACGCAGTCACACCCCCGCCCCAGCCAGCCTGGGGAGGAGGATGAGGACTGGAAAACTCGCTGCGCTTGTGGCCGCGGCGCGGGGGGCCTTGCAGAGGGTCTCACCCGCCTCTCCCGGGAAGAAACTGGAGCTTCCCGCGGAAAAACGCTGCGGGGCGTGGGGATGTCGGTGTCCCGCCCCCCGCCGTGGATTCCTAATTTTGGGCTGCGCAGGGACCCCCTGGTACCCCCATGGCCGAGGCACTGCGGTGGTTACTGAGGGGCAGGAGGTGCGAACCCCCCCGTATCCCAGACCCCTCCCCTGCCAGCGGCTGTCCCGGTATCCCCCAACACTTTCGTTTCGATGTCAGAAGTCAAGGAGGGTTTACGGGGACAGTGGGTGATGCTGGGGGCTGGCCCCATGGACGTTTCTTTCTCTTCTAGACTGGACTAGATCTCCTGGATCCAGGGATAAGCAAGGACAAAGCATGGAGACTCTGTGTGCTGATGGGTAATTCCCAGTTGAAGCCACAAACGTGTCCCACCGCAGGGTAAACACTGTTGAGGAGCTCGAGGTGCACGTCCTCCCCTCTTTTCATCCAAATCTTCCTTCTGCCTGCCCAGAGCCGTCCCACAGGCTCCAAAGTGACGGCAGGAGGAGCAGCAGCCCCAGTGGCAGAACATGGCGTGGGGCCAAGGCTGAGTTACCAAGGTCTATTTATTTGAGGAGGGGGGAAAGGAAGCAAATGTATGTACATATACATTCAGTCATGTATGTTTCCTCCAGAAAAAGGCCCCGTGAACTTATATTACATGAGAAGGTCTCCGGGTTATTATTATTGTTATTAATATTATTTAAAAGCTGGGGTTGTGCCCCAAAGTGCTCATAGTGGAGCGCAAGTGGCGATGGGTCCTCGCTGGCCTCAGATGCAGTGAGCTGAGGAGATGGGGACGTGTTTGGTGGCAGCCACATGACAATGTCCCTCAGGACACCTGAAGAACATGGGACTCCATCTCTTCTCCCCCAGTGCACCGGCTCAGCATTAAAACCACAAACCGGCTGCTGAGATTTCCTAAAATCATGTTTAAGCCAAATATTTGGCCTTGTTCCTTCTCCCTCAGCCTCAAATCTCCATGACAGGCTGAGTGGTTCAGCGGAGTCCGGAGGCCCCGGGCGAGCCCTCCAGGAGGAGGAGGAGGCGGGGCGGTGCCGACTCCTCCTCCCAACACAGCGGTGATTGTATGAGCAACAAAACATGCACGGTAGCGACTGAGCGTTCCCACCTCGCCCTGACCCTGTTCGAAAATGAACAAGTCCTCAGTCCTGCTCCCCACCAGAACGGGGATGCTCGTCCCAGCCCACCCCGCTCCCACCCTCTCCCTCACTACTACTGGGACATTATTCTGTGAAAGGCAAATTATTTGCCCCGTGGCAGCTGGACAAGGAGGAAGGTGCAGGTGGTGAAGCATCTGGCTGCTCCCCAGACCACGCCGGATGTCCCTGGCTCGGTGGAGAGTGCGGGGTCCATGCTGCAGGCACAGCCCTGGTGGGGACCAAGCGATGGCAGGAGGGTTTGGGGTGCCAGCTGCCCAGATACAGGCCCTGGTCCCCAAAACTGGGCCCTGTGAGCTGTCCTCCCCTGGGCAGGGTTAACACCAGGGGTCCCGCTCGGCCCGGCCCCGGCAGAGGCTGTCGCTGCGCTGCCAGGCACTGTCGATGAGGCTCTGGGCATCCTCACATTTCTTCTTCACAGCAGCATCCAGAATGGCCTTGTGCTGGAGATCGACCTGAAACATGGGTGTGGGGTGGCAGGAGGGGAACAGACAACAGTCACTTCTCCCTCTTGCTGTAAAACCACCTCAAACCCACATGGGCAGGCTGTCTGTATCATGGACATGGGGACAGCGGGGCTGACCCACATTCTTCCCATTCCCCTTGCCAGCACTGGGTGCTCATGGCTTGTCTTGCCAGCCTCTAAATCCCACATCCTCTGATTATATGGAGCCATAGGAGCTCCCTGGCTCTCCTGCCCTTTGTGGGAAATCTGGGTTCACCCTCCAGGGACAAATTCATCCCTCTGCTCTCCCTCAGTAATGAGAGTGTGAGGCAGCCCCACATGCTCACCTGGTAGATGTTCCTCCACGCGACGTTCAGTGCTGACAGGAACCTCTCCAGTTCTGTAGTGCAACTAAAATAAAGGACCCAGGGGGCCAGGAACTCCTTGCTGTCCTGAGCAAACTCCTAAACAGCGAGAGAGAGGCCTGGGGTCAGCACTGGGTGCTCGCCCAGCCCCGGGCCAGCGGGTCCCAGAGCCCTGCCCTCACCAGGATGCAGTACTCCTTGCCAGCCTCCGTGGAGACAGCGGTGACATCGGTCAGCTCCGCGGTGCCCAGCGAGCGGAAGAAGCTGGTCTGGCAGTCCTCGTGGCACGTGAAAGCCTTCTCATCTGTCAGCACCAGGCAGCAGGGAACGCACGGCGTCGGGGCAACGCCCTGGGGGATCACCTGCGTGGGGTGGGGAAGGGGGTAAACCCTGGCACGATGGAGCTCCATCGCCATGGGGTGCCCTGTGGGGAAACCCTCCTGGCTCAGGATAAAGCTGCCTGCTCCATCCTGACAGACATTCCCGCTCCCTTTCCCTGGGCAAAGCACCCACGCTCAGGGCCTGTCCCCAGCTCACCCCTTTGGAGACAGCCTGGCAGAAGTACTGCATCCAGTCTGCCATGTCCTCCTCGTTGTCGGCGCTCAGCTCCAGGGAGGGCCGGTCCGTCAGGATCACCTGGAAGGAGTGGGGCCGGTCGGTGGTGTTGGAACGCCGGCATCCCCCGCACTGCTCGCCGCTGGGAGAGAGGGGGAGGATGGACATGAGCGGGATGGATGGGCCAGCACGAGCCTGAGAACAGCCTCTGACTGCCCTCCCTGGGCAGCACCTCACCCCTGTCCCAACAAACACTCGTTCCTCATCTGTGACATTCCCTGGGATTGCTCCAAGGACCATCTCCAGGCTCTTCACATTGCAGGAGAGCTGGAGGTGAGCACAGTGGGTCTCCCAGCAGGGCTCTTGGAGGGATGCATCACCCTTCAGAGGCCAAGGCCCCTTCCAAGGAAGGAAATGAGGTGGCATGCACCAGAGCCAAAACACATGGGCACCTGCCCCCAGGCAGGAGCAGCCAGGATTCCTGAGGGATTCCTGCTGCATGGACCAGGCCATGATCCAGCCTGGAACCCCTCCTGGACATCCCAAGTAGCTCCTGCTCCCCAGATCCCCATGGAGTTGGGGTTCTGTGTCCTACCAGCCACTCACCCCATGTTGATGGAGAGCAGAGGGGTGACGTCCGTGCGATCGGGGTACTGGTACAAGATCCCATTGCTGTTGTTTGGGAAGATGAGAGAGGAGGGAACTGGAGTCAGCGCAGCTCTGGTATCCCCTGCCTTTGGTCCCACAGCCACCCCTGCCCTGCCCTCCACCCCTGCAGCCCTGTGGGGTCACATTCCTGCTGCTGGGTACCCACAAACTGTGGCTTGAGCCACCAAACCGGTGGCTCGGCTCCTTTAGGTGGCAAGATGAGTCCTCTCTACCTCCCAGGCAGCTCTTGGGCAGCAAACTGCTCCCAGCACCTTCTCCCAAGAGCCCTGTCTGACCCCAGCCCTGCCCCACAGCCCCAGTGCCCACCTGAGCACCACAAAGCAGGGCTTCCACTGCTCCTTGCCCAGGTAGGAGGTGCCTGCCTTGTAGTGCAGGATGCCATCCTTGGTGACAGCGTGTTCTGCAGAGGAGCAGCTGCTGCTGGAGGGCCCCAGATCCATGGGGTCCTCCCAGTGAACGAGGCCGTAGAAACGCACAACCACGCTGCAGGCCTGGAAGAACCAGGAGAAGTCAAGGGAGTCTCCTGTGAGCCTTCATCACCTGCAGGCCTGGTGGTGATATCCAAACTCACCTCACACTTGGACTCCTGTGCCACAAACTTGGCAAGTGCCAGTTTCTCCATGGTGGCATCCGTGAGGATACTGGGATAAGGGGGCTCCCGGCACCCTTTGATCATGGCTGACTTCAAGGAGACCAGGAAGAACCTGAGATGGAGGCAAAGATCTCTGACAAGGCTGGGGCAAACAGCCCCTCATCTCCCCCAGACACCTGGTGCCCAAGGGCTCCCCTTAACCTGGGAGTCTCTGGTCTTCCAGACCAAAGAGTTGCAAAATCAACCTACAGACCAAAGGTGATGGGAGGCTGCAAAGTCTGAACTCCAGAAAGGAGACAGGTGACACTCAGAGGTGGTCACTCATCCCAGCACAGATCCCAGTATGGCTTGATGGTCACCTCCCTGAGGTGGCAGCACACAGAGACCTGGGACATGCCTCGGAGCTCATCCCTACTCATGCCAAGTGACACGGGGCCTGCATTGCCCAGAGTCCCATAGCTCAGACTGAAGGATGGAGTAACTCTTGATCCAGGGAAGATATTTTGGTTTTATCCACGCCTGAAGCATTTCCAGCTGTCAGCTGGGTTCAGCCAGTGGCACCAAACCAGCCCCCAACCCCCTCACGGGTGGCAGGACTGTCATGAAGGGCTGTCTCTGGAGTCTCCCACTGTCCCCAAGTCCAAGAATTCCAGAGTTCTGTGCCCAGTTCCCCACTCACTCGGTGAGAGCCACGTCGGCAGTGTCCAGCAGGAACTGCTTCCTCCGGTTGGTGCACACCAGGGTCACTGTCTGCTGATCCAGCCCAACCTGTGCCACACAGCAATGGTTAGGGAAGCCAGGCATGGGAGGAGGGGCAACACAGCAGGGCTGACTGGGCTTCTGACCCAGGGAGAGGGTCAGTGGTCACTCTGCTGCCCATGCAAAGACACGGGCACCCACAGAGGTGGCACTGGAAGGGGCATCACTGCCAACTCCCCCAGTCTCAAAGGTTCACTGCCCATGGACACAAACACACCCTCACCCCTGGACAGGTGAGAGCTGCCCCCTGGCCTGGCTCACCGAGATGTAATCCAGCTCGTTGTAGGACACAGCCTCCTCCACCATGTACGGCTTCTCCGCTGCCCCTGGCACAGACACAGAGAGCCACGTGAAGGGGGGCACAGCACCCCCTCTCCAGCAGCAGGACCTGCAAACTGAGCCATGGCCCAGGCAGCACAGAGCCACAGGACACATGTCCCAGGGCTCCTGGGGGACAAGTCAATCTGAGCTCCCTGCTGTGAGCACGGGACTCAAGGGAACTGGCAGTGTCCTAATCCATGGACAGGCTGTGGATGGAGCCGCCCTCCCTGCCCCTGAGCCCAGAGGCTGTGGGGATGTGATACCTTTCCGGATCAGGTACACGTAGCAATCTGTCAGCAGGACGTAGATCAGCTGCAGGTTCCCTTCCATGTGTCCCGTGCTCATTCGGATCATCTGCATGGAAAGAAAGGAGCTCTCAGCCCTGGGCTGATGCAGGCACAGAGCTGATCTTCAATTGATGGAGACCCCTTACCCTGAACAACTGCTCCTCATTCTCCCGAAAGACGTGGATCATCAGCAGGAGGAGATGGTTGTTATCCACCCTGCAGAGAGAGATAGCAGAGGATGGACATAGATGTGAGGCTGGCTGAGTCCAGGAAGGGCAATCCCCTTCCTTGTTGAACATATCCATCATTTGGGCACTTGTTAGCTCCCCAGGATCTTATCTTCCTGACCCTTTGTGCCTCCTCTTCATCCTGGAGAAGGATGGGCTTTGCCCCCCAAACCGAGGACGAAGGGAAAGGTGTCAACTTGAGCTCAAGATTGTTTTGAAGATGCTCTCCCTGCTGAGCACACCCATCCTCACCTGAACTCAGAGGGATGGGTCAGCTCCGAGGGGCTGCCCTGCCCTTCCTCCACCCCAGAGTCCTCAGCGCTGCTCGGGGAAGGGCTGGGCTGCTCCTTCTTGGGCTCACAGAGAGCCTGTGGGTCGATGGTTTCTGTCTGGCTAGTTTGAGGTTCAACACTCGCCCTTTCAGACTCCTCTACTGCCCCAACTGCTTCTCCCTCTCTGCTTTCTTCTTCTTCAGGAGCCTCAGGGCTACCAGAAACATGTGGCGGTTGGCCAGGCCCTGGAGGGTCATGGTGGCCACCACCTGGTGCAGCAGCGTTTGGACTCTCGACGGTAAATCGGTAGAAGTCCATGGGGGCTGAAATCCCCTCACTAAAGTCGCCAGAGGACGATCCATCGGGGGTCTCCCCTGGCGTGCCGGTCCGAAAGGGCTGCCCGGGGGGCTCCAGGGCGGCGTTCCAGCCCCCGGGGTCCAGCTGCCCGTTGAGCCTGTCCATGACCTTGCTCAGGGGCTGCCCCACGCTCTCCATGGACGTGTCCTTCATCTCGGGGATGCGCAGGGCCAGCGGGCCAAGGGCAGCGCACTCCCCGTCCCTCGGCGCCTCCTCCCTGTCCGTGTCCCTCGGCGGCTCCTCCCTGTCCCCCTCCCCGTCCCTCGGTGGCTCCTCCCTGTCGCTGAGCCCGTTGACGCCGCTGTCCCCGCTGGCCTCGGGCGCTGCGGGCCCCGGGCTGTTCACCGCCTCCTCAGGCTTCACCTTCTTCTTCTTGCCCGTCTTCTTCTTCTTGGCCAACCTGTGGGAGAGAAGAACGTCACCCACTGTGCCTGCTTAGACTCTGCAATACGCACGGGGCTCCAACAACATTCCTTTGCAATTTTCCCTATTGCAGAGAAATCCTTCTAATCAGGAACATCGCTCAGTGTGCAGCCATGTAGAGCCCCCATCTCTGTGCCAGTTTTCATGAGACAAGCTATGGACACTTTCTCCTACCTATCTCAAAGAGGTGTCACTGCTGACACAGGACCTTGGGCTTTCTTTCAGCTGTAAAGGGATCACAAATGGTTGTGGTGCTGAATTGACATGGGGAAAATCTCTGGTTGAGATCAAGAAGCTGGGAAGGGAGGAGGTTTCTGGAGGTGGCAATGCCGTGTCCCCACCTGCCAGGAGAGGGAGATGCAGGTTGGAGCACACCAGGATGTGCTGTGGAAGTGTTCTGGCACCCACAGCACCCAAACTGCTGCCAGGTCATCCCTGTTTGGGAAGGGAGCCCAGTGCTCCCCTTCCCTGTGTCTCTCATGTGGGATGATGAGTAAAACCCAGCTCCTCTGCCCCAGCACAGCCCTGCTGGGCGGGTTTGGGGAGGCCCCACCACAGGGTGTGAGCAGACAGAGCCTTGAGCTCTTTGTCTGGATTGAGGGCTCTGAGGGATCCCTTGGGGATCTCCCCTGCAGGAGTCAAACACCCAAACCCCAGCCAGGAACTCTGCAGAGGCATCTCCCGTGACAGGTTTGGCCACAGCTCACTGACAAACAGGAGGAGGAACAGGATGGGAGACAAGATCCAAGCCCCAGAGCAGCTGCAAAGCTGCCACCAGCTGGAGAGAGCTCCAAATAAACGCTCATGGGTTACTCTGAGCCCTCTGACTCCCAGTGGCAGGGGAAGGGGGTGATGTGTGTCGCTATAGGACACGAAAGAACATAAGCTCACACTGCTGTTCTCAAGGTGAAGAAAAAAGGGAAGTTTATTTTCTGACTCTAACATTTATAGTTTTTTAAGAGTGCCAGTGGATTGGAGGGTGACAGTGCCACCTCTCCAATGACACTGGACAGACTAACAGTCTATCAACTTTCTCCTCTTCCATAAAGGAATGTAAAACAATGAGTTATTTACAGAAAGTGTGTGAGAAAGTTCGCTACAAGAATGTCAACATCAGAAGGCTTAGAAAATCTTAAAAAACCAGAGTGACAGATGTGGAATCAGCCCAAGGAACCCAGCCCAGCCCCACAGGGCTGAATAAAGGCTGCAGCACAGAGACCATCCTCACTGGGACAGAAGAGGTGCCACATCCCCAACATCTGCCCCTCTCTGAGGCCAGCAGCTGTGTCCCTACCTGATGACCTCCAGCTCCGTGCAGCTCTCGGACTGGTCCGTTCCCTCGGGGGTGGCCTCTGGCCTGTGCACGGGCGTGGTGTCAGCAGAGGATGGCGCCTCGGCCCTGTCCTGGTTGAAGGGGTTGTGGCGCTGCTGCGTGGGGCTCCTCACCGCGGCCCTGCCGCCGTTGGGCTCCGAGCGCGGGCAGCTGAGCGTGTCCGTCAGGTCCCCGTCTGCAGGACAGGGAGGGAGAGAGGATCAGCCCCGGCTCAGGCTCCTGGGCACAGCCAGACGGAGCCAAGCCACGCGCCGGGGGCTCGGGGCACTGTGTGGGCACCGCGCCCCTGGCAGTGCCAGCGGCTCCCGGAGAGGACGGACAGGGAGGCCAGCGTGAGACCCTGCACCCCCTCTGCAGTTCAGAGAATGCCTGCACGCAGCAGCTCAGTCACCCAGGAGCAGCAGCCACGTGGAGAGCAGAGGTGGTGTCTGAGGGAGCTGCTGAGGGGTCCTGGGGCCATTGCTCCTGAGCAAGGTGACAGCGACCATGAGGCTGCTGCTTCTCCCCTAATGTGGCCGTGTGTCACAGACATGTTTTATGAGAAATCCTTTCCTTAGGATTTTTTCTCCTGAGAAGCTGAGAGGCCTCAGAAACAAAATGTAACCAATGGTTATCTGCTGCTGTGGAATGCAACAGGTGCATCTGGCATTGGTCTCATGTGGTTGTTTCTAATTAATGGCCAGTCACAGTCCAGCTGTCCAGACTGTCTTGGTCAGTCACAAGCCTTTGTTATCATTCTTTTTCTATTCTTAGCTAGCCTTCTGATTAAATCCTTTCTTCTATTCTTTTAGTATAGTTTTAATATAATATATATATATCATAAAATAATAAATCAGCCTTCTGAAACATGGAGTCAGCTCCTCGTCTCTTCCCTGGTCCTGGGACCCCTGCGAACACCATCACAGCTGTGGGAAGGTGCCTGCTCAGTTGGAAGGGCAGACACAGAGGCAGCCCATGGAGCAGCAATCCTGACAGAGCTGACTGCTCTCCTCTGCTCACATGAGACACACGTGGGGGCTGGAGTGTGCTGGAGAGGGGACACAGCATTCAGCAGGCAGCACAGACAGGGCAGAGCACAAACAGCTGGGCCCGTGTTAGTCTTCAGAGGGAAAAAGAGCAGAGGAGAAGGGCTGCAGGAGTCATGCTTGGACTATTATTATCTGTTACCCATCCAAAATCATGGTTAAAGGAAAGTTATCCATGCCCTTCTCTTCTCCAGCACCATTCCTGGTCCAGTGGAAGGTGTCCCTGCCCATGACAAGGGACTGGAATGAGATGATCTTTAAGGTCCCTTCCAACCCAAACCATTCCATGATTCTGATTCCTTTGCACTGCCAGCTAAAAAGACCCCTTGGGAAGAGAACCACAGCCCTGGAAGACTGATTTTGGGTGTAGGATTTGAGGAGGAAAATGAAACCTCTTGTAAAACTTTAATCCAGGCAGTTTGTGCTGGATGATTCCAAAACTCCACTTTGTTCTCACTGAAAAAGCTGCTCTGGAGCAGGGAGTCAGTGTGAGCTCTACCAGGGAAATCAATTGGGTTTTATATCCTCAAATCCAGAAGGATCCACCTTTCCCCAGCATCCCTGGGCTTCAGCCTGCACCCAACACCCCCACTGGAGCTGTTGGCTGCACCCTGGGTTTGAAAATCTAGTTTGCACCCTCCAGGGACAGGTTAAACCACCTCTGTGACATCCCTGTGAAAGGAAGAAGGGAGGTAAGAGGGAGCATGTTAGAGCCCGAGAGCAATCCACATGGAATTCAGGCAGATTTGCCCAAATAGTCCCCAAATATTCAGGTGGTCCCATCAGGCTCCATCCAGCTTTGAGCTGCAAAGGATGGAGTGTGGTGTGTTTCCTCTGGGAGTGAAGCAGAGAGGATGCTGCTCCAGTGCAGGATGTGCACAGGGGCTGCATGTGGAAAAAGAATAAATTCCTTTAAGCTGGGCAAGTGCTCTTGGCCATAAAGGCCAGAGGTAGCTGGTAAGTGGGTTTAAAAAGTGGTAAAATTAATAAAAATAACAAATGTAGTGATCCCAAACTGACCCACATGCTGGATATTTTGGCTTCATGGGAGAAGTTTTGACACAGGACAGGATGATCCAGGGAAAACAAAACCTCACAAATTAATCCCTGCAAAATACCCAAAATTAAAGGCAGCAGAATTAGTTCAGCTGTTTTCCAGGGTTTTCAGGAATCCAATGATGGTGGATCAATTTTTCAGTCAGCACGCTGTGTGCTTTACCCCAAAGAGGAAATCCATGGCATGAGGGCAGCTGGCACATCCCACATTTTGGGCCTGTACAGAATTCCATCAGGACAGGGCAGTTGGTTGTTAAAGAAACAAACATGGGAACATGCAGCAAGCTCAGGGGGCAGCAATGCAGACAGAAAACAAAAATGCTGTAAGAGATGAGCGTGTCCCACCTTCCCAGTCTCTGCTGGGCATGGTCTGCATTGCTGGAAAGACATCTCCAAAATCATAATCTACAAGAATGAGGGATAAAACTCAAGATTAGAAATACAGGTAGTGGGGAGGGAAGTGGGGAGATGGGAGAGTGTGAAGGGGATTTGGGGAGGGAGATGGGAATGGGGAGAAACCAAACAATTTCTCACTGGTATCTGAAACACACAAGAAAACAGGGAATGTGGATGTGAATGGAAACCAGCTGCACTAGTGGCTGTTCCTTCTGGAACACCCATGTTATGGGAGCTACAAAGGGACCAGGGAAGGGTAAAGGCCCCATTATTTAAGCTGCTGGGAAGCTGCTAAAGCAGATAAACAGTGTCACCTAGGGCTTGATCCTCTCTGGCAAACAATTTAATCTCTCTGTGCCTCAGGTTCCCCACTTCACACTTACCTCCCATAGATACTGTGATGTTTGACTCATGAATCTTTGCAAAGCCAGGGATCTGATTAAAGGGGAAAATTTGTCCTCTGATCCTACAATCCCCAGTTCCACCTACACTCTCAGGGTAGAGACATGCTCCTGTTGAAATGATGAGCAGGGTAATAGTTACAGGGAAAAGTTAAATTCCTCCACACCGGAGGAGCAGCAGCAATTCCTGCCCTCCTGGGTCCTGGTCCAGCATTCCTACATCAGCACCAAATCCCTCTGTGCATGGGGAGACTGAGACACAGAGCACAGCCACTGCCTGGACACATGGAATAGGCTGAGATGATGCCAAACCCAAAATCCATCTCCAAAATCTCCTGGATCTCTCTCCAAAGCCCTCTGCTCTCTTTAAGCAGCCATCCACCAGAAGGCTGGGGACACCCAGTGGTAGGGACAGGCAGGAGATGTCTGGCACAAGCCATGCTCTGCTGAGGGAGGAGCAGGAATGCAAACTCAGGGGTGCAACAACTGCTTATGCCAAACCTCTGGGCACAGAGAACCTTCCTCTGTGATTTTTATTTCTAGGCTCCTCATGCTGTCTCCAACTTCCCTGGGATGCTGGAGATTTGGGAGGAGCAAGTCCCTGAAACCAAACCCTCCCTGAGTGCACATGTGGTGAGCCCAAACCAGTGCTGTGCTTCCAAGTCCTTTGTTAAAACAACTCCAATGTCCATCCCAGGCTGTTCCTTTTTAGCATCTTTAATACCTGCAGGTTCTGCCTTGCTCATAAAAGGCACCTGGTGACCCTTGTCTTGAGAAAACTCACCTGTGTGTAGGCTCAGGCTCAAATTCTCTGCATCCATCTAACAGTTCATTCCATTCCAACCCTATTCCACAATCCCTTTTGCTCAAACTGGCATAAAAATCAGGACAGGACCAATGCATTTGGGATTAGGAACAGCATCAGCAGAGCTGCTGCTTGATGTGAACGTGGTGGGTGCAGGACAGGAGCTCCCTGCTCTGGCTGCACCATGAGGTGCAGACACAAGGTGTGTGTCTGCCCAGTTTATCAGGAACAACACCCAGCCTCTCTGAAGGGATAAGGGGGTGGGTAGGACAATTTATCAGGCTGCTCAAGATGCATCAAGAGGAAAAACCAACACCTCTGAGACCACTGGCTGCCTTTCTCCCTGAAGACACAGAGAAGACTCTGGAAACTACTCCCCTCCAGGGCCAGCACATGTGGCTCTCTGGACTGCCAAACAAACAGTTAAAAACCTCCCCTGCAGCCCTGTGTCCCCGCTGGCCTGAAGCCACATTCAGATACAAGCATGGCCTTTACTCTGTGGGGAGAGTCCTCCAATTCCTGCTAAAACCCTCTCTGTGGGGAGAGTCCTCCAGTTCCTGCTAAAGTGGCCTGGGGTGCCTGCAGGGAATGTCCTTCTCTCCCAGTCCGAGGCACAGAATCAGCACAGAATGGTTTGGGTTGGAAGGGACATTAAAGTTGACCTAATTCCACCCCCTGCCATGGGCAGGGACTCCTTCCACTGTGCCAGGCTGCTCCAAGCCCTGTCCAGCCTGGCCTTGGACACTTCCAGGAATCCAGGAGCAGCCACAGCTTCTCTGGGCACCCTGTGCCAGGGCCTGACCACCCTCACAGGGAAGAATTTCTTCCTAATACCTAATCTAAATTTCCCATCTTTTTGTTTAAAACTCTTAGGGGTTAAACCCATTCCCCCTTATCCTCTCTCCCAAGGATGTAAGACAGAAGAGACTCCCAGCCTGACTGCTGGCTCTTCTGCTTTGCTCTCTTCCAGTCTAAAATCTGCTGCCTTATCTGAAAGGGATGTGGGAAGAACACAGCCCTGCCCACACTGTACCCAAACCCCACTGACCCTCGCTGGATGGAGCAATGGCACTGTCGTCCCATTCCAGGTTGGTGGAGGTGACAGAGTTGAAGGAGTTGAGGGAGAGGCTGTCGGAGCCGTGCACGGAGCTGGGCAGGCGCTCCTCGAAGTCCAGCAGGTGCTGGGGTTTGTAGTAATCCGGCATGTAGGGGGCCAGATCCAGGTATGGAGCATCCTGCAGGGCAGGGAGGGCTCAGAGTCAGGCTGCAGTCACTGTTTCTGGCACAGCTGGGGGGAAATGCCACCCCACCAAAACGGTGGGACTGCCCCTTAAAGGTCCCTTCTCAGTGTCCATCTCAGAGGAAACCCAGTGGTTTCACCAAGGGTTACCCAGTGGATTTGTGTTTTCTGGAGGGACACCAGGGTTTTGTACCACACTTGCAGAGCTCAGCTCCTTTAACCCCATCAATCTGCCCTGCAGCTGCCTTGTTCCTCCTCCAAGCAGAGAAGAACTAAGCAACAGGAATAAATCCCATTGCTGGATCCCCAAAGAAGCCTTTCCCAAAATCATCAGCATCACATTTTTAGCTGAAAGTCCACCCTGGACCAAGCAGAGGGATCTGTCCCACCCTGGCCTTCCCCTGCTCCACATTCCCACTCTCCCAGAGCCAGGAGAACAGATCAAACACTCACCAGGTCCAAGTCAAAGCGGATGAACTCCAGTCCAGACACCAGTGTTAAGAACAAGGTCAGATGGTCGTGACTGCAGACCAGGGCGTTCCTGCCACAGGGAGGAACAAAAGAGCTTTACAGATCAGGGAAAGAGGAGGAGCAGCTACAAGGGCCCTTCTGTTTCTTTGGGGGCGTCTCTGAGCTGCCATAGATCAGCTCTGGAGCTGGCAGCCCACTCCTTGCCTCTGTGGGCAGCCACTGTGTGCTGTTCACAAACTGAGCTACAGCCACATTTCCAGATGTCCAGCAAAACTGGGTGCCTGGACAGGAGCTCAGCAGCTCTTTGGAAATCATGGAAAAATATAAAGGGGACTGCAGAGTAAAAGCAAGAACTAGGAAAAATGCTTGCAGGGCCTCACAGATATAAGAGGATGTTCACATCTAGGACCTTTAAATTAACTACATAAATCCCACAAGGAAAAAGGTCAAACCCTGATCAACTGCTTGTCCCCCACTGGCAAATTCAGGCTGGCTTCTGACCAGGAGGGATGTCAAATGTTACCCAAAGAAGGAGCTGGGATACTCACTTGACATAGTACTTGTGCAGCAGGCTGAGGTTCTCCTGGAACAGCCTCAAGTAGCTCTCCAAGGAATTTTCATTGAGGGCAAGGTATAGCCAGGCCCGGCCTGGAAACAGAGCAGCAGATTTATCTGGAAACACCTGAGAAGTGACACAAGCCTAGAAATATCATGAATTAGTTAAAACCCCTCAGATTATTCATTCGTATCATTTGAGGGGAGCAACTATGAGGAAAATCAGGGGGTGTGTGGGGGGGGAAATGCCAGTGAGAGATTCATGATTTGGAGTAAAATTGGTGAGAGACAGGTGAAGAAGTAGCCACACAACTGTGTCTCTCCAGCAAGATGGGAGCCCTGCCAGAAATACTGGGAGACGGGAGAGACAGAGGGAGAATTGCCATGAATCAGCCCAGGTGAGATTGGACACAAATTCTGGTGCAGAGAGAGGTGACAGTAGAGCCTGTGCCCAGCTCTGCTCTCACCAGCACAGGCCCACGACAAGGCAGGTGTTTGGATAAGCAGGCACACAGGATCTGGGCAAGCTCTTGCATCAAAAGTGGCCTCGATGGTCCCAGACATCTGCTATGGACAACTCAGAGCAAGGAAAATGCAGAATCACACATGTGACTGCTACAGCAAGATGTGGGATGAGAGGGGATGCTCCCATCTGCCAGGAACCCTTCCCAAGGGCATGGCCCTGCAGGACTCCCATCCTTCCCAAGTGCTACCCTCTGCCAGGAACTCTTCCTGAGGTCATGGCCCCACAGAACTCCCATCTGTCTGGAACCCTTCCTGAGGGCACAGCCTCTTGGGTTCCAGGGCAGCAGAAGCCAGGCTACACCTCAGCACCCAGCCCCGAGGCACAGTGACATTATTTCCAGAGACCTCACACAGCCATGGCAGCACTCCCACCTCCTTGGCACAGGCTGCCCAGGGAAGCAGTGGAATCCCCATCCCTGGAAATGTTCAAACTACGTGTGGATGTGGCACTTGGGGTCATGGCTTGGTGGTGGACATGGCAGTGCTGGGCTAATGGTAGGACTCAATCTCAGAGATCCTTTCCAGCTTTAATGATTCTACAATTCCTTTGCCTGGAACCTGGATCCCAATGGCTCCCTCGATCCACCAGCAGCCCCAACTCCTCAGCACAACCTGGGCCTCCCCAGGTGTCCCCAGAGCGAGAGCTGGGCACACTGGATGAACACTCACTGCGTCCCAGGTTGGTGGCCACGTGCTGCAGCACTTCAATCTGTTTGATGGCTTCCCGGCGCGTGAAGTGAACCACCAGCACCCAGTACCCCGAGGAGAGATCTTGCAGTCTGCACGAAGAAAAATCCCAGAGGAAAATTAAGCAAAAGCTCCACCCCAATGCCTGCCTAGATGCTTTCCCCATGCTGAGGTGTCACTGTCATATTTTCAGGAAAAATCCCCTTGCCCAGGATTCTTCTCCTGGGAAGCTGAGAAGCCTCAGAGAAAAAGGAAAATATTATCCCATTTGCTTCTCCTGTGTTTTGCTGCTTTGGAATGTGGTTTGGAGATTGTTTCTCCAACAGGTGGTTGTTTGATGGGTTTCACGTGAATTGTTTTAACTTAATGACCAATCACGGTCAGGCTGTGTCGGGACTCTGGAGAGGGTCATGAGTTTTTCATTACTATCTTGTTAAGCCTTCTCTAAGTATCCTTTCTCTATTCTTTAGTATAGTTTATATAATAAATATAATAAATATAATATAATAAATATAATAAATATAATATAATATAATATAATATAATATAATATAATATAATATAATATAATATAATATAATATAATATAATATAATATAATATAATATAATATATAATGTAATATATAATAAATATAGTGTCATATCATATCATATCATAATAAATTAGCCTTCTGAGAACATGGAGTCAGATTCATCTTTCCTCCCCACGATGGGGGACCCCAAAAATACCACAGCAGGCTTTTTCCATGGGGAAAGCAGCCCCCCAGAGTGGGCTCCAGGCTCACCCGTAGAGCAGAGCGTGGTCCAGGTGCTCACAGAGCCGCTGCAGGACCTTGTCGTGGTTTCTGATGGCCGGTGTCTCATCTTCACAGGCAGCAAAGTAGCTCTGCAGCTGCAAAAAGAAGAGATGGGATGCCTGCAATGCCCTTCTCCAGCCCAGGAGGAGCAGGTGGAGGTGCCAAAACGCTCATATCCAGCACTGAACAGTTTCTTGTGATCTCTCAGCTTGCTAAACCCTGTTGCAGGTTTTCCTTAGGGGGTGTAGCTGATGTTCTGAGGGGACCCTAAAGGCAGTAACTACAGGGAGAACCTTGCCCAGGGTCCCCATATCTCAGCAGTGCTGTGGTGGCTGCACAACCAAGTTCCCCCATGGTGAGCAGCCTCTTCCCTCCCAGCCAACACTACAGCAGGGTCTGGTGCTCCCTCTGCAGCCACCACAAAGTGGTTCAGAGCAGAAATAAACCCCAGCTCTGCTCTGTTTCTGGGTCTGACATGGATGAGGCCTCTCCTTGGTTTTGCTAGAAATCCCCTTGCACCCAAATCCTCTATCCCTTCCCAGCTGACCCACAGGCCTCCTCCTGCCCCCAGAGCTTAGGGATCTATTTAGGTCCTGTCTCACACACCCTTGGCATCCAGGCAGGGAGATTACTCTCCCAGGATGTAATCTCAGCTGGACAGGCCATGGCTGTTTGCTGGCAACGTGCTAGAACAGCTCAGCTGAGCCACAACAATATTAGAGACAATATCTATGTTATTTTAGTGACCTGACATGTCTTTGCCAAACCTCACTAGATGACAGATGTATAAAACCCAAAAACTTGACATTACTATGCTTGTCAAATCTGACCTGTCCCCCAAAACAGGTTTTTCCTCCAGAATTATTACTAGAGAAGCTCCTTTTGGAAAAATCATCCAGTCTTGATGTGCAGTTACCCAGGGGTCCGAGAACACCTCAGGGCCCCTGGGAACACTCTTAGGAGTATGAACATATCGAGCTCCAACACCCTCCTGGCCCAAAGACCTTGAACCCCTCTGTGACAAGGTCTCTTGTGTTGAGATGACCCCAAGGTGTTTGAAAGTCTTTTCTCCCAGCCCTGAGACTGAACAAGAAGCCAAGACGTGTCAGTTCTGCTTTTCAAGGTTGTTGATTTTTTCTTATCTATGATATTCTCTTTCAAGATCTGTCCAGCAGGTCAGTTTGTGGCACACTGACTGCCCTCAGGGTGGTGTTATCTTTTTATACTCAGAACTACATGTACTTTATTTACAGTAATTTTCCAATACCTATCACCTGTGTTAGACAATCTGTCTCTACTCTAAACCAATCCAAAGTGTCACCATCACACAGAAGAAGGAGGACAAGGAGAAGAAGAAAGACAGAACACACCCAGATTCCTCCATCTTGCCTCTTGAACCCCCATTCTAAAAACCCCAAAATTCTACTTTTCCATCCTGTGATAAATTCACTACCATTCTATTCAAACTCTTGTGTCTTGTACATCTTCAAACAAAGTTGGTAATTGTTTCCTGGGTTAGAATCCAAGGCACAGGTGTTTTTGACTCTGTGCCAAGGTCTCTGAGCCCCCTGCCAGGGTCTCGAGTCCTCCAGGGCAGCCAGAGCAATGTGCTGGGTTCCAACACCTCTGGAGCTCTTAGGTAAGATGGCAGAGCCAGGCGTGTTCCTGCACAGAGCTGGTCCCAGCCCTTAGGTGAGAGAAAACTGCTGAGCCTGGAGAATGGCAGCCAGAGCTGCCCTGACCTGGCACAGCCCTGCTCTGCCTGTCCCTGTCCCTGTCCCAGCAGGTGAGTCCCCTGCGGAAGCAGATGCACAACCAGGATTGCAGAGGCACCTGTGGGTGTTCTGGAGATCCTCAGGGGCTTTCACAACACCCAAGTGAGACCTGGAGCATTTCAGCTCAACAGCTCCTATCCATTTTTGGGAGGAAGCTTTTCCAGAAGATTCCCACTGTTCGTAGGCAGCCCAGACTGAAGCAGAGAGGAGAATGCCCTAAAATACCACTCTTGAAGGAAAAATTCAGGAGGTACTTGCAGCCAGTGTTTGAAGCTGCAGCAAGGACATCAGAGGAAGAAACAAACCTGTAATTTAGAGCCATATCCCTCAGGTGATGGATAAATGGAGTCATGGGGATGATGTCCAAGAGCTGGAGCTCACTAAAACATCCCATTTTTGGGAAAATTGAGGCAGAGGTAAAGATCTCACAGACATGAGCCAGCACTTGAAGGCAGAAACTCCCAACTTGTCCCAGCCAGGCTGTGGGTTCTGCAGGGAGCTGGGGCACCCTTGGAAGAGGCTCTGGGTGTTTCTGCAGGCTCTGTGCTGGATTGGGGAAATGCAGCTGTGGGGGACAGCTGGGGGAAACAAGAATAAATCAGGCATTTCATTAGCTCACCACTGAAAAAAATGAGACACAGCTTGGGGAGGTCAGTTTGGAGGGAACTTGGAGCCTGTCTGTGCCTCTGACTGGAGGAATTCCTCGTGACAGAGACACTCCAAGCCTGGGCAGCAAAAGAGATGAAGAAATAGAAGTATTTCCTCTTTTTTCTTTCCTCCTTTCTCCCAAAATAACCCAGAACTTTGTCACACTCCTTCCTGCAGCCAGTGCACAGCTCCCATACAGCACTGCACCCAGGGATGGTGCCACTCCCAGCATCCCTCCAAAATAGACATGGCCAAAGGCTTCGAGCACCCAGCCAAGGGCAGGCACAGCTCGCTGGAGCACAGTTCCCACCAGAGGCCAGCCAGGTGAATCCCTGCCCAGCCACCCTGACCAGGGAGGAAACAAGACACAGCAAGCCTCAGGATCTCCTGGGTGGAGTCACCCCTCCAGCCAGGGTGGGGAAGGACTTGCAAAAGCTGATGGGGAGGTGTTTCTGGCTTGGGAAGAAGGATGAAGACACACGGAGAAAAGTTAGGATGAAACAGCTTTCCCAACAGGGGAACAAAGCCCAGCTGTGCTGTTTTTCAAAGATTCAATGCCTAGCTGAAAATCTGTAGGAATTACAACCATGAGCATCATGAGGGATGATCCCAGCACCCAGGTGGTGATGGCAGCAGTGATGTGGCACTGCCCCAAAAGTGGCATTTTCTAGTGTTTATATGGAGTCTGCTGTAAGTTGTTATAAAACACACATGGATAATTGACCCAGCCTCTCCTCCTGCAGTCAGACCTGTCTGGGAGGTGGTGACCAACTTCATGAGGCACCCACAAAGCAGCTCCCTGACACAGCTGGGCAGTGAGCAGGGCTGGAACTGGGGAGATCAGGAAGGAGGCAAATAATTGGGTTAAAAACACCATCTCTGGATTTCTGGAGAGATGTTCTTCCCCTCATCTCCTCTGCACCCCAAATCTAGAAGGAAGGGCTGATGGCTGGCTCAGATGGAGGACTCATGCTCCTGAGGGGCCCAGCAATGCCTGGAGCCCTGACCCAGGGCTATTTATAGACATTCCTGTGGCCAAAAGAAGCCCTGCTGGCATGCAGAAGGCATCCCAGCCATCCAGCCACCGGGAGCACTCTGCAGCCTGGCCAGGTCTGAGCACCAGCACTCCTGGGGCAGAACCTGCTCAGGGAGAGGGCAACAACAGCCCAGGCACAACAGCCTGGCCACGGGCTGAACACACCTGGGAGAGCTGCAGCAGGAGGGAGTTTGTCCAACAGGAACACAGACCTGGCTGCCACTGGGAAACACTCCCACCTCGTCCCCACTGAGGAGGAGGATTTAATTGCTGTTTATCAATCACAAGTTCGTTTGTCTAGCAGTGACACACCCCACCCCAACGCTGGCACGCGTGAGAGAGGCTCTTCCTTGCACAGTTTTATAACCTATTACTGCAGTGGTTCTCAATGAGTGGGAAGATTTTCAGGCTGATCTGCAGAGCTCCTGTGTTGCAAGGGAAGCCAACAAATAATCAGGGAGGTGTTCTGGAAAGCCCATTCCCAAATCTAATCATTCTTGTGGTGGTTGTGAAATCCCTTCAGTAATTCTAAAACCTCACTGGAATACTGAAATAGTCTGACCTGTTCAGGGCTGGCCTCAACCCAGCTGAGTCCACATCTCCCCTCTGTAAATCTGCCCTGCAGATGTTTCACAGCAGCTTTCCAACATCAATTCCATTTCACTTGTTCTGCTTGGTATTTCCCTGGCAGGACAAACACGGCGGAAGAACAACAAACACCCTTTGCATTCCTCAGCTCCTTAACTGGGATTGGAAAGGTGCTTCAAAACCCTCATTCCCACCCACAGCACATGGACTGAGGTGAGGGGTTTTCCCCACCTGAAAGAGCTGAGCACCCTCAGGAGCTCCAGGGAGTACAAGAAAGGGCAACTGAACTTGTCCCAAGTGATGACAGCTCAGTGCCAAGGGAAGACACACGGGAAGGGCCAGGCCAGACACCTCAGAACTCACTTTCCCACCTGCTCAGGGGGTACAGACATGCAACAGCAAATGGATAAAGAGGAGGCTGAACTCCTGTGCCTGGAAAACTCCTGGTTTTCCATACCATCCATAAAAGCAGGCTGAATGCCATGGCAGGGGTGCTAGTCTTTCTCATGCACTTGTACAACACAAAGCCCTAAAACTCCAGCTTCTAGCAGGACATTTTGGAGGTCTGACTCAACACTCTACAAACCAGCACTGGCCTCAGTGCACCTTGCCTGGATCTTGGGGGTTTTCCAGAAAAAACACACCAGGCACATTCAGACCATCAGCACCTGGAAGACACCACGAGTGCCACTGGATCAACCTGGAGATGTGGAGAGACAGGAGCCTGACTCAGGTGAAGCTGAAACCCACAGCAAAGTTGCTCCTTGCTGGAAACACTGAGCTTTGAAGCATTCCCCATCCAATGCCAGCAAGATTGTCACCTCCTGGGACACATACACTTCTCAGCTCACACCCCCCCAAGGCTTTTCTGGGGCTTTCCCTCACTATTTCTAAGCAGCAAAGCTTGCAGCAGGCTGGACCCATGTGTGACTCAGACAAGGATAGGTTTTTTTCCAGTGGGAATTTTTAGGGAGCATCCTGTTCCTCTGTCACAGCAAGCAGAGCAGGGGCTGAGCACAGAATTGGCTGCAGCAGACCAGGGTCCCTGAGCTAACCAAAGGCAGGTGGGAAGGTCCCATACTCAGCATAACAGAAAAAATAGATTTTATGGGGAAAAAACCCCAAGTCCAGTGGCAAACACACCAGAAGCAAGCAAAGTGCTGCTCCCTCACATGCTGGGTCCCACGGCTCCGAGTCCCTCCCCACCACCTCCAGCCCCTGCTCAATTCAGTTACACCTCTTGGACCAGCTCATCAGAAGTGGGGAAAGCAGAAATCACTCAACAGCCACCAAAATTGTGCAATCAGAAGCAGAGAGGCTTGGAGGCTTTCCTTTAGCTCCTTGGGAAAGCCAAATTCACCCTCCTAAACCAGCTGCTCCCCCAGCAAAAGGCTTTGTGCTAGAGAGAGGAGACCAAATGGGATTTTTTAATTCCCAAAATGTTATCACAGGCTTGTCCACCCTCAGCTCCAGAGCTGATTTTGGGTGTTATGGAGGACAAACATCAGTTTAGATACCTGCAGAACCCAATCCCCTTAAAATTGTGGATGACAAACTCTGGATCACCACCAGCCCTGTGGTGGTGTGAGTGTGACTACCTGAGTGGCTCCTGGATGGCCAGGCAGGGAAGTTTCCTGATCACTGGGATGAGACAAGAGGAATTTCTAAAGAGATAAACCTTGAAATTCTCCAGCAACCCAAGCAATACACAGCTGTGATGAGAGCAGAACCACAGCACCACAGGGACAAAGCCCATGGAGGCCCACCAAGACACACCTGTGGACTTGCTGAAAGCACCTGAGTGACCCCTGTGTCTTGTCTTCATGGACAACTCAGGAGCTCCATGAGATTGCTGCTACTTCACCCACAGGCTTTTGGCAGCTGGCAAAGCTGGTGCAGATGGCAAAGGAACATGCAGGGCTACCCTCTTCATGAGGTCCTGCAGCAGCAACAGACATGGCCTGGGGAGATGTGAGTGAAGGAAAGACCCTGGCAGAGATAAAACCCTGTGCTCTCTGAGCCAGAGAGGTGCCTCTCAAAAGGGAGCAGAAGGCAAGAGACTGTTTGGCTGTTTTCACATCTCCAGAGCTGCTGCCTCTGTGCTGGGCTAAATGAACGCAGCTAGGCAGAGATGAGCACATTCCCTACGTGCTTTGGGTAGAGATGCTCCACTCCAGCACTCCCTGCTCCTCTCCAGGACATGGGGGCTCCAAGCCATGCCCAAAGCCACCCTCCCTCACGGTGCAGGAGAAGCAGAGGTGTCACAAGGAACAGCAGCTGAGGAAACTGCAAAGGCATTTCAAAGGTACAGGGCTAAAAATCCAACCTGGAGACAGCCAGCAAAGGCTCAGCACTAACTTGCTGTGAGGGCAGTGGAAACCTTCCCAAAGTCATGCAGAAACGGAGCAGAGCCAGAGATTTTGGCAAGAACTCCTGCAACGTCAGCAAAAACCACTGCTCCACCTGATTGACATGCACCAAGGATCAGCTGCCCAGAGTTCATGGCAATGTGTGTCCTTCAAAGGCAGCAGAACGGCCTGAAAAGCAGAGAGGAGTCCCAAAATCTGGGATTCTAACCTCTTTTCTGATTTTACATTCAGCTCCTAGAACTGTCAACAATAACACTGTTTAAAGACAGCATTTTCACCACCTAATCCCAGGTAGGAGAGACTAAACCCATCCTGAGCCTAGGGAATATACAGGGAAACCCAAAAGAACACAAACCACCAGCTTCATGGAGACCTGGGAACCTGTGACAGCTCCTGGCTACCAGGAGATGCTTGGCCAAGGATGGATTTGAAGTTGTTGGCATTTCTGGTATGTTTAGAGCTCCTCTGGGCAGCACCAGGAAGCTGCCCACATCCCACTGCCACCCTACACAGCAGCATCTCCTAGAAGGAAACAAGCTCTTGAGTGAACAAGAGCCTGCACACTGAGCCATAACATGCCCATCCCCAATAAAGCCCTAAATCTTCACAAAAAACAAGGGTTAGGCAGCAATCTGTGCAGTAATTTGAGCTGAGCACAGCCCTCTTAGCAGAAGGGGAACTGAGTGGGAAAAGGGAAATTAAACAGTCACAGTAAACAGTCCATGTGTGCAGAAAGCATCACACTGTGAATTAATCTACAGCTCCCAGGGAGGACACAGAGGACAAGCTGTAGATGGGAAATCAAAACCATGCTCCCAATTCCCTTGGAACTGAAGCAGAGACCCAGCTCCCCAGTGCTGAGCTTTCCCAGCCTCTCCTGAAGCCAAAAGCAGAAATTTCCTGGCATGTCTCTGGTTAGAGAGGCCTATTTTGTCTAAGTTAGGTGTTTTGCCTCACTTTTTTCAGTGGAGGCTGACTTCACACCTCCAACCTCACACCTCTGAAATCCACAGCAGAGCTGATCTTCCCCCCAGTACCTGGGAACCACACAGAGAACCCCATAGGCTGGAATTACCCTCTCCAAGCACATTTGCCACTTTTCCATCTGTGCTCCATCCCTCAAGTCTTTCCAGGAAAATAAGAGAAGCAGACCTGTTCACTGAGGTTTGAGGGATTTGCTTGGAATCGAAGCATTTTTTGCTGTGGATTTGTACAGAATCCACACACCCATAACCCCAGTTCTATCATACAATTTTAGAAGCCTTCTCCATAACCTCAAGTCAAATGCAGTGTTCTCTTAGGGATCAGTGCCTGTCAGCACAGAAAATCTAAAATTATCTGTAGCCAGGGTTCCAACATGCACTGATCCCCCATCCCTAAAATCCAGCAGCACCTGGCAAAAACTGCAATCACAGCCAGCTACAGCCCCAGCCCTGAGCGTCAAACCCTTCCCAGGGCTGTGCTGCTGCTCCTCTCCTTCCCCACCCAAGGCTGCTGAGCACAGGGTCCTCTTCCCTGGGCAGCTCCATGAAAATAAGGCAGTTTCCTCCCCTTTGGGTCTGCAGCTGGGAAAAGAAAACCCCCACCATGCCCATAGACACATCCAAATCCTCCACTGCACACCTGCACCGGTGCTGAAAGTAAGGAGAGAGCAGCCCACACTGTGAGGAAGCTTCTGAAAGCAGAGGCAGGATGCTTGGAAAACTCCTCCAAGCCCCATGACACAATTCCAGTGCCAAGGAATTACTCAAGACGAGGATGACGGAGAGTAGGATTTCCCGGCACAAAGCCACTTGCTCCCTTAACCTAGTACTTTACTCTTGCCACCCACAGGGAAAAAGAAGATCAGGGATTTCAGGTTGAAGTGGGAGAGGTAAGCACTGGGAAAATTGCAGCTCCATAGTGATTTCCCTGAGGAAGGAGAACTGCATCCTGGAGGTAAAACAGCAGGGTGGAATTTCACCATGGCCTGAGTTTGGTTTCACTGGGATGGTAGAAATTAATCCATCAGCCTGAAGCAGGCTCCTACATTTCCCTGAGTTTTGCTCTGAGCAAGGATGAACAGGCAGGATTAGAAAATCCCAAAATTTTCACTTCTGGACCAAGACAGGAGTGGGCAGGGATTGGGCAGGCCAAGGTGTGCTGGCAGAGCTGGAGCTAGAGTCCTCTTCAATCACAACAGTAATAAAAATAAACACGTTGATTTTTAAGCATTTTCAAACATGATCTTCCAAGGATTTTGTGAATGCAAACAAATTAGGTCCAACCAATCCTGTGTGGGAAGTTGTATTCCTTATATATACAGGGAAACTGAGGCAGGAGCATTGCAGAGCATTGTGACAGAGCTCAGAGCAGGCTGAACATCCACTGATTTCCACATAGATATAAGATTATCCTTAATTCTCAGAGGATAAAAAGGCAAAAGACCAGAGGTCAGGGTCATCCATGGAAGAAAAAAGCTGGGAGAGGTTTGCACATCCATCCTACACCCCAGAGGCAGTGTCCAGCCATCCATTTCTTAATTGCACCAGGAATTTGCTCGTGCTGGTCTTCATAAGACAAGTTTTCATGGATGAATCTGTGTCAGGACACACTGCAGAGCACAGGAAAACTATTCCATAAGGCAGAGGAAACCCAACAACTGGAGAAACAACAGCACATCCAGACAGCCTTTGCCCCAAAGCTTGGGACAAACACAAATGAAACTCCTGTTGCCTCCTCAAATGGAGCAGGGGCTCTTTTTCAAGGTTGGTTGGAGCTCATGTGTGGGCCAAACCAAAACTTCCAGCACATCCTTACAACTCTCTCCTTTGGCCTTCCCCAGTATTTCAGCATCCCGGTCCCCTCTGTGCCGGCTCACGGATGTTTCCACCACCAGGATGGGCTTTAAGGAACCCCCCAAGGAGAAACAAGGGGCAAGGAGAAGGTGAGAGGACACACGTTCAGAGCACTGCTTTGAGGGCAGAGAGCAGGGCACAGGAATGAACCACACATTACCTGTGTCCATGGGGAGAATGTCCCAGGTCCTGCCCCTCTATCCTGTGCCCCTCACAGGACATGCCTGGCTGGAGGGAGAACCTCTACAAAGATGGTTTTAGGCTGAATTCCAAATCCCTCCTGAACAGAGCCCCAGGAAAAGGGTCCCCCCCAATCCTGTCCTTTGAAACGGGGAATCCTGGGCAGGACAATCCCAGTATATCCCAGCCAGCTAAAACAGAGGATCCTGGGGTGGCCCTGGCAGTGTCCCTTTGGCAGGGTGACTCCACACCCCAGATGTGCCACCCCTACCACCAGAAGAGCTGTGTCCAACCTCATACCCTCAGCACAGGGGGTCTCCAAGGACACTCCCGAAAGTGTCCATCTCAGGCAAAGGGGATGCTGTGTGCCCTTGACCCCACGCTCCTGTCCCAGAGTCCATCAGTATCCCTGCGATGTTTCTTGGCTGTGGGGGTCTGTAGGATTGTCCCCCAGCCCCATGCCTCAGGCAGAAGGTCCATAGGGACCCGTCCTTCAAGCCTACATCCATGGCAGTGGTGTGTGGTACCCAGGAGTGTCCCCGAGCCCTGCACCTCAGCAGACACAGCCCCCATGGGCAGCCCTGGGCAGAGGGGAGCCCCCAGGGCGGTCCCCAGGCCCACAGCCCCACCCTCAGCCACAGGACAGTGCGGGGTCCAGAGCTGTCCCCAGCACCAGCTGAGGGGGGTCCCCATGGATGTCTCCAGGCCCAGAGTGACTGCGGAGCGGGGTCCCCAGGGCTGTTCCCAATTCCGCAGCCCCGGCATTGGGGTTCCCCCGGGCTGTCCCCAACCCCCGCAGCCCAGAGGTGTCCCCAGGCCCAGTCCTTTCAGCACCGCGGGTCGATGTCCGCAGTCCCCGCCGTGCTCCCGCTCCCACCTTCTTGACGGAGAGGGAGATGTTCTCCAGGATGCGGTCCTTCACCTCCGCCGGCTCCATGGCGCCTCCGCCCGCCGCCGCCGCCGCCGCCCGCCGCGCCCGCCCGGCGCAGGCCGAGCGCCGTCCCGCCCGCCGGGCCCGCTCCGTCCTGCCGGCTCCGTCCTGCCGGCTGCCCCGGCCGGCCCCGGGCTGGCGGCTCCGCGGCGCTCAGCGCGCCATGGCCGGGCGCGGGGGAGAGCGGGCCCCGCGGGAGCACAGCGGAGCCGAGCCGCGCTGGGGCCGCGCTCCGCCGGGAACTGAGGTCACGGGAAAGGAGGGAGGGACGGAGGGAGGGAGCGAGCGGCGCTGCCCGCCCCGGGCCGGCAACGGCACCGCCCCGCCCGGGGAGGAGGACCCGGCCCGGCCCAGCCCGGGCGAGCCGAACGGCGCCGACCGGAGCCCAACCCGGCCGAATGGAGCCCAACCCGGCCGAACACAGCCGAGCCCAGCCGGGTCGAACCCAGCCCGCCCCAAATGGCGCCCGCGGCGGCGGCGGGGGGACCCTCGTGACCCCGCGAGGGGACCGTGAGGAGAGATGGCGGTGGATCCCTCATGAGCCCCTGAGGGGAGATGGCGGTGGAGGCAGCTGAAGGGATGTGAGGGGATAGTGAGGGGACGCGAGGCGATGTGCCACGGCGGACAGTGAGGGGAGGTGGGACTGGGTCCCTCACAGCCCGGGGCTCAATGAGGGGACGTGAGGGGACGTGAGTTGAGGACAGTGAGGGCGTAGAGGGAGGTGGCACTGGCTCACTCACAGTCTGGGATTAGTGAGGGGATGTGGGGGGAGAGGGCACTGGGGACACTGAGGGGCATGAGGGGAGATGGCCCTGACCTCAATGAGGAGAGATGGCATTTGGGAGACTGCCGTGACACAGTGAGGGGACACGGGAGAAGGTGGCCTTGGTTCTTTCACAGCAAGAAGGGATGTGAGGGGGGTAAGGGGAGTTGGTTCCCTCACAGTCCAGGGGGACAGCAGGGGACAGTGCTGTCGGGTGCCTGCTGAGTGGACACACAGTGGGTTTGGGGACATGAGGTGCTCACCAGCCACCCAGCCCTCCAAGCCAGGGCCCAGCCTGCAGCTTTGCTGCACTCTGGGATGCTGGCTTCAAAGGAAATTACCAATAGTGAGGGAAAAATGGCACCCCACCACCTCGGGCTTCAGCAGTGCTTCCTTCAGTTCTGCTCCAGCAACCTGAAATGGGGGATCCAGCTCTTTGTTGGGGTCCCTGTGCTGGTGGCACCATGGATCCAAAGATGGGCCATGTTGTTCCAGCCCAACCCTCCACCGGTGGGAACAGTTCATAAAAACCTCAAGTACAAGCCCCATTTGCCATCACAAGACAGAGACAGGAGTTGATGAAAAGGCTTAAGATAAATTACAAATAAAACCTGAGGCTGAGGTGAAGGGTTGTGACTTGGGGCTGGCCTAGCGCCTGCATCACCCAACCCTGGTAAATGAAAATGGAACTGAAAGTAAAAGCAATTAAAAAATGTGAAAGCCAGCAGCTTCCAGGAGTGCATTCCCTGCCATTCCCACCCCTTCCTCCATAAATAACCTCCTGGCAGGGAAGGAAAGGGCTGAGCAAGGGCTTGGATGGAAAAACCACGCCAGGCCAAGCCTGCTCTTTCCCTGCAGGAATGGCCCAGCCAGTTTAATTAACAGCTTTGGAAACCATGGGGGAAGGGGAAGGGTGCATGTGTTAAAACTGAGCCAAACCAAAAAACTTTTCCCAGCTCTCCACCAGCCTCTGGAGATACAGAAACATTGCATTAAAAGGGATCCCAAGGATCAGAGCTTGTCTTGCAAGTGGGGAGGAAGGTGACTCTCTCCTGCTGAATGGGGGGGGATTGAGGAAATCCTGAAACACCCAAGCCTGATCCCCAACAAATCACTGGAAAGACTAAAGTCAGGTGCTTGTAAAGCAGCCCAACAGATCCCACACACCAGTTTATGCTTTCCTGGTGAATTTTAGGATTTAAAGCATAAAGTATAAGGCAAACAAGCTGTACAGCACCAGCAGGTACGTGCATCCATTTGCATTCCTCCTTGCTCTGGAGGCACCAGATTACACTGTGTAATCCCATGATGGTTGGAGGGAGCCTTAAAGTCCCTTCCAACCCAAACCACTCTGGGATTCTATGGTAGAAGAGACTTCCTGGTGTCCTGCTGTTTTCCTGAATGTTTTGAATGCCCCAAGTATTTGTTTTACTTTGAGTAAAACGAGTTGGTTATAATCCTTTAAAGCACCCACCACACAATTATGGATTTACATGGAAAATTCCCCGCTCCCAGCATTTAGGCAGCTCCCATTCTCCTTAGAAAAGCTTGGGAGGATCCATCCCACTCCCACCACATCCTGGGTTGCTTCCCACCCTCTCCCCAAGTTTTAATTTTTTGCTCAATATTTGCAGCCCAAAGTTGGCATGGAGAACATGATCCCCAAGGAGCAGAGCCATCAGGTGCTTGTCATGGATGGAGAGAGAGGAAGCACAGAGTGAGTCACTGAGGGGAATCACCCCCTGCAGCCAGGTGTGTTACGTGCAAGATACTCCCAAGATACCACCTCATGCAGTGCAGTCATAGGGCACCTCAGTAATGCTGCCAGTGATCCAGGGGAAAATTAAAGAGGCACAAGAAACACTTCAGGAATTGCAGGATGGATGCCAGGAGGAAAAAAAAAAAAAGTATTAGGAAAACCATGGAAGAAACTGCTGGGTTATAAGGGTAAGTCAACAGTAAGCCCTGTGAACACCACTTCCATTTCCATAGGCACAAGTGGTTTAGTTTTAAACTCCTTCCCATTTCCATTTGTTAACAAAGAGACTGGGAACCAGACATTCCTTTGGCAGTGGCTGTTGGGAGGCATTTCAGTCACCAGCCACTCACATCCTTGTGTTTGACTCAGTGCTTTATTGGCAAGCACACAGCACCTTGTAATTAGCACAAGTAGTTGCTGGAGGTAATTATGTCACAGTCTAGTGGTTACTTCCGGGGGTCCTGGCACCCCCAGTTACCCCAGGGAATGAGGCACAGCAGATAATCAGTGTAAGGTCACAGTGAGTCAAAAGCCAGGTGGGCCAGCAGGATTTCCCAAATCCCATTCTGGTGACAAACTGGCCCAAAAAGTGTTTTCCCTTGGCAAAGCCACACCAGGCACGTGCTCAGACATGGGACTGCAGAGGGGCTGATGGAGGCACTGCAGAATTCCTGAGCAATGGCTCAGTCGTGTTCCTTCTGCTGACCATTCCTTGAACTACTCTGAGGCAGGAAATTGCATGAAGGAACGCTCACCTCTGCATCCCCCTCCTGCTCTTAATGCATCCATGTGACTGCTCAAAGAACCTCCAGCTGATATTTTTAAACTCCAGGCCTCTGCAGGAAGTTTTTAGGAGACCTCTACTCCTAAAGGCCCACAAAAGATAACCAAGGAAAACACCAACTTGGAGTGCACATTTATTGCATGGGGCCTGACCCTCTCTTAGCTGTATAAAGGCTGCAGATTTCAGGGTGCCAATCAATGCCCCCATTCATGGAATCCCAGAATGGTTTGGGTGGAGGGACCTTAAAGCTCATCCCATTCCACTCCTGCCATGGGCAGGGACATTTTCCACTGTCCCAGGCTGCTCCAAGCCCCGTCCAGCCTGGCCTTGGACACTTCCAGGGATCCAGGGGCAGCCACAACCTAACCTTGTTAAGCTTCAGGACATCAGGCCAATTCAGACTGGGAAAATCCTAAGCATGAACACAACTGTGCCATTAATCACAATTTTTACACATTACCAAAATAAAACCGCCTTCATCAAGCAGAGCAGACAAGGCCCAAGTGCTCAAAGTCGTTTTGAACCAGAGCATTCAATCCTTAAATCATCTCCCAGCAGAAGAAATCGCAGCAACCCTTGGGCCAATGTATGATGAGGCTGTAGTAGCCCACACATCAAACCTTCCCTTTTCCCACCCTGAGAGCTGAATTCAAAATGTTGTTTGCATGATAATGACCTCACTTAGCTCTAACAGTGACACCAGCATCACGTGCAGAGCTCTGAACACGTGAGGAGGAAACCACTGCCCAGTTTGTCACGGTCACTGAATCATAACCCATTGTGTTTGTGTCTCTCACCTGACACCAGCACCCACAGCTCTGGTTTGCAGGCATTTAAAATGGCCAAAACCTCAGTGCTGTTACAAGGAAAAGTGCAAGTTTTTAAAGGTCTGAAAAAGGAACTGTGGGGCATTGTCACTAACTTAGGGTTAGTGACTCTGCCCCAAGTTTCAGAGGAGGAATATCCTCTGTGCCTCCCTACTAAAACCTGTTCTACTACGTGACACTAAGAGAATGGGACTGCAAAAAAGCTATTTCTAACTAAAACTCTAATGAGCTTTCCAGGGTTTTAAATGCCAATATTTTTAATGTGCCAAGAAATTAGCTTCCAGCACCAGAAAAATAAACCTCCATCTGCTAACTGGGCTGGAAGTGAGGTATTCAGGTAGGAGACAAGGAGCGTCCCATTCACTTTCCCAGCAGACAGTGCCACAGCCAAGTTTTATGTTTACTCTGATGCTTTTCCAAGTCCTCCATGAAGGACCCAACAACCCATCCCCAAAGAAAGGGAATACAGGAATTTCCCAAGTCTATTCTCAGGCCCTCCCAATCTTAATAATTTTACCTACAGATTTCTACTCACTCTGTTCAAAATGGCAGCATTTATGTTACAGAAAATCCACTGGCTTTGGGAAAAAAAGCACTGAAGGATTTGAGTGCAGAGCTGCCAACCTCAAAAATACAGACAGACCAACCAAGCAACATTATGATAAAGTGTTTATTCATTTTTTTTTAAATATCAAATTTTTTTTACACATAATTTGTTGATAAACAGTCCCCCAATATTAAAAAAAAAATCAAAAAAGAATCAAGTGTGTATTACTTTGGGCAGAACCACATCCCATTGATGACACACCCACTCCTCTCTTCAGCCGCCTGCGAGGCTGCAGCGTGTTCAGCCCACAAGAGTCAATGACACAAAACACAACCAGCTTTAGGATTCCTGAGTATTGATTCCCTCAAGTTCCCTACGTGAGTCTGTAAAACTCTGAAGCATCAGTCAAAGTGTGACCCAAACCGCTGCGCTTCGGATCACGGACTCAGCCTCGTCTACACAGTGCAGGAAGAAATCTCGAGCGCTCAGAGGGGAATGATGGACATGATACTGACCTCGTTTCCCAAGCTGACTTCCGAGAGAGGCAGGCAGAAACACCTCTGGATTTCTCCTCTTTGAATTTCTGTTAGAGTTCTGGGGAGCCGTTTGGCAGGAAGTCCAAGTCTGGTGAAGCAACCTCTAGGACCTGCTCCTCCTTTTGTTCATCAATGGCATAGTTTTACAGAAAACTGATCTGAAGTTGAGCATTCAGCAAGTACACTTAAATATTGCTACTTTTGAGAAGAGGAGACAGCAAGAGGGAGACACAGAAGAGGGGAACATGGAGGACATACAAGGTTAACAGTCCTGGAGACCAAGTGTCTACATAGAAAGTTAAACATACACAGCAAGGAGGCAGATTGTCCTGGTAACAGCGTAGCTCAGCTCTGTCCTGCAGCAGGTAAACATGCCAGGGACAGTCATCAGGAATATTCCCCCCTCTTGTCAGAATTACCCATGCCCAGAAACTTCCAGATGTTGGGATTCCACTAAACATCACCCCTGTGTTCACCTGTGGCCTCGTGTACACAAACACAGTCACCAAGAGGCCAAGTGAATTCCTTCAGTATTTTTAAGGAAAAAAGTAAATCTCAGAGACCAGGAGTGGTTCCAGGGCACACCCAGAAAGGAGCTCTACAGACCCACATGGGTCCCCACAGGTGCTGGCAGCTTTACAAAGCAGCTTCAGAGCACTGCTTTACTCCCTAGAGCTGGACTGCCATGGTGAAATCCCTTTGTTAAGTGATGTGACTTTAGGACACACTGCAGCAGTGGTTAATGAGGAGGGGGAAGAGAAAAGAACAAAGTGCCTGATTTTAGGCTGGAATACCTGGCTCCTTGGAAACCTGAAGAGCTGTTGGTGGCACCTCTATCCCCCGCTGTAGCCAATCAGCCACAGCACTCTGCCATCCCTCCTCTCCTATAAACACTCCCACTCTGAGGGCCAGGCCAGCACAGGGAGCAGTGAAGGGATGCTGGAGGCTGAACAGAGGATGTGCGTGCGCATGCAGCAGAGAGGACACACGTTGAAACAAAGACAACTTTCAGACAGTGTTGGCTAAGCACACATTCTGTTACATTTTATTTTAACCTGAAGTACTCACCACTGCCCCAATTTTATACTAGATCTTGCTCCTAAAAAAATTATTCACTAATTTAGCAGCACATAGCCATTCACTCAAAGCAATGCTTGGAAATGAAGAGATTTAAATCACCAGGCTTGGACCTACTTGATAAAAGAGTTTTAGAAATATTTATCAGTTGGGGGTCAGGGTTTGTTTCTAGCAGTCTGGGAAGAGTTACCCATGGAATTCTAGCACTATGGATAAATGCTTCCATACAGCTTTGGCAGAAGGGCAGGATTCAAAACTTATATTTGACAAGGAATAAAATTGAGCACTGAAGCAGATTGGCTGATGCTCTAAAGCTTTTATAGAATAAATTCTCTATGTGCAGCCTAAGTCAGCGTGGCCGTGAGAGCAGAGCCTGTCACCAGCTTGGTGCAGAGCAGCACCACTTGGGCCAGCTGAGCAACAGCTTCTGAAACAGAGAGAGTGATACAAGGGGCTAACACTGAGTGGCAAACACTGAGTAGCCAACATCTGCTGCTCCAAGCAGCTGGCAGTACATCCACACACAGGCAAAGGGTGCAGGTTCAGCTCTCCCCCATCCAAGAGAGCCAACCTGGCCCTGGCTCCTGTGTTACTTTGCTCCCAGGGCCACCTCACCGAGCCCTGCAGTGTGATTCAGGAGCAGATTCAGCCATCTGAGGTTGCTCTGGATCTGGGAGCCTCACTGCTGCTGCTTCTGATGGTGAACCAGATGCAGACAGGAATGGATCTGAGAGATCCTATTTCCTAAGGCTTCTAAGGAGACCTGCTGACACTGTACTCCTGTACCAGCCCAAGCTTGCCCTTCACAGAGGGGCTTCTGCTGATCTGAGGTGCTCATGGGAAGGAGAATATTAAACCAAACCTTCAGCAGGGGTAACTCTACCACCTGCCCAGTGAAGATGAGAAAGCTGCAGTCTGGCCCCAGTAATTCATTTTGAGCAGAGCCTCAAGTGAATCACTGGATGCTGCTCCAGACAGCCAAGCACTGCTTCCCTCATGGTGGAATGGAGGGATGTCAGCCAAACCTGTCTGGGAGCTCCAGGTCCGGATGGTACCGTCCCAGCTCATGGAGAAGCTCCATTTGACAGCAGAATGCCTTAAAGCCCTTTATTACTCCAAAGGATCTCCTGGCTGCCCAAGTGTCTGAGGCAAATCTGACACCAGCACTCAATGACAGCACAAACTCCTGGGAGGTGACAGATGAAACCAAATCGGTGTTGTTTTTAAATGCCACCTGCATAAAAACAGCCCAGCACACACATAGGAGACCTGCTCAAGCAACAGGGAACACAAACACCAGGACATAGGCCTGAGACAACCACAAGACCACATGGAAGCCATGAACAAAAATGTGTTTGGTGCTGCTGAGCCATTGCTCCAGGTTCAGCTCAACGTGTCAAGTTCAAGACAAACACCAAACACAAAGCCACTTCTGAGATTTGCAAGTGGGACTGAATCAAAGCTCCTACTTAAAATTTTGTTTCAGCCACGCCTTCCTTTCCCTTCCCCAGCCCTGACAGAGTTTTGGGGCTTTGCAGAGCATCACAAAGGAGTTCTTCCCCCTCAAAAAAGCATCTGGAAAGGGCTTCCTACAGCGCAGCCTCGGTGAGGCCTCACTGCTCAGGTGACTCACCAGAGATATCCCGGAAGGCCACGATGGTTGTAACGCAGAAGCCACATCAGTGCATTTGTTCTGTGACCCTGCTGGGGAGCCCTCGCTCTTGAGGAGGTGTCAGAGTCAGATGAGCACCCCCAGCCATGGCATTCACAGCCACGAGGCCAACCAACCCCAGCCATCCAGACAAAGCACAGCAAAGCAGATTCTTCCTTCTTCCAATCACAGCCCTGTGTGGAGCCACTGAGATGAAGTTCATTCCTCCCCTGGCACAGGCAGATTTAGAGCCGTAACACACAGTTGGTTTGTTAAACAAATTCATCATTAAGGTTTAGCCTTAAACTGGTTGAGCTTGTTCTTTTTTGCATGAGGAAAAACATGATGTGGGCAAGGCTAGAAAAAAATGTAAATACTCTTTTTCCCTCACCCCCCACCCCCCCATCCCTATAATAGTTAATACCAGCATATCTCCAAATAAGTTAAAATGTATCTTGTAAGTTTTGGTAGCACCAAATTCTATCCCTTCCCTTCTTCTATCCCCATGTTGTAAACTGGAACACACTGGCCCAAGAGCATCACAGAATATTCTGAGTTGGAAGGGACACACAAGAATCATTGAGTCCAACTCTAAATCAAAGCATAAAAGGGTTTGGCAAAAATAAGCATCAGCCTTCCCCATGCACACACGAAAACCCACGCTCCCCAAAAACCCCTCACTCCTCTGGCAAAAGCCTTACACATCCAGGAGCATCTACACACCTTTAGTAGCTGCCAGAATAATTTCAACAGCTGGATGTTGGGTTCCAAGGAGCTGCAGCACATCCAGAGTCTACACTGGACTCAGTGTGCACCTCCCTCCTGTGCATGTATGGCCAATTCCCATCACAAATTGCTTTGTGCTGGACAGGGCAGTGAGCACAGTGGCTGCTGCTCTTTATTCATAGCATTGGAGGTTATTCTAAAATCGTACATTTAAATAAAACTAGTAGTTTTAATCCAGTATGCATGATTAAAAGCTATCCTGTCCACACAATGCAAGGATGTTTTCTTTCCTTTCAAAGCCCAAATCTAACAAGTGAAACAGAAGAGATGTGTTACTTTGGCTGCAAATAATTATAAAAATCTGGCTCAACATTCTGCTCGTCCATTGTGGTGTGTAATTGAGATACTCCTGTAGAAGAAAAGATCCCCCAGTCAGCTCCCTCTTCCACAGTTACGTGGGAACAACGATGCTCTTGGCTAGCAAAATGAGAAGAGCAAGATCTGCGTTTCCACCCGCTTGTTCCAAGGCCTGGAGAGCTTCCTGTGGGGTAAAACCAGCACCAAGGATCCGGTCGACATCAGCCACGGGGAAAGCAGGGGGTGAAGAAGCCCCTGCTTCAGTCAGTCTGGTATAAGCAGCTGGGGGGCTCAGCAGTGGTTCCTCACTCCCACCCAGGGGCCATGGACCTGCAGGAGCAGCACTGCCACTTCTCCCAGGTGCTCCTGTGAACAGGCGCTGAGTATCCTGTGGTGCTCCCTCACCCGAAGCAGGTGTGGAGGAAACAGGCGTGCTCTGCTCCAAAGTTGGACTAGGTGCACTCTGAGAACCTCCTGCCAAAACCTCCCTCTGCTCTGGGCTCTGCTGCTGGCCAGGGGTGGCTGCAGAACCCAGCACGCCCACATCGCTCTCACCTGAACCCTTCTGCCTCTCTAAAGCACCTGCCCCGAGCACAGGCTGCCCAGCACTGACGGGCCCAGTGCTGATGTGCTCTCTGCCAGAATCACAAGGCTGGCTCCCCTCTGCTTCTCCACCCTCAGACCTCATCTCAGGGAAGGAACAGCTCTGTTCCTGGCTGGCTGGATCCAAGCCTTTCTGCTCACCTTCAGGAAGTCCCTTCTGCTGCACTGCTGGCTCTCTCTGAACTGTTTCCAGCTGGGAAACTTCTTCCGAGGCAAGGATCTTGCATTCTCCTTTCCGACTGATAACCAAGAGTTTGTGAAGCTCTTTCAAGGCTGATGCTAGAGGGAAACATTGCTCTTCTGAAGGTTTTCCTGCATCCATGTCCAGCTGTTGGGTGCTGGAGGGGGAAGAGCTGTCTGCTGCCAAATTAGCCGACTCGTGATACTCTGCAGGAATTTCACCAGTGCTTTGAGACTGCAGGACATCACTGGTGGAAAGTGGATCACTCAAGGAGGATGGAGACTTGAGCAACTCCACCTCCATGGAGAGGGCCTCCGAGTTCAGGTTGGAAATATGTCTGTTCTCAGTCTGCTGCTTCTGCTGCCCTGCTGAGCTCTGTGCTTCAGCTGCAGCCTGCTCCACTGCATCTATTTCCATGACGGCTTCCGTGTGCACGTGGCTAAAGGAGGCTGACAGTTGGATACTCCCTTTCACACAGGAAAGACCTGCTCTCTCCAGTTCATCTCTCATTTCCACGGGAGGATTTTCTGGCTGTTTGGCTTCTGCCACAGCAGGTTTCTCAACCCCACCAACACAGCAAGGAGGTTCTGGGTCAGTTGTCTCAGTTTGCTCCTCAAGATGTTCCTTTTCTGGCTCTTTGCACATCCGATGGTCTGTGGGAAGCTCATGTTTTTGCTCCTGCTTTGAAGACAGATAGACATCTTTATCCTGCCTGTGCTTGGCAGCAGCGTCATCCAAATGGACTTTTGTCACTTCCAGAGGATGTTCCTGACCACGATCTTGTTCTTTATTACATTCCTTTAAAATGTCAGCACTAAATGTTTCTTTGAGTGTCTTCTGTGAAAGGCAAGCTGGATTGGAGCAGGTTCCATCTCCGGTGTGCAGAGAGGGGTCATTATTTGCCAAGGAAGAGCTATTGGAATGATGCTGTAATACCAGAGCATGTTCTTTTTCTGGGGTTATCTGGTGATCAGGTGAAGAGTCAGAAGTCTTGACGGCTCTAGGATCAATGGGCTCTGCAAGGCTGGATTCGGATGAGCAAATTGAAGCAGGGGCAGAGACAGAACGATCAAGTAACTGATTTGTGGGATTAGAGATCTTGGAATTTAGTCCTGAAGACTGGACTGGATTTTGAAACCCATCAGAAGCTGGTAATGAGGGCATTTCCAGTGAGGTAGTTTCTTTGTCACTATTCTCTATGGAAGACAGAAGGAAAGGAGCAGTCAGGACACAGCAGAAGCACCGTGGCAGCACAAACTGGAACGGGTAGCTCTAAATACCTGGTCTGTGGCCCACTCCAGCTGCAGTAAACACACACTACATGCATCAAGGCTTCCGACGCTCTGTTTGGATTAGGAAACAAACACACCAAACTCGTGTTAGCATTCAGAGCACACACCATGCATGGTTACAGTCCTGCACAGCTCCCCTCCTGACTGTCCAGCACAACGGCACGGAGGCTGCAGGAGCTCCTGCCTCCCAGAAAGATTCTGCCTGGCAAATTTGGCACATCGAGGCAAGAATAACTCTGCCAGAGCACAATTTAAAGGCTGGTCTGTACTGGCTAGTGGGTCACACTAGACACTTGGTAAACTCTACACAATGTAACAATGTGTCTTGTGCCATTCTTGTTTGTTCTGCCTTTGGCTGGAGATACTCAGGAGACACATTTCAGAGATAAGGGAACTGAGATGGCAACACAGTTCTTGGGTTGTGCTCCCAGCAGTGCCATCAGACCCGAGAGAAGGTGTCCAAACACCAGCTGGCTGCTAAAGGGAAGCGTACAGATTGTAGGGGGAAGGAAATCCCCCAAAAGAACTGCTGCCCAAGGCTGGGAAGAGCAAAGCAAAGGAGAAAACCCAAAAGTCAAGTCCAGCTTGATGCTTCCTTGTCCTCACAGGGAGCAGATGAATTGCAGATCTCTATCAGAAGCACTGAACACTGGCTGTAGTTATCAGGGGAGATTAAGTGACCTTATCTTGCTGACAGTCTGATCTCGCTGATGTATCAGCATCCAGCACTCGTTAAATCACTCACAGGACCTTTGCAGGAATGCCTGTCCTGACCCCACAGCCCAGGATCACACACCCAGGCTCTGTGCTCTGTGATTTGCTGCCCTTTCCCTTCCCAAACTCAGTGGTTTTAAACACACACCACTGGTTTTCCTGGAGTCTCTTTTTACAGGAGTACTGGGGCACAGCTTGCCATGCCTACACCTCCAGCCACAATTCCCTTTGAATTCCACAACACAACAGAAACGGGCCTGTCCTCACCTTTTGTTCTCTGTTCCTTTTATTCTCTGGTAACTAAAACCAGTGCAGTACCTGCTGGGACACCACCCTGCTGCTCATCTTTCCTAAGGGTGGCAAAGAGCTTTGTGACAGAGGATATGGATGAAAACCAGAGGGATCCTTTCTGTTTCTATGTGGAATGATTACATTCGTGTCTCTGCTCCCAAACCAACCCTTCAGGGAGGAAGCAGAACTGTCTTTTGACCTGCTGGATCACTAATTAGGGTATGATCAGACACATCAGGGATTTGCATTGAGGTAGCAGCAGGAGCTGGTTTTCCACCAAGCTCTCCTCAGTGTCATCCTTCCCCTGGGGGAGGCACAGGAGCTGAGTCCCAGCCCCACCAGGGATATTGATCCAGCTAAAACCAGGAACAAACTCTTCCCCACAAAGTGCACCATCAGGGATTAATTCCTCTCTGTACCAGGAACAGCCTGAGCTGTTTGTGGTGGCACTGACTTGGACTGAGGCTGCCTGGATGAAAAGGTGTGTGTGGGATGAGCTGCCTGGCTACACTTCCTCCTCAGCAAAACAGCTCCAGTTTTGCTGCCAGGTTTGTAAATCCTCCACGATCACTGAGTTCCCCAGTGGTGGGAAACTGGCACAAAAGAGCATCAAGCCCTCAGAGGTAAATAAGGATGTGGAGGTCCTGGATCTCAGTGAACCCCACCACCACCTCAGCTGCCTTCCATAAATGCTGAACCATCAGCAAAGCAGCTGACAGAAATCGTGAGGCTCCCTAAAGTGGACTTCAGGGGATTAAATAAAGCTCAAGGATAATCCAGGTGCATTCAAAACAAGCACTTTAATAGCCTCCAGGTGCAGGCAGCCATTTGTGTTGTACCATCTCCTGGAAGGCAGCAAAAATTGCTCCAGTTATAAAAGAACACACGTGTTGTGGGGAGCTGAGCTTCTTTGGAGCTGCATCACATTCTCTTTCTGTCCTTCTTCCGTTTTCTGTTTTTTCCTTTCTTGGTTTTCTTGGTACCGCCTAGCAGCAACTCAAGTTTTGGAAGAGAGAAAAAAGGAATGTGCTGACATTTTAGGATACAGCCAACAAAAGCCTATGGGCCAGAGGCTAGAACTGTGTCTAGAACTGTCAGGACTGTCACAGTCAATCTGAACAAGAGCCACTTCTGTGCCTCGGTGTTCTATGGGCACTAAGTGAACACACAAAATGGATTTCCTATTCCCATAAATCTTTTACATTCCTCTAGGGCTCAGCATCAACAGAAAGTGTCCAAGTGCTGACTAGCCTGAACAAAGCCTCATGGTCCTTAGAACCATATGTGGTACATAAGCAGCTTGGATTTAAGTAATTTCAGGCACTTTTCTGTTTAAAAAACTTGTCTGAAATACTTTTATTGTAAAGACTCATAGTTTGGGCTGAGGTTTGCTTGTTATTTAGTTCTCTTTCAACTGAGAACTAAATTTAACCAACCATAATATCTGCAAAGCCTCATTCAAAGTGGAAATATATTCTGAAAGCTAACCAGGCTCCAGGTTTTCACAGGAAAGAGCTGATATTTACACCTCCCAGGCTGTGGGAACAGACAAGAGCCCAGGCTCCTGAGCCTGACCTTTAGCAACATCAAAACCCCATCACAAGGTCAAACCCGTGCTTGTGTTTCTCTCTGCTGGCTGCAACTTCAGTTAACAAACATTCAAATTTGGCTAGAAAAGTCACACATTTAAACTATTTCATACTGATTCATTAAAGCCAGACCTTCCTTCTGAGGTTTTTTACATTTCTGGAAAACTTATATTCTTAGGATGGAAGAAAATGGGCCAAAGGGAGCAATAAGTGCAGTCCCGTGCTCCCCTTAATGTTATCAACTTCGTTATTTATAACCAACTGTTACTCTTTGGGTTGTGCAACAGTAACTGGGAGGTGTTAAAGAAAAATTTCAGTGCATTTCAACTAGATATATATATATATATAGATACATATATATATATAAATATATATAAATTTTAGTATCTAATAGATATATAAATATACATATAATAATATATGGTTAAATCTTTTTTTCTCATTTCAATTTTAAATATGGGCACACCAGAGCCTTAAAATATTAGCAAGCAAAATGTTGAAATCAACTTGATCAGCTTAAATCTGACCCAGCAAAGAGTTCTACATGTGTGTAGGAAGCAGAATTTACTGTGTTCTTTCAGAGGAAAAATGAGCAGTAAAACTCCAAGGTCTCTAGAGAACTCTTGGATATAAAATGTTATCTTTAAAAGTTTTGGAAAAGGCTTAAGGAATACACCCTGAGGTATTCACAGCTTCTCTGGAACACAGGGAAAAAATAATGAATTTTCCCTTCAGCTAAAAGCTGAACTAAGGGAGGAATTGAACAGAAAATTTGAGTTTCAGACTGATTTTGGCTCATAGTTCAGCTTTCAGCTATTTGGCTGAAAATAAAATCACTTTGCTCAATTTTGCAGCCACCAAAACTCCATGTGGCCATCTGTGCAGCATTTGGATTCTAGGGACACTGGGAACAAAACTGCAGGAGGGTGAAAGTTTTCTTTGCAGGTCATATTTAAGGCTGAGGATGTGAATTCAGCTTTTGAACTTCTGAGCAACTGCAAGGAGGCAATTCCCCCTCCAAGGGCACCAGCATCATTCCAGGGAAAAATGCTGAAATAGTGCGAATTCTAAAAATTGTCATGAACTTTTGTCACTGCTACAGCTGCTCTATTTTTACGTGGTGCAGCCAATAAGAGCAGGGTTTTGGGAGCCTCCCCAAAGCTGTGCTCACACGAGGCTGCAGCAGCAGCAGCACAGCTGAGCCACGGCCCTGCCGGGAACAACAATGTGATCCCAGCCACAGACAACCATTAACCTCCACAGCTTGAAGGCCAGGAAACCAGAGCAGGCGGGAAGCTGCAGGGAGAGCACCAAATCAACAGCTAACAGCCCTGAATGCCTCCATGCAGGTTTTGCAGCCCAGAAAGGAAGAGAGAAGTGCACTCAGAGGCCACAAGCAGGAATAAAGCCCCTTCTCTCCACTCTTTACTGGCTGCTGCTGCTCCCAGGAGCCGGAAGGGGAACTGCTCACAGACATCCTGACATGCAGCAGAAAAAAATGCACAGATTCCTGTTCCAAGTGAGCTCCTGCTGGTACCTGCTTCCTCTACGGATTTCTGTATTGCCTCTGCGAGCTCCTGGTCGGCGATGTCCTCGGGCCGCACGTCGTCGCGGCCCGCGCCGTACGCCAGCCGCGCGCACTCGGGCAGCTCCCCCTCGGGCAGGAAGGAGGTCTGCGAGCCCGTGGTGCCGATCACCAGCACGTTCTTCTTGAGATCAATGGAGCACTGCAAGAGAGCATCCGCACGTCAGGGCTGCAGAGAGCCAGGTGGCTCCTGGGATAAAGGGAGACGCGAGGTCAGGCAATCTGTCTCCAATGGACAGCTAAGGGTGGGCCAGCGGTATCAGCTCTAACCAAAGGGCCCCATCTGACTCAATTTCTAATAAATCATTCTGTTGGAAAGCTCTGAGCATCTTTGATCAGAGAAAAAGCTCCAGGCAGCAGCCAGATGCCCTAGAGCTGTCCATGATGGATGTGCTTCCAGCCTGGAAGATAATCCACCATCAACTCTCCCCAGGAAAATCCTATGAATTCACAGGCCAGGCATTTATGTTGCACTTCTCGCTAAACCTGCAAGAGCCAGGTAACTGTTTCAAAAGAGGTTCTGATACCTGATGCCTCTTAAGCATATCCAGTCCTAGGAGCATGTCCATGGGCTGCTCTTCAAGGATTGAGAAGGAGCACGCCAGGAAATCCCCTTCGATCTGCACCTGAGCTGAAACACAAGGCAGAGAAGTTCCCACTACAGCACAACAATCTGATTTCTGCTCTTCCACCTGGGAAGGGAAAGGTCTGGGACAATCTGAAACCAGCACTCTGATGCACCGTTTTGGCCACAGAAAGTCTGGCCCTGTGCAAGCCCCAGGACTGCCAGGCCTGCCATGGTCCCAGAGTAATTATTTTAAAAGCTGATGTGCCTGAGAACCTCCTGTACTGCTTCTCTGACCCTCCAAGCTTGAGGGCTGCAAACAGTTTATTAGAGCACAAGTCTAAGTAGCAGCAACAGGAAACAGAATCGATTTTTTGGTAATAAGGGCAGGGACCTCCATCCAGAATAGCTGCACAAGAGCACAGAGGCTTTTCTTTCCAAAGGAACAGCAAACACTGTACTGTGTGGGAACCCTTCCTGAGTAGCTCACGCTGCCCAGCAGTGCCACCTGAAACAGGGAAGGTCGTGGTGTTTCACAGTCACTCGGGTTTTGCCCCCAGAGAACGTGTCCTGTGTCCTCTGTGTGTGCAGGAGCTGGGACTCCCTCACCCCCAAGTGTTACAGCATTAAATGAGACAGAGTTCTGTGCCCAAGACAAACAAACACATTTCAGATGCACTTTGATTTTACTCTGCAGGAGCTCCTAGCAATTACAGCACCGATCCTCAGTGCCAAGACTGCAGGAAATGCAGTCAAACCCCTGCTAAAGCTGCCCCAAAAATGCCAGTACTTACCTAAGTGCACTCTGCCAATGATTTTCTGTGTCCCAACACCCTTAGCAATGCCAGCCCACCGCCGATCCACCAGCCTCATGATGTTGCACCTTTCAGCACAGGCTTGGCTCATGATGGTCATCTGGGCACCTACCAGCAACAGAACTCGTGTTAAATCCTCATGGCTCAGCACAAACTTTTATTTTCTCCTGAAGAGCTTAAAATCTGGCACTCAGAGGCTGGGAAACCAACCCACCTGCCCCAGGGCATAAAGGCTTCCTGTGAATCCCACTGTGCTGACCTGGCTGCCCACACGTGGGTCAGCACTGACCATTACTGTAGGGATGGAACAAACCCAAGAACTTCTCCTTGCAGGATGTGGATGGGAGCTACCACGTTAAAGGCGTGTGCAATCTCCCAGTCTGTAAAATGAGGTAAGACACACACACATGGCAGAGACCTTCCAGGCATGGAAGTCCCAGAAACTCTCCCAGGAGCCCTAGTCCAGGGTGTTCCCACACTGCTTATCCCAACAATCTGCTCAACCAGGCTGTGCTCAGGGTTCAGTAAAATGCTCCAAAATCTTGTCATGCATTGCTTTATTGAAGGATATTTTGGGGAAACTACTGGAATGTTGACTGTTGGCCTCAGTGATGGAGAGTGTGGAGAAAGCACCTGAGTCCACAAAGGCTTTCACGGGGTGTCCATTGACTTTGCAGTTGATGTAGAGCATCACCACCTGCCCAAAGCTCTCGGGTGCCTCTTCCATCGCTATTGTCATGTTCTCTTCAATGTTTTGTTGCCTGAATTTTGTGGAGAAGAGAGAGAAAGACCAAAATTTCTGTCACCCAGACCTTGTAACATCCCTCTGATTCACAGACAGACCTGGAAATCCCACCTACTGCTGCTCACCTTACAAACACACATTTAAACCACAGCAAAGGCTTCTTCCTTAGTGAAGCACAGAGCTGGGAGCTGAAGATTGCTAGGAATGATCTCAGCTGAGTGCAGAGACAGTGAGTCACTCCCCAGCAGCCACTGCCCCTTCCAACCCCTGCCTAACTCACACCTCAGCTCCTGACAGCCTTGTGTTGCCAACAGGACCCTGATGTCCATGTTAACCTGGAGAACTGAGAGAAAAAACCTGTGGATTCATTAGTCATGCCGAGGGTACATGGAGGTGTTGCCAATAGCTACATCACTGGAATCCCACACAGCAGCTGAACATTAAAATCCTCAGGTTTCCCTGGTATCTTTCTTTTTCCAGGCTAGGAAAGGAAGGAGGTGAGCAAAATAGCAGAAAGAACACCACCATGAGCACCAGCCCTTGGTGCAAATTCAAGCCAACAAAAAAAAATGCTCTTCAAGAAATCCCTCAAAGCCCCAGGATAATCTTGGAAGTGATGGGCATCTGTAGTGACTGCATCCAAAACTGCTTTATCTCCCCAAAAAAAGGGGAAAAGACTTCAATTCTGATGCCATTTCATTTTTCACTGAGTGGGGTGTGACATTTGGGGATGGCTCAGCCCAAACAGCTGCAGAACCTTGGGCATCCCCTTTATCTGTCCCTCATCTAAGGAAGAAGGGAAGCGTTCCTGTGCCTCTGAGAATGTTTCACTCCCTACAAATATCTATTTTCTGCATTTCTGGGTCTTTATCTGGCACCAACACCTTGTCAGTGGCAATGTGAGAGCACTCCTACCACCAGTGAATTCTGGTTCTGACCAACAACGGGTCTGTAGCAGACAGACTTTTTGTTATCAGGGGAAAACCACCAGCCATGAACCGACTCCAGGATTTACCACTCAGCTGAAGAAATCAAGCCTCAGCCCAACACAATTACATCTGGAAGGCAGCAAGAGGGAGCGAGCTGATGAGCAGGATGCATTTCTGCAGAGCCTCTCATCAGTGAATTAGCCAGACATGGAACAATTAGCAGGATGCAAAACCAAATCTCGAGGGCAGCTGGGAGGAACAATGCCCTGTTGCTGTGCAGAGCTCAGCTGGGAGACAGCGCCAGCCCAGCTCTTGGCTTCAAAACACGCCCCAGGCACCGGCCTCAAGAGGAGATGTGCTCTCCACAAGTGCTCCAGTGAAGCAGCTCAGGCAGCTCCAAGACAACACACACAGAGCACAGATAACAGTGCTGTCACCTCGTGTCACACAGTCACAGAATGATTTGGGCTGGGAGAAACCTTAAAGCCCACCCAGTGCCACCCCCTGCCATGGGCAGGGACACCTTCCACTATCCCAGGTTGCTCCAAGCCCTGTCCAGCCCTGAACACTTCCAGGGATGGGGCAGCCACAGCTTCTCTGGGCAGCCTCTGCCAGGGCCTCCCCACCCTCACAGGGAACAACACTCTGTGATCTCAGTGGGACACATCTCAAGGATGGGGTGCACCTCCATGTTCCCAAATCCCAACCTTCCCACGTGCAAAGGTGGCCCAGAGCATTGCAAACAAACTCCTTGGTACAAGGAATGTGCTTAAATTCTGCCTTCTCTGAGGAAAAAAACCACCATGGATGGAAGCACAGAGCAGTTTTTTCTCCCCAGAGAGGACCCCAATGCCTACAAGCCACTTTGGTTTGTTACCTTATGTCTTCTTCTATCTTGGCCTGTGCCTCGAGATCAAAGGGGTCGGCGGAATAGAGCCGGATCCTCTCCTGCTCGCGCCGGGCTCGGTCCTGCTGTTGCTCCAGCAACACCCTGGTGAATTTCTCTGCGGGAACAGGGAGAGAAAGAAATGCTTTTTACTGGAAATTACTCTTGCAAATCAAATTCTGGCACAGCAAATGCTTCTTTTGATGCCAGCTGAGGAATAGACTCAGCAGCACACAGAGAAAAGCTTCCTCTGAGGGCAGCGTGGAAGGACCTCAGAGGATCGGTGGCAAACTTGGGAACCTGCCGAGATGAAAAGCAACTGGACAGAGCTCGCTCTCCTCATGCTCCTACCCAAACACTGCACAATCAAACTCAATTTCCTGGCACATACACTTATATAGGGGAAAAAATTTAAAAAAATACACAAAGGCTAATGACAAAACTCCTTTCAAACCCAAGGAACGTGGCAAAACCAGAGATTATAATCCCTAAAGCTGAATGCCTACCACTGGAATGAGGAGGTGCTAGCCAGGTCTAAATGCACATTTTAAGATCACAGTTTTTAGATTTCCACTTTCCAGATGGCCTCTGGCCATGTTTTACTACTTGAATGGGATCATGTACGTCCCCAAAAGGCCTTGGCAGCCCTGGAAGCTGCTCTGGCTCAAAGGCTGTTATGTGCTCAGGGAGGCCTTGGGTATATTTGACTGTTGGATTTTTGAAATCAGGCTTTTGTACAGCAGGTGCCTTCATCCAGCACAGCCACAGGGCACGGATCTCTGCAGATATTTGGGAATCCAAGCTGGAGCTGAGCTGGATCTGTGCCCAAACACTGCCAGCAGCAGCAGTGCAGCACAGCAAGGGAAAACCAGCCCAAACCACTTCCTCCTGACAGCCCAATGCGGCAATTTGGGACGGAAAATGCACAACTGGGTCAAAGCCTGATGTCCACAGACCAGGCAGAGCAGCAGAGGAGCCAGTTCTGGGTGTCTTGGGCTTAACCTCTGGTTTCCTGTGCCAAGAGCAGCACCCCTGCTTAAGGTGATGGGAAAAACTCCCAGCAAGATGCATGAAAAAGCCTGAGAGTGCAAAAAAAGCTTCAGCTCTGGATATGAGCTAAAGGCAGAGTTAAAAACAGAACAGGCTGACAACGTCCATGGAAGTTCCTCTCTGGTTTCCTCTAACAGAGAAAAATCACTCAGATTTAACCCTGAGAGTGGATAAAATCTCCTGCTAGAAGCTTCTTCTCTTCATTTATTTCTCCACACTCAACAGGATTTATTTCCCAACTAAACATCCTGCAGAGGTTCAGGAGCTCATCTACTGCAGCCCAAAACTCCTCTATTTTCACACCTAAAGGACACCAGAGTTCAAATCTTTCACCACAGGAAGAACAAGGGACCAACATCAGCTACAGAAGAAGCAAAGGACGAGATTTCAACTGTGCCCAAAACACACAGACACTTCCAAGATTAACAGAAACCTACACATTTATGACTATTTCTATTGAGAAAGTTCCTACACCATTTCCTTGTTCTTTTCCCTCTCCCTTTCTGCAGTTCACTTCCACAGCACAAGGTCACTATGGACAGAGCTGGGTTTGGAGTGTGCTGCTCTCTGCTGAGTCCCAGCTGGGATGCAGCAAACACACCACCTTCATTGGAAAATGTGCAGTAAGGAGTATCTTAGTGTAAAAATCAGGAGCTGAGTCACTTGTGTTCACAGACATCCAAATTGTCTGTGCCTCTTATATTTCTGAATAGGAGATATTAAAGAGGATATTAAAGATGGCAAGCAGGAGAAATACACCCAGAAATGGAGGACCTCTGCCTCGAGCGCTCTCAACTGGCACCTTTTATCTGCACCTTTCATCAAGGAATGCAGCAGACCCCAGCCCGTTAACCCCCGGGGCTGCCCCTGACGGGAGCTGACCCCGCCCCAAGCCCAGCCCCAGCCCCGGCTCACCGAGGTCCCCGCTCAGCAAGGCCTCGGCCAGGGGCGGGTTGCGCTCCTTGAGCAGGGACAGCTCGTGGGGGTTGGCCAGCAGCATCTCCCGCAGCAGGGCTGGGTTGTCCAGGCCCTGAGGGAACGAGGGCGCGTCCGGGGGCGAGGGGCGCGGCCGCTGCGCCGGGGGCGGCGGCTGCTGCGAGGATGTCCCGGGAACGGCGATGCTGCTGAAATCGATCCTGGGCAGACCTGAAAGGAAGGGCACAGGTGTCGGTGCTTCACGGTTGCAGTTCTGCTGGGAAAAGCACGGGAAGGAAGAGCTGCCCTCAATGCTTCAGCAGAGCAGCAGTTCGTGATGGAAGCACAGCCACGTCCCCGGGTTACTGGGTTAGCAACACTGGCTCATTTATGTAACTGGTCTCACCTGTCTGCCCCATTTCTAATCCCCCGAAATGCACTTGCTGACTAGTTATTCCCTGCTTAACAAACGTGAATTCCTCATGGAGGGACTACAGGGCTAAACCCAGTGGCTCTGAGGCACTTCAGAGTCTCTTGGGTTAAAAAAAAGCAGGGGGAAAAAAAAGTATTAACAGTCCTGCAGACCTGCATTGCAGGTACCCATCCTCCAGCTGAGGCAGGATGAGGACCTCAGCAATGCTCCCACGCCCTTCTCAGCCTATGGCACCTTTCCTAGGGATATTTTGTCTGAGATTTGCTAGGAGCAGCTGTGCAAGGCAGGACAGAGGCGCAGGGCTCCACTGAAGACATTCCTGGAGAAGCCTTTGGCATGCACACATGATTAAGCCACTGGGTTTGGCAAGATGTGGCTTCTCAGGGAATCTGTCACAGGACAGGATCAGGACACACATCCATAGAGGCTGTTCCTGGTCTGAGCCATGCACATCTGCACCATCAAATCCAGCAGGAAGGGAACTGGTGGTTGTAGGAAACTCACACACTTTTACCAAGCCTGTTCTGAACCAGTCACCTCCTCACTGCCTCCACACTTCCCCAGAGGAACAGTAAAATAGTGTTGCCTTCCTCAGAATAAAACACTGAATCAGAAGCCTCTGGGTCACTTACAAGCCCCCCTGTCTCACCCCAGCCAGCCTCCCCCCCTCAGCACTTTGTGCTAAAGGACACTGCCAGAGCTGGTGCTGGGCAGTGCTGGTGAATCCCTGAGGCCCAGGCAGAGCTGGCACGGGCCTGTCTCACCTGGGAAGCGCAGGGAAGGCCGTGGCTCCACCGTCTCCTTGTGGCGCAGGATCACCACGTCGCCGTCCTTCAAGCCATAGGAGGCCAAGGACCGGTTGTTGTCGGTCAGCGGCCGCTCGGCATAAACGATCTGTGCCAGGAGAGCCACCAGGCAGAGAAGAAGTTAAAACAAGACCAAGATGTTATTTCGTTATAGGAGAAGAAAAAAACCATTCCAATAAATCCTGCGGATCCATCTCAAGCGTCAGAAGGGAAGGTGTGATGTCTTCACAGGCCTCAGGCACAGCAGGGCCTCGACACGCTCCTGCCTGGACAACACGGGCTTGGTCTTGCCAAAATCCAGCTGTGGCACCATGGAGAAGGGCCAGTCTCCCCTGATCAGAGGCCAAGATCATTAGAGGGAAGCAAGTCTTGACCAGGACTGTCTGTCCACATTCCCAAACTCCAAACTCCACGATTACACAAGCCACAGGCATTTTCTACAGCGTTCCCTGCCCCAAGTCAGCACCCACTGACCCTGGACAACTGCAGACATGCCAGCAGCACCAATCCAGGTAGATCCAGCCCAACATCCATCATTCTGCCTCTTGCCACAACACAGCTCCCCAGAATAACCAGTTTTACAGGGACCTTATTCATTAGCTCAGTGCTTTCCAGTTCACTCCAGTGATGCAACTCTCCAGGCCCAGAGCACTCAAAGCTCTGCTCCCATCAGTCCATGCAGGGAATCAACTTCTTGTGACTACAAAAAACAAAGTCACATCCATTTCTACTTTGATAACCTGCTTTAACAAGGGCTCCATAGACTAAACATAAAAACACAGAGATAAAGGTGAATAATCCCCAAGGAACATTTCCATGAACATCAGACCTGTAATACCTACAGAAGCCCTAAGTTGTGGGAAAGCCCAAAACGTAACATAAGCCTGGAAGAGAAGCTCCCAGAAATGGCATCTGGCAACATGAAGGTTTCTGTGCTGTCACTGGAGCACAGTGAGACCAGGAAGATCAGCCCAGCACCTCCTGCCCTGGCAGCAGCCCAGAGTATGGAGAACTCGGCCTAAACCCCTCAGGCACACGATCAAATTTCACAAATACCACCTTGTTTAGCCAAACTCTTTGGGGCTGGGAAAGGCCAGTTCAGCAACAACACGTTTGCCACAGGTTGGGGCTGGCTGAACCACGTGGGAGCAGCTTTGGCAGTCCTGGCAGGGACGGGCTGCAGCTCTGCCTGATGCTATCACAGGGAGCAGATCCAAAACCACAATCACTACCTGTCTTCAGGTCTGGCTGACACTACAGCAACTCCAACATCTTACACACACTCTCCCTGCAGCATTCAGCAGTGGAGACCCATCAGCAGCAGCAGTACAAGGCAAGACAAGGCAGGAGGAACACAAATGACCAGAACCTCATGGGGCAGCAGTCAGAGATTTGGGGAATTGCACACGATGGAAGCAGGCAGGAGCTTCCTGCCTCCTCCCCTCCACCAGAGTGTGCAGCCTCAGCGCTGCCTCACACCCCAGGTCCCTCTCAGGGCCCATGGGCAGCGATTTGAAAGTGAGTGGCCTCCACCCCAGAGCCCAGAGGCACCACCGAGGTCAGCTGGTGCTGGCAGAGCCGGGCACAGCCTCTCACGTTACCGGCCTGAGGCAGCACCGCCACAGCACAGCCAGCGTGTCATAAATCCCAGCTGCACACCCAAATCTGAAATGGCACATTCCCTGCGCAGACACTCTGGAAGAGACGAGTTAATCAGTTTAAGTGAGGCTTTACCTCTGTCATCTTGCTGGGATTGGATTTATGAGCGTTCAGCCTTACATCCCAGACAATGAATTAAGCGCCTGGCACTCGCCATGTCCATTAGCAGCACAGATCAATCCACTGCTGACCCATTCTGCCCCACTCTTAAAACAAACTGATTGGATTTTGCTGCCTTTTGATTGTCTGGTTGGTGGCAGCTCTGCTGGCTGGCAGGCACCAGACACGGGTTCTTCTGGAGGTGACTCAGACAGGGATGCAGGCACCATGGATTCATTGTGCACAGTGCCAGAGGGTAGAACCTTCCTGTGGAGCAGGGAACCCCAGGCAGGAGTGCTGGATACCACCTGCAGCCATCCATCAAGCCAACTCCTGGGCCCATCAAATATTCCTGAGCATGGCACAGATGGAGGGCACGCAGAGAAAATAAATGAGGGGAAGGAATGAAGAGCGTGGCTCTGATGAGAGCCTCCTGTCCCCTCTCCCAGAAAGCCACGGCCTTGGTGTGTGGAGGAGACTGCAAAGTCAGATTATTTCCACTTGCCTTGCCCAGCTCCTCTTATCACCACAGCCACCAGCAGCTCCCTCTGTTATCTCAGACCTGTGCCCACAGCGTCCCTTGGACACCTCACAGCTCCCTGCCCAACCCCAAACTGCAGCACCCAGAATTCACTGCCCAAACCAGCAGAGAACAAGGCTGGGATTAACCCTCCTCCACATACTGAGTGGTTTACTCCACCCTGCATGACCCTTACAGTGAAATTCATCCTCTCTAGTGCCAACATAGCACCTTCAATGCAACATTTACCTTGGCTGAGGAAAAAGGGTAGAAAACAGCCAAGTTTGGTAAATGTAAAACTGCCTATTTGTGATTTAACAATGCAAAATCCTTCCACACAAGGAGCTGCCTCTCTGATAACTTGTATATTTTAAGTTTCTCATAGAATCACTGAGGCTGGAAAAGCTCTCCAAGATCATCAGGTGCAATCCCCACCTTGTCCCCAGCCCAGAGCACTGAGTGCCATGTCCAGGCTTTCCTTGGACACCTCCAGGGATGGGAACCCCAAACCTCCCTGGGCAGCCCCCGCCAAGGCCTGAGCACCCTTCTCCTGTGAAGAAATTCCTCCTGATGTCCAACGTGTTCTCCCCACTGAAGGTCCTCAAAACACCTCACAAACACCAGGCAGGAAGAGAAGAGAGAGGAGTGACAAATAACAGCCTGGCAAGCACGGCACGACGCGGCTCAGGATGATGCACGGGTGGCAGATGGATGAGCAGAAGGAAGCAGAGGTGGCTACAAAAGCGCAGCGCTGCTCCCCTCGCCTGGGGCTGGCAGCACCCAAACCCCACACAGGTCAGCTGGGCTGGAAAAACTCAAACAAGGGAGCTCCTGACCAAAAACACACAGAGAAGTGACCCCTCGCTACCCTAAACCAGACCCGGAGCTGCAGGTCACCATGACACAAGGGACAAAGGTGACAGTGAGGAGTTTATGCTCCAGTTCATGCCTGGAGATGTCGAAGCCACAGCAGAGTCCCCCATGCAGGAGTTGTCCCCAGACCTGGGAACTCACTGGTGCCTGTGACAGCCACGGGAGGGTTGCTGGGAACCTTTGTGTGAGGTGGGTTCTCCCTTTACAACTGCCAAAAATCAAGAGTTTTTTTCCTAAAAGAGAATTCACCCTACCTGGATTTCCTGCCCCTGCTCTGAGACTGTTTTCCTGTCACCACCAACCTCCCATTCCAGAAAACAAGGCTCTCCCACGGCAGAGGGAAAGCCAAACATCGGGAACCTGCTGGGTGAGGGACACCACAGCCCCGGGGCTGCCCCTGCACCAGCTCTTCCAGCGCTGACTAATCTCGGTTTGGCTGGAAAAACACTTTGTTAATTTAGACTGGGAAAAGGCTCGGGAAGCAAAAGCCACCACCGCCAAACTCCACAAACTCTGCCAGGCACGGCCGGCGCCGAGGAAAGGAGCCGACACCGCCCTGCCCAGGACAAACGGGGAGGAACGGCCAAACACGCGGGACTGAACCCAAAACATGAGCAAAGCCCAGACAGATGGCCCAGAGCCGCCCCCACACGCTGCCTCCCCCGTGTTCTGGCACAGAGCGAGCCCTGGATCCGGGCTGGAGAGGGATATTTGCTGGGAAAACCACACGGACGTGCCTGTTCGGTCCCCACACCTGTGTGGAAAAAAGGGACGAAAAGACTCAATGCGCCCTTTCCGCCCCAGATATGGCAGGGGTTCGATGGGATAAATAAACCCTTTCCCGAACATTTCAGCCCCATTTCCCGGGCTTTGAGGACACCACGGGCCCCCACCTCCCCCGCGGGCTGACTCCTGCTCCCCTCGCTCCAATTCCTGCCCCGTTGAAGCATCAAATTCCTCCGAAACCTCAACATAAAACAAACCAAAACAAACCCACATTATCTTCTCTCCTTCAGCTGCGCGGCGGGCGCGGACCGAGACTTTCGCGGAGGGGCCACCCTCAGGCACCGGGGGCTCGGAGCCCTCTCCCGAGCGGATTTTGAGGGAAAAGCGAGGTTTGATTCCCCCCAAACCCCAAAGGTGCGCGACGGGAGGGACCGGAAGGGACCCGCCGCCCCAAACAACCTCAAACTCTGGATGGCCGGGGCGGATCCCAGATGGACCCGGCCGCTCCCAGTCCAGACCCCGACCCTGCGGGAGAAGGGGCACGGCCGCTCCCAGCCTGGGGGCACCGGCCGGGCCCTCCGCGGCGCTCGGGGCGGGGCAGGCCCTGACCTGGCTCTCGGCCGCCGGGATGCCGGACTCCAGCTCGCAAAGGGCGCGGAAGTTCTGCAGCTCGAAGTCGGCGTCCACCTGCAGGTTGAAGGTGATCTCGGAGCGGTCGCGGCGCAGGCAGAACACGGTGAGCAGCATGGCCGCCCCCGCCCGGACCCGCACCCGCCGCCGCCACCGCCGTCAAGCGCCGCCGTCGCAAAGCGCCCGCCCCGCCGGTCAGGCGCCCACGTCAATCGGAGCCGTTCGGCCAATCAGGGAGCGCCGAGCTGGAGGCCCCGCCCCTTCCCCGCGCCGGCACGGGGGCGGGGCCGGAGGGGCCCGGGTGTCACCGCCGGTCCCCGTGTCCCCTCTGTGTCCCCAGGGCACCGCCGATCCCCGTGTACCCAGGCCGCCGCCGGGCTCCCCGGGGCTCCTCTGGGCTCCCCGTGTCTCCGGGTGTCACTACTCACTGGCGGTCCCGATGTCCCCAGATGTCCTCCAGCCTTTCCAGTCTCCCCAGGGATCCCTGTACCCCTGGCGGTCCCTGCTGTCCCCAGGTGACCCCCGGGATGTGCCCTGCCCTGGGTGTCCCTGTGTCCCTGGTGGTCCCTGTGCCCCACCTGCTGCCCCCACGGCTCCTCCACCTTCATCCTTTCATTCACTGGTTCCTCTGACCCCATCACTCCCACTGTCATTTCCCCACCTTCCATCCCAAAACAGCCCAGGTGTACCCCAAGAGCCACTCACTCCATCTCACACCTCTGCCCTCCCTTCAGCTCCTCCACTTCACTCTGGTTTTCTTGGGATCACAGCTTCCAGCTGGTTTTTTTTTCCCCTAGACCCCTCAAGTGTGCATTTGGGGGGAATCCCTGGCCTTTGCTGAGCCTTTGGTGTGTCCCTCAGCTCACCTGTTTGCATTATGGGGCACAGAAGGGGTTTTGACATGCCCTGTCCTCTTCCACGTGCCTTTAGTGACACCCCAGACCCTTTGATGTGCTTTTGGGGTGTCCCAAGTCCCCCTGTGTGCCCCAGACTCCCCCTTTTGCCTTTCAGCACTCTCCTTCCCACCCTGGGGAACACCTGGAGCAGGCAAGGTGGGGACACAGCCCTCAGTTCTGAGATTGCATCCAAATGCCCCAAGCCATGAACTCACCTCACTCCCAGCCAGGGTGAGAGGAACGAGACTTTATTTTGAACTGGGAGTTAATCTGCAATCGAAATCATTCCAGCCCAACCCCAACCCCAATCATTCCAGCCCAACCCCAACCCATCCAAATCATTCCAGCCCAACCCCAACCCCAATCATTCCAACAGTGGAGTGAGCAAACATTGCAACTCATCAGTAAAAACTGGAAGCATCCTGGTCCCGGGTTTGCAGACACTTTGGTAACAGATTCGCCCCCCAAAATTAAATTGTCATTCTCAATAACCCCCTCAATAACAGGTGTAAAAACAAAAAAGACCAAACACAGCCCCACAGTGCATCCGGCACCCACCAGTCCTGACACGGATACACGGAGGCTCTGACACTGCCCGGCCCTCCTGGCACCAGGAAAAGGCTCCCACAGGGAGCTCAGTCGGATTTCTCCTTCTCCTTCATGTGCAGGAACACAATGCTGAACATGAAGAGGCCGACCATCATGGAGAAGGCGCCGGCGTAGTAGGGATACGCCGAGGGGATGAAGCGCTCGTACTGCGTGTGCTGGAGGGGACGCACGGACACCTGGACGGGGACAGAGCAGCCCTTGCAGTCCAGGGCAGCCTTTGCTGCCAGGACAGGGGGGATTCACCCCCCCACACTTACCTGTGTGGAGGAGTAGAGGTGGGTGTATCCCAGCCGGTTGTAATCCACTTTGAACTGGAACACGCCATAAACATCCGGCAGCTTGAACTGCACGCTGTATTTGCCACCTGAGGGAGAGACAGGGGTGACACTGAGGGGACACGAGAAGCTGTGAAAGGTGAAAACACTCCCAGTGTGGGGCCAGGGCAGCAACAGGGACACCCTGTTCCTCCTGAGGGGGACCTGCTCCTCCTCTAGAGGGGAAGCTCCCACTCCTCCTGACAGGAAGTTCCCACTCCTCCTGACAGGGATCCACTGTTCCTCTAGAGGGGAAGCTCCCTCTCCTCCTGACAGGGATCCACTGTTCCTCTAGAGGGGAAGCTCCCTCTCCTCCTGACAGGGATCCACTGTTCCTCTAGAGGAGAAGCTCCCTCTCCTCCTGATGGGGACCTACCGTTCCTCTTGAGGAAGGTGCGCACGAAGGGGTCGATGCGCACAAACTCCAGCTGGATGTCGTCCCCATCGAAGGGCACCCACTTGCCGTCAGCGAGCTTCTCGATCACGATGCTGTACTCCTGGGACAAATCAACCAGCCATGCCTGAAAACCAGCGCCAGCCCACTCCAAGCCCCAGCGCTGCCCAGCTCCTCCCCCGGGCGGCTCCGGCGTGCCCGCCCCGCCCCGCCGGCAGCCTCACCACGAGGTCGGTGACGGTGTAGGCGTTGGGCGGCGCCCGCTCCCCGACGCGGTGGTGGGACACGGCGCCCACGCGCAGAACGCCCTCCTCCTTGAACACCCAGCGGGACAGGGCCACGGCCAGCTCGTAGTTACCTGTCTGGGAGTACCTGTGCAACAAGGGAGGCTGAGGCAGCCGAGAAAATACGCCATGGCTGTGGGTGCCATGGGACAGAGAGAGAGAAACAGCCAGCGTTTCTCACAGCAGCTTGGGAGAAGTTTTAGGGAGCTAGAAAGATGTGATAACTTGTTGACTATAAACAAATTGCAGGTAGTGTTTTTCTACTTTATTTTTCCATTCCTTGCAAGGACAGTGCACGAGAAAGATGTTTCTGTTAGTTAGCCAATAGAATAGAATCTATCATACCACTCTATAAAAACCTCATGGTTCTTTTGAATAAATCCTTCTTTGCCTTTTCTACGATCCTGCCTCTCACCTGTTCCTGCCCCGACCCCAGTGCAAGACTGACACGTGGCCTAAACCCAAACCAAACAGAGGTGAAAGCAACACAAACTGAGCTGAGGTTAAAGGAAGGAGCTGCTTTCCAAAGCGCTTTGCTCTGCCACGGTAAAGGATGCGTCACCCCAATTCAATTCAAGCTTTCTGCTCCTTCCCAAAACACAAACATTTGTTGCCCATTTCCCAGGAGTTCTGTCCTCCAAGGGCTCCCCAAACACTCCTCAGCCAGGGAAGCCAACTCACCTCTTGGAGCCAGGAGTCGCTTTCTGCACGGCAGAATTGAAGAAGGCGTCGCTGAAGAAGTCGAGGGAGCCGCTGAAGACGACGCGGGCGTTGTTGCGCGCCTGCAGCCCCGCGATCAGCAGCGTGTTCTTGCCCACGGCGTGAGGGTACTGCGGGGCAAACGGGCACAGTTTGCTGTGGGGTGGGACAGGCTGGCTGCAGCAGCACCAGCTGCAGTTAAGGAGTAACCACGAAGCTCAGAAAAAACAGGAAGAGGATTCTGGTAGCACTCCAGGCTGGGATGGAATGGGAGAGATGCTTTGGTCTAGGCCGGCCTCTCCTCCAGAGCCTGGAGGACACGTGTCCCTCACGCTGAAAAGCTCCTCAGAAAGCAGAGGAAGGCAACATCAGGAAGTGTCACAGACATCTTTTATGGAAAATCCTTCCCTTAGGATTTTTGCTCCTGAGAAGCTGAGAGGCCTCAGGAACAAAATGTAATCAATGGTTATCTGCTGCTGTGGAATGCAACAGGTGCATCTGGGATTGGGCTCATGTGGTTGTTTCTAATTAATGGCCAATCACAGTCAGCTGGCTCAGACTCTCTGTCTGAGCCACAAGCCTTTGTTATCATTCTTTCCTATTCTATTCTTAGCCAGCCTTCTGATGAAATCCTTTCTTCTATTCTTTTAGTATAGTTTTAATACAATAAAATATAATAAATATATTTTTAAAATAAATAATAAATATATTTTTAAAAATATTTTTAATATAATAAAATAATAAATCAAGCCTTCTGAAACATGGAGTCAGATCCTCATCTCTTCCCTCACCCTAAAACCCCTGTGAACACCATCACAGGGAAGCAGCCAAGAGCCCAACCAAAATCAATCACTAGATCAAACACTCCAGGATTTTCCCAAGCAGCTGAAGTTAGAGGGACTGAATTGCAGGAGCACAGCTCAAAACAGGAGAGAAAGGAAGGGAGCATACCTGAGTGATGGGCTTATCTGGGAAGAAGGAGTAGGAAGTGGAAGAGCCAGTGAGGATATCCAGCACCAGTGGGTTGTCAGGATCAGCCACCATCCTTGCAGGGAAAGCCACAGTGAGCAGCACGAACACCCCCAGGGTCCCCACACCCAGAGGAATGTGGGGCCACCTGCTCAACCCCATGGACCTTCTCACCCTTCTACCTGCTGAGAAACTAAATATTTCTTCCACTATTTTATTAGGAACCATTCCTAAGTCAATACCTAAACTACTTTGGAGGATTTCCTTCTACTTTTGTTTGAAATCAAGAAAGATTTGTTAAGCTCATGTTAAGAGCCCCAGGGGTTGACCCCATGCTCACCTCGAAGCAACACCCCAGGTTCAACTGCTCTTCCCCCACCTCACCCCTGCTGCTCACCCAACTCCTCGGAACAGGATGGGGTTCAGTGCTGCCTTCCCCACAATGGTGGGGGCCTTCAGGAGGTTCTCAGTGTCAGCCACGATCAGGGTGTGCTGGGGAAACAAGAGAGATCCATGTGAGGTGAGTCGGGGTCTAATGACAAACAGCAACTTCTCAGTTAAAAGTTTATTTTGCAGACAATTACAACTGTTCAGTGAACGTTGTGGTTCAATTAAAAAGCAAAACAGCAGTATTTCTGTGTTTATGATCACATTAGGTTAATACTGATCTTCAAGGAAATACAAACTGCCACTTGATAAAGACAGCAACACCTACAGTGTTTTATTTCCCTGCATTTAGCAACCTTCATCCTCAAACCAGGACAACATGCATGTATGTACTGCTTCAACAGTTTACCTTAAACAAAAATTACCAGAGTAGATTTAGCTCAGACTTTAATATACGTTTTAATTTTAAAATGCTGGATTACACCAGGCAGACAAAATTGTAGAAATTTGTGTGTTTCTCTACTGATCTGAAAATCTGGGACTGAAATTCTCCCTTCCCACACCTGAAGTGTTGCACTCAGCGTCTGACACGCTTCACCCTCAGGTGAAATTCCCCCCCAAGCTTCAGAGGGATCCAGAACCAGGATTAATCACTGCCTACACACAGTGACCATCTGAAACCAGAGCCTGAAGCATCCTGACAGCAGCAGAACTGAATGCTGCAACAGGGATTATTTCCCACTTTCCTGGGAGGAGCCGGGGAGAGAAAGGATAGAGGAGAAACGGGAGCACAAGGACAGAGGATTCACCCCTCGAGCTCTGCACCCAGCCCAGCAGCCAGAAGGAGCAGGCAAGGCCCTTACCTGGCCGGGGTCGGAGATGTCGTAGTTGTGGTGGTCGATGACCGCTGTCCTCTCCTCATCGAACTCGATGCCACACTCACTGCCCAGCTCTCGCAGGGGGTCACCTGCAGGGACAATGGATCCTCTGGCACACCACACAGGAACTCAGCTCTAAATTCAGCTGAGAGTCGCGTGTTCAATGCTCTGTAAGCCAAACCCCAGGGAACAACGTGACCTCCTCACTGAGCTCCCACTGAACATGGTACTAGAGGCATGAATCAGCCATTTCCTCCCCGAGCAAGCCCTGAGGTGACAAGGAGCAGCTGCCTTTGCTGCAGTGAATGAATTCTCTGCAGGAACACCTGCACTCACCGATGTCCGAGCTGGCGGCGACGAGGACGCTGCCGCCGCCGTCGATGAACGCGGTGATGGTCTCCACATTGATGTTCCCACCAAAGTCTGAAAGCAAACAGCAGGAATCCATGGCTGGAGCTCAGAAATACCCCCCAGCAGAATTAAACCACAGCAAATTACCAAATCAATGAAAGAACCACCAATAAAGGCTTGGACAGAGCTGCAGTTTGCTACTGAGTACATCCAAAGCGTAGAACTTCACTAAAATTCACAGAGCAGCTGGAAATGCCCTTCCAAAGATGTCATCAAGCTCCACAGGTTTCCCCTCCACCTTTACCTTCTATGGATGGGGAGAAGATGATGAGGTTGTCATACAGGAACTCCCCGTACTTTATCAGGGACAGGCCGGCGTCATCCGCTGTCCGGAAGGTGAGGTCAAAGCCCCTGTCTGCAGCCAGGACACAAAAGGGACAACTTCTGCACGCCATGAAAGCACACATGGAGCAGCACAACTCCAGCAGGAGCCAGAGCTTTATTTCCCCAGGGAAGAAGCAGTTTGGAAACACTGCCTTTTAAGAGCAGCACCTGAGAGTTCCCAAATAAACCCAAGGAGTGGATCCCCTGAAGAGCCCTGATGTCAAAGGATGCCTCATTCTCACCCATCAAACAGGGACTGAGGCTGCAGGGCACCTAAACACAGGCACAGCTGAGAAAACCCCCATCTCCTGCCTCATTCTGACCAGAAGATCCCAAACACTCATCCCCTCCTCCTCCAGGGAACCCCAATCTTCTCCCTCTGCCTGGCCAGGGGACCCCCGACACCTCCCCCAATACCATGGAGCCCCATCTCCTCTCTTGGCTGGGGGTCTCCTTCTTCTCACTCAGCCTGCCCAGGGAACTCCAACAGCACCCCCCTTGCAATCTCCTCCTTCAGCCTGACATGGGGACACAAATCTTTTTCATTCTGACCAGGAGAACCCAAACAACCCCCTCTCCCCAGCAACACCAGTCTCCTATTCTGCCTGACCAGGGGATCCTCATCTCCTCCCCCATTCTGACATGGGGAGCTCAATCTCCTCTCTCACCCAGGCACAGCGTCCCCATCACCTCCCACAGACTGACCAGGAGACCTCAAATACTCCATTCTCCCTCAGGGGACCCCAATCTCCTCCTCCACTCTGACATGGGAACCCCAAACACCCCCTTTTTCCGCCTGGAAACTCCAATTTCCTCCCTTTTCAGCATCCCAAATCTTCTCCCTTATCCTGAACAGTGAACCCCAACACCCCCCTCTCCCGTAGGGGACCCTCATCTCTCCCCCATCCTGACGACACAGCACCTTCCAGCAAAGGACCCCTGGCTGCGCCCTCAGCCCAGCCAGGGGACTCCAATCCGAAGACCCCAAACATCCCCTTTTCCCTCAGGTAACCCCAACCTCCTCCCCCATCCTGACCCTGGGTCCCACCCCATCCAACCCCTCCCGAGATCCCGCCGCGGCCCGCTCGGTACCCGCGAGGCTCCGGAAGAACATGGAGTGCGTGTCGCGCAGGTTCCCGTTCTCCAGCAGCACCAGCGTGCGGGGACCACCCTCAGCGCCCGCCGCCAGCACCGCCAGGAGCCCACACACAACCACAGCGGCCGCCGCCATCTTGCTCCCGGTCGCCGAACTACTCCAGAGGCGGGCAGCCTCCAGCCAATCAGCGCCAGCGCCGAGCAGCCTCCAGCCAATCAGCGCCAGCACCGAGCAGCCTCCAGCCAATCAACGACAGACAGATCCGCGGCGCTGGGACGCAGCGCACGCGCCATCACGGCCGCTGTCGCCACGGAACAGGGAGGGCCCCGCCGCCGTCCCCTCCCTCCTGCGCGGCGCCCACGCCCGCGGTGGGTCAGAAGCGGCGGGCGCTGGAGCTGGCGTTGCCCTTCCTGTGCCTGGTGGCGGCGCGGGGCGCCAGGGGCTGCTGGCGGAAGGGCCGGGCCTGGGGCGCGGTGCTGCCCGCAGAAGCTGCGAGAGGAGCGAAAGGGGGGTGGTGGGGCAGCGCAGGACCCCAAAATGCGGCTGCGTCCCGCGAGAAACCCCCGAGAGGTCAAGGAGTTAAGGCAGAATTGATCCTGGGTGGGTCGCCTATATTATACTAAAACTATACTAAAATCCTTGATTTCTCAAGGAAAAGGAGGAAAGTGAAGAGTGCCGGCGATATCTGGGCAAGGGGGATTACCTTGGTCCAGCTGCAGGATCTGGCTGGCTCGCCGGGATCGGAAGCAGTTGCTGGCAATGGTCTCGCTGTCGCTCCTGTCCAGCACCAGCCTGGAGTGGTCTTCCTCGGGCTGCAGGTGGCAAACGCTGTCAGCAGCGCCAGCAATGAGGCAAAATTGGTAAAATGGGACAGAAATGGAGGAGGAATGGGCCATACCGCTGGCTCCCCGCTCTCATTCGAGGGGCTTGTCCGGCCAGGTTTGGGCTGTGGCAGGGCTGGAACCGCGGTGGGAAGAGGTGCTCGTTGTGTGTAGAACAATCACCACACCCTGCTGGCTGCACTCCCTGATCCCGGCACTCTCACATTCCCGAGGGATCCGCACCAAGTGCCACCTTTGTTACTCACACTTTGCAGACAAACCGTGTGTGGAAGATGTTACGAGTGCACGCAGCCCGAGCGCGGCCTGCCGAGCATGGCAGAGCCATGGTCACCTCCCTGTCCCCCACAGTGCCCTCCTCTCCCCAGGCACTGTCCCCTTGTGAGAAATGAAACCCGGAGATGAGAGCTCTTTTTCAGAGTGGTAATTGCTAGTTGATGTTAATGAAGTTGATAGGGTCTTAATTTGAAGTGTTGGTCTGTTGTTAAATATTGAATGTTAAGAGTTCTGGGACTTGCCTTTAGCTGCTGCTGTTAAGTGTTTTACCCTATATTTATATCCCTTTCCATCACACTCTGTATTTGTACCCCTTTCCATCGGGAACCACTTCCCCTGCTCCCAGGGGGACTTGCACCCGGACTGAATTTAAATAAGAGGATGTGGGTCCTATAGGAACCCTCTCAAAAACAACAAACCAGCACATAAACTATGATTTTAACCCAGCAGAACCACACTAAATCACCCACCCTTGACCAGAGCCGGATTCCGTCCTGCCACCATAAATTTTAATAGTACTCAGCTTGGATGATACCCCTAAGCTACGAGCCAGCTTCAATATTTGGAAAGTTTTCTAATTTAGGTACAAAATAGGATTAAATAAAATAAATTAAATTAATCCAGAGCAAAATTAAATAAATCCAGAGCAGCTGTGGCTGCCCCTGGATCCCTGGGAGTGTCCAAGGCCAGGCTGGATGGGGCTTGGAGCAGCCTGGGATAGTTGAAGGTGTCCCTGCCCAAGGGAGAGATTATTCCATGTCTGTTTTAAAGAAAGTCTTCTCATGTTTCTCCACAGGGATGATATTTGAATGAAGATGAACCTAATCTTATCTTAGAACTCCTGGAATTTCCTAACTTTGGTTAAAAAGGTGCAATATTTCTTTGATAACCTAAACACCCAAATAAAGCAAGTCCTTCATGTGCAGGTCTAGGACTGTACACACAGATATCAATTTTTTTTGCAGACCCTCTGATTCTACCACAAAATATCAGAGCAAAACTGATTTTCAAGTGTTTTGAAAATGAAGATTTTAAATGTAAAATTTAAGAGCATTACTTTAATGTTTTGTTTCTTACCCAGAAAGCGAGCTCAGAACGGGCAGCAGCTGCAGCAGATCTGAAGGTCGGCAGAGGGAGTCGCATCCCCTCCCATCCCAACACGTGCTCCTCCCGCCAGGTGTCACACACTGAGCCCTTACAACTGGAGGGGTTTGGGCTTAAAAGCTTAATCCCCCACCCGAGGTGTGAAAAATGCCTATTTTATGATTGGCTTTTCGCAAATATTAAAATGAATATTATATGTGTTGTGTTAGAAAGTAATACTGTATTAATTCTCTTAAGTAGTGTGTTAAGTATAGTTTTAGGTTATAACAAAATGTTAAAATAGAAACTGTGCTATGGAGGATACTTTTTTTTTCTAAAGAAAGGACTTGAACTGAGCAGCCACAGGACACCTGAATCTTTCAGAGAAAAATAATTTCTTGCCCCATTATCAGGAGAAACAAACTTCTTCCTTGCTCAGGCAGGACGACACCGTTAGGAATATGAGGAAGAAGCTGACACTGCCCAGACAGAATCCTGTGTTTGAGTGGAATTTATGGGTCATGTATGAGGTGTATGAATATGCAACAGGTTATTGTTTTTAAGGGTTAATCCTCTGTGAACGTGGGTCCTTTTTCAGGCTTATGCTGCCCAGAAAAAGGTACCCAGATGTCTGTAACTCTTTGTTTTTATTGTCTTATATTGTCCTAATTCAAATTGAAGAAATTATTATTACTCTAATTGTATTACTATTTTTATAACCATTTTATTACTATTAAACTCTTAAAAATTTAAAAGCAAGTGATTGGCGTTTTTCACATGAGGGATTTCATAAAAGCTCACACACACAACGTGGTGTATGAAATCCTGACACAGCCAGAGTCATTCTCTAAACCCACAGCCCTGGAACACAAAAAATGAGGATGTGGAGGAGGAAGGAGCTGCTCCCTCACCTTCTCCTGCAGCTCCTCCAGTGCCTTGGCTCAAAGCTCCTCCTGGATGGAGTCATGGACCTTGAGGAGAGCCTGCTGGCCTCGCTGGATTCCTGCAGGGCTTGTGCTTTTCCTGCAGGTCCTGGTTCTGAGCCTGCTCCCCCTCAGCAGCCGCTGCTGCAGCACCTGCAGAAGGGAGCACCGAGCTCAAGAACAGCTTCATAAGCATGGAGGAGGCACGTCCTTCCACGGGTGACATTTGGGAAGACAGAAAAATGGGAATTAGGAGAAGATTTTCTGCCCTGAGCAATCATAGCAGGTTGTACTTATTATTAACACTTTCTGTCGTAAAAAGAATCCCAGAATCCCAGAGTGGTTTGGGCAGGGAAGGACCTTAAAGGCCATCTCTCTGCACCCCCTGCCACTGCCTGCCCCCAGCAGGGCTGCCTCCAGCCCTGTCCAACGTGGCCTTGGACACTTGCAGGCATCATGGGGCAGCCACAGCTTCTCTGGGCAAAATACTCCCCAAAGGCAAAGCATGTGTTACTGCAAGCACCTCAGTCAACAAGGATGATCAGAAATCCATATCTGATCTCATAAAATTATCTTTAAAACCCTTGTTTTGTGTACTTTATATTTAAATTCTTATTTAAATAAACATCAAAGTTTTTTTTCAAGGATGCACAAAAGGTGCCAAAATCACACAGAGAATTATTTTAACTGGTGGATGTGGGAGTGTTAGATCTGAAAGGCACAGGATGGTTTCCATTTTGGGGCAGTATCAGCCATGATTTGTGTCACCTCAGCATTGTTAATGCAGCACTGGCACAGGCCTGTGTTTGAAATCATCTCTGGCATGGAAATAAAGCCATGCTCCACAGCATTCCTTTGTCTAGCTCAGGTTGGCCAGCACTGTCTCAAATTGGCTGATAACCCCTTTACTGATAACAGCCTCCTAATTATCTCCAAACCCTGTGAAATGGCTCATTCTCCCCCAGAACTGACCTGCTATTCTGCTGCACTGCTCCTGCCAGGTGACCTTCCCTTTCCTCTGCTTAACACACACTGAATCCAAGGATTCAATCTTGCTCTGCTGAGCTGCCCTGATGTGTAAAGCTTGAGCAGGTGCCTTTGAAATCCCCACACCTGTGGAACCAAACCCTCCTGCCCAATCTGCACAGAACCTGGATTTAACAATGTGATTAGAAGGGCATTTTCCCTTGTTTGCCACAAAAGGATTCATTCTTGCAATAGGACCACTAACATTTGATATCAAATCCAAAGGAAGGCTTTCTTTAGAGATCTCTCCCTTAACAGATAGAATTGCCCATAAATTACAGGCACTGCTGTTCTGCATTTCATAGCAGCTCCATTTTGAGCCAGGAGAGACCCAACAGAGTGAGCACACACCACAGGGAAGCTGAAAGACTGGTTAAAACCCACAGAAGGACTGGTTAAAACCCACAGAACTGTTCAGAATCAGACTGTCACAGCATATCTTGGCTTGAGCTTTTCTAATTGTATACACTTCCACACAATGGAGGAAGTGAAAATTCAGGAGAATTTGCTTCAGTCATGTATTTCTGGAGCAGCCCAAGCCCCATGCTGCTTCAGTATGTGGTGGTGTGCTGTGGCTGAGGGAATTCTCTCAGGACAGCTCTCACACAGAGAAAACCTTGAGCCAGGTTGATTTTGATTTGGGCTGAACACGAGTCCAAGCCTGCATCCCTCATATCCCAGCCCTGTCCTCCAGGCCCTGGCAGTGCCCCTGGAATAGGATTATTGGGAAATTTTGCTGTTAGTTGTGGATGATGTGCTGCAAACACTGTGGGATGCATGAGCTGGAGGCAAAAGTGGCCTCAGTGATGGGAAGAGTCCATCCATGAGCCACAGGACAGCTGCTGCCCTACCTGTAAGACATGAGAGGGCACCAAGTGTGCTTCAAGGCCTCTTTCAAGAGGAAAAGGAGGCATCTCCATAACCTGTGTGGGCACTTAAGGCTCCCCTTCCTACAGCTCCAGGCAGAATTTGTTACCAGGATTTGTTACCACTTTTTGGCATCCACGTTTGCTGACTTGAACATCTCCATTCTTCTCTCAAAATTCTGACACTCAGCCCCACTGAGCACTGCAGGGAACAGCTCTTCATCCACCCAACAAGGCAAAGTTAGTTCTGGGTTAAAAACAGCCTGGAGGAGAGAAGGCTCCAGGCAGACCTTAGAGCCTCTCCTGGTTGCTTAAAGGGGATCTAAGAAATCTGGAGAGGAACTTTGGACAAGAGGCTGGAGTGCCAGGACAAGGGAGAATGGCTTCCACTGCCAGAGGAAGGGATAGATGGGGTATTGGAATGGAATCCTTCCCTGGCAGGGTGGGCAGGCCCTGGCACAGGTGCCCAGAGCAGCCTTGGCTGCCCCTGGATCCCTGGCAGTGCCCAAGGCCAGGCTGGACAGGGCTTGGAGCAGCCTGGGACAGGGGAAGGTGTCCCTGCCATAGCAGGGGGTAGAATGGGATGAGCTTTAAGGTTCCTCCCACCCAAACCAGTCCATCATTGTCACAGACATATTTTCTGAAAAATCCTTTCCTTAGGATTTTTCCTCCCGAGAAGCTGAGAGGCCTCAGGAACAAAATGTACCCAATGGTTATCTGCTGCTGTGGAATGCAACAGGTGCATCTGGGATTGGTCTCATGGGGTTGTTTCTAATTAATGGCCAATCACAGTCAGCTGGCTTGGACTCTCTGTCTGAGACAGAAGCTTTTATTAGCATTCCTTCTTTTTCTATCCTTAGCCAGCCTTCTGATGAAATCCTTTCTTCTATTCTTTTAGTATAGTTTTAATATAATATATATCATAAAATAATAACTCAAACCTTCTGAAACATGGAGTCAGATCCTCGTCTCTTCCCTCATCCTCAGAGCCCTGTGAACACGGTCACACATCATTTTAACTCACATGTGCCTGGTTTGGGGCTGCACTGCAGGGGGAGCTCAGCAGCTGTGGTGCCATGGCAGAGCTGCTGCTGCCTGAGGGTGTGCCCGGGGGACAGATGGCACAAGCAGGGATGTCACTGACCTGGCCAGCACCAGCTGCTGCTCTGCAGGCAGGGAAATCCCCGGGGCAGTGACAGCTCCCACTGCTCCAACGCTGCCCCTGCTCACCCCACTGGTGTTTGTGACAGTCCCAGGTGCTGCTGGGTCCTGGCGACAAGAGGAAAACAAAGGCTGTAGCTCTGGAAAGACACAGTGAGAGTCCTGGGGGAGATGAAGCACAATGTTAGCCACTCAGGGTTATTCATCCAGAGGGGAGAAGGAGCCTGGAGGGTACCTGGGCTGAGGTTGGCTCTTTATGTGCTGCAGCAACAGCATCTTCATGTGAAGGTGTGTGGTGAGAGATTGTTCTAGTCCGTGTGGCAGCTGAAAAGAGGAAATACAGGCAATGTTGGTAATGAGCTGTGCAAAACTAGACAGAAATCTGTGAAACCATCTCCCAAAGCTTCCCCCCAAAGCTAGGAATGACGTGTCTGGAAGGAAAAGGGCTGTCATTCACCTGCTTCTGCTGGGCAGTAAAAACCATGAAACACTGAGAGGGTGCATCAGGAAAGGAAAGCAGATTGTACAGGCCTGGGAGAGCCTGACTCCAAAAATCATCCATTTCACAGGCTGGGGGTGCACATTTGTAATCAGAGGGGAAAGAAATAAAGAACCTCTCAACCTTCACCTCAAAAAGCAATAGCACCAAAAATGAAGAATACAGGTTCAAGAATTACTAGTGGGTGATCAGTGCTGCATGAGCACATTGCAAACCATGCTCTGAGGCACTGCAGGTGTCCATGAAAAGCAGAAATGGGGAGGGAGAGGGAGAGGAGGCAATTTCTAGGATGTGAGAGGAATATCTGCCTTGCAGTGAGCGATGGTGTGGATAATCCACCGGGAGAGCAAGTGCTGGAGCACATTTGCATACGGAGGAAGAGACTGCGGCAGCCACCCCGCCCTGCCCTCGGCAACGAGAGTCCAGGGGGAGGCGACAGAGCAGCGACCTCTGCTCCAGAGCCACGCTGCCCTCAGCAGGGGCAACTCTGCTCCGTGGGCAAAAAGCAGGTGTTTTACTCAAAAACGAGGCTTTTCATTGCCTCAAGGCTTACAGGGCTGGGTCAGGGTCAGGCTGGTTCCGACAGGGAAAGAAGTCGAGGAAAAAGGGAAGAGGACAAAGCTGGGACAGAGTCTTAAATTCAGGAGAGGCAGAGTCCCTGCTCCTGCTGTGGATGAGCGTGGGCTGAGAGCAGGGACTGCTGCTGCCAGGCAGCACTTGCTGCCTTTTAAAGGCTGCAGTGGCTGCCACAGATGTGAGTGCAAAACCAGTCCCTGCTGCTGAGGGAACCTGGGCTGGGCTGCACAGCTTCCACACCTGCTTCCTTCTTGAGGAGATGCTGAGAACAGACACCTTGAGATCAAAGTCACCCCTCAGGCTGCTGCTGTCCTTCTCCAGGGGGGCACGGGATGCCTGCTCTGCTTGGTAGCTGGCCTGGAGCTGGGCCAGCCTCTCCTGGAACTCCTGCAAGGCACAGCAACAGCCCTGGGACTGTTCCTAAGGTCACATCCAGGCCCATTCCAGGTCACACCTTATGCCCATCCCAATACAACTCCACCACCAGTATCCACTGACTTTTCCTGTGACTTAAGTTGACACAGGAGTGATTGTTGTTGATGAAAGTGACTGTTCAGCCCTAGAAACAGCTGCCTTGGCTGGTTGTGGTGCCCTGGAATGAACTTTCTAAAGAGCAAAGAGAGTTGTGTTTCCCTCTGGCTCTCTATTCCTTTTTTTCCTCATCTCTGTACTCTTCCTAACACCTTTGACTATGCTTTCCTCAACTCTATTCCTCTTTTCTGACAATTTCACAGGTAGTTGCTCCAAAAATTCTTCCTGGGAATCCATTCCAATCCATCCCCAGAGAAGTGGAAACAAGAGGTGGGTTATCATAAGGCACAGGGCCTCCATAACACATGGTCTGTTCATAGGAGAAGTCCAAGGATTACAAAATAAGGAAAAATAGAAAAAGAGAAGTGTTCTGGAAAGGCTGAACCATATTTGTAATGATTACTATGAAAAAAGTTTTAGTCAAAGCCACTCTTCCCAATTTACTTCTGTGATCAGCTGCTTCTCTGCTTCCAGATCCACCTGGGGTTTGAGGTAGGGAGCTGGATTTGCTCCCAGGTGAGCAGCCCCAGCAGGTAGAAGCCCTACAAAGCAAAGCAGAAATAAAAATCACTCACAGTCACAGGGTGGGATTGTCAGCAGAATTCCTGGAAAGAGAACAAAGAAGCTGGGTGCCAGGAAAGAACATGGCAACCCCTGTGCTCCTTCAAACAGCACTTGCTGCCAAAATGCTGCCAGCCCGGGGCTCCAGAGCTGTGGGGAGAGAGGGAGAGGTTCCAGCTTCAGGGGAAAATGGAAGTGAATGTAATTGGATGGTATTTATACATAAAAGTATCTCTTTCAAAGAAAACCAGGACTTGTTTCCAGGGCTATGCTACAGATTTGGGAGATAAAAGACACCGGGAAGATGAAAAGTGCAAGGAAATTACCTTTGTTCACAGCTGTTTCTGAAGGAGGCAGAAAGGGGGGAAAAGTCATCCTACAGCCTTATTCCCTGCTGAAAATTGCCCTTTTTTAGGGGCTAATTCTCCAAAGGTGATCAGCTCCCTAAAGACTGCTCTTCCCTACATTTGCTCCTACATTTCCTATTCCTGCTCCAGAGGACAGAGCAGGTGTGCTGAGGCTGGGCTGAGTCCTCAGGCACTGCCATAAGGATGGCAAAACTTCTCTTGTAGTGTCAAAAATATACATTGTAGGAAAAAAGGGGCTGAATGCTTACTTCAAAAACATACATATATATTAAAAAAATAATTTTACAGTATTATTTCTTTTGCTGCTCATTTTTGTTCTTCCTACTGAAACCTCTCTTCTGCAACTGACCAAATTCTAGCCACAATCACCAAAAATAACCATGGATTTGAATCATGTTCAGCCTTTTCTAACAGAACTTGCCACTATTGAAAACATTGGATTATTGAGATGGACTTTGCCATCTCAGTAGAATAAGGTCAATTTGGCAGCAGTGAAGGAAAAGTCTGAAACCAGAATGGAGGATTCTTCCCCCAATAGGTAAAGGAAAGGTTGAGATAAAATTTAGCCAACATTTTATGTGTAAAACTCCCTTTTTTTCCCATTTCTACAGCCAGTAAAGGCTCTCCTACCTGAGAAGTCACTCGTGCCCATCTGTTCAGCCAGAATGGCCTTCAGCTCCTTAATCTCCTCCTGGTACTCCCTCAGCAGGGTGTCCTTGGGGTCCTCATTGATGCAGGGCTTGTTCCTGATGTTCCTGGCCTGACTTGTGTAGCACAGGGTGCTGAGGCTGTCCCCATAGCTGTCATCAGCTGGGGACACACATGCCACCATCAGGGTCCTGGTGTTCCCCCCCAGGGAGTCCTGGAGCAGCCTGGTCAGCTTGTGTGAGAACCCAGAACATCCCTCTGGCTGTCCAGGACCCCTGCCAGGGGGCTCAGAAGCCCTGGCACGGAGCCCAGAACACCTGTGGGTTTGATTATGACCTGTGGAGCAAATTACCAACATTATATGAAGATCAGCAAGCCACAACAGTTTAGGTAGAATGATAGTGAAGTTATCACAGGGTGGAAAAGTCGATTTTGGGGTTTCTGGTATGGGGGTTCAGAAGGCAAGCTGGAGGGATCTGGGCATGTCCAGCCTTTCTCCTTCTTGGCCTCCATCTTCTGCTGTGATGGTGGCACTTTGGGATTGGTTTAGAGTAGAAGCTCACTGTCTAACATAGGTGATAGGTATTGGACAGTAATTGTAAACATTGTACACGTAGTTTTTAGTTTAAACACATAACAGTCCCCCAGGGGCAGGCAGAGTGCCTGGAAATGTCCTGCTGGACAGACCTCAGCAGGGCAGGAGAAAGAATTTTATAGATAAGATACAATAAACAACCTTGAGACTGAGAAATGAAGAGCCCTGACTCCTTCTTCAAGCATGGGGCTGGGAAAAGAGACTTTCCAACTTTTCTCGGGGTCACTCTGAGCAGCTAAAGATCCCAACAGCTTGGAGTCTGTAGGGAATGTGTCTGCACCTGCTATCCACCAGGGCTGAGATGACATTGCCCAGGGCAGACAGGGACAGGTTGATTTTGGTGGCCTCTTTGAGCCTCTCCCCTGTGGCACCAGTCCTTGCCTGTCTCTCACTTCCTGCCAGATGCACCAAGTTGAGGTTGGCAGCCCTGAGGTGATCCTGCCCTTGCTCATCTGCATGGAAACAATTCCCAGTCAGCTCGTAGGAGGAAGCATCTCAACAGTCAAGAACCAGGACTGTTTTGGCTCCACGTCCTGTTCCAGCCCTGCTCTTTGTCTGCTTTAGGCCCTGACTCCCTGAAGTAAGAAAAAAAATCTACTTAATCTAAACACTGCACAGTTTAGTGCTTTTCTCAACAGGATCCACAGTTAAAAATTCATGCCTGTTCTTGCTCTCTCTGAACACACACACACACCCCCCTCCACATATTTCAGCAGTATTTACAGTTTCAGCCAAAGTCCTCTACAAGTAACATGATCAGACCATGAGTTTATACAACTTTTTCCTCCTCAGTTTGTTTCATGAGGGGAAATTTAGATGAGATATACAGAAATCCTTCCCTGTGAGGGTGGGGAGGCCCTGGCCCAGAGCAGTTGTGGCTGCCCCTGGATCCCTGGAAGTGTCCAAGGCCAGGTTGGACAGGGCTTGGAGCAGCCTGGGACAGTGGGAGGTGTCCCTGCCATGGCCCAAACCCCCCAGATGAGGAGATGGATCCTGGTGAGGAGTCAAACCCAGCAAGCTGGTGCCATTCCTGTTGTTCTTCTATTATTTCTCTAGAGTCCCATAATGATATTATCAGACTTCTAAAGTCCATACCTCCTTGGTGTATTCTCATGCCGCCGATCTTCACTGACTCCTTCTTCTGCACGCTGCTCTCTCTCAGGTCAGGGCTCCTCCAAGGCTCTCCCTGACTGGCTAACCCACCCCCTTTTATCCCAGTTCTCTTCATTGGTCACAGCTGCAGCCCAATTAAGGACATGGCAGCTGCAGCCCATCAAGGGCAACTGGGACCTCTGGGGCAAAGCCTCTATACAGATATTCAAACACAATACATCTCCTCTACTGTAATTCCCATCGCTTTAAGGCAGGAGCAGATTGAGCTGAGGCTGCCCAGCTGCCTGGACACCACCTTCTACAGGGAGCACCTTCCACAGGGAACACCTTCCACATGGAACATCTTCCACATGGAACACCTTCCACAGGGAACACCTTCCACAGGGAGCACCTTCCACAGGGAGCACCTGCTTCCTGGTCTGCATTTGAGGCTGGAACACTGTGATGGCACAGGGTCCCTGTGAGGATCTGGTTCCTTTAGGAGCCCTGCACTTTAAGTGGCTCCTTTGCTTTCCCAGCCTCATACATAGCAGAGTTGGGCACCATTCCTGCTGTCCTAAGCACTGCACCACACTCTTGGATGTCCACATCCCAAATATTCCATAAGATTGCAACCCAAATTCAAGGGAAGAGCTCCTTTAGCATTCCAAGCACAGAAAGCATTGAGATTTTAACTGAATCCACCCTTTTCAAGGCAGACATCTACAAATCCTGGCCTTGAAAGGAGTCAGAGTTCTATTTTACAGCAGGGACACCTTCCCCTATCCCAGGCTGCTCCAAGCCCTCTCCAGCCTGGCCTTGGGCACTGCCAGGGATCCAGGGGCAGCCACAGCTGCTCTGGGCACCTGTGCCAGGCCCTGCCCAGCCTCCTCTCGGTGTCTCTGTGGTCGAGATGACCCCAAAGTGTCACAAAGTCTCTTTTTCCCAGTCCTGAGATCGAAGAAGGAGTCAGGATTCTTTGGCTGTGGGTTTCAAGGTTGTTTATTCTCTGTTGTCTATGACATTCTTTTTCTGACCTGCTGAGGTCTGTCTAGTAAGTTGGTCTGTGGCACACTGACCACCCTCGGGGCAGGGTTATCTTCTTATACTAAAAACTACATGTACTTTATTTACAATAATTTTCCAATACCTATCACCTATGTTAGACAGTGTGTTTCTACTCTAAACCAATCCAAAAGTGCCACCATCACCCAGAAGATGGAGGACAAGAAGAAGAAAGAAGGACAAGGCACGTCCAAATCCCTCCATCTTGACTTCTGAACCTGTGACGGTGTTCACAGGGGTCTGAGGATGAGGGAAGAGATGAGGATCTGACTCCATGTTTCAGAAGGCTTGATTTAATATTTAATGATATATATATATTATATTAAAATTATACTAAAAGATTAGAAGAAAGGATTTCATCACAAGGCTAGCTAGGAATAGAAAAGAAGGAATGATAACAAAGGTTTGTGGCTCGGACAGAGAGTCTGAGCCAGCTGGGCTGTGATTGGCCATTAATTAGAAACAACCACATGAGACCAATCCCAGATGCACCTGCTGCATTCCACAGCAGCAGATAACCATTGGGTACATTTTGTTCCTGAGGCCTCTCAGCTTCTCAGGAGGAAAAATCCTAAGGAAAGGATTTTTCATAAAAGATTACTGTGACATAAACCCCCATTCTAAAACCCCAAAATTCTACTTTTCTATCTTGTGACAAACTAACTATCATTCTACTTAAACTCTCGTGGCTTGTAAATCTTCACACAGTTGGTAATTTTCTCCATGGGTTAAAATGAAAGGCACAGGTGTCTTTGGCTTCGTGCTCAGAGACCCCCGGTTGTCACAGACATCTTTTATGAAAAATCTTTTCCTTAGGATTTCTTTCTCCTGAGAAGCTGAGAGGCCTCAGGAACAAAATGCAAACAATGGTTATCTGCTGCTGTGGGATGCAACAGGTGCATCTGGGATTGGGCTCATGTGGTTGTTTCTAATTAATGGCCAATCACAGTCAGCTGGCTCAGACTCTGTCCAAGCCACAAGCCTTTGTTATTCATTCCTTATTTTCTATTCTTAGCCAGCCTTCTGATGAAATCCTTTCTTCTATTCTTTTAGAATAATTTTAATATAATATATATATCATAAAATATTAAATCAAGCCTTCTGAAACATGGAGTCAGATGCTCATCTCTCCCCTCATCCTCAGACCCCTGTGAACATGGTCACACCCTGTCAGGGGCTCGAGCCATCCAGGGCAGCCAGAGGGATGTCCTGGGTTCTGACTCTCCCAGGGAAGAGGATTTTTCTGCTGCACCTACCATCATTTGGGATCCAAGGGTAGCTGAGGGATGATGAGTGGCCTCACAGGGTCTCCAGGTACGCACTGAGAGCGCAGATTTCCACACAGACAGTGAAGATGGAGTGGGAGCAGGAGGAGTTCTTGTTCATGAGGGTGAAGCCGCTGCTCTGTTCCTGCAGCCCCTGTCCATCAGCTGCTCACGCTGTGCATGGCGTGCAGGGACAGCCCCTGCACGTACAGCCCTGCTCAGGGTGCTCCTTCAGCTGCCAACAGGATAACACAAGCCAGGTCACAACAAGGGGCACTGAAACCAGGGAAAATTACACTGGGAATGGCCCAGAACCTTGAGGGCTATGTGAAATTAAACTGCAGTATGAGAAAAACACATCTGACTGCCACCAGGAAGCCTGATTTCTGAAGGAGGAATAAAACCCCAGAGAAAGAAGGAACCACCTTCATGGCTCAGAGAATTCAAGCTAAAAGTTGCTGATTGATTCAGACATCCCCCAGGCCATGAGGAACCCAGCTTCTATCCACCCTCCACCTTCTCTATTATTAAGCTGCATATTTTAAACAAGAATCAAAATACATCTCACCTATTATGGCAAAGGCTGTAAGATCTCCTCAGCCATAGGAAGCTTTTTTTAATATCAAAGGACAGATACAACATTCCCAGATATTGTTCCCAGTGCTTTGCTGAAGTCTTTGTTCTGAGTGGGTGGCTTGAGCTCACTGACAACATTCCCAAAGTACCACCCGTCACACACAGGTGAACTGTCACCATTTTTCTCCAGATTAATTAATTTTTAAATGAACAAAAGTCCTATTTGGGACTCTGGGTTGAGACAGAACATTAAATACCCAACAGCATCTTCTCAGTAATTATCAATTGCACAGATGAAAAGTTTCATGCAGAATGTTAATAAGCAATGGAAATATCCAAAATTTTGAGTTACCCATCAAGCCTACACAAAAAATACAAAATAATCCAGAGATCCCTGCACTCCTACACCAGCCCCCTCCACACTGGGAATTTTAAATGAGCTAAATTAATTTTCCACAGCTCTGTTACACCCCACATCTGCTAAGTTCATCACCAAAACTATCTTTATCATGTCAGCTGGGATATCAAGATATGGTTGTCATGATGGAGCAGCACAGACCGCATTTGGCACTGTGACTTCCAAAGAGGAGGCTCAGATACCTCAGTGATGTTCACAAGAAATGATGTAAAACAGCGTTTGCTGTTAAAAAAATCCCACAGAACAGAGCAAAAGTGGCCGAACACTCAACTGGGTGGGATTTATCCTTGTTCCAAAGCCATGATGCACAGGATGAACCCAGTACAGTCACTGTTCATACACTGTGACTGCTCCGTGCTGCTGAGAAGCCCAGGACGGGCCTGGCTCTGTCTGGGGGTGCTGCAGAGTCCCTGAGGAACACCTGACCCAGGACGTGGCTGTAGTCACTGAGGTGAAAGGCAAGGGAATGAACAAAACTGGGATTCTGGGGGAACTGGGGGACTCAGAGGTGTGCAGTGGGGCAGCCTGGGATTTGTTTGGGCAGGACACCCTCCCTCAAGTACTCGGTGGAGGCAGTGTGAAAAATGCCAATCAGTTGTCTTTAAAATTTTAAAAGTTTAACAGTAAAAAAATGGTTATAAAAATAGTAATACAATTAGAATAATAATAATTTAGACAATTTGAATTAGGACAATATGAGACAATAAAAACAAAGAGTTACTGACAGTCCAGGTACCTTTTTCTGGGCAGCACGAGCCTGAAAAAGGACCCACGTTAACAGAGGATTAACCATTAAAAACAACAGCCTGTTGCATACTCATACACCTCATCCATGATGCATAAACTCCATTCAAACACAGGATTCTGTCTGGTCATCATCAACTTCTTCCTCTGAATCCTAACAGTGCCTTTGGGGCAGGAAGAAGTTTGTTTCTTCTGATAAGAGGGCAATAAATTCTTTTTCTCTGAAAGATTCAGGTGTCCTGTGGCTGCTATCTCACTCCATGTCCTTTCTTTAAAAAAAGTATCTTACATAGCACAGTTTCTATTGTAACATTTTTTATAACCGAAAACTATATTTAACACACTACTTAAGAGAATTAATACAGCATTACTTTCTAACACAACACATATAAGATTCATTTTAATATTTGCCAAAAGCCAATCATAAAACACATGCGTTTTTCACAGGCAGCGTGACAGAGTTACCCTGGAAACGGCTCTGCCCAGCTCCTGCCCGCCCAGCGCCAACAGCATCGCCATGGAAACCCGCGGCACCCCCGGTGCGGAACAAAGGAAGGGAAACTGCAGCAAGAAGTCCCCTGCTCCCACTCTCCCTCTGCAGGAGACAAGCAGAGCACGCTTGGAACATGGAGCAGAGACGGGTTTGCCTGCCTCAAAGGCAGAAACCTGTCAGGAACACCTGCCCTGTAAGGCAGTTTGGGTCTGTTGCCATCCCAGAGCGTTGCAAGGTGCTGCTGCCTTGGTTTTATACACCAGGGCAGTCCTGCAAGGAAGGAAATTGGGACAGGGGATTTTTACCTCCTTCCAGGAATACATACAAAAGCATCTGCAAAGCCACCAAGAGGTAAATTTTATAAAGATCAGCCCCCTGGTTAGGATTTTGGGAGAGTTTACCCTCCTATGGTCCTGTAAATGTCACATGTGTTCCCGTGGGGAATAACATCTACTGTGTGCCCTCAAAAAGGATCAGCCTTTTTTGTTTAGGCAGATAAAGAGATCACCCGTGGCTCCACTAGATCAGATTAAACATTTATAAGGCCCAGAATCCTCTTGCTATAGAGACAAGCATGAGATGAAGAGGAAGAAATTGCCCCATGAGCACTTTATTCCAGCCTTGTCCAGTGAAGGATTTTCACAGAGCTGCTGCTGAGCTACCAGCCACTACCATGTGGGATACACTGGACATGTCTCCAACTGCATCCTGCTCCTAAACTTTCACTGAAGTCCCTCAAAAGTCCCTCTCAGCTTCCATATTTTCATGTAAGTTCATATTCTAGACTCAGGCTTCAGACAGAGACCTTTGTTGCACTTCTGTAAGTCATGGTAACAGCCATCTGAGCTAATTAAAGCACTTAATTAAGACACATTGAGCCCGCCTCACCTCCAGCTTCTGCTTGGTGTCAGCTCCTAGAAGGTCTCCTATGTCCTCACTGTGGATCTCCAGGCAGGAGGCTCTCAGCAGGAGCTTGGTGCTTTCAGCACACTGCAGAGGCAGGGAGGAGTGGGGGTGAGGCTGCACAGCACAGGGAGCCCCTCCCACAGCTGGGTGCCCCCCACCCTTCAGCACCTCACCCAACCCCCCTGGCCATTCACTGCAGGTGGAACCACTCAGCACCAACTGCAGGGACTCCTGGTCCTTCCACACCTCAGGGTCACAATGGCACCTGGCATGAGGGGGCAGTTCATGTCACTATGCACAGGCCCCAGCTTAAGGATGAGGAGCAGTGCAGCCACATTTCTCTTCACAGAGAAAAGCAAGGAAGGCACAATTCTTCTCAAGAATATTTCTGGGCTTCACATTCTCTGAACCTCAGAGAAAGGAAAAACCAATTCTTATCATTTGCTGTGCCTGTCTTTGTGTAAAAGTAGAATGCAATATGGAGATTGTTCACCCACAGTGATGGGGTTTTGTTCCCTTGGCTTATCAGGGCCAGGTGTGTGTGTGTGTGTGTGTGTGTCAGGACTGCCACTGACAGTCACGAGATTCAGAGCAGTGTGTGCAGAGTGAGTGCTTAGCAGATTCAGTTTAGATGCAATGCAATATAGCATAAAATAATATAGTATAATAAAGTAATTAATTAGCCTTCTGATATCAGTGGAGTCAGATGCATCATTTCTCTCCCCTCCTTGGGGTGCCTGACAATACCATAGAGCAGTGCACCCCAAACCTGTCCCCATTCACACTTCATGCCATCACCGCTCACTTCGTGGCACAGGACACCAAAGTCTTTCTAGAAAACCTTGCCAGGATCTCTTTCACACCCACCTGTACACTCTCAAAGATGTGTTCAAATGCCCTGGGAATGGTCCCTTTCTGTGAGGAAGAATCTGCAACTCCCTGCATGGTGAAGGACTTCCCACTGCCAGTCTGGCCACGGGCAAAGATGGTGCCATTGTAGCCTTCCATGACACCCTGGAAATGGGGGAAAACCAGAGAAAACAGCCAGCATCTTTGCCTAACTGGAAACACATTGTCCAGATTCATTCCCACCCCCTCAAAAGGTGTTTTAAAGGAAGAGCTGGAAGTAAACATGAAAAGGCTGCTTAATCTTCACACGTCATCAGAGTATAGCAATTACAAAATTAGCATATAAATCAATGTTTTTCTCTCAAAACAAGGAATCTCGAAGCAGTGCAGATGTTGAAAAGCAGTTGACAACACCAACACTTAGCAAACTATAATATTTTTGCCATAGGGCACAAAAATCTTATGAGATTCAAAGAGACAACTAGAACAATAGTTGGTAGGGGGTGGCCAAGGGGATGGACTCTATCTTTGAATAACTTTTGCTTGGCAAGCTGCTCACTGTCACTTGTCCCTGTTTCAGAGAAGTGTGGTAGGAAGAAAAAATAACTGGATTTCTTAAGGTTTAAATAAGAAAAAATTAACCTATTCTAATATCTACTGTTTCTAGCCCTGCTTGTTCTCATGATTAGGAATTTCTATCTTAAAACCATGATGAGCCATTTAATCTGTGTTACTTCTTCTAACAAAACTTTTTTTGGGGGGAGATTGGTCTTTTTTTGCTTAACAGGTTCATTTCTAACCTCAGCTGTTTCCTGTGCCGATCTGCTAACAAGGAATCAAAGGGATCCCCTATTCCCCTGGGAATCCAGGCTGAGGTCCCCCATCTTCTCTAAGGTTTCTCACTTGACAGTAAAAATGTCCCTAAAATCCTCAGTTTGATACCACAGCAGCTCTGGCTGCCCCTGGATCCCTGGCAGTGTCCAAGGCCAGGCTGGACAGGGCTTGGAGCAGCCTGGGACATTGGAAAGTGTCCCTGCCCATAGCAGGGGGTGGGATGGCATGAGGTCCCTTCCCACCCAAACCATCCTGGGATTCTGTGATATAAACATCCACCTAAAACAATTAAATGTAACTCTCTCCTCAGTGCCCTGCTGGCTGCTAACAAAGTTTTGTTTCTTCCCAATTTCTCAGACTGTTGCTGGGACACTGTCTGCTCTCCTCTGCTGCCCAGGCTTGTAGCTAAGCCTCTTGAAGCAGTGGACAGGGATTTCTGCCCATAAATCAGGAACCCCAAATGGTTTGGGTTGGGAGGGACCTTAAAGTTCATCTTGTTGCACCATTCTGCCACGGGCAGAAGGTGGGGAAGGTCAAGTGGATTCTGCTTCACTTAGGGATCACCTGTAGAACCCCTCAGCCCCTGTCCCGAGCTATGTGTTCACAGAACATGCTCAGCTGCAAGGAACCCACAAAGATCAGGGTCCAACTCCTGGTCCTGCATGGACACCCCAACAATCCCACCCTGTGCCTGAGAGCATTGTCCAAACGCTCCTGGAACTCATTGAGGTGCCCAAAACTGTGCGGGCTGCCCTGGGTGCCCACTGACCTCCACCAGGGGGTAGGCGATCTCGCTGTAGATGTGCTCGGTGCTGCGCTCCCCACCGAAGGCCCCGTCGAAGGAGAACGGCCGGGGGGCTGGGCGGGGGCCGCGGGGTTCCGCACCAGGCACCGGCCCCGTGAGCTGTCCACGCCGACGATGGACAGTGGCCCGGTGTCCCAGGGCCGCCTCCCGCCCGCTCAGCGGCCGGCAGCGCACGGCCACCTTCACCGGCTCCGCCGCCATCGCCCCCGCCACCCACAGAGGGACAGTGACGGGCACGGGGGTCAGTGAGAGACACTGGGGTCAGTGACAATCACGGGGGTCAGTGATGGACACCGGGGTCGGTGACACACATCGGAGTCAGTCACCCACACACTGGGGTCAATGACAGACACTGGGGTTAGCCCCACACACACCGGGGTCAGCCCCACATACACCCAGTCAGGCCCACACACACCAGGGTCAGTGACACACACCGGGGTCAGTGACACACCAAATTCAGCCCCACACACGCAGGGATCAGCCCCATACACCGGGGTCAGTGACACACACCAGGGTCAGCCCCACACACTCGGGTCAGGCTCCCCCCACAGGTCACCCCACCCATCCAGACCAGCCCCACAGCTCACTCGGCGGCTGGGAAGAGGCTGGGGCAAGCCTAACCCCGGACATCTGCACCCCCTGTGGGAGGGAAGCACTTACCCCTCACTGGGGGCACGCAGGGAAAGGGCGAAGCTGGGAACAGGTCTGAGGGGGAATTAGCGTAGGTCGGGGGGAGGAAACCTGAAGGGGGAAAGGTTTGTGAGGGAAACCCTGGGGGGAAGCTGAAGGGCGGGAAACCCAAGGGTAAGAAACCCTGAGGTAACTTTTGTGAGCCGAGACACGCCCAAAGAGGACTGAGCAAGGGAAAACCTGAGGTGACGCCGCCGGTGCCGCGCTGGCCGGAGGCGCGCGGACCCCGAGGGCACGGCGGCGCTGAGGCGGCGGGAGGCGGCCCCGCGCATGCGCGAGCGGCGGCACGCGGTCGCCACAGCGACCGGGGCCGCGCCGGAAGAGAGGCCCCGCCTACCGCGTCACGTGACTGACGCGGGGGCGCGCGCACGTGTTCAACGGGGTGTGCACGAGGGCAGGTGTGCAATGGGGGTGTGCACGAGGACAGGTGTGCAATGGGAAGGGTGCACGAGAACAGGTGTGCAATGAGAGGTGCATGAGGCCAGGTGTGCAAGGAGGGGGTGCACGAGGACAGGTGTGCAGAGGGGTGTGCACCAGGGCACAGACTGTGAGTGTGCACAGGGCCATGAGTGTGCGATGGCAGCGGTGCCCAGCTGTGGCCCCTGCGTGTGCAGGCGAGGGTGAGTGAGCACGTGGGTGTGCAACCTCCTGTGAGCACCACTGCAGTGCCACAGCATGCAGGAGAGCGTGTGAGCACGCAGGTGTGAGCAGACAGGTGTGAGCGCACAGGTGTGAGCACACAGGTGTGAGCACACGGGTGTGAGCACACGGGTGTGAGCACACGGGTGTGACAGGTGTGAGCAGACAGGTGTGACAGGTGTGAGCACACGGGTGTGAGCAGACAGGTGTGACAGGTGTGAGCACATGGGTGTGAGCACACGGACGTGCGGCGCCTCCCGCCGCGGGCGCTGTGAGCAGCAGCCGAGCCCCGCTCCGATGCACGAAGCCTTTATTGCGGGGGAGCGGCCATCCCGGCCGGGGTAAGGCAGGCAGCGGGTGAAAGCCGGGGGGGCCGCGCGGGGTCCCGGCCTATCCCCGCTCGTGCTGCACCCCGGCGGGGGCGGCGGGGGCCCAGGCGGCCTCCCCCGGCCCCGCGCTGGCCCCGCCGCCGGGGTCCCGCTCCTCGTAGCCGGGGTTGCGCCGGCCGGGGCCCAGGCGGCAGAAGCAGCCCCCCGGTGGGCCGGAGTAGTGAGCCAGGAGAGCGGCCACGCTGGAGAACTCGGCGTTGGAGTGCTGCGGTCGGGAGAGAGGGGAGAGGGAGGGGTGAGCCCCCGCGCAGGCTGTGCCCCCCACACACCCCTGCACTGAGTACCCACAAATCCCAGCGTGCCCGAGTGCCAGCACACCCCCACAAGCCCCACATACCCCGGGCTCTGCAGCCGGCACCCACGGCACCCACGGCACCAGGCACAGGTGAGGGCGTGAGTGCAGCACAGCCGTGCATGCCCTGCGTGGGTGCTGGAGCACTGTGTGTGCCAGGTATGCCCAGGTACACCCACAGACCAAAGCACCCTGGCCTGGCACGGGACCACACGCACACCAGGGCACTGGTGCATCACATACCTGGGTGTTAGTGCACCCAGAACTCAGGTGTGTTACACACCCAAGTGTGGATGCACACCCCATGCCCAGGTGTACCTGTGTGCCCCGAGGCACCTGTGGATCGATGTGCCCACCACCCACACCCCTGTGTGCACCCACACCCGCACCCGAGCCCACCTTGGTGCATCCCTGCACCGAGGCACCAGTGCAGCCATGCACAAGCACAGCGAGTGCATTTACAGCGTGCATTAGGTGCATGCACACAGCAGCGCTCCCCTCTCCCGGTGCAGCAGCGAGGCACAAATGCGCTTACAGCCCCAGTGCAGCCATGCGTGGGTGCTCCAAACACACACAGAGTATCAGGTGAACGGTAAATGGCACACCCATGCAGCGAGGCACTCCGCAGCGGTGCAGGGGCGCACAGACCGGACCGCACCGCCTGCCCCCGCTGCAGCCGCACCCGCTGCGCCTCCCCCGGGCAGCCCGCGGGCACCGAGCGCCGCCCCGGGCTCACCTCCACGCAGAAGCGGCCGTGCTGTGTCCGCAGCACACCGTAGCTCACCACGCCGCACGGAGCCCGCACCCACAGGCACCAGCGCTTGGGCAGCCCGGGCTCGGCCCGCAGCAGGAAGGAACCGGGCACGTCCCGCCGCAGCAGCGAGACCCCGGCGGCCCTGCGGGAGTGGCGGCGGTGGGGCAGGGATGGGGATGGGAAAGGGGATAGGGCAGGGCCGGGGATAGGGATGGGGATGGGGCTGGGGCAGGGCCGGGACTGGGGCAGGAGCTGGGGCTGGGGCAGGGCCCAGGGTGGGGCAGGACCCGGGGTGAGGCAGGGGCTGGGAATGGGGTAGGAGCTGGGGCTGGGGCAGAGCTGGGGATGGAGCAGGGCCGGGGATGGGGCAGGACCTGGGGTGGGACAGGAGCCGGGACTGGGGCAGTGCCCAGGGTGGGGCAGGACCCGGGGTGGAGCAGGGCCGTGCGTGCCGAGGATCAGCTGCTCGCACCCGCACGCTCACCTGGCGATGCCGGCGAAGGACCACACGCTCTCGGCGAGGACGCTCTCGTTCTCGGGCAGGAAGGCCAAGCTCCTCGCCCCTTTGCTTTCCCCTCCCGCCGCCGCTGCGGGAGCCCGTTAATCCCCTCTTCGCCCCCGAACACTCGCGGTACCGCGTGTCCCCGTGCCTCAGTTTCCCCCCGGCACTCACCGGCGTCGCGGGGCTGCTGGTGGAGCTGCCCCTCGGCCCCGCAGTCCCGGTAGGCTCCCGAGCGCAGCACTTTGCTCCGGATGGCTTTCTTGCGCACCAGCACCGGCGAGCAGTAGGGGTTCCCCGGGCGCCAGGCTCTGCCCTCCGCCTCCGGCCGCCGGTCCTGGGGGATGGACAGGCTCTGAGAGTGGCCTGGGGGCTCTGGCCGTGGGGAATGTCAGGTAAAACACCACGGGGAAAATGCTGCCCAAAGGATGCGGCACCAAAAAGCTGTGAGAAACACCACCAAAAAAAAATTTTTTTTGTGCAAAGCATCGCGGGGAAAATGCAGCGCAGAAAATGCTGTGCAAAACATGATGTGCAGAAAGAAATTCCATGCAGAGCACCGTGGAACAATGCCATGCAAAAAATCACCATGCTGTGCAAAACCACAGTGCCAAAAGAGCTGTGAAGAGCATTTTTACTGCGAAGACATTTCTGCCACGCCGAAACAGCCGTGCAAACCACTGTGCAAAAAGTGCCATGTAAAAAAAAGTTATGAAAAATAATGCTGTGTAAAAAAAAAAAAAAAGTTCTAGAAAAACATATCATGGAAAGAAAGTGCTGTGCAAAAACGCCAAGGAAAAAATGCGCCGTAAAATCTCCTGCGAAAATCGCTGAGCAAGGAATAGCTGTGCAAAGGGGCCGATGGCAGGAAGGGCCCTCAGGGCAAGCCGGTTTCAGGTAGGCTGAGCAGAGCATCGTGCGGGGCCAGGCCGTGCCACCCTCGGAAGAAAAGGTTGTGCAGAACAGTGCACACACAGCAGTGTGCAAAGAAAGGCTACACAAAGAGGAAATGCAAGGAAACCATGCAAGGCACCAGGTGATGATGTGTGGAGTGACAGCGTGCTGCTCAAAATGCCAGAAAGGGCCACGCAAGAGCTGCCTGGGAGCTGTGCAAACCCCTCTGTGCTAAAGCACCGTACACAGAGTGCTGTGAGAGAAACGGGGCTGTCCTGTGCAGGGCCAGGAGCTGCCCTTGATCATCCTTGTGGGGCCTTTCCAGCCCAGAATGTTTTGGGAAACGCCGTGCGGGGGAAAAGCCCCGCGAGACCCCACGCACAAACGGTGCCAAAGCATTTGAGCAAAGCACCGAGCCAGGAAACACCGTGTGAGAGCCCCGGGTGTGAGAATCCCGGGTGTGAGAGCCCCGGGTGTGAGAATCCCGGGTGTGAGAGCCCCGGGTGTGAGAATCCCGGGTGTGAGAGCCCCGGGTGTGAGAATCTCAGGTATGAGAATCCCGGGTGTGAGAGCCCCGGGTGTGAGCTCCGGGTGTGAGAGTCTCGGGTGTGAGAATTCCAGGTGTGAGCAGCAGCCGGGCAGGGCCGGGCAGGGCAGGGGCACCTACCCCGGTGCCCAGCGGGCCGAGGCCGGGCAGGCGCCGGAAGGACACGAGGGCGTTGACATTTCGTGACACCTCCTCGGGGTTGAGGGGCTCCCGCAGCACCGCCGGCCCCGGGACCTCCCCCTCGGGCGCCTGCTCGTCGGGGTGCGCCAGGAGGTAGCAGAGCTGGAAGGAGCGGCAGAGCAGGAGGTGCAGGGTCTGGACCTGGGGGAGGCGAAAGACGCTGCGTGCAAATAATAAAAAAAAAAACCAAATAATGAAGGTGTTTTGGGCGGGGGGGGGGGTTGGGCCACCACCTCTCCCGGGAGCCCCACGAAGAGGTGGCAGAAGAGGGCGCTGGGGGGGCTGTGGGGGTTGCGGGCCACGAAGGCGAACTGGCGGTCGGGGGGGCTCCAGGTGCTGTAGAGGATGCGGCGCAGTGCGTGTGCCATCAGCAGCGTCTGCGGGACGGGGCGGGGGTCAGGGGCACCCCCGGGACCCCCCAGGGGCACCCCCGCTTGCACACACAAAACAGCTCGAGAGAAAAGCAGCGCTCGGAGAGTACAGCCCCCCTGAACACTGACACCTCCCCAGCATCCCTGACCCCCTCTGCACCTCTGACCCCCCTCCCCAGCACCCGTGACCTTCCAACCCCAGCAACCCTGACTGCTCTTCTCAGACCCTGATCCGCCTCCCCAGCACCCCTGGCCCCCTCACCAGCCCCCCAACACCCCGACCCCTCCCAGCATCCCTGACTCCCATCCCCGGCACCCCCGACCCTCCCAACACCCCCACAACACCCTTGACGCCCCTACTCAGCCCCCCTGAGCCCCAGCACCCCTTGACCCCTCCAGCCCCTACCTCCCCATCAGCTCCGTAGACTTTCAGCCCCTGCAAGCTGAACCTCAGCACCACCGACCTCCTCCGGGGACAGTCCTGTCCGGGGGAGATGTGGCACTGGGGGCTGGGCTGTGCCCCTCTGGGTGCCCCCATTATTTGGGGTCCCCTGTGTTTCCCAGCGAGGGGAACAGTGGTCGATCCCGACCTTCAGCGCCTGCAGCTGCTCCTCCACCCGCCCCGCTCGCTGCTGCAGGTCCAGCTCCTCCACCATGAAGGATCCCACGTACTGGGGGGGCAAAAACCCCACCCGGGTCAGCTACAGCCCCCCACGATGCCCCTCCCCAGGGCAGAGATGATGGTTTGGGGGGTCATGAGGGTGCAACAGCACCCAAATCTGATGTCGGGGTGTCGCCCCCCGCCGTGGGTAAGTCACCTCTGCTGGCTTGGTGACAGAGCGGGCTCGCTGCTGGGGGGCCGCGGGGTCCGGCCCCCGCCCATTCCCCGGCTTCCTCTTCATGGCAGCGGGGAGCGCGGGTGAAGGCCGGGACAGGATGGGGTCAAGCAACTCCGATGCCACATCTGAGTTATCCGGAGCCCTCCAGGGTGATGGGGCTGCAGCAAGCACGGGGAGCCTGGGTCCGGCCCCCGGTCACTGTCCCTGCGAGGAGGGAGGGGACAGACACAACCTGCCCCCACTGTCCCCTGTTTCCAGCCTGCTGAGCCCTGGGGAGGTGCTGCAGGCCCTGCACGGAGCTCCCCAAGTCCTGACGCCAATGCAGATGTCCCCAGGTCCCGGTGCAGGTGTACCCAGGTCCCGGCTCCAGTAAAATGGTCCCAACCCCAGCACAAGGGTTCCAGCCTCCTGATCACACAGGTGATGTGGGGGTCCCCATCTTCTGCTCCTGAGGTCCAGTCCAGGCTGCCATGTCCCCACTCCAAGCAGCATGCAGGCAATCCCCCACGTCCCAACACCGACGGTGATGTGAGGGTCCCCAAATCCCCACCCCAAACGTGATGGATGCAGTGCCCAATTCCATCCCCAAATGAAACCCAGGCAGTCCCTGCTGGTGGATGCAGTGCCCAATTCCATCCCCAAATGAAACCCAGGCAGTCCCTGCATGCCGAACATACACTCTGGACCCCAGGCGAGGTGCATGCAGTCTCACATCCCGAACTCCAGCAAGGTTTTGGGGTCCCCCCACATCCTCCCCCTCCCATCCTCCATCCCATTTCCCGCCGGCCACGCAGCAGCACCGAGACCCCCGGGGCTCTCCAGGGGTGATCCCCAAACACCAGCCACGAGGACAGCAGATTTGGGGGGCGCTTTTCGGTCCAGAGCAGCCATGGAGGAGTGCGCCGGACCCTTCTCCGGCCACCCAAAGTGGGTTTGTGCCGCGCAGCCCCCGGCCGGGCTGGGACCGGGGCCGCCGCCGCCTGCCGCAAAGGCGGGAGGGGGGAGGGAGGGGGTCCGGCTGCCCCGGGCGCATCCCGGCGGTGTCGGGGGGGTCCCTGCGGTGCCATCTCCCCGTCACAAGCGCGGCTTGGCCCCTCTCCTTCCCGGCACAATTTGGGGGTCTCCCCCCTCCCCCAGCCAATCCGCGGACAGGCAGCCCCCAAGCCCCGCCCCCCTTTTCCCACGCTTCATTTCTCAATGGAGCCCCCAGCCCACCGACCACCCTGGGGATCCCCAAGGAGGGATGCTGACCCCCCCTCAAATTTAGGTGATGCGTGACACCAGGCACCAAGCATCCCCTGGGACCCGCATCCCGCTGCACCCCCCCGGCTCACGGGCAGCTCTCGCTTGGATGGCTCCGGAGAAACGCAGGTGAAAAATTCCCGCTGCTCCGGCTCTCGGCCTCCGCCGGTTGTGTTTGCCTCGCCGGTGGCTCCTCCGGCAGCTCCGGCCGCGGCGCAGGGATGCTCGACCCGGGGGTGTCAGGCCCTCGCCGCCAGCCAGGCCCCGGCGAGCCCGAGCCCACGGAGCCCACGCCGGGCACGGGGCAGGCAGCAAACTCTCATTTCCTGCCTCCGATCTGCCCGCGATGAATCACCGCAATTTTCCTCCTCGGTTCTCTCCGTTTCTTGGAAGCGGCGGCGAGCAGGAACGCTCGCTCGGGAATTTGGAAAACGCGGCGGCAACTGATTTTCTCTGCGTCTTTTCCCGTCTCCTCCGGCGTGCCCAGCGGAGCAGCGATTTCTAACCCTGACACGTACACACGTGGCTGCTCGCTCGCCACCCCCTGCCCTGATGCTCAGACCCTCTTCACCCCAATTTCTACATTCCCTGCGGAGTTTTGCCCGCTGCTGCCTGCTTTTGCTGGAATAAAAATGAAGAGGGGTGGCTCTGGTCCCACTGCAGAGCAACCACGTAACCCAGAGCCTCCCTCACACCCTCCACAGGAAGCTGCCCCCAGTGCCAGGGACCAGCTTGGCTCCTGGAATGGGAAAGCAGCAGTTTGGGGAGGAGATGGGGTCTAACCCTCAGCACTGCATCCACAAACCCCTGTCTTGTGCCCCAGCAATCCCGAGGGTGTGAGGAAAAGGGTCTGACCAGCACCATTGAGCCCTTGGGTCACTGCCAGCACCAGCTGCTTCAGGACACCGTGATCAGTGATGGCAGAGCCACCCCATCATCGATAGCGGAGAAAGCGTGGAAAAAAAGGGAAAAAAAGGGACAGATGGGGCTGAAGAAACAACAGAATGGAGCCCAGTCTGGCCAGGAAGCAGAGACTGGGGAAGAGCGAGGGGCAGAACCGGCACAAACCCCCCAGGAGGCGTTTGCTCTGCTGGCAGTGAAGACTTTCCCATTCAATCCCAGGCACTGCTCCTGGACCAATCCTTTGGGTTAAATACAACAAACCCTGTGATTTTTTTTTGCTTTGGTGTGCAGAAATCACTTAATTCAAACCACAGCCAGAGTCTGGCCATGACCAAGGTTTTGGCACAACTCTTAATTCAAGGTGCCCCTGCTTGGATGTGAGAAATCTTTGTCATCCAGAGCAGTGTTTTAACAAATACCCATGGGATTGTTGGTGTGGGGATGCCATTGGGAGGAGGGAGGTTGAAAAATGCCCTGGGTGAAGACTCCTTGTCCCCAAAAATATGTCAGCACTGAGAAGTTTCTCCAATTCATTCACCACAATGCCAACAAACCCCATGGCTTCGGTACAAGCAGCCCCAGGAACAAGCCATTAACTAATGTTTCTAATTGCTTTACATCCCTGTGGCTCATTCTTTGATCAGAGCTTTCACTCTGTTTCCTCATCAGCTGTGATTTCTAACCTGCTGTTTGTACCTTTCTCACAGGGCTGGGAACAATTTAGGCCATTTCTATATGAATTTTTTAACTCCCAGTTAAAGGTAGCACACTGAGACAGCAGCTGAAAAGAATAAATTCAATGAAGCTGTTTCCTCCCTTTCTGTGTGACTCCCCTCCTCACAGCTCTTTGCAGCAGCACGTTGGAGACTGTCAGGTCCCATTGGCATCACTGCCTGGGCACGGCAGAGTGGGGAGGAGGTGAGCTCTGAGGGCAGGTGCTGCTCTGGGGTGCAGGGCCAGGGGAGAAGGTTTCAGCTGGGATTTTTGTCCTCACTGATCACTGACAAGGGGAGAAGAGGATCAGCAAGAGGTTCCAACAGAGCTTTTTTCCTCACTCACCTTTGTCTCCAGAGAAACCAGGGAAGAAAAAGGTCAGGAGTTGGTCCAACTACAGAGCTTGGCAGTGGCTCAGGCTAAATCACGCTGGCTTTGAACAAAGATCTGCCTCTGCAGCAATCCGTGGTGACTGAACTCCCTCCTCTCTACCTTTCCAGGAGGAGAAGCTGGGGTGAGGAGAATGGACACAGAAGGCAGGCCTGGAATCTAGTTTCATTTTATTTTAGCAAACCGCATGTTCTTCACTTATCAACATCTCTACATTAGCAATTGTATAGCTCTCCAACTTCTCTTTAAAAAAGGGTAAACAAGAGGTGAGAAACTCAGGCTTTTCATCTCTTAAAAACATTTGAAAGTTGGATTCAAGAAGACTTTGATATATTTTGGTTTTAAGGTAACAGATGTGGTGTGGAAACACTAATTCAAATCACCCGCCTACCCAAGAGCTGCCCCTTTTGGAGCCCCTCTGGCACCAGACCCTCAGGAGACGCCAAGGATCCGGCTGAGCAGCCAGCCCTGGGCCTGTGGCTGAGGAGAGCAGCACCTCGGGGCTCAGTGCAAGTGCTGTCTGTACACAGCTCCCTCATGGGAGCACCAAGGACCTCGGCATGCAGGGATCTAGGGAGGACTCCTCTGCCACGGCACCTTCTCTGTAAAGAATCACATTCCCCTGATCATCCCGTTCCTGCTGTCTAAAGGTATAAAGATCTTCTCTGAAGAATTGTTTTAAAAGCCAACCCTCCCCCCCCGAAACCCACGTGGAATACCATAAATGTACAGATTAGAGACGTCCTAGAAAAGTCCTAAAATTATTGCAGAAAGTAAAGATGACTCGTTCCAGGGGAGGGGCAGGCACGAGGCACAGCATCGAGATCTAACGAATGCTCGGGTTGGTTTGATTTAGTTTTCAGCTTTTACCCCCATCATTCAAGAAAAAAAAAAAAAAAAAAAATTAAAAAAGAAATTAAAGAAGTGTTTAAGCATCAGAACTAAAATACAAATGCACATTGACTTATAAAACAAGATTGTGGATTTGACCATGGGATTCCCTGACATTGGAAACATTTTACTTTTTTGCCCGGAGAGATTTCCTCATGGTGGATTTGCCCTTGGCAGAGGGTTTCACTTCCTTCCTCCCACTGGCTGCTGGTTTCTTGGAGGAGCTGCCACTGGAGGCTTTCTTGATGGCTGGGGCTGCTGGTTTGGCTTTCTTAGCAGGGGTTTTCACCTTGGGAGGGGGCTTTGCTTTGCCCCGGCGGGCGGTGGGGGTTTTCCTTGGCTTGGGTTTGGACTCTCTTCGCTTCATCGGAGGCGCCCTGCTCCGGGATTTGGGGGGTGGTCTCTTCTGCATCCTGTCAGGAAGAGACAGCACAGGAGCTCAGTGGAGGCACAAACGGTACCCAGAGCAGAGCTGCTGTCAGCAATTTGCATAAATGAAGCACATCTTGGCATCCCTGTCCTTTGCCAGCACATTCCATGAGCTAAATCCCAAAGAGCAAGAGCTCCTCTGGTAGCTCTACACTGAGCACTTCCCATCCCCACAGAGCTGCCAGCTTCCAACCCCTTTGTTAGGCAAATAAACATACAAATAATGACAGTGAATCAGTTAGCTGTCAGAACAATTAAGAGCCTTAAGCACTATCTCTCCTCTCTAAATGGGATTTTATTACTTAACAAACACTCATATTAAGTCCAAATTCTGAGTGAGGCAGGTCCCATATCTGGCTAAAGAGCTGAGAATAATTAGTGTAGGGAAGAATTCTTTTAAGGCAACAATAAATACAAAAAGTTCCACGTGAAACATCACAGTTTCTAAAGCAGGAGACTAAAGGCAACACAAAGAATAAACACAGGCTCTCATCTGGAGGAGAAAAGAGGAAGGCTTCAAATTATGGAATGGGGGAGGTCAGTGCCTCTGGAATAAGGATTGACTAGAAACTTCTGCCAATACCTGTGAGCAACAGCCCTGTGGAGAGGTGGCCACAGCAAGAGACACACCTGAGCACTCTACAGCTGTGACCAACACTTATTTCATCCAAAGGAGACCAACCACTCATCTCTCATGCTGCCATACCTCTTCTTTGGTGGTGGCTCTTCCTCCTCAGACTCTTCCTCTTCAGATTCTTCTTCCTCCTCAGATTCCTCCTCTTCTTCCTCATCAGATTCCTCAGAATCCTCATCCTGCTGCTTCTCTGGATAGAGCACATCTGGGCTACAAGAGGGGTCTGGTCAGAGTCTGATTTGCTTCTAAGGTACAACTCCAGGGAAGGCAACCCCTGGGTGACCCTGGCTCTCCTCTAAGGTTACAGCTTTAGCCCAGTCCAGAAATACCTCCAGGAATTCTGCGATTGCTCCCAAACCAAGGTTATTTAGTCTCTGCAATGGCAGAAACATGACAGCCTGGGAATGTACCAGCCCTAAGCTGTCTCTTCTCCATTTCCCCATTTTTCCTATCCCTCATTGCTCCTTCCCTGCAAACCCAGGGAAGGATCCCCTTTGGCAGGATCAGACTCCAGCAGTCAGCATGGCTGAAGCTGTGAGGGCTCACATGTGCAATAAAGGGAGCTGGGAACAGCACTTCAATGTCTGTGCTGCCATTTGGCTCTACCTGGGACACCAAGGCCTCATCCCAGGGCTCCACATGGAGCACAGAATCAGCTCACAGCAGGAGAAGACAGGCTGGTTAACACTCAGAGTAGCTAATCTAGGTCATCCTCCTTCTTCCCTCCTCTCCTCCCTTAAGGAAGGAACAGCTGGGTCCTGCTCCTTAGGAGCATCCTGGCATGGAGAACCCACCCCACTCCCTGCTCAGGTGAATTGGTTTTAGCACAGAACACTTAAATAGCCCAGCCTGCAACAAAAGCAGCACAACAGACAGACTACCTGAGAACATGGAGCCCTACTACTGCCCTTAAAAGCTTCCCTTGCTAATGAAGTCAGCTTTCTGTTCACCCAAGTAATGCCATCATCCAGAGCACAGGTGACAATGTGGCAGTTCACCAGTGAGCAAACCCTCCATAACCCCCCTGTAAATAGGAGGTTGGCTCATGAACTCCAGCTCTGACACCTGAGCTCTGCAAAACTCCTGAACATCATTTTACAGACAAGCTCTTTACCTGGGATAATAAGGGAAGCAAAGCTGAAAGGTTCCACTGAAGCCCTTCCCAGAAATTTGCTCCATCCAGCCATTCTTCTCACATTTCTGCAGGGTTCTCTTCAGTAGATGCACTGTGAAAAAGAAATCAGAGAAAGGTTGTGTTACTATCTTTAGCCTCTTGTCTGATCTTACTGTTCTCTACTGTGCCCTCTGAAATCAGAGCTGGAGTCAGGATGGGAAATCCTCTCAGTCAGTTTGAGCAAGATACAAGATATTGTTCCTGAGCACCTGGTGAGAGTGGCCTTAAACTCCCCAAAGGAAGGAGTTGAGAACATTGCACGTTTCTGATGTCCTGATCATGGGATGCTCCTTCATGAGTCATTCAAGTCATTCAATGTAACTACTTCTGTCCAAATTTAACCCAGGTCTCAGAATGTCCTCTAAAGTGTGTTTTAAAAACAGCCTTTTACCCTGGTTTTGATCTCCTCATGTTCTAAATGTTGTATGTGCTGCATCTTTACCCACACTGTGGTTTGCTTTTTGTTTTGCTCTTTAAAGGGTAACATATTTGCTCTAGCAATACAACAAATGAACTTCTTATTCCAGTCTTCTATTCCAGACTTTGATTCCAGCCATCCCATTGTGTACTGTGTAAGAACTGAAACTCAAACTGTGCAAGTACAGGGGATCTTTGTCTCTGGCAAAGGGCTTGGGTTGTTTACTCAGTTCAGAACCATTTTCAGCTTCAATTAGAGGGGCCATTTACATATTGAGCTTCCAGGAAAAAACAAGGTTCACTCTCTAGCACGTTCCAAAGTTTTTATAACCACAAGGCTGGTTTCACTCTGGGTGTCAAAGGTCAGTAACAGCACGTAAGGGATTTGCCTCCAGTCAAGTCCCAGCTCTGCAGTGAGCCATAAACTGGAGAGGAGAGCAGAGCTCTGCTCTGCAGTGTGCGCCCGCCTGCTTTTCACATCTCACCAGATCTTCCTCTGGTTCTCTCAGAACAAAGCAGAGATCATCAAAATTCCTTTTATGTAACGGAAGGAGAAAGAAAACAACAGATTGCAAGCTGAGATTTCCTTCTCGGCCTTGCAGGAGTGACAAGCACTGCAGGCTGGCTCAACACAGGCCCTAAGGACCAATGGTCCTGAAAATAAACCATGCAAGGGCTTAGGAAGCCTGGAACCTCTTTTCCCTGCCCTGAGATTATGAAGTCTCACTCAGCATCAATTTCTAATTGGCAGAAGGCCTCAGGGCAGCTTCTTCAGCCCTGGGACCTGTGCTGTGTAACAGCAGCAGTCAGTAACCCTGCACCAAACAGCTGTGCTGATGCTGTGCTCCAGGTAAAGACTGTGGGATGAGAAATCTCTCTGCTCCTAAGGAACAGCACCAGCTCGGTGACACCACAGGAACAAACTGACCTATGTCCAGGTTTGAGCAGAGACCACTGGGACCTCAGCCTGTCTCTATGGACCCCCAGCATCAACCAACTGCATGGGGGCTCAGCCCAAACAACCCAAATAAGCCACCAGAACATCTGCTTGAAAGCCTCTGCTCAGGCCAAAGTCAAACCAGACATTAGTGTCACTCCTGGGAACAAAGACATGCCAAATCTCCCTTCCAAATAAAATACAATTGGTTTTTCTCCTTATTTGCTTGACCTTTTAAAAATCAGATGCAAAGTAGGGCCTCAAACAAATCAGTAAGAGAGGTGCTCGTAAATTTTTAAAAAAAGTTAAACTACACAAGTTCTCTCAATAAAAAGCAATTAGGAACTGCATTGATGCCAAGCTGCTGTCCCTTTCAAAGCAGAGAGATATGAAATCAACTTGGTGATTTAAGAACAATAAAGTACTTAAATACTGTTCCCCCTTCCTGGCTATAGACAAGAGAATTGTGCATTCTGTCTCAGGAACTGGCTTGAAAGTGACTGATGGGAGCTAAAACCCCAGAGCATCTCTGCAGCACAAAGGGCTGAGCAGCTGCAGCTCCCAGAGCAGTTTAAAGCTCTGCAAGCTCAACAGAGCAGTTTAAAGGTGCTGCACAGGCACATCTGCAGCTGCAGGACTCTCTCAGCATGCAGAATAGAAGTGATCCAGGGATCAGTACTTTACCCTGCAAGTTGGAGTTGGTCCCTGGGTAATTTTCCAGGATATACTTCTTCAGCGCTGTGGTGGAGCAGGTCTTCGGTTCGTTCATGGCCGCAATAGCAGACAGGATGGCATCTTCCATCAGAGTCCCACCCAGCAGGGGCTTCTCCCCTGATTTCTTCAGCTATTTTCCAAGGAGGAAGAGAAAAGCATCAAGACAAAATTCTCCCAAACCAGGTCAGGACAAGCTCCTCTGCACCAGGTGGGTCGGCGCTCCTGCATTAGCACAGATACGTTTAATATTAAAACACTGCACAGGGAACGCTGCTCTCCCAGCTGTAGGTGGGAGGACAGGCACAGTCAGTCACTGGCCTGGGGGGCTTTATCAGCAACACCTCACCCCAGCTCCCAAATACACTGCAAGGATGTGGCAGTCTAAGGGCCTATTGCTCAGGGGAGGAAAGAAAGCAAAATAAATCACTTCTTCCTCCATCCCACGGACCAAATGTACCCAAGAGAGTTCTGTGGCACACACATGAGTAAAAGATGTTGCAAGCATCTGGGGTACCTGCTGCACTTCCAGTGAGGGAAGGAAAGGAAAGCTTACCCCACCAGCTCCCTACTGTGCTGGTGAGTCAGAGCTGAGCAGTGCATGCAGCACGCTCAGCAAGGGAACAGGGAGACAGAGAGGAGAACAAGAGTCCTACTGGACAAGTGCTGAGCATGCCAGACTGCTGAAGAAAGGGCAGCCCAGGGAAACCAGGGGACAGGGCGTAGTGACTGACATCCGAGGCTTGTGGTCAACAAGGATGAACCCAGTCTCTGACCTGGAATGTCCCAGATGCTCCCTTCCCTGTGATCTGCTCTAACTGGCCCTTCTCTACAGCTCTCTGCAGGGCGTTCTTCAGCAGCTGGGGTCTGAAACACAGGAGGAGAAAGCTTTACTGACACACACTGACAGCTCCAAAAACAAACAGAGAAACAGCGCTTGTAGATGTGAGCAGAGCAGCATTTAGAGTGTTTGCCTACATGCAGACACTTGAAATGGAGACCTGTCAGCAAAGCTCATTGCCTGGGCAGAAGGTGGCACCACGCTGGGAGCTGAGCGGTGGCACGGGCTCGGTGTCCTGGCAAGAACCCACTCACCTTGAGCAGCACATTTGGATGTGGTGGGCACTCAGCTCACAGGCAAACAAGGGCTGACAAAACCCTGATAGAGATGACACACAGGTTTTCCTATTTTGCTTGTCAAGCCTCAACTCGCTCTGTACAGGTCAGCTCAGAGATTGCTGCACGTCTGTGCTGGCTAAAGCATCCAGATCAAGGGGCACAGGACCCCAGGAGAACCCTCCACATTCAGGCAGTAAAGGGATGTGGGTGTACAGAGCAGAGCTGCTGGTGGTGTCAGGGACACAAGAACAGGCACAGCTTTTCCTCAAGCTTTCTCACAGGCCCTGCAACTCAGAGCAGCAGCTGGCTTAAACACCAGATTGAATCATTGCAAAGGGAGATAGAACCAGAGGAAGGCCCAGTTTCCCCAGCCCTCTGCTTGCTAAAGCAAGTCCAGCACTTACCTTATATCTACTTTGAGTTTGGGGTAGTACTGGGACACGTATTTCTTGATCAGGCTGTAAGAAGCTTCCTTGGGCTCACAGAGGCGGGTGAAGGCCAGTGGCAGGACATCCTCCAGCTTCACCTGCTGCTCTGTGCTCAGGGCTGAAGTGCTTTTCTGGAACACACACACACTTGCATGCATCAGCAGGGCCCAAAACTCTGGGTGTCCAAACCAGCAATGCACATGTGGGGATAAGTGCTCCTGACACTGCTGCTGAGCTGGAAACTCAGGAGCTGTAAGGCAGCTCTTTAACAATTTAAAACAATTTGTAGCTTAAGAGATATACAGAAAATCTGTCTGAATTTTCATAGGAGTTTTAGAAAAGCTTTACAAATAAAAATTGCTAAGTACCTAACATCTGTACTTTTAATTATTTCCTTCCTCTTGCTATAGACGTTTTCCTCTGCCACACTTCAGTGAGACAGAAGAAAAATCATAGAATCACAGAATTATTCAGTCTGGAAAAGCCTTCCAAGATCATCAAGTCCAAACATTAACCCAGCACTGACATATTCACCACCAGACCACGTCCTCAAGTGCCACATCTACAGGTTTTTTGAAGACTTCCAGGGATGGTGACAGATCCCCCGTGCCAATGCTTTACAACCCTTTCTGTGAAGATGATGATACATGCTGGCACAAAACTTAAAACATAGCAAAGACAGAACCTGTTTACACAAATCAAGTCTTCCCCTTCCCCAAAATGAACAGCTAAACAGGAGCCCTTTTTTTTTTTTTAAATAACACAATAAAATCCTGATTGAAGCCAAGCCAATGTTCCATTCTGAGTTTTTCTCCACCTCTTTTGTTACTATGAGAGGGGATGATCAGGGAAAAACAGACTGTTCTTTATACAGAAAATGTGCTGAAGTTCAGTGATTTGATGCTGAACAGCAGCTCTGCAAACAGTGCAATGGGAGAGGGAGCTGCTCCCCTGCCAGCCAAATTCATCCAAAACATTTGTTTTGCTGCAACACAGAGAAAGTAACTAGAAACAAAGACACCCATGTGCTGCTGAGAGAGGTGATGTGTCAGCAGGTATTGGCTGCCTTGCTCACACTTGTGGAGCCAGTGGGTGAACTGCAATTCATTTCCTTCAGGGCCCTCTACCAAGTTCAGTTTTAGGGCTTTTGGTCTCCCCAGGAGGCAGGAGATGACCACCAAGGTGTTCCATGTCTAATCCCAAGGGATTGGCAATTCCAGCTAAACATTTTGTAACTGCAGCATTAGGAATGTGTTTCACATCCTCAACACAGCATGGAGTGGAGATCAGAAGTGCTGGAACCACAACTAACTGTGAAGCTCAATAAACCATCCCCTTCCCCAAAAACACTAAGCATCAGCAGCTTCCTTCCAGAAGCCTGAGGATATTTTCTTCTTCCTCCCTCTGTCCTCACAGTTGATGGGAAAACATTCCCCTCAGTCCTAAAGACTAGAGTCTCCCCTTTATGCACACAACAGATAAACACACACAGCAGTAGCATAAAACTTTCTTCCAATACCTGAGAGGCATTTCTCTCTGCCCAGTAAAGACAGAAGAAGAGTTTCATGGTTATTCAGTTTTCTGTCTCTGAACCAAGGCCTAGGGGGTCAATGTAAACATTTTAAAACTGAGCTTTAGATCATTTGACTTGGGTTTAATTCCTCACAGGAGCTTTCTGATACCAGTGGGATGGGTGTCTTAATTGCTGTACTTGGGGAGAAAAAGCCCAGGAAGGAGGAGAACATTGGGTTGAGAACATGGGGTAAGGTACATGTGTTTCAGTGCAGTACATTTCAGAGTATTGTTCCAAATGATCCATCTTACCTTTCTGTCTCTGGATTTTGGAACAGTTTTTCCTGCATTAGACACCACCACAAAGCTCCCAGAAGCTCCCTTTCCTTTCACCTGGTTCAAGAGAAAGTCAACTGCAGTCTTTAACAGAGTAACTCAGAATATTAACAACCTGAGAGGAACTCATCATGATGCAGATTTTGAATGCACTGTCACCCTGCAGTGGGTTTTCATGGCAGAGGCCTGACTTGAACCCACTGAAACTTCAGTAAGATCAGAAACTGCAGCCAGACATTGGGACATTGCTGTGCTGACCAGGATATCCTGACATAAAACACAGGCAAAAATGACAGTGTTAAACCCCACACTGCTGCAGAAGTGGCACTGCTGGGCTCATGTGCTGCTGCAATGCTGTGTGACACAACACCCAGAAACAGCAGGAATTGCACAAAACCCAACGGTGCCAGGCATGCAACTGACACAACAGGGCTGAAATCAGAGCAGTGACAGAGCTGAAGAACCTCCACAAGGGAGAACACACTCATTCCACAGACCTTCTAATGGAGTTAAGGAATTTCTATGCAGTTCCCAGAATCATGGAATAGTTTTGGCTGGAGGGGATCTTAAAGATCACCCAGCTCTACCCCTGCCATGGGCAGGGACACCTTCCACAATCCCAGGCTGCTCCAGGCCTGTCCAACCTGGCCTTGGGCACTGCCAGGGATCCAGGGGCAGCCCCAGCTGCTCTGGGCACCCTGTGCCAGGACCTGCCCACCCTCCCAGGGAAGGATCATTTTCCAACACCTCCTCTAACTCTGTCCTCTGAAGCCATTCCCCCTTGTCCTGGCACTCCAGGCCCTTGGAAATAGTCCCTCTTCAGCAATGCCATCTCCAGTGCTGCTCCACAAAGCAGCTCTTACCTGCCTAATGATTCCTCTCTCCAGCTCCCTTTTCAGTGCTTGCTTCAGGAGGTATCCCCTCCTCTCCAGCTCCAGGGAAGGGTATTTGTGGATGATGTATTTCCGTATTGCCACCACCGAGGCACCGCTCTTCTGAAAGCAGGCCTGGAACAGACACAAAACATGAGAAACCACCCACACTGGAATTATCCTGAGGGGGGTGAAGGAACAGAGATCACACTGATGCACACAGGCCACCACAGGATGCCAGGGCTGGCCTTTTCCCCACTGTGAATCAAGTATAAAACATGATTAACAAAATACTGAACTTTTCTGAGTAGCTGAAGAGCAACACAAACAACACAAAAGCAGCACAGCAAGCACATATCTACTATTCCCCTGCTCTGAAGCTCTCACACAGAATGGCTTAAAATACAAAATAGTCACTTTTTGGCAATGCTGCACAACTGATTTACTAACACTTTATTAATGCCAGACTGAGTAATCATTAAATTGGAACAACCTGCCAATTATTTTTTTTAAGGAGATGGAGGACTGACATCAGTAAACAAGCAAAACCTAAGATATTTTGAAGATAGATGGAAAGGCCATCTTGCAATTAAGGCTGGTGGAGTCCAGGCCTCCTCTGAAGGGAGTGACCAAGCCTTGAGGGGAGAGCAGCAGCACAGCTACAACAGCAGAGATCTCCTCTTACAGTCAGGAGGGATTGAATAAACCAAGACCAAGTAAATCAAGACTCTGGAATGCAGGTTTACAGTATCTCTGTCTGTACTGAGTTAGAGTAAGTTAATGCTAAAAGAAAGCACATGTATCAAATAGATGGATGAATCCAGGTAAATGAAGTTAAATGTGGCTAAGAGGCACAGCAAACAAAATTATGACAGCAATCAACCAGGTTATGCTATCTTAGCTGTTCCTCATAATGTGATTAGGGAGGGAAACGAATTTTAAACAAAGAAATCAGCTACAGGGCCCCTCATCATCCTCATGGACTCACATGTCAGGCTTCCAGGACAAGCACACCCATCTTACACACTCAGCTTCCTGCTAACACACAGCAGGGAGCTGAAATCGTGTGGTTTAGAAGACAAATGGAATAAAAACTCCATTTGTGTCCTGCCCACCTTGATGGCCTCAGTTAGAATGGCATCCATCTTGGGCCGGGAGGTGGCTGCCATCTGGGTCTGCTTCTGTGCCCGAGCCAGCTGGCTGGCAGAGAGCGTGGCCCACGCAGGGATGGTCTTCTTCACCTTCTTCTCCTTCTCCTTAGCCTGATCCTTCTCCCTTAGGGAAAATGCACAACAATAGTAAGACAAAAAGAACTAAGACAACAACAACAACAAAAAAAAAAAGCCCAGAAAAATCTGACATTATTTAATGTAACTTAAGGACTACTTTGATGTTTCTATTAGTAAAAAGAGAGACCTTGTATTGGTATTCAGCTTCACATGTTTGAGAACAGCAGCTCCACGTGATCAGGAGCTTCTTCCTTAGAAGCATCTTGAGGAGAGGCACCCTAAGGCACTCATTTTCCTTCTCTCTCCCACTGTCTTTTCTCTCTATGGGGCCTGACTTCCTCCAGAATCCTACCCAAATCCCCAAATTCAGCACGAGGTAAGCCTTACTCCTTTTTGGTTTCTTCTGAGGGCTTTGTTTCCTCCTTCCCTTCATTCTCAGGTTCCTTTGGCTGTTCTGCTTCACTGGATGCAGCAGGCAGGGTTTCAGTCTCTTGCTCCTCTCCAACAGAGGCAGATTCCTCAGAGGTGACTTCTGCATCTAGAAAATGTGAAAAAGCATCAAGTTACCATCCAAAACCAGCTTTTATTCTTTAGGGAGGTAGAGGGAACAAAAGCCAAACTTAAGAACACAGCCCACTAATTATTTTCCACCAATTTATTTTCACTAACTTAAAAGTGTTATTTAAAAGCAATTTAAAAAGTGAAGAGAAGTACTGAAAAGAACTTGAACAAAGATGCAATCAGCCCTCAAATGCCAGAATAACTGCAAACAACATCATGCAACATTTTCACAATTAACCACTTCCAACAGTGTTCTCTTCTTAACTCCACAAGCTGCTGTTGCAGACAGGCCTGGGATTCTAAGAAGAAGCTTTGCTTATGACCCAGTTGTTTCCAAACACAAAAGCACCTGAAGGATAATTACAATTCCATCACATCTTCCCAGACTTGGCAAAGCTTTGGGTGGCACGTGCATTGGCAGGAGCACTTGTATATCACAAGGATCAAATCCAGTCAGATACCAAGGAAAGAAAAAATCCATGAAAGTACATTTAGCTGAGAACAGGCTTTAGACTGGGCTGCCTACTACATAAAATGGATATAAACTTCAATTTCACACTCTTTGGATAAATAACTGCCCACCAACGCTGCTCTGAGCAGCTTAAGCATTTCTGATCCATTCCTGTGCAGTTTTCCCACGAAGGCCTTTAAAATGCACAGTGAATTAAGAGTCAGTTTTGTAGGTACATTTTTTACTTGTGACACCAAAAGGGACAAAGTCAGTGAAACCAACTGACTGTAGGAGTGAAATGACACATTCTGGGACACTGAGGCCAAGCTGCTAAGAGCACTCATGTTAATGTCAGGCTAGATTGCATGACACATTGTGGTAAAACATTTTTGCTCAGAAAAAATAGAGAAAAAAAAATGGAATACTCTGTTTTCCTATTCATTAACTGCACCTTTTGATCTCAAACCATCTTTCTGATGCTACTGAAATTTCATAATTTCTTTACCCTAAAGGATGTGCAAACTTAAAAGGGACAATATTTAGCCATATTTTCACGTCTGGAGTGACACAGGGTATAAAAGACAAAACAAGTGGGTTCAGACTGAAAACAATGTCTGCAAAACACAAATCCTGGCAAAGCCCGTGACAGGGAGCCGAACATTAATAATATTTCCATCCTGGCTGTAGGGTTTCCAGGAGTTTCAGAGCCAGGCTGTGTTTGGATACCCAGGAGCCCCCTGTGGGAGCGTGGCTGTACCTGCTTTGACCTCTTCCCCTTCGGCAGGTTTGCTTTTGGGAGGAGTTTCTCGGGAAGAAGCGTTCACCGAGCGGCGGATCGGCATCGTGTCGTCTTCCACTTTCTACAAAAAGCACGTGAAAATCAGCACAGATGCTGCAAAGAATTGGAAAGTTTTGAAATGGGATTAAAGTAAATCAAGGCAGCATAAGTAGAAATATTCTGGTTTGGATTTTTTAGGATGTTAAAAGACAGTGGCCCTCAAATCGGCTTCTTCAAAGCATACTAGGAGAGGATAGGTCCACATTTTATGGTTATAAAAGAAATCATTTCAATTCCAAATTAAATGAGATGAGCATTTGAGCATTTTGACAGGCACATCATCTCAGGGAAAGCAGGGAAGGGGAAGCAGAGTTTGTTAGACTCCCAGTTTCCTAGAAGCAGGGCAGAAAGAGCACTGAGTAACCTTGAGCAGGACTGGAAGCCAAGGACTGATCCAAGGGCAAGCTTGGAGAAAGGGCCAGCCCCTACCTCACTTAACTTGTCCGTGTGGATCAGCTGAGCTCCCGTTAGGAGTGGAAGCGCCTTATGATGCACGGCGCATTCAGCTTCAGACAGATCAGTCGACATTTAAATTAATTTCTAGACCCAAGTGCAGGTAACTGTGGAGCCCCAGGTTTTAACCCCAAGGACTTTTTCCTAATGGTTTTCACAGTGCAGTGAGGAGTCAACCTAAAGTACAGAAAAGATGTGGTGTGAAAATTAACAAAACAAAAACATCTACGTCCACGTATCTATTAAATTAAAGATTAAAAAGAAAAGGATCAATGACTTACAGCTCATGACTAACACAACTGACAAGCAACACTTGCATTCAACAGAGGTGCTAAAACATGGATGCAAACTGGTGAGCTATGGGTGGAGCAGAAATGGGGAAGGTGCAAGCCAGACCTGCTCCATTAGGAGATGGCTGAAAGATAAAAAGGCTCTTTAAATTAAGGGCAAGCATTGATGAGCTGCAGCCATTGCACTGTGCCCTGGGTGAGGGAATTGGTCACTCAGTGACTCTGGGTAAAAGCAGGAGCTGGCACTTGGAGCTAAAGCATTACAGCATTACATCTGTCAGGCAGGAGATACAAGCAGTGGGAACACAAGCCATGCCCTCTCAAACTAAACCTCATGCAATTCAAAGAAATGAAGGAATCTTTGGACAAAAAAATGACAATCAGAAGAGCAGTCTCCATGCCTTCTACCAGAAAACATAAGCCTGCCAAAGCTCTGCTCCAAACCCATGCATTGTTGTGGATAACAAATGGGTTAAGTTTAATTTAAACCCTCATCAGGTCTCACCCCCTACCACTACCATGGTTTTACAGCCTTTCTTACCTGCTGCCCATCTGCCTGCACTGGCCTCTGCTAAGGAGAGGGGCTCCACTAACTCCATCACAAAGCCAGGATTCATTGGCTCATTCACTTCCTCTTAGCATCCCCCTTCAAAACCTCAGAGGCAAAACCTCAGCTCCAGCAAAGCAGGGCTGGACCTGTCCCAGGTGGATCCAAAGATCAACTCAGCCTGCCTTGCTCCCCTCCTGACACACAGACAGACAGACAGACAGCCCAATGCCCTGGTTTCACCTCCTCTGGGGGTCTCCTTTTGCTCAGGCACTTACCAGAAACTTTCTCTTTCAAGAGGTATTTCTCCAGCCTGGGTGTTTTCCTCTTGAACAGACCCAGCATCAGCCCCAGCCCTATTTTCAAGCTGATTTTCAGCACTGCTCTCCCCGTTGCACAGCTCTGTATCACACCAACATTTTCTTTATTATTATTATTAATATTTCTGTCATTACTCAGCAGTGGGGATCCCTGATCAGTCAGAAGCACTTCTGACAGGAACTGAACAGCCACTCTGAAAACCCACAGGGATCTGGTGCTGCCTCAGCACCAGGGAAAGCAAAGCCCAAGGGCACTGGATGTTTTCTTCTGAGACAAAACAGAAAGATCAAAACACAGCACATGCCAACAAAACAAAAAAATGAGATGCGTGAAGCTTTCTTGTGAAAGGTCAGGATGTGAAAATATACTAATTGCCAACTAGAATATACAGGATACAGCACTTAAAAATTTGGGCCTGTTTTAAGGAACCTTTCTTCCTCAAGTGTGGAGAGTGAAAGGAGAAAGAAATGAAAATTTTCACCAGGCTTCAGCTCAATATCCAGTGTTTCTTCTAGCAAGCAGAGTCTAAAGCCCTTTAAGGAAATGGCAGAATTTTGAAGTGAGTCTTAAAATAACCAACTACAGATTCCCCCTCAGGGAAATCACTGGGGGGCTCCAAAAGATGCATTAAAAAACACACACAAGCCACACTGTGGCTGACAGAGTCCTGGGGTTTAATTCTTTTTAAGCTGTGTGACTTGCATGACACATGCATGAGAACAGTACTCCCAGCTTTGAGTTAAAATTCCCAAGTCCTGAAAACCCTTTTGTTTAGATGAGTGTGTAAAGCACTGGAGACTTTTTGCTCTCAAGAGTACAACTTAGCACAATCCCTCACTTCTGTGCCTACAATACACACAAACAAACTGGGATCCAGCAGAAATTCAGGCTTGTTGACTGTGTCTGGATGCCAGGCATGGATCATCTCACAGGAATCCAAGGGGCAGGAGGACAATCCCCTCAAGGCACTGAGCTCCAGGGCGAGCTCAGAAACCCCACCTGGTGAGAGCATTCTTGCAGGGACCCTGCCTGCTCAGCACATTGCTTTCCACAGGGGCATCAAAAGTGATTTTCTGCACTGAGTGTGAAGTAATGACCACAAACAGGCCTGAATTCAGGTCATCAAAAAGATACAGCAAAAAAAAAAAGGAGAAAGTTTTGCAATGACAACGTAGAAAAGCTCATTCCCCTCTCCAAATCAACCAGATCTGTGTAAAGGGGAAATCAAGTCACCCAAACCTGGATAGACTATTTCAAAAGACAGCTTTAAATGGGAACTACAGCTACAATCACAACCATCACTCAATAAAAAAATGACAGGAACAACTGTGTTTTGCATTTACACAAACACCAAACAAACATTGTGCCTTGAAAGGGGTAGAGGCCACCAGCTGAGGATGCAGTTTTCAAGGTGGTTGTTGGGTGATTTCAATGAATGTTTAAATCTGATCAAATGTCAGAAAAATATAATCCCATCAGCATTGAAAACACCTCCAGGATACCAACCTTCACCAAAGTACAGAAAGTCACTCCTCACTGAGTTACACCTGTTTTTCCACAGGAAAACTGCAGATCCACAGGCTCCCAGACTATCATGAACTGGTTATTCCCAAGCAGGCAATCCAGCAAAGAGCTGATAGCAACAGCCCCCCAGACTCCTGGATTTCTAGATGAGCAGAAAGTGTCCACTGGCCCAGCTCAGGGAGTAGCTGCTAATGGAAAATCCAAAAGTGCAGAGAGTTTTTCAGGAACTACTCTGAACTATCCATAGCAATTTCCTCCTGAACTACCACACCATTAGGAATAAATAAAGGGAGGCTTCAGGTGAGACACATATTTGATAATATTTCCAAAAAAAAAAATTAGTCTGAGTTTTTGAATTTCTGCTGGCTGCAAGATTTTTCAACTTATCTCAGCCTTCTATTTCCTTTGAGAGAAAATGCTCCAGGATAAATCAGGTTTTGAATGTGGCAATCCAAGTGTCAGGCTGGCAGAAACTCCAGCTGACAGGACTCAGGGTAGGGTGAGCAGGCTGAACACAAACATGCAATGGAAAAATGAGGAAGTGTGTCCAATCCTGGGCCAGGGGGGTGTCCCCTTACTGTCACACGACACCTACAGGTGATTGATGTGCTTAGATGTGACTGGGTACAAAGCACACGACACTGGCCTAGAAATGAGGTCAAAAAGGGCTAAAAAAGGTTTGATGCACTTGCAGGTTAGGAGGCAGGGAATCAAGGGGTACAAATCCAACAGCCTGACAAGGGATGCAAGCAAGAACAGCTGTTTGTTATCCAAAAGCCTTAGAAAGCAAAGTAAAACTGGGTTTAAAAACCAGCCTAGAGATTATTGACAATTATTTACTGCTCTGTAATACACAAGAGTATTTAAATGATTTGGAAACTGCAGAAAAAGCACAGGAAATGTTAATACTTCTGCAAATCCAAACATGCCAAAATGCATCACCTTCTAAATTGCAAGCTGCACAGCTCCTTTAAGGCTTGGTGCCCCTGAAATCCTCCAAGCTGTTCCCTAAAATCCCAGCCCAGGTGCAGCAGGTACCCTGTCAGAGCCTCAGAATGTAATGGTCACAGAATATCTCAGATACAAATGTGTCTGTCAGGAGTTCCCAGCTGGGGCTGGGGCTGCCTGAGCACTGAGGGGTTCCCCTGCTCTGCCTTTGGCTTTTCCAGCTCCTGGAGCTGCCTGTGCTCTTGGCTAAGGCAGCCCAGGAGTACTCAGTCATTTAAACCAGCCTCAAGTCCTGCAGATTAATAAAAATGTTATTGAATAAAGAATACAAAGTTCCTTCCAACTTCTGATCCTTATTTGTCAACCCACTTGGAAACTCCCTGCATGTGCTGAGCACAGCCTCCATTCCCATCACTCCTGCTGCATCCAGCAAGTTTTGTCCTGGTCCTTAGGGCCACCATTCCCCAGGAGGGGTCCCAGCTCCCTGGAATTTCCCCCTGATTCAGCTCCAAGCTCTGCATTTGCAGCTCTCCTGCAGTGGAGGCTCCCAGGGCTGTCCAGGCTACCTGAGCCCTCACAGAGCAGCTTGTTTCAATTAAGCAGGAGCAGGGTCCAGCACACACCCCCAGAGCTCCCCACTTGCCAGGCAGCAATTCCTCAGTGGGATGGAGGAATTGTGTTACAGGGGCCATTTCCACCCCTCCTTCCCTGCATGGCTACAACAAACCCCATGCACATCAGGGTTCAGGGCAGCACAGCAAAAATCCTTCACACTCCTGGCATCCAACCACAGGAATTCCTACACTCAGAGACCCAAAGCAGGGGTTTTGAAGCCTAAAGATGTATTTCCATTTGAAAATATTTTTGGTCAGCATTAAATTTGAGCCTCTGACTCCAAATGCCACGAATGCAACCCAACTTACACCTTGCCTGTCCTGAGTTTTACAGAGCACAGCAAAAATGAAATCCTGCCCTTCTGTGCACACAGATGCTCCTTTCACTGAAGACAAAAAAAAAAAAACCAACCAAAACCCCAAAAAACAAACAAACAAAAACCAACCAACCAACCAACCAAAAACCCCGAAAAACCCCAAAACAAAAAACCCAAACCAAACCAAAAAAACCCAAACCAAAACAAAAAAGCCCTTGGTACCTTAGTAGAGTGAGACTGATGCTCCCAGCCAGGGCTGAGCTCAGCACTTGTCTCTGTTAGGGTCCAACACCAGCAATCCCAAACCAGCTCCATCCCCACATGTGCTAATTAAAACAGAAGTAACCCCCCATGGCTCACCTCCCCTGTTTCCAGCTCAACAGAAAACCAGGTTTGTGATTCTCTCCCCAGCAATCTCTGACCTGCACTGAAGGCAGTATGAACTGATCGTTTCTGTTGCTTGGATTATTTTCCATTCCTACACCCAGGGGTTTTTCCTCACGTCCCCAAACAGCCACAGTCAGCAAGCAGTTTAAATTACACCATCATCCTACCTAAAACTGACAGAAACTTCAGCCAAGGGATTCATATGAAGCAGAATTTCTGCCTGCACGGCTGTGTGAAAATAATCCATCCCCACACTGATGCTCAGGATCATGATGGTGACAAGCTCTGAGGAACAGTTACAAGTTTGGAACAGTTTTTGGCTAGAATGATCCAAATTCTCCACACTCTGTCTATGCCACATGGCCACTGAGGGATGAAATCACCCCCATTAGCTTACACAGGGTTCAGCTTTAAGTTTAAAACAAGCTCAGGTCACAAAGTTAAAACAACTCCAACATGAAAATCCCCTGCTGAAAGTTTTCATAGCCTTGGATAAAATATTTTAATTCAGGATCCAACTTCATGGATTTTGACAAACTGCTGACACCTGAATGAAAATTAAGGCTGCAAGTGTTACATACCAGGGTTTGAACCCTTTATAGGCCATCTCCTCCTTGTCTGGGTAGATTAAATTTAAAACAACAGGGTAAACCCTCCTCCCAACTACTACTTATTCAGCTATCATTTATTATTCTAGAGACAAAACTATACATGATAAAAGCCATTATTTCATTGCAGTCTGTAAGAAATCTACCCACACTTCCCATTATAGTCCATCAATGTAACACTTCTGTTCCCTCTCACAGAAGTTTAAATCCTCTGAGGATCCCAGGTCACTTGTAACAAAACACTGCCAAGAGATTTACATGTCACTTTCTGCTGAAAGGGAAAAAAATGCAGGAAAATATATTCTGAAGAAAAAAAACAATTCAAGGAGCTTCTCCCTGAACAACGTGCATGATGAATTGAGAAGTTCATTAATTAGCAAGCTCACACAGGTAAATGAGAGAAAACTCCAAAAGCCACCTTTTTTCAAGGTATTTCTTGCCCCCAACAGGAATTATGTGGGTTATGGGGTTTTTTTGGTGGTTGTTTGGGGTTTTTTTTTTGTTTGTTTGTTTCTTCTCTACTCATTCCTGATTTCCAAGGATCTCCCACTCTATCCAACAATTTTCTGAGGTGTCACCTGAGGAAGTTCTGCACTCTCCTGCCCAGTCCATCAAACACCTCCTCTCCTGAGCTGACCTCCCGTCCCTCGGCTCTCACGGAGAAGGGACTCTGTTTACAAACACAAGCACTTCCGAACCTTTCCCGCCTCAATGGGAGCTGCCTGCCAAAGGCTGCCGGCCAACTCTTTCTTGAAGATGCTAAAAATACTATTTATGGTCAAAGCAAACAAAAGTCACGTGCTGGGAAATCAGAGTGCAACACAAAACAGTTCGTGAAGAATGGGGAAGTGACACACTTGCTACCCCAGAAATAATTCAGCAGGGCTCCTAAAAAGTGAGAAATAGGCGAGTATCTGAGACAGACCACATCTATAAACAAACTATCCAAGCAATCAGTCCCTGCTACACTGTATAAAGGAGCGAACACACCCACAATCTCACATAATCCAACTTTTCATCTGCAGCACAGGCTGGGCAGTTCCCCAGTGATTTGCAGACACTGGTTATTGGGAAAACAGTTAAAATACACGTGGTAAGGATTTGTTCTGAGCAGTCTGGAGCTGTGCTCAGGTGGAGCAGGTAAGGTGATGGGGCATCGTGACCTGCAAGAGCCACCGCAGAAGCTGTTCTAGGCTGTTTTACCCAAAACCACCCCACAGCTTAGAGCGGCAAGAAGAATAAAGATACAGGAACGGGAGCCTGCCTGAACAGCCCCGCTCCAGAGTGGAATTTAACAGCCTCCTCTATAGAGAACCTGTGCACCACGGGGAGGAGAGTGATTAACATTCCTCAGGCAGGCAGCGAGCACCTGGGCGCAGGGAGCCTCACACGTAGGTCTGTATCCATCGCTATCAGCGCCGGGGGCTCTGATTAGGAACCTCTTTTAGGAAGCGGAGCCAGACTGAGGTTCCCCTCGAGCTGTGGCACTTGTCGGGCGCTGAGGAAGCGAGTTAGGGCAGGCAAAGCCCCACACAACCGCACAGCCGAGCGGCCGAAGGCGGGAAGGCCGCGGCGGGAGCCAAGGCGCTCCCTAAGTCTATAAATAGCGATTATTTATTGTGTCGCGGCCCTGCCAGCCCCTTCCGCCGCTGACCTTCCCCGGGGCTCGCCCTGTGTCGGCGGGACGGCAGAGCCGTGCTTGAGGCGGGTTTGAGCCCCGCAGCTCCTTTGTGAGGGCCCGCGGGCCCGCACCCCGCCAGGCCCCGCCGGGCCCGCGGACACCCGAGGCCCGGGGCCGCCTCCTCGGGCCTGTGCCACACGGGCCGAGCCCACCGCGACATCGAGCCGTGCCCGCGCAGCGTGTCGCGACTCCCCGTCACGACACCCCCGCTCTCCCAGGCCTGTCAGGCCAGGGAGGGCGGGGGGGACGCGCTGAGGGCAGTTCCGGGGCCCCTTCGGCGGCGCCGCCAGGCCGCCCCCGCGGCTCGCGCGCAGCACCCGCGGCCTCCCGGGCGCGGCCCCGTGTCCCGCCCGGCGGGGCGCCGGGGGCGGGCGGGGCCGGGACTCACCGGGCCCGGCGGACACAAAGCGGCGGCGCCTCCAATGGCGGCGGCGGCGGCGGGACCGGGGGGGGGGGGGGGGGGGGCGGCCGAGGGGCGGGGCCGAGCGGGGGAGGCGGGCCCGCGGCGCGCGGCGGGGGGGCGTGGCCGGGTGGCGCCGCCGGCCAATGGGAAGCCGCGGGCATTTTTCGAATGCCGCCCCCTTCCCCCCCCTCCAGCCCCACCGCCTCCACGTCGCGCGAGAGAGCGCGCGTGCGCGGGGCGGGGCTGTGCGCGCTTCCCGCCGCTGAGGCGCTGAGGCGATTCCCGCCGGGCGGGGTCGCTGAGGGGCCAGAGGGGCTCCGGGCCCCCCTCAGCCCCGCCGGGCCCCCCTCAGCCCCGCCGGATCCACAGCTCAACCCCGATGGATCCTCAGTACAGCCCCCCCAGGCTGCGACCACGCCGCCGCCTCCTCAGCCCTGCCAGAACCGTGTGGACGTGTTCCTGTGTCACCTGCTCCAGGTCACCCTGCCTAGGCGGGGGTTTGAAGTGGATCTTCTCCAGAGGCCCCTTCCAACCCCAGCTATTCTGTGTGTACCCCGTGAATTCCCGTTCCGGAGCACTCCAGCCTTTATCTCACCTCCAGCCTCTTGCTGCGTGCTCTTCTCACCCTCTGCGGTTTCCCCAGTGCCGCCTTCCCTTTGCCTCAGCCTCGTCACTCCCATCCCTCATTAACTGTGTAATTATTACCTGCCGCAATTACACCAGGTCTGGCTGCAAGCTGGGAATTTTCTGTCCCAACACGCTCACAAGTTCTCCCATGTGGGAAGGATCCCTTTCCTGATGATGCTTTGCTGTTTCAGGCAGTTTTTACCTGTGCCTCTGCTGCTCAGGGTGAGGATTATCGTGGCGAGGCAGAGCTGAGGTGTGACCCACACTTGTATCTCCACTGCCACAGTAATCTCAGCTGTGCAGATACACTGAGAGGTAAAAACCAAGCTTCTCTTGTGTACCTCTTGCTGCACTTTTTCTCCAAGTTTACTTTATTTAGCTAGACCCATGGATGTTCTTTCTTCCCCCCTTCCTTCAAAACCCACTGCTTTACCTAACCTTGAGTTTAAGGTAGAATTCCTCAATTCCCTACCTATTCTTATTTTCTGCCATAAGCATGCTTAGAACCACAGAATCATTAAAATTGGAAAAAACGTTAAGATCATTGAGTCCAACCTTTCCCATGGCACTGCAAAAGCCACCACTAAACCACGTTCTCAAGTGCCACATCCACACATTTTGAACAGCTCCTAATACACCACAGCAATTTCGTCTGCTGTCTCTTGTCCGAGCAGTTTTCTCATGTTTGTTTTCTGCACATAATCTTTACCCATCTCCTGCCAGCCTCTCTCCCCATCTGTGTTTTTACAATTTGAAGACCATATGGGCACTTACCCATTTATTTGGGCACTTTTATCCCTGCTGTGATGGGAAACCCCTCTGTGAGCACATTTAGAAGCATTTACACCATTCAAAGCACTGCAGAGGTGTCACATTTCTGCAGTAATGCCCGTTTCTTGTCCAAGCTTCTCCCAACTCTCTCCCCTGTAGTAGGTGACTACTCTAAGTTTACTACCCCTGAGAATGTCACCTCCTAAAGGCTTGTGAGCAAAGCCTGGCCCCGTTCAGTCTCCTGCACTCCAGAGGATCCCTGTGATGTGGAGCTGAGCAGCCCTGGGAGTGCTGCAGACAGATGGCTCCACTTTGCTGAACATTCCTGTCTTGCCTGTGAGTGTGAAACAAACCCTGTGCAACTGCAGAAAAATGTGTTCTTTGGCTTTTTCCCCCTGCGGTGCCTCTCTGGCAGGAGGGGAAGGTAGAGCAGAGGGGAAGGAGGGGGAATGTGCTCCTTTACTACTGAGTTTTAAGACACCGAGAAGGAAAAGATGAAATCAGACCAGCAGCTCTCCCTTTGCCCACTGCAAGGATGTGCCCCAGCACCGGTGTTGGCTGAGCCACAGAGCAACAAGTGGAGGAGACAAGCTGATGTTGTCTCCTTCTCTGGTTTTCACCTCAAAATCCATCCCAGAGGGGAAGAGCAGACCCTTCACAGAAGATTCCTTGGATCACCACCCACTCTGTCTCCTCTGCTCAGCTTTCTGGGCAGGTTTGTGTCATTTCTGTCCCTCTTACTGTTCCCACAGGAATGAAGCTGTGGGAAGCTCAGAGCCAGCACAGGAGGAAGGAACAGGGAAATCCATAGCCAGGGAATCAGACTGCAGCAGGGAGCTGCTGCCAGAGTTATTTGTGATGGTGTCAAGCACTATCACTGTCAGAAATACTTCTAATAAGTATTAAACACTTTTACTAAGTACTAAGCACTGTTAATAAATAAGCACTGTTAATAAGCACTAAGCCTTCTCATTACCTTTCCTGCCTGCAGGTGCCATGGACTAGTAAGATTCCAACTGGTTTTTTCCCTGAAGATAATTCCATTGGATTCCAACTTGCTGTCCCTTCGAGCTCTCCTGAGCCTCCCCACAGCTTTGGCCTGGGCTGTGCTGCTTGCAGATCCCCCAGACACGTGGCTTTTGTTCCCAAGGAGTCACTGCACAATTTGCACTCCAGGGTTTTACTCTTTCCACCCAGTGTCCAGAGCAATGCCACAGTGTTGTTCTTCTCCTACAAACACAGAACCTGCTGTGTTTCTGGTTTAGATACAGCTTTGAATTAGGTTTTAAATCTGCCCATGGCAATTCCATTCCAGGGGTTATTGTGTTGATTTTCTTACCCTACACCAACTCACGTTTTCCCCACTTTGCCACGTTTTATTTAAAGTGAACACTTTTGAATTTAATAAGCACCCTTCTGTGATGTTAACGCAATCTGCCACATTATTACCTTTTTTATTACCTCTGTCAAACTGTGCACCTGCTGAAATCATCTTCTGCCCATAATTCTCCATCCTGCTGCGCCTCTGTTGCCAAATGCTGTTTCCACATTGACCTGCAGCTCCAAACTTCAGCTCTGAATACACTCAGGCCTTGCCTCTGGTGTTGTGACCCCAAGTTTTTGCTGATTTTCTGCTTTTCCACTTTTACCTCAAGCTTTTACATTTTAGAAAGCCTTTAATCCCCTTCTGACCTGGTGTCCACCTGGCTCAGGGGGAATTTCTGCCTTTTTTCCAGCCCAGCCCATATCTAGTCACCACCAGACTGGGAAGCTCTTCCCTGTCACTCTGCTCTTTCATCCTTAAAACTCCATATTCTGCTGCTGCTTCTTCAGCTTCTTGTGCTTTGAAAAACCAGTCTAATATCATATATACACATAATCCAGTATTCCCTGAGAAGGTCCTTACCTTCAGATCTCATTATCCCTGAATTTCTGTCCAAGGGGGCTGTTTTGGTTCTGTGCCCAGCCATGAGGGGATGGTCACTGCTCTCTTCAGCTTGACCCTGCACAGGGAGTGATGCCAAGCACAGCAATCCCAGACCATCACTGAACCAAACATTTAATTCATGTGGGTCTCTCACTTGTTGAGCCACACACAAACCTCCAGAGGCTTTCTGCCCACAGTAAAATAAGCATTACACAAGGAGCTGTCAGGTGGTGGTGTTGCCTTCCTGCAGACACACACATAATCCTTGTCTTTATGCCTGAGCTGCTTTTTTAGTTCTCACTTCTACTTTACTTCTTAAGGGATTTTTTCCCCTTTTACATGTCTTGTAGAAATAGGGATTTTTAGTCCTCTAAACAACAATTTTCCACTTTGTTGCTGATTCACTTCACCAAAGACATCTCTAATGATCACCAGAAAAACTCACACTTCTCTTCCAATTCATCTTTACTTTTTTTCAGCTGCAGTCTGTCACCCTTGCAGCTCCTTTAATTCTATGCAAAAACCACTACTTTTCTGCTTTCAACCCCCAAATGCATATTCTCTGCCTCTTCATGGCTTTCAAGATATAATTTTTGATTTCTTTATTCCTTATCAGCTTCCTAATAATTAGTTCTCCATACTTTTCCCAGTGTCACTCTACACCACCCCCCAGTTGATCTCCCCAGCTGCCCCTCTCACACCCTTAAGGTTCTACTTCCTTTTTTCAAACATTTCCCCCTTTCCAAGGGGTATCCCATTCCTCTATGTATTTTCAAACCAAACTACTCACTTTTTACATCAAATCTAGCAAGTGAATAAAAATACACTTAAATACACCAGAGTTGGTTTCATTCTGGAGCAAGTGTAGAATAGAAACACCACTGGAGCCAACAGGAATGTGGAGCAGGAAAATGTTATGGACTGAGCAGCCTCCACAGGCTGCTGCTTTTCTAGAAACATCCTAATTTGAAATAGATCCCAAGTGCTAATGAGGTGGGTGCTGTCATCACTGGAGGACCAGGGGCTGGAAATTGTGATTCTTTTTCTGCACCACTTTTGGCATTACAGTAATTTTATCCAAAGCAGGCACATGAAGTGACACCTCCACCAAGCAAGGAGCAGCTGAAGACCAACTCAACACTGCACACAGGGACAGCTCTCCCAAAGCCACATATCCCCACAGGTAAGAGATCTGGCAGTGGGAATTTCCTTACCTCTGAACCAAAGAGTGTTTTGGATGAAAACCAGTGAGCTGCACGCAGGGGCTGCTCCCCTCACCTGGGCAGGCAGTAACTTGCTGCCAGACCTCCTGGCTGCAATGGTTTTGCAGCCACAAAAGCTCATTTTTGGCTGCCTCACATGCACTCAGCCCCCCACCATAAGCAGCCTGGCTGGACTCTGGCTCTGTGGTGTGAGAGCAGTGCCATGCCTGTGAGCCTTGCTGGGAAGACAACTGAACAGGAATTGAAAGCTTTTTTGGTGCTGGCTCTTGCTGGAAGAGCTCTAGAGCTGGCTCACTTGTTGCTCTGTGGAAAATCTTGGCAATTGGCTTTTCTTTGAGATGTCTCAGCTGCAGCTCAGGCTCCTGCTCAGAACATCCACCTTGTGATGCTGCAGGAGGCCTGGAGAATCCAGGTGATGCATTTCCTTGGAGAACAGATAAAACACTCAAATCCTGTTTTGCAGAGAGGAGTCAAATTTCCTGTTTCTGATCCTGGTGTGTGAGAACCCCCTGGGTGGGACAGAGCTGTGAGCTGAGTCCATGTCCATGGATTCATGATGTGGTGGTGCTGAGTGCCTGCTCCCTTCATGGGAGTGATTCCCTGCACTCTCACACGAGGGGGAAGTGGCCAGGAGCAATGGATTATTCACTTCATGCCATCTGTAATGTCCCAGAGCATTTGTACCAGGTGTTACTTCAGAACAGCTCACCCTGCATGCTGAAGTGACCCATTTCCCTTCACAGGTGAGACTGAATGCACCAGCTGCATCTGCCAAGATGATCTTTGCAGCTCCTTTCCAGCTCCTCTCCAAAATGCTGTGATAAACCTCTCCTAACAGGGCTCTGCTCCCCTCACTAATGCTTTGTACCCTGGGATCTTAGTAAAACTCTGCCTTAGGGTAACATCTGCCATGAATTCTTGCAGGAGGCTGCGACAGGACAGCCAAGAGCTTCACTGCTCTCTCCCCTCACTCAGTAACACCAACATTTCCCAACCAGCAGCATCTCCTGCCTTCCCCATGCCTACTCCCCTTTCCCAGTTGCAGCCACAGCATATCCATCCCTGCAGCTGGGCCAGCAACTTGGACAAATTCCCCTATGGAAAGGACTGAATGGAGTGGGAGCTGGTTTTATTCCTGTTGCCATTTCAGCACAATTTAGCAGCTGGAAATGAGAAAGAGAAGCTGGTGCCACATGACAAAGCTTTCCACAGTCAGCATCCCTACAGCAGTGTTTAAAGAAGCAGGAGTTATTTCAGCAAACAGCAGATCCACAATACTTCACCAAAGGTGGCAAATGGAGCCCCTTGAAAAATACAAGGGTAGACAGCCTGAGGTTTTCTTGGATATTGTGATTTGGTCACGCTGCTGGAAGCTGAGGTAATCAATCTCTTGCTGCTGTTCTTTGCCCATTGCTGCTTTTCCTCCAATGGCTCCTTGCAGGTTGTGTATCTGAAGAAAGCCAAGCAGGATCCTCTGGGCTGAAGCCTCCTGGTCCCCAGACTCCACCCTACAGTTGTTGCAGGTTGCAATTGGCCCCAGGCACAGCAAACCTGGAGTTTCTGTCTACGTGTGGGGCCTTGTGCAAACCTCAGGGCTGGCACCTCATGAAAAGCCAGGGGTGTGTGAAGAGCTCAGGCTCCTGCTGGTGCTGCTTGGCTTCAGATACTGCTCAGGCCAACACCTTCCAAAGAGCACAAAGGCCGAGTTCCAGTTCTCATCCTGACTGGGAGAAGCAGGAGCTTGGAGCATTTACCAGCCCAAACACTTCCCAATGGACTCACCCCCAGGTAGAGCCCAGCATTCCTGGCCCAACTCCCAACCACACAGCACCTCACCCTCACACATGGCCTGCAGCCAGCTCTCCTCCAGGAGGTTCAGTGCCTCAGGGCCAGGGCTGTTGGCTCTAAGGGCACAAAAGCATTCTGGGGAGGTCTGATTTTGAGCTTTCTGCCCCCAAAGTTAAACCCTCCAGAATCTGGGAAAGAAACCAAGCATACAGGCCAAGCTAGCAGCTTCTCTGCTCTGCTCAGGACACTTCTGACAAAGCAACCAGGGGTGTCTACCAACAACTCATCATGGGACCAAGTGCAGCACAACAATCACAGCCACCCTCTGGCAATGAGATGCCAACATCTGCAATTGGCTTTAAATGCTTTCAGAATGCTTAGCAAGTTAAGGGGACTTTTGAGAAACTCTGCTTTTCCTTTCTTAGTAAAAACAATATATAGGGTTGGAACAAAAGCTCTGTGGGTCACAGCAACAACTGATCTCAGTTACTAAACCTGCCTTGTGCACACTAAAAACCACCCCTGCAGAGGAATCCCTTCTCCTGAGCCTCTCCTGCCATGTCCTGCAGCAGGGAGGGCTGATCCCAGGGAAAAACCCCAGGAGCTGGACTCCATGGTGCTGATGGGTCACTTCCTACCCAGCATATTCTAGGGTTCTATGAAAAGACACTTCCATACACCAAGATCTGCTCCTGGACCTGAAGCTTTTTTGGAGAATAAGGTAAAAGCTGAACATGTTGACACAAGCAGAGAGCACAGCATCCAGGATCAGTGCATTTCCTGACTTCATTCCCAGAAATGGCTGATCCTCTTCTGAAAACCCTTTCCTAGAAAGAAACCAGCCTTAGGTGGACACCTGACCTGCAAATGTTCTGTTTGATGGCTTCAGGTTAGGGGACATTCTCAGTAATGAAGAGGGATGTAAGCAATGCATCTGCTCCTTGCCTGTGCTGCTGACTGCCCCAGCCTTGGGAAAAGGAGGGTTCCCAGCAGCAGAATTGGTTCTAATGCTGCTCTTCCTTGCTGAGCTGCCTTAACCCCCCTGCCTGCACACAAGATGTGATTCAAGAGGATCAAGAGTAGGAGGAAATACCTCACATAACCTGCAGCATTCTTGGTGTAAACCTGCTGCCCTCCCTGCTGAGGCTTTGCTGCAACGTTGGGCCAGTGACCACAGCTCATCTCCCCTCACTTACACAAAATGAGGCTCCTGCAAATTGCATTCCATGGGAACCTGTTTTAATTAATAATTCCCTTTTCTATTTCATATACCTTACAGGTTTTTTATATTTTAACACCCTTCACAAGAAACTGGTTCCAAAGATCTTTCATGAGCCGTATCCTGAGGCGCCACAACCAGCTGCAAACCTGTTTTCCTTTCCTAGAAGGAAACTGGAAAGCAACTGGGTGCAGTAAATGCATGGCACAGAACACAGCAGGAGCAGAGGAAGGAGTCAGAGTTCTGCTCCTTGCAGTGACATTGCTGGGAAGCTGAAACTTCAGGTGACACATCCACAGCTGGAGACCTCAAGGCCTTGTGCATACCCTGCTCACAGCATCCAGTGTGCAGCTGATTTAACTTCAGGGAAGCCAAAACCTGCCATGCTCCAAACCCAGCTTTGGGTAATTCTGAAAAACCTCTCATGAAAATCTCTGAGAAGTCCCTTCCTGGCCTTTGCAGGACACTAACAGGGCAAGTTCTCACCCCCTGGAACATCATGAAACACTAACAAAAAGGGGAAAGATTTTCTCACCTCACCTGTACCCACCTGCTGGCAATTCCCATTCCCTCCAGGCAGTGCTTTTCCAACTCTTTGAGCCAGAAGGTTCCAGCTCCCCAGACAGATTCCCCAGCCCTGACACACTCAGGGATTCACAAGGCTGTTCAAAGGCTCTGCAGCAAGTCTGTCCTTTCCAATCCAAGGCAACGAGAGAGAAATCAGTCCTTGCACACTCACATTCCCAGCAGGCTCTGACAATGCCTACCCTGTAAGGAATTCCACCATTTGCCCACACCAACTTGGCAATATTTACCCTTATTTACATACAAACTGGCATCCATTTAATTCAACTATTTAACTGCTACAAACCACCTCTCAAAAAAAAGCCTTTTGGAAGAAGAGCACCCACATGACCTTCTGCAGAGGTGTAACACACACCCCTGGAGCCCTGCTGGAGGGGGTTCTGTGGGGACAGACCTTTTGGAGACCTTGAGAGCCCATCCAAACCTTTGGGCCCAGTGGTGAGGCTGAGGCATCACCGGGTGTGGTACATGCAGATACATGAGCATACAGGAACGGTGAGAATATTTTTTCTTTTTTTTTCTTTTTTTTAACAAAACATCAGAGAAAAGTGTTTTATTATTACTAAAAAAAAAAAAATAACCAAACAATGCTCTAGTGTTTTAGGCCATGGATTCTCTAGCTCAGATTCATGGGGTGGAACACGTTAACAGGGAAAGTGTCTCATGGACCTCTCCCCTCTGGCCACAACCAGGCACCTCCTCCCTTCCCCGTGGTGATCAAATCACATCCTCAAGCAAGTACAGCAATTGTTTACATGTAAAAGTAAGATTAGGAAAGTAATGTATTTGTAGGCTTTCTTCCCTTTTTTTTTTTGTTTCTTTTTGTTGGTTTTTTTTTTTTTTTTTTAAAGAAGTGATTTAGCAGCTGGAAAGAAAAAGACAGCATCATGTGAGCAGTCAGTGCTGCAGACACCCCCAGCAAATGCTCCACAGGTTACTCACGGTCCATGGCCCACAGTTCACAAACCACATTTCAGGGCTCCCCCAGCCTTGCAGAGTCCTTGATGGCAGGTGATCCTCTCAGTGAGCTCATCTTGGCTGGCAGCAGCTGGGTCTGGAGCAGCAGCCCGGCTCCCGCTGGGCACGGGAAGGGCTCCCACGGCTGTGGCTGTGCCCTGGCTGTGCTGGCACTCCCAGCATGGGCAGCGCCGCTCCTCCATCCTGCCGTGGGCTGTCGGATCTCGGCTCTCACAGCTGCGGCTCCGGAGCTGCCAGGGTCACAAGTCCCCTCAGATCCACGTCCCAGAGACCCAGCTGGGGTCGGGCACCGTCCGCCCTGAGGTCACGTCCCAGCCTCGGGGACCAACCGCTCCCGCTCGGCCCCGCAGCCACCGGCCGCTCCTTGGCACAGCAGAATCCCCTTTTTGCGTTTTTTTTTCCTTTTTTTAAACAACAATTGCTCTCACCCTTCATTTTTGGTAGTCACACATACAGACACACACAATATGTACACAATTTGGGCCCGAGGACCTACGGCATGCCAAGGAAGCCAGCACCGCTCAGGATGGTGCACACATTCAGCAGCTGTCAAAGGAGAAGTCGTTTTACTTTCTTTTAAACTTGCAATGTTTGTCTTTATTTTGTTCTTTATATTTTGAAAGTGAAAAGAAATAGTATTGAGTCAATTTCTTTCTTTTTTTTTTTTTTTTTTTTTTTTTAAATATTTGTTCTATGTATTTACAAGCCTTAAAGTTGCTCTAAAGGTTCTCAAAGTATCACTAGTACTTTTTTCCCCGGGGTAGCACGGTTTTCAATGAGTTATTTTCGGAGCACTCTGGTCCTCAGCGGTTTTCTCAAATGCATTTTTCTTCCGATCCAAGGTTATGTATGGTTTGATTACTATTTTCTTTTTAAATTTCTGAAGCAAGCTGAGAGGCAGGCAGAAAAATCTGATGACAATAAAAAAAAATGGATCTTGTCCTCATCTAGCTCACCCCAACCCCCTTCAAAGTTTTGTTGCTTTATCATGCTTTGAAACAAAACTGAGGTGCGTATGAAGGGGAGGGAAATTTATTTCTTTGCTTTTGTTCTATTATACAATTTGTTTACAGAAACTGCAAATTTAAAAATTACACTGGCATTTGCAGTCCTTAAAATAATAAATTAAAAGTTTTCAACTTGTTTTTGCTAAACAGATTCGTTTTGCTGTGTGTTTTCCTAAGTATGAGTCCTTGTTTAAAAAGAAAAGAAAAAGATTAAAACAGAAAATATTTTCTATAAATAATACATGTATTTTGGTTTAGTGCTCCCGCCCTCAGGTTTGAAGTTTACTTTTTGTGGGTTTGTTTTCAAGTACCTTTTTGCCTCCATGATCACCTCGGTGTTTATCGGGTTTTACCTCTCCCACTCGTGCGTGCGTGGGGCAAGGGGGGTCTGCGAGAGAGAATTGGCCTTGCTGCACTGTGATTGGCGAAGACGTGAAACTTTTTAAAAAAATACTTAAATTGTTTCTTTTTTTTTTTTTGTTTGTTTGTTTTAAATCTGTATTTTTAAGTTTTAATTATCCTCTGACTCCTCTTCGGCCTCCCGTAGCCACGTGAAGAACGCCGTGACGGATTTCAGCGCTACTCCTTTCCCGTTCTGCTCCGCCGGGTCCTTGCTGCTTTCCCACTTGTAGAAGGCATCCTCTGAAATGACCTCCTCGTCATACAGGCAATCAAAAAACATCCGCAACAAATCTGCAGTAATGGAATAAAGGCAGCGCCATCTGTCAGCCCTGGCTGAGATAAAGGGATTAACACGACCTCTTGGCACGGGAGATGGAGAGACAAGGAGAACACTCAGTTATTGCTTCTGGCTGCTCACAGCCAGGTGAGGGGGAAAACCGACCCCTCTGCCACTGTCAGAGGAGAGGGAGAGCTGGCAAAGCAGCTGTGGGAATATGTTATCAATACCTTATCTAGAGACTGGCTGGCAAGCAGGAGCCCAGCAGCTCTGGGAGCCCATCTCCTCTGCACCACATGGCTGGATTCCCTCCAAGCCTGGATTTTTGTGGCTCATCAGAGAGATAATGCCCAGCTAATGTCATAAAGGGCACTAAGGATGATCATGTTGGATGTTTTGAGCCACTCAAAACTCATTTTCTCTGGGAATCCCTGCTTTTTGGGTACTCCCTTGCCTCTTGTCCCACAAGGGTTTTCTGGAGCATCTCTGGGACAAAACTCATCAGTTGACCAACTCATTTTATTCCCTCCAAGTCCAGACATCTGTGGAGTAGCAATGCAATAACAACACCCATGGTGTCACATGCCCAGGTACTGCAAACTCAGATTATTTTTTACTGCTCTTTTTTTGCTCTCTTTTTATCAACAGAGGTTTGTCCTTCCTTCTGTGTGGCTGCTCACAGGAACAACCAAAAGAAGAGCCAGCCTCTGGCCAAGCATTTGGGAACTTGAGCTGCTCTAAAAATCTGGGATCTGGACAAGCTGAACCCACCCTCACCAGCTTCTCTCATCAGCTACCTACAGAGGTAAGGAAAGTACATCCTGTTTCCATCTCCCACAGACCCCCTGCCCTTATCCAGGCTCAGAACCCCAGCACAGAGGCAACACTTACTAGGAGGTTGATCAAGTTTTACTATTGATGCTTGTAGTGCATAAAGTGCTTGTAGTTCCTTCTCTGTGTCTGAGTCCAGGTACTTGAGTAAGATGGGCACTCTCTGTTTGATCACAGCAGTGTCCACTCGGAAGCTGGAAGAGTCCGCTGGGGAGAGGAGGAGAGAGCAGGGTCAGCTACCACATGGGACAGGGACAGCTCTTTGACTGCCCTTACTAATGCAAACAGCAATCACAAACACAGTTCAGAGTGGAGAGAAAAGGAGGATGAGAAACAAAAGGAAGTATTTTTGGTTAGTGGCTATTTCTGGAAGTCTTGGTCCTTACAGTTCCCCACGTTCACTGCCTGCAGTGACCCCGGCTCTAACACAAGCAGAAGCAGCACAACCTTACTCTGCAGTGCAAATGGTGTCTCCAGAGGCAACTGCATTAAAAAGGTTTTTAGAAAATTCTTTTTTTTCTAAAAATACCAGAAACAGAAATCGTAAGTTGCGCATGATATAGGAAATAGTGAATATATAAAAATATGCATTAGAAGTCCATCAGCCACAAGGATGAATTATTCAGCAGCTTTCAAGTAGATCATGCAACCCAATTAAGTGATATTTTGAAAACAAAAGAAAAAACTCAGCCAGAGGCAAGCTCAAAATTTACACCAGAGGATGATTTTCCTTACCCAACAGGGATCCCTTAAGCACTGGAAATGAAGTCCTGTGTCTCTGCTAACACTAGGTGGCACGAGCAAGGCTCTGCTCCCAGAGAGAGGAAGGAGCTGGCCTGTCCCTCCCCTCCCTCACTGGTGGAATTCAGCTCATTCTCTCCCCGACATCACAGCTCAGAGCAGAACCAGACCCTTTACAAGCAGCACTTCTTGCTGTGCCAGATGCCAACAGTGAAGTTAAAGCAAACCAAGTAATCTGAGCAGATGTTTCAGGCTGCAGTGCTTTACTCAAGCCCCACTGAGGGCTCGAGGCTCACGTGTCTGGCTCTGGAGCCTTTCCTTCCCTGTGCTTCCAGCTGTACAGTCAGGCACTCCCCATAACCCCTCCTTCCAAAACTGCAGCTTTGGATAGAAAACTCTCACAAGCCTGAGCCCCAGACTGGCTTCTTCCTGCTGCCCACACATCTTTGCTGACACAGGAGTGGAAATGTGAATTGCCTGAACAGTGATCTCAGTCATTTCCACCTTCACTAAGAAAATCAATGAGCAACCTGGCATTTCCCAGAGCTGTCTGAGAGCCCTGCTCACACAAGGTCACTGGGACACACCAGGGGCACCTCAGGAACACCATACCCAGCAAAGCACCCAGCTGTCACATGGGGAAGGGACACCCTGCTCTCAGGCACAATCCCAAATGATGAAAAAGCCTTAGTGTGAGACAAAACACAGCCTTGGCCAGGGAAATGTGATATAAACCTCAAAAATACCAAATAATTCTTTGCAGTTTGGTTTGTGTGGTGTTTACACTGCAAGTTACTCACCTATAATAGCTGCTTTACAAACTGCTGTCATTAAAGCTCTAAGGAATGTAGGTGAACTCATCTGGCTCTCATCTAGATTAGCCTGGAATCGAGAGGAAATGGGCCAGTTAAAAACACTGCAGGGCTGCAAACCTCCAGTGCTGAACCTGGCAGCAAGTCCAGGCTCAGCTCTGCTGTGCACAAACCCAGCTCAGCCCTGCACACTCAGCTGCCCCCCTCACTCCTGGAGCTCCCTCAGGAACACCAGCAGCTTCCCTGGGATCCTTGTGCCTCTGAGCACCTCCCACAAGGAGCTGTTTGTGTGCAGAACCAAACCAAACACACTGGGCTCCTGCAACGCCCTCACAACAGTCCCAGAGAGTTTTGGGCTTTTCCAACCAACTTCACAGCGTGCTCCTTGGGTGGAGATTGTTTGCTTGGTAAAAGAAATTCAGGGAATGGCTGTGGAAACTGTCCAAGGCTCCAAAGAGCCTGTGGGTGATCCCAGATTTTCAGTGCTGCTTTCATTCCACTCTCAACTCCTCTAACAGCAGTGGAAAAATGACATTTCTAACACATTGCTCTGCCACAGAAATAACTGAACTGAAGCTGACCAAGGTTTAGTACAAGCACAGAGGTAAATGCATAGGTTGGGTATAATTTCAGACACTAAACACCTGAGTTAAAGAAGGCAGCCAGAGACTGAGAGCAAACACCAGTGGGTTGATAGGCCTTTTCCTCTTTTTTTTTTCTTTATTTTTATTTTCTCTTCCAGTGCCTGGCCCAGTGCACTGGGAAAAGGTGTTCTCAGTGACTGCCCAGGATGTTTTTACAGTGGGAAATTTGGAGAGGTCATGTTGGGAAAAAATAGTGAGAAGCTTCTCTTCCCTATTTTATGAAGAAACAATGTAGCAGTGTACATCTAAAATATACTAAGTGGCAGAAGCAGGATATTCAGTGTCAGAAAGTCTACAGTATTTAAAAGGTTACACAGTTAATAAGGCTAAAAGCCTTCCTTCCTAAAACTGACTCTTAAATACTGATTATAATTTAGATTTTAATTCTTTGGAAGTGTTGATTGCACAGACCAAATCCTCACAGTGTCCCATAAGCTGAGAGGTTCAGAGCAGAACATATTTACAAAAGCAGGTAAGCAGTCTGCAAGGAGGGTGAAAATCTCTTTGTACCTCTACCCAATCAAAGATTTGTTCATCATTCGCCTTGTCCTCAACAATGAGTTTTTCCAGCTGCTTGTTCAGCTCTTCTGCAGACAGTTCTTTCTCTGAAAGTGCTTCTGAGGAACTGGAACAGTCAGACTCCGTGAATTCCAACTTCTGCAACACCACATGTGATGATGAGAATTAGTGAAATGTACTTTCCTAGGCTGAATTACACCACATTGAAGCAGGAAACTCCATTTAATTTTGCTTCCTGGCATCTCTCAGCTGCTCAGTTATCGTTACAATATCAACTTTCCCTGTTCCAAAGGTTTTTACACATGGGAACTCCATTATCCAGCAAAGATAAGGAGGCACCTCAGGCAGCTCCAGCACAAAATCAAGTGTGCATTGCCTGGCTGGAGCTATGGGGGCTGGAATGCAACAACCAGAGCTGGCACTGGCTCAAAGGAATTGCAGCCAATGCCCCAATTCCTTGAGAACTGTGACAGAAGAGCTGCAGTCCCCTCAGCAAGGCCCAGTCCATGGTAATAATTTCATTTCCTGCAGCACTTCCAAAGTGCCAGAACAGGGCAGTGGATCACTCAGGGCTCCAAAGGGAGACAGTGACTTCCTGAGGAGCAGCACCAGCAGGAGGTGAGGGGCCTCCATCAGTGCTGGCTCCCTCCAGGACCATAACCCAAGGTGGGATGAGTGACTATCTGCCACCATTAATTGTGGCCCTTCTGCAGATTGTCTGTCCTTGCTCTAAAACTCATTGTTGAATGGTTTTTTCCCAGCTGGAGAAACAGGTTTCCTAGAGGAAGCCAGGTGACTGAAGATGTGTGTCTGGGAGCAGCAGGGACAGGCTTGTCCTCCCTGTGCTTCACAAGGTGGTGCTGAAATCATCTACCCCAACTTGGAGACACCTCACCCCATATTCCAACTGCACATAAGCAAAGGATGGAGGAGGATGAACAAACAGGATAATCAAACAAATGATGTGAACTCACCTGTTCCATGAGAAAGGTATGTACATCCTCCCCTTCGGGCAAGTAGTCCTTCCAACTGAGGCCAGACTCCCTCCATAAGGCTCCCACTTTCTTATGGCTCTGAAACACAAGAGTTTGTCCCTTTAAAGAGCTGAGGGACACCCTGGCTACTCACAGGGGCTGGAATGGTGCAGCTGTGTCAGGAGGAATAAAGGACAGTTCAGCCACCCCACACACACCCAGCAACGAGTGAGAACATCTGGAGACCCCGTGCAGGAGGAGCCCCGTGTGCTGCACAGGAGCCCCATGTGCTGCAGAGGAGCCCCGTGTGCTGCAGAGGAGCCCCGTGTGCTGCACAGGAGCCCCGTGCGCTGCAGAGGAGCCCCATGTGCTGCAGAGGAGCCCCGTGTGCTGCAGAGGAGCCCCGTGTGCTGCACAGGAGCCCCGTGCGCTGCAGAGGAGCCCCATGTGCTGCAGAGGAGCCCTGTGTGCTGCACAGGAGCCCCATGTGCTGCAGAGGAGCCCCGTGTGCTGCAGAGGAGCCCCGTGTGCTGCAGAGGAGCCCCGTGTGCTGCACAGGAGCCCCATGTGCTGCACAGGAGCCCCATGTGCTGCACAGGAGCCCCATGTGCTGCACAGGAGCCCCATGTGCTGCAGAGGAGCCCCGTGTGCTGCACAGGAGCCCCATGTGCTGCAGAGGAGCCCCATGTGCTGCACAGGAGCCCCATGTGCTGCAGAGGAGCCCCGTGTGCTGCACAGGAGCACCGTGTGCTGCAGAGGAGCCCCATGTGCTGCAGAGGAGCCCCATGTGCTGCACAGGAGCCCCGTGTGCTGCAGAGGAGCCCCGTGTGCTGCAGAGGAGCCCCGTGTGCTGCAGAGGAGCCCCATGTGCTGCAGAGGAGCCCCATGTGCTGCAGAGGAGCACCGTGTGCTGCACAGGAGCCCCGTGTGCTGCACAGGAGCCCCGTGTGCTGCAGAGGAGCCCCGTGTGCTGCAGAGGAGCCCCATGTGCTGCAGAGGAGCCCCATGTGCTGCAGAGGAGCCCCGTGTGCTGCACAGGAGCCCCGTGTGCTGCACAGGAGCCCCATGTGCTGCAGAGGAGCCCCGTGTGCTGCACAGGAGCCCCGTGTGCAGTCCCCCAGGAATGCACATCCTGTCAGGTGGGCAGCACCTCGTGACGGGAATGGGCAAGGCAGGAGTGACACGGGGGGGGCGCAGCGAGCGCCGGGGTCACCCAGAGCAGTGACACGTGGGACAGGGCACCTTCCACACCTGACTCAGCCCCTTCTCCTGCCTTGCTCCATCACACACTCCCTTGCCTTGACAGGAAGGCTCTGGCAATCTGCTCCTTTGAGAGAACTCCTCATTCACTCAGCTGTTTTCTGTGCAGAAACCAAGCCTCCAATTCAGGCACATAATCCCAAATCCTCTCTTCAGTTCCTAGAGTTTATGCAAACCTTGAGAGCAGTGCCCTTGAGCACAGACAGTTCAACCTTTTGCAGCCTCTAGTGTCACACTGACCTTTGAGCCTCCTGCCTCAGAGAGCACAGTTCTGACACACACAGTTCTGACAAGAAGAAAAATGCTGAGCACAACCAGCTCTTTTCACCCAAATGCTTTGCCAGAGTTTCACCTTACAGCACCTGCTCACAGGAGATCACTGAGTAGCCTAAGTCAAGCTGAGAAATGCTGCCTGATTTTCAGTTTACAAAGCAGATTACAATTTTCAGTTTACAATACAGGTTGTTAAGAGCCAACTGTGCATAGTTCCTGCTCTGATCCACCAAGATCTGGGTTAGATGGCTGATGTTACACTGAAATAGCCAAGTCCAAGTCTTGGACTGGACAAGATCTGATCAGAAAGCTGTGGCAGAAACAGAGACCCAAGGCTGTGCTTCCACACCCAGAGCACAGCAGCTTTTCTTTCACAGAATAGTTTAAAAAAAAAATGGAAGTTGACTGTCCAAACATGCACAAGACTAAAATAAATAAAAAAAAAGTCACTCTTTGCACTGTTGGACTGAAATGCTCCTGGAACATTCAACCTTACTTGAATGCATGCTTGAAAAAACAAACAAAAAAAAAGGCAAGTGAGGGATTTTACAGGGTTGGAAATAGACACTATCCAAAGTACAGGATTCAGCTGAATAAAAAAAAAAAAAAAAACCAAACCAAAACAAAAAACAAACAAACAAAAAAAAAAGACAAAAATGGAGATGAGTTATAGGGAAACCACCCAACAGGTTGGACCCGCAGCTGTGAGGTGTGAAAGAGAGAAAGAGAGCTCTCGGAGTCCCGGGGTCAGGAGGTGTCACTACCCCAGGGCTGGCTGAACCTCAACAGTCGGCAGCTTGGGTTTGGACAAGCACAGAGCAGCGTGAGGCCGTGGCGGCCTATCCGAACCCTGAGAACCTCTGCGCTCTGCAAGAACCGTTCTCTCGCAAGATTCCCGGCACCTGCTGCTTCTGCTCAGCCCAGAAATCCCTTGAGCATGGCCCTCTTGCAGCATTTCAGCACTCTTAGCTTCTGGGAGAAGCCAGGTGCAAAGGTACCTGCAAAAGGGAAAAGCGATGAGAAAACAAAAAGTTAACTCGACTTTTTGGAACCTCCTAAGGCTTGGTTGGAAACTGGGGGTGCGAGGCAGCTTTCCTAAGTTAGCTGGACTGGCTGGCCCATCCCTAAATGTCCTCAGGTGGGAATGGTGAAGGTTTCATGCATGAACACGAGCGCTGCATCCACTCCTCCCTCTGGAGGACAGCAGCACGGGGCACTCACCATTTGTTTGCATAGAAGGTGCAAGATTTCAGCAAGCAAGACGCCGGCTCTTCCCACAGGAAGCAAGGGTTTGCTAAATTCTCTAGAATGAAAGAAAAACAGGTGTTTTTCTGTTATCATTTATATTTGGGATGTAAATGCAGGGGTAGTGACCAAACTGAGGGAGGAAATCAGCTTTAACTTCTGCCAGGGAGGAAGGATTTGATTAATCCAGCACTGCTAATAAAACATTTAGTGATGCAGTGACCTTGTCACAACAGGGCTAATCACAAAGACTTGAATTTTACATAAAAAAAAAATTATATTTATGTCAATTCCACTCATTTTTGTGGGATGCTGCACTTGGGTAGAGGGAAAAGACTGTTATTTTCTTAATATACTGGTAATAGAAATAGGAACCATTGAACTGGTTCACAGTTAATCCCCAAATATAGAAGGACATCCAAAAAACACAGGAATTCTGCTCCAGGAAATGGTTTCTGGTCTTGCAGACAAGGTTTTGTGCCTGTTTAAGGCAGTGCCCAGGTGGCAGAGACATGGAATCCCACAGTTTGGGCAGGGACACCTTCCACTGTCCCAGGCTGCCCCAAGGCCCACCCAGCCTGGCCTTGAACACCTCCATGGCTGCTCTGGGCAAACTATGCCAGGGCCTCCTCACCCTCCCAGAGAGGAATTGATTCCAATCCCACCTAGCCCAGCCCTCCTTTAGTTACCCTCTGACCCTCTGCAGTGCCTCACTCTCTGCAGGTCCAATTCCCAGAGCCTCTGTGCTCCCAAATCACTCCACTCCACAGCTCTGGGGTATTTTTAAGCTCAGCTGGAACCAACAGCAGAGTTATGGATAAAACCCTTCTCCAAGGGTGAAAGCACCAAGCTCCCTTCCCAGCAGAGCTCTCAGGCTGGTGTGCAAGAGCTCTCCTGCACTGCTCATCCTCCAGTAGTGATGGAAACCACACAGAGAAATCCCTGCAGGCACAGCTGGGAAAGCATCACTTACTGTATAAGTTCTCTCATAGAGATTCCTCCTTCTTTTAACATGGGGGTCACCAACTCAGCCAGGTACAGCCAGATATGGGGGATATCTATGGCCATGTCATCTGCCATCTCCAGGGTCTCAGAGAAACTTCACAAGGAGGAAAAAACATCAAGTGTTAAATAAAGTTTCATTGGAGACATTTTCTTCAAAGAAATCTGTGCTTTAAAAATATTTTGTAACATAAAAGAGGAATGAAGAGAGAGAGGAGTGAGGAGAATCACAAAGGTACCAAAAACCTATTGCCATTTTATGCCTTTGGTACTTCCACACTGCCAAGGCTGAATTTCTCCATGCAGTAACAAGGAGAATATGTGGAAAAGACACCACTTTTTGTAGATCCAACAGATCCATCCAGGAAACCACCAGTTATAATAATTCTTATATCCAGTACCAAATCACTTGTTAAACAGTAACATCTATAAAACTAAAAAGCTTTCTTGTCTGTATATATAAACCATCAAGTAAATGAAACATTCTTAAAAATATCCAAACATTTAGAGAAGAGGGTTAATCCTAGCAGAATTCTAAATGTAAGGTAAGCAGTGAAATGTCTGTAAGAACTCAGTTCAGCAGAGGAGAGTTTCTATCTGCAGCAGGAATGATAGGACTGCTCCCCAGGGATACACTTTCCAGAATGGCTCAAAACTCTTCTTTCCCATGAAACCCTTGCAGTGGCTTCACTTCCCATGCCTGGGATATGGTAATTTTTCTGCTCTCCTTTCCTAATTTCCATCATGGCTTGTTTCTCCCTGAAAACCTTGAAAAGTCAATGTCCTCTTTAATGACTATAAATCCACATTTTTTCTTGTTTCAAACCAGGAACCATTTCCTTTGTTTTGTTCTTTGCAACCTCTGCTACTCCTCCAGCCTTTCTGTCAGAAATCATTTTCCTGTTGTGCATCTCCCCAGCCATAGGGTGGGACCAGTGTTCATCCTGTGATCCCTCATGACACGGTCACTTCTCCTGTGTCAGTGGGTGAGGTGGCTTCTGGTGCTCTCCTCAGCACCCTCTGAACTCCACTTGCCCTTTCCATCATCTTCAGGAGTTGTTTTGCATTGTTTATGTCACATTCAGAGCACAGATCCAAGTATTTCGTCAAGATCCACTTATCCAAACTCCAGGAAGCTCAGGAGCAGCTTTAATCAGAATACATTTTGGATGTGCATCACCTCAAACGAGTCCCTCTGACCATCAGTGCTGTGTGGACACAAGAGGATTCCCTGTGGATTTAGATTTTTTCAGCAGTTCCATACGGTTTTGAGCTCAGCCTGCCTAAACCTTTGCTGTGATCTGGACAAAGTTCAGGGCAGACACAGGTGCAGGGAGTTTCCTGTTGGAGTGGTTGGTGGTACCACAGTGACACAGACTCAGATTAAAGCCAGACAGTATGGAATATTAATCCCAATATTTCTGGGTGTGTTGTGCCTGGCCTTGTCTGGTCCTTGCTGCTGGGCCAAAGGCTGCAGCTGTGGTTTCACCTCAGAGACACCTTTGGCCAGCTGGGTGCTGCAGCTGGGCACTCAGAACAAATCCAGGCATAGCAGAAACTCAGTTTACCTCTGGTGGAAAAGGTTCAGGAGATGGTGAAGAGATAAAGGAGAGGATTCTGCTGTAGAGTTTTAATGCAGAGTTTATTCCAGGGTGACAGACTCTGAATCTTGTACCAGCTCCCAACAGAACCCAGACCCCATGGTCCCATCTCCTTTTAAACCCAGGGACAAGGGAGGGGAAAGGAGAGGTTGGCACAGCTGGGGGCTTGGGATGGGTGAAACAGGAAATGGCATCACCCTGCAACAAGACAGAACCAACTGCTCAGCAACTCAGTGCACTTCATCTGCTCCTTCACTGCTGCCTTTGTGCCTGTCCCTGTTTTATCCCTCCTGCTCTGCACCCCAGTGAGGACTGAGAGCCACCAGGGACTCCATGGGAGCAGGGATTGTTTTAGGACTGGACAGCAGGCTGGGAACACAAATCTCAGGGAGCTGAAATGAGCCAGCAGCCAAAACTCAGGCCTCTCTTGGCAGGTCCAACCCTTCTGCTGTGTGTTCTGCTCCTCAGCCCCTCGAGGGAAATGTCAGGGTGTGTCCCTTCTTCCCAGGGGGACAGTGCCTGAGCCTCTGGGTGCACAGGAGCTCAGAGCTCCCAGGTACTGATGTTGTGTGAAGGATTCTGATTGCCTCCTCTTCCAGTTACATTCAGGGATTTGCAAAAGTCAAACAGGGAGAAATGCAGCACAAACAGGGATCTGAGCACACACATTTAAACAGACACCTACAGATCTGCTTCAAAATAAAAGCTGATATAAATATGAACATATTTATGTTCACTAAGGCATCTGAAACACTTTAAAATATATTACAATAATAATATTCCTTATAAATACGCCCAAATGATCCAGTCCTTCTGTAAGAACATGTGGAGAGGGCAGGATACCAAAACAAGGTGAGAGATCATTTCTCTGCAGCACAGCATCCATTTACAAGAAACACTGCAGAAAAGAATCTGTGGATTCTCTGTGCAGAATACCAACCCCTTGAAGAACTCCTGCTTGCTCAGCTTTCCTGAGTGCACCAGCTGATGTAACAACTGGCCCATGTGATCCCTGGTGATCTGGCTCCGCTCCAGCGTGGACTCCACGCCCACACGCACGAACACGGGCAGCAGGCTCTGGGCACTGAGCTCCTCCACGCACTGCATGGCCTCCTGTGGAACAGCACACAGAGTCACTCTGCACTGGACAGTAACAAACACAGCCTGCACTGGACAGCAGCACACACAGCCTCCTGTGGAACAGCACCCAGAGTCACCCTGCACTGGACAGCAGCAAACACAGCCTGCACTGGACAGCAGCACACACAGCCTCCTGTGGAACAGCACACAGAGTCATCCTCCAGTGAACAGCAACAAACACACCCTGCACTGGACAGCAGCAAACACAGCCTCCAGTGGAACAGCACACAGAGTCACCCTGCACTGGACAGTAACAAACACAGCCTGCACTGGACAGCAGCACACACACCCTGCACTGGACAGTAACAAACACAGCCTGCACTGGACAGCAGCACACACACCCTGCACTGGACAGCAGCACACACACCCTGCACTGGACAGTAACAAACACACCCTGCACTGGACAGCAGCACACACACCCTGCACTGGACAGTAACAAACACAGCCTCTACTGACCAGCAGCACACACACCCTGCACTGACCAGCAGCACACACACCCTGCACTGACCAGCAGCACACACACCCTGCACTGGACAGTAACAAACACACCCTGCACTGGACAGTAACAAACACACCCTGCACTGGACAGTAACAAACACACCCTGCACTGACCAGCAGCACACACACCCTGCACTGACCAGCAGCACACACAGCCTCCACTGACCAGCAGCACACACATGGCACAAGAGTATTTCCTACTGCAACATCGGGGATTTTTGGTGAAATGAGGATTTAGTGAGGCTGCCAGGAAAAGTGGTTCCTAATTCAGTGGTTCCTAATTCAGTGAGGTTCCACAGTCTCACTGAATTAGGCTGTGGAACCTCATCACATAATAATAACAAAAACAACAGTAACAGCAATAATGGAATTTATACCACTCAGGTAACAAATCACATTCCAGGGCTGCTTGGGAAATGGCAAAAGTTATCTTCTGGATGCCACCAAAACACTGATTGCTATATCAAATATCAAGTCAAAAACCAGGTATCAGATCAGATTTGTTACTGATCTGACCAGGCACAAATGCCTGTGTTAGCAACCCACAGCCCACCAAGGAGCAGAAAATAGCTGGGGAGCACTTGGAGAAGATTTCCCCTCTCTAAAGCTGCCACTTCCTGACTTGAGCATTTTGCAACCTAAACAAAGAAACACTCAGAGCCTTTGAGAGCAGCTTTTAAAGTCTCACAAGGGCCTTCCAGTGACCTTCTGGGTCCAGCCCACAGATCTCAGTGGCCTTCCAGACCACAGGCACCTGCTCTGTGACTGGTTATGCCTTGAGCTACCAAGAGCTGGCAGCCCCAGATGAGTTTCCTCAGGCCCTGTAGGTTTTTCCTGCAGGTCAGGAGCCTGGTGGTCCTGGCCTGTGAGCTCAGGTTGGAGCTTATCAGAGGATCCTGCTGTCCTGGGACACACAGGGAGCCCTGCTGGCTGACCCTGCTGTCACCAGGGTCACAGCTCAGCTGTTTGAGCTCACGGTCAGGCCAGACTCTGGGACCAAAGCCCTGCAAGAGGCTGTTCCTCTGCTCTACACAGCAGGAGCTCACTCACAGGTGGCTGCAGGAACAAGAGTTCAAGCAGTCAGAGCTTTGCTGCACCTGAAGAGCACCAAGAATCCCTCAGTACCAAGTAATTCCTGATGCAAACAAAGTGCCTTGATTCCATGGACTTTGCACCAGCCCTGCCCTGTCTCCACTTGCAGCCAGCCACAGAAATACACTGCTGGGTTTGCAAACAGGGAACTGAAGAGGCCCCTTCATCACAGGCATCCAGGGGAGCCTTTGGAGTCCATCATAAGCAGGAAAAAGAGCAGAGACTCCTTGGCTCACCAGCTCACTGCTAATCAGAGCAAGGTTCTTCCTCTCCAAAGCAAGTATTTAATAATTTATCCCATTAACTAGATGTGAACTCTAAACAATCCCAAGTATTTAATAATTTATCCCATTAACTAGAGGTGAACTCTAAACAATCCATCATGAGAATATTCCTCTTTCCAATTATTAATTGGAAGTCCAATGAAATGGAAGCAGCAACTCTGTTTTTAGGGTGCCAAGCCAGCAACTCCCAAGTGCTGCCATTTCAAACTTGGCAGGTTTTAAAATTTATTTCAGTGAAAAGATCAAATGAAGCAGCCTTGCAGCCAATGTAACACTTCTTGCAAACTCCCTGGACGGGCTAAAAAACCCATTTACAAGGGAAACAAAATTTCAACCTTTTAACTAGGAAGTGATGACAGCTGCTCAGTAATTTCCAATGTTTATTAAAAATCCTCTGGAGTAGTTTGTTCAATATTTAGTATTGCTTTATCTGCCTCCAGATCAGAACAGCACATGCTTTGATAACTAAATGAAAACCTCTGTTTATTTTCCCACTAGCTTTTCTGCTTCCAAAATTGCTGGTATTATGGAGCTGCTCAGTGATTCATGACAGATACACATCCATCTTGCTACTTAAAACACACAGGCTGGGCTATTCTTCCTATTGCCAGCAGGGCAGGAAACAAGCTTGGGAGAACAAGTGTCCTGAAAGTGGCCCTGAGCTGCTGCCCCTGTGTGGGCTGGGTGCTCAGAGACACATCCTGGACAGAAATCACTGCAGCCCTTCAGAGCTGTCTGGGAAGTGAGGTTTTCATCTTGCTTACCTTAAAATCATTAATATGCAAGAACTCATCAATGATAGATTTGCATTTTCTCTCTATTTCCTCTTCTGATAGTGAAGGCTTTTCTTGCGCTGGAGCTGGGGGAACTTCTGGCTTGGCTGGTGGAAATACAAAACCAAAAAATGTTTGGAAAAGGAAAGTCAGCATTTTAAAGATGACATTCTGAGAACAGAAGTCCCTAGGGCAGGTGTGTCCCCTGTCCCATCCTCAGGCACAGGGCAGTCCTTTGATGGGGCTTGGAGCAACCTGGGATCGGTGGAAGGTGTCCCTGCCCACAGCAGAGGTGGAGCTCGATGAGCTTTAAGGTTCCTTCCAGCTCAAACCATTCTGGGATTCTCTCCTGGCTACTTTCCCCCCATGTGAACTCCCAGTATTTCTGTAACTTGCCCTTGCAGGATCCCAGCTGGCAGTGGCACAGGTCAAACACCTTCAAAGCTCTGCACGAACATTAAATAATTAAATGGGAGCTGCTGCAGCAAAGTTAAAATGTGCTGACTGCACTGGGCAGCAGCCCAAGGCAATCTCCCAAACACATCCCAAAACCATGGACTGTCTAGAACATCCCAAAGCTTCAGGACAAGCCTGTGCTGTGCTGTGGCAGTTGAGGTGTTTCCCTCACTGCAGCAGTTTCCAGATGTTTCCCAGGGAAGGAGCTGAGTGCTGTCCTTACTGTAAAGGTTCTGTCCACTGGGAACATCACCTTAAGTGTCCCCATTTTCCCAGTAACAGATCAGCCCAGGCTGGTAGGAGGGAAAAGCAGGAGCTGCAGGACTGACAAGGTGACAGACAGGTCACACTGGTGGGTGCCACCCTCCTGCTGCACCAGGGCTGGCTGGAAGGAGGCCTGGCAGCTCAAAAGCTGCTGTGCACCATCTGTCCCAGACCCAAATCCCTGCCCTGGCCCTGGGGAATGCTTGAAAAGGGCAGAGATGGCTTTACTGGGCACTGAAACAGCATTCCTGAAGAACTGACCCTGATTTGGGGGACAGTGACAGGATAAAACAGGGCAGACAGTGCCATGGGGGGTGCTGTGCTGGCACCTGCAGCCTCTCAGCCCCGCTGGACCCCACGGAGGGGCTGCAGAGGGGATGAGGCCCAGGCCTGCCTGACCCAGCTGGGTCACCCAGCTCTGGGAGGTGCATCTGCCAGTGCCCTGCACAGACACCTGCCCTGCTCTGACAGGTTCTCCCTTGTGCCATCCCACACATTCAGCAGGATCCCCGAGCACAGAGGAGCCATTACCAGGTTCCTTGGCTTTGTTCCTCTCGGCCTCGGTGCTGTTCCTGTCCATCTCCATGGCTCCTGTCAGCTGCTTCACCGTCTCCAGCATCTCCCTGCGCTGCTCCTCCTGGGCCTGGTTGTCCAGCAGCAGCTCCTTGCTGCTGCTGCCCCTCAGGAAGGTGTTGGGCCGGGACAGGGAGGGTGGCAGAGGTTTGTCATTCTTCTCCCTGCCCGTGCTCCCACGACTGCCAAAGAAAAACCCACTCAGGGGTGAGGAGAGGGACTCGAGGGCTTCACTGCAGGGAAAAACCACCCCCTAAAGCCTGCAGGATTGTTGGCTCTGTTTCTTACAGAGAATTTGCAGGATTGCTCGATTGTTGACTCTGTTTCTTACAGCTGTACCCACAACTAAAATTAACTCAATTTCAGAGACAAACACAAATACCCAGGGTGGACAGGAACAGCCAATGCTTCCTAGAGAATATATGAAAAAGCAGTGTTCTACATCACCCATTTTATACATGGAATAGTGAGTTTTGTAACACATGGACTCTGTTTCCCTTTGAAATGGTGTGGGAGCTTTAGATTAGATGTAACAAAGGAATTCTTCCCTGTGAGGGTGGGCAGGCCCTGGCACAGAGTGCCCAGAGCAGCCTTGGCTGCCCCTGGATCCCTGGGAGAGTCCAAGGCCAGGCTGGACACTGGGGCTTGGAAACGCCTGGGATAGTGGGAGGTGTCCCTGCCCATGGCAGGGGTGGAATGGGTGATCTCTCAACTCTCTCCATCTCAAAACATTTTGTGATTCCATGAGAGTTGTGGTTTTTACCCATTAATTGAAAGATACCTCCCAAACAGTGAAGGCTCCCAACAACAGGTGGCAATGATCTGTCCTATTAATTACTGTGTTAATGAGTAAGATGGGCAAATTGATGCCATAATGGAATAATTTCCAGGTAAGCCCAAGCTTTACTTGAAACAGGAGGGAAAGCATTGGAGGCACAATGCAGGAAAACACTTCAGCAGCTTGTGTGCACTGGAAGGAAGATCCAGTGACATTTTAAATGAACTGTACATTTATAAACCGTGTCTAGAGTTAATAAATTATTGAGGGTTAATGCAAGTTTCATGCTCCACGCTGGAGTGGCTGCAGCCCTGAAAGAACTGGAGTGAGAGAGAGGCATTTGTTGGATGTGGGAGCACGGGCAGGTCACCCCTACTGTGAAGGGTCAGACATGGTTTTATGCTGCATTTCTGCCAGGTTTTAGGTGTGTTTTCCTGGCTAAATAAACCTACTGACCTGGCTGAATTCACAGCCATTAAATCCAACCTATTTATAACTACATTTTATCTGAAGAGTTTTTAATCTGTTAAACACAACCACCCTCGGCTGAAGGGTGAAGTGGAAACTAAAACATTAATCAAAATGGTTTTAAAAATTAATTCTACCTCTCTCTCCTATGATATTATAAAATACAGGCATGTTGGAAGCTAACTCAGAGTGGGAAAAGGACCCAGCCATTCCTGGAAAAGCAGGAATTTTCCTCTTTCTGAGTGCTGGTGCCAGAGCAGGGGGTGCAAAGGGCAGCAGTGAGGAGCAACACTCACCTCGTTAAGGCCCTGCGAGATTCTAGTTCTGAAGATGCAGATGAGGCAGATACTGGGGACACTGGAGGCTGCAGGGCAGAAAATCTGTTCAGACTTGTGGCACTTGGTCGCAAGGAGTCTGGAGATGGTGGAGACAACACAGAGCAGAGCAACAAGGTCAGGAGCTGCTGAGAGCTCAGCACCACCGAGCAGCTCAGCCCAGGCACGGGGACAGAACTGCAGGGAAAAGGCTGGGCCTGCCCCACTTCAACCCTTCCTGCCAGGAGGCCACACAGAGGGGACAGAGGAGCCACAGGGGAGCCCTCAGTGGGGACAGCAGCTCTGATCCCTGCCTGTGAGCAGGGACAGGAGCCAGGGAGGGGCTGGAGCTGGGCCAGGGGGGTTTGGGTTGGAGATCAGGAAAGGCTCTTCCCCAGAGGGTGCTGGGCACTGCCCAGGCTCCCCAGGGAATGCTCCCAGCCCTGGGGCTGCCAGAGCTCCAGGAGGGTTTGGACAGGCTGGGATTGTTGGGGTGCCTGTGCAGGGCCAGGGGTCGGGTTTGATCCCTGTGGGTCCCTTCCAGCTCAGGACATTCCCTGACTCTGTGAACCCCACCCAAACCTGCTCTTTACAGCAAAGCCAAGGCTGAGGGTCCATCCTCACTCACCCATCTCGCTTGCCTTGGCTCCACCACTGCTGCCCTTCCCCCAGCTGCCCAACTGGGCTTTAGGCACGAGCTGAATCTTCTCATCTATTGTGGGCTGGAAAACACACCAAGAGGTACAATTACAAGGGCAAATTGTACACTGTAATAATAAATGGGAGATTTTTTGGCAATAATCCCAGTCTTGTGAACACCAAAATACACTTCACATATTTCTGGAAGACTAAACTGTGGCCCAAGACAGGGGACACAAACAACAAAGGGCATCACAAAGAGTCTCTTCCAAATGTCAATGAGAGACATTCACAGTGAGCAGGAGCTTCTTTTTATTGGGAATTCTGAAGCTCAGGAAGGTGGAAAAGCTCAGTATATCCATATCTGAAAGATGTTCAGTTTGTTTGTGATGTGTAAACCAGTTTCACTGTCCATCAACTCTCCAGTCATGGCTTTGGGGGGGATCTGCAGGACACCAAACAATCCAGAGGGCAAAGGATGACAACAGGTCACAGAACTTGGAGAAAGTGGTGTCTGGCAAGAAGAGAATATTGATTTTTACAATGTTCAGTGGGAGAGTTTATTGACAAGGAGGTTGTGACCTCGCAGATCTCAGAGGAGCTCCCCTCTCCTTCCAAAGCAGCTGCTGGGGACCCAGCTCCATTTGTATGGAACAGAGGAGAAGGGCTTTTCCCAGGTGAGCTGTAGCCTCTCCTGCTATTTAAGTTTTGGAAACTGTTTATGACTTTCAGAAGGAACAAACTGATTGGATCTGCAGAAGGGCTGCAGTCTGTCCAGGTCCTGCTTTACAGCTCTCCAAGAATCCAGGCACTGAGTGCAAAAATTCAGGGCAAGTGACATTAAGTGGGACAAGAGAATATTTAGGAGTCACTGATTTATGCAAAGGTCAGATTTCTCCTCAGCAAGAAAATCCAGAGCTGTTCTGAAGTTCAACAAAGGAGAAATCTCCAACTTGCCCAACCTGCAGCCTGGAAAACTGTCCCAAATTCACCAGTTTAATGGTGAAAGAACAGGAAGATGCTCATCTGGAGGATGAACATGAGCGTTTATCACATACTGGGGGATGCAACCATGCCACCAAGTCGAGAAACCTCTAAAGCAGACACAGCTCTTCCCATTCTACTGGAGCATCCTAAGGCTGGAGTGCCGCTGTTTGTGACACATCAAAATGGATGTGGCCTCCCTGTTTTATTGAGGAGCAGCATCAGATGAGGGTCTCAAGAACTTGAGGCAGCCAAGGATTTCCAGCAGGTGTTTGAGACCCATGGAACATGGGTGCTGTGCTGCATTTCCATGTCACACAATACCCTGGCTCACATTTTCATCACCATGAATAAAATGCAGATTTTCTGACTGTGAGAGCTTCTGGGTTACCAAAAGGACACTATGAACCTGAGAAAGAAAGTCTGCACACTCCTTTCCCTCAGGACAAAGCAGGAACATCCAGAAGAAAATGCAGCTTGATTTACACTCAGTATTAACTCTGAGCATTTAATGTGTCCCAGCCCCAAGGTCTGACCTGCACACACCATCCTGGTGCTCCCTGGACTAGCAGATGTTTTATTGCCCTGAAGGAGGCTTGTGCTGGCACCTACCTTGGTGATTTTAAGGAACTTGGTGGGGTCCAGCACTCTGCTGTTCTTTGCCCCCTGCACAGTGTTCCAGCCGCCTTCGTCGACCCGCGGGACACCTGAGGAGGACAAAGAGAGCACATTTAGCTCAGCCCAGCTCAGCCCAGCTCAGCCCAGCCCAGCCCAGCCCAGCCCAGCCCAGCTCAGCTCAGCTCAGCCCAGCTCAGCCCAGCTCAGCCCAGCTCAGCCCAGCCCAGCCCAGCCCAGCTCAGCCCAGCCCAGCTCAGCCCAGCTCAGCTCAGCCCAGCCCAGCTCAGCTCAGCCCAGCCCAGCTCAGCTCAGCCCAGCCCAGCTCAGCTCAGCCCAGCCCAGCTCAGCTCAGCCCAGCCCAGCCCAGCCCAGCCCAGCCCAGCTCAGCTCAGCTCAGCTCAGCCCAGCTCAGCCCAGCCCAGCCCAGCCTAGCTCAGCCCAGCCCAGCTCACTGCTCTGAGGGCAGGGTCCTGCTCAGGAGCCTCCCTCCCCCTGCCTGCCTGTGCCCTCACACCACAGCCTGCACAGAACAGCTCTCGCTCCTTCCAGGGGCTGTTTTTGGAAGGGATGGCTCCTGGCTGGATTTCCCTGCATTCCTGCAGGTGCTGCAGGTCAAGGAGCTCACAGAAGGAGCTGGTGAGGTGAGAGCCTCCCCTGAGCAGACCCTCACTCCCCCCACAATTCCTGCAGCACTTGGCTGGTCTGACACAGAGCCCCTCAGGCACTCCCAGGTTCCTCACCTTCTCCTGGTGTCACTTTTAGGATAATTAAAGTCTACATGGATTTTTTTCCACCCTGTTTTCAAAGCACTTTCATTTGACAATCCTTAGAGGATCCCCCAATCCCTAAAGAATCCCCAAAATTACTCTCTCCTTGCCCTGCTCTGTCCCAGTCTTCATTTTCCCAGTCACTCCAACTTTGTCTTCAGACAGTGCCCTGAGGGCCAGGAGCAGTTTAAGGTGACACCAAGGCACTCCCTCACACAGAGTCAGCACCTCATGGCTTTAACAACTGAAGACAACACGGTTACTCCTGAAATGAGATGTTTTTCTCTTGAACTGAGACTCTGCAGTGCATGAGAACTGATGGCAAATCTGACTCCTAAGTAATAACTTGTTATAACAGATTTCTGGCAGCCTGTCACAAAATCCAACATGGTTTGCATGAATGGAATGTGTAAGCACTGTTGGCCTGTGGTTGGTTATTTTCACCCATGAGATTTGCCCCTGAAAATCCCCACAGCCAATCCATGGCAGATCTTTCCTTTTCCAGCCTCTGCCATATAAGGACCCAATTTCCTTTGCTCATTACACTTAGGAAAAAAACCCCACAGATTTTTTTTTCCTTTTATGTGGGATTCCCTCTAAAGACACTGGATGTGAAATGAGCAGCCAGCTTGGCTTTTACTTTACCTGGTCTCCTCTTGTCTTTGGTCATGAGTTGTTGCACCTTCCTCTGTTCTTCCTGCTCTTCAATCTTGGCTTCTTTATGGATCTGCTCGATGGTCTTGGGGCCCTGGTCTGCTCTCCGTGACACCCAGTTGCACTGGGGAAGAAGCAAAAAAACCAAACACGCTCAGGGCAACTTCCAGGGGAGCATCAAACATGAGGGGTTTGAATATTGGCAATGAGGCCCCATCCTCCCACCCTTGTCATGCCTTAGAGGGGCTGGAGAAAATCCTGTGGAGCTGGGACACATTATGGACATGGTTATGGACACATTATGGACACATTATGGACAAGGTTATGGACACATTATGGACATGGTCATGGACACATTATGGACATGGTCATGGACACATTATGGACATGGTTATGGACATGGTTATGGACACATTATGGACATGGTTATGGACACATTATGGACACATTATGGACATGGTTATGGACACATTATGGACAAGGTAATGGACACATTATGGACACATTATGGACAAGGTTATGGACACATTATGGACATGGTTATGGACACATTATGGACATGGTTATGGACAAGGTTATGGACACATTATGGACATGGTTATGGATGTGGTTATGGACACATTATGGACAAGGTTATGGACACATTATGGACATGGTTATGGACATGGTTATGGACACATTATGGACATGGGTATGGACATGGTTATGGACACATTATGGACAAGGTTATGGACACATTATGGACACATTATGGACACATTATGGACATGGTTATGGACACATTATGGACACATTATGGACATGGTTATGGACATGGTTATGGACACATTATGGACATGGTTATGGACATGGTTATGGAAACATTATGGACAAGGTTATGGACACATTATGGACTTGGGTATCCCAGCACCCCAGAGCAGAGCCTTGTACTCAGCTACAGAGACTGCAGCCAAGACCTGAGTGAATTCCTTAATCCCCAGCCTGCACATTCCCAGTTTCTCTTTCAAGGCTCAGAGGAAAGAGAAGAGCTTCTGTCACTCTCTGTTTATGACTGATACTCTTTGTGGGAGCCTCTCCTCCAAGCTTGAGGGAAGAAATGAAAATAAAAAAAAACAAGTGACTGATTTTAAGTGGAGACAGTGCTCTGCACTCCAGGAATGGTGATGGCTGACACAGGAATCCTGCAGAGTGGAGCAGCTGTCACTCCAAAACCACTTTCCCTCCTTGATGTGTCTTTTCAGCCATGCAGTGCCCAGAGCCCTCCAGCCCTGGAATGACCACACTGTCCCTTATCTTGCTGCAGCCTCATTACAGTCTTGGGGTAATTATCTCTACCTGCAGCCAAAATTGTGACTTCAGCCTCCACACAGCCCAAACCAGCTCCCCTGGAGGGGAATTACAGCTGCTGGGAAGGTTTGTTCCACCCATGGTCACATCTTCACCTGCACAGTGTGGGGACCCCTTGCACCTCACCAGGACAACATGGAGACATCTCCTGGCTTTGGACAGCCAGACCTGGGGGAGAAGGGAACAGATCTCCCCCTAACACCCCACTTGAGCCATGAATCCCTGCTCTTGCATGAGAGCTTATCCAGCCTGGATAGGGAAGGGAACATGAGAGACTGGCATGGGAGCTGGGTGTGCTCACCTGCAGGACAGAGGGCCCCAAGGGAGAGCTCAGAGCCCTTCCAGGGCCTAAAGGGGCTCCAGGAGAGCTGGAGAGGGACTGGGGACACAGGGAATGGCTCCCACTGCCAGAGGGCAGGGTCAGATGGGAGATTGGGAGGTAGCAATTGTTCCCTGCAGGGTGGGCAGGCCCTGGCACAGGTGCCCAGAGCAGCTGGGGCTGCCCCTGGATCCCTGGCAGTGCCCAAGGCCAGGCTGGAGAGGGCTGGGAGCAGCCTGGGACAGTGGGAGGTGTCCCTGCCATGGCAGGGGTGGAATGAGATGATCCTTGAGGGTTCCTTCCAAGCCAGAGCAGCCACCCATGATTTCACACTTCTACTCCCTGGAGCTGGGACCTACCAGCCTTAGGTCTATTACATCCTGAAGCATGAACCGAATCCTTGAGGAGGTTTTCCTCTCTTTCACAATCTTCTCCATCTGATTAAAATACTGGTCCATGCGGGGCTAGACAAGAAAAACATCATCAGCACCATCAGTTGTGGAGGAAATGAAAACACTCCCGGGAGGGGCACCCAGCAGGTTCTGCATTCTGGGATTTCTGTGCTAGAAGCATCAGGGACTCAGGGCTGCTCCCCAGAGAGGGCAGTGCTGGGTCCTGTACACTCCTCCAGGGTGGATTTGAGGATGCACAGGGCAGCACCTGCAGGAGATGAGGCACAACTGTGCAGGCACACCCTTTCTCTGGGTTTTTAATTACACAAATCATCTACACCCTCTGCACGTACATAATAAACATGACATTCATTAAAAATATATCTCAATCTGAGCTTCCAGATTGAGATATCAATCAAATATCTCAAATTTGGAAGATCCAAATCAACTGTGTGCTCACCTCAGCCCAAAAAAAAATGGCTCAGGAAACAAAATGGGTACAAAACCAGCCTAAGACACACCATGCCATGGTTTATCCCCCAAGCTGAGCCAGGCCAGACTGAGCAGCAGCTCTGGGTCTCTCTGCAAGAACAGTTTAATGGGCTTGGCTGGGGGAAAAACCCCACAAACTCCTCATCCAGAAAATTGTGATGTGGTGGAATCCCAATAGGTTCACACTAGGACATGAATTGAGATCAGGAGAGAAGCTCTTGTTAGGTCTAAATTTGGCTCACCAAGCTCTAAGAAGCCTTTTTCTCAAATTAAGGCCTCTGGTTGTTTCAAACAAGAGTTTCAGAGCAGTTTTCTACCATGTTTCCCACTCTCTTCACTAAAAACTAGCTGAACCCTTGTCCTTGTAGTTAAAGAAACAAGAAAAAATCCATTAAAATTTGTGTCTGGCCTTGCCTTGGAAAGTTATAGCCCTGGAAGCAAATGTTTCCAAAGTTAGGCATGATGGGGAAATATTTCCAATGGACTTTGTTTAGAAGTTTTAATTAAACCATGACTAACAGTTCAGCTTCAATAAAAACACATAATAAAATATCTACCCCATTAAGAAGGATTCCCTCAGTATTGACAGAAATAACCAATCCCAAAGACAGGACAGAGGCCTCTGGAATTGCTCTGTGCTCTGCCATGCCCCAGCTCAAGGGTGCACAACCAGCAGAGCACCAAAATGTTGCTTTTACAGTGCTCCAAAGACCAAAACAGCATCCAGGCCTCATCCAGCCTGGAAGTCAGACCTGTTTTTCCTCCCAGAGCACACAGAGAAACTGAATCCTGCTGGTTCTGCGCTCACAGCACCGGGTGTTAGCCTGGGACTGCTGATAAACCCCACTGGTTTGGTCAATGCTCACAGAACAGCCTGGGAAATTCCTTCCCCTAAGGCTCAGGACTGATCTGCTGCAATCCCTGAGATCCCTGAGTGCAGAGGGAACTCCCTGCCCGGGGCAGCTGAACACAATTAGCTCTGTTTGGTTCCAGAGCCCAGTCCCACTGATTCCTGGCAAAACCCTCGGGTTGTTCATCCCAAGGCTGGTTTGTGTGAAGGAGCAGCAGAGTGTCTGTGCCAAGAGCTGCTCTTGGAGTGCACAGTGCTCTGTGCTACAGATACATTTGCTGGAAAAGGGGGAGGAGGATGCAGAACAGCTGCCACATCCCAGCACATCTGGGGACAAGGATGACACAAAACACAGGCACCCCCGAGGCTCAGGTGGGGGTTTGGACTGGTTAATGAGGGTGCTGTAGATTTAACCTGAACAACACATTTCATGGTGGCTTTTGTAGGGAATATAAACCTTCAACTGGAAATAATAATGTTTTGGGAACTACAAAGGAAGAGGGACATTCAACTTGGAAAAAGGAAACGTTGAGCATTTCTGGGCTGTGTGTTTGGATAAAATCTTTGGAAATAACAACTGGAGAACACAGTTGAAAATGATACAGAATCTATGACAGAGCAGGGAGCAAGGCCAGGTCATGACGAAACATCCACAGAGGAGTGGATGATTTCCTCATGCCATATGGAAATTCCTGAAGAAAAAAACAAATCTTCAAATAAAACCACCCCACACCCATTTTTCCAGCTCTGCCCAGAGAACCTCATTCCTCACTCCCATTCCTGCCCCACCTTTGCCTTCTCAAAGTCCAGGTCCTTGCCAATGGTCGTGAGCAGGCGGCAAAGGCACTCGAGGGACTCCTCGTCGTGGTTTTTCAGCAGCTTCACCACGCAGTCGTGCATGATGGCCTCTGTCAGCATCTTCAGCTTGAAGAGCTCGCCGATGAATTTGATGTTCCCGATGGATCTCCGCCGGGCTTTGTCCTTGGCCTCTTCCAGCTCGTCGTGGAGCCGAGTCTTCTCCTCTGGCTGCAACACAGGAACACAGCTCTGCAAAACCACGTTCCCAGGGCACAGGACTCTTTGAAAGATCCAGTTTTATGTTCATGGACACTGTTCCCTCTTTTACTCCTAAAGCCCAGAGAGATGCTGAGATAAACCTGTGACCGTGTTCACAGGGGTTTGAGGATGAGGGAAGAGATGAGGATCTGACTCCATGTTTCAGAAGGCTTGATTTAATATTTTATGATATATATTACATTAAAACTATACTAAAAGAATAGAAGAAAGGATTTCATCAGAAGGCTGGCTAAGAATAGAAAAAGAAAGAATGAATAACAAAGGTTTGTGGCTCGGACAGAGAGTCTGAGCCAGTTGACTGTGATTGGCCATTAATTAGAAACAACCCCATGAGCCCAATCCCAGATGCACCTGTTGCATTCCACAGCAGCAGATAACCATTGGTTACATTTTGTTCCTGAGGCCTCTCAGCTTCTCAGGAGGAACAATCCTAAGGAAAGGATTTCTCATAAAAGATGTCTGTGACATAAACCCACTGTCAAGGCAAGTATTTTTTATTATGCTCAGGCACAGTGACAGAATGAAAGTCTCATCTCCAAAATCCCCCCAAATTAACTGCTGTTTCAAAAGAAAATAATTTTGTGAGGAAGTTCTGAGAACTTATGGAGAAAAACACCACTTACAGTGGTGGCAGCTTCGAGTTCTTTCTGCTTCTTTTCAAAGACATCATCGTCAGCCTTGTCCTTTTCAAATTCCTTCTGGCAGCGATTTAACAGCAACTTACGGAAATTTACTGTGCTCCCAGGTTTGTCTGCCATGGGCACTTTCAGCTGGAGTGAGAAGGAAGAAAAACATCAGCAGAAATAGGGATAAACTCCACAGAGGAGGGGTCATCCATAACAATTTATTTTGCTCTTCATGTTGAGCTGCACGGCTCTGCAAGGCTGTGAAAGTAAAGCCTCACATCAGGATTTCCAGTGGAGTTTTACATTGCAGATGTAAAGTCACACTCCAAACTTGGCTGACACCATCTCTGCCTGGGGATGAATTACATTTCCATCCATATGATCCCTTAAAAGCACCCTCTGCTTGAAAACTCTCCTGTTCTCTGCTGAAGGCTTAAGCCATATTCCTTCACTGCATGCCATGAAGGACCTGGGGAAAAAGGGGCTCTTTTGTCCCAAATTCACCATCTGAGAATGATCCGTGCAAAGCCTGGCTCATCCTGGGCTCCCTTGGAACTGACAGACACAGAAAGGTGGTGAGGCCCTGGCACAGGGTGCCCAGAGCAGCCATGGTTGCCCACCCCAGAAGTGTCCAAGGCCAGGTTGGACGAGGCTTGGAGCAACCTGGGATAGTGGAAATCGTCCCTGCCCATGGCAAGGGGTGGAATGAGAAGAGCTTTAAGCTCCCTTTTCTGCCTATGCTATCCCATGAACTTCCCTGACACGACTCATCTTGCAACCAGGTGGAGCAAGGAGTCCTCAACTCCCAACAACTGCTCCAAGCAAATCCCTCTGCCTTGGGCATGGCCAACAAAAAACTCCACATTAATTATTCCTGCTCACACTCAGGAGCTCCCACTTTGCTCTCTGCAGTTTCTGTGGCTGCCCCTGAGCCCAGGGCAGCTCCTGTCACCTCTTACCGTCACCAGGCAGCGGCACATGTTGGCGTAGGCCACGGAGAAGCTGGGCTCGTCGATGGCCTTCTCAAAAACCAGGTCAATGACTCCCTTCAGCCTCTCCTCCGTGTCCACCGTCAGGTCTGTCACCTGCTTCATCAGCTGGTTGAACATCTGGGGTGTCAGCTTGTTCAAGATGCTTCGTACCTTGCGGAACAGCTCCTGAGGGACACAAACACCGCAAGCTCAGGCACAGGCGGTGCAGGTGGACTTCAGGAATGAGCCAGGATGCTTCCCACAGGGGAATGGAGACATCCTGTAGGAATGTCTGGGAAGCTGAGTGACACACCACAGGTTTCTGCACAGCCCAACCCAGTCCTCACTTGGCTACCAAAGACCAAGACTATAGGGCAGGAGCTCTGGGAACACCCAAGTGCTTTTGTTGAGTGCAACAGAGGCACAAAGCCCCTCCTGTCAGAAATACTCTTCTTTATATCAGTTTAATCCATGAGATATAAATTAACAGGGAGTGGTCTCTGTCTCCTTCAGCCAGATGTAATCAACCTCTCCTATAAATCACTTTAAGGTACTTTATTTTTTCCTGTCCAGGATGATAATGAGGTCAACAATGCCACCATGAGCTCCAAGAACAGAATTCCAGTGTCCTTCAAGACCATTCCACCTTATCCTACAAATTACAAGCTTGACCACCAGACAAACACCTCCTCCCAGGGCAAGTGCCCCGTGGAGGAGAGGAGGTGGAGAAGGACAGAGGCAGCTCCAGACAGCACTGTTGGGCTGGGCAGGACCAGCTGAGGGATTTCACAGAGGAACCTCAGTCTTGCTGAGGATTCAGGGAAGAAATGTGATCTGGGAATGTAATGCTCTTTGCTTTAGAAGGGAGACAGAAACATTCCAGTAAAACAGCAGTAGGAAAGCAATCCTGCAAGAGAGACAGGAGCTTGTCTGGTGTTCTCTGCTTAATACACAGGACTGGCATTTAAACACCAGGTCAAGAATAAACATACAAAAATTACCATCAAGGTAGGGGAAAACTGGGATTCCAACTGGAATGCATTGCCCTTTTTCACTGTCTGATACAAGAGGGAAGCCAAATTCCCATTACCTGGGGCAGCTGCTGCACCCTCAGACCTGTTTATGCTCTCACCTGGGTTTTGACATTTTCTGGGTCCTCAGTTTGGTTTTCCCTCTTCAGGCTCGGCTTCCAGGCATTCTCTGCCTTCTTCAGGTGCACATCCTCCTTCACACACACAGTGATGATCTTCCTGGGCTCCCTCCTCTGGCCAGGCTGAGATCTCCTCGGTCCAACATTCAACAACTAGGACAAAAACATTCCTTGTTATATCCCACTTTAGGCTGGGTAACACAGCCAGGGCAAACACCAACACCCACTGACGGCACTGCTGAACCACCAGCACGTCCTGCTGGGACACCAGGAGTCCCTCTGACCCAGCACTGCTCCAGGCTGCTCACAGGGAACGTGGAGACACCCAACACATTCCTCTGGGCAGCTCTTCCCAACAGAGATGGGGTTTGACTCTGCCTACACAACCTACACAACCCAGCGGCGCTCTGGGTGCTGCTACAGGGGGCAGAACTGACCCCAACTGGCCAAAAGTGCCTCTTGGGATCAGAAACTCCATAACTGAGGCATCACAGCGAGGTGTGGAAGAATTCAGATTACAGATGTAGTTCAGACATGCCATCCCAAGCACTTAGACAATGATAAACTGGCAGCTCTGCCAGAAATGTTGTTTTACTGGAGATTGCTTCCAACAAAGCCATTTTGAGATGGGAATTACGTAAAACACAGTGAAGGAGTATCACTGCAGCTCCTGCACTTGAAAAATATGGATCCTAACAGAGGTGGGACAAACTCTGGGTTTGTCTCTGGGTGGTTTCACAGAAGAAAGGGAATCAGGGTGCTCTGGAGCTGCCTAAGCACCTCTGCAATCCTGTGTAATGTGATGCTCCTCCTGAACAGGCACAAAACCTGCCACAGCTGGGCAGTTTTTCACCACATGTACAAGTGGTAGGGCACAAGACACCCCCAAACCTCCTTTCCATCATCTGATTAAGGACTAAAGGTACCAGGTGCTATTGGGAGGTTGCTCTTCCCCCATGCTCTTTCACATTTCTGAACTCATTTATCACAAATGCCAACCTCAAGGTACAAATTAAAGCAGCAAAACTCCATTATCAAACCTGGTACTTCCCACAACAGTAATTAATCTGCTCAGCAGCCACTCATGGAAGATGGGCAATTTCAAAGACTGCTTTGTTCAACAAATGGATTCAACGAGCATCAAAAAGGCCACTGCAGTTACTTGAAGAGCTTCAATGAATAGGAGGAAAGAGCTCTTGGCTGGTGCCTCTTATGTCATACATAAGCCACAAATCTGGATTTGTGGTTACTGAAAGGCAAAATTCTTCTTAAAGGCAGGAGGGAGTTGAACCACTTGCCTTTGACAAGGTAAATGTGTGCAAATGAGCAGGATCACCAGCAGTGCTGGAGCTCTGTTGGGGATAACAGCAGCAGAGGAAGATGTTGTCAGAGGACAATGACCTCACCCTGAGGAGTGACCTGCTCCCTGTGGTGCCTGGGAGAGGCCTCCAAGGGCCAGGGTGTCACTGGGCTCCCCTCAACTTACAAAGACCCCTGTTCACATCCCCTGCCGCGCACAGAAATAGCCCAGCAGATTATTCAAACGGGGCACAAGCCCCATGAATGCTGTAATCACAAAATCATTTATCTTGGAAAAGATCTCCAAGATCATCAAGTCCAACCACTTGTAGCACAACCACACCAGCTGATCACTCCTGAGGAGTCAGCAGTGGAACAGGGAGCCTTCAGGAGTCCTGTGTGTCAGACACCTTCCTAAAGCAGACACTGATCCCTCCCTGTGTCCCCTCTCTGCTCCCACCCTGAGCAGTGACCTGCTCAGCAAGGCCTGACAGCAGCTCTGCCTTCACACAGCAGCTCTGGTGTTACACAGCTCTGCTGCCCAGGCTCTGACCACGCTGCCCACGGGGAGAGAAGAGACTTCCCTCCAGCTGGAAGACCAGACAAGGATGTCACAGAAACTGGCTGGGCGCAGCCACGTGTGCCAGAGCTCAGCACACACCTCCTGCCCACAGACAGCTCTGTAATCAGAGCCAGGCTGCAGTGTGCCCTGAAACCCCAAACCTTTGAGCTCATCCCTCCAGAACAGGGGCAAAGCCAAGGAGAGGTGATCTGCAGCCACCCCATGTCCTGCCCAAGGAGGACCCCCAGACACAGCAGGCTGTGACACACGGGGACGCAGTCGCAGAGGCCAGCACTGCCTCGGGCACGGGTCCATGCAAATGTTCCTTTTCAGCAAACACCCACCCACCACTGAGGGAGGAGACTCCCTTGGCAAACTGAGGGATGCACAGAGCACCAGTGTGTCACCTGTCACCTCCTCACATCCAGCTGCCTTTGAGCCCAGATCTTTCAAGCATCAACACAACGACGACTTTCTTTGAGTCTGTGTGTTTTTAATATCTGTGAATAAACTCAGTTCAAACTGTGTGATTAGGTTTTCAATCAGTGAACAGAAGCATCTTTTGAAGATGCAATAACATAATAGATGGATCTAAATTTTAAGAGAAATGGTCTAGGGGTCTGGGGTTTTTGGCTCCAGATTTATACAGCAAGTTCAAGAGGTGCCTGAGCTCAGGCCTGGCTTCCTGTAAATAATGATGGTTCTGGAGCATGGGACAAGTACCAGGTGTTCCTGCATTAATCTGAATGATCTCTCTTCCAGAGGAAGACACGGGGAAGGAAAGCAGGAAGACAAAGGTACAAGACTCTTGCAGAGGAGCCAAAGACTCACAGCAGCATAGACTGGCCTGGTGCTCCCACTCAGGCCACAAGTCATGAAAATACTTTAGAAACCATTGAAGGAATTAAGGAAGTGCTTCTCCCTCTATAAGAGGCTCTGAATGCAGACAGTGAAATTGATCTTCGATGGTGGGAGGGGTTGTTCCTTCCAGGAACAAGAACCGAGGTGATTTCAGTTTCCATCACCTCTGAGGAAGGACGAAGCCAACGCAGCCTGTGCAGGGACAGACCCGTCTGCTCCAGCCCCACATCTCCGAGCATGCATCTCCTCACCTGCCACGCTCACCTAACCCTGCCTACACCAAAGAGCCTTCCCAGCTGGATCCTGTCCTGTGCACCTCCACCCCGCTGCCGTCCGACACAACACTGGTTAGTGGCAGAGACAGTCATAAAACACGGTCAAGCAAAAAGAGGGAAACAAAGACAAAAGCCAAAGAAGCGAAACAAAAGACTCTCAACGTGCCGGAAGCGGTTAGCGCTGAGCTGCTCCACGTTACTGGGGCAAGGAAGAGGCAGTGGATGGATGGTTGATGGCATGGCCTGTGCAGAGGTGGGATGGCTGGGGACAGGCAGCGCACACGCAGGGGTGGCCATGCTCACGAGAGGGGACATCTGGCATTGCTGGGCTCAGAACCCTCTGATCCTACAACCGCCGGCATCGAGGACAGGCTGGTTAAACCACGGCACCTTCCAGCCCTCCTCCAGAATAAGGCAAGGAGAGGCTCTGCTCTGCAAAGGCGCAAATGTAAGATGTATGTTACGTGCTGAATGCTCCAAATGAACGGGGTAAGCGGGACTTACCTTTTCTCCCCCTTTCCACAGGTCTGCAAAGTGCAGACCCTCGCGGATCCCGCTCGGGCCAACGTCCCAGCATGCCCTCAGCTGGTGATGTCCCACCCACCACTGAAGACTGCCTAGAGGGGTACAACGCAAGTCTTGTTTCGGTTTTTTTTAAACAAGGTTGCACCTTTTTGTAAAGTTTTCTGCCAGTCGTTCTTTATCAACGGTGGGTGTTGGGGAAAAAAGGCAACTCTACAAAAAGGTGCAAAGTCTGGGGGGAGAGGGGGGGATTTGGCTTACCCCTATCGGCAGGTTCCTCAATGGTGGGTGAGGCGAGACCAAGAGAGGGCATGATGGGGGCCCGCACCGAGCCAGGGAGGGCAATCCAGGGGTGCTCTGCACTTTGCAGGCCTGCGGAGAGACAAAGAGCGACAGCGGCGTTACCCGGGCGCCGCAGGGCTCGGGACACTCAGCGCTGACGGGAGAGGAGGGAGGCACCACAGGGCAGCCCAACGCGGCAAACGCCGGCGACCTTGCCGGGTTCTGTGGACCAGCTGGTGCTCCAAGAGAAACTGTGGCACCAGGCAACTCCAGGACACAGGGGTGCACCCTGGAACTGAGGCACCGGCCACGAGGCTGCTCCCAAAGCAGAACTATTACATTGACCCAAAATCGCTGGGTTTGACTCCTGGAAACCTGCACACTTGGAAGTTGGGGTGATTCAGGGAACTCTTCTGGAACCAGCAGATTTGAAAGCTCCACGATGGCTGTGTCGTTAGACACATCCAGATGGACACAGCAGAAGCTGCTCAACAGCTGAAAATCAGTGATTGCCCCTAACGGTGGCAGCGTCCTCCTTCAGTGGCACTGACGGGGCAGCGCGTGCTGGGGGCACCTGTGCCCCAGGAAAAGACATGGCAGAGGCATGAGTGAAGAATTCACAGAGGGATTTCAGAGGGTGGGCAAAGCCAGACACAGGGAGAAGAAGGGCAAATGAGAGAAAAGCAGCGGAAAAGTGGAAAAACAAGGAATGAAGTGACCAAAGCAACACGTGGAAGCACAGAGAAAGCAGGAACACACAGGTGCTGGCTGTATTTTGTTTGTTAGTAAAATCCCTTTGCCCTGTGGGTGTGTTTTGCAGCACAGCCCCCAGGCTGACACGCTGACGCCGGGTCTGTTGTACGACGAATGCGCGACCGCGCACGCGACTGCCGGGTCCTGGTGTGGAAACGCTTCCACCTCTCACACAGGGAAACAGGAAAGAGATGAACCCTTCCCAAACAACAGCTCCCCATGACAAACATCCACAACCGTTCCCAATTCCCCCACATTTTGTCAGCCAAGCAAACATCACCCCTGCATTCACCCTGACCAAACCAAAACCACCGGCGCATTGGAAGAGGCCCAAAAGCCTGAGGAAGGACTTAATCAATGTTAGGGCCAGCATTTAAATGAGCAAGTTGGGGTAAACTCACACTTCCAGACGCGTTTCTTCCCCCGGGGGCTTGCCTCCCAAAGTCAGCAAAGGCTGGCGTGAAGTCGGGGCCTCGTGGCAGGATCCGGGGGTCCAGGGTCCTCAGCGGCAGCTTGGGCTGACTGACCTGTGCCGAGAGCAGAGCACACAGACAGGGAAGGCTCAGCCCATGCAATCTACACACAGCATCTGCTCATGCAGGACAGTCATTTTTAACAGTCAAATTAAAGCTTTTAACAAACCGCTCAAGTTTTAGGCATCCACACTCGTGATAAAAATAAGTGTTTAATTTAAAATATATCTTTAGGAGACTATTGAAGAAACAGGTGGAGCTCAGAAATACTACAAGGATTACGGAGGATAAAATCATAGTAACACTGGCCTGTCTTGGTTCAGGAGCATGAAACTGCCACCTTCCCTCAAAGCAATGGCTTTTGTGCCAACATGAGGGATGGGCAACTGAGCCCAGGAAGCTCAAACACAGAACAGTGAGAAACAATCATGGGAAAGTAGAAGGTAGATGAAATAATTCTGGCAATAAAGCTGCATTTTACAATTTGCCTGGGTATGAAACTCAGAGCGGAAATATTTCTGCACACCCACGTCCCTGAGTTTCAAGAGTGAGACTGTCGTGGCTCCATCAAAGCCAAGGAACTCTCCAGCTCTCAGTGAGAGCAGAACGAGGCCTCAGTGTCAGCACTCAGAAATCCCAAGTGTTTCACTAAGCCCACACCTCCAGCAATCAGCTCTGAGATGAGGCTGGAGAGAAATCCCAAAACTGCCCAAGAATGGAGTTCTTAAAGATCTTTTAGTAGATCAGCTATAAATAGTGAAGAAACTGCTTCAGATCAAAAACCAGTTTGCCCAAAAGCTTCTCTCTGCTTTTTAAGTGATCTAATAGATCAATTAATTGATCTAATAGAAGCCACTGCCTCTCCATCCAGCCTTGCTTGGATCCTCAGCTCTTCATGGCTGGGTAGTTTTAAATTTTAATAACATCCTAGTATAACTTAATCTAGATAAAGACTATCAAAAACGCTTCAGTTTTTAATCATCTGTACACAGTCATCAGGCACCAACACCTCTATCTGTAGCATTTTGTGATGAGACCAACTATTCCCACTTTCCACTAAAACCTGGCATGGAAATGGATCAGGAATGAGGCACTATGGATGTTTATTTATATCAAAACCCTACCCATACCTGTGTCGCTATAGGACACAAAAGAACACAAGTTCACTGCTGTTCTCAAGGTGAAGGAAAAAAGGGACAGTTTATTTTCTGACTCTAACATTTATAGTTTTCCAAAAGTGACAGTGGATTGGAGGATGACAGTGGCACCTCTTCAATGCCACTGGTCAAACCAACAGCCTATCAACTCTCTCTTCCTCCATAAAGGAATGCAAAACAATGAGTTATTTACAGCAAGTGTGTGAGAAAGTTCACTACAAGAATGTCAATATCAGAAGGTATAGAAAATCTTAAAAAACCAGGGTGACATACCTGTTTTATGGGCTCTCCTCTCACCTTGTCGAGCACCACGTCGCTGATGGGAGGCAGCCCCTCGGGCTTCTGGATGCAGGCAGGCATGAACTGGATGTCCAGCAGGAACTCCCGGTCGTATTGCTTCTTCCCCTCTGGGTCCAGGGGCTTCCACTGCTCTATAGGGAGAGAAATCCCTGAGAGTCACAGGAAACAAACCCCCTGCTCACCCAGATGTGGTCCTGGTAAATCCAAAGGGATGAGGCTGCTGCACCAGCCTGGGACATTTCAATTTAATTTGATTTTGAAGGGAGAGAGGAGGGCAACACACGTAACATTAAAGGGATGTGAACAACAGGGAGTGTAGAGCCAGGTCCAACCACACCCAGATCTGGGCACTAATTCCAGTTCTAACCCATGTAGGTAACTTTGACTTCTGCTCTCTTGTGGGATATGGTAGAATGGGGACAATTCCCTGTTTCTGGGTGAAAATGCAGAAGTTAAAGGGGTTTGTCTGGTGTAAAAGGAAGTCATAAACATGAAGTCAAGGAGAGCAGAGCATGGAACAAAAACACCCTCTGAAAATGGGAAACCATGAAACCATGAAATGTGAACAACCCATGCTGGAGATAACAAGCAGAAACAGGAGAAGCCACAACCACAGACCATGATCTGGGAATTACAACTTTCCACCTGTTTTATATGGGGCTTTTTGGGTGTGGAGGACCCTGCCTGGTGCAAATCACAGCATAAACCTCCAGCCACTTTAGCACAAGGAAAGTCAGTCTCTGGTGGCTTAGAGATGGGATTTTCAGCAGTGGCCACACAGTTTGTTTGAAATTAGGGAAGAAAACATGTTTTATCTGAAGGAAAACATCTGTATGAGATGCTGCCTTTGGATCTCCCTCATGCCAGACTGCATTACTCAGCATGCATCAGCCCTTCAGGTATTTATTATTCCTTTATTTCACTCCCTGAGCCCTGGCTTTGGATCTCTGGGATCTCACCACCTGCACAGGCCACAAGCAGGGACTTCCTGCAACGATGGGTTTTAATAACTGGGAATGAAAATACACAGAAGTGAGTGCAAACTTTAGCTCTTTGTGCAGTTTTATTTCTGCAGAGCTTCAGGATACAGGGGTGCAGAAATGGTTTGGCTGGATCCTGGCTGGAATTCCTGGCCAGCCCACTGTACCTGTCATTTACCATGGAAAAGCTCCAACTCAACAAGAAGCAGTTTAGGTGTGGTTTCCTTCTTCTGGAAAGCTCTCAATGAGCTGTTTTAATGTGAAGAGCAGCTGGGCAGCATCACAGGAAGGATCCCCCATGCAGGAAGAGACAGGGATCAAACACACAACTCCTCCAAAGGCAGAAATTCCCCTTTCTCAGAAGGGCAGAGCTGAAATCGAGGACTGCTGCACAAGTCTGATGTATGCTGCTTTTCCAGAGACCCATCCAACCCTTCCAGCTGAGTGAAAGGACACGTGGACACAACTGGGATTGTTCTGACTGCATCAGCTGATGAATTATGCATTAACTTCAGGAAGTGGCCAGTGAACTGCTCAGGTACCCTGAGTGTGATGAGCTATCAAGAGGCCTCTGTGTTTTCCCCTCACAATTTGACTGTGCTGAATGAATAAAACCAAAGCAATTGAGGTCTTTGTCAGAACAAAGTGCTGCACAAATAACCACTGCACTGGAGTCCTTTAATGGTGGTGCTCCTTGTCCACCAGGTTCTCCAGGTCCTTCTTCTTCTTCTTCTTCTTCTTCTTATCTTTAATTTCCGGGCTCCTAAAAAAATGACTACTTTATTTGGAGGGAGTTTCACTTGAGTTAAGAAATTGCTTAAAAATTAGGAGCAACTGAGAAGTTGGTCTCAAGTTCTCTTTAAATGAGGTGGATTATAGACCTGAGGTTCAGATCTATAAATTACAAAATCTTCATAAATAACCAAAAGGTTAGGTCTTCATAAATAACAAAAATGCTCTATAGATATCCTATACCCTAATCAATAATCAATGGGACTGAGCTGGGCAGTGCCTGGATCCAAAACCACAAACTTTTCCTTACTTTTGTAGAAATCCAAAGATCCATGCAATTGTTTAGCCAGGAAATTAAATCTTTATGAACACATACATTTGTATTTAGGACCCAATGAGCACTTTCATTTCTTATTTAACCACCTCTTATTTCAGAAGTATATTGGTTTATGTGAAATTTCTTGGATGGTTTCCAGCTGTCAATCACACAGGAATCAACTCTCTGTCATTTCCACAGTGCTGTAGCCAGCATCCAAATGCACAAAAATTTCAAGGAATTCGTGATTTTCTCTTCTCTTGACCATGACCAGCAAGACAAAAACCATTTTCCCCTTGTCCTAGGGTGATGTTCTGATGCTTGTATCCCCATTTCTGTGTTCTGTTCATGCTGGATATCATGGTCTGTGCCTTCAAGACTGGCTCTGAAGAGTCAATGTTTTGGTTTGGTTTTGCTATCAGCCACTCCCCCACGGCTGGTGGGACACACAGACAGGGCAGTGCATGGGTGCTGCTTTTGCTTTTTGCTCTGCTCTTGCTCCTGCTTTGCTCTTGCTTTTTGCTTCTGCTCATTAGTTAGTTTAGCTAAGCAATCTGAATTTTCCCTGGACTGTTTTTCCTTTCCCTTTTTTGGACCTACTCGAACCTGCTCCAGACTGGGACCTGGGAACACCGAGAGTTTGCACCTTGTGGCTGCAGCAGCTGCCCCAGCACAGGAGGGACTGAGAGCAGAGTGACCACCCCCAGGAGAGACTTTCTGAAGTTGTCATCTTTTTTCAGAGTGGTGAAAGAGTGGTGTCATCTGGTATTGTTCATTTTGTGTGCTGGGGGATATTTTGCCTGTTAAATAAACAGGTTCTTTCCACTTCTCTCCCAGGAATCCTTCCTGACCTGATTGGGGCGAGGGGCCGTGTGGGTTTGCTTTGTGGAGGGGCCCCCTTTTGGAGGCTTTTCCCCATATTTGCCCTAAACCAGGACACCCTTTTGTCCCCCACAAGATCTCTCGGGGCCTGCTGGGTTGCAGATCTCAGCAGAACTGACACAGTGCACACCAAATCCCCTTCCAGCCCCATGGGAGCACCCACAGGGACGGCACTGGGGGTGGCAGCAGCCCTCACAGGGGGAGGCAGAGAAGCAGAGGGAGCAGGACCTACCTGGTTTGTACTGGTACAGGGGCCCCTCCCCGGAGGCCTCGGTGCAGCCGGAGGTGCCGTCGGTGCCCTCGCCCTCCGAGACGCTCTCGGCTCCGTTCCGCACCGGCTCCGCCTCCTGCTCCCCGTTCTCCTCCACAGCTTTCACTGCTTTGAGCTCTGGGGGTTCCCTCTCTGCCTCAAGCCCATGGCTCGTTTTCTCCTGGTCGGATTCAAGTACTTTGTCCCCTGAAGGTTCCTCCTCCTCCTTCGGCTGGAGCACGGATGGAAGGAGAGGTTTTGTTAGAAACACCCTGACAAATTCAGTGCACGTGGAACGGCTCTTCATGGATTCACATGGCATTTTTGGGAGCAGCAGGAATACAAATGCATCTTACACAGGGATATGGAACAGCACACTGAGCCACTGGGTGATTTATCAGCTCATTCCCATGGATAAGCCACTGATAATTAATGGTGCAACTGGAGAGACTCAGCATTGCCCATGAAATCCCCACGGGATTGGACTGAGGGAACTGTTAAGCCATGAGCAATCCCAGCCTGGAAACACAACTCTGCTTTCCTCTTCTCCTACCAGCCATGAGAAAGGGGTGGTAAAGGGCACGTGGTGCTTGTTTTGGGGGATTCTTCCTTTAAATGCCTGCTGCCAACTGGAGCAGATGCCACTAAGGAAGGCAGTGTGAGATGCAGCCACAATGCCAGCATCTCAGTTTCAGGGAAAAGCATTAATAGTATCCCTGGCTGTTAATTTTAGAGCTCTCCAAGGACACAGCCTGATTGTGCATTCAGACGAGGAGGCGTCGGAACCGCTTCTCCCGGGAGAAATCCCAGCCCCTCTCAGCACTGAACAAAGGAGAAACTTCACTGAGGATGCTCTGGAGGAGGCTCCTGATCCTGTGCCTCCCTACCTGACTGCACCACATCCTAGAACGTTTCTTGCAGATGTTTCAAGGGAATTCTCTGAAGAATTCCCCAGTGGAACTGCCGGGTGCTGCAGGAGACACCGACTCCTCCAGGGGAGGATGAGGAAAGTGTGGAGGATGAAGCTGCTGCTGCAGCCCCTTTGCTCTCCTGCTCTGCACCACATCTGGCCAACCTCAGCTTTTATCCACACACTGGGCAGCCTGAACTTCCACATTTTTACTCTCTTGCTCCTTTTCTGATTGATTCTAACCCCATACTGACCCAGGATATTAAGCACAGCCCCCTGCTGCAATATCCCTACCAGAACAGCAGCCAGGGAGGTTTCTTTACTCATCTAATCACTCTAGAGGTGGTTTTGCCTGAAAACTTCAGCATTTTCCCTTGTCAGCTTCTCCATCAGTTGGTCATCAGGAAAACTATCCTTGGCCATGATATCCCTGTGCAGAATACCCTGCCAAATGTCAGGATGGTGACCTGGGACCAAAATGGGGCAGTGCTGAGGGATCCAAACCCACTTTTCCCTCACCCTTCACTGAAAGGGGTTCCTCAGTGCTGGGAGGCTGCTGGAAGTTTAGTGGAACCTTTTAGTGGAAGGTGTTCCTTGCCATGGCAGGGGTTGGAATGAGAGGAGTCTTTAAGGGCCCTTCCAACCCAAACCAGTCTGTGATTCCAGGACTGTATTAGTCATTAAATTAGGCAAACCCAACAAAAACTGAAGAGTTTAAAAGGGAGCAGTCTGACACCTGTTACCTAAAGGATGCTGAGGAATATCAGAATTCCTCCCCAAAACTGCCCTGAATCCTGTGAGACAATGAGGAAGAAGTGTCTCTAAAGTATAATTTCCAGAGAGGAACAACACCTTTAAATTTGGGTAGAGCAGGACTTTGGCTCCCTCTCACCTCTGTTTCTGCCTCTGTCACCTCCTCAGCGCCTTGGGTTCGCTCTTTTGGTTTCTTCCAGGTCTTTGGTGCAGTTACAGCGGTTTGGGCTGCAATGGAAACGTGCATCTGTTACAGCCCTGAGTGACACGGGGCTGATGGGGCTGGGGGGGATGAGCTTCCCTCTCAGGGGCTGCTCTGAGGCACAGGACAACAAAGCAGCTCAGCCTTGTGGAGGATTCAGCTTGATTCAACCACTTTGGCTTTCAATGCAGCAATAACAATCATTAGAATGGCATGAAAACACAGGAATTATTCTACAAGTGGTTCATTCAAGCTCCAAATGGCACTTGGGGTAGCAAGGAGGTCACTGCCAACAGGACAAGGATCATGCAGGGAAAAAAACCTCCAGGAAGCCAAGATTTTGGAAAGACCAGGTGCTGGCTGGGAGAGAAGGTTGTTCTCAACATATTTTTCTCAAGAATTATTATCATTATAATATTAACCATAAGCAAGCCCAAATTTCCAGTATCTCATCCAAAAGGAAAACTCCTTCAATCCTGCAGCACTGCTCTGAGCTGGATTTATATTTCAATTTAAAAGCAGGTTGTAATTCCAGCATTAATGATCTCCCTGGCCAACTGAGTCAAAGGAAACACCACAGAGTATTCCCAAGATCAGCACTGATTCACTCCAATCGTGTTTTCCCCCTAAAGGGTAGAAGAAACCACACAATATATTAAGAGGAGACAAACCCATTAATCTAATCTGCTCCTAATTTGTGGCAAATGCTCCCAGCTTCAATTCGGATCCTAGGCACACATGCCCAGTTAACAGAGTGTAAATGGGATTGATTTCGTGACTGAAGATTACTGCAAACAGATTTCCAGCTCTGGCTTTTGGTTTCCAGCAGATATGTGGAAAAACCCAGAGTGCACTTCCTTTATCACAATAAACCAGAATTTTGAAAGGTTCTTCACCATAAATTAGGAGAGTCAGTAACAGCCAGCTCTGTTCCTGAGGGCGTGGAGCAAATGGGATTTGCTGCATTCCCCTGCCCCAAAGAATACACAGGAGTTTCTGTGGCTTCTCCAGGGTGTTTCCCTGTTTGGAGGGTGACCATGAACCTGCAGATTCCCAGGGGAATCTCCACATCCTGGCCTCACCCAAAGAGCAACAGGAGCTACCAGTGCTGATGGAAGAGTTTTACCTTCAGGCTGAACACCCCAAAAGCAAAGTCATTTAAAAAAAGAAAGTCTTATTTAAGTATTGAAACATCATCTCCTTGTTCACAGAACCAACAGCTGGAAAAATCACCCAGATCTCCCAAGCTCCAGGTCCTGCCCATCCCATCCATTGTGTCTCCCTATGGAGAGGCTCTAAGGGCAAGGCAGAGCCCCAGCACGAATCCTGAATTTCCTGGGGCTCAAAGGAGGGGAGAGGAAGGGCCAAGCAGGCCCAGACTGCAACACAGCTTTGTCTCCCCCAGCAGGGATCAGCCTTTACTGCTGCTCCAGGCAGCTCCCTTGGCAGAACAGCCCAATTACCAAGGCTGGGGATGATCAGTGTCCATGCACGTGGTAATTTCTGGAATTCAGCAAAGCTCAGATCTAAGACAGGCTTCCCCAGTTCCCTCCATCACAAAATCTGCTAAAAATTCAGTGAAAGCTGAGCCCTTTTCCAAGGGCTGTTTCCAGCCTTGTTTGCTGATGTCACTCGCACGCTCCCAGGGGTTTCTCCAAGAAGGGATTAGGCCTGCAAAGCAACAACCTCAATTTTGCCAGAGCCAAGTTATTTAACTGATCAATCCCAAAGTTTTTCATCTGTCAGAATTCCACTGCCCTCAAACTCAAACCATGGAAACCATCCACGGTGTAAAATAACATTTCATTTTTAACCACACAGAATTAAACTCCGGGGTCACGGATTTAGGGCTGGCAAAGGTCCGGGGTGTTTCCTTCCTCAGCTGTCAGGATGTGAACATTACTGCTGCTCAAGTACACATTTTTTCCACCTTTTTTTGGCAAAAGTCAGCTCAGTAGAGGCTGCAATCCTGCCAAGCCTCCTGAATGAGTCTTGCCTTAAATCCCATGACTTCCATCAGCCCGGGGGTTCCAGCCCCCATCCGTGTGTGGAGCTGCCTGGGGTGGATCTCCAGAGATCTCTGGAGACACTGCTCAGTCTTCCCCCCTCTTAAAATAGCAGACACCAGATTTCTTTTGTTTTTGTTTTTTCTGTCAAGTTCACATTTCTGCTGCAGGAGCTCAAAGGAGAATTTGCACTGATGTGAGTTTGGGTGCCAACCTCCCCAAACCCCAGATCCAACAGGACAATGGTGCTCTTCATCTGAAGATGGAGTTTCATCTGGGAGGCTGTAGGGAAATACAAAGTAATGTGTCCCGTTTGGCTCTTGGAAAGGTTCAGCTCCAGACACTTCTGGTCTTCTTTTCCATTCTCCTGTCCCCAAGCCGAGCAACTTCATGTCCTCTCCAATACTTTAACTCCTGCCCAAATGCAGGTTCATTTTTGCCACTGTTCACACTCCCAGACCTTGTTTTCAGCTCATTTCATTCCTTTGAAGAAGGGACACCAGAAAGCCAACCAACACTCTGAGCTCTTATCCCAACTTCCAAAGCCAAGGGAGATAACAGGAGTGACAACACAGATTTACTTTAGGACTGGAAGGAGCAGCAAACCCTTAATTCCAGACTACCCAGGACACCACTGCCAGTGCTCCAGCAGAATCCCCTGACCTTGGAAATGTGGTAGAGACCTCGATGCCAGTGGAAAAGGAGGAACAGAGGCTCCCCTGGATCCCCCCAGGATTAACTCAGCTCCAGCCTCTCCCTGCCAACACTGCCAAAGTCCTTTTGTGGAGCTGTAAAAAAAGAACTGCTGCAGCACAAAGATGTTTAAGGGTCTGAATGTATTTTCTTTCTTGCCACAGAGCTTGACAGAGCAAAAAAATCCAAGTCTGGTTTCCCTGACTGTTGGACAGAAGCTGTGTCCTGTAAAACTCTGCAGGAACAGGCCAAGCCCTTTGCTCATCCCCAAAAAGCTGCCACCTCCAGGGCAAAATATGGGATCCACCCAGGAGCCTTGGCAGTGCTGCCCCAGCAGCTCAGGGAGGAGGGGATGAAGGTCTCATTCCCCAAATCAGGCAGGCCAGGTCATAGCTATGAAAAGGACAGGCAGGAGGAGCTGCTGCAGGATGAGATTATCCTGAGAGGTCTCAGCACTGTCCCAGCCAGCCCAGCTCAGCTCCCTTTAAAGGGAAAGCAGGGGCATGATTTGTGGCCAAGCTGCTCTGCAATAAAAACAGCATTCTGCTGAAAACCCCAAAGAAATATTGCTCAAAGTCACAGAGCTCACAGCTACCAGCATGTGCTCGAGAAGTTTCCCTTATCCCAGGTCTAATCCTAACTCCAGAGATCATAAAAAAATCTCTCAGCCTTTAGTCCAAGAAAAACACAACAATATAACCCTTTCTCCTTGCTCCTGAGGGTCAGCAGCTGGATTTGCCAATGTATATGGCAGACATGCTGTTCCTTGTTCCTGAATTAGCAGGCAGCCTCAGATGATGTTATTTCAATCTCTCTTCCTCTCTCCAAGAAAGAACTGGAAAATTATTGCTGAAAAGAAGGCTGGCAGAGAAATGCAATAGTTCAGGATCATTAAATCAGGGGTAGAGCACAAAGAACCACTTGGAAAGCTTTGTGCTTTCTTTGAAGCCCTGGGCTTTTAATAGAAATCTGAGTTTCAAGTCATCTTTTACATGACTTGAGAACTCCTTGTTTCCATGTTGCCAAAGCCAATGGCTTGGCTAATGTGTGCTCTGGAGCATAATGACATTACAGCATTAAAATTAATCTTCTGCATAATTAAAAGCCCAAACACTGTAAGTTAATTTTTTTTAAATTTAAACTACAGGCCATTACAAAGCCAGCAATAACACTACAAGCTGGAACCTGCCTGTGCAAAACCTTATTTACAGAGTCCCATTTCTCCTCTCCTTTTTAAGGAAATTAATTTGGGTTATGAAGTATCTCGGATTGAAAGAACAACAAGTGCCACAATAGTGAAATGACTCGAGTGAAATAAAAATAGAAGAAGATGAACAGGAAAAAATCCTCATGGTTGGTGTAGTAAAGGGATCTTTCTTCTCATCTGTAGATACTGGATTTTGAAATCAGCACATTGAGCATCACACAAACATGGAACAGGGCCAACCTCAGCCTTTCAGTGCATTTAAGAGCAGAGCCTGAGATTTCTGAGCCTATTTCCCATCTATCAAAGAAAGAACCAAAAACACCCTAAACGAAATGTTACTTTAAAAAAATGGAACCAACATGATCCAAATGACAACTGACTGTTTGTCCTCTTTGTCCAAGCTTCACCAAGTTCCAAAGATTTGAAATAACTGCAGAACAGGATGTAGAAAATGTGACACATGAAATGCTTTAACACTGCTTGGTGTGAAGAACAGCCCCCATTACACCCCTCCAGCAGCAAATACAAGGAATTGATCATTTCACTTCTTTTCCACAATGTGATCTCCAGGAAGTCCTGCAAAAAAAGCCATTTTCTATAGGAAACACAGAGTGTTAAAACCACAGTGCCAAACCAGAGATGTGGCAGGGCTGAAACCAAAGGCAGGCAACAACACTGGAGAAACAAGCTGGATTCTAAAAGGCAGTTGCAGAAATTGTGATTTTAGTGAATTTTAAACTGCTAACTGCAGAATTGACATTTAAAATTGTAAATTGCACATTTTGCTTACATGTGACTTTTGCAAATGAAAACCAGAAGCATCACCAATGAAGGGTGGGCAGGTAGAGGTGTGTGGTGACCCTGGTGTGAGCCTGGTGTGACTCTGTTGTCAGTTGTTTGGGTGAGTGTGAATGGTCCATTTCATTTTCCCCCACCTGGGAACACCATGACACATTTTTCCATCTGGAAAAGACCCCAATCCAGCAGTTCTGGAAATTTGTGGCTCAGGGGCTTCATCCCAAAAGCTTCAGGGTCCCAAATCCAGAGTCACAGGCCCTTGGACCAACTGCTCACCTTGGGGGGAAGAGCAGCTGTGGCTGCCCCATCCCTGGAGGTGTCCAAGGCCAGGTTGGACACTGGGGCTTGGAGCAGCCCAGGACAGTGAAAGGTGCTCCTGCCCATGGCAGGGGGTGCCACTGGATGGGATTTAAGGCCCCTCCAATCCAAACCATGCTGGGATTCCATGAAAAGCAGTGTGCTCTGCACTCCCCTCCACCAGCCCTGTGCTGCCACCAAAGCACAAGCTCACCCCAGCCTGGGACACACGGGCAAGTCAGTGACCAATTCTGAACAACCAGGAGGGATTTCTATCCCTGCCAAGGAAGATCAGCATTTCACAATCACAGCAGCCACCCAGCACCACCAGGCTTTTTCTTTTGCAGATGGAAACAGAAATATCTATTGGAAGAAGAAAAAGCCTCTTTCCTTCATCCTGCAGTTCCCAACACGAACCCACAGAGGCCAAGGCTTACCTGGGACAGGACTCTTGCTTGAGTTCACACTCAGAGCCTCCCGGCTCTCCTCCAGTTGCCCATCTGCTTCTGTCTCTTCCTTCTTTTCAGCATCTTTTACCTCTTCACTAAGAGTAGTTCTTGTGCTCTCCTCTCCTTCTAAATCTCCCTGGACAACAGGGAGGGCACTCGGAGACGGGAGAGGAGGTGGAGAAGGAGTTGTAGTGGTGACAGCAGCGACGGGAAGCGGAGGGGACGGGGGCGGCGGGGTGGGCGGCGGGGTGGGAGGAGGAGAGGGAGCAGCGGCAGGAGCACCGGGAGGCGATGGAGCGCTCTCCACCTCCGCTGGGGGGGCCTCGCTGGGCTCCACCTCCACAGTCCCCGCTGCAGCTTCCTCCTGGGCCGCCTCTGCCCCGGGCTCGGCGCCGCCCGTGTCGCCGGTGACAGCGGGCCCGGCCGGCAGCGCCAGCGCGGCGTCCCCGGGGGATGCTACTGCCCTGCTGGGCTCGGGGCACGCCTCGGCACCGGCACCGGGCTCGGCCGCGGGAGCAGCGGCCGCAGGCTCCGGGCAGGCTGTGGCACCGGGGGAAGGCATCGCCTCCTCTCTGGGGAAGGCCAGTTCGCATTTGTCACATTTGTCCTCCGGCTCGGCCGCGGGCGGGGCTCTGCTGGGCGCGGGGACAGCGGGGACCGGAGCGGCCGGGGCCGGTGATGGAGCACGGGGAACTTCGGGGGCTTCCACGGAGGGGGGGACCTCGGTCGTCTGCCCAGCCTGATCTTTCTTCTCCCCAGCAGGTTCTGGTCTGAGGACTGGAGAAGGTGGTTTTAATACTGGATCTGGTTTTGGCTTCTCTTCTAGGAAAGGAGAAAAAACCCATTATCAACAGCAAGGCAACTCCATGTTCCTGCCTGGTGCCTTGGCTCCCTCGGTTCCCGTTCCTGCATTCTGCCAAGGAGCTCTGAGGAAGCACCAGAGGCCCCTGCACCTCACTGGGAATCTAAATTTGAAAATGCAACCTCTGCCATCCTGAGAAGACAAGGATCTGGAGAGACTCATTGCACTCTTCCAGTGCCTAAAGGGGCCTTATAACGCAAGGAGGGCAACTTTTACATGGACAAAACCTTGCAGGACAACGAGGAACGGGTTAAACTGAAAGAGGAGAGATTTAGATTAGATGTTTGGAAGAAATGTATCAACACAACCCCCCAAATCTTGTGCAGAAAGAAGTCCCTGCCCTTATCCCATGATTAACAGCAGACCAGGTGATCCCATCCCTGCCATGACCATCACACAGCTCCCAAAGCTCTGCTGCAGCTCTGCTGCTCCCCACTCCTTTGCTACAAAAGTATGAACCATTATTGCTTAGGATCTTGCAGGAACACTGGACTCCTTCAGGACAGGGTTACACCAGCAAAAATAATTCTGGAGAAGCCAGAGGCACAAACCTGATCCTCAGATTAGGAAGTCAAAGGCCACAACCAACTGCAAATCATCAAAATTCGGGTAGAATGGAACAGGTTTGGCACTGCTGGATTTCCATTTGGGGTTTATTCGACAGCTCAGCTGAAGGGAAAGGGTTTTTGAAAGAGAACCAAAGGGTTTTTGAAGGAGAACCAAAGGGTTTTTGAAGGAGAACCAAAGGGTTTTTGAAGGAGAACCCATTTGAAACTGCCTGGAGCTTCAAATCCCACCTTTAGGAATAGCTGGAGCAAAGTGAGCTCTGCTTGCAGCCATGAGCAGCCCCAGCAGCATCCAGAGGCCCATGGCCAAAGCAGGAGTTTATCAATCTAATGAGGCAGCCAGGGATGTGGCTTTGGAGGAGGATGACAAGTGAGGAAAGAGATGGGAAAGAGTATCCCAACAGCTGATTTTGATTCTGGAGGCTCCGTGGAAGAAAAAGGACGCAGGAAGTGGTTTGGAAAAAGAAAACACATCACCTCTGACTTCTGGAACATCCTTTGCAGGAACTCCTGGAGCATTCCTGACATTCACAGCTCGCTATAAACTGCCTGGATATTCTCTCCTCGAGTCAAAGGAGAATGCTCAAAAAAAAAAACAACCAAAAAAAACCCCAAGCAAATGCATTTGAAATGTTAAGAAATTAATTCTGAGAGATAAAACCAGCACAAATCCACAGCTGCATGTGAAACCAGAGGTTTAACTCCCTTCCTTCAAACCACACCTTGTCTGGCCAATGTTCTTGTCATGGATACAGGCTGTGTGTGCAAAATCCCAGAGAGAAGTGATTTGAGGAGGGATTTCAGAGAATGAGGAGCAGATTTGGCTAATGAGAATCAAATCTGAACTTGAACCTCCATCCCAGAGAACAAATCTCCAAGTCCTGGCAGAGGAGGCTCATCCCTGCCAACTGTTACAGGGAGTCACGTGAACAGCTCACAGCTGGGGAGGGAAACCAAAAATCAACACAGTTCATCCCAACTGGATCAAATCCCTCTTCCTAAATACGCTGAGATCATTCCTCATCTTATATTTAGAAAGTATTTACAGGAAGTGCTGGCTGTTCCAGGGGAAATATCAAGAGATTTTTTTAAAATTTCCTAATAAATACAATTTTTGCAAAGTTATTTCTTAAAGATTCTTTCACATACCCAGTGGGACAGACCCCCCTGCCTGCTTCACGGAAGAGCCATTGTTGGGCTGCTGGGTGGTCCCAGTGGCACAGACTGGCCAGGGCAGTGCATGAGGAGGAGTTTACTGGATACAGGAATTTGTTCCTGCTCTGTGGTGTTTATCTGACAATAACTGCTGGGCTTGCTGCCATTTTTCCATCTTTTGTCCTGATGCAAACACTCACGAGGTGGCACCAGGACTGACTCAGTGTCAGCACAGGGGCTTTGGAGCTTCCCAAACTCCAGGCTCTGACATTCATCTGTTTTCCACAAACCATGTTGTACATTCTCCATGTCTGACATATTGCAAGATTTGGAAAGAGGTCTAAAAAGAGGATAATACTACTGCAAACATCCCCCTGAACCTCTGCAAGTGGAAAAAAATGTGGGCAGCTCTGATTCCATGCAGTTCTATCCCACTGCAGCTCCTGCACCAGCCTGGCCTGCAGCCACTGGCCTGACCTGGATTCTCCAGCAGAATCCTCCCCTCTGTCAGCCTGGCTGGTATGGACACACCAGGGGCATCTCCAGGAACAGAACCTGCACCTAAATAATGTGATTCTTCAAGGTATTACAGCAGCAATTCCTACCCCTGCTCCACTGAAGTGTCCCTGCCATGGCAGTGGGGTCAGAATGGAAGGACCTTTAAGGTCCCTCCAACCCAAACCATTCTGGGATTCTACAAAATGCCAAAGTCTTGTCTTTAAAAAAATCCTAATCACAGATCTAGAGAATGCAATCCCAAACCCAGCCTTGGGAATGAGTTCCAGACCAAGCCAGCAGGGACTGCAGGTCCTGGCCTGCTGGCAGAGCACACAGCTCTGATCCTGACCCTGAGCCCAGCACAGCAGCCAGATGCTGCCAGATGCTGCTCACTGTTAGAAGCAGCTGCACAAGCAGCCCTGGGTGTGAGAGAATCCCAAGGAAAGCCTGATTCCAAACTTCAACAGCTGCCAGCACAGGAGGGCACAGGAGAGGAAGGGCATGAGGAGATCTGGTCCAAGGATGGACAGGGCAGAGGGGACTTTGGAGAAACAACACCACAGGTTGGAATGAGCACTTCAGCCATGCAGCCCTCTCTGTCACTGCTTGTGGTTTGGAAACAAACATCCCCCAACTTCCAAGTGAAACATTATTTTGATACCATGGCACGGATTTCTGACCAGATGTGCCCCCCAAAAGTCATTAGTTCAGTTTAAATGTTATTAACAGGCTCTGTTAATTACTGACACCAACCCCTACACTGCTCTGCCCCCCCAGCCATGGCTGGGTGTTATTCCAGGGCTTTCCCTGCAGTGCTTACATAAATGTGCTCTTTAGCAATTTTTGGACTGGAACAAATGTTTGACTCTTTCTGGGATGGAACAGAGATAAACACAGGGAAGCTCATCAGTGCTAAACCCCAGTCAAGCCCTGCTTTATGTTTAAACCAGCACTGTCAGAGCTGTGTAACTAAGCAAACACACTTACTTCCAGTTTACTCACAGCAGCCTACAAAGGGATTAAGTTAAAGAGAGAGAGAGAAGAGGGATAAGACCCGTTTGTGGCAATCCACATTTTCATACACAGAGATGAAATGCTGTGATGGAAAGTGCTGGATTTTCAGAGACCACAGTTCAAGGAGCTCCTGGTTGTATGATTTAGTGGTGGGTGGTCCTGTGAGAAGCAGGGGGTTGGATTTGGTGATCCTGACAGGACCCTTGTGGCAGGAGATGTTCTGTGGCTCCACGGCTTTAGAGCTCAGCCCAGCTCTGTCCCAAGGGCAGAGGCACCTCAGCTGCCACCAGTGCCACCAGGTGTGTCAGAGGATGTCCCTGGCAGCAAGAGGGACTAGGGACTGTTGGCAGAGGGGACAGAGGCAGGGAAGAGCAGCTGTGCCAGAGCTGGGCAGCACCAGCCAGGCAGGGGAGCTCAGGCAGCACAGCCTCAGCAGAGCCAAAGGACATCAGAGCCACCCATGCCTTGCTCAGGTGACACTGGGGACACCAAAGGCTTGCACCAATATCTAGACAGAGCCACAGCCTGCCTTTAAGTGGGAGATGGGATCAGCCCAGCCCCAAAAGGTCCTTTTTCCATCTTTTACAACCAATTTATAGCCACTGCAGCAGTTTAGAGGCACAGCACTGGAAGAGGAGACCCCCATGTCCATGCTGTGGCTGTAGGAGCAACCCCAGGGTCACCATCCTTGGCTTCCCAGCAGGGACTGTGCTGGGATCAGGGCATCTGCAGCACAGAAACGTTGGTTTGTCCCCTTTCCTAGGGCTCTGCTCCTCTGGGGCTTGGTTTTCCTCTAGCAAACCTCTCCCAGGGGATATACAACAGCACAAGAGGAATGGCCTCAGATTGTGCCAGGCATGGTTCAGGTTGGATTTTAGGAAAATTCCTTCATGGAAAGGGTGGGCAGGCACTGACCTGGGCAGTGGTGGAGTCACTATCCCTGAAAGTGTTAAAAAAAATATATGGATGTGACACCTGGGGACATGGTTAGAACTGAACATGGCAGTGCTGGGTTGGACTCCAAGATCTGGGAGGGCTTTTCCAACTTTGGTCATTCTGTGACTCTGAAATAAAAATCCCAGCAGTCCATGGTACTCTGGATACTTTTGAATAAAAATCCCAGCATCCCACGATACTCCTGATACCCTGAAATAAAAATCCCAGTATTCCATGATACTCTGGATACTCAGAAATAAAAATCCCAGTATTCCATGATACTCTGGATACCCTGAAACAAAAATCCCAGTATTCCATGATACTCTGGATACCCTGAAATAAAAATCCCAGTATTCCATGATACTCTGGATACTTTTAAATAAAAATCCCAGTATTCCATGATACTCTGGATACTTTTAAATAAAAATCCCAGCACTTCATGATATTGTGGATACTCAGAAATAAAAATCCCAGCACTCCTTGATACTCTGGATATTTTTAAATAAAAATCCCACACCCCATGATACTCTGGATACTCAGAAATAAAAATCCCAGCACCCCATGATACTCTGGATACCCTGAAACAAAAATCCCAGTATTCCATGATACTCTGGATGCCCTGAAATAAAAATCCCAGCACTCCATGATACTCTGGATACTTTTGAATAAAAATCCCAGCATCCCATGATACTCTGGATACCCTGAAATAAAAATCCCAGCGTTCCATGATACTCTGGATACTCTGAAATAAAAATCCCAGTATTCCATGATACTCTGGATACTTTTAAATAAAAATCCCAGCGTTCCATGATACTCTGGATACTCAGAAATAAAAATCCTAGCACTCCATGATACTCTGGATACCCTGAAATAAAAATCCCAGTATTCCATGATACTCTGGATACTCTGAAATAAAAATCCCAGCATCCCATGATACTCTGGATACTCTGAAATAAAAATCCCAGCACCCCATGATACTCTGGATGCCCTGAAATAAAAATCCCAGCACCCCATGACATCCCTGCACGTGCTGCTGCAGCAGAGGCCGGGTGGCTGTGATGCCATGGGTGACACTGGCACAGACAGAGGTGGCAGCTCTGTGTCCCAGCTGCCATCCTGCTGCCACACATCAGGAGCTGCAGCTTCCAGTGGCTGCAGATTCCAGTGTGGGAACAGCCTGGGCCTGCTCTGTTGCCTCCTGGGACAATTTCCTTGAACAGCTTAAAAAAATCTCCCTTCCAATGTATATTATGGGATATCCTGAGCTGGCAGGGACCCATCAGGGTCATGGGGTCCAACTCCTGGCCCTGTGCAGGGACCCCAAGGATCCCATCCTGTGCCTGAGGGCCCTGTCCAAGGAAATGGAATTTTAAGAAACTCTTTCCATCTGTGCCATTTTTACCAAAGTCAGCAAAATCTGCTATGGGCTTTCTGAGGTACTTGGCACACTAATGGGTTTTTTCCTAGTTAGTGTTGCCCATTCCTACAGGACTGGACACACAAGCAGCCCTGGGGAAGCCATATGATCCTCTGGATCCGTGCCACTGCTGTGGCTAATTATCCAAATGATCCAAAGCCTCTCTGGCTAAAGCGTTTCCCTGACAACATGCTGGGTTCTGGAGGATGGCTCTTGGGTGACAGGATGGCACTTTCTTCCTTCTGTGTGCTCTGAAACAACATTTAGGACACAGAAGATTGAAGACAATTATTTTTAACCAGTTCCACATTAGCAAATTCCAATTAATTGCCTTAGCAACACACTTAAAATGTTCCACTGGAGGAAGAGAAGTTCCTCCCCTCCTATTTCTGTTGCCTGCTGGTCTCCCTGCCGAAAATATTCCAACTAAAACAAGAAAGGAGGGGAAAAAATAAATGATTGAAAATACTGAGGGAGGAAATCTCCATGAACTGACCTTGTTTGGAGGCGGGGGCTGCGGTGCTGCCGGAGGGGTGGGAGCTCTCCAGGGCTCCCAACGCCGTGGGAATGGGCTCAGGGACCTGGCTGGGCACCTGCTGGGGGACAGGGACAACACCGTGAGCCTGGGAACATAAAACAGGCAGCAAAGGCAAGGGACAGGTGAGCCAGGGGGGTGGAGAGGAGAAACCAAAGGTGGGGAGAACAAAGAGAAAAAAAATAGAGAAAAGGTACACAGGTCAATTGGATAAATCCAAAAAGCTCATGGGAAAGGCAGCAGGAAAAGGGGAAGGAGATGCTCCCTGTTAAGAGCAGCAAGGAAGGGACAGCACAGCACTGGTGCCAATGTGCTTTGCCCTCCCAACATTCTCCAGGAGCTCCTCCATGCAGGACACACCAAGGCTCCTGCATCCCTCTGTGACCTCAGTTCACCTTTGGGACTTGACTCCTTTCTCCACTGATCCATATTTCAACCCCCTGAGAGATTCAGACCTATTGATTTGCTCCTCTGTGTACTTATCAGAGCTGATGCGTGCAGGATGGGATGAACAGTGGGCAGATGGGTCTGCACACACAGCACTCCTGATCCCAGGAGGAAAATCATCCCAGCCTGGCAGTGCTTGGATGAAAAACATCCCCAGCACCCCCTGCAAGCAGCCTGGGGGTGGGACCTGCAGGGCAGGGGGAGAATAAAACCAGCTGGGCAGAAATCTGAGGGAGAGCAGGAGGAGCAGATTCCCCAAGAACATGGCCTGGGGTTTCTGTATGGAAGAACAAATCCAAAAGGCCTGCAAAGATTGAAGGAAGACTGAAGGAGCCCCAGCCTGTGGCAGACACACATATTTCAATGATCTCCCACCAAACATTCACTTGTGCTTAAGAAAGTTTGCTCAAATCCTTTGTATTTAGTCTCAGAATTTAAGGAAGACCAAGTTCGTGCCCCAGACTCAAAGGTGCTGGAGTGACCACAGACAGGCCAAGGCAGCTGGTCACAAATTCCCCTTAAATACACATTGGGGACCAGGCACAGAAGAAAATGGGGCTAAATTTTCATTTCCTCATCCCAAGTGGAAAACCAGGCAGCTCCCAGCAGCTGTCTGCTCTCAGCCAGGTCCACACCCATGAACTCCTCTGAGCAGCTACAGGAAAAGGACTTTTTAATCACTCTAATTGCAGACAGGCTCTCAGAAATCCACACAAAACTTATTTCCTTATAAAAGGAAATGCTCTGGTAACCTGCTTCTCTTTTTGGGACTCTGTTTTTTCCTCCCATCTCCAGCTTTTTGCCTATTGCATCTGAACAGTGCAGGATAAAGAGGGAATTCTCTCCAAGACACTATTTTTCACCATTTCAGGAAGACCAGGAAAAAGCACATCTGGAAAAATAAGGATGAAGATTTAAGTGGGGGTGAAGGGTTGAAGTTTTCTTTGGGATTGCTCCTCTTTCAGGAATGAGCCTGACAGATTGACTGGAGAATGAATGAAGAACTGCAGAATGAATGAAGAAGCCAAAGAAAACCCAGCTTTACAAATGAGCAGGTTTCAAGAACACTTTCCCCTCACCCTCAGTGATCAGGACTTTTTTCTTTTATAAGAAAATTTATGGATGAAATCAGTGTGGAGAAAGGAAACTGTGATAAGAACCAACCTAAGCAGAGAAGTGAAGAAGAAACCTGTGAGGCCAGAAACTTCTTGGGTCAGGAAATGTATTTCCTTAAGAAATGGGGAAAACATTTCTTTTGTAGGAATGATATTGCAAATGAATAAATGGTCCTTATGCACTGAGGACTGCAAATGAATAAATGGTCCTTTGCAGCTGCAAAATGGAGCATTTAGAGAGTTTTTATGCAAAAACTCCCACTGAAAATTGCTCCCCTGATTTATGATGCTCCAAGGGTTGCTCTGGGTTATTTTACCCCACCACAGCCTGGACACTGAGCAAACACAGTTCTGACAAACTCACTGAGACTTGGAAGAGCTTGGCCAGGAAAATAAGAGCAGTCAGTCTTTCAAAAGTGATCTTCTGTGGAAGCCATGGCTGAGGCAATACCATAATCAGATTCTGGGCCTGGGTTTTCTTTCTCTTCCCAGCAAAAACCAGAGTGAAAACAGCATCTGGATAATGGCTAAATCATATCTCCATGTACCTCCAGCTTCTCTTGCAGGAGCTTTAAAGACTTTACTTGCTCAAAGGCAATTAAAATACACTGCAGAGGCACTGGGAAACTCCACCTAAAGCACTTTTTGGTCAGTGCTGCTGAGTAAAAGGTACAGGAATGGCTCAAACCACGCAGATCATCCTGGCAATGCTCATCTTCTGCACAATTCCAGTGATTTTTTGATGTTAAGCACAGTTCCAACAATTTTTTGATGTTCAACACTTAATTTACTGAGAGAAGAGGGTGCTTTGGGCTTGTGTTAGCTAAGTTTTGGTTTGTTTGAGTCTGTTAATAGAGTAATTAAAATCTAAAGAAAAAATTTGGAAACTATTATTATTATAAAAGGGTTTCTTTTTCAAATGCAGAATTTGGGACAGGGAGTGGTCTCCAGCACTTCCTGAGGATGTTTCTTCCTTTGTGTTTGTGCCATTTAAATAATGAGATAGCAGATTCAGAGAAAGCACTTTTATTGGAATTTGCTGTAATTCTAAAAATCTCATTGGACTGGGAGTCACTTTGATGCTGCCTTGACAAGCCCTGAGGCTGCACATTCATATTTTGAGTGCTGAAATCTCCATGAGCACCTTGGTGAGCAGGGTTTGGGGTGAGCAGGGTTTGGGGTGAGCAGGGTTTGGGATGAGCAGGGTTTGGGGTCAGCAGGGTTTGATCCAGGGGGATCAGCAGGGTTGGGGTGAGCAGGGTTTGGGATGAGCAGGGTTTGATCCAGGGGGGTGAGCAGGGTTTGGGGTCAGCAGGGTTTGATCCAGGGGGATGAGCAGGGTTTGGGATGAGCAGGGTTTGGGGTGAGCAGGGTTTGGGGTCAGCAGGGTTTGGGGTGAGCAGGGTTTGGGGTCAGCAGGGTTTGGGGTCAGCAGGGTTTGGGGTCAGCAGGGTTTGGGGTCAGCAGGGTTTGGGGTCAGCAGGGTTGGGGTGAGCAGGGTTTGGGGTGAGCAGGGTTTGGGGTGAGCAGGGTTTGATCCAGGGGGGTGAGCAGGGTTTGGGGTCAGCAGGGTTTGGGGTGAGCAGGGTTTGATCCAGGGGGGTGAGCAGGGTTTGGGGTGAGCAGGGTTTGGGATGAGCAGGGTTTGGGGTGAGCAGGGTTTGGGGTCAGCAGGGTTTGGGGTCAGCAGGGTTTGGGGTCAGCAGGGTTTGGGGTCAGCAGGGTTTGGGGTCAGCAGGGTTTGGGGTCAGCAGGGTTTGATCCAGGGGGATCAGCAGGGTTGGGGTGAGCAGGGTTTGGGGTGAGCAGGGTTTGGGGTGAGCAGGGTTTGATCCAGGGGGGTGAGCAGGGTTTGGGGTCAGCAGGGTTTGGGGTCAGCAGGGTTTGGGATGAGCAGGGTTTGGGGTGAGCAGGGTGTGATCCAGGGGGGTGAGCAGGGTTTGGGGTGAGCAGGGTTTGGGATGAGCAGGGTTTGGGATGAGCAGGGTTTGGGGTCAGCAGGGTTTGGAACAAACAACAGCAGCTCTGCTCCCCCTGCACTGTCCCAGGAGCTGCCCCAAGTCAGGAGCATCACAAAAGTTATGGCTGAATATTGAGAATTTACTGACTGGAGCCTGTTCAAAACAGTAGCACCCCCACCAGTGCAATTCCTGAGCACAGTTATTAAGGCACTATTTAATTTCACCCAAGATATTAAACGTGCTCCCAAGACTTGATTTAGAGAAGCTGTTGGGACAATAATGTTGAATTTCCTGGCTTAAGTGGGCTTAAATTTTCAGTTATGTTACACTAATGAACTTATTCTGGTGAGCCCAATTTCAGAGCTCTTCTGTGATTACCAAAAGTGGTTCTAAGCACCTAATCAAAAGGAAGGCTGGATATTAAACAATGGAATATTTGCATACCTTGGAGGAGATGATTGGACATCACTGCTGTGCTCTGCATCTAAATTACAGCTGATCAGAATTCAGGCCTAGTAACCTCCCCTTGAAACACATTTATTTCCTTCTGTTTGACTTAATTGTAGTGCCTTAAAATAGCTTGCAGGATGTAAGAATGATCAGGTAAGTGCCTGGATTCACTGCACTGGGCAGGAATACCACGGGAAATCCTGGCTGGCTCCAACTCTTCCCACTTCCAATGGGGAAGGATGGGTAGGAAGAAGAAATGGGGAGATGATCTCACCAAGATTCCCATGTTTGGCATCTCTGATGGGAAGAAGTTTACCTGGTGCTTTGCTGCTCGTCCTGGATGGGGACCAGAGGGGAAAACCAGCGACAAAGCACAAGGTGGTGCCTCCAGAGACACAAGGAGTGGACTCAGCTGGGAAAGCCCTGCTGGTCCCAGGGAGGATCTCCAGGATCTCTGTCACTTCTCCTCAGTGACCCAGTCACATCTGCCTGCAGTCCCCAGCTCCCACTGCAGCACAAGCAGTGCTCCCAGACAGGGCTGTGCTCCTGCACAGGACTTTCAGCACAAAATCTACTCCCACACAGAGAGGAAAGGAAGGTTTGAGCTCAGGAAAAGCTGTTTCACCTTAAAAGCTGCCAAAAGCTGGTAACATCGACCAGGGAAGAAGGTGGAAGAAGAAGAAATCACATCCCAGCACCAGCTCAGCTGCACAGCCCAGCCTTCAGCTGGAGAACCTTCCTGACCTCTAACCAGGGACTCAAAGGGGTCAGACTCAAAGGTGCAGGACAAGAAGGGATTTAAGACCTACAGAAAATGCTCGTGAAGAGAAGAGCCTGAAGTGGGAAAAGCACAAAGCACAAAGCCAAGGTCCTGGGAGTGAGTGAGGAGATGCAGCCTTCTTGACTCAGTGATCAGAATGAGCAGGTCCCAGCTGCAAGGTGGGATTTAGAAACCTGCTCCCCACCTCCCACTCCCCCTCCTCCTGCCTTCAGGAAGGTATGGCTTGTTCAGGGAAGCTTTTGGCCCTAAAATCTGGTCATTCCACTAGGTGACCTCAGTACTGTTGTGATGTGTCAGGGGTCAGATCCTACCTGGAGGGAACAAAGGAGGAAGGAGAGGGGCAGTTCAGATGGTTGGGTTCAGTATTTTTATATTTATAATTTTTATAATTATATTTATTATTATTAATAAGAATGAGTTAAAATTTTATAATTATAAAAATATTTATAATTTTTCTCTCATTAGCAAAATGCATTGTTAAGTTTGAACACCCAGAGAACAAATGTGTGCTAACTTATTACAGTTCTGTGAGAAAATTCCTGAGCTCCACATCTTCTGGTGACTCTAAAACAACTGCACACAGGCAGAAAGAAAAGTGATGCAACTGAAGGTCTGTAATCAATCAGCCTTGTGACATGGGCTTTCCCAGGTGCATAAAGACACCTCCTTTCCCACAGATATTTTGGCTCCTCCTTGAACACTGAAAATCTACTGCTGATCGAAAACCAGGGAGGGGAAAGAACAGCAGCACTGGGGCTCCAATGATCAAACTTGGGCAAGCATCATGGCTGGAGAATATTGATTCTGTGAATCAATGAATCATTTGGGAGCATGCAGGTCTCTGGGATGGTCCAGGTGTGGCTGGAGGTGGGAGGGAGAGGCCCCAGGGGAGGAGGAGCACAGCCCTTCCTTACCTGAGGTGGAGTCGGGGTGGAGGTGGGTCTGACGATGGGCGGGGTGGGGTTCCTGCTGCCCCCTCCAGACATGATTTCCTCTGTTATGTCCTTGCCTCCCTGGTTTGGATCCCGGATTCGGATCTACAGGATTGAGAGAATTGCAATAAGAGCAAAGGAATCATTCCCACAATGTTCCTGTACCTGCTGTCCTGGTGGGGAGCAGCACAAGCTCCCAGCACAGGCAGCAGGAGATGCTCTGGGATGAGCTGGGGCTCAGCAGCAGCACTGGGATGTGCCTTGTTTCCATGGCTTGGAATGCATGGCATGTCATCCCTTCATCAACACCTAATTTAATCAAAACCTAATTGAATCATCAACCACACCAAGTTCAGTCTAAATATGTGCACCCTGTAATGCAAAATACAGGCTCTGCTGCTGGAATGTGAGTTTCCTGCAACTGAGAAAAAGTGGGGGACAGTTTGGGTACAAGCTCAGCTTGCCCAGTAGTGGAAAGGGCAAGAATGGAGAAAAGGTTTTGTTTTTTACCCCGACAGGAAACTCCCTGACCTTGCCAGCCCACTTCTAGGAAAGGGGGAAAGCAAATCAGTCCCAGGTTCCCCCAAAACAGAGGGAATCAAACAAAAATACTGAGTGAAGAAAAGGGAAACTGAAAGAACAAACTCAAAGTCCTTAGAACTCTGCAGCATTTAGGAAAGAAATGGGATTTTTGAGTCTCTTCACAGCTCCAAAATGGGAAGAAAAAAATATTTTCCAAAAGAAACCACTCCAGAACACTCAGTGAATCCTCAACTGACACTTGAGCCAATCCATTCCCTGAGCAGGGGGCAGAGCCAGCGTGTCTGGGATAATGTGAAACAGCTTTTCATCTCCAGCAGAATCTGATAACCCTGAAGACAGAATTCTGTCTATCTGCCCACCTTCTCCAAAGCTCTTGGCTGAACTTGAGATCAATTCCATGCAGAAATCCAAGCAAACCAAGAGACACCATCACCCTTCCCAGGGCAGGGGCTCTGCTGGAAACCAGCCTGTAATGAATGGCCCCATGGCAGGGGCTGGGAATGGTCCTGCAGCTCCTTCCAAGCCAGCCCTTCTGGGATGCTGGGCTGTAAAACTGGAACTGCAGAAGGGCTTTGTGACTTAAACTCAGTTTGGCTTCACTCTGTTTGTGAACACACACACACACACTGTACTCAGGGTGTTGAGTCTGGGCTTCTCTTATTTTTGATAAAATAAGGATAAATTAATTATTTTAGCAAAAAATATTTTTTTTGCTAAAATATTTCATTAACTACAGCAACAAGGACCTGAGAGTTGGCCCTCTCCTCCTCCTGACACAGAGTCAATGGCATTAAAAACAAGATTTCCCTGCCTGCAAAGGAAATTTGTAGTACTCAAATACTCAGCTCATGGTGGATGTGGGCATGTGCACAATAATACATTTAATTTTTTTCATTTCTCCAACAGTTGCAACACCAATTACCAAACTGAAACAGCACATTCAGAGAGAAGCATCTTGGGCATTTAAAATCCCTTTTCTGCCTCGAAGAACTCAGCTTGGCTGGCATGGAAGTGCCTTAATCCCAGCTGAGCGTGTCTGATCAGCTCTGCATTTTAATGGCATCAGGGATCTGGGCATGTCGTGTTTGGGATGCTGAAAAGAGACTCCTGGGGCCTGAAGAGGTGACAAAAAAGCTGCTGAGAGCAGCCACCAAAAAGGCCTTTCCTGCAGGCACAGCTCACACATTGTTCAGTTCTTCCGGTCTCCCAAATCAAGTGTCACCCCAGATCACCCTCAAAACTCCAAAGATGCAAATATTCTGCATTTTGAGACATGTCTAAGTCCTTTTATTCTTTTCTACCCCCAGGAAACTGTTCTTTTAATGTTTCCAAAACACTCTCACACAAACACTGCTGTAATTTCCTCTTCAGTCCTTTACAAACGATTCATTCACAAGTTCAAGCCCACATCATCTTTTCCTGGTTAAACCTCACATTTACCCCACACACCTCCACTGTTCCCCACATCCACCTGTAGATGGGTTGAAATTCCCTTCATCTGCCTCTCTCAGATTCCCCCCAGTGAACTAGAAAGAGAGGGAATGTACTCTCCAAACCCATATCCACTTTGATAATGTGGTCAGGTTCTTTCAAGCCTGCAAATACATCCACAACCTCCTGGTTTTCCACCTTTTTCAATGCATAATATTCAATAATTTCTGATTTGTCACTTTGAACCAATTCCCAACATTCTCCCAAACTGCTGAGTTCACTCATTCCCACCTGGCTTTTTGGGAGCACTCTGAGCAGCAGCACAGGTGAGGATTCCAGGCTTGGGCCGACCATGCTGCTTTTGTTCATGTTTATTGAAAACCGGCAAAATTATTTTCCTTTTCGACTGGCTGAGATGTCACAAACTCAGAGTGGACAGTGCCCATAGAAAAATAGAAAACAGCACTGTGCAATGTTTAATTACACTTCATCTCTTTGGGAATCACAAAATAACTGGTTTGGGGTGGGAGGGGACCTTGAAGCTCATCTTAGAGCATGGGCAGGGACACCTCCCACTGTCCCAGGCTGCTCCCAGCCCTGTCCAGCCTGGCCTTGGACACCTCCAGGGATCCAGGGCAGCCAAGGCTGCTCTGGGCTCCTGTGCCAGGGCCTCCAGTGAAGGTAAAGCTCAGGTTTAATCTGAAGAACATTATTCATGTCCTTGCAGCTCCCCCCAGCACAGAGTGCCCCACTCACCGTTTTCTTCTCTCTCTTGGCAGGCGGCGGCTGCTGCTGCTGCGTAGGCACAATGATGGGTGCAGACTGGTACACGGGCTGGCTGGGGTAGAAGGGTGTTCCTGGGGCAGCAGTGACACAAACAGAGGGACAAGGTCAGCTCAGGACACACAACCAATGCCAGAGGTGCAGCATCCCTCTGAGAGGGCTGGGTTTGCTCAGCTCCGCTGCCACTCAGCAGAAGCTGATGCTCCATCAAGACAAGAGATTCAGGCACCATTTCTTGTTTGATTTCCATGACCCTAAATTGGCCATGTACATCATCCATGTCTGAGAGGCTGTGGACACCACAGAGGCACTGCAAGAGCATCCCTGGGCTCCTCTGCCTGACAAACAGGAAGATTTTCTGCTGGATTTGCTGCTGGTTTATCAGGGGTTTTCTGCCTTTGTAGAGAAATTCAGTCTAACCAATACAAACAATCTGTGAGGTCAACTGCAACCTATTTGGAAGCACAACCAGAAAATTTAATTATGAGCAATGTTCCTGTCATGCTGCAACACACAAAAAGCAGGACCATGGTGATGAGTGCAGAATTACACCACAGTGCTGGTCACATTCCTAGCAGCCAGTGTGGCTCATTAGGGTTTTCTCAGTGGAATGAGAGTGGCTCAATGAATCACCAAGTGCTTTAAGACCACACCAGAGATGAGGGTGGTAGAGCAGAGCTGCCTCCTGCCCATGGATCAGGTGTCAGGGGAATGTGTAAGGTGCTGCTGGGTGTTCTCCCTTCTAGCATGGATTCTGGATGAACTGAGAGCTTGCACTTGCCTCTGGCCCAATCTGATCTATTCTTCAGCTGAACTAACCTTTTAACTGGGTATGAAAATCTGGATTGTGCCTGTAACCCAACCAGGAGGTCGCTGGATCTCAGGCAAAGGGTGAAATCCAAGAGAGCAAATTAAACCAGCCCAGCACAGCCTGATTTGCAACTCCAAGGATGCATTCCTCCTGCTGAGAGCTGTAAATCCCAGCTCAGAGGGCTTTCCTCTGCATCCTCAGAGAGGGAACTCCTCCTGTGCAAGCAGGGAGCACTGCATGGCATCAAGGAGCTCAAAGCCACGCTCCTGGCTGGGCTGAATTACTCAGGAGATGTCTCAGTTTGAATGCCAGGGCCAGCAAAGCCACTTCAGATCTGGCCTCAAAGTCTCTATCTGCATCTCTGCAGGCTGGGAATCAAAAATTATTGCCCAGAGCAGCTGTGGCTGCCCATGGATCCCTGGAAATGTCCAAGGCCAAACTGGGCAGGGCTGGGAGCAGCCTGGGACAGTGGAAGCTGTCCCTGCCCATGGCAGGGGGTGGGACTGGATGGGCTTTAAGGTCCTTCCAAGCCAAACCATCCTGGGATTTGGTGATTCTATGAACCCTGCTGATGAGCAGGTGTCCAAGCAGAGCCTGGCTAAGGTGAGGGAACAGGAGGAGCCTGGGATCCTGCAAGGTGTGAATTCCCTTCACTGGCAGTCTCCTAGAAACCAGATATAACCACATCACCTGCAGTGGGATCCCTGCTGGAGAGGCAGCTCCAGCAGAACTCAGGGAATGACTCTCCCTTTATGAAAAGTATTTTTAAAACCCAAATCCTGAAGAAAGTAACTTCTGGAAAGAAACAGCTTCTGTGACAAGCCAAGTGCATTTGCCAGTGCCACACTCTCTGCTCTGCTCCCTGCCTTTGATCCCTTCCAGTTCTTCAGCACCCAACTTTTAGTCTCTCTCCTACCCACTGATCACTTCAAGGTCTTTCCCAGTGTTGTACAGAAACTCCCTGACATCAGAGAATGATAAACTGCAAAACTGAGTTATAAAACTGCACTGTCCATCTTCACGAGTTTTTTCTTCCACTGTATTTTCCCATATCACTTTCTTTAGGTCTTGCCCAGCTGCAATGATTTGGATATCCAGCAGCCACACTGGCCACAAGCCCTGTGCTTGATGGAAAAGGCACTGCCAGCAGCACTGAACATGCCTGAAAAGCAGATTTAGCTGCTCCCCAAACCTGGCAGCACCTGGAGAGAGCTGAGCATTCCCAGTCCCTATATACAGCAAGGGAGTGACAGGAGGGAAAGGTGTGGGTAAGTACAGGCAAATCCCTGGTGAAACCTTCCCTGCCTGGAGAACTCTGCAGGACAGAGAGCTCTGGCTTCACCCACTGATGCTCCACAGCTGCAGCAACCTAAAACTGGGACTGAAAGATTCCAAGATTTTCTGCAAAAAAACCAGGTGCTTCCAGGAGAGGAAAGGAGCTGGAAATGAACCTTGTCCTAATTACAGAAGTGAAGACAGATAAATGGCACCAAGCAAGCAGGAGGTAAAAAACAGACCTGTAGCATTACAAGAAATGAGGAATACTGGGCAATTTCCTCATCTAGTGGATCAGATTTGAAGCATCATTACAATTTTTCTTCTATTTTCTCCAGGATCAACCACCAGGAAGTAGATGCCCTGTAATTACCCTCTCTCCTATTCTGAAATTGCATTACCAGGTTCAAGGGCTTTATAACAACCTTTCAATAATTCCTATGCATTCCACACAGACCAGATAAATAAGAGAAGGAAAAGAGGAAAAATAAGAGACCTTTCTGAATGATGCACAGGGAAGCTACTGGGTTTTTCTCTCCTTCCAAAGGGATCTCTGTGTGTGAAGAGCAAACTGCAATTCTGCCAAGGGAGCAGGGCTGTTACTGGTCAGCCTGGAAGGGAATCAGTCACCCCAAGGCTCCAAAACTCCAACAGAGAATTCCCATAGGAGCCTGAGAATATCTCTGCAGGGAGCAGTGAGTGACCAAACGCATGAAAAGGCCAAATTTTGGCCTCTGCAGGAGTTACAGACTGGACTAAATTATCTTGGCAGCATCAATCCAGGGAAAAAGCCACATGGCTTGTTCTTATCCGCCAGCACACACCAAACAAGAAACACTGGGCTAAGAAATGTTAACTGCTGTTAACTGGCAATGCCAGGCATGGCACAGGGAAAACCAGGGCTGCCAAATGTACCCACAATACCTGAACAAGTAATAATGATTGAGCAGGGAACAACAACCAGCCCCACTGCTGGTCACAGGTGATCCTGGGCAGCTGCAGCCTTTCCTGACACACTCACACAAACAACACTCTGGGATTTTTCAGGAGTGAATAATCAGGGCTGTGACACCACCAAATTTAGCAGCTATTTCAAGTTCAAACAAATGCTAATCCAGCTTGTTATTATAAATCTTCAGCTTGACAACAGAAAAACACAGCAAGGACAGACTGTAAGCAGTCTCCAAGCAGAACTCACCGTAGGCATTGGGGAATTCTCCAGGACCTGGGCCTGGGTAGAAGGGTCCTGGTCCTGGTGGCTGCACAGGATATTGCTGCGGTGGCCCGACGTACGGGGGGCCACTGTGACGATACTGGGGGGACAAAACAGCCATCAACCACTGCACAAGGCCTGGGGCAAGCTGTAACTGAGCCCCTCTGAGCAACAGGCATCTGATCCTCACTCTGCTTAATGACAGTTTTGGGCAGCACAGAATTATGCATTGCTAAGGTTGGAGAAGATCTTTAAGATCACTGAGTCCAACCATCAACCAGCAGCACCAAGGTCACCACTGACCATGTCCCCAGGTGCCACATCCACACCTGGACACTTCCAGGGATGGGGACTCCCCCACTGCCCTGGGGATCCTCTGCCAGTGCCTGGCCACCCTTTCCATGAAGGAGTTTTCCCTAATATCCACCCAAACCTCTCCAAATGTTAGTGCCAAAATAAGGTAAAGCCAAGGCAGGGAGGACACAGGAGCTGAGGCAGAACAGAGCCCCTGCCCTGATTGCCACACTGTGTTATGAGGCCCAAGGTTCTGGAGTGCCTGTGGATCTATTGAGTCAAATTAGGTATTTTTAAAACACTAAATATTTAGTCCAATATTTAGTCCAATATTTAGTCCAATATTTAAATGTCCAAGACGTTGGTTTCCTACTGTGTTTGAGGGAGGCCTGAAAGAGGTGATTGGTTCCTAGTGCCTCCATGCACAGAAGAACAAATACTTCATACGGAAAAGGACAGAGGCTGAACCACAGAATCCTGCAATCATTTAGGCTGGAAAAGCCCCCTACAATCACCAAGTCCAACTGTTCCCCCAGCACTGCCAAGCCCACCCCTGAACCCTGTCCCCACATGCCACATCCACACGTTTCTTCAACACTTCCAGGGATGCTGGCTCCACCACTGACTGCCCTGGGGAGCCTCTGCAATGCCCCATCATGAAGGAACTTTTCTCAATACCTAATCTAGACCTGCCCTGGCACATGATATTCAACTACCAGCCTGATTTCACAGCCACATCCCCACACCCTCCTGGCGGCTCCTGAGACAACCCCCATGCATCAAACACTGCTCTGCAGCTCCTCAGGTGCCTGGAGGCTGGATTTACCTGTGGGATACAGTACTGGGGGCCCTGAGGCATGGGGTAGGGCATTGGCAGGTGGTTCACCATCATGATGTGCTGGTTGGTTTGGTACACGGCAGTCGGGGTCTGCGCTCCGGGACGGATGGAGGGGCTGCTGTTCTGGATGGTGGCTCTTGGAGGCTGGATCTGAGGCCTCTGAAAAAACTACAAGAGGGAAGGGAGAGAGGAGAGAAAACAAAGAACTGGTCAGACTCCCTGGGAAAGAATTGGAGATATGCTTACAATATTAGAGTGATGGTGTTAGTTTCCAGGGGTTGCCACGCTTGCAGAAAACTGCAGGACAGTCCTTGTTTCTCTGTGAACAGCAGGGTCCTCTATGGCTTTCTATTTTACAAGGTAGAAACAGACAAGAAACTTTACAAACTAAGAATTATTAGTTTGTATCTCCTGAATTTTACAGCTGAACCTTCAGAGCCAACTTTAGAAAAATGAGATTGTCTAATTTCCTTTTTATAAGGTGGGCTGGCTGCTAAAATCCCCACCCTTATAAATACCCCAGGGAAATAAAACATCAAGGCAACTGTTCCAATTTATCTCCAGAAGAGCTAAAACTCCAGAATTTCACAGAGGTCAGAGGCACCTCATGCCTCTCCTTACATCCAGGTCACCTGTCCTGCCCTGTTTTCCAAAGGGTGGCAACCAGGCTGGTCCCAAAGCCTTGCACCACGCTGGCATAAGGTGCTGCCCTGGCAGATGGGCCAGGCCCAGGCAGCCAAGCAAGCCCTGGCAGAGACCCATGCCCACCTTCCTGTGCTGGGAGCAGCCCTGGGATGGGCACAGGCCTGGCTCTGCACCCTGGGATGGGCATTGGGCTGGCTCTGACTCTGCCTCCCAGAATGGGCACAGGGCTGGCTCTGGATCTGAACCCAGGATGGATATGGGGCTGGCTGTGCCCTCTGGGATGGGCACGGGGCTGCAGGCCCTGGCTCTGCCCCCAGGATGGGCACGGGGCTGCAGGCCCTGGCTCTGCCCCCAGGATGGGCACGGGGCTGGCTCTGCACTCTGGGATGGGCACGGGGCTGGCTCTGTCCCCAGGATGGGCACTGGGCTGGCTCTGCACCCTGGGATGGGCACGGGGCTGGCTCTGTCCCCAGGATGGGCACTGGGCTGGCTCTGCACCCTGGGATGGGCATGGGGCTGCAGGCCCTGGCTCTGCCCCCAGGATGGGCACTGGGCTGCAGGCCCTGGGATGGGCACTGGGCTGGCTCTGTCCCCAGGATGGGCACGGGGCTGGCTCTGCCCCAGGATGGGCACGGGGCTGAAGGCTGGCTCTGTCCCCAGGATGGGCACGGGGCTGCAGGCCCTGGCTCTGTCCCCAGGATGGGCACGGGGCTGCAGGCCCTGGCTCTGTCCCCAGGATGGGCACGGGGCTGAAGGCTGGCTCTGTCCCCCCCAGCACGGGGCTGCAGGCCCTGGCTCTGAGCTCACAGCTCAGGAGGTGAGGGAGGCACCACACGCTGAGGCATTCACTGACAGAGGAGTGACCAGGTGAGAGACACCGATGCCATGCAGAACCAGGAGTTGGAGTTACCTGTATAGGTCTGAATCCTCCCTTCAATAACGAAGCAAGAAAGCAGCAGGAAACAGAAAGAAAGCCAATGGAACAGCTTACAGATCAACAGGAAGGAATAGGATACAACATGCACCCTAAATGAACACAGTTGCAGTCAGCTTCTGCCCTGCTCTGACTCATCCCTTCCAGAAACAGCCAGGAAAAGACCCTGAGTGGCACCATGGACTCTGCTGCCAGAATCCCACAGGGTCAGAACTCTCCTAGGAAAGTTTCATATCCAAGTATAAAAGTTTAAAAAAAACCAAACAAAAAACTCAATCAAACCATGATTTACTGCATGAAATGTGACACTACAGAAAGACTTTGTCTTTACTCTGTTCCTAAAACATCAAATATTTCTCCTTCTGGTCTCTTTCAGTGGTACAGAGAGAGCAGATAAAGCAGAAACCCTGGCTCCAATAATGGATTTCTTTCCTTTTCTGCACCAAGACTGGGAGGGGAAGAAATGCCACATATTTAACTGTTCAGTAAAAAGTAATTATAATAATTAGGCCACCACACATCACACTGAATCCTGCTGGCTGCTGTGCAGTGATGTGCTACAGGGAGTAACTGTGCCAGGAGGAGTGAGAAAAGAAGAGAGGGGAAGGAAGGGATGAGCTGGGATTGTCCACCCCAGGTTTGGGAAGGAAGTTGTGATGTCTCTGTCCTCAACATGACAATGAGCTTAAAATGCCCATTCTGGAGCTGCTGAGGAGTTCATGACACCTGAGCTGCTCCCCACAGCAAACCATCTGTCCAGGGAAGCCCTGGATGACTCTTTCAGATAACCAGACATTGTTAAGGTGAGCACAATTATTTATGTCCAGCCCTGTCAACCTGCATGAAGAGCTGTCCCCAGCTGGAAGTGTGACCTGAACCAGGAGAACAGAACTGTTTGGGGAGAAAAGTTTGGAAGTGAGGGTGGAGAAAGCAAATGAGAAGAACAAGAGCCCAGCGTGGTCCTGCTCTGATAAAACCTGTGTGTGGCTGGGAGATGTGGGGCAGATGCAGGAGTGTGGCATGAACCAGGTACAGGTGCTGAATTTATGGTGAGAATCACCAGAGTTTGTGGTTTTTCGATATCCAAAGACACCAAAAAGTGTAAATTCTTTCTTTTTTCACTATAATTCACTGAGTAATGGTCATTTTTAAGCTGTAAGCATGTTGCAGCATATGTCTCACTGAGGGAGGGTTGGAAAAATTTAATAAGCCCCACACAGGTGTGTGTTTATGCAGAGTGAAAAGGGCTGGAGGCAGAAGTGAGACCTCGCTCTATCAACAGCACCTCCATCCACAGGGCAGAGCAGGAAAAGCCCCAGTGCCAGGGATGGGGAGACCCCACCCATGGAATCTGCTCCTCAGGTCCTGCTGCAGCTCCAGAACCTGCTGGGAGCACCAGGGAACGCTCCCAGCACTGGGAGCCCCTTGGGCAAGGCCAGCTGCTCCTCCAGAGCCTCCAGCTGGGCCCTGGAGGCTCCCAAGGCTCCTGGAGGCTCCCAAGGCTCCCATGCTGGGACACAGCCCGGGGCTCTTCCTCTGCAAACCCCCTCCCTACCCCTCTGCCCTTCCTTGCCATCTTCCCTTTAGTCACTGCTCACACACCCCAACCCTGCCAAATCCTTTTATTTACCATCATCTTCTTCATTTTCTTCCCCAATCACTCCGTGCCCAGAGTTATAAAATCAATGATCAATGTGCCACCAAGGAAAAGCAGAGATCCAGTGTCACAGGCATCTTTTATGATAAATCTTTTCCTTAGGATTTTTTCTCCTGAGAGCTGAGAGGCCTCAGGGACAAAATGTAACCAATGGTTATCTGCTGCTGTGGAATGCAACAGGTGCATCTGGGATTGGGCTCATGTGGTTGTTTCTAATTAATGGCCAATCACAGTCAGCTGGCTCAGACTCTCTGTCCCAGACAGAAGCCTTTGTTATTCATTCCTTCTTTTTCTATTCTTAGCCAGCCTTCTGATGAAATCCTTTCTTCTATTCTTTTAGTATAGTTTTAATATAATATATATAATGAAGTAATAAATCAATCCTTCTGAAACATGGAGTCAGATCCTGGTCTCTGCCCTCATCCTCAGACCCTGTGAACACGGTCACACCCCAGGAGAGCCCCAGCCCCCTCCATCACCCAGCACTGCTTTTCATGGGTTTGCCCTGAGCTCTGTATTTCCAGGCCATGGCTCCCAGTGCCAGGAGTGCTCCCTTGGACCCCAAAGCTGCACCAAAATAGAAATTTGGCGTAAGAGCCTGAAAACAAACCTGTGCTAAGCTCAGCCTGGCAAACATGGGCATTCATCTATTTTTTTTCCCAGGAGCCTGGGGGGAGGTTTGGAGAATGGAAGCAAAAGGAAAGTTCAAGTTGTCACCCAAGCTCTGCACTTCACTCAAGCTTCTCGTGGCCCTGTTATTAATTTTTAGTCTTTCTGGTGCCACCAGGCCCCAGCCTTTGGTGGGATAACCTGAGCCTGGCCTGGGGCAGGGAGGAGGAGGTGCCTGCACGGGCAATGCAGCAGGAACTGAGGAGCTGCAGCCCTGAGATGTGAAGATCAGAGAATTGTGGAATTGTTTAGGTTGGAAAAACCCTCTAAGATCATCGAGTCCATCCCTAACCCACGTCCCCAGGTGCCACATGCACACCTTGTCTGAACACTTCCAGTGATGCTGACTCCACCTCTTCCAGTGCCTGAGCACCCTGTCCATGAAGAGATTTTCCCAATATCCCAAAACCTCCCTTGGTGCAGCTGGAGGCCATTTCCTCTTGTGCTGTCCCTCCTCCAGGAGCAGGAGCTGCAGCTCAAACCCCCAGGTAGCTCTTTGGGCTGGCTCAAGGCTTGTTTCCTTCCCCTCTGACTCCCCCTGTTTTACTATTTACTAAATCATAAAATGAAGGGAAAAAGCCCTTTTTGGTATTTAGATGTGGCAGCTCCTTCACACACTCATGGATGCAGACAGAGAAGTGACTGCAGCAGTTTCCCATCACTTTCTGACTTGAAATGCCCCAAAAAAGCTACAAAATGGTCAGCTGGGTCAGTTCAGGGAGTGAACTCCCAACCTCCCCAAGTCCCAAAGCTTTTCCACAGCAGCATCCAGCCAAGCCCATTCTCCTGTACCAGTAACATCCAGAGGAACTCAAGCAACCCCAAGGTAAAACTGGAATAAACTCCACCAGCAACCTCAAGTGAGAGGCTGAGCCACGAGCAGCAAACCCATCTCAAACACAGTTCAAGTCAAAAGGAAATAACCACATTTCAATTTGTATTTCTGATTTCTGTTTTTAATCACACCAGCCTCTTCTGAGCACTCATTTCTAAAATAAACCCCACACTCCCCAAGTCACTTCATAAGTGAAGGGGTTTTAGGCAGATTCAAATGTACCAAAAATTTGCATTTTGGAGCTCAGGTTAGAAGAAAACTGCTGTTCTCAACTGTGCTTTGTGAGGATCAGAAGCAACAAAGTGACTCCACAGCCTCACTCAGAAAGAAAAAACAGAAAGTCTGTGCAGGAAGTGGGAAATGGAGCAGCAATTCCAGCAGGGAATAGCTCCATGAGCCACAGCATTTGGGGAAAAACACAAGCTGAGAGTGTATTCCAAAATACTGCCCAAAACACTTTGCAGGGGCTGTTTTCTCTCTCCTGTGAAGTGAGGTTTTCCTGCAGATTCTCAGTGTGTGATCTCAGAATCAGGGATTACTGATGCACACTTAACTTCCAGTCACAACTGCTGCAATTATTTCATTTCCCTTCAGCCACTATTGGTAACACCCAAATCTTTGCTGTTTTCTCTCTCACAGTGGGGTCACATTTCCCTCAGCATTAACTGGCTCCACCAGCTCCCACTGTAACTGTCCAACTGCAGGGCAGGCATTTCCACCCAGGACAAAACCCTGCTCATAAAGCTGTCATTCAACTTCAGGTGCTTAAATCATGCTCATTTGAGGACCTTAAAGCTCTAATAATTACAGGCAGTAACACTGAAGAACAATCCATTATTTGCCTGAAGGAGACCCAGAATCAATACAAGGCACATGTTAATAAAAGCTGGGATGGACACAGGGAATTGCAAACCCCACAGTGCTGCTGATGCCTTCAAAGGGAAGGTGGAGTTGCTGCAGTAAATATTAGCCCTGCTGAGGCCAATTTACTTATTTAGCATTTTCTAGCTGATGAATCTCAGTCTCAAAGCTCTCAGCTTGTGTTACACAGTTTAACCAAGTTTACAAACTCTCCTGTGAGGATAATTATTTCTGTTGGTCTCGAGCACCCTGTGAGTGCTGGGTTCAGATGAAATTGCTCCCACAGCTGTGACCTCCTGCACGTGGCAGGGGCCAAAATCCCTGTCTGCACCCCCAATCCACACCGTGGGTGTTTTGGGTTAAAGGAAACAAACAGCTGATCCACAGCCCAGGTGTCTCTGTGCCTGTCCTGCTACAGCACATGACAGATGTAACTGGAATAAATCCTGGAATATTTTCCTAATGGTGACAGCTTCTCACAGATCATTATAAGCAGATTCAAATGTACGAGAGACAAAAATCTAACTGTGATAAAATCAGGAAAACACTCAGAATTTACAAGCACAGTAAGGGCAGGGCCATAACTGGGTGCAAAGGAAAGTTTTGGATCCCATTCTGACAGAGTGGTGGCCAAGTCCCACCAGTAAAACTCCAGTTGTGGGAGTATTTCCTCCAAAGCTGTGCTGCCTCAAGACTCATGGGCCAAACCCTGCTTAAAGAAAGCTCAGTAAATTTTAGGAGAACATGAAATGGCTCCCAGTGAATACATCCCTTAGGAATGAAGGGACTAAGGAGCTGCAGAGCAGGAATGCACTCTCTGCATTGGGCAGTGCAAACACTGACCTGAAGTTAAGGTCAACAGCAAAAGCATCTGAACAAGACCCTGATGCCCCATCGCTGCCCAGGCTGCCCCTGCAAACATTCCTCTGTCCCTGCCTGTCCAGCCACACTCAGAATTCACTGTCCCAAAGGTCCCATGGCACCTCTGCCCATGAGCCAACAGCTGCACCTGGCCCATTCCATTCCTTACACTCCTCTTCCTGCCCTGCTCTGCAAGGCTCCAGCTCCCCTGCTGCCCCCTGAGCTGGAAGGAACAAGGATCGTGGGGATTTGGGGGCTGTGCCCACCTAACACTTACCTGCTCTCCCCACACTGCTCATCCCAGTGTTCAACTGCTCAGGAAATGACTGAAGTGAGGACAAAATAATTCCCTGCAACAAACCTTCCATGCCTCAAGCCCCTGTCCTGACACCACAGGATTACTGAGATTTTTTTTCTATTATCTTCTGGAAACAACCTGCCTCTTGCAAGCCAAAAGAGCTCTGGGAGAGCTTCCCTGCCTCTCCTCCTCTTTCCCACCAGCAATGCCACCTCTGCTCCCTCAAAACCTACAAAAGCATCAAAATCAGTTCCCAAGGATAAGTGTTTTGGGAAAGAGGAGTGTAGGAGCTGAAGAAAAGACAATTCCAGACACCCTGACTAGGACAGACAGGCCTGTGCATCTGTCCTGGCACTGGAGAAGTCCCAGCTCTGCCACCCCTGAGTTCCATAAGCCACAGCTATTCCTAGATCTCCTTCTTAATAATGAAGTGGGTCCTCACAAAGTCCAAGTGGTGCAACAGGAACACTCAAAGCTTCCTACAGGTCTGGCTTTTGTGGGCTAAGTGAAAAGGACACCAAGCAATTCAATGGTGACAGATAACCAGGTGCATCACACAACAAAGGCAGGGAAGTTGTTTGGTTTGCTCCAAGGTGACATCTTAGGAAACTGAAACCACTGACTCTTTTGGGGAATACTCAGAACACGTTTTTAGTGATGTGAGAAGGCAAGGGAAGCCCACACATCCCTGGCAATGATTCCCAGAGGTTCTCCTGCCCTGGGGTGTGGGTGGTTAATGGCAGCGGTGACCCGGGGGAGGTCAGTGTCACTCAGGGTGCAGGTAGCTGTTAGCAGGGTTATGCACGTGCCAGGAGCTACTGCAGGGCTGCTTCCTGCACTGAGTTAGTGGGTGAGTCACCTCCACCCCCCCCCCAGGCAATTAGTGCAGGGTGATAACGAAGGGGCAGGTACTGTACCTGGTGATGGGCAGGTCGAGGCCCCGCTGCAAACTGAGGAAAGGCGGGAGAAACAAACACAAAAGGAAAGGCACAAAGAGTCAGAAACACCACAACGAACCAAAATGTCACACTCTATGCAAAATAAACCCACAGAAAATAAAATAACAACGACACGGTCGAAAGCTTTGCTGCAGGACAGCGACACACAGGGGCTGAGGTGTCACGATGGACATTGCTACGGGCACTGTGCTGGGAGCTGGACAAACGGCCAAAGCTGCCCCTAAAGGCACTCAGGGATGCAGGCAACCCTTATCCTGCCTGGGAGGAACACATCAAACCAAAAACCAACTGCAAACGAGCAGCAGTGGAGATTCTGAACTGTTGGAACTGGAGGTCAATGGTCAGAGCAGCTGGGCTGGAGCTGCTCCGGGGCTTTGGGGGAGCAGAGGATGGAGCCCCATGGCTGGGAAGAGCCAGGGAGGAACAGGGACATCACAGACAGGGACATCCTGCACAGGGACATCACAGACAGGGACATCCTGCACAGGGACATCCCAGACAGGGATATCCTGCACAGGGATGTCCCTGCAAAGGGACATTTCTGCACGGGGACATCCCAGACAGGGACACCTCTGTAAAGGGACATCCCTGCACGGGGACACCCCTGCACAGGGACACCCCTGCACAGGGACACCTCTGTAAAGGGACATCCCTGCACAGGGACATCCCTGGATGGGGACACCTCTGTAAAGGGACATCCTGCACGGGGACATCCCAGACAGGGACACCTCTGTAAAGGGACATCCCTGCACAGGGACACCCCTGCACGGGGACACCTCTGTAAAGGGACATCCCTGCACAGGGACACCTCTGTAAAGGGACATCCCTGCACGGGGACACCTCTGCACAGGGACACCTCTGTAAAGGGACATCCCTGCTCGGGGACACATCTGTAAAGGGACATCCCTGCTCAGGGATACATCTGCACAGGGACACCTCTGTAAAGGGACATCCCTGCACGGGGACACCCCTGCACAGGGACACCTCTGTAAAGGGACATCCCTGCACGGGGACACCCCTGCACAGGGACACCTCTGTAAAGGGACACCTCTGTAAAGGGACACCCCTGCACAGGGACATCCCTGGATGGGGACACCTCTGTAAAGGGACATCCTGCACGGGGACATCCCAGACAGGGACACCTCTGTAAAGGGACATCCCTGCACAGGGACACCCCTGCACGGGGACACCTCTGTAAAGGGACATCCCTGCACAGGGACACCTCTGCACAGGGACACCCCTGAGAGGCAAAGAGCAGCCACTCCTGGCACGTCCACCCCTGCCACTGCATTTCCAGCTAACTCCTCCACTGGGGTCACAGCAAAGCCCCTGTAAGGAGTGGCATGTGTCACCTCTCTGAAAGACAAGGCCCAGCCCAGGCAGTGCAGCCTGGCTGGAGAACAGGAGGTTCTGGGTCCCAGCCCTGAGCTCAGGCCACTGAATCATCTCCCACTCACTTGGGCCACAAGCAGAGGAAAATAACCCCAATTTAACATGCTCAGCTGACATTAAAAGCATTTCCCAAGAAGGAACTGATTGTTAAAATAGAAATAAAAATGAATGCAAGAAATGGAAAATATAAATAAAGATGACAAGGTACCCACTTCCAGAGCTGAGTTAGGTGTTGAAACCCATAATTGTCAGTGTTAGAGCAGAGCTCCACCATGAGAGCAGGGAATTCTACTGAGAAGAGCTCCAATAATGAACTGCAGTGACCACAGCTACATCCACAGTGGATTTTAGCCACCACGTGCCTCTGCTGTGATGGCTCAGCACAGCCACCTCTGCTCACTCAGGGGCTCATTGTGGTTCACTCTCTGCCTCACAACAGTGATCAAAACTGGGTAATTAGTGACTTTCTTAATAAGTTTATTTTCTATATGGAAAAGTGGGCCTGGGTTCACTTGCAGCCCTTACAGCTCCTCTAACACCAACATGAAGCAAAGCATAAATACTGACTGGTCCATTTGATCTTTTCCTTTATAAACACTTAAATTGCCTAGATTTAAAGATTTCCAAGAACTACTCTGCTAATCCTGGTGTTTATATATTCCTTCTACCTTCACATCATGGTGGCACTTGGTGACACTTGGATGAAAGTCATAAAACCCTTCAGAAATGTGTAAATATGGACACACAGACTGATCCTGGGACAAGAGTTTATTAAGAATGACCTGCACTGGTTCACCAAATAGTTTTCTCACCCTGGAAAATTCTCCCTAAGCCTTACAATGAAGAGTAAAAAAGCAAAGCATGGTCACCTTGTGGAACTACAAAGCTGTAATTTCTATTTTAATGAAACAGAAGGACTCAGAGCCTCTTGGCATTCTCCCAGTGGCTCTGTGGATGAGGAGAAACAGGTACCTGGATGAGTCTCCAGAGATAAAAGCACTTCAAGTCCTTATTTTCCCAAAGAATTTCCCCTAAACCAGCTCAAGTATCTTGTGTTTGGGAAAAGGGACTAAAGGTACCCTGGAAGGGCTGAGCCTTTCCATAGGGCTGCACGTTCTGTGTCAGACACCAATGAAAGAAAACAGCCAAAAAGAGAATGGTGGGATGCAGAAACCTTGTACTACTTCACTTCAGGGCCAAGGCACCTCTCTCATCCCTGCTGCACAGAAAAGATTTGCTCTCACTGCACCTAAAACAAGAGCTGGAAGTTTATATCTGAAGAAGCCAAAGTTTATTCCATGGTGGAAAGTAATATGTGTTACAAGAAATAAAGCTCCAAGTTAGTGAAAAATGCCCTCATCTATTTTGCACTGGTCACCACTGGCTCTTGATTTTTAATTTTTTTTTAAAAATAATTCTGTTTGATAGGAATTATTCCTGTTAATAGCTGTAAGCAACAGAACAAACTGTAGTAGTCACTGCTGGCTTAAAAGAGACACTTTGGGTTGTTTTTTCTCTGTTTGATGAAGACAGTAGTTAGGAAAACCTTATAAATCCTGGGTCCAACCTCCCTGCCCCATGGCCCCCTCCCTACAGTGCTGCCCACTGCTCCATGGACACTGGAAAGTTCTCTCCCTGCAGATGTTGGGCTGGCACACCTCACCCCTCCTGGAGTGCTCCAGCACCCTCTCTTTTTCTGGCAGAAGCCCTAAAATGGGACAGTTTGTGTTAAGATGGGGGCTGGCATGGCCAAGAGCTCCTGGGGAATTTTCAGCAGTGCTGAAGGACCCAGATTTTGTTTTCCTTGCCCCAGCTGGAGCTTTGCAATTCCAGCCGTGGGAGCAAACACGGATTGCAAAGGCAGCTGTGCAGGGGGGAACAGAAAAACCTGAGCTCTGCACCCCCAGGGGCCTGAGCTCTGCACCCCCAAGGGCCTGAGCTCTGCACCCCCAAGGGCTCCTGGATGCAGAGCAGGATGGAGGAAGCTCTGGCTCGAGGGAGGGGCTGGATCAACCCTGCCAGAGCACAACAGGAACCCAGGGATGGCACAGCCACCCTGCCACCCTCCTCACCCTCCCCTCACCACCAAATGGGTTAAAAAATAAACTGAAAAAAATAATAATTAAATTACAAAGAAATAAATCAAGCGAAGAACCAAATGCAGGAGTAGCTCAGGCCTGGGCTGGTCTTGCATTTGCTTTGGGGTGGGAGGTGGAATGAGATGTGATGGGTGGGAGCAGCTTTTAGTCATGGGGTGAGATGGGCACTAGCAGAGCACATGGCAAAACCTGCACACAGGAGAGCTCAGAACAATACAAACAGGGTGCAGATAAATTCTTCCCCTGGACCTCTTCAGTTACGGGGCCAAACCACTAAAAATTTGACATTTACTGGCCAAATTTCCTGCAGATTCTCTCTCTGCTGAGTGACAAAGCCCAGGGGGCCCTGGTCTCTGTCCTACCCCAGGTCAGACCCCTCTGTAATTCAGCTTTGGGCCCTTGTGGCACCACCTCACCTGGCAGAGGCTGCCACGGCAGCTCGTGCTTTCAGCAAAGAAGCAAACCCAGTGCACTTCTGTAGCCAACAAAAAAGGATGTGGTAAAAAAATATATATAATAAAGAAAGGAAGAAGAAATCAAAACAGGGCCGTGGGCACAATTGCCTGCAAGAAGGAGTACAGTTTGTTATATTGCTTACAATGCAGTATTTTATCCAGCCTCTTCCAGCCAGGGACCTGTAAACCGGACTCTGTTCCAAAACCTTCCTCCTCTTCCAGTTTTCTGTGCAATGTATTGGCACTGTTCTGCTGGGCTGTCAAAAAAACTGGTTTAGAGATGCAGCTCTTCAGTCAAGTTTTTGCTCCAGTTCTAACCATACCAGCTTAGTTGTGCTTTGCAACAATTAAAGATGATTATACTTACTGAGGAAAGAATTTTAGCAGCAGTGTCCTGCATTACTGATCAGAATGGGGCACTGAGGACAAATTCCCAGCTGTGCACATCAAAGAACTTCCAAGTCAGCATTACCTGGCTCCTTCATCAGCAGAGGTTGAGGGGCCTCAGAACAAACCCTGGCCTGTCCTGGAGAGGAAACCTCCAGAGCTGGGCAAGTGCCCAGTGATGTTGCAGGTTTGGGGATCCTTGCCCTGGGTTCATCTGTATTTATAACTGTTCTGTGGACAAAATCCTCTGTCTCAGAGGCCTCAGTTTGCTCCAGGAGCATTTGCCTTACTCTAAAGAGAGAAGAGTGCTGGGAAGGCACCAGGGGGTTATGGGCATCCTGACACCTGACACCGAGGGGCAGGAGGTGCAGGATTGCTGCTCCTCAGCTGACAGAGCCCTGGGATGTGCTGATGGGAAGCCACCATGCCTCCAGAAGCTGGGCAAAGCCTCTGATGCCCTAGGAGGGTCTTCTAACATCATGTGGAGCTGTGCTACAAGCAGAGAATCCCCAGAAAGTGCCTGGTGTGGGGAACTGAAGTCCTACAACAGCAGAGCAGTATCACAATAAACACCCACCCCCAAAAAACAGACTGTGAAGGATGATCAAACCTAAAGCTGGATGAAAAAGGGGCTCAGCACAAAAAGATCTGAGTACACAGAAGCTCTAGGTTACATGTGAGCACCTCCAGGGTTAGAACTGATTGGTGGCACTGATTTGGGAGCAAAGCCCAGAGGCCACTGGAGAGCGAGTGCTGCTGCAGAGAACTGCTTGTGTTTGATCTTGGTCTATCCCTGCACAAAACACATCCTTAAAGAAAAAATAAAAAGGAAAAAAAAAGAAGAAAAGAGAAAGATTCTGGCAATGAACCTGAACTCTATAATGAAGTGAACCTGAAAGCAACTAGGCTAAAAATAAATGGTATTATTTAAAGGTAGATGAGAATCCCTCCATCGCTTCTTTAGGAACTTCAGAAGGAAAATTATCCTACCAGGACAGTGTCTGAAAAACTCAACCAAGGTTTGCCATTCAGGATGTGCTTCCAGGTCAGTAAAATGGGCTTTGCAGAGAACCAGCCTCGTGCTCCAGACACACACAGACAGAGAAACACACGAGCAAGGAGGAGAGAGCAGGAGGAGGCAGCGTGGGCTCCTTACCGGCGAGCGGGTCTGAGGCTGAGTGTTCATTGTTTGAGGGGCTTGAGGGTACACCAGCGTGGTGGGAGCTGCATTCTGTCCTGAGGGATAAGGAGCCTGCCAGGGAACAAGAAAAAGCCAAGTGAGTGGATGCAATGATTCATCCCAAAAAGCAGGAACAGAACTGGAAGGACTGACATTGAGATAAAGATGAAAAGATTGCAAGAGAGAAACCATCCCTGTCGAGGAGCAATTCATCAACACTGCCTCTCATGGGAGCAGCTTGTAGATCCACTAGTAGCTCCACTGGTAAGTAACAGCTCCATTAGTAATTATTAGTCAGAATTTACTACAATTTTATAAGTCAGAGTTTGCTATTATTTATCACCTGAGCTTCCCAAGTGCTGAAGTGGGAAACAACCCAGAGACACATGACAGTGTCACCAAAACCCTGTGTGTCCAAAGGCCTGGCCACCTGTTTCCAAAAGCCTCCCCTGAACCAGCTTCCAAGGACAGCCAGACCTGTAGACAACGCCAATAAATCCTCCAAAATCAGGCAAGCAGCAAGAAACAACCTTGAGTGTGCTTAACAGAAGCTGCTGCTGCTGCATTAATGCATTTCCAATGCAATGGAACAGCCCAAAATCATCCCAGATGGAAGGCAGGCCACGGCTACAGGCTCTGCACATTTTTCCTACTTGCACCCATTTCCATGGGCTGTAACAATTTATCCCAGCAGATGCTCTCCCCAAGTGTTATTTGCCCAAAGTAACAATAAACTGGAGCTCTGGAGCTCTGCTGATGACGCATTTTAATGAGACATTTAGAAATAACTTTTCAGAATGCCTTTTTCCTTATTCTTTTTGAACAAAACCAGTATAATTTACATTATAATTTTAAAAAATCATTTATTATTGTAATAGCACAAAAACCAGCCACCAGCCTGCAACAGCCTTTGCTCTCAAGAGCCACAGGATGGTGGAATTGGTAATGCTGGAAAAAGTCTCTGAGATCTTCAAGTGCAACTGTTCCCCAGCACTGGCAAGGCCACCACTACACCATGTCCCCAAGGGCCACACATCTTTTAAATCCCCCCAGGGATGGGGACTCCACCACTGCCCTGTGCCAGGGCTGGACAGCCCTTTCCATGCAGGAATTTTCCCAATATCCCAATAATGTAACTTTGAGCCGTTCCCTCTGCTCCTGTCCCTGTTCCCTGGAGCACAGCCCGATCCCCCTGGCTGTCCCCTCCTGGCAGGAGCTGTGCAGAGCCACAAGGGCCCCCTGAGCCTCCTTTGCTCCCGGCTGAGCCCCTGCCCAGCTCCCTCAGCTGCCCCTGGGGCTCCTTCCCAGCTCTGCTCCCATCCCTGGACACGCTCCAGCCCCTCCAGGTCCTTCCTGTCCTGAGGCTCCCAGAGCTGCCCCAGGACTGGAGATGCCCCAGAAGTGCCAGCACAGGGGCACAGTTTGCATTGTCTCTCTTTTTCTGCTTTTCCATCCCTGGACTCATCACCTGCTGATTCAAGTGCAACACAAGGTAAATGAAAATATAGTTCAGGAACAATCCAACCAGGGATTCCCTGGTCTCGAGGAGAAAAAGAAAAAAAGGAAAAATACAACAAATACAACCAACATCCCTTCCAAAAACATGGTAGAGGGGATGAGGGGAACAAGCACAGCCCCAAAATAGCCCCATCCCAAAACCCAACTGCTGCAACACCTCTTCCTACTCTGGGACCACAGTGGATCTGCTTTTTAAAAAGCAAAACTCAGACACAACTCCACAGACACGTGAGGACACTGCTCCTACCACACAACTTAACTAGGCAGGACCTTCTGGTAGCTTCTGCCTCATTTTCACAGCTTTTTGGGTCACAATGATGATAAATGTGAGTCTCCAAGTACACCAGCAGGCCTTTGCTGTGATCCAGGACACCACACACACTGGGCAGGGTATTTAGCTGGACAGTGCTGTTCTGGAGCAGTTTATACAATGCAGCAGCACAGCCTCTGGTTCAAGAGCAATGGAATGCTTTGTCCTGTCCCTCCTCTCCAGGAGCTCCCTGATCCAATCCACTCCAGCCAGCCCTTCCCTCCCTTTTCACCATTACAAAACCTAATTAATGTAAACAACTACATGGAAAAAAGCCTTCTTTTTTTATTTTTTTGAGATGTCAGATGCAGCATCAACTCTTTTCCCCTTTTACTTGATGAGTGATTCTGCTGGAGCTGGTGGTGTCAGTGTCATTCCAGAATGAATAACCCAAGGCTGAGGAGAAGTGGGGAAACTCTTTTCACCCACAACCTGGAGAAGTTCTCCTGCCTTTGTAGCATCTTGCTGCTGACTTTCTGCACCTGGGATCTCTGCCCAAGGTGAGATTAAAGCTTTTTGCACAGGTCCAGATGCTGCTGTTCCTATCATGGAATGGTTCCATGGAAGGGTTTGGGTTGGAGGGATTTTAATCATCCTCATCCAGTGCCACCCCTGCCATGGCAGGGACACCTCCCACTGTCCCAGGCTGCTCCAAGCCCTGTCCAGCCTGGCCTTGGGCACTGCCAGGGATCCAGGGGCAGCCCCAGATGCTCTGGGCACCTGTGCCAGGGCCTCCCCATGCTCACAGGGAAGGATTTCCTCCTAATATCCAACCTAGACCTACTCTCTTTTAGTTTAAAGCCATTCTCCCTGGTATCTCTCCCAGCAGCCAGCAGTGAGCACAGGCAGGGGACTGTAGCTGCATTTCTCTTCACAGGGAAAAGCAAGGCACAACTTCCCAAAGATTTTCTCAGCCTCAGAGAAAAAAACCCCAATTCTTATCTCATTTACTGCCCCTGTGTTTTAAACAAATAAAATACATTGAAGAAAATTATTTACCTACAAGAATTTAATTAAATTCTAGTGTGTTTTAATTAATTAACCAATTAAATCCATGTATGTGTCAGAACTATCAGCTAACAGTCAGGAAATTCTGTACAGTTAAGTTAAATTAAATGCTTGAACAAGTTCAGTTCAAATGTAATGTAATATAGTATAATAAAGTAATTAATTAGCCTTCTGATATCTGATATCAATGGAGTCAGATGTGTCATTTCTCCCTGCCACAGGGGTTGCTTGCTTTTACTACAGGTGACTGTGCTGGGAAATATTATAAATAAATGATACCAATAAATGCACCAGTTGATCACTGGCTCCTTGTGCCTCCAGCTCCACAGGAGATGAGACCTCATTTCAAAGTGCTGCTCCCACAGCACCTCAGCACCAAGGGAAGAAAATATCTACTATTCTTCCCCATCTTGAGGCTCATGAAAACATTTTCTTCAGGCTTGAAGTGCCTGTGACAGAGCAGAGCTCTGCTATGACTCCCAAAGGTGGGTCAGGTATCTGATCCTGCCCCAAAGTCTGTACCCACCTCCAAAACAGCCCCCATCTTCTTTTAATCACCCAAGCCAAAGGAAATGTGAGAGGAAAGGAGCACAGCTGTCACTAAGCCTAAAAATCCTCTGAGTTTTAGCAGCAAAACTATAAAAGAGGTGTTTGGAAACACAGTGCCAAAGGCATTTCACTGGTGACAAGTCACTTCTGACACTGTGACACAACCCAGGGTTAAACTCGCTTTAGCATTTAAACCCTACCAGAATGAGCACAGCATGAAGGTATAAACAAAGAAAAAACATACAAAGGCTTAACCAGAGGCCAGAGCAGGGTTTTTGCCATGGAGGTGTCATCAACCAAGGCAGCTTTGGACAGATGACCCCCACAAGTGAGGAACAAGTGCAACACAAATCCCACTGAAGACCACAAACATCAGCTAAATAAATATATTTTACAACTATTACACAACACAAATGCCTCTGCTCCACATGTTTCCACCCAGAGGGATGTTGCCTTAACTGATATTTGTGTTAAAACCATAACAAGGGGAAGAAAAGGGAGGGAAAAGTGGTTTATAAATTTCTGCAGGTATTAACTTCACACGGGCTGTGGGAGCCTAAATAAACTATCAAAGATCCAACAGAATAAATCACAGCACTCTGCTGCTTTTCATACACATCAGCTGATTAAAGCATTGCATCTATTCATCTGCCAAAGGACTTTTTTCTGTGCCAAGCAGCTAAATGGGTACAGAAAGTGACGTGGTCACGTGCAGCCACACAGGGCTCCATGCACCGGGGCTGGACTGAGGGAATGAAGGGATCAGTGGGGAAATGCTCCAAAAATCCCCTAAATAAACCCCCACAGAAGGGAAGGCAGGGAAGCAAGTATTGCTCTGCAGACAAATGTTGGTTCTGAAGCATCTGAAGGCTGGATTGAATCCCTGAAGTTCAAATAACTGCTGGGAGAGGACAGAGCGCTGCTGAGCTGCTCCACTTCAAGACTGAGCAATTTGCTTCCCTTAAAGCTCTCACCTTCCTGATTTTATGTTTCAGCTGTGGCTGTTCAGGGGAGGAAGGTGATAATAGCTGAGTGTTTATGTATTCCCACAACTTGCTGGGAAAATCCTTTCTCTGGACTCTTTCCACCTCAAGCTGCTGCCTGTGCTAAGCAAGGAAAAATAATCACTATCAACAAAACAACTGAAAAAAGTTATTCTTAGCTCAGGCCCGAGCTGGTTAATAAACACTGAGCCTGCAGTGTAACATGACTCCCTTGGGACTGCCTGTCCTGGGAATAAACAGGCAAAGTACACACATCAGGCTCAAAAGAGCTGAGTCACCCAGCTCTGCCTCTGGAAAAATCTTTTGGGAACAAAACCCTTCCAGCCCCAGGCAGAAAATGTCACTTGCTGAGCTCTGTGGCTGGCTTGGCTGGGAAGGGGTTAATCCCTGTGGCAGATTCCCGAATCCTCCCGGCTCAGGGAAGGCTGCTGGGTCTAAATTTACTGAACTTACACACGAGGAGGAGAACTGGACCCGCAGCTCCAGCACATGACCGTGACTCAGGAGCTGCGCGGCCCTGCCAGCGCCGTGACCTTGGCAGGGAGGAAACCTCTCAATTCCCAGTCCCAAACCTTCCAATTCCCAGTCCCAAACCTTCCAATTCCCAGTCCCAAACCTCTCAGTCCCCCAGTCCCAAACCTTCAAATTCCCAAATCCCAAACCTTCAAATTCCCAAACCCCAAACCTTCAAATTCCCAAACCCCAAACCTTCAAATTCCCAAACCCCAAACCTTCAAATTCCCAAACCCCAAACCTTCAAATTCCCAGTCCCAAACCTCTTATCCCCTTTTTTAACAACCAGACTTGGTTTTCCTTCCAGCTGCTGAACAATTTTCGTTGAGGAAAACCAGAAAGGGAGCAAGCAGAGCAGCTGTGTTGATGCCCCAGCCCTTGAGGCTGCTTTTGCAGAGTTTTCCCCTGGGTCACTGGCCTGGACAGCAGGAATTTGGCCTCAGACACAGGTGAAGAAATCCCCCACAGCAGCAGAAACCTCACTCCAGTCAAAAGTGTGGACTGCTGGTGACAGCAAGGATGTGGCTTTTAATTGTGAATCATCATTTCTTTATGGAGCTGGGCTGGCTCTGCCCTCCCACAGCCCCAAATCCAATCACTGTGACAACTCAATCACTGCAACCCAAACAACTGCAACCCTCCAACGAGGGAAATCTCTGGGCATTCAGCTCTGGGAAAGTAAGAGGATTATAATTTAAACCCTGGCTCTTCATTTCTCCCTAATGAACTCCCTGCAGGCAGTGCAGGCTGCAACAGCAGCTCCTCAGGCTGCCCCTCCTCACTCACACCCAGCACCTTGATTTCCCCCAAGCTTTGGTTTCTTCATGCCCTGCTTCTGAGCAAGGTGCATCAGCACAAACTCAGTGCCAGGGGAAGGGGCTTTCCTGGCCTCCCCACAGGCAGCTGCTCCCCTTCCTGCCAAAATGCACAGAACATCTGAAGACTGAAGGTTCCAGGGAGATTTCACTTTGGATCTGATGTGAAAAGCTGTGTTAGTGATGGCAGAGAGAACAGCCCCAGCCAGAGCATCCCAGCAGAGCCCAAATCTCCTCCTCCCACAGACACTGGCCAATGACAGGAGGCTCCTCTCCCACCCAGGGGCTGCCTTGGGAACTCCAGCAGCAGCCAGGGAAGCTCCTGCCCTCCCTGTCCCCCTTGCCACGCTCCCAGGGGCTGCAGCAGAGATCACTGAACACAAGACAGAGCAGCTTTTGACCTAAAATCAGTATTTAGGGACAAAATAAACCACTCTGTAGCTATGCACCGAGCTCTGGAGATGCCAGGATCTCAGGTACCTCCAGCATCTGGCCACAAACAGGGCACTGCTCACTCCTGCACACACCTGACTGTCACCATTATCTTGGCAACCACATAACCTCACTTTTTTTCCCTCCCTGGTGTGCTCTGCACTCAGCAGAACAGGCTTGGAAGCTGCTGGCAGGAAAAAGAGTATCTGTAACAAACAGATCCAGCTCATCTGCAAATATTACAGATGATGGTGGAGAAACCTGAATATTAAATTTATTCATTTCAGCCTTTTTTCTACAGCATCCCTTCAAATAATGCATAAAGCATATTCTGCCACTATTCCTGTGAACTATTCCAGCTTTAAAAATAGCACAACAAATGATTAAACCACTAAACAAGGACAATTCCCCTCTAAATGCTCCCAGTTTCCCTTTCATTATTACAATGATATTTCAATGATCATCACACACACTCTCAGATGCCTCTGCTTGAACACAAGTCCCCACTCACAGCCATGTGTTCAAATATGCAGTTTTAGGTACCCATCACACCAGGGATGCCACATTTTTTAAGCAGCTCATTTGCAAATTATCCAGAATTACTGAAATCAGCTCATCCTCACCAGGGCAATGCTGCAAAACAAAAATATGCAGCAGTTCTACTCTGCTGCCTCTCTAAGCCAGGGCTGCTCCCCTGCAGGGTGCAGCAGCCCCTGAGAAACACTGCTTTCCTGCATCTATTGGTATGTAAGAGCTGGAATATCCAAAGCCCCATTAAAATCACTGACAAAAGGACTAGAACTCTTCTCTGACACCAAACAAATTGTGCAGATGAAGAGCTCCACATAAAAACCAGAATGAACACAATTCAGTGCAAACACTGCTCCTGATGGAGGGGCTGGGATGGCACCAGGGTGGGACAGGTCCAAATCCCTGCACACTGCATTTACTGGGGGGTTTTGAGCTTTGGATTTGGGTGGAGGCACATAATAAACAGGAACTGTGACTGTTCAGTGAGTTTATTTAAATATGTAGGCTTTTTCTAAAGCTATTTCCTCAAAAGGACTCAGATCAGGTGTTTTGCCTGATTTTAGGACTTTGACAAATTGCAGACAAGTAGAAAATGCAGAGAAGAAGTAGCTGGCACCCTCACTGCCCTTCTCCTGACAAGTCCACTGGTTTAGTCCCTCTTTTTCCATAAGCCCAGCCTGGAGGGAATCCCCCTTGTTGGTAAACATGAACATTTTAGTGGAAGGTGTCCATGCCCCTGGCAGGGGGTGGAACAAGATGAGCTTTAAGGTCCCTCCCAGTCAAACCCAGTCTGGGATTCTGTGATTAAGCTCAGCCTTTAAAAGGATAAAAATATCCTGAGCCAGGAGGAATTCGTCCTCTCTCTCCCCTTTTTCCTCTGCAGGAGTTTGTCTCAGGATCCATCACCTGGGTCATTACCTGCACAGCCAAATTTGTAACAATCTTTTTTATGGCTTTACATCTTTTCACCCCACACATCTGAGTGGGCAAAGGAGGAAGGCACAGGCAAACTGAGCCCCAGGTAACACCCACAGAGCTACAGGCACTTTTCCTACTTCAATGTGGGTAATGAGATTGTCTCCAAGGCAAGATGGTGAAGGAACACAGTCTGCTGTTCCCTGGACAAGGACTCTGTGCCAGCGACCACACAGACACAAAATGGACATTCCTGACCTGTGGGAATGAGTCCTGAGGAGCCACCCCAGGGCTGGAGCCCCTCTGCTCTGGAGCCAGGCTGGGAGAGCTGGGGGTGTTCACCTGGAGAAGGCTCCAGGGACACCTCAGAGCCTAAAGAGGCTCCAGGAGAGCTGGAGAAGGACTGGGGACAAGGGATGGAGGGACAGGACAAGGGAATGGCTCCCACTGCCAGAGGGAAGGGATGGGTGGGATATTGGGAATTGGGAATTGTTCCCTGTGAGGGTGGGCAGGCCCTGGCACAGGTGCCCAGAGCAGCTGGGGCTGCCCCTGGATCCCTGGAGGTGCCCAAGGCCAGGCTGGGCAGGGCTTGGAGCAGCCTGGGACAGTGGGAGGTGTGGGACTGGATGAGCTTTAAGGTCCCTCCAGCCCAAACCATTCTGGGTTTCAGTGATTTTCTCCTCAGCTCCACTGGCTGTTTGTGTCCCTCAGCAGTGCAAGGACAAACAGAACCCCCAGCCTGAGGGAGGACAGAATCCTCCTCCCCTTCCCAGGCACTGCTCCAGCCCACACTGAACTCCAGCCACAGCACAGGAACCTGCAGTGCAAGACCAAAGCAGTGATTGTGAGCCATGGGGGTGCACAGGGGTCCTGCTGCTGGCTGCTCCCTCCCAAAGCCATTTTTAAATCCATCAGCATGGAGTCTGCTGCTACTGAAGGTGTGAGGCCATGGATAATGTCACAGGAAAACATTCCAGAACATCTGGAAACTCTGCCATGGCTTCATGTGGCTCCTTCCTGAGGCTGAACTGCCAGGCTCTGCCCTGGCTGCAGCACCTGGCTCACAGCCTGGGGTGATCTGCTAATGACCATTATGGAAATTAAGTAAATTGGCATTTTCTGTAATAAAGGCACTCAAAAATATGGAGTGTATGTGTGTGCTGAGGGCAGAAATCCCAGCATCCCCATTGCTGCAAGCAGAGCTGGGACTGTCTGCAGAAACACCCTTGAGCTCACAGAGTGCCTTTCACCTGTTCCATAAAACTGCCTCCCATTTTAACAAAACAGACTTGGAGGACAACACTTGTTCCCAGGAACACAACCCCAACCAGCCAAGACCCTATTCCACACCAAAACCTATTCCACATCAGCACCTTTGCAGCTTTCCTCCTATTTTCTTCCCAAAGCCAACAAGAAGCCCCAAAAATGTGTCCTCTGATATCTCAGAGGATGCTGCCACCCTTGGAGACACTCAGAGCCCAAGGGGAGGTGCCCAGAGTTCTCTCTCCAGCTGCTCCAGCTCAGAGCAGGCCCCTGCACCTGGTGATCCCAGGTCTCCCAACCTTCAGCTCTGGGAGGGCAGGAATCAGATAAAATATCAAAGTTTGACTCAATTCCACTATAACTCCATATAAAGTGTCTGAATTTGCACCAAGTTAAAACAAGTTAATAAATCCTGGCTTTCCAATGGCACCATAAGGAGGGATCTGTGGGGAACACAGGCAGAGCCCTTCCAGGCTGCAGAGAGTGGAATTATGGCTCCCACACCTCTGTGGGTTCAATGGAAAGCAGCACAGGGAGGGTTCAGCTGGCAGGAGAACAGGCTGTCTATGGATTCAAAGCCTCACCTCTGGAATGTGGCCTCCCTGCTGCAGGTTCAATGGCTCCAGAGGTTATTCCTCTGTTTCCCAGTCTGACACCACAGCTAACAGTGGACTACAGGGCTGCATCTCCCTGGTTTCTCTGACTGCAGGGATATTTTATGCCCTCTATGCTCACAAAACACAGGCTGTGTAAAGCCCTGACTTTTGTGCTGACTCTGGTGCTTCACTGAACACATGGTGTTTGTTCAAAAACTCTGTATTTTCTGGAGCATGCAAGAAAACATCCATTAAATTGCATGGAACAGAAGGTACTGTTACAGAAGGAATTCCAGAATTGAAGTTATTAAATGCAAGAAAATGGCAAATTGCCTCGCATTGTTTTGTCTTCTTATATTATGAATAAAAATGTGGCTCAACAAGTGGCTAAGTCTGAAAAGCACCAAAATAAAGCCCAGGGCACGTGACTGTGAGAACAGAAAATACACGGGGAAGAGTCCTGAGGAGAGGGATCTGGAGAATTTTGAAACAGCTACAGAGAAGTTCAATTTTCTATTAAAAATGCTGCTTTATTCCACCCCAAACCAAGTTGCTGGCAAGTTTAGAAGTGCTTTTGATTCCCAATAATCTGACAGGCCAAACAAAGGCGCTTCCGCTCGGCAGCAGCAGCCAGGATGGGCCGTGGGGCCAAGACACCCACAGAGAGCTCTCCCTCCCAAAGGCCCTGCCTGGCCAGGGTGGAAGGGCCAGGCACACTCAGAGCCAGGGCACGGCTGCTCCAGAGAGGAAAAGCTCAAACAGCAGCAGGAAAACATTTCCCTCCCCACTGGGCAAACCAGAGTGCCTGGAGAGGGATTAAACACCTCTGAGAGCAGGAATTCCTCACAGTGCCAGGACAAGGGAAAGGCTCCCACTGCCAGAGGAAGGGATGGATGGGGTGTTGGAATGGAATCCTTCCCTGGCAGGGTGGGCAGGCCCTGGCACAGGTGCCCAGAGCAGCTGGGGCTGCCCCTGGATCCCTGGCAGTGCCCAAGGCCAGGCTGGACAGGGCTTGGAGCAGCCTGGGATAGGGGAAGGTGTCCCTGCCATGGCAGGGGTGGCACTGGATGAGATTAAAATCCTTCCCAACTCAAACCATCCTGGATTCTATAACAGGATTCTATGAGGAAGATGAGGGGTGGGTCTAAAGCCAGGCCTAGTGTGGAGGGATAGAATGCAAGGGAATAGTGCAGAAGGGGTCTCACACCTGAGGAGTTGCAGCTGTACTAACACTAAAGATCAGGAACAGCCTTGCCCTTAATACAGCACAGCTGTGTCCAAGAAGGAGACAAGTGCTACAAAAGAGTGGACTGGCTGGTGGTGAGGAGAGTTGGAGTTTGTTGGCTGTGCTGTAAAGAAGAAGGAGGAGTCAGTGCTGTGAGGAGCTGCCCATGAGAAATCACCCAGAAGATATGGAAGATTTACAATAAGGTCCCAACTGGACTCAGTATTTGTGCTGTAATCTTTTCTTTGCACGTGTACAAAATAAAATTGTGATGGCTCTTCCTTTCTTTCCTTTCCTTCCTAGAAAAAAAGGCTCTTTCTGTCCTTCTTGAGTGCACAAATACTAAAACTAATTCATACATCCCTCCTACATTGCACCTTATGAAAGCCAACTGCTTCCAAGGTTAAATAATTAAAATAAACAGTGTTAATCTGCATTTGAAACTACATTATGCCTTCCCAACTCTCCCTTCCTGCAGCTCTTACCCCCAGATGCTGCCCAAATTAGAAGACACCCATGAAGCCCAGCATCCCCATACAAAAGCCCCCTGAAGACCAAAGGCGCTGAGACACAAGACATGTTTGATGTTTCCAGCCAGACTTAATGAGTTAAAAAACACAGTAATGAACCAAAAATAATGAAATACATTCTCAGAGGAAATATTCCCAGCATTATTAACCCAATCAAAAACCTCCTAATCCTATTACAAACCAGAGGGTTCAGCTGCACTTCCAGCAGGTCTTGAACACAAAGGCCAAAAGAAGATTACACTCCTGGATTTATCAGCTATTAAATAACTCACAGTTTCAAATCTCCACCTGCAGTCACATATTCCTGCAAGCCTGGAATTTGCAAAATGCATTGGAAATGTGCTGGGATGAAGCCTGACCCGGATGTACAGAAGGAAGCACAAGGAAAGAAGTGAGAAGAAAAATTTTTTTTTCTGACTAGTCAGAAAAAAATCCATTACTAAATATTAATCTGGTTATTTAGGTAGGTTTACTGTTCACACTATCAGGAGTTGAGTTGTTTAAATTTGCCTTATTCTCATTATCTGGAATGGACCTCAGACCCAAGAAACTGGAATCTGCTGCTTGGAGGGGCAGCACAAACAGGCAACATTTTCCCTCAGCTGGTCCAGCACCAACTTCTTCATTGATACAAGGAGAGTTTAACCTTTCATTCTGTGTCTACATCACAAATAAACTCCCTGACTGACAACCATAAGAGTTCTGGGATTCTGGGTGGGTTTAACCAGCAGGGAATTGGTGATAACAGCTCCTTACACTGAACAAGGAGGCTCCTACACAGGGAAGTTCTCTGGGGGAAGAGCTCCCTGCAAAGCTTAGAGATCAACTCAGATCAAGGGATCCACAGTGATGCTCCTGAACACAGAAAGTGATGGACAGGGAGTTTATCTGAATGAGCCAATAGAACTGGGAGCCCCTTGTGCCCCAGGGGCACAGGAAGTTCATTATCTGGTTTTATGCTGATTATTTCCTTCTAGCAAAGCACATGTGGACCCAAATAGTGAGGAATCATGGATCTGGAAGGGACCCACAGGGATCAAACCCAAGCCCTGGCCCTGCACAGACACCCCAACAATCCCAGCCTGTCCAAACCCTCCTGGAGCTCTGGCAGCCCCAGGGCTGGGAGCATTCCCTGGGGAGCCTGGGCAGTGCCCAGCACCCTCTGGGGAAGAGCCTTTCCTGATCTCCATCCAGCCTGACACAGCTCCAGCCCTTCCCTGGGGTCCTCTCATTGAGTTCAATGTGTAGCAACCAGATTCCAAAGGCAGCTGCCTCCAACACAAGAAGAGAACAAGGAGTGACAATCCCCACATCCCAGGGCACCTGACTGAGCCCAGGGTACCAATGGGTGAGGTTACAATTAAATTACATCCCTCCTTCTGTTACAATCCCTTAATAAACATTCCTTAATTAAAAGCATCTCAAATTGGGCTGCAGAAGATGGAAGCAGTGAATACACATCATGGTTCTAACAGGATTATTCCAGCTCCTGTAGAAAGGATCCAAGATCATAAAAGAGGGGCTTGGGGATTGCCTAATAAACATGCCACAGATGGCAGGCACACTTGCTTCCTGGCACACATTCCCAGACCTGAAGGTACTAAGGAATGTCTCCCTGCTATTACAAACACTAATTCAACGATGGTGACATTTTTGAGGAGCAGAATGAGACCACAAAACTCTCTTCACTTCAGGCACAGAACCAGATGGTAACAAGTTTCAGCTGGTACAATCTGTTCTGGATTTAAATCAGCCACCTAAAAGTCAAGGTCTCCGTGCACCGAGATGCAGAGAATGCAGCCCTCCTGCACTTCTGTTCACTTGGGTGTATCTCAACCTTCTCAGGAGCAGGCGAGGGATGGCCACAACTACAGCAGCTCCAGAGGAATGTCCCCATCAGTGCTGTGGCATCCTCTGTTCCCTGGAGCTCCAGCATTCCAGCCCATCTCGGGAGGCAGCCGTGGGCAGGCAGCACCAATCTGCTCAGTGCACAGCGTGTTCTTAATGAGAGCTGAAGCTGTCCCTGCCTAGAGAGGAAATTCCTGGCAATTTGTTCCAAGTGTGGTCACTTGATGCTTCCAAACGGAGGGCCTGGACTAAGAGAATCCCTCAGCATCCCACTGGAGCCTGCAGTTCTAAAGCTGAGGCAGAGAAAGCCAAGAGTCTTCTCCAAACCATTCACCCTCACATGCCAGAACCCTACTGCACTTGTTCCTTGGGATCCTCCAAAACACCCCCAGGTCATAGGGGGATGAAACTGCCTCCTCCTGGTGCCCTAAGCTCTGCACACTGCCTCTCCTCCTCTGTTCACTCCATGGACAGAGGGAAGCTCCTTCCTGCTGCTCCCAGCCCAGCTGCCCTGGCAGTGCTCTGCTTTGCCATTATCCCATCCATCAGGGTCAGGCACATTCACAGCCTTTCAGCTGCTCTCTGTTAGGGGCTCTGGGAATGCTCTCAGCCTGCTCTGGATTCTCCATCCATCATGGGATGGTGCCTGACTGTCAATCCAGGCCCTACCTGAGCTCTGCATAACCTGCTCTGGGAGCCACATCCAAGGAGGAGCTGCTCTGCTCCTTTCCCAATGGTTTCTGCTTTCCTCCCCACACTGAGAAAGGGAATTGTGTCAACCCAGCCCCTTCTGCAGCCTCAAGCCAGGAGCAGAGGCAGAGGGGCCGTGCCCCTCCTCTCCCCGTCAGAATGAGGGAAAAACACGCAAAACCCAACAGGAATATGAAATTTTATGTGCTTGGGGCCACATCTGGCCATAACATCATTGCAGCAGCATGTGCTGCACACTCCCCTGTGCCAGAGCTCAGCACTATGACTTCAAGGCCCTGGAATTTGGGAAGCAGAGATGCTGCCTGTTGCTGTAAAGATGGGGGTGTGGGACTGCTGCACATGGCTGCCAAGGCCTCCTCACTGTGCTCACAAACTAATCCTGAAGGGCAGCAAAATGCTGGAGGTGCCCCTTGAAGAAACCTCAGAGGAGGTGGAACAGGGAGCCCTGCTCCTGTTGTGGCTACCTCAGATGGAAATGGTGGAGGAGGAAGAGAAAGGGCCACCCAACCAGAGCACCACAGCCCCAGCTGTTTCTGTCTGTTTAGATAAAGCTAAAGGACACCAAACAAAGCTACAACATTCACTTGTACCTGACTTCTCAGGTTAAGATCCCTGGTTCTTAACTCTCCTTTTCAGACCACTCAGCACAATGCTGTCATCTCATCACACACAAACTTCCAGTGACCTGCTCTGTTGTTGTTCTATTTCTGGAGTCCCATACTGTTGTTATCAGATTTCTAAAGTCCATACCTCCTTGGTGCGTTCTTATGGCTGCAGATCTTCACAGCACAGCCTCCTTCTTCTGCATCTTGTTCTCTCTCAGTTCAGAGCTCCTCCAAGGCTCTCCCTGACTGGCTATCCCACCCCCTTTTATCCCAGTTCTCTTCATTGGTCACAGCTGCAGCCCAATTAAGGACATGGCAGCTGCAGCCCATCAAGGACAACCGGGACCTCTGGGGCAAAGCCTCTATACAGATATTCAAGTACAGATATTCAAGTACAATACATTTCCTCTACTATATTTCCCCCTTTTCTTTTACTTACAGAACCAGGTTTTACATACAATACACCCATATTTCCCCATGACTCAAAGGCCATGTACAACACCCATAGCTCCCTGCTCAAAGGCCATACTCTTTCACAGCTCCTTGACCCAAAGGCTGTGTTCTTTCACAGCTCTTGGCTGCCTCATCTTCTGCTAACTATCACCACAGCTCTTGGCTGTCTCATCTTCTGCTAACTATCACCACAGCTCTTGGCTGTCTCATCTTCTGCTAACTATCACCACAGCTCTTGGCTGCCACAACTCTTGGCTGTCTTAGCTTCTACCATCACGTTGGGGTCACCAATTGTTGTTCTATTTCTAGAGTCTTATATTGTCGTCAGATTTCTAAAATCCATACCTCCTTGGTGTGTTCTTATGGCTGCAGATCTTCACAGCACAGACTCCTGCATCTTGTTCTCTCTCAGTTCAGAGCTCCTCCAAGGCTCTCCCTGACTGGCTATCCCACCCCCTTTTATCCCAGTTCTCTTCATTGGTCACAGCTGCAGCCCAATTAAGGACATGGCAGCTGCAGCCCATCAAGGGCAACCAGGACCTCTGGGGCAAAGCCCCTATACAGATATTCAAGTACAGATATTCAAGTACAATACATTTCCTCTACTATAGCTCCAGCAAGTGACAGCAATTCTTTTCATCACTTCCTAGAATTCAAGATATTACTGCACCTGATGTGCTGGGACAGGCAGCTCTGGAGCAGCCAGGACAGTGAGGGGTCACTGGTGGAACCAAAGCATTTGTTAAATCACCTTCTCCTTCAGAGCATGGCTTCTGCCAAGGGTGGAGGGTCTGGAGGAGCCACACGAGGAGCAGCCGAGGGCACTTGGAGTGTTCAGCCTGGAGCAGAGGAGCCACAGGGGAGCCCTCAGTGGGGACAGCAGCTCTGATCCCTGCCTGTGAGCAGGGACAGGAGCCAGGGAAGGGCTGGAGCTGGGCCAGGGGGGTTTGGGTTGGAGATCAGGAAAGGCTCTTCCCCAGAGGGTGCTGGGCACTGCCCAGGCTCCCCAGGGAATGCTCCCAGCCCTGGGGCTGCCAGAGCTCCAGGAGGGCTTGGACAGGCTGGGATTGTTGGGGTGTCTGTGCAGGGCCAGGGCTTGGGTTTGATCCCTGTGGGTCCCTTGCAGCTCAGGACATTCCCTGACTCTGTGAGATCCCCTCTTGCCCTCTTGAAGAAACTCTAGAGCCTGAGGAGATGCTGAGATCCCAGCTGGGTAAGAGCAAGGCCAGACTCTGCTGAGCACTCAGAGCAATCTGCCCCACCAGCAGTGACACACATTCCATCTCTGCCCAAACTCCAGTTAGTACCAGATGACATCCAAAGCCTCAAACACTCCCCAGTATTGTCACTCACTACTGCCTCAAGAGCAGCCCCTACCTTGGACAGACTCACTCTGATGAGTATTTATTAACTCAGGGGTCTGATGGAGAAATCAATGACTCTTAATCAGACTCTAATTCAAACAAAGTGGTCTTATCTTTTATGCACAAACACCCCCTTGCTATGTTAGCTATGACTGGACAAAGGCAAAGACAACCTTTGTTCAGAGTTCAATCATCAACGCAGCGTGGGTGGGTAAAATACAGTTATTTGTGCTTTATTGCTGTTAAAGGAATTAATTAATAACACATTCATCTGAATCCCATGTCAGCCTGGGTCCCTTTATCTCTAAAGGGAAACAGCAGGATTTAAGGTGCCCAAGAATCAGACAAAATTACTCAAAAATTACTCTCTCATCGCTTTCTAAAAGAAAGCAAATGAATGAAAACTTGATGGAAATTCACAAACTACAAGAGATGTGGAAATAGGAAACTTCCATTCACCTCTTTCTTAACATGAGCACCAGGGTGTTCCTTAAAGCCCAGGAGAGACAAATCACAGATGCAATGAACAGGTTAAACTTCCATCCAAATCTCCCTTTACCTTGGGAATTTCTTACCATAACAAAACACAGAAACTCAACTCCTGACAGGGGTCCAAGTGAGATACACAGAAAAATATTCAGAATATAAATTTACCCAAATCTCTAATAGTTCAGGGGTACAGAAAACTGTCCCTAGAGACAGCTTATTCTACGAAGCTTTGATCCCCTTTCAAGCCTTAGTGGTGTCCCAAGCACAGACACCTGCACTTTGGCTCTTCACAGAACCCCAGAATGATTTGGGTTGGATCAGCTTCCTCCAGCCCTCCCCTGGCCATGGCAGGGGCAGCTTTCACCAGAGCAGGCTGCTCCAAGCCCTGTCCAGCCTGCTCCTGAGAACAGAAGGAGCTGCACTTGTGCTGCTTCACTGCTGAGTGCACCTTGCAGGGATCCCCTGGGGAGAAGCTCTGCAGTGCTCAGCCCTCTCTGGTCCCAAAACTCCACCTGCCTCAGCCCTGGGCCTCAGCACACCAGGGCTGGCTCCTCACAGGGGGAGCAGGAGGCTCTGAGGTCACTCCAGCAGCAGGGCAGGGACACAGGCTGCCCCCCATTGCAAGAGGCAGCAGAACAGGAGGGCAGCATTGTCCAGCTGCCTGGAGATCTGGCACAGAGCCCACGCTCTATGGATGCACTGACTCCATGGAAAATATGAAGGGAAGAAGAGAAATCCCTTGATTACAATAGATTTCAAGAGGCTGCCCAGAATGTTCTCTTCTTCCCCTCTCCTCTGCCACATGAGCAGCTTCATGTGCTGATGAGGTTTACCAGGAAGGAATGTCTTGATCCATGACAAAATCCAGGCAGCATCTGAGGGTTTGCCCTGCAACCCTGCTGTGCCCTCCCTGTTCCCTGAGCCCCAGCCCTCAGCCTTTACTCCCAACACCCCTGCAGCTGGAGTGCAAGAACAGCCCCAACAGCACCAATGCAGCCTCTGATGTCCCAGCCATGGAGGATGAGCATCTGCACATCCCAAACACACCCAGGAGTCTGTGCCCCATCATCCTTTATCCAGAGTGTGCATCATTCAGGTGAGTGCTCCCTCCTTTCCTGCTGTTTCCAGGCATCTCCTGCTCTGGGAGCTCAGCTGCACTTTGATGTTTCAGAGGCTGGCAGGGGGGCTCTGATCCACCTGAGGCTGTCCCCATCACCTCCCCATTCCAAACCTACCCTTGGCCTCTCATCCTGCTCCTCCTCCTCAGAACAAACCCCCTCTCCTTAACAGCTGAGCTGCTCAGGCCTTCCTGCTTGATCCACACGAGTTATTGTGTGATATAAATCCCTCAAGAGCAGAGGGAACACCAGGCTTTCCTCTAGCTCACACCTCATTCCTTACACATCCCACTTTCCCCATCCCAGTATCTTTTATCTCCCTTATTTTTCTCAGCCCATTACCTGCCTCTTTTGCCCCCTCCTTTTTCAGATAAGCTTCTCCACTCTCAAGCCAGCCCTGCAGAATATTTATCTAATAGAGGCTACAAAGAGACCAATTTATTCCACATATCTCACTAAACCCTATTTCTCCATTCTTATTATAACTCCCATTTATCTCCTGTTCTGGACTTTTCTGTAACCAGCCCTTTGTCTCATCTCTTTTATGAGAAATCATTTGTGCAACTCGTTTTCCTGACCCATTTCTTAGAATTACAGAACTGCACCATCTTGTACAAAACTGCACCATCTTGATTTCCCCTTGCAAAATCCAAAAGTCAGGACACAGGGCACTTTTGGGATGTTTAACCTGCAAGTCAGGCCATGCCCCAAACTGCCTGATCCAACAGCAAAACACATTCCTCCTAATCCACAATTATTCTCTCTAATTTTTCAGGTTGTTTTTAGTTTCTGTTACAGACTCTAGGAGGAACTGATGCCTACACAAAAAAATATTCAGAATATAAATGAAAATTCAAGTAATGCCTGTAAACTTAGATTTAATTTATAAATACCAATTTAAATACCAATATAAATTTAATTTATAAATTTATATTGGTATTTAATAAATATAAATAAATTGGTATAAATTTATCAATATAAATTTAATTTATAAACACCAATTGATGGTATTGGTGTGCTAATCTAAGTGCTGCTGATAGGTCACTGCAAGGTTCAAGCCACACCTTCTACACTGGCCACTGGCCCCAAACTGCCTGATCCAACAGCAAAACACATTCCTCCTCATCCAGGATTATTCTCTTTAATTTTTCAACTTGTTTTTAGTTTCTGTTACAGACTCCAGGAGGAACTAATGCCTACACAAAAAAAAAATACTCAGAATATAAATGAAAGTACAAGTAATGCCTGTTAACTTGTATTTCATTTAGAAATAATAATTTATATATTAATCATTTAAATACCAATATAAATTGGTATTTATTTATTAAATACCATTTATTAAATACCAATTTAATTTAATTTATAAATATTTAAATACCAATATAAATTTAATTTATAAATTGGTATAAATATAAATAAATTGGTATAAATTTACCAATAGAAATGCAATTTATAAACACCAATTGATGGTATTGGTGTGCTAATCTAAGTGCTGCTGATAGGTCACTGCAAGGCTCAAGCCACACCCTTTATTCACTTTGTTTCTACACTGGTCAGAGACATCACAAGGCAGTTCCTTGCTGAGCAGAGAAGCTGAGAATGGCCCAGGAGGGGAAGGGGAGGCTGGGAATGCTCTGCTCCAACGCCAGGTCTTACCTGTGAGAGCCCAGGGGACGATGCATGTCCCGGTGGCGTTGCAGCAAGATTTGGGTGTCCCTTATTTATTTCATGTGCAGTGTAAGGGGATGGGGCAGGAGGACCCGGTTGTCTTGCTACTTGTGTTACCTGTGTGGAGATAAACTGTTAGTAAAACATTCCATTAGTAATCAGTCTGCAGAGACTCCGTTGTACATATCTAGAGAGACAAAATAATATATATTTATCTAAGTGAAACACTGCACAAGTTATTTAACTATTTGTGTGATTCAGGAAAATGTGGAAGGATCAAAAAATCAGAGCACCAGCAGTAGTCACTGGTGGAAATGGGTGGGATCCCTCTGCCTTCAGGCCTGGGACCTTCTGATCTCTCCATGAGAAGCCATATAAAAAATATTGGGATTTTGCAAGGGGATACACATTACCAGCAACAAAGTAAGGGGGAAATTTGCATATTCCCCTCCAAAAAGGAAAAATAAAGGACTGCAGAGAGGCCATGGTATCTGCAGGGCTTGCCACAAGCAAAGAACCAAACAGCAAAGCAAATCTTGCATATGTTTATCTCCTTTCTCAATTTCTATTAAAAATGCTCAACAAAACACATTAAGCAAAGTATTAGAAAAATGTTTTCATGGCACACAAATATTTGCTCCACTTTACTATCTCTGCTATGGAACTGTTTTAAATATATTTTAGAGAGTGGCTATAGTGAAAAAAAAGAGGAATCAAAGGGAAAAAAGAGTCACACAACTATTGGCTGACACCTCCAGCTGTTCAACACAATTAAATTTTGGCAGATTGGGTTAAAACCCACACTACTGAAATTCAGCATTTGCTTCTCACTGACCTTTTCTCATTTATTTGTTTGCTGAAAAGTACCACTTAATAATGGAATGGTTTGGGTTGGAAGGGACCTGAAATCCATCCAGTGCCACCCCTGCCATGGCAGGGTCAGCTCCCACTGTCCCAGGCTGCTCCAAACCCTGCCCAGCCTGGCCTTGGGCACTGCCAGGGATCCAGGGCAGCCCCAGCTGCTCTGTGCCAGGGCCTGCCCACCCTGCCAGGGGAGGATTTATCCAATATCCCATCTAACATCCCCCAGCCTGAGCTGAAGGCACCTGAAGCCCACACAGGTCACTGCACAGGCCAATGTGTGCATAAATGTCCCCAGCAGGGAAAAGAAGGCAGAAGGAAATTCCTGCCTCTTCTAATGGAGTATTAGCTCCAAGAGAGCAGAAGTCAGAGAGTTCACCACTGAAGTGCTTTTTCCAAGTCACTTTATTGCACCCAGAGTGTCCACGCCTGTCATTCCAGCTCCTAAACCACCACAGCAGCTGCGCCAGCCCCGAAATCCCAGGAAATCACAACATACAACAGCTCCAGGGCTTGGGAATGGGCCAGGAGCCTTCACTGAGGGAAGATTTACAGCCCCCGAGTGCTCATCAGAGGAAAGGGTGGGTCAGGCACAGAACCTCATCCTGTGTCCCCAACTGGATCCTTCCCTTGGCCAGGGATGAATCATCTCCTTTTCAGGCTGATCTCTCTTGGCAGGTGTGCGCACGCAGCCTCGGCTGGATCAGAGCCAGCCTCACACAGAGCTCCATAAAACTTTCCACAGCCCATCCCTGAGAAAATGAAAGTCTGTCCCATGACTCCTGTGTCAACCCTGAGAGAGCTGTCGTGGCAGCCATGCAGCACTCGGTGCTCAGGAGCCACTCTGGGCTGTGATGGATATCAAATAATGCAGCCAGGAGGGGGAGGAAGCACAGGCAACCCAAACCACAAGGAAATCATTCCCAGCAACAGCCCCAGTGCAGGCTGTGCCCCTGCTCCTCACATTCTCCTCCCATGGCACTTCTTGGGGGAAACCAGAGGTTATTTTGTGACAGCTGTGGGACTCCAACCACTGCCAGTTTTCACCTCCCTGCTCTCAGCACTGCAAACACTGCTCCAGCTAAGGCTGGAGCCATCCAAAATCCTCTGATCCAACAGCAGCCAAGCCCACACAGGGCTTTGACAATGGGGACAGAGGCACTACCAATAACCCAGGTCACTGTGAGCACCCAGCAGTTCTCCTCCTCCTCAGAAATTACAACCTGCAAGTAGAATTGTGGAATAGAATCCCAGAATCACCAAGGTTGGAAAGCCCTCCAATATCTAATCCAATCTAGTTCAACCATAAATCCAGCACTGCCAGGTCCACCCCTAAACCACGTTCCCAAGTGCCACATCCCCACACCTGAACACTTCCAGGGGTGGTGGTGACTCCAGCACTGCCTTGGAGAAAATAACCTAAGCTGGAGGTTACTGAAAGACATCAAGAAATGCTCTCGTGATTGGATCTGAAATCTGGAAGCTGAACTGAGAGGAAAACTGCAGCTGCTTGAATGAGTCCATGAGATACCCTTGTGCAGTGCAGCAGACACATGACAGACACAGGTCTGGACCTACTGAAAGTGGCTTGAAAGCCTAATGAAGGCAGCAGAACAATTACAAAATTGTACCAGTTTGATAGTTTGGCAACAGCACACTTGGAGAGTATCCTGTAGGAGCCTACCACTGATTCTCCAGGACCTCCTAAGTTTAGCCAAGTCTAGCTCAGTGCACCCAAACCAAGGACTGGTGTTTGTTCCAGCAGAAGGAAAAGCACAGAGAGCCTTTCTCAGCAGCTACAGCAATGTTGGTATTTCCACACCTTCCTCTTCCTACAACAAATTATTTACAAATAAACTGAATTATAAGACACTGATTTTAATGTGAACAGATAGTAAAGGAAGACAAACTTGCTGAATTTGTGTGGTTAAGTAACTTTTAACAAAGGTAAAAGGTAGAGACTGTCTAAGCTCATCACTCCTGGGGTACCTGCCCCCACAGAGCCCAAGGTGTGGTTTGCTGTTTCTTAAATGGTCTCAGATGACTATAGAAACAGAAATCGATAGGTTAAATTGTTCTCCTAAAAATGGATGTACAAAATTACATATTAATTTGCTAGGGCATCACCTTCTATTTTCCCTGAGTAGCAAGAGCTAATTTTAGTTTTCCAGAAGCCTTAATCCTATATTTTAAAGGAAAAAGGTAATGAAATACAAAATAAAAACTCAGTCTGGAATTCTTTTTTTCTTTCTGAGCTTTTTTTTTTTACACCTTTTGGGTTTAGCATCTCATACAAGTTTGGGATTACTCTTTACCCCACCCAAGTCCCTGGTTTCCTTGTGGCTGCCCCAGGGCTTGGAGCACCCTGGGATAATGGAAGGTGTCCCTGCCCAGGCAGGTGTGGCACTGGATGGGCTTTAAGGACCTTTCCAACCCAAACCATCCCATGATTCTAGGCTGGAGCAGGATGAGGCACTGAGCTCCCCTCCTGCACCTCCCACAGCCTCGGCCTCCTGACCCAGATCCCTCCTTTGAGCACAGCGAGGCTGGAGCAGCTGATCCTCCCTAATCCCTTTTCTACAGGATTCTCTTCACTGCAGGAAGATCCCTTCAAAGGACACAAATCATGGAACCTCTGCTGGGTGTGAAACACTCGGGGGGACCAAGGGGCGCCCCAGGACAGAAACAACCAAACACCCCAAGAGCCAATGAGAGTCAACCCTTAATCCATGAAAATCTGGGCCAAGAGGGCCCTTCAGCACCTCACTGCCCCACTGCCTTCTCTGGCACCCTGGCAGGACGTGGTACCTGCTCCAAAGGCACATGAGGACAGCAACTAATGAGTGCTGGACCCTGCTCCAGGCTGCACCTGCCCAGGTGACTTCTCCCCACACAACCACACCTTGTGCTGTTAACACTCACTCCCAATCAGTTCTCATCCACAGGTCACTCACAGAAGCACAGAATGGTTTGGGTTGGAAGGGACCTTTAACTCATCCCATTCCATGGGCAGGGGCACCTTCCACTGGAGCAGGCTGCTCAGGGCCTCAGTGCTGCTCCTCAGCTCATGAGAATTCATCCCAGAGTAGTTTTGGTCCAGGCTTCAGCACTTCCAGTCACAACATGCTACTAAAGCAGCTACAAACTCCACCATGACCTGCCAAAACCAGTTATTTGTGCAAAGACAGGATGTCCATGAGCACCCTTATTCTTCTCATCCCATTCCAGAGCTGTGCCTTGTGCTGAATGTCTGCTTCTGCTCTTTAATCTCATTTTCCACAGATTCAGCCCCATTCCCCTGGGCACAGGACAGGGGTGCCTGGTGGGATTTACACTCACTTTTTGTGCAGTTCCCTTCCTGTTAGAGGTCTACATCTTTTCAAAAAACTCCCTTGAATATATTTCTTTGAAATAATTTACAACAAAAACAATTTCACTCATGCCCCTTCTAAACTCTGCAGGTTTTGGATCTTTCAGAGGCCACACAAATAACCACCCTCATTTCTTGCAGTGTAGAGGATTTGGAAACAGCAGGCAAGAAGCAGTTTACAGGACAACCCCCAACCCTTTATGTCCTAAAGTAGCTCTGCAATAGAGAATTCCCCATTATTGATGAGGGAAAATTATTACAAGGTCAGTTCATGGAAATAATTACTTCCAACTGTCGTTTGCTTTCATGTAATTTTACTGCTGGATTTATTTATTAAAAAACCCAAACCAACAACCCATTCAGTATAACAGGTCACAATAAATAAATAAAGATGACTTATGATGAATTTAGGTGGGTTTGGTTTTAATACCAGTATGATTTCCTTGATAAAGAGGTTCTACCAAAGCCTTGTTGTGAATTTTGAGCATCTCCAAGTTCTCAGACAAACTTCATCCCACTTGGCCTCTTCCTCACCTCCTGCCTCTGTCCTACAGGAAAAGTTGTTCCTCAGATTTAGTTTTATTATTGGGGCTCATACTGGAAGCCACATGATTTTCCATTCCCATTTTTGTAGCTGTGGGGGGAAAAAAAGAGCTCTGGAATGTGCAACCAAGATCCTCATAATGCACGTGGAAAGGCATAGAAAGGAGAAATGAATTATTTTTTCTCTTTATCTAACTAAAAACTGGGGGCTCATCTGTGGGTTGCCCATATCTCAAGGGATTTCTGCTCCCAGCCCACGCACGATGTAGGGGAACGACACGGGGGCAGCTCGGAGTCAGCACGTGGTGCTTCTGGACCCCAAAACTCTTCCCACACCAGCCATGCTCTGGACAAACACATCTCTGGGAGTGATGATCCATAATCCACGTGGAATCCCACAGAGGATGTGCCAGCAAATAAAACACTGATGGGAAAAAGCAGCCCCTGGGTACTGAGGATGCACGTGAAGGTTGAAGATTTTGGAGGCTTTTTCCAACTTTCAAGATTCTGTGATCTCACAGTGCTCTTCAAAATGTCTGTTTAATGCAAACCCAGGCCTCAAACACACGGTGCTGCTCCTTGTGTAACAAACCACTGAGACCCTTCATGAATGAATTTGTCAGGGCACTCCCATCCTGTGTTTTTTCCATCCCAATTCATTTTTCCCTGGACTCCCTCTGAATCTGAAATCTGCCTGGGGCTTCAAATGGAAGCCTGAAAAGAACCCAGCCGAGAAATTTCTCTCCTTTCCCCAAAACATGAAATTTTTTCTCAAACTTTTGCATTCTTAGATCCTGGAACTGAGATATTTCCAGCCCTGTCTTCTATTCCTGTAACATAGCAAGGAGTGATATTTTTCCACACTGAAAAGCTATTTTAGGTCATTCTTCACAGTTACTTTTCTATTTTACATTAATTTAAATTTTTACAGTCATATTTTCCCCACAGGCATCTGCATTATATCTTGGGAGGAAAGAAACGAAAAAAATAACCTTCTTTAAAGGACTTCAGATATTTTTAAAGTGTTTTTTTAAGTGTTGTATGGGGTATATAAAAGATAATACAAACTGAATTATTTATTAGAAGTGTTTGTACATTTATGTTCACAGAATGGTTTGGGCTGGAAGGGACCTTAAAAGCTCATCTTGTTCCATGGCAGGGATCCCTTCCACTGTCCCAGGCTGCTCCCAGCCCTGTCCAGCCTGGCCTTGGGCACTGCCAGGGATCCAGGGGCAGCCCCAGCTGCTCTGGGCACCCTCCCAGGGAAGGATTCTTCAGAATTTGTTCCTCTGGTTTTGCTTTTCTGCACACAAACATTTCTGTATCAGGTATTGAGAGCAGAGGCTGCCCAAAGCCTGCAGCTGGGGTTTGTGGATTCACTGCTGTCAACACCTCAAACCTTCACCCCTTGTCAGCTGTGCCCCAGCCATTCCAACTCCCCTGGAGGGGAATCCAAGGCCACCCCTGAGTCCTTCTGCCCCTACGGCCACCTGAGCTCTGCATTTCCAATGGCAGCACTTTTACCCTTAATCCTGCCCCAAGAGCCCCAGCAGAGGAGGCACCACAAAACTCCCCTACAACCCAAAAAAAGGAAGGGCTAAATATCATCATTACCATTGAACCATCATGGAATGGTTTGGGTTGGGAGGGATGAGGGATGTGAATCCTCCTCATCCTGCTCCACCCCTGCCATGGCAGGGACACCTCCCACTGTCCCAGGCTGCTCCAAACCCTGCCCAGCCTGGCCTTGGGCACTGCCAGGGATCCAGGGGCAGCCCCAGCTGCTCTGGGCAAGGGATGTTCCAGCCCCAGGTGTCCCCAGGGAGCCAGAACCAAGAACCCCATCCCCAGTCACCCCTGCAAACAGAGAAGGAGAAAACCTTGCACAGCAGCTTATGTTTTTCTATAAGCAGCTTATGTTTCTGCATAAAATGTAGTGAATTTATCCCATCTACAGCTTTTCTTCCTGTTTTCCAAATAATTAAAAGAGCAGCTTAAAAGCAGGGTTTTTTGGCATTAAAAATATTTGCACTATCCCAACCAGAAAAGCAAAATATGACTTTCCCAGGGCTGTGCTGATTTAGCAAAGCTTATAAATAACCCTGGGCTTCCAGCTATTGCCATTGGAAAAAAAAAGAAATAGATAAAAGGAAAAGACTATCATGTTCACAAACAAACATCACTGTTTCTAAGCTAAATTTCTACAATAATCAATATTATACATTAGCAATCATCTAGGACAGCGAGCCAAAGGCACCTATCCCAAATATTCTATTTACTATCAAAATATTTCTTCCTCTGTGCAATGGAATTTTTCACGTGGAAACAAATCTTTCTTGATTATTTTTCTCATTAGAAGGTGTTAGAAATGTGAAGCCACTAGTACACAAAAAAATCAGACTGTGAGATGCATGGGACAGGAAAGAGATGGAGTCACCCAAGTGAAAATATGGCCAAAACACTGTCATTCCAGTGCCACTCTCCAATATACTGAATAAAACTGGACACTTAAAAATAGCAATGGACCCACAGGTCTTTCAAAGATTTCTCCCTTTCTTGCTCCTATGCAACTAAAAAGGTTCTTCATAAAATCATAGATTTATTAAGGCTGGAAAAGCCCTCCAAGATCAAACCCAATGTTCCCCCAATATCCCAATGCCCACCCATCTTTTGAACACTTTGAGGGATGTGACTCCAGCACTGCTCTGGGCAGCCTGGGCCAATGTCTGACCACGCTTTCAGCAAAGAGATTTCCCAACATCCAGTGTGAGAGGTTCACATGGCACAACTTGAGGCCGTGTCCCCTTGTCCTGTCCTTGTTCCCTGGGAGCAGAGCCCGACTTCCCCCTGGCTGCACTCTCCTGTCAGGGAGCTGTGCAGAGCCACAAGTCCCCCCTTCTTTCCCTACTCACATGCCACCAAAAGAGTCCTTTTGAGCATCATTTATTTCAGGGGCAAAGGAAGCTGCATTTTCTCTGCTGTGCTGGGCTTGTGCCCACCCTGAGCCCACCCTGCCCCAGCCCCGTGGGTACTCACAGTGCTGTACACAGCCGAGACGGTCGGAGTGAAGATCCGATCCTCCAGGGGCTGCTGGACAGGACCTCGGGGGATTCTGCAACACAGCCAGTCAAGGAAAGCAGCGTGGAAGGCAGGGGAGCCCTCCAGGGACACCCCACCCTGGAAGCACAGCCTGGCAGCTCCAGTCCCTCGGGATCTCCCGGGCTCCAGAGGCAGCTGTCCCACCCTGGCAACGAGGGAACCAAGGCAAACTCCAACAATCCACAAAACCTTGGGGCAAACTCCAATAATCCACAAAACCTTGGGGCAAATTCGAATAATCCACGAAACCTTGGGCCTGTCCAGAGCGTCCTCCCCCAGCTCTGCTTGTGTTTGAAAGGGAAAAAGCCCCGGAGCACAAGGCCTGAGCATTCAGAGGCAAACCCTGCAGATCAGCAGGGCACTGTGGACAATGGCAGCTCCTGTTCTGCCAAGCACGCAGCAATCCTGCTGGAATTGTTTCCTTGTTTGCCTCTCTTCACCCAGTGACTCCTTTCCTCATCCACCCACCAAAAGAAAGGGCAGGCAAAGGGATGGGAGGTTTCCAGGAGCTGCTGCAGAGTGACTTAAAGGCAAATTGCAAGAGTTTTCTTAATTGTAAAGGCATTGTGGAAATCTAAGGGGGGAAAAAAAGGGGGAAAAACCTATGCACAAAAAAAGCCACAACAAAATCTGGTTTATTTATCGAATAAAACAGGGGGAGGCAGGGATCCAAAAGAATAAAAAAGCCTGACTTGGGTAACACCTTGTGGCCTCACACAGATCCAGACAATACCCAATGCCCACTGTCATGGAAAAGGCACTTGCTGAAAAGTTTTCCTAAATGCCATAATCGATTTCACCTTTTTGCTGTTTGTATTTTACACACGGAAATTTCATGGGAAATGAGAACAGCTGGATTGACTGAGGTTCTTGTACATATGGAAGGACACAGACCCCACATGTTAACATACTTAAAAAGAAAATAGAGTCATTAAAACACTTCTTAGTTTTATTCTAACATGGAAAAACACATTGCTAAGTTAAATTCTGAGTTTAGGTCAAGATTTCAAGAGACTCTTTGCAGCCCAAGTTTGATCCCCAGATTAAAGCTGCTGCCCAAAGCTTTGCAGGGACCAACACCACAGTGACAGGACAGACCCTGCCAGTGCTGACACAACTTAACAGCCACCCCAAGCTCCACAATCCCAACTATTCCCCTTAAAATGGACCAAATGTTAAGGCTGAAGTAGGGACTGCTCAGACACAACCTGCTCTGCCCCTGCCCACTGCCCATAGCAGGTCCCAGCTGGATCAGCTCCTCCTCCAGCAGCACTGAGGCAAATTTACAGCACCAGACACACACACAGACAGAGTTAAATTTACAGCCTCGCTCTGCTCTGGCTCTGAACTCGTCATTAAAAAGCTCCTCCTCACCAAACAGGCTCAGAAGTTGCTCTAAAGCTTCTCAGTTTTGTTCTAGATTCAATGTTTGAGCACCAAACACAATAAAAAGCTGCTTGATGGGATTATGCTGGGAAGAGCCCAGCCCTGACCTTGGCAACACCTCTGCAGGGAGGCCCTGGGCTGCCACTGTGGCAGGGGACAGGGGACAGGGGACAGCCCAGGGCCACCTCCAGGGCAGGAGAACCAGAACAGCATCTGGTCCCTCTGGTGCCCAGGCTGCTGCTCATTCACCCCACAGCTCTTTTTGCCTTTTTTAACGATGGCAAGAATTCATGAGCAGGGTCTAAAGCTCATCTGCACTTAGCTCATCTGCCAGCTCAGGCCCAAGTGGTGTCATTTGATAAACAGAGAGGTTTTAAACAACCAAATGGGATTTAAAACCCTGACCCAGGCAAACAACAGTAAGATTTGTCACAGATTTCAACAAAGTCACTCCCAGCCTTCATGCCAAGGGTCCTTCACCTCCAAGTTTTGGAAAATAACAACAAAATACCCAAAATCTGGGACAGAAGGATTAAAACACACTGGAAGATGGAATGAAAACTCAAATTTCCTGCTGTAGCACCAGTCCCTCTCCCCAGAACATCCCTATGACAGGGATGACAGCCCAAGGCCTGGGATGGAGCTGCTCCCCTTGTGTCACAGCTGAGATTTCCCTTCTCCAGGCACTCCTGACAATTCATGGAAGCAACCTCTGCTTCAAAAGGGATCATTCCTGAGTTTGGAAAAACGGTTTCATCCCTGACAAGGTTGGGATTTATTTTCTTATTTTAGAACTTATATAAGTCAGGAGGAAATAATCTCCTTTGAGCAGAGCAACCGCTCTTTTTGCACCCAGGAAGAGCTGCCTGAAGGAAGGAGCAGTTTAGATGGATTTGCAGAGTTTGGAGTCACTGTTTAAGATCACTCCTAGGAAGGGATGAGTCCCATCAGATCCACAAGAAACCTTTTAAGCCCTTTTTGCAAAAGGATTTGACTTGGACACAAGACTGATAGGAACAAAATGCCTCCAATTCCAGTAAGCCTTAATGAAATAATGGTTAGAGAAAGTGATTATTTCCAGCATCTAACCTGTGGCATCCACAGAATGACTCTCTGCAAGAAGTTGGGCAAGTGGAAAGGCTCCTGCTTCCCTGAGAGGAGCTGGACCAGTGGAGAGATTCCAGCTTCCCTGAAAGGAGCTGGGCAAGTGGAAAGGCTCTTGATTCCCACCAAGCCCCTTGGAGCTTGTTCCTGCTCCCCAGTGGAAATCACCACCTTCCCTCTCCCTCCACCTGCCAAAGGAGCCTGTCCTGGGATCACAGCTGCTGTTACTGGGGGAGAAGCGAGCCAGGGTGACAGCAAAGTTCATCACAACTTGTGCTGATGAGGCTCTTCAGGAAAGGGTTAAGTGACAGCATGGATACTCCACCAAGGGAGGTGAACGGGTCAGGGCAGGCAGGTGGAAGCAGAACCTCATCCAGCAGCATCATTCCATCCACATGCACACCCACACCCACACCCCCAGCACCCCAGGGCACTCAGCCATCTGCTCTCACACACAGATTTTGGTGCCACTGGGGCTGCACATCCCAAAATGCAGCACAAGCCTTGGGATTGCTGCCCTCAGGCTGCCCCAGCACAGCCAGGTGAGTGCAGGAGTGAGAGTCCAGCCAGCCCAGCCCCAGTGCAGTGCTGGATTCACCACAGCCAGGAGCACCAGGAACAGCCCTGAGTAATTCAGGCAGCTCTCTTGTGTTACTACCCTGCTGTGCTGAGATCCAATTCAGGAGCATCCTGTGCCCTCCCTCTTCCTCCCCCTCCTCCTCCCCTATATCCTGCCACCCACATCACTGATTTGGGCAACTCTGCTCCAAAATCATCCAGGAGGGTGGGAAGGGAGAGGGAGTAGAGGAAAAGCAAAGAAAATCCAAACCTCACACAGTTTTCACAGCTCCTTCCACAGGGAGAAAAGACAAGGAGAGCAATGAAGCAGAAAAGCAGGAGCAAAGAGACCCTGCTAAATCCAAGAACCTCTTAAAGCACCATCAGCTGGTGAAGTGGAGCTGCAGCCTCTGCTCTGCTCGTGTCAGGCTGAACGACTCCTCAGAGCTCCCCCTGCTCCATCAGCATCACTCCAGGATCTGGGAGAGGGCTGGCAACCCTGCCAGTACCAGCACTGGATCCTCCTCATCGCTGCCCAGGGCTCATTAACTCATGAAATATGTATCTAAAAGCTCACCTAAGTGAGATCCTTCTGGCAGATTCATAAATGCAGGCACAGATGCAATGGGTGTTCCACCTAGTTCCCATCTGGCTGCAGCAGTGATTACAAGCTGGGGAATTTCAGGAGCTATTGTATACCCTGTAGGAGAAGGAATGCCGGCTGGAAACCACACAGAATTATTCTGGAAACCAAAAATCTCCCTAAAAAGAGGAGGATCTCTGTTAATTAGACAGCCACGGCCACACTCTGAGGAGAGGGGAATATGTGACTTCTCTGTAAAGTGATTAAGGAAAAAAATTCAGCCTGGAGCTGCTGGAGCAATCAGTGACACTGCCAAATGCTGAGTGAAATGACAGTCAGCAGGAATTCCTTGCAGAAATCTCCTCCTTCTATCACATTTCTCTGCTTGCTCCAATCATACTACAGAACTGCGATTCTGCGAGATTTCTGTGTGCTGTTCCAGACCTGGAAACACACACCAAAACCAGCCCTTCCAGCAGGAATTTGTACAGCTTTCTCTGCTCCACTGAGATTGCAGGAAGACAGAGAGAACATTATTCCATTTTCTCCCAAAATGGATTAATTTTCCCTCGAATGGTGCTGTTCACCTAAGCTCATTTCAGCAACTAGCAACCATTTTACCCCAAGCACCCCTGACCTCTCCTCCCCTTCCAGCTCACAGCTCTGAGGAAGCATCTCTGCCCAGGAATAGAAACACCCACGGTACTCACAGGCACCTGTGCAAACACCTTACACCAAACCATTCCAGAACTCCTGATTTTCATCCCTGCCCAGAAATGGAGCCAGTCTCCCACTGACTTCCCCAGGGTTATGTAATCCCCACACGTATCCCCACTTGTACTGAAACTGTGCATTAAAAATCCCAAGGAAAAACTGTCAAGCAAGATTACAGAAGGGCAAGAAACCACAAAGAATCTGAGCATTTTTTTCAGCTTTTTGGAGCAAGGAATCTATAAAACCCAAGCATGCATGGATGTGACAGCAGGGAGCCTTCCAGGAGTGTGCTTCTCCTCTGCAGCCTCTTCTCTATTCACCATACAATTAAAATGCAGGAGGTGAACATCCCAACAGCAGCAACACTTCACTGAGCCAGCTGGGTAACACAAGGCTCTGAAAAGGTTCAAAGGGAAAAGCTCTGCCAGTCACAGCAGCTGGAACTTCCCTGGCATCACCCCATCCTTCCCAACTCCACCATCCTCCACTTGCAGGGCCAAGACTTTTGTACGGCATGCTTAGTCCTACCTGGCAGGGAGCTCCAGCAGGGAGATCCCAGAGAGCGGTCAGGGAGATCCAGGGAGCTCTGGCAGTGAGATCCCAGAGAGCTCTGGCAGTGAGAACCAGGGAGCTCTGACAGTGAGATCCAGGGAGCTCTGACAGTGAGAACCAGGGAGCTCTGGCAGTGAGAACCAGGGAGCTCTGACAGTGAGATCCAGGGAGCTCTGGCAGTGAGATCCAGGGAGCTCTGGCAGTGAGATCCAGGGAGCTCTGGCAGTGAGATCCCGGAGAGCTCTGTCAGTGAGATCCTGGAGAGCCCTGGCAGTGAGATCCCGGAGAGCTTTGACAGTGAGATCCAGGGAGCTCTGGCAGTGAGATCCAGGGAGCTCTGACAGTGAGATCCCAGAGAGCTCTGGCCGTGAGATCCAGGGAGCTCTGACAGTGAGATCCAGGGAGCTCTGACAGTGAGATCCCGGAGAGCTCTGTCAGTGGGATCCTGGAGAGCCCTGGCAGTGAGATCCAGGGAGCTCTGACAGTGAGATCCCGGAGAGCTCTGTCAGTGAGATCCTGGAGAGCCCTGGCAGGGAGATCCCGGGGAGCTCTGTCAGTGAGATCCAGGGAGCTCTGACAGTGAGATCCTGGAGAGCCCTGTCAGTGAGATCCCAGAGAGCTCTGGCAGTGAGATCCCAGAGAGCTCTGGCCGTGAGATCCAGGGAGCTCTGGCCGTGAGATCCAGGGAGCTCTGACAGTGAGATCCCGGGGAGCTCTGTCAGTGAGATCCAGGGAGCTCTGGCAGTGAGATCCTGGAGAGCCCTGGCAGTGAGATCCCAGAGAGCTCTGGCAGTGAGCTGGCTCAGCGCAGCGTCCTCTCCCCGCATCCATCAGCGAAGCCCATGGCTACGTCCCCTCACAGCCTCGTCCCCTCACAGCCTCGTCCCCTCACAGCCTCGTCCCCTCACAGCCTCGTCCCCTCACAGCCTCGTCCCCTCACAGCCTCGTCCCCTCACAGCCACGTCCCCTCACAGCCACGTCCCCTCACAGCCACGTCCCCTCACAGCCACGTCCCCTCACAGCCTCGTCCCCTCACAGCCTCGTCCCCTCCGTGCCACGCCGGGCTGGCTCCGGAGCTCTCCCTGCCCATCCCCACGCAGGCAGAGCCCGAGCTCTTAAAGAGGCAGCGCGGGAGGAGCTCCGTGGGTTCGGTACCCGAGCGCTGCAGCCCCGCTGCCATCGCTGCTTCCCCGACCTCCGGGCTGTGCCACGAGGAGCAGGGATGGGAGGCAGCATCGTGCTCCTCTTAGCAAGTTGATAGGGGATAATAATCAAGCCAAGCTTGTCAAGGAAAGGGTAAGGGAGAAAGATGAACTCCCCCACAGCACAGAGTGGTTTGGAAAGCTGCACGGCAATGAGTGAGGAGCTCAGAAAGCATCAGTGCTCCCTATCAGAAGAATTAAATCTCAGCACAAACTCCTCAGCAGGAAATTTTGCAGCTTGTTTTCCCTCAGCTTTTATCTTGCTACTCCCAAATGTAGCACCACAAACTCCTTTACTTAGCAACTACTTCAGCAATCAATTTTCCCTTCAAAATCAATCCCTCTTTTGACAGATCACGTTTCAGAAGCCTGAGGAAGGAATGCTGGCAAAGCAAACTACAGCCTTTAGAAGACAAAACAACAACAAAATCCCAAAGCAAACTCCACCAAGTGACACAGTACCTGGGAAAAATTAAAATATATAACATCAAAACAGCGTCATCATCTCTCCATGCTGAAATGTGACAACCAAACTGACTTCTTCCAAGGAAAAATAAAATTCAAGTAACTCCAAACTTAGGGAAAGGCAGGATTGATGTTGCCCGGGTGACCATAATTCAATCCTCCCGTGTATCTGCAGAATCCAGCCCCTTATTATAGAGGCCCACGCTGATTTCCCCCTCCCTGTCACCTCCACGTTTTCAGCTCTTACAGGACTCGAGCACCCTGACCCTTCACAGCTGAGCTGCTCCTGCTCGTAACAGATGAGAGATAATTAATACTATAAAAATCAAGACCAACATAACTCAAGGACTTTGGAAAACATTTGAAGACCCCACCTAATAAAATGCTGACCCTCCCTAACCATTCCCTGCTTCCATCCAATGACATATGCCATCTCCCTTCCTTGCAGAGATCATGTTTTACTTTAGGATGTGTTTGGGTGGGGTTTTTGGTCTGCTCAGGGGTTTTTTTGCTAGTGGATTCCCGACAAGAGGTTCAGGCCTTTTGGCTGAGTCTTGAGGAATGAGGTGGCCTCGGTATGAAAAGAGTGCTTTTATTTCCGTTTTCTCAGCTGCGTGCAACTGCTCTTGCACAATGTGATGGGATGTCAAAACAAAGCACAATTCTGAGCCCTGACTATACCACAGGTCAAGCTCCAGTGGGGCACTGATGTTTCAGTGTTTGGTGTTTCTTGTTACTATACCAGGGAAAAACAAATACAACTTTTTGCTGGCACGAGCACTCAGGAATATGGTCACGGTTAAGAGTTGCAGGTGAGGAATTCCTTAAAAGCCCATGGCAGCTTTACACCAATAATTAATTCTGATCTAAGGACTATTTCTGGCAAGTCAAATGTTTTAAAAACAAAGGAATGCAATAAAAAGTGTTTGCAAAGTGGCAAAAATGAGGTTCATGGTTTAAAAGTACCGGGATTTTTAATAGAGCAGTACATCATCCCTGTCAAGAAATGCAAACCTTCAGGGTCTGCCACTTTCCAGAACCACTTATCCCCAGAAGGATCCGATGGCAAAAGCCATTATTAAGCTTGTTTCAACATTTAATGGCCCAGTATAAAGCTCCTTGGTGCCACATGTGTAGTCAATGTTCACAGCCCAACTGCCATTTATCAGATATATAAATTTTAAGTGGATCAATGAAGTGTTTGTACAAACAACCTCTTTAATCCTTCACATGTTTTGTGTATTAAACTGCATCACTGAACTCTCTTTAAATTCCTGTTTATGGGCTATTTTATACTTGGAACAAAACATTTAATAAGGTATTTATCTTCTCCTTTTGTACCAGAAATGCACTTACATAAATATTGTTGATGTTTCACCACCCCTTTATTGCCTCGTTCAAAATCCCTGACTGCAGGACTTGTTCCTTGCTCCCCACCTGAACTCTGAGATGATAACTGGAAGTTATCATCCTGTCCATCCCTCTGCATTAAGTGCTCCTCATTAAATCATCCTCCCCAAGCTCTGTCTGGATCCAAATGTTACAGTGAGGCTTTCCCTGCTTATCCTAGCTAATTCCATGCTCTAAATGAACGCTCTCCTCATACCAAAACTTGCCTCAAAACACATCTTGAGCTTTTTACCTAATTATGTATCATTAACCTCAGCATCAGCTTCCAAATAACACAAAACACTGCCTTTGCCTGCTGTCTGTCCCACAATGAACGGAGCTGAATGGGAACAGGAGGGCTTTCCAAAGAGAAGGGGCACACAAATCCCCATGAACCTCAAAGCCTGGCAGAAAAGCTTTCCAGGGCTGACAACTGCAGCCTGAAAGGAAAATGTGACCTTCAAAAGCTGACTGAACAGCGTGCTGTCCCTCTCCTGCCCCCAGCATCCTGCTGCTGCTCAGAGTCCTGCTCCTCTCCCTCTGGGAATCCCACCACATTTCGGGAATCTGTGGATGTGGGCGTTGGCACGTCCAGGTCAGGGCCAGAGCCCACCTGGCACATCCCCAGCCCTTCTGTCTGAGCAGCCACTGCAGCAGCCACAGCCACAGTGCACGTCTGTTTGTGCCCAAGCATGTCTCCAAACCCTCCAACTCACATCCCTTTAAATGTCCACTCCACAAAACAGCCCAGGATCCCAGACTGGTTTGGGTTCTGAGGGTCCTCACAGCTCATCCAGCCCCACCCCTGCCATGGGCATGGACACCTCCCACTACCCCAGGTCACTTCCAAGCCCCGTCCAGCCTGGCCTTGGACACTTCCAGGGATGAAGCAGCCGCAGCTGCTCTGGGCACCTGTGCCAGGGCCTGCCCACCCTCACAAGGAAGAGTTTCTGCCCAGTATCCATCTATCCCTGCCCTCTGGCAGTGGGAAGCCATTCCCCTTTGTCCTATATAAAAAGCCCCTTTCCCCTCATCCCTTCCCTTCCATCTTTGGTTCATGTGTGATAATCTCACAGTCAAGCCAAATGGGAATGCCAAAGGAAAGCTGGGGGCTAGGGGGAAGGTAACAGAAAAAAAATCCCTTTGTTGCAAATTATCTGTATTCCCAGCATCCCACTGATTCCATGATGCTTTCAAACACAAACCAGCAATATTGGGAGCACCAGCTGCAATAGTTCCACCTGCAGACAAGCACCTAATTAGCCAGAGCTCATTACTTCCAGGCTCAGTTTTGCATCTCTAAATTACCCAGCAGTGAGACAGCTCACCCGCACTAAATCACCCCAGACCTCGCCTCACCCCGGGGCTGGCAGGACCCACCCTCGAGCCAGCAGCACAAACCCCAATCAATTCTCCTGCCCGATACAAATGCGTTTCTAAGGGCAACCTGATTTTGTTAGTTCGTCTCTGTCTCCCTCCAGGGCAACCTCAGCATGGAGGCAAAGTGGCTATTTTCAGCTGAGACCTGCAGAGGTTGTTTGGGGTGGAAGAAACTGTGTCTAAATCCTGCTAATCCTGCTGGGATTCTCCTTGAGGAGGGGTGTTGGGTGGGGGACGGGTCTGGAGGTGACACATGGAATATTTCTGTAACTCTGAACTTTGAGGTGTATTTTCAATGCTCCCAGAAGTGTTCACAGCACAGCCTGAATAAGGTTAAATCCACGTTTCAACCCAGCTATCAACTATTAGTAATTACCAAAATAAAGCCACGGAGGCTCCATGGGTTGTGCCCAGGTAATAAGGTGAAGGACCTGCCAGGAGAGCATCTCTTGCTCAGCTACAACTTCTCACCAGCTGACTTGTCCTCTTTCCTCCATGAAACACCAGCCACTTCCATACCTTTCAATTCACATTTTATTCTCAAAATATATGGACTCTTCTAAGAAATGAAAAAGTCAATACATCCCATCAGCTCCCTTCAGCTGGAAATCATGGCATTGCCACAGAGAGGCAACGGCATCACAGGGAATGTGCCAATGAAGCCTTAAAATTCCATTAATTTTAGGAGGATAATTTATGATTGTACTTGTCCATGCTAATTGAAACTCCCATTAGGCTGCAGAAAACAGGCAATGCTCAGGAGCCTGGAGCAGCCCTATTTGTCTTCCAACAGACCCTGCTGCTCTGAGTGATTCCTCCCAGATCTCTAGCCACAACCCCAGGACAGGCACCTTATAAAGAGCCCAAAATATTAAGGTGAGGGATAAAGACTCAACAAGGTGAGCTCTGGAGACTCCAGCTGAATTCTGGAGAGTCCTCTCTAAGTTACTGAGGACTATGGTGGGCCAACATCCCATGGAGATATTCCAGATGAGGCCTGAACTCCAAAATGCACCCAATAAATTGGAAGCAGAGCTGTGTTACAGCAGCAGCATGCCCACCCAGCCAGCTCAGAACAGCCTGGCCCCAAAAACAGCCCTAAAGTCCCAGGCAGGGCAATGCCAGGAAGCTGGGCTCATGCTATGTGATACAGGGCTAAATACCTCCTCAAATTCCATGAAATGACTCTGGATCTCTGCTGCAGCTGTGCTGCTCTCAGCAATGATGAAGCTTTGCTTTGCTTTCTGCCCAAGGAGAGAGCCAAGGCATGGGAGTTAAGGATTTTGGTGCTGGTTCTTTTTACATCCATATATTAAAGGCAAACCTGGATTTTTGTTTGCCATTTTAAGGTCTACACCAAGATATCATTTCTTTACTTCTTAAAACAAGTACCAAGTGATCAAAACACAGAGTCAGAGCAGTCAGAGTGTGTTTGTAAGGATCCTACAATGTGTAAATGCACCTTTACAGGTGATTCACAGGCACATAAAGCAGGCAAAGGATTTAATCAGAGGATGGAGGTTCGATGGGGCTGGAGAAGGAGGAGCAGGTACACACCCTCAGGAGGGAGCTGAGGCAGTGCTGTGCTGTACCATAACCATGAATCTACCCAAGCACTGCTCTGACTCGAGGCCTCAAGGGGGTTTTTGAAGATGCTGTTCCCCACACCCAAGTGCATCTCTTCTAGGAGCACAACCCACTCCAAAAGCAGCAGCTCACTCATCTGGAAGCACAAGGGATAAAAAGACCTCAGTAAGATAAAGGTAATAACAAACAGCTTTTAGTTTTGTCCTTCCCAATTACAGAAGAGCCACCAAGCCATCCTTGGTGCACCGTCCCCCAGGGGCTGTGCATCCCCCCAGACCTGACCACACTAGCAATGAACAATCTGAAGGCTGCAAATACAGATATAAATGTTAAAATCATCCAAACTGAGTAAGTAGCAGGCTTTCAGCTGACCAGAGACAGTGACATTGCTTCTAAAATTATTCTCATAGTTGGCAGCAGCTGCTGAATCACTTTCTGTGCTCTGAGACGACTCAAACATCTGCACATTCTCACAAAGGCAGGAGGTCTCCTATAGAAAATGCTGGGGGGGCAGCAGTTCTTGGCTCAGCTGCTCCAGACAGGGCTTGGAGCAACCTGGGACAGTGGAAGGTGTCCCTGCCTGTGGCAGGGGATGGCACTGGATGAGATTTAAGGTCCCTCCCAGCCCAAACTATTCTGGGCTTCTATATAACCCATGAACTTGATTTAAACAGGAGAAACCTTCATGATTCCTGATGAAGAAGCTTTTCCAGACCTTCTCACATCCCAAAATAATTAGTAGTTTAGTGGCAGTTCACAAGCCTAAATAGCTCAGCTGCTTCTTTTAATTAGAAGATTTTTATGCAACGATTGCACCCCTGCTATTCCCTGAAATGAGACAAAGCTCTGAAGCTCCCCTGCCACTGAAATACTTATTTTGTGGCCCTGACAAAAATAAAATCCCTTCTGGTGTCAGCCAACAGGCTGCCTATCTCTACAACACCACCTCACCCTGCTGCCCTTCCAACTCAAAAAAATCTCATCTGTCTACTCAAGTAAAATGAATGTAATAAATAATATTAATTCTAACAACAACAACAATTTATTGTGCAAGTGACTGAAGTCAGTGTCTGTTACTATTTTATATGGTTCTTACATTGCACATCCCATGCTTTCAAAACACAGGAGACAGGATCAGAACCAGAAAAAGGTGGGAAAAAGCACAAGTCCTCCATCCTGCAATTCCTCCATCCATCCATACCTGGGTGGCCAGGTAGGGAAAGAAACAGAGACTTCAAAGGTGCTGCAAGCTGTAGGGCTAAAAGCTGATCTTCCCTTGCACCCTCCACAGAGCATTGTTTCGAAACCTCCTGGAGCACTGTTAATTAGAGGAGCGAGGGGGAATAATTCCAGGTTATGGGGTAGCCCCAGTGTCCCTGGGAAAAGGGAAGGAAACCAAGAGGGCACAGTGCTTCCCTTGCCCCTGCCACAGGTCAGCTCCCATGGGATCCTAAACCTACCTCACTGCCAAACACTGGCACCCACAGCTTCTGCCAGCTCCCTCAGCAAGGAAAGTTCCTCAGAAAGGACTAAAGATCACAAGATTCCTTGGTGAACCAGCTCAGCCTGGTGATTCAAGAGAAAACTATTTTTTTTCCTTGGCTGGGTGAAGTTTTCCATGGATTCTGTGAGCTGATTTAAATCACCAAAGGCTCACATGATCATCACATCTGAGACCAGGGTGCAGACAGCCCAGTCAGCAAAGGCAGATCCGCCCTTCCCACTGCACTCAGAGGGACATCTCTAATCCCAACATGAAACCACATCCATGAAAGCACCCCCAGAAGATGCCCAAACCCACCCTGTGAACCAGAGGCTGGTGCCTTTCTCAGCCATGCAGAGCTCCCTGTCCTGCTCTGTGGCTTTGCCTGCTTTGCATTCCAATGGAGGGACCGGGCATGGCTACACACCAGGCTCTTCCTACACGCCAGCTCTTCCCTTCTCCTGTGTTTCCACACCTCCACTACAGTCCTGTTGGAGCCAGGAGACTGCCCTGAGGGCCAAAGTAGATTCTGAATCGATGAGAAAGGAAGGAAAGCAATGGGCATGTTCACAGCAGCTGGAGTCACAAGGAGCCCTGTGATTCTCCAGGATTATTTTAGTCCTTCATGTGAAATGGCAGGGAGGTGAATCTTGGTGGGATGTGGCTTCTTCCTGAGGGATGGGGTCTGTCTAGGTGAAGGGAAGCGGTGCAGAGCAAATGAGCAAGAACCAAGCCAGACACCACAAGGACCACTTGAGCCTCAAGGCAATTCAGGCCTCAGGACAGGACACAAAACTTGTCATGCATTTACCAAAGAACAAATAAGGACATGGGGAAAGCAACACTTTATCTGAGTACAGATTTCCCACTGCTTCCCTTCAGCACTGAGATTGGTCTCTATGCTAGCACCTGATTTGAAGTCTTCTAATTCTTTAATGAGCAGTTCATTTCAGTGCCATTAACACTGGAGCTTTCAGATGTTTTACATATCACCTTGACCGTGTCAGCTCTTGCCTCCTCTGGAAAGACACTTTGGGAAGGGCACCCTTCCATCTGGAGCCGTGTCCAGCAGTGCACACAACCCCATCCCATTCTGTGGAATGGGTCCAAATCCTGCAGCTCCACCCCTGCAAATGCCCCAGTATTGTTTAAAACCATCAGCTGAATGCTACAGTCAGAAGCCAAGCTGCCATGGATATTTGGGATGTGTCCCTCCACAGCCCCTGACCAAACAGCAGTGCAGGATGACCCAAGTGATGACTGAAACACAGGAGGGGGTTTGGAAGGGACAATTCCCAGGGAAGAAAAGTTTATGCAGGGATCAGGCTGCAATTCCACATCATCTGCCAGGTGAGGGGCTTTAAATGGTTCCTTTTTCTGGTTTAGGGATTCAGCACTGTGGGGAAGGAGATCACCAGCACTGGGAACAGGGAGCAAGGAGAGATCACAGACAGGGCCCAGCCTGGAGCTCATGTTTATCCCAGCTCCCACCTCCTGGTGCTCTGGTGAGAACAGTATTCATAGCAAGTGACACTAAATGGAGCACTGAACACTAATTTACATCCAGGGAATCTTTTCAATGGACACGACAAGCAAAAACCAGTCAACACTGGAAAAAAAGTAAAATCAAGGAATCTGCCATTGAAATCTATGCTTGAGTGTCTTGTAATTCAAAATATGGGGCATTCCCAGCTGGCACAGGGAGCTACAGGGCACTTGTCTCTATGCAGGCAGTTCCCTCCAGCCATCTGAAGACTTCAAAGCAGAAGGGAAGGGAGGGAGGAGGTGACCACTTGTGCTTAACTATAAAGTTCTTTGACAAAAATTCATGAAGGTTTTAGCCTAATGGAACTTGAGACAGAAGGCTGAAGCCCTCCCTCATCCCTGTACAAGGAAAGCAGGAGATAATTGTCATTTAGCCTTCCTCCATACGAGAATTATGCCCAGAAGCTGCTGAACGTCCACACAACCAAACATGTGGCTGCTCCCAAGCTCGAGTTCAACATAAATCCATATGTAATCTACATACATAATAAAAGTGACCAAGGGATCAGAGTTTTTAAAATATCCCATAATACCAAATATATGTGGCTGCTACTCAGCCAGCTTCCTCTTTTTTGTGTTAATTTCATATGAAAGTCCTCAGAGGAAGCAACGCTGGTATTGGAGGACAAACTGCTTATTAAGGAAGGAGTTTCCAGCCCGTGCTACTTCAGTGCAGGAAGTTTTCTGGCACACTTGAGAAAGAGCAATTTAGCAGCAGTTTGTGCAATTGGCTGCACTCTGCTCTAAACTGATGAAGTGGTGTTATCTGGGACACTGGGCCCATGCCTTCCTCAGCTGAGGGGGTCCCTGGAGGTGGGAGCCAGCTCTGAGGCCTGGGATCCCAAGGAGCAGCTGACCAGCACTGACACAGGGGGCAGCCATCAGGAAAGCTGCCAGGACAGGGGGAAATTACACCAGGAGCTCCCTCAGAGCCACAGGAACAGGGACAAAGATCTCCAGGAAACATTCTGGGGCATTTGTCCTCAGTGCAGCAAGTAACCATATCCATCACTAGAGGAGTCAGGCACACAGGTATTCACAGCATCATTGGAAATCTCCATGCTGGAGGTGGAAGGTTTATGCCTATTCTATTGGAGATATTACAGCCTCTTAAATTCAGGAACAATTAAAGAATCCCCATGCTGCACAGCAAAAAATACAAAGTGATGTAGATTTTTAAGCAGATTTAACTGAAAACAATCTTCCTGGATGCCCCAAGCACCACATGTGGCTTTTCCAACAGTTATCACATCCCAATCAGCATAAAGAGCTCTCATCCTCTAATCCTCCATAATGCTTCAAGACGAAAAGTATCCTGCCCTTCCCTTTTCTCCTGAGTCATCTCACTCCTCATGCCCCTCTATTTTCCCAGCAAATGCCAAGGTCACTCAGATGTTCCTGGGCAAACAGTGTCACTGGATGGCACAAGAACTGAGGTGTAAGAAGCACTTACGCAAGCGAGTGGCTTTAACGTAAGCCAGGAGTATCCGAGGTCAGCGCTCACCTGGGCAGCACAAACACAGCCCTGATGTTCCAAGGCAGGAAAAGCTTCTCTGGATCAGACAGCAGCCCAGAACCCCCCCATTTCCAGTGCACTTATGCTGCTGCTGCTACCAGTAAAGCAACTTTCCACTTCCCTAGACATTGCTGAAGTATATTCCTTAAATATTGTAGAGCATGTATAAGGTTTGCATCCAAGTTTGGACCAAGTCCTACCTGTATATTTGCATGATAACAAATAAAAGGGATGGATTTACAAATTTTCCACCTGTGATTAAAACCCAATATTCCTTTAAAAAAATAAAATAGGGGCTAATCACAAATACCTGCAGCAGTTTTGCCCCAGTTCTGCCAGCAGAAGTCTCACTAACCATATCCTTGGATTGATGTGCAATTCTGTACCTGTTATGTAACATCAGCTGACATTTCCTGCAATTGGTGCCAAGCATGGGCACAGTCAGACTTGCACCCCTGAATACTCCAATCCCCCAAAATCATCACATTTTTAGCAACAAATTACCAGAATGCAGAAAAGCCCCCAAAACCTAACTCCCTCAAAGCCAGGTAAATTCACATTTAATCCAAAGCACTTTGGTGTCTTTGGCTGAGTTTGTTTACTTAAAAAAGGAATTTTTAAGGACCTGTAGACGAGGAGTTTGCAAAACTGCAGAGATAACTGAGTTTTCCTTTCAGGAAAAAGAGAAAACAAATGCTGTAAAATTCCAAAGCATCCAAGCCCAGCTAACCCACAGAGCTCTTCAGAGACCATCCCCATTAATTAAAATGTGCTGAGCTGAGCTGTTCACAACTTCTCACACACGTTCACTAAATGGATTAATTGACAATACAATGATAGAATCATTTATAGTAAATACACATGTGATTTCAAGATTTACCTAAGTAAATGTCCAAATTTTTATAAACCACACACACCACCTGTGGATTTGTGTGAGGTTTCTTAGGGTCATGGATCAGAGTTTGCTTGAGAAGTTGCTTCTCCAGTTAAGTGGAATATTAAACATGCTGCCTCTCCATATTTTAAATATAACCAAGTGTTGCATCCACCTCCTGTAATGTGTTCCTCCATATTTAAGAGCACAGAGCCAAGAGAAAGCATTTTGCAAGGTCAGCTATTTCATCAGCCATCCTTACTTTTACATAACACACTTTTTTCCCTTCCATCCCATGGGTTATTAATGTTTCCCCTATTCCGATACAACCAACGGCGCTCTGCAAGGGGAAACCCAACTGGAAATCCCCAGCAGGAGCTGCACATCTTGAATTCCAACTCATTTAATCACACTTGCTATAGCCTGAAGTACCCAGCCTTGGCTACATAAAAAGGCTTTTTCCTCTGGCTTTTAATTGGACACTTCCATTTGGGTTGACTCACACCCAACGTGCCCAGAGACGCTCCTGAAGCACCACGGTGACCTGACACAAGGCCTTTGGTAAGAACAAGAAATCAAAAAGCTTTAGGGAGGGCAGGTGAGGATCTGTGCACAGATAAAGGACAGAGAAGGTTGTTCTCCAAGCAGGAGAAGTTGCTCATCCTGGTGAGTAAATGTAAACCTCATCTGTACCTTGCAGTGACAGAGCCCTGTGGCAGCGAGAAGCACATCATGGTTTGTAGGGCAGGGGGAAAAGCCCACGTGGCACTGCTTGAAGGACCATCCCTGCCACAGGTGAGGTGAGGTGACACTGAGGGACCATCCCTGCCACAGGTGAGGTGACACTGAGGGACCATCCCTGCCACAGGTGAGGTGACACTGAAGGACCATCCCTGCCACAGGTGAGGTGACACTGAGGGACCATCCCTGCCACAGGTGAGGTGAGGTGACATTGAAGGACCATCCCTGCCACAGGTGAGAGGTGAGGTGACACTGAGGGACCATCCCTGCCACAGGTGAGGTGAGGTGACATTGAAGGACCATCCCTGCCACAGGTGAGAGGTGAGGTGACACTGAGGGACCATCCCTGCCACAGGTGAGGTGAGGTGACACTGAGGGACCATCCCTGCCACAGGTGAGAGGTGAGGTGACACTGAGGGACCATCCCTGCCACAGGTGAGGTGAGGTGACACTGAGGGACCATCCCTGCCACAGGTGAGGTGACACTGAAGGACCATCCCTGCCACAGGTGAGGTGCCACTGAAGGACCACCCCTGCCACAGGTGAGGTGACATTGAAGGACCATCCCTGCCACAGGTGAGGTGACACTGAGGGACCATCCCTGCCACAGGTGAGGTGAGGTGACACTGAAGGGACCATCCCTGCCACAGGTGAGGTGACACTGAAGGACCATCCCTGCCACAGGTGAGGTGAGGTGACACTGAAGGGACCATCCCTGCCACAGGTGAGGTGACACTGAAGGACCATCCCTGCCACAGGTGAAGTGAGCTGCTGCCATGGCACCCAAGGAAAAGCCAACACCTACAAACACTGGCTGATATGTACCATGGCAAATCCCAAAGCAACCCATGCAAGATCCCACAGACAGCAGGGAGTTACCTTCTGCTATTTACTAAAGAATAAATTCCCTGTTATGACAGAGAAAAGAGTCCTGAACAAGAAAAATCCTTTAGCAATCTCCTCCTAACTGAAGGGATTGGGGTGGTGAAGCTTTGACTGTTATTGCTGCTTCCAGGGTTAAAAAAACCCTCTCTCTGCCTAAGGAAAGCCTCATCCCACTCAAACACACCCTACAGGCTTCATCCTCTCCTGTTTCCTTAACAGAAGAGCTGGTACACATCCAGGAAAGCAGGGGCTCTTCAGTGGAAAACTCTGAGCACTTTTCAGGACCCTCTGAGTGGTGTTGGGAACCTGAGATGAGCTGAGCTATGGAAACACCACACGAGGCCGTTCACTGCATGGCAGGCACAGAGCTGGGGCCAGTGGCCAAGGGCAGAAGGAAACACTGAGGCACAGAACAGTGCTCAAGCAAAAAAAGGTACAATTTCACCATGCACCTCCTATGAAATAGTGAGGAATTAATTTTATTATGGATAAACTGATTGCCACTTTGATTATTTTCATTTTATGTTACTTGGCCTGATCTGCTACTTTGTAAGGAGTTGCTGAAATGAACACTGAACAATCAGCTTTTCACATCTTTTCCCAATTCCTGGGTCTCTCATGCTCCTGCTGCAGAAGGGCAGGGACTCCCATATGAGCAAGAGTTAATAATAATAATCATCATCATCATCATCACTGCATTTTTCCTTCAGTGGCATTAACCCCCTTGGCTCTGGCCATCAGAGGAAGAGCACTTGACTCCAGAAGAGAGTTTCTGTTTTGTCTGAAAGAGCACCAGAACCGGTCCATGAGTAACAGCTGTGATGTGTCTGCCTCTGAGCTGATCCACACAGGAGCCAAGGTCCCACCTGGAGCTTCCAAGCAGCCCTGGAGCACCTCTCTCCCTGTTCCCAGCCAACCCCTGAAGCACAGAGACCAACAGCATCCCCCAGACACTATTTCACAATTTTTGCAAGCGCAGGGACGTCTCCTCTGTAACCTCCTGGAGGTGGACCAGGAGGAAAAAGGCATTTCAGAACTTCCCAAAACAGCCCCAGCAAGAACAGTGAGAAACAAGCTTTGAAAGCCAAGCTGAGAGAGCATTTGGTTTGTTCCCCTTACAGGGCACTTCCTGCCCTTTCTCCTCCTCCATCATGAAACAAGCAACAACCAAGGTGGGTTGAACACCACCCCTGCTCCACCCAGCTCACTCCAGTCTCCACTCTGGAGTAGAGAATCCCCAGGACAGCCTTCACATCCTGCCCTAAGGAACTTTGGTGAAGGGACAAGTGGGAGTTGGACAAGACTTTGGGGTGCCAGGACAAGGGGGAATGGCTTCACACTGCCAGAGGACAGGGTTAGATGGGATATGGGGAAGAAATCCTTCCCTGTGAGGGTGGGGTGGCCCTGGCTCAGGCTGCCCCTGGATCCCTGAAGTGCCCAAGGCCAGGATGGACAGGGCTTGGAGCAGCCTGGGACAGTGGGAGGTGTCCCTGCTCATAGGATGAGCTTTAAGGGGCCCTTCCAACCCAAACCAGAAGCCACTGCAGTTCTGAAGCCTGATGATTTCTAACACTGCTCAGCCTCCAAGGACGAGGTGTGTACACGGATTTGGGAGCAATCCCATGGAACATGGAACGTGGCAATGCTTTGTTGCCTGAATTAAAAACCTCAGCTCTGAGCCTGGCACTTACACACTCTGCAGGGTGAATAAGGAGCAGCACTAATGACTCTGCTCATCCCCAGGGGCAGAAGAGCCCAGTGGGATCCTGCCTTCCCCTCATGGCCTGGGGCCTCCCAGCAGCTGAATGAAGCACTCCTGACCCAGCCTGCGCCAGCTTCCGGGACTCAGGCTCTCAATGCCCCCATTGAGCAGGGACAGCTGACTTGCTCTTTCTTTGGAGAGATGTGGGTGATGGTAGAGCATAAGAAATGGATATTTGAGGCATCTGGGAAGAAAAAAAAATTTTGGGGGTTCTCATTCCCCCAAAAGCTTTTGAAATTCAGTAACTACTCAGTAAAAGGAGCAAACAGCATTGCCAGATATTCCTTAAGCACCTGAGTTGTGGTTCCCTACCCCACTCCTTGCACTGATTTTGGTATGAGGTCATGACAAATCATCTGTATCCCCACAGAATAAATCTCCATGTACTTATTTCCAATGATGTTCAGACTTTCAAAGGAAAAAAAAACCCAACAATGTAAACAGACCTCAAGAGGACAAATACCTGAAACAGAACCACGTGCATGAAAAGTACTGTGACAATTAGTAAGAAGGTGTGAAAAAGCAGGTGAGTGCTTATTGCCTAGTAGAAGAGCTGGAGCTGAAAACTCACTGATGGGAAGGGAAGTTAAGGAAGAGAATGGAAGGACCCAAACAAAAAGGAGTTGATCCAATTCCTTCAAAGCCCAGCAGTTGTGTGTGAATGCGACCACTCTCAGTACAAGCCCCACAGTAAAACAAAGGAGCAGCTCCTCTTGTCACAGTCTGACTCATCTCCTGCATTCCATGTCAGGGAAACAGCAAAGCTTTCTCCAAGATCAGCCCAAATTGGAAAGAGACCACTGCCCCAGCTCCTGTGGCATTTTTACTGCCCCCCAGGCAATCAGACACATTGAACACTCCGGGTTCTTCTGCTCCAGGGCAGCTAAGCCACTGTAACAGGCATGCAATGGGATTTTGTGTTTCTGGACAGCAAAGGCTTAAGGGACTAAAACAGGGACTGTGCCTTCCCATGGCTGACAGAAGGACAAACTCATTCAGCTTAGAGGATCAAGCATCACACAAGTGTGGTCAAGACCCCTCCTAACTCAGCTGCATCAATCCCCTCCCAGCCATCCCAGAGCTGCTTCCTACCTCTGCACTCTGACAACACTCCCACTGTAATTAATGATCTGATTTAAGAGTTCCAGGCTGATGGTTCTGCATTACAAAAATCTCTCTTTACTCGAACCTAATCAAACTGAGGCTGAGCATTGGTGTTGTAAGTCCGGAAGCGCAGCCGTGTCTGTCTGAGCACAGCACATGCCCGTGGAAATCACCACAAATATGCAGCACTCCAACATCAAAGACAGGAAAAGATGAGCAGTAAAAAGGGCACCCAAGGTCAAAGCCAACACCAGGGCTGCTAAAACCAAGGTTTTTATTAGAAGAAACCTTCCTGAAAGACCTGCAGAGGAAGGTAGCAGATTTCCTCCCAAGAAAGAAAACCAAGATCTGAAAACCTGCATTTCAGCAGCCGGAACAACGGCATTGGGTGGATTTGTGGCACAGGTAATGCTGAACCACACTGTGGTTTGGGTGGCTTTGGGGGTAGGGGGGATTAGAAGAGCATTCCTTGCTTCAGTCAGGGCTATGTGTGCCAAATTCCAGCTCGTTTGGTCCAGTCCCGAGGTCTAAACCCTCTCCCACTGAACCAAGAGGTGTTTTAGTCACTGAAGATGCCAAGGACACAACTTATTTTTACTTTGTGGGTAAGTCTGGGCATAAATTTTAAATAAACTATTAAGAAAGGACAACTTGAGTGTCGTCTCATGGACACATTTCACACTTTTTAAGCAAAGCAAAGGCCCCAAGGGCTTCAGATTCATTTCCCTTTTGATTTACAAGCCCCTACATTTATCACCCTTCTGGACATGTGGTGAGGCCCATCCTTCATACAGGGAACTGGAAAGAATTCAGACAAGGCTTTAGCTAAAGTTCACACTCCCCCTATTGGGCTCCACTGCCACACAGGGATTTTACCCCAGGCACTGACTTCCAAAGCTAAAAAACCCCAAAAAACTAGAACCAGGCCTTCTGACAAGAATAACAGAATTAAGACAACGCTTACCAAGGCATGAGGAGTGTTTGCATTGCATGGTTGACCCGTTGTGAAGCTGTTTCTGGATAAATAATCCCTCCTGAGTAATTAATGAAATATCAGTGCCTTTTTTGGTCACAGAATCCCAGAATGGTGTGGGTTGGAAGGGCTCTTAAAGCTGATCCTGTTTCACCTTCTGCCATGGGCAGGGACAGCTTCCACTGTCCCAGGTTGCTCCAAGCCCTGTCCCACCTGGCCTTGGACACTGCCAGGGATCCAGGGAAGTTCACTCCAGGATGGAGTACACAGCAATCAGACAGACCCACATCCCTCCAGACAGGTGGCAAAGAAACACCAACCTAGGGGGTTCTTCCACCTTCCATCCCCATGTTGCTGTATCTATCTATTTATTTAAGACTATGGATCTTCAAGCTTTCAAGTTCTTAAAAATAAGTGCACTCAAGGACGGGTACTTTCTATTGGTGAGGCACGAGCTGGCTGAGGGGGAGTGATGAGCAGTCGTGTCTGGGGTCACTTTTTCCAGCTTGAAAGTGTGTGCTCAGCAGCCATCTATTGAAAAGTTTAAGCCATTCTCAATTTGGCGAAGAAAAAAAAATCAGTCATGCTCTCTTGACAAGGATTTCCTCCGTGACTCGCTCAGGCCCCTCCATGTGTCTGAACATTGGTTTTGTCCCTGTTTGTCACATATTCACTACAGAGGGTTCTGCTATCCTTTAAAAGGTGCAGAGATACAGCCTCACTTCTCCCTGCTCCACAATTTGTGTTCCAGTCAGGGCAATGGTAACCAAAGATGACACAGCTTTACATGCTATTAAAAATTGGTTCAGAATACCAAAACCCCAGCTATTTCTAGAAAAACCAGCTTCACTGAGGTGCTTTGAATCCTGCAACAGCCTTTGTGGTCATCTCTCAACTGCTGACACCACCTGACTTGCACAATCAAACTCATCCCTGTCCTGTTCTCCCAGTTTGTTTCACCCAACAGTGCATTTGATTTTGGGGTACAACCCCTCCAAAACCTGCCCACCTTAAGGATAAGACACAACCACTCTCCCTCCATCGTCACCCCCAGTAGCATTTAGATTTATTTTTGCATGCCTGCTACACATCAGTCCTCTCCATCAGCTGCTTCCTTCCTTTATTTCCAGGAATCAATTCCATAGTGATATCTCATAGTGATTAGAGAGCACCTACCAGCACCTTTCAGGTTTATTAACATGGAGTTGGAAAAGTAGCTTCGTTTTTGGTCTTTTCTATGCACTGCTAAGAAATGCTGACCTAGGAGATTCTCCCACCTTCCGTGCCCATGTAGCTGTATCTATCTGAAGTTGGTTTAACTTATTTAAGACTATGCATCTTCAAGCCTTAAAGCCACTAAAACCACAGCCCCCTCCCACAGCAGAGTCAGTCCGGGGCGATGCTGAGCGAGTTCCCAACTGTTGTACAGCACCTCCCGACTCGGCGCTGCCACTCGGCAGAGCAGCTGTTTTAGTAAGCGCTTACGTCTTCGGCTGCCTGATGCAGGAACAAAATTAAAGAGGACAACATGGAGCCTAATCCAGCAGGGTGGGGGAAAGCCAGTTAGTGTTCCCAGGCCCTGGAACAAGGCGCTGGGCTCTGCACACGCAGGCGCTGCCCCGCCACGCTCCGCTCGCGCACGGATTTGTCAGGATCTGTTTACACGATCCACTTTTCCCTGCGAAAGGCATGAAAGAAAATACTCTGCGGAGAATCTAAGAGGCAACATGTTCTCTCTGCAGCTTTCTGCAACTTTTCCTGCAAACTGAGCAAACAAAATGAATTCTGAACTATCAGTGCTGCTCCGGAGCTGCATTAACAATGAGCGTGAGGCAGCCCGGAGAGAAAGGGGGGACTGAGCACATTAACAAAAGCCCAGAGTGCGCTGGCTGTGGCCAAAGCCGGGGCCTGAAAGGCTCCTTTGTCTCTCTGGTCAATGCAAACCCATTCAGCGGCCCATAGACAGCAGAAAGAAAGTGAGGGTGGGAGGAAGAAGAGTTCTGTCTCTTTAGGGGACGTCTCCTCAGCTGCCAGGCTGTGAGGCAGAGCAGGGACTCTCATGGACACAGAGCAGAGCTCCAAGAGCCTGCAACCCCAGCACTGTGCACACCAAGTGCCCACTGAGGGCATGCTCTGCTCACACCCAGCCTTCCTCCACCAAGGGACACACATTCCAGCAACTGGACATCTAGTCCCCAAAAAGCCTCCAAGTGCAATATAAATAGTAAGCTATAGAAAATAACCCCCTGTTTCTGAATCTGCTGGCTTTTCTGCAATCCCTTCCTCCCAACAATGAGCTATTGTTCCACTCCTGGGACTGAGGAAATGTTTGTGTTCCTTCTCTGAGTCCTTTACATTTAGAGACCTGCTCCTCGTTTCAACATCATTCCCCACCGTGCTAAAAGCACCTGGCCTTTCACAGTTCAAGAGAACATTCTCTTGAATGTGTTTGACTCCACCAAACAGAACACCCCCATCCTTGTTTTCTTAGTGCTACCATAAAACTCAGCAGAGTTCAGCAGCAAACCAAAATACCTAGAAATGATCAAAGGAGGAGGGTCCCAGTCGGTACTGGTGTCCCATTTAAACATGGACACATGCGACCACCAGTCTGAAATGCAGAGTGATAAAGGTGAGCACCACCTCCAAGGGTCTGATGCTTGCTGGGCACGTTTCTCCTCACAGATGTTGAAAGAAGGATACACACACTCCTCACCTCGGCCACACAGCCACCAGCACCAGGAAGGTCCATCTTCCATGTGGGGGAAGATGTGGCTATCATGGGCCTTTGTGTGGCCCACATGTCCCAGGGAACACAAATACTCTACTATAAAAACCCAAAGCCATGAATTCATGCTGGGTTGCTTCTCTTCTCTCCCAAACTGGGCTCTTGCTGTACATGGGAGCCTCTGAGCAAAAAGCAAAGTTTGAACCCTCAGTGCTTCAGCAGAGCCAAGGTTTGGATGCAAACACAGACTTTAGGAAGAGACTTCTGCAAGGAGTCTCACCCATGTTCAAAAGAAACATTAAAGTGAGCAAAACCAACAAAGTGTCTATTTCCACTGCTTTAATATTTCTCCATCTCTCCACACCAGGCTCATCCTGCCCTAACCAGGGAGCTCCTGCATGCTCCACACACAGGACACACAAACTGGCTCCATTTCCCTTCAGCAGCCTGTCTTGGGATAACCACACAAAAGGCAAAGCTGGCTGAATCCTGTCCTTTTGCACCACCCCATGAGCTAATCCATATGCTGCCTTTAAACACTTCACTTTCAGGGACTCCACATCTATTTTTGGAGATGGCCAAGGGGCAAGATATTTCTTTATACAAAGAAGCCAGCTAATTTATTTTTGCCTAAAACACAAGGGTTTCCTAATTGCAATCACAGGAACAACTTCTGCAAGAATAGCTTGTAAAGATAAAAACTTTCTTCTCCCTGTGTTGTAGCTGAACTAAAAAGGAGGAAAAGCCCACCATAAGCAGAGTTTTAATTAAACTGATTGACAGCCCATTCACAGGGCCACAGCTCGCACAGGACACCGTTTCCTTTCAGGATTTTTCAATATAGAGAAGACTCCTGCTCTTCACCATTGAGATAAAGATCTGTTAACGGTACTGATCTGTTGCCTCATTGGAAAATGAAGGAAGATCTCATTAAAAACAGCCAGCTGGGCAAAAAAAGTTACTGCTCTTCAGGCATCCAGAGGGGAAATCCCCTCAGAGGCACCAAGCCTGGAGATGTATCCCAACACACCCCTGGCAGCACAAAGAGGCGTTTCAGACACACACACATGCTCACACTCACACACTCACACACTCCTGCCACTCTCCTCCTCCACTGCAGGAATACTTTTTGCCTCCTTTGTTTCCTCACAGGTGGGGAATGGCAATATAGAGGAGGCAGCTCATAAAGAGGGGAAGAGGAACTGACAAACCAAGTCCCTTGCACAGTGAACAGCCATGGACCCATGGCTGCTGCAGAAGTGGGAATTTACAGCTGCTCTGGCAGCACATCTTTTATTTTTCCCTTTTTTTTTGGTCAAGTCCAATTATCAGAACACCCTCAAAGGTGAGAAAGAATAAAGAAGCAGAGAAAAAATAGAAAGTTATCCTTGGGGTAGAAAAGAAAATGATTCCTGTGCTTGTCTTGTGCAGGGTCAGGAGTTGGACTTGATGATCCTTGTGAGATCATCCTTGATCCTTCAAACTCAGGATATTCCATGATGATCTGGCATGAAATCAGGTAATTCTTTGTGCACTCAAAACTCTCACAAAGGCAGCAGCTGCTACAATACACAAGCCTGAAACCAAAGTCTAAAGAAATGTGGAAATAGAGAACAAACAAAGAAAAAGTCCCTTAAACACCTATTGCTGATTGGCAATGACTTGGGCTTCCAGTGGCAATTCTGGCATGATGAACAGTGATAGGATATAAATAGGAAATTCCTTTTCACCTTCCTATGGTAGAGCTGCTGTGCTGGTCATTGAGAACAAACCCAGAGAGTCAGTTGTGCTTATTTATACTTCAAATCACAACATGCACCACACAGCATTAAATAACAACTCCTTACTCCAAAGCTTTAGTGTTTGCACCATAGATAAGAGAACATCAATAATGTGTAGCAAAGTACACCCTGTTTCCAGATAAAGCAAGATGCATTTGCTGTACTTAATTCTGCTCTGTATAGTCCAGATAACACAAGTTTTGAGATGCAATTATGAAACACCAGCATTTAAAATCAATCTATGATAAAAGTTAATATAACAACCAAGGAAAAAAAAACCAAACAGTTCTCAAATACTCTACATTGTACAGGAGAACTCCAAGATGCTGCTTTTACCTGAAAATTCATGTGGACAAAATCAAGACTTAAGAAAAGCCACACAAAAACCTCATTAAGGTTATTAGAGCCACTAGAAGAGCTCCAAGTGTAGATGCCACTGAGCAGGTGGATTCAAGTCCCAACTGCTGGGCTTTCCTGCTTTCAGTACAAACATTGCAGCCAACACTCCAGGCATGAACAGGCCTAAAGGGACAAGCAACACAAGCACAAGGTGTTAACCAAATGGGCTTCCTCAAAGCATCATCTGAAGAGTCTCCTGCTTTTATGTTCCTTGCTTTCACTGAGTGGTAAACTGCAAAAAGGGTGATGTGTGTTTTGGGTACAGAGATACCACAATCTCTGTTCACTGATCTCACCCCATTTCTCAGGTGTCTGAGTGAACTCTGAGGTTGGGATGATGTTAAAATATTGTCCTGTCCCCTGGCACCATGCAAAGTGACTCCAGAAACTGTGCTTTTCCCATGGAAATCCAAGCCTGCCCTCTGATCCTGCCTGCTCCTAAAGCTCACAACAGGCAGCACACCTGAGGCCTCTCGAGAGGACTTTCCCTCCTGGGTAACTTCACACCCTGTGATTACACTGACCCAGAAACCCAAACCTACAAATGGGCATCCTGGGCATTGCAAAGGCAAGCCCAGCCTGGGAATAATGCAGAAAAAAGTCACAATTCCAGCTGACAGATGAACAGCTGCTTGCTTGAGGGCACCACGTGATGAACCATGCGAGCCTTGGCCTTTTCTGCCCACTGACACTGAGGGTTGCAAAGGGAAATCGATATTATTACTAGACACAACCAAAATGACAATATCATGCAACACCTGCAGCTGATCTTTACTTTTCAGTCCCTGCAAAGACTATTGTGTCACAATTCCCTTGTATCTAAGACAAATTTAGCAAGACAGCTGCTCTGATTCTCTCTGGAGTCAAGACATGTCAAGAAAGTGAGGAAGCTCCTTTAAAATAATCCTGATTCATTCACCTCCCATGCAAGTGACCCCACTTTCTTCCACTCAATCCTTCTGCAACCTGGCTCCTCTGGAACAGCAACAAACAGCAAACAGCTTCAGCAGTTTCACAGAACCACAGACTGGTTTGGGTTGGGAGGGACCTTAAAGACCATCCAGTCCCAAGCCCCTGCCAGGGGCAGGGATGTCACCCCCCAGGGTTATGTTTCCACCTCTCCCAGCCTATCACTGTCTCATCTAATCCAGATAAACTTCCTGCTTTCCTGAGCTGAAGATAGAAAGTTACAGCAAAGAAACAGCTTGTTCTCACCTTTAAGCAAGAGAAAATAAAACACCCAGTCAAAGCTCAGTTACAGCACCCTGCAAGATGACAAAGGAGGCTCTGCAGGGCACCACAGAGGGCCAAGGCCTCGAGCTGGACAAGACCCTTGTGGCACCCACTGAAAAAACCAACACAGGCAAAAGGTTCAGGACCTCACACTATGACACCAGTGGCAACAAGGGCAGAGCCCGAACTAAGTCATCAAAAGGTGAGGTTCAGTACCTCACCAAATGTTTCTGAGAACCATGGAACACCCAGAGCTGGAAGGGACCCCCTGGCCCTGCACAGACACCCCAACAATCCCAGCCTGTCCAAACCCTCTGGAGCTCTGGCAGCCCCAGGGCTGGGAGCATTCCCTGGGGAGCCTGGGCAGTGCCCAGCACCCTCTGGGGAAGAGCCTTTCCTGATCTCCAACCCAAACCCCCCTGGCCCAGCTCCAGCCCCTCCCTGGCTCCTGTCCCTGCTCACAGAGAAGAGACTGGAGCTGTGCCTCCACTGCCCCTTGGGAGGAAGCCAACTACAAAAGGAGGTAAAGTCCCTCCATCAACAGCAGCTCAGTGTTTTTACTGATATATCTGAGGTGTATTTTGGGTGACAACACTCAGTGCTGCAGTGGAATCCCCTTGCTCTGATTTGCCAAGCTTTGTCACCACACATTTATTATGGGATGTGTTAATGGGATGAAGCTGCCAGTACCAAGGTGGAGCAGATCCTCTCTGTCCAACATCCTTTGGATCAGTCTGCCTTCAGAGCCATGGGATGGAAAACCTGGGGAGCAGCACATCCCCATCCCCACCTAAAAATAATTGCATTCCAGGAGCTACAGTCAATTCTAACTCCATTACTCAATCTTGATTAAATCTAATGTTCAGTATATTTCTTAATCAACTTGCCTCAAGTGACTACCTTAAGGTTAATCTCTCAAAGCCTTTTTCAGGGGAGAGAAGATTCTTCTACCATCTGAACACACCAAGGAGCAGGTAGAACATGAAAATGATTATCCACAAAGCTTGTTCTTTCCAAAAATATTTGGCAAAGCACTGGGGGTTTTTTTGTCTGTTTCATATAAACACCATGTAAAATGAAGTTAAAACAAAGTCTCAAAAATGCCCTTCAGCATTTAAAAAGGATCCAAACTCAGAGGAAAGAAAGCATTCTGAACAAGGCATTTCACAGCATGGTGCAGTAAAAAATAAGTACTTTAGATACTTTTAACTGCATTTATATTTGTGATTAACGACAACAGAAGGGAAAATAAATCCACTACCTAACAGAGAGGTATCTTTACACTGCTTTCCTTGATGAAGTTCTCCTAGAGCAGCCTTTGGCTTCCAAGCATTTGGTAAGTGTTAAAAACCATCTTTATGTATGGAACAGCTCAGCAGGGAAATGCTATGCCAGCTGCCAGACCCCTAAGCACGCATGGAGGCACCTCTGCACACTGCAAACCTCCCTCTGGACACCATGCAATGCAAAGGGGCTGCCAAAAACCCCTCCAGCTGCTCAGGAAGGCATTTCTGCCCCAGCTGATAACACTCCCCACAAAGCCAACCACACCCACCCTGGCCTGGCAGCTCAAAAGTCCTCCCTGACCTGCGACAGTAAAATGATCCTTGCTTGAAACAGTTAAATATGGAAGTGAACAGAATCAGGGAATCCCAGAATGGTTTGAGTGGGAAGCAACCCTAAAGCTCATTGCAACCCCTGCCATGGGCAGGGACACCTTCCACGATCCCAGGCTGCTCCAAGCCCCATCCAACCTGGCCTTGGACACTGCCAGGGATCCAGGGGCAGCCCCAGCTGCTCTGGGCATTGCAGAAGGGTTGGGAGAAAAAGAGATGTACTAGGAAAAATTCCTGGGTCACTTTTTCAAGCAAAGGCACCAACCAAACTAATTAGAACCATCCCTGGGGAAAACTGAAGATCCTCATCCCAGATGGTGGTGAGAATCATCACTCCCAGAGAATGAGAAGGAGCCTTCAGAATGAAGAAACCACATTGTTCAAGAAATGGGGGAAAAGCAGGAATCTCTTACAGGAGACATGCATTCAAAGAAAAACCTCACACACACCAAATTCCCAGTCAGGGCCAAGGAAGGGCCAGGGGAGACAGAGGCAGACCTGACATGAGGCAATGCCAGAGCCACAACTTGTGATGATAATTTCTTTTCTTGAATTTTCAAGCAGAAAAAAAAAAGCAACAGTAGTAGTCTGACACTGAACAGTAGCTAAACAAGGCTAAGACTGAGCAAACCTCCTGGTAGATGCTGTAAAAATATCCAAAGCAAGGCTGTGAGCAAGCTGCCTTGATGGAGATGACAAGGAGTGACTGGGAGGAGACAGCCAGGGAGGAGAAGGCTCTGATCTCCTGTCTGGCCAGACACACACACCAGCCTACTCCATTCTGGAGTAACTTTGGCTTTTGCTCTATTCCAAAAGGAACAGGAATGGTTCTTCAGCTGTTCTCTGCACTTTTGGCTGTGTCAGATGCTTGTGCACATCTAGTCTGGCAGAAAAAAAGAGGTTTTTTAATAAAATGCCACAGAGCAGACAACACAGCTGAAGGCACACCCATCTTCCTCCTTTCCCATTCTGAAATGCAACTGCAGATACAACAGCTATTTTCAAATACTCCTGAATTTCAATCATTGAGCTTAAAGAAATTCACATCAAACAGCCAAACCAGGCACTATCTCACACAAACTGAATCACAATCCAACGAAAACAAAAGTCCCTAAATTCAGTGTAGCTGTCCCCTGACTAGCAGCTGAAACAGCAGTTTCTGGCCTGATAGCAGCTCAGGGAGAGGGAGGCAACCTGATAACCACACTCTGGGTCTGGGCTGGGAAGCACAGAGCCACTGCCACTGAGGCAGGGGACACCCACCAGGAAACACCCCAGTCCCAACAGCCCCACCAGGAAGAGAAAATTGGGACTGTCTGGGGCCTGCTTCCTTCAGAGCAGTTACTTAACACACACACATGGAGTTCTTTCTATACCAAGTTTGCCCTGTGCACACATAACCAGGTAAGAGCATTAAAAGCACAAGAGCCAAGGCAGACAGGTGACATAACTGAAAAGGCACAAGCAGAGGAAGGCAGAGCAGGAGGAAGAGGATCCCTTTTATTGCAGAGAAAGGTTCACAAGCTTTTATCCAGCCCTTATTCAGCTTACAGCCTGGAATAGACTGTGTGGATATGACAGCCTACCCGCCCTCATGGTGAACTCACAGGGTACAGCCTCCCAGCTCTGGCTTCCCTTCAGTGCCAGCATTCCTGCAGCTGGGACACGTTGTTACACCACCAGAAAAGAAAGTTCCCACCCAGACATGAGCACTGCAGTGCTCATTCATGGCAATTTTCACCTGGAGTCTGAATTGCTGTGAAGCACTAAAAACCAGCTGACTTTTCACTTCCTGTGCATGCATTAACACAGAACTGCCCCTGTCCACTCACCTCAAACTCTGTGCCCTAAAATCACAAATAAACCACTCCAGCTTGCCAGGCTTTACCCCCCACCTGTCTCTGCTCCACAGGGACAGGCCCTGCTTGTGTCCTGGGGGTTGGGGACCCTGCAGCAGCATCCATCTATTCCTGAGCCAGGCTCTCCATCTGTATGATAAGCAGGAATATCAAACAGCTGGTATTTTACTGTCTCATTCACTCAGCTGTGTTTCCTGTGGTGTCTCCAATGCTTCACACAGTGACCTCACGGGGAAATGCAATGCTCTGCTGGTCACCCTGTTGTGGTGACAGCAGTGTTGTCACCCAGAGTGATGGTCTCCCATCAGCTGAGCAAGGAATTCTGGAAGGATGATTCTCCAGAATGCTGATGCTCATTTCCATTCCCAGTGCTGTAACTCCTCGTGGTTTTTGGCCCATAATCTTTATTTCACCAGTTTATCAACATGAAACAAAATCCTAAGTCCCTTCTTGCCACATGTGGAGCTTATGATTTCCCCTGAACTAAAATTCTGTGTCATACAAAATGAAATCCAGGGAGGGCAGAACATCTTACACAGCTGCACAAAAACCAAACTCACAGAGGGCTGTTGGTAGGATGAAAGCTCTGAGTCTCCTCAGTTCAATCCTCTGCACCTCTAATTTCCCCTCCAAGGGAACCTCAGGGGCACACTTCACACACACCTGTGCAGGGGAATCCAAGAAAGAGTAACAGCAATGGTATATTCACCCACCAGGGTCTGAAGATGAGCAGTAAATTAGTCTCTGAGCATCCCCCATTAAAAGAAATCCTGGTTTACTTCCATTGGCTCAGCCTGTTGGATCCAAGGCCAGGTCAGAAGGGGCTTGGAGCAACCTGGTCTAGTGAAAGCTGTCCCTGCCCGTGGCAGGGGGTGGAACAGGATGAGCTTCAGGGTCCCTCCCAACCCAAACCATTCTGGGATTCTATAGATCCAGGCCACAAACAGGGACAGAACACAGAGGGAAGGCTGCAGCTGCTGCAGGACTCTCTGATGTGATGCCACACAGTGGAACCAAGGCACAGGCAGCAGTCAGTGAAGATGTACCTGATGCACCATCCCACATGGGAAAGAAAAGGAAACTGCAGCACCTGTCCCTGCCTGGTTGCTGGGGCCTGTCTGCACCAGCACAGGCACCACAGCTCCTTTTCTGAGGAGCATCAACCCAGGCTGTGCTGATTTCAGACTGCAATACCTCCACAGCCACAGCAGGGCTTTCAGACTGAGCTTTCCACCTACCAACACTGCCCAGACACTTGGATTTCACCAGCACCATGGCCACAAGTGCCATCACCACCTTAAGCACAGACAGGGAAGCTCTGAGGACTGTGCTGGTGACCAGTGCTATTTTAGCAGACTTTTTTCAAATGAACCATAGTTAAGATCAACACTGTGGATGGGAAGAATAACAGAAGTATTTTTCCCTTAAATGCTGATGTTTTGGAACACTGCAGAACAGGAATGGATCAAATCAAACATTTTGGATATCCCTAGCACCTCTGACATTATCAGGGGCTGCAGTGCAATCTGGCTCCCCAAACTGGTTGGAACACACTTCATCTTCCTCCTTTTCCCCCACAATCCTGAGACATTTCAGACCCACTCACAGCCAGAGTGAATGATGCAGATCTTTTGTCTCCCACTCCTAAGCACAAACACCATCTTAAGCACAACATCATAAAAGCAAGGATGGAGCTGGACCACAAGAAAAAGCAATCCAAGCCTGAGAAGTGAATTCTCCTCCTTTGAGGGATTATTTGCAACTCTCCTCCCAGTAGTGGAAGTTCAGCAGCCTTTTCCAAGAGCTTCCAAAGCATCAGTGACCTTTAGGAGTTTTAGCTCAACTAGTGAGACCTCAAACCCCTGATGGAGACCAAGAGTTATCCCTGCTTTCAACACTTCCAAGCCTGGCTGCATTCTTCCCCTAAAAACTCCTTTCAAACAACAAGACAGAGCTGACCTGACAACAGAGACCCAGCTCTCCCCACTCTCTGTGTCTGTCCTGCTCTCTTGTTTTATTGCTGTGCTCCAGCTCCTTCCTCCATGCCCTTCCCAGGTTGATTAATACTCATCCTGAAGCATCAGATGTCTGGTAATTCAAGCTTTTACAGCACTCCCCACCATAACTCTCTGGAAGGCTCACACATTTCACCAGAAAACTTTTTGCTGACTCTTCCCACTCCTGACATTCTGGACAGGGGTCCTGGCTATAAAACTCTCATGTTCTTCAGCTGCCAGGATGGGAATTTGGTGACAGTACAATTCATTCATTTATTTCATGCTCCTAGCATCAGCCTGAGTGGATGAAGTGTGCTTTGGCTGCAGCAAGGCAGGGAGGGGGCTGTGCCAAGGGCCAATTGTTTCAGTGACTGCTGGTGATGCCAGGTGCCACTGCCATGAGATGGGGTATCTGGGGCAAAATGGGAAATCATTTCAAGTTCAACGTGGTGCACGACCTCACAACCAAATAACAAAATATAGAGGAGTTTATCTGGGCAGATGAACTTTTTCAAAATTGAAAAAGTCTTTTGGAAAGGTAATCAATGGAATTAAGGCAAATAGCTTAAACTCATTGAAACTTAGGCTTTGTGATATTTGCATATCAGCAAAAATTAGGTCTTTTTTTCTTTTTGAAGAGACAGACACAAAGGCACTTTGAAATCGACTTTAAAACACAACACTGAAGGAAACCATAAAACTCAAGCTGGACAGGTTGACAGCTGAATTATTTGCATTCACAACTCTAAAATACAAAACACAGAGCCCAGAAACACTGAATATTTGGAGAAAGACTGTCCAGTGACAGGTATTTATAACTGTGTGAGCACTACTGAGAAAGCAAATTGAAGCTGGTTTCACATTCTACAGAGCAAGTAGAACTCAAGATGCCTCACCAGCTCAAGAAATACTACATCCAAAAGCACCTTCCAAATGAGCCTTGCCACACTAAAGCTGCTGAAATCCCCTTCCCAGCACACTCCAGGGTTCAAGGTGCACCATGAATTTCACATTAAAAGTCACAATAAGCAGGCTTTAAATGTTTCTTTGGTTTCAGTTCTTGAATTCCCCCCAAACAACTGGTATAGGTTGCTCACCCTCAACTTCAACATCCCTGCTGAGTTCCCTTTCCAACATAAAACATTGAGTCAGCCCAATGATTCAGCTGCACATTGCAAAAGCCAGTGTCCAGTATGGAGCCTGTACATCACCCCAAACAGGAATTCAAGACTCCCAGGAAGTCTTCAGGCCAGATTTCAGTCTGAATTTCACATCAGACCTGACAGTTGTGTGGAAGATCTCATGGCAGCTCCAGGACAGAAGGGCTGGGTCTCACCACTCAGTAGAAATGCACTGGGTGTTTTTTAAAAGGTCCTTTCCTCAGGATGCTTAGGAGCCTTCCCAAGAACAGAGTTGACTAAAAAAAAACAAAGCTGAAAGTAGCATCACTAAAAAAGTCTTTCCCTTTGATGCACATAGAAAGAGCCTCCTGCTTGGTCTGAAAGACCAAAGACTTCTCTCATTTTTGCCTTTTGGCAAGAGAACAAAATAAGCCCAGGAAAAGCCAGTTTCAAGGCACAGTAACTTCTATGACTTATTAATAACACATAAAAGAGGGAAATCAGTTTTCAGACCACCATTAGCAAAGCCATAGCACCAGCTCAAATGGATTTTCACCCATCACCAGTGCCACAGACACTGCAATCAGACTCCTCTGACTGCTCTAACTCAGTAACTCACAGTCACCCTCACGTGTAAATCAAAGCAAACACACAGTCATCATCTGACAACCCCAAACAGAGCAGCCCTGCAACATTCATTAGTTTCCACCTTCCAAAAGCTTTCCAAACTTAGGAAAATCCGTGTTATTTAAGACCTTTAACTGCATTAATTCCTCCTTGCTTAGTGTTTTCACAGCAACAAGAGCAAACTCCAAGGCTGGCAGGGAAATTTCTGTTCCCACCACATTCAGTCCCCTCCCCTGCTAGAAGCAGGGATGGTCTTTGTGCTTCCAACTTTTCCAGCTATTCCTGTGCAGATACTCTTACTCCAGAGCATGGGAGCCTCATTCCTGCTGAGCTCAAGCACTTGGAAAGGAGCAGCTGCTTGTGCACCTCGACAAGTCCAAACCCATTCAACACTCCAAGAGACTCAGAGAGCGCTACCAGGATCGGTCGAGGACAGGATAAGTTTTATTTCCAACTCACACATTCTGGAAGCCATTTGGTTTTTTTTTTTCAAGTCTATCTAAAGCTCTAGAAAGATTTCAACTCTCATGTAGATAAAGGAAACACCAAGTTGTTACAACCAACAACTAAACCATCTTATTTTTGGTGGCAGAATTGATTTAAACCTGATACAATCTCGGTGTGGGGAAACTTGTCCTTTTCTCTCCACCTCAACTACACAGCAAACAAAGGTAAAAACAACTCCTCAGGTACAATCCAAATACAGAGCGTGTAATTTTCCTTTCAGGAAAGAAAAAAAAATAATCATGCTGTCCCATTAACCTAGTTACATGCCCAGCAGCAATTTGACTCAAGTCCCATCAGCAACAGCGTGCCATCACCTATTCCAAAAAGAGGGAGTGCGCCCTGGGACACCTTCCAAAGGTAACGAATAAACCAGAGGAATAACGTGCACCAGAAAATTGCACTAGCCTAAAAGCTGATTTTGCTCTCCTCCCTTTGATCCTTTTCTTTTTTAAGAACACATTCTACTTTCTTCTTCCAGCTGTTCCACATCATCAGCTCCTGTTTGGGAGACAAAACTGAGTCCAGGGTTTGGGAAGGAAAGTTGTACAGAGAGTGCTTGAAATTGCAGCAAGTGTAAAACACAGCACCCTGAGAGTCTCATCAACTGTATTCCCTTAAAAAACAAGAAGAAAAATTAGTTTCCCCTGGTTCCTCCAGACCACAGGGCACACGACTCCTCCCCCACATGTTCATGCCTTGGAACAAACACCAGTTTTCTCTTCCCCATTCATTCCAGAAAAGCTTTTGCAATTGCCAGCAACCACATTCAAGTCACAGATAAAGTTTCCTACCAAAGCAATGCCTGTAAAACACTGATACCCCATCTGTAATTCCCCAGAGTAAAAATTCCAGCAACTCTAATCATATTAGTGGACTTACACACAACTAAAGTTGACAGTTGACTAGCCCTGAAATTGCTGGATTAGGGGAAAAAGAAAATATAGGTTACCCCTGCCTTCTAAAGGGAGATCTTCACTGCTAACTCCTACTACTAAACAAAAGTGGAACAAATGCACCAGTTCAACACATCCCAATGTTTGCTAACAGAAAAGCCTTTCAGCCTGAAAATGATGGATAAAATCCATCACAGATAAAATAATAAAAACCAGATAAAAATCCTACTAGGTCCCAACATCTAAAAGGAAAGTTATTTGTTCTGAGTCTCCTGTTACTGTCTCAACAACTTCTTACACAAACTCTGCTCCCAAATCAGAGCTGCTCATTAAATACACATATATTTAAAAGGATAAAGTAACCCTCTCCCAGAGACTTCTGCCAGAGAACATACACAATCATGTCCTTGAATGTGAGAATAAGCCACTTGAAATCACATTTTTAGAATGATTTTCTCCAAGAGATTTCACCACAAAAATCTTACAAAGCTGGTAAAGTGACATATCTGTGCTTCAACATGATTAGCTTTTGTCATTAAATAAATTAAAGCTATTGCTGCTTGAAAGAACACTAAGATGTGCCAAGGCTGGGGAACATCAACAGGGGAGATGGCAGAGAGGGCTTAAGGCACTTTGTTTTTTGGCAACACGCTCCCCAATCCGTGCTCGTTCCTGCCCTGCAGAGGAGCCACCACCACAGAGCAGCAGGGAAAGTCTCTTCTCCAAGCTCTTCTGATGTTTGATCTCCACAGCTTCAACATTTCTAAACAGAAACACTTCCCAGGCAACACCTCTGCCCCCTTCCCTTCATCCGAGTTCTCAGAACATTCCTCCTCAACTCAGACACAGAGAGCAAGGGACACCTCTGATCTCAGCCTGGTCCCTCCTTCCCCCTCTCACCTCTCCCTCCCTGTGGGGACTGTAATGCTCCCAACACTTTCCTCCCCTCCTCTGGCATCTGGCAGAGGTTTCCAGCTGTGCTCTGGCTGGTGTCAAAGCTGCACAGGGAGTGCTTCACACCAGAGCCACCACCACGCTCTTCAAGTTGACTTTTGTGCCCAAATCCCTTGTCCTCAACTCCAAACTCACCAACAGACAAACTCCAGAGAGCACAGAGCTGCTCCCTCGGGTTCTCTGGGAAAACACCACTCAAAATGGAAGTAAAGGAGGGAGGATGGCATTGGCTGCAAACTTCCAGAGGGGATCACAGCAACCCAGAGACCCCGCTGCAGATTCTCTCCTGGGCAAAATTATTGGGCACTTTCTCCTCCAACTCAGCTCTTGGCTCATGGAGAGACAACAGAGAACCCCATGCACCCAGTCCTCCTCAAGAATCTTGATTTAACCAGATCTCCAAGGCAGGCCTGGCATCCCAACACTGGGCAAGCACTGCCAGGAACTCACCCCCACACAGCCTCAGACATTCCTCAATGCCATACTGTATTTCTTGCTGTCCTCCTGGGCTTTGGGGAAGCTGCTTGCATCCAGAAGATGCCACCCAAGACAGCAGGAACCAGCACAGCACCTCCTGAAAGGGACTACAGCACAGTTAGCTGAACAATGCAGGAAAAACTAAAACTAAATTACTGAGGCAATGTTAACAAAACACACATTTCCTTGCACAGCAAGGATGGAATTCACAGAGGTCAGTCCCCCAAACACCAATCCTTCCTCTCTGCTTCTCAGAAAAGGAATTAACAAGGAGGAAGAAGAGAAAAAAAAAAAAAAAATTAGTAACAGTGTGTTGACACCCACCCTGAGCCTGCCACAACCTGCAATAGCCTGAGGAACACCCAATTTTTCAGAGATGCCCAATCCAATACGGAAGCAGCCACAGGGACAGATTAAAGTCAAGTTTACTGGTGCCTGCACATCACCAACCAGGAACTCCCTTCAAACGTGAGGAAGTTGGGAAAAGAAAACAAAACCCTACTGACACCAGCCCTGAGCTGCAGACAGCTCTGATTTGGCTCTGACTGAGCAGTGTCACATTAACCAGCAGCTGGAGATGTCACCCCAGGTGCCATCCATCAACCCGGCTGTCCCTTACAAGCCAATGTTTGCCCATGTCTAGGCTGGGAAGAAACTGGTGACCTGATTATATTGATCCACAAAATTTATTCACAGCACAGGGACTTTTGAAAGAACAGCTTAATGTAAGACACACAAAAAAATACTTCATTCCTAAGTGGGAGAGTAAAGAATTCCCACTCCAGCTGTGGAGTGTGACATGTGTCAGAAGTACCATTGAGGTAAAACCACAAAGGCCCACAGTGCCCTTGCAGCACCTTTGTTACTGCACCTTTTTATGGAAGAAGTCTCACTCCAGACTTCAGTGGAACTTCTCCTGCAGAGGCAGTCTGGCAGTCAAAGCCAAGGAGGGCAGATTGGGATTTACTTTTTATAATATCCCTTCTGTGTGTCACTTCACCCAAATAAGGGTCAGACTCCAAGTGAAGGATTTATCCATACTGACAACCTCTGAGCACAATTTCTGCCTGAAATCAGGTTTGGCTGAGTACTCACCACCACCAGAGCCACAGAATTATCCCAACTTATTTTTACACAGGAAATGTAACTTCTTAAAGCCATTGTGTTAAGGAAATTCCTCACAAGTCTGTCTTGTCTTACAGCAGCTCCAATAACTTCCTATTTAGCAGGAAACAGAATGAATCTCACATCCAGACATTTCTGCTCTTCATGTCCATCACTTTCCAGCTTCTCTTTCTCTCAAAAAATATTATTTTCTAAAAAAATTCTTCCTTCCCCCCGTATTTTAATTTTCCCTCCCTCATGCCTTGTTACCTGCAAATGCTGAACACTTCTCTCTCACACAATTTTTATTTTTTTCCAATTACACAGATATTGTTTAATTTCAAGATACATTAAGTCTGAAACCACAGGTATTTCCAAAGTTACAAAGTTCACCAGTAAGAAACTGCTTTGGTTTAAAAAGCCCAAGTCAGAGAAACCTGCAACTCTTTTATCTGCTCTGAGGTAACAGTGGCTCAACAGTTGTATCAAAACACAGAGAAAAAAAAGAAACCAAAGAGGGCTAAAAATAAGGCTGAACTCAGATGACCCCCTGCACTCCAGTAAATCAGGGATGAACTCTCCTCCCGAGCCTCGCTCAGAGCAGCACTGAGAGGTAACAGCTTTTGTTTATAATCAAACACAGGTTTTGGTGGAGGATAAAACCAGCCAGGGCACCTGAATAAGCTTCACCAGGACACCCGAATAAGCATCAAAATTAAAGTGTTTGAATATATTGCAAGCACAGATCAGTAGTTCAGGAGTTAAGGAGATATATCGGTCAAACACAATGTTTTCAAAACAGGCATGTCTAGAAATAAAAATGAAACTGTGTCATTTTAACCTCTCTACTTTCATACCACCAACTTGTCGTTTCCATCTAACGCTTCTCCCTCCCTCTGTCCCTGCTGCTCACGGTGTCCAGTTGGGTCCCCAGGACAGGACACACTGCCACAGCAGCCCCAGCTCCCCCAGGAGCTTCTCCAGCCTTTCCAAGCCCTTTTGTTTTTAGGCTGTGCTCAGAATAAACCCAAACTTCATCCCTCATGTGCTCCATGCAACACTCACCAAAAGCAAGAGCCACAGCAGCACAGCCCCGCGTTGGAGCCAGCAGGCTCCCCCCAGCAACACCCGGGAATAAAATGCTTCGGACAGCCCAGGGAAACCGCAGCCTTCAGCTGTCAGGGCATCCAAGTGCCACCTTCCCGGGAAAAAAGCCCCTTCCCAGCAAAACCAGCCCGTGCACGGCATTCCCACTCCAACTCTTGGAACATCCCTCAAAACCGAAGCAAATTCTCCCCGAGCAACAGTTTTACTTACCACCACCCCGCTGACTCTACTGACAGCACCTTCCCACTTTTTTTTAATTCCTAAAGCACCGGTTGGAATTACGGAATGCCACAAATCAGGCAAAAATCAGCCAGCAAAGAGAACGTCCAGGGGTTTTCACTTGACCCAAACAAATCCGTAACGTCAACAGTCTCATGATTTAAGCAACGAATTTGTTGTCATGGCAGGGGTGATTCTTGCCGGAAGTTCAAGAAAACAATGGACCTAAACTGATTATAAAAGGGCTGGGTTTTCCCACTTCCAAAATGAAAGTGAGAGGAGGAAAATGCTCATACACAGGGAACACAGTTCTGAGAGCACAGAAAACCACCCTGCGCTTCCACCTTAAAATCCAACACACCGCCAAACATTAATAGCAAAACACACTCCCGACCGTCCCTGCACCATTCCCCGATAACACAGCACGGAGATATTTCACAAAGTGTGTTTTTCACGTCACACTCCCCCCCAAAACTCCAGAGAGGCCGGGGGAGAGAACAGCCAGTTTGCCACGGGATGCTGTCGGACGCTGCAAACAAAACCTCAGGCCGGCAGGCACTTTCCTGCTGATCCCTGCAGTATTTCCCTCCTGACTCGGGGCCTACTCGCAGCACAGAACCCAAGACCTTTAAAAAACACTCGCAGCCCCCGCCGGCCTCTCTTTGTAGCAGCGGCCGCTTTGGTGGGGGGATTTTGGGGAGTGGGAGCCTCCTCCTCCTCCTCCTCCCCATCACGTGTGGCCTGGCAGGGAAAGCTGCTCAGTGAAACGTTCCACCTGAGATTTATTCCCACCAGCCAAGTAGGAAAAATGAAATAAAATAAAATAAATCACATGAAAATCGTCCCCAGCTGTAAATAATAATAAAAAAAAAAACCCTGGGTTTAAATTCGCCTGGAAAACCAACAAAACCAAAGCACTTACCTGGGCAGGACCAGAAGCAAAACTGAAGAACCATTTATAATTAAAAGTTTACCCTTGGGGTCACCGCTGGTTTGGGGGAGGGGGAAAAGGGACCCCCTGGAAAGGGCTGACCCTCCAAACCAGCCCACTGGGGAGGTACACGGCCCCCCTTCCGCGGCGCCATCCCAGCAGGTGCAGCCCCCCTTCGCAGGGGGCCCCACACACAAACAGCCACACAAAAAAGAGCCGGGAACCCCTCAACAACCCCCACCTCACACACCCCCCCGGCTCTGGGGGGCCCCGCGACCCCCAACCCTCCCCCGGGCTGGGGGGCCCCGCGACCCCTCACCCCCCACCGCCCCCAGGCCTGGGGGCTCCCCGCAGCCCTCACCCCCCCGGCTCCGCTCGCTGTGGGGAGGGGGTGTCACCCCCGAGCCCCCGGGGCAAAGGATACTGTTGGGGCGGCTGTGGCGGCAAGGCCCTGATGTTGGGGTGAGGCGCCGGCGCCGGGTGAGGGGGAGCCGGGGGGGGAGGCGGCCCCGCCGCCGCCCCGCTCCCGGGGCCGGTCCCCGCCGCCGCCGCCGCGCCGGGTTTCAAAGCCGCCTTCTGCGGTAAACTCATGGCCAAGCGCAGCCACCACCCCGCGGCGGGGAGCGGGGCCGGGGGGAGCCGCGGAGCGGGCCGGGGGAGAGCCGGGGCAGCGCGGCGGGCCGGCACCGGCGCCGGTCTCCGTGACAACGCGCCTCCCGGAGGGCTCGGGAGAGGGGCCGGCGGGGAGGGAGGGAGGGAGGGGAGGGAGGGAGGGAAGGGGGGGCGGCTCAGGCCGCGCTGCTCATGAGCCGGCGGCGGCGGGGGGTCGCGGTCGCCCTCGCCGGGGGCAGCGGAGCCGTTCGCGGCGGCGGCTCGGGGGCGATGCCGGCGGATTTTCCTCACTGGAGTAGCGGAGCATCAAACATGGCGCTGCGGCCGCCTCCAGCTGTCCGGCCGGGCGGGCGCTCGGGCGCCTTCGGGCCGCTCCGGAGCCGCTCGGCCCAGAGCCGATCGGCGACCTTCGGCTCTTTCCGGAGTCGCTCGGCCCACCTCTGATCGGCACTCTTCGGCTCTTTCCGGAATCGCTCGTCAGCTACCGCCGCTCGGCAAACCTCGGGTTCTTCCGGAGAGGCTTTCGCGCGCGCAAGCGCCTTGCCCTGCACCCCCTCCCTCCCCTCTCGGCCCAGCACCTCCCGTGACCCCCGCGCTCGGTAAACTTCGGCTATTTCCGGAAGACGAGGGCGTGAGACAGGTCGGGAAGCTTCGGAGAGGCTCGGAAGAGGGAATCCCGCCCCGCTCGTAGCTCTTCGGAGCTTCTCGGCGATTTTCGGAATCCCTCGGGATCGGCGCGGGCACAGCTTCGGGCACACTCGGCTCGGCTCGAAGAGACTTCGGCAGTGCTTGAGGGTGAGGGGTTGGCCCGAAGCTGTCAGGGGCCCTCTGGGCTCCTTCAGCAGCCACCCCATTGAGGGCTTCCCCTGCCCCAAAACTCACCCCCAGCCCTTATTCCTGGCGTTTGGAGGGGCTGGAAGAGGCAGCACCGCAGCCCCCCCGAGGCGTCGTGAGGACCAGCAGCCCTGAATGCAACATGGAAGCCTGGGACCCCCGGGACCCCCTTGGCTCTGAGGGCTCCCACAGTATCCACCCTACCGCGGGCCCGAGGAAGGGACTTACCTAAAAAACCTCACCCCCAACTCCCTTACCAGCCCTACAGCTCCCAGGCCCAATTCCCAGCTCCTGGGGCAGCTGACAGGGGCCAGACAGCAGCCCCCTCATGAGGGCAGAGAGTTCCGAGGGTGACAGGGTGGCTGTGAGGGACCCGGGGACCCCCAAGGCAGCCCACCTGTGGCAATGGGGTCCCTCCAGACCTGCCCTTGTGGGGAGACGTGTCCACCTGACCCCACGGTCACACCAAGCCATTGCCCTCCCAGGGTAGCCACACCACCACCACCACATTCACCATTTCACACCTAACCTGCAGAACCCTCCTCACGGCCACCACCTGAGCTTGGCAGCGGCCAAGGTGGTTTGTACCATCTCAGGGAGATAAAAAGCACCTCAGAACAGATTCCAGCAGCTGCCAGATTGTCCTGACTTGTCCTGCCTTGCCACTGGCTGCCGAGGGCTCATTCCAACCCGCTGGCACCTTCCAACGTTCCTGCCGCGCCGCACGTCCCAGGGAGATGCTCCCAGCGCCTTCGCTGTGCCCACAGGTATTGCTGCCCCAGCCACCAGCCTGGGGTGCTGCTCTAGGAAACCTTCCCAGAGCTTATTTGTGTCCCGTCTGCTGCAAATTCTGAGCAGCTGCAAGTTTAGGAGGAAGATAATGCTTTAATTCAATCACAAATAAACCCTTAAATGTGAAAAGCTTCTTTTACTGAAGTGAACAGCTCTCATGGTGGTGTATTCAGGGACCTGGAGAGTAGCTGGTACAACCACAAGCTGAGAGAAGAGGTTCTTGTGCACTAAAGAAAACCTGCCTGAGAAGTCACATCCATCCCTGTCTATGCAATGGTCTTGTTTATACGCAGAGAGGTAATTTTGAATATTAAATATAAATCTGACGGTGGAGAATCTGGACTGGGTGTTGTTCACTGGAGCAGAACTCAGCACAGTGGGCAAAAGATAGGAGAAGGGTCTTGAGTATGTTTTCCCTTTGGAGTCAGACTCTGGGTTATCTAACAATGGGGTTGTGCAGGGCAGGTTTAGGACACCCAAGGATTGCAGTGAGTCCAGAAGCTCTCCCTCCTCTGAGGTGTGTTCTCAGAAGGAAAGCTGGGAGCTGCCACACAGGTCTCCATTAAAAGCAGCCCTGCAACTAGAATGCTTTATCACTTACTCACATGCTACCCGGAGGGTACAGCCACCTCCTGCAGTGCCAGCAGGCATTAGTGCAGCAGGGGAAGGTGATCATGTGCTGCTCTGTGTCCCTTTCTGTGCTCTTTGTTCAGCATGGGGTAAGGGAAATACCTGGGAGGAGGTGAGCTCATACATACCTCACACTGCCTGTGAGAAATGGGGGGAAATAGGAAACACTGAGATTTCTTTTTGAGGGGAAAGAGCCCAACCAAGCCCTGCCAGCCTGTAAAGAAGTCCTGACTGGGGAATATTTCTATCTGAACCCAGGAACAAATATTTAGAGGGGGCTGTGGCTGTTTTTTCTGAGTCAGTTTTCCTCAGCAGCCTTCAGCCTGCCACATTAACTAATTCCCCACCAAGAAAACTGAAGAGAGAAATAAGGAGGACCAAAAAGAAAGGCCAAACCCTCCTCCACTCCCCAAAACTGGGAATCAAAGGAGGAACTTCTCTCATGGTATGGGATTTGCCCAGGTACTAATGGATCTCCCATCATCCCAGAGAGCTGCTGTGTTCCCAGCACACCTCTCCTGCTGGGGAGACAATTCTCCTTCCATAGCTGGTAAAGACTTGCTGTTATTACTTGGAGGGTGCAAGCAGAGCTGTGTGCTCTGGGGGGTTGGTGCCATTCCATGACCACCTCCTGGCACAGCCCCTCTCTAGCTACCACCATGTGCATGGAAGGAAATTCATCTCAAAAGCAAATTGACACCCATGGCTGCCTGTGTTCTACAGAAATAGCTGCCTGTAAACACAGCTGCAGAAGAGCTTCCCAACTCCAGGATCTTTGCATATAACACTTTTTGCCTGTTTAGAAAGGAAAAAAATGGCATTTTCACCATATTGTCTGCTGAAGCTCCCAAAATGTGCTGGCCAGGCAAAGAATCCAGGCTCCCAGCTCTGCCTTAAAGCCCTCCTAGAGTCAAAGTCTCTCCCCAGCCATGTTTTTCCCTTCTTTTTATTTTTTCCTGAGAAGAAAAAGCAGATATGTCTCCCTTCTACCTTACGTAGGATGATTTGGCCAACAAATCCTGCAGATTTTGGAGCCTGAGTGAGTTCCAGCTGGATTCACACCCTTCTTGCCGCCTCTCCATTTTGTTTTTCCTCCTCTTTTTCCTGCTAGCTCTGTTAGCACCTGGGAACCGATGTGTCACCGTGGGCAGCTGGAGCCTACAGTGCTGATCTCCTGTTTCAGAGCATCACCAGCCCTTTTTCCAGTCCCACCAGTCTCTCCTGTACCTGCCACAGCAGAGACACAACCCCACAGCACAGAGTGTAGGAGGACTGCTGTAGCTGTTGGTGAACTTAAGGAAATACAGGAGTGGGGTATCCCCTGAAGGGATGCTCGTGAAGAGAAGAGCCTGAAGTGGGAAAAGCACAAAGCCAAGGTCCTGGGAGTGAGTGAGGAGATGCAGCCTTCTTGACTCAGTGATCAGAATGAGCAGGTCCCAGCTGCAAGGTGGGATTTAGAAACCTGCTCCCCACCTCCCACTCCCCCTCCTCCTGCCTTCAGGAAGGTATGGCTTGTTCAGGGAAGCTTTTGGCCCTAAAATCTGGTCATTCCACTAGGTGACCTCAGTACTGTTGTGATGTGTCAGGGGTCAGATCCTACCTGGAGGGAACAAAGGAGGAAGGAGAGGGGCAGTTCAGATGGTTGGGTTCAGCCTCTCACCAGCTGTCTTGGCCCCACAAAACCTATGAACAGCCCCCATTTCCAGCTCTGTTTGTAGGCTCCAGCACGCTCCAGGTGCCTGCTTTCACCCAGCACAGCACAGCAGCACCTCCCTCTTTTGGCTTCTCCTGCTTTTCCTGCACTGTTCCTCTTCCAACACCCTCCAGACAAAAAAAAAAAAAAAAATCCACCCAACATTAAAAAAAAAGAAAAACAAAAAGGTCCTGCTTGGAGCTTTCCCCATTCTTCCCCCTGCCTGGGCTCAGCCCTCGGCAAACAACTCAGGTCTCAGCCCTCCAGGGCACAGCTGAGCGCACAATAAAGCGAATACCACCCAGGACCAGGCAAGCCCACACCAGGAGCTGGCACAGAGCGGGATGATTCACCTCCTGCCCGCTCTCCCTGTGCCCACAGCCTCCCAGGGAGGAAAACTCCCCCACCTGCACCCAGCACAGGCAGCCTTGACCACGGTGTCCCCTACCACAACACAGCTCATGGTCACCCTCGAAGTCCTTCCTGCCCTGGGGCTGTCCCTAAGCCATCACCTGCCTGGTCTCTCCCTGCAACTAAGTCCCAGAAGCCAAAGTGTTTCCTGTTTGGATGGTTAAACCACTTCTAACAGCATCTCCATGTGACGCCTGTGCTCCTTTCCTTGCTCCTGTGCAGCTGGGAAAACACCCTCTCACCCCAGCCCCACTCTATTCCTCTTTGCCTTACACCCACGCTGTTCTTCTCTTTCCCTAGGAATGCAGGTATTCCACCACAATTCAAACACGTGGGGCCACATCCAGACCAAACCAGGACTCTGGTAGCATCACTGGTTCCTGCCAGCCAAGCACTGGAGTGTGCAGGCAGCGATTTTCTCGGCTCCACCGCCCTCTGCGGGTTTGCGCCATTTCCAGGCGGATCTCAGGGAAAACAACGGCCACGGCCGCTCTCAGCGCTGCAGGAAACCGAGGGCCTCACACGAGTCATGCAAGCAGAAAGCGAGTGCTATTACTACATTTTGATTCCATCTGGGTGAGAAAACACAGTAAAAACAGTCAGAGAAGTACTTTAATGTCTTATTTATGCAACACCAATGTCCCCAGCTCACTGCTGGCTCAGTCCTGCCTGTGCCAGCAGCAGAAACACTCTGTATTCCCAAACGTTTGCTACCAGTGGGCTGCAGCCTCCTAGTTTTGCCCCAAATCCAGCCCCCAATAACAATTCCTAGGTTAAATAGCAAAGGAATACCCAGCACTTGGTGTGGTTAATGACCATCAACCCTGCCAGGCGCTGGGGTGAGGCTTGCAGGGAGCCTGCAGTCCAGGTCCTGCCTTGCATTTTTTGGGCAAGCCTGATGAAGCCATGGAGCATCTGCTCAGAGTAAATGCTGGCCTGTTATGGACCTGGCAGCATCTCACCAGCATCACCAAGCCATAAATAAGGGAGTTTGGAGGGAAACCTGAACAGGGCCTGTGCCGCTGGATCCAACCACAGCCCAGCCAGCCAAAAACTCACCCGGGAGGAAGGAAAAGCATCTGGGAAAGACCTCCCTGCCAGGGAGCTGTGTGGGGCCATGCCATAGAGATGGAAAGCAAAGAGCCACCCGCAGTGAGAGTGAGGTTTTTGGGCAAAAACCCCTGGATTTAGCCTCCAAGAGAGGCAGCAGTCACCAAGCACAGGCTGGGAAAAGCCTTGTTGGGTCAGTTTTGTCAGCACAGGACACTCTCAATGGTGTAGACAGGGAGAAGAGCACAAATAAATGGATGCAGACCCTCCTGCTATAAGAAAATTAAAGTCATGATCAGCTCCAAATCCAGTAAAAAGTATTTATTATTTCAATTACAATAAGCCTCATGCGTAGGGTGAAAAAATAGTTACAAAAACCCAGCCCCTTCCATCCCTCCCTTTACATATAAATATTAAAAATCCCTCTAGGTCTCTGCTTTGTCTAGTGCGAGATGACAGCACCTAGCACCTGAGCTCCTGTCAGTGCTTTCCCCTCAAAACAAGTATTAAAAACATCCCTTAAAAAAGTCCCTCAGCCCCATCCTGATAATTTCTCACACAGGTGCCAAACCAGCTGTGGAGGGACAGAGTTCTGGGGGCACATGGTGCTTTAGGAGCTTGCAGTTTCCCAGGCAGAGGGCAGGCTCGGCATGAGAGAAGCAGCGGCAGGAACCGCCTGCACTTGTCTGGGAAGCTTTAGGGCCAGGAAATCCTGGCTGGCCTGGCTTCAGAGGAGAGAGGAGGGAGAACAGGATGCTTCATCCACCCCATCACCACCTTGGTTACATCTTTGGTTACGTCAATTTTTCCCTTTACACTCTGAAATTAAAGCTAATCGCAGGAGCTGCAGCATCCCGGCACAGCCTCTGTGACTTGCAGCATCCTCCAGCCCTGTCCCCAGGCCTGCTGTCCCTAATTTTCCCATCAGCATCCTCTAAGGATAGTCCCTCCCAGAGAAAACACAGGACCCAAGACTGGAAAGATATCCACAGCCCTACCCAGCTTCCCTTGCCAAGGGACTGTCATCACAGAGTACTGCACCTATGACTGCACTAAGTAAAAAAAATTAATAAATATACTAATCTTTTACTAAAAAAAGGCTTTTAAATGCATTTTCCCTGAAAATTTCCAGTGTATTCCACAACACATGAAAAAAATATATGTATTTCCCCCTCCTCCCCCAAAAAAATATATCTTAAAATACTTTCCACCCTTGTGTGCGCATCTTTGGAGAGAAGGTGGTACATCAGGTGTATTTAGACACGCAGACAAACCTGCCACTGCTGGGGGTTCCCTTTATCACCTCCAAAACAGAGGGGTTTTCCATGTGGTGGGTCAGGCTGGAGCGCTGTGTGTGTAAATACAGGCAGTGCCCACAGATGCCTGTGCCTCGGCACTTGGCCCGGTCATGGTGGCAAAGAAGAGACCCCCAAACCGAAGTCATTTCGCCAACAAGCAGGGGATGAGGAGTTTTCACAGTGGATTGAACCTCGGACAATGCCAGGGGCACAGACACTGCTCCGGCTGAAGAGTCAGGCTCTCCGTGGCATGGAGAAGTGGTTTGAGCCTCAAAGGACTGGGGAAGCCCAGCTGTTGGCAGAGGACAAAGCAACCAGCCGCTGGTTCCCTGGGGCACTCGCCCATCACCAGACTTCACACTTCTTGAGGGGGTTCATGGGGGAGCCTGGGGGGCAGCTGAAGTGCTCCGCGAACTCCCGGGAGTTGGAGACGGTGCCGATGACGCGGAAACGCGAGGGACTGTGGGGGTCGGTGATGAGCCCCTCGTGCGAGCTCTCTGGTGTGCGAACTGAGCACCACACCTGCAAATGGAGGGCAAGGGGCCTGAGTACTGACACCCATCACCATGGGGCCAGCCCGGTGCTGAATCCAACCTCTCTGCCTGGGTGACGGGGGCCAAGGCAGCTCGAGCTGCAGTTCTGTCTTCCTTTGTAACCAGCACCACCCCAATCTCATTCTCCATCCACTACATCATCTCTGGAGGACTGTTTTGCCATCACACCCTCCCAACCCCATCTGGGCATGCTCCACCTCCAAAAATCTGTGTGCCCACCCTCTCAAGGTCATCACGTGTACCTGTGCAAAGCCAACGAAGAAGAGCTGGTAGTTGGTGAGGCCGAGAGTTGGGAGTGTTTCTTCATCTCCATTCTTTTTCAGCCAGTTTTGATATGCCTGAAAACCAGGGAGCACAGTGGGCTCAGGAGACAAATCCCACCACACCATGTCCCCCTTCGAATCTCCCCAGCCCCGTGGTCCTACCCGGTAGGCGGCCTTGAGGCCCCCGTTGTCGGCGATGTTCTCCCCGAGGGTGTGCTTGCCATTGACTGCCTCACCGTTGACAGTGTAGTTGCTATACTGCTCCACCATGCACGCTGTCTGATGCTTGAAGGCCTCCACGGAGGAATTCTTCCACCAGGGACGCAGGTTGCCATCTTTGTCATATTCCCGGCCTGCCAAAACACAGTTTTGGATTCTTCATCTCATACTGGCCACCCCTCCAGCTGCCCACCCACTTGGCCGTGGTTGTACCTTGGTCATCGAAGGCATGTGTCAACTCATGGCCCACCACCACGCCAATCCCACCAAAATTCAGGGACCTGCAGGAGGGTAATGCAGAGGTTAAGAAAGCAGCTTTTGTTCTCCACAGCCATGAAACTTAGCCAGAGATTTGGATATAGGAGGAAAGCTGGGAGTCTTGCCCTCTCTGTTTTCCCGTGGCTCTTACTTGGGGGACGCACGGGTGTAAAAGGGGGCCTGGAGGATGCCAGCAGGGAAGACAATCTCATTCTTGGTGGGAGAGTAATACGCGTTGACCGTCGGAGGTGTCATGCTCCACCTGCAGGAACAGAAACATGGCCATCATGGCAACACAAACCATCACCAGTGTTTGCTCCAACAACATCCACTTTTGTTGCAAAGCCGTTGTCCTAAATTTATCTTCTCAAAACCAGCACAGGCTGGTGGACACCAAATCCCAGTGCTCCAGATATGCTGATATTCCCCACTGAGTACAACAGGGAAGTGGAGCAGAGGACTTACTGGTCCCGGTTTGGCGGTTTCCGGAGCTGGTCAGCCGTGACCCTGGCTGAGAAGTTGTAAAACTGCATGACATTCTCAAAATAGAGGTCGGACACGGCCTCGTACTGCAAAAGAACAAGGCGTGAGTGGTGTGTGGTGATCGCCCAGCCCCACTCCTCCCTTCACAGCCATGTCTGAGCCTCCAGAGCCAGCAGAGTTATGGCTTCTCCTGTTTCTCCTCCTCTCCAACATCTGTAGAGTCTCTGGAGGGAAATGAATCACCATTACGGAAAACAGCTCCTCCTTTTCCCAGGCAGGGATCCCAAGAGCCCCAGCCACCCCAGGACTGGCCCACAGCTCTCTGAGAAGTCCTGAGAGAAGGGCCAAGGACATCAGTGAGACCCTTCTGGAGGAAACCTGGGGTTCAAGGCTGCCCTGAGGCCACGGTGATACAGACACATCCTGTACCTCCTACAGAAAACCCAGGGGACATATCTGACCTACTCACGTCATTAAACACTTTATCCAGTTCCTTGGGGTCCATGATGAATTTGGGATAGCCAATCATGTTGTAGATGGCATCTGCCTGGAGGGTGACAAGGACCAGAGTGCTCTCAGTGCCAGAGATGGAGAACAGGCTCACCCTGTTACACCATCCTCCACCCTCATCCTCTCCCCAGCGCAGCCACCAGCGCCTCACCTTCTCTTTGGCTGATTTCCTCGTCTCTTCATCCATCCACTGCAGGGTCTCCAGGCTTTCCTCGAAGGCAGTTTTAATCTCCGCGATCATTTCCTCCGCCTAGACAAAACAAGGCAGCACAGCGTCAGTCCAAAGAGCCGGCTTCCTGTCCCAGAGAGGTCAAGGACCTTCACACCACAGGGAAGAAGAGGGTGGGAAGCCAAGACAACACATGGTGAAAAACCCGGCATGCGGAGATGCACAGTGAATGCAACACGGTGGACAGAGAAACATTGTCTGCCCTGACAGTTCCACCACTGTAGAGGCTTTCCCAGCACTGGGACTCGCGCGCTGCTGCCTTGGGGACGTACCACCTGCTTGCTGTCCTCAGCAAAGGTGGCCTTGACAAACATGGCCCCCAGAGCGAAGCCCAGGTTGTTGTCCGTGTCACTGATGCAAAACTTCCAGCGTGGGAGGCAGCTCTGCATGGGACAGGAGGTGGTCATTAGCAGTGGCATGGAACAAAGCCCTCCACATTCCCACCCCTTGCTCCACCTGGCCCATCCAACCCTCTGCCACCCCAAAAGCTGCCCCACATCTCTATTGTTTGGATGCCACATGAGAGGGCCTTGAGATAAAAAACCATCACCATTTTAATGGTGATTCAGGGGCACTGAGGACTTCACCCTCACCTTCTTCGTCCCATACATCACTTCCATGAATTTTTCCTCGGCATCCCGGAAGCGCTGGTCAAGGAGTGGGCTGGTTTTCCGCACCAGGTTCCAGATCATGTAGTTGTTGAGGAGACTATGGTGAGAGGAGGTGAGTAGGCAGCAGCACATTCCTGCCCACCCTGGGTACCCAGGTCTCCGTACAGGCTGGGGGTTCTCACCACTTATCTGTGGCCAGGATGAGGTCAGAGACCTGCTCCAGGTACTCCTTGGCATAGACCACAACGGGCTCTGACTCATTGAGCTCCACAGGGTAGAAGACTGTGGAGAGGAAGGGCATCCAGTCCACAGCCGGTGCCAGCTCCTGCAAAAGCCACAGCGCTGCTATGGACCTAAAAACCATCGCAGGAGGTGGCAGCTGCTTCTTGAGCTGGAATTGGCTGTATCAATCCCCATTTGATGAATTCAGCTGATTTTGCAGAGGCCAGTTCCTATAACAGCAGCATCCTTGAAAGGTTGAAGGGGAGTAAACAATTTCCTCCCACAAAGAAGGAGAAGAAAGTGGGGTGGGTGTCAGAGATGTTGACACAAGTTACAGCCCCTCTGGGGACACTGGGAGGTGACCAGGCTGACGTCAAGGGCAGCAGTCCCAGGAGGACATAAGTGCTGCAGTAAGTAGCTGCTGGCCTCAGGGGTGGTCCAGAGGCTGGGAGGAAGGGTCAGGCTAGGATTTCCCCAAGGAGGACGTAGGCCAAGCTATTGCACAAGAGCTTCCCAGGCTGTGTCAGCTGGTGTCAGGATTCCCAGAGGAGCTGCGTCACCTCCACCCATCCATCCCACTTCCCAAACCACAGCAGAATGGGGAAACTCGCCAGCTCCATCCCTACCTTCAGTTCTCCTGCTGTCATTTTATGATAGATGACCTCCTCATCCCGGTGCTTCTCCTGTGGGATGGTGATGTTGGCCAAGGCCGTCTCAAAGTCCAGGATCTGCTGCATCTGCTGCCGCGTTGACTCCTCATCGGTGCCTCCCAGGAACATCCCCAGCTGCACCATGTAGTTCAGGTACCCGGCGAGCACCTGCGCGGTCGGACAGGTGGGATCAGCACGGCAGGTGCCACCCACCCACAGCATCCCCCCAGCCAACCCACATTTCCCCTGACACCCTCACCTTCTCGTTCTCCGTCTTGTTCAGGTAGTAATCCCGTGATGGCAGGCCCAGCCCTGACTGATCCACCTGGATGACGTTGCTGTTGGAGTTCTTGGAGTCGGCGCTGACGTAGACGGAAAAGAAGGGCGAGGTGCGATAGTGCGCCGTCACCTCCCGCAGCGTCTCGTTGAAGTTGTCACCAGCACAGGTACCTGTGATGTTCCAGCCACCCAGCTGGGGACAGACAGCAACCAACTTTTGAGTAAGAAACAACCACCTGAAATTGCTTCAATATCCCCTCAATATCCATCCTGGGGAGAAACATCTTGCAAGGGGGCTAAAAAGCCCCATTATAGGATTATAAATCTCTGCCTCTGCCTGCCTGACCTGGGGGATGCTCTTCTGCAGGAAGCACTAAGAATGGAGTATGGAGGGTGCTGGGACTGCCCATGACTGAGCTTTTCCCCCCATTTTGCAGAGGGAAGATGGCTTTTCCACAAGGACTGGGACAAACCTTTTGGATGAGTTCCATGAGCGGGGTGGCACGCAGCTCCTCGATCTTGCTCTCATTCATGCAGGCTTGGTAATAGCGCTGTGCCTTGCGCTCTGCCTCACTGGACACATTGGCCGTGGTGTTTTCTGTGGGAGGTACCCAGAGAGAATCACATGGGGCTCCAGGGATGGGCATCTGCTGGACCCAGAAGGATTCAGCCCCATTCTGGGCAAGGCCAGGCTCCAGAAAGGTGCCAAGGATTGTCCCAGTAGTCCCCATCATGCCCCCAAGGACATCCCATTAGCCCCATCCCTTCCTGGCCTCCTGCCCCCCCTCTCCTTTCCCACCCACAGTGACTGCTCCAACTCTTTGGGGACAAAAGATAAAGAAAGTAAAAACAAAAAGCATTTTTATTTTTCCAGCAGCTCTGATATTCCCAGCATCATCCAGCCCTGGGTGCTGCCCTTGCCTCTGTGCTGGTGCCCCCCAGACCTGTATTATTTATTCCTGCAAAAAGGAACAATAAACCCATTTTTCTCCTCTGCCTCCAAAACCTTCCTTTCATCTCCCCAGCTAAAATTCTGCTTTCCCAGAGGGTTTTTGGGTTTTTTTAATTTATTTTCCTGATGACACAGCTTGCACCTTTGGCTTCCCAGCTGTGTGGTTTTATTAACTAAAGGTCCCTCAGCACCAAGGAATTCAAGGAAATGCCGACCGCGACCACTTGGCTGGAGGCCCAGTCTCTTCTCTCGGTAAAACCAGCGCCAGATTTCTGCGGGAAAAGCCAGGGACGAAGCTGTTCCCGCGCCACCCCCTTTCTCTCAGAAGATAACACTCTTCCCAAACCTTCTCTTTCCAGATAATCAGCCCTGGCGCAGTGGAAAGTGCTGATAAGGAGCCAGTTGTTTGCTCAAAGCTTGAACAAACCGTCCCCGCCGGTTGCTCGGATAAGCCGCTCTGCTTCGGCATTCGCACGCAGAGCCTGAGCCCAGGACCCTCCCTTTGCTGTGGCAGTTTTGGCCCCCCCAAAATGGCCATACTGGCAGCCAGCCCCCCAAAAGGCTACTCACAAAGGCTGGAAGTTATAGCACAGGAAAAATATATATCCTTGGGGTGATACTGGGGCACTACAGCCTCTGGACAGTCTGGAATGCACATCCTGAATGTCAGAGCTCCTGGGAATGCCACCATGGGGTTTACAGAGCAGAGGCCTTTTCCCTACTCAGCACCACAGACTAGCAACACCACAGTCAAAAATCTCAGGACCATCTAGGAGAGCAAACACAGCCAGGATCCCTTTCTCAATGTCCTCACAGCACACATGTCACAGACCAGTTTGATGCTGGAGTTCAGTTCCAAACTCGAATTTCCATGCAGATGTTTTTGGCATCCCCGGGACCCAACGGGGCCCCTGAGCATTGCGGGGTCCCACCGCTCCCACACACTCACCCAGCAGGTGCTTCATGATGGCCTGGTTGTGCTCCCAGAGGTTGTTGAAGGTGCCCCAGCGTGAGTGACCATCAGGGAGGGGGTTGGCCTTGATCCAGCCCCCGCAGGCGTAGCTGAAGAAGTCCTCGCAGGGATTCACTGTGCGGTCCAGTGAGCTGAGGATGGAGCTGGTGATGGAGATGCAGGCTTCTGACAGGCACACAGCAGGTGGCCCTGGGGGGCAGGGACAGGTTCAGCTCCTCTGCTGCAGCAGAATGAGCAGCACCACAGAGCATCCTGTCCCGAGCTGAAGGATGCAGGCAAATACCCCACCTGGTTCCTAAGCATCCCACCTTGTACCTTACCACCATGCTCTACAGCAAGCAATATGGACTAGCATGCTGACCTATGTCTGAGCTTCTTGCCCTATCATCCTATCCCAGGGCAAGCATCTCATCTTATGCCCAAAGATCCTGCCCAGTGCCCTGTCGTCTACCCTGGGGTGAAGGATGCAGAGAAATGTTGTTATAGGACACGAAAGAACACAAGTGCACACTGCTGTTCTCAAGATGAAGGAAAAAGGGAAGTTTATTTTCTGACTCAAACATTTATAGTTTTCCAAGAGTGACAGTGGATTGGAGGGTGACAGTGCCACCTTTCCAATGACACTGGACAGACTAACAATCTATCAACTTTCTCTTCTTTTATAAAGGAATGTAAAACAATGAGTTATTTACAGAAAGTGTGTGAGAAAGTTAGCTACAAGAATGTCAACATCAGAAGGCTTAGAAAATCTTAAAAAATCAAAGCAACAGAGAAACAGTCCATCCTGTGCTCAGTCATCAAGTTCCAGGATAAAGGATCAGAGAAACACCTTATCCTGCATCTGAGCATCTTGGGGTGGGGGGGTGAAGGGGTGCAGGTGACCATCCTGTCTTGAGCCCAAAGATACCACCCCACACCTGAACATCCCGTTTGATACCCAAGAATCCTGTCCTGAGGTGAGGAGTGCTGGTAAGCATCCCACCCTTGCCCCAGATATTGCATTCTGAGAACTCCCCAGCAACCCACTCTGGTCAAGGGGGCAGGATCCCTGCGAAATTGTTTGCTCAAAGCTTGAACAAACCATCCCTGCTGGTTGCTTGGATAAGCTGCTCTGCCTCAGTGTTCCCAGGCAAAGGCTGAGCCCAGGATCCTCCCTTTCCTGGGAGTTCTGGCCCCCCAAAAATGAGCAAAGGACTTACTGGCTCTGTACTGGAAGATGAGTCCCAGCAGACAGGCCACGAGCAGCACCGCCAGCACCCCCACCAGCACCAGCAGCTGCTTCTCGGCACGCGTCCGCTCGGCCCAGCAGCCCCGGCTGCCCCGCGAGCCGCGGAAGTTCACCTGCGGGAAGAGCAGCGTCGTCTCCCCGCTGGCAGAGAAACTCACTGACGCAGCCCCCATTTTGCTTCCCACAGCCCAGAGCAGAAATTCAGCCCCGGCAAGGGATCCGTCATGGATTGGGCTGGGAAAAGCAGCAGCTGCCTTCCAGAAACAGGGCAGGAAGGGCGGCACAATGGCAGGAAAGGGAGCGGGACGAGCGCTTTGGAGGGCTCACCTGCTGTCCCGTGCCACCCTGAACCCCTCCTCGAGCACAGCGTAACCCCACGGCTGTCCCCGTCCCCACTGCCAGCACTGGGACAGGGTGGGGGCTGCATCACAAAATGTCTCAACAGGATACTCCCACTCAGCCAAAAAACATCCCCAGGAAACATCTCGATGTGACAGCAAGCGGAGACGGCCCCGCCGGGAAAAGTAAAAACACATTTGGGGTAGAAACCACCATTCTAGAGACTGCTGGAGCTGGGACTGGGACCAGGTCAGAGAGGATCTCTCCAGACCTGAACCTTTCCCAGTGAGGCTGGACACTGGCACTGGTGGAGTTTTTTCTTGCCACCCTCAGCCCTCTTTAAGCTGCTTTCCCGCTGCTTGGGGAGGAATTAACCTAATCCCCTTTTGTGTGGGGACAAAACTCCCAGTGCTTCGATAATTGCTCACCCCAGCCATGCTGGGAAGGGGTTTGGCAGCAGAAAAACTGGGAGGTGGAGTGTTGAAACAGTGCAGGCAGGATATGGCCCTGCTGGCTCCCTGTGCCAGAAGGGGAGCGAAGGGCAGCAGTGGCAGGAGCCAACATGGCTCTGCCCACACTGGACTTTACCCCCCAGACACTGGTCAAAGGTAGAAAACCCTTCTGCACCCCCTTTGCTGCTTTCCAGGACACAAAATTCCCTTTTTCCTCCCCAAAAGATACATGAAGCTATACCTGAAAGCCATTGGGGTATCCATCACTGTCACCAAGGGACTCCAGGGGGTCTTCATCATCCAGCGTTGCCCGCTTGTAGGTCGACATCTGCACAGGAGATCAGCAACAGAGGTGCTCAGTGGCCTCAGAATGAGGAAAAGATGAAGGAAAAGGAAGGTTTACACACCTTCTAAAGCCACCTCCTCCTTCAGGGAGCAAAATCCCGAATGGCTCAGAGGTAGTAAAGCACTACACAAACGCCGGAGGATGGTTATGGAAAGCAAAGAGGGCCGGAGCCAAGAGCTGAGCAAAGCCCGAACCCGCCTCACTTTCCCCCGGGGCCGGGTTGTGCAACCTCCCCTTCAGCCTGGAATAAATCCGGATCCACCTCCGCCCTGCAGCGGGGAGAGCGACCCCCCTGTGCCAGGGAACCCCGAAGTGCCAGGCACCTGGGAAAGGCTGGCAGCAGAGAAAATGGCTTTTCTCCCCGGCACTCCCGGCTCGCCCGCGCTCTACGCCCCATCTGCGAACCCCGCGCACCGTGAAACACCCGGAGACGTCCCTGCGAGCACCCAAAAGCGACAGCACCAGGAATTTCAGCTGCGGACGGGCTCCCTCCCGGCGCCGTGTCCCCCGGGCATTATCTTGTGCCTGTGCCCGCCTCTTATCTCATCCCCGGCAGAAAAACAAGGAAAACCTCACGGGTTGGCAGCCGGCCCTTATCGTGCCGCCGCCGCTGTTTCCTTCCCCCTGGCACTGCCCTGCCATCCAGCCAGATTGTCTCCCGACGGAGCAAACAACCCTCCACTCCCCACCGAGGGGCTGAGCACCCCAAAACCCACCGAGGGGCTGAGCACCCCAAAATCCACCCTGACCCTGCCACCAATAGCCCGAGCGGCACCACTCACAACCCTTCACCCGCAATCAGTGCAGGGAGGGGATTTAAACCCATCTGGATGTCCCCATCCCGCTGCCATCAATCCCAAAGGGATGAGTTGACCCAGACCCCGCACAGCCGTGCCTCAATTTCCCCAGGCAGAATGAAAGCACCGGTTCTCAGCCTTGTTTCCAATAGCAGCATTCCCAAACCTCCCTTTGCACACTTAATAACAAGTCTCATCCTCTCCCCGAATCCCAAATCCCAGCCTCAGTTTAATTAACCACAATACCCACCTGGGGAAGAAAAAGGGTTAAAACAAAGAGGTGGTTTCCCTCCTCGGTTGTATCGAAACCTCTGTTTGCAGCCCCAAAATCTCCCCTGGGCGCCCGCCTAGAGCCTGAGAACGTGAGGCAAAAGAGCCTCAACTGCAAGATTTTATCGTGGGGAAAATCTCTGTTCAGATCCTATTTTTTCCCACCCCTTTCACTTTTTTCCACCTATTTTAGTACTTCGCACATGGCTGAAATTGGCAGCTCCGGGTACAAATCCCCGCTCACGCGGTAGGGGGGGATCCATGAAGCCCCCACGGCTCTGCAACAACAAATTCCTGGAATCCCAGCTTTCACTCCATTTCCTGAGGAAATGCAATCTTTTTTTCCCTCAGCGATCCCCCACCCCGCCTACCCCAGCCTGAAAACAAGGAAAAAGACCAAAACAAGAATCCCTTTCTGTTCTCCTTTCACAAGTGATGTGCTGGCTCAACCCTGTACCAGCCATCAGAGAATCAAAACTGAGCCCGAGTTCCCCAAAACACCCCCGAGAGGCACTGGGGTCGACCCTCAGTATCCTTAATTTGAGGGGAAATCGGGCCGGGGAGGTATTTTTAACACCCATATCCTTCATATTGGGGCCATAGTAGCACCTCGGGGTGCTCCCCACCCTCTCCAGCAGGTGAAGCAGGAGCACCCCTTTTTGTGGAGGCAAAACGGGGTAGATTTTGGCGTACACCTCCCCCCTCCAAGCCTTTATTTGCTTCAATCCGAATAAAAACGCATTCTCCCCGCTCCAACAGGGTGGGGGGCACCCACACTTTACCCCCCGCGCAAGGAATTTTCACTCTCTTTACAACTTACAAAAACCTCAGCATTAAATAGCCCGGTTTTACCCCAAATCGCTCCTTCGCTCTATAAACAATGAACCCCACGTGCTCGGAGCCCGCACATTCCCAGGAAGGCCCGGAGGGGCCCCAGCGCCCGGCTCTGCCCCGCCGGGGGAGCCCCGAGCCGGTACCGGGCACCCCGAGCCTCCGCCGGCTGCTTTCAATTCCCGTCCGGGCGCCATTTCGGAGCAAGCGCGGCCACGATCGCCATGGCGATTCCTTGCCTCCCTCCAGCCCCTCCAACGCCCCAACTCCACCCTGAGCCCCCCAAGCCACCCCCAAAGCCCCGCCTGGCAAAGCGGTGCCCACCCGCCCCACCCCCGGCACCCATGGGTGCCCCCGCACCTCTACAGCTCGCAGCCAAGCGCCCAGTGAGGCTCAGCTTGCTGATTAGGATGTCCGGGGGTAATTAGCAACTCCTGGGGTGTCGGTGTTAATCAGGGGTGCTGGGAAAGTGTTTTGGGGGAGCCCCCTGTTTTGTAGGGAGCTCTGACTGCAGATAAAGTAAATTTTTTGACAAAAGCTTAAAAAGCAGCAAAAAAGGGGTTAAACTTAAAGAAAAAAAAATAAATAGGGAGGAGTGCAACCCAGTTTGGGGGTGTTCGCAAACAGCCCCACAAAAGTGGGTTCGGTTGGGTGGGGGGCGCCCCCCCCTCTTTGCAGAGGGAAACACGGTGCAAACCCCCGCGGGTCTGGGTCAAGAGTGGATTTGGGGGCGGCGGGGGAGTTGAGGGGGCACCCAGAGGGGGGCACCCACTTGGGGTCTCCACCTGGTGACCCCCCTGGCCACAAAGAAAAAGCGGCGGGGGGGCCCGAGTGGGGCACCCAGGGGTGCAGCGGGGTTCCTTGGGGGTGTCTTGGGAGGGGGGGGGGTCCCTTGGGATGCTATGGGGGATCCCTTAAGGGTCCAATGAGGGTCTCACGGAGTCCCTCGGGGGTCCAAAGGGGGTCCCGCGGGGATGCCGGGGGGTCCCCCGCGATGCAATGGGGGGGGGGGTCCTCTGGGGTTACAAAGAGCATCCCACGAGAGATGGATCACCCGGCGCCCCGCTTCGGCCGAGCGGCCCCCACTCAACCACCCCCAGATCTGGGGGTGTCGCTGGGCCCCCCCACTCACCATGGCCGTCACCCCACTCCCGCCGGCCCCGGCCCCGATGGGGCGAGCGCCCGCTGAGCCCCGGCACCTCTCGTGACGCCGCCGCGGCCTAGCGAGGGTGGCGAGGGTGACGAGCAAAGGATGTACCTGGGATGGGAAACCAATGGGGCCGCGGAGGGACGGGCTTCCCGCACGCCTCCTTTAACTCTTTCGGGGGGCCCCGAGCCCCGTTTGGGGGGCTCCACGTGCCACGGCGCTGCCGGCAGCATCCCCCCGAGGCAGCTCCGGCTCCCTGGCCGGAGGGGATGTGGCGTCCCGGGGCGAGCGTGCAAGGCGCGATCCCGGCGGCGGCCGCCGCTTGTGCAAGGGCGAAAGCACGTGGGGCCGCGGGGCAGCGCACGGCGCCGCGGGGCAGCGCACGGGGCCGCGGGGAGAGCGCACGGGGCCGCGGGGAGAGCGCACGGGGCCGCGGGGAGAGCGCACGGGGCCGCGGGGCAGCGCACGGGGCCGCGGGGCAGCGCACGGGGCCGCGGGCAGAGCGCACGGGGCCGCGGGGCAGCGCACGGGGCTCCGGCTGTGGGAGCGCGCCCGTGCGAACGCGCGTGGCCGAGCGAGCGGGGCCAGCGACGGGCACGCGCGCGGTCGTGCAAGAGCGCGCGCAGGCGGCCGCGAGAGCGCGCGTGTGCTGCTTGCACGCCCGCAGCTGCAGCCACTCGTGCACGCCTGCGGCTGAAAAGCACGGGTGGGTGCAGCTTCCCCACGCCGAAAAGCGCCGGCGGCTGCCCGGCCGTGGGGACAGGGATGGGGACACGCGGTGCCACCTCCGTCCGCCCCCTGCGCTGCCCCGGCGGGCTGAGCACTGGCACGCTCATCACACCCACGGGGCTGCAAATCGCTTCTGCTGGGCTGCGAAAGGGCCGGGGGGTGCAGAGAGGCGAAGGGAGGGTGGAAAGGGGTAAGGGGAGAGGGTTCCGGAGGGATCTGGAGGGTCCGCAAGAGGCCGAGGCCGTGTCCGTTCCGTGGGATCGCGGGCGTGTTGGGGCTCCCTCGGTTGCACCCCGAGGCTCTCGGGGAGCGGATTTTTGGGCCGAGACCGCCACCTTCTGGGAGGTCACGGGCGGCTCCGCGGGTCACGGAGCCCCCCGGGCCCACGGCACGGGGAAATTGAGGCAGGGCTGGGAGTCACCCCCTCGTCACCACGCCGTGTTTATTGTGGGACCGACAGTAATGCCGCGGGATCCCACCAGGGATCTCTCGTGGGCTGCTGCAGGAGCCCTTGTGGGGAAACTGAGGCAGGGAGACCCCACTCATCTCCATCACCTCCACCTCAACCCAACCCCTCGCTGGTGCGGCTAGCACAGTTTGGGTGAAAATAATGCAAAATCCGGCAAAGCACACATCCACCCCGCCAAGAGGCACCCCAAACTCCCGCGTGTGAAGAGCGGGAGGTTGCTCAGCACTTCTAGCCAGGCTTGGTGCTCCCCAGTCCTCCCAGTCCTCCCAGTATAACCCGGCAGAGGGCACCAGTAAGCCCAGTTGTGGCCCTTTCTCCTCCCGCCCCCCCTTGCTGGCAGCAGGGGGAGGGTGGAGGAAGGGGAGGAGGAGGAGGAGGCGAAGGCCGGGTGCGGGGGGATTTAAGGGCTCGCGGTCCCCCTGGCCCGGCCTCCTCCCGCCGCCCAGAGGGACGTGGGTGTAGAGACCCAAGTTAGTGCGGGTACGAGTGTGACAGCCCCCATCCCCGGTAAGGACCCCCGGGGGCCACCGCTGGCATCCCGGGGGAGGGACGGACGGAGGCTCTCCGGGGAGCGCGGGCTGAGGGGGCGTGCGGCGGAGGGGGGGCGCTGTGGGGGTGATGGGGACAGGAGAGTGCCATGGGGACACGGGAGTGTGCTGGGGACGTGCGTGTGCAGCGGGGACACGGAGATGCTACAGGGACCTGGGTGTGCAACAGGGACACAGATATGCAGTGGGGCCACGAGCATGTGGCGGGCACACAGCCACGGGATGGGGACACGCGCGTGCAGTAAGGACATGGATGTGTCATGGGACGTGGTCATGTGGGGACATGAGTGCACAACAAGGACAGAAATGCAACAGGGACGCAGGTGTGTGATAGGGATGGGGACAGGGGTGTGTGATGGAGACATTAGGGACATGGCACACACAGGGGACGTGGTGGGGACACAGGTGTGTGATGGGACTGCAGATGTGCAGTGGAGACATGGACATGGGATGGGAACACAGAGGTGACAGGGACACATGATGGGGGCACACGAGAGGTGCACAAGCACATGATGGGGACATGGGCATGGAAGGGGGACACACATGTGATGGGGACATGGCTGTGTGATGGGGACCTCACTGTGCCACAGGGGCCGTCTCGGCTTCCCCCAGCTCGGGTTGGTGACAGTGAGGTGATGCCTCATGGGACTGATGGCCAGGGAGGGGGGTAAGCTGGCATGTCCCCAGGGGGGTCACATCGGTGACTGTGCAGGGAGGGGACATTTCTTTCCGTCCTCGCTTGGCTGACCCTGGGGCAAAGGTCTCAGTGGGGAAACTGAGGCACAAGCGGGTGCCACCCACCTCGCAGCTCTCTCCTGGCAGCACCCGCTCAGCGCCGCAGGATGAAGGCTCTGTTCATCCTCCTCCTCGCCCAGCTCTGCTCAGCATCGCTGGTCCCAGGTAGGTGAGGTTTGGAGGGGCAGCACCCCAAAAGCTGTGCTGTGGGGTGCTATGAGCCCGTTCCCCCGCAGAGAGGGAGAAGGACCCCGAGTACTGGCGGCGGCAGGCGCAGGAGACCCTGCGGAACGCGCTGCGGCTCCAGCGCCTCAACCAGAACGTGGCCAAGAACCTCATCCTCTTCCTGGGGGACGGTGAGATGGGAGGGGAGCACCCACCCTGGGGCGGGGGCAGCACAGGGGGTGATGAAGTGGGTGCAATAAAGTAGGTGCTGGGATAAATTGGGGCTTCAACACATTGGGTGCTGTGGTGAGCTGCGTTCTGGGATAAACTGGGGTTCCAGTAAGTTGGGTGTTGGTGCAAAAAGGTTTGCAAAAAGATCTGTTCTGGGGTAAACTGGGTGCTGCAATGAACTGGATTTACAAAATAATGGGTGCTATGGTAAATTGAGTTTACAGTAAACTCAATTAATTTTGTGGGTGCTGGATAAACTGGATTTGCAAAAAATATTGGTGGCTGCAATCAGTTTGGTTTGTGTTAAGGTGGGTGCTGGGGTAAACTGGGTGCTGGTATGAACTGGATTTAGAGTAAGTTGAGTGCTGCAATAAATTGGGTTTGCAATGAATATTGGGTGCTGGGGTGAACTGGGTTGCAATAAATTGGGTGCTGCAATGAACTGGGATTGCAGTAATCTGGTGCAGGGATAAACTGAATTGGCAAAGAATTGGGTGCTCAGGTAAATTGGTTTTGTCATCATTTGAGTGCTGGCATAAACTGGGATTGCAATGAAGTGGGTGCTGGGATAAACCATGTGCTGGAATGAATTGGATTTGCAAAAAGTTGGGTGCTGCAATAAACTGGGTTCTGTGATAAACTGCTTTGCAATGAAAAGTGGCTACTGGGATAAACTGGGTTCTGTGATAAACTGGCTTTGCAATGAAAAGTGGCTACTGGGATAAACTGGGAGCTGGGATAAACTGGCTGCACAATAAACTGGGCTTGCAAAAATTGGTTGCTGCGATAAACTGAGCAATGGGATAACCTGGACGACGGGCTAAGTGGAGATGAGCGGGGTTTGCGCGGGGCGGGCTGTGCTGCCCGGTGCCGGTGCCGCCGGGCTGACACTGTCCCGCAGGAATGGGCGTCTCCACGGTCACGGCCGCCCGCATCCTCAAAGGGCAGCTGCACGGGCAGGGCGAGGAGAGCCTGCTGGAGATGGATAAGTTCCCCTTCGTGGCCCTGGCCAAGGTGAGCCCCCCGGGGCACTCACGGGGACACGACACCCGCCGCAAGGCCACGGGCGGGCGGCATCGACCGAGCCGAAATTAGGTCAGGGGCGGGCGAAGGCAGCTGGCTCTGGTGCCCGCTGGCCGTGCCAGGGGCCGGCCGTGGGAACCAGGAGGGGGGCAGGAGGAGCCCGCCGGCTGCGGGACGCCACGGGACCCCCCTGCTTCTCCCGGGCTCGTTTTGCTGAACAAAACATTTTAAAATAATAATTAAATTCGAAGCCAGCAGCCACCTCCGTTCACCCCGTGGGGATGCCCGTGGCAGTGGCTTCCATCTCCCTGCCAAAAGAGGGACTGAAAAAAGGCTAAAAGCAGCAAAATGCAGTGAGGGGGGAATGTGCCCCCACGGTGGAGGGAGCAGGGGGTGAAATGAGGGGCAAAGGGCAAAAAGAGGGGACACAGGTGGGATGGGGGTCTGGTGCAGCCAAACAGCAGAGAGAGGGAAGCCCCAGGGTGGGAGTGGTGCTGTCAGTGGCACTGATGGTGGAGAAAGACAATGATGGTGGTGATAACGATGGGGTTGATCCATCTCCCACCTTCCAGACCTACAACACCAACGCTCAGGTGCCCGACAGCGCGGGCACGGCCACCGCCTACCTCTGCGGTGTCAAAGCCAACGAGGGGACACTGGGGGTCAGTGCCGGTGTCACCCGGGACCGCTGCAACACCACCAAGGGCCAGGAGGTGACCTCCATCCTCCGCTGGGCCAAGGAGGCAGGTGAGGGACAGAGGGACTCCTGGGCAGGAGGTCCAGCGGGCGGTTCTGGGGGTGTTCTCACCATTGTCCCCTGAACTGGTGGCGCAGGCAAGGCCGTGGGCATCGTCACCACCACGCGCGTGACCCACGCCACGCCCAGCGCTGCCTACGCCCACTCTGCCAACCGTGACTGGTACTCGGATGGGGAGATGCCCCCGGACGCCCTGGAGGGGGGCTGCAAGGATATCGCCCGGCAGCTGGTGGAGAACATCCCTGACATCGAGGTAGGGATGAGGACACCAGGAATGTGCCCCACAGGCAGGGGGATGGGACCAGGACAGCCTAGGATGGGGGTTGGAGCCACCCAAGGGTGGGGACAGGGCTGTGGGTAGATGGTGACCAGGACCACCACTGGTTGAAGAGCCAGGACTCCCAGGAGATGCTGGGCTGGAACCACCAGTGGTTGAAGGGCAAGGACTCCCAGGAGATGCTGGGCTGGAACCACCAGTGGTTAAAGAGTCAGGACTCCCAGGAGATGCTGGGCTGGAACCACCACTGGTTGAAGGGCAAGGACTCCCAGGAGATGCTGGGCTGGAACCACCAAGGGGTGCAGGGTCAGGACTGTGAGTGGGTACAAAACAAGGACCACCCCTGCAAATGTGAGGCTGAGACCAGCCATGGGTGGATATGGAACCAGGACCACCAATGGGTGCAGAGTTGGGACCCCAATGCAATGGTGGGCTGGGACCACCCATGGGTGCAGAACCAGGACCACCCATGGGTACAGAGTTGGGGCCCTCATCAAATATGGGACCAGGACCACCATGGATGGGATACCAGCACTTTCAGGTGGACATGGGACCAGGGAATTCAGACATAGGTCTTGGACCACAAGCACCTGTATGATCAAGCCCCACAAATCCATCTTAGCCTCCTCCCTTCCCATACTTCCCAGACCCAAAATTCTTCCTTTTTCCCCCAGTTCTGCTCCTTACTGTGGATTTATGCAGAAATTCAGCACTGTAAATAAATCTTCTTCTGTCCTTCAAAATAGCCCCAAAGCAAAACATCCCAGCCTGTTATTTAGCTCTTTAATAGCCTCTTTTGCTGTTTTTTTTTCCCTTTAATATAATTTTAACTCTGTCCCAGGCTGGAAATAATTATATAGTGGGGAAAAGACTTTTTTTCCCTTCTTTTTTGTTAATAATTTTGGCGTTGGTGTTTTGCAGCTTTATAATTCACCTTCTACACAGAGAAAGGGGGAAAAAATACAAAAAAACCATAAAATCTCTGCTAGGTTATAAATAACAGAGGCCAAATAAATCAGGCTCCAAAGCAAACAGGGAGAGCCGCGGGATGGGGCTCCATCCCAGCGGGTTCATGTGGGGATCCCGATGTGGAGCATCCTTCCCACAGATTGGGGAAAAAAAAATTCAAAAAGCCAAATCCCTGCTGGAAATGGTTATTTTTGTCCTGGGTTTTAATTAATAGGAAGATATTCAGAGTTATTTTGGGCAAGGTGAAATTCCTCGGGTGTTTTTGCCCACAACTCCAGGGCTTTCCTGGACATCCTGCTCCACCCCTTTGGGATCTTCCCCCATTAAACCCCAGCTGGAGGGGGAGATTTCAAATAGTTTAAAAATATTAAAAACTACCTTTCCACCCCTCTTTTGCAGGTGATCCTGGGTGGAGGGCGGAAATATATGTACCCCAGAAATGTCAGTGATGTGGAATATCCCCATGAGGAGAAGCAGCGGGGCACCCGCCTGGACGGCCGGAACCTTGTCCAGGCGTGGCGGGAGGCCAAGCCCCGCGGCAAGGTGACAGGGACTCTGGGGTGGGGTGCACACACATCTCCCCCCTGTGACCCTGTTGAGCCATTCCTGGGGGTGGAATATCTTGGGGAGTGTCTCAGGGATGGCAGAAGCAATGGGGAGGTGACAATGCCTGTCCCCTGTCCCCAGGTTGCTGAGTACGTGTGGCACCGGCGGGGGCTGCTGGCGCTCAACCTCACCCGTGTTGACTTCCTGCTGGGTGAGTCCCTGCACCCACGGGTGCCCTGGCATCAGCTGGGTGCTTTATGAGGACCCCTGCCCTGTCCTGGGCTGCTGGGGCAGCTGCAGTGGCCAGTTATCCTCTAAGGGATGGTGCCATGTCCTGGACATGCTGGTAGCCCCCAAACATGGTTCTATTCCCTTGGGGATGCTGGTACCCCCCCAGATGATCCTGTTACCTCCCTGGGGATGCTGGTACCCCAAAGGCATGCTGTTACACCCCCAAGGGTGGTGCTCCTGCTGCCACCTCCCAAAGAGGCTGCAATTTCCCTGGAAATGCTGGTGCCCCACCCTGGGGACGCTGGTGTGCCCTCAAGGATGTGCTGCCCACCAAGGACAATGTTACACCCCCAAGGATGCTGCTGCTCCCACCCTGGGATACATCTCCCTCCTAGGGATGCAGTTCTTTTGTCAGCAGTGAAATTCCCATCCCAACTGGAATGTGGAATCCAGCAGGGCAGGAGGAAGGAAGGGCTGGGATTGTCCGGTTTCTATCTAATCTTCCTGGATCCAGCAGTGTGTGAAACACTTGAGTCAGCACAAGGAGCAGGATTAGGCCCCCCCTTTTTCTTTTGGTGGAAAAGGATGTCTCCAGCAGTGTCCCTGTCCCCAGGCCTCTTCGAGCCAGGGGACATGATGTACGAGCTGGACAGGAACAATGATACAGACCCGTCCCTCAGCGAGATGGTGTCCGTGGCCATCAGGATGCTCCAGAAAAATCCCCGAGGGTTCTTCCTCCTGGTTGAAGGTGGGGTGCAGAAATGGGGCATAAAAGGGGGCAATGGGGGTGCAAAAATGGGGGGATTCTATAAAAGAAGGGTGCAAGAGGAGAATTAAAGGGGTGATAGGGACACAAAGAGAGGAAAAAGGGGGTGATGGGGTGCAAAAGAGGGTGCAAAAAGGTGGGGAATTGGATAAAGGGGAGGTACAAAAAGTGAGGATGAGAAGGTGGACAAGGATGATAAAGGGAGTGATGGAAGAACAAAAATGGGGATTCAAGGTGATGGTGCATAAAGGGAAGATAATGGGGAGATGAGAGTGCAAAAAAAGGGGGTGACAGGGAGGAAGGATAAAGGGGTGGTGGGGGATACATAAATGACAGATAAAGGGGATATAGGGGGCTGCAAAAAGAGGGGTAACAGGGGCAATGAAGGTGAAAAAAATGAGGGATAAAGTGGTGAAGGTGGAGTGCTAAAACAGAGTAGGGGGATGAGAAAGAGGCATAAAGGGGCTGGGGGGTGCAAAAGGGAGGATGTGGGATATAAAAAGGGGGGATAAATGGGGTGAGGGGAGGACACAGAAGGGGAATAAAGGGGGTTGCAAGGCTGGGAAGAAGCGGGCAATGCTGAGAAGTGCTGGGTTCTGCAGGCGGCCGCATCGACCACGGGCACCACGAGGGGAAGGCAAAGCAGGCGCTGCACGAGGCGGTGGAGCTGGACAGGGCCATCGGGCTGGCCACACGCCTCACGTCCACCCAGGACACGCTCAGCGTCGTCACCGCCGACCACTCGCACGTCTTCACCTTCGGCGGCTACACCCCCCGCGGGAACCCCATCTTTGGTGAGTCCTTCCCGGCCACAGCGCCGGGGACAGCTCGGGGACACACCGGGGATAGATCATGGACAGCCTGGGGACAGCTCGGGGACACCCCAGAGACAGCTGGGGGACACCCTGGGGACAGCTTGGGAACACCCCAGGGACACCCTGGGGACAGCTTGGGGATACCCCAGGGACAACTCAGGGACAATTCAGGGACAGCTGGGGGACAGCCTGGAGACATCCTGGGGACAGCTCGGGAACACCCTGGGGAGAGCCTGGGGGCAGCCTGAGGACAGCCTGGGGACACTCCAGAGACAGCTGGAGGACACCCTGGGGACAGCTCGGGACACCCTGGGGACACCCTGGGGACACCCTGGGGACACCCTGGGGACAGCTCAGGGGCACCATGGGAGGATCCCGTCCAGCTGACTGTGCCCCACCGCCAGGTCTGGCCCCGATGCAGAGCGACGTGGACCGCAAACCCTTCACCTCCATCCTCTATGGCAACGGCCCTGGCTATAAAATCGTGGCGGGCGAGCGAGAAAACGTCTCTGCCGTGGATTTTGGTGCGTACGTTTTGGGCCAAAACCCCTTGAAATCAGCCCAGTTTGGCCAAAATGAGCCGGGTTCTTAAATGATTCTCACTTCTGCCGTTTGCCCCCAGCACACGCCGACTACCAGGCGCAGTCGGCCGTGCCGCTGCGGCAGGAGACCCACGGTGGCGAGGACGTGGCCGTGTTCGCCCGCGGGCCCATGGCCCACCTGCTGCACGGGGTCCACGAGCAGAACTACATCCCCCACGCCATGGCCTACGCCGCCTGCATCGGCTCCAACCGAGGCCACTGCAACGCCGCCGCCCGCCCCGCCACCCCCCTGCTCCTGCCCTTCCTCGGCCTCCTCCTCCTCCTCCTCTGCTAAAGTGCCTCTTGCAAATCACCGAGGGGGATTTATTTTTAATTCATCCCCCCTTTTTATTTTTCTGTGGACAGCAGCGCCCGGGAAAGAGGAGAGAGAGAACAGAGAGACTCAGCGGAGCAAAAGCAGCCGCCGGTGGTTTGGTGCTGGGAGCTGCCTCTGTAAATACATGGTTCCTTCCCTATAATTAGCAGCGTTCCCTGGCCTATCCCAAACCCACCGCGGGATTTGGGATGGCAGCCGGAGCCTTGGTGGATAAAACCCCCTCTTTGAGCGAAACGCCGTGGGGCTGGGTCCCAAAATGCCTTTGTGGTCCCTTGGCTGAGGACTGACCCTGGTGCCCAACTCGTCACATGCGTGGAGGAGCCAGGGACCACACGAAGATGGGAAAAAAAATTAACTCATCGAGTTAATTTGTCCCTAAACTTGGGTTTTGTTGTCTCCTCAGTGATTTATTTTGTTTTAAAATTCTTCGGGTTAAAGCAATTTGCTGCCCCGGGAGGGATTTGGGAGGGGTTGGGGCTGGGGTTGTGGAAGGGGGGTAAAGGCAGCAAAGCTGGATGTGAGGGGTGGGACGCCCTTGGGCATGCCCTCTTCTTTGGGGTGAGCTAATTAGGGGGATAATTAGTGATGGGGTCACAAGGGGAAAGGGCTTGTGCAGCTGGAGGGGTGCTGGGAGTGACACTGGGTGAGCAAAGGGTGCTGGAAGCAGGCAAATGTCACTGTGCCAGTGCCACTGTGCACTTGCACTGAGCTGAGCAAAAGGTGCCCTGCGTGTGCAAATGTCACCAAGATGTCACTGTGCCCGAATTCCCCGTGCATGTACAGAAGGCACTGTGCACGTGTGACTGTCACTGTGAGTGACACACAGTGAAAATGTGCAGTGCAAACACGTGCCTGAGTCCCTGGGCTTGTGCAAATGACCCCTGGCACGGGGCAGAAGTCCCACGGTGCCCCTGAGCTCCTGTGCTTGTGCAGATGGCTGGGAAAACACTGCCCTGCCTCCCCCAAATACCCCCAAACCCCCTAAACCCCTCCCTCGTTTTTCATTCATTCACCAGTTTTATAATTAAAGGTCCAGTTCCTCATTAACCAGGATCCTCCAGAGCGGGTGGAGGCTCTGACCCTGGCAGGGATGGATTGGGGGGGCTCTGAACTCAGCAAGGCAGGATCTGGGGGGCTCTGACCCTGGCAGGGCAGGATTTGGAGGGCTTTGACCATGGCAGGGCAGGATTTGGTGGGCTCTGACCCCAGCAGAGCAGGATTTCGGGGTGCTCTGACCCCGGCAGGGCAGGATTTGGGGGTTGCTGACCTTGGGAGGGCAGGATTTGGGGGTCTCTAACCCTGGCAGGGCAGGATTTGGGGGTCTCTAACCCTGGCAGGGCAGGATTTGGGGGGCTCTAACCCTCGCAGGGCAGGATTTGGGGGGAGCTCTGACCCTGGCAGGGCAGGATTTGGGGGTCTCTAACCTCAGCAGGGCTGGATTTGGGGGGCTCTAACCCTGGCAGGGCTGGATTTGGGGGGCTCCAACCCTGGCAGGGCAGGATCTGGGGTCTCTGACCTCAGCAGGGCAGGATTTGGGGGTCTCTAACCGTGGCAGGGCTGGATTTGGGGGGCTTTGACCATGGCAGGGCAGGATTTAGTGGGCTCTGACCCCAGCAGGGCAGGATTTGGGGATTGCTGACCTTGGGAGGGCAGGATCTGGGGGGCTCTAACCCTCGCAGGGCAGGATTTGGGGGGAGCTCTGACCCTGGCAGAGCAGGATTTGGGGGGCTCTGACCTCAGCAGGGCTGGATTTCAAGGGTGCTGACCCTGGCAGGGCAGGATTTGGGGGTGTCTAACCCTGGCAGGGCAGGATTTGGGGGGCTCTAACCCTGGCAGGGCAGGATCTGGGGTCTCTGACCTCAGCAGGGCAGGATTTGGGGGGCTCTGACCCCCCCACCTTTGCCCCCCAGGCAGTGCCAGATCCCGAGCAGGGCCGGCTGCTGGCATTCCCAGAACCTGGGCTATGTTTAACCACTCCCGGGGTGCCGCGTGGTTTTTGGGGGTTCAGGGGGGTGGGAACCACTCTGCCTTGGCCGGGGGATTGGCAGGACGCCGCTGGCCACGGGGCCGGGGCCAAAAGCCGCTCCTGACGCCGGGCTGACCAGCAGAGCTGAAAGAGGCACCCGGGGAGGGGGGGCTGAGGGCACTGCCCGCTGTATTTTGGGGTACTCACAGCACCCCAAAAATAGGCACCATCAAAGGAGGGCTTTGCTCAGCCCAGCTGCTGTGAAACCCCAAGATTTGGCTAAATGTCTCCCCAAAATGAGTGCTTTTACAGCCCCCACTGATGGTTTGGGGTTTTGGGGAGCCCTAGATGTTGGAGACGACCCCCACTGTAGCGATAAATAAACCTTTATTTTATACAGGACTCACGGGAAACACAAACACAGTTTGGGAGGGTGTGAAAAAATATTCCTCCCCCTCCCCCCAGTTCCAGCCTCCAGCACATTCCGGAACTTTTGTCCCTTAAAATAAAAGGGGGGAGAGGGAGCTCCACTTTGGGGTTACCCTGGATTTGAGTCCCCTCTGGTTTTTTGGGGGGAGGGGATGATGCTGGGGTTGGACCCACTCTTCATTTTGGGGTCACGGCAGAGGGGAGGCCCCTTTGTGGTGCATCACCCCCTCACCCAAAGGGTTTTTGGGGTGACAGAGATTGTCTGGAGGGGGGGGCACATCCCAATTTTTGTTGGGGGTCCCCCCCCAATCCTGCACCGGGGACGATGGCTTCAGCTCCTGGCACGGGGGTGGCACACAGAGGGGGGTGAAGCAGTGACACCCCCGCAGGTGGGGGGGTGACTATGAGCCCTGTGGGAGGGACATCAGTGGGGGCGCCCCAGTGTGGGCACCCCCACACTGCACGGGTGGAGGGGGCCAAGCAGCCTCACCGGGTTCTGGGGGGGCTGCTCCAGCTGGATTTTGATCTCAGGGCAGGGGGGGTCAGGCGGGCGGCGGCCTGGGGCAAAGGGGGGGACCGTGAGCACCCCGAGGGGTCCCCGGGCCCCACGGCGCCCCGAGCTGGGTGTGCTGGGCTACCTGGGGGGGTCCCGGGGGGGTCATCGGGCCAGGGCGTGTCCGTGAAGGCGTCGCGGTGGCTCCCCGAGGGCGAGCGGCTCTCCTGAGGGGGCGGAGGGGGGTCAGGGGGTGCTGCCCTCCCCAAAGTGTCCCCCCGGACCCCCCCCACCGCCGGGCTCCCCGTACCCGTCCCGGCTCGCCGGGCTCCTCCGCGGCGCTGCCGAAGCTGCTGGCGCTGGAGGAGGAGCGGGAGAAATCCGGCGGCTCCGGCTTCTCGGCCCTGCCAGGGACAGTCCCCAAGGCCAGGGACGGTCCCCAAGGCCACAACAGGCTGGCACCGCGCCTCGTGGCCACCACAGTGGCCCGCTGAGATGCTGTGCTGGCCCCGGGACACCCTGTCCCCACACCACCCCGTCCGGGACACTGCATCCTCGTGTCACCCTAGCCCCAGCATGTCCCATCCCCATGGCAGCCTGTCCCCACCCCATCCCATCCCTGTGCCACCCTGTCCCCACCCCATCCCATCCCTGGGAGGTCCCAGCCCCATGCAATCCTGTCCCCATGTCCCTTGTCATCACACCAACCTATCCCCGTGCCATGTGTCCCTGTGCCACCCACCTTCATGCCAACCTGCATCCAAGCCACCCGAGTGCCACCCCACAGCCCCTGCCACCTTGTCCCTGGGCCATACAGACCCTGAGTGAACCTGTCCCTGTGACACCCTGTCCCTCTGGTGTCTTGTCCCCCCACTTGTCCCTTTGCCAGCCACCCTGGTGCCACCTTGTCCCGGTGCCGCCCCACCCAGCCGTCACTCTGGCCCACTGCATTCCTTCACTGTCCCATCCCTCCGGTCCCTGTGTCACCTTCACTTGTCCCAGTGCCCATCCCTGTGCCACCCCATCCTGGTGTCACCCTGTCCTTGGGCTGCACCATTGCAGTGTCCTCCAGCCCCCATGTCACCTGCTGCTGGAGTCACCCCATCCTGGTGCCACCCTGTCCCGTTGCCACACCATCCCAGAGTCCTCCAGTCCCCAAACATTCCCACCCCAGTGCCCTCCTGTCCCCGTGTCCCCGATCCCGGTGCCAGCTGCGGGACCTGTCGGGGTTCCGGCGGCTCTCGGGGGAGCTGTGTGTGGAGCTGGAGCCGTCGGCGGCTGCGGGGCCGTCCCTGCGGGGAGGCGACGGCAGTGAGGTGACATCGGGAAGGGACATCGGGAGGGGACAGCGGCGGTGCCGGTACCGGCGCTCACCTGCCGGCCGGCGCCTCCTGGATGCTCTCGATGCCGATGGCGCTGGAGCGGCGGGAGCCGAGGGGGCCGGGCCGCCGCCGTGACGGGCTCTTCCCGGGCACCAGCAGCGCCTGCGGGGCGCCGTTAACCGGGGGGACACCGGGAACCGGGGGGACACCGAGTGGGGACAGCGAGGTACCGGTACCCACCTCTTCCACCGAGCCCAGCCCGATGGCGCTGCCGCGGCGTCCCCGGCGGCTCCCGGGCACCAGCAGCGACTGAGGGCGGCAGCGGGTCAGCGACCGGGGACCACGGGGTGCGGGGAACCCCGGCGGCTCCCGGGCACCGGGGGGGAACCGGGGGAACCCGGATACAGGGGGGGAACCGGGTACCGAGGGGGGGGAACCAGGCACCGGGGGAAGCCGGGTACCGAGACGGAACCGGGTACTGGGGGGGGCAACCGGGCACCGGGGGGCAACACGAGTACGGGGGGGCGGAGCCAAAGGTGAAATGGGAGGGGCTTTTAATGAGGGGCGGGGTTTAAGTCGCGGGGCGCGACCAGTAATTTGGGCGGGGCTTATGCCGATGAGGGGGCGTGGCCTAGACGGGCGCGGTTTGTTGAGGAACGGGGCGGGGCTTGCGCTCACAGGGTCGTTCTGGTCCGTAAAGGGGCGTGGCCGGGGGGTGGGGTGTGGCCTCAGCCACGCCCCCGCAGATCGGTTGCGCGCGCAGAGGGCGGGGCCAAGGCCAGGGCGCGGTCACAGCAAAGGGGCGTGGTCAATACCGGGGCGTGGCCAGTGCTGAGGGGGCGTGTCCTGGGCGGGGACCCGGGGAGGGGACCTGGCCCCGCAGTGCTCCGTGCGGGGGTGTGGGGGGTGCGGGACCCCCGCGCCCCACCTTGAAGGACTCGAAGAAGCCCGGGGCGGCGCCGCCGTTGTCGGGGCGCTCATCGTCGGGGCTGAGCCCCAGCATGGCCTGGCTGCGCGCCTGCAGCTCCTCGTGCAGCGTCTCCAGCAGCGCCGCCCGCGTCCGCTCCTGCGCGCCAGCCCCGCACTGCTGCGCCCACGCGAGACCGCCCAGCCCGCACCCAGCCCGAACCCAGCCCGCAACCAACCCCCGCACCCAGCCCGCACCCAGCCCCGCAACCAACCCCCGCACTCAACCCCCGCACTCAACCCCCGCACCCCGCCCCACGGCTGCGCCGTTCCAGACACCCACCCCCGCACCACACACCCTCCACCCACGCAGGACCAGCCCCCGCCCCGCTGCACCCACGCGACACCGCCCACAGCGCCCCGCAGCCACCGCTGCCACCCACGCCAGGCCACGCTGCCACCCATCCCTGCCTGCTGCACCCACAGCCCAGCGCTGCACCCACACGGGGCCGCCCCCGGCGCTGATGCCCCTCCCGTGAGACACCCCCGAGACACCCCCCATACCCCGGCACCACCGCCCTGCGCCGACGGGGACACAGCCCCTGCCCACCCACGGTGTGTGCGGGCCCCACAGCGGGCACCGCACCCACCGCACCCACATCCACAGCCTCCTGCTGCCCCACGGCGTGCCCAGCCCCTCTGGGTGCCCGCAGCCCCGTGCCCGCAGCCCCTCTGGGTGCCCCCAGCACCCCATGCCCACAGCCCCGTGCCCGCAGCCCCTCTGGGTGCCCCCAGCACCCCATGCCCACTGCCCCGTGCCCGCAGCCCCTCTGGGTGCCCCCAGTGCCCCGTGCCCGCAGCCCCGTGCCCGCACCTCCAGCTTGGCGAACTTCTCGGCACGGTAGCAGGCGTACTCGGCGTTGATGAGCTTGGTCAGCAGGAACTCCTGGAACTCGGGGCCCTGCGGGGTGCGGGCGGCCCGGGGGGAGCGTGGGTGGGTGGGTGGGCACGTGGGGGTCCCGAGGGGCTCCCCGGTGACACCCACGGGCTCCTCTCACCTTCCTGAAGACGGCGGGGTCGGGCAGCGGCGGGCCGAAGAAGGGAACGTCGTCACGGGCGGTGACGGAGACCTGTGGCGGGTGGGGGGGGGGTGACGGGACACCCCACGGGCCCCCACGGGCACGGGGACACTGAGGCACGGGGGGGTACCTTGTAGAGGGTGCCCTGGGCGCCCCCCTGCTCCAGCTGCACCACCACGAAGGCGTGGAGGAAGTTGGAGGCGATCATGTCGGGGACGAACGGGGTGTTCTCGTCCTGGAAGACGATGGCCACGATGTCGTTGCCGATGTGACGCTTCCGCTGCAGCTGTGGGGACAGGTGGGGTGCAGAGGGACACGGGGGACATTGGGGATGGGGGGAGACAGCAGGACACGAGGGACAGAGGGTGGTCACACCGGGGGCATCAAAGGAATGAAAGCTCCGGTGCCCCATAGATGCACCCCAGCCCCATGGGTGCTCCACCAGCCCCCTGCATCCCCCAGCTCCCCCCTGGCACCCATGGGTGCCTTAACAGCCCTCTGCATCCCAAAGATGTTTCCCCACACCCATGAGTGCTCTGCCATCTCTGGGCCCCACCACCACCACCCATGGGTGACCCAGGAGTCCCATCCATTCCATGGGACATCCCCAAAGCCCCCACGTCCCTTCCACCCCATAGAAGTGCCCAGGGCCACCTCTCACCCCCTACCCTCAAGCACCCAAGTGTCCCCCCCTCCTTTCACCCCCCCAGCCCCCATGGGTGCTGACCTGCTGGGCGTCCCCCTCGGTGTAGGGCAGTTTGGTGGAGACGTGGAACATGATCTCCTTGTCACGGAAGTGGCAATAGACCGACTCGCTGCCCGTCTGTCCGTGGGTCACATCCAGCCCTCCTCGGAACCTGTGTACATGCGTGGGTGGGTGGGTGGGTGAGACAGCACCCTGACCCCGAGGGTCCTTCCCCGCCCCTCGGCATCCCCTCACGCACCCCTTGAAGTCCCGCAGCTGCACCCGCTGACCCAGCACGTCGAGGAATTCGGCGAAGGCCGGGCTCTCCTCCGTGGTGCCGAAAAGCTCCTCCTCGGAGGTCTGCAGCGGGGTGGGGATGGGCGCCAGCACCCACCCAGGGACTCCCCCCACCCTGACCCCCACCCACCCCACCCCGTACCTGCCCCAGTTTTTGGTAGATGACCCCAAATTTGAAGTGGTTGCTGAGCACGTGCTCATCAAAGGCGAGGATGAGGCGGGATGCCTGCAGGGTGGGGAGGGGTCAGAAGGTGGGGAGGGGCACCCAGGGGTGCCCAGGTGCCCCCTCCCTGCAGCCCGTTCACCTTGGGATAGAGCACGGGGTAGAAGCGATCCACGTTGACGTCCTCGCACACCAGCTGTGGGAAGGAGGGAGAGGTGCTGCCTTGGGGGACTCGGAGCTGAGGGGCACCCATGGGTGCTGCCTTGGGGGGCCCGGGGCTGGGGGCACCCATGGGTGCTGCTGGGGGGGTGGGGCCGCACCCACCTTGGCCATCTGCACCACGTTGGGGAACTCGGCCAGGCAGGAGATGGGCACCACATCGTGCAGGGTGCGGGCACGGGTGCTGCGGGGCGAGGAGGGCGTCAGGGCAGCCCCGGGGCAGGCGGCTCCCGGGGGTGCCCTCCCGCAGCCCGCTCACCGCAGCAGCAGGTGGAGCTGCTCCTGCTCGTCGTACTTGAGGGAGAACACCAGGTGTCCCAGTGCCGGGTCCAGGGAGTAGTAGTTGAAGTGCTCCTGGGGGAAGGAGGCGAGGGCGCTCAGGCTGGGGGCACTTGTGACACGGGACACCCCTGTCCATGAGCACCCATGGGACACCCGTGTCCATGAGCACCCACAGCCATGGGATACCCATATCCATGAGCACCCACATCCATAGGGCATCCTTGTCCATGAGCACCCACATCCATGGGATACCCATGTCCATGAGCACCCACACCCATGGGACATCTGTGTCTGTGAGCATCCATGGGACAGCCATGTCCATGAGCACCCATGGGACACCCAGGCCCATGAGCACCCACACCCATGGGACATCTGTGTCCATGAGCACCCATGGGACACCTATGTCCATGGGATCCCCACACCCAAAAGCACCCATCCCATCCCCATGGAGCACCCGTGTCCATGAGCACCTGTACCCACAGGTCAGGTACCACCTATGGGGCACCTACACTCAGTGAGCCTCACACCCCTTGGGGCATCCAGGACACACAAACTTATGGAGCCCCATGTCCATGCAAACCTGTGGAGAACCCATTCCATGGGCACCCGTGCCAGGGGCTCTCCTGCCCATGGAGACCCAACACCCACCTCCTTCCACCCACCCCATGGAGGACCCATGCCCACAAGCAGCCACGTGCCAAAGCCCCTGTGTTCATGAGGTCTCCATGTCCTTCCATTCCCGTGGAGAACCCACCCCAAGCACTGTTGCCATGCCCATATCCATGAACCCCCATGCCCATGGGACTCCCACCCACATTCAGGAGCACCCGAGTTTGTGGTCTCCAAGCTCCTGCCCATCCACACCCACGGGCCATCCCCCAGCCCAGCCCCCAGCCCTGCAGCCCCCCAGGGCCTCACCTTGCCCAGGAAGTGCTTGCGGTAGATCTTGGCTGTGTGGTTGCCCTCCAGCTTTGCCCGGGTGCCGGGCACCGGCGTGGGGGGCGAGTCAGGGGCCCCGCTCAGCTGGTGGTTGGTGCCCTCGATCCAGTAACCCCCGAACTGCGGCAGGAGGATGAGGGGGAACGGCCCCTCCCGGCCCAGCACCTGCGCCCACAGCCATGGTGGGTGCTTTGGGCACCCTCACCAGCCCAGCCCAGCCTGGCACTGCCCCTCAGCCCCCTGCCCTACCTCGTGCACGCTGGGGTAGGGGATGTAATCCTCCTCCGTCTGCAAGACACGGAGCGGTGACGGCCACCATGGGCGGTGGGACGGGAGATGCCCATGGTGGCACCCCAGGGTGCTGCTGGCTGCGTGCCCCCCACGCCAACAACACCTACCTTGAGAGGTGGGGGGATGGCATGGCGCTGCTGGGCCATCCTGCTGCCCTGGGGAGAGAGGGGCTCTGGGTGCCTGTCTGCCCGCCTTGGGTGGGCACCCAAGGGTGGGGGGCACCCTCGGGTGCTTACCTGGGGGTTGGGAGGTGCTGCTGGCTGGAGATGGGTCTAGGTGGTGTGAGGGCGTCCAGGGGGTCCCATGGCGCTTCCTGGGGACACGAGAGATCCCCCAGAGCCCCTCTCCGGGACACCCGGCCAGCAGCGCGACCCCTGGAGCCAACTGATGATGGCAGCGAGCCAAGTGCCACCCTGCGGGTGCCGAGGGCCAGCGGGGCGGGAGCGGCGGGGCGAGGTCACCGCGTGGGGACCGCGGGGACCCCCGGAGCCCCCCAGCCCCACCCCCCTCCCCCCCTCGAAGGGCGCCCTCTGCCGGCGGGAGGCGGCGGCGCGGGGCAGCACCACGGACAGCGCCGGGACCCCGCGACAGTGGCACCGACCCCGCCAGGTGGCACCGACCCCGGGACAGTGGCACCGACCACGGGAAGTGGCACCGACCCCTCGACAGTGGCACCGACCACGGGAGGTGGCACCGACCCCGCGACAGTGGCACCGACCCCGCCAGGTGGCACCCACCATGGGACGTGGCACCGACCCCGCGACAGTGGCACTGACCCCGCCAGGTGGCACCGACCCCGCGACAGTGGCACCGAGCCCACGACAGTGGCACCGAGCCCACGACAGTGGCACCGACCACGGGAGGTGGTACCGACACCGTGAGGTGGCACTGACCCCGCGGAAGTGGCACCAAGCCCGTGAGGTGTCACCCACCCCAGGAGCTGTCACCACCCCGTGAGGTGGCACCGACCCCGAGACAGTGGCACCGACCCCGTGCCCGTGTCACCCACCCCGTTGGATGTGATCACGGCCGCGCCAGTGCCACCAACCCCGAGCCGGTGCCACCCCCCCTCGTGGAACTGTCACTGGCGCGGTGCAAGCACGGTCATTTTCGTGCCAGTGGCACCGACCCCCTGCCCAGGGTCTCTCCCGGTGCAGGTGCGATCATTCCCGTGCCAGTGTCACCGGCCCCGTGCAAATGTCGCTCTCCCCGTGGCAATGTGACCGTTCTCGTGCAAACGCCACCGGCCCCATGCAAATGGCACTGTCCCCATCAAACACAGCCCCGGTGCAAGTGTGACCCGGCCCTGTGCAAATATAATGACGTGCAAGTACGTCCCTGGTGCAAAAGGGACCCTCGTGCAATTGTCACCGTCGCCGTGCAAACAGGACATTGGTGCAAATGTCACCGTCCCCGTGCAAAGCCAGCCCCAGCGCAGGTGTGACCCGTCCCCGTGCAAACACAACCGCAGCCAAGCACAGCCCCGGTGCAGGTGGGACCCGTCCCCGTGCAAGGTGTGACCCCGGTGTCCCCGTGCCAATGCGACATCGCCACCCGGCCCCGTGCACCCCCCGGGCCGCTGCGTGACCCCGCCGGGCTGGGGGCGAGCCCGGGGGGGCTCCCCTATCGCCCCCCCCACACCCACGGGGGGCTCTGGCCTGGGAGGGTGGGGGGAGCACAGGGGGGGGGAGATGTTCGAAATGTGGGGGCCAGACTGGGGGGGGAGATTGGGTTTGGGGGGACACGGGAGTCAGAGCGGGGAGACTGGAACAGGGGCAGGAGGCGATGGGGGGCACGAGAGGGGGGCAGGTTTGGGGTACCCGGGAGGGGGGGCAGGTTTGGTGGGGGGTAAGTGTCAGGGTGCAATTATGGAGGGGACATTTGGGGGGGTCGGTTGGGGGGGTCAATGGGGGGCCCCTCCCCCCGCCCCCGCCCCCACCCCGGGTCTTTTCCCCCAGGCCCGGAGCGTTCCCCCCCCATCCCCTCCCCCGGTACCGGCAGCGGTGAAGGTCACGGGCGGACGGACCCCCCGGTGCCGCGGCGGGGATGAGGGGACATCCCCAGAGGGGCATCTCCGGGGGGACCGCGCTGCCCGCTCCCCGCAGGGCGGCACTTACCGGGGGCGGCGGGGCCGGGCGGTCCCGGAGCGGGGCCGGTACCGAGCGGAGCCGAGCGGGGCCCCGGCGCTCGCTGCCACCGCGCAGCGTCACGTGCGGCGGGGCGGGGCGGCCCCTCCGGGGGCGGTGGGACCGGGAGCCGGTACCGGGAACCGGGCACCGTAGCGGGGAACGGCCACGGGCACCGGGAACGGACCGCCGGCCACGGGCACCGGGAAAACGGCACCGGGAACGGAGATCCGGAACTGGGGATCCCCGCTCCATCCCTGATGTCACCCCCGGGACTGCCGGGGTGTCCCCTCCTTCCCCAGCGCCCCGCAGAGCGGGGGACCCCCAAACGTGTCCCTGTCCCCCCAAACGTGTCCCTGTCCCCCAAACGTGTCCCTGTCCCCCCAAACGTGTCCCTGTCCCCCTAAACGTGTCCCTGTCCCCCCGGTCCATCTCCATCCCCTGCCCGCGGTTGGTACTCGGGCACGGCTCTGCCCATCGCCTCCATCTCCCCCCAGACTCGGCTCGCGGGGCTCCCCCCCCTCTCCCCGGGACCCAGAGCTGGCTCCCCCATCCCCTCTTCCCAGCCCTGGCTCCCGGCAGACCCCGCTCATCCATGACCCCCCTCCCTGGGACTCAGGGACCCCCATCTCCATCCCCATCCCCGCTGCCCAAGCTCCTCCTCCCCTACCTCTCCCTCCCTGGCACCCCAGGAACCCCCCCCCCATCCATAATTCCCCATTCCTGGTACCCAAAGTACCCCCCAACCTTAACCCCTCCTCTCTCCCACGCAGGGCGGCCCCCATCCCTACCTGGGACCCCCACCCATAACCCCCCACACCCACAGCCCCCCAGCTCCCACCCCATTCCCATCCCATCTCTAGTGCCCATCCCCAGTACCCAGGGCCCCCTATCTCCCAAGGGTCTCTTCTCCCCCCACCTCCAGCACCCATTTGCCTCCCCCAGGGGCTCAGGGGGACACCCTGGCTTGGAGGGCCCCAAGGAAGAGCAGGAACCCCCCCAGGTGGGGACAGAGGTTGATGTGACAGGGCCAGGGCCACCAAATGCTGTGCCCAAGCTCCATAAAACCCTCCCTGTGCAAAGGAGGGGGGACTCCTGCTCCAGCAGGGTCCCTCTTGCTCCCACCCCACCCTGCAGTGCCCACATTCCTTTGTGGGACAGCTCCAAGTGAGATTTATGGGATAATCACCTCCACCTTGCACTGCGACGCGGCTGCCACAGCTCCAATGACAACTTTAATCCGATAATATTTGCCAATAACAGACAAACCAGGAACGGGGCCTTGGCTCACACCTTGCACCTGCATCCTCCGCAGGATCCGGCGCTGCCGGAACCGCCACAGCCCTGAACACCCCACGGGGCTCCTTCCCACAACAGTGTAAGCTCAAGGAAGAGACTTTTTTATATATAACATTAAAAAAATTAACAGCAACTTGAAAAGATGGAATTTCCAAGGAATATGTACACAAGCGAGTGCTTCAGGTTGGGAAGAAAAGCCTCCTGGGGCTTTGGCATGGAATTTGCCATGTCTATAGCTTGGGAAAGAATCCACGGGTTCAAACTGCCCCAAAATATCACTTTTTAGGAAATTTAGAGCCCCTCAAATGCTGCAGCTGCACCCCCAAACCCAGCAGGGACAAGGGAGGGAGGCGCTGCTGGGCAAAGCAGCTGGAATTCTTTGCATAAAACACTGGAAATCAAAACTAGTGGGGTTTTGGGCATGGAATTTGTGGCCCACATCCTCTTCTTGCAGCCCAAATTCCTGCAAACATTGAAAAAATAAAACTGATGCGATCTCTGCATTGTATTTTTCTGCAGAAACAAAGGAAAAGCTTGGAAAGGAAGGGGATCTCTACTAAAGAGATCTCTTGGCAGTGCCCAGTGTGGATCAGTCTGGAAGTGGGATACTATTTCCTGCTAAATAGTAATGGAGAGAAAAGTTTTCTGGGAGATGTTAAAAAAAGGAAAAAAAAAAAGAAATTAGTGCATTGCTGAAAAATGAGGAGAGAGGAGTAACAGAACCTCTTCCCATGGGAAACTCGGCACCCACCCGCAGCCCCTCGCCAGCTCTGACTGCCCTGAGCCAGGAACGCTCCCAGCAGCGCCAGACTGGAGGAAAATGTTCTCCAGAATCATTAAAATATCCCAAATTTCTAAAAAAACCCGCAGTTCCCAGAGCCCAGGTGGTTACTGGATTGTCCAAGGCGTGGAAGTGACAGCAGAAGGATGCGGAGAGGGGGCGGCTCCCAGGCCTGGCAGGGCTTGGGAGGCAGATCCCAGCTTCCATTTTGGGTTAAGAAAATGAAGTTTTGTTGTCTGAGAGCGCTAGACATTCCTCACGAAGTCACAGTTCCTGTACTCCCATGCTGGACTGAAAGGGTGAGAGTGGATCAAAGACAGGATTATCCTAAAGAGTTCCTGCAGAGGGATCAGGGTGGGCTGATCTACAGCAGCAGCACCCCTCTGCTGGGGCACCCAGGGCTGCCCCTGTGCCACACACACCAACTGCTGCTCGACTTCCCAACCTTCCTGTTCTTTGTTAAATAAACCCGGGAACGTTGTCCTGAAGCAGGATGTCCTTCAGTGCAATCTGCTTTGACATAAGGCATTTGTTTTGTTTTTTTTTTTTTTTTTGGGGAGCAAACGTCTCACGATGGATTTTTGCCTTCTGGAAGAGTCAAAAAGTACTGTATCCACCTGGTTTTATTCTTTTAATGCCCTACCACGTGACAAATCCTCGTCCCTTCTGGTGGCTCCTCTTGGAAAACCATCAGTGGCCAAGTAAACCAGTCCCTGGGAAGGAAAGACACCACCAGCAGATGAGGAGGGAAAGGGGACGGGGGTGGGATTCATGTGAGGGGATACAAAGGGGAAAAAACACCTGGACTCACCTTTAAATCCCTCTTCAGGCATACAAACTGGATGGAAAGGAAAGGAAAGCATTAGAAGTGGCTCTGAGGATTCCACAGCCACAAGGAAGTGGCACAATCCCCACGTTCCACCTTCCCAACCCCAGTCCTGGGCCAGCAAGCCAAGGGCAGCCCTTCCCCACCCTCTCACCTTGCATAACATCGTCCATGGCCGCGTAATCCGCGATGGGCTCGTCAGCCTGGAGAGGAGCAAAGGACAGGGAATGAACCAGGGCAGGGGCAGGGAATGAACCAGGGCAGGGGCAGGGAATGAACCAGGACAGGGGCAGGGAATGAACCAGGACAGGGGCAGGGAATGAACCAGGGCAGGGGCAGGGAATGAACCAGGGCAGAAACCAGGGAATCAACCAGCACAGAAACCAGGGAATCAACCAGCACAGAAACCAGGGAATCAACCAGCACAGAAAGCAGGGAATCAACCAGCACAGAAAGCAGGGAATCAACCAGCACAGAAAGCAGGGAATCAACCAGCACAGAAACCAGGGAATGAACCAGGACAGAAACCAGGGAATGAACCAGCACAGAAACCAGGGAATGAACCAGCACAGAAACCAGGGAATGAACCAGCACAGAAACCAGGGAATGAACCAGGACAGAAACCAGGGAATCAACCAGCACAGATACCAGGGAATCACAGCCCTCCTCAGGACAGGGAATAAACCAGCACAGAAACCAGGGAATCAACCAGCACAGGGACAGGGAATCAACCAGCACAGAAAGCAGGGAATCAACCAGCACAGAAAGCAGGGAATCACAGCCCTGCTCAGGACAGGGGCAGGGAATGAACCAGCACAGGGATCCAGGGGATGAACCAGCACAGGGATCCAGGGGATGAACCAGCACAGGGATCCAGGGGATGAACCAGCACAGGGATCCAGGGGATCACAGCTCTGCTCAGGACAGGAGCAGGGAATGGCTCTGCTGCCCAAACACTGGGAACTCCATGCAAGGACTCACTCCCTAATTTAGTTGTGTTTTGGGCTGGTACCCACAGAGCTCAGCAGATGTATCAGCTACAAAGCAGTCTTGGAAATAAAAGAAGGGGGGTTTTCTCCTCCAAAGCAAAGATAAAAAGGATTGACTTCCTCAAAAACAAATAAAATTAAGGATACTCCTCCTCCAAAACAAGAATAATGAGGATTTTCCTCCCCTAACTCAAAAAAATTGAAGCTTTTCCTCCTCCAAAACAAAACAAAAGGATATTCCTCTTCCAAAACAAAACAAAAAAAAATTAAGGATCTTCCTCCTCCAGAAGAAAAAACCAAACCAAAAAACCCCTCAAACACCCAAGGATATTCCTCCTCTGAAACAAAATAAGGATTTTTCTTCCCTAAAACAAAAAACAATAGGGATTTTCCTCCCCTAAGACAAAACAATTAAGGACTCTCCTCCTCCAAGGAGCTGGCTCCCTTGTCCCCATTTCCACACCCATGCTGGTACCTTGAGCAGGATGACAGACTCAGGGATGACTCCCAGGCTGCCCAGCGTGGCCGTGTCATCACTCAGGATCTTCCCATCCAGGGACAGGTTCTGGTCGAAGGGGGCCACGGAGAAGGCGTGCATGATCTGGGGGCACATGGACACCTCACCCTGGAGCTGCTGCACCTCCCACCCCAGCACCCAGCCCTGTCAGAGCTCAGCGCATCCCTCTGGGTGTCCAGAGCTGCCAGGACCCCATCAGGGGGCTCAGAGACCCTGGCACACAGCCCAGAGCACCTGGGGATTTGATTGTGACCCCTGGAGCAAGTTGCCAGCTTTGTATGAGGACATGAAAGTCACAGAGGTTTGAATAGTGTAATAACAAAATGATCACAGGGTGAAAATGTAGATTTTAGGATTTTTGGTATGGGGGTTATGGGGACAAGATGGAGGAATCTGGGCATGTCCAGACTTTCTCCTTCTTCTTGTTCTCCATTTTCTGCAGTGATGTTGGCACTTTGGGATTGGTTTAGAGTAGAAGTGCACTGTCTAACACAGGTGATGGGTATTGGGAATTAAGTGTAAATGTGTTATATGTAGTTTGTAGTATAAAAGGACAACACAAAGAGTGCCTGTGGCTGCCCTGCTGAGCAGATCTCGGCTGGGCAGAAAGAAAATTTTATAAATAAGAATTAATAAACAACTTCAAGACCAAAAATTGAAGAGTCCAGACTCGTTCTGCAGTTGCACAGGCTGAAACAGAGACATCCTGCACATCTGGGGCAGCAATTATCAACCAAAACCCGAGACATCCCCAGCTCCTGGGGCAGCCAGACCCTTCCCCTGCGCCCCACACTCCTCACTGTGTGTTTTCTGCCTCACCTGGATTTTCAGCTCTTTCAGGGTCTGGTTGGCTGACACAAGCAGAGCTTTCTCGCCCCGGACCTTGCGGTGCCGTGTGCTTCTCCTGATGCCCTGCTTTTGGTAGGTGATGTAGCTCTGGTGGGACAGCTTCTGGCGTTTTGTGCCACCATTGGCCTGGAGATGAGGCAAAAAATGAGGAGATTGAGCTGTTTGGGGATAAACAGAACCTTCTCAGATCCCAGAGAGTGTTTTGGGCCAATTGGTCACACAAGGGAAGGCAGGAAGTGATGGAAAACCCCTTGGAAAGCCAATTGAAGCATGCAAGTGTGGAGATGACCAAAGGATTTGCCTTCAAACCTCAGTTCCTAGTCCTAATGCCAGCCTGGGGCAGATTTCCACATGCACATGAATCCCTGTCCATATTTCATCTCTCCAAACCCAGCACTGGTGTGGTTTGACCACTCAAATGGCAATTTAAGACACTGTTTAAGACACTTTTAAAGACACTTTTAAAGACACTTTTCCACTGCCAGTGAGATGCAGAGGAGGAGGGTGGTGATCCCATCATGCTGACTCAAGAGGATGGTACAAAAATCAAGGAACCTGATGGGATTTTTCATCTCTACCTGGTTAAAATCGGGATCTTGCTCCCCCTCTGGCTTGTTTTCCTCCCTTTCCTCTTCAGCTTCCGAGCTGCTCACGTTCAGCTCTGGAGCCGCGTCCTTCATTACCTGGAGTCATAAAAATCATTCTCCAACAGCAACCAACAGCATCCACATGGCCTGTCCCACCCTGGCAACCAGCTCCTGGAGACCTCTGGGTGCCACCTCCATCCAGAGAGCCCAGGAACAACCCTGGGAGCTGCTCCATGAGCTCTGCAAAGGCTCCTCCGCCCTCCCCAGCTGTGTGGAAGCTCAGTGGGATTCAGCTCAGGAATCCCCCCCTGTGGAATTGCAGGTGCTTCCTGCTCTCCTTTCCAGGCAAAGGAAAGTCTCCCGAGCCCCTGCCTGGTTCCTTTCCCATCAGCTGGCTGATCCAAGTGTATTACAAAAGCCTCAACATGGAGAAAGTATTTTCTGTGAATTAAGACATTTATCTGCCCCTGCAGCAGCCTGGCAGGGACACACAGCACCATTACTTATGGGGCTGGAGGTTGTAAGTAAATTAAATCTAAATAATTTACACAAATACAAAAATAAAAAGGTTGTTCAGGTCAGTGAAAGCCACTCCAGGCATAGATTTGCCTGGATGTAAATTCCCAGCTATGCTGTAGCTGGAACTGGGCTTTGCAGGAGCCCAGGAGATGTGGATGCCAAGAGCTCTCTTCTCCATCAATGGATTTGCAATTAACAATGCAATTCCAGCTCCCAAGCATCCCCCAGAGCCCTCTGAATTCCAGCAGTGCCACCCTACAATGATTTTATCTGGATGAGGCTTCCCTCTGCAGCACCGTTCACCCCAAGGAAGAACCAGGTGGTGCAGAGGAGGGAGGAAAAGGGGTGAGGGGCTGGGAAACACTCCTTGATTTTTCAAAGCCAGCAGGAAGGGCACAGTGGCTCTCAGTGCTGCTGACAGTGATCCTGGCCAGCATTCCTGCTGCTTCCCATCCTGCTGAGGCTGCCCTGTTACTGGGGGATCTCGTGGGCACGTTCTCACCCCCTCTCTCCAGCTCCAGCTGCTCCATAAAGAATAGCTCCCTGTTTTTCTGCCAGCCCCACGTGTGAGCACAGTCCTGTCCAGTGCCAGAAAAATACAACACCCAACCCTCTCGTGCACCAGAGCCAAGAGGATTCAGGCTGGGGATTGAGGCTGAAAGCCCAAGGCTGAGGGCTCCAGACGGTGCTGCGTGATCCACATCTCACATCCAAGGCAGGAGCTCACCCAGCCTCCGGCTCCCTGCGCTTCCCCAGCGCCTCCCTGGGATTGGCAGGGAGGAGGAAATCAAGGAAAGAGTAAAAAAAAACCCACCCCACACTCCAAAGGTGCAGAAATTGTTTTCATCTGAGCTTGCCCACCTTTGGCTCCCTTCTTAAGAGCCCTGAGGAGGGGGGTTTACCAGAACCAGCTTTGGGTACTTGGAAAACCAGTTCTAGAGCTGATCCTGACACTTAAGACCAGTAAAAGCAAAATTCACAGCTTCAGGGGATCCTGAGAATCATCTCCAAGTTCATTGTCTCACCAGCACTGAGGGGAAGAGCTCATTTCTATCCAGGAATTAAAATGTCACTTGAGCAAGAAGAAAGGAAATGACAAATATTGGAGGGGGAGGAGAGCAGGTACAGCTTGGGGACACAGCTAAGACAGAGAAAACAGCTGGGAGCATCCCTGAACACACAAAGGATTTGGTTTGGCAAAAGGCAGCCTCGAGGAGATGGAATTTTCAGAGTCACAATGTCCCAATTTGCCGGTTTTGCCAAAGCTGCAGAGCTGGGGCTTTCTGCCCTCACCACCACCAGCAGGATCCCCAGCAGCCCTGGGGACATGGGAGCTGTGCCAGCCCCCTGGGGGCATTCCTGGAGCCTGGCTGGGCAGGGCTGGGGGACAGTCCCTACCTTTTTGTTGTCCACCACTTTGTGGATGTAGATGGTGGCCTGGGTGTACTCGCGCAGGTCCCGCTGCTGCTGGCACAGGAGCCCTTCCCGGCACTCGGGGCACAGCTCTGGGCAAACACCAAGGAGAAACGGAGAACATCTCATTGCTGCAGCTCCCCAGAGCCCAGGGCAGGGCCCTCACTGCTAACTGAGAGTGACCACATTAAATCCCAGAGTGGTTTGGGCTGGGAGAGACCTTTAGGATCTCATCCACCCCCTGCCAGGGGCAGGGACACCTTCCACTATCCCAGATTGCTCCAGGCCTTGGACACTTCCAGGGATCCAGGGGCAGCCACAGCTGCTCTGGGCACCCTGTGCCAGGGCCTCACCACCCTCACAGCCAAGAATTTCTCTGCAATACCCCATCTAACCCCACCTCTGGCAGTGGGAAGCCATTTCCTGTGTCCTCTCCCCCCAGGCCCTTATCCCACATCCCTCTGCAGCTCTCCTGGAGCCCTTTACACCCTGGAAGGGGCTCTGAGGTCTCCCTGGAGCCTTCTCCAGACTGAGCACCCCCAGCTCTCCCAGCCTGGCTCCAGAGCAGAGGAGCTCCAGCCCTTGGAGCACCTCCATGGGCTCCTCTGGACTTGCTCCAGTGGCTCCACATCCTTCCTGTGCTTAAGACTCCAGAACTGGACACAGCATTGCAGGGGGGACCCTGCCAAGCTCTGTGGTTCCCAGTGACCCCCTGGGACAGAAGTTTCTAGCCCTGGGAGCCCTTCCCAGGGTCACTCACGGGGCTCGGAGGCGTAGCGGGCGCCCTCGGCCGTCTGGGTCCGGGTGATTTTGATGACGTGATCCACGACAAAGAGCTTTTGGATCCTCTCCCACTCACTGGGCCATATCAGAGCTATACTGTGCAAAGGAACAGGCAGGTGCTTTATGACACTGGAAAAGCCAAGCCCTAAACTCACAGAAAATCCCTCCCTCTTTTGGCTTGTTGGTCTGTCAGTGAAAGAAAAGCTGTAAAATCCATCCAAAATGCAGCGACACGGGAGGGCCTGTAGAGCCAGATAACAGCAGCCTGTGATTAGTGACACTGCTGTGCTCCTGGTGTGCCGGAGGGAGGGATGGAGGAGGAAAGGAGTGGAAGATTTCCTACTTTTAGTGCTGCATCACTGCAGAAGCAAGGCTATGGAGCATGAAGTCCAGCCCTGCAGCCAGCACTCCAGGGGGGGAAAGGCTCACGGAAAGCAAATTGTAAGGAAGCAGAATGTTTCTGCATCCTGGCCAAATCTAGAGTGCTTATTGTCAGGAACAAACCAAGCTGAAGGAAGCTCTATTTTCCTGACCCTGCATCCTTGGACAGTTTAAGTCTTGCCTTGCAGGAAGGCTGGGGTGGCTCTGAGAAAGCCTTGGTGTTAATTTTGAGGGAAAGGATTACTCCTCATCTTGCTGTGGCTCAGCAGGCAGGAGCATTCCTTTGAGAATGTTCTCCCGAGGCTCCTGGCAAAAGGAAAGTGTGTGGAGGGAAGGAACTCACTGTTTGGAGTCTTCTTTGGTCATGGAAGCAAAGGTGAACATGAGCCCCCCGTGGGGACAGAGCAGGACACTGTTTGCTATGGAGGACACGGGGCTGCAGCGCGTCGGCCTCCTGCAAAAGGGAAGAGCTTTGGAAAGCTGGATCAGGTTATCCCACCAAAACCCCCACAATTCTTCAGGAAAACAGGAAGAAATCGCAGGTGAGTATTTACACAAGGCATTCCAACAAGGAATAGTAACTATGAGTGATGAGGAAATCAGATCTGCGTTCCTCTGCGGTGCAGAATGACTCTGACCAGCAGAGATTTCCATCTCCAGCCCCAGCGGTGACCTTTGGGATACAGCTCCAGACAGATGAAAAAACTAATCAGGTTACCAGCTTATCTGACCATCTGGTTAACACACAGCAAACAAGGAAATTCAGTGTCTTACACTGTATTACAATTGAAACAAGTCCTGCAAAAACCAGCTTCATTGTTTCCATGAGCTCACTGTGCTGCCAGTCAGAAGCAAAACATCTACAGAAGCAAAACATCTACAGCCCCCAAAATAAGAGATAAAAAGCACCAAAACCCTCCAGCCAAGTTACCTGACAAATTTCCTCCATTCTTCTACAAAGAACTGCGAAACAATATACAGCTCATCCGTCTCCTGGGGGAAAAGAGGAGGGAAAAGGATCTTTTTAATGAACCCAACAATGACTGTTGGGTTTTTCGGCAGCACTCGCTCCCTTCGAGACCTCGGTGCTGCTTTACCATGACAACTCCATCCAAGTGGGCTGAGAAAGCCAAGCAAAATAATTTGGGATCAGGTACTAAGCACTGCCATTGCTAATCTTGTGTTTATTGTGAAGTTACTTGAGCTTTTGATCCAATTACTTTTAATTCCCAGTGGGAAAGGGCACTTCCCTGGAGCAGCCAGGACTCCCCAGTGTGGTTCCTCTTGCTGGGTACTCAGTGTTTGAAGCTGGTGAACCCCTCACTCCCACAGGCATGGGGTGAGACCAGCCCAGCATCCCTCAATTGCTTCCAGCATCAAAATCCACAAGTTTTTCCTTTTGGTAGCAGCAGGGATACAAAACCACAGCTGTGCACCAAATGAGACAGCGTTTTTGGGATAATCTGTGGGTTTTTGTCCCAATCTTCCTTTAAATTGTTTGCTCCTGGACAAAAAACTACCCAGCCCCCAAGGGCTGGGTGACAAAATTACTTCCATGCTCTCCTTTATCCTCACCCCTTTCCCAAAGACAGAAATAAGGGCTTGTTCCATCTTTCTGTAGGAAAACTCAGCATACCCAAGGAATATATATACACACAAACATATATATACACTTTTTAATTTCCCTTCCTCTCCTTATTTCTGCCGGAAAATTCCTCCCCAAACCTCAACTTTGGATTAGGACAACTCCAAAGGCTTGAGGGGAAGATCCTCAGCTCTCTTCTACAAGGCTCCCTTAGGAAATTAAAAGGGAAAGGAGGATAAAAAGGGAAAGAAGGATCTAATCCTGCTGGTGGAGACCCTTCTATGTCTGACCCACAGTGATGAGCTCCAGCTTCCTCCAGCTCCAAAAGCAAATCCAATCAGATACAACCTTAACCACCTCCACTGGCAGGACCTGGAGCTCTCCAGCTCAGCATGAAAGGAAAACTCCTTTTAAACCATTTTGGGTCTCCTTGGTTCTGAGCCATGGATCTGTGTTGCCTCAGTTTTTCTTCCCAGCTGGAGCAGCGAGGGATGGAGGCAGACACCTGCCAATGCACCTTGGCAGGACTGCAGAGTCAGCCATTCATCAGCACCACGAGACTCCCAGGAGCCAAGGACTGGAGCCAACAGCTCATTCTGGGCACCTCAAACCCCCAAAAATTCCTGGAGAGGCTGCTAGGAGAGGGTTTGCACAGCCACCGCTGCTCTTTGGAGGGCTTCAGCACTTTGGGAAGCTCCCTGAGCTTTTGGAACACAGGATGGTGCTGGAGCACACCTGAATTTTGCCCAAGCAGCAGCAAAAGGTGGTGGTGGGGCAAAGTTCAGGTGTGTCCCAGCATCCTCCTGCACAGGAAGGCTGATGAGGAGCTGTGGGAAGTGGCTGTGCTGTTCCCTCCTTCCAGGGACGGATACAACCATGACAGCAACATTGTCACTGTCATCTCCCTGAGTGAGCCACAGCTCCCCTGGCACAGCAGCCATTCCCCTGGCTCTGCAGGATCCAGCACAGCCAATCCAGACCTCAGCACAACACAGTGAGAGCTCTGCTGGCACGCCCGGAGTGAACGGTTATGGAATGGTTTGGGATCTCCTTCCACTCTCCCAGGTGCTCCAAGCCCATCCAGCCTGGCCCTGGGCACTTCCAGGCATGGGACAGCAGCTGCTCTGGGCAGGAGAGGGATTAAAGCCAACAAAAATCTCTCCCAAGCTTGGCTGCATCCCCTGATCCCCCTCCTTCCCTACCTGAGGCCAGCTGCCCAGGCAAGGCCTGCATTTATCATGGAACAGGTTCTGCAGAGAAGTCTTCTGCTCGCTGGCCATCATCTTATGCAGAGCTTCATTTTCCTCTCCTTCACGCTCCAAAATCTGCAGGAAACAGTTAATTACATCCCAGCTGCTACTAAAGGTGACTTTATTCTCCTCCATGGCACAGGGTTGTGTTAAAAAGGGAAACCAGAAATACAAGCAGTATTTACAGTCAACAAAAGGGGAGTATTTGGCAAATACCTTGCACTGGGAACAGCACTCTTTGTTATTTGGGAATTCGGGGGCTTTTGGAAAATATTGCTTGAGTTTCTCCCAGGCTTCCTTGGAAACCACCCTCCGTTCATTTTCAGAGATGCACAGGTCACCTGCAGGGAGAGAATCAAGGAAAGGCTTTGATCACAACATGCTCAGGGATGTTTTGCAGCCCTTGATTGAAGAGATTACAAGGAACAAGTGTGGGGAAGAAATCCACACCACGTCAGCAAAAACCAGGAAAGTCACCTTCAACTCCTTCCTTGGTTCCTTTAGACAGAGAATAAAAAAAAATAATAATAACATGACTTTAATTTATAAAAATGCTCTTTAGATTTCCAAGACCACGGCCTAAGCAGCTGATCAAACAGAGGGAGGGATGTGGGGAGCAGCCAGAGGGCACAGGGCTTCTGTTTTCTGATCCTGGCTATCCACAGCTACATCCTCATGGTGACTCCATTGCTGAGCCCCAGGATAATAACCCTGTGTTCCATGAAACCAGGTGCCTTCCACGTCCTTGAAAACCCCCAACTCCCACTCTAGAATCTCAACACAGTTTCATGTGCCCTATCCAAGCACCTGAAAATGTGGAAATGGCAGATTTTGCACCCTAAATCTACTCTGGGCAATAAAAGGATGTGAAGATACCAAGCAAGATTTACCAGCTACCCCCCCAGAACACTTATTTATCCACCAGGATTATTTATCCTGATATCAGGATTATCTATCCTGATGCTGAGGCAGCTCCAAGAGCCCAAGAAGGATTTCCAGGAGCCATTTGTGCCTGCAGTCTCAGGGGTGGAAGCAGGAGGCACACTCAGGCACTGGGACACCGCGTGCACAAGGACGGCACGTGCTGGCCGGATAAACAAGGCTTGGAAAAACGGGAGAAGGCTCTGGGATCTGACCAGCTGCCCACTCACAGGGCTGCTGATGGCCAAGGGGAAAACACAAGCTCATCTCCCTTGGAGACAGCAGCTGGGAAGCCTCTGTGCAGGGAGGAACACGGGGAGCAGCCGTTGCGACACCAGGATGCGAAGAGGATTTGGGAATATTCGTGTGAAGAGGGAAGGAAAACAGCAACTGTGGTGTCCAAAGGGCACAATCCCTTATTATCTGCTCTTTTATAGCCTGGAGAGCTGCAGAGACAGGAGAGGAACTCCTTCCTCCCCACCCTCAGGCAGCTCTTTAACATGACAAGCAGCTCCTCAGGCCCACTACTCCCTCCAGCCGCGCCTGGAATTTGGCCAGCCCTGAAGAGGAAAAAATAGCAATGCTCCCCTCCTGCTTTTCCTCTAATAAACAAAGGTCAGGCCTCGGTGCAGCACTTGGCCACTTGAGCTGCATCCAACAAGGCCAAATGGCTCCAGAGGCTGGCCCAGGATGCTGCCCAGAGCCAGCAAGGATGGGCAAAGAAAGGAGCTTGTACAAATAAGTGCCTTGACACCACATGATTAATGAAAACAGATTAATATGGTGAGTGAAAGAGGTGGAAAAATCAGCTCTGGGTCTGCAGGGCACAAGTGTTTTGCCATCTGGAAGATGAACCCAACCAGTGCTGCCCCTGCTTCCCACTCCCATCATCCAGGGACATGTTTTGGGCACGGACATCAAAGAAGGCTTAACTTGGTATGTGGAAAAAATTCCCTGGGATCAGGCAGCTACTGGAGAGCGAGGAATTGCAGCAGGGATGCAAAGGGAGCTGTGAAGGGAACGCCCGGGTGGCATTCCTGGAGGCCAGCCAGCCCTCCCAGATCCAGAACAGCCTTTTCCAAAGCCTACCATGGAGGCAGGAACCTCCTCCACCACAAAATTAAGGCCGTAGGAACAAGACTACAGATTTGCTGATCCACTGCAGAGGGAGTTTTTCAAGGTGGAAAGCTTGTTTTCCATGAGTAATCAGAGGTTAACTCAAGACAACAAAACCTGCCCTGCCAGCACCCCCTTATTTAGTATTATTTATTCTGCTATGACCCCGAGTCACAGATCAACCAGCAATTTAACACCATACATTTTCCAAAGGCCTATTGGCCTATTTTTTAATCGTGTCTGGCTCCCTAAATGTTCCATCCCCACGCTCCATGCTTTTATTGAACAGCAGCAGCCCCGAGGCAAAGGGAAATGCAGCGTTCAAGGCACTGAGTAACAGCTAAAATCGTGACAAAGTGCTTAAACACTCTGCTTGAAAATGAGATTTCTCAAGCCTTACTCCAGGTTCTTGACTACCCCTGATGACAGGAGATGTGTGGCTAATTTATGCCATTTTTTCTTCTGTTTGAGGTAAGATAGAGCTTCCCCACAAACTGATGCCTGCAAACAGGAGCTTAAGTAAAACTGGGTTTAATGGCTGGGAACACAAGCTTTATAAAGTGAGATTAAAACAACAGGGTAGCCAAGGATGCAGCTAATGAGGCATCACTTTCAAAACAACTGATAGGAGGTCAAAACCTTCTGTAAACAAACACCAAAGCACAGCAGGTTGGGAAATGGATATCCAGGAGTGGTCCTGGCCCAGGTGCTGGGTGAGTGCTCCTGTTTTAATGCAAACCAGGATGTTAAACAGGTACTCTCAGCTCCCACCTGCACTGATTTACATCACCTCTTCCTCTCTTACTGCTTTCAGAGCTTCCAAACGGCTGCAGAGCTTTGGTGCTGCCCATGCAAGGATGGGAAGCTGAGCATCTGACAGCTCTGCTTGGCTGAGTCCTTACAGAGTCTGCCTACAAGGAAAACTTTTGAGGCAAGAAACACCAGGAAAATGAGAATTAAGCACACTTGGGCAGTGACTCCTCGAGCTGGCCACAGTTGGAGCAAAGGCTACAAGGTTAATGTGGGCAGCAGTGGGCAACAACGGAGATATTCAGCTCCATCCCCCGGAGAGACTCACCATGTGGGCAAACGATGTCTTCATTAAAATTTAACTCCTCTTCCTCCTCCCTCTTCTCTTCATTTGATTCATCTAATTAAAAAAAAAAATACAAGAGGATTGCACAGAGTTCCTCTCCCAAGGAAAAAATTCTTACAGGGAAAGGAGCACGGTCGCCTTTCAAATTACAGCAAACCCCCTCAACCAAGGGAAACTTTGGAAGGAAATTTGTTATTCTCCGATGTCTTGGCCTGTGGGCAGGCGGGATTACAGCCCCCAGGTCACGTAGGAGGCCTTTGAAGTGCATGGAGCACAAGCCAGGCCTTTGTGAGATTACAAAGGATGCATTTGTTAGGGCTGGAACACCGCAGGGTTCCCTGCTCCCAGACATCGCCGAGTTTAACCTAAACACAAGCCTAGGTAAGAGCAAAGGGAGCAGAATTCCTGGCAAAATTCCTGATCTAAACCAGATGCTGCCTGACAAACTGAGGGGGAGCCTGCCAGGGGGCTGACAAGCCCTACATCAATCTCTAAATTAGTTCAAGTCAAGCGTTGGCCACTGAACGGAGCATCATCAAGACAATGACGTGTCAGCAAGAGCCTCTAACGAGCTGCCTAACGAGCAACCTGGCTTGTAACTAATTCAAATGCACTACTGGGAGTTGCAACCTGTTGTGAATCGAAGTCACCCCGAGGAAGGATGAGTGGAAACCCAGAAATACCCTTTTCTCCATGAGTACTCCTTATCAGGGGGGCTGAGGTGCCCTCCAGCCCAAGATCAATGCCCTGAGCCATCATGCCCACTTCCATTCCAACAAGCTTCTTAACCAGTTCAAAGGAGCTCAAGAAAATACGATTTTCAACCATTTAAAGAGCAGAAGGCAAATAAAACCTCCATCTATTTTCATGATATGGGCACAGAATGGAGTGCACTTCATGATTTTTGATCCCAGGCTGTGTTTTCCCGGTGCTGCTGCATCAGCTGTGCTGTTTTATCCCTCAACCTTCACAATAAACATCATCATCATCCCTTCCCCACGGTAATTTTCACGTTTCTTCCTTCCCTGTGCTCTCTCATTCAGAGAAAAGTGGATAAAAAGATCATGTGTCTGGGGTGGTAATTTCACACGGCTTTGTAAAACCACTTATCACCTCATCTCCCTCTCCAGCATGAAGATCACCCCGCAGTTTTCAAGATTAGCAAAGAAAAAGCTCCTTAAATGAAGGCCTTTTTTATTTATTATCCTTTCCTCCCTACTCATACAAGGGGAACAAAACAGCTACAGAAACCTCTGAGGTGTTTTTTGTTAGGAGGAATAAGGCAGAGCTGGTAGCTCTCTACAGCAGCAGAAATTAGGAGGAAATCAGGAGTAAATACCTTTGTTTTGTGCATTTCCATTCATTTTTCCATTACTGTGCTCTGCATCTTCATCCTGCTCATTTAATTGCTCCAGAGCCAGCTGACGCCAGCTCCTCAAGGAGGCTTTTCCAACCCAAAACCCGTCGGTCCTGCAGGGAGACAACCAAATGTGTGGTACCCCAAAACCACAGCTCCCTTCTTCAGAGCCCAAACGGGGAAATCTTTAGGAAAAGCTGTTTAAGCATTTCTAAAAAGCATCTTTGGGACTTCCATACCCCTTGACTGTCATCTTCAGCAGGTTGGTGACGGTTTTGTAGTCCTCGTTCAGCTGGTTCTTCAGCCTCAGGATTCGACACCTTTCCACCACACAGTCCTTGCAAAGTGCTTTGACTGGGTGGGAGGGAAAAGAAAAACAGGTTTTTACATTATTAATTGCGTGGTTTATTGCACAGGTCGTTTCCTGCTGGTTTGAAGGCCCTCAGATAGGTGTGTACCAACTATCCTGCCTCAGAATGGGCGATTTCATGTGTAAATGAGGAAATCCTGGGGGCTACAGCCCCATCAGACCACGTTTGAAGCTTAAAGCAGCATAAAATACTTCAAATGAGGTGTGATCTGTTCCACTGCTTCACAGATCTGCTCTCACAGCTCCTGCAGTCGCAGGGAGCCAGGGCAGCCCAGCACCCAGCCACAGGAGGCAGGAAATGCCAGGAGAACAAGGAAAACAAACACCTGCATTGTGGCACTTTGACAGTGCAACCCAGAAAATTCACCCTCCTGCAAGGCTGCCCTGGACCAAGGGAGTGGCAATCCTCTAGCTGGGTGTGTGCTTAGATCTGCATCCTGGAGCAAGAGGAGAAGGGAGGCAGTGTGTCCATCCATCCTTTCATCCATCCCTCCCTCCCTGCCAGCCATACTCAACCCACAACCCTTCAGGCAATCTTCCACTTGACTAATAAACCTTGCCCTGTTTTTCCCCACAAAGGCTGCCTGCGTCACAAGCAGTTTCTTCCCTACAAGCTCCCAGTAGGAGCTGAGCTAATTTGGTCTCAGTGGGAGTTACTGAGCAACTTCCTAAAAGGAATGAAACCTGGGGCTTGATGAGGGGATGTCCAAAGCCTGGAGGGGCTGGGCTGACCCTGAAAAGCAGAATGGGTGGTAGATGCAGGAGCAGGCTAACAGGTAAGTGCTTCCTTGGATGAGGTGACAGACAGGAAGGGATATTTTTGGCCTAATATTTCGTAAAACCCAGCCCACACAGGAGCTGTGGGTGCTCAGAAAATAATTGTCAAGAGTTTGGAGTGTTGCATGTGCAAGTTTTATTTTCTAGAATCGCCTTCAAACCTTCCAAGTATTATGTTTCCTAAGCCAAGTGCCCCATTCCTCCACAGCAATTCCTCCAGGAACAGCCCTTCCCAAAGCAGACCCTGTGATCACCCTAAGTGGGTTTGGGAAATGCTAACAGAATTAAGCGGCATTAAAAAAATCCCCTGGAAATAAGGCAGCACTAAAGCCATGCACTGAAATAAAGTTAGGATGATGAAGGATGGCTCAAAACAGGGCTGGGACCAGAACAAGGCTCCAAACCACAAGGCAGGAGGTGACTGGGAGAGGACGTTACCGTTGAGCCGGGGCCCTCCTCCGTATCGGCGGTAGAAGAAATCGGCGACGTATTCTGATATCCTCTTCATCAGGGATATTTTATCGGGATGGAGTTTGCCATGGGAGCACAGGCAGGCTGTGTTATCAATAGGTTTGGGAGGAGTGGACTCATCCAGCCACTTCTGCAGCCATTCCAGAGAGATGAAGTCGTAAGGGGAACCTGGGAGGGGAGAAACCACAAAGAGAAACAAGACCATACACGTCAGCTCCAACACCAGGTGGTATTTTATAATTACTCTTAAAAATTAACAGGCAATCACTGTTGATTAAATCTCTGAGGTACAAGTTTTCAAAGGTCTGATCCAGCTACTCCCACCCCATTCTGATCTCAGTGTCACAGATTTGGAAGACAGGAGCTTCGTGAGATTAAGATGTGCAGATCATTTTGGATTCAGCAATCAATATGCAACAGCTCCAAGGAGGAATGGGAGTGCTTTCAAACCTTTTGGGGATTACTGGAGAGCAGTCGAGGAAAGGGGAAGGTTTTCCTATCATCCATCAAGGGACTGATATAATATTTAAATCATGATCATACATTACAGGCTTTTTCTACAACAGAGACAGTTCACTGGGGTAATTTGAAAATTAAAGCAACAACAGCAGAGATGAAATCAGTGTTCCCCCTGTCCTTTCAGCACACAAATTTTCAGTGTCTCTTACAATTTTAGGTGAGAAAATTCTAAAATTTACAGTGCAAATGGAAACTTGCTCAGGTTTTTTTGCTGAAGCAGTGCAGCAGGTTTGCCCTTGTTTGCTGAAAAAGAAATACAAAGCTGAGGTTCAAAAGCAGGTCAGTGTTTGTATGAGCAGGCTGGGGTGAAACCCCTGTATCTCAATACTGAGGCACAGTATCACCTCAACCCTTCAGTGGATGACTGGGAATTTAGGAAGAAATTAGGAAGAATTCAAACCCATTCTGTGCTGCCACGAGGGCAGCTCTGAAACCGTGGGGAAATGCACCCGTTGGTGACATTTATAACTGAGCAAAAATCCTTCACGTTTCCTAGGAGGGAGCAACAGAGAAGCAAGAGGAAAATACAGCAGACAGGAAAACACTGTGTCTCCAGCTTGCACTGGAGCTCTGTGAAGCCTCTTTTCCTCCACAGCCTCAATCCACGGTGTTTTCATCTTACGCAATGCCCGCCACAGCCGTGACCTCCAGAGAATTGCATCGCTGTCAGAACCGGTTTGCTAGTTTGGGATGAAACTGCCTCCCCCAGAAAGGAGGGTTTTCTGGGGCAGGCTCCACAAAGCTGGCAGAAAACGTGTCTGCACAGCTGCAGAGACAGCCCCGAGCTCCACAGAGATAGGACCCGGAGCAGTGCTGGAATGACGCTGCCTCCAGCTGTGCTGGAAGTGCTGTGCCCATGATGTGCCAGCAGCAGGCAGAGGGTGCCTCAGGGCAAAGTTTCAGGTCCTGTCATCTCTAAATTGGGGCAGAAGAGCTTCACCTGCACTTGTAAAAATCATATTTTTTTGAGATTTATTCCTCTGTCACATCAGAACTGCCGAGAGCAAACTCTTCTGTTCCTGCTGAGGAAAACCACACTGGAACTGTGCTGCTGCTCCTTTTCACGGGTGAGTCAGGGCAGGTTCATCCCTCCAGCACAACTCTGATCTCACAGTGACATCTGAGTGCTGCTCAGGCTCACGGGGAGCTGTGGCACCTTCCTGACACCTGCATTCCCAAACTGGAGAGGCAGATGTTTACAGGAACAGGAGTTGCTGTTGGGCTACTCCAATCTCATGGTGGACTCTGAGCATCCAATAATAAAAGTTGAACAGTGAATTCTCTTACAGGCCACACAATTAAACCCACTTTTAAGTCTTCAATTGTAATTATTCTGCAGTTTTTAGGAGAGGTACATAGTGAAGACAAATTCTCAGGGCTGGATGGATAGAACAAGTTTTGTGAGAGATGGGTGAGAAAAACAAGGTGGGAAATAAAACTCAATGTGCTGAGGCAACAAGACACAAGGAGAAAATGCTTAACCCTAGTTTCCCTACAAAACTGAGACACAGAGCAGTGAAGCACTGGCAGGGATGGATCCAGTAATTTTCTGCTGGAGGTCAGGCATTCTCTTAGCCTGTTACCTGCTGATGAATCGAGCTCACCAGCTCCCAAACCTGCTGTGAGCTGGCAATTTGGGAGCAGGCAGTTATTCCGCCTCGATGATCCTAACGAGCTGAGCTGCTCACCAGGCAGAAGAAAAGAGTCACAAAGCATGAGGCTGACGGATGGGGAAGGAGCAGGAGGGAATTAGCGATGCCAGAGGCCATGAGAATGAGCAAAGAAAGGAGAAAAATAGGTTAAGGCAGGAAAAGAAGCAAGGGAAAACAAATGTAAGCATGCATGAAGCTCTCCCCTTGCAGAGGGCTGCGGGAATGCCTTCCAGCAAGGCCACAGGAGCTGGGAGTTAGTCACAAATCATTCCTAAGCTTAACAGCTCTACTACAGCAATACTCCACAATGTCTTACAGACCAGCTTCGGCGGGTAACCTTTGGTAGAGCTCCTTCACCTCCTCGTGCTTGATCTTGCCTCTGGCCACGCTCTGTTTGCGCATCTCGGCCATTTCGTTGCACCACTCCTCAAACTTGCAGTTATCCCGCTCTACCAGCTCCTGCAGAAAAGCTGGGAAAGAGAAAAAAAAACCAACAAACCAGGAATTGAAGGGAAAATGCCAGCTATGTTAATTACCATGGGTTATCTGGGGACAACAAACCTAAAAATTCCCTCCCGCAGCCTTGCTGGGCGAGGCCTTTCCCCAGGCCAAGCACGTGGACCCTGCTCTCTCTGATACTGACTGGTGCAAATGATTAAATGCAAAGTTTTGCACCCAAGAAAATAATTTACTTGGGGTTGGTTGCAATGTTAAGTGCAGCTCCCTCTGTCCTTCCTCATCATTCCCAGGGAGAAACAAAAGCTTTTCACCCTCTGCATACACTCAAAGCCTGTCAGGACCTGCAATCCAGCAAACTGCAATCCCAAGGGCAAAGAGCCCTCAGGAGATGGGAGATTAGCCAGGGCAGATCAACAGAAAGGTGAAGGAAATGGGGATTTTTGCTGCCACTGATGGAAAAACCTCAAACAAACCAAACCTCAGCAGGGAAAAAAGAAGATAAACCACTTCCCTCAGAGGGCTGGTGCGAGGGAGCAGTGAGGGAAGCTCTGCTTATCTGAGGCCTTTTCCTATTTAGAATTATTCTGAAGAGCTAAAATAGCTGCAAAAAGGTTAATTCTTGACCAAAATATCCACCTTGGGAGAATATCCAATATCACAAAATAACCAGCCTGACCTCCTTGAGATCAGAGCCAAGTTACGTCTCTCCACTGTCCCGGAAAAGCTGCTTTTTAACAGCATCAAAGCAAAATGCCTCAAATTTACAGTTCCATGAAACCTCCCCACAACCACAGAGCTTGACTGCTGCCCTTCACTCCCTGTTCCCTGGCAGGATTCCACGGGAAACAAAGGCAACCGCGGGGCTGTGCAGGAATTTGGAGCTGGGTGGGGAGGTTTTTGTTGAGTTATTGTTTTGGGCAGAGGGGTAGGAGGAAAGGGAGAGCAAGAAAGCTCAGGAAACAGGCTGAAAATACAGATCCAGGCAGGAATTAGTGCTAATTCCTGAAGTTTTATGTCTTGGAGGGTGTGTTTTAAAGAGGGGGGGCTTGGGAAAGATTTGGGGTGTTATTAGAGGGGAATAAGGTGTATGATTTACCCCCTCTGCAGAGATCCAAAGGGACCTGCCACCTCTGCTGTCCCCACTCCACAGAAAATGAGGGAAGGGGGAACACATCTCAACACCAGGGGCCTAATTAGTATTTCTAATCAAGAAGCAGCCTAACAGGAAACATGAAACCCACAGGGCAAAGCCCACAGGGAGTTCTGGCACCCCCATAATTCTACAGCACAACAGGAAGGCATTTGGCCCAAATTCCCACTGGGGGCTCAGAGCCTCTTTATTTTCATGTCATTTATTCCTGATGTGGCAAAGCTGAAGCAGTCACAGAGAGAACCTGACATCTTGTCAGGATTATTCACCTCCTCGTGCCTTGCTGATGACATTTAACCACACTGCTCTCCTGCACCTTTGGGATCCAAGCAGGATGGTGAATCCCAGAGGGATGAGCTCCTCCTGTCCCCTTCCCAGCTTGATCAGCTGGGTAACAAAGCAATGCCTGAGTGGGCACATGGGAGGGATTGGCAGTTTAATGTTAATTAAGTGCTGGGAAAACTCAGGGGTTTCACTGGTCAAGACACCAAGGTGCCAGACAGCACCTTTGGGGCTCATGGCAAACAGTCAAAAATCATGATATCCTGGAGTGGCTTGGGAGGGACCTTGAAGATCATTTTTTTTCACCCAGGGACAACTTCCACTATCCCCAGTTGCTTCAAGCCCCATCCAACCTGGCCTTGGACACTTCCAGGGATCCAGGGGCAGCCAGAACTTCCCTGGGCACCCTGTGCCAGGGCCTGCCCACCCTCACAGGGAGGAATTCCTTCCCAATATCCCATCTGACCCTGCCCTCTGGCAGTGGGAAGCCATTCCCTCTTGTCCTGGCACTCCATCTCTTGTCCCAATTCCCTCTCCAGCAGTCCCTTTAGGCACTGCAAGGGGCTCTAAGATCTCCCTGGGGCCTTCTCCAGCTCTCCCAGCCTGGAACCACAGCAGAGAGGCTCTAGGAACTTCCTAGCCCTAAATGGGTCTTGAAGCAAAATTCTGCCTCCTGGCCCACCTGGAGCACTGCAGGGACTCACCTGGCACCTGGACAGTGAGGGATGGCTGAGCAGAACCCCAGGGACTCACCTGGCACCTGGACTGTGAAGGATGGACAAGCAGGACCCCAGGACTCACCTGGACAGTGAGGGATGGACAAGCAGGATCCCTGGGGACTCACCTGGCACCTGGACTGTGAAGGATGGACAAGCAGGACCCCAGGACTCACCTGCACAGTGAGGAATGGCTGAGTAGGACCCCAGGACTCACCTGCCACCTGCACAGTGAGGGATGGACAAGCAGGACCTCAGGGCCTCACCCTGAGCAGGATCCCAGGGACTCACCTGGCACCTGCACTGTGGGGGATGGAAGAGCAGCACCCCAGAGACTCACCTGGACAGTGAGGGATGGCTGAGCAGCACCCCAGAATCACCTGAACAGTGAGGGATGGCTGAGCAGCATCCCAGGGACTCACCTGCACAGTGAAGGATGGAAGAGCAGGACCCCAGGATTCACTTGGCACCTGGACTGTGAGGGATGGACAAGCAGGACCTCAGGGACTCACCTGGCACCTGGACTGTGAGGGATGGCTGAGCAGCACCCCAGGATCACCTGGACTGTGAGGGATGGAAGAGGAGGACCCCAGGACTCACCTGGACTGTGAAGGATGGAAGAGGAGGACCCCAGGACTCACCTGGACTGTGAAGGATGGAAGAGGAGGACCCCAGGACTCACCTGGACTGTGAGGGATGGAAGAGGAGGACCCCAGGACTCACCTGGCACCTGCACAGTGAGGGATGGTCAAGCAGCCCCCCAGGACTCACCTGGCACCTGCACAGTGAGGGATTTCTCACGGGCCTGCAGCCTGTACACCAGCATGTAGGCGTTGCGGGAGCAGTGCGTGCCCTTGCCGCACTTGGGCTTGCGGGTCTGGGATTTCGATGGCTCGGCTGTGGGAACAAAAGGCACAGCCTCAGCAACACACCAGCTCCTTCCCTGGCCCTCCATTAACGGGATGAGTTTGCCACCCAGCCAGCTTCTCTGTGCCAGGCCTCTGTGCCAAGCACTGGGCTTGGCACGGCTCAAAATTGTATCCCAAAGAAAGCCCCAAATCTCTCCAGCCTTTCTGGGTAAATCAAAGGGACTAAATTTAGGAGCCTGTTCTGAACCTCCCTTCTCAAGAGCCTTTCTTCTCTCCCCAGTGGAACTTCTCTGAGCCAAAAGCCACTCTTGGAAAAACATCCTTTCTCCCTTTTGCCTCTTGTTCTGCTGTCCTGACTCCAAAGAAAAGAGTCAAATCCTCAGGGAAGAAAATCGTATTTACAGGTGATGGTGGATATGAAAAAAAAAACACAGCAAAGCTTTTAGGAAGCCAAGAGCCATGGAAAGGGTTGTTTGTGAGCAGCTGCTGGGGGATGTAAAGTTGTGTTGCAAGAGCTGCTGTTTCCAGATGGATTCTCAGGCAAGGAAAACACTTATCTACAGCTGCAGCTTCAAAAATCAAACCGTTCAAAATAAAGGAAAAAATTAAAGGAACAATGTTCCATAAATTGAACTCTAAGTGGGCCATTGAATTATTAAGTTTCTTTCCCCCAAATTCTGAAAAAATTCATGTGCCTTTCCCCCCACACCATCCAGGGGACTTCACAGACTCTCTTTATTTGCATTTTATCCAAGAATTTTCGGAATTGTTCCCATCTGCATGGCCAAGACTCTCCCCCCTACAGACCTTCAGTTTATATTACTGACCTTCTCCTGCTGTTACATGTATTTGTAACAAAGAAAGGCCCCAGTTTTGCCTGGGACAGGCAAATTACATCAAAACTTGATACAAATATTGAGCTCCCAGCTTAAAGAGGCTCCTAAACACACTTTACTTCTATTTTCTAAACAGCCTTGAATTGAAATACGAGAAATACGAACATTTACAGCTAAGCACGAAACTTTATAAAATTGAGGTCATGAAACTTTATAAAATTGAGGTCACAGCAGTTTACTTGCATTTCATTTGTTGCACTTGGTGAGTGGGGAGGGTCAAAACAAAGGCAGAGCTGCCCTGGTGCCGTTCAGGGCTCAGTTTCCCTGTGCACCACTAGATGTCCGGCCAGCTCCAGCCTGGAGGGAGGAACGTCCCCATTCCAAGGGGACTAGGACAGAGTGGTGGCACAGGCAGGAACATGGACTCACTAAGGCTGGAAAATCTCTCCAAGATGATCAAAGCCAATCATTAACCCAGCACTGCCAGGCCCACCACTAACCCTGTCCCCAGGTGCCACGTTCACACACTTTTTGAACACCTCCAGGGATTGTGACTCTACCCCTGCCCTGCACAGCCTCCTCCAACGCCTGACTACACCTTACATGAAGGATTTTCCTCAATGTCCAACATAAATCTCCCCTGGCCCAGCCTGAGGCCGTTCCCTCTGCTCCTGTCCCTGTTCCCTGGAGCACAGCCCGACCCCCCGGCTGTCCCCTCCTGGCAGGAGCTGTGCAGAGCCACAAGGGCCCCCTGAGCCTCCTTTGCTCCAGGCTGAGCCCCTGCCCAGCTCCCTCAGCTGCTCCTCAGTTCCCCAGACTCTTTTCCTTGTGCTGCAGACCCTTCCTCAGCTCCACTGCCCATCTCTGTACACATTCCAGCAGCTCGTGCAGGTGAGAACAAGGAAATGGGAGAAGGTTTAAGGGAGCACTTAAATCTGCAGGGTTTTTTTTTTCCTCTAAAGATCCCTTAAAGAAAAACAACATTCCATAAATTCTAACCACAGCAAAGCATCCTGGTGGGTAACAATTCCTGGGAATGGATTGCTTGCACTGCAAGTGAATTTCTTCATAATTTCCCTGGCTTTCCCCGCTGTGAGCACCTGCACTAGAGAACACTGAGCCACTACAAAACCATTTCAACTCCAAACGAGCTGTTCTTATTTATTGACTGCAGAGTAAGAAATTCACATCCTCAGCCCAAGCTTTCCAAGAAATCTCCAAGAAATTCTCCAGTCCAGGAACACAGTGATATGGGCAGGACACAACGAGCCAGGAAAACAGAAAAGCACCAAGGAAAAAGCTCAGAGTAAAAAGGCAGTTTTAGCTTCCAAGTTGTTATTTGGATCAAAATCTTTTTTACTGCCTCCAAGTCAAACACCTCAGTGGAAATAGAACCATAATGTGTTAAGGAAAACTGAAAGCATTCTCCTTATCTGTTCCAAGGAAGTGGCACACGCCTGTTGCTCCCTGATAGGAACCCTCTGCCCGTGTTATCAGCGTCTTATCTGCCATGTGGCAGCCAGAGAAATACTAGAGCAGCTGATCACGAGGTGTAAACACTCACACGGGGCTGAAACAAGCAAATCTGGCTGCAATCCCCAGGATTGCTGTTTCCCACGTTTCTCCAAGCCCGTTCTGGGGAGGAGCAGGACGCCCGTGCTTGTGGTAGAAAGAGTTACTTTAAAGGGCACTCACAACTGAAAGGTTTTACCTAAATCTTCCTCAATTCCCAGCTGGAGTTTCTTCCCCTCCATCTTCTCGATGTCTTCATCGTTGAACTTGTACCACTCTCCTGTCTGCGGGTCCTTCACGTGGGCAATGTAGTGCCCGGAGTAGGCGCTTACTCCACGGTGTATGAGCACAGCGCTCAGCTCGTACACGTACACCCCGTCTGCAAGGCAGGCAGCACTTACACACAGCTCTGCAGCCAACAGCACTCACCCTTCCTGCCCTAGGACCTCGTGTTTTCACCAGGCAGCAAAGCCTGCACTTGAACTCACAGCGCTTCAGGACATTGCTAAGAGGCTGTGGCTCAGTAACAAGGATGTTGATTGAAATACGGGCTTCGAACAACTCTGGACAGAATTTTCAAGCAAAAATTGAGAGGAATTCAATCAAAAACTGAGAGGAATTCAAGCAAAAATTGAGAGGAATTCAAGCAAAAATTGAGAGGAATTCAAGCAAAAATTGAGAGGAATTCAAGCAAAAGTTGAGAGGAATCACAGAATCCCAGAATGGTTTGGGTTGGAAGGGACTTTAAAGCCCACCTCTCTGCCATGGGCAGGGACATTTTCCACTATCCCCAGGCTGCTCCAAGCCCCATCCAACCTGGCCTTGGACATTTACAGGGATCCAGGGGCAGCCACAGTTTTTCTGAGCAGCCTTTACATCATCCCCTTCACAGGGAGGAATTTCCTCCTAAACAGAATTAGAGGAGATCTGCCAAGAGGCAATGGGCAAAGATAACAAAAAACTGCCCCAAACTCACTTTTTTGCTCCATGAAAGGCTCCATGTCCAGCAGCTCTGAGAAGCCAATGTAGGTGTTCAGCTTCTTCTTGTGGCCAGTTTGTCTGTGCAGAGGCAAAGCTGTGGCTCAGGGCACAGCAACAACAGGCTCCCATCCCAAAACACCTCCCTTGAACCCCTGAGCACCCCTTGAGAGGCTCAGACACCTCAAATTAAAGCAGGAAGAGCAGGGTAGTGACTTCCCCAAGAGCTTCCAGGGTGTTCCCACTCACCTGTCAAACACAAAGCGCATGAGCTGCAGATTGAGGGTGCAGGGCAGGCTGAGCAGCCGGATCTTCCTCGTGGCGTTTTGCTTGCTCTGACAAGTCTCACAAAAATAACGATTGTCCCCTTCTAATTTTTCCTCCTGAGTGTGGAGAGGCAGAGGGAAAGGTCTTGAGAACATGTCAGCACTGAAAAGTCAATTGAGCTACTCAACAGCTGGAGAATGAGAAACACCAAAGTTATTTTAACGATTTAAGTCTTTCTCAGCTGCTGCCCAAATTTTTCTGAGTTAAATGACTGCACTTTACAGCATGGCCATAACAGGCTGCTCTCACTTTAAGGCAAATTTTAGACTGAATCAAGCCCCATTCCAAGTTCTCAAGTCTCTTACTTTTGCTCCTCGCCTGACTGAGTGGGTTTATACTAAGAAAATAATTAAATCACCCCTTTTACAAGTTCACATGGACCCAGTTAATGTAAAGCCACATTTCAGCCTGGAAACTACAGCCCTCTGCTCAGCCACCCAAAATCACCCTGCAGGAGTCACTCACTGCCTAAGCAGCTCCAAGGGCAGGGTTAGGCCAGAGGAAAATTCCAACCCGTCTAAAAACGTCACAGGGTTGTTCTGTGTGAAGGAGGAGCAGACAAATGTCAAGTTCTCCAATTCAGGAATTCAATCTGCACACCAAAACTATTTTTTTTTTCATGGCAGACCTTCCAGGCAGAGCAACTGGTTTGCTGAGTGCAGCAGCAAGCAAGGAGCTCAAGGAAAGGGTTCAGGTCAGTTCTGTCCTAAATAGTTTGAGGGGAATCCACACCTTAGTGTGCCAGAACTGAACTTCATATCCAGAGAAATTTTCAAGCTGAATTGAGGGCACTTGCAGCTGTTCCTGCAGCTATTCCCAGCACTCCCTGGTACTTCTGAGAGCACATTTTTCAGCAGGGAATGTCTCCTGTTGCTATGCAGATGAGCACTGACACAGAAAACATGGAAAGCAGCCGTTCTCCCAGTGCTATCCGTGACAAAGCAGGCAGAGACTTTTCCCTAACTTTCCTGGCCAAGTATTTTAACTAAAAATGCAACTTTCAAGTGCTTTTTAAAGCCATAACAGGAGTATGTGATGTCACAGAGCTATTCCTTGCTCCATGCCTCAATCCTCATTTTTTGGGTCTGCAGAAAAAAAACCATTTTCACTTGGATGCATCTCCCTGAGCCAAGTCAGTGGCTTCACCCCGACACTGACCTCGAAGGCTGTGAATTGGAGGAAGGAACTGAAATTCCTTGCTAAAAATAGCAGGACTCCAACCCCAACGAGCTCATACCTTGAGGAATTCTGTTATACAGTCTGTCAACTGCTTGTGTCCTTGGATGTTTAACTCCAGCTCGTAAAATTTAGACACCAGTTTAGATTCTCTGCCACACTGGTTGCAGCTGGGATGGGAAAGAAGACAAAAATATATCTGAGGATAGGTCAGGGCTCATGCATTGGGCTCCCAAGTCTTTGGTAAAATATTCCTTGTATAAAACCAGGAGAAAAACCAAAGTCAGGGCTAAGGAGATTCACACCTCCAGACCATAAAAACTCCAGGAGAAGCTTTAAACAGCTTAACAGCACCTACCAGGACCTGTCACAACTTGCATGTACCATTATATTTTATTTTTAAGGTGAAATTCCCAGCTCTGAGAACACAGGAATGAAAATACAACACCCAGGATGCTGTTTTCTGGCTGCAGGACCTGCCACTCCATTAACTCACTTGTAGGTTTAGTTGGTAAATTCTCATTAAAGGAGTAAAAGCAGCTGCAGAATTGTCACAGCAACACCACACACACAGGAACAGGAAAGGAAAAGGTAAATATTTCACAGAAAGTGTTTCTGCTGCAGCTTAACTGCCTGCTCTGGTTGCTAGGAGGGATCTTCCCCTCCTGAATTCTTCTAAAAATTTAAATATTTACAGAAAGGGTCTTCCCAGAATTATTACTTACACTGTGACATAGGCATACTCTCCACAGAACTGCTTCTGCACAATGTTCCGGACATCTGGGTTTTTCTGTTTGGACAAAGTATCTTCCAGCAGGGACATGAACAGCTTGGAAAACTCCTGGGCATCCTGAAAGAGAAAACCAAGTTCATTAACAATCCACCACAGCACAATCCCAACCCTGTCACTAATTCACTGCTAATTACCCCGAGCCCTCCACACAGGCTGAGCCGAGGCTCCGTGAACAGCATGGAAAATAAAGACCAGGCAGGAGAACTGAGGAAAACAGAGGAATTTGGCTAAAAGGAGCAGGAGCGTGAGGCCCTCAGTGTGGGAGCACAGCAGGAGCTGCCCTGGCTCCCTGCCAGTCCTGCTGGGGGCTTTGACTTCTGGCCTGCTCCTCCCAGGATTCTGGAAGGGATAAGAACCCTCCTGTGGGGCTTTCAAGCCCCTTGATCCTCCTCTTTGCAGCTGTCCCTGCTCAGATCAGTGGTGAAGAGAGAAATGAAAACACCCCAAAAATGAGAAGCTGTCCTTTGGGTGATCCCAGCAATGCTCCAGAGCTTCCCTACACCCAGCTCAGGGCCTTTCTCTCCTGCCCTGGTTCTTCTCTTCCACAAACAAACAGGTTTTGGCTTCTCTCAGCTGCCCTTTGGTGTCCCTGGTCAGCTTCCTTCCTCTCCTGACCCTCCCAAGAAAACATTTGCCAGTGCTCTGCTCTTGCTCCAAAACCTCCCATTACCTCTCCAAGTGGATTTCCAAGCCCTGCCCCTCTCCCAGGCTCTCTCCAGCTGCAGCCCCACAGCACTCAGCTCCCACGTGCTGCCCTGGGATCCTGGCTGGCTCCTGCTCATCCACCTCCCCCTGAGGATCTCCTCACCCTTGGGAGGGCCCTCTCACCACCCAACTGCCCGGGCAGCACCTGCAGGAGCCTCACTGCAGCTCTGGCTCCCAGCTGGCCCCATCCCATTGCTCCTGGCTTCATCCCACCACTCCCCTGGCTCCTCCTGATTTGCACTTATCACTTCCTAGCCTCATTCCATTGCTCCATGGGCTCCTCCTTATATCCCTGTATTCATCCCATTGTTTCATGCTGTGATTCCATCACTGTCTGGGCTCCTCCTGATCTCCCTATCTCCATCCTGATCTCCCTATCCCCATCTCACTGCCCCTGGGCTCCTCTTTATCTCTGCATCATCATCCCATTGTTCCATGTCCTGATCCCATCACTCCCAGGGCTCCTCCTTGTCTCCCTGGCCCCATCCCATCACTCCCCATTCTCACTCCCTGGACTCCTCCTGATCTCCTTGGCCTCATTCCATTGCTCCTTAGCCCCATCCCATCATTCCCTGGGTTCCTCCTCTCTCCCTGTCCTCATCCCATTTCTCCTTGGGACCTTCCTGATCTCCCTCTCTCCATCCCATTGCTCCCTGTTCTCCTCCTGATCTCCCTGGCCTCATCCCATCACTCCCTGGGCTCTTCCTTGGGCACTCCTGATGTCCTGGTCCCCTCCTATTTCCCCCCTGCACTCTGACAGGGGCCTGCAGCCCCACCTCTTCCTTCATGTTTGCACCCAACAGCCAGACCCAGCTGGGAGCTGCCCAGTGAGCACCCAAAGGTGATTCCCAGCTTCTGGAAGTGCCAGGAATCCCCTCCCACACACCTGCTGCTGCCCCGTGTCCAGCCCCAGCGCCTTGACAAAGGCCGAGGGGTCGATGTAGCGCCGCTTGCTGTTCTGCAGCAGAGCAAACAGGTACTGCAGGTGCTCACAGATGGTCTGGGGCTCATAGTCTGGGAAAAACACAAGGCACAGCAGGAATTCAGGGTGAGAAGGGATCGCTCCAAGTGTTTCACAACCATTAAAAGTCATGGGCTTGGAAGGAAACGTAGTTTGAGTTGTCAGAAAAACTGAAGTGGATTGTGTAGGTGATGATAGCACATCCCAGCACAAGCCAAATAAAGAATAATTTAGGTTGGAAAAAACCTTAGGATCATCAAGTCCAGCTGTAAATATTTACATTCTGCAACTTTCAGATAGGAGGGTGGAGCCAGGCTCTGTTCCCAGGGAACAACGGACAGGATGACAGGAAATGACCTTGAGTTGCTCCAGGAGAGGTCTAGGTAGGATATTAGGGACAATTCCTCCATGGAAAGGGTGGACAGGCACTGGAACACGCTGCTCAGGGCAGTGGTGGAGTCCCCATCCCTGGAAGTGCTCAAAAACTGTCTGGATGTGGTACTTGGGTAGATGGGCTAATGGTGGACTTGGCAGTGCTGAGGGAATGGTTGGACTGATAATCTTGGAGGAGTTTTCCAACCTTAGGGATTCCATGATTCCATCCTGCAGTGCCCAGCATGAGCTATGAGTGAAGGGTTTATACAGCATGCACCAACTATCCAAAAACCAGCTTCTTATTTACCCCAGAAGGTGAAACATCATTTACAACCCCCATGAAACAGCAGCAGAGCTGAGGTGGCTGTGCTGACCCAGAGCCTCCCAAAGAGCAGAAAAAACTGGGAGCCTTAATCCTGTGTGGGGCCCAAATTTCAGCCCTGCCACAGCACAGACCAGCCCTGACCCACACATTCCACCCCCAGTACCATCACTAGGCTGCCTTAGCAAGACCAAACCAAACCTTCATTTCCAACCAGCTCAGATCACTCTGACCTAGGATATCACCTGGATTAAGGTTGGCTCATTCCCAAAATCCAGATGATGGATCTGAACCAACAGCACAGCGATGGCACCAACGGCCAGAGCTTCCCCCATGAATTCTCCTGACCAACCTAATCCCAAGGTGGGGTTTTAGGGAGGGAACAAACCCCTCTGTGCCACTCACCTGTGTCCTTGGGAACGCCGTCCCCGCAGGCGCTGGGGCACAGGTAGAGTGCCTGCCGCAGCTCCAGGTTCAGGAACCACATCTGCAGGAAGGTGTTGACGTAGCACGTGGCACCCAGGTTGGTCAGGCCCACAAAGGCGTTCTGGGGGACAGAAAAAGGGCCAGCTCAGGTCACCTGCCCTGTCCCCAGCGTGGCCCTGGCCCCATGGGAGGGGTTGGGTACCTTCTTGCGGCGCTCGCAGTTGGGGTCGTCGATGTTGTGGAAGCTGTTCTCATCAATCTCACCCAGCCACGCGTGCTCCCCGATGCCCACCAGGCAGTTGGGGTTCCCCCGGCAGTTCCTCCTGGGGAGCCAGACCCCAGCTGTCACCCCCGTGTCCCCTGCAGACCCCAGCTGTCACCCCCGTGTCCCCTGGGGGCTGGCAGGGTGACGGTAGGGGGGATATGAGGAAGCATGTAATGTTGAATGGGATGAGACATGGAACACCCCCCCCCCCCTCTCCACAAACAGTGGTCATGGGTGAGGAAGGAGGTAGAGAACCAGAGGGGTTTTTAGGTAAAAAAAAGGGGATTCCAGGACCAAGAGGATCTGCTATATCTGAGAAGCCAGGCAGGGATAGGGCTTGCCCCAACTCCAGCGTGAGTGCTGTGCATCCAGGTAAGGAGATGGGTTCCCTTTAGCCCACTGGGATCCCCCCATAAATGGGGAGTCAGGCATAGAGGGGTCCCTACAACCCTGGGGTGGGAATATTTCCTTACATCTGGGGAGCCAGGTAAGAAGAGAGGTTCCCTACAACCCCAAGGTTATCCTAAAAATGGGGAGGGACAAACAAGGACAGGGGCTCCCCACCAGCCCACGGGGGCTCTCCTATATCTAAAGAACCCACCCCACAACACCAGGGTGGTGCCCTGTATCTGCTTGGGAGCCAGGTTGCGAGGAGGGTCTCCCACCACCCCAGGGAAGTTCCCCTACATCAGAGGGGCCAGAGAAGGAGAGGGGTTCCCCACAGCCCGGGGAGGGTCCGTCCCCTGTGTCTGAGCAGAGGGACAGAGGTTCCCCCCAGCCAAGGGAGTCCCCTATACCTGGGGAGCCCCACAAGGACACACGGCGCTGAGGGCCCAGCCCCGGGGATGGAGTCCCCCAGAAGGGAACACGGGGGAGCCTCCACCGACCCCGCGGAACCTCGGCAGGGCCGGGGACCGCCCCGCGCCTCATGGCGGGAGGGAGCAGGGGCTCGGAGGGTTGTGTGCCCGGCCCGGCCCCACGGTACCGGCAGGCTCCGCGCTGGCAGGGCTCCAGCCGGACGCGATAGGCCGCCTCGATGTGCTCCTGCGCCACCGCCTCGGGCGGCACCGTCTCGGTCCAGCGCCACGCCGCTTTCTCCAGCTGCAGCCGCGGCGCCATCGCTCCCGCCGGCGCCCCGGGGCTGCCCCGGCCCGGCGCGCTCCTTGTCCCGCTCCTTGTCCCGCTCCTCGCCCCGGTCCCGGCCCGGTCCCGATCCCGCCCTGCCCCTCCCGCCGCCGTCAAGGCCGCTGACGCCACGAGCGCGACGCGGTGACGGCGCGAGGCGCTGACGGTATCAGGCCGCGACGCGCGGGCCTGGAGGCGGGGCTCCGTCACAGGGGCGTGGCTTGGGCGCGCCAGGTACAGGTTCGTGTCCGACAGGGGCGGGGCTTGATCCTCAGGGGGCGTGGCTTGTGTGAGCAGCCGGAGGGGGTGTGGCCTGTGCGCGATGGGGGCGGGGATCGCTTGCGATGGGGCGCGGCTGATGCGGCGTGGGCGGGGCTTCTGATAAGATGGGCGTGACTGTGCCACCATGGGCGGGGCTTGTGGGGTTGTGGGCGAGGCCTGTGGCGCGGGCCGCGCTGGGTCCCACCGCCCCCCCGCCACCCACACCTCGCCTCCAGAGCCCCCCAGAGCCCCCCAGCCCGGTACCCCCGCCAGACCCCTCTGTATCCCTGTGTCATCCCCCGCAGCCCTGTACTACAGCCCCCCACACCACAAGAGCCCGGACCCCCTGAGCTCCCACACCCCCAAACCCTATCCCGTACCCCACGCCGCACCCCAATACCACAATCCTCCCTGTACCATCACCTCCCGGGCCCCTACACCCCTGCACCCCCTAAATCCTCCCACTGTCCCCCTCTCCTGCACCCCAAACCAGCTCACTCACACCACGCCCCTGCAGCCCCCCTACATCCCCACCCGTCACGCTCCCCCTCCCATCACTCCCGTACCCCACCCCGCCCCGCTCAGCCCCCCCAAACACGGTAGCCGCACTGGTTGTCTCTCCTTTAATAGCTGTCCCCGCGGGGGGGTCCCCGCAGCACCCCGATTGTCCCTCGCGCCCCCACCCCGCCGCCACCCCGGGGGGCACCCAGGCGGCCCGGCCGCCCCGGCACAGTTTCGGGGGGCCGGTGGAAGGGGGGTGTAAACATTTTTGGGGGTCCCGGCCCCCCCCCCCCCGAGTCACCCCGGGGCAGCGAAGCACCGTTTCCTCCTGGTGGTTTTTTTTTTGGAAAAGAATAAACTTGGCCAAATTCCCCCCAAACTCTGTTTCGGAGGGGTTAGGAGGGGCAGGGGGGCACGGGGGAGCCCCCCAGGGCGCCGTGCCGGAGGTCGATGGGGTGTCGGGGGATCCCGGCGGACTCCAGCGCCAGTCCCCGCACGCAGCCCGAGATGCCGGAGCTGAACTTGCCGGCGGTCAGGGCGCGGGGGTCGGGGGCGCCGCCTGCGGGGGCACGGGAGGCGCTGGGCGGGGGCTCCGCTGGGCCCGCCCCCGTCCAGCCCGGGACACCTGCCCACGTCTGTCTTGTGTCCCGCCAGGTGTCCCCACCCCATGTGCCACCACCCAGGCGTCCCATCCTGCACCCATCCCATGCCTCTCCCTGCCTCCCATCCTCTGTTCCACCCCGTGTCCGTCCCGTGTCCCATCTCATGTTCCACCGGGTGTCTTATCCCAAGTGTCATCCCATCCTCATCCTGTGTCCCACCCCATGTCCATCTTGTGTCACATTCTGTGTCCATGCCACATCCCACCTCCTTTCTGTGTCCCCTCCCATGTCCCACCCCATGTCCATCCTGTGTCCCACCCTGTATCTGTGTCCCACACCATGTCCATCCCGTGTTCCACCCCCTGTCCATCCCCTGTCCCATTCTGTGTCCCATGTCCCAACCCATATCTGTGTCCCACCCATGTCCATCCCCTGTCCCATTCTGTATCCATGCCATATCCCACCCCATGCCCATCCCCTGTCCCACCCCATGTCCATCCTGTGTCCCACCCCATTTCTGTGTCCCACCCCCATCCATCCCATGTCCCACCCCATGTCCATCCCATGTCCCACTCCATGTCCATCCCCTGTCCCATTCTGTGTCCATCCCCTGTCCCACCCCACGCCTCACCCCATCTATCCCACATCCACCCCATGTCCATCTCACGTCCATCCCATACCCACCCCGTGTCCCAGCCTGTGTCCCCAGTCCCTCCGTACCCACGTAGACGCTGCCCTCGGTGTTGGCCATGACGTTGGATCCGGGTGATTCCCCGCTCACCGGCTCCTCTCCGTCCACCTGGAGCTGCCCACGCCGGCCCTCCCTGCGGGGCACCATCAGCACCTGCACCCCCCTGCACCACCCCGTGCCACGCCCAGACCCCTGCCCACCTTATCACCATCAGCACCTGCCCCCCCTGCCCTGCCCCGTGCCACGCCCAGACCCCCGCCCACCTTGTCACTGTCACCCGGTGCCACTCGCCGTCATTGACCGGGTCTTCAGAGGTGATGGTGGCCTCGCCGCTGCCCAGCTGGTAGCTGTGAGGGGCACGGTGTCAGTGTGCACGGTGTCAGTGTGCAGGGCACCTCGGGGGGCACCCCGCGGGCTCAGGGGACCCCCCGGTGCCACATGTCACCCCATGGTCCCCTCTCACCTGAACACCAGGTGCCCATCCTTCAGCCCGAGGCCAAGGAAATCTTTGGCTTTGCCACCCTCGCCGGGCTCCTGTGGGCACAGAGGGGGGTGAGCAGGGGGCACCTGGACCCCCAGCCCGAGGGGTCACACAGGCGGTGCCCCCTGTCCCCCTGTCCCCTGTCTCACCGCGCCGTGCCACAGCAGCAGCCCCTGGGCGCTGCGCGTCCGCAGCTCCAGCTCGATGGTCTCGGGAGCCTCGGGGGGGCTGCCAGGGGAGGGGCGTGATGGGGGGCAGCACCCAGAAAGGGGGCGGTGCCATGGGGGGGAGCGCAGCACCCCAAAAACGGGGGGGGGGGGGGTGCCATGGTGAGAGGGGGTGCAGCACCCACTCGGGGTGTCCTGTGTCACTCACCCACGGGGGAAGAGGTGCCCGGGAAGGGCCAGGTAGGACCCATCCTGGAATGCGGCGCTGAACTGCCCAGGGGCGTCTGGGGGAAGATGGGGGGTCAGGGGGGATGGGAGGAAGGGGCCCTGCCCACATTTTGGGGGGAAAAAAGGGGAAATGGGGGCAGGGACCCACCGCCACCCCCGCTGCCCTCCTGCCAGTCCTGCTCCAGCTCTGCCAGCGCTGAGCCTGCGGGAGAAAAAGGGGTAAAGGGGGGGACATGAATCCCCTTGGTGTCCCCAGGTGTCCCCTCACCACGTCCCTGCATGTCTCCAGTGGTTCCAGGCATCCCCAAGTATCCCCCAAGTGTATATCCTTAACAGTGTCCCCAGGTGTCCCCCATGTCCCCAGGTGGCTTCACTTATTCCCAGGTATCCCCAAGTGTTCCCCAAGCACGTGTCCCTGCCATGTCCCCAGGTGTCCCTCTGTGTCCCCAGTCAATCCCCAAGGGTCTCCAGGTATCCCCAGGTGTCCCCACCACGTCCCCAGCTGTCTCCAAATGTTGTCACGTGTCCCCATGTGTGTCCCTAAGTGATCTCCTCCATGTCCCCAAGTGTCTCCCCATGTTCCCAAGTTTCCTCACATGTCCCAAACCATCTCCAAGCACCCCCAGGTATTTCCAACTATCCCCCAAGTGTGCGTGTCCCTTGTGTCCCTGGGTGTCCCTGTGTCTTTCCTTTGTCCCCCCAATGTCCTCCAGTGACCTGAGATGTCCCTCTGTGTCTTCAAGAGTCCCCAGGTGTCTCCCCATGCCCCTCCATGCGTTCCCCCTCACTGTGCTGGCAGTGTCCCTGCATGCTCCTCCCTGTGTCCCCAGGTGTCCCCAGGGTGTCCCCCCATGTCCCTGTGCTGTCCCCTCACGGTGCTGGCAGCGGGCCCCGCTGTGTCCAGGGGGGCAGCGGCAGGAGCCATGGACACAGGAGCCACCGTGCAGGCAGGGCCGGGAGGGGTGACAGCCTTCGGCCTCCTCCTCCTCCTCATCCTCGCAGCGCGGGCCTGGGGACAGCAGGACACAGTCACTGCAGGTGACAGGTCAGTGTGCACAGCATGCACGGGCATGGCCCATGGGGCACGCCGGGCACAGGTGTGTGCAGTGAGCAGGTGTGAACTGTCTGTGTGCAAATGCACAGGTGTGTGCAGTGAACAGGCGTGAACTTCACGTGTGTACACAGAGCACAGGTGTGTGCAGTGAGCAGGTGTGAACTGCGTGTGCACACCCACACACACACACAAAATGCACACACTGTGCACACACACACAGTGCACATGCACACACAGGTGCAGTGCACACGTACAAATGCACACGCAGCACACACACGCTGCACACACGCATACACACAGGTGCAGCACACACACACGGTAATGCACACGCAGCACATACACGCATACACACACGCAGTAATGCACACACACTGCACACACTCACTGCACACATGCATACACATGTGCAGCACACACATGCAGTAATGCACACACACTGCGCACACACACACGTGCAGCACACGCATGCACATGCATGCAGTAATGCACACACAGCATACACATGCATTAATGCACACGCAGTGTACACACACACACACACACACACACACACACTGCACATGCAGTGTACACACGCACTGCACACCCTGATGCAAACGCCCCCAGCCCAGCCCGTGCCCGCTCTCACCGCGGCTCCCCGGCCGGCACGGGGCGCGGTGGCCGCAGGGCCGCACCCCCCGGCTGCGCAGGAACCGCTCCCGCAGCTCCAGGCGCTTCCCGCTGACGGACACCTGCGGGGACACCGCCACTGTCACTGTCACCGCCCTGCCGCCGGGGGCACTGCCCGACCGGGACAACAACGGGGCCGAGGGGACGCCCGTGAGGGGCACCTCTCCAATCAGGGGACATCAAAAAGGGGGCACCAATGGCACCGTCCCCCAGCCACGGGGGTCACTTCCAACCAAGGGGACACTAGGGAGAGGCGTCACCAACCCGGTGAGGGAACTCCAACAAGGGGATGTGAAGGGAAGTCACCTCTCCAACAACGGGGTCACCTCCTGAACAATGGGACGCTGCCAACGGCGTCATCTTCCCCGTGGGACACCAAGAGGGGTCATCCCCCCAGCAAGGGGACATCAGTGGGGGTCACCTCCCTCCTCACCAAGGGGATCATGTCCCCAGCATGGGCCAATCCCCTCCCCACCTGAGAGGGTCACCTGCCCTCCGAGGGGACGCAAGGGGGGTCTCACCTCTCCGATGCAGCCGCGGAAGGAGGCGTTGGTGGGGGGGCGCAGGGGGGGCTCGGTGCCCCCCAGGTACAGGGGGCTGCGCAGGTTGAGGCCCTGGCTCTTGCCGGGCGAGGAGCGTTTCACCGGGGCAGCATCATCCACCACCAGCGTCCCGTCCTTGTGAACCCGTTCAGCTGTCACCCAGTGCCACTGGCCCAGGGCCACCGGCTCTGTGCTCCGCAGCACGGCTGGGCCTGTGGGGACAGGGGGTAGTGTTATGGGGGGTGCTGGGGGATGACCAGGGATGCTCACAGACCTGAGATGTGCCCTGGGTGATGCTAAGGGACCAGAATGACTCCCAAGGGCCCCAGTGACATTTGGGGACCCCAATGGTGCCAGGGGACCCCACTGTGGTTCAGGGACCTCTTTCATGCCAGTGAACCCTGGTAATGCTGTGTCACCCTGTCACAGACATATTTTATGAAAAATCCTTTCCTTAGGATTTTTTTCTCCTGAGAAGCCGAGAGGCCTCAGGAACAAAATGCAAACAATGGTTATCTGCTGCTGTGGAATGCAACAGGTGCAGCTGGGATTGGGCTCATGTGGTTGTTTCTAATTAATGGCCAATCACAGTCAGCTGGCTCAGACTCTCTGTCCGAGACACAAACCTTTGTTATTCATTCTTTCTTTTTCTATTCTTAGCTGGCCTTCTGATTAAATCCTTTCTTCTATTCTTTTAGCATAGCTTTAATAAAATAATAAACCAGCCTTCTGAAACACAGAGTCAGATCCTCGTCTCTTCCCTCATTCTAAGACCCCTGCGAACCCGTCACATCACCCCCTCACTCCCACAGTCCCCGGTGCCACCTGTCCCCAGTGCCCCCTGCCCTGTGCCACCCACCTGAGCCCAGCTCGTAGCGGAACTCGAGGTGGCCACCGATCATGGCCAAGGCCACGTAGTCCTCGACAGGGGCGGCTTTGCCAGCACTGAAGAGCAGGAGCCCGTCGGGTGCCAGGGGCAGGAACTCAACCTCCAGCCGCAGCTCATGGTGCACGTTGGTGAGGGGTGGGTACGAGATGAAGGCTCCCTCCTCATCGAACGACGGCACGTTCACCACCTCACCTGCACATCCCAGTCAGTGCCCAGCACAGGACCTCACCATCCTCAGGGTGGGACCTCCAGCTCCATCTTCAGAGCAGCACCCATCCACAGCCTTCATCTCCAGGGTGGGACAACATCCATCCCTCCATCCATCCATCCATCCATCCATGGATTCCATCCATCCATCCATCCATCCATCCATCCATCCATCCATCCATCCATCCATCCATCCATCCATCCATCATTCCTCCATCCATCCATTGATTCCATCCATCCATCCATCCATCCATCCATCCATCCATCCATCCATCCATCCATCCATCCATCCATCCATCCATCCATCCCCATGGTGGAACCCCATCATCCACCCCCAGCCTCTATCCCCAACCTTCAACCTCACAGTGGGACCCAATGTCCAACCCCATGGTGAGACCCAACCTACATCCCCAGGATGGGACCCCAGCCTCCATCGCCATGGTGCCCATTTTCCTGGCAGGTCCTTACCTCTTGCCAGTGTCCCCAAGGTGGTACCCACCCCCACCCCATCCCCATGTCACCAGGGTGGTCCCAGCCATGTCCCCATCTCCCTGGAGTGGTCCCCAATCCCACACCCACTTCACCAAGGTGGTCCCAGCCATGTCCCCATTTCCCTGGGTGGTCTCCCCCCAGTCCCCATGTCCCAGGATGGTGCCAGCTGTGTCCCTGTGTGGCTCACCCTCCGTGCACCTCTCCCCAGTCTTGCCCAGGTGGCAGCGGCAGGTGTAGCCCTGCCCGTCCGGCCTGTTGACGCAGGTGGCATCAGGCCCACACGCCTCTGTGGGGTGAGAAGCCATGAGCACCCATCCTGAAGGGACCCTGGGATGACGTCCCCATGGAGGGAGTGGTGTCACCTACCCGGGTGACAGTGCAAAGCCTGTGAGTACTCGCAGTTGCTGCCAGTGAAGCCCTGGGGACATCGGCAGATGTAGGTGCCACTCTCGTCGTCCTGGCACACGCCACCGTTCTGGGTGAGGGGTGACACGGGTGTCAGCATGGGCAGGGATGGGTGGGCATCACCTCCTCCCCTCCATCCTCACCTGGCACGGCCGCTCCTGGCAGGTGGGGCAATTGGTGACACCGTGTGCCTGCAGGTCCATGTCCCCAAAGGCCACCTCTTCCCCTTGGATGCGGAGCTGGCGCACGCAGCCTGTGGGGTGGTGGAGATGGGCAGAACTATCACATGATGCCCAGCACCCCCTCACCCCTGTGCCCCCCAGAACCCCTCACTCACCCATGAAACCCTGGCTGAGCCCCGTCTTTGCCACAGCGCCGATGTCGGGGTACCCGCCCAGGTACAGCTCCTCGTTCAGATCCAGCCCTTGGAACTTCCCCTGCAGGCACACGAGGGTGGGCACCAGCTCCAGCACCCTGACCCCCACCCCACACCCCAAAGTGGTACCTGGGAGGTGCCGTTGACGGCAGGGTGCCCGTCCAGGCCCAGCGAGCCCCAGGTGAGGTTGCGGAGCAGCCGCACCGTGTGGTACTCGCCCAGCCGCAGCGCCGTGGGGTGGCGGATGGTGGCCATGCCCGAACCAGCATCAAACCTGGTTTTATGAGGGTACAAGGGTGTGGGTGTGTGCTGGCACCCATCTCCCACCTCTCCCGTACACCCTCTCATAGGTCTCACCTAAATTCGGGGCGTCCACCCACCAACCCGAAGGAGATGAAGTCGGCACCGCTGTTTTTCCGCTGCCCATTGTACAGGAGAAGCCCTGAAGGGTGGCAGGGGATCAGATGGGACAGTCCCCATCCTGAGATGGGGGACACATCCTAGGGGACCCCAAAATCCTCCCAGAATGGAGGAGAAATCCCCCATAAACTGGAGGCTCTCAGATGAATGGAGAATGGGAGATAAAGGAGGGCAAGTGGAGCATGAAAGGAGGGGAGGATGAAGGCAGGGAAGGGAGGGGCAAATAATGGAGGGGAAATGAAGGAGGACACAGGGGACATTTGGGGCACACAGGCTCACCATCAGCAGCATCAGGTCGGAAGGTGATGAGGATCTCAAACCTCTTGTAGGCGTCCTTGATGGTGGGCAGGGGGAGGAAGGAGCGGGGCGACTGCCCGAAATAGGGGACCACGTGCTCTGCAGGGATGGGAGGGTAAGGAAGGGTGGGGCACATCACCCCTGCCCCCATCCATCCATCCATCCATCCATCCATCCATCCATCCATCCATCCATCCATCCATCCAACATCCATCCATCCATCCATCCATCCATCCATCCATCCATCCATCCATCCATCCATCCATCCATCCATCCAACCATCCATCATCCATCCAACATCCATCCAACCATCCATCCATCCATCCATCCATCCATCCATCCATCCATCCATCCATCCAACCATCCATCATCCATCCAACATCCATCCATCCATCCATCCATCCATCCCTCTGTCTGTCCTCACCTTGGACCTTCAGCACGTAGTAGGCTGTCTGCTGGCCGCGGTGGTTGGCAGCCACGCAGGTGTAGACGCCGGCATCCTCGGGGCGCACGGCTGGCAGTGTCAGCACGTTCCCCTGCACCCTGGCACCTGCTGGCAGCTCCCCGTCCAGCTGTGGCACAGCAGAGGGGGTCAGCACCCACAAACAGCCCCCACAACCCCTGCCACGCCCACCCTCCACCCCTCCACCGTACCTTGCTCCAGGTGATCTCCGGCACTGGGAAGCCAGATGCCAAGCACGGCAAAACAGCTGCTGATCCGAGGGACACCTCCTTCACCTCCGGCTGCCCGGCGATTTGAGGAGCGGCTGGGGACGCACGGAGGTGTCACCAACCTGCAGGGACACGCTGTGTGTCCCCACCTCTGCGTCCCCATGCTCACCTTGCACGTGGAGGATGACGTGGGACTGGACAGTGCCCACGGCATTGGTGGCAGTGCAGCGGTACTGCCCCGCGTCTGCCCGCTCCACTTGCTCGATGGTGAGGGTGCCAGCACGGACCAGCACCCCGGGGCGGATGCGGCCCCCCACCTTGCTCCAGGTGACATGGGGACGGGGCTCCCCCAAGCCCAGGCACTCCAGCTCCACTGTTGTCCCTGCCAGCACCGTCTGCACCGCCGTCCGGATGTTGATCAGGGCCCTGGGGAGAGCTTGGGGGACAGTGGGGATTTGGGGTGAACCCCTGGCACAGGGACGCAGTGGAGTGGGAGAGAGGGAGAAACGGGGTTCCTGAGGGGATGTGGGACAATTGGGGTGGCTGTGGGAATGGGGAGAGGTCAGAGGTGTTGGGAGTCCTTGTGAGCATGTGAGACATGGGGAGTACCAGGGTGGTCATGGGTGTGGGAAGAGATAGGGGGCACTGGAGTGACCATGGGTGTGGAGAGAGACTGATTGTGTCAGGGTGTCCACAGGCATGGGGAAGGGTGGGGGTATTGGGGTGCCTGTAGGCTTGAGGAGAGATTTCAGGTCACCCTGGGCATTGGGGGCTATCAGGGTGCCTGTGTGTGTAGGGAAATGGAAGGTGCTGGGGTGTCCCTTGGTGGGGGGGCATGGGAGTCCTGGGGTGCCCTTGGTGGTGGGCGGCAGATCAGGGGGTGGATGTGTCCCCTGGTGCCGGGGTGATGCTCCTACCCTGGACAGTGAGGGTGGCCCTGTCCTCTGCCTGCCCGCCCGGGCCACTAGCCCGGCACACGTACACGCCCTGCGCCCCCGGCGCCAGCTCCGGCATCCTGCGGGGACACAGCCAGGGTGAGGGACCCCACGAGGGACCAGCGAGGGGGTCCCACCTCCCTGTCCTGTGCTCCTTACCTCAGCACCCCATCCCGCACACTGTGGGTGGGGGGCAGCTCTCCACCTTCCTTCAGCCACTCCACATGGGCACGGGGGTCCCCGGAGACAGAGCAGGCAAATTCGGCAGTGCCACCCACCCCCTTGACGAGGCTCCCTGGTGTCACTCGCACCACCAAAGGACCACCAGCATGGATGTCCCCACCTTCACCAGCATCACCTGGAAGGGATGCAGAGCCCCAGTGGTACCCAGCAGCACTTGCATCATCCCTGTGGGGTGCAGAGCCCTGGTGGTACCCAGCAACACCAGGATAACTGGGGTGGGATGCAGACCCAACGGCAGCACCCAGGGGGATGTGGAGCCCCAGTGGTTCCCATCACCGGGATCACGCGGGCAGGATGCAGAGCTCCAAGGGCACCTGGCAGCACTGCCAGCACCCAACATGAGCACCAGCCGGTGCGGGGATGGGCTCACCATGAACAGCCAGGCGGGCGAAGGCCTCGGCGGTGCCGACGCGGTTGGTGACAAGGCAGCGGTAGGTGCCGGCGTCGGCGGGGGCGGCGGGGCTCAGGCGGAGGAGGCCGGCACGGTGGGCCACGCGTGCAGAGAGGCTGCCGTTCACCTTGTCCCAGGTGTAGTGCAGCGGGGGCGTGCCGTGCGCCAGGCACTGCACCTGCACCGCGTCACCTGCCCGCACCGCCGCGTCCTCCGGGAGAATGGTGGCATACGGAGGTGCTGCGGGATGGGGGAGCTGTCAGCCATGGTGGGGGCAGGAATGGGTCAGCAGGGCAAGGAGGGTGGTGGTGAGGGGTGTAGGGGGTGATGGAGATGGGCATGTGTTGGGGTGGATGAGAGATGGATCCATGAGGAACGGGCGGATAGAGGAATGAGAGGAGATGGAGACATGGATGGGTGGGATGGGCAGGAGTGATGGATGAATCCACCAGGAAGGAAGGAAGGATGGATGGATGGATGGATGGATGGATGGATGGATGGATGGATGGATGGATGGATGGATGATGGGTGGGTGGATGGATGGATGGATGGATGATGGATGGAGAGTTTGAGAGGAGATGGCAAGTTGGGTGTGTGCTGGGATGGATGAGATGGATGATGCACAAAGAAAAAAGATGGATGCAGGAGTCAGGAAATGTAGAGCTGGATGTGAGCTGGAAGGATTGAATGATGGATGAATGTACCAGGAAGGTGTGGATGGAGAAATTTGAGGGGAGATTGAGAAACGAGCGTATGCTGGGATGGATCACATGGATGGATGCACAAAGAAGAGATGGATAGAAAAATTAGGAGATGGATGTGAGCTGAGATGGTTGAGTGATGGATGAATCCACAAGAAAGAGGTAGGTATGTGGGTGGATGGATCAGTGACTGGCAGAATTTGAGAGCAGATGGTGAGTTGGGCATGTGCTGGGATGGATGAGATGGATGATGCACTAGGAAGGGATGGACGGAAGGGTGTGAGAGGAGATGGAGAGATGACATGTGGTAAAATGAACAAAAGATGGGTGGATGCACAAGGATGAGATGCATGGAGGGGTGTGAGAGGAAACAGAGAGAGGAATGTCAGCTGGAGGGGGTGAGCAATGGATGAGTCCACCAGGAAGGGATGGATGGAGGGTGTGAGGGGAGATGGAGAGATGGACGTGAGCTATGATGGATGAGGGATGGGTGAATCCACAAGGAAGAACAGGATGTTAGAGTAAGGAGATAGAGAGATGGGTGTATGCTGGGATGAATGAGATGGATGGATCCATGAGGAAAAGATGGAAGGAGAGATATGAACAGAGATAGAGAGATGGGTTTGAGCTGGGATGAGCCATGGATGGATCCATGATGAATGGATAGATGGATGGATGAGAGAGCAGAAGTGGAGAGGGACATGCACAGGGATAGGACAAGCAGGTGGACACACCCATGGGAAGGGTTGGTGACAGAGCTTGAGAGGAGCTCGAGAGGAGGAGGATGAGTGCTGCAATGGAGCAGGATGGTCCCACGAGGAAGGGCTGGATGTAAGGGTGGAGGTGGTGATGGAGGTGGCCACATGTGGAGGAAGGACGGGTGATGGCCACAGCAGAGGTGGCAGCAGGAGCCCAGGAGCACCCCAACCCTGTCTGTCCCCTTCTTACTCTCCACATCGAGGGTGACGAAGGCTTCAGTGGAGCCAAGGGGGCTGCTGGCATTGCAGATGTACTGGCCCGAGTCCTGCTGCGCGGCACGAGGGATGACCAGGCTGCCGTTCACCACGCGGTGCTGCCAGGGCAGGGGTGCCCGCAGCTTCGACCACTCGATCCGGGGCACTGGGTCACCTACGACCACACCGTGCCCATCACCGTGGTGCCAGGTCCTGCTCAGAACATCCCTTCCCCAGGGATGTCCATACATCTCCCTCCAGGCTCCCCATACCTCTGGCCGTGCAGTGCAGCGTGGCGGTGTCCCCGGCCACCACGGTGATGGTGGATGGTGCGGTGACCTCGGGGGCCCCGGGGTGCCGCTGTGCTGACTCCACGCTGACATCCACCCGTGCCTGCGCCGAGCCCAGGGCACTGTGCGCCGTGCACACGTAGGTCCCGGCGTGCTCTGGCTTGGCCGGTGAGAGCTGGGGGGGACAGGGTAGGGATGAGCACCAGGCACTCCTGGGTGCTTGTTGAAGATTGCAATGCAAGATGTTTTCAATTCCCATCTGTACAGCAGATTACCTTTGTCAAGTGGGCAGTTTGCCTTATCTCTCTCTCTGAGTGACCACATTCACACCTCCCTGGGGAGGGGACACTGCTGATAACAGCTATTGAATGGCACTGCATGGCTGATAAGAACTACAGCATCCCATTGGGAGAGGTGAGCCCAGAGGGAGGAGCCAAGCATTGCTACCCAGATATAACCTCCAGAGGTTTTTGAGACACCAGCACGGCTTCTCCACGGGATTCCCCAGAGGAACAGCAGCTGCCTCTTCTCCCACTGGATCTTCAGAGGAAGAATCCATCCTTCTCTACAGGACCCCCTTGCTCCAGCAGAACCACCCCTGACACTGCAGGAGGGCTGCAGCCACAATTCCAATGGGACTGCCACCAACAGCCTGACCCACAGGGTGTCAGGTTGTGTTCTTACTCTGTCAGTGTTGTTCTAGTGCACTGCATTGTTTATTTTATCCTTTTATTTTTTTTCTTTCCTTATTAAAGAACTGTTATTTCCTGCTGCCATATTTTTGCCTGAGAGCCCCTTAATTTAAAATTTATAGCAATTCAGAGGGGTGGGGAGGGTTTACATTCTCCATTTCAGGGGAGGCTCCTTCCTCCCTTAGCAGACTCCTGTCTTTCCAAACCAAGACAGTGCCCCACGGTGCCCCTGGTGCCCCCTCACCTGGAGGATGGCCTGGCTGTCCATGTGCAGCAGCGTCTGGTGCTCCACCTTCTGCCGGGAGCCCAGCCGGCTCCAGCGCACCAGCGGCCGCGGCTCGCCCCGGCCCAGGCACTCCAGGCTCAGGGATTTGCCCTCCTTGACTGTCACGGGGCCTGGTGGCATCACTGACACCGTGGGGGCGCCTGGAGAAGGAGGAGGGCATTGGGGTGGGGATTGTGACACCACCATGAAGGGCAGCTGGAAGGTGCCTGGCCATAGGGGCACCCATCACCCTGGGAGCACTGGGAGAACGGGAGGAAATGAGCACGAGTGTGGGGATGGGGACGCAACATCTCAGGAGTTTCCAAAGCCCATGGAGGACATCTGCATGGGGATGGGGACATCACAACTCCTGGGGCCCCTAGAAGGACACCAGCATGGGGACATGGGCACCACCACTCCAGGGGCACCTGAAGCATGGAAAGGAGATGGGGATAAGGACACCATCACTCCAGTGGTATCTGCATGACATGGAGGACACCAGCATGGTAACAGAGAGACTACCCTGAGGGCACCTGGAGCACGTGGAGGACATGGGGATGGGGACACAAGTGCCCTGAGGACACCTGGAGCACACAGAGACAGGGACAGGGCCACCCTGGCCACCTCATACCTTGCACCACGAGGTTGACGACGCTGCTGGCGACACCGAAGCGGTTGGAGGCCACGCAGTGGTAGGCGCCCTGGTTGCCCACGTGGGCACCAGTGATGGAGATGACTGAGCCATTGGCACTGATCTTCACATTGTCTGGGCAAGGAGGAGCCATCAGCACCAGGGCCACCCTGGGGACCATGCCAGGGCCACCCTGGGGACTGCCATACCTTGGAGGTGTTGGCCAGGCCCCATACGCCAGGTGATGTTGACAGGCCGGGCGCCATCGTGAACGCGGCACTTGAAGGTGGCATCTTCACCTGGTGCCACGGCCATGCTGTGTGGGTCGATGGAGATGATGGGGCTCTGCAAACCTGTGGGAACAAAGGCACAGAGAGGCCACGAGGTCACTCACATCGCCCATCTCCCCTCAGCATCCTCCCTCACCCTGTGGCCGCACTCACGGTAGCTGGAGCTGTCACGGGAGGTGACAGTGACAGAGACAATGGCCTCACGGAAGACACTGCCCGTGTCAGCCCGGCACACGTACTCTCCTGAATCGGCCACCGAGAGCTGGGACAGCCGCAGCCGGGACCCCGAAATCTGGGGACATCATAGCAGAAGGTGGTGGCATCACCCAGCCACGCACAGCAACCACCATCCCCCATCCCACCGGTGTCCCCACCTACCTGGTGCTTGGCTGGGAGGGACCCACCACGCTTGTACCAGGTGATGGTGGCCTGTCCCTGGCCGGCCACCACGCAGTCCAGGTCCAGAGTCTGTCCCTCGGTGACAGAGGACGCCGAGGACTCAATGTGGATGGGGGGCGTGATGCCGGTGGCTGCATGGGCAGGGTTGAGGGTGAATGGCCCCAGTGGTCCCTGACACCAGTGGGACCCTGTCCCCAGAGGGTGGCACTCACAGTGGGAAGGGTTGTCTCCATCATCGATGGTGACAATGAGGGATGTCTCCTGCGTGATGCCACCTGATGTCACCCGGCACACGTACTCCCCTGAATCAGCTGCTGTCACCTGGGGGATGCGCAGGCGAGTGCCTGACACCTGGAGGGAACAGTTAGGGGACAAGTCAGCACCGTAGAGCAGGGGATGGGACAAATTCAGAGTGACCCTCCCCTGCCACCTACCTGGTGGCCAACAGGCAGGGAGCCACCTCGCTTGTACCACGTCACGGTGGTGGGGCCGGACCCTGCCACCACGCAGTTGAGGTCCAGGGTCTGTCCCTCGGCGATGGCCGAGGACAAGGACTCGATGCGAAGGGGCTGGGAGATGCCAGAGGCTGGGGGAGGACAGGGAAAGGGAACGTTCATCACCAAGGTGACACCTGATTGTCCCCAAGCGCTGCCTTCTCTCACACTCACTGTAATAGCTGTTGGCACTGCTGGGCACGGTGACAATGACAGATGCCTCCTGGGTGACACTCCCCAGGGTCACCCGGCACACGTACTCCCCTGAGTCAGCCACTGCCACTTGGGCAAGGCGCAGGCGGGTCCCTGACACCTGGGGATGTGACAAGTTGGGGACACATCAGTACCTGATGCAGGGTTGTGGCCTGCAGGGCAAAGCCACCTCCCCCATGTCCCACCTGGCTGTTTGGAGGCAGAGCCCCCCCACGCCGGTACCAGGTGACTTGGGGGTGACCCTGTCCTGCCACCATGCAGTTGAGGTCCAGCGTCTGTCCCTCGGTGACAGCAGCAGAGGAGGTCTCGATCCTCACTGGTGGCGTGACACCAACAGCTGGGGGTGGCAGTAGGGTCCATAGGGTCACCACTGTGTCCTCACCACGTCCCTGTGTCACCCCTCACCCATCCCAGTACCGTAAGAGGAGCCAGCGCCAGTCTGGATGGTGACAATGAGGGATGTCTCATGTGTGACACTGCCTGATGTCACCCGGCACACATACTCCCCTGAATCGGCTGCTGTCACCTGGGGGATGCGCAGGCGGGTGCCCGACACCTGGAAGGGTGACACACATGAGAATGGGCACATCAACCCCTCAACACCACCAAAAATCCCTTTTCCACCCCAAAATGCTCCTCAGTGTTCTCCTACCTGGTGCTTGGCTGGGAGGGTTCCCCCGCGCTTGTACCAGGCGACAGTGGCCTGTCCCTGCCCAGCCACGATGCAGTTGAGGTCCAGGGTCTGTCCCTCGGCCACGGAGGAGGACGAGGACTCGATGCGCACCGGAGGGGTGACACCAACAGCTGGAGACAGAGACAGGAGGGTCACCCCAAGGACTGCAGCACTGCCCCCCAGTCCTCAGTCACCTCCTCCTGTCCCCACTCACGGTAGGTGCTGGCACTGCTGGGCTGGATGGTCACAATGATGGAGATCTCCTTGGTGGTGGCCCCGCTGGTCACCCGGCACACGTACTCGCCTGAGTCGGCCGCTGTCACCTGCATCAGCCGCAGCCGGGATCCAGACACCTGTGGGGAGGGGACACAGGGGCCATCAGTCTGGCAAGGGGTCATCTGGGATTGCACAGGGCCACTTTGGGCTTGCATGGGCCACCTGGGCTTATATGGGGTCATTTGGGCTTCCTTGGGGTCACTTAGTCTTCCACGGGGTCACTCAGGCTTCCATAGTCATGGGGCCATCTGGGCCTGCCCAGGACCAGCCAACCTTGCATGAGGCCATCAGGACTTGGATGGGGTCCCCAGGACTTGGACAGGCCACTTGGTCTTGCCCAGAGCTGTATGTCATCCCTATCTTCCCCGCTTGGTGACATCCTCCCTCTGTGTCCCCTACCTGGTGCTTGGCTGGGAGGGTTCCCCCGCGCTTGTACCAGGTGACAGTGGCCTGTGCAGGGCTGGCGATGACACAGTTGAGGTCCAGGGTCTGTCCCTCCACCACGGGGGATGACAGGGATGAGGACTCGATGCGCAGTGGGGTTGTGCTGCCTGGGGCTGGGGACGGGAGGTGGGTTAGAGACTGTGACCACCACCACGTGTGTGTGACCCTCCCAGGGACACTGGGAGCGGTGTCACACCCCCATGGGCAACCTCCCGTGTTCCCTGTCCCCACTCACAGTAGGCACTGGCACTGCTGGGCTGGATGGTCACCATGATGGAGGTTTCCTTGCTGGTGGCCCCAGTGGTCACCCGGCACACGTACTCGCCCGAGTCGGCCACTGTCACCTGCATCAGCCGCAGCCGGGAGCCAGACACCTGTGGGGAGGGGATACAGGGTTTACTGGGGACACTTGGGCTTCCATGGGGCCACGTGGGCTTGAATGAGACCACCAGGGCTTGAATGGGGACACCTAACCTTTAATGGGCTACTTGGACTTGCATGAGCTACATGGGCCTCCATAGGTCATCTAACTTTGCATGGACCACCAGGACTTGCATGAGGTTTCCTGGTCTTGTATGGGGTCACTTGGCCTTATAGGGGCCACCTGGGCTTCCATGGGACCATCTGCATTCACACAGGTCACCTGGGCTTGCCCAGGGCCAGCCGGCCTTGCATGGGCCAACAGGATTTGGATGGGCCACCTAGGCTTGCCCAGAGCTGTTGGTCAATCGCATCCACCCCCTTTGGTGACATCCCCTCTCCGTGTCCCCTACCTGGTGCTTGGCTGGGAGGGTTCCCCCGCGCTTGTACCAGGTGACAGTGGCCTGTGCAGGGCCGGCAATGACACAGTTGAGGTCCAGGGTCTGTCCCTCGACCACAGCAGAGGACGGGGAGTCGATTCGCAGTGGGGTCGTGTTGCCTGGGGCTGGGGATGGAGACAGGAGGGTGACACCGGTGACCACAGCAGGACCTCGCCACTATGGGCACCTGAGCCGCGGCTCAGTGCTGTGACACATGAGGACCTGCCACTGGCACTGCCACCCCCTGTCCCCACTCACGGTAGGCACCGGCACTGCTGGGCTGGATGGTCACCATGACCGCGCTCTCCTTGCTGGTGGCCCCGCTGGTCACCCGGCACACGTACTCGCCCGAGTCAGCCGCTGTCACCTGCATCAGCCGCAGCCGGGAGCCAGACACCTGTGGGGAGGGGACACAGGGGTCACCAGAGTCAGCTGGGCTTGCACAGGGCTGTGCACCAACCCCAGCCACCCTTTGCATCATCACCCTCTGCATCCCCTACCTGGTGCTTGGCTGGGAGGGACCCCCCGCGCTTGTACCAGGTGACAGTGGCCTGTCCCTGCCCGGCCACGATGCAGTTGAGGTCCAGGGTCTGTCCCTCGGCCACGGTGGATGAGGATGCCTCGATCCGGACAGGGACACCTGAAGCAGGTGGTCCTGCAGGGGAGGACAGAGCTGTGACTCTCTGTTGGGAACCAGCTGCTCCCTCCAGGGCTGCCGAGCCCAGTCTCACCATAGGATGAGCCTGATGCGGCCACAACGGTGACAATGACAGATGCCTCCCGGACAGCGGTCCCCAAGCTTGCCCGGCACACGTACTCCCCCGAATCAGCTGCCGTGACGTGGGGGACACGGAGCCGGGACCCTGAAACCTGCAGTTGGGGACATGCTTTGGTGTCACACAGCAGGGGACAGGGCAGCATTTGGGGTGCTGCCCACCCTGCTGTGCCCTACCTGGTGGCCAGCAGGAAGGGAGCCACCACGCTTGTACCACGTCACCGTGGCAGAGCTGGGTCCTGCCACCACACAGTCCAGGTCCAGGGTCTGTCCCTCAGTGACAGATGGGGAAGAGGACTCGATGCGGACAGGCGGCGCCACCCCTGGGGGGAGCAAAAGGGGTGACAGGGGTGGGTTGTAGCCCCCGAAAACCATCCCCAAACACCACTGGTGTCCCCCACCCTCCTCACCTGGCACCACGGCCACCTCGATAGCAGCACGGGCCGTGCCAGCAGCGCTGGTGCCCACGCAGAGGTAGATGCCACCATCAGCCACCGTCACAGCAGGGATGACGAGCGTGGCGATGTCACCGTGCTCAGCGCGGGACTGTGGCATGAGGGTAGGTGTCAGTGGCACCTGTGGTGCACCCACACCCCCTGGAGCACCCACGGGTGGCAGCACCCCACTCACCTGCGGCGGCAGAGTGCCCCCCTGCTTCTCCCACGTGATGGTGGCAGTGGGGGTCCCCGAGACCCGGCAGTAGAGCCGCACTGTGGAGCCCTCCTGCACCTCCGTCCGCTCCGGGCTCACCTGCACCTGTGGGGTGCCTGCGCCTGCGGGGAGGGGGATCAGGGAGGTGCTGGGGGCAGTGGCGGGATGGGGACAATGGGGGTGACATGAGTGATGCAGATGGTGAGGGTGAAGGGCACCGGGGGATGATGGAGGCGATGGGGGGACAGTGAGAGTGATGGAGATGATGGAGATGCTGAGGATGATAAGGGTGATGGGAACAATGGAATGATGGTGATGACAGAGACTATGGGAGTGATGGGGGTGTTGGGAGCAATGGAAGCAATGAGGTGGACACAGATGATGGAGATGATGAAGATGATAAGGGTGATGGGAACAATGCAATGATGAGGAATGATGGGATGATGGAGATGAGGGGATAATGTGGGATGAAGGGGAAGAAGAGAACAGTGGGGACAATGAGAGTGACAGGGATGGTGGGGACAATGAAGAGTGTGAATGGGAGGTGACAGAGACAATGGTGGTCATGATGGGGACAAAGGAGATGATGAGACGATGGGATGGTAGGGATGAGGGGGACGGACAGTGGGAGATGACAGGGACAATGAGGGTTAGGGGGATGAGGATGACAGGGATGATGTACACCATGGAGACAATGGAGATGGACAATGGGGATGATACAGATGGTGGGTGATGATGGAAGCAAGAGGGGTGACAGGGCCAATGGGGACAATAGGGGTGATGTAAATGACGATTGGGGTAATGGGGATGATGGAAGTGATGGGGGTGATGGGGACAGTGGGGTGACTGATGATGAAGATAATGGGGATGAAAGGGACAATGGTGATGCCGCTCACCTTGCACGTGGAGGAAGGCACGTGCCGTGTGCTGCCCGGCGCTGCTCCGTGCCCGGCACTCGTACTGCCCGGCATTGGCGGGCTCCACCGCGGCGAACCGCAAGGTCCCGCCCTGAACCACGGCCTGTGGCGGCAGCGCACCTGCAGGGACACGGCCTGCCATCACCCCTGCTCGCTGTGTCCCCCCACCTGCTCCCGGTGTCCCCCCCGTCCCCAGCGGGCACCTACCGAGCCACTCAAGGCTGGGCTGGGGGCTGCCGGTGCCCACGCAGCGGAACTCGGCCGGCTGCCCCGGTGCCACGCTCAGCTGCGCCGGCTCCACGGTGGCGGTGGGGGCGCTGGCGGTGCCAGCTGCGGTGAGACCGGGGGGGCTTAGGGCTGGCCAGGCCCCCCCGGTGCCGTCCCCAGGCGGTGGGAAGCGGGGTGGTGTGGCACAGCCAGCAGCAGGGTGCATGTGGAGCCCTGGCATGCAGTGGGTGGGGGAGCATGCGGACCCCCAGGAACCCTCCTCCCCTGGTGACTTACCCGGTCTGTGCCCCTCCATGAACTCAACGGGTCCATAGAACATCTGAGTCTTTGAGGCAGCTGCAGGAGGGAGTGGGTCTCAGGGGAGTGTGCCCATCACCCTGGAGTCCAGGCACCAAACCTGCCCACCACCCTGGTGCACAGGCACTAAACCTACCCATCAACTTGGCATCTAGGCACCAAACTTGCCCATTGCCCCAGTGTCTGGGTGCCAAGTGTGCTCACCACTCCAGTGTCTGGGCATTCAATGTCCCCATCACTGCAGATCTGGGTATTGTCACCACAGAGCCAGGGTGGTGAGTGTGCCCATCATCTGAAGGACTGGGCACCAAGTAAACCCATCAGCCTGGTATCCAGGCATTGACTGTGTCCATCACCCTGGCATCTGGGCACCAACCTCCAAAACAGGAAGCGTGTCCATCAAACCCAGCACCCGGGGGCCAAGTGCAACCACCACACCTTGCCTTGGCACTGTGTGTGCCCATCACCCTGCTGGCTGGCCGGTCAATATGCCCATCACGCTGCCACCACGTGGTGAGGCACAGTGTGGGGGCTCACCCTGGACGTAGAGCGTGGCGGTGCCCTGGTCCATGTCCAGCATGTTGGAGCCGGTGCAGACGTAGACTCCGGCGTCCTGGGGCCGCACGCCGCGCAGCGTCAGGATCCCGTTGAAGTCCACGGCGCCCGCCGGCAGCGTCCCGTGGTTCTGCCGTGTCCACACCAGGGTGTAGGCAGGAGACTGGGGGGACAGAGGTGGGGAGGTCTGAGGCTGCTGGGATGGGCACATGGCAGGGCACATGCCCAGCTGTGGGAAAGGTGGCACCTGGGATGGGATAATGGGATGGGATGGGCAAAGGGAAGAGGATGTCCCATGGAGCTCCATAAGGACCCAAGGGGGCTTGGGGGGTCCATATGGGCACAGCGGTTCCTGTGCTCTGCATGTCCCCATGAGTACATCCCTTGGGTGTCCCTTTGCTCTGTAGGACCAGGTGGGCACCCAGGGGCATCTCCACACCCTGAATGTCCCTGCACACACCCAGAGGTGCCCTGCAGCACCCCTGCCATGCTGTGCCCACTTCCCCTCACCTTGCTCTTGGCAGTGCAGACGAAGGTGACATCGGCTCCGGGCTGCACCCGCTGCACCCGCTTCTCCTCCACGGTGACGGTGATGGGCTTGTCAGGAGTCTCTGCACCCACACAGAGAGGTGAGCCCCGTTCCTGCCTCCCCTCCATGCCTGTCCTGTCCCCCTCTCTGTGACAACGACCTACCGGTGACAATGACCTCGGCGCGGCTGGCATTGCTGTGCCGGAGGTTGCGGCAGGAGCAGACGTAGACGCCGGCTTCAGAGGGCTGGATGCTGGGGAAGTGCAGCTCCTCACCTGGAGGGGGACAGGCAGGTGACACCCCACACCTTGGGGACACCCTGATGTCGTCCCCCGCCACCCCCGGAGCCACCCAGTACCTTGGTGGCGGCTCTGGGCGCCCTCGGGGAGGGGCCGCCCATCCTCTCGCACCCAGTGGTAGTAGAGCGGCGGCTCCCCGGCGGCGTGGCAGCGCAGGGTGACAGCGCTGCCCTGCGGCACCGCGGTGCGCTGGGGGTGAACGCGCACGGCCAGCGCCGGGGGCGGCCCCGCGGGGACACAGCCCTGCCCCCGCACCGTGGGGTCACCCGTGTAACCGGGGGCGCAGCTGCGGGGAACAATGGGGGCACGGGGTTTGAGGGTGGGCTGGGGTGGGTGCTTTGGGGTGTGCGTGGGGATGGGCATTTTGGGTGGGTGTATTGGGGTGAGCACATCATGGTGAGCATATCAGGATGAGAATAGTGGGGTGGTGGCTGTGTCAAGGCAGGTATAAGGGTGGGCACTTTGGGGTTTCTCCACTGGGGTGAGGCCATCAAGGTGCGGTGGGTGGGCTGGGGTGGGTGCTTTGGGGTGTGCATGGGGATGAGCATTTTGGGTGGGTATATTGGGGTGAGCACATCAGGATGAGAATAGTGGGACTGTGTCAAGGCAGGTATAAGGGTGGGCACTTTGGGGTGTCTCCACTGGGGTGAGGCCATCAGGGTAGGTGCACTGTGTATTGGGGTGCCCATGTCAGGCAAAAGTCTGGAATGAGCTCATAAGGGTGAGTAACATTGGGAGGGTGAAGCAGGAGAACATTGGGGTGACTATATGGGGGTGGGTGTATTAGGGTGGGTATACTGGGGAGCACTTTGGGGTGGGTCTGTAAGGGGAAGGCTATCAGGGTGAGCATACTGGGGTGCATAAATTGGGGTGAGCATATTGGGGTGCATATGTCGGGGTGAGTACACAGATGCTCTTTAGGATGCATGTGTTGGGGTGAGCTCATAGGGGTGAGCACATTGGGTGGGTACAGTAGGAGTATATTGGGGTGGGAATGTGTGGGTGCATAAATGGGAGTGAGGCCGTCAGGGTATGTGAAGGTGGGGCAGTGGAGGTGGGCTTTGGGGATAGGTATATAAGGGTGACTCAATCAGGGTGGGGTTTTGGGGTGGGTATATGGGGGTGAACCCACCAGGGCAGGTAGAGCAGAGTGGGTTTATGGGGGTCAGCCCATGGAGTGAGTATTTAGAGGGGTATATTGGATTAGTTCTGGTGAGAGGTACATTGGGATGGGGTTTGGGGGTGGGTATATGGGGGTGAGCCCATGGGGTGGGTTTTTGGGGGGGTATATGGGGTTGGTTCTGGCAATGGGCATATTGGAATGGGGTTTCAGGGTTGGTATATGGGGGTGAGCCTATGCAGTGGGTTTTTGGAGGGGTATATGGGGCTGGTTCTGGCGAGGGGTATATTGGGATGGGGTTTGGGGGTGAGCCCACGGGGTGGGTTACGGGGGCAGGTTTTGGGGTGCCAGCAGCCTCACCGCTCGCAGTACTGCCCGGTGTAGCCCGGCTCGCAGGCGGTGCAGCGGTACCCGCCGCCTCCCAGGCTCTCACAGGTCCTGGAAAACCTGCAGGGACAGAGCAAAGTGAGGGCAGGTCCCTTCCCTGGCACCCAGCCCAGCACCCCCAGCCCAGTGCAGGCACCCACTGGTTCTCAGGGTACGGGAGGGGACAGGCGCAGGGCTGGCAGTCCTCGGGGGTCCCGGCGGTGGCGTCCCCGTAGAAGCCGGGGGCGCACTGGTCACAGAAGTCCCCTGCCGTGTTGTGCAAGCATCCCTGGGGGATAGTGGGGGCACAGATCGGGGGTGTCAGGGCTGGGCCAACACCACAGCTTCCCCCAGGAGGTTGGGGACGTGGGGACTCACGGAGCAGGCGCCGCTCTCGGGGTGGCAGCTCTCGGAGTGGCCGTTGCACTCGCACAGCTCGCAGTGGCCCAGGTAGAGCCCCCCGCCCGTGCGCGTGTACCCGGGGGCACAGTCCTGCAGGGAGGGACAGAGCTGGCACCCCCACAGCCTGGGCAGGGCTGGCAGGGGGCTTGGGGGACAGATGGGTGATGGTGGGGGTGCTGGGCGTGATGAAGAGCGATGGGGGTGATGGTAGCAATGCTGAGGGGAGGGTGGGGGAGTGATGGCGATGATGGGGGGATGCTGATGGGATGATGGAGAATGATGGGATAAACCCTCCCTGCTGAAGGGAGAATTGAGGGGTGATGGGGGTAATGGGGGGGATACTGAGGTGAGGGGGGGTCTGGGGACAGATGGATGATGATGGATGGGCTGGGGCAGTTGATGGAGAATGCTGGGGGTGATGCTGGGTGGGAGTATGTAGGGGTGATGCTGGGGATGATGTGGGGTCATGGGAGGTGATGGTGTGGTGTGATATGGGGGGTGCTGGGGGGATGCTGGGGGCTGATGGGCAATGATGGGACTGATGGTGATGATGAGGGTGCCATGATGGAGGGGTGATGGAGGGAGTGCTGGGGGGGTGATGGAAGGTGATGAGGGGCTGATACTGTGAGGAGAATGGAGGGGTCACAGGGGTGAGGCTGGCAGGGTGATGATGGGTTTGACAGGGGATGAGAGGGTGGAGGGATGATGATGGGAGGTGAGGGGGGTTGATGATGGGGGATGCTGGACGGATGCTGGAGGGATGGGGGGATGGAGGGTGATACCGGCCATGATTGGGTGATGCTGGGGTTGATGATGGGGACAGTGATGAAAGGAGTGATGGTGGTGGTAGAGGGTGGGGGATGCTGGTGGGATGCTGGGGGATGATTAGGGGGATGATGAGGAGATACTGGGGAGGAAGGTAGGGAGGTGATGGGGGTGTTGGGGTGACACTGGGAGGGCTGGGCTGGGCTCACCTGGCAGGACAGCCCGTGGTATCCAGGGGGACAGCGACATTCCTCCACCTCGGGGGCTGGGGGCAGGCCGGGCTGGGGGGGCACGGCCGTGTCCATGGCCACGTCGGCGATGGCGGCCGCGGCCATGCTCGAGGAGTAGGTGGCTCGGATGAGGATCTCATCCAGGTCAGCCAGTGCCATCAGCAGGTGCTCCCGTGTCGCTGGCTGCCCATCTGGCCGCTGCCAGTATTGCTGCAGGAACGGGGGGTGAGCGGGGGACACGCCATGGCAAAGGGGGACATCGGGGACAAAGGCTGCCCAGCACCTCCTACCTCCCGAAAAATGATCTCGAAGGCCTGGGGGGTCCGCGGGGCCAGGTCAGGCTGGTAGGCCACCAGCGTGATGTCATTGCCCTGTGGACAAGGGGGACAAGGGGGACAGGGGGGTCAGGGGGTCCCGGTGTCACCCGGTGTGTCCCTGTGCCACCCCAGCCAGCACCCCCTTACCGTGATCTGGACGTCGGCGTCGGGCAGGGGCGCTCCCTGTCCCCCCGGGGTGAAGCTCAGGGTGTAGCGCAGCCGACCGCCATAGGAGCCCACCTGGGAGCACCGGGATGGGATAACGGGATAATGGGACAATGGGATTACAGGAAAATGGGATTACGGGATAATGGGATTATGGGATGGGATTATGGGATTATGGGATTATGGGATTATGGGATTATGGGATAGCATGGGATAACGGGATGGGATAATGGGATGGGATGGGATGGGATGGGATGGGATGGGATAATGGGATGGGATAATGGGATGGGATGGGATGGGACGGGATGGGATGGGATGGGATGGGATGGGATGGGATGGGATGGGATGGGATGGGATGGGATGGGATGGGATGGGGTAGGATGGGAATGGATGGGATAATGGCATGGGATAATGGCACAGGATAGGCAAAGGGAAGAGGATGGGATGGGGTGGAATTGGATGGAATAATGGGATGGGATGGGCAAAGGGAAGAGGATGGGCATGATGGGGACAGGGATGGGGATGGGGAAGGTAATGAGATAAAATAGGGATGAGGAGGAGGAGAGGGAAAAGAGAGAGGGGAAAGTGGAAGGGGAAAAGGGCAAGAAAGAGGATAGAGATGAGGAACGGAAGAGGATGGGGAGGGGATGGGGAAAGGGGAAAAAGAGGAGAATGGGGATGATGACGGGGACAGGGGATGGCACAGGGTAGGGATGAAAAAGGCAAAAATTAGGAGAAAATGGGAAAAGGGAAAACAGAAGGGGCAAAGGGGAAAAAGACAAGGTGAAAATAGGAAAAAGGGAAGGGAAAGGGGAAAAGGAAGAAGAAAAAGGAGAAGGGCAGAGACAAAGAGGCTGTGCCCATCCTCCCCCCTGACAGTGCCCAGGGTGCCCATGGGGAGGGGGTGCAGCCCCTGGTGGGGCATTCCCATGGCTCCCACGGGCACCCCTGTCCTCCCAGGGGTCACCCTGTTACCTTGTCCCCCTGGTAGGGAGGTGGCAGCTGCCAGTAGTAGGAGTCAGGGGGCAGCTCCCTGAAGCGCTCGTAGGTCAGGTGGGGCTGGGGGTGCCCCAGCTGCACCCCAAAGCCGCTGTCAACGCGGGTGCTGCGCTGGCGGTTCACCAGGGCGAACCCCTGGGCATCCCCCGGGGCAAAGGACGTCCGGATCTGCGGGATCGAGGGGTGAGAGGGGTCTGGGACAGGTGGGGACACCCTGGGGACGTGTGGGGACAAGAGGGTACACTCACGGTGCCACGGGCGTAGGCAGTGCTGGTGCAGTGCTGAACGATGCCCATGCAGAAGCAGGGCAGGCACCCAGCTGGCTCATCCCCGCTCAGGTGGAAGTGGTGGGGACGGCATGTGGCACAGTGGGGACCTTCCACGTTGGCCTGGGGGAGAAGACAGCACGGTGACATTGCTCTGTCACCCTTCCCGGGGTTGGGGACACACACACAAGGCTCACCTTGCAGTGACACTGCCCGTTGGCATCGCAGCCCTCGCCGGTGCTGCCTCGTGGGTCACACTGGCATTGTGCACCGGGGACACCAGGCACTGAGGGGTGACACACAGTCAGCCACAACCCCCCTTAGTGCCACCGCAGGGGACACCACTTTGTCCTGCCCTGTGACACTCACCTCGGCACGGCTCTCCCCGTAGTGGGTCCCCCACGTACCCGGGCAAGCACCTAGGGTGGGACAAACCCAAACGAGGCAGTGAGAGGAGCAGCCACCCCAAAAACGCCCCCTGCCCCACCCCAGTGTCCCTGTCACCTCTCGCAGAGGCGTCCGCTGTGCCCTGGGGCACAGGCACTGCACGTGGGCTGCCCATCTGTGTCCTCAAAGCAGATCTTTGTCACCCTGTGGAGGGGACAAAGGGACAGGTGACACCCAGTCAGTGTCCTCAGGGATGGGACAGACCAGGGAATGGCACCTACTGGGTGTCCCCATGGGGTCCATAGCAAGGACAGGGCTGGCAGTCGCCCGGGGTGCCCCGGGTGGCATCGCCGTAGTAGCCAGGTTGGCACTTGTCACACTGGGGACCCTCCGTGTGATCTCGGCAGCCCTGTAAGAAAGGGGGTGGTGGCATCGGTGTCCCTGCCATGGGAGTTCCTGGGGAGTCCCCTGGGTGTCCCCAGCTGACCTGGCAGACGCCGGTGTCAGGATGGCACTCGCTGGCATGGCCGTGGCACTGGCACGGCTCGCAGGTGCCCAGGTAGAGCCCGGAGCTGCTGCGGGTGTAGCCGGTGTCACAGTCCTAGAGGGGACAGTGGCAGTGGGGTGGGACATGGCTCAGCACCCCTGCAGTGGCAGTGAGGGGGCCCGAGGGTCTCACCTGGCACGAGGCCCCGCGGTACCCAGCGGGGCAGGCACAATCCTCCACCTCCAGTGCGGGCGGGCGGCCGGTGGCGTGTGGCACTGCCACGTCCAGGGTGACATCAGCCAGTCTGCGGGGCCAGAGGGGACGTCAGCACTGCCCTGCCACCCTGCTGTGTCCCCTCCTGACTCCACCAGGAGCTCACCTGCTCTCCTCTGGCTGCTCTGAGTAGGATGCCCGAATCATGAACAGGTCCACATCGGCCAGGGCCATCAGGAGGTGCTCGCGGGTGGCATCGTGCCCATCTGCGCGGCGCCAGGCGCCCTGTGCCACACACCAGAGTGACATGGGGGCTGCCATCCCCCACTGCACCCTGGGCTATCCAGGGTGACCTCCCCATGGCAGCCAGTCTGACCCCTGGGGCCCCCAGACCAACCCCTCCCCAGCACCCAGTCTGACCCCCCCCCCCCTCCATGACCCCTCTCGCTGGGTGTCACACAGAGACCCCTCTCACCTCACGGATGGGCACGGTGACAGTGGTGGGGACACCAGCCGGGGGGGTAGCACTGGAGAAGTGCTCCAGGAGGATCCCATTGCCCTGGAGCAGGACATCAGGGTGCCGGGGGGGCAGGGGAGCGCCCGCCGGGGCCCGGTGTGTCACCGTGTACTGCAGCTCCCCGCCGTACGCTGTCACCTGTGGGGACACTCAGCATGGCTCGGGGCCACCGGCTCCCCCAATTGGGCAGTGGGGACATGCAGAGGCACAGAGGTGTCCCCAGAGCGGCTGTGTCACCTTATCCCCGGTGAAGGGTGCAGGCAGCACCCAGTAGTGAACACCCCGTGGCAGCTCTCGGAAGGCGTCGAAGCGCAGCTCCCGCGGGGACACGAAGTGTGGCACTGCCCCCGCCAGCCGTGACCCCGACAGGTTGGCCAGGGGCAGCGGCGCCGAGTCCTCAGAGCTGAGCAGCACCTGGGAGAGGGATTGTGGTGGGCATGGCCTGGCATGGCATGGCACCACATGGCATGGCAGGACACGGCATGACATTACATGGCATCACTTGGCACAGCATGGCCCTATATGGCACGACAAGGCACGACATGTGTGTTGCATGACATGGCACCATGGCACTACATGGCATGCCACGGCATGGTGACATGACATTATGGCACAGCACAGCACAATGTGGTGCTACCTGGCACCACGTGGAACGGCACAGTGTAACACTACAGAGCATGCCATGGCACGGTGACGTGTATCGTGACAGTGCATGGCATGGCACCATGTGGCACGGCACAACCTACAATGGCACGTCACTGAACAGCACGGCAAGACATGGCAAGACATGGCACGACATGGCATGGCACAGTGTAATACTACAGACCGTGTATCGTGACAGTACATGGCATGGCATGACACCATATGGCACGACACAACACATAATGGCACATCACTGCACAGCACAGCAAGACATGGCACAACATGGCACGGCACCACGGCATGGCATGGCACTACTATGGCATGGTACGTCAAGACAATGACAAGGCGTGGCATGGCATGACATAGCATGGAACATCAAGACAATGGCATGGCATGGCATGGCATGGCACAGCACGTCAAGACAATGACAAGACACGCCATGCCATGGCATGGATTGTCAAGAAAATGACGAGGCATGGCATACATGGAATGACATGTCAAGACAATGACAAGACATGCCATGGCATAGAATGGCATGTCAAGACAAAAACAAGGCATGGCATGGCATGGCATAACATGGAACATCAAGACAATGACAAAGCATGAAACGGCATGGGATGGCATGGCACATCAAGACAATGACAAGACACGCCACGCCATGGAATGGCACATTGAGACAATGACAAGACCTGGCAGGCCATGGCCCAGGATGGCCCAGCCTGTCCCGTGCCGTGGGTACCTGGTGGCGGTGCCAGGCAGAGCTGGCGCAGGAGCGGGACAGCCCCATGCAGAAGCAGGGCAGGCAGCCTGCAGGGTTGGCAGCGCTCAGGTGGAAGGTGCCAGCGGCACAGGAGTCACAGAGCCGGCCACGGACGTTGGGCTGGGGGCACAGGGAGGGCAGGGGTGAGCAGGGAAATGGGTGGGACTGGCTGCAGCGGGTGGGATGGACTGGGGGGGACTGGTGGGACTGGGTACCCCAGGGACCAGACTGGGTGCCATGGGGGTGTTGTCATTGGTGCTGGGGGGATTGGACTGGGTGTTGTGGGGGGTTGGAGAGGGTCCTGCTGGGGAGTTGGGCTGGGTGCCATGGGGCAGGGGATGGGATTGGTGCTGGGTGGATTGGACTGGGCACCCCAGGGATTGAACTGGGTGCTATGGGGGTGGCACTCGCTACCATGGGAGAGTGGGACTGGTTGCCTCAGGGGAGCTGGGTGCCATGGGGTAGAGTTCAGATGGGTGCTAGGGCAGGGACTGGGTACCTGGGACCAGGCTGGTGCAGTGGGTGATGGCAACACCCAGCCCCCCGTTGCCCCCTGCATTGTCCCCACCAATATTGCCCCACTGTCCCCCAGCCCCCTGCCCTCACCTTGCAGCGACAAGTGCCACCCGCCTCGTCCTGGCCCCCGCGGGCATCACACTTGATAAGCTCCTGGCCTGCAGGCAGCGAGGGTGAGGGTGAGGGGCACCCAAGGGTGCAGGGACCCCCCAACCAGCACCCTCCACTCACCAATCGGGGTGCACTTGCCACCCGGCTGGATGGGGTCTCCCTCGTAGCCTGGGGCGCACCTATGGATGGGTGGGTGATAGGTGGGTGATGGGTGGGGTGTCAGGTGGGGGGGTTATGGGGAGGGACCCCCCACCCACCTCTCGCAGCGGCGACCAGCATATCCAGGGGCGCAGGCGTCGCAGGTGGCCTGGCCATCTGTGTCCAAAAAGCAGGACTCCGAGAACCTGTGGGTGACAATGACGGTGACACCAGGGCAGTGACATCAGGGGCTGGTCCCTGGGGTTGGCACCCACCTGCGAGATGGCTCCGTGTAGGGACAGGGACAAGGGTGACAAGCGGTGGCTGTGCCCTTGGTGGCATCGCCGAAGAAGCCAGGTTTGCACTTCTCACACTGGGGACCCTCCGTGTTGTGCTGGCAGTTCTGGGAGGGGGACATGTGTCTCAGGGGAGTGGTGATCCTGTGCTGGGTCCCTGTCCCCTTGTCACCTCGTCAACCCCTCACTCCTTACCAAGCAGTGCCCAAAAACGGGGTCACAGGTGCTCGAGTGGCCGTGGCAGCCACAGCCAGAGCAGGTCCCCAGGTAGGGTCCCCTTGTCACCCGCTCAAAACGGGGGGCACAGCGTTGGCACGACAGCCCCGTGTAGCCCACGGGGCACCTGGAGACAGAGCGGTGTGACAGTGGCATCACAGCAGCAGTGGCACTGAGCCCGTGACCTTGCTGCCAGTGCTCACCTGCACTCCTCGACGTCGCCAGCTGGCCCCAGGCCAGTGTCTGCAGTGCTGGTGATGTCCATGGCCACGTCACTGAGCCCCACGCTGGCCATGCGCCCGTCATACACCGCCCGGATGAAGATGCCCTCCAGCCCCTGCAGCACCAGCAGCAGCAGCTCCCGGCTCACAGGGGCACCCTGCTCGTCCTCCCAGTGATCCTGCCAGGACGGTGACAGCAGTGTCACAGCAGGGTGATGGTAATGCTGGCATCACCCACCTGTCCACACCAGCATCAGTGCCCATCATCAACATCACTGCTACCAGCATCACCCACCCTTCATCAGTATCTTCTTCCCGTCCCTGGATTCACCCACCCACCAGTATAACCAGTGTCACCCACCCCTTATCTGCATCACCACCACCAGCATCAGCCACTTGCCACCAGCATCACCCACCCTTCACCAGCATCTCCATCCTATCCCTGGATTCACCCACCCACCAGTATAACCAGTGTCACCCACCCCCTGCCTGCATCACCCACCACCACCATCATTCATCCATCACCACCACCAGCATCACCCACTCATCCTCATCATCACATACCCATCCCCAGCATCACTCATCCATCCCCAGCATCACCCACCCATCCCCAGCATCACCCACCCATCCCCAGCATCACTCATCCATCACCACCACCATCCTCACCATCACTCATCCATCACCACCACCATCCTCACCATCACTCATCCATCACCATCACCACCACCACCCCTTCTCACACCCACCTCGGTGAGGGGCACGTGCCGCCGGTTGAGGACGTCAGGCTGTGTGTCACCAGCCCGTGCCCGCAGCTGCCGCCCGTGGCCCCGCAGCAGCACGTCGGGGTGGGCAGTGGGCTCGGGGGGCCCCCGGCCCAGCCGGTACCGCACCCCGTAGCTCAGCGCTCCCCCGTAGGCATCCACCTGGCAGCACAGCAGGCTGTCAGCGGCCGTGCCACTGGTGTGCCCAGCCCTGACCCTGCCCCGGCATCACCTTGTCCCCAAGAAAGGGCTCTGGCAGTGCCCAGAAGGCGTCCAGCGCCAGGAAGCGGCGGGACAGGTCCAGGAGCTGGAATTCCTCAGTGCCCACATCCACGTGGAGTTGGGTGGCCGAGAGCACCGGTGCGGATGGCGCTGCTGGCACTGTCACATTGACACCTGCAAGGAAAACGCTCAGCCCCTGCTGTGTCCCTTGCTCCTGTCCAGCCCCTGTCCCCTGTCCCCACAGCTCACCCTTGAAGTCGTCGGGGCGGTTGAAGCGCAGGTGGAGGCGGTGGCGGTGCCGGCTGGTGGCACGGCAGGAGGTGGTGACACTGAAGCAGAAGCAGGGCAGGCAGCGGGATGTCCCTGTCACCTGGAAGTGGCCCTCGGGACATGGCCCTGTGGGAGATGAGACAGCGGGTGATGGTGACAGTGCCACAGTGGGATTGGTGGCACGGAGCGGGGAGGGGCGGCTCACCAGGGCGGGTGACGGTGAGGATGCTGTCAGGGATGCCGAACACCATGCCCAGGGTGTTGATGGCCTCGCAGGTGTAGGCGCCTTGATCAGCCTCCTTCACGTCCCGGATTGTCAGGGTGCCCTGCCCAGCCTCGCTCACGATCGACACCCTGTGGGGCACGTTTGCTACCCAGAGCCTGGCACAAGTGGAGCCCAGCACAGCCAGGAGCCACACACACCCTGTGCCCAGCACACGCAGTACCTGGCACACCTGGGGCTCTGTACACCCAGTACACCCAATAGCCTGGACACCCGGTGCCCTGCACGCCCAGTGCACCCAGTGCCCTGCACGCCCAGTGCACCCAGTGTCCCACACACCCAGTGCCCTGCACACCCAGTGCACCCAGTGCCCTGCACACCCAGTGCCCTGCACACCCTGCACACCCAGTGCACCCAGTGCCCCACACACCCAGTGCCCTGCACGCCCAGTGCACCCAGTGCCCTGCACACCCAGTGCCCTGCACACCCAGTGCACCCAGTGCCCCACACACCCAGTGCCCTGCACACCCAGTGCACCCAGTGCACCCAGTGCCCCACACACCCGGTGCCCTGCACGCCCAGTGCACCCAGTGCACCCAGTGCCCTGCACACCCAGCACCCAGCCCCAACCCAGGAGCCCATTCCCTCTGCATGACCAGCTTACACCCCGGCCCCGCCCCAGCCGCAAGCTCCTCCCACCGCACAAGCCCCGCCCACCTGTGGCTGCTGGGGGTGTGTCCCCAGTTCAGGCGCCAGGTGACGATGGGGGTGGGGACACCGGTGGCCACACAGGTGAAGGTGACGGTCTGGCCTGGCACCGCCGTCACCGACTCCCGCGGCAGCGTCACCACCTGTGGGGGCACTGCCACCGCCACCCAGTCAGTCACTGTCACCGCCACCAGCACCACCGGGGGACAGGGACACTGCCACTGCCACCCAGTCAGTCACTGTCACCACCACCGGCACCACCGGGGGACAGGGACACTGCCACTGCCACCCCCCACCCAGTCATTGTCACCACCACTACCACTGACAGTCACCACCCGCCCCAGGTGTCAAGGACACTGTCACTGTCACCCCTGTCATTCTGGACTGCCACTACCATCAGCACCACCTGCCCTGCTGGCACCCCAGGGAACTGGGACACTGCCACTGTCATTGTCACTGCCACTGATACCATCGGCTCTGTGTGGCACTGCTGGAAGATGGGGACACTGCCACTGCCACCCCAGACCCACCTGGGGACAGGTTCTTTGGCACTGCCTCCAGTCCAGCTTGGGGACAGGGTTCCCAGTGGGGTGGCCAGCCTGGTTCTATGACATGTCCCCAGCATGGCACTACCTGGGGTCAAGCTCCCAGCACAGGGTCCCCAGGCTGGTGCCATGACACAGGCTTCCCAGTGTGGCACTGTCCCCAGTGTGGCAGCCAGCACCGTGCCACAGTGCCACAGTGTCCCCGGTATGGTCCCGTGGCACTGGCTTGGGCACAGAGTCCCCAGCCCAGTGCCATGGCACAATGTCCCCAAACACAGTGTCCCCAGTATGGTCCTGTGGCACTGGCTTGGGCACAGAGTCCCCAGCCCAGTGCCATGGCACATTGTCCCCAAGCACAGTGCCACCAGCCTGGCACCATGACACAATGTCCCCAGCCCTCTGCACTGGCACAAGGCCCCGGGCAGTGTCCCCAGCCTGGTGTCACAGCAGAGGGTCCCTGGCACAGCTCAGACACAGCCCCATACCCCAAGGACAGCTTGGGCACAGTGTCCCCATCCTGGTGCCACAGCACCACATGCCCCCAGCATCAGAGCATCCCTAACACAGCATCCCCAGCCCAGCCTTGGTCCCCATGTCCCCTGCCTGCCAAGCTGTCCCCTCTGGTGTCACTCACCACATCCAACCTCGTCGCTGCGGTCGGGGCAGTCGGGCTCCCTGTCGCACTGGTAGCTGGCTCGGATGCAGCTCCCGCTGGACACACACCGGAATTCCGCCGGCCCACAGGCCGCCCCGGGCGCCTTGGTGGCTGCAGGGGGGACAGCACGGGGTCAGCCGTGTCCCCGTGTCCCCACGGCGTCCCCGAGCCCCCGTACTCACGGCAGTCGCTCTCGTCGGAGCCGTCGCCGCAGTCGTTCTCGCCGTCGCAGCGCCAGAGCTTGAGGGCGCAGTGCCCGTTGGCACACTTGAACTCGTTGGGCTCGCAGGGGGACGGGGTGCCTGGGGGCACGGGGCAGGTCAGCACCCAGAATCCCAAAATCCCAGGGTGGAAAAGACCTTTGAGATCATTGATGACCCAACACCACCTTGTCACCCAGACCATGGCACTGAGTGCCACATCCGGGCTTTCTTTAAACCCTTCCAGGGATGGTGGCTCCACCACCTCCCTGGGCAGCCCCATCCAGTGCCCAGTCACCCTTTCTGTGTAGAGCTTCTTCCTAATGTGCAGCCTAAACCTCTCCTGCACACCTCAGGGCTGTGTCCTCTCATCCTGTTCCCAGTTCTCTGGGAGTAGAGCCCAGCCCCCACTGGGCTGTACTTTCCTTTCAGGAAGTTGTAGAGCGATAAGGTCCCCCCTGAGCCTCCTTTTCTCCAGGGTTAGGAGGGTCAGGAGCCCCCCAGCTCCCTCAGCTGCTCCTCACAGGATTTGTGCTCCAGACCCCTCACCAGCCTTTCTGCCCTTCTCTGGACACGCTCCAGCCCCTCCATGTCCTTCCTAAATTGGGGGGCCCAGAACTGGACACAGCTCTCGAGGTGCTGCCCAACCAGTGCCGAGCAGAGGGGAACAATCCCTGCCCTGCTCCTGCTGGCCACACCATTCCTGATCCAGGCCAGGAGCCATTGGCCACCTTGCCCACCTGGGCTCACTGCTGGCTCGTGTCCAGCCTGCTGTCCATCTGTCCCTGCAGGTCCCTTTCTGCCTGGCTGCTCTCCAGCCCCTCAATCTGTAGCCCTGCAGGGTTGTTGTGGTCAAAGTGCAGGACCCGGCACCTGGACTTGTTAAACCTCACACCAATGGATTCATCCCTTGGATCCAGCCTGTCCAGGGCCCTCTGCAGAGCCCTCAACCCTCCAGCAGATTCACACCTGCACCCAGCTTGGTGTGGATCTCAATGCCCTCACCCAGACCATCAGCAAAGACGATCTTCACTTTACTTTACCAGGACTGGGCCCAACAGGGATCCCTGGGGGACACACCTGGTGCCCCAACACCGACTGCATCACCTCCCAGCTCTCCATCAGCCCTTCCCAGCCCAGCCCAGAGCGAACCCGCCCAAGCCACGGCCTGCCAGCTATTCCAGCAGTTTGTCATGGGACACAGGGTCCTGCTGAAGTGCAGGTGGAGCCCCCCACAAAGCCCCTCCATCCCCCAGACCCACCGCAGGCGTCCTCGTCGGAGCCGTCGGCGCAGTCGCGCTCTCCGTCGCACAGGTAGTCCCGGGGCACGCAGCGCCCGTCCCTGCAGGCGGCCTCGCCCCCCTGGCACCCCCCAGGTGCTGGTTTTGGGGGCCGTGGGGTGAAGGGGCGCAGGGGGGACGCGAGGGTGGTGCCCACGGGGACGGTGCTCAGCGGGCGCGTGGTGGTGGCCGGGCGGGCGGTGCTGGGGGGCGGCCGTGGGGAGGGCTCTGGGGGCAGATAAAAGGGGGTTAGGGGGGATTTAGGGGTGAAGAGGGAGGGGCTGGAGGGGAGGGGTGCAAGGGGGCTTTTGGGGGGGTGTAGGGGCAAAAATGGGGTGCAGAAGGGTTATATGGGCGAAAAAAGGGATGTGAAGAGTGTTTATGGGGCATAGGGGTAAAATGGAGGTGCAGGGGGATTAAAATGAGAAATGGGGGGTGTAGTGGTATAGAGGACAAAAGGGTTGTGGGAGGGGTGCAAGGGGGGTTTATGGGGGTGTAGGGGCAAAAATGGGGTGCAGGGGGGTTATAGGGGGGACAAAAGGGATGTGAAGAGTGTTTATGGGGCATAGGGGTAAAATGGGGGTGCAGGGGAATTAAAGTCAGAAATGGGGGTGCAGAGTGGTATAGAGGGGTGTACTGGGAAAAAGGGGTGTGGGGAGTGTTCATGGGGTGAAGGGGGTTAGGGGGCGATTTAGGGGGGAAGAGGGAGGGTCTGGGTGGGGCTGGAGGGGAGGGGTGCAAGGGGGGCTTTTGGGGGGTGTAGGGGCAAAATGGGGTGCTCTGCAAAATGGGGTTATATGGGGAAAAAAGGGGTGTGAGGAGTGTTTATGGGGGCATAGGGATAAAATGGCGGTGCATGGGGGTTAAAGTGAGAAATGGGGGTGCAGAGTGGTATAGAAGGGTGTACTGGGCAAAAGGGGTGTGGGGAGTGTTCATGGGGTGCAGGGGGTTTGGGGGGAAATGAGGGGGCAGTAGAGTATAATGGGGTATATGGGAAAAAGGGGCTGCAGGGAATGTTTAAGGGGTGTAGGGGTAAAATATGGGGCAGGGGGTTACAGGGGGAACCGGGGGTGCAGGAGGAGACTATAGGAGGGTTATAGGCAGGAAAGGGCAGTGTAGAGGGGGAGTGTCAGGGCCATGGGGTGGGGAATGGGGGCGGGGGGGGTTGGAGGGGACAGAGGAGGTTTTGGGGTGCCCCATTGCCTCACCACATCCCTCCTCATCAGAGGCGTCGTGGCAGTCGGGCCGGCGGTCGCAGCGATATTCCAGGGCCACGCACTCCCCACTCCCACAGGAGAACTCCCCCGCGGTGCAGGCGCGTGGCTGGGGGGTCACTGTGGCCAGGGAGGGGGCGCAGGGTCAGGGGGGGCACCCCAAAACATCCCCCCCCTCCCTCAATTCAGCCAGCAGAGCAACACAAGCGGGATGCGCTGCTCTGAGGCTCCCAGCCCCAAGCCGCTCCAGAGCACCCCAAAACCCCCCGGGGCTCCCCCCAGAGCCCCCCCCAGGGCTCACCGGCTCCCAGGCGGCGGAACTGGAAGCCCTGGGGGGAGGTGAGGTAGGAGGCGATGGAGCCCCCGGCCAGCAGGTCCCGCAGGACCCCCCCGAGCTGCGCCTCGTCCCCGTTCCCCTCCGAGCCCACGTCCAGCTCCACGAACACATCCCCATCCAGCTGCCTGGGGGACAAGGGGTCAGCGTCCCAGAACAGCCACACTGCACCCCCAAACCGGCCCTGAGCCTCCAGGCTGCCCACGTTGCACCCCGAGAATTCCTCATCACCTCCAATCCACCCCATCACCTCCAAATGCATCGGTCACCCCAAAAAACCCCTGCACTCCCAAAAGCTCTTCACTGGACCCTGAAATGTCCTCACTGCAACCCAAAAGCCCCTCTTTGAACCCCAAAGCATTCCCACCACTGCCAACCCACCCCAACACCCACAAAACCTCTCTGTCCTCCCAAAAGCCCCCCAAAATCTCCTCATTGCACCCCAAAAGCCCCTCATTACATCCCAAAACATCCCCTTCCCCTCCAATCTGCCCCATCACCTCCAAACACCTCCATCATCCCCAAAACCTCCCTGCACTCCCAAAAGCTCCTTGCTGCACCCCAAAACTTCCTCATTCCACCCCAAAATCTCCCCAGGTGATGCCTTGCTCCCCCAGACCCCCTGCCCCACCTCTTTTCCTGACCTCCCAAACCCTCTAAGCCCCCCTAGACTCCCCCAAGCCCCCCAAAGCTCCCCAATCCCCCCTTCATCACTCACTTGATGAAGACCACGCTGACCACCTGGTCCCCAGGCACTTTGTAATACTCGGATTCCAGCTGTTGGGGGGCAGGAAATGAGGGCTCAGCAGGGTCCCTCGGGTGCCCCCCAAGGGTCCCTTGGGTGCTCCCCATCCCTGCACCCCCCGAGTGCCCCCCCAGTGCTCACCGTGTCCACCACGGCCTCGGAAATCTCCCGGAATTCCTCGGAGTCAGGGTCCTCCAGCCGCGGGCTGTAGTCGATGCTGCGGGTGAAGTTCACCAGAGCCCGGAAATAAACTGGGGGTGGGGGGTGCCAGAGTTGGGGGATGGGGTGTCAAAACTGGGGGGGTGGCACCTGCACACCCAAAAAATCCCCCTCACCCAGCTGTGACCCCCCCCATCCAGATGTTCTTTCTGCTCCCCAGCTGCGTCCTCCCCCTCCCCACAGGGATTGGGATCCCACCCCATAAAGCACAGGAGGAAGAAAAGTGGGGGTGCAGCAAAAGGGGGGGGTCCCCAAAAAGTGTCACTTACTGATTGGGGGGTCGTCCTCAGGCTCAGCCACCACCATGCCCGCGGGCGCGGGGCGGGGCCCGGGCGCTGCCCCCAGGGAGGAGGAGGAGGAGGAAGAGGAGGAGGAGGATGAAGAGGAGACAGAGGTTGAGAGCGGTGCCAGCAGTGGGGACCAGCCCGGGGCCAGGTGCCATCCACAGTGTCCCCTTACCGGTGGGTGCCAGCCCGCTGCTGGGAGGCGGGGCCTTGACTCTCGGTGGCCAGGGGACACCGCTGCCATCCTCCCCGCTGCCATCTGCCACGGGCACAGCGTGAGGGTGGCACCCGCCCACGGTGACGCCCACCCACCCATGGTGGCACCCACTGCCACCAAATGCCACCAGATCTCAGTGCCACCCGCGATGGGGACTATGTGGTCATTCACACTCCCATGGTAGCCACCACCTGGTGACATTTTACTGCCAAATGACACCAGTGCCATCTGTCCTGGGGACAACATGGGAGCACCCAGGGTGGTTCTACCCTTGGTGACTTCACCCACAGTGATGCTCACCCACTCAGTGCCACCCTGCCACCGTCTGCCACCAAATCCTGGTGGCATCTGTGGCTGGGACAGCACAAGTGGCACTCGCTTGCAGTGACATCCACCCACCCAGTGCCACCTTATCACCAGATGCCACCAGTCCAAGTGGCACCAACCACAATGAGGACAGTGCAAGCAGCATCCAGGGTGGCACCCACACACCCAGTGCCACCTTAGTGCTGGGTGCCATCAGGTCCATTTCCCATCTGCAATGGGGACAGGTGAGTGAGTGGCACCCTCGGTGGCACCAGCCAATGGTAACACCCTCCACCTGGTGCCACCCATGCATGTCACACCCACCCACGGTGACATTCAGCCAAAGTGGCTCCCAATCCTGGTGGCACCTTCCCACCAGGTCCCAGTGCCATCCGCAGCAGGGACTGTGCAAGTGGCACCCAGGGTGGCGTCAGGACCCACCCACCCTGGTGTCCCCTCACCTCCAGAGGCCACCAGGTCCTCATCATCTGACAGGTGCCGGTAGTAGCGCCGTCCCTGAGTGTCCCCGACGTGATCGGCCACCGTGTCCTCGGGGAAGGCGTCAGCCCAGCCGTGGGCGCCACCGGTGACCTGGGGACAGGGGGACAGGGCCACCATGGGATGGGGCCACCAGGGGACGGGGCCACCAGGGGATGGGGCCACCACGGGATGGGGCCACCATGGGACAGGGCCACCAGAGGATGGGGCCACCCGCGGGACACGTCACCCCAGGGGGGGACGGGGGTGGGGGTGCGTGGCTGTGCGGTGACGTCACCGGGAAAAGGAAGCGGGATGAGCTCATCACACACCCTCGGCATTCCTGCCCTGATGGCACCGGGATCACCAGGATCATCGGGACCGCCGGCCCTCGATCACCGGCACCGGGATCACCAGCAGGAGGGTTACCGGCACCGGGACCGCCGGGACCGCCGGCACCGGGACGTGCGCGTGCAGGCGCCGGGGCGAGTGCCGGGGAGCCCGGTGTGCACACGCGTGTGCAGCGACGCGGGAAGTGTGTGCACACACTTGTGCACTGCTCCACGTGTGCGCTGACACGGGGACGGGCGCGCTCAGTGACACGGGGATGCGCGTGCACGCTGACACGTGGCCGTGCACGCGCGTGTGACAGCACACACCGCGACAGTCACCCACAGCTGGCTGTGAGCACCTACAGGTGCCAGGGAACACTGGCACCGCCACACCCGCGCCCTGGCACACGCGTGTACTCGGCCGGGTGTGCCCCGGTACCCGGGTGTGCCCTGGTGCCCGCGGGGCCGAGCACACGCTCGGTGTGCCCCAGCCGGGTGTGCCCCAGCCGGGTGTGCCCCGGTACCCGGGTGTGCCCCGGTGCCCGGGTGTGCCCCGGTGCCCGCGGGGCCGAGCACACGCTCGGTGTGCCCCAGCCCGGTGCCCCCGCCCCGGCCCCGGCAGGAATCCGTCGCAGCAGCACTTTGCTGTGCAAACAAGCGCCGGGGGATTAGGCGGGCGCTGGGGGGGACGGGACACGGGGGGGACACGGGGGGGACACGGGGGGACAAGGGGGGGACACGCTGCCACACGGATGGCAGGGCCCAACACCCCCAGGGGTCCCTCGTGGGTGCCAGCCCAGCCCCCGTGCAAGGGGAAACTGAGGCACGAGGCCGTGCGGGCTCGGGGCGGCTCTGCCGCTCCCCAGATGCGCACTGGGCGCTCACCCCACATCCCCACGCGTGTACCCCACGAGTGGGAGCTCTGCCATTGTCCCCACGTGTGTGGCTGCTCAGTCCCCACACGGAGCATGCGGGGGCTCTGCCACCGCGTCCCCCACGCGTGCACCGAGCCCGTGAGTGCCCTGGAATCCCTCCCCACGCGTGCACCGAGCCCCTGGATGCCCTGGAATCGCCCCCCACACGTACCCAGAGCCCGTGGGTGCCCAGCCCTTGCTCCCCAGCCCCTGGATACCCTGGAATCGCTCCCCACTCATGCCCCAAGCCCGTGGGTACCCTGGAATCACTCCCCATTCGTGCCCAGAGCCCATGGGTGCCCTGGAATCGCCCCCCACTCGTGCACCGAGCCCGTGAGTGCCATCCCCTGCTCCCCAGCCCATGGGTGCCCTGGAATCACTCCCCATTCGTGCACTGAGCCCGTGAGTGCCCAGCCCCTGCTCCCCAGCCCGTGGGTGTCCTGGAATCGCCCCCTACACGTGCCAGAGCCTGTGGGTGCCAGCCCTGCTCCCCAACCCCTGGAATCGCCCCCCACTCGTGCCCAGAGCCCGTGGGTGTCCTGGAATCGCCCCCCACTCGTGCCCCACTGCCCAGCCCCAGCTCCTCAGCCCCAACCCGGCCGGAGGAAGGGCAGCTGCGGGCCGGGTGTCCGGCGGTGTCCGCTCAGGGTCGGGGCCAATTCCCCTCTCCGGTTACCGGAAGCCTCTCCCGCGCCTCGGCCCCGCACCCCCGGGCCCCCCCCCGGCCAGCCGGGACCCCCCCGCTGCCGCCGGGGCACCGCGCCCGGCCGGACGCCACGGCCCCGCCGCCGCCGCCGCTCACATTTTCCACTCCCCGGCCCAAATCCTGCCCCGCACCCTGGGGAAAAGTCGGGGGGGAGGGGGGGGCGAGGAAGAGGAGGGTGAGGAGGAAGCAGCACCCTGCCAACCCCCCGCTTCCAAAGTGCGCCCCAAACTGGGGGAACACCTCAAACGCCCCTTATTTCGGCTTGAATGCCCGCCCCCGCCAGTTTGGATGTTCCCCCAGTAAAATCTGCATGTGGCTCCTCAAATCTCCAAGTGGCCCCCAAATCTTGATGTGTCCCCCCCCCCCCCCCGTTAATTCATCCGGGTGAGGAAGAGGAGGTGACGCAGCACAAGAATAATAACCGGGGGGGGGGGTTATAAATAGCAGTCCCCCCTCAGCTTATTGTTCCCCCAAGGTCATGCTCAAAGGTGCTTCCCCCATGAAAATCCCTCCTCCCCCTCCCGGGGGTCCCCGGGGACTGGGGGGGATGATGGGGGTCACCCCAGGATTTGGGGGGGCTGCCAGCACAGCTGTGGGATGCTGGTCCCGGGGGGGGGGGGGGCAGAGGCAGCTGCTCTCACCCCCCCCCGTCCCTTTCAGCCGCCCCCGGGATTTGGGGGTGAAACAGCTGCGGGGTCAAAGGCACAGCCGGGCGGGCAGGGGGGCCCCAAATATGCGCCTGCCCTGCCCCCTCCCCCCTGCATTCCTCCCTGCTGGCATTGCCTAATTTATCCCGGGAGGACTCGGGATGGGGGGGCCGGGCCAGGCGGGTTTGGGGTAAATGGGGTTTTAGAGGGGAGGCTTTGATTTTAGGGGGGATTTTCCTGGGGGGAGATTGGGGGGGGGGGGGGGGAGTGATGGGTTTTTGGGCAGGGAGATGGGATTTGGAGAGTGGAGATGAGTTGTAGGGGGGTTGGTGGGTTTTGGGGGAGGAAAATGGATTTTTGGGGAAAGGATATGGGGGTTTTTTGGGGGGGGGAGATGGATATGGGGGTGGAGATGAGTGTTTTTTTGGGGGGGGGATAGACAGATTTTCGGGGGGGTTTTTTTGGGGGGAGTAGGTTCTTTTGTGAGATAACAAGACTTTTTGGGGCAGTGTCCGCTTTTCATGGCAAGAGGGGAAACCCAGGAGTCCTGGCAAGGACCCAGCGTCTGGGCTGACCTTCCTCCCCGCCTTTCTCCTCCTCCTCCTCCTCCTCCTCATCCCAGCCGGGCCATCTTTGGCGATGGAAACGAGCCGAAGGCGAGGGACCATGTGAGCCTCGGGCCCGGAGGGTCCCCGAGTGCCCCCGAGCACTCCCAGGCGGCCCCAAATGCCCCCAGGTAGCCCCAAAGGGCCCCAGGTGTCCCCAGATGCCCCCAGGTGTGCCAGGAGCCTCTCGAGCAGTGCGGGGAGCGGCCGTGGCCGTGCCCCCCGCCCGCTCCGTGCGTGCCCCGGGCACACGCGTGTGCAGAGCGCGGGAGGCGCGCGTGGGGTGTCCCCCCCTTCCCCAGCCCTTCCCCCCGGGCACGGCGATCTTATCGCACATTCCTGCTTCGCCCTCCCCTTCCCCCCCCACCAAATTAACCCTTCGCAGCCCGCGGAGGTGGCACCCCCGTGCCCCACCCCACGCCGAACCCCTCCGTGGGAACACCCCCCCCATACACACACGTGTTTGTAGGGGGATGTAGGGCCCAGCATCCCGGCCAGGGGGGTTATGGGGCCGCTCTGTCCCCAGATCCCCCCCTGCGCCTCAGCAGAATGGGGGGGGGGGTTGCAAAGTGGGAATCCCCCCCCCCCCCTTTGTCGCCGCCGGCCCCCCCGGCCGTGGGTGGGAGCCCCGCGGGCAGCGGGGGGGCCGCGCTGCCAGCCCGGCCCCGAGCACAAGGCCCCCTCTGTTCTCCACCCCGGGCACCCGCCCAACCCCAAACCACCCCCGGGCCCCCCAGCCCGCCATCACCCCCGCACCCACCGGGGGAGCCCCCCGTAAACCGGGGGTGCGCGGCCCCGCAGCTGGGGGGACACCCAGAGGTGTCACCCCCTGCCCCGCTGCCCCCAGCAGGGTGGGGACCCCCCCAGGGGCACCCCCAGGCGCAGCGCCCCCCCCCGGGCGGGTATTTTGGGACGGTTATTTTTAGGGTGACCGGCGCCACCATCACCCTTTAAATTTAGCTGGGGCGGGGGATGGGGTGCGGGTGCGGACGTGAGGGGGGGACCCCAAAAGCAGGATAGAAGTGCCCCTATGAGTGACCCCCACCCACGGCAGGCTGTGGGGACGGGGGGGCTGGACCACCACGGGTGGGTTTGTGGGGTGATGGGAACCATCCCCACTGCGGGGTCAAGGGGGACCCCAATTCCCTGAAGGAATGGGGGGGGTGACGGAGCCCCCCCCGACTGGGGCCCTCACACGGGGGTCACGGGGACCCCACTACCACAGGGGCGTGGGGGTGGGTGACCCCACGCACCCCCAGTCCATGGGGGACCTCAAGGCCCATAGAGGAGAGGAAGGGGGACCCCACAACCCCCATTCCCAGATAGGGCAGGGCATGGGGAGAGGGACCCCCCCCTTCTTTGGGGGGACGCTGCAATTCCCAGATGGGACAGGGTGGGCCCTGGGGTCTCCACGTGATACAGGTACAGGGGGGGACCCCCAGTCCCTTGGGGAGGGGGGCAGGGTGCCAGGGATCCCCTGGTACAGGGGGGACACCCCAATCCCTTGAGGAACAGGGACCCCCACATCTCCTTGGTGTCCTGGGGGACCCCAGTTCCGTGGTAACAGGGATCCTCAAGTCCTTCGAGAGACACAAACTCCGCGGGGGACCCCAACTCCCAGAGGGATCCCCAACTCCGGGCAGGGGGTCCTAACTCCTCTAGGGGACCCCAACTCCTTCAGGGGACCCCAGTTCTGCGGTACCCAAATCCTTTAAGGGATCCCAAAATCCTGTGGGGACCCCAACTCCTTTAAGGGCCCCAAGTACCTCAAGGCACCCCAAAACCACAGGGGGCTCACAACTGCTCCATAGAATTCCCGCTCCGGGGACCCTAACTCCTGTAGGGGACCCCAACTCCCACAGGGAATTCCAGCTCCCGGGACCCCGACTCCTTTGGGGATCCCAGTTCCGCGGGGGGAGACTCCAACTCCTGCAAGGGCCCTCAGCTCCTTTCAGAGCCCCCAAATCCGCGGGTAGAGACCCCGACTCCCTTCAAATACCCCAAATCCTTCAGAGCTCTCCAACTCCTTGGCGGGACCCCAACCAACCCCCAACTCCTTTCCGGGACCTCCCGGCTCGGCTCGGGGACCCGGGCGCGGCCCCGGCCGCACTCACCCCCAGGAGGGTCCCCAGCAGCAGCAGCAGGAGGGTCCGCAGCGCCGCCGGGCCCCGCCGCCCCATCGCCGCACGGCCCCGCCGAGATCGCTCCGCTCGCTCCGCTCCGCTCCGGCCGCGCCGCCGCCCCGGGGCCGCCCCGCCCCCCCGGCACCCCCCCGGCCCGCGGGGCGGGGCCGCGCAGCGCGCGCCCGAGGGGGACACGGGGGGGCGGCAGCGGGGACACGGCGGGACACGGCTGGGAACGGGCACTGGGACACTGGGACACCCCCGGGAACGGGCAATGGGACACCGGGACACGGCTGGGAACGGGCACTGGGACACTGGGACACCCCTGGGAAATGGCAATGGGACACCATGGGGACACGGCTGGGGAACGGGCACTGGGACACCATGGGGACACCCCCGGGAACGGGCACTGGGACACCATGGGGACACGGCTGGGAACGGGCACTGGGACATGGGGACACGGCTGGGAACGGGCACTGGGACACTGGCACACCCCCGGGAACGGGCAATGGGACACCATGGGGACACGGCTGGGAACGGGCACTGGGACACCATGGGGACACCCCCGGGAACGGGCAATGGGACACCATGGGGACACGGCTGGAAACGGGCACTGGGACACCATGGGGACACCCCCGGGAACGGGCAATGGGACACTGGGACACCCCCGGGAAATGGCATTGGGACATGGGGACACGGCTGGGAAATGGCACTGGGACACTGGGACACCCCCGGGAAATGGCAATGGGACACCATGGGGACACGGCTGGGGAACGGGCACTGGGACATGGGGACATCCCCGAGAGCTTGTACCGGGACACGGGGACACCCCCTGGGAACTGGCACTGGGACAATGGGACACCCCTGGGAAATAGCACTGGGACACCGGGAACTGGGACTGGGACACCCCCGGGAACTTGTACCTGGACACCCCTGGGAACTGGCACTGGGACACGGGGACACGGCTGGGAAATGGCATGGGGACACCCCTGGGAACTTGCACGGGGACACAGGGACACGTGGGACACCCCCAGGAACTTGTACAGGGACACGGGGACACCTCCTGGAACTGGCACTGGGACATGGGGATGCCCCTGGGAACTGTCACAGAGACACACTGGGACACCCCTGGGAACGGGCACGGGGACACCCCTGGGAACATTTACAGGGACATGGGGACACCCCCAGGAACTGGCACTGGGACATGGGGACACCCCCGAGAGCTTTTACAGGGACATGGGGACACCCCCGAGAACTGGCACTGGGACACGGGGACACCACTGGAAAATGGCACTGGGACATGGGGACACCCCTGGGAACGGGCACTGGGACACGGGGACCTCCCTGAGAGCTTGTACAGGGACACGGGGACACCCCTGCAAATGGGCACGGGGACACCCCTAGGAAGTGGCACTGGGACACCCCTGGGAACTTGTACGGGGACACTGGGACAGCCCCGGGAACGGGCACGGAGACACAGAGACACCCCTGGGAACTTCTACAGGGACATGGGGACAGCCCCGGGAAACGGCACGGGGACACGGGGACACCCCTGGGAACTGGCACTGGGACACGGGGACACCCCTGGGAACTGGCACGGGGACATGGGGACACCCCTGGGAACATCTTCAGGGACACTGGAGGCACAGGGAACACGGAGAGGCACAGGGACACCGGGGGACAACTCTGGGGTCTCGCACTGGGACACAGGAGACACCCAGGAACGTTTACAGGGGGGACACGGGGAGAAACTCTGAGAATTTATGTTGGGCTGTGTGGGGACATGGGGTGACACCCCTGGGAACTCTTGCAGGGACACCAGGGGGACAGGGAGACACATGGGGACACCCCTGGGAACTTGCACGGGGTGCGGGGTGTGGGGGACAGCCCTGGAAACTTTTGCAGGGACACGGGGGGGACACAGGGGACAAGTCTGAGAACTTAAACTGGGGCACGGCTGTGTGGGGACACGGGGGGACACCCCTGGAGACTTCCAGAAGGGCATGAGGGTGCGTGGGGACATGGGGGTACACGGGAGGTCACCTCTGGAAACCTCTAGTGGGACACGTGGGGACACCGTGGGACGCTCCTGGAAACTTCTCCTGGGATGTGGAGGCGCATGGGGACACCGTGGGGCAGCTGTGGGAACTGGCACAGGGACACGTGGGGACACCGAGGGGCAGCTGTGGGAACTGGCACAGGGACACGGGGCAGAGTGGGGACACCGAGGGGCAGCTGTGGGAACTGGCACAGGGACACGTGGGGACACCGTGGGACACTCCCGGGAGCTTTATGGGGACACAAGTGTGTGGGGAGAACGGGGGTGCACCCCTGGGAACTTTTAGGGGGACAAGGGGTGCGTGGGGACACCCCTGGGGACTTTTACAGGGTCGTGGGGTGCAGGACATCATGGAGCACCTGTGGGGACATTTATGGGGACACAGGGGTGTGTGGGGACACGGGGGCCACCTCTGGGCAGCTGCAGGGTGACACGGGGGTGTCACTGTGGGGCACCTGCAGGAACTGTTATGGGGACACGAGGGGACATGGATGGGGGTCACCCCTGGGAACATTTACAAGGACATGGGAGTGCGTGGGGACACCTTGGGACACCCCTGGGAACATTTACAAGGGCATGGGAGTGCATGGGGACCTTGGGACACCCCGGGGAACCTTAACAGGGACACAGGTGTCACCTCTGGGGACTTCTACAGGGACATGGGAGCACCTGGGGACACTGCAGGGACATGGAGAACTCCTGTGGGAACTTCCACGAGGGTTCTGGGGTGCGTGGGGACCCCCCGGGCACGTGAGGGACTTTGGGAGCAATGGGGGGACATGGGGGGCTCTGGGAGCACCGGGGAAGGTGGGGGCAGTGGGGGCACCAGGACATTATAGGGACTGTGAGGGGGCATGGGGGGGCTATGGGGGTGCCAGGGGTGTGGAGAGGGCACTATGGGGGTACCAGGGGGGCTATAGGGACTATGGGGGCACGGGGAGGGTTATAGGGGCCATGAGGGCACAGGGGGGGCTATAGGGGCTATGGGGGCACAGGGAGGGCTATAGGGGCTAATGGGGGTACCAGGGGGGCTATAGGGGCTATGGGGGCACGGGGGGGGCTATAGGGGCTATGGGGGCACAGGAGGGGCTATAGAGGCTATGGGGGTACCAGGGGCTCGGGGCTATGGGGACACTGAGGTTTATAGGGTCTGTGGGGGGCACCAGGGACATAAAGTGATATGGGGGGGCTGTAGGGGTGCAGGGGGCTGTGGGAGTCATTGGGGCACATGGGGAACACAAGAAGCATGGCAGATATTTGGGGGGCACGGGGGTTTGAAGGGTCTGGGGGTGATTGTGAGGGCTCGGGGAGGGGGGGCCAGGGGGGTCAGGGTGGGCTGCCAGGGGCACAGGGCACAGGGGGGGCACAGGGGGGGCACAGGGACTATGGGAGGGGGGTATATGGGGGCCATAGGGGCTGTATGGGAACATGGGGGGCACGGGGCTGGCTGCAAGGGACAGTAGAGGTGACTGGGGGGCTGTGGGGGCCATATGGGGTAGCTGGAAGTGCTTTGGGGTCTGGGAGGAGGGATATATGGGGCCGTATAGTGCATGGGGGCTATGGGGGCCATATGGGGACTGTGGAGGGCACCCGGGATGGTTGTAGGGGCTCTGGGGGTCCAGGAGGGGAGGATGTGTGGGGCACTGAGCCCATGAAGGGTATGGGAGCCCTATGGGCACCCCAAAGGCACAGGAAATAGGGGGGGACTGGAGTGGTTGTAGGGCCCAGGGGGTGGGGAGGGCTGGAGGGGCCACCAGGGGCACAGGGAAGATGGGGGGACCAGGGGGGCACGGGGTGGTTGTGGTGGCTGTGAGGGTGCAGGGGGGTCCTGGGGGCTCTGGGAGGCACAGAGGGGACTGTGGGGGGCACGGGGCGGGTCACTGGGGCTAAGGGGGGCGCTGGGGGAGCAGTCAGAGGGACTATGGGGGGCACTGGGGGAGCAGAGGCGCACGGGGCACTCTGGGGGTACACAGGGGGTGCGGGGGCAGTGGCAGCAGCAGGACAGGGGGTTTGGGATCTGTAGGGTCCCCGCTGGCCGGGTACCAGTGCCACGTCCCCCCAAGGCCAAGGTTAATGTTTAACCCCCCCCAAGACCCAGCTGGGCACCGGGTGCCCATTCCCAGGGGTGCCCTTGGGGGCTCCCGGTGTCCGCGGGGATTTAAGGCCGGCGGGTGACCCGGGACAGCCACACTGGAGCCATGGCTGCCGTGCTGAGCCTTGTCCTGCTGCTGGTGGCCGGCGGTGAGGTGTCCCCTGAGCCCCCCCGTGTCCCCAGGCTCGCCTGGGTGCGGGGGGCCCGGGGGTGACGGTGCCACCGTGTCCCGCAGGTGCCCGCGCCGCGGTGCTGCCCGAGTCCCGCGTGGTCAACGGGCAGGATGCGGAGCCCTACAGCTGGCCCTGGCAGGTGAGGGACAGAGGGACAGACAGGGGCACCGGGGACAGCGGGACGGGGGGACGGAGGGACAGGGGCACAGGGGACAGCGAGACAACGGGACAGGGGGACAGCGGGACGGGGGGGACAGGGGGACAGGGGGACAGCGGGACGGGGGGGACAGGGGGACGGAGGGACGGGGGGACAGCGAGACAGGGGGACCCGTGTGGGGCACGGTGGCACCCAGCTGTGTCTCCCCCCCCCCAGATCTCGCTGCAGTACGAGCGGGACGGGACCTTCCGCCACACCTGCGGGGGCACCTTGATCGCGGCCAACTGGGTGATGACGGCCGCGCACTGCATCTCGTGAGGGCACCGGCACCGGGCACCGGGAATGGGGGCACCGGCACAGGGCATTGGGATGGGGCTACGGGATGGGAGCACAGGGATTGGAGTTATGGGATGGGGAGGGGAACTGTGGGGATGGGGCTGGAGGATAGGGCACAGGGATGGGGCACAGGGATGGGGATGGGAGCTGAGGGATGGGGCTGGAGGATGGGGCACAGGGATGGGGCACAGGGATGGGGATGGGGGCTGCGGGGATGGGGCACCGGGACGGGGGTCTGGGAATGGGGGCACCAGGATGGTGATGAAGGCTGCGGGACGGGGGCACCGGGACAGCGGTACCGGGATGGGGCTGCGGATAGGGGCACCGGGATGGGGGCACCGGGATGGGGGCACCGGGATGGGTGCACCGGGATTAGAGTTGCGGGATGGGGCTGTGGGATGGGGCTATGGGGATGGGGCTGCAGGGAGGGAGGAGCACAGAGAGGTGCATGGAAGAGACGCGGGGTGCTGAGTTGGGTGTTGGGGTGCAGAAGTGGGTGTTGGATACGGGGGTGGGTGTGGGGTGCAGGGATGGTGCGGGAAGGGTGCAGAAGGGCACCAGAGTGCAGGGAGGGGTGCAGGGTGCAGGGGTCTGTGCAGGAGGGGTGCAGGGTGCAGGTTGGAGAGGCGGCTGTAGTGGGAGTCTGAGCTGAAGGGAGTGCAGAAGGGCGGCAGGAGGAGTGCAAGGCACAGGGATGGGAGCAGGAGGGGATGTGGGGTGCAGGGGTGGGAGCAGGAGGGGATGTGGGGCGCAGGGGTGGGAGCAGGAGGGGATGTGGGGTGCAGGGGTGGGAGCAGGAGGGGATGTGGGGTGCAGGGGTGGGTGCAGGAGGGGATGTGGGGCGCAGGGATGGGTGCGTGGAGAGGGTTCATGGGGGTACAGGGGGGTCCTGAGTACGGGAGGGTTGCAGTGGGGTGCAGGGAGGGAGTCCTAAGTGCAAGACGGGGTTCTGGGAGCAGGGAGGGCATTGCCGGTGCAGGGAGGGGTCGGCACATGTATGGAGTGCATGGATGGGGTGAGAAGTGCAAAGTGGGTGCAGGGATGGCGGCAGGGAGGGGGCTCAGAGGGCAGGGAGGGGAGTTTGGGTGCAGACTTGGTGCATGGGGTGGTGCAGGGAGGGGATTCAGGGTGCAGGGCAGAGCGCCTGGGTGCGTGAAAGGCTCCCGGGTGCGGGAGGGATGCCGAGGGAGGGCCGCACCCGCTGACCCCCCCCCCCCTTTCCCGGCAGCAAATCCCGCACGTACCAGGTGGTGCTGGGCGAGTACGACATGAGCGCCGGGGAGGGCTCCGAGCAGCGCATCCCCGTGAACTCCGACGACATCTTCGTGCACCCCAAGTGGCTCAGCTTCTGCGCGGCCTGCGGGTGAGCGGGGTCACCGGGGGGGGGTGGCTGGGGACGCCGTGCCCCCCCCGGCCGCCCCTCTGAGCCGTGTCCCCCCGCAGCAATGACATCGCCCTGATGAAGCTGCAGCGCCCGGCCGTGCTCTCGGAGCAGGTGCAGGTGGGGCGGCTGCCGCCCGCTGGCTCCGTGCTGCCCAACGGGTACCCCTGCGTGCTCAGCGGCTGGGGACTGCTCACCAGTGCGTACGGACAGACAGACAGACAGCCGGCAGGGATGGGAGATGGAGGGAGGAGGGATGGACAGAGGGATGGTGAAGGGTTGGAGGGATAGATGGGGAAATGGTTGGGAAGAAGGAGGGAGGGATGGGGGATGGACAAATGGGGAATGGCTGGGGAGATGGAGGGATGAGGGATGGATGAGAATTGCTTGGATGGATGGATGGATGGATGGATGGATGGATGGATGGATGGATGGATGGATGGATGGATGGATGGATGGATGGATGGAATCCATGGATGGATGGATGGATGTTGGATGGATGGATGGATGTTGGATGGATGGATGGATGGATGGATGGATGCATGAATGGATCCATGGATGGACGGATGGTGGACAATGGATGGATGTTCAATGGATGGATGGATGGATGGAATCCATGGATGGATGTATGGATGTTGGATGGATGGATGGATGGATGGATGGATGGATGGATGGATGGATGGATGGATGGATGGATGGATGGATGGAATCCATGGATGGATGGATGGATGTTGGATGGATGGATGGATGGATGGATGGATGGATCCATGGATGGATCCATGGATGGATCCATGGATGGACGGATGGTGGACGATGGATGGATGTTCAATGGATGGATGGATGGATGGAATCCATGGATGGATGGATGGATGTTGGACGGATGGTGGACGATGGATGGATGTTCAATGGATGGATGGAGGGCCATGTGCACAGCCCGGGTGCTCTGATCCCACAGCTGGGGGGTCTCTGCCGGACCGGCTGCAGCAGGCAGAGCTGCCCGTGGTGGACTATGAGCACTGCACCCAGCCCGACTGGTGGGGAGCCCTGGCCATCCGCAAAACCATGATCTGTGCCGGCGGCGCCGAGAAGTCCGGATGCAACGTGGGTACCGCTCCAGGGGAAGGGGCACATCCCGGGCCCCCTGTGGTGCTGACCCTGCCTCACCCCACCCTCAGGGCGACTCCGGGGGACCCCTGAACTGCCAGGCTGAGGATGGCACCTGGGAGGTGCATGGCATCGCCAGCTTCGTGTCAGCCCTGGGCTGCAACGCTGCCAAGAAACCCACGGTGTTCACCCGCGTGTCCGCCTTCGAGGACTGGATTGCAGAGGTGGGCACAGGGAATGGCATCCTGGGCTGCCTGGGTGCAAGGGTGCCAGAGAATTGGGATATCAGTGTCAGGATGCCAGGGAACTTGGGTACTATGGTGCTGGGGAATTGGGATGCCAGTACCAGGGTGCTGGGTTCTGAGGCAGCAGGGAATTGGGGTGCCAGGGCAATGGGGTGCCAGGGCAATGGAGTACCAGGGCTTTGGGGTGCTGGGGCGCCAGGGCACCAGGGGGAAAAGGGGCCAGGCTGCTGGGCTGCCATGGTGCCAGGGTATTGGTGTACCGGATTGTTGGGGTGCTCTGATGCTGGGGTACCAGGGGATGGGACTGTCAGGGTGCCAGGGTGCTGGGGTATCAGGTGTCAGTGCCAGAGTGCCAGGGTGCTCTGGGGTGCTGGGATGCTGGAGTGCCAGGGTACAAGGCTGCTGGGTGCCATGGCATTGGGGTGCTTGGGTGTCATGGAGCTGAGGAAAAAGGGCTCTGAATTGCTGGGATGCCAGGGTACCATGGCACCGGGTCTCTGGGGTGCCAGGACAAAGGTTTGCCAGAGCTCTGGGGTGCTGGGGTACCAGGGCTCTGAGTTCTGGGGAGCCAGGGAATTGGGGTGTGAGGTGCTGGGCACTGGTGTGCCAGGCTCCTGGGGTGTTGGGATGCCATGGTGCTGAGGTGATGGGGTGCTGGGGTTTTGGGTCATTGGAGTGTTGGGGTGTCAGGGTGTTGGGGTACTGTCCTCCAGTCTTAGAAACTTCTCCCTTCCAGACCATGAAAAACAACTGAGCATGGCAGCGTCCTTGTCATCGACCCCCCTGCCCTGACACCAGGCAAATAAACCAACTGCTGGCACCAGTGTGTCCTTGTGGTCCTTGTGCTGGGCAGGGGTCTGCGGGCAGCAGGGGCTGCCCCATTACCAGCAGGCAGTACTGGGAGCACCCTGATGTGCCCAATGCCATGGACATGGACACCCAGAGACACCCCAGTGCCACAGGGATGGGCACCCAGAGATACTCCCCAACAATGGGGGCAGACCCTGAGAGGTGCCCAGCCACCCACAGGTGCCCAGATGCCATTGGAGATGGCATCCTCAGACACCCAGATCCCACAGGGATGGGCACCCAGCAACTCAGACACAATGGGGACAGACCCTGAGAGGTGCCCAGACACCGTGGAGATGGCACCTCAGACACCCAGGTCTCACAGGGATGTGTACCCAGGTGCCACAGGGATGGCACTCAGGTGACACAGCTCCAGGCACCCCAAAGTGCCCTGTGCCAAAGGCACCCCAAGACACATTGGCACGGTGGCTCTGGGTGCCCTGAGGGCACCGGGATGTCCCCCACGGGGCACCCCAGTGCCATCCTGTCCCCCCACGGGGCTGGGCCCCCCCGAGGCAGTGGCACAGCCCCCTCGGGGTGCCCCAGGGCCGGGTGCCCATGGCCGTGGCCCTCCTGGCCCGGCCGTCGCCTCGCAACCGCCGGCACCGGCGCGTGACCGTGAACAAAGAGCCCTTTCATGGCACCCCCGCTGCCACCGGCACCCCGGGACCCCCCAGTGGGGCACCCCAGAGCCATCCCCCCACCCTGGGGCTCTGCAGCACCCCCCGATTCCCGCTGGGATCTGGGTGGAAAATTCCAGCTGCAGGGCTGTATAAGTTTTATGGGCTCCTTGTCACCGTGTCCTCGGGGACCTTTGCTCTCCCGCCGGTGGCCCCGGCGTCGCCCGCCCCGGCAGCCCCTCGCTATCGCCGGCCCTTTGCTCCAGGGCAGGGGGAGGCCCAGCTCCCCCAGCTCGTGACACCCTTGCACAAGTTGGGGTCACCTGGCACAGGCCCAGGGTGGTGGAAAAGGGGACCCAGTGCAAGGGCTGAGGGTGGGGGGCACCAGCTGAACCCCCCCCCCCCCCGTGCCACTGGTGGGAATTGTTGGTGGGATGGCACTGGGTGGTGGCACCTTTTGGGTGCAATCACCCTGTGCTGGCAGTGGGGTGCAGGGACAGGAGCGTGGCAGTGCCAGGGGGCTGGTGTGGGGCTGTGGGACTGGTGTGGGGCTGTGGGGCTGGTGTGGGGCTGTGGGACTGGTGTGGGTGTTTGGGACTGGTGTGGGTGTCATGGGACTGGTGTGGGTGTCCTGGGACTGGTGTGGGTGTCATGGGACTGGTGTGGGTGTCCTGGGACTGGTGTGGGTGTTGTTGGACTGTTGTGGGTGCTGTGAGGCTGCTGTGGGTGCTACAAGCGTGGCACAAATTCAGGTGGTGCACACCTGGCAGAGGTTCTGTGAGAGAGGGATGGGTGCTGTGAGCCTGGCATGGGTGCTGTGAGTGTGGGGTGGGTGTTGTGAGTGTGGGGTGGGTGCTGTGGGCATGGTATGGGCAATACAAAGCATGGTGTGAGTACTGTGAGCCTGGCATGGGTGTTGTGAGCAGGATATGGGTGCTGTGAGCCTGGCATGGGTGTTGTGAGCAGGATATGGGTGCTGTGAGCCTGGCACGGATGGTGCAATCCTGGGATGGGCCCTGAGAGCCTGGCATGTGCTCCATGAGTGCGGGATGGGTGCTGGAGTGTGGGATGGGTGCTGGGGGTGTGGGATGGGTGCCATGAGCTGGGTGTGGGTGGTGTGAGCCTGCCAAAGGGGCTACAAAGCTGGCAGAGGCGCTGTGAGCATGGCACAGGTGGTCCACACCTGCAGAAGGCGAGGAGTGAGCCTGGAATCGGTGCTGTGACACTGAGCCAGGTGTCACCAGAGTGACAAGGGTGCCGTGAGCCCGTGCAGGTGTTATCAGTGAGACACCCGAGCTGTGAGTGTGATACAGGTGCTATCAGTGCCCCATGGGTGCTGCCAGCCTGGTCCTGCTGTTGTGGGTGCTGCGAGCCTGGCACGGGCGCTGCGAGCCTGGCACGGGCACTGCAGGCTTGGCACAAGCACTGCGAGCCTGGCACCGGTGCTGTGAGCCTGGCGTGGGCACCGGGAGGCTGGCAGGGGCGCCGGGAGGCTGGCAGGGGCACCGCGAGCCTGGCATGGCCCCCCGGCCCCCCGGGGCAGCTCCTCCCTCGCCGGTGGTGCCAAGCGGCTGCGAACCCCCCGTGTCCGTGTCCGTGGCCTCTGGCCGGACCCACCCCCGCCGGGTGACTCAGCCCGAGAGGCTTTTCCTTATATAACGCGGCACCGCGCGGAGCCCCACGGAGCGGCCCCTGCCTCAGTTTCCCCTGGCCGGGGCGTCACTGTCGCTGCTGCCACAGCCGCCGCCGCCATGTGGATGGTGTCACCGCCGGTCGGTAAGTGTCACCTGGATGCCGCTCGGCCCCTTCGCGAGGTGTCCCCCATCCCTAAAAATCATCATTTGGCGGGGGTTAGTAGAGAAATTAGGGTTATCGGGGCAGAAAACCGTAAAATACATGCATTGCCCCCCCAAAATAGGTTAACTTTGCATTTGCTGCGGCTGAACCCCTTTTCCCTGCGCCTTGGGGGCACAACCCCCTCCTAACGCACCTGGGAAGAACCAAAACCACCTTGCTTTCCCCCCCAAAGCAGTGATAAAAGCAGCGGGAGCGGCGCAGGGTTAAGGAATTCCCTCCCATCCCAATCCAACTTGGATTTTGGGGTGAGAAACGCCGGGATCGGGCGAGCTCGGGGCCCCCGGCTGTGCCCGGCTCTGTGACGCTCGCAGGTGCCTGGAGCCGGTGCTGCGACAGCTCCGGAACATTCCCGGGGCCCCGAGCCTGCCTTGCCGCTGGGAAAGGGACGGCAAATCCCCAAAATTTCACTTCTCCAACATCCCAAACTCACCCCGAATTGAGGGATAAAGGTGGGGAGCAGCACCCGGCACGGCCCCAAAAATCCCCGGTGGCAGCAGAGCGGCCGTGCGGGGCTCAGGGGGGATTTTCCCGGCTCAGCCCGAGCCGGCGGCTCCGGGCGCGGTGTCCAAAGGTCGCTCCCGGCTCGGAGCCGCCGACCCCCGACACCTCCCGGGCTCCTCTCCCGCGGCTCTTCCTGGTTTTCCCCACCTGGGGAGCTGTTCCTGGTGGCATTCCGGCGATGCAGCGGCTCTGGGGGGGCTCTGAGGGGGCTCGGGGGGGTTTGTCTTGCTCTGACGTCCTGTTTTCTTTCAGATGAAGGATCTGCCTGGCTTTGGGACACGGCAAAGGCGGGGGGCAAAGGACAGGACCCTTAAATTCTTTCCCTAAAGCTTAGCCCGATAGGTATATAAGATCCATAGAGCTTAAACCGGGGTTGGCTTTTAGTCTAAGCTTGGGTTTGGCTTAATTTTGTCTTTATTTTATTATATTTTACGGTTCTTTTATTCATTTCTTTGCTTTTTTGGCCTCTTTTATTCCATTTTTTTTTGGCCGCCGGTGGGGAGCTCAGCAGCAGAGCTTGCACAAATCAATCCCCTGCTGCTTCCTAAACAGATTTTGGGGGATTTTGGTTTGAGGAGGGGGAATCCCTGCACCAACCCTGCTATGTTTTTGGGGGGGCTGCAGCCCCTCCGTGGTTGGAACACGCTGGGGGCTTTGTAGGTATTTTCCAGTCCACCAAGAAGCTGGTGCTGAGCGAGCAGGCGGGACGGGGGCGGGCGCTGGAATTCCTCCGGAAAAATGCGGCCAACGGGATCTCCGTGGCCAACCTGCTGGCGGGGCTCTCCTCCATCCTCTGCAGCGTCAACAGGTGGGGAAAATTGGGAAAAACTGGGGGAAAAACGGGGCTAGGGAATGGGGGGGTTACCCTGGCTGTGCTCCCCTTGAGGCCAAGCTGGCGGGCAGGCTCCTCTCCTGCCTCTGCAGCTTCAGTAGGTGGGGAAAAAACGGGATAAAAAGAGAAATGCGGTGATAAAGAGGCACAGAAATGGGGGTCACCTTGGTTTTTCTGGGAGGGGCAAAGGTGGTAGAAAAGTGTGGTTTGCCCTGGTTTGCTGGAAAGATGGAAATAGGGTGAAAATCGGGAAGAAAAGTGGGGGCCAACCTGGTTTTGCTGGAAAAACAGGGGAATGGGGAGTAAAAGGGGGATGCAAAGTGGGGGACACTGGTTTTGCTCTCTCCTCACCTTTGGGCTCAGCAGCATCAATAGATGAGGGGGGAAAATGGAGGAAATGGGCTGAAAAGGGGTGAAAAAGAGGGTTGGGAAGTGGGGGTCACCCCGTTTTTTCTGGAAAATGGGGGAAATGTGATGAAAAAGGAGGAAATAGGGTGAAAAAGGTGTAAATGTGGTGAAAAATAGTTGGGAAGGGGAAGTGGGGGTCACCCTCGATCTGCTCCCTCCATAGCCAACCTCAGGATCAAAGTAAATGGGTGGGGGGGGAAAAGGGGGTAAAAAAAAAAAAGAAAAAGCAGGTTGTAAAGTGGGAATCACCCTGCTTCTGCTGGAAAAAAAGGGAAAATAGGGCAAAGATAGGATGGAAAGTGGAGATCACCCCAGTTTTGCTCTCTCTGCGGCCAACCTGGTGGCTGGGCTTACCTCCACCCTCAACAGATGGGGTAAACAAGGGGGAAATGGGGTGAAAAAGAGGGGAGCAGGGGCTGAGAAGTGGGGTGTCCCCCCCAGGCAATACCAGTACTCCTGCTGGCTGCTGCTCCTGGGCTTCCTGCTGGATCTGGCTGATGGGGCCGTGGCCCGGCAGCTCGACGCCTGCTCGGCACTGGGTGAGTGCATCGCCCCGGGCCAGGGCTGACCCCAGGGGCGTCCCCTGTGCCCGGCGCCCACCTGGCACCTGCCCCTCGCTGCCCCCACAGGTGCCAAGCTGGATGACTTTGCCGATTTCACCACGTTCGGGCTGGGCACGGCGCTGCTGCTGCAGCCCCAGGGCGTGCTGGGGGGGCTGCTGAGCCTGGCCTATGTGCTGGCTGTCTTTGCCCGCCTCTGCTTCTTCTCCAGCGGTGAGTGAGCCCCTGGGGAGGTGGGGGGCTTGGGGTTTTAGCCCCCACATTGTGTTCTGGTTTCTCTGAGTGCCACTGAGGGGACCCTGGCCAGCCCCAGGGGTACAGAGGGCAGCCAGGCTGATCCCCACCCCCAGGGGTACAGAAGGACAAAAGGCAGCCAGGCTGATCCCTGAGGGTACCAAAGGCAGCCAGGCTGATTCCTGAGGGTACCAAAGGCAGCCAGGCTGAACCCTGAGGGTACCAAAGGCAGCCAGGCTGATCCCTGAGGGTACCAAAGGCAGCCAGGCTGAACCCTGAGGGTACCAAAGGTAGCCAGGCTGATCCCTGAGGGTACCAAAGGCAGCCAGGCTGATCCCTGAGGGTACCAAAGGCAGCCAGGCTGATCGCCTGCAGCAGAGGAGATGCTGGAACATGAAGATGAAGGGGTGGACTTTTAGCAGGGGTTAATCCAAGGGAGCCCCTACAACCTCAGGGGCCTCCTGCTGAGAGCTACGGGAGAGGTGCCAAGGGTACATTTAAAGGGAGGTGGAAAGCTAAATAGATAACATTTTACTAACCAATAAGAAAAATTAAGGTATGGACACTAAGAAATGGACATTTAGGACAGTTTATGGAGAAACACTTGGGGGGCTGAGCCCTGGCCTCTGGATAATCACTTGACATCCTGGACTGAGAGTTCTAGATGGAGCGGATGGGATGCTGAGTGGTTGACAGAGAGCCAGGGTGGGGATCTGGGGATGATCTCAGCAAAGGAAAGGGATTACACAGGTAAAAGGAGGGGGTACAATCTGGGGTAAACCGTTTGGGAAAAAATACGGGGGTACAAAACCAAAACTATTACAGAGTATTACAAAGTATAAAAACACACTACAACAACAACAACATGGAACTGCTGACACCCCACAGGGATCCCCTTCACCTACCGAGGGCTGCCCTGCCCCTACGCCTCGGCGCTGCTGGCCAGCACCTTCCTGCTCAGCGGGGGCCACGTGGCCCTGCTGCGCGTGGCCGCGGCCGCCATGACCCTGTTCATGGCCGACTGCGGCTGCTACCCCCACGACAGGGTGCTGGAGTCACAGCTCTGGAAAAAACTGGTTTATGCTGGAGGTAAGGACGGGGATGAGCCTCTCGGGATGGTGGTGCAGGGCAGGGAGAGCAGATGGCCAAGGATTCTCCCGCTCACAGGGGTGGTGGCTGTGCTGCTGGCACCGACGGCGGTGGCTGCGGTTTATTGCCTGGCCTGGGCCACGTCCTACATCGTCTTCCCCTTCGCCCTCTGGAGCTGCAAGGCCTGAGCCCTCCCTAGAGCCTAGTAAAGCCCTCCTCATCCTCATCCTCATCCTTGTCCTCCTCGTCCTTGCTTCGGGTGCTGCTTCCTCCCTTCGCGCTTCCCACCTGAATCCAGGTGGCAGAAGGAGCTGCTAAGGTAAAAAAAGAGCAAGGCTCAGCTGCAGGGAAGGCCCAAAATCCCTGTCCTTTGTGGGGATTGATGGAAACCCCAAAATTCCTGTCCTTTGTGGGACTGAGGGAATGCCCAAAATCCCAATCCTTTGTGGGGATTGATGGAAACCCCAAAATCCCTGTCCTTTGTGGGACTGAGGGAATGCCCAAAATCCCAATCCTTTGTGGGGATCCAGGGAAATCCCAAAATCCCTGACCTTTGTGGGGATTGATGGAAACCCCAAAATCCCAATCCTTTGTGGGACTGAGGGAACCCCCATCCCCCCAACAGCAGAAACCTCCAAATCCTTGGGAAACAGGAAATTTAGAGCTTGCCCTGACAAGAGACCCCCAAGCCCTTCTCTGCACAGGAACCTGAAGTTTAGGGATCTCTCACACTGCCCAGTGGGAATTCATTACAAAGGGAGGTTCACACTCCAAAAATAAGGAGGCCCGTCCCTGGCTGGGAGGAGGAAGATGCTGATCAAACTTCCAGAGGGTTTCCAACACGGGATTCTCTGGGAGGAGTTTGGAATTCACCACTTAACCCAGCACAGGGAAACACCATCCCAAACGTGGTTTATTTTCACCCCCACAGTGTGACACCGCTGAGGCAGGGAAAGGGGGGGAGCAGGACTTGATCCAAAGTCTCTGGAGAGCCGGAGGCTGCCGGACAGCAGCGGCTGGAGCAGAGGGTGTGGGTGGAGGAAGGAAGCGAAGGTCAAACCTGGTGCTGCAGAAACGCTCGGGATCCCCGGGGAGCCTCTGCCGGCAGCAGCAGCTGCGGGATGTGGCTCCTGCTGCGTCCCCCCGGGATAAACCCGGGCTCCAGGAGGGCAGGACCCTGCCCTGAAGCAGGGAACGGCTCCTGCTGCGTCCCCCCGGGATAAACCCGGGCTCCGGGAGGGCAGGACCCTTCCCTGAAGCAGGGAACGGAGGGGTGGGGCCGTGGCTAGAGCCGGTACCGGCGCTGCAGCTGCTCTGGCCTCAGGCCATTCGCACGCGGAGCAAGCAGGAGCCGGGAGACAGAGAACCAGCAGAGATTTTATTGATACAAAAAGAGCGATTTGATAATAAATACCGGGGGATTAGAAAAGGGGGGGTAGGGCAGAGGCCGGGCTGTGTGTCATTCCCCGGATCCCTGCATCTGCTTGCAGAAGGAGTCGAACTGCTGCTGCTCCAGCTCCGTCATCACCCGGTTCAGGGCGTAGATCTGGGGTTGGGAAAGGGCGGATAGCAAAGGGGGCTCGGCCGCGGGTTGGGCCGGGTCCCTCCCCATTCCCGCGCTCCCACCTCCGCCCGCTGCCGCTGCTTCAGCTCCTGCTGTGCCGACCTCTGCTTGGCCTTCTCCAGGCGAGCCGCTGGCTCCCGCGGCTTCGGCCGCTCCTTCCGCGCCCCCGCGCCCGGATCCATGGCTGCGACCCGGGCTGGGGTCACCCGGGGGTCCCGGAGCCACCCACAGGAACCCCCCCAGACAGCCGAGGCTCACATGGGGTGCCCCACTGGCATCCTCACAGGGCACTGCCCCACATCCACCCTGGGGGCCCGGGGTGATCCCCAAAATCATTCTGAGCCTTACAGGAGACCCCCAAACTCATTCTGATCCCCAAATGCATTCTAAGCCTCACAGGAGAGCCTCAAGCTCACCCAGAGCCTCACAGGAGACATTCCCCCCCATCTTGAGCCTCTCGGGTGCCTCACACCCCCCCCACAGTTAGGCCGAGCCCCACAGGGGCCCCCCAAGGCTTCTCCCCGTCACCCCCCATTCCCCTCAGCGGCCCCATCTCCTCACACTTCGCCCCCCAACACCCAGAGCACCCCCAAGCTCACAGACACCCCTATCCCAAACCCCTCTCCACCCTCACAGCCCCCTGCACCTCAATGCCCACAGAGAGCACTGAAGCCCCCCAGGCCCCTTCCAGCCCTCTCCATCTCCCCGGCCCCTCATAAATCACAACCCGCCCGAAGCCCCCCACCCTCAGTGCCCCACAGCCCCCCCCCAAACCCACAGACAGCCCAGTCCCACAGCCCCCAGCGCCCAACAAGTTCCTTCCCAGGCCCACCGGGACGCCTCAGCCCCCTGAGTCCCTCAGCCCTCTCCAAGGCCCCGGTGTCCCCTCGCTGCCGCAGCCGAGCCCCTCAGGCCCCTCGCTCCCCCAGCCCCCCGGTGCCCCCTCAGGCCCCTCGCTCCCCCGGTGCCCCCCGCGTTCCCCGGTACCGGAGGGGTTGTGCCCGGGGCAAGATGGCAGCGCACCCCTTCCGCCTTTCGGCGCTCGATTGTCCGCCCTGGGCGCACGCGCGGAGCGCACGGGCCGGGTCCCACAGCGCCGCCTGGCGGGCGGGGAAGGGGACTGCTCCCAGTGTGCCCCAGTGCCCCGCTGTCCTTTACTGGTGTGTGACACATCCCCCAGTGCCCCGCTGTCCTTTACTGGTGTGTGACACCCCCTAAACACCCCCCAGTGCTCCTTTACTGGTGTGTGACACCCCCTAAACACTCCCCAGTGCTCCTTTACTGGTGTGTGACACTCCCCCAGTGCTCCTTTACTGGTGTGTGACGCCCCCTAAACACCCCCCCAGTGCCCCACTGTCCTTTACTGGTGTGTGACACTCCCTAAACACCCCCCCAGTGCTCCTTTACTGGTGTGTGACACCCCCTACACATCCCCCCCACCCTTACACATCACCCCCTACCCCGCGTTCCTATAAACAGCTCAGCCCTATCCATCACCATACCTCCATATACAGCTCATCCCCTGTACAGCCATACATCTCCCCTATTGCACCACAGTCCTGGCACAGCCCAGGCCCTAAAGATCAGCCCCTTCTGTCACCCTACTGTACATCCCACCCTGATTGACCACTGCCCCACACAGCTCCCTCCATACACCACACCCCTATGGAGCCACCTCCATATACGACAGCCCCACACAGCCCAGCCCCTACACACAACCCCACAGACCATATCCCTATAGAGCCCATCCCACACATCACAGAGCACCACCTCTGTACCACACCCAGGCACACAGCACCCCCTTTGTGCAGCCCACTCCCCACAGATCAGCCCCTCTGTACAGCCCACCCTACACAGCCCAGCTCCCACACACCCCCTGTACATTCCCATACACACAGGGCTGGCACAGCCTGGCCCAGCACAGCACGCATGGCATGGCATGGCACAGCATGGCACAGCAGGGTACAGGGCTGTACATGTGGCACATGTGTCACAGTACATGTCCCACAGCATGGTGACCCCTGACACATGGGCATGACATCCCTGATGGTGACAGACCCCTGCCATGGCACAGCCCACCATGGCACAGTGCCACAATGCCCCCAGCACAGTGTGGCACCCCTGCTATGGCACAGCCCACCATGGCACAGTGCCATAGAGCAGGGCACAATGCCCCAGCAGCATGGCACCCCCAGCACGGTGACACACCCCTGCCATGGCACAGTGCACAATGCCCCCAGCACAGTGTGGCACCCCCATGACGGTGACAGACCCCTGCCATGGCACAGCCCACCATGGCACAGTGCCACAGTGCCCCCAGCACAGCGTGGCACCCCTGGCACAGTGACACACCCCTGCCACGTCACCCTACGGTGCCCCCAGCCCAGCCCCCCCACCCTGGGGCTCTCCACCACCCAGCCCCTTCTCTCCAAATCCTTTATTGCCGTATCCCAGCCCCCCGCACTGGGATTCCCTGGAAGCACAGGACCGAGAGCAGCAGGCGCAATGCCAGATCCTGCCCAGCACCGGGACCAGTTCCTGGGGTGGGGAAACACCCGCCAGGGCCGGGGGACACCCCAAAAACCCCCCTAGATACGGACGGTGTTGATCCGCAGCGGCTGCACGTTCTTCCCGTTGGCGTGGCTCTGGCCAGGACTGAAATAGGAGCACAGCTTCCCGGGAAACCTCTCCCGGAAGGTGTAGAGCCAGGACATGTCATCGGCGTTGTAGAAGATGAGCAGCCCCTTGTCGTAGTCCAGGAAGACGCCCACCTTCTCCAGCTTGCCCTTGACGTTGAGCCGCGTCCAGGGCTCGGTGCAGGCGCTGTACTGGTTCCCGTCGTGCATCACGATGCAGTAGAAGCCACGGCTCGGCTGGATCTGGATGCTGCCCTTGCGGGTCACGGCCTCGTGGGCCAGGCCGATCATCCACTGGGTTTTTTCGGACACCACCACCTCCCAGTAGTGCACGCCAGCCCCGAAGGCCTCGGCGCCCAGCACCGACACCTCGACGTCGAAGCGGCGCGGCGAGTCCTGCAGCGGCTGCGGGTGCAGGTTGCCGTAGGCCACGATGGTGCAGTCGTCCGACAGGATGAGGCGGTGGTGGGCAGTGCCAGGGTCCAGGGTCAGCGCTGCTGGCACTGCCACAGCAGGGACAGGGGGGGAACGAGGGTTAGTGCAGCCCTGGAGCCAGCCCAGGTGCTCTGCGCCACTGGGGTGACGACCGGCATGGGGAGGTCACCAGGGTGGCCTTGGCCCCATCCCTCACTGGGGTGTCCTGGCCTCATGCTCATCCCTGTCCCTCGTTGGTGTGTCCCTGCTCATCACTGATGTCCCAGACCCTCTGGAGCAATGTCCCCATCCCATGCCAGTGACATCCCGCTCCCTCCCAGGTGATGTCCTCTTCCCCATCTCTCACTGGGGTGTTCTGTCCTCATGCTCATCCCTTGTCAGTGATGTCCCCTGTCCCCCCTGGTGGGTCCCTGTTCTTCATCACTGATGTCCCAGACCCTTGGCAGCAATGATGCAAGGGCTGCACTAACCCTCGTCCCCAGCCCCTGTCAGTGACATCCCGTTCCTCCCAGGTGATGTCCTCTTCCCCATCTCTCACTGGGGTGTCCTGTCCTCATGCTCAACCCTTGTCAGTGATGTCCCTCACTGGTGTGTCTCAGCTCTTCATCACTGTCCCCTTCCTCATCCTTCACTGGGGTGTCCTGTCCTCATGCTCATCCCTTGTCACACAGAATCACAGAATGATGAGGTTGGAAGAGACCTCTAAGATCATCGAGTCCAACCTATGCCCTCACACCTCAACCAGACTATAGCACCAACTGCCTGACCAGGCTTTTTTAAACACATCCAGAGATGGTGATTCTGCCACCTCCCTGGGAAGAGCATTCCAGTACTTTAATATTCTTTTGGTGAAAAATTTCCTCCTAATATCCAACCTGTACCTTCCCTGACGTAGCTGGAGACTGTGTCCTCTGGTTCTGTCAGTGCTGCCCGGTGGAAGAGACCAACCCCACCTGTCTGCAACCTCCTTTCAGGAATGGACTGAAAGGATCCTAAAAGAACTACCCAAAGAGCTTTCCAAAGAACCTTAAAAGAACCTCCCCAAAAAACCTAAACCTCCCTTCAGGAAGTTGTAGAGAGCAATAAGGTCACCTCTAAGCCTCCTCTTCTCCAGGCTAAACAGCCCCAGCTCCACAGTGGAATTCCCTGTCCCTCACTGGTGTGTCCCTGCTCCTCATCACTGATGTCCCAGACCCCTGGCAGCAATGTCCCCATCCCCTGTCAGTGACATGTGATGTGTCCCCTTCTCCATCCCTCACTGGCATGTTCCTGTCCCCAGTGACCTTCCCCATCCCTTGCTACTCCCCCATCCCCGCACCCTCACCAGGATGGATGTCCTGGAAGAGGGATTTCCAGATGGTGTACTGCAGTGGGCCCATGTACTTGGAGGTGGGAAAGTCCTCATAGGTCAGATTGGTCTCGTGGATCTTCCCCTTCAGCCTGTGGAGAAGAACATGGTGTGGTGTGATGTCATAGCTTGCCTCAGTTTCCCAGACCTTCCCCAGGTGTGCCAATCACCTCTCCTTTCCCCCTCCCTTGCTCCCTGCTGAGTGCTGTCTGTCAATCCTGGCATTCCAGAAGGGATTGGCAGAGTTCTAAAGATGCCTTTCAGCCCTGGGGGACATTGGGCCAGCCAGGTGTCATTTGTCCCCTGAGACTCCTCCCCTTACCTGGTTGGTGGGATCCCTACCCCTTCCCTGCCCCTCTCCCTGGGGTTAAAGGGAACAGCAACGACTGAATTTGGGAGGTTCTATTGGAGCTGTTGCTGGATTCAGAGGGCCAAGAATAAAGCTCTGGATCAAAACCCTCCAGCAGAACCGACTCCTTTCCTTCACCATCGCCTCAAAGCTTCTCCACCAGAGGTAAACCTGAGCTCCTGCATGCCTGGACTTGTCCCAAGCACCCAGCTGAAATATCCAGCTTAGCCAAAGGTGTCTCTGAGGTGAAACCACCACAGCTGCCGCCTTTGGTCAAGCAGCAAGGGCCAGACAAGCCCAGGCACGTTCCATCCGGCTCTATTGGCATTTAATTCCAATATACTGGCAGAGTGATTGGCAGAGTTCAAAAGATGCCTTTCAGCCCTGGGGGACATTGGGCCAGCCAGGTGTCATTTGTCCCCTGAGACTCCCCCACCCTTACCTGGCTAGTGGGATCCCTGCCCCTTCCCTCCCCCTCTCCCCGGGGTTAAAGGGAACAGCAACCACAGGCTCAGGGAGTGCTGTTGGAGCTGTTGCTGGATTCAGACGCCTGTGGGCCAGGAATAAAGCTTAGAACCTGACTCATTTTCCTTCACCTCGCCTTAATGCTTCTCCACCAGAGGTAAACCTGAGCTCCTGCATGCCTGGACTTGTCCCAAGCGCCCAGCTGCAGCATCCAGCTTAGCCAAAGGTGTCTCTGAGGTGAAACACCACACATCCAGCTTAGCCAAAGGTGTCTCTGAGGTGAAACACCACACATCCAGCCAGCCAAAGGTGTCTGTGGGGTGAAACACCACACACCCAGCTTAGCCAAAGGTGTCTCTGAGGTGAAACACCACACACCCAGCTTAGCCAAAGGTGTCTCTGAGGTGAAACACCACACATCCAGCTTAGCCAAAGGTGTCTCTGAGGTGAAACACCACATATCCAGCCAGGCAAAAGTGTCTCTGGGGTGAAACCACCACAGCTGCCACCTTTGGTCAAGCAGCAAGGGCCAGAGGAGCCCAGGCACGTTCCATCTGGTTATATTGGTAATAATTCCAATCAGAACACACGGTGCCAAGGCGGGGGTGACAGCGGGGACCCCGCCATCCTCTCACCGCCACCCACCTCTCCGAGAGGGACGCCACGCCGGCCAGGAAGACGTGTTTATCGGCCTCGGCCAGGCGCTCCTGCAGGATCTGGGCGCCCTCCTGGACCTTGCGCAGCTGCTGGCTGTAGCGCTGGATCTTGTGCTCGATGTCGCTGAGCGTGCGCGCCGTGTCGGCCTCCAGCTCCTCCAGCATGGCCTTCTGCCGCTCCCGCAGCAGCCGGTGCAGCCGCTCAAACGCCTCCCCGATGGTCCCCCGCAGGCTCTTGGCTGAGGACTTGGGGTGCAAGGTGGGGTTAGGGGCGCCCAAAGCTCAGCTGGTCAATGCAAGAGTTCCTTAATCCCCAAAGAAATGCCTACAAGGGTATCGGATGGGGGAGTTGCGGGGGCTGCAAGGGTGGGTTTGGTAGTGTGCTCTTAAAAAATGGACTGAAAGGATGCTAGAAGAACTACCCAAAAAGCTTTCCAAAGAAGCCTAGGAGAAGCTCCTCAAAAAAACCTAAAAGAAGCCTAGGAGAATCTCCTCATAAAACCCTAAAAGAACCCTAGGAGAACCTCCCCAAAAAACCTAAAAGAAGCCTAGGAGAACCTCCCCTAAAAAACCTTACAAAGGACCCTAAAAGAACCCCCTAAGAACCCTAAAGTAACCCTAAAAGAACCTTATCAAGAACCTAAAAGAACCTCTCAAAGATCCTAAAAAAGCATCTTGAGGAATCTCCCCAAGAAACCTAAAAGAACCTTAGGAGGAACTCCTCATAAAAACATAAAAGAAGCCTAGGAGAACCTCCTCATAAAAACCTAAAAGAAGCCTAGGAGAACCTCCCCAAAAAAAAACAAAAGAACCCTAAAAATACCTCCCAAAGAACTCCCTAAGAACCCTAAAGTAACCCTAAAAGAACCTTCTGAAGAACCTAAAAGAACCTCCCAAAGATCCTAAAAAATCATCTTAAGGAATCTCCCCAAAAAACCTAAAAGAAGCCTAGGAGAACCTCCCCAAAAAAAAACTTACAAAAAACCCTAGAAGAACCCCCTAAGAACCCTAAAGTAACCCTAAAAGAACCTTCTCAAGAACCTAAAAGAACCTCCCAAAGATCCTAAAAAAACACCTTAAGGAATCTCTCCAAGAAACCTAAAGAACCCTACAAGAACCTTCCAAAAACCTTAAAACAATCTCCAAAAGAACCCTGAAAAAAACTCACAAAAAACTTTATAGAGCTCTTAAAGAATTCTTAAAGAATCTTTAAAGAGATCTTTTAAGAACCCTAAAAAATCCCCTAAAACCCTCTAAAATCCCTCAAATTACACCTTAAACCCCCCTAAAAAACCTCCAAGAAACCAAAACTAAAAAAAAACCACCCTAAAACCTAAAAAACCCCACATAATTTGCTGGTGGGGACGGGGAGAAAATTGAACCCCTGAGTGAAGAGATAATTAATTAAATTAATTAAAAAGATAAATCAAAGCAGCCCTGCAGGAAATGACAGAGGGATGAGCAGCCCCATTGGGGTACCACAGAAGGAAAAAATGGGGCAAATCCATGAAATTGTCCAGTTTGGAGTGTTTGGAAGCTCCAAAAGCAGGCTGGTGAGGGTCAGGGTTGGGGTGTCATTGGGGTGGCAATGGGGTTGACCCCAATTCTGCTCTGGGGGGGCTGTGAAGGGCTGGGGAAAAGGGGGGGTCCCCAGGGGTGACAGTGGTGTCCTCACACGTACCTTGGTCTCAGCCAGCTGCTTCTTGAGGAGCTGCAGGGCTTCCGTGTGGCCACGCTCGCTCTCCTGCAGCCCCTGGAGCTGCTCCTTCAGCTCCCGCTGGGGACAGGGAGGGAAAACCCATAAACAGGTGATTTGGGGGAAAAGAGGGATCCCACAGGGAGCTTTCACACCCAAAGCAACCACGGGGCTGTGGGATGGGCAGGACATGGGTGGCACATGTGGAATGAGGGTCCTGCCTGGGGGGGGGGGTAACAGGTCCTGGATTGGAAGGTCCTACCTGGGGGACAGCTCAGCCATGGGGTGACTTGAGGGTTCCCAAGGACTCCCAGTGGTGATGGAGAAGGGGGATCCCAGGGGGACAACGGCAGAAGTGTGGATGATGGATGGATGGATGGATGGATGGATGGATGGATGGATGGATGGATGGATGGATGGATGGATGGATGGATGGAGCTGGCCCCAACACAGACAAAAGAGCTGTGGGAACAGACTGGAGGAAGGCATGGAGCTGACCCCAGTGGGGACAGGAGGGGTGAATGACAGGCAGACAGAAGGGAGGCATGGCAGTGACTCCAGTGGGGAAAAGAAGGAATACAGGGAAATATAGGGGTCAGGGACACGTGGGCAGGAGGAAGTCACAGGAATGACTCCCATGGAGACAGGAGGGGTGCACAGACAGACAGACTGATGGGGAAAGGCACAGGACTGACCCTGACAAGAAAAGAAGAGGTGCAGGGACACAGGGAGAGACAGGAAAGCAGCACAGGGATGACCCCCACAGGGACAGGAGGGCTGCAGGGACAGACAGACCAGAGGAAGTCATGGGACTGACCCCTCTGTACCTCCATGGGGACAGGAGGGGTGCAGGGACAGACAGAATGACAGGACGCAGGCACAGTGCTGACCTGAGAAGGAAAAGCAGTACAGGGACAGATGGACTGGAAGAAGCCACAGGAAGAAGCCTCTGCTTCCATAATGAGTGTCTGGCAGGAGCAGGGACAGGAGCAGGGACAGCTGCAGTGGCCTCACAGAGTGACACCAGCCTGGAGGGGACCCCAGGGACCATCTGGGGTCTCCGGGCAGGCAGTGGGAGCAGCAGTCCTGGTGCTGGGGCTGTCCCTGTCACCCTCAGTGCACTCACAGTGCTCTGACCCTAAAGGTGAGAGATGGGGTGCAGGGACAGACAGACATACAGAGGGCAGGCACGGGGCTGACCCTGAGAGGGAAAAGAAAGGGTGCAGGGACAGAAGAAGGGGTGCAGGGACAGACACATGGGAGGAAGCCACAAGACCGATGCCCATGGGCTCAGGATGGGCACAGGGACAAAAGAGAAGGGCACTACCATGGAAGTGAGAGGGACCAGCCAGACACAGCAGCCCTGAGGAGCCACCTGGGGCAGGGAACCCCACAGGGACCTGTGACCATGTTCACAGGGGTCTTAGGATGAGCGAAGAGACGAGGATCTGACTCCATGTTTCAGAAGGCTTGATTTATTATTTTATGATATATATTATATTAAAACTATGCTAAAAGAATAGAAGAAAGGATTTCATCAGAAGGCCAGCTAAGGATAGAAAAAGGAATGATAACAAAGGTTTGTGGCTTGGATGCTCTGTCTGAGCCAGCTGGGCTGTGATTGGCCATTAATTAGAAACAACCAACATGGGCCAAGCACAGACCCACCTGTTGCATTCCACAGCAGCAGATAACCATGGTTTACATTTTGTCCCTGAGGCCTCTCACCTTCTCAAGAGGACAAATCCTAAGGAAAGGACTTTTCATAAAAGATGTCTGCGACCGGGACCCACCTGCAGCTCCTCGAAGGCATCATCCACGTTGGTGACCTGGTGCTGCTCGTGCACGGCCGGCTCATCGCAGAAGAAGCAAACCACGGCCCGGTCGGTGAGGCAGAAGAGCTTCACCTTCTCGTGGTCCTTGCAGGGGAAGGGGCTGCGCTGGGCGCCCAGGATGGCGTCCAGGGGGAAGGCGCTGTAGCGCTCCACGATGTTGGCCAGCTTGAGGCTGGGGGCCAGCGTGGGCTCGGGGAAGGTGCGGCGGCACTCGGGGCAGTCGCGGGTGCCCTGCGGCTCCTGGCGCACCCAGTGCTCCGTGATGCAGCGGCGGCAGAAGTAGTGCTCGCAGCCCAGCCCCACCGGGTCCTGGTAGATGCTCAGGCAGATGGAGCACAGCAGCTCGTCCTTGAGGCTGCAGGCCATGGCTGGGGCTGGGGAGAGCAGCACGGGGTCAGGGGGGGCTGGGGAGAGGGGCACACAGAGTCAGGGGGTGGTGGGGAGAGGGGAATGGGGTCAGGGGAAAGGGGCACGGGGTTAGGGGGAGCTGGGGAGAGGGGAACGGGTCAGACGGGCTGGGAGAGGGGCATGGGGTCGGGGGGGCCAGGGAGGCTGGGGAGAGGGGAACTCGGGGTCAGGGGAGAGGGGTATGGGGTCAGGGGGGCTGGGGAGAGGGGTATGGGGTCAGGGGGGGCCAGGGAGGCTGGGGAAAGGGGAACACGGGGTCAGGGGAGAGGGGAACACGGGGTCAGGGGGCGTTGGGAGAGGGGCACACGGGGTCAGGGGAGAGGGGCACCGGATCAGGGGGACTGGGGAGAGGGGTATGGGGTTAGTGGGGCTGGGAGAGGGGCACACGGAGTCAGGGGAGAGGGGCACGGGGTCAGGGGGCCTGGGGAGACTGGCACAGGGTTAGGGGGGCTGGGAGAGGGTGAATGGGGGATTGTGGGGAGGGGGACCATGGGGAGACAAGATGAATGGGGGGCTTTGGGTGGAGGAGACAGGATGAATGAGGGAGCCTCAGAGGGGAGAGGGTAAAAGGGGGACTTGGGGTAGAAGCAGTTGTGGGGGAGAGGGTGAGTGAAGGCCTTGGACTGATGGGGAGCGGGTGAATGAGAGGGTTTGAGGTGGGAAGGTAAAAGGGATGGGGGAAGGTTGAAGGTGGAGAGGGTGAGTGGAGGCCTTGGGATGAAGGTGAGAGGGTGAATGGGAGCTCGGGAGGGAAGGTTGGGAGGGTGAGCAGAGGGCTCAGGGGAAAGTTGTAGGGGGAGAAGCTGAATGAGGGTTTGGGGTGGGGGGAAGTTAAGGGTGAGAGGGTGAGTGGGGGAACTTGGGGTGGGAAGGAATGGGGGAGTAGGGGTGGGGATGATAATAAGGGGGATGGGGGTCAGGTGGGAATGGGGGGGTGCAGGGTTTGCATCCCCCCATTAGGGAGCAAGGTGGGGTTTGGGATGCAATGGGGGCTGGAGGGGCTGTAGTGGGGGAAATGGGAGTGTCAGAAGGCAATAAGGGGCTGGAGGATTTACAAACAGGGGGAACAGAGGGGGTCAGGATGCAAATGGGGGTGCTCAGAGGGTCGCACTGTGGGGAATGGGAGAATCAAGCCACAACAGGGGGATGAGGGGGTTACAGCGGGGGACCAAGCTGCAATAGGGTTGCAGTGCAGGGAGGGGGAACTGGGGGTCAGGATACAATGGGAAGGGGGCTGGAGGAGTTGCATTAGGAGGATCAGGATGCAATGGGGATAATGGGAGCATCAGGATGTAGTGGGGTGGATTTGGGATAGAGGTGATCAGAGCAACGCTGGGAGGGGACACAATAAGGTTGCAATAGGAGTGAGGCTGGGGGTGAATGAGATACAGAGCATGCCAGCCGGTCTGACAGGGGCACCGGGGGTACCGGGGATATTGGGGGGTGGGGCTGAGCCTGCAGAGTGGTGGGGGGCAGGGATGGGGCTGAATGAGGGGCACAGGGGCGGGTGGGGCTGAGGCTGGGTTGGGGTCTGGGGCTGAGGCTGCCTCTGGGCAGTCAGGATTGAGGCTGTATTGGAGTTGCTCGGGTTCAGGCCGGATTCGGGGGCCGTGGCGGGGCTGGCCGTGGCGGGCTCGGGGCTGAGGGTGGATTTGGGGGGCTCGGGGCTGGGGCTGCACCGGAGCCCCGCGTTCGAGCCGCCCCCCGCTCGCGGCCGAGCCCGGGTTCGAGACCGGTCCCCGCCAACCCCGTCCGATGCCACCCCGCGCCTCCTTCAGCCGCCGGCGCTGGTGCCCTCACCCAGCCGGTGCCCGGTGCTGTTCTGGTGCCGTGCCCCGGTGCCGGTGCCGCTGGGATCGCGGTGCCGCTGGGATCGCTGTCCCGCCGCCGCCTCAAGAGCGGCCCCGCCGCGACGGGCCGGGGGTGGGCGAGCAAGAGGGGGCGCGGCCGCGCGGCACTTCCTGCCCGCCCCCCCCCGCGCCCACAGTGGGCCCGCCCCCACCCCATTGTCCCCCGCGCGGCGCGGCCTCGCCGGCGCGTACCATTGCCGCCCGCGGGGGGGCGCTTAAAGGGGCCACGGCCTCGGCAGCCGTGTGCTGTCCGTCTGTCCGGACAGTCGGGCACTGACCCTTCCCCACCCTGACCCCTTTTCTATCCCTGTCTGTCCCTCCGTCCATCCCGTTCTCCTCCACCCAGCTATCTCCCTGTCCAGCCCTTTATCCATCCATTTGTCCATCTGTCGTTCTGTCCCTCTGTCCTCTGATCTTTCCATCCATCCTTCCACCTACCTCTCGGTCCCCTGTCCAACCTTCTTCCCTTCCAGACCTTAATCTCTCTGTCCATCCATTCGTCTGTCCTGTCTTTCTCTTCACCCATCTGTCCATGCACCCATCTCTCTGTCCATCCCTCTGTCCAATCATCCATGCCTCCCATTGTGTCTCCCTTTATCCACTCCTCCCTCCCTCTGGCCCTCCATCAATCCCTCCAGATCTCCTTGTTACCTTGTCCACCCATCTCCCCATGCAGTCCTTAAAACATCCATCCATCCATCCATCCATCCATCCATCCATCCATCCATCCATCCATCCATCCATCCATCCATCGCTCTCCCATCCACCCATTTCTCTTGTCCAGCCCTTAATCCCTCTGTCTCTCCATTTGTTTATCCATCCTGTCTATCCTTTTGTGCCCCTGTACTCCCACCCCTCTATCCCTCTCTTCCTCCCAGTTTCCTGCACCCACCAGTGACCAGAGCCAGGTGACCCCACAGCTGACACTGACAAACCTATTGCTGAGAGAACACCGCTTTCCCCCCAAACCTATTGCTGAGAGAACACTGCTTTCACCCCAAACCTATTGCTGAGAGAACACTGCTTTCACCCCAAATGTACCAATTTAGCCAAAAATCACAGAGAGGAGTTTTGGGTGGCAGACATCTACTGTGTTATCGCCATGCTTGGCCATGGTGGGACCAGTTGGGACCAGTGGCAGCACTGCCTGTCCCATAACAAGGTTTCTATCCCCTGGGTTCCCTGGGGTGGTGGTAAGGGGGGCTGGAGGATGGAGGGGGCAGTGGGGAAGGGGACACAGTTCCTGAGGGAAACTTGAGCTGCATATTTGGGAAGAGGCGTGCCTGTCTGGCCAACAGCCAACAGGAACAAACTGCTTGGTTTTCACCGCTGGATCACCCCCCTCCCACTGCTGGCACCCCCCTTCCCTCCCCCCAAACCCAGGTACACCCCATCTCCTGGTTATCCCCATCCCTTTCCAGGGAATCCGCTCTGCCCCTCTTCCTGCTAGGCCCCAAAAGCTTGGAAACAGCTAAAAAAATATAACAAACCCACACGGTCTTGTTTTTTTTCCTGCTTGTTTTCCTGCTTTAGGAATTCAGGTCATGTCTCCCCTCTGGGACCCTCTGGGGACTGAGGAACAGCTGGAATGATATCAAATAACCATGGAAAGAAGGAAAAATCCTTTTTTTCACCCCAGATTCAGATTCAGGGCTAGGGGATCCCATCCCATGTAGTTAATGGGTTATTTAATTGTATCCTGAGCATTTGGCTGAAATTTCCAGGAATTTGGGGCAATGGAGAGCATCATCCCAGCAGAGCACGTGGCACTCAGCCAGCACTGCCAACACTCATCCTGGCGGATCATTGGGCAATGAAGGGAAACCACAGGGTGGTTTGGGCAAACAGAGAAATTAATCCCAGTTAATTAGTAAATTGGCTTTGTTACCTCCTGGTAAACCCTGTGTGAGCCGGGGGGGGACTCCACCGTGCCTCGATTCCCAATCTTTTTATGGGATACACGGCCCTTCCCTGCTGCGGTTCCAGCAGGCTGCAGGATCCCACAATGTGGCAAGAGCCTGGGTGATCCAGCCAAGCCGGCGGGCAGGGAAAACCTGTCTCCTCCCCACGTGTGCTGCGTGTGCCGGGAATGCTGGTGGGATGGGAGGGAGGCCCCGAGGAGCCGCAGTGCTGGAATGTTCCCCCTCGCCGCCGGCGGGATGGGCACGCCGGGACGTGCCTGCTCGGCTCTTGGCGTGTGTGTGATTCCATCCTGGCACGGAAACGCATCCTTGCTGGAATGCCGGGAGCATCCCGCCTGCTCCCGGAGTGCACCACCCCACTGGGTTTCATCCCAACCTTGTTTATGGACCCCCCTTCCTAAGGAGGATCCTGCACTCCTCCATAGAGGAAGCAGGAAGCTACCCCACACTGCCAGTTCTCATCTCCGCAGTGCTTTGCAAACAGTAACTAATTAATCCTAATTAACTCGTTACCTAATTAGAGCCCAAGGGCTCTCCCCTTTGCAGGGAGATGGGAAATTCTGGCACCTCAGGGGATTTTTTTTCCAGCCCAAAACCTCCATGTTTGCTTCACACCAGCGTCAGACCGTGCCCTTTGTACTCTCCATTGCTGCCAATCCAGGGAGAAAAACCTACTTTTTGGGGTTGCTAATGCCAAAAAGCCTGGAATGAGCATTTTTCCTCATCTGGATAGCTGGCACTGGGAATACTGGCATTCCCAATGCCTCCTGTGCCCACCCATCCCAGGGGAGCCCACTCTGGTGTGTGCTTTCAACCATGTTTTTATGTAAAACATGGGATTTTTGAGGAAGGAGACAAGTAGGTGGGTGGGATGAAGGTGTTTCCCAAAGAATTCCCTTTTCATATGTGTGCCATGATCTGGGACACAGGCTTTGGGAGCACTGGAAAAGTTGTAGGGGATCCCAGTGTCACCACTCAGGAATCACATTTCTCACCGGAAAATCCCAGTTTGAAACCCATAAAAATCTCCTTTTCTCTGCTGAGTCAGCTGGAGCTCCTGGATGGATCTGGTGCTGGTGGAATAGGAAGGACACACTGCTCTGTGTAGGTCTAACGGCCCCGTGGCTTTGCAGAAACCCTGTGGTGGTGATTCCAGCATGATTTCCTTCCACTGCTGCCTTCCGTTCCTTTTAATCACGGTTGGATCTATCCTGGGAGCAAAACCAGCCTTGGAATCATATTTTTTTCGGCAGGCAAGCACTAATTTCCTTCATTTTCCAGCCTGGGATGGAGCTGGGCATGGGTTTTGTTGTTCTTTTTTTTTTTTTTTTTTTTTCCCTGCATACCAACCACCTTCCCAGGAAAGGGGCCCCTTTCCCACACCCAAGATTAATCCACCCAAAGTAGGGTCAGAAAAAAAGCCTGGAGTGTCACTTATCCCAGCCAGTCCCAACAAGGAAAATCCCAGGAGATGTTCACCAATCCTTGGTGGATCCCACAAGCTCAGCAGTGACCCATGCTGTCTCCTCCCAGTGCAGATTTGGGATTGGATAACTCCACTCCCCCTGCAAAAAAAAATCAGAAAATGCCTAAATTGGTGCCGAGGTTTAAAACCACCAGTTTCTTAATCACAGGGGGAAAAAAATCCCACAGCAGAAGTGAAAGTCCTGATGGAAATTAACCCAGCAAGGGTGAACTCAGACATCAGGGGAGCTCTAGGGGGGATCCAGGCTCTCCCAGTGTTCCATTTTTGGGTGACACCAATGCTGGGTGGCAACTTCTGGGTGTCAATATCCGAAAACCAGATAAAAAGGGAGTTTTGGAGCTGGTGGCTCAGGTTCTTGGTTGAGTCATGGATAATTAATGGATCTGGGGACCTTCCAGGATGGGGAAGTGCTGGGTGATGGGGGATCCCAGCTGGTGGGTGACAGAGCAGGGGGAATGTGGGGAGGGCAAGGGACAGAGGTCCCACAGGGGATGGTGCCTCTGTCCCAGCTCCATTGCTGTGGCCAGAACCTGTTCCAGGGGTTTTGACACCCCAGGCAGCTGCAAAGCAATGTCCACTCTGTGGGGGAGACCTCTTGGGATCCCATCCCATCCCAATCTTTTCCCATTTCCCACCTCTCTCGAAGGCAACACTTCCTTTCAGGACATCCCTCTCCTCTCCATCCTCCTCTGTGACAGAACATTTTGGGAAAGCATGAAAAAGAGCCTTAATTTTGTGTTTGGTTTGTTTGTTTGTTTGTTTGTTTGTTTGTTTTAAGTAATTTTAAAAGTGAAAACTCAGAAGCTCCAGAATGAGTCCCCTGGACTAGGAGAAGAGGAATGGACGGGATTTTCTCTTCCTTCCCCTGTGTGCTGTGTCTGTGGATTTGGGGAGCTGTAAGAGACCCACAGAGGAGCTGGGGGGACCCTGAAATTGGGGGAGACCCTGAGAGGGGCTGGAGACCCCCTGGGAAATGAGGAGGATCCTTAGGGTGATGAGGAGGTACAGGGAGGACTGGGGGTGTCCCTGAGGGGCTGTGGAGCCTCAGAGAGGGGCTGAGAGGGGGAAACTGAGGGGAATTTGGGGGTCTAGAGGAACTGGGGGGGGTGAGGTATTAGGGGAACTAGGAAGGGCTGGGATCTGCAGGGGGCTGAGGAGATTTGGGGGGCTAAGGGATTTCAGGGGGATTGAGGAGAACTGAGGGGGGCTGAGGAAAACCAAGGGGGCTGAAGAGAATCAGGAGTTCTGAGGAGCTTTGTGTGGGAAATGGAGGGGTGACAGCTTGTGGGGGCCTGAGAGGAATTGGGAGCATGAGGAGCTTTTGGAGGGGCTGAGGGGAATGGGGTGGAAGAGTTTTAGGGGAGAGGAGGAGATTTTGGGAGGGTCTGAGCAGATTTTGAGGAGTCTGAGGAGATTTGTGGGGCCTGAGGAGATGTTGGGGTGGTCTGAGGAGATTTGGGGAGGTGGGGACATTGAGGAGTCCTGGAGGTGCTGAGGGAACTTGGGGGGGGTGAGGAGATTTGGGAGGCCTGAGGATTTTGGGGTAGTCTGAGGAGATTTGGGGAGGTGAGGACATTGAGGAGTCCTGGAGGTGCTGAGGGAATTGGGGGTGTGAGGAGATTTGGGAGGGCTGGAGGAGGCTGAGGAGAATGGAAGGAACTGAAGGGATCTGGAGGATCTGAGGAACTTTGGGGGGATCTGAGTGGAACTGAGGGTCTGAGGAGATCTGGGGGATCTCTGAGATTTGGGGGTCTGATTGAAACTGAGGGTCTAGGGGGATCTGGGCATTTGAGGATCTTTGGGTGGCATAAGAGGAACTGGGGGGCTGAGGAGATTTGGAGGCTTCGAGGAGATTTTGGGGGATTCCGAGGATATTTGGGGATGTGAGGACACTGATTAGTCCTGGAGGCAGTGAGGGAACCATGCGGTTGAGATTTGAGGGATCTGAGACTTGGCAGGGTCAGAGGAGAACTGAGGAGATATAGGGCATTGAGGAACTTTGGGTGGGCTGAGGGAAAATGGGTGTCTGTGGAGATTTTGAGGGTAGTGAGGTGAACTGAGTGGGCTGAGGAGATTTGTGGGTTGCAGAATTTGGGCAGGTTGGTGATGCTGAGGGTGTGGGGCAGGCTGAGAACGGAGGGGATCTGGAGGGTGAGGAGACTTGAGGGAACCAGAGGGCTGAGGAGATTTGGGGGCCTGAGGGAACCAGGGAGCCCTGACAGGGCTCGGGGGGCTGAGGAGGTTCGGGGAGCCCTGCCGGGGCCGAGGGGAATGACCGGGTGAGGAGGTTTTGGAGGCTGAGGGAACCGGGGAGCCCCGACAGGACTGAGGAGGTCTGGGGGAGCTGTGGACACTGAGGCGTCCTCCCGGGCCTGAGGGAATCGGGGGCTGCGGAGCTATGGGGAGCCCTGCCGGGGCTGCGGGGAGCTGAGGGGGCCTGGGGAACCAAGAGGGCTTGCGGGGCTGCGGACACCGGGGACCCCTCCGGGGGCTGAGGGAGCCGGGGCTGCGGAGCTCCGCGGAGCTCTCCCGGGGCTGCGGCGCTTTCGGGGGGCTGCGGGCCCCGGGGAGCCCTTCGGGCCGGGGTGCCCCAGCCCAGCTCAGCCCAGCCCGTCCCTGGGCGGGCGGTGGCGGCGGCGGGGCCGGGCGGGCCGGAGGCGGGGGCGGCGGCGGGGGGGCGGCGCGGGGCTCCATCTTCCTCCGTGCGGCGGAGCCGGCGGGACGGCGGGGCACCATGGCTGTCGGTATAGGAAGTGTCTTTTTTTTTTTACCTTCCCCCCCCTCGCTTTATTTTTTTTTTTTATATCCCTCATCCCTCCCTTTCCACCCCCCGTTCCCTCTCCAAAACACCTCAAAACCCCCCGAAACCCCCCTCACCCCGGGGGCGAGCGGGAAAAGGGGGACCTTCACACACTCCCCCCTTCCCCCCCCGCCCCCGCGCTGCTTTTTATTCATTTTTCATCTAAATCAATATTTTAAAAAAATTTCCCTCCTTTTTTCCCCCCTCACCCCCCCCCTTCCCCCTCCCCTCAGCCCTGCAGAACATGGCGTCCCCGTCCTAGCGTTTTAAAAATAAGCCGGGGCTGCCATTTTTGTTTGCCTTTTGTCTGCGAATTTTAATAAAAACGTCTGAGAATGTGGGAGAGGCGGCGGATGGAGGGGGGGTGGGGGGAGCACCCAGCCGGCCCACCCCCCCTTCCCCAAACCCCCCCTTCCACCCCCATCCCCCGGCCTTTTTGTCTGGCAAACCCCCCCCCCCCCCTCCGCAAATCCCCTCCCAGGTTGAGGATTTCAACTTCACTTAACCAAACTTCGCCTTTTTCCACCTCTTTTTTTTTCATTATTATCATCATTATTCCGCCAACCCCCCTCCAAGCAGGAAGAAGAAGGAAAAGAGAGAGAAAAAAAGGGGGGAAAAGCGGGGGGAGCATCGAGGAAAATACCCATTTACCAGGATTTTTCCTTTTTCTTTCCCTCTGGATGGTCTAATGGAAAAGTTAATTGCAGCCGAACGTACCTATTTTTGTGGATGTTGCATGTTTTGGGGGGGGGAGATTTGCTTTTTTAATGCATTCTTGGCTTTTTTTTCTGACTTTTTTTGCTTACAGGAGGTGGCAGAAGCAGCGCAGGGGCTGAATATTATCATTACCATCATCATAATCACCATTATTATAATTTTCACCATTTTAATTCCTTTTCTTCTTCCTCTTCTCCTCCTTTTCTTCGCTGTTTTCTGCATTAACTGGTTTTGTCTAGAAAAGTGGTCTCGCTGGCTGGAAGGTCTAATGGAGGGGGGAGATATTTTTTTCATGGCGTTTTTGGCAGGAATGCGGCAGCTTTAGCGAGGGACCCAAATTTCTGTGGCTGTGTCCCAGAGGTCTGTCTGTCCCTCTCCAACATATATTTAGCCATATACTATTTATACATCCATAATCTCCCGGCCACGTCGGGGGGCCTGGGGGGGGGAGCTTAGAGCTGGCGTGGCCACAGTGATGGATTTGAACCCAGGAATGATGAATTCGATGATTTTGATTTCTTTTTCTCCCTTCAAGGCTGGAGGATGCTCCTTGTTGGGTTATTTTTCCCCCCCAAGCCTGCGGTCCTTCGGATAGCAGCCGGGTTTTTTAACCTGGGGAGGATGGAGCAGGTGAAAGCGGCTTCGAGCCTGAGGCCTTTGAGATTATAAAGTGATATTTTAGCAGAGAGGTAAAAAAGTTTTTTTAAGTCCCTCACGGCGTGCGATTTGCCAAGAGGCGGAGGGTCCAGGGCAAGGGGATGGATTTCACCCCCAGTTTTCCAGCCAGCTCCCCATCCCTCAGCTTTCCCAACACCTCGGGGGTGAGCAGGGCTATAAAAAAAACCCACTATTTTTTATTTTTTTTTTGTTGTTTTTGTTTTGTTTTTATTTTCCTTTTTTTTTTTTTTTTTTTTTTTTGTTGTTTTCTCTCTATTTTCAGGCAAAACCCCACGTTCCCACGGGTCGGGTAGGTCGGAGCCGCTTCGCTTTTGTTCCTCCGCTGTGGGATCTCGCGCGCCGGGGGCTGGCGGGGGGTTCGGGGTGTGTGAAGTTGTCCTCCTCCTTGTCCCCCCGTAGAAAAACGCCCCACGTGCAGCACCCGGTCTCAGCTAGAGCTGGAGATGGACGCGGATAAGGGGAAGCAACGCCAGTACTCGCAGAGGTGGGCATGATGGCTGGATGGAGGGGGATCACAGGGAGGAAAAAAAAAAAAACAAACCAACAAAAAAAGCCCTGCTTTTGTACATTTACAGCTTAAAATAGCATCTAATGCAACGGTGTGCATGCATGTGATGATGTGTGTGCTTATGAAAATAATATATATATATGTGCACACCAGGATCCAGGTATTATATGTCTATATATATTTCTGTATAAGCGGGGGCATGGTGTTTTTTGGGGGTATTTTGGGGGTGTGAGGGACTCCTTGCCTACCCCCTCTGCAGGGAGGGGACCCCGCTCCCAGCATATGTGTGGACCCCTTGATACAATATTTCCCTTTTAAGTAATGTGCCTTTATATGCGTAAAATAATAACGTTCCCCCTCAACCCCCCCACCTTCTGCTTTTTCCCTTCAAAATGTGGATTTTTGGTCATTGGGCGCGATGTCAGGACAAGTGCATGTTGGATTCGGTGCTCTCACTCCCTCCTCAGGGCGATCCCCTGCCTGTGCCTCGGTTTCCCTGCGTGCTGTCACCCAGGAGTGACCCCCCCGTGCTGCTGGGGGTGGGCATTTGCCCCAGGCTGATTTGCGGTGCTGCCTTTGCCTTGCAGGGTGCCTGGCTGGTCTCTTTTGGGGCAGGTGGATGTATTTGAGGTCTGGGGGAGCAGGGCCCCCTCAGGCTGGGGAGTGGTGTGTTTTGTGGGGTATGTGTGCCCCGTGTCTGGTGTGTCACCTCATGGGCTCTGGGTCTCCCTGCGGGCTGTCCCCGTGTCCCCTCTGCTGGGTCACTGGACCCAAACTGTGGATTTGGGGTCACACTGCCTTGGCCCCCATCCTTTGGGAGTGCTGCCACCCTGGTCCCCCCTCCTCCACCCCCGAGTTGGGCACTGTGTGGGGGTCTCCAGCGTGGCTTTGCCTCCCCTCCCGCTTGCCACTGGTGCTTGGTTCCTCACCCTGCCCCGTGCACCCCTTTTCCTGCGCGGGGACCCTCGGTCCAGGCTGGGGGCTCATTTTGGGTTGGTTTTGCTGGAAATGCAGAAGGAGAAGCCCCAGCCCAGGGCCCTTCGGGGGGCGGAAGCCGGGGGTTTAATTGGTTCCATCTTGGGTGAATTCTTGTGGTGTGCAGGCCACCCCCTCCCCGAGCCACAGGGGGCTCGCCCGGCGTTCCTGCTTCGCAGCCATGCCTGCCTTCTGCCCCCTTCGCCCTGGGCTGAATCCTTCCTGCATGAGGACACTCTGGGCAGGAGGGATGTGTGTTCCCTGAGGATGGTGTTAGATGCTGCTTCCTACCCTGGTGGCTTTGGGACGCAGGTTTTGTGGATGGGCACTTGCTTTCCCTCCAAAACTCCTCCTGCTCCAGCTGAACCCCAGGGAAACTTGTTCTTAAGAGGAGACAGCAACCACGGCCTTGTGTTTTGGGGGGGAAACTGAGGCATGGTGGAAGGCAGAGCTGGGTTCCCTGGTTCAAGGAGCATCCCTGGAGTGGGCTGTGTTGGGAAGGACGTGCTGGGGTTTGGTGGGGCGCGCTCAGGGTACATCCATGCCCCGGCTCGGTTCTCCCCCGTGCGCCGTCTCTGGCTGCCGCCGGCTTTCCTGCACTCGCCGCTTGCCATGGGGGGTGGGACCTCTGCCCTGATGCTCTTGCTGGGATACTTGGGGACACCAAACTCGCTGTCTTGCTCGCTCGAGGACACGTTTAGCTACCAAGTGCTGCTCTGGTCACCCCGAATCCCTCTCCCCTCTCCTCCCAGACCCCCCACTTTCAGGCTGTACCAGGTTGGTGGTCGCTCACCGGTCCCTGGGAGCTGCCCCTTTTCTCTCGGCGGTGGCGTGAAAAGAAATCTCTTGTTTCTTTTTATTTCAGCGAAGGCGAGACAGAGAGGGCTGCCAAGGTAGAGGCGTTCCCTAGAGAACTGTAGCTTGACTTAGCGGCAGTTGGGTAGGAAGTTGGAAGGCTCTAGTGAGCTCGTGCCCACCCGTGCCATCATCTACCTCCCATCAATCTGGAGCCTCAGCGACACGTCTCCCCAGGCAGCTGCGCCCACCTGGCTCCAGAGGCCACCCTGTGAGTACCAACCACCGCCGACCCCGACGGCCCCGGCACCGCCGCCCCCTCGCTGCCACCGCCCCCGCTCTCCCCTCGCCACCCCCAGCCCTGGCTTGCCGGCTTCTCCCGCTCTTCCCTCCCTGTGGGTGCGGAGGCCTGGAGGATTTTGGTCTCTTTTTAGGGTGCTGCTGCTTCCCCCCTTGGCCCGGCTGAGCGGTGATGCCGGGTGCTGTGCTGTTCTGGGGAATTTGGGTTTCAGCCCATGGTTTTGGGGCTCCGTGCATCTTCCTGCTTTGCTTTTCCCACATCCCTCTCCTCTGGCTGGGCTGCTTGGGTCTCCACCATGCTTTGGGCACCCACCTTGTCCCTGGGGATAACCTTCGACAACCCCTCAGCAGCCAAATCTGGTGCCTGTGGAGGATGTCAGGGGCTCTTCCCACCATGGTTTGGACCACAGGACCCCACGCCACTGGAGATGTTACCCAAGAGATACCCCCTGCCCAGCCAAAAAAACTGGGGGGGCACAGAGAGCCCTACCACCCTCCCGTGCCCTGCAGAGCTGGGGGGAGACGTGCCGCAGCATTCCCTACCCTTCATAATTTCCATTTTAATGGATTTGCTTTTTTTTCCACCTTTGCTGCATGTCAGCTTCCATTTTTCATAGTTAGCTGAGAATAGAGAAAAAGGGAGTTTTTATATATATGTATATATATATATACTTTTTTTTCCATCTGCCTTCTTCCCCCTCCCACTCCGTTTCCCAGCCCCAGAGAACGGGACGCCGCTCCCGACGAAACACTGCACAATTTGTAACATTAAATCGGGACAGGAACAGGGATTTTTATAATTATTTTGGCAACGCCGACCATTTCTTCCCTCTTGTTCATCCAGCTCCGAGTGTGGTGGTTTTGCAAATAATTTCTCATTTCTTTAGTAAGCCCTCCTCAGGTGGGGGTGGGGAAACACGTGATATTTGTGCTTTTCTCCCCAAAATACCCTTTGTGCCTCTCCAGCTTTGCAGGAAGGATCCTGGGACCGATGTAGGGTTGGTGCTGTGTCCTGGTGATGGTTTGGGGGCCACACTGGTGGCTTTGATCCGTCTGGGTGCTGCTGCCGGCTCCGCTGGAGCCCGGCGTGCTGTCGGGACAGGGAGGAGGATGGACAGATGGACGGATGGGAAGGACAGAGGTCACGGGGCACCTGCTGAGATGGGGGGATCAGCTCCAAAAAACCCTTTTCTAATCATAGCTCCAGTTTCCTGTTTTCCCACGGCTGCTCTGGGGTGGGGGATTGCTGCCGGGGTGCTTGGTCATGCCTGGGGGGCTCTGAGCCCTCCTGCCTGAGCTCCTGCTCCCTGCCTGTCTCTGTACAAGGCATTCCCTGCTGCCAGCTCTGCTTTTGTCCCTGGTTCTCGGTGTCCAGCCCCTCATGCTGGCACTGGCATCCCTCATCCCATGCCCATCATCCCAAGAGATCTTATATATGTGTGTATATATACACACACACACACACACACATAGCCAGTGGGTAAATGCACGCTGTGGGCGGCCTGTGGGTACAAATATAATTACACAAAGGAGCTGGCAGCGGCTGCGTCCGTGCTTGGGAAGGTGCATTTAACATCCCCAGCGAGTTCCTGTTCTGTGGCTCCCCCTGTGCCGCTGGGATCTGGACCTGCTGTCACTTCCAAACCCTAAAATTCGGTGCTTGAGCAGCGGGAGGTGACCTGGAGTGGTTCAAGACTGGGAAGGGGAATTCCCAAAGCTGATGCCTGGGTGGTGTCCTGGGCAGTCTGTGGTGTTGAGGTCTGCCATGGGAAATTGCTGCCATTCCTTGATACCCTGGAGCACACCCCGTCCTGTGCCAGGCTGCTCTGTAGTGCAAGGGGCAGGTGGTTCCTTCCTCCCTGCCTTGGTTTCCTCCCAAAATGGGCACGGTCCATCCCACAGCTTCTTCAGGCTGGGGTAGCTGCTGGGATGTTACATTCTGGTGGGACCAGGATTCCCTTTCTCTGGGTGGTGCCCACCAGCCTATGGGGAGCTCAGAGCGTGTTTGAAACCTGGGGCAGCAGGTGTGAGGAGGAAGAGGAGGAAGGCTCATCATCCCCAAATCCTGCTACCCCCAAAGCTTCTGGGGATGCAGGGTGCTGGAGGCATCGCTCTAGTTTCTCCTGGATTCCTTGCCATGGCCTGGTTTATTTTGGAGCCTGAGCTCCTGTGGGATCCCCTCCCATGCATCCCATCAGGATCCTACAGATGCTTACCCTCATGCCCCATAATGGGATTTGCTGGGGTGCTGATGCCTGGTGATGCTATGGGCTGCTCTGCTGGGATCATCCTCTTGCTGCCTCCTTCCAGCTGTTTCCCATTACCCAAAGATGGATTTAGAATGAATTTTCCCAACACCTTCAAGCGTCTCCATAAATCTCCCAGCCCTGCTGGTTCCTGGTGTTCCTGTTGAGTTGCTCCTGGGTGTCACAGGCACTTCACTTGGCCTTGGAGGTGTATTTTAGGGGGATTCAGCTGGGATTGCTGTTGGGTTCAATGTGCTACTGTGCTCACCCTCTTCCATGGCAGTGTCCCATCCACCTCTAATCCCTTCCTGGATGGGAGAAATACTTCCAGAGCTTGGGAGACTTGGGGGTTTTCCCCAAATTTCAACTTCCTCCTTTTCCAAATAGTGTCCTAGTGCACTCCCCAGTGTTTTGTGGTCTTTGAGCAGGCAGGTGCTTGGTGTCCCCCTGATCCTACAGGAATTTTCATTGGGGGAGATGCTCGGGGGGGGGTTCCCCAGTCCTGCCCCCCTTGCCAGCTCCCTGCCTTTGCTCATAGTTTGGGTCTTGCTTCTTGGGGGGGGGTGATGGTTTGTTTTGGGGGGTCCAAGGTGGAAGGGCAGGGGGACGTGTGGCAGCCAGCCGTGTCCCATAACCGCCCCCCTCTCTCCCCAGGATGGCGGAGCCTCGCTTCAACAACCCCTACTTCTGGCCTCCCCCCCCCACCATGCCCAGCCAGGTAGGACCCCTGCCCTGGGATTCTGGGGGGAGGGAGGATGAGTGGGTGTGGAGGGGGAGGCTGGGAGTCCCAGGGGTCCCAGTTCCTCTGCCCTCACCCACCTGTCTGCCTTCTGCCCCCTCAGCTGGACAACCTGGTCCTGATCAACAAAATCAAGGAGCAGTTGATGGCGGAGAAGATCCGCCCCCCTCACCTGCCTCCCACCTCGGTGGCCTCGCAGCAGCCCCTCCTGGTGCCCCCCTCTCCTGCTGAGAGCAGCCAGTCCATCATGTCCCTGCCAAAGCTGCAGCAGGTGCCAGGGCTGCACCCCCAGGCCGTGCCCCAGCCTGACGTGGCCCTGCACGCCCGGCCGGCCACCAGCACCGTCACAGGTACTGTCACACTGGTCCCGCCGCTCTGGGGGGCAGAGGGGGATGTGGGTCCCCTCAAAACTAATGCTCTATCCCTTTGCCCACCAGGGCTGGGGCTGGCGTCCCGTGCACCGGCCGTCAGCACCTCGGAATCCAGCCCGGGAACAGGGACCACCACCCCCTCGACCCCCACCTCCACCAGTCAGAGCCGCCTCATCGCCTCCTCGCCCACCCTAATCTCAGGAATCACCAGCCCCCCCCTCCTCGACTCCATCAAGACAATCCAGGGCCACGGCTTGCTGGGAGCGCCCAAGGCCGAGCGGGGCCGCAAGAAGATCAAGGCGGAAAACCCTTCGGGGCCGCCGGTGCTGGTGGTGCCCTACCCCATCCTGGCCTCAGGGGAGACGGCCAAAGAGGGGAAGACGTACAGGTAGGCACCCCCCTGCCCGCTGTGGGGGCCGGGGGCCATGGCGGGGAGCCCCCCCACCCCAGCCCGGTCCCTGCGGGGTTCTCCCCCACACCCTCCAGGTGTAAGGTCTGCCCCTTGACGTTCTTCACCAAGTCGGAGATGCAGATCCACTCCAAGTCGCACACAGAGGCCAAGCCCCACAAGTGCCCCCACTGCTCCAAGTCCTTCGCCAACGCCTCCTACCTGGCCCAGCACCTGCGCATCCACCTGGGCGTCAAACCCTACCACTGCTCCTACTGTGAGAAGTCCTTCCGCCAGCTCTCCCACCTCCAGCAGCACACCCGGTGAGGGCCCCGCCCAGGGGCTGGGGACACTTGTTCCTGCTGGCCAGGGAGGGGCACCCCACACCCACCAGTCTCTCCTGACATCCTTTATATGGCCCTGCCCTGCTTGTTGGTCCTGCTGCCATCATCTCCTTCGTCATCATCCCCCATCATCTCCAGCACCTTCATGGTTTCCACCACACTCATCGCTCCCACTGTGCTCATTGATTCCCCCCCATGCTGGCTGTCCCCATTGCCTTTATCATCCCCACCACACTCATCATTTTCAGCACTTCCATGGGCTCCTCCATGCTCATCATCTCCACTACCTTCATCATCATCATCATCCCCACCATGCTAGTCTGACACCACAGTCTTCATTATCCCCACTGTGCTCAACATCTCCACCACCTTCCAAATCTCTGGTACCTCCATTGTCTCCACTGCCTTCTTTCTGACCACGTTCACCATTGCCACCATGCTCATCAGCTTCATTACCTTTATTGCCCCCACCATGCTCAGCCATCTCCACTGTGCTTTTCCCCACCACTTTCTTCATCCCCACCACCACCACCCCATGCACCCACCTTCATCTGACCCCACCATGTCATCTGTCCATGCATGCCAGTCCATCTCCTCCACACTCACCAGTTTCCAGCACTTCCATCCTCTCCCAGTCCCCATCTCTCAGCCCTGTCTCCCTCCCTTCTCCCCTGTCACCTCCTGGGGCACAGATGTCACTGTGCCCACTGTAACCCTGTGACCGTGTTCACAGGGTCTGAGGGTGAGGGAAGAGATGAGGATCTGACTCCATGTTTCAGAAGGCTTGGTTTATTATTTTATGATATATATTATATTAAAACTATGCCAAAAGAATAGAAGAAAGGATTTCATCAGAAGGCTGGCTAAGGATAGAAAAAGAAGGAATCATAACAAAGGCTTGTGGCTTGAACTCTCTGTCCGAGCCAGCTGGGCTGTGATTGGCCATTAATTAGAAACAACCACATGAGCCCAATCCCAGATGCACCTGTTGCATTCCACAGCAGCAGATAACCATTGGTTACATTTTGTTCCTGAGGCCTCTCAGCTTCTCAGGAGGACAAATCCTAAGGAAAGGATTTTCCATAAAAGATGTCTGTGACATAACCCCCCCACCCCATGTCTCCCCCTCTTCTCCCCTGTCACCTCCTGGGGCACAGATGTCGCTGTGCCCACTGTAACCCCCCATTCCAGTGTGGGATGGGGTTGGCATTGGCACTGGTGGTGGGAGGGGAGGTGACAATGACAATGTGTGTGTCCCCAGAATCCACACCGGCGACAGACCCTACAAGTGCCCGCACCCCGGCTGCGAGAAGGCCTTCACCCAGCTCTCCAACCTCCAGGTCGGTGTGGGGGGCCCCGGGGCAGGGGGCACGGGGTCACCGTGGTCCCCCCCTGACTCCCTGTGTCCCCTCAGTCCCACCAGCGCCAGCACAACAAGGACAAGCCCTACAAGTGCCCCAACTGCTACCGGGCGTACACGGACTCGGCCTCGCTGCAGATCCACCTGTCTGCACACGCCATCAAGCATGCCAAGGCCTATTGCTGCAGCATGTGCGGCCGTGCCTACACCTCGGTGAGCACGGGGGATGCCCCCAAAGGTGCCCAGAGCCCCCAGCCCCCCGCTCACCCCCCTGTGCCCCCCACAGGAGACCTATCTGATGAAGCACATGTCCAAACACACGGTGGTGGAGCACCTGGTCAGCCAGCACTCGCCGCAGCGGACGGAGTCACCCGGCATCCCCGTACGGATCTCCCTCATCTAAACGGGGAGGGGACAGCACCCCCCCAGCATGAGGAGGAGGAAGAGGAGAGGGAGGAAGAGGAGGAGAAGAAGGAGGAGGAGGAGGACGAGACCCCCAGCGCCGCGGGCCACGCCCGGGCCGTGCTCCTGCCCGGCTCCCGCAGGTTTGGTGACATCCAAAGACGGTTTCAGAGCACTTTGAATCTCTGCGGTTTGGTTTCTTTGGGGGCGGGGCAGTGGGGTTGGGGGTGTTCCCCCCTGCCAGGCCCCACCCCCCATTTTTTGGATACAAATATATATATATATATATATATTTATTGGCCAAGAACTTGGTGCTGCTAAAGACCAGAAATTCACCCCAAAAACGAACCGTGGATGGAGCAAAAAGCAGCTGGGGGGGTGGGGGAAAGTCCCACCACCCCCCCCACCCCCCCCACAGACTCTGGGCCCAAGCGCCTCCATTTGGGGTTGATTTTTAACCATTTTGGGGGTTTTTTGTGTTCTTTTGGGGTCCCTTTCGAGGGCGAAGCCGCGGGCAGAGCTGCGTCCCCCCGGTGCCGGCCCCCCCATTCCGCAGCCCCAGTTTTGGGGGGTCTGGGGGTCCCCCTGCTTTGCCTTGTGCCTGCCTGTACATACCCCCTGTATAGAGCCGGGGGGCACTCCCCCCAAACTCATCTATATTCTGTACTTTTTGGTTCATTTTGGATATTAACTGTGTTATTTTTTATACACTTTTTAAGCCTTAACTCAGCGTTTCTTTGGGGTTTTTTGTTGGTTTTTTTTTTTCCAGGGTGTTTTATTTACCTTTTATTAATTTTTAACCCCTCTGTTATTTTTTACCCCCCCCTATTATTTTTCCCCTTATTTTTTACCCCCCCATTATTTCTCCCCTCAATGTTGTACGATATCAATATTGTAACCTTTTTTGTCAGCATGTTAATACTGTGTAAATACGCCTCTTATACACTTAGCCCCCCCTTTTTTCTCCCCTTCCCCCAAATTTTGGGGCTTTTTTATTTTCCTCGCTGCCCAGCCAGGCCAGGCCTCCCTAGAGCTAGTTGGTACCTTATTAAAAAAGGGAAAAAAAAAAAAAAAAAAAGAAAAAAGAGGAAAAAATGGACAAAAAGTTGCCCCTGTCCCTGTTGTTGCCACCCCCTGTCCTGCATTGTGGTTCCTGGAGAAGCTGGGTGGGCCACGGCCTCACAGCGTGGAAAAGGAATGAAACCCCCCCCAGCCCAGCCCCTTTCCAAAAAAAGAGAATAAAAGAGAACAAAAAAAAAGACAAAAAGACCAGAACGGGAATTAATGAAACTGGGGGGTTGTGTTTGGGGGGAGGGGACTCCTCTGTGGGGACATCTGGGGACACAGGGGGGGCCTGGTCCCTGTGGGGCTGCAGGAGGGGAGGGTGAAGCTGTGGCTCGTCCTCAGCAGGGACATTGTCCCCAGAGTTTCCCCAGGGCCAGGGGTGGCACAGAGCTCCTGGTCCTGGTGGGGCTGTGGGTGACCCAGTGCTGGGGACACCAGCTCTGGGGACAGGTCACTCTGGCCACCACTGCTGGGGACACTTCACCATGGCCACGGCTCTGGTGAGACCTCGCTGTGGCCACCTGGGGACCCTCCAGGACCCTGTCACCACCTCCAGGGACACCTCATGGTGGCCACAGCTCTGGGGTCAGCACAGAGCCCCAGGGCCATGTCACAGTGGTACCATCTCCATGGTCACCAGCTCCAAGGATCTGTCACCACCGTGGCCACGGCTCTGGGGACACCTCACCACTGTGCTTATCAGCTTTTGGGACACTCTTATCAACATCAGTGCTTGGGGACACTGCACCATGGCCGTGTCACAGCCACCAGCTCTGGGGACACCTCAGTACAGGGGCTACAGCCAGGGCCCCCTCTCCAGGCCCCTCAGCTCCCGGGATGTGTCACAGTGCCAGGACATCTCCAGGGACATGCCACCACCTCCCCGACCTGGGGACCCTGTGTCCCCCTAAGCACTGGGACCTGGGGGTCACCTGGAGGTGTGGAGGGTGCCACTGTCACCACAGTGATGTCCCCACCTTCCAGCTGGGGGGCAGGAGGGATGCCCAGGTCACACAGGTGACACAGAATGAGCCCTGTCCCCACTGCCCACAGAAGTCCCACCAGCCTTGGTGGCACTTGGAGACAGCCCTGAGTTCCTCCCTTAGTTTCAGGGGGAAGAAATTTGGAGGTGGGAAGTGAAGAAAACTGGGAAAGTCCCAGGTTTGGTTTTTTTTTTTTTCAGTGTTTATTAAAAATAAAAACAAGAAACAGGAAAAGGGGGGGTGGGACCATGTGTTTTTTTCCATTTTTTTTTCCTTTTCTTTTCTTAAAAAGATCGTGCTGGCTGAGGGGGGAGTGGGGGGGTCCTTACCTGCCTGGGGGGGGGGGGACCCCCACCACTGTCCTCTGCTTGGGTGCCCCCAAACCCAGCCCAGCGTGTGGGGGGTGTGTGTGAATGGGGGGGTGACGCCTCCTCCGCGCCCCCCACCTCTCCCTGACCCCCTTTGGGGGGAGTCCAAACCTCCCTGGGGGCCCCAATCCCAGCTGGGGGAGGGAGCACACGTTAAGGCAACCGTCCTGCTTGGCTCTGCTGACCTGGGGGGACACGGGGGGGACACGTGGGGACCCCCCTCCCTGCTGGAGAAGGGGGGGGTGACCCCCCAAAGCTGGGGGGGTGTGGGGGGCTCTAGAGCTACGGGCTATTTACACCCCCCGGGGGGGCAGGGGGGCCGGGGTGTGCTCACAAGTGTCTCCCCCCCCCCTCACCCCCTCCCCGGGGCCATGGGGGGGGTCAGGGGTCCCGTGGGGGGAGTGGGGTCCCGTGCCCCCCCCTCAGGAGTCCTTGAGCATGTTGATGCGGGCGTAGATCTTGAGGGCAGGGCCCAGCTTGATGTTCATGGTGCTCATGAGATGATCCTCCTTGAGCAGCAGCAGCGCCTGCCCGTCGATCTCCTGTGTCCTGAACTCCTCTGCGATCTCCTGGCAGCCTGTGGGGAGGGGCAGCATCAGCAAAGCCTCTCACAGACCCCAAAAATACACTCAGGGGCTTCTCTGTGCTTGAATCCCCTGAAAAATCTTATTTAGGGAGTTACGTGTAAATGGCTTCCTCCAATTATCCTTGAGGTTTATTTGTAAGTCCCCATGCTCCCCCCAAAATATTAATGGGTTTGTGACTAGAATCCATCCTCCCAAAAAATATTGATGGGGTTATCTGTGAGTAAGTCATCCCCCAAAAATATATTTATGGGATTATCTGTGTGTAAATCCTACTCAAAAATATATCTATGGGGTTCTCTGTGAATAAATCTCTCCCCAAAACCACAATGTTGGGGTTATCCTTGAGTAGATCACCACAGTGCTGGGTATCTGTGGGTATCTCCCCATCCATGCCAGGACATTCCTCACCCGGCAGCGAGCGGATGAACTCGTAAACGTCCTCCACGTTCCACTTGCTGGGCTCGCTGGGCAGGAAGCGGTGGCCGAGGCCGGGCAGGTCGCGGTCGGGCAGCTCCATGTCCCGCAGCTCCAGCTCCCGCTCCCCCTGCCGGCGCCGCGATGTGGAGGAGCTGGCGGAGATGGGCGACAGCGGCTCCTCGTAGCTGGAGTTGTCCGAGCAGCGGCTGGAATCCTCCTGGCTGTGGTTGAGCTGCAAGGACGCCGTCACCGACCCCGCTGGGACAGACCCCGGGGGCTGCGGGGGCAGTGCTGGCCTCAGCACCTGCCCCGTGTCACCAAAACTCAGGGACAACCCCAGCCTCAGCACCCACCCCGTGCCCCCAAAGTCAGGGACAAACCCCAGCCTCAGCGCCCACCCCATGATCCCAAAACTCAGGGACAAACCCCAGCCTCAGCACCCGCCCCGTGCCCCCAAATTCAGGGACAAACCCCAGCCTCAGCACCCACCCCGTGTCACCAAAATTCAGGGACAAACCCCAGCCTCAGCACCTGCCCCATGTTCCCAAAATTCAGGGACAAACCCCAGGCTCAGCACCCACCCCGTGCCCCCAAATTCAGGGACAAACCCCAGCCTCAGCATCCACCCCATGTTCCCAAAATTCAGAGACACACCCCAGGCTTGGCACCCACCCCATGTCCCCCCATTTGAGACCAAACCCTGGCCTCAGTGCCCACCCCGTGTCCCCATCACTGGGGGTAAATCCTGTGCTCAGTGCCCACCCTGTGCCCCCAAAGTCAGGGACAAACCCAAGGCTTGGAGCCTGCCCCACATTCCCAAATCTGGGAACAAATCCCAGCCCCGAGGCCAAACCCAGCTGGGGACCAACCCTGTCCTCAGTGCCCGCCCCGTGTCCCCTCACCTGTTTCTTGCTGTCCTTGCTCAGGGGGGGCAGGGTCCCTTTGCAGCTGCGGCGCCGCCCGTGGGGGGGCCCTCCCGGTTTCTGGAGTTTGCTGCGATCCGGGTGGAACAGCCCCACCCTCTTGGTGCAGCCCACGTTGTACCTGCACAGAGCCACGGGTCATGGAGGGGTCCCCACCCCACCGGGGGAACTTTGGGGATACCTCTACCCCACCAAAGAAGAGGGGAAGGGTGGGTTTTGGGGTTACCCCAACCCCAAGCAGGCAGATTTTGGGGTTACCCCTCCCATGCTGAAAGGATTTTCAAGTTACCTTTACCCTGGCAGGTGATTTCTGGGGCTACCTCTACTCTTGCCAAGTGGGTTTTGGGGTACCTCTACCCCACTGAAGAGGGTCCAAGTGGGTTTTGGTGTTACATCTGCTCTGTCAGGTGGGTTTTGGGGTTGCCTCTACCCTGCTTGAATGGATTTTGGGGCTACCTCCATCCAGCTGTAGAGGGGCCTGTGTGGATTTTGGGGTCACCTCTACCCTACCGTGGAGGGGTTGGGTGGGTTTTGGGGCTACATCTACCCTGCCATGGAGGGACAGCATGGACTTTTGGGCTACCTCTACCCTGCCATGGAGGGATGGGTGGGTTTTGGGGTTACCTCTATCCTATCAAGGAGGGGTTGGGTGGGTTTTGGGGTTACCTCTACACAGCAAGGAGGGGCTGGGTGGATTTTAGGGGTTACCTCTACCTTGCCATGGAGGGACAGCATGGGTTTTGGGGTTATTTCTACCACACCAAGGAGGGGTTGGGTGGATTTTGGGGTTACCTCTTGGCACAGGCCATGGAGCAGAAGCGCTTGGAGCGCTTGAACTTGTAGGCGAAGTCAACGCGGCCACAGAGCTCACACTTCAACTTGGGGGGGTTCCCCTCCTCTTTGGATTCTGGGGGGCGTGGAGGGACACCCAGAGAGAGAAACCAGCCAGCTCAGCCAGGGGGGCACTCGGGGGGGTCCCGGGGGGCTCGGGGGGATCCCAGGGCCCGGGCGCTACCTTGCAGGTACGGCTCCTCCATGTCCGAGTCGGTGGTGGTGGTGTTGTCCTGTGCTGGGAGCTTGTCTGGCAGCAGCTCCTGTGCATACTGCTTGTGCAGGGCCCCCACCAGCAGCGAGGAGCGGCCCACCTGTGCAACACACCCGGCTGCACCTGTGCCCCAGCGACCCCTGGGTGTGCCCACGGGGCTGCCAGGGCCCATCCCAACCCCGCACACCCACGGGGATGTTACCAGCTCTGCACCTCCCTGGGGGCAGATGGTGACAAGGGTGGGGATTTGGGGTCCAGCTATTCTTGGAGTGACCCAATCCTGACCCCTCGAATCCAGGAGCAAGGATAAGGAGAGGAGGATACGTTACCAGGAATGATTCTATCCCTTCCTGGCTGCTGAAGTGCTCAGTAACACAGGCAAGGGTTTGGGGGTTCATCATTGTCAAAGTGACCCAATCCCAACCCCCCCAAATCCCAACCCCTCAGCTCCAGGAAGGACATCAGGTATGTTACTGGAACGGTTCTGTCTCTTCCCAGATGATGGAAATGCTCAGTAAGATGGGTGAGGATGTGGGGGCTCATGATTGTCTGGGCATCCCATTCCCAGCCCCCCAAATGCAGGAGCCCTTTCCCCAATTTCCCACATCCAGGAACAAGGACAGGTGGAGGGGGATACATTACTGGGAATGGCTCAGCCCATTCCCTGCACAATAAGGAACTCACAGATGTGAAGACTTGGGGATTCACAGTGGTGTGGTTGCCCCATTCCCAAGCCCCCAAACCCAGAAGCAAGGACAGGGAGACGGGAAAGCATCACCAGGAATGGTTCTGCCCCTTCCTGGACAATGAATTACAGAATAACTAACGTGTGTAACATCTGGGGGTTCACAATTGTCTGGGTGCCTCATTCCCAACCCCCCAAATCCAGAAGCCCCCCTGTCACACACACAGATCCAGGGATAAGGATATGGATGGGTGGATACGTTACCAGAACGGCTCAGCCCCTTCCTGAATGATGAAAAACCCAATAACGTGGGGGAAGATTTGGGGGTTCACAAAGGCCTGGATGCCCATTCCCAACATCCCTCTGTCCCAGAAAGAGGGGGCGGGGAGGGGGAGATATCACACCAAGAACATTTTTGCCCCTTTCTCAGTCATGAAGCCCTCAACACATGGGTGGAGGATTTGGGGGAGTGGGGGGTGATGATTGTTTGGATGCGCCATTCCCAAAACCCCCAAATTCAGGGATAAGGATGCAGAGAGAGATAAACATTACTGGGAATGGTCCTAAATTCAGGAATAAGGATGCAGAGAGAGATATACATTACTGGGAATGATTCTGCCCCTTCCTGGATGACGTCCTCGATGAAACGGGTGAGGATTTGGGGCTTCACGATGGTGGGTGCTCCATTCCCAACCGCCCAAATTCAGCAACAAGGGCAGGGACATTGGGATCCGTTACCGGGAAGGGCTCAGCCCCTTCCCGAATGACAAAACACCCGGTAACGGGATAAACCCACAGGGAGCACCGGGAGCAGCTCAGCCCCTTCCCGGATGACGAAGCAGGGGATGGATTTGGGGGTTCACGCCTGACCGTGCCCCCCATTCCCCCCGAGCCCAGCCCCGGCAGAGCGGGATACGTTACCGGGAAGGGCTCGGCGCCCTCCTGGATGACGAAGCCCTCGATGACGTGCGTGAGGATCTGGGGTTTCACGATGGCCTGGGGCGGTTTGTTCTCACCATTGTGGGGGGCGGCGCCGGCGACGGTGGCGGCAGCGCTGCCGGAGCCCGAGGTCATCCCGGGAATGCGGGGCTGCGCATGGAGGCGCTCGGGGGGCTCTGGGGACAGCGGGGCACACGCGGTGAGGGGCGGGCGCTGACGCCGCGCTGACGCGGGGCCGCGATTTCCATACAGCTGGAACGGGGAGCAGCTGCTGCCGCTCCCAGCGCCGCCCAGCCGGCCCCGGGGGGTGCCAAAGGGGGGAAAGGGCCCCCAAAATACCCGGAGAAGTCGGGACACAGCCGCAGAGCGCAGGGGGAGCGGGACAGCCCCGGCGCGGCGCTGTGAGGCACCGGCAAGGCCGCGTCTGCCCCGGCGGGGCTCCGTGTACGGCGGAAAGCCCCGATCTGCCCCAGAAAGGCCCCAACAGGGCTCGATCCAACCCGGAAAGCGCCGATCTGCCCCAGCACGGCCCAGTGAGGCCCCGGAGAGGCCCGAACCACCCCCTCAGGCCGCGGCACATCCCGGTACCGCCGCGGCAGGGCCCGATCTGCGCCCGTGAGATCCCAGCGAGCCCCAGCGCACTCGGCAAAGCCCCAGCACAGCCCCGCGGGGCCCACGGGCCCCGGCCCCGCTCCTCTCCAGGCCGCCTCGGGCCGCACAGGCCCCGGCACCCCCATCACCTTTGTCCGGCGGCGGCGGCGGCTCCCGCTGCCCCCGCCCCTCCCTCGCCCGGGCCGCGGGGCCGGACCGGGGCCGGGGGCGGATGCGGAAGTGAGGTCAGAGCCGCCGCCGCCGCCGCCCCGGGCCGGGCCTGGCCGCCGCGGTCGGCGCTCACTCACCGGGCGCTCAGGGGGTCGGGGGGGCCATGGCGGGGGGCCCGGGCCGGGGCTGCGGCGGGAGCGGCGCCGGGAGCGGGGCCAGGGCCGAGCGGGGACAAAGGCGGCGGCGGGGGCGGGGCCTGCCGCGGACACGCCCCCGCGCGCCCATTGGCGGGTGCTGCCGCCGCGCGCGCCCAGAGCCTCGGACACGCCCTCCTGAACAAGGCCCCGCCTCCCGCGCCCCCGCCATCGGGGGCGGAGCCTCGCTCCACAAGGGGCGTGACTGCACGGGCGTGGCCACGCCCCCACCCCGTTGCACCACCACACAGCCGGGGGGGAGCCTCCAGATGTGGCCACGCCTCCCCTGCCGCGCGCCACAACCGCGCCTACAGAAAGGGGCGTGGTCACGGCCCCGCCCCTCGGGTGCCCTCCGTGCGTGAGCGAGGCGTGCGCGCCCCCCCTTGCGGCAGCGGCGGGCGCCGCACCCGGCCCGCAGCCCCGGCCTGAGCGAGTGCCCCGGAGCGCTGCCCGAGCTCCCCGGAGCGCTGCCCGAGCTCCCCGGAGCGCTGCCCGAGCTCCCGCAGCGCTGCCCGAGCTCCCCGCAGCGCTGCCCGAGCTCCCCGGAGCGCTGCCCGGCCTCACCGGCCCCTGCTGTATCAGGGCTTGGGGTGCAGCACCCCGCGAGTGGGTGCCTGTGGGAGCGGGGCGGGCGCTTACCGTGCGTGAGGGGCCGCTCGCCCTCGGGGGTGTCGGGGCCCGGGGGGGCGGCGGGCGGCGACAGGGCGGGGGGCTGCGGCGGGGCGGCAGGCGGGCTCTCGGCGCTCCTCGGCACGGGCAGCGGGTCCCGGCGGGCGCCCTCGGGGACCCCGAGGGACGGCTGTGGTGGCAGGGACACGTGTGGGGCAGGGTCAGGTGTGCACACACATGGGCAGGGGTAAAGTGTGCACACGCACGTGCAGGGCGCGGGGCAGGTGCGTGTGCGGGTGGCACAGGGACGTGCACCTGCACGACTGGAGCGTGCACATCCGTGCATGGGTCACACACAAGCATGTGCCTGGAGCGGGCATGCACATGCACACACGTGTGTCACAGATGGGCACACGTGTCCAGACACACCTGATCTGGCACGCACATGTGTGCAAGGAGCCTGTACACACCCCACAAACACACACGTGCACGGGGCTGGCATGAGTGTCACACACATGCACAGGCCAGACACACATGGGTCAAGCACAGGTGCACACACATGGGCCAGGCAAGCACTTCTGCACTCATGTGCATGGAGCTGAGTGTGCACACACATGCGGGGAGCAGACACATGCACATATGCACACATGCATGTGCATGCATCTGGCAAAGCTGTGCACACACACACACACTTGTGTGGGTCCAGGACACACATGCACGGTCAGACATATGAGCTCAAACACATGCACACACACACGGATCAGCCACATGCTCTCCATGTCACAGGACCAGGCACACACAGCCATGAAAGTGCCATGGATGGGGCAGTCCCATGCACAGGTGTGTATGGAGCAGGTACACACATGCAGCGTGGCCTCAGTGTGCACACCTGTACACCTGCACACTGATGTGACAGCTGGGCCCCCATGCACAGTTCAGGACCACACACGCACACACCCGTGTGCAGGGACTGTGCACTTGCACACCCACGCGCGTGTGCACACAACTGACTCCCCAGCATCCCCCACTCCCACTCCAGTGCCCCCATTCCTCTTTCCCTCCTCCCACCGAGGGGCTTGGGGGCCCCTCACTGTGAGGGTTTGGGGGGAGGCTTTGGGGGAGCTGTGGGGGCCCCTCCTGCTGAAGGTTTGTGGGGAGGTGTGGGGGCCCCTCACCGTGGGGCCGGTGGGCTGCAGCTGCAGGATGACAGCCGAGGCGTGCTGGAACTTGCGGGGGGCAGCGTGGCAGCCGGGGTGCCCGTTGGGGGGGCCACCCTCGCCCCCTGCTCCCTGTGGGACCCCTGCTTTGGGCTGGGGGCCCGGGCCGGGGCTGGCAGGGGGCAGGGGCTGGAGCTGGGGGGTGCTGGGGGGGCCCGAGGGGGGCTGCCCACGGGGGCCCAGCTGCTGCTGCTGCTGCTGGATGACGAACTGCTGCTGCTGCTGCTGCGGCTGCGGCTGCATCGGCTTCGGCGGCTGCTGCAGGAACTGGGGGGGCTGCAGCGGGGCGTAGGCTGTGGGGACAGCAACGGGGACAAAGATCCCCCCCTGAGCACCAGCACCTCAGCCCCATGGGACCCACCCCCAGGAGGCTGCTGCTCACTCTGTGTCTGTTCCCTCTGGTGCCCTCGGACAATCAGCTCTGCCAGCTCCTGCTGCTGATGTGGGAAGCTGTGCTCAGGCTGTCCTGGGGGGGGGTCTCCAATTTTGGGAGCCATGCCAGTGCAGCACCCCAGGCTCCAGCACTCCACAGAGTCCCCTGGCTCACACCCTCACTGCCCCAGCCCCCTGCACCCCACAGGACCCTGGTATCCCATGGGTGCTGAGACCCTCCCAAGCAGGGCCCAGTGAGGGGATGGACCCACAAGGTCCCAAACAGAGGCAGGTGACAGCTGCAGGACACACCAGTGTGGGCCATCACTGGTTTCAGAGTGAACAGCCCGTGACTCCCCAGCACCCAGGGGTGTCCCCCCCCGGAGCAGCCCCTTACCTGGGGTGACGAGCGGGTGGGTGGCAGCGGGGGCGGTGGTGCGGGCCAGGGCATGGGCGCGGCCCTCGTGCCCCTCGGCCTTTTTGAGGTGCTCGGCGGGGGGGTCGGGCGGGGGCCCCCGGGGGGGGCCAGCCCGGGGAGGGGCACCCCCGGGGGGCTTCATGGCCAGGGCAGGGAGGTGGGGGCCGGCAGGGCGCAGGGCCAGGCTGTGCACCTGCAACGGCAGCGGGTCAGGGGTGCCCGGGCAGACTGCGGGGGGCTGGCAGGGGTGGGGACACTCACCTGAGGGGTGGTGGGTGGTGGGGCAGGTGGCGGGGCCGGTGGAGGGGCCGGCGCGGGGCTCTCGGGCCGGACAGCACTGACGGGGCCCGTGGGTGTGAAGATGAGCTGGGGACAGGGAGAGTGGGTGCACGGCTCACCATGTCAGGGGCGGCACACCCTGTGTGTGTCCCTCCTCTGTGTCCCTACAGGGTGGCACATGGGTATCTCTCTATCTATGTAGGGTAGGAACAGGCACGCCCACTGTGGGGGAGGGAACCCTAGGGGGTCCCAACGCCCCCCCAAAGGCAAAGAGCACCTGCTTGGGTACCCCCAACAGAGCTCTGGGTGCCCTGTGGGGTCTGGGCATCCCAGTGGGATGGGGTTCACCCTATATGGGGGCCAGGCTCCCTCAGCTGAGTGAAGGCACCTCACGAGGTCTACACACCTCACAGCAGGGTGACAGGCACCCTGTGGGGTCCTCGGACCCCCAAGAGGGTGGGGGGCACCCCATAGACTCTGAACACCCTATGGATTCCCCATAGGTCCCAGGCATGCCACACAGAGCAATGAGCACCCCTACAGTGTCATAGCATGGCCATGGGCACTTTGTGGGTCCCATCAGCCCACAGCAGGACGGTGGGCACCCCAATGGTCCTGGATCCAGCCCCACCCTTACCATCTGTGCCCGCAGGTACATCTGGGCCTGGCTGGCGGTGAGGGCGGGCGAGGCAGTGTTGCCCAGCAGCACGGCCTGCTGAGCGATGCCCGACGCGCCGGGCCCCACGCTCTGCGCCCGGTTCAGCAGCTGCGCCGCCGCCGGCGACGTCGCCAGGTTGATCTGGAACGGGGCACCAGGACAAGGTCGGGGCGCTGGCACGGGCGGGCACGGGCGGGCGGGTGGGTGCCCGGAGGCTGAGGGACTCACCGTGGGCTGCTGTGCCGGGGCGGGCTGGGTGCCGTTGCCCCCCGAGGAGCTGCTTTGCCGGTTCGCCGCCAGGCTGGCCTTGGGGGAGAGCCGCGGGTGAGGGGCGTGCCAGCCCCGAGCCACCCCCCGTGCCCGCGGGGTGCCCGTACCTGCTGGACGGCGGCCAGGCTCTGCAGCTGGGCGCTGGTCAGGTGCTGCTGCTGGAGGGCAGCCGTCTGCAGCATGAGGTGCTGCTGCTGAGCCGCGTACATCTGCTGCAGGTACTGCGCCGCCGTGTTGGGCTGCCGGTGCAGCGCCTGCTGGATCACCTTTGGGGAGGAAATGTGGCCACGACCCCCCCGGTGGCCCCCAACCCTCGGGTGCCCCCAGCCCCGTACCTGCACGGTCTGGCGGTCGGGGATGCCGCTGTAGACAGAGATCTGGGGCCCGGGCGGGCGCGCGGCCGCGCTGCTGGCGGGCGCTGGGGCCGTGCCGCCGGTGCTGCTGGCAGGAGCTGGGGCCGGGAGCTGCTCATTCTCCATGGCGGGGCCGGGCCGGGATGGTGGAAGAGGGTCAGACTAGAGCTGGGGAGGAGGAACACAGTGAGGGGTGATCCATCGTGCCTGGATGCTGGAAGCACAGAGGAGGAGGAAGGTGGGGTAGAGGAAGAATGATGGGAGACCCTGTGGCTCATCCGCCTCTGCTAAACTGGGGTCAGTGCCCCAGGGAAAATGGGGAAAGGGAGCATGGACAGAGGGAAGGAAAGGACAGGAGGAAGGGTGGAAGGCAGAGAGATGGAGGTGAGGAGGTAGGGACGGATAGAAGGATGGACTGGAGGAAGAGAGGGATGAAAGGACAGACAGACAAAAGGAAATGAGGAAAGGAGGGAAGTAGGAAAGAGACGGATGGAGAGAAGGAAATGAGGGAAAGAGAGGAAAGAAAGAGAGAAACCAAGGGAGTTATGGAACTAGGAAAGAGTAGAAGCAGGAAAGGGATGAAGAATGGAAGGAAAGAGAGAATGACAAACAGGAGAAGGAAAGGGATGGACAAATGGAACGATGGATGGGCAGAAAGGAAAATGGAGAGGAGGAGGGAGGATGGACATAAGGACAGATAGAAGTAAGGAAGAAGAGACAAGAAGGACAGGAAAGACAAAAGGAAGGAGAGGTCAAGGATGGAAGGCATGGACTAGGAGGGGTCAAGGATGGAAGGATGGACAAGAGGACAGAATAAATGACAGACAGAAGGAATGATGGCTCTAAGAACGTAAGGAAGGAATGATGGATGGACAGAAAGATGGACAGAATGAGGAAAGGATGCAAGGATAGAAGGAAATGCTGAAAAAAAGCAGGAAAGTGAGGGACCAAGGGATGGAGGGAAGAACAGAGCAGACAGGAGGGAGGAAGTATGGACAGATGAAAAGACACAAAAGGGAGGAAGGGATGGAAGAAAGGCTGGATGGACACTGGAGAGGGATGCAGGGAAGAATGGACAGAGGAAATGGATGAGGGGAAAGGCAGATGGAAGGAGGAAGAGCGATGAATGGATGGCAGGAGGGGGACAGACAGCATGACAGAACAGGAGGAGGATGGGGACAGTGCTGTGGGGGCCAGAGAGGGGGGGTTGTGGGTGGCACCTCTGTCACCACAGCCACTCCATGGTCACCGACAGCCACCCACGGCCACCACGCTCCACCCGTGTCACCCGACAGCCCCTGCAGTGCCACCACAGCGGGACCAGGGACAACAGTGTGGGACACTGGAGACTATGGACAGCAGCCACTGAGGGTGGCCTTGGTGACCATGCCAGAGCACGGCCCCACAGGCCATCCCAGCCTGGCACAGGAGCGATGTGGCAGCAGTGATGTCCTGGCCTCGTGCAGCCCACGGGGCTTTGTCCCCTGAGATGCCACTGTGGCAGAGCACAGGGTGGGACAGCCACGTGCCCACGGGTGTGGCAGTGCATGTGGCCTGTGACACTGCCCACCCTCGGGTCTGCATCCAGGGCACGTTCACCATCAGCTGCAGGGGCTTTAGGAACCCTTTTCCCACCCAACAGCCACAGACCTGGTTTTCCTGCTCTGGTGGCATCGAGGTGACACGGGGTCACTGACACAGAGGGATCACACCAGGCCCATCTGGAGTCAACCCCCCAGGGGTGGGCAAAGCCCCCCACAGCTCCCACCCACTGTGGGTCCAAGCCTGTCCTCACCCACACCAAACCCCACCAGGGAATTTGGGGTGTCAGATGGGGACAGCTCACTTCTGACCCAGAGGTCAAACCTCCAAACCATTCCACCCACCCAAAATAACAAAAAAAGGGAAGATTTTGAGTAGTGCTGGGACCCACTGGGATGGGGGAACATGGGGGGTCCCACAGCCAGGACAGAAAGAGCTGGAATTCCCTGAGCTGAGCCCAAAATGGGGGTGGCAAATGATGAGGGGGTAGAGAATTCCTGGAGGAGTGGGATGGAATGGGGAGACAGACAAGTTGTGGGGGCAGTATGGGATCTAGAGGGGGAAGATGGGACAGTAAGCAGCAGCATGGAGCAATATAGGGGGAATAATATGGGGGTTCAGAATAAGGGGGGATGCAAGGTGCTGGTGAAGGGTGGGATCTGGTGGGAAGTTGGGATAGAAAAGAGAGGGGTCAGAGAGTAGGGATTGGAAAATGATGATGGGGTGGGAATAATAAGAGGAAGCAAAAGCAGAGGAGAGGGTGGAAAATAATGGGAAAGAGGGGAAAACACAAATGTTGGTGTGTGGAGGGTTGGATAGAAGTGAGGGAGGTCAGATATTACACTGGGGGGGCAGATACAATATAGGGGGTCAGAGGTAACAGCAAGAATATGATTGGGGGTGGACAAAAATAATAATAAAGGGGTGCAGGATGGGGAGCAGCAGGATATGACATAGGGAATGATAAAGAGGTGCAGAATAAGAGAGGGGATGCAAGAGCCTGGTGAGGGGTGGAAAACACTAGTGGGGTGGGATAGAAAAGAAAAGAGAGGGCCAGATTTAATAAAAGGGGAGTCAGATAAAACAGCAGGGACTGGAACATGATGGTGGGGGTGGGAATAATACTAACGGTGCAAAATCAGAAAAGAGGGTGGAAGATGGGGAGTGGGATATGATGACAAGGGGTGGGATAGAAGACAAGGGGGTCAGATATAGTATAGGGGGCCAGAGATAACACTGGGAGGCATTGGAATATGATGGTGGGCGGTGGGCAATAATAGCAGTAATAATAATAACAAGGGAGTCCAGAACCAGAGGAGGGGGCTCAGGAGAAAGGGAAGGAGGGGAGACACGGATGGGGTGGGAAATGGGGGCTCCACGAGAGGCGGGGAGCGGCGAGGGCCACGGCCCCGGGTGGGGAAACTGAGGCACGGCGGGTGCGCATGCGCGGCCCCCCCCTCCCCTCAGCCGCCCCCCCCCCCCAACCCCCGGCCCAGACAAAGCCGCCGGGGCCCGGTAGCGGCGGCACGCGCGGTACCTGCGGGCCGGGCCGGGCGAGGCGGAGGCGGCGGGCGGGCTGTGCCATGGCCCGGGGGGCGCCGGGGGGTCCCGGAGCGGGGGTTGCGGGGGTCCCGGGGGTCCCGGCGGGGCCGGGCCGGGCCCGCTCCCTCCTCCCTCCCTCAGGCGGCGGCGCGGCGGCGGCGCGAGGCCATCGCTCATTTGCATTCCTGCGCGCGTCACGTGGCGCCGCCCGGCCAATCGTCGCCCCGCCCGCCCCGCGTGCCCCGCCCACCGCGCCGCGCGCCCGCTGCTCGCGCTCGCCATGGCAACCCCGGTGGGGAGGGGGGGGCGTTAGCGGGGTCGCCATGGCAACGGGGAGGGGGGGGCGCGGATGGGCCCGAGGGGAGCGGGCCGGGACTGGGACCGGCGGGGCTCGGCAGCGGAGAACCACGGAGTCAAAAGCTCTGGGTCAAAAGCTCGTCCGTGCTTCCAGGAGCCATCCCAGGGCTGCCCCGAGTCAGGCCCGGCAGGACGCTGCGGCCTAGGGATGCTGGCGGCGGTCCCCGGGGTCGCCCGGGGTCACCCCGAGGACGCTGAGATCCGGCTGGGGCAAGAAGACGCAGCGTGGAGTTGGTGGCAGCGGTCGCCGCTGTCGCATGGGGTCGTTCGAGTCAGCCCGGCGCTGCGCAGGGCGGGATGCGGCAGCCTGGGGACAGTGGTGGCACCGGTCCCTGCCGCCGCCGGGGTCACCCGGGGTCACCCTGGGGATGCTGAGCGCCGCTACCGGGGGGACGCAGCGACACAGGCGTGGTGGTGCCTGTCCCCTGTGCCACACCGAGTCACCCCGAGGGTCGGTACCGGCGGGATGCCGCAGCGTGGGGACGGTGCCGCTGCTCCCCGGTGCTTCCAGGAGTCACCCCGGAAAGTGCCGGGGCCGGGATGGCCGGGATGGGGCAGCGGGGGACGGTGACCAGAGTCCCCGCTGCTGCTCGGAGTCACCTCGGGGCTGCCCCAGGACCGGCACCGGCGCTGGAGGGATGATGGCACTGGCCCCCGCCGCCACCGGGGGTCACCCGGGGATGCCGAGGGCACACACCGGCCGGTGCCACCCGTGCCCGGTGTTTCCTGCGGGGATGCTGAGGGCACACACCGGCCGGTGCCACCGGTGCCCGGTGTTTCCTGCGGGGATGCTGAGGGCACACATCGGCCGGTGCCACCGGTGCCCGGTGTTTCCTGCGGGGATGCTGAGGGCACACATCGGCCGGTGCCACCGGTGCCCGGTGTTTCCTGCGGGGATGCCGAGGGCACACACCGGCCGGATGGCTTGGCGGGGGTGCTGACACCGTCCCCGGTGTTCCCCGAGGCCGGTCCGGCGGTCCCCGGTGCCGGCAGGAGGTACCGGATAGAACCGGCCCCGGAGCTGTCGGGGAGGGGGTGGTACCGATCCCCGGTGCTTCCTGCGGTCACCCGGGGTCACCGTGAGGGACCAGCGCCGGTACCGGGCGGATGCTGCCGTACGGGGGTGCTGGCCCCGGTGCCCGGTGTGTCCCGTGTCACCCCGGGCATGGTCGGCACTGCGGGGGGAGGTGGCACCGGTGCCGGTCCCCTCGGGTGTCACTCGTGGGTCACTCGTGGCCACCAAAGCCCGTCCGAGCTGGGGTCCGTCCCCCCCAGGACATTCCCCTGTGTGCAATGCTGGGGACACTGGGGGGATATGGGGGGACATTCCCCTGTGTGCCATGTTGGGGACACTGGGGGGATATGGGGGGACATTCCCCTGTGTGCCATGTTGGGGACACTGGGGGGATATGGGGGGACATTCCCCTGTGTGCCATGTTGGGGACACTGGGGGGATATGGGGGGACATTCCCTGTGTGCAATGCTGGGGACACTGGGGGGATATGGGGGGACATTCCCCTGTGTGCCATGTTGGGGACACTGAGGGGGCTATGGGGGGACATTCCCTGTGTGCAATGTTGGGGACACTGAGGGGATATGGGGGGACATTCCCTGTGTGCAATGTTGGGGACACTGAGGGGATATGGGGGGACATTCCCCTGTGTGCAGTATTGGGGACACTGAGGGGATATGGGGGGACATTCCCTGTGTGCAATGTGTGGGACACTGGGGGTGATATGGGGGGACACTGAGCAGTCAGGGGGGGCTCTAAGGCCTATGAGGGGGCTGTGGGGGCTCTGTGGGGGCACTGGGGCAGACTGGGGGGCTGTAAGGGCTAAGGAGAGGAACTGGGGGACATAGGGGGCACTGGGCTGTGATGGCTGTGTGGGGGACCCCGAGGAAGCCCACTGGGAGCATTGGGAGCGGTCAGGGGGGCACTCAGGGCTGCACTGGGGGGGCTATGGGGGCACTGGGGGGGTATGAGGGTACTGGGTGGGCTATTGGGGGATATGGGGGTGCTGGGGGGATATGGGGGCACCGAGAGCACTTATGGGGCCACTGGGGTCTATAGGGGCACTGCGTGGGTTATTGGGGGGAAATGGGGGTAATGTGGGGTATGGGGGTACTGGAGGGGTCTATGGGGGCACCGAGAGGACTTATGGGGCCACTGGGGGGCTATGGGGGCACTGGGTGCTATGGGGTGGCACTGGGGGCTCTGGGGATACTGAGGAGCTGTGGGGATACGGGGGTGGCTCTGGGGTGGCCCTGGGGGCTCTGGGGTGGCCCTGGGGGCTCTGGGGACACGTCCCGACCCCTCGGGGGCTGCCCGGCCGCTGCCGCGAGGAGGCGCCGGGGCTCGGGCAGGGCGGATCCCGGATCCCGCCGGTCCCGCCGGCCTCGCTTCGCCTCTTTACCCCTGCTCTCCCTGTTTCCCCACGGATTTCCTTCCAGATTTCTCTCCTTTCCCCCATTTGCCCTTTTCCCCCCTCTATTTCCCCCTGCTTTTTCTCTGTCTCCCCCGTTTCTCCTGTTTCTCTCTGTTGCCCCCAGCTTCATCTCTTTCCCCCCCTTTCCCCCATTCTTCCGGTTTTCTCCCGTTTTTCCTTCCTATCATCCGCTTTTCCTTCTTTCCCTTGTTTTTCCTCTGTTTCTCCCGCTTTTTTTTCCTCCCTTCCACCCCTTTCCCTCGTTTCTTATTTTTCCTCTTTTCCTGCTTTATCCCTCTTCCTCCCCTTTATCCTCTCCCAGCTTTTTTCATTTTCCTCCCACTTTTCCCCTGGTTTTCCCCTCTTCCTCCCCATTTTCCTCCCTTTATTCCCCTTCCCTATATTTTACTTCCACTTTTCCCATCTTCCCCCTTCTCCCTTGCTTTTCCCATTTCCCCCATTTTCCTTCTTTCCCCCCTTTTCCTCTCTCCATCAACTCTCTTCTCCCCTTCTCCCTCCCTTTATCCCCTGTTTTTCCCCCTTTTTCCTCATTCCCTACTATTTTCCCTCTTTTTGCTTTTTTTCCCCCTTCCCCTCTTTGTTTTCTCTTTGCACCCCCCCCCCCCCCTTTCTTTGTTTTTTCCTTTTTCTGCCCCAGGACCCTGTAGGATCCCAGATCCCCAGACCCCACCCCACCACCCCTGTCCACAACAAAATCCTGCCCTTTCCAACCCAAAAAAGCCATGGCTGGTGACCCCTGGGACAGAGCTTGGGAGCCACCATGGTTGGAGGCCATGGACCACTGGCATCCCTCATCCTGGAGCTGAGGCTTCCTTTGGGGTGGGATGGATCCCCGTTTCACATTCCCCCTGGATGAGATGGATCCCCATTTCCCCTTCTCCCTGGATGGGATGGATCCCTGTTTCACATTCCCCCTGGATGAGATGGATCCCCATTTCACATTCCTTTGGGATGGGATGGATCCCCATTTCACATTCCCCCTGGATGGGATGGATCCCCATTTCAAATTCCCCCTGGATGGGATGGATCCCCATTTCCCATTCCCCCAGGATGAGATGGATCCCATTTCACATTCCCCCTGGATTGATCCCCATTTCCCATTCCCCACGGATGGGCTGGATCCCCATTTCCCATTCCCCCCCTCACCCCTGCATCCCTATCCTTGGTGGATAGATCCCCCATTCCGTGTCCTGCCCCTCATCCCTGGATCCCAAACATTTTGGGGTGGGGTTTATGCCCTGTCCTGCATCCCAGCCCCATCAGGGGGCAGCTCTGTATCGGAGCAAGGCGACCCCGTGGCAGGGAGAAATGATGAGGAGGACTCCGTGGATATCAGAGGGCTAATTAATTACTTGATTACACTCTATTATTCTATACTATATCCCATTACATAGGGATATCAGCCGACAGTCCCGACCCACACACCTGGATTTAATTGGCCGGTGAATCAAAACACTCACACAGAATCCAATTATCCATTGGATAATTGGAATCAGAATCCAGTTATTAATTCTCTTCGGGTAACTAATCAATTCTTTTCAGGTAATTGATCAATTCCCTTCAGGTAAACAATTCCACTTGTGAACAAACACAGGCGCAGCAAATGAGACAAGAATTATTTTGAAGGTTTAAACACATCTCTGGAAGTTTTTTAGAAAATCCTGGACACGGCACTTTGTGCTACAAGACCATGAGGTGTTAGGGCACAGGATTTGATGATCTTAGAGGTCTCTCCCAACCTCATTATCCTGTCATCCTTTCCCCTGCTTCTCCCAGCTCCAGAGGGTGGGAATCAGAGCGTGAATCCCACATTTCTCCCCATGGAACCCCCCGAAATCCCGGGAGCGCCGCTCTCCGCGCATCCCGCGGGCCCCGCGCCACGGCGGATCCGCTTCGCTCCGGGGAAGCGGCCGGGAAAAGCTTTTGATCCCAAATCCATATTGTTCCCACCCAGCAGGGCTCCCATTCAACCTCCCACCAGGCAGCAGGGTTGGGTTTCCAGCCGGAAATTTCCGTCCCAAGGTACAAAAAGTCACATTTGCCCCCCCCCCCCCCCCAAAAAAAAATAAAGGTTTGGAAAGGGGGGGGGGGTGGTGGAGAGGAGAGAAAATAATAATAAAAAAAAAATTTCTCGTCCTTCTTCCCGAGCGTTTGGGGCTCTCCAAATATTTATGTGGATCCCAAGGGGTCCCGAGGGAACAAAGCGCGGACGCGGCGCGGCTGCCCCGAACAATGGGGCCGGATATTTTCTGATGTGAGCGGAGCCGGATCATATCCGGCCTGCCCGGCCCCTCCAGGCAAAAAGACATTTTTATTTTTTTTTTTTAAAGGAAAAATTCGGATTTTCTATAAAAAGTCTATTAAAAAAATCGAATTTTCTATGAAAAGATTTTTTTTTTTAAATTTGCGGAATTAATTAAATTAAATTTAAATTAAATTCTATTAAATGTATTTAATTTGTTTTTAATTTCCCCCTTTTTTTGGAGAAAAAAAGGGGTTTTTTCTTATGGAAAAGGAGTTTTGTAGGAAAAAAAAAAAAACATCTTTCCCTGGAATAAGGTCCCTTAAAAGAAGAAAGGCCTTTGAGGGGAAAACCTTAAAAAAAAAAAGCTTTTGAGGGGAAAAAGGGGGTTTAGGAAAAAGAGAAGGTGATTTTATTTTTTAAAAAAGAGGGTTTTCTGTTTTGTTTTGTTTTGTTTTGTTTTTTTTTTTAGAAAAAGGCACTTTTTCAGAGGAAAAATATGCTTTTTTTTCCTAGAGAAAAGGAATTTTGTAGAAAAAATTATGATCTTTCCCTGGAATAAGGTTCCTTAAAAAAACAAAAAAAGGTTTTGAGGGGAAAAAGGGGGTTCAGGAAAAAGAGAAAGTGCTTTTATTTTTTTAAAAAGAAAGTTTGTTTTTTTTTCTTTTTTAGAAAAAGGCACTTTTTTGAGAGGAAAAAATACTACTCTTTTTTTAAGTGGACTTTGTTAAGAAAAAACTTTGGGGGAGAAAGAGGCTTTTTTTATTATTATTCTTGGAAAAAACAGACTTTCTGGAAAAAACAAGTGCTTTTACAAAAAACCAAAAGAGCCGTTTTTTTACAGGAAAAAGAAAAGGCTGAAAATGGGACTTTAGAGCTCTACAAAGAAATTCTCTGCATTCTACAAGAAAAAAATGGGTTTGGAAATAAAAAGGGCTTTTTTCGGAATTTAAGAGGGTTTTTTGGAAAAGACGCTTTTCTTGAGAGACAAAACCCCTTTTTCTTGAGTAAAGAAAGTGGTTTTTTCAGAAAAAAAAGAGCTTTTAAAAAAAAAAAGTAGGGTTTTTTGGTTTTTTTTGTTTGTTTGTTTGGTTTTTTTGTTTGTTTGTTTTTGTTTTTTACAACAGCATTTTCTTGGGAAAAAAGGTCTTTCTGGAGACAAAAACATGGGGTTTGGTGAGAAAAATAAAGCCAAAAAAGGCTTTAATGGGAAAAACTGGGGGGGAAAGAGCTTTATTTTTTTTTTAAATAAAATTGTTTTTGAGAAAAGTTTTGGGGTAAGAAGTACTTTTTTGGGGAAAAAACCTTTTGTGGGAAAAAAAAAGTGTTTTCTTTGCAGGAATATGGGCTTTTTGGAATAAAACATGCTTTGAGGAAGAAGAGGTGATTTTCTGGAGGGAAAAATGTGCCTTTTTTGGAGAGAAATGCCTTTTTTCAGGAAAAAAAATGCTGCTTTTGGAGGAAAGAAAAGGCCTTTTTTTGCAGGAAAAAAAATGCCCTTTTCTGAGAAAAAGAGGCTTTTTTGGGCGTAAAAAGGTGTTTTTTGGGGCCCAAAATTCTGATTTTTTCTGAGATAGGGGCTGCAGATCCTCGGTGCATCCGCGGGGTGCCACTCCCCAGTGTCACCGTGTCCCCTCCCTGGCAGTGTCACCCACAGGGTCCCCTCTGTCCCTCCCAGGCACACCAAGGTCACTGCCACGACCCCAAACACGCCCAGAGCCCCTTCCCCATCGCCAGCACCCCCGTTCCAAGCCAGGAACGGTCACAAAAGACAAGGCCAAGGTTACACAAGTATTCCAAGGCAATATTGGGGCTTTATTCCGTTTATTTGCTGTGGATTTGGGTATTTTTCCAAAGGAAATCTCGTGCTGACGTGGGCTCTTTGTCCCATCCTATCCCAGCCCCCTCTCACCCCCCCACCCTGTTCTTCTGGATGCTCAAAATTGGCCTTTTTGGCACAATTTTTTTTCTGGTCTGAAGAGTTTTTTGGTTTTGTTTGTTGTTGGGTTTTTTTTGGGTTTTGGGGTTTTTTTTTGTTTGTTTGTTTGGGTTTTCTTTTTGTTTTGCTTTTTTTTGTGATTGCCCCTGGTTTTTCCCCCAAATCTTCCATTTTCTGCTCCCAGAGCAGGAATTACAATTTCCATCCACTTGGTGTCAGCTCCAGCCCCACCATCCGTCCGTCCATCCCAAACCACCCCAGCCCCACCAGCACTGGCTGCTTTGGTGGATCCATTCACTTCCCTGCAGCTGAAATCCTTGATTTAGCAGCATTAAAAAAGATTATTTTAAATGCAATAATAAGAATTATTTTAAATTATTTTTATTTTTTGTTATATTTATCAGCTCATTATTATCCTGTGGGTTCCATCCAGGAATTCAGCACAAATCCCACTGGGTTCCAAACCAGCCCTGGGAATGCACCTTGTCCCTACCTTGTACAGCTTCAAACCATCATTGGGTTAATTAAACCCCCCCAATTAACCTGAAAATTGATTAAACTCTGGGATGGGGCAGATATCCCCAAATGGAGCCTCTGCTTTTGGTTGTGCTGGGAATTTTTTCACTGGTTTGAAGCAGGATGAGCAGAAAGTTACTGGGGCATTGAGCTCCGGGGAATTCAGTGCCTGGAATATTCAGTGCCTGAGGAATGTAGTATTGGGAATTCAGTGCCTGAGGAATTTAACATTGGGAATTCAGAGCCTGGAATATTTAGTGCCTGAGGAATTTAGTATTGGGAATTCAGAGCCTGGAATATTTAGTGTCCGAGGAATTCAGCGTTGGGAATTCAGTGCTTGAGGAATTTAGTGTTGGGAATTCAGAGCCTGGAATATTTAGTGTCCGAGGAATTCAGCGTTGGGAATTCAGTGCCTGAGGAATTTAACATTGGGAATTCAGAACCTGGAATATTTAGTGCCTGAGGAATTTAGTGTTGGGAATTCAGAGCCTGGAATATTTAGTGTCCGAGGAATTCAGCATTGGGAATTCAGTGTCCGAGGAATTTAGTATTGGGAATTCAGAGCCTGGAATATTTAGTGTCCGAGGAATTCAGCGTTGGGAATTCAGTGCTTGAGGAATTTAGTGTTGGGAATTCAGTGCCTGAGGAATTTAACCTTGGGAATTCAGTGCCTGGAATATTCAGTGCCTGAGGAATTCAGCATTGGGAATTCAGTGCCTGAGGAATTCAGCGTTGGGAATTCAGTGCCTGAGGAATTTAGCGTTGGGGTATTTAGCTCTGGGGCATTAAACATCTGGGACGTTTAACTTCGGGGAATTTAATGTCGGGGCATTTAGCATTCAGGGAATTTAGTGCCTGGGGAATTTGGCACCGAGGTTTTTGGCTGCAGGGTATTTCCTGTCGGTGCATTAAACACCAGGGAATTTAGCTCCGGGGAATTTAGTGCCTGGGGAATTTGGTGCCTGAGGAATTCAGTGCCTGGGGAATTTGGCATCAGGAAATTTGGCTCTGGGACATTCAGCTCCGGGACATTTAGCATTGGGGTGTTTGGTTTTCGGGGAATTCAGTGCCTGGGGAATTTGGCATCGGGGCATTTGCCCCCGGGATATTTCATGTTGGTGCATAAAATATCGGTGCTTTGAGCTCTGGGGCATTTAGTCCCTGGAGAATTTAGCATTGGGGTATTTAGAGTTTGGGGAATTTAGTGCCTGGGGAATTTGGTGCCTGGGGAATTTGGTGCCTGAGGAATTCGGTGCCTGAGGAATTTGGTGCCTGAGGAATTTGGTGCCTGAGGAATTCGGTGCCTGAGAAATTCAGTGCCTGGGAAATTCAGTGCCTGGGGAATTTGGCATCAGAGCATTTGACTCCGGGATGTTTGATGTTGGTGCATTAAACATCGGTGCATTGAGTCATTGGGGAATTTGGCATCGGGACACTGAGCTCTGGGACATTGAGCTCTGGAATATTTACTGTTGGGACAGTAAATATACTGTAAATACCAGGGAATTTAGTGCCTTGGGAATTTGGCATCAGGGCATTTGGCTCTGGGACATTTAGCTCCGGGGTATTTAGGGTTTGGGGAATTTAGTGCCTGGGGAATTTGTCACCGGGACGTTCAGGAAAAGGGCACTAAGGATCGGGACATTTACCAGCAGGGCAGTGAGCCCTGGGGCATTAAACCCCGAGGCACTGAGCTCTGGGGGTTTAGTGTCGATGTCTGGAGGATTTAGTGCCTGCAGCATTTAGGGCGGGGGCGTTCAGCAAAAGACTTCGGAATTGGGGAGTTTCCCAGTTTGGAATTGGTGCTTCCCAGTTGGGAATTTTTGTTTCCTGGCGGGATATTCAGCTCTGGGATGTCTTACACTGCGACATTCTCACCCTGGGGCATTCAGCATCCGTGCAGAAAGCACCAGGGAACACCGGGCAATAGACAATGGGGTATTTAGCTCTGGGGTATGTAGGGCTGAGGCATCAAATATCAGCATGTATAGCTCTGAGTATTTAGGGTAGGGGTGTTAAACATTGCTGTGTTCAGCTCCGGGGTGTTTAGGGCTGGGACGTTCAGCATCAGTCCATAAAACATTGGAGCATTTGGGGAATGGACTTTTAGAGTGGGTGCATTTGGCACTGGGGCATTAAACACGGGGACAATCAGCTCTGGGGCATTTAGGGTTGGGACACTGAGCACTGGGGCCTTTTGATCAACACAGAAATCATCAGTTTAGCTCTGGGGCTCTTGGTGTTGGGGCTTTTGGCACTGGAATATGAAGCATTGGAGCATTCAGCCCTGGGGCTTTTAGGGTTGGGGCATTGGCAATAGGGCATTGAGCTCTGGGACATTAAAATGGGGGAATTTAGCCCCAGGCATTTGGTGCTGCAGCATGAAAACATCAGTCACTAACACTGGTGTGTTTAATCCCGGGGTATTTACCCTCGGTGTTTAAAATGCTGGTGAATGTTGCACTGGGGCACTTGGCTCTGGGACATTAAACATGAGGGTGTTTAGTTCTGTGACATTAAACATCAGTACATGAAATATTGGAGCATTTAGCACTGAGCCATTAAGAGTTGGTGTAATTAGCACCAGCTCATTTAGCATTGGGGCATTTAGATGGATGCATAAAGGGGAATTTAGCTCTGGGGTATTTAACATCAGGGCATTCAGTGTTGGGGTGCTAAACACTGGGGCAAGTAACTTTATTTATTGTTGGGGCATTGAGCACTGGGGCATTCATATCAATGCTTAAAACATTAATGAATTTAGCTCTGGGGCATTTGGTGCTGGGGCATTAAACATGGGCATGTTTAGGTGTGGGTTATTTGGAATTGGAGCATTACACACTGGGGACCTTAGCTCTGAGATATCAAACCTTTGGTGTTCAACTCTGGGTGTTGAATATCAGGGTGTTTAGCTGAGAGTATTTAGGGCTGGGGCGTTAAACATGAGGGTGTTTGGCTCTGGGGTGTTTATGGTTGGGGCATTAAATATCAGAGGGTTTAGCTCTGGGATATTTAAGGTTGGGGCATTGGACATTGGGGAATTCAGCTCTGGGGTATTAAACATCTGATGCTCAGCTTTGGGTTATGAAACATGGGGGTGTTTGACTCTGGGGTATTTAATGCTTGGTCGTGAAACCATTGGGGTGTTTGGCTCTGGGGTATTTTGTTTTGGGGCATTAAACATTGGGGTATTCAGCTTAGGGGCATTAAACATGGGGATGTTTTGCTTTGGGGTACACAGTGTTAGAGTATTAAAAACTGAGGCACTGCACTGGGTATTTAGGGCTGGGCCATTTAATGTCAGGGTGTTTAGCTTGGGTTTTTGGTTTTTTGTTTTTGTTTTTGTTTTTTTTTTTTTTTTTGCTCTTGGGGTATTTAACATTGGGGTGTTTAGGGCTGGGGCATTAAACATGAGGGTGTTTAGCTCTGGGATATTTAGGGCTGGGGCATTAAATATCGGTGTATTTAATATCCTTTCAGGTCCTGCTGCTCCCTGGATGCTGCACAGCAGAGCAGCCCCTGAGGCCCCAGTGAGGCCTCAGAGAGGCCCCAGGAGTTCACAGACATGAGGGATTTGCATTTGAGGGATTTTCTCTTGAGGGATTTTCACTTGGACCCAGACTCCCAGAGAAATCCCAGCTCTGGCTGAGCTGGACTCTCACCCTGTGGAGCTGCTCCCAGTGCACCCAGTCCAGTCCTTTGAGTGCAAATGAACCTTCCCCAGTGGAACCTGAGCCTGGGAGCACACAGGGAACCAGGGACGGGGTGGGAATGCAGGGGAGGGGGTGGCAGTGTCAGGGAGAGGGTGGGAATGCCAGAGAGAGGATGGGAATGCTGGGGAGAGGATGGGAATGCTGGGGAGAGGATGGGAATGCCGGGGAGAGGGTGGGAATGCTGGGGAGAGGATGGGAATGCTGGGGAGAGGATGGGAATGCTGAGGAGAGGATGGGAATGTCAGAGAGAGGATGGGAATGCTGGGGAGAGGGTGGGAATGCTGAGGAGAGGGTGATGGCACTGGGGAGAGGGTGGCAGCACTGCAGAGAGGGTGGGAATGTTGAGGAGAAGGTGGCAATGCCAAGGAGAGGGTGTCAGCACCGAGGAGAGGGTGGGAATGGCGGGGAGAGGATGGAAATGGTGGCGAGGGGGAAGGAGTGCCAAGGCCAGGGAGAGGGAGCGTGCCGGGGAAAGGCTGGCACTTGTGTGCAGAGGGTGGCAAAGCCGAGGAGAGGGTGGCACCTCTGGGCACTGCACTGCTGTCCCCAGGGCCATGGATCTCCCCACCACCTGATTTTCCCTGGCTGGGGATGCTTGGGAAGGTGTTGCCTCATCACCATGGTTTTTTTTCTTCTCCTCCTCCTCCTCCTGCCTCGCTCCAGCCGGGAAGTGCCTGGCTCTGGCTGCGGGAAATGCAGCGGGTCCAGCAGAGAGCAGTGGTAACACACCGGCCTCCTGCCACCTCCCTCCTGCCCATCCCGGCCTTTCCAGTAAATCTTCACTTCCCTGGAAAGAGAAAAAGTGGAATTTGCCAAAAAACTTTGGGGCTTAATTAAAAAAAAAAAAAAAACAACACCCCAGTTTTCCTGGCGGTGGAGGTGGAATGGGAGCAGACAGGGCTGGCAGAGAGATTTACGGGCTGAATCGAGACTGGTAATTGCAAAGAAAATAAAAAAAACCAAACTCGTAAGAGCAAGAAAAAACCCCTTGTAAAAATAAATTATCAGCTTCTCTATTAAATTATTCTGCCCCGCTGGAGCGGGACACCCGCGGCTTTTGATCCTCCCGCTGCCGTCCCGTTCCCAGCCCGCGGGACGGGCCGAGGGGTCCCGGACGGTAATGGGCGCTGACAGCCTGGAAAAGCGAGACGGGATCTTCGTTAATGAGCCCTAACGAAGCCCCGGGGCCCGGCGGGACCGGCGGCGGCTGCGGCTGAGCCGGCGGGGCGGCAGCACCGGGGTGATGCGGGGGGCGAGGCGGCGGCGGCCATGGGAGCGGCTGGGGAGGGATGCGGGAGCCGGGGGCTCCTCAAAACGCAATTTATTGTGTCCAAGAGTTACAGCAGCCCAGGGTCTGTCAGCTCCAGCTGCAGGCAGGCCTGGAGACCTTTGGTTTAGGTTACAAATGCATTGCATACTTTTCTTTTGGTTATAATGCATTATATCCTTTTGGTTACAATGCATTGTATACTTTGCAGAGCATCTTAATACAGCAGAACCAATCTATACCTTAACTTTTACCTATAGCCCATCATAACTACTATAATTACCATATTCTTGTTACTATTCTCCAGTCACTAAGAGTTAGTGCATTACAGTTTAAGCTGGAATTTTCTTGCAATGGAAAATTGTGACCCTTTTTCTACTTTCAACATTTGCTGACTTGTTCAATACAGTAGAACCAATCTATACCTTAACTTTTACCTACAGCCCATCATAACTACTATAATTACCATATTCGTGTTATTATTCTCCAGTCACTAAAAGTTAATACATTACAGTTTAAGCTAGAAGATATTATTCAGTTTTCCTGCAGAGGAAATGTCAGAGACCTTTTTTGTATTTGCAACATTGGCTGACTTGTTTGCCTGTGCTATCTTAATACAGTAGAGCCAATCTATACCTTAACTTTTATCTATAGCCTATAATAAATCTTGCAATTCCCATATTCATGTTACTTTTCTCCAATCACTAAAAGTTAGTATGTTACATTTAAGCTTGAAGTTGTTTTTCAGTTTTCTTGCAATGGAAAATTGAAACCCTTTTTCTACTTGTCACATTTGCTGACTTGTTTGCCTGTGCTATGTTAATACAGTAGAACCAATCTATACCTTAACTTTTACCTATAGCCTATCATAACTACTACAATTACAATTAAAATATTCATGTTACTGTTTTCCAGTCACTAAAAGTGTTAATGTTAGGCTGGACATGATATACACACCTGATCAGGGTCTAAGAAGAAAAAAGTTTTTTATTCTGCAGTGTTTTCACGTACATTTTTATGTAACTTCTTTCATGCGCGTTTTTATGTAACTAAACATAAAACCATAGATACATAAGTATCTATTTGCAACGATTTTAGTAATTGTAGCTTTTGTGGATTAATGGAAACTTGAGGCAAGTGTACATAGATATGGTAACAGCCTTATCTTCTTCTTTGCTATAAATACACTTAAAAATCATCGATAGCTATTTCTTCTATTAACTCAGCTTTGCTTGCAAGCCAGCTGTCAAGCCCCTCCATATAAAAGTCAGTACATTACAGTTTAAGCTAGAAGCTGATTTTCAGTTTTCTCACAGTGGAAAATTCTGAGACCTTTTTTCTACTTGCAGCTTTGCTGCCTTGTTTGCCTGTGCTCTCTTTCTGCTTGGTAAAAACATCTTCATGTTTGGGGTGGGTTTATCCTTTGCTCTAAGCCATAAAACCCCTTCTAACTCACACACCCTTTGCCTCCTTGGTTATCCAGTGAGACTGGCTCAGCAATTCTTTTCTTCTATATCAAAACTTGCTTCCATCTCTATTCCTTCATCAGACTCTACATTTAAAAATCTTTCTGGCAAGCACACATATCTGTGAGACTTTCTTGTCAAACTTTCATCCTTCCCAACATCTTCCTCCATCCCTTGTTCTTCCAAAGGGAGAAAAGAAAAATCATTAAAGAAAATTTAATGGGAGATTCAGATTGGGGAGTGGGAGCTTGGTGGGCTTCCTGCAAATGGGAGATGAGAAAAAAGAGCTTGGCTTGCTGTGAACTTGCAATGCACCTGCAACAGGCTTGCAACGGGTTTGCAATGGATTTACATAAGGGGGTGGCAATGGGACCAGAACAGGTTTGCAATGGATTTGCAATTAGTTTGCAATGAGTTTGCAAGTGGTTTGAAAAGGGCTTCAAAGGTCCCCAGTGAAATAGCAAAGAGCTTGCAAAGGGTTTGCAATGGGTCCATGATGGGCTTAAAGGGAGTTTACAACAGGATTTGCAATGGGTTGCAAGGGGTTTGCAAGAGGTTTGCAGTGGGTTTGCAAGGGGCTTGCAATGAGTTTACAGTGGGTTTACAAGAGGTTTGAAATGGACTTTCAAGGTTCCCAGTCTTGCAATGGACCTCCAGGTTTTTGCAAGAGGTTTGCAGTAGGTTCACAATGGACTTGAAAGGGATTTGCAAGGGGTTTACAATGGGCTTGCAACAGCCTTGCAATGAGCTTGCAAGGGGTTTGCAATGAGTTTGCAATAGGCTCACAAAGGGTTTGCAGTAGGCCTGTGACTGGCATGGGCTTGCAACAGGCTTACAAAGAGTTTGCAGTTAGCTTGCAATGGGCTTGCAATGGGTTTGCAATGGGTTTTCAATGGTTTACAGTGGGTTTGCAATGGGTTTGCAGTGGGTTTGCAGTGGGTTTGCAATGGGTTTGCAATGGGTTTGCAATGGGTTTGCAGTGGGTTTGCAATGGGTTTGCAATGGGTTTGCAGTGGGTTTGCAATGGGTTTGCAGTGGGTTTGCAGTGGGTTTGCAATGGGTTTGCAATGGGTTTGCAATGGGTTTGCAGTGGGTTTGCAATGCCTTCTCTCCACACGGGCCCATCCCAGGAATCCAAACCCTGGTCCTGACGTTTGTCCCTCATCCTGGGGAGCCTCCTGGCTGTGCTGCTCCTGCTCTCCCAAGGCTGCCCCTGGATTCAGCCCATCCCAGGAAAGGGTTTATCCATCCCCCTGTCCCACCCTGGGCTTCCTTCTCCACAATTTAAGGAGAAGGGAAAGGGTTTATCTCCTTGTCCTACCCCAGCCTTCCCTCCCCATGGTTTAAGGAGAAGGAAAAGAATTTATTCACGCCCCTGTCCCACCTCAGCCTTCTCTCTCCATGATTTAAGGAGAAGGGAAAGGGTTTATTTATCCCACCCTGGCCTCCCTCCCCATGGTTTAAGGAGCAGAGGAAAGGTTTATCCCCCTGTCCCACCCCAGCCTTCCCTCTCCATGGTTTAAGGAGAAGAGGAAGGGTTTGTCCCCCTGTCCCACCCCAGCCTTCCCTCCCCACGGTTTAAGGAGGAGCAGCTGCCCTGGTGGGGGATCAAAGAGCCCAGTGGAGGCCCGGGAGGGTGGAAAATCCCCCGGGGGGATCCGGGGGGCTGTGGCTGCTGGGGCCGTGCCGGTGACGTGGGACGGAGCCCTGACGGAAGCGCTGGAGCCTCGTGTGGCTGGAGGCAGCAGGGAGGGGAGCCCAGGCTGGGAAAGGAGCGCGGAGATGCTGGGAGCAGCAGGGCGCCTTTGTTTGAGCCCAGCCTTCCTCCTTCCCCCGCTGCTGGGGTTGCTGCGAGCTCACCACAAGCTTGCAACGGGATGGAGGTGGGCTGGGAACGGGCTTGCAAGGGTGTAAGACCCCACGTTTCTGTCCACAGGGAAAAGCAAGGCACGATTCTTGCCAAGAATATTCTTGTGCCGTTTGCTGTGCCTGTGTTTGTGCAAAAGTAGAATGCAAGATGGGGATTATTTATCCAAAGTGATGGGGTTTTGTTTCCTTGGCCTGTCTGGGCCAGGTGTGTGTGTGTGTGTGTCAGGACTGCCACTGACAGTCACAAAATTCTGTGCCGTTGTGTGGAGATGGCAGATTATATTACTATTATTATATACTATTATTATATTCTATATTATACTATATTGTAATATGATATAATATAGACTATTGTAGTATAATAATATATTATATTACATATAATATATTATTATATTACAATATTCTTATTCTATATTATAATATATTGCAATATTCAGATTATATTACAATATTCTATATTCTATTACATTACATTGCAATATTCAGGTTATATTACAATATTCTAAATTATATTACATCTAAACTGAATCTGCCAAGTGCTTGATGTAATATAATATAGATGTAATATAATACAGATGTAATATAATATAGATGTAATATAATATACTAGATGTAATATAATGTATATAGATGTAATCTAATATAGACATAATATAATATACTATAGAATGTAATATAATAATAAATAATTAATTAGCCTTCTGATAAGATGGAGTCAGATGCATCATCTTCCTCTCCTTCATCGGGGGTTGCCTGCAAACACCACACAAGGGCCTACAATGGGTCTACAACGGGCTTGCAATGCATTCACAGGGGGCTTGCAACAGGCTTGCAAGGGGCTTGTAGTAGGTTTACAATAAGCTTGCAACAGCTTTGCAACAAGGTTACAACAACTGGGCTTGCAAGGGGTTTACAACAGGCTTGAGGTAGATTTACAGTGGGCTTGCAATGGGTTAGCAAGTGGTTTGCAGCAGGTTTGCGATAGCCTTACAACGGGTTTACAACAGGCTTGACGTTGGGGTGGGACAGAAATTAAAGTAATAAATAAATATGCACATAAATGGAGGGAATTATTTGCATCTTTACCGTTCTGGGTGAATTTGATGCTTCTTTCAGCCTCTGTCACAGGTTTGTAACACAGAGAGAGGAAACCAGCCCCTACACCTGCCCAGATCATCTCATTCCCAACATTTATTCCATGAAAATGTCAACACAAACCCACCCTGGACCTTGTTGGATAAGCAATCCAACAAATTTACATGGATTTGAGTTGGAGAGCTGAATATTCCATATTTCTGGAATTCCTTTCTCTTACTGAGGCTACTCCTGCTGGAATTTCACTTTCCTTTGGAGCTTTTTGCTATTTACAGTGGGACCTGAGGGTGTTTTTGGTTCCCATTTTGCACTGGGGGAGATATTCAGTGTCACCCCCTGATAAAATGACACATATCAAGGTCCAAATTACAATGGATCAGGGATGGAAATGCCTTTTACTGGAAATCTTTGCAATCCCAAATCGTGGAGCAAGACGCTGAGATATAAAAACCCGGAGGAGGGATGGCTTTGGGATGGGTTTGGGAAAATTGCAAAAAAACTGGTCTGAGAAGCTCCCAGCCCGCCCCAACCTCTTGATTTCATCCCTGTGATCCTAAATAAGGGAAGAGGAGCCGGGTCAGAGGATTTTCACCCACGCTGATGGTTCACCCAACCCCACAACCAGTCCAGTCACCCGTGGGCGTGTGGGAACCTCTGGCGTGGGTTTGTGCCCTTGGAGAAGCCTCCTGGAGAACCTGCTCCTGGCGTTTGGAGTTGTCCCGGGAGCAGGAGAGGTGTTGTTGCTGGTAAATCCTGGGGAGCTCATCTGGGCTGCTTCCCTCCAGCCAGGAACCTCCCTCAAATCAATCCCAGGAGGAGAAAGTGCAGGGAAACCCCTCTGACAGCAAAATGCTCTTTGTCCTCGTGTTGTGATGAGGACATGAAGCTGTAAACCCCCAAAATCCTTGGTGGATCAGCATTTCTTTGGGAAGCAAATGGATCTGTGGGTTTTTCCTGTGGAGCCAGGGTGTTTATCCCTCCACACCAGCAGCAAGCAGTGATCTGGTGCCTTCTCCACCCTCCTCACCATGGCTTGGGACATGTGATGGTTCTTTGGTGCTGCTGGGGATGCTTCTCAGGCCCTTAACAAGCTCGTGGGAATCTCCCAGGGAGGTGTTTTCCTCAATAAACCAACAAAATTGGTAAAAATTCCATTTCCTTGAGTAGGGATGAAGTGCTGCTGATGATTAACAATGAACTGGGACCACTTGAAGCACCCCAGGAATTTGCTTGGCCATCCTGCTTTTGGAATATGCTGGAGAGCCCCATCCCCACATTCATCCATCCCTGATTTGGACATGACCACCTCCAAAGTCTCTGGGATTCACCCATCCAGGATTTGGACATGATCACCTCCAAAGTCTTTGCACTGGCTCTGATGAAGATGTTACAGACGTGATAGAGTTGCCCCATATTGGGAATTTCTCTTCAGTTAACCCTTTGGGTGGTCCCACCAGCCCTGGACGGGATGTGCTTGGATCTTGGGAATGCTGGCAAGGAAAAACAAGCAGGATCATTTGTGTGGGCATCAGCTGGAGAGGCAGGGAGCGGATCTGGATTCTGGCAGTCACGGGGGTTTGGGGTGTCACCGGGTCTCTGGGGGCTGTTGCTGGCTCCCTGAGGACAAATTTCCTGGAAATTGGTCTCTTTTTGCCAAATCTTGAATCTTGGAATGGGTGACCAAATCCCAGAGCTGCCTCCAGTCTGATTCCACATTGCTTTTGGGGCACATCTGGTGATTTTGGGGCAGAAATGTGTGATGTCACCTCCTGTTACTTTACCCACATGCACCTGACCCCAAATAAATAAATTTAGGGTCTCCCCACTGAGAGCATGGATGGTGCTCTGATGTTCTTCATGAAGCTGGGACAGTTTAAGCTAGAAGCTGTTTTTCATCTTTCTTGCAGTGGAAAATTGAGACCCTTTTTCTATTTGCAACATTTGCTGACTTGTTTGCCTGCGCTATCTTAATGCAGTGGAACCAATCTATACCTTAACCTTTATCTATAGCCCATCATAACTACTATAATTACCATATTCATGTTACTAAACTCCAATCTCTAAATGTGTGATGTCACCTCCTGGAACTTTACCCACGTGCACCTGACCCCAAATAAACACAAGTTTAGGGTCTCCCCTCTGAGAGCGTGGATGATGCTCTGTGTTCTTGGTGAAGCTGGGACAGAGCAGCTCCAGCCAGATGGTTTTGAGACACTTTGAGACACTGGCACAAAGTCAAACAAACAAACAAACAAACAAATAAACCCCACCAAAGTTTGAGCACCAACTCAACCCCTCCTTGTGCCATTGTCGGTGACGTGGGGACCAAGAGCTGCCTTGGTTCCTCTGGCATCAACTCTTCTCCTTTGCTTGGCCCACAGCTGACCTGGTCTTGCTGGAGTTTCTCCTGCAGCTTTGCTTTCTGGATGATGTTAAACCCACAGGGGCCACAGAGCCTCCCCACCCTCATCACGTTGGGTGCAAGCAAGAGCCAGGAATGTGCAAAGTCACAAAGGAATGGAACATCTCCAGCTTGGCCTCATCTTCAGCGTTTGCTCCTTTTCGCAGCTCTGGTTCTCCAGCCCAGCCTCGCTGCTTCTCTTGTAGGGCCTTCATCCCCTGCCCTCCCCGGTGTCACAGGCATCTTTTATGGAAAATCCTTTCCTTAGGATTTGTCCTCCTGAGGAGCTGAGAGGCCTCAGGAACAAAATGTAACCAATGGTTATCTGCTGCTGTGAGATGCAACAGGTGCATCTGGGATTGGCTCATGTGGTTGTTCCTAATTAATGGCCAATCACAGCCCAGCTGGCTCAGGCTCTCTGTCCAAGACAGAAGCCTTTGTTATCATTCTTCTTTTCTATTCCTAGCTAGCCTTCTGATGAAATCCCTTCTTCTATTCTTTTAGTATCGTTTTAATGTAATATATATCATAAAATAATAACTCAAGCCTTCTGAAACATGGAGTCAGATCCTGGTCTCTTCCCTCATCCTCAGACCCCTGTGAACACGGTCACACCCCAGGCCTTCCCCTCCAGCTCTCACCAGGAGCTGCCCAGGTTGGCCATGTGATGCCAGGTGAGATCCTATTCCCACCACGGATCCCATGGGGTCACATCCTCCCTCTTTTCTTTCCTGGCCTCTGATTATTTATCTACCCCTTGGCTTCTTCCTTTTCCCACCCTTTGAAACAGTGTTTTTGCTTCCTTTTGAGTCATCCTGGAGTTCCTGCTCTCTCCAGTGGAAGAGGTGAGGAATGTAGGGTTGGATGGACCACGCTGGTCGGGGGAGAGGGATGAGAGAGGAGAAGCTGGGGACAACCAGGCTGTCCCCTCTGACCAGGAGAAACCACAGCCCCATGACCATGGAAGGTTCCAGATCTCCTCGAGCAGTGAGATGTTAACAGGGTGCCCAGTCAAGACTTTCAGGCCTTGGGTTGGTGTCACCGTCTCAGGACAATGTGGCCAGCAGGGACCCTCGCAGGCCAGGTGAAATGGGAGAAGGAGCCGTGCAGGGACACCAAGATTCCCAAGGCAACACGGGCTGGGAGCTGGGCTGGGATGTGGTGAGGAAGAGGAGGGTGTTCCCAACTGGACAGAACCAATTCTGTGACCGTGTTCACAGGAGTTTTAGATGAGGGAAGAGACGAGGATCTAAATCCATGTTTCAGAAGGCTTGATTTATTATTTTATGATATATATTATATTAAAACCATACTAAAAGAATAGGAGAAAGGATTTCATCAGAAGGCTGGCTAAGAATAGAAAAAGAAGGAATGATAACAAAGGTTTGTGGCTCGGACAGAGAGTCTGAGCCAGCTGACTGTGATTGGCCATTAATTAGGAACAACCCCATGAACCCAATCCCAGATGCACCCGTTGCATCTCACAGCAGCAGATAACCATTGGTTACATTTTGTTCCTGAGGCCTCTCAGCTCCTCAGGAGGACAAATCCTAAGGAAAGGATTTTCCATAAAAGATGTCTGTGACACCGGGGAGGGCAGGGGATGAAGGTCCTACAAGAGAAGCAGCGAGGCTGGGCTGGAGAACCAGAGCCTGAGCCAGTGCAGGGTGTCCCTGCCCATGGCAGGGAGTGGAACGAGGTGGGCTCTAAGGTCCCTCCCAGCCCAAACCAGACTGGGATTCCATTCTAGGAAAATCCAAATTTGCCTCAATTCCACGCTCCAGAACACCACAACACGGGCCACACAAGCCTTGGAGAACCCCAAATTCCCCCCTTTTCCAGCCTCTTTCCCTCTTTTCCCTTTTATAACCGGGGTAACCTCAGACAAAAACCCTGGGAATTATTTCGGCTCAACAGGTCGGAGCGAGGCCAAGGCGCCGGAGGAGCTGTCGCCTTGGATTTTCCAGCCCTTTGCACCAGCAGGAGAAATTTAATGTAAATAAAACCCCCCTCCCGTCCTATGGCACGTCCAGGCTCTGTGTGGGTCAGGGCAGCACCCAGCAGCTGCCTCCCAATCCGGCTTGGCACGAAAATCCACACGAACGTGGTCACTGAGGCTCTTTGCTCCTAAAGCCTTCCCAGCAGAGCCCTTGGGAGGGAATGCAGCGTGGATTAACACCCCAGCATGGGAAGGTGTGCAGGGGGATGATGCCCAAAGAACTGGGTTCACCTTGGTGTTTCAAGTGATAAAAAAAGGGAGATTTTGGGGTATTTATGATTTTTTATAGTCCTGGGGAGGAGAGGTTTAAATCCCCCAAGGATTGCAAGTGATGCATATAATCTCTGTGTGCAAAAATAGAATTTTTTTCTTTTTATATATTAATTTTTATATGAATAAAATTTAATTTTTATATGAATAAAATTATAGAAATATATTAAATATGTAATGTATAAATGATATTTTATATATTAATAGTAATATTTTAATAGTAATAATAATAGTAATATTTTAATAGTAATACTTTAATATTACTACTAATATAATATTTTATATTATATAATATATAACTAATAATATAATAATTATATATAAATACTAATATAATATTTTAATAATATTTTAATATTACTACTAATAATGGTAATATTTTAATATTACCACTAATATAATATTTTATATTAGTAAATATTAAATATTTTATATATTTATTTAATTATATAATATATAACTAATAATATAATGTTTAAAATCATATTTTAATATTACTACTACTACTATTAATATATTAATAGTAATATTTTAATATTACTATTACTACTACTATTATTAATAAGAATTAATAGGTATACAGAGAGATAGAGGGAGTGTTACATATATATTTCTATGAAATATAAATATATAAATTTGGAACTCCTTTTCCCAGCAAAGGAGCTGACTTGGAAAAGGAGAATCCAGCCTCAAGCTCAGCTGCCTCCTGCATAATCCCCCAGCAGCTCCTGACAAAGAATAGCCCCATTATGAATTAAACAGTGAAATTAAACTATAGATGCCTGAAAATATTTCCTGCTGGGGCACGTGCCTCCAAATCCCACAGCCAGGTTTATGGGAATCTCAATCCCCAACACTGCCCTCAATCAGCCTCCTGCAGCTTTTAGGCTTGGTTTTAAGGGACTTGAGGGGAAATCAGTGTTTGTTCCTGCCTGGAAATGAGCAAGTGTTTCTGGGAATGGAAGGGAATGACAAAAATCCATCCAAATTTTAATTTTCCAAGGTAAATTGGAGCTTCTAGAAAGAAATAATGAGAAGTCGCAGCCTTTTGAGTTTAAGCAAAGCATTAAACATAAATTTATCCCTATTTTATCTGTTAAGATGCCCCCAGATCCTGTTTCTTCCATGACCAGGGGCCCTGCTTTATGTTTGGATGCAAGAGGCTCCATGTTTGGGGAAAAGCACCCCAATTTTGCACAGTGGGGTGGCAAATTTGCAAAAAGAGGTGTCAGGTTTGCAAAAAGGCGTCCCAGGCTTGTAAAACACCCCCCCAGATTTAAGAAAAGGCACCTCAGGTTCCAAAAATGAGGTCCCAGGTTGGCAAAAAGGGATCTCAGGCATAAGAAAAATCCCCCCAGGTTTAAGAAGAGGAGCCCTGATTTCCAAAAACGCCCTCCCAGATTTAAGAACCGTCCCCACGTTCCCAAAAATGGGTCCAAGTTTGCAAAAAGGGGTCCTTGATTTGCAGAAATGGACACCAGGGGTGTAAAAAGGGCCTCCAGATTTGAAAAAATGAGGTCCCAGGCTTGCAAAAAGAGGTCCCAGGTCTAAGAAAAGCCCCCAGGTTTCAGAAAAGGAGCCCAGATTGACAAATAAAACTCCTGATGTTTAAGGAAAGCTGCTCCAAGATCACAAAATGGGGCATTATGGTTGGGAAAAGTGGTTTTGATTTGGGCAATCGGGTTCTGGGGTTGCAAAAAGACATCCCAGGTTCCCTAAAAGGGGTCCAAGGTTGCCAGAGAGGGGTCCCAGGTTTAACAAAAATAACTCTGAAGTTTAACAAAACGAGTCCTGAATCACAGCTCTCCTCCCCAAATGGGAGAAAAGGCCCAAAATTGGGGTTCCAGGGTTGAAAAAAAGACACCTCAGGCTCCCTAAAAGGGACACCAGAGTCCCTAAAAAGGTTCCCAGTTTTAAAAAAAGGAGCCCTGTTTGACTTAAAGTGCCCCAAAACCTAAAAAAGGATCTCAGATTTCTTAAAAGGGGTCCCAGGTCTGCAAAAAGCCCCCCCAAATTCAAGGAAAGACAAATTCCCCAAATTCCCAGGATGGGGCTCAGGGTTTGAACCGGGGGGGGGTCCTGGTTTGCAGAACTGTTCCCAAATTTCCACAAAAATCATTGGGGGGCACAGTGCTGTAAAAATTGGGTTATTGGGGAAAGTTGGGCAGGGAAAGTGAATTTTTGGAAGACTCCGGTGGTGCTGAATACACAGATCTGGTGGGGGGATCTGAGATGGACAATGGGCTCTCCTGGGGGAGAAATTGGTGGCTAAAATGAGTAATTTTGGGGGATCCCAAGTCTCCAAAATCGGGTGATTTGATATTTCAGAGCGGCAAACTGGGCATTTTGGGGAGCCCCACCATGCCAAAAACATTGGGGTTTGTGGGGGACCCCAGGAGGGCAAACTTGGGTCCCTGTGGAGATGCAGAAATCAGGAAAATGCTGCAGAAATTTCACCTTTTTGGGGGGATCCCAGCGCCACAAAAAAGGGACTTTTTGGGGGGACCCAAACTGGGATTCCTGGGGGACTCTGTGCTGCAAAAATGGATTTTTTAGGGGAGATCCCAATGCTGTAAAATCAGATCTCGTTGGGGACCCCGTGCTGGAACAATGGGATCGTTTGGGGAGCTCCAGGAGTGCAACAAAGGGGAACCCCAGAGTCCAGCCCTGATTCTCTTGGCAGGGATTGCCACTGTAAAAAGGGATTTTCTGGGGCTCCCAGGAGTGCAAAATTGGTGGTTTTGGGGAATCCAATCCCACAGGGGACCCCCACGGGGGATTCTGAGCTGCAAGAATTTGGGGGGAATCCCAAAAACTCATTTTCCTGCAAGACCCCGCACTGAAAATGGGGTTCATTGGGGGATCCTGCCCTACAACTCCCCCCCACCACTGCAATTCCACAGGTTTAACTCTGGGGAGGGAAACCCCTAAATTCCAGTTTTGGGGATCTTCATGCAGATTTTGGGGCATAACCAGCCCTGACAAAGCCTTTTCTGCTCCGAACAGGGATTTTTGCTGCTTCTTTTTTTGGGCTGTGATTGGAGCTGGGGCTGAAGGAATTACAGGAATTACAGGATTATCCAGGGAAATCTCAGCCCTGATCCCCCAGGGGGGGTTTGCCAGCTCCATCATTTCCCAAAACTCAGCTTTGGGAAGGGCAACGTCCATTTGGGGCCTCAGGGGCAATTCCCACGTGTGACAGGATGGGAATTCCAGCCAGGATCTGGGACCCTTCGACCCCAAAAGGTAAATCTGGAGGGTGTTTTCCTAAATCCATTTGTGCAGCACAGAATCCCAGTTTTCACCCTTGGGGACACCCCCAAAAAACCCCTTTTTTATGGCATTGGGATTCCCCCAAAAAAGGTGAAATTTTTGCAGCGTTTTCTTGTTTTGCAGCATTTCCCTGATTTCCCCAGCACGCAAATTTGGAGGGCGTTTTCCTAAATCCATTTGTGCAGCACAGAGTCCCCCAAGAATCCCAGTTTTCACCCTTGGGGTGCCCCCAAAAGATCCTTTTTGTGGCTTTCGGATCCTCCCAAAAAGCTGAAAAATTTTTGCAGCTCAGAATCCCCCGTGGGGGTCCCCTGTGGGATTGGATTCCCCAAAACCACCAATTTTGCACTCCTGGGAGCCCCAGAAAATCCCTTTTTACAGTGGCAATCCCTGCCAAGAGAATCAGGGCTGGACTGTGGGGTTCCCCTTTGTTGCACTCCTGGAGCTCCCCAAACGATCCCATTGTTCCAGCACGGGGTCCCCAAGGAGATCTGATTTTACAGCATTGGGATCTCCCCTAAAAAATCCATTTTTGCAGCACAGAGTCCCCCAGGAATCCCAGTTTGGGTCCCCCCAAAAAGTCCCTTTTTTGTGGCGCTGGGATCCCCCCAAAAAGGTGAAATTTCTGCAGCATTTTCCTGATTCCTGCATCTCCACAGGGACCCAAGTTTGCCCTCCTGGGGTCCCCCACAAACCCCAATGTTTTTGGCATGGTGGGGCTCCCCAAAATGCCCAGTTTGCCGCTCTGAAATATCAAATCACCCGATTTTGGAGACTTGGGATCCCCCAAAATGACTCATTTTAGCCACCAATTTCTCCCCCAGGAGAGCCCATTGTCCATCTCAGATCCCCCCACCAGATCTGTGTATTCAGCACCACCGGAGTCTTCCAAAAATTCACTTTCCCTGCCCAACTTTCCCCAATAACCCAATTTTTACAGCACTGTGCCCCCCAATAAATCTATTTTTTTTTCCTGTCCCCCTAGGAGGCTCCCCACAGATTTCCATCTCTGCAGGAGTAATAATAATAATAATAATAATAATAATAATAATAATAATAATAATAATAATAATAATAATAACAGTAGCAACAACAACCATAACAGCAACAATTAATGATCATTTAAATTATTTGGGAACTGTTCCTTTTACTGGTTTAAACGGGTTTTTAATTGGATTTCCCCCCCATATTTTATTAAATTCAACATGTAACAATCCCCAATTGGAAGTGGCAGATGGAAAATGCTCCTTTAAATCTGGATGTCCTGAAATGTTTGGGAAAAGGCAAAATTTAATGTGGCAGAAGAAAGGGGAAAAGGTAATAATTAATCTGAAAATGAAGGACTAGAGAAGGAAAATGATATGGAAGTCAAAGAGTGTAAATGATAATGAAGGGAAATTAAAATAATGGAAAAAAACATAAGAAAAATGCAGGAGGGTAAAAATGGGAATAAGGACATAAAGAGTAGAAAAGTAAAATAATGGGAAAATATTCTTAAGTAAAATAAGGATAAAATCACATGAAGGCAAAAAAAGAAACTAAAGAAAAAAAGGAAAAGAATATTAAATAATTTTAAAAATTAAGCATAAACTAAAAAACTCCATAATAGTGCAGAGTAAAGGGATAATAAATTAATTTCAAATAAAAATGTACAAATAAGGTAGATAAATGGATAAAAAGAGAAAAGAATGGAAATTAAAAAGAATATAAAAATGAGAAAAATATAAAAAATAGAAGATAAAGGAATAAAATGTAAAAATAAAATATTAGAAGTAGAAAAGAATATAAAATATGAATTAAACCCAAAAGAAAGCAAAAACTCATTATACAATATAAAGGAATATAAAAATGAATAAAAAGCTAATAGAAAAATTATGAATGAGTAAAAATCCAGAAAAAAGATAAAATGAATGATAATTAAACTAACGTTAAGAAAACAAATAAAAATTAAAATAATATTAAAAATTATTAAAAGCAAAAGAGTGAAATTTAAAAAATTATAAAGATAAAAAACCCCAAAACAATGAACCCACAGAATTAAAAAAAAAGAGAAATATATTTAAATAAAAATAGAGACATTTTTAATCTTGAAATAAAAATATAGAAAATAAGTAACCTCAAAAACTGAAAAATAAAACAACCCCAACTCCGAGCACATTGAGCTCCAAGGATGTAAACCAGAACCCAGCACGAGAATTCCATTAATTCGATTTTTTTGTCTCCCCGTCCCCCCCCGCGCGCTTCCCTTTGCTGCCAAGGGAATTCCGGGCAGGGAAGGGCTCGGGGCTGGAGCTCCCACACCTCCTCCTGCTCTTCTTCCTCCTCTTCTTCCTCCTCTTTTCCTCCTTTTCCTCCTTCTCCTCCTCCTCCTCCTCCTCTTCCTCCTCCCCGCGGGGGTTCCCGGCCCTTTGTTCCCCCCACAAAGCCACATCCCGCCCTCAATAGCACCGGGAGGGGTTTTTTTGCAGTTTCCTAAATTAAATAAACATTTTTTTTTCACCTTCCCCCCCCCAAGCTTTCTGGAATTTTCCTGCCCCGGGAATGGCCCCAGGCGGGTTTGGTTTGATTGCTTTTTTATTTTATTAATTTATTTTTTTGTTTAAAGTTTGTTCTGCGGCCGTTCCGGGAAGAGGAAAACAACGCAGGCCCAAGCATCGCCCTGGGCGGGGAATCAGGGCCCAAAAATACCTGGGAAAAAATTCCATCCTGGATTCAACCTGTTAGAAAAGGCTTTTCCCTAACAAAAAAAAAAAAGGCAGATTTGGGGATTTGAGAGGATGCTGAGGTTCCTGTATCCCTGCCCACATCACCTGTGGTACCCACAGCTGGCGGGATGCTGCAGGCACATCCCAAAAAACCTTTCTTCCAGATGCTGGAAAATGCTCCTCCAGAAATGACAATTCCTCCCCTTGGTGGGGCTTAAGAGGGAAATTTGGGTGAAAGTTTGAAATTCTGCCCCCAAAAGTCACAATTTCCATTCTTTGTGGGATCTAAGGGAAGTTTTGGAAAAAAATGATGGAAAATCCACTCGAAAAGGTCACAATTTCCCTCCTCAGCCGGATCTGGGGGGGAAATTTTGGAAAAAAAATTTGACAATCTTCACCTTCAAACTCACAGTTTCCTCCTCGGTGCTATTTAAAGGGAAAATTGTGGAAAAGCTGTGGAAATTTTTCCCAAAAACATCTCAGTTCCAGTGGGATTGGAGCGCTCAGGGCCGGTTCCATGAGCGCCACGAGGTCTCAGCCCCTCTCCAGGCTGGGCAATCCATGGATCAAACTTTCCTAAGGCATGGAAAATTAATTAACCCCCAGCTGTGGGTTCCTCTGGGTCTGCATTGAAGGCACTGAGACAGGAGTTCATGTTCACACTGAGGTGTTTATCATTTCTTATCAGTAAAACAGTCTCACTGCTGGGAGTTCTGCAGCTTTTCATTAGAAGGCACAAAATGGCCACAATCTCTTGGTACAAGGGCTTTTCAGACTAAACTGTCCAATTAAGAGCTGACACCTGGATTATTTTCCATTTTATAGCCCAATAACTGATCCCAAAGAGCTGCAGTGCAGACTTTTCTGCCCAATTACAAAATGCCACCCAAACCCATGGAGAAGGAGGAAGAAGAAGCGTGAAGAAGAAACCCAGGACAACACCCTGTGCCCTCCATCTTGCTGCCATCCACAACATCCTAAAAATCCCAAAACCTCAATTTCTCACCCAGTGACACACCTGCACTGCTCTCTAGAATCTATTTCACACTTCTGTGGATTCCAGTCTGTCTTGAAGTCTGGGAAACTTTCTCCATGAATGAGGGTCAGAGTCAGTGCTGCCCTGGGAGAACAGAGAAATATTCCCAGTGCCCTGGGTTTCCACACCCCCACACTGGTGGAATTTAAAGGGTGAAAATTTGGAAAAATGATGGAAAATACACGCACAAAAAAAAAAAAAAACCAAACAGATTTTCCCCCTATCACAGGGACTCAGAGGGGAAATTTTGAAAAAATTATGGAAAATCCACCCCAAAAATCACCTCCTCCAGTGGGAGCTGGTGCTGTTGGGGTCATGGGCTCACCCTTCTCCCAGCTGGGAGCTTTTGCTCCATTTTTCCTTGGGGAAAGAGACCAAAGGATGAAGAGGTGTTTCCATGGGATTTGAAAGATTAAAATACGGAGTTTTGGGAGTATTTCTGGAGTATATGTTATTAATTCTGTTTGTTTTAGTCATCTTTAGACAATATTTTATTAATATTGAACTATGGATAATTATTCTATTCTATTCTATTCTATTCTATTCTATTCTATTCTATTCTATTCTATTCTATTCTATTCTATTCTTCTGTGTTATATCTTATTATGCATTTATTCTATCTTTATTATCTTTATTATCCTGTATTGTATTACTATTTCATCACACCATATTCATTGTACAACAAATCCCAGTGAACGAATATTACATTAGATTTACATTATACTATATATAATATTTATAGTATTATTAGATCAATATTATATTTATATGACATATTAATGTTATTTTTATCTCATATATGAAATACAGATATGAATTTGCAACTTTCTTGTGAAAAAGGCCCCAATCCCTCATAAATCATTATTTTTAATACATTTTTGTGTCTTCCTAACACAAAAAAGACCCCAAACCCTCCATATATTTAAATTTATGTATAATTTTTTGGCCTTCTCCTGCATGCCCACCACAAACCCTCTCTATATTTGTATTTAATTTACAATTTTCGAGTGCAAAAAGGACCCTCATATCCCTCATATATTTTTATATAGACTTTCATGGCCTTCTAATTCACAAATACCCTGAAAATATGTTTTTTATCTAATCTTGCAACATCTTAGTGGAAAAACGACCTCAACCCACCTTATATGTATTTTTAAATATATATTTATGTTTTTTCAGCTTTTCATTGCAAAAAAGGACCACAAAACATCCATTTTTATTGTGTTTTCTGTGTTTTATTGTGGCTTTCTTGTGGAAAAACCCCAATTAACCAGAGAATAGATATATTTACATCCAATTTTGCAGTTTCTTAATGCCAAACCTACCCAAATCCTCCTGTACATTCATCTATAAAAAATATTTTACTTATTTTACTTTAAAACCCTTCCACTGTTCCCTGCTGCCCCAAATCCTGATGTCAATCCATTTTTGATGGATTCTAAATGATAATTTCTCCCAAATTCTTTGGCAAATTTGATCGATTGGGCGAGGTCCTCCACGCAGAAATGTATGTATTATACCTTGATATTTTTGTTCTTTCTTCCAAATTTATTTTCCCACCTGGGGAAATGAATTTTCAGGACTTGGAGGGAAAAAAAATAAACGGGAGCTTGTGCCCACAGACGCCATAAAAATGATGATTTTGTTCACCAGGACGGGAATTTTTCAGGTGGGCAATGTGGGAATTCAAAGGTTTTGGAGCCTCGATGGAAAATTACTGCAGGGCAAACAAAGAAATCTGGGATTTGGGAATAAACAGGCGGGCCAGGAAGCCGGGAGGAAACCTTGGGCAGGGGAAGGGAAGAGAGAGAAAAGCTCCCACTGCGGGGGGCAGCGAAAATAACCCTGGGGGGCAGCGTGGGAAAGGGGCTTCGGTCCTGGCAGGGGGACCCCAAATGTGGGGGGGGGCAGAGGGACCCCAAAGGGACCCCAAAAAGGGACCCCAAACGGGGGGGGGGGGTGACACAGGGATCCTAAATTGGGGATTTGGCACAAGGACCCCAAATCTGGGGTTTGTGAGAGGGACCCCAAAGGGACCCCAAATGTGGGGTTTGGCGGAGGGACCCCAAATCTGGGGTTTGGCAGAGGAACTGCAAAGGGATCCCAAATCTGGGAAGTGTCAGAGGGACCCCAAAGGGACCCGAAATCTGGGATGTGTCAGAGGGACTCAAGTCTGGGATTTGTCAGAGGGATCCTAAATCGGGGATTTGTCAGAGGGACCCCAAATCTGGGGTTTGTAAGAGGAAACCCAAAGGGACCCCAGATCTGGAGTTTGTCAGATGGATCCTAAATCAGGGATTTGTCAGAGGGACCCCAAATCAGGAATTCCAAAACCCAGCTCCGGGCCCCGGGGGCCAGGGGGCACCCCCCAGTCCCACCTTTGGGGCAGGGAGGGTTGGGAATTCTGGGAGCAAAGGGAATAAACCTTGCCCTGGGCTTGTTTGGGCTCGTGGCTCTTTGTGAAGGGCAGGTGTGCAAGGCAGGGAGTGTGCAAAGGAATGGGAAATACAGAAGGGAATGGGGAGTGTGCAAGGAAATGGGAAATATGGAAGGGAATGGGAAATACAGAAGGGAATGGGGAGTGTGCAAGGGAGTGAGGAGTGTGCGAGGGAATGAGGAATATGGAAGGGAGGGAGTGTGCGAGGGAATGGGGAGTGTGCAAGGGGAGAACGTGTGAAGGAAAGAAATGAGCAAGAGAAGTGAGTGTGTGTGCAAGGAGCAAGTGGGGAAGGGAGTGAGTGTGCAAGGGGAACAATCCTAGAAGGGCATTGAGCTGCAGAAGGCCTGAGTGTGCAAGGGGAGGGCACAAAGCAAAAGGAGTGAGAGTGGAAGGGGATGAGTGTGCAAGGAGAGTGAGGGACAGAGGGAGAGAGGGTGGGAAAAGGGACTGAGTGTGCAAGGGCACGATGGAACCAACACATGCAGACAAGTGTGCAAAGGGACAAGTGTGCAAAGGGAACGCTCCAGGGGAGCAAACTCCCAAAGGAGCAGGCACGGGAGGGGCACGGGTGTGCGAACCAGTGTGCAAGGGGCACACTCACTGTGGAAGGGCAGCGAGTGTGCCAGGGCAGCGAGAGCGGGCCGAGGTGAGTGTGCAAAGGGGTGAGTGTGAGCAGGGAGTGTGCAAAGGGAGTGTGCAAGGGGCCGTGGGCAGCCAGGCCATGCAATGCCAGCCCTCACTGGAGCCCCAGCGTTCCCACTCTCCTCTGGTTTTCTTCTAAGGCAGAGGGACCCCAAAGGGACCCCAAATCTGGGATGTGAGGAGGAAACTTCAAAAGGAAACTTCAAAATAACGTCCATCCCAAAAAGGGCCTGGAGCTGGATGAGCTCCCAGCATTGCCACCCACGGCTTGGGGGCTGGCAGCTACATTTGCGAGTTTTTTTGGGAGCAAATTCCCTAAAATCTGGCTCCTGAGCCTGCAGGTGGGGTGTGGGGATGTGGGGGATGCAGGAGCTGGGAGAAGCCTCGGCTGTGATTGACCTGGGAAAAGGTCTTGGACCTGATGCTGCTCCCCACTACTGGGGGATTTTTCCTATCATGCAGCTCTGGAGCATCCCAAAAAATGAGCAAAGCAGGGATGAGGAAGCAGGGAGGAGGCAGCTCCCGGGCAAGACAGCGCCCATCGCCCGTGTCAGGCCGGCACACGCCCAGCCCGCCCTTGGGCAACGGCTTGGAATGAGGAAGGAACTGCGCTGGCTCCTGCTGCTCCTGCTTCTCCTGCTGCTTCTCCTGCTGCTGCTCCTTCACCAGCTTCTCCTGCTGCCCCTTCTGCTGCTGCTTCTCCTGTTCTCCTTCTGCTCCTGCTCTGGCTCCTGCTGCTCCTTCTCCTGCTGCTCCTTCACCAGCTTCTCCTGCTGCCCCTTCTGCTCCTTCTGCTCCTGCTCCTTCTGCTGCTGCTCCTTCTGCTCCTGTTCCTGCTGCTTCTCCTGCTTCTCCTGCTGCTCCTTCACCAGCTTCTCCTTCTGCTGCTGCTTCTCCTGCTGCTCCTTCTGCTCCTGCTCCTTTTGCTGCTGTTCCTTCTGCTGCTGCTCCTGGTGCTTCTCCTGCAGCTCCTGCTGCTCCTTCACCAGCTTCTCCTGCTGCCCCTTCTGCTCCTGCTTCTCCTGCTTCTGCTCCTGCTCCTTCTCCTGCTGCTCCTTCTGCTGCTGCTCCTTCTGCTCCTGCTCCTGTTGCTTCTCCTGCTGGCCACACCATTCCTGATCCAGGCCAGGAGCCATTGCCCATCTTGCCCACCTGGGCTCACTGCTGGCTCATGTCCAGCCTGCTGTCCATCAGTCCCTGCAGGTCCCTTTCTGCCTGGCTGCTCTCCAGCCCCTCAATCTGTAGCCCTGCAGGGTTGTTGTGGTCAAAGTGCAGGACCCGGCACTTGGACTTGTTAAACCTCACACCAATGGATTCATCCCTTGGATCCAGCCTGTCCAGGGCCCTCTGCAGAGCCCTCAACCCTCCAGCAGATCCACACCTGCACCCAGCCTGGTGTCATCTCCAAATTCGTTGATGGTGGACTCAGTCGCCTCATCCAGGTCATCAGTGAAGACCAAGCTGCTCCTGCTGCTGGACCCTGGCCAGGGCCTCACCCAAAATCCTCACCCAAAATCCAACCCCACCCCACACTGACCTGTCCCTGGGTGTCCTCAGTGCAGGACCCCTTGGTGGGACCCTGCTGCAGGACATCTGCCCATTGTCACCCCCTGGAACATCTTTCATTGCTCCATGGAATGTCCTTCATTCCCCACACATGTCCTTCACCCCATGGGGGTCCTTTACCCTGCAGATGTTCTCCATTCCCTGAACTTCCTTCACTCCACAGGTGTTCACCCCGTGGATGTCCTTGACACCATGGATGCCCTTCGCTCTGCAGCTGTCCTTGATCCCACAGACATCCTTCACCCCATGGGTGTCCTTCATCATCCACCCCATGGATGTTCTCCACCCCAGAGATGTCCTTCATCCCATGGGTGTCCTTCATTCCATGTGTGTCCTTCATTCCATGTGTGTCCTTCACCCCATGGATGTTCTCCACCCCAGAGATGTCCTTCATTCCATGTGTGTCCTTCTTCCCATGGATGTCCTTCACCCTGCAATCTCCTTTATCCCATGGATGTCCTTCACCCCATGGATGTCCTTCACCCTGCAATCTCCTTTATCCCATGGATGTCCTTCACCCCATGGGTGTCCTTCACCCTGCAATCTCCTTTATTCCCCATGGCCCCTGCCCCATTCCCACTGGGAAATGCCGTGATATTCCATATCCATGCCACGATCTTCCCTGGACTCATCTTCCACTTGGATCCAGGGCATTGCTTCCTGAGCCAGCCTTGGCTCCTGCCACAGGCGCCAACAAGCCCTGACCTGACCCCACCCCACGGATTTTGGGGCTCTGGTGGCCAAGCAGGGCAGGTCCCAGCAGCTCTGGGCTGGAGCAGTTTTGGGAGGGTGTTGCCAGGATTTGACCTTGGATGTGGGAAGGGAGACTTTTTTTGGCTGACCCACGTTTTTGGGAGGTCCGTGGGAAACGGGGGTGAAGCCCTAAAATGCTGATCCCACTCAATGCACCAGGAAATGTGGAAAAGAGGGGGAAAAATCCATTTGAAATCCCAGGTTGGGGAACACAGAGTGAAATTCAGAAACCACAGGAATTTCAGAGACTGAAAAGGGCAGAAGGGATCAAAGAGGCTGCGTGGGAATGGGCGAGCCCCGACAAGATCTGGGGTGACCTCGCTTTGACATTCCCAAAAGTGTAGATCCATCCTGCTGTCACTGCTCAAAATACTCCCAAAATTGTAGCTTGAGGCCCCCAGGGAACCCCGATGGGGGACGTTTCAGAGCTTATGGGATGTTCTGGGCATCCCCCAATCCCACTGGGACGCCGGCAGCTGGGCCGGTTCCCCGGCGTGCCGGGACGTGCTGGGAAGCACTTTTCCAGCATTTTCCTATCTCCTTCTTATGCAAGGAATTCGGTGCTAAAATGCAGCTGAAAAGTGCTGGGGGCTTTGCCCCGGCTCCATCCCAGGATGCTGCAGAGCTGCTGCCCTGTGGGGGCTGGATTTTGGGACTGCATGGGAATTGCATGGGAATTGCACAGGAACAACACGGGATTGCATGGGATGGCTGCATGCAATTTCATCATCTTGCATGGGATTGCGTGGATGGCAGGCGAATTGCATGGGATGGTTACGAGTTATTTAATGGGATTCCTTGTGGTGGTTGTATGGGATTGCATGGGATTCCACGGGGTGATTGGATGGGATTGCATGGGAATTGCATGGGATTGCATGGGATGCCTTGTGGTGATTGTATGGGATTCCACGGGATTGCGTGGGTGACATGGGAATTGCATGGGATGACTGCATGGGATGGTTACAAGTCATTTAATGGGATGCCTTGTGGTGGGATTGCCTGGGATTCCATGGGATTGCATGGGGTGATTGGATGGGATTGCATGGGAATTGCATGGGAATTGCACAGGAGCAACATGAGATGACTGCATGGGATGGTTGCAAGTTATTTAATGGGATTCCATGGGATTGCATGGGATTCCACAGAGTGATTGAATGGGATTCCTTGGGATGACCGAGTGGGATCATTAATGGGATTGCCCAGGATTTCATCAGGTGAATCCGCAGGACCGCATGGGATTTCACTGGATTCCACTGGGATTGCATGGGAAGGGAGCAGGGCAGGAGGGGCTCACACGGGTGGGTGTGGGTTGGAGGGTGTGGGATCAGGTGCAGGGGGTTTGTTGGGATTTTTGAAGGAGTTTTGAATGAGTTCGAGGAGGGACTTTTGAGCTGGTGCTGACCATGTGGTTTATTTTCTCATTTTTTACAGAGGTGGGAAGGGTGAGTTTGGTTTACACTGTTGCAGTATGGTTTAGAAGGTTACAGGACTTTTAGTTACAAGACTTTGTAAGGAGTTATTGAGTAACAAACTCTGTTAATAAGGATATTTACATTTTTGAACTAATCTTTAAATATTTTGTTTTATGGACTTATAAGTTTTCTTAGTTAATTATGTCATGACATAAAAACTTACAGTACTGTATTTAATCTCTTTGTTTACTTTTGTGCCCACTTTATTTTTTCTATATTTTAAACTCTAAAACTTTAAACTTTTATTCTCCTTTTATTTAGCTTAACATGCCTCTGCTTTAAAGTACAAACCTACATTTTCCCTTTTAGCCCTTAAATTTGGAAGTATTTTCTAAGCTTTCAGATTAAACCTTTTGTTTACTTCTAAGGTTTGGTTTATAGGTTTAAAGTTCTGAGAGTTCTTTGCATTTCAGATTCCAGCAGGGGATATTTGGGATGGAGCTGGCCACCCTTTGGCACATCCCCGGGGCTTTTACCTGCCCCCATCCCATTTACATCCCGGGGAATGGAGAAGGAAAATCCACCTGCAGAGATACCAGAGCCAGTTTGGCCACCAGTGAATTCCAGACCCCTTCGAGAAGGTTAGGTTTCAAATGCTTACACCTGCAAGAGGCCGGGATACGGCACAGAAAGTCTCTTGCAAAAACCCCAAAAATGAGAATTTCACAGCAAACAGCATTGATCCCCCTTTTCCACAGCCAGGCCCTCCCCATCACCCCCATTTCTGGGGGGTCTGAGCCCCCCACTCTGTTGTCTCCACTTCCACCTAATGAGTGGAGCCTTTCCCTTCTCCTCATTAAATCCTGCTCATTAACCCACGGCATTTAATTGCTCCTGACCAGGGGCAGCAGGAGCTGCATTTCCAATTTCCTTCCCTTAATTCTTTTAATTGGGAGAAGCAGGGGGATGGTGACCCTGCACCGCCGGAAAATCCACCCAGGACAGAGGTTTTGGGAATATTTTCCATCTAACAGCTTTGTAGCACCTCCAAAAATAGGGAGAATGTCCCCAAATCCACGAGGAAAGGGTGGCAGGAGCTGTGTTGTCACTCCCATTGATGCTGACAACAACAGCAGCAATAATAATAATTATAATAATATTAATAATAGTAATGTTTATCTAACCTTTTATTTCAGATTATTTATAATAAAAATATTTTTGGGGAGGTTTGGAGATTTTTAAATTTATAATAAAAGGAGGTTTGGAGATTTTTTTAAATTTATAAAAAAATATTTTTGGGGAGGTTTGGAGATTTTTTAAAAATTTATTTATAATAAAAGGAGGTTTGGAGATTTTTTAATTTATAAAAAAATATTTTTGGGGAGGTTTGGAGATTTTTGGGGGAGGTTTGGAAATTTTTTTAATTTATAATAACAGGAGGTTTTGAGGCTTGGAGATTTTTTTTATTGATAATAAAATATTTTTGGAGAGGTATGGAGATTTTGGGGGAGGTTTGGAGATTTTTTTCTATTTATAATAAAAGGAGGTTTTGAGGTTTGGAGATTTTTTTTATTTATAATAAAATATTTTTGGAGAGGTTTGGAGATTTTTAAAATTTATAATAAAAGGAAGTTTGGAGATTTTTTTTTATTTATAATAAAAATATTTTTGGGGAGGTTTGGAGATTTTTAAAATTTATAATAAAAGGAAGTTTGGAGATTTTTTTATTTATAATAAAATATTTTTGGAGAGGTTTGGAGATTTTTTGGGGGAGATTTGGAGATTTTTGGGGGAGGTTTGGAGATTTTTTTCAATTTATAATAAAAGGAGGTTTGGAGATTTTTTTTATTTATAATAAAAGTATTTTTGGAGAGGTTTGGAGATTTTTTGCGGAGGTTTGGAGACTTTTTGGAAGCGAGCCATCGGCGTTGCTTTTCTTCTTCTCCCACTTGAAAAGGAGTTTGTCATCTGCCTCCTGGGCTTTTTGGGAGTTGCTGAATCATGAGTTTGGGCAATGGGGTTATGGAGAGGGCGGGTGAGGCTGGGGAAGGTGGAAGGGTGTTGGGAGAACCTCACGAAAATCGAGTTGCATTCCCAAAAAATTCCAATTGCACCATCCTGGAACGGTGATCAACCCCCAAACCCCCTCCCACCGAACCGAGCTGTGCTGTCCTGGGAGGGTGGTGATCCCCAAAATGTCCAATTGCACCATCCCGGGAGACTGGAGCCCTCCAGAAGGTCCATTTCTATCATCCTGGGAGGATAACGATCCCCACAGAAGTGGATCACACTGTCCTGGTGTGAATCCACTAGAGCCCCCCAAAAATCAGTGTTCCCCATTGTGGGAGGGTGATGACCCCCCCAGAAATCCCTTTGGATTGTCCTGGCTGGAATATATCCCTGCAAAAACTGAAGTTCGTCCCCCTGGGAGGTCAACGCTGCCCCTTTCCCCATCCCCAAACCAATTTGCATGGAATGAGGATAATCCCCCACAATTCGGATTCCATTATCCTGGACGGGTGATGCCCCCCAAAACGGAATTGCGTTATGCTGGGAGGATAATGACCCCCCCAAAATCAAATTCTGTAAGCCTGGCTGGGTGTTATCCCTCCAAATTATCAAATTGTGTTGTCCTGGCTGGGTTATGACCCACTCAGAATTCAAATTGCCCGGTGCTGGGAGAGCGACGCTCCCCAAAAATTCACATTGCCCACACAAATTTAAATTACAGCACATTGGGAGGGCAATGTTCCTCAAAAAAACCCCAAGCTGGATCATTCTGGGAGGATGGGAGCCCCACAAAAATCAAATCTACTCATCCTGGGTGAGCGATATCCCCCAAAAACCAAATTGTGTCACTCTGGGAGAACGACCGTCCTCAAAAATTTGAATTTCATTTTCCTGGACATACGATATCCCCCAAATAAAACCGCACCACCCTGGGAGGAAAACGACCCCAAAAAGTTGAGCTGCAGCATCCTGGAGGACGGAGGGGCTGCTCCCTAGCCGGGAAAATTGGGATCCGAGGGATTTTTCACAGCTCCCGGATTTGCTGAGCCGCCTTCTCTGCCTCCGACATGTCCCTGCAGCCGAGGGCTGATGACACACAAATACCTGACTCATTATTATTCAGGCAGTTAATTAGGTAATGGGCATTAATCCTCCTTCCTGCGGGGCGGGAATTGCCCATGGAGCCTGCTCCGACCCATTCCCCGCTCAAACCCGGCGCTTCCCAGCCTTGGCTGCAGCCCCAGGGACTTGGAATGGCAAGAAATTCGGATTTTTGGGGCTTTTCTTTCCCTTCCTCACGTTTTCCAGCTCGGGATGCCAAAGCCACCTGCACCCACGCGCTGTTGGTGGGTCCAGGGGGTGAAATGTGCCTTGCGCAGCAAGAGGAAAATCGTGATTAAATCAATTAATTCATTCATTAATTGAAAATGCAGCATCCCAAAAAGCGGCTTCTCCTTCTCCATCCGCAGCGGGAAGTGCGGAACACCTGAGGCTCGCAGCCCAACAACCTTCCCACCCTCTCACCCAACACCGATGGACCCCAAATCCCCCAAAATTCACCCCAAAGTTCGCCTCCAGCCCTTTCCCAGGCTCCTCAGCAATGATCGGGGGTGCCAAGGGCTGGGAGGAGGATCCCTCAGCTCCGGGGCCCTCGGAATGCCTCTGAAATTTTGAGTGAAAAATCAGGATTTAGGGGGTTTTCGCTGGATTGTTAGGATGCCTCACATTCGGCAAATTGAGTGGAAAAAAAAAATCAGGATTTAGGAGTTTTTCATTGGGTTCTCAGAATGCCTTGTATTTGGCAAATTTGGCTATTTTGAGTGGAAAAAAAAAAAATCATCAGGATTTTGGTGTTTTCCAAGCCTGGCAGGGAATATGGGATGGGAAGAGCAAAATCTGCCGGTTCCACCTTTTTTATTATTTTTCTATTCCAACCCATTTTCACCTATTTACGCTCATTTTCTCCCCATAATTACACCTTTTGTTTCTCCTTATCCCACCTTTTTTCTCTCTGATCCAACGTTTTTTCTCAGTCCCACCCTTTTCTTTACTCTCCGTTCCACTCTTTTTCGTCTCTAATCCCCTAATTTTCTCCCGATTCCACCCTTTTTGCAATCTCTTCCACCCATTTTCTCACTTTTCCACTTTTTTCTCCCTCTTCCACTTATTTTCTTCATTCCACTCTTATTTTCCTTCCATTCCACTCCTATTTTCCTTCCATTCCACCTTTTTCAAAAGTTTGTGTTCCACCTCTTCTCCCTATTCCACCTTTTCTTATCCCTGCCCCGCTTTTTTTTTCCTCACTATTCCACCTTTTCTTCTGTGTTTTCTCCCTATTCCACCAAATTTTCTCCCTGTTCCACCCTTTTTTTTTGTAATCCATCTGCTTTTTTTCCCTTTTTTTCCTGTTTCACCCTTTTCTCCCCAGGTGGAGAAAATCCCAGTGATTGGATCCCAAAACTTCAGCAGCTCTCCCCCAAAAATTCCCCCATACCATCCTGTACATCACGGCAATGGGATGAAATAAAATCAAATCATTAATCCAAAATTAAAAAAATAAAAAATGAAGATGCCTGTAAATGAAGGCACAGGAGTGGCCATTATCTTATTAACATTAATGATTAATTATTGTCATTAACAGCCTTTGACTTCAGAAACAGCTCCCCAAGGGGAAAATCATGGGCAAATCAGAATTAATTCATCATAATATCACGGAAGAGGGGGGAAATCCCCTTTTTCTGCTGTTTTGGGGGTTCTCTGGGAAATCCGAGGCAGTTTTATGGAATGGGGAAAAGTGGAATTAAATAGATATATATATATTTATAAAAATAACCATATAGATAAAAATATAACCAATTTTTCTTTATTCTTGGGGAAGGACTCGGGATCCTCATGTGTGGGCATGTGAAGCTGAAGGGAAAATGGATTTTTCCCTCTCCTCCTCCCATGGGTTTGGGCTCTGGCACAACACTCCTGGTGCTGGCCGTGACTCACAAGGTTATTTTTAGCCCTGACCTCTTTTCTCCCCATGTTTTCATCCACGTTGTGGTGCCCTAAAAATGCAAAATAAGGGATAAAATGGAAACCCCGCCTTTGGAAGAGCCAGAGCTGGGGGGGCAACTTTGCCCTTTTTGTGGATAATTGAGGAATTATCTTTATTTTCCCATCTTTATTGTGTTTGTTGAGTGAAAAGCCAACAAAACCGGGTCAGTTTAGGACAAGGAAGTCGCTGCTGGGGCTGGAAAACTTTTTATTTATTGATTGGGATGCATTAAATTATAATAATTGGTTTTATATGATTCCTGCTTTTTCAGACATGGAACTTTTCCCCATTCCACTCTAACCCAAGGACTGGAGGGTTTAACACACTTTAATCCCAGTTTTACTAATCCTGGCGTTTAACCAATCCAGGTTTAAGGATAAAAAGTGAAATCCAAGGAGCTCCAGCTGTTAAATCCAAACATTGAGGATCTTCAGGAGCTCTGTGGCATCCCTAGAGCTGGAGCAGGGAACATCCCCCAGATAAGGAGCCCAAAAAAAATCTGTTGGGAGCAGCTCAAAATGCCAAAGAGAAGCCAAGGCAGGGTGTTCTGAGCGAGGCTGAGATCCCTGTGGGAGTTGTGTCCACGTTACCCAACCCAATTTTATGACAAATCCTATTTCCGGATGGACTTTATCCTCAGTGCGCTCACCCGGGCCGAGGCTTCCCAGGTGACCCAACCCCAGCTCAACCCTCCCCTTCCAAGAGCCAGGAAAAAACTCCCAATCCATGGAATTCATGGTGGGATCACTGGGCAGATGTTGGTCCAGCTGTTGGACCAGAATTATGTATTTTTTTTTTCTGTAATTTTTTGGGGGGATTTGGAGGAATTGGGATGGCGGAGGTCCAGAAATCCCCATTTTTTTGAGGATTTTAAAAGGATAAACCCCCAACTTTTTGGCTCAAGGAAATATTTTAAAGCTTCTCGAGGTTCAAACATGTTGGAGGACACTGAATATTGAAATAAATTCCCCCCTGGAGTGGATTGACTCTATCCCAAGGATGCTCAGTGTTGGGGGACAAATTCTTTTGTTTCCCCATATTCCATCCCATATCCCATATTCCCCGTATTGGGAAAAACTCCCAATCCATGGAATTCATGGTGGGATCACTGGGCAGATGTTGGCAGCTGGTCCAGCTGTTGGACCAGAATTATGTATTTTTTTTTCTGTAATTTTTTGGGGGGGATTTGGAGGAATTCGGATGGTGGAGGTCCAAAAATCCCCTTTTTTTTGAGGATTTTTAGCTGGACTTTAAAAGGATAAACCCCAACTTTTTGGCTCAAGGAAATGTTTTAAAGCTTCTCGAGGCTCAAACATGTTGGAGGACACTGGGAATATTGAAATAAATTGGGAATATTTGATTGGGAATATAAATTGAAAGAAATAAAGGGAATTTAGAAATAAATTCCCCCCTGGGGTGGATTAACTCTATCTCAAGGATGTCCAGTGTTGGGGGACGAATTCTTTTGTTTCCCTCTATTCCAAGGGACAATCCAGGACTTTTTGTTTACACCATCAAGTCCCAGCAAAGCCAAATTTTCTGTCATAACCCACCCTGCCAGGCCAGCTTTATTTCCCTAAAAAACATCCCTGGAAAGGCGATTCCAGCCTGAAAAACGGGAGTGGTGCCTAAATCCCCTCCCCAAAGCCCGTGTGTCACCAGGATTGCGTGTCCCCGATGCTCCTGAGGGTGGCACCGGGCCGGGATGGGAGAGGCCGGGAGATAAGAGCCCGTCATGGGTGATGATGATGGGGTGTGAGGAAGGGATGGGGTGTGAGGAGGGGACCAGAGCCCGGATTTCCTCCTCTGCCGGCAGTGGGAGCTCATGGACACAGCCCCGGGGTGGGCAGGGGGCGTCAGAGCCCAAATCTCTGCTGGGGAAGGGGGCAGTGATGGAGAGGAAGGGGGCAATGATGGAGAGCTGAGCCCATCCCTTTGTTCCTGCTCTCCACACGGCCCGGATCCATGGAAAAGCTGATTCCATCCTCTGTGATCCCTTGTCTCTCCCAACACAGCCCTGGTCCCTTGGAGAGGCTGAGCCCGTCCCTTTGTGAGGGTCCTCCAGCGCTGCTGGGCTCCCTGAGCCCATCCCTGGGGGTCTCCAGCCCCTGGAGGGGCTGATCCCACCTGGACACCTGTCCTGGGCACAGGGTGAGACCCCCTGAGCCCATCCCTCTGTTCTCCATCAGAACTGCAGCCCCTGGAGAGGCTGATCCCACCCCTGTACCTGTCCTGGGCACAGGGTGAGACCCCCTGAGCCCATCCCTGTGGGTTTCCACCAGAACTGCAGCCCCTGGAGCAGCTGATCCCACCTGGGCACAGATGGACACCCTGAGCCCATCCCTGGGGGTCTCCAGCCCCTGGAGAGGCTGATCCCACCCCATCACCTGTCCTGGTGCCACAGGAGACCCCCTGAGCCCATCCCTGTGTTCTCCACCACAAGAGGCTGGTGGAGAGAAGAGACCCTGTGGGTCTCCAGCCCATGGAGAGGCTGATCCCACCTGGCCCTCAGGTGGATCCCCTGAGCCCATTCCTGTGAGTCTCCACCTGAACTGCAGCCCATGGAGAGGCTGATCCCACCTGGACACCTGTCCTGGGCACAGGTGACCCCCTGAACCCATCCCTGTGAGCAGCTGATCCCACCTGGGCACAGATGGACACCCTGAGCCCATCCCTGGGGGTCTCCAACCCATGGAGAGGTTGTCCCACCTGGACACCTGTCCTGGGCACAGGGTGAGACCTCCTGAGCCCATCCCTGTGTTCTCCATCAGAGCTGCAGCCCATGGAGCAGCTGATCCCACCTGGGCACAGATGGACACCCTGAGCCCATCCCTGTGGGTCTCCAGGCCCTGAGGAGGCTGATCCCACCCCATCACCTGTCCTGGGCACAGGTGGAGACCCCCTGAGCCCACCCCTCTGTTCTCCACCAGATCTGCAGCCCCTGGAGCGGCCGATCCCACCTGGGCACAGGTGCCCCCCTCTTACCCGCCCTGTCCCCTCTGTCCCCAGCCGATCCCGGACCCTCGGGAGGGCTCAGCCCATCCCGGCCGCTCCCCCCCGCCCTCCCCCGGTGTTTTTTTAACCCTTTTCCCGGGAGCAAATCCCCCTAAATCCCCTCCAGCCCCTCGGCCCCGCCGGGATTATCCCGTTTCCCTCCATCAGCATTCCCGCGGCGCCGGAGGGGTCCCGCCGAGTCGGCAAAACCCCTCCGGATCCATGGGATGGGCGAAAAAAAGGGGAAAAAGGGGTGGGGGGGAATCCCATGGATATTTAGGGGAATTCACAGGGGAGGAATTGCCTGCACTGGCCAAATTTGGGGCAAAATCCAACAGATTTAGGAAAAAAAATTAATATTTATGTTGTTTTTTTAGTGCAACTTCTGTTTTTGACTTTCTAGTGCTTTTGGGATTTGCTCTTTTGGTGGCTTTTCTTTGCTTTTTTTTCCCCAGGCTTTTAAAATTTTTTTGTACATTACATGCTTTATCTTTCCTTTCTTTTTTCTTTTTAAAGTCCCCCCCCCCCCATTTTCTTCAATTTTTGTGTACTTTTGTACATTTTTTCATATTGAGGACTTTGTTTCCATTTTTTTGATCACTTTTCCCAACATTTTCCCAGTACTTTTTTTTTTTTTTACAGGAACAACAAGGGGAATTGCTTTCTCCATCCACTTTTTAGGATTTTAGTGATTTTTAGGGATTTTTTAATACGAATTTGGGGGGAAAATGGGAGTTTTGGGTGGGCACGTGCAGGTGTGCAGTGACGTGCAGCGCACCGGTGTGCACACAGACACACCCATTGCACACTCAGCAGGTGTGCAGAGCCTTGCAGCACGGACAGAGGCTCAGAGCCCCTTGCACGCTCACACGCGGGCAGGAGTGCACGGCCTTGCACACTCACAGGGACACGAACACGCCACTGACATACGTGGAGCTGTGCACACACTCCGTGCTCACACTCACAGTGACACACACAGAGCTGTGCACACTCACACTCACCTGCACTCACACTCACAGTGACACCGCGAGTGTCACACCCGCCACGTGTGCAACTGCGCGCGGGCCTGTGTTTGCATGCACACTGACACACGTGTGTGCACGGTGACACGGACACACACACGGACACAAGGACACACAGACAGACACTCACACGTGCACAGGGGACACACACACACACAGATACAAACACAGACACACAGACAGACACGCTCACACAGGCACAAGGACAGACAGACACACACAAACACAGACACACGGACACAGAGACACAGACACACGGACACACAGAGACACAGACACACACACGTGGACAGACATACACAGACACATGGACACACACTCTCTCGGACACACGGACACTCACATGGACACACACTCTCTCACCCTCACTCTCACGGACACACGGACATTCTCACGGACACACACTCTCACATAGACACACGGACACTCACACTCACGGACACACACACGGACACACACACGGACACACAGACACACGGACACACTCACACTATCTCACACGGACACTGTCTCAGGCACACTCACTCTCTCCCACTCTATGACACACGGACACAGACACACGGACAGTCTCACGCTGTGTCACGGACAGACGCACGGACACTCTCACACAGGCACACACACACACACTCACGCTCACACGGACACTCTCACACTGTGTCACACAGACTCTCACTCTCACGCTGACGCAGACAGACAGACACGCAGACAGACAGACACACGGACAGACGGACACGCGGCCACTCTGTCTCTGTCGGACCCTCCCGGTCCCGTCCCCTCCCCCGCCGCCCACGTGCAGCCCCGCACGCGCCGCCGGCCCCCGCGCGCCCCCTCCCACGCCCCCCATCCGCGGCCCCTCGGCCCCGCCCCCCAGCGCTGGCCCCGCCCCCTACTTCACGCCGCCCAATGGGCGCCGTCCCCTCGTACAACCCCCGCCCCGGCCCCGCCCCCCGCCTCCCACCGCCCAATGGGCGCCGCGGCCTCGCGCCGCCCCCGCCCGCGCTTTAAGCGGCTCCAATGCCCGGGCGGCGGCCGCGCCTCCGCCCCGCTGCTCAGCGCACCGCGCGCCCCGCGCCTTAGCGCCCCGGCCCCGCCGAACGCCCGCCCGCCCGCCCTCACGGCCCCGGCTCCGGCCCCGGCCCCACCATGGACACCGGCAGCAAGGTGAGCCCGCGCCCCCGGCCCTGCGTTACGCAACCCCCGCCCGCCCCCGCACACGCGCGATCGCCGCGTTTTGCTTTATTTTGTCCCCTCAGCCCCAGCGGAGCCCTCCCCGCAGAGCGGCCGGTGCCGGCTCCGCGCCTCGCAGCGCGCCCGGCCGCCGCTCCCGGGCTCCCCGCTGTCCCCGGAAGGCGGAAACGCGGCGGGCAGACCCAGTGCTGTCCCTTTTGACCCTGTTTCGGAGTGAGGGCGGCCCCAGAGCCCAGCGAGGGCCGGGGCGGCTTTGGGGGGCTGCGGGGTTGGGGTGAGCCCGCCGGGACCCCCCGATCCCCGCAGGGCTGGGGCTCGGCCGGGCACATCCCGCCCGGAGCTTCTGACCCAGTTCCTATTAATTTATCCCAGACTGTGGAGTTATTAAATGCTCGGAGCTCTCCCGGCCGCTCGGCAGCCGCCGGGATCCACCAACACCCTCCCCGTGCTAAATTAATTAATTTAGATTTAATTTAAGGGGGTAAAAGCCCAGAACCATGCCGGTGGTTGATTCTAACAGGTCACTGACCTCAACCCCCACTTGCTTCATTCCAACCACCGAAGTATTTCCGTCCCCGCCAATACTCCCGACCGGGAGTAGCTGGAATAATTCCAAATGGTTTGGGGTTTTCTTATTTGGGGGGCGGATGTATTGGGAAACTGGCCGCGTGGCGGCACGAAGCGTAATTAATCCCCAAAATCGTGATTTTATCCTAATTAAAGATGCGACGGGAGAGCGATCCCTCTCGGTATTTATTTCCCCCCCCCTGCAAAACAACTCCCTCTACCCCCCCTCCTCCGGCTTTTGACCATGAAATACGCAATTTTCTTAAATTTAAGGATCTATATCTAGCTCTCGATATAATCTCCTGTGTTTTTTGGTGATTCCAGGCTGTTTTGCAGGCCGGGCGGTGGGGTTGGGGTGGGAGCCGGGAACGTGCCGGCCGGCAGCGCGGTGATGGGGGCAGGAATTAAACGCAAATTTGGTCTCATACCCAAGAAATCCGACGCATTTAACTCCCGGCTTCCCGAATGGAGCCGGAGCCGCGTTCCCGCTGCTTTCCCAGCTCCGCAACCTCCCCCCTCCGCCGGCCTTGGATGGATTTGGGTTAGAAATGATTAATTTTTGGAAAGGTAATTAATCTCAAGGATGATTTGCCGGGCGCTGATGGGTGACACTTCCATCCAGAGTGTGGTTTTGCATGGAATAAAAAAAGAGATTTTTCGTGGAAGCAGCTGGAGGTTGGGAGAGGGGAGACAAACTCCCCTCTCGAACCCCCCTTTATATTTAATAATTAATATTATTACTATGGTTAACCCGGGTCGTGTGTCTGTGCACATTCCGTGTGTTTTTTCCAGCTCATTCCATGCAAAAACCTCTCCCGTCCTGGTCGCAGTTGCAAAACTCGCAGCGATTGTGTCGCCGTCCCTGGATGACCTTTAAGTAGGGAAGCAAAACAAATCAAAAACCCAAATTCCGCCGCTCTGCTGCCCCTTCCCACCCCCTCCCCGGTTCTCTCCGCAGCCCAGATCCCCACGGGGCCGCTGTGACCCCCAAATTCTCTGCCTTTAAATGCCCTCCCGTGGGTTTGGAATGGATTTTTCCTGGCTTTTGGTGGGGGTGTGAGCTTTTCCCGGATTGGGAGGCAGCTGCAGCCGTGTTACCCGTGTGCAAATGAGTGTGCAAGCGGCCGCAGCGAGTGCCCACGTCCCCTCTGTGTCCCCTTTGCATCCCCTCGGGAGCAGTGGCTGCTCCCTAAATCCTCGTGGATCATTTTAATTGTGTGTTTGTCACCTGGGTTTGCCCGAAATTCCCTCCTGGGCCCCCCTTTTTAACTGTTATTTGGATTTTTAAGGGATTACTAATTTGTTCTTGTTCCATAGCATCCCAAAATCTTCCACGCTGGAGTAAAAAAAAAAAAAGAACAGGATGTGCTCCTGGGACCTTTTTTTTCCTGTTATTGCTAATTTGATTTTAGAGAATTTTTTATTTCACTTGATCCATTAAACACTCAGCATGCCAAAATCCTCTTGAAATTCTCCTCCAGGACACTTTTTTTTTTAGTATTATTTAGAAGGAATTATGAATTCCTTGTTTTTCATGTGGCAGCAGCATCCCAAAATCCTCCGTGCTGGAATGAGAAAAAGTTGGAATTCCCTACCGGGCCACTCATTTTAATATCTTTATATAAATATTTTGATATTATTATTTTGCTTTTAAAGGGATTATTCATTCCTTTGATCCATGAGGTGGATCCCAAGGTCCTTCCAGGCTGGAGGATAAAAAAAAAAAAAGGTTAAATATAGAGTTGTAAAGCCAAAGGCTGTGGGTTTGGGGGGCCCCTGTTGGCCCCCCAGATCCTCCTCAGAGTGTCCTGGCTTCCGTGTTGGAGCTGGAGAGGAAGCAGGAAGCAGCCAAAAAGAAAACAAATGCTAAAAATTCATTAAAAACCTGTCTTTTCTGTAACATAGAGGAATTCTTAAGGCATAAAACCAGGAGTTTGGGGGTCTAGCCAGGCTTAAATAAGTTTATTTTATGGAAATAAGAGGGGATTTATCCCAAAATTCCTGATAAAGATGCTTTTTTCCTGCAAGGAGTTAAAAAAAAAACAAACCTCCCCACAGCCCCACGTGAGGTTTGGCAGGAGCTGCTTGAGCAAAGCTGCCCTTAAAAATCGACTTTTCCCTTTATTTAATTATTTCCCCCCCCCCCCAAACTTGCCTTTAATGGCGAAGTTCAAGCTGAAAGGCTCTGGGATCCGAGCAGGGCAGCGAGTTTGGGCTGGGGAGGGAGGGGAAGGAGCTGACTCACCCTGACCCTCCTCGGGACGAGCCTCCAAAAAGCGATTTTCCTGCCAGCTTTTCCCTTTCCTATCTCCAAACTGCTGGAATGTCATGAAAATACCAAGTTTTTGGGGGTTTTTTTTTGGCCAGAATTGAATCTATTTTTATTTTATTTTAGCCATGAGAAGTTGCCTTTTTTTTTTTTTCTAAATGTTAAAATTGAAAAATGAATTTAAAAAAAAAAAAAAATTAAGTAAATTTTTTTTTTTTTTTTGGGGTAGTGGCTGGTGTGGGTGCATCAAGCTGTTGTTACCTCTCACCTTCCTGGAGCAAAGTTCACCTGGCTGCCGCATCCCCATCCCTGGAGCCGTGACTCACCTGTGCTTGCCCTACCCTGCCAGCTCCTGGGGTGCCCTTTAGCCAGGAAAAAATCAAAATCTGCACCCAAACGCACCTGGGTGATCCCCCAAAAAGCGAAGGGAAATCACCCCATCATCCCCCAAACCTGCCAATTCCCTCCAAACCCACTCAAATCCCCCATTGTTTTAAAATAAGGTTTCCCCCAGCAACAAGTGCTTTTAGCATCCTAGTTTTTTGGGGGATGGATAAAGAAATTGTGGGTTTTTTGGGGCTTTTTTTGTGTTTTTCTTTTTTTTGGTGAGGAGACACCACCAACTTCCCAGCCTGGTTGTGCCCTCCCAAACACGGAGGTGTTTTCTCCTCTACTCCAAAGCACCGAGCAAATCCAAGTGCCAAAACCTCCCTGATTAGTTGTGTTGGGGCCAAGCCTAATTAATGAGCTTCATTAACGGGCCTGGCTTCATTCCCTCTGCTTTTCCCCTGGGAACTTTCACGCGCTGAGGGAGGCGGTGGCCAGAGTGGCAAGGTCAGGGAGCAGCATTAAACCCATTATTTCTGAAAAGAAAGAGGAGATTGCTTCTTAAATATTAAAAAAAAATCCTTTTTGGAGAGGGAGCTGGAGTCACCTCCCCTCATTTAGCTGGGATCTGAGGCATCCATCCTTTGGGAATATTCATCCAAACCACCCTGGGAGCATCCTTGGGGGTGACGTGTTGGTACTTAGGGAGAACCCCCTCAAATGCAGGGGTTTATCAATTTCACGTGGCTGATTAAAAGCTGATTAAGTGGGAATGTCGGATCCTGGTTCCAGTGCCGGGAAAATCTCCTGCCTGCGATAATTGGGCCGCTAACGAAGGTGGCCCAGGCAGCGCTGGCCTGCCCTGACCCCGCTCCCAAACAAGGCTCTGATTGTTGCTCTGGCTCAGGCGGGAGGAAGAGGAGGCTGGGGAAGGAAGGCTTTGCCAGCTAACCGGGCTTTTGCTCAGTGACTCTTAATTAGGCTGGGGTGGGAAGCTGTTGTTGGTGCAGCTTCCAGGAGCATCCTGCTGGCCCCGAGCCCCAGGGTCAGCTCCTTGCAGCCCCCATAACACCTCCAGCGCTGGAATCCCCCAAGCCACGGGGGTTTTAACCCCCTCAAAATGACATTTTTGGTCATTATTTTTCCCCCCTTAGCACCAAAAATAGCGTGTTTTCTCTTTGATCCTGAATATTTGTACTCGCGCCTTCCCAGTGGCCTGTGCAGTGCCCTGGTATCGCTCTGCTGTGGAGACAGGGCTGTGGATTTAACCCTTTTTCCCTGTTTTTGTCCCCTGAAGTGCCCTAGGATTGCTGTGCTGGGGGAGACAGGGCTGTGGGGATCCCAGATTTAACCCCTTTTCCCTGTTTTTGTCCTGTGCAGTGCCCTGGGATTGCTCTGGTGAGGAGTCGGGTCTGCAGGATCCCAGATTTTACCTTTTTCACTGTTTTTGTCCTGTGCAGTGCCCTGGGCTGCAGGGATCCCAGATTTAACCCTTTTTTCCCTGCTTTTGTCCCATGTAGTGCCCTGGGCTGTGTGGATCCCAGATTTAACCCATTTTTCCCTGTTCTTGTCCTGTGCAGTGCCTTGGTATTGCTCTGCTGGGGGAGACAGAGCTTTGGGGATCCCAGATTTAACCCCTTTTTCCCTGTTTTTGTCCCCTGCAGTGTCCTGGCCTGCAGGGATCCCAGATTTAACCCTTTTTCCCCGTTTTTGTCCTGTGCAGTGCCCTGGGCTGCAGAGATCCCAGATTTAACCCCTTTTTCCCTGTTTTTGTCCCCTGCAGTGCCCTGGACTGCAGGGATCCCATATTTAACCCCTTTTCCCCCTGTTTTTGTCCTGTGCAGTGCCCTGGACTGTGAAGGATCCCAAATTTAACCCTTTTTTCCCTGTTTTTATCCCATGTAGTGCCCTGGGCTGTGCAGGATCCCAAATTTAACCCCTTTTTCCTCGTTTTTGTCCCCTGCAGTGCCCTGGGCTGTGAAGGATCCCAAATTTAACCCTTTTTTCCCCGTTTTCTGGCAGATGACGGCTCGCCTGATGCTGGCTGTGGGAGGAGCAGTGCTGGGCTCCCTCCAGTTTGGATACAACACCGGCGTCATCAACGCCCCGCAGAAGGTGAGAGATCCCAGAAACCTCCACGGGGCAATTCCAGCCCCCCCAGCCTGTGTCTGACAACAAACCAGCCTCTGTGCCAGCCTGGCTAAAATAGTACATCCCACTAGGCAGCTTAGGGCTCTAATGGGATTTGAGAGGGAGTTACTTAGCTCCAGCCTTCCCTGGAGAATTTGTTTCCTCTTCCTTGCTTGGTGTTTTTTTTTGTTGGGGGGGGGGAAAAATATCCCAGCATTGCCTGGGTGTGGCCAGTGGAACTTTTCACCTCGCTCTTAGTGAAGGTCTGGGAGTTAATTAAGGTTTGAGTCATCCCCAGTGGCTGCTCTGACCAGAGCTGGGGGTTTTGCATGCAGGACAATGGCTTGTGAGGAGAGAGAGCTGGCTGGGAAGGGCTGGGAGAGGAGGGAGTGCAGGAAGTGTTGGTTCCTCCCCTCATGTACAGCCAGGACCCTCCTGCTGCTGCTGGATACTGGTGGTCCATGGGAAACATGGCTTTTCCCACATTTGGTGGCTGTTTGAGGTGTTAAATGCTTGGGAAATAAGCTCAGGGTTGCAATGTGGTGCTTGCAGCGTCCCCTGGGCACAGCTCTTGTGCTGGGATGAGGTGAGGAGGCACAGCCTGAGCTCTGGTGGGAGCAAAGCTGTCCCCAGGTGTCATCACCCCAAAGAATGCAACCCACTGGGGCAGGATGCAGCTGCCAGGGTTTAATCCCATCCCAGTGAGTGCTTCTGGAATGTCACCACAAGCACTGGGAAAACTCCCTGTGGGATAGAAGACCCTGTGGGAAGAGGAAAAAAGCCAGGGATTTGTTCAAGGTGTTGCATGATTGAATCCCAGGTTCAATTCCTGAGGCTGAAGGCTGCAGTTCCTTCCCCCCACCCAGAACCTGCTGAAGGCCTCCTGAAATATCCCAAATATCCCTCCTTGCTCCACGTGCACTGGTGTGAGCATGGGGATGGCCTCTGGAGCAGCCTTGGAGCTGGGAAATGCCTGGCATGGCACTGAGGAGCTGCTCCCCAGCACCTGCCCTCACTTTCCCCAGCCCAGGCAGTGTGGGAGGAGGGAATGCTGTGCCCACCCCCCTGCTCAGAGCCAAATCCCAGGAGCAGCTTTGTTCCCTGGACTGGAGGCTCTCCCCATGCTCTCCCAGCTGCTCTGGGTGCTCAGGGATCAGCTCTGAGCTTCTGCAGATCCCCCCTGCAAATCCAGACACTCCTGGTGGGTGTTGCCACAGTTTTCCTCATGATTTTGGGGATGAATTATAGGATATGCCTTCTGTTGATGGAGAGATAAAACTATCTTTTGTCCCCTTAAAAAGGAAAGAAGCCCAGAAGTTTCTCTCCTTGATTAGGTGAAAAAGGCATCTCATAGGCTTGGGGGACTCAAACTTAAGGATAGATGGACAAGAGGCAAAAGGTCCCACCTGAACAATTTACTAGAAAAAGGAGAGAACAAAGAAACAAAACTTTTGTGAGGTGTTTTACCAGGAGCAAGAACCTCTTGCACCTGGGTCAGTTTTTCCCTGCCAAGAGTTTGTTACTTTGCCTTTTATTGAAACTTTTTGTTTCCAATGCTGCAACAGAAGCCATCCTGGTGATTTTCTGTGTCTCCAAAGACAGCTGAGCTATCTCCTGAAGAGACAACTATTTCTATGAATCCCTTGGGCTCAGGCCAGGAGGAGGCACAGGGTGCAGGACCAGTCACCAGTGTTGAGGGGAAGGATTTGGGATGCTCCATGTGGGAGCACAAGGGGAGGGAGGTGGGATGGGGGGGCAGCAGGATGTGCTGGACACAGGGGATCATCCCAGCCTTAAGGATGGGGACACCAAGTGTGGAACTGGGGTAGGGACACGTCACTGTGCAGGATGGAGTGGGGGCACTGGGATAAACTGGGGCACAGTTGGGATGCATGGAGTGCAGGATTGGGACAGGAATGCCTTGGGGTGCTTTGAGGCACAGGATATGGGGATGCAGTGGGATAAACTGGAGTGAAGGGTTGGGATGGGGATGCACTCAGATGCATCAGGGCACAGGTTTGGGATGCACTGGTTTGAGATTCATGGAGCTGCAGGGTGGGGATGAATCCCAGCACTGAGCTGAAAGCCCCAGTTTTGGGGAAAACAATTATTTTTTTTGTCCTTCACCCTTCAAACCCATTTTTCACCCCTTTTCCTCTCCCAAAAACCACTGGGTTCTATAAAGCATCCTCCCTTTTTTCCAGGAGGAAGAGACAGGAGGGGCTGCTATATTCAGATACCCCCTGGGCCTACTGAGAGCCTGAGCCAGCCCAATTACTCTCCAATAATCCAATCAATTATTTATTTTGGGAATACTGGTAAAAGGGGAAAAAGCATCCAAACCCCTGGGTGAAAACAGGAGGGAGCAAAATCACTTAAATATGGAAATTGTAACAATTTCTGTGCTTTGGAAGAGGAACAACTTGGCAAAATAATGATACTGTTGGCACTTGTACCCAGCCCAGTGCATGTTTCTTGTGCAGTCTCTGCCAGGGCTCCTGGTTGGGCTTGGATTGATGGGAAAAGTGGAAAGTGAGGCACAGTGGTGTAAACAGTGAATTGGGAGTGAAACCATTCAGAGCAGCAAAATCTTGGAGTCACCTGAGGCCCAGCAAAGCAGGGAATCCCTGGAATTTCTGCTCCTTCCAGCTGGGCTTGGTGGGGTTTTATGGAGCCCTTTGCTGTGGTGGTTTGGGGATGGGTGACCCTTCAGTCATGGGGTTATAAAGGATTTGGATTGGGAGGAACCTTTAGAGGGTCATTTAGGCCATTTTCCCAGCCATGGGCAAGGACAGGAGCTTGGTGAAGCTACCAGTGATGGGCTAGCTTTAAAAATACATCAAAAGTGTACAAAATGTAAAATTTGGATATATGTGTATATATATATATATATATATGCTGTATTTTGCATGGTTTGCACCAGAGTCAAACCATGACATATATATATATATATATATATATATGTCATGGTTTGACTCTGGTGCAATGCCAGTGCCCCCCAGCATCTCAAAAAACTCCAACTTTCAAAACTTCCTTTTCAAACCAGGACACTAAACGAAATTTTTGTATTCAAAAATTTTTGGGGAAGCTACCACTGATGGGCTAGCTTTAAAAATACAGCAAAAGTATACAAAATGTATATATTTTGTATATGTAGATATATTTCATGGTTTAAAAATACAGCAAAAGTATACAAAATTTATCTATTTTGTATATGTGTAGATATATGTCATGGTTTGACACTGGTGCAATGCCAGTGCCCCCAGGGAGCACAGCATCCCTAAAAACTCACTTTCTTTTCAGACCAGGACACTATACAAAAATTTTTGTATACAAAAGTTTTGTGTGTAGAAAGATGCAAAATTTATATGAAACCACCTGAAATTCACAAACCAGGCTGTTCTTGGTGTGTCAAACCAAGGCCTGTGTTGGGTGGTGGCATCACGGTCCTGCAGAACCACGGCAGAGATCGTGTCCTATGGAATTCTCTGGGGGGAAAAAACCTGGAAATCCAACTGCAGGAGTATCCAAGGGGATGGGAGCTGCCCCGTGTTCCTCCCTTTGCTCCGCAGGGCCGGCGCATCTCTGGCTCCTGCCCTGCCCTGGGGAGCAGCGTGACCTCCCCGTGCCTGCCCGGCCAGTTTGGCCTCCTTCCCTCCTCCCTCCCTCCTGCCTGTGTCTCTCTCGGGCAGGGCGAGCCCAGAACCCGTCGGGCTGCATTTCCCAGTGGATCCCAGCAGTTCCTCCCTTGGCCAGCGGCTCCGGTGACGCATTGTCTCGTGAGAGACTCGTCGCTCCGGTGGCGCGGCCTTGACGCGCGCTTTGGTTTCCCTCCTTGTTCTCCAGGTGATTGAGGACTTCTACAACGTCACGTGGGTGTACAGATACGGGGAGCCCATCAGCCCCGCCACCCTCACCACGCTCTGGTCCCTCTCCGTTGCCATCTTCTCTGTCGGGGGCATGATCGGCTCCTTCTCCGTGGGGCTCTTTGTCAATCGCTTTGGAAGGTGAGCTCTGAGCCTGGTGGATCCTGCACTGGGGAGGCTCTGCTGCCTCACCCCACCCTGGTGTTCCAAGGGCTGACCTTGGGGTTCTCTCCTGGTTTTCCTCACCGGGTTCTCTCCCGGTGTTCCTCACCTCTCTCCTCCGTCTCTCTCCAGGCGCAATTCCATGTTGATGTCCAACATCCTTGCCTTCGTGTCAGCTGTGCTCATGGGCTTCTCCAAGATGGCTTTCTCCTTTGAGATGCTCATCCTGGGCCGCTTCATCATCGGCCTCTACTCTGGCCTCACCACGGGTTTCGTGCCCATGTATGTGGGCGAGGTGTCCCCTACTGCCCTGCGGGGGGCCCTGGGCACCTTCCACCAGCTTGGCATTGTCCTGGGCATCCTCATCGCACAGGTGAGCACTGCAGAATGTTTTGGGGGGGTTCCCCCTTTTTTTGACCCTGACACCCCTCAGGGCTTGCAAGGATGAGGTGATGTGGATCTGAAAACCTTTCAGGTGGATCTGGAGTGGGAGGGGTGAAGCTGGAGCTCAGCAGGAGCAGGGATGCTGTGGAATCTGAAGGTTTGGGATGGGTAGCATCAGGATATTAGCATCTCTTGGCCATCTGGAAGCAGCACAGGAGTCCCTCCAATGGCTGTTCCAGCTTGGAGCACGCCATGAGTTGCAGAGTTGTGTCCAACCAGGACTTTTCCAGCTGGGATGAGTGGCTCAACCTTTCTACTCCTCTTCAGGTGTTTGGTTTGGACTTGATCATGGGAAACGAGTCTCTCTGGCCGCTGCTGCTGGGCTTCATCTTCGTCCCTGCCCTGCTGCAGTGCATCATCCTGCCCTTCGCCCCTGAGAGCCCCCGCTTCCTGCTCATCAACCGCAACGAGGAGAACAAAGCCAAGAGTGGTGAGTGACCCCTCTGCAGGGCCCATCCTGGCACTCTGCATGGTCCTTGACATCTCCTGAGCCCACCTCTCCCTCTCAGTCCTCAAGAAGCTGCGAGGCACGACAGATGTGAGCAGTGACCTGCAGGAGATGAAGGAGGAGAGCCGGCAGATGATGAGGGAGAAGAAGGTGACCATCATGGAGCTGTTCCGCTCGCCCATGTACCGCCAGCCCATCCTCATCGCCATTGTCCTGCAGCTCTCCCAGCAGCTCTCAGGGATCAACGCGGTGAGTTTGGGTGGGGACTCAATGCCAGGGGTCAGCTTGCTTCACCCAGAGCTCCAGGACCTGACTTGTGGTGCCTCCCTGCCCTTTGTAGGTCTTCTACTACTCCACCAGCATCTTCGAGAAGTCGGGGGTGGAGCAGCCTGTCTATGCCACCATTGGCTCTGGTGTGGTGAACACAGCCTTCACGGTGGTCTCGGTGAGTTTGGCCCCTCCAGGGTCTCTCCAGGGAAGGTGGGAGGAGGGGCCTTTCCTGCAGGCTGGGAGGTGCTGATGGATCTTGTCCATCCCACAGCTCTTCGTGGTGGAGAGAGCCGGACGCAGGACCCTGCACCTCATTGGGCTGGCGGGGATGGCTGGATGTGCCATTCTCATGACCATCGCCCTCACGCTGCTGGTGAGTGCTGGGGAGGCTGGGAGGAGGAGGAGGAGGTTGAGGGATGGCTGGGGAGGAGGAAGGACTTATTCCTCCATGAAGTAATGGCTGAGCACTCAGTCCCCATTGTCACATCTCTCCTGAGCTCCTAGAATTCCAGCTTCCAGCTCATGGCTCCTGTGCCAGCACCAGCTGAGGTGTCCAGGTGCCACGTCCCCTTCATGGCACCAACCTTCTCCCTTGTTCTAGGACCAAATGCCCTGGATGTCCTACCTCAGCATTGTGGCCATCTTTGGGTTTGTGGCCTTCTTTGAGATCGGCCCAGGCCCCATCCCGTGGTTCATCGTGGCCGAGCTGTTCAGCCAAGGCCCCCGTCCCGCTGCTTTCGCCGTGGCCGGGCTCTCCAACTGGACCTCCAACTTCATCGTGGGAATGGGCTTCCAGTACATTGCGGTAATGATGGCTGGAGCCCCGGGGGAGTGGGGCGTGGCACTGGGGACACAGGGATCTGGAGGTCCCCGAGGATCCCAGCAATCCAGGGGAGTCTCAATCCCAGCCTGTCAGACTGCATTGGTTCAGATCCCAGTTCTGCATCAGGGATGGAAACTGTCCAGCTGGATCCCTGTGCCAGACTCTAGTGCAGGATCCCATTGTTGGATCCTCCTGCCAAATCCAAACCCCAGGTCTGGTTGCTGGTTCCTGGTGCTGGATCTCATTACCAGATTTTGATGTGGAGTCCTGGTGTCAGATCTTGGTGCCAAATCCTGCTGCTGGATCCAGTGTTGAATTCCAGGGCCACGTTCTTCAGCCCTAAAACCTAGGCTGAGGTGGTTTGGTGGTTAAGATCCCTTGGGAAGGACTTGGGGCTGGAGCAGGAGCTTGACTCTGTTTCTTATGGAACTCGAGATGTTCCTTGAAAGGAGGACCTGGGTTTTGGATGGCCATGGCACGGTGTGGGCAGGGTGGTACCAGCTGGTCCTTCAACCATGGCCCATCACTCTGTGTCCAGAGATGGGAATGGAGCTGGGGAAGGTCTGGAGCCACCAGGAGCTGCTGGGGAGGCTCAGCCTGGAGAAGAGGAGGCTCAGGGGGGACCTTCTGGCTCTGCACAACTCCTGACAGGAGGGGACAGCTGGGGTGGGGGGGTCAAGCCCTGCTCCCAGGGAACAGGGACAGGATGAGAGGACCCACCCCAAACTGTGCCAGGGGAGGATTAGATTGGATATTGAGAAAACTTCATGGAAAGGGGGGTCAGGGAGGTGGTGAAATCACCATCCTTGGAAGTGCTCAAAAACACATGGATGTGGCACCTGGGGCATGGGTTAGGGTGGACCTGGCAGTGCTGGGTTGGTGGTTGGACTCAGTCTTGGTGTGCTTTTCCAACCTCAACAACTCCACACGATTCCGTGACCTCCATCCACGCGCTCACCTCCTCCTTTCCCTTCAATCCCAGCAACTCTGTGGCTCCTACGTCTTCATCATCTTCACGGTGCTGCTCGTGCTCTTCTTCATCTTCACCTACTTCAAGGTGCCGGAGACCAAAGGCCGGACCTTCGATGAGATCGCCTCGGGCTTCCGGCAGAGCGGGGGCGGCCAGAGCGACAAGACCCCGGACGAGTTCCACAGCCTGGGCGCTGACTCGCAGGTGTAACCTGGACCCCGGCTGTGCCGCCGCCCCCCTGCCCGGGGGGACTTTTTAAAACACTTTGTACAGACCCCAGGCAGGAGGGAGTGGAGTGTGGGGGGAGGATCTGGCTCTGATGCCCCCTCTCCAGCCTCCCCCAGTGGTTTACTGGGGACAGACTGAGCTATTTTATTGTATTTTTTTTTTCCTGCTAGGAACGAATTTTATTTTATTTAATTTTTTTAGTTTGTTTCGCGTCCAAGATTTCAAAGCCAATAGGTGTTTTAAAACCCAGCCATGCAGCCCCCAGCACAGGAGGGCAATTCCCTGTTTTTTTTATCGACGACGCGATAGTTATTTAACGGAAAATCACGTAGAGGAAGTTTTTAAAAAGCTGGAAACTTATTTTTTAACATTCTAATCATAGAGGAAAAAAAAATCACATAAATTGACTAAATCTAATATTTTTTTAAAAGAAAAAAAAAAAACCTACCAAGGAAATGAGTCCTTTTTTTAAAAGTCTCCTTGATTTCAAGCCCTGCGGTGGGTTCGTGGACGGGGACCTCCCGCCCGGGGCAGCGCGGAGGACGGAGCCGTCCGGATGGATCGGTTGGAAAGGTCAATCCATTGTCACAGGCTCCTCTTCTCCTTTCACCTGAATTTCCAGCTGGGAGGGGGAAAAATGGGAGAGGGGGGGGAGATGCGTTCTTGCTGTTGAATTTTTTGGGATTAATCTTGGCAATATTTGCCCGACAGTGAAGCGCCAGCGGCAGCCGCACACGACAACATCCCCCTCCATCACCACCCCCATCCCAGGACTCACCAAAATCCAGCACCGCATGGATACAGCTGTTTCCTGCTCTGTGTATAGACTGGAAGATATTTATATTATATATATTTTTGTTCAATGGTTGTTAATAGTAGACATTTAAGTTATAGCGTTTCTGATTTGACAAGCCAAGTACTGTAAATATTCTTGGAGTATATTCACACTGTATAATTGCATACAAAAGGTACAGAAAAAGGTTATAGTTTCTATAGCAACTAAGAAAACAAAAAAAAGCTTGTACATGGTTAGGATGACTTTTGTATAGTTCTGCACTGTAGTTGTATCTATTGCACTGAATTTCAGGCTGTAGTATATTAAAAATACACATGAGAAATACTGTCCTTTTCAAACAAAACTGAAAACACACACAAAAAAAAACCGAAACATTTCCCTGAGTGCAGTTGGTGTGGGAGCTCCTGGCACATTCCCAAAGCCACAGGGAAGGTTGGTTTTGTTTTTTTTTGTTTGTGTTGGTTTTTTTGTTGTTTTTTTTTTTTTTAATAGTATCTTTTTTAAAATGTATTTGTTTGGTTTGGAAGTGATGACACTTGACCACACGTGAAAGAAAATAAAGGGGAGGGGGGGAATAAAATAAATCTTTTAAAAAAATGCCTGTTCTCAGCTGGTTGTGGCACGGCCTCACCAAGCTCTGGGGGTGTGTGTGTGGTTTTTTAAGCAAATCCCTGCAGTGAAGTGCCAAGGGGAAGGTGTGTGGTGTGAACAATAAAGGAGAATGTGAGCAGCCACCCAGCCCTGGTGTCCTGTGCCTTTATTTCTCACAGCCAAACTTTCCCTGCCCTGGCAGGGCTGGGGGGGTGGCTGGGAGTGCGTGTCCCTGCAAAGCTTTTCCACCACGGGCACGACTCACCTGCTTGCAAAATACCTGCTCTGGGTGCACAACCAGCTTTTAATTGCCTGGAGCAGCCTGGGCTGGGATCACGGGGGCACCTGGCTGGAGCTGTCCTGCCCCATGGATCCCAAACCTGCTCCCCTTGCCCAGCACAGAGCCTTGGTCATGCCATGAGCACCTGAGCAAGGCAAGGCAGGGAGGAGGTTGCTGCTGCTCTGTGCATTTGGTTTTTTTCCCCTCCAGCTGAGAAGGTGCCAAGAGCTGCAAGCCTGAACACTTTCAGGCAAAGAAATGCTGATCTTGGTCACTTCAGGCTTTTTTCTATTTATTGAAGCTGCACTTTGCCCTGCAGGGCACGGCTGTTGTAGGAATTGCTCTTGTAGTGTCTTTAAGAGCTCCCCAGAATGTTCTTTCTGTGCCCAGGGCTCCTCTCCTCACTCTGCTCTTTCATTCCTGGCTCCAGGAGATGCTCAGCCCTGCACAACCTTCATTTCCAGGCTGGCTTTGTTTTGTTGAACGTTCCGAGCAGCCCCACGGCCCTGCAGGCTCAGCCTGGGAGCACTGGAGGGATTACAGCCACGACCAAGCTCCAAATCCCTGCTGACCCAAATCCTGGTGCCCCGGGGCACTGTGCCAGCAGGCGCAGCTCCCCAGCATCCCCCACCCCACGGCACCGATCGTTCCAGGCCCTTCCAGCACCTCCCACCCCACGGAGGTGGTTATTCCACACCTGCTGGGGTGGAGACACCACCAGCATCTCCCTCAGCAGTGTTGGGAGGTCTCCTGGCCCTTCCCCAGGCCCGGGCCGTGCACCCTGAGCAGCTTCTCCCACCCCCTGGAATGGAACGTGGCTGAACCTGCGGTTTTCCCTTCCCCAGCAGCAGCAATCCCTGCTAATTGCTCAGGCCCCAGCTTGATGAAGCGTTTACAAAGCTCACTTGACTCCAGCCCAACTCGGCAAGGCAATTAAACACCCTCATAAATCCTCCTGCAGTAAATGAGCCTTAATGGGAGCTCAGGGCTCAGCCCCAGATTCCCTTCTCCCCTTTCCCAGCCGTGAGGGATCACGACCACGGTGGCTGCCCCGTGCTCCCCATGGCCTCTGGAGCCTTCTGGCCCCACTCTGGTGTCCCTGTCCCTCCCCACAGCAGGGTCACTCTGTCCCCTGGGGCAGGAGCCAGCTGGGAATGGAGGTGGTGGCAGATCCAGGGGGATGCCAGCTCTCTGCCAGGAGGGAACTGCATCTCCTTTAGCTTAGAATCCCCACTTGGAGCCTTTTCATTCCTTCCCTCAAGACTGCTTAGAGTCCCTCATGCCTCCCATGGTCCCTCCTGCATGGAAGTTCTTCCCATGGAGCTTCCACCCCTGGAAGTGGAACAAATGAGTCCCTCAGTGCCCAGAGCTATGAGAAGCTCTGCAGAAAGAGAAAATTCTGAGCATCTGCCATGGTGGAAGGTGTCTCTGCCCACAGGGGGGTGACCTCTAAACCAGGCTGGTTTTCCAAACCAGGCTGGGATTTTCTGGAAATTGGTTTGGAGATGGAGGGGCTCTGTAGGGAGCTGCAACACTTTGTCAAGCCCAACCAGGTCCACCACCCTTGCCCTTCCCTGTGTCCCTCTCCTATCCCTCCATGGGATCTCCCTCACCAAACTGGCAAGCAAAGCCAGTAAGAAACACACCTGAGCTCGTCTTGGCTCCTGGACAACCACCATGAGGCTGTGAGAGGCTGTTTGCTCACTCCCAACCTGGCCAATAAATGATTTATTCAGTTTGTTCATGGTGCTTTTGTTTCTCACCCTCCCTGAGAGGTTACAGAAGTGGAGCAGCACATGAAGACTAACTCAGACCAAAATGTTTATTTTCCAAACAGTTTGAGACAGCCACAGATGCAGCTGGAAAGAGGCAGCAACAGGAAGGACCAAGGGCTTGTGACGCTGGTGGTGTCCAGGAACCTGGATAAGAGAGAACCTGGCCAAACAAACTGGGTCTGGCAGAGCCAGTTTTCATGTGGTGTGGGAAAACTGGGCATTAATCAGCTCCAGCAGGTGACCAATGGTTTCTAGAGAGTCTTGCTGGGGCAGCTGCTTGGCCAGGTCGAAGGCTTTCATCCCCAGCTCCTGGGCCTGGAATGGGACAGAAGAAACGCCCAGCAATGGTCAGGAATCTGGATTTTCTCATGGGATAGTTAAATACCTGCTGAGGCTCAGCCTGGAGCAGATCCAGGCTCTCTTTCCGAGGTGACCTGTACAAGCTGCTTTACAGGAGAGCCTAAAGCTGCCAGCAGATCCCATATTTAGGATCCAGTGGTGCAGACAGAAGATTACTGACCCCAGCCCCCCGTGCTGGACATCACCTCCTGTCTAGCACAGCTCCTCTGAACAATCCCAAAGCCATGTCAGGGAAAAAAAAAACAGCTGTACTGACTCTTCATTTCTCTTGATAAGGAACAAAATAATCTCCCTTGGTAGCTCTTGCAGGGGTTAGAAACTCTCACAATTATAAAGCTTTGTCTTTTTAATTTTTCAGACAAATTCAAATTTGTTTGTGTGTCCCAAACACTCCCAAGTTATGGCTTTCTATAATACAATGAAGAGACCATTAATATTTCAATGCAGTATTTTTCAACTTCTGTATTTTCACTCCTCAAAACCCAGGCTGAAGAAACTCAGGGTTTTGAGCTCTGATCCCAAACACAAGGGCCTGATTTCCAGATGGTATCTGCTCAGCACTTCCTCAAAATCAATTCTTGGTAAAGCACAGAAATTACTAATCACCTGAATTTTTAAGCCATAAAGACACAGGAGTGCAGATTCCAAACCGGAATTACAGACCCCAATAGACTGAACCTTGAACTCAGAAGAGTCTGGCTCAAGGATAGGTCTGTGAGCCCCAGATCTTGCTCTGTGTAACCCTTGAGCTCAGGTCTAAAGGCAGCTGCACTGCCAAGATAGTCCAGATAAAGGAAGAACCCAGAAAGTGTGGAAAACTGCAGGATCTCCTGGCCTGGCAGAGACCAAAACACATCCCCCAGGACTGTCACCCTTTACAGAGTGCAGATCACAGAATCATGGAATAGTTTGGCTAGCAAGGGACTTTAAAGGTGATCTCAGACCCCATGGCAGGGACATCTTCTACAAGACCAGGCTGCTCCAAGCCCCATCCAACCTTGGACAATTCCAGGGATCCAGGGCCTCCCCACCCTCCCAGGGAAGGATTTATCCCACTGTCCCACCCAAGCCCTTGGTTTGAGCACTATGAGGCACTTTGCTCCTGGTCACCAGCACTGTGGGCTCAGGAGAGGCGCTGGGGAACAAGAGGACCAGGATGACCCCAGAGCAGCTGGCCAGTCCTCCTGAACCCTTTCAGAGCCAACCTACCTTGGCTAAATCCAGGCCCAGGTAGTGGATGATGGCCAGGGAGTGCAGGATTTGGGCTGTTTCCCCCGGGTGCTGCAGGGGTCCCTGCTCCCGGAGCTCCAGCACCGCGCTCAGCATCCGCACTCCCCTCTCGCGCTGCGCCTCGGCTGCACAGAGACACAAACGGGCCTGAGGGGTGCATTTGTGCAAGGGAGGAGATTCAAAACTGCCCAAGGGGCTCTTCTAGACAGCAAAGAATTTCTATTACAAATATCAACGTGGTCTGAGGGTGGGCAGGCCCTGGCACAGGTGCCCAGAGCAGCTGTGGCTGCTCCATCCCTGGCAGTGCCCAAGGCCAGGCTGGACAGGGCTTGGAGAAACCTGGGATAGGGGAAGGTGTCCCTGCCATGGCAGGGGGTGGAATTAGGTGAACTTCAAGGTCCTTCCCATCCAAACCAGTGTGGGTGTCTATGATCCCAGCTTCATGCAAATTCCATGCCCATGAACAGGACTCCTTTCATCCAGTCAGTGCTTGTGGGTGCCATGGGACAGAGAGAGAGAAACAGCCAGCGCTTCTCACAGTGGCTTGGGAGAAGTTTTAGGGAGCTAGAAAGATGTGATAACTTGTTGACTATAAACAAATTGCAGGTAATGTTTTTCTACTTTATTTTTCCGTTCCTCTCAAGAACAGTGCATGAGAAAGATGTTTCTGTTAGTTAGCCAATAGAATAGAATCTGTTGTAGCACTCTATAAAAACCTCATGGTTCTTTTGAATAAATCCTTCTTTGCCTTTTCTATGATCCTGCCTCTCACCTGTTCCTGCCCCAACCCCAGTGCAAGAGTGACAAGTGCTTGTGTTATCAGCCTTCAGGCAGGATGTGGAGTCACAACAGCTGCAGGAAAAGAACTGTTTTTCTACTCCTGTCACAGCAAAGATGGTCTCCTGTAGCTCTGCCTTAGTGTTCTTCCTACTCTGGGAACTCCTGATGCAGGTTGTGCCAGGAAATGGGATTTTCAGAAATGTTTCTCTTCAAATCACAGAATCCCAGACTGCTTTGGTTTGGAAGGATCTTAAAGACCATCTCATTCCAATCCCTGGCAATGGGCAGGGACACCTTCCACTAGACCAAGTTGCTCCAAACCCTGTCCAACCTGACCTTGAACATTTCAGGGAGAGAAATTTTTATTCCCTTTTCTGACAATGTCCTTATTAGCACAGATGGTAGAAAGGAGCCAAGAACCAGAGTCTGGTCTGGTTCCAGGGAAGCCTGAGGTGGTACCAGGGGCACACTGATGCTTCCTGCACCTTTATGTGCCAATGAGAGACTCCCCAGCCTTTCTGCCAAGAGTGCTCTCCTGATTAATACATCCAATTATCTGTACAGGCTATTCCATCATGTCCTGCTGCTCCAGGAGGGAGCTGTGCCCCCACCTCAGTGAGCTGAGATGTCACATCCATTATTAAAGAGAATATTTGAGAATATTTGAGTATCAAATTGCACCAGGGGAGGTTTACTTGCAATATTAGGAAGATTTTTTTTGCTGAAAGGCATTGGAACAGGCTGCCTAGGGAGATGGTGGAGTCCCCATGCCTGGAAGTGTTCAGGAAGCACATGGATGTGGCATTTGGGATGCGGGTTAGTGGTGAACAGGACAGTGCTGGAGGAATGGCTGGACTTGATTTTAAAGTGATGATTCCACGAGTTCATGAATCAAATTTTGCTTTGCTCCAGTCAGTGCCAAGGGAGCCGTGAAACGGAGAATGCAAAGCTGGGATTCCACGGAACACCCTCATTCCTGAAGAATTGGCATTGCCATTCAACCCAGCCTCTGGAAACACCACGCCAACATGATCTGTAGGGTGCAGGGACTCTCAAACCCCCCCTTGCCAAAGGTTTAGGAGCAACAGCAGCTCTTACTCGTGCCATCCTCGCTGCCTTCCTCCTCTTCGGAGAACGGCGACGCCTCTGCCCGCGCCTGGAGCGCTCGCTGGTGCCGCTGCAGGGAGCTCAGCAGCCAGGCATGCCACAGGCTGCTCACCTGGCAGGAAGCACGGCAATTATTGCACTCCTGTGGATCCCTGGTATTCACTTGTTCTCCAGACAATGCCCCTGCACAGCCCGTCCCCTGCGGGTCACTGAGCGGGGCTGGGTGTTCCCAAAGGGATCGCCCCGCTCCTCTCCCACACAGCCCCAGCTGGGATCCTGGCACTGGCATCTTTTATGAGAAATCCTTTCCTTAGGATTTGGCCTCCTGAGAAGCTGAGAGGCCTCAGGAACAAAATGTAACCAATGGTTATCTGCTGCTGTGGAATGCAACAGGTGCATCTGGGATTGGGCTCATGTGGTTGTTTCTAATTAATGGCCAATCACAGCCCAGCTGGCTCAGACACAGAGCCTGAGCCACAAACCTTTGTTATCATTCTTCTTGGCTATTCTATTCTTAGCCAGCCTTCTGATGAAACCTTTTCTTCTATTCTTTTAGTATAGTTTTAATATAATATATATCATAAAATAATAAATCAAGCCTTCTGAAACATGGAGTCAGATCCTCGTCTCTTCCCTCATCCAAGAACCCCTGTGGACAGTCACAGGATCCCTCCCTTCTCCAGCTGATTTTCACCCAATTTCAACAAATCTAACCAAAATCTTCACCAAAAGCTAGTGGAGTTGAAGTTTGGGACTGGAATTTGCAGCTACCAGCACCTTATTTCCACAAAAATTGACTTAAACAAATAAAAGTTCATTTTTTTCAGTTATTAAATAAATTAGATAATTATTACTTTCCTTGCTTGATCAATCCATTCTGAAAATCTTTTATCAGTGTGGCTTTTTACTGGTTCTCAATGTAAATTCCAGGTGGTTTGTTTGTATCCCACTCTTCCCTGGATTTAGGAACTCCTCTGTACTGGTGGGACTCTAACCCCTGACACAGGAAATTTGGTAGCAAAGCTGTTTTTTAACAAGGTTTGGCTGCTCAAACTGAAGAATTTTGAACTGATTACAGGAACAATATCTCATGGTTTTAACTCAGATAATTATTTATTTTATTGTTATTTATATATTATTTATATTTATTATTACATTATCTATTATTATTATTTATATATTATTTATATATTATTTATATATTTATATATTATTTATATATTATTATTTATATTTATATTATCAATATTATAATTTATATCATTATATAATTTATATTTTATATTCATATTTTATATTCATATTACATTTTATAATTTTATTATTCTATTATTTATATAATTTATTATTTTTATTTTATTTTATTTTATTTTTTATTAACTCAGATAATTATTTAGTTTCTGGGACTGATCCTAAAAGGCAACACTGATACTTGATATGGTCACCATCCCATTGAAAGGAAATGGAAAAAAACTTTGAAAAGAGCATCAAAAAAAGCTGAGAAAAACTCAGAGGATAAGTTTTGGTTCTACCAACCTCAGTATAGAGTGAGTTTGCTGCATCCATTTTATTCTGATGGAAGAAAATATTGGCCATGTGGAAGTACCCTCCAGAGACCTCAACAGAATTTAGTCCAAACTCAGCAGTTGCCAAGTAAACCTGAAATCAATATTAAATAAAAAATAAGCCCCAGAAGGTTCATGTTCACGTCAAACCTGGGGAGTTTTTCATTGTGGATGAATATTGCAAATGCTTGGGGGGGGGTTTATGTGTAAATTATGCCTGACAGTGTTTGGAAAATGTGGTACTTAAAAGTTGTTTTCGGGGGTTATGTAAAGGAATGACACACTAAAATCTCTGTTTGGGGGTTATCCATAGAAATGAGGTATTAAGCTGTATTTTGGGGGGTTATCCATAGGAATGAGGTATTAAGCTGTATTTTGGGGGGTTATGTAAAGGAATAATGTATAAACTCTCTATATTTTGTGGTTATCCATGGGAATGAGGTACTAAAGAATTGTATTTTGGGGGTTTTCCATTGGATCCATAGGAATATACCCAGTTCACAGAGTTTATCCATAGGAACCTACTAAAAAGCTGTATTTTAGGCTTATGTAAAGGTATAAGGTGTAAAACCTCTATATTTTGTGGTAATTCATGGGAATGAGGTACTAAAGAATTGTATTTTGGGGGTTGTCCATAGGAATATACCTAGTTCACAGAGTTTATCCATAGGAACATACTAAAAATCTGTATTTTGGGCTTGATCCATGGGAATGCAACACCCTAAACCCCCCCTGGCTGGGGCAGAGGCACCTCTTGGTTGATCCTATAAAGTCCAGGGCAGGTTTCTCACCTGTCCCCCTGTCCCTGTGGCCCCTGTCCATCTGTCCCACCTCTCCCAGAGCCCATCCTGCTGCTGCTTTCCCAGCTCCCAGGCAATCCTGCTCTCCCCCAGAGCAGCATTCCAGCTATTCTGAGCTGCTGTGTGACTCTCAGCAGATCCTAGACACGCAGCCAAGGTCCAGGCAGGTCCTGAACTTGCTAAGAGCTAAAAACTTCTTACCTGGTGCCTTTGCAGGCACCACATTTAGGGAATTAACAACAAAAGAAAAGAAAGGGAGGATTTTGGAAGTCTCCAAAGAGTTTTGGGAGATTCCTTTGTGGGACTCTCAAATGCCCAAAGGGCTTCTAGACCAAGCAGAGACATGGTTGTGTGTTATAATAGAAAGGGTCTAACTCTTCTCCCTTTATGTCATCATTTACACCCACACAAAGCCACTATCAAATTCCACAGGAGTGGGAATACATCACTCAGCACCGGGTCACTGGATAAATTTAGTCCACATGGGACAGAAATAGGAGGTGGAGAAGTTCATCTGACTTTGGAGGATCAAATGACAGGCAAAGCATCCACAGGAACACAGGTGGCAATGGACAATTCCAAACAGTTTTCATGGCTGAAGAGGTGGAATTTGAGAAAATGTCATTGAACCAATACTGAAATAGGGAAATAAGGCATTAATTAAATAATGGGTGAGAGATCTGGGAAAGTATTGAGGGAAATAACAGCCAAAATTTAAATTATCTGTGGAATAAAGGCAACTCCATCAGCTTGGGGCAGGAATGTCTGGGCATCTCTGCACTGAAATGAAGCTGATGGAGAAATGTATAGGGAGAAGCCATAGAGACAAGGAATGTGAGGAACATATGAGGAGTGTCTGAGGGAGGCTCAGCCTGGAGCAAAGGAGGCTCAGGGGGGCCCTTGTGGCTCTGCACAGCTCCTGACAGGAGGGGACAGGCTCTGCTCCCAGGGAACAGGGACAGGAGGAGAGGGAACGGCCTCAGGCTGGGTCAGGGGAGATTTAGATTGGATATTGGGGAAAATCCTTCATGGGAAGGGTGTTCAAGGATTGGAACAGGCTGCACAGGGCAGTGGTGGAATCACCATCCCTGGAGGTGTTCAGGAAACAAGACCTGGGTTAGTGGTGGAGCTGGCAGTGCTGGGGGGATGATTAGAACTTGATGGTCATGGAGGGCTTTTCCAGCCCTGGTGATTCCATGATTCTCTGTCACTTCACAGCACTAGGGATAACTGGCAAAACACATCTTTAGCTCCCCAGGTGTCTCAGATCTCTCCAGTTTGGGTGTCTGTGATGTGAGCCCTCTCAAGATCCCAAATCTGCCTGTTGCCATTTCCGTATTGATCTGGGAGGAGAGAATGAATTAAAATGGAAAAGTCCTGTGTTCCAAAGGACTTACATCATTGGCCAGGTGATACAAAGCCTGGTCCAGGTTTCCTTCAGCAATAGAGAAAAGCCCCAGCCCTCGGTGTAGCTTGGACTGGAGAGCAGCACTGCAGTCTGGGCTTTGGAGGACGATCCACTGGGCTTGGGAGAGGTATTTGGCTGCCTGTCGGGGACGGCCAGCACCTGGAGTGACATGGAGGGATAATCAGGGGAATAAGGGAGATAAAGGAGCATTTTTTAATCTGGAAAGTCAGAGAATACTACTGGCTGGCCTGAGGGAGCTTCATATGGAGATGCATTTTGGGGATTCCCCACTTCTTTCCCAAGTGCTTCTGAGTTACCCTGGTAACTCATTTACAGACAGGTGAATGTGTAGAGAGCTCCAAAAGGAGCCAGAAACCACAGAATTCCAGACTGATTTGGATTGAAGGGGACCTTCAAGCTCATCTAGTTCCAGCCCCTGCCATGGGCAGGGACACCTTCCTCTATCCCAGGCTGCTCCAAGCCCCATCCAACCTGGTCTTGGACACTTCTAGGGATGGGGCAGCCACAGCTGCTCTGGGGAAACTGTGCCAGGGCCTCAGCACTCTCACAGGGAAGGATTTCTTCCCAATATCCCATCCCAATATCTGCCCTCTTGTCCTGGCACTCCAGAACCTTGTCCAAAGTCCCTCTCCAGCTCTCCTGGAGTCTCTTTAGGCACTGAAAGGGGCTCTGAGGTTTCCCTGGAGCCTTCTCCAGGTGAGCACCCCCAGCTCTCCCAGCCTGGCTCCATGGCAGAGGACACACTGCACACAACCTCTCTGGAACACGTGGCCTAAACAGGTTCACTGCAGGCAGGCACTGCTGTCTCTCACTTTATCACACTGGAATTACTCACAGGGTTTTTTTCTCCCTGCTCTCACCACAGCCCTGAGTCAGCCCCACTGTGCCAGGAGAGCATTGTGTGAGCTCCTGGAATGGCAGTGATTTACAGGGAGAGCAGCTCCCACGCCCTTATTTGCCATGTTTTCCAAAGCAAACAATGAGAAAAAGCTCTGCTCAGGCAGACCAAGATTTGTGAATGAACCGGGAGTTCTTTGGGTGCAATGGCCTCTGAAATGTTTGCTGAGATAAGAGCACAACTAAGCACTCTCTGGAATTTAATGCTTTGGGGAGTCATCCGAGGCTATGGAGGTAAAGAACAGGCTTTCATACAGCTTCTCCTGGGGGAATTGGTGGAGAGGGAGAAAACATTTCATTTGAAAACATTTCATTTGAAAACATTTCATTTGATTTCATTGATCTCCCGAGTGCTGAGGGATTCAGAAAAGGGGGTGTGAGGGGGGTGTGTGTGTGTGACAGCTCACATCTCTGCAATGCCCTTGAGGCACAGCAGGGCCCACAACTGCTCCTGCCCAGATAAACGGCAAAAGGAAAGCAGAAACCTGAGCCGGGAGGCCCTGCCCTTGCCAGCATTCCCGTGTTGACAATGCTCACCCGTGGAGGCCTCGGCCAGGAGCAGACAGATGGGCAGGAGCTGCAGGGAGGCCGGGCCCAGCAGGCGGGAGCTGGAGCGCAGGGCCTGCAGTGCCGCAGGAATGGCTTCCAGGGGCTGCCCTGCCCACACAAACCCCTGCGCCCTGCTCAGCGCCACCGCAATCAGGGACTCCTGCAGGGGAGAAACAGGGAGAAAGATATCACAGAACCCTGTGAGAGCTGAAATGAGGGATGTGGGATTACCCAGCAGCTCTCCAAAATGCAGTTTATTGTATACAAAATGCAGTTTATTGTATCCAAGAGTTACAGCGGTCCAGGGTCATGGATGACAGAGCCTGTGTCAGCTCCAGCTGCAGGCAGGCTGGGAGTCCTGCATTCCTCATTGAGGCTCCTACTAATGGTGCCCCACGTTGGGCACCACTGTAAGAGCCTGAATGAGAGATGTGGGGCTCCAGGAGGCTCTTCAAAATGCAGTTTATTGTATCCAAGGTGTTACAGCAGCCCAGGGCCGTGGGTGACAGAGCCTGTGCCTACAGCTGTCAGCTCCAGCTGCAGGCCTGGAGACCCACATCCCTCATTCAGGGTCTTATTAATCTCTCTTACTAATGGGGCTCCATGTTGGGCGCCACTGTAAGAGCCTGAATGAGGGATGTGGGACTCCAGGGGCTCTCCAAAATGCAGTTTATTGTGTCCAAGATGTTACAGCAGCCCAGGGCCGTGGGTGACAGAGCCTGTGCCTACAGCTCTCAGCTCCAGCTGCAGGCAGGCCAGGAGTCCTGCATCCCTCGTTGAGGCTCTTACTAATGGTGCCCCACGTTGGGCACCACTGTGAGAGCCTGAATGAGAGATGTGGGACTCCAGGAGGCTCTTCAAAATGCAGTTTATTACATCCAAGGTGTTACAGTGACAAAGCCTCTGCCTACAGCAATCAGCTCCAGCTGCAGGCAGGCCTGGAGACCCTTTGGTTTAGGTTACAATGCATTCTAGACTTTTCTTTTTGGTTACATTGCATTATATACTTTTCTTTGCTGAGCATCTTAATACAGTAGAACCAATCTATACTTTAACTATTATCTATAGCTCATCATAACTACTATAATTACCATATTCATGTTACTGTTCTCCAATCACTGAAAGTTAGTGCATTACAGTTTAAGCTAGAAGTTGTTTTTCAGTTTTCTTGCAGTGGAAAATTCTGAGACCTTTTTTCTACTTGCAACATTTGCTGACTTGTTTGCCTGTGCTCTCTTTCTGCTTGGTAAAAACATTTTCTTGTTTGGGGTGGGTTTATCCTTTGCTCTAAGCCATAAAAACCCCTTCTAAGTAACATATCCTTTGCCTTCTTAGTTATCCAGTGAGACTGGCTCAGCAATTCTTTTCTTCTCTATCAAAACTTGCTTCCATCTCTAGTCCTTCATCAGCCTCTACATTTAAAAATCTTTCTGGCAAGCACACATATCTGTGAGACTTTCTTGTCAAACTTTCATCCTTCCCAACAGAACCCCACAATGGTTTGGGTTGGAGAGACCTTAAAGCCCATCTCATCACATCCCCTGCCATGGGACACCTTTCACTAGACCAGGTGTGTCACAGACATTTTATGAAAAATCCTTTTGCCAGGATCTTTTCTCCTGAGAAGCTGAGAAGCTTCAGCTTCTCCACATTTTGCTGCTTTGGAATGTGATTTGGAGAATTGTTTACCCAGCATGTGAAATTGTTTTTACTTGATGACCAATGACAGCCACCTGTGTCGAGGCTGTGAGCAGACACAAGATTTTATCATCATTCCTTTCTATTCCTTTCAAGCCTTCTGATGAAATCCTTTCTTCTATTCTTTTAGTAGAGTTTTAATATAGCATTTTATTTTAATATAATATATATAATAAAATAATAAATCAGCCTTCTGAAACATGGAGTCAAGATTCTCATCTCTTCTCTTGTGCTGGGACCCCTGCAAACACCCCCACACAGGTGGTTACAGATGCACAGGCTCTTTTTAAAATTGGGTTTTCAAATGAAAAAGCAGCAATTGTAATGTAGTTTGTGGCTGTAATTAATAGGCAGACATTAAAGCTTTCATATTAGAAGGTATTAGAGTCTGGCTCCATTCCTGCTCTGAGCAGGAACAGCTTTGGTCATGTGGTGTCTTCCTGGATGAAGAATCCTTTACGCCTCCTGACAAGGTCTCATAAGGCTGCAGCAATAAAAGCTGTGAAGCACAGAAAATGATCATCACAAGACCAGAAAGGAGATTAGAGCCAGGGGCTCTGGTGTGACTCAGAGCCAGCCAAGCCCCGTGGTGCCAGCATGGCACAGCTCCAGCTGCTGGAGAGAGCTCCTCACAGGGAACTGCAGCTTCATCCCACCCTCTCCTGGCTGCTCCTGCACTGGGATTTGGTGTGCAGAGTCTGAAAACTGGTCCAAATCAGAATGTATTGTTCTTCCTGGCTCTCCTGGACTGGGATTTGGTGTGCAGGGTCTGAAAACTGGTCAGAATCAGAATGTGTTACACTTAGCAAATCCATCCCCAGCTGGGGATGCTGCAGTGTTTGGGTTTGTCAGAATCCAAAACTTATCCTGTACTTATCCATATATCCATGGCACAGCTCCAGCTGCTGGAGACACGGCCAGGGAGTGAGGAGAGAGCTCCTCACAGGGAACTGCAGCTTCATCCACCCTCTCCTGGCTGCTCCTGCACTGGGATTTGGTGTGCAGAGTCTGAAAACTGGTCAGAATCAGAATGTGTTTCACTTAGTAAATCCATCCCTAGCCAGGGTTGGTGGTGCAGCAGCTCCTGCAGTGTTTGGGTTTGTCAGAATCCAAAACTTATCCTGTACTTATCCATATATAGCTGCTCCCTGCCTTTTGCTGCTCCTACCAGTCCACAGCATTTGGCCTCTCCAACGTTAGCAGCAGCTGATGTCACCCCCAGCTCCACAAAGAGCTCTCCATCCCAATTCCTGCTCCCTGCCAGGAGCTGTGCATACTGTGTCCTTACAGGGATGCCAAGGAAAAAGCACCAGGGTCCTTGCAGAATGACAGAATTCCAGAAAGGTTTGGGTTGGGAGGGGCCTTAAAGCTCATCTTTTTCACTCCCTGTCATGGGAAGGGACACATTCCTCTAGACCAGGTTGCTCAGAGCCCATCCAGCCATACTAACACTCGTCCATCAGCTTTTCCCAGCAGTGGTGCAGCAGGAAAGCTGCCTGGGAATCAGTGGTGCTGCTGGAGAGCACAGAACTGCTGGTTCTACCCTGGTTTTCTCAGTGAGACACTGAGGAAACACCAGTTCACCCCTTTATCACCCTCTGCCTCCAGCTGGGGCTGAGCTGGGCACAGACACCAATCTCAGAGCTCCTGGAGGCCAGGCTTGGGCATTTTGCTGAGCTTGAACTGCTTGGGGTGAGGCAGAGTTGTGCCATTGAAGGAGCAGCTCCAGGATAGAGAGCTCCAGGATAGCCTGGGAATGTTTCCTGGAGATCCTGGCTGAGGTAAAGAGACAATTTGGGATAAATGAGATCACCAAAGAACACAGCCCAGAGCAACAGCCCCTGCTCCAGTGAGGAGAGCCAAGAGCCAGAAAACACAGCACCCATTCCTGAGCTAGCAGAACATGGAGAGGGCAAAGGCAGGTTCTCCAGAGCAGCTCTGGCATCCCTGGAAGGGTTGGACAGGGCTTGAAGCAACCTGGGATAGTGGAAAGTGCTCCTGCCCATGGCAGAGGGTGGAATGAAATGGACTTTAGGGTTTCTTCCACGCCAAACCAGTTTGGGATTCTGTGAAACACAAACTGTGTCCAGGGAGCAGGTGGTGCCCAGGAGAAAACCAGCACAAGCTTGGGGCAGCAGCAGGAAAAGCTGGTTGTTTCTCAGGCTGCTTTTTCTGTCTGTGCCAGTCTGGTGCAACCAGTGCAGGCCCCAGTGTGCGTGGGCATGGCCCAGATTGGCATCTGGGAGGTGCTGGAGATTGGGATCATTCTTTTTTTACTCCTTGTCAATGCTATCATCACTGCTTCCCATGGCCTGAAACATCTGCAGCGAGGACAAAGCTGGGGGTTGGACCCTGGCACAGCTTCCAGGAGGAGAAGGAAGAGCAGGAGGAGCCCTGGAGCAGTGAATATTTCCACCCACAGTTGCAAGCCTTGGAGCAAGGCTCCCTTTGGCCCTGAAGAGCCCTGGGGGGATGGTTCCCTTTGGCCCTGCCCTGGTTTCCCCCTCGCCCCTGGCCCTGCCACTCTGGGCTCTCTCTCCATGTGTGTTGCAATTTGAGGTTTCTCTGAAGATGCCCCCACACAGTTTTTGGGGTTTGAGGGGGCTGAGGACCCCAGCTGTGCTCCAGGTGGGAGCAGGGGGTGGGAACACACTCAGGGCTCAGTGCCACATCCTTTATTCACTGTCAGGCACCAAAATCTATGGTGTGGATGGAGAAATGAGGATTTCGGGGAGAGGGAAGGCTCCAGTGAGCTGCAGCAGAGCAGGGCTGGATCTTTTCCCATGCCCAGGAGCTGTGGGGAGCTGACATCACACAGGCAGGTGAAGCTCATCTCCAAACAGAAACTTGGAGTTCTGTTGGTTTGGAGGTGCTGTCTGCAGGCACCCCCCTGGCTATGTTGACAGAAGCAGATTTCTATCAACAAAGCTTTGGAGCACAGACAAGGAATGAAACTCATAAAACCTCCTGGCTCCCAGCTCCCTGCTCCTTGGACCACAGGGCATTTGGATGTGCCCAGCTTTCCCTGTGTCCTGACTGAGGCTGCAGCTCTGTGTTTGCTAAACAAACACAGGGCAGGAGTGGGTGAAGTACAGCAGAAATGTTCAAAAAGCACCAAAACCAAGGCAGGCTTTGGGCAGAAGGTTTTTTTCTCTGGTTATCATGAGTCTGCAGAGCTTTTCCTTCGACTCCAAAGGACTTTTTTGCATCAAATCCCAGACTGGTTTGGGTTGAAGGAAGCCTAGGCCCAGCTCATTCTGCCTCCTGCCATGGACAGGGACACCTTCCATTATCCCAGGCTGCTCCAAAGCCTGTCCAGCCTGGCCTGGGACACTTCCCAGGATCCAGGGGCAGCCACAGCTGCTCTGGGCAAGCATTCCAGAGCCTCCCCACCCTCACAGGGAAGAACTTTTTAAGCACTTTTGTTGGATCTGGAATAGGAATGTGATGCACTAAATAACCTCCCCCTCTCCCAACACCTCTGAGCCAGCCCAGGCCCAACTTGGCTGCTCCAAATCCTGCTGGACACAAAGAAACTTTTCCCTCTTGCAGGTAACTGAGGGATTTCCACTGTCTCCCTCCTTTCTTTGGAGAGAAGGAAAGCAAAGTGTCCCAGCACAGACCAGTCTCAAAATCTATTTCATTTAAATAGGCTGGAGACAAAGGTCAGAGAGCAGATGATGTTAAGGGTTGTTAAGGAGTTTATAAATATCTCCATTTCAAAAAAAACAACAACCCCAGAGTCTTCTCTCCCTGCCTTGCCCATTCCCAGCTCCACACTGCTGTTTGCTCACCCAGTGTGAACCCCAATCAAGAGTGACTTTCTCTCCACCAGCCTTCCTGCTGTCTTTCCCTTCACCTAATTAAACCAGCAGATTAACTTCCAGCTAATGAAGGAGCACTTCCCTCAGCTGGCAGCCACGTGGCCTGCTGGAATGTATGGGCATAATTTTAGTTACAATAAAGTCAGTGATGTAATCAGTGTCAACACCAGTGTTCAATAGCAGGGGAGTTTCTTGGAACAGCTTCAAGCACTGCTAGATGCAGAATCCTGCCACACCCCCATGACACCCATTTTAACCTTCCTTGCAGGTTTTATAAAGAACAAACTTAAACAGAACCCGGAGTTAAGGAAGTTTTGCATTTTCCCTTTGGGACACACTGGCCTGACACACCTTCTGTGGACTTTGCTCAACAGTCTCACCTGGAATTTTCAGCCAGACAGGAGTTTCCAAACCAGCCTGTGATGTCATTGCCCAGTTCCTGTAAAACCAAAAGGAATCTGCTGCCTGAAGCCTGTCACAAGCTCTCACCAAACAGGACTTTTACCTTTGGACTTCACCTTTCTGGAAGCTCCCAGGAAAGGTGAACAGCAATGAGCTGGGCCAGAAACACCTTAGAAATAATAATTCATGGAAAATTCATGAAATAATAATTCATGGAAAATTCAAAAGATTAGGGATGTTCTCCTCAGTGGAACCATTGCATTGTTCTAAACCCACTGTGTGCTGCCCTATTATTCTGTGTCTGGGAGCTGTTATAGAGGGAAAATTTATTTCCACAGGGAGGATTTTCAGGAGCAGATGCACCTGGGTGGGTTATTTTAGCAACAGTGTGGAACAGCAGCTCCTGCACTCCATAAACAGAAACAGAAGGAGCTGCAAACCACTGGGGCTGGAAAGGAGCTGCACATCTGCAAGTCCCTGAGGCCTGGTGGAGAAAAAAGGCTGCATTTAGTGGGAAAGTGTGCTCCAAGCTGGCTAGGAAAACAAAGGGAGGGGACTTGTTTTCTTTACTCTAGAAAAGGGGATACCCTCCCATCAAACAGCCTGAAAGAAGAAATCTCAGCTGGATCCCAGAATAGGGGTTGATGGAGCAACCCCCTGGCAAGGAGGAAAGATGAATCTGACTCCATGTTCTCAGAAGGCATTATATTATATTATATTATATTATATTATATTATATTATATTATATTATATTATATTATATTATATTATATTATATTATATTATATTATATTATATTATATTATATTATATTATATTATATTATATTATATTATATTATATTATATTATATTATATTATGATACACTAACTGTACTAAAGAATACAGAATGGATACTTACAGAAGGCTAAAAAGATAATAATGAAAACTTGTGACTCTTTCCAGAGTCTTCACACAGATTGGCCCCAATTGGCCAAAAAGTCAAAACAATTCACAGAATCCAATGAAACAATCACCTGTGGATAAACAATTTCCAAACACATTCCACATGAGCACAACACAGGAGAAGCAAATGAGATAAGAATTGTTTTCCTTTTTCTCTGAGGCTTCTCAGCTTCCCAAGAGAAAAATCCTGGGCAAAGGGATTTTTCCAGAGAATGTGAATGCCACAAGGAATGACAGAGAGGATGCTCCCACTCCCCTTATTTTTGAGGTTTTGTTTACAAAAACAACCCCCAAACCTCTGCAACCAAGTCCCAGATCAACCAAGGAGGTGCCATCCTCTCCCTTGGGAGCATCCAGAGGGAGGAATTCTAAAGGGGTGAATCCTGTGAAGGCAAAAGCCTTGCTTGGTTTGAGGCAAGAAACTCCTTTCTGTTTTATAGGGATTGAGCAGTGACAGCCAAGTCTTCTTTGGAGACTCCAGGGTGGCTGAAAATTCCAGGTGAGCCCAGTCTGCCCCAGCTGTGTCCCACCATGGACAGCCAGGGTGGGGAGAGGAGCTGCAATTCCATCCCTGGAAGCCCTTTGGAGTTGTGCTTGTTGCTCCTGCACCCACCTGCTTCCTCAGCAGCTGCTCCTTGCCTTGTTTTCTGTCCTTTTCAGAATGGAAACAGGGCTGGGGCCTGAGGACTGGGCTGAGCAGGTGGCAGATTTGGCTGTGGATGCTGACCCAGTCAGTTTTCTGGTGGGAGACATCACTGGCAAAAGGAGGGGAGAAAGATGCTGGGATTTGCTGGGATTTGATGTAAAGGGAGATTATTCCCTGCTGTCTTTCAGGATTTCTCCACAACATTTACCCAGAGCCCCTGGGCTGCCTGCAGGGTATCCAAAACATGATATTCCCAAAAGTCTGCATTTCACAGCACCCTCCTGCCCCATCCCCACAGCTCTCTGTGCTAAAATCTTTATTTACATCACTCCTGAACTCCTGATACAGCTGAGTTTGAACAAATCCAACACTGGAAAAACAAAAACCACCAAACCAACCCACGCCTGTGGGAACAGGGAATGTTCTGGAGCTCAGTGGCTGCTCTGAGGGCGTGTGAGGGATGTTTGTGTGACACTCCAGAACTCCCTGAGCTCTGCTCCCTGCCTGGTGCAGGAGCTGCTGGAGGCAGCAGGAGCACTTCAGGTGAGTGTGCCTGCTCCAGCTCCTGCTGCCTGAGCTCCAGGCTCCATCCTGGCTCTGCTCCCTGCCTGCTGAGCCTTGTCCCACATGTCATCCCTGTGTCTGTGTGTTCTGAGCCTCATCCCAGGAACAATCTCTGCCTCTTCCTTGTGTCCCAGACCACACCCCAGGCTTTGTCCCTGCCTCTCTGTCCTTTTCTGGGCCTGTTCCTGCCTCCTACATTTCACCCTGGGCCTTCTCCACATGTCCTCAGACTCATCCTGTGGCTGGTTCCTGCTTCCTGGGCCTCACCCTTGATTTATTTATTATTTATCCATTATTTAATATGGATATTGATCTAGTACCGATATCCAACTGTGACGGACAAAGCCTCTCTAACAGTTTAAAGTTAGAAAGTGAATGTTTATGTTTATTGTGGGATAACTCCCAAATTCACACTGCAATTTACAGGTGATTACAGAGTCCTTTTAGCTATACAAAATACATATTCATAACTTTGGTACATCCCATTACCAATATGGATATTGATCTAGTACCAATATCCAAAAACTCTCAGACAGTTTAAAGTTAGAAAGTGTGTGTTTATTGTGAGATAACTCCCGGATACACACTGTGATTTACAGGTGATCACAGAGTCCTTTTATCTATACAAGTATTGAATACCCAAAATACAAATGCATATTCATAACTTTGGTACATGCCATTCCCCACTTTGTATGATAATTAGTTCAAAAGCTATTAAGCATGAGTAGTTTGTTCCTCGAAAGGAGTTGGTGGTCCCTTTCATGGAGAGGGGTCCCAAAATGAGGAAGTAAATGAAGTCTTCCTCGTTCTGACCTTTCTGCCTTTTCAATGCAAATATGACAAATGAACCCTTGGTAGAACTCCCATTCCCCATCTTCTTGGTTTCAGAACAGAGGAGGCCTATAATTGTCTTATGCTCCTAAAAACAATTGTCTCATGTTCCTAAAAACAATTATCTTATGTTCCTAAAAGCTATTTATCAGTTTCTATAATGAAAAATCATTATAAACCCAGCTAACCAAACAATATGTTGACAAGCAATCAATTATTAGTTAACTATTAACTCTTAACTTCATCAAGGCCTACCCATTTATTTTGATTAACTCCAATAAAGCTTATCTCTAACCAAAAACCTCGGCTCCTCTAAACTCTCTAAATTCCTTAAAGTTGATGTTTCACCCTGGCCCTTCTTCCCATGCCCTGGGCCTCGTGTCCTGAGCTTTTTGTGCCTCTCGTCGTGCCCCGAGTCTGTCCTTGCCTCATCCTGAACGCCAAGCCTCATCCCAAGCTTGCTGCCTGTGCCTCAGCCTCACCCTGGAGGTAATCCCTGCCTCCTCCTTCCTGGGCCTCATCCTGAATCCTCATCCCAAGCTTTCTGCCCGTGCCTCAGCCTCACCCTGGAGCTAATCCCTGCCTCCTCCTGCCCTGTCCCGGTGCCCCGGGCCTCCTCCCGGGCAGTCTCACCAGTAGTAGGTGAGGCGGCAGCCGGGGCAGCGCAGCGGCGCCGATCGGGCCCCGCACAGTTCGCAGCGCGGCAGCCCCGCCATGCCGGGCCCTGAACCCTCGACGCGTTCCCGGTTGCCGGGGCGACACTTCCGGTGGGACCGGTGCCATCACTTCCGGCCGGCACTAACGGCCGTTCTGTTGCCGAGACAACACTTCCGGCGCGGAGAAGGCGCCACACGTGATTTCCGGCGGGCCGGTGCCGGTCATGGCGGCGGCGGTGAAGGAGGAGGAGAAGGACAAGGACGATGAGGAGGACAACGCTGTGGATACGGCGGCGACCGAGGACCGGGTGCGGGCTTGGGCGGCGGCGCAGGCGGCGCGCGGGCGGCGCGTGGCGCTGGTGACGTCGGGCGGGACGCAGGTGCCGCTGGAGGCGCGCGCCGTGCGCTTCCTGGAGAACTTCAGCAGCGGGCGGCGCGGGGCGGCCTCGGCCGAGCGGCTGGTGCGGGCCGGCTACGGGGTCTGCTTCCTGCACCGCGCCCGCTCCGCCTTCCCCTGGGCCCGCGCCCTGCCGCCGCACGGGCCCGCGCTGCTGGACGCGCTCCGCCTCACCCCGGGGCCGCCGCCCGGCGTGGCCGCCGCCCCCGCCGCGCTGCCCGCGCTGCTGCCCGCGCTCCGCGACTACCAGCGCGCCACCGAGGAGGGAGCGCTGCTCGCCATCGAGTTCACCGGGCTCGTGGAGTACCTGGCGCTGCTGCGCGCCGCCGCCAGAGCGCTGGCGCCCCTCGGTACGGCCGTGAGGGGATGGGGGGAAACGGAGGATCGGGAGTGAGGGACGAGACGGGCACCGGCTCGTGGGGCACAAGGCAGGAGAGGATGGAGCCCCCCTGGGGTGTGAGGGGACAGGGTGGTCCTGGGCCAAGGTTCGGGGTGAGAGGGGATAGAGCCCCCCAGGGTGTCTCAGTGTGAGGGAACGGGGTGGTCCTGGGTGAAGGGTCGGGGTGAGGAAAGATGGAGCCTCCCGGGGTGTCTCAGGTGATCCTGTGCCAAGGTTCGGGATGAGAGAGGATGAGGCTCTCGTGGGGGCTCCAGTGTGAGGGAATGGGGTGGTCCTGTGCAAGCTTTGGGGTGAGGGAGGATGGAGCCCCTCGTTGAAGTCTCCAGTGTGAGGGGACAGGGTGGTCCTGTGTGAAGGTTCGGGGTGAGAAGGGATGAGGCTCTCGTGGGGGTCTCCAGCATGAGGGGACAGGCAGAGCAGGAACGAGGAGATGTTGTGGGGTCCCCAGCATGGGGTAGATGATAGAACCCCCTCACGGTGGCCCCAGGTGTGAGGTGATCCCGGGACCTGGGGGGCTCTGTTGTGAGGGTACAAGGAGGCCTCCTTGCTTGGAGGGCTCCTGCATCCTGCCATGAGGGTCTGGGCTGTCCCTGGAGGCTGCTGGGGCTCCAGGGACAGGAGGAGGAGGGCACAGCACAGAGCCCAGGGTGGGGGCAGTGCTGCCCTGCTCAGGGTTGTGCTGGGGGATCCCCCTGGTGTCCCCTGTTGGGTGTTGGGGGCAGTGCTGCCCTGCTCAGGGTTGTGCTGGGGGATCCCCCATGGTGTCCCCTGTTGGGTGTGGGTGGTGGCAGCTCAGCTGGCTCTGGGGTGGCAGCAGGGGACAGCAGCTGTGTTCCCTCCCACAGGCTCCAGTGCCATGTTCTACCTGGCAGCCGCCGTGTCGGATTTCTACATCCCGGTCTCTGAGATGCCAGAGCACAAGATCCAGTCCTCAGAGGGACCCCTGCAGGTGAGGCCCCCCCTGGGCATGGCCCCCTGTGCCAGCCCCCTCAGCCATGCCCTCCTTGCTTCCAGGGTCCTTCTCCTGAGAGCTGGCTGTGGATAAAAGCTGTGTTGTGAGAGGGTGAGATCCCGCAGGGACAGAACCCTCTGGAAATCCTGGAGTTGCATTGTTTTATCTTGCACTGAGGGGCCCAGATAAGAGGGCAGGGCAGGATCAGCCCTGCTCTCCTTTGATCCAGGTTTATTTTTAGGCTGGGATGAAGGGGTGAGGGGTCCCATGGGTTATCTGCAGGGAGGTCAGTGCTGCTCTGTCTGATATGGAGCAGCTTCAACACGTCTGCACTTGTGGTGTGGCACATGAAGAGGGCCCCCTGAGGTGCCTCCTGCCTTTCTGGCTTTGTCCTTTAAAGCTGCCCATGCTTCCATGGAGATGAGGAGAGGGTGGGTCTCAGAGAGCTGAAGTGCTCCAAGAATAGCTCCTGGAGTGCTTGAGTTGCTGCCTTTTGTCTGGAGAGAGGCTTTGGAGAAGGGCCTGGAGTGCTGGGACTAGGGGGGAATGGTTTCAAACTGACAGAATGGATTTAGGTTGGATATTGGGCAGGAATTGCTCCCTGTGAGGGTGGGCAGGCCCTGGCACAGGTGCCCAGAGCAGCTGGGGCTGCCCCTGGATCCCTGGCAGTGTCCAAGGCCAGGCTGGACAGGGCTGGGAGCAACCTGGGACAGTGGAAGGTGTCCCTGCCATGGCAGGGGTGGAATGAGATGGGATTTAAGGTTCCTCCCAACCCCAAACCATTCCATGACTCTGGGATCCATCTTGCTTGTACGAATGACAGAACAACACTGAGGTGCTGCCCTCTCAGAGCAGGTGTCTCTGGAATTCTTTCTATAACAAATACCACATTTATTTCATTAATTACTTTCTAAGAAGTTGCTGGGCTTCATTCTTTAACATAAACATTGGAAAGGTGAGACCTGGCCTGATTGCCAGTGGTGGATCCAGAGGTTGGGAAGCTGGAGAACAGACTCCCACTGTTTTTCTCTATGCTTTAGCACTTTTATATGGTGAAGATGGGATAAACTACTCAAATTCTGGAGAGGTGGAAATTCAGATTTGTGCAGTTACAATGCTCTTTTAAATCTCTTCTCCTCATGTTTGTATTCCCCCAGTGTGGTTGGCTCTGGGAATGCAAGGTTCCTGTGGCCTGGCCTCAGAACCCCTTGACTGTGAGCACCACATGGATCATTTAATTTAAACTTGGTGTCATTTGAACCTTGTTTGGTGAGCGCTGCCTTGAAAAACTTCCTGCAGCAAATGGAATATGAAACAAAGCTGGAATTTCCCTCTTTCCCATCCCATCTCTTATTACAACTCCCTGTGTGACCGTGTTCACAGGGGTCTGAGGATGAGGGAAGAGATGAGGATCTGACTCCATGTCTCAGAAGGATTTATTATTTTATGATATATATTACATTAAAACTATACTAAAAGAATAGAAGAAAGGATTTCATCAGAAGGCTGGCTAAGAATAGAAGAAGAAGAATGATAACAAAGGTTTGTGGCTCGGACAGAGTCTGAGCCAGCTGACTGTGATTCGTTATTAATTAGAAACAACCACATGAGCCCAATCCCAGATGCACCTGTTGCATTCCACAGCAGCAGATAACCATTGTTTGCATTTTGTTCCTGAGGCCTCTCAGCTTCTCAGAAGGACAAATCCTAAGGAAAGGATTTTTTCATAAAACATGTCCGTGACATCCCTGCAATGTTTTGACTGATTTTTTTTTTTCTATTTCTCTTTCCCCACTGCAGATCACAATGAAGATGGTGCCAAAAATGCTGTCACCCCTGGTCAGAGACTGGGCCCCTGAGGCCTTTGTGATTTCCTTCAAACTGGAGACAGATGCCCAGATCCTGCTGGATAAATCTCGGCAGGCTCTGGAGAAGTACCGGCACCAGGTGGTGGTGGCCAACGTCCTGGAGTCCCGCAGAACCTCTGTCATCATTGTCACCAGGGACTCACAGACTCCCTTGTCCCTGTCTGACCAGGAGATAGCACAAGGCATGGAAATAGAGGAGAAGATTGTGAGTTACCTGCAGGGCCAGCACACAGCCTTTATAGAGAGGAAAGGCTGAGGAGGAGAATCTGGGAGGAAAGGAGGGAGTGGTGCTGCAGAGGGAGTGGGGCTGGAGCCTGTGCAGGTGAATAAAGCGATCCCCGCCGAGCACAAGGAGGCCCATCCAACTCTGTCACCTTCACACAGCTTGGCCACAGCTGTTGTGGCTTTTTAAAAGAGAAATGCAAGGAAGTGAAACCATTCCAAAGAGGAAAGAAGCTTGTTTCTGTCCCGTGGGCTGGGAGAGCTGGGAGGACGAGAAATGGTGAAAGTCTCTGTATATAAAGAATTTCTTGAATCTCCCTCTTTGAATTTTCTTTTAGAATGGCAGGAGGAAGGAATGGGGATGTGCTGGTTTTGTGACTGGAGTGGGGAGTCTCTGGTGTTGAGAGTGGATTGTGAAACCAGGGTAGCAAAGAGGAGAATGAGGTGACAGCAGCTTTGGGGAAGCAGCTCTTGTGCCAGGAGAGATCCTGGGAGAGATCCCATGTTCCTGCATTTCAGGTGCTGCAGCAGTGTCCCTAAAGCTTCTGTTCCAAAGGTTTTCCTTCCATCCCAGGTATTTGAAGGTTGCTTTGCTTCATATTCTGTTTACACCAGAAAGTTTTCCAAGGCAGCGTTTGGTTCCAAGGCTCAAGTGTCACTGCAGAGCTCTGTAAACAAAGGCAAGGCCTCATTTGGCACAGGCCACAGAGGATGGATCCAGGCTTGAGGCCAAGGTTGGAGAGGGGGAGTGGGCACTGAGCAGGGTGGTGTCCTGGCAAGGGAACAGAGCTGGAGAAGGAAGGGCCTGGAGCACCAGGAGCAGCTGAGGGAGCTGGGAAGGGGCTCAGCCTGGAGAAGAGGAGGCTCAGGGGGGCCCTTCTGGCTCTGCACAGCTCCTGACAGGAGGGGACAGCCAGGGGGGATTGGAGTTTGCTCTCAGGGAGAAAAGGAGATGATGAGGAAACAGCCCCAGGCTGTGCCAGGGGAGGTTCAGGGTTGGATATTGGGAAAATCCTTCATGGAAAGGTGTTCAAGTGTTGGCACAGCTGTGCAGGATGGTGGTGGAGTCCCCATCCCTGGAAGTGTTCAAAACAAGCGTGGATGTGGCACCTGGGGACAGGGTGTAGGGTGAACATGGCACTGCTGGAGGAATGGTTGGACTCAATGATCTTGGAGGGCTTTTCCAGCCTTAGTGATTCCATGATTCTCTGATTGCCCCTGGAAGGGGAAGCTTCCTCTTGGCTGTGTGGATTTAGAACTGGAATTTAGAACTGGAATGTTCCTGATTTTATCTAAACCTTTGAACCAATCGAGGCTCAAGTTACCAACTTCAATTTATCAACTTCAAAGTGTGTGTTCCTCATGCCTGCAAGAAATTTAACAGCAGCTCCTCTGCTGTCCACTGTGTGTCTGCTCATGGGCAGAGACAAATAAAATTTGCCCTCTGTCCTCCAAATAAATTCTCTGGGGTCCTGGAAAGGACAGCAGCACATGGGAATGCTGGAAATATTTCCAGAGGTGAGGCTGTGCTCTGGGTAAAACCATGGAGTGTTCAGGAGGCACCAATGCTCTGGAAGTGGGTGGTGCTCAGCAAACAAGGAGAATAAAGCCAGAAGAGCAAGGAAAGAGCACAAGGATGGGATCAGTGATGCCATCAGTGATGGTAGAAATCCAGGTTGGTCAGGAGGGGAGAGATCCAGCTGGAAACTGAGTCAGGAGAAGGAAGGCACAACTTACCTGTGGCCAGGACTGCTAAAGAAGGTGAATAAGCTCCAAGAAGTGCCTGTCTTCATCTGCCAGTAGGGAATGTCCAGTCTGGGAGTTCTCTTGTGTTGGTTTGGAGCCTCTGTAGACAGCATGGATGGGCCAGCAGGGGTGGGAATATAAAACTTGTGTAAGTTGGACATGGCCTTGCAGGAGTTGGGACAAGGGTTGGGAGAAATGCCACCAACGCTGTCTTCAGAGTGTCCTGGAGTTCCTCAGAGCTGGTTGGGAAGGTGAGGAATAATCTGAGCTTTTTGAGGAGCACACTGGGGCAGTGGGCCCAGAGAATCTTGGGGTTTCATTGGACTTGAGAGCACACTGTGGGCTTCCAGCATTGTGTCTGCCCCTCTGTGTGAAGTGCTGGGTGGGGAGATTCCCCAGGCTCCAACTGAGGCACAGCCATCCCCATCCCATGGGATCAGGGATGCTCCTGTTCCTGTGGGAGCTTAAACCCAGCCCAGCAGTGCCCCCACCCTGGCACTGTTTGGGCACCAGCACTCTGGGAATGCTGGCTGTGGTACCCAAGTTGGAAGTGGCTCCTGCAAGTCCAGGATCTGTCCATTGCTTTCTGAGGATCTCAGAGGGCTCAGGGGAAGGTCCTCCCTGCACTCTGCCATGTCCTGGTCTCCTTTCTCTGCCATCCCCTTGTGAGCTGTCTTCAGCCAGGGAGTTGCTTCTGCAGGGTGGACCTACTTAGCTCTTCAGTTCCTCAATCTCATGGAGTCACCTTTGGGTTTCAAGGGGCTTTAAAGGTCATCTCATTCTACCTTCCACTGGCCGAGGTTGCTCCAAGCCCTGTCCAGCCTGTTCTTGGACACTTCCAGGGATGGGGCAGCCACAGCTTCTCTGGGCAGCCTGTGCCAGGGCCTCCCCCCTCACCGAGAAGAATTTCTTCCCAATATCCCACCTAACCCTGTCCCCTGGCAGTGGGAAACCATCCCATCTTGTCCTGGCACGCCATGTCCTCATGTAAAGTCCATCTCCAGCTCTCTTGGAGTCCCTTGTAGGAACTGACATTGTCTCTAAGGTCTCCCTAAAGAATTCTGAGACCTCTCTAAGGTCTTCCTAAAGATCTCTCCTTTCCTCTCCCTTTCCCTTTTTTCCCTTTTTTCCCTTTTTTCCCTTTTTTCCCTTTTTTCCCTTTTTTCCCTTTTTTCCCTTTTTTCCCTTTTTTCCCTTTTTTCCCTTTTTTCCCTTTTTTCCCTTTTTTCCCTTTTTTCCCTTTTTTCCCTTTTTTCCCTTCCCTTCGGATGACCCTGGGGGCGCTGTGCCCACTCTCGGCCACAAGGGGGCGCCACTGAGCGGACAGGGGGCGTGGCGGGGACGCGGCCTCCCCAACACCACCTGACGCGTTGGGGGCGTGGCCTCATGGCCCATTCAGTAGGCGGCTGCTGGGGGCGTGGCCTGTTGCCATGGCGCCGCGGGCCCGTCCCGCCGCATGGACGCGGCCCCGGTGGGTGCCCGGGGACGGCGGGGCCGGGTGTGTCCCCGGGACCGGCCCGGGGAGCGGCGGGGCTGGGTCTATACCCGGGACCGGCCCGGGGGGCGGCGGGGCCGGCTGTATCCCCGGGACCGGCCCAAGGGGGATTGGGGCCGGCTGTATCCCCGGGACCGGCCCAAGGGGGATTGGGGCCGGCTGCACCCCCGGGACCGGCTCAAGGGCGATTGGGGCCGGCTGCACCCCCGGGACCGGCTCGGGGACGGCGGGGCCGGCTGCACCCCCGGGACCGGCCCAGGGGGGCTCAGGGTGTTGTCAGTGCCGGCCCGGAGGGGTTTCGGAGGGTCGGGTCGGTGGTACCCCAAGGGGATCGGGGTACCCGCGGCCCCCCATGTCTCACGGCCCCTCTGGCTGCCCCACAGGCGGAGCCCCCGGTGCCGGCGGAGCCCCCGGTGCCGGCGGACACCATCCGGCGCTGGCTGCGGGCCGAGGGTGCCGACCCCGCCGCCCCGGCCGAGGAGCAGCTGGGTCTGGCCTGGCGGCTCCTGCGGCGAGCGGAGACCCGGCTGGGAGAGCTGGAGCGGCGGCGGGCCCAGGACATGAGAGACGTAAGGGCCGGAGAGCGGGCCCGGCTGGGGCTGGGCTGGGGAGGGAGGGAAGGACCTGGAGCTCCAGGAGGGGCTGAAGGAGCTGGGCAGGGGCTCAGCCTGGAGAAAAGGAGGCTCAGGGGGCCCTTGTGGCTCTGCACAACTCCTGACAGGAGGGGACAGCCAGGGGGGTCGGGCTGTGCTCCAGGGAACAGGGACAGGAGAGGGAGGGAACAACCTCAGGCTGTGCCCAGGGTGATTCAGGTTGGACATGAGGAGAAATTTCTTCACTGGAAAAGTTGTCGGGCATTGGTAGGTGTGCCCATCCCTGGAGGTGTCCAAAGAGCGACTGGACGTGGCACTCACTGCTCTGGTCTGGTGACAAGATAGAGTTTTGTCACAGCTTGGACACTTGGGAGCCTTTTCCAACCTCGGTGCTTCTGGAATACCCCCGGGGTTAACCCAGCCAGGCCTGTATCCCCTGATCCCCCTCTGTGCAGGTGTGTCATTACCACACTGCTGCCATTGGGAATTTGGGGATTAAATTCCCATTCCTCATATTGAGCATCAAAAAGCACCTGGTGAGCCCAGCAGCTCCCTCAGAGCTCCCCACATCCCAGCACCCCCATAGCTGCATGACCTGACCTCCCAGTCAAGGTTTTACCATTCCCAGGTGTTCCAAAGGCATAAGACATATTGTAAATATTTGAGGTTATCCTATAAACATGATGGGGTGGAGTATTGTATTTGCAGGGACCCCTGTGGCAGGGAGGAATGATGAATCTGACTCCATGTTCTCAGAAGGCTAATTTATTACTTTATGATACTGTATTATATTAAAGATTACTAAAATAACTGACTAAAGAATACAGAAAGGACATTTACAGAATGCTAAAAAGATAATAATGAAAACTCGTGACTCTTTCCAGAGTCTTCACACAGCTTGGCCCTGATTGGCCAAAAAGTGAAAACAACTCCCAGCAGAATCCAATGGAACAATCACCTGTGGGTAAACAATCTCCAACCACATTCCACATGTGAGCACAACACAGGAGAAGCAAATGAGATAAGAATTATTTTCCTTTTCTCTGAGGCTTCTCAGCCAATCACTTGTTTTTAAAATTTTAAAAGTTTATTACTATTAAAATAGTTATAAAAATAGCAATATAATTAGAGTAATAAAAATTTGGACAATTAGGATTTAGGACAATACGAGACAATAAAAACAAAGTAACAGACGGTCTGGGTACCTCTTTCTGGGCAAAATAAGCCTGAAAAAGGACCCACGTTAACAGAGGATTAACCCTTAAAAGCAACAGCTTGTTGCATATTCATACACCTCATCCATGATGCATAAATTCCATTCAAACACAGGATTCTGTCTGGGCAGTGTCAGCTTCTTCCTCTGAATCCTAATGGTGTCTTCAGGGATGAGCAAGGCAGGAAGAAGTTCATTTCTTCTGATGAGGGAGCAATAAATTCTCTTTCTCTGAAAGATTCAGGTGTCCTGGGGCTGCTGTCTCACTGTGAGTCCTTTCTTTAAAAAAATATCCTACATAGCACAGTTTCTATTTTAACCTTATGTTATAACCTAAACATACTAAACTACTTAAGAAACCTAAACTACTTAAGAAAATTAACATACCATAACTTTCTAACACAACCCATATAATACTCATTTTCATATTTGCCAAAAGCCAATCATAAAATGCGCATTTTTCACACCAGAAGAAAAACCCTAGGCGAAGGGATTTTTCCAGAGGATGTGAGTGCCACAGTGGAGAACATTTTGTGCTGCTGGCTCACTGGAAGTGCCAGCAGACGTGGGAACAGCAGGGTTTCCTTTGTTCCAGGTGGAGAGCTACGTGGGCCACGTCCGTGCCCTGACAGAAGAGAGGGATGCCATTGCCTCTGAGTATGAGAAGGAGAACGAGCAGCTCAGGTTGGAGCTGGCCCAGCTACAGCTGCAGCAGGGTAATCCCTTCCCCTTCCCTGGGAATGCACTGGCAGCTGTTTGGCTCTGGAAAGCTTCTTGGAGAGCCCAGCAGTGTTTTTGGGGAGTTCTCAGGGGTTGCTTGAGAAGTTTCTTCAAGTGTTAATGAGCTGTTCAAACAGATTTGTAATTGATTTAGAGGTTCTTGCCTGCTTTTACTGCCTTTATTCAGGGAGTTTGGCAGGTTCTCCATGTAGCTCTGTTGTCCAGAGGCTGTTTGAAGACCAGGATTGATGGTGCTCTTTGGTTTCCAGCTCTAAATTATCTCTCTCTCCCACCAAGTCAGTGAATTTGCTCTTAGCTTTGGTTCACACAAACCCCACATTTTTTAAAACAATGGGAGGGGACAGGAATTGTTTGTTCTGATGGTTCAAAACTTGGGTGTTCATTGTCATGGAATTCCAGGATGGTTTTGGTTGGAAGACACCTTGAAGCTCATCCAATTTCACCCCCAGCCATGGGCAGGGGGACCTTCCATTAGACTAAGTTGCTCAGGGCCCCTCTGAACTTCAGTAATTTTGTTTAAACAAATTATTTCACTTGAAATAATTTACTTTCAAACTGTAGGGTCACTTTTGGTAGGTTTAATTCTTGATTTTCCTCAGTCTTCTGTTGCACTTGCAGTGGTGCTCATAGCCCATGTCACCATTAACTCCTTTAGTGAGCTGTGTTGTCCTGGTCCTAAGATAAAATTTGGGTTGATGGCACAACTTTAAGAGTTTCTTCATGATCCAGGCTCTGGGGCAGCAAATACAGGAATTTGCGGGAAATTTTGAGCATAATTTGGGTTTTCAGAGAGCGCATCTGGTGGTGTGACTTCCCAAAGATGGATTTACCTAAAAATGTGATGTCTGTGGGCACTTGAAGCTGTGGTTTGTGGTGAAAAGGCTGCTTGCAAAGCCTGAAATGAATAACGAGCTCTTGGGAGCCTGGCTGTGGCAGAAAACCCCAATCCTGGTTCTCTGCCTTTCCACGAGGTGTCAGGAGAGACCCAGAATGTCCCCAGAGCTGACCGTGGTCATTTCCTCCTGCTGGCTCTGCTCCTCTGGGCTTCCTCCCTTCCTCAGGGGTTCCTGAGGCTCTGGAGCAATGAGTACCCCTGGAGTGGGAGCTGAGATCCTTCTCCATGGATCTGGGTGTGTCCAGGAGGGATTGCTGGTTGCTGTCCCTGAGGGGGTTGTGTGGCTTTGGTGTTTCTGGAGGGATTTTTTGGGGATATCACTCAGATTTTGAGGTTCAGGACTTCTTGTTGGCTCACTGCTGGCATTGGCTGCTATCCTGGGATGTGTGTGGATAATTTAAGAATCTGGAAGCTCCCTCTGGGCTGTCACCTGCAGGGAGAGGTGCCAGGGTTGAGGTGTTTTGGGGTCCTTGTAGAGCACTTTATAGAGTGACTGATCCTTTTATCCAGGTTTGTTCAGCTGGAGCAAAGGAGGCTGAGGGCACAGCTCATCCCAGGCTGCAGCTCCTCTGGAGGAGAATTTTATTTCTGCTCTCTGGGACCAGGAAAAGGACATGAGGGAAGGGCTGGAGCTGTGCCAGGGGTGGGTTGGGTTGGGTGTCAGGAAAGGCTCTTCCCCAGAGGGTGCTGGGCACTGCCCAGGCTCCCCAGGGAATGGGCACAGCCCTAAAGCTCCAGGAGGGTTTGGACAGGCTGGGATTGTTGGGGTGTCTGTGCAGGGCCAGGGGTTGGATTTGATCCTTGTGGGTCTCTTTGAGCTCAGGACATTCTGTGGTTCCATGGTTCTGGCTCAGCCTCTTCATAACAAAATCCCCCTGGCTGTCTCTAGTGTGGCGTGGCTGGATGTTCTTGTGCTGGAGATGCTGCACAACCCCAAAGGCCTCTGCTGGGCTGCTCCAGCTCTCTCAGGGTTCTGTGCTGCATCCCTGGCTCTCTCTCCAGCCCTCCTGAGGACAGTCAGTGCTGCTGACTGACACGGAGCAGTTTTTGAAGATAAAAAGCAAATATTCCCTCGCACGTTTGCCTCCTGCCCATCCTGGGCTCACAGGATCCTACAGGGAGCAGCCAAGGCTGGTTGATGCTGGGCCATCGAGCTGAGCTGAGCTGTCACCTCATCTGATACCTCTGCCCACAGTGACATTTTTCCTTCCCTCCAGGCAGTTCCTGATGCGTTTGTGATGCTCTCGCTGAACGCGCCGGGTGTTGTTGGAGGACAGATCGATGGTGCTCCCAAAAGCCTTCCTGAAAAACAACTGCAGTGCAGTGAAACACTGTGCTGGGGGAGCTGCCTGGATTTATTTCAAAAGTGGAATAAAAAGGAGACACAGTCATGGGCTGAGCTTGTTTGTTGTAGCAGCTGGGCTGGTTAAACACACCCAGCAGAGCTGGAGGATGTAGGGCTGGGGTGGGGTGAGGTGGCTGCTGTTTCTCTGAGTATTCCTGGGGTAGGAAAATATAAATATTAATATAAAATTTGCTTCCAAAGAAGCATGGACAGAGGTAGGAGATGCCGGTGGAGCTGCTGTGTGACGGTGCCTGGGGCAGGGGTTGGTTTTCCCAAGCAGGGAAGGGGTTTGTAAGCAGTCAGTGGGGTTTACTCATAGGTAACCTGTGCTGAGTGGGCAGACCCCCCTCATCCTCACAAATCCTTTTTCCTCTTCAGCCTCTGGGATCTAAAATGATGCCACTTCATCCTGCATTGCAGGCTGGGGACAAGGGGGGCACTTATAGGAGTGTATCTTTTGTTGATGGAGTGACAAAACCATTGTTTGTCTCCTTAAAAAGGAAAGAAGCTTGGAAGTTGTTTGTTTTTTTTTTTTTTTTTTTTGATTAGGTGAAAAAAGCTGCTTCATAGCCTTAGGGGACTTCACTTTAAACTTAAGAATAGCTAATTGGACAGAAGTTAAAAAGTTTTGTTTAAGCAATTAACTAGAAAAAGGAGTGAACCGAAAAACTAACAGCTTTTGTAAGGTGTTTTACTAAGAACAAGAATGTCTAGCACTTAGCTCAGTTTTCTCTGTTTGTTATTTTGCCTTTTATTAAACCTTTTTGTTTCCAACAGTGCAACAAAAGCCATCTTGCTATTTTTTATGCCCTCAAAGGTAGCTGAGCTATCTTGGGTGTGTTACAGGCCTCCAAAAACTTATTAGACCTAGCTCAAAAAAGTTACTATAACAGGCACTGGCATGTGAAGGTGGTTCAGGGCACAGGGGGTCCCATCCTGGGCATTAAACCAGAGCAGTTTCTGTTCATTTTAGCTGGCATTTGGCAAAGCAATGGCAGGAAGCTGCCAGGCAGCTTGGGGTTTGTTGGAGAAGGGGAAACAAGAAAGCCTTATAAATATGATTGCCTGGCAAAAGATTTTGAGAATATGTAAACTATAAGTGAGATTGAAATGAAAGCAAGCTTTGAGATACCTCAGTTACTGAACAACTGGAAAACAATGGCATGGCCAGCTGAACTGGATTAAACAACACCCTGTGCTTGCAGACAGGCCCAAGGGTCAGAGCAGAGCCTGCCAGCTTGGCAGAAGGGGCCCAAAGAGGAGTTTTTAGGGTTTAAAATGTAACACAGGATGGTGATGTAGTGATTCTTATAGGCTGTATGGAAATGCTGTAGGATTTGTATCTTGTACTAGACTGGTTAGTGAGAATCAGAATATTCAACACAGAAGAAGATTTATGGTATTGTAACAGGAACTTTGCTCTCTTTCCCTCTTGCTTTTATTCTTCTCTCTTGCTCTCTCTCATCCTCTTACCACATTTTATCTCTCTCTCTCTTTTTTGGGCCTGCTCTGAGCTGTGGCTGGCAGCTCCCAGCAGGGCCCTTTGCAATGAGCTGCAGGTTCCAAGCCCTGGCTGCAGGGATCTCTCATCTCCATCCATCCTGACCGTCCTGCCCTCATCGCTCCTGCAGGGGCTCAGTTTAGTTGAGCAGGCTGGGGACAAGGGAGGGCACTGCCAGGTGAAGGTGGTTCAGGGCACAGGGGGTCCCATCCTGGGCATAAACCAGAGCAGTTTCTGTTCATTTTAGCTGGCATTTGGCAAAGCCATGAGAGGAACTGCCAGGTTCAGTTTAGTGTGATCCATGGGCTCTTCCTGAGGCACAGGGAGCAGTTTGGATCCTGCAAACTGCCTGGTTTGCTCTGCTGCAGCAGGAAGCTGCTGGGGAGCCCTGTTTGACCCTGCATCGAGGCTCTGTCTCCCTGGGGAAGAGCCTGGGGAACCTCAGGGTGTTTTCCATCCAGGGCTGGATGGAGCCGGCTGCGAGCGCGGAGTGGAAACATGGGATCGATCGGAGCCTCGGGATGTGCTTGTGCTGGGCCTGGGCTAAATCAGTGCCTGAGTGTCACTGACGGCTGAGAATGGCACAGGAACAGGCAGCAGGCAGGATTGTGGAATGAGCAAAAAAGGTTTTATGCAAGGGAACCACACAGTTTTTATAATGACACAGGAACAGGCAGGAGGCAGGATTGTGGAATGAGCAAAGAAGGTTTTATACAAGAGAACCATGCAGCTTTTATAGTGACACAGGAACAGGTGAGAGGCAGGGTTGTAGAAAGAGCAAAGAAGGTTTTATACAAGGGAACCACACAGTTTTTATGACACAGGAACAGGCAGGAGGCAGGATTGTAGAAAGAGTAAAGAAATTTTTATTCAAGAGAGCCACACAGTTTTTATAGTGACACAGGAACAGGTGGGAGGCAGTGTTGTAGAAAGAGTAAAGAAGGTTTTATACAAGAGAACCACACAGTTTTTATAATGACACAGGAACAGGTGAGGGGCAGGATTGTAGAAAGAGCAGAGGGGTCTTCTGTGTGGACCACCAAAACTACCTCAGGAGAAGTCCTGAAGAGCTGAGAGGTGGGGAAATTCCAGGGCCATTGTTGCAAAAAGGGCAGAGTGCCCCTCTTTTCCTTTCACTGGGCTCAGTGTAGCATGCAGCAAACACACCTGTGAACAATAGCTTGGCAGTGCCAGAAGCTGTGCTCAGGCCTCAGGGCCTTGCCAAGCGACTTTAGCCAACAAGGGCAGAATTTCAGACAAGGGTCCTTGTCTGTCCTTTTTCTTCAGTGGTCCCCAATCTCTGTCCCTTTCATGACAATTGTGGGGCAGATGAGGGAAACTTCGTGTGACCGTGTTCGCAGGGGTCTGAGGATGAGGGAAGAGATGAGGATCTGACTCCATGTTTCAGAAGGCTGATTTATTATTTTATGATATATATTACTTTAAAACTATACTAAAAGAATAGGAGAAAGGATTTCATCAGAAGGTTGGCTAAGAATAGAAAAAGAAAGAATGATAACAAAGGTTTGTGGCTTGGACAGAGAGTCTGAGCCAGCTGGGCTGTGATTGGCCATTAATTAGAAACAACCACATGAGCCCAATCCCAGATGCACCTGTTGCATTCCACAGCAGCAGATAACCATTGTTTGCATTTTGTTCCTGAGGCCTCTCAGCTTCTCAGGAGGACAAATCCTAAGGAAAGGATTTCTCATAAAAGATGTCTGTGACAACTTCAGACAGAGACTTACACAAGCCTTGTCTTGCCTTGCCTTGCAGAAAGCCAGCTGAAGGAGGTGGAGGAGATGCTGGAGCAGGAAGGTTTGTCCCAGATCTCCTGCAGTGCTGCCAGTGAACAGGTTGCCTATCTCCTGGTGGAGCGGGCGGCGCTGCTGGGAAGGCTGGAAGTGGCAGCCCAGCAGCTGGGATCCCACAGCAGCATGGATGGGCTCCAGGTACCTCCTGCTCCCTGGCTCTGCCTGCCTCTGAGCTGTGGGAAAGGAATGTTTTTGGGATATTTCTGTAATGAAAATTGTTTCTCCTTTCTCTGAGGCCACTGTGGAGTGTTGGGTATGAAATACGTGAAAGGATTACAAGAAAGATGGAATGGAATGGTTTCAAACTGGCAGAATGGTTTCAAACTGGCAGAATATGTCTAGATTGGATATTGGGAAGGAATTCCTGGCTGTGAGGGTGGTGAGGCCCTGGCACAGGGTGCCCAGAGAAGCTGTGGCTGCCCCTTCCCTGGAAGCATCCGAGGCCAGGTTGGGCTTGGAGCAGCCTGGGATAGAGGAAGGTGTCCCTGCCCATGGGAGGGTGTGGGATGGGATGAGCTTTAAGATCACTTCCAGCCCCAAACCAGTCTGGGATTCCAGGATTCTAAGTCAGTGCCTTTGTTCATTCTCACCCTTTGCACTTGATTTACTCCCACATCTGCACAGGGACAGTGAAATGGGTTATTTGTAATCCTGTGTTGAGGAGTTTGTGATGTGTTTGGTGTAAGAATGAGTTTCTCTGGGTTCAGCTGGAGCAGAGGAGGCTGAGGGCAGATCTCAGTGGGGGCTGCAGCCTCTCCTGAGGGGCAGCTCTGATCTCTGCTTTTGGTGAGCAGGTGCCAGGATCTGAGGGAGCAGCTGGGGCTGTTCCAGGGGGGTTGGGTTGGATATCAGGTTCTTCCCCCAGAGGGTGCTGGGCACTGCCCAGGCTCCCCAGGGAATGGTCCTGGCCCCAGCACTGCCAGATCTCCAGGAGGGTTTGCACAGGCTGGGATTGCTGGGGTGTCTGTGCAGGGCTGGGGCTGGACTGGATGATCCTTGTGGGTCTCTTTCAGCTCAGGATATTCTGATTCTATTGTTCCAAGGCCATAATTTTCCACCCACTCATGACTTATGGCCATGTCTTTGTGGAACTGGAGTCCAGGAATGCTCTGGGGTTCCAGGAGCTGCTGTTTGTCCCTGAGCTCCCAAGCTGTGAGGAGGAAGCAAGACCTCAAATAGGGGTCAGGGCCCCTTCTCTTGTTCCTTTCTGTTTAATCAGGTGAAGGACACATTGGAGATGTGTTTTCCCGGAAAACTGTCTCCCTGACAGGACTGATTACTGTCCCCGGTGATGTCATTCCTGTCTGTGCCTTTGGAGCACAAACTGTTGATTAAACACTCCATTGTTCCCGGGAGCGTCCCACTTGTTTCGCAGAACCATTAGTGTTACAGGTTAAGGTGTTAATTGCTCCTCTTACTCTGTTTACTGGAATGTGTGGCCTTGCTTGTTCCCAGCTGGCCTGTTCCACTCTTGGAATCAAGGGCTGGACACGTTCCTGTCTGGTTCAGGCATGAATTCAGCTTTTAACCAGACTGCTCAAGCAGAATTGATTGTTTTATTGCATCCCCAGGAAAGCAGAAAGGCGGGATACAAACCTGCCTCTCTGTGTGGTCAGCTCTGAGAAATCCTTATGGAAATGCCTTCTGGATTCATGGCATGTGCTGGCTCACCCACCCTCTGAAGGGCCAAATATCAAACCAACAGATGTGCTGAGCCTTAGGAGCCCTTCAGAGCAGATGCAGTGGAGCAGGAATAACTCCATAAAAAAGAGGGATGTGGAGATATCCAGGGGAGCTCTTGGGGTTCAAGTCCCTGTGCTTGGGTTGGGGCAGTGTGAGAATGAGCACAGGCTGGGGGAGGAATTCATGGAGAGCAGCCCTGCAGGATGGATTTGGGAGTTCTTGTGGATTGAAAGCTGCAGGAGTGTGTGTTTGCACCCCAAAGGCCAAACAGCATCTGCTCCTCTCTGAAAAGGCTCCCCCAGCACTGCTGCCTCCTTTTCTCCTCCCCTCAGCTCCCTTATCTGTTCCTCATCACACTTCTGCTCTCCCTCATTTCAGGTTTGTCCTTAAGCAGATTTTTACCAGGTTTAGAGTCCAAACAGTGTCACAGCCCCATCCTCACACTCTGCCAGCCTGGGTGGGAAATAATCCCATTATGAGGGGAACACCTCACATTTTGGGGCAGGGCTGCCTGGTGGGCATCTCCTGCCTTTGGTTTGTCTCAGATCTGGCACTGGAGATGAGGAAATCCACATTTTCTGATGGGACCAGTGTGGAGGGGGTGACAAACAACTCTGCCTTGGTCACATCACCGCCAAATGAGGGTTCCTCGTTTCCATTGGCACATTAACCCTTGTGCTTCAGTTCTGCAGGGAAGAGCTGGAGGGGGAGCAAGCATTGCCTGCAGGAGATGGGGGAGATCTGGATGAGGCCCCACAGAGGCTGGTGGAGTCCCAGGAAGAGATCCAGAGGGTGGCAGAAGGGCTGGATGCACAAAGCAAAGAGCAGAATGGAGCAGGTAAGTGCTGCTCTGGTGGCCACTCTGTCCTCTCTGCTTGGAATGTGGGAAAATCAGTGCCAGGAGCCAGCCTGCTCCCTAGGAGGTGGGAATGCAGTTCTTAACATGATATTTTCTGAAAAATCCCTTCACCAGGATTTCTTCTCCTGGGAAGATGAGAAGCTTCAGCTTCTCCCTGTTTTGCTGCTTTGGAATGTGATTTGGAGATTGTTTATCCAGCATGTGAATTGTTTTTACTTAATGGCCAATCACAGTCAGCTGTGTCAGACTCTCTGAGTCTGTCAAGGGTTTTTATTATTCATTCTTGTTGAGCCTTATGATGTCTCCTTTCTCTTTCTTGTGTATAGTTTTAGCATAGATGTGATATGATGTGATATGATGTGATATGATGTGATATAATGTGATATAATATAACATAACATACCATAAGATAATATAACATAACATATATTATAACATAATATAATATATAACACAATATAATATAACATATAACGTATAACATAATATAATATAAACATAATATAATATAATATAATATAATATATAATATATAACATAATATAATATATAACACAATATAATATAACATTGATATGATATGATATGATATGATATGATATGATATGATATGATATATATCAGCCTTCTAAGAACATGGAGTCAGATTCTCACCTCTCACCTTGTCCTGGGGACCCAACACCACAGTTAACAGTCACAAATCCATTAATTCTGACACTGGGCTTCTCTGATCTGTGATGCAGCCACACAGTCTGGAGGAATTTCCTATCCCTGGGGATTTCCTCTCTCCTCTCCAGGGAGAGCTTTCTGCCCTGGGAGGGGATGGAGAGGGAATGATAACTCTGGAAGCAGAGTAGCTGAATTACCATGTTAGCAGAGCTGGACCTCTTATCCCAAAGTTCTCCAGGTACAGTTTGGGATGTTGCCTCCATAGGATCCTTAGCAAGTGCAGCAGTGGGGAAGTGACTGGGTGCATTGTCCTTGCTGGGGATATTCCCTTTATTTCCTTCTTGAAATAACTGCTCACCAGCCCTGAAGTGTTATTTATTAGTAGGATTTTTTTAATAAATTCTGACTGTAGAAATAAACAGTTTTCTGGAGGGAGATGTGGTACAGCTGCTCTTGGAGTGAAATGTCCATGGAAAATGTCCTTAGTGACACACAAGTGTCTGGATGCTCTTTTGGGGGATTCCTTGCATTGTCCCCAAATCTGTGCTGCAGAATTTCATTGGAGAGCAGCAGCTGGGATGAGGTGACTCCAGCCCCATGTGCCTTTGCAGGGACCAACTGCCTTGAGGAGCCTGGCACCATCTGGGGCAGGTGTGGAGCAGGACTGCAGGTCCTGGGCTCCCCTTGCTTCTTACACAGAGCACAAGGACCTGAGAGTTCCTCTCCATTCCCATCAGCTCCTCTCCAGCTCCAGAGTCACCTCTCCAGCCCCAGCAGCTCATTTCCAGCCCTGCCAGCTCCTCTCCATCCCCATCAGCCCCCCTCCATCCTAATCTGCTCATTTCCAGCCCCCTCAGCTCATTTCCAGCCCTGCCAGCTCCTCTCCAGCCCCATCAGTTCCTCTCCAGCCCCATCAGTTCCTCTCCAGCTCCATCAGCCCCTCTCCAACCCCATCTGCTCATTTCCAGCTCCATCAGCCCCTCTCTAGCACCATCAGCCCCTCTCCAGCCCCATCAGTTCCTCTCCAGCTCCATCAGCTCCTCTCCATCCCCATCTGCTCATTTCCAGCTCCATCAGTTCCTCTCCATCCCCAGCAGTTCCTCTCCAGCTCCATCTGCCCCTCTCCATCCCTGCCAGCTCCTCTCCATCCCCATCTGCTCATTTCCATCCCCATCTGCTCATTTCCAGCCCTTCCAAGTCCTCTCCATCCCCATCAGCCTCTCTCCAGCCCCATCAGCCCCTCTCCAACCCCGTCTGCTCATTTCCAGCCCCATCTGCCCCTCTCCAGCCCCATCTGCCCCTCTCCAGCTCCATCAGTTCCTCTCCAGCTCCATCAACCCCTCTCCATCCCCATCTGCTCATTTCCAGCTCCATCAGTTCCTCTCCATCCCCACCAGTTCCTCTCCAGCCCCATCTGCCCCTCTCCAGCCCCATCAGTTCCTCTCCATCCCTGCCAGCTCCTCTCCATCCCCATCTGCTCATTTCCATCCCCATCAGCTCATTTCCAGCCCTTCCAAGTCCTCTCCATCCCCATCAGCCCCTCTCCATCCCCATCAGCCCCTCTCCAACCCCATCTGTGCATTTCCAGCTCCATCAGTTCCTCTCCAGCACCATCAGCCCCTCTCCAACCCCATCAGTTCCTCTCCAGCTCCATCAGCCCCTCTCCAGCTCCAGTGCCACCATTCCCAGCCCTTCCCTGCCTGTGCTGGGTGGGATCAATGACAGTCCCCAGGGATGGGATCAGTGATGTGGCAGCTCCAGCGCTGACTCTGGAGCAGGGCAGGCTCCAGCCTGGGGCTCCCACGGATTGTAGCAGGGAAATCTGTGCTTGGTGAGGTGCTGGATGAACACAAGGCTGTCCAAAATGTGAGTAAAGGTTTCATGCTTGTTTTGTCTCTGGGGTTTGTCTCTGTGTGTGCAGAATGAGGGTGACAATGTCCCAGTGGCTTCCCTGGTTCTGTATCTCTGTAAAGTTTCTCCTCCTGAGCTCTGAGCCAGCTGCTCTGGGAATGAATTTTGATTTGCTGCTAAAAACCTGGACTGGGGTCACTCATCTTTAGTAAAACTCCCCTAAACAGCATTTTTTGGTTCAGTGATAACTTGTGAGTGCATTGGAGGCAAGAATTTCTGACCAGTTTGAGCCCAGTCAGTGGGATTTTGGTGAAGAAAGGCTTTAAATGGTATTTAACAAAGTGCATAAGGAATGCTGTGGGATTTTTCAAAGCAGAACTTGGCTGCCACATCCAAACACTGTTGTCCTTGTGGAATCACCCCTGTGGTCAGCCCTGAAGGGGGAAAAACAGGAGAAGGAATGGGAAAATAGGGGATGGTCAGGATTTTTGCAAGAGGAAAATTTTATTGTCCTTTCATCAGCCTTTTAATCATCATTTTATTATAATTTTATAATAAATTTGTGTGGTGGTCAACAGGCTTTTGAGTAAAATTTCCATTCTGGTGGAATATGGGGATTTGAATGAGATAATCTTCAAGGTCCCCTTCCAACCCAACCCATTCTGTCATTCTGTGGAGATGTTCTTTGCTTTTTATTTCAAATGACACAACTGAAAATCCTTGTTTGAAAAAGGAATTTGTTGATTTTTCCAATTCGTGGCTTTTTTTTGTGATGTATTCCCATGGTGGAACCAAAAAAGTAGATTTTTTTTTTTTGCCTGAATAGAACTCAAATTTAAACTTAAATTTTCTGTGCCCATTGTTAAGCTGAAAAGGGAATAATATTTCTTCCCTTTTCTAAGGAAAATTGTCTCCCCAAGACAGGGGGGGATACCAGTGTGTCCTCAACATGTGCTCCTAATGCAAACATCTCTTCCTATTTCTGCCCTGGAAGTATTGGGAATATGCATTAATTAGTGTTGGGATTAATTTATTCATTGATCCATTGATCCATAGAAAAACTGGTGTGCAATTTTTCCAGTTGTAGCCATTCCATTAAATTTTAATGTGCAGACAACAGGGATACGTTGGCTGGGATTGTGTCCCTGATGGATTTTATGGTGAAAATGTTGAGGTTTTCTAAAGAGAAAGTGAAAAACCCATATTAGATGAGGTGTGTGATTTAAATGAGGTTTACCTCTGTGATCCAGGATCCCTGGAATAATGATGGAGAGACTGAACCCGGATCTCCAGGGACATCAGCCTTTGCTGTGGGAGGGAGAGGGCATGGATGTGGGATGTGTTCCCACATGGATGTGGGGTGTATTCCCATATGGATGTGGGGTGGATGTGTTCCCATATGGGTGTGGAGTGTGTTCCCACATGGATGTGGGGTGGATGTGTTCCCATATGGGTGTGGAGTGTGTTCCCACATGGATGTGGGGTGGATGTGTTCCCACATGGATGTGGGGTGGATGTGTTCCCACATGGATGTGGGGTGGATGTGTTCCCACATGGATGTGTGATGTGTTCCCACATGGATGTGGGGTGTATTCCCATATGGATGTGGGATGGATGTGTTCTTACATGGATGTAGGGTGTATTCCCATATGGATGTGGGATGGATGTGTTCCCACATGGATGTGGGGTGTATTCCCATATGGATGTGAGATGGATGTGTTCCCACATGGATGTGTGATGTGTTCCCACATGGATGTGGGGTGTATTCCCATATGGATGTGGGATGGATGTGTTCCCACATGGATGTGGGGTGTATTCCCATATGGATGTGAGATGGATGTGTTCCCACATGGATGTGTCCCATGTGCCTGTGTTCTATGAAGTTGTGCTCCCAATGGATGTGGGATGTGTTTCCAATGGACGTGGGATGTGTTCCCAATGGATGCAGGATGTATTCCCATGTATTCCCAGTGGATATGGGATGTGTTCCCAGTGGATGTGCTCCCAGTGAATGTGGGATGTGTTCCCATGTGGATGTGGGATGTGTTTTCAGTGGATGTGGGACTTGCTCCCAGTGGATGTGGGACATGTCCATGCTGCCTCCCACCTTTCCCACATGTGGGATCAGCCTGGAATCCCTGCTTGGAGTGTGGGGCAGGCAGGGCCAAGGCAGTGCCCAGCTCATTCCCTGGTGCTGCTGTCCCCAGACAGGGCTGAGCTCCAGAGGGCCATGGAGCACAACAGCCGGCTGGACAAGGAGATCCTGGCACTGCGGGCCCGCGTGCAGACGCTCGACCTGGAGAGGAAAGCATTCCTGGAGCTGGTGAGCACCCACCAAGCCAAGCCAACGATCCTGAAAGTCCTCCCTGCTCCCAAACCTGCCCTGCCTTCCCCTTTCCCCTCGCTTTTGTATGCCCAGTCTTTCCAGAGCTGCAGTTTTGGCTGTGGCAGGGTTCATGGAGCACTGAAATTCGGGAATTAGGTGGAATGCAGCTCTGGGAACTTCCTTCAATGCAGGAGGAGTCTGAGGGACTCCACCTAAGTGGTGGCTTGGAGACTTTGGGACACATTTTCCTGTGCCCATGGAGAGGGATCAGCTCCCTGCTGATCAGGGTTAACCCAGCTCAGGTGTGTAAAGAGAGTAAGGAACACATGTGCCTTTGCCTGGACTGGATTAAAGAGTTCACTTTACCTAAGTTTAGCCTAAAACCCCCACCAGCTGGTTAGAAATCCATTGGAATTTATGCTCATTTTTGATTCCTCTCAGCCCCTTTGGTTTTTAACTCAGCCACATTGATTGATTTGTTTATTTTCTGTGGGTTCTCTTAATGGAATGACTTTTTACATTACTATTAGTTAAATGCTTGGTGTTATACAGCCAGGATTCTCTAAATGCCACCTAGAATTAAGGAGCAATTAAGGAACTATCAACCAGATAATTCCTTAATGAGGCTGCCAACAGGGAAGGGATAGAAGAGTCTGCTTCCTATTAAAATGTATAATTGGGCACAAAATCTACTGCTGTTCTTATCTCCTGATTTCCTTATATCAGCCTTTGAGAGCCTCTGCCATCCCAGCACTGAGAGCTCTTGGCTCTCTTGCAGTTCTCTCATGTCAAATGAACATTGCTAAATGAATACAAGTATCTCTGAGAAGCTACTTTTCAAATAATGTTTATCAGATAATATCTTGAATGGGATTTATTCCCATTTGAGGTGGGAATAAATCCCATTCAAGAATTTAACAGTATTTTTTATAGCAGAGATTTTTTTATAGTTTTGTTCCTTGCATTTAAAAAAAATTGCTGGTTTTTCCATGTCTGTCACCTCAAGCCTTGTATTTACAGCACAGTCTCTTTCTGGAGCTGCAAAAAACCATAACTTAGTTCAAATCCCTCTGTTTACTTATTTTTTTATTCCAAATAATATTTTCCTTGTTGTAGGACATTGCTCCTTTCAGTCATTCTGGATACACAAGTGTATGTATAGCTTATAAAAGAGTAGAAATAAAATATTAAATATATATATATATGTCTATATAGACAAAAACATACAGATACATGTAATATATTTTGATCACTGAACAGGAAAAAAAATATAGCCAGATTGAGATAATTTCCAGCCACATGTTAAGCTAAAAGCAAATTCCCTTTATTCCTTAGGATTGGGGTTTAACTGTTGGCACAGAAGTTGGGAACCCCCTAATTTTTAATTTACAGAAGTAGAAAATGTGCTTTATTACCAGCTACAGCAGCTTGGTGTCCTGAAAGGTGTTTTCTTGCCTGTGGGTTATGAAGGGTAGGGGAGGAACAGGCTGGGCAGTTGGCCTGGGATGAGCTGTGACTGTGAAGAGCTGCTGCTGGTAATGGAATTCCATTGATCCCATGGATGGAAGACACTGTAAAGTGTCCTCAGAGATAAGAGTTGAAATCTGACAGGTCAGGAAGTGAAATAAATTCAGGAAAATCATCCTTGAACGGATTGGAGCAGCAGCATTCCCGCTTTCACTGCTCCTTACCTGAGGCCACTCAGCAGCTGGAGCATCCACAGGATCTCAGCCAATCCCTCAGGGCAGGGAGTAGTAAATACATGGATAACAAACATGAGAATGGAGTGTTCAGCAGAGCTCAGGGCAGCTGTTGTGTGTTGCAGGTGGAGCAGCTCAAGGAGGAGATCTGTGAGTACCAGCGGAGCGAGAGGCCAGAGCCACCAGCACCAGAGGGACTTGGAGTGGCCTCACTGCAGGTGTTCCCTCTTTGTCATTCCAGAAAAACGTGGTCCCCTAGCTGTCTGTAAGAGCCTGGGTGTTCTGGGGGGCTCCTAGGGCCAAAAGATGGAGCTGGTGTGGCTCATGTGTTTTGTTTCTGTGGCCTTGGAGTCACTCTGTGCTCATATGGGAAAGATGTGGAGCTGTTGGAGCTGAATGAGGAGGCCAAGGAGATGCTCTGAGGGCTGGAGCCCCTCTGCTCTGGAGCCAGGCTGGGAGAGCTGGGGTTTTCACCTGGAGAAGGCTGCAGGGAGAGCTCAGAGCCCCTTGCAATACCTAAAGGGGCTCCAAGAGAGCTCCCTCCAACAGAGGGACTGGGGACAAGGGATGGAGGGACAGGACAAGAGGGAATGGCTCCCACTGCCAGAGGGCAGGGTTAGCTGGGATATAGGGAAGGAATTCCTGGCTCTGGGGATGGGCAGGCCCTGGCACAGGTGCCCAGAGCAGCTGTGGCTCCCCCTGGATCCCTGGCAGTGCCCAAGGCCAGGCTGGACAGGGCTTGGAGCAGCCTGGGATAGAGGAAGGTGTCCCTGCCCATTGAACAGGATGAGCTTTAATGTCCCTTCCAACCCAATCCATCCTGGGATTCTGGCATCTCAATCCTAGTTCTGTGCTAATGTTGATTTTCTCTCAGGCACAGGGCACACAGGAAGAAGCAGGAGCTGATGGAGACCCTGGTGCCAGCAGAGCTGCCCCATATCAGGAACATGGAGATCAGGGTGTTGAAACTCTCCACAAAAGGTGAGAGGTGTAGAAATCCTTCACCCTTGTACTTCCACTGGTTCCTGGTGCTGTGTCTCTGCTGCTCTCTCCTGCAGGATTATTTGATTCTTGAATTGTTTTAAATACTCTTTAGGACTTTGTCCTTCTGCTCCCAAATGGGAAAATTTGGAGGAGATGCAGTCCTGAGGAATCACTTCCAGTTTAATGCTGATACTTCCTGCAGTTTGTTGCTTTCCTAAAAGAAGAGAGTTGGGGCTCTCCACAGACAAAAAACCTGTTATTTAAAAATCATGTTGTTTAAAAACCTTGTTTTTAAACCTGTTTAAGTGCTGGGAAGTTTTCTTTGGATTTTGTTGCTTTCCAGGAGTGCACCAAAACACCTGCCTTTAAACCAGAAATGTTGGAAACAGGGATTTCTAAGGGAATTCAAAGCTTTGTTCTCCCAGTACCTGCTCAGGAAGTGCTGCACCTCATCTGGCAGGTTCAGGGAGGAAAGGGGAGCTGACCCTCTTCAAAAAGCCCTCTGACCCTTTTCCCTTCAGCTTCCCAAGCCTGTTCTCCACCTCAAGCAGCTGAATTTGCAGTTGGCAGCCTCATGCCTGACCTGTTTCCTGCCCATCATCCCTTGTGTAGATCCCATCACCCCTAATTCCCATCTAAATAAGGCCATGCTGGATGTGAGACTTCAAACCAGCAGGAGAGTGTGACAAAAACCTTGGCTTTTCCTCCCTGGAGCAGCTGGGATGCAGTTGCAGCCTTGGTGATGCTGGGTTTTGCTTGCAGGTGCAGGGAAGCCATGGAGAGCACTGAGGGTAGGAATTCCCAGCTCCTCCACAAGCTGCAAAAACTGGAGCAGGAGCAAGAGGGTTTGGTTGAGCACAATGAGAAGCTGGAATCAATCCTGGGAGAGACACAGATCCAAAGCAAGCAAGAGAAGCAGCAGCTGGAGAGCAAAGTGGAGGGACTGCACCAGAAGGTGAGTAAGGAACAGGAGAGACAAGGTTTGGGTTTCTTTCATTCCATCTGCTTTTCTCTCTGATTGGAAAAACAGAATGATGTTTGAGCTGGCCCTGCACTCTGCTGTATTTGGTTTGACAGGAAAACCAGCCAGGATTTCTACTCTATCCTGGGTTTCTTCTTCATGCTTCTTCTTCCTCCTTCTCCATGGGTTTGGGTGGCATTTTGTAATTGGGCAGAAAAGTCTGCATTGCAGCTCTGTGGGATCAGTTACTGGGTTATAAAAGGGGAAATAATCCAGGTGTCAGTTCTGAATTGGACAGTTTAGTCTGAAAAGCCCTTGTACCAAGAGATTGTGGCCATTTTGTGCCTTCTCATGAAAAGCTGCAGAACTCACAGCAGTGAGACTGTTTCACTGATAAGAAATAATAAACACCTGAGTGTGAACATGAACTCCTGTCTCAGTGCCTTCAATGCAGACCCAGAGGAACCCACAACTGGATCCCCACAGCAAAGACCCATTCTGAGGGATGCAGGGCCAGGGAGCAGAGGCAGGGTGGATGAGGAGGGGGGGTTAAACCCATGGATAGATGCATCTGCTTAGCTGGAGGTTGCTCTGTCCTGCATTCCCAGGGGGTTAAAGAGCCCTGGAGATGAGGAGGGAGTGGGCTGGAGCCTGGGCAAGGCTGAGCTCTGCTGGGTGTTTTCCAGTCCTGCCCTGCCTGGGAAGGACTTGGGAGGATTTTTGCTGGTCCTGGCCCAGCTGCAGAAGCCTTGGCTGGTCAGGCTGTGACTCCGGATCAGGACAGTGGGATACAGAGTGAGGATTGTTCTGCTGCTGGCATGGGATTTGGGAGCACAAATTCAGTGCTTAAAAGTTAATGGCTTGGATGGAGACTAAAGAAATGCATTGCTGGATATCAACTTCTGACCAAAGGCTGACAGGGGGTGAGGAGGGGAGGTGTGTTTTGCATTTGAGATCCCTTTTGGAGCTCCAAAGTCTTGCTGAACCCCAAATTATCATCCAGTCATGCAGAAGGAGAGGGGTTTCTTGTCCTTTAGCTCTTCTGTGAGAGGTCTGGGTGTTTCACCCCACTTCTAATACCTCTTCAGACATTGCTGGGCTCGTATCTTGATTTGAAAAGCAGAGTTGCAGCAGCTTTCCTGTGTGTTGGGAAGAGACCATTCCCTTCTGGGAGCTCCAGCAGACCCAGCTGGTGCCAGGAACTCATCAGAGCTCAGGGGCTTTGAGGTGCTGCTCTGCAAATGGACTGGGATTGACAGGGACTTGGTACTTCTTTGGCTTTGGGATTACATATGAGGAAGAATTTCTTGTCTGTGAGGGTGGGGAGGCCCTGGACAGGTTGTCCAGAGAATCTGTGGCTGCCCCACCCCTGGAAGTGTCCAGGGCCAGATTGGAGGGGGCTTGGAGCAACCTGGGATAGAGGAAGGTGTCCCTGCCCATGGAACAGGATGGGCTTTAAGGTCCCTTCCAACCCAACCCATCCTGGGATTCTGGGATCTCCAGAAGCAGTCTGGGGTTCTGTGGAGCTGGATTTCATCTCCCTCTATTGTCCCAGCTCATCTCAGGAGAGCCAAGCTCAGGCAGTTAGACAGTCCAGCCAGGGGTTTTAGAAATAAGCCCAGACTGGATCTCAGGCCTAAGGAAAGGGAAGCTGGCAGAGGAGCAGGGGGGCTGCCAGTGCCAAGACTTGGATTTTGGAAAGGGTCTGTTGGATCCCTAATGGGGAAGAGAAGCTGAGCTGCTCCTCTGGCATGATCTTATCTGGGCTGCTCAGAGCTCCTTTGAGCCCTTTGTAACTTCAGGACCAAAAACTTTCCCCCCAAGAGCCCTTGGGGGGTGATCCAAAGGCAGAGTGAGACCTTGCCCAAACTGCACCTGCCCAGAGGTGCCAGGAGGAGCAAAAGTCAGTGGTTAGAGAGATCAGTGCTTAGAGAGATCAGTGCTTGCAGGGATCAGTGGTTAGAGAGATCAGTGCTTGCAGGGATCAGTGGTTAGAGAGATCAGTGCTTATAGAGAGAGTCAGTGGTTAGAGAGATCAGTGCTTAGAGAGATCAGTGCTTGCAGAGATCAGTGCTTACAGAGAGATCAGTGCTTGCAGGGATCAGTGCTTGCAGGGATCAGTGCTTGCAGGGATCAGTGCTTGCAGGGATCAGTGCTTGCAGAGAGATCAGTGCTTGCAGGGATCAGTGCTTGCAGGGATCAGTGCTTGCAGGGATCAGTGCTTGCAGGGATCAGTGCTTGGAGAGATCAGTGCTTGGAGAGGTCAGTGCTTGGAGAGATCAGTGCTTGGAGGGATCAGTGCTTGCAGGGATCAGTGCTTGCAGAGAGATCAGTGCTTGGAGAGATCAGTGCTTGCAGGGATCAGTGCTTTCAGAGATCAGTGCTTGCAGAGATCAGTGCTTGCAGGGATCAGTGCTTGCAGGGATCAGTGCTTGCAGAGATCAGTGCTTGCAGAGATCAGTGCTTGCAGGGATCAGTGCTTGGAGAGATCAGTGCTTGGAGAGATCAGTGCTTGCAGGGATCAGTGCTTGGAGAGATCAGTGCTTGCAGGGATCAGTGCTTGCAGGGATCAGTGCTTGCAGAGATCAGTGCTTGGAGAGATCAGTGCTTGCAGGGATCAGTGCTTGGAGAGATCAGTGCTTGCAGGGATCAGTGCTTGGAGAGATCAGTGCTTGGAGAGATCAGTGCTTAGAGAGAGATCAGTGCTTGCAGGGATCAGTGCTTGCAGAGAGATCAGTGCTTGCAGGGATCAGTGCTTGCAGAGAGATCAGTGCTTGCAGGGATCAGTGCTTGCAGGGATCAGTGCTTGCAGAGATCAGTGCTTGCAGAGATCAGTGCTTGCAGAGATCAGTGCTTGCAGGGATCAGTGCTTGCAGGGATCAGTGCTTGGAGAGATCAGTGCTTGGAGAGATCAGTGCTTGGAGAGATCAGTGCTTGGAGAGATCAGTGCTTGGAGAGATCAGTGCTTTGCAGTCCCAATCCCAAGGCCTTGGAGCCCTTCAGGAGTGACTGTAAACTTCCCATGAGCTGTGAAGGGACCAGGGTGAGTCCTGATGGACCAGGCTCAACATCTGCACTCTGAGCACAGGGAGCAAGGATATCCCAGCACCTAAACTGGGGTGTCTTGGGCTCCTCCATGCTGGGGGAGCACCACAATGTGTGGAAGCTTTGAGTTTTCACCATGTGCCTGGGTTGTTCCACTCCTTTTGTGGAGCAGAATTCCATCTTTTTCTGGCTTGAGTCTGGCTCCTTCCTCCTTGGAAGCAGCAGGATGAGGGATGAGCTGGAGCTGGCCATGCACCTCCCCTCCTGTTCCTTGCTTCCAACATGGGCCTTATCCCATAACAGCATGTCTGGGTTTGGAAAGACAGGAGTCTGCTAAGGAAGGAAGAGCCTCCCCTGAAATGGAGAATGTAAACCCTCCTCACCCCTCGGAATTGCTGTAAATTTTAAATTAAGGGGCTCTCAGGCAAAAATATGAAAGCATGAAATAATAGTTCTTTAATAGGGAAAGGAAAAAAAATAAAAGGATAAAATAAACAATGCAGTACAAAAATAACACTGCCAGAGCCAGAACCCAGCCTGACACCCTGTGGGTCAGGCTGTTGGTGGCAGTCCCATTGGAATTGTGGCTCAGCCCTCCTGCAGTGTCAGGGGTGGTTCTGCTGGAGCAAGGGGGTCCTGTAGAGAAGGATGGATTCTTCCTCTGAAGATCCAGTGGGAGAAGAGGCAGCTGCTGTTCCTCTGGGGAATCCCGTGGAGAAGCCGTGCTGGTGTCTCAAAAACCTCTGGATTCTATCTGGGTAGCAATGCTTGGCTCCTCCCTCTGGGCTCACCTCTCCCAATGGGATGCTGTAGTTCTTATCAGCCATGCAGGGACATTCAATAGCTGTTATCAGCAGTGTCCCCTCCCGAGGGAGGTGTGAATGTGGTCACTCAAAGAGAGAGATAAGGCAAACTGCCCACTTGACAAAGGTAATCTGCTGTACAGATGGGAATTGAAAACATCTTGCATTGCAATCTTCAACACAGCAGCACAAGGAGCACTTCAGGAGTAGTTGTGCATTTAGTTGTGAGTCCTGGTTTGGTTTTAACTTGGGATTTGTCCATGTTCAGATCACCAGTTTGGAAACAGAGTTGTTTGAGGTGCAGAAGAACAAAAGTGAGATGGATGGGAACGAGCAGGTGACATCTGGAGCTCAGGAGATGCAGGAGGTGAGAGCTTTTCCTTGGGAAATGAACTGTTCTGTTTAGAAATGGTTTAAATGAACATCTGAAGTGTCTCTTTCCTGGGGATGCTCTTTGTCACCCTCTCCTAAGGATTTGTAGCTCCTCATGGATCACTGGAGGAAAGCAGCCAATGTGATCTCCATGAAAACTCTCCCCTTAGGAAGCTCTTGCCTTCAGCTCTGCCAGCTGAGGAGTTTGTTGTCTCCCCATGAGTGTGAAGTTTTCACCTGTGTGAAGGTGCTCAATTCTTGTTGAGGGTTTAGTGAAACCAGGGGATGTGTAGGTACATTTAAAGCTGATTCCCATCACGTTCTGGGTCAACTTTCCTGTCCATTTAATCCTTGCCAGCCCAACAACTGCATCTGCCTGGTGTGTCAGCCAGACAGAGATGGGAGAGGAGCTTCCCAAAGTGTTTTGGGTCAGTGGAGGCTCTGTGAGCCCTGGATAAGAGGTGTAGGAATTCCACTGGGAACATTTGAGAACCATTCTTCTCCTTTCCTCGTTTCCTAGAAGACACATATCCTGCAATCTGCTTCTCTCTGATATTGTGGGAGTGACTCTGAACTTTTCTTCTTCCAGATGTTGGAAAGCTGTCAGGAAACAATAGACAAGTTGGGAAATCAGCTGGGAGAGAGGAGAGAAAGGAGAAAGCAGCTGGCATCTGAGCTGGAGCTGCTGAGGGAAGATTTGAAGGCTGAGAAGGTTCTGGGCAGCCAGGTATGTCCAGGCCCTGTGGTGGGGCTCCCTGCAGGAGCCAGCTGCCTTTGGGTGCTCCATGAAACATCCCCAGCTGCTCCCCAGACTCATTGCCTGGCATCTCCTGATGCATTTCTCCAGCCCAGCCACTTTCAGACCTTTGGTGGAGAGTTTTCAATCCAGCTGCTCTCATGGCATCATCTCTAACTCCAGAACTTACCTTCCTTTCAGTGAATCTGATACCAGATCAGGAATTCCAACTTTGTAGCCAAACTCTGATTCTCTGGAGGGCAGAGTGGGAGTTTTTTAGACTCAGGCAATAATTTCATGAATTGAAAAATGAACATCCTGCTGGGATTTCCCCAAGGGCCTTGCTTGGCCCACTTGGCTTGAACCAATTTAGGTGCTAAATCAACTCCTGCAGGTTTCCCTGCTGGGAATGTTGCTGGAACTCTTGTATTCCAGCTGGGTCACAGAGGAGAGACTGTGAGTGGTGCCAGCAGAATTGTCCAAGGGCTGCCAGGACAAGCACTGAAAATGAGGGTGAAAATTCAGGAGCTTGACAGATCTGTGGCCTGGACAAAGGGACCTGGCAATGGGAGACTGGCAATGGGGGGGCACAGCCATGACAAATCCCATCTTTTATCACTCTGAGAGGCCTTAGATCAGTTTGTGAGTCCTGTCACTTCCTTGAATCCAAGTGCAAATCCATGGAAGGCCTGAGCTGTTGGCAGAGCTGCACAGACTCAGGCAGTGCTGCAGGAACAGTGGCATCTACAGGCCAGGGCTTAGTCCTGCTGCAACAAATCCCCACTGAAACTCGGGATCAAAGCTTGGGATGAAAACAGCCTGGCTGGGAGGAAGAGGCTGGGTCAGTCTATCAATGCACACATGGAAAGGAATTGTCTGATGTGGGGAATGGTGGGCAAAATGGGAAGAGTCCTTTTGGAGCCCTTTTTGAAGCCGGTAGTTCAGCCTGCTCGCGATCCAGGGATCTTTGAATCCAAATCATCCATCCCTGAAGGTCTGGCTGGAATTCAGCCCCCCACTGGCCAGGGGGTGAAGGAGGGACTGTTTTCCCTTCAAAGGGATCAGGAGGAGGTGGAATCCAGAGCCCTGTGTTAGGCTGGAACAGCCTTTACATAGAGACCTTTGGATGGATTTGGTGAATTCCTGGCCTCCCACATGGGCTCATTCCCTCTGGATGGAGCCACTGTTCTGCAATGAATCATTTCCCAACGTGCTGGAAACAAGATTTGCATGAAATCATTGGGTTCTGTCACCTGGAAATCTCTCCTTGTTTTTGAGAGATTTTTGGACAATTAAGAGGAGAAATGTTTTCCTGAGCTTGTCCTGTGGGGTGTGTGCCATGCACTGACTCTGTTGTTACCTCTGCAGGGTTTCCCTGACTCCCACTCAGAGCTCACAGGCCACATAAACACCTTCCCAAGTCTCCAGAGAGCGTCAGCCAGCAGGGATCTTGTGGATGTATCCCATGAGAAGCTACACAAAGACAGTTCTTTGCTAATTCCAGAGGTGAGACATGGAAAGAATTCCCAGTTCTTGTGGTTCCTGATGCAGGCAGGAGCTGCTGGGGTGTGTTGCTCAAATATGAGCAAATTTGTCCTGGTGTAGATAAGATGCCTTGGGGTTGAAATACCTGGGATTGAAAGCTCAGGAGGAGCTGCTGATTAAAAAGCTTTAGCAATCAAAGCTGGTGTTTAGTGAGGATGATGGTGTTTGTGTCTGATCTTCAAGCTCATCCCATTCTACCCTGCCATGGGCAGGGACAGCTTCCACTATCCCAGGTTGCTCCAAGCCCTGTCCAGCCTGGCCTTGGACACTTCCAGGGGTGGGTGAGGCACAACTTTGATCCTGGATGGAGAAAATGGAGATGGAGTTTGGTGGAGATCAGTCAGACACCTGAGCCCCTATTCCAGGGGGTTTGGGTCCATCACAGATGAGCAGCAGATCTGACACTGGGCAGGCTCCAGTTGTGATTCAGCTGTGAGTTCTTCTGTCCTGGTCCATTCCTCCTTTCCCGCCCCTTTTATTTTCTTGGCATCTTCTCCTCAAGTCTCCTGTTGAGGGTGTGCTGTTACCTGGTGTTACAGGGTTAGGTGACATTGGCAGTGGAGATGCCATCCCTAGGGAGGTGTTTGGGGTAGAGTTGGGGCCCCTCTGTGAGAGCCACCTGAACCCACACTTTGTTCCCCTCCTGGTTTGCCAAGAGCTGCTGCTTTTGTGAAGAGCTTTGCCATATGCTGTAAATCCCTGGGAACTGCAGTTGTGCTACAGTGGGATGAAATCAAATAAAGAGCCATGGCTTGGTGGTAGTTGAGACACAGCTGCTTTCCATGCAGGAAAAAGAACTCACATGTGTCTTTGAGGAGGAAGAAGTGCAATTATTTAGCCACAGAATCACAAGCCATGTCTTGCTGGAGTCCCCAGATTGCCCTGCATGGCTCCAGAGATTTCCATCAGAGCAGAGGAAATCCAAGTCCTGGTGTTTTCTGACCTTACAGGCCTCTGAAGTCCTGCAAGACAGAGAACAGAGCCTCAAAGTGGAGCAGAAACAGGAAGATCCCTGTGCAGATGCAAAGACCTATGAGGAGCAGGTGGCTAAAGTAGTGTTTTTGGAAGAACAGATCAAAAACCTGAGGGAAGAACAAGAAGTGCTCTGGTAAACCTTAACAAAGCCTGTGGTATTTTCTGCTCCTTGTCTTTGCTGAATTAAGTTTTGAGCCTTTCCCAACTCCCCATAGGGCTGCTTCTGGCAAAAATGGGCTTGGCATCTTCATGTTGTCCTTGGGTCAGCATTTCTGATTTTGGTGAATTTCCTTAGGATCAGCCAGGATTAAAGATTTTTTTCTGCAGCTCTTCCAGATTCTGAGCAACCTAAATGGGAGCTGTCCTTAGGGAGGAGGATTCTTGAAGTTGGACTAAGGGGGTCTCAAAAATCTCCTGTTGTGGGTTTGGGCTGCTCAGGGCTCACTGCTGGCAGCAGCTGGTGGTCCTGGTCCCACTGGAGATAGGGGTAGTCCTTGGAATTTGGGTGTTTTTGGAGGAGAGGGGTCAGCAGGTGTTGGTCCAACTCCTCCTTTTGAGTTGAGCAGGACAAATTTGGAGCTGGAGCATCTGGGCTCAGGTGCTCATCTGTCCTTAGTAAATAAAGCTTAAATCCAGCATGGTTACAGTGACCTGCATTACTGGGATAAAGCACAGCCAGGAGAAGGCAGCAGGGAGCTGCTAAGGAATCATGGAATTATTCAGGCTGGAAAAGCCCCCCCAAGATCATTGAGTCCAACTGTTTCCCAGCACTGCCATGTTCACTCTTAACACATGTCCCCAAGTGCCACATCCACAGGTGTTTTGAACACTTCCAGGGATGGTGATTCCAGCCTGGACATAGAATCACAGAATTCCAGACTCTTCTGGGGAGGAAGAGATCTTCAAGCTCATCCCATTCTACCCCCTGCCATGGGCAGGGACAGCTTCCACTATCCCAGGTTGTTCCAAGCCCTGTCCAACCTGGCCATGGACACTTCCAGGGGTGGGGGAGCCACAACTTTGATCCTGGATGGAGAAAATGGAGATGGAGTTTGGGTGGAGATGAGTCAGGCAGCTGGACTGGAACACCAGTCAGTGTTTCCCTGTGACTTTGAGTGCAGAGCAGCTCCTGTGCCTTTGTGAGGATTCCTTGGGCAGCCTGTAACCTCTTCCAGGGAGAGCTGAGCCTTTGGACACACGTGGTGTTGTGGGAAGTGTCCCAGGGAGACTGACCCTTGCCCAGAACTGCTGCACTCGGGACTGAATCCCCTTTGGAGCCTCCCGGAGCACTTGAGTGTTTCACTGGAATATCATCTCCCAAGTTTTTCCCCTTTAAGGGTGTTTTCCCTGGATTTGTGTAGTTATCACTCTCCTTTACTATTTCTCCTTCAAGCTCTGAATTATTAGAGAGCAACAAGAAGAAGGAGGAGCTGGAAAAGCAGCTCAAGGAGAGCAGTGAAGAGAAACGGCTGCTGCTGGAAGAAATTGCCCAGCTCAGATGTGACATCCGGAGTGCCTGGGAGCAGGGAGACATGAGGAGGATGACCCCAGGCTTGGAGCAGAGGGAGAACAGGTTTCTCCCATGGCAGAGCCCTGCAGGCAGTTTAGAGGGGAGCCTTAAACAGGTATGGGCAGCTTTGCCATCTGCATCCTGCTTTTTGTCATTAATTGAGTGGCAAAATGTAATTAAAGTGGGCTGGAAGTCAGCCCTGTGTGTGAGTGATGGTTGGCAATTAGGGATGTGTTGATTTCCTTGTGTTGTGCTTTTGGATGTGGTGGGGAATTGGATAAACTTAACTCATTGCAGAAATAAGTTATTTAAATGGAATTTGTTCACTTTTCTCACCTTGTGAGCTGAAAGAGAAAGGGAGGAAATGCTGTAAGAACTTGGGATGGGGAGACTGAGGAGGAGCTCAGCTTCTGTGCGAAGATTTGGGAGAGAAAAGAGGACAGGGTGGGAATGAGAAGTAGAGGGTCAGAGTCCAGTTGTATCCAAGCAGCAGCAAATCATCCAGGTGGAGCAGAGCAGGACACAAGGAGTGCAGTGGATGTGGGTCCTGATAGAAGCAGCTGGGGAAAACCCCACAAAACCAATGGAGCCAATGGACCTCCAGGACAACTGACACTGCCAGATCCCACAGTGCTGGATCAAGACTTTTTCCAGCTTGGGAAAGTTACCTGGGGATTATCTGAGAAGGCAGATTTGGTCTTCAGTGAATTCTGTGTGGTTCTAAGAGCAGAAGGTGAGGATGCAAAGTGGGGATGGAGATCAAAGGATGGCTGAAAGTGATGCAGGAAAAGAAAGGCTTTGGTCCAAGCCAGGCTTTGGTGTGTGTGCTAGGAAGGTGAGTGAGCTAAGGGGATCAGTTACCTCCCAAGAGCCATCCCAGACTGTTGGTGACACCTCCCAGTGCCCAGGCTTTGTCCTGTTGTGTTCCTGTCCCCCTGCCAGGACTCACCTTTCTCCTGCTCCCTCTGGGAGCTGGGCTGGCTGTGTCACTCCTGCTTGGATGCCTGAGTGAGACTCTGGTACAAGAATCCAAAGTGACCTGGTGGCTTTGCTTTGATTGGATGGATTTGTTTCAACAGGGATTTGTTCCCTCATCCAGGTTATCACCTCTCCCCCCTCAGCCCCAGGAGCTGTATTGGATTCTCTGAGGTGATGGAGAGAATCATGGAATCATTGAGCTTGGAAAAGGCCTCTGAGATCATCAAGTCCAGCTTGCATGTTCACCACAAACCATGGCCCTAAGTGCCACATCCCCAAGGCTCCTAAAGCCCTGCAGGGACAGGGAAGGGAACAGAGAAATGCCAGGCTTTGCACACCTTCCAAATGCCCTTAAATCCTACTGGCTTCTGCCTTCCTTAACCACCTTTATCCTGCCTTAAAGTTAATTTCTGTGTGATTGTGCTCTTCCTGCAGGGTCTGTCTGAGGAGAGGTTCCAGCAGCAGGAGGAGAAGCTGCAGCAGCTGCGCCAGGACCTGCGGCGGGTGCAGAACCTGTGCAGCTCTGCTGAGAGGGAGCTCAGGTATGAGAGGGAGAAGAATGCTGACCTCCAGAGGCAAAATCTGCTGCTCCAGCAGGAATGCACCAAGGTAGGGACAAAGCCAGGCTCCCCTGTGTGCCTCAGCTCTGTGGGAATTATGGCCATGAGGGCTGGAGCCCATCTCCCCCCAGGCTGGGAGAGCTGGGGGTGCTCACCTGGAGAAGAGAAGGCTCCAGGGAGAGCTCAGAGCCCCTTCCAGAGCCTAAAGAGACTCCAAGAGAGCTGGAGAGGGATTTTGGACAAGGACCTGGAGTGGCAGGACAAGGGGAAATGGCTTCCCACTGCCAGAGGGCAGTGTTACACAGGCTACTGGGAGGAAATCCTTCCCTGTGAGGTTGGTGAGGCCCTGGCACAGGGTGCCCAGAGACATTTCTGTGGCTGCCTCATCCTCAGAAATGTTCCTGGCCAGGTTGGATGGAGCTTGGAGCAATGTGGGATAGTGGAAGGTGTCCCTGCCCATGATGGGGGGTTGGAACTGTCTCTAAAGTTCTGCTGTGTCTAAAGCCTGCCTTTTGCAACTTTCCCGAAACCCTCTAATTTTATAGATTCCCACAGGAACCAGGTGATCCTTAAGGGCCCTTCCTACCAAAAGTGCTCTGGGATTCTGTGACAAATTCCACTGCATCCAAATAAAACATGCTTTACTTCCTCTGTGATTCCTCTTTCTGGAATCCTGTTCCCCTTCCTTAGCCAAGCCATTCCAGCTAATTTATGCTGAAGTATAAATCCAATTTCTTCTCTGGGATCTCAGGTTAAAGCTGAGCTGAAGCAGGCCCGGGCCAAACTCTCAGAGACCACAGAAACATGTTCCTCCCTCTCAGCACAGTGGGACAGGAGCCAGCAGAAGGTCAAGGAGCTGGAACTGGAGCTCTCCAAGTGCTCCCAGGCTGATAAGCTCAGGAGCAGCCTCCAGGAGAGGCTGGCCCAGGAGAAATCCAGGGCAGGAGAAGCACAAAAGAAGGTGAGTGTAAGTTTGACAGTTCTGTGCAGCTCTAGTGCAGAAAGCAAGCAGGTTTGCTTCCCCGAATTCCTTTTTGTGATCCCTTGGCTTCATATTTTAGGAAAAAAGCCTGTAATTAGTGGGAGCATAATCAAGGTAATAGAAGCCATGTCTGATAACCCAATATCTCTGAAGTACTGATAGTGGGGCTGACAGGCACAGGGAACCCTGATCTTGTTCTTGCTGAGATAATTTCCCACTGTTTACTGCCTGGAAAATTCCAGACTTTGTGTTTTCCATGGCACTGATTCTGCCATGCTCCTGCAGAAGTCATTGGATTCTCTTTTGATGTGAGCAGGATCAGATTGGGTTGAAAAAAGATTGTTGGGAATTCATGACATAGTGTTTGGTCCAAAATCTGGTAGCCAGTCCAAAGCTTTTGCTTTTAATGGACTTAGAGTCAAAACAAGGAAATCTTTCCTTGCCATGCCTCAGCCACTGGGGAATCTGATTCAGAACACTGGCCTGTGCATTCAGAAAGTTTAATCTGTGTCCATTTTAATCCAAGGTCTCAAAACTGCAGCAGAAGCTGAAGGATTCCCAGCACCAGCTGCTGCTGGCAGAGGCTCGTGTTTCTGACAAGAAGCTTCTGGAAGAGGAGCTCAAGGAAGCTCGGGAGAATGAAGCTCGAGTGCAGCAGGAACTTCATGAGGAGCAGCTGAAAAGGTCTCTGTGCTGTGCAGGGGCTGTGCCAGCCCTTCAGCAGCTCCTGTCTGCCCTGGGAGGGTTCAGGGAGACCCAAACCACTGCTTTGACCTCCTGTCTTCCCTTTGGACCTGCCTGATCCCTGGAGTTCTCTAGGGATTCCCCCTTCCTGAGGTTTAAAAGATTATTGGAGGCTTCATCTGCCTTGGAAGGGCCGTGGCCTCTCCTGTCAGTGCAGTGATGCCAACAGCTCCCTTCCCTGTGCAGCTGGGAATGATCCCAGAATATCATCCCCTCTTTCTGTGTCACTGACACAACTGGGATGTGCTGATTCCTTTGTCCCCTCCATGCCAGCAGGGGCAAGAGGAGCAAGGAGGTGCAGGAGGCACATGCCCCCCTTGTCTTGGTTTGGAAAGACAGGAGTCTGCTAAGGAAGGCAGGAGCCTCCCCTGAAATGGAGAAAATGAATCCCCCGTCCCCTCTGAATTGCTATAAATTTTAAATTAAGGGGCTCTCAGGCAACAAAAAATATGGCAGCAGGAAATAACAGTTCTTTAATAGGGAAGAAAATAAAAGGATAAAATGAACAATGCAGTAAAACAAAACAACACTGCCAGAGTCAGAACACAACCTGACACCCTGTGGGTCAGGCTGTTGGCAGCAGTGCCATTGGAATTGTGGCTCAGCCCTCCTGCAGTGTCAGGGCTGGTTCTGCTGGAGCAGGGATCCTGGAGAAAGGTGCAGTCTCTGCCTCTGAAGATCCAGGGCAAGAGGCAGCTGCTGCTCCTCTGGGCAATCCAGTGCAGAAGCTGTGCTGGTGTTCCAGAATCTCCAGATTATATCCAGGTAGGAATGCTTGGCTGGTGTTCCAGAATCTCCAGATTATATCCAGGTGGGAATGCTTGGCTGGTGTTCCAGAATCTCCAGATTATATCCAGGTGGGAATGCTTGGCTCCTCCCTCTGGGCTCACATCTCCCAATGGGATGCTGTAGTTCTTATCAGCCATGCAGGGACATTCCATAGCTGTTATCAGCAGGTGTCCCCTCCCGAGGGAAGAGTGATTGTGATCACTCAGAGAGAGATAAGGCAAACTGCCCACTTGACACAGGACAGCTGCCATCCAGATGGGAATAGAACACATCTTGCCCTGCAATCTGGAGCACCCCTGCAGCTCTCACTGTCCCCCCATGGTGTTCCCAGGAGGCTCCTGGAGCAGCAGCTGGAGGAGCTGAGGCAGCAGCTCCGGCATTCCCGGGAGACGGAGGCGTCGCTGGCCAAGATGCACGTGGAGCTCCAGGCCAAGACCCTGCATGTGCTGGAGGATGAGAAGAAGCTGGATGCTGGTGAGGTCAGTGACAGGGAGGGGGTTCCTCATCAGACAAGGGGCAACAGGACCATCAGGAGCTGGAATCTGCTCCTGGGTGTTGTGGGGTTGTTGGGTCCCCAGGACGAGGTGAGAGATGAGAATTTGAATCAAGTTCTCAGAAGGCTGATATATTATATTATATTATATTATATTATATTATATTATATTATATTATATTATATTATATTATATTATATTATATTATATTATATTATATTATATTATATTAATATTATATCATATTATATCATATAATATAATATTATATCATATCATATCATACTATATTACACTATATTATATAATATATATCATATAATATTATGCTATATTATATTACATTACATTACACTATATTACATTACATTACACTATATTATACTATATATTATATGATATTATATTATAAAATGATACTAAAGAAAGAGAAAGGAGCCATCAGAAGGCTAGACAAGAATGATAATAAAAACCTGTGACAGACTCAGAGAGTCTGACACAGCTGGCTGTGATTGGACATTAAATTAAAACAATTCACATGCTGAGTAAACAATTCTTCAAATCACATTCCAAAGCAGCAAAACATAAAGAAGCTGAAGCTTCCCAGCTTCTCAGGAGAAAAAATCCTGGCTAAGGGATTTTTCCTAAATTGTTATGGTAACACCTGGGAGCTGCTGGAATTGGGAACATCTGCTCAGGGGCTGAGCCCTTGCAGGTCTCACTGCAGTGTCCCATTGCCAGCTGGTTTGTTGGGATGCAGCTCTGAGGGCACAGGAAGGCTTGGTGGTTTCTTCCTTCCATTTATCTTGCAGAACTTGGAGTTTTTGCTTGGAAATTTTGTCAGAGTCCATTGTCTGGGAGGGTTCATTGCCTCTCTCTGCAATAAAATCCCACTGCTTGTCAGGGGGGAGAAGGGAGTGCTCTGGGGTATAGGAGTGTGCTCTTTGTTAACCGAGTGACAAAATTACCTTTTGTCTCCTCAGAAAAGAAAGAAGCTTAAAAGTTTCTTTCTTTGATTCAGTGAAAAAGACACCTCATAAGACCTTGAGGACTTCACCTCAAACTTAAAGATAGCCAATTAGACAAGAGCTAAAATTGCCTGGGCAATTTACTAGAAGAAGAAGTGAACAAATAAACTAATCACTTTTGCGAGGTGTTTTACCAAGAGCAAAAACTTCTTACACCTGGCTCAGTTTTTCTCTGTTTGTTATTTTGCCTTTTATGAAACCTTTTTGTTTCCAACACTTCAACAGAAGCCATCCTGCTATTTTTATGCCTCCAAAAGTAACTAAGCTATCTTGAGTGAATAATAGACCTCTAAGAGCTTGTAAGACTTACCTCGAAAAAGCAACTATTACCCTAGGGGGGCTGTTTGGATATTGGCTGTAGTGGGAAGCACTGGGATGGATGAGAGGGAAGCTTTGGAGACCAGGCAGAGGGGAGGCAGAGGGGCCCCTCCAGTTGAATCCAGCCCTTTTCCAGCATGTGCAGTGCCAGAAGGAGAACCAGAAGCTCTCGGAGCAGCTGGTGCTGCTGAAGGAGGAGAACAAAGCCCTGTATGAGGAAGGTGTCAGACTCCTGAACCAGAAGGATCTCTATGTCAGGTAATGCCCACAAACCTGCCCGGGCCTGCTCTTGCATTTGGCTGTGCTGTGGATTTTCCTGTCCAATATTCAGCTTTTAGCACTAAACCCACTGGCCCTGTGTGCAGTGAGCTCACCCCCATGTCTGCTGTCAGGGAATTCCACACAGGTTTGACTGGGAAGGGACCTTAAAGCCCATCCTGTTCCACCAGGGACACCTTCCACTGTCCCAGGCTGATCCAAGCCCTGTCCAGCCTGGCCTTGGACACTTCCAGGGATCCAGGGGCAGCCACAGCTGCTCTGGGCCCCTGTGCCAGGGAAGGATTTCCTTCCAATGTCCCATCTGGCCCTGCTGTCTGGCAGTGGGAAGCCATTCCCCCTTGTCCTGTCCCTCCATCCCTTGTCCCCAGTCTCTCTCCAGCTCTCCTGGAATCCCTTTAGGCCCTGGAAGGGGCTCTGAGCTCTCCCTGGAGCCTTCTCTTCTCCAGGTGAGCACTCCCAGCTCTCCCAGCCTTCCTGCTCTCTTTAGGTGTGTTATAGACCTCCAAGAACTTATTAGACCTGGCTCCAAGAAGCTACTGTAACAGTGACCCTGAGCCAAGTGCCTTTCCCAGCCTGATGGTTGTCCCTGTTTGCCCAGGAAATACAATGAGATGCAGCTCAGACACAAGGACAAGATCCGCAGGGCCAAGGAGACTTTCATCCACGAGGTGAAGCAGAGGGACAGCAGGATCAAACAGCTGGAAAATGAGCTCAGCGAGTCCAAACTGCAAGTGGAAAAGGTGAGAGGACACATCCAGGGCTTCTCCTGCAAGGGGGCGGCTGCAGGGGCATTGCTGCTTCCAAAAGTATTCCCTGGTGGCCAAGAAGGGCAAGGGCTCCTGGCCTGGGTCAGGAATGGTGTGGCCAGCAGGAGCAGGGAGCTCATTCTGCCCTTGGCACCTGGAGTGCTGTGCCCAGCTGTGGCCCCTCAGTTTGGGAAGGACATTGAGACACTTGAGCACATCCAGAGGAGGCAACGAGGCTGGAGAGGGGCTGGGAACACAAACCCTGTGAGGAACCACTGAGGGAGCTGGGGGTGCTCAGCCTGGAGAAAAGGAGACTCAGGGGTGACCTCATCACTCTCTGCAGCTCCTGAAAGGGGCCTGTGCTCAGCTGGGGCTGGGCTCTTTCTCCAGACAGAGACAGGACCAGAGGACACAGCCTCAAGCTGCACCAAGGGAAATATAGGTTGGATATTAGGAAAAGTTTTTTTGCAGAAAGGGTGATAAAGTTCTGGAATGTTCTGCCTAGGGAGGTGCTGGAGTCACCATCCCTGGATGTGTTTCACAAAGCCTGGATGTGGCACTCAGTGCCAGGGTTTAGTTGAGGGGTTGGGGCTGGGTTGGACTCGATGATGACTGGTGATTCTGTGATTTGGTGATTCTGTGATTTGGTGATTCTGTGATTTGGTGATTCTGTGATTTGGTGATCATGGATTCAGGGAATGGTGTGAGTTGGAAGTGACATCAAAGCTCATCCCATTCCACCCCTGCCATGGCAGGGACACCTTCCACTATCCCAGGCTGCTCCAAGCCCTGTCCAGCCTGGCCTTGGACACTGCCAGGGATCCAGGGGCAGCCACAGCTGCTCTGGGCACCCTGTGCCAGGGCCTGCCCATGCTCACAGGGAAGAATTCCTTCCCTATATCCCATCTATCCCTGCCCCCTGGCAGTGGGAGCCATTCCCTGTGTCCTGGCACTCCAGGACCTTGTCCAAAGTCCCTCCTTGCAGGAAGGGACCAGGGGCACCAACCTGTAGTAACAAAAAGCCAAAAGGAAATTCCTGGCTCAGGATTGCCCTTGGGGGAAGCCACATCCTCAAATCCCACTCTGACACTGCCTGGGCTCCGTGTTCCTTTGCCTCAGCAATTCCTGCTGGGAAGTGACCCCAGAGCCTCTTTTTGGGGTATTTTACATCAAACTGGGTATTGCAGAGTCACTGAGGTTGGAGAAGACCTTTAAGGGGAGGATTTTCAAGTGCACCCATCCACCCAGCACCACTAAACCATGTCCCCAGGTGCCACATCCACGTGGTTCTTGAGCACTTGCAGGGATGGTGACTCCAAAGTTTAGGAGCTGGCACCCTTGATGTGGTCCCTTGGGAAAGCCCTGAGCTTTGCAGAGGACAGAGCAGAGTCAAGGGTAACTGGTGATTGTTCTTTCCTTCTCCACCCCCATAAGGGGAAGGTGCTGATTGCCCAGATCACTGCTGAGAATGAGAAATTACTCCAGGAGAGGCGACGGCTCCTCCAAAAAATATCAGAGCAGGAGGAGTCCCCTTGGAGCCTCCGGTCTGGGATTCCCTCCCTGCAGAGCAGGTAGGTCCCTGCTGTGTCCATCCCCTTTTCCTGGTTTTGTGCCTCTTTCTCTTAAGAATTCCAGAGGAAAGTCTGGGTTGTGCCCCAGCCATGGGTGCAATGTCTGTAATTAAGGATGTAATTAGGGATGTAATTACCCCATTTTCCCATCCAACCTCACCACTGGGCTGGAGGCTGTGGAGAGCAACAGCTCTGAGGTTGGAAAACAAAAGTCCCATTTGAAAGTGGAGCATGGCTGGAAGGAAAATAACTTGTGCTTTGTGCCGTGCTCAGAGGGAAGATCCTGGAGGAGGAGAACGCCCGGCTGCAGGACAAGCTCCAGCTCTCCAGCCTTGTGGGCTCCTCCCAGCGCCTTGCCAGGAGCAGCCCTGCTCCCAGCACTGAGGTGAGACCCCAGGAGGGCTGGGATCAGCAGGAATCACAGAACCTGAGGGGCTGAGGGGGAGCTGGGTCCATCCCTGGAGATGGAAAGGGCTCCCGTGTAGTAGGTGGTGACAGACGTGGTGAGGAGGGGCTTTGGGAGGAGCTGAAGGCTCCATACAGGTGAGGAGAGGCTTTGAGAGGAGCTGAGGGCTCCATACAGGTGAGGAAGGGCTTTGGGAGGAGCTGAAGGCTCCATACAGATGTGGTGAGGAGCTGAAGGCTCCATACAGATGTGGTGAGGAGCTGAAGGCTCCATACGGATGTGGTGAGGAGCTGAAGGCTCCATACAGATGTGGTGAGGAGTTGAAGGCCCTCACGCTCAGCCCCTGCTCATCCCTGAGCTGCTGCCCCTGGGATCCCCCTCCGCAGGGACAGGAATCTCACCTGGCACATTCAGAGCTGTTCAAAGGCCTCAGCTGTAAAGCTGCTCTAGGAAAGGAGAAGGTTGGGAGTGTTCCTTCTGCCAGGAGTGTTCCCTCCTCAGGCCAAGCTGAGCAAGAATTCCTGAGCTGAGGGAAAGTTGTTAATGAAGAACTTTGGCAAGAGAAGTGGAGAAAATCCAGGGAATCAAAGAGTTTTCCAATCAACCAGGTGGATTTAGGAGTTTCTTGTGATTTTTAATTTGGAGAGAACCCAGGTAGGTTGGAAATGAGCGAGTTGAGGGGGAAAGGGCTGTTTGGGGCTCACCTGGCCTTGGTAGGGTTTGGTTTGGATTTTTTAGAATAAATTTACACCCAAAGGACAACCAAACCCCTGATTAGCACCTCATGGGGTTGCACTTGGTGGAGAGGACTCTCAGTGAAGCTGGGGGAGAGCTTGGAAGACCAGGAATTGTTGGAATTCAGGGTCTGACCTGTGCCTCCCCCTTTCAAAGTCTCTGTTCTTCCTTCCAGGACCCGAAGCTTGCTCCTGGAAGCCACCCCCAGAGTAAGGTGCTGCCACCTCCTCGTGCCAGGTACCGTGGGGGGGAGGGAGGGAGGGGCAGCCAGGGAGGAGCCACTGGAGAATTTTGGCTGCTCCACCCTGTGCTGTCACCTCCCAGAGGCCTTTTTGGGTACTTTTTGGTCAAATTTTAGGGAAAATAGTACCAAAATGGCATTTAAAATGGGATTGAAACCAGTCAGCTGATGGGATGGAGAAGTCCAATTTTAGGGAAAATAAAATGGCATTAGAATGGTATTGAAATGGGATTTAAAATGGTGTTGAAACCAGTCAGCTGAATGGATGGAGAAGTCCAATTTTCAGAATATTTTGGGGAGCACTGTGGGATTTGGGAATCTTGGTGTTCAGGGCCTTTGGAGGAGTCTTGATACAAGAGGTGATGAGACTTGGAGTCCTTGTGTGGCCAGAGCTGTTTCCCACATCACTCTGGGGTGTGTTCCTCCGTTCCAATCCGTGCCAGACCAGATGGGGGAAGGCAGGGGGACAGTGCAGCTCTGGGGGTTTGGTCACAGCCCCTGCCATGGCTCTGGTGGGGTGGAGGATGGTCCAAGCAGGTTCTGGGCTGGCTGGGGCGTCCCTTCCTTGCCTGGAGGAGGAGCCTTGCTCCAAGAGAAGAGCACCCACATCGTGCTGTGCTGCTCAGAGCTGTTGGGTAGGGGTCACTCAAGCTCCAGAGAATGACAGAAAATGGAAATTTGTTTCCAGCTTCCCACCCCGAGATCTCCCAGAGCCCCTGGGAGCCCTGAAGGCCCCACAGAAGCCTGAGGGAGAGGCTGAGAGCCTGGATTCTTCCTTCTGCCTGTCCCCCTCACAGCCTTCAGAGATTGGGTACCTGAACGTGGCCTCTCCTGGGGACAGCACGGCCCCCACAGCCTCCCCTGTGCAGGAGCAGAGCCACAGCCTGGGCTCCCAGAGCTTCTGAGCTGGGAATGGGGAATGCTGCTGCAGCCTGACCTCAGCTGCAGGATCTGCGCTCCTGGAGCCATGGCACACAGCAGAGCCTGCAAAGAGAATTGCCAAATGCACTGAGCCCATGAGTGCTGGGATGTGTTCCAACTAAATGATTCCACAGCTTTGTTTTGTTTTGGTTTTTTTTGTTTTTTACTTGCCCACTGTAAATGTGTGTGTGATCCCAGATCCACTGGAGGCTGGAATTTGTAAATAAACTCTGTACAGTGCTAGAGGGGTGGGGTGAAGGGTGTCTTCCCTCAACCCTAATCCCCTGTCCCGTCCAAATCTATGAATTTTATAAATAAAACTTACAGAAGTTCCCTTTTACCCTATGCCCCCACACTGTCATTCCCCTTTTCCCACACTCTCAGCATTCCCTTTGCTCTGTGCAGAGGTGAACAGGATCTCTGAGCACTGGGGAGGGGATGGGAATGTGTAGGGAAGGAAGATGGGAGGAAAGAGAAGCTCTGGGGACAGGATGTGATGGGCAGAGGGGTCAGAAATGACACGGAGGGAGATGGGAGGGCAAAGGGAAATGGAATAGGGGCAGAAGAGAGGAGGGATGGGAGCATCCAGGGAAAGAGAGGAGATAGATTTGGAATAGATGGTCCCTGAGGATGCTTGGGTGAGAGTGAGAGGGATCAGGCCATGCAGAGCAGGGAGAGGAGGGAGTCTGAGGGTGCCAGGAGGGAACAGCAGGATCAGAAGTGCAGATGGGAGCAGAGCTGGGCATCTCCATGGGCCTTTCTGTGCTCCCTGGGCTCTCCCTGTGTGTTCCAGGGAGCTCTGGACCCCTCAGTGTGCCCCCTCTGCACCCTGGCTGTCCCTTGGAGGGTGGCCCAAGCCCTGGTGTCCATTTTGGGGGGATCCCCATCCCTTGGTTTGTTTTGTGCCATGCCCAGACCCCAGCGCTGCCTTTGGGTGCCCCCACCCCCTGGCTGTGCCTGTTTGGGCTCCCTGGAACCCTCCAGGAGCCTTTTGGGGTGCACAGAGGCTCTCCATGGGATTTGGGGTGTCCCTGGGCTCTGCCCTCTGCAGTGCCTGGGGCAGTTGTGCATCCTCATCCCCACAGAGCCCAGGCAGTGCCAGGAACGCTCTCATGGAGGGGCTGGGGGGCTTCATCCCTTGTGAGGGGGCAGAACTGGCTCAGCCACGCTCAGGGAGAGGCAGGGTCAGGTCCTGGAAGGGGCACAAAGCATCAGAGAGCCTGGAGGGAGCACAGACTCATTTCTGAGCACTGGGCATGACCCCAGTGTTCCATGGGCAGTGCAAAACCCCTGAGCCCAGGGAAGGTACCTGGCTGTTCCCACTGAGCCTGAATTATCCCACTGAACTTTGCATTTTTGGAGCTTCCCCCCCTGATGGATCCAGGCTGTGACCATCACTTTGACTTTGGACACTGAAATTGCAATAACCAAGTCCTGTCACTGCATCCATGGGTGGTGAGACCTTTCCTCTCCACTCTGCTCTGATCCTTTTTTTTTTTTCTTTCTTTTCCTCATGTATTTTCTAAAGTGTTATTTTTATACTTTTATATTGGTGTATTTCTAAAGGAAATAAGCAAAATGGCTACATAGGTGATTTCCACTGCAACCAAAGTGTTCAAATAAATGTGACGTATGTATATAAGTATGTGTGTATGTGTGTAAACACCAATCATTCAATGTCCTTTCACCCATTCCAAGGGATGGATTAACCCAGGAGCCTGGGTTATCCCACCTCAGAGATGCCTTGGAGCAGCTCCATCAGTTCTCCCTCACCCCACAGCGGCTCTGTGCTCACACGCCAAGGTGGGAAATTTCCACAGCTCTCCAGGGGCCCAAAACAACCACAGTGCTCCAGGTGGGACCTCCCCAGTGCTGGAGGGGAGAAAATGCAAAGCTCCAACGGTGGCAGGGGCCATGGTGCAGGTACAGAACCAGAGGGGAGTCCTGGGGTTTGTGCTGATGTTGTTTTGTTCCTTCCATTGAGAGGAACGTGGGGCAGGGCCTCGTTCTTCTGCCTGATGCCCAACAACTCCCACCAAGGAATGTTCTGGACACTGGGAGCACAGGATACAGGAGGTTTGGCCACCATCCTGCCCACAGCACTTTGCACAGTCGTGGTTGTTAGGAAAATTAACCCACAAACACCAGAGGTTTATGCCCAGAAAGGAGACAGAGGAGTCCTTTGACTTTATTCCAATAAAGGCAGAGGCCATGGGGCATTCCCCTGGGATCTCTCCAGTTTTTGGAGGACACAGCCTCCTTTTTATCCCAATTTCCAGCCACATTTCCCTTCTCTCTTTCCCCATTGGCTGAGGCACTTGAGAGGTTCAGACTTCCCAAAACACCTGATACCAAAGATTTCCCTCTAATGTATAACCCTCCCTTTTAATTTTTAATTCTTATGGAATTTAGGGGCTTTTCTTCCCCATTGTTTCTTTCATCTTTCAATGTCTAATTTCATTGATCAGCAAACCTAAAGTTTATTTGTAAAAGCAAATCTCTTTTTCCATTCATCAATCAGTGGAATCCTTCCCATTGTTTCTTTTTATTTCCCAGTGCAGGTTTTATCTACCAGCATCCCCACAGCTGGTTTGGAAAGACAAATCCACTGTTCCTCTCATGGTTAATAAGGTATTGGTGATATTTTTGCCGGGAGAAATGATGAGGAGGACTCCATCTTATCAGAAGGCTAATTAATTACTTTATTATACTATATTACATTACATCTAAACTGAATCTGCCAAGCACTCAACTCCACTGCACAGAATCTCATGACTGTCAGCCAACAGTCCAACACACACACACCTGGATCCAACTGGTCAGTGAAGCAAAACACCCACACCAGAATCCAATTATCAATTCCCTTCAGGTAAACAATCTTCCACCATCCATTCCACTTGTGAACAACACAGGTGCAGCAAATGAGACAAGAATTGGTTTTTTTTTCTTTCTCTGAGGTTCAGAGAATGTGAATCCCAGAATATCCTTGGGAAGTTGTGCCTTGCTTTTCTCTGTGAAACGCAGTGACGATAAGGTATGAAATGTACCCCAGTTTTGTACTTACCTAGGGGATGAGAGGAATTTGGAGGGACAGACTGATGGGGTTGTGCCCTTCATCCTGCCCAGAAGGAATGTCCCTGGGTAAATCCCTGGGTGAGGCCATGTTGAGTGGTTTGACACAGGAGAGGAATCTGGGGTTGTAATGGCATTGTTGGAGCTCTCTGGGCTGTGCTGCAGGTTTGTTTTCCTTATGCCCAGCATAGGAATGGATGTGGTGTGGGGTAACTGGATCCCTGTAGTTGGTAATAGGGGATCCAGGTAACTGGGATCAGTTACCCCATACACCACACTCAATGGACCCTGCTCTGGGTGAACCCCACCAGAACTCCACTTCATGGATGTTGGAATTCAGGACATCCCTCTGGCTGTCCTGGATGGCTCAAACCCCTGCCAGGGGGCTCAGAAACCCCCTGATCAGAGCTCTTCATTTCTCAGTCTCAAGGCTGTTCATTGTTTCTTATCTATAAAATTTTTTCTACCAAATTCCTAACTCATAACACAGCAGTTACCAGTGTAGCAGGATCTGTGTAAATCATACTAAATCCATTTCCATCTGATTTTCCAGCCACCTCAGCAGTGGCTGTGGGAGACTCCTTGGAAAGGGCAGTGCCTGGGTGGGGGCAGCCCCTCAAAATGAGGGGTGCAGCCCCTCGAAATGAGGAGTGCAGCCTCCTTCCCCTGTAGGTGAAGCCTGGGGGCAGGGAGGTGTCTGTGTGGGGCTCTGCAGCCCCTTGACGACACATGAGGTCACAATGGGACATTCTGCCTCCATGGAACCAGAACCCCACTGCCCTGAGAGTCAGAGACCAGCCCAGCTGGGGTGCCCCACTGTCCCACCAGGCCTCCCATCCTAAGGCCATGGTGGGATGGAGAGGAAGAAAGAAAGAAGCCAGGCAGAAGGAACTGCAGCCATGACACAGCTTTTCTCTGGCTTCTTCCTTGCTCTGTCTCCAGATCTGGTGTATTTCCACAAGGATGGTAAAGCCTGGCATCCCCCTGCCCCTGGGGGTGGGAAGGTGCTGGTGGCTCTGCCCAGGGAGAGGGTCCCTTTGGAGAAGGGGATCTGACATTGGGAAAGTGAAGGGAAGGTGATGAACTTCGTAACTTCAGCCGGGCTCTTTCTCTCCTTCTGGCAGAAATCATTAAAGTTTGGGACTGTGTGTCTGAGTGCTGTCGCCAGGACCTGCTGCTGAAGAAGGTGGGGCTGGTTTCCTTGTGGTCCTCCCTCAGACCATGGGGGTTTCCTGATCCTTCCCCATCCTCTGGGGCCCTCACCAACCTCGGGGGCAGAAGGAGCGTCCCAGGCAGACCCTGCATTTTACTCACAGACCCATTGGGAGCACAGGCAAGAAGTCAAGCGGTGTTTGAGTAGAAGAAAATTGGATTTCCTCCTTGGAGTCTTCCCCAGGATGGCTGGGAAGGAGGGACACCCTCTTTTCCAGCCCTCCTGGGCCTTCCTGCACTCCTTGGGCCTCCTCAGGCTCCAGGAGTTTCTCCCATGTGTCCTGCACTCTGCAGATCCTGGAGAGGAGGGAGTGAGGAACCATTTGGAGTGAAAGGCTCTCCTCCAAAGCTCTCCTGGGGCCTCCATCTCAGCCCTTGGAGCTGCAGGGTTGGAAAGGCCACAGATCACCCTTTGCCTTCCCTCCTGTTTGCCCTCTGATTTCTTGCTTTTGCTTCCAGAGAGCTGGGCTGATGGGCCTGGGTACCATCCACATTATGAAGAAACCCATCTGGCATGGAGAAGGGGAAGGTTTCATGGCAGACACTCCAGAGTTTGAGCTGAACAAGCCCCTTCCCCTGGTGGGCAAGAATCTCATCCATGGGCAAAGCCTTGTGCCTGGTAAGATGAGCCCTTCAGCCCTGGGATGTGGATGGGTCCCTCCAGGGCTCTCTGGGTGCCCACGGTGTTCTGGTTGCTGCTGGAGAGCTCCTGGAGGGGTTTCTGAGAATCTCCTGCTCTCGGGTTTTGGTTGATAATTGCTGCCCCAGATGTGCAGGGTGTCTCTGTTTCAGCCCGCGCGGCTCAAGAATGAGTCTGGACTCTTCACTTTTCGGTCTTGAAGTTGTTTATTAATTCTTATCTATAAAATTTTCTTTCTGCCCAGCCGAGATCTGCTCAGCAGGGCAGCCACAGGCACTCTTTGTGTTGTCCTTTTATACTACAAACTACATATAACACATTTACACTTAATTCCCAATACCTATCACCTGTGTTAGACAGTGCACTTCTACTCTAAACCAATCCCAAAGTGCCAACATCACTGCAGAAAATGGAGAACAAGAAGAAGGAGAAAGGCTGGACACGCCCAAGTTCCTCTGTCTTGTCCTCATAACCCCCATACCAAAAATCCCAAAATCTACATTTTCACCCTGTGATCATTCAAACCTGTGTGACTTTCAGGTCCTCATAAAAAGCTGGCAACTTGCTCCAAGGGTCAAAATCAAATCCCCAGGTGCTCTGGGCTGTGTGCCAGGGTCTCTGAGCCCCCCAGTCGGGTCCTCTGTGACCGTGTTCACAGGGGTTTTCGGACTGGGGAAGAGACGAGGATCTGACTCCATGTTTCAGAAGGCTTGATTTAATATTTTATTATATATATCACATTAAAACTATACTAAAGGAATAGAAGAAAAGGTTTCATCAGAAGGCTGGCTAAGAATAGAATAGAAAAGAATGATAACAAAGGCTTGTGGCTCAGACTCTCTGTCTGAGCCAGCTGACTGTGATTGGCCATTAATTAGAAACAACCAACATGGGCCAATCCCAGACCCACCTGTTGCATTCCACAGCAGCAGATAACCATTGGTTACATTTTGTTCTTGAGGCCTCTCAGCTTCTCAGGAGGAAAAATCCTAAGGAAAGGATTTTTCATAAAAGATGTCTGTGGCAGTCCTTGGCAGCTCTGGACACCTGGAGGGATGTACTGAATTCCAACATCCTGGAACTGAAGGGATTGATGATCCCCCCCACCTTGATGATCTTCCACCTTGGGAAGGCAGGAAGCAGCATTGCTGCTGGCTCCTGAGAGGTTCTGTGGAGCTGGAGCGTGGTGGTTGAGCTGGCAGTGCAGGGCTGGGGCTCATGGCACAAAAGCAGGACATTTGCTGGGTGAAGAGTCACTGTGGTGGGTGGGCTCTCAAGGGGCCACTGTGTTGGGGAAAATGGAACAGGAAAGCCTTATAAATATGATTTTCTGGCAAAAGATTTTGAGAATATGGAAACTATAAGCGAGATTGGAATGAAAGCAAGCTTTGAGGTACCTCAGTTACTGAACAACGGGAAAACAATGTTGTGGCTGGCTGAAGGTGATCCCCTTTTGATGGAACAACACCCTCTGCTTGCAGACAGGCCCAAGGGTCAGAGCAGACCCTGCCAGCTTGGCAGAAGGGCCCCAAAGAGGAGTTTTTAGGGTTTAAAATGTAGCACAGTATGGTAATGTAATGATTCTTATAGGCTGTATGGAAATGCTGTAGGATTTGTATCTTGTACTAGATTGGTTAGTGAGAATCAGAATATTCAACACAGAAGAAGATTTATTGTATATAAATCTGTATATATAATGGGAACTTTGCTCTCTTACCCCTTTTACTCTCTTACCCTCTCAATCATCCTCTCTCCCCCTCTCTTCTCTCTTTACTTCTCTGAGCTGTGGCTGGCAGCTCCCAGCAGGGCCCTGCACCCGGGCCCTTTGCAATAAACCCCAAATTCCACAGCCTGGCTTCAGAGATCTCTCATCTCCATCCATCCCGACCGTCCTACCCCCCGTTGCTCTTACACCACAGAAGGGCTGAGGGAGTGACTCTGTTGGGTGCTTTCTCCACAGGGCTCTCCAAGGCTGACGAGCTGGTCTGTGCTGAGGTGGCCCTGCGCCTGCACAAGCCCAAGGCCACCATTGTGCTGTGCATCAAGGCCACTCTGAGCATCTGTGAGTGGGCCCTGTCCAGCGGGAAGAACTTTGACTTTGTGTTCAAGGACATCGGGGTCCTGCTCTGCCGTGGGAAACACGTGGCCATGAGGTTCTTTGAAGGCCTGGTCCAAGAGGTGGCTCAGTTACAGGGCCTGGCAGAAGGTTTGCTCCCGGTGAGTCTGGCATGTGTTTCATGTGCCCTCAAGCTGCTGGGGGGACACAGCTGTGGCCTTGGGCAGCTTTCCATGCTCCTGGGAGCTGAGCCTACTGTGCTGCTCGCAGGGAATGAGCCCTGGGTTTCATTCCTGTGGAGATGCTGCTGGCGTGGCCTTGTTGTCCCAAAACACTGAGGTGGTGGGGATGTTCATGGATTTGGGACAATGTAGGGGCTTTCCATGCTCCTGGTAGCTGAGCCTGCTGTGCTGCTCGCAGGGAATGAGCCCTGGGTTTGGCTCCTGTGGAGATGCTGCTGGCATGGCCTGGCCCCAAAATACTGAGGTGGTGGAGATGCTCGTGGATTTGGGACACTGAAGGGGCACAGGGTGGTGGAGAGAGAGCTGGGGCTGGGGGCTGGCAGTGGAAGAGGGGTTTTGTGCCTTGTGAACAGCAGGTAAATCCCCTGTGGGTGCTGCCATGTCTCTGTTGCAGTCACCAAATCTGAAGCTGTTGTCCATAGCCCACCTGGAAAAGGACATTTCCCAGATTCCTCCTGGAGGTGTCTTTGTGCTGCCACAGTGAGTGCAATGGTTTCTGTACGTGGTGGGTTGATAAACAGCAACACCTTTTGGTCCTGGCTTCTCCCATGTGGGAGGAATCCTTGGATGTATTCAATTTTAGAGGTGGAATTGAAATTGTTCAAGGTCCATGGCCATTCTGGCTTCTTTGGGTGGATTCCAATGGTGAATTGAATTCCATGGTGAATTGAAATTCTCCATGGCCATTCTGGCTTCTTCAGGTGGGTTCCCTGGGAAGAGGGCCTGCTTTACCTTCCCAATTCAGTGGGAAAGACCCTGGAGGCACAGCTGGGGGCCATGGAGCTCCACCAGCTCCTTCCTTTTCTTTGAGAAAGACTGAGAGCCAACAGGCCCCAGAGCCTGGGATGTTCTCAAGACTGAGAACCAAGGGGCCCCAGAGCCTGGGATGTTCTCAGGAGTTTGTTTTCTCTGGAAAGCCTCTCTGACAAGAGGGATCCCAGACCTGGCTGAGAGGAGCCCTATGGAGGGAGACTCTCCTGCCCATGCTCCAGTGTTGTGTTTCCTTTGGAAAACTGGTAACCTGGAACAGCTTCTTCCCAGAGGCTGCCATGGACTCTGCTGCCTTACTCCAACTGCTGTCACCCCCTTCTTTGCAGCTTTGTGCAGGCAGATGGGAAGTCCCAGCCACATCCTCTAAGTGCTTTCCTACAAGATGCTGGCACAACAAACAAAACACAACAAAGGACCAAGCACCAAACGACGCCAGGTACGTTCCCTCCTGGGACCTGACATCCTCCATGCCCAAGGGAATCCTCCCTCCTGCCAGAAAATTGTCCCAGCAGGTCCCTCTTCCTCTGGATGGGGACCCAAGGAAGCAGTGGGACAGGACCATGGAGCCCTCAGGGAAGGGGATGGGCTGGGACAGGAGGGCTGGGAGATCCCTCATGCCCAAAGCACTCTGGAGATGCTGTTGAGAGGAGCTCCCTCTTTTTCTTCTTCAGGGAATTTTCCCAACCGCCTCCTTCATCGTCCTCACCTTCCTCCAAGTCGGATATACGATGGGAAAGGGACAGGAAGAGAAAAGAAGAAGGCTGATGGAGGAGTGCAGAGAGGGAGGTGAGAGCCTGGGAGAGCTGGCTTTGGGTAATTCCATGCTCCTGCTGCTGATTCCCTGACTTCTGGGACTCTGGCTGGGCCCTCCCAGGGGGCTCCCCTGTCTGGGGAGACCCTCCTGGGTGATCTTGTGTCAGGAAAGAGAGACCCACTGGATTCTTTGGGTCTTCAGGTTCTTGTTTATTGTTACCTTATCTAGAGTTTTGCATGCTGTCCACGCCAGCTCAGCGTGCTGGAAAAGCACCACAAAAATGGCCACAATCTCTTGATACAAGGGCTTTTCAGACTAAACTGTCCAATTAAGAGCTGACACCTGGATTATTTTATCTTTTAACCCAGTAACTGATCCCACAGAGCTGCAATGCAGACTTTTCTGCCCAATTACAAAATGCCACCCAAACCCATGGAGAAGGAGGAAGAAGAAGCATGAAGAAGAAACCCAGGAGGACACCCTGTGCCCTGCATCTTGCTGCCATCCACAACATACTAAAAATCCCAAAACCTCAATTTCTCACCCAGTGACACACCTGCACTGCTCTCTAGAATCTATTTCACACTTTTGTGGATTCCAGTCTATCTTGAAGTCTGGGAAACTTTCTCCATGAATGAGGGTCAGAGTCAGTGCTCCCTGGGGGTCAGGGCAGCCCAGAGCAGACACAGAAATATTCCCAGAGCCCTGGGTTTCCACACTCCTGGACAGGTGTGAGGAGCTGTCACCTTTGGCCATGCTGCCTGTACTTACTGAGAGCAGATCTGGGCTGTGCCCAAGGCCTTGGCCCTTCCCATGGCATGGGAAGTGGGCAGCAGTGTTTTGGAGAGGTTTTGGAGACAAAATACTTGTGTGGCGTCTTTGCAGTTTGCTGCCTCCAAGTGCGAACTCTGTGAAGAAGGGCAGAGCCACCAAGGAGATGGAAGAGCCCAGAGCTGGGCTGGCAGCTCCCACCATGCACGGAAAAGGTGCTCAGGTATGTTACATGGATGGAGGATCATGTCCTGCCTCACTGCAGGGAGGCTGTTGAGGGGATCCCTTTGGATCTGCCCATTCTGGGATGTCTTTTGGGCCCTCCATTCAGACTTCATCCTTCAGGGAATCTTTCTCTGAACAGAACCTCTGTGCTGTCCAGACTGCTTCAGGTCACTGCCAAGAACTCCGGGGGAGAGAGGAGGGATCCAAACTGTCCCTTGGGTCGTGGGCTGCAGGATGAGACTCTCATTGTTGCCAAAATGTCTGAGCTGCCTTCCCTTTGCTCCATGTCACAGCTTCCAGCCCTGGCAGAGCAGAGGAGTCTGAAGAAGGCTGCTGCATTCTCCCCTGGAGGATTTGAAAGGCTGAGGAAGGAGAGAGTGGCAGCCGTGGCAGGAGTGGCTGCTGCTCTGTCCCCAGAAGGGGCACAGCAGGAGAAGGCGCCGTCCCCTCGCAGGAGAACACCACAGCCAAGGTAGGAGTATGGCAGCCAGGGCTGGGGGACGGGAGCAGGTAGGAGGTGTCACTCTTGTGCCAAGGTTGGGGCAGGAACGGGGGAGAGGCAGGATGGTAGAAAAGGCAAAGAAGGATTTATTCAAAAGAACTGCACGGTTTTTATAGAGTGGTACAACAGATTCTATTCTATTGGCTAACTAACAGAAACATCTTTCTCACACACTGTCCTTGAGAGGAACAGAAAAATGAAGTGTGGGAATCTACAGAATTAGAGGGTTTTGGGAAAGCTGCAAAAGGCAGGCTCAGAGACAGCAGAACTGTGATTAGAGCTAAGCAGCAGCCATGAGATGGGTCAGCGGAAAATTATTTAAAAAGTAGAAAAGCAAGGACAAATAGAACAATGGTCTGTGTATTAACACTTGTCTAGAATAAGTCTCTAAGCTACAGAAAAGTTTATCTAGCAAGATATTAGGAAGGTTGAAGGTTAATAATGGAGCTCTGTGCATTGTGCTTTAAGGCTCACAAGCAGGTATTGTATTTGAAATAAGCAAACATTGTTTAACCAAAGGGATGTGTGCTTATAATGGTTGGATGGAACTACTGTCAATGTGCTTTTGCTTTGTGTGATTGGTCAAAAAACTTATAAAGTGAGTTGTAACATTAAGTTCTGTGTCTGCTGCCTGGGATGTGAGCTGCTGGCATCTTCCCAATGTCATAGCCATGTAATGAGGCTGATGCTAGAAAATAAAACAGCTCAAGGCAGTTCCACAGCAGCCCCGTCCCATTCATGATTTGCTCACAGCCCCCAGCTGGGGATATAAAGCAGAAAAACAGCACCTGCAAATTGTTTATAGTCAACAAGTTATCAAATCTTTCCAGCTCCCTAAAACTTCTCCCAAGCCGCTGTGAGAAACCCTCGCTGTTTCTCTCTCTCTGTCCCTTGACATCCACAGGGAGGGACCCCTCTAGGATCAGGGAAGTGGAGCCCTGAGCTCTGGGCTGGATATGGTCCTTGGACATCCCCTGACCTGGGCATGCCCTGGGGCAGCCCCTGATCCTGGTGTCCATGCTGAAGGGGATGGTGGGGCCCACGGGACACAGGAGCAGCAGGGGCTGGGCCAGGCAGGATTCCAGGCAGGGACTGAGAGGGGAATCTGTCCCTGCCTTGCAGGACCCCACGAGCCAAGCAGGTCCTGCTCAATCTGCAGCCCTACAAAGTGTCCAGGGAGCACTGCATGAAGGCCTTGCAGATGAACCAGTTACGGAAATGGTCCCACGATGACTCCCTCGGTGAGCAGGGGGTGCATCCCCTCTCCAGGCAATGGGGGCATCCTCCTGTGCACCACATCCCTCCCCTGCCTGCAGCAGCCCCTGGCAGTGCTACCAGCTGGGTGTGGGGTCCTGGAGCTGTCCCTGAGCCAGGGACAGCCTGTGGCACGTGGGGACACGGGGGGATTCCTCTGCTCTCGGGCTGGTGGGGCTGGGTCTGCAGGGCAGGGGTGTTTGGGAGGCTGCAGAACCTCCAGGAGCAGACCTGGTGAGAAGAAGGTCTCAGTTGTCCTCCTCCCTGTACCTCCTGAATCCTGAACAGGTTCTGGATCTAACCTGAGCTTGGTGAAGAAGCTGAGTGTCCATGAAGAGACAGCAGCAGATCTGTGACATGGGGGCAGCCACATAGAAAAAGGAAAAAGGAATAAAGACCTAGAAAACCATCACCTTGGTATGGAAATTTCTGCTCCACACCAGAGATTGAGCCCCTGGTTGGGACAACAGTGTTTGCTGATCGTGATGGGACTGGTGGACATGGACAACTCCAGTCACAGAATCTCAGGACAGGTGAGGTTGGAAGGGACCCCAGTGCCTCATCTGGTCCTACCTTGCTGCTCCTGCAGGGCCATCCCGGAGCCCATGGCACAGGATTGTGCCTGAATGGGTCTGAAATATCCCCAGTGAGGGGGACTCCACCCCCTGTTCCAGGCTCCATCACTGCACAGCAAAGTTCTGCCTCACGTTCAGCTGGAACTCCCTGGGCATCAGTTCCTGCCTGCCCCCTTTGTGCATCACTTTGGGCCTCCTGGAGCAGAGCCTGGTCCCTGCTCTGAGCCCTCCCTGCACACAGGGACAAACAGGGATGAGGGCTCCTCTCAGCTGTGTCTCCTCCTGAGGCTGAACAGCCCCAGCTCCCTCAGCCTTTCCTCAGCAGGGAGATGCTCCAGGCCCTCCATCATCTCCACAGCCTTCACTGGCCCCACTCCAGGAGCTCCATTCCCTCCTGTCCTGAGGAGTCCAGAGCTGGACACAGCACTCCAGATGTGCCTGCCAGGGCTGACCAGAGTGGCAGGAGCACTCCCTGACCTGCTGGCAATGCTCTTCCTGATGCCCCCTGGATCCCATCAGTCTCCTTGAACCCCCCAGGACACTCTGCTGGCTCAGGGACAGCTCATTGTCCCCTGGACCCCCAGGTCCTTCTCTGCAGAGCTCCTCCAGCTCACCCTGTGCTGGTGCCTGGGGCTGTTCCTCCACAGATGCAGAACCTGCATTTCCCCTGATGAACTTCAGAAGGTTCTTCCTGCCCATCTCCCCACTCTGTCCAGGTCCTCTGAGGGCTGCACAGCTCTCAGGGCTGTTGAGGCTGGGCCTAAGGAGGGACAAACAGGGCCAGGTCATCAGTCTGAGGTGTTCACTCTGAGAAAGGTGATTTTGGCAGGAGGGGATCATGAAAACCAACTCATGGCCACTGACTGCAGAATTCCACCAACTCCAAAGATGGACAAGACTAGTGGACTAATTAGTGTGACAAGGGAGACAGTCATTTAACCAAGAGAAGATAGAATATTAATTAGAGATTAATGTAACATGCAGCCAATGAATATTGAGGCCTTTGTTTGCTAAAATGTATAAATTACATAAAGCTTTGCTGAATGGTGAGCCAACATCCCTGGGAACCACCGTGCTGGGCACAAACTGGAATGAAGATACAGAGGTGCCTCACCTCAGGGTGGGAACTGGCTCTGCACAGCAGGGAACGAGCCTGGGACTGGGACAGCCAGACCCCCCTTCCAGCCCCAGGATGGCCACAGGCAGGATGGGGCAGGTGGGGTCATGGGTGGGTTCCTCTGGTGTTGGCCCTGGCCTCTCCCAGGTCTTGGGCTGGGTCTGCAGGGCAGGGGTGTCCCAGAGACCACAGAAGGTCCAGGAGCAGACCTGGTGAGCAGAAGGTCTCTGCTGTCCTCCCTGCACCTCCAAATGAGCAGTTTCGGGTCCCCCTGAGCTTGGTGAGGCAGCTGGAGCTCCAGGACCCCAGACAGGAGTGGAAGTGGGGGAGAGGAGAGGAACTGGAATTGGGGGAGAGGAGAGGAACTGGAACTGGGAGAGAGGAGTGAAACTGGAACTAGGGGAGAGGAGTGGAACTGGGGAGAGGAGAGGAACTGGGGAAGAGGAGAGAAACTGGAACTGGGGGACAGGAGTGGAACTGGGAGAGAGGAGTGGAACTGGAACTGGGAGAGAGGAGTAGAACTGAGGGAGTGGAACTGGAACTGGGGGGAGGAGTGGAACTGGGGGAAAAGAGTGGAACTGGGGAACAGGAGTGGAACTGGGCCATGGATGTGGGGTGGGGTTGGTGGCCCCAGCCAGAGCTGCACTGTGAGACTGAGGAGCAAAGGGGCACAGCAAAGGCACAACAGCCTTCCCTCTAGATTGGAATAATTCAAATCTCATGGTCGCATTGCTCGGTGGATTGGGAGTTGGTTGGATGGCAACACACAGGGTGGTGGGGAAGGGCCTTGGTGGAGCTCAGAGACAAAGGGGCATCCCTTGGGATCTATAGTGGGAGCAGTGCTTTGTAATGTCTCTGTCAACAGCACAGACAGCGGGGTCCAGGGCATCCTCAGCACATTGGGAGATGGCCCTGAGCTGAGGCACACCACGCCTCCCTGGACACAGAGCCATTGATTACAGCTCTGTCTGCCTCTGGTGGCTCAGTGTTCTTGTGACACCTCTCCAAAGTTGCCTCTTTGGGTTCTCTCCAAGGCTGCATTTGATAATCTTGTTTATTTTCAATTTTAACAATTCTCTGGTTCCCTCAATGCCTTCTTAATCTGTTGTTTAGTTTCCACCAAGCTGTGCACAGGACTTGACAGGTTGAGGATAAACCAGGTTTTGGAAAAGAAAATGGGTGTAAAAATTCCCAAGCATGTGGGAAATGAAATGTTCTCAGAGGAGATTTTTGCTCTGCCCTTTGCTGTTCCACCCTTGACCCATATTAAAGTAATTAAGGGCAGAGGCCTGAGCTGCTGTGGGCTTTCAAATGTTGCAAATCACTACAGGAAAGGAAACAGGCTTGTTTTGTTGGAGTAAAGATCATTGTTTTGTTGGAATAAAGATCATTCCAGTTCAAATTTTGTGTATGTAGGCTGGTGGAGAGGAGAGAGGCAAAGTGTTTCAGCTGACATTCTGCATTGTCAGCTCAGCTTCAACTGTACAGTAATTTTTGGGTTACACTGAATCAGAAAAGTCCCATTCCCTCCCTCCAAGCCCCCTGACTGGGGACCTGGCTGCTTTGGATTCTGCAATTTTACACAAAGCAGAAAGATGATTTTCACTGTCACTTGAACAATGATTTGGATTCCAGCAAGAACTGGAGCCTTTGGGGCATAAACCACTGCTGAGATTGAGGAAGGTGCTCGGTGGGTGACTGTTGCCCTCTCCTGTTCTGCTGGGATCAGGAGCATTGTTCTCCTGGTGTCTGTGTTAATCCAAACCCACACAATTCCAGAAATCACTTACAGACCTGAGCCTGATGTCAGAACTGAGCTGAGGCACGCTGGTGCTGCTCCATCCCTGTGGCATCTGTGTGTGTTTCCACATGGAAGTCACAGAGAAATGGATTTGATTCCTGGCAGCCTTTGCCCTTAATGACATCCCCTGCACCTTTTAACACATGGGTTTTAATTAGGGGCTGCAAAGAGCACCGAGGATGTTTTATAGCTGGGCATGGGCAGGCACGGCCTGGGGTTCTCTGCCTTGGTCCTCAGCTCTCTCCAAGGCCTGACAGGAGTGGGATCACAAAGGACAGGACCAGGGGAAATGGCCTTGATGTATTTGGGTTCCCCCCAGACAAAGGAAGGGATGATGGGTCTGACTTCATGAATGTTTTTAGAAGGCTAATTTATTATTTTATGATGCTGTATTATATAAAAGAATACTAAACTATACTAAAGAATACAGAAAGGATACTTAAAGAAGGCTAAAAAGATAATAATGAAAACTTGTGGCTCTTTTCAGAGTCTTGACACAGCTTGGCTCTAATTGGCCATTGAGTCAAAACAACTCACAGCAGAATCCAATGCAACAATCACCTGTGGGTAAACAATCTCCAAACACATTCTGAAGGAGTAAAACACAGGAGAAGCAAATCAGATAATTATTGTTTTCCTTTTTCTCTTCCTTTTCAGCTTCTCAGGAGAAAAATCCTAAGCAAAGGCATTTTTTCCAGAAAATGTGAATGCCACATGGCCTCAGGCTGTGCCAGGGGAGCTTTAGGTTGGATGTTGGGAAAATCTCTCTGTGGGAAGGGTGGGCAGGCACTGAAAGGGGCTGCCCAGGCCAGTGGTGAAGTCACCAGGCCTGGAAATGTTGAAAAAAGGCATTTTTTGATGTGGCATTTGGGGACAAGGTTAATGGTGAACAACCTACCCCAGATCCTGGGTTGATGGTTGGACTCAGCAATCTTAGAGGGCTTCACAGAATCAGAAAGTTGTTTTGGTTGGAAAATCCCTTTAAGATCATGAAATCCAACTGTTCCTCCAGCACAGAGAGATCCACCTTGTCCCCTGGTGTCACATCCACATCAACAATCTTAGAGGGCTTCTCTGACTTTAACAATTCCCTGATTATGTGATCACCCTCCTTGTTTCTGGGACTCCCAGAAGAGGCAACTGACTGGAACAGTTTTTTTCTATCTCCTTCCAAACTTCTTTTTTTTTACCCCCAGTTCTGCAGAAAATGGCCAGAATCATGGGGACTCTCAGGTGTTGCCTCAGCTCTCTCTCCACCATTTATTTATTTATTGCAGTTGGGAATGCTTTGCCTGCCGGTGTCACGGCCAGTGCCTCAAAGTGGGAGCGACTCATAAAGGCCAGGATGTGCCTGGGTGTGACTGCCCAGCTGTACCTCTGGGCAGATAACTGAGAGTCCCCTCAGGGTTTATGATATGGCAATAGAAAGTCTGGATTAATGGATTACCAGCACCATGCTGCGGGGAGTCTTTATAAAGCTCTGACTGCTGAGAGCGCAGGGGAAGAGGGAAAGTCTGAGAGACACAAGAAAGGCCAAAGGCAGAGGAAATAAAACCTGTCCAGTTCAGGGGAGGCTTGGCTTTGCAGGCACCATGAAAAGCTTTCTTTCCTGGGCAGTCCTGGCAGTCCTTGTCCTGGTGCACATCTCCCAGGCAGTCTATGTGCAGGTGAGTTTTTTCTCTTTCATTTGTCATTATTACAAATTCAACAAAGTGATGATATTTTTTTAACTTCTGGTTGCAACAGGGATCTTGAACTAAATTAATAGACCTGAATTTTTGCTTTGCTCTGCCTTGATTTCCACCTGTATCTCCCCATGCTCTGGGTTTTCCTTCTGTAAAACACTTCAGGTATCACCAAATGCTGCTGCTGTTTATTTACCTTCTCCAGCCGTATTTCTGCTCTGAAACCCCTTAGGGACTGAGGTGTTTCATGCCCAGAATTTTCTCCTAGACCTAAAGCCATGTGCGGTGAAGGTGCTGACTTTAGAGAGTGATGCAAACAAGGTGTGAACAAAGGAGAAATTATCTTGTGTCACCTGGTTCTAGGCAGGAAGTTCTTTGTGGGGATGATCTGTGAGTTTATGGGATGGAGCCTGTAAAAAAAAGGGGCTAAGAAGAGCTTGGCTGGATCCAATTAAATATTAATAGGCAGAGAAGTGATTAAAGGAGCCCCTGTGAAATTTTCCAAGTACACAGCACCCATGGCTGATACTCCATGTCCTGGTTTGAAAAGAAGTTTGAGTTTTTCGGGGAGTTTTTGGAGTGTCAAACCGTGGCACTCCATACAATGTGGAAGGGGTTAGGAAGGTACTTCGGGGCCCTGGTTTGTTATTGGGAAAGCTTTGGATCTCTCTGCACTCCTCCTGAGAGGAGATTTCAGTCTGATTGCAATGTAAACACCTTCCTCTGGGGACCAGGAAAACTAATAAAAACTAACACTTGTTAAACAATTATTGACTCTCTTTAGGTGTGAGCAGCAGGTGTCCAGGAATAAGGTATCTTTGTGTCCTGGACTATCCTGTTTTTGTCCTTTGGATGACAGAGATATCCAGAAGTGGAAGGTTTAAACTATTCCTTTCTCTCAAACCATTCTTCAACACTTACAGTCTCCAGAGGAGCAAACAGCTCCCAGTGAAAAACATCCCCATTTTACACTTGTAGCCATAAAAAAATATTAGTAAATGAGAATGGCTGCTTCTAGGTTATGTAAAAGAGTAGAAAGTGCATCTCTGGAGTCTGAGCTGGAATTCTCCTCTCATTAATCATTAAATCCATGTTTTACCCACTGTACTTGCAGTGAACTCTGAGTCTTGCACTCCTTTCACCTGAAGTCTTTGAGGTTTTGAAGATTCTTTGATTATTTATTGCACAAAGTTGGCTTGCACTCTTCTTCCCTGAAATTGTTCCTGAGACTTCCCTTCCTTGTCCCAGAGTATCAAATTTAGCTCTCTCTAATCCATCTTTCTTACTTGAGGTGGTTTTGTCTCTGTTTTGCTGTTCCTTTATTCTTTTTTGTCCCCAGGACCTGCAGATGTCAGGGTTTCTTCCCAGTTCCTGGTTTCTCTGAAATTGTGCCCGTGGAAATCCACCCTTTTTCAGTTCTAGGGGTTTTTCTTCTCAGTTGTGTGACCACAGCTGAATCTAGAGCTGCCTTTATAGGAAAAGTGAATTTTTCATGGGCAGCCAGGGCTGATCACAGAACCACAAAGTTGTTTAGGTTGGAAAATCCCTTTAAGAGTATTTGATCCAACTGTTCCTCCAGCACAGAGAGATCCACCTTGGCCCCTGTCACATCCAGGTGTTTTTGGAGCACTTCCAGGGATGGTGGCTCCACCACTCCCATGGGCTGCTGATGCCAGTGCCTGGTTAACTTTTATAGACTCTTAAGGTCAGAAAAGATCTCTAAGATCCTTGAGGTCAACTGATAAATTAACCTGAGTAAGATCATAAACTGATTGCAAGAGAAGAGATTTTGACGTAGTAAATACGCACCCAAAGTCTGCCTGATTGGGTTTTTTAAACTTTGAACACCAAAATAATGTGGTACTGTAAAAAACCCTCCAAAAACCCAGCCAGAATCAAATCCCCTCCCCACTCATCTCACACCATTCCTCACTGGACTCATGGGGATATGAAACAAATGCTAATATTTGGTCTTGTGCTGTATCAGTCACTGCATTTTATTTCTTTGGATGAGGAGCTCTTACCTGACTCCAGAATCCCAGGATGGTTTGGGTTGGAAGGGACATTAAAATCCATCTCATTCTAAACCCTGCCATGGGGTTGGAACCTCCCACATCACCTTACTGACCTCATGATGGCCATGAAACCATGCTAAAACAGCAGATATAAATCAGTTTGAAAATGCTTATTTGTTTTCTAGGCCAAACTCTGATTATCTGCAGATGGGTACAGACTCTGTGCACTTGGTTAAACAGCTGCAACACCTCTGCAAATTAAATTTATGACCTCAAAAAGGGGAAATCTCTTGAAACTGAGGGAATGACCCTTAACTGATGAACAGGGAGAAGCAACTGAAACATAGACTACTATTTCTCAGAGTCCTGTCCCAGCTTCCTTAAGTTTCTGATGTGAACTTTTGAGTCAGAAGTGTTATATTTATGCTTCCAAAAACTTGTTTTTTACAGATTGTGTGAGCAAGTTTTCAATGGGCACGGGGTGGGATTGTTGGGCCTCTGCAGGGCCAGAAGCTGGAATCAGTGATCCCTGTGGATCCCTTCCAACACAAGAGATTCTGTGATTCTAAATTAATGGAAACTTGCCACAATGTCTTGGGGGGAAGGGTTTAAGCCCCCAGCAATGTGTGGTGTGATAGAAGAGCTGCTTTTGTGTGGTCACAGCCAACACGTGGCATTTCGACTGCTGTGTTAGGAGAACAGTGAACCAAATAAATCCCCATTTATCCCCACTCCAGCCATGGCTTTGTAGATCTCTACCCCCTATCCCTGGAGGTGCTGGATTGAGCTTGCAGCAGCCTGGGACAGTGGAAGTGTCCCTGTCCATGCCAGGGGCTGGAATGAGAAGAGCTTTAAGGTCCCTTCCAACCCAATCCATTCCAGGGTTCTGTGAGATTTCCCAGTTCTCTCTTTTGAGGCTGAAGATTCCCAGCCTGCATCTTCCTATCCCAGGTTTTATGGGTCTGTCTCACAGGGATGAGCCAGGACTGAATTCTCCCTCTGTCCACTGCCTTCACTCAGGTTTTATCTTGGCTTTCTTTCAACACCATCTTTTCCCTCTGCTGTATTTTTTTGGGAGAAATGGTTGAAATGGAGTGGATTTGCAAAAGGCCTGGCTTCCTGACACTTCTTTTTTCTGGTTCTTCACAGGATGGAGACTTTAAATTCCCCCTGGAGTCCGTGAAGAAGCTGAAGGAGCTCATGGAGGGCAACAAACACATCAACCCTCGCATGATGGTGCCCATGGGCAGCTACTCCCCATGCCAGGAGAAACACCTGCCTGAGGAGTTCAGGCCTGTGTGCAAGAGGGAAGATGCACCCATGATTTTCAGGAGGCTGAGTATGTCGTTGATATTTCATTGTTTTTTCATTTTTACCACGATTTTTAACCTTGAATATTCCAACAGCAGGAGGCAAAGCCATGGAATTGCTTCTGTGTCACTTCTAGGGCAGCTGGGAGGGTTTGTGCTGCCTTTGTGCTGCCCTTTCTCCTGCAAGGCTTGGGCTCCATGAACCAGCCAAGGAAAATTCCTGCAGTGCTGAGCTGAGCTGTTCCCTGGGCACATCCCACTGCTGTGACCAGAGAAAAGTTCATCCAGAGCAGAATAATGGAATCACTGAATAGTTTGGTGGGGAGGACCTTAAAGCCCATCCCATCCCACCCCTGCCATGGCAGGGACACCTTCCCCTATCCCAGGCTGCTCCCAGCCCTGTCCAGCCTGGCCTTGGGCGCTGCCAGGGATCCAGGGGCAGCCACAGCTGCTCTGGGCACCTGTGCCAGGGCCTCAACCCCTCCACAGGGAGGATTTTCCTCCCAATATCTCATCTAAATCTACCCTTCTCCAGCTTAAGCCATTCCTCCTTGCCCAAAGTCCCTCTGCCATGGGCTGCTGCTGCTGCAGGGTTTGCTTTTTTAAGTTATTCTCTTGCAGTTATCTGTTGTCCAGTACAAGGGACACTTTAGGATAAAATGCTGCCATATCCTCTTGTCCTCTTGCTTCCCATGGCTTCCCAAGGAATTCAGGTTTGATTTCATCCCTTCAGTCAGATTTTAGCACGAGCTAATTTTACTCAGAGCAGTTCTACCCACAAGGATCTTTCAAATGATAAAGCAGGAATGCAAAGGAGTCTCCAAGTGCTTTGGCAGGTGGCTCTGCCCTCCTGGCATCCAACTGAATCCCTTTTTCTCCTGGACAGGCCTGGCTGCTGAGGATGACCTGTGTGAGATCTGTGCCAATGCTGCCTGTGCTGGCTGCTTCTGAGAAGGTGGAAAAACCCACACAAGACATGTCCAGCTGGGAAGTTTGTGCATTCCTGTGGCAAGATCATGTACTTTCACCAATCAATATTCCTGGGCTTCATCTCCCACTGCAGCCAAACTGAGCTGCCAGCTCGTGGGGATGTTCCTGCAGTCCTGGATCAGAGCAGATCTGCCAGCAAGGAGGCTGGGACTCCTCTGAGAGCTTCCAGTGCTGCAGGAGTTGGGTGACACTGGAATGGAAATGCCCTGGGTTTCATTTCCCACTATTTTGCCTGGATTTGAACAAACTGTGAAACTCAGCATCCCCTGCAGCCTTTTCAATGGCTAATTTTTTAATGTCCAATAAGTAGTATCCAATCATTAATATCTGCCTGTGATTTGGCCTCCCCTACACACAACACCACTGGGTTATTCCCTTTCCCAGTCCATCCTTCCCAGTGGGTTGGATCCCTTTCCTTTCCCCCTGTCTGCAGGTGACACCTCTGAGTTTGTAGCAGAACTGCACCAAATAACTGGAGCTGAATTCCTGGTGTTTAGGAACACTCTGGCAGCCAGAAATCAGCCTGTTCCTTGTAGTGATTGTTGTTGATTTGGGGAATGGGTGTAGAGGAGCACAGGAACACTTCTTCACTGGCTGGATATCAAGGTTCTCTAAGCTCTCTTTGAGAGAAAATAATTCTAAAGTGCAGTGCTAGAATCACAGTGAAATGAAAGCATTGCATGTTTTATTTATTGGTGGCAAGATTGTGAAGAAATTATCTGTCCATGTTTATATGCTTTACAAGCAATAAAAAACTAGTAATAATTTGGATATTATTGTTTATTTGTTTGTTATTGCTGGTTTTGGGGTGGATTTTGTTTTAGGATACTCTTCTTGCCTCCTTGCTTTTTCCCCATATAAGGCATTTCATGTCTACAGCTTCCCTGAATAAAATGTATCTTTTAACAATGTCCTGAACTGAAAACTGTCACTGTCACATTTTCTGAAAAATCCCTTCCCCAGGATTTCTTCTCCTGGGAAGCTGAGAAGCCTCAGAGAAAAATGAAAACAATAATTATCTGATTGCTTCTCCTGTGTTCTGCTGCTTTGGAATGTGGTTTGGAGATTGTTTATCCAACAGGTGAATATTTGATTGGTTTCGTGTGAATTGTTTGTACTTAAGGACCAATCAAAGTCCAGCTGTGTCAGGACTCTGACAAGTCATGGGTTTTCATTATTATCTTGTTAAGTCTTTTGTAAGATCCTTTCTCTATTCTTTAGTATAGCAGAATATATAAATATAATATAATATAATATAATATAATATAATACAATACAATATAATATAATATAATATAATATAATATAATATAATATAATATAATATAATATAATATAATATAATATAATATAATAATATAGCCTCTAAGAATGTGGAGTCAGATTCTCAATTCCTCCTTCGTCCTGGGGACCCTGTAAATACCACATAAAATCAATTTGTAGTCAGAGAATCACAGAACTGTTTGGGTTGCAAAAGCCCTCCAGGATCACTGAGTCCCCCCTGTGCCTGATCCCTCTCTTGTCCCCAGCCCAGAGCACTGAGTGTCACCCCCAGACCTTCCTTGGACACCTCCAGGGATGGGGATCCACCACTGCCCTGGGCAGCCCCTGCCTATTCCCGACCACACTTTCCATGAGGAAACTTCTCTTGATGTCCAACTGTGCAAACCCAGGGCTCTGGGAATATTCCTGTGTCTGCTCTGGGCTGCCCTGACCCCCAGGGCAGCACTGACTCTGACCCTCATTCATGGAGAAAGTTTCCTAAACTCCAGAATAGACTGGAATCCACAAAAGTGTGAAATAGATTCTAGAGAGCAGTGCAGGTGTGTCACTGGGTGAGAAATTGAGGTTTTGGGGTTTTTAGTATGTTGTGGATGGCAGCAAGATGGAGGGCACAGGGTGTTGTCCTGGGTTTCTTCTTCATGCTGCTTCTTCCTCCTTCTCCATGGGTTTGGGTGGCATTTTGGAATTGGGCAGAAAAGTCTGCATTGCAGCTCTTTGGGATCAGTTATTGGGTTAAAAGGTAAAATAATCCAGGTGTCAGCTCTTAACTGGACAGTTTAGTCTGAAAAGCCCTTGTACCAAGAGATTGTTGGCCATTTTGTGCCTTCTAATGAAAAGCTGCAGAACTCCCAGCAGTGAGACTGTTTTACTGATAAGAAATGATAAACACCTGAGTGTGAACATGAACTCCTGTCTCAGTGCCTTCAATGCAGACCCAGAGGAACCCACAGCTGGGACCCCCACATCCAACCCAACCCTCCCCTTCCCTTCCCTCTGCTCCTGTCCATGTTCCTGGAGCAGAGCCCAATCCCCCCCGGCTGTCCCCTCCTGTCAGGAGCTGTGCAGAGCCTCAAGGGCCCCCTGAGCCTCCTCTGCTCCAGGCTGAGCACCCCCAGGTCTGTCATGGAAATGCAAATCCATATCAGAGATTTTACATTTTCCCCTCCTATTTGTAACTATTTTCTCTAATTTTATATATGGAGTCCTCAAGTCAGCAAGTTCCACCAAGTCTCTCAGTGCACCAAATCTGTATCCTCAGCCCTGGAATTTGGAGTCTAAATCCAGAACTGATGTTAGAAAACTATCATGAGGTGCATAAATTCCTACTTCATTTGACAGGAAAACTGTGAGGGTGTAGAACAGGATTCTTTACATCCACTATTTTGACTACCTCAGGACAAAATTCTGCATCCAGAGCAAATTCCAAAGTTAGAATCCCTCACTCAGGCTCTTCCTGCTGCCTTGAAGTCGGGAAATGGGATTTCCTCCCTCCAACACTGCAGGGGTTTCTTTTAAACCTGCAGTTATTTCTCCAAATAGAGAGAGGACTTCCTATTTTCCTTTAAAGCTGATGTGACAAATCCTCAGGTCCCAGCACAGCAGCTTGGACCAGCTCCTGCAGAGAAGGAGGCTGTGGATTGTTGGAAACAGGACAAGAACCAAGATCCTGCTGAAACAGGATCAGGTGGGGCAGGAGGGCTGCACTGGAGACCTTCCCACAGATCTTCTGCCCCAGGGACACCCCAAACTTGTTTAGCCTGGTGTGTAGAGCACTGCAGAGGGGAAAAGGGGGATAAATGAGGGCACAAACCCTTCATTTTGTCCCTACTGGCTGAGATTTGTGATTTCTGGGGGTTGGTTTGGTTGGACAGCAGGAGGTTGTGTCCCTGGGGAAGAAGGGGTGGGGGGCACAAATGAAAATAAAGACACAGAATGGCCTGGGTTGGATTAAAAAAAAAAAAAGATATATATATATATATATATATAATTAAATTTAATGAATTTAAATTTAATTATATTTCAATATAATTAAAAATAAATAATAATATAAATAATGATATAAAAAAGTAAAAATAATCTGGAAAGGATGGCAAATAAAGGAAGCCACGAGCCAGGAGTGGAGATCTAATTTTGCTCTGCAGAACCCAAAGACTGAGGGCTGTGTTTGCAGCTCTCTCTGGGTACTGGAGCTGTGGCTCAGAGCACAGCAGGGATTTCATCAGGCTGGTTTCCTGCACAGCCCGTGGGAGTCACAGAATCAGGGAATTGTTAGGGCTGGAAAAGCCCTCTGGGATCATGGAGTGCAACCCAGCCCTGCCAGGGCCACCACCAGCCACCCACCCCTGCAGGTTTCATCCTGTGCAGGAGCAGGAAAAGCTGCTCACGTGAATCAGGGGTACAGAACTGCATTCCCAGCAGGAGATGTCCCTGCCAGGGGCTGGAACTAAATGATCTTTGGGGTCCCTTCCAACCCAAACCGTTCTGTGGTTCTGTGATTCTTCAACGCCTCAGCTCCTGAAAAATGAGCTAGAAGGACTTGTCTCACTGACAATTCAATTGGGTAATTTGTTTTATGAGAAAAGGTCATGTTAATTCCCTTATTTTTCACTAAACCATCAGGCTTGTGATACCTCACACCCCCCTCTTATTTCTAAATCCATTATTTTCACTTATTAAAAAGTTCATTCCTTTTCTCCACTTGTGTTCTGCAAGTGAGGCCTGAATCCCAGTGGGCGTGGGGAGCCAAGATCAGCTTGGACAGGGCTTGGAGCAACCTCTTGGGGTGGAAATGTCCCTGCCCAGGCAGGGATGGGCTTCAAGATCCCTCCCAGCCCAGACCAGCCTGAGCCTCTCTGCTATGAGTGATTTCTGGTTGCTATTAATGTTTAATCACTAATCAGAGGACAGACGTCAGCCTGTGCTGATATCTTCCTCCTCACCTCATATGAGATTTCACTCACCTTAACACTCCTTTATTGCCAGCTCCCACCTGTGGAGCTTTCTTGCAGCTGTTGAGGCCTGAGATGACAAATTCCATCAGTAATTCCGTAATTCCAAGAGCTCCTTGAAGCACTGGTTAATCCAGAGCCTGGCAGCTCTTCCCTGTGCCCAGCCCCTGATTCCCCCCATCCCTTTGTGTAATTCTGTGTTATCGTGTCCACAGTCATCAGCAAGGTGGGATTTTCCCCTTTCTCACCACTACTGCATGCACAGAATTTTGTGCCTGTTCTCCCTTAATTTTTCCTCACATTTCCCCCCAAATTTCTCTTACCTTTCTCCTCACTTTGCTTGGCTCTTCCACATTTCCACATTATCCAGGTCTTGGCTGATACATCCATTTATTCTATTTATTGGCTGCCAGTTCTGGTCCTTCCTTCCATCCCTAGTCTTTTATCTCTAATTTTTGGATATTTTTTTCTCCTTGGTTCTACAATGTGGCTCTTTATCCAGCTTTCATTATTCCTCCCATTCCATTCCTCCCCCATGACTCTCTTGGTCCTTTTGGGATTTCCTTGCCCATTTCTCCCCCTGTTCTGCTGAAGCTCAAAATTCCCTGGCCTGATCACTTTTTCTTAGTTTAAAATGTATAATTTCTATGTATTTCTCATGTTTTCACTCTCTTCTCTACTTCTAGCCACCAGAGTTCTCAGACAACCAGCTTTAGATCTCATTAAAATACTAATCACCTCTTTCAAATTCCTGCCCTGTATTCCTTCTATCCAGAAATGTTGTTTTTATCTGCTTCTATTCCCATTAACCATTGGCTTCCAAGCTAATTTCTGGCAATTATCATGTCCTAGTTTTCCCATATTCTTCCTGTATGTCAGAATGTTTGTTGACTCTCACTTCTTTCCTCCTCCTACCCCTTTATTTATTTATCTATTTATTTATTTATTTTAATTTTCCCTAAAGAGATAAATCCAAGCAGTATTTGAGGCAAGCAGGAAAATAAGTTGTTTTAACAGCAAAAAAACTTTCTTCCTTTCAAATGTACAGAAATATGGAGGCTGAAAACCATTTCTTCACAGAATCCTGGAGTGGTTGAGGTTGGAAGGGACCCTGGGGGTGATCCAGTCCCACCTCTGTGACCAGAGTGCCCAGGACTCTTTCCAGATGAATTTTGGAATCTGGAATTCCAGATGACTTTTGGAGACTCCACCACCTCTCTGAGCAGCCCATTTCAGTTCTCACTCACCCTTCTTTTTTGTCTTTTTGTTCAATATCAGTAAATTTCTGACTTGCCCCCCACTAGGAAACAGAAGAACAGAATATTTGCTGATTTCAAATGAAGCTCTTTTTTGAGAAAATTTCAATACTTTTCCTGGAAAAGATGCAGAATGATTGCAGGAAGTGTTGATGGTGGTGGTGTTACCCCTGGGTGGGGCTCTGCTCCCACCCCATGCAAATCCAGGGATCCTGGAGTGCTCAGCAAGCACTGAGCACACAGAGATGAGATTGTCCTTGGGGTAACATTTTAACCAAAGGGTCAGAGAAGGTACCAGCGATGACGTGATTTGGTTTATAAGCCATAAAAAGTCCATAAAAGCAATGGCACACCCAAGGAGAATTTGCATTAAATATTTTGCATGTTCTGATAAAAAATATCAAGGTGGAGATAGAAACACTCTTAAGTCTTTCCAGGAACTTAACTTGTTCTTTTTTTTTTTTTTTTCCCAAGAATCTGAAAGACAAATTCCATGTTCTCCTCTGTCTGGGATATTTGCACTATCAGGCACTGAAATCAGAATTGCTGATAAAACTATTTTATTGTTTTAATTTTATTTATTTATTTATTCATTTTAAATTTTTATCTATTAATTTCATTTTATTTATTTAATTTTTATTTTATAAAACTATTTTATTGTTTTCATTTTATTTATGAATTTTATTTATTATTTTATTTATTTTATTTATTTATTTATTATTAATTTCATTTTATTTATTTCATTTTCATTTTATAAAAGTATTTTATTATTTTCATTTTATTTACTCATTTTATTTCTTATTTTATTTATTTATTTATTATTAATTTCATTTTATTCCTTTCATTTTCATTTTACAAAAGTATTTTATTGTTTTCATTTTATTTACTAATGTTATTTATGATTTTATTTATGATTTTATTTATTTATTATTAATTTTATTTTATTTATTTCATTTTCATTTTATAAAAGTGTTTTATTGTTTTCATTTTATTTATGCATTTTATTTCTTATTTTATTTATTTATTTATTTATTATTCCTTTCATTTCATTTATTTCATTTTCATTTTATAAAAGTATTTTGTTGTTTTCATTCCTGTCATGATGAGACACTTTTTGACCAGATCAGTAAATGTTCTGCTTTGCTGTTCCAGAGGATGAGGTGACACAGTGAATCCCAATATCCCTGCTAGCATTCATCTGCTTTAAACAGCAAATACCCCACAGTTTGGTGTCTCTCAGCTGGGAATTGTCAGTGTCCCAGGCATCTTTGACTTTTTGATATCTCCTGGTAGATGTCCAACCTCTCTCCTGGGACATACCTGTGAAAAAGCCTGGACAATCCTGTGTAAGGTGGTGAGGGGGTCTGTGGCACATCAGCTGGGGGGAGATGAACTTCTTTAATCTGGGAACAAGGAGAGGAAAAGGGTGCAGGGGGCAATTGTGAGGAACAGGTTAATGATGGAAAGGCCTCTTATTTCCAGATCCTTCAGAAAGGCACATCCAGTGACACTTCTGTGACACTTCCAAGGATTATCTCAGTTTGCTCATGGGCCACATTGGCTTTTAATAGCTCTGGAACACCTCTTTTTTTATTATTTTGGAAGCTAGTACCAAGTGTGGTGTGTATTTGTTGGTGAAAAAGAAATATCTATGATTATTCTGAACCTACTGCCTGATCATTTTGTTAAATTCCCCTTGTCTGATATTATTGTATTTGGGTTCCCCCCAGACAAAAGAAGGAATGATGAATCTGACTCCATGTTCTCAGAAGGTTAATTTATTATTTTATGATACTATATTATGTTAAAGAACGCTGAACTAAACTAAACTAAAGAATACAGAAAGGATACTTAGAGAATGCTAAAAAGATAATAATGAAAATTCCTGACTCTCTCCAGAGCCCCAACACAGCCTGACCATGATTGGCCAAAGAGTGCAAACAACTCCCAGCAGAATGCAATGGAACAATCAGCTGTGGGTAAACAATCTCCAAACACATTCCACATGTGAGCACAACACAGGGGAAGCAAATGAGATCAGAATTGTTTTCCTTTTTCTCTGAGGCTTCTCAGCTTCCCAGGAGAACAATCCTGGGCAAAGGGATTTTTCAGAGAATGTGAATGCCACGTGATATCATTGGGCTTTTTGTGCTCTAAAGCTGCATCTTTGATCTCTTGTAGCCTCAGAGCTTCAGGGCTTTCAGCAGAGCTCCTGTGCTGGCTCTGAATGAAGGCAGCAGACGCGGCTGAGTGGGCACACAAAGGGCACAGAGAACAACACGGAACTTGCAGGAATTACAAAGGTGCCACTCCAGCAGTGCAGCTGCTGAACAGATGGTTTTTGGGGAGGGTGGAAAGTCTGAACCCTGCTAAGTCAACAGCAGAGATAACATCACCAGAGAGCAGGGAATTCACAGAGCATCACACAGAGAATTCTCTTCCTGCTGCATTCCAGGAGCAAAGCAGATAATGCCAAGGGAGCATCCTGTGGTAACTCTGGACATCTCATGCACATTGGAGATGGGACCAAAACCTTCTCACTGCCAGTCAGAAGTCCCTGAGGCACTTGGAGATGCTCCCTCTGCTCTGGAGCCAGGCTGGGAGAGCTGGGGGTGCTCACCTGGAGAGGAGAAGCTCCAGGGAGAGCTCAGAGCCCCTTCCAGTCCCTAAAGGGGCTCCAGGAGAGCTGGAGAGGGACTGGGGACAAGGGATGGAGGGACAGGACACAGGGAATGGCTCCCACTGCCAGAGGGCAGGGATGGATGGGATATTGGGAATTGGGAATTGTTCCCTGGGAAGACAGTCCAGGTACCTCTTTCTGGGCAAAATAAGCCCAAAAAAGGACCCAGGTTAACAGAGGATTAACCCTTAAAAACAACAGCCTGTTGCATATTCATAATATTTGCAAAATGCCAATCATAAAATACACATTTTTCACAGAATGAAAAATGAGAAGTCCAGAAGAAGCTGTGGTAAGCCCTGAGCTGGCACTCAGAAGGAACCAGGGTTTTGTGCTCTCAGGTATTCTTTGGAAATGTCTGAATGTCTGGTAATGGTATTTTTCTTTGTGGCTCCGTGTACAAAACAGAATGTGAATGGATGCTCAGATTTCCTGGGGAAGGGCTGGGTGACAAACATTGCCATGAGCTTTATGACTGACCTCCAGAGGATTTTCCAGGTCATTCTTTCTTTTTCAACATCCTTTGTGTGACAGGAATGTGCCCTCTGTTGACGGAGTGACAAAACTACCTTTTGTCTCCTCAAAAAGGAAAGAAGCCCAGAAGTTTCTCTCCTCAGTTAGGTGAAAAAAGCATCTCATAGGACCTTGGGGACTACACCTCAAACTTAAGGATAGCCAGTTGGACAGGAGCCAAAAAGTCCCACCTAAGCAATTTACTAGAAAAAGAAGAGAACAAAAGGAAATAATGGCTTTTGTGAGGTGTTTTACCAGGAGCAAGAACCTCTTGCCCTGGCTTGGTTTTCTCTGAAAGAACTTTGTTATTTTGCCTTTTATTAAAACTTTTCTGTTTCCAGCACTGTCACAGAAGCCATCCTGCTGATTTTATGCATTCTGAGGGGGCCGAGCTATCTCGGGTATAATATATATATATATATATATATATATAAAAAATATAAATTATATATCATAAATTATAAAATATATAATTTATTCTATAAATCTCCAAGAGCTCATAAGACCATATATCAGGCTCACAGGTAAGAATTTAAAAAGAAAGTACCAAAAAACCCCTCAAACCACAGAGGTTTGCATGGCTTTGAGATCTCAAGTACAAACCAGAAAGGAACAGCTGACTCTGCCTTGGCCCTCTTCAAAATCTGTTCCTTGTTGGTTTTGTGGATGTGTGGAGGGAGAAATCATTGCTTGTGTCTAAACCAGTCCCATCCTTATCCCCTGAAGCTGGAACAGGCTCCTGCCTTTGAGAGGAATAGCAGATTTGTCTTTACACACCAGCTGTTGTCTGCTGGTAGATAAAACCAGCACTGGGAGATAAAAGAAACAATGGGAAGGATTCCACTGATTGATGAATGGAAAAAGAGATTTGCTTTTACAAATAAACTTTAGGTTTGCTGATCAATGAAATTAGACATTGAAAGATGAAAGAAACAATGGGGAAGAAAAATCCCTAAATTCCATAAGAATTAAAAATTAAAAGAGAGGGTTGTACATTAGAGGGAAATCTTTGGTATCAGGTGTTCTGGGAAGTCTGTGCCTCTCAAGTACCTCAGCCAATGGGGACAGAGAGAAGGGAAATGTGGCTGGGAAATTGGGATAAAAAGGAGGCTGCATCCTCCAAAAATTGGAGAGACCCCAGGGGAATGCCCCATGGCCTCTGCCTTAATTCAAATAAAGCAAAAAATGACCCCTCTGTCTCCTTTCTGGGCATAAACCTCTGGTGTTTGTGGATTAATTTTCCTGACACTTGTGTCTAAACCAGTCCCATCCTTATCCCCTGAAACTGGAACAGGTTCCTGCCATCCTGGAGCCCCATGTGGGTGCCATGGTTTTGCTGCTACACTCGGGGCCTTTTCTTTTTTTGGGGTCTCTATTCCCCAAGCAGTGCATTGGTTACCTGAGCCGTGCTTCAGCAGGAGGGAGACTCACGTGCCAGGAGCTCTCAGGTTTGGGAGCATCCACCCTGAGTATTTCAGGCATCAAAACTGTGAAAAACGCCAATCACTTGTTTTTAAAATTTTAGAAGTTTAATAGCAATAAAATGGTTATAAAAAGGGTAATATAGTTAGAGTAATAAAAATTTGGACAATTTGAATTTAGGACAATATGAGACAATAAAAACAAAGAGTTGTGGACAGTCTGGGTACCTCTTTCTGGGCAAAATAAGCCCAAAAAAGGACCCACATTAACAGAGGATTAACCCTTAAAAGCAACAGCCTGTTGCATATTCATACACCTCATCCATGATGTACAAATTCCATTCAAACACAGGATTCTGTCTGGGCAGTGTCAGCTTCTTCCTCTGAATCCTGATGGGGCCTGCAGGGCTGAGCAGGGTAGGAAGAAGTTCATTTCTTCTGATATGGGAGCAATAAAGGGTCGGTAGTGGGGTTATGGTAATTGAAGGTGGCTTTTTTTTAGTTGAATTTTTTTGAGTTTTGTTTTTTCAAATTTATATATTTGTGTGCTTAGGGTAGTATTGTAAAATCAGGGTGACCTGACGAGGAAGAGAATGATGCATCTGACTCCATGTTCTCAGAAGGCTAATTTATTACTTTTTGATACTATATTATATTAAAGAATACAGGAAGGATACTTACAGAAGGCTAAAAAGATAATAACGAAAACTTGTGATTCTTTCCAGAGTCTTCACACAGCTTGGCCCTGATTGGCCAAAGAGTGCAAACAACTCACAGCAGAATGCAATGGAACAATCACCTGTGGGTGAACAATCTCCAAACACATTCCACATGTGAGCACAACACAGGGGAAGCAAATGAGACAAGAATTGTTCTCCTTTTCTCTGAGGCTTCTCAGCTTCCCAGGAGAAAAACTCTGGGCGAAGAAATTTTTCCAGAGAATGTGAATGCCACAGGGTAGTGGTGCTCCTGCTGCAGCTCTAAGCATCCATTCTTTGTGTGTTTTAGATGGTCCATTCATGTTATGCTGAGACCCTCTCACCAACGTCCAGCAGACCTGGTTGGTCGCTCTCGTGGGAGCTCGGGAGGTGGTACAGGGCTCTGTGATGAAGCCTTGACCTTTTCCATTTGAAGGTGTCACCCTGGGAACCTTCAGGAACGGCTGAGGAGTTGCAGTAAGTCGGGGAGGTGGTGAGGAGGAGCCAGGGTCCACTCAGGTTTCAGCAATTCCTCATCACCTCAGCTCCTGTTAACCCAGGCCTACCCTGCAACAATGGCGTCGATCTCTGAGCGAGGCCCGAGCGTGCGGCCTGAGGGCCTGGGCATTGTTAGGAGAATGGTGAGTAGCAGAATTGTTGGTTTTTAACCACTGTGCAGCTAAGATCATGCATTGATGTTTGGTGTTCTTTATTGTAGCTGGCTGAGAGACAAGGGCCCGGTGATGGTAGAAGATTCCCAGAGGGTGCGGGAGCCTTCCTTCACACCCAATGTGGATTATCGCCCTTGGATGGCCGAGAGATAAGTCCAAGGATGGGACCCAGAGAGGGGATGAAAGTGAGGTGCTGGGAAGGCTTTTTGTGTCAGCTTTGGAGGTGGGGATGTGCATCAGGTGGCCCCTTAGGCCACATAAAGGAAAAGTCTCACAATGCTGAGGTGCTCAGGGCAGAGCAGTCCCAGTGGGTGTCGTGTCACTTGTCTGTGTCTTTTGTGCATCTCGTGTGTTTTGCCTTAGCCCTTTGAGGGGTCTATCAGAAACTGAGGTGTCCACCTTGGCATCTCTGACCTCTGTGTTCCTCAGCCCAGCGCCGATTCTGTTGAACTCTTGACTTGGGAGCCCGGACAGGCATTGGAATCACCTCTCTCTTGTGGCATCCACTCAGATGTCTTGTAAGGTCTCGTTCTGAGTTGCTCTCAACAGCTGTGCACCACAGTGATCCATTACAGTGGATTAGGATTTGGATGGATGCAAAGGGAGGGGAGAGGATTCTGACCCCTCAGGGGGCGGCTGCCTCCTGTTATCCCAAACTGCACAGGATGTGTGCCAGACCCAACCTGCCACAATCTCCAATGCAGGATGCCTTGACTATCCCAAGGGCCTCCTGCAAACTGACACCAGGAACCTGGGCTGGAGAGTTGTGCTTCACAAGGATACAGGCTGGTGTTTGTGCTCTGGGTCCTGTGGCCATGAGTGGGCAGGTGCCCAATGAAATCCCAAACAGCACAGGATGGCTCCCAGACCCACCCTACCATGAACTCCAACTTGGGCTGCCCTGACAATTCCAAGCACCTCCTGCAAACTGACATCAGGAACCTGATGGGCTGGTGAGTTTTGTTTGGCAGGGAAATGGCTGGCAATGGTGTTCAGGGGCCTGTGGCCTGGAGTGGCCGGCTGGCTCCTGAAATTCCGCGTTACGCAGGATGCTTCCCAGACCCAAGCTGGCACCAGTGGCAACTCGGGCTGGTTTGACAGTGCCAAGTGGCTCCTGCAATCTGCCATCAGGAACCTGGGCTGGTGAGTTTTGTTTGCCAGGGAAAAGGGCTGGCGTTGGTGCTCGGGGGCCTGTGGCCCTGAGTGGTCCACCTCCTCCTGAAATTGCAAACAGTGCAGGATGTCTCCCACACCAGACCTGCCACTGCCAGCAGCTCAGGCTGCTTTGACAGTGCCAAGTGGCTCCTTCAATCTGATATCAAGAACCTGGGCTGGTGAGTTTTGTTTCCCAAGGAAAAGGGCTGGCATTGGTGTTCAGGGGCCTGTGGCCTGGAGTGGCTGTCCTCCCGCTGAGGTTTCTCTCAGTTTTTTGAAACTCTCTTCTGAGCTTCTAAAAATTGAGTTAGTCCAATGAGTAAAGCTCAGAGCAGTTTGACACGGTTCAAAGTTGCCAATGACTTAAGCAATGATGTGCTGAAGCCCATCCCACGGGCTATGATGTGCTAAAGGCTCCATTCCCTTGCTTGTCTCCACCTGCTCTGACTGACATTGCATTTTATGTTACCTGGGACAAAGCCTATCCCTGTTCATATACTCCTGGCTTAATGAGATGCTGGAACATGACTGCAGCGTGTCTAGGCAATCATCTTTGTGACTCTTTGCTTATGAACAGTCTTGCTTAACTTGCCTTAGGCAAAAGGCAGCTAAAACTCTGAAAAAGGTTAATATTTTAGCTGCCCACCTAGAGACACTGCAAAAGTGGTCAGTGCTCAGTTCTACATGAGACCCCACAGTTTCCTCCTGCTGACCATTACCCAAATTTCAGTGTCTCTTGAAGCCCCAGCATCCCTTGGCCACCACATCCTGCAGCATAACAGCTCAGACACAAATTTGTGGGAGGGATGATCCATCTGTAGACATAACTGCCTTGCAGGTGCCAAAGACCATCCCAGCAGCTCACAGGGCACACAGACCTGTGCCAGTGCTCAGCACAGGGGCGATTTTCAAGTCCTGAATGTCAGAGCTGCTCAGATGGAATCAGCTACAGCTGCACAAGCCCCTGCTCCCTCTCTTGCTGCAGTCATGTGAGTGCTTGACTCAGGCACTGATCTCTGCCTTCTCACACTGAAGTGTTTGGAACTGTCTGTGGGGAACAGTGACTTGGAATCACTCAGAAATCATACAGGGCCTTGTGGACTGAGTTTGTGTGACTTGGATGGGAAACAGTCTTGTCTTCTGTTCTCATCACTGGCCACTCGCTGAACTCACGTATTTGGAGAAAGCTCAAAGAACCAGAAGGAATAATTACCTGTGTGGAGTCCAACAACAGGTTTGAGGAAGCTCTTTCCCTCCTGGGCATTGTTGTACTCACCAAGGATGGGTGAAAGGCTTGAACTTGTTACCAGCTGGCTGCTGCTCTGAGGCCTTCCTGGACTATAGTCCTGGTCTTGATTCCCATTCTAGGGGAAAGTGTCAGAGCTCATTTTCTGTCAAGGATGGAGGGCTAAGTGAGGTTCAAGTCCCACAGGAATTTAAACAGGAGGAGCTAGAACCAGGCTCTGCTCTCCTCCTGCTCTGCTCCTTATAAAAACACAGGAGTTAAGCAATGAAAACGCCTCACTAAACCAAACTATTTGTGAGAAATACTGTGTGTGAGAAAGAAGACAGTCACCCAGACAATTAAGAGAAAAATAGGTGTTAGCTTCTCAACTCAAGAATACAGAGACCCAGACTCAGCTCTGCAGCTCAGCAATGCTTTGCAAACCCTTGTGACCACAAAGAAACTGCACCAATAATGGTGGCAGAAGGAGATACTGGGGAAGAAGTGCTAATTCCCATCAGTAACAGAAGAAAGCAGGAGAGTACTGACCCCACAAATCCTTTGCTGTGGGCACATAGTGGCTGGACCCTACACTGTTGGTAGGGTCACTATTATGGCAAAGCTCAATCCCAATCCTTGCTAAAGTCTGCTTCTTCCAGTTCTCTCTCACCAAGCTGAAAAGTCTCTCAGAATGAGCATTTTTGTCTTTTACTGATGCCACCCAGTGCCTTTCCCCAGCCTGCTCAGCTGGAGCTCAGTGTTCAGCCCTCAGAGCCACCACCATTTCTGCAGAGGAAAAGAGGGTGCAGCTCAGTGGGGCCAGGACTGACAGGAACTACCTGAGAGCAGCTGGAAAATCACTTGGGAAACTGTAACAGAGGCAGCATTTGGACTGCAGAATAGCTTGGATAGCAGGGACTGAGTCTGCAGCACAGAGGATGACAGCAGCTGGAGGAGCTATGGGGCAGCTACACTACAATGCAAAACATGTAATGGGATCTTTAATTTTGGTGATAACTTATCATCCCTAAAGATAAGTGAGAGAGGGAGCCAGACCAGCTAGAGAGTGCACCTGGAAGCACAGCAAGCCTTCAGGATCTCTGTTTTTCCCCCCCAAAGAACACTGACCCACATTGATGTCACCTTAACCAGAGCCAAGTGTTTAATTGAGTGCAAGGGAGTGACAATGGCACAGTGGTTGTGCTGGGAGGGTGATTCCCACAGTGCAGGGGGACAGAATCTTCAGAACAGAAGTAAAGAAGTGAAGGCAGCTCCATCTTACAGTGGACAATGAAAACCAATTTATGCATCTGGGGGCAGCATTGGAAATAATGATGCCTCCTAAGGACTTGCAAACACCCAGGCCTGAGGCATCTCAGCATGACTGAGATGAGAGATTTGTCAGCACAACCAACTCCCCAGCATCAGTACTGAACATCAGGCAATGCAGCTAAGGTTTGCTTTTCAGATATATATATATACACACACATATACATATATATATATATATATATATCACCTGTCACCATATTGATAAACATTCTTTGGAACCTCTCTGAGGGCAGAGGTAAGAACAGCAGTCAGCCTGTTGGCACCTCAGCACTTCTGTTTCCAGCCAATTAAAAAAAATTAGCAACCTTAACAAAAAAAAAAGCCACAAGACTGCTGCCAGCATGCCTGGCTGGTGTTTAATACTGCTACTCCATCAGGGTTGAAGGGAGACCTATTGTGAATGGCAACACTTTGCACTGTGACTCCTCCAGCTGTGCTGCAGAGAAGTGCAGGAGTCACAGGAGGGCAGTGGGATGAAAGGCTCAGACCTGTTACCAGTCAAAGTGTGTCAGCAGCAGGGAGCTCCCACGAGGAGAGAGTGAGCTAACTGTGCACAAAGCTCCCTCTCTCTTTCTCTCTCTCTGTGCTTAAGGCTGAGTCAGGGACCCTTTGGACTGTTCCCAGCCCACCAGACAGAAATATGTGTCAGTTATAAATACATCACATCAGCTGGGGGGGTGTGGAGTGTGCTTGGGATGGGAGAATTTAGAATGGGTGCAGGGAAGAGAGAAAGAAAAAAGACATCTTACATTTCCAGCACTGGAAAGAACAGTTTTGACCTCACGCAATAAGTCACTGGACCTTTTCAATAGTCTTATCTGGCTTATGCCCCATCATCCTTAACACATCAGAGGGAATGTTGGCTGGCCAAGGGTTAAACAATCCCACACAGTGGAGAGCAAATCTGCAGTCTGCTGAGAAGATCCCAGCCACATCACTGATGATCTCAGAGTCCAGCTTGGAGGAAGGAAGCAGCTCAGGGTCTCACACATCGCTCAGGGCCTGCAGAGAGCCAAAGACAAATGTCAGGATGGACCTGCCCCAGCTCTGCCAGGCTGCATGGGAAACATGAATCACCACCTCTGCAACACAGTTATGGCATTTGCCTTCATCCCTACCACACTCTAATTCTAATTCTAATGACTAAAATTCTAAGGAATTTTTTTCTGGAAGCTGCAGTTGCAGCCCAGTGGGCATATGATGGAATAATGTGGAAATACAGACCATCCTTCAAGAAGCAAGACTGATCTATGCTGCAGCATCCCTTCTTCACCCTCTCATTTGTGCTAGAAATCAAGCACATTTTATCCCAGACTTTTGGAGCTTTCCAGTGGGAAACACCAGCTCTGCCTCTAATGCCAATCAGAAGAGCACAGAATAGTTTGGGTTGGAAACATCATCTTAAACCTTAAACATTATCTTAAACATCATCTAAAAACCATCTTAAAACACTGGACAATTTCCTTGTCTAGCATGAAGCTGCATAAATCTGTCCTGTGGTCCCTGGCTTGTCCAGCTCCATCTTAGATATTATTTTCTTTGGCACTTGTTCCTTTCATTCACAGAATTATGATGCCAGGAGCATAGTGGTGACTTTGGTACTTTTATTTTCCCCTCTGTGAGCAAAGAAGAGAGTTCAGGGGAGGCATGGGCTTCCCTTCAGCGTGTCTGGGACTTTACAAGTGAGCAAGCCTCGTGCAGTCCACAGACCTGGCAGAGGCTGCTGGAAAGAGTTTGTGGCCCCAGACTGAAAGGTTCTGGTAAGCTTGCATGGACTATTCCCAGCTCTCTTTCAAAGGGGGATGTGAATAAGTGCCTGCCTCTGAATTGCTGGTAAAAACCATCTTGGACCTGGCTTTGGTAGGTGAAGTAGGAGTGATCTGTCATCAAGGCATGGCACATGAGCCTAAAGAACAGCTCCTAAATGAACTCTAGTCTTCCTTGACTGACTCATACTCTGCTCTGTCATACAAAATGCTGTCCTGCTCTGACTTGCCCACAGAAACCTTTGGGACTGCAAGAAATCCTCAGTCCTGTGTACTCCCACTCCTATCTCACCCTGGAGGGAGCAGTTGTGGCAGAGTCTGGCTTACCTTCCGTGCAAACTCTGGCAGGATGAATGCCGCCCTGTGAATGTCAGAGTTGTAGTACTTGAGACTCCTCTCCTCCACCTGCTGCTGTGAGAGCTGCTGCACAGGCTCCCGGAAATTTGTGTTCTGCAAAAAAAAAACAAAAGTCAGTAGCTCTGACTATTTGGATAATGTAATATATGTTGTAAAATAATTAGCGCTAAAGGAAATTAAAACCGCAGCATTTTGTGAACAAAGGCGGTGTTGGGCAACAAGCAGTAATAGGCTACAAGATAAGGATGGAGATTCAAACACCAGGAAGATGATGTCTCCAGAGATGATATTTCAAGGGATTTTTTCATCTGACAAGACCCCAGCAGGAGGCATTTGATAGGCATTGTCAGAAGTCAATGCCAGGAAGTTTTCACCTGACGGGATTCCAGGAATTATCCACTGGTTCTGGGAAACGTGGCAGCAAGAAAGAAAAGCTACAATAATATGCTAAAATATGCTAAAGAAGGGCCCCTTCCAGAGCCCAAAAGACTGTATAAAACAAACCCCTTAGAAATGACATTTGGAGATCCACAGGGACTTTGGTGCAATAGAGACCAAATCCTGGGTTTCCCAACTCTGATGGCCTGGCTCAGAGTCAAATCGCTTGTGGCTTTTTCCAAATTTATATTTTGATTATTTAATAATATCCTTAATTATTAAATTAGAATATTTATTTATAACAAATAAGGAGCCAAAGGCTGTGTGACAGGCATCCTGATGCATGGCAGAGAACTGAGATGACTCACAGGAGAACAAATAACATTTTGTTCTAGTATGAGGTCAAAGGTTCTGCACAGCCCCAGTACCAAGGGCTGGGGTTTGTGCTCTGTAACTCCTGTGACCAGCACTTGTGCACAGATGCCAGTGCATGAGGTCAGACTGCATGAGCCATGGGCCAGATGTGTGAGAGTGCCTGAGCATCCATGCAACAAGGCTTTGCTCTTCAAAGGAGAATCCATGGTGGGCACAGTGCATGCTGCCAGCATCCCGGGTTAACCATGTGCAGCAGCAGCAATGCTGGCACCCCAAACCCATCTTAAACCTTAAACATTATCTTAAACATCATCTAAAAACCATCTTAAAACACTGGACAGTTTTCTTGTCTAGCATGAAGCTGCATAAATCTGTCCTGTGGTCCCTGGCTTGTCCAGCTCCATCTCAGATATTATTTTCTTTGGCACTTGTTCCTTTCATTCACAGAATTATGATGCCAGGAGCATAGTGGTGACTTTGGTACTTTTATTTTCCCCTCTGTGAGCAGAGAAGAGAGTTCTGGGGAGGCATGGGCTTCCCTTCAGCCACGTTGAAGAAGAATAGGAAAAGAGTAAACTCCAGTGGTGTGACAGAGTTACCAGCCCACATCCTAACACCAACTCTCACTTGGAGGCCTCTGTGAGGGTCTGTGTTTTTTGGGGGGGAGAAAACAGAGATCCTGAAGGTTTGCTGTGCTTCCAGGTGCACTCTCTAGCTGGTCTGGCTTCCTCTCTCACTTATCTTTAGGGATGATAAGTTATCATAAAATCCGTCACAGGCTGATTCTCAGAAGGTGCCTGCTTTGTAACAGTCACTATCAAATAAACCAAAACCTTAAAAAAATTGGTAGTGACTTCCTCCATTCCAAGTTTGTTGTACTAGACAGAAAGTTATGACCATTTTTAAAGCAACTGGTCAATTCTGTACTTCATTCAGCACCGAGCAGGCTGCCCTGCAGCTCTGGAGCTCTGGGCTGGCAGAGCCAGGCCCCATCAAGAACCTTGAGGCCCCACAGCTGGGAGAATTCAATGCCATAGCTCAAGTTCTGCAAGGGACAGCCTCAGGCAGGTTTGTAGGGAAAGGAAAAGAGCCCTTGAATGCCTGGAACTCACAGGGTTCAAGAATCGAGAATTCAAGAATCTTGAGGCCCCACAGCTGGGAGAACTCAGTGCCATAGCTCAAGTTCTGCAAGGGACAGCCTCAGGCTGGCTGGTAGGGAATGGAAAAGAGCCCTTGAGTGCCTGGAACTCACAGGGTTCAAGAATCGAGAATTCAAGAATCTTGAGGCCCCACAGCTGGGAGAACTCAGTGCCATAGCTCAAGTTCTGCAAGGGACAGCCTCAGGCAGGTTTGTAGGGAAAGGAAAAGAGCCCTTGAGTGCCTGGAACTCACAGGGTTCAAGAATCGAGAATTCAAGAATCTTGAGGCCCCACAGCTGGGAGAACTCAGTGCCATAGCTCAAGTTCTGCAAGGGACAGCCTCAGGCTGGCTGGTAGGGAAAGGAAAAGAGCCCTTGAGGTGTGTGGAACTCACGGGGTTCAAGAATCAAGAATTGAGAATTCAAGAATCTTGAGGCCCCAGAGCTGGGATAATTCAATGCCATAGCTCAAGTTCTGCAAGGGACAGCCTCAGGCAGGTTTGTAGGGAAAGGAAAAGGGCCCTTGAGGTGTGTGGAACTCACGGGGTTCTTGCTGCAGAGCATGAAGCCGATCTGGCCGCTGGGGTAGGTGGGGATGGTGCAGTAGGCGTACTCCACCACCGGGAACAGGGACTTGCAGAACTGCCGCATCTCCTTGATGAGATCCAGGTGCAGCCACTGGCACTCACCTGCAGGGAGAAAGGCAGGCAGTGGGTGAGAGCTGCCCCTCTTCTCTGCACAGAACTGTACCAGGTTAGCAGTGTTTCCAATTCTCAACCTGTCCAGCTCATGTAATTTCACAGACCCTGATGCCAGTTTTGCTAAGCACAGTCCAATAACCAATGAGCTGACATGGATCAAAACCACTGCTTTACCTGGGAGATGACATGTTTCACTCCCTGCATCACATCTGCCCAAGAAGAGTCCCCTCTGTGCCTCACTCTTGGTATGTAAAGGTCTGGCATCAGCCTCTGCCCAGGGGCAGCATCCTCACCTTGGCAGCAGAGAATCCCATCTTCCCTCAGGGCTGTCTTCATCAGCTGGTAATAAGATTCTTTGAACAAACTTTCTGCAGGACCTGGGAGAAAGGTAAATAAAGAAAAAGTTTCAGCCTAGGTGAACCCCACACTGCACCTAGCAGGGCAAAACAGTCAGGATTTTAGCTTTGCTAAATAGCAAGCCCAGGTCCCCTATTAAACAAAGTCTTAGCAGCTGCCTCTTGCTTCACTGAGCATTTTTAAAGCAGAACTCCTGCTCCAAACTGCCTTTTAGAGATACCTCTCTCTGTCTTGACTAGGGCAAGATTGAAGGTGACTCAGACTTGTTGATAGGTTCCTAAAATGAGGTGCCATATCTACATTTGGTCCTTGTCTACCTCAGTTTCCCCCCTCAGAAATACAGCAGCCTCACCCCAGCTATCTTCAGGGCAGGGGCTGCACCAGCAGTGAGTGAGCCACTGCTTTATCAGCAGGCACATGTGCAAAGCTGCCCTTCCAGCATGGGATTGCTGCACTCAGGGAACAACTCTGCCAGAAGAAATAGTTTCTGGAGCTGAATTTTGAGGAGAGAAATGTAACAGCTGGCTTGAAGGCCTGCTGATACAATTTTATGGTTTCCATCCTTCCCTTTCCCTACTAAAAGAACCAAGTTGGCAACAGTCTTTTCACTTGAAAGGATCCTCAGCAGGCTGGCAGAACTTCCAAGAGGTAGGCAGAATAAAAAAAAAAGTGAAGCAGGTGTGTGGAAAACAGTGCCCTTTTATGGCTGGAATTCTTACCCATGGGGTCAGACGAGTCTGTGATAATCACATCAAAGGCTTCTTGATTCTGCTTCATGAACTCAAAACCATCTCCCACGTGCAATGTCAGCTTAGCACTGGAATAGCCCACTGCCATCCCTGGGAGGTATTTTTTAGATACCTGGATCACATCCTGCAACACAGAGAGCACAAGTGGGTCAGAGGCTTACAAGAAGCTGCTTCTCAGGCTGCTGTGCAGCTGTGACTGGAAGAACAGCACAATGAGTCATTTCCTTCAGTACCTTCAGCTCAAGTCTGATTTGCCAGTGAAAGCCACAAAAGCTGCCAGCATCTTCAGCCAGCAAAGCTACTCTCAGCCTTTTCCTACAGCCTCAGGGTTCAGTGACACTGTTGTTCTGTCTATGCCAAACTCAAGAAAAACCTGCAGCTTCAAAAGCTCCCTGAGGAACTGAGCAAATATGATTACAGGTCAGACTGCTCTGTGCTCCTTCTTCCTACAGAACATCACTTGCATAGGTGATCTCAGCAAAATCAAATTTTTCTTCCTAAGTAAAACCATGCCAGCAGGTTTCTGAATGCAAGATGAGAAATATCCCCATCTCTGCACTGTAGCCATGATATCAATCCTCTTGTAAGATAAAAGTTTTCTCTCTAAAATTGTTAGGCAGCCACTGCCCTGGGCCCAGCAGTTGTACTGAACACTAGCAGCTTCTCACAGCTGGCAAAACCAAAAAAAATGCTGGTGTCAGGCAGTGTTTGTTAAAATCAGGGATGTTTGCCTACTTAGCTGGCAGGCAGAGCACACAATCTCATATAGCGGTATTTCCTGTTCTTAATAGAGCTTTACTCCGAGCAAAACTTTCTGAGAAAAGGCTGAGTAAAGTAAAATAAAACTGGCTGAGAGGAGGACTGGGAAAAGAGTAAACTTGAGTGGTGTGACAGAGTTAGCAGCCCACATCCTAACACCAACTGTGACTTGGAGGCCTCTGTGAGCAGACAGGTTACCAGGCACAGGCTGATTCTCAGCAAATACCCACTTCCTGACAGTCACTATCAATAAGGCAAAGCCTCAACATGCTCTAATTGGTAGTGACTTCCTCCCTTCCAAGTTTGTTGTACTAGACAGAAAATTACGACCATTTCTAAAGCAACTGGCCCATCTCTCACGGAAGCAAATCCCTGCTGCTTATTTCCTGATTTTGGTTGCAAGAGACTGCCTAACCAAGCAACCATCCTCCTCTGCCAGGAGCACTCTGTTCGGCAGTGAAGGAGAGGGAAAAGCAGCACCTCCACAGAGCCAGGGCACTCCTCCAGATCCCGTGCTTGGCCCACGTCTGCCTGGAAGGGCCTCAATCGTATGTGTGTGAAAGAAATCACACAGAAGAGGCAGCCAGCTGCCACGTAGATGACTCGTAAGGCAAAGAGAGGTGGCGCTGTCATTGTCACGCCAGCAGAACCGGCAGCAAACGCGCCTGGTGCTGACGAGAGACAGCAGGTGAAGGCGCAGCTCCCGTGGATGATGTGAAGCCGGGCTGGCTTTGCCGGGCAGCCCGCCCAGGAGCCCCGAGCTGCCGGGAGCCCAACGCACCTCATCGATCTCGCACTGCACCACGGACTCCACGGTCGGGTGTTTGACCACCTCTCGCAGCACTCCCCCGTCGCCGCCGCCGATGATCAGCACCTGGCAGGGAAGAGGGCACAGCGTGGGCTGTCAGCGGGCTCGGCCCGCGGCAACTTCGGCTCTACGGCCCAAGGAGAACGGCGTGCAAGCCCTGTGGGCCCGTGCCGCCCGGACACGAACCGCGGGGCCCAGAGCCCGCCGGCCCCTCCGGCCCAGGACAGGCCCCGGCAGCCCTGCAGGGGCTGGGGGAGCCCTGAGGTGCGGGCTGGGGAGCGCTCACCTTGCGGGGGTCGGGGTGGCTGCAGAGGGGCAGGTTGGCGATCATTTCCTGGTAGGAGAACTCGTCCCGCTCCGTGCACTGGATCACCCCATCCAGGACCAGGACGTTGCCGTAGGTGGTGCTGGGCAGAGCGGGGAAGCGGGGTTGGAGCGGGGTTGGAGCCGGCCCGGGGCCGCGCTCCCCCGCCCCCTCTCCGCGCCGCCAGGCCCCACCGCGTGGCGCTGACCGGCCCCGCCATCCCCCCACCGCCCCGGGCGGCCCTCCCGCACCTGCGGAAGACGAGGATCTCCTGGTAACGGGAGCGCTGGTGGTGCAGGAGCTCCTCCACCTGCAGCGACATGGCCTGGCCGGGCCACAGCCGGCACGTCTCGCGGAACCAGCCCTCGCGGATCAGCGCCGCCGCGCCGCGCTCCATCCCGCACCGCAGCGGAGCGGAGCGGCCGCCGCCGGGCCGGGCCACCTGCGCTCGGCTGCCGCCGCCGCCGCCCGACCGCACCGGCGCGGGAGCCGCGCGCAGGGCCCCGCGCCGCCCCCGCCTGCGCGGGCCGCCATTGGCGGGGCCGCCGTGACGGCCGGGCCGCGTCAGCGCCGGGCGGGCGGAGCGGGGCCGCCCCCGCCGCCACGGGGAAAGGGCGTGCCCGAGCCGCGCCGCGCCCCCACAGTCCCCGCTCCGAGCCCTCGGCACCGCATTGCTCCGCCCCAGCCCCTGCTCCGAGCGCGCCGAGCTCTCAGCACCGCTCCGCCACAGCCCCGAGCGCGCCGAGCTCTCAGCACCGCTCCGCCACAGCCCCTGCTCTGAGCGCGCCGAGCTCTCAGCACCGCTCCGCCACAGCCCCGAGCGCGCCGAGCTCTCAGCACCGCTCCGCCACAGCCCCTGCTCTGAGCGCGCCGAGCTCTCAGCACCGCTCCGCCACAGCCCCGAGCGCGCCGAGCCCTCAGCACCGCTCCGCCACAGCCCCGAGCGCACCGAGCTTTCAGCACCGCTCCGAGCTCTCAGCACCGCTCCGCCACAGCCCCTGCTCCGAGCGCGCCGAGCTCTCAGCACCGCTCCGACACAGCCCCTGCTCCGAGCTTTCAGCACCGCTCCGAGCCCTCGGCACCGCTCCGCCACAGCCCCTGCTCCGAGCCCGCAGCACCGCTCCGAGCCCTCGGCACCGCTCCGAGCCCTCGGCACCGCTCCGCCCCGGCCCCTGCTCCGAGCTCTCAGCACCGCTCCGCCCCGCCTGCGGAACCGCCAGCGAAGAGTTTTCGGGAAGACGAAAAGTCTGTTTGGGGTAGTTTAAGTAATGAGCATGCATGGTGTTGGATTGCACGAGGACGGCTGGTGAAAGCATCTCTCAAGGAGAAAGGCTGAGGCAGTTGGGCCTGTTGAGCATCGAGAAGAGACGGTGAGAGGGCACTCGTGAATGTGTAAACGTCTAAAAGGAAAATGCCAAGAAGGGGGAACTAAGGCTCTGCTTAGTGGTGCCAACCACTGGGACACAAGGCAACAGGCAGAAAGTGATGTACATGAAGTCCCAGCTGAACATTAGGCAGAACTTTCCTATGTGGGTGACCAAGGACATGAATGGATTGCCCACAGAGGGCGTGGAGACTTTTTCACTGGACATTTTCCATCTGGGCACAATCCTGTGCCATGTGCTTGAGCAGGGAGATTGGAGCAGATGATTTGCTGTGGTGCCTACCAACTTCACCCATCCTATGGTTCTGTGGGTATTGCAAAAGCAGCTTCAGTTCTAGTGCTGGTGGGCCCAGGTGAGGGCTCAGTGGCCTTACAGAACGTGGTGTGTTCTGTGAGAAGCAGATTTTGGGAGAAATGCACCAAGGTTCTACTGAGAGTAGTTCTCCAACTAGGTTACACACAGACCTCCAACAACTGCTGCACAAGAGTAAAACAACCTCATAGTAGGGGAGACTCCAGTGCTCCAGCTGCACAGGCACAACCAAGTGAATAAAGCATGGATGTAGTTGCTAGTCATTTCCATTAAAGACATTTTTAAAACCTTTTGCAATTCATAAAGGGAAAACAGAAAAAGACTAAAATTAGGATCATCCTTGAAATGTTACTTTCCTTGGAATTTAAAGTAGAGGATTTAAACCACAGAGATTTTAATATCCCCTGGGCCAATGGGGCTTTTGCTGACACTTGTTCTTCAAGTTAAAGAAATAACAAGAACTGGTAAAGCTGACAAGGACGGAATTGGCAGCCCTTGCAAATGCACTTGGAGACAATTGCTACTTAACTGCCTCTTTACAAAAACATTCTCCAATATTCAGCCCTGCAAGCAGATTTTACAAGAAAGAGACTCAGTTCTACCATTACAATGCTTAGTCAGCACTGTTCACACTAAGATACCTAAGGAGGAAAACCCCTCCTGTGTTCCTTCCACTCCCTATTATTTCCCAGAAACAGGGAAAAAGATTGAAAACAAACTAAATCTCAAGTCTCCTCATAGTCTTTGTAAAATAAAGCCCTGTTAAAATGTCAGGTCTTCATCAGAATAAACTCTCACTGACCCATCCAGTACTGATGATACTGTTTCTGATACTCTTTCTACAAAGAATTAAAGATAACTCACTGTGGGTATTTAAAACTTGGCCATGTTAGTTTAGCTGTAGAGATTCAGCTGAAGCACAGAACCCTCCACCTTTTCCCTGCCACCACACTGCCAACCCATGTTCTTCCCTTCTGCCTAATGCTCTTTGCTCTTACTTTCATTCTGGAACTTCATGGTGAAACCATTGGTCTCCTATACCTCTTTTTTTTCCTTAAAATACAATCTTTCCATTAAAATACACCAGCACTGTGAGATAAACAAGCTCTTTTTCTGTATTACCTTGTACTGTAAGAGATGAGCTGTGCAGTTCAATTTGTAAGCAAGGTCTATCATGAAAGACACTCTGGCCTCATTTCCTTCTCTGAACTGCTGGGGTTTGAGCTCCAAGAAGTGACAAGTTTAGCCTAATTGTGTTTGAGGACACAGGATAAATTTTCAAAATTATAAACAAAGCAACACTGTGAGTATAATTAGGGGAAAAAAAAAAGCAATGTGAATATAACAAAAGTGACATCAATTCAGATGTTTTTCCTTTTGGAAATAAAAGGATTTTAATGGTTTTAAAAACTTTCCTGTACAAAAACTGATCAATGACTGGCATTTGCTTTCCCATGGTGGCAACACTTTTAACGACTGTTTCATTCAGCAGCAACTCCCACAGGTCCTGTAACCAAGATTATCTCTTTGGCCAGTGGTGTGTCGAACCCCTGCAAAAGAGTTTTAAAAAAACGACTTTAACTTCACTCAAGATTGAAAACCAACCATGTTACAAGGATTCTATCAAGAAAGAGAGGGTCCTGAGGCAGAGAGCACCCTTCTCCCTCCAGTGCTGCCCTTATGACTAAGTAACACACAATAATCAAACCTGTATCTAAACACTAAGTATCTATTCAGAATAAGAATGTTCATACTTGGCAGTACTCTTATTCCTCCCAAGCTAGGCAGATGTTTTCCACTTCCACCTATCTCTGATGAAAGAAAGCAACTCCCACATCCTTTAACACAAACTTTTACCTCAGCATTTCAAACCTTCCACCCAGTCATCGCATTAATCTAAATTTTTCCATTAATTGTCTTGCATTAATCCTAAATTGTTGGGGTTTTTTTCTTTTTTTTGTCCTTTAAACTGATGTCAGGGTGTGATGCAAGCTCTTCCACTGAACATGCTAAAGCTCCCACAGCAGCAGAGGGCAATAGCTGTGGTCTGCCCATGGTTCTGGGGCAGGGGTGTGCAAACACCCCAGCTGGATGAGAGCAGGATAAATAAAACCACACCTTTCAGCTTTCCCCACCAGGTAGGACATGCTCCGGTTTCCAGACTGTTGAAGTTTGTTAGCTCCAGCAAATTTCTGCACACAGAAACAAACAAATAAAACATCACTACAGTGAGGTTCCTCCCAAGCATATTCCAAATCTTTCCAATTTCACAGAACTCTGCTCATTGACTTCCCTGTGCTGACTTCCCTAAATATGCATAAAAGGCAGCATAAAACATTGTGTCAGTTCATCATTAAGCCATGGTTTGATTGTTTATGGGTTTTTTCTTCTTTTCAATCTCAATTAACAATAAGTTAAGTAAAAAAATATCTGAGCTGAGACTGTTTCTAATAACAGTACTTGGAGGGGTACATGAGCAGCATGCAAAGCTGACATGTCCTGGAACCACTGGGATGCCTGTGATTTTTGAGAATTTAATTTAGAACTGGAATTCCTGGTGGTTTGCTGTGATCCAAATGTCATACTTGTGATGTACAGAGGCACAGGTGTGTGAGCAATGTATGAATAGGTGGGAAACAACAAGAGAGTCTGAGGGACTCCAAGCAATCTCCTAGTGAATGGAAAGAAATAAAGAATAATGAACCTGGGATTGGAAGCTGCCTCTCAGCAGCTGTTAGGGAACATTCTGCAGATGCACAAAATATCATGTGCCCTCCCAGAGAGCCCCTGGCTGGGTACATACAGTCACCCCCATTTCTGTTCCTCCTTCCATGACAGGTCCATACCTTGCCTGTGTAAGCTTGCTTGGCAGGATCAAATTGAGGTGACTGTTTTGATTTGCTGCCTCCTAAGAGAGAGAGGAGAGAAGCTGTTACTAAAATTTTCTATAAAGAACAATGCATTCCACAGTGCTCCTTTGATGATATGGAGGTTTCACTACAGTCTCCCACACAGTAAAATCCAGAACAATCTTTTAAGGGCAGATGTTTTTGAATAGTTCCTTTATTACAAAGGAGTCAAATCCCCTTTGCCTCTTAGTTCCTGGCTCCAATTAAACAGATAAGAGAAAAGAAACAAAATCCAAATCCACAACCCACTTGGCCAATTATTGCAGGATTTTGTTTCCAAATCAGAAAAGGAATACTAAAGTGTACATTCCTCAAGTCCATTTCTTGAACTATTTCCCCACTATAAGGTAAGCACATTGTAACAGTCTGGATCCACACTCACACAGCCCTCTCAAGGCTCTCCTGGTAACATTTTCCACAGTGTGCAGCACTCCAGCAAGGGATCAGATCTTACCTGCAAACACTTTGAAGCTGGAATTGCTGTAATCAAAGGGGGTAAACTGCCTCAGTGTTTCCAGCTCCTCTGGTTGCTGGGCTTTTTTCTGCCGTTTCTTTTCCTGTGTTGGCAGCTCTGCTCCTGTTTCTGCTCCTATTTCACTTGTGTCTCTCTCCTTCTTCCTATTAGCTTGCTCCTGCTATGAAAGCAACCCACAGAATAGAAAAAAGGATAACTTGAAGAAAGGAGAATGAAACAACTCATTGTGCAAATGGACTGCCCCATGGAGCCAGGCTTCAGTGACTGCTCTTGCCTTTGGCCATAATAGCATGGGGAGAAATCTCTGTGCTCTTCCTGGGGCCTAAACTGCTATTTTTTTTTTTTTTTACCTCACAGTAGGGACTTCTATAAAAAGCTAAATTGTCATTTTAGAGGATATGGGAAGCTGAGATCTGCTGTGGCCTCACTGGCATATTTGGGGGAACCTGTGCAGAACAACTGAAGAGCCTTAAGGGAAGTGAGGAGCAGTGGTGCAGCAGTGGAAAACATCCCCTACTGCACACATGGAGGGATAAGGGATGATGTGCACAGCACAATTAACAGGAGCCTGCTGTTACACCTGGGGCAGCACCACACAAAGATTACTATCAAAACACTCTCATTCAGGTATTTCAGCTACAGGGCTCAGAGTTTCATTCTGAATTATGTTATAGCAGTCCAGAGGAGCAATGGCTGGAAGGAGGAATTCTATGACATACCATGGCTTGCTGGCGAACAGACACAACATTCTGGGCTGGCTTTTTATTCAACTTCTGTGTCTGGACATGGGCAGCTAAGGAGACAAACAAGCATTACTGTAAAAAGCAGGAGTGAGTTAGCCAGGGCTTAGAAAAAGCAAGCAGAGCAGCTTGTGTCAAGTCTCAAGACACACCAAGGAAGGGAAGAATGGCTGTACCTGACTGCTGGGCTGCTTTCTTATTGGTTTCATTCTTGGGCTTCTTCTGTCCTGGTGCCTGACTCATCAACTTCCATCGATTGCTGATCTGCAATGAAGAAAATATTACCTGGAAACACTTTCTTTAAGGTTTCATGGCAAGAAGTTGTTGATAAACTTGCTAACACATGCTGGTGCATGTAGAGTACAAGAGTACTCATTAAGAGTACAAAAGATCAAATTCATTAAGAGTACAAAAGATCAAATTCAGCTGTAAAAGAGATTAAGATCTGCTGCACCATGTGAAGTAAAACCAAATGCTTTAAAAGTTCAAAGCTACAAACAAGCCTCAAGAACAAATGCACATACTTTCAGTAGAGTTTTCAGCTTTGACAGACAGGGACTATACAGGAGAATGTCTCCAGTCCCTGGTTCTTCAAAGTATACAAATGTCACAGAAACATGCTAAGTTTCTCAAGAAGTATCCAAGGAGAAAAAAAAAAAAATATCTGTATTGCTGAGGCTTGCAATGGAAAATAAACTCCTTATTTGTTTCTTTTGTACTACTTGGCAGGAAATTTTAGCACTAGTCTTACTTCATAAATTTTTGATGATGGGTCAAACTTTGCAGATTGTGAGACATAGGCAGAATTCTCCTCTGGAGGTAGATACTGTAGAAAGGAAAAAAAAATTTGCTTTAAACAGCATGGAACATTTAGCTCATTGCTGAAATGCTACTTTGTTGTAAATCAGTGAGTTCATCTGAAGAAATATTCTACAGATAGAACACCTTGTGGGAAAAAAGAAGTCACCACAGCTACTGCCAAGAGAAATACTAAAGAAAAAGAACAACTAAAAACCCCTCCACACAAAACCAAAACACCTCAACAGACCAACCAACAACTGCACACCAGAAAAAAATTTGGTATTATTTTCTGGTAATTTACTACTCCAGATGTGTAACAGTATTCTATTGTTCTTCTGATTCATTACAAGAGTAGAATCAGCTTACTAATCCTAGCCATAAAGGACAGATGAAAAACCTGAAAAACCTAAAACTAGGTTAAAAAAACCAATAGTGAATGGTCTGTTTACTATGTAGAAAGACTTGTATCCAAGAGGTATTTAAATGTGTTTTGAAAACAAGTCCACACAGGTGTCTTTGCAAGGACAATCCCTTAATTCCAGTCAGAGAGCAGCAGCTGATGCTCTGTCAAGCCCTTCTGATATGCCTGAAAAACAAGCTCAGGGCATCCTCTGCATTGGGGAATTTGAATCCCACTACTGGGCTCTTTTACCATTTTAAATGGATTTTCAAAGGACTCCATTATTAGCTGAGCTTTCCTCTGTGCAGTGGTCAAAGTCCTCTTATTTCCTTTGTTTTCATCACATTCCTTAAAAGAAAAGAAAAAAAAGGAAGAAATATTAACACAAATATTCCTTTTGTTTGGCTCCTGCCATTTCATGCCATGCTGCTTCTGACTCTGAAATTCTACTGACAGCAGTGACCCTCCAGAGACATGGACCAACCTTGCTGGCTTCCTAAGCCAGGCCTGATGCTGTCAAAAGTCAGTACCACTGCCATGCATTCCCACCTTATTTCTTTCAACACTTCCACACACTTTTATCAGGTTATTAAATCTGTTTTCTAGTATTTCAATACTGACACTGTCACAAACATACTGCTTACACTGAATATGCTGACAGTGGTAGTAGCAACAAGACATGTTGACTCTGGTTGATTATCTTGAATATCCATCGTCCTCTCACTGTCTGAAAAGAGACAAACATCTTCCAAAACCAGTGCAGGGTCTGCATGAAAAGGAAAGAAAATTTTTATTAGAGTCTTTTTATTAGTGTATTTTACTGCTCTTTTGTGTCATGAGGTTTCCCTGAAGGTTTTTTCAGGACTGCTTATTTTTCCCATGTCAAAGCTCCATCATTGCATTATTAGCACAGCTTTTAGGTTAACTCTAAATTACCCAAGGCAGAGTTATTCTGAAAACCATCCATAGGAATCCGTGAGCTGTCATGTGGTCCAAAGAGGGCATTCTCCAGCTTCTGCAGAGAGATTCAAATTACAAACACCATTGATACACTACAAATGTATTATTTTCACATATTGCAGAGACACTTTAATGAAAATTCAAACAAAAGGGATGAATTTCAGAGATGGAATATTCTTAGTGTAGCTCATGTGCCAGAGCACACTGCACCTGGAATCAAATGCCACCTGTGCAAACACCATGAGCTCATGAGATGCTGTACTTGATGTACATGACAGGAGAGAAGAGTCAGCCTTAGAAACTTATCTGAAAGCTCTCTTCTTACAGCTCAGTCAATATATTCCAACACACATGAAACTGTCCAGCAGCCAGAGTGTTTGCTGATGAAACCTTAAGTGCTGCTTTATGGTGGTTTGTAAAATATCAGTTAACAACTGGTAATATTATGAATCTGGCACAGATAAGTACCATGAAGCTAAAGCAGATAAACTTGTAAAATGGATGGGAGAAGCAATTCACTAGCAGGTAGAATTTGGATACATTTGTTTCCAAGTTTAAGGCTTAAGACACTAGGTAAAAACACAATGCAAACAATACCTCAGGGTTGGGTAGAGGTGCTCTCTTCCTGACTGCTGAAGTCATCTCAGACTAGAATGGGAGAGAAAGGTCAGTCACTTAAAAGCCCTCTTTCTTCTAGGCTGGCCACCTTATCAATGTTTTCATCACATTTATCACAAGCTAGCAGGATAATAAAATGACTTTCTTCTTCTCCTGCAGTGTTTGCACTTGGCTATACATTCAAACACCTCACACAGAGAGGGCTCATTCTTGCTCACATGTTCTTTTCACTGAGGATGAAAGCTGCATGAATATCAACATGCTGCTGATATATTTTAACTAATTAACTTCTTACACCTAGGTTGGTTCTTTTGCCTCACCAGAGCTGTACAATATTTATGAGTCCATTCACATGGCCAGCAAACTCCACAAGGTGCAGTTCTTCCTCACACAGGCAAATGTGATGTACAGTATAAGACAAACTGCATTCTGTTCAAGAACTCTCTGCTCATTTACTGCTCCAGTTTTCCAGGAAACTACACCGTGTGTAAGCCACTACACAGCAGACAGGCAAGAAGTTACAACATATCTTTCTGTTCTAGTACAAAATTCAGTGTTCAAAAAGTAAACTTCAGCATACACATCATCACAGGTCCCCATTCAGCTCCAGGGCCTGGCTTAGGGATGACAGTGATTCATCTCCTGTGTGGTACAAGCTACCCCTACCTTGAGGAGAGGCATCTCTCGGGCCTGCTGAACGAGCAGGTGCAATTCATTAATCTGCTGGCGAACAAGTGGTGGGACAGGGTTACAGCAAGCAATGATCCCCTGGGATTCTCTGCAGAAAGAGCAGGAAAATTCAGTGGGCTGGATTTATGGCTGGTATGTTGGGCATTTGCATGCACAGGATGTACAATTCAAAGGATATAACCACTATCCTGAGTGTGACAGAGCAAGAAAAGTCAGATTAATCTCTGTGATGAAATTCTGCACCAGGTTTGTGCAGATGAGGAGAAGCCATAGTCAGCTCTCCTCATCATCATTTCATTCAGTATTCACCTACGAAAGCTGAGCCAGGCAGCAGACCTGCCTTTAAAGATGTATTTTTTTTTATTCTCAAGTATGGTTGTTAGGTGATGAGTGCCAAATGTTTGAGGAAAATATTGCATAAATTGGGTGTTTTAAGGGATATGTCCCTTGCCCTCCCCACTCCTTTAGGAATTGCAATAAAAATCCAAATAAGTTTTGGGGGCACTCACCCCTCTCTTGCTCTGTAAAAGTGAAGGAATCTCAGAGGGAATGTGTAACACAGAGCAATGCAAAGGAAAGTGGTTTATTAGTGCAATACAATCCAAGTGATGTATCCCAGACATCTGAAGCCTTCTGAAGGAGTACTGCTATTTATTTCTCTTCCAAACTGAACAACCATAGAGAAAAGCAGAGCTGACAGCTGGAAAGAAGGGACCAACTGCAGAGATAATTACACACTTGGATGTGACTTGCTGGATATTAAGATCAAGTAAGACTCCTTCAGTGTGAACAAAACTTACTTGGGCAGCTCCTCTGCAATCTTCAACAGCATATGGTTTGGTAGCACATACCTACAACACAAAGAGGTGGCATAAATGTAACAGAATGTTCAAAACAATTAAAAACACCTTCAAAGTATACAACTCTGCCCCCATTACAAGGTCTGAGACGATGAAACAACTTAAAAATAAAAGAAACATAACAACCTCTGTGTAACAAGCAGCAGCCTGATGTAGCACAGTAATTTCTAGAGGTAACAAAGTTGTCCCATCTCAGGGGTGGAAGGGGAATAATCCAAAAGATTTACTAAAGCATTAAGTCAGTGTCCATAACAAAAGACTTCCTACCCTGTGCTCTCATCCTCTTGACGTGCTATCTTGTCTCTCCATGCAAACAGCAGCCTAAATGCTGCCAGCTGCTGGGTATCAAGGTGTTTTTTCTGCCTCCTGTAGAGATCAAGGTAGGATTCATCTGTAAAGAGGGGCTTGATGTATTTCTGGATAGGAAAAGAAGAAGCACTCATGAGCTTTCTGTTTTGCCTCTCTCAGACATAGAATCTCACACAGACATCAGGGGACTAAATTCACTCTGGTACAACGTGTCCTTGAGCTTTTTATCCTAAACTATTGGTAGGAGCCTATTCCTGAAAAACACACATCTCATCCATTGTTAGGGGAAATCCACCCTCATCAAATCCAGGAGCAGCTTTACTATCACCAAGCTTTACTCCATCCCACAAAGCCTACTTTCATAGACAGTGTTTTCCACAGGCACAATATATTGAATGCAACCCCAGTGAGGCTTTGAACTTCTAGGAACATCCAGCAGAACCAGAAATGTAACAACTCTCTTACAAAAAACACAAGCTGACTGCATTGTGAGGCCATGGAATACTAGCATTCAAAAAAGAGCAGGAAGGCATCTGAACCCAGAGACCATGGGTAGTGAAAGTGTCTGCACACGACTGAGTCAGAGTATCTACAGATGTTTTCAGACACACAAAAAGACATAGAAGAGGTCCAGGTAATCAAAGCAGGTGAAGCTTTACCTTCAGGCAGATGTCCCTGCTGCGCTGCCACACAACCTGCAGCTGTGTGGGCTGCTCCTTCCCTCTCTCCCACAGCAACTCCCTCACTTTATCATAGATGTAGAGCAAGTAGTGAGTGTCCTCACGGGCATACCGGACCATTTCTTCTGGCAAAGGGCTACAAAAAGAGCCAGAATTACACCAACATATTTCAGCTGCCCTGCCAAACTGTTACTTTTCTCTTAAAAGGCATATTAGGGCAAAATGCATATGAGACATACCAAGAACTAACATAGAAAATCCGTTTTTGCACTGAAGGATTGGTCAGGGAGCAGCAGTAAAATGCTGTGCACTCTCCAGTTCACATCCTTGTTTGTGTGCTGGAGAGCAGGACTGCTGTGTAGCTAAGTCATGTGGTAGAACTGCCTGCCATGGTATTTGTCATAGCCCTCCTCTCTCTGCAGAGCCTACAAAAGTAGACTTGAGATCTCTGTGGTGGGCAGGGTGCACCTGCATAGTCAAGATCACTGCTCCAACACCATCTGCTCTGCCTGGCACAGGTGATTAAATGTTTTTGTGGGGGCACTAGAGGAGCAAATACTGTCTCTGTAACACTGTAGTGATTAAGAACTGCTCCTGAGAAGTGGGCTTCCAGATTTTCATTACTTCATCTTTGCAGATCTTTCCAAAGAGAACTCATTTTCTAAAAAAAATGAGGGAAAATGTAACACTCAAAAGCTTTGGGCACAGCCAGGTAAATGCTGTGCTCATTCACTTTGAGACTAAGCCATAACTATGGGTCCTGCAAGCAGAAGCTCTAGCAATGCAAACAAGGAGAAGTGCTACCTTGCAGCCCATCTGAGGGTCAGTTTTTACCGTATTCTCCAGTCAGCCAGCTGGTATTTCTTGTCAGCATCTACATTGCAATACAGCTTCAGCAGGTGATCCAAAGAATGTCTGCCAAGACTGAGGAGACGAGCAGCTTGGTGAGTATCAAACACATTCACCAAGTACAGACCAAAGTCTCTTTGCAGCCATTCCACGTCTGAATCAGCTCCATGAAGGACCTTGAAATGCATAAAAATTTGGGAATGATGCAAAGAACATTTCTACTCCAGGCTGGTAGTGCTGTGCTTTCATACTCATGTGTCTAGATTTCTTTTCTCTGTTTTTTACTGTTAAGTATAGAACTACTAAATAAGTGCATCTGTACAAGTAATTCACTACTAACATCAAGGAAACAGCTCCTGAACAAATTATACTGAAAGCAGAATCAAGTGATCAAGACTGAGCACACAGTGTGATTTTAATGATAAGAAAGCTTAAACTAAAACAACAATAATATTAATTTTAAAAGAAATCTGGTGAATTTTGCAGCTGACCTTCACAATTGCAGGGTCTGTGAAGGTCTCATTGAGGATGTTCATGTCACTACGCAGCTCCAGGGTATCAATGATGAAATCTTCTGTTCTGGTGGAAATCTGCATCAGACACGTCAAGCCAAGGAAGGTCCTGTAGGAGTGGTGCTGGAAACAGGGAAGAGAGATGTAAGCTAGGATTCATTACAGAAACAATGCTATATAACAAATGGCATTCTAAGTGAGGGAAGAAAGAGCAACAAGGACTTATTTGAGACAAAGAGACACTGGATGAGCAAACTTTCTCTTTGCAGTGACTAAGATGACATTAAAACCACAGGATTAATTGAAAGAAGGATCAAATTCACTAAGAAGTGCACAGCCAGCCCTGCCATTGGAAAACTTCTAATACTGACACAGTTTAATTCAACCTTATAGAGAATATCAGACAGATCAGGGGTCAGGAACTGTCTTTTCATGTCAGAGAGTACAGAAACCAGGAGAAAACCACCCCCCACCACCCCCATGAGAAGAATATAATTTTCTCCTATCTCCTAAAATACACATGTAACTTCTAAATATAAAATGCAACTGGATTACCTCTAAGTCCAAGGCAAATTCTTTACAAGTCATAAGCTTTTCATTTAGTTCTACCAGCTCATCCAGTGTGGTGATAAAATGACAGGGTGTTTCCTGAATGGGCCTGTACATCTGGCAGAGCAAATGAATTAGGCATGGTAAAATCACTGTCAACTCCCAATCCCAACCTCCACCCTCCAACCTGAAATTTGTCAAGTATGGCTTTAAATGTACTAAATCTGTAGTTTAAAATTAAAGTGGGCACCAACCTGGAGTTCAGGTTTCTTGAGAACTTCATCTGGTGGAGAAAAATGCTCCAGTTCATACTGGTAAGGGTGAGCAAACCTGTGGAAATCAGGAAGAGACAAGCACAGACTAAATTCCAGTCCTCTTTATGAGGACAGAGCACAGAGGCTTTGAGAGCTATGGTAGTTTCCCTATTCTGTCTCTTTTTAAGCAGAGGTTTAATGCAAACCATGTACAATGTAGTGTGGACACAAACACATGCAGAACTGTTTGTTATACATGATGAGCATCAGCACAATCTGAGCACACAGGTTCACCCAGGGGACTCCAAGCACCTTGCTGGCAGGTTAGTTTCTTACATGTCTTGCTCAGTTTTCTGCGTCCTCTGCTGATGTATGAAGTCTGCCAAAGCAGCTGGCACATCCAAGTCCTCAGGGCGCTCCTTTCTCTGCCGTCCACTTTTTGTGAGGGCTGAACAACCAATATGGAATAACTGGACTAGGTCCCCCACATAACATGTTCTCAGCCTACCACTATCTCCCCCTCCACCCACCACAAGAGTTTACAAAGTATCAAAAAGTTTAATTTAGTGCTGCTGCTTTTGCTGTCATTTTGTACCTGAAATAACGACTCAGTTACTTGGCTGTTTTTAGGAAGACACGAGGTAGTTTTGGCTCAAAAGCTTGGATGGAAATTGAAAAATCTTCAGAAAAACTTTTCAATCCTTCCCAGTTACTGAAAGTACAACTGCATCAGTGCAGAATACAGATGAACTGGGAGCAGCAGAATGTGTTCCTGAGACAGGGTGTTACCAGCAGCTTTGACAAAGCACCAAAACCAAAGCTAGGTCTCCCCATACACATACTGCAGCTGACCCATCTGAAAGAATATCTGTAAAGCCAACTAGACTAGGCAAGACTTCTCATGCAAACGTGACTCTCATGTATGTTCAAGGTGGTAAAAAGCAGCAGCAGATTATCTGTTTGGAACAGATTATTTGCTGTAGACCAGCAAGAAGATGCTGTTTGCTGACCTAGCCTGACATCACAGATATGGAAACAATAGTGTCACCAAGATCACTACACCCAAACGTTCAACATCTCCTGCTATTTGTTTTTACAGTCCGTGATTCCTCCTCTAGACTGTGAGGACAAGCTTGTGTCAAATACTTGCAACAAATTACACCCCCAAGAAATAAACCCCTTACCTTCAGGCAGAGGCTTCAAAGCATTTGGTTTGATAAAAATTTTAGGTACAAAGGGAGTGTTGGAATTGTCAATCTTTTCACGAAACTTCAGCTGTGGTCGAGAAATATTCTTGGCATGAAGCAGTCGGAATGTTTCAGACTGAGATCTTTTGTGGAATTCCCCTGCCTATTAAAAAAAAAACAGAGATAAAACCAACATGATTTACCAGACACTGTTTTCCTCAGTCTGATCCAACATTCAGAGGAAGAGTTATACCCCACATTTAAAATTGAGTAACTTTTTTTCAGTAAGGAAAAAAGTTAGGACTCAAGATCCTGAATTCATAAGCACAGGAAAGGCTGTTGAGCATGTGAAACTGAAATGGCAATTGAAAGCACAAAGTTTCAGAACCAAGTTTGAATGAACAGGAAAAAGAGAAAAAGGAAGAGGTACTCAGAATGTGTAAAAAAACATGAGGGAACATTTAACTGCTCAACTCCACTGGAGAACTGGTAGTGCAGTGGCTGGGAGAACAGCTGAGCCAACACAGCCAAACTGAGCATGGGGGCCTCACCTTACGGTTCCAGCTGGAAACAATCATCTGTGGGGGCTGTGACCCAGCTGGCAGGACTGGCTGCTGGTTTCTGTTCACTCCTGATGCTTCATCCAATAAAATACTCTAAAATCCAGAAAAACAACGTGAAACACCTGTTAAATCACCACACTCAGACACTCTAGTCAGACTGAGTAAAGAAAGTCATGTAGGTAGGTACCTCCATAGCCATCCCTCTCAGATTCTGTGCAACACAAGACAAACATGGGAGGACTATGTTGAAGATCAGGGGGAAGAGTTTCTTCAAAGAAGCACTCTCAAATGTACAGACATGTTCTCAGGCTGTGAGGATTTTATGTCAAGCTGCATTTCATTTCCTCACACATCCCATATTACCTTCCCTCCCCTTGGCCTACCTACTTTAGCTGCTGTGGTCTCTGACCTAGCATTTGGAAGGGGTTTTAAAATAAAAAGGGAATACATACAATTGAGGAAATAGTGACTAATTGTGGAAGCTCTGCCACTAAAGTTCTTGCAACAAAAAAAAAGAAAGCTTGTGGCAACAGAACACTTTTTAAGAACCACATCCAGAAATAATTTGCTTACCACTCTTTCAAGAATGACATCATTGGAGTCAACCAGCATATCGAATTTATCTTCCAGCCCTGTCACTTTGCTGGAATCTTTCATGAGGCTCCGGCAGCCATGGTACTGCATCACCTGGCTCATGCTTGCAAGAGAACAGCACAGCTGTCAGCAGTCTGAAAGCAGGCTATCTAAACACTAAAACATCCAATTCTCTTACACTTACTACACTTCAAAGTCTGAAATCAAATTATAGATATCATCACATGAGCAATAAATAGAAAAAGCATCTATACAGTATTAAAGTGCTAGAATTAGTTTCTCACAAACTTTTAAAATGGCCAGTATCAGGTGCTCCTCTCTGCACAGCTCCTCACGGCAATATAATGAAATGCCCTCTTCAAGCTTTGCCACTTCAGCTGCCAAGTGCTAGAGAAGCAGCTAAAACCAGCTGTGTGAAATAAAGCACCTTTTTACCTATGGCAAGTCTGAAGTTGCCAAAGAAGGGGCTAGGCTCTGGTTTGGAGTGCCAGGTGCAGAAGGGCCCTTACCAGCGGAGCAGGCGGTCGCTCTGCGTGCTGCAGTAGGCGCGGAAGCCGGGGAAGCTGCAGTAGAAATCGTACTCGTCTCCAGGCTGGGGGAGCCCATTGGATGCCTTTGTTGCAGCCACCACTGTGCCGAGAGCATACTGTGCAAGAAACAACGTTATCAGCTTTTTGTCAGTCTTTTGTTTCTGTTTACTCAGGATACTCTTTGATTGAAATGCACTTTGCCTGGCTGGTTGGAACCGCGTGGTTCTAATGAGTGGTAATGGTGGGGTTTTGCACCAGGAGTAACTTCACATAGTTATTTAGTGTGAAAAATGCATGTGTTTTATGAGTGGCTTTTTGCAAATATTCAAATGAATATTATATGTGTTGTGTTAGAAAGTTATGCTGTATTAATTCTCTTAAGTACTGTGTTAAATATAGTTTTAGGTTATAAAAAATGTTAAAATAGGAACGATGCTATGTAGGATATTTTTTTTAAAGAAAGGACTCGCAGTGAGATAGCAGCCACAGGAGACCTGAATCTTTCAGAGAAAAAGAATTTATTGCTCCATTATCAGGAGAAACGAACTTCTTCCCACCTTGAAGGCGCTGTCAGGATTCAGAGGAAGAAGCTGACACTGACCAGACAGAATCCTATGTTTGAATGGAGTTTATGCATCATGTCTGAGGTGTATGAATATGCAACAGGCTGTTGCTTTTAAGGGTTTCTTTCTGGCCCGTACTGCCCAGAAAAAGGTACCCAGACGTCCATAACTCTTTGTTTTTATTGTCTCATATTGTCCTAATTCAAATTGTCCAAATTATTATTACTCTAATCGTATTACTATTTTTATAACCATTTTATTACTATGAAACTTTTAAAATTTTAAAACCAAGCGATTGGCGTTTTTCACATTTAGACAGCTTTAAATAATGAAAATCCAAAAACTTCACTAAAGAGCTACTAAATGATTATAGAACTACTAGTGCTTATCCTCCAGCGATCAGGCACTGAACGGACTCCCCAGAGAATGGTCACGGCCACAAGGCTGCCAGAGCTCCAGGAGCTTTAGGACAATTCTCTCAGGCACAAGGTGGGATTGTAGGGCTGTCTGTGCAGGGCCAGGAGCTGGACTCCTGGATGATCCTTGTGGGAGCCTTACAACTCAGAATATTTTACAGTTCTAAATCAACAGGAACGCAGATAATTACTTTATTACTCTAACAAAACACCCCAAATCCCTGCAACGCTTCCTATTTGGGATCTGGCAGCCATTCCCTCTCGGGAATCAGCATCGTGCACGGGTAAAACACACAGGGGCTGCGATTTATAAGGCCAAGGACAATTCTCATCGCGACAAGCCCTCACGAGGGTCCCCATTCCTTGGCATTTCCAGGAATCCCCGGTGGCTGACAAGGCCAGGGCCCGACCCATGCCGGTAACAGGTCTCGATACACCTCTCTGGCCCCCGCACCCGCCGGCCGGGCCCACACCCTCCTTCTGGCACTGGGGACACCCTACGGGCGCCTCCCGCTCCGGCTGGGATCCCCACGCGGCCCCCGCGGGACAGGACTACAGCTCCCGGCATGGCCCGAGCGCACACGGCACGCCGGGAGCGGTAGTGCCCCGCCCGCCCTCCCTGTCCCTCTCCCACCGCACCTTGACGAAGGCGTCGGGGCTGTCGAGCCCGGGCAAGGCTGACTTCGTGCTGCTTCCCTCCATGCCCGGGGGCGTCTTGGAGCTGCCCGGCTGCGCCTCCGGGCTCCCCTCACGGGCGGCTGCCGCCATGTTGACGCGCGGCGCTGTCGCGAGAGCGCAGCGCTGGCGGCCGGAAGGGGGGAGCGGAGAAGAGCGGGGAGCGCAGGCGCCTCCAGCGGCAGGGCGGGGCAGGACAGGCCCGTGTGGGATGGGAGGAAGGCCCTGAGGGGAGCCCTGAGGACCGCCCGGACCGGCCGGGCTGCTCTGCGGCACATTCGGCCTTTCCCCCCACAAACACCCACCGGTGGGACCCAGCAGCAGAAGGGACGCAGAGGGATCATCAGCTCTTGGACACCCCAACAATCCCACCTTGTACCTGAGAACGTTGTCCAAACGCTCCTGGAGCTCTGGCAGCCTTGGGCAGTGCCCATGCCCTGGGAAGCCTGGGCAGTGCCCCACCACCCTCCTTTTCCCGATATCCAGCCTAAAAGTCCCCTGACACAGCTCCAGCCGTTCCCTGGTCCTGTCCTGTCAGCACAGAGCAAAGATCAGTGCATGCCCATCCTCTTCCCCTCACGAGGAAGATGTAGACTGCCATCAGTCTCCCCTCAGTCTCCTCCAGGCTGAACAGACCAAGGACCCTCCGTGGCTCCTTTTCCCCTCCAGGCTCTTCACATCCCTTCTTTGTACACTCTAGGGGCTTAATAATCTTTCTTATCTCGTGGTGCCCAGTGCCCTTGATAGCCACACTAATGCCCAGAAAGGAGCAAGGGCCAATACCCAAAAGGCAATACGCAAATTCGTGACTGCCACCTCCCCATTTCCCATTTCTGGAGTGCAACATTTGCACAAGCAGCTGGGGAAGCCCAGGGAATCCTGTCCAACACTCCATGCTGTGCCCCTGAGCCCAATGAAGCTGATGTTCTTATCACACAGATAACAAAAATATAGGGGTGGCATGGTCACAGTTTGTTTATACAACTGACAGACTTCATTCAGCTGCTATCAGAAGGGAAATAAAGCCAATGACCCGAAGTGATGTACAAAAAGACAAATCAATGGCAACAGGAACCTTAAAAAAATTGTAATCTGCTTCCCTGTTCCCGCCTAAAACTGACTTAGGAATAAACAAGAACACAGCCAAAGTGTTTACATTTTGATGTAATTTATTGGCACAAAAATATGCAAATACAACATGGCATCTAAACATGGCTACTCTGTTGTATTTTGTGCATTGTTTTTAATATTTTTAATTCATAAATCATAACTTCACCTTCAACCTCATGTTTAATAACCATTATTTTCTGTTTCAAATTACAACCAGTTCTCCCCCATCTGCCTCCTGTGCCAAACCCTAACTTTCCCTAGTTATTTCCCAACACTGCTTTTTAACCCAGACACTGCAGGAGGCTCCTAAGTGGTATTTATTTGTACCCTGCATCCAATGTGCCACTGATCACTCTGCACAGAGGCACCCTGACTTTGCTCAGGCTCAAGGTTTTCAAATCTTGGATGTGCTCAAAACCCTGATCTAGTCAGAAACACAAATCCTGAACTAGTGTAATGAGCAGATAGACAATTTCGAAATTTGGGGCAAGAATCAAGTTTGAAAACAAGGTACAGGAGGAAACAATGGTAAAATTCTACTTAAAATTCTTTCTTTCCAGTTATGCAGCTGCCCCCAAACCTAAACGAAGCCTCCTGCACAAGCGCATTTAGCTCACTGCACCCACATCAACAGGAATGACCAGGGCAATAATTAATCTGCAAGTTACTTAGTTACATTGCAAAGTGAGTGAAAACCCGTATAGTTATTTTCAATGGATCTCCAGGTCCCCAAAGACAAAGTGGAACCATGGACATCTGTGGTACAATCAGTCTTCACTGTCCTGGAAACCCAAATCAAGTGTTTTGTTTCAGACAGCTTGTTTTTCCAACAGCAGCTATACATTGGCTTACACCAACTTTTAATATACAATAACTCTTTTCATTTACATTTAAAAATATTTGACAAAGGCTGTATTTCAGTCCAACGTTCAATTTGTGTTTGTAGAAGAGCAAGTTTGGAGTGAAAAAGCCTCCAGAATAAAAGGCTGTGCATACTCTGGAATCTCCTGTTACCAGAAAGGACACCTAAAGAAAATAAAGATATTGTAATAATGTTGACTTGCACGTAGTTTCACAAAGACAACACTGAGAAGGACTGAGGTTCCATACAAACTAGGCATCATTTGAGCACAGGCAAAGTTTCCAGGTGATCTTTATCACTTTTAAACATTAGCAGGAAAGAGATCTATTTCCTTAAGCATAGTTCTAAGTTATCTAACTCTCAAAATGACACTAAATCATCTTTGTTTTATCCTTCACTGTAGCTGAAAGCACTGACCACCACGTTCCTTATTTCAAACATTTAAAATGTAAAATCCTTGTCACTATTTACAACAGCAAATTTCCTAGAGACTGTCTATGTCTATTGCCATGGGCTTGCAGAATCTACCAGATCAGGTGCAATATGTGCTGTGGCTCCTACAAATAAACTGCTCAAGTGAGGTTCTCTTTAGCAGTTCCCTGCTCAGACTATTCCAGAGGAGTTTTGCCAGGTTAGCTGAGTGACAAACTCACCATCCAATGTAGCACTGGCACAGGTTCTCATGGGAAGTTGCTTGTTTAATGAGCAGTTCTACTTGGGTGGGTACATCGAGAGTTTCATCATGAGAGAAGTCTCGACCTTTGAAATTAAAGGGTGAAAAAAACCATGAAAGGAGTCACAAATCCTGGTCCTAATCCCTTCAAGTACATTACTTGGCAGGTGGGGTGTAGTTTCTTATAAACTTTAAAAGTGTAAAGTTTTGCAACTAAATGTTGCTAACTATGAAGCCAGGACAGTAGAAATTCAACTTCCACTAACAAGCTAATACATGTAGAATATTAAGTCTTTGTAGTTACAAACACCTCTGTACTTTTCAAATCAGAGTTATTTGTATCTAAATGCAGGCACAGTACTTGGGTTTTGGACAAAACCAGGAAAATGGCCTCATCCACTTAATCAGAATAGGTTAAATTAAAGGTTTAATACAAAATACAAACACTAAGGATAGTGCTGATCCATCAGATTTTAAGTTTCTTTTCTATAAACAAAACAAAACACTCACCAGTGAGCTTATCTCGAACCCTGTTGATGATCTGAATTGCCTTCTTATTTAGAGCTTCTGGCTTCACCAGACCATCTCCTACTAAAAGAGAGAAATAGGACACAGAATAAGCACTTCATCTGAACAATAAAAACATTTGTACTGCTGTTAGATGTGTCCTTTCCAAACACTATTTTGAGAGCAAACTTAGATGCATTTTCTACAGATACAACTCTTTGTGGGAGTTGAGAACACGGATCATTTTTATGCTGACAAGAGACTTTATCCATCCCATCTCATATAATTGCATTTGGATCATGATAAAATTTTCTGATCTAAGAACAGTTTCTGGATCAGTATAGAAACAACAATGAAACTCACTGAAGGAATGGATGGATTCAGGCACTGTGGTTCCAGTTTTTTTATGGGATGTCTCGCCCAATTCCACACTGTCCAACATTTCTGTTGAAAACAACATGAAAACACAAAAGCATAAATATGAAGCTTAAAAGCAGCTGCAATATTCTTCTGGAAACATTAGCAAGACTGCTAATCAGCTAATTTGAAGAGCATATTTGTGACATCTTCCATCTTTTCTACTCACCTACTGACTGACTGGTTGAGTAGGAGTCTGTCCTTGTTCGTGAGCGCTTATTGCCTTTTGTATTTGCTGCAAGAAAACAAGGAGTTGGAAAGGATGAACTGCAGTTTCAGTGTTTCACAGCAAATTTGTCCACAAACAATACAGATTTGGTTGCCTTTCTCCTTCTCCAGATTTGATGTCACCTGAAAATAATTTCCATCTCCTAATCACTGCTGTAATTTCATATTAAAATCCCTAAAACTGTGTGCACGCAGAAATAGCACATGCAAACTAACAGTTAATTAGATTGTTTAAAAACACTCTGGATTTCAGGCTTCTGGATTTCTTGGATGCATATTCTCTTGCTGTCACTATTTTATCAGAATCACTTACTGTCCATCAATCTCCAGTTCAATAAGGGATCATACACAAAGGCTTCCAGCACAGCCATGACGCTGTCCTTGTGTTCACGCAGCACTTCCATCACTGTGTGACAGGTGATTCTATAGTTCCCATCGAGGCCTGTCACCTTTGGAAGAAAAAGAAGTGAATCAACACCTTTGTTCACTCTACAAGTACAACCCCAGCAGTCAGGGAGCGGGAAGTAGCTTGGAACTGGAGTTCTCTATGCTTTGTTCATTAAGAGAACAAGACATTGGTTAATTACAAACTAAGAAGCTCTCTTCTCCATGAGGATGATCTTTGTAAAGTACCATGCAACTGACTGTGTCTGCTTGATAGAAACAGCTATTTGAAATGGGGAAAAACTAAGGAAGGCCTAAGAAATTGGAGGAATTTCAGGGTAGTTTATTTTCTAACTAAAATGTTGCTTTCCACTGTAATGTGCTGCAGATATCACAGGTGATGTTTTAACTCACAGAAAACCAAGCTGAAATATTGACACCTCAGGTTCTTAAGGAGTGATAAAGTTTAGCCACAACAAAAAAATACAGGAGAAACTGAGAAATGGTTGCCATTTTCCCTAGGAACAGTCCCCTCCAAGTCAGAGGGAATGCTTACCTCCATAGCATTTGTCAGCATCCTTGTTAATCTAAATGGAATCTTCTCAGGGAACTTCTCTCTTGTCATTGCAACCTAAACACATGATGATGGAGAACAAATAAATTAATAGTTAACTTACTTTTTAAAAGTTATTAAGTACTGGGATCTTTTTGCTACAATCTTGAAGGTTTTATTCCAAATAGGAAATAAAGTCACAGCTTTATGTTCCTCAGTTTTCACAAATTGCTCAGAGAAGCTGGATGATAAACTTGATAACAAAGGGAAAACTCAAGCATGTGCCCAGCAGCACAGACTGCCTATCAGCAGCTTAAATTGCTCCAAGAAATTTCATGGAAGTGAAATTTCGTGGACACTTCCATGAAACTTCCATTAACACTTCTTTGCTTGTTCCAGTGATCAGCTAATCCCCACGACATGCTTCTGAGATAAAGTGTCTATTATTTTATAGACAGATAAAGGCAGGCTCAAAAGAGACTTCAAGGTCAGTTTGTCCTGGCTTATAGATTAATTTCTGCTCCACCAGAAAATGCGAAATGTTACTGAAAATGTCATGTCCAAATACAAGGACTTACCTCAAAACAGTCCCCAAAGTCGATATGCAGGATTTTTCCACTCAGTCTGTCTAACATCAGATTGGAAGGGTGTCTTTGGTGAAGGAGTGGAAGAAAAAACAGACCATCAGTGACAGACCATTAAAAAACCCAAAGTAAATCACATCAGCCTCAATATATTTATCTTCATGAACAAGAACAGCCAGTGGTAGCTTGCTTGTCTGAGATCTTCAATCTCAGCATGAACAGGAAACCTTTCTGACTGTATTTTGTAATTACCTCTCACAAGTAAGAGATCTTCTCACCTTGGAAGATAAATAACCTCCTGGACAAGAATGATCAGTGCATGTCTTGGATATGGATGTTTATGGATGTTTATTTTTCAGTTAGGATAAATTTTTCCACTTGTTTTATGATTTTTCTTTTTTTTTTAAGTGTAGAAAAATGTAATACATTATGCTGCACTTGAAGTAACACAAATTGTTTTACTACCAACAGAGAAGAAAATCAATCCAGACTAGCAAAACTACAGTGCTGAATTCATGCTTACATCTTCCAATTTTGTCTTAATTCAATTTTCAAAGGTTTAAAACTTCATGTTAGAGACTTTAAAGTTCAGAAATAAGAGCTCCTGCTATTAAAACATTTAAGGGTTTAGCTGGTTTTGCATTACAGATTTTAAATCAAATATACATTGTCTTCCAAAAGTATTTTGGAAGCTATATTGTTAATAAAATGGATGGAGAAAGATTTCCCATTCTGTGAAATGGCAAAATTAGAACTTGTGGTCCATAATGTAGTTCCATGTGTATTCATTTCAAAAAGGAAGAAGTTCTTACTTGTACTCAAGATACACAAACTGAATCTCATACCTGTAGTGCTGAAAATAACAGCATATATATATATATATATATATAAAATACAGACCTAAAAGATGGCATCACTACAACTCAGCAGTAACCACAATGGAAGACATTATCACAAGAACAGATTCAGGAATGAACTGACAGGCTTTCACAATCTGTGCTTTTAAAGAAAAGAAACCTTTACAGCTTTACTTACCTGTCCCCAAGGCCCAGAATGTACCCAACCATTGACATCACAGCCAGTGACCGGGTGTAATTTGTTCTTCTGTCAAACCATACCTACAAGTGGGCACAAAATAAAAAAAGCCAGGCAGGAATGTTGCATGCTTCAGTTTGGATTATAATTGATGCATTAACCATTTGTGTTTTGCACAAAGCAGAACTGTGATATGCTTAGATACTCTGTAATTTCAGGGGGTTCAAACACTCTGTGCCCTTGAATTAGATGTCTGAGTTATTAAGAGAATATATTCTGGGGCTTCTGCTTTGCTCTCCCCTGCAGAGTATATGGAGACTAAAATCTCCAGCCTTGTGCTTTGCACTTCACTTGTGCTCTGAGCCTTGTAAGGCCCCTGGTGTGGGGATACATGTGTGGATCCATGTTCTGCAGTGATTCTGCTGGGCTTTAGGAGAAATAATCTCCATCTCTCACTCATTCTGCAGAGAAGATAATTACACACTCTGCTGTTTGCCAGTTCTTGTGTGTTGCACTCACCTCTGAGCTTGGACTTTTCAACCACAGCAGTTTGGCAAGGTCATCCCCAGCTGTGTTATTGACAGCATGCTCAAATACTTCTACTTTCTGCATCAGAGTCAGGTGGTCATAGTCTGGAGCCATCTATAATTCAGAAGTGACATTCAGCAAATTAAAAAGCCACTTCCAGTAGCTTCTGGTTGTACTGTGAGAAACACAGTAATCATAAATAATTTCATATTAAGTTTATACTTCAATTATTTGTAGACTGACCAGTATGTTTCAAACACAGTGAGATAATCACACAACAGTGAAGAATTGTTTTTAAATGAGATAGCAATGATTTAGTATCCACAAAGTCAGTAGCCCACAGCCCCATTTAACTAAAAATCTGCACAGGTAAGTATTTTTTCAAAAAACCATTATCCAAATAAGTCTTCAGGGCTGGCAAACACTTTCCTTTTTGGCAGGAAATTTCAAATTTTCTAGTCCTGTTCAGTTTCTCCAATCTGTCCAAATTTGGTCCTGCTGCTTAGCCACAATGTTTGGAATGCCAGCAGCACAGCACCTTGTATGAGCACTTCACAGCCATGCAAATTTCCAAACACACCTCACTTACCAAATGGCAACAACTTGTGATCGCGAACTCTTATCTAAACATTTCTTATTTATTGTCACAACCAGAAAAGAGGCAGAGGAAGAAGCCTTGCACCATTTTCCTTCACTAAAACACTGGTGTGCTAAAAGAATGGACCAAACCCTGTGCCAGCTTTGCCCCTTACCCTGAGCATGATGCGATGCTCGATGTTGAGCAGGATCTTTTTCTTCTCTCTGTAGTCTCGGATGAGTGCGTGCAGGGTGTCACAGTGGGGCACCCAGCCAATTAAGCCTGAATTTGTAGACAGTGGAATAACAGCATATCTCTGGATGCTATGGGAAAAATGGAGAATCACAGCTCAGATTGTTGTATATTGTGACTTAATATTTGAGATGCTTAAAACAACTACTGTTAAATCTGATTCTGGTCCAAATTGTCAATAGTTGCTCTGCTTGTCTTTTCAAACAGACTTCAAACATCCATTTTGCACAGATTGTTGCCAGGTAATCTGCAGACAAGCTCAAAGTTTATGTGGTTTTCACTGAAAGGCTGCTTTCAGAAGGTACATGTTATGTCACCCACAATGATCTGTTATTTGAACATTATATTTGATGTGTTCTTGCTTGAAAGACACTGCAGAATTGCAGTCAGTGACTCTTCACCAAGCTATTTAGTGACTATAATAAAAATCTTTGGCAAAACCCCATTCTCAGGCTCCTAAGGCAGTGCTCAAGGTGTCTCGAAATAGGCATTGCTTCAAAGACCATAACAATTTACAAGATAGCACTTCAATTAAATAAAACAAACAACCCCCTCTGATACATTTCCTCCATGTTTGAATTCTATGAGCGCTGGTTTTCTTTTTAATTAGCTTAGTTCCAAGATTTGCCATCTCTTCCCAAAACCACTGCTTGTGCCAAGGTTTACTTGCAACCTGCACCTGTGTAAGGAGTCACATATGCACAAGCATTTTCAGTGATTATGCAGAGCACACACCTGAGGTTTTTACGAAGAGAAGTTGGGTCATTTGCTAACAGAGTGTTGACCAACCCAAAAAGCTGCATCACTCTTTCATCTTGGCGAAGGTCTTCGTGGCCTTTCAGAAGGAATACAAACTCATGCCCATTGCTTCCTGCAAAAGAATTAGGGCACAAAAGTTTATTCTCATTGAATAAGCTGACAGGAATAAACATATATGCACCCAAAACTGGAAAATCATGGCAGTCAGAATGTGACCGTGTTCACAGGGGTCTTAGGATGAGGCAAGAGATGAGGATCTGACTCCATGTTTCAGAAGGCTTGATTTATTATTTTATGATATATATTCTATTAAAACTATACTAAAAGAATAGAAGAAAGGATTTCATCAGAAGGCTGGCTAAGAATAGAAAAAGAAAGAATGAATAACAAAGGCTTGTGACTGACTGAGACAGTCCAGACAGCTGGACTGTGATTGGCCATTAATTAGAAACAACCAACATGGGCCAATGCCAGATGCACCTGTTGCATTCCACAGCAGCAGATAACCATTGGTTACATTTTGTTCCTGAGGCCTCTCAGCTTCTCAGGAAAAAGAAATCCTAAGGAAAGGATTTTTCAGAAAATATCACGGCTACATCAGACAGATTAAGAAAAACTTCATCTGAAAGGAAAAGTTGTACAGGTTTTACCAGGTAAATATATAATTGGACCTAAGAGCAACAACTGTTGAAATACTGGAATAACAAAGTGGAACCTGCTCTCTCTTACCCATTAGTGTCAGCTTCCTGGGTCGCTGCTTGGAGGTGATGACCTGCAGTGAAGGAGCGATGGACTGGATCCGTATGATGGGCTGGTTGGGGTCGTACGTTCCTGGCACTGCCAATTCCAGATCCCGGCACATTAAGAGTTTTGGTGACACGTACTGTAGCTCCAAAGAAGTGAGCTACCAAAACCAAAAGAAATACAACCCCTTAGAATTTCAGTTCAAATTTCACAGAAGCACCTGAAGAGCTCATGCTGTCAAGAGACCTAAAACAGTTCAGGTTGCGACCAAAATACTTCAGGTACTTGCAGGAAGTGCTACATAAACACCAAATTTGCAGCAAACCCTATGCAGTTATTTCCAGAATACCTAATTAGAATGTTTTGAATAACCAGCAAACATAAAGCAAAAGTTGGTATTGACAGCTTGCACTGTATGACCCACAAAAGATCTGAATCTGCCCCCTCACCTGCGGCAGCTGCTTTGAGATACGTCGGAACACGTGGTAATAGAGATCCCAAGCCTGAGTTAGGTCTTTGACATTTCCTGATTTCATATACTTCCTGCACCACTCCTGAGCTTCCATGAGATCTCTGCCATAGGCCTAGGGATTCAAACAACAGAAAAATGAATTTCAACAGACTGTAGTGTAACAGGTGGGGACCACTTAACACCTACAAAGATCATCAGAGTCTCTTTTCAAATTGCACTACAAATACTTGATCTCACATTTTTATAGCAGATCAGAAATTTATAGCATTTCTAATAGCAGATCTAGAAATTCCTGATCCAAGATCTGCATTGAATTTATCAAACAACATTGCTCACAAGTAGACTTCATTATAGGAGAATTGAATGCTCAGAATCACCCTTTAACAGCAGGATTACAAGCTCAGTGAATTCTCTGTTATCTGTGCTAGTGTTTACTGTGATCAAAGCAGAATAATTAACAGCAGAGCAGTCGTCCTTTTTTAGTCCCTATCAGACACCCTGCCAATACAAGACTCCAGGGCAATTTGGCATCTTATAGTCACCAGAAGTGACACAGATCTGAAGACAAACATCAATAATGAAATCTGCAGCTAACATAATGAGTCCCAAGAGATTCACTTTTTGTGTTAAATGGCAAAGGTTCTTGTAACACATCTGGGGCAGGTGGCTGTCCTGAAGAACAGCTCTGGGCCATTTGCTGATACCTGATTGAAGGATGTCTCCTTTAAAGTCTGAGGCCCTCGCTCCATCATTGCATGAAGTGGTTCCAGCACCTCAAACATTCCCTTTACATTTCTTTCTCCAAAATACAGACGAGATGCTTCTTCCAACCCTTCATGCCACATCTCATGCCAAAGGATGGCCACACGAATTAGCTCTTCACTCACCTGTTTTAGACAGAAAAAAAGATTAAATGTCTAAAGAAATCCCTGGGACTGGCTGCTGACTTAAAATTGCAAAACTCCTCTCTTCTCTAATGTTATGAAATATTTGTGTCTGAAAGCCAGAGGGAGCCACAAGAACTAACATAGTGATGGCACATTTTTTCTGTAAGAAGCTGACCAGGCTTTTCTGACCTTATTTGTTACCTTTGAAATTTTCTATAACCATAATGATGGCACATTTTTTCAGTAAGAAGCTGACCAGGCTTTTCTCACCTTATTTGTTACCTTTGAAATTTTCTACATGCTTATGCAGCTTGGCCTGAAAGCATTATTTTTCATTTATTCATAAAAATCTTTATCAAATTAATTATAATACTCTTTCTATGCTATGCTCAGTAAGTTTGGTTTCTACTTCCCATTAAGCAAAACCACCTCTTTATGGAGCAAAGGTTTTTCATGTATTTCTTCTCTAAATTTATTCATAAGGGAACACAAAAACTCAGTGTGTGAATTATTGTAAAATGGAAGCATTCTCTGGAAATTACACTAATACTGTAATTTCTACCAGTTGCAAATACCTCAAATTAATTACACTTGAAGAGAATTGACAATGAATAGTCATTTTGTGTTACTAGAACTGACATCCATCCATCCAACATAACACACTTAATGCTACACTGAGCACTCACCATCATTGCCTGCTGCACCAGGGTGTTGCTATGCTCACACATGTTTTTCAGGATCTTATTTGCAGCATTGTGTCGAGCAGTGGTGGTAGATTTAGAAGCCACAGTCAAAGGATAGATCAAAGCCTGCAAGGGACAGCAACCAATAATACTTTAGAACCCCAAGAAGAGCTACATAAACTTAAATAATTAGCAAAGCATTAACAAACAGCAGCCTTAGGAATCAACAGGAGGAAGCAAGCTTGCTTGTGAAAAGCAGTGATAGGAATTTACTACTGAAAGTCTTGTGATCCAACAACAGGCTGTCAAGACTTTAATTCACTGAATAGCAGAACGACATTGGGAGCCTCTTTCAAACTGGAAGAACAAAAACAGGTCATAGGATTTTGTGATATTCCACACTATGGAAAGAAATTTCCATAAAACCTGTGAGGAAGGTTCTTAGACATTTAAGGTGATTTGCACTGCCCAGCAGACATTAAATCACATTAGACAAAGAGTTCTTCCCAGGCTGCATGGCTCATTCACCTCCCTCCCTTTTTATAAGAAGTGCTGAGGTGGCAGCAGCAATGGAAACTGTCCCCACCCTCGCTGCCATCACTGCTGTGACTCCTGTGCGGGCACTGAGAGCTCCTGCTCTGAGCCCAGGCTCACCTGCGGGTGGTAGCGCCCGATGTCCGTGAGCAGCTGGTGGATGAGGCGCCCCACCAGCGGCCGAGGGGTGTCAATCCTGGCGATCAGCTGGGGGATGACCTGCAGCAGGGAGAGGGACAATAAACACTCCTGATACTCCTGCCTGGAGCACCTGCAGGCAGCCCCAGCGAGGGGGAGAGAATGATGAGGAGAATTGACTCCACTGATAGCAGAAGGCTAATTAATTACTTTATTATACTATATTATTCTATACTATATTACACTATATACTTTATTCTACTATATTATTCTATATTACACTATATACTGTATTCTACTATATTATTCTATACAATACACAGTATAGAATAATGTAGTATAATAAAGGAATTATATAAATATAATATATAATATATTTATTATAAAAATAATATAAATATATTATATATAATATAATAATATTATATATTTATATACATAATATATATAAATATATCATTATATATATAAATACATAAAAATATATATAAATATATAAATATAAATATATAAATATATTATGTGTTATTTACCTGCAGCCAAGTGTCTATTTGGATTGCCTTGACTCCTTCTACCAAAGCCTCATTCACATCAGGCCAATGACCATAGTCAAACCACAGAGTAAGGACTCTGAAAAGGAGAAATTCTTTTGTTAGGAACAAGCAAACAAACACACCACCAAAACAAAACAAAAACCACCAACTAACCAACAAATAAAACCCCACCACAAAACCCCCAAACAAATAAAAAAACCCCCAAACCTATTTACAAGGAACTTTTCTTCCCAGAACCCTCAGAAAAAAGGGATAATCCATCCAACAAAAATTAGCCTGGACCAAAGCATTCACTTAATTCAACCATAACAAAAAAGAGCAGAAATATGTTCTACCTAATCTGAAACCATGTGCTCTTATCAGCTGGATTTCATTTACTGTGTGCTTTATTATGTACCTTAGAGTGTCTTGGAGGTTGTTTCCTCGAGACAGAGAAATGGATCGGAAGAAACCTTGGACAGCAGGGACTGTGTACATCAAGAGGGTCTTGGATAAATCCTTTGGGAATGAAATTGCTGCATTAGTTCTATGCAAGAACATCAGCCCACATGAATCCTTAACTCAAGAAGGGGAAAGAGGAAAACATATGTGGAAATATAGACCTAATCCCCACTGTAGCTGACTTCTGCTCCTACTCTTCACAGGACATGGTGCTCCTAGGATTTTATGTTTTGCTTGACTACAGAAAAGTCTTTCAGCATGGCAGGGAAAATGCTATGAAGGGGTTTTACACTTCAGTTTGTTCAGCCTAAAAACTACCTTACTATAACTGGTAAATGAAAGAGATTCCTCAGAGTCTTCCATGAAGGGCCTAACCAGAAGAATTTGTTAATGCCCTGTACCCCTCTGACAGCCCCTTCAGGTCACAGCTAATAATAATTTGCGTTAATTTAGCCAATGATTTTTTTTCCTGTGTCTAAGCAGAAAGTACCAATGTCTCAAGAAGAAGGGGGAGGAAGGAGGGTACCTCAGTGACTTTTTTCTGCACTGGGGATGGGATGGGACTGTTCTCAGTGCTCTCTGCATCACTCTCACTGTTGCTGCCCTCCGTGTTGGCGCTGGTGATGCTGGCTCCGCTTGCGTGACGGAGTTTCTTCTTCTCATCTCTGGCCTGGTTTTGATGTTTATAGTGAAGCACTGCTTCAAAGTTCATCACTGCCCAGGCATGCCAGGCCTGCCAACAGGACAGAACACAAGTCAGACTCCTTTCTGCAACTGGCACTTCCTAATTGTTAGATATAATCCAACCTTTCTGTGTCTGCAAAGTAAGTAATGTTCTGCAGACAACACAATGCTTTGATTTCTCTAACTGCTTGTAATTTGAACTGTCTTATTATCTTAAATAATATCATGTTGAGTTCTTGACCTGGAGCTGCCTATTGAATATTAAAGTGAATGAGCTCTGTACCAAAAATTTAATTATATTTGCATATAGCTTAATTTTTCAAAGGCTAAAAGGAAAATTAGTATGTTAAGACTAGGGGATGTGTAATGAGAAAAATACAGGAGATGGCTGCCCCAGAGAAGATCTGGCACCAAATATTAATTGAAATATCACAACCACAAAATCAAAGGCTCTTTGGAGAATTAACAACAGGGCTACTTTCCTTGTTCAAGTATACTGACTGAGAACAAGTTAAATTTTTCCATTTTCTTTCTCCTTCATTGCTAACTAACAACAGGAGAGAGTCTCAAAAGCAAGAAGAGAAACTGAATTGTGGCCTAGTTTTACCAACCAGATAAAATTCTAAACAAAAATCTCATGTTTACCTTGAGCCACTTTCTCTGTTTTTTTTTGATTCTTTGTTTTGTTTTTTTTTTTTAAATCCTATTGGCAGTAACAAGGCAGACAGTTATGGGAGGTCTTCCAATGAACACCTTCCTTTCCTGTACTGTGGGATTTGATAAAATTGATCTGGAAATTTTCTGTAATGACCTTGTACCAGTTGCGATCGTGCTCCGTTGCAGCACTGTAGTATTGCAAGACTTTGGGGATGGTGCTCTCATTGATGCCTTGCAGGTTCAGCTGCCACTCACCCAGTTTCAGGAAACACCTAGGTAAGCAAAGGGATTATTGATTCAAAACCTAAAATGAAAACAAATCCTCTGGATTAAAAGGCAAACTTGGTGTCTGGAGTCTAAAAGACATTCCATGTGGTGAATTCAGTCAGGTAGCCTCTCCTACAGGGTGGATGCAAGATTCAAAATATCTCCATCTTGCTTGTAGTGTGGAACTAACTAGTTGAAGGTTTAATTTAAGAGGAAAAGTGGGGATCAAACATTTTTTCCTCATCTGTGTAAGTTATAAAATAAATGTAAGAAGTAGGTAGCAGCCACATTGAAAGACTTCATCAGTGTGTGGTGATAAAATCATCCACATGAGCTGCTGAGCTGTCCTGAGCACCATATGAATGAGCCTTCTGGGGAGAACACTGACAAACAAACAATGCAAACACAGAGGAACTGTTCTTCCCCCAGCCAGAACCCCATGAAGTCATTCCCTCCTAGAGGAAAGGAAAAACAACATATTTTTACTGCAGCAGGGTGGGGTTGTCAAGGTTTGCCCAAAACTTAATACTTTGCTCCCTCAGCAGGCTTTAAATGCCACAGTTAGGACATGGCTGTCCTTTCTGTATTTTGAGTTTTCCAGAAAGCATTGTGCAAGACAAATACTGTATGCAAATCATTACAAATTTGTTTTTCATTATAGTCACTGAAAAAAATAAGAGAATGGTTTTACCAAGGGTTCCCATCCTCATAAAAGCAAATTGAGTGCATACCTCCCTTCAAAAAAAGCAAACCTTCAATAGAAAGCACTATGCAATCTTCAATTTAAACTGAAAAAAATAGATCTGGCACCTACAGATCCACAGAGAAAAATGAAGAAAGGGTTTTTATGCAACAGGATTGTAAGAGACCATCACATGCTAGGCACCTACAGCCCAAAGCACTGCTGTTGTGCTTGGCAGCCTGTGCATTAACACAGATGTGCCAGGCTTGTGTGGGGAGTGTTTCTTTCCTAGTGACCAAATCTCCTGAAAAGCAGAGAAACAGACATGCTGAGAGCTCTGCTTCTGCCAACGAGCCCAGGGCTGGAAAAATACAACCAGGCACCAGCAAGAAATATAAGCTTGTTCAGGCTGATGTGTTCCAGTAACATTTACTGAACATTACATGGTAGATAAGAATGTAATACTGTCACAGGATTTTATGGAAAATCCTTTCTTTAGGATTTACATTCCTGAGAAGCTGAGAGGCCTCAGAAACAAAATGTAAACAATGATTATCTGCTGCTGTGGAATGCAACAGGTGCATCTGGGATTGGTCTCATGTGGTTGTTTCTAATTAATGGCCAATCACAGCCCAGCTGTTTCAGACTGGTCAGTCACAAGATTTTGTTATTCCATTCTTTCCTTTCAAGCCTTCTGATTAAATCCTTTCTTCTATTCTTTTAGTATAGTTTTAATATAATATATATCATAAAATAATAAATCAGCCTTCTGAAACATGGAGTCAGATCCTCATCTCTTCCCTCTTCCTGGGACCCCTGTGAACACCACCACATAACACCAAAGCAGCTAAATGAGAAACCCTGTTCTTTTAATCAAAGCATCAGCTTTGTCTGAAATGTGTCACCCCCAGGGACCCTGCACTTCAGGAGAGGCTTCAGTTTGAGTTTAGAGCTAAAGGGTGCCCCGTGCTGACCGTGCCATGAGTTTGTGGAGCTCCTGTTTGTGCTGCTGGTCCTCAGTGGCGATGGCGTGCTGGGCCTGCTGCTGCATGGTCTGCACAAAGTGCTGCATGTGTTGGAACGCATCAATCTGCAAAGGGATGGAGGCAGTCAGCACCACAGGCCTTAAACACCATTTCTCAAGGGAGAAAAACAATGTAGACGTGATTTTCACAGAAATAAAAATATATGGTTTTGTTTTCTTTCAAAGCTTTTCAGCCGTTAATATCCCTCTAAAGTCACTTTATATTTTAAATATGTCTAAATGAATTAAGAGGTTAGAGATTCTTATTGTCTCTGAAACTGCTAAAGTGAGGAACAAATAACTGCATCCTTGCAATGCCAGGCACACCTTCACTGTCATACAGAGAACCAAAGGGATGACTGACCATAACACACGATGTGCAAGAACTGCACTCTGCCAAAGCAACAAGGTCACCTGCACAGGGAGAAAGCTTCAACAGCACAGAATGTCCTGTTACTGCCCACACAGTGTGAGATACAGAGATACCTCCTTTTCAGCTGAGCATGCACTTAGCCTGGCAATTGTGACAATCAAATGTTTACAGCTTACAAACTGTATCTGAGCAGGACAGTCCTGAACAGACAGGATCACAAATCCAGAGAAGCCTACCTATAACATGCTATGGGCAGACAAAAAAACCCCAAAAAACAACAAAAAAAAACCCCAAAAATCCAACCCCAAAACTACAAAATAAAAACTCCCCAAACAACCCCCCACAAACAAAAAAACCCAAATCACATAACAAAAAACCAAACAAAAAAACAAACCCATGACAATTTGAGAAAATAATGCCTGAAGGAAAACTTGCAGCTTTCTGATCTTCTCTCTCCTAACCTTTCAGCTTTGTCTGGGCTTGAAGTACACACCATGAGTTGTTTCAACAAATTAAAGTCTGGATTTCTCCTCAAGTTATTGAAGAAGTTCAAATGTGTGTTACTCTGACAGAATATTATACAGGGCAGTCGTGGTAAAGCAACTTTCACTACCAAATTCTGAGGGAAAATATATTTTTAAAATTCCTTGGAAAGTATTCTGGGGTAGGAGAACCCAAGAATAAAGATTTCAGAAAAACACATGCACGCTTCACTGGAAAGAATTAAGAGTAAAGCTCCTGCAATCTGCAAGGTCATTTCAGGTTAGGAACTGCAGAATGTGCAGTTAGAAACCTAATTTACCTCTGTGTATCTATAGGAATGAGCTATGTTAGAGACAAAAACCACTTGAGTTCAAATGCCTCATCTATCCTGTTCAAATATCAGCATGCACAACTCAGTGGTGAGGAAAAAGAGTATTACCCAGGGTGAAATAAAAGAAAAGAAAGGATCATACTCATAACATTCATATGGTGCATTCAGCCCAGGGTGAAATAAAAGAAAGGATCATACTCATAACATGAATATTGTGCATTCCATAGCTGTAACCCAGACAGAAGGGACTGGGGTGTGGTGTAAATAATGGTCTTACAAATAGTTATGCTAGACATCCATTAAAAATAGACAAAATATATTGCCAAACAGAATTATTACAGAATCTTTTTATGTGCCCCTTTCCTATCTAGATACACCCAACATTCTGGTCTTCAGTTTCCATTAATATTGAAAACTGATGGCCATAAACTGACAGATGGAGCACTTAAGACTGAAAGCTGCAAGTTTTCCAGAACAACCAAATTCCTAAGTTTGTATGCATCCTTTCTGTGGGATATGGCTTAGAATGCAGCTGCTGGCAAAGGTCTGTGTTGGAAGAAATGTAATAAGATTGACATATAAATTTTGATCTGTTGTTTAAGAAGACTGTTGTGGAGCTCTGCAAGTGCCATATGGCTGGTTTCCTTCTAGATGCCAGCTTTTTTCCTGCTGGATTTGACAAGTACTGAAAACTGCCATTTTAGGCCAACAAAGGAACCCTGAACTGCTGAGTAGAAAAAATGGTCATTTCCCACCATCCCAGCCTACATCAGCAGCTTCTTACTTAGGATACCAAATGAAGTGAACACACACAGTTACATAAAACTACACACATCACCAGGTGTAACTATGTATTATTTATCATCTATTTTGGTATCAGTTTTCCCTCATCTTCAAGGAGTCCATTTATTCTCCCAACCGTTAATTTTAGACACGTTCTCCTACCCCCTTAATCTTTGTGCCTTGTCTCATTCTGCTTTCCACCACTGCACCAGGTCCATCAACTTCCTGAGCACAAGTCAAACACCACAAAACACAGTTCCCCTCACAGAGACAGGCAGAGACCCCACATACTTCTGGGGTCATTTACTGAAGAGGGTAAGAGGAATTTCACTGTTTTACAGAGCCAACAGAACAGGGCCTTAGCAGCAGCTCCTTTTGCCTTTTTAATTCAAATAAAGAATAGTTAGTTGTGGCAACGTTCCCACAGCAATGGCTCTGCTCCAGTGCTGGCAATCCCAAGGCAGAAAAAATAAAGATGTGGCAGAATATGAGGATAAATGGAGGCTTTAATGTATATTAAAAAAAAAGATAATTTATCCAGTCTGAAGCTTACTGGATTTGATTACGTAAATTCTCCCTGTGTTGCAATGTCAAAAACATTCACCCTGGGCTCTCTGGTGCCAAAGTGTTCCCATGACAAACTCTATGTGCTTTTCAGCTGTCTTTCAGTTAGAAATTTCCAATAATCTCTTTAGTAACAATCAGTTCTGCTCAGCAAACTGTTCAGGACACTTCTAAAACTGGTTATAAACCCCCCTTTACTTCCCTCTTTCTGCATGTGACCCTGAGCACAGGTACAGTGTAGAGACCCAGCAATCAAAACAGTGGATGAAAAGTCCAGCAGAAAACCTACACAGGACCAAAGAGCTGCTACTGACCATTAATCCTGGCTGCAATCCTGTTTGGGTACCAGCTACTGGCTTAGCAAAAAGAATCTTTCCATAGATGAAAGAAAATTAGGGCCAGGTTTTCTGTGCATTACAGAGTTTTAGTGGAAATAAAAAGCTTATGATCTGAATAACAATAAGGAAAAGAATTAGTTCCTCTATTTCAGGGGAACAAAAGTAAAATATCAAGCTTTGCTTTTGTTCTGTTGGGAACATGAAGAGCTACCAGTGCACAAAGCCTGAGCAAAAACAAAGCAGTGTGCTCTGTACCTTCCGGGCACTCTTCCACATGTGCTTCATGTATGCATAGGTCACTTGGGGATGCACTGTGGGCAGGGGGTGATCCAGCTGCCGAGAGGGATCCACTCCCAGGAGCAGGACAAGGGTCTTGTGGGCCAAAGCCTGGAGAAGTGGCAAAGACAAAAAGCAGGTTATAACATAATTGTCATTGTTACCTCTGGCTCATATTGCCTCAGAATTGTCCTACACTGAAAAAGTACATCTGACCCTCCAGATACAACACAGACACAGCAGACTCCCTGGACTCACAGAATACCACATGATAAACCATGTCTTCCTTTGGATCAGAGCATTAGATTCTCATTTCAGAAGACAGTAGAAAGTCTCTGTTTCAAGTATTTGGTGATAAATTTTGTGATGAATGTTAAAATAGGACTGTAATGTTCAACAGTAACAGCACATTCTAGATTTGACTCTCTGCTCTAGCAGAGAGAGCTATTATTAATAATCTCCAGTAGTGCATAAAAACTTCCAGTTACAGCATGCAATGAAAAACTGGCCCAGGGGCTCTCAGGTACAATATCAATCCCACAAAAATAACCTTGGCTACAAGCATGAACTTTATGCTGGTTACAATTTCAGCATTTCAACAATTTCTGACTAGTTTCTTCCTCACAGGAGAGCCCATCCCACCTGGGCAATGGAAGCATTTAGGAATGCTCAAGGCTGAAGCAGCACAGCAAAGCCAATCATCCCAAAACCTGCAGAAGAGGACAGAGCCTGACAATGCTCACCAGCCTCCCACTCTTGCCACACAAGCTGGCATACTTGAGCCAAGTTCTCATGTCCTCATGAGGATTCACAACCAGAGATCGGACCATCAATATTCTTTGCCAGTCTTCCACGATTCGCTGACAGCCCTGAGAGGAAAAAAAGAGAATTTGTTATTGTTTCGTCTCCAGTGTACTGCACAGAACCTTGGTTCAGAATCTGAAGGGACTTCCATCAAGATAGAGACTTCTCTGCCATAATTCACAGCAGACTGACATTAGGAACTGCCTATTGTGGCATTCACATTCCCTGAACATGATTCCTTCACACAGGGTTCTTCTCCTGGGAAGCTGAAAGGCAGGGAGAGGCCTCAGAGAAAAGGAAAACAATTCTTATCTCATTTGCTTCTCCTGTGTTGTGCTCATGTGGAATGTGTTTGGAGATTGTTCACCCACAGGTGATTGTTCCATTGCATTCTGCTGGGAGTTGTTTGCACTCTTTGGCCAATTGGGGCCAAGCTGTGTCAGGACACTGGAAAGAGTCAAGAGTTTTCATTATTATCTTTCTAGCATTGTGTAAGTATCCTTTCTGTATTCTTTAGTATAGTATAGTATTCTTTAATAAAGTAATAAATTAGCCTTCTGACAACGTGGAGTCAGATGCATCTTTCTTCCCTGCCACAGGGCTCACCATGGATTTACAGGAGTCTATTTCTTTAACACTGCAGTGTGTGAGGAAGGTTCAGTCCCTGACTCTCACAATCTGCAGGCAGCTCAGTGCTTGCAGTCTAATGATATCCTCTAATGGAAAGAGGAGGAAAGTTCCTGAGGCTGAAACACATCCAAGAATCAGACAAACTCTTCAAAACACAATTCCAAAGTGAGTCAAAGCGCCTTCCAAAGCGCCTTCTCCACCTATTCTTGGTTTAAATCTCAACGTGGAGATGGTAGAAAACCAAATGGTTGCAAAGATATTTTTGTCATTGCCCTTTTTCTTTGCCTTGCATGCATTCCTTTTGGAGGCTGGCACCTCTGAACTGGTTTTTTGCCAGAAACTGCAGCTCCAACTGCTGTGCTGCTTGTGCAAGCATTGTCTGGTTCTTGTCTGTCTGATGGGAGAGGCACAACACTGAGAGAGGAGGATGAGTCTGTATTTCAAACATTCAAGGATATTACAGAGAAGTAGAATTGTGGAAGGGATGTAACAACTAAATCCATGGTGCTTGATGTAGTGGCCAAGTACAGGGTAACAGTGTATCCAAAGTTTCTATTTCAGCCAGAAACTTTGAAACTTTTTGATTTTGAGGTAAACAAAAGATTTTGCCAATGACAAGAAGGACCTTAGCACCAAAGTTATTCTTTCCCTTTTTCCTTTCTCCCAAATTGAGGACTGGGAAGTTAGGCAAAGCTTGTTCCCTAACACCCAAATAAACTTCTTCCAATAGGCATTTAAAAACTATTAAAAAACATCTATAAACCATTCAAGAACTGTTTGTACTGCTTTCAGGACTATAAAAAGCTATATTCAGACATTACACTTCCTGCCACTCCAGCTTCTCTACCCCAGTGGAATGGCCCTGAGCTTTTCCAGACTGGAATGCAGATGGGAGACTAAAAGCTTTGTCACAGTTTCCCAAACAGCTAAAAAATATACAGCAGGCTTTCACAAGGTGGCAGATTATAGCACTGCCAGTGAAGAACTCTGCTCAGGGATCAGTTCCTCCTTCAGGCAGCATTTTACCTTAGTTATACCCTTTTTTTCTTTTATCCCCTTCTCTAGCAGGAATCACCCACCTCTGTTTAAACAGTAATCTTGGATGTCCTACTGCATCTGAGGATATTCACTTTCACTGTAGGGATGCCTCTTGTAAGGAAATAAGTGTCAAATATTTCTCTGATTTAAATTTTCAGAGGTACTTTGGATTTTTGATGTTTAGAAAGGCACAAATTTTTCTTTCAATACTGGAAAAATCAACATTGCTAAAAGTCTCTTCTGAAAGGTCAAGGTTAATCACAGCATCATTTAGGTTGGAAAAGACCTTTATGATTATCAAGACCAACCATAAACCTAACACTGCCAATTCCACCACTAAGTAATGACCCTAAATATTACCAATCAGCTGGAAATGTTCTTGTAAGAGGTCCAAAAGGAACAGGATAATCTTTTATTTTACGAGCATGTGAATTCTCTGACCAGTTTTCCAACATTTGGAGAGAATTCACTTCTTAAAATCCAGCCAGCCAGGTAAGAAGTTCAAACTAGGTTGATCTAAACCAGTATTTCCAGATATCATCCAATATTGAGATAAGCAGCCTTGGGGATGTTACTGGTGTCTCTCTTCTGTACACATCTATCTCAAGGCTTAGTTCACCCTTTTAGAGTATCATATGAGGAACATTAATTTGGAAAAAAAAAAGAAGCCCAAATGAACAACCCAGGCAATGAGGAGAAGCAGAAAGGAGATGGAGCACACAGCCATGTGAGCATGGATGGAAAGAGCCATGCAAAGATTTGCTGAGCCACCACCCTGACTCAGAAGGAAGCTGCTCATGCCAGCCCATCAGCATCTCCATCCTGGACCTTTCAGGGATGTACCTGCAGCCTTTCCCACCAGATCTGGCGGATGATCTCACGGCGCTCCGGGACAAGTTTGTACTGGATAACCTCTTCCAGCTCTGACAGCATCTGGCAGGATACCATGGCCTGAAGGAAAAAAATCACATTCCATCCCAATCACTGCAGAACAAATCTATCATTAAGGAGCAGTATTTTGGCATCAAAATTTTAAGTACATTGGCTACCCAACAGATAAAGGACCAACTGTGATATACTGGTACCTAGATGAGCTGCTGATTCAAACTCACACTACATGTCAATTCTTACTGACATTCCTAAGTGTCAATTCTTATTTCTTTAGAGGTGGTGGACCTCACTTCACTCACTTTTAGTTTGTCCCAAAGCTGCTCCTGCACAGCTGTATTTTTTATCTGACAAAAGCCATTTAGCTTGTGGGCCTACATAGGTCTTATGTTGGAGACAAGCATTGCTCTGAAGTTTCATGCAACTTTTAGAGATAGTCTGAGGCAGCAATGAAGGAAGGGAATGAAGGCTGAGTCTTGTGTTTTGTGTTGCTGAAATGGCTCCTGAGGTATTAGAAAGTCTCTTTTTTCCCAGCCCTGCAACTGAAGAAGAAGTCAAGATTTGTTGGTTCTGCCTTTCAAGGTTATTTATTTTCTCTTATCTGTTCCATTCTTTCTCTGACCTGCTGAGAACTGTCTGGCAGGTCAGTTTGTGGCACAGTCCCTGCCCTTGGGGTGGTGTCAGCTTTTTATACTCAGAACTACATGTACTTTATTTACAATAATTTTCCAATACCTATCACCTATGTTAGACAGTCTGTCTCTATCCTAAACCAATCAAACAGTGCCACCATCACAGCAGAAGATGGAGGACAAGAAGAAGAGGAAAGACAGGACACACTCAGATTCCTCCATCTTACCTCTTGAACCCCCATTCTAAATCCCCAAAATTCTACTTTTCCACCCTGTGACAAATTAACTCTCATCCTACTCAAACTCTTGTGGCTTGTACATCCTCACACAAAGTTGCTAGTTGTTTCCAAGGGCTAAAATCCAAGGCACAGGGGTCTTTGACTCCATGCCAAGGTCTCTGAGCCCCTTGCAGGGTCCCAAGTCCCCCAGGGCAGCCAGAGCAATGTCCTGGGCTCTGACAGCTGGGAGCTCCACTCACCCCATAGGCTCGACTGTAGCTCTCTCCTGCCATGGCAGTCAGCTCAGCATCCAGCAGGTCTCTGGCTTTGTCAATGCACTGAAAGAGAAGAAGATATTGCTCAAAGGTGGGGGGCTTTATCTAGAGTCAACTGCTGAAGCTGCTGTTCAGCTGCTCCATCTCATGAACAAAGCTGGCATTGTTGTCACTTTGCTCTCTCTGAGAAAAGGATCCTATAAATAGAAAGATTGGACAGGAAAACAGTGGCCAGGGCATATATAAGGAAAATCAAGGACCTTCATTCATCACCTGCACAGTTTGAAATTTGTCTTCCTAGAAAATCAAAGTTTGCAGTATTTCTAATCCTACTGTGATTGTAGAGACCATCATTAACAACATTTGTAGAGGAAAGGTTCACATTTTAGTGCAGAAGAGTTGGTTACAAAAAAGAGCCTAAAGAAATGTCTCTTGATACCACCCAATGAAAGAAAATAGCTTTACTGTTTTACATAACCCAACAGGATTTTATGAATTTTACAGGACAGCAAATTTCATTTCTCATCCTCAAACTAAGACAGACTCTTCAAGCATGAAATAAATCCTGCTCTAGTTCTAGTCATTATATAATCTCTCACCTATAGCTTTTCCTGTTCAAAATGTTAAAGGTTAATCACAAACTTTACCTTTTTGAATGCCTGGTTAATTTTACTGTGCACATCATCCAAAAATCTATTTATGGATTTTGACAGCACAGATTGAATTACTCCTTTATCTAAGCTGGCAAGCCAGCACAGAATTTTGAGAAATGGGACTTGAGCTTCCTTGGAAAGTAAACAACACATTTCACATCTACAGAGTCACTCTGCAAATCTCCTCTGTGACAAACAAGCATTACAAATACAATCATTACAAATACAAATTACTCTGTTTAATAGACTCATTCCTTGCCTTGGTACCTCGATTTAAGATTTGAGATTTATCAGTGCTAGCAGAAAAATGAAGATTATTGTACATGATATATCTGAGCACTTGACTGAAAAAGCTGTAAGAGACAGAAGTGCACAAAAATCCATTAGGAATCTTACAGGTGTCTCAGGCATTCCTGGAAATTTACAGTCAGTGCCTTGTAGAACAGAACCTCTGCTGAGATAATCCTTGTGTCCTGCCTGTCTAGAAAAGAGGCACAGAAGTAAAAGAAGCCAAAAAATGGCAGAGGAATTCTAATGTTCTACAGCACTGGACCACTCCTATTTGTCAATACATTCACTGCTATGTTTCTGGAAATACAAGGTCTAAGATATCCATGGAAAACACATTATTGGGAATTCATAGGTTACAGCCAACTGCTTTACTACAGCCTGTTTTTCCATGAAACTCTGTAGCCTAGAACATCTTCAACCAAATGTTGGGATACCAATGAAGAGGATAATTACTTGCTGAGCCAGTGAGAAAAGGTCTTGATGCAGTGCCAGTACAGCCCTGTAGAAAGCACCATCATGGGTGTCCCTGGGGATCATGCAGGTGTATTCTTCCATGCTGTCCCACTGACCTGCAGAGACACAGATATCCTCAGCAACACAACATCCTTCTCTGCCATGGGGGAACAGAACATGAGTGGCCTTTTGCATTTAAATGTGGTACTTTTGCATTTAAGTCAGCTCTCCAACAGCTTGTCTTTGGTAGGGATACTGTTATATACATAAACATAGCTACAGACAAGAAAAAAAACAATTTTTATTTTTCTTCTAGACAAATTGTTATCCTGGTGGAAAAGGTTCTTTCATTCTTTGTGATGAAACAATTAAAATTCTGACACTTCCAGAACATTTGAATGGATGAATGCCCTGCAAAGCAAAAGATGAATTTTTCTCAGCAAAGGCTGGCAGAGAGCAAGTGATCCATCAGCCTCTCTAGAAAATATCTTGCTAACAACACAAATGGACATTTGGACCACTATAGATTTATTCACTTAAGATTGTCTACTCTGCAGACACAACCTCTAAAATGTTCAGCAGATGCTGTTCTTGTTCTAAATAAGAGTCTGCCACAAATATGAGAAAGTCTTTTTATCTTATTTCCAGCCTGAGTTCAGTGTAAAGCCAAGCAAAAACAAGCATTTAAGCAACCACTCATCTGCTCAGATCACTCTGTTACTGGAGACCACAATGGGAGACTTGATGTAAATGCAGGTTTTCCAAAGGACTTCAATATGGAATGACACTTGTCACATTCATATTTTCTGAAAAATCTCTACACCCAGGATTTTTCTCCTGGCAAGCTGAGAAGCCTCAGTGAAAAGGAAAACAATAATTATCTCATTGCTCCTGCTGTGTTTTGCTCCTTTGGAACGTGTTTGGAGATTGTTTCATTGGATTCTGCTGTGAGCTGTTTTCACTCTTTGGCCAATCATTGCCAAGCTGTGTTGGGACTCAGGAGAAAGAGTTTTTATTATTGTCCTTTTAGCCTGCTGTAAGTATCCCTTCTGTATTCTTTAGTATAGTATAGTTTAGCATTCTTTAACATAATATAGTATCTTAAAATAATAAATTAGCCTTCTGAGAACATGGAGTCAGACTCATCATTCCTTCCTGCCACGAGGGTCCCTGCACATACAACAGACACTCACTTCATTTCCCAATGTAAATAATGGGGTTACTTGATGTAGCTGTTTCTTGTGCTCTGTAGTTCTGGAATAAGTTAAAACTATCTGGGCCTGCACCTCATGGGCTGCTGCAGGCCAGCACAGGAGGATACATTACCTAAGCCCCAAGCAGCAGCAGCAGCCATCCTGGCCATCTTAGCTTGAGTCTCATCATTCACCTGGGTCCACTTTTCACAGCATTGCTGGTGGAGTTGCCCCCTAAGAAGAATCCACAATTTCTGATCAGGAAAAAAGCTTCTTTCAAGAATTCTGCCTCATTGAACAATCATTTCCCACTGATAAGACAACAACCAGCCTCACTCTCACTGTTCTTTTTATACTTTATATTTGACTCCTCTGGCCAACTCAACCATGCTCGTTTGATGACAAATATCCTAGCATCAGAAAATAATTTTAAGGTACACCTGTGTTTTGAAAATACACATCCAAAGAGAAGTTTGCATTTGTTCCTCAGTGGCTGTTAATGCCTGCTTTAAAATTGGACTGAAAATGCCAATTTATAAATACAGAAAAAAAAAATTCTCAAGAAAACGAACAAACCACCACCAAAAAAAGGATGCTTAAAATTTTTGCAAGTGTCAGTAGAAGAAACATAGATCTGGATAGCTTGGGCATGGCTCCTACTAGCAAACATTCTGAATGAACACATCAAGTCTGAAGACAAAGACTGAAGAATGAATGTTGCTGTAACCTCAAATGAAGACTTGTCATGGCAGGATCTCAGAGGGCATCTGAGTCTTTCATCTCCAGTGGAGAGGAAGCATCAGGATTTTTTATATTATTTCTTTCAAATCAACTGTGAATGCTGCACTAATAGAACCAATTACCCTGGGTGTTGCAGTTCCAGGATTTCTCAGGCTGGATACTCTGTAGCAGTGAAACAGCTGCCAACTGTGAGGGAGCACAACTTGCTCTCCCTGGTGTTATCCTCTCCCCTCCCAAAAAGAAAGGTGACTTAGTCAAACAGAACCAATGGGCTGCCACAGGCAAGACAGTAATTCTGACAGCTTAATGGCCCAGGAGGGGAAAAAAACCCAAAGCAAATGTAAAGCCAAGCCAAACCTAGCAACAGCAGTAAATCAGGACCTCCTAGATGCTGATAAACACTATGGGTCCTACAGGAATAACTGTATGAGGCTAAGAATGTTTTGGCTGTACTTTAAAAATATCCCAGCAGAGGACTGAAATGGTGATGCTGCACAAAATAATTCTAGATTATCTGCCTTATCCTGTGAAGCAGACTCCAGCAGCACAGTCAGTCAAGCTGAATGCTACTGAAGAGTATCAGCAGCCAAACTGTGGAATCCTCAGGCTCAGGATGACATCTCTGGAGTCAGCTGCAGGGCAGCAGACAGCACTTTGTAAAAGCATTTCTGAATTGTAAAAACACCTGCACAGAGTTGGAGTCCAGTCCCACAAGAGAACTTGGAGACTCTGATTGCTCTCATCACTACAGATTACCAATATATTCATGATATCTAGCTCCAACAGAAGAAAATTGTCCTTTTGTTGTTCCACAGATTTGTTGCTGATACATGAATAAGTAGGAGGTTCAGAAAGGACACTTAACACAAATAAACATCCTGCAGGGGGGAAAAATTCTTCAAATCCCTGGTGAGAACAGCCCAGTTGTATAAAAGCTGACTGAGGAATGCCCAGTTAAGAGGACCTATTTTCCCTCCTAGAAAAGCTACACCCTCTATGTCTCACCCTTGTTTAGAAACAAAAAGAGCAGAAAAATTCTGCCAGAATCAGGTTTCTCAAGCAGTTCTGTTTCCAGCAGTAAAATGACTTTAGTGAAGAGGAATCTCCTCACTGTGGTGCCATCCCCTGGGTTCATGTCAGGACCCATCAGGAGACAGCTTGTCATATGCAAAGTTCAGGAGAAAGGCGGAACCTGGATGAACCCACACCTGCCCCTGGCTAGAACTGCATGCCACAGTGAGCAGGGTGCCTTCTCCAATTATCTTCTTTTAATTAAATAGCCAGAAAAACCAGAAGCCCCCAGTTAAGTAGTAAGCTGTAAGTCACCAGCAGCTACCCCTGTCACAAACACTGACTGGAATCAGTTATGTGTTGACAACAGACGTTGGACACAAAACTTGAAATACTAAATGTCCACAAAGACAAGGCTTAAGAAATGCTAGAAAGAACAAGACTAGTAAGGAAAACCTCATCCTTCTACAAGGCATAGGTCTGACACTGAATAAACACAGAAATCTCTCATGTTTTAATCAGAGTTTAAAAAGAAGGGTCACAATGAGCTCCTTTTATGATTCTTTCTGACAAGTTCTGCTCTGTTAATGTTTCCTCTATCTACAATGTCTTTCTCTGTTATAAATGGGGTTGACTTGATGATAAGACTGCAGATTCTCTTCCAGAGAGACCTTAACTCACCAGATGACCAATCCCAAAAGGCTTAGAGATGTCATTACCAGTTCTGACTTCAATGAGCAAAGTGAAAGGCTACACAAATACTCAAAGTAAGTGGGAGTAAATAGGAATTCAGGCAAGAATTTTGTACCTGAATGACAGCATCCAGAGTACACAAAGACACCATTTTCCTTAGTCCTCAGGCATTCCCCTCTTACCATTCACCAAGTGCTTCCAAGCAACGCATCCGTCCCAGCATCAGCTCAGGATCATCTTTGTTTGTGTCCATCTTCTTGTCATAGGCCACCAGAGCATCTTCCCATTCATGAAGCTTTTCATACCAGGTAGCTTGAATTTCCTAAGGGAAGGGAAAAAAAAAAAAGTAAAAATAAACAGCAGGATTAATGTTGATCATTCTGTATTAACTACCACAGCTTTTCCTAGGAAATTCTGTGTCTGTGCTGGTCCCTTCACCCTTTTATCATTAGAAATAACCTCATGGACTTCTGTGACACAGAGAAGAGCCTTGAGCTAATGTGGAAACTGGAATCCTGGCACTGCTCCACCTGCCCAGAAATGAACTCAGGTTTACCAGAGGGATTAATCCAACATCACCCCCTGACTCAGTGCCACTGAAACACCACATCAGCAGCTGGTGCTTTTCTTTTTGGAGAGGTAGAGTGAGTGGAACAGGAGAAAGGGTAAATCTGTAACATATTCCACTTCCTATTGTTGCACATACCTGCATTCAAACAAGAAAAACAGCCTTGTGTTCAGGAATGGAATGACCAACTAGAAAAAAAGGCCAAACTTTGCATCTGGCTACTGCAAGGCAATTAGTTCATATAGCAGGCACAGTATTGAAGTTATCACATCCTTCACAAGGGAAGGCAATGGTTTGTAACAAAGCCATTAAAAGTTAGCCAAGCAGTGATCCATACCAGCTAAACCCTTCTCTTCAGTCTTTCTTTCTGGATTTTGTTTCTCATTTTCAAGAAATAAAATGCCTTAATATATTTCCACATTTTTCTCTGCCAGTGTTTTTCTGCTCAGTCTTTGGCAGCTCATGTCTTGACATAGGCTGCAGAGCAGATTATTTTCCCAGACCTGTGGGCAGGGTCACTATAAACCACAATTTGCATGCCAGGTCTTCCACTTAGCTCTTTAACTTCTCAGCTAAGTCATATTTCAATTACATCCCTGAAAGTAGAGCTCACAGCTCCTCTTAATTGCTTTTCATTTAATTTCAATTCTGGCAAGCTCTGTGCTTTGAACTACATTCACTGCTAGACTGTTGCTGCTAAAGAGTGAAGTCAGAATTAGGTAATGCAGAACTTTGCTCAATCCACCCAAGGAATTATAAGAAGTTGCAAAGATGTTTTGAAGTCTGTACTTGTCCCAGAAAGGACTTATTTTCCAGTCTAGGTCAAAACCACACATAATCCTACACCAGAGCATTTCCACCATTTTGTGCTTACACCTGGTTCCCACTTTCTAGTGGTTACTGCTTAGAGAGGCTGGTCTACTGTGCTTCCAGGGCTGCCTTCCTTTTCCAAATCATCCTAAACCAATTACCACTGCAAAATCACCTTTTTTACCAGTAGAACTATCAGGAGAGCATAAGTGGTTTGGTCTTTGAACAGAAATTCAATGACTCATAAAATGAGAAGAAATAATAAAAGGTACATCATTCTGAGAAAGACACAACAAATATAAAAAGGGGTTATTTGATTTTGGTGAGGGACTGGTTAACTTGCTATTCTAAATAATACTTGAACACTTTTGACAGAGACTAGAGGTTAACTTCCATTAAATCCTTATCTTGAGGGTGTTGATGCAGTTTCTCAAATCCTTTAAGCTTAGAACAAGAACTCACTCTCTCCCTTCCCAGCTTATCCTAAATAAAAGTACTTATATCTTCAATAAAAGTACTTATATCTTCAATAAAAGGACTTATATCTTCAATGAAAGGACTTATATCTTCAATGAAAGGACTTATATCTTCAATAAAAGGACTTAGATCTTCAATAAAAGGACTTATATCTTCAATGAAAGGACTTATATCTTCAATGAAAGGACTTATATCTTCAATAAAAGGACTTAGATCTTCAATAAAAGGACTTATATCTTCAATGAAAGGACTTATATCTTCAAGTTGCTGGTTGCTCACAGCTGCATTTAGCACCAACAGCAGCTGCAAAATTCTCCTCCAAATCAGCTTCTTGCAGCCCTCCCTGTACCCAGCATTTGCTGCAGTGCCCATTGACCATCCCTGTAAGCAGCTTTTCTTTAGAACAGAAAAGAACTAAAAAAAAAAGAAGAAATACTAAAAAGAAAGACTTTAAAAAAACCTATAAAGGCCTTTCTTTATGAACAATGAAATATTATAAGAAGGGATAGAACCTCAATGTGATTGATTAAGGAAACACATCTCCACCCACCCAAAAACCAAGTCCAGAAACCATAAAAACACAGGACAGGAAGAAGTGGATTATCCAGTAGGACTCACCAGCTCCCCAAAGTGCTTCATGGCATATTCCAGCACACCAGCAGCTGCCTCTGGCTGTTGGAGTTTATTGTTAATGCTGGAAAGGGAGGAAAAGAAAGATGATTTAACACAATTGGGGTTGGTAGAAGCTTCTACTTGATAACATCAAGGTCTATCATTCAGAATGACCAATGGACACTCTTTTTGTTTAGATTTCCACATGAACAATTAAACTACATAAGGCACACAGTGACCATATATTTTCAAAACAATAGGTGCACACATTCTCTGCACGTAGTCTGAAGACACAAAAGACACAAAATAGAGATGGTACATATCTGATTATCAATTCTATGTAACAGCCTGCATAGAGAGAAGAATAGCTGCCAATAATTTTAAAGGCATGATTTTTCAAACAGCTCTACTGAAGAGTTTTACAGTAGTAACTTTTTTCCTCCCTATTCTCTTAAACAGACTACTAACTCCTCTAAAAGCAGAGTCAAAGTCAAAGCAGAGAATTTAATGATGCAGGAAACAGCCTGTATCATTAAAATAGCTGACAAATGTCACCAGGAAATTACATAAAGTGTGCAACCCTAATTTCAGTTTCACATTTCGTACAAAGCCTCTACACTGGCACTTTTCTTTTGCTGGTTTTCAAGAAGAACATGCCAGAAACTGCTGCCATCACAACCAATCCTCAGTCTGTACCAGGGAATCACTTGTGTTGCAAGGCCTGCTGAATTTTATGAAGCACAAGGAAATAGGTTGCTCTTGAACCTGATTCTCTAGTTCCTGATGTACAGCTATTCTCTGAAATCATTTCTATTTCACATTTGTTTCCTCATTTTACTATCAGAAATGGGGTACTCAGTGAGTAGCACTGCTCCTAAACCCCAATTTAATGAGGAAAATAACTTTTTATTAAGCTTCTGCTATTTTATAAAGGTTGTTTATGAACAGCCTCTGGTTCATTGCCTTCCTCTTTCCCTACTGACTCCGGAGAACCAGAAGTGCAAATTGTCCAAAACAACATCACAACACCTGAGCACCTACAACACATCCTAGAGCCCAATATTAACATCAGCAAAGGTTTGGAATGGTGTGGGGGTCCCAGCTGTGGGTTCCTCTGGGTCTGGATTGAAGGCACTGAGACAGGAGTTCATGTTCACACTCAGGTGTTTATCATTTCTTATCAGTAAAACAGTCTCACTGCTGGGAGTTCTGCAGCTTTTCATTAGAAGGCACAAAATGGCCACAATCTCTTGGTACAAGGGCTTTTCAGACTAAACTGTCCAGTTAAGAGCTGACACCTGGATTATTTTCCCTTTTATAACCCAATAACTGATCCCAAAGAGCTGCAATGCAGACTTTTCTGCCCAATTCCAAAATGCCACCCAAACCCATGGAGAAGGAGGAAGAAGAAGCATGAAGAAGAAACCCAGGACAACACCCTGTGCCCTCCATCTTGCTGCCATCCACAACACCCTAAAAATCCCAAAACCTCAATTTCTCACCCAGTGACACACCTACACTGCTCTCTAGAATCTATTTCACACTTCTGTGGGTTCCAGTCTATTCTGGAGTTTGGGAAACTTTCTCCATGAATGAGGGTCAGAGTCAGTGCTCCCTGGGGGTCAGGGCACCCCAGAGCAGACACAGAAATATTCCCAGAGCCCTGGGTTTGCACAGAATGGAAACAGCATAATTAACAAAACAAAACATGGCAACAGAGAGCAGTGCAAAGAGACTTTCAATGGTCTCTGAATAGGACCACAGACACAGGCAGCTCTCAGAAATGCTCTTTCCTGCCTGCCAGCATCAGAATGGCTCCAGGACTTCCCCCTTATAAGAGGGCAGGAGATCAGTAAAGAGAAGCAAATCTAAAGTATTGAAGGGAGTAACACACAGACAAAAAAAAGGGATTTTTTTCAAATGAGTGCTGCATGTCTTCTGTCTCTGGAAGCCTCCTTTCCTGACAAGTAAAGAAGCAAGATCCCAGACATACTCAGGGACCTGTGCAGGTTAAGGAAAATACTCCTGGATATTGGGCATTCAGATTGGTTGAACTAAAATCAGATTTAGCCAGACTAAGAATACACCATAATCACAGCTCAAGATGACAGGCACCCCACAATAGGAAGCACTTACAACAGAGCCATGTCATTTTTTAAACAAAGTAGCCCACACTAACTGCAGCTGCTCTCCCAAGGGAAAGCTTGGCAGCAACCTCATCAAAGTGATAAATGGCTGCCACATTTCATGACCTGATGACTTAAAGAGCCATTGGCAGACACATTCCAGCAGGTCAGACTGCTAATTACTTCCAAGTTATCTTTCTTGACAACCCTTCCTGGCAAAATTGACCATTTTCTTTTATTATCTGACAATTAGCAATGCTCTCCTGCCACTTCCTGGTGCAATTACTCCTTTTGTTTCTTATTTTCTTGACTGTCCAAAGCAGAATTAACTGTCTCAAATCTATTTAGGGTTAGGTTTAAGCAAAGGGAAAGAAAAGATGGGGAGGGAAAGGAGAAAGACTTTGATTTACAAGAATACACAGCAGTAGTTGTTAATAATCATAAATTACTCTCCTGTAACAAATTATCTACACCACAGTGAGCAGTGACAGGTAATTTTGTGGACTAGGATAAGCCTCTGTGAAAAATGTGTATTTTATAATTGGCTTTTTACAAATATTAAAATGAATATGATATGTGTTATGTTAGAAAGCTATGCTGTATTAATTTTCTTAAGTAGTGTGTTAAATATAGCTTAAGGTTATAACAAAATGTTAAAATAGAAACTGTGCTATGTAGGATATTTTTTTTAAAGAAAGGACTCACACCAAGGTAGCAGCCACAGGACACCTGAATCTTTCAGAGAAAGAGAATTTATTGCTCCATTATCAGAAGAAACAAACTTCTTCCTGCCTCCCTCAGCCCTGAAGACACTGTCAGGATTCAGAGGAAGAAGCTGACACTGCCCAGACAGAATCCTGTGTTTGGATGGAATTTATGCATCATGTATGAGGTGTATGAATATGCAACAGGCTGTTGCTTTTAAGGGTTAATCCTCTGTTTACGTGGGTCCCTTTTCGGGCTTATTTTGTCCAGAAAGAGGTACCCAGACTGTCCATAACTCTTTGTTTTTCTTGTCTCATATTGTCCTAATCCAAATTGTCCAAATTATTATTACTCTGATTATACTATTATTTTTCTAACCATTTTATTACTAAAATTTTAAAAACAAGTGGCATTTTTCACAGCCTCTGACTGGGATGAGCCTCTCCCAGCAGCTGCTTTTCCCTGTGCTTAGGACCTTTTCTGCAAAAGCAGTAAATGCTGGGACTCCCCACTCCTGTCTCATTCACGTTCTCTGGAAAAATCCCTTTGCCCAGGATTTTTCTCCTGGGAAGCTGAGAAGGCTCAGAGAAAAGGGAAACAATTCTTATCTCATTTGCTTCTCCTGTGTTGTGCTCACATGTGGAATGTGTTTGGAGATTGTTTACCCACAGGTGATTGTTCCATTGCATTCTGCTGTGAGTTGTTTGCACTCTTTGGCCAATCAGGGCCAAGCTGTGTCAGGGCTCTGGAGAGAGTCACAAGTTTTCATTATTATCTTTTTAGTATTCTGTAAGTGTCCTTTCTGTATTCTTTAGTATAGTTAGTGTAGTATTCTTTAATATAATATAGTATCATAAAATAATAAATCAGCCTTCGAGAACATGGAGTCAGATTCATCATTCCTGCCTTCACTGGGGCACCCCACAATCACAATATGCTCCCAGCCTATTTTATACACACACTATTTTAATCTGGTACATTCAAAACACACATTAAGAAAATAAAACATTCTGTACTTTCCTTCTCTTCCACCTTCCTTCCATGAAGGCACTGCTCCTGTCCCTGCAGACCTGAGCACTCTGTGCTCAGACAGAATCTTCCTAAATGTCAGAACATTCTTCAAAGCACTACAGAGCTGTTTTCTAGCCACCATACTGGAGACTGAACAGAAACAAAAACACTGCAGAAAAGCATCCAGACATTCAGAAAAGGCCCTGAGGGCTCATATTCCAGCCAGGCAGAGTTGCCAGGGGTTTTTAGCCACAGTGTTGCTGCTGGAAATCAGGGCAGTTTACTGGATTAGAATCGAGGGGATGGATTTCTCCTTCTATCAGGAAAAAGATAATTACAAAATCTCTCTGGATTAAAGGAGAAGGTGGGAAAACATCTCTCAAGATATGAGAGCAATGCTGTTGCCTAAGCTGCTGGACAGTAACTTAAATATTTGTTTACTCACAGATGTCCTTGCAATTATTCCCAGTTCAGAATAATGTTAAGTTTAATATGAAAGGAAAAGTTCAGTTGTTCTCCATATGCACTGAGGGAAGAACATATTCATCACTTAATGTTTGTTAAAAAGCTAGAAAAAACTCCATCCCCATCTCCTACTTGAAGGCTTGGCAGGAGGGTGTCAAAGAACATTTTTAGGGCATTTTAGAAGTTTTTAGGTATAGGTTTGCTAGGTCACTGGTAATAGCTCCCAGGAAACACCCAAGTATTCAGCTCTACTGCCTGCTAGGGGCCAGCAGAGCCTTCTAGTACTAATGCTCAAGGAAAAGATTTTAAAATTATGTGTTTTCAATGCTTACTAAAATATACTGAAGCTATTTCAAGACAGAGCTGTCCCATGCTTGCAAGTGGGAGACCACAGCAATAACAAGACTTCCTAAGTAATTTCAACTAGACTTTTATAGACTTTGAACTAATGCACTAATTTCAGTGCTTAATACCCATTCCATTTCATATTTTATTCAATGAACAAAGTGATTAGCAAAACCAACAAAACAACAGAAGATCCTTATACTTTCCCTCTAAATGAGCATAAATCAGTTGCAAAACTAATTCTTATTACTAAAGTTTGGTATGAGTTCAGCTCACTGCATAATTAGATTACACAGAACAATACAATTTAAATTTCCCCCCTGTTTATTAAACAGTATCTGTACTGTAGTCAGAATCATGTCCAGCCCTGACCTGTTTGGAGCACTTGATCCCGATGAGTGGGATATTAAAATGAGTGGGATATTAAAATGTAAACAAGCCCTCTGATGAAAAACATTTTCCAATTGTTATATCTGTCAGTCTATCCCTACAAAAAGTGACTACCCTTGAGAAACTTCCTAATATATAAAAATCTTGGTCAAAAAATTTTAAATCTTCAAATTTTATTAATAGTGAAAAGCTACATAAACCTACTGCTTGATTATTAAGATATCAAAACTGTAGGGGTTACATGTACACTGAGCTGGAATCCCAAAAAAGAACAATACTCCAGAGAAATATATTCCTTTTGCTTGTATGTTTTAAAGGTTATTTAAACAGAAAGCAGAGATGAACTGGGAATCAAAATCCAACCTCACAGCAATGATTAACCTGCACTGGTGACTAACCAGCACCCAACCTGCCACACTCATCAGCACTGGTTGGCAAATCTTAAAATTGGAGAAATCTGCAATTGGCAAACCAAAACCACTACACCAACTTTATTGTGTTCAGTGGGAAGAGAATGCAAATAATGAGCTTTTCTCCCCTACAAAGCCAAGGCATAAATGTGTAATATTTACTAGAAATGTTCTCTTTTATACAGTCCTGGGAGAGTCCCAGTCTTCCATTATCCTTGATATTGACAATATTCTCTGTCACTCAAAATATATTAAATTTTCAAGAACTCAGAAGTAACCAGACTTTCCTCATCTTCCCATAAAAATTAGAAGAAGAAACCCTTTATTTTAATAGAACCTTTTCAAGCAATCCCAACCTTATCCATGAGGGAGCACACACATTTCCTCTTGCCAGAATGCGTCCCAAACATAATAAAGAAACTTTATTTTTGCAATAAAGCAGCTTGTATGCAGAATCCAGACAAGTAGATAACATCTTATTTTTTTCAGTCTCCTCAAGTTTGCTTAGAAAGATTCTCTAATATGGCAGATTTGAGCAGCCTCAGCCAAGCTTGTTTTTCCTTCTGAAGAATTGCTGAGAGCTGCTGCTAGGATTGGAAGGCACTGCTGCTTTGTGAGACTTGGGGGAACAGATAATCCTCTGGCAAAAGGAGCTGCCTTTGATGGCCATTTTCCTCAGTTCTGTGATTTATTTGTCTTGAGGCATCCCCCAAGCCCTTGACTCAAGAAATCTCAGAAAACCAATGCAGGTCCATCATGCCACTGAAAAGTATTACCATTCTGGCAACAAATATGTTTGAGCAACTGATAGCAGGAAAGAAATGTTTTTAATAAAGAGTTGTGGTGATTGAGTGCTGCCAGGCCAGAGCAGCCCCTTTGGCTTCCAACAAGGAGACACCACATTGCTCACAGGCATCCAAATTGCCAATCTTCATATATAAATGCTTGCAAATCAAATAAAAACATTCATCAGTTTTGAAAGAAAAAAAAAATCAGTGAAAAATGTTACAATAAATTTCTTAGCTAACCCTGCTGCTTAGGCTGCAGCAAAAGGAATCACCTATTATATCACCTATTTTTTATTAGCCAGAAAGCTAATATTTAAGAGTATTAGAGTATTAGAATATTTATTTAAGAGTATTAGAGTATTAGAATATTTAGAGTAAATTTAAGATTTACTCTAAAATCTACTGTTTATGTAACTATGGATATATCAATTAGAAAGCAGAGAAGAAAAAATTGCTAAGTAGGATATTTAGCAAAAAAAGGTGAAACACAGAGCCAGTCTTTGTGTATTGGTTATGCAAAGAGGGGATGCCTTAAATAAAAAAGAAATCACAAATCCCAAAAGAAAGCAGAAATAGCAGTGTTTTGTTTCTTATCAAGCCCTCTCTCATGTTCCACCTGTCCCATATAATTTCATAGATTTACAACACAATCCTTGTTTAAAATAAAACCACAAATGGTTTTATTTGACCATAAAACTATGGTAGAGTAAATGTTGGAGCATTTACGAGCATCTCCAAAGCCAAAGGTGAACAGTTTCACACTTCTGGGAGGGAAAAGCAGCATTTCAGAGCTCCAGCACAGTGTGGACTCCATCATGGGCCAGCTGAGAGCTGATGAGAGCCTTTGCCACCTCAGCAAGCAGCAGGAATTCCAGATTTAAGCATTTGCCAGATGCATATTAAAGGTTTGCAAGGAATGGCTACCAAATAAACAGCCACAGGGCACTGAGCTTTTCTTCTTGTCTCAGCTTTGCATCCACCTGCCAGAACAGCTTCCCAGAGGAGGCAATCATTTAAACTCACCTCTCATTTAATCTGGCCCTCCAGGGACAGGAGCAAACTGGTTCTAATCAAGTAATAATGATATATTTGAATTTAGTAACATCAATCAACATTATAAACACATGGCATATACAAATTGAAACCATGATCAGCCTCAGTTCTCCCAAGCACTTCAGAAGGACATCATGAATGAAGTCAAAAAGGATTTGTCTCATGTTCTTGACTTTATGAGCTTGTGTTTTTAGCTATCATGTACCACAGTATTTCCACATACAAAATAGAATGGAGGAAAGCTAGGGTGATGGATTTCAGGCCAAATGATGCTCAATTTCTCCATCACTACTGGGGAAAGGGAAGAACAGGACCCACTCAGTAATCATGGAACTGATTTCTCCCCAGCTATGCCCCAAACTTTACCTCTTTACAAAATGTACCAGGATCCTGAATTTCAATCATAAGTAGAACAGTACAGAACTGCAAATCAGCTTTTGGCAGCTCCAACTACTGACCTAACCTGAGAATTCCTACCATGCATCTGTAGCTATTGCTACCTCAGTGACCATATTCAGCTCTCCATGAAACTGGGAAAGACCCATCTTTCAAATATTCATAAAGAAGTCAAATTCCACTAAAGCTGATATCTCTGCCAAGGGATGTCTCTGCCCAAATCTCTTTGAATGTTTGCTCTAAAATAATGACAGATGGGAAGGTTTATGCTTTTCCATTCCTGCACAGTATGTCTGTTGTCACCCTCTTACACAGAACAAAGTATTCTCTTTTAAAACAGGTAAATCAAAGTACCTGGAAGAAAGATGGTTTGCATTTGGATATACAAATTAGAAGCTGAATCCAAAATAAAACCCTGGCTGTCTTATTTTCAATTAAATATTCCAATTTAGAGGAGGGATTTGGAGGCCTTTTTGTGGTGTTTTGTAACATGTGTGTTCAATTGAATCTTGGATTCTATCAAAATTTCTATAAAGAGGGAGTGCATGGACCTACAAGTGGCTCCCCTCTTCCACATCTGTCCAAGACAGGAGAGTCATGGGAGCAGCAGCAGAATGGATTGAAGTCCTGTGTAACACAATGGGGGTGTTAGCAGGGTGGCCTTTTGGGGCAGAGAAGCGGAGTCTGGCCTGTCCTATTTTCTGTTCCAACTTTGACAAAAACATGTTTCTCATCTCAGGAAGCCAGTGAAGAATTTGCCTCTGGGAATCACAGAAGCTCCAGCTGGAAGAGGGCTCAGACAGGATTAGAGGCAGAACAAAAAGGTCAGGCTTTCATCTGTGTGCAGTGGCACTTTCTGGTCTGAAGTAGAAAAAGCAATTTTGCTATGGAAGGTTTCTGGAATGTCCATGACAAAAATGGACTGAAGCCTGTGGTCTGCTCTGGAGGTGCCCTGTGTGCTTTAAACAAATTGTACTTGCATATCTCTGGCAATATCTCAGCTGACAGTGGCCTCACTGGCTGACACAACAGACTCAGCTGTTTTCTCTGGGGCACAGCACACGGGCAGGCAGTCACCCACAAGACAACTGCTTGTTTGGAGAGCTCTCATTCTGACCTCCTCATAAAGATTCCCTCTTCCTCCTCTAGGAAAATTCAGGTTTACAAGACACCTGGATTCATACTGCACTCCTGCAGTGCTTTGATGACTTCATCTCCCAACATCTTCACACTCTTGTGGGTTTGTTTTGGAGAAGAACTATCAGGCAGCCCCAGTGAAAATCAGAGGCAATAAGAAAGCATCAAGCAACAAGTGTATCAGAGCTGAGGAGGGAGAGAAACTGCATCAACAAGCAGTTGTGCTTTCTATTTCTCTAAAAGCAAATGTCAGGTCAGCAAGGCTTTTCTAATGGTTCCTAATCAAGCAGAAATCCTGCAGCCACTTTGGATCAGCAAAAGAAGCCAAGATGGGATAGTTTGTGTGAGTTGGGTTTGTGCTAATGTCCTTTGTAAGAAGTGCAAGATTTCTTTTGTTTCCTTGGACATCAAGAAAGCATTCACAGCATTTATGCAAGCAGCAGATATATGAGGCATTTAATCCTTTATTTCATCTTATTTCTGCCCACTATCATAATCAGAAATTTTACAGGAAGATGCAAGAACCCACATGGTGGGCAATTACAGAGCAGCTGGCCTGAGGAGCAGAAACTGATCCAGAAAGATCTAGAAGGATCTAGAAGTATCAGAAGGATCTAGAAGTAAGGCTGCAGACCTTCTGGAAAAGGCTGCACCTTTGCTGAAATGGTTTTATTTGGACATCAAGCTGCTCTATACTAAAATTCTGAACTGTTAAAAGATATAAAAGAGGAGGGGAAGTTGCTATCTCAGCCAGCTGAGACTGGACTAATACTCTGAACATCTAAAAATTTAAGATTTACTCTAAAATCTACTGTTTATGTAACTATGGATATATCAATTAACCCTAGATTTTCCTCTCAAAATCCTATTAATAAACTGGCCTCCCTAACACTGGAGTTAGATCACATTGCCTGTAAAAACAACCACCCTGTGTCAATTTTACATAGACCCTCACCATTACTTAATGTCCTTTCACTTGCCCACTATGAATAAACAGAGGAGTGAGTTTTTACTTACACATTCTGCAATTTCATTTCATCCCACCCTCAGATATCCCACTTCTAAAAGAACAGCAGTGGATTTTACAACATTAACAGCGCAGAGAGCCCAGTATCCAGAGAAAGAGGATTAGATGCTTAACTAATTAATTTGCTAAAATACTGCCTGAATTAAGGAATGCAATGATAGAGTTACCCCCTACAACTTCTGGGGTTGTAATAGGACTTGCAGCAGCCAGGGCTTCTTTGTAGGGAGTTACCTTCCTTGAGCTTCTATAAACTCACCCATTTTGAACAGCCTTTTCACATTCTGGATCTCTAATGCTCTCATGTTATTTAAATGCCAGAACTAGTCACCAAGAGGGCTCCAATCCAACAGGCAATAATTGCTGGAAATTCTTCTCATTTCCTAGCCCTCTCCTACACCCCTTCAAGACAGAACTGAGGGAAGTCTCTCCTGCTCTCCCCAACCTTTCCTGGCTGAAACCTGTTCCAATTTCACCCTGTAAATACCTGATATGAACAGATGAACTGGGAGGGGCCAGCAAGCTCTTCATAGTTTCAGGGGGGTGGAGGTAAACAGAAAAATAGTATATAAGATGCTTAGAGACAGACTTCCAAAGTGCATAGACTCTGACAGGAGGTGTCTGAAAAAAAGCCACTTCCTCAGGCTCCACCTTCAGAGACTTCATTGGAAGCAAGGAAGGTACCAGGCTGCTGCAGGAAATTTTATACCTAGCCCAGCTGCATTCAGCCTCCTGCAGTCAGCTGGAAGGTTTCTGTTGCTGTAAGCAACAATGCCAGCAAGACCCAGGGTTCAGCTGGCCTGGCTCTGCATTGTCACTGTGTCTGTGGTGATTTACCCAGCTCTGCTGCACAAACCTCCCAAGAGGAGAATGAGCAATGGGAATGCACAGCTGAAGATGCCAGGCTGCTGTGAGGAGATCAAGGAGCTCAAGCTGCAGGTAGCCAACCTGAGCAGAATGCTGCAGGAGCTGAGCAAGAAGCAGGAAGGGGACTGGGTGAACGTGGTGATGCAGGTGATGGAGCTGGAAGGCAGCACCAAGCAGATGGAGTCGCGCCTCATCGACGCCGAGAGCAAATACTCCCAAATGAACAACCAGATAGACATCATGCAGCTGCAGGCAGCTCAGATGGTCACACAGACATCAGCTGGTAAGGAGGGAGTCACCAAGCTCCCAGATGCACCTCTCAATGCACAATTGATGGCTGGTTCCTAGGGCTAGCATGTCCTGCTAACGTGGTTAGCAAGCGTGCACACTGAGAACTGCTGCTCAGGCAGTGATCCTGAGGAAACCAGCTTGGATTTCTTCATCTGTATTTTTATATCTATGTCTGTTTTTAAGCAGTGCAGAAACTGAACAGGTGTTGCATTTCTACAGTGAAGAATTCAATCTAATATTTCATTCTCTGAGCACTACACTATAGCAATCCTAAAAGAAAGGGAGCTGGCGTGGTAAGGGAATGGCTTTGGCAGTAATAACTTCTGAGCTCACAGTGCTGACAGGAGACTAGAAATTGTTAAAACAATTAGAAATGCTCTCCAGGAATTACTCAAGATTTGTAATTGTATCTTTATGACTATCTCTGAAACAGAGTAAAACAAAAGAGCGATCCATTATTTTTGAATGATAATTCTTAAAAATTCAAGGGTGTAGATTGAGTACAAACTGTGATATAGAATACAAACTGTGATTTATACCTAGCCAGACCACAGTTAAATTCTTCAAAATTCTCTTCCCTGAGGGAAAATGTCACTGCACACAGTGATTGCACAGGCCTGGACTCAATGTGGAATGCAGGTGCATTTTTAGGTCAGCTACCTGTAAAGGCACTTCTAGAAAAAAGCATCCTCTTTGCTGACTTTTCTCTTCAAATGAAATAAATTCACTGCAAAGAGCTTCAATTGTCTCAGTCTCAACTGGATTTGCCAAAAGACTTCATTTGGATTGTTTTAAACATTAAGGAAGAACTTCTAAATCTATTTACTTAATTCTTCCTCTAAAATAGTTCCAGCTGGTTAGTTTTGATGCATCACTATTTACAGTAGGCCTTAAAAAAGTTACATAAAGTTACATTATAACAAGTCTCTTTGAAGCTGGAGGAAAAACAGTTACACACAGCAGAAACTGGCCCAGAAGGAATTTAAGACAGATGTTTCTCACCTCACCAGGTAAGAGACATTTTTGAAAGCATCCTCTTTGCTGACTTTTCTCTTCAAATGAAATTCACTGCAAAGAGCTTGAATTGTCTGTCTACACTGGGTTTGCCAAAAGACTTCATTTAGATTTTTCTTTAACATTAAGGAAGAAATTCTAAATCTATTTACTTAATTCTTCCTCTAAAACAGTTCCAGCTGGTTAGTTTTGACGCATCACTATTTACAGTAGGCCTTAAAAAAAGTTACATTATAACAAGCTTTGAAGCTGGAGAAAAACAGTTACACACAGCAGAAACTGGCCCAGAAGGAATTTCAGACAGATGTTTCTCACCTCAGCAGGTAAGAGACATTTTTGAAAGCTGTCAGACATTATAAAGCCTTGCTTCAGCTCCTTTATCCTCCTCAGAATAGCTCTGCATTTTACCACCTTCAAGTCAGCTCCTGCACCAGGAGGAAAAGAGGCTTTCACAGACTCAGTGACTGCAGTTAAAAAGCACTTTCTCTGTCACAGATGCCAGTGCAGAAAGGGCTGAACAAACATCCCTCAACCACAAACCTGGCCAAGCTGTTCACACACTCAAACCAGGCACCTCACAGCAGCCTTGGCTTGGATTGGATCATTGGATCAGTCTTTATTATTTACTAGAGGGTCAGCAAATATATTTTCCAGCACAGACACACAGCGGCAATGTGATGAGAAAGCAGAGATGTCTTTTTGCAGAGCAGAGGTTAAAAAAATTAAAATAAGTAAATTAATAAAAATCACAAAATCCCAGCGTTACACCACCTTTTGCCAATGCACACACTCCTCACAACAAAGCCATTTCAGGAAAACTTTAGACTTGTGGAAAGCCCTCTTCATTACTCCTTGTACTACAAACTAAACTTTGCAGACAGCACCTTCACAGCAGAGGAGTTCTTGCTGCTCAGATTCTCACTTTCTGGTTCTGATTCAAGTAGATGCTGTTTATGACTGCTCATCACTTTACCAGAGGAACTACCGAATTTCTGGTGTTTACAAGTTACCTCCTGATGAATTCCTGGGAATTCCAGATCTGGAGGTAAGGCTATTCAGTACACAATGTATATGACATGTCTTTTAAAATATAATCAGGAAATACCTCTCTACAGAGATTTAAAAAGCACACACTAAGATTTGGTACCCTGCACTTGCCATCAGCATCTTTATGTAAGCAAACTTAAAAGGATGGAAAGAGTATATGTACATTTAAGAGAGAAAATAGAAAAAGGGTTGATCTAATAATTTTTTGCCATAGAAGTTTCTTCAGGTTGTGAAATCTGTAACAATGCCTTGTGTCAAGAGAACTGAACCTTCCTAAGTCCACTGACAAGTAACCACTGCCTTTTTTTCCTGTTCCAGGTGTTCTGTGACATGGAGACAGATGGAGGTGGCTGGACTGTCATCCAAAGACGTAAAGTTGGTTTGACATCATTCAATAGGGACTGGAAACAATACAAGGAAGGATTTGGCAATATTAAGGGAGATTTTTGGCTGGGAAATGAAAATATCTACAGACTTTCAAGACGCCCCACTGTTCTGCGAGTAGAGTTGGAGGTAATTCATAAACTCCTGATTTCAGCAGCTAAAGGCTTTTTTATTCCCCAGTACCAGATACCACCTCCCATCTTTTTAGGAGGCCCAAAGAATCTGCATGCTTTAATTACAGGAGAAGGAAGCAGGATCAAGCTAGGAATGCATTCAAACCCAAGCCAGAAGGATGTTCTGCCCTGAGCCAAGTCAGTGGCACAACCTTCTGTCTGCACCCACATTGTGTCTCCAGAACGTGTGGGGCTCTTTGCAGAAGCCACTGCAGACAGAGACCAAACTGCTGATCAGCTCAGATTTAAAAATTCAAAAAGAGATGTCCCATTAAGTTTCCAAGCCTCTGAGTCTTTTCATTTTGCAGCCTGGGTACAAGAGTTTGCATTGTGTTACCCTCAATTTCTTCAGTCTGTTAAAGGCTTGGGTTTGACCTAGACTAGTTTATAGTTGGTACAACAGCTTTGAGGGATGGGATTTGTATAAACTGAAAGGCTTAATTGTTGAGTTTGTGAGGTCCCCAGGATGAGGGGAGAGATGAGGAATCTGACTCCATGTTCTCAGAAGGCTGATATATTTATATTATATTATACTATATCATATTATATTATACTATATCATATCATATTATATCATATCATATTATATCACATTATATCATATCATATCATATTATATCATATTTTATCATATTATATTATACTATACTATATCATATCATATCATATCATATCATATCATATCATATCATATCATATTATATTATCTACACTAAAACTATACTAAAAAATAGAGAAAGATACAGACAGAAGGCTTAACAAGAGTGATCATGAAAAACTCATGGACTGACTCCTGAGAGTCCAACACAGCTGATGGTGATTGGTCATTAATTTAAAACAATTCACATGAAACCAATCAAACATGCACCTGTTGGTAAACAATCTCCAGCCATATTCCAAAGCAACAAAACAGGGAGAAGCAAATGAGATAATATTGTTGTTTTTTTTTTTCTCTGAGGCTTCTCATCCTCCCAGGAGAAGAAATCCTGGTGAAGGGATTTTTCAGAAAATATATCAGTGACACTTAATATCTAAAAGTCATTGTTTCAGAGAGGAAAAAAATTACTTGAGGCAGCATGCTGACACAAGGATAGTGAATGCAAGAGCTGCACATCAGGTTTCCAACAGATTGTACAACACCAGCACAGATAAAACTTGGAAGTTTCATGCTTTGCTCTGGAAAGTTCCTTGGCCTTAACAGAGCAGTTTCTGCAGTCTGAGACATGTATGTAATCATGGATGTTGGAGTCTCTTTCATAGGTGTTCTAACAGCACTGATTGATTCTCCCCTCCTGTGTGCAGGACTGGGAAGGTAACACAGGCTACAATAGCAGCAGTTCACCCTGAGCAATGAATTAAACAGCTACAGGCTGTTTGTGGGGAACTACACCAGAACTACACAATTTATTTCCTACAGATTGTACAGTACCAGTGCAGATAAAACTTGGAAGTGTCATGCCTTGCTCTGAGAAGTTCCTTTCCCTTAACAGAGCAGTTTCTGCAGTCTGAGACAGTAACAATACATGTATATAATCATGGATGTTGGGTCTTTGTCATAACTGCTCTAACAGCACTGATTTCTTCTCCCATGGTGTGTGCAGGATTGGGAAGGTAACAGGGGCTATGCCCAGTACCAACAGTTCACCCTGAGCAATGAAATCAACAGCTGCCACTGTAGGGAACTACACTGGAACTATACAATCTGTTTCCTACAGATTGTACAATACCAGTGCAGATAAAACTTGGAAGTTTCATGCCTTGCTCTGAGAAGTTCTTTTCCCTTAACAGAGCAGTTTCTGCAGTCTGAGACAGTCAACATATCTGTATATAATAATGGATTTTAGAATCTTTTTCATAACTGCTCTAACAGCACTGATTTCTTCTCCCCTGTTGTGGGCAGGACTGGGAAGGTAACACACGCTATGCCCAGTATGGGCAGTTCACCCTGAGCAATGAAATCAACAGCTACAGGCTGTTTGTGGGCAACTACAGCGGCAACACCGGGCGGGACTCGCTGCGCTACCACAACAACACGGCCTTCAGCACGAAGGACAAGGACAACGACAAGTGTGTGGATGACTGTGCCCAGTTCCGCAAAGGTAAAGCACACAAAATGTCACTCTTAGGTTGGATGTGACATACACACATGATTAGGTGTTGTTCAGGATCCAAACCCTCCATCAGAACACACTCCTTTCCTTCACCATCGCGCCCTAAAGCTTCTCCAGCAGAGAAAAACCTGAGGAGCAGCCCCTCCTAAGAGAGAAGGCTCCATCCCACAACCACCAGAGCTCCTGCAGGCCTGGACTTGTCCCCACGTGCCAACTGCAGCACCCAGCCAGCCAAAAGTGTCTGTGGGGTGAAACACCACACACCCAGGCAGCCAAAAGTGTCTCTAGGGTGAAACACCACACACCCAGGCAGCCAAAAGTGTCTGTGGGGTGAAACACCACACACCCAGCCAGCCAAAAGTGTCTGTGGGTGAAACACCACACACCCAGCCAGCCAAAAGTGTCTGTGGGGTGAAACACCACACACCCAGCCAGGCAAAAGTGTCTCTAAGGGTGAAACACCACACACCCAGCCAGGCAAAAGTGTCTGTGGGGTGAAACACCACACACAGCCAGCCAAAAGTGTCTGTGGGGTGAAAACACCACAGTTGCCACTATTTGGCTCAGCACCAAGGGCCAGACAAGCTCAGGCACACCCCATCTGGCTATATTGGTAATTATTCCAATAATTAGGGTCTAAAAGAAAAAAGGTTTTTGTTTTGCTGTTGTGGTTTGAAAAGGAGGTGAGTTTTTTGGGAGGCTGTAGTCAAACCAATAGGTGCTCAGATTTGAATATTAGCACCTGGGGTAGTCACCATGACATCCAGCTTATATACTTTTAACAAAGTGTGATCTTAAGTCATTCATTAGATCACAATAACTTATTATATTCATTGGTGCAAAGCAATTAACCTCAATGTATTTGGCAAAAGTTTTACAGAAATTTAATAAGGCACCTATACACATCTCCTTATGCATGTAGTCTAGCTTACAAAAATTTTCATGTATCTTTTCTAACCTGTTTCCATGCTGACAGCCTTGTCTTCTTCCTTGCTATGGATACACTCAAAAACCATCAATTGCTATTTCTTCTATTAACCCAGCTTTGTTTACAAGCCAGCTGTCAATCCCCTCCATACCTCCCCCTTTTTGTATTTGAGTGACAAACACAGCTGACAAGGATTTCTGCAGGGCCCAATGCAAAAATCCAAGCAGACAAGGGAGAACACAGGGCAATAATTACAATCACCAACAAAATTAACAATCCAGTCTTCAACAAGGCCTTAAGCCACCCAGCGATGCCCAAACTCTTGAAAAATCTATTCAGCCATCCCCATCCATCCTCCACTTGTAATTGCTTGGTGCAATTGTGCCTAAGAAGGTTCTCCCTGCATCTCCCTTCCTGTCCTGAGAGAGCTGCTTGGGTGAGGTGCAGAGAGCCCAACACTCCCTCTTTCCATGCAATTAGTAACATCTGAATGGCAACTCAAGGGAGAGGTGAACAATTCTGGAAAATACACTTATGTGGGAAATCTGGCAGTTAGAGCTGATTTACAGAGCCAGACTGTCACCATTATATTTTCTGAAAAATCCCTTTGCCAGGATTTCTTCTCCTGGGAAGTGGAGAAGCCTCAGAGAAAAATGAAAACAATAATTATCTGATTGCTTCTCCTGTGTTTTATTGCTTTGGAATGTGGTTTGGAGATTGTTTAACCAACTGGTTTCATGTGAATTGTTTTAACTTAATGACCAATCACAGTCCAGCTGTGTCAAGGCTCTGGAGAGTGACAAATTTTAAATTAGTATCTTGTTAAGCCTTCTGTAAGTATTTTTAGTATAGTTTTAGTATAGCATTCTTTAATATAATATAATACATAAATTAATGAATTAGCCTTCTAAGAACATGGAGTCAGATTCATCATTTCCTTCCTGCCACAGGGGACCCAGAAAATACCACACCAGACTGTGTATTACTGTGTATTATATATTATTTTTATATATATTTTTATATTATTATAGAATTATATATTATTATTATTATATTACTGTATATACTGTGGACTGGGTAACAGTCCACTATAGTATCTGCTGATAAAATACAGTGAGACAGGAAGTTATTCCTTAATATCTATCAGGTTCTTATTTTTTCTTATATTTCTGTAAGGTTTCAAATCCTAGTATTATGCACCTGTAATTCTTCTCCTGTGTTCACCTCCATATTCACTTGACTTGTGATCTTTATTATAACCCTATTATTGTGATCTTTATTACAACCCTATTACAAGCCTCTAATTTCAGAGGTTATTCTCTTAATTTTCTGGAGTATCTTTGAGTTCTGTCAAAGATAATTATCTTCATTACATCTTGCTCTTTAATTTCCCCATTGTGTCCCACACAACATGCAGATAAAACTGTTGATCTCAGTCTCAATAAATACTCAGGGAGTTCAGGAACTTTTTAAACACCTTCAGATGCTCTGGTGAATTACCCAGATTCATTTCCTATGCTAATTCACTGAGTCAGAAACACCTCACAGAAATATTCTAAGAGGAATGAGCAAATAAATTAAAAGCTACTAGACTAATTTGACTATAGAGCTGTAATGCCTTTCAGTTCCTAAATATCTATTTTAACTTTTAAATTGACCTGCAACCTCAACTATCAGAGCCCTCTGCTCACTGTCCCTGGAACAAGAAGTAATTATTAATAGAAATTAATGATATAAATATAATTAACATAAATTAATGTCAGGAATCTCTTATGTTTCCTGCCAAGGTGGATATTGGTACAACTGCTGCACAGATTCCAATCTGAATGGGGTCTACTACCGCAGAGGAGAGCACACCAAGAGCATGGATGGCATCACCTGGTACGGATGGCACGGCTCCACCTACTCCCTCAAGAGAGTGGAGATGAAGATCAGGCCAGAGGATTTCAAACCATAGAAGAAATCAATGGTTGATTGTACAGCTACATGACTTCACCATGCAAAAGGTGGGCAATAAACAGCCAAATAATGTTTCATTTCATCCAATACATGCAACAGCTCTGTACTGGTGATGTACACAAACACTGCGACACCAGTCACAGGCACCAGTATTATCAGGACTCAGCCTTGTTTCCTCCTCTTCAGGCTCTTTCCAAAGGGAAAAATATTGTGTTAGAGTAGCTTAGGACTGAATGCACTTATAGCACCTTCAGAAAACCTATGGGTGTGTTTTCACTAGCAGTGTGATTACTGGGTTGCCTTAGTACTATTAACCAGATAGGCAGGGACTGAAAAGCAAAAGCCCCTGGGCTTCCTTTCCTCCAGTGTCTGGAGCAAGCACTGCTAAGCAACTTCTTTCAAGAAGCACTCAAACCACAAAAGTTATAGACTTATTTCAAGCCAGAGGAATCCATCAGAAGTGCCCCTGATGCACTTTTCTTTAGTGTATAGTAAGTGGCTTATTTTCGCACAGAAGGAAGAAAAAAGCTCAAAAATTTAATTTGCATTGTCCAGATTCTCCCCTGACCTTTTACTGCCACCTCCTGCTGCTGCCTCAAATAATCCCCACTGAAGGCTGCCCTAACAAACAGTAACACTGGAGAAGGATTTGTCCCATGGGCCCTCCAATGTTTATTTCTATCCACACAGATCACCTAAATGCTGATAAACTAGACAAACAACTTTCTGGGCTGTTCCCAAACTGTGTTAAGGTTAGAACACAAACATGCTGGATGTCAGTAAGGCTGAGAGTGAGCAGCAGCTTAGCAAGTCAAAAAACTCAACTCCAACACTTAAAAACCACTGTATTCATGAGCAGAACACTAGAACACACCAGAGAATCCCCAAGTGCCAAAAGTTATTTCACTGTAAGGGAATGTTTGCCAACACAGCAGACTGAGGAGTATCAAAATCTGTTCCAACTTCCCAGGTGGAAGTTACCTAGAGATAGTCTGTCAAAAATAGGAAACTTCTCCCTCACATAACACAGAGTTAAAGCTAACAGTTAAAAAAGAATGAGACTCCTCCTATAGCCCTAGCATTGTTTGAATATGTTGGAAAATGATCATTATAATGAATAGATCTATTTTTATTCACCTTGAAGAGAGTTTGAATCTAGATTAGGTTGTTTTCAGTCCTGTGTGAAATGGAAGATAAAGGTGTCTTGGGAATTTACAGATGTTCAAATATTCATAATGCAATTTTCAACTGTGTGGAACTATAATTGGAACTATTTTAACTGTGGTCTATAATGGATTTTTAAAGGTTTCTAAAACTTTTTCATTTCTAATAAATTGTTTCATTTTTAAGTGTGCTTTATGTCAATTCTTTGCTCCTTAACTTACTTTCTGATACATAAAAAAACAACTGCATAAGCAACTGAGACCAAGAAAAAAATACACTGAATTCTGTATTTTTCTCAATAACATGAGGCAGAATGAAGGGTGAAAAAATAATAGAGGAGAAAAGAATTGGAAAACACAATTCCAAAGAAGTAGGAGGGTTGAAAAATTCACTGCATAAAGACAAAGTTAAGATTTTGCACAACCAAAATCAATTTGTTCATCTCAAATAGGTGAGCTAACATTTCTGTGATATGGAATAGAGATTCACATTTTAAAACATGTAGTTTAGCATCAAATCCTGTGCAGGTTATTTTAGGCTAATATCTGTGTCACTGACCAAGCTCAGAAACAACACAATTTATAATATCTTCTATCTGACATAAGAGCAATGAGACCCATCTAAGCTAAATCCGCAGAATGTGATGAGAAATTTTAATTAAGAGCTTCAACTTTTCTGACTTATTTATATGCAGGTATAGAAATCTGTCTCATTTAACCTGCAGCCATTTCATGCAACTCCACAGTGAACTGGAAGGGTGAGAGAGGGGAATCAGAACATTTTCCTGCACTTCTTCCTGCAAAACTTCCCTGGGCTTCTATCATAGTTTTAACCACACAGTAGAAGGACAGAACTCAGCAGCTAAAATTGCACATTTGCAAGTAGTTTAACAACATCTTGTGACAGAGTGGAGTCCAAAGAACTGCCTAGATTAATCCTAGTGTTATCTTAAATTGTAGCTACTGCAAGAGCAGAAATCTCACCAGTTGTGGTCCTACCTGATTAGAGACTCCAGAATAGCTGGGGTGGGACCCTTTTGAAATTCCAGCTCTTTGTAGTGAAGGGCCTTAGCATATGCTCGACATTTGGCAGCTCTTTCCCCCAGAAGGACAATGCCATTGTCATCCCTCAAAGGCAGGGGGCCCTGGGCAGGAGCACACACATCAGAAACAGGGTGAGTATTACAAAGCAGTCATGAATTCCACACAGAATAACCACCAAAACAGCAACAGGAGGGGCTGCCCAACAGCATCTCTACCTTGTCACTGTGCTCCATGAATTCTGCCAAGTTCAGGAGAGTCTGAGTGACTTCTGCAATGTCCTGAGAAGTCAAGGCCAACTCAATGCTTCGGATCAGCTCATCCTGCTGGTCCTCGTTCAGTTCAGACCAGCAAGAAACAAAAGCAGCATTGAAGAGGTCTCTGGGGAGGAACACAAAAGACAGTGTGAGGTGGGGATTCATGAGAAAAAGTCTGTTTGACAGTGGGCTCACCTGCTTACCCAGAGAAAGAGAGCTAAAAAATACACTTACATGTCTGCCTGCTTTGATTAGTTTTGATAAAGCTAATTTCTGTGAAACCTTCATTTGAAAAAAATAGAATAAGCTGGTATACTACAATAACAGAAATACTGTGTTATCATATGCTATCAAAGTTTCTCCAAACATGCTGGTTGTAAAAAACCACTGCAGTTTATTCCACTCAGATGCATTTTTATTCCCCACAGTAAATACTCAATACAAATATTTCATACTCTGCTGTTATTCCAGCTTCACTTATGTGCATTACCTTCTTTCTGGACTAACATGCAGAATTTCAGTGAAAGATTTTGTGCACATCATGGAGCAGCCAACTAGGAAGGGTGGAAATGAAATCAAGCTGTTGGCTCTTTGATTTATGCCAAAGCAGGAACTGTCTCTATTTATGAAACCTAAGAGCCTCTAAATAACCTTCTTTTTTCCTTATAATATCCGGCTTCCATCTGCCATTGCAAGTGAGATAAAAACCCAGAAATTCTGTACCGAGCCATGGGATTATAGGCCTGAGCCAGGGCCCAACATGAGCGCAGGGAGGGTGAGGAAGAATCTTTCAGCAGCTCCAAACTCAGCCTCCTTAACCATTCCAACCAGTCATCCTTGGAAACTCTTCTTGCTGCTCCCCAGGCCTGCAGCACAAAGGAAGACAAGTCACCAAACAAAGCATTAATTATCCAAGAGCACAAGAAATCCATCAGCAGGCAGCATTACTTCCTTACAGCTCCAAACCCCATGCTGAGAATTCCTTTTCAATTTCCTGAAATCCATGACCTTTACCAGATAATCTGCAGGACTTAAGTCTCATGGCTAAGAAATCTTCCCTAAATGTATTCCTGCCATGATATGGCAAGTATTTAACATGAACAATCTGCAAAAATACATGTTGAGCTGAAGACACTGTTGAAACATTAGCTTAAATGCATTTAGAATTACATTTTTAAGTCCAGCATTTTCAAACCAATCCATCCCATTACTGAACTGTGTGCTGCATGCATGTACTGTTCAAACTTAGCTATTAAGTTCTGCCTTCAAGAAAATATAGAACTAGGATGTAAGAAGAGCAAAAGCAAAAATACAAAGAACGGCAGAGGCTCTGAAAAAGATTACTCTATTGGCAAGAGATTATTCATTGTGACCTAGAAAGTCTTGTTCATACCTAACAAGCAAGTGTCAGGTTACTTCACAGCCATTCACTCCTATCTTAAAAGTTGCTCAGCACCTTCTGATTTTAAAGAGTCTCAGACACTACTTTGACTTCAGTTTTGTACAGAAGAGAAAAGCAACATAAAAACAATATAAATAAATGTAGTTCAGATGCATCAGACAAAGCTCTTTCATTTCCTTAGCTCCCTCCAGTAGCAAATTCACACTATGAAGGCTCTGGTCTTACCTTCTGCAGGTTGATGGTGCTCACATGTAATTTCTTCATGGGACCTGTTTCCACAGGACCAGTGGCTGAAGTTTCTCCCTGGTTGCTCCTCAACATTCGATGCTGATAAATCAGGGGATCCTCCTCTTCATCAGCAAGAGTGTAACCCTACAATAATTGGTTTACAGTGAAGATCACACCCACACATACAGAAGCAATTCTTGACAAGCCAAAAAAAAAGAGCAAAATCTTGCAGCAAAATCTGTGAAGCAAATAACCATGTTTTGTGATAAAGATTACACCTTATAAGCCAGAGAACTCTAAACGATAAATCTTTGCTATTCAAGGTAACTGTCAAGAACTCTCAGCTCCTAGTATAAAAAGCCAAAATAAAGTACATTGAAACAAGCACTATTGCCCATTTGCCTTGCTAGTTGCTTGTTCCACACAAATTGTAAACCAGTTAGTAATTTTTTAAAATGTAAGACATTCCAGAGAAAATACTGAGATAACAAGGTCTCCTCAAGTCCTGAAACCATGGGAAAAATAGGATAAATGCACATTTAAGAGAAGAATAGACTTGTAGCCAGTGTCATTACTAAGTTCTTCCCTAGAACTTGCCATGATTTTTCTGTAGGAAATATTTAATATCAGTTTCAATTTTACAATTTCTCATTGAAACCTCAAAGTTGTATTAAAAAGCTGCACCTAAAACAGAAACAGAGCAACAACCACTCCTCATTTTATGAGTAAATCCAAGTGAAGGTTCCAGCTACATCTGTTTGAACATGACAATATCCCAAAAGTGCAAACAACTGTACACCTGTCAGCTTACCTTTACAATTCTGCAGATGAGAACATCATAGCGTTGATGGTTAATTCTGTGTCGCACCAGGACTTTGTTCACCATCGGGATAAAAATTTGGTACTGTCAAAGGGAATGCATCATAAACTTGTTACTCGGTGGCACCAAGAGCAGTAAAATTCCTTTACATTGTTTCATTGATGAGAAACCAATTCTGACAGTTTGATTTCAGTAACTCTCAATTCCAGAAACAATTAAGAGAAGAAAAATCAGCTCTCTTGGAAATCCGTGGGTACGTTACAAAACTCAACTTTAAAGCCTTGATCTCTGGGACAGTCCCACCTTTAGTGAGCTTTCAAACCAAAGAATAATTACCTTCTTTCCCAGCTGGAACACCAGAGAGGAGAGGGTGTCCATTGCAGTTGTTCTTAGCTCAGGGCTCTGATCTAGTGTTCGTACAATGGGGTGAATAATCCGTGATGCGTAATCCGTGAAATCCAGGGACTCTGTCAAGCGGTCCACTGTTTCTAGAGCAGCTCTTAAGTCAGAGCAAAAAGAGGGAAGAACTTATCTCTCAGAGTGTTAAGAAATGAATAAGAAAAATTATTAAAGTGCTCAGTCCTCCTAGGATTAATAACAATAGGAAAAAGAGGCCACCAGAACTCTGTTAAAGCAGCGAGTACTTGCAGGACAGTTTGCAAGTGACTAAAATACTGGCAGGTGAGAATCAGAAAATTTAAAAAACCCCAAAGAAATAACAACAACAAAGAAACTCAAACCAACCAACAACAATCAAAACCCACCAATAAATCAAAAGAATTAGTAACACTGCTGTAATGTCCAAACAAAAATAACCTTCCACAGAGATTTAACACAGAAAAGCTCAGGAAGGGACTAAGTGGTATTTAATTGTAAATGTTCAGCCACTGCAGAACTTGGATATCAGAGGTAAAACTACAAAGAGAGAGACTGCAAAGCCAGCAGCACTTACTTGCGAGCCACCACAGGGACATCTGGGGCATCAAATAGCTTTACAATGGGAGGTAGTAACAAATGAAGGTAATCATCCAGGTTAGCTCCAAAGAGCTGGATCGCATTAAGGAGCTGCAGAGAAAAATCACAGAACACCAGAATGTCAAAGGGTTTGAAGAGATCTTAAAGATCATCTAGTCACAACCCCCTGCCATGGGGAGAGACACCTTCTACTAGACCAGGCTGCTCAAGGCCATATCCAGCCTGACTCTGAACCCTGCCAGTGTTGGGGCATCCACAACTTCCGTGCACGACCTGTTCCAGGGTCTCAGCGCCCATGCAGTAAAGAATGTCGTAATAGCTAACCTAAACTTCCTCTCTTTCAGTTTGTACCTGTTACTCCTTGTGCTGTCACTACAGTTCCTGACAAAGGGTCTCTCTCTGCCTGCCCTATAGCTCCTTTCAGATAGTGGGTCTCCATACAACCTTTTCCTTTCCAGGCTGAAGAACCCCAACTTTCTCAGCCCATCTTCATAGGGGAGGTGCTCTAGTCCCCTTGTCAACTTTGTGGCTTCTCCTGGACCTGCTCCAACAGTTTCATGTCCTTCTTACATTGATGACACCAGAACTGTACATAATGCTCCAAGTGGGGTCTCACAAGAGTAGAACAGAAGGGGAGAATCAAATCCTTCAACCAAAAGGACCCATATGACTCAAAATCATGGATGAGATCCATTTTAAACAAGTCAGTATCTGTTGCCACATTTCTCTTCACAGAGAAAAGCAAGGCACGATTCTTCCCAAAAATATTTCTGGGTTTCACATTCTCTGAACCTCAGAGAAAGGAAAAACGATTCTTATCATTTGCTGTGTCTGTGTTTGTGCCAAAGTAGAATACAATATGGAGATTGTGATAGTGACAGTGAAGTGATGGTGTTTTGTTTCCTTGGCCTATCGGGGCCAAGCGTGTGTTTGCATCAGGACTGTTGGCTGGCAGTCACAAAATTCTGTACAGTTGTGTGCAGAGCTAAGTGCTTAGAAAATTCAGTTTAGATGTAATATAATATATATAATATATAACATATTATATATTATAATACGTAACATAATAGCTGAGCATGGCAGGCTGGTGTCACAGACATCTTTTATGAACAATCCTTTCTTTAGGATTTTTTCCTCCTGAGAAGCTGAGACACCTCAGGAACAAAATGTAACCAATGGTTATCTGCTGCTGTGGAATGCAACAGGTGCATCTGGGATTGGTCTCATGGGGTTGTTTCTAATTAATGGCCAATCACAGTCAGCTGGCTCAGACTCTCTGAGCCACAAGCCTTTGTTATCATTCTTTCTTTTTCTATTCTTAGCCAGCCTTCTGAAGAAATCCTTTCTCCTATTCTTTTAGTATAGTTTTAATACAATATATATCATAAAATACTAAATCAAGCCTCCTGAAACATGGAGTCAGATCCTTCTCTTCCCTCATCCTCAGACCCCTGTGACCACTGTCACAGGCTGGGAACACACCCACCTGCCTGGGCAGTGCCCAAGCACAGCAGTCACTGCAGCCCCACTCACCTTCACAGAAACAATGCGACCCTGGCTGTTGTCATGCATGAAGACCCGTAACATGTGAGGGATGAGCTGAGGCAGGTAAAGCTTGAATTCACCTCCCAGAGCTACCACAATCTGCTCAATAAGTAGGATGATTGTGCTCTGTATGGAGTTGTTCATAACCCAGAAGTCCTACAGAAGAAAGGAAAAAAAGGGAAAAAAAAATTCCAGCAGTTCTTCAGCTGAGCTGTACCAGTTACAGGAAAAGCAAGCTGTAGGAGTCAGTCTGTAGATAAATTCAAGATTGCAAGGAAGGACTGTACTTCCTGTTTTTAAAACACTCTGCACTTCCAGTACATTCATAGTTGTTGAAAACAACCTCTGGAAAACTGATTTTTTCCTAATCCTTCTACAAGTTTGCAAACATTTAGTGAAAATTATGTGAAATTACACCTATTTATGAACTCCAGATATCTCCTGCTAAAACTGTGTTTCTGAAAGTAGTAAGTGCACAAAATCCAAGTGCTGAAAAGAGCTCAGCCACTATCAGAACCTGAAGCTACACTTACTTCAGTTACCACCAATAACGTATATTGTAATTTGTATTTTGTATATTGTATATTGTATTTTGAAATACATTTATTACTTCAAATATATGTAACTCTGCACTTCATATGAACTTCTGAAGTACTTTTGAGAAGTTATTTGAAAAAGACTGAGCACCTTTCTGTGACAGTAAAGTACTGGTATAAAGATTGCACTCACTCTCATCAGGGTGACAATTTCATCCATGTAGGGCCGAATATGACTTCTGACAAAGGACACCAACATTCCCAGCTGCTGGAACAGGAACTGGAAGGAAGAAATGTGTAATAATCACTGTAGCTTATCCAAATATCAAAGCCACTGGGTGAAGAGTTTCACAGGCAATTGCAAGCTCATTTATCAAACAAATAGCATGCATAGCTCCCATTTGCTGAAAATCTGGGGCTAAATTCTTGGGCAGCTTCAGCTCAGCAGTTTGGGTTTTGATGGGTTTTGGGTTAATTTTTATTGTTGTTGGTTTTTAAGAGGGCAGTGGGAAGAAAAGTGATTTTGGGTTTATTGGTTGGGTTTCCCCCCAACCTGCATAAAAAAAAAAATTGCAAGCTCAAAGCCTCAGACCCTCAAGCACACAAACAGGGGTTTATATAAAGTCCCAGCAAATCTATAGTGTCAGAACAGACTTGCAAGCACAGCCACCTCAATCACAGTGTATTGTAATCAATGTTTGAAGGATGCTTCCAAAAATTTAGCCCCCAGGCTTTTCCCCCTGCCTGAAAACCAAACTGACACACATTTTAAGATCCTCCTTCTGTGCTTTTTCCCATCCCCCACAAGATAAATTGGTGAAAAGTTACTGGGGAACACAGTTAGGTCCTTGCCAGAAACACTGCATTTTTTTAAAAGATGGTTGATTACACCATTCATTCTTCACTACCAAGAACAATTTTGACTTAGACAATTTTATTTGGCTACACTATGACAGTTTTGCAATTCCTTCCACCACAATACAATTTTAAACATCCAATTGTGACAATGAATTTACTCTTTAAATTGGTATGAAATCATGTGTAAAATTGATGTAGTCTATTTTCTCTCTACAAAAAAAATAGGAAAATGTAAGTTATTGTCTACTAAATTTCATTTCTTCAAGCAGTTTTGGAAGACTACAGTCACAAAATATAACATGGAGCTCATAAAAAGAGATAACACTTTCATGAGAACTAAATAAGAAATAATCTCAGCTTCTTTAGTGAGAACAGTACACATACATTTGCTAAAGATGAACTCTGAGCTCCTGTACTGTGCCTAAATTTTGGTGTAGTGAGAGGATGCTTACATACAGGACAAGGACCTTCCTCTTTTAGGCTTTATGTCACGCATACCCACCTCAGCTCTTCTCCCCAGTACACTTTCACCATCTTCTTTTACCTGAAAATTTTTAAACAGAGTGTGCACAAGGGCATAGCTTTCAAGCGAGTTAGATCAGTCAGGTGTAAAACCTCAGACAACCCAGACATGAGGTGTTTTCCTTACAATCTGAGTAGTAGTTCAGGCTGGGAGAAAACAGCAGTTCTATAGCAGAGCTGGGATTCTGCTAAGGGAGCACCTAAAAAGCACAGCAGCAATAACAAGTGCAAACTGCCCTTCACAGCCCAGAGCTGCCTGAAGAAGAGCCTTGGCAAACAGCAGCCATCCCTGGTTAGGTGAGCCTTAAGCCCATCATCATCTTCACACAGTTTTAATTTCTTTCTATAACTGTAAGTTAAGTGTGAAGGAAGAGAAAGCACTGCTGTGGAATCAGCACCCATGTTGCTCTCAATGTTAGCAGATTGCATCAAATTGATTTTTCCTTCTCAGAGATGAGCCAAAGTAAATGACTGCACCAGAAATTTGAAGAATCTGCCCCTATAATTTAATAATACTGTTTTGCCACAGAATATTAACCCAGATCACTGAAAGATCTGGAAGCTGCACAGATGTTTTTCTGAACAAGAACAGCTTGGTGAAAACACAAAATCAAATACTGACCTACCCAGGATTATGCTCAGAAGCAGCCGCTTCAATAAAAAGCAGAGAAATTGTTTGCACTGGGCACTCCAGTAATTGCTCACAGAAGGGAAAAAGCAAAGCTGAACCTCACTTCTGCAGTGTGCTTGGCATCAACACATAGCACAGCAATGCCCAAAGCCAGCCACAGTCTCTCCAAGGAAATGGATTTTTATTTTCCCAGAGTGGAACAGGCAGGAGGGGTCCCTGGCACACTCACCTCTCGAATGGCACCGTCACACACCCGGATCACGTTAAGGAATGTTGGCATCACCTGGGGCAGGAACTGCACACACTTCAGTCCAAGAGATTTGAAAATAAAGGTGATGGCCTGAACTACCATAGTGTGGTGTTGGGACAAGGACTGGTCTCGGAAAATTCTCATCAGTGCCACCATAGAGACAGCTGGATAGAACTCATCCAGAGGGAGGTTGCCCATGTTCACCAACATCTCACTGGTGCTGTAGTCAGCTAGGAGAAAGAAGGCAGTGTCATGAGCTAGGTATTAAAAGATCTTGAATATGGGTTCAGGAACACCTAGGTGTAAGTTGAAAACATGTACACAAACAGTTGGTTAAGAAAAAGAGACAAACTTGTAACAAAACAGTTAAGATCTGTTTGTAAATGATAAAGCTATCTATCTGAAAGAAATGGAGATGCTTACAGGAATCCTGGCTGGATTTGGACTCTGAGAGGCTCACAGCTGAAGCATCTCGTGACTGATCGATCATGCCAATGTTCACTTTGTGTTTGTAAGGGTCCAAAGCACCCAGCAGCCCTAACACACGAATAGCCTGAAAAGACACAAAGAAAATCCACCAGAACTTCATCACTAAGGCCAAAGACAACACTCAAAGCCCCATACTTGAAAAGATCCTGATGATTTAAGAGGGAAGATCTGGAATGAAAGTGACTGCCTGGAAAAAACAGTGCTTTCCATCCAGCTTCTGGAAGCCATTTCATTAACTTAACACATGCACTCTTTTATTTCTGCTTCTTGCATTTTGCTCAGTCACAACAACATTCTCTCCCTCCCTGCCTCAAATCTATGCAGGCACATTTATTTGGCACCTCTCTCTTCCCAAACAGCTTTGCTAAGTGGTTGTGTGGTATGTGCTAAGTGGTTCATTTTCATACCTCTCTGCGGGTGCCCTGGTTTTGCTCAGTCTTCAGGAAGTTCAGAAGCACCTCCAGCAAAGTTGGGTACTTCCTGTATGGTTCTACAACATAACCAGTGCTAGCCACAAGCTGCCCCAGTGTCCAAAGAGCCACCTACAAAGATGAAGCCCAAAGAAGATTAGTTTTGACCAGGGAATTTATTATGCCTTCTGATACATCAGTCATTCAAGTTCTGTAAAGTTTCTTTGAGCATTTAAGGATCACACTGCAAATCACAGTCCATGGTTGGAAAGCTATAAGCAATAGTAAAGAAAGTAATAATCTACAATATCTCAGGCTGTCACAATTGCTCTCACTCAGAGGTACAATTCAAATAAACATTCAATTCAGTGAGTCCAAGCCTTCCAATAAAAACAGCTTTCTTTTCCTTTTTTTTTCCTCTGAATTATGCCACAACAGGCACTGTAAACCCTCACCTGTGTACCATGTACCATGACTATAACTCCACTAGAGACTTGAGTGATTTAAAGTTTCATCTCAGCAGCTATGATGGAATGTGTGGATATTTTGTTGCAGCTATGGTCACAGCAGCTATCGAGTTTAGCACAGATGTAAACACTCACTTGTCTTTTAGCCAGCAGGGAGGAGTCCTGTAGCATATCCATAATTATAATGAAGAGCTCATCCACCCACTTCCTCATCTCCAGCCCACTGACCTATTGAAAGACAAAAATTCATCCTTCATATAGCATTCCCAAAACCTTAACAAGCATGGCAAAGAGGTATCTGCAGCATAACCCTACCTGTGCAAGCTCCCCTATCGTAGCCAGGACATTGTTAATCACACCTGGATTGGGATCTGGATCAGGATCTTTCAGTTTCACAATCAGTGCCTGGTGGATGACAGTGGGACAAATCAGAACGCGTTTAAAGAGTACACAAAATTATCATTCCTTTTGTTACACCTGACCCCACAACCACAGTAAGAATTTCAACAGTAAAAGAAACTTGGGTGTCATAAACACAATGCAAATCTGGAATTAAATTGGGCTAAACTGCCACCCACGTGCATTCCTGTGAGTAACATCTAGACCATTTGTGGATGTAGATTTGTAGATGTACATTTGTTTTCTTTCCTGCTATGATGAAGCAAAAGAACTGTAGCTCCTGAGGGTCATGAAAGCACTTGCTGTGTCACTTCAATCCAAAGTCACCAGGAGATGTGGAGACTCTACCTTCAGGATAGGCTCCATGTAGGGACGGATGAGGCGTGGAGCGTTGGAAACCAGGTGACCCAACATCCTGGCACTCTGCTCTTTGATTCTGCCAACACCACTGTGCTCCAGCTCTGTCAGAATCTGCACAAGACACAATGCAAGCAAGCAAACCGGAAAAATAAAGACAGGTAAAAATTCTTGGCATTTCTTCCTGTCACAACTCAGTACTTGTAAAGGCTGTTCTACGTTTCACGCTGTTATAATTTATCCTAAATTAAGCTAAAATTAATTAGCATAAAAGCGATGGCTCCAAAATCTCTGTTTACCAAGAGGTACCATGCATTCACCCAAAAGCATCACACAACATTACTCCTCAACAGAGATGGAAAGCACTCTGGTCTGATGACTAGGGGTGAAATAACAACTGCTATCCTTCCTTTCCCTTTTAATACATCCACAGAGCTTCAGTCCAACCACTGATCATCAGAAAGATCTGCTGAAACCCACTAAGCTGGGCAATAACTGCTTTCCAAAATAGACTGATTCCCCTCACTCTCCATGCATTTACAGCCAGATAGCCCAGTTCTTTAACACCACCTTAGTCTCAGTATCAATGACTCTGTTTTCCCTGCAGGAATCCCTCCTCCTTACCTGGATTAACATCTTTCGAAGGAAAGGCATGACAAAGGCAGGGTTCATGCTGCTCAGGCGCCCCACGGTGCAGATGGCCAGCTCTCGGATTTCAAACACTTGATCATTCAGGGCCACAAAAAGAGCTTGCAAGTTTTCAGCCTGGGCAAGGTGAGCATCAAAGCGCTCATCCAGAGAAGCCAACACGCAGAAACGTATATCAGGGTCTGCAAGAACACATTTATTTCTCTTCAAATGCACTAAATTCCTGTTACTTTTTTTGCCTTTCCTCAAAGATTCTTCGCAACAGCTTCCCAAGAGCAAGACACTGTATCAGTGTTTCACACACAAAAACCACGACAGGTCAGCCCAGAAATCTCTGTGCTGCTCAACGTGCCCCAATAACCAAGTCAGTACAGTGCCAATCTATTGCCCCTGCAAGTGCTACTTTTGGATGCTACATGGCAACCTGAGATGAGTTCAACTGAAAGAACAAAAAAAATCAAGTACAAAGTTTCAACAAGAAGGATCAATTCCTTCCCAAACTACAAAATTTAAGGCTGTGACCCAGAACAGCAGCAAAAGGAGTCTTAGTGTTCTGCTTGGTTCAAAGGATTACCAAGGGCACATCTGGAGAATTTTTCACTAGTGTTCTATTAATACCTCAAAAATCAAGATGTGGAAAAAGAAATTGGGAGACTTGTTCTTCTAATTTACCAAGAGTGACAGATTAAATTTAGTGGCAAATATGTTCAAATTCTATTACAAATTCTACTTCTATTCACAACATCATCACCTGCTCACATGACAAAATTAACACGTGGTAGGAGAGCCCTTTTCTGTGAATCCCACACTAACCTGGGTCAGTTATTCCAACCACAAGCAGTTTGCTGAGGACATCAGCCACCACCTGCACTGCTGTCTGACTGACCACGTGGGCATGGCCACTGATGAGGTGGATGGAGGGGGTGAGCAGGCGAGAGCAGGTGCGGGCGGCCTCCATGCGGATCTCCTTGTGCTCGCTGTTCAGGAAGTGATCTGCACAATGCCGGACGAACTGAGTCAGGGAATGGCCTAAAAAGAGGAAGATGGGTGGTTAAAACACAGGTTTACACCTCAGTTACCAGTTTCACCAGAGGAGTTTAAAGAACATGCTCCCAGAATTTTTCTGCTATTTGTACTCTACTCCAATGCCCCAGTTGTTTCTATCCCGTATGCTCTTGCTCCCTGCTTCCTTATTTCATCTTGTGGGAATCCATAAAATCAGAGGGTTTTGGGAAAGCTGCAAAAGGCAGCCTTCAGAGACAGCAGAACTGTAATTAGAGGTAAGTAGTAGCCATAAGATGGGTCAGCAGAAAAATTATGTAAGAAGTAGAAAAGTAAGAACAAAAAGAACAATAGTCTGTGTATTAACGTTTGTCTAGAATAACTCCCTAAGCTGCAGAAAAGTTTATCTAGGGAGATATTAGAAGTTTTAAGCTTAATAATGGAGCTCTGTGCGTTGTGTTTTAAGGCTTACAAGCAGGTATTGTATTTGAAATAAGCAAGCATTGTTTTAACCAAAGGTACGTGTGCTTATAGTGGTTGGATGGAACTATTGTCAATGTGCTTTTGCTTTGTGTGATTGGTCAAAAAACTTTTAAAGTAAGTTGTAACATTAAATTCTTGGTCTGCTGCCTTGGATGTGAGCTGCTGGCATCCTCCCATTGTCACAGCCATGTAATGAGACTGATGCTGGAAAATCAAACAGCTCAAGGCAGTTCCCAGCAGTCCCATCCCACTGGTGGTTTGCACAGCCTGCTGTTGGTGATCCATCTCACCTTCAAACTCAAAGCTACCGAGCGTGCGCAGGGCAAGGGTGATGCTTCCCACATCACTGGCCTCAGGGATGTTGGTGAGACTGGGGGAGGCCAGCTGGTGGGCAAGGCCCTTGGGCATGCCTGGATGTCGTAGAGGCTTGTGCATCAGAACAAGAGAGAGCATTTTCAGCAGCCCATCCTGGATATCCTTCTTCAGCTGCGGGATCTGACGGCTCAAGTCGTACAGCACAGCTGTTAGAGCAGGGCTGAGGGCAAGAAGCAAGCAAAAGTCATTAGAAAAGAAACAATGATGTGCAAATTTCATCTTTTTGTTTATTTATGCCTTTGCCAATCAGAATATAATTTCCACATGAGAGCAACACCTGCAAGCAGAGCACAGGGTGCTTGTGTGAGTGAGGCATGAGGTGATCTTCCTGAATAAACTGGGTGAGCAAAGCCCCAGGACTGCTGCACACATCACTACATTAGCCAGTGTTGCTGGAAAACTGCTACAAATCTAAATGACTTCTTACACTTATGTTTTTTAAACAAAAAAGCAACTAAATTCAATTCCAGATGACAATATAATTTAAACAGCTTTGTGGTACCTGAAAGCTTTCTCCACACCTTTCCATACTAACAACTTAATTAATTCCTCCAGTAAGAACTGTCAGCTACAAAGGTGAAAGAAGCCAGGAGCAAATATTCAGCACTTCAGCTCTCCTTCTCTGCCAGTTTGATATGGCACAAGTCTGCTGGCTGTCAGATGCTGTCAAAAATTTCACAGGTTGCTGCCAAATGAGTTTGAATAGTGGAAAATAAAGGAGAATACTTTTGGACTAGCTGTTCTACAACAAGACTTCTTTACTGAGATATCAATTCTCTTAAATAACAGAGATATGAATTCTCTTAAATAACAGACACATTAACAGTTAAAATACACCATTCTTCTGAAACAGCTTTAGTGATCTTCTGAAAGATCGCTTATGTCAATTTAAAAGCAATAATCTTCCTTATCAATCTGAAAACTTTAAGACCTCACTCTGTATGGCTGACAGTGCCATCCTGCAGCCAACAGCAGAACAGATTTATGCTTACCTCAGGCCCACAGCCAGCATAGGTTCCAAAAGCTCTTTGATGTCCTGCTGGATACTGGGTCCCATGGCTCGTGCCAGCATACTAATGCAGGTGAAGACTGTGGCATCAACCTGCACAGACTTCTGTCTCCTGGAAAAGAACCACAAAAGGAGCTGCTATTTTTCAAACATCTTTCCTCATCTTCCTTCTCTGTTATCAGTCTTACAGAAACACTTCTGATTTTAATTCAAGATTTTGATGCCACATTACAAAAATTATATAAAGAGCAAGTGTTTCCACTTCTTCCTCTAACTTTCACATACTTACTTGTGGGCAAAGTCCTTTGGGGGAAGAGCTGCTTTTATGATTTCAAGGACTTTTGGTAGGTAAGCTTGAAACTCAGACCTCACTGCCACAGAAAGCAAACCCAAGGCCTGGAAGGCTGCTGTTCGCTCCTTCTCCTTCTTCACACAGCTGAGAACATGATTCATGGTGTCTGGAAGATACTGATCAGCTGCCCACAAGAGAAAACAATACAGATATTCCAATTCATTTAGGTTTATACAGCTGTGTAACATTTCCAACTAAATCTTTACAAGTGTAAAACTAGAAAACAGACACAGTAATATTAAATTTGCTGATATGATCAGTGGCAAAGGTGTCACCATATAATAAACATTTCAAACTACAGAAGGCTTTGTTTTTAAAAAGAAAAATCACCAGAATAAAAGAGCTATAAAACACCCCCACTGCAACAGGTTTTATACACATATAAGATCCAAGCATGTTGGTTTCATAGTGATTGATTGGAAATTTGGAATAATTAAGGCAAAAATTGTTCCAACCCACTAAGAGCAGCTTGGTGACTTGCTTCCAACTCTGATACTCTCCTAAACTTGCTTGATAAATCAACTAAACTGCTTTAAAGCTGGCAGGTATTTCCTAGCACATGCAACAGAGAAAAAGGAAGAGAACTCTAATAATATTTGGCATATACTGAGTCAGAGCATGAGAGAATTCTCCTCTGACATATCGAGGAGAAAACAGAAAAAGGAAGATTTTATGTCTTATGGTATTGATCACCAAATTCTGAAAATAGATTTCAATCTATTTTCTTCATCAGAGCAACATTTTGGCATCAGCTATCAAGTCACACTTATTCAGAACAAAAGACTGTCTTTCCCACAGAGGAATGTGCTCATCAGACAAGCACCACATCTGGTGTGCTGCACAAGTTCATGTGGACCAAAGAGATCTGCATAACTTCCAGCCCAAACTCAGCAACATTTCTAACATCCAAGCATTTGTCTTGTCACCTGTGAACGCCGAAGGACGGAAAGCGGCCAGTCGTGGGAGCAGATTGAGAACTGTCATCTGGATCAAAGAATTTTTGCTGGTTCTGCACTTGAGAACCCACTGGCAGACCTGGAAGGAAATAGATTTAGGCTTTAAAGGATGGCCATTGGTAGGAACACACAAATGTTTTATTACCTGTGTGCTTTTAGGCATTCTACTGACATTTGGCTTCAGAGTCCCTCAAAGAAAAGGATAATCAAGACTGCTTCCAAAGGAAATAAATCATTTGCCCCAAGACAGACAGTGACAAAGCCACAATACATTAAATATTGAGTTTTGAAGGCTCAGTTCAATACTAGCTGGTATTGCCTGCTAAGTAAAAACACAGAGTACAATTCCTCTGCAAGAACAGATGTTGAAAATGTTGGGAGACAAGAACAAATACATACTTGATCAAATTTCTCTTCCATTAGATCCCTGCAGCATCGACTTTCTACCAGAGTAGATTTTACTGGGACAGGTGAGGTTGCAAAACCCATAATTCCTTGGTGAGCACTGTACCCCAGGAGCCCAGCCAAAGCATTTGACTGAGAGGGCTGAAGAGACTGAAAGCTTGTGAAGGGAGTGATGTGGCGAGGCTTGGTACTGAAGCCCATGAGGTCTTTGCAGTACTTGTCATGCACAAGCTGCTGCTGAGTGATCTCTTCCATCTCCTCTCTAAGGCGCTGGACAAAGTAGAGAAACATTAAAAAATAAAAAGTAACTAAGATACTCTCAGTACAGTATTACCCAAATCTCCTGAATAGCATCCTGTATAATCAGTGTTCAAATGGTTGTAAAATATCAACTGAGTAAAATCCAGCAAAAATATTTGAGTATCTAACATGCAAGAGAGTCCTCATTCCATAGGAAAAAAAAAAAAATTCATTGTATTTAATCAAGTTAATAGATTTTCTGTTGGAGCTTATTACCTCCTCAGCCCAAACTTGTCCCTTTTATTTCTCTAACACACTTTAATGCTCGACTCCATGCTCAGATGAGTTTTCCACCCAACAACCCCACTGCAACACTATGGGACATTTCCACAGACTGCAGAGTTGCTATAGCCTCTCAATCAATGCCCATAATCAGCCCCTGCTCACCTCTCCCTCCATACTGCTGATTCTCACTAGCTCATTGAGGATCAGTAAGGCACCATGGATTCGGTCATCACGATTCATTCCTTTCTCTTTGGCCAAAGTCTCATCAAAGCCCTTCTCAGCCTCTTCATATGTATGCTTGGGGGAAAAGACAAAAAATGTCAGTGACAATGCAGAAACAAAGTCTGTGGAAATGAAGTAGTACTGCCAGTCAGGAGTTACTGACATTCTGAATTTTCCAAGAGTAGCCACAAACCTCAACTGAGTCATAAAAGAAGTATAATGCAATAAAATTCTGATTCACCCAAAAGTTGTGGACTCTGCTGCAGAGCATTTTCAGCAGCACTAATGAAACACCATGGTATCAGCTTCATCACTATTTGCAGCACTTATTTGATCACAAGAAATCCAAATTCATAACATTTGACTGCACTGCCCGAAACTTACTTGATATCACCAAGCTTGAATTCATGTGACAATGGCAGCAAAGCAAAGATTCAGACAAAAGAATTCTTATCTTTCTCACTTAAGTTTTATCTACACTAATAAAACCCTCTACTAGTAAGAGATGACACTAGATAATTGCATGGCTATAAAACTAGGTCAAGTTCAACAGCTGAAGATGAGGTGCAGATAGAACAATGTAATCTTGAAGGTGTTAAATCTTGCTTACTTTTGCAGCAGTAGGCTAAAGGAGCTACTCACTTTGGAAGCCATTATATTTCCAACCCTTTCAAGGAGAGGCAGTTTTTTAACTGACAAAGGTGACAGGTTCTTAGCTCAGCCAGCTCTTCTGAAAACTGGCACTTCAACATCTGTATTGCATTATAAGGGGCTGCTTCAAAACAAAGTTATTTTCTTACTCTGTACCACTGGGGCTTCTGCATCTCTTTCGGCTCCCGTTGTGTGGTGAGGATAAGGCAGGCTCTTAAGGCAGAGACAGCTCCCTCTCGGATGGCCTGCTTGGGATCCCACACAGCCACAAATATATTGTCAAAGAATGGCTGCACTTGTTGGAAGAAGAAGGTAGGCACGCTGATTGCCAGCTCCCTCAGGACAAGGACCTGCAGGTGGGGAGGGAAACAGTAACAACCTGAAAGATGAGCACACAGACACAAACCTCATAACTTTTACAGTGCAGCACCATTTGTTTACACTGTGGATGTCTGTGAGCTGTTTCCATCCCCACACTCTGATAATTCCTAGCATAGCAGTGTCTTGGTCTTCATTAGTCACTCACTGGGTTCATGGAGAAGCAATGAAGCAGCACGCTGTCTGCCATGAGAGCATGACAGATTCTCAGACATGGACTGGCAACCATTCCCACCCTGACCAAAGCTCTTCTGCAGATTTCTGTGCATATTTCCTACCACTGTTCACTAATCCCAACTATTTCATGACAACAAAAAAGGCATCACTTACAGCTGCATGTCTACGACCTTCATTCCTGTCAGCTCCCAGCCACTCCAGAGCTCGTTTCACCTCAAACTCCACATACTCAGCTGTGAAGGTGTCACCAGCCATTGCAAGCCTCCCAATAGCCTTGGAAGCCATCTCCATTACAACAGGGTCATTGGATGGCAAGAGGTTCCTCAGGTAGTTGGCAAACCTGCCGATACGGGTGGCATTACCTCCTTCAACACCGATAAGACTTGCTGCAGAGAAAGGGAGCAACGCTGCAGTTTTCATGTGCTGCAGTTCTCCCCAAGAGTCAGTGAGGCAGACAGTAGGTAATCCCTGGATGACTGCTAGTATTCCCTACACATTCCTTAAAGATTCCCATTAAGCCCCCCACTAAACTACAAATCCACAGGAAAAAAAAAATCAAGCACAGGAAAGGGCCACCATTCTTTTAAACCTGAACTTTTTAAGTGAGTGGAAAAATGTGTCGGGTAGCCTCATAAATTTTCCCCATTTTTAGTTTTAGAAGAGGAAAAAAATCATTCACCCTGGGACCACAGACCTGTTCCTAATAGAAAGACATCCATCTGCATGCAACTACTGTAGCTAGTCCTCCTCACGAGAAAAGCCAAAGACTGAACAGCCCAAGGAAATGCTCTCCTCCTCACTCCTAGACAGTCTCTCCAGGCAAGGGTGGAGGCAATTCAACAGACACCAGCATGGCAGAAGCTTTCATTGCCAGTGCCTGGGCTGTACTTGTTTTATAGATAAAGTGTCCAGGGCTGTCAAGCTGGCACCTTTCAACATCACTAAATTCACAAAACAACTTGAATGTGATGCTGTCAGCTTAAGAACTGATGTTATCAATAAAGATTTCTCTAAGGGATTTACGCTGCCTTCAAACACATTGGGACTGGATGATTATGTTTATGAGCCTAAACCATAAACATCTCTTTGGCTGTTTAAGAAGTAACTGCTACAATACAGGCTACTTGCCTGGAAGGCAAAGTATTTATGCAGGCTGACTTCCCCAAGAGTGGAGATTCAGGCAGCTCTGCAATCTCTGGGAGCACACAGCCAGAGCCACTAATGGAGAGGCTGACCAGAATGAAAGCAGAAGCTCTGTGAGCCCCTCTTGGGGATGGAAGTTGCTGTTATGAAGCCAGGTAAATTTTAATAACAAGAATCTCTCCAGATGGAAGAGAGTTGAGAAAGTCAGCCTACCCTGAAACATATAAAGGGGCAGCACAAAGTGTTCTCAGCTGAGCTCCAGAACAGCATTTTCATGTGCTCAGCATTCACATTTGATGCTCAACTCCCAGAAGAGCTCAGGGCCCATTAAGTACCAGGTTCTCAGCCACTCTCAGTAGCTCCCATGCTGACACTTCACACAGATTTTCAGAGCCAGCAAGCAGAACACACCCAGTATCCTGAGCTGTCAGACATCAGGCCCCAACTAAAGCTTATTCCTTTTGAAAATCTGTCCCTAAAGGTAGTTGCATGAAGAGCAAACTCAGCAGAAGCATTATGCACTTTCACTTACCTATAGCCAGAATGCCACCCTTCCTTTCATTTGCATCAGAGCTAGAGACCAGCTCAAATATGTGATGGTTCAGCTGATCATAAAACCTGGTAGATTCTTCCTGACTCATCTGTAAAAGCAAAAAGTTCAAATCAGCTTTCAGCATTCTCTCTCTCCCTCCTGCTCCAAAACCTCCATAAAGACAATGCTTCTTATGCCATTTAAACAGAAAGAAATTAAATCAATCATACATTACAAGCTCAAAATAGTTTCTCTTATTTGTGAGCTATATGCAGCAAGTTTACTTATTCTGGTACTTGACTGCCTTTTGTGCCACCAACTTGCTCACCTCTCCTACATGCCAGGGGGCAAAGACAAGCTCTCTGCTGCGCCCCATCTCATCCCTAAGACCAGCTTCCATATTCCAAAAATCTCCACTGCCAAGGCACCCAGCCCATTCCTCTACACAAGGAGAAATATTTCCATTTGTAGCACTCACCTCACGCAGCTCCATGGTGACATAATGCTGCAAGTCCTTGGCAGCTTTGGCCCTTGTCTCTTCGCTGCGACTCTTCAAGCCATTGGCAAATTGTTGGAGAATGGACACAGTACCCGACATGGTGGCACTGTGCTGGGGCTCAGGGGCATCAAGTCCTGTAAATTCTTCAGAGACACATTTTTTACTGCTTGAATTGAAATCTCCGAGCTTCTTTCTTAAGGCTGTCCCTCCTGGCTGTTCCCAAAATACCCATAAAGATGCTGTGTTGGTAGACCGTAAAATTACAAGTAATGACTATATTCCTTAGGCATTACACTCCATGATAAAACTGTATCATCCCATATCAGGACCCCCAACCTATTTGTTCTCTAGCTCCTTAAATACCAAAATACATCACAGTAGGCCAAGTCCCCTAGGGTGATCTAATCCTAAATCAGGGGTAATGCAACAGCTGAAAACCAGCAGGGTGAAACTAGGGTTTGTAATTACCTAAAATAAGTAAGCACAACCATTCCCAGGATTATATCACTATCATATGCCCTCCCTGAACACTTTCATCCAAGTTTCTTCACAGAAATCTCAGCGTTACACCAACACAAGGAAGACTCAGCACTGGCAAGTGTAACATTCTCCAGGAGATATTTAGAGATGGGAAGTCCAGTTATAGCAACGCCAATCATTGCAACACGGGGGTTCCTAGCATAACACATAAACAAACTTTCTCAGCACCCTTTCTTTATATCAAAAACATTTCAGATGCTTGACGCTCCCCCCCCTCCCCCCAATATTCAGATTATATAAGACCAAACCAAGCACTAACACCAGAACTTCAACTGCTTCTCCCCAAAGACTCCACACGCAGTCACAGACATCCAGCGGGACCATAGGCGAGCTGGCTGCTGGCAGGAGCCCAGCAGAGGCTCCCCGGATCAAAAAGCAGCGGAGGGATTGCTGCTACCCATCAACCCAGCCCGGGGGCAGTTCCTGGGGTTCCCTCAGGGCCACAGAGCGCAGCGGGCAGGACGCGGCAGGCCCGAGTGCGGGGGGAGCCCCGCAGGCCGAGAGTGAGGGAGGGGTGAGGCGGGGCAAGGCGGGCACAACCGGCGGGGCCGCGGGGCCGGGAGCTCGGGCAGGGCGGCCCGGGCAGGAAGCAGGAGGTGAGGGGAAGGGGAGCAGAAGATGATGAGAGGCACCGACGCTCTCACTCACCCGCCGCCGCCTCCCCTACTCCGGGCCCCGGGCCCCGTGCCTGCCCCGCCGCCGCGCCTGCAGCGCCGGCGAGCCGCGGCTAGCCAATAGGATCCCGGGAACGCCGTGATGGGCATCACATCTGACCAATAGAAAAAGGGAAAGGGGGAAGAAGCGCTCGAAGCTCCGCCCCTTCCCCAAGGAACCGCAAGGACAGTCGGGTTTTGACCAATCATCAAGGCAGTAGTGGCTGAGTGGCAGTGTCTCTAACCAATAGAATAGCTGGGCTTACTTAGTAGGCCCACCCTGCCGATGCCGGCTTCCGCCCTTCCGTGAGGTGCCGGCTATGGCCGGGCTGCAGCATGGGTATAGGGTAGAACAAGCGGCATCATCTGCTTGGGCTTATGTGTCGCGTTTGATGGATAGAACACTCGTTGGATAAAGAACTGGCTGGATAGCCGCACGTAAAGAGTTGCGGTCAGCGGCGCATTGTCCGCATCGAGACCAGGGACGAGCGGTGTCCCTCAGGGGTGGTACTGGGGCTGATAGTATTCACCAACTTCGTCAGCGACAATGGGATTGAGGCACCCTCAGCAAGTGACACCGGGCTATATGGTGCTGTTGTGGAAGAAGAGACGGTTTTGTGGAGATCTCAGAGCAGCCTTTCAGTATCTGGAGGGGCATACAAGGAGGAACTCTTAACCAGGAACAAGGGGGAATGGGTTCAGGCTAGAAGAGAAAAATGCCGGAAAATGTTTGGGGAGGTCCTGGCATAAGTTGCCTAGAGAAGCTGGGGCTGCGCCACCTATGGAAGTGTCCAAGGCCGTGTTGGATGGGGTCTGGGCCAGCAGGAGGTGTTCCTGCTATGGCAGGGGCTGAAGCGAGATGAACTTTAAGGCTTTAAGGTCCTTCCCAGCAGAAGCCGCGCTGCGGGTGTGAGCCGTGAGCGCGCCCTGCGCATGCGCAAAGGGAGCGGGGCGCTGCCGTGCCCGGTGTGCTCCGCTGAAAAGTGTCCGGCCGTGCCCGTGACAGCAGCAAAGGCGGCTGTGTCTGCGGCAGGCTTCGGGCGCTCCGTGGCGGCTCTGACATTAATCGTGGTGCTGCCGCGTGCTGCGGGGTGAGCCCCTCGCCGCCGCGCATGACGCCATGGGCCGCTTAATTTTCCTTTTAATTTGTCCACTGGGAGGTGCCGGCAGGTGCGGAACTCTTCGCACACGGCCGCCGGGGTGGCGAGGCCGGGCGGGCTGGCGGTCGCGCAGGGCGGGTAATGGCGGCGCCCTGGCATCTCCCTCGGGCCGCCATAGCGGCGGCGCCTCTCGCTCCCCCCGGGCCCCGCTAACGCGCGGCCCTGCCCCTCCTAGGTGCTGCTGCTTCGAGACGGCGGGGCGAGCATGGGACCAGCAGAGCTGGTGCAGAAGATCAGTATCAGCGCCGAGAGCCCCCGCGGGAGCGAGAGCGGCGGCGCGGCCTTGGCGGGCGCTGACGGGGCCGGCGGCGGCAGCTGGAGACACAAGTGCGCGGCCTATGTGCTGGCGCTCCGGCCCTGGAGCTTCAGCGCCTCGCTCACCCCTGTGGCGCTGGGCAGCGCTCTGGCGTACCGGGCCGAGGGAACGCTGGACCCGGGGCTGCTGCTGGGAAGCGCCGTGACCGTCCTGGCTGTGCACGGGGCCGGTAACTTGGTGAATACCTATTACGACTTTTCCAAAGGCATCGATCACAAGAAGAGTGATGACAGGACATTGGTGGACCAGATTTTGGAGCCGCAGGATGTAGTCCGGTTTGGAGTCTTTCTCTACACCGTGGGCTGTATCTGCGCTGCTGGGCTCTACGCGGTCTCGACGCTGAAGCTGGAGCACCTGGCCCTGATTTACTTTGGAGGACTTTCTAGCTCCTTCCTTTATACCGGAGGTGAGTGTTGCATCCCGTTTCTTGTGAATCTGAATGTAGAAGTGATAGAATCAGCTGAATTGTCAAGAGGTTTCTAAAAGACACACCTGATCTATCTAGTGCACTGCAATAAAATATTTGTGGTATTTCCTGAAGCACTGGTGTGTAAACTTGTATTCTTTGAATTGAGTGTTATGGGAAGAGTTATACCAAGATCTTCAGTTGGATAATGGTGTTGAGGCATTATTGTTTACATATATGGCTTTCGATGCTTATCAGAACTGTTGCTGAATCTTTTTGTGAAGTTTATCTCATATCCTTTAGCAGTGTAGCTAATGGCATATTTTCTTTCCTTTGGTGGGAATGTTACTTTGTTTTGGAATGTTTCATTGTTATTCTTTAGATGGAGCTTCACTGCGAATGCTTTATAGTACAGTTTGTGATTCTTCTTAATAAGAACAAGAATATTTTATTGTCTTCCTGTGTTGGATAGATACAAACATCATTAGTAGGAGAAGAAAAAGCAACTTAGTTTCTAACTGTCAGACTTTCAGTTATGTGTGTTTCCCTGAAAGGGTCTTGTCAGTTTTGCATTTTGTTCTGAGCATTTTCTGTATTTCTTCAGGATCAGGTTCTAGTATGCATGACCACACTAAAAAGTACCTTATTTCTATAGGTTTCTGCAGAGACAGGTATTTCTAGGTGGGTATTAAAACCTGGCCTATTGTATTTGCTGGGAAGCCCCAATGAAGGCAGGAATGATGCATCTCACTCCATGTTCTCAGAAGGCTAATTTATTATTTTATAATACTATATTAAAGAATACTATACTAAACTATACTAACTAAAGAATACAGAAAGGATACTTACAGAATGCTAAAAAGATAATAATGAAAGCTTGTGACTCTTTCCAGAGTCTCTACACAGCTTGGCCCTGATTGGCCAAAGAGTGAAAACAACTCACAGCAGAATCCAAAGAAACAATCACCTGTGGGTAAACAATCTCCAACCACATTCCACACAGGAGAAGCAAATGAAATAAGAATTATTTTCCTTTTTCTCTGAGGCTTCTCAGCTTCCCAGGAGAAAAATCCTGGGCGAAGGAAGTTTTTCAGAGAATGTGAATGCCACATTGGCCCTTAGTTTTTGTTACATTATTTGTCTGGAGAAATTCTTATCTCAAAAAAGAAGAAAGAAATAACATGTTTCTTGTCCATAGCTGCATGTGTTTTGGTTGTTTTGTAGTATTCCTATGGGAAAGGCTGAACTGTTATGTCATCCGTTCTCTTCTGCCATTTGAATTCTTTAATAATGCTTGATTTTATTCTTGTGTCTTGCCACAGGAATTGGATTTAAATACGTTGCCCTTGGCGATGTGGTGATCCTGATCACCTTTGGGCCCCTGGCTGTGGTGTTTGCCCATGCAGTGCAGGTTGGTTACCTGTCCCTGACCCCCCTGCTCTACGCTGTCCCTCTGGCCCTCAGCACCGAGGCCATCCTGCACAGCAACAACACCCGGGACATGGAGTCAGACCAGCAGGCTGGGATTGTCACCTTGGCCATCCTCATTGGCCCCACCTTCTCCTACATGCTCTACACTGTGCTGCTCTTCCTGCCCTACCTGATTTTCTGTGTGCTGGCCACACGTTACACCATCAGCATGGCACTGCCCCTGCTCACCATCCCCATGGCATTTTCACTGGAGAGACAGTTCCGGAGTCAGAACTTCAACAAAATTCCTCAGAGGACAGCCAAACTCAATCTGCTGCTGGGGCTTTTCTATGTTTTTGGCATTACATTGGCACCAGCTGGTGCTCTGCCCAAACTGTGAAAAGAGCTGTAGGGTCAGGCCTCATAATTCACTATTCATGCCAATTAACATTGGGTGTTATGAATAAATGGCCCATTATGGACAGTGAGAAGAATGGAAAGACCACCTTGCACTGTTAATAGTGAATGTTATGATTTCTGGTCTTGGATAGCTTATACAACACAGCTTATACTTTAAAAAAGTGATTTATCAGTTCTTCAGAAGGGGAGAACTGTGTGGCTTTGCTGTGAGGAGCAAGGTGACATAAGGTCAAGGAAATGTTTAAAGAACCTCATCCTTCTGCCACCTAAGTCAGTTCAATGAAAGACAGAGCCTCAAATCACCCTCTCCATTCACTTCACAAGCACAATGATTCCTCTTATCACTTCTTTTCTTATAGTGGTGAAGGAGTCCAGTGGCTCCCATATGGGAATCAGAAAACACTGCCAAATGTTTAGTATCACAATGTAGGTGCCATTAATTCACTCTCTTGTAAGTGTATTTCATCTTCATCTGTAGTATGTTTTAATTTTTGTTTTGCTTTTCCTAGCCAAATTTTGAGCTTTTATTTCCAAGCCACTTGAAATGCACTAGATACTGATTCATGAACTATTGCTTCTGCTTGCCCATATAGTCTAGAAAGAAATATCAAAATTACAAATCTCTGTGGGTTGTAGTGCTGAAATGGAGCACGAATAGCCCACTGCCCAAACTTTAGGCCAAAACCAGTAAATCTGTATTCTGCTACAAAAGCTGAAGCTGTAAATGCAAACCATGCAACTGGAAAGCCCTTAATGGGTAGAAAAACAAACGGTTTCCATTTTTGTATTTGCATAGAATTCACTTTCTGAAATTACAGTTTTTGAGTTAGGGGGAGCTGACAGAGTGCCAAATTTCTCTGAACAGCTGTGGATTAATGGATACATAGGTGGAAAACAAATTCTTGATGTTAAAATAGCTTTTTTTTTCAATTTAATTTTCTCTGTTTATTTAGACTATTATTCACAATATTATAGTGAAATATGTTATTGTAAGAAGCCCAGTTCACCAAAGAAGAAAGATACAGTGTTAGAAAAAACAAATCTGGATTATTGCATTGGCTCTGCATAAAAATTAGGACTGGAAATTGGAATAAACCAATTTTGTTAACAAGATTTTTCCTAATGGAGTCCAGAGTTTGTGTCAATGAATCACAATTAAGTGATCTCTGAAGGGAAGTTCCCCACTCTATACCTTACAGAGTAGCTTTGTTTTCTCCTGCAGATCTTGCCACTTGCTGTTCATGTGGCCCTTTGAAGAGTTGATTGTTTCAGCAGCTATGCAGCTGTGTGAAAAACATGCCAAACATCATGGGGAAAATATGTGCCTTCCAGTGCAAAGCTGGATTTGATCCACACCATATTACTTAGTGGCAACTGAATTCTCTTCTGTGTTATTCAGTACCTGTACACAGGTTTTCCTGAAAAGCTTCTTTGCAGGAGCTGTGATAAGCTGAGAGGAATTGACACAGGTGTTGAACTGGAGCTCCTAGTGCCAGGTCACAGCCTTGCAATTGAACAAGAGTGTGTGTGTGAACCTTTTACACACCAGCAATAAAGTAGCCATAAACTCACATGGTGTTAACCTGCTTCTGTCACAGGTGAGTTGTGCCCTCGTGGTGTAAATCTGAAAGAGCCAAGTGTCCCTGCCAGGTTGTACTGGCAGCAGTAAAGCTGAGTTGATGGTACCAGATTACATGGTACAGCTATCTAGAGATTATTTTATGGCTTCATGTTATCCAGTGTTACCCAGCAGTTACACCTGAGCTGAAGTTAATGGGGAGGAGTCTTTGCAGGTCTATTTAACGAGCCACAGTTTCATCTTTTATTTATTAAAATGGGCAAATGATCTCTCTAATCTGGCTAAGCATTCTGGACAAGAAGAGATGCACTTCAGCAGCTGCTTTCTACAGCAAAATACTTGTTAGGATTAAAAACACAAGGAGAAAATGCAAAAGTTCAGCTTGGATGGAGGGGGATATGCAGAAGGTTTTGGAAACTATTCAGTGCAGATATGCACAACAGAGTTTCTACTGTTGCTTCTTTGTGGACCCACATAATGAAGAAGAGCCTAGCTCCAGTATCCATTTCACATTTCTGCAAACCAAAAGCTTTTGTAGGGATAAGTAAGGGCTGAGCTGACAAATCTGTTAACCTTGCAGTTGGGGATATTCAAGTTGATTGGGTTAATCCTGCCCTTTGTAGCAGCTGTGTGCTTCATTTTAGGATAGCTTGGTTTTTAATAACTTTCCATTTCAAAGAATGGTTAGTTATCCTCTCTCTACTTTTTTTACAAAAACAAGAGTACTCCAGCTAAATTCCTTAAAGTAACTTGGCTTGTATCTTTGATAACTGTAATTGTAATAATGGGAAGATCATTGGAGTATGTAACTCTTACTGTATCTTGACTACCCTTTCTTGGGTAGGATGTCTGCTTAGGGCTGGAAAGGACCAGTGCTTTTTGTTGCTAAGATGAAACAGCTCATTATTACAAAAATACATGTGTGGAACACTTTCTGAGGTAGGGGGAATTAAAAGTATTTTAAAAGTAAAACTGAGATGAAAATTTGGTAATTTCTTACTAGCAGATGCTGGTTGCCTCCAATTCCCTCTCTTTGAAAAACGGTATCATTCCAGGTTCTTGAGGATATTAGTATAACTAACACATTCTTCATCATGGTTTTGATGAAGTCATTTAACTTCTCTGTGTCTCAGAAAACAGCTAATTTTTGCCGAACTTACAGGGTTGCTGAGCTGACATCGTTGTCATAAAGAGCTTTGAAAGTAAAAGGTGTTTTATCTCTGTGCTTTCCAGAAAACTTGTTAGTACTAGAAAACATTTTAGATACAAACTAACATAAAGGGTGACTTAACCAATGTAATTAGGCCAAAATAATCTTCATATATAATCAGTGAGTGGTAAGAGAGGTTCATTTCTTGGTTTGCTTTGTGATGAAGATGCTGGGTCTCTTCCCCTACCCCACTTTTCCCTGTCCCATGCTACTTTCCCTGAATATAAACTTTAGAAACTTCTTTCAGGTCACTCTTGATGAGCTGTATTGCAGTGTGATGAATGTGCACTGGTAGATGAACTGATCTGTAGCCCATCTGTTAATGTGTTCTAAAGCACCTCCTGGCCTTTCTTCTTACCCAATAAACTGTCTGAATGTTACTCAGTAATTATGCTATGTTTGATTCTTTTATATTGTCAATATATCAAGTTGTATTTTTACACATGGATTAAAACATGGTCACAAAAGAAAGGAGGTCTTCATCTGTGTATTGGTTTGAAAAGACAGGTGTGTGCTGAGGAAGGCAGGAGCCTTCCCTAAAATGGAAAATGTAAGCCCTCTCCCTCCAAATTGTTATAAATTTGAAATTAAAGGGGGCTCTCAGGCAAAGATATGGGAGCAGAAATAACAGTTCTTTATTAGGGAAGAAAATAAAAATAAAATAAACAATGCAGTAAAACAAAACAACACTGACAGAGTCAGAACCCAGCCTGACGCCCTGTGGGTCAGGCTGTTGGCAGCAGTGCCATTGGAATTGTGGCTCAGCCCTCCTGCAGTGCCAGGGCTGGTTCTGCTGGAGCAGGGATCCTGGAGAAAGGTGCAGTCTCTGCCTCTGCAGATCCAGGGCAAGAGGCAGCTGCTGCTCCTCTGGGCAATCCAGTGCAGAAGCTGTGCTGGTGTTCCAGAATCTCCAGATTATATCCAGGTAGCAATGCTTGGCTCTCCTCTCTGAGCAGAGCATCTCCCAGTAGGTTGCTGTAATTTTTATCAGCCATGCAGGGACATTCAGTGGCCCATTTAGAGCAGGTGTCTCCTGGAGGGAGGATTGGAAGAGATAAAACTGCCCACTTAACAGAAAATAACTGCCCTGCCTCTAACAGATGGAAAATAGAATACACATGGCCTTGCAATCCGGGACAATCTGCCATGTTTATAGTGTAAGTGCCTGAAAAAACATACTTTTTTTTTGTGTAAAAGTCCTTTTTTGAATCACATAGTCCTGTCCTTCCCTATCACAAGGCAAACAGTTCTGTAGCAGTGATCATTTCCTACTAATGGCAGGCTTAGAATAGTTCTGGTATATTAATCAATGTGCAGAATTTTCTCTGATGCAGTTTTCTGTGCCATGTACTGTTCAGGATTTGTAAGGAGGTTTCAGCTGAACTTTTTTACCTTTAATAAAGATGAATTTTTTCATCCTCACCAGTATGTTCTGCCAGTTTTCCAATGCTATGGTCACTGCTCCATACAACTGTGACAGCACAATGCCTCCCCATGTGTGTCATAAATGAGCCAAAAGCATGGCTTGAAATTTTCCTGCCTTGACCAGTGGCACAGTGTGCTTCACAAATGCATTTAGAGATAAAGGATAAAATGCAGGATTGCATGACATCAATTTCCAAACAGGGACGCTTCAATTCCAAGCGTCTGCAGATGGCAGTGTTGCTCTTCCATTGCTGCTGAAGAGCCTTTTCTCTACAGGAACCCGTGAGCTGTGTTTGCAAAGGATTTTTTAGTGTTGGGTTCTATCTCATTGGGTCTCCTCTAATGTAAGGGAACTTGAAAGATAAGTGGCTGCAGATGAATTTCTATTGTGCAGGATATGACTGGACAGATGCTCCTGGCCTAGGCAGGTACTGGCAGAAATGGGCATTTGAAGAAAGCCAGTCAACTCTTAAATTTTAAAGCCTTTGCTGATGGCTTAATAAGCTTAATTAGGCTTAATACTCTTTCTGGTCAGATGCTGAGGACTGGGTTTTCAAAAGAGTGGGCAAGCTATGCATGAGGCTCAGTATACTTGTGGGGCAAAGAATGCCATGTCTGCACACTTTATGAGATGTACTTCTGTTCACTCAATTGCTTTTACCACATCTTGAATCCCCAGTGAAAAATCTTAATATTTTATAGTGTTTTTAGTAAAATCAATTGCATTGCCTAAAAAATGTGTAAGTTTCAATGGAGCTCAGCAGGGCTGGATTATTGCAGCTGTATGTCTAAAGGAAACAGGCTCATTGCTGGACAGAATCATGTCCGTGTTTTATTGTCTGAAACAAGGTCTTCGTGCTTTTCTGAACTCAGAGTGACTCAAAATGAACTAATTTGTCATGGGATTTTTTTACACTGTCTTCTGATGATAACTCTTAATGCTGTCACTGTTTATTCTTGCTACATCTTGAGGAGAACCTGTGTTCTAATCCAGATACTTCAGTGGCCACATGGATTTGTATTAATGACAAAAACTGGAAGGACCTAGTTAAGCATTCCTTTGGGGTCAGCTGAGAGAGTGTGACTTGCTCCAGCATTTATCTCACTGATCTGCAGGTCCATTCCCTCAGAAAGAAACCTGTGTTTGTGCATCTTTCCCAGGCTTCATGCATGCACTATCCTGAGTGAGAAGTTCACACACCAGAGCTCATGACCTCTCCAGAAGAAGACCCAAATGTTTTTTAAAAGCAGAACAAATCCAAACAAAACAAAACTATAACCTCTGATCATCTTCTGCTGAATACTCATTGGCTTGCCAGGACATGAGAGATTTGAAGCATTAAAAATGTATGGCACCATCAAGTTACTCTATCCTGAAACAAAAACGAGGAGAAGCTGCTCGTTAAGGAGATGGCTGATCAAGATGAACATGCTGGCTGAGAGATGTGTCACAGGCAGTTTGTCAGGAAGCAAGGAAAGCAGTGAACCTTGCTAAAACACCGGATCACAAATGCTGCTCTGGGAGCTTGAAAATGTAGCGAGCTCGAGAAACAAGAGGTCAGGGTCTGCCCCCTCCATCTGCCTCCTGGTTGGCACCTTTCAGATGCCTTGTCCTAAGCTGGAGTAGCACTGGGCAGGTCTGCTAGTCTGAATTCTGCCATAAAGCTTGTTACACACAAATGGATGGATTTCTTTTTCACCTAATCGAGGAGAAAAACTTCTGGGCTTATTTCCTTCTTAAGGGGACAAAGGAGAGTTTTGTCACTGTCAACAGGGGGCACATTCCTGTAGGCTATATTATCCTTTGTGTTTGTGGATGTTGTGAGCTGTTGTTTCACAGTATCTGGGAGAAAGGTGTATCCCTCTATTGTTCCAGTGGGAACACAAGGCAGAGCTGCTCTATCAGAGCCTGACTTCCTTGTACCATCAAAATCTTTTTTTTTTTTTTTTCCCTGTGATGATTTAAAAGTTGTTACCTTGCAGGCAATGCCTATGCTGGATCATTTCATAAAAGACTAATTGGGCACCTTCTATCTCAGCACAGTAAACTGAGATCATGACCTTTCAGGGGTTAGGAATCCAATTATCTGGAGAAACAGTTCCAGATTGAAATACCCTTCTAACCTCTTACTGCTTAGTTTTCCAAATCTGTACTGGAAATTTCAAAAGTCACCTAATAAAAAAGGCTGGAATTACCCTTACACAGCTTCCATACAGGTTATTATTATCTAGTGATAATTCCATCTCTAAGCCTGCTCTGAGAACTTTCTGGATCCAGATGAGCTGAAGAGAAGTGACATTTTAAACTATTACACTTTTTTACAGGCTCTCCAGGGTGACACAGAGAGCTTGTGGGACTAACTGCATTTCAGATACATGAATTTGCTTCTTCCAGGAAACAAACACCCTAGGAACTGTTTTCTTTAAGTTTTTTAAGCAACACAGATGTGTGGGGTTTTTTTTTGTTTAAAAGACAGAAAATATTAACACAACAGGCAGTGTGTAATAAGTTGTTCCTTGATCTGGGTACTATTGGTTCTCTGTGGGGTACTGGTACATAGTGGGAAATTTAACACGAAAGGAGTTAGGAACTTACACTATTTTTGTCTGGGTTCGAGTCCAGATGTTGCTATGACTGTTGGTTTTTATTAGTTTAATATATGCTGAAGTTGGCAAATATATGCTGAGAGCCAGGTGGGACAGATGAGATGTGACGAAGTTCTTGGATGATTGATAATGAGCAAGGAAAATCAATTGTGTTAATTTCTGGCTTGTCACTGGATTGGAGAATTAATGAGAAAGTTCCTCTAACTTAATGGTATTTGCACATTTTACAGACTGTGATGAAATGGTCTTCAGGCACTGCTTGGCATCACAATTGTGGGATTATTGTAGATCTAGAGGCAGGAACAGAAATCTACAAGCACAAAAACTCCTTTCCCAAACAGCCACCAAGCGAAAACAGACCACCTGAAAGGACTGAAGAGAAAACAAAGATGTTGAAGATTGCAATGCAAGATGTTTTCAATTCCCATCTGTACAGCAGATTATCTTTGTCAAGAGGGCAGTTTGCCTTATCTCTCTCTTTGAGTGACCACATTCACACCTCCCTGGGGAGGGGACACTGCTGATAACAGCTATTGAATGTCCCTGCATGGCTGATAAGAACTACAGCATCCCATTGGGAGAGGTGAGCCCAGAGGGAGGAGCCAAGCATTGCTACCCAGATATAACCTCCAGAGGTTTTTGAGACACCAGCACGGCTTCTCCACGGGATTGCCCAGAGGAACAGTAGCTGCCTCTTCTCCCACTGGATCTTCAGAGGAAGAATCCATCCTTCTCTACAGGACCCCCTTGCTCCAACAGAACCACCCCTGACACTGCAGGAGGGCTGAGCCACAATTCCAATGGGACTGCCACCAACAGCCTGACCCACAGGGTGTCAGGCTGGGTTCTGGCTCTGGCAATGTTGTTCTAGTGCACTGCATTGTTTATTTTATCCTTTTTTTTTTCCCTATTAAAGAACTGTTATTTCCTGCTGCCACATTTTTGCCTGAGAGCCCCTTAATTTAAAATGTATAGCAATTCAGAGGGGTGGGGAGGGTTTACATTCTCCATTTCAGGGGAGGCTCCTGCCTTCCTTAGCAGACTCCTGTCTTTCCAAACCAAGACAGAAGACATCATATTTTGCTGCTTGTACTGTGCATTTAGGAGCACATTGTAGGGGCTGTAGCTTTGGGGTGTGATGATTCATATTGTGAGTGGTGCTGTGCTGCTGATAAACACTGTGTCCTATGGGAATCCTTCCCTCCAGCACTCTGTAGGCAGCAGGGAAGCTGCTTACAGTGCAGTGTTTTCTAGAAAGCTGTAGAAAATACTTGAAAGATTTTAGTCCCCATCTTCCTCTGAGCCCAGGAAGGGCTGGCCATGATGCCCACTGAGCATGGAGTTTGTGCCAGACTGGCAACAGTGTTATGGCACAGAGGGTGAGCCAGTGGTGCCAGCTTCCCTGCACTGACCTTCCAAACAAGCCAGGAAGGGAAGCAGCAGATGGCCAATGGACCTCTGGAGCAATTTGTGATGCTCTCAGTAACTCCTCTGCAGAACTGAGCACACATGTACCTCCTTGGATGAGGGGGGAGTGCTGGTCTTGATCATGACTGATCATGACATCCCTTGATCATGACAGAAAAGCAAATCCATCTCCACAGCTGCCTCCTGTCTGCCAGGAGTTCATCCAGCTGGGACAGCAGCAGTGTGATTGATGGTGTACTGCTGGAGAAGTCATCCATAAACCTTGTGTACTCAGAGCACCTGCATGCCTCTTTGCTTTTCTTGTCAACCTCCCTGTCCTTGCTGGTGTACCTCATATGCCCTCCCATTCTCCAACCTACACTGAAGTATGCTGAGTGCTTAAAATCCCAGAAGCATCCAGGGCTGTCAAAAATGGAATACATGGAGATGTTGTATAGAGAGTGACACTAAATTTGTTTAGGGTTTTCTCTCTAAAGATTTGGTGCAGGTTCTTTTCTTTCCATCTCAACATGTCTAGGTTTTAGTTGTGATGGAAAGTTTTGGAGGAGAATGTTTCAAAGTTGCCCTTTCTGACAGGTGGACAACTACAAGGATTAAAGTCAGAGGAATAGGCCACACCTCAAATGCCCCCAGAGCTGAACTCTGCAGATTTCTCAGCTGCCTGGACTGCTTCTATATAGCTGCCTCTATAGCCTCGAGGTCCTGTTGGAAAACATACAACTTTAAAAATTTTTTTATATCACTTTAGCCAGGTTTGTTCACCTTTGTCCCAGAGGAAGAGAACTGAAGTTTCTTTCCAGGGCATTGTTTCTCTAGGTGAGGCCTGATGAGCTTAGCATTTCAGCAGACTGGGTCACTGATGTTGGAGACAGGCACGCCACAGAACTCACCAAGATTCAAGAGAGAACAGCCAACTTTTATTGAGTGCTCTTCTCCTGATATAGTTTTGAAGGTCTGGGTGCTTAGTCCTGTTTGGCTGAATTAGTTGCCATCCAGCTAACAAGTATCTGCCCTTAAAATTCAGCAAGTGTAGATGAATGAGATCTGTGTGCTTAAAACACATGGATTTGCCCAGATCTGAAGATCTCAGGATCAAAAATAGTCCAGGGGTAATTTCTGCATCCCCTACCCTTATAAAAAACAGAAGAGAAAAAAATGGTATAGTGACACTTGTGAACTTTGCTTTCCCCAGGTCACTATTATTTAGGTTTCAGATTTCTTTTTTCTCACCTGCCTCTGGTGTCCCTGTCACATGTGCCTTTTCCCAGGGTTATCAGAGCAGTCTGAAGGAAGGTAATACCTGTCTGTCACCAAAGCACCACAACAATTGGCCATTCCTTCCATACATCTTTTTCCAAGTCCCATTTTTTCCCAAGAATTATTGCTCTTTCAAAGTGTGTTATGGCTTATTTCACTACAGAGGTTTATATCCACCACAGTTTAACATCCACTACTGAGCAGGAAGCAGGAAAAGGATTTAAAGGAAAATTTTGTGGTTAAGAGGGCTGCCAGCTCCAACACTGCCAGCACAGGACAGTGTGACCGTGTTCACAGGGGTTCTGGGATGAGGGAAGAGACGAGGATCTGACTCCATGTTTCAGAAGGCTTGATTTATTATTTTATGATATATATTATATTAAAACTATACTAAAAGAATAGAAGAAAGGATTTCATCAGAAGGCTGGCTAAGAATAGAAAAAGAAGGAATGATAACAAAGGTTTGTGGCTCAGACAGAGAGTCTGAGCCAGCTGACTGTGATTGGCCATTAATTAGAAACAACCAACATGGGCCAATCCCAGATGCACCTGTTGCATTCCACAGCAGCAGATAACCATTGGTTACAGTTTGTTCCTGAGGCCTCTCAGCTTCTCAGGAGGAAAAATCCTAAGGAAAGGATTTTCCATAAAAGATGCCTGTGAGAGGGCAGTACAGGGACAACCCTGCCTATGCCTGAGTGCCAGAAGGGCCAGGTAGCAGAACCTGCTCCCAGGTTCTGAGTGCTCTTCTCCTTATATAGTGTAAAACAGGATTTCTGGGGTGTGATTATGTCATGCCTGGCAAGAAATGTAAGATTAATTTCTTCCAGCTATCAAAACATCCAGGAGAATCTCTCTTAAATGCCAGTATAAATACAGGTGTAATACATGGTTTGCCTGGTTCTGATTCTCTCCACTGGACGATAAGGACTTGCCTACCGTCTCTCAGCTTCACTACACCTTCCCCAGGGGAAGTAACAAACCTGTTAGAATCTGTTAAAAATCTCCCTCTCTCCAGAGACGTTTTGCAAAAGAAGGAAGAGAAACTTACTGAAAGTTATTTGTTGTTATTTGGGTGGCCAGTAAGCTCTTTGTGGCAGGGATCATTGGGGGCCTCATTTTCTATGGTTGCATTGCATCGAGCACATGGACTACCCTCTGACATTAGGAGTATGCATAAAAATACATTCAAACAAATAAAATAAAACCATCATAAAATAAAAAAACATAAAATAAAAATACATTCAAACAGATAAAAGAAAACCACCGTAAAATAAAAATACATTCAAACAAATAAAATAAAAACATAATAAAATAAAAACATAAAATAAAAATACATTCAAACAAATAAAATAAAAACACAATAAAATTTAAAACCATAAAATAAAAATGCATTCAAATAAATAAAATAAAAACATAGTAAAATAAAAACATAAAATAAAAATACATTTAAACAAATAAAAACAACTACAGCCAGATTATGGTATTGCACAAATATCTTAACATGAATAGAGTCTCATTATTAGATATTAGGGCTTGGTATAAGGCAATTGCATCATGATAAAAGTTTAGCAAAATCTCCCACTCACTCATTAATGGATAGATCTTTCATGCTTGGTAATCACATTATTAATGCACTTCCAATATAAAGGGTGATGAAATGTTGATGTGAGCAGCATCAGGACAATTGTGCCAAAGCTCAGCATCCTGATGGACTCTGTACAAAACCTAGCCCATGCCTGGGGATATGTGCCTGGAGTTGGCTTCACATTTGAATAATATTGTCTTTGCTAGGTGTAAATCAAGATGGAAACCTCATGGACCAAAATCATTTTTGTCATGCTTGAAATGACTCAAGCAGAATCGTACTAAGGATGAATTTGTTATTTTCTGCTAACTCTCAACATTCCTGGAGCTTTAAAGCCAACATGGGAGAGATGGTATCTCTTGCTTCCCTCATATCTCTTTGAAGTTGGCATCTTTCTTAAGCCTTGGGCATTAACATCCCCCTGCACAGCCAGACAGTGACAGCAAGCAGCATGTAGTGGCTGTAGTATCATTCTTTAGTTTCTTTAGCAGAATGTAATCACTAGCTCTGTTACCACATCACTGACATGGAGTGTTACTAATTACGATGATTAATGGGTTTAATTTACTTAGAAAGAATAATGTGCAGTAATTCCGTTGTGAAAGCTGAAAATCTGGACTTCCAGCTTCAGATCCTGTCAGTACTGTTGTTACAAACCCTTTTGTGCTAGGCAAAAGTCATTCAGAGGTGTTATTTCCCATATGTTTTAGAATATAAGCTACCTTGAGAATTTTCCTTTCCACTGATAAGTCTGTTTTGCCATTAAAATTTTTTTAGGAAAGTCCTCCCTTACTTTTTCTTTACTGTGCTTAAAATTTTCTATAATTATGATTTTATAACCAAAGAGCATTTGGGCAGGGCCAGCACAGCGAGGTATAGGGGCACAATGTCCAAAAGGTGAACTCAGGTTATGACCTTATAAAGTTGTTTTTTATTAGTTTAGTATATGTTGGCCATGTTGGCCCATGACCTTATAAGAAAAAGGTCTTGACCAATGGTGAAGGGAAACTGGAAACTTGGCCAAATACAGGAAGGTTCTATAAGCACACTACTGACTCTCCTGACCCCACGGTTCCCACTGTGGCAGTGTCCCCTCCCCTCAGTGCTCTGCCTGCCATGGTTTGAGATCAAAACCTTCTGTAAAAGCATTTGAGTGTGAAAAATGCGTATTTTATTATTGCCTTTTTGCAAATATTAAAATGAATATGATATGTGTTATGTTAGAAAGTTATGCTGTGTTAATTTTCTTAAGTAGTGTGTTAAATATAGTTTTAGGTTATAACATAATGTTAAAATAGAAACTGTGCTATGTAGGATGATTTTTTGAAGAAAGGACTCACGCCAAGGTAGCAGCCACAGGACACCTGGATCTTTCAGAGAAAGAGAATTTATTGCTCCATTATCAGAAGAAATAAACTTCTTCCTGCCTTGCTCAGCCCTGAAGACACCGTCAGGATTCAGAGGAAGAAGCTGACACTGCCCAGACAGAATCCTGTGTTTGGATGGAATTTATGCATCATGGATGAGGTGTATGAATATGCAACAGGCTATTTTTTTAAGGGTTAATCCTCTGTTAACGTGGGTCCTTTTTCAAGCTTATTTTGCCCAGAAAGAGGTACCCGGACTCTCTGTTACTCTTTGTTTTTATTGTCTCATATTGCCCTAAATCCTAATTGTCCAATTTTTTATTACTCTAATTATATCACTATTTTTCTAACCATTTTATTACTATTAAACTTTTAACATTTTAGAAACAAGTGATTGGCGTTTTTCACATGAGGTTAGGAATCCCAGGAGGACGAGATCCCACAGTGAGGTGCTTAATGCATTTAAATAGGTTACATTTCTCCCTGCTTTAAATTAAACAGGTTTCATTTCTCCCTGCTTCCTGTCCCTGACAGACCAGTACCAGAGGCTTGTTGAGGTGAATGCTGTGTGTCAGGTGCCTGATGTCCTCTGGAAGGCACCTCCACATTTTCTCCTTTTTTTAAGGTAAATTCTCTAAGGTTTTGATACAGAAGAAACACAGTACAGCGAGGCCCTGGTTTAATTTCAGATATTTAAGAATGCTGTAATATTCAAGGGGATGTTTCATGGCAGAAAAGAGGGCAATGTTGAACTCCATGTGAGTACCTGCTGGCTCAGCTCTTATTCAAGTATCCATTAAATCTGTCTCCCCTTGAATGAAGCAGAATCTTCATCCTTTCCCTCATGCCCCATTGAAAGAATTAATGGATCCTGCTCATGTTTATAGTCCTGCCAGGATGTTTTTAATTACTGGCATTGTTTTATTACATAACAGTGATATTTGCTCTGTTAGGCTATTGGCACCTTTGCAGGAAGCAAACAAACCTACTGGCATCCATCAGGCTGAGTAATTACAGGGAGTTTGTTTATTTTTTACAGGTTTCCTAATCAATACTGGCACTGTCTCTGCAGGCTGGCTCCAAGCCCGGCTGCTCATGCAGCCAGTTTATCCTGCTGCCTTAGCACTCAGCTATTTGGGAGATGATGAGGGTTTGATCATCCTGAAAAAACCAGGATGGCAAGGAAGGCAAAGGAAGAGAATAATTCATATAAATGGCAGTGATTTAACCCTCCTGTGATTTAACCCTCCTCTCCAAGGTGTGATGAGGCTGATGCCCTGATACAGGAACACATCTGTGGAAATAACTATGAAAAGTCATATATTCCCCCCCTCAGTGGCTCCTTTCCTTCCCACAATGAAAGCCTATGGGAAGGGGAACAAGGCCATATGTACTGACTTGCTGTTATTTGAAAAGTGCTGTGTCTGGGAAAGTTAGAGCAAAGGTTCATAAATGAATCCAGAAGGGGCAGCTTGAAGGCTAATTGGTATTCTGTTCTGGTGCAAAGAGCTTAAGAAAAAAACTTATTAATTTCTCTTTCCACAAAGAGCAGGAGTGCGACAGTAATCACAGTATCAAGTCATAAAAATAAAAAAAACCGCCATGAAAATAGAAGTTAAGACTCTGGAGGGTTCAGCAGGGGAAGATTGTGTTAAGATAAAGTAGATTATAACACTGGTGGACATTAAATGTTGGCATGTATGGTAAATCATATCAGGAAGTCACAACAGCAGCTCTTTACACAGTCAGGGCTAGAACACTGATATTGCACTTGATTTATTCTCTGCACCTGTTACACCATCACTAGAAAAAAACATAGGTAGAAAGAGGAGAGGAAGAAGGGAGAGACTTGGGAGCTAGGCTGGATTTCTGAGCTGTGGTTTTGGGGAAACTGGAGGGGACCGGAGTGATGCCAGACACATTCTTCCCTTCCCCTTCTGCCAGATGCTGGGCTTTGCAAATCTCCTGCTCCGCAGAAGCATGGATTGAAGCTTTCCCCAAAACACTTCTCTCCTCTGGGGTGGCAGCAATGATCTGAGTAGGATCCACAGAGCTCTAGAGCTGTGTGTCCCACAGGGACACAGGGGCAGGGCTCTGCCAGCTGGGCTCCTCACTATGCAGACTGGCCCATTGTCCCCACAAAGGCAGCATCCCAGCAGCACCTGCCAGTCCCAAACAGGTGCACATGCAGCCTGGAATGTCACCATGATATTTTCTGAAAAATCCTCTTTGCCCAGGATTCTCTCCTGGGAAGCTGAGAAGCCTCAGAGAGGAATGAAACCAATAATGATCTGATTGCTGCTCCTGTGTTTTTTGGAATGTGGCTTGGACATTGTTTACCAACAGGGAATGTTTGATTGGTTCCATGTGAATTGTTTTTTATTAATGGCCAATCCCAGCCAGCTGTGTCAGACTCTCTGAGTCAGTCACGAGTTTTTATTCATCATTCTTGTTAAGCCTTCTGATGTATCCTTTCTCTTTCTTTTAGTGTAGCTTTAGTATAGCATTCTATAATGTAATATAATGTAATGCAATAAGATATGATATAATATAATGTAATGTAATATAATGTAATGCAATAAGATATGATATAATGTAATGCAATATAATATAATATAATGTAACACAATGTAATGCAATATAATATAATATAATGTAACACAATGTAATGCAATATAATATAATATAATATAATATGATATAATATAATATAATATAATATAATATAATATAATATAATATAATATAATATAATATAATATAATATAATATAATATAATATAATATAATATAATATAATATAATATAATATAATATAATATAATATAATATATCAGCCTTCTGAGAACAAGGAGTCGGATTCTCATGTCTCACCTCGTCCTGGGGACCCTCACAAACACCACACTGGATCATTCCCCAACCCAATCTGCAGCATCCCAAAATTGTCCCAAGCACACCTACACACCTCTCAGCTGTCCAAACACTTTTGAATTTTGCCCTCTCCCTTCTCTGCCCAAAGTAAATTGCCAAAATCTCTTTATTCCTTGCTTAAAAGTTGCAATCCAGGAACAATGCAAGAACCTATTTAAATCTGCCAGAAATCTCCTGATGGGACTTCACACATTTCATAGCTTGAGCAGGACCTTTCACTGTTGTAAATATGTTGGTAAATGGGCAAGACAAGGGCTACTGTCTCTCTCCTCCCTGGCCAATGCTTTATGTGCATCTTCCCAGGAGTGTGACCCAATTCTGCCTCAGATATGGATTAAACCAATGCCAAGAATCACCTCCATTCTCATTTTGCAGCTGAGTGCTTTCAAATTCCTGCCTATCATAGTTCTGTATCCTTGACAGATGTGCAGTTGAAAGTCACTTTGTATTCTGCCCCAGATCTTAAGCGTCTACCAGATAGCCTTACCAGCCAAGAGGTGGGAAAAATCACAGACAAGTCCTGTAATTTTCTTTTGTACAGACACTACTGACACCTGCAAAAAGGTCATTTGCTAGTGCAGCTTGTGTGGCTTTTGCAGATGGTTTAACTGTAGCAGCACTGAATTCCTCCTGATTGTCAGAGAAGCTCTGTGCCTTCCAAGAGCCTTGGCAAAGATTGGAGCACTGTTTTCTTCCTTGCACGTGGACAGTGACCTGCTCTGTCACCATCAGAAGTGTCCTGGACACACAAGGTGTTGTCCTATTAAACTCCAGAATCTCAGACTGATCCTCAAGTGAGGCAAGAGAATAACAGCCGTGGCCTTTTTGGGGTGCTGTTACATTAAAAACTTTCCCTAAACCACCTTTTTTTTTTTCATCTTGCTTTTTCAGATCAAGCAAATGTTTTTTTTCACACTTCTCCCTCCAAACATCGGTGTGGAAAGCTGTATGGAAGCTGTATCTCTCCATCCTTGCTAAACTTGCACAAATGTCTCTTGTATGAATGTGATTCTAAAACGAAAATGTTTTTTTTTTCTGGTCTTGGCACCCTAACCTCTCTAGTTCCAGGTGAAGAGCCAGTATGAGGGTTTCATTAGTGTTTCTGGGTATTATGATCCTGAGAAATGAAGGCAAAGGCATATAAAGTATAATAGGCTTTTGCTGAGATGAAATGTTCCCTTGTGTAGATTAACTAAGTTCTTTCACCACTTAATTTGCACATTTAGAAACAATTTCAGAGTGTGAAAACATTTAAAAGGAATGCTAATTTCAAGCTGAAGGAAGCATATTTGTTGAGAGAATAAAAAAGCCAGGACTGACCAGGTAAGAAGTGAACTGAGTTAATTCTGATTTCTCTGGTTCAGCTACATTGCTTTGTTTGTTAAAGTATTTCAGATCTTTTGCCCATTGCACTGCTTTATGAGCTCTCATGTGGTGGAGGGGGAAGAGAAATAAGACTCAACTTTCCTAAAGGATGCTGGGGGACATAACGAGAAGAATGGAATAAAAGCTGAACAACAGCCAAAGAGCTGGGATGAGGAGAATAGCAAGCCAGAATAACAAGCTAGAATAGCAGCTGAAATAGCAAGCTGCATATTATGAACAAGCCACTGTGATTGAACTGCATGATTTCAGCTCACTTGCTTCCCAAAGAAAGCCTGGATTCACCCAAGGGCTGAGCTGTGATCAGAATCTGAAGCCTTTTGAGGGCACTGAGTCTGTTTGCATGTTCTGCCAAAATCACGCTTCCCCTCCTGTTAGAAGCAGAAGAATATTAGGGAAAACCTGACTCTCAGTTTGCCCCAACACTTCTTTTTGCAAATATTTAAGTAGATGCATTTTGCTGGCACAGAGGTTTCTTGAAGTAATTTGAAGCTTCATGCACAAGCACTCAGAGGAGTCAGCATGAACAGCTACACACTTCTGTGCCCTTCAATTGAAACTGTTCTTGTGACTTATGTGGCCAACAGCAAAGTAGTAACTGCTCAAGCCTGTGAATTTTTATCAAAATTTTATGTCCAGTACAGATAAATTCAGTAAACAGCTCTGAATAATGACTCTATTTCTGGAAACTCTCTTTTCCATCATGGTAGGATCACAACTTGTGTATATTTATTCTTATACAACTCTGTGAAATGTGGCAGTGCCAAGGAATTGCATCTGGTTTATACAAAGGGAGCTAAAGAGGTGACTTGATCACAGTCTGTAAGTACAAGAAAAAGATTTCTGATAATAGAAAACTCATTAATCTAGCAGACAATGGGCCACAGTGAGATCCAGTGCCTGGAAACGGAATAGCTGGAAGTGTGTGTTGTCTGACTCATGCTGGGAATAAAATGTAAACAAGGAGACAATGAGGTACTGGAGCAATTTGCCTCAGATTGTGGTGGGTTGTGTCTTATGAGGAGTCTTTGAATCAGGCTGGGGGTTCTGCCAAAAGGTGGATGATCCCTTAGCTGGCCTGGCTTGTTGAAGGAATGTGGTGGCCTTTTGGCTGCAGTGGCTGGGAGCTGTGGTGGTGTTCACAGGGCTCCCAGGACGAGGGAAGAGACGAGAATTTGACTCCATGTTTCAGAAGGCTGATTTATTATTTTATGATCTATATTATATTAAAAGAAAATGATGTATTAAAACTGTACTAAAAGAATAGAGAAAGGATTCATCAGAAGGCTAGCAAGGGATAGAAAGGAATGATGATAAAATCTTGTGACTGACCAGAGAGTCCGAGCCAGCTGACTGTGATTGGCCATTAATTAAAAACAACCACATGAGCCCAATCCCAGATGCACCTTTTGCATTCCACAGCAGCAGATAACCATTGGTTACATTTTGTTCCTGAGGCCTCTCAGCTTCTCAGGAGAAAAAATCCTGGCAAAGGGATTTTCAGAAAATGCGTCAGTGACAGGAAGCCTTGCTTTTTTTCCCACATCACCTCTACCTTCCTCTGGCATTATGCAGGGTGTTACAGAGGGACTCTGGGTAACCCCACAACGTCCTTAAAATCAGTGCTGGGTTGGTCTTCAGCACCAAAGGGATCAGGATTTTACTCCTGGTTTTATTGGTGGATTTGGTTCTCCAGCCTTTGTCCATGGCATGATGGTCCTGACAGGAGGGCTGTGCCTTGATGTCCTTGCACTCTTCTGCTGGCTGGGCAAGGACTGATCTTCACCTCTGTGAAAACCATGCCTAAGCTTGCAGCTAGTGAGACTCTTCCCATGCCACTGCAGCGTGTCCCTAACTGCACTCTGGTTATCCATTATATTTCTGTTTCTCTATGAACATTTTTATTAGAAATAGCAGAGAAGCTTTGGGTCAAAATCCTAGGGTGAAAGAGAAAAGAAAAGTTATAATCTAGAATAGAATATGCAGAAGTGAAACCTCCTGGTCCTCACCTGGATGCTTGACCAGTGGTTTCTCCAAGAACCATCCCTGGTGACTTTTATGAGAGAGATTGCTTTGATCTGGTTGTCCAGAAAAACAACTTAAATGGAATAGCAAAACAACAAATACAGCGTGCACAGTACAGAAAGTGAACCAGAAAAAAGCCAGGGCCCAGGGTCTAGCAGGGATATTTATACATTTCTATATAGGTGGGGTCTGATGGAAGGATCCAATAAAAAAGAGCAATTAGGAATATTACAATTTTTTGCAGCAAAAAATATCCAACACAGAGAACTCAGAACTTTCTAGTAACAATTTGCATAACCAAACAAGAGGGTCATGGGTGGGAGCTCCTGCTCACCCTAACTAGAGAGGGTTTTCCCATAGTCTTAAACCAAATCCTTCTCCATCTTTCCAACTAACCCCAACACAGAAGTTTTTCTTTTGAAGTTTCTCTGACAAAAGTGAGCTCTGTATGCTTTCCTGACATTGGGAAGCTGAAGAAACTGTCTAGCCTGGGTTATCTCTATCTGCTTAATGTAAACTCTTTTCCAGTTTTCTGAGCATTCTGTATTGCTCCCTCAGGGGGATTCCTACATGATTTTCATAGGAAATTTCCCTCTGAATCTTAGGCCAGACCTGTGTTCCTCACATGCTGGGAAGTATAGCATACCCAGCCCAAAACTGCTAATGCAAATAAAATCATGAGTCTGTGTGCTTGAGGCCTTAGTTCCATCATCTCCTGCTGTCAGAAGCCTAATGAGCTGTGTTATTAAATGGCTCTAGATTGTTACCTTGGGCTGGTGATGAACATGGTCAGTGGACAGAGAGGAGCTAAGCTTCCCAGTGGTATTGATTCCTTCTCTGCTCACAAATCTGGATTGCATTGCGGACAGGGCGTTGGTTTAGTGACTGCCCAGAGCCTCACCCCACCCGGGGAAGGCAAATGTGACTACAAAGGTTGCTGCTAACTAGGCAAAGGAAGGAGCTCACCACACCTGCCTCGGAGATAATAAATTGTGAAAAACGCCAATCACTTGTTTCTAAAATTTTAAAAGTTTAACAGTAATAAAATGGCGCTAAAAATAGTAATATAATTAGAGTAATAATAATTTGGACAAAATGGAATTAGGACAATATGAGGCAATAAGAACTAAGTGTTATGGACAGTCCAGGTACCTTATTCTGGGCAGCATGAGCCCAAAAAAGGACCCACGTTAACAGAGGATTAACCCTTAAAAGCAACAGCCTGGAGCATATTCATACACCTCACACATGATGCATAAACTCCATTCAAACACAGGATTCTGTCTGGTCATCATCAACTTCTTCCTCCAAATCCTAGCAGCGCCTTTGAGGCAGGAAGAAGTTCATTTCTCCTGACAATGGAGCAATAAATTCTTTTTCTCTGAAAGATTCAGATGTCCTGTGGCTGCTATCTCACTGCGAGTCCTTTCTTTAAAAAAAAGTATCTTACATAGCACAGTTTCTATTTTAACATTATGTTATAACCTAAAACTATATTTAACACAGTACTTAAGAGAATTAATACAGCATTACTTTCTAACACAACACATATAATATTCATTTTAATATTTGCCAAAAGCCAATCATAGAATGCATGCATTTTTCACATGTATTCTGTGTGTTTTGAATCCAGCCTGAGAACTCCCTAAGGTGGTGAATTTCTCTGGAGCTGCTCCCCTTGCTCAGGCCAGGCTCCTGCCCTGTTGGACACTAAGGACTTGCTTCCCAGAGTGTGTGGCTCAGGTAGGGAAGATGGGCAGTGGAGGGGTGCTACTATTGAGGCAGAAATGACACAGAGTTGGCCAGAAGGCTCAGTGGCATAAGTGCCTCAACTTTACTGAAACTGCTTCTTTCTTCCACTGCTCTGATACAGGTGGACCTGATTGGTCATTTAATCAATACATTTCACCTGATTAGCTAATTAACAAAACAACATTACCCATTTGTAAACAATCTTACGAGAATAACGGGAAAACAGATATCAGAAAAACAACACCTGCAGGTTGTTTTTAATAATTGGCTATCATTGTTTATCTCCAGCTCCCTTCAAGCTTCCCAGGCCAATACTAGAAAACTTATTTAGCTTCCTCTCTCTCTGATCAGGCTGTCACATCCACAGAGAAGTGGAGAAAGAAAGCTGTACACCAACTTGTTTGTCCATTTTATCTCACCTTGGGTGGCTGGAGGATGGTTATTCCAGCTCAGCCGTTGCACATTATATTCCTAAGCTGTAATTCATTACATGTCTGAATGCCAGGGTGTGCTGTGAGGCAGTGACTGGGAACCTGAGGCTGATGAGGTGCTCACAGTAACACCCGAGCACATACCTGATTATTGCAGCCCTCCTGAGAAGAACTAGCCATGAAAGGGACAGGTCAGATCCTGCTCAGAGGGCAAAAGGTGTAAATCAACACTTGGAAACAGAAAAATTACCAGAGTTGGCCTCATTACTGAGTAGCAGGATTTTTGATAACTCCCATTCCTGGCTCTGAGGGAATGAGGCAGTGTTCAAGTATTTCCCTCTTCTGTGGTGTCCTAGATTGCAAGGCAGTGTGTACTCTATTTGCCATCTGGTAGAGGTGTGGTGGTTATCTTCTGTTAGTTGGGCAGTTTTCGTTATCTCTTCCACAAACCAATCCTGCCTTGGGGAAACACCTGCTGATAACAGCTATGGAATGTCCCTGCATGGCTGATAAGAACTACAGCATCCCATTGGGAGATGTGAGCCCAGAGGGAGGAGCCAAGCATTCCTACCTGGATATAATCTGGAGATTCTGGAACACCAGCCAAGCATTCCTGCCTGGATATAATCTGGAGATTCTGGAACACCAGCACAGCTTCTGCACTGGATTGCCCAGAGGAACAGCAGCTGCCTCTTCTCCCACTGGATCTCCAGAGGCAGAGACTGCACCTTTCTCCAGGATCCCTGCTCCAGCAGAACCAGCCCTGGCACTGCAGGAGGGCTGAGCCACAATTCCAATGGCACTGCTGCCCACAGCCTGACCCACAGGGTGTCAGGTTGGGTTCTGACTCTGTCAGTGTTGTTTTGTTTTACTGCATTGTTTATTTTATCCTTTTATTTTCTTCCCTAAAAAAGAACTGTTATTCCTGCTCCCATATTTTTTTGCCTGAGAGCCCCCTTAATTTAAAATTTATTACAATTTGGAGGGAGGGGGTTTATATTTTCCATTTCAGGGGAGGCTCTTGCCTTCCTTAGCACACACCTGTCCTTCCAAACCAAGACAAGGGGCCAGTGTTGATTTAGGAGGAAGGAGCAGGAAACAACAGTAGTATGAGGCACAGGTAATGCCATTATGATGATATAAAACTAATAAGCAGCACATCCTGAGTGACAGAATGAGGCTCAACTGTGTCTGGAGTGTGGCAGAATGGTGCCAAACTTTCCATTTGCCTCCCTTGCCTCATAGCAGGATGTGCTCTGGGGAGCTGGAGCACCAGCAAGGGCATGACAGGGCTGGGAAGGAAATAAATGTACTTGCACATAGTGCTGCCCTCGGGAATAGCTGGCTATTAATAACAGTAATAACACATGCCAGGATGTGGAAGAAGCATATTTTGTAAAGTGCTGATCACTGCCACTATCTGGGGTAGAAACAAATTGAAAAAAAACCCAGTTTCATTATTTTATAATGCACAGTAAGGCCACTTTTTTTTTATTGCTTCCTTGTGTTTAAATTTTGTGTGTAGGAGAGCTGTTTGTTTTCAGTAGGCCATGCTGCAGACTGGCAGGTAAATTGGGGTGCTGTGTGTGGGAGGGTGCTCAGCAGCCCCAGGCAGCCATCACTAGAGTGAGCCAGAACAGAAAGCTGTCAAAGCAGGGAACAGGGTGCCTTGTTTAACCTTGTAGAGCCTCTCTTACATGCTGAGTTGTACCAATCTGACATCCAGACTCTGTTGAAGATTGCAATGCAACATGTTTTCAATTCCCATCTGTATGGCAGATTATTTTTGTCAAGTGGGCAGTTTGCCTCATCTCTCTCTTTGAGTGACCACATTCACACCTCCCTCGGGAGGGGACACTGCTGATAACAGCTACTGAATGTCACTGCATGGCTGATAAGAACTACAGCATCCCATTGGGAGAGGTGAGCCCAGAGGGAGGAGCCAAGCATTGCTACCCAGATATAACCTCCAGAGGTTTTTGAGACACCAGCACGGCTTCTCCACGGGATTCCCCAGAGGAACAGCAGCTGCCTCTTCTCCCACTGGATCTTCAGAGGAAGAATCCATCCTTCTCTACAGGACCCCCTTGCTCCAGCAGAACCACCCCTGACACTGCAGGAGGGCTGAGCCACAATTCCAATGGGACTGCCACCAACAGCCTGACCCACAGGGTGTCAGGCTGGGTTCTGGCTCTGGCAGTGTTGTTCTAGTGCACTGCATTGTTTATTTTATCATTTTTTTTTCCTTTCCCTATTAAAGAACTGTTATTTCCTGCTGCCACGTTTTTGCCCGAGAGCCCCTTAATTTAAAATGTATAGCAATTCAGAGGGGTGGGGAGGGTTCACATTCTCCATTTCAGGGGAGGCTCTTCCTTCCTTAGCAGACTCCTGTCTTTCCAAACCAAGACAGACTCTTTAAAATAATCTATTTTATTCAACTGTAAGACTCCAGTTTGCAGACAAGGGAAGAGAAGGAAAAGCAGTTGAAGAAATATCCTCAAATATGAAAAAATAGGTTGTGGATTACTGGAAGAGCCAGGAGCAGAATTCAGTAGCCCCAGCTCACCTGCATGTGCATGTTTAAAACAGCTGAGAACACTGGATATGTTCTCTGTGATGGGGCAGAGATACATCTTGGTGTATCTTTGCACCTTGTGTAGCCCTGAGGATTCTTGGCTCACTGGTTAATGCTGCTGCTGCTCCCTGTATACTTAAGAAAAGTCAAAGTTTCCTTCCTTCCTTCCTTCCTTCCTTCCTTCCTTCCTTCCTTCCTTCCTTCCTTCCTTCCTTCCTTCCTTCCTTCCTTCCTTCCTTCCTTCCTTCCTTCCTTCCTTCCTTCCTTCCTTCCTTCCTTCCTTCCTTCCTTCCTTCCTTCCTCTATTAATTCACTTCAGTCTTCTAACATACAAGGTATTTGTTCCTTCCATCTGGCTCTACAGCCAAACAAAGATAAACACAGAGGGTGTCTTGGAACACATGTTCTTAAAATTGCACCAGGCTACTGTCATGTCTCCTCAGAATCATCTGTTTTTATAGGATTTGAACACACAAAATACTGAGAATTAAGCTTGGATACAGACAACTTTTTTTCTGTACAAAACCTGAGGTGATACAGCAGTGAATAGCAGTATTTCACCAAGCCAGAGCTATTATTGTTTGTCTGAGCAGCCTATTTCAGAGCAAACTTGGGTCTGCAGGAAAGGTAAGTGTCAGTGCTTCATTTCTCTTGACCCATCATTTAATCTTTCTGGTTGTGAGCCAGACATCCCCTTGTCCTTGCAGTGCCCTGTTAAGAGGCAGAACAGGGCCCTACAGCCTTCAGTGCCTCTGTCTCATTCTCTTAGCTGTGAGCAGTATGAGACTCTGTGTAAAGCCTTAATGATGCCCAAGCAAAGATTGACTTCAAAAATTCCTTTGTGATCTGTGCTGTAGATGGAGCAACAAATGGATAATAAAGTGGCTGGAGACTGAAGGCAAATCCTCCCCTTAGGTTAAGGGAAATTAAACCCCTTGGGGGGATGTGTAATGTATGAGGCTTCATTATTCTTCTTGGGACAGGCAGTGTATGATCCCTTGGCTGGACAGATAAAAGGATCATAAACTGAAATGGCTCCAGATAGTCTGTGTGACTCAGATGGCACCAGAGGATGTGCTGGCAGTGACTGGACACAGCTCAGCCTGTCCTGTGCTGTGAAAACAGTTCCTGGTACTCTGGTGTCTTGGTTTGCAAAGACAGGTGTGTGCTGAGGAAAGCAGGAGCCTCCCTTGAAAGAGAAAATGCAAACCCCCTCCCTCTGAATTGTTATAATTTGAAATTAAGGGGCTCTCAGGAAAAGATATGGGAGTAGGAATAACAGATCTTTATTAAGAAAAACAATTAAAAGAAAATGTAAAAATGCAGAAATACAAAACAACACTGGCAGAGTAGGAATACAACCTGACACCCTGCTGGTAGCAGTCTGATGAAATGGTGGCTACAGCCCTGCTGGAGTGGCAAATATGGCTCTGTTAAAGCTGTGATCCTGTAGAAGGGTGGAGTTTTCCTCTGAAGGTCCAGGGGTCATGTAGATGGGCCTGGTCCTCTTCTGGGAATCCATCAGAAGAGAAACCTACTGCTCTGGGAACCCTGACTGTGGTGTTCCAAATCCCAGATTATATCCAGGCAGGAATGCTTGGCTCCTCCTCTGGGGTGGAGCATCTCCCAATGGATGATGTAATTTTGTCAGCCATGCAGGGGCACTCTCAGGGCACTGCTCAGCTGTGTGAGGCATTGCAATTTGTGGCTTTGAAACAGGACCACCTCAATCACTAAAGACCCAAAAAATGTCTGTCATCTTGCTTTACTTCCATGGCTTTGAAATTCTGAGAAATCCTGCATGGATTGTCTGCTTCCTGCTCACTGTCTCTTTTTCCTTTGTTTCTCCTTCTGCCTCTGCAAGGATGTCACCGTGATGAAGCTCCTGATGGATTCCTGAGTGATTCCCAGCTGGTGCTGATGGATTGCTGTGCTCTTTGCAGCATGCTCCAGTTGACAGGGTCCATCAATCATTCCTGGAAGGAAAGGTGCTCCCAGAGCTCTGGCCCCATTTGGGATATGCTCAGGTGGCACAGACTCACATACACCACTTGCACATGGGCAGGAGATCTGTGTGGATGGGGATCTCAGATCTGGCTGCCGGGCTCTCATATGCCCCAATTTTTGAGACAGCTGGGTTAGAAGGGTTGGGAACTTGCTGTTTCTCCTTCTGCTGTTTCCTTTCTGTGTATAGAATTGAAAAAGAAGGAGCTGTGATCTGAAGGAATTGCAGAGGAGAACTGGGCCAGTGGCTTATATGTCATGCAGGCAGCTGTGGGACCTTTTCACAGAAGATGTGGATAGAAAACAAGGAAAGGGAAGAGTTTGAATAGTGCTGCTACCTTTTGCTTAGTCCTCCTGTCCTCCTTTATTTTGGGTTTGGTTGGGTTTTTTGGGGGTTTTTCTTTTTTGTTTTTTTTTGTTTGTTTGTTTGTTTGTTTCTTTTTGTAGGGGGGTGGTTTTTTTGTGGTTTATTTTTGTTTGGTTTTTGGGGTTTTTTTTGTCTGTGGAATAGAAGGAGCTGCAAAGCATAAGAAGAAAGACCCTTGTGGGAAAGAACAAGGGAATCCAAGCAGGTGAAGCTGCACATTTGACTACCCCAGAATGCAGGAGATGCTCAATCACTGCCCATGTCAGGAATTTGCTTTCCAGGATGTCCTTGAAAGCACCTGCAGCACAGGTACTTAATCCCCCTGGTACACCATGGGGATGGCACAGATACCACCAATCGTTCCTGTAAAGCATCCAAACAGCTTTCTTGCAAATCCTGAAATTATTTAATGGAAATTCCCTGGTTTCTCCCCCTCTGGGTCTCATCAGGCTAATGAAGGCCCCATGTACCTCTTTAACCACTTGAGGTCTTGGGAACATCTGGAGTGGTCCCCAGCAATTCTGGGCCACCATTTTCCACAGGGTGGCAGCAACATGCTTTCAATTTCCACGCTGAGGGATCCCACTTGGGTGCTTCTCTGTCAAGGTGCTGGCTGGTTTTAAACCTGAAAAGCGAAATGTTTCTAGAAGGGAGGGAAGGAATTTGCACACACTCCATGCAGGCAGCGTCCATCCCCAGATGAAGCTTCCTGGCAACGTTGGAAGGCAGCAGACAGAGCTGCAGTGAAGGATGTTCCCACTTCTTTCCAATGCAGCCTGAGCTTGCCTTCCACATTAACCCTACTTTGTTCCACCCTGCACACCAAGCCCTCAGGGCAGGAAGGAGATTTCGTTTCTCAGGACTTGAAACTGTGAAATGACAGCTGAAATTTTTATTTTTATGGCTGGATTTGAAATGATGGTGGAAATTGTCAACAAAACCCACCTCATGAATATTCAATTACAGCGCCAGCAACATTTTGCAGTGTTGGATTATTTATATATGAAATAGCCAAAGCTTCATAAATAATAGAGCAGCAGCAGTCTGCACTGTGTTTTATGTCCCCCATATCCAGCATGGGGGTGGGAGGGAGGTGTGATTTAGCAGATTTACATGCTCTCCCAGCCCCTTGCAGGCTGGGCACAGCTGGGAGGACAGAGGCAGCAGAACAAAGTGTGCAGGTGAGGAGGTGTCCATGTGTACAAGGAAATGTTTCCTTTGCCCCAGTGCTTGTGGGTGCCCCTGGCTGCAGAGAATTTATGGTATAGCATTAAACATAACTGGTTTTGAGGGCATAGGTGGGAGCATGTGCAGAGGGAGAAAACTGAGAAAACTTTCATCCAGGACATGCTGCTTGTAGGGAAGCAGATCCAGCATATGGCTGCTTTGGCTTTGTGTAGCTTGATTGCAGCTGTCTGCATGGCCATAAACATGTGGGATATCTGTGAGGACTGACTGATATGGACTCTGCTTATGCCAGCAAAGCAAAGCCAGTTTATCACACAGTTTACCTGTATTTGTCACTATGTTTGTACAGAATTTTCCACTCCAACCCCTTTGTCCCAGTCCCTTTAGAAACACAATCTTCTGATTATTCTTATGCTAGTAATGTCCTTTGTTATCTCTTTGGTCAGTAAAGTCCTTGTTGCATCTGCTCTTGTCAGAGCAATCAGTGTCAGAGGGCCAGAGGGACCAGACATGATGTCCTCACTTCTGTCCTTGCCTTGAGTTCCTCTTTCCCTCAGCTTTCACTGCACCAGGGCCAAAAGTTCTGTGGCACTCTCGGAATCTCTGCTGGTCAGGATGACCCTGAGATGTGTTAGAAAGTCTCTTTTCCCAGCCTGGCAGTCAAAGAAGCAGTCAGGATTCTTCTTATCTCATTCTCACGGTTGTTTATTATTTCTTATCTGTAACATTCTTTCTGTGGCCTGCTGAGGTCTGTTCAGCAGGTCAGAGAGAGGCACACTGACCACCCTTGGGCTGGTGTCAACATTTTATACTACAAACTATGTGTACTTTATTTACAGTTATTTTCCAATACCTATCACCTATGTTAGACAGTGAGTTTCTACCTTAAACCAATCCAAAAGTGCCACCATCACCCAGAAGATGGAGGCTAGGAAGAAGAAAGAAGAAGGACAGGGTACGCTCGAATTTCTCCATCTTGGGACCCTGAGCCTCCATTCTAAAACCCCAAAAATCTATTTTTCACCCCGTGACAAATTCACTATCATTCTACTTAGACTTTTGTGGCTTGCAGATCCTCATATAAGGTCGGTAATTTTTTTCATGGGTCATAATCAAAGGCACAGGGGTCTTGGGCTCTGTGCCAGGGGGCTTGAGCCATCCAGGACAGCCAGAGGGATGTCCTGAGTTCTGACACAGCTCAGCTTCTGTAGCTGTCTGCTCTCTGAGAATATCTCCAAACTGGACTGCCAGCACTAGCAGGATATCAAGGGGTTTAGGGAGAAGAAGCCCTCATTTCTTAGACTAGGCCCTAATTGATCCATGCTCCATGGTTTCAAATCATCCCAAAAGCTTCATGTTGGCAGAGCTAATGATCTCTTGGGAAAGATTTGTGTTGTCCTAAGTGGGGATGGATAAAGGACAGGGCATCCCTCTAGCCAGAGCAGCACCTGTATGCTTTTCTCATCTAAGTAAAGCTGTGCTTTAATTCCCAGGATAAATCTCTCCCTCCCATTTTCCAGATGAACAATGGGCATGTGCTCACAGCTTGTTATACCAGAAAGAAGCATGATTCTGGGTAATGTATAATGGGGCTCTGTTGGGGAAGATGAAACAGGAAAGCCTTATAAATATGATTTTCTGGCAAAAGACTTTGAGAATATGGAAACTATAAGCAAGATTGAAATGAAAGCAAGCTTTGAGATCCCTCAGTTACTGAACAGCTGGAAAACAATGGTGTGGTTGGCTAAAGGTGATCCCCTATTGATGGAACAACACCCTCTGCTTGCAGACAGGCCCAAGGCTCAGAGCAGACCCTACAGCTTGGCAGAAGGGCCCCAAAGAGGAGTTTTTAGGGTTTAAAATGTAACACAGGATGGTAATGCAATGATTCTTATAGGCTGTGTGTAAATGCTATAGGATTTGTATCTTGTACTAGATTGGTTAGTGAGAATCAGAATATTCAACACAGAAGAAGATTTATTGTATTGGAACGGGAACTTTGCTCCCTTACCCTTTTACTCCCTTACTCTCTTACCCTCTCATCCTCTCTCCCCCTCTCTCCTCTCAATCCTGCTCTGAGCTGTGGCTGGCAGCTCCCAGCAGGGCCCTGCACCCAGGCCCTTTGCAATAAACCCCAAGTTCCCAGCCCTGGCTGCAGAGATCTCTGGTGTCCGTCCATCCCGACCGTGCTACCCCCGACGCTCCTACAGAGCTCCTCTTCTCCAGCCCAACCCCACTGTCCAGTCAACAATAAAGCAGAATAACAATAAAGCAGAATAACAATAATTTCCTTATCACCAGGCAGCAGCATGAGCACCTGATCTTTGCAGACTCCACTGCTCTCAGAAGAAAGGTTCTTTACTGGGTACTCCCCAGTCCTATGGGAATGAAGAGAACTGAGCCCTCCATTCCCCATGATCTTCTCTCCTTTCCTGAGGTTTATGCTGAAGTCTTTCTTCCTGTTGCTCCCACTAGGAAGGACGAACTGCCAAATCACTGAGGGATGATTCATCACTCTCATTTGGTGGCAGCATATTTATCCCCCCACCAGCCCACCCAGCAAAAGAAAAGAGATAAATTCCTGTCATCTCTTTTTATGGGACATATAATCAGGTGGTAACATGGAGCGTTGCCTCAGCTCAAAGTAATTCAGGATGAATTATTCATTCCCTTAAAATGTCCTTAAAAGAAAGGGAAACCATCTCCCTCTCACAGTATCTCTTCCTGGCTTTGCTGCAGTTGGGCTTTGGTTAAGGAGTGATGCTTGGCATGGTGTGGCATTCACATTCTCTGAAAAAATCCCTTTGCCCAGGAATTTTCTCCTGGGAAGCTGAGAAGCCTCAGAGAAAAGGAAAACAATTCTTATCTCATTTGCTTTTCTGTGTTTTGCTCACATGTGGAATGTGTTTGGAGCTGGTTAACCAAAGGTGATTGTTCCATTGGATTCTGCTGTGAGTTGTTTTGGCTCTTTGGCCAATTGGGGCCAAGCTGTGTCAGGACTCTGGAAAGAGTCACAAGTTTTCATTATTATCTTTTTAGCCTTCTGTAAGTATCCTTTCTGTATTCTTTAGTATAGTATTCTTTAATATAATATAGTATAATAAAATAATAAATCAGCCTTCTGAGAACACGGAGTCAGATTCATCATTCCTGCCTTTGTTGGGACATTCCCAGCAAATACAACAGGCATGGGGTGTGGAGAGCTCCCCACCAGGTCCCAGGACCTTCTGCAGCTCTCTCATGGCTGACACTGCACTTCTCCACTGTTCCCAGGGACAAAGATGAATCCCCCTGCTTGAGGTTTGGGAACAGATTTAAATGTTTCTCTTCCTGAGGGCTTGGAGTGCATCTGGTCTGGATCTTTGCACATGGCAGAATTTTATCTCCTCTTTAGGCTCCTTGTTGATTATCCCCATGGGAAGACCTGTCCCATGAAATTTGTCCCCTCCACAAAGGAAACCTCCTACAGCAGCTCAAGAGGGCCATGGTTCTCTGAGGAAAGAGAGCAGGGTGAGCTTTTCTGAGGTAGCCTGTTTTGGTTTTGCATGGCCTGTTCTTTGGGAGTGGAGGCCCACAGAGGTGGCTTCTGTGAGAAGCTTCTGGAAGCTTCCACCATGTCCAGCAGAGCCAGTCCCTGATGGCAATGAAGAGGGACAGGCTGCTGGCCAAGGCTGGGCCAATTAGAGGTGATGGGAATGCCTCTGTGATAACAGACTTAAGAAGAAAATCAAAACATGGTTGTTTAGAGTAATAACCAGCTTTTTATAATTACCAAGACACAACTTGTCAGGGTAAAACATGGTTTTGCTTGTTTGTGTATTGAAAAATATTGATTGTGATTGTGTGCAAAGTTTTGAAAGAACTGTAGATTAGTTTTTTTCATTTTACCTTCTCAGCTAGCAAGGAAGAAGAAAAATGCTCCTTATAGGAGAGAAATCCTCTGTAGCCATGTTCTCCATGTAACTGATTTGATATGCATCTTTTTCCAGAGGAATTATACTGGGAACCAGAAGTTTCTGGGAAGGAGAAAGTTTCTGTATCATTATTACTTGGATCAGAAAGAGAAAAGGAATCTACAAATATTCCAGTGGCTTTCAGGTAGGAGATACAGCACAGGTGTTTCTGGGATTTCATCATGGTTTGGCTTGTGCTGTTCATTCTTTTTAGGGAGTGGCTATTTTGTTATCTGCTTTCCACTCATTTATCCTCACTTTAAATCCAATCATAGGAAAAATAATTTATTTCTGCTAAGAGAAAGGCCACATGTCTGAGTTCCACTCAGGAGCCTGCAGAACTAGGGCAGTTCCCCTTTGCCACACAGGTAATTCAATTTATGACGAGTTTGTAAGGAAATGGTGAATAAAACATGAACTTTTTACATCCATGGAGAAATTAGTTCTCAAAAAACCATGGCTGAAAGAAGTAGAGAAGGGAAACTGAGCAAAGCAAAGTGAGAAATATTGTAAACATATTAAGGTGGGTTTCTCTACTTCAGTGTTTGGAGTTGTCTCTGCTATAAATGGTATTGATTCAGAAACTTATTTGAGATATCTGCTGCTCTCAGTTAATTTTTGCTTACTGCTTTCTTTACCTGCTGGGCAGTTGATCTTCTGACAGCACTGAAACCCCAAGTCTTCTCAACCTGGAGTTCATGAGAGCTGGAAAACAGAAAAAAGTAATTTCCACTACTGCTGTTTCCTGCTGGAAAGACAAACAGCCCAGTGGCTCATATGGATGGGCTTTTTCTAATGTCTTGAACTGGAATGGGAGAAGTCTGTAGCCTGCAATTCCTGACCCTTCCTTCAGGTGCTCTGATGAGGAAATTATTGGCTTGTTTTGCTGATTCTTTATAATGATCTCTCTATATGTAAAGATGAAAAATAAAGCAAAGTGTAGCTTCTTTTTTTCCAAATTCAGACCTCCAGTATCAGAGCAGCCCACAGGATTTTCTTGGCTACAATCCAGTAAAATGAAAAAGAACATTCAAGTTGTTAAAAAAGCTTTGAAAACCTCAGTCTAAGCCTTTAAATGTCCAATTACTGTCTCACTGCCCTGACTTCAGGTCAGCTTGGTCTCTTGACTTCACTAACTGCTTTAAAACTACCTTGAATTTCTCATCTCCTTTATTCTATGGGAGGTCTCTTTCTCTGCCTTTTCTCTCTGACCCTTCATAAATCCTTTATTCCCCCTTCTGGCACAAAACCAGGCAGGCAGAGATGCAGGGCAGGGCAAGGTGAGGCTGTGCCTGGTTCAGTGTCCTGCAGCCCCATCACCAAAAGCTGTTGTCAGTTCTTGTGTACTAAGCAAAATTGGGCTGGATGGTAGATGCTGAAAGAAACCTGATTTTATAGGGGAAAATGTTGGAAACCTGTGAGCTTTTTGTGCACAAGGCTCTTAAGTGTGACACCAAGCTTGGTCCCAGTGTTGGCATGAGGTATGGGAGATCAGTTGAGGAACCAGTGATTTTGCTCAAAGGTTGCCCATTTCTATGGTATTTACCATGGTAAATACTATAAAGTATTTTCTATAATCTTTACTTGATTTTGCTCAAAGGTTGCCCATTTCTATAGCATTTACTGCAAACTTGGCATTATTTCATCTTCTGGACACCCTAGAGGAGCAACATGCCAGGAGATATTTTGTTGTGCTGAGAAATCAATTCCAGTCTCACAGCTGCAGTGAAAAGCTTGAACATTTCACCCAGGAATGCTTTAAAATGTTTCTTGTTTTCGAAGCCAATTTCATGAGTTACAAAGTGTTTGACTTAGATTTGAATTCAAGGGACTTCAAGCAGTTCTAAACAAACCTTGGCTGTCAACTGTGGGGATGTCTGAGGGTCCTCAGGGTGAGGGAGGAGATGAGAATCTTGACTCCATGTTTCAGAAGGCTGAGTTATTATTTTATGATATTATATCATACCATACCATTATAATATTATATCATATTATATATGCTATACTAAAACTAAAACTGTACTAAAGAAAGAGAAAGGAGACATCAGAATGCTAGAAAGGAATGAATAATAAAATCTCGTGACAGACTCAGAGGGTCCGACACAGCTGGCTGTGATTGGCCATTAATTAAAATCAATTCACATGCTGGGTAAACAATTCTCCAAATCACATTCCAGAAGAGCAAAACATGGAGAAGCTGAAGCTTCCCAGGAGGAGAAATCCTGGGGAAGACATTTTTCAGAAAATATGTCAGTGACAGTCAACAATCCCTGTGCCTGTATGTATTGAGTGACCTTGGTGCCCAGATGCTGATACCACAAAGAGACAGGGAGATCTGAGAACTTTCTAGAAATGAATCCCTCAAAGGCATTTGTCAGTAGGGTCCTGAACTGCTGAACATGTTTGAAAAATCAGGGTTTCTATTGGCTATACAAGTGCTAGTGCCAGTAGTATTTTGGAGGATGCTTCATGAGCTGGAAAATGTAGTGGTATATTCAGTTGAAAATGTGTTATAACCAGTTGGGCCTGACTGAAGCAGTGCCCTGGCAGCCTCCTGGAATTTGCAGCTGGAGCACACCTAGCAGGGCTGTGCAACCTCATTGACCTGGCAGGGCAAACATCTCAGGGCATTTTTACTTTTAGGGCACTGTTTTTCATTTCTTGTGTGGTAACCATAGTTCAACATGCTGCAAAGGCACTAGCAGTCCTTCTGAAATCTTCTCCTTTTAGCTGAATATGTGGGTCTTTACTTGTCAGATATAGGTAAAACCTTATAAAAGAAAGGCATCTCAGGGCATTTTTACTTTTAGGGCACTGTTTTTCATTTCTTGTGTTGTAACCATAGTTCAATATGGTGTGAAAGCACTAGCAGTCCTTCTGAAATCTTCTCCTTTTAGCTGAATATGTGGGTCTTTACTTGTCACATGTGGGTAAAACCTTATAAAAGAAAGGCCTTGTAAAATGATGGTTCAGGCCTTGTTGCTTTGGCTAAGTATAGCTAGCCTGATAAGTTCCTGTGAGAAAAGAATTGGAACAGTGAGAATCAGCTTGCATATCAATCCATTCCTGTGGGAACTGAATGCTCCTGTGAGGAGAAAGACTCTTACCCACGAGAAATTGTTTTTTACCGAGGAGACAAATACGTAAGCATCATTAGAGAGAAAAGTTTTGATGGACGTGTGCACCTATAGGAATGTGCCCCCTGTTGATGGAGTGACAAAACTCTCCTTTGCCCCCTCAAAAAGGAAATAAGCCCAGAAGTTTCTCTCCTCAATTAGGTGAAAAAAGCATCTCATAGGACCTGGGGGACTTCACCTCAAACTTAAGGATAGCTAATTGGACAGGAGCCAAAAAGTTCCACCTGAGCAATTTACTAGAAAAAGAAGAGAAAGAAACCAATGGCTTTTGTGAGGTGTTTTACCAGGAGCAAGAACCTCTTGCACCTGGCTCGGTTTTTCTCTGTAAAGAGTTTTGTTATTTTGCCTTTTATTAAAACCTTTTTGTTTCCAACACTACCACAGAAGCAATCCTGCTGATTTTATGCCTCCAAAGGTAGCTGAGCTATCTTGGGTGTGAAATAGATCTCCAAGAGCTTATGAGACCTGGCTTGAGGAGACCCCTATTTCATACACTAGTCATGACCAACCAATGAACTGAATGAATTACAATAAGTTGCTGACCAATTGGAATTAAACACAGTGCCTTCTGATAACCCCATAACTGTGTGCAATAAAGGTTTGGCATGGTGCACCAGGAAACAGGTGTCTTTGTCTGCCTGTATTATGACATTTACTTTTTTTCCTGGTCTTTTGTACAAAGGGTTCTTGTGCTATTTTCTGCTGAAGAGACAGCTGCATTGTGTTTACATGGACAAAAAGAGACTTTTTAATGTAAAAAGCTTAAAATGGCTTTATTTTGCAAAGAGATATTCGACACGCCAAAAAGAAGGCAGTCTTATGTCTGGGGTGATGGTAATTTATTTTCACTTGTTAAGAGTACAATATGAACTTGTTAATTTGATAGTGTATATGAGTTCTCTCTTTCTGTTTTAAAATATGACAAATTCACCCCCAGACATCTCACAGTTACTGCTCAACATATTTTCATCTTAAAAAATCATTGTGGAAAAGGGGATTTGACTCAGACCCATCTGGTGTAGAATTCATCTCTCCTCATCCATAATGCTGCAGGAATTTGCTGAGGTCCTTTATGAGCAAGGCACAGGTACAGACTGTGTCATTGATTAACATCTCAGAGTCTGCTGTCAGGGCAGGGAGCAATGAAATTCTCATGTGGAGCAATACACTGGCACATGCACAGGTCTCCTGCCAGTCCATTTGCCTGGGGTGTATATCTCTCCACTGCCACATTAAAATTGTAATGCCTGTATAACAAGTCCTGAAATTGCAGCCATGGGCCATATTCTTTTTGTCTTCCCAGTGTTCTGTTTGGATTCATTCCCTCTGCCAGTGCAGCCAGGCAGCCAGAATGTAAATAAATGCTCCCTACCTGGCAGGTGCAGAAAGGTTGGATTTGCGTAGAGGGGCCAGTGTAAATTTCTCCTGTTTGTATTCACTTCTCCAACTGGGAGTTTCAAGGCAGAGATAAATGTCAGCTGGAAATAGCACTTCAGTGTTAGCAGTTAATCTCCTCCTGCCATGTCCCTGTGTGCTGCTCTTTACCACACACATCAGCCAATCTCCTCTTGTGTGAGCCTCTCATCACTGCCTGTTCTGTTGTTGCTTTGCTTGCAGTCTGGACTTTCTTTTTATGTTTTCTCTTCGTGAATTAAGCTCTTCTCATCTGGTAAGTCACTCTACTGAAATGGCTGTGCTGAAACAGTGTGCTCCTGGTTTTGTTCTGTGAATGGTTCAGCGTCTCTGCCCTCTGCTCCTGAGCCCACATGCGTGAAGAACCACAGAGGTTCTCTTTTATGTGGTTCATCACACAGCAGTCTTGCTCAGGAGCTGTTGGCTCACTGGGGATGCTGCTGCTGGAAAGAAGAACGAGAGTCTCATGGGTGATCAAGGTTTTCATGTCTTTGATCTGGACACTCACCCAAGGATGTGCTGCTGGTGCATTCTGTCACATGTCAGGCTCTAATGGTGGAAAACACTTCAGTCAGTGAGAGCAGGGACTGCCTCCCCACTCCTGCCTCCCCACATCCCCTGCTTCCCCACATCCCCTGCTTTTAAGTCCCCCTGGCTGTTAGTGCCCTCTAGGAGGCAGAGGTCTCTTTAAAGACTCTATTTTTCATTACCACCTCTCGGACATTTTTTCAAGTGTCCCCTGCTTAATTTGACTGTTCTTGATAATCTGCTCTAGCTCTGGTTATTTTTTTCCTCATTTTCTTCTTCCACCTCTTCTCTTTCACAGACCCACAGGCATTGCCCTTACAGCAAAGCTGTATCATAGCTCAGTTCAAACCAACCCTTTTCTTTGTCATTTGAGCAGCCAACATTGCTTTGTTTGTACCAAACAAAGACACTTTTAAGTGTTCCTTGATTTAGCCTGGCTCAGACAGCAGCTCTTCTCGCTGCTTCCAATGAGATTTAAACCAGCCCATAACAATGAGGCCCATAATGCCATCTCCCTCCTGCTTTGCCCATGTGCCACAGTGTCACCATGATATTTTCTGAGAAATCCTCTTTGCCCAGGATTCTCTCCTGGGAAGCTGAGAAGCCTCAGAGAGGAATGAAAACAAGAATTATCCAATTTCTGCTCCTGTGTTTGCTGCTTTGGAATGTGGCTTGGACATTGTTTACCAACAGGTGAATGTTTGATTGGTTCCATGTGAATTGTTTTAATTTAATGCCCAATCATGATCCAGCTGTGTTGAGGCTCTGAGGAGTCTTTTTATTATTCATTCTTGTTGAGCCTTCTGATGTATCCTTTCTCTTTCTTTAATATAGTTGTAGTATAGCTATAATATAATATAATATAATATAATATAATATAATATAATATAATATAATATAATATAATATAATATAATATAATATAATATAATATAATATAATATAATATAATATAATATAATATAATATAATATAATATAATATATCAGCCTTCTGAGAACATGGAGTCAAATTCTTATCTCTCACCTCATCCTGGGGCCCCTCACAAACCCCACACCACAGGGATCCTGTTTTCCAAGCAGCCACCTGGCCCCTGTTTTTTCCAGCTGCCTCTGCCCTCAGTACAGTCCCCAACTCCTCAGGAGTTGTCTCCTGGCTGGTCTAAACCAAACTCTTCTGTACCCTTGGGATAAACTGTACAATTGTTTCAGCACTTCTCCAAGACCAGTTTATGGTCTTCTCCAACCCCTTCATGTTGCCCTGTGATGGGGGATGGCTTTCTGCTCTCTTTCTCCCCTTCTGTAATGTGTTAAAAAAATGCTGTTTCAGGCAGTCTCTCCAGGGCTGCTATTGCTACTTTCAGTAAGAGGGAGGAGATGAAAGAAATATATCAGTAATTTGGTTCTAAATCACTTCCCCACAAAAGCCAGCGCTGAAGGTCACTTGTAATGAAGCTGTCACACGGGCAAGGCTCACAATCAGGCAGAGGAAAAGGAAAATGAGGCTGGAGATGAGTTCATGGCAATCTTGACTCAATTTCATTGAGGTGCAGGTGTTTGGATTGGAGTTTGGGATATTAGCAGGAAGGTCAGGACAGAGAAGCTGCTCGTGTGGGGTTTATCTGCAGTGCCAGGAGAGGCTGCAGAGCCCTTGGTGGTGCCAGCCCAGAGTGTGAGCTGGGTCACTCCTTGAGGGAAGGGGGACATTGTGCCCTGCCTGCAAAGCACCTGGGCACAGATTCACCTCCTCTGAGAATTGCATGGGGGTTTGAATCTCCAGCTTGGAGACTCCAGACCCCTTCCTGTAGCAGTGTGTTAATGTGCAGAAAAGGAGCCCTGATCCTTGCCAGAGCTACATGGAAATGTCTGTTGTGGTATATATGAGCAGCCTGTCCTTCTGTTGTCACAGAAGCCACTCCAGCACAAGCACCACGTGTGGCAAGCTGGACTGGGAGGAGGAGCTGAGGGCAAGGGATGCTGTGATGATTTTGCCATTGTGTGGGAATACACTGGTGTGGCTGTGCTGCAAAAAGAAAGGCTGGCAGGCAGAGCATGAGCTGTGACAGTATTCACAGGGCTCTGAGGATGAGGGAAATATGAGGATCTGACTCTATGTTTCAGAAGGCTTGATTTATTATTTTATTATATATATTCTATTAAAACTATACTAAAAGAATAGAAGGATTTCATCAGAAGGCTGGCTAAGAATAGAATAAGAAAGAATCATAACAAAGGCTTGTGGCTCGGACTCTGTCTGAGCCAGCTGGGCTGTGATTGGCCATTAATTAGAAACAACCACATGAGACCAATCCCAGATGCACCTGTTGCATTCCACAGCAGCAGATAACCATTGGTTACATTTTGTTCCTGAGGCCTCTCAGCTTCTCAGGAGAAAAAATCCTAAGGAAAGGATTGTTCATAAAAGCTGTCTGTGACAATTAGCCTCAACTAAGAGGAAAAACTGTCTTTGTCCTTCTTGGGACACCAGACATAACTGTGAATGAGATATCCAATAGGGATACCACTGCTGTGTGCAAATGGGAGAGGAGTGGGGTGGAGGAAGCTGCATCCCCTTGGATAATTGGGTTTTCCTTGGTGAATGCAGGGAGGCTGAGCAGCTGGAGGCTGGCAGGCAGCATTTGCTTCTGCTGAGAAAGTGTGTTCATATAGAGCTCACAGAGATGTTTATGGCTGAGGAAGGGTGTAAATCTCATTGGATTCAAGTCCTTGGTGGGTCATTATTCCCTCCTTTTTCTGTCTCCTCTCCCCCTGCCTTCCTGGCCTGTGTATGAGCCATGGTTCACAGACTATAAGTGAATGCAATGCTGTGTTTAATGTGGAGAGACACCTCATGATCAGGTGAGGCAGAGAGGGGGAGGTGAGGCACAGGCTGGGGGCAGCTTGCCAACTCCTGCTCCTTCCCACTGCAGTCAGCCCCTGAGTCTCCTATCACACTCATCTGTGGGAAGCTCATTTCTTCCATTTCCCCTTAAAATGACTTGTAGCCTATAAAGCCTGAAGCAGGACAGCTGTGTGCTCAGAATCCTAAAAGGAGAGGGTGGCAGGATGCAGGGAGGGACTCCATGCCACTGTAATCCCACATGACTCCAGTTTGCCTTTTACAGCTTATGAGGCTATCAAAGCTCTCACTTAATTACCTAGCAATCAGTCTTCCTTCCTGTTCCTTATGCTTCCAGCCAAGATTAGCAGTATTTTTGTTCTTGAGGCATCAGGAGAATTTCCAGCTCACAAGAAATCACAGCCAACCCTCAGGAACTGGTCCAGGTTTGTGTGTAGGGCTGCATTCCTGCTGCATGGCTGCAGCAAAAGTGTGGGGCAGTAAAGCTGGGGACACCTGGACTTGCAAGGTGTTGTTTGGTTTTGCAGGATGAAGGTTCAGTGAAACATCCTGAGCCCAGAGAGGCAGATGGGGACCAGCTGAGCTGACAGGGCTCTCACAGTGGCAGTTACTTGTCCCAAGGCATTACAACAGGGTGAGCAGAACACACAGAGTCATTATGGCATTATCTCTTCATTACCCACAAAGTGCTGTTCTAGGGTGGGGAGGAGCACGGGAGAAAGACAGAGAGGAGGGAAATGGCTCATTAACTGCCCAAAGGAATCAAGCTGAACATCTCTTTCTCTTAGAAGAGGCTCTGTCAGCACCCAAAAAGGACATACCCCTGCACCAACTAGCACAAATGCAATGCACATCTTGGATGCTCCCACAGTGCAAGAACAACCATCTTTCCTTCCTGTCACAGGCATCTTTTATGAAAAATCCTTCCCTTAGGATTGTTTCTCCTGAGAAGCTGAGAGGCCTCAGGAACAAAATGTACCCAATGGTTATCTGCTGCTGTGGAATGCAACAGGTGCATCTGGGATTGGGCTCATGTGGTTGTTTCTAATTAATGGCCAATCACAGTCAGCTGGCTCAGACTCTCTGTTCGAGCCACAAGCCTTTGTTATTCATTCTTTCTTATTCTATTCTTAGCCAGCCTTCTGATGAAATCCTTTCTTCTCTTCTTTTAGTATAGTTTTAATAGAATATATATCATAAAATAATAAATCAAGCCTTCTGAAACATGGAGTCAGATCATTCTCTTCCCTCATCCCCAGACCCTGTGAACATGGTCACACAAGGGTATTGGCAGAGTGTGCTGACACCAGGGCCAGGTGACATTTCTTGAACAAGACTCCTTTCTTGGGAGCCAGGAAGCTTTTCAGTTTGCCTGTTATTCTGGATGAAACATGAGATACAAACTCCCAGTGGTCTCTCAGCTCACCCAGAGCTGCTGGACTCTGCCTGCAATGACTGCAGCACTCCTTATCCCTGCTGCCCTTCCTTCTCAGACATGGATCAGGAAGCCTTTAACTTGTTTACTCTATGCAGGTCCCACTCTCACAGATATCTTGCTGGACAATATTTCAACAAAAAGCATTTGACAAGATTTACAGGGCTGTTGCTGCCAACTGTGGACTGTAGAAAGTAAAAAATCTCCTTTCTTAGGTAGTAAAATGTAAAATGAGACCCAATTTCTTTCCAGGATAAGAATCATTATGTTTGACAATGCTGTAAAACACATGGTGCTACAGCAGGGGGGTGAGAGACAGAGTAAATGCTGCCTTTAGAAATCTTCATTGCAAAGCTGGGATGTGTGAGTCATTGCAAAATAAGAGAGAAAGGGCCTTGGGTGTAAAGAGTGTCCCTTCTGCCTTTCTCTTCTCTGAAGGAACTGGAAATCCCTTTACAAGCTTTGCAAAGATTTTCTGAAACTGATTTTAAATTCATTCAGCTGAATGGGAGGGAAAGAGATCTGCACTCCCCTGATACCACAAATGCTGCTATTTATGTGGGAATTCTGATCCATGTGGGGAGGAACTGCATCTCCCCTCTACAGTGGCCCCTTGCTTCTGCCCTGCTTTCCTCAGTTTTGGAGATCTCAGACTCTTTGGTGAACATGCAACAGGACCAGTCCCCACTGGCTCTAAAACTTAACATTTAACATTAACATTTGAATACAGCAACTGCTGCAGAATAGGGAAGTGGCATTCACATAAAGCATTCACTGCCAGTCAAAGGCAGAGTGTGAAAGACAAAGCAAAAACCAAAAGAAAAGAGGTGAAAAGGCCACATTGAGGGCAGTATTTTCTTGGTTTCAGTGTAAAATCCTTTTATTTCCCCTGGTTTTCTCACATGGTATCGCCCTCTCTGATAAGGAACCTGCTCTGGGGTTTATTCTTTACTGTGCAAACTTGTCATGTCCGTGTTTAATGAAGTTTAATTATCTTCTGAGATTCAATGCATAATTATAAATCTCCTCAAGATGCAATCACAAGCACTCCATGGTTTATTAACAGTGGGAAATCAATTGTAATTCACCTAATGCCTCTCTCCTGACCAGCCATATGCTCATCACTCCTGTGCACTTTGCTGTTTCTCCCTTATTTCAACACCAGGGAATACATTCATCTATTTTTCTATGAAACAAGGTATAGTTTAGGGTCGGGGAATGTTGAAGATTGCAATGCAAGATGTTTTCAATTCCCATCTGTACAGCAGATTACCTTTGTCAAGTGGGCAGTTTGCCTTATCTCTCTCTCTGAGTGACCACATTCACACCTCCCTGGGGAGGGGACACTGCTGATAACAGCTATTGAATGGCACTGCATGGCTGATAAGAACTACAGCATCCCATTGGGAGAGGTGAGCCCAGAGGGAGGAGCCAAGCATTGCTACCCAGATATAACCTCCAGAGGTTTTTGAGACACCAGCACGGCTTCTCCACGGGATTCCCCAGAGGAACAGCAGCTGCCTCTTCTCCCACTGGATCTTCAGAGGAAGAATCCATCCTTCTCTACAGGACCCCCTTGCTCCAACAGAACCACCCCTGACACTGCAGGAGGGCTGAGCCACAATTCCAATGGGACTGCCACCAACAGCCTGACCCACAGGGTGTCAGGCTGGGTTCTGGCTCTGGCAGTGTTGTTCTAGTGCACTGCATTGTTTATTTTATCATTTTTTTTCCTTTCCCTATTAAAGAACTGTTATTTCCTGCTGCCTTATTTTTCCCTGAGAATACCTTAATTTAAAATGTATAGCAATTCAGAGGGGTGGGGAGGGTTTACATTCTCCATTTCAGGCTCCTGCCTCCCTTAGCAGACTCCTGTCTTTCCAAACCAAACCAAGACAGGGAATTGTGGAATATGGAAAGTGGGAGCTGAGACAGCAATGTTTTAGATAAGCCTACCAGTGAGCTTTGTCTCATGCTGAGGGTGCTTTGGGGATGTCAAGAGCTCCAGTGTCCTCAGCCAGAGACACCTCTGGGAGTGTAGTGGCTCCCACAATGGGAATCATCTGACTGTATACATCTTGTTTTCCTCTCAATCTGGTCTTCAATCTGAAGTCAAATTACAGTTTTCCCTGTTGGAAGCCTCCTGAGATCTGTGAACCTTTGCACTGTTTGAAGAGTAAGGTCTGAAAGTTTATTTTTGTTGGGACTAAAAAGGCTGGAGATGACAGCCCTGGCACAGGAAGCAACTCAGTGCTATCAAACTTTCCAAAGAGCAGGCAGCATATGAATCCAGCTGCACGCTCATCCTGCAGTGACCTTTCTAATTGAAATCTTTAACCTTTCTGCACAGTTATAGATACAAATTTTTACTGAATGCAGAAGAGGCGGTTGTTACAAAAAAAATTTAATAAAGGTTAAAAGATTGAAAAATAAAAGAAAATGAGACAGAGAAAGAGGGATGGAAATCAATGCAGCTGAGTTGCAGTATCCAGCAGCCCCAGGAGAGCTCTGCAATGAAGATGACATTTCCATACAATTGACATTTCCAGGCTGGAGCAGTCTTCTAATTTGCAGCTGCTTGTGTGCAGAGACCACCATGAAGAGGATCATTAGTTTTTCATATTCATCAAATGGGATTTAATTTCCCACCCCCATCCCCACACACCTCACATCTCCTTCCCAGAACTGGCAGAAGCTCTGAACTCTGCCTTTTCTTAACCTTTTGTAGGAGTGATCTTTGCCAACCTCCTGATTTTTCAGCTCTCTGTGGAGTTCAGTGGAAACAAGAACTTGCTTTTTACTGGAAAGATGGATGGGAGCAATGGCTCTTGTGATTTCTGCTTTCAGTTTTGGGAGTGAGTTTTTTGTCTCTTTTCATTTATTTCTGTGTTTACTCTTTGTGTTTACAGCTCTTCTTGGCAGAAGCTGCTGCTCAGCACCACAAGGGCTCCTGGCAGAGCAAGGTTTTGTGTCTTTCAAGGGTCTGCAGGCTATAATTGGCTTCCAGCATCCTACACTCCAGTCCTTCATGGGTGATACTTCCTCCTTGTCACAGGTTGCTGTGGAGCAGAGCAGCTTGTCTTCCAGATTGTAGAAATTTTTCCCAAGTGCATGTAAACTGGGGATGGGTGCTCAATGACACTTCATTGCTTTCAATCTGCTTGATTCAATTTAGATGAATAGAATGTGCATCTTCAGCTGAATTATTCCTCTTTAATAAATATGTTGCTGCAGTGATCAATTGGCACATACTTAACAAACAATAACTATCTTATTAAATGGGAATGAAATGCAAATGCAATCCAGATTTGTTTAGATCTGCAGCAATGAGTTATTGCAGCCATTGCAGTGGCTGTCCCTGGGTACAATTATTGATTATATTATTGGTGCTGCCCTCCAGGGTAGTGTTGAACCCATGTTTCATGTGTGCCTGGAGCCATGGGCAGTCACCATGGGCAGAGCTGGATCAATTCAGGCAGCAGCTGGTGGCCAAAAGGCACAAGGGCTTTTATTGCCCTCTAATCCTGGAGCTTTCCTACAGGAGCACTTCAGAGAGCACAGAGATCAAGGTCAGCCCTTTCTATTCACTTCTTGCCAACAACACTGTGTCTTCTGTCTTTGCCCAAAGCCATTCCCAGCCTTTGTCCCAGTCTGTCTTCACACTGGGTTGGTGTTGCTGCTTCACCTCCCTGGACTAAAGGCACAGCTGATCTGTGTAACTGTGTCCTGTCAGTGCCCTGTCCTTCACTGCAGCTGTCCCTGGATGGATGGATGGATGGATGGATGGATGGATGGATGGATGGATGGATGGATGGATGGATGGATGGATGGATGGAAGGAAGTGAACTAGAAATGCCAGCAACTGGCTTTGCCAGCAGTCAGAAAATATTATTGTCCTGTTCAGTTGCACTGTGGAATAGGATATTGGATTAGATAACAGAGATTAGATGTTGGGAAGGATGAAAGTTTGACAAGAAAGTCTCACAGATATGTGTGCCTAGCAGAAAGATTTTTAGATGTAGAGGCTGATGAAGGAATAGAGATGGAAGCAAGTTTTGATAGAGAAGAAAAGAATTGCTGAGCGAGTCTCACTGGATAACCAAGGAGGCAAAGGGTGTGTTAGTTAGAAGGGGTTTTTATGGCTTAGAGCAAAGGATAAACCCACCCCAAACAAGAAGATGTTTTTACCAAGCAGGAAGATAGCACAGGCAAACAAGTCAGCAAATGTGGCAAGTAGAAAAAAGGTCTCAGAATTTTCCACTGCAAGAAAACTGAAAAACAACTTCTAGCTTAAACTGTAATGCACTAACTTTTAGTGATTGGAGAACAGTAACATGAACATGGTAATTATAGTAGTTATGATGGGCTATAGATAATAGTTAAAGTATAGATTGGTTCTGCTGTATTAAGATGCTCAGCAAAGAAAAGTATATAATGCATTGTAACCAAAAGAAAAGTCTAGAATGCATTGTAACCAAAACCAGTGGTGACAGTTCACACCTGCTTTGCACTGGTACAAACTGGGGTGTAGAAAGGTGAAGAGCTCACAGAGCAGTGTGTGGTACAGCTTTGCTGTTCATCCTGGAAGTTGCCTGTCCTGCAGGGTCCCACCCTGCTCTTCTGAGGGCAGGGGTAAGGGATAGCTGGTGTCACAAGGAGCTGCTCTTTGGGAATCATCTCGATTACAAAGCACCTGAAATAGCAGCAGATCAATTGATTCTTAAGTAATTGATACATTCCCCTCCTCTTGGGCAACTTACAATCTATAGCTCAGGAATTAAATATCACAGCTCAGCTCTGTTCAGCCGAGAAAACAGATATTTGTATTCCTCATGGCACTGTACATACTACTGGGAGCATCATCTCTTCCACTGCAGAGACCTTCCTGTCTCGTGTTGGCATCCCTGGCAATTAACTTCTGTGTGAAATGGAGCATTTCCTTCTGTAGTTGTTGGAGAATTCTGGTTTGAGCTGTTTAAATGGGTGAATCACCCCTCAAACCCTGCAGCTCCCGTACCTTTTGCCCAGCACTGTCACACTCAGTGTGTTGCCTGTGCAGAGTGAGAGAACAAGAGAGGCTTCAGATCACCACCAGTGCCACTGAGATCAGAATCAGGTCCTCTGCAGTGTCACAGCAAATGCTTTGCAGAACCTTCAAAGCTAACAAAGGCTGGTGCATCTCTCTTTGGAGAGGCACAGTATCAGAGGTGGGCTTGAGCTCTGTGTGGGTTTCTGTATTTTTCAGTGGACCATCAGGACTCTCCAGATGTGCAACCCAGGAACAACTTTTTCCAGGCTATAACACTTCTGGTATCAGAGTAAAGAAAAATAAGGTTTTCTTTCAATTTCTGATCATAAACAACCTGCTCAAGGAAGAGGTCCTGATATGGGAGCAGATAAGCCACATAAACCAGCAGCCCTGCAATGTGGCCCAGTGGCTGGTGTGGTTCCTGGGGACTCCAGTGGTTTTCTCTCTGCTGCAAAGGACTGTTAGATTAAAGGAATACAATCACATTAAAAGGATTTAGTCTAAGTTACTACAGCTTTCTAATCTTCTAATATCCTGAAATACTGCTTCAAACTATTTGGGCATGCAGTGGGGATAGAGCCTTGAGCATGCACTGGACAACAAGGAACCAGAGTCTTAAAATTTCTAAGGCCTAAAGGAATATTATTATTTTATTTATTGTTAGCAGTCACTTCAAACACTAATTAGCAGCCTCCAAGGGGAATCTGCTAGCTGTGTATCCTGCTGGGCTTGATATCTACTGCATTCATTTTAAGTTGATGTTTTAATTAAAATGCCCCCTAATTATTTTAATTAGCTTTTAAGTAATACCTTTCCATGGAACCACTCAGATCAGCACCTAATTGGCTCCCTTCTGTTTACCTAGGTCTGGCTGTCTCAGAAAAATGTGGCAATGGAATGGCAGGTAGGTTTGGGAAGGGACTACACTGCCTCTCATAGCCTGTGCTTCTGCTGTTTGCCTTCAGGATCATGAGTCACCTGCCAGGTGAGATGGAGACAGCTGTGCTGGCAAGAGCCTCACCATTAATTAATGTGCTATGCAGGGTCAGGGTGCTGTATGCTTGTGTTTCAATATGTTATTCCATCTTCTGACCAATGGCCCAATGGCAAGCTGTTCTGTGATGGTGTTCATACAGTTTGTATGAACACAAAAACATGTTTGTTTCTGTGTATATTTGTACACTTTCAATATGTTATTCCATTTTCTGACCACTGGCCCAATGGCAAGCTATTCTGTGATGGTGTTCACAGGGGTCTGAGGATGAGGGAAGAGAAGGATCTGACTCCATGTTTCAGAAGGCTTGGTTTATTATTTTATGATATATATTGTATTAAAACTATACTAAAAGAAGAGAAGAAAGGATTTCATCAGAAGGCTGGCTAAGAATAGAATAAGAAGGAATGATAACAAAGGCTTGTGGCTCGGACAGTCTGAGCCAGCTGGGCTGTGATTGGCCATTAATTAGAAACAACCCCATGAGCCCAATCCCAGATGCACCTGTTGCATTCCACAGCAGCAGATAACCATTGGTTACATTTTGTTCCTGAGGCCTCCCAGCTTCTCAGGAGAAAAAAATCCCAAGGAAAGGATTTTTCACAAAAGATGTCTGTGACACTATTCTGTTTCTGTGTTCATACAGTTTGGACTATTTCAGAGCACACAGTCAATGGACCTTGGCCCTGGCTGGGAGCAGGGTCAGTCCTTGGCACAGACTGTGCCATTATTAATGCATGCAGGGGCTGCTGCAGACTGTACAGGTCATCCCACAAGCTCAATAGTTCAGGGCTTGTTGTGCCTTGCACTGAGTAGGACTGGAAGGAAAAGCAGCATATCCATAATTCCAGGCCTCCCTCACCATGCTGCTGTTCTGCCTCCCATCAGGCAGCATTTCCTGTGCTGGGAGAAGGCTGGTGTTCCCTGCAAGCCACAACACCCTGTAGGAGCCTGAATGAGGGATGTGGGACTCCAAGCAGCTCTGCAAAATGCAGTTTATTGTGTCCAAGAGGTTACAGCAGCCCAGGGTCGTGGTGACAGAGCTGTGCCTACAGCAATCAGCTCCAGCTGCAGGCAGGCCTGGAGACCCTTTGGTTTTGGTTACAATGCATTCTGGACTTTTCTTTTGGTTACATTGCATTATAGACTTTTCTTTGCTGAGCATCTTAATACAGCAGAACCAATCCATACCTTAACTATTATCTATAGCCCATCATAACTACTGTAATTACCATATTCATGTTACTGTTCTCCAATCACTCACAGTCAGTACATTACAGTTTAAGCTAGAAGTTGTTTTTTCAGTTTTCTTGCAGTGGAAAATTCTGAGACCTTTTTTCTACTTGCCACATTGGCAGATTTGTTTGCCTGTGCTATCTTTCTGCTTGGTAAAAACATCTTCTTGTTTGGGGTGGGTTTATTTTATCCTTTGCTCTAAGCCATAAAAAGCCCTTCTAACTAACACACCCTTTGTCTCCTTGGTTATCCAGTGAGACTGGCTCAGCAATTCTTTTCTTCTCTATCAACACTTGCTTTCATCTCTACTTCATTCTCAAATTCTACATTCAAAAATCTTTCTGCTAGGCACACATATCTGTGAGACTTTCTTGTCAAACTTTCATCCTTCCCAACAACTCCCTTCCCAGAGATGTTCAGTGGTGCCTTTCACACTCCTCCTCACCACTGCCTCGTGCAGCTGCAGCGTGGACATGACACCTGGTGCAGTGGCACAGCAAATGTGTCTTTGGTTGAAGGTGTGTGCTGGGCTTTTGTCACAGACATCTTTTATGAAAAATCCTTTCCTTAGGATTTTTCCTCCTGAGAAGCTGAGAGGCCTCAGGAACAAAATGTAACCAATGGTTATCTGCTGCTGTGGAATGCAACAGGTGCATCTGGGATTGGTCTCATGTGGTTGTTTCTAATTAATGGCCAATCACAGCCCAGCTGGCTCAGACTCTCTGTCTGAGCCACAAGCCTTTGTTATCATTTCTTCTTTTTCTATTCTTAGCCAGCCTTCTGATGAAATCCTTTCTTCTATTCTTTTAGTATAGTTTTAATACAATATATATCATAAAATAATAAATCAAGCCTTCTGAAACATGGAGTCAGATCCTCATCTCCTCCCTCATCCTCAGACCCCTGTGAACACCATCACAGCTTTGGGGCTGTGTGTTCTGTTGGGTCACTGCCTGCAGGACTTTGGGGCTGTGTGTGGGTTCACATTCATTGAGTGTGAGCAATTATATGTGTTTGCATATGGACCTGTGTGCGTGTTCCTGCCAGCTGGTCATTCAGCCACACTGCTCAGTACCTATAGATGCAGATCTCTATAGTCGTGTGATTTAAATGTTCTCTGCTGAGCAGCATTCCTGAGGTTCTGATCTAGATATTTTATCTCATGCAGTTTGTCAGCCTGATCTTTCCTTCTTGTTTTCCTGTGTTTATTTAAAACCTCTACCACAAACCCCCCCCCCAAAAAAAAAAACCCAAGATGAAAAGTATCCCAGAGGTAGCAGGCAAATGTGTAAAATCCTTCATTACTTGTCACCAATGCAAAACCATCCTAGGTACCATCAGCTCCATTTGGAGATGTGTGCTAATTAGACTTTTATTACAATGTGTATTTGAAAACAATTAGAATTACAGTGCCAGCATGTGGCTAATTCAACCTCACAATATTAATTTGGTTAAGTCAGCAACTGCTGACTCAGTTTGATTGCCAGATTCTGTGTGTGTGTGTGTGTGTGTGTAGCCTTTGATCAGGTACCACTGCAACTACCTGCACTGAGAGAGTGACACCAGTGCTCCTGGAGTACCACACATCTCTATTACCTTTCTTTTGAGCCAAAACTCCAGAAGTGTTTTGGAAGGGACAGCCCTAGAATTGCTGCCATGTCACAATAGGACAAGAAATGAACAACACCTACACGCTGAAACCTCCACGGTAAAAAAGCACAGTTTATTTCTGGCTCCAATGTTTATAGACTTTCAAAAGTGACCATGGATTGGAGGATGAAATTGCCACCTCTCCAGCCACAGTGGTCAAAACAACAGTCCATCAAATTTCTCCTCCTCCAGAAAGAAATGCAAAACAATCATTATTTCCATGAAAAGTGTGTGAGAAACTCCATTACAAAAATGTAAACATCAGAAGGCTTAGAAGAACTTTGGAAGAACAGGGAGACATCACCACGTGCTTGTTTCTGTGATTCCTGGAATGAGAATGAGACAGGACCAAGACCACCAATTTCTCTGCCCTCAGGCCATCAGCAAACCTTGGGGCAGTGATTGCTGTTGGCCAGCTAGAGCTGTGACCTGAAAGAGAAGGGCTTTCCCTTCCTTGATGTTTGCCCCATTTACCTGGCATTGCTCCAAAGATCTCTGCTGCCAGGGGATGCAGAGTGGAACATGTTCCTGGAGATAAGTGATTCTTCCCCCTTGAGGAATTTGTGCTCAGCAATCCTCATCTACTATTAATTTCCATGTCATGAGGCAAAATAAAAGCCTCATGTTCTACATTTCCAAACAGCAGAGTTTTGCCTGCCTTATAGGAGAAGCCTCATTTTGCTACAATCCCCATCTGTTTTCAAATTAATTGTCTGGAAGTCAGGCTTGGTTTTGGTTAAAAGGGAAGACTTGCTGTTTTTCTATAAATCCTTTTCTCTGTGTAATGGCAGCACTGTTTCACATCATAATTTTGACAGGTTTAACTTCTGCAGCTGTACTTTCATGCTTGCCATCCTGTATGTATTTTTTCTAAAAAATTAAAATCTGGAGCTGTTAAAAATCTGTTAAATCTGGAGCTCTGGAAATGGGGGAGCAGGAAAACAGGGGCAAGTATAGCCAGTACTTATGTGCATGGTGTCCTTGGCCTCCTCTTTTGGATGCATTTTCCAGCTGGCAGGATTTATGGGACTACTTATTCTGGAGTAAGTAATAATCTCTAAAAATGCAGCTTCGTGGGAGCTTATAGAATAAAGTTTATAATCAGTGCAGCCAGTCTGGGACTCAGAGAATCCAATCACTCCAGTTCCTTCAGCTGAGAAAAGCAGCTTGTTTCTTTTTGTGACATTCCTCCACTCTTTCAACTTCCCTTGTTTACTGTTTTCTTTAAGTTATCTCCTTAAAACTCTTACAGCCAATCTCCCAGACCTCCCAGCTGACACATCCATCTTATGATGCTCCTCTCCTCCTTCATAAAAACTCTCACAGATCACTTGAAGCACTTCACACTTTGTTTGCTAATAAAGACCATGAAGGGATGTTAAATGAATAGGAACCATGTTACAAGAAGATGGGTTGAAAAGGATTATACAGTCATATCCTTTCTTTGAGTCATAAGCTCAGCTCCCAGTCTGGCAATGGTTTAAAGCTGGATGTTCCTGAGGAGCACAGGTTTCAGGGCTAGAAGGAGAAGGCCCTGTGGTTTCATGGTGAAGTTGGCACCAACTCTTGCACCAGCTCAGCTTCAAACCATGCAGTGTCTGTGTTTTCATTTTCCTTGTGACACTGTCATTTTGATTTTTACTTCCTTCTCCCATGGTAATCCCTTCTCTCAAGTATTTGTGGTATTTTATTCAATGCACTTAGTAAAGCTGCAGCATGCAGACCTGTTTTAGAAGTTGAACTACAGTGGAGACGACTGGGTAATGTTTTCCTGTATTTTATCTCTTATTCAGGATTCCATAGTGAAGAATCTGCTATTTCCTTTGCCATGCTCTGGTCTCTTCATTCGGTTTATTAATTAAATATTTCTTTCTTCACTTTGCTATTCCAGATTTTTAGTTGTCTCTCACACAGAGGGAATGAGAAAAATATATGATTCATTGTCTCCTACACATGCTGTTTCTTGAGGAATTCCTTCTGAAAATGCCAGGCTTCTTTGGTCCTTTGTTGAGTAGGCATTTCTGAGGAGTTTTATATTTATTCTATGAGCCAAAGGCAATTATTTATTCAACTAGAAGGAAAAAAAAAAAAAAAAGCAGCTGGGAAGCTTTATTTGTGCTTGGGTGTTTTTTTTTGGTCTCAAATCTGCAGTTGTTAAAAACCTGCTGTATGAGTATTTAACAATCATTTTTTTCCCTCATGCATGCCTATTTATGAGAGGAAAAATAGACACTGATTGCAAAGTGTAGCTGATTAGTTAAACAAATGCTCTTCAAGCCTCAGCCATCCTGGAGCTTTCCATATGGACTCTGAATACCATTTCTCTGCACATAACCAGATCAGAGTGGGCTATATTTGCAGTTGCTATAAATTGGCATAGCAAGTGGTGCTGATTTATGCCACCTAAAGATGTATTTACCCCACTAAGAACAATGGATCTTGTCAAAACTCCTGGTGCTAGTAGCAGAGCAGATTGTAATGAGAACAAGATGGGCTGCGATCTATAGAATTTTGATTCCCTAAGGTCTCCAGTCCTGCAGCAAGCACATTTTTTTTCCTTTATTATTCTTTCAGAAGTGTGGCCAACAGCCAGAGTGGTTCCATGTGCTGCACTGAGATCTCTGATGTACTAAGCTGTGTCTCTTGGTTACTGACAATGGCATGGGAGTCTCCAGTGGGACTGTACAAACTCACTGCAGGCCTGAAAAATGGATAAAAGACTCCCTCAATGCATTTTCCTAATTCAGAAATGCAGTGGAGTCAGAAGCAACAACAGAAAACACATTCTGCTGAGTCCTAACACAGTTTTGCTTTTCCCATATCCCCGGGTGTGAAAAACGCCAATCACTTGTTTTTAGAATTTTAAAAGTTTAATAGTCATAAAATGGTTATAAAAATAGTAATATAATTAGAGTAATCAAAATTTGGAACAATTGGGATTAGGACAACACGAGACAACAAAAACAAAGAGTTATGGACAGTCCTGGGAAGCTCCTGCAGCCCAGACTAAAATCTGGGCTTCTGTTGTGATGCTGAGGTTGTTTGAAGATGGCTGAGGTACTCACACTCCAGCTGCATGGCAGGTGAAGGTAATGGGACAAATCAGTTGCTAGTACTAACTTTTATAAGATAAGGGAATTTGGAATCCTGCAATGATCACATCCAGTGGAAATAATGTCAAGGCATAGGCAGGACTATTTCAGTTTTCTGGGTTACTTTTTCATCAGGGGACCCGGACACTCTGAATTTGATGTAGTTACTTGACCATGTTGAATATCATTAATGACTGAGGTAAGGGAATTTGCAAATGACCATGTAGTGAGGCAGTATTTGCAGCATAAATACCAATTAACATTGTAGCTGTAGCTGTTTGCACTTAGAAGGTTCTCTCAGGGAATCCTACAGAGTAGGCAGGAGTGTCAAATCATCCAAGACAGGAGAAAATGGTGATTAGGAAAATCTTGGTCTTCCCTGTGATACATCTGCTAAAGCAATAGGGATGCTCAGGAGTCACAAGCAGAAACCTGAAAAGCAATATGTATGTTGTCTACACTTCATCCATCTGTTCCTACCAAATTAGGCAAGATTAAGGAATTACTATGGCAGTGTCTCAAGGAAGTTTCCTTCAGCACTAGCTGCAGATGCTGTATTTTTGGACTGAAAGGCTTTGGATGCTGGATTTTACTCTGTGATTTATACAGAAAGTGCCTGCAGAATGCAGCCAATACATTTATCTCAGCCATAATCTGGAATGTTCTCCAGTGCAAAGACAATTCTGGACTCTCTCCAGAGCCCCCAGTAAGACCAGTGATTCTGTCACAGTCATAGGCCACTGTGTTCTGGGAGCACCAAAATGATACACAGGCTCATCAACTTCAGCAGCATTTTCTCTGATGCATTTGTCATTCCTGGAGTTTTGTCACTCTCATGGAAAGATACAAATTATTATTTTCACTCCACAGTTACAGACAGAACTTGGATGGAGGCTGGAAATGCTCATTACCCTGCTGGATCTGACTGTTGGTGTAAGGGTCAAGGTCTCTGAAGAGTCAGGATCTGCAGACAGATGGGAATTCTATTTACGAATAGATTTATCAATATTTATCAGTCCTGTTCCATGACCTCTTACCAAACATCAGCAAAAGTCCCTTCATATCTCCAAAGAGCAGAAAGCCATTTTATGGAAGTGGAAAGAGAGACAGGGAGAGAGGAAGACTTGGTGTTCCAGATGAGGCTATCCATTTTGGAATAATGTGTTTCCTCCTAAAAAAATGCACCGGGTTTCTGTGAGATCCTAAATGCTGCCAGAAAAAAGCCAGAAATGGAACCCAGGAGACCAAATTGCCTGAACATGGGTGCAGTGTCCCACCCCAAAGCAGCTGAAGGTATGATCCCTCCATTGAAGGCAGAGAGAAACCTGCAGCTGGAGTGCCAGCTGAAATAGTTCATGGAAGAAAATATTCACCTAATCCTTAGTTATTTAGAACCAGAGTTGATTTTGCAGTTTCCCTGGCAGGTTTTTGGTTGTTAGGGCACTGGCAATGAGTCTTTTCCAGCAATTGTTCAGTCTCTGAAGGCTGATGTCACTAGGAGGCTGGGGATGGCTGTGTCTCAGGGCAGAAACTGAGCAAGGCAAAACTCAGCCAATGCTCTTAAACTTTTCTTTCTGTCCTCTCCCTTTTCTCAGAGAAATTATAAAAACGAAGACATATAAACTCAAAAAGAAAGAATAATGGCTTCATCTTGCTATAGGCACTGTATTTAGAGATTTTGGTTAGTTTTCATCTTAAGTGCTGGTGACTTGAGGAAATTCTTTTGATCATCTAAGCCTTGGTTAGAGTAAATTGCCAAATCCCTTTGGATTCCTTGGGATTTACAACAGAATGAAAGATTTATGTTGGGATTTACGTTGAATGAAAGATTTATCTGTGGCCCCCAGGCCTCCATGGCCATTCAGAGCTCTGCTCACCCCAGAGGCAAAGGGCAGCATCAGGGGAATCATCTCTAATCTGTCGTCTATTGTGCAGAGGTCTGAGAAGGTATAGGGATCACCTGATCCTACCCATGGCACAAGGATAATTCCTAATGAAAGGAGCTCTTGAACAGGGACAGCCTTCTTTGGATGGAGGTCTTCCATAGAGGATCAGGGTAGCTGTGTATAGGAAAAAGGAATTAAGTCTGGATAACACTCGGCAAGATTTGTTTGCATTACTTTGGTTTTTTTTTCCACACTTTGGACATCACACAAAAGTTTGTGTGATGGTGTTCACAGCGGGGTTGAGGGAAGAGATGAGGATCTGACTCCATGTTTCAGAAGGCTTGGTTTATTATTTTATGATATATATTACATTAAAACTATACTGAAAGAATAGAAGAAAGGATTTCATCAGAAGGCTGGCTAAGGATAGAAAAAGAAAGAATGATAACAAAGGCTTGTGGCTTGGACAGAGAGTCTGAGCCAGCTGGGCTGTGATGATTGGTCATTAATTAGAAATAACCAACATGGGCCAATCCCAGATGCACCTGTTGCATTCCACAGCAGCAGATAACCATTGGTTACATTTTGTTCCTGAGGCCTCCCAGCTTCTCAGGAGGAAAAATCCTAAGGAAAGGATTTTACGTAAAAGATGTCTGCGACACTTTGGGAGTAGTGGGAATAGCTTATATGTTATTAACACTTATAACAAGTGCCCAGGCTAAACCAGCCTAAGGTTGGGGTTTTGAAAACCACAAAGCCCAGAGCTCCAGGCACACTGCAGCTGCAAATAGAATCCCAAGGGGAACACAAAACTGCCACAACATGGCCTCCTCCTCTGCTTTTTCCTTGAAACCAGCCTTAGCCCAAGGCTGCTTTTCCTGCCTAGGGTTAGGGTTTTGAATACCACAAGCCCTAGTCATAACCCTAACCCCAGGCACTAAAAACAGCCTTGAACTGAGCTCTGTTTCATGCCTTCTTTTCATTTTCTGTGCCTTTACATTTTTGTTCTGTTTGACTGAAATGTAGACATGTTAAGTGGATGTGACTTGCAGCCTCTTTCTGTTTCAAGCCCAGGACCTAGAGGGTGAATAGAGTATTATTGTGTTTTGTTCACAATTTGTGGCTCCACTGCAGTGGAGCATTTCCCTTTCAAGTTGTGCAAGCATCCAGAATCCTTCTCTTCCATTCCAAACCTAACAGGCATTCACCACCACCCAGCTTTCCTGCTCTCACCATCCCTATGCTTTGTACACTCTTCTTCTACAAACTCCAATCTGCCAGGTGTTGAATGTTCCCTGGGAATTCCAGCAGTGTACAAGATTTCACACAGGGAGCTCAAATGTGATAAGTGAACTAACAGTTATGTGCTTCTGTCACAGGCATCTTTTATGAAAAATCCTTTCCTTAGGATTTTTCCCCCTGAGAAGCTGAGAGGCCTCAGGAACAAAATGTAACCAATGGTTATCTGCTGCTGTGGAATGCAACAGGTGCATCTGGGATTGGGCTCATGTTGGTTGTTTCTAATTAATGGCCAATCGCAGTCCAGCTGGCTCGGACAGAGTTCGAGCCACAAACCGTTGTTATCATTCCTTCTTTTTCTATTCTTAGCTAGCCTTTTGATTAAATCCTTTCTTCTATTCTTTTAGTATAGTTTTAATGTAATATATATCATAAAATAATAATCAAGCCCTCTGAAACATGGAGTCAGATCCTCATCTCTTCCCTCAACCTGAGGCCCCTGTGAACATGGTCACACTAGGGCATGTTAATATATTTTCTGTTGCTGATAAATCTTTTTAATATATTAAGAAAGTTAATGTTTGTTGATAATTTAAGCAGCTTATCTAAGAAATCTTTACTTAAAGAGATGTTAGGGCTTTTAACAAGCAACACATTTCTTAGGTGAATCTTAAAAAGTCCTTTAAGGTGAGGTGAAGTGGGCACAGGCCATGAGGAGTGACCTGGCCCTTTGTACCAAATTCTGTGGCAAATAGGCTACAAAGAGAAAAGGACAGTGGCATTCAATTTGATGAGGGTTTTTCCCCTGGGATGCAGCTGTAGCCTGCATTGCAGTGGTCAAGTAGACACACAGCATCCCTGACCTCCCCTAAGAGGAGATATTAGAGAGTTGCTGCTGTTGAGGCTTCTGCTGGTGAAGGAAGTAGGGGCTCAGCCAGCAGTGGGAAGCCACCACACACTGGGATTGCAGAAAGAATACCCACCAAGTGTCTCCCTCTGCTCTTTGCTGGTTGAGACTTGTTCTGGCTCTAAAAGCTTCCAACTGGTACAACTCATTCTTCCTGCTTAGCTCAAAGTGTTTTCAAACACAAGCCTGAAACTTAGCGGATGGTAATTACACTTTGACATTAATATTTAAACCACAAACAGTTAGCACACTAATACCATCCCCAAAGGCCACTGCTCATTTAAGTTTCATCCTTATGAGACTTAATTATTGTCAGAGATGAATCCTAAAAGGCAAGAAATATTACAGCTCAAAGACTAAACATTCCCTTGATTATTAGAGCTACAGGATTTGGGCACAGACTATGCAAAGGGCCTTGCCCATAGTGGTAACACTAATACTGCTACTAAAATCCACTGAGTTTTCAGATTCTAATTTTAAATAGCCACTGAGATTTATTTGCAATTACAATTCTACAGACATCTCAGCATTCAGTTAGCTCAGCCAAAGAATGACTTTGCAAAACTGAGCTGTCCTTACCTGGGCTCCTTAGTCTGAGATGGTGGAAGTAGCAACTGTCTGATGCTTCAAGCCTGTTGCTTAAATATTCCTGAGGCTGTTTCTCCAAACTAACCTCCTTATAGGCCTTTTGTGAGAAAGAACAGAAGATCACACAATCAATTTGTGCAAGTGCAGTGATGCTTCCAGGATATGAAGAGCTAGCCAGGCATTTCAGATGTTTTGTGGCATTCTGAAACACACTTTGTTGTGTGCACCACGATAGAAAAATCTGTTACAGAAACACTAATAATAAAGTCAGCTTTTCTGCTGGTGTAACTCCAGAAGCATCAAGAAACTGAGCTGTGAAGGGAGTTTAACTGAACACCACTGGTTTTGATCCTCAGTCTGTTCAATCACCCTCCTCTCTGAGGGCAACAGCTGCACCCTAGGAGAGAGAACAGTGAGGAGGAATCCTCTGTGTGTCCCTACATTGACAGGAATCCCTGCAGATACCACCCAGCAGTGGATGCCAACTGCTTCTTCATACAGGGAGAAGCTTGAACCTGCTCCCTGGTGCCCTATCAGTGCTGCCAAAAAGATAAGGAAGGAGCTGGGGTCAGATGGGTAGTTGCTAAAATGAGAAATACACTAAGTGCTCATACTTTTTAGTGGTGGAGTGTCACAGACATCTTTTATGGAAAATCCTTCCCTTAGGATTTGTCCTCCTGAGAAGATGAGAGGCCTCAGGAACAAAATGTAACCAATGGTTATCTGCTGCTGTGGAATGCAACAGGTGCATCTGGGATTGGTCTCATGTGGTTGTTTCTAATTAATGGCCAATCACAGCCCAGCTGGCTCAGACAGAGAGTCTGAGCCACAAGCCTTTGTTATCATTCTTTCTTTTTCTATTCTTAGCCAGCCTTCTGATGAAACCTTTTCTTCTATTCTTTTAATATAGTTTTAATATAATATATATCATAAAATAATAAATCAAGCCTTCTGAAACATGGAGTCAGATCCTCGTCTCTTCCCTCATCCTCAGACCCCTGTGAACAGGGTCACAGTGGAGCTTTATGCATAGTGAGTGGAATGAAAATAAAAAGTGAGAGAAAGTGAGGTTCTGTTGTTGTTGTTGCTGGAGCTGGTGTGGTTGCAGAGGGTGATACCAAGAACTACTGCAAAGAACCACACAGCAGAGACAACTTGCCCTGCACAATCTTTATTATCTGTGGTACCCGACTCTCTGAGCATGGTCTACTGGACCAATATTTGCTAACCAACTGCATGTCAGCAGATGTCTGGGTAGCATTTTGGTAATATTTGGGATGGTACTGACTCAATGGTGGCTGGTGCAGGAGTCTCAACAATGACACAGCCTATAAAAATGAAAATTATACAGAAAGGTTTTAAAGCTTGATTTGTAACACACATGGCACATTTCTGAGGGGGAGAGGTTAGGTTTTTCCCCTCAGATGAGGGTGCTTAGTGCTTTAAAGAAAATATTGAGCATTTTCCAACACTTATTTCTGTATGTGGGTGAGGAGTGTCCTGATGATCAGACCAGCTCAACAAAGGTCCCAGTTCTGTCATAGCATCTGACTCTATTTGAACAGATACTATGATTTGATATTTTTGATACTTAGATTTGTTGTGACATAAAATCCTATTGATGATTCTGAGATACATTTGTCGAGATAATAAAGAATAAAAGTGGAAGAGCATTCATATGCAATTACATTAGATGCTTTTAGTAACAAAAGAATAAATTTTGCATGCCACAGAGATCAATTTGACCTACAGCTATATTTTTTTGCCAGTTCCCTGTGTATTTTTCTTTTCAAAGTCTATTTTTCTGCTCACTATTTGCAAAGAGACATTGACCATGACATAGAATAAGCATGGTAGTTTTACAAGTAGCCTGAAATGGCCTGTTTATCCTTTAATTTCAAAAGCACACCAGATAGATCCATCTCATCCTCCTGTAATTCCCTCCTTTTCTTGTTTTTTTTCCCCTCTTCTTGAAAATTGTGATAACAAAATTGAATGGCAGCTGAGATCTTTTTGGCCAAATTGTAGCCCAGCAGCAAGCTTTCTGTGCAAAGACATGAAAAAGAAAACCTCAGATGGAAGGAAATAGGGAGCTAAGATGGAAGTTCTGATATGACCTTAACTCGAGTGTCATCCACAGCAATGCTTTAATTTATTCAATCAATTGCAGGGCCCTTAGGCTGGGAAAGGATAACTCTGGGATATTAAATCTGTCCCTCTCTCCAATCTGTCACTGGTGTGTCAGAATACATTGATTCCTCTAGTCCTGCTTTTATTAACTGTCTCCTCAAGGTGGCCTCTCAGTCCATCACACACTAGCCTGCCATTGCTTGCTGAGTGCAAGATCCCTGGAAAACCTCTGGACTCTCTGCTGACCCCCCATTTTATCACTATCAGTGCAGTGTAATGACCTGCTATTACTGAATGTTCTTCACCCCCACATAGCTGGGGATTGCCATGGAAGACTAGGCTGGAATCCTATTTTGTCTTCTTGCCCTGTCACAGCCTGTGAGCATCACAAAAGATGAACTATGGAATATTAATCCCAATATTTCTGGGTGTGTTGTGCCTGGCCTTGTCTGGCCCTTGCTGCTGGGTCAAAGGCTGCAGCTGTGGTTTCACCTCAGAGACACCTTTGGCCAGCTGGGTGCTGCAGCTGGGCACTCAGAACAAATCCAGGCATGGCAGAAACTCAGTTTACCTCTGGTGGAAAAGGTTCAGGAGATGGTGAAGAGATAAAGGAGAGGATTCTGCTGTAGAGTTTTATTCCAGAGTTTATTCCAGGATGACAGACTCTGAATCTTGTACCAGCTCCCAACAGAACCCAGACCCCATGGTCCCATCTCCTTTTCAGGCCGGGGACAGGGGGAGGGGAAGGCACAGGTGAGCCACCAACCAGGTGTGAGGAGGGGAAGGCTCAAGGGATAAAGACACTGGGACAGGCCAATGAGCCCGGACCTGAGGGGCATCTTTGGAACTTCTGCCAACCACACCATGACCCTGCTGGAATGTTAAGATTGATGGGCAGCTCTCAGCAGGAGGGCAAAGGGGAAAGGAGATGTTGGCACACCTGGGGGCTTGGGATAGGTGAAACAGGAAATGGCATCACACTGCAACAATGCACCATGCTATTGCATTGTTGGGAACTGCCCCGACAAAGGCAGGAGTGATGAATTTGATTTTATGATTTTAGAGGGTTAATTTATTACTTTATAATACTATATTATATAGTAATAATATAATATAATATAATATAATATAATATAATATAATATAATATAATATAATATAATATAATATAATATAATATAATATAATATAATATAATATAATATAATATAATATAATACTAGACTATACTAAAGAATACAGAAAGAATACTTAATGCTAAAAAGATAATAATGAAAACTTGGGATTCTCTCCAGGGTCTCAAGACAGCTTGGCTCTAATTGGCCAAGGGTCAAAACAACTCACAGCAGAAACCAATGAAGCAATCACCTTTGAGTAAACAATTTCTGAACACATTTTACATGTAAGCACAACACAAGAAAAACAAATAAAACAAGAATTGTTTTCCTTTTCTCTGAAGCTTCTCAGCTTCTTAGGAGAAAAATCCTGAGTAGAAGAATTTTTTCAGAAAATGTGAATACAACTCCATGCCTGTGCTGGAGATCCTGTGGCATGGTAAAGGGTGGCCTGAAGGATGCAGATCCTCCCAGACCCCTGCTGATGATTGGTTTAACTGCTCTTGCCATCCCTGGCATTTCCATTTCCAGCTGGGACAGTCTCTGTCAGGCGAGTGGTTGCCCAGGGCAGAAGGAGGTTTTAGAGCTGGTCACTGTGCAAACAGCTTGGGGCTGAAGGGCTGGCATTTCCCAGCTGGACTGAAGTGTCAAAGTACCTAAAGCCTGGCCTGACTCTCTCTAAAATAACTCTGGGCTTAACAGCATTATAAAAAGGGCTAAACTCAACCCTCCTATAGTATTGGATTCAAGTCCTTTTTAAAGGCTAAGGTTCCTTGTAAGTATTCTGTGGACCCAAAGTTGTTGGTGTCAGCAGTTTTGTGGGTGTCTGCCTTGGTGGCCAAAGCTGGTACACATTTATGGCTCTGCACAGCTTTGCTTCAGTGATTACTGACCCCAGTAGCACAGTGGAGCACACAGATATGAACATTAAAGCTGGAAGCACCATTTTGATCACCCACTCTGGCCTTCTGCCTTACCCAAGGTCAAGACTCTAAGCCAGGCCTTTCTCCTCAGCTTGGACTGATTTATTAATTTTGGTTTTAGAAACCGTTAAAACTGGAAAATCTGTGTCTTTTGTAAAAGTTGAAATTAATCTGATTATCAGAGAAGTGGATTGCCCAGGAGCTCAGCAGGGTGTGGGAGCTCCATGCCTTGCACACCCCTGGTCAGAGCATGAGTGAGAGGCTGAGAAAATCCTGCCTGCAATCCATTGCCACAATCCTTCATCTGGCTCTCATACCTTGTGAGATTTGGAGAGGGGTTGTTTAAGGTTGCCTTTGCCTTCCCATCTGCAGCATACATATCCTCTTGCAGCTTTGAAAATGTCAGCCTTTTGGCTATACCCTGATAAAATTATCTGCAGTCCCAGAGTGCTTTAAAGACTTTCCCAGTACTTTAACCACTGCAAAGCTGGGCACTGGAAGTGGCTGGCTTTGAAAACCAATGAATTTTTACCTTTACTGAGAAGCCTCTGTTGTAAAGGGAGGTACATTTCCCCTCTGTAGTCTGAGTAATTGAGACACCTCTCTTTCCTGATTTATTTGCCCATAAAATTCCAGGTGGTTTTGGCACTGCTTCTTTCCCTTGTAGCATGAGCAAATATTGAGCAGCAAGTCCTCACCTTAATTTCATTAATTATCTGCTAGGGCTGGAAGCCTCTGAAATAATGTCTGGTTTTAATAGAGAAATCAAAAGCAAAAATAAGCTTACAGTCCCTCCACTCCTTTTAAAGTTCTTTTTCTCCTTTTTATTTGAATCTGATTTTAATTCACCTCCCAAAGACTTTCAGGCTTCTTTGTTCTCATCTGAGATGGAGAATAATAGGTAATTGTGTTTCATTACCATGGGCAATACATTTGCAGTAAGTTTGTCACTCCCACAAATAAATAAGGAAATAAAGTCCCTAATTCATCCAAGTGATTTTTCTTTTTTGTGCCTGCATGCATAGTTACTCTCTCAGGATAGAAAGGAAGAAGCCATCTTGCTGTCCTGTAGATATCCCAGCAGGAATAATACAGAGTACAGAAAGGAAGTGGAGAAGAAACAGCTGACAAAAGTCTTCTGAAATGATCCTGTTCAGGATGCAGACTGTTATTAGCTGAAGTTCTGGCCAGGGACCCTAAAGCAGCTGAGAAATCAAGATTTCTTTTTTCCTAGAGAGGTCTCTACTGCCTGGGTTTCTTCTGAAGCTGAATCTCACTTTGATAATCTGGGCTAGCCCTGATGTGTTCTGCTACCCCTTACTTCCCTCCTGCTGCTGCAGCAGCATAGGGGTTGAGAAGAAATTGTCAAAATAAAAAGGCTCCCAGTTGTTTCATTAAAAATTAAGTATTTGTGGCCTGGAGGAAGGTGCTAAGTGTCTAGATCTTTTCTAGCTTGCTGACAGAAACACCCACATAGACAACTAACAGGCACAGGGGTGAGCTGAGGTTTCTGCTGCTTTATTCCCCAGGCTGAAGAACAGTGTAAATAGTGCCTGTATTTGCAGGCATCTTTTGGATAGGTGTATGAGGCTGTTCAAGGCTCTGCCAGGTTTCCAGGTATGGAAGTTGGTGGCTGTCCTGGATTGCCAAGCAAATTGTATTCTATTTGCCATCTGGATGGCAGCTGTCTTCTGTTCATTGGGCAGTTTTTTCTTTATCTCTTCCAAACCCACTCCTCCCTCCAGGGAGACATCTGCTGATAACAGCTATGGAATGTCCCTGCATGGCTGATAAGAACTACATCATCCCATTGGCAGATGTGAGCCCAGAGGGAGGAGCCAAGCATTCCTGCCTGGATAGAATCTGGAGATTCTGGAACACCAGCACAGCTTCTGCACTGGATTGCCCAGAGGAGCAGCAGCTGCCTCTTGCCCTGGATCTCCAGAGGCAGAGACTGCACCTTTCTCCAGGATCCCTGCTCCAGCAGAACCAGCCCTGACACTGCAGGAGGGCTGAGCCACAATTCCAATGGCACTGCTGCCTACACCCTGACCCACAGGGTGTCAGGCTGGGTTCTGACTCTGTCAGTGTTGTTTTGTTTTACTGCATTGTTTATTTTGTCCTTTTATTTTCTTCCCTAGTAAAGAACTGTTATTTCCTGCTCCCATACTTTTTGCCTGAGAGCTCCTTAATTTAAAATTTATAGCAATTCAGAGGGGGTTTACATTTTCCATTTCAAGGGAGGCTCCTGCCTTCCTTAGCACACACCTGTCTTTCCAAACCAAGAGAGTGGCTATCATAGAAAATCAATTTCTTGCACATAAAATATCACTATGAACAGGAAACACATTTCTCACCTAGTCACTTTTTCTTCTGGGACAAGCTGGCTGCTCAGAAGTTCCCAGAATATTAAATACATCTTGCAGAGGACAGATCAGTGTGCACGTTCATGGGGAAGAGCAGAGTGTGGGCTGTGTGCAGGTCTAAGGGGCTGACAGCTGCTATTAAATGTTCTCCAAATCCTATTAAAGGAAGAGTTTTCTGAGAAATGCTCTGTGAGAAGAGGGATGATGGAATCAGAGAAAGGGAGGAAAGTAGGTTTCATGGAGCAAATTTTCTTATTATCACTCCTCAGAGCAGTGTGTGATATTTATGAAGATGCCATAGATTGGTGTGTTAGTGAATTTTAAGTGGGAAGAATCACTTTTGTAGGAAATATTTTAAGACAAGATTTCAGACAATGTGAACATGAAGAGCACAACCATTTGCAGAGCATTTGTAACCAGTGAAGTATGCAGAGGAAGGAAAGTTGGTCAGGATGGTAATCCCGGAACTGGAAGCACTCAATTTGACATGCCATGGAAAAATCTCTTAGAAGACCTCCAGGATAGTTAGGTGCTGTCTCTCATCTTCATTCCTAAATATATTTGTTGGCTTGAGTTTTTGATATAAATTTCATTTCCCATACATTTAAAAGGGGGTACTAGCAGAGAGCCTTTGGAGACTAAATCTATCAGGCATCCACCAAACATCCTGATAGAAAGGGCTGACAGCACTGGCTGCACAAAGAGGTGAGGAGGTAGTATTAACTAGGTGGGAAGATGAATAGACACAAGCAGCCAGGCTAACAAATGACTCTGTGCTGCCTGCTTTGCTTCTATAGCTTATCTGAGACTCACTGTGCCAAGTCATTTCTTGATTTTTGCTCTCTTTGGGAAATGAGCCTGTGGTTTGTGACCAAGACACCATCACACTGACATTTAAAGGCAGCAATGAAACTGAGCATTTGTCTGTTTGTGCTTCCTTCCAAACTTGACAACTCTTCTCAAGAGGAGAATTGCAGCAAATGTTGCAATCAACTAACAGTAGCAGAGATTTCTGAGGAAGTTCATTGCAGAGGGGAGCAGCACACCTCAGCTGGAAAAAAATAAAGGCTAATATCTTTTTGTAAGCCCCAAATTGAATTCCTAGTTAGGTCATCTTTGTGTCTCCTAATCATGTGTGACATTAAACACTTATTCAATGAAACTCTATTCTTTGCACTAATTATTAAGCATGAAAAATTGATATCGAGCGAGGCCATTGAGCCAACACAGTTCAATAACTAGCAGGGAGGAGAGATTATTTCAATAAAATAAGTTTGCTTGAGCCAGATGGAGTTCCCAGGGTGCACTGAGACAATATGACACATGAAATTGTCCTCTGACTTGTGTGACAGCTCTAACTGTGCTATTTAAAAGCCCTCAATAAGCTGGAGTGAGGTGATGGACAAGAAAGGACACAATGAGGGGGACTTGAGGATGTTTTAGACATCCTAAAATGTAAATAAATGGTGAATGTAAAAGGTAGCAAGGCATGGGTGGGAGTCTTGGAGTACCTCAATGACTGAGATCAAAGAAAATTGCTGTATTCTTGCAGGATTCCCAGGCAGATGTTATGTGACCTGCCCCTGCCCAGTGGGACAGGCTTGTCCCCACAGTGAATTTCTAGCTGAAAGACCTGTGCAGCCCATCTCACTGTTTAAGAAGAAAATGCTTTGTTTGCTGGAAAAAAAAAAATCCCCAAATTAAGCAATTTTCCCTTCTTCTCCTCTTTTTCTCTCCTCTTAGATTTGCTTCTTTCCCTTTCATTTCTTCATCTCATTCCATATGCTCTGTCTTTCACTCTCTCCATGACTAACCTGACCCTGAGAGGTCCAGTTTGGAACAAGAACTTCTTGGATCCAGCTCCTCTGTGTCCTTACTTTTTCCTCTACACTTCATGGAGCCCATGCTTGTGCTCTCTGTCCTGGGATGCAGCTAACAGCATCGTTGTGGAAGGAAATGCCATCCCATAACAGGTTGGGTGGTGTATGACATCCAATTATCCAAACAGAATATAATGTAATTTCACCCATGGGCAGTGCTGAAAGGAATGAATTTCCTCTGAGTGTGATGTATGAGGCTGCCTCTGCTATCTCTGTTTGCTGAGCCTCTTGCTTCATTCCCAGCTCCCCAGCAAATCTCTAAAGCTTGGAAAACACTGGAGCACAGCACGTTTCACAGCTGAGGAACCAAGATAAACCAGAGACACAGAGGCTTGTTGTTTAAACCCCAGAACAAACAGAGGGAAATTAATGGGTCTATCTATATCCCTCCCTTTCACTCTCCTGTTTGTGTTTTCCTTTGTTGTTTTCTCTTCTCTTTCCGTTTTCCTTTGTTCTCTTCTTTCTTTGTTTTGTATTAGGGTAAACATGATTCATGGCACAAGGGCATTCAGGCTTTGAAGCTTTGCTTCACATCAGGGGAATGGCTAAGGGCAAGGGGATTTAGCAACTTGTGTTTGACCTGTTTTTCCCCAGGGATGAGGTGCTGGTCAGGAAGGAGAGCAGAGCAGTGTCAAGATGGGTCAGTTAAATCTCAAAGGGAAGGGCCAGTAAAGGTGCTGGGCTTGTTCCAATCTTACATCTCACAGGTTATTAATAAATTATTAACTTCATAACTACCCTCCAGTGAGAAAGTCTGTAGCATTCCTGACTAGGTCGGCTTTGGAGCAAATGTTCAAAGGTATGGAGGTATCTGTAGAGAGAGAAACACATCCAGCAAGAAGTTCAAAGCACCCAAGCAGTTTGGGTGTTTGACTGTGAACAGGAATCGCCACTGAGCCCTTTGGATGCTTTTGGGGTCTTCCTGCCTGAGTGCCTGCATCCTTAGGGGCCAACAGCCCCCAGTAACTCTGGCATGTGTTTTAGTTCTGGCAGGTGAATGCAGGAGCCTGTTGTGCTGCCTGAGTGCTTGTACCACACATCTGCTGGCACTGAGCACCACATTATTGCTCCCAAGTCAAAAACACAGAATGTACATTCCCTCAGGCAGCTTTGGGAGAGTTGTCCTGGACTGCCAAGCAAATTGTATTCTATTTGCCATCTGGATGGCAGCTGTCTTCTGTTCGTTGGGCAGTTTTACTTATCTCTTCCACACCCACTCCTCCCTCCAGGGAGACATCTGCTGATAACAGCTATGGAATGTCCCTGCATGGCTGATAAGAACTACAGCATCCCATTGGCAGATGTGAGCCCAGAGGGAGGAGCCAAGCATTCCTGCCTGGATATAATCTGGAGATTCTGGAACACCAGCACAGCTTCTGCACTGGATTGCCCAGAGGAACAGCAGCTGCCTCTTGCCCTGGATCTTCAGAGGCAGAGACTGCACCTTTCTCCAGGATCCCTGCTCCAGCAGAACCAGCCCTGGCACTGCAGGAGGGCTGAGCCACAATTCCAATGGCACTGCTGCCAACAGCCTGACCCACAGGGTGTCAGGCTGGGTTCTGACTCTGTCAGTGTTGTTTTGTTTTACTGCATTGTTTATTTTATCCTTTTATTTTCTTCCCTAGTAAAGAACTGTTATTTTCTGCTCCCATATTTTTTGCCTGAGAGCCCCTTAATTTAAAATTTATAGCAATTCAGAGGGGGTTTATATTTTCCATTTTAGGAGAGGCTCTTGCCTTCCTTAGCAGACAGCCATCTTTCCAAACCAAGACAAGGGTGAACAGAGTTCTGGATGTTATTAATGATACCCTGGCACTTAAAACTTCCCTCTTAGCAGAGAATGGTCCAGATGTGATCAGCAGATCATGCCATACCATTGTAACAGGCCCCCAGCCAGGTAATAATTAGTATTGGCTATCATTCACAGAAGGTTGATTAATATATTTATTATATTATTATTAAGAAACTTATTAATTATTAATTGTTTTTATAGATAGTTTTGATACAGATGGACTTGATTGGTCCTTTGATTAAAACCCATCACCATCGGTCAATTAAGAAACCACCCTTTGGTAAACAAATTTCCATAACACATTCCACATGTTCACAATACCAGATGCAGCAAGTTTAGATAAGAATTGTTTCTCATTCTTTTCTCTGCTCTTCTCACAGACTTTTCCCAGAAGGCCTGGGAAAGTTGTCTGTTGCTCTCTGTGGCCAGAGAGCTGCTGCCAATGTGCCATAATTAATGAATCAGAGGCATGAGAAAAGGAAAACAGGAGGAAAGGAGAGAGGAGTTGGTGTGAAGGAGCATATTGGGTATTTGGCTGATTCCTGGCCTCAACTCTGTTTCCCCTTGGCAGCTGGGTGCTCCCCAGGGATTTCTGTGGGATTCCCCAGGCCAAAGGGGAGCCAAAGGCCAAGCTCTAACACAGCTTTTGATCTCCCTTATGAAATGCCTTTTTTCAGAGTAGAATTAATGGAATAAGGGTTCATTGTGTTCATTTTGAGGCCTTATGCTCTAAGGATAAGCTTTGGGACTTTGTGAGCTGAAGGTGGCATTGTGCCTGTCACTGCTGAATTAGAACCATTCCAGTCCAAGCAGAGGAGCTGGATTGAATGTGCACTGGGGTGTCTGAGATGAGCTGTGGGAGTACCAGGATGGAACAGGGTGATGGTTTGTCTAGTCCAGGATGGTTCCACCAGAAGAGGACAAGGATATGTTCTTCAATGGCAAACAAACTGTGTACACTACGCAGCATTTATCATAGGAAGACCTGGAAGTAGAGTGCTGAGGACTGTTTGCAGAACACTCTCAGTGTGAAATTGCTTTGACTAATGCCTGTGTCTTCTCTCAGGCATTCCCTTGACTGACATTGTCTCTGTGCATGCCACTCACTGGCTGATAAAGAGGCACAGATACATTTCTGCCCTGCAGCAGGTTATTGGTAGGGTTATTTAATTTCTAAGGTTTGGAAAGAGGTGAGAGTCTTCTCTTTGCAATACTGGTGAGAGATTTAAGAAAGTGCTGGGTACTCCTTTCACTCTTGCACAGCATATCTTGCACAGGCAGGAAACATGAAAGGAAAAGTTGTGTTAACCCTTCTGGGCTCGACTGTGATGAGCCTTTAATTGTAGGATCCCACAGAACTTCTTGCATCATGTAACACAACAAACAGCATGTCTTCAAACTCCAGCAGTATTCTCATGAGTTACTGCCTTCATATTTATTTAAAAGAGCTGTCTGTGAAACTTGTTTAAAAATCATCCAGTGGAAAATGACAGCAAATATGCTGCAAACAATTGTGCAGATCCCAAAGGTCTAATTTTAAGGGAAACCCCTTTGCTATAGGAACAGCATGGAGAAGATACAGGAGAGCCAGGTTTGCCAGCCCTTTAGTTTCCTGTCACATTCATATTCTCTGGAAAAATCCCTTTGCCCAGGATTTTTCTCCTGGGAGGCTGAGAAGCCGCAGAGAAAAAGGAAGCAATTCTTATCTCATTTGCTTCTCCTGTGTTGTGCTCACATGTGGAATGTGTTTGGAGATTTTTTTACCCACAGGTGATTGTTCCATTGGATTCTACTGTGAGTTGTTTTGACTCTTTGGCCAATTGGTGCCAAGCTGTGTTGGGACTCTGGAAAGAGTCACCAGTTTTCATTAATGTCTTTTAAGCACTGTGCAAGTATCCTTTCTGCATTCTTTAGTATAGTATAGTATTCTTTAATATAAGATAGTATAATAAAATAATAAATTAGCCTTCTGAGAACATGGAGTCAGATTCATCATTCCTTCCTGCCACGGGGCACCTACAACTACAATAGTTTCCCTTTTCCTCTCCTCCTCTGCCTTTCTCCTTGCTGTTTAAGGTAAACACACACAGGTTGTGGAGATACCTCTTTGTTCTACCATTTGAAAGTGCATTGTAGTGGTTTGGCATTTGAATGTCTTTCCTGCTTCCTTGCTGTATCTTTGTCAGGGGTATAATTTGAGACTAATTAGTTCTCAGCTCTCAGGCCTCACAAAGGAGCATCAGCACCTGGTAGACTCTATTTGCTGAAGCCTTTATGAAATGGGAACATATTACTCTTTCATCTAATTGTACAAATAATTAGAATAACTTTGCCAAAGTCCCCTGGGATGCAGTTTGTGTTAGAAATGCTTTCCTGCAGTGACTGGCAGCCAGTAGAGAAGAGCTGGAGGGGCTGAGGCCTCTTGCCTGTGGACACTTCCAGCCTTTCATCTGTGTCCCTGTGGACTCCAATCCTTTCTAATCCAAACCCTCTAATCCTTTCCTGTGTTTCAGAACTGTGTCTCTCCCAGAGATCAGCTAAAAACAGGAGTGACATACAGGCCTGGAAGAGGTGAGAAGGATGACATATGGATGGATGACAATTTATGAATGCAGCAGATCCTCTAATGATTCTTCCAGCTTGGTGGTGTGGTACATGGTGCATACCCTGGTCTGGGGGACACGTCAGACCCTTCCCTGTGTGGTTCTGGGTCACCCCAAGTGCTCTGCACAGCAGAGAAGCTCACACACGTGTGCTCAGGGCACTTTCTTGAGCCTTGACATCTTTAAAGTCAGTGGAGTTCAACAATAAAGGTAACACCACCTCAGTAAAGTGACTCTGCATATTGCAAGGTTGAATTCCATTTATGTCCAGAAATATCAAGATCTTTGAGATAGTTTCTTTTTTTGGTGACATCTTGTCACAAACAGACATGAAATGTTTCACATCTATGGGATTTCAACCAGTAGCATAATTCCCTCACACATATTATATTGCTGTGTTGGGTGTTAATTTCCCTGCCTCTAATTTATGTGCATATTAAGGTTGAGTTGCTGTGGGAACTATAACTTCAAGTTATATTATTCAAAATGAAAAAAAGAGTATATTTTTATACTTTATTTTGCTTATGGACCAACATGGTAGTATTAATATAACGGGAGAAGAAAGAGAAACTTCTAAATAGAAAGCATAACATGAAATACTGCTCTGTTTATTTTCCCTTCTGTAATGTTCTTCTAACAGGCAAAATCCCCACTATGAAGAAAAAATACAAACTATGAAGCAGACACAAGAGAAAAAAGAAGCAACAGATAACTGAGATGTTAAATGAAGTTGTTCAGAGAGGAAATGTTTGCACTTACCAGACCCAGGTGGGATGCCTGGAAATGCCAGGAACCTTGGTGTAAAACTGGGCAGTAACTTGAGATACTGAGACTGGCAAGTCTGTGACTTAGAGTGAGCAATTCCAGTCACAGAGCTGCTTTTCAGGGCAGTTGTGGTGATACAGAAAAACAAAATAGCCACTGCAAAGCACATGGGGGAGACCTATAATCTGTTTATTTTTGTATTCACAGGGATGCCCCGACGAAGGCAGGAATGATGCATCTCACTCCATGTTCTCAGAAGGCTGATTTATTACTTTATAATACTATATTATATTAAAGAATACTATACTATACTAAAGAATGCAGAAAGGATACTTACAGAATGCTAAAAAGATTATAATGAAAACTCGTGACTCTCTCCAGAGTCCTGACACAGCTTGGCCCTGATTGGCCAAAGAGTCAAAACAACTCACAGTAGAATCCAATGGAACAATCACCTGTGGGTAAACAATCTCCAAACACATTCCACATGTGAGCACAACACAGGAGAAGCAAATGAGATCAGAATTGTTTTCCTTTTCTCTGAGGCTTCTCAGCTTCCCAGGAGAAAAATCCTGGGTGAAGGGATTTTTCCAGAGAATGTGAATGCCACAGTTTATGGTGTTCATGGTGTCCCTCCCACTGCCCTGGGAGAGCCTGCAGGTTTGTGAATTTAAAGCAGAAAGGTTCATTCTTCACAAGAACTCAGGAGAATTGGAAAATGTCTGTGGGAGGCTGGAGTAGAAGACTGCATTACACTCTCCTTTTCAGTGTCTCAGAATGAGGAATCTGGTTTTGGTTTCATTAAGTCAGAAGGAACCTGCTTCAAGTTAATGGTGTTAGATGGAATAAATCAGGAGTAATGGGGGAGAACCAGGCTGTGTAGTACCCTACACAGGGAAACACCTCCCAGCAGTGGCCAATACCACGTTCTAGTCATGAAGGTTAATATGATGTAGGATCTAAAGTACAGTCTGTGCCTACCTTTCTAGCATGGCTACTTCTGATGAAGCCACAAAGTTATCTCTTTTCAATTTATCTCTAATTTTAAAAAATACAAACCCTTTTCCTTCTCACAGCATAGGGCCACTCTTTACTGGTCACACCACATACTGTGATTTAATTTGTTATTGATTTTTACTGAGGCGGCGTTCATAACAGAAATGGAGCGACCCAAATCACAAATCACTAATGAAAATTGTGACCAGCTTCTTACCAGCCTGCAAAGATGATCATTAAAAATGACTGGAAAGGAAAAATCAATCAGGCCCCTTCAGAAAGTTGTTTGTGAAGGGGCCTGATTGATGTACAAAAACAAAAAGCAAAGATTAGTAATACTAAAACCAGATTATTTCAAAAGCTTCAGATGGTCTTCTGTGTGACAGAAATAGCTTGGTTTCCTGAACAGAGAACAGGGGTTTATTTCCTCAGCAGTGGTTGAGGAGGAGCCACACTAGTGGGTCAGATAAATAATGTGAGTTTCTAACATTGTTTTGCATTCCAAAGTTCACAAAAGTCTTAATGGTCTTCGGTTCAATAAATCTAGAGAGCAGGTTATGGATTTAACATTTTAGATGTCACTGTCATATTTTCTGGAAAAATTCCTTTGCCAGGATTTCTCTCCTGGGAAGCTGAGAAGCCTCAGAGAAAAATGTAAACAATAATGATCTGATTTGCTTCTCCTGTGTTTTGCTGCTTTGGAATGTGATTGTTTCATTGGTTGCATGTGAATTGTTTTTAATTATTGGCCAGTTGTGGGCCAGCTGTGTTGGACTCTCTGAGGAGAGAGTCAGGAATTCATTATTATCTTTCTAGCTTTCTGTCTGTATCCTTTCTCTATTCTTTAGTGCCGTTTAGTTAAGTATTCTTTAATATAGTATAATATAATATCATAATACAATAAATTCGCCTTCTAAGAACATGGAGTCTGATTCAATCATTCCCCCTTCGTCGTGGGGACCCCAAAAAGACCACGTTTAGACCCCAGATGGCTGCTGTGGGAGAGATGTTAACTCTGGTGCATCAGTGGATTCCTGAGAAATGCAGGTCCCTGCTTGGCTGGGCTCTGAGCTGCTGTGCTGAAGGCACTCAGAGCACTTCATGCAGCTCCCGGCACTCATCCCAGCTCCAGCTCCTGTTGGGACAGGAGCATGGTTTGAGTGATGAATTCACAGGGCTGCTATTTTCTAGGAGCACAGCACATGGATATTGGTAGGTGTAACCTCAGCAAAACCTTGGGAGGCAGTGAAGGATCACCACACACATGGGCATTAAGTGACATACCTGGGGAGAGGAATAGCAGATTTGTCTTTACAAACCAGCTGCGGGTCTGCTGGTAGATAAAACCAGCACTAAGAGATAAAAGAAACAATGGGAAGGATTCCACTGATTGATGAATGGAAAAAGAGATTTGCTTTTACAAATAAATTTTAGGTTTGCTGATCAATGAAATTAGACATTGAAAGATGAAAGAAACAATGGGGAAGAAAAACCCCCAAATTCCAAAAGAATTAAAAATTAAAAGGGAGGGTTATACATTAGAGGGAAATCTTTGGTATCAGGTGTTTTGGGAAGTCTGAACCTCTCAAGTACCTCAGCCGATGGGGACAGAGAGAAGGGAAATGTGGCTGGGAAATTGGGATACAAAGGAGGCTGTGTCCTCCAAAAATTGGAGAGGCCCCAGGGGAATGCCCCATGGCCTCTGCCTTTATTGGAATAAAGTCAAAGGACTCCTCTGTCTCCTTTTTGGGCATAAACCTCTGGTGTTTGTGGATTATTTTTCCTGACACTGGTGCAGCCCAGTGTCTCACTCTGCACTTACTGTCAAGGTCCTCAGTGGGGATAAACTGGTCTAAACCCATCAGCTTCACTGCCACTAGAGTGACTGATCCACACCATGAGAGCTGCTCTCAGATGGAGCTGGGGAGGTTGTGGACCATGAGAAACATCTCTCATTCAGCTCTCCATGATGGGCTCTGTAGACTGAGCAAGTGGCTGCAGGGCAAGAAGTCCATCAAGATCTCTGCATCTTTTCTTTTAAGGCATGAGGGAGCTTTGGAATGGCCTTTTCTGTTCTCCCCTGTCAAATGTGCTAGTTCTGCTATTTCCATTACATCAATTATGTAAACTGCAAATATTTGATTTCAGGGAAACGTGAAAAGAAAGGAAACTACTTCTCCCTGTCTCAGAGTAGACTGGATGTGCATCAGAGCAAAGGAGATGGGAAGAGAGCTGGGAAAGCAGCTTTTATGGCTTGTGGGTGAAATGGCATGAATATGTACGAGGCTGTAATTGGCTCCCACAGAGTAACCAAGCTGCCAGAAGCCCCAGGTGTCCCAGCTAATTGTTGTAGACAATTAATAACTCAGATTCTACTAATTCCATATCGAGCTGGGCAGCTCATTACAGGACCAGAGAGTGAAATTCTCTGCTAAAGCTGCTTGGAGATAGGGAGCATTGGGAGATCCAGGCTGAGGGGCAGAGAAGGTCCCAACTGGGCTGGCAGTGTTGGCTCAAACAGCACAGCAGGAGACAGGGACAGTCTGTCAGCCTTTGGCTGAGATCTGGACTCACATCAGGGAAAGCTCTCACCCACTTGCTCCTCCCTGGAAACAGGAGCTGGGTAATGAGTCTGTGGGTTTAGGAAAGCCTAACAAACCACGTCTGGAAATAAATGAGCAAGTTTTAAAAAGCCCTGAGTACTCACAAATTATGTTACATGTAATGGGAGTTTCAGGTTGATGCTTAGAGGGTTTAAAAGGGATTAAAAGGGTAGTTATAAGAAATATAGTATTTAACTTACTGTATTAAGTGCACACCCCAAGCAGGAACAAGCAAGCCTGGATGGAACTGTAAGAGCCAATCAGCAACTTAACCTCCATGAAAATGAAGGATCCCAACAAAAAACAATCCAAAGGAACAAAAAATGGTACAAAAGGGGGCATCCAAGTCAGTGAGAACATGCTGCTGGACCTAAAACATGGGGAACATCCCTGCTCAAAAGGAAGAAGATCCAGCACTGGCTCTGCAACATCCTTGCCCCTCAGGAATGCTCCTGCTCTGCCCATGGACCCCCTATGCCCTAGGCCTTATAATAAAAGCTAAAATCACTTTAGAGCTGGGAATGTGTTCCTGTTTATGACACTTGTGGTATTTTCGGGGTCCCCCATGGCAGGAAGGAAAGGATGAATCTGACTCCATGTTCTTAGAAGGCTAATTTATTATTTTATGGTATTATATTATATTAAAGAATGCTAAACTAAAACTATACTAAAGAATAGAGAAAGGATACTTACAGAAGGTTAAAAGATAATAATAATAATGAAAACTTGTGACTGTCCAGAGTCCTGACACAGCTGGGCTGTGATTGGTCATTAAGTTAAAACAATTCACATGTTGGATAAACAATCTCCAACCACATTCCAAAGCAGCAAAACACAGGAGAAGCAATCAGATCATTATTGTTTTCATTTTTCTCTGAGGCTTCTCAGCTTCCCAGGAGAAGAAATCCTGGGCAAGGGGATTTTTCAGAAAATAAGACAGTGACAGACACTTCTGTTGTACTATTTTTAATTCCCCCACCTGTCTCCTTCACACTTTTTCTCTCTTCTGAGTATTCTCTCTCCTATACCCACATATTTCCTTGCTTTCTCACTTTCCTACCTGTTCTTTTAGGCAGCCTGATCATGGCAGAGGAGGTTCTGCAATAGCCAAGTGCTGTCTGTGGCAGCAAGGGGCTCAGTATCCCAGAGCCTGATGCCTGGGCTTGGATTACAAGGGGAATCCTGCAAGGGATCTTGAATGCCCTACTTTGGGTCAGGGTCATGTGAGCTATATTGGATTCTTACAGATATCTAAATAACAGCAATTCTGAAATATAACTGCAGGAAAAAATAGGAAATCATTATAAATAAATGAATGTAGCAGACTGCTGATGGGCACTTTAATCTCAGGGCATATTAGAGTAAACACATCCATGCCACCCACCAGCTCTGGCCATTCTCACTGCTTTGCCATCTGTTGCAGGATGGCTGGATGAACAAAATTTCCATAATTTGCACGATGTCCTCCTGTGAAGCACAGTGGGAAAGCTGCTGGTAGTTTCTCATCTTATTTGAGGCTTTGAGGAGACAAACCTGGACTTTCACTGCAGGGAAGAGGCCAGACCACTTCCCATGTATCTCATTTTCTTTGGAGTTTCAGAACTTGAAGAAGTTTTCCAGAATTTTGTGAAATGGTCCTTATTTTTTTCCCAGGGACAATGAATTTCCAAAACATTAATGGACTGCAGCTTCATCAAAACAATTCTCTGCCAGCACCTGAGGCAGTCAGGGAAGCAAAACAAACAAGCAAAACCCCAGCCACACACTGCTTGAGCTTAATGCAAATAAATCACAGAAGTATTAAGTTCAACTCTTAATCTCTCTCTCCATCTTCCTGTCTTTCAGACTGTTTCTTACCTAAGAATATTTTATCAATCTGCCAGTCTAGCTTTATGTACTGTTTAGCTTTTTCCTGGCTGTTTATTGTCTGTCTGCTTCCCTGCTTATACTTCTCACTTTACATTTATTCTAATAACACTGTGCTGGTAAATAAGGGCACACCACCAAAACCAACTGCAAAAGATATTGCTAAAACTTCTGTCAAAAATAGGTTAGAAACTGTTGTAAAATAGTTCATAATTGTTAAGCATATACTGTTGAAAGTATATTGTAAAAGGGGTTGTAAAAGAGGTTGGTAACATTTCCAAAGTGGCAGTGGGTATGTGCTCACCCTTCAGTGTATGAATAGGTTAATTTGAGTTCCTCTCCTCCTCCTCCTCCTCCTTATTCTCCTTATTCTGTTCTGCCTTCCTGGAGCAGGCTTTTCTCCCACCTGATTTTCAGAAGTACTTTTTTAGTGCTGCTACCAATATGCAAAATCTTCTGATTGTCTGCACTGCATGTCTGGTGGAGAAGGAGTCAAAAATTATGCTTTGCTTAAGTACATTTTAATTGCTTCAGAAAGGAATATCTAAACTCTAAATATTTCAGTTTAAACTAATATATTTTTGTTCCGGTCAGTGCTTCTTAAAAATGTGTGTTTCCAGTGAAGAGCTGAAATGTTCTGCTGGTAATGTAGAACATTTTCTGAGAAGTTTTTATGTAAATAGGAATATTTTCATATCTGGAAATAAATGACCAAGTTTTAAAAGCCTTGAGTACTCACAAATTATGTTACATGTAATGGGAGCTTCAGGTTGATAGTTAGAGGTTTAAATATTGATTTTAAAACCTACCTTTTGGCTTCTGGATTTGAAGTTTTTGGGTTTTTATTATTGGAATGCCCTGACTTTTCCCCAGTGTGACTGCTTCAAGATGTGCTCCCCCTTTAGCACCTTGTATTCATCAGAGAAATAATTTCTGAAATGTATCAGAAGACTCTGAGTGATTTGTATCTGTGACACACACATCAGCTGAGGGGACCTGAAACTTCTGCTACATGAAGGTTGGTGGCTGCTGGGGCATTTCTGCTCATGAAAAACCAGTCCAGGAGCTCAGGTAACAGCTCTCACTCCACGATGTTGATGGGGGGCTCAGGTAATGGGATTTGGCACTCTTTGCCTCTGCTTTACCAGTTAGTATTCTCTCTGCTGAGCAGTAAGTGGAGGTTAGTTCTGGCTGACTGTGATTTTTGGCCTCTTTGATGTGACCTTATGGAGTGAACTTAGTTTCTAAATGCCAGATTCAGCAGCCTTCCTTCAGTGCAGTACTTGGGAGCCAGTGTGCTTGGATTGGGAGGAGGGATGTGCAGGCTGCGGGTGGCAGAACACATCTCTCTGAAGGATCAGGTTTAGAAATCACCAATTAACCTTTCTGAGCACACTAACACTGGGGGCTCAGTGTGGTAAAGGCAGATGATAAGAAGAGGCAACAGTGAACAAATAAATGGCTCCTCAAATGCCACCCACCAGCCAGCTGTACAGAAGGAAGAAGGGTAGAGGAAAGCCAAGGTGGAAATAACCAGAGAAACTTAATCAAGAACCCAAAGTGGATCCTGGAGGTCCAGGAACAAAAGAACAGAGGTGTCCACCAGACTGTGATGTGCCTCAGACTGTCCCCCCTCTATAGATAGTTATTATTTATGTTTATACCATTAATAGTTTGAAGGAAATCTATCTATACCAAAACTTCAATTATGTCTCCCCTTCTATGTTCAGCTCTACTGTGATCTGTTTGGTAAAGTCTGTTTAGGGACAGTTCTTTAACTGGAGGGCAGGGAAAATGGAATTAGGTGCTCTACAGGTGGACATGAAAAACAGCTGAACAGTTGATTAGAGAGGGGTTTCTACAGATGCTGGGGCTCCAGGAGGGGACCAGCTCTGTAGAAAGACACAAGGGAGACACAATCCAAAGATAAACTATGGAATAGGGATAGGAAACAGAACAGGAAAGGATGAGCACTGTCTGCCAGAGGAAGAGCATTAAGAACAAGGCAACACCACCCTGTTGAGCCCTGCAGGAAAGCAGCTGCTCTATTAGTTCTGCTGTCTTCTACCTGAGAGTGGCCTGCAGTGCATAACCTCACCAGGAGGCACAGAAATGCCCCATCTCTCCCCCTTCCCCTCTGTCCTCTATGACCACACTGCCCCAGAGGAAGGGATGTCTTGTTCAAGGTCACCCAATGAGTCAGTGGCAGAAGCCAGCTGGGGACAAGGGCTTCCCAAGTCCCTGGCCTGCATCCACTGTACATCTGTGGCATGTAGAGGCAGCTCTGCAAATCTCACACTGATTACAATACAATCAAGCTTTGCTCCATGGGCTTGGTTTTTTGGGGTTTTTCACAATGTCTCTCAAAAACCCAAGACTGATTTGCATTTTAGAAAACCACCAGTTACAGCTCAGGAAAATGCTATTCAGTAGCTCTGGGAGCCCAGGAATGAAGATTATCTCTCAGTTTTTCTCTCCCAGATTTTTTTGCCTGAAATATATTTTTTGTCCTAATAGCACAATACTTATTGCTAATGTTTGTGTTGTGAATATTCATTACATCCTGGGGCTTCAAGACTCAAGAGCACAGGAGGCACTGCTGTCCCCATCCTCCTACACTCCACAGACACAGGGCAGAGGCAGAAGAAGGCTGAGGGTTGTTTGGCAAGGGTGTGAGCCTGGAGGCCTTTGGGGAACGCTGGTGAAACACCATTAAATAGTGCACTGAAGGCCTTTTCAGCAAATAACTTCCATCAAACCATTAGCTTCTCTTAATTGCAAGGAAAAAGCTCCACACACAGCAGGGGTTTAGGACACACTGTTACATCTGTTTCTTCCCCTATGGCAATCTGCAGAAGGATCTCTTTCCCAGCAAGCTCCAGGACTGGGGATACTCTTCCCACCTTCAAAATTGTAGTGCTTTGTGACCCTGTTCACAGGGGTCTGAGGATGAGGGAAGAGATGAGGATCTGACTCCATGTTTCAGAAGGCTTGATTTATTATTTTATGATATATATTATATTAAAACTATACTAAAAGAATAGAAGAAAGGATTTCATCAGAAGGCTAGCTAAGAATACAAAAAGAAAGAATGATAACAAAGGCTTGTGGCTTGGACTCTCTGTCTGAGCCAGCTGGGCTGTGATTGGCCGTTAATTAGAAACAACCACATGAGCCCAATCCCAGATGCACCTGTTGCATTCCACAGCAGCAGATAACCATTGGTTACACTTTGTTCCTGAGGCCTCTCAGCTTCTCAGGAGGAAAAAATCCTAAGGAAAGGATTTTTCATAAAAGATGTCTGTGGCAGTGTTTTACCTGTCAGCAGTGGTGATTTAGGTTTCCACATGTAAATTTATGCAAAAGAGCCCTGCTGTCATGCATGCCCAAGCAGAGGCAGCTTCCCACAGCAGCGTGGGCTGCAGCTGCTGGCAGGGCTGGGACATGTTTGCCTTCTCCTGATGTGGCTGGAGGCTCCTGAGCTCACTGATGTTCACATGGTGCCATCTGGCTCTCAGGAAATAGATGAGAAATGTTATCCAATAAAAGAGGGGGCTGGCTGGCTGTGTGCCTTCACCTCTGCTTTTCTGGGGGAAGTGATTGTTCCTGCATCTGGGAAATGTTTAGCAGAATCTTTGAGTACTAATGTTGCTTGAGTAAGAAATAATAGGGTGGAAATTAGAATTCAGGCCTGAATCAGTGGTAGCTAGAAGATATTTTGCTTGGTCAGGTCAGGGCTGAGGTTTATAAAAATACACAACACATAGAAATATATAATAATATGGCTTTATTAGTTTTATGGACACTGTTCACTTCAGGTGATGCATCAGAAAGAGCTTTTGACACAGCCCACTTGGAGACAGCCTCAGGTGATGGGTTTGTTTTATATTGTGCTGCTTTCTATTTCTTATTGACCTAACAAATCTGTCTGAAAATAGATATTTTCCCTAAGCACCATCAACACTCAAATAAGTGAGAATATAGGGCAAAACAAGCTTAGGCTACATTACCTCTGTAATGTGGTCTGATTAAGGGCCATTACTATTGGGTAGTTGTTCAGCAATTTACTAACACAATCCTGCTCTTGCAGGAGTCCACGTTACAGTAACACTCCAGTAAACAGGCCAAGGATGTGGGGACCACTGTTCTCTCTGCCTCCAAAGCCAGGAGAGCACAAAATAAATAAATAAATGCAAAACCACTGTATCCAGCACAGTAGTTAGAGACCATCTGTCAACGCTATGCAAAGCCCCTGTACTCAGAGATGTCTTTACCAGAGATGGTGTGAGAAATAGTTACTCACTTTTTATAACTTTAGAAAGGTTGATTAAACCTTATCAAAAATACAACAAAAGACTGAATAGAGAAAAGGTTACAGCCCAGAAGCAAAGGATTTTCCCCACCATGTGCTCACCCACACAATCCAGGTTTTGCCTTTTAACCCTTTAACTCTCCCAAAGTTCTGTCCAAAGTTCTGTTCTGACCCCTTCTTTGCTGCCTAATGGTGGTGATCTCTTCCTCAAATCCTGACTGGAGGTCAGGTGTTCCATAGTGACAAGCCAGCCCTCCCAGATGTCCCAGCCCTGGCTGTCTCTTGATAACAACACGAGGGGGTAAAACACAACTATAAATCTACAACACTTTTCTTAACCTATATACATGATATTTGTCTGTTAATTGTGAGAGTCAATCATGGCATTACTCATCTATCACAATGGGAGTCCATCTCCTGAAAGCCAAGGCAAGGGCAGAGCAAGCCAGATGACCAGCTGTGCAGAATGCCTGGCTCCATGAGAGCCAAGTATGAATGTATAAAAGATTTTCTCTAGCACCTTAATTAATAAGCCTTGCTGGCTCACATTTAATGACTTCTACTTAATTCAGGGATTGTTGCTGCATATTTCTGCCACTTAACACACATAGCTATCTCCTGTATAGAGCATTTATCTAGCAGTGAGGTCACCAGTGTGTACTCATGATGAGTCCTTCCCAAAGCCCTGGCTCTAAGATGGGCTGGACCTGCAGCACCAGCCTGATGAAAACGAGAGCAGGCTCCTGGTACTGAAGTGATTTCAGCATTTATTATAATAAAAAGAGAGGCCTAAAGCAAGGGGTACTGAAGTGATTTCAGGATTTATTCTAGTAAAAGAAAGGCCTAAAGCAAGGGGTACTGAAGTGATTTGAGGATTTATTCTAGTAAAAGAAAGGCCTAAAGCAAGGGGGCCCGGGCCGGGCAGGAGCGGGCCTGGGGCTCCTTCAGCAGCGATGGCCCCGATGTCCCAGGGGAACGGCTCAGCTTCCCTGGGTCAGGAGCCCCTTTTTATCCTGTTTTTTGTCCCTTGGATTGGTTTCTGCTTGGATCCTTCATTTGCATGAAGGTTTTAGGCCTTGATTGGCCATTGCGGTTCTCTCCAGGCTGGCTCGTGGTGCACTTTGCTGAGGTGTGTTATGGTACGCTGAGTACCGGATTTCTGATAACTACCATTTTAACCCCTTTTACAATGTAACAACCAAACTAACAGTACACACTTAACGATCTATCAACTATTTTACAACAGCTTCTAACCTATTTTTAACACGCTAGGTGCTGCAAAAGTTTCTGGTAGTTTCCGTCCCAAGACGGCCCCGGTCTCGGGGTGGTGGCAGAGCCGGACTCCCATCCCCATTCTGCAGTCACAGGAGGCATCAGCATCCCTCTCCAAAGGGCAGCCTGCAAACCAAGGGCTCCCTCTGTGGGCGGGCGGGGCAGTCCCGGATAGTCCCGCATCCCGGAGGGGACACAGGGACCCGCATCCCGGAGGGGACACAGGGACCGCAGCCGCTCCGTTACCTGCCCTCTCCTCTGAGGAGTTCCGCGGGACGGGCTGGCACCGGGACACGTTCCTGAGCGCCGTGTCCGCCCTGCTCGGCGCTACCGGGCCCTGCGGTGCGGCTGCTTTCCGCTCCAGGGCTGCCTGTCCGTCCGGCACCGCCGCACCGCGGGCCGCGCACGGGGCACGGTTGATATGGTTGATATGGGTTATACGGATTATATGGTTGATATGGGTTATGCGGATTATATGGTTGATATGGGTTATATGGATTATATGGATTTTATGGGTTATATGGTTTGTATCCGCCGTTTCTAGTGCGGCCACAGCGCCGCCCGCAGCCCGGCGGGGCGGCGGCAGCCCCGCAGCTCCGCACCGCACGGCTCGGCTCGGCTCGGCTCGGCTCGGCTCCCCGGCACAGCGGCGGCCGCTGCCGGCCGCCCTTCCGCCCGCCCGCCCTTCCGCTCGGCGGAGCGGCATCCCAAGGAGCGGCATCCCAAGGAACGGCAGCCCAAGGAACGGCGGCGGGGCCGGGTCGGGGCTACGGGACCGGCACCGGCGCTGCAGCGATCACCGGCGGAGCGGAGCCCGGCATCGCCGCGAGCCCGCTGTGCTGCTGCTGCTGCCGCCCGGCGGGGCCGAGGTGAGCGATGCGTTCCGCGGTTCCGCGGCCCCGGGGGTCTGCGAGGTTTTGGGAGTCTGTGAGCACAGCCCGTCTGCCGTGATGCTCTGTCCTCAGCGTTCGGTTCTGCTCGGGGGGTTGACTGGGGTATCGGTCGGGCTCCCCGCTCCCGCAACGCTTAGAGACACCCGCTTGCAATTGTGCCTTTTTTTTTCTTTTTCCTTTTTTTTTTTTTTTTGTTTTTTTTGGGGGGGGGGTGGGTTTTTTTGGTGTTTTGTTTTGTTTTGTTTTGGTTTTTTTGTTGTTTGTTTGTTTGGTTGGTTGGTTTTTTTGTTTGGTTTTTTTGGGGTTTTTTTGGGGATTTTTTTTTGTTTTATTTTAACTCCCCCCCTCTCCCCTTCCCCTTTCCCTTTTTTCTTCCCCTTTCCCTTTTTTCTTCCCCCTGGGAATTCAGCAGCTAAACCCCCTCAGCTGTGTGTTTAGCCAACTCTCGCTGGGAGCTGGGGATAGTTCATGAATATGCACAGGGAGATCGTTTCCCGGGAGGCTGCCTCTATAACGAGCTGATTGAGCGGCGCCTGCAGCAGGGCTGCTCTCCTGAGGGAAAAGTTGGGAGCCAGAACTGAGGAGCTTTGTGTCCCTGGCTTCACGGAGGCTTGGCCAGCCTCCCTGAGGAGGAGCAGAGTCAGTGGGGTATTGGCCGTACTCAGGGGTGTTAGCAGGTCCAGCCAGGCAGGATCCTCATCTGCTGTGTGCCCAAAAGATATAAAGAGCATCACGTAATTAGAACCTTCCTGTTTTATACCAGCTTGTGTAGAAATGGACTTTTCCTGTCTAAAAACACTGCACCACTTAATAAGGACATTTCATTGCTTAGCAACAGTCCCAACTTAGCTTGGTCCTTATGGCTCTTGCCATTCAGGTGGTCTCCAAAGATGTGCCAGTAAAGCAGCCGCTGTCCTGGAGGGAAAGAATCTCTTCTGATTCTTCCTTGGTGATGCGATGACCAAGCCAAACGAGCAGGGGTGGTTGCTACTGCCCAAGAATTTAAGAGCACTTGAGAGACTGGGAGCTGAGCGAAACTGAAAAATTCCAGGCCAGACAAAGCTGGAAGTAGCCAGTCCCTCAGGCTTGTGTGGGACTTTGCAGCTGCCCTGTTGATGCATCCTGTGTCACTTGCACCTTTGTTTTGTGCACAGGCATAGCAGCATGCTGGTTAACAACCTTCATTTATGCAATGATTAGAATAGTATTTTGACAGCTGTGCAGAGTCTGCTGGTGTTTAATGTAATACACAAACAAATAAGTTCCTTTAAAACCAGGCTGATGTCCTCGTCTGCTGCAGCAAGACAGACTGGTTGAGTGGGGTGAGGACTTGTGCTTTGGAAGAGCAATTCAAATGACAAATAAACACACAGACCTTTTGCTCACAAAGCCACATCCCGATACACATAAAATTTGCTACCTTAGAAACTCAGGCTTTTAAGAACAATTTCCCCATGAAAATTTGTGTAAGCTTTTGAAACTAGCTGTCCTCATCAGAACAGCTCTGCCTGGGGACAATATTTTTGTTTCTTTCTCACCAGTAACCTTGTGAAGTGTTGATAAAGATAGAATCCACAGCACCAGCTTCCTTTAATTGCTCTTTTAGACTGCGTATCTAGATGGAAACCTAGCAACACAACAACTGTATTGAAGGAAGATATTTCACTTCTTTTATCACCCTGGATGCATCTTTAGAGGTTAGACTCATCAAACTAGTCTCTTTACCCCTTGGAGCCTTATAGCTTGATTCTCTAAGCCTGGAATAAAACAGAACTGAGCTGGTGAAAAAGACAACAAAGCTGGAATGGAAATGCTTAATATGATAAAAGATCCATTCTTCCTTTTTTCCTGCTGCCCCTGTGCATACCTGCAGTATTCCCATGGGGAAGATGTTCCTCTACAGAGAGAGAATTCTTATCTAATAGGAAAATTATTTAAGGGGAAACTACCCATCAGCATTTGTGTCCCTTTCATCTAGAGGCACAAGGGGAAAGCTGAGGGAGCAATGGCCCAGAGCAGTGTGGAACAGTGTAATATGTGAGAACTGGGCTGGCATTGGGGAAGAAGCATCAGCATCATCCAATCTCCAAATGTCCACAGTGGTGATGACTGATTCAGTCTCTGCAATGTACAGGGAAAATTCATCCTCAGGGGTAGAGAAAAACCCCCAACACGCAACCCTAAACACAAGCTGAAGTCACTCATACTCTGTCCAGATCTCCCTCACTGGCTATAGTGTGGTGGTTTTAGCTATATTGACAAACTCCCTTGTTGTGCATATGGTTCCTTACCATAGAATAGGGCCCTTACAGGGAGTCAAGGTGGCAATATCTGACCTGGCTCTTTGTAATTTGGGGGCACATAAATGAGGGATTTCACACTGTTAAAATTGCTGTTAGTTTTTAGATGTTTGGGGGAAATGTGTTTGCTAGGTGCTAAAAATTCTTTCAATATCTAGTGTGTCCTTGGCTGTGCCTCCCAAGATCTTGTGTTTTTTTCAGCATTAATGAATTAAACATCACAAATGCCTTTGTCACACCAACAGATTAAGCAGTTAGGTTACAGGAAAACTCTGACCTCTTCTGTATCTGTAATTCCTGAACTGCAAATGAAGTGTTGTTGACAAGCTGTATTTTGCAGGAGTTTATGGGGTGGCTGTGATGTGTGTGTATGTTATCAAATCACATGAGAGCGATAGGATGGGTGCATTTCAGTTTGGCACAGGGAGAGGGTATGCACAAGATGTTAACATTTTACATCCAAAAAAGCCACAGCACATCTGTAATCCTCTTGTGATGCCAGTGCTCCAAGATAAGTGCTGCTTATACAAAGACTTGCCTGTTGGGTATGAGTACTTAATAAATACGCCCGAGTGAAACTGGAGTGGGATAGAAGTTCATACACCGGTGCATGTGGAAAATCTGGATAAAATGTGATTTTTATTTCTGAAGTTTGAACAGGTCCCCCTGTGAGTCGCAGGGTCTCTGGGTAATGCTGCTGTGGTTTCTGTGCATGCCAACATGCAGTAAATCCTGTCAGAAACTCTCTTCAGCACAAAGTATTTAGCATACAATTGGTTTAATCCTCTAATCTTATCAAGATTAACTAACATAAATGAGAACTGAGCAAATACATTCATTCTAAAAAAATCAAACCCCATTATATTTCTCAGTGTAGTGCAAAATATTTCTCCTTTTACTTACGCGATTGGCTTATTTTTTTAATCCATTGTTTGTTTAGAGGTATCAGACTATAAATTTGGGTTTAGTGGTGAAACTTACAGGTAATCGGCTCTCCCGTGGTGAGAGTTTATCTGTGATTTGAGCAGCTGGAGGGGATTTCAGGATCAGAGGAAGGAGTGTGGCCTGAGGGCCTGGTTATTGGGAGGAGGGAGTGCTCCTCACTTCTTTGGCAGTCTTGTGCACTTTTTATTGCTTTTGTGCCAGTCAGGAAGAGCAGAAGATGTACGATAAAAATGAGAGCAGGCTCCCGGTACTGAAGTGATTTGAGGATTTATTCTAGTAAAAGAAAGGCCTAAAGCAAGGGGGCCCGGGCCGGGCAGGAGCGGGCCTGGGGCTCCTTCAGCAGCGATGGCCCCGATGTCCCAGGGGAACGGCTCAGCTTCCCTGGGTCAGGAGCCCCTTTTTATCCTGTTTTTTGTCCCTTGGATTGGTTTCTGCTTGGATCCTTCATTTGCATGAAGGTTTTAGGCCTTGATTGGCCATTGCGGTTCTCTCCAGGCTGGCTCGTGGTGCACTTTGCTGAGGTGTGTTATCACAGAATCACAGAATGGTGAGGTTGGAAGAGACCTCTAAAATCATCGAGTCCAACCTATGCCCCAACACCTCAACCAGGCTATAGCACCAAGTGCCATGTCCAGGCTTTTTTTAAACACATCCAGAGATGATGATTCTGCCACCTCCCTGGGAAGAGCATTCCAGTACTTTATTATTCTTTTGGTGAAAAATTTTTTCCTAATATCCAACCTGTACCTTCCCTGACATAGCTTGAGTCTGTGTCCTCTGTGATACATGGAGTACGGTATTTCTTATACCTACGCTTTTAACCCCTTTTACAATATAACAGTACATGCTTAACGATCTATCAACTATTTTACTACAGTTTCTAACCTATTTTTAACAATGTCCTCTGCCTTCTTCCTTTCCACACACCTGGCTGTTTCTCTCTCTTTAGAGAGGTAAGCAGTCCTCACAAGGCATGTGTGAAAACTTTCTTTGGCTCTGTGAATGTGTTTTCAGACCTTGTGATGAAGTTGAGCAATGAAATATTAGTTGCTAGAACTCAATCTCCCCCCATTCATATAAAATTTTGATAGCCAAACTGAATTTTAATTCCATATCTTTTATTTTAAAGAAAGCAAGCAAGCAGCACTGGGTGGCCAAAGAGTCACTGCTGCACTCACGGCACACACCACAACAACTTCACCAGAGTATATATATACTGTTTTTAAGCCTACAAAGCATTTTCCAGTGTGCTTGTGTTAGTCCAAATCAGCAGCTATCAATAGGCTGGGATCAGCAATCTTTCCAGGTGGTTGTTGGCTTCCTGTCCTTCTTGTGGCCGTCTGGAGGGAGGCCTTACACTGGTGTCTGCCACATGATTTTTGTCAAGTGCATCAAGCTTTTTATTATACTTAAGCATTTGTTGCAGTATCCCTTTAGCTTTACCACAACTTCCTCTATTTTATTCTAAGCATCAGTCGTCTTGCTATCTCATCTCTTTATTCTACTGTATTTCTTCTATTTCAATGCTTTATTTGCCTATTCAGTCAGAAACTTTAAAACTGTTCTTTGTAGTTATCCCAGGGAACTGGGATCCACTTTTGACACAGCAGATACAAGCATTTGCTGATTTCATTGCCAGTTGACACGAATCACAAAAACATTTTTCACACCCGTGATACTGCAGAACAGGCTATCTCTTCAAATGATTGATTTAACACAGATTTACCTGAGTTCATTCATCTTGTTGTACCTTCACCAGGGTGAATTTCCTCTCAGTTCTGTCCTTGCCTTTGCTAAGGGCCGGATTCTGCCTCTCTCCTCTTTCAGAGCAGCACCTCATTTCGTGAATAGCTCTGCTGCCTTCAGTGAGACTGTTAAAGAGGAAGGCTGTGGTGCCTGTGACTCAGACTAATGCAAATCAATTTAAAGGACAGATTAAGTGCAGTGTGAGTATGGATTGCAGTGTCTGGCCCATCATGAATAATTCAGGAGTATGGAGGAGACAGCCTAAGCGCTTAATCCAGCTCTAAGTGAAGTCAGCAAAAGACTTTCCATTGACCCCCGTCCAGGATATGTTTCAGCAAAGCTTAACTACGTGTGAGTTTGTGAATTTTCCCATTGGTAGCAGTGTGCTTCAGGCGTGGGCTACAATAACTGCCTGCATTAGCACCCAGCTGAAAGTTATTTATGACTCTCTCGTCTGTTATGCTGTCATTGACCCGTCCTCTGGAGCACCCAAGGGAAGCTTTCTGAGGTCTGAGCACGGCTATTGAGTCATGCTTTTACAGCACTGAAAACCAGAAAAGATTAATAACTGGAGTAGTACACCATTAACAGAAGAAAAGACAGACACAAAAAAGTTGGAGAAACAAGCTTCAAAGGTTTAATTTTGGTTGCTTAGAGCCAGGAAGGTCCCTCCTCCTGCAAGAACAAGGCAGTTGAGTGTGTTAGGGATCCCCCCACAACTGGACACTCTGCCTTTCACAGCTCAGGAGTCCTGAGCTGCCCACAGCTGACTGTGATCCACCTTCCCGCGGTGAATTGAACCCCCAGGGACCGCAGCCGCCCCTGGAAGATCTGATGTGAGAATGGCAGAGCAGTTCTGCTGGTGGGAACCAGAGGATGCTCTCTCTGCACCTGCAATTTCCAACCTCTGGGCATGGCAGGCTGGGCTTCTTCAGGAGCCACCTTGGACCTGCCATCCAGACATTTGGAGTGTCCACTCTCTGGATCTGTTTCTCAGTGGAGTGTCTCACAGTCTGATGTATATGCTGCAAGCCATTTCTTTCCACATCCAAACTGAATTGTATTTCCAAGCCCATCCCTTCTATTTCTCCCCATCCTAACCCTTGCTTCTCAGCTCTTCACACAGGGCTCAGAGATGGGTGTGATATTTTCAGGGTCCCCTGTGGCAGGAAAGAAATGATGAATCTGACTCCATGATCTTAGAAGGCTAATTTATTATTCTATTCTATTCTATTCTATTCTATTCTATTCTATTCTATTCTATCCTATTCTATTTATTTATTATTCTATTCTATTCTACTCTACTCTACTCGACTCTACTCTACTTAAACTATACTAAAGAATAGAGAAAGGATGATACTTACAGAAGGCTTAACAAGATAATAATGAAAAACTCATGACTCTCCAGAGTCCTGACACAGCTGGACTGCGATTGGTCATTAAGTAAAAACAATTCACATGTTGGATAAACAATCTCCAAACCACATTCCATCCAAAGCAGCAAAACACAGGAGAAGCAATCAGATAATTATTGTTTTCATTTTTCTCTGAGGCTTCTCAGCTTCCCAGGAGAAGAAATCCTGGCAAAGGGATTTTTCCAGAAAATATGACAGTGAGATGGGCAGCTGAGCTGTGGTCTGGGGTGGTTTTGGTCCATTGCATGCTTGTCTCTGGTATCAGTGTGCTTGAGCACAGAGCCTGATAGAAAAGCTGCAGCATCATAGGGAGCTATAAAACCCCAGTCTATGACAACTGGAAACAAGACATATCAGCAGGTAAATGTTTCATCCCCTGTGGCAGTGCTTACGCCAAAGAAGCAAAGCTTCATTCCTGTAAATCTGCTGTCTGGAACCAGTTCCTTGATGCACGTTTCCTCACAGTGACTGCAGAGTTCATAGCATGGGTTTGTGTGTAAGTGGCACAGGAAAGCATCTGGCCTTGTTTAGATTCCAGTAACAGAGAGCTCTACTGTAAGTTGCAGACAAATAAGTTTTTTGTGACATTTCCTTTACAGACCTCTTGCAGTACCTTGTAATTCTGAGGTGTTGTGAGGGAGATAATTCCTTCTGGACCCAGATCTTGGCTTCTATGCAGCTAAATTAGTTCCTGCGTGTACACCACCCTGCCTACATGCTCATTTATTTGGTTATGTTGCAGATCCTGGTACTGTTTGCATTTCCATTTCTTTGGCTGATTCAGGAAGTGCCTTCAGTTACTTTCCTCTTGTACTCAGCTAGCAGCCTGGTTTTCAGAGGGCCAGACACAGTTCCACATCCACACAGGGCTGCAGAGTGTGTCCTTTTGAAAATCAATTTACAAATGTCTTTTCAAAGATAGTCTGTGTTTCCTTGTGAAGGGGAATCCCAGGAGTCTTTAGAACAAGGCGGGTTGTGAAAGGATAGAAGTCTCAAACTCCAAAATATGAGAGCAATTCAGAGCAGATTATGTGCTTTGCCTCAGGAAAGCTGGAAAAACTAACAGTAGAGCCACAAATATTTCTTTCATTTTTGTGTTTTAACTGCAGGACTTAGTCCTTAGAGATAGCACATGTAGCATCTCAGCCTGTGAGCATCTGTCTGAAAGGTTGGGATGCAGTAAGAAGCTGGGAACAATTGGCTGGAATGCTTTGATCCTTCCAGGTGAAATTATCCCTTTGGGTTGGCTGCTTGCCACTCACAGCAGCTCCTGTGGCTCTGGATCTCTGCATCTTTGGTGGCAGAAGGGGAATAAGGACAGCGGTGATGTTTGCCTCTTTCCGAACTGCTTCAGATCACGGACTCCCAGGTCTGTGCTGGCAGGGAGGAGAAGAGAGCAGAGAGGAGGGACATTCCTGCTGTCTCAGCTCAGTTCTGGTGGCCTAAATCTGTATCCTAGAGACGTGGCAGCTTCTGGGAGCTGTTGCAAGCAACATTTCCCTTCCTTGCACAGTGACTAATGGGAACCAGCTCCTGGTGTCTCTTGTTTGTATTAGGAAGCATCCTGGACTTTCTCTGATGTGAAAAATGCGTATTTTATGGTTGGCTTTTCGCAAATATTAAAATGAATATTATATGTGTTATGTTCAAAGTTATGCTGTATTAATTTTCTTAAGTAGTGCGTTAAATATAGTTTTAGGTTATAACAAAATGTTAAAATAGAAACTCTGTTATGTAAGATACTTTTTTTTTAAAGAAAGGACTCACGCCAAGGTAGCAGCCACAGGACTCCTGAATCTTTCAGAGAAAGAGAATTTATTGCTCCATTATCAGAAGAAACAAACTTCTTCCTGCCTTGCTCAGGCATGAACACGCTGGTTAGGATTCAGAGGAAGAAGCTGACACTGCCCAGACAGAATCCTGTGTTTGAATGGAATTTATGCATCATGGATGAGGTGTATGAATATGCAACAGGCTGTTGTTCTAAGGGTTAATCCTCTGTTAATGTGGGTCTTTTTCAGGCTTATTTTGCCCAGAAAGAGGTACCCAGACTGTCCATAACTCTTTGTTTTTATTGTCTCCTATTGTCCTAATCCAAATTGTCCAAAATTATTATTACTCTAATTATATTACTATTTTTTATAATCATTTTTTTAGTATTGAACTTTTAAAATTTTAAAAACAAGTGATTGGCATTTTTCCCATCTGAGATGAACGCGTCATTAAATCCTGTTTGCTTATTCTGAATCCCTGCCCCCTCCTCTTCTAATGGTCTGCAGGGCTGTGCTTATTGGGCTGTTGTAATATTTAATGTGAGTTTCTGCATGGCTGGTGCAGCTGGCAGTGAGCTTTGACTCCTTGTACTGGCAGGGGATCTGCTGACCTGCTGCTCAGGCACTGAGGCAGCTTGTCTTGTCTTCACATCTTCTGAAAACCCTTGTGCTTGCCCAGGTCCTGCTCTGGACCAGTGAGCTGTGTGGCACTAGAGGCTCTCCAGCCTCTGGATATTGCACATCTGCTCCAGATTTCTCACTGATTCTTGGAAGGTGAAATAGCAGTGCAAATTGATGTAATTCCACAAGCTCTGGGTTTTCATGAGAGGAGAGCAGGTAGCTGCATAGTATTGCTGGGATCTGCACATGGATGAGGCTGCACAGCCAAGCCTTGTCCCTTGTCCCTGTGTCCCTCCTCCCACTGCAAGGGGTGGGTTTGGGGAGAGGGCTCAGAGTCTGCATGGGAATCCTGCAGCTGAGCACAGAATGGTGTCAGTCCTGGTGGTTAATGTAAACTGGGGAGGCTGAGCACTGAGTACAATAATAAATGACTGGTAGTCACTGCCACCAGGATCTGGCTTTCCTTTCCAGGGTGACTGTGGTGTGTAAAGCTGGAGTGTATCTGTAAAACAGCAGCACACAAGCTTTGGGGTTGGCAGTTTATTGCATTGGCTTGGGAATTGATGATTGCCTTCTCTGATCTGACATTCCTTCCTAGAGTGATACTTCGAATCAGAGAACTTTATTTTGCCAGAATTTTAAGCATTAAACATTTTACCTAAGAACGCAACCTCAAGAATCCATGGCACATGACCAGGGTTGACAGCTCAGTAAAAACATGCATTAAGAAAATTCAGATATTAACTTCAAACTGTACCTTTTATAAACTCCATTTTACAGTACAGATAACAGAAAAACAACTGCTTTAGGACATCAGCATTACACCCACAAGTGTTAAAAGAAACAGGAAATGGGATAGCAAGGCTCTGGTTTGTGGCAGCCATGCGCATTTAATGATCTGCAAAGGCTTTGCTCTGAGCACAGGTGCTTAGGGGTAGGTGCTGGAGTGTGGGAATCCACGTACCTTTGACAAGCTCGCTCCTTTGGGCCCCAGCAGGTGGGATCCAGGGTGCTTTTGAAATCTGTCAAGGCACCCAAAGGCACCTGGCTGAGCCAGGAGTGATCCCTTCACTTAGCAGCAGCAACTTGCTGGCGTTCAGACAGTAATTTTTGTAGTGGTAAGGTAAGTAGTTTTTGTAGTGGTTAGGTAAGTCATTTCTGAATCATATCAGAGCCTCAGCTTGCTTGTACCTGTTTGCAGAAACCTGGAAGTGCCACATAGCTGAGTGACAGCAGAGCTTATCACCAGCACAAGTAACTTAAGCAGTAAACATGGCACAGGGCTGCGAGGCATGCTTTGTGAGATTATAATCGAGACGCTGCTTCTGACACCTACAATCATTAGTTACAATAACCAGGAGCAAATTATTTTATCAGGAAATTAATTTGCTTTGGCAGCGACAAGCGTGTTAGCAAAGTGCTCATGCAGGAATACCTCTGCAGCAATCCCAGGAAGTCAGGGCACTAAACGTGCATGGTTTGATGTCAGCAAATCTTGGTGACCTTTGTTTTTGAAAAGTGACAGTTCCAGTACTTTAAAGCATGTGTTTTGGGGCAGTTTACTAGGTTCTTTTTGGTAATGTGTGTGAAAAATGCCACACACATTTAAATTTTAAAACTTTAATAGTAATAAAATGGTTATAGAAATAGTAATATAATTAGAGTAATAATAATTTTGGACAATTTGGATTAGGACAATACAAGACAAGAAAAACAAAGAGTTAGGGACAGTCCAGGTACCTTTTTCTGGGCAAAATAAGCCTGAAAAAGGACCCACGTTAACAGAGGATTAACCCTTAGAACAACAGCCTGTTGCATATTCATACACCTCATCCATGATGCATAAATTCCATTCAAACACAGGATTCTGTCTGGGCAATGTCAGCTTCTTCCTCTGAATCCTAATGGTGTCTTCAGGACTGAGGGAGGCAGGAAGAAGTTTGTTTCTTCTGATAATGGAGCAATAAATTCTCTTTCTCTGAAAGATTCAGGAGTCCTGTGGCTGCTACCTTGGCGTGAATCCTTTCTTTAAAAAAAAGTAACTTACATAGCATCATTTCTATTTTAACATTATGTTATAACCTAAAACTGTATTTAACACACTACTTAAGAAAATTAACACAGCATAACTTTTGAACATAACACGTATAATATTCATTTTAATATTTGTGAAAAGCCAATCATAAAATACACATTTTTCACAATGTGTATGGTGTGAATTTGTCTCTCCTTGTGGAGGTTGGGTATCCCTCACCAGCACAAAGGTTACATTGCACAGTGATGGTTATGTTTGATGATACAGCTCAAATTATACTTGCAGAACACAGCAGAGTTTGTGGTTTGTTGCACACAGCCCCCATTTTTGCCCTCAGAAAGATTTGGTACCTTGTGTGTCAAACCAGGCACCCAAAATAAATGTCTGCTTCTTCCTTCATCTCCTGAGCTCCTGCATCTGTCAGATGCAGACTACACCACCCCCTCCTCCTCTGAGATGCTGGAGAAGATTCAGTTCAGCCCTGTTTCTTCAGCCCTCAGACTCTGTCATGACAGGCAGTGTTAAAAAGCTCACGAGGAAATTAATAATTCTGCCTGTGAGGCAGGCATGAGCAGCATGCAGGAAATGAGGCATGAGACCACACGCTGAATGATGAGGAGAGAACAGGGTACTGAATACCTGCTGGGTTTGGGGAGCATCATCCATTGCATGCTCTGGTGGGAGCCTGAGTCCTTGCCTTGGACACAGAGCCTGGAAGCAAAACTACACTGCAGAGCATTTACAAAAGAGGGGACAAATTAAGGACGCTGTATTGAGCCTGAATTTGGCATTTCCTGACTGGTGAGTGCTTGACTTTGCAGCTAATCTTTCCACACTGTTTTTGGCATGCAATTATGAGTAGGTCTAATCAGTGTTTGTCAGAGCCTGGAATAGCAGGTGGGTGCATGCAGAAGATCCTCAGCACAGTAGGCTGAGAGTGCTCTAAGCAGCCTTTGTCCAGTCTGAAAGCTGGCTGAGAGATGGTAGAATCATTTAGGTTGGAAAAGATCGTTGAACCTAATCACTTAAAATCATTGATCCTTCTGTTTCCAGCTGCTCTTATCTTAGCAAGGGCGTAAAAGTCCCTGTAAGGTGGAAGAGGGGTGGAACAGTCAGCAGTGGAAGGGAACACCTCAGTAAGAGATGAGGCTGCATGTGCCTGTGCTTGATTTCATAAAAGCTTGAGATCAGATAATCCTCTTTCCTATATACTGCCCTGCCTACTATCTTGCTTTTTGTGGGCAAATGGAATTATAAACTGTAGAGCTTTTTTTTTATATATATTTTTTTAATTTTTTTTTAAATAATTTTGTTGAACTTTCTTCCCAGCAAACACATATTTATATTATTACACTGTAATTCCAACAGCTCTGTGCTGCTGGAGCATTCTGATATCATTCTGATCTGCAAAGTGCCTGGGGTCTGGCAGTGTTTTTCTGCATCTTTCTAAAGGATTTAAAGCAAGTGGAAAGGGAAAAGCAAAGCACACAGAAAGAAAATAGATTAAAGCCTTGTTGTTGTGCTGTGCTTGCAACTGGGCAAGTGAACCTGCTTAACTAATAATGGTGAGCCAGCTCTGCCAGCAGATCAAACCAGTGCTTTTGAGCAGCATGTGCATCTCTGGGCTCGTATCCCACTGAAACAGATTCTCTCTGTGATGTATCCTCAGGCACAGCTTCTGGTCTGTGGCTGAACTAAGCCAATGTTTTGAGAAGTTTTATAGGAGATTCAGGGTGAAGTGTCCATGGCCTGCCTGACTTTTCCAGGAGTGCAAGACTTCCGAAAGTCAGACTTCCAACTGGAAAAAAACCCATATCTAACTCTCCCTCTTGTTTTGTTTAACAATTCATGAACAGTAGTCTGCACTGGGAAAGGGACTCCATGCTCTCAGTGATAGCTGTGTTGATAAGGGAGAATGGTATTGTATTTGCATTGCCCCAAACGAAGGAAGGAATGATGAATCTGACTCCATGTTCTCAGAAGGCTGATTTATTATTTTATGATGCTATATTATATTAAAGAATACTATACTATACTAAATAATACAGAATGGATACTTACTCAATGCTAAAAAGATAATAATGAAAACTGGTGACTCTTTCCAGAGTCCCCACACAGCTTGGCCCCAGCTGGCCAATGAGGAAAGGAACTCACAGCAGAATCCAATGGAACAATCACCTGTGGGTGAACAATCTCCAAACACATTCCACATGTGAGCACAACACAGGAGAAGCAAATGAGAGAAGAATTGTTTTCCTTTTCTCTGAGGCTTCTCAGCTTCCCAGGAGAAAAATCCTGGGCAAAAGGATTCTTTCAGAGAATGTGAATGCCACAGAACAGGGGCCTGAGAAAGCCCTTCTTGGTTGTGTTTTAAAATTAGGCTTCTGGATTAGTCTCAGTGATTCAAGTGTAGAGCTGCTGTGTCCTGGTGTCCCTGTGGAGCTCTGCTTTAGTGTGGAACATTAATGCTGCCCTCCAGTTGTTCTGTGTGCAGCTCTGTGTCACAGAGATGTGGCTTTTGCCAGGACCCAGATGCTCTTAGGATAATTTGGAAGCATGAAGGCTATTTTTCTCCCCCTTACAGGAACTTCATGCAGCTATCAAAGGGGCTTAAAGCTGCCTTTAGTAGAAACTCCAGAAGATTTCAGGAGCACAAAACTGCCAGCCCTGCTGTGAATGCTCTGCACATGGGAGAAACCAGTGTGAAGTTTGATTATTTTGTCAATGAGAATCTCCTGTATTACAGAAATTGTCTTTCCCTCCCTTCTAGTCTTGAGCTTCCTTTCCTTTTTTCTTTCTAGCTTGGTGCTGCACAAGGCTTCCTTTTTCCTGTAGGAACGAACAACTGGGTAATTGAAATGGAACACTAGTGAGGATTTTTTAATGTGAAAGTCAGCATTAATTACTCAGGTCAGGTGTAATTAACTTCCTCATCTGTCACTGCTTCTCTCCAACTTGCCAATGACTTTCTTTCTTCTAGATGTCCCCGGAAAAGAGCTGTCTTGTGGGAGCTGCATGGGTGTTTTCCCTGGTTGAGGTGCAAGTGAATGACAATCCCTGTGGGGCTGTTGGGGCTTGAGCTGGATCTCGCTTGCAGGAAGCCTGTTTGCTTTGGAAATAGCAGAGGGAAGCCCAACAAATCTATATGCCTACCCAAACCAGCTGAATCAGTGCCTCTTCTCTAAAGAAGCAGACCCAGGGCTCCAAGGAGTGCTCTAATCCTCTGCCTCTTTCAACCTGGCGCAGGCTAAGCTTGCTCAGAAGTGAGGCAGAGCTTTAATGAAGGCTGCAGGATTAAGTTCTCTGTGTGTATCCTGGAGCTGAAAAAGTAATTGGGCCATGATTCAGTGCTGAGAGTCTCTGGATAGCATGAGAAGTGATGGAGGGAAAACAGGCCAGCCCTCAAGTAAAATTCAAGCAGAAAAAAATGCATTTCAATCCCCTTCTGGATGATTTGAGGGTTTATCTTCCCCACCAGTTCAATTTGCCATGTTTTGGGTTGGATAGGCTGTCATCCTGATCCAGGCAGGGTCTGAGGAAGGTGGCAATGCCAGATGAGTGCCAAGGGCAGTGCTAAGTGTGCCATGTCTGGCTTTGGAGCTGAATCAGCTCTCCTGGAGGGGGTTCAGAGCTGTGGATGCAGGCAATATGTGCACCCTGTGTGCAGAGGGAGGCTGGCACTGCTGGGGACAGTGCAGGTGCCACCCACCCTGCCCATGCCTCTGTCCCAGACCAAATCCTTGATCCTTCCCTCAGCTCCCATGTGAGTGTGTACAGGGGCTTCTCCAGAAATTTCCGTGCTGGAGTTCACATCAGTACCAGAATTTGCGCCAGTCTGCAGCTAGAGTGTAACACATGTTGGTCACCAGATATTATAGGTGCCCATGTGTTACAAATTGGGGTTTGCAGTCCAGACCATGACAACTGATGGGCAAATCAGAGGGAGATACCTTAGAACTGATCCCATCCTTGAGTTGAGGATTTAGCTCTTGGTTAAGAAAGAAGATGCTGTAATTCCCTTTTCTGCTGCCTTATTATTATGTTGCTCTCTCTCATTTCCCTTTCTTGTCACACGCAAGCTCTTCTGTCTCAGGATAAGAATCTTTTCCCTCCTTCTCTTCAGTAACTCAATAAAATGGGAAATTATTATGGCTCTTTACCTCTCTTTCTAAAGAGAGAGCACATATCCTTTTTCAGATCTCACAGTAATTCCATTCCCCCGGCCAGTGGGAGAAAAGTCAGGGGTAGAGGGGAGGTAACTGCAGGTACACACCCAACCTGCCCAAGTGAGGTTACACCTGAGCTCCTGCAGCATCAATCTACAGTAATGAAATAATTGTGGCTCTTTACCTCTCTTTCTAAAGAGAGAGCACATATCCTTTTTCAGATCTCACAGTAACTGCATTCCCCAGGCCAATGGGAGAAAAGACAGGGGTAGAAGGAAGGTAACTGCAGGTACACACCCAACCTGCCCAAGTGAGGTTACACCTGAGCTCCTGCAGCATCAGTCTACACTAACGTGGAGTTCTAGCTTGGCTGTCCCTTACAGGCTGAAGGGAACAGTCCCTGGCAGTGAGTGGTGGATGGGGGTCCCACACCAGCTATAGGAGCCCTATCTTCCTCTCCTTAGACCTGACAGTAGATTTCCCCCAGCTATTTATAGCAGTATTCATCTTCCCCACGAAATGTTCATGTTTGTGCACACTGTGATGGTGTTCACAGGGGTCCCAGGATGAGGGAAGAGACGAGGATCTGACTCCATGTTTCAGAAGGATTGATTTATTATTTTATGATATATATTACATTAAAACTATACTAAAAGAATAGAAGAAAGGATTTCATCAGAAGGCTGGCTAAGAATAGAATAGGAAAGAATGATAATAAAGGCTTGTGGCTCGGACAGAGAGTCCGAGCCAGCTGGGCTGTGATTGGCCATTAATTAGAAATAACCAACATGGGCCAATCCCAGATGCACCTGTTGCATTCCACAGCAGCAGATAACCATTGATTACATTTTGTTCCTGAGGCCTCTCAGCTTCTCAGGAGGAACAATCCTAAGGAAAGGATTTTTCATAAAAGACGTCTGCAACACACTGAGCCAGAAGCACACACACACCCTCACACCTGCACCCACACTTGCACACGTCAACCCCTCTGAAAACTCACTGGATGCCTGGCAAAGGTGAGCACTGTGAGCTGGGGCTGACAAGGTGCTGTGTTTGGGGGTCTGGCTAGGAGCAAAGCCATAAATAGCTGGGGGAAGTCTATTGTCAGTTCTAAGGAGAGGAAGATAGCACTCCTTTGCATTTTGTATCTGGTAGCATGAACCATTCCTGGATGTGAGAACCAGTTAGCTAATTTAGTGTTAGCTAATTTAGGTTAGCTAATTAAGTGTTCATGCTGCTGCAGGGTGAGCAACATACTGTGAATCCCTGCAGTCTCCTTGCCTGGTGCTCCTGGAGCCATGCAGAGCCTTCCTCTGCCACAGCACAGGGCCCTGGCACTGTCACTTGAACCTCTCCCTCTCTGGTTCCTCTGCCAGGCAGAATGTGGGATGCCCCATGACAAGGTTGTTGTTTCAGTGGCTGCAGCAGATCTGTGGGGTTTGGAAGGAGTGATGCTTTCCTCCTGAGGGAACTGGAGTGTCCTGGCTCTGCTGCTGCGGGTCTGTGGATTCACAGCTGTGCCTGTGACACCACTGCTGGGTCTTGCTGACTGCTCTATCTGTGTGCAGGTGCTGGACATGGACACAGAGGATGACCCATTGTTACAGGATGCCTGGCTAGAGGAGGAAGATGAAGATGTGGCCTTCAGCTCCCGGAAGAGGTGCGAGGGTGCTCTGTTGTGTGGGAAAAGCCCGTGCAGAGTCAGGCCCCTGTGTGTCACGCTGCCTATGTCTGGCTTCTGGAATATTGTTGGCTGGGTGTTTACCAACCCATACTGTGCTGGCTTCATCCTTTTCCTGGGCTGTGCCATCCCTGCTGTGCTTGCTGTCGTCATGTTCCTCCACTACCCCGCCCTGGACATTGACATCTCCTACAACGCTTTCGAGATCCGCAACCACGAGTCCTCGCAGCGCTTCGACGCCCTCGCCTTGGCCCTCAAATCCCAGTTTGGCTCCTGGGGGAGGAACCGCCGGGATCTGGCTGACTTTACCTCAGAAACCCTGCAGAGGCTCATCTTTGAGCAGCTCCAGCAGCTCCACCTCAACGCCTCCCACCTCGGGGTGAGCGCGCGGGTGAGGCGCAGCCCCGCAGAGGGCAGGGGGAGCTCCCTGCAGCCCCAGCCCCACCCCAGCACAGCAAACCAGAGCTCCAGAGTTGGGAGGGGAGCCCCACGCTGGGACTACTCCAGCACCTACATCAGTGCTAACACACAGACTCACGCTCACTGGCGCATTGAGCTCATTTTCCTGGCTCGGGGCGACTCTGAGAACAACATCTTCACCACGGAGCGCCTGGTCACCATCCACGAGGTGGAGCGCAAGATCATGGACCACCCTCGCTTCCGTGAATTCTGCTGGAAGCCCCATGAGGTCCTGAAGGACCTGCCCCTGGGTTCTTACTCCTACTGCTCCCCTCCCAGCTCCCTCATGACCTACTTCTTCCCCACTGAGAGAGGAGGGAAGATTTACTACGATGGCATGGGACAAGACCTTGCTGACATCCAAGGTGAGCTGAGGGCCACAGGCAAGGGCTGGTATGCTCAAGGAATGCCTCTCCTCAGGTTCTGTCAGGACCCAGGACATCCCTCTGGCTGTCCAGGATGGCCAAGACCCCTGCCAGGGGGCTCAGAGACCCTGGCACAGAGCCCAAGATGCCCCTGTGGTTTTGATTATGACCCGTGGAGCAAGTTACCAACCTCAGATGAAAACCTGCAAGCCATGACAAATTAAGTAGAATGATAGTGAATTTATCACAAGGTGAAAAAGTAGATTTTGGGGTTTTTAGAATGGGGATCCAGGAGGGCAAGATGGAGGGAACTGGGCATGTCCAGCCTTTCTCCTTCTTCTTCTTGGCCTCCATCTTCTGCTGTGATGGTGGCACTTACAGATTGGTTTAGAGTAGAAGCTCACTGTCTGACATAGGTTATAGGTATTGGACAGTAATTGTAAACATTGTACACGTAGTTTTTAGTATAAAGACATAACCACGAGACCACCCCAGGGGCAGGCAGAGTGCCTGGAACTGTCCTGCTGAGTGGAACTCAGCAGGGCAGGAGAAAGAATTTTACAGATAAGACACAATAAACAACCTTGAGACCGAGAAATGAAGAGCCCTGACTCCTTCTTCAAGCACCAGGCTGGGAAAAGAGACTTTGGAACTTTTCTCAGGGTCACTCTGAGCAGCTAAAGATCCCAACAAGGTTCAGGCAGTCAGTGGTGTGCAGCTAAGAGGAGTGGCTGCCTTGTATGGAGAGGAAGATGCTGCTGGGCTGTGCCTTGAGGAATTGTCTTTTCTGCTCCAGGGCCCCTTTTTCAACTCTGCAACTCCAGTCACAGGTCACACAGACCCCCACAGGCAAGTGAGAGGGACAAGTGAGGGGGTGTCCTGCATGGTACAGATGTATTCTACTGACCCTTGTCCCCTATAGATGACTGTGGTTCACTAGAGCAATACCAGGGGCTTGAAAAAACAGATAGGGATGAGCTTCCCTACACGACGGAGCAGATTAAAGAGGTCTGTGGGCTGTTCTGGCAGCTGGTGAGTCACCAGCTGGAAAGGTTGCTATAAGGAGAGGAGGAAAAAGGCCCTGCCTCCTCCTCCCAGCTCTGTACCTTGTGCTGTGCACCTCTAGTAGAACAGAGGCTCTGGGTGGTGACAAAGAGGTGACTCATGGGGAGTCTGTGGGTGTGCTGTGGCTGTGGGATGTACCCTCCATCTGTCTCCCGAGCCAGGCTGCAGAGGGTCGCTGTCCAGGAGCCATGCAGGGAACAAGCAAAGGATTAAGTCCATCTGCTCCAGTAACAGTTCTGCTACCAAAATAGGAAAGAGCACAGTTCCTGGTCTTTCTGGTCCAAACTCTAGGGAACTGGATTTTGGGAATAGATAGGCAGTGTCTCTTAGAACTAGCTGAGTGCCTCCATCTCTGCAACCCTCACACCATCAGATAGCAGAGGTACCAGGTCACAGCAGAGCCAGGACTCCTTTTCCATGGGCATTGCTTAGTTCTTGTGCTTCCAGGTGTAATGGAGAAAATATTGTCCCAGTGTAAGAGAAGGAAGAGCGTCCAGCAGTGGGGTATTGATCAGGATGGTGTTGGCTGGGGGTGCTGTAGTTCAGGTCAGTCACGTGGAAGATGTATCCCTGATGAGGCAGCGCATGGGGGCAGTAACACAAGCAGTCACAGAATAGAAGTGGGATGTGAGTCTTTGCAAGCCAGGTTTCCCTGGCCCTCCTTGCTCTCTGGAAGGCAGCAGCAGTCAGCACTGCTCTGAGGAAGGACAGGATGACCCCCAGTTTCCCCGTGGCACACTGGATCCCGTGCCTTGCCGAGACAATCAAGCAGCACCTAACAAAAGTGGCACTGCTTTCTCCTGCAGGGTCCCTGGAGCTGGCCATGACCCACCCCGAATTCTACTGGTATGTGGATGAGGGCTTGTCTGCTGAGAACAAGAAGAGCTCCCTGCTGAGGAGTGAGATCCTCTTCGGGGCCCCACTGCCCAACTACTACTCGGTGGAGGATCGCTGGGAGGAGCAGCGCCGCAAGTTCCAGAACTTTGTCATCACCTACGTGGCCATGCTGGCCAAGCAGTCCACGAGGTGAGGGGAGGGTGTGGGCAGGGCAGGTGGGAGTGCACAAGAGCAGGGAAGGGCTCAGGATGGAACAGACCTTTCAGGGTAAAAGCTCTGTCTTGTGTTTGTGGGGCTCCCAGATGAAGGGGGGAACGATGCATCTGACTCCATGTTCTTAGAAGGATAATTTATTATTTTATGATACTATATTATACTAAACTGTTATAGTAGTCTCCTCAAGCTAGGTCTAATAAGCTTTTGGGGGTCTATAACACACCCAAGATAGCTCAGCTACCCTTGCAGGCATAAAATCAGCAGGATGGTTTTTGTTGCAGTGTTAGAAACAAAAAGGTTACATGAAAGGCAAAATAACAAATAGAGAAAAGCCAAGCCAGGCACCAGAGGTTCTTGTTCCTGGTAAAATACCTTACAAAAGTGATTAGTTTCTTTGTTCACTTCTTTGTTTAGTAAATTGCAGAGGTGGGACTTTCTGGCTTCTGTTTAATTAACTATCCTTAAGTTTGAGGTGAGGTCTCTTAGACTTATGAAGTAGCTTTCTCACTTAATTGAGAAGAGACATTTTTGGGCTTTTTTATTTTTGAAGAGACAAAAGATAGTTTTGTCACTCTATCAACAAGAGGCACACTCCTATACTAAACTATACTAAAGAATACAGAAAGGATACTTACAGAAGGATAAAAAGATAATAATGAAAACTCCTGACTCTTTCCAGAGCCCTGACACAGCTTGGTCCTGATTGGCCATTAAGTCAAAACAATTCACATGAAACCAATGAAACAATCACCTGTGGGTAAACAATGTCCAAACACATTCCAAAGCAGCAAAACACAGGAGAAGCAAATCAGATAATTATTGTTTTCATTTTTCTCTGAGGCTTCTCAGCTTCCCAAGAGCAACATCTTGGGCAAGGGGATTTTTCAGAAAATATGAATGTGACAGCTCTGCTTTAAAGTTCACACCAGGGCAGAAGGGCCTATTCTAGTCTAGTCTAGTCTAGTCTGTTCCGTTCTATCCTATTCTATTCTCTGATAGCCATGTTCCATTTGGCTTCACTGGGAAGGCACCAGGCACAGAAGGCTTGACATGCTAGCTTGGACTGCTGGTCAGGCTTGAACAGTGGCCATGGCATAATGCTCCAGATGAAAAAGCATCTCCATTGAAACTGGGCTCAGCCACAGAGCTGTGAATGATGGTGGGGAGTATATGGCAGAAAACTACTCATGTGCTTCCCTTTACTGCCACTTCCACACGCCAGAGACACCAACAGAGACAATGAAAAGGGGACAAAGTTTGAATCTACTGCCTGTCTTTCCACTGAGAGCTTGTCTGGCATAGGATCTTTTTGCTTCTGTCTTACAAATCCACTTCCACTAGCTCAAACAGAACTTTCTTCCTGCTCTGAATTTGGCCACTACTGGTGTGATGCAGGGGATGAAAGTCTTTACTCAAGGCTGCTCAACCTGTGGATCAAATTCTGCTTTTTGTACAGAGAGGTGGGGAAGGGAGTCTCAGGGCAGGATAAGTTTCAGGAAGTGCAGGCTTTTTTCACTGCCAGGTTCTTGGTTGAACAGAGCTTTGCTCAGTGCTTGTGAGAGAGAGAGATGATAAAATAGAGCTAAAAGGCCTAGAAGAGCATCCCAGCACTCAGGCAGGTGACAGAAGGCAGTGTGTCCCAGTCTCTGTGCCTTCTTAGACTCCAGCTTCCTGCTGCCCTGAGTCCTGGTGCTTCCCAGAGTGAAGGGATGCTGATCTTCAAAAGCAGGTTGGAGTGCAGGCAGCCACAGAGCATTCTCAGCAATGGGCTGGGAAAGCAGATTGTGATTCTGACAAGCCAAAAAGGAATTGAGGCCAAGGCTCAGTTCCAAAGCTCAGATCCCTGATAGCTTCCTATGGTGCAGCATTATTGTAGTCCTGGTTAAATTATGTTGGATTATTTTTGCTCTGAGCCTGCTTCCAGAGGCAGAACCTGGTAAATCATATAATTTCTGATTAATCTCTCCCTCTGCCTGCATCCACAGTGCTAATATAATAAGCAATGATTAGGATTCCAGATGGAATTGGCTTTGAAGGCTCCAGGAACTGTCTATTAGTACCTAAGACCCACCATGCAGTGGAAGAGTTTTAAAAATATTAGACCTACTCTTTATTTTTTTTCCTTCCCTGTATGAATTTCACCTCCAGCAGCAGCTTTGTTCAACCTGCTCTCAGTGCTCTGTTTTCTCAGAGAACTGCCAGGTTATTAGAGCAGTGACCTCCTTTGGCTCTGGAGGAGCTACTGTGCTTCAAACCACCTGGCTCTGCTCCTTTTGTGCTCAACTATTCCTCTTCTTTCATATCTCCCCACCCCAGCAAAGTCCAGGTGCTGTATGGAGGGACAGATCTGTTTGACTATGAAGTGAGGAGGACTTTCAACAATGACATGTTGCTGGCCTTCATCAGCAGTAGCTGCATAGCTGTCCTGGTCTACATCCTCACCTCCTGCTCAGGTATGCTGTAGTCACCTGTTCTAACACAAATCCAAATGTGCCCTGGCTCTCTGTGTCGAGGCTGAGGAGAGGCTGATGCCCTGGCACCAGTGTGGCACTGCAGCATGCAGAAGGGCAAGTCTGATTCTCCAGAGCGGAGATTTATGGGCAGGGTGAGGGAAAGACTCACAGGAGGTCAGGAATAAGATGCAAATGCCAGTCTTGGTAACACTGGCATAAATTTGATGTAATTTTTTGCATGAGCCTCGTGGGAAGGAGTCTGCAAGCAGTACTCCTGCAGCCCTGAACTGTTCTCTGTCTCCAACACACTCATGGGAACCAGTATCCCAAAGGGGCAGATGGGAGGTGTTTGTTATGCTAGGGGTGGCCAGAGATATTATTTTTCTTCCGTGTTTCTTTTCTGCTGTAGTGTTTCTGTCATTCTTTGGCATTGCCAGCATTGGGCTGAGCTGCCTGGTGGCTCTGTTCCTCTACCATGTGGTGTTTGGGATCCAGTATCTGGGTATACTCAATGGTGTGGCTGCCTTTGTCATCGTGGGGATTGGTAAGCTCATCTTTACTCAAAGCCTGGGCTTCACCTGTGCTGCCTTGCCCTGCCTTCTGTCTGCAGGAGAGAAGAAGGTGATGGTGGCAAATGCAGATTGAATTTTCAGGCCCTTTTCTGTTACCTATAAATTTAATATTTGCAGTTCAAATATCAAGGGGTGTGAAAAACGCCAATCACTTGTTTTTAAAATTTTAAAAGTTTCATAGTAATAAAATTGTTGGAAAAATAGTAATACAATTAGAGTAATAACATTTTGGACAAATTGAATTAGGACAATATGGGACAATAAATACAAAGAGTTACAGACAGTCTGGGTACCTCTTTCTGGGCAGCACAAGCCCGAGGAAGGACCCACGTTAACAGAGGATTAACCCTTAAAAGCAACAGCCTGTTGCATATTCATACACCTCATCCATGATGCATAAACTCCACTCAGACACAGGATTCTGTCTGGTCAGTGTCAGCTTCTTCCTCTGAATCCTGACAGTGCCTTCAAGGTGGGAAGAAGTTCGTTTCTGCTGATAATGGAGCAATAAATTCTCTTTCTCTGAAAGATTCAGGTGTCCTGTGGCTGCTATCTCTGTGCAAGTCCTTTCTTCAAAAAAAATATCCTACATAGCATAGTTTCTATTTTAACATTTTGTTATAACCTAAAACTATATTTAACACAGTACTTAAGAGAATTAATACAGCATTACTTTCTAACACAACACATATCATATTCATTTTAACATTTGCGAAAAGGCAATCATAGAATGCATGCATTTTTCACAAGGGGGAAATCAGATTTTCAGCAGGTGCCACCTCTGTGAGCAGAGTACCAATATCTCTGCTGTCTTTTTCCAGGAGTTGATGATGTCTTTGTTTTCATCAACACCTACCGCCAAGCCACGCACCTCAAGGACCTGCGACTGCGCATGATCCACACGATCCAGACAGCAGGGAAAGCCACCTTCTTCACCTCCCTGACCACAGCTGCAGCATATGCTGCCAACATCTTCTCTCAGGTACTCTGCACCTTTGGAATTTGGGGTTTCAATGTCTGCCAAAGGGCCTAATTGATCAGGAAGCTGACAACACCATCTGTCCTCTCCTTGAGCACAGTGAGCTGCCAGAGCTGCTTCTCACAGGGCTGTCTCTTGCTTGCTGTAAGGTAGTGGATTATCCAAGGAAATACTTCTGTGCTGTCACAGTACGGCTGGTCTGTAGCTGGACAAGGTAAATCTGGCCATAACAGAAATCCAATTTGGTCAGCCTGGTTCATTCTAGAAAAGAAATAAAACAAGTCCTTGAATGAGCAATCATTGGTTAGATTTGAACTCAAGCAGAGATCTGTCGAAACAGGTCAACCCCCGTGGCAGGGAGGAATGATGGGGAGGACTCCATCTTATCAGAAGGCTAATTAATTACTTTATTATACTATATTATTCTATATATTATTACATTACATCTAAACTGAATCTGCTGAGCACTCAACTGAACTCCACTGCTCAGAATCTCGTGACTGTCAGTGACTGTCCCAACACACACACACACACATTCACACCTGGCCCTGATAGGCCAAGGAAACAAAACCCCATCACTGTGGGTAAGCAATCCACATATTGCATTCTACTTTGGCACAAACACAGGCACAGCAAATGAGATAAGAATTGTTTTTCTTTTCTCTGACGTTCAGACAATGTGAAACCCAGAAATAATTCTTGGGAAGAATTGTGCCTTGCTTTTCTCTGTGAAGAGAAACGTGGTGACAGAGATCTCATCCAATCACGCTCCTTCTAGAATGCAGACTTACCACTGGTCAAGGAGCTGGGGCAGTGTTAAGACCCAGACCAATCAGGGTTGTCTAACCCTGGGAGTTTTAAACCCCCTATGTAAGGAAGCTTCCATAATAAACCATTGCTGTTGTCACATGGATCTCAGAGTTTGTGTTGTCTCTGTCTCCAGCCAACGGCCCCACGTAACAGTGGGGTCAAACAGGCTCTGTTTCAGTGCTTTACCTATCAGGTTTGCTGATTTTCCTGGCTGAGGTCAGTGTGTGTTATTCTCAGGCTCCTCCAGACATCTCTTCCTTGCCTGCTGTCTCTTCAGCAATCCTGCCCCAGTTGATCCCTGTCACTGATGGTGGAGACAGGAATGTGACGTACACACACTGAAGTTCATGTGGCAACAGCCAACCTTTGTTGAAGCACACCCTCTTTTATAGGGGCTTTGAATATCCCGTGCTTACAGAGAGGATTGGACAAAGGTCTTAACTCTGCCCAGCTAACTGGCCAATGATATGGGTGCATTCCTGATTCAAAGGGACTGGATGGGGTCCCCTTGTTTGAACTTGAATTTAGCCTATCAGTATTGTGTCCAGGGACTTGTTTGCTTCACTTCTCTAGCAAGATAGGCTGGTTGAGTAAGTGTCTGTCATGGCCAAATTATTTGTGCAGCTATAGACCAGATATAACCTTTACAGATCCCAGTCCCATGTTCTCTTTCTTCCATGTAGATCCCAGCTGTGCATGACTTTGGACTCTTCATGTCCCTGATTGTGTCCTGCTGCTGGGTAGCTGTGCTCTTCACCATGCCAGCTGCTCTTGGAATATGGACCCTCTATGTGTCCCCATTAGAGAGCTCCTGCCAAGCCAGGTGAGCCCTGGAGCCTGTGGGTGGGAAGCTGTGGAATTCACAGTCAAGGAGGTTTGTAAATTCCTTCCCTATCATCTCAGTTTATCCTCATTCCCCTCAGGCAGCTTGGCTTTGGCTCTGACAGAAGGGAAATTTAAGTTCTGCCATTCCAGATTCGAGCAAAATGGAAGGGTCAAGTCCCAGTCTCATTCTCTCTCAGTCAGTTCTCTTGGTTGAATGCTATGGAGTGAGTATTGGACCATTTGTTTCCATTTGACCATTTGACAGCTAAACCTTCAAGTGGTGGAGATGCAAGCCCTGCAAGGCAGACAGGTCCCCACTGCTCCTGCCAGTGAGCACCAGCAGGACATGGAGATTTGTGTTTGAAAGTCAGCACATTTCCTTTTCCCCTGCTCTTCAGCACTGCAGGTGACCTGGAATGATTTTATTAATTAGCAGGGACATGAACTGCTGAAACTCCCATCACTCAGCACCCAGGGTCCAGGCTCAGCCCTGCTCTGTGCATCCAGCCCAGCCCCTGCCCTCTCAGCACTTAGCAATGGAATTTGCTCCTGGCAGCCCCTGTTGTCTTCCCAAGCAATTGGAGCAGGTTGTTCCTGTGCTCCTTGCCACTGAAGGAGCCCACTGGTAACTCCTCACAGGGTGTGTGGCTTTAAACTCTTGCCTTTGTCTCCTTTCCTGCTTCAATCCAGCTGCAGTCAGAAGTGCACCAAAAAGAGTGCCTTGCACCTGGCTGAAGATCTCTTCATTGCCTCAGCAGCCCCCTCCAGAGCAGGCAGAGAGACCCTTCCCTACCTTGATGATGACATCCCACTGCTCAGCGTGGAGGAGGAGCCTGGTAAGTGTTTTCTGTTTGTGCCTTTAGGGGATCACACTGTCCTCTTCATCCTGCAGTTCTCCCTGTCCCTGACACTGGTCCTTGCCTCAGTTCCCTGAACTGTAAGCTGGAGATGGTGTCATCATGGGAAGGTGTAGGAGTCAGGACTCAACATTCTTTGTAAGTTTGCTTTGAGATCTTCAGTGGGTGTCAATGCATGCTTTCTTAACTAGTTTGCTGATTCTCTTGGGTCCACTGTGGTGTGCTTTCTGTCTGGAATCACTGATTGTCATGTGGAAGTAGCCATGAAACATCTAAGCCATAACACCAGGACAGCTCACTATGGAGCAATGTTTTCCCCTATTCCCTGCAATTTGGAGCACTGTGTTTGGGAAGCAGGAGAAAGAGCACTGTTGTTCTCCAGCATCAGCCCCCTAGGGCAGCTCCTTCATCGTGGTATGAAGAGGGCAGTGACTTGCCTGAGATCATATAAGCAATCTAGAAAAAAAACCCCAGAAATTCCCTATCTGTTGTTAGCAGGAGATAATCCTTCCAGCACAAGAAAAAGGTGCTTACAGGGTCGTGCTCTCTTGTACTTGGCTTTTAAAACTCGCTGGAATCTCTTCCTTTTAAACCCCCCAACAGCAGTGGTCAGGGCAGTGAGTATCTTTCAGGCCTAGAAGCAAACTGGAGCTGGAGATAACTGAATCAATTCCATGGCATGTGCAGAGCCCTTGCTGCAGAGTGGGCTCTGAGATGCCTTGGACAGGCAGGCACAGAAGCTCTGGCTGTGGCTCTGTGCTGCAAGAGTTCTCCTTGGTGTGCCAGAGCCACATGCAATGGTGATTTATGGAAATAATCCCTCTGTTCCCTGCAAACAGCAGAATGTTTTCCTCCAGGGTCCCTGGGCATGAGGGAGCTGTGAAGAAGCAAAGCAGCTTGTTCCAGTCACTGACCAAGCATGGTTTGTGGGTTGGCTGTGAGTGTGCCAGGCATGCTTCATCCCCCCACAGTGTGGGAGCATCAGGGGGTAGGATGGTCAGGATGGATGGAAATGAGATATCTCTGGAGCCAGGGCTTGGAATTTGTGGTTTATTGCAAAGGGCCTGGGTGCAGGGCCCTGCTGGGAGCTGCCAACCACAGCTCAGAGCAGGGCTGAGAGAAGAGAGGGGGAGAGAGGATGAGAGGGTAAGAGAGTAAAAGAGGCAAGAGAGCAAAAGCATAAGAGAGTAAAAGGGGTAAGAGAGCAAAGTTCCCATTACAATACAATAAATCTTCTTCTGTGTTGAATATTCTGATTCTCACTAACCAATCTAGTACAAGATACAAATCCTATAGCATTTCCATACAGCCTATAAGAATCATTACATTACCATACTGTGTTACATTTTAAACCCTAAAAACTCCTCTTTGGGCCCCTTCTGCCAAGCTGTAGGGTCTGCTCTGACCCTGTGACCTGCCTGCAAGTAGAGGGAATTGTTCCATCAAAAGGGGATCACCTTCAGTGGCCACACCGTTGTTGTTGTGTTGTGGCCGACGTTGTTCAGTAACTGAGGGATCTCAAAGCTTGCTTTCATTCCAATCTCGCTTATAGTTTCTATATTCTCAAAATCTTTTGCCAGAAAATCATATTTATAAGGCTTTCCTGTTTCATCTTCCCCAACACACAGCAAGTGCCCTCTTCTCACACATAGAGAAGGGGGCATTTCCCTTGGCGTCCCTGATCTGGAGATAAGAGAATCAGGGAGGAGCCAGGCTGCAGTCAGGAAGAGGTCAGCTGTGTGTAATTAGCAGTAAGGCACATTTAGTGGGACAGGGACAAAGTCTGCTTGGCCCAAGAAGCATGCAGTGTCCCTGTGACCTTAAGGACAGTGTTTGTGGGGTTTGGTAGAGCAAGGAATAGCCTGAAGCATAGATTTGGACTGAGCTATGGACTCACATGTGTAGCTGTTGCATGGCAGTGACTTGGCAAAGATGCTTCTTAAAACATCCTGGAGTCACTGCCTCTGCTGGGGTCTTACTCCATCTCTGTAGCTTGACTGAGCTGTACAGCACCTTGTACAAGATTTGATAAAGGAGAGCAGAGAGCTCTGAGAGACACTCATGCCACTGAGACTGCTTTTGATTTCTCTCTATTCTAGTCTCCCTGGAAATGGGGGATGTCCCCTTGGTGTCTGTGATGCCAGAAAATCTGCAGCTCTCTGCAGAGAAGAGCAGCCAGGGTCACTTGATAACTCATCTGCAGGAGCTGCTGGAACACTGGGTGCTGTGGTCTGCAGTGAAAAGCAGATGGGTGATTGTGGGTAAGCAAGGAGGGGAGCTGCATCTGCATGGATTTTAGAGGGTTTGACATTTCAATCAGTCTCCAAGCCTTGATTATTAGTTACAAGAGCTGGGAAAAGGGACGTGGTAACTGTTTTCTAACACAGTGGGAGAGTGCTCCCTGAACAGTCAGTCCCTAAGGGACTTTACCATCCCTTTATTCTCACTCAGATCTAAAGTGGCAATTCCTGATGGAGTTTTTTCCAGGCATGGGGCTTATTGCAAGAAAGCCCAGCTGCCAGTGTGCTTTAGTGGCTGTTCTTTTCCCAGCTGAAAACACCATCTTTCTACCACATTGCTGCTCTCTGAGCATGTCTGAAGTGCATGTAGGGTCCCATGCTGACCCAGGCTTTTCTTTGCAGGGCTCTTTCTGCTCGTTTTGCTCCTGTCCATATTCTTTGCCAGCCGCCTCCATCCAGCCAGCCGTGCCCCAGTCCTGTTCCGGCCAGACACAAACATCCAGGTGCTACTGGACCTGAAATACAACCTGAGTGCTGAAGGGATCTCCTGCATCACCTGCTCAGGTGAGAACACTGGTTCCCAAACCATGGTGGGTGCAGTCCAGCCTGGCCTAAGCCCTGGGCTGGAGGAGCTGAAATGTGAGGCAGACACCTACAATGTTCAAATATCTCACTGGACATTGGATGGGCCCCGTGGAAAGGAGGTACAGGTTGGGAAAAGGATGGTTGAGTTGCCTGTAGGAGTGGAGTATTTAGATATATTTAGAGTAGTATTTAGATATTAGATATTATATAGATTTAGATATTAAATTAGTATTTAGATATAAATATAAAGTATTTTCTGCTTTAGCCATGAACTGCCTGAGTATTTCTTCTGGAGCAATGCCTTCACAGACCATGAAAACTGACTGTTTTTACTCATAAGTGCTGGTCTAATGTCAGTGCCCAGCCCAGAGACAGTGGCACTGTGTTGCCTGCCCAGGGTTTGGTACTCAGCAGCTGAGTCTGTGGTGTGCACAGGCCTGGCACCTCTTTTCTCATGCCATTCACTCCTTCCTCCCTGACTAACCTTGTGGGACAGGTTTGTTTCAGGAAAAGCCCCACAGTTTGCAGAACAACATCCGAACTTCCTTGGAAAAAAAGAAGAGGGGCTCAGGTTCACCTTGGGGAAGCAAAGGCAGCATGAGTGATGCAGGGCAGCAAGGTGAGTGGAGCAGGATGACTCTGGCCATATTTGCAGCCAGGGCCCAAGGATCCACTGGGGTACAAACTAAACCACGTGCTCTCCGAATAGCTGATGGGGAATAATTCTCTTCAGAGCCTGCCCCACTGAGCCCTAGGCTGGTGCTGGATGTATGGTGTGACCGTGTTCACAGGGGTCCAAGGATGAGGGAAGAGATGAGGATCTGACTCCATGTTTCAGAAGGCTTGATTTATTATTTTTTGATATATATTATATTAAAACTATACTAAAAGAATAGAAGAAAGGATTTCATCAGAAGGCTGGCTAAGGATAGAAAAAGAAAGAATGAATAACAAAGGCTTGTGTCTCGGACTCTCTGTATGAGCCAGCTGACTGTGATTGGCCATTAATTAGAAACAACCAACATGGGCCCAATCCCAGCTGCACGTGTTGCATTCCACAGCAGCAGATAACCATTGTTTGCATTTTATTCCTGAGGCCTCTCAGCTTCTCAGGAGGACAAATCCTAAGGAAAGGATTTTTCATAAAAGATGCTTGTGACAGTTTGGGGCATTTTTAGAATCCCCCTTTCCGTGAATACCTGCTGCTCTCTAGGACATGGTCTTGTAACCCAGGTGGCACTATCATCATCTAGTGTCATGTCCCTCTGATCTGAGAACAGGGCTAGGAACTCCAAGCTTTCACATCCCAGTCCTGTTCACAACCTTGTTGGCAGGTCACGAGGAGAGTAAATTCAGTTTGCAGGGGATTTTGAGGGTAAAACAGTTATTGGGCCAGGTCCCAGGATGACATGAATCAATAAGCCATCAGGAATTACTGCAGCTCAGGATGTATTTGTGATAGCCTTTGAAAGATGTACTGTGCTGGGAGAAGGCAGAGGCTGAGCAGACAGTAAACCATAAGAGCCCTCCTTTGCTCTGGCTGCATGATTTGTTGGTTGAGAAGTAGCACCAAACCTCGTGCCCTCTGTTTTCCTCAGAGCTCCAGGGCACTGTGTATATCTCCAAGTCCAGGAGCAAGGGAAGACCAGCTATCTACAGATTCTCACTCAATGCCAGTGTCCCCGCGCCCTGGCAGATGGTGTCACCGGGGGACGGGGAGGTGCCTTCATTCCAGGTAAGTCACTCCAGGATGCTGGGCCCTTCTAGCAAGAGGGCAGCACTCAGCAGGTGAGCACAAGAGCCTCCTCCTGTCTCCCCATGGGGTCCTATGTAGCTCTGGGTGACATTTCCAGAGCACTGCAGTAGGGTAGTTAACACAGAAGGCATTGTGCTTGGCATCATCCAAGATGATACCTTGGAGTGCCACAAGGCTTCACCTGTTGCTGTTGAGAGGTGACTGTCAGTGACAGGAGCCAAACTGTGGGTGTCAGTAGGGCAGATGTCCCTCACCCTGGGCAGAGCAGCCACCATTCAGCCTAGGCCACTGGGAATGAAGGTATTAAGGGGCCCGTCACACACTGGCCATCGCTGGGAAGGGGCAGCCTGGGGGCTGACTGTGCCCATTCTGTGTGGCTGTGCCAGTGCTCAGGGAGGAAGGGAGAGTGTGATGCTAATGTGCAACAGGCTGCAACCCTGTGGAGTTAAGTGTCTGTTTTCATTAATCCATTGCTTAGGTGTATAGAGTGCCTTTCGGTAACTTCACCAGGAAGCTGACAGCTTGTGTGTCCACAGTAGGGCTGCTTAAGCAGATGAGCCCCAGGAAGTGGATGATGACCACCTTGTCCTGTGACACCAAGAGGGGCTGGAAGTTCGATTTCAGTTTCTACGTGGCCTCCAAGGAGCAGCAGCGCACACGGTAACCTTGCAAACCCCCCTCGGGACAAGGCAACAGAAACAGCACAGCTGAGGCTGGTGTGAGATGCCTGATGGCCAGTGCTAGTCCTGCTCTCAATCACTGACATCCATGGCTCTAGAATTTGCTTTGCTGCATATATGCCCCATCTCTGCAGTCACTTTGCAGGCCCATAGCATCATTAACATGATGCTTGAGATCATTAACAAAAGGCTTGAGAGGCTGTGAGTGAGCTTCTCTGAGTGGCAAAAAGATGTTGCTGATCTGGTTCTTGCCCTTACCCACCTGAACTCTTGGGCTGAATGGGCAGCAGAGAATATGCAATGGTTAGGGATACAGGTCTATAGATGTTCACCTCTCCCATTGCTTCTGTCCCTGAGAATGTCTGTTTCCATGTTGGATGCTTCATCTTCCCTCCCTCTGTTCCCCCATAACAAACTTTCTTTGCTGCACAGGAAACTGTATTTTGCCCAGTCTCACAAGCCCCCTTACCACGGCCGAGTGTGTGTGGCACCTCCGGGCTGTCTGCTCAGCTCTAGCCCAGATGGACCCACCAAAGGCATCCTCTATGTCCCCAGTGAAAAAGGTAAGCTGCTGAGGCCCTGCTCAAACATGCCAAGATCCAGAGAATCAGAGCTTTTCTTGCCATCTAATATAACTGTCATGGTTTGATGCTGGCACAATGCCAGTGCCCTCATGAAAATATATTCTCCCTAGTGTCTGGTGTGAGATGGGACCAGAAATAGAGCAAAGCAGGATCCAGCTTAGGAATAAAGGAAAAAACTTTATTAACTTACAATATGAAAAAAAAAAGGAACACACAGAACTCAGAATGAAAACCTTCCAAAAACATCCCTCCTCCTCCCCCCAATTTCCAACACAACACAGAGACAAAACCTTGGATTCTCAATCAAGTTACCACCCCTCAGATAATGGACTCTCAGTTCATCACCACCCTTCAGATTATCAACCCTTCCTTATCAAACCAGGACACTAACTGTAGTTAGTGCTCTCTGTTGATGAAGTGACAAAACTACCTTTTGTCTCCTTAAAAGGAAAGAAGTCTAAAAGTTTCTCTCTTCGATTAAATGAAAAGACACCTCATAGGACTCAGGAGACTTCACCTCAAACTTAAGGATAGGTAATTAGACAGAAGCTAAAAAGTCTCACTTGGGCAATAACTAGAAAGAGGAGTAAACAAAGAAACAAATGGCTTTTGTAAAGTTTTTTACCAGGAGCAAGAAGGTCTGGCACCTGGCTCAGCTTTTCTGTTTGTTATTTTGCCTTTTATTAAACCTTTTTGTTTCCAACACTGCAACAGCAGCCATCCTGCTGATTATTGTGCCTCCAAAGGTAGCTGAGCTATCTTAGGTGTGTTATAGGCTCCTGGAGCTCATTAGACCTAGCTCGAAGAAGTTACTATAACAACTAACCCACCTTTACTCTCTATTTGACAACAGCACCCAAAGCAAAGCCGTCAGCCACATCTGGATTTAACCCATGCATGAACACAGGCTGTGGGAAGCCAGCTGTGAGGCCACTGGTGGACACTGGAGCCATGGTGTTTGTGGTGTTTGGGATCAGAGGCGTGAACCGCACCAGGCGCCAGGACAACCACGTCCTCGGAGACATGGTACTCGTGGTGTGTTTGTGGGGTGCCCCAAAATACACCCAAAATACATGAAGGCAGGAATGATGAATCTGACTCCGTGTTCTCAAAAGCTAATTTATTATTTTATTATACTATGTTATATTAAAGAATACTATAATATACTAAAGAATACAGAAAGGATACTTACAGAAGGCTAAAAAGATTATAATGAAAATTTGTGACTCTGCTTTCCAGAGTCCCCACACAGCTTGGCCCTGATTGGCCAAAGAGTGAAAACAACTCACAGCAGAATCCAATGGAACAATCACCAGTGGGTAAACAATCTCCAACCACATTCCACATGAGCACAACACAGGAGAAGCAAATGAGATAAGAATTGTTTTCCTTTTCTCTGAGGCTTCCCTTCACCCAGGAGTTTTCTCCTGGGAAGCTGAGATTTTTCCAGAGAATGTGAATGCCATGCTCATGGTCTGGCAAGCTGGGCAGGCCATGCTGGTTGGGGCTGGCAAGCAAGGGGCAGGCTCTCCCTGGATGGTGTTTAGTTAATACCCACAGCCCAGGGTGGTCCAGCAGTCTGGACAGATGGAAGGGCAGGGCTTGTAGCATTGTGATGAGCCAGTAAAACACTGTTTTGGCAAATTGACAAAATAATGGAGATCAGGAAGTCCTTATTGAAAAAACATTTCAGACTTTTCAGAAAATCCCTCTGAGTGCAATATATAGCCTTCTAATTTTGAGTCTAAACCTGGCTTTTTTGAGGATTTTTGAAACAAACCCATCTTGAGTGTGGTATAAAATCTCACTACACAATCAAGACTGAGGGAAGTGATATTTTTCTATAATATACATCTTGTTATGAAGTATTAACAAAAAATCAGTTACTCTAGGGAAAATCACTAAATGGGACTTTTCTAGAAACAGCTTATCTGTGAGGTCTCATACCTTGACACATGACAGTCATTCGCTAGGAAAATTATGCTTAGCTTGGCTGCTGCACTTCAGCTTTCTGCTGTTCTTCCTGCTCTGTGATTTGGGGGTTCTGTGCAGAATCAGCCTTTGCCTGTTTCCTCTGCAGGGGCAGTGAGAAATGCAGGCAGAGGAGCAGGCAGGAAGCTGCAGTGCCAGTTGCTGTGTGTATGTCTCACGTGTGGTGCTCTTGTCATTGTGTCTCCTTGTGAAAGGGCAGTGTTATCTACGATGACAGCTTTGACCTCTTCAAAGAGATTGGCAACCTGTGCCGCCTCTGCAAAGCCATTGCCAGCAACTCTGAGCTGGTGAAGCCCGGAGGGGCTCAGTGCCTGCCCTCGGGTAGGTTAGACAACTCCTCTGCAGCCCTACCTGCGCTTGCTTGGGGTCCTCAGCAGCAAACCAGAAAGGGTGACTGCTTCTTGCTGTCTCCTTTTCTTCCCAAGGCAGCTTGACCCTTCTAGAATGTGTCATTGGTTGTGCTTTTTGGGACAGAAAGAAAGAAAGATGGTCTCTTTAATGCCAAAGACACTGAGTTTATTCTTTGGGATTTAATCCAGAAAGATAAGAAAAGAATTGCATTTGTTCTTTGTAGTCATGTTCTTTCTAGTCATAGTCTCCTTTTCTTCCCAAGGCAGCTTGACCCTTCTAGAACGTGTCATTGGTTGTGCTTTTTGGGACAGAAAGAAAGAAAGATGGTCTCTTTAATGCCAGAGACACTGGGTATATTTTTTGGGAGTTAATCTAGAAAGATAAGAACAGGATTGCATTTGTTTTTCTAGTCATGGGTATTGCTTGAGATACAATCTGTTGGTTCAGTAAATATCCTCTTAGTAGCTCCTGAATAGCAATGATCTCACACCTGATCTCATTGCAGTGAGGCTCCTCGCTGTCTCTGTGGCTTTGCACACCTGACCAGTGACCATCTCTCCCAACTTCAGAGGTCACAAGCTTGTGGAGCTGAGCCTAGGAAGTGTATATTGCCTTCAGGCTAAAAGCCAGTTTCATGCCTGGAGCAAATCCCTGCCAGGCCAGGCAGACAGCCCCTCAGCACTTGCTCTTTGTGCTGCTTCCTCACAGCTGGGGACAAAGAGCAGTGGCACTGTCCTGTCCCATGCTGATGACAGTGTCCTTTCAAGCTATAGCAGCTGGGAGCTGTGATGCCGAGACCTCCAGGGTTTTGGCAAACCAGAGTGGCAAGGGGAAGCAGCTGTGGACAAATGGGTCCTGTGATTCTCTTGGGGCTCTCATTTTGGGTTGTTGGTTGGGGTTTTTTTCATCTCTTTGCACCAATGTGCTTCCTTCCCCTGTTCTGCCCTCCATCTCTTGCTCTTTCTTTCTCTCCAGGTTACAGCATCTCCTCCTTTCTGCAGATGTTGCACCCGGAGTGCAAGAATATCCCTGAGCCAAACCTGCTGCCAGGGCAGCTCTCTCATGGGGCAGTGGGGGTGAAGGATGGCAAGGTGCAGTGGATCTCCATGGCCTTTGAGTCGGTGAGCACATGGGAACATTGTCATTCTGGTGACAGTTTCATCTTGTGACTTCTGGGGCTTTAGCTCTGCTCTTGCTGCACTGGCCACTTCCATTTGCAGACATAATTTGGTGTTTATTAGCATTTGTTGCAGACAGATGCCTGCACTCACTCACAAGTTGGTAGAAGTGGCTGCTCACACCACAATTAGCTCAGGCAAAAAGCTGGTGGCAGATGTGCCCAAGTGCCACTGCCAGTCCTGCCTGGTGCTGCCACTTGAGCTGGTTGTTCTGCCCTTGCCCTTGCCATGCACACCCTGCCCAAAGAGCAGGACATGAGGGATATGTTTATCTTGTTACAGACAACCTACAAGGGGAAATCATCCTTCCAGACATATGCTGACTATCTGAAATGGGAGACATTCCTGCAGCAGCAGCTCCAGCTCTTCCCAGAGGGCTCTGCTCTCCGGCACGGCTTCCAGACCTGTGAGCACTGGAAGCAGATTTTCATGGAGATTATAGGCAAGTGACTGCCGTGTGTCTCTCCCTGGGGAACCCATGCTCTCTGACACATCTCCACAGCACACTCCATCGCATATGGTGGGCATGGGTTATATCTGCAGTCCTTTGCCATTGCTATGCAAACTCCTAAAGCCTGAATGTGTATTGTCAAAATTAGGCAAAGCCCAAGGAAATAGGTAAGGGAAGGGACTCAGCCCTGCTGATGTGAGATTCAAGAAACCAATCACTCTCAGAGTCCCTGTGGTCAGGATGACCCCGAGATGTGTTAGAGAGTCTCTTTTCCCAGCCCAGCAGCCAAAGGACTCAGGATTCTTCTGTTCTGGTTTTCAAGGTTGTTTATTTTTTGCTTATCTATTCCATTCTTTTTCTGACCTGCTGAGATCTGTCCAGCAGGTCGGTTTGTGGCACAATCCCAGGGGTGGTGTCAGCTTTTTATGCTAAGAACTACATGTACTTTATTTACAATAATTTTCCAATACCTATCACCTGTGTTAGACAGTCTGTCTCTACTCTAAACCAATCCAAAAGTGCCACCATCACAGCAGAAGATGGAGGACAAGAAGAAGGACAGGACATGCCCAGATTCCTCCATCTTGCCTCCCATTCTAAAAACCCCCAAATTCTACATTTTCACCTGGAAATAAATTCACTATCATTCTACTCAGACCCCTGTGGCTTGTAACTCCTCACACAAAGTTGGGAATTGTTTCCATAGGTTAAAATCAAAGTCACAGGTGTCTTGGGCTCTGTGCCAAGGTCTCTGAGCCCCTGCCAGGGGCTCGAGCCATGCAGGGCAGCCAGAGGGATGTCCTGGGTTCTGACAAATCACCTTCTTTCCACTTTCATTCTCCCCCTCCTGTCTTCCCCAGTGTGAGTCCCTGCCTGCCTTGTTGCCAGCAGGAACATGGTGCCTTTCCCATGGCAGCTGTCACCTTCCAGGATTCATATCAGCTGGCTGTTTCCTTCCAGGAGTGCAGAGTGCCCTGTATGGCCTTGTCCTCTCGCTGGTCATCTGTGTGGCTGCTGTGGCAGTGTTCACCACACACATCCTCCTCCTGCTGCCAGTGCTGCTCAGCATCTTAGGTAAAAACACCAATTCCAATGTGTCAGGCTTTGTTGGGAAGGATGAAAGTTTGACAAGAAAGTCTCACAGATATGTGTGCTTGCCAGAAAGATTTTTAAACGTAGAGGCTGATGAAGGAATAGAGATGGAAGCAAGTTTTGATAGAGAAGAAAAGAATTGCTGAGCCAGTCTCAATGGATAACCAAGGAGGCAAAGGGTGTGTGAGTTAGAAGGGGTTTTTATGCCTTAGAGCAAAGGATAAACCCACTTCAAACAAGAAGATGTTTTTACCAAGCAGAAAGAGAGCACAGGCAAACAAGTCAGCAAATGTGACAAGTAGAAAAAAGGTCTCAGAATTTCCCACTGCAAGAAAACTGAAAAACAACTTCTAGCTTAAACTGTAATGTGCTAACTTTTAGTGATTGGAGAACAGTAACATGAATATGGTAATTACAGTAGTTATGATGAGCTATAGATGAAAGTTAAGGTATAGATTGGTCCTACTGTATTAAGATGCTCAGCAAAGAAAAGAATATAATGCAATGTAACCAAAAGTCTAGAATGCATTTGTAACCTAAACCAAAGGGTCTCCAGGCCTGCCTGCAGCTGGAGCTGAGAGCTGTGGGCACAGCTCTGTCACCCACAACCCTGGGCTGGCTGCTGTAACTCTTGGATGTAATAAACTGCATTTGGAAGGGCTGCCTGGAGTCCCACATCTCTCATTTGGGCTCTTACAAGGCTTTCACTTGTCCTGAAATGGATGGATTGTGGCACTGCTGATTCTCTGGTGATTTCAAGTGAATTGCTTGTATTCTGTGTAAACCCTTTTGGCTTTCCAGGGGCCAGTCCTAGAGAACAGACTGGCTAAGTGAACAGAAGAAACTCTCAACAAATGCACAGGAACCTCATTGGGAAAGTAGATTTGTGTGTCTAATTCCCAGTGTGTTTTATCTACACAATCCCTTCCATTTGTTTAAATAAGGGTTTTAGCTACACAAATGCCATCCCTACCTGCTATGTATAATAATGTGATTAAGTCCCACAAGCTCTGAATAACAATTGCACTACTTTCCAAGGACCTGCACCATGGCTGCTGTTTCCAAGCAGTGGAAAATGTTAAAACCTGAGTATTTTAGCAATGTTTTAGTATTTGAAGCAAAATTGTAAATAGTTTCCTCTCCCGGGCTGGTGATTTGATAATATTGTGGTCTAAATGTGTTGCTAAACCTCTTAGTTTAAAAATCAAATCTAACTTTTTGAAACCACTTAGTCTCCCACATGTGACCCACAAACTAACAGTACTCTGTGCCTTCAAAAAGTGTGCTCAGCCTCTGTGTAGCTGCAGCAAGCAAAACAACAGCCTCACTTATGTGACACCATTTGGTGGCCCTTCATATGTACTATAGCTATCTCTTTTTAGGTAATTTTAATGCCTCTAAAATAGGTTCCTCGTGTACTAATCCTTCTCCTCTTGAATTAAGTAATTGTCTTCCTTTCCAAAGTTTTTAAAGGTATGTACTGCTCTAACAGCATACCTTGAATCAATATATATAATTCTTTATTTTGTGTTAAATAGTCTAGTGCTCTTTTTAAAGTATATAATTCACAAGTTTAAGCTTACTACTTTAAGGTTAATTTGCCTTTTTCCATAGTTTGCATGTTTTTCCCATCAACTACTGCATACCCTGTATTTTCTCCTTTTGTAAGGAGCTAACATAAGGACCCTGTGTGCACACATGGACAATTCTCTGGGCTTGGATTCATTTAGCAAGAGTTAGTCTGCATTGGCATCAGCCTGTCAGCTTGTCTGATATTTAGCTGGGTGTTCCACTAGGCCTAGCAGGTCTGGTCACCTTAGGAAATGCTCCCTGTGCTAAGGGAAGGTGAGGGAAGTGTTTGTGGCAGAGGGACTGTGTACCAGACACAGACCTGTGGGATATGACCCCAAACTCCCCAGGGATTCACTTGTATCAGTGGGCTTGTGCAGCAGCCCCAGAGTCCTTTATGTGACACTGTTCACAGGGGTCTGAGGATGAGGGAAATATGAGGATCTGACTCCATGTTTCAGAAGGCTTGATTTATTATTTTATGATATATATTATATTAAAACTATATTAAAAGAAGAGAAGAAAAGGTTTCATCAGAAGGCTGGCTAAGAATAGAAAAAGAAGGAATGATAACAAAGGCTTATGACTCAGACTCTCTGTCCAAGCCAGCTGACTGTGATTGGCCATTAATTAGAAGCAACCAACATGGGACTAATCACAGACCCACCTGTTGCATTCCACAGCAGCAGATAACCATTGGTTACATTTTGTTCCTGAGGCCTCTCAGCTTCTCAGGAGGAAAAATCCTAAGGAAAGGATTTTTCATAAAAGATGTCTGTGACACCTTTACATTTGCCTAACAGCACCTTTCTCCCACAGGGGTTGTCTGCCTGGTGGTGACCATCATGTACTGGTGTGGCTGGGAGATGGGAGCTGTGGAAGCAATTTCCCTCTCCATCCTGGTGGGCTCCTCTGTTGATTACTGTGTGCACCTGGTGGAGGGATACCTGCTGGCAGGGGAGAACCTGCCTCTCCAGCAGGCAGAGGTGAGCTCTGTTCTTCCTGCAGCCTGGCATCCCTTCCTCCTGTGCCTCCCTGCCACTCAGCTGTGATGCAGGACACATGATAGGCAAGGGGGGATGTGTTCTGGTGTGGAATTTGAGGGCAGCCCCAACAAGGGAAGAGATGAGAATCTTGACTCCATGTTTCAGAAGGCTTATTATTTTATGATAATAAATATTTTATTACTGTTATTATTATTATTTTACTGTATATATTATATTAAAATAATATATATTATTATTTTATAATATATATTATTTTATATATTATATTACATTAAATATATATAATATATAATAAAATATATTACTATTTTATTATATATTATTTATATATTATATTAATATATTTATATATTATATTATATTATATATATAAAATATATATTTAATATAATATACCATAAGATAGTAATATTATTATTGTTTTATTATATATATTATATTAAAATAATATATATTAGTATTTTATGACGGATATTATATTAAAAATGCTATACTAAAACTATACCAAAGAAAGAGAGAGGAGACATCAGAAGGCCAGAAAATAAAGGAATGATAATAAAATCTTGTGACTTCTCACAGCCTCGACACAGCTGGCTGTCATTGGTCATCAAGTAAAAACAATTCACATAAGCTGGGTAAACAATTCTCCAAATCACATTGCAAAGTAGCAAAACATGGGGAAGCTGAAGCTTCCCAGCTTCTCAGGAGAACAGATCCTAGCAAAAGGATTTTCAGAAAATATGTCTGTGAGATCCTGGCACCCTCAGAGCACCCCTGGGGTATGGGATTTGCTGCTTGTCCAGCTGACTGCTCCACACTGTGAGCTTGTGTACCTGAGTACACTCAGATGAGGGTTCCCAAGCCACATGGTTGTCCCTTTCTTGCTGGCCACAGCTGTGTCCAAAGCAACCTGTTTTCATTTCATGTCCAAGTGGAGACAGTCTGTGCTGAAACAGCTCTACACTAATTCTGTAACCTCTGAAAATTGCTCTGCCAGCTCACCTCTGGCCTTGCTAACATCTTTTGTCTCATTGGGAAGATGGAGACCACAAAAGCCTGGGATCTCTGATGCCAGGTGTAGTGCCTGTGTGGTGTAGGCCCAGCAGTTGGTCTGATGTGGTGGAAAGGAGGCACAAAATCCAGCAGCCTTTGTCTCTGCTGAGTTGGCCACAAAAATCCCCTACAACGTCACAAGCTGGGGACGGTGTGGCTGGACAGTGCTCAGGCAGAAAGGGACCTGGGGGTGCTGGTTGACAGCTGGCTGAACATGAGCCAGCAGAGTGCCCTGGTGGCCAAGAAGGCCAATGGCTCCTGGCCTGGGTCAGGAATGGTGTGGCCAGCAGGAGCAGGGAGCTCATTCCAACCCTGTACTCGGCACTGGTGAGGGCACACCTGGAGTGCTGTGTCCAGCTATGGCCCCTCAGTTTGGGAAGGATGTTGAGGTGCTTGAGCACATCCAGAGGAGGCAATGAGGCTGGTGAGGGGCTGGGAACACAAACCCTGTGAGGAACAACTGAGGGAGCTGAGGGTGTTTAGCTTGGAGAGGAGGAGGCTCAGAGGTGACCTCATTGATCTCTACAACTTCCTGAAGGGAGGTTGCAGACTGGTGGGGTTGGTCTCTCCCACCAGGCAGCACTGACAGAACCAGAGGACGCAGACTCCAGCTACGTCAGGGAAGGTACAGGTTGGATAAAAAAAAGACTGGACGTGGCACTTGGTGCTATAATCTAGTTGAGGTGTTAGGGCATAGGTTGGACTTGATGATCTCGGAGGTCTCTTCCAACCTCATTATTCTGTGATTCTGTGATTCTGTGATTGTAACCCTATGGCCCTTTGCATAGCACTGCACTAAATGTCTGAGTTGCACTCAAGCAGCCTCTTTGTCCTGGACTGGGATCCTATCAGCTAGGCCACCCTCTCAAACCCTAAAACATCAATGAACCAAGCCCCTGTGCGTGTCACACTAACCGTGCTGTCCCTCCCCAGGACCCCACGGCGTGCCGGCAGTGGAGGACGCTGGAGGCCGTGCGGCACGTGGGGGTGGCCATCGTCTCCAGCGCCACCACCACCCTGATTGCCACCGTCCCGCTCTTCTTCTGCATCATTGCCCCCTTTGCCAAGTTTGGGAAGATCGTGGCCCTCAACACGGGCGTGTCCATCCTGTACACGCTGACTGTGAGCACAGCCCTGCTGAGCACCATGGCGCCCGGCACCTTCACCCGCAGCAGCACCTCCTGCCTCAAGGCTCTGCTGGCCGTGCTCCTGGCTGGCCTGCTGGCTCTCTGCATCTGCCTTGCCCTGCTCAAGAGTGGATTTAAGATCCCCCTCCCCAATGGGACAGCCCTGTAAGACCCAACGGGACAGCCCTCTACACGCCAGACCGAGAGAGCCGCGTTGCTCCTTTCGTTTTTTCTTTTCTTTTGAAAGAATATTTTTTGTAAGGAAAAAAAAGAGGAAAAAAAAAGTCCCTTTTTCATGAAGTTTTTCAATTGCAGATGCACTTTATTTTCTAATGAGTTTTGCTCTAAACTTGTATTTATTTTAGGTAGTGATGGATGGGTGATGGAAGGTGAGGGCTGCCCAGGGAATACCTCAGCCCGTGAATAGGAGAGGAGGTTTCCTTCTCTCAGTTTTCTTTCTGCTTTCTTTTTTTCTTTTCTTTTAATTTATTTTTATCAAACAGGGCTTTCTGGACCCACAAGGCTAAAATGAGAGAACTTGGGAAGGTCATCTGATCCTTTCAAAAACCCTTCCCTCTGTCCTTCCCCTCCGTTGTCCAGGGTCAGCATTGCAAGGATGACTCTTGGGTAATGTCCTGCTCTCACATCAAGCCTGTGCCTCCTTATTTGAGCTTCCAAGAACAGCAGTGAGCTGTTGGACGGGCCTGGGAACAGCATTGTCTGGATCCCTTTACCAGGCCCTGTACCCATGCCAGATCAGCAGTGAACTTGCTGCACTTTTGAGTGTCACTTTGGGATCCAAACCAGAGCTGTTGGGTGGCACCACCTGCAGTGGCCCTGCTTTCATGGTTCAGAGAGGGTGTTGGGACACAAAGCATTCTTCTTCCTGCTGGGGGGACTTTGTACTGGGATCTCATGTGTCTGCCAGCAGCCATCAGGAAGCAGATGGTGCCCTCAGCAGCCTGCCCTCCTCTCCCTCATCTCAGTAGTGAGGTCAAGGCAGTTTCAACGCCCAGTCCCTCCATGTCACCTCACCAGTCACTGATCTGCTCTTCCTGGTGGAGAGAAAAGAGAGGCCAGGGGCTCCTGCAGAGCTCTTTGGTCACAGCAGTCAGCTCTTGGCCTGAGGACAAGGTGGAGCCCATTCCTGGTGGTGTGCACAGCATCCTCTGTGGCAGCTCACAGACACCCTCCTCAGCGGAGACCCACAGGCACCAGAGCTGCAGCTGCTGTCTGCTCTGAGCAGATGGTTGATATTAAAGTAAAATGAAATCACAAACTGGTGCCATTAACAAGTACATTTTAAGCATCACTGGTTCTCTCGTAGTTTTAAAATTGAAATAGCTAAGTGTGCATTAATGCACAGCACATCTGATCCTTGGCAGAAGGGGAGGGTCAGGCCCACTGGGAGATGCATTAGCCATTATTTACAAGGGTGCCAACAGAATAATGTGGCCAGGAGGCAGCCTGACTCAATTTCTTTGCAGATTTCATGTCCTGGTGGCTTTGTATTCTCTGTCTGGATCAACCCCTCTTTTTAAGATGAAACTTCCAGGAAGTCCAACCCCATTGCCAGCCAATTTGTGGGGCCTGCACTGCTGAGAGCCTGAGCTGCTTCTGCTTGGCTCAGTGCATCCCTGCTTTGATCCCTGCCAGTCTTGCACCTTCACATTGTCATCCCTGTGAAACTGGATCAAATACTTGTTTCTAAAGTAGGTTCCCCAAAGTGTTCCCAAGGTTCCCCAATCTGGAAAGAGGAGCTCTTATTGTTTACAGGCAGACTGCAGAGTAATCCTGCTACAGGCAGTGAGGGTGGTGAGAATGTGAATAGAGCAGAACGTGAGTGGCCTGGTTCCTCCTTGATACCCCACGGAGCTTCTGAGTTACCCCTTTCTGCAAAGTGTGAAGTGTTTTCTTGGCACCTACCTCTAATCTGCACCAGCTCCTTCATAATGAACCCTGTGCCCATGAATAAATGGTTCTGTATTGTATTTGCTGGGAATGCCCCAACAAAGGCAGGAATGATGAATCTGACTCCATGTTCTCAGAAGGCTGATTTATTACTTTATGATGCTATATTATATTAAAGAATACTAAACTATACTAATGAATACAGAAAGGATACTTACTGAAGGTTAAAAAGATAATAATGAAAACTTGTGACTCTTTCCAGAGTCCCGACACAGCTTGGCCCTGACTGGCCAAAGAGTGAAAACAACTCCCAGCAGAATCCAATGGAACAATCACCTGTGGGTGAACAATCTCCAAACACATTCCAAATGTGAGCACAACACAGGAGAAGCAAATGAGATAAGAATTGTTTTCCTTTTCTCTGAGGCCTCTCAGCTTCCCAGGAGAAAATCCTGGGCAAAGGGATTTTTTCAGAGAATGTGAATGCCACAGTTCTGGAAAGGATTTTTGACTATCCCCAAGCTGTGCTGCTCTGATGGCTGCTGTGCACAGTTTAGCCCCACCCTTGATCTGGAAGCCATGCTGTTCCCTATGTCTGTACTCCAGATTTTTCTCCTGGTGGTGCCCTGAGCTCTCCTAAGTGGCAGTGACTGGAGAGGGCAAGAGTATTTATGATATCCACACAGCCCCATGGAGCTGTGTGGCTGTGCAGGTGCTGCAGGGGATGGCAAGGTGTCCCCAGCACTGTGGCCAAGGATTCTCTGGCTTGTAGCTTGACTTGAACTTAGCAAACACCTGAAACCTCTTCTGGGTGATTAAAGCTGATGGGTATTTGCAGGTCAGCAGACAAGAGAGTAAGGTGCTGAGGGCAGCCTTAGAGGAAGTTCCTCCTTCTATAAGTATGAAGAAACCTTTCAAGGCCTTTAAGAAAAAGCACAGATCTGCTTTGAATCCTGTGAAGTTGAAAGCCTGTGTAAGCCCCTGGTATCCTTTGTCTGTGCTCACTATGAAGAGGCTCCATAAATGTCCCACCTGCAATGTAATTCTGGACATGCCATGCTGGGAACATCCATTCAGCCACTGTGGGGAAGCAAAGATTCATTTTAAAGTAGAGGGACACCTTGCATGTTTCTTGGGTCTGATCTGGCAGTGTCTCTGATCTGCAGGCAAAAATAACAAGAGTTCTTGGCAGCTGACAGGATCCATCCTGTTGTCTGAAGCAGGTGGGGAAAAGGACAAGAGAGAGACAAGGACAAAGGAGAGACTCTGTTGTCTCTGGTGGTGGGCTCTAGCAGGAACAGGGCATCACCTTGGCTTTTGTTGCCCAAAATGATACTGAGAAAGCAGTGGCTAGAATAATTCAGAGGGAACAGGGGAGACCAAGATAAGTGCAAATTATTCACAAAGGCATGCTGGGGAGATTGTGCCCCTCCAGGAGGGAAACTGAGGCGAGGAGAGGAGGAGGAACTTACACCAGATGTAGCAGGATGGCAGAAGAGCCAGTAGAGGATCCCAGGTGATTTGTGGTGCAGGGACTCACTGAATGTTGCAACCTGAGGCCCTGATTAAACACAGCCATGACACTTAAGGTCTAAGTAGACATTTGCCCCATCACTGCTTCACCCTGCTCAGCTCTGTGCTCAGGGTGCTTTCTCCACCTGCAGTGGAGTGACAGAGACTTAAAACTGGAGCCCAGCCTTCTGCAAAACACTTCAAACATCCTGATCTCCCCAGGCATCCGTGGAGACAGCAAATGAGTGGCAGATGTAGACATGTCCACGTAGGCAGTGTCATCCTTGTGATTGCAGAATGCTCATAAACTATAGAGGTAAGAAAAGGGATGGCTTTATCTGAGCATTGTGGAGGTGTAGCTGACAGCCCTGCTGGGAATTGGTGCTCCAAGGCAGATGCTCACAGCAATAAAAAGCAAGGCTTCACCTATTTCAGGAGCAGATGTTCACCTTAAAAGATTCCTCCCACATCTTTGCCTATAATCTTCTCTCCCTGATGACTCCTCTGTTTCACAGACCATCTCCTGAGCCCCATTGTCTTGCTAAACAAGGTTCAGCCTTCACCAGGGTAGGTGTTCATGCCTAAGGTGCTCACAGAGCCTGGACTGAAAGTGGCTGGAAAAGTCTTGAGAGTTTCCTTACGCAGGGGAAGCCAGGGAGTTGAACAGCTTCACACAAAGCTTTCAGTTTTGATGTTTCTAAACAGAAAGATCAGTCTTACGTGGAAGAAAATGCTCTGATTCTCCATTTCAAAATGATCTTTGTGCAATTAAAAAGCATACAGGAATTTTCATGGCCAAGGAATGTGCCTATTAACTGCCCACTCCTTTATTTCTAGTAAATCCTGGTTTGAGGCTTAACCTCTGAGAAGTTAGGTTGGTGTTTCAGGAGGGGGTCATTCTGGAGCTGTGCCATCTCCTAGCAAACAGAGTGGGTCTTGTCCTGCCCAGAAGCTCTGTCCCTCCCAGTGCAGGGCAGCAGCAGCAGGACACTGCTCCTTGGTGCTGCAGCTCTGAGATTCATGCACAGAGCTGCTGTCACTGCTCTTTGCCTTCAGTGGAGCTGCTGAGTGAGTCCAGGGCTCCCCATCACTGTGGACACTCAGAGAAAGAGCCCCTGCTCACAACAGCCCTATCCACATCAGCTTAGGTCAGGAGGAACAGTGTGACCATGCTCACAGGGGTCTCAGGTTGAGGGAAGAGACGAGGATCTGACTCCATGTTTCAGAAGGCTTGATTTATTATTTTATGATATATATTACATTAAAACTATACTAAAAGAATAGAAGAAAGGATTTCATCAGAAGGCTAGCTAGGAATAGAAAAGGAAAGAATGAATAACAAAGGTTTGTGGCTCGGACTCTGTCTGAGCCAGCTGGGCTGTGATTGGCCATTAATTAGAAACAACCAACATGGGCCAATCCCAGATGCACCTGTTGCATTCCACAGCAGCAGATAACCATTGTTTGCATTTTATTCCTGAGGCCTCTCAGCTTCTCAGGAGGACAAATCCTAAGGGAAGGATTTTTCATAAAAGATGTCTGTGACAGAACAGAGTTGATGTGCTGTGCAGAGATCAGCATCAGAGGAAGGAAAAGATCCACGATTCCTTGCTCTGTTTGTTTCTTTATCTTGTGATGCCTCTTGAGGTGCTGGGTTTGGGCAACTGGGGCATCACCTTTGGCTGCTGACCTCAGCCATTGCCAAGGCTGCACGTTCTGAAAGGAGTCAGTGGCTGGGCTGGACTGTGCTTCTCAATTCCTGCTGGATCTGAAAATATGCCAAAGCAAAGGTGGCCTGGGAAATACCCCCTAGGAGAAGGACATGTTGACACTTGGAGAGCTCCTGGGACCATTGATATAGTCTGGGGGCAAAGGTCTCCAGAGACCCTGGCTTTGCCTCCACTGAGCAAACTGGGATGCTGCAGTGTCCAGGTCTCTGAGCTTGTCCTGCACTGAATTTCTGTAGCAGAGCAGCCGGCCCTTCTGGAAGGTTGTAAAAGGCTTTTTGTTTAACCCCATGACACAAATACATCCTCCCATATTGTCCACCAGGGAAGCTGTGCAGACTGATTTGCAGCCAGGCAGGACAAATTCAGTGTCTTGGTTACTTCCAAAATCACTCCTCAGCCCTGACAGTGTGTAAGCCATAGTTTACAGATATTTCAGAGGCTTCTGCTAACTACTCTGCCCTGGGTTAGTACCCAGGGTCCCAGAGCTGGACATCTTTCAATGCCTGTCTCCATCCTGAGGGCAGAGGGTTTTGGCTTTCTCTTCTCTGCTCCTCCTTTGGGCAGTTGCTGAAGGGAGGTGGGGGACAGTGACCATGGCTGGGGGCAGAGCAACAAGCAGATCTGGAGGAAAATGAAGGTTTGGAGGCAGAGGCAGAACAAATGGCAGAGAGGATGGTTCAAAGTACAGGGGGGAAGAGGTGTGAGCACCCCATGGACAGTGGGAGGGAGGGCACTGCCATTCCACCACGTTGTGTGCAGACCTTAGAGTGTCAGTTCTCAGAGTGATGTAGCACAATTCCTGATGTATGCGTGTCACTTTTGTAAGTTGTCTCCTACCCTCACTATTTTCAGTGTTCCTTGATTTTTTGGAGACTGTTGTAAATAAAAAGATTTTGACATTCGCACGTTTGGATCCCTCACTCATCACCACATTACTGCCCATGTACACAAGCTGACAACCAGAGTGCACTGACAGGACCTGTGTTGTGCAAGGAATGCAGAGGGGATGAGGCCACAGAACCAGCTCCTGAAGTGCACGGGATTGTCTGCTCCTGCTGCTGAAGCTGGGCCTCTTGAAGCCAAATTATCACACCCAGGAGAGCTTGGGAAAGGCAGTGCAGGAGCCCACACAGGTCTGCAAGAGGACTGACTAGAACAAGAGCTTTAGCCATGGTTTGTGGAAGCTTTTCACTCCTCCATTCCATGCTGTGCTTCTTCCAGTGTATGAAGATTGCCCTGGGCTGGCTCCATGAGGATGGGGCTCACCTGCAGCACCGCAGTTCCCGTAACACACAGTGTCTGCCATGAATCTCTGGTGGAGGTTTTGTCCCTCTGTCCTGTGCTGCAGCACCAAGGGCTTGTCCTGCACCTCCAGGACCCCACTGAGCTGATGCAGAGTGGGGCAGGAGGAAAACCCCCCTCAGTCCCTGATCTGGGAGTGCTCCCACTGCACCCAGCTACAGCACTGCTGGGAAGGGCAGCACTGACAGCACATCACTGCAAGAACCTCCTGTGCTCTCCAGACCTCATTTCTATGATGAGGCCAAAATTTCTGGTGAAACCTGGTGTTATTAAGCACCAGGAAGGCTCTGGGTCACAGCCTGACACCTACAAAAAATGCAGCATCCACAGGAAGGAGGAATGTGTTGCCTTTAATGAGGACTTGGGGATTGCAGGCAAGGGAGGGTTTATGCTTGACTTTGCTGCTGGGAAATTGCCAGGGCTGGAAATGGGTTGGTTTTGGTTACAAATTCAGTCCCTTACCCCAAGAGCAGGTGTGACAGGCACTCCCTGACACAGGCTGAGAGCTGTGGACCACTGAGGAGACCCAGGCTGCCCTTCTTGGACTGTGGACTGTGGGACCACCTGGCAGTGGGGAGTGCCCAGGGCTGCCGAACATGAGAATGAGGGCACAGGAACAGGGTAGGACAACTGCAGGCATGGCCAGAGATGGACAGGGCTTCCACAGCTCTTCAGAAAACTGGCCCTGAGGAAGGGTTTGGGACGGGGGAAGGGGCTTGGAGGAGGGATGACACAGGGTGGCAGCTGCTTAGTATGGCTTGGCAGGCAGAGCCACACTCCCTGTACTGCGTTTGAGGGGCACCAGTGGTTGCAGCACTGGCTGGGAGTTGCTCCAGGAGCCTGGCTGGGGAAGGCTGGTGATGACCAGCTGCTACCCTCTTGTGCACCTGTAGCCTGCTGTCCCATTTATTAGCAGTTCAAACGTGCTGTGTCTCCTCCAAATGGAGTGTTTGCAGCACTGACGTGAACAGAGGCGAGGACAGGCCCCACCAGGTGAGGCAATGCAAAGTGTGAAGCCCACACTGGGCACGCAGGGGAGGAGGAGGTGAAACCGCGCGGGGCCGCCCTGTGCTGGGACAGCTGGCCTGGAAGCAGATATTGATGTGCACATTTAATTAAGCCAGCATTGTGTTCACCGACTCTACAAATCACAAGGATTGTGCTAAATTAACATCAATTCCTCTGGCTTCTGGACAACCTGCAGTGTATCATCTCTTACAGTCGATGACTCAGTGTAATGGCTGTGCAAGTGAGTGACTTAATCCCCTCCAACCCCAAGAAACAACTTCATAGGTGGCCTTAGATAACAAAATGATCCAGTTTTGATGATTCTGATATGTAGTGCTGGAAATTGAGAGGAATAGCAAATTTGTCTTTACAAACCAGCTGTGGGTCTGCTGGGAGATAAAAGCAGCACTGGGAGATAAAAGAAACAATGGGAAGGATTCCACTGATTGATGAATGGAAAAAGAGATTTGCTTTTACAAATACATTTTAGGTTTGCTGATAAACCAAATTAGACATTGAAAGATGAAAGAAACAATGGGAAAGAAAAACTCCTAAATTCAGTAAGAATGAAAAATTAAAAGGGAGGGTTGTACATTAGAGGGAAATCTTTGGTATCAGGCATTCTGGGAAGTCTGAACCTCTCAAGTGCCTCAGCCAATGGGGAAAGAGAGAAGGGAAATGTGGCTGGAAATTGGGATAAAAAGGAGGCTGCATCCTCCAAAAATTGGAGAGATTGAGGGGAATGCCCCATGGCCTCTGCCTTTATTGGGATAAAGTCAAAGGACTCCTCTGTCACCTTTTTGGGCATAAACCTCTGGTGTTTGTGGATTTATTTTCCAACACTATCTATATTTATAGCTATAAATATATCCTATTTTGCATTATGCTTTTGTTGTTATAACTATACAAACAGATTCTACAAAATTGTTAACATTGCATCTGTCCTTCAAATAATAAGATCATGACCAAATGAAGAAGCCTTTGGACAGGACAGTTCAGTTATGGCTTTACTCAAGGATGTCAACAATCAAATATTTTAAAGACATTACAAACATAAGGATTTGTCATTTTTAATCACATACGAAGATGTATGTGGACCTGTAAAACCTGACTGAGACATGGGATTTTTCTTTTAATAGTTTTGAATTGGTTTGTTTGTGACAAAAAGGTAAATAGTACTTTCAAAGAGGTTGTATACTTTGGTTACCAATTGTTGTGGTGTTGTGGGTCCCCAGGACAAGGTGAGAGATGAGAATTGACTTTAAGTTTTTAGAAGGCTGATATCATCTCCATCTCCATCTCGTAAAAATGATATACTAAGACTATACTAAAGAAAGAGAAAGGAGACATCAGAAGGCTGGAACAAGAATGATAATAAAAAACCTGTGACTGACCAGAGTCCTGACACAGCTGGACTGGGATTGGTCATTAAGTAAAAACAACTCACATGGAACCAATCAAAGATGCACCTGTTGGTAAGCAACTTCTAAACACATTTCAAGTAATCACATAATTATTGTTTTCATTTCTTTCCTGAGGCTTTTCAGCTTCTCAGGAGAAAAATCCTGGCGAAGGGATTTTTCATAAAATATCATAATAACAGTGTATTTCACTAATTGTGAAATGATTCCCACAGCTCTAGGGTGTGTTACACCACACTAGAATTCCCCACTCACCAACAGGACAAGCTCATTGCAGGTGATAGTGGTACCATTGTGTGCCCTGTATCACTGTGAGGGTGGTGGCAGTTCTCTTCCATGAAGAACAAGGGCCTCTCATTTTTCCAGCAATCCCCAAAGCCAGCCGTGTGCCTTTTTCAGGCTCCTTCACAGCAATGCAATTACCATTGCATGGAAACCACTGCTGCCCATGCTTTAACAGCATTGCAAATTATACTCATAAATTCAGAGTGCAGCTAATTGTTGTTTTATGGAGTAGATATTCTTTTGGGGGGAAAAAAAAATCTGTAAACACTCTGATGCCCTGCTGAGGAGAGGGCTGTTTATCTTGGGTGAGGAATGGCCTTCCAGAGCAATGTCAGATGGATCAGACTTTTCAAGGGCACTCACATTCCCCTGATGTGCTTCTGGGCAAGTGTGATCTGCAAAAGGGTTTGGTTTTTTTTTTTTTTAATGTGGGATTTCACCTGCTGATAGAGTAATGTGCCTTGTGATTACAGTGTGATTGCTTTTTCTGGAGGCTCATCTGGCCTGGCTGAGATCAGGGCTCCCCTGTGCCACCCACTGCCCTTGTGAAGGGGAAGGGTGCAGCTGCTTTGAAGGATTGCACTCAAAGTGGATGTGACTGGCAAGGGACAGAGGTACCCAGATCATTCTGCAGGGCTGTTGGGAAGGATGAAAGTTTGACAAGAAAGTCTCACAGATATGTGTGCTTGCCAGAAAGATCTTTAAATGTAGAGGCTGATGAAGGAATAGAGATGGAAGCAAGTTTTGATAGAGAAGAAAAGAATTGCTGAGCCAGTCTCACTGGATAACCAAGGAGGCAAAGGGTGTGTTAGTTAGAAGGGGTTTTTATGGCTTAGAGCAAAGGATAAACCCACCCCAAACAAGAAGATGTTTTTACCAAGCAGGAAGAGAGCACAGGCAAACAAGACAGCAAATGTGGCAAGTAGAAAAAAGGTCTCAGAATTTTCTACTCCAAGAAAACTGAAAAATAACTTCTAGCTTAAACTGTAATGCACTAACTTTTAGTGATTGGAGAACAGTAACATGAATATGGTAATTATAGTAGTTATGATGGGCTATAGATGAAAGTTAAGGCATAGATTGGTTCTACTGTATTAAGATGCTCAGCAAAGAAAAGAATATAATGCATTGCAACCAAAAGAAAAGTCTAGAATGCATTGTAACCTAAACCAAAGGGTCTCCAGGCCTGCCTGCAGCTGGAGCTGAGAGCTGTAGGCACAGGCTCTGTCACCCACGACCCTGGGCTGCTGTAACCTCTTGGATACAATAAACTGCATTTTGGATACAATAAACTGCATTTTGGAGAGCCCCTGGAGTCCCACATCTCTCATTTGGGCTCTTACACAGGGGAACTGAGATGCTGGGCAGGCTCTGCTTTGTTTACCAAGATACTGCTGGGTGGCATTTGTCACCATTAGGAGGTGCCATGAGAAGGTTTCTGCACTTCATCTATCATGAGCCTGTCCTGAAGATTGATGGAGAGCCAGAAATGAGCTGCTCTGGAGACTTGGCCCAGAGCCCCGATCTTCAGTGGCCTCATCCTGCACATGAGCAAATCAGTGGTGAAGCAGCTCCCCCTTTTGCTTGGGAGTTGTTTCCACTGCTGGGATGACCCAAGTCAGGTTTCAGCTCCTTACATGCAGACCCTAACACTTGTGGGTCAGCCAAAACTGCCAGTTCTTGTGGGGACAGTCCCACTGTGAGACACTGCTCTGCCACAGTGCAACACAAAATGAACGACACTCACACACCGAGATGTCCAAGGCAAAGAAAACACATTCATTTCTGGACCTTGATATTTATAGAATTCCAAAAGTGACCATGGATTGGAGGATGAAATTGCCACCTCTCCAGCCACGCTGGTCAAACCAACAGCCCATCAGCTCTCTGGTTCTCTCCTCCTCCAGAAAGGAATGCAAAACAATCATGGTTTACATGAAAGGTGTGTGAGGAACTCCATTACAAAAATGGAAACATCAGAAGGCTTAGAAGAACTTTAGAAGAACAGGATGACACTGCTCCCCTGTCCTGCCAGTGCCAGCTCTGCATGCAAATTTAGTCTTTTAAAAGGCCAATTGCTGAGCCCTTCTCTCTATTCCTAATCGGATCTTCTATACTCAACTGTCTTCATCTGTGGAAATGTGAGTTTTCAGCCCTTTTTCCTTATGATAGTTTACTGTACTTTAATTTTGGTTTCAGTGTGTACTGGCTTGGCAGGATATACAATTTGCCAGGAGGCAGAGAGTGGGAGGCTTTATAAATAAAAACCCTGCATCTGTTCCATCTCCCTTCACACCCAGGGGCTGATCTTTGTTGCACCAGGCCAAACCTGGAAAGCTTTTCACTAAAATTTGGGGTAGCAACAGCAAGGTGTGGGTGTAGCAGGGATGAGTGCATGTAAATTGCCAAGGCTGTAGATCTTGGGGCTCTAAGGAGCCAATTTATGTGTGTTTTAATAAATAGGCTTTACAGCAAACACAGTTTCTGCTGAATTTTCAGAGTGTAAACCTGCAATATAATAGGTGGAAATGTTGTTTGTGGTACATCTAGATACATACACTGTTTGGACTGGGCTTTGCTTTGCTCCAGGAGGCTGCAAGGAGACTTTGGGAGATGATGTGCTAATGCAGAGTTCAGCAAATAACAGCTTTTTAAAGGTCCCTATTTGGTAAGGTAAGAGATATCTCTAAAAACAGCACTTTCACTGGTACTTAAAAGGATGCCCTTACACTGCACTGGGGCACTGCAATTCCAAGTAATAACTGTGCTTTGAGCTTTGCAAATGCTCTTTATAATCAAAATGCTTTTGTCCCTTCCTTGTAGTGCTGAAGTGAAGCATGTGAGGACAGGGAAGTTTTCCCTTCCAGTGCACGCAGGCAGCACTGGGAGCTGTGCTGAAAATGCAATCCTCTGCCCAAATCCAGCTCCAGAAAAGGACTTGGATGCTGTGAGGAGCTTTGGTGTACCTGCCAAGGCTGGCATATGTCTGGTGCTGCAGTGAGTGTTGCTGTACAGCTGCTCTAAGATCTGATACCACGCCAAGTGGGAATCAGAATTTAAGCACATAATCTGCTTTATCAGGCTCTGTCACCAGGGGTGTTCCTATTGTAGCACCACTCGTTTGAAGGGGAGAAGTGAGCACAAGCATTTGAAATGCAGGGGTTGAGCCAGGCTTTCATGTAAACAACGTCTCTTTTCCCTTCAGTGTGGGGAGGCTTGTTTGGAGTGCCCGCTCGGCTGGCAGCCCTGGAAGAGCTTGTGAAAAATGCGAATTTTACGATTGGATTTTTGTGAATATTAAAATGAATATTATATGCGCTAGGTTAGAAAGTTATGCTGTGTTAATTTTCTTAAGTAGTGTGTTAAATATGGCTTAAGGTTATAACAAAATGTTAAAATAGAAATGATGCTGTGTAAGATACTTTTTTTAAAGAAAGGACTCACAGTGAGACAGCAGCCACAGGACACCTAAATCTTTCAGAGAAAGAGAATTTATTGCTTTCCATTATCCATTATCGAGTTCTTCCTGCCTCACTCAGCCCTGAGGACACTGTCAGGATTCAGAGGAAGAAGCTGACACTGCCCAGACAGAATCCTGTGTTTGGATGGAATTTATGCATCATGTGTGAGGTGTATGAATATGCAACAGGCTGTTGCTTTTAAGGGTTAATCCTCTGTTAACGTGGCTCCTTTTTCAGGCTTATTTTGCCCAGAAAGAGGTACCCAGACTGTCCCTAACTCTTTGTTTTTACTGTCTCCTATTGTCCTAATCCAAATTGTCCAAATTTTGATTACTCTAATTATATTATTATTTTTATAATCATTTTATTACTATTAAACTTTTAAATTTTTGAAACCGAGTGATTGGCGTTTTTCACCAGCTGCTGGTGGGGAGGTCTCCCCAGGAGGGGCAGTGCTGGAGCCTGATCCAGCTTCAGGAGAAGCAGGAGCAGAGAGGGGTGAGAGCAGCAGTGGAGCACACAGAGCTTTCTGAGTGTGGGCCTGGCTCTGCTGCTGGAGCACCCGGGGCCTGATTCCCTCTGGGAGGAGCTGACCTGGAGCTCCTCAGTCCTGCTGCTGAGCCCAGGGCTGCTCTGTCACAGAGGGAGGGAGGCAAAGGCTTCACCTGGTGCCCTGCTGTGGCTGCCAGGCTGGAGCATGTGTTAGGGTGGGAATTGTGATGCTGGCTCTTGGCAGTCAGTCAGAGTGACCTGAAGGAGAGAAAGTTTTGTGTTTGCTGGGTGCCCCTGTGGCAGGGAGGAATGATGCATCTGGCTCCGTGTTCTCAGAAGGCTAATTCATTACTTTATGATGCTATATTATATTAAAGAATACTATACTATACTATACTATACTATACAAAAGAATACAGAAAGGATACTTACTGAATGCTAAAAAGATAATAATGAAAACTTGTGACTCTTTCCAGAGTCCCGACACAGCTTGGCCCTGATTGGCCAAAGAGAGAAAACAACTCCCACCATTAATGCATTAATTATTGTGCATTATCATGCACAGTATAAAAATACCAGCGTGCCAACAGCAGTGGTAGAGCTCTGGATCTGAACTGGGAGAGCTGATCTGCAGTTCCTGGCAGGTCCAGAGGCTCTGGGCTGTGTTGGTATGTGGGAAAACATCTTTTAAGGCTCCTCAGCCATTCTGAGTCCTTGCTGATCCAAGGTGAAGGGAAATTGAGAGCAGCACTTCTCCCCAGTGCCTCTCCATGCATGGGACTCTGTGACTTTCAGTGGGAAAGGTTTGGAGCTTGAGATGTGTAGCAAGAATTAAATTCAATTTATGAGGGCATAGATTTAAATGAATGGGTAATTTATAAAATCAACTTCTTCAGGCTACTTAGCTTTTTGATGTCTCACCAGTATTTAATTGTCTTAACTTGGTCTTGATAGAATTATTAGCTGTAGGTCTTGATTTATGTCTCTGCTCTTAATCTATTGCCCTGTGGCAACACTTCTCCTTAGCTTTGATTTGTAGGGGGGGAAATTATTAGACCAGAAAGTTTGTTCTGTATTAGTAAAGGGAACTGTTCTTAACCAAATTGTCTGTGTTTTGTGATGTAGGTTAAGCAAAACTATGGCAGTACTTACCACACTGGATGCACTGACATTGTCTTGATGAGTTAATTTTTCTCCTTTCCCCTCTTGGGATGACCTCTGTCCCTCAATGTTGCATATCTGAGGAACAAAGACCTTTTTCAAGCATACCTGCAAAATGAAGTTTTGAGCCAAAGTTGATGACAGGAAGGTGAGGTGAGACAGAAAGATAAATACTTAAAGTTTCAGACCTTGGGTTTTTCTGAAATGTTTAAGTATGTTTTAAAACAAAGTCTTTATTTTTGTTCTGTTTGATTCAAACCAGGATTTTCTGGACTTGAACCAAGAGGAAATTTCACTTTTCACCTCTTTCTTGGTCAATTGGCTGAGTGAGGCAGGAAGAAGTTCGTTTTCTTCTGATAAGGGAGCAATAAATTCATTTTCTCTGAAAGATTCAGGTGTCCTGTGGCTGCTGTCTCAGTGGGAGTACCTCATTCCTCTCTTTTAAAACAGTATCCTACATAGCATAGTTTCTATTTTAACATTCTGTTATAACCTAAAACTATATTTAACACACCACTTAAGAAAATTAACACAGCATAACTTTCGAACATAGCACATATAATATTCATTTTAATATTTGTGAAAAGCCAATCATAAAACAGGCATTTTTCACAAGAAAACAAAGAAATGAACTCTCTGAATCAAGTCCTTCCCCAGGCTGCAAGGTTTTGGCTGAGAAAGGAGAGACTGGCCCTGTATCCTTGGGGGAATCCTGGGGTTTTAGGGAAGAGGGTGGCCAGCAGCAGGTTGGGGAAGGAATCTTGGCTCACCAATGAATTTTGCTCAGAATAACAGCTGGGGTCAGTGACAGCTCAAAAGACCAAGCTCAGAACTGCCAGTCAAGAAGCAGCAGCTGACATTACCATGGAAGCCCTGATAACATAATCCTCTAATAATTCCAACATAATACCAGCAGCTGAGGGAAGGGGGGAGCTTGGAAACCTGGATTTGCATTTGGAGTGCATTGAGAAGAGAGAGGACAGTGTGTGCCAGGGGGCTGGGGCACAGGAAACGTGAAGGTCTCTGAGCACAGCAGGTGGCTTTGCTAGGAAGGATGCACACCTCAATGATTTCTTAATTTCTGCTGGGTTTAACTTTTCCCCCACTCCAGAGGCAGCAGTGGGATTTGTGCTCCTGCTCGTGCCCTGAACTAACACTGCAGGTGCCTGCTGGGAGAGGAGGAATCCCCTTGGAAGCTGGGGATTCCACACTTGAAGACCTTGGGATGAGGGGGCTGTGTCCTCAGGCATTGCAGCTTTTCAGGAGTGGGGAGATGTTGGGACTTTATCTGCTCACAGTGACCCCGAGAAAAGTTCCAAAGTCTCTTTTCCCAGCCTGGTGCTTGAAGAAGCAGTCAGGGCTCTTCATTTCTCGGTCTCAAGGTTGTTTCTTGTATCTTATCTATAAAAAATTTTCTCCTGCCCTGCTGAGGTCCATCCAGCAGGACAGTTCCAGGCACTCTGCCTGCCCCTGGGGTGGGGTTATGTCTTTATACTAAAAACTACAATGTGTACAATGTTTACAATTACTGTCCAATACCCATCACCTATGTCAGACACTGAGCTTCTACTCTAAACCAATCCCAAAGTGCCACCATCACAGCAGAAAATGGAGGCCAAGAAGAAGAAGGAGAAAGGCTGGACACGCCCAGTTCCCTCCATCTTGCCTTCTGAACCCCCATACCAGAAACCCTAAAATCTACTTTTCCACCCCGTGATAACTGCACTATCATTGTACTTAATTTGTCATGGCTTGCTGATCTTCATCTAAGGTTGGTGGTTTGGTCCATGGGTCATAATCAAACCCACAGGTGTTTTGGGCTCTGTGCCAGGGTCTCTCAGCCTCCTGGCAGGGCTCTGGGCTGCTCAGGACAGCCAGAGGGACATTCTGGGTCCTGACAGGGAGTTTGTGCAGAGCCCTGAAAATAAAGCAAAAAGTGTAGCTTGGCTCTTACTGGATGTGCTGTTCCTCTGGCCCCACTTAAGAAAATATTGCCCTCCAAATTCAATCCTGTAGCCCATTATTCATGAGGTCATTACTCTTTAATTTAATCACCAAATGTCAGCTGAATCCCATTTATTCTGCCAGCTCGCTAGAGATTTACCTATTTATTTTACATTTCAAATGAATTGCTCATTATTTTGTCATTCTGGGATTTTATTCTGTAATTTATTTTGTGAGCCCTGACAAGTTGAAAATGAACCCTGGTTCTCCCTTGTCTTGCATATTAATTGTCAGGTCCATGGCTCAACTGTTTGCCTACAGGACCAAGGGACCTGACCCTATATCCAGGGAGGGAGGGGAGCCAGGCTTTGTAAGCCCACAGCTGCTGGTGGTGATTTAACTGTGACAAAAAGGAAATACTTTTTCTCTTTCCTCCCTACCACACTTCTTGGGTCAAAGGCCAAGTTATCCTGTGCAACTTGCCCCTGAAATACATCAGAGCAAATCACAGGTGTGTGCTGCCCCTGGGAGTTTTGTTTGGCTGGGGCAGGCAGATGGTGCCAGGACATAATGCTGAGACTAGCTGAGACTTCAGAAAGAATTTTTGTGGTTGTTTTAGTGAAGGAAGTTATTCTGCTGATTTAACTCAGGGGTCTGAGGGCTGTGGGTCAGAATAATTTGTGCATTCGCTGAGGGGGCTGGCAGTGTGAGATCTGACAGAGCAGCCCCTGCATGGGACAAGCTGCAGGACAGTAAAACACTTCTCATCCCTCTCCTCTGCACTGTGATGAGTTTGGGATTGGAATGTAGGGTTCTTTTGAGAGAAACTTCTGAATCTTCGAGTTTATTTAAAATAACTTATTCCTGAGGACTATTTTCAGCGTGCTGTGGCAGTGAGAAGAAAGCATCTTCCAAGACACTATGGGAACTGGATAATGTCCTGAGCTGGCACTGCTTGGCTGTAAAACACTACTCTGACATGGCCAGGATTGTGAAGGAGGGTGATGCATGCTTGTACCCCAGTTGTGCTGCTGACCTAGTAACTAGGAAGTAGGGGGTTTGTTTAGTGGGGGATTTTTTTGTTGTTAAAAGATGGAATTGGTCCAGTTTGGGCTGTACAAAGCAGCTTTTTAAAGCTGGTCCTTCTGTGTGAGTTGAAAAAGTATTGAAATTAAAAGAAGCCTTAATAAGGAGGAGATCTTGGAGACTTTATCCTAATTCTATGGATGCTTTCTGCATTAAAGCATTACCATAATGAAAATGTGTCAAAGGCTTTGCTGGAAAAGCCATTAAAACAGATTAGTGCATCTATCTGCACTATAAAAAGGCCCTTTTAGCAGGCCTGACCATAACTCCAGCTGTCACAAAATGAGAGACCCCTGAAATGCCCTGTGAGCAGCCATTAAAACCGGACAACACTCAGCCACATGATCTTGCTTTGATTTCAGTGCAAAAAGTACTTTGACCTTTGGGCTGTCATTGCTGGGGAACATCTGCCTAGAGGAATTAATGAACCTTCATTAGATCAGGATAATTGTCACCTCCTTCCCAGGCAGCTGGGGGAGGAGGGTGAGGGCAGCACTGTGGGATTGCTGTCTCATGGGGCTTTCCCTTGCGCCCCTGACCTGTCCCCACCTCCCTGAATACAAATGTGAGCTGCTCAGACAAAGGATGGTGTGACCCAGAGCCTGACAGGGGAGAGCTCCAGCAGAGCTGGGGAGAAGGAGCTTGCAGAGATCCACATTTAGTCAGGGACACTGGTAAAGCTGGGATGAGAAACTTTGGAGCAATGGCAATCAGAACACGACCTTTCCACTGGAACAACTTTGATGTCCATCCCTATCCTCACCTCTAACAAATTTGTGTTTTGTAAAAATAAAATCCTTACTTGTGACAGTGTTCACAGGGGTTCTTGGATCAGGGAAGAGACGAGGATCTGACTCCATGTTTCAGAAGGCTTGATTTATTATTTTGTGATATATATTACATTAAAACGATACTAAAAGAATAGAAGAAAAGATTTCATCTGAAGGCTGGATAAGAATAGAATAGGAAAGAATGATAAAGGTTTGTAGCTCAGACTCTCTGTCTGAGCCAGCTGGGCTGTGATTGGTCATTAATTAGAAACAACCACATGAGCCCAATCCCAGATGCACCTGTTGCATTCCACAGCAGCAGATAACCATTGGTTACATTTTGTTCTTGAGGCCTCTCAGCTTCTCAGGAGGAAAAATCCTAAGGAGAGGATTTTCATTAAAGTTGTCTGTGACACTCACCTCTGAGGCTTTGGCTTAGGTGAAGTTACATTTTCACAGGAAAAATACGAATGAAGAGGAATATCTTGCCTTGTTGGCCATGGCTTCTCCCTCATCCCAAATGAAGTAGTAGAGATTTAAGGACAGATACACAGGAGTGAAGGAGTTGGGGAGTATCTGAGGGACTAGAGGCAGGCTACATATGTATATATATATATATATATGTGTATATACATATATATGTATGTATATATATATGTGTGTATGTATATATATATATATGTATGTGTATATATATGTGTATATATATGTGTGTATATATATATGTATGTATATATATATGTGTGTATGTATATATATATGTATGTGTATATATATATGTATGTGTATATATATGTGTGTATATATATATATGTATGTATATATATATATATGTGTGTATGTGTATATACATATATGTATGTATATATATGTGTGTAGGTATATATATATATGTATGTGTATATATATATATGTATGTGTATATATATGTATATATATATATATGTGTGTGTATATATATATATATATATATATTAGCATCAATGCATTTGAGTTTCTGTCCTAGTAACAATGCAGACACCAGTCCCCAGATCCTTGTTTTGATCCTTTTGAGCTGGGAATGTAAAAGGAGTGCTCTTCCATATTCAGGAGATGCATCTGAAGAAGGAAAAAAGGGGAGAGAAAGTGCCAGATCCTTTAACTTTGAGAAACTTATTTTAAGGAGGCAGGGGGAAGGAAATTACCAAGGTTAAAAATACAAGAAAGAGAGGGGAGGAAAATCATAATTTTAACCTGTAACTGTCCTCTCTGTTCCTTTCCTTTGCTGAAAGCCCCAGGTTGTGTGTCAGATAAAGGTATTTGGGATTATGTCCGTCTCTGCATCCTTTAACAGATGTTTTGTGCAGTCCCAAGCAAATAGCTATGGCTTTTGATGGGTGAAGAGGGACAACTGGGCTTAGGTTTGGGGTCATCTATGAACTTGTGATAATGGTGGCTGCTCTAGCAGTGAGACTACATTTTCTTCAGTGGTTTGATTGTTCATATGATTTATAGTCCAGTTTTCTCCATCAAGATTTGTTGGGGAATTCTGGTTTTGTTTGGTTCTTGTAGTGACAGTGTAGGAGGGTGAGTAGCTTTTGTAGTACATGCAGCCATGGAAGTGGCCATTGGCAATTTCAGGGTTTGCAAGGGGTCAGGCTGTTTTAACAGAGATGCAAATTACTGTTCTTGTATTGAATCCTAAAGCAGGTAGAATCCTTCCTCCAGAGAAAATGCCAAGAAAAGTCACATCATGGCTTTGCTATTGCTGCAGAGCACTGAGCAGTGACTGTAAAGTGCTGCTGCATTTTATTTTCTTCCATTTACAGCCAATTGACTGACCTGCACTCTGCAGGAACAACCATGGGATTAGAACTTAATTAACTGGTGGCAAGGGGGACAGAGACAGGTGTCTCCTCCAAGCATGGCTGAAAGGCCCATTTAGGTGCCTTATGAATTATGTTAAAATCAATGCTTATGGTCTGTTTGTGCTCCTTGGCACTGCCAGGAGAGCAAAGGCCTTGTGGTTAACTGATGTAGCTCAGAAAATTTGTCTTGTCTTTACACTATGCTATGAACTGCCTTTAAATCAGCTCCCTGAGACTGGAAATAAACTGGTCACTGATTAGATGGGCTGTACAGATTTCCCCTTCTTTGTTAGCCCTCAAAAGTTCTGTCACAGCTCAGTGCAGCAAGAGGCAGAGAGTACCTGTAGGTTGTAAGAGCCAAAATTAGGGATGTGGGACTCCAGGGGCTCTCCAAAATGCAGTTTATTGTATCCAAGAGGTTACAGCAGCCCAGGGTCGTGGGTGACAGAGCTGTGCCCACAGCTCTCAGCTCCAGCTGCAGGCAGGCCTGGAGACCCTTTGGTTTTGGTTACAAATGCATTCTAGACTTTTCTTTTTGGTTACAATGCATTCTGTACTTTTCTTTTGGTTACAATGCATTATATTCTTTTCTTTGCTGAGCATCTTAATACAGTAGAACCAATCTATGCCTTAACTTTCATCTATAGCCCATCATAACTACTGTAATTACCATATTCATGTTACTGTTCTCCAATCACTAAAAGTCAGTACATTACAGTTTAAGCTAGAAGTTGTTTTTCAGTTTTCTCACAGTGGGAAATTCTGAGACCTTTTCCTACTTGCCACATCAGCAGGCTTGTTTGCCTGTGCTATCTTGGCAGAAAGATTTTTGAATGTAGAAGCTGATGAAGGAATAGAGATGGAAGCAAGTTTTGATATAGAAGAAAAGAATTGCTGAGCCAGTCTCATTGGGTAACCAAGGAGGCAAAGGGTGTGTGAGTTAGAAGGGGTTTTTATGGCTTAGAGCAAAGGATAAACCCACCCCAAACAAGAAGATGTTTTTACCAAGCAGGAAGAGAGCACAGGCAAACAAGTCAGCTAATGGTGCAAGTAGAAAGGTGAGTTATTCCTTAAGCTCTTTTAACTTACTACTGTGCATTGTATATAGTTAAATCACTTTTATTATCACTTTTGAAAGAAGCCAAGCAACTCAAAGAACATCCTTCTATTAATCCTAAAAAAATACCCAGAGGATTTTTCCATTCTGCACCTGAGCATGTATTTACATGATGGATTCATTACACCTCATTGAGGGAAGGATGGTGCATTTTTAAGCACACTTATAAATATGTATTCATCTGATAGACTGGAGGAACTAATCTAGGCTTGGGAAGGTCCACAGTGTTGAATTTACAAGCTCTTCCCTAATTGCCTCTAAGGGATAGGCTACGGATGGAAGAAAAGATGAGCAGCTGCAGCTCCAGGGAGATTGTACACATTAGTGATGCTTCAGAACTCAGCAGCTCAGCAGAAGCACCCAGCTTTCAGGGAGTGTGGAAAGAACAGCCAAAGTACAGGAAAATGGGAATGAGGCTGATAACTTGGCACAGAGGCAATCCACACACACACAAGGGGTACAAATAATCTGAGTTTCCAACTCCCTTTCCTCAGCATCTCTGAGCAATGCCACCTTCTCTTAGAAAAGACAGGAACAAAACCACAGCCCAGCTCTCCTGTGGCTGAACAAGCCACATAATTAGCAGAAATTTGCTATACTTCTAGGTCTTCTTGTCCTAATTTGTTTTTATTAGAGATTCTGCTGCTGGTAGGTCACAGCAGACTGACCATCATGGGAGAAAGAAAAAAACCCAGTTGTACCTAAAAATACTCCAAGTTTCTCCCACCAGGACCCCCTTTTTGAAGGGGAGAGGAGATTTTGGCCCAGTCATGCCAGCTTTGTGACTCCAAGGGCAGTTGCCCAGCTCTTCTCCCATTCCTCACATCTCAGTGAAATGCAGACCAAGCAGTGCCAGGAGGGCTCCAGAGCTGCAAGGCTGGATGAGCAAAAGGAACTTGATCTTTCAGATCAGCAGCTGACCAGACTGATCCCTTTCCTCCTTGGAGCCTTCCCTTCTGTCTTCCTCACCTGAGAGCAGCCAGGAGTTGGGGAAATACTCTGGACATGGGGCAGCTGTGCCTCTGGTGCACTTCATGCTCCCTGCACACACACCCAGACCCTGAGGATCATGCATTTAAAAATTTCTGCAGAAACTACATTACCCTTCCATTTGATTTGTGCTTTATATTTGTGCACCTCAGTCAAACCCAGATTTTATTCCCTTCCTGATTTCCCTGAGATGCTGAAGTTTCTAATTAACCAGAAAGGCTTTTTATTCCTTAAAACTCTTCAGTTATGAATAATTATGCTAACTCATAAATGAAAATTGTCTCTCTGCTTAAATTCTGTAATTCTGGGGGGGAACATGGGGGAAAAAAAGCAAGCATGAAGCAGTGGCCCTTAGGTCATTTGCAACTTATTAATTTAGAGCAGAGCTCTTTGCTAGCTTTTTAACACTGAGTATACTGCAGTGGAATTTAATGGCTAGGATATTAATTACCTTGCAGGCTTTCACATATAGAAAATGGTTTATTTTTATTTTATGTTACAAAGCAGCTGCACCAATGGGGGGGATCATTCAGCACTCTCAGATCTGGGCTGTGCAGGCCCTTACAGGTCTGGCTCCAGCCAGGGTGAGATGGGAGTGCCCTGAGCCCTGAGCCTGGCACTGGGCCCATGCAGGATGCACTGGGACAGTGCCTTTGAAGAGCTTCTTTCCCAAATAGAGGCAGCTGCAAGTTGAGGTGCAGCTCCACTGTTCACAAATGAAGCTGGAAAGGGCATAAACCACACTTGATATCTCTGTGGCAGTGCCTGCTGCCCCTGGAATAGCCCCTCTTGAGAGGAACAGTGGATTTGTCTTTCCAAACCAGCTGTGGGTCTGCTGGGACGTAAAAGAAACAATGGGAAGGATTCCACTGATTGATGAATGGAAAAAGAGATTTGCTTTTACAAATAAACTTTAGGTTTGCTGATAAATGTAAATAATGACATTGAGAGATGAAAGAAACAATGGGAAAGAAAACCCCCTAAATTCCGTAAGAATGAAAAATTAAAAGGGAGGGTTATACATTAGAGGGAAATCTTTGGGAAATCTTTGGGAAATCTTTGGTATCAGGCATTTTGGGAAGTCTGAACCTCTCAAGTACCTCAGAAATGGGGAAAGAGAGAAGGGAAATGTGGCTGGAAATTGGGATAAAAAGGAGGCTGCATCCTCCAAAAATTGGAGAGATCCCAGGGGAATGCCCCATGGCCTCTGCCTTTATTGGAATAAAGCCAGAAGGGACTCCTCTGTCTCCTTTTTGGGCATAAACCTCTGGTGTTTGTGGGTTAATTTTCCTAACAAAACCAAACTCAGTATTGCTGAACTTCAACAGGTCTGCAGTGCAGAACTTGCTGCTCAGGGAAAAAGAATTTTTGTTTTTATTATTATTTCCTACCTTTTTTTCCTCTCTAACAAGAAATAACTCACTTTTCAGCTGTTGGAGAAGGGAGTAATTGATCTAGAGCTTTGCAGTTTGCCTTCCGGAATGGTTTTATTCTTGATGTAGGAATAAAATTCTGTTAGGTCAAATACACAGCAATAAATACAAGAAGCACATTAACTTTAATATATTGGATTATTCCACTTGCTGGTGACAGGGAAAAAAACAAGATTTAATTCCCCTGGCAATGCAGGCAAAGAAAATCACTTTCCCTGCCCATGTTTCTTCTGTTAAGTCATCTTTGTCTGTCAATGCTGGTGCTGCAGGCTTTGGTGGGGTTTAATTTTACTTTTTTATTTTAACCTGGTGTGAAAGTAGGAAGTGTTTTCTCCAAGTAAATTGTTCACAAATCCTCTCAATGCCTTTCATTTCTTGCTGTTGCAGGCTCCTTCCCCACTGAGCTGCGTGGAGCTCTCAGTACTGTCAGAAAAAGGGGGATTTTCAGTGTTTTATCTTCACTCTGCCATAGAAGTGGGGCTTCAGCACAGGTGTTCTCCTTTTGCCAGGTGTTCTGGTGTTGGTTTCTCTTCCTACCTTGAAGCTTCTCAGCTAAAACCAGGATTTGCTTTTCCATGCCAACTATTTCTGTGAAGTACCACCACCCTTCAGTGCCACAACATCTGCTGCACCTTTCCTTGTGTATTCCAACATCCCAGTGATGGCTTAGGGCTGCCATGCAGTGGGGAATGTACATTAATGACTCCCAAGTGATGTCCCTTGCAGTGCTGAAGCCTTTCATCAGGTCTCATAGTCAGTCCTTGTGCTGAGTCTTCCCTCTTTTTTCTGGGAGAGCAGTGACATTAGAAACTTTTCCCACAGTCCTTGCCTTTTCACAGATTCCTGTTTTATATTGGAAAAATGATATAAACAGACTCCTGTTTTATATTGGAAAAATGGCAGATGAGAAGAGGCAGGAGTTATTTCTCTGCTTGTCATCATGGCAGACAGGTAGAAGAAGGTTCTGCTATGGACCAGGCAAATAGCAGAAAGGCTGCAACAGGGATTTTGGGTGAGAGAGGAAACACCTCAGCATGCTGGAGGACTGTGACAAAGGATTTGCAAGGGTAAAGCCTTTCCAGCTAGAAAGCTTTGAAAAAGGACTGGACAAATCTGTATGAGGAGAGATGTTCAGATGGGAAGGATCTGAGTTAGACGGGAGAAGGGGACTTGGAGCAGGCAGGCTTGGGTTGCGTAGTTGGAAGTTTGTGTTGGTTCCAAAGCATCTCTCTCCTATGTGCAAGTCAGCAGGAGAGAAAAGCAAGGTGGGGGTGTCTGTGAGAACCCAGAACATCCCTCTGGCTGTCCAGGATGGCCAAGAGCCCTGCCAGGGGGCTCAGAAGCCCTGGCACGGAGCCCAGAACACCTGTGGGTTTGATTGTGACCCACGGAGCAAGTTACCCACCTTAGATGAAGATCTGCAAGCCACAACAGTTTAGGTAGAATAATAGTGAAGTTATCATGGGGTGGAAAAGTAGATTTTAGGGTTTCTGGTATGGGGGTTCAGAAGGCAAGATGGAGGGAACTGGGCATGTCCAGCCTTTCTCCTTCTTCTTCTTGGCCTCCATCTTCTGCTGTGATGGTGGCACTTACAGATTGGTTTAGAGTAGAAGCTCACTGTCTGACATAGGTGATGGGTATTGGACAGTAATTGTAAACATTGTACACGTAGTTTTTAGTTTAAACACATAACAGTCCCCCAGGGGCAGGCAGAGTGCCTGGAAATGTCCTGCTGGATGGACCTCAGCAGGGCAGGAGAAAGAATTTTACAGATAAGACACAATAAACAACCTTGAGACCGAGAAATGAAGAGCCCTGACTCCTTCTTCAAGCATGGGGCTGGGAAAAGAGACTTTCCAACTTTTCTCAGGGTCACTGTGAGCAGCGAGAGATCCCAACAAGTGTCTGTGTGGGTAACTGAGTCTTTGTGGTGTTTTCATCTGTCCAGGCAGAGTTACCAATAAACCAATCTCCTGCACCAGCACACACACTCTGTCTGATTGTATTTGTCTGAGAGAAGAAAGACTTCACGATAATCCTGCTGACAATTAATTGGCTTTTGTTCAGCAAGAGTGAACAAGATCTCATCTTAATCTGTTTCATTATTTCTCCTTGTATAGCACAGTCAACACAAGATTAGGTTTAATTTTCAAACAAAATGCAAAGTCATTACTCATATCTGGATCAGGATTTTATCTGCTTCATTTTGCAGTGCTTGGTGTGTCAATATTAATGAGAGGAGCTGCATTATGTGTGGTGAGGTAGAAATATCACTGCTTGACTTCAGGACCTTCTGCAAGGATTGCAAAGAGCAGAGCTCCAATACCGTCCTTTCTCTACTCTCAGCTCTTCAAAAAAGAATCTTCATGCTCAGGGAAGCTTGGAGAGATATAGATATAGATTAGATATAGATATATAGATATAGATATAGATATAGATATAGATATATAGATATATAGATATATAGATATAGATATATAGATACAGATATAGATAGATAGATATAGATATATAGATATATAGATTATATAGATTATATAAATATAGATTATATTGATATAGATGAGGATAGATATAGATATAGATATAGATATAGATATAGACACAGATATAGATAGATTATATAGATATAGATAGATATAGATGTAGATTATATAGATATAGATTATATAGATATAGATTATATTGATGTAGATGAGGATATAGATATAGATAGATACAGATATAGATATAAATAGATATATAGATAGATAGATTATATAGATTATATAAATATAGATACAGATTACATAGATACAGATATAGATAGATATAGATATAGATAGATATAGATAGATATAGATTAGATAGATATAGATACAGATTTTATTGATATAGATTATATCGATTATATAGATATATTTAGATATATAGATATAGATATAGATGATATAGATATCCCACTGCATTTCAGTGTTTCTGAGCATGGCACATCTGCAGTGTGCTCTGTGGGAGGCATGTCACTGCCAAAGCTTCCTGCCCTCCCTCTCAGTGCCCAGCCAATGTCACCCTGTTCTTCTAAGTTCTTCTAAGCCTTCTCATGTTTCCTTCTCATTTTTGTAATGGAGTTCTCACACAATTTTATGGAAATAATGATTGGTTTTGCATTCTTTTCTGGAGAAGAAGAAATTTGATGGACTGTTGGTTTGACCAGGGTCATTGGAGAGGTGGCAATTTTCACCATGATATTTTATGAAAAATCCCTTCGCCAGGATTTTTTCTCCTGGGAAGCTGGGAAGCTTCAGCTTCTCCCTGTTTTGCTACTTTGGAATGTGATTTGGAGAATTGTTTATCCCTGAGTGTGAATTGTTTTTACTTAATGACCAATCCCAGTCCAGCTGTGTCAGACTCTCTGGTCAGTCACAGGTTTTTATTATTCATTCTTTTCTAGACTTCTGTCTGTATCCTTTCTATATAGTTTAGTATAGTTATGATATGATATGATATAATGTAATGTAATATAATATAATATAATATAATATAATATAATATAATATAATATAATATAATATAATATAATATAATATAATATAATATAATAATATATCAGCCTTCTGAGAATGTAGAGTCAGATTCTCCTCTCTCACCTCGTCCTGGGGACCCCAACAACAAAACAGGCAATTTCATCCTCCAATCCAAGGTCACTTTTGGAATTCTATACATATCAAGGTTGAGAAATAAACTTCCCTTCTTTTTTACCTTGGAGGTGTGTGTGTCATTTTTATTTCGTGTCCTATTGCAACAAGCCCCTGCTCCTGCTGCAGTGAGATGTGTTTTCCCACCATCCATCAGCCCACAGAGAGCTCTTATGGCTTTATTGCAGCCTCTCTGGGAGCACTGATTGCACTGTGCTTAATGGCTCTGCACAGATCCAGCTCCAGATGAGTTGCTCTGAGAGCCTGCAGGGAGGTGAGCCAAGGGCATGGGTGATGTATCTGGGACTCCTGCCTGCCTGGGGAGGGCTGCAGAGCTCTGTATGCAGAGGAGGAGGGCAGAGGGGATGTGTCACTGTGAGACACAGACAGCCCTGCTGCTCTGGGTGAGACTCTGTTGTATTTGTGTGGTGCCCCAATGAAGAGAGGAATGATGAATCTGACTCCATGTTCTCAAAAGCTAATTTATTATTTTATGTTACTATGTTATATTAAAGAATACAGAAAGGACACTTAGAGAAGGCTAAAAAGATAATAATGAAAACTCCTGACTCTTTCCGGAGTCCTAACACAGCTTGGCCCTGATTGGCCAAAGAGTGAAAACAACTCCCAGCAGAAACCAATGGAACAATCACCTGTGGGTAAACAATCTCCAAACACATTCCACATGTGAGCACAACACAGGAGAAGCAAATGAGATAAGAATTGTTTTCCTTTTCTCTGAGGCTTCTCAGCTTCCCAGGAGAAAAATCCTGGGTGAAGGGATTTTTCCAGAAAATATGAATGTGACAAGACTCTTCTGAGTCTTGTGGGCTGCATTAAGGTTAGAAAATACTCTGCAAGGAAAGACATGTTACTAATTTGAGTGATACTTCAATGCTCTAAGATAGTGTTGAGCAAATTGTGCTGCTTCCACTTGAACTTGAAAGGCCTTGGTCCATGTCCAGGCAGCTTTCACTGCTCTGATTACTCATTGCAATTTAAAAGGCTTCTTGCATCCAACAGAGGTGTGTTGTGTCTGCTGCCCAAGAGGCAGCAATCCTTCCAAAATGTGTATAGGTGTCCTGGATGGCAGGGATAAGCATTAGGGTGTGTGCACTGCAAACCACGCCAGCAGGCACTGCAAGAGAATGAGAAGAAAACATTCACACTAAGCTGCAGCCAGGAAAAAACAAGGTGCAGGGCTCAGGAGCAGATCCAAACCACAGCATCCAGAGCAGTGCGATTCATTACATCTCCTGTGTGTGCCTTGGCATGGAGAGAGGCAGCAGCTCCTGCTGCAGCCCGAGTGCCCTCTGCTGTCACTCCCAGCTTGAGGAGCGATTTGCAGAAGCAAACTCCACAACTTCTGTGAAAGTTGTAAAGCGTGTGTTTATTACAGCGAGCATTTAAAGGATCGTTTCTCTTAAATGGCATTGCATGCCTCTGGGAACTCCAGATCCTTTTTTATCTCCCTCTCTAATCCATATGCATGCAATTTCACAATAGGTTCATACATATTCATTTTACTGATTTTGCCTGACATTTTTTTTTATCAGAAAGAACTCCTGGGTCATCCTGCCCTGTCTCCTGCAGCCTCTCTGTGTCTTTTTCAGAGTTCAAGGGGCCCTCCCTTGTCACTATAGGTCACGAAATAACACAATGCTGCTCTTTTCATGGCAAAAAAGGACTTTTTAATTTCTGACTCCAACATTTATAGATTTCCAAAAGTTACAGTGGATTGGAGGGTGACAGTGCCACCTCTCCCAATGACACTGAACAAACCAACAGTCCATCAGATTTCTCCTCCTCTATAAGAGAGTGCAAAACAATAAGTTATTTACATAAAATGTGTGAGAAAGTTCGTTACAAGAATGTAAACATCAGAAAACTTAGAAAATCTTAAAAAATCAGGGTGACACTCCCTTATCTCTGTCCTTTGGCTGAAGCAGTTTCTTCCAGCATAGGTTTTTTGCAAGAAGAGACAGTCACACCAAACAGCTATGTTTGCAAGCTACAGACTTAATTCAAAGATGTACATTTCACCTAAATCAAAATGGATTTCTAGTCTGGAAAATTTTTACTCTGTCTCAGGAGAGTGGCACAGCCCCCAGCTGTGCCTGCCTGGCTGCGTGTGGCTTCTCTGTACCTGTGACATCTCTTCCTCAGGGGTCAGTCTTGACCATGAGCATGTTGCTGTGGTTGTCTGTGAGCCTTTGCTTCACACACAGGCTGCTGTGTGAGGAGCTCAGCTCTCCGAGCAATCCTTGTGCTCGCCAGGTTCTGTGAGACCTCCCAGCTGAACTCACTGTAGCTGTTCTCTCTGCAATGCCAAAGTGTGTCCCCAGTGTGGCATTCATATGTTCTGAAATAATCCCTTCACCCAGGATTTTTCTCCTAGGAAGCTGAGAAGCCTCAGAGAAAAGGAAAACAATTCTTCTCTCATTTGCTTCTCCTGTGTTGTGCTCATGTGGAATGTGGTTGGAGATTGTTTACCCACAGGTGATTGTTTCATTGGATTCTGCTGTGAGTTGTTTTCACTCTTTGGCCAATCAGGGCCAAGCTGTGTCAGGGATCTGGAAAGAGTCAAGAGTTTTCATTATTGTCTTTTTAGCATTCTGTCTGTATCCTTTCTGTATTCTGTAAAAGCTGCACCAAAGGCTAAGGGTGGGTAAAGCAGCACTGCATGACAGTGTGTGCAGGGGTAAGGGAAGGGAAACAATTCCATTCTGAACTGATTCTGGTGCCTCCTGGGTCAGAACTAATGCTGAACTCACAGCAGAGCCAGTGACAAATGACCTGGAAGGTGTGCAGCAGGGCTGGGCTCTGTAGAAGCCTTCCTGTACCTTCTCTGTGCCTTGAATGAATTCTCACCGTGTTTGAATGCACTTCTGCTTGCTATTACACTGCACTTTAAGTGTTTCCCATGGGTGCAGGGTGCTGGGGAACAGAGCATGTTCTTCTTTCAGGGACACCCATGGAATTACACACAGCACAGTGACTCCTGCTTTTGGAGAGAACTGGCTGACATGCCCCACATAACAGAAAGCAGATGCTTGAGCACAGGGGACACATACCCAGTACAAAAGAGGAAATCCACACACAATTGTGTCACTTTATTATGTTTGCCTGGCCTGTGGTGTGTGTGTGGCACCCAGGTGCAGCTGTGCAGAAAGCCTGAGGGAGCAGCATGCACTGTGCCCAGGTGGAAGCTCCTTCCTTCCTTTGGCTGCAGGCAGCAGCAGTCACTACATGTGGAAAGGGGCACTTAAATGGCAGCCCAGGGAGGGAAGGCAGACACATGGACACAAAAATATATTTTCTTTAGGCAACACCAGCTCTGTTAGGGGATGCTCTTCTGAGTGGAATTACTAGCAGTGTTGCCCTGTTCTTCTAAGCCTTCTGATGTTTGCATTCTTGTAATGAACTTTCTCATGCACTTTTCTGTAAATAACTATTTGTTTGCATTCTTTTCTGGAGGAGGAGAAATTTGATGGACTGTTGGTTTGCCCAGTGTCATTGGAGAGGTGGCACTGTCACCCTCCAATCCACTGTCACCTTTGAAAATCTATAAATGTTGGAGTCAGAAATTAAACACCCTTCTTTTTACCCTGGAGATTCCAGTGTGCACATAGTTTTATTTCGTGTCCTATAGCAACACTAGCAGGGACAGTCTGAGTTCAGCAAAGCTTAGGGGTCTGTTCAGGATGGGGCACACAGCCCTGAGTGGTATCAAGAAGCTCAAGTGGGAGACTGGAGTGCTGTGTTGTCAGCAAGCACAGGGCAGAGACAGACATGTACTTCTTGCAGACATGGTCAGCAGAGGTGGAGCGGTGTCCTGCCAGCAGAGTCACACTGGATCACCAGGATGCTTGCTGCCTGAAGCATGCAGAGGCCAGGAAGGGGTAAATGAGTTTGTTTTCATTTGTTTCTGGACCCCATCCCAAATTTTTTCTAACCCAGTTCCCTAAGTTGCTGTCATCTTTCTCTCTCCACTAGCATGGAGATGCCATCTCTCTGAGGGAGCCAAACGAAGCCCCAGGGCTGGACACCAGACATGTTTCTCTTCCCAACACTTCCCTTGATAAATGGATGCTGGGAACAGTGTAAGAGAAAAGGATTCAACCTCTCTTGCTTTGCATTATCACTAAAAATTAAACTAATAGTATTGACAGTCAAGCTAGAGCCCCTCTGTAGTAAACAATGTTATCTTTTTATAAATGGAAGAAACTAAAGTTCTCACTGCAGGTCATGGAAACAGCTGGGGACAGGGCTCTGGGTTTCCCTGGTATGTTTTGAGACACAGGGTCTGTGGTTTTCTTTATTCTTTTCCCACTCTAACTTCCAGAAAATATACTTAAAGCATCCCTTCAAGTTAAGGAGTGCCCAAGTCAGGAGAGCAGGCAGGGGAGACAGCTGACTCAGGCTGGGTGCTAGGCATTACAGACTAACAGAGGAGCTCTGCAGGATTTTTAGGTGATCTCCTGTCTGACAGAGAACACCAGTGCAAGTGGTGAGGTGCATTCCCAAATTCATTCACATTCTTTGCACAGTCCTCTTGAGGAGAGACGGGCGGTGGCTCCTGGCACCTTGCACACACGTTCCTATGCAGGAAGGCCGAATGCTCCACAGCCAGCAGCAGCACCATGCAGAAACCATCCAAAGGCTGGGGGATGGATGCCCTGAGGGAAGTGAACTGCAGCATGCAGGTCCTGCTGAGCAGAGCTATGGCTCCAGTGTCACGCTGCTGCCGGTGACGCGCGCGCCGTACCAGCCCTGCCAGAACAGCGTGTCCTGTCCGCCGTGCTCAAAGCGCACAAAGCGCACCCCGGGCCCGTAGCTGGAGAAGGTGTGAGAGATCTGTGGGACAAGAGACAAAGCAGTTGTTAGTAAGTGTCAGACCACCACAAACCGACCATTGTTCAGTGCACAGAGCCCTCAGCCCCACTGGGCACAGTCAGACCTGCCAGGCTGGGGGAATTTACAGTGGGAGAAGCTTTGATCCCATTGTTCCGAGGGCACTGAATCACTCCAGGTTGGACATTGTGTGCCCAGTTGTGGCCCCTCAGTTTGGGAAGGACATTGAGATGCTTGAGCACATCCAGAGGAGGCAACGAGGCTGGAGAGGGGCTGGGAGCACAAACCCTGTGAGGAACCACTGAGGGAGCTGGGGGTGCTCAGCCTGGAGAAAAGGAGACTCAGGGCTGCCCTCATCACTCTCACAGCTCCTGAAAGGTGCCTGTGCTCAGCTGGGGCTGGGCTCTTTCTCCAGACAGAGACAGGACCAGAGCACACAGCCTCAAGCTGCTTCAAGGGAAATACAGGTTGGATATTAGGAAAAGGTTTTTCGCAGAAAGGGTGATAAAGTTCTGGAATGTTCTGCCCAGGGAGGTGGTGGAGTCACCATCCCTGGGTGTGTTTCACAAAGCCTGGATGTGGCACTCAGTGCCAGGGTTTTGTTGATGTGTCAGGGAACAGGTTGGACTCAATGATCCTGAAGGTCTCTTCCAACCTGGTGATTCTGTGACAACTCCTGCACCTTATACCTGCTGGTGGTGTCTCAGCAAGGTTCCTGTAAAGCAGCCTCCCTTTTCCTTTTCCAATCATAGGATCACGGCTCCAGAGAACACATGACAGAGCCTCCTCCTCCCCCTGGAGGATTCTCCTGCTTCAAAAATATTCCTGATTCATGTAGGTCGGGTGTCACCTGCTGAGCCCATACCTGTAACTCACCTCAGTCCAGCTGCCATCATTTCCCTGTGGGATGGTGACAGTGTCACTTTTGTACTCAGCCAGCACATCCTCATTCTCAGAGAGCAGCTTCACACACAGCTCATAGAGACAACCAGCATCACCACGTCCTGCATACCTACAAGGAGAGCCCAGGTGCTCATGCTCACCAAGTTACTGCAGCCTTGCTTTGAGATGGAAACCTGCAATGGTTCTTAGCCCAGCCCACCACCTCCCCTCACTGACCACAGGAACCTGGGCTTTGGAGTTCATGGGCTCCAAAAGCCTGTGGGAGCTGCCTGTGAGCCCTGTCCCACATCCAGGATCCTGGCAGCTGAGGTTTTAAGGCCCAAAAAATATATATTTTTTAATATATATAATCTTTATATTATATATATATATATATATATATACACATAATTTTAATATTTATATATAAAAATTTCTATATATAATTTATATATAGTATATATAGATATATTTTATATATTTATGTGTATTTATATCTTTATATTTTTATATCTATTTTATATATAGTTTTATATATATTTTATAAAAAGTTTTATATCTATTGTATATATTTATTTTTATATTTTAAAATATTTTTATATTTTTAATATATTTTATATATTTTTATATATATATTATATATATTTTTATATATATATATATATATAAGGTCTATGCCCTCCTCTCTTCCTTATCTTTCTTAACCCTCTGCCTGTCCTCAAAGCCTTCCTTAATACTTACCAGTCTCTTACCATGATTTTAGGCTGGGTTGTATCCATCAGCTCCTCCCAGTAGCCCTCAGCCCTAAGATCAATGACCTGAGCCTTTCGACACCACCTGAAACACAAGAGGCTAATTGGGGTCACAGTTCCTCCTGAGAGAACCAAAAATGCCCCCTTTCCTGAGGAAGAGAAGAAAGCAGCCTTACTCATAAGATGTGACAAAGTATTTATGGACTTCTTCACTAGGAAATTCTTTTCCAAAGTCCCCTGGGAGCTCTTCAATTTTCCAGCCATCACCTCCATTCTCTACCTCTCCCCAGTGCTCCAAGCCTTCTGCAAATGGCAGGAAAGAGACTTGGATGAGTCCTGTGGACGTGGGGAACTTGACCATCTCCCACTGGAACATTCCTCTGGCTTGGGAAAGTTTGATATTAGACACAGCACTGATTTTATATGTAGACTATGGATATGTTTGTTAAGTAGAGGTCAGGCAAAAACCTTTAGCCTGACTGAGCCCAATCACACCAAACTTTAATATTCCCCAGCAAAGTGGCTGTGTATGTGTGGGTCTAAGAAAGTACTCCAGGGAAAGAATTTAGGTATTCTGAAGTGTCACCCTTTTCAGTGTCACAGCACACAAACACTCTGGGGACAGATACTGATTGCTTTGTTTCTAAGTATTTTAAAGCACTAAGTGGTATTTTCTGAAGCAGAAGACCTTAAACATCAGGGTTTTCAAAAGGCAAACCTGGATGCTGGAAAAGCTTGCAGAAAGTCACTTGTAAACAAAATGGGGAAGCTGTGTTGATACTGCTTTGGTCTATGATGGGTGAAATTGTTGCTGCTTGGGTTGTGAGGCTTGGTTACTGCTGCTTATTGGTAAGCAGCTTATAGCTCTGGCAAGTGAAGGTCACAGATTCAGAATGATGGCACATGGGGTGTGTGCCCAGTCTCTAACATGGGCTGGGGTGAGGAGAGTAAGAACAGGATTGGCCTGAGCTGCTCCAAGGAGAGAAGCCTGAAGGGTTTGGTGAGCTGAGGGCAGACTCATCCCTGAGCTGGGAAAGGCTTCATCTCTCCTGTCATGGCTTGGCAAGAAGCAATACAGAAACAAATGCCACAGCCATTACTGTGTTGGATGGTTTCTACAAAGGACATCTTTGTGCCTCAAACATGATTTAGATCCTTGCAGAGGTTAGATAAAGTGAATGTTATGTAAAGCCCTTTGCAAAGGCTGATTATCAAGGGCCTTTGTGCTCATTAAATGATTTGGCTGCATGGATTGATTAACTTGACTCTTGGGCAGGGGGAAAATTCTGCAACCTGACAGCAACTAAGATGTATTTTCAAAGACCAGACATACACAATTCTCAGTGCCTGGTCATCTCTCTGTCACCCTGAAGCTTGTTGTGATGTCTCTCAAGGGCTGATTATCAAGGGCCTTTGTGCTCATTAAGTGATTTGGCTGCACGGATTGAGTGACTGGACTCTTGGGCAGGGAGAAAATTCTGCAACCTGACAGCAACCAAGATCTATTTTCAAAGACCAGACATACACAATTCTCAGTGACTGGGCACCTTGGAGCTTGTTGTGATGTCTCTCACCTTCACCACATGGGTTCTTGATGAGATTCCTCCTTTTCTTACTCAGGAAGTAGAAGCTTTGCCAGTTCTCCACATCTGACTCCGCTCTGCTGAGGCCTTCCTGCTGACACTTCAGGATCCAAAGTGCAGCTCCATCAACCAGGTTCTTCCACTGGCAGCAGACCAGGCGGCACACCAGCACCAGCTCCACCGCAGGAATGGAGGCCAGGATCCGGACCAGGACTGCTTCAGGGAGGGACTCCATGCCTGGGCCAGGTGGGCACAGCTGAGAGACAGGCTGGAAAGCAATGCTGAGGCTTTCCCACCCTCAGCAATGCCAGACACTGATGCAGTAGAAAAAAAGGGAAAATGAATATGTTATCTGTCACAGACATATTTTATGAAAAAGCCTTTCCTTAGGATTTTTCTCCTGAGAAGCCTCGGAGGAAAAGAAAAACAATAATTATCTGCTGCTGTGGAATGCAACAGGTGCATCTTTGATTGGTCCATGTTGGTTATTTCTAATTAATGGCCAATCACAGTCAGCTGGCTCAGACTCTCTGAGAGTCACCAGCTTTTGTTATTCATTCTTTTCTATTCCTTGCTAGCCTTCTGATGAAATCCTTTCTTCTATTCTTTAGTATATAATTTTCTTTTAATATAATATATATAATAAAATAATAAATCAGCCTTCTGAAAAATGGAGTCAATATTCTCATCTCTTCCCTCGTCCTGGGACCCCTGTGAACACCACCACAGTTATCTGAAGGTAGGATTTTTGATTCCTAGCCTCAAGGTCTCCTGTTCCTCATTACATTAATAGCCTGAAGCAGATTACTATTTTTATATTCTAAGTAAAAGCCCTGAATTAAATCTGCCCACAAAATGTGTGTATTTGACCACTGAGTTTGTTCATTTTCCAGGCTGGAATCAGTCCTTCCAGAATCTCTGCTGCTGCAAAAATCAGCTTCCTAGTAATGATTTCCTCTGCAGAGGAAGGCACATGGGTGCTTGCTCTGCCTTTAAGAACATCCCTGGTAACAAATGCTGCAAAGCAGCACTCAAATATCAGTGTTAAGCTTCTTGCCAGCCACCTTTGCAGTGGTTCATTCTGTATCTGACAGCCTTTCCCTCAGAGTGCTGGCACTTCATCAGGAGCCTGTATAAAGTAAAGGTCTGAGCATAACTGAAAATAACTCAGCTGATATTCTCTAATATTCTAATGTCTACGGCCTCATAACTGGAGAAATTAAGTCAGAAGTGTTTGCTCTAACTTCATGTGCTAATTCTGAACTCCAAGCAGCTCTCTGCTGCCCTGAGGCCCAGGTGCAGGTGCTGCAGGACTGTGGAAAGATGAGTGTGCAGATTCAGAGCCCGTGGCATCTGTGAGGGATGCACTGTGACACTGCTTTGATGTCAGCTGAGTCCTGGTGCTGGGAAGCTGCTGAGGTTGCAGCAAACTGCATGGATGCAGCCAAACTCCTCAGGAATGACTCAGTGAGCCTGGGAGAGCACTAAGAACAGAGCTGAAATACCCTGGCATGCAACTGAACAAAATACAGCAATGCCAAACCTGGCAAGGAAGGGAAGAAACTGGGAGTCACTGCTGTAGCAGCATCCTAAATCTAAACATTTTCAGATGTGTCTATCTGCACTGCACCCAGCAGGGGCAAACTGTAATTTAAAATTCCCAGACAGAATTAATGATTTCTTATCCTCCCCACACTTCCAACCCTCAACCACAGTCCTGAAGGCCAAAACATAATTTTTTAAAAGCAGGTGGGAGGGATCCTGCTGGTTTCATCTCCTACAGGAATTTCAGAAGCCTCTCCTGCTCCCTGCATGCTGATAGAGCGCTGTTAGCCAGGCTTTCTCACGCACTCGGGAGAGGGACGGAGGCACCTTTCCTTTCTCCTTGCCTTTACCTTTCTCCTTGCCTTTACCTTTCTCCTTGCCTTTACCTTTCTCCTTGCCTTTACCTTTCTCCTTGCCTTTACCTTTCTCCTTGCCTTTACCTTTCTCCTTGCCTTTACCTTTCTCCTTGCCTTTACCTTTCTCCTTGCCTTTACCTTTCTCCTTGCCTTTACCTTTCTCCTTGCCTTTACCTTTCTCCTTGCCTTTACCTTTCTCCTTGCCTTTACCTTTCTCCTTGCCTTTACCTTTCTCCTTGCCTTCCCCACCCCAGCTAAGCACCCAAACCGACCAGGCTTTACATCACGGACACGCTCCGGGCAGCGCGCATCCCTTGACGCGTTCGGGGCACTGCGTGTCCCTCCTCTTTCCCCAGGAGACACCGCGGGAAACCTGCGGAGGCTCAGGGGGGGGCACCGAGCGCTCTTACCTGAGCCGCAGGGGCCGCTCCGAGCTGGGCTGCACTGAGAACGGCACACGGGGCTGGGGCGCCTGTCAGAGAGAACCGGGACCCGCCCCGCGGCCCCGCCCTGCTCTGCCCAAACACGGTTCTGGGCGGTCCGGGCTCTGGCCAGAGAGAACCGGGACCCGCCCCGCGGCCCCGCCCTGTTCCGCCCAAACGCGGCCTCGAGGCCCCGCCCCAGGCCGGCGGCCCCGCCCTGCGGCCCCGCCCCAAAGCAGCCCCGCCCCAAAGCGGCTCCGCCCCGTTCCGCCCCAGCTCGGCCCCGCCCCGGCGGCCCCTCACATCCATGTCCGGAGGCGCAGATGGGCGGAGCCAGGTGGGGCCGAGCACTGGGGGTTGCGGCGGGAGCGGGCCTGGGGCCGGCCGGGCTCTCCGCGGTTCTGTTAGTCACGAGAGGAAACTGCCTTCTCTTCTGGCAGCTCGGCCCGTCGTGCCGCGGATCTCCCCTCGCCCTCCCGCGGGCCGCGGCCTGCCATGACCAGCATCGGGGACCTCCCCGAGGACGTGCTGGTGGAGCTGCTGTCGCTGCTGCCCGCCCGGGAGCTGCTCCGCACCTGCCGGCTGGTGTGCTCGCAGTGGCGCTACGTGGTGGACCTGAACACCCTGTGGAAGCGCAAGTGCCAGCGCGACGGGTTTTATCGTCAGAGCTACGACAGGAGCATCTCTGACTGGAAGAGCTTCTATATGCTCTGCCACATGAAGAAAAACTTACTCAAAAACCCTCGTGCTGAAGGTTGGTATCGTTATTTATAATAAAGGACTAAGAGTTTCCGAGCAGTCTGAATGAGTCATGCCTCAACGACTGCTTGTGCTGTGGGACTGTCCAGCTATTGCGTGTAGCTCTGCTACGTCAGATTTATAGCTCAGTTCCTGCAATACTTTGTGGTTTTAGCCAGAAAAATCTGGAGTCATAAGGCCCCAGTACAGCAGGCAGTGACAATTAATTTGCACTGCAAGTACAATGTGGTAGTGAAACGATCAGGGATTGGGATTAAACATTTGGGCAGCTGGAGAACTTTTGTTACCAAAGACTTGACTAATATAACTCCAGTAATCCTACTTTATTGCTGCTGATGATTTTCTGATGAGATCAGAAATCTGCTACCTGCTGTCCTAGATGCTGACAGCCACAAAAAGGTAATGGCAGCATAATGACAGGAGTCACTTACAGCTGTAGGAAAAATACAGTGCCTCTGAAAACATCAGGTAGCTTCCTAGCATTCTCCTACTGCTGATTCTAACAAAAGCTGAGATCCTGCTGATAGCTGAAATGAGGTGCTAACCCTCACCTTGGACACCTGTGTTTTTAGAGAACTTCCAGCACTGGACACTTGATGCCAATGAAGGAGATAAGTGGAAAATTGAGGATCTGCCTGGAGCTCATGGAAGTCATATGTCAGACCCCAGAGTACACAAATACTTTGTCACTTCATATGGGTAAGGACTGGATTCCAATAATCTGGAACTGGGAAACCTGCTTCCTCCCACCTGTCTGAAAAGGCACCATGGTTAGAAGGCTGGTGGCAGGTCCTGAACCTTAGATCACCTGTGGGAAAAGGAAGGATCTTCATTAACCCTTTATGCCAGTTAACCTAAAGAGATGGGTACTGCTGAGAGAATTGATCACAGCAGGTGCTAAATTTCTCTGCCTACCAGGAACTTCCTGTAATTTTTATAGTTAGGATAATCCACATGGCATCCCTGCTTGTCTTCTCCCAAAGGTGGTAGAGAAAGGTTGATTGAGAAACTCAAGCAACTGTACTTACATGACAAGGTGAAAGCTCTGTAACCTTCAGGAGTGGTGGGTGTGTCACACAAACAACTTGTAAAAAAAGCTGTCACCAAAGGAGGATCAACAGCTTTTACAAGCACTAGGCACTGGTTTCCTGTTACTAATACATCAATACAGAGACCCCTCTTAATCCAGCTTGTAGGTAACTATTCTTTTTATCTTGGGGTGAAGCTAATTCAGTTCATTTTCTTGTCAGGTTCTGGCTATGGATAAGGCAGGGTTTAGCCAGGTCAGCTTTGTGGGCCTTCAGGATCTGGGTGGGTATTAAAGCTGTCAGGGAAAGGACAGCAAGAGAGAAGTGTTCTGTAGAACTGTGAGTATTCCCATGTCTGTTTCAGGCCATGCTTAAAGTCTCAACTCATTACCCTAGATAAAGAAGGCTATTGGAATCAGCTGATGGATGAGATACGGCCTGAAATTACAGTCAAGGACTGGTGAGTGGAAGCACTGAAAATTAGAATTTCTAGCATTGGTCTAGAGGTAAGCTAGGCTTCTGGAGCTTTTCATGCCATAAAATCAGTTCTTTATTCTTACTCAATGGACTGCACGGTGGCAATCCTGTGAAGGGTGGGATAGCTGTAAGGTCCACAACTTCTCTATAGCTATGGGGATGACACTCCTTTACTCCTTTTCCTCTGCAGACAGGGATCCCCTTGGAGACTGCTTTTGAAAAATAAAGACCACTGAATGCTGTGTATACAGCCCTGCTCCTTGATTCCTCCTGCCTCTCCAGGTACGCTGCCAGGTTTGACTGCGGGTGCCGCTACGAGCTCACCGTGAGGCTGCTCTCCAGAGACTGGATCTGCCTGGAGGAATTCCATCCTGAGCCAGTGGTCATTGAGCAGTGGAGTGATGCCAAGTGGAGAGAGGTGAGCAGCAGCCAGGGAAGCAGGAGCTTTACAGCAGTGTTGTGACACTGGTGTGTTGCAAGTCTTACTTGGCCAAAAGTGCCAGGGGACTTTCTCTGCTCTTCAGCCTCCTCTGCTCTATAGAGAAAGTGAGCCAGTCCTTGCTGTTGATGATGCTGAAGAAGCAGTAGTGTCCTGAATGAGACAGATATTTTTAGGTGCCCAGAATTTTGTGTAGAGTATCCTGTGGGCTTCTGTGTTTTTTTAATGCTGTATTTTTAATTGTTTCTTGGTTTTATGTAAGATTCTGTCTAAATAATTAAATAACAAGCAGCTTTCAGGGCTTTTTTTGATCAAAAAACTGTTTTAAAACTACTGCATGGATAGCCAAGTATTGCAGACTTAACTTGTCTTAAACTGTTACAGGTGTTTAACTGGTTTGATTTGCATTCTGCAAATTAGATGTTTGCAGACTTAACTTTTCTTAAACTGTTACAGGTGTTTACCTGGTTTGATTTGCTGTACATTCTGCATTAGATGTTACTTATGCATGCACTTAAAATCAAGCTTAATGTTAGCTTAAGACAGATAGGGTTTTGGGGAGAAGGCTGAGTGAGAAAGGCTTCTTTCCTCCCCCTGCCACCCCCTCCTCCCCAAAAACCAGGGAATGGTGCATTTTCAATGAAAGCTATTTAGGCTCAGGAAGAGCTCGTTCTAAGACTCACACACTGTAGTTTTCTAAGCTTCTAGGTGAACACTGATTTATTTAGGCAAACTAAGAGGAATTCTCTTTTCTGTGCAGATTTCTCACACCTTCCAGAATTACCCAGCAGGAGTTCGTTACATCTGGTTCCAGCACGGAGGCCAGGACACCCAGTACTGGGCAGGCTGGTACGGGGTCCGTGTGACAAACAGCAGCATCACCATTGGGCCCCCAGGCTCACTGTGAGGCACTGTGCAAGGCTTTGCTTTTACCTCAGGACTGGAACCAAGTGGCCTCAGGTGCACTATTTGCCTGTTCTGTCTGGGTGTGTGCTAGCTTTGTCTTGCAGCTCTTTTTCACAGTAGAATTTCAGCAGGCCCAGCCCTTTAGAGGGGTGTTCTGTCTTCATCTTCCATTCTCTTCTACCATGGATGCTACTCCAGTTACTGCTGCCCTTCCAGAGAAAAACTGGGACAATTAAATGAGATCTATCTTTTCTAGTTAATACATTATTATGCTAACACACACAGTCTTGAAGACACTTTCATGTTTATGGAACATAGGAAAGATAAGGCTAAAATGCTTAATTTCAGATTATAAATGGTATCTACAAGGACTCTGCCACAGCTTGTCTTGTATGGTATTTTCTTTCCTGTTTCAGTGTTAAGATTTATGATCTGCATCAGACCTTTCATAGCATCAGGAAACTGTCACTCCTTGTTCCTAAGTGCTGTGTCACTGGTAGTGAATTCCTTACCCTTTCTCTAAGTGTGTATGATCAAAATGATCCAAAACGGTCCCTTGGTGTTTGAATAAACAGGTAGAGACAGAGGAGGTAAGAAGTCCCTTCAAGCAGCTGCCTAACAACACAAGTGCCTTTTGATTGTGCTGGGCTTTTCTCACATCACTTTTGGTTTATACTGAGCAGTGTAACCCAATATAAAATGTTAAAGCAGTGCCCAGAGTTGATCTATAATGTTCCTACACTTGTTACTTGGAGGAAGCAGGAGGTGCTGGACAGGCTAGTGTACCAAATTCTCAGACAAACAAGCTCAGCTTGTTTGAACTGTGTCTCCCACCCTTATATACCCAGAACTAACGTTAAAGCCATGTTCCATCTCCTCTGACAGGTGTAGGATTATTAGTGCTTTCCTTGCTTATTCTCAGTTAGGAATAGGATACTTGGCAGGTGTCCTTGCTGGACAGAGAAATTCCACATTGCTAATGCCACCTCTGAGTGAAAGGAGAGAGACCAAGGTTGTACAGCCTTTCATAGGAACTGACAGAGTCCACATACAGGCCAGAAAAGAAAATAAAAATACTTCTTTGCTGAAGAAGGGAGCCTGGTTTTGACAGAACTCAGCCCAGTTCAACTGGGGTAAAACTTAGTATTTATTGAAGACTGCTTGGGATGGTCACAGTGGACAGACACTACATAAGGCCTCACTCCCCCTTAGCACAAGTGTTGCTCTCATGGATTGTGTGACAGCTCCTGGCTGTCTGTCACTGCCTGTGTGCAATGGAGCTGCCCTTTCCAGGTGAGAACTGGACTGGTAATAAAGCACTGACTCCCCAGGGATGCACTGTATCAACACCTGTGCTCTCACACAAGTCAAGATGGGAACAGGCTCTGGCTCCCCATTCCAAGTCAGTTCTTTTATACAGTGGTAAGAGCACTTGAAATAAAGAGGCAGCAGCTGCTCTACATTCACCCAGAAGGCCAGCTGAAGAGATGGTTATCAAGATACAGTTTGTGACAGATCTTACTCCACTGGAAGATCAGATGAAGCTTGAAGGCAAGGAAGATTTGAAATCAGGTGCCTTTGTGAGCTCGCTCTTCTACGTAGAGCTGCATCTGGAGAGAGAAACAAGCAACAGTCCTGTTGGTATACAGGTAGGTGAATGGAAAAAAAAAAGCCTGCAACAGGCTGAATAGGAAGTGCTTATACCTTGCCCCATAACCAGGTTTCCTATTTTACTATGAGGAGTCTTGCCCTGCTTTGATTACTGGCACAGACATCTGCAGGACTAACCCACAGCTCAGCAGCATGTTTTAAAGCTGTTACACCACAGAAAACTGCAGAGCTGATGTCAGAGCATTGACAGTTCAGAACCACAGCAGGTTCAGCACCTCTTGGTCAGAATGCCCTGCTCACCTTTAGGATGTCAGATGTCATGGTTTTCAGGGGAATGAGCCGGGGGTCGTGCATGTGCACGTCTTGCTCATCAGCGAGGATCCAAGGGAAATCCTGGGGACAGGAACACAAGGAGGTGTTACTGGCAGAACCCAGCAGTGCTGTAAAGTGAGCTCCTCCTCAGCACTTGTTTTGTGTAAAGTTGAAAGAGAGACAGAGTGGCTGAGGGAAGGAACAGGTAATTCAAACCTTCCCCAACAACAAAAGTTAACGCTTACACGCTTGTCCCTGACGCTCAGCAGAACTGTCTTCAGTTACAGCTTCCAACTGTGAGGTGAACCCACTGCACTCACTGCAAAGGTGACATCTCACTTCTTTAAAAGATGCACTCTCTGCTGTCCTGAGCTACCATGCCCAGTTCATTACACCAAGATTTAACTGCAACTCCAGAATGCTTAGGGCATGGGTTTCCATCCTGCCCTGCAAGTCTGAAGGTGGGTCTGCTACACCACAAGTTTCCATTACTAAGCAGTGCAGAACAGACTTTGATTTTGAAACAATTTTATACTTTGCTAGCTTTACTTGTTGTGCCTTAGGACACCTAAAATAACTTGACTCAGGAAAAAAGTTTCTCTGTATCTAAGCAAGAATTCTTTAAAAATAATCTTCCTTTAGAAAGTGTTCTGCACACAGTTTCCTGTAAGATACAATCTATTTGTGCCCCCAAACCTACTCATTACTTTAATCTTAGTCTTTCTTGCTTTTTATACAAAAGTGGATGGTGGGTGAGGGCTGCTTTTTTGCTTGATTAAATTCAAGGACCTATTCTACATGCCTGAGTATTTCTAAATGTCTGAGCAAGCACTGGACAGGAAGTATTGTTACAATCTATTTCAATTGAAGTTGTGTTGTTACAATCTATTTCAATTGAAGTTGTGTTGTTACAATCTATTTCAATTGAAGTTGTGTTGTTACAATCTATTTCAATTGGAGTTGTGTTGTTACAATCTATTTCAATTGGAGTTGTGTTGTTACAATCTATTTCAATTGAAGTTGTATTGTTACAATCTATTCCAATTGAAGTTGTCTGCAGTGGTGGCCGTGTGTGGCAAATGTGCTGTCAGCTCACCAGCATTTACCATTTCACCATTTCACCACGTTTCAAGTACAGTTATAATGTGCCTCATGTGACACCAATCTACATGTTCAAAATATCTCTCAGCCTTAACCTTAAAGATGCTCTGCAGCTTCTCACACACAGTCAAGTGCCCGAGGATATCACTCACCTTTATCACCTGGATCTTTTCCATGTTGCGCGTGGCAGCCTCCCGTGTGTGAACCAGAACTGTGAAGGTGCAACCTAAGAGAAGTGTCAGGTTCCAGCTCAGGGCACAGCTCCCAGAGGATCAGCCAAGCCAAGCAAGGCCAGGCATGAGACTGTTTGGATCCAGGTGACATTTACCTGGGGGGTTGTTGTCCAGCACAGCATCACACACGCTGATTTTCAGGATGAAGGCACGCAGTAACTGCTCCACGTGGGACAGCAGGGACTCAGAACTGTGGAGGAGACAGCACTTGTTACTGGCATGCAGCAAAGGCCTGAAGTTGCTCCCAGAATGTCTCCCAGGGCTGGGTGTTGGATGCCAGGGGCAAACAGGAGTGGAAACCTCACCTAATGGAAAGAAGAGGTGGCTGGGTGATCTCAAAGACAAATCTCTCCACGGGGTGGTGCTCTTTATCCAGAATTACAACCACAACTTTCTCCACATCGTTCTGCAGGAACCAAGACAGAAAAATCCCTTCCTTCATATGAGCTGCCCACAGTGTGCTTCACATTCTTTGATGTAGTGGAGTACACTCAGTTGTTTGGGCTCACAGCACAAGCCCTTATCCAAAACCTGACTTCAGATTATTCTTAGCAATCAGAAGAAAAATGTTTTTGCAAAGCCATTTCTTGCTGGGAGTTAAGCTGCCAGCTTGTGGCTAAGGCTGAAGGAGATGAAGTGTGCTAAACTGTATGTTCCTCCAGATCCTGTTTTGGAACAAAGGAGGAAAGGCACAGCCATCTCCCTGCATCACTCTGGGGTGGACACTGATGAAGTTCAGAGCCTTGTCCAAACAGAGCAGCTTTGTACAACCCCAATTTAGAACAGACCTAATTCCATTTTCTACATGTGCATTAAAATTGTCTGTAAAGAGCAAGGCATACAAAACCTGCCAGCAGCCTCCTGAAATGTTTCATTGGTCACACTCTTCTCTCAAAAAACCTGGAGTCCAGGCCTACCTTTGCTTCCTGGTTCTCAGCAAAGCATTCAAACTGTTCTGCCACAACAGGTGCTTAAACTCTGGTAGGATGATGTAACTGGAAATGTACAGACACGTGTCCTTGTGTGCTATATGAGACAAGCAAGGCAGGGTCTTAACTGCCAGGAAAGGTTATGATGTTTTTAGTTTTGTTAGGAACCTTTATCAGCTAGTATATTGTGTATGGTAATTTTTTTAAACAAATGTTGCAGTTAAGATAATATTTATGTTCTCTTACTTTCTATTGAATCCACTTGCAGTACTTTTACCAGGTCCCCAGTCTGAGCTCACCTTCTCCAGCAGAGGCTTCACACAGTGCAGCGTGTCCTGGATGTACTGGTTCAGCTCTGGGTGGCAGGACATCTGCAGCAAACACAGGAAGAGTCAGAGCTGTGTTGGACATGAGCCAGGACAATGCTAAAAGGGAAGATTTAAACAGAAGCACCAGCGTTTACAAGGCATTCAAGTCATGCTTCAAATAGTGCTGGAAAATGCTGAGTTGCCCACTCAAATCAGCAATTGTTCAGGGCAGGGTTAGCCAGCTGAGGCAGATCACTGCACCCATGCAGTTGTTGTGGATCTGGAATGTATACCCAGAACAGCACATTGGGAATAGCATATTCCAACCATCCCTACTTCCTAGTAAACATCATTCCTGTTACCCCACTGCACAGAGCTGGGGCAGCCTTCTACTGCTGTTACCCATGACCTGCTTGTCCCATGAGCACTTTTTGTATCCTCTCCTATGACAAGAACTAAGCTCTCCTCAAAAATAAGTCTGTACATTAAACAATCACTTTGCAGAGTGTAAGTTTTTTCTGGTGAGTGTTGATTGATCCTTGCTATTTTGCTTGTCCACGTGGCTGTCAGCTCCCAGGAAAATCTCCTACCTGGACAGGTACATTGTATTTTTTCCTCTTCTGAAAGATCCCAATAGGGTAAACTTCTCTGACATACAAGATGAGGTGAACAGCCACTTCCAGGAATTCTGAAAGAACATCTGCAACAACTGAAAAACACAAGTAAAGGATGCTGGAATAGGGTGTGGGAAAGTAGAGAAATACCAGACGCTCAGGGGACCTTTTGTTACAGGTTATTTTTTTTTTCTGCATAAATTTCACCTGCCTCCTCTTAGCTGCAGAAAATTTAGGGACAGAGCAACCCTCCAACACTCCCCCAAGCTCAGTACCCAAGAGGAGTGTCACAGGGACACCAGTTGTGCACTTGGTACAACACATTACCTTGCCCAAAGTTAAGGTCCTGCCGTGTGAGAGTGGTCATCTTCCCCAGACCCTGGAAGTAAGCACAAAAGGAATGGTTATCCTCTGGCTCCTGTATTGTTCATCTAGTCACATCATGGAGCTGTACACCAGAAGACCCTGTGAGCCCACAGGGAGAGGTGTGAGCACCCCCATAAACCCAGCACGTCCTCAGGCATTAGCAGCAGTGCACAAACCAGTGCCACACCTCAGGATGAGAGATTATTCATCATTTAATTCCTGGGGTTTTCAGTCTCTCTCCCTTTCTGGGATACAGGAAAGTTCCCATATACAAGTATACAAATACTTTTTAGTAACACAAGAAACACTGTTTTTTTAAAGCTTCATAGTACTTGCCTTTTCTAAGCCCCATCTCTTACTATAACACAAGAATTTATTGCTCCATTATCAGAAGAAACAAACTTCTTCCTGCCTCGCTCAGTCCTGAAGACACCGTCAGGATTCAGAGGAAGAAGCTGACACTGCCCAGACAGAATCCTGTGTTTGGATGGAATTTATGCATCATGCATGAGGTGTATGAATATGCAACAGGCTGTTGCTTTTAAGGGTTAATCCTCTGTTAACGTGGGTACTTTTTCGTGCTTATTTTGAAAAGTACCTGGACTGTCCATAACACTTTGTTCTTATTGTCTCGTATTGTCCTATATCCTAATTGTCCAAATTTTTATTACTCTAATTATCTTACTATTTTTCTAACCATAGAAAAATTTTAGAAAAATTTCTAACCACTTTCAAAATTTTAAAACCAAGTCATTGGCGTTTTTCACACCCTGCCACAGCCAGGGCCACCCCTTCCACTATCCCAAGCTGGTACCAACTCCATCCAACCTTGGACATTCCGGGTACGGGGTGTATCATGTCAGTAGAACCCAGCGCCTTCCCCGTGCCTATCACGGCAGCTCTGCGCCAGCCCAGAGCAGCCCGCACAGGTCGCTCCAGCAGCCCGGACTTGCCGTGCCCGCTCCGGGGCTCCCGTTACCGCCGCTCCCTCACCCGGGCTCCCCTCACCGCCGCTCCCTCACCCACTCCTCGTCTCAACCACGCGAGCAGAAGGGAGAGCGGACGGGGACAGAGCCCTCGAGCGCCCCGGTCGCACCCACCGCACGGCACCGCTTCTCCTCAGCCTGGGAACCGAGCCTGGCAACCGCCCGCCTGCCGGTGCTCCCTACCGGAACGGGGCTCCTCGCACGGCTCCGCTGCCGCCCAGCGCCCCGCCTCAGCACGGCCACCTGCCCCCGTGTCCGCCCGGTGCTGCTCCCCGCCCCGCTGTGCCCCTCCCGGTGTTCCCTCTCGCCCCGGCGCTCCCCGCTCCGTACCGGGCCCGCCGCCCCTCACACCGCCCAGCGCGGGAAGCGGCGGCAGCGCCTGCGGATGACGCCATGGCGGGGGCGGCAGCGCCCCCCGGCGGGCGGGAGGAGCGGGCGCGGGCCGGTCCCGCTGCCCCGCGGGGTCCCGGCACGGCCGCGGCTCCCCCGGCACGGCGGGGCCGGGGCTCGGTGCAGAGAGCGGGGCAGATCAGCCTCCAGCGGCTCTCCCTCCCCGGGACCTTAACGCGGGGGAAGCCCTCGGGAGAGCGGAGCCCGCCGCACCGCGCAGGTGAGCGGGGCTCACCCGCTCCCCGCCTCCCCGGGCTGCCACGCCTTTGTCTCCGGTCTTTGTCCCGTCCGTGCCCGGGGCAGGGAGCGCTGCTGCCACCAGCACCCTGCGCTCTCGCACCCAGCTCCTCCGCAGCACGCTGCCCTGGCATGGCCCCGCACTCCTCCTGTGACCCCCGCACGCCCAGAGCCCCTGCGCCCCTCCCAGCCCCACCTCCTCCGGCACCATGCACCCCAGTCCCGCGGGATTCCCCATGTCCCCGATTCCTCTCCACATTCCCCCACTGCCTTCCCCCTGTCTCCTCCTCCTCTTCCTCTTCCTCCTCCTCCTCTCCTTTCGGGTTTGAACACCCCCTGCCCCCCGCAGACCTGCCTCCCCTCCGCCGCTCGCACAGCTCTGCCCTGCCCTGCCCTGCCCTGCCCGCCAGGCTCGCCGGACCGGCACCTTCGGACAGGTAAGCAGCGCTGCCCGCGCCGTGCTCTCCCGCCCCGGTGGATGCTCCGCCGAGCTGGTTCCCCTCTGCTGTCGCGGGGACTGGGCAGGAGTGGGGAGCACCTTCCCACTTTCCGTGCGCCCCGGAGCAGACAAAGGCACGGACTGACGGGGATGCCCGGTCCCGCCGCGGAGCTCCGGTTACGGCGGCATCGCTCCGCGGTGCGGGCGGGCAGGGAGCTCGGACAGCGCCGGTGCCGGGGCGCGGTGCCTTCGGCCGGACCTATTGTCAGCCGTGCTGGGGAGCGGGCTCAGGACTCTGCCGCACGGGTCGCCTCCGTGCCCGGTGCCTCGCAGGGATGCGCGGTTCGGGCTCTGGGACTCACGTCCCACCGCCCCGCTGTGGGTCACTCCTGCCAGATTCCTCCCCACACCGCTCTGCGAAGCAAAGTCGCCCCGGACAGAGGCACCGTCCCTCTCTTAGGGCTTGAGCCCCTCGCACACCCCAGGGGAACGTCCCGGCTCCGAGGCAGCGATGCCGAGGGGAGACGGGAGCTTTTCTCACCGAGTCATTGTGTTTACAGAGCCGTGCGCTGCCCCTGCGTACCCGCGGGCTTGCTGTCTGTTCTTCCTCTGTTGATAAAAGTGAGGTCTCGTTTCTGAATTAAATCAACTTGGCATCAGTTAATGGCTTATTGCAACTAGTAATTAATCACACAGAATTTAAGTGGCGCTTATCCGATTCATACCTGAAGTTTTCTGTCTGCTGGATGATTTAATGGAAGTGGTTTTGTATTCCCATGTCCTCTCACTTAAAGAAGGAGGCATTAATTCTATATATATGGTTCAAAGTGAGAGTGTCATGCAAGGAAGAATGTTGAAAGCACAGCCTAAACTGTTTTGCCAGTCGAGACGCATCCCTGTCTCCCTCCCAGCAAAGATCAGGGCAAATCTGCCCCATTCTTCCCTGTAACACTGGCGAGTACTTTCCAGCTGGGTGAGCAATGACCTCTCCTATTGATTGTGTCCCATTTGTCACCTGGCACTGGGCATGAAACTGCAGAGTCTTCTCTGCCATGCTGACAGCAAGCAACTGTATCTTGGGTGTGAATCTCAGGCTCGTTGCTGTTTTCGTCTCTTTATTGGGTAGAGCAGACTCTGTTTGATGGCAGGTCGCCTGTGATGGCTGTGAAGTCCCAGAGGGAAGCAGAGCAGAGGGTTCTGCATATTCATTCATGGGCCCCTCTTGCCCTTCAAGGCAGTGGCTTGCTGGGCTGACCTGTCCCTGGCAGATGTTGTGTGGGGAAGCTCTCAGGGCAGGAGAAAGAGTGGCTCAGCTGTGCCTAGGGGCATTTATTGACTCGAAGGTGTCCAGTGTCAACCAAAACCGGGTGCTGGAGCTCAGCAGGGACTCAGGCAGCGCACAAGCCTGGGCTGCAGCAGAGGGAGCACCCTGGGCTGTGCTGTGTGAACAGATGACTTCTGTCCTCATCAGGAGAGCAGAGCACAGGCTGTCAGTGGAGCCGGTGGGTGAGGGGAGTCCCAGCTCCAGCCCTACAACTAATGTTGAGTGAATCGAGTTTCAAGCGGTCACTGGATACAAACTGCCCCAGGGAGAGGCTTTGTGAAGGCACAGGGGTAGCAGCAACTACTGCTTAATGCCTTGGAAGCCTGAATCCTTATGTCCTGTCTCTCCTGCCACTAATGCAATTGGTTATGTTACTGAATTTGGCCCTTTCTATTGTGGAGTGCTGTCTGGGGATGGCAAAAGTGAGAGAAAACAGCACAGCTAAAGGAACCAGGTGTTTCAAAGGGCAAAGTGGAGGGGGTGTTCAGGTAGCCTGAATATCTGCAGAGAGGAAATGTCTTGTATCACAGTCAGGAGGGACAAAGAAACTTTGGAGTCCAGTAAGTATGAAAGGCAAGATAGGGAGGAATGGTGATGATGGAAGCAGGAAACCTAAAAAGCAGGGCAGCTCTGAAAAGGAACACAAAAGGACTGAAGATCTGTGAGGAGGGAGTGTTCTGTCATCCCAAGGATGGCTGGAACAACTGCAAAAACAACTGAAATGCTTTACAAATCTAGTGTGCAGGAAAGGTTGGAAAGAATAAAAATGTTAGTACTTTTGTTCTGGAAATGAAAAGAGAAGGCCAAATATTACCTGCCTGCTTTGGGAGACCCCACAAAGCTGGGATTGAGCTTTTAGAAATGGGAAAGTCTCTTGGCAGATTGTTTGTGAACCTTCCCAGCATTTGCCTCCAGAAACAGAAAAACAGATGGAAAGAGACCCAGCAGGGAAGTCAAATCTCATTTATCTGCACAATGCCACCCTCATGGCTCCAGCCAGCTCTCTGCATGTCAGCCACCATAGAGCCCACCCCATCCATTCTGCTCCAGGCCTTCTCAAGCCCATCCATCACCCCATGGCTCCTTATTTACAGGGAGCCTGGCACACAGAGCTGGGTTTATTGTCTGCCATCCCTGCCACACAGGCACATACACACAACACCCATGCAGATGCCCATACATTTTGTGTATTGCTGCAGATTGGGGTTGTCTGGAGTCCAGGAAATCTTTACACATGTCTGCCAAAGTCTGAGCTTATCAGAGCCAAAAACAAATCTAGCCCAGCACACGTGCTTGGGTCCAGCTTGGTTCAGTCCTTGAGCATAATAAATGCATCAAAGATCTTGACAATCTCTCAGTTCAAGGGTTTTGTTCCTCTTGGCTGTGACATGAAGAAATGTGAAAAGTTAAAGCTAGGACTGTCAGATATCATGTTTTAAGCAAGACACGTGAATGGATGAGGATGATCTAATGTTCCTGTTTTGTCAAATCCAAACCAAATACACCAGGAACATTTTCAGAGTCTATTTCAGAGCCAAGGTGACACAACTGTATTTATAGCAGAAAAACATGAGAGAATTTCCATGTACCTGCTCAGTCCATGGCTGCCTTGCAGGATTGCAAGCAGAGAGCAGAAAAATAGCAATGATATTAGTGAGTCCAGAGAAGACTTCCCACAGGGAAAATTATCCAAGATGCACCCCCCCACCCCCCCTCAATTTCACTTAGGGGGTTGTAAACATCCACTGATGTCTTAACCCAAAATGGATCAGAAATTGTGGCTGGAAAACAGCACTGCAACTCACTTCCCAGCCCTGAGTCCATACTGCGGGCAGCTCTTTGCTGTGCTTGTGTTCATGTGAGAGGCAGATTTGCTACATCAGGGGCCTTGTAATCCTGAGGGTCTGTAAGGCAGTGCAGGAAGAGGGTGGAGCAATAAGGATGTAGGTCTGGTGTTGTGAAGAACCACAGGGGCAGCTTAACATGGCAAATACTCCATCTATTTCCCTTACTAATGTATGAACCCTAAGAAGATGATGAATTCTGGGGTTTGTTGTAACATGTGTGTTTCTTTAAAGCAATTTAAAGGCATTTTAAGTGGAAAGGCAACTCCTTACAAGGTCAGACTTTCTGCCTGGTGTGTGTCTTGGGCAGAATTTCATCCTTTGCAGGCTGCATCAGCAGCCCAGGGCTAGCATGGGATTCTTTTGTGGACTGTGGTCCTGCTAGAAAAGAGGGTGAAGTTTATTTTGCTGCTCAGCTATTGAGGAACTTGTGTAGCATTTACATTCTCTGAAATAACCCTTCACCCAGGATTTTTCTCCTGGGAAGCTGAGAAGCCTCAGAGAAAAGGAAAACAATTCTTATCTCATTTGCTTCTCCTGTGTTGTGCTCCCATGTGGAATGTGGTTGGAGATTGTTCACCCACAGGTGATTGTTCCATTGCATTCTGCTGGGAGTTGTTTTGACTCAATGGCCAATCAGGGCCAAGCTGTGTGTGGACTCTGGGAAGAGTCACAAGTTTTCATTATTATCTTTTTAGCCTTCTGTAAGTGTCCTTTCTGTATTCTTTAGTATAGTATACTAAAGAATATAGATACTGTATTCTTTAATATAATATAGTATCATAAAACAAATATTGGCCTTCTGAGAACATGGAGTGAAATTCATCATTCCTGCCTTTGTCTGGACATTCCCAGCAAATACAAAAAACCTGAGCACTGAGAGCTAGGGATGCTGTTGTTATCTACCTGTCTTTTGTAAGTGTGAATTCTATGGGGTAAGAAAAATGAAGGAGGTATGGAATTTTCTGGAATTAAAGGTAGATCAGGACATGGAAACAAGTGGTTAGGAGAAGGCTGGGACTGTTTTGCCTCTAGCACAGCAGTGTTGCATTAACCCCAACTTGTCCATGCACTGGTTTGGTTTAGCAAACAGCTCAGATCTCCCCTGACAGCAGTGTAGCAGTGTAGGTTGTCAGGTAATGCAGGTAATCCACATTATTAATGCAAGATCCCCAGTGACAGCAACGTGGTGACGTTAACCTGCCAGTGCAGAGATGAGGCAATCTGTGTTCCTACCTGCGTTTTCACCCTGGTTTGTGCCAACAAGACAGCTGGGCTGCTTAAATAAACACCCCCTATGCTTTGAAGCAGACCTTCTGTTTAACTGCCCTGCAGCATTTAGCTGCCTCCCAGCTCCCACTGAAAATCAGAATGTGTCTGGCAGATTCCCCATCAAAGGGACACGTCTGTGAGAGTGAGATTGGAGACACCCTTGCATTCTCTTTGCACTTGTTCTCTCCTCTTGGTATTTTGCCTACAGATGAAAAGGTAAGATGCTCTTTATAGCTCTTTGAGTTGTTCTGAGTGATGTCTTAATCCATCTGGTTCTTAAAGAGAAAATCCTAGGAAAAAAAAGCAAAGACCCCATGGTCTGGGGAAAAAGCAAATGACCCCATGCAGAGCTGTGTGTTGATATTTGTTCTAGTAGTTTGGAAGAAGATCTTAAATTTTTTTTATAGACTTAGCTGTCAGTTTGGTTTTCCTTTGTTCCAGGTAGCTGCCAATAAAATAGCATTTCTAGTGTTATGCCTTTGCAAGTGAGCTTCCCAGTGCCTCCTAAATCAGTCCTCAAGGAACAGTTTATTGTCTTTTATGGCCAGTAGAAATACCTGCTTTTTGAAAACTGTATGAAAAGAAGGCCCCTGTGCTGCCTGCCTCTTTCCAGGGAATGGCTGAACAGAAAATGTGTTCCCAGGCTATGAGCAGCAACAGAAAGGAATCCTGGAAAGGCAGGATTGGCTGGTGAGTGCATGAGCAGGGCTTTTACAATTAACAAGATGAAGGCATCTCTCTCTTAACTCCAGGATGCTGGGCTGGTGTGATGGCAAAGTTTTCACTGACTCAAAATTCTCCATATCTATCTCTCAGGCTGAAAGAAAAAGGGCAAAGGAAGACCCCAAGCCACTCCTAGTGTATTTTCTGTCAACTCCACAGAAACTGGAGTCAGAATTGGCTGAAAGGCTGTTACCTGCTGCCCTTCACAGGCTGCAATGGCTGCTGTCATGGTTTGATACTGGCCAAACACCAGGCCCCCATGAAAGCTGTTTGCTCACCCTCTTATGCTATAGTTGGGCAGAGGAGAGGGAAAAAAAATTAACAAATTTAATTGAGATTGAGATAAGGGCTGGGAGGAAAATACTCTAAGAGCAAAACAGGTTCAAATTTAAAAGTATAAGGTAAATTTATTATTCACAGAGTCAGAAGAGGATAATGAGAAGTAAAAGAAGCCTTTAAAACACCTTTTCCCCTCCCCAGCTCTTCCCTCTTTGTCCCAACAGTGCAGGGAGACAGGGCAGGGGGGTTTTGGTCAGTTTATCACTCAAGGTCTTGTTCTGTTCACTCAGGGAAAGGAATCTCCTCTGCTCTGCCATGGCTTCCCTCCCACAGGCAACAGCCATCCCAAAACTGCTGTGGTGTGGGTCACTCATCCACAGGGTGCAGTCCTCTAAGGACAGGCTGCTCTGGTTTGGGAGCAGGACCCTCTCTCTCTGTTCAGGTCTCCTGCTGGATCCCGGTTTTCTCTGCCATCCACCCACTCCACCATGAGCACTTTTCCCAGAGGCTGTGAGTGGATCCCTGCATGCCCCATGGACTTCATGCATCACAAGGGCACAGTTTGTTTTAGCAGGGTCCTCACCACAGCTTGCAGAGGAATCTCTGCTCCAATGCTTGGAGCACCTGTCAGGAAAATTAATCCACAAACACCAGAGGTTTATGTCCAGAAAGGAGACAGAGGAGTCCTTTTTTGGCTTTATTCCAATAAAGGCAGAGGCCATGGGGCATTCCCCTCAATCTCTCCAGTTTTTGGAGGATGCAGCCTCCTTTTTATCCCAATTTCCAGCCACATTTCCCTTCTCTCTTTCCCCATTGGCTGAGGTACTTGAGAGGTTCAGACTTCCCAGAACACCTGATCCCAAAGATTTCCCTCTAATGTATAACCCTCCCTTTTCATTTTTCATTCTTACTGAATTTAGGGGTTTTTCTTCTCCATTGTTTCTTTCATCTTTCAATGTCTAATTTCGTTTATCAGCAAACCTAAAGTTTATTTGTAAAAGCAAACCTCTTTTTCCATTCATCAATCAGTGGAATCCTTCCCATTGTTTCTTTTATCTCCCAGTGCAGGTTTTATCTACCAGCAGACCCACAAAGACAAATCCACTGTTCCTCTCACACCTCCTTCCCTTCCCTTTGGCTCTGTCGGACATGGTGGAAGTTTCTAGCAAGAAGCTAGGAAGTTTCTAGTTTCTTACCCCTGTGGCCCCCACTACCAGGCTGTGCCAAATCAACACACTGACCAAGCAGAAAATCACCTGGAGGAGGGAGTATGAGCCCCTGTGATTAAGCAGCAAAGTGGTTCTCCTGGTGAACAGATGGAAATCAGGTGCAGCCAAGTGCTGAGGTGCAGGGAAGACTGAGATGGGGTTGAGTGAAAAGCTGTGGCTGTAACTCTGACAGTGTTTCTCAAGCATTAGCATAGGCCTGGTTTTGTGGCAGTCAGTATCCCAGGGAACTCTGTTTTTAAGCATGTCTTCATGCTGCCCAGAGAGAGAGGGACAGTCTGCAAAAGCTGCACTAGGAATGCTGCAAACTCCTTCCCCCATTTTGTGGGAAAGGACAGGGGAGAATGACTGAATAACTTAATTAGAGAATGTTCTGACTTGTACAGAGCACGAAGCCACAACGTCCCAAAACCATGTCTTGTAACACAAACAAAAGGATGAAAGAAGACCCTCAAAAATATAACAGTGAAACAGAATGAATGAGAACAGTCTGCAGCCACTGTGCTGGTGGACTCAATGAAACTTGGTCTCGATGTTCTTGGGACTTAAATTACCCTCCCAGTGACAGCCTTGCCTGGTGACCTGTGCAGGATCAAGGAGGGAAAGTGGGACAAGCTCAGGAAACCTCAGCCTGCCTCTGCCCCTTGGTCCTTGAGACCAGCATCCCCTGCTCTGCTGACAGCCTTTTTATTTCCCTGCTATGCCATGGGGTATCAGCACAAAATCTCCAGTGTTTTTTCTTTCTTTGACCAATTTCCACCACCCTGGAGCAGTATGCAAGCACGTGTGGAAGTCTCTTGTCTTGAGCTGCTCAGGGCTGTTACCGGTCCTGTGTGGCCACCATCTGCCTCCAGTTCTGTTCATTTTGACATCTTCATTGCAAGAAAACCAGCTGTGAGGAGGGGCCGGTGCCCCTAGCCCAGGATGCCAGCCTGGCAGCTGGTGTTGTGCCAGGCTTAAGAGCTGTGGGCAGGAGCCAGCCCCCCCAGCCCCTCAGATGGTGGGCTGTGAATAGGAGGGTAGGGGGGCTAGCGGGGAATCAAAGGGAAGTGTCCTGCTGATTGATGACCTCATTTGCACATGAAACTGGGACCTCTCAGCCCTGCAGGCCCTGCACATGTGTCTCAGCTGCTGTAACCAGGGCTGGGAGAAGAGGAGATAAGCAAAGAGGGAATAACTTGCTTCCACCTCAGGACACCATAATGGTTTTTATCTAAGTGTCTTAGGACTGAATCTTGACGGCCTTTACAGTTCCTAAGTGTTGGTTGGTTGCTTTTTTCCCCCCCCCTTTTTTAATTGCAGGTGAGACAGAGCACCCATGATTATGGAAACTTCTTCCACCTTCTCTTCTTTCCTTTTCCTGTGCGTGCTGGTTCTTTCAGACATCAGCCTTGCAATCTCCCTGAACCCTGGCACAAAGCTCAAAAATGCCCCAGAGAACAACCACCACCTTCAAAATCAAGAGATGTGGCTGCAGCAGCCCAGAACTGGGCGCCATCACAGGCAAGGCTTGGCCAAGAAGGAGAGGATCCACTCCATGCCTTCCAGAGGGCAGCTGGCTGGGGAAGAGACTCTCAAGATGGGCAGTGGAGCTTCAGCAGTGGAAGAGCTGGTGGCAGAGGGACAGCCAGCAGCCCTGAAACAGAATAAGGACGTGTTCCTGGGGTTTGAATCGTATCCTGAGAGGGAAAACCAGTCCCCAGGCTCTGAGAAAGGAAAGAAGCAGAACCGAGAGCATCGTCGGCACAGCCGCAGGGACAGGCTCAAACATCACCAAGGTATTGGAGCTCCAAGGGGAGCTGGGGCTGTTGTGGCACTGGGAATGAGCATCTCTTGTGTGAGGGCAAGAAGAGGCAGCTGTGGGGGAGCCACATGTGCGTGTGGAGGGTGTGGAGTGTGTACCTGCTCTGGGGAGAAATGTGCCAAACAAAAGAGGCACAAGAAAAAAGGGGAACTGCAGAAGCAAAATTTGAGTGCTGGCTGCAATTTTGTGAAAATGACCTAGTTTGTGTCACAGGGGGAGCTCTGAGAGACCCTAAGACTTGAGGGGCTGTTTTAGGGTGGTCTGTTTTGTTGGTTTTATTTTCCTTTTTAGCAAATAGCCCAATTTAGGAACAAGTATGTCTGAGCCATGCTCAATCTGTCCACTGACTTCAAAAAATAATGAGAATTAGAAAAAACAAAACCCCCTTATTTTGCTTTGAAGACCAGTTTCTTCTCACCAGAGCTTGTACTCTTCTATATTTATGCTGAACAACAACAAAAAAAATTCAGATTTTGCATATGTGAAATTGCAGTGATAACTTTAAAATGTTGCTTGATTTTGACTGGGACTGCTTTCCTTTGCAGGTCAAGTTGTGGGTGGGTGTTTCTGTGGTATGAGCTCAGTGTGGTAAACCTTGAGTTCTGTTAAAGAGAGGCAATTTGTGTCAATCTACACTATGTGACAAGCTGGGTGGCACATCCTTGAGTTCCATCTTTCACTCCTCCCTGCCTCAGTAAGAAGAGCTCTATTGTTTTTTCAGAGGACTGACTAAACAGCTTGTGTTAGCAATATGAAAGAACATGCAACAAAACTGGTTTGAAGCAATATTTGCAGACTACAAACAGGGTTTATTTCTTGAGGTTAACTTAAGGTCTATATTTAAATTAAGACTTATGAAGAAGAGGGGCATATCTGTGAAGATAATTTCAAGTTAGGTTAGTTCTGACTTGAGCTAAACTGAAATAACTCACTACTAAAATCAAATAAGAATGTATTTACAGGTATTTGCAATAGCTTAATCCATTGGTTTAAAAATGGTTATATAGATACATTTTGTACTTTTGAGACCACAAAAAAACATGTTTTGCTTCTTAAACAAGAGATAGATCTTCAGGGAGGTGTGATTTTGTATGTCTTAAGCATGCAAAAATCCAGCTGCATATACTCTGGACCTGATTTATCACTGTAATAGCTCATTACTCTATTATACAGTGGTCTAAAACAGCAGCTCAGGACCATGGAAGAGAGGTTGGCAACTGGATGAAACATGAATTCCTTTGACTCAAATCTGTCAGATGGAGAAAAGGGATGAGAAAGGTAATGCCACTGTACCTGTTGCCCTCTGCAGGGAAGACTCCTGGTGCTGGGCCAAGCTCCCTGTACAAGAAACCCAAAAGCTCTGAAGAACAGTTTCAAAATCTTCAAGCAGAGGAAGCTACAAGTCTGACTCCCAGCACACTCCTCATTGCTGCACTGGACACAGCTGTTTCCACAGAAGAGCCTCCTGTTCTTCCAGCCACCTCACCACGGTCACAGGTAAAGAGACAGCTGGGAGCTGCTCTGTACCTCCAAGCCTGGCCTCCCCCTCAGCTGCCCGACTTCACTGAGTTTCAAGGGCCACAGAGACAGCAGGAGCACTTGACTGAAGTGCCAGCATGTCCCAATGCTTGCTGCTCACCTTTTGCTCTCACACAGAAGCAGTGGAAACTTCCCTCTTGGCTCAGCCTCAACAAGGGAAAGGTCTTTGCTTTTGAAAATGAGATGCCAGGAATCCCCAATGGATAAGACAGAAGTGGAGGAGGGGAGAGGCAATCATAAAGCCTTTTTAATGTAAAAGCAACATGAAAATTTGCAAAGACTTCAGTGTCTCTACAGGAGTGTAATCTGTTGTCTGGTTTTTTTGTGGTTTGCAGGCTCGCCTCAGGCAAGATGGGGATGTGATGCCCACCTTGGATATGGCACTCTTTGACTGGACTGATTATGAGGATCTCAAACCAGAAATGTGGCCATCTGCTAAAAAGAAAGGTGCTAAACCTCCCTTCCTCTTTCCCAAAAGTCATCCTGTAAGGCTTGTCAATGGTTAGTATTCATAGATGGGCTGAAGGACAGGAGATCATAGTGGTGGGGGAAGAGAGAAGCAGCATAATGCTGATTGAGTTTTGTGCTCAGTTTCAGAATGTTTCTCATTTTGGATGCATATTTGGAGGGCAGAGTAAAAATGATAAATGGAGAGTGGATAAATAGGGAGGAGATCCGACTACGAAGGTTTAGAGTTCAGACTCTTGAAATTTGAGGCTGGTTTTACCCTGGAAAAATATATTCTCCAAAATGAAAACACTTAGCATGAAATGTTCTATCAGCATCTTTTGTTTTTTACACAGAAAAACGCCGCAGTAAGAGCCCCAACAGTGGAAATGAAACCACAACAGCTGAAGGAGAGCCATGTGATCACCACCTTGACTGCCTCCCAGGTCAGCAGCAGCCTGGCAGAGTCATTTCTCCAAACACGGCATGTTTGAAATCCAGCCCAGGTTTTAAGATGTGCATTCCAGTTTCTACTAGTGATAGGAAGTGGCATGCAAGGGAAGGGCAGAGGCTCTCTAGGTGTGCTGTGGGACCTGATGGTGTCTGTACAAGGGAGCTGTCATGGGTGTCTACAGCCCTGCGGGTAAGGGGACAGCTGAGCTGTGCTGACCCCTGGTCCTGTGTTGCAGGCTCTTGCTGTGACCTACGTGAACACCTCTGCAAACCACACAACCGAGGCCTTAACAACAAGTGTTATGATGACTGTATGTGCACTGAAGGTGAGTGCAGCTCTTTGCTCCCTGCCTTGCTTTAAAAGGCAGGTGTCTGCCAAGGAAGGCAGGAACCTCCCTTGGAATGGAAAACATGAACCCCTTCCCTCCAAATTATTATAGCTTTGAAATAACGGGGCTTTCAGGCAAATATATGAGGAAAGGAATAACAGTTCTTTACTATCTATCTATCTATCTATCTATCTATCTATCTATAGTTGTAGCAGGCACAGGGCCTGCAAGGCCTCCATGGAGTTCAGCAGCCTAAGATAGGAAATGCAGAGTCATGATGACTGGACCTAAGCCCCTTTTTCTGCCTTCAGACCCTTGCTTAACTCTCTGTAAGTCTATAGGTTACTTTCCTTTTGACCCTTACTATTGGACAATTTGTAAAACTCTTGTATCCTATATAAAGAGCTACTTTTGCCCAGCTTGGGAGAAGAGTGGTCCCCGAGACTTTTGCAGAGGCTGCAAATAAATACATCCTTGTGGGACCTCACACAGCCTTCTCCTCTCTCCCCCTGTGTCTGCCTAAGGCCCTTAGCAAGCTAAAGAACTGAAATCACAAAATGAGCTGATAATCACTAAGAGCTGAGCTTGCTAAGGTAGCCTGCAGCTGGGAACTGCCTGGGAGCCCAGGGAAGCTGTGCTGGACAGGACTGTGGTGGTGTTCACAGGGCTCCCAGGACGAGGGAAGAGATGAGAATCTTGACTCCATGTTTCAGAAGGCTGATTTATTATTTTATGATCTATATTATATTAAAAGAAAATGATATATTAAAACTATACTAAAAGAATAGAAAGAATCCTAGAGAAAGGATTCATCAGAAGGCTAGCAAGGGACAGAAAGGAATGGAATGATAATAAAATCTTGTGGCTGACCAGAGAGTCCGAGCCAGCTGACTGTGATTGGCCATTAATTAAAAACAACCGCATGAGACCAATCCCAGATGCACCTGTTGCATTCCACAGCAGCAGATAACCATTGGTTACATTTCGTTTCTGTGGCCTCTCAGCTTCTCAGGAGAAAAGATCCTAACGAAAGGATTTTTCATCAAATCTACCTGTGACACAAGGCTGCGCTATCTGGAGCAGCGATGGCCAGCTGGGGATACCCTTGTGCCTAACATGTTGTGCCTAACATGACTTTCCCAAGTTAATTTCAACTGAGCTTGTAGCAATTTAGTAGGTGTGGGAAGGACTCAGGCTTTTGTTTCTTAAAACTATTTCTGAAGAATCCACAGCAGCCTTTACTAGGCAGGTGCATTATGAAAGTGTTAAAAGGCAGTCTTCTAGTCTAAACATGCTCAGGATCAGCTCCAGGCACTGAGTCTTGCCTGCCAGAAAAAACTCTGTTTGCCAAGCTTTGTGACCTGCATTAGGTACCCAGTGATTTGACCTGGCTCTTTGCCTACTTTTTACCCAGTTCAATGGGCAGCTTTCCTGGAGTTGCAATGTTAAATGATAATCTTCACCCTGGGCGTGTTGTGTAACACCACAAGGTCCTAATCAGAGATGACCTTCTGATAGATTAGCCTAGAAACAAGAACTGTGATTCTGCAATTCTTAATGAGGCTGCTGTGTGTCCTGTGTAGCATAAAAATCCCGAGAGAGGGAAGATCCAGGTAAGATAGACAAGAGGCTTAGATAGGAGTAGAGCTTTGATCTTGCATGCTCTCCTTTTAGGAGGCCAGTTTGCCCTGGGGTGATTGCTAATGAGGGGCACAAACCCAGCTTTTTAAGGTAGCTGGTCTCAATGTAGCCCAGGGACATAATTCCCAAGGCCTGCTATGTGACATCATCTGGATCTCCAGTGTATAACCAAGGAAAGTTTTGAGCTGTCTTATTACAAAAGCTATACATCCTCTGCTGCCTGCTCTAGAAGTGAAAAGAGCTGCAGTTTCTAGAATGATCAAATCAGCTCCTGCCATGCCCAATGACAAGATCCTGCACTACTGAAAAGCAGGGTTTTCATGAGAATTATTTACCCACAGGCTATACCCTGTTTGGCCCAACTAGCTACACATTCTGGTGTAACAAAGTCAGACAAGAAACAGCATAAAATCAACCTCTTGGAGCCAGAAACCAAGTAATTACCATGACCAGAGGCTCCCATTACCTTCCACTGCCATGGTTTTTACAAATAAAATGCCTTTTCTCCCCTTCATACTCACCCATGCTATATTAGCTAGCTTCCTTCAGACCGTGCACATTGAGCATCTAAAAAAGAGAAATTAAAGGAGATGAGCAGTGGGCTTTGGATCAGACCCCCCAGTAATAACACTTCAAAGTCTCTTCCCTTCTCTCTTGAAGCTTCAGAGAAGTAAATAGCAAGGGGAGGTCCCTAGTCATTGCTGCTGCACATTAAGTCTGCAGTAATTTCCCAGTGGAGAGATTACTTAGACAGTAATGGGAAGTAATAGGAGGAAACCAAGCAGGGCTTCCATAAAATCACTGGAAACAATTGGAATAATTCATTGGTATTTCAAGAATCTAGGGGAACCTGACTGAACAATGAATCCCAAACCAGAACAGTGAGGCAAACAGAATGGCAGTGCCCAGAGAGCAATATGCCTTGAATGTGAGGCATTTCTCTCTCACCCTATTTGACACAGCACCAGGACTGTCCCCAGTGCAGCAGATCTGAGGTAGAGAAATAGTTGGTGTTATTGCAGTAGTGAGCCCTGGTCCCTGCTCACTTCTGCACATTGTGAAAAATGCCAATCACTTGTTTTTAGAATTTTAAAAGTTTAGTAGTAATGAAATGGTTATAAAAATAGCAATATAATTAGAGTAATAAAAATTTGAATAATTGGGATTAGGACAATATGAGACAATAGCAACAAAGAGTTATGGACAGTCTGGGTACCTCTTTCTGGGCAAAATAAGCCTGAAAAAGGACACACATTAACAGAGGATTAACCCTTAAAAGCAACAGCCTGTTGCATATTCATACATCTCATACATGATGCATAAATTCCATTCAAACACAGGAGTCTGTCTGGGCAGTGTCAGCTTCTTCCTCTGAATCCTGACGGTGTCTTCAGGGCTGAGTGAGGCAGGAAGAAGTTTGTTTCTTCTGATAAGGGAGCAATAAATTCTCTTTCTCTGAAAGATTTAGGTGTCCTGTGGCTGCTATCTCAGTGGGAGTACCTCATTCCTCTCTTTAAAAAAGTATCTTACATAGCATAGTTTCTATTTTAACATTCTGTTATAACCCAAAACTATATTTAACACACTACTTAAGAAAATTAATACAGCATTACTTTCTAACATAACACATATCATATTCATTTTAATATTTGCAAAAAGCCAATCATAAAATCTGCATTTTTCACAACGTCTTTTCCATAGGGCTGCGCTGTTACGCCAAATTCCACCGGAACCGGAGAGTGACCCGGAGGAAGGGGCGCTGTGTGGAGCCTGACTCAGCCAATGGAGAGCAGGGATCTTTCATTAATGTTTAGGAGGGTGGGACTCCTGCCTGGATGGTCAGGAGCTGGGGTCAAACTGTTTCTACCTAGCAGTGAGAATTAGAGGAAAAAGCTGAGCAAATGATGGAAGCTGCAGGCTCTGAACATGCCGGGTCCCAGCTAGACTGAAATTCGTGTTCATTATAAATACAGTGGCATCAGCCTTTTCCATAGCAGGACTGCACTCCCTGTCCCTTCCTTCAGCACACTCCTGCCACTGAATTGAGTCCCCCTCTCCTAGTTAGTAAGCAATGATCATGACTCCCATTCTGATGGTCCTGGCAGGAAAAGGCTCTGCAGTTTCATCTTCTCTCAAGAGAGGCAAGATGTGGAAGATCCTTCGGGGCCAAGGGGATATGAGCTTAAACTTTACCCCTTAATTATTGCTTGAGAATAAAGATAGACAGATCCTCCTTAAGGACTGGAAGTTCCTAGAGGAGAGGAAATTGGTAGCATCCAGGTGGAATCAAAGATGGGCAATGGATCAGCTGCCTGCCCAGGTGAGAGGGGACCCTCTGGCACACCTCTTGCTCTCTCCCTTTTTCACTGCTTCAGATATATTCCTTAGCTCTTACACACTACCACTGCATCTTGGGACCTGTCATCTTTGGGACCATCCAATTCCACTCCATCCTTCCTTCCTTTCTTGCTTTCAGAGAACCACCTGGTTTCTGCAAGGATATGGCAAGACATCCCAGCCTGTAGCTCTCACTCATTTTTCTATCCTGCCAGGTCTGTTATTTTTAATTACTATTTTTAGGAGCTTTCTGGGGAAGTGATAGTTTTCCTAGTGAGCCAAAAATAAAGTTTTTGGTAACAGGAGATAGGGACAGGCTGTTCCATTGTAGTAAAACCTGTGACATGTTGCATGTGTGTTTCTGTGATATGTAAATAAAGATATGATGGATATCCTTTGTGCAACTCTTCTGCTTTTTGACTGCACCCAAGGATGTGGAGGAGCCAGAAAAGCCTATGAGGAAGTTGGTCAGCAGGTAACACTGGTGACTTGAGGTAATCACACAGAACAATTGTGCCACTGGTTGAAAAATTTCTCTGCCCAAGGTTGCCTGTATTCTCACTCAAATTGGAAATAACTGTTTCTACCTAGTGTAGCCAGCCAGATGTTTTAAACATTTTTATATTAGTACCTTTATTACTGGCTTCAGTGATATATTGGAGCAACAAAGGCTTTGTGTGTTAACCTGGAGTCGTGGTAGCTGGTGAAGATGTTTTTTGCTACTGCTAACACCCCAATACCCTGACTTCTGCAGCTATGAAGCTTTTTATATCCCAGAGCCTGGAGATGTATAGCACTTTCTTTAGGAACAGAAGTATTAATCATGGTACTTGGGCAGAATCCTCTTTACACAGCTTCCCTAAACCCCCTATGTTCCGTTTAGTTAGTCAAAACTCCAACTTGCAATCTTGTTTATGCTACAGTGCCCCTTTGCATTGTGTATTCACTCAAAAACTGTGAGAGTTACACTTTACATCTCTAATTTGAGTGCCCACTCATGGCCACAGAGAAACGCTGTGAATGTCACACTGTCACTTCTGACCTGTGCACACCTGCTAAAGGAGGAATTTCTATGGGAGCACTTAGACAAAACCTACCACAGAGCTGGATGCAGCTGTTTAGATTTCTGTTTACAGCATGACAGGCTTAGCACAAAAGACAGAAGTAAAGAAAGGTGGTTTGCCTTCAGCTCGATGCCACAGCAGCAAGGATTCAGTTTATTAACCCAGGGAGAGCAATGCAGCCCCTCCTTCAGCCCAGATGTGAATAGTGGGTGGTGCTGCCAGAGCCATTGTCAGTGGAAGCATAAAGGGAAAAAAGGCTCCTAATTGATCACATTCAATTGCAGAGCTCTCAGCCTCTGGTCTGTGTGACACTGATGAGAACCACATGCACAAGCACTATCAAAACCAGGTTTGATATTACACTGATTTTCAGTGTAGGAGCCAAGGTCTGGGGGGAACAGTGCAACTGAAAGCAAGAAGGAAATTTTGCAGGGATCTTTATCCTTGGTGATGCAGGTATTCCTTGCCTCTTACACTACAAATGGGATCCTTGTAGGATCATGGACAGTGTTTTGGGCAAGACTGTTGCATATCATGAAATACAAGCAAGCCTGAATTTTGTCAGAGCTTTTAGACTCTAAAAGGAGACTTACTCCTTCAGTTCTTGCTTTTTCAGCCTTCAGTCTGCTATTAACTCTGAATATAAAGAAAACATTATTCTTACTTGGTGGGATTCGTTAAGGTCAGTGAAAATTCAGTTAACTATGATCAGTCGAGTTTACTGCCACAATTTACAGATTACTGGATTGATTGCTCACATTGGAGTTTCAGAAAGAGCCTGTGACCAAGTGTCATTCCTGCTGAGCCAAGCTGTGGTGTGGCAGAAGTGGAGCAGGAAGGGTGAGCAGTGGTACAGGCACATGCTGCACAGCCACAGCAGCATGAAAACTATCAGCCTGAAATATGGGTCAGCCAGATCAACTCCTGACTTCACAATTGCAGTGCAAAGGAAAGCTGTTGAGTAAATAACGTGCAAAGGTGTGGAATGCAAGAGCAGCCTGTGATATAAAACCCCAGGGCAACATTTGCCCAAGCCACTTGTGAGCACAGCAAAGCTTCTTAGTGCCACTCTGTGCTGTCTCACAGGAGTGACAGCAGCTGCAGAGCATCACCATCATGGGTTACTCTTACAGCTTTCCCCTTTCTCTCCAGTATCTCATAGCCACTGTGCAGTTTTGCCTTTGGGGGCATTAGGTCTGAAGGAGAGAGACACAAATGTCAAGCAAGACTTGATTTATATGTTCTTCTCAACTGATTGTTTAAGAAACTCAAATTAAGAATTCACACAAGCTCAGCTTCTCTGCTGCCCCCAGAGAATTTAAGTCAGAGCTCTTGCAAGATTGTCTATTGTCTTGAAAGGACTTTGGACCAGGCCCATAGCAGGACTCTGTGCAATAATTCTAAAGTTAATCACAGAGCATGCATGCAAGAAAGGTGAGTGACAAAGTCCCACCCAAAGTCCTGTTCTACAGCTACTGCTGTTAGTAGCCTCTGAGTGTCCAAGGGTTATGCATCACCTTAAACTGCTCTCCAAGGGTGAGAATCATTAAACATGGAAAAGAGAAAACAGCATGCTGATTTGACATAATCATTTCAGCAGCTGCCTGCTCTGCAAATGCTGTTGAATCTCAGGGATGTTGCTGGTAGTTGCCAAAATTAGGACTGCAAGACAGGCAAGGAGTGGAAGCACAAATTAAAACACTTGGGAATCATTCTGTCTCAGGTCTGTAATAGTCTGCATTCATTTTCGCTTGGAGGTGTTTTATTGAAACTCTGTCTCTTCCCTCCCTCCCCCAGTAATTACCCCGTTGTAAATCCACAGTGTGTGAAAGTGCTTCAATTTGAAACCCATGCTGTACCAAATTGTTCACATCCATGCCAGTCATTCTCTGCTACACGAAGCCTGGAAAAAACATTGCTTTCATATTTTTTATCAAAAAAACCCCAAGGGCTGTTGTTGTCTTGGAATGTTCTGAATGAGCATATGTACTCCCTAAAACCACTTCTGGTGTGTCAGTTCATTTTCTGGAGTGCCAGTGAACCTTGAATAGTGGTCTCTTAATGATATCTCAAAGCTTTAGTTAGATTTTAGAAAATCAGGGGAGCAGCTCGTTGCTGCTGAGATGGGAAGGACTTCCAAGTGCATTTGTCAGGACACCACATTAATGTGACCCTCTCCACTCCCAGATCACCTTGCCAGTGAAATTGCAGTGAAATTGCATGAGGAGGCTTTCCATCAGCATTACAAAATGCCTTCAGTTTTCCCTCCAATCCAGATAATGATTCTGTTTGCTGATTTCCTACTGGGATTTAAAAGGGAGTTTGTAGAGCCAGGCAACTTCTATATGCCCTTCCTCACTACTTATTTAGAAAGCCTCTGTGGCTAATAGATATAAATTTGTGCTGAGGTGGTGCCTCCACTGCTCTCAGCTCCATAGCCAGGGGCAAAACTCAGAGATACTGGTGTCAGCTGCAGCCTTTAGTTGTCTTCAGACTAAACCCCTAGAGAGGGGAAGGAGGGCAGAACTATGAGGAGTGAGCTTGTCTCCACCTCCAAGGGCCAGCAGGAGCAGTTGTATTAACTCTATGGAATTAACCCTATGGAATTGCTATCATCGTACACACCAAAGGTACAGCGTCCTGAAAATGCAAAGGAAAGCATTTCTGCCTTATTAGCCTCACTTTTATGCTATCAGGAAGGGATGCAGCTGTGTACTGGGCTTTTACTCAGTCTGCACAAGGCAAACCAATAGATTTTTAAAAACAACTGATTTTGCATAAAGCAGCTAATTGCTTGGTATTGGTTGCAGTGAGCTGAACTCACTTGGAGCAGTCTTCTAGTCACAAAAGTCTCTGTATCCAGTCTCCTGGGTAACCTGCTTCTCCCTGCAGGCCTTCTTTAACTTGCTGCTTATCTTCCTCACCGTGTTGTGTTGCTTTATCAAACCTGGGGAAGAGAGACAGTGGGTTACAGAGAGAGGCAATTTAACAAGGTACACCAACACAAAGTAGAAATAAAAAACAAGCAACCCCCAGATCACACAGGTGTGAGAGACATACAAATGCATCATGTCAGTCATAGCTCTCACTGCTTTCATATCCATGAGATAATTCCTAAGTCCCTTGAGTCCATGACATGCAAGCCCAGGATATAATAAGCAGGGATGAATTAGCTGCATGATACATTGATGAACAAAATGAAATCAAATGCTTTTATTGTACAAGGGGAAATGCTTTGCATTAAACAGAGGACACATCAATACAAATTATGGTTCACGCTGCATAAATGATAATGAGACTGTCTCAGGCTGAGTGAGAATGCTGAAGGGACCAAAGACACCCACATTGTCACTATAGGAAATGAAATAAAACAATGCAGACATGCAACTCTCCGAGGTAAAAAAGAGAGAAGTTTAATTTCTGACTCCAACATTTATAGATTTCCAAAAGTGACAGTGCATTGGGGGATGACAGTGTCACCTCTCCAATGACACTGGACAAACCAACAGTCCATCAAATTTCTCCTCCTCCAGAAAAGAATGCAAACCAATAAGCTATTTACATGAAGTGCTGTGAGAAAGTTCCTTACAAGAATATAAACATCAGAAGGCTTAGAAAAACTTAAAAAAATCAGGGTGACACCCACATGATGCTGCATCCTAACAGTGCTTATCGTTCACCTGGGGTAGTGGAATTTATCTTCAGGACAAACAGTTCTCCTTTGATGGATACCTGTCTTGGCAGAAGGGCATCCTAGTGCACTTCACACTCAGCACTGAGCCAGCAATATGGCTATTCAGTCTCTCTGTCTTTCCCCCCATCCCAAGTGTCCTAGATTTTTGTCATTTACACTGAAATCCAGCCATTCCTTGACTGTGGTATTTTCTGGGTCCCCAGGATGAAGGAGGAATTGAGAATCTGACTCCATGTTCTTAGAAGGCTAATTTGTTATTTTATTATCTTATATTATATTAAAGAATATTATACTAAAGCTATACTAAAGAATAGAGAAAGGATACAGACAGAAGGCTACAAAGAATGGTAATGAAAATTCCTGACTCCTTCCAGAGTCCCAACACAGCTGGACTGTGATTGGTCATTAAGTTAAAACAATTCACATGAAACCAATGAAACAACCACCTGTGGATAAACAATCTCCAAACACATTCCAAAGCAGCAAAACACAGGAGAAGCAAATCAGATAATTATTGTTTTCATTTTTCTCTGAGGATTCTCAGCTTCCCAGGAGAAGAATCCTGGGCAAGGGGATTTTTCAGAAAATATGACAGTGACACTTGACATTACTGGAACCACAAGCATTGATCTCATTTGATACCCCTACTTCTGTAGATAGAGACAGAACTTCCCTGCAAGACACAGTAATGTGTCCAGGCAAGACACAACAACAGAGGTGAAGGCACAGCTCATGTGTCATGTGGCAATAGATGAGTTACATTTCAATCTTTCATTTGAAAGTGACATATTCAGAGACTCCTGAGGGGACTTTCACAGCCTTTTTGGGTTTTTTACTGTTGTTCTGAGCTATGCAGCCAGTCAGTTTTACTTTGATGCTTCCTAGCATTTTCTAGGTAATTTCATTTTGGCATTTAATGCTTTGCCTTGGGAAATCTTGAAGTGTGCTGCTGTAAGCAGTCAATAGCACTCAGGACACGGTCAAGGACAGGCTGGATTGCACTGCTTTTGTGGCTTGTTTGAGAATGTCTGACAGTAACTTCAGCACTGCACAATTCTCACTGCTTGAACTGGAAATGAGACTGAAGGATGACTCATGCATTTCCACATCCAACTTCTGCAATGAACCTCTGACCCAGCTACCTTCTTAGAGGCCCCATCTTTTCTTTGAGAAGGAATAATGACAAGAAAGGAACTAACCTAGTAGGACATTGCAGCCTTACACTGCAGACAGCATACATTAGGCAAGGATGGGAGGGTTTGAGAAATGTCATCCTGACCTCTGGGTTTTGTAATTTCATTTGCTAGACCTGGGGAGAAGGCTGCTGGTATGAACTGGACAGGAAATGGTTATAGCTGAACTGTGTGGGGTTGAATTGGTCACTTACCAACTTCCCTAGCTCTAAAATGAAACCAGATTTCTTTTGGAATAAGAAATGAAGAACTTGTTGTTTGTACCAGGTTTTTAGGCAAACAGTTCAGTCATCTAGTTCTAGGGAAAAATCCAGGGCCAAAGGAAGCAACTGAGTACCTGCCAGCCACCCTAGCTACCTGGTTCAACCCCTAAGACTGACCTTAACCTGACTTAGCTGCTGGGTGACATAGCTGAGCACAGTTGGCACCTTAAAATAACCTTTTTATTGGTGTCTATCAACAGTTTCTTTGTCACTCCTTATTCTTTGCTCACACCACTGATAGATGCACAAAAACTCTCTTCCTGCAGAAAGCTGCTAAGTCCTTTGCACACATTAGCTTTCCCAGACACTGATTACAATCAAAGTATAATGTCCAACCCTGTCTCACTACATTGCATGTGCAAGCAGATGGAAGAGTTTGGCTGGGTTTTTGGAGCCAACAAACTGATATTTGGCTGGGTGTTTGCAGCCAAGAAACTGATATGTGCATATTTTTAACTTAATGGTGCCTTTTGAAACAAAATTACAGAATTGTTAGGGTTGGAAGGGGCCTCTGGCGATCATCTAGTCCAGCTCCCTGCCACCCCATCCCCCTGCCAAGGCAGGGTGACCTGGAGCAGGTGTCACAGGAACGTGCCCAGTTGGGTTTGGAAAGTCTCCAGAGGGACTCCATGCCCTTCTAGGGCAGCCTGTCCCAGTGCTGTGCCACCCTCACCGTAAAGAAGTTCTTTCTCATGTTTAGCTGGAACTTCTGGTGTTTTAGTTCATGCCCACCGTCCTGTGACTGGGTACCACAGAGAAGAGTCTGGCACCATGCTCGTGGCACCCTCCTTTGAGGCATTGACGAGATCAGAAGCAGAGCAGTTCACGTCAGGCAGGCAGAGCAGCCAGGCTGCCTCCTCGGCTGGAACACCTCTAACCAGCTGCCACTCAGCAAACTCCAACATAGCTCCCCCCTGTATTTTTCTTCACAGAGAAAAGCAAGGCACAATTCTTCCCAAGAATATTTCTGGGTTTCACATTCTCTGAACCTCAGAGAAAGGAAAAACAATTCTTATCACTTGCTGTGCCTGTGTTTGTGCAAAAATAGAATGCAATATGGAGATTGTTCACCCAAAGTGATGGTGTTTTGTTTCCTTGGTCTATCAGGGTGTGTGTGTGTCAGGACTGTCGGCTGACAGTCACGAGATTGAGTGCAGTGGAGTGCTTGGCAGATTCAGTTTAGATGTAACGTAATATAATATAAAATAATACTGTATAATAAAGTAATTAATTAGCCTTCTGATAAGCTGGAGTCAGATGCATCATTCTCTCCCCTCCTCGGGGGTTCCATGCAAATTCCGTACCTGGTGCGCCCCAGAGCCGCCGCGCACCGCCCGCCGTGTCCGGGCCGGGCCCGGGCGGGGTCGGGGGCGGTGTCCCGGCTCCTCCCGCCCCTCTCCGTCCCCGAGCCCGGCCCTTGCCGGCTGTCCCGGGGCTGCTGCCATGGAGCTGCCGGCCGTCAGCCTCAAGGTAGGGGCTTCCCCTGCCCCGGGGCTCGGGAGCGGGGCCGGGGGAGCGGGAGGGCGGCTGGGGGCGGCTGCGGCGGGCTGAGCCCCCCGGGCGCTCGGATCGGATCGGATCGGATGGGCCCTCCCTGGACCCTGCTCCTCTCGCATGTTCTCCGGCCGCATGCCCGGTACAGATCCTGGCTGAGGCCCTGCTGGAGCTGCGGAGCCCTCTGAGGAGGGAAAACGGAGCCCTCCGAGGAGGGAAAACGGAGCCCTCCGAGGAGGAAAAACGGAGCCCTCTGAGGAGGAAAAACGGAGCCCTCTGAGGAGGAAAAACGGAGCCCTCTGAGGAGGAAACCCGAGCCCTCCGAGGAGGAAAAACTGAAGTTTCTGCTTTTTTTTTTTTTTTTTTTTAAATCACGTGGGCAAAGGCTGCAGAAGTTCTGAAGTCCGTGAATGCGAGTCGGGGGGAGGTTTAGTTTGGCTGTCAGGAAAATGTTTTTGAGCAGGCTCCCCAGGGCAGTGGTCACAGCGCCGAGCCTGTGTGAGTTCAAGGAGCATTAGGACAACGCTCTCAAGCACAGGATGGAATTCTTGGGGTGTCCTGTGCAGGGCCAGGAGTTGGTGATCCTGATGGGTCCCTTCCAACTCAGTGTATTCTATGATTCTTGGTTAAAACCACCAGGTGATGACTCCAAAGTCTGCCCCTACTTCAGGGATATTGCTGAAGTGGCCAAGGACTGGGCAGAGACAACAGCTGGCTATTAACTAGTGTCCATGGAGGTTCCTAGATCAGCTGACCAGAGCTAAGCCAAGATAAACACTGCACAAGATCCTGAGGAGACAAAGCTTTTGCTTGTCAGGCAAAGTGTCTTAGAAAAATAAACCCACTTACTTGAGGCTTATCATCTGATACATAACTGCAATTGCTTCTCTGCTGGATAGGGCAGGCTCCACTTGTGGGCACTTTGGAAATTTCAGTGAATACCTGATAACCACAGAAAGGAAATATAAGAGACTTAACCAGTAACATAGCATTTTTCACTTTTGGAAGAAGCGCTTCCTTGCTTCTGGCCAGTAGATGTTAAAATCATACTTTGTTTGCTTTTGATGTTGATGCTTGATTCTGATGTCTTCTTTGCTACCTGATACGTGACACTATTTTGTTTTGTCTTTCACATTTTGAGAGCCCTGAGATTTCTAGGTGTTCGTGTCCTTTCCCAGCTTCACTACTTTGTGATTTTATTTAATACAGCATGGTTCAGGTGCTATCTTTGGTTAAAGCTTTGTCCAGAGACTGAAAGCATCACAGATCACATCAGGGCTTTTTTTGCTGATTTGTTAAGCTGTGAGCAGTGGCCTTGGACCAGGCTGCCTATGGGTTGGATGGGAGAATAGTATTATCTCACTACCATTATTAATTCAGCTTTGTACAGGGCAGCTTTCATGTGGCTGTATTAAAGAAAAGATTGGTGTTCCTATAATGATGAATACCTCTCTTACTAGTTCACCAAGAAAAGCAACTTCCCTCATTAGAGGCAAGTAAGCAAATGGATTTTTCAAGGCCCAGCTTGTGGATTATATTACGTTCTGGAAACTAGCTGATGCTTTGCTCTGACAAGTTTGGACTACTGTGTGATTCCCAGGGCACTAGGAAGATTAAAAGATCTTGCCTTCTGCTTTGTTTTTTAACTTGGTTTGATTATTTTTTCCCATGCTAAAACAACAGTAAAAACTAAGGACACATAATTAAAAAGTTTGCCAACACAAAATACATGTTCTACTGTGGGAAATAGAGATAGGGCAGCTGAAAAACACTGACTTTTCAATGAATGAGTCACAAAGACAACAAAACTAAAATGTTGCCTTTCTTCCTTGTTTCAGGCAACCATTCCCCAATTCTCTTGCAGATAAGTTTGAGTTTGTCCTGGGCAAACTGTTTTCAGCATTAAGAAATTCCTTGTTGTCAAGTCTGCTACTTCTGCTCTGAGCTGCAAAGACAGGAATTGGGAGTGAATGGTTCTACCTACACTTTATTCTGTTCCTGAGTTAGGGCCTGATTCCCTATAAAATACCACAAAAGTGGGGAAGATTCTTACTCAGAAGGGGCCTGGAAATAACACACACTGCTGGGATTCATTGGCAGGATCTGCTTACTGGTTCTGTGAGATTCTAAAGATGAGCCTTGTGATAGAAGTGGTTCCAAGAAAGCTGCATGACTGAGCTGTGTTTGTGCCAGAATGTAGCAGTGTCTTAGCCTTGGGGTAGCTCTTTAAGCTGCTTGCAGAGCTGTAAAATGAAGGTAGCAGGCTTTGGCCTGGAGTGGGTGGGGAACGTGCTCATTGAACAGGATCTACTGGCTCGGTTCTAACAGCCCTGCTCAGCAAAACACGGGGGAAGCAGCACAGCCATGCTTGTGCCATGACAGCTTGACACCTGTGATTACTGAAATAATCATGCAGAGCCTCGAAATACAACGTTTGACTTTGATCAAGCCTGGACAATGCCCTACAATTCATGTGCCTGGAAACACACATTTTGTGCTTAGGCATTTTTAAATGCTAAGTCACAGAATCAAGGAATAATAGAGATGTCTGTATGCCATGTGATTAAACCTCCTACTCAAAAGCAAGGCAAACTGCAAAGTTAGATCAAATAGCTCAACTCAAAATTCAGCTGAGTTTTAAAATAAGAACAGAGCCTTGTCAGCCCCATTGGATAGCCTGTCCCACTGCTTAAACACTCTCATTATTGTCACTCTGTTAAAATAATGAGGAGCATCCTCACAGGTGGCCAGTCAGATTCATATTTTGGTTGTGTGTGTTCTCAGGTGAATGTCACTCATAGAGTAGGTGAGCTCGCTGGAAAATAGAAATTTAGATACAACAAGAAAATAATTGTAATTTGGAACTGTTTCATTTTTAACTTGGTCAAAATTCAATCTTGTGCTAAGCTCTGTGCTGAAGCATGTTTAAAGGAGTTCCTATTCCACAGAGTTTCCCCTCTAATGAGACCCTGGCAGACCTAGGCTCTTTTTAAGCTTGGCAATTAGTTCCATCACATGCTGGGATTTGCAAAGGAGGCAGGAATTCTCCTCAGCTCTCCCCAGTTTCCAATGGGGTGCTTTTAATTACATGGCCATCCTTTTTCCCAGAAGAGATGGAGACAAAGGACCCACCTTTCTTATTTTCTGCTCTCACCACTAGTTCATCAATAACTTTGGAGTTGTTTTCTCGGAAGAAGAAATGTATGTCTGTCTTAGCTACAGACTTAAGTCCTTGGATAGATGGAAACATTTTAAATTCTTCTGCTGTTTTATCAGGAGACTGCCTGCAAATTAACTAATCTCACATAGTAACTTGTAGGTTTTTATTAACACTATATTTTCTATGTTGAAGCATACCAACACCACCAGCCAATTCCATATTGCACTGAAGAACTGTCAGATAAATTGGACTAATAACTAATAAGGGAATATCTTGGTTTTATTTCAGCAGTCATTCATAGTATCAGCCCTAGCTTACCTGACTTCTAAACACACTTCATAATTTAGTAACTGCAATATTGATCTAGACAGCTTTAAAAAAAACCCACCCTGCCTAATTATGTTAACTGGTGAGCTTTGAGGGGTCTGGAGGGTATGGAACATGCAATTAAATACTACCTAATTAAGAATTTTCCTGATGTTGTGATAGTCTCTTGAGTAAACGCTATTTGCATGTCTCCATTCTCATATCCAGGAATATCTTGTATTTTACTGATTAGCAGTTTTTCAAGTGTGTCTGTGGTACAATTTGGGAGAAGGAGAAGCATGAGGGTTGGTGAAGCATTTTGTAATCTTTCATGAACAATTTAAAAAATTAATTAGTAAAAATCTGTCTAAGCAGTGTTGGAAGTTACAGCAAAGTGTGGTGAGTGCTCAGCAGCTGTGATGGGGCAGTGCAGTGAAGGAAGAGCAGGAAAATCATTTGCATTGTGGTGTCCTGGCAGAGCAGTGTGAGCCCAGCAGCTGGGCCAGCCCTGTGCTTTCCTGACTGTGCCTCACTTATGTCACAGCTTCACAGCTTCACTCTCTCCTCCAGCAACTAGTTTTGTTTTCAGTTAGAGCATAGAGAGATGTTTTAAGTCAAGGAATTTAGCAGGGTGTCAGTAGATCTTAATTATTTTTTTTTTGTGTCTTAATGCTCCTATCTGCATCCAGCTGTCCTGTGTCCACTCAGTAACTTAGGCTTTTGCTGTGTACTCATTTCCCAGTTTTCTTTGTTTTTTTTTCCTTTGGAATGGGGGAGTGTGCTTCAGAGGGGTTTTGGTAATGTAGGTTTGGTTTCTTTAATACCAAAGTCAGCAGAAATGCCAATTTGGAGCCTTTCTCACAGCTAGGAAAAAATGAAAGTGCACCTGTATCCCATGGATCCTCTGATATGTCCAGGCTTCAGCCTTTCTTTAGTGAGGCTGTTAATAGAGCCTGTCTTCCAAATTCTTGCTTTCACAAATGTTTAGAGAGTAAATATGAGTGATCTCCCTTTGCTGGAGTGACCAGCAGGCTGTAGATGTAGAAAAAGCCTGAAGTGATATATTTTTGTTCCCATTTGCTCTCTGAATAAACATGTAGGGTATGTTTCCTTGGTTACAAAAATGGCAAGTGGTGGTGAAGAGAATCCTTGTATCACTTATTACAGTATAATCCTTTTTTCATGGATTTGTCCTATTAAGCACAAGGACCAGGATCACTAAGGACACCTGCAAAGTACAGAATTTGTGACAGCATTATCTTCCTGCTACTCAGGGCATGCTGGCAGTTGGACCTAGTGGCTTCACTGGGAGTGAAAAGCTGTGTGCTCTGGCAGGATCAGGTTCCCAGAGTCCTGGAAGAAGCCTTCAGGTCTGTTAATACTGCAGTGAGATTGGACCACTGCTCTGAACAGACTGGAAGGAGGCAAAAGAGTGATTTGCTGAGGACTGGAGGGAAATTCTGGGAGCTGCAGGCATGGCTGTCTATGGGCTTTTTGGTGATGGGATGCCAGATTGGTCATGTATAAACTGTGCTAGCACGGTGTTAATAAGAAATTATTATTAAAATTAATAACTCACTTAGAAAAGGCTGAGTGGTCCCTGAATCAGATGTTGACAGAGATGACAAGAAGGGTGAATGACTACAGTGTAGCACCACAGGACATACTCAGCAACAGATGTGGAGAAAAATGGCTTTGTCTTCACTGTCCCAATTGCTTCACCATCTTTCTGCACTGGTTCATGGGTCCAAGCCACTCTTCCACCCATCCCTTGGGAACAAGATGGTGCCATTGATCCTCCCAGAGTTCTCCCAACATGCTAACCTGTCTTCCTGTTTGTTGTTTTTTTTCCATAGGCCATCATTCTGGTACATTGGCTGCTCACAGTGTGGTGAGTGATTAGTGTCTGGCCTGGGGGAGAAGAGGGTATTCCTTCAAACTAGGAATGGGATGTTCCCTGGGAATCAGCACTCCCTGTTTGTGCCTGTTTGCAAGAAAATCCTCCATCTAAGAGTGAGGTGTTTGTATGGGAACAGGGATGAAACCAAACTGTTGCAGGCTTATTGTGAATGTGAACTGGTTTTTTTTTTGTCTCATTTGGCAGGGGATGCATGAATTACATGTTGCCACTCTCCTATGCCTGGGGAAATTTCAGTGTCCTTGCAGTGGGGATCTGGGCCATTGTGCAGCGAGATTCCCTTGATGCCATAACCATGGTGAGTGTAAGAGTGCTGGTCTCCCCCAGGCTGCTCAGGAAGAGGGTGGAGGGCAGAGTCTTTGAGCCAGTGATGATTTTCAGCTGCTCCCAATACAGAAGCTCCCTGTTTGGGTGGGTTTGTTTTTTTTGGTTTTTTTTTTAAGAGTTCATAAATCTATGAACTCTGTAAACCATGGTGAAAAGCATTCACTGTCAATTATTTTTCTTCTCAGGGATGAGACATACTTGATTCTTCCTTTTTTTCACAACCTGCTGTTGTGAATTGTAATGCCAGATGAGGACTCAAAGTGTTTCATATGCTTCAGTTGGAGGGGCTCTGTAAAACCCTTTTCTGAACATTGAATAGATTAGCAAAAAAAAATAAACAATCCTAGAATATATTATGAGAAGATATCTGACAGGAAAAAGCATGAAATACAAGATCATTTATCTAGGAGCATCTGTCTGCCTGGGGCAGTGCCAAGAGTGCTGTGTGATACTGGGGTGAAGGATGATTGTGCAACACAGATCTTGCAGGAAACAGATACTGACTGTTACTGTCGGTGGTTAAACCCTTGTTCTGTTCATGTCCCATTCTCTGTCCTTGTTTCCAGTTCTTGACTGGCCTGCTGCTCACAGTCCTCACAGACATCATTCACATCTCTATCTTCTACCCTTCCAATGACTACCTCAGTGATGCCAAGCGTTTCAGTGTGGGCATGGCCATCTTCAGCCTCCTCCTCAAGCCCGTGTCCTGCTACTTGGTGTATCGGATGTATCGGGAGCGTGGAGGAGAGTACTCCTTGAACATAGGTAGGAGCTTCCTCTGCTTCCATGTCAGTGTGGGCCACCCCCTCAGGACTGCCTTGCACTTTGGACCCTTCAGCTGAGCTCTGTGCACTGGGTTCTGCCCTTCATTCCAGGCACACAGGGTGCTCGCTCTGTCTTGCTCATGTTTGTTATCCCATTTTGTCATCCTGGTGTGTCTTTGGCCTTAAATTTATATTCTTCCTCTCTCCCCTTGCAGAACTGAAGATTTTGACATTTTGACATCTCAACACCATTTTGCCCACAATGGTGTTGAGAGGCTTTTCCTCTCTTCCTCCTCCTGCATTTGTGTGTTTGTTGGAAACTCTTGGGTGTCCTTTCTTTGTCAACCCTTTGTTTTTTCCTTCAGGGGGAGAGTAGAGGCAGTATTTCCTCTGGCTGGATTATGAACAAGAGGGAAATAAATCTGGATTTCTAACTCCATGTGGGCCTCACATGTCCTATTTACCTTGATTGCTTTGGACTTTGTTCCTCATATAGAAATTGGGACTAATGTTTACCTGATGGGAGTTAGCTTAGAGACATTTAATTTTCCCCTGGTTGTATTTGAAAAGGATAATGTGGAAGATTTGTCAGAGAGGATGGGCTGTGGCTAGATGTTCTGGGTTTTGGTCAGCTTTGCCAAGCATTCCTGGTAGTAATTCATGCCTGGGCAGCTGCCAGGGATTGATTGTTTGCCAGGGATTGTTGTTTGAATTCATGCTGGCAAAACCTGCAGCCTGTCACAGTTCTGTTTGTCATCCTGAGAAGGCTGTGCAGGAAAAAAGATGGTGTACCTGCATTACAGTGTCTGGAAGCTTTGGTGGTAGCAAAGCTCACACTCCTGTGAAAAGAGGTGGAAACCTGCAGGGGAGGAGAAGCCATGGAAAGAAACCATGGCTTAGGGTACTGTGTGGTATTTGCACCTCTCTGCTAGTGGAGTGTGGATGTCATCTCTGCCAGCTACTTGTGGAAATCCAGATGGATGTGTCTTATGTCTCCTGGGTCAGGAGGCATGTGAGTCACCTGCAGTGCCTTTTTTGTGTCAGTTTTTATTAGCTGCTCACTGTGCTTGTCATTGGGATTCAATATCTGTATAGAAAGTATTGGTATCATTGAGGAGTTCATCTCTTGCACTTCTTTTCAACCACACTATGCCAAACTGAGAGTCTCCTCTCAGGCACAGGTGGGAATTAAGACACTTTGTAGTTTGATATCCTCTCCTGAACTGTCTTTCTTACAAGATTTTCAGTACTGTGTGTTGCTTTGTGATGAATGTGCTTGACAAATTTCCTCTTATTTTCCTGCTATCTGGCATTTTCTTTTGAACCCACCAGTGTTGAAATTTTCCTGGCCTTTTCTGTCTTGTTTTCCTTCTACACTAAGTCCCTCTTTGTTGCCTGGGAGCATCCTTGCTGCTTAGAACAAATCCCTCATAGTCTGGTGGCTATCTGTGATTCAAGTTGCCTTCTCCCCATGGCAAATGCCCATAGGCAAAGAGCTGTCCATGGATATTCTCTGCCTCCTCTTTCCCTGCTCATCCCCTGGACAGTAACATGATTTTGCACAGACAAATTGTTCATGGTGCAGTTAGGAGCACTGCTGGACTCAAATTTGGTACCACACTTGAGGCTTAGCTGCATTGTTGGGAAGAGGGGTTCATGGATGTATCATTCCTTTAAATCTATGCTGTCAGCTAGCCACAGTTCCTGCAGCTTCTGGCTCTGTCTGTTCATTTTTCCCTGAGTTCTCATGCACTTTATCTTGCTGAAATACAGCTACAGGAACCTGTTGTGCTGCTATGGGGTATTGTGGGTCTTGCTTTCCACACAGCCATGTAGCTGCTGAGAGAGTGGTTCTCAAGGAAAGAACAGGCATGTTGGAAGGATGACTTTCCTTACCTCCTGTTTAGTGAGGATCACAGACCACAGGTGCTGGGGGAGCTGGTAAAATGTGTGCTCCTGAGCTGTTAGTTTCTTCTAGAGCATTCAGTTCTTGTGCTTTTGCCTTTGTGCCAAGCTTGTTCTCTTCCATCTCCATTCAGGTGTCACCAGTGCAGGCCGGGACAGCAGCAGCTATGAGCCCATTGATCAGCCAGAGGCTCCTCCACAGTGGCCTTCCTCAAGCAAGGCAGCCCAGCCACCCTACTGAGGCACCCTGCAGCCAGCAGAGACACTGCCCTTGCCCAGCCAAGCCTTCCTCTTCCCACTGAGCAGCACCTGCTACTGGGAAAATAAGAGAAGATCTGATGTTTCTTTTGCCTACCTAAAGGTTAGGCAGATGGGTGCTGCAGTAAGTCCAGGAGATCTTGGAGGTGTCATATTCAGCACTGTGCAATCCCAGTTCTCTCCTTTCTTCCCTCCCCCTAAATCCCTCCCCTGTACATGTGACTGCATGCACCTTCTGCATCTTCCATTGTGCTTCCTCTTCTTTATAAGAGAACCACTCAAAGTTCTCCTGGACAAGCAATCTTTAAAAGGCTTATGGACTGCCTAAAACAATACAGTGTAGCCTGATTTTATGCAGATGTATTTCCAGGAAACACCTGGGAGTTCCCAAGAGCTTTTTTTGATGGCATTATTTAACTTCTTGTGCTCCCAGTATCTGGTATTGGGTTTTATTAACTGATGCTTTTAAGCAAGTTGAATATCCTTCAGGATACTTAAAAATGACTGTTGAATGTAGATTACAAATCCTTTGTGCCTTGAAATATCCTTTTGCCTTTAGCTGCTTGTCTTAACAGAACTTGAAATGTTACATTTTTCTAAGAAAACTATAAAATGAACACAGATTTTCTGTGTTAGAAAAAGTTACACTGGTCACTTATGTCTCATTTGAAAATGTGGCTTTTCCTGAGGGCTTGGGACTGTAGCCAGGCAATCTGGGAGGGTCATTATGGGGGAAGGTCTACAGGGCTCTGATGGCTTTTAGCCTAAGCTTTACTCTGAGAAATAGAAAATACTGCATATAATTGTGGGTGGGAAGATGGGCTAGTAAAATGACTGGGGAAAGATGGACTTATTTACACTGTAGATGTGAGTTCCATTGGGTGTGACAAACTATAGGCTCTGTTGTTATGCACGATAAATCTGTCCTGCTGTGGCTTTCAGGTAAGATTCTAAAAAAAGAAAACCAAGCAAACAAAACCCCAGAAGCACACAAACAACCACATCTCAACGGGATTCATTTACAGAAGAAAATGAGTATGTTAACTTTGGGAGAATTCTAGTGCTAGGAAGATAGGTATTTTTCTGAAGCAAGTTCATTGGCAAAGTTTATATCTGTTATTTTACGACTGCATTTCCCCTGACAAGACCTTCTGCTGTGTTGATTCTTTAGTAACCAAGACCTCTGTTGACTTTGCTGTAACCTCCAGAAACGTGCCATTTGTATTTTTAAAACCAAGCAGATTTCTCCCAACTTCCATCACTTCAAATGTAAGCAGATGCTTCCTCTACTCTGCTGCACAAGCATGACATTGACTTTTTGATCTACCTGAACCAAACACATGGTAAATGCCATAAAAACGTTATACATTCTTTTTTCAGGCTTTACATATAATAGGGCACAAGACTAGAAATTGCCTGTTCATGTGATTAGATGGCAAAGAAGGAAAGAGTAGGCAGAAATTGCTGGGGCTTGTGGAGTTCCAGAGTCTTTATGTGAATGGGTTTTTTCAGCTCTTTAGAACTGTACAGTGACAGCACAGAGCCCTGAATAAGACATTTAAATGCTTTTTTCACCTCAATCCATGGACCAAAGACTGAAAATCACGCATTTAATGCTGTGGGGTTTGGGTGTTGGCACAGTCAGTTATATTTAGGGAGGCCTTCCCAGATGTTACACATTGGAAATACCCATCTAGCTGACCTGCCATGGGTTTTTCTGTGGGAAATTTGGTACATTTGGGAGCTCCAAGAAGCACAAGTAACACTGATCTTACCGTGCCTCAAGGAAACCTATTTTGGGCAGTAGATCAGAGGTGATGATAAAAACAAACCCCTCACGAGTAACACTGATCTTACAGTGCCTCAAGGAAACCTATTTTGGCAGTAAATCAGAGGTGATGATAAAAACAGACCCCTCTCCTGGCTGAGGAGGAAGAAGAGTGTTTGTATCTGGCTCAGGAGGGTGTGAGGGGATTCACGGAGCTGCTGTGCCAGAGCACGGCCTTGCTGCCTCTCAGGGGGGGTCAGTGAGATCTCACCCAGAGAGCTGCGATGCTCCATTCGGCTGGTTTTGCTTTGTTTTTTTAAACCCTCGGCTCCTGCTGTGTCCGGCGTTTTGGCGGTGAGCAGGCAGCTCCCAGCATTAAGCCCAGCCCGCCCAGGGCAGGTGCCTCCCTGAGCGCTGGCGGGTTCGGGTTGGGAAGGAGGGCGGAGAGGAAGCCATGGCGGCTGTCCTGAGGCACTGCCCGGGACAGGCACGGCTCCCGCAGGTGCCTCCCTCAGCGCTGGTGGGTTCGGGTTCTGCTTGGAGAGGAAGCCATGGCGGCTGTCCTGAGGCACTGCCCGGGACAGGCACGGCTCTCGCAGGTGCCTCCCTCAGCGCTGGTGGGTTCGGGTTCTGCTTGGAGAGGAAGCCATGGCGGCTGTCCTGAGGCACTGCCCGGGACAGACACGGCTCCCGCAGGTGCCTCCCTCAGCGCTGGTGGGTTCGGGTTCTGCTTGGAGAGGAAGCCATGGCGGCTGTCCTGAGGCACTGCCCGGGACAGGCACGGCTCCCGCAGGTGCCTCCCTCAGCGCTGGTGGGTTCGGGTTCTGCTTGGAGAGGAAGCCATGGCGGCTGTCCTGAGGCACTGCCCGGGACAGACACGGCTCCCGCAGGTGCCTCCCTCAGCGCTGACGGGTTCGGGTGCCCGGGACAGGCACGGCTCCCGCAGGTGCCTCCCTCAGCGCTGACGGGTTCGGGTTCTGCTTGGAGAGGAAGCCGTGGCAGCTGTCCTGAGGCACTGCCCGGGACAGACACGGCTCCCGCCCGGCATGAACCCCCCTCTCCCCGGCCGGGCCCCGGCTTTAATTAGCCATGGCCCAGAGCGGCTTTTCCCGGCCATCTGTAGCCCCGGTGACCGACCTAATCGGGGGGATAAGCTGCTTATGGAGCCGCAGCTGGAGCGGGCGCTGAGGGGGCCGAGGGTGGCTGTGGCCGCGAAGGAGGTGCCGGCTCCGACGCTCAGTGTGGTCGGTCCCCGGGGCCCGGTAGTGCCGCCGGTGCCTCTCGGAGTGGGGTAAGTGGAGTTTCCGTGGGTGAGGAGTTTCTCACTCCCACTACTGCCTCCTGGGTGCTTGGATGGCCGCGCTGCAGAGGGAGGACTACCTGTGTGTGATTGTTTGTTGCGGTGTGATGTCATGGTTTGCCTCAGATACTCCGGGTTTCTCCCTGAAGATTCCTTCCCCAGGTGTGTCAGTCGCTCTTCTTCCCCCTCCCTCGCCCCCTGCCCAGCACTGTCTGTCAGTCCTGGAATTGCAGAAGGGCATTGAGTGATTGGCAGAATTCAAAAGATGCCCTCTACCCCTAGGGAGACATTAAGCTATCCGGGTGTCCTTTGTCCCTTCAGACCTCCTTCTATGTACCTGCTTGGTGGGATCCCTACCCCTTCCCTGCCCCTCTCCCCGGGGTTAAAAGAGCCAGCAGCTACGCGGTTCAGGGAGTTCTGTTGGAGCTGTTGCTGCATTCAGAGGCCTGAGGGCCCGAATAAAGCTCTGGATCCAAATCCTGCATCAGAACCAATTCCTTTCCTTCACCATCGCCTTAAAGCTTCTCTACCAAAGGTAAACCTGAGGAGCAGACCCTGTTATGGGGGGAAGCTCCCTCCTGCAGCCATTGGAGCTCCTGCATGCGGGGACCTGCCTCCAAGCACCCAGCTGCAGCATCCAGCCAGCCAAAAGTGTCTCTGAGGTGAAAACACCACAGTTGCCACTTTTTGGTTCAGCAGCAAGAACCAGACAGCTCAGGCACGTCCCGTCAGGCTATATTGGTAATATTCCAATACTTGTTGATTTCACAGGCATCACGGCAGTGATGGTTGGTTTGGTTTGTAATGCTGAGCAGTGTTTTGGAAAAAAAAACCTGCTTTCTAAGGCAGCTGAAATGTGAGCTTGGAGTAATCACTGGCCCCTACTTGGAATATGAAATGGATCAGTCTTGACCTGCAGGGATGGGGAATAAGCGCTGTGTGTGCAGTGTAAATGTATTTATTATGGGTCTGGTGTTGTTACTGTATTGCTGAAATGGTATTTGCTTGAAAGAGTTTGATTCACTTTTCATTATCTGTGCTGTTTATTTCCTTTTGCTTATAGCAACAGAAATAACTTGATCATCTTAATTTTTATTTGCTTAATTGAATTTGTTTTAGGTTTTAATGTGTTAGTGTGTATATAGTAAACATGCATTAAATGTTTTAGTTGGAATCATAAAAACTAACATAAAATCCATTGGTCATGGATTTTGCAGTTCATAAAATGTGCAGTTTGCCTTGAGAATCTTTTGGCCTCAGAAGAAGTTTTAAAAAAGATCTTCCTAAGATCTTGTTGTGACTGAGATTAACCCTACTGCTTAAAAGCTGTTATGTTAAAGATCTGAGTAGCAATTTCAGAAGGCAGACAAATGTGATTTTGAAAGAATACTATTTCTTCCAGATCTCAATGAGGCTGAAATTAGGAATGAGTGAGGTGAAGAACACCACCTGAAATAACCATGGTGATGTGGTGAGAACCTGGTACCTAGCACAAATAATTGAAATGGAGAGCTAAAAAAATCACAAGTTATCAAGAAAATATTATCAAGAAAATAGATTTTTATCAAGGAAATAGATTATGTCCAGATTCTTGAGCATAAAGTAGTCCAGAGCCAGGTTTTGGGTGTTCACAGAACAAAATATCACTGAAAAACGTGGTGGGTTTATGTCCTTTTGCAATTTAAATCCTTTGTAACACCCTTTTGTGATACATTGCTTGTTGATTGGGTGTTTCTGGGATGCAAGGAGTGCTTCCATGGAACACCAGTCCAGTGCATTTTGTGGTTATACTTCATGCAGTGATAGGCACCCTAAGGAAGGCAGCTGTGCTTTGTCTGTTCACTCTGTAGTTGCCAACTTCAACTGGTCTGGAAGAAATAATGGGATCTTTCGGTCGGTGGCACCCTCGGTGATGTATGAAAGGCAGTAACAGCAGTTCCCAGGGATAATTGCAGCACCGCCTGACTGTCTCCTGCTGCTTTAGAAACTGTGTTTGCTCCCCAGATTGTGGTGATTACTGGAGGAGTTTGCATGTGAGAGGGAAAAATGAGCTGTTACAAACAGGGACAACTGAGCCTCCAATGTTCCCTTAGAAGAGAATGAGATAAACACAGCTTCGAAACAGTGCAATTTGGCAGGAGGCTTTCTGGGATTAGAGCGTGTTTGAAAAAGACAATGGGCATTGATTTCGTTGCTGTCTCTTCTCAGATTGACTAGGGGAGCTTTAAGATGTGTGTGTCTTTATGGAATACCATTTTCATTTTTTAAAAGAGAGGAGGAAAAGAATGGTAGTTAGAATGACAGTGATTGACAACTTGCTTTTAAAATCTGAGGGAATGGAACCCCAGTCCTCTCAAATTGCACTTGCCTGTTAGCAGCAACTTAAGAATCCATTTTCAGCATGATTGTTATATGTATAACCATCAGACTTAGTGGCTAGACTGCACATTAGGTCTTCCAGCTATGCTGTAAATCTTCCAGATTAGGGGACAGTGTGGATTTTATGAATATGTAAACATGGTTTCATCCTTTAGTGCAGACAAAAAGAAATCACTCTGTGTAGTCTTGAGCTTGGGATAATTCAGCCTTGCTAGCAACAGACTCCTTCTGAGGCTGCTGGTGTATAATGCTGGAAGTCTTTGTTTTCCAGGTTTTTTGTGGAGAACTGAATCTGTCCTTTTCACTCATTCCTGCTCTGCCAGATACGATTGTCTGCTGAAAAACAGGAAGAGAGTAGTGTCCATAACACTTTCAGGACTGAGGCTGGTGGATCAGAGACAAGAAATTCACAAGGAAAGTACCCAAAGCCTTTGGCAAACTAGGCAAGATGAGATAGGAAATACTCACAGTCCTTTGCTTATATTTCTTCTTGTTTTTCTTCAGAGCAAAGAAACATTCAGAAGAGCGTGAATTTCAATCTGTATTTGGGCACTAGAAGTCAAGTAGACATTTCTCATCCCTGGCCTGAGTCAGATGGGAAGAGATCCCAGTCTGAAGACAGACTCATCTCTCCTGCCCTTCTCAGCCCTTCCTGGACACTGCCAGCCAGGTCTCCAGCTCCTGCCTGCTGCAGCAGAATAGTCTGTGCTCTAGGCTGCAGCAGCACAGCTCTAAGAGTGTAGTTCATAGAGTCCCCATCTTGCTTGGTCAGTCCTCCCTGCTGAGGCACTTTCACCTTGAGCCTTGTGTTTTGGAGGGGAGAAGGAGTGGGAGCATTGACTTTCCTCCACAACACCATCTGGGAGCCAAGGCAGCTGGTAGCTGCTCCATACCCACTGTTCACCATCACTGTTCAGAAAGAAGGAACAATAATTGTGATTATGGTCACACTGTTGGTGAAAAGCCAACAATGTTGGTGGAAAGCCAACAGCATCAGCCTTCTGCTGCTTCTTATATGAATCCTGTGAGCCCTTAAGTGGTCAATGCACCTTTGTCATCTCATGCTGCAGATTCCCCTCTTAGGCGTGAATTAGGGGTGGGTCCTTCTTTAAGGAGCTCAGGTGAAAGTGTGAACACTTGTCACAGTTCAGCCCTGGCCCTGGGGAATCTTGATCCATCTAATCTGGAGTCTTTTCAGTCTCTTTTGCAATCCTCACAGATTTCTGCTAGCTTGTACTATTCAGTCCAGAGGCTTAAGCAAGAAAGTGCTTTGATGGGGATACGGGCTTCCCTCCCTCTGGAGTCTGAGTCTTCTCCAGTCTTTGGCCATTCATACTTTGCTCCTGATGATTTAAGTCCCAGTATCCTGACCATGGGAGAACAGCTAGCTGCAGTAAGAACCAGTGCTGCTCAGGCAAGATTGAAATGGAGCGTCCCATTTGCTAAAGACTGGAGCCTTAGTGCAGTGACAAGAGACTTCAGTCCTGCTGAGCCTCTCTCTGGCTCTTACAGATCCAGATACATTGGCTCCAACACATGGAGAACCAAAATTTCAGGTGGCATCCAACCACAAACCCTTGCTTCTGGAGTGGGCTCTGGCAGGCTAGTGGGTACAGAAGCAGATTCCTCCTTCAGTTGCTCCCCTTTCTTCAGATGCCAGTCCCTGATGAAGCCATCTGTGGAAACTGGTAGTCTTTATGTTCACAGAAAAAGTCATTCTCCTGGAAGGGTTGTTAAAGGAGAACAGACATCTAATGGAGGGTCTCCATGTGCTGAGTCTTGGAAGAAAGACCTTTCAGCCAGTCTGGATCCAGAGGGTCTGCAGGTGTTACTGGAGACAGATTTGGGGGGTGCTCAGAGGAATGTTCGTGTAGCCATGTGTGGGACTCCTACAGAAGTGTGTGTGAGCATTGCTTCTCATCCTGGAGATAAAGAGTTTAGACCAGGCCAGCAGCTTAGTGTTAAATCTGTAGTCAACAGCTCTGATGTTAAGTGCAGCAAAGAGTCAGAAGTGTCTCACTCCAGATCACCAGCAGGCAGAAGAACAGCTGCAGTTGGCAGCAGCCAGTGCAATCCTTTGGGTACCCCGCTTGAAGAAGGCTTTAATGAACATTCTGATGTAGATTGTATGAGCATGAGCAGAGAAGGAAGGAGAAACAAATACTCCTGCCAAAGCAGCCGGTGGAATTTGGAAGCTGATGGCAATCTTGAGCAGTCTGAAGAATGTTCTGTAGAAAGGAATGCCAAAGAACCGCGGTGCTGTGAAGAAGGGAACCAGACACAGAAAACTGTGCCCAGAGAGGTGAGGGTGTGGTCACTGTGAAGCATCTCTGTTCACAGCCGTTACTTGTGCTTGTTTCTGCCACTTGCTAGAGGTGCAGAGTTGAGGTACAAGTGATGGGGATGCTTGTCCTATCGTTTTTGCTTGGTACTGAATAGCCACAATCTCATCTCTTACAGTCCTTCTTCATCCCAACATATGCATCTTTCCATCTCACATGTTTCTTCCTAAAGACCAGCTTGTCAGCTTGGTTGTTTTGGCAATGTAAACACCTGGTTATATTCACTGATCTGCATGCTGAGGGAAAGCATTAAACTGGATTTTACTCTGTGCATTGTTGCAGGGCCCTGAGATTTCAGGCTTCTCGTGCCTTTTTATGTCTGAAGTATATCAGAATATTCACAGAGCAGTGGTGTAGGAGCAGTGTCCAAGGCATCCCACATAATACATGATCTTGAGGCAGTCCTGCTCTGGTCTCCATCCAAAATGATATGTGCCACAAAGACAAATTCTTCAATAGAGTGGAGCAGCATGAATAATTGTGAATTACTGTCTCTTGTCTGTTTGCAGATCTCAGAGAACAGCTTCTGGTCATTGAAGGTGAATGAGCAAAGGTAAAAAGACTCTGTGTTTGAGTATGAGTGTGCTAGTGGTTAACCAAGGAGCACTTCTGGCAAGTGGCTAAGGAGCCATGTCCCTAGGAACATTTGGGTTTAGGACTTAGCCTGCATGAATCTGCTGTGGTTGGCTGAGGGCTGCATCCACTTCTTTTCAAAGGGTTGTAATTTAGAATGGAGCATGACCTGAAATATAATTTCTGTATCTTTTCAATGCTATCTTCTAAATTCAGCTTTGGTTGTTGCTAGAAATGAAGTGTTGGTATCATCAGTGCTACTCTTCAATGCAGCAAATTCTGATGTGCTCACTGCACAGTAGAGAAGATCAGGAGCTAGACTTATCCATGAGATGAAACTCAAATTTGTGGATAAGATGTGAATGAGGTTGCTACCCATTTAGCAACAGTGATTCCTTAATTTGGTGTGAGATTGCATGTTTTCCATTCTTTAGAGAGAATGATTTGAAATAACCTCTTTACAACTTGATGGCTGAACTCTGATTGCCACCTCCTGGCTGGTTTAACTTTCCTTTCTGTTAACAGGAACTCACCTCTGTTTTTCATTTTTAAGTTTCTGGCACTTGTGTGACAAACAAATCCTAGCAAGGTGTTTCCAAGCCTGGAGGAGATATATCCTTTGGAAGAGGGCAGCCACACAGCTTTACAGACACCAGCTGCTTCAGAAGGGCTTTGGTGCTCTGCAGTGCCTTGAGCACCAAAGGAGGACACAATTGGAGGTGGCCCAGCAGAGACATGCTTCAAGTCTGCTAGCTGCCAGCTTCCAGAGGGTGAGCACTGGCTGGGGACAGTGGTGCCATGAACTTCCTGCTGTGCAGTCAGAGAAGGCACAAATCCTCTTTGGACAGGGAGGAGGAAGGGGTATCCTGTGTGAAATTCTGTGATGGAGACCCTGGTGCCAATACTCTGTCTGCAGTTTGTTCTGATCATGTGGTTTCTTCTTCAGTGGAAGGAAGCTATGGCAAAACAGAGCAAGAAGGAAGCTCTGCAGCCTGAGCCTTACTCCTACACCCAAAGTTCATCAGCAGGGATTTTTGGAGGAGGAAGATTGGCCACTATGACAACCTCAGCTCAGCATCAGCTTCCAACAGGATACTCAAAGGAAGTGGAGCAGGCTCATAGGTAAGCAGAGAGTATTCTCTTTCTGTTATCTTGGACAAAGGAAGGGTTACAAACACAGGGAAATTTTTTTCTCAAATGATGGCAGACTTGTTTCCATGTCCTTGGGATGAATTGCTGTGGATAAACACTGCAAGAATTAGCAGTTTAATGTTAAGAACTAAACAATCCTATTTCAGAGCTTCTGTGCACCAGTGTTTGCAGTCTGAGTGTCTGACAGAAATACTCCTGTACTAATTCTTTGCTTCAGCTATCATCTGCATATGTGGTACAGGGGTAAATGAGGTTGGAGTGAAGCAATACTACAGTCTCTAGCAGTAGAGGTGTCAAAAGAAAAGCCTTTTGTTGAGGTTCTAATTCTGAAGGCAGAAGAACAAGTTGAGACAAAAAGAGAGAGGAAAGCCCTGGAGTCTGTTCTGTGAGTGCCTCTTTGGACAGCTGGATGTTAAGGATGTTTGTGGTTCTTTCAGGATGGAGGGAGAGCTGTGGACACAGCTTCGGCACGGGCAGAGAGGAGATGAGTTCTGCTGGGGGGTTGAAGCAATCAGGGACATGAGGCGGCTGGCTGGTAAGCACACATTCCATAGCCTTGGAAAGCTTGGAGATCTTCACTGTTTCACCAGCTTTTGTGCTTTGGGTCTAGTTGTTGCTTTGCGCTCTTTCAGAATGTGATTCTGCAAGTATGTTGCATTTGTGGGGTTTCCAGATGATGGAAGGAATGATGACACTGACTCCATGTTCTCAGAAGGCTAATTTATTATTTTATGATACTATATTATATGAAAGAATACTGTACTAAACTATACTAAAGAATACAGAAAGGATACAGACAGAAGGTTAAAAGATAATAATGAAAACTCGTGACTCCTTCCAGAGTCCTGACACAGCTTGGCCATGATTGGCCCTTAAGTCAAAATAATTCACAGCAGAAACCAATGAAACAATCACTTGTGGATAAACAATGTCCAAACACATTCCAAATCAGCAAAACACAGGAGAAGCAAATCAGATAATTATTGTTTTCATTTTTCTCTGAGGCTTCTCAGCTTCCCAGGAGAAAAATCCTGGGCAAGGGGATTTTTCAGAAAATATAATGGTGACACAAGTAGCTGGACCAGTGTGTGTGATGCTGGAGGATGGCCACTCACCATGTCACACAAGTTTTGCCTCATTCCTTGTATGAATTCAGCTGCAGCATGTATTGCTGCAGCAATGTGAGCTGCCTTCCTCAAGTGTCCTTCCTCTGGCAGCTTGGATTTAAGCCAGGGAATGTTTGCTGTGTGACATGAAGTTGTTTGAAGTTCTTCTGCTATTTCTTTTCCTGTCAATCTCTTCCTGCCCTGTGACACAGCAGCTTTCAGACTGTGGCGCCTGCAGAAGGAGCTGCTGAGCAAAGAAGAAGCCAGGCTTTTGGAAGCCCGTGCTCTGCTGGAAAAGAAGAAGCTACAAAACATTTTCTGGATGTGGCATTCCCAAAGCTTGGAAATGAAAAAGATTCTAACACTGACAACTCAAATCCAAAGAAACTTGGTCTCCCGGTGAGTTGGTGAGATCTGGTTTTCATGTGAAAAATCTCTGTGAAAGTCCATGGAATAACAGAGCCAACCCAGACAGTAATAATTGTTTCATCTTAAAGCCATCTATCCTTTTGTTTCAGGAGTTAATAAAGATGAGGGTAGGGATAGAAACATGAAAAGGAACTGCTGTGGCCAGAGATGTTATGACTTGCTTCCTGTGCACTGCCACAACTTTTTTTGTCCTGACTTTTGATGTTCTGAAAGGCCAAACCCAAGAGCAGCCACTGTGCTGCTGTGCTCTAAGTATGACAGTGGCTTTTGACTGAAATAAACAAACAGAAGCTCAGGAGACAGCTTGTGTCTGTCTTTCCTGAACTAAACCCAGTCTCAGGAAGACACATAAGCTTGCACAAGTGTTTTTCAACATTTTCCTTTGGTATTCTCAGGTGCTTCAGTACATGGAAGGAGACTGTTGAGCAGAAGGCACTTGGCAGGTGCAAGCTGGCCCATCTCAGAGCAGTATCACTGAGGAAGCACTTCCAGCAGTGGGTTGGGATGCTGCAGGTCAGAGGAGGTGACAAGCAGGCAGTGGTGAACCTCTTCCTCCTACAATGGAGGCAGCATTATGGTGAGCAGCTTGGGGTCTGTACAGAATCCAAACTTTAGAGGTGTTTGGCTCCTTCCTCCTCTTGTACACTGAAAACAGCCTGAAAACAGAGGGGCTCAGATGATGCAGGGTATGAACAAAGCAGAGTGGGCAGAGGACTGGGTCTGGGTGTGTCAGTGAAGCTGCAGGGAGGTTTGTCACTCTGCATCATAAACCAAACAGAAACTCTTAAACCTTGCTGAAAAGAAGCAATTTGAGGGTTGGGCTGGGCTGAGTTGGAATGCCTTGAGAAAATCTCTTGTTCCTTTATGTAACTGGTTAAGGAGCAGTTTTGAGCTCAGCAGCTGGCAAGACTGTGACAAAGAGCCATGAAGGTCAGACATCATGGACTGGAGAGAAACAGTTTCTGGAGAAAACAGCCTGTTCTTTTGATGACTTCTGCCAAAAACTGAAGCTGCAGAGAGTATATCTGCTGTGGAAAACAAGGCTGTGTGAGCATCACAAGGCTGAGTGAGTGCAGAAGAGCCAGTCCCTGGAGCCCTGCCCCCATTAGTAGTGTCCACCTGATTTTCTGTACCTTTTGCTAGAGCCCCTTTTACCCTGTGTGTTGTCCATCATGTCTGTGCTAGTCACCCCCTCTGGTGTTCTTTCACTTTACTGTCTCAGTATCTTCTGTCTCAGCTCTTTCTCTCAGACTTTGGAGCAGTGTAAACTCAGAAAAACTCTGAAATTATGGCACCAAAAGTATCTCATGCTGAAGACAATTGAACAAAGTTCTAAGCACTTGCATGGAGCTGTCTGTGAGGAACCTCTTGCCATGCTGTTTTCTGAGGATCTCTCAACATCATCTGGCTTTGACAGCAGTGCACCAGCTACTCTGACCTCGCAGAGCTCACTGGAAAAGGTGAGAAGGTCTTGGCACACCTAGACTGCTCTGAGGTATTAAATTGCTGGGATTTTTCAGGGGAAAATTTCTGCTTCAACATGGTATTGTCATCAGCAAACTGTGCCTAAAATTTAGTGCTGAATCTGTGGGGTCTTCAAGCTGAAATGAAATCTAAAGGTGTAAAGTCAATGCTCTCTGTGCCTTTTCTGGGTCATCAATTAGAGAGGTGGGAAGCTGAGCTAGTGAGTTTCCCTTGTACCGTTGCTTCTGTTTGTGGCTGCTAGGTGGAAGAGATGAGATATAAAGATCTTCCTCACTGAGACAGTGCATATGCTCATTTCCCCTTTTCTCAATATAGAAATACATGTATTTCTGGATTCAGTATGGAAATTATTAGTACAGAAATAACTTTCCCACCACTTACATGTTTACTCTCCAGAGGTGTCATGGCTAGCCTGCAATTCCTTTGGATGCATTTTGGATTTGCCTGAATCCTTGATAAAAAAAGGAGTAAATGGCATGGTCAGAGCTGTCAGCAGGGTACTTCCACTGTGAGGGCATTCACAGCATGTTCCTCCCTTCATACCTGCAGGAATGCAGTCTTAGTGACAGCAGCCAGCATGGCTTCTCGTGCCCTCTGGCTGCTGAGGATGTCACACATGTGTCGTGTCACAGCTCTTTCCTTCAACTCCACCAGTGCACAGAGCTGCCAGCTGAGCTGTGCTTGCACACCTCCTTCCCTGGATCTGGGTGAGTTGGACACTGTGGTTTTTTGGGATGCTGGTAGGAGTGACCCCTTGTTTGAGCTGGCTGAATTCCTTCCTTCTGGATCATCCCTCATGTCATGTCACACCATCCTTCCAGGGGACTTTATCTTCTTCTTTCTTTCCTTCCTCACCCAACACTTTTGTCTTGCAGAGGAAATTGGTTTGTGGGAAATCAGTTCCAGTCTTCAGTGCTGCAGAGTCCAGATAATAATTCCCAGCCTCTCACCAGTTACTCTGCATGGGAAAAGGTGAGGCTAGAAAGTGTTGTAAATATACAAGTGTTTTCTGAATATTCAAATTTAGCAATGAGCCTTTGGGTTTCAATATCAGCATATGGAAGGTCTCACTGCTATTTTATTCTCTCTCAAACAGAAGATTTGAGAGATTGAGACTTTTCTCAGGGTAACTCTTCCCTACCAGCTGAGTGGAAGTAGGGCAGGTATCAGGGATTTAGAAAGGATGTGTTAGACCCTCATGTCTGGCTGTTCATGTGGGCCATGTCAGGGAATTAGAAAGGATGTGTTAGACCCTCATGTCTGGCTGTTCATGTGGGCCATGTCAAGGATTTAAAAAGGATGTGTTAGACCCTCATGTCTGGCTGTTCATGTGGGCCATGTCAAGGATTTAGAAAGGATAAGTTATACCCTCATGTCTGGCTGTTCATGTGGGCCATGTCAGGGATTTAGAAAGGATGTGTTAGACCCTCATGTCTGGCTGTTCATGTGGGCCATGTCAGGGATTTAAAAAGGATGTGTTAGACCCTCATATCTGGCTGTTCATGTGGGCCATGTCAAGGATTTAAAAAGGATGTGTTAGACCCTCATGTCTGGCTGTTCATGTGGGCCATGTCAAGGATTTAGAAAGGATGTGTTAGACCCTCATGTCTGGCTGTTCATGTGGGCCATGTCAGGGATTTAGAAAGGATGTGTTAGACCCTCATGTCTGGCTGTTCATGTGGGGCAGGTGTCAAGGATTTAGAAAGGATATGTTAGACCCTCATGTCTGGCTGTTCATGTGGGCCATGTCAGGGATTTAAAAAGGATGTGTTAGACCCTCATATCTGGCTGTTCATGTGGGCCATGTCAGGGAATTAGAAAGGATGTGTTAGACCCTCATGTCTGGCTGTTCATGTGGGCCATGTCAAGGATTTAGAAAGGATAAGTTATACCCTCATGTCTGGCTGTTCATGTGGGCCATGTCAGGGAATTAGAAAGGATGTGTTAGACCCTCATGTCTGGCTGTTCAAGTGGGGTGGATGGGATGGAGCTGGGCAATCACAGAAGTGACAGTGGCAAGGAGACACAGCTGAGCTGTGTGGAGTAACTGATAAAACAGCAGTTCAGGGCCCTTTTTTGCCTTTCTGGATTACAGGATTACACCTCTGACAACTCAGTGAGGAGTTCTTGGCAGCAAGCAGAGCAGCACTGCCTGCAGAGGTGCTTCATTGTCTGGTCAGCTCAAACTCAGCACCATGTAAAGGCCCAGCAGCACTGCAGGCGCACTCGGCTGTCTCGGTAGGGATCATGATTTCCAGAAGTTTCCTAAAGCTCTCTGTTTTGAAAGCTTTACACTTGCTTTAATTTTAAAAAAAGGTAAAAAAAATTCTTCCTCTAGCTATTTTATTTTGTCTTCAGTGGGAGTTTTGCAGCCCATTATTTTGGGGTTTTTCCAGCTTAAAAATTACTATGTAGGAACACGGTAATTTCTGGTTTGATGGAATGCCTCACAAATTAAAGCAAGCCCAGCTCTGCTGATAACAAGTCCTGGTAACTTCCTATCCACTGAACTGGCCTTGCTCTCTACTGATTCCAAAGCTGAAGAGCACAACAGGCTTGGCACAGCCAGGGCAGAAAACCTTCCTCTGAACAGCTTGTCCTGTCCATCATTTCCCCTGACATTTAATGGGGAAAGGATGTTAACAGATCAGATGCGTTTCCAAAACTCCCTTGTGTGTGTGTTTGTTGTTAAATTTTCCATTACAAAGGTGTGTATCTTTGTGAGTTGTTCCTACAATCAGTGCAGCAACCTTTGTCCTTCTCAGGGCCTTCCTCAGCTGGCACCACTGGGTCATGGAAAATAAGAACCAAGAAGCAGCAGCAGCCCTAAAACATGGAGTTCATTGTGTCCAGATGGCTTTCAGCCTGTGGAAAAGGAGACTGGCCCAGAAAGTGGAAGCTGACCGGAGATTCAGGTGCCATGTTCACCAGATGACTGCTGATGCTCTGTGGCATTGGCATTCCTGCTGGCAGAGTGAGTTACCCCATCCCACTGCATCACTTGTCCCTCTAGGAGAGAGCAGCTCTGGGAATAGTTGGGGTGGAGAAAGTCACACTTTTGGCTGGAATTCTGTGCACTGCTCCTCTGGAAAGGCACATACTACTCCAGGAGTCAGTAAGTGCATGTGTCACTGCATTCTTCTGGCCATCAGTTGGACATGTGACCTACTGTTCTGTTGTGCTTTATATTAGGGAAGATGCTCCTTTGACACTTCTACCTGCACAAAAGAGGGTTCAAGCAGTGTATTTTAGCAGCTGAGGAGTTACATGGACTTCCATGCAGCATTCCAAGTTTGAACATGTCTCCTCAGACCAAGCAGTCAGGTTGGGAACAGGGTGTATCTTTTGGGGTGGCTTAACAATCCTGATCCCTTAAGGAGTTCCATATGCTCTAAGTACTTGCACTGTGCCAGGGAAGAAAAACTCCCAGTTTTTAATGGAAAACTGCCTTGCAGATAAGAGTGGAAGTAATCTGTGATCTCTTGCAGGGAAAATTTGAAAGAAGGTCTGACTGCCTTGCAGACAAAAAACTACAAAGTGAATTGAAAAGTCTCTTTAGCTGCTAAAGAGAGGACAGGAAATCTTAGCAAGTTTGGTCCCATTTGGTGCTTGCAGGAAATGTATTCTTTGCTCTTGTGTGGACTCTGCAATGGAGAAGCAGTCCCTGGGCTGACTCAGGAAGCTGTGCTCTCTCACAGGGAAGCGTGCTCTGGGAGAGCTGCAGCAGCAATGGGCCTGGCACAGCTGCCAAGAGAAGAAGAGGCTGGTCCTGCACACATGGTATTACCAAACAAGGAAACAGAAATATGCTGTTTTATTCTGGGAACGTTTTCTCCTGCACAGGTTTGTTTCTTGCTCTCAAAGCATTTCCAAGGGAAGCTCTGCATGAAGAGCAATTTATGTAGTGGTATCCACTGTATTATCCTGGATTTGAAAGTGTGGATAGCTCATGTATAAATGGAGCTTCTGTAGCAGCACTTCTCTGAGGATGTCTCTATGAAGAGGCCTCTTACCTAAAGCCTCACACCCCAACTCATTTTTCCCATACAAAAATTCTTTTCCTTCCAGAACTTGTATTCAGTCTTAGTTATGCAGGGTGGTATTTGTGCACTAAGCAAGGGAGAGATACAAACAAATTTGCGCAGTTTAAACTTTGAAAGCCTTATTTGTACTTCAGTATTTGCTGAAAGGAATGGTGGGCAGAGAGCTTGCAGAGATCTGATGTTTACAGAGTTAGTCTTTTAGGATTCTGTACACAGTGTCTTGATTTTAATTTAATGTGAAAAATTGATTTGTTCCTGCAGCAAAGCAGTATAAAGCTTATGAAGGGAGAGCCATGATATTCAACTCATCTTGGTGTTACTACAATATAGGTGAAGCTGTAATCTGCCTTTGAGTCTTATGTTATGTTGACAGATCCCAAAACCACAAGAATTTATTTTTTTTCTCTCTTAACTGTGTTCAGTGGTCTTCTTATTGGAAACAATTTTGTTTGTAGTTTATGTTGTATGAGGCCTGCCTGAAGTGCAAAGAAGTGTCCAGCTGTAGTGAACCAGGATTGTTGAAGTGTTTCTCTAAAATAATTCAGGAGGATAAGAATGGATAAGATTATTTATGCCAAGGGTTCATTTAAGGTATGAGAAATGCAGGTTTGGCCCTATCAGGTTTTCTTTTGAATTGCAGGTTCAGACTAAGAGGACACAAAGATCTGCAGAGGAAAGAGCAACTAAAAACCCAGTAAAACTTGGGTGGCTGTGATGTTTAGACTCTGCACTTACCCCACCCAATTGCATTTTCCTCTGCAAATCTATCTGTGTGGCTCCCTCATGGGAATTGTATTTAGGATAAGCCCTTAATATTGCTCCTTCCTGTTGAGTATGTCTCCACCATTAATCTTCCTTCTGAGTCTCCTTTGATGAGAGTGCTTCTAATTTCTCACTTGGATGAGCTCTCTCTTTTGAGGGGAGCATTTTTTTGTGCTGAGATAACCTGGAACAGCTTCTCTTGATCTTCCAGAAAGCCTGCCAGGCACAGAATATTCACACCTCTGCCCTAGGGGTGCAGTGGGGTGATTTGCATAATGAAGGTCCAAATGGAACAAGGAACCAAAGGATAAGCTACAATTAAAAGCAGATTGCATTCTCTGCTTGCAGAGGAAGACTGGCCTCCTGTGCATCAGCCTGTGAGATACAGGAAGATTATTGTGGGTACAGATTTATAGTGCTGATTATAGTAACTCCTGAAGTTGTTGATTTTTTGGAATAAAATTGTCTTTGCAAAGATTCTAGTTGTACATCCCACATACACAGGGTCTTAGTTTGTGACAGCCAAGAAACAAAATCTGAATCTTGACAGCAAGTGGCTGTCATAAATGCTGCAAGCAGATTTCAGGAATCTGCTGGGTTCCATGCTGAAGGAGATTTTAACAGTTTTACTTTCATCCCACAATGGAAAAATGAAAAAGCCTTCATCAAGCACCATCTTTCTGGTCAGCTGGTAGCACAGAGATAGACTGAAGACTGGCTAAGTAATTTTTTTTTTGGTGTGGGGGACCAAGTATGTGTACTGGCAAGGCAGCCTAGGAAAAGAATTTGTTTTGTAGGCAAAAGAAAAATGTAATATAAGATTGGATTTAGTTTGCAGAGGCCTTTGAATAGGAGGAAATGCTAGAATGGCAGAGGGAAGCAGAGTCTCTTGAGTAGGTGACAGGTAACTGCTGGGAACTTGAAGTAAAATGAGGGCAGGTTTTCAGCAGAAAGATATTTGAAGAATCTGAACTTGCACCTCCCAGAGATGAGGCACTGGAAAAACACGAAGCACAGAGGTCAATGCATAAATCTCGATTGCAGCAGTAATAGGAACAGATTTTTTCTTGTTGAATGCTCTTTGTTTTGCTTTGGCCATTTATGTGGGATACTGCAGGGCAGATGAGAGGGTGAAATTTGGTCTGACATGGAGTTGTTACTTTAGGCATCTGCTTCTTTTCTGTGCTTGGAACTGTTTTTCAGGTGCCTTGTCACCTGGGCCCAGGTCACTGCATGGCAACTAAGGCAGCGTGAAGCCCTCTCTCATTTTAAAAGAGTCAGAGAGCACCGTCTCCTGGTTGGGAGCTTTGTTAAGTGGAGGGACAAACTCTGGAGAGCTGAGCAAGTGCCAGGAGGGAGAAGCCACAAGTGGCAGGAGCCCTCTCCAGGTAAAGCCTGCCACCGCTGGCGAGTGGCTGCAAGAGGACAGCAAGCCCTGCGCCTGGGATCTGTGGCCGCTGTCAAACAAGTAAGAGAAGATAAAGCTCCCTAAGTATGAGAAGATAAAGGTCTCTATGAGACAGCTATTATTAACTCAGTGAGTCATGAGGCACTGAGATAGTGTGACAAGGCTTGTATAAAAACCTGGGTTGATTTGTGGTGACTGCTTAGTCCCTGCTGTGAAATTCTTCACCGACTGTGCACACAACTTCATCACCATAATCTGGCACTGATTGCAGCAACCATATGGAGCACAGCAATAAGGAAAGGGGACATTTTGACCAGAGAGATGAGAGCACTCCTTCCTCTCTGCTCAAAGATAAGATGGGATAATCACTGGCCCTGCAGAGCAGAGTAAGCTGCCAGAGATACAGCTTTTTTCAAAAGACTCACAGCTAGCAAACTACAAAGAGCTCCATTGATTTGGAAGGGCTGAGTCAGTCCTGCTGGGATCTCATCTGTGCAGTTTCCAGGCTGGGGTCTAGCACATTAAGCTACCTGCAGAGCTGTGAGCCTGTCTCTCTGGGCTGTGTGAGTGCTGTGTGCATTGTGTTTACTCTTGGCTGCAGCTGTGTTATTTCTGTTTGCAGGCCTGCAACTACTGGACCAGAGCAGCTGCCTTTTCCCAGTGCTTACGGCAGCGCAGTACCCTCATAGGTGTCAGGAAGAGCAGAAAGATGGCTCTCTCTTGGCCCACGAGTAAGAAGATTCTCCCTCCTCTCTTCCTTTCACAGACCCATGTGGGGAGTGTGAGGGAAAGGGGATTGGTGTTTACCAGCTCAGTGACTGGGATTTCTCTATGGAGTAGGAGCTCATGGCAATCAAACTCAGTTGATTTCTTCTGTGTTCAGGAGTTGAAGGACTAAGGGCTCATGGCAGCTCTGATGTCTCCCTCTCTAGCTCCAAGGTTAGCTCCTGTGTGATTCCTCTTTTGTTTCTTAGAAAGCAGAAGAGGCAGAGAAGAAGATTCAGCACCAACTGAGCATTTTCCCAGTGCCATTCAGCGCTGGCTGGTGATCTACAGGAGCCAAAACAGGGCTGAGAGGTTTCTGGAGAGACCTGATGTGGTAGGACCCTCTTGTGGGCATGCAAGGATCCAGGAGAACGCAGCAGGGGTGGACCTGGAGGAGTGGGCTAAGAAGTGGCTTGGGTAAGTGGAGTGCAGGGCTCTGGGCTTCCTCTTACTGGTACTGAGACATAAACTTTTCAGGAATTTAGGGATTTTAGAGGAGCTGAGGTTTTAGTTAGAAATAAGCTTCATTGGAATTAATCAAAATAAATGGGTAGGCCTTGATGAAGTTAAGAGTTAGTAGTTAACTAATAATTGATTGCTTGTTAACATAATGTTTGCTTAGCTGGGTTTATAATGATTTTTCATTATAGAAACTGATAAATAGCTTTTAGGAACATAAGACAATTGTTTTTAGGAGCATAAGACAATTGTAGGCCTCCCCTGTTCTGGAACCAATTGAAGACAGGAACGGGAGTTCTACCAAGGGTTCATTTCTCATATTTGCATTGAAAAGGCAGAAAGGTCAGAACGAGGAAGACTTCATTTACTTCCTCATTTTGGGACCCCTCCCCAAAAAAGGGACCACTGACCCGTTTTGAGGAACAAACTACTCATGCTTAACTAACTACCATATGAAGTGGGGAATGGGATGTACCAAAGTTATGAATATGCATTTGTATTTTGGGTATTCAATACTCGTATAGACAAAAGGACTCTGTGATCACCTGTAAATTGCAGTGTGTGTTTGGGAGCTATCCCACAATAAACATAAATAAACATTCACTTTCTAACTTTAAATTGTTAGAGAGTCTTTGTCTGTCACAGTTGGTTATTGGTACTAGATCAATATCCATATTTTTAATAAATCAATACCATCAGGGAAGGGCTCCCTTGTATGGCTGGTAAAGCTTATTTGCTTCTTTTGCCTGCAGGAGGAGATATCTGAAGAGGTGGCATCACACAGTGGTACTGCACCGGTGCCAGCACAACAGGAAACTGCTCTGTCTGGCAAGGGGATGGCATCAGTGGAGGGAAGCCAGCAGGGGGGTGATACTGGCTCAGGTGCTGGTGAGTGTCTGGTGCCACTGGGGTGGCAGTGATGGGTGTTACTGGGCAAGCCTGCTCTGCCTGTAGCCTCCCATACATCCTGGGAGATGAGACCTGGGGGTTTAACAAACACCAGTAGGCACCAAAAATCTTGATTTACTGCTGTGGCTGGTTTTTCCATTGTTCTTCTTGGAATGTCAGCTTGGCAGACTGGCATATCCACAGATTTAGTTGTGCTTAGCCCTTACAGATGGGAAGCTGAAACAGGCTTTGTCTAGATTGTCTATAGACTGTGCAAAAGTTCACAGCAGTTATTACAATCCTTGTCCTCATCTGTGCTCCTGCTACATCCCACTGGTGTCCACAGTTTACCATGAGCTGTCATTTGGCTTCCCCTTCTGTTCATAGGCATGTCCTGCCAGGTTCCTGGGCATTAGCTGTGTGAGCTGTGCTCTGGCCTGCCCAGGTAACAAGATGATGCCTGCAGAGTGTGAGCATGTCCCTAGTCAGTGAGGAGCTGTGCTGGGGCACAGTGGGGCATTGTCCTCTCCCCAGGGCACTGGGATTTACCCACACTGTGCTGCAGAGAGTAGCTCAGCAAGAGCTCTGTTATTAGTCCTGTGTTGTTACCAGGGCAAATTCTTTAAGAGGCACTCATGAAGCAACTGGAACAAGGTGGGCCTGGAGGGAAGTGAGGAAACTTTGCTGCCAGAGCCCAGTTAATCTGTGTGCTGCCTCTTTTCCTTCAGGACCAGCAGCGGCTGATAGCAAAGGCCTGGAGGGTGTGGAGACAAAGATACTTGCAAAGCTGTGTGGTGCAGAATCTTTTGCAGGAGGAAGCCAGGAGCCTCCTGTCTCAGGTAAGCATTTGTGCCTTCTTCAATTCAGTGGACCTCAGTGATACAAAAAGCAACCCAAAGAGACAACTGGTGTTCCCTGTATCTCTCTGCCTGCACAATGCACTTGCTTAGGGAGAAGTTGAATGCATCAAGGAATTGGACTTGCCAGTAAAAAAAGGAAAAAAGCTTCCAGCTTTACACGGGTTCATCTATGGGTGTTTTTCAAAGCTTTGTGTCAGGAGTCAATTTCCCTGACATGTGCCCCCTTCCCTGCTGCTATTAGTGGTGTTAATCCTCTAATCCCCTGCCTCTTGAGACCCCACTCAGGGAAGAAACAGGCTCCACATTGGTGCAGGAGGACTGTGCTGACTTGCACCCAGGGGCAAGCAAATCACTATGAATTTATGAATTTGAGTGAGCAGGCGAAGCCTTAGAACTCATATCCAGTTGCTCCTCTGCCTGCCTCCCAAAGATTCATGCAGGATTAGGGCCTCCTTTAAGGAGACAGGAGCAGGTACTGAAATTAGAGGGCATTGGTCTTTCTTCTCTGACACTGATTTGTACTCTGCACGCCCCATATTGGCTCCAGGAGAGACAGGGAAGGGTTTTGAGTGAAGGCTAAGGAGCTGGCAGAGCCATTGCTAGGAAAGCCACGTTTAGGGGTTCTGTAAGAGTGGCTGCAGCCCCTCAAGGGTAACCCAAGTGTTTGATTTGTGCACTTTGCTCTTTCAGGCCTTTGGAAGGTGGTGGCAGCTCACAGCATTCCAGTGTAAGGACAAAGGATCTTGCTGAATGGAGGGGCCTGCCTGCAGCTGCTGCTCAATTCAGGACACGTGGAGGATCCAGCTCCTGTCACAACAAAGAGGTGGTCCTGTGCTGTCAAGAAAGAACACTCTGCTCCTACAATAAAAGCTGTGCTGCCAGTCAGAAGGATGACAGCCAAAGAACAACCAGGAAGAGATTGTACCTAGTGAAAGGTCCTCTTTAAAGGACTTGTGTCTTACCTCCTTAGCAACACAAACAGAGAAGTTACTTACAGTTGTGAGGTTGCATTCTCTTCTTGTCTGGACCATGCTTTTGCTGGAGTTCTGATTAAAGGGCAGAAAAGCTTTACAGGCTTTCCTTTGTTTTTTCCCTGGCCAGGAGCTTGGTGTCAAGGGGGAGTATGCAAACAGAGTCTTAGAGATGAGCAGGAGTTTGTGAGTGCTGGATCCTTTTGATTTCAAAGTCTGGCTTGGGTAGGTGCAAACACAGCTCTTTATTTTTAGATTTGGCTTTTCCCCTGGAGGGGGGGCAGGTTTCCACATGGCTCCCACCTCCTCCCCCTGTCTAGGTCCATCAGCTCTTCATTAAGCCTTTCAGTGGGTGGCCAACCTCCTGACTGCTTCCTGCTGCTTCATTTCTGTGCTGAATGGGCAAGGTATGAAGAAACCTGCTGGGAACAGCTGAGCACCAAAAGCTTTGCTGAGGCTAGACAGGCGTGTCTGATCCCCAGCCTTCCCATTACTTGCCTCTATGATTGATGCCTTGTAATTACCCTGGATATATGAGCCCGCTCTCAGGCAGCTGTAACGAGAGGGTCTGAACAATCTGGAAAAGGCTTTTCTTCCTTCCTTGTTTGAAAGAGATGCTCACAGCATGGCAGGGATCTTGAAATCCCACTGGGAACCGCTCCAAGGTAGTTTTCCTAGCCTGTGGCAGCTTTGCAGGATTGTTAAGTACACAAAGCAGCCTCAGTAGCTTCCCCAACCCCTTATTCCAATGCCTTGGGGCCTGAGGCTGTTAAGAGGCATTAGGTCAGGAAAGATAAGCTTAGCTCAGCAAAGATAACCTATCTTTCCCTACAGGCGTTGGAAAAGAGTACCTGACCTTGCAGAATTGAGCTCAATAGTGTAGCTGGCTACTTTTGGTAAATTCTAGAATTTACACTTTCTCCACTCTCCCATACTCAGGACATGCATTGAAAGTGAAGGCAGGGGGTGCCCCAGAAACAATTGATTTTCTTAAAGTTTTCCCTTGTGCCAGGTGATTAATTAGCAAACAACATGAGTCTCTGCTAGAGCATGGCCTAATAAAAGAGACATTTATATGCATGTATTTTATTGTATGTAATCTAGGAAATACTATGATTCCTACTTAGTTTTTCCAAATGGAAATTCCCATAGTCCTATTAAAAAAGAAAACAGGAAATACAATACAAGGAGAAAAGTTAGGAAGAAAATTTGAACCTTCTTCTGGAGTGAGTGCAAAAGTGCCTGATGATCAACTGTGAAATCTATTTTAAGAGTGCAATATAAAAGCAATTTGACCTTCATTTCCAGTTTGGTAACTGCTGATATAATCCCCTTGCATAGGTACAGCTGACAGGAGTGTTTCTGTTCCCCTGCCAGCATTTCTGGCACAGCAAAGTTACCAGAGGGGAGAGTTACCAGAATCTAGTGTTCTTCTGTTACTGTAATTAGCTTAACCATGATTAGCAGCTCTTCATCCTGCAGACCCTGGCCTTTGGGCTTAGTCTGGAGCCTCGGCTCAGAGGTTCAGGTAGTTCTGGCTAATGCTCAGTGAGAATGGCTCAGGCAGCTTTTGTGTGGGGACAGAGGAGCACAAAGTGAGGGCAGATCAGAGCACCACCCTGGTCACCGTGTGGGAGTGTGTTCATTGTCAACACAGGAGCTGCTGCATTCCCCGAGGTCAGTGGATGGGAGGAGGAAGTAAGAGATTAGAAAAAGAATTTTCACTGCTGAGGTGGAGAGTTCAACAGCTCAAAAGTATCCTCCACGACCTGCCAGAGGCAGTTTTCTAGCGGGAAGTCATTGTCCACCAGGTTGACCAAGTAATAGTTGTCATGGATGTACTGGATGATCATGCGGGAGGGCGACTCCTCTTCATAGAGCTTGGCCCACTGCTCGATCCACAGTGCAAAGGCCTCATCCTGCCACAGCAACAACAACAATTGGCAGTTGTGAGACATCTTGACCTTACTTGATTTAGGTACACGTGTTACACATGACTGGCCAGAGTGTGCCTTGTTTCTTCACAGTAAAAATGCTCACAGTTGAGCAAGGAGCCTTATGCTTTCCAGTCAGCACAAAGTGCTCAGAGCTGAAAGGAGACACATTGCAGTGCAATGCATGGCTCAATGCTGCCCCTGTATGTGTAAGAGGGGAGGAAGAGCCACTGTCCACCCTCTTTTCCAGTTTAACTGCTGATAAAATCCCCTTGCACAGGTACAGCTGACAGGAGTGTTTCTGTTCCCCTGCCAGCATTTCTGGCACAGGAAAATTACAGAGGGGAAATTTATCAGAATCTCCTGTTCTTCTGAGGCCTGGTACAGTAACAGTAGCAGCTCTCAGTCCTCATTACTGGGTGCTTTCTGTCTGGCAACAGCTCTTGCTGGAGCTGAGGGAGCAGGAGGAACAAGACCTCTGCAAGCCAATATAGCAACAGCCCTCAATTCTGAGGGGTTTAAGAGATATAAACTAAACCAGACACTCTGAATTTCCAGGGAATCACAGCAATGTATCCAACAGAAGGCAGGACTCACCTTCCAGGAGAGGAAGCTCACAGGATCCACTACAGTGGGCTGGATGATCTCCCTTCCTGGGAAGATGCCCCAAGTGACAGCATTGGGTTGCAGATCTGGAGCATTGGTGATATTCTCACCCTGACAAAGGAAGGAAAACCTTTCTGAAGCAACTGCTGGAAGAAGGACTGAGTTAGTTGGAAAGAGTTTATTTACCCTCTCCTTGTTTAGGGACCAGACATTCTGCACACCACAGCTGAAGTGCTTTACTTTCCCTTCCCTTCATCAGCCCTCATGTCTGAATATTTGGTATTTGTGTCTCTCCCAAGGTGGTGAAAGGAATGAAAGGAAAGTGTCCTGTGAATAATGGCCTTACCTTGACATTGACAATATGGTAGTTCACTCTCAACTCGTACCTCCTCAGCACTTTGAGCAGTGCCCTGACAATTTCACTGGAGGTGAAGAACTCCAGGTATGCCTGCAGGGAGGGATGGAGAAGGGGGAAGAGAATCAGAGCCTTAAATCACAACAGAACTGGACAAATACAGGTAAACAATGACATTTGTAGAGTCTGGGGTTGTATGTTCATTCCCAGAAACACATACTAATTTACTCTTGCTCGAGCCTCTGCAGTAAGTGAGCTAGGGGAAAAAATAACTGGGGAGAGCAGAGGAACAGCCCAGGAGCAGTGCACTGAAGAAAGCTACAGGCTGCCTGCTTTGCATCAGCTAAGTCCATGAGCAGGAACAAACTCCAGTGTTACCACAACTGCTGCTCAAGGAAGCAATCTGCCAGAATGCCTGGAAGAAGCCTGAGCTTAATCTTCATTTTACAGCAGTGTCCTGCCAAGGCAGCCCAGCCTGGTGAGAGCAGAACTCTGGGGTCTCAGCTGGCCCCTCCCAAGCACCACTCCCTGTCCTCATCTTTTGTTCACAATTCTCCCTGTGTGCTTATATAACCAAATTCTGTGCTTGGCTGCTCCCAACAACTGCTTCCCTCCCCCCATTTCCTGGCAATTGCGTGAGATGATGGATTTCCCTCACCTCAGGGGAATTTCTTCCTTTGAAAACATAAATGCATTTGCCATCTGCTGGTCTCTGGCTTTACCAGGTTTGGATCCCTTTTGAACAAGGATGCTTTGTTTCCCAGTAGGAGCTACTTGCCTGGCATTTACCTTGATGGGATATTCCTATCACAGCCATTCTAGGGCCTGAAATGCCTGACAGGGGGAGACAGGCATGGCAGGCATGACTGTTTGCAGGCCAGGGAAGGAATATGATCATTGTCTAAACAGCACAGTGCACGGGGCTGGGGGCAACCGTGGAGAACTCTGACATACAGAAGGACAGAGGAAATTTTAAAATATCTATTTATCACCATGAGATGCTGGGTGGTAGAGATACTATCCCATTGATTCTCATTGTGTGAAAAACCTGGGTGCTTTGTGCATCACTGAATCAGATGCAGGGGGCAGGCACACGTGTATATATAATAGAAATAAGTTACCAATAATTACTTGCTAAGAATAAAACCATGAAACTCTACAGATGTTCAGTAGATGTTTTGAAGTGGGGGGGAACAGCCATAGAGATGGCATTATGGCTCTTAAGACACCAAAGGAGCTTTGCCTTATCTCACCAAGAATGCAGTAAGATAAGGTGTGGACAGAAAGATTATGTGGATGTAAGCCTGGGAGCTCCCAGCCTGACAGAGAGCAAAGCAGGTCAAACTCTTGGCTGCCCAGCCCAGAGAAATACAGTACCTTTTGGAAAACATAACCTCCACTGGGGCCCCAGCCCACAATGGGGTCTGTGGATGGTTTGCCATTGATGTTTGGCTGGGAGTTGATGGTCAGGATTCCTCGTCTGTTGACCTTCTCCAGCTGGTCCTTCAGGAGGTTGGTTTCAGTAGCAAGAGGGTCATCATTCCAAGGCATACAGGTGACCTACCATGAGGAGAAAGGATGGCTCACAATGGTGTAACAACCCTTGGAATTCCGTCTGGGTGTTGAAGTAACTCAGCAGTGCCTTAACAGTCTCAAACACTCCTGCTTCAGGAGAGAATTCCCAGGTTTGGTTCAAGGGTTAGGATATGCACAACTCTAAGAGTGCTGAAGTCAATCAATACTGGTCCTGTATGCTCTTTTATGCTGAGCCTCAGCTCTGGCTGTTGGACCCCCTTCAACCAGTGTGCCAGGAAATCCCTTTGGATAGAGAAGTGCTAATTCTTCTTTAGAAAAACAATGTGGTAGCAGGAACAAGAGGAAAATGTGCACTATTGTTTGTGGCACACTGACCACCCCTTCCTGGCCTCTCACCTTGTACCCATTCCTGTTGGGCTCTCCAGTGATGTAACATGTGAACACCTCAAAGACACTTTCCTCACTGGTCAGTTCTTCTCCCCACATCTTCAGAAGCTCCTCACGGGGAGATTTGCTCTTCAGATAGAAGAGGTAATAATCCTTCAGTTCCCCAAAAGCTGGAGAGGAGGAGTTACCCCTGTAAGGGAAGAAGACACAGACCTGAAATTACTGAGGAAAATGAGCTGATCTGGTGATGCAGGAAGAGCCAAGCAGCAAGAGAAGTACCCAACAAAACCCACCTTGACACCAAAAGTCTCAACATCTTGGTGCTATTCATCTCACCTCACTCAAATCCAAGCAACAGGGGACCACTTTGTTAAAGATACTTCAGGTGTGCCCAGGCTTTCCCACCACTGCTCCCTTCCTGCACATTGTGGAAACCCAGGGCTCTGGGAATATTTCTGTGTCTGCTCTGGGGTACCCTGACCCCCAGGGAGCACTGACTCTGACCCTCATTCATGGAGAAAGTTTCCCAGACTTCAAGATAGACTGGAATCCACAAAAGTGTGAAATAGATTCTAGAGAGCAGTGTAGGTGTGTCACTCAGTGAGAAATTGAGGTTTTGGGATTTTTAGTGTGTTGTGGATGGCAGCAAGATGGAGGGCACAGGGTGTTGTCCTGGGTTTCTTCTTCATGGGTTTGGGTGGCATTTTGTAATTGGGCAGAAAAGTCTGCATTGCAGCTCTTTGGGATCAGTTACTGGGTTATAAAAGGGGAAATAATCCAGGTGTCAGCTCTTAATTGGACAGTTTAGTCTGAAAAGCCCTTGTACCAAGAGATTGTTGGCCATTTTGTGCCTTCTAATGAAAGGCTGCAGAACTCACAGCAGTGAGACTGTTTCATTGATAAGAAATAATAAAAATGATAAACACCTGAGTGTGAACATGAACTCCTGTCTCAGTGCCTTCACTCCAGACCCAGAGGAACCCACAACTGGATCCCCACAGCAGGTACCCGCTTACCATCGGCCATTGGGGAAGTCATCCCACTCCTGGGTTCTGTAGATGTAACTCTTTGGCCTGGAGGCCCAGAAGATTGGCCTCACATCCTCCACTCTCCTCTTGGGGTGGGCACTGACTGCCCAGGGCAGAGGCCGCCTGCAGGGGATGAGCAGATGTTAACACAGTTCCTCTGCTGACTTTCCAGTAAAGGCTGGAAGCCTTCCTGTGGTGCAGTTTGCCCCTGGGGAGAAGTAACAGGGGCTGAAAAGAGTTCTGGTTGTCAAGAAGTAAAACAGGAAACTCTTCTTCCTTTATGGGAAATATTTCCTACTCAGTTCCCTCACAGGATGCTCGGTAGGGTCTATTTAATGTTAAGGTACAGGACTGACACCTGAAATTGGAAAAGGTAAGGGCAAAGCACCATGGGGAGCTACTTCAAGGAAAAATAAAAAACAGCTGTCAATTTTCCTTTGCTGTTTCTTGTCTGTGTTGAAGCCTGTGGATTCAGGGAGAAGTCCACATTCCCCTTCTCAGCTGCAGAAACCCCTAGAAATCCACAGTGGGAGCATAACCCTGGCCTGTAAGGGCTTGTGATGGTCATCAAAAACGTGTTTCTTCCAAGTGGCAGCTCTAAGCTCTGGATTTTTAGAGTCCCACAATGCCTGCTTTAAAGCTACTTGACTAAAACAAACAAACTCCTCCTTTGGCTGTCTCCTCTATTCCTCCCAGCTTTTGTTGGAGATCTGTGGGAAGGGTGAACTACTGAATGCAAAAGGTGATAAAAGAAAAAAGAAAAGGAGAAAAGGAGAGTAGAGGTATTGACCCATCTGTTGTGGTGTTGTGAGGGTCCCCAGGATGAGGTGAGAGATGAGAATTGACTGCAAGTTCTCAGAAGGCTGATATATTATATTCTATAATATACCATATCAATACCATATCAATACCATATCAATACCATATCAATACCATATCAATAGAAAAATATATACTAAAACTATACTAAAAAAGAGAAAGGAGACCTCAGAAGGCTCAACAAGAGTGATAATAAAAACCCATGACAGACTCAGTCTGACACAGCTGGCTGTGATTGGCCATTAATTAAAAACAATTCACACTACACCAATCAAAGATGCACCTGTTGGTAAGCAACCCCCAAACCACATTTCAAGCAATCAGATAATTATTGCTTACATTTCTTTTCCTGAAGCTTCTCAGGAGAAAAATCCTGGCAAAGGGATTTTCAAGAAAACATCATGGTGACACCCATCCATTATTTGTACCTTCAGTAGAGGGGATGGATGGACAGATGGACAGAAAAGGGGAACTAACAGAAGCCAAGGCATTGTGCTCACCTTGGGTCCTCATTCCATATGCCCAGACGCTTCAGGACCTCGGTGGTGGCCACCTCCCGGTTGAGGGTGTAGAAGTGCAGCCCGTGCACCACGCCGCTGTCCAGCAGCTCCCGGCACATGGACACCGCCAGCTCCACGCCGTAGTTCCGGATGGCTGCATCGTTGTCCTTGATGGGCTCAATCACATCTTTGATTTCCTGGGGCACTTCCAGCTTGGAGAGCTTCACCAGCTGGCGCAGGGAGTGGTAGCCCTGGATGAGGATGCAGATTATCATTTTTTCCCAGACCCTTTTTTGCCATCCCACTAACACAGGTACTTTATCGTGATTTTTGTGCCACGAGATTTAGAACTGGGGCTCCTGGAATCAGCTCCCAGGCCTCATTTCTAGGATGGTAACACAGTCCAGGTCATGCCACTTTAGGTCGTTTCTCCCCACATCCTTGCCCAAGCCCAGCATATTCAGTGACCTCAGGACTTGCAGGCCATTGTCCTTTATATCCCTTTCTGCCATATGGGCACAAGAAACCTTTTCAGCTTGTTATTACCTGGCTAAGAGTTTAATTTGGCATACCACTGACAGATTTATTACATTCAGCAGTCTCTCTTCCCTGAAATTTTGTGGATATTTACAGACCTCTCTCAGGCCCTGACCCACAAATACCTAACATCCTATATCCTTATTCCCTCCCTAAATCCAAATTACTGGATTTCACCTGTATAGGGAAGATGCCAGGAATAATGGGGCAGGTAATGCCAATGGCTTGACAATCCTTCATGAACTTGAGAAAGGTTTCTGGTCGGAAGAAAAGCTGTGTAATGATGAAGTCTGCTCCAGCATAGACTTTCTCCTTCAGGTGCCTCAGGTCTGCCTCATAGCTCTCTGCTTCAGGATGACCCTTGGGGTAGCCTTTGGGGAGAAGGGGGAAAAAAAATGAAAAATGGTGGTCAGGACAACATGCAGAAATTAGGAAGCATCCAATCTGATTGTACTGTCACAGCCTAGGTCCAGGGAGGGACTGTTGAGCTGATTTCCCTGTCTCAGACCCTGCACACTCTGCAATAGAAGGCATTTACCTGCCACACAGATGTCGAAGTAATCATCAAATTCATTGCGAATGTGCTTAACCAGATCAATGGCGTAGTTGAAACCATCTACTTCTTCCTCCCATTCCTCACCAGCAGGATCTGAAAAGAGAACAAATCCACAGCTCTCTCCAACTGTTTGCTGAACTCAGATCCAGTAGTTCTGTAAAAACCTGGTATCAAAAGGAAGACAGCTGAACTCCCAAATCTGCAGTTTTACCTATGGACTGGCTTTGTCTGCCCTTGAGCTGAAGGCACTGCTAACAAAGGGCTCAGGTGAAACACAGTCTCAGTAATTAATTCCTGCAGAAGGAGCCCCTAAATCTTCTCTGGTTTTACTCTGGAATTGGACACAGCAGCAGCACTCTGCACTAACATCACAGGACAGAAGGATTCACCTCCACGCAGTGCCATGATGTTCTTCAGCCCGAGCCTCTTGGCCTTCTGCAGGTACCCTGTGATGTCATCCTTGCTCTGGTTGCAGCAGGTCATGTGCAGGATGGTCTCCAGGCCACAGTAGTTCACTGCAGTGTAAGCAATAATCATGGAAGAGGTTTCCTTGTCAGATCCTGGGTCCCCTGCAGGGTGCCATGTCACGTCAATGAAGAGGGGACCACCTGCTCCCATGTGGTCAAACCTGTAGGGTTTAAAGCTGTGTTAGCCTACAGCAGAGAGCCAAATCCCCTCCCTGTGCCTTGAGTATCCTGCTCACTGCTAGAATGCCAGCAGCAGGCAGAGAGAGCTTGGATGACAGCGACAGGACAGATCACTAAAGCGTTGCACTAAGAGTTTAGCAAGTAAATTAGCAAGATGTAAATAAGGAAAGCCATCCTTGAAGGCTGTATGGGGAACAGTTTACAATTTCATAGAAGAGGCAGCAATGGAGGTGTTCTGTGTACAACAGACTCTCCCTGCATACTCTGACAGACTGACACAGCTTCTGACAGACAGCAATGCAAGTCCCATTCCTTTTGGGATAGGAGACTATGCTGCAGCCTCTGTTGCCACCTTGAACTGTAGAGGCCACAGGGCTTCCCTAACTTGTCTCTCTCCTGCTCCAAGGTGGAACAGGCCCTTCTGTTCAACATATGCCATTGGCTTATATCAATTATAAAAAGAATTATGAAATACTCTTTCCTCCTCCAGGCATGTCCATGGTGGCTCCTGGGGCTCCAGAGTAACTCCTAGCTCTGCTGTGACCTATCAGCTTTCATTTAGCACATAGATGTGGATACCTGTGTCAGAGGCTAAAACTGTAGTACAGAGGCACAAACCATAGTGGCTGGATGAATATTGAAAGGAAATGGGAATCTGTTGCAGAGATTTTGGCACACTGTCCATCAAGGAATATTTTCTGCTTTTACTAGGTACTTTTCTGCCCCAGCATTGTGCTTCAGACCCAGAACATGACATTGGGGTTACTCCATCTTCCCAGGGCATGGGAGTGGGGAAACAACCTGGCCCCTCAGTAATCCCACCGTGACACTTAACTCTTCAGGGCCTCCAAGGAAGACAAGTTACTTGGTGTCCATTACCCTCCTCAGCAGGAAAGCACAGCCCCACTACCTGCTTTGTCACCTGGAAGGGGAGACAGAGCATGGAGCAGAGCCTGCCTCTGTTAGTCAGCTATTTCCCTGCCCTCCACCACAGATACCTCCCCTCTCCTACCCTGCAGCACTCGCCTGGAGATGAGATTGACAGCAGCGTTGGCTGTGCGTGGAGGGAAGAACTCCAGGGAGAACCACTTGTCCCCAGCGTCCTGCCGGCGGCGCATCTTCTCCCGCAGCCGCTCGTGCCGGTCGGCATCGAGCACGGGGGTGGAGCAGCGCGAGTTGTCCTTGGAGCTCTCGCTGCCGCTGCTGCTGCCGCCATCGGACCTGGAGCTGGAGCTGGCACTGCAGGAATGCTGGGTCTCATTAACCATGGTGAGAGCTCTGCAGAGGGGAGCACAAAGAGGATGGTCGGTACGTGGGTGTGTGCATGGAGCAGGGACTGCTGAGGTGAGCGGCAGATGGTTGAAGAAGCCTACGCCAAGGCCCAGCATTCATCACCATCACCTTTTGCCAGCTTTCACTGTAAGCTGTAGTGGGAAATCTGGAGAAAACACAGGAAAAAGCACGTTTAGATAGTGCTGATAGTGACTGCAGCCTTGGGCTGGGCATGCATAGGAATGTGCCCCCTGTTGATGGAGTGACAAAACTCTCCTTTGTCCCATTAAAGAGGAAATAAGTCCAGAAGTTTCTCTCCTCAATTAGCAAAGAAGACTCCTCATAGGACCTGGGGGACTTCACCTCAAACTTAAGGATAGCTAATTGGACAGGAGCCAAAAAGTTCCACCTGAGCAATTTACTAGAAAAAGAAGAGAAAGAAACCAATGGCTTTTGTGAGGTGTTTTACCAGGAGCAAGAACCTCTTGCACCTGGCTCAGTTTTTCTCTGTAAAGAGTTTTGTTATTTTGCCTTTTATTAAAACCTTTTTGTTTCCAACACTACCACAGAATCCACCCTGCTGATTTTATGCCTTCTAAGGTAGTTGAGCTATCTTGGGTGTGAAATAGATCTCCAAGAGCTTATGAGACCTGGCTTGAGGAGACCCCTATTTCAGGCATGCCAGCAGATACTTTTTATTGTCTACTGCAGCTGCTTCTTGTACTGTTTCCATCCTGTTTGTTCCCAAAAGGCAGCACTGCTTACAGTGCAGGTAGGAGAGTCAGTGCTAATGGGGCAGGTACTCCAGAATGCACAAACTATTGCTATGTCAGAAACAAAGCACAGAATCCCCTCTGACCAGGCCATCCCCACAAACTGTCCTTTGTTTTCTTTGCTGGCTTCACACCTGCATTTTTAACCCTTAGCCTTCTCCACAGACAACTGTCCCCTATGCCAGCCCCATTGCACACACCCAATTCTTTACCAGACATGCTGTTCCTTTTGTCAACAACTGTGGCTGCTTGGAAACAAGGCCTGCAGGGACCATCCTCATCTCCCTGTCTTGCAACGAGACCAGCTGTGCTTGCTTGGCATTACAGAAAGCAAAACATCACTGCAAGTCAGTGGTACAAGTAGGTTTAGGATACCCAACTCCACTTAGCTCTGCAAAATGTCCCATCCTGTGACTTTAAAACGAGGTAGGGATTACCTCAGACAGTTATGGAAGAGCTACCACAATATTTGGATCTGTGTTATTTGCTTTAGTACCTGCCAAAACTTAAAATTCTCACTGGCAAGCAGCATGTCCAAGCATTACATAACTTTGGAGCTGTTTTGGAGGAAGCAGTTGCGTGAACCATCACACTCTCAGTCCTTATCATCAGGTCTGTGGGTTTAGTTCAGCCAAGAAGACTTTGAACTCATCTTCTACTGTTTACACTTGAGCTGCCAATCAAGCAAAACCCTTTTGAGAGAAAGTCTACTTTTATCACCTGAGGAACCTGTCCAGCTGGCAGGAGATGTGAGAAAGAAGCGCAGGCTTTCTGTTCCAAGCTCTCCTGTGTACCAACATAGCAGCTGCAGTAAAAATCAGCAGCACAGACCAACTGACAGGTGAAGCAAAGCCAACTGGGTGCACAGTCACAGCCCTGACCAGGCTCAGGGGACTCTGCCTGACATCCACATGCATTAATCTGGGAGAATTATCCCCAAGCACACGTTGGTGATCAAGCTAGGGCTTCACAATCACATGCTGTCAGCTCCCAGCATTGCATTCCTAGCAAGCATGGCACAGCCCTGCAGGCAAATTAAAGGAGCTTTGTTTTCTGATTTGAGATTTTAACACCCATCACATGGAAAAAGGGTTCAGGTCTCTATGTCTCTATAAAATGAGACTGGCTGTTGAGCTAAGCTCCTTATCTTACTAGCAATATCAAATCATGAAGACATGAAAACGACACACTTAGATTTTCATCTACGGGCAGCATTTGGAACAATTTCCTTACCATGATATGCATCACAGATTTGCTGTCAGATACTTCTAGCTATTGCAAAGAGAAAAAAGATAAGCCTAAACAACAAGAACAGCAGCAAAGTAAGACAACTTTTAACACCTGTCGACACTCCTACTCCTGTCTTTGTCACGCTGCAGGGCTGAAAGATCCGTGGCTCAGCACACCTCTGATGCTCACCATGGATGCACCTGCTGTGGTTTTTATGATGTTGGTATTCCAACTCCTTCCAGCCCTGAGCTGACACCGACACACAGAGCGTGGAATCTGTATCCCAACTCCTTCCAGCCCTGAGCTAACACCAACACAGAGAGCGTGGAGCCTGCATTCCCCTAAGCTCAGTTTTACCTTCCAGACTAAACTCGGCTGCAGCAGATGCATTTTTCTCACAGGGTGCACACGCTGCTCCAGGGCCACGGCATCAGCCTGAGGCCAGGCGGGCACCCCAAGGGACCGGGGCTGCATCCACCGCCCGAACACCTGAGGGGCCACGGGACAGCCGAGGGGGAAGGGCCGGAAGGAGCCCGGCAGCCGGGGAAGAAGGTGAGGAGCGGCACCTGCGATCCCGAGTGCTGGGGAGGGGACTGGAGCCAGGCAGGTCACTGCAGCCCAATCGCCCCTTCACCTCAGCAGCAGCACAGCACAGCACGGCCCGGCCGGAGCAGCCGGCGGGCAGACGGGCCGGGAAGAGCCCCGGGCGGTGGGGCAGCGATAGAACCCCCGCTCCCGGGCCCCGCTCACCTGCGGCCGCTGTCGGGCGCCGCCTGCGCCGCTCGCCCGCCGCGCTTTAAAGGCGGCCGCGGCCGGGCGCGTCACGTGTGGGCCCGCGGCTGCCCTCACCCGACATGGCGCCGCGGGCCGGGGCGGGGCTGAGGGCCGGACGGGGCCTGGGGGTGCGGCCAGAGCGGGCCGAGGAGGCGGGACCGGCGGGGCTACGGGAGGGAACGCTGTCGGCAAGGGACGGGGCGCGGCCAGGCCGGCAGTGGGGGCGCGGCCGTGCGCAGGCGAGGCCGATCGGGGCTGAGGGGGCTGAGGGGGAGCGGCCATGCTGAGCGGGCGGGGCCGGCGCGCGCAGTGACGCGCGGGGCGGGCGGGGCGCGGTCGGCGGCGGAAGATGGCGCGGTGCGGGTGCGGGGCCGGGCTGTGCTGCTGCTGCTGCGGCGAGCGGGAGAGCCGCACTCCCGAGGAGCTGGTACGGCCGCCGCCCCGCCCTGCCCTGCCCTCCCCCAGCCGCCCCCTCACCACCCCCCGGGACTCGTGTGTGCTGGCGGAGCCCCTTCACCCCTGCTCCCGGCCCGGCCCCACCCGGCTCTGGGCAGCGCCTGAGGGTGGGCGGGCGGGCAGCGGTGCTGGAGTGTGGGCCCCGCGCCTCAGGGCCCGCTGTCGCCACCTCAGGGTGCTGCTCCTGGCCCAGTCTGTGATCCGATGCTCGTCCCGGCGGCACAGCCCGTTCCCGCCCGCTTTGCTGCCGGGCCTGGTGCTTCCCCGCCAGTGCCGGAGCCCCGCGCTGTCCGCTGTCCCTACCCCAGCCCTCATTCTTTGTCTGGGCCTCGCATCCCAGCGCCTGGAGCCGCTGCCCCTCGCAGCTCTAAGGGGGAGTGGTCCTGGCAGCGGCTCTCTCTGGCTCTAGCACTGCAGAGTGCTCTCTGCAGAATTGTTGTCCTGTGCTCCCCTGTACCCCGTTGCTGTGAAGGGATGTGGGTTTAGGAGTTTGCTCTCCGGAGCTCCTATATAGAAACGATGTGTGTTCTGGCTGAGGGACAAGCTGTAAGGTAAGACCCTTTAGCGTTACCACAAAGTAAGTGGTGATCTGGTAATCCACACTCTCAATTTATAAGCAACAATGGTATAGGGCTTCTGCAATTTTGACTTTGCTACCAGTGTTCATGAACAGCTGTAGATACGTTCGTTCCCTTCATGGTTTTCCTTTCCTGCATTTGTTTTGCAGACGATCCTAGGAGAAACTCATGAAGAGGAGGATGAGATCCTTCCACGAAAAGACTATGAGGTGGGGAATTAACTAATCTGATATTAATGTGATAAGAACTGCAGATGGGTTTTGATCTGTTTGAGTTTATAATGGGGCAGATACTCAGTGTGGATCATTTGGTTGCGTTGACATCAGCAGAAATACCGAGAGTTGCTGTGCTTGCAAAGAACTGTTTCTCATCTTTGTATGTTTCTGGGATAAAGCTCTGTGAGTAGGTTGAATGTTTCCTCTCAAGTCAGACTCTTGATGAGAAAATTCATTTTCAGAGGCTGGTGCATTTTCCCACTTCTTCAGTGTGAGATTTATAGGCTCTGGTGGCCTTGTTTTCTGGTGACTATAGAAAGTATCTGTAGATACATGGTCACAGTTGCCTTTCTGCTGTCTGTGTTGTCATGCTGGCTCACAGCAGATCTTCCCATATATCAGATTCTGCTGCTTACAGGAGGCTTTTGCTTTTTGCATCACTGTCTGGTGGCCCTGAAGTTTTTAGGACAGTTGCTGTCAGTATGGGTGTCACCAGCCCAGCCTGTTACAGCTTGGCTTGAAAAGGTGAAGATGTGGATAGAACTAGTGGAGTAATGTGAGTGGGAAACTCTTGCTGTTAACTCCTTGCTGTGACAAACTGAAGAATTGATATGGTTCATCTGCACAGGAGTTCCTAGCTAATGTTCCTGTTCCAGTGAGAGGATGAATATAAAGATCCAGTGTTATCCCCTAAAACTTTAGAAGTCACTGTACAATGTGACTTCTCTAATATATAAAGATGTATAAATCAGTTGTGCTTCTGTTTGTTCCACTGTCTCTCTCAGCTTGAGCAGTGAAATTGTTCTTTCACTTTGTGATCTTAAAGGTCTGACTGATCTAAATATTTAAATTGTTTCCAGGAGTATTTTCTCCTACTGTTCTTTGCAGAATCTGCTGTGGGGGTAGCAATGACTTCTGTAGTCTTTAACAAGATCTTCCAGACGTAATTTTTTTCACAACCTGTTGCAGCTGATTCTCCTAAATTGACCTTTTTGCATTTCAGAGCTTGGATTATGATCGCTGTATCAATGACCCGTACTTGGAAATTTTGGAAAGCATGGACAACAAGGTAAGACCTTGTTCTTTTATAAACTAAAACTGTGGAAATTGTCCAGAGAAACTGTGGATTGGAAGTGTTCAAAACCTTTTTGTATGTGGCTTTGACCAGACTGGAAGGAGAAGGTGTGGCTGGGGGGTGGAATGAGATGAGCTTTAAGATCCCTTCCAACCCAGATCATTCTGTGATTCTGTGCACTGCAGGAAATTTTATGGAAATCTTTTTCTTATTTATGACTGAAATTCTACATGTTCTCCTGGTTTCTCTATTACCAAAAAAAAAAAATAGTGGAGAGTATAGCTGCCAGCATCTCTTGTGATCCTCAGGTTTAAAGTGAGCAAGATGTTGAGTCTTTCAGTTTCCTGGTTTCAATTTGCTGTTGTCACAACACAGTCTTCTGTTGATTTATCCTTCTGGCTGTGGAGCCTAAACCCACCTTCCAGAAAATCCCTGTTTCTGTGTTGCTTTTATTTTACTTGTTGCTTTTATTTTACTTTTTCTTTTTTTTCATCCTCTTTCCAAACAGAAAGCCCAGAGGTACGAAGCAGTGAAGTGGGTGCTGGTTTTTGCTATTGGAGTCTGTACAGGACTGGTAAGGATCATGCTGCTTGGGGAGTGAGGAAAATTCAGGAGACTAAGCAGGAATCATTTAGAAGCCAATGGCTAAGGAGTAAAGTTAAGAGGAACCATTCTCTTTCATGGTGATAGAGCTTAGTAGATGGAGTTGTCTTTTGGGAATTACAGCATGTTGTTATGGACTATTTTTCAGGAAGCCTTTTTTTTCTTTCAGAACTTGCTGGGTTTTCTTTGTTAAGTAGTCTGGCAAATCCTTTAATTTTGCCTACAGGAAAACTTGTCCAAAGCAAACAACTTAGTAAAAAAGGATGACAGTTTATGGCTGAACTGTGAAAATCAGCTCAGCTGATTGTATAGCTCAATTAAATACCAGTTTTCTTCTGTACCCTTAAGTATGTTTGAGGGTGTGAAAAATGGTGCCAGATTAGTACTTTAATGGGTACTAATCAGGTGCAGAAGTGCATCTCTTCAGGAATAATGCTAGAATGCATCTGTCCCAGTGAGAGAGAGGAAGAAATCTGACTTTTCAAAGCCACTTTACTCTAAATGATGGCTTTGTCTTCTTCATTTTCTGTTCTCCCCTGTGTACATATATCTGGTAGGACTAACTACAGGGTAGTCTTCATCTGTATGTAGAAATTACTGATGGCAATTCTGTCTTCTTTTTCCCAGGTGGGCCTGTTTGTAGATTTCTTCGTGAGGCTCTTTACCCAGCTCAAGTTTCAGGTGGTACAAAGCTGTATCTTTTACCTTGGACCTTGCTAGACTCAAGTGACCTTTTCTTTTCTGTTCCCATGTTTTGCTCAGAACAGCTGACTTTCACAATTTTGCCATTGGGCTTGTTGTTCATAATTAAGCAAGTTTTCAACTTGCTTATGTAATTCAGCCCTTGAAACCAAGAAATGTTTCCAGTGTCAGGTACATAAGCAGAGACTGAAAGAATGAGTGGTTTCCCTTCTTCCTAATTCAGTGTTGAGCTTTGAAAAGGAAGCCTGGCTTCCTGACAGGTTGTGTTAGCTGCTCTGGCTGGATTAGGAAGCACAGACTTGGCTCTTGAGGCAGTGGTAGGCTCGGGTAGTACCAAGTGATTGTGTGTTGGTGTGGGGAATGTTGTTTTCCTTGACCATCCCTGCAGCGGTGGAGGAGTGCACTGAGAAAGGCTGCCTTGCCCTGTCCTTGTTGGAGCTGCTGGGGTTCAACCTGACCTTTGTTTTTCTTGCCAGTCTTCTGGTCCTGATCCAAGTAAGCCTTCAGTCCATTGCTGCTCCTTACACAACCTTGCTTTCCTCTCACACAGCTCCTTGATATGAAATATCCTTGCTAGAAACACTTTCTGCCCCAAAGCATCAAATTACCTTCACAGTGCTAGGTGATTTAGCTAAGCAGGATCTCTTGGTCCCTTGCTCTCTGATGAGAAGTTGTTGGTCAGGTATGAAGTCACTGCACCATAGTGTCAGAGTTTCTTTCCTGCAGCCTGTAGCAGCTGGGTCAGGAATTCCTGAAATCAAGTGCTACCTCAATGGAGTGAAGGTTCCCGGGGTTGTGCGTCTGCGGACAGTGGTGTGCAAAGCTACAGGAGTGCTCTTCAGTGTGGCAGGAGGTAAGGAGGGCTCTGCTGTGTTGAACTTGTTGGGTGAAGGAGTCACTGAAGGGGAAAAAATGTTTTCTCTGTTGATATAGGGCACAGAAGGCCCTGCCTTTCCAGTAAAATCATTTTGGTGATTTGGAGCAGAGTCATGAGCTCTGAGTGCATTTAGAGAGTAGAGAATAAACAGAAGGATCAGGACTATCAGGGAAACAAGTGATTTTCTCAGTGGGCTAGTCACATGTGACTCTTTGGGGCAGAATCCAAGAGAGAGACCTGAGAATGTTCCAGGACACATTGTCAGGAGCAGCCTGAGGGTAGAAGAGCAGAATAACCTGGAGAGTTCAGAGTCCTTGTAACAGTTGTTTTTCAGTTATTTCACCCACTTGGAGTGCAGAATTTGTGGAATCTTTGCAAACATTTGGGGTTGTTGAGTGAGCAGGAGGTCAGCACCTCCCTGTGAGGAGCTGCAGGCTTGGCACAGAGAGATGTGCCATGGCATGGGAGTGCTGAGCTGGTCTCTTCTGGCTTTGTCAGCAAGGGAGGGTGGCAGTGGGGAAAGTGCATTCCCTCAAGAAGCTCTGTTTTTCCAGGTCTTTTTGTCGGGAAGGAGGGTCCCATGATTCACAGTGGTGCTGTTGTGGGTGCTGGCTTGCCACAGGTTAGTGCTGGCCTGAGCCACAGTCCTGGTCACGCCACTGTTTTGTAAGAGTAAGTTCCCATCTCCCGTGTTTCTAAATCTTTACTTTGTTTGTAGTTCCAGAGCATCTCTTTGAGGAAGATCCAATTTAACTTTCCCTATTTCTGCAGTGACAGGTACTGTACCCAGGATGTGGAGGAGGGGAGAGGAGGATGACTGAGCTGACTTCCTTGGGAGAAGGGTGGTGGGCTGGGGTGAACCAGTCAGTTGTTTTATCAGTCCTGCAGTTTCATTCTGCAGCAAGGCAGCACCAGGGTGTCACTCTTCCAAGCTGCTCTGGTCTTCCTGTTCATAGATGTTCTCTTGTGCTGCTCAGCACATCTCTACCCATTTCAAATCTTTAATGTGGGTGGTTGAAGGCTCACCCCTTATGATTAGGATATACTACAGAGAAGGCTACTTCTCCTGAATGTGAACAAGTTCTTGCCCTTTTGCTTCTGTAATTCTTTCAAGTGATGCTGGAGTCCATGGTTTGGGATGGTTCCTCACATACTGGGCAGTTGTGTAGTACCAGAATTCTGTGTTTGTGCTCTACAGAAAGAGCACAATGCTGCAGCTTCATGAACAAATGGTGGTGTCTGCCATGGCCAGCTTTGCTCCCACCTCTCATTCCTGTATCCCTGGGATATTCCATAAATGGGGATGATCAAGAGATCAGAACCTATGCATCTCCAGAGCTCTAATTTGCTAAACTGAGGTTGTTTTTCTCTTCATTTCAGGGATAAAAGAGATTTTGTATCTGCTGGAGCAGCTGCAGGGGTTGCAGCTGCTTTTGGAGCCCCAATTGGAGGCACTCTTTTTAGTTTGGAAGAAGGTTCCTCCTTCTGGAACCAGGGACTTACATGGAAAGTGGTGAGTGGTGATTCTGACTCTTTCTGTGTGTCTCTTCCTTGGAAAGAGGGCTCCCCTTGGTAGGGCTTGTCCACGAGGGCATTCTGATTATCCTGCCTCTTCCTGAGCTGTCTTGGCAGGAGGGAGGTTGCTTGCTCTATCAATGTTCCAGAACTACCACAGACCAAGGGCAGAGATGAGCCCTGATACCTGATTTGGTATTATCTGGAACTGTGGGACAGCTCTAGGCAGCAGATTTAGTGTACCTGGGAGAGTGGGATTTTGTGCCTGGGCTCTCTGCAGTCTGATCCTTTCCACAGTCAGTTCCTTTGCCCAGGCATAGGTCTCAAGGAAGAGCTGACTGTGCCAATCTTAATTCTGGGAACCTTTGCTTCCCTCCCCCCTACTCCTTTTTTTTTTAATTTTTATTTTTATTCCACAGCTTTTCTGTTCCATGGCTGCCACTTTCACCTTGAATTTTTTCCGCTCTGGGATTCAGTTTGGAAGCTGGGGGTCTTTCCAGCTCCCTGGGCTCCTGAACTTTGGGGAGTTTAAGGTAAGAGATTTACTGTTATTTCCCCACTCTCCAGTCTCTTGTTAGTCCTGTGCTTCTATCTGTTACTTTGGAGTTGATACCCTCAGACAGAATTGTCACCCTTTGATTTTAGCTACTCAAAATCAAGAGGTGTAGAGACAGAACTGTTGGTAGGAAATTGCAGCAACTACTGTAATGCTTTTTTGTACACTCTCCTGCACAGTGCTCTGAGTCTGATAAGAAATGCCACCTCTGGACAGCTGTGGACCTGGGCTTCTTCATTCTGATGGGGATTGTAGGAGGCCTTCTTGGAGCCACCTTTAACTGCCTGAACAAGAGGCTTGCCAAGTACCGCATGCGCAACGTGCACCCCAAGCCAAAGCTGGTCAGGTATGTGTGCTCTCTCCAGTTTGTACAGGGATCTCTGCTCCCAAAGCAAAAGCATCAGTCTAGAACACCCTTTGAGTAGGATTGGAGCAAATCTCAGACTGGTTGTTTTAAAAATCACTTAATGAATCCTGCATAGAACTTAAAAGTGAACACCAGAAAGCAAATGTTACAGTCCCTGTAATTTTTGATGACTTTGGTGGTACTGAGAGAATTGCAATCCCTCTTATAAGGGCCGTGGAGGGAGCTCTTTATCATAAAAGCTGAACAAACCAGAGCTTTGTCTCCATGCAGGATTTTTTTGTGGCCTTGTCCAGACTGATGTGGATGAAGTAGCCTATCTCACTTTTTGACATCATATTGGTTAATTAAATTCACAATATGTGTGTTGTTTAGAGAGGGAACTTCTGTGTTATTCTGAAAGTAGCTGTTGGTTTGCTCTGGACAGCTCCTAAACACAAAGCCCAGGTTTAAAGGGAAAAATAAGTGTATTTCAGCAGTTAGAAAAGAGATTGAGAGACTGTGCATCACCCTGCCCAGTCCTATCTATCCTTTTATCCTGTAAGGATGTACAGAACATTGTTTCCATGTGAACAGCCTCATTACTGAACCCTGGGGCTTTTCATGTGTGACTGCTGTGTGTTCTCTGGGCAGAAATACCTTCTTTTTGGGGCAACCAGTTAAAAAGGAGAGCTCAGGCAATCTCTGGGAACCAAGTCAAAATTCAGCTTGATTTCCAGTGTCTCTTGTTCTGATGTTAAGCTACGGTGACTGCTGCTTCTTGCAGCCTTATCAAAGTCATCTGCAGAGCTGGGACTAGGTTACAGTGCTGAGTGTGGCTTCAGTGCATGGTTTGTGTTGTGTCTTTCAGAGTCTTGGAGAGCTTGCTTGTGTCGTTGACCACCACTGTCATGGTCTTTGTGGCCTCCATGGTTCTGGGGGAATGCCGGCAGATATCTTCCAGCAGGCACGGTGGCAATGACACCCTGAGCCTGCAGGTGAGGGTGAATATGTGAATATTATATTCCCTGTCATGTTTTTCACCCTGCAGAGAAGCACAGGCATGCAGTGAGCTTTTGACAGCAGGCAGTGCATAACAGAACTGCAGTGAGAGCCCATAGAGGGTTGCAGGAGCTTAGGGTAATAATGAAACCTACATTGTGCTTTTGTACAAACAACTCAGGCTCTGAGTCAAGGAGCCCATTGATGTTGTTGGCCCCATCTCTGCTATTGATGTTTGGTTTGAACTTCCAAAGCATGGCTGTCCTGGGGTGAAGACAATGGCTAACAGTAACAGAAGTGTTATTTCCATTCTCTCCAAAGGCTAATGTAGGAGACAGTGAATTTTAATCCTTTGTGTCTTTTGTGTTCTGCATTAGGATATATCAGAGGATGTAAATTCAAGCATCAAAACTTTTTTCTGCCCAAATGAAACGTACAATGACATGGCCACGCTCTTCTTCAACCCTCAGGAGTCAGCTATCCTGCAGCTCTTCCACCAGGATGGTAAGTAGTTACAAGACTGCCTCATCCCATGCTTTAGCTTCATCTTAGCTGGAACAGCACCACAAGGCTAGCAGCATCTTCAGGCCTTCATGGCTCTGGTGGACTGCTAGTAAAACTGGTGAAAGTCTCTTTGATGGGAAGAAAAACCTGTTTTTCCTCTCTTTTCACTTACTCATTGTCTGCACGTGTGTTTGGACTGGGAGACTCAGTAGCTGTTGTGAGATGAGCCTGCTGTGAGCTATGGGGTGGATGATGCAAGACTATCTTGGACAGACATGTGCCCCTTTCTTTAGTCATGATTCTTCTTGTGTTGCAGGTACTTTCAGCCCAGTCACCCTATCCCTGTTCTTCCTTCTCTATTTCTTACTCTCCTGCTGGACATATGGGATCTCTGTGCCCAGTGGTCTGTTTGTACCATCACTGCTTTGTGGGGCTGCCTTCGGACGCCTGGTCGCCAACCTCCTCAAAAGGTGCATCAAGTGTGCGTGTGAGGGACATGCTGCAGGTGCACCATGAGCTCTCAGGCAGGTTTTTCTAATCTGAGGGCTCTGTGCTTTGCTCTAGTTACATTGGTCTGGATCACATCTACTCAGGAACCTTTGCACTGATTGGGGCAGCAGCATTCCTGGGAGGAGTGGTCCGCATGACCATCAGCCTGACTGTCATCCTCATTGAGTCCACCAATGAGATCACCTATGGGCTCCCCATCATGATCACCCTCATGGTGAGTGCAGCACCCTAGCTCTGGCTTTTTGCAGACTGCTTGAACGTGTGCTGGCCATGAATCTTTGTTACTTTCAGGGCTGTCGTAAGCCAAGGGGCCTTGCACTTGGAACAGCAGCTCAGTAGACCTCGTGTTTGCTATGCAGGTAGCCAAGTGGACAGGAGACTTTTTCAACAAAGGCATCTATGACATCCACGTGAACTTGCGAGGAGTGCCTCTTCTGGAGTGGGAAACCGGCATGGAAATGGATAAGTAAGGCTGCTCCTCTTGGCCAGGCTGTGGGTGGCAGTTTGTGGTGGGGATTCTTGCTCAGAAATGCATTAATGCAGGGGAATGATGCCTCATCTTCAACCAACCTGGTTGCTCTGAGGAGCAACTGTGAGGGCTGCTGTGAAAGGAGTTGTGCACCAGACCTGCAGCAGGAAAGAGACACTGAAGCCCTTTCTGAGGGGGCGGATGGGTGGAAATCTGCAGGGTGGATTTGGGAAGTTCAGCAAGAGCTTTGTGAAAACATTCCATTGGACTTTGCTTCTTGTGGAATGTCATCTTCCCACCTGTTGTCTCTTCCCAGTAGTGTTTAGAAACTTTATTGTAAGTTAGAACATTCTGCCTTTCCTCTAGTGCATCACTGATACAATGTTATGTTATAAAAAAAAAAAATTAAAAAATCAGGTGTACCATCACTGCTGATACCACAGTGGAAGTGAGCACACAGGTAAAAGGAGCTAGCAGAACTTAACTGCTGCAGACTCCTTCAGGATCTGGTTCAGGGCCTAGTTTGTTCATCACCAGCCTTCTGTCACTGGTGTTATTCATGCAGCAATCTTGAATTTCAGGCTACAAGCCAGTGACATCATGGAGCCCAACCTGACGTACGTGTACCCACACACCCGGATCCAGTCCCTTGTCAGCATCCTGCGCACCACTGTGCACCATGCCTTCCCTGTGGTGACAGAGAACCGGGGCAACGAGAGGGAGTTCATGAAGGGAAATCAACTGATAAGTAACAACATCAAATTCAAGGTAAAAGCTTGCTTGTTTGACAGGTTGAAGAGTAGAGAGCTTTGTTTCACATTCAGAATGGTCTTGCTTTAGCTATTTAAGCTTTTGGGCAGAATTTGGGTCAGAGATAAGCACCTACTGCAGTAGAACATTTTTAAGAATGCCATTTCATTCCATTGTGTGGGTGATGGTAGAGATGAAAGAGTGGGCTGCATTCCCAGAGGGAAAAATTAAGAAGAAAAACGAATCTGTTTAGCATAGACATGGAAACATTTGGATTTGTTACTGAATTGCACAGTCCTATTCTTGCAAGTGCTGCAGCAGCAGTGGCTAATGAACACGTTATGTGGTGGCACAAAGCTATGATTAGTAGTTCATAGTCACTCTTGGATAACTGTTGACTTGCTTAGTGAGTATCTCAAAATTGTTTGTCGTATCCAGAAATCCAGCATCCTCACCCGAGCTGGGGAGCAGCGCAAGCGTAGCCAGTCCATGAAGTCCTACCCTTCAAGTGAGCTGCGTAACATGTGTGACGAGCACATAGCAACAGAGGAGCCTCCTGAGAAAGAGGATCTGCTGCAACAGATGCTGGAGAGAAGGTGAGTCCTGGTAGGCACCAATGTAGGAAAGCAGGGGTTTTCCATATGTTGAGATGTGGTGTAAAGAATGTTTCGTATGTCAGTGGGAGCAGTGCTGGTATCCATGTTTTAGAAGTTATTTGTCAGGTCTGAGGAGCCAGTGCTGTGTCTCACACCTGTGACCAAGTCCCAGGCAAGAGGGTTATGTCCAGCTTCTTGCATTTACTTCAACATTTATACAGACATATTTCCTTGAGAGGATGAAGTACCTGGGAAGATTTCTGTAGAAATCAATGTCCTCTTATCTGCAAAGATGTGAGAGCTCTGGAAAGCTCACTTATCCCAGCTGGTGCCATGATCCTGATCCCACCTTTCTGGTAACTGGACTGAGTCACCAGGCTTGTGTTGCTGTTACTTCCAAGTAGAAGCCCAGTCTAGTGAATAATTTTCTACATCAGTGATTGTGACTTTCATGAATGGCATCCTGACCCTAATATTTTGCCAGATGCTTCAGCTTTTATTAGAATCTGAGTAATTTGGCACTGAAAATTGCTTTAAAGCAAGTGATTTGTAATTGAGTTGGGAGACTGTCCCATTCTGCTGCTCTGACCACATAATGGCTCTTGACCTCTCTCCCCTGTATTTTCTTTTTGTGAAGTCTTGCTTGTCCCTAGCAAGAGTCCCTGAAATACTCAGGGGAAGGTTGCAAAGAGCTGAAACAGCTGCTTTTTTGGGAGCTGGGGCGTGTGAACCTTGTAACCCATGGTGTTAAATCCATCACAGATACACTCCTTACCCCAATCTGTACCCTGACCAGTCTCCCAGTGAGGAGTGGACCATGGAGGAACGCTTCAGACCCTTGACCTTCCATGGCTTGATCTTGCGCTCGCAGCTGGTCACCCTCCTTGACCGGGGGGTTTGCTACTCTGAGAGCCAGTCGGTGAGTCTGACACATCCCTGACACATCCCTGCCTTCTCAGGAGCTTGGGAACAATGTTCACAGGCTGCCAAAAAGAATATATCTATTTTTACACTTTAAGGAATGCATGTGTGTTTTTAAAGTTGCAGACGGGTAATGTGAATTCTCCCTTGCAGCACTTAGAGTAAAGGAAGTTGAAAATATCCCCAGGAAAAGGATAGCCACTGTTAAAAAAGTAATCCAACAGACCTGTTTGTTGCATAGAGCTATGGAGAATATATGATATGAATATATGACATAAAGATCTGCAGAACTGGAGAACAGAGGGCAGACAGTAAATGCAAACAGAGCATCCAGCACTACATACTTTCTATTTTACTGCTGTGGGTTGAGGTCCTAGCAGAAAGATGTCAGCTGTGTCACTGAGATCAGGCCCAGCTCCCCCAAGGCTGGTTTCCTGCTGCCCTCCAATGCTGAGTGTAGATTTGTCAGAGGCTCTCTCAGCTAAAGGCCTGCATAGATTTGGGTAACAGCACCTCTGCAGAAGGTGGGTGTGGGAGGAGATCTGGGGAGCCATTAGGAGGCATGGTTTGCTGTGCTGCACAGCCCCTGTGCTGTCTGGAATGGTGTCACGGGTTCAGTGGGATTTCTTTGGATTGCAGAGTGCAAGTCAGCCTCGTCTGTCCCACGCAGAGATGTTGGAGGATTATCCCCACTACCCAGATATCCATGATCTGGACCTCACATTGCTGAACCCTCGCATGATAGTGGTAAGAGATGCACTGCAGTGTGACAGTCCCTCCTCAGATATATTTACAACTCTCCAAAGCTTTTAAAAAACATTGAGGGCATGTTTTAATACACTCTTTGGTGCAGTGACCAAACATCCTGTGCTCCTCAAGCACTCAGCCTTCTCTGCATGTGGAAATCCCCTGCTATGAGGTGTCCATTGGTGCTTTACTTCTAGGATAAGGTGTTGCCTGTCCAGTTTAACTTCTCAACAAACCAAACCAAAAGAATGTCATATTTGTGCAGAAATAGAAGATGACCACAGTCAAATACTCTGTCCAGGCATCAGTGCCATGGAGGACTTGCAGGAGTTGCATGTTAGTAATTCCCAGAGACATTGAAAATGCCTCTTGTAAATAACGTGATTGCTTTTCTTTCTTAGGATGTCACCCCATACATGAACCCATCACCCTTTACTGTCTCTCCAAATACTCATGTGTCACAAGTCTTCAACCTGTTCAGGACAATGGGACTCAGGCATTTACCAGTTGTGAATGCAGTTGGAGAGGTGAGTCCTTGTCTTGGCTTAGCTGAGCAAGGAAGCCACAGTGTTTGTGCAACATTTTCCATCTTTGGGACAGTTAAGATCTCTTTTAACATCAAACAGAAAGGTTTTAAAGAGATCAGAACAGGATTTTTTTAGGGCTCTGAATGCTTGATTACTGTGACTTTGTTGGCATCTTTTGTGTCCTACCTGTTTCCCCTTTACCTGCAAAGAGCAGGACATGCATCTCTCCTGTCTCAGGTGTGCAGCCTGTAGAAGCTGTCCCACTTTTCTATCTGTTGAGAGGCCCTGAGCTCATCAGAGGCCACTAATTTGCCTTTCCTTTCACAGCTTTATTCAAGGCTAAGAGCAAAATTTCCTGTCTGTTGGGGCAAGAGGTTTTTCTGTTGTATTCTATTTCTGCTCACAGGAGCAGCAAAGCAAAGGAGAGTTTAAATGGTCTGTGCTTGACTCATTGTCCCTTTGCCATCTACAGTGCTCAGAAACAGTCAGTAGATGTCAGCAGCCTCCTGTAACCACTATGAGAAACTGTTTCCCCTAAGCCTGACCTGGTCTGTGTGGGGCAGCACTGCTTTTTCTGCCTCAGGGTTCCCATAGTTACTCTGCAGGGCCTGTGAGTTGCAAATGAGATGTTAACTTACTCCATTTTAGTCCAAGATGCTCTTGTGGTACTAGAGAACAGCCTGGTTCTGAACTGTTTCCATGTGTAAAACAGAGAGGTGTTTCACCAGCTGAAATGCATGGTTTGACTTTATCCACAGCAGGCTGGGAGAGGGTCCCTCTTGTCTCCTGCCACTGTACCTTAGCTAGTCTTGACCATTCCTCTGTTTTGGTCTCTAGAGCTTCCTTGAATGTATGTGACAAGAGCTATCTGAAGTCATGCCATGTGGAGCACCAGAAATGTCTTGAATGAGGCCCTAAAGGACAGCTTTGTTATTTCCAATTGCAGTTTTTACTTCCCGAAGGATTTTACATCCTTATGCTGTCTGACATGGAAAGGATTTCCCTTCCTAGGCAGAGGGTCCTACTGGTGCCAGGCACCACAGCAATGGTTGAGCTGTTTGTTTGGGTGTTGTTGTTTGGTTGGGTGTAGTTAAATCAGCATTCTTGCCTGAAGAGTAAGTGTTGGTAGAGGGAGGAACGTTGTCTCTGTGAATTTCAACTTGAACCTGCTCTAACTCAGCATTGGTCAAGAACTGCTCTCAGGTTTCCTCTTTTTGGGTTGTTGAAAAGAATGACCACTTTATTATGGATGTCTTTCAGTGGCACATCTGTGATACAAACTTGTATCTTTTCTTCTTCTTTCCTTCCTGTCTAAGGTTGTTGGGATAATCACTCGGCACAACCTGACCCACGAATTCCTGCAGGCAAGACTGAGGCAGCACTATCAGACCATTTGATGCCCTGCCCCTCTGTCAGTGTGGTTCCTCCCTCTCCAAGCTGGCACACATGCTCGCATCCTGCTTGGACCACACGAGGCCCAAGACCTCCCGTTTGGCTTCTCACGTGCATATCAAGCCTGGGGAACTGGAAAACATTTTGCTAGCCAGAGAATTAGAGGAGCTGCCTGAGCCCAGAGCTGTAGATTGGCCTCAGGCACTTGGTTTGACAACTCTTGATCCAGGTGTTTCCTTCCCCTGCCCCCCAGTTATCTCTTTCCATCAGATGTTGTCCTGACACTGTGTGTTCTGACATTTTATTTTGGGGTTTTTTGAAGAGTTGGAAAAAAGAGCCATTTCCCTCCACTGTGTCCTGGGCAAAGAACTGCAGTGTCCTTCCCTTCCTCCTGTGTGACTCCCTTTTCTTCTTCCTCCCTTGTTCCTGCAACTGTTGCCTTATTTGTGTGAGAAGGGAGTTACTGTCACCACTGAGAGGAGATACTGAAGTTTGCAGATATCAGCTGCTCTAGAGGATGGTTTCTTGCAAAAGCAGTTTTAAAAAATCCAGCGTTTTGGAAATGTACCTGTCTTTGCAAATGTTCCCCTTTGCCCATATTTTTTCACTCTGGCTTCATTTGTTCTTAATTTCTCTCCTTCTTTCATGGGGAAATGTTTCTGCTGTGATGTTTTTGATAGCAGATGACTTTTGAGAGCAGCTCAAAATGGTTACACTTCAGTTACTGTTTGGGTTTATAAATATTTAATACATTTACGAACATCTCAGAAAAAGAAGATCTCTTCCCTGTTAGCTGTTGCTGTTATCTCCCTGTAAGAGGCTCTTCTATGATGCTTGGTGCCACTTCACTTTGACATTCCTGCATTTCTTGGCATTTGTAGGCACTTTGTCCCTGCACTGCTCAAACAGTGAGAGCCTGGGGCACCTTTCCAGCTGGAGTCAGAGACCAGGGAACTCCACATCCTGAGAGCATGGAGAAGTGTTGCTTTGTGGAAGCAAATAGAATTGAGAAAAGCTGTCTCTGGGCTTGGTTGAATTATCTCTGTGTCATGAGAGGAGTTGCTGTAGTTCCAGGCTGCCATAGGGAGGGCTAATTGGTGCTGGTGACTAAGGCAGGATCTCCTGCAGGTGATAAGTGGGGCTGTCTGTGCTCTGAAAATGCTTGGGATAATGTTTGCAACAATCTGTAAGGGTAAAACCAGCCCTCAGGAGCCAGTTGCAGCCAGTTCAGTGCTTTAGCAGGTACCATCCTGGCCAGCACCTGTACTGTTCCAGCAGGCACCTGCCCTGCTGAGTTCTCTGTGCAGATAACCCTCAGTGGGAAGCCAGTGCTGTGCCTCAGGGACTGCAGAGCTGATTGGCTTGATAAAGCACAGAGCATTCTCTCAGCCAGGATACATGGGGAATGTATTCCAGAAAAGCTCCTACACAGCCTCTGAGCTCTGCACTTAACCTGTTGTCTGCCATAAGCTGGGAATTGGGACAGAAGGCAGACTCTGTTGATTTTCTGTATTTCCTTAGAGCATAGGAGTTGGCATCAGGTACTACCCTTGATTTGTGAATTCTTTCCCTGTAAGTAGAGTGAGGATGTTTGTTCTGTCTGGATAGTCTCTGCAGGTGTTGTCTGAAGTGTTCCCTGAGCTCTGGTCTTACACTGAGCTGTCCCAGCAAACTTCCAGCACCCATTTGCACTCCCTGAAGCTGGACTGTAGGTTTGAAATATGCTTATGTTAGGCTACCTTTCATTCAAAGGATTTGTGCTCCTGGGTAATTAATTATGAATCACAGGAATCCTGGTTTTGTGAGATTTCAGATCACTTAGGTGGAACTGGCAATCCTGTACTGTTAGAACACCTGTCAAGAATGTCCTGCGTCTCCCCATGACAAATGTTTCTCCTCTTGATCATGTGGAGTGAGTGTGTGTGGAAGGGAAGGTTCCTTCTCTTCCTGCACATGAGTAAGGCTCTCCTTAGGTTGTTTGCCTTGAGCTGGTCCTGTTTTATTCCTGTGCACAAGTGCCAGGGTGTTTTGCTGCAGGATGTCTTTGTCATTGCTGCTGAGACTGGAGTTGGGCAATCCAGACAAATCAGGCTGGAGAATCTTCCCAAGGTTTTTCTGGGCACCAGGTGCTTCCCCATGAGAAGGCACTTTGCCTTCAACCTGTTGGCAGCACTGTCTGCTCTGCCTGGGCATCTTATTCAAATGTTTCAGCTGAAAAACACCCTTTCATTCTCTCAGTAATGACATTTTCAATGAGGATGGTGGATGACCCTGTCAGCTGCTTTAAAGGGAATTCTCAGTGTGCAATTATTGTTCTGTAGCCTGCAGAAAAGGAATTACAAGTTCACCTGACATTTGGAGATGCAGTATTTCCCTTCTGATGAGGACTGATGCCAAGGGGTTTGTGTTGAATCAGTCTTCTCACACTTCAGTTACTTAAATCCTTTCTTACAACACACTTACTGCTTCTACCCTGGCTCTAGTTGCTAAGTGATTTACTAAGAAACTTATTCTAACATAAGTGCCAGGAACATTTTAACAGAGCAACACTAAGGGAAAAATAACCCAGAACTGGGTTAGTTCTGATGGCAAGGTTAGGGGGTTAGTCTGGGGCCTTCCTCCTTGCCTTGTGGCTTCCTGTGCAGTGTTAATTATGCAGTTTTGAATTATTAATTACTGTGAACCATTCCAATGGTATCAACTTACCTTTCCATTTGGTTTTTTTTGCACTGTTTTTTGTTATGAAATGATGTAAGCTAATTCCATGGTGTGTGTATATAAATTGTATTTTTTTTATAATTTGTATGAATATATTTTTATTTGAACAATGGCACTTGGGAAGTATTCATGTAGCTGTAACGTGTCTGAGAGTAAAATGTTTGTGTGTCTCCTTCAGCACTTTCAAGGCCTTTTGATGTTTCTAGCATTGTTTTATTTTTGCCCTTTATGATAATAAAACGAGTAGAACATGGCAACATCCAAGAGCATGATTTGAGGTAGTTGAGTCGTTGCTATTTATGAGCTGTCTGGATCTCACAGTTTGTACAGAAGGTGCTCTTAGACTGGGCAGAGAGGAATGGCTGTGATCCCTTAGCTTGTGACCACTGCAGTTCCACACTCTCACCACAGCTGTTTCAAAGGAGGGAATTGCCATGTTTGACAAGGAGCTAAATTGTGCACATTGTGCTGCTTTTCTTACCTGGAACTCACCAGTAAGTTAATGAAAGAGGTTAAAGCTACAGTGTGTCACCTCTTGTTTTACACTTGGCTTCCCAGGGTATGAAGGATCTTAATTTCATCTTGAATATTTATTTAGTTTGTGCCTATCTTTCCTGCTTTGTCCTGCTGTCTCCTTACAGAAAAGAATTAGTGACAATTTTTGAGCTTTCATCTCATTTTGGCTTACAAGCCAAAAATGTAAGTACAGTCTTGGAGCTCTGTAGAAATACCTGACCCAAAAGCTCACTGCCTTTCCATGTTTCTGTGCCTCAGGGGCTGGGTTCTACAGGATGCACATAGTACAGCTGCTGCACAGAATGTACAGATGTTGTACAGAATTTACAGCTGCTGCACAGAATGTACAGCTGCTGTACAGAATGTACAGCTGCTGTACAGAATGTACAGATGTTGTACAGAATGTACAGATGTACAGAATGAACAGCTGCTGTACACAATATGCAGCTGCTGTACAGAATATACAGATGTACAGGATGTACAGCTGTTGTACAGAATATGCAGCTCCTGTACAGAATGTGCAGCTGTTGTACAGAATGTGCAGCTGCTGCTCAGAATATACAGCTGCTGCTCAGAATATACAGCTGCTGCACAGAATATACAGATGTTGTACAGAATATACAGCTGCTGCACAGAATGTACAGATGCTGCACACAATATGCAGCTGCTGCACATAATATACAGCTGCTGCACAGAATGTACAGCTGCTGCACACAATGTACAGCTGCTGCACACAATGTACAGCTGCTGCACACAATATACAGCTGCTGTACAGAATATACAGATGCTGTACACAATGTACAGCTGCTGCACACAATGTACAGCTGCTGCACACAATATACAGCTGCTGTACAGAATATACAGCTGCTGCACACAATATGCAGCTGCTGCACACAATATACAGCTGCTGCGCACAATGTACAGCTGCTGTACACAATATACAGATGCTGTACACAATGTACAGCTGCTGCATACAATATACAGCTGCTGTGCACAATATACAGCTGCTGTACAGATGCACACACTCTGAGGCACTCTAACCCAGAGTTGGCCAGCAGCTTGTCTGGCTCTGCCCTCTGGCTCTCCCTTGGTGGGTGTGTAATGCCAGGGAAAGCCTGAGATGGGTAAAACCATCTCTTGGGAGGGAATGGCAGAAAATCTCATTTGAGGAGCTCAAGAAGTGCCACAGAGGGCTTAACTAAGCAAGGAATAGGAAGGATACCCTGGCAGGGGTGGGAAGGAGTCATCAGGAGAAGGGACTGGGGGAACTCTGCTTCAGCTTGTGCTGCCTTTGATTGTAAATGCAGCAACACAGGAGGGAATGGGAGAGGTTTATAGACTCATTGAAACCATGCATCATTGTCCCTGTAATGACACACTGGGGCTCTAGCAGAAAAAAATCAGTGGTGTTCAGTGAGATTATTATTATTTTTTTAATTTTTGCTTTGCTAGCAGGATACAAGCTGCCTCTTCAGTGTGTGGGCATTCCCAGTTGTGAATCGTGCAGCAGGCACTGGGAGGAACAGAGGGTGGCTGCCTGGAGCCTTGGCTGTTGCAGGGCTGTGAGAAGAGGGTGAAGCTGCTCTTGTTGTCCAGGGTGCTGAAGGGCTTTTCAGCAGCAGGGGCATACACTCAGTCTGCTCTGCACCCACTGTTCAAATGCAGTGTCTGAAAAGGCTCACTGGGAGCTGGGATGAGATGTCTGGGAAGGCAGGGGAGTCAGTGAGGTTTGGGTGTTGAGATAATGTCACTGTCATATTTTCTGAAAAATCCCTTCGCCAGGATTTCTTCTCCTGGGAAGCTGAGAAGCCTCAGAAAAGAAGGAAAACAATAATTATCTGCTTCTCCCTGTTTTGCTGCTTTGGAGTGTGGTCTAGATATTGTTTACCAACTGGTCAATGTTTGATTGGTTTCAGGTGAATTGGTTTTATTTAATGACCAATGACTCTGAGGAGTCAGTCGTGAGTTTTTCATTATGATTCTTGTTACACCTTCTGTCTGTATCCTTCTCTTTCTTTAGTATAGTTTTAGTATAGTATTCTTTTACTATAATATAATATAATATCATAAAATAATAAATCAGCCTTCTGGGAACATAAAGTCAGATTCTCATCTCTCACCTCATCCTGGAAACCCTCACAAACTCAACAAGATAGCAGTTTAAAAGTGAGTAGGATGTCCCTTTCTCCAGGCTGTTTCAATTGCTGTATGGGCTGTGTATGCTTTAACACACATCTTACTGATACTTTAAGCATTTTAAAGTAGAGCCTGCAACCCATATATACCAGTTTCAGTAGAAAACAATACTGTGTTAAAACTCATGTCTAACATCTCAGACATGACAACCTTGAGCCTTTTGACTCCCCCAGCAGCTCTTTGATGCCTATACTAGAGAATATCTCTCTGGGATGGCTGGATTAACACACCAGTTTTATTCTTCTTTTCTTGTATTCCAATTCCCAGCACAGCAGGCCTGACTCTAGTTGCCTTCCCACCACCTTCTGTTGGCTTAAACTTCACAATCCCTCTTGGGAGGAGGTGCTGGTTTTCTGAGAGAGCAGTCAGGAGATGGTAATAGAGGGGGAAAGTCTTACAAATCTTCCTTCCTTCCCACATAGAAGTGTGGGACACACTTATCAAGCAGATATCAATCAGCAAAGGCCCTTGGGGGCCAAGATTCAGGAGAAGTAAATCAAGCAAGCTGGTTGTGGCCAGACTGGGATGTGAACTGGCACAGCTCCACGTCTCCCTGCAGCAGTGGAGGGTGGGTGTGTGCCCTGGCCTTCACTTCTGATTTCTTAGAGGAGCCAAGCAGTGCTGACAGCTCCTCTTGGCATTCTTGCCTGCCAACTTGGATTTCAGTGGAAGCATTTTGTTTAGTGGGAAGCTGGGTAGGGATAGTGCAGTGTCTGAGGGGCAGAGAAACCATCAAATCTAATTTGCAAATATGCTTGCTGTGCCAAGCAGACCCCTATTCCAAACAAGGCTCTTGCCTTTCAGAGTGCATGGAGCACACTAATGGAATTACTGGGTTTCAGAGTCCAAAGGAAAGCAAGCTGCTGAATTGTGCATGGCCAACAATGGGTGCTGCCAAACACTGTTCAGAAGTTACAATGAAGTCTGGCAAGGCAGGAGGTGGCAAATGTCATTAGAGCTGTGTGCAGGGTGTTAGCCTGGTCCTTCTCTGCTCCCACTGGAATATTTCTTCATTTACATGATGGCTGTTCACGAGATTGCTCCCTGCTCTCTCTGATCCAGCTCTCCCAGCACCAGTGGCAGCTTTTTTCCATCCTTGCGGGTGATGGTCTCTGCCTGTGGAGCTGATCAGTGTTGAGTTTCTCCCATTCAGCTTTCCCCAGTGCTTACTCCTGAGTGCAGCACTATTCTGAGCTGGCTGCAGGATTTCCCTGAGGGTGCTTTACAGCTCAGGGTGTGTATGGGGGTAGCAGTAAAAATCCAGTCAGAGATGCTTTTTTCCTCGATTGCTTACCCTCCATTAGGTTCTCCCAGACTGCAGGGTCTATTAACTCACTGTCTGCAAGCTAATACAGACTTGTTCCACCAGGAACTGGCTTGCTGCTAATACTGGACCCACCTGGCTTTAGGTCAGGAAGCATTGCCTCTTCTTGCCATTTTTAGCACATTCCACTGAACTAATCAGTGTTTTGTGCCTTGAGGGACTGACAGGGAGGGACAATTTACAGTGTCTGTGCAAGCTGTGCTTGACTGGGTAAAGTTCAGCTCCAGCTATTGTTAGAGTACATGAATTGTTCTCCTTTCAGCAGCACAGGGGAAGGCAGGCTGTTGCTCATTGCTGGTGTGGAGGGATCCACCTGCATGTTCCCATCGTGCTGCAGTGGGTGTGTTTGGAAAGCCTTTGAAGAAGACAAAGCCCCATTGTCCCCTCAAGGGCTCCCCAAAGGGTGACTTCACACCCCCATGATCTGTGAAATTGAGAAATTGCAAAGTCACTGTATTTTACACTGCAGAGATGTCCCATGGATGCTGCTGGGAATCTCAGCCTGAGAATTTATTCTTCTGTCAGGGAAACCTGTGTGAACACCATTCCACAAAATATTTTATCTGTAGCTGGTGCTGCTGGAAGGAGAGGATTTGTATCACACTGTGGTTTCCTGTTGGAGTGTTCCAAAATTAGTCCCTCAGATTGGACTTCTGCCCTTCTTCCCTAGGAAAGAATCACAAGGCCCAGTGTGGAGAGGAGCACACAGACCCCTCTTGGAGGCCATGTCAGCACTGCAGGGAGTGACTGGGAGGGTGGCTTATCACAAATGTGATGTGTGACATGAGCCTTATCAAAGTGTTGCAGCAGCCTTAGCTGTGACTGGCCTTGTGCAAGGAGGGGTGTGTGCTTGAATTTACCCTTTCCCTGGAGCTGTGGCCCCTGAGAGCTGTTGTCAGCAGCTCTGGAACACCTGCAATCCAATTCCTTATCCTCACCAGGTACTGTTCCTGTCACCTCTGCATAAGCAAAGTCAGAATTGGATTGTTCCAGCTGAGTCTGTCCTGGTGCTGCCTTCTTAAGCCCTGAACAAGCTTCTCAGGGTACTCAGGTCCATGGGAATGCACTGAGATTCTGGGAATGAGACTCATGAGGTGCTCAAAATAACACAGTTCCTAGCAGTACATGCAGTCAACCACAGGACAGCTGTGTTGAGCTGGGCTTGATGCCATTGCTGGGGCTCCCATGGGGATCCAAGCTCTTTGTTCCTTGGGATGCTGACTAAATGTGTTTCTGGCAATATTTCCTTCTTTGGTGGGGTGCTAGAATATGTTTTGGGTCAAACTCATCTCCTAGGTGTGAAATTTAGCAAGGTTAAATAAACCTTAATGAGACTTCCAGTGTTCCCATTGGCCATGTTAGAACAACTTTGCAAGGGGCCATTCCCAGAAAGTGATAAATGCTTTTTGCAGCAAGCTGCTGTGTAGTTCAGTGATCCCACCTACCCTCTCATGATAATATCCAAACCTTTGAGGATCCTTCAAGAAGAAATTCTGGGAATCAGCATCTCAGCCAGGTGCAGAGTGAGACAAGACACAGTTATTGATGTATCTTTCTGTTGATGCTCGGAACCTTTATTGGGTCACTGCTAGAAAGCATATACAATGAATTCCCTTTCCTCCCTCTGGTTATCTTGAAACTTGTGCAGTGTTATGATTTTTATTTATTTCTTTTCATGTAGCTTTTGCTTACTCCAGGCATTTGTGGCAGTTCCCATGACTGAATAATTTAAACCAGCAAAAGGACTCTCTTATCACTGAAACCCTGTCTATAGGAGGACTCATGATGATCTTTTCATGTTAAGCAGGTTTGTTTTTTTTTTTTCCTGCTAACCTGTTAGCATTTCTTACTGCAGAGGAAAAGCCTCTGGTCAAAAACTCATTTTCATTTTTACTAAGTTTTCTCTGTCTCATGTAAGTAAGATCCAGGCTTGTGGGTACCAGAATATCAATAAAACTTAAGATTTTGACTTTAGGCAAATACAAGAAAATTTAATGCAACAGACAGGAGAGAGGTCCAGCACAGATGTCTAATGTGTTAGTTTTATTTAAAGATGGTCAGTCAGTGCTAACATAAGAAATGTTCTTTAAAAAACATCAAATAAATAAATAAATAAATAAATAAAAATAGGAATAACTTTCTGTTGAGGAGCTTGGAAAGCATCTGGCTTCCATCTTGGGAGGAAGGGGTACTGTAAAGCATTCTTCAGAGCAGGTTCTAGGGAGGTTGATCCTAATTTCTCCGGTAACCTGTAAACCAAACATGAAATAAATGTTACTAGAATCTGCTTTTGCCTTGGTACATGTCACCATTGTCAGCAATGCTTTTGCAAAACCAATACTAGCTTAAATACTAGGCTCAAATTAGTTTCAGAATGGAATTGTCTTAAAGATTTAAATGAGGAGCTGCTCCTCCCCTGTGCCATGGCACGGCCGCGGTCTGTGCTATTCAGTGAAATGGCTTAGCCAGGACTCACCATTGCAGCCCATCCCACTGAGGGAGCCGATCCTGTCAATCCTCCTGCCAAAACAGCCAGAATCCCTCATCATCCTGGGCATCTGCAGCCCCCTCAGTCTCTTGAGGAAGGGGTCCCTGTAGGACAGAGGGGTGTTGGGTGCCAGCCTGGGTTCAGCCTTCTGGTTGTCACTGTCGTCGGCGAGTTCCGGCAGCATCTCCTCCTGGGTTTTGGCTTCTTGCAGGTCAGGATTGGACTCCAGGGCTTCCATCATTGCAAACTTATCCTCCAGTCTTTCCAGCAGAGCCTATAAGAGAAGGATTAAATTAATGAAATTCCTTGTTTTGTGGTCATTTGCTAACTCCTCCAGTCATTCTGTTCTGTATCCATTGATGGTCCCATAGCCCACCCTGGGGACGCTGACGGGTTGGGTCCCAGCCTTACTGGTGGTCTTTGGGTTCTTTCCTCTGCATTATTTCCCTGTTCACACTAATTCCATCTATGGGAAGGCATAGCTTCACCTTGTGAACTGAGTGAAGCTGCTTGCCATCATGTGTATCTTACTGGCAAATTTGGAACACATGTTGGCAGAGAAGAAAATGCAAGATCTGGGTTGAACAGGGTCTACTCAGCCCACCAGTGGTACACAGTCTGAGAGAACCTCTAGCCACACAGCCCACCCCCACATTCTCACATTGCTGCTTTGTCACCCCTGGCTGTTTCAATGGACATCACTTGGAGAAGCTCTGGGTGTTTTCACTAATCTCTGCCCCAGGCATTACAGGATTGCCACTCCTGAAAGTGACTGAAAATACCTGTGTGGTAAATTCATGCCTGCTGTGTGATTGCTTCCTGGGTACCATTCTTTGTAATTTGTAAAGCTTTGTGTAACTGGGCTCAGATAACCTCCTCAAGGGCAGCTCAACCAATTAGAGGAATCTAATTGCCCAGCTCTAGAATGTGAATATAGAGGAATGAGCCTTATGGCTTGCCTGACAGTGAGTGCATTTGGAAGCCACTCTTCCTGGCTGCTGGAAACAGCCCAGGGGCAGCTTTAGCTTCAATTGTCCTTATCAGCTCAGGGAGTTTGTTCTTAGGGCCTGAGAACAGCTTTGGGAAGCTGGTTACTGGTACCAACCAGCCCAAGGAAAGTTTGAGCTTTCAGATCCCATCAGAGTCTCAAGCTTGTACTGTGCTGTAACAACAGATTTTCTCTATTTGTTAGAATGCTTAGCAGTAATTTTATAGCTCTGGAAGCTTTTCTGGATGAGCCACACTAAATGATTGTGTTAATTCCTCTAGTAACATTTCTAAAAGTTTGTCTTTAGGTGCTCCACTCTACCTCCTCATCTCTCATCCATACACAAGCAGATCTCTCAAATTTACAAAGCTAGAGCCATATGGCTGCCCTGTGGAGCAGGGGTAAGCACATAGACAGGACCCCACATCAGAGTTTTCTATTTGTTCTTACAGAGCTGCTCTGATGATTTTTTCCTTCCCTGGAACTTTGTTCTCAGGAAGATATATCTTTAAAAGAAAAAGGACCAAAACACCAAAGCAGACATCCTACAACATCACAATTTGGTTCCCACTACTGCCCAGGAGCTACAGAGCTTCTCTGAACTCCTTTGAAAAGCTTTGTCCCCCAGCATGAGATGGCTGATGTGGTTATTGCAATCCAGTCATGCAAAAGGAAGGCAAAGCACCACTTCACACCCTGCTAAGCACCCCAAAAGTTTACCCTTGCAAAATGAGAGTCCTCACCTCCATGCTGGCCAGTTCTTTGGCAGGGCTGAGGCTGTAGATAGGGTTGGCTCTGCTGGGCTGGAGCTGGATGAGCAGGAGCAAAAGGAAGCCATAGAAAAATGAGCCTTTAGTGTCCATGGCGCTGACCTCGTTGGGAGTAGGGAAGTTCAAGCTGTTTCTTCTGAGATGTCCCTTCAAGTCTCTTTCTTCCTTGTGGTGGTGTGTCTCTTCTGAAGCTCGTCTTTTATACTCTTTGGGTGATCCCTGCTTCCTAGGTTATCAGTGGGTTTATCTTGGGCACATTCCAGTCCCACTGCAGGCATGCAGCTCTGTCAAGGGAAGATTCCCTTTATTAGCTGTCATTAGGCAGCAGCTGCTGTTGCTGAGGAATGTATGTCACAAGTCAGTGATTTCATGTCACTCCCCCTCCTCTTGATACCAAGAGCTGTGATTACATAGTCCAGTTGGAAATTCTTAGCAATTCTCTTTCAAGAGACCCCTATGGTCAGATTTACAGAGATGGGAAACAATCCCAAAACTTCTCTAAACTTTGCTCAGTTAGAAGATTTCCATAAGGAAAATGCCTTTTAAAGGGGAAAGAACAGGCTTTCAGATCAATGTTTGGTGAAGAGGCAAGAATGAAGATAAATTGTCTTTCAGGACACCTAAAGCATTGTGCACACTTTCCTTCTTATATGGAATATGCGCGGCCACCGCCTACCAGAAAGTGTGCTGAAAATCCCAGATTTGGGCCACTTTTCCCATTGCTATGAGGTGATATCACCACTGAAACTTTGTGTTTGTGTGTTACCAACAAGAGCAGCACCTCGATCTGCACCTCAGTGCAGAGCTGACAGTGGGGAGAGCGAGCACCTCCAGCCCTCCGCGACAACCGGCTCCGGCACCACTGACAAACACTAGAGTTTATGAACGGCCAAATGCTTAAATAATGGGATTTCTTTAAACACTGATGGTAAGGCTTGACCCTGCATCAATAAAATTTAAAGAACAGGCAGCCAGCTTCAGCAATAATCTTATTTTGCCGTCATACAAGAAATTTGTTCAATGAGAACTTATATAGATAGCTGGTATTATTCAGAATCTGTCCTGAAGAAAGAATGGATGAATTGGATTATATGTGAGTTTTGTGAGGAGTTAAAACAAAATCTTAAATATAATACATTAAAAACTAAAAGTATTTATTTGTTTAAGTGCTGAATGTCTTAAAATTAGCTAGAAACTGCCTATGCTTAGATGAGAAATTACAAAAGTACAGAAATGCTTCTAATTTCTCTTCCATTTTTGTCTTTGTACATATAGTATAACTAAAACTTAATCTTTTTACAGAAATGCAAGAGAGTTCTAAATCATGAAGCAATGGCTTTTTTTTTCTTTTTGCATTTTCCTAATGTTTCTTGTTATTTTAAATTGAAACAACAACAAATGTAGGAGTAAGCTGAATGTCAATCTAGTAATAATTTGTTGACTTTTCATACGAAAAGATCTTGAAAGAATCTCCCGAGTACGCTTTGAAAATAATAATAGAATGATAAACTATTGCCCATGTCTTAAATGTCTTAACATGGTGTTTATGTACAAACATGTGCACACACTGCTCACATGATCAGCTACCAAAATTATACTAGAAAGGACATTCTCAAGGTTGTGAAGTCACGCTCAAATGCTACTTCTTCCTAATATAGCCCGAAGTCAGCCCAACTCTGTGTGTGCTCTGATGAAGCCCTTTATTAAAAGAGCTCTCTCTGCTTTTCCTCAATGCTTTATTTTTTTCAGAACATAAAGACAATGCTATTTTTTTGTATTGTTCTGTACTCCAACACTTTCTTATTTTGTGCTTTTAAAAAAGAATTAAGATCCTTATAGCTTATTTTTTATAATTAACATTCTATACTGCAGTGTCTCTATAATTCATTAATTAGTTACAAGTATTCTCTTCCTGCTGCTCTTTTGTGTATGTTTGTTTGTGCCAAGGTGTTACTTTGTTTTGTAAACTGCAAAAGTGGGAGAAGATAAACCAGAATTATTTGTTCATTTTGAGTGTCCAATTTAAGATAATTAGAATCAGTTATTGTTGTATTTCTTGTTTCTTTCCTTTCTTTCCTTTCACACCCCCCCCCACACACACAATAAGTATTCTCTAGTGCTCTCTGGACAAAAGTATTTTGTAGCTTGCTCTGAGATTTCCTTTGTGTCTGTTTTTTTTTTTAATTTGGTTTGTTTTGGTTTGGGTTTTATTTTTATTTTGTACAGCAGCCCCTGGGGCGCAAACCCAGCAGCAAGAAATGAAGGAACACAATATTAATCTCAGATGTGAAATATTTTGCTTTGAGTGACCTGTCCCTGTGAAACAATCTAATTGTCCAGGATTTTAGTCATTAAGTCAGACCCAAGATAGTCCTTTCTTTACTGGTTCATTCTTTTTCATCTTCTGTGTTCCGTGGCTGATAAATAAGATGCAGCAGCATGACTTCAGCTTTGACAATCCTTTTCTAAGACAGGAAACTTTTGTGCTCTATTCCATGTACAGTGTAGAGATGGGATGAAATGGCTGCCTGTCACAGTAGCAGTTGTATTTTCACAGCCAAATTCTGCCCTCAATTATCCATCTTGCAGTTCTGCCAAAGCAAACAGAGTGTGAAATGTCAGAACTCAGCTCATCATTGTTAAGCTATAAAAGTCACTTGTTTATCTCAGTCTTATCATCTTGGTAAATTAATATAGACTTTAGGCTTTATAGCCTAGCAGTAAAGTCAAGGTCTAGGCATTGCCCATGCTCAGCTGGGCATTTCCCCAGTAAAATGTCTGCCTTAACAGGGCAGCAGGTTCTTCTGAAAAGCTTTCTGTGACTGCTTTTAGGGAACCTGGCACATTTCCCCTGCTTCCCAGGGTGTGGGATGGGAGGTGTGGTGCCAGGAGGCTGTGCCAGAGCAGCTCTGGTTGTTCAGATCAGAGAGATGCTGCTGGCAGCCTGTGTGTGGATCCTGTGATGAGGAGGATGGACACAGCTCAGCTGAGGTGGCATTGCCCCTTTCGCAGCAAGATGATTCTGTCTCCTGGTTTTTCAGCCCTGTAAGGGTAAGGACTGTAACCCTGGGGGTTGGCACCATCTGGGTTCCATCTGCTGATGGACAGACCTGCCCTAAGTGCTACCCTGACCTGCTGCACATCCTGCCTCTGTGTCCATTCTCCTACTGCCACTCTGGGCTGGGCAGTGTGAGCTGTTTGTACAGAGCCTCCTGTTCTGAGGAAGAGGCTGGGTTTGGATTCCTTTCATCTCCCAGTGACAAAACCTTTGACAAAACTGTGTCACACTGTGACCGTGTTCACAGGGGTCTGAGGATGAGGGAAGAGACCAGGATCTGACTCCATGTTTCAGAAGACTTGATTTATTATTTTATGATATATATTGTATTAAAACTATACTAAAAGAATAGAAGAAAGGATTTCATCAGAAGGCTAGCTAAGAATAGAAAAAGAAAGAATGAATAACAAAGGCTTGTGTCTTGGACAGAGAGTCTGAGACAGCTGGACTGTGATTGGCCATTAATTAGAAACAACCACATGAGCCCAATCCCAGCTGCACCTGTTGCATTCCACAGCAGCAGATAAACATTGGTTACATTTTGTTCCTGAGGCCTCTCAGCTTCTCAGGAGGAAAAATCCTAAGGAAAGGATTTTCCATAAAAGATGTCTGCGCCACCACACCCCACCCAGGCTCTCTTTCCCTGCATGATGGTTAGATTGAGAAGGAAATTAATCGGTGAGGCCTTTAGACAAAAATCAAAGCAGAAATATAAAAATGTCTGAAGTGGCCATCCTTCAAATAAGTGGCGCCTCACATTTTACAGAGGGGGAAGTTTCATTTCATCCTAAACACGGATTGTTTCTCCCGCTGATCGTGGTACATTATCTGAGTGCTGGGCCCTGCAGGCTGAAGGGAGCGAGCCCCGAGCAGGCGAGGGCAGCCCGGCGGGGCGATTGGCGTCTGTCCCAGGTGCTGAAGCCCTCGCAGCCCTTCGCCTGCAGCTGCAGCCGCCACCCGGTGGATTTTTAAAGCGATTTTTAAAGCCCTTTGTCCTAAGAAGTCCCCCCATGCCGGTCTGCCGTGCCAAGCCTGGCACTGACAGCAGCGGCTCAGCCCATGGCACAGGGGTGGGTGTAGGAATGAGCCCCCAGCCCCGTGCCCACCTCCGGGCAGGATTCCCTGCTGGCAGCACTGAAACCATCAGGAAAGTCGAGCTGGATCCCGGCCACACTCCCAGATCTGGCAGTGGTGCCTGGTAGTGCCACCCCAGTACCGTGTGGAGGGCCTGACACTGTCCTGGGAGGATGAGCCTCCATCCTCCCTGCTGCTGCTGCCACCCTCCAGCCAAAGCCTTCCAGAACTGGTGTGCACTGAAGGCACCTGAGGCTGGCCAGGATCTGTGTGATGATCAAGGGGAGTAAATACCACTGGCCTTCTGGTAACAAGCTAGCCAGAAGTGAGTCTTGGATGAGACCAAATCTCAATTGCTGCCTGACATCACTTCAAATCAGGTACACCAAAAGCACACCAATATGAGAAAGGTACCTGTATGTTTCTCTTGGAGGCTTTTGTCCTCAGCAACTTCTGTAAATTAATGCACTGCTTCTTAGCAAAGATGGAAATGGCACAGCTAGAGAGGAACTTCCCTCATCTGTCTGGCATGCTCACTTCAAAGCTTAGCTTTGATTATTGAAATGCTAATAGAACCCAGGAAATTACCTAAAGTACAAACACACCTGGCTTCAGTCTTGGGGATCTAATTATAGAGCCTTTTATGTGAAATAAATTGTTCTTGCTTTGAGAAAAGTGCCTTTTTAAAATGTTCCCACAAAATGCCAGGTGATGGGATGGCACATTACCAGCCTGACCTCTGTAATTGCAACTCTTATCTGTTTCTTATTCATCTTCTGTAGGATTCTGTTCACAAGTGATCACAGCTCAGACTTCAACCTACTCTGACCTCTGTTATTTTTCTGCAAATAAACTTCAGTAGTGCTTGTCCTCCACTGACTTTTCAGTGAAATTTCAACATCAAGAAGCCTTCATGTCTGTGACAACATCCCTGCTCTAGAGTTACTGGGAGCTAGGAACAAGCTTTAGACTCAGGATTATTAGAAAGGAGGCTGCAAACTTCCCATTAGCTCCAGGTGTCATAAGGTGCTGATTTACATTGTTTGGCACCCTGATGTCCATGGGCTCTGTGGATGAACCTTTCCACCTGCACCTGGGCCAGCCCTGGGCTAGCACACCTGAACAGGGACTCTAAGAAAGCTGCATCTGATCTGCTTCTTCTTAGCCTAAATAGCTGATTTTAAGCCATGTATAGACTGACTATTGGTATGGAATTATGCTGGAAGATGTTTTCATTCTGGACTTTAATTCCTTTTTTGATTGGTAGAAATCTTAATTTTCTTGTGATTTTTTTTCTTAGGAATGGCAATTCAGAGTGTAATAAATTCATTATGAACTAATCCATCATTGGAGAGCTTGTACTCAGGGCTCTGTATGCACATGGCAACAAATACCTGTTCAGTGCCTTTTCACAGTTGCTGTTGCTTTGTTAATAAAGTTAACTTAAACAGATTAACTAGCAAACAACATAAGACCTAACCAAAAATGTTAAACAGAGAAGCCTTCAGGATATGTTTTTCAATTTTCTTCTCAGTAGTTTGAAATACCTGGATTTGCCTATGGAAGAGTGGGGTGCCTTTGAATTTCCTTCAAAGAAGGGTAGTATTGTTTTGGGGTTGTTTTATTTGTTTAGTTTTTTGGTTTGTTTGTTTAGGGGGGTTTTGTTTCTTTTTTCCTTTTTAATAAAACTTTTTTTTTAATAAATGGGGTTTTTTTGTTTCTTTTTTCTTTTCTTTTTTTTTAATAAAACAAATACTAAGAAAAATTTGTTTTCCTCCATCAGTGGCAGATCCAAATGCAGAGTCAGTGCTTTCTAGTGATGTCTGCTAAGAGAGCTGCCCTTTGTTCAAATTGTGGGTCAGAGACTTGGGGCTTTGTGTCCTGGTTTCTGTTTACCAGAGACAACCCTCTGAAATGCTCCTGAATTCCAGTGTCTAACTGCAAACTAGGGCTCTGTTTCAGGAATGAAATATGAACAAATCACACAGCAAACCCTGAAGCAAATTCATTACATTATGGAAAACAGTTTATTACTTGTGACATAATGAGACTTGTTTATTTATACATTCAGTAAACAAAGAGTACAAATGTAGTTTTCTGTAATTGATTTCCAGATAGATGTTGACAAATAAATACTCTGCTACAAACAGGCAGTACACCAAAGGTGCACTCTGCTGGCCAGGTATATCAGGGGAGAGCTGGGTGTGTTTGCTCAGTACAGACCTGTAGTAGGCAAGGGGTGCTTTGAAACCCCAAAGTCAGTCCTGCCAATAAAGAAGATGAATAAGAAATAGAAAGAGAAGTGTACAGGATTTCACACAGCATGGAAATGTTACTGTTTTACTGTTCTAGTGGCAGATTTAGCTCTGCTGTTCTGCTAAGAGTTTGTTTGGATTGAAACAATTATCCCTGGGGAGCTGGTGGAAAACCTCTCTGATCTTCTAAGACAAGATGAAATGCTTACAGCTGGCTCAGAGGAAGGAGGGGAAGCAAGTAAAACACAGGAGTGGCATTCACAGGTTTTAAGTCTACATCTGATGACAGTGAATTCTGAGGAAGGTAAAATAATCAGCTGTGTTTGTGATAGGAGGGAGAAACTTACTTTAAGGCACCATTTCCTTAAAGCTGAATTAACTCTGCTCTTTTGCATATTTCTGCAAGTTACACATGAATACACACACCAGCAACCTCTGCCTTTCTCTCAGCACAGCAGAGTCAGCATCCTAACCCACTCAGTGATCCAATTCTGTCTAGTCTGACACCAAAACAGCCCCTGTTTGCTTTGGAGAGGCCCTTTTTTCTTCTGCCTTGGTATCTGCGGGGTGAGCTCAGGAGGTGGCTGAGGAATCTCTGGATGGCAGCAGCATCAGCCATGGAAATGTTCTTGGGGCTTTGCATCCACTGGGGTTCAGGGTCTGGCTGATCAAAGGCACCTCCTGCCATCAGGTCATCCTGCTCATGGTCCCACTCTTCTGACACCAGGGGATGCTCCAGGTCCTCATCCAACAATTTGGGCAGACTCTGGAAAAAGGGAAGGGTAGAAGGTGGGAAGGGAAGAGATGAGAAGGAGGGGTTTGGGAAACTCTCATTATTTCCATGTAAGCCATACTCAGTGCTAAGTTTGAGGATGTATTTCTGAGCTGCCAGACTGCCAAGTGTTTCCTAGAACTGGGCACATGGATAAATTATGAAAAATTTTTAAAAGGCCTGATAAAGTGTGAATAAGGAAAAAGAAAAAAATAGTTTCTATCCAAGAGAATTAATGCAATGGCAGGAGACATGCTGAAATTGATTCTGAAGGATTATGTTATACATTTCTTTGCACAGTGAGAGGTTACTTCATGTATGGCAATGCCAGCTCCCTAATGCAGTGGCTGAAATGTTTTTCTTGATCACTTGGAGCTCCTGCACAAACAAATACACAGAGGTACAATTTTTGGTTAGGTCTTATGTGGTTTGCTAGTTAATCTGTTTAAGTTAACTTTATTAACAAAGCAACAGCAACTGTGAAAAGGCACTGAACAGGTATTTTTTGCCATGTGCATACACACTTTTTTCTTATATTGTGCACCTGGTAGTCACAAGCAGGGGCTGCATTGCTGCACAACTGAGCTGAGGAGGAGATCCTGCAGCCACAACCCCTTAATTCCTTTTTCAGCTAAAACCAGGGGATTCAGGGGGGTGCATGCAGGTGACTGCTCCAGGGCTTTAGACCACAGTCCTTCCAGAAGAATCTCTTTACTCCAAAAGCTTATTGCTACACTGAGTCACAAGATGACCCTAAATGTACAATCCCCTAACTGAATCCACAGGAAAAAAACAAACAAAAAATCCAAATATTTTCCTTTCAATCACCTCATGTGATTAGAAATTTAAATCCAGCGATCAGTGACTTTAATTTCCTCTGTTTAATCACTTTGAATCTGCCCATCTCAGCATTCCTGCTGTCATGTTATCTCTTTAAGATGGGGCTGGAAGAAACAGAGCTCATCTGGCATGTCCAATTCCTAAAGAAGCATCAGCTTCTTTCAGCTCTATTCAGTCACTTACCTGGAAGCTGGAAATGGATCTGGCCTCTGCCTGGTTTTGACTGACAATAAGCAGCAGAAGGAATCCAGGGCAAAAAAGAAGTTTCAGATTCATGTTTGGTGTCTGGTTCCTCTTCCCTTAAGTCTCTCCAGTTCAGTGTTGCTCTGTGTCTCCAGCTATCAGCATTTATATCTTCCTCCAACCCCTCCCAAATCTACCTTTTGAGTTCCTGCTAGTGCAAGGATTGGTTTGAGGTTTTGATCTGTTTTCATCCACCCAGGAGGAGGAGGAGGAAGACAAGGAGGAGGAAAGAAATAATTCTCTTTTCTGGTGATGAATTAAAGGAGCAATTTCCACTCAGGCAATGCAGCATCAATCTGGAGTTTTGGTGCCACTGATGTACATGAGTGAGCACAGCTCAGGCTTCCTTGGGCTGACTGCTAACCCTTTCCTTTTCATGCAAAGGAAAAGAGCTTTGAGAGAGCTCTGAAGTGAGAAAGGAAGTGAATGGTGTCCCCAACACATCCACCTGGCTCCTTTGTCACTGTGAACTCCATACCAGAGGGATGGGCTAAGAAAACATGCTAAGAACTGAGAGTTATTACATAATAATGCTATCATAACACAATAATATAAGTTACTAATATGATATTATTGACTTAAGAGATGAAAGAGTGTGATTTGGAGAAGAAGGGGAAAACCAAATATTACAAATACAAGTTGCAGTGATTATTGGCCTGAATGATAATCAGTGTGGCCAAAACCAAGCTGACATGCACAGACAACTTCTACAAGGCTTAAGTTGAGGAAGAAATTCCTCTTTCCCTGGATCCAGCTTAAAATAGTTCCTTTATGTGATCTTTGTCTATTGTACACAATTTCTATTAAATCTGCACTCAGTCTGAAAGGAAGAACAGGCTTGAAATTTGGCTTCACTGAAACATTGAAATGCAATAATGCTTCTTGCCCTTTCATGGCATTTTTGCACACATGTGATGCACAGAGTTAAAGGCCATCAAGCTGGATCTACACAGAGGAAATGGAAATTAAAGACCATCTGGCATTTTTCATCTGATATTTGAGTTACTGAAAGCTTGCAAACCAGTTTTCAGTATCAACTTGTTGGTCCTGGGAGTTTGGAAAAAATAATTCTGTGATGTGGCAGCAGGTTTAATGTTTTCAATGCTTTTTCATGTGCAGATCAGTTTGAGGTATCATTTTAAGTGTCTCTAGAAGGGGGTGTTGTAAGGAGACAGCTTAGAAACATCCCTCTGTGACACAAATCTCATGTTATTTTATTGTTGGGGTTTTTTTGTTGTCAATGTTGGTGAAAACCACATTTGATATGAATCTTATTAGTAAATGAAATCATCATCCCAGAGCTTTGAGGTGTGTGCTTCTCAATGGAACAACACAGTAAGAAAAGGTCAGGGCAGTGTCAGGTTCATCTTTTCTCCAGGATTATCTTGTTGCTTTGATTGGTTTCTCACAGGTCTGCATAAAGTGGATTAAAAATCTTCTGGACCTTGAGATCTCTGAAGTTGTGTTGGGGTTCTGCTGAATTGTCTCTCTGGTTACTGTTGGACATTCATGCACTAGCACAGTCCTCATCCATGCCTGTGTTAGTAAAAGAATGATTAAGGCTGGACAGGATTTCTAGAAGTCTGTGGTGCAATCTTGTGCTAAAGCAGAGCCAGCTTAGATGAAATTTCTCAATGCCTTGTCAAGGTGAATTTTAAAACCTTCAAGAAACAATGATTTACTAAAATCTACTTGGAATTTTTCCCATTGCCATTTGTGTCATTGCCTCTCATCCTAATGCCTTGCAGCTGGATGCTGTCCATAAGCACAGCTGAAGGATGTTCCACCTCCCCAGACAATGACATCCCATGGGATTGTATTTCAGAGAGTGCTGCATAACCCACACAGCAAGGGCAGCTTCAGGTAACCCCCAGCTGGGTTCAGATCAGATTTGGTGCAGTGGCAAGTGGTTGGAAACAGAAAGCCACCCAGCAAATGTCTCTGCTTTACATTCCAGATTTTCTCAGGGCTCAGATGAGCATCAAACTCAGGCTCTGAATATTCACAGAGATTTATCATTGAGGTGGTGCAGCTAGGATGGAGTCTTCAGCACAGACATCAGTCTATAAGAAGGGAGGAACCCCTGGGGAACAGCAGAAAATATTTTGGAGTTAGGAAATGGCTTTGTGTCCCTTTTTGTACTGTTCCTTTGTATGGCAAGTCTTTCAAATAGGGTGGAAGGAAGCAGGTTGGAAAACCTTTCAAGCTTTTCTTGAAAGGTTGGTGTGTGTTGCTCATCTCCAACAAGTTGTTTACCAGCTTCATGAGATATTTCTCCTGTATCATCAGAAATCTGATTAAAGAGCAAGATTAGGGCAAACTATTCCTCTGGTGTAGTGGTATCAGTTGTGGGTTTCTGAGGGTCTGGATTGAAGGCACTGAGACAGGAGTTCATGTTCACACTCAGGTGTTTATCATTTCTTATCAGTAAAACAGTCTCACTGCTGGGAGTTCTGCAGCTTTTCATTAGAAGGCACAAAATGGCCACAATCTCTTGATACAAGGGCTTTTCAGACTAAACTGTCCAGTTAAGAGCTGACACCTGGATTATTTCCCCTTTTATAACCCAGTAACTGATCCCAAAGAGCTGCAATGCAGACTTTTCTGCCCAATTACAAAATGGCACCCAAACCCATGAAGAAGAAACCCAGGACAACACCCTGTGCCCTGCATCTTGCTGCCATCCACAACTCACTAAAAATCCCAAAACCTCAATTTCTCACCCAGTGACACACCTACACTGCTCTCTATAATCTATTTCACACTTTTGTGGATTCCAGTCTATTCTGGAGTTTAGGAAACTTTCTCCATGAATGAGGGTCAGAGTCAGTGCTCCCTGGGGATCAGGGCACCCCAGAGCAGACACAGGAATATTCCCAGAGCCCTGGGTTTGCACACCCTGGGGATTTCCCTGCCTCATCCCATGAGGGAGCTGAGCACTGAAGTTGATAGCAGATAAATTAGGCTTGGTCAGGGATCATTGGAGCACTGCTGCAGTAACTCATCTTCCTCCTTCCAAGCTCACTGACCCCTTTAGCCTCCCTCTCCCTCCCAGCTGCTCAGGCCAACCCTCCCTGGCTGGCTGAAAGGGCAGTGATGTTTCTGCAGCACTTTCATCACAGAGGGATCACTGAGTCTGTGATGGATGCTGACACCAGGGGCTCCTCACTGAGACATTGACATTTAGCTGGAATCTCCAAGCATTTTCCTGGTGTCCCCCTGCCTCCCCTCCCCTGAGTGGGCTGGAGCTGGGCTGAGCAGGCTCAGTGCACACCATCAGCACCATCAATGGGTGTTTATTTGAACATTAAATTTATTAAAAGTTTCAGTGTCACACAGATGGTTGAGTTCAACACTAGATATGTTGATCTGGACATTCTTGCTTCCCCATGATCTTTAAGTTGGATCTCAGAAAATCATTGGTTGATCTTGCACCAAACTGCTCAGAGTCCAAGTTTTTAATTCTCTGTGTTTTATGAGACATCTTTGGTGTTTGGACTGATTTTTGCATGGTATTGCCTCACTGGAGCAAGGCTGGACTTGCAGTGGGAGCAGCTGCAGGCAGGAAAGTTGTGGCATTGTCTGCCCTTCCTGACTTCTCACAGGAGAGAGGAAGAGAACCCTTTGTGGGCAGCATGGACACCACACATCCCCAGCTGCTTGGAGCTGGGACATTTCCCCAGGTCCCTGCTGTGAGATCCCATCTGGGCTCCTCGTTTGGTTACTGAGGTGTATGGTGACCTCTCCTGGTGAGTGGAGAACGTGCTCAAGATCGAGAGCAACTTCTGCTAAAAACAGAGAAAATGATAGACCAGACACTGAGAGGTTTCAATGAAATTATTTCTTCACAATCAAAAACATGCTGCATGCACTACAACAAGGTTCTGGGTGTCTCTTTTTTGGGGTTTAGTCATGGAAGTGTGTGAGAGTGGTCATGTCTTGGGAAGGCTCTTGGCATGTCTGTGGTGTATTGTTGTTTATTTAAACATTCAATTTATTAAAAGCTTCAGTGTCACATGGATGGTTGGATATGTTGATCTGGACTCTCATAATGGATTTTGCAGGATGTAGGTTTGTGTAGGAAGAGAAGGGTGTAGGGAGGATATTTCTCAAGCATTTTGTCTGGGATAACACTTGCCAGGTATTTCTTTGCAGCTCAGCTCATCCTGGCATAGCTGGGAACAGTGTCACCAGTGCCCATTGACCAAGGTTTGCTTGCCAAGCAGCCAGATCAAGGGGCAAGAGGTCACACTATCCCATTGTGCTATTTATTGCTGCATGCCATTTGTCAGTGTGGAGCTTGCAGAAGGTGAAGCCATTTCTAGAAATGGCTAAACAGCTACAGGAATGAAATGGCACCTGTCCTAGAAGTTGCAGTGGTTGTTTACTTCCCTTCTCCCTCCCCTAACAGACTGGTGATGAACCTAAAAATAACCTAACTAACTAAAAATGTAATCATTACATAAAGCCTGTCCTCCACAAAACCCTCAGCAAATTTTCTTCAGCCTGTCAGAGTGGCACTGTACATAACCTAAATTTTGTATTCCCAGAGCAGGATCCCAATTGTCCATTAGTTTTGATATATCTCAGGTTTGTGGATTGTGTTTGACTAGAGAGTGGTGTAGGTCAGTGCCTGTGTTTTGAAAATAGGGAGGTAAACTGCCCTGATTTTTGTCCAGGATTCAGCATGTATTCTTCTTTTTCCTGCTAACATTTATGGTCCTTTTCATCAGTGCTTCTTATCACTTCAGGTACAACTGCACACTTACATGTACCTGTTGCCCTGTTCTTCTAAAGTCCTTCTAAGCCTTCTGATGTTTACATTTTTGTAATGGAGTTTCTCACTCACTTTTCATGTAAATAATAATTGATTTACATTCCTTTCTGGAGAAGAGAATTGATGGACCAGTGTGGCTGGAGAGGTGGCAATTTCATCCTCCAATCCATGGTCACTTTTGAAAGTCTATAAATACTGGAGTTTGAAGATAAACTGCCCTCTCTTTACCTTGGACATCTCAGCATGTGAGTGTCATTCATTTTGTGTCCTATTGCAACATGGACATGAACAGTTGCTCAATAACCCACTCTTGCTTATTGTGATTAGGAGGCAAATCCTTCCTGTTGAGAACTGCAAGCAGTTGTTTGTGCCAGGATGGCCATGCTGGAATTCTGCAGTGGATGCACATCAGGCTGCATGTGGGCAGAGTCCCCTTCTTGCCTTGGGTGGGTGAGCTGCAGTGGGGATAATGCAGCTTCACCCAGAGCTTGGAAAAGCAAAGCTGCTCTCTCCCTCAGCAACTCGGGGTGGCTGCTCTTATCACCCTCTGCTCTTGATTTGACAACCTTTCTTTGTTTTCCCAGAAAATACTCACCGTGATTGCCAAGCTTCTGGAAATAGCTGGAGCCTTTTGTGGTGGAGGGTGGCGTGGCTGTGGGCCAGAGGGACAGGATATTTTAGCTGTTGCTTCTCAGCACAGCGTGATTGGCAAGCAGCCTTTCAAAAACTGACACTCCTAAAGCTGTGATAAGGTGCTCAGGCTACAGGGCTGGAGGCTGTGCTCATGCTTGAGATAAAGTTCACTGTCAGCAGCACATTCACACCTCCCCTGTCACACCAGGCAGCCCCTGGCCCTGCCATTCCCACCAGGCACTTGCAAAGCCTCAGCCCTGGGGGATCAGGCCCTGAGCTGTGCCCACAGGGGCTGCACAGCTCCCTGTGCCCTTGGGATGACATTGAGCTGGTTACAGGGAATTCTGTGGGGTGGCAGAGATTTGTCACTAAGGATTGTCACCCACAACTTTGGACTCAAGCCCTTTCCCTTGGGATGCACTGTCTGGATAGAAGAGGAATGGGTGGAGTAAGAGCCTGAATGAGGGATGTGGGACTCCAGGCAGCTCTTAAAAATGCAGTTTATTGTATTCAAGGTGTTACAGCAGCCCAGGGTCGTGGGTGACAGAGCCTGTGCCCACAGCTGTCAGCTCCAGCTGCAGGCCTGGAGACCCTTTGGTTTAGGTTACAATGCATTCTAGACTTTTCTTTTTGTTACATTGCATTCTATACTTTGCTGAGCATCTTAATACAGTAGAACCAATCTATACCTTAACTTTCATCTATAGCCCATCATAACTACTATAATTACCATATTCATGTTACTGTTCTCCAATCACTAAAAGTTAGTGCATTACAGTTTAAGCCAGAAATTGTTTTTCAGTTTTCTTGCAGTGGAAAATTCTGAGACCTTTTTTCTACTTGCCACATTTGCTGACTTGTTTGCCTGTGCTCTCTTTCTGCTTGGTAAAAACATCTTCTTGTTTGGGGTGGGTTTATCCTTTGCTCTAAGTCATAAAAACCCCTTCTAACTAACACACCCTTTGCCTCCTTGGTTATCCAGTCAGACTGGCTCAGCAATTCTTTTCTTCTATATCAAAACTTGCTTCCATCTCTATTCCTTCTTCAGATTCTACATTTAAAAATCTTTCTGCTAAGCACACATATCTGTGAGACTTTCTTGTCAAACTTTCATCCTTCCCAACAGGTGGAGTAGTGTATGCCAGGGGTGACCATGTTGGTGCAAACATCAAATTTTGCATTCTCTGAAACAACAGAAATCGTGGGCAGGCAGTTAAATCTTCCTGTGGATGCTGAAGAAAGCAATGATTTCTCCCAAGTTACTTACAATCTCACTTTGTAAAAGTTAATTTGGAGTCAATTGTTTCGTGTCTATGGGCTGGCAGAGTTTTCTGGAATTACAGAAATTCATTAAATTAATTTACAGGGACAAAAGGCACTTGTGTTAAGCAACTGAATGCCACCAGAAAATCCTTGTGGCTGTGCCAATGGGCAAAAGAATCATTCCTGTAACCAAAATAGTTTAATCACTGCAAAACCCAGAGTTTAAACCAGTCCTTCAGGATGAGGGCAGCTTCAAAGGCTTCTACCTACACATATGGGTCAGCTTCAGCTCACAAAAATTCTCCTTTGTAATGTGTCATTCCCACCCTTCAAATGGACTTCTATGGATGGAGAAAATGAGCAGAATTTTTCACCAAGGTTCTCTGTTCACTGAGTCATTGGAGAATTGAGGTTGCCCCTCAGGTTAATATGGCTGTGGACTGGGTTGGGAAGCCAAGAAGCTGGTTGCTGTTGATCAGCTGCACAGGTACAGCTGCAGTTCTCTCTCCCTCTCTTGAGGTGTTTCAGTCCAAACCTCAACCTGGATGGGACTAAAATCTCTACTGTTATAAATGTTACAGCTCTGTTGATGCAGGGAAGGCTTTGGCTCATTGCACCATTGGCACACAATCTGCTTTTTATAGAAAATAGTGCTTCATTGCTTTCTGAACCAGGGGAGAACCCTCCAGAGGGCCTTCATTTGAGCACTCAAAACCCATCTTAGAAAAAAACTGCTTTATGAACAGTTGCTACACTTTAAATGCTTTAACTGTTCAGTTAAAACCAACACATCAGTATGGGCAGCACAGAGAGAGGCCACAGGACCTCAGAGGCAGAAAATGTTTTTAGTATTCCTTTCCCACTGCAGATTCTTCACATAACTTCAGTGATGTTTGACCAAGAGGATTTGTTTTACCCTGTCACCTCCCTGAGGATAACAGCAACACATTTTTTGCATGGTGTTGAAGTGTGAGGACCATTGTGAGCCATGACATCATATCTCAGGCCAGAGCAGAACAGGAAATGACCAAGAAGGCCAAAAATATTGGCCATGGGAAGAATGAACATTCTTCAGCCTAGATAGGTCAGATGCACCTGACAAGGGTAATGGGACAAGGAGATCTTTCACACTGTAGCACATGGTGATATTGTAGTGCTGAGAGATGGTTTGTGAGGGGTGAATCAGGGTGCAAATCCTCTAGATGACATGCTAATAAAGCAGAGCTGCTCTCACAAAGTGAGGAGTAAAGGGAATCTGGGCCTGAATAACTCCAAATCTGACCTTTATTTAACTTCAGGAGGGTTAAAATGAATTCTGGGTCCAGACTTCCAAACACAGCTAGAACAGTAATTCCCCTCCAGATATACCAAAACTACCAGTGAGACAATTGTATTATAAATAATTTAATATTAATATAAAATATATTAATATAAACCAAGACATATTAACATATATTTAATATTAATAATATTTATAAAAGAAAATATATTAATGGCTATCTATGGCTTTTTTGGGAGGTAGAAGAGAAGGAAGGTTGTCTCCTGACAAGGGGAGAAAAACAGCAAGCTATATTTTCTAGAAAATTTAATGGTGTTTTGCAAAAATAAATAATTATAAATATTGTTTCATAAGCTGAATAGTTTCAACTATTTTTAATTGGTTAGTCAGTTTAAAATAATTTTTTAAAAAGGGAGTCAGGGAGGTTTATAAGCTAAACTATCTGTGAGGTCTTAGTGACTGGGTTATACAGCTGAAGGCTTTTTTTGGTCCAAAGTTCCATGAGTTGATCACTGAAGTCAGAGCCAGGATGAATTTCGGGTTAATGGGCTGCCTCATTTGGACTCATTTTTCCCATAGCACAGGAAACCTTCATTAAAGTTCCAACAGAGCTGACTTCCAGGTAAGTCTCATGTTCCCTTGCTGCTGGTTTTGTAGGTTCTCTGAATTGCTACACACACATCACTCTGCTCATCTTTCACCTTGTATCAAGTATTGAGAGCAGGATCACTTAAACCAAGACTCAGCTGCTTTAGGTCTTTTATGCTGTAATTCTAAGGGGGGCATCCAATTACATTTGTATGCCAAGGATTGACCAAGGATTTGCTTTGAGAAGAGGAATGGGTTCCACTGTGATGATCTGGCCTGCAGTCTAAGCAATTGTCTGCATTTCTCCCCTCCAAAAACCTGTGTGTGATGCACCCCTATGGCACAAAGCAAGGTTGTTGTCTCTGCATCTCTACAGTCACTGAGGCAAGAATGGCCAAAGAGCTTTTGCAGGTACTCAGTAATTGCCTCATGACCAGAAAGTTTCTACTGGAAGAGAGAGTCTGCATTTCCAACTTTCATTCTTCCCCACTGTAACACTGTGTGGCTTTCCAGAGCTATTTTTCACACATCCCTAATCACTGTGCAGTAATAGTTGCCTCCTCAAGCCAGGTCTCATAAGCTTTTTGAGGTCTATTACTCACCCAGGATAGCTCAGCTACCTTTGGAGGCATAAAATCAGCAAGATGGCTTTTTTTGCAGTTGGAAACAAAAAGGTTTAATAAAAGGCAAAATAACAAACAGAGAAAAACCAAGCCAAGTGCAAGAAGTTCTTGCTTCTGGTAAAACACCTCACAAAAGCCATTTGTTTCTTTGTTCACTTCTTTTTCGAGCAAATTGCCCAGGCAAGACTTTTTAGCTTCTGTCCAATTAGCTATCCTTAAGTTTGAGGTGAAGTTCCTCAGGCCTATGAAGTGTCTTTTTCACCTAATGGAGGAGAGAAACTTCTGGGCTTCTTTCCTTTTTTAAGGGGACAAAAGTTAGTTTTGTCACTCTGGAGTACAGTGTAGGAGCACATTCCTGTAGTGTTCTTTAAACCTCAGAAAAAGGGCAAGAGAGAGAGCTTGATCTGCTACTCCTTAGCTCAGCTTCAGAGCAAGCACCTTCACTGAGGAAAGGAAACATCCCAACCCTCCAGGCTGAGCTTTTCTAGGCCCAGTGCCCACCAGTTTGTTCCTTCATGATCCCACCAGCCTGAGGTGTGAAGCACAACTGTTGCTTGTGGCATTCACATTCTCTGAAATAATCCCCTTCACCCAGGATTTTTCTCTTGGGAAGCTGAGAAACCTCAAAGAAAATGAAAACAATTCTGATCTCATTTGCTTCTCCTGTGTTGTGCTCACATGTGGAATGTGGTTGGAGATTGTTTACCCAGAGGTGATTGTTCCATTGGATTCTGCTGTGAGTTGTTTTCACTCTGGTCAATTGTGTCAGGATTCTGGAAAGAGTCACAAGTTTTCATTATTATCTTTTTAGCCTTCTGTAAGTATCCCTTCTGTATTCTTTAGTATAGTAAAGTATTCTTTGATAGAATATAGTGTTATAAAGTAATAAATCAGCCTTCTGAGAATATGGAGCCCAATTCATCATTCCTGCCTTTGGTGAGACACTCCCAGCAAACACAATAGTTGCTGAGCCATGTGTGGAAGGCAGACAGCTCAGAAGGCAGGAATTCCTGGAGCAGTGAGAGGAGGGGGTATGACAGGAAGAGGAGGCTGATACTTTGCTGAACAGGCCCTCACCAATAGAGCAGGAATAGCAGTTCTGTGTCCTGGCCCCAGATTCCCTTATCTGGGAGTGTGGGTGGTGGGTCCTGTCCACACGTCTGCCTCACACCCTGCTCCTCTCTCACTGCCCCCAGATACAGAGTGCCTTGAACAAGTTCCAGTGCTCCATCCCTGAGCTTGAACAAGTTCCAGTGCTCCATCCCTGAGCTTCCCAGGACTCTTCCATGCAGCAGCCAGGTGACATCACTGCCGAGGCGCTTCCTGTGTCACATTCCCCACTGGAGAGCCTCCTGCCAAGTCCTTGTCATTCCACACAGACTTTTTAGGAACAAATGGTCTAATTTTAACCTGCCTGCCACAAACACCTTCCTGAAATAAGTTCTTACTCTCTCCTGCCTTGTGCATGTACTTGAGAGTTTAAAAACAAAATCCCTCATCCGTAGGGTCCAGAGCTGAGGCCTGTGAGCTGGAGGAAGGAGCAGGAGCCTGTGCCAAAAAATGCTGTCATTGTCAGACCCATCCTGAGTTTCTCTGGGTCTGCATTGAAGGCCCTTGAGACAGGAGTTCATGTTCACACTCAGGTGTTTATTATTTCTTATCACTAAAACAGTCTCACTGCTGTGAGTTCTGCAGCTTTTCATTAGAAGGCACAAAATGGCAACAATCTCTTGGTACAAGGGCTTTTCAGGCTAAACTGTCCAGTTAAGAGCTGACACCTGGATTATTTTCCCTTTTATAACCCAATAACTGATCCCAAAGAGCTGCAATGTGGATTTTTCTGTGCAATCACAAAACATCACCCAAACCCATGAAGAAGGAAGAAGGTAAAGAAGAACAACCTGCCTCCACCCTAAAACCACCATCTTGCTTCATATTTATTTCTATATTCTAAAATCCCAAACTCTAAGTTTTCCACCCTGTGGCAAGAATTTTGTCAGACTGACTGATTTAAATGAGCTGGTTTTGTTTCCAGATTCCCATTCTCCACTCATTTTGACACATTTTTATTAGCCAGCTTCTTAACTCCCTGAGAAGCAGTGCAGAGCTTGCAGGTTGGGTAGCTTACTAATGGGTTTGGGAATAAGGATCAGCTGGAAGCTGACAAATACTCCAGAACAAGGATGTGCTGTTTTCTATTTCATCTTTTCAATTTTCCTCTATTTTCCCCTGCTCTCTGGTTTCAAGTGCCCATTCCCATTTGTCTTTCAACAAAGACTTGTTTGGGCCTTTTAGCTTATCTGTCCTTCATCTCGAGAGGAAAATGCTGTGATGGCTCAGAGGTGTTTCCTTTGCCTTTCCCTGGCTGTGGCTGTGTGTGCCTGCAGTACCAGCTCTCCCATTCCTTTTCCTTTTCCTTTCCCTTTCCCTTATTTCCCTTTGCCTTTTCCTTACCCTCTTCCTTTCCTTTTCCCTTTCCCATTCCCATTCCGTTTCCCTTTCCCCCTCCTTTCCCCCTCCTTTCCCTCTCCCGTTCCCTTTCTTCCCTTTCCCTATTTCTCTTTCCCTTTCTCTTATTTCCCTTTCCCATTCAATTTCCTTTTTTTCCCTTACCCTCTCCCTTTCCCTTTCTTTTCCCTTTCCCTTATTTCCCTTTCCCTATTTCTCTTTCCCTTTCTCTTATTTCCCTTTTTTCCCTTTCCCTTCCACTTCCCTTTTTTCCCCTTTCCCTTCCACTTCCCTTTCCCTTTCTCCCTTTCCCTTTCTCCTTCCCTTATTTCCCTTATTTCTCTTTCCCTTTCTCTTATTTCCCTTTCCCTCCCCCTTTCCCTTATTTCCCTTATTTCCCTATTTCCCTTATTTCCCTATTTCCCTTATTTCCCTTATTTCCCTATTTCCCTTATTTCCCTTATTTCTATTTCCCTTATTTCCCTATTTCCCTTATTTCCCTTATTTCCCTTATTTCTATTTCCCTTACTTCTATTTCCCTTATTTCCCTTATTTCCTGTTTTTCCAGTTTTTCCCTTATTTCCCTTTCCCTGCCGTGTTTGGGCCCGCAGCGCCGCCTGGCGGCCGCTCAGGGAAGCGCAGTTTGCTGTCCCGGGCGGATCCAGCTGTGGCGTTCCCACATCTGGCGAGAGGAGCCCGGCCCTTCATTTCCCAGGCTCTGCATCCCGTGTGTCTCAGCAGTATGACTGATCCCGGATGGCTAAAATACCCCGTCTGATCTTTATGGACATGAAGCTTTTGAGAAGCTGTCTTTGTTTGTCAGACTCTGTTTGCCAGACTTTATTCCTGCAGGATTTCTCTGTGCCTTTGGCTAGGCTGAAATCCCCCAGAATAAACTTGAGACTCTGAGTTAGCCCGGTCCAGAGCAAGGTTTTCAGTCCACAAGATGTTTCAAGTCAGTCTCAGAGTTAAGCCAGACAACCTGGTACAGCCTTAACCTTCATCAGTCCAAGCCTTGCTGTATGTTAGACATGAACAACACGAGAATCTTTGGGAGCAAGCCACCACATCAAAGCATCAGCCACATGCACAGCAAGGAGCACATCACTTCCTTCTTGCCTGAGAAAGGCAAAGGGATGCTCAGAGCTGAACCAAAGAGTGTTTTGTTAATAAGCACTAATTGCTGTCTATCAAGCACACACATTTTTTTCTAATTTAAAAATCCACACTGAAGCCTCTGAAGAGATGAAGATCAGAACAGGCTCAATTTTCCATGCAAATAATTTCCTTCTGATCTTGACCCAGGATTTTCATAACAATTGGAGGCAGCATGGGGCTGCTGTGTCTCTGAGCCACAGGGCCCAGCTGTCCCTCTCCCCATGGGGTTCCTTTCATGCCTGCCTCTGAAGGGATCTCTGCACCTGAGACATTTTCCTTCACTGAGCTGAAAATCATGTCTCTTCAAACACATTTATTTCTGTCTCTCCTTTTCCTGTTTTTTTTTTGTGATTTTTTTCCACATTTGATCCCATTTCCTGAGTGGTAACAGGAACCAGATGAAAAGATTCCAGCCTTTCAGTCAATATTGGACATCAACCCAGATTTATATATGTTTGAGTACATGGGGTTCTGTGCTTAAATCTATTTGGGCACACCTGTGCAGGTTCCATACATCTCCAGTAATATCAAGATCAGGCATCTTAAAAACACAAAACATCCCCATCTCCCTGCATTCAAGAGACTGACTTTAAAAAGAGGGATTTTGGGGAGTTTTGTTTGTTTGTTTGTTTGTTTGTTTGTTTTGGAAGTGAATTTCCAGGATGCAGCATGCTGTAATGTGATTTACCTTCGTTTTCTTTGGTGTGAAAGTATTGGAGCAACTTCCAAGCTACCTAAATGGAAAAATCTGAACCACATGCTTGCAGATACCTTTTAACAGAAATTAAATTGTATTTGCATGGATGTAAATATTCCATGTAGACAGGTTCTGGGATTTGGGGATGTGGGAGGGAAAGTCGTGCTTGAGATTAGTGAAGTATTTTATTAGGTTGTTTTATCAAGCTGTAAGCCTGGAGGGATCCTTGTGGCCATTGATGCAAAGTCCTGCATGAATTGAAGCACTGAATTTGCCTGAAATATTTTTTGCTTGAACTGGCAAATATATTTTTAGAACAACACCTGACCTTGATTCATAAACCACCATGCTGGAGTTAGTTCTGTGTTTCATTCTTTCTCATGTAGAAATATGCATGTTACATTTATCATGAGGACTTCAGCCTCCAATTTTATTTACTTTTGTACAAAAGCAAACAATTCTTCAGCCAACCTTCAGAGATGCTGCTTGGAGCCACACACCCACACATCCTGCAGTGCCTTTCTCTGACCTGACTTAAAGAAACAGCTCTTGGCTTTGGCTCTGCAAGGACTGAATTTATATGAGCTATACTCCAATCAACTTCCTTTGAAACTCATAAAGCTACTTTATTTGGGGGAAAAAAGAAATTATTAAAAGCAAAGACTAAGAAATTATTAAAACCAAGACGAATTGCAGCTTGTCAAGCTTGACTTCCTCTTAAATTCACCCCTTCATTTGTGTGGCCTTTTGCAGCCATTAAGCACTGCCTTGCCTCCTTTAGAAAGAACTTTAATCTGCTAAATGTCTTTTGCTCTACATGAACCTGTCAGCTGAGAGAAGGGACAGGCCAAACCCTATCCCCCACATTTCTGCTTCTGTTCCCTCTTCCTGGAATTGCTAAAAGAAGGCAGCAGGCAGGATGGGGTTAATTAGATGTGCAGCTCTCATGCAAATGAATTGAACTCTGCCCAGAGTTCCTAACTGGGGAAGTAACTCAGTTTGCTTTGATTTCTCTGAGTCATACATAGAAAGGAAATTTACTGCTCTTCACTACAGAGACTCTTCCTCCAGCAAGGAAATGGCAAATTTCAGTTTAATGGGAGAAGCAGCTTCTCTCTCTCATATCTGCCACAGAGCTGGACTGCATCTTTGCCTCACCACCAAGAGACTGATAATGGAAAAAAAATACATGTATGGAGAGGAGATTCCACTGTAGGGGAGAGAAACTGGGAAGACAAAATGCTACAGAAACTTCCTAGAAGAAATTCAGCGTTGTCCTCGCTTTATTCATACCTCTGAAACAATAATCAAAAAGAGTTATTACCTTCTCCATCAGGATTTGGCTACTCCCTCTCCTACTGTCTAAAGTGCCACATTTTTCAAGCTGTGGTTCCCTGGGGAGTGGTAAAGGCCATTTTGAAATAAGCAGCTTGCTGTGATGTGGCAGGGTCTCAAAGCCCTGGACTTTGGTGGCTGCATTCTGTGGCACCTACAGCCATAAATCTGGAATGGCTTTAGTGAAGTGAAAGAGCTTAAAAGTTCATATTCTACCTCCCAGTCATGGTCGTGGTGGAGCCCCACCTGCACTTCAGTAGCTTCTTCTTGTTTTGAGACACCTTCCTAAATTTCTACAGCTGTTTTAGGTTCCCACATGAACATACTAGCTAAAAATACCAGCTGTGGCTAGGAGCAAACAGAGAATGGTATTTCAAGGAGCTGTGTGTGCCTGGCACAGCCCAGTCACTTCTTCTGCTGTCACATCTCACCTACACAACCTGGAAGGAGCTCGTTTTCCCATGGTCTTTTAGTACCATGGCACCTGTGCTCTAAATTGGCCCCTTTGCCACCTTCCCCCAGAGCAGGTGAGCCCAGAGGAAGGAGATTCTCCTGGAGGCTGTGCTGGGAGCTCTGCTGGAAGCCATTGCTCTGCTTTTGGCTCATCCCATGGGTGACACTCCCAGGGCTCCAGTCTGGTCTGGAACTGCTTTGGCTGTGAGTGCCTGGGCTCAGCTCATCCCGAGACAGGGCAGGGCTCTGTGCAGCTGGAGCTGCTCCCACAGCAGCCTGTTGGCAGAGAGAAGCACACATTAGAGCTGGTTTATACATATTACAGCTGTTTTATTCACCTTACAGCTGTTTTGCACACATTAGAGCAGTTTTACACATGGCAGAATTGGTTTACACACAGCAGAGCTATTTTACACACATTAAAGTTGTTTTACACACAGCAGAGATATTTTACACACATTAGAGCAGTTTTACCCACAGCAGAGCTATTTTACACACAGCAGAGATATTTTATACACATTAGAGCAGTTTTATACACATTACAGCTGTTTTGCACACATTAGAGCAGTTTTGCACATATTACAGCTGTTTCACACACATTGGAGCTGTTTTACACACATTAGAGCAGTTTTACACACAGCAGAGCTGTTTTACACACATTACAGCTGTTTTACACACATTAGAGCAGTTTTACACACATTAGAGCAGTTTTACACATATTACAGCTGTTTCACACACATTAGAGCAGTTTTACACACATTAAAGCAGTTTCACACACATTACAGCTGTTTCACACACATTAGAGATGTTTCACACACATTACAGCTGTTTCACACACATTACAGCTGTTTCACACACATTAGAGATGTTTCACACACATTAGAGCAGTTTTACACAGCAGAGCCCCCTCCTTCCAGTCAAATATTCAATTTCCACATGCCCCAGCCTGTAGTGAGTGCTTTGTTCTCTAGGAAGGCTCCCCCAGCCAGATGTTCACCTCCTTACTTGTTGGACAGATCCCTGGCTACTTTCCATCTTTTTTTTCTTGGAGATTGCTGGATTCCAGTGGCACACCAGGCTGTCATTTTGAACACTGTAGTTCTTGTTCCCAAGAAGCCAGTAGGTTTTCATTTTCCCTTTGCCCTGGACAAGAAAAGGAGAGAGGAGAAAAAGCTGTTTTCATGAGATATGAAGCAGAGCAGGGATCACTATGGCCAGAGCTACTCCCTGTCCTGCATTTATTATCTCTCCTTCTCTCATAAATGGCTGCTGATCAGGGAAAAAATTATAATTTTAATATATTTATTTTTTATATATGTTTATATTTTTATTTATTATAATATTATAATTTATGTGCAGTTTGAGTGCTAATAATCTCTTCTGTTCAGAGGCCACTGCTTTGCTGGTCACTGGCAGTGTTGCTAAGTGTTTAAAATCAGCTTTAACCCATGTGTCTTTGACTGAATCCTTACACTCTTTGCCACACTCCTGTGGTCCCATGCAGGCACAGACACAGCAGCCATGTCTCAAAGCACTCAGGACACTTTTTCTTCAACTTTGAGGAGTTAAAAGTTGATGTGCTCTTCACAGAAGAGCAATGGCCAAAATTATCATCTCCTCCCTATCCCATTAAATGCCTTTATTGCTATAAAGTTACAGAAAAAATTGTTACCTTGACTTCAATTTCTCCTCTCAGTTCAATTTCATAGGCATCGTCTGTGAGAAGGGCTTCGTATGTGGCAGAGCTGATGTGGATCTTCTGTGCTAGGATTGAGAGCAGAGCAGGGATGAATGATTCCCTGAATCCCAGAGAAAACACACCAGCCCTCCTGCATTCATCAGGGAGCCTCCTGTTTCCACCTCCTGGTGAAAAACGCCAATCGCTTGTTTTTTTAAATTTTTGAAGCTTAATGTTAAAATGGTTATAAAAATATATATAAATATATATAAAATGGTTATAAAAATAGTAATACAATTAGAGTAATAATAATTTGGACAATTTGGATTAGGACAATATGAGACAATAACAACAAAGAGTTAGGGACACTCCAGGTACCTCTTTCTGGGCAAAATAAGCCTGAAAAAGGACCCACGTTAACAGAGGATTAACCCTTAAAAGCAACAGCCTGTTGCATATTCATACACCTCATCCATGATGCATAAATTCCATCCAAACACAGGATTCTGTCTGGGCAATGTCAGCTTCTTCCTCTGAATCCTGACAGTGTCTTCAGGGCTGAGCAAGGCAGGAAAAAGTTCATTTCTTCTGATAAGAGAGCAATAAATTCTCTTTCTCTGAAAGATCCAGGTGTCCTGTGGCTGCTACCTCTGTGGGAGTACCTCACTCCTTTCTTAAAAAAATATCCCACATACATAGGTCCTATTTTAACTACAAAAGTTACCCTTTAACTACAAATCTACATTTACCATACTATTAAAATGTCAATGCAGCACTACTAACCAATAGAACATAATACATCTAGTAAATATCTGTGTAGAACCATAGAATATGCACTTTCCACATCCTCTTTTGGCATGAAGGGATGTGACTCTACATGGCCATGCCAATGCACAAGAGTTTCCCTTGTCCATTTGGTAACTGGTGCATGTGCAGGAGCAGTGGGGATGGCAGCTCAAGGAAGGGCTCCTTCCTTAGATGGATGATAATTCATTCTGTGCCCTGGGTTGGTCCCAGAGGGTGCTCCTGTGTGGATGCCATGGGGCAGAGAGAGAGAAACAGCAAGTGTTTCTCACAGCGGCTTGTGAGAATTTTTTACGAGTTGTAAAGATGTGATACCTTGTTAAGTATAAGCAATCTGCAGGTGGTGTTTTTCTACTTCTTCTTTCTGTTTTTCTCAAGGACAGTGTATGAGGAAGATGTTTTTGTTAACGAGCCAATCAAATAGAATCTATCGTATCACTCTATAAAACCACGTGGTTCTCTTGAATTAAACCTTCTTTGTTCTTTCTACAACACTGCCTCCCACCTGTTCCTGTGTCACTATAAAAACTGTGTGGTTCTCTTGAATAAAACCTTCTTTACTCCTTCTACATCCTGCTTCTCACCTGTTCCTGTGTCACTATAAAAACCTGTGGCTCTCTTGTAAAAAACCTTCTTTGCTCTTTCTACAATCCTGCCTCTCACCTGGTCCTGTGTCATTATAAACACTGTGTGGTTCTCTTAAATAAAACCTTTGCTCTTTCTACAATCCTGCCTGCTGCCTGTTCCTGTGTCTCTATAAAAACTGCATGGCTCTCTTGTATAAAACCTTCTTTGCTCTTTCTACCATCCTGCTTCTCACCTGTTCCTGTGCCATTATAAAAACTGTGTGCTTCTCTTGAATAAAGCCTTCTTTGCTCGTTCTACAATCCTGCCTGCTGCCTGTTCCTGTGCCATTCTCAGCACTCAGTGTCACTCCTTCTCCTCCACAGACCTTATTTCCCACTTGGCTGTGCCTGATGTGAGGGTGTTTGGGGATTTCCTTGCCCTGCAGTGCCCCAGGGGTGCAGAGTGCAGGTGTGGGTCTGGCTGGAGGGGGGATCCTGCCCAGGCACTCACGCAGGCTGGTGGATTCCATGCGGGAGGCTGTGTTCACAGTGTCCCCAAAGAGGCAGTAACGAGGCATCTTGTACCCCACCACTCCAGCTACACAGGCTCCTGAGAAAACACAAGGCAGAGACACCCCAAAAAGAAGCAAGTGGTAAGAAGCAGTGAGAAGTAAGTGCAGGGCAGTGTCAAATGGTAGGGCCTCTGCCAGTCACTCTGTATCCTCAGAGAGATGTGGTGACTGGGAGTGCTCTGTGCATCTGGGGCCTGGCTGCACAGCATTCACTCAGTGAGAGGAGTCACAGTTTGATTTGTGTCCTGGATTGCCAAGCAAATTGTATTCTATTTGCCATCTGGATGGCACTTGTCTTCTGTTCATTGGGCAGTTTTCCTTATCTCTTCCACACCCACTCCTCCCTCAGGAGGGGACACCTGCTGATCGCAGGCTATTGAATGTCACTGCATGACTGATAAGAGCAATGGGAAATGCTCTGCCCAGAGGGAGGAGCCAAGCATAAATTTTAAATTAAGGGGCTCTCAGCAAAAATATGGGAGCAGGAATAATAGTTCTTTTTTAGGGAAGAAAATAAAAGGACAAAATAAACAATGCAGTGGACTAGAACAACACTGACAGGGTCAGAACCCAACCTGACACCCTGTGGGTCAGGCTGCTGGCAGCAGTCCCATTGGAATTGTGGCTCAGCCCTCCTGCAGTGCCAGGGCTGGTTCTGCTGGAGCAGGGATCCTGGAGAAAGGTGCAGTCTCTGCCTCTGAAGATCCAGGGCAAGAGGCAGCTGCTGTTCCTCTGGGCAATCCAGTGCAGAAGCTGCGCTGGTGTTCCAGAATCTCCAGATTATATCCAGGTAGGAATGCTTGGCTGGTGTTCCAGAATCTCCAGATTATATCCAGGTAGGAATGCTTGGCTGGTGTTCCAGAATCTCCAGATTATATCCAGGCAGGAATGCTTGGCTCCTCCCTCTGGGCTCACATCTCCCAATGGGATGCTGTAGTTCTTATCAGCCATGCAGTGACATTCAATAGCTGTTATCAGCAGATGTCTTATCAGCCATGCAGTGACATTCAATAGCTGTTATCAGCAGATGTCTCCCCATTGTGGAAGAGATAAGGAAAACTGCCCACTTAAGAGAAGACAACTGCCATGCAGATGGCAAACAGAACAAACAGAACACAATTTGCTTGACAATCCAGGACATTCTCACATAACTGACCGTGCCCTGCTGTGTTTTCCTGCTGCCCTCCCCCCAGCCCTGTGTTACCTGTGTGGATCCCAGCCCTGAGCTCCAGCCTGCCCGCGGGCATGTGAGGGATCACCACCTGCCGCACGGCTGCCACCAGGTCCAGGGCCATCTTGGCAATCTCGTCGGCGTGTCTGCTGCCATTCCTCTCTGGCAGGCCACTCACCACCATGTAGGCATCCCCAATGGTTTCCACCTAGTAGGAAGGGCACCTGTCACTAAGTGGCAGGCACTGAGCTTGATAGGATAGGGATGAAATGTTTTTAAAATCATGGAATATTCAGGAGAGTTAGAAAGGCAGGGTAGGCCTGGTAGGCCCTGGGAAAATGTTAAGGTAGGCCTTGGGAATATGTTAGGCTGCACCTGTATAATCATTCAATGACTATGATAAATTATATGATAAATTATATGATTGTTAGATGTGATGATTGTTTGGCCATTGGATTTAATTCTTGTTTAATCATAACAAGAATCATGTTTGGGGGGTTTGATGGAAATGACAAAAATCCATGCTTGGATGAAACCAATGTATACAATAGGACAATATCAGTTTAATAATTAATATGTAGTTATATAATGTTATATAAAGTAGTAGGTTATATGAAGTTTTATATAAGGGTATAAAACCATGTTCATCCCGAAACCATGGTGGGTCAGATTTGGGTTTGTACCCCTGACACCCAGAGCTCTTCAATAAAAGCACTTTTTTATATATTTGCACATATAATATGCAGATTATATTATCTGCATGTAATCATTCCAGATTATGTGTTCCTGAATGCTAACAAGCTTTCCTTTGGAAAGAAAATCAGAGTAAAATCTGTTTTAGCTGTCCAGCACTCGCCTGTCACTATAGGACATGAAATAATATGACATGGACACGCTGCTCTTCTTAAGGTAAAAAAGGCACTTTTAATTTCTGACTCCAACTTTTATAGATTTCTAAAAGTGTCAGTGGATTGGAGGGTGACAGTGCCACCTCTCCAATGACACTGGACAAACCAACAGTCCATCAAATTTCTCCTCCTCCATAAAAGAATGCAAAACAAGAAGTTATTTACATCAAGTGTGTGAGAAAATTCATTACAAAAATATAAACATAAAACACTTAGAAAAACTTAAAAATCAAAGCAACACTTGCCAAAATGTGGTGTAGGATGGCAGGTCTTGTGTTTCATGGATTTGAACTCCTGGCCTGGGGTATTTGATATTCAGCACAAAACAGAGTTAGAAAGATTTCAGCAGCTTGCAGATCCCTTTCCTGTGGGTTTGTACTCACCTTGTACACATCATAAGACTCAATCCTGGTGTCAAAGCAGACATAGAGATTGTTGAGCATCTCAACCACTTGCAGGGGAGTACAGGAGGCAGCAATGCTTGTGAAGCCCACAATGTCAGAGAAAAAGATGGTCACCTGTCACAGGAGAAGGAGAGCATGAGGCCAAGATCTCCAGGCAACACTGGTGAAGCCTTTGGGGAGTTTGGGGATTTGTGAAATCTTGAGCCTAAGCCACAGTCTGCACCAGTCTTGCACAGCTCAATAGAAACCATCCTAAATTAACAAGTTGTGACTCTGATTTTTTTTCTACTACTTTGGAAGATAAAATTATTCTTATCTCCAAAGTTTAGCACCTGCACTTCTGCAAATACCTCATCCTAATGGGAGACTGAAAGTCAAATGCTTTGAATCTTGTGAGCAGTGATCAAGAGACTTCTTATAGAAGTAGGGTCTCATTTTCCTTTAAAAGTGATTTAAACTGTGATAGAGATAAAACTAGGTACCAAAAAAACCCAGTGAAATAAAATCTTAGTTGCTGGCTCTGTTCTTGTTGAATTAGAAAATATTAACTGGGTTTTGTTTCATTTTCAAATTATGTTTGTCATGATCGAGTAATTTACCGAAAGAAATAACTTTAAAAAAATCAAACATAAAAGAAAGAATAGAATTGAGGAAGAGAAATGTGTGCTGCAGCTGTTGGCAAAGAATTTTCTTCTCTGTGCTGTCTGACTTGTGTCAGTGTTTAAACTCAGATCATCCTTGCTAATACCAATTAATCTGGAAGGGCCAGCTTTTCACTCTGCCTTGGTTCAGCACTTTTGATGTCATGACTATTGTGGATTTTAATTAATTGTGCAATTACAGGTTGTTGTTTTGATAATGATGCCTACAGATTAAATGCAGACATTTAGTGCTGTGTTTCACAGCTGAAATTAAAGGGGTGTCCAGGGAAAAAGAGAGAATAGAATTGCAATTATTGTAGCATGAGGATTTGGGCCGAGGGCTTTGCAGCACAGCTGCTAAATTCAACACTGGCAGCAGCAATTCTTTTATTCTTCATATTTTACAAGGAGGAAATTAATTTCTTTCTCCTATGAACTCACGATCCAGTGGTGCTGTCTGGCCGTTGTGGGAGGATCCTAAACACCAAGACAATTTGCCAGTACAGGATGTTTGATGTCCAAAGCTATGAATTTGGAAATCTCAGCTTTTCTTCCTTCCCCATCAGCCTGGGTGCTCCATGGCATCCTGCACAGCTCTTTCCAAAAGCCACCAGGAGTACTTGGATTTCCATCCACGCTCGACTCCAGCTACGAACCCAGGATGCTCCGAACTCTGACAAGGTAGGAGCTGTTTTGGGGGAATAAATACTTTTACACCCTTGGTGGCAACATCCTTTCCATTTGCTCACCTGGTCATAGTTTTCTGCCTCAACTTTTTGGCATTTCCTGAGCTGCTTGGCCACAGATTTTGGCAGCATCTGGTGCAGGAGGTCCTCAGCCAGGCGCCTCTCCCTTTTCAAATCCTCTGTCTTTTCCTTGAGGTTCCTGGCATAATTGTGGATCCAATCTGTCATTTGCTTGAAGGACATCAGTACAATGGGGTAAATGAGACAGGCAACCACCAGCAGACTGATCTTGAGGCTTATTGTGGACAGGATTTCCCTGGATTTCCTGTGCAGCTTTTCCTGCCCCTCCTGCAGCAGACATCTCTGTGCATGGTGCAGTCCCCTCACTGTGCCTTCCAGGGACACAAAGTCACCCAGGAATGGGCTAAAGAAAGTGATTCCTTCAAAATGGGTGAAATGGAGTGACAGATTGACATTGTCTGTCCAGCACTTTTGTGCAGTCTCTGAGGAGAAGAGAGCATAGCTCAGAGTGGCCAAGTGCTGATGCAGTGTGGTTTGAAGGCTGCCAGGGGCTGGCACTGGCTGAGCTTTGAGCACAGCTTCTCTGATTTGGAGGAAGAGTTTGAAAGCCACCGTGTCTGCCCAGTCAGGATTGTGTCTCATGGCTTTGATTTCCTCAGGGGGGCTCCTGAAACGCTCCAGCAGTTCAGAGATGGCTCTGGACAGCACCTGCCAGGCTTCAGCAACCCCTGAGATGTTCAGTTGGTGTCTCAGGTCAGTAGTGTAAAATCTACAAATGGAGATTCTCTCCTCCTTGCACTGGCAATTCTCACAGTACAGTTCTGCCTCACTTGCCATACAGAGGGAGTGTAAATTCCCCAAGGGCTGAGATTGGAATGATCTGTTCCTGGTGTGTGCTGCTGGGAGCAGCCAGCTGTGCCTCTCCTCCTGCAGGACAGAGATGAGCTGAGCAGCCCAAAGCTTGTCACAGGAGGCAAGTTCCTGAAGGGCTTTGCCTGTGTTCTTCCACATTTCCAAGCTGTTGCTCAAATCAAAAGAAATGGCCCCGAGGAGGCTGCAGAGGGAGACCATGCATGCTGTCAAAATCCTTTGAACTGTTTTTCTACCACCAGCATTAGAAGAGGGAAAACACCTAAAAAAAAAAAAAGAATTTAAAAAAAATTAAATTAAAAAAACCGTGGCATTGTCTGATCCTGAAAGTGTTTCTTCCAGCTCCTGAAACCAGTGGAGCTGGTTTTTTATATAAAAAAAACTGTGTTTTTTTATATATCACTAGCAGTGATATTTAACAAATCCCATGCATTCTGAAAGCAAAAGGAGCATACATTATCTGGATTTTTTTAAGATATATTTTATTATATTTTGTTCCACCTCATATTAATTTTAAAAGAAAAGCTGTATTTAGAGACTGCTTCCTTGACACACTCTGATCTGAAGAACCAGATGAATGATACAGTTTTTCTGTGAGAAAAAAAGCAAGTAAACCATTTTCTGTAGATTTTATTCTCGGTGATACTTCTCTCCAAATCTTAAGGAAGGTCATGAAAATATAAGTTACTTATTCCCCCAGTGATTCCAGTGATCACAAACTGGAACTGTTGATTTTTTAAAATCAGATTTTGAGAATTTGTTCTTAATAGGCATTTCCATATGGTGATTAATTACTGTTGATATGTTCAAATGAGCCCAGATGTTTTTTATAATATTTGCTATATATTTCAGATGGGAAATTAATCACATTTCTATTTTCAGCTTTTACTGAAGCATTTGCACATCCAATTTTTATTCTTTGAGCTTCATGATTACCTTTCTGTCTGTCTTTCCTACTGCACATAATGGACATCATGCTCCACACAAAGTGACCTCTAATGATTTTAATTTTCAAAATTATTATTCCATCATTAACAATCTTACTCTAATGATACTCATGGAAAAAACCTCAGGATGTTATGCTGGAGCTGGTGACTCCTGAATAACTGGGTAATCCTTATTTCCACTGGTAAAGAACAAAGTTCTGCATAGAAAAGCTGATTGAAAAAAGCCCTCCTCAGATCCCCTGTTCTTTCAGATATAGGAAATCACACTTTTAGTCAGGCAAATAAAATCCAATAAAACCTATTATTTCTCAGCAGAGGCTGATATCAAAGAAAACAAATTCTTGCTGGGCAGAATGGTTATCAATGGTTGTAAAGTAGAAGTGATAACAATACTGTCCCCAAAGATGATAAACAGCCATGCTTTCTCTTGCTAATTTAATACAATTTCTGTTTAATAATATATTTACTTTCAGTCCAAAGGTTAACATCTGCAAAACATCAAACTAAAAGGAACTGCAAGCCTAGAAAATGTATCTCTCAAGATTTCTGTCCTCACATCAAACTTCCAACCTTTTCCTTACTCTATCTCCTGCTTTAGGTCACTTGTCCTCCATTTATAATCATTCCTTTTACTTTTGGAAACATCTAGTACGTGCTGGGGGGAGAAGAAAAACACAACAAAAACCCACCTTGGTTTTATACTGCCTATAAAGAAATATTAAGAGGTTCTTTAATTGAATTTATTGAGACTAATAAGAAAAACACAACAAAAACAAACTTGATTTTATACTGCCTGTCTTCTACAACAAAAGAAATATTAAGAGGGTCTTTACTGAGATCTATTTCTCACCCAAGATAGCTCAGCTACCTTTAGAGGCATAAAAGCAGCAGGATGGCTTCTGTGGTAGTGTTGGAAACAAAAAGGTTTAATAAAAAGTAAAATAACAAACTCTTTACAGAAAAAACCGATCTAAGTGCAAGATCCCTCTTGCCCCTATTAAAACACCTCAGAAAAGCAATTAGTTTCTTTGCTCTCTTCTTTTTCTAGTAAATTGCCTAAGCAAGACTTTTTGGGTCCTGTCCAATTAACTATCCTTAAGTTTGAAGTGAAATCACAGAATCCCAGAATAATGAGGTTGGAAGAGACCTCTGAGATCATGGAGCCCAACCTATGCCCCAACACCTCAACCAGGCTATAGCACCCAGTGCCATGTCCAGGCTTTTTTAAACACATCCAGAGATGGTGATTCTGCCACCTCCCTGGGAAAAGCATTCCAGTACTTTATTGTTCTTTTGGTGAAAAATTTCCTCCTAATATCCAACCTGTACCTTCCCTGTGACATAGCTTGGGACTGTGTCCTCTGGTTCTGTCAAATCCCCCAAGCCTATGAAATGCCTTTTCCACCTAATCGAGGGAAAAAAAAAAAAAAAACAAACTTCTGAGCTTATTTCCTTTTTAAAAAGACAAAAAATTAGTGTTGTCCCTCCGTCAACAAAGAATCCATTCCTACAATTCTGCTTTGCCAAACCCCCAGGTTTGTGCCAGCATGGCAGCTGACAGTGCCCACTCTGAGCTGAATGACTAAAAAAGGAGCTGAATCCTTCAGCTGAATGACTAAAAAAGGAGCTGAATTCTTCACCTGAATGACCAAAAAAGGAGCTGAATCCTTCACCTGAATGACCAAAAAAGGAGCAGCAGGGCCATGGGGGAGACAGGTCAGCCCTCAGAGCTGGCTCTTGCTGTAAGAATCCGTGACTGCAGGGGCTGTTTGGGGGAAAAAGGGGAAGATTGTGTGGTGATAGGATACAAACCATGCGAACAGCGCGAATTACCAAACACCAAGTGCGAACAACTAAATAACTATTTAACTATTTATTTATACAACACCTTGCCCTTGCTGCCTTGTAGATGCCAGGTACAAAAGCTCTGGGAAAGCATCGCACTCACCTGCAGGGACCTGCGGGCTGCTCTGCCGCCTTCCCTCCGGGCATCCCCAGCTCCGAGGAGTCCCAGCCCAGCCTCAGGCTCCCGCTGCTGCCTCCAGCCCTGCGGTGCCTCCCTGCACCTCCTCCCGAGCCCCCGGAGGTGTTTCTGGTGATGCTCTGACTCTTCCCCCTGCCCACCCTCTGCAGAGCGGTGTCAGAGCCCAGGACATTGCTCTGGCTGCCCTGGAGGACTCCAGACCCTGGCAGGGGGCTCGGAGACCTTGGCATGGAATCAAAAACACCTGTGCCTTTGATTTTGGTCCATGGAAACAATTCCCAACTTTGTGTGAGGATTTACAAGCCACAAGAGTTTGAGGAGGATGATAGTTAATTTGTCACAGGGTGGAAAAGTAGAATTTTGGGATTTTAGAATGGGGGTTCAAGAGGCAAGATGGAGGAATCTGGGCTTGTCCTGTCCTTCTTCTCCTTCTTCTTGTCCTCCATCTTCTGTGTGATGGTGGCACTTTTGGATTGGTTTAGAGTAGAGACAGACTGTCTAACATAGGTGATAGGTATTGGAAAATTATTGTAAATAAAGCACACATAGTTCTTAGTATAAAAAGCCAACACCACCCCAAGGACAGTCAGTGTGCCACAAACTGACCTGCTGGACAGATCTCAGCAGGTCAGAGAAAGAATGGAACAGATAAGCAAAAAATAAATAACCTTGAAAAGCAGAACTGATGAATCTCGACTTCTTCAGGCACGGGGCTGGGAAAAAAGACTCTTTAATATCTCGGGAGCCATTTCAGCAATAACAAACCCAACAGAAAGAACCTCACACAGCCTTCTCCTCCCTCTCCCTGCGTCTGCCCAAGGCACTTAGCAAGCAAAGAGCTGAAATCACAAAAGGAGCTGATAATCACTAGAGCTGATATCACCTAAGCTTGCTAAGGTAGCCTGAGGCTGGGAGCGGCCTGGGAACCCGAACAGGCTGTGCTGAACAGGACTGTGATATCCAGACCCCCTTGCAGCCTGCCAGGGATACCCCTGGGAAAAATGCACATTTTATAATTGGCTTTTCACAAATATTCAAATGAATATGATATGTGTTATGTTAGAAAGTTATGCTGTATTAATGTTCTTAAGTAGTGTGTTAAATATAGTTTTAGGTTATAACAAAATGTTGAAATAGAAGCTGTGCTATGTAGGATACTATTTTCTAAAGAAAGGACTCACAGTGAGATAGCAGCCATAGGACACCTTATTGCTCCATTATCAGGCAAAACAAACTTCTTCCTGCCTCCCTCAGTCCTGAAGATGCTGTCAGGATTCAGAGGAAGAAGCTGACACTGCCCAGACAGAATCCTGTGTTTGGATGGAATTTATGCATCATGTGTGAGGTGTATGAATATGCAACAGGCTGTTGCTTTTAAGGGTTAATCCTCTGTTAACGTGGGTCCTTTTTCGGGCTTATTTTGCCCAGAAAGAGGTACCCAGACTGTCCATAACTCTTTGTTTTTATTGTCTCATATTGTCCTAATCTAAATTGTCCAAATTATTATTACTGTAATTGTATTACTATTTTTATAACCATTTCATTACTATTAAATTTTAAAACCAGGTGATTGGTGTTTTCCACACCCTGAAAGCCAGTGGAGGCCGCATTGAGGTGGGAAAAGCTCTGTGTGAAAGCATCACTCCCACACTCACCTGCAGGGACCTGCTGCCTCCTCTGCTGCCCACCCTCCACAGAGGGGCTCACACCTTCCCCCAGGTGAGTCTGGCAAGCTCCAGCCCGAGGCAGGGGACAGGGAAAAATACCCAGTGTTACCCCCAGAAACAGGCTCTGGGCTTGCCAACAGTCAGGAAAAAATGACAGAGACGTTTTGTTTTCACCTTGCAAAAATTACAGTTTATTTAACTAGCATTTGGTTTAATATCTGTGTTGTTAAAAGTGTAATTTGCCAGGTTTTTTTGATCAAAGGTCATTTGGTATCTCCTCCAGTTCTCAGTGGATTAGTTGCTTGCCATAACCTACAAAAATGTAAAACAAGAGAAAAATCAGATCATGAGCTGCAGGAATTTGTGAACAGTATGTGCTGTGTCCAAGTCACAGGATTTAAATAAGTAAAATAAGATTTTTGCTTCTCAATCAAAATTTATATTAAATTAAAAGATGTTTGACATTCCAGACTTGAGCTGCATGTGCTACCTTTTTAGGGTGCAATTGCAACAATCAGTGTATTGATGAATGCAAATTTGAGTAATCACTTCTGAAATATATGGTAAATCTTTATGACCACAACAAAGCTCTAGGATAAAGGGAGAATGCATTCCTACTATCAAAACTTATTTGAATAAGTGAAAAAGAATTTGATATCTGTTTCAGAGGAGGATACTCTCAATTGGTCATGGTTGAATCAGGCGTGAAATCCCAGTGAGAGGGCCCCAGTACAGCCAGGTGTGTGGATGTCACCCTGGTTTTTTAAAAGTTTTTCTGCAGTAGCTGCTCACCTGCGCGATCCAGCTGTTGTAGGCAGAGACCCTGGTGAACACAGAGGGTTTGTGGTAGTAGTTGCAGCTGAGAGAGGAGCCGAAGCTGACGATGCCGTGCACTTCCCAGGTGCCATCAGCCTTCTGGCAGTTCAGGGGGCCACCAGAGTCACCCTGGCAGGAAGGGGAACAGAGTCAGAGGGTGAGCAGCTCCCTCTGTGGGGTTTTTAACCTTTCCTTCCCATCAGGCCTGTTTGCTCAGGGTCACCGCATTTCTCTTCGCAGAGAAAAGCAAGGCACGATTCTTCCCAAGAATATTTCTGGGTTTCACATTCTCTGAACCTCAGAGAAAGGAAAAACAATTCTTATTTGCTGTGTCTGTATTTGTGCCAAAGTAGGATGCAATATGGGGATTGTTCACCCACAGTGATGGGGTTTTGTTCCCTTGGCCTGTCAGGGACAGGTGTGTGTGTGTTGGGACTGTCACTGACAGTCACGGGATTCTGTGCAGTTGTGTGCAGAGTTAAGTGCTTAGCAACTTCAGTTTAGATCTAATGTAATATAATATAGAATAATATAGTATAATAAAGTAATTAATTAGCCTTCTGATAAGATGGAGTCAGATGCATCATTCTCTCCCCTCGTTAGGGATCCCAAATTCAATAATCTAAACCCAAGCCCTGAGAGTGGACTCACATTGCAGCTGGAGGTGATTCCATCCCCACCAGCACAAACCATGGTGGGTTTCACAGTCGTTCCCCACCAGGAAGATCTGGAGCAGGTGGCATAATCCACCACCAGCAGAAGGCCTTGCTGCAGGTCATCAGGAAGGGGTCCATTAGCTGAGAGAGAACAGAAACACAGGGCCATGGTGGTAGCTGGCATTGAAGGGAGAATAAAACTGCTCTGCTAAATGGTGTCTGGGTACCATCACTCCAGGTAAAGCACTCCATAGGGGCTATATTAAAGGAGAAGCTGTTATAGGTATGAATGTCCCTTAGTTCCATTCTTTCATATACACCTTCACTTGCTAAAAATTTGCATTCCATTAAAAATCGTCTCATTGTTAGAGAAACAAAGAGCTGCTCTATTTTCAGGAGTTTGCAATTTACTTATCCCTCAAGGAATTGCCTCCTGAGCCAAGCTGAAACCTCTGCTCGACTCTGAGAATTTCTTCACTTCACATCTATTCCCTTGTGTGCCTTCAGATATTCATCAGGTGTGTTGGGATTGGCAAATGCACCTGTCTGCACACTATTAACATTTGCATTACAATAGCTCCTGAAAGCTCAATAAAGGCCCCTCAGGTGCATTACCAGCTCTGTTACAAGCAAAATAAATTTCAAAAGGAAAAATCATAGTGTGTGAGTGAAGTGGGGCCTAATATAACAAACTACCTCACTACACTGAGTTTTGAGAGGATCTTAAACACCATTAATAATCTTTGCCATCAATCTCAGATGAGAAGCAACTTCTGAAAGGTGTTTTTATTTTTTAATTTCCTGGTTTTGCAAATAGCCAAGTACTCACTCTGCAGTCTCCCCCAGCCAGTGACATAGCAGGCAGTGTTGGAGGACAGGATGCTCTGGGCAGGGGGCAGGCAGGCCAGCTGGATGTGGTCGCTCAGGGTGACGTGCTCAGAGAGTTTGATCAGAGCAATGTCGTACCTGTGGGGCAGAGAGAGGGAAGGTGAAAAGGTTTCCAAAATGGATTAGGACACAACAACCTGAGTGCTCAGCAGTTACACAGCTCCTGGCCTATGTCACTGTGAGATTTTCTGAAAAATCCCTTTGCCAGGATTTCTTCTCCTGGGAGGTGTAGAAGCCTCAGAGAAAAATGTAAATAATAATGATCTGATTGCTTCTCCTGTGTTTGGCTGCTTTGGAATGTGGCTGGGGATTGTTTACCAACATGATTGGTTCCATGTGAATTATTTTTAATTAACGACCAATCACCTTCAGCTGTGTCAGACTCTGAGGAGTCAGTCACCAGATTTCCTTATCATTCTTGTTAAACCTTCTGTCTGTATCCTTCTCTAGTATAATTTTAGTATAGCATAATATAATATAATATATATAATATATTATATAATATAACATAATATATCAGCCTTCTGAGAACATGGAGTCAAATTCTCATCTCTCACCTCATCCTGGGGACCTCACAAACCCCACAGGCCTATTCCAAAGAGAAGCAAGGGAGCAAAGGCCAGTGAACAAACAGCAAAGATTCCTGCACCCCAAAGCAATTCCTGGGAAATCCATGGGCTGGAAGGCTGTTCCCTGCAGAACTGCCTGTTTTTCTGTTGGAAGAGAGCTGTCTTTTATAGGTTTTTTTTCACCAAAACCAAGCATATGTTAGGACTCAGTCCAAGGACTGGAACTGAGGGGATTTCTTTGTTACTGCCCTTAGCCTGCAGCAGGACACAGGGGTCCTTCAGCCACATGGACTTTAGTGATCCATAATTCTGGGTCTCTGCTGCTGGTAGGAGGGCTTCAAAGCTGCTGTATGAAATGCTTCATTCCCTTGCATTGTAGAAGAGATATCATTGCATGTAACAGCTTCTGACCCAAGCATGAACGTGAAAATGGCTTCTGGAAACATTATTAATTAGTAAAAAATCAATATTGTTAATTGCTTTGTATTCTCTTGAGGGGGAAGGTAGAAACTGGACACTGTAACAGGAGGCTCTAAACATGAATTTAATGACCATAACTCCAGATGGGTGGGATTCAGGCAGTTTGATTTTTACCCTCCACCTAAAAACTGAAAAAATACCTTCCACCAGCTTACCCATTTGCAACATTGTTTGGATTCCAGTACGGATGAACAACGATCTTTGCTGGAGAAACTGCAACTGATCCTTCTTCCTGAGCTGCCAGGTTGTATTTTCCAAGAAGCACTTTATAGGTCAGAGTAGAACTGGGCAAGAAAAGGGTGAACACTCAGTTATGCAGCTGCACCTTTGGCTCCTGAGGGATTCGGTAAGAACACTCCTGACTGTAATCTCTCATCACAGGCAGGGTTTGTCTGGAGCTGAGCCAGTGATTTGCTAAGGGCAAAGATTGTGCTCTGGACTTGAGAATCAATCCATCTCTGAGCTGTCCTCTCAACTCCTGCTCAAGGCTTCCTGAACACATTCAAGGTGCCTCCAATCTTTGCAATATTCAGCTCACATTCTTCAATGCAGTAACAATTTGGACTTTTTTTTAACAGCTTCAGTAATGAATAACTGTGTGACAGATATAATATGCAGTATTTATAATAATAACATGCAGCCAATCCTTCTTGTTTCATATTATATATTTATAATATTTGCTACAAATTAATGTTACAATAACCCCAGAGCAAAATGGGGTTGTATTTGTGGAAGCAGCTTTGATGGTGCAATGACATTGCTGTACCTGATAATTTATTTGTTACACTGCCACACATTATGAAGAGTTTATGAAAATTATTGGTATATTCAAAATATTTGTGATTATTTCTTCAGGGAGTGGATTGATTAGTTAACTTGTGGATCTCACTGACACATATTACAGAAACAGGCAACATAGCTGAATTTTAATAGCAGCTTGAAAACAGAAAGATGTTTGTAGTTTGTTTATGGAAATGAAGAATATATAATTCAGGTAACTGGGGCTTTTTTCCCCTTTTACATTAAGAATATAAAGAGATGTTCTCCTGACTTTTAATCAAAAGATATGATGCAAAACTCAGAGCTTGCAACTGGGAAATGGAGAACTGGCATTGATGTGGTTTTCACTCATCTCTTTCAGCTCATGTGCTTCTTCCTGGGTCAGATTTACCTTCATTACTCACCTGATGCAGTGGGCAGCTGTCATCACCCAGTTGGTGGCAATCAGGGTTCCCCCACAGGTGTGACTCCACTTGCCATTGGCATTGTATTGAAGGGAGACCTGGGATTGAAGAACCAAGTAAGGCTCAGGCTTTTACTCACTCACTTTTCCTCACTGTGCTTTGTTCCTGCACCCAGAGCACAACTTGCTGATGGTGGAAGGCTTTGAAGTTCCCAACTCCTGGCCACAGAAAGGTTTTCCCTCCTTCCCTATCATCCAAAGCTTGATTTTTAAAATACATCTTGCTTAAATAGCCCAAGTCTACTTGACTTAAAATGAGAGCCTGCATGACTGTCACAGCACATGCTGCAGTCAGTAGGGCCACAATACAGAATTGCAGAAGACTTAAGCTTTCTCCCATGTCAGTAGGGCCACAATACAGAATTTCAGAAGATTTAAGCTTTCTCCCATGTCAGTAGGGCCACAATACAGAATTGCAGAAGATTTAAGCTTTCTCCCATGTCAGTAGGGCCACAATACAGAATTGCAGAAGATTTAAGCTTTCTCCCACACTCAGTAACATCATTCCACAGCAGAAGGCTTCAAGCATCTGCCCATACTCAGTAACACCATAGCACATCAGAGGAGCTTCAAGGGGCTTGATCTTTAGCCCAACATTTTACCCCCCTCATGTCCATGCACTGCACCCCTCTGTTCCTTTTGGTGGTTTGTCAGTCCCTGGGCACTCCATGGCTCACTACCTTCAGTGCTGCTCACCTGCTTTTCACAGCTGTGCCCATGGGGCTCTGCAGCAGCCCCACTGCCAGTGACTACAAATTGGGCACCTAAATATTACCAGCAAAGTGCAGCACACTCAGAGCTTTTTTTAAGAAGACTGGAAAATTTAGGATTGATCAGAACGGAAGAGTCAAAAGGCGTCAGGCAAGATGCATCAAATGGAATTGGTTTGTTCAGTTCAGTTGTGCTGTGCAGAGAGAGCACAGCCCCAGCTGTTGCAGGGAAAGCACAGAATCACCAACCTGCCAGGGCCAGCTGTATGGCCTTGCATTTTGCCCTCCAACAACTCTGGACACAAAAGGTGGGTAGGCAGGAACCCCGCAGCCGAAGGCTAGAAGACATACAAATAGAATGTGTGTTCTGAAAGAGGGTTTAGAAAAGTATCTGTAAAGTATCAAACAGCACAGCACCCAGTTACTCTTTCAAGAGACCCTTGTAATGAACACCCTCTGCTGTATCCTTTTCTTTGATGCAGAATATTCAATTTGTCTAAAAAAAGGAAAGTTGGGTTTAGATTTTAATTAACTTGATCATTTAAAATTAAAGCAGAAGTTGGACACATACCTGCAGAGGCCAGAGCCAGCACAGCAAAGAGGACTCCAAGCATGGTGCCAGTTCCTGGGTGCCAGTTCCTGGGTGCTGTGGGCTGCAGGCTCAGCTCTGTGCCATTTTATATGGTGCCCTCAATCTCTGGAACACATGACTTTAGATGCAGAGCTGTTCCAATACTAATGGAAAACTTGTATCACTGTGGGATAATTCTTTATGTACATAAAATCCTCATTTAGGTGGACCTTGGATACAGGCTATATAAACAACTTAGTTAAAAATAATTCTAAATTTGATGCTTATTATCTGTAGCAGCTGTGTGCATTTCCATTGCCTTGAAATTTCATCACAAGGTGTCCACAGAAGGACAATGTTAAATTAATAATTCTAACACTTGGTGATATGTCAGCAGTAAGTGCCTGATCTGTTGGGACAGTGATAGAGTCAGATGTGTTGGTGGAGATCAGCATTAGCTGATCTCTAGAGGCTCCCCTCCTACCTTGGTTATTGTACAATTATACAACTCCTTGGGATTTTATTTTGGTTTGGGGTCTTGGTTTGCTTTTCTTTTGTTTTGTTTTGTTTTGTGTGTAACTGAATGGTATCTACCACATTGTACTGACTGAAAACCTGTATTTTCTTTCCCAGATCAAGTTGCAATGTGCTTTAGCAGGCCAGACTTCTCCAGCACACCAGACTCTAACCACTTTGAAGTGGAACTTCAAGCTTTGAAGCAATACTTCAAGCCATGCAAAGAAACAGCTGTCCATGATGAAGCTGAAATCCTGGTATGCTGTGGTGAGTCAGACTCCATTCCTTCCCTATTTCCCTTTGTTAGATCAGTGGCCCTGAAGAGAACAGGGTTCCCTGCAGCATTGCAAATGAGCCTGTGCACCCCCAGAGCAGAGCTGGAAAACACTGTGAGCTTGTTCATGAGAAGAGCAAAGCACTTCCACTCACAGGACAAAGCAGGCAAGAGCAGGCATTGACACCACTCCAGAGATGCTGCCACAAAAAGAAGTGTCCAGATTCATTACTGACATTTGAGATCAGTGACTGGATATCAATGCTTTCACTTGTCCCTTTTTTTCTTTTTTCTTTTTCTTTTTATCTTCTACTACAGGAATTTTCCATCCTCTGTCACCTTTGCATCCACCAACCATTCTCTGGTTATTTGAAAAACAAACATCTCCATCCCATAAACCAGGACACTCATCATAGGGAACAAACTTACTAGAATGGAAACAAATATCATAATGTCAGTTTTACAACCAGACTTGTGTTGTACACAGACACCAAACAAGGGGTACAAAAATGCTGAAATAAATCTAATGTTTAATGTCAGGATTAATAAGCAGCAAAATCCCTGATTTCCAGAGCTCCCATTCAGCAGTAGGTACTGTGCTGGATGAAAGATGCCTGGAGCACACATGTGGAAGGCAGAAATAGAGAATGCTTTGCTGATTTATCTGCTTCTAAATAATGTATAAATAATGTATTTTCCTACCCAGACAACAGCAATTGAGGAAGCTGCATTTTGAATTGCAAATTGGATCAACCAAACCCTGTTCTGGCATCTTGTATTTATTATCTGACAAAAGCAGAAACCAGGATTAACAGCACAGAATTGAGATTCTAAATTTTTTTCCATTAATTTGTTGGCTCTTTTCTCAGTGTCTGAATTTACAAGCTAAACAACATTATGTGCTCAGTTTAACTTCCATGTCACTATCATTTTCATGATACATAAAGAGTAAATTTCAGATGGTCAGTTACTATTTTAACTTGCTTTGTTTGTTGTGTGCTTGTAAATGTGGAATTTTGTTTAGTTCTTTAAGCATTTCTGCATTTCACAAATATAACCTTCTGCTCTCTTGCATAGTGTAAATAGAGAAATGCTGTTTCTTTTCCCCCTTCTTCATGGAGGAATTCTGAAACGGTTCCTTTGTTATGGAGGAAATTCTTATAGGAATCCTAATATATTTAATGTAAACAAATATGACCTTCTGCTCTCTTGCATACTGTAAATAGAGAAACGTTTCTTTTCCCCCTTCTTCATGAAGGAATTCTGAAACAGTTATTCTGTTATGGAGGAAATTCTTATAGGAATCCTAATATATTTAATGCAAACAAATATGACCTTCTGCTCTCTTGCATACTGTAAATAGAGAAATGTTGTTTCTTTTTCCCTCTCTTCATGGAGGAATTCTGAAACAGTTCTTTTGTTATGGAGGAAATTCTCATAGGAATCCTAATATATTTAATGTAAAACACTCTCAAAGCTGTTTTGTTTTTTGTTCTGTTCATGCTTTATGTGATGATAGCTTATCCATCTTTTCCAGGCCTGAACAGTTTTCCTTGGACTCCATGGGTGTCAGGCTGCTGGCAATTCTGCAGGAAATATCAAATGGCTCAGCCTTCAGCTGATACCATGTTGGCTTGGAAAGAGCCCCCTGGAAGCTCTTATCATCTTCATGCCAGATATTTCACAGAAACTAAGCAGCTCATGGAACTTTGGTGAGAAAGAGGAGCTTCTGGTATGTTCTGTTAAAGCAAATAGTAGATATCTCCCTCAATGCACAATGTACCTGTGTACAATTTAAAATGGATTCTGTTGCTTCCCTGTCTTTATTCCCTTGAAGGGCAGTAACTCTGTTGTACTAATTAGTAAATGGAATTGTCTGCAGAAAAGTTAGACACTGAAATCTGCTTTCCTGAGGGTTGCTTTTCATCTTAACCAGACAGTAACCCCTCTGAAAATCTGAAGTTAAATCCTGACCCAGTTTTAACTTGGGACCCCTAACTGTGCCAGATTTATTACTTGCAGGGTGGCTGTTAAACCTCCTGCTTGATGGTTCCCTGGGATCGTTTCTGTGTTCCTCAAAGTAAAGTTTGGCCTTCATTCCTCAGGATAGAACAAGGTTATACTGAGCAAGGAAATGGAGATCAGCTTTACCCTGAGTGTTTTTGTCACTTGTTGTGCCTTCCAAATTGTCTTATATCCATTGATATATTATTTTCCACACTGTATTTGCAGTCAATACTGGCCACAGATGTAACATAAGGCCCTGCTTATCTCAACTGGGTGGGGAGCAACAGCAGGAGAGAACAGACACAAACCCAACAAAAACCCCAACCACACTTCAGCAATCAGATTAGACTGAAAGATATTTATTTAGAAACAACAGCTTTGGTATTTTAAAACCAAACAACCTGTAAGTCACTAGAAAGTGGGGTGTCTTCCCCCATAGCCAAAACAAATCAATGCACAAAGTCTCAATAGGTTTAGAATAAGAAACCTGTAGATCAGCATTTCCAAGTGCATATCCAGAAAACAATTTCATTAAATTGATTTTGCACTCTACAGTCATAAAACCTGTTACCAGAACTTATTGACAGTTAAAACTGTTAGATATTGACAGTTCAATTGACTGTAACTAAAGTGGAGGAAAAATTAACATACTCCCCCTCCCCCCAAGCAATAAATTACAAACTGTATACCAGAAAGGAAGTTACACTAAAGTTTTCTAGTTAACTCTCAGAAGGGAATCATTATCCTTTATTTTTTCTGTAGAACTAAAAAAAAAAAAAAAAAAACCAAAAAAAAAAACCCAAAAAACAACAGATCAAAATATCCAAGGTCTTAGTATATCTTCAAGTATTTTCACCAAATAGATTACTCCTAGGGAACTGGACAGCTTACAGGGAAAGGACACATCTGTTACACAAGCTTCTGGGATAAACAATTGAATCACCACACCTTCCAAGTCTCAGATTCCTGTAATAGCAAGGCACAGAAGGATTGTTGCTTTCAAATGCTCCTTGTTCTCAGCTGCAATATTGCCAGGTGTCTTGTGCAAACGGAGGCTGCAAGCAGGACTAAGTTCACTTGGCCAAGGGGATGTTCCCATTCCGTGACTGGAACAGGGTGTTATTTCAAGACCATCTATCTTGCTCACTGCTACAGATTCTGAGCTCCAGCTGCCTTCCACTTCTTCCCTGTTTCTGGAATCAAGTTCTGCATCACCTTCATTTGAAGCAGGTCCAGCTGAGAGGAGGCAGCAGAGCTGTGTGCTCTGCAGTGCCCAGGAGGATGAGGAGCCAGGTCAGCCCTCGCTGTGGCTGTGCAGCCTCTGGGCACGTCAGCGGGCAGAGTCGGGGACAGCCACCTGCAGCAAGGGTCAACAGGTCATGGTAAAGGCAGGAGGCAAGGCTTGGAGATGACAAAGGCAACTGGATAGACAACAGTGAAAGGACACAATGACATAATTCCAAGGACACATTTTAGGGGTGTTACACAGTAACTGACATCACCTCCTAACCCCTTCCTCCCTTTGCACTGAGGTTCTGATCATGATCAGAGGCTTCTAACTGCATTGTCTGATTTCCATTTCTATTCTACCTCTTCCTAGGTCAGTTTGTCTGGCTACAAGCACCTCCCACTCCATCTTTTATTGGATCACAGGTATTCAGACCTGCTTGGGATCAGGCTTGATCTCCAGTGCTCAAAATGACAAAACCAGTGAGCTGACAGGGAAACTTGCAGCTCACTTTAAATACCAGCTGTCAAGTTTAGTTCAATACCTTCTGTTCAGCCTTAGCTATCCAAAATCAAATTTGATTTTATAATTTGGAGTAACAGCACAATCTATAGCTAGAACCTTTCCTCTGACAGCTGTTTAACTACCATCTCCTTTTTTTTCTAAATGAAAGCTACATTTAACTCAGTCCAGCCCTCAGGAGGGAAGCCTCTGAACAGCACAACTAGCTCACAGTAAATCCAGCCTGGTCTTGCATTTCCACTTCATATCAACACACATAATCAGAAATTCCCAGTACTAAGAGCAGAACTCACCATCTACTGTCTATTCTGTGCTAAGTTTTTACAGCAAATAAGTTTTCCAAGGCAACTCAGAACAACTTGAAATTCTTTACACCCAGGTAAGATGAGCCTGGAGCTCTGGCTCCAGAACTTGGAGCCAGAACCTTCAACTCACAGTAAAAAGCACTCAGTACTTTCCTTAACACAGCTTTGTATTTTGTCTGACTGGGAGAAACACCCATTCAGCATCCTCCCAAAATGTTGGTGGTAAGTGTGGTGTGATGGAGGCTGCACAGTGTCTGTAATGTGAACACCCACCACAAGTCCCAGCATGTCAGCAGCTTCACCCCCAACACCAGCCTGCCTTTGGGTGTTGCTGTGGACACCTCACACATCCAGAGCAGGCAGGCAGGTGTGCAGGTCTCCACACAGCAGTACAGACAAGTACAGCGGCTCTCTCACTTGATTTTTGGTACTGATTAACAAGAATCATCTCATGGCAACTGCAAGTGCTGGCCTAGAAACAAGCAATGTCCTACACTGATGTGTGTGTGGGAAAAGGACAGAAAGCTGTGTCTGCCTCCACCTGCAGCCTCACAAATGTCTAAGGACAGATGATGAATTTATCTTTTCTAATGATTCTGAGCCCTACTGCTCCAATCCCTGCCCTAATCCTCCTTGCAAGAAGAGGTCACAGATTGCTTGTTTCAAGAGAGGCTGAAAATCCTCAGAGTCCAAGAGAGAGCCTGCCCAGGCACAGCTGACACAACATCAGGCTGACAACACTCAGTGGACAGCAGCCAAAGGCAGCAGTTTTATACCTTACTCCTGAAGAGGGGCTTGGCTCCCGGCCCACAATACTCGTTGTAGATGAGTTTGAACAGAAACAAATGAAACAAAGTAATTAAGGAGGCCACACTGAACCAGAACAGGAAGGGTAAGCCTGGGTATTGCTTGGCCATGTGTTCCTCATGAGCTAGAATAGCTTTTAGGTGGAGTGTGTGTCTTAGGTCCTGCAAGTGGACCAAATCTGTTGATATATAAAGCAGTGGTGTGATGGGCTGAGTGACCATGACGGGGAAGGTGTGACCTCGTGCCTCTGAGGTGAGCTCCACGGGCTCGTTCATGCAGCCTGCCTCACAGGCATACAGTCTGACAGGCTTCTCCTGGAACTTCACAGACACGTGCAAGAAGGGCTTTCCTTCTGCATCCAGGAGAACAGCTAAACTGATCAAGTCCTTGTTGTAATGGATGCCACGTAAGGAGTAGCTGTTATGGAGCACATCAGGGTCAGCCTGAAACTGAAGATGGTTTTCTGTGAACTGCAGACCCCCAAAACTAAGCACCATTCCCTGCATCAGCCCGTGCACTCCAGCTGTCACAAGGCCCTTGCAGCCCCGTTTTTGGAGAGTCAGCTTCCACAGGTCTGAGAGCTGCAGGATCTGGCTGACACTGGTCAGCCTGGGTGGCCACAGGTTCTGGGCGTGCATGGTGGCGTGGCCACTGAAGCAGTGGTCAGCATAGTTCAGGCTGGCCTCAATCTTCTCCCTGTCCTCACCAGCAAGGAGAGGGTCCAGCAGGGGGGCTGGCACAGTTGACAGCACGTAGTAGAGGGTCATGTTGACAGTCTCACTGGATGGGGTATGTGCATCTGTGATCTTCCTCATTTCAATCCCTGGAGCAAAAGAAAACAACCAATAGTCAGGAATTAACTAGGAGGAAAAGAAGATCAAACATGCACACTGATGCTCAATATGGTGTTCTTTATCTATAAAACACCAAAGTGTGTCGCCCTGATTTTTTAAGATTTTCTAAGCCTTCTGATGTTTACATTCTTGTAACGAATTTTCTCACACACTTTCTGTAAATAACTTAGTGCTTTGCATTCTTTTATAGAGGAAGAGAAATTTGATGGATTGTTGGTTTGTCCAGTGTCATTGGAGAGGTGGCACTTTCACCCTCCAATCCACTGTCACTTTTAGAAAATAAATATAAAAGTTAGAATCAGAAAATAAACTTCCCTTTTTCTCCACCTTGAGAGCAGCAGTGTGTGCGCTCGTGTTGTTTCGTGTCCTATAGTAACAAAAGTGAAATGTTTCCTTGTGTTTGTCTAAAAGACACTCTCTCTGCTACTTGGCAGTTTGAAAGCCAAGCTCCCACTAAAGACAAAGCTAATTTAATATACAGATGCCTTACAGGCCTGTCATCATGACTATGCAAGAATGATCTGTCAAAAGAATATAATCTTGTTATAAAATAACAAGTTATACATTATTTGGTCAGCTACTCTTTTATGTAAGACATTAAAATCTTAAGAAAAAGCATCTTTGTAGAATGGCCCTTAATCTCCATGCAGAATCTATCTTTTATGCTATCACTAAAGGTCAGCTTTATTTCCAACTGACATGCAGGCAAATCAGTGAAGTTCCTGAAGCCACAGGAAGCAGTACACACAGAATAATGATTATAAATGTTCTTCTACAACTTTCTATACATAGTCAGGTGTACTCCAGTGTAAGATAAGCTGGGTTCCAAACCAGAAACACTGTTTTACTATCCCACAGCCCATCAGGAAGACCAGAGTCTCTGGAGACCTTACAGGAACCAGGACACTGAGCTTTCAGACACCCTCTGAAGCCACCCCATGGAAATTGAGCATCACTTTCCTTACCTGAAATGAACAAGTCAGACCAGGTCTGCTGGTGCTCCTGGAAAAGATCTTCCACCCCCATCTGCATCACCTCCAGCATCTCTTTCTTGGCTGCCTCCCTCAGCTTGCTGAAGGTCTCCTCCAGCCTGGACACCTCGATGGGCTCCGAGGTGTACACCACGGACAGCACGGTCTCGTCAAAGTGCGACTCGGGCGCGACCTGCACCCGGCTCACGAGTTTCTTGGCAGCCACCACCACCAGCACCACCTTGGGGCTGCCGGCCAGCAGCAGGCGGCCGGAGGAGAGCAGGAACTGCCGCTCCTCCACCTTCTCCAGGCTGGTGGTGAAGCGCCCGCCCAGCGCGGACGCGGCGGCGGGAGCCGAGGCCTCGAAGGCGGCCACCCGCACGGTGGGGTTGGCGATGCGGATGCGCTGCAGGTAGAGGTGCGGCCGGCTCCGGTGGGCCACCACCTCCTCCCGCACCGTCACGCAGTCCCCGGCGCCGGGCCCCGTCTGCACGCAGCGCAACCTCCGCACGGCCCCGTCCCGCAGCGCCGCCAGCGCCGCCCGCGCCTCGCCGCGCCCGCCCAGCGCTCTCAGCCGCACCAGCGCCGGGTACTCGGTGGCGAGCGGCGGGCCCGCAGCGGGCCCCGCGGGCCGCACCCAGAGCCGCCCCGCCGACACGTCCAGCAGCAGGAACCCGTTACCGGCCACCGCCAGCCCCGGGGGCTCGCCGGCCCCGGCCGCCTCCTCAGGCAGCGGCAGCGCATCGCCGCGCTGGGTCTGCTCCCGCCAGGCGCCCGAGGCCGCCTGCACGCAGAGCGCGGCGGGGCCCCAGGGCTCGGCCCCGCGCCCCGCGCCCCGCGCCCGCGCCGCGCCCAGGTACCAGTAGGCGACGAGCAACAGCACCAGCAGCAGCAGCAGGCGCCGCGCCCAGCTGCTGGACAGCAGCCCCGGCAGCCCCTTCAGCCGCTGCTGCAGCCACATGGGCGGCGGCGGCGGGCGAGCCCCGGCCCAGTCCTTCCCGGCCCCGGCCCCGCCGCACCGGCCCTAGGCCGCCATGGCCGCCGCGCCACAGGCAGCTCCGCCGCGCTTGGCGGCGCTTGGCGGCGCTTTGCGACAGCCGCGCCCTCCGGCCCTCAGGGGGCGCTTGGCCGGGAGACGCGGCCCGGCCCCGGAACCACCGGGAACCGCCGGGAACCCGGCAGGGAAACACCGGAACCGCCGGGAACCCGGCTGGCACAGCCCCGGAAGCGCCGGGAACCCGGCTGGCACAGCCCCAGAACCGCCGGGAACGCCAGCTGTGAAACCCCCGGAACCGCCGGGAACCCGGCTGGCAAAGCCCGGAACCGCCGGGAACCCCGGCTGCGAAACCCCCGGCTTCCAAGCTCCCGGTTTCCAACCCCGCCGGCTCCAGGTCCCCCCTTGCCCGGGCCCCCCCCGGCTCCCGGCCCCTCCCGTTACCGGGACCCCTCTCGGCTCCGAGCCCCCTCAGCTCCGGGCCCGCCGCACCCTGCCCTGCTCCCTCTGCGGTGTCCGTGGTGCCCTCGGGCAGCTGCAGCCCACGCTGGGGTTCTGTGTCTTCTCCCTCGGTCACTGCACCGATCGAAAAGGCCTGGAGGGGTTTTCCGTGATTCCCGTGGCAGTTTAGTGGCTTGCCACCACAGACTATGCGGGAAAGGAATTTTTTTTTCTATCAAACTCTGTCCCACTGTGTTGTAAATAATGGAACAAACTTTCTCAGATGCCTTAGATGGGCACAGGAACGCTTCATGTCCAGAGCAGTGCTCGAAAGACAAAACGGGTTTCAAGCAAGTCAGGCAGAAACACTGTGAGTTAGGGTGAAATGTGAAATTCTCGACCAGGTTGAGGCAATGAACCAGCTCAAAAAATGGAAACAGAGGAGACACGTTCTTAATTTCTTCTTACAAATGAGCTGTTTGACTGGGGGGTGGGTGGGGAGAACACTGGAATCCTAAACAGTGGATGAGACTCCATTCACTGCAGGTTTCAATGGGCTGGTGTCACTTTAGGACACGAAATAAAATGACACAGACACTGGAATCTCCAGGGTAAAAAGAAGGGTGTTTAATTCCTGACTCCAACATTTATTGATTTCCAAAAGTGACAGTGGATTGGAGGGTGACAGTGCCACCTCTCCAATGACACTGGACAAACCAACAGTCCATCAAATTTCTCTTCCTCCAGAAAAGAATGCAAAACAGTAAGTATTTACAGAAATATGTAAAATATAAAATTATATAAATATCATATAAAAATACAAAATATAAAATAAAAATATATAATATAGAAAAGATAAACATCAGAAGGCTTAGAAGAACTTAAAAAACCAAAACAGGCTGGTGGTGTCAGCTTTGAGGCTGCTGTAGGAGCAGAGCTCTGGCCCTTCCAGTTTTCAGGAAGCTGCTGCTCTGCCTGGAGCACGTGTTGCACGTACTCACTGCAACATCTGCATTGGCAGCTGGCTCTGCTTAAAAAGACAGGCAGCCAGCTCACGATGTGAAAAATGTGTATTTTATGATTGGCTTTTCGCAAATATTAAAATGAATATTATATGTGTTGTGTTAGAAAGTTATGCTGTGTTAATTCTCTTAAGTAGTGTGTTAAATATAGTTTTAGGTTATAACAAAATGTTAAAATAGAAGCTATGCTATGGAGGATACTTTTTTTACCTAAAGAAAGGACTTGCACTGAGATAGCAGCTACAGGACACCTGAATCTTTCAGAGAAAGAGAATTTATTGCTCCATTGTCAGAAGAAACAAACTTCTGCCTGCCTCTCTCAGGTAGGACGACGTTGTCAGGATTCAGAGGAAGAAGCTGACACTGCCCAGACAGAATCCTGTGTTTGGATGGAATTTATGCATCATGTGTGAGGTGTATGAATATGCAACAGGCTGTTGCTTTTAAGGGTTAATCCTCTGTTAACGTGGGTCCTTTTTCAGGGCTTATTTTGCCCAGAAAAGATACTCAGACTGTCCCTAACTCTTTGTTTTTATTGTCTCATATTGTCCTAAATCCAAATTGTCCAAATTATTATTACTCTAATTATATTACTATTTTTATCAGCATTTTATTACTATTAAACTTTTAAAATTTTAAAAACCAAGTGATTGGCATTTTTCACACAGATCAGCACAAACACACAAAGAGGGGGGAATATGCTTGCTGGGTTGGCATCGCTGCAGAATAAAAAGCTGTCAAACAGAGACAGCCTGGCTACAGCAGCATAAACAATGAGGCATTCATGATTTGGAGTGTGCAAAACCGCTTTCGTTGTAGACTGGAGAGATTTAACTTCATTAAAATGAGAAACTTGCAATTTTAAAAATCCACGTTGAGTTGCAGACCTCAGTCTGAGGTCTGAAGGTGAAGGAGGGAACATCTATGCTGTGGCTCCTGCCTTAAACTGTTGAAGCTGCTACAGATTTATCACGGGCTTTGTCTGAGCCTGCAAAGTACTGAAGAAATCTAAAGTGAAAGTATGTTCTTTTTAGTTTTTTGATTTAGGGAAACTGGCAGCTTTGCAAAAGGAAGTTTTCTGAAATCATCATCTTAGAGAGAACTAGGGTTGTTGCCTGGAATGCTCATGGCTTCAGCATGACAACTGTTCTGTTTGCCTGGTAATTATGAGGGAATTCCTGCACTGGGGAGAAGGAATGGAAGGAACAGTGCTTTGAACACACTCAAGAATATTCTCAGTGAACAAACAAACAGTAGTGGGAATTCTTTGGGATGATGCTATTATGGATCATGGAGAATATCTGTTAGCTACAGTGTAACCCTTCTAATGTGCTTGATTTTTTTTTCCTCGTCGTGCCTTCTTGTTTTATGTTTGTTTGTTTGTTTGTTCTTAACCTGAACCCTGTTATATCTGTGATTCCTGTTAATTTAAAGAGATGATTTACTGATAGGCCTCACATAGGATCTCTGTCAGATCTGGTGTCCTGCAGGCTTAAAAGGGTTTCCCTACATCTAAACCTTACATGCACTGCAGTGAAGAAATGACCATAAAGCAAATGTTAATTTTAAGATGTGTAACTTTCTAAGGCAGGATTATTTTGTTTATTCTCAAGGGCAGAATGAAATAGAAAAAGATGCCTACATAAGTGACCAGAGCTACAGCAAGAAAACCCAATACAAGGCCACAGAGATTAATGTAAGACTTAAAGATGTGTATAAGGCCAGAGAAAACCAGCTACTCCAGGAAACAAAACCACTGCAGACTTTGTGTTCACCAAGGAAATATGGGAGGTGACAGGTAGGAAGAAGGTATTTAATTAGGCTTCCAGTTTCTAGAGCTGTGCATAAAATTATAATCCATTTCTGGTTTGCTTTTTATATATAAATATCCCATAAGTGTCATCCAGCTGCAGCCCAGCAGTAGCTGAAGCTGGCCAGAGGTGACTCCTCTCCTCCTATACCAGCGTTTGCTCAATGTGGTGGTACCAGTTGTGGGTTTTTCTGGGTCTGGATTGAAGGCACTGAGACAGGAGTTCATGTTCACACTCAGGTGTTTATCATTTCTTATCAGTAAAACAGTCTCACTGCTGGGAGTTCTGCAGCTTTTCATGAGAAGGCACAAAATGGCCACAATCTCTTGGTACAAGGGCTTTTCAGACTAAACTATCCAATTAAGAGCTGACACATGGATTATTTTCCCTTTTAACCCAATAACTGATCCCAAAGAGCTGCAGTGCAGACTTTTCTGCCCAATTACAAAATGCCACCCAAACCCATGGAGAAGGAGGAAGAAGAAGCATGAAGAAGAAACCCAGGACAACACCCTGTGCCCTCCATCTTGCTGCCATCCACAACATACTGAAAATCCCAAAACCTCAATTTCTCACCCAGTGACACACCTGCACTGCTCTCTAGAATCTATTTCACACTTTTGTGGATTCCAGCCTATTCTGGAGTTTAGGAAACTTTCTCCATGAATGAGGGTCAGAGTCAGTGCTCCCTGGGGGTCAGGGCACCCCAGAGCAGACACAGAAATATTCCCAGTGCCCTGGGTTTCCACAGCTCAATGCCTCTTTGCCCCTCTGCTCATCCATTGCCTGCTGCCCGGCCCCCGCAGGATCCCGCACCCTGGGTGTGAAAAACGCCAATCACTTGTTTTTAGAACTTTAAAAGTTTAATAGTAATAAAATGGTTCTAAAAATAGTAATACAATTTGAGTGATAATAATTTGGACAAATTGAATTAGGACAATATGAGACAATGGAGACAAAGAGTTACAGACAGTCTGGGTACCTCTTTCTGGGCAGCACGAGCCCAAAAAAGGACCCACGTTAACAAAGGATTAACCATTAAAAACAATAGCTTGTTGCATGTTCATACACTTCATACATGATGCATAAATTCCATTCAAACAGAGGATTCTGTCTGGTCATCATCAGCTTCTTCCTCTGAATCCTAACAGCGCCTTCAAGGCAGGAAGAAGTTCATTTCTCCTGATAAAGGAGCAATAAATTCTCTTTCTCTGAAAGATTCAGGTGTCCTGTGGCTGCAAGTCCTTTCTTTAAAAAAAGTATCCTACATAGCATAATTTCTATTTTAACATTTTTTTATAACCTAAAGTTATATTTAACACACTACTTAAGAGAATTAACGCAGCATTACTAACACAACACGTATAATATTCACTTTAATAATTGCAAAAAGCCAATAATAAAATACACATTTTTTCACACCGGGATGTGAAAAATGCGCATTTTATTTATTTTTAATCCGCTGCAGCTCCGGGATCAAACCCATGAGCTCACCTCACTGTTCCCTCGCTTTCCAGGATCCCCCAGCCCTGCCCCGGCTCCCTCCCGCCTCTTGCGGGGGCTGCCCGGGAGGAGGAGCCGGCGCCTCCGCGCTTCCTCCAGGGCGGGTCTGGTGCGTGGCACAGCTCCGGCAGCCGCGCTCCGTCCCGCAGGCACCGCTCCTGCTCTGTGTGCGCAGGGGAAGCCGCTTCCATGGTGCCTCCGGCCGTGCTGCTGCTGCTCTGGGCGGTGCTGGCGCTGCTCGGGCCGGGGAGCGGCCGTGCCTCGCAGCAGGAAGGTACGGGGGGTGCTCGGGGCGCCGGCAGCACGGAGGGCATTGGTACCACGGGGTGGGGGATTGGTACCACGGGGGGCTGCTCGGGCCACGGGGGATACTGGCAGCACTGGGGGGGATTGGCAGTATGGGGGGGGATTGGCAGTATGGGGGAGGATTGGCAGCACGGGGGGGGATTGGCAGTATGGGGGGGATTGGCAGCACTGGGGGGGATTGGCAGTATGGGGGGGGGATTGGCAGCACTGGGGGGGGATTGGCAGCACTGGGGGGCATTGGCAGTATGGGGGGGGATTGGCAGTATGGGGGGGATTGGCAGTATGGGGGGGATTGGCAGCACGGGGGGGGATTGGCAGCACTGGGGGGCATTGGCAGTATGGGGGGGGATTGGCAGTATGGGGGGGGATTGGCAGTATGGGGGGGATTGCCAACACTGGGGGGAGGATTGGCAGTATGGGGGGGGGATTGGCAGCAATGGGGGGCATTGGCAGTATGGGGGGGATTGGCAGTATGGGGGGGATTGGCAGCACTGGGGGAGATTGGCAGTATGGGGGGGGTTGGCGGCACTGGGGGGAGGAGGGAGGATTGGCAGCACTGGGGGGCATTGGCAGCACTGGGGGGGATTGGCAGCACTGGGGGGCATTGGCAGTATGGGGGGGATTGGCAGGACTGGGGGGGAATTGGCGGCACTGGGGGGGATTGGCAGTATGGGGGGGAAGTTGGTAGCACGGGGGGGATACCGGCAGCACCGGAGGGGAGGGGCCCGGCAGCATTGGGGGCTGCTCGGGGCACGGGGGGCACCGGCAGCACCGGGGGAGATTGGCAGCACTTGGGGGGACCAGCAGCACGGGGGGGATGCTCGGGGCACTGGGGGATACCGGCAGCACTGGGGGGGCACCGGCAGCACGGGGAGCCGGCTGATGGACGGGCTCAGCCGCCCCGGTGCCGCCCTGGCTGCCCGGCACTGCCCGGGCCGAGCCTGCGGCACTGTGAGCCCCTGGGCAGCACCTGGAGCCTCGGGCAGCTCGGTGAGACAGCATCCATCATTCCAGCCCCGTGAAGGACTCTCGGTCCTTCTTCCCACCTGGGTCAGTCACTCCCTGGTTTTGAGCTTAGGCGGTTCAAGAATTCAAGAATTTTGAACTTAGGCGGTTCACGAATTCAAGAATTTTGAGCTTATACGGTTCAAGAATTGGGTTACCCGAGGGTGTTTGATTCCAGACTGGCCACACTGTGACTCAAGATCAGGGATGCTCCTAAAATAGCATCAGTTTGTGTCTGCCCTGTAAACAGTCAGTAAAGCTCTAGAGTGGCTGGTAGAACAGCAGAGGATTAGGGCAGCTTCACAATGTCAGCTGCACCGACAAAGTGGTTCATACTCTGTCACTCTGCCAAGAAGTTTGGATAATTATCTCTGTCTTCATTAGAGAAGTGGCAATTAGGAGGAGATTTCATCTTGTTGTGTGTAATATTTCCCTTCACAGTGAGATTCTGGTATAACTATCTTTATGTACATTACTTAATACAGTTAATGTGCATCTGTGGGGGTGTTGGGAGTTCCTTGGCTATAGTGGTGTAATTAAAACAAAGAATCTCTGTGCTATCCTGCCTTCCTTGCACATCCCAAATCTTCCATGGTTTTAGTATGCATTAGAGATACAAAACTGAGGGCTGGGAAAGAGAATGAGGTAAATTGGTTAGGAAGAGGAATTTGGAATTAGCTGTTATCTGAACCATCACTTTTGGCATGGCTGAAAGAGAAAATGCCTCATCTTTTCTGTGCCTCAGCTTCCCCAGAGTAATGTGAGAGTAGTGATACCTGTCTTCTCTCTTGGATGTTATTTTATATCTCTGCAAAAGCTCTCAACATAGTTATTTGTAATTGATAGAATTTTAAAAAATTATTCTGTAAATGTAATACAAAGATTATATTATCCACTGTTTAATTGTGCACAGTTGATTTTTTTTCTATTTGATCCCCATATTAATGTTATTTTCTTAGACACTGTCTTAACAGGAAGTGACACAGTAAGATTTCCCAAATCACAGCCTGAGGATAAATTCATTCCTTGTCCTGAAATGCAGCTGCAGCTGTGCTTTCCCTGTGTAGTTAGGGCAGAAGTAAATAACTTTCTTTTTTTTTTTTTTTTTTTTTTGTTTTTTTTTTTTTTGTTTCTGAACTCATCTGGTCTCTGATTTTTATTCTTTATAAAAACTCAGATGTTTACTGAATCATTTCATTGTGATCTTGGTATCAAGGTTCCTGATCCAGTGCTTTGTTCTTACAGAATCCTTTTCATCTATAGAGCTCTAAAACCTTCACAAAAGAGGTAAATATCCTCTTCTATCATTCTACAGATGGAAAAGCAGGGATAGCTGCATTAGCTCCTTGTTGCATAGCAGAACCAGCAATACAGTCCAGCTCCCCTGGTTCTGAGTCCAGTGCTTGCTTTGCTTTTTGCAGCCATGCCATTATTAAAAGTATTTCTACAATTTCTAGTTGCTAGTGTGGCCCAGGGAGCCTCTGGGCCCAGGAGGCCTGGCTCAGCAGAACAAGCTGCATTTCTACATGTGGAAGTTGGCTGTGATATGGGAAACAGAGATGCATCAATCTGTTTAGGGAGTATTGAAAGTAAGAGGGTTTCCTGCTCTGTCCTTGAAAGTATCCATCAGCTGCATGAGTGTTCAGCAAAATCTTTGTGAAAGAGGGGAAAGGGTTAAAGCAGAAGGAATGGAGGTAACATAGCACAAACTCCAGTGCTGGGCTGAAGGAATGTCTCTTGGGATGGAAAGCTGTGGCTACTGCACAGAGTTCTTAGAACAGAAACTGAGCTTAGTGTCTCTGTGTCCTTTCTCACAGGAATCTGTGACTTGGGATTCTGCTGGGGATGAGGGTGGGCTTTGTGCTGGTTTTTCGTGCTCCTCTGAGTTCACAAACTGCATGGGGAGAACTTTTCTGTCGTAGAAATAGGACACCACTTCCTGTGCTGTGTGAGCCTTTGGCACTCATCCTGTCCAGCAAATTTTGGCAGTCAAGTCATAAACAGTGTGTGGCTTCTTTGGGATGGCAGCACAAAAATGAATTGGTGATTTATTTAATGTGAGATGCCTGAGATTTTGGGCTGAAATAATTGCATAGCAGTCAGGATCCTTTCCCTCCTTTCCCTCCTTTCCCTCCTTTCCCTCCTTTCCCTCCTTTCCCTCCTTTCCCTCCTTTCCCTCCTTTCCCTCCTTTCCCTCCTTTCCCTCCTTTCCCTCCTTTCCCTCCTTTCCCTCCTTCTCTTATTATTATAATATGCTTTCTCCCCTCATGTACTAGAATTTGGGGGTTGTCTGCATTCCTCTCTGACAAACCCATGCTTGTCCCCCTCTTCCTTGGCAATATGATCCTCACCTTCTCAGGATCCATGAGCTCAGAGATCTCTCAAAGAGCTGCAATGGCTTTCTGTGTGCCATCATATGGCTAGAAACCTTAAAGGCTTTAACATATTCCCTGAGGAAATATGTATTTTAATCATTTGTTTGCTGCCTCTGACTGGGCTGGACACAAGGCACTGGAGTGTGCTGGAGGTGCTGGGTTAGGAATGCACTTCATATGTCTAAAAATCTGCCCTTAAAAACTTCACCTCTATTGGATTCATATTCTTTTATTTATCACTTTGTGCATGTGTCTCATAAATACAATTAGACCTGACTTATTGATTGTTCTCAAGCTCTCTTCTCTTTTTTATTCTGAATCAGGTAAAGGATTTGAGGAATTTCTTTGGTAATATCTCCTTTCCTCCTGACTTGGAGTCTTATACTTATTTTTCACTTCTGCTGCCTTTGTGAGGTCCATCTAAACTTCTAGATCCTTCCTCTCTAAGACTAGGCAGAATATCAGTTTGGGTACCTGAGGGAGATACATCTGGTACATCCATTGAAAAAAATCATTGTTCCAAAAGAAGCCTGCTGAGGCCAAGAAAATGTCCTTTCAGTTTTTCCTGGTATTTTCTGATGTTTAAAACGGATGGCCAGGATTTGCATTGAAGCACTGTTGCCAGAGCCTATACAAATTCCTACTTCAGCAAAACTGTGAAGGTGAAGTACAACATTTCATCATTGCAATGAGGAAAGCAGAAATTCCACGTAAAAATCATATTCCAGGGTACCACAGAGAAACTTCTGAAAGAGAACTTCAGGATTAAGTTTTATCCTTTTTAAGGGACTGGAAATGAAAAGCAAGTTTGGGAGGAGAATGTAAATTAAAATTATAGCACAATTAAAGTCACATTGAATATGTATGAAAAACTGGAAAATGCCTCAGGAATGGAGTAGAAAACTGAAGCAGCCATGGAGAGGGAAAAATAACATTTAATCTAATTTTGGTTTTCCCTACATCCAGTCAATGCTGAGTGACAAAAAAGCAGCTCTGTGGGGAACAGAAAGTCAAAACTGCATTAAATTGATGACTTTCAAATGGGCATTTTGTAGTACTTCTGTTTTTTTTATCTTCAAGTTTAATTTCTTCTGTACTTGTGTGAGAGAAGAGAATTGTAGCTTTCACTAGCAGGGCAAAAAACCCACTAAATTAATTTTATTCTTTTTTTACCTCAGAACTCAGGCAATGAAATTGTATCTTTACATAATCTCTCATTTTATACCCGCAATCAAGTTAGGTGTGGAACCAGCAGGTTGTGGAAACCACACAAGCTGAGTATCTGTTGTGCTTTCCCCTGTGTGCAGAAAATCTGCTGGTTCTGACTGTGGCCACCAAGCAGACTGAGGGATTCCAGCGGTTCAGAAGATCAGCCCAATTCTTCAACTACAAAGTCCAGGTGATTTCTAGCACCCTCCATGGGGGTTGGTTATCAAATTTTCAGGGAAATCCCTGACGAAGGAAGGAATGATGCATCTGACTCCATCTTACCAGAAGGCAAATTAATTACTTTATTATACTGTATTATTCTATACTATATTACATTATATTGTGCTACATCTGAACTGAATCTGCCAAGCCAGGGGTTCAGGAGTGCAGCACACCACCTGGAGCAGCTGAAAACCCTGCCCTGATCCACATCAGGCTTCTTTGCACTAAGGATTACCATTAATGACTGGCTTAGGCTAGGAAAGACATTTTTGAATATAGTAGATATTTTTGTCCTCGATGAGGGGGAGAGAAGATGCATCTGACTCTATCTTATCAGAAGGCTAATTAATTACTTTATTATACTATATTATTCTATGTTATATTATATTACATCTAACCTGAATCTGCCAAGCACTCAACTCCACACAACTGTACAGAATTTTGTGACTGTCAGTGGCAGTCCTCACACACACACACACCTGGCCCTGATAGGCCAAGGAAACAAAACCCCATCACTGTGGGTAAACAATCCCCATATTGCATTCTACTTTGGCACAAACACAGGCACAGCAAATGGGAAGAATTGTTTTTCCTTTCTCTGAGGTTCAGAGAATGTGAAACCCAGAAATAATTCTTGGGAAGAATTATGCCTTGCTTTTCTCTGTGCAGAGAAATGTGGCAACAGTTGGTCAAAGGGAATTTCAAATTGTGGAATGGATCAGCCTTGGCCCCACAGTGATTAAATAAAAGCTCAAGAGAGGACACACATCTGCTCAGCTGGCTGAAAAGTGCTGTGACTGGGTTATTTCTGCAGTGTCCTGAGTGTTGGCTTGGGGTGAGATCCATAACTCCTGCTCAAGGGAGCCTCATGGCACTTTTCCATTGCACTGCCAGGACACACAGTACAGGGTGTGCTCCTGTCCCTGTGGCCAGGAGTGCTTTGTGTTACCTTGTGACCCTGATTGTCCAGCCCAGAGGCTGGATCCACGGCTGCCTAGTCCATTTGTCCTGCAGCTGTTATTTTTGCTGTGATTTGCACTGGGAGTTATCAGAACCACCAAGTTTGTGGGTTCTGGTTCTTTCCCGTGAGCCTTGCTGGGAAAGTGCCCTGTTGAGGTGACCCTGTGTGGAATTCCCATTTTCTGGAAAAATCCCTTCTCCCAGGATTTTTCTCCTGGGAAGCTGAAAACTCTCAGAGGAAAAGAAAACAATTGTTGTCTCATTTGATTCTCCTGTGTTTTGCTGCTTTGGAATGTGTTTGGAGATTGTTTACCCACAGGTGATTGTTGCATTGGATTCTGCTGGGAATTATTTTGACTCTCTGGCCAATCACAGCCAAGCTGTGTCAGGACTCTGGAGAGAGTCACAAGTTTTCATTATTATCTTTTTAGCCTTCTGTAAGTATCCTTTCTGTATTCTTTAGTATAGTTTAGTTCAGCATTCTTTAATATAATATAGCATGATAAAATAATAAATTAACCTTCTGAGAACATGGAGTCAGATTCATCATTCCTTCCTTCATCTGGGGGCAATGCAAATGCAGTAACCCTGTGCCTGTTGCTGTGTAGGTGCTGGGGCTGGATGAGGAGTGGCAGGGTGGAGATGACCAGCAGCCAGCTGGAGGGGGGCAGAAGGTTCGTCTCCTCAAGTCAGCTCTGAAGCAGCACGGGGATAAGGAGGATTTGATCATCCTTTTTGTGGAAAGGTAATGCTTGCAAAGAATTTGCCATGAACTGAATCTTACAGTGGTTTGGATGGGTTCTCACTGAGAAGAGATGAACTGTGAAATCAATTGCTTTTGAAAAGTGTGTCCAGATATCTGGTGGTTTGTTTTGTTTTTTTGTTTTTTTTTTTTCCCTGAATGCTCTGTGGTTTCCTGGCAATTGCTCAGAGCTGCATCCGTGGCACTTGGGAAGGGCTGATCTGAACAGGCTGATGCCAATTCCTGCATGAAGTTGATAGTGTTGTACCTGATTCTGCCACAGTGGAATTTGGCTGCCTCCATCTGCAGAGAATGAGCAGACAATTCCTATGGAACTAGGCAGGCCTTTCTTACCAGAGTTATTTGTTTTATAAGGTGAAGTAGGCTGCAGCATGTCCTGAGAGCCAAGAATTAGTCTCCAGAGAGGTGGAGAGAGAAAAGGAAGAGTTGGAGTCTCAGTGTCTTTTCATATGCCCAGCATACAAATAAGACTACACTTTATTAGTTGCATTACCAAAAATGTAATACTGTTAAACAGAATTAATACTGTTAAACAGAACTAAAAGAAAGATTCCCAAAGAATTATCTGTTTCTAGAAACTTTTCTCAATGACATGTTTTTCTGACTCCATTCCTTTTGTCCTTTTTTTTGTCTGTCTCTCTCTCTAGCTATGATGTGCTCTTTGCTTCAGGCCCCACAGAACTGCTGAAGAAGTTCAGACAAGCCAAAAGCAAGGTGGTTTTCTCAGCAGAGAATTACATCTATCCTGACAGAAAGCTGGAAGCCAAGTACCCTCAGGTGCGAGATGGAAAGCGCTTCCTGGGTTCTGGAGGTGAGACACAGAGCTTGCTTTCAGCTTTCTCCTCCTATTTGACCTTTGTGGGAGAAATGGCAAAGCAAACTGAAAGGTGATGAGTCTGCAGCAGCACAGGGTGTAGTGAGATTTCATGTGAGAGAAGTGAAAGTAGATGTATACAGGAGTATTTCTATTTTTTGGTCATCTGGGTTGAAACACCTCCTCATCCTTATTCCCACAGGCTTCATAGGTTATGCTCCAAACCTGAAGAAGCTTGTGGAGGAGTGGAAAGGAGAGGATGATGACAGTGACCAGCTCTTCTATACAAGAATCTTCTTGGATCCAGAAAAAAGAGTAGGTGTATCTTGATTCTGAGTTGGTGAAAATTTGCATTCTAGCCAGTACCCCCATTTTCTGGTATCAGCAGTTTTTCTATTTAAGCATAAAATGTGGATGGGAAGAGAGATGTCTGAAAACAAATCTTACTGGAGGCTCATGCCACTATCTGTAGGTGCTGGTGTTTAAAGCCATTGAGTGTGGAGGAACTAACCAGCCTCCTCCCAGGGGATGTGAAACTGCAGAGTGCAGTGCTGCCTTAGAGACAGCCAGCCTAGCACTGAAGTACATTCTAGGAAAATGCCATATAATATCTACAGAAGCCTGGAATGGAAGCAGCACTGTGATTCCAGCACTGTGTGGTGCACTGGCCAGACCATGCAGCCCACAGGTCATTCTGGTTCTGGTGTCCCTGCCCAGCTGGGCATTACAGAGGCCAGTCTGTCCCTGGGGACAGACCAAATGCATGGAGAACTCAAACTGCAGCAGCAATTAAATCAAGAGGGAACATTTGAAATAGGGACCTGCTCTCAGACTAGAGAGACACTTGAAATTTTTTGCCAGCAAGGCTGGTAGAAAATTTAGAACAGCTGGTAGAAAATTTAGAACTTTTTTAGTTGCCCAAATCTGAGTATGGCCTGTGATACTTTCACATGAGCAGTCCCTTTAATGCTCTCATCTGCAGTTCTGGCCCTGTGCCACGCAAGGGCTGAGTAATTCCCCAGACTTGGCACTCAGACAGTGGATGTTAGCACCCTGCTGTCCTTTCCAGTAATCAGTCTTACAGATGCCTGCAGGGACACAGAATTCTGTTAAGTCAGAGCTGCATTTTAGTCCCACTCAGAGTGTGACTTGCAGCAGGGGATAAAAACAAAGATTGCACAAGCTGATCTTGCACCTTCCTCTGGTTTGACACTGGTACCTGGGGCAATGCTCAGGGTCATGCTTGCCCTGTGGATAGAAGGCAAGAAACTTTTCACAGCAGATGTTTTTTCTATCTGGCATTCCTGTGTATTTTATGTATTCTGGTTTATATGACTGTGTGTAAGTCTACTTCATTCATGTGATGCAGATTTATTGACACACCCACAGCAGCTTTAAAAGAGGGGGAGAGGGGGTTTGCATAGTTTTGCCTAATAGAATATATTTAACTTGTTCTTGGAAATGGTGAGTGTCCCAGATTTAAATTAAAATTATGATTATGTGGGAATGTTTAAGGCTGCAGAGTTTGGAGAGTTTACAAATGACTATAGGAATGGGATATATCTTCACTGAGCATAGGGTCTGTTGTATGTAAAGGATGGATACCTTTTGTGTTCTAATTAAGGTTATCTAATTCTTTTAAAGGAAAGTATCAACATCACTCTAGACCACAGAAGCCGGATCTTCCAAAACCTAAATGGAGCATTAGGTGAGATGGAAGGAAGGAGCTCATTTCTCCTTGGAATGCAACTTGCATGTTGACACCAGAAATAAAGTTATGGCTGAAGGGATTGTATTTCAGAAATGGCTGTCCCCACAGAAAAAGCTTTACTAAAAGTCTCTGCCAGAGTTCTGGGATTTGTTTGCAATTCCGTTGAGAGCAACTGTGCTCTCATTGCAATTCCTTCCCCACTTCAGGGAATGCAGGTCAGGTTTTTCATCTCACACCTCCCAGCCACTTTGATCTCCAGGCATGTCAGATTGCATTAGCCTTGGGGATTGAAACTGGGAGGGACTTCAGTGCAAGTAATAACACAGAGCCCTGCCTAGGGCTCGCCTGCCTTTCTGCTTCAGAGCCATGCTGGAATGCCATGGGAGGTGAGAAGCAGCCAGATATGCCTGTGAGCACTCACTGATTGTACCAGGCTTCTGACCTGACCTGCTCATTGATTTTGCTAGTCCTGGCAAGAGGGATTCAGTTACTTTCCTATCAATGCTGCCTAATGTTTTCAGTCTTGCCCCATTCCATCTTTATTCTGGTCAAGTAAAAAGTGATAATGGCAGTGTAGTTTTTGGCTCCTGTGCTCGTTATGTCAGTGACAGACTGCAGCTTGTATCTGTGCTAGTCTTTTTTCCAAAGGATTTTGTGGGGTTGTGTTGAGGCAACATCCTCAATTATCTCTGCCAGGAGGATGGACTTTTGTGAAGGGTGACAGAGAGAGAGACATCAGGTGCATAGAACACTTAGGTGAGAAGGGCCTGAGTCCTCCCATCAATAGCTGTCCCTGTCATCAGTAGCTGCTCCTCACTGCCAGTTTTGAAAGAACCTTTCAGTATGGCTTCTGCCAACTCCCAGTCACTTTCCAGCTTCCCAGGCATCCTCCTGTTACTTCACAGGATCATTCTGAATATTTGTCTCCTTTAAAGATTTTGTCTGCAGCCCTTAAACTACTTGTGCATGGTTATCCATTGTCCACACTTTTCATTTTTCAGCAGTTTTCTGTATAAATGAGGCATTGTGCTTCTAATTATCAATAAAAGCCTTAACATGATGATAATGTCATTTCCAGATGAGATAGTTCTGAAGTTTGAAAACGCACGAGTGAGAGCAAGAAACTTGTTATATGACACTCTGCCTGTGGTGATCCATGGAAATGGACCCACCAAGGTAAGTGGACTGTCCTGAGAGAAAGATTTGTTCTGTGTTTGTTGCAAAGTGACCCTTTAGGCTCAATGGATCAGGTTACTGCCTCCACATAGACTGACTTTCCCTGTGTACATTTACATTTGAGAAACAATATCAGTCCAGGCCCATAGCAGCAAGATGGTTCTGGTTCAAAGACCCACATGTAGCTGGATGCTCAGGCTGTCCTGTTTTTCAGATTCCTTAGTTCATGGAGAAGGTTAACAAAGTTCAAATGTGACCCCACAGTGGGGATGCACACAAAGAAACTCCCCTGCCCTGTAATGCACAATCTGGCAAACTTCCTTTTGCAGCTGCAGCTGAACTACCTGGGGAACTACATTCCTCAAGTGTGGACATTTGAGACTGGCTGCACAGTGTGTGATGAAGGTCTGCGAAGCCTCTCGGGGTTTAAGGTAAGGCTGCTGTGTTTATTCAGAGCTCTCAAAACAAGTCTTAAAATTGTTATGTGTCTGATGTTAAACATGACTCACCACTGCTCTCCTCTTGTCCCTGAATGCAGGATGAGGCACTGCCAATGATTCTGATTGGCATTTTCATCGAGCAGCCCACCCCATTCCTCTCCCAGTTCTTCTTGCGGCTTCGTAACCTTCGTTACCCAAAGCAGCGAATCCAGCTCTTCATTCACAACCATGTAAGTGAGGTTGGCTTGTGATGGGCTTAGCAAATGTGGGGAAAATGTACTCCTCATCCTCTACTCTAGGCACTTTTGCAGCCTTGGGCTAGACTTCCAGGCTGTGTAATCACAGTTATTGTCTGCAACCCACAGGATTGTGTACTTATCTGCAGTGACACCCACCAAGCTGTAAACCAGTGGAAATGGGCGTAAGAGCTGTTGCCCAGCTACTCATTTTGAAGGCAAGAGGCTGAGTGGCCTGGATGAGCCCATCTTATTAAGTGTTTTTCCTTACTTTTGGAATAGGAGGAGCATCACTTGATGGAGGTGGACTCCTTTGTGGAGGAGCATGGCACAGAATATCTCGCTGTCAAAGTAATCGGACCAGATGATGAGGTGGAGAATGCTGAGGCACGTAACTTGGGCATGTAAGTGAAGAGGCCATACATGATAGCTGGCAGAGACAGCCTGTGTCCAAACTAAGACATCTGTTTGTTCTCAGGATCATCCCTATCAAGTGATTGCTCTTCTTTTCTCCGTCACCCTTTCAGTTTTTCTGGCATTAACTCTGATGCCGTTATATATTGGGAAAAAGCAGCTTCCATACCAGCTCACTTTGTCCAGTTTCAGAAACTAAGCTCTCACTGGTCCTTTGTTCTGACAGAAGGAAAGCCCTGTATCTCCTGCCCTCATCTATATACCCAGTCACAGAGCACAAAGGATATGCACCCATATCTCTGAAGAGAAGGAGTGCTGTAGCAAAACTAAGAGCTAGTGGGAGAGTATCTTCCTGTCTGTGATCAGGAGGTTTGAGCTCAGGTGTGGCTTTGGACCAGCTGTAAATAGGCACCTCAGTTCCTATTTACAAACCTTCAGTTTGAGCTGAAGAAACAGTTTGCTGAATGTGATTTTGGCTGTGTCTCAGTATCAGTTATTGGATACTGAATCTGATGTGCTTGTACTATGCTGGCCCTCTGGGTTGTACATTAAACCAAACTTCTCTGAGCACCCAGAAGACCTTTAGACTACAAGGTGAAGGCATTCTTGGTGCTCTGTCCTTTGTCTTCCTCTGGTTTAGGATGTGACTTTCCTTTTCTCTGCCTGCAGGGATTTGTGCAGGAAGGATCCTGACTGTGACTATTACTTTAGCCTGGATGCTGAGGTAGTTCTGAAGAACAAAGAGACTCTGAGGATCCTGATTGAACAGAACAAGTAAGTTCTTTGGTCTGAGCAATGCTTACTGGTCATCTCACATGAGGAATTCAGTGCACATCCCTGAGATGTTTAGGGAACAAGAAGAGCTATGCCAGAGATGTTAGCCGAACACCTCTTATGTGGTTTTTTTTTTTTCACTGTAATTGTAATCCCTGGATTTTAGGCAGGGGATGTAAATCATCCTTAGCTTTGTTTTTATATAGTCACTAGAACAAATTGGATTCTGACAGACCTGGTGCAGTGTGTAGTCAGAGAGGAGATTGGGACCATATTAACCCTTTCTTATGGGGCATTTCATTCCAACAGAGTTAACAAAACAGCAACTCTGTAAGTGAGGGAGGAAACAGCTCTTACAGTACTGTGGTTTGTAAACATTTTCCTTTTCTTCCTGTGGTAACATCCTGTACTGCAATTCCTTTTTCTTTCGTGCTTCCAGGCTGGTGATTGCCCCCCTGGTCAGCCGTCATGAGAAGCTGTGGTCCAATTTCTGGGGAGCCCTGAGCCCCGATGGATACTACGCCCGCTCGGAAGATTACGTGGATATTGTTCAAAGGAGGAGAGTGTGAGTGTGCAAAGGGAGCTTTTCACTGATAAAATCCCTCAAATGCAAAGCTTGCTGCAGCACATTGTCATCAAACTAATGTCCAAGAACCAGAGAGTGCAAATGTCTTTGTGTATAGGAAAGGAAATCTCTGCTCCCATTTGGAAGTTGCTTTCTATTCTGCCCTGAGCAGAGACAATAACATACTTGGGGCAGACTTTCTGTTGATCAGAGTAAGGGTTTGAGAGTGCTGACTGCTGAAATCATCTCATCTTACTCAAGTCATGTTTTCCCACCTGGGGGTTATAGTTAGTGTGATCCTTAAAATCCCGTAAAGTGCTGTTTAATCTCTGTCAAATCAATTTTCAGGTGATCTTTGAATGGAAGAGTCACAAAATTGTGTTGTTGATTCATTCATATTCTTGAGGGTCCCTCTTTTTTATAGGCCATGATAATTTTTTTTATTTACTGGCCTATAAAAAAGAGGGACCCTCTTTTTTTATAGACCAGTAAATGCTGGAAATCAGCTTATGCACTTTTGGCTGGTTCAGTTTCTTTAAATCACTGGAAAAAATATGTTGATCTCTCTGGGAAGAGATTCAAGCCACTAATTACATTCCTAGCAAAAACACACAGTAGCAATTAATTGCTTTCCTGGTGGACTAGCATTTGTGCAGCTTAAAAGCTGTGGGCAGTACAAGTGATTTTTTCTGGAATGCCAATCTCTATTGGTGTGGTTTCTTCCTACTGTTCTGAGCTGGCTCATTTAGGCAAGCCTGGCTGATGCTGCAGTGCTGCCTGTCATCCTCAGTGGTATCTCACTTTTCTTCTGCTGTGTTTCAGTGGGCTCTGGAATGTTCCCTACATCAGCAGTGTTTACATGGTTAAAGGCAAGGCTCTGCGCTCGGAGCTGGAGCAGGGGGATCTGTTCCACAGTGGCAAGCTGGATGCTGACATGGCTCTGTGCCACAACATTCGCAGCCAGGTCAGTCAAGGAGAGATCCTGCCAGGGGAGAGCTGCCTGCCAGGCTGAAGGGGACAGGATTAAGCAGTTTCAAGGCATTCAGCTCTGCCAGGGCAGGGGTAGGGTGAACTCGTAGTAGTTAGTACAGTGCAGACTTTGGAACAGCTTGGGATTTCTGTGAAATGATGTGTAGCCATGGACCACTAAATGTAAATAACTCAAACTAGTCAGTACAGTGCAGGCTTTGGAACAGCTTGGCATTTCTGTCTTGCTGTGAAAGCAAGACATGGACCACTAAATGTAAGTAACTCAAACTAGTCAGTACAGTGCAGACTTTGGAACAGCTTGGCATTTCTGTCTTGCTGTGAAACCTTGTGTAGCCATGGACCACTAAATGTAAATAACTCTTACTAGTCAGTACAGTGCAGATTTTGGAACAGCTTGGCATTTCTGTCTTGCTGTGAAACCTTGTGTAGCCATGCACCACTAAATGTGGATAACATTTTTGTTCTTAGGCCTTTTCAGGCTGCTCTAAATGGGATTGAGAGGGTAAGAAGGAAGACCTTAATCTCACAGCTGCTGCTCTCCTGTGCTTCCAGCCCTGGCTGACAGGACACAGAATTACTGTCTCTGTAACCTTTCAGAGTTTCTCATGTGCAGGGTGGAAATAAAACTGAAAGAATGAATAAATTAACAGCTTGGAGAACTGTCCAGTGCTTGGTTTCACAGTGGCTCTCAGAAATATGAGGCCTTTATTATTTCTCTCTGTCCTGCAGGGAGTCTTTATGTACCTGACAAACCAGCATCAGTTTGGACACATACTGTCCCTGGAGAATTACCAGACAAGTCACCTCCACAACGACCTCTGGCAAATATTCAGCAATCCTGAGGTGAGATAACCTGCATACTCAGAAGGCACAGCAATGTGGGAAGATCTGATATTGGCTTCATCACTATGGGAAGCCCAGGCTTTGTAATAATGGTGACTCTCAGGTGGGATGAAGAGCACAGGCACAAAATTTGAAGAGAACATGTTTTTGGGATTCATAACACATGGATCTTCAAAGCCTGTGAAATACTGCTTGCACGAGTGCCTGGCCTTTTATTACCTCTTTAAGCAGGGGCCCCACAGAAATTAGTGGTTTGTTTCTCTTCTGATTGCAGGATTGGAGAGAAAAGTACATCCATGAAAACTACACAGCAGCTCTGAAAGGGAAATTGGTAGAAATGGTAAGAAAACATCATCCTTATCCATCAGAATGGGAAATGAGCTTTAGGACAATGCTTTATCATCATTATTGTAATTCTCAGGAATAAGCAGTTGAGCATAGGAAACATGACCTTGAAATACTTTTAGACCTAAATCATTCCAGCTTTCTTAAGTAGGAGTGGGGCACATAAATCAGAAGACAAATTTCTATCCTCAGTATTTTAGTTTCCTTCCACTCAGTCTGCACTCATTTTAGCCCTACTTCTTTTGCCTCAAGCACCTCCTTGTTTCTGCTGTTCTCACCTGTCTGTTATCTGCAGCCCTGCCCAGATGTTTACTGGTTCCCCATATTCACTGACACTGCCTGTGATGAGCTGGTGGAAGAAATGGAACATTATGGCCAGTGGTCCACAGGTGACAACACGGTAAGTAAAGGCAGGAGCTCTTTTGAGTTCTGGGCTCCACCATCTTCTATGCATTTCTGGTGATAGCAGTGCCTCCTGTGGGAAGGCATTAGATCCTGAATTAAACCAGAAGAGTAGAGACAATACTTTATTTTGCTCCTGATTAACTCTGATTTTTCCCTGAGTCCTCTTTAGTGTCCTCTGAAGTTCCAGTGTTCAGCCTCTCTGATGGTAATATTGCTCCCATAATAATTAATTATGGAATTAATTATGGTTTGAAATGAGCTTTCCATCCTGCAAATTCTGATAAACAAACATCATATTTATTTGTAGTTACCAGGAACAAGTACTTTTCATTCCTGAATTCCAAGGTTCCCATCTTTACAGGTATTTCTGCTGATTCTATTTCAGGACAGCAGAATACAAGGAGGATATGAGAATGTCCCAACTATTGACATACACATGAACCAAATTGGCTTTGAAAGAGAATGGTATAAGTTTCTTCTGGACTATATTGCACCCATCACAGAAAAGCTGTACCCAGGGTACTACACCAAGGTATGTTTGTTGTATGCAGGGCAACCCCAACATCTGGGAATGATTGGCAACTCACTCCATTGATTCAGAATGCTGAACATTTGCTTTATTAAAACTGTATTATATTACATTATACTATACTACACTAAAGAGATACTAAAAGGATACTAAAGAAAAACCTGTGACTGTCTCCAGTCAGGATGCAGCTTGGACCTAATAGGCCAATTAACATAAACAATCATCACCAGAATCCAATTACCAAATCCCTTCAGGTAAACAATCTCCCTACCATGTGCAAAAACAACAGGAGCAGTGAATAAGATATAAGAATTGTTTTCTCTTCTCCTCTCTGTGCTTCTCACTGCCTTCCCATGAAAAATCCTTGGGAAAGCTTGTGCCTGCTGCTCTCTGTAAAGAGAGCTGAGGCCACAGTGTGTCCACCTTAACAGCAAAACTCATGGTGAGCTCAGCACCTCCTCCAGCTGCAGTTTTGTGACAAGAATGCTCCAGCAATACACACAGAGTATTTCACACACAGAATCACACACAGAAATTCTAGGTTGGAAGAGACCTTTAAGATCATCGAGTCCAACCCATGTTGGGTTGGGTCCAACCCATTTCCCAGCACAGAGGAATTGACCCTGCAGTGTGACCCAAGTATGTGCATTAGGAGATAGGCAAAAATCAGGCAGAAGAATGTCATTGAGAAATTGCCTTTCTCCTTTAGCAGTGGGATGCAATTTCAGTGTCAGCCCCTGCTCTGCAGCTCAGAAGCCACAGACCCCTGTAGCCCTCTAACAGAGTGCTCTTTGTCCTTCTCTCTCAGACCCAGTTTGAGCTGGCCTTTGTGGTTCGCTACAAACCTGACGAGCAGCCATCCCTGGTGCCCCACCACGACGCCTCCACCTTCACCATCAACATTGCCTTGAACAGAGTGGGCATAGACTACGAGGTGAGTGCCTGCCAGAGCTTCAGGAGTGCAGCACAGCACCTGGAGCAGCTGAAAACCCTGCCCTGACCCACATCAGGCTTCTTTGTACTAAGAATTACAATTAATGGCTGTAAGAATTCATGGGGGGCTGTTGGGATCCAATCCAGCTTGCTATGGACCCCAGCCCACACGAGAAGTGCTCTTCTCCACGTGGGGACAAGTGCTAATTTTATTTCCTTGATAGGAGACACCAGATCATCCAGGTGACCCCCCCCCAGGTGGAAAAAAGAGGGTGATGCCTCATGGCAGGAGACTTTTAATCCTGGGGGAATGGGGAGTGGAGGAAGAGGAATATAGTGGGTGGGTATTTTTGCCTCTGATGAGGGGAGAGAATGATTCATCTGACTCTATCTTATCAGAAGGCTAATTAATTACTTTATTATACTATATTATTCTATATTATATTACACTATGTTACATTACATCTAACCTGAATCTGCCAAGCACTCCACTGCACAGAATCTTGTGACTGTCAGCCAACAGTCCTGACACACACACACACACACACACACACACCTGGCCCTGATAGGCCAAGGAAACAAAACCCCATCACTGTGGGTAAACAATCCCCATATTGCATTCTACTTTGGCACAAACACAGGCACAGCAAGTGATAAGAATTGTGTTTTCTTTCTCTGAGGTTCAGAGAATGTGAAACCCAGAAATATTCTTGGGAAGAATTGTGCCTTGCTTTTCTCTGTGAAGAGAAATGTGGCAACATTTGAATGCATCAGAATATGGGAGATTCCCCAAACACCTTGTCACATTTGCAGAAGTGCTGTGATGTCACATTCACATTCTCTGAAAAATCCCTTTGCCCAGAATTTTTCTCCTGGGAAGCTGAGAAGCCTCAGAGGAAAATGAAAACAATTCTTATCTCATTTGCTTCTCCTCTGTTTTGCTCATTTGGAATATGTTTGGAGATTGTTTACCCACAGGTGATTGTTCCATTGGATTCTGCTGTGAGTTGTTTTGACTCTTTGGCCAGTCAGGGCCAAGCTGTGTCGGGACTCTGGAAAGAGTCACGAGTTTTCATTATTATCTTTTTAGCCTTCTGTAAGTATCCTCTCTGTATTCTTTAGTATAGTATAGTATTCTTTAATATAATATAGTATGATAAAATAATAAATTAACCTTCTGAGAACATGGAGTCAGATTCATCATTCCTTCCTCTGTCTGGGGGGAACACAAATGTTGTAATTCAGGACATCCCTCTGGGTGTCCTAGATTGCCAAGACCCCTGCCAAAGAGCTCAGAGACCCTGGCACAGAGCTCAAAATGCCTCTAGTTTTGATTATAACCCATGAAGCAAATTACCAACCTTATATAAAGATCTGCAAGCCATGACATTTTAAGTAGGATGATAGTGAATTTATCATGGAGTGAAAAATAGATTTTTGAAGTTTTTAGCTTGGAAATTCAGGGAGCAAGATAAGAAGAATCTGGGCGTGTCCAGCCTTTCTCCTTCTTCTTCTTGGCCTCCATCTTCTGCTGTGATGTTGGCATTTTTAGATTGGTTTAGAGTAGAAGCTCACTGTCTAACATAAGTGATAGGTATTAGAAAGTAATTATAAATATTGTACACATAGTTTTTAGTATAAAGACATAACACCGCCCTGGGGCAGGCAGAGTGCCTCTGACTGTCCTGCTGAACAGACCTCGGCAGGTCAGGAGAAAGAATTTTATAGATAAGAAACAATGAACAACCTTGAGACCGAGAACTGAAGAGCCCTGACTCCTCCTTCGACTGCCAGACTGAGAAAAGAGACTTTCCAACACATCTCAGGGTCACTCTGAGCAGCTAAAGTCCCGAAACACAAATACAGCACTGTCAGAAGGCAGGGACCCCTTCCCTGAGGCGCTTTTTCCAAGCTGATGTGTCTCTGGTGTCCCACCAGGGAGGAGGCTGATGTGTCCCTTGTGGAGGCTGATGTGTCTCTGGTGTCCCCCCAGGAAGGAGACTGATGTGTCTCTGGTGGAGGCTGATGTGTCTCTGGTGTCCCCCCAGGAAGGAGACTGATGTGTCTCTGGTGGAGGCTGATGTGTCTCTGGTGTCCCCCCAGGAAGGAGGCTGAGTGTCTCTGGTGGAGGTTCATGTGTCCCTTGTGTCCCCCCAGGGCGGGGGCTGATATGTCTCTGGTGGAGGTTCATGTGTCCCTTGTGTCCCCCCAGGGAGGACTCCCCCCAGAGTGTTTCTGCTGGAGGTTCAAGTGTCCCTTGTGTCCGCCCAGGGAGGACTCTGAGTGTCTCTGGTGGAGGCTGATGTGTCTCTGGTGTTCCACCAGGAAGGAGGCTGATGTGTCTCTTGTGGAGGCTGATGTGTCCCTTGTGGAGGCTGATGTGTCTCTGCTGGAGGTTCATGTGTCCCTTGTGTCCCCTCATGGAGGACACTGAGTGTCTCTGGTTCAGGTTCATGTGTCCCTTGTGTCCCCCCATGGAGGACACTGAGTGTCTCTGCTGGAGGTTCATGTGTCCCTTGTGTCCCCCCAGGGAGGACACTGAGTGTCTCTGCTGGAGGTTCATGTGTCCCTTGTGTCCCCCCATGGAGGACACTGAGTGTCTCTGCTGGAGGTTCATGTGTCCCTTGTGTCCCCCCATGGAGGACACTGAGTGTCTCTGGTTCAGGTTCATGTGTCCCTTGTGTCCCCCCATGGAGGACACTGAGTGTCTCTGCTGGAGGTTCATGTGTCCCTTGTGTCCCCCCATGGAGGACACTGAGTGTCTCTGGTTCAGGTTCATGTGTCCCTTGTGTCCCCCCATGGAGGACACTGAGTGTCTCTGCTGGAGGTTCATGTGTCCCTTGTGTCCCCTCATGGAGGACGCTGAATGTCCCTTGTGGAGGTTCATGTGTCCCTTGTGTCCCCCCATGGAGGACACTGAGTGTCTCTGCTGGAGGTTCATGTGTCCCTTGTGTCCCCCCATGGAGGACACTGAGTGTCTCTGGTTCAGGTTCATGTGTCCCTTGTGTCCCCCCATGGAGGACACTGAGTGTCTCTGGTTCAGGTTCATGTGTCCCTTGTGTCCCCTCATGGAGGACACTGAGTGTCTCTGGTTCAGGTTCATGTGTCCCTTGTGTCCCCCCATGGAGGACACTGAGTGTCTCTGGTTCAGGTTCATGTGTCCCTTGTGTCCCCCAGGGCGGAGGCTGCCGGTTCCTGCGCTACAACTGCTCCATCCGAGCCCCGAGGAAGGGCTGGACCCTGATGCACCCCGGCCGCCTGACCCACTACCACGAGGGGCTGCCCACCACCAGAGGAACGCGCTACATCGCCGTGTCCTTCATTGACCCCTAGAGCTCTGCTCCCCAGGGAGGAGAGGCCCTTTCCCTGCTGACTTTGAGTAGAAACAGGGAATGTTGCTGAGAGTTTCTGAGGCGTTGTTCAGAGATATTTGGATTTGATTTTTATATGATTTTTAATGTGATTTTTATTGATATTCTAAGACTCCACTGCTGGAGGACTTCACTCTCTGACACTGCAGGTAATATCTAGGAATATTGCTGTAGAAGTCCAAAGGAGATTTTGTGCCTTCATTTTTGATTCTGCTCCTCATCCACTGTTTCTTGAAAGTGCTGTTTACTTGAACTTTCTTCAGTGATTCATTGGCTTTAAAAAATGGTTTTTTGGAACAGAAATCCAGCTTTTAGGAGGCAAGTTACAAGCTGGAAGCCTGTTTTCATCCACAGCATATACGGGACTGGATGTTACACAATAATTCCTGGACATTATTCCAAATATAAACCAATCAGGGAGCTGACTCCAGGAGTTATAACAGTTAAGTGTCACACCAAATGAAGCTGAGTTGGAAGAGCCTGAAGATCATCTGATTCTTTACCTCTTTGCTGTCTTTGCAAGCAAATCACAAAATTCAAAGCGGCAGCAGTGGTAACATAGGTGCTTCTGGTTAGCTAAGGGAAGGTCCTCTGATGGTGCTTTACCTCTGGGATTGGACTGAAGAGATAAAAAACCTCCCTACCTTCTGTTTCTCCAGCTAAGAGCAGCAGGCATACCCACACAAATTCATGCCATGTCAATATGTAGATTAAATCTAAGAAAGGGAAGGCTGGGAGCAGCTCCATCAGTCAGGGGGGCTTCTCTCAGAATTGTTTGTTCTGTACCATGTTACAATAGCCAAAAGCTCTGATCAATCTCTGGATAACAACCCAGAGATCCCAGTGGTCTTTGGTGGCCTCATTCCATTTGTCAGAGATTGTTTAAATAATTTTCTTTGATGGCCCATTCACATTAGATGGAAAGAGCTGTTCTCTGGTTCTTAGAGGAAATAATTATTCAGTGTTTTTATTGTTTGAGATTGAAAACCAAAACACTCCATTGCAGAAACTTCTCCAATGGGGTCAAAGCTGATAGAAATGAGTGGTTGGGAAGTGCTGAGAGATTGGGGTGAGCCAGTAGTTATAAAAATATATCCAGACTAGACCTGTGGTTAGAGAGTGAAGGGGCAGAAACCTTTTCTGCCTGTGCCTGTGGGATACCTGCTCTGCTTATCAGACACCATTATGCCAGAATAGTGTGTTTCACAAGCAATAAATTCATAGAGTGATTGTCCTTAGGGGAAAAAAAATAATTATGTGCCTTTTAGTTGTGTGTCTCCAGCTTCTGCTGCCGTATTGTCAGAGTAGAGCCTTTCTTCTGGGACGGGTCACTCTAATGGGGCAGAACAGCTTCAGACATGGAAGGGGACAGACAGCTTTCCCAACTGCTTTCCTTGAGCTTTTTAGGTCTATTTTGAGGCCATACACTCACCCGTGCCCAGGAGAGAAAAATCCAGGCAGGGGCAAGAATTTGAGAAGTAAAACTGTACTTAAAGTCATGTTATGTGAAATGCAGAACTGTTAAATGCCTGTTACCAAACGAAGGGATTGATCAGCAAGTCAGAGATGTCCAAAATGTGTATTATGTATTTATTCAGCAGCAGGTTTTTTGGTTTGGGGTTTTTTTTTTGGTAGGTTTTTTTTTGTTTTGTTTTGTGGTTTGGTTTTTTTGGGGTTTTTTTGGGGTTTTTTTGTTATTGGTTTTGGTTTTCTGTTTTTTTTTTTTGGGGGGGTGCTTTTTGTTTGTTTTGTTTGTTTGTTTGTTTGTTGGGTTTTTTTTTGTTTTGGGGTGGGTTTTTTTGTTTGGTTGGTTTTTGTGGGTTTTTTTTTTGGTTTTTTGGGTTTTTTTGGGTTGGATTTTTTTTTGTTCAGTGTTTTGGGGTTTTTTGTTGTTGTTGTTTTTTGTTTTATTTTTATTTTGGGGGGTTTCGTTGTTTTTTGGTGGGGTTTTGTTGTTTTTGGGGGTTTTTTGGGGTTTTTTGATTTTGTTTTGGTTTTTTTTTTTGTTTGGGTTTTTTTGTTGTTTTGTTGTGTGTTTCCTCGGGCCGGTTCGGTGGTGGCGTTAACGAGCTGTACGGTTTGAGCACGGGGAACTCGCATTAAACCTTTCCCGTGACCCTTTCCCGGTCTGTGGGCTCTGTTCCTCTGCTGGGCCCGGGCCGCCGCTCGCTATCAGGCCTGGGAACTACAACTCCCAGCGTGCCCCGCGCGCGGCGCGCGGCGATGACGCACACCTCTACGCACCTCCCGGGCGACGGCGCCGCGGGGTGACATGGCGGCTGTGCGGGAGCGGCGGTGAAGGTGAGCCACGGGCGGGGCCGGCCTGAGGGGACCTTGGCAGCTGCTCCAGGCTGGCTCAGTGTCTCTGAGGGTCGCCTCCGGAGCAGCAGGTATAGGGACAGGGACAAGGGCAGGGACGGGTGAGCGTCGCACCCGCTGGGGCAGGGTCCTGAGGGGGCGCGAGGAGGGCGCTTCCCGCCCTTTCCTCCCGCCCCTGAGGGCTGAGGGAATGCGGCGTCCGGCCGGGGCGTCAACCCAAGGCGTTATGTGGGCACCGGTATGGCGGGGGAGCAGGGCCCAGAGCATCCCTGAGGCACACCGGGATGGCGGGGGAGCAGGGCCCAGAGCGTCCCTGAGGCACACCGGGATGGTGAGGGAACAGCCGGGGGCATTCTCCGGGGACACCGGGATGGCGGGGGAGCAGAGCCGGGGACATTCTCCGGGCACACCGGGATGGCGGGGGAGCAGAGCCGGGGACATTCTCCGGGCACACCGGGATGGCGGGGGAGCAGAGCCCAGAGCATCCCTGAGGCACACCGGGATGGTGTGGGAACAGCCGGGGGCATTCTCCGGGGACACCAGGATGGCGGGGGAGCAGAGCCGGGGACGCTCTCTGGGCACACCGGGATGGCGGGGGAGCAGAGCCCAGAGCATCCCTGAGGCACACCGGGATGGCAGCGGAGCAGGGCCCAGAGCATCCCTGAGGCACACCAGGATGGTGAGGGAATGGATCCCGGGGCATTCTCCGGGCACACCGGGATGGCGGGGGAGCAGGGCCCAGAGCATCCCTGAGGCACACCGGGATGGCGGGGGAGCAGGACCCAGAGCGTCCCTGAGGCACGCCGGGATGGTGAGGGAACAGCCGGGGGCATTCTCCGGGCACACCGGGATGGCGGGGGAGCAGAGCTGGGGACACTCTCTGGGCACACCGGGATGGCGGGGGAGCAGAGCCGGGGACACTCTCTGGGCACACAGGGCTGGCGGGGGAGCAGGGCCCAGAGCATCCCTGAGGCACACCAGGATGGTGAGGGAATGGATCCCGGGGCATTCTCCGGGCACACCGGGATGGCCGGGGAGCAGGGCCCAGAGCATCCCTGAGGCACACCAGGTTGGTGAGGGAATGGAGCCGGGGCCATTCTCCGGGCACACCGGGATGGCGCGGGAGCAGAGCCGGGGCCATTCTCCGGGCACACCGGAGCAGAGCCCGTGACGGCGGAGCTCGGTGGCCTCTGTCCGTCATCCACGGTCACTCTGCCACAGGGGTGGAGACCGGCTGGACTCGGCGTCGCCGAAGGAGCTGCGGGACTGAGTGCGGCCGGGGCGAGGGAGAAGGCAGGGAAAACTGCTGCCGTTTGTTCTCGAGAGGGCCTCAAGCTGGCCATGCGTGACTTGTGAAAACGTAACTCATCCTGAAAGTAAGCGGAGGATGGGGAGGAGTGATCGCTGCGAGCCTGATTATTGGAAGGGAGAAAGAGTTTTGGGGTTTTTTTCCTGATGAGTTGTATAAAATGGAACAATTTCTTTATGAAGGACAGAAGATAGTCCTTCAAATGCATATTTATCTAGTTCTTGTAAAGATGCTTGGTTGGATCACAGAGTCATGGAATGGTTTGGGTTGGGAGGGACCTTAAAGATTATCCACTTTCACCTCTGCTATGGGCAGGGACACATTCTGCCAGACAAGGCGGATCAAGTCCTGTCCAACCTGGCCTTGAGCACTTCCAGGGATGGGGCAGCCACAGCTTCTCTGTGAAACCTCTGCCAGGGCCTCACCATCCTCACAGGGAGGAATTTCTTCCCAATATCCCATCTAACCCTGCCCTGTGTACGTGGAAAGCCTTTCCCCCTTGTCCTGTCACTACACCCCTTGGACAGGTGGTGACACTTGGTGACACTGCTCTTTGCTGGATTTTTCCTGTAGCGCAATGTCCCTGCTGTTTACTCGTTCCAACTCAATAGTTGCAGTGAAGAAGGATAAAAGACACATGGCTGAGGTAAATGCTTCTCCACTTAAACATTTTGTCACTGCAAAGAAGAAAATCAATGGTATCTTTGAACAGTTGGCTGCATACATCAACGAGAGCTCCTCGTTCCTAGAAGGTAATTTGAGTTCTTGGACTATGAGTGTGTAACAGTGCTCTACCTACATATGATTCCCCCAAAACACACACCACCCCCTCAGTCAGTTAAACAGAACTGCTAAATCTGTGTTTATTTATACATGCATGTCTGTTTATGCATTCATGTTTGTAAGAAAAAATGAAAATTGTTGAATTTGGGTGGAGTTCAGGTTCATATTTGAAGATGAGAAGTTCATGCATGTTAAGAAACTGAGCTAGTTAGGGAGCTATGCTTGGTTTTTATGTTTGGGAGATTTTTAATTAATTACACAACCCCAGTAGGTATTTTTTGCCTGTAATCCTTTCACTATTCTTGCCTGGACACATCATTGCTACTGACATGTAACATACACCAGTAATTGGCTTTAACAGCTTAAGGCACAGACAGATTTTATCTCTAAGGGTGCTGGCCTGTTTGCAGTGTTGGCTGTTGTGTTCAAGGCAGTCCCAAGAATGAACAGTTATGAGATACACAAAAGAGTCCATTTGATAAATCCTATTATAAAATTGCTTCAGGGTGTCATTGCCTATGTCAAGAACACCCATATGAGCTGTGGGACACAGATAATGTTAAGTGATACCATGGCAGAGAGAGGTTTCACCCAGGTCTGACCCAGATGGCTTCTGGCATTCAGAGGCATGATCTATTTTGATTTTAGAAACACACAAGAATGCAGAGCTTGATCCTGTCACCACAGAAGAGCAGGTACTGGAAGTCAAAGGCTACCTGTCAAAAGTCAGTGGTATTAGTGAAGTGTTGGCAAGACGACACATGAAAGTTGCTTTTTTTGGGAGGTGAGTCACATGCTTGTGTTGCCTATGCTGCCCATTCAGGAAAGCATTTGAGTATTGTAGCCAGTAAAAAATATTTATATAAACACGAGTGCTTTAGCTTTTGCTTGTAATGTCCCTGATACAGGTGCTCTTGTAAATTGGAAACAAGTATTGTATCACATAATGCTTCAATTTGAAGAATTCTTTAAATAGGGAAATAAAAAAGTCTTTTTGCAGGTTGCCTCTGGCACCTAAATTGTTAATGGCTCTGATACAGCTTGGCTGTAGAGAACTTGCTTTTGTAACATCAAAATGAGCACACCTAGCTCTTGAAAGCCTGAAACACTGTCCTTAATCTGGCTGCAGGACAAGCAATGGGAAGAGCACTGTGATAAATGCCATGCTGTGGGACAAGGTTCTCCCTTCAGGAATTGGACACACCACTAATTGCTTCCTGCGTGTAGAAGGGACAGATGGACACGAGGCTTTCCTGCTGACTGAAGGTTCAGAGGAGAAGAAGAGTGTAAAGGTACAATTTCCTTAAACATAAGGTTAAGGATAAGAGCTCTTCAGAAATGTCAGAAAAGGAAAGAAAAAAAAATTCACAGTTAAGGATTTTAATCATTAAAGGAGTGGAGATGAAGAATGAGTCTTTATTAGATGTAAGAAGCAAGTTGCAGAATGGGGACTTGTTTGTTTTATGGAAGAGATGATATGTTGTATTTCTTAGAGATAGGAGGGAACAGTGACTCAGGAAGTTCTGAGCTTTGTATAACTGACAGAATCACAGACTTCCTGGTAATTCCTCAGTATCCTTTCCTGACAGGAAAAATCTCTCACAAACTCTCACTAGCAGTTGTCTTTTTCCTAGGACATTCAAGAAGGTTTTATGTGGAAAACCTTCCAGAGAGAATATAATTTGAACTTGGGCTTTATCTCAAATTGTCTGTGAAGGGCCCTGGAGGGAGGATAAATGTGTTAGTGGGTCTTGGCAAACAGGAAATGTTATTTCCATCTCTTCCTAGACCGTGAACCAGCTGGCTCATGCCCTTCATCAGGATGAACATCTGAATGCTGGCAGCCTAGTCAGTGTAATGTGGCCCAATTCCAAATGTTCTCTCCTAAAGGACGACCTGGTGCTGATGGACAGGTGAGAAATAGCTTTCTTTCCTTTCCTGCTTATCACAGACTAAGTATGGAAATGTTTTCAAATATGTATTTAACAAGCCTCCAGGGAATTGACCCTGTTCTAATCTAAGACAGTGACCAAAGTCCCTTGCTGTAATTAACAGTGTGATTTTCTTGATCATTACTTCCTTTTAGCCTGTACTCTGTCACCTCAGGATAGTGTAGCTCAGACGTGGGAAATTAATGCTCTGAAAAGCTTTTACTAACTATTTAAATTTTGTTTTTGCTGTATTCACAGCACAGTAATATCTCATTTCTCTTTATTTCTAGCCCTGGCATTGATGTAACCACAGAGCTGGACAGCTGGATTGACAAATTCTGTCTTGATGCTGATGTATTTGTTCTGGTGGCAAATTCTGAATCAACATTGATGCAAACTGTATGTGCAAGTCCACTTGTTCAATGAATTTGGCTATAGGTTAAAAATATTTGACATATTAATTTAAAGAGGTTTTGTTTCATTTTCCTCAGGAGAAGCAGTTCTTTCACAAGGTGAATGAACGTCTGTCTCGACCCAATATATTTATTTTAAACAACCGTTGGGATGCATCTGCCTCTGAACCAGAATACATGGAGGAGGTTTGTGATGTGTTTAAAGTACTTTTCTTTGCATGGATATTATGGAGTCTGTTTTGACTCTGGTCCTTGGGGATGCAATCATTATCACCTGAGTGTGGAGACTCAAGGGAACATAGACTAGTGATGAGGACATGAATCTGGAAATTTCTGAGCAGGAAATCAAGAGTCTCACAAAAGTTAGATCACTTTAGAAAACCTCTGGAAAATTCCATAAAATAACAAATTTTTTTTTTCTTCAATGCTTCTTTGGTAGCTTAGACCAGCAGAGGTCATTGGGGTGCCTGGTCTAACCTTTAGGGGATGGATAGTGTGGATTTAACTGCATGTGTGGTTTCTGATGGCTTTCCCCAGGTGCGCCGGCAGCACATGGAGCGCTGCACCAGCTTCCTGGTGGATGAGCTGGGTGTGGTGGACCGAGCCCAGGCAGGGGATCGGATTTTCTTTGTGTCTGCAAAAGAAGTGCTGAATGCCAGGATTCAGAGGGCTCAAGGGATGCCAGAAGGAGGTGAGGAAAGCTAGCAGAAACTTTCCATTGGCTTATAGAGATGAAAATAGAGAGTATCTTGTTTCAAAAAATGTATAAAATTGAGTATGCCAAATTATTACTAAGGCTATCATAACAGAAGGGGTGACTTAGTAGCACTTTTACATTGGCTTCAGTGTAAAGCAAGAGCATTTCTTCATGTCCAACATCTGATTGCTTTCTCAAGATTTAAATGGTTGTTTTGTACATTCCTTCTCTCAGGTGGAGCATTGGCAGATGGATTTCAAGTAAGAATGCTGGAATTTCAAAGCTTCGAGAGGAGATTTGAGGTGAGCATTATGTGTGCCGAACTTTTGGTTAGATTTTACTCCTGAAAGACTGGCACTCATGGGGACATATTTTGGAAATGGATTGTACAGGAAGGAGAAATTGTGTTTGTATGGTTCTGCCTGCTGCTAATCTTGGGCTGCCTTTTGTATACAGGAATGTATCTCACAGTCAGCAGTGAAAACAAAATTCGAGCAGCATACGGTGAGAGCGAAGCAGATTGCGGAAGATGTTCGCCTCATCATGGACTCCGTGCACGTTGCTGCCCAGGAACAGCGGTGAGAACTCTGCTGGTGCTTGCATTACTGCACTTTGTATTCTGGGAGAAATGTGAGGGAACATGAGTGTTTGAAATGCAAAGCAGAATCCAGCATGTTTGAGAGCAGGAAGGACGTGTATTGGTGGTCTTGCTTCTAGTGTGTTATGGAAATATTGGGAAAAGGACCTTATTTTTGTCCTGTGCCATGACTGTGTAATGCTTTGCAGATATTGACATGTTTTGTTACTGGGCAGGAAAATCTGTCTTATTTCTGGAACTCAAATATATTTATAGATAAAAAATGCATTTATTTGGCATTTTGATGCACAGGTTTTTTTTTCACCAGAGTTTACTGCCTGGAAATGCGAGAGGAACGTCAGGATCGCCTCGGTTTCATTGACAAACAGCTGGAGCTCCTTACTCAAGACTACAAGCGGAAAATCAAACAAATCACTGAAGAGGTGGAGAGGCAGGTAAGGAGGAGTGTCTGCAGAAAACTGCAGTCTGAAAAGGCTACCAGCATGGTGGGGAAAATGCACAGTGCTGACAAAGCTTTGAAGTACTAACAACGTGGGAGTTACATATGGGAAGAGGAGAAAAGCTTTCAGAAGCTCTGTTTTCTCTCCTGTGCTATTTCTCTAGGTGTCCAATGCAATGGCAGAAGAAATCAGACGGCTCTCAGTGTTGGTAGATGAATACCAAGCAGACTTCCACCCATCTCAAGTAGTTCTTAAAGTGTACAAGACTGTAAGTGATGTTTGCTTAAGCAATTTAAGAGACCTTTTTTAGCTCTGAGTAATTATGCCAGCTCATTGTTAGACGTTTCAATCTTCCAACTAGGATAGAGCTAAAGCTTTAGTTTTTTAATAATCTCAGTAATAAATTGATACACATTATATATCATACTATATAGATTGAACAGAACTTTTCCTGAACTAAGTTCTATGAGATTTTTTTAAATTTGCCTTTTCATCCCCTTCACTGAAAAATGGGGGGAGGTATGATATTAATGTTAGAACACTGGGCAGACAGATTGTGTGCTCTTGTTTTGGGAGAGTCTTTTTAACTAGCAACTCTTTTAACTCTTTTAACTAGCACCTTCAGCCTGCATCTTAGCTATGTTTATTCTAATCTTAATAACCCTTTCTTTATTTGTCAGGAGCTGCATAAACACATCGAGGAAGGCCTGGGCCGTAACATGTCAGATCGTTGCTCCAGTGCTATCACAACTTCCCTGCAGACAGTGCAGCAAGAAATGATAGGTCAGCTCCACAGGCAATACTGCCCTTTCTCTTCCCTTGAATTGCATTTTGAAATAACTATAGGTAGATGTTCTGGGTTTCTCATTAATCCGATGGCTGACGTGCAGCTGACACCACCTTAGTTTCCATCTTGATGAGTAAGGCTGTTGTGCAGAGGACTAGTTCTGTGTCTGAGCTTATGCAGTGATTTCCTAATGAATGTGTACAGTCACACTGTAACCCTCATGACAGAGTGGAACTGTGGCAAAATCTGGAAGATGCTCACACCAAATCCTAATGAAAGACAAATTACTTGGAACTAGGTGCCTGTCTGATTTTGGTGCCTAAAGAACCGGGTTTCAGATTTTGTTTTCCAAAGTCTTGCTAATCTGTAAACTTCACCAGCTACCTGTAAGGATTTTGAAGGGTCCATGGAAAGATTTCCTTCTGGGCTGGTCTGAAGAACCAAGAATTGAATAATAATTGATGATGTATCTCTTACTTTGCGACATTCTTGGCTTATGAAATTTAACATACTAAGAAAACTGACTGTAGAGGATGAAACCATCCATAAGCACCTTGATTATAGAATACAAGACCAGTTAATTCTTGTGACCTCACCAGCTGTTTTTTGCATGTTTTTGTTTTCTCTCTGTGTAGATGGTTTAAAACCCCTCCTCCCAGTCTCTGTGCGGGGCCAGATCGACATGTTAATTCCCCGGCAGTGCTTCAGGCTCAGCTATGACCTGAACTGTGACAAGCTCTGTGCTGACTTCCAGGAGGACATAGAATTCCATTTCTCTCTCGGATGGACAATGCTGGTGAACAGATTTTTGGGACCAAAGAATGGTCGTCGGGCCTTGATGGGCTATAATGACCAGGTAGAGTGCCTCACTGAGTGACTGGGGTAGATTCTCATTATTTCAATGGCTGCTGAAGTTCCTTTGGTGGGAAGAGCAGTAATTCACCTCCTTTTATTCTCTTCTTTGATTTTGTTTTGTCCCTGCTTTTCTGATTAGGTTCAGCGCCCTTTAACACCAGCAAATCCCAGCCTGCCTCCTTTGCCTCAGGGCTCTATGACCCAGGAAGAGCTCATGGTGTCCATGGTGACTGGACTGGCCTCTTTAACTTCCCGAACTTCCATGGGGATCATCGTGGTTGGTGGTGTGGTATGTGTGCATTCTAGGTAGCATTTTTATAACTTAAGTTGGAGCACTGATGTAAAAAGCACTTGCACTGCCAAATCCTGTAGATATTTGCTATTGACAGATAGGGTTCTCTATTTTCTCCTTTGATCTTCCATTTGAGTACAGTGAGCTGATTTTGCAATGCTCTGTGCACCATTGTTGGCAGTGAATATCAGTAATATTGTGCAATTTGTTTATCCTTGTGCTTCTTTAGGTGTGGAAGGCTGTGGGTTGGAGACTGATTGCTCTCTCTTTTGGCCTTTATGGGCTGCTCTACGTGTACGAGCGCCTCACCTGGACCACCAAAGCCAAGGAGAGAGCTTTCAAGAGGCAGTTTGTGGAGTATGCTGGGGAGAAACTGCAGCTCATCGTCAGCTACACGGGCTCCAACTGCAGCCACCAAGTCCAGCAGTGAGTTCCCTGTATTCAGCTAACACTTTATGGAAATTCTCTTGTTTGGGGTTTTTTAGTGCTATTACTTCTATTCATGCTGAATTCTAGATTTTCAAAAATGTAATGACACCTGTTTTAAAATAATATTACTTTTATTTTGAATACGTAGTGTTTGGTTGCTGTTAGTCATTAGTCATAATAAACTTCCATGTCTCAAATCAAAATGCTCTGACATGTTCTTGTGCAGAAGTGTAAGGATGAGTGTCTGAGTCACAATGCCATCATCCCTATACATCAAAGGGATTTATTCCTTGAATGTGCTGCTTGATCTTACTTTCCCTTATACTCAACTCTTCTTGTTTCATAGAGAGCTTGCTGGAACGTTTGCTCATTTGTGTCAGCAAGTGGATGTCACACGGGACAATCTTGAGCAAGAAATTTCTGCCATGAATAAAAAAATAGAAGTTTTGGATTCACTGCAGAGCAAAGCAAAACTGCTCAGGTGAGATTTGATTATTCCATATAATTGTTTTTCATGTGATTGCCCCAGGATGTTCATATGAGCTGTGCCTTAGAGTTCATTCTGTCTTAGTCATAGCACTTCATGTGCAGCTGTCAGCACTTGTCCCTACCAGGTCATGTTCCCTTTCACTAGGTACTTTCCATTGGACTGTTGACAGTCATTTAAAACTTCTGTCTCACAAGGCACCTTTTTCTTCCTGTTTTTTATTTTTTTGAATTACAGTTCCTTCCCATTTATGACAACGTACAGTCTTCCACTCCTACAAGCTCCTTCAGGCCCTTATAAAATTATGCAAAAAGTCTTGCCTTCACCTTTGCACTCAGTTGTCTGCTGCTTTCTTTACCCTGCAGAGGATGTTGGGAAGACTTTTTCAAACATTCCTTACCTACACAGTAAGGCCAAAGTTGTGTCCAAAATCTCTGTCTAAACCTCAAAGCTTAGTGACTGACAGCAGGCAAGCATCCTTGACCTGCAGAGGAATGGCAGCAGCCTTTTGGAATGAACCTCTGGCACTCCATGCCTTGCTGTGTACTCATTTTTGTTGCACTTTTTTCTGACTGGCTTGAGAAATGAGAAAGACTTCCTTCACTGTTTCATTCACCTAACAAAACTTTCTGTCCTTGCAGGAACAAAGCAGGTTGGCTTGACAGCGAGCTCAACATGTTCACACATCAGTACCTGCAGCAAAGCAGATAGTGTGAGAAAAAGAGAAAAACAACAGTTTCCCTTCAGTGCTCTCTTAATTACTGCAGAGAACATGGTGGGTGATGGAATTCCCTAAAGGGAATGAGCAAGAGCAAGTTGCTGTGTTTCCAGTTGCTGTGTGAACAGTAGGGTTCTGCTTCCCTGTTCTGTGTCCCACCTCCAAACACTACCTGTTAATAACTCTTCTTTTTCCTTGTGAGACCAGGCTGTTTCAGGAGGAGTGTGTGCTTTATACATTTACAGGGGGCTTTTACTGTACTTTATTTTGCTTTAAACAAATTTAAAGCAATCAAGCAAATGTTTATCAGGTTAAAAGTTATTCTGACACATCTTTATGGAGTAATTTGTTTTACTTCATAAAGACAGAAGTTTTGAAGCCCCAGGCTGACGTATGTGTGACAAGCAGCTGTTTGACTAAACACAGATCCCACGCACACAGACATGGTGGTGGTTTCACAAAGCATTTGTAGCCCACACAGGCTTGTCTGAGGTTGACATTCCGTTATTCTAGAACATAACTGAAAATCACAGTGTCACTGCATTGAAAGGTTTACTGCTCTCAGGATGCTTAAACCTGTGAACAAAACCCAGTTCTCCTCTGGAGCAGGAGGGATTAAGATTTTGCTTTGGTAAGCTTAGTGAATTTGGAGTTAGTTTCTTCCTTTTAAGAGCTCTTTAATAACACAGTCTGGCCCATTTCCCATCGTGGACAAATAGTTTGCAAAGACAGAACTAGTTCCTGTGAAGGAGATAGTGCTGATGATTTGGCAGCTTGTTGATGAAGAAAACTAGGAAAGAGAAGCCAGTTGACACAATGTAAAGCACTGCATGATGAGCTCAGTTGATGAATGTGGGTTTTTTTTGGAAAAGCACAGCTGTCTTTCTGGAAGCAGGCCTGTGGAATTCCATTACCACTATTTGGCCACAAGAACAGCATGTGGATGACACGCTGTAAGAGATGTTGCTTTATGTAGAGTTCCCACAGGATGTACAGTCTGGGCAGCAATAGGATTTGGTATTTTTCTCTTCTGTTAAAAGTATCAGAACATGCTGGCAAGTACAGCTCCTCTGGGGTGGGGGGAGTCGTGGCTCTTGTAGTTCATGCCAGGGCAAGAATGGCTTAAAGCAATTTAGTTTTTTAAATACATTCTTTATTTGCAAATACATGAAATTAATTGTTGAGTTTTGCTCTGATGCATTTGGAATATAATAATTGGGAATTGTAAGGACTTGAGTCTCTTCCAGTCAGAATTGGCAGAGAAGAAATTCTGGCTGATTGTAGGAGCTTGAGTAGGATTAAGTTCCTCTACTGCAAGCTTCTTTCTTCCCTTGTAGGTCAGTATTTTGCTATGTGTTGGTTACAATCTTTCTGTTGCCTACAAAATATCTGAGGAATCCAGAATCAGATCCTGTAGTTCTGAGCTTAGTGACAACCTAAATCTCTTCAGCATCACACACATAGAATATGGGCTGTCCTGGAGCAGGTCCCAGCTGAATTCTGACCTGTTGAGCAGTGGTGTTTTTCATATTGACAAAGAGACTTTTCCCTTGAAAATGGCTTTAGGATTTCTCATTCATGCTCAGGTGTGAATATATGTGCCTGTGATAAGTCCCATGTTTTTCATATCATGGAACTTCCAGAAGGAAGCTGCCTGGTACTTGAGGGAGTAAAAATAGTGAAATGTCAGTAAGTACTTCTTAGGTAAGGCTGTTCTGAGATTTGTAGAAAGACTTGAGGTATCTTGATTGTGTAGGAGCTGGCGGTGAGACATCCCTAGAATGCAGAAAGGAAACAAACCTTTCCCTTCCAGTAGAAAGCTTTGACTCCAATTCAAACTGAAAATCTCTTTCTGTCAGAAGGTTTTTTTTGACCTTGACTGGGTTCCCTGGGCATCCACCAGGATGGGAATATAGATTTGATCAAATCTGAGAACGAGCAAGAAAGAAATTGGAGTCCCTGCTTTTGGAAGTGGGTACTCTGAGCCTGTGGTGAAGTATATTGGAGTAAGTGGGATCATCTAGTCTTACTCTGCTGCAGGTCTTGTTGAATAAATTTGAATCTTCAGTCTCTCAATCTGTCACATACACAGCTGCAATAAGCTATGTTCTGTTCTACTGAGTCCCGAATACACAAGGATATTGTCAATTCCAGGTCAAGGCAGAGGATGAGGTTCTACTGCTTAGCAGCTCATGACTACTTGCTTTTGATGAGGCAGTGTTATCTCTTCAGCAGCCTTCAGAGGAAATCTGATAAATGAGCTGACCTTTAAGGGAGTGTCTTATCTGTGAAGGGAAAAGAGACTGATGGGTTCCTAGTTCGCAGTGTTTGGCTGCTGTGTGTGTGATGCTGCTCAGGCCTGGGTGCTGCTGGCATTCTCACTGCAGAGCTGAAGCCTGACCTACAGAATGGGGGAAAGAATCACTTGAACTTTTTCAGAAGCAAAACTGCTAACATGTGTGAGTGTAACCCTTGTTCTGGAAGCCCTAGTGATTGAGAATCAAACTTTTAACAGACAGGCCTATAAGCTGGATTCTTCTGAAACAAATTACAGCTGTACTTCTTTAATTGAGAGTGGTGGAGGAATGAACACTATCATGAGTTTGTTCTCTTCTGATTTTCATAAAGAATGCTAAACTATTGCTTAAGACAGGTAATTCCAGAAACAGTCTTCCCCAAACTCCCATTTAAAGAAGGTCAGCTAAATGCACTTTTATCTTATTGCTGCTACTTACTTTTCCTGTTGTATTATGTTGATGGAGCTCTTCGAAATACTCTTACCAGTGAGTTTTCTCTGCTGTATTTAAGGTGATAAATTTGCATGAGTTAGTCCTGTAACAGTGCTGTAAACAATGGAAACCAAAATAAAAATGAATTGGAAAAACATTTCTCCTGATGTGTCCTGCATGTTGTGATACAGTCTCCCAGTGTAAGCATATCAGCTTACATCAGTATGTACAGCTTTGCTGCTTTGTGTTACTGAATTGCATGTTTGACACTTGTGACCTTTTTCTGTGTTCTTACTTTGAAAATTAACAAGGAGACCAGTGATATTGAATTGCCTGATAGGAAGTTTTAGTTGCAGTAAAATTGTGAGTATTGAATCAATGATTTCTTGAGAAAATTGTCGGAAATAATAGTGAGCAACTACTGGGTTGGTGGCCTGAAACTCTGGTGCATCAGCATCCTCAGCTGGTAAGTTACATCGGGCGAGTTAGAGAAGGCCAGATTTCCTGTGACATGGTTCCAAAATATTAGGGAAATTAATCCACAAACACCAGAGGTTTATGTCCGAAAAGGAGACAGAGGAGTCCCTTCTGGCTTTATTCCAATAAAGGCAGAGGCCATGGGGCATTCCCCTCAATCTCTCCAGTTTTTGGAGGATGCAGCCTCCTTTTAATCCCAATTTCCCAGCCACATTTCCCTTCTCTCTTTCCCCATTGGCTGAGGTACTTGAGAGGTTCAGACTTCCCAGAATGCCTGATACCAAAGATTGCCCTCTAATGTATAACCCTCTCTTTTAATTTTTAATTCTTATAGAATTTAGGGGTTTTTCTTCCCTATTGTTTCTTCCATCTCTCAATGTCTAATCTCATTTATCAGCAAACCTAAAATTTATTCATAAAAGCAAATATCTTTTTCCATTCATCAATCAGTGGAATCCTTCCAGTTATTTATCTCCCAGTGCTGGTTTTATCTACCAGCAGCCTCACAGCTGGTTTGTAAAGACAAATCTGCTATTCCTCTCAGACACAACTCCTTTGGCCTGTGGGGGGGTGCTGGGGCTATGCGGCCCTTCTGACACGGAGCGTTGGGAGCAGGACGGTGCCAGGGCTCTGTCCCGGGCCGGGCAGGCCCCTCAGGGTAGTGCCAGGGCTCTGTCCCGGGCCGGGCCAGCCCCTCAGGGTAGTGCCGGGGTTCTGTCCTGAGTTCTACCCTGGCCAGGCCGGGCAGGCCCCTCAGGGTCGCACCAGGGCTCTGTTCCGGGCCGGGCAGGCCCCTCAGGGTAGTGCCAAGGCTCTGTCCCGAGCCAAGCAGGCCTCTCAGGGTCACATCAAGGCTCTGTCCCGATCTCTACCCTGGCCAGGCCGGGCAGGCCCCTCAGGGTAGTGCCAGGGCTCTGTCCCGAGTTCTACCCTGGCCAGGCCGGGCAGGCCCCTCAGGGTCGCACCAGGGCTCTGTTCCAGGCCGGGCAGGCCCCTCAGGGTAGTGCCAGGGCTCTGTTCTGGGCCGGGCAGGCCCCTCAGGGTCATATCAAGGCTCTGTCCTGAGTTCTACCCTGGCCAGGCCGGGCAGGCCCCTCAGGGTCGCACCAGGGCTCTGTTCCAGGCCGGGCAGGCCCCTCAGGGTAGTGCCAGGGCTCTGTTCTGGGCCGGGCAGGCCCCTCAGGGTCATATCAAGGCTCTGTCCTGAGTTCTACCCTGGCCAGGTCGGGCCAGGCCCCTCAGGGTCGCACCAGGGCTCTGTCCCGGGCCGGGCAGGCCCCGCAGGGTCGCACCAGGGCTCTGTCCCGGGCCGGGCAGGCCTCTCAGGGTCACATCAAGGCTCTGTCCCGAGCTCTACTCCGCGGCCGGGCCGCGGCTCTGCCCCAGCCCTACCCTGCGGCCCGCGGCCGGGCCGGGCAGGCCCCGAGCATGCCGGGAGCCGTGGGGCGGGCCCGCCCGCTGGAACGGCCGCGCCGGGGCGGCCCGGGGGAATCCCGGCGGCGGCTGGAGCTGGGCGGGCATCCCCCGGCTCCCGGAGCGGGCGGGCAGCCCCCGGAGCGGCGGGGGCGGCGCAGGTGGGCCGGGGAACGCGGGGCCGGCGCGGGGACTTTGAACGCCTCAGCCCCGGGGCCGCAGGGCCGGGCGGGACTCGCGGGCTCCCCGCACTGCCAGGGAGGGAGGAAGGAAGGAGTTCACCGATCTCTGCCGCTGCCCGACCGGCCTCTCGGATAGGAAAGGGGAATTTTACAATTTTAAAATGCTCGGGCTCTCGTTTGTGAGGATGGGACGTCCGAGCCAGCGCATCTGTGCAGAGCAGCGCGGAGTTTGAACAACCTCCTCGCAGGGTTCTCAGCTCCCCACACAACCGTTGTTTATTAACTGCGGGAGGCCAAGCTCCTTTTCAGAAAGATTTCAAATTACAGCAGTTTCATAAACCTGAGCCCCCGGGGCTGGACATGAAGGTTTTGTAGATTATGCCAAGAGTGGACCTCATCTGGTAAAACCCTTCCAGAAAGTCCCTTGACTGATGTTATTTTCCGAGTATTTGCTTTCTGATAAGCAATGATGAGTGGATGCTCATCAAATCTATTAGCTTTGTCCTGTGAAGGCTGTGAAAACTACTGTTTTTTCCAAATTGTCTCGAATTTAGTGCCTCAACACTGATATTTCTGTTTTATGTTTTGTAGTGAGTGCACCTCTCCCTTATTTTTTGCAACAAAGAGATGTTGTAGTTTACTGATAGTTAGCACTGCTCTTGATTCCTCCCACTGCTGTTGTATCACATGTGCATTTGATTCCTCATGTCCAGTTGCCAAGGTAGCAGATGCAAAAACAAATTAGATGAGCTTTGCAGAAGTATTTGGGGATCCTTTAGAACAAAAGGTCCCAGAGAAACACAAAGTCTTCTTGAGGACATAATTTATCAGTCTAGCCAAAAGCAGTGTGGGAGTTCGGGTTTAGGGTTTGCAGCTGTTTTATTTTAAAATCCACTTTCTGCAAATTTAGAGGAGCTTGCAATGTTGTAAAGATGTTGAACGGTGTGACAGCCTTTCAGTCAAACTAGGTTTTATTTATTTATCTGTTAATTAACTCCTTTTCACCTCCCTCTTCTAATAAAAGGGCATCCCTTTGTGGGATTTAATTTAATTAATTTGTGGGATTGGAATTGCCTGAACTGTAGTCCTGAGTCATGGTTGAGCCTTTTGGAGCCTTCCTGGCCAGCTTTGACTCTGTATTTCTTTTGGATGTAGGAGATATTCACATTAATTAGTTATACTTTGAACTTACAAGCATCCTGGTGTTACCACAATAGCAATTTCAATGCTTCAAAAGAACATTACAGCAGGATTGCATAAGTATGTCCTAAATAACAGCCTCTAAACCAAATATCTCTTATCTAGGTTTTTGATGTGAATTTTTCGTGTTTACTGTTTCCTCTGTCAGAGTTTCTTCGTTTAGTCAGCTCCCAGTTTCTGAGTGCAAAATATTTGGCAGTTTATCCAAGGGGAGAGAAGCATCTTGTGGTGCTGGTTCTGAGCATAAGGAGTTGTGACACTGGCTGATTTCTCAGGGGCAAAATCAACATTTCAACAGCTGTAAGTATTTTTTAGCAAAATTCCCCTGAAAGCGTGTCTGCTTCTTCACTTATTGCAGTGAATTTATGTAGTTCACTCTCCTTCTGGCTTTACATTAAAAGATTTTTGTAGGATGGACTTGGAGCTCCTGAAGAGGCTGCGCCAGGCCAGCCAGGACCTTCTGCAGAGGCTGAGAATGAAGCAGGAGAAGATGAGAAAAGAGCTTCCCAGAAAGCAGCTCCTTCCAGCATCTCATCATGGCATTGCATCTGCTGAGAGATTGATCCTCTTGTCCAGGAGAGTGGTATGTGCTAGAAATTCAGGGAGCAAATGGGCCTTTATGACAGACAGCAGCTCTGCCTGTGCTTTGGTGTGGTCAAGGAGGCATATGGGCATGGAAGAGCTCTTGGAAAGTGGTATGTGGAATATGGAGTCTGTCCTTTGGTTATTGTTTGCTCTGTGGTCTCAATCTCTTCTCCTGGCAAAGGGTTTGGAGATCAGTTCCTGCCTAAGAAAGGCAACTTTCTTCTTCTAAGATAGGAATGAGCATTGTGGAATAAAATCATTTTGTTTCTTCTAAGCACAAGGGCTGAAAGTTCAATGGTTCCTGAAATTGGGAAAAGCTGCATTTAAGGAAAAGCAGGGAAAAGCTTCCATTGGAAGTGGATCTCTTTCTTACACTCTCCAGAACATAAGGATTTTTCTTTTTCCCCTGTAGGAATTTAAAGGAGTGAACAGACTAGAATGGTTGATTCTAGAACAGAATCTAGAGAGGTTGATTTAGTGAGTGAAATGTTCTTACAAAAGGTGTTTGTAGTCTGGCTGATGACAATGTATTAAGAGAGTCTGTCCTCACAGAAGGAAAATCAGGTGGATGCAGTAAAATCTGACCCTGGAATAAAGGTGGCTGTGGAACCCAGAGCTGGCCCAGCCCTCAGTTCATCTCCTAAACACAGCAGCAGTGCCAGAGGGGTACAGCAACAACAAGCAAAGACACAGGAAGGAGCAGGTTTCAATTCCAACTTTCCTGGGAAAGAGAAGAATGTTATGCCAGTGTCTGCAGTCATCATGTCTGGCAGAGACATCTCCAGAGAGAATGGGGATGGTGGTGCTCAAGGAAGTCCAGAGGAAGAATCCTCCTTCCTGGGGCATGGAGAGAACAGAAAACAGTCTGCTCTGCTGCATGCTTTCCATGAGAAATGTCATCCAGGGCCAACACTGAGCAGAGTGCAAAATAAAGAGACTGGTGAGCAGCACGTGGTCATCAGAGAGCCCCACAGCCCTAAGTCAGTCTTGCTGATGCCTCAGTCCAAAGAGTTGAAGGTAAATGTTAAACCAATGCTTTTCTTATTTTCCTAAGTCAACAGAATGATGAGGAGGAAGGGCTGGGTGAATGTTACCTCTCCTGTTCCCACTGTGTAAATTGGAAGTTGGGGTCAGAGCTGTTCCCAGCCAGGGGCTGTTGGCAGTTTGTTCAGGCCCTGCTTTCCTGAGCCAGTGAACTGAAGACCAGAAATCTGTAACACTTGACTGGGAAGTGTTGTCTGGCTTTTGCACATGTCATGCACATGCTGAGGCAGAGCAGGCAGGTGCAGTGCTGCTGTCCCACAGTTTGTCTCCTGGCTGTGATCATCCTCCATGGCAGCACAGGTTGCCTTATCTTTGGTGAGGTGTGATGCAGCTCAGCATTTTGTTTAAAGCTCTGAAAAATCCTGCCTTATTTGGGCAAGTCCCTGTCTCCTCTTTCTGTTTTATTTATTGACAAGACAAAGAGCTGGTGAGCAAATACTCAAATTTGCAAATGAGTAGAGGCATAGATGGAATCCAGTCTCAAACTAAGGCACAGCTGTCCCATCTGCTGGTTGTCTCCTCAGCTGTGCCTTTGAGTGTCCTGTCAGGTGATTAGGAAGTTGTCATGAATTGTTTTCTTTCAGAAGGAAACTCGTCATGTGACTTTTCAGCCTGACCCTAAAGAAGATGCCATGCCTGTCAGCAGCTGGTCTGCCCGTCCTTTCCTGGGCTATGACTGGATTGCAGGTGAATCCTAACTCTGAAGCAAAGCTCTCAGTGTGATATGGTGATATTTAGAGTTAAAATACAGCTTCTGACCCCTTTGGGGTGTGATGGAACTGCTGTCCTAGGGCCAATGGAGCAGGTCCCAGCAAAGGGGCTGCAGCTTTTTCTGAGGCCCCTCTCCAGACTAGAGGTGACCTGTGCTTACCTGGAGTGGTGAAGTGGCAGTGGGATGGGAATTCAGGCAGCAAATGGCAAAGCCTGGTGAGGTCAGAAGGGATAGCAAATACCTGGAATGAATGAGTGCAATAAGGGACCCAAACCACACAGTAAATCTCTGGCTTGACATGATCTGCCCTTCTCATTTTCATTATTTTGTTTGGACTGTATCTTGTGAGGCTTGCTTTGGTACCTTCCCAAATTTTGTAAATCATTGAAAATCATTAATCATTCTCTTTCCTTGGTGTTCTCAGGGCTTCTTGATACAAAATCTCCAGTAACAGAAAAATCTGAGCAGTACTTTGCTGAGCTGCACGAGTTCCGACAGTCCAACAGAGAAACCTGCATTCATCAGCAGCACCTGGAGTAAGTGGGAATGGGGAAGGGCTGAAGCCTCAATGCTCAGTCCCTTAGTAACCCCTGTAGTAATGATAAGCATAATCTGATTGGAGCAGGACATTGTGAGTGTCTTTATTTACCTCTCAGTCATGTGTGCTTGGAAGAGGCAGTGCTGTTCACAGGGCCAGCCCCTCTGTCACTGACTGATTTCCTTGTGTGTTTCTGTAGGCCTGAGGATTACACAGCTCCTGAACAAGAACTGGATTTGATAATTGGTTCTCATAAGTGTAAGATCATATTTCTTCCTAATGCAATTTCTGTGAATAAAGAACTAAGCAGTCTTTACCTGAGAGAGCACCACGTCATGCAAGACCAGCCAGAATGTGTTATTGTCAGCTGCAGCTTTTCAGCCAGACTCAACATCCTACTCCAAAGATACTTGAGTCTTCTAAGGATCCACTCTCAGTGTCATTTTAATTTGTTAGGGTTTCTTGTAATTGGCTAATGTTCTGTTTCTAAATTGAAGAGGTTGAAGTTTTGGTTTTGCTTTTTAGGAACTGACTTGGGGACAGGAAATGTATAAGATATTTCAGGAAAAGCAGCTCTTTTTATAGAATGCAGATGTGGTGCTGTGATAGAACACAGTTTTTTTGGCTGGGTTCAGGGACCTTGTGACAAACAAGAACCCTGCTGAAAGTTTGTTGCTGTGTGCAGGTGTTTACTGTTATGGATTAAACGAGCGCCTCTTTACCACCCCTGGGGATTCAGAAGCTGCCTGCCCTGTGTGTAAGATCCCACGTAGCCACCAGCCCCCAGGGACACTGGAGGAGCCAACCCACGTCAAGTAAATAAGAATTCCTGCTTTGTAATGTGCACAAATCAAGGAAACAATAGAGAATAAAATCTGATCAGGTGAAAAGAGCACCCCAACAGTTCTGTAGAAGGTTCCTGTTTTCAAGGCAGAGATATTTTGCTTAAAAATTCCTTACTAATTTTTTCTATAAGCATGAACAGTTTTGAAACCAATCAGAAATGCATGTTTTGTCTGAATTTGGTCCAGAATCTGAATGTACATGTAAAATGTCTATTGCCCTAATCCAGAATGGTTCACTCTGGGGTTAGACCCTTGGGTTCTGAGTGGGAAGGCATGCACATTCCTTGTGCCCTTGCCAGAGGTGTGGGCAGTTACTTCCTACACCTTCCTTTTTCCTTGGAACACAAGCCCTGTGAGGAATATTTGAAGGAGCTGGGGGTGTTTAGCCTGGAGAGGAGGAGGCTCAGAGGTGACCTCATTGCTCTCTACAACTTCCTGAAAGGAGGTTGCAGACAGGTGGGGTTGGTCTCTTCCACCAGGCAGCACTGACAGAATCAAAGGACACAGTCTCCAGCTACATCAGGGAAGGTACAGGTTGGATATTAGGAGGAAATTTTTCACCAAAAGAATAATAAAGTACTGGAATGCTCTTCCTAGGGAGGTGGTAGAATCACCATCTCTGGATGTGTTTAAAAAAGCCTGGACATGGCACTTGGTGCTATAGCCTGGTTGAGGTGTGAGGGCATAGGTTGGACTCGATGATCTTAGAGGTCTCTTCCAACCTCATCATTCTGTGATTCTGTGATTCCCTTGTGTGGTTCCAGGGTCAGCATTCCCAGGGGTGCCCTTTTGCCAGCCCACAAGTACAGAGCCCATCGCAGGAGGAGCTTTCAGCCCACAGATGATCTTGCACTGTCCTCAGTAAGTTGCTGCCTTCCTGCTGAAGGCCCAACCCCAGCTGGTCCTTGATTTATAGCAAGAAGGAAAGAAAATCTGGGACTCATTCCCTTGGCAGAGTTTCCACTATAATTTTTGATACGCATCAGTGAGATAGCCAGAACATCCTTTGGTGTGTTCTGAGTTCATGCCTTGCTGTGAGTGACATAAAGTGTGTGACAGATTTCCAATGCTTTACACTGCACAAAAGGAAATGTCATGTGGAGATCTGGCTGACTTGTTTCAGGCACTGGCCTCTCAAGAGGATGAAGCACAGCTAAGAGTGCCTGTGTTTGTTTCCACAGACATTAAGGAGTCTGAAAGGCAAGTGTCTATTAGTGGCAAGGGTGGATTTAAAACTGCTGTTGTGTTGCTGGTCCTGTATTCTGTTCCAGTCAATGCTGCAGGCAGTATTGTTAATTTAACCTAACCCTGGCCTGGAGATTTCCAGGGAAGAGGTGGGAGGGAGCTTAGTTTTGTGGTTTAGGGAACTGGATGAGTCAGTTGAGACAGGTTCAGAGGGGTTAGGTGCTTGAGTTCTCAAAGTGAGAGATCAGTTTAGAAAAGTGGAAGAGAACTGTTTAGTTCTCTTTTATTTGAGATTTCATTTATCATTATCTGTTAGTCATATCAAACTCCTCAAAAAACAATAGAATAATTACTCAGTTAAACCTCCCTATGCAGAAGTTACTTCTGAACAATAACAGGCCATAATAGATAAAAAAGGGAACAGCATTCCCATCTTTTTCCACAGCATTGCCTGGCTGGCTGGGAAAACATGATTCCTTCCAGCAGCACTCTGCTGAGCAGTTTGGATCTGAGAGCCTCCCTGGAAGAGAAGCCTTCTCCCTCCCCTCACCTGGTAAGCACAGCCTCTGGAGTCCCAGGAGATGTTGGGTGTCAGCATTATATTTTCTGAAAAATCCCTTTGCCAGGATTTCTTCTCCTGGGAAGCTGAGAAGCCTCAGAGAAAACTGAAAACAATAATTATCTGATTTGCTTCTCCTGTATTTTGCTGCTTTGGAATGTGGTTGGAGATTGTTTATCCAACATGTGAATTGTTTTAACTTAATGACCAATCACAGTCCAGCTGTGTCAGGATTCTGGAGAGTCACAAGTTTCTCATTAGTATCCTGTTAAAGCCTTCTGTAAGAATCCTTTCTCTATTCTTTAGTATAGTTTAGTATAGCATTCTTTAATATCATAAAATAATAAATTAGCCTTCTAAGAACATGGAGTCAGGTTCATCATTTCCTTCCTGCCACAGGGGACCCTGAAAATACCACAAATGGTGACACCAGACGTTGGTTGTAGCCTGAGCTGAAGAACAGACCCTGGAGACAGGCAGAGTTCACAGCCAGGGCTGAATACAGAAGCATCTCCTGAGTTTTCCCAGACAGCTCAACACAATTTCTTTTTATGTTAATTATACAAAAAGAGATTTTTCAGAAAATATGATGGTGCCAGTTGGGAATTGCACAAATGGAAATTGCAGCCCCATCTCTAAAGGGTGTGATTATTGAGGGCTAAGCAAACAAAAATGCCTGGAGAGCATCTCCTTATCACTAGTGGGAAATGCTTTCCTTCTGCTCACTGGTGTGCACAGAGACAAAAAAGCAAATGGAGCTGAGTAACTGGCAAAAGCCTGTTCAGCTCAAGTCTTCATCAAAATGGGAAAAGTCACTTTGGCATTCTTTGATTAATATCCTCTTTATTTGGATTCCAGCACCCAGTGTCCAGATTATCAGGAGAAGCCAGAACTGACAAGTTCCTACACTGCCTCCCCTGGCACACCTGAGGTTTAGCAGAGCAAGCCAGGACACCAGGCAGCAGCCTCAGCTCAGACCCCACTCCCTCAACACTCTGCATCATGACTGCCCTGGGGAAGGGATGGGCACAGCACGTGGAAACAACTCAGAAACAAAGCAATTTGGATAAAAATAAATATTTGCACAGATTTTCCCCAGTTTTCATAGTCATGTGCTTATGTAAGCAACCAATAGACAGATCTGAGTTTGTACAGTTCACTTTACATTTTTTTGCCTTTTACAGCTACTGAGAGCTGCATGAAGTGTCCCAGCTGGGGCTGGATAAAGTCATGTGTGTAGGATCATTGGTGCATCTGCCACCTCAACTGAGTGACCAGCAGTGGCACTAACTCTGAATGCCAGGGTGAGGAACTGGCCTGGGAAGGGCCTGGCTCAGTGGAGTGACACAAATATGTTTACTTCCAAATATTCGAAATGTGAAACACAGTTTTCTAGCCTGTTAAACTTGAGTTCCACAATGATTTGTAAAAATTTTAAAAATTCAGTTTCTTCTCAGTGCAATGTGTGTAGCTACAGAGTGTAGTACATCAGAGTAACTTTGAATGTGAAAAAAATGTTAAAGTAAAATGAGATTTTATTCATCAGTGAGCTAGATAATGCCTTAAAGTGGTTGCACAATTTGCTTACCTCTACTTTTCCAAGTTTTCTGGAGATAAACCAAAAAAGCGTTTTAGAATTTTTAAATTGTACCAAACCAAGCTATTTCACATAGTGTGATTTGTTTGAACTTTATATGATCTTACTTTCCATGTCTGAAAACAATAAAACTGATGTTTTATTTTGCTTTGAATTTTCTGAAACAGAAGTTCCTGCCTCAAATGTATTTTAGGGAGCTAACTTGAGAGAATTAATTTGATTTGTGCAGCTTCTTGGCATTCACTTACTTTTATATGAAATACATTATTTATTAAATCAAATGCATGAAAATACTTTTTTAAACAAGGAGAGGAACACTGGAATCATGATTTAGCATGACTTTAGCTTTGGGTTATGTATCTGTAGGGTCAACTGAATGGAATTGGTCACATAATTTCCATTATTGGGAATACTAATTTAAAACTAAACTAATCCAGTGACTATAGAACACTAGGTGCCAAATTTTATACCAAATGGGACAAATTCTTTCTTCAAACATTTTTACTACTTTGCCTTCAAACTCAAGGCATCATAAACATTTCCTTAATTGATCCTGAAATAAATTACAGCAAGCCTGTCTCATACTATAAACAGAGAAAAGGTAATGCTGTAGATGGAGTAACCTGTGTTAGATCTCTCTGGTGCTGGCAGCAGTGCCATTGGAATTGTGGCTCAGCCCTCCTGCAGTGCCAGGGCTGGTTCTGCTGGAGCAGGGATCCTGGAGAAAGGTGCAGTCTCTGCCTCTGAAGATCCAGGGCAAGAGGCAGCTGCTGCTCCTCTGGGCAATCCAGTGCAGAAGCTGTGCTGGTGTTCCAGAATCTCCAGATTATATCCAGGCAGGAATGCTTGGCTGGTGTTCCAGAATCTCCAGATTATACCCAGGTAGGAATGCTTGGCTGGTGTTCCAGAATCTCCAGATTATATCCAGGCAGGAATGCTTGGCTGGTGTTCCAGAATCTCCAGATTATATCCAGGTAGGAATGCTTGGCTCCTCCCTCTGGGCTCACATCTCCCAATGGGATGCTGTAGTTCTTATCAGCCATGCAGGGACATTCCATAGCTGTTATCAGCAGGTGTCCCCCTCCCTAGGGAGGAGTGATCTCTTGTGGAAGAGATAAGGAAACCTGCCCACTTAGCAGAAGACAACTGCCATCCAGATGGTAATAGAATAAATCTTGCCTTGCAGTCTGGAACAAGGGTGGGTACAGGAATGTTTTGTTCTGCAATAATGAGGTTTGCACGGGGCCTTTGTCCTGCAGCATCTTACACAGTCCTGGAGAACAGAACCTTTCATGCAGGGGATGGGACTGAGATGTCACCTGGGGGCACACTGTAAGGAACACCTCTTACTGCTTGGAAACTTGCATTTCAGACAGTGTTAAAGCAGCTTCTGCACTTGGACTGTGGACTCTGTGCTGGAGCCAGTGCTGGATCTGCATTTCCAGGGAAAACAGAGAGTGGGGCGTCTGTGGGGTTCATTGGGATCGTAGGGTTCAGGAATACTGAAATGTTTTGAGGCCAAGAGTTTCCTAAGCCTCAAAATTATACAAACACTGGACTTGGTTGTGTAGGCACAGAAGTATGGGATAGCTTGTCTGCTATTCCTGGAGGTAGGCTTGACCTGGATTTATATTTTTTCCCCATATTTAGCACTAGGAACACACTGGTTTAGTCTGGGCAGCTGTGTACCCTGTTAATGGCTGGCTCTCTGTGTGCTCATTCGTGTCAGTTCTCTTCTGCCTGATGTTTTTGTAGTAAAGCTGGTGGTTTAGTTCCCCTTGCTGACTGTGTTTCATAAATATAACACTGATTCATGAGATGGGAAATCCAGCTTTGCTTAATTAGACATATTAAATGCAGTAAATGATGTGTTTGTGAGTGCTTTGAACAGAGCAATGTAGTTCAGCTGTTAAAATACAGCTCCCACCTACTTTTCAGTACCAGTGTTAGATGGTCTTTAGTGTTTGTTTGCCTTCTCCTATTAAGATCATTTTTGTGGTGTCTCAGGATCAGGTGTTTCTTGCTGCCAGTAAGAATTAATATCAAGAGTTTTCTGATTTATGTGTTCTGTTTTGTTATCAGCACATCAAGCAGTGACTCTCCCCAGAACTCCCAGGTGAAACAGCTGCATGTGGCTTGAACTTGCTTTTTGAATCATTTGCAAACTTTGATTTTGGGGGCTTTCATCTCTTTGGAACTTGTGTTTTCAAAGCCCATAAGGATTTGTTTTCAAAGTGTCTCAAATTTAAAAACACAAGAGAAGTTCTGTCTTTTCTCTTTGGAGTCAAACCCCTCGATTTCACCAGCTCCCTGGATAATGGCTGACCAAAACTAAGGACTTGGTTTCCTCCCTTCCAGAGCAAAATTGCCAGGAAGAGGAAAACAACACCCTAAATTTTTAAGGCTGAGATGCTCAATAAGTCAGAGTAAAGAAGTTTTACAGTCTTTAGAAAAACTACATCCTGAAAATCTTCCCCTTTGATTCTTTCACAAAAATTATTTCATATTTCCCAAATTTCTTTTGTTTGTGTCCACAAAGGAAAGTTCATCTGGTTTCTGTTATTAGGTAAACTTTAAAACTCAGCTTTTAGATGAGGAGAACCAGAGTACCAAGAAAGGATGTGAGCTACCCCAGAGGTCTGTGACACTGTGGGGAACAGATGAGTCCCACTTCTGTGTTTTAACCCCCTGGCCAGTCTTCCCCAAACTTTTTTTATTTTCTATTTGGGACTAAAATACCTAGAATTGGAGCTCTTGGTGCTTTTCCAAATTGCTTTACCAAGAGCTTTTTCTATGGAGAGTGACCATGTGTAACTGTACCACCATTCCAGAAGCTGTAGTCAGAATTACTGAAAGTGCAGACATGGTGTGATCTCTCATCTAAGGTCATTTCTCTTTCCCTCCCTCTCCTCTCTGTCTCTCTCAGCCTGTGGACAGTAATTCTGTGATATGATTTTGGTTTCTTTCATGGAAGCCACTGCTTTCTTAAGAGAACTGAATTCTCTGTCAGCTCTTCTCATTTTTCAGTCTGACTCAAAATGTTCTTTAGTTTTGAAGCTACTATGGGGCAGTAAAAGACATTTTATACAGATTTTTTGTTGTTACATTAGTTATTTTGTCCCTTTATGTAAGGCAGTAGAATTAGTTAAGATAATGAAAACAAAGGTATAAGATTTTTTTGTCCACATAAAATTTATCTAAATGACACGTAAAGGAGTGTAAGTGGAAATTAAGACCTGCTATCTTTATTATTAATATGGTAACCTTTTTTTTTTTCCTGATGGTACCCCATTTGAAGCCATTGCTACATTTTAACAAGAGTGCAAGAAGAGCTTTAAACCATCTTCATTTTTGATCACAATGGAGAAATATACTAAGGTAAATTGCTGAATCAAAACAGACCTCAGATCATGTTCTCAAGAGTACCTGCAGTGTATTTAATCCATTAAAGTGACATAATTAAATGGATTGACAAATATTTCATCCTAAGAATGAGAAGTGTATGGGTCACCAAATAAATATCAGTACCAGAGTGGCAGAGAGGGACAGAATTTTGTCAATCTGTGGCATAAATGAGGGTCTATTTCTTCCACGTGCAATTTCAAATACTGTGTCAGCTACAGCCAGTTCAAACCCCAATGAGTGGCTGTGATGGATCTTGGTGAGATCCCATGGCACCAGTGCTCCACTCACTCCTGTCTGTTCCCTGTGGCTGCGGAAAGATTTACTGAGAAGTTCAGTATATACATTAAAAAATTAAAAATTTATATATATATATATATATATATATATATAAAATGTATATATTATATAATATATACAAATACATATTTTAATATATTTATATATTATAGATATATAGATATTTTCTAGATATTTTATATATATTTACTGAGAAGTTCAGTATATATATTTTTAAAAATATAATATATAATATATAAACTATTTATTATATATTATATATTATACATTATATATTATATATTATATAATATATATTTTATATTTTTATAATATATATAAAATATATTTTATATAATATATTATGTAGATATATTATATATGTTATATTATTTATATTTTATATTATATATTTTATATTATAGATATATTTCCTGAGAAGTTCAGTATATCTAAAATCATCGAGACCCTGTGTGTTGTTACCACAGTGTCACTATCTGGGGTACCCAGGCACAGAGCTCTCCAATGGCTAAAATGCCAAAATAATCAAGAAAGGCAGCCAGAAAATAATTCTTGGCTTCTTTCCTTTCTTCATTTCTTGCTTTCCTTCTTTTAAACATGAGCTTCTCTGCACTTCTCATTGCAGGAAATGCCTTCATTTCTCTTCTCTTTTTTCATTTGCACCCCAAGGTGTGTAGAGTGTTTCTCAACCAGCCCTGCCTTCAGTACTCCTGGGGCCCCTTAGGAAGTTTCAAGCTCTGGCATTGTTTCATCTGGTAATGGGCAAGAGTTTGGTGATTTTTTTGTCAGCATACTGCTGGCAAAATGCTCTTGATGCTGTTTCAGTGGTCCTAAAAGTACAAGAGAGACAGAGTTAGGTGATGATAGGGGTTCCCTATAAGGGATTCTTTATATTATCCTTTATAAGGTTATCCCTATAGATAGATTAGATAGATATATCCCTATAGATAGATAGACATATCCTTATAAATAAAGATTATCCTTCATAAGGGTCCTTATAGCACACAGCACACTCGGTGGAAAGTGCCAAAGGTGCACATGTAACATAAAGCAGATACAATTTTTATTTGTTTATCAAATTACCATAACTGACAAGAGTCCCCAGTTAGAGACATAATGATGAAGTAACTCCTCCCTGCTTCTACCCTTTTCTGAAACCCTGCACCCTCTTGGACAGGAGCTAAAGTTTCTTTATGAAAATGTGTCTCAGAGAGCTGGTTTCAGCCTTGGCTCCCAGAGAGCCAAACCTTGGATCCCCAGGGCTTGGGGCCCCCAGGGTATTTATTTCTGTCTAAGAGAGTGGGTAAAATGCTAGCTATGGATACAATAATAGGCTACAGAGCTACAAATATATATGTAAAGAATATAGAGAATATATAAAGGCAAAAATCAATTTGGCATCACTCTGAATAGCAATACTGACAGACACTGAAATACAGATTTTAGACAAGGTACTTTAATATGTATCCTTTTAAATTTCATGGTCTCTTTTATCTGTCAGGAGTTTAGAGATGACACTTCTCTTGGTGGTTTTTTTTCCCCTCTTATACACAGCTAGATACATATGAACTGAACATACATATTTAAAAGCAGAAGAAACCATGGTAAAAGTACCACATGAGCTATTTCAAAATTAGAAAATGTCATGATTGCTTTTGCTTGAGTATGTGTGTATCAATGATCTTTCTGGAGTATTCCATTGCTGAAAGGCTCTCACTGCTAGAGCACAGAGAACAGACATTGCTGAAGGAATGTTTTGGGCATGTGGTGGAGACTTTCCTTTGTGGCTTATTTGGGTCTCTGCATTCTCTTGCTCCAGGTGCCAAGTGGCATTTGAACAACCCCTGACTGACAGGGTTTTCTGAATTAAAATAGAAAATGCCAAGAAAGCTTGTCTGAGGGCATCACTACCTTCAACACCTAAAGCAAAAGTGATCCAGCTGCCAGAGACAGATATGTGTAATAAATAAAGATTATAAATAATAACAGCATGCTCACAGGGGCCTGACAGACATTGTCCTGTGATGGAAGACCAGAGAATGAGGGGTTGGTTATTTGCTTCTATTTGTTCTGTGGGGTTTTTTCATATTAACAGAGGAGGTTATTTTCTAGGAAATAGAGCCACTATGTAGAGAACAGTAGCGTGGGTTTGTTGTAAAATGGAGGTGATTCTTCCAGTTACTGATAGGGCTTCTTTTGGAAAGCCCCTTTTGTTGTATTTGAAATCAAAATACACCAAGTCTGAAAAAATGCATTCACTTGGAAATGCACACAGGCTGTGATGTTCCTGTGGGACAACCTCTTCACCCTCTTCATTTGTGTTGCTTTTGTTACACACTTGTAATAACATTTTGTCATGTAACAGCCTTTCTGAAAAGCCAGCAGCAACAATAAGCACTTCCTATCCTGTTAAATATCTAGTTCAATCAAGAAAGAACTGAATGATTAAGAAGTTCAAGGAAGAATGGCAGCTGGGAAGTCCAGTTTCACTTTGGAGTTTTTCTTCTCAGGAGCATTAAGGAGCCTTTCCCTCAGTGAGTGCCACCAGGCACTTGTCTCTTTATCCAAGATCATCTTGTTCCATGAACCTTTGTAAAACTTAATGGCATTGCCCTCTCAGAGAAATTTAATTGAAGTTATCCAATGGGTTAAAAAGTGATTGATGCCATTCATTAAAAAGGAATGAATAGACCTATATATAAAATATCCTTGGTATGCTCGTTTCAGTTTTCCTATGGAAAATAGGCCAGAAATCTCTCCCTGGTGCCAGTTCTGGGAAAGTCTTTTACATACAGAGTTTTGTACTCAACATCAGTCATTGTTGCATCAGATGCTTTGAATTCAGCAGTGTAACTTAAACCTTCCAGGCTCTCTGTGATGTTGGTGCCTGTCCTTTAGTTAGAAAAGCTTGGACAAGGCTTGATAAGAGGAAAAAAACACAGAGGGGAGGGAAAAAATACAAACAGATCTCATCAGTTGTCCTGACTACTGTGTTATTTGACACTGCATTAATAAATTGGGATAATTGCCTAATAGCATATTACTACAGAAGATTAAGGTGTGTTCTAGCCCATAACTTAATCAGGAAAATCAAGATTTGGCATTGAAATTCTTAGTTGTCTCTAGACCTATAAGGCATATCTACCCCAAGAACTTCTGCAGCTAAGAGAGCTTAGAAACTGAGCAGTGCCCTGGCAGAGTGAAGAGATGCATTGTGTGTCACAGACATCAGGCTGAAAATGCCTGGGCTTTGTATGATGGAATTCTGGAGAAAAAAATCGAGGTAGTTAAAATTGCTGCAGCTCTGAGTTGAAAATATTTACACAGGGTCCCTGTGGAATGCTCATCTTTGGTGCTTGGTGGTGATGGCAGTGAGGTGGCTGTGGATCTTTAGTAAAATAATAATAATTTATCTGACTTTCAGTATTTTCTCATTTCTTTTGTTGTTGTTGATAAGGGTGAGAAGCAAAGAAAAAACAGCTCAGCGGTGTGAGAATTCAAATTGTCATTATTTTCCTGTGTACCTCAGAGGGTTTTCAAGGCATTTTGTCTTTTTGAAGTGGCTAACCTTCACTTTTGACTATACTAGGGCAGATAAGGAGGCTTCATGACATCTTCAACCAACTGAAACATTTCCAGGCATCAGAACAAAAACCATCCAGAGTAACAAATGAAAGTGAGTGAAACAATGGGTGCAGTCTTAAGGATGATTGTCCTCAGCAGGAATTTTAGTTTCTCCTGGGATTGGAGGAAAGGGAAGCTTTCTCAGGGGGAAGGTCTGTAGTATGTTGGTATTTGAAGTGTGTAAAGCCTGAATCTTAGAGGAGTCACCATGGTTGGTGGTGACTCTTCACCCACTCATCCAAACAGGAGTAGAATGACTGTACTGAAAGAATTAGAGTTTCTAACTGGGAACTTCCTTGAGGCTTGGTTGCAACTCTTGAAAAAGTGACTGCTGGCTGGGGCAGGGCTTGGACTTGTGCCTGGCCAAGGCTTTGGGGTGGTGAGGAGCTCTCAGAGGGCAGCACAGATGACTCAGGAGCCTGTGCACAGCCAGCCCTGTGCCTTGGGTGACAACCTTGACTCTCACAACGGACTGGCAGAAACTGACAGCACCAGGACTGGGCATTGAGGCAGTTTTGGTTTGTTCTATTTTTACTTTGCTCTTTTGAGGCAGCCCCCCTCCCCCTTCCTTCTCAATTGTTTCCTCAGCTCAATTGAGTCTCAAAGCCTGCCTGTCTTGAGCAGCTGTGATGTCTCTGGACTGAAGGAACAGGCAAGGAGCATGACTTGGTGGGACTGTGGAAGGGTCTCAGCCTCCAGAAGGGACAACCCATCTGTGTCACCTGCAGTGCTGGCAGCCAGGGGCATCTAACAGCCCCTCAGATGGCTGCCTGCAGCCTGCCTCTGGGACTGTGGCTGCTGCTGCTGCTCCAGGACATCCAGACCACCCCACAGGTAAGGCAGGGGGACACCAGGAGCCTGCCTGGTGAGCTCTGGGGCACCTGGGGGTGCAGAGTCACCCTGCCCTCAGCTGGGTGTTGGGGTGGGTGTCCACAGAAGCAGGGTTTGTGCAGCACTGTGGGTTAAAGGCATAAAGCAGAGCAGCCAGGGGAATTTGCCCTCTCTGGGATCTTTGCAGGCAGGAGTGTGGGATAGGAGCTGGGATCTGCATCTGGTTGGCACTGCTGGAGCTGCTGCAGCTCCAGGCACATAATCAACAAGTGAGAGTTCTCTGAGGAGAAAAAGAAACAAAACAGCTTGGGAGTGAGGAAAGGTTTCATAGGGCTGGGTTTTTTTTTATTTTTCCTGTGTGCTCAGTGCAGGCACATCCTTGCAGAGCTTGGGTCAGAGGGCTGCTGCCCACTCTGCTGATGCAAGTCAGGAGAGGCAAATTGAAAGGTGTAGAGGCTAAACAATAATAGACCTTTTCCTTTACACCCCCCTCACCCCACTGACACTGACTTCCTCATGAATCCACTACTATTTCTGAATCAAAAATCACTTCAAATAGACACAACCCACTAGCTGCACTCAGCTGATGCTGTAGATGCACAGCAGCTCCCTGCTCTAATCTTATCAGCTCTTGTGGGTTTGCTTCCACCCACACACTGCCACTGATCCCCTCCTCCCGTGGATCACATGGCAGTGAGCCCTCAGCACCTGGCATAAATCCAGGTGATTTCCCTCAGTGACACTGTAAAATTCACATTTAAAGAGCAGAAAGGTCAGGCACAGAGAGGCTGCCCAGGTGAGGTCAAGTAGGTGAGTTTTTGCATGGAGTTGGATCAGAAATGAGCTATATCCCCTTAGAGTGGAAATACCAGCATGTATTGGCCTAAAACACCTGTCAGTACATGGGAACTAAAAACTCCAGCACATCACTTGGGCTGCCAGATTTTTTTACAAGACACTGACTCCAGTGAAATCTTTGAAAATAACCAAGTTCTGTGCCCTCTTCATAGACATTGAAAAAGATCCCCCTGGTTCTTTTGGTAGGAGTGGGAGTTTGCTGTTGTGTCCTCTGTTGTAAATTCCCCTCCCACATTGTGAATTTGGTTTACTTTCCCCACGTTATCTGTCCTGCCACTGTCTCCTCCCTGAGGTACAGAGGGATGAGTGTTCTGTGGGGTTGGAGTCTGCAATCCTTGCTCACCAGGGGAATGCTTGGGAAGGGATTCAGATCAGCTTCTCCGGTGTGCTGAATGCAGACTGCTTCAGGAGGAAAGCCAGTAGAAACAAAAAGATGATATTCTTCCTCTTTGACATCACTTTTGGTGGTTTGTTCCCAAAGTGAATGGGGCAGAGAGAAAATTTGGTTTTCTGGCACTCATTGTCAATATTCAGAGTCACTGTAAAATTATCACAGACCTTTCTGGGAGGAGGACCTGGCTTTGCACTCTCCTGCAGCAATATTTGCTCTTACTGCTAATGGAGTACAAGTGATACTTTCTAATGTGAGCAAGTCACTCTTTAGTGGTCATATTTCTAAACCATGTTCCATCTTACCTCAGTCCACAGTTTGGGTTTTGTTTCTTTTTATATTCAGAGAACTCTCACTTGTTATAATGTCTTTACTATTAAGCAAATGAAGCTTGACTACTTGAAGCTGTAGATTATCAGCTTTTTCTGTGCTGTCAGAATTTGGATAGAAGCTTGACAGGCAGTTAACTGTTTTGCTGCAGTATTAGTCAGTTCTAGAATAGCCACTGCTGGTAGATTTTTTTCTTTTTTACTGTAATATGCTTTCTTCCTGACTTACAGCTCATTTGTAGCAAGCCCCATTTCTTACTCTGCCTCACATCACTTTTTCTCTATGAGTTCAAAAAACCATAAATAAATGAGTCAAACCTTGTCCTGACTGAATTGCAGAGTAGCCACTGAATTCAGCACCACTTTTACAGCTCCATTTTTTAAATTGGAATAGCAAACATTTCTGTAGAAAGTCAGAAGAGCTGCAAAAAGCCTATTTCCTAAAACAAATTCTCTCAAGCAAGTGCTGAAAAACCCAAATACTTTTGATCTATATGTTTGCTTTATTTAATTGGTCCTTGATCTGCAATGCATTCAGAAAAGAAAAACAAAATTGTTGACTTGCTGAGTGACTGAAAGCTCTGAACCAGTGCATTCCTGTGCATGTTGTCCCAGAGCAGTCCAGGCAGGATAGGAATTGTCATCTTTCCTTTCACAAGATGTGTTCCAGCTCCTGCTAAATCCAAAGCCTTTATTTGAACAGAAAGTCAGAGAGAAGGATAAATACCTACTGTCCACCACAGCCACATGCCTTACTGCAATACGTGTGTGATCTTGGAATGTTAAAGGGTTTTTTTATAATTCACATTTACAAACAGAAGTCTAAGTTCTAATGGCAATTGCAGATGTTATTGCAATAAAACTGGTATTTTTTCATTGACCCCTTAGGGAGTGCTGGGGACCAACCTTCCTGCTGAGTTAAGAGCAGAACTTTGCATCATTGTGTTGCTGTTACAGGTCACATTAGGAGTCAAACAGCTTCAGAATTTGGAGGGACAAAGATGACAAGGATGGGGGCATGGTGACTGATGCTGAGCACTGACATGAATGTTATTTATCACTGAAAGGATCTATGCTAATTTTTACACTCATGAAACACCTCTACTGAGCAGATGCTGACTTACAGGCATTTTGCTTATGGATTAGATGTGATGGGGTCTTCAGAAGGTGATTTCCCAGTCATAGACATCCTGCTGTGATTTGTTAAAATGAATTTCTGCTGGATTAAGGGGTTTTTTTTGATTTTGAGATGGGGTAATTGTGAAAAACACCCATCACTTGTTTTTAGAATTTTTAAAGTTTAACAGTAATAAAATGGTTATAAAAATAGCAATATAATTAGAGTAATAAAAATTTGAACAATTGGGATTTTGGACAATATGAGACAATAAAAACAAAGAGTTAGGGACACTCCAGGGGCTTTTCTGGGCAAAATAAGCCCGAAAAAAGACCCACATTGACAGAGGATTAACCCTTAAAAGCAACAGCCTGTTGCATATTCATACACCTCATCCATGATGCATAAATTCCATTCAAACACAGGATTCTGTCTGGGCAGTGTCAGCTTCTTCCTCTGAATCCTAATGGTGTTTTCAGGGCTGAGCAAGGCAGGGAGAAGTTCATTTCTCCTGATAATGGAGCAATAAATTCTCTTTCTCTGAAAGATCCAGGTGTCCTGTGGCTGCTATCTCAGTGGGAGTACCTCATTCCTCTCTTTAAAAAAAAGTATCTTACATAGCACAGTTTCTATTTTAACATTACGTTATAACCTAAAACTATATTTAACACACTACTTAAGAAAATTACCACAGCGTAACTTTCTAACACAACACATATCATATTCATTTTAATATTTGCGAAAAGCCAATCATAAAATACACATTTTTCACAGTAATTGAGAGATGTTCTTTCACAGCAGAGCACCTTTGGCCCAGTAACAGCACAGATGGGTCCAAAGCTGTGCTTGCAGCTGGCCCCTCGTCAGCAGCATTTGTGGAGGAGGCAGGGATGAGCTGTGTGCTGTGGGCGACTGCAGAGCAGAGCTGCCCTCCCGTGGAAAGGGGGAAGATAAACCTGAGTACCCTCTCAGGGGTACACCTGCAGATCCTGTTCAGTATGTAGGCCTACTTTGTGATTTATCACTGCACTACCACCAGGTCAAGTCCATCATCAGAATGTGCACTGTTGGAACCAGGAGCAGAATCTAATACTAAAACTCCTGATTTTCATATTCTTGGCATGGTAACTGTTAAAAAAAGCTCTCATACATTAAAAAAGTTCTCTCAGATTTTTACACAAACACTATTCTTTTAGATTTATATATATTCTTATTAGATTTATATATTTATAAAATTTAAACCCCAAACCAGACAATTAAATAAGCTGTAAGCTTATGTGCTGCATTAGTAATTCAATAATTCAAGAGCTTCTATTCTTGTTTAAAATTCATTTGCAGCCAGAGTTGCCCAGGAGAACCAGGAAGAAAAAATTCGGTATTTGTAGTGACTTCCCACAGCTCTTGCAGAGAACCTAATCCAGGCTAACTTAGCCACAACCACGATGCTATTGCTTCTGGAATTTTCTTTCTAGAAACAGTTAATTCACAAAGTAACTCGGGACTGAGTGGTCATTTCTGGGAGTGTCTGTGTGGCAATGGCCCCCTGCACACAGAGGTGAGAATTGTATTTGTAGGGTGCCTTGACAAAGGAGGGAATGATGCATCTGACTCCATGTTCTTAGAAGGCTAATTTATTACTTCATTATACTATATTATATATATTAGATATATTAGATTTATATATTTATAAAATTTATATTATATCTATAAAATATATATATTTTATATAAATATATAAAATTATAAATTATTTTATATAAATATAAAAATATCTTTATATATATAAAATATATTTTATATTTATATATAAATATAAATTATATATATTAGATTTATATATTTATAAAATTTATATTCTATCTATAAATAATGCTTTATATTTGTATATTAATATATAAAATCATAAATTATTTATATAAAAATATAAATATATTTTAATATAAAATATATTTTATATTTATATACATAAATATATATAAATAAATATAAATTATTTATATATAAATATATAAAAGTTATAAACTATAAAATAATATCTAGAAAGTGTATATATTTTATATTTATTATTTTATATTTTATATTTTATATATTTTATATATAAATTATATATATAATATTTATATATGTAAAGAATACTAAACTATACTAAAGAATACAGAAAGGATACTTACTGAATGCTAAAAAGATAATAATGAAAACTCATTACTCTTTCCAGAGCCGTGACACAACAATATCAGTTATGTAGTGATGAAAGGTTATTTCTGAAATTGGCCAATGAGTCAAAACAACTCACACTGGAGTCTAAAAAGGCAATTACCTGTGGGTAAACAAATTTCAGACATTCTAGACGAGCACAACACAGGAAAGCAAATGAGATAAGAATTGTTTTCCTTTTCTCTGAGGCCTCTCAGCTTCCCAGGAGAACAATCCTGGGCAAAGGGATTTTTCCAGAGAACGCGAATGCCACACGTGATGAGGAGACACCAGAGCCCTCTCCTCCAGTCTGGGGCTTCCTCCCCAGAGCAGGAGAACACCAGGTGCACCTTTTAAAGGTGGTTTGAGTCAGGCTGAGCAGCAGAAACTCCTGCTCTGGCCTCTACAGGCAGCTACAAAATGTGCCTGTAGGGCAGCCCAGGGGTCACAGGGCAGGGATGTGTCACAGCTCCCACTTCTGTTACTGGACTTGGATGAAATTTCATGGTTTCGATGTGTTTCTATTTCTTGTTCTTCTGTTAATTTCCTCCTTGACTGAAAGCTCCTGTTTTCTGATGGAAGTTACATAATTTTTATATTTTGTGTATATTAAATAGGAGAACAGGCTGTGGAATGAGTTAGGAATGAGATTCTGCACAATGCACAAAGGTGACAGCAAGTATTGTTTCATAGACCAGTGGGAAATTCACTGGCAGAAAGTGAGATGTGGAGTTTCTGAGATATTTAACTGCTCTACCAGTATCGTGTGGGAAAATCTCCAGGGGATTTATCAATTCTTAACAAAAAAAACCCCAAACCCCCCCCCCCACAAAAAAATCACTATTTATACCTTCTAGTAAATACTGAAAATGAATTTCAGATAACAACACTTTTAGGGGATTCTTAAGGGAGATGCCAAGTTCAAAAATCAGATTTTTTCATCAGAACACTTGTAGCACTGTAATTTCCCAGAGCGTGTAGTGGCCCAGCCATACAAAAACTAAATCTTATCATGTGCTTCTTGTTAGAAGTTGTAGCTGGGTCTCATTTTGTAAGTTAATATCAAAACTATTTAATGGGTTTTTTAAAAAGTAAATAAATATTGGCTATGTAGTGATGAAAGGTTATTTCTGAAAACCTCCACTCACAACAGAAGTGGGATTAGTTATTTGAATAAGGGCTTCATCATGGGAGTATTTGCATTCTTTTCAAGGCAAAATCCTCTTGCAGGATTTGTCCCTAAATGATAAATAAAATAATGTATTGGTTTATAATACACACTTAGATTGCCAAATTCAAACAGTATGACTGCATAATTAACAGAAAACTTGGATACTGCAAACAGGAATGACCTCTGTGGATTACCCCAAATCCTTAGCTCCAATTAACATGAAATAATTTTAGGGTGGTAATTTTTTTAATTTTTTTTTAATTTTAGGACAGTTTGTTTTGGTTTGTTTTTTTTTTTTTTGGTTTTTTTTTGGTTTTTTTTTGTTTTTTTCTAACTGCAATTAGCATTGCAATTTTGCAATGTTTCCAAAGGAAATGCAGACAATAATTTAGTTGCTTTGGGAATACTTGCATTTTCAAAAGACTGTGGGCTTTTCCTTACCATCTGCCACCACCATTGCTTGAGACAGGCATTGGGATCTGCTCTAGCACAGAATTAATTGTTTTCTAATTGTGCCTTTTGTCTCTTTCAATTTCCAGCAATCCTTAACCCCACCTCATTCCTGTGGCACACGAGAGAATTGGTTCTATGATGAAACTTCACAAAACTGCTGTTACCAGTGTCCCTCAGGTATGTTTATAATTCAGTTTATTATTATATAATTTATATGGAGCCCTTCTCATGGAGACAGCAGGAAGCCTGTGTCTCTGCAGAGCTGTATTTTGTCCCTGAAGAAAGGGGCAGTTTCATTAATCCCTCTCTAATGAGGCTCCAGATGTGAATCTCCTCTGCACTGTCCTGCTCCTGGGCAGTCTGCATGCAAACCAGACAACCTGACAGACTTGTAATGGGATTTTATCACTTCACTTGACACTGAAGTAGCCAGGTCAAAGAATTAATTTCAAACTTGCCTGTAAGAGCCTAAATGAGAGATGTGGGACTCCAGGGGCTCTCCAAAATGCAGTTTATTGTATCTAAGAGGTTACAGCAGCCCAGGGTTGTGGGTGACAGAGCCTGTGCCTACAGCTCTCAGCTCCAGCTGCAGGCCTGGAGACCCTTTGGTTTAGGTTACAATGCATTCTGGACTTTTCTTTTGGTTACAATGCATTCTAGACTTTTCTTTGCTGAGCATCTTAATACAGTAGAACCAATCTATGCCTTAACTATTATCTATAGCCCATCATAACTACTATAATTACCATATTCATGTTACTGTTCTCCAATCACTAAAAGTCAGTACATTACAGTTTAAGCCAGAAGTTGTTTTTCAGTTTTCTTGCAGTGGAAAATTCTGAGACCTTTTTTCTACTTGCCACATTGGCAGATTTGTTTGCCTGTGCTCTCTTTCTGCTTGGTAAAAACATCTCCTTGTTTGGGGTGGGTTTATCCTTTGCTCTAAGCCATAAAAACCCCTTCTAACTCACACACCCTTTGCCTCCTTGGTTACCCAGTGAGACTGGCTCAGCAATTCTTTTCTTCTCTATCAAAACTTGCTTCCATCTCTATTCCTACATCAGACTCTACATTTAAAAATCTTTCTGCTAAGCACACATATCTGTGAGACTTTCTTGTCAAACTTTCATCCTTCCCAACACTTGCCCCTGGGTGGGAATTAGCACAGTGAAATTAGGCTAAATGAGTTTCTTCTCAGAGATAAAAAAATATAAAATGAAGGTATGGAAAATCTGACATTATTCTCAAAGTCACAACAGTTTGCAAAGTGTCTCACAGGAGGAAACAGGCCCTTGTCAGGAGCCACATTCTGCTGGGCTAGAAGCTGGCTGTGACTCAGAGGCACATAAGGTCAGCAACAGGAAACACCTTGGTGAGACAAGAGCTCTGGAAATGTCTGAAACTGCCCCACTGGCCAAAACCCCCTCAGTGGGTGGGTATTTTATTCACCACCAACTGTACCTTCTTGCAGAAGGTTTTTTCTTTCGTTTTTCTTAAAGGAAATTTCTGACCTGCATTTGTGTTCTGATAATACAGAGGGTTTTAGTGTTTGATTCAATCCAGTATTTTTATTTGTATCCAGTTCCATCAGGATTCCCACTGGGATATTCTGTGCTGCTGGGCACACCTCTAGAGTCCTTCAGAAGTTGGATATGTAAATCAGAGCAAGGGATGGAGAAAATGGTCCAATAAAAGAAAAAAAAAAAAAAGGTCCAATAAAAGAAAAAAATGGGTGGGGATGTGACTTTGACAGTCCCAAGAAAAGCTCTTTTCTTCTTCAAAACCAAAGCTCCTGTCATGAGGGATGTCATGGTAAGGTTGGGTGAGAAGCAGAGATCTGATTTACACCAGGCTGTAATGAGTTCACCTTTGCTGGTTCTTATTGCTACATCCCCATGTCAGTCCTGGACCCCTCCACAATAAAAGTTTTAAGAATCATTTTTCACCTTAATCATCCTTACTCCTTCAAGCAATAACCTGTTCAAATCTGCTACTAACTCAGCTGCTCACTGCAAAGAAAGAGGAGCTTTTCTAAAATTCCTTTTAATAAAATGAAGAAAAGAAGGAAACATGAAACCCAGCTCCCTGGGAACTTGGGAGTGGCAGGACAGTGGCCCTCAGGGAGCTTGGTTGTCTTTTCTGTCAGCAAATCTCTTGTCACCTGCCCATTCACAGCAGTCCACTCCAGCTGGGACTGTGTCCTGGCCCTGTTCCTTAACACTTGAATGGGAAAGGCAAAAATCTCCCAGAGACACCAAATAACTAAGAGTAAAACTGTGGTAATGTGTCTAACAGGTAAACAAGCAGACAAGAACATTTCAGGATGGTTTTCTGCCCATTTTGGATATATTTTGCTTTTTTTTTTCTTTCTCCAGGCTATGTTAAAAAGAAAGCATGTCCTCAGGATCCAGCTGCAGACTGCATGACATGTGGACCTGATCAGTACCTGAACAATAAATCCAAAAAGCCACAATGTGATGCCTGTGTGTCATGCTCAAAAGGTTTGCTTTTCCCCACACATACCTCACAGTTACATTCTCTCTCTGTATATTTTATTTTCACTTAATTTTTGTATTTTATTCATTTAGAATTTTCACAACAAAATTATCCATCCTTGGTTACTGAGTTAGACAGCAGAATGTTACCTTGCACTTAATCCATGTTACTGCCTGTGTCACCTGGGACTACCTAAAAATTCTCCCCTTCAATGCTATTCCAGTCTGGTTTCTGCTTTCTGTCTTATATTACAACATATTATCTACAGGCTTCTCTAATTATTCATTGTGGTCTTTGTGAGGTTTCTAGGATGAGGGAAGAGATGAATCTGACTCCATGCTCTCAGAAGGTTGATTATTATATTATATTATATTATATTATATTATATTATATTATATTATATTATATTATATTATATTATATTATATTATATTATATTATATTATATTATATTATATTATATTATATTATATATTATACAGCTATTCCAGTCTGGTTTCTGCTTTCTGTCTTATATTACAACATATTATCTACAGGCTTCTCTAATTATTCATTGTGGTCTTTGTGAGGTTTCTAGGATGAGGGAAGAGATGAATCTGACTCCATGCTCTCAGAAGGTTGATTATTATATTATATTATATTATATTATATTATATTATATTATATTATATTATATTATATTATATTATATTATATTATATTAGCTATACTAAAACTATACTAAAGAAATAGAGAAAGGATACTTACAGAAGGCTTAACAAGAATGAATAATAAAAACTGACTCCTCAGAGCCTTGACACAGCTGGCTGGTGATTGATTATCAAGTTAAAACAATTTACATGAAACTAATCAAACATTCACCTGTTGGTAAACAATCTCCAGACCACATTCCAAAGCAACAAAACAAGGAGAAGCAATCAGGTAATTATTGTTTTCATTCTTCTCTGAAGCCTCTCAGCTTCCCAGGAGAAGAAATCCTGGGGAAGGGATTTTTTAGAAAATATGACAGTGACAAGAGACAGCACCTTCTCCTGCTATCCTGAGCCTTAGAGCTGGTGCTGTTCAGCTTTGGCCCCAGTTTACATTTCCCTTGCAAGGTGCTCTATTGGAATAATTACCAATATTGCAGATGGGGTGTGCCTGAGCTTGTCTGGCCCTTGGTGCTGAACCAAACAGCGGCAACTGGTGTTTCACCCCACAGACACTTTTGGCTGCCTGGGTGTGTGGTGTTTCACCCCACAGACACTTTTGGCTGCTGGGTGTGTGGCGTTTCACCCCACAGACACTTTTGGCTGCCTGGGTGTGTGGTGTTTCACCCCACAGACACTTTTGGCTGCTGGGTGTGTGGTGTTTCACCCCACAGACACTTTTGGCTGCCTGGGTGCTGCAGCTGAGCACATGGAGACAAGTCCAGGCCTGCAGGAGCTCTGGTGGTGCTGGGATGGAGCTTTCCCCCATAACAGGGTCTGCTCCTCGGGTTTACCTCTGTGGAGAAGCTTTAAGGCGATGGTGAAGGAAAGGAGTTGGTTCTGATGGAGGGTTTGGATCCAGAGCTTTATTCTGGCCCTCAGGCCTCTGGATCCAGCACCAGCTCCAACAGAACTCCCCGAGCCCGTGGCTGCTGCTCCTTTAACCCCGGGGAGAGGGGCAGGGAAGGGGCAGGGAGCCACCAAGCAGGGACAGGAGGGGAGGGACAAAGGGACAAAGGACACCTGGATGGCCCAATGCCCCCCAGGGGTAGAGGGCATCCTTTGAATCTGCCCAATCACTCAAGACCTTCTGGAATGCCAGGATTGACAGACAGTGCTGGGAGGGGAAAGGAGAGGTGACTGACACACCTGGCAGGGAATTATCAGGGGGGAAAGGAGAGGTGACTGACACACCTGGCAGGGAATTATCAGGGCAGGGACCCGAGGTTCTGAGGTAAACCCTGAAATCGCACCACAGCATGGCTCCCTTGTCCCTGTGTGTGTTTCCTGCCCCCAGACCTGGTGGAGAAGCAGCCGTGCTCCCTCAGCTCCAGCCGTGTCTGTGAGTGCCGGCCCGGCCTGTTCTGCCAGCTGCCCGTGGTGGACAGCTGCTCCCGCTGCCAGCAGCACTCTGCCTGCAAGCCTGGCTTTGGGGTCAAAACCAGGGGTAGGAATCCCACCTGTGCACTTTACCTGTCCTGCTCCTGGCCATAGGCCTGGACTTGATGCGTTTTATTTGGTCCTCAGTTGTGATTTTTAATCAGGCACCTCAACAAATGATGTGACTTGTGAAGAGTGCCCTGCTGGGACCTTCTCTGATCAAAGCTCCAGCACTGACATCTGCAAACCCCACACCAAGTAAGTCTGTGCTTCTTTAATGGGACTGGCTAATTGAGTGAAATTAATGAAGGATGAAACAAGGTATGTCACTTCTAGTGCAAAGTACACAAATTCATCTTTGAAGCAAGGGAATCACTATGGGCTCATGTGCAGAGGTTAGAAGGCCTCTCTTTGTACCTGTGGAAAGAGGAAAGGAAATTTCAAGGAAAGGAAATTTCAAAGAAATTTCAAGGAAAGGAAAGGAAAAAGGAAAGGAAAAAGGAAAGGAAAGGAAAGGAGAAGGAGAAGGAAGGATTCCTGCTTGCCTCATTTTTAGTTTACTAAGTACAGTGGAATTGCACACCTGTGTGAGTAGCAGCTTTGCACAGGCCAAGAATTAATGCCACAGGGATGAGAAGAATAATGACTTTTACACAGAAAGCAATAATTGTGGTTGGTACAAAAATGACCAAGGGGATGTTTGTCACATGGCAAACACGTGTGCCTTGTACCTGTTCTTTTTCACACCCAGCTGTGCCAAGTTGAACAAAGTCACCCTAAGGAAAGGAAATGCCACACACGATCAAGTTTGCCTGGAGCAGCTGCCCACTTACCTCACCCCAAGCACTTTGTCCATGAGATTCAGCAATGAAACAAATAACTTTGACCTGAGGATGGTGAAGGAGAACCTGGTGACCTCTGCTAGTGGTGACCTTCTAAGTGTTACAACAACTGAAAATCCCAGCTCAACTCCTGAGGAGAAAGCTCAGGCTCCCACCTCAGCCAAGGGGGAGATGACAACAGGAGGTAACACAGACACAGCATTTACTCTCTTTTAACTCATTTAACTTTACTCATTCAACATTTACTCTCTCTAGCACTTTTTATTTGGAAGTATCTTTGGTAAACACAATTTTTATGTGGGAACTTCCTGCAAATCCCCTCTGCCTGGTGAAATGATGCCTATGGTCCTATGTTCAAACACATGGATCTACTCAGGGCTTTGCCTTTTCTCAGCCTGTCCTGTGCTCCCTCTCTGTGCTGCAGGTGTGGTGCTTTGGGCAGTGGTTCTCTCCCTGGTAGTGCTTCTTGGGGCCATGCTGGTGTTTTGGAAATGGAAGGTTTGCAAGAAGAGGATCCTCGTCCTCAGGAGAAAGCGTGAGTTTTTCAAGCTGTAACACTGGATCTGCCAAACAGCAGATGGGAAACTCAAATATGGGGATATTTCTGGAGGTCCTGGGGGAAGGGAATGCTCTCTATAGGCCAGATAAGGGTTTGGGGCAAGCTGCTCATGCAGGATGTTGGAGAACATGAAAGATGGAAGCAGCTGTGAATTTAGGGAGGGAAGCAGGTGGGTGACGTACAAGAGGGGAAAAGGTAACCAGCTGTTTCTTCTCTCAGACATTAGTATTAAATTTGTATCAGTATTGTCAGATGACAATGACAGTATTAGTAGTAGTATAAATTAGTATTAGTATCTCAGGCATTAGTATTAAATGATGCCTGAAGTGTTGTGTGAGTAGGTTTTGGTTCTGGGAACAGAGCTGGGCTTTGGGCATGAGAGGAAGGGTGATTTTTACTGACACTGACTTTGCCTGGAGTTAGATGTGGGGTGTGTCTGCAGAACCACATTCCCTCTTTTCTAGAAAGCAGGGTGTGCACCTGGTAGGTTGGTTGGTTGTAGATCTGTGGGTATGGGGAAGCTGTTGGAGCCTTCAGGCTCCATGGTGAGTTGGACTAAATGAAAGTTTCTTTTATCAGCACACCTGCATTCGGTCATCGCACACAAATATGTGCTCAAGTCTCCAGGTGGGTGACTGAGGGGCCAGCAGTGCCATCCTTGTGTCTGAAGAGTAAATAGATAGCTGTCACCACATTTGTCTTCACAGAGAAAAGCAAGGCACAATTCTTCCCAAGAATATTTCTGGGTTTCACATTCTCTGAACCTCAGAGAAAGAAAAAACAATTGTTATCTCATTTAGTGTGCCTGTGTTTGTTCACAAGTGGAATGCATGGTGGAAGATTGTTTACCTGAAGTGAATTGATCAATTACCTGAAGGGAATTGATAATTGGATTCTGGTGTGAGTGTTTTGATTCACTGACCACTTGGATCCAGGTGTGTGTGTGTTGGGACTGTTGGCTGACAGTCATGAGATGCTGTGCAGTGGAGTGCTTGGCAGATTCAGTTTAGATGTAATGTAACATAGTGTAATTTAATATAGACTAATATAGTATCATAAAGTAATTAATTGGCCTTCTGATAAGATGTAGTCCTCCTCCTCATTCCTCTCCTTCATTAGGGGGAAAATATCTACTATACATAGCTTAACGTGGGATTTTATTTTACAGAATTTTATAAAAAGTGGAAGTTTCTCATGTCCCATGTCAGTCCCTGCTGCTGTCCCATGCAGGAGGCCAGTGCTGCTGCTCCTGAGCTGGGTGTGAGCAGGTGCCAGCAGATGGCACTTTGTCCCCACTGCTGCTGAGGCGTTGATGTGTCAGTGCTGGAAAACGCCTGATTGATTTCAATCAGTCACATCTGGGAGATTGTTCAGAAAAAAATCCTGCCCAGATCCCATAAAGTGCAAACATTTTACCCATATAGCTGATCCCCTCTCAGCAATTCCACTGACAGAGCTATTCTCTGTTGTGTCAGATTCTAATCACCACACAGCAGAGCTTTCTATATTCATTAATTCGGGAATACAATTTAAAACTCTGGTGTGCAGCTTAATTTTCTCAAAATGGGATTTTTTTTCTCCCTCACTTGCCTTGCACAATAAAAACTGTCACTGTGCAGCATTACAGAGCTGATGCTCTGAAAATAAAGGTGATTGCACACCAGGGTGTAAGTAGACAGTAAAGCTGAGGCCAGCTACCTTCATGGTGCTGCAGGGTGCTGTACACTCCCTCCTTCTCACCTCTTCTCTGCCCAGTGTTCCCTGCTAATGGAACTGTGCATAAAATCCCACCCCCTTAATAATCCTCTGACAATATGATGAACTGACCTGACTGGTTAATCCAGTAGAAAGTTATTAAATACTTTTTTTCTTTTTAATAAGCTTGTATTGTTCTTATCTAGACAGTTTCATCAGTTCATTTTTTCATAAGATGGGTACCAGTTGTGGTGTGGGGACAGCAGGATATCACAGTCTTGGCAGGATCCCGTTGCTGGTTCACCTCAGGAGTGTGAGGTGAACCTGAGTTTTCATTTCAGTGTGCCCTGAGTTTTAAGAAAACCATCATGCACATGGGGTGGTTCAGGAAGTACATTGTTAGGTGATATTTCAGAGCATATATTAACATTCTTAATAATAATAATAATAATAATAATAATAATAATAATAATAATAATAATAATAATAATAATAATAATAATAATAATAATAATAATTCTTAATAACCTCATAAAATATTTGTGAGGTTTCTTCGGATAATGTTTTTCCTTTCCATTGCAGGCTCGGATCTCGTGAACAAATGTGCAGTAAGTGTGAACAATATTCCACAACAGATCACTTTCCATGCCAAAGCAAATCATGTTCTTTTCAAATGTCCTGTCTAAAAAGTGCCAGCCTTTTAGTTTGGACTTCCCTCTACAATATATAATAATTTAGGTGGGATGAGATGTATTAGGAGTCGATATTTTCATGTCTTGAACTGAGGTTAATGTGGTGTTAAATAATGCCATAGTTGAGACGGTCACAATACAAAGCAACTCTCCATTTTCAGAAGGCTTCAAACTGTTTTTATTATAGCATGCATGCTTTTTATACATTCTTACAAAACTCCTAAGTTTACACTTTACTCATTGGTCAGGAAAGACAAACAAAGTGCTCATTGGAATAGGCATTTGCAGATTTCTCATATTTATCCTTCTTTCCCTCTGGAGCCTAGAATAGACATTTGCAGGTTTCTGTAATTTATCCTCCTTTCTTTCTTGGTTTCTATGTCAACAACCTTGGTAGAAAATTCTTTCAAGAGTGAACATGGATCCTTTTCTCAAACTTCTCTCTGGCTGACAGAAGTTGCAGTAAAACCTCTTCCACAGCTGCCAATCTTTTTTTTGTTGTTGTTTTGTTTTGTTTTAAATGAGTTTGCTTTTAAATGTTGTGCACCTGCACACACACAAGATACTGCTTTTTCCAGTCTGGTTGCAATCAGCTGTCATAATTTCAGTGTGTAATTGTTAATTCCTGAATTGTGAGGAGCTTCAATTCTTGCCTCTATAGAGAGTCAGACATGAGCAAGGATTATAAAGTGCACATTTCATTTTTTTTTTCTTTTCCCAACCTTGTGGAAACAGAAGAAGATCAGAACCTGCACAAAATTGTGAAAAAATGTGAAGGGTTATAAAGTGCTCATTTCAAAATCTTGTTTTCCTTTCCCAACCTTGTAGAAACAGAAGAAGATCAGAACCACCAGAAAATTGTGATTTATCCTCTCTCAGATTTCGGTTCCTCTTTTAAAGAGCTGCTTGTTCTTAATTCTTGTATGTAATTAATTCTTGCTTGTAATTAATTCTTCACGTGTTAGGTATTCTGAGCTTGTTTCTTCTCTCTGACATTCTGCAATTGCATTTTGAAGTTAAATCAGTTTGGCCTCTGGCTTGTTCTATTCTTCCATAGGAACATGGTAGGTCTTTGCAAAATTTAAGAGGCAACTAAAACATATTTTCTTCAGTGGAAATGAGGCACATTCCTGAAAATGTCATCAGAAATCTGTGAATTCAGCTTAGAAACACTATTTTGAAATATGGTCTTGAGTGATGCAGGGAGTTTGAAGTTCCTGCATCTGTTGGGTACTTTGGAACATTCCTCTCCCTGTGACAGTGCTGGAAATCCATTCTGTTATCCTGACTGCCACAGGAGGATTCTGTGGACCTGTTGCAATGTCCGAGGTGTTTTTACACTCGCCCCACTTCTGCTCTCCCGTTTCTATTGGCAGAAGATCATACTGACCACTGAGAGTGGGCTGGAAGAGGAGGAGCTGATTGACAGAGCCCTTCCTTTGGAAACCAACAATAACTTGGTGTCCAGCCCCGAAAAAGCCCAGAGCCCTCACTGGAGTGTGGCTGAGGTGACACCAAGCAGTGGCAATGCCCCAGAGTGCCCCGTGGATCCTCGAGTCAGAGACCACACAAATAACAGAATTGGTGAGTCTTGCTTTCTTTTATTTCCTTTTCTCATCTTCTTTTTTCAAATTTTCAAACATGGCACTTACTGGCATTACAAGATTATTAGTAAACTTCAGTGTCCAGATCTCCTAACAAAGATTGTGCTGAATCTCCAGATCTTTGACACAAAAATACCTATTCCTTGGAATATAACGCTTTCTTTTCTTCATCTTTGTCTTAGTCACTATGAATTTGACAGAAAATTCCCTTCTTCCACCTTTTCATTCTGGAATATGTAGATTTACAGAAGAAATTTGAATATGCCAGCTGGAAGATGATGCTGTCATACTGAATGAGAATTGTACTTAGCTGTAATTTTATTCTCTGGTTTCATAATAATGGCTTGAAATGCATCTCCCATGTGTTCCCATGAAGTCTTTGACCATGGCACAGGGTGGGACAGAAATTCAGGCAAGGAGCTCATTCACAGGGGGTGAATTCTTACCTGGGACACCACCTGCATGAGACATTCTGCAGTACTTCCAAAGCCAATTCTGAGGTTATTTGAAGGTGTTATTTTTTCATATTACAAAACCTGACCTTTCCTTACTAAACACCCTTCCTGTTTTTACTGTGAGTTATGGATTGGGATGAATGTGATGGTTTGATTTACCATATCCAAATATCTCCAAGCAATTAACCTGCAGTGTCTGATGTGCAGCATCCTTCTGAATTAAGCCACTGAAAAGGCTTTATTGTCCTTTCTGTGAAGGAGTACAACAACAAGCTGGACCCATAATTCAGAAAATTTTGTAGTTTACTCTCAGCTAGAAAGAAACTAATTTCTTTGCAGGTCCTAAGGATCCAGAACTTCTGTGCAGTGCTGATCTTTACCCAAAGGTATCTTTTATATGGTGCTGTTTCTTGAAACAGCAGGAGCATAAACCTTGGATTCTGTAGATCCCAATTAGTTGCTTCTTCTAACAGATCCTTGTGAATATCTTCTGCCTTTTCCACTTTGTTTTGCTTTTGTAGCTCCACCTCTAGCTAAGTGGCTTAACCCCATGGAAGCACAATCTGCTTGATGTGAAATGTCCAGAGTGCTAATAAAAATGTTGCATTAAAAACCAGCCATTTCTGGGGCAGCAGTGACTGCTCACCATGCTCAGCACTACTTTTTTCCTTCCTCAGAAAAACTCTACATCATGAAGGCCGACACTGTTATCGTGGGGTCTGTCTCAGAGGTGCCCAGTGGCAAGAACTGTGCTGTGAAAGGATGTGAAAGTACCCTTGATGCCCAGGAAAGCACAGAGGAGGAACTGGAAATGCACTACCCAGAGCAGGAGACAGAGTCTTTTCCAGGGAATGATGTAATGGTGCCTGTGGAAGAGGAGGGAAAGGAATTTCACCACCCTACCACTGCCACTGAGAAGTGACAGCCCACAGAGAGGGAAGACACAGAATCATCCAGAGTGACACTAAGGCTGAATTTGTGACCAGGGAGGTACACACACTGTGCCTTAGATTATTGGGAAACTCCTGGGAAACACTGAAACACATTCAAACAAGGAGAGTTGGAACCTATTTCACCTAACAAAGGACAGGATCATCCAAACTGCTGGCCTTCATGGCTGACATCAAATGCTTCCATTTCCCTGTCTCCCAGTCTCATACTGACCACAAATTTGAATCAAAGCTGCCTAATTTAGAGGACATCTGGATGTCAGCTGAAGTTTCACAGCTTGCTTTCTCACTGTGAAGGAATGGATTGAAATCTGGGTCTGGTTACTTCTATTAGCTGTGAAAATTCTGGCCAGGATTCTGAATCAAGCTTGAGACTCAGCCTTGTTGTTTCTACTCCAACACATTAAATTTTGTAATATATTTTGCAACATCTGGCATTTACTCAAGGCTTCAACTTTTGATTGAAAATGATAATAATCTCAGTTTTCCCTAGCATAAACAGAACTCTCAAGTTCGTGGATTTCATGTTTCTTCAGGAATTAGGATCAAAAGGTGCCACACAGGCTCTGAAAATAGAAGGCAAATAAAATTAATTGACATCCACTGTACTTTAGGCCATTCTTTCTAGGTTTTGAAGTCCAATTCTTATTTTTTTTTGACTACATCAAATCATTAGTAAGTATACAAAACAGCCTCTTCTCATGGAAGCCAAACTGGCTGAGCATCTGGCTATTGGATGAACTACGGGTTAAGCCCAATGTGGAGGCTGTAAAAAGAGAAATGAAGAAAAGAAACTATTTTTCTACTGAAAAAGAGGCACAGCAGTTATTTCCTATAACATTGTTAAAATCTACTTGTTTTAGAATTGTTCATAATCATCAGGGTGACACTGATTTGCATATCCTTTAAAAACAAACCTCTTTGGTGGCCAACTGGCCTGTGTTATGCTATTTTTAAATCTTTAGTGCTGCTTGTTCAGTAACTGTAAATGTAATAGAGCTGACTACACTTTTGCACAGGCCAATGGAAAATGAGCAATATGACAAAGTGTGTCTTAATAATCAAAAAAAGGAACCACAAAAGCCACGACTGGCTCTGTAGTTTTGTCCTGATCAGAGCACTGCAATGACAGTGGTGCAGCTGCAGTGACTTCTGCCTCAGAGGGAACACAAGGGCACAAAAACCCCTTCTTGGGCCAGGCTGGAGCTTGAGCCCAACATTTCAGCTCTGGCAGTTGCAGGAAGGATTGGTCAGGAGCACCATAGCTGCTGTTTGCATTCATCATGGCTCTGCAGATGTCAAAGAGTTTGATTTATTATTCTCTTATATCACCATCAGTTTTTCTTCTCTCTTTTCAATTTCCAAGTACAATCTGCCTCCACAAACACCTGTGGCAAAAGATTACAGCTATCATGCACTGTGTAAAGGACTTTTAGCACTTTGAAACTGGCCCTCTTTATTTCAGTGAATGTCACTAGCTCTTGCCTTACAGAAGTCAGTGAATTGCTTTTTATTTTTTTAACCTAGTTGCTTTTGTGATTGATTGTATCTCAGCTTTGATTGAACTAAGCCTCCAGGTTGAGTTCCCATATTTTCTTTTTACTCATGTAAGTTTGATGCTCCACTGCCTTGGTCACTTTAGTTGACCTTTTCCACATCTACTTTAACTTCACTACATATTTCATTTTGGAGAACACCAATGTGTGAATCCACAAACTGAATAACCACATTTACCTGGCTGTGATTGTTTGGGGCTGTTCTGCAATGACTGTAATTGTGTATTTCCACTCTGTATATTAATTAATCTTTTTTACTGGATCAACTTTCTAAAAGAACCATATGCATTGCAACCTGCTGGATGTGTTAGAGTTAGTTGGTTTAATAATGCTGGTAATCTCTGAATTAAAAATTACTTGGGTTTTAAGCGATGGCCATGCTTTTCCAGTTTGATATGTAAATGTTAAATTGTTGATGATTTCAGTCTCAGGAGTTTAGAATTTAGGCTGGATAAGCAAAGGTTCAGTGAAATCAGGTGAGGATGTCAGAATGTGCATTGAACCTGGAATTACACAGCGATCTTTTAAGGAGTATGGGGTGCTACAATGAGCTGATAATATAGTAAAATAATTATTTCATCTGTTTCTCACTAATTTTTAATTCAGCTCTGGTTTTAAGGTGAGAGTGTTTTGAACCTGATTTACTGAACACCTTGCAGTGGATTTTTGCAAGAAAGCCATTTGAAGCTCACAGAGTTCTTGGTGGATTAGAGTTTTTCTCAGGAGCAGGGCTGAATTTATTGTAAAGTCTGTCTGTACCATCCTGGCTGCATGTGACACATGAGTGACTGGTGTTAATGAGTATTAATGAATATTGGAATGCTGCAAAGGTAACTTTGTACTGTGGGGTGAAGGAGTTGCACTTTGCTGATCCAACTCAGTATTCTATGAAGGGGCTGAAGAGACCTCCACACATGCTGTGAGACAGAGTGGAAATTTTCCAGAGTAGAAATCCATTTTGATTTGAGTGAAATGTACGTCTTTAAGTCAAGTCTGTAGCTTGCAAACATAGCTGTTGGTCTGACTGTTCTTGCAAAAAAACCTATGCTGGAAGAAACTGCTTCAGTCAAAGGACAGAGATAAAGGAGAAGCCCCTTGAGCTCTGAAATGGACACACAGAGGCTGATGCAGAAAGCAAGGTCAAAATGAGCCAGGAATTCTTTATGATAAAGAAAAAATTAGCAGCAAAATCAGTAAAATGAATATGTATGAACCTATTGTGAAATTGCGTGCATATGCATTTGAGAGGGAGATACAAAAGGATCTGGAGTTCCCAGAGCCACGCATGTCCTGTTAAAGGGAACGATCCCCACGTGCGTCCAGCGCTGTAATAAACACACCGGCTTCAGAGCTGGCACAGGGGCTGTGGAGTTCGTTCGTTTCCGCAATCCGAGCGCCCGGAGCGAGCAGCGCCGCTGTCCGCCCGGGGGAGCCGCATCCTCGGGGCGGCGCCTGCGGGGCCGGGCCCGCCCGGGCGCTCTCGGCGGCGATGGGGCCGCGCCGGCCGCTGCTCCTGGAGCCCATCCCGGCGCTGATCCCGGCGCTGATCCCGGCGCTGATCCCGGTGTTCATCCCCGCGCTGATCGGCGCCGCAGCCGGGCGGGTGAGCGGGGCCGGGCGGGGCCGGGCGGGGCCGGGGCGCTGCTCCGGGAATGCTGCTCGGGGATGCTGCTCCGGGGATGCTGCTCCGGGGATGCTGCTCCGGGGATGCTGCTCCGGGGTTGCTGCTCCCGGGGCGCTGGTCCGGGAATCTGCTCTGGGAATGCTGCTCTGGGGATGCTGCTCTGGGGATGCTGCTCGGGGATGCTGCTCGGGGATGCTGCTCTGGGGATGCTGCTCCGGGGATGCTGCTCTGGGGATGCTGGGGATGCTGCTCTGGGGATGCTGCTCGGGGATGCTGCTCGGGGATGCTGCTCCCGGGATGCTGCTCCCGGGATGCTGCTCGGGGATGCTGCTCCCGGGGCGCTGGTCCGGGAATGCTGCTCTGGGGATGCTGCTCGGGGATGCTGCTCTGGGGATGCTGCTCTGGGGATGCTGCTCGGGGATGCTGCTCCCGGGATGCTGCTCGGGGATGCGGGAGCGCTGCAGGGCGGGAGCGCCGCGGGGGAAAGGCCGGCGGGCATCGCCTGGTGATGCTGCCCTGGAGGCAGCGTCTCACTGCTGTGTGTGCGCTCCATTTGTCACCTGTCTGCCCCTTGTCGTTTGTCTGTCCCTTGCCCCCTGCCCCTTGTCACCCATCTGTCCCTTGTCTCCTGCTCCTTGTTGTCTGTCTGTCCCTTGTCACCTGTCCCTTGTCTCCTGCCCCTTGTCGCCTGTCTGTCCTTTTTCTCCTGTCCCTTATCACCTATTCCTTGTCTCCTGTCCCTTGTCACCTGCCCCTTGTTGCCTGGCTGCCCTTTGTCACCTGTCTGTTCCTTGTCACCTCCGTGCCCCCGGGCTTGGGCTGGATTCACCATGATCTCTACAGCAATCTCAAGTCCTGCTCTTAAAACTTCAAAGCTCAGCCTTTGTCTGTGCTGTTGTTACTTCTAGGCTTCCCAAAGGAATGACTAATAAGTTTTCCTGGATTTTCAGCGGAAATTGGTTGATTTTGCAGGCTTATTTGGATGTTTGTAAAAACCATGGTGAGCATCCTGGCGAGTGCAGAGTGTAGACCCAGATCTATATGACATTGTTTACACAGGAAGAATTGTTCTGCTCCGCTGGTTCCCTAGAACTCTTCCCTATTAAAACAGAAAACCCTTTTAATTTGCATGAAGATCTGATGTGCTGCAGCTGTTACTGTGCTATTCTATATCCAGCTGCTGCAGCACTGTTTGGCAGTGAGGGTTTGTAACTGTGCCAGCCAAAGAGCTCAGTGGGATCTGTTTGCCTTCAACTCAGTGTTTTCTGTACTGGTGTATTGATAGGACTTTTCTGTCTGGTTTTAAAATGTGCAGGATTGTGAAGATAAATATGGAAATGTTGCTGAGATGTCCAGGTCTCTGTGTTCTTATGGGATATTTATGTTATTTACATGTTTATTTATTCATAGGAATTTAGGCTGGATAAGCAAAGGTTCAGTGAAATCAGGTGAGGATGTCAGAATGTGTAGTGAACCTGGAATTACACCTGGAATTACACAGTGGTCTTTTAAGCAGTATGGGGTGCTACAATGAGCTGATAATATATTAAAATAATTACTTTAACTCACTAATTTTTAATTCAGCTCTGGTTTTAAGGTGAGAATGTTTTGTACCTGATTTACTGGGCACCTTGCAGTGGATAGGAAAAAGCAGATAGAGAAGGGATAATCTCAGAATTGTAGCAGAACTTATCACCAGAATTTAAGTTTGTCACGTTTCATGCTGAGCAAGGAGCTTTGGTTCAAAAGGAATTAGCTCTCCTCTCACTCTAAATATGACTCAAACATAATGATGGAAATAATGACAGAAACTTTCAGCATCACTTTTTGTACTGTGACAAAATAAGGAAAAGCTTATATGTAAAGTTAGAAAAGCAAACACAGTAGTTTCAGTGATACCACACCTGCCACAGAGCTGGGAAATACCCCATGCCCGTTATATCAATTTTTAACAGTGATTTGTTACAGAAAACTTACTTTATATTTGAGGGAGACAAACTGGCAAAGCAATAGTTCTTGAGTGACACTACTTCTTGGGTTTTTTCTCATTCATCTGGAAGTCTCTGAAAGTTCCCAGCCTCAGTCCCTGTTAAACACAGGAACTGAACATTATTTTTGCCATTTTGAACAATTGAATCACCAAGGTTATCAGTAACAGCCCGAAGTTTTTAAAGAGAAGAACTGGTTAAATATGTATGTTTTCCCAAGTACATATATAATAAACTATACCTTGTCTTCCTACAAACTTGGACTTCTATAATTTTTGCCTGTTGTGAACAGCTTCCATATTCTGAGCATCCCCCTGCTTTGTCACTCTGGGAAGATGTTTTCATGTTCTGGTGGTGAGTGGCAACGAAGCAGAATTCCTGGCAGAAAGCAGAGACACGGTTTTCTCAGGGAACGGGGGATGTTGAACTGTAAATCTGTTGGTGTGTGGCTGTGCAGGGACTCCTGCTTCACACAAGTGTGATATAGGATGGGGGAATAATTCACATTATGGACCATAATCTTTGAGAGATGTGCAGCACAGCAGCTTTGAAAAAAACTTTATAGTTTGAGTAAAGTTGGTATGGCCTGACACAACTCCAGCTGATTTGGGTAATGCTGTTATCTGGTAACTAAACTTCAACAGATTTTTTTTTTAATTAGAAATTAAAATTATAATTATATTTTAGACATAATTCTGGTTTTTCCTGCCTCCAGTAGGTTTGCTAGCTCAGCAAATAGTGTCTCTGTATCTCAAGGCCTTTCCATAGAAACAGATTTTACACCAGAGACCTCAGTGACTTCATTGTGGTTTCACATGCGTGAAGAACACTGCACACAAATGTAATTCCTCTTCAGATCCTCTGACTGGCCGCTTACGTTTGAAGGCAAATGTTTGAAAAGGAGATCAACAGAAATGTAGACATGTAAATTAGGATTAAAATACATGCTTAAATATCTTTGTTTAAATGGCCTTGAGTGAAAATGAAAATGAGTGTTATATGAATGGATTTTTATAGATTCATCCGTTGTATTAACATGTTTTATTTTTATTATTTAAGGTACCGAAATTTAATTACACATAAAGCCCTTTCAGTTGGTGTGGAGGTTACTGTTATCCCACTCCTCTCCAGGGACAAATTAGGTCACCTAATTTATATATAGTATAGTAATATCTGCAGTGCAAAAACAGGAAAAAGATCCAAACAATCAGAGAGTCTGGAGTCACTGACTTTGTGTATGTAACTTCTTAGTTATTGCTTAATGCAGAGGCATTGCAAGAATCTCCCTAGTGAGTTATGAAGTCAAAGGCAAACATGGTTTACCCATTTCTATGCCAAAATGTATTGCTTAATTTGTATTGCTTAATTTGCATAGAGCTAGACTAAATTTCATGTTTAAGAATGTTTGTGCCTCTGCTGATAGACAGATGAGGCATTTTATTTCTTCTTGTAGCTGTTAAATTAAATGAAGTCTTCCAAAGTCTTAATTTTGTCCTTATAAATTTCTTTTAAATCAGCTGCCATTAGGCACTGCTACCTAGACTGAGAAGTTCTGAGCCTGTGATGCAAAATGTGCAGCATCAGGTTAGTTTCCCTTCACACAATCTGCTTGTAAGACACTGAATCACAGTTAAAACAGGATAAAATTAAGTCTTGTGAAAGATACACACACTAACAAAATGCAAAGATTGTGAGATAGTAGAGTAGAGATGGTCTCTACTCATCAGTCTTTCAGTCCAAAGTAGCCAATGCATCTGGATGCCAGACAGAAATCTTATATGGCCCAACTCAGACTTTACAATTGGTGAAATTGCTTGAAAATGGGGTCTACTAAATGAATTGAACCCTTCCAACTGGGAATTGGAAGGATTCCTTGGGCAAACCAAGCTAAGCACGTGTGTGTGTGTGTCTCTGTGTGCGTGTAAATTGTGTCTAAGCCAGTCACAACTCCCTTTTAGCTTCCCATTATGTTCTTTGAGGGCATTTGGGAAGAAACTGTCAATTATAAGTCACTGAGAGCCACAGCTCATCAGATAAAATTTCAGGGAGATTGTATCAGACAGCAGAGAGATCCTTCCAAGCACAACTTCAGAGAACCAGGTGTGAACCCAGCAACTGACAGGTTTTCCTGTGCCTGCAGCTCACAGGGCAAGATCTACAACAGGGAGGGAAGAGCATGAGATAAGAACTTTTTATTTTTTTGGCCAGGAAACCTCACCAGCAGGGTCATTTTTGATGTGGTTTATTGTATTTCTCCTTTCTTTTCCCCCTGTGTCTGCCTTATGTTTTGAAAAGGCTCTCAGCTGCTATTCTTAATGAAGTTGATCATAGTGACTACAAAAATGGGATAACAACACTTGATCTTTCCTCTTCTAATAAAAAAAGTAACTTAATGAAAAATTTTTTTGGTGAGAGCAGAGCCCTTTTCTCCTTCTAATTTTAGTGTCAGCTCAAGTTTGCAAACAGGATGATTTATCATTATCCATCCTATGATATGTAGATTTTTCTCTGTCTTCACATTCTCAGAAAAGGGTTTTTTTGAGTAGGTTGACAAAATCTTGTTTCTGATCACAGCTAAATAAGAGTGGAATATTTCAATGAGCTGCATAAGAAAATGCTAGTTCCCTTTAAGCAATTGCTGAGGGTAGGAAACATTAATCTCCTTTGTCAGTAATGTGAAGCCACAATAGATGTTCAAGATGTTTTTCAGTAAGGCGGAAGGATATTTTCATTACCGGCCTCCCAAGATCTTGTTCCTGTTTTCATTTCTCATTTTAGCAATGATTCCTCTAAATGTGTGTAGATTATGCATGGAGCAATCTCTTCAGACTGCAATGATGCCTTAAAGCTGAGCAGTGTCACATCCTTTTTTAACAGTGCCTTTTTGGTCTAGCAGGAAACTCCTACACTTGTCCTACCTAACAGGAGCCTTTTTTAAGTGAGTGTATTTTTCCCTTTGAAAATAGTCAGTAAGTCATCAAATAATTTGACACTTGTTCATTGAGCTGTGCTGATCAGTGTGAGCTGAAATTAGGCACCCTGTATTTATTTCATGATTGTCTCTAATGCATTTAACCTGCATATTTGTCTGCACCTTCTGCAGCAGTGCTGCTTCTCAGAAGCAGCTGTGCAGTTTTTGGAGACATTCTTTTCAGAACATCAAGGGCTTTCTTGCTCAGGAAGGAATCACAGAGTATCTGGAAAGATAAAAGCCTTTTTCCCTTTTCTTTGGAAAGATTGACTGAAGTTTTTGAGCCACTTTACAGTAAATGTTTCTCTCACAAACCCACAGGTAGGAATTGATGTTTCTCTGGTGTTTTGTCAGATGTTGTTTGAGCCATGGCAGCTGGGGATAAGGCACTCAGCCCTTTGGTTTGTGGGATGCAGTAGCGACAGGGTGTGATGCTAATCCCATCGTTCCACTGCACTCTTGAGCCTAAAACCTGGAGAAATCACTTTGTGGTGGATCTTTGGAAAACAAAGGAACCTCAGAAGAGTCACATGCAGCTCGTTAGCTGCTCATGGCCCTGCAGCCTCCTCTGCTCTGCGCTGTTCCACGGTGCCTTGGAAAGGCAGGTGCTTGGAATTGCACTGCTCTTTAGGTTTTTGTCTCTTTTGAGTCTCTAATTCAGGATCAGAAGGGACTTGTGAGTCATGACTTCCCCTTGATTTCTCCTAGGAATATTCATTACCTTACACACCCCAGCTGGCACAGTGCAACGATCCCAGCACTGAATTCTATGATGAAGAACTTAATAAATGCTGCAGCCAGTGCCCTCCAGGTAGGTTATCATTCAAACTATTACTTTACACAGCCAAATTCATCAGTTTTCAGATGATCATAGTGTATTTGGATTATACATCTGAAGTGCATCAGATTTTTGCTGTTGTAATGCATTCTTCCTCAACCAAGACAACAAAACACCATGACTGCAAAACACCTGCAAAAGAGACACATTGCCCATCAGAACTGGAATTCTGCTACAAGGTTAACTGGGCTGGGACTTACCAGGAGGTAGTTCCTGAGCTTGTGTAAACACAGCTCTGTATGAGGTTTTCATGAAAATAATTAATTTTAGTCAACATTGGAGGGGAAGCAACTAAGGGAAATACAAAAAGTAGGCAACACAGACCCCAGCCCACTAACAAAAATACATTTCGCAAAACAGGGCGTGAAGTAAAGCTTGGTTTCTGTGCTATGATAATATCACTTATCTAAGGGGCTTTCCATTGGACAGGTCAATCTGTCATTGCTCATTAGGGGGGAGTTGTTGTCTTTTACTGTAAATCAGACACTGCAGAGCACAGTCACACTGGGCACAGGACTGCAGACACTGTCTGCTCTGAGCTGTCACACCCTACACTCCAGGAGTGATTATAAGGGACCTGTAGTTGGCCAAAGTTATTGTTTGTGGGTTTTGGGATTGATTTTTGGGGGGGATAGTATCATAGAGTTGATGCAATAAGTTGCAACTATATTATTATATTAGATACAGAAAAAAACCCTGCCTTTTTTTTCTCATTACATGCTGAGCAAAGAAGATTTGTCTCCATGAATGCTGAGTGTCTGTCAGATCCGGAAGTTTAAACAGGAAATCAGTATTTGCTGAAACAGCTGCAGTTTCTGAAATTATCTAGATAGATCTAACTTCCTTTGTTCATGACAGATGAAAGATGAGAATTCATAAGAAAAACTTTTCAGTTGTGTTATGTAGTGTTCAGTGAATCAGCCTAGATCATTAGCACGATGTAGGATGCAGAATGTAAAACTTTAATTAAGTATGGGGGAAAACAAAGTCTTTGGAAAGAATTAATTTGGCTCACCTCCAGGGCCTCTTCTTTTGAAAAACAGATTCTCCAAGCACCTCTAAACTTTTTTCAGTGTTATTCCTGCTTTCTGAGTATGTTTTCCAGGATATTTTTGTAACGGATATGAGACATTGACTTTTATCTTCTTTCACCTTTCACACGAAAGGGAAATGGCAATTGAGGTGTTTTCTCCAAAATTAATGTTGGAATGTCCCTTTCACAGTGACAAGTGGTGTGTCACTCCTGCACCAAGAGTGACACAGGAACAGGCAGGAGGCAGCATTGTAGAAGGAACAAAGAAGGTTTCATACAAGAGAACCACAAGGTTTTTATAATGACACAGGAACAGGTGGGAGGCAGTGTTGTAGAAAGAGCAAAGGTTTAATTCAAGAGAACCACGTGGTTTTATAGAGTGATACGATAGATTCTATTTGATTGGCTCGTTAACAAAAACATCTTCCTCATACACTGTCCTTGAGAAAAACAGAAAGATGAAGTAGAAAAACACCACCTGCAGATTGCTTATACTTAACAAGGTATCACATCTTTACAACTCCCTGAAAATTCTCACAAGCCGCTGTGAGAAACACTTGCTGTTTCTCTCTCTCTGCCCCATGGCATCCACAGTGGTGAAGTTCCAATTCAGGCCTGTTTGTGATGTTACTTGATCTTGCCCTCTCCTGCCTGTAACAGCAGCAAGGGTCTCACTCAGGCACATCATTCTGGCACATGCCTGACTTTGGCTGTGAAACACCTCCACGTGTTCACCACAAAACAGCTTCTGTAAAGGTAAAATATTTGGGTTTTGTATTGTGGTAGCTGCACCTAAGTATGTGCTGAGGGGTTTTGGTTTGTCTTGTTTTGAATGTGTTTGGAATCCACTGAACTGAATGTAGGAAAAGGAGTCAAACATGGATGGACATAAATCAGACTTTCCCTGTAGAGACATGCAGTTCTCTACATCAGTGTATGGTGTATGACACCAATCTGATAATGTCAGTGAAGGGAAAGGATTCTACAGCTCAGAATGAGACTTAATTCCTAGTGATCTTTTCCAGTGAGATGATTTCTCTGATTTGGTCTGGGGTATTTTTCTTTTAATAGGTCAGTATAGGACAGGGAGCTGCAGTCACACTGTGGACACCAAGTGCAGCCCCTGCAGACCTAAAACGTACACAGCCATCTGGAATCATTCTCCACAGTGCTTTGCCTGCTCAGCACCCTGCAGGAAAGGTAGGCTTGGATTGGGAAAGGGGCTTGCTCAAAGACTGGGCTCGGTTTAACCTTGTCTTCTCTCCTAAGAAACCCAGGAGATTTTGTCAATCACTTGTATAGTCCTCATGCTTTGGGAATGTGTAAGATTTAGGAATCAAGGAAAAAAAATCTTGCAGGGAGCCCTGGCTCTTTTTCTTTTTAAGTCCTAAAAATGAGGATTTATATTATTAAAAACTAAGGCACTACATTGTCGTGAACGGCGGAAGAAATGCTTCACACAATATGCGTGAATTGCAAATCTCAAAGTTTATTGAAAACTCACACATATTTATACTGGTGTTAATGAAGCTTATACATATTGCAAAAGCTGAGCTCATTATTGGCTAAAGCACACTTAGATTAACCACACCTACTTCTATGCTCTAATGATTCTTTTGTTGATATGTTTGCATTCTTCTAGCTTCTCTACCTAGGATATCTTCATTTTCTGGCAAGCGATTTTCTCCCCCATCTTCCCGTTTCAGCGAAGGTCACTATGACTTTTGTCAGTGATTGGACATTGGTTGCATAATCCCCAGCTTGTTTCTCCTATCTTTATCCAACGGTATCACATCGAAGTGTCCTTTCTCAGCTAACCAATTATCCAAAAAGCTCTCTACACTACATCACTAAAACATTCCAAATGCCATCAGTAGAATAAGCTCCTGCTTATAACATCCCATCAAGAGACCTTAATACCTGACTTGGACATGGGTAAATGGATAATTACATTTCCAGCATCCTGTCATTTCTCATTTTGTCTGCTGAAGTGACAACAGCAAACATGGATTTATTTTGCAAAATAAACCAGGTCTATTTTGCAAAGCAGCAGTCAGTGAGAGCACACTGGTTCTGTTCACTGAAGCAGCTGAACAGTACCTAAGGTAGAACATTGTACCAACACCTGTACTTTGGGCTAAAAGATCACCTGCATTAATGAACTCAGTCATGCTGTTCTCCATCATTTCTAATGGAAATTGGTGGAGAACATTATATCCTTGATTCACTGAGAAGTAAGTTTTAAGGATACAGTCTAAGTTGAAAGGACCTTTGGTCTTGTCTAAGTAGATAATCTTACAAAAGCTGCTTAATTACAATATGAAAATATCTGTAGTAAAATCTCCAAACACATTAAATACAGTGACATGATCTGCACAGGCTGAAAATCTCATGTGGCCCCCAGGTACGGCAGTGGTGAACACAAATGGCCACGTTTGGGGTTATGACAAAATATAACACAACTGCAGGCACAGAGTTTTAAATGTGCACTCTGCAGGTGCAAATTTCTCCTTGCCTGGAGAGAGAAAACTCTTCTGAAAACGTAGACATTGGGGCATGTAACACATTTGGTTTATGGTGCTATACAAGCCCAAAACTTGTATGTGAACATCACCTCATGTTCACTCGAAACATTGCAGGCTGTGATTTTAAATGCTGTCAATGACATCTTGCTTTATTTCTGTTTTAAAACCAGGGCTTGTGCAGAATCAAACGTGCACGAGGTCCCAGGACAGGATCTGTAGCTGCCCACCCCACAAGTATTGTGTTTCCAAGCTGGATGAGTACTGTGAATTGTGTAGAACACACAAAAAATGTGGCAAAGGCTACCGGGTTTCCAGAAGAGGTAATCTGATTTTGAGCACTCTGCTTACTGCACATTTATTCTGGCCTGATTCCCTTCGGCTGTGCCTCCCTTTTTAGGGTTTATTCTTACATTCTAAGCAAGTGGGCACTAACCAGAGTAACTGTGTTCTCCAGAGGTATATCCAAAGTGACAACATGTTGCAATTTCTTATTGTCATATATCATAAAGTTCCCAATGCAACTTAATCTTCGTTTTGCTCTGCTGGGTGATTTATTCTGTACAAGTGGCTGAGATCCAAGACCACTTAAACACTCCTCAAATCCTTGTAAAAGGGCTTCAGGTGGAATTTTGGGTACAGTAAATAATGATGACTCTATTCTGTCCTGCAGAATTGATCTGGTTTTATTAGTTGATGGAATCTACCACCCTGATAATATATCTGTCTCACAATGATAAATCATTTAAAAATATTTGAAACCCTAAACATTTTAAAAAAATGAGGAATCATTTTGAGAAGATGCAGAATTCAACAGCATGGTAGTCAGCCCAGTGAAAAGCTCAGCTTTGTCTGCAGCACCACATTTGAACTTTAATGGCACCAAGCTTAGAGCTGGTTGATCTTCTCTTCGGGTTGGGTGCATCAAGTGAATGTCTTCTGTGACAGTCTCAGACTGCATTTTTGCACTGCTTCTGAATCACTGCTGGGATCTCTTGCAGACCCTGATTATTCATTCTTGCTTCTCACCAGATAAGTAACTGGAGTTTTCCTCTTTCTTTAAAGGGACAGACAGCACAGACACAGAATGTGAACCTTGTCCTCCTGGCACGTTTTCCCCTGAGGAATCCTACAACACCAGCTGCACGCCCCACACCGTGTGAGCCAGTGTTCTGTCCAAGAGCAGCCTTAACTGTGCAGGGCTTTCTGTTGTTCCTAACTTCTCTTTTGGTCTCTTGCAGTTGTAAATCAGTGGCTGTCCCTGGGAACAGCAGGAATGACACTGTTTGCAGTGGGTCAGGAACAGCCACAGTTCTGCCTCACACCATTTTGAACCTACTTGTGACCCAAAGCCCAGCTTCCCGCAAAGCTGAAATAATAACTCAACCTGTCATGTTAAACTCTGTAGCTGACCTGTCCCACATCACTGGTGAGCTTTAACTCATTTAAAGTCACTTTTGTCTGCTCAGGAACCAAGCTTATATTTAGTTCTCAGTGTCTTTCCAAAACCAGTCACCAAACAGAACCTCAGAAGAGCTCAATTAATTCAATGTGACACAGCTTGTAGTGAACTGCATTTTTACCCGTGCCTCTGCATTCTATGGTCCTTGTAAATCTGGAAATATTTCTAAGAAACCCCAAACAAGACTATACAAGGCATTTCCTGATAATTGCTGCTATAGCTGGTAGAAAAGGTTGTATCTTAAATTCTGGATTGAGGCAAACCTCACCTGATGAGAGGTCTGTGAGTCTTCTGTCAGCCTTTCCTGAGACAGAAGGTCCTGACAGCATTCTGAGGTGTGGATGTGCTCTCTCCTGCTCACAGCCCATGCAGAAGGCAGAGATGTTTAGGAGCTTTTTGAGTACTTGGCCTTGTATGTGACAAAATTTTGCTTGCCCAGAGAAATACCTTTTGTGACCAAGGCCAAAAGTCTGTCCTCACTTTTCAGGAGAGGAGAATTCAGTTTTATGAAGTAGTGGTGACTGAAATGAGACCTTGGTGTCTGACCATTGAGGCATCAAATGTGAATGTCAGACATACACAATACTTGCAAATTTAGCTTTTGTAGTGATGCACAGAAACTACAAAACTACCTTTTTCTAATTAGATCAAGCTGCTAAATAATTTCTTCTTTTTATTTATTTTCAGGAGCAGTAGCAGGGCCATTGTTATTGGTCCTGGTAATTGCTGTTTTGGGGTATTGCTTAGTCTCAAAAAAAAAAGGTAAGATTCATGAAGTGAAAACAAGCAAATCTGTAAAAACTGTGAAGTGTTGCCTTATTTCCCATTAACCTGACTGAAATTAGTGTTTTAGAAGATGGCAGCTTTCTTCAAATCTCTCTTGTTCCTCAGATTTTAGGTAATTGTCTAAATACACAACAGCCTTGGAGTTGGACAACTGTGCAACAGTTGTGCTCCTGCTGAAGCTTGTTAAATATTTGGTACCTCATCATTTAAATATTAGATTATTTCAAGTGTTATAATTAAACAGACATGAATGTGGTTTATTGTCTCCAATACCTTTTTGCACTGACACTATACAAGAAAAATGATGAATTAATGCCGAGGCTTCTCTTTGCTTCCTGGCTAAATTTAAGTCCCAAAATTCATGCAATACAGGTTTCAATGTTTTCAAACTGTGTGTAATCAATGTACATTTGAAGTTTATTCCAGGAGCAGGGGATGCCTCAGCCTAGTTTAGGGTGCAGCTGTTGCAAATGGGACAGGTTTGGGTGCTAATAAACTGTCTTTGCTCACTGGCAGCCCCTGTGTACTCTGCAGCAGCTACAGAAGCAGGTTTGGTGAGTGTCCTCTCTTTCCATCTCTTCCATTTCTTTACAAGTTACACAGAAATCATAAACTCTCACCTAATTACCAGTAGAAAAAACTGCACAGCAGCAAGAAAACTGCAGTGAGAACAGGGTGGTTAGGTCCCCAAGCCAGGGTGTAAGATGGACCATTCCTATCCTACAGAATGTCCCACCATCTCTATGTAAGGCTGACAACAGCAGTAAAACCCAGGTGGGGTTTTGAAAACTAAATCTGACAGCCTTTGGTCCCTAAGTAATCAGAGCAGCGCTGTGGGTGCCTTCAGGAGATGGGTTCATTCTGTTGAACCCCTAAGGAGCTGTTATGGACTTGACTTGCACTCATCACTATGCAAATGAAAATAATTACAGAATGGCTTGGATTGGAAGGGACATTAAAGCTCCTCTAGTTCCAATCATCAGTGGTTTCTTTAGCTGCCAAACTACTGACCAGTTCTTTGCTAGTGGGTTGCTTGGTTTTTATTTTTGGTTTTTATTTTTGGTTTTTGGTTTTTGGTTTTTTTTTTTTTAATATTAACATTTTACTTTTCTCTGCAAATGTTCCAGCCTTTTCCCCCTCCAGAAAAACAGTGTGACAAAACAGTCGGAGATCCAAAACTGCAGAACTCTGGGAGTTCTGAACAGGAACAACAGCATCTCTTGGAAACTTCTGGGTCCAGCAGTAGTATCCTGAATCCAAGTGGATCTGCAACCATCAGTGTAATAAGTAAAGAGAATTATGAAAATAAAAACTCAGGAGGATTTCAGCAGCAACATTCACCTCCTGAAGGTTCTAAATTCCTGAGTGGAGACAGACACAGCTCTGCAAGTTCAGGTAGTAATGATTCTGAATGATCCAGAACCACTTGATATTTATCAATTATGAGACTTTTTAGCAGAAGTCTAAATGGCAGGATAAAACATCTGAGTGCTGTTCAGCAGAGAGAAAATTCAGTAACTTTTGAAAAGAAAAAATTATTGGTTTTGTACAAATACAAATGAGTGTATTGCCATCCTGAGACAGTAAAGAGAGTTTCCTCAGTGGACAAACAGGTACTTAGGGGCTGGAGGATCAGGTGGTTGGCACTTACCTGTGAGTGGGAGAAGAAGCAGAGGGAGCAGTTACAAAAGAACATTGTCAAAAGCATTTGAAATGACAACAGATGGGCAAAGGATTGTTTGCAATCCAGGTCTCTGCATTAATTTTGGTAGCCTTTTTATTTCTGGGCAGATACGTGGATTTTATGGTACCAAAATGTTACAGAAACAACTCAAGTCAACTTAGCTTGACTAAATTAAGTGAAGAAAAAAGATATTTAGTGTCTATTTTATAAGTCAAAGAGCTGGATAAAGAATCCAGCTGCCCTATTCTGGTTTCATTCCTCTGTGTTTTGTGTTCATTTGACAGAACATTCTGGTAACGGAGGCACGCAGGTGAATGTGACGTGCATTGTTCAATTTTGTAGACCAGAGTGCAGCTTCCAGTGCCCTGAGCAGATCAGCTCAGCTGGCAGGGATAATGGGCACAGTCCCTGGAGTTCCCCAACAGGGGAAGAAACCCTCCTTTCCAAAGAAGAAAATGCCTTGAACAAAGAAACTCAAATTCACGTCACAGTGGAAAATGAGGACAATTTACTTCAAGACTTACTTCCAGAAGAAAAGAAGGTTCCTCTGGGCATTCAAGATGCTGGGATGAAAACCAGTTAAAGGAAATTCACAGATCATATGCTGATTGACTGATACAATTAATTAAACAATCTTGTCTTATAAAACAAACATTATGGTCAATGAAGCTTTCTCGCAGAGATTTCAAATTTCAGATGGATACAGACACTGATGCTTTCGAGGGTTTTAGTGTCTTCTGTCACTTTGCAGCTTAAAAGAAAAAGCATTGAAACTTTTTAAAATTGAATGGCCAACTCCTCCCTTTCTTCTGTGATACCCTAAGAGGATCTTTATCAGACTTGAAAAGGAATATTTTTCAAACTTTATGCCATTTTCTCCTGGGACTTCTTGTGATGATGATTTTTATTCAAGGTCTGCCACGTGCCAAGAACATGGATGTGACCAGCACTTCTAAGGGACTGGAGTTAAATTATCATTCTTTCAATGCTCAGGAATCATCCATTTGATTTAAATTTTAAAGCTATCAGTTCCTATCCTGTATTTTAGTTGTCATACTTTCCCTCACCCTCCTGGATATTTCTTTTATTACTAAAGTTTGTTTTTTCTCATTATCAGACCAGATTTCTTAAGAACATATAGGATATCAGGAAGTGAAATCTTTTACACAAGCTTTTTTTTTACAACTAAAATTACAACTGCTATGTCTAAACAACAGTATTTCATTGCCTGTACATAGTTCATTTGTTTTAGAAGGGAAAACCTAGACTGAACTGTTGTTATCTTGGAGTAGGAAGTAAGTTCCATTTGTTGACAACCCTACAGTTTGTCACCTTTGTGTCCTGGCTGAGGTAACATGTTTCCCCAATTGATCCTAATCTCATTTTTGAGGTAAACCATAAATCCAAAATATTTTCCCTGTGTTCAGTGACTATTAGAGCAGATCCCTGTGATTATCTTTGCCAGAGAGCTCCGTGCCCTCAGGTGGCAGAGCATCATCTGTAATAAATGGAATTTACTCAAACCTCAGAACCTGAAAATCCTGTTCTTCTTCACTGCTTGATGATGCTGAAGCTCCAACCCTCTCTTACAGAACATTAGAGGAGGTTCTTCTTGAATTAAGTGGTTTGGAAGCCAGTATTCAGGAACCCACTTCCCATAATTATATTTTACATCTGTGACTTAACTGCCAATTGTGGTGGCTGTGTTCAATCAGAATCTGCAATCCAGAGTCTGAATCCCATGGGAGTGAAGTCATAGAGTGACACATAACCCTTGTCTCATGCCATAAAAACACTGCTGGACTATGTGCTCCCTTTACTCCCACTGAACTGTCCTAATCTATCTCAAGACAGGCACAGTGGTTATTTCTGAGGCCTGAGATGGAAAAGGATCTTTTGGAATAAAATTGCTATAAAGGAGTATTCAGATTCTAAAAATACAAATTTTAAACTTCCACAAAAGCTATGGTATCATATAAGCTGTAAGTATTTCTGGGACTGACAAACAGGTCTGTAGTTCTACTATGAAGAAGTTTTTTGCAAATCTGTGTTAAACTTACACTTGAAGGTATTTTTCAGGAAAGACTTGGAAAACGGGCAAATTGAAACTACTCCAGAAATGAAGGATTTAGGCAAGAACCTCATTTTTTACACCTCTTTGAGCCCATTTTCGTGAAGGCGGCGCAGAAACCCCGGCCACGTTCGGACCCCAAACCCGCCCTGTTCGAGGCCATTTCTGTGAGGGCGGCACAGAGACTTCGGGCGTGTTCCGGCCCCAAACCCGCCCTGTTCGAGCCTATTTCCGTGAGGGCGTGTTCGGACCCCAAACCCGCCCCGTTTGAGCCCATTTCCGTGAGGGCGTGTTCGGACTCCAAACCCGCCCTGTTTGAGCCCATTTCCGTGAGGGCGGTGCAGAGAACTCGGGGTATTCCGACCCCAAATCCGCCCTGTTCGAGCCCATTTCCGTGAGGGCGTGTTCCGACCCCAAACCCGCCCTGTTCGAGCCCATTTCCGTGAGGGCGTGTTCGGACTCCAAACCCGCCCCGTTTGAGCCCATTTCCGTGAGGGCGGTGCAGAGAACTCGGGGGTGTTCCGACCCCAAACCCGCCCTGTTCTAGCCCATTTCCGTGAGGGCGTGTTCCGACCCCAAACCCGCCCTGTTTGAGCCCATTTCCGTGAGGGCGTGTTCCGACCCCAAACCCGCCCCGTTTCAGCCCATTTCTGTGAGGGCGGCGCCGAGGCCTCGCGCGTGTTCCAATCCCAAACCCGCCCCGTTTGTGCCCATTTCCGTGAGGGCGGCACGGAAGCCCCGGTTCGGGCCCAGCCCAGGGGCGTTACCCGGCCCCGCCTGTAGGGGGCGGTGCCGCCGCCCCATCGATCGCTCGGCGCTCCCGCACTCGGGCGCACCCCCGCGACCGCCCGGCGCGCGCCCGCCGCCCCCCGCCCGCCCTCAGCGCAGCGCAGGTGAGCCCGGGGCTCCCGGGGGGCTCCTGAAGTGGCCCCGAGGGGCTACGGGGGGGACACTCGGGGCACCCCCGGCCCCGCTGCCTTTCCCTTCTGCGTCAGCCGCAGCTCCCGCTCCTCGGGTCCGGCCTGAGGGGCCCCTCCCTGCCGCACGCCCCTCGCGGCGCCCCGCCCCGCCCCGGGAAGGGTGGGCGAGGGGCGTTCGCGGTGCGTCCGCTGTGTGTCCCGGTGTGTCCCGGTGCCCGCGCCCACCGCGGGGGGCTCGGCCCGGCGGCGGGGCCTGGGGGTCCCTCAGGCCCTCCCCGCCCGGCGCGGGCCGTTCGCCGCCTCACGCTGCCCGGGGCTCCCCGGGGTCCCTCCCGCTCCGCCGGGCAAGGTGACCTTTCGCTTCCTCCCCGGCACGCCGGGCGAGCCCGCAGGTCGCTGCTGCCGATCCCCCGTGTGTCAGCGCTGTCCCGGAGGCTCCTTCCCTCCCGGGTTTGGGTAAAGGGGCGCTGAAAGAGCCCCCCCGCCCCTCCGAGCGCTGCCCGGGCACCTGCGCTGGCCCCGGCGCTGCGGGGCCTGCTCTGTCTCCCCCTGCGGAAAATTGCATCCGAATTTCGCTTTGAGCCAGGGCCTGCTTTGGGCTTTGGTTGTCATCCTGACAGTTCTTGTACCGTGTGCTTTAAGGAAATTAAAACATTGGCATAGAAAAGAAATGCCTTTATTTTTCTTTCCAGGGCGCAGCAGTGCACTGGAGAGATAAAAATATAAAAGACTTAAAGCATTTGAAAGGTTTGTATATGGTTAGTTATGTCCCATGAGTTTAGGTTAAGGTTGTGATGTGCTTCATTTACAATTCTTAGGCTGAGTTCAGGCATGGTTCATGCACCAGAGCGTTTCAGGCACTGGGATGCTCAACTCTGCTGTGTTTAAATGTTTCCTCAAGGTCTTTCCTTAGCTTTGGTCCAAACACCTGTAGATTCCTTCTTTTATTAACTTTTTTTTTAATGACTGTGTAACAAAGATGACTGCGGATACATTTATTTGATCTTGACTTTCTTGTCACTTTCATTAGAATAAAAACCTATAATGTAAGCTGGTGGCCCAAGAGCACAAATGCTTAGTCTTTATTATGTGGAACAACAGTATTGTTTTTGAAAATTGTTGACAAATTTTACAAAGGCAAAACTGTTTAAACACATTTTAAAGGTCATGTGACTTGAGTTGAATTGAACTTGCCTGTGCTGTTTTGTGTTTCATTCTTCAGGACAGCACAGTTTCACTTTCAGCCTTTAGAAAAAGCCTTTCATTGCTTGCTTAATTCTGGTTATTTAATTTATCTATTAGTTAAATATTTTCACTGCCTTTTTAAGAAAGAAATAGAAGTTTAAATGGGGCTGCCTAAAATCAAGCAAATCTCATAATGAGAAAACTCTAAATCTTAATTTAAAGTTTAAAATGTGACTCTTGAAGCTGTTGTTCCCTTCTATTGTCAGCTGTAAATAAAGGATGTATCTTGCTTTTTCTGCTTAGTAGAATTCAATGGTTTAGGCAGGTATATGGGATGGGGAGAGTTTTTTAAACACAAAATCAAGATATTTATTCCATTCTAATCTCAAGGAATAGCCTGCGTGCCTTTTTCCTGACTGTACCAGGCTTCACCCTGCCCTTGCAAGAGCTCTGAGTGGTTTTGTAATTCAGTGGTTAAAAACTTGGACGGGGACTTTGGGATTTTAATACCCTGATTGCCACAGAGGTGAAGCAGCAGTGACTGGAGAAGAGTGAAGGGCAACGTTCTGCAGTGTGACCAGTGGTGCTTCTCTGATGTAGCCTTTTCCCTCTTGAGTGCAATAATCTCTGCTGCCTCTTTGAAGACCTGTTGCAGTAACTGTTGATGAGCTATTTTTGGGGCTTGGATCTGATTACTTCCCACACACACGCTCTCCCAAAAAGGGGTTTGAGTAGGGTGAGTTGCTTCATAGGTGTCGTGTAAGAATTCTTCAAAAACACAGAAGGCTTCAGGCTGTTGCTTCAGAGCAGCTGCCAAACCCAGCATGGTGAAAATGTTGGCAGCAGAGGTCAAGGAGGTGCCAACTTCAGGTCAACGTGGAGTTTTGTCCTTTCCTTTTCTGCAGGGGGATTGTAGATTTGCCGTGTTGATTGCTGCACCAAAAGGTAATGTTTTGGTTAGAAAAAGGATGGAAAGATGAACTTCATGTGCAAATCTCTCTGTGAAGCTGAGTTGACACTTCAAGGGCATGGGATAAAGGTTTTTGAAGGTAGAAATCAACCTTAGTGCTTTTCCTTCTCTTTAGATATATCACAGTAAGAATTGAAGTGACAGCAATGTCAGCCCTGCTGAGTGCATATTTCAGACAATAATTTTCTTGTTTTTTTCTTTCAGACAGAGACTAATTATGGAAGAGAAATCCAAAAAATGACAGAAAAGCATTAGTTTTCTTCTTCTAGGACAGTCATGTTGGAAGGATTGGTAGCCTGGGTCCTCAACACCTACCTGGGCAAATATGTCAATAACTTGAACACAGACCAACTTTCAGTGGCACTGCTAAAGGGTGAGGGAGCCTTTGTGCTATCTTCTCTACTGTTTTCATATTGTGATTTAGAAAAATGTTACTTTTTTGTGATAACTAGAAGGTGGAATAGAAATAATCACTTAATATTGTATTTAATATCTATATAAACCCTTTTAATACAGAGTTTGGTGCTAGAACTTTATAATGAACAGTAAATGATCTTATGTTCTTTGCTCTTTATCGGCACTCTTAAATTTACATAAAATTTATGTACAGGCAATTGACATAAGGTTTTCAAAAGTATGCTTAGCTACCTTAGCATGTTGAATTTATGTCATTTTTTTCTTGATACTGTTCACTACCTTTCCTGTCCAGGGACCATGGCAGGCAGTGTCCTGCTGCCTCTTACCTTTGGGTACTCATAGGTCCTCTGGTTTGAGTCATGCTGCATCCACGAGTTTTGTACTTTGTACAGAGTCCTCAAATCAATGCTTTCTGTTCACCCTTTGCTGCTGTTATCTGCTGCTCCTGCTGAGAATATTTTGTAATACTCCAAGGCTTTTCTGGGTGTGCTTTTCACAATGCTAAGAAAATAAAGTATCTCTTTTGAAAAGACAGTGGGGAGAGGTTTTGTCTGTGGCTACAACCAAGTTCAGGTCTAAAACCCCACAGATGATTGCTTCTGGATGACATCATGAAATAGTTTGAGCACATGGCATTGGAAAATTAACAAGTGTATTAAGTAACCATCATGATCTTAACACACCCTGAAGTGATAGGTTGGCTGTTCTTATTAAATCCCATTAAAATTTTTAAAAAACCAATTCCAGTTGTTTTAGGCTTACAGTGTTCAAGTTGGCTTTCTTCAACATAGTTTTGTTTAGCAGACTTCTCTTTTTCTTCCACTTTGTGTAGGTGCTGTTGAATTGGAAAACTTGCCACTAAAAAAAGATGCCTTAAAGGAGCTGGAACTACCATTTGAAGTAAAGGCAGGTTTGTATTTTGCTTGTGTGTGCAGGACAGATATTTTCTAACCAGGAAGTATTGCATGTTTTAGAGGACCTGTGAGTCAGAGGCTTGAACAAATGAGGTAGTTTGATTTTTAGGTAATTTCTCTTTTAGCTTGTTTGTTTCTTATACCACCTTTTCTTTGGGGATTTTCAAGATTAATAAAGTAATCTTTTGCAGGAATCTGATAGTGTTTCTGTTTTGTTTATTCAGGTTTCATTGGCAAAATAACACTACAGATCCCTTTTTATCGTCCACACGTGGATCCATGGGTGATATCTGTCTCCAAACTGCACTTAATTGGTGCACCAGAAAAAAGGGAAGAGTTTGATGAGGAAAGGGAAAAGTTGCAAGAAAGAGAACACAAGAAAGCCCTTCTGCTGGCACTTGAAGAAAAATGGAAGGTGAGTCACACCTGTGTTTCATGATGAAGAAACCTCTGTGGTGGATGGGCTGTGTTTAAGTCTCCTAACAAGAGACAGAACAAATGCACAGCAAATGGAGTTAGAATTTGATTTCCACATGCTGGCAGAGTGCAGTTTCTGTCCTACCACCCCTCACCATTATGTGGTATGTCCCACATATGTCAGAGATATTTACATCTCTTAAGTTAACTTGGTTTGTTTTTCTGTCTGCTTGTTAACAGTGATTTCAGTGTAACAAAGTCTATTGTCTCCTACCAGGTCTTACAGTGGTTAGTAATGCTTCTCCCTGTTTCCTCTTGCAGAAAGAACAACAACAGAAAGGGGAGTCCTACTGGTACTCAGTTACTGCATCTGTAGTCACCAGAATTGTAGAAAACATTGAAGTAAGTCCTTGCTTTTGAGTGCTTGGCAGTTACACATTTGCCTTTAAATGGAGAATAATTCTAGGATAGCAAAAATAAAGTACAGTGTGTTGTGAAAGTGACTCATTTATAGGGAAAAGGGCAGGGACTGCTGGTATCTGAGGAGAAGGTAGAACCAGGGAGTACAAAACAGAAATGAGGAATAGGGTTTCTGTTAGGGTAAATATCTAATAGAAATTTATTGGAAAATTGCAGAAATTAAATATTAAATTGTTCTAGCATTAGTGAAAATACTACTGTTTGCTATAATGATGTGAATAGTATATCTCCAGCAATGTTTTTTTTTCTGTCCAGTTAAAAATCCAGGATGTGCATTTGAGGTTTGAGGATGGTGTTACAAATCCCTCACAGCCGTTTGCATTTGGCATCTGCATCAAAAACGTCTCAATGCAAAACGCAGTGTTTGAACCAGTAAGTGCAAACCTGTGTGTACAAGAGCAGCTCAGATGGGATCCTGCTGCATTTTAGGGGTGCTAGCAAATATTCAAAAAAACATGTAGCATTTTAAAAATCTTTTGGTTGTTGTAATAAATTGACTCTGTGCATTTCATGGTTTTTATTGGGTATGTAGAACTAAGATCTACATGACACGTGCTGTGTGATCTTCACTTCTACTGCAGGTGGAGAAGCTGATGCGGAAAAAGCAGATGGATGTTGCTGATTTCAGTGTTTATTGGGATACCAGCTGCACTTTACTGGGTGACCTGCCTCCTGCTCAGCTACAGGTACATGACAGAGGTTTTGCATGTGAAACAGGGGTTGTTGTTAGTCTCCTTTCTGTACTACAGAACTGATTGATGTAGAGTTTATTGGATCTGATCTTTTAAGAGCTAAAGAAGTCTATGGTTTCATGCTTTACTGATAGGATACATGTGCAACCCACAAAGGCTGTGCTGTGAAACAGCTTGTTTTACTTTTGAAGGGAGAACACCTTCAAGAAGTTTTTTCCAGTGGACTGGCCTGCTAATAAAGTACATTCTAGTACATGAAAGCAGTGCATCCTAGTGACTATTGTACACTCACTTCTTAGGGAGTAATTTGCTTGTAACCCCCAGGAAGCAATGGACAGGAGTATGGAAAGTCGTGATCACAATTACATCATGGAGCCTGTCTGCACCTCTGCTCTTCTCAAGAGAAATTGTTCCAAGGAGCCTTTGAGATCCCGCCATACTCCACGGCTGGAATGTGACATTAAGCTTGAGACAATACCCCTGAAGCTTTCCCAGGTAAATACCAACCTTTTACCTGCTGGAACAGGTATCATAAAATTGTGGCAGTGTTTGTGACAATTTAAATGCTGTTATTGTAGCATAAATACTCTCTGCATTAATAATTATTAATAATAATTACTCTAAGCATTAATACTCTGAAAGATTTTGTTTGAGAGGCAGCTCAAAGATATAAATTGAATAAATTGTTCTAAAGTCAAGTGTTCAAAATTACTTCTTTTACAGAAACTGATTACTGCAAAAAAATGAAATTGTTTCTTTATTTTAGTAATAGGAAGGGTCCATGTCGTGAGGGTGGGGGGGATTGGCCTGTACAATGTACAAAAGCAGCTGATGTTGATAACCTGACTTGGAAGATTTCATTCTGTGTGTTTGTAAATGAAGCCATAAATGGAATGTGACACATGAACCACTAGTGGCTGGGAGAAGATATGTCACACTGGGAACAAAACTGTGAATTAACAATAATCTTAATTCTGCACTGTGAACAGGCCATTGCCTCCAGTAAACCAAACCTGTGGTTGGGTTTTTGGCTGGGCTTTTTCCTCCCCTCTTTTCTTGGGAAAACACTCCAGTACCACCTCACTGATGTGTGTGTTGTTTCATTAAAAGATGCAGTATCAGCAGATCATAGGATTTTTAAAGGAGCTGGATAGAAAGGAACGACAGCTTAAGTACAGGAAGTGGAAACCAAAGGTTACAGTAACAGAAAAGTAAGTACATCTCCTATGTGGTGTTGTCAGCTATATTAGAAAAACTAGAATGAGAGAAATACAAAAACATACATAATAATCAGATGTTAGAGATTCAGTCTTCGTGGTTTGTTCCCTACCCCAGAAATCAGTTAAAAATACTCAAATGAAATTCAAATGTAAAATTATCCTTACCTGAGCCTTTCAGTCCATTCTGTGTAACTCCAGATTTTGTTGTCTGTGCCTGCTGTGTGGAGTCAATCCCAGGGGAGTGGCAGGGCCTTGGGAGCCCTGTCCTGTACATCTGTGGGGCCAGGCCTGTGCTGGCTCCAGGGCTGCTGCTGCTCCTGCCTTCTGGCCACTGCTTTTCACTGAGTCTCCTGGACCTTTCACCAGCTGCACATGCACTTGCCTTCGGTTTTTCTAGTGAAATCCTGGTCCTACAGTAATTCAAAATTGTTTCAGCTGCCGGGAATGGTGGATCTTTGCCCTGAATGCAAATCTTTGGGAGATCAGGGAGCAGAGGCAGCGTTCCACCTGGGCGTTCGCGCTGCACCGGGCCCGGGATGCTGTGTCCTACACAGACATGTACTACAGCAAGCTGAAGGGGGAACCCCTGTCTGCTGCAGACCAGGTATTTACACTTGTGTCTCTTCCACAGTGATGGTTAAGGACATTACACTTGGTTTGTTTCATCTTTTCTTGTTTAAAAGCTGGACAAGTTAAGAAACAGCTTCAGTTGTACTGCAGGCTTTGCACTGAGCTGAGTGTCTGCTGACTGCAGCAGAGATTGTAATGATGAGATGTGTGAGCTGCAGGGTTCATGTGTTTTTGTTTTGCACTGCAAAAAGCTGTCTGGTTTTTGATCTGTAACCAGGGTTTGCCAAAAATAGCATTAACTGCTGTAGAATGCCTGTGACAGTTGGTAAAATGTTTTCTTAACTCATGTTCTCTGTAGATCCAAAAGGTATTTAAGTACCAGAAATGTGTCTGCCCATATGCTTGGGTAGATAATTGGGAAAAATTGTGGCTATTTGACAGTTTGGGTTGTTTATTAGTTTTGTTTTTCCAAGTTTATTTGAGGATGAAGAATTTAGTGCCCCTAATAATGAACCTATGGCCTACTTCAGAAAGAAAAAACCCATCAACTCTAATTACCTGCTTTTTATCTTTAGGTATATTGGGACATTTTCTTCCAATCAGTTCAGGGTACCTTGTACCACACCTGTATTAAAGGATTAAAGGAATTCTGTTGATACTTTTTAAGTTGTATGTAATCCTTACTTTTGTTATTTGAGTAGGAACTGTAGAAGTATCTTAATGTACAGAAAATTTTTATAGTACTTGTCAAAGGCAGGTCTTCTAGAGCACATATTGTGTTCAGCAGAGCTGTGAAATGTAACAGCAGTGGACTAGGAAAATGTCTTTTGCTTTGTTGTTTCATGATAGATTTTTTAGACTTGGTTGAATCATCAGTTCCTCAAACAACTTGTTAATCAGTGCAAAGAAGACAACATGTCTGAGTAACTGACTATGAATACTACATTGTCCTCATTCACCCAGTTCACTTCCTCCACCTGCTTTACTCAAGACAGAAGCTTTTTTTGCTCCTGGCTAAGCAAGGCATTCTCTTAAATCAATTTATTTTGCCTGGTTTAGTTTTTGTGCTGCCACTCTTGCTCCTTATTTGTAATAGGAGGATATAGTTGTGAATTTTACAGTGCTAAAATAGTGAATTTTGCAATGCAAATAAGCTTTATTTATAATTCAGGGGAATGTCATTGTTTCAGTTACCTAAACGACTGTAATTAATTTTCATGTGCTGAGGCACTTGGATGTGATCATTAATGCCATCTTAGTTCTTTCTACAAGTCCCTAAATCAGTGCAGAGGTACTTGGCATGTTTGTGAACAAGATTCTGTACTCCTTTAGTGCAGGTACTTAACCTTTTTTGTCTCTCCAGGCAGAAATGCATCGTATTGAGGATGAGCTGACTTATGAGGAGTTGAAGGTTCTGTATGAGATAGTCCATAATAAATTTCATGACTTAGCTGAGGTGAGAACATTCTCTGTACAGGGTAATACTTGGAATCTTTTAGTGATTTTCTGAGGTATTGTTCTGCTGGAGAGCCTGAGCATGTATTTTCATTGATTTAAAAGTGTGGCATTAATGCAAAAATTGCACAAATGCTCAATTCCTGCAGTTTTTGCTGTTGTGTCACTTGCACAGTGAAATCTTCTCTTGCCATATGATGATGTTCTCCAGCAGGATCCTTGCCAGAATTCCTAGGTCAGGAAAACCCAAATTGGTTTTCCTCCATGCTGCCAATCAGCCTCTTTCCACCTGTCCAGCCATCCCACAGAGCATTGGCTGCCATCCATGAATCAGTGTAGGGGTAGAGCTTTGGCCACTTCTCCTGCAGGCATTTCCCCACCTCAGCTGGGTTCTGAATTTGTTCATGTGGAAAATCCCAGTCTACAGGGTCAGAAAATCAATTCCACTCCCCATCTTAAAAACAGAGAGTGGAAATGAAGGCCTGTAATGAATATTTTCCCAAAACAAAACAAACACGTGACAGAAGTGAGCCTCATGGAAATAGCTGGGGGAACACACTTCATTAAATATGGACTAATTTCCCTAACAACACAACATAATCTCTTGCAAATACAAATGCTAAAATGTAGAGCTGTGCTTTATGGTGTCAAATGACTTCTTGAGTTTAGTGTTTCTGGGCTAAGATTTAAATGGTGATATATGGCTTCATATGTGCATAATCACATGCATGTTTTTATATTCATATCAATATGCTATTAAGTGATGATATGTTTGTTACTTCTTTGCTGCTGCTCTCCTCTAGGCTGAGTATTGATTGAGAATATCACTGAGTAAATAGGAGATGAAATTGTGTTTTTATTGTGCTGGTTTTGTACACTGGTGACACTCTTCACTCAGCAGCAGTAACCTGGATGTCCTGGATGTTCTCACAGAGTGTTAAAGAGCCCTTGCCTGATGCCATTGGAGGTTCCCCTCCAGCAGAAGCCACCCGTGACAGCAGCTCTGGGATGCTGCAGTACCTGCAGTCCTGGTTTCCTGGCTGGGGAGGCTGGTATGGGTATGCTCAGCAGACATATGGAGGGGAGCCCTTTGAAGGGCTGCTGCCAGAGCCCAAGGAACAGTGGAATCCAGAAGACATACTGGGTATGGAAACACTGCCTTTGCCCCCAGGGTTTGTTACCTGGTCCAGGTGGGCACAAAGAGCTCTGGGCTTGTTCTGTTGAAGGATTCTGTGGCAGCTGATGCACCCAGGCAGCAGAGCCTGCCTAAAGCTGAGCAGCCTGGGCACTGTGTGTGCCTGGGTACCTGCTTATTGCCAGAGCAATACAGGGAATGGATTTGCTCTCACTGTTGCTGTCATTTATGGCAGAGGGCTTTGGGACTTGTTCTGTTCAAGTCTATGTGTGGGTCATGTGCTGGGTGTAATGGGAATAGTACTGGGTTTTGGGTCTTTGTAAATTCAGGCTTACATTACCTTGATTGAAATAGAAGAATTTCATGGAACATTCTTTTTTTTTAAAAGGAAAAAGAGCTGATCTAAATTTTGTTTCTATTTTTCCCCCCAAGAGCTAGAGAAATCCTTATTTTCATATTAATAGGAACTTTCTTGTTCTTCAGTAGCCCTCCAGAAACTTCTTTTATTTCATGTGTTGGTTTTGTTTTTTATTAGGCACGGATGAATTTTTTGATCCTGCTGCAGATGCTTCCAGCATGAATACCTTTACCAAGAGAGATCATGTTTTTGCTAAATTAAATCTACAGCTGCAGGGTGGCTCTTTCACTCTGTTGCATAGGAAGAAAAAGGTACTGCATGCTGAAGAGACTGCTTTTATGCAGCTGGAGTTTTCAGGTATTAAGCCCATTTCTGTTCTTTCTTAAAAAAGATGAGAGCTGTCTCATTGTACTATATAACAAATTTCCATGTTAAATTTTTTAGTAGAGATAAATACATATAATGACTTCAAAAAATACTTGTTTGTCGGACAATATTTTTTATTTGTAAAATTTAAATAAAAGGTATGCTGTACTAAAAGAAACAAAATCATTTTCTGTATTTACATTGCAGGTGTAAAGGTCTTGGCAGAATCCCTTCCTCGCAGAAAGTCCTCCCTTCTCAAAGTTCAGCTCGGTGGTCTTTTCCTGAGGGATTTGGCAACAGAAGGGACCATCTTTCCTGTTCTTGTTTTTCCAAATCCTGTAGGTGACAAAACCCCTGTAATTTACTATGTGGGATGCATAATTGTGTATGAAAATAGTCATACTCCAAAACTCAGAACATTTCTTATCACAGAAAGGGAAAACAAAAGTCTTGAGGAAAAGTTTGCACCTGTTGTATTTACTTTTTCCCTCTCTTTCCAAATGTCATTTGTAGAACTGCTCATTTTTTATTCTGCTTTACTGTATGCTTGTGACTCCAACTTTTAGTTTTATGTGTTAAGAAGATAATTTGTTGAACAGCATTTGATTTTTGGAACAATCAGCATTGCTGCTTCATCAGTGATTGTTCTTTTCCATAAAGCTGTGGAGCCCAAGTAATGGTTCTGTTTCACCTGGATGCTGGTAAACTAAATGCACAGATAAAGTCTAGAAAATATTTCAAAGCTCTCTTCTGAGTGAACAAAATGTGAATCTAAAGCCATGAGGGTTTCCCATGCATTTTGTGCTTTGTACTGAATGCAATTTGCACCTCAGGAGTGGGGAGTGTTTGCTGCTTGGTCATATTGCCTTCTTTTGCTTGACCATGTTAGGGGAAAAATGCAAATAATAATCTCAGACTGGACATACAGTTCAACAGAAAAGACTTTTATGTTTATCAGCTGGCTTGGTTGATTTTATCTAATCAGTCTTTTTCTTTTAAATTCTTATTAGCAAAAAGAGGTTGGCTGCATGTCTTCCTTTGGACTCCAGAGTTTGTCCTCAGAAATGAATAATCAGAACACTGGTAAAGATTTCATTTTTTGTTTGTTGAGATAATTCCTACAAACCAGAAATTTTGAAAATAAGTATCTAGAGTTTGAATTAATGCAAATGCTTTTTGCACATGGTAAAGATAAAATCACAGAAGCTTTGTTCAAGATGTAAGGTGCATGCAGGCTGACTTGAAAGAAAGGAAGAAATGATGTATTTCAAGACAGTAGGAGTTGCACTTACTGTTTGTTTTGGTTCAAAAAGAGATAAAGTTCAACATTAGAACCCCAATTATATGAAGGTTTTTGTATTTATAAACTTGTTGAATTCTGCTGATTGTAGCAGTTGATCATATTACTTCCTTTTCTGTTACTGAAGAATTCTTAGACACTTGTACTTTCCCAGTAGTGCCAGTTAAAAATCAGTTATTCAATTTTTTGGGAATTGTTTTTTGCTTTTCTCTTATTTGTTTGTTTTGGGGTTTTTTTACAGCTGCTTTTTGTAAACCATTTTTATTCTGTTGCAGATCCTGATGCCCCAGTATTTGAGATGCTTTATGAAAGAAATCCAATTCACAGCACTTTTGAGAGGCGCCTGGAAGTCAGTACCAGACCACTAAATATTATTTACAATCCACAAGCCATTAAGAAAGTAGCAGATTTCTTCTACAAGGGAAGGGTTCATACCTCAGGTTAACCTTTAATGTGTTTTTTTGCTGGGGTTGGGGTTTTGTTGGTGGAATTACACCTTTCTTGTCTTTAATGTTCATTCTTAGAAATATAAAGCAAAAAATCTTCACTTTAAATTCAAGTTTAACAATACTCCAAGTCTTGTCTGGAGGGTTTTCTTCCTTTGTCCTGTTCTCTGTTTAATTGAATCAGGGATTTTGCTTTGATAGACTCATGCAACTTCTGCTTTAAAATTGCAAGTCAGTGTTACACCCCATGGTGGATGTTCATGTCCCCTAAATTAAAATGCATAAATAAGGAGTGGGGACTCGTTCCTGTCATCTCTTCTGGCAATTGATGGAGTTTTTTTGAGAGGGCAGTTAAAAGAGTGTTTCTGTAGTAATGATACAGAGGAAATATTCTGATTCCTGTTGGTTTCTTTTTGTTGATGAGATTAAGGCTGCCCTTTGTTACAGCTTCTTGAGATACCTTGATTTTTAGATTTGAACATACTTGATCCTTAAATTTCTAAGCCCAAGATTTAGGGTTCTTGTGCCTAACCTGGAACACTATAAAGTGACCACCTCTGCAGTTTTGGTTGTTCAGTTTCTGAGGAGATGAGAAGTGACAGTAAGTAACATTAGGAACATGAAAATGTTCTTGAAATACCAGCTGTTTTTCTGCTGAAGATGGTAAATACCAAAAGATGGGAGTTACCTGGTATAAAGATGTGTGTGGCATCTTTTCTCACAGAGTGAGAATATTCCATAAATATTCAAGTTTAAAACAAGCAAACCAATGAAGCAAACAAAAAACCACTGCCAACACATGCACATCTTAGTGTTTAGTCAGGATTTCCTCTGTGGCCTTACTTAGCGCCCTTTCTGCATTACTCCAATTTAATTATTCGGGCTGGAGGTCTGTGAGAGAATAGATCTTCCAAAATTATTTGGGAAGTATTTTTTTAGGGTGATTATTTGTTTTGTGCTTAAATACTTCCTTTTTTCTGTGCAGCAGCCTGGTGATTAGACACAGACAGTGACTTTCACCTGCTTTGTTTTCCTGTTCTGTACTTTACTGCTAAAATTTAAAAGAAATATTTTCTCTTTGTTTCTTCCGTTTTTTCTTTTGCTTCAACGAAGGGTGAACCAAGTTATACCTAGTGAGTTTTCCCTCTCTTGAGCAGGTTTTGGTTATCAGTCTGAGTTAGAGGCAAGAGTGGCTGAAGCTGCCAGAAGACAATACAACAAGCTGAAAATGCAGACCAAGGCTGAAATCAGACAAACCATTGATCGTTTATTAGTTGGAGACTTCATTGTAAGTTTTTGCCCCCTGAATGTTTGTGTAGACTTTGACCCTTTTGCTTTAGGATTTAGAGCTCTAAAGAGTGAGGTTTGTTGTTTGTGTGATGTTCTTTGGGAGCAGGAGGGGAGTTTTCCAGGATTGAGGTGCGGGGCATGGTTTCACCTGCTGAAAATGTTCTTTTTTTATTGACTACAGTGGGAGTCTGTGGTTTAACAAGGTACCAAACCTGAGTGTGGCTGGAGTTTGTGACAGTCAGCTCATCAGGAGAAAAAGTGACAGATTAGATGTTTCACATGGCTTTTTTTGGTTTGTTTTCTTGTGGGTTATTATGTCTTTCTTCTAAACTTTCAGGAAAACAGCAAAAGCTGGTCCGTGTGCCTTGATATCTCTGCCCCTCAGGTGATCTTTCCTGATGATTTCAAGTTTGTGGATCCTGTGTTAGTTGTTGTAGATCTGGGAAGAATATTACTCACAAATTCTCAAGGTATGATCTAGAATTATTGCAGCTTTCCTTTTCTATCTTTATCAGAAAGTCAGAGCTTAAAAAAAAGGTAGGAAAAGTACAGGGAAGTTTTGGGGGGATGTTCCTGCTTTGTAAAGTAGAAAAAAATCCTTGTCTTAAGATAATAAAATGCAAGTTAATATTAGGCAGTAAAGCCAGTTGGAAAAAACCTGATGGTGATAAAAGAGCTGTAGTTAAGTAGCTCTTAACCTTTGTGTGGGCAGAGTAATGGGTTCTTTTTTTGACAACTTGGTCAAGAGTAAATCTTGCAGTAAGTGGGTTACAAATGAGACAATAGTGTATTTTAATAGCTTCTGTACTACACTGGGGCTGACACCTTTGTGAAGGTGGAAGTGTAGTAGGTTTCTTGTTGAGGAGAAAGGAAGTCACAGTGGAAGGAGGCAAGGACAGTACCAGATATGCTTTGTGTTAAAAAAAAATCGAACTTCAGACAGAATGATCAGATAATCATAGGAAACATCTGAGAAGGGAGAAGAATACTTTTGTTTATTTGTTTGTTTACTGTTTTTTTTTAATCCACAGAAGATTCTAAGAGGAGTGCAGGTGCCATTTCTTCAGAGGTCAATGAATTGAGTGATGAAGAATATAAAACACCTCTTGCAACTCCTCCCAATACTCCACCACCAGAATCCAACACCAATACTGGCATCAAAATGTCAGAATTTACTGGAGTAGAAATAAGTGAAGAGCAGCTACAGGCACACTTAATGAGTAAAAAAATGTATGAGAGATACACACTTTCTTTTATGGACCTTCAGATCATGGTGGGCCGAGTGAAAGACAACTGGAAACATGTTCAGGATAGTGATGTGGGTCCAACTCATGTGGTAGAAAAATTCAATGTTCACCTGCAGCTGGAGCACAGACTGATCTACACATCTGACCCAAAATACCCAGGAGCTGTCTTGTCTGGCAACCTGCCAGACTTGAAAATTCACATCAATGAAGACAAAGTGCTGGCTTTGAGGAACTGTCTGACACAGCTGAGTACATCTGAAGCTAAGTCTTCAGATGCCCTACATTTAGGGAAAGACAAGATTTTTGCAGAGTTTGACCAGTTTGGCAGCTTGCACGATTCTGTAATGAATCTGACACAGAGTGTTGTCATGCTGGAGCAGCACACCCGGGAAGTTCTTGTTGAATCCCAGCTGCTTTTGGCTGAGTTCAAAGTCAACTGTATGCAGCTGGGTGTTGAGAGCAATGGGAGATACATCTCTGTGCTCAAGGTTTTTGGCACCAATGCCCATTTTGTGAAAAGGCCTTATGATGCAGAGGTGTCCCTGACTGTCCATGGCCTGTTGCTGGTTGATACTATGCAAACATATGGAACGGATTTTGATCTTTTGATGGCTTCTCATAAGAACTTGAGCTTTTGTGTACCAACAGGAAGCCTTCGAGACAGCAGGGCTCAGTCCCCAGTCTCTGGACCACAAGATGCACATCCCATTGATGTTGCTGGTTTGGCAGAGAGATGCAGTACATCCTCCAACAGCTCACCCAGTAACAATGGAAAAGATCAAGAGTCCTTGATAAAATTGGAGTATCAGTTTGTGAGTGCAGAATGCCCATCCATGAACTTGGATAGCAGTCTGCAGGTGATCTCTTTACAGGTGAACAACCTGGATATCATCCTGAACCCAGAGACTATTGTTGAACTGATTGGGTTTCTCCAGAAATCTTTCCCCAAGGAGAAAGAAGATTCTAGTCCTCAGCCTTTAATAGCTGACTTGGAGAGAGATTGGAGGGAACAGGAAACATTCCAGTCTACTTATGCACAGAACACTGAGGTAGCAGTTGATATCCACTGGTTAAATGTACTCCTCCTCAGGACAGTTGCCATGACAAATGGAGAAAAATATGGCAGAAAAATTGCAACAGCCAGTATTGGTGGCACCAAAGTCAATGTCTCCATGTGCAGTAAACTGGATGTGAATGGCTCTCTTGGATGCCTTCACCTCATGGATCTGATTGGGGACAATGTGAAGAACCAGTATGTGGTGAGCATAGGGAACACAGGGAGGTGTGAAAATCTCCTTGGCAATGTGAATTTCTTTGAATCTTTACTCTTTAGGCTCGATGATGGAAATAACCTTCCAGATGCTTTAAGTTTCACTTTCACAGAAAAGTCAAAAGAGGAGTGTTCTCTCAACCTCAAAATGGCCTCCTTACACTACAACCACTCAGCCAAATTTTTGAAAGAACTGACTTTGACCATGGATGAGCTGGAAGAGAATTTCCGCAGCATGTTGAAAAGTGCAGCTTCAAAAGTTACAACAGTCTTGGCAACTAAAACTGCTGAATACAGTGAAATGGTTTCTTTGTTTGATACCACACCACGATCAAGAGATGTTGCCAGTGCAGAAGATACTGAAGGTGGCACATTTGGGTCACAGTCCCTCAAAGCTGATACTATCAAACTTATATTAAATGTAAACATTGAATCCCCAATTGTCTCCATACCTCGAAAGCCTGGTAGCTCTGAACTGCTTGTAGGTCATCTAGGACAAATATCTATTCAGAATTTTGTACCAGGAGAAGATGAGTCTACAAGTGATAGGCTGCAAGTTGAAATTAAAGATATTAAGATGTATTCATTAAATAGTAGTCAGTCTACAAACAAGAAGGAGCCTGCAGGTGGGATATCCCGTGGGCCACATTCTTCATCAGGTCCTGCCAGCATTAACAGCCAGGAAGAATCTCATTTTACCCGTCATGACTTCTTTGAATCATTGCATAAAGGCCATGGTATGTTAATCAGAGGAGGCTTAATTATTATAATATGAGTAGGATATGTGTTAAAAATGTGTATTGACTGTATATTCTGCTTCACCCATCCTGCTAAAACACATTGGTCACTTTTAATGACAGTGGGTTTATATCCATTTTTGGTCTCCTAAGCAAAAATGGAATGGTGCCTTCTAAGCAGAAATTGAGCAAAACATAACCATAGAACCTGAGCCCAGCATTGCTCAGATTCTGAGCAAGTTCAATAGCTCCTGTGTTATCTCTTCCATACAGAATTTATGGGCTAATCAGTTCACTTACTCTAATGTTGTTTTAATTTCACTTTCTCTTACAGCTTTCCACATTCTGAATAACACCACGATCCAGTTTAAATTGGAAAAAATACCACTAGAGAAGGATTTGGATTTAACTTTTCCTCTGTGTAATGAAGACTTTGGAATATCAAGCATTATGAAAATTGAAGGGAAATTTGTCAACCCTCTTCAGGTACAGAAATGTAGTATTTCCACTATCAATATAAAAATGTTTCCCTGCATAGAAGATAAGTATTTTTCAGGCCAGTGTCTTCAGTTTAACATGTTGGTAGTTTAGAAATCAGGTCCTTATAGACATGGTTAGAAGAGACAGTCTGAAGTTATAATAATAATAATAATAATACTGAGCAATATTTAACCTTGTTTGGGGACATTTTAAACATCTTCATGAATTAGTATAACTTTTGCTTATCTTGAATACAGAAGGAAAAGTAAATGTGTCACTGTCCAAATGACATTGTCCAAACAAGTTTATTTGCAGTTGTAGTTGAAACTAAGAATTAATATGCCATTACCTTGAAAAAATCTGTGCAAGAGCAGAGGTTTTAAATAGAGAAAACTGGAACTTCTAATACTTAGGAGACAACCATGATGGCTACGTAGAATGTTTGTTTCATTAATTACTGTGTAAGTTCAGGTGGTGAATTATTTGTAATTAATTCTGTCTGGATGCTTTTTGCCCAGGAGTACAAGGTATCCCATTCTAGGATCCCATCCCATGTGGTTTTGGGTGGTGTCATCTTGCAGAGCTCATACAGAAGAACTGTTTTGCTTCAGTTTTGCATTGTACCTTGTTGTTTATTATTATTATTATTATTATCATCATCATCATCATCATTGTGGATGAACCTAAAATTTGTGTGGTTTGAAATTCCACTTTTGAGTTTTAGAATATATGCATTGATTACATTAATATAGAGAGCTGCAATGTGATGATTGTTTCTTTTCTCTGCATTGTAGGTGGTGTTAGCAAAACACGTATATGAACAAGTCCTTCAGACTCTGGATAATTTAATTTACAGTGAAGACTTGAACAAATTTTCAGCCACTTCTGTATCTCCAACTAGTCTTAGTTCTCCTTCAGCATCTCTTCATAGTACAGGCACAGAATTCTTGAGTGAACGGAAGGAAAATGGCTTATTCAGCCACTCTAGTTTTAATTCTGTTCCAAACAAGCCCTTAGCTATCAGGGAAACGAAATCTTTTACTCAAATTCAAGCAAACTTTCACATCTCAGAGCTCCAGGTTCAGTTAAGTGGTGATCTCACACTTGGGGCACAAGGTCTTGTCAGCCTTAAGTTTCAGGATTTTGATGTTGAGTTTGCCAAAGATCACCCTCAGACCCTGTCTATTCAGATTGCCTTGCGTTCCCTGCTGATGGAAGATCTCTTGGAAAAGAAACCAGACTCTAAGTATAAGAACCTCATGGTGTCCCATGGAGCACCCAAACCATCCAGTTTAGCACATAAGGAATATCTTTCACAGTCCTGTCCCTCAGTGTCCAATGCAGAATACCCAGATATGCCACGTTCCCTCCCTTCCCATATGGAAGAAGCACCCAATGTCTTCCAGCTGTACCAAAGACCAGTCTGTGCCTCCCGTAAGAAGCAAAAAGAAGATGCTGATTCTGAGTATCCTCTGACTCCACCTCCTTCTCCATCAGCAGACAGATCCAAGTTGCCCTGTGGAAAAAGTAACTTTGATGATTCATTAGTTCATATCAATATATTTCTAGTGGATAGGAAACATCCCGAATTTTCTTCTCGCTATAACAAAATTAACCGTAGTGTAGATGTTGATTTTAATTGTCTAGATGTGTTAATTACTTTGCAAACTTGGGTAGTAATATTGGATTTCTTTGGGATTGGATCCACTGCTGATAACCATGCTATGAAGCCGCAGCCTGAAGATACTCAGCAGACAATCAAAGCAGAAATAAATTCCTTGTCAGCTTCTCAAGTCCAAGAGCCTGTAAACACTAAGCTGGATCTAAAGGTATACTTGACATGGAAAACAGTAATTGGATTGTCTGTCATAAAGCATCTGGTTTATAGGAACTTAAGGTGACATTTACATCAGGTGTTTTATTTTCTGGTGGGCAGTGTACATAAATGCAGAAACAGAATTAAAATGTATTTGGATGTAGTTTAAAATAAGAGTTATAGAAAAGCTGAAGATTTTCAAAATGCTTGGCTCCCTTGCTCTGTGACCCTCTCTTGAATGAAAAGTTTATTTCAGTATTAAAGACCTAACATGCTGCAATTGGCACTGTGCTGTTCTAGGTACTGTGGAGTCTATTTATGCACAAAACTCTATATTTTATAAATATATATCCATATATGTTTATACATCTATATGTATAAACATGTTTTTTGAAGAACACATGTTGTATGTGTATATAATGCAGTCTTTGCCTGGAGGCCCTGCAGTCTAACTTAGATGTGACAAAAGAGAAGAAGATGAAGGTAACAGTGTTGGGATTTGTTCTTGGGCTGATCATTCCGAATTCCTTGGGAGACCCATTAATGTGCAAACAAGGCACTAAAAATGTTGCTCTCATTCAGTGTCTCCTAATCAGATAATTGTTGTTTGCCATTCGTGTATTACAGTGCAGTTGTCTTGGAAAGAAGCTAAACAGGATGTTCAAGCTCTGAAGTCATGTTTTTCATACCAGTTTGTTCCTGTTTTATTTGGCCAGGTCCATTCTTTATCCTTAGTCCTGAATAAGACAACCAGTGAGCTTGCTAAAGCCAGTGTGGCAAAACTTGCAGCTCACTTGGAAGTGATTGGTGAGTAGATTGAGGGGCTCAGGTTGTTCACAGCTTAAAATAAAATCAGTGCACATGAGTAAAATATGCACTGGAATTAGGATTTTAAGTGGTTTTCTTTTGGTGCTCATCGGGGTTTGTGTGTTTTTTCTGGGCAAAATGTACATTCTCCTCCCACTGCTTCTTCCTTTGCTTTTTTGGGGTTTATTTTAAATCCTTACATGCCTCCCAGTTGTCAAACCTTTCATCATTTTATCTGGGATTGGCTGTGATTTTAATACTTCACTTTCACAGAGTAGAACAATAGTTTTTATTACTGTTCTAGAGGAAACAAAGTAATTGTATCTAATTTTCACAAATCAAAGTGGTGTGATCACATGATGTGTGTAAAGCCTAGAGTAATGTCTGGGTTAATATAATCTTTATAGCAGAAACACATTATTTTCTTTGAGCATGAGGTTTAATCTTGAATTGAATTGACTTATTTAATTACTTGTAGTGAGGCTATCCCACTAATAGAAACTTTTGGGGTTTAGTACCTGATCTGTGTTTGAGGATCCTGATTGTCTGTCCTTTGTTTTCCAGAGGGAGATTTGGCCTTGCAGGGAAGTATTGGAAGTCTGTCCTTGAGTGATCTTACATCTCATGGAGAATTTTACAGAGAACGTTTCACTACAAGTGGTGAAGAGGCACTCATTTTTCAAATCTTTAAGTATGAATTTAAACTTTTTCTTACTCAATATTAGCTTGTTGCTCCATTAATTTCCATCCCCTCAAAAAAACCCCAAAAGTTGAACAAACCCAGAATACCCAAGCCCACAACTGTCATGGCTGCATGATTCTGATTGGCCTCTTGGGACTTAAGTGGGACTTAGAATATTTTCACTTATAAACTTAAGATTTTTAACTTAACTTTGTCTTGCAAGGTATGGAGAAATGGAAAAGGAAATGTAGTATTTTATTTACCTCTAAAGGTGTTCTTAGAAGTATTTACATGATAGTTTGTTCCTAGCTAAAATGGTTCTTTTTTTTAAAGTTGGAAGAGTTTTTCTTCCATGATGAAATAGATTTTCCATTGCTTCTTGATTTTGGAATAAGGGGTTTGCTTTTATCGTAATGTAAATATGAATTTCTTTGTTATGTTTTAAGGAATAGGTGTTATCTTGTCATGTTTCCTGTTTTTTCCAATTAATCAGATTAGAAATTATCCAAGTAATGTTATGGAATTCATACAGCACACTGATTCAGAATTGAATGTAGGCATTTTCCTGCAGTAGAGAGTCACTGTTCTGATATAAAATCACCAAAGGTCTGACTGCTATGCAGAGATTCCAAATGCAGCATATTTCTATTTGCTTAATTAAAACTCAGCATCACTTAAATGTACAAAATCTAGAAGTAATTAATACAAAACAAATTTTTCATGTCTGCAACTGAAATAGTGTTAATTACATGCTGTGAACTTTAGTGAAATCTGTCCTGAGGCTGGATCAGTCTCATAATCCGAGTTTGAGCCTCACAAGGGGCACCAGGTCTGGGGGTCCCAGTTGTGGGTTCCTCTGGGTCTGCATTGAAGGCACTGAGACAGGAGTTCATGTTCACACTCAGGTGTTTATCATTTCTTATCAGTGAAACAGTCTCACTGCTGGGAGTTCTGCAGCTTTTCATGAGAAGGCACAAAATGGCCACAATCTCTTGGTACAAGGGCTTTTCAGACTAAACTGTCCAGTTAAGAGCTGACACCTGGATTATTTCCCCTTTTATAACCCAGTAACTGATCCCACAGAGCTGCAATGCAGACTTTTCTGCCCAATTACAAAATGCCACCCAAACCCATGGAGAAGGAGGAAGAAGAAGCATGAAGAAGAAACCCAGGACAACACCCTGTGCCCTCCATCTTGCTGCCATCCACAACATACTAAGAACCCCAAAACCTCAATTTCTCACCCAGTGACACACCTGCACTGCTCTCTAGAATCTATTTCACACTTTTGTGGATTCCAGTCTATTCTGGAGTTTAGGAAACTTTCTCCATGGATGAGGGTCAGAGTCAGTGCTCCCAGAGCAGACACAGGAATATTCCCAGTGCTCTGGGTTTCCACAAAATCCTCTATATTACTATTTTGAATGCAGCAAAATGTCTAGTGCTGCTTCTAGAGTGTGGCTAAGATTGATAAATTTTACTTTCCCCCCTTGTCACAGGTATGGGAGGCCAGACCCCCTGCTGCAGAGGGAGTGTGACATCCGTGTCACCCTGAGGATGGCCTCTGTGCAGTACGTGCACACCCAGCGCTTCCAGGCCGAGGTGGTGTCTTTCATCCAGCATTTTACTCAGCTCCAAGATGTCTTGGGCAGGCAGAGAGCAGCAATTGAAGGACAAACAGTATGTCTGGGCCTTCTTTCTATCCTTTCCCAGCCTGGTTTTTTGCAGCCAGTTTTAAATGCAGTATATAGTTTATAATATATATTTTAATGCATCAACTCAAGTGAGTTGAAATGGTGGGAGGTTTTAGAGTTTTGGTGTTGGTAGAGTGTTGCAAAACAACATGAAATGAATGACACTCTGGTGCTGAGATGTCCAAGGCAAAAAAAGCCACTGGACCTCGATATTTCTAGAATATTTATTAATTTATAGAATATTTATTTCTGGACCTCGATATTTATAGAATTCCAAAAGTGACCATGGATTGGAGGATGAAATTGCCACCTCTCCAACCACACTGGTCAAACCAACAGTCCATTAATTCTCTCCTCCTCCAGAAAGGAATGCAAAACAATCATTATTTACATGAAAAGTGCACGAGAAGCTCCATTACAAAAATGTAAACATCAGAGGGCTTAGAAGAACTTTAGAACAGGGTGACAGTAGAGATTTTTCAGGCTCATCTTTTAGTCAAGAAACCTTAATTAGGACAATCCTGCTGCTGTTTGAAAGTGCAGAATACCAGATTTGCACATTCATTAGAACTTTAGCACGTGGTTTCTGCAGGATGCACTGGAGAGAAAGGGTCAGGGTGTTCCCTTGTCTTATTCTCCACTGTTCATGAGGTGACAATACCTGAATTAGGAGAACCAAGTGAGAAGTTCTGTTCCACTCAGGTGTATGTCTCTGATTTAGTTTGATGGCTGGTAGTCTGAGAAAATCAGAACTTCTGCATTCTGGCAGAATGTGTGGATATAGAGCTTGTAAAGCAAGAGTCTATCAATATATCAGTATAGAGTATTGGGGTATGGTGGAGTGTTGCAATAATCAGGGCAGCCATAGACCACCTGACCCAATTTGGGAGTAATTAATACAATGCTCTTCTTTTAAAATAAACTTCTCATAACTGAAGCAAAGACAGTGAATACTTGGATATTAAAATGCTTCATTGTGCACCAGGTGGGAAGTTTGAATCTGATTTTGAAACATCTGTTCTAAATGCTGGGGTTTTGCTTTTTGCAAATAATTTTTCTTAAGGAATTTGTTATGTAGTCAGCTGAATAGTGTCCTGCCTCTCAGTTCAGGGCTGAAAGGGTGTGCCACTCTTGAGTGCTGCACCTCTTGCACAGATTTTTCCTGTTTACATCATAATACTTTTTAAATTACCCTTTATTCTCTGCCTAAACCAAGAGTTGGACGGGGTTTTGTTGGTTGCTTTGTTGTTGTTTTTGTTTGGTATAAACTCTTACCATCCCTTAATTTTGTTAATCAAGGGGTAATGATCCCTGAGTTCAGTACTAATCAGTGGAAAATAATCACCTGCTTCCTGCAATATTTGTAATTATTTTGTAAATGTATTTTTGCTCTTTCCAGGTGAGAGATAAAGCCCAGCGAGCTTCCAGAGTTCTTCTTGATATTGAGGCTGGGGCTCCTGTTCTGCTTATACCCGAGAGCTCCAAGTCCAACAGCCTTATTGTAGCTAATCTGGGGAAGCTGAAAGTGAAGAACAGATTCCTGTTTGCAGGAATGCCTGGTACCTTTTCATTAAAGAACAAGGTAGGAACATTGCTTCTTCATTTAGCAGCTTGCAGTTTTGCTAGTTCTTGTGTGTTTGATTTCTAAATCAAAATTTTAAATTATGCTTAAATTCTATTTCATATTTTGCCTTTATAGTTCTACTAATGAGAGTCTGTGCTGGTGTGCTGGCAAATCTTGTAGATTTTCATGCTGTGCTGCCCTTCCTGTCTTGAGCTTACTGTCTGAGGCACTGGGGCAGAGGGGAGACTGAGCTGAGTGTTTGGAGAGAGCAGAGGGAATAAAGGAGGCTGAACTCACTCCAGCTGCTCTGCTGAGGAATCAGGAGCCAGCTGGGTGCACACCTGAGTCTGGGCCCAGGATGGGCTCTCAGCTCACCCTTTCTGGTTACTCAGCTGTTCACCACTCAAAATTTCCACAGTGTGAAGAGCAGAAAACAGGGGGCTGTGTTGGCTGAGACTTGCTCGAACACACTGGAGAACAAAATTGGGGTTTTTTTCCTGCTCTCAGTGAAAACTGAGTGCATGTAGTTGGTTTGATGGGGTGAAACCATGGGAAAGGTTTGTGTGTAGTTGCTTTGATGGGATGAAACCATGGGAAAGGTTTGTGTGTAGTTGCTTTGATGGGATGAAACCATGGGAAGGGTTTGTGTGTAGTTGCTTTGATGGGGTGAAACCATGGGAAAGGTTTGTGTGTAGTTGCTTTGATGGGATGAAACCATGGGAAGGGTTTGTGTGTAGTTGCTTTGATGGGGTGAAACCATGGGAAAGGTTTGTGTGTAGTTGCTTTGATGGGATGAAACCATTTGAAAGGTTTGTGTGTAGTTGCTTTGATGGGGTGAAACCATGGGAAAGGTTTGTGTGTAGTTGCTTTGGTGGGGTGAGACCATGGGAAAGGTTTGTGTGTAGTTGCTTTGATGGGGTGAAACCATGGGAAAGGTTTGTGTGTAGTTGCTTTGATGGGGTGAAACCATGGGAAAGTTTCCAGTGGCTGTACGTGTGGCAAAGCACAGGACAGGAGCAGCTGGTGCTGCTCCTCAGAGATGCAGCCACAAAATTTGGGAGAAGGAGGATCCATCTTGGATGGCTTTCTGTATCTAACCCATTCAAGAAAACAGGGAGTTGTCTGGGACCCCTCTGATTCCATTTGGAAGGGATTAGAAGTTAGAGGGACTAAATTGCTGCAGTGGGTTTGTGGTGTGTCTGTTGCCTTCACCTGGTTGGTCTCTCCCTGTGTCTGCTGTAAGGAAACAGTGCACTGAGATGTTGGGTTGTACTGTAGGGTGTTGATGGTACAAGGACAGGTTTGTAAGCTGTAAACACCTACATTAACATTATAACTTAAAATAATTGTGCACAATAATTTTATTTCAGCCTAAAAATACTGTGTTAAGTTGCACTGTAGAAATGTAGGTGTTTGAAATGGAATTAGGTGTAGGGTTTGGCTTTTTTTTGTCGGTTTTGTTTTCATTTTTCCTCTGTCCTGTGTTTATTTTTGAGGATCGGATATTACAAGGCAATGCATACAAGGATCCTGTTTTATTTGAGGTATTTCACATCCTTATGGCAGTGTTCAGGTGCTCCTCATTCATTCTATAAAAAAGAAAGTATTCTTCTGGAATTTAGCACTTAAAAAAGCTACTTCATTTATTAAAAATGATGTTTCTTTTCTAAAGGTTTTGCTGAATTCTATAAGAATTGGATGTAAAGTTTTTGTGGTGTGATCTTAATGCATGTCTGAGGAGCTGCTAATTTGGATTTAATTGCATAAATTCATAGATTTATAGATGATGTGGTGATTTTCCTTTGCATGTACTTTTCAGTCTTTTCTTTATAGTATGAAGTTAAATGTTAATATCCTCAAATATTTTATTTTCTTAAAATCCTTGGTTGTGTTTACAATTAATTTTTCCATTTTTTTTCCTAATATTTAAAAATCACGTAAGGCAACAAAATATTAACAATTAAAACCAGAAAGGGAAGTTTATGGTAGGGATTGATGTGACATCAAAACCTGGATACAGAAGATGGGAAATGATGATAACAATACAGGAGTCAGGGGCAAAGTGAGCAATCTTGGAGTAAGGGCTGAGTAAACACTAAAGAGAATTGCTACCTGTATGTAGAACATGATGTTAATTAGTGGAAATGATTGACAGGTGAATCCCAAAGCTGGCTTTGGGCTATAAAGGTGCTGTGCAAACCTTTACACCAGGCAAATCCCAGAGTGGCTGGGGCCATTCCATCACAGAGGGCTCTCAGATTGGTCAAGCAGAATTTTTGGGAAAAGACATTTCTAATGTTGGTGTGACTCTTTTTGTAGTGAAATTTGCAGGTTTTTGATGTATTTACACTGGATATGTGGTGGTGGGGAGATGTCTAAAATGGCTTACATCAATATAAATGAATTTTTCTTTCTTCTCCTGTGAGGAATTTAACATTAAATATAGGGATTTATCTAACCTTAAACCACAGGAGAATTTTGGGACACATTTTGGTGTGACAGCTGAAGTATTTAAAGTGCATAAAATGTGCATGTGCAGAAGTGTTAGTTCACATATTGTAATAAAATGTGAAATTGCTGACATGATCTTGCAGAAATAATGGCATATGTTTTTTTCATCACCTGAAAAACAGCTTTAAATATTTAACAGTTTTTATTCTGCAGAAATGTTTAATACTGTCACAGTCTTACCCCTCCACTTTGGTATTAATTTCATTTACATGAGAGTATTTCAGTTTTATGCAAAACCCTCTGTTTTTGAATTAGTTTCTCATTGAAATGATTCTACAGCTTTTTGAGGAAGGTTGCTGAAATAAACTTTTTTTACAAAGAAAATGTTCTCATCTGCTGTTAAGGCTGTAGGAGAAAAGTTTGCCCATTTTCCTACAGCAGAAGATACTGGCATTCCAGTAATTTGTTGCAGCTTGAACATTGATGCATTGGTTCCTTAGAATTCAAGTCAAAAATCTAACATTAATTACAACATTTCTTTCATTAGCAGGATTCTGTTCAATTTTCCTCTCCTATGGGAACCCCAAAACATAGTGTGAAGAAAACAAGTGCTGATGAGTCCAAATCAGCAATAGAAGGATTGGTCATGAAAAAATCATCAGGAGCAAACATTTCTAGGCTGAAGAATGAGCCTGCAGTGAGCACATGGAGTAAGCAGCAGGGGCAGCCATCAAAGCTGCCTGTTGTCCCAAACCCTGAGAGCCCAGGTATGTGAGAGGTGGAGGAGCCCCATGGAGCCTCTTTTGCCTTGTCAAATAGTGCAGTGACAGTGCTTTGATCCTATGTGACACTGGAAAGGTATGAGGCTCTGGGCCTGAAGATTGTAGATTGGAGAATAAATGACTTCTGAGCTTTAAGGCTGATTTTTTGCAGCTTAAAGGATTAGGGAGTTGTAGTTCAGTTTCTGGAAGAAGAGTCCTGCAAATTGGGTGTGTTTTGAGATGCATATTGCATACATACAGGGAGAGTGCTTGGACTCCTAATTAGGAATTTAGATTGACCCATGAATGAGCTTGGTATCTGCTAGTTACAGATATTAAACATGAATTTAAAAAAAAGTGGAATAAAATAAAAGCTAAATTAAATTTCTTTTTTAAAAGTAGGCTGCATCAGTTTTGCACAGATTCTGTTTTTCTTCTGTAATGTGTTATCTCCTGTGTACTTGCAGAGGATCACATCTGCCTCTTGGACTGCATTGTAGTTGATCTGCAGGACATGGACATCTTTGCTGCTGAAAGGTACCAGAGAGAGTATTCCAAGGCTGTGGAAGATACCAGTGCAGACTTGAGCTTTCCATCCTACTTGGTGAGGCAGACAGGAGGGAGCCTGCTGACAGAGCCCTTCAGACTGAAGTTAAAAGTAGAGAGAAATTTGGACAAGTGAGTTTAAACAGAGTCCCTTTATGCTGTCACCTAGAGCAATAGTTTTGTATCCTAAAGGTCTTGCCTGCTGTTGGAGCTCCTGGACGCACTGAGGTTTTCTCTTTTTCTCCTTGTTGCAGAGAGCTGAGTCATAATTTTGTATCCTAAAGCAATATTTTTGTATCCTAAAGGTCTTGCCTGCTGTTGAAGCTCCTGGAAGCACTGAGGTTTTCTCTTTTTCTCCTTGTTGCAGAGAGCTGAGTCATGCTGTTGCAGACATTTCAATCCATGGCAACCTGTCCTCAGTGCACTGCTCTCTGGATCTGAACAAGTACAAACTGATCCGTGGGCTGCTGGAGAACAACCTCGGCGAGCCCATCGAGGAGTTCATGCGCCCCTATGACTTGCAGGATCCAAGAATTCTTGTAAGGATCTATGTGCACCTGAAATTCTCTTGAAATGTCTTGTCTTGGTTTGGAAAGACAGGAGTGTGCTAAGGAAGGCAGGAGCCCCCCCTGAAATGGAGAATGTGAATCCTCCCCACCCCTCTGAATTGCTATACATTTTAAATTAAGGGGCTCTCAGGCAAAAATATGGCAGCAGGAAATAACAGTTTTTTACTAGGGAAGAAAAGAAAAGATAAAATAAACAATGCAGTGCACTAGAACAACACTGACAGAGTCAGAACCCAGCCTGACACCCTGTGGGTCAGGCTGTTGGCACAGTCCCATTGGAATTGTGGCTCAGCCCTCCTGCAGTGCCAGGGCTGGTTCTGCTGGAGCAGGGATCCTGGAGAAAGGTGCAGTCTCTGCCTCTGGAGATCCAGGGCAAGAGGCAGCTGCTGTTCCTCTGGGCAATCCAGTGCAGAAGCTGTGCTGGTGTTCCAGAATCTCCAGATTATACCCAGGTAGGAATGCTTGGCTGGTGTTCCAGAATCTCCAGATTATATCCAGGCAGGAATGCTTGGCTGGTGTTCCAGAATCTCCAGATTATATCCAGGCAGGAATGCTTGGCTCCTCCCTCTGGGCTCACATCTGCCAATGGGATGCTGTAGTTCTTATCAGCCATGCAGGGACATTCCATAGCTGTTATCAGCAGGTGTCCCCTCCCAAGGGAGGAGTGATTGTGGTCAGTCAGAGAGAGATAAGGAAAACTGCCCAATGAACAAAAGACAACTGCCATCCAGATGGGAACAGAACACATCCTGCCCTGCAATCTGGAACAGGGTGGTTGTTGATTTTGCTGATGGCAGCAATATGTTAAGGACAAAGAAGCTCTAGACCAGCACTGTGAAAACGAGTTAATGGTCATTTTCAAGTTAAAGGCCAAGTGTTGGGAAATGAAACATTTCCCCAGTAATGGTTAATGAAACCATTGATTAAACCATTTGGAGAAGAAGGACACCACACAAAAGCTGTTCACATTTTTCTGAAATACAGGTTAATTCAGAGATCAAAGTTAAGCTCTGAAAAAGAATGTTGGTGTTTTCCACTTACAGACAGTTTTGAGTGGAGAAGTTTATACTTCCATGTCCTTCCTCATTGACATGGTTAATGTGAGCCTGGAGCTGCTGGATCCAAAGGGAAAAGATGGAAGCAGCTCTTTAGCCAGGTATGAATGTTCTTCTCTTACTGAATACCTTGTCCTAAATACTGTGCTCATGTGAAAGATACAGGACAAGAATTAAAATAATATGTGGAATTGCAATTTAATAATGCAGTGGAATGGAGTTTCTTAATTAGAATCCAAACTGAGAGTTTTAACTGCTCTGAGAGATGAAAGGGAATGACACTGTTCAAAAGATACAGTCTGTCTTTCCACTTGTCCTTGAAATAAGAGTCCAGCAATCAGTACTTGCCCAAAAGAAATAGTATTTTAATTAAGAAAGCAAAACAAGGGAAGGTTAAAAAAGCAGATTTCTGCTATGTTGGCTTGTTGGGTGTTTTTAAATCCAGAAGGCTTTTTATCAGTGGAAAATATGATTACATTTAAGACAGGTCTATTTTCTATATCTATGATATGATTGTAGTTGTTTTAGAAAATACCTAAATGAAAGATTTCAGCAGTGTGCCATACTTGTAAAATAAGTGACTCCAAGGAATAAATGAACTGTAAGTCTCTTGGGTGTGATGTTTTGCTTTTTATTCTCCCAGGTTTGATTTTAAGAAATCCAAGTTGCTTTTTGAAAGCTCTTCAGATGGAACAAAGTCTGTAAATCTGGTCTCTCATTCCATGATGGCCTTTGACACTCGTTATGCTGGACAGAAATATGCTACAGGCCCCCCAAATGTCTTCAATTGCATCTTTCAATCATCAAAGAACACCAGTAGCCCAGGAGCAATCCAGATTGAATTGCATTTCAGGTTGGTAATTCTGGGATTTGTTTGTTTTTAATAATGACATAATCAGTATTGTCCTGATTTTAATACATCTGTTATTATTGTAGATAAACCTGAGGGCATTGTATTTTAGTCTGATGACATTTTTGGGGTGATCAGTGGTACTTGATAGATTGAAATCTGCAGTTATTAATTCTCTATAAGTTTTTTTTCTTTAGTTTTCTTTTTCACTTAATGCAATAAAATTTAGGTTTGAATGTGTAATGGATCAGATGAAGGTTTTACCTATTAAAATTAATAGTGTTTAAAGCTTGATAAGTCTGGCCTATCACTTGGATGTGTGCATAAAACCAGTTTGTAGAATTTTTAATATGAGATGCACAAAAGCTGTTTCCCAGCAGGTGTCACATGTGGTTTTCTGAGAGCATCAAATACAGACAGGAATGGAACCTTTCAAAAGCAATCTCTGTGTTCTCTTCTGTGTTCTGTCCTACCCTGTTTGTTTTTTCTTCCTTGTTTTGATCTAATTTAGTGTTGAAATTGGGAATATAAAGTATAATGTCAGTATTTACCTGTTTCAGCATGGTGGTTTTTGAGGAATGCTGACTATCAAAGAGGAGGGTGAAGTGAGATGACTGGAGATGTTGCTGTCACTTCTGATCTGATTTGCTGACCAAGCTCAGCTTTCTCACTCTCTAAGTATGATGCCTTCTGGAGCAGTTGCAGGAATAATGTAGAAAAAAAAAAGTAGATTATTTTAGTCCAGTAGAAAATTTTAGAGACAATAAAAACCAGCTAAAGAATCTTGGCAATTGATAGAATTTTTTTTTAAGATTTGGATGCTGCATTACGGTTTTAGGTACCTAAAAAAATGTGTTCAGAAAGAAGCCAACATTTCAATTTGATTAAAACTAAAATGGGATTTACTAAAAAATACACCCTAAAAAACCCCCAGATGGTTTTCACAGAACTGTTGAGTCAGTGGGCAGCTAGCTTAGACACAGTTAGTGAGTTTGCACAGTACAGCCTCATCTGCTTTATGAGTGAGAGTTTCAGGAATCTTCTTCCCAACTGTTGTGCTTTTCAATTTCAGCTGCAGCAGCATGTGGTCTGTTTTTAGTGGTGAGAGCATCCTTGGCAGAGGATGCAAGGGCTGGCAGAACTCAGTGATAGTGCTGTACTGCCTGGTGCCTCTTGAAATATCCTGGAGAGCCAGGCAGGGTTAGAGGCTTTGCTGTTGGAAGCTCCCCACTAAGGCATCACAGTTCTTTGGAGATTTAATGGTTCACAGTGTGCTGGATTGAAAATTGTTTCATGCTATTGAAGCACTTAGATGATTTTCCAGTTAGCATGATCAAATGTAAGTGGTATTCCAGACCATGAAGCCAAACACTTTATCCCTCCTAGCCAGACCTTCAGAATGTGATGCTGGAAGCTCAGGAAGGCTGACATTTTTTCTGAATGACAAAGCAGCTTCCTGTGCTGCAAAATGGTGTCAGGGTAGGAGAGGAAATTCATGTTGTACCTCTTACCTCAGAGCCAGGTCTGAATTTCACACACAGAATGTTAGACAGAAAATGATAATAAAAACATACTACATAAAATGATAATAAAACAAAGATATAAAATGATAATAAAACAAAGATATAAAATGATAATAAAACAAAGATATAAAATGATAATTAAAAAAGGTTTTAAAATTTGAGATTTTGAAAATTAGTCTTGATAATATAAGTGTGTTAAAGGGGCTTTTATAAATTTCCTGTCATGTTGTTTTTCAATTCATCTCTTGTATCATGATGGCTTAGAATTTGTGCAGTTAAGACCTATTGGGGTTCTGTGGGTATAGCAAATTGTTGAATTTCAGTGTGTTTAAATATATATATATAAGTATGTGTGTATATATATATATAAAATGTATATATATAGGAGTTCAAACTCATATATATATGAGTTTATATATAAATGTGTATATTATAAATATATAAAATTATATGTATAAATGTATATATATATAAAATATATATTAAATGTATATCTGTATATATAAAAATGTATGTATGTATTTTAAAGGCCAGACACTGTAAAGCAAGTGTATGCCTATAAAATGCCATATGAGTCTTACTAGATACTGACAGTTGTCAGCATGATTTTAAATATTTCCAGGTTGTAAAGTTCACCTGTGTGATTCTCTCTTCTTAAAAGGTCTACAAAGGATTCCTCCAGTTTCACAGTTGTTCTGAACAATCTTCGTGTATTCCTGATATTTGACTGGCTCTTACTGGTCCATGACTTTTTGTGTACTCCTGGAGACACCAAAAAGAGGGAAAATCCCCATTCCCGGCAGCGATCCTGCATCAGTGACACCACTGTGGTTCCTAAAACTGTGAAAAGGGGAGTGGTTACCAAACGTTCCTCACTCCCTGTGACAGCAGAAAAGCAGCTGGAAGTCAAGGTTAATGTGACAGGTAAATGTGCTCTTCCCTGATGCTTTTGTTTGTCTCATGAAGGAAGTTTGTTTTTCTCATTGAAGAGTTTTTCTCATTAAAAGCTGGGTGCTGGTGTAAAGACAGCTCCCTTAAAGGAAATCAAGAAACCTGCTACAAATACCCAAAGTACCTTAATGATATTGCCAACTGCCCTGTTAGTTATTTGTCTCTTTTTTTTGGTTAAGGAACTGAATTTGTGGTTGTTGAAGACATGTCCTGCTTTGATACCAATGCAATCATTCTGAAGGGAACAACTGTTCTCACTTACAAGCCCAAGTTGATAGATCGTCCTTTCTCTGGTAGTTTGTTTGGCATTGAGGTAAGAAAAATACATTTGCTTCTGTATAACATCCAAAATTAGAGGAGTTTGTGAAGATACTTTACTATAAATATATATACAAAAGGAATAATCCACAGATGCTTTCTGAAGTTTGTTGATTTCTCATCAAATGCTCTCATTTTACAGCAGTTTTGAGAATAGTTTTATATTGTTTCTGTTAAAACATTGTAAGACTTGACTGTAGCCTCAAAATATTGCTAGTTCTTGCTAGGCCTGTTATTTCAGTTCATAATTTCTTTAAAAATAATTTGGAATTTTTAGGTGTTTTCATGCCGGTTAGGAAATGAGCAAGAGACTGCACTGTCAATTATTGATCCAGTACAGATTCATATGGAACTTATTGGGAATTCTTCCTATCCAATTGGTTCAGGACTGCTGGATGCTTTCAATAGTGAAGATTTTCCTCCTATTCTAGAGGTAATATTAAAACCTGAATAAAACTGCAGTAGAGAATACTAGCAGAGATATTTTTATGCCCAAGGATTCAACAGAAGACTTTCAAATGCATAAGAGAGTAAGGTAACTTTTTCCTGAGATGGAGAAGGAAAAGAAAAAAGCATGTAGAAAATGCTCTTAGTGGTAATGAAAAAGTGATTTATGGGATATGTTACAGAGATTAATAGTGAGGGAAAGAAATGGGCTGATTATGTAGGCTGATGGTATTAGATAGATAGTTACTAATAGCTGAAAGGGAATTATATTTTTCTGTATTTTCTAATTGTTAGGACATTTTAGAGGGGAATTATATTTAAAGACTTTTTTACCATTTTATCAAAGTAAAACTTGTTTTCCCTGAGATGTAATGCTTTTGGTTGTTGGTAGAAAAGAACAAGTTTGATAAATTTATTATTGGATCTTTAAAACAGCATGGTGATCAGATTGTAACACTAAATTTTGTCTTCCTTTGGGAAAAGCTTTATTAATAGCTGAATGATTTAAGAAAAATGTGTAGAAAAAGTCAAGGGACTCTTATATTCTAATCTTTCATTTAGATTCAGTTGCAAGCACTGGATATCAGACTGTCCTACAATGATGTTCAACTCTTCTTGGCAATTGCAAAGTCAATTCCCCAGCAGACAAGTGCAGCCCTGCCTGACCCAGCTGCCTCAGGGGCTGGGAGTGCTGCTGATCCCTGCACTTCAGCACTGGGGCATGAGAGCCCCTTGGCTCAGGAAACCAGAGATGGCTCCAAACGGGTGCTGGATCCTGTTCTTGGTATGTGTTTCACTGTTGGGGTGAAGCCATTCCTGATATTTAAGGGAGTTTTCTGCAAGGTGAAGCTGATCTGTATGCTTAACACAAAAGGTGTTGGTATCCTCATGGGGTAAGAGCCTTTCTTGGTTGGAACTACCTAATAATGGCATTGTCCTGATGATGCTGGAAAAAATATAAAAGCAGGGCTGAATCATGTGCTCTTGCTATAGTTAAATAATTATAGTTAAATAGTTAAATCTTAAATAAACAACCCCCCATTTCTTAAATTAACAACCCCCTTATTCTTAACTAAACAAACCCCTATTTTTCATACAGCTATATCTTGATTTTAGAAGTGAAATAAGCAGCTAACTGCCAGGGATTCATGCCTGGTTCTCTGTTCATTGCAGAAGCCCAGCTGGCTCGGCTCCAGGAGCTGGGGTTCAGCATGGACGATTGTCGTAAAGCTCTGCTCACCTGCCAAGGTAACCTCAGATATTCTTAGCAGGGCTTTGCACTTTGTTCCTATGACCTTAATTGCAATTAAGTAAAGCCTTTCCACTGTCAGGTGGTTATGCACAGGCACTGTTTCCTTCTTTAGAACATCTTTGGCTCTGACCTGGCCTGTAGTTTGAAATGTTCTTCTTCCTGTTCTGCTGCTGTATAAAATCCACCCCCCAAGGATTTTTTCTGCCCTTTGGGATGTCACGTGTGGGTGCTTGAGTGTATTTTTGTTTGGGAGTTTAATTTGTGTTCAGGCTGGTAATTTTTATGGTGCACCAATTTCTTGCTATTCCACATCTCTTCCTCTTGTGTTTTCATCTCTCCCTTTAAAAATCTTATTTCTCTAATTCTACATGCAGTACCTGAAAAGAAAACAAAGCTTTACCACAAGTGACTATTTTAGCACTGTCATGCTTCCCACCTTAAATATAGGCATGCATAATGTTACAGAATTTTATTACATTTGTGAACTTCAAAATACATTTCTTACTCTTAGGATATACTGATGTCTTTATATTCTTCTCATAGTTATATTACAAAATAAGCATATTGAAGTACTGCTGAGAATATTTTCTTAAGAGAAAGGGAGTTAGTTTTCTTCTATATGATTTTTACTAAGCATATGTCTTTGAGAAAGTAGGTGATGATTGATTGGCTGTTTGCTTCTATCTAAGGTGACTTGAAAAAAGCAGCAAGTTGGTTGTTTAAGAATGCTGAACCTCTGAAATCAGTTTCCCAGACTTCTGGTCGAGATAGCCAGGGGATTTTGCCTTTCCAGTTCATCTCTGGAGTGGAAATAAAGGCAGAAAGTGTTTGCATCTGCTTTATAGATGACTGCATGGACTGTGATGTTCCCCTGGCTGAATTAACCTTTTCATGTGAGTCTCTGGTTCTCCTTGGCATAAGCTGACTGTCAGTTCTGGGTGTGTTCAGCATCGTGCTCTTGTTTGTCAGCACCTGTCAAATTTCAGCTGACAGTGTCTTGGTGGTGGTTGTGTGGGGTATTGGGGGTTCCTTTTTCGTTATTTCTGTTTGGTTTAAGTTTTGGTTTTAAGAAGATGACAGTCTTTGTAGGGTTGAGATTCTGGTTTCCCCTTTTGACATCACATAAGAAATGAAATCTCTCCTGAGCAGAATCCTAGGGAGGCTCTGTTATTGTAAGGTGTGGCTGTTTGCAGATGTTATTGGAAGAGTATCATGAAAAGCTTTTTGTCCCATTTCAGTTTAAAAGACAAAACAAAACCTTCCATTGCTTACTTGACACTTCACAAAATCAGGAAGTTTGTTTGCTTTGCATTAGTTTAAATTTCGCTTCTTTTTTTTTTTCCTCTCAGGTTTGAATTTTCTCCAGCATTTGAGGACCAGCCCTGAAGGCTACGCTCATTTTACCCTCTCTGGAGATTATTACAACCGTGAGCTTTCAGGTGAAATACCTGGGGGTTGTTCTCTTATTTTAATTTAGGAAAAAGCCTTTCCTACCACAGGAGCCTGAAGTTTACCCACCATGAAATGCCTCTAAGGGAATAGGGAAAGCTTGATTTTGGGACTGTGTGTGTGTGAGACAGTGTGATCCTAGACAGGATATCCTGATTTAAGATCATTGGAGGGATGTGGAAACTGGAGATTTGCCTGATATGAAAGTGGCACTCAGGTTTTCAAATGAAATTGCATAAAGTGGTTATCCAACAAAATGAGTTTTATAACAAGCTCTCTCTGCATTCTCTTCTCTTTAATTGTTTGATGGATTCAGTTTATTACATATTTCAGGAAGGAGAATCATGTGCAGGCTGAAGACAAAGGATTAACATAAGAAGACCATCACAGTTTATGTTCTAGATACAAAAAAGCAAGTTAGGCCTCAATACAGGCCAGATACTGACAAAAGTCATCTAGTTGTGTGGGTTTTTTAACTTAGAAACTAAATTTTCTGTTACATCACTGGTGAGAAGCACTCAGGAATTATCTGTCAATAACAAGGGATTTTTTTGTTGTTTTAAAAAATACTTTGTTTTTAAAAATATGTAGGGTTGTCACTATAGGACACAGAACAACACAAGCACACACACTGCTGCTCTCAAGGTGAAGAAAAAAAGGAAGTTTATTTTCTGACTCCAACATTTATAATTTTCCAAAAGTGACAGTGGATTGGTGGATGACAGTGCCACCTCTCCAATGACACTGGACAAACCAACAAAGTCCATCAAATTTCTCCTCCTCTATAAAAGAATGCAAAACAATGAGTTATTTACATAAAGAGTGTGAGAAAGTTCATTACGAGAACGTAAACATCAGAAGGCTTAGAAAATCTTAAAAAATCAGGGTGACATGGGGTGTTTTTTTAATAGTTTCTAGACTTCTATCTTTTGAGATACTGAATAATCACCAATTTAATGTATAATTGTGTCAAAATCATTTTCAAAGCTATTTAGGAGCTTAGTTCCTGCTAGCTTAAATATAGAGCAGTAATTGACCCCTTCTAGGGCTTTAATTGGAACAAAGATATTTCTGTGAGACCCTACATACAGAATACATGGACTGAATGGAGGAGCTGGACCAAATTTGTGTTAGCTATTAAATTAAATCCTTAGGCTTGCAACTTCACCTTGAAGATTAAAAGTAGGGGACAGATTAAAAGCGAAGGACCTAATGATGAAAGTTTCTTTACTAAATACATAAAGAGCATTCCAGAGTGGGCTCCAAAGATGCTGCTTTGTGTTTCTCTCAGGGTGGGAGCCGTTTATTGAGCCGTGGCCGTGTTCAGTGTCTTGGCAACAAGAGGCTTCCAGCCGCCTCCAGCCTTCGCGCCTGAAGCTGGAGGTGAAGGCCAAGCCACGCCTGGATATCAACATCACCTCTGTGCTCATAGGTATGTGGGAATATTCCCTGAGGGCATATTCTGCTTTTCACTGCTGAAAATGACAGACATCTCTAATTAAAGTGCTGCTGGCATCCCGTGGAGGAAGTGGGGTTGGCCCAGGTCCCTCCATGCTTTGCAGGATGCTGTACCAGGTGTGAGTTTAGGCAGCCTATGTTCTGTCAGATGTTGTGAAAATGTAAAGACAGGAGCTGCATATGTTAGAGGTTAGTAGGAATTCTTTTCTCTGGTCATATGAATTCTATCAAGTTTGTATGGTATTTGAAATTTATTTTTAATCAGAAACAGGCTTTCATCTAAATCTTTCTGTTCTTCATAGGACTTAAAAATATTTTGATAAGCTCATCATTTTTCAGTGCATTGACAGGTGTAGTGGGGAGCTACTCATTTCAGTTCTTCAGTCTCTGAGCACCTGAGCTGTCAATGACCCACCTTTGGAAATCAAAATATTTTGTCCATCAGTAACTCCAATTTCATGTGAGCTTCTGTATTTGGAGCTCCAGTTGTGTGCCTTTCCCAGCAATATTGTTGCTCATTCAGAATTATTTGGTGGGCACAGTAAAAAAACTGCCAGCAGCTGAGCTTGTAGATGTAACAGAAAAGCTTTTGTTGGTCTTTCCCTTCCAAGGAGAACCTGGGGGTTTGGCAGAAAGAGGGGGAGCCAAGGTGGCAGGAGGAGAAGCAAATCAATGATTCCTAAGATGGTGCTTTTTAAAAGCAGTGATAATAAGTGTTGAGGCTGGTTTGTGATTAATACAGTGCCAGAGGACTCAATTGGTGCCTTGATATTTATGCAGGAATGTGTATGTGCCTCTTCAAATGAAGCAAACCCCAAAACCCCTAGGAAGTACTTCTAACATAAAAATATTTAAGGTTTAATTGCCTCAGCAGGGAGGGCTCTTAGACTGACATAGGAGTATCTTAAGAACATTAAAATTCCACTGACAGTTTTTTTTTTTAAATAAAATCTTAGGGATATTTTTTTTAAGACACTGCTGTGATTTTATGAGCTGTTGTTTGTCTTTAACTTATGTGACTCAGAGAAAAAGCAGCAAAATGAAACTTGTGCTGTTAAAGTGGAGTCACTTGAGTGTGATGAATTTCACACACTTTTCAATGACTTTGTTTACTGCCACCTTGAAGACTTTGCCTGTCTGTGCTTACATTCCTCTAGAGCAATACAAATGCACCAAGCAGTCCTGGATGGAAGATTACTGTAAACAGGACAAAGAAGTGAATGTAATCAGCTCAGAAGACTGGATGGGTTCTTCAGTGGATCCCCCATGTTTTGGGCAGAGTATGTTGGTCATGAATCACACTTTATTTGAAACAGACCTGACACACAGGGTCATCTGTCTAATGTATTACAAACATAAGTATTTTGACTTCACAGAATACAGTGATTTGTTAGATGTGTTTGGCAAAAAAAAAAAAAAAAAAGACAAAGAAGCTGTTTTCTGTTCAGTTATGTTCAGTTATTTTAAAACCAAAAGCTTTCTGAGTGCTTGGCTTTGAGTAAGAGCTTTGCACTGCTAGTTCTGCTTCCTTTCTGTCTGCCACTCTCAGTTAATGAGAAGAATTAAGTCAGAGTGTTGATTTCTGGCTGTGTGCAGTTCAGACAGAATCTTTTTCTTTCTGTACCCCAAAGAGCTAAATAAATGAGTTTCTGGAGAAAAATACTGTATTCTTTGTGAAATAATCCCCCAAGTAATGGCTCTTTCCAGCTTATTTTCTCCCAGAGTTCCTTCTGGAAGGAACTTTATCAATTCAAATGCCAGCTTAATGTAAGCAACCAAGTAAAGACTCATAATTGCACGATGTGTATCTTCCCTTTATGCATGCAGGGGAAGATTTACCTGGTTTTGTGTGGATTTTCTTACCTGCTGACTTTGTCTTTCCTGTCTGCCAGGCCTTCCTCTTGTCTACCTTAGAACTAGGAGTACAGCCAGTTTGACTAACCTAGAGCATCAGATCTATGCTAGAGGTACTGTACAGCACACAGACAACCAAAACAAAAGGTGGTTTTCTTCTTTGGAAGGCTCTTGCACAATAAATACTGTGCTGGATGTGGGACTTGCTGCTCCATTGGCCTCTATATTTAAAAATAATCAAAACCAAAAAAACCCTCAAGACAAATAATAAAGCAGCTATTTTTGTTTTAGTCTGCTAAATGAAGTATTTCATCCTGTCATTCTCTGGGTTCTTCAGGAAAGAATGGAGAAATAAACCCAAAGAAGGAAAACTGTCTTTGTAGAGGAAGGTTATGTGAATTGTTCCCTATTCAGTGTCCCTCTTCTAGAGGGACAGTACAGTGGGATTAAAAATTGTGTAAGAATATCACAATATTTAAATTATATTCTAAAAATATCCATCATTATGTTCAATATACATATTTATGCTTAATTTACCATATTTAGGTACTTCAAACTGTAACTTTCAGATGCTTCAGAAGCACAGGCTGCTTTCAGTAAGCCGTAGGAAGTAAAGCATTCCTAAGAAATCATTTGTTAATTTGTTTGGGTTCTATTTGACAGGACAGGTTTGGGGCAAAACCATGCAGGATAAAGTAAGATTTTTCATTTTTTGACATTATAGAAGACAAAGAGCATACTTCATAAATATATAGCCCTGTAGAAAAGTTCGTGGATGGGAGGACAGAAAATTTTCTAGAAATCTCCATCTGTTTCCTGTTCAGGTACCATTAGAAATATTTTCTCTGAGTTAAAAGAAAAAAAACAAAATGGAAAATTTTGGATTGACTTTTATGAAATATTTTCTGGGATTTTTTTTCCCCCAAAAATCAAACAAGCAGCAAAACATCTGATATTCATTGTTTGGCTTTTAGTAGGGGCTGCAGCTAAATTACTGAACTAATTATTAAAAAATCCTCCTGGTAATCATAGTCTTCTTTTTTTAGGCAGTAGTCTCAAAATGCAGCTTTTACATTTCTTTTGAAAATCAGGCCATAGTCCCAAAAATCCTTTTTTTGAAGTCTCCAAAGATAAGCTGGCAATAGATTAAACACCAGAGTAAAAGTTCATTTGGCTTCTGGTCTGATTTTGTAGAACCTGGGATAGCCAAAACATTATATAAACTGAAACTCAACACTGAAAACATGTATTTGCTTTTGGCAAAAATCAGAGTTTTGATTTTCAAGGATTTCATCTTCTTGCTGTTTAATTGGAAATAACTTTCTCTGTAAGCTCAAGATCAGATTTAAGTCTCAGTGGACAAGGGGAGGGTTCATAGGGATTTGTTGATCAGACAGAAACTCGTCTGTCATGATTTGTAACTCCTTCAAAACCTTTCCTGCCCTCCTCACATCTCCCCTGCCTGCCTCTGGAAACCTTTTGGAGTGACTTCAAATCAGGCCTGGGGAAGAGATTTCTGTCTTGCCTGTTGTTTAAGCAGCTGATTTATTGTGTGTGCCTTCTTTCCACTTCCCTCCTGCTAAACATGTTGTATATTGAGGTAGCAGCCATTTATCTTCCTTTTTAAGTAAATTACTGGACTTTGACAGGGGTTGTTCTGTGTCCAAACTCAGTAAGTATTTTCACAGATTTCATGCACTGCAGTGTGGAAAATGAGAGTAGCACTTGTGTGCCTGTTAGAAATTTGTGCTTAGAAGAAGTTGAACATGGGAGAAGTATCTTCCTCTGGTGTTTTGCTGTCCCAGCAGTTTAACAAAACCAGACTGCCTTTGTTTCCTCTCAAATTATTTTCCATATTTCAGTAGGCTTTATCCTGTATAGGAAAATGTTTTTGTTTGGGCTTTGAGAGTAAAAGTCCCTTTAAAGGGGATGCTGGCTAACCCTGTATTTGTCACATTAAATACAGCATAAATCCTAATTATAAGTGAATGTGTATTTAGTATTTCATGAGCATTTGGATGTACATAAAAGGTTTCTGATTATGCTTGGGGTTTTAGTTAGATTAGTTTTTAGTTAGATTTTCTACATGTAACTGAAGGCATAGTATTTTAGAAGACTTGATATAAAGAAACAGAAGAATGTGTAGATTAAGCTCAGTTCCAAGGGGGATTGATGTAGGGGAACAATGTCTGTTAGTTTTGTACCATTTCTGTAGCAGTTACTAATTGTAAAAGCTTTGCAGACAATCTGACGTTTGTTTCTTTGGTTTTAGTTAGTGAAGGTTGTGGTTCTCCAGGCACTGTATCTCATCCCACAGAAAGATCTGATGCATGTTTCTGATGGGCATTCAGACGAGTCTGTTGTTGTTTTGTAGCTGAAATGAAGACCCCAAAGCGCCGGCAGCCCTTTGTCCCCTTTGCTCTGAGGAATCACACCGGGTGCACTCTCTGGTTTGCCACCCTCACCACAACCCCAACCCGGTAAGGAGCTCTTTGGGGATCACTTCAAACAGATTTGTCTGCCTCCTCTTCCATGGCAGCCAGTCTCTGTTGTTTTCAGTGCTTTTGTTTTGCAGACACATGTAGGCAACTCCCAGTTTTACTCAGTTAAGAGCTTCTCCTTTGACACAGAGATAGTTTTATTATTAAACAAAAAAGGGTTTTTTTTTTCAAGAGACCTAGCAGAATGTGGAAACCAGTCAAGTACATTCATGGTGTGAATGTGTTCACTTGTGTTCATGGTGTGAATGAGGACTGAGGCAGACTTAAAAAGCACTTGCAGCTTGAAGTATTTATTGTATTTGTGGGGAATGCCCTGACAAAGGCAGGAATGATGAATCTGACTCTGTGTTCTCAGAAGGTTAATTTATTATTTTATGATACTATATTATATTAAAGAATACAGAATGGATACTTACTGAATGCTAAAAAGATAATGATAAAACTGGTGACTCTCTCCAGAGTCCCAACACAGCTTGGCACTGATTGGCCAAAGAGTGAAAACAACTCCCAGCAGAATGCAATGAAACAATCACCTGTGGGTAAACAATCTCCAAACACATCCCACATGTGAGCACAACACAGGAGAAGCAAATGAGATAAGAATTGTTTTCCTTTTCTCTGAGGCTTCTCAGCTTCCCAGGAGAACAATCCTGGGCAAAGGGATTATTTCAAAGAATGTGAATGCCACAAGAGGTCATTTTGTGAAATGCTGTGATTCTCTTCCCAGGGCTGCGCTGTCCCATAGTGGGAGTCCAGGTGTTGTTCCTGAGGAAAACGGGACGTTGCTGGGTGATGCCCATAATGTCAGTGAATGGCAAGAGGTTATCACTGGGGAAGAGGTTCCGTTTGAGTTTGAAACCAGAGGGAAACTCAGACACAGGTGAAGGGACCAGGCCATGAGATGTTCTGACACTCTCCTATATGGAACACACAGGTTCACAGTTGTGAGGGTGCTGGCAGGTGTCACATTAAAAGTAGATTTCTGTAAAATTTTACTCTTAATGTTTTGTTTCTATTTTTAATACTCTTGTGTGTAGTGAAATTATAACTTCTCTGGTAAAGCAGCAAATACTGTTATTGTGGCAGCTATTCTTATATGTGAGTTGGATCATTATAAGCTTTTAGAAGGACTTGGGGGCCTCAGTTACAAATCAATGTCCTTTATTTTAAAGGACTACTGGGGCAGTGTAGGTTGTTAGCAGAGGTAAGAACTAGAGCTTGTTAACAAATGTATAACATGCTTTTATTTTTTAATGTGTCTGTATGTTCCTTAGAAAAGGTGGAGTAATTAAGCATAAAATCAGGTCCATCTATCTATGGAATGGGAAAACTCTTGGGATTTTTTAATGTTTCAGCAAGATTTTTAAATAGAATCCAGAGGATGTTTGTGGTTTTAACTGTTTGGTATTTAGTCTGTACAATAATGCTTAATAGTAATTTAACTTGATCTAACCTGGCAGGCACACACATGACCTCAGGATTCATCAGCTGCAAGTGAGAGTAAATGGCTGGGAAGAAGTGAGCCCAGTGTCTGTGGACAAAGTTGGAACATTTTTCCGATATGCTGCACCAGATAAGAATTCCTCCTCTTCTACTGTAAGTTCTGATTTTGAGTGTTTTAAAAGAATATCTAAATTAGGAGTAATAATGTCTGCAAGATTTTGATTTAAAAGCATCTGCTGGCTGAGATTGTCCTCTTTCCAGTTAGCCTGGACTGGGAGAGCTTGGAGAAGCTGGGATCTCCTGACTGTGTACCCAAACCCTGCCAGAGCAGCCAGCAGTGAATCTGAGCTTGGCAGGCAGAGCTTCCAAGGACAGGATGAATGCATTGGTGACAGGCCGTGCACTCCTGGAGACTGAGCTGTAAATCAGCCCAGCATTTCAGCAGCTACTTTCATTTCTTTTATTGCAGGAATGCTTTTTATGTATTTAATTTGCTTAGAATAAACAACACTGGCAATTTCCTGTAAGCCTAGAGATTGGTTTTTAAGTATGTGGCTCTGTAGACAAAATATACTTGTCATGAAGGGAAAATGCTGTTGTAATAATGAGCAGGCTGGCATTTGGGGGAGGCTCAGTGATAAAAATGGTTTTGTGGATTTCAAGACTATGTTTTGAGACTAGCTACTGGAAGTTGTTGAGCACTGGGCAAATAGGAGGTTGAGATCTTTTTGATATAAATCGGAATTAAATTTGATTTAATACTGCTGACAAGAGCCAGTGGTCTCTTACTTGAATTTTCTGATGTTTTTATATTGAAGCATAAAAAGGATAATCTCTCTGTAATTTGAATATTGAAGGAAAAGGATGCAAATTATGAGATTATAATAAGTTAATGAGAACTCCTGTTCAGCAACATCTCCTGTAGACTTCTTTACAACAAACCCTCCTTAAGCTTCATTTTTTTTGCAAAGCAGTATTACAAACAGGCTTTGCTAATCTAGTTCTGACATGATTCCAAGTTGTACTGAAGATAAGAAACACAAAGTGATGGAAGTTTATTCTTCTGTAGTAAAGTTCTGTGTTAAAGCTGAGTGCAGTATATTGAAAGTTGAACTACTTTAACCTTCTTGTTTACTTTCCTCTCAGCTTGGAAGCCCAATAAGTAGAACAAATATAATACATCCACAAGTCTATGTGAGTATATATTTTCATTTTTTTGAGAGCTACTTAAGTAAGAGTAGGGAACCTCTACAAGTGAACTGACTTTCCCATCCTTCTAGAACCTGTTCAATAGAAAGGAAAGAAAATTTAAGCAAACAAAATGAGAACAAATATTTATGATTTACCACTCCTCACCAGTATAAATGTTTGAAGAATGGGTCTTTAATTCCAGTATATGAATTCTAGCACATCAACACATAGTAAATGTTGTTTTCAGGATCAAAGTGGCAATGACTTTGTGTAATGTAGAAGGTAAAACACCACAGCAGAAGGGCAGATATGAGTGAACAAAGTATGAATATGTTAAGAAAGCTCCAACTTATTTTTCAGTTTTCACAGATAGGAATGATGAGTGACTGGTAATTATTTGAGGCTTAGACTTCAAACTCTGTGGATTTATTAAATAATGTAATAGTGAGAAGATGTATAAAGTTCTTGTCTTATGATCTATATTGCTCTTATTTGAACTTGAATTATTTTGAGAAAGATAATGGAGTTAGTGGTAGGTAGAATTGCTTTTTCATAATTTTCCTGTGCTTTGAGGAGGAGGTCCAGGGTTATAAACCACCATTATTGATACACCTGATAGCCACACACGGTTGGACTCAGTTTGTCAAGCTTTTCTCCAGCAGTTAGTGCTTCATAATGGAGGTGTCCCTCTTCTAGATATATTCATTACCTGAGCTTTTTAATGCTTTTAAATATCTTCCAGTTTTCTTCATTGCCTCCAGTTCGTGTGGTGTTTGAAGTGAGCATGGAGGGCAGCGCCCGGAAGGTGATAACGGTGCGCTCAGCCTTGATGCTGAGGAACAAGCTGGAAATTCCAATGGAGCTGAGACTGGACAGTCCCTCTGCCCCTGACAGTACGTGCTGGACACTCCTGGGATGCTTTCTGAAAAATCCCTTTGCCAGGAGTTCTTCTCCTGGGAAGCTGGGAAGCTTCAGCTTCTCCATGTTTTACTACTTTGGAATGTGATTTGGAGAATTGTTTACCCAGCATGTGAATTGTTTTTAATTAATGGCCAATCACAGCCAGCTGTGTCAGACTCTGAGTCTGTCATGACTTTTTATTTTTCATTCTTTGCTAGCCTTCTGATGTCTCCTTTCTCTTTCTTTAGTGTAGTTTTAGTATATCACTTTCATATAATACAATGCAGCAATACAATGCAGCAATACAATGCAGCAATACAATGCAGCAATACAATGCAGCAATACAATGCAGCAATACAATGCAGCAATACAATGCAGCAATACAATGCAGCAATACAATGCAGCAATACAATGCAGCAATACAATGCAGCAATACAATGCAGCAATACAATGCAGCAATACAATGCAGCAATACAATGCAGCAATACAATGCAGCAATACAATGCAGCAATACAATGCAACATAATGATATAATATTGATATACTATAATATTATATGGTATGATATGATATAATATGATATAATATAATAATCAGCCTTCTAAGAACTTGTAGTCAAATCTCATCTCTCACCTCGTCCTGGGACCCTCACAACACTGCAACAATTAATAACCACACTGTGGCTCATATTGCTGTAGCATTCCTTATGTGCTGTGGGGAGTCCAGCTTTCTCCCCAAGAAGATTCACCACTGTCTGTAATGCTTCACACCAGAATAGACCTCCCTGGACAGAATATGGGTCATGTTAAGAAGAAGACAATCAACAAGAGACTAGAGAGTCCAGCAGAATTTTCAGTTGTTGTTCAGGGAAAGCTGAGACTCTGTAAAGACTTAATCTTATTTCTGTGTGTAGCAAAGTTGTCTCTTTAGCAGCAATCTAGAGGGTTTTGGTGTTACCATGCAAAGGTTTAGCGTAGAAATTTAATGATACATTGATAATGTACCAAAAGTTACATTATTAATGAGGTTTTTTAAACAAGGATTTTCACTGAAGAATTTGAGTACCAGCAAGTTTTTAGGCTGTTTCAGATTTACACACTGAAATTAGTCTGCTGCCAGATTGTCAATAGAGCTGAAAATAACAGGTTGGTTTTTAAAACATGCACAAAGCAGGAAGTGATTTACATTAAAATTAAACGTATTGCCTTAAAAATTTGAGACTTAGTACTTCAAAATTTTATAGTTTTCAGTAGAGGAGCCTCTTTTAATGTGTGTTTTCTTCTTTGGTTGCAGAGCCTGTGGTCCTCCCAGCAGTGATGCCAGGAGATTCCTTTGCTATTCCTTTACATCTCACATCCTGGCGTTTGCAGGCCAGGCCCAAAGGAATGGGATTCTTCTTCTCCAAGGCTCCTATTCACTGGACCAATGTGCAGAAGGCAGCAGAGGTGTGCAGCAGCAAGAGGGAGTGTCATTCCATGGAGTCTGAAAACAGCCGATTTTTCAGGTGATTTAAGCTTAGTTCTTCTTCTGTAAGCTCTGATAAATCCTGTGAAGGTAAATAACAGGAAATAAAATGCTTAGAGATGAAAGCTGCTACAGTTCAGTGGGATGTTTTATTGGGTCTGTGGAATAGTGAGGAAGCAGTGAAGTGTAGCTGTTCTGTTTGTGCAGGGCTCCTTGAAGCACCTCTGGCAGTGCCTGTTAAACCTCTGACAATACAAAGTACACTATTAATATTTATTGTTTAAAAAAAAGAAAATTCAGAAAATAGAATTGCATTAAACTGACTGCTCAGTCTCACTTAGGATACTGAGTGGTTTTCCAAAAGTGTTCACAAATATTCATTCTTTGTCCTCAATGTCCTCTGCTCAGTTCTGAGGCCAATAATGTCTCTGCGTAGTGAGGACTTAATGGAATTTTGTAGTTTTCTGATACCATTGATTTAGGGCTGCTCTGAATTTAGGAAATACTAGGGTAGAGATTATGGAAATTGTGTCAGGAAATGACCTTTGCCCACTATGTAGTTATTGCTGTGTGTCTGTTTCATAGTTCATTTCCTACTAGGTTGTTTTTTAATGTATCACAGGGAGCAAAATAAACAAATTATTTAAAATGAACCAACTCAATTTTTCACCTTAATGAATGAAAAACTGAAATGTCAAGTGGTTAGAGCAAGGATATATCTACTGGGAAGAAGGAGACATTCAGCATTTATGTTTAAAAATACGATTATATTTTAGTTTAATGGTTAAAAATCTCTTTTTAGTAGCAGTTAAGAACATGCTTTTGCAAGTTTATGAAAGTTGGTTTTAAAGGTGGTAATCTCCAATAGCCATTTTCTGTTAGGTCTCTGAACAGGCCAGTTTTTGGTGAACTAACTTTAGTCTTTGATTAAAATCAGAAAACTCATGTTGTCTTAATGTCTGACATAAATACAAAATACCTTATAATAATCTACAAAGTGATTATGTGGAGAACAGCTCTAAATGCTGTTTCTCTTATTCAGCCTGAAGTTAGAGCATCTTTGAGGACTTAGTGCAATACAGAAAGACAGGATTTAATTGTTCTGTCAAATTCATTGACTTCTCCCTGTGTCTGCAATTCCCAGGTTTTGTGTGGCCATAAAGAAAGAAAATTACCCAGACTACATGCCTTCCAGCATATTCTCTGACAGTGCTAAGCAGATTTTCAGGCAGCCTGGGCACACCATTTACCTCCTGCCAACGGTGGTGATCTGCAACCTGCTGCCTTGTGAGCTGGAGTTCTACGTGAAGGGTTTGCCCATCAGTGGGACACTGAAGCCTGGCAAAGAGGCTGCCTTGCACACAGCTGACACAGCCCAGAACATCGAGCTGGGTAAGGCTCCTGCTCAGGGACCACTGCTGCTCCTCTCTGTACCACCAGGAGACTTGTTCTGCAAGGAAATATGGCACAGAATGGAAAAACAGAAACATAAAGCATTTACACGATTATTTCATTGGGTTGCATTGCACAGCCCAGAACATGGAGCTGGGTAAGGCTCCTGCTTAAGGGCCACTGCTGCTCCTCTCTGTACCACCAGGAGACTTGTTCTGCAAGGAAATATGGCACAGAATAGAAAAATAGCAAGCCTTTAAATGATTATTTCATTGGGTTGTAGAGCTTCTTATTTTTAATGAAGTGAAGGCATTGGAAAAAATGCAACCCAGTGTTTTCATTGTTCCTCCTGGTTTGTCACTCCTGTTTTGTCACTCCTGGTTTGTGCTCCTCTAAGCTGTCACTTAGAATGTTCCTTGTTTAGTTCTTGTTTTGCTGAGAATGGAAACTGGAGAGAACAGTGGTAAAGAGGGGGATAAATCAAATAAGCTCCTAATATTGTGGGTGGTTTTTCTTTTTAACAGAAATAATTGTTGAGAGTGTATGTGGAGTTACCCAACACAGGCTAGACCGGTAATGCCTAAAGCAATAATTAACCCTAAGCAGGGTCCCTTACAGAACTTGTTTTGCTGTTTGTGACTTAAATTGAGGAATTTCTTCATGAGATCAGAGATATAAAAGTTGGGCAGATATAAAAGTTGATGACAGTGAGCTCTTTGTAATATTTCGGGAGATCAAGTTAAGTGAAACGCCAGCTTAGATGCTTATCCAAACTCCTGTTTGTGTAAGTGATGTTTTATTTTGCTCTGCTTTGTTTTGTTTCATAGGGGTATTGCTGGAGAACTTCCCAATCTGCAAAGAGCTGCTGATCCCTCCAGGGACCCAGAACTACATGGTGAGGATGAGGCTGTACGACGCCAACAAGCGCCTGCTCAACCTCACCATCCGCATCGTGTGCCGAGCTGAGGGCTCCCTGAAAATCCTCATTTCAGCTCCTTACTGGCTGATCAACAAAACAGGCACGTTCTCTTGTGATCATCACATGGGAAATAAGGATTTCCTGCAGGATTTTGATTTGCTTTCTAGCCAAATAATGTTTTTAAATGCTACTTAAGAGGAATAAAGCTCGTCCAAATTTATGTTTTCAATAGAAATATAAATAGAGATTTATAATGTATTTATCATTATACTATCATTATCATTATTTATATATTATATATTATCTATTAATTTATATATTGATTTATTATTTATATATATTATTTAAATCACTATCATTCTTTTTCATTAAATTATCATTACATTATTTATCAGTAAGAGATTTATCATGGCTTCAAATACTAATTTCAGCTCCATATCAGTTAATCAACAAAACAGGCAAGTTCTCTTGTAATCAAGTGGGAAGTAAGGATTTCCTGCAGTATTTTGATTTGCCTTGTAGCCAGATAAAGCTTTTAAATGCTACTTAAGAGGAATAAAGGTTGTAAGAATTTATATTTTTATTAGTGCCAGCAGCTACTGTTTGATGCATGTTACAGCAGATAACTTAGACATTGAGTTGCTGTATTACAGATTTTCAAACATGAGCTGTTGTGCTTCTCAGTATGTCAGTATAGATTAGATCACTGTTAAAATTTGTGATTTTCAAAGACTGAAATACCTTGAGAAGGCCAAGATCTGAATTGCTGTGAGTCTGTGTGAACTTCACTGGCACTTTCAGGTCTGCATGGACCACTCTCATGACCTGCAGCTGTGAACAGCTGTTTTAGGAAGATTTAGAAGAACCTGAAGGAGAATTCATGCACAGTAATGGCTAAAATACTACAACAAAAATATCTTAATTTGAAATTTTTACAGTTCTCATTTTGATTTGTACAAAGGTGATGTGTAGTTTAACACTCTTTTCTTCTGTGTTCACTTAAAGGATTGCCACTTATCTTCAGACAAGATAATGCAAAAACAGATGCAGCTGGTCAGTTTGAGGAGCATGAGCTTGCTAGAAGCCTCAGCCCACTGCTGTTCTGTTATGCTGATAAAGAACAGCCAAACTTGTAAGTAAGAAGGGCAATCAGGAGGAAATTCACAAAGATGAAAGTATGAAGATGACCTGTGGAATGATTGGTTTTAATACTGTGTTGAGCATACTGGAGCCTTAGACATTTCCTACTGACAGCTCCCTGGTTGGCAATACTGTTGTGTCTCAATTTATTCCAAATTTTAATTTTTTTATTTATTTCAAAGATAAAAGACACAGAAATGCTATCATGATTAATCAGGCTGGGAATTGCCAAGCTTTTTACAGGACATGGCCATTGACTCCTTACCAATGTGTTGAAAGGGTTTATGGCAGAAATGCAGAATGAGGCACTCAGTAAGAGATTTATCATGGCTTCAAATGCTTCTACATCCAGACACAGATGTTCTTTTTCCATCTGTGCACGTGTTTGATCACCAGCATTGTTTTGCTACCTCATCCTTCATTTAAATGACCAAACCTTTGTGTTTTCTTCTTATCCTCAGCTGTACAATGCGGGTTGGGAAAGGAATCCATCCTGATGGCATGCCTGGCTGGTGCCAGGGTTTCTCCCTGGATGGTGGCAGTGGTGTCAGAGCCCTCAAGGTGATCCAGCATGGAAACAGGCCAGGCCTCATCTATAACATTGGTAGGTGGTGATGGGAACACTGGAAAACCCTGTGGAGCTCTTGGTGAGATAGAATGGCAGTGACACAAGAAACAGCACAATTAATTACATCAGGGAAATGTATCTTCTGAAAGGCTTTGAGGGTCCAGAGAAAACCATTGAACAAAAGATAATCTTCTAAATATTTTTATATCTTTGTTTTGAACTTTATTAGGTTAAAAATTAGCTTTCAGTTATTTTTAAGTTTACATTTCATCATTAAGTGTTAATAACTACGTTGTCAAACTGTTCAGTCTGCTTCTGTGTTTTTATTCCCTCTGTATGTTAATTCTAAATCCCATGACATTACTCTGATTATTTTGAGTGTCTTTGTACTGTAACTGTTCAGCCATGTGCTGCTTCTGTGGGTTTTGCTTGGTGGTGCCTGCATAGGCTGATGTGCAGGAGTGCAGCTTCTGGATTCCTTGTGCTCCTGGTGTACAGAAAGTACAAGCAGGTTTTAGTTTTGAATTCAATGAGAGCCTGGAAGTTACTCCACAGTGACTGTCAAGGAATTTTTCATATGTTTAGAAGTGAAATAATTACTTGCATTGATAAACTTGTGACTGGGAATTCTTTTGGGGTTTTTCATCTTCAGTTGTCATCAGTATCTAAGTTGTACTTGAGAAATAAGAGGGTAACAGATGGCATAAGGTTACATTAACTGTTTAAAATAAAATAATGTTCCAATGCAAGGCAGTTGTATGGCACAAAGCTTCATCTCAGAAACCAACAAAGAACTTATGTTCTCTGAAATATACAGTGGGACTGTCTTTTTCTTTGATAAATAACAGCTATATTTTCACCTTGTTTTTATGGCTAGGTATTGATGTTAAGAAAGGCAGAGGCCGTTACATCGACACCTGCATGGTCACCTTTGCTCCCCGGTACCTCTTGGACAATAAATCAAGCTACAAACTGGCCTTTGTTCAGCGGGAGTTTGCCAGAGGTCAGGTAAGAAGCTTCCTGCTTGTGACTTTTTAGTACAGTACTGTCCTGGTTTGGGGCAAATTTGGCTGAGAGCCTCCAATGGGGTTCCTCTAGAAAGCAGATTCAGGTGGCTCCTCTCTCAACCAGTTTGGGGAAAATATTTCCTCAGAGAAAAGTGGAAAAATACAGATAATTTCATAGGCAAAGCATTCACCAGCACAAAAAATTAACAATACTAACCAATAAAACCTCTTGCTGCTCCAAAAGAGATGACAAACTCAGAAAGGCCCTCCATGGGCTGTGGCTCAGCTCACTCACTCTCTTACCAGTCCCTCTGGCACTGGAGAAAAATAGCCTGGTGAGCTATAGGTGAGAGCTGCCAGTGCTCTTCTGGGTGTTCAGCCCAGAGCAGGTTTAAACAGCTCCAAAGAAAAACCACAGTCCAGGGAACTTCTCTGCCTCAGCTAGCTAAAAACTAACTAAAAGCAAAGGAGAGCTCTGTCCCGCTGTCTGTCCATCTGCAGACAACACAGTCCAGGAGGAGGAATGTGGAAGAGTGAGTGGAGTTTCTGAAAACAAACTGTGTGCTTCTTCTTCCCCCCCCTTTGCTCTCAGAACCAGTCTTTAAGGGTGCAAAACTTATTTCTGGGCTAAGCAGACAAATGGGGATATGAGCATCATAAAGTCACCCCAGGACTGCACTTAGTCACAGCTGCTGCTCACCAAGAAGAGCAGACATTGTTCTTGGAAGTATTGTTGGCTGGTTATGAGGATTTTTCTCATTATTCCAATAGCAGCATCCACCTGACAAAAGAATGGCTGTGTTTGTATTTTAGAGGAAATATTGAATAGCTGTAGTTACTACCAGAGCACAGGAGTACTATGAAATTTCTTGCTTTATTTTATGAAGCATTGAATGGTTCAAAACAACTGTTGCTTTGAGATGTCATCTATGAATCAACACAGGCCAATGGCAGCAAAGTGATGGATATCCACCCATCTAAGAGATTTGATGATAAGACACAAGCTAAAACAGTGACAAGGCAGAGATAAATGCTTGTGTTCAGATTAACATCTCAAGGTCAGAGTGCCTAGGCATATCAATGAGACATTTCAGCTAACACTCTAAGAATATTCATCTAGAAATGTGTAATAGCAAACTAAAGAAGATACTGAATTTTAATGACCTTTTTTTTGATTGTCTAAGAAAATGTTTATAGTATACTAATCATGGAGTGATTGGAATTTGTTCTGGATTTTTCAGTGCTGGGATTATTTACCAATGATTTACCAATTTCTGGTCCTAGGGAGCATCCAATCCTGATGGCTACATCTCCACCCTCCCTGGTTCCAGTGTTGTGTTCCACTGGCCACGGAATGATTATGATCAGCTGTTGTGTGTGAGGCTGATGGAAGTCCCAAACTGCATTTGGTCTGGGGGCTTTGAGGTCAACAAGAACAATTCGTTCCACATTAACATGAGGTAGCTGTGACCTGGAAATCCTCTGCAGCTGCTGTGTTTTGATAGAAGCAGCTGTTTAACACTGCAGATAATGCAGATCAGAAGTTGACATGTCTTGTACTGTGATCTTCCTCAGGGACACCCTGGGAAAATGTTACTTTTTAAGAGTAGAAATCACCCTTCAAGGAGCCACGTATCGCGTTGCGTTCAGCGACACCGACCAGTTACCGCCGCCTTTCCGCATCGACAATTTCTCCAAGGTAGAACAACCAAATCCCATTTTTACTAAAAAAGTAATGCTGCTGTATTTGTTAGAAGTGGGAGATGACCAACTTGTGTAATGAAATAAAATTAAAGTCTGTCTATTTGTCTATAGTAATTGCAATTTTCTGAAGTTGTAGTAAAAATTGGTAGTAACAGCCACGTCATCTTTTTCAAATAACAGTGGTAACGTTGTGGCTTTCATGGGTGCTTTAAAAGTCTTACAAGGAAGAGAAGTATTACCAATGAGAGGGATGGAATTTTATCTCTTCTAATCCTGTAATTTAGATTAGCAGGGTTTGAGATGCTCCATGGTCCTGCAGACATTTCACAGATAAAAGCAAAGATGATGATGTTTGTCATCCCTTTAAGACTCTCTTTACTTGAGACCTGAATGGAAGAATTTGCATATTGAAATTATTGAGGGGTGGGGGAAAGAAGTGATCTGAACATGTTTCAGTCATCAACTCCTGGTAAATGAGCAAATGATAGCAAAAAGTCTGTCTGATGAACAATTCCTGCATGAACAAACTCCTCTTTCCTGACTGTTGCAGGTGCCAGTTGTGTTTAAGCAGCACGGGGTGGTGGAGCCCAGGCTGTCCACTGATGTGAAGCCCATGACCTCTCTGGATTATGCATGGGATGAGCCAATCCTGCCTCCCTTCATCACCCTGACAGTGAAAGGAGCAGGCTCCTCAGAAGTTATGTGCTGCATGAATGACTTCCAAGACAGCAAACTGCTTTACTATGAAAACTTCATCTATATTGCTGCTACATATACTTTCTCAGGGTAATTCTTGATATCTTTGATGGAAATACTTTTAATGTTCACATTAAGCTTTAGTTAATAATATCAAATTATTATTCTCTTTATGGTTACCATTCAAGTTTTTCATATGGAGTTAAACTTTTGTCTACCTTGTAGCTAGCAGAAGAAATGCCAAATTCAGAAGCTGTCTGGCTGTTAGTAATTTGTGTGTTTTACCTCATTTGGACATAGTACCTTTGCTTTAGAGGTGCAGCTTGACAGTTTATTCTGTCACACAGTGAGAAGGATTTAGCATCTGGCATCTGCTGTGACCCCACTATGTGGTCTTGGAAGAGTTGGGATGTTTGGGGTCCCCCTCTGGGGACTTAATGTTTTTTGGTGTATAAAGGACACTTTTACAAGTCACACCTATTTACAACAAGCCTGTGAGGTTTAAGCTTGAACTGGTTTATATGCTACTGAAAACAGCTCTGGGAGATTGTTAAGGGGGTTTGTTACTTTCCTCAAAATGAGGTAAGAAACTGTCTTTTAATTCATCTGTTTTGCCTGTGAAGTTCCTAGTTCCAATGAGAAATCAAAGCCCCTTTTAAGAATATACTCAGGTTACCAGCTTGCCCTGGTAATTCCTAACAAGAGGGGAAAAACCCCCAATAGAAATGTTAGTCTGATGGACTGTATTGGAAATGTAAACTTCCAGGTGAATTTTGATACAGCTCTAATTTGCGCTACAGAAGAAGCTGCTGAACAAATATGATGCTGTTTTCTTGGTTCCAGGTTACAGGAGCCAAGTGTAAGACCAGTTACTTCAAATAAGGATGCTGCAAATGCAGAGCTTGTCCTCGATGTTTCTCCAAAGACTCAACGAGTTTTGCTTAAAAAGAAGGTACCAAGACACAGTTGACTTTTTTTAATGATACTGTTACTATGTGCTGTAGTAAAATCAAATGCTGAGAGTAGGACAGCATTAAAAAAAAAAGTTCTAACTTTGAAAGGGTAGAGAAAGACTCCAAACTGATAGGTTATTTTGAATTGTGGTGGTGCTTCTGTATAAGACTTTTATAAGGGTAAAGGTGACAGAAAAGGCAACTGGAATGAAGTGGCAAGGAAGGTTGTAAATGCCTCCTAGACAATAGAATATGGTAGTTGTGTGTTGGATATTGTCATGAAGTTACAAGGTAGGACATGCTTCCTTTTTGGGAGCACTGTAAGCCAAGTCATCTATTTCTGGAACTCTTAAGAAATAGAAACTGTGTTTAAATATTGCTGAGATTAACAAACAGCTTTTAAATGCAGCTCTTCATCTAGCTGCAGTTGTGTATTCATTGAATATCAGAGTTCAATCAGAAGCCTTTATCCAAACTAGTTCCTAATTCTAGTTCAGGGTTCTGAAGTTAAATATATACAATTCATTCCAAGAATTAGAATTCAAAGCCTCTGATAGCAAAATAGAACAAAAATATTTGCTTTGTAGTGTATTTAAATGTTGAATTTTTCTGTAACAGGAGCCAGGAAAGCGATCCCAGCTCTGGAGGATGACAGACTCAGGAATGCTTTGCCATGAAGGTTCTTCAGTTCCTCACAACCCCCACAAACCTTCTCCTCGCTCTGAGGACTCCAGTATGATTTTAGATATTGCAGGCCTAGCAGCTGTGACAAATAACAGGTATTGAAATACATACATACAACTGAACACAGTTCATCCATTGAAATACATCCATTGAACACAGTTCATCCACTGAAATACACACATTGAACACAGTTTATCCATTGAAATACATACACACATTGAACACAGTTCATCCATTGAAATACATCCATTGAACACAGTTCATCCACTGAAATGCATCCATTGAACACAGTTCATCCATTGAAATACATCCATTGAACACAGTTCATCCATTGAAGTACATCCATTGAACACAGTTCATCCATTGAAATACATCCATTGAACACAGTTCATCCATTGAAATACATACATTGAACATAGTTCATCCACTGAAATACATCCATTGAACACAGTTCATCCACTGAAATGCATCCATTGAACACAGTTCATCCACTGAAATGCATCCATTGAACACAGTTCATCCACTGAAATGCATCCATTGAACACAGTTCATCCACTGAAATGCATCCATTGAACACAGTTCATCCACTGAAATACATCCATTGAACACAGTTCATCCATTGAAATACACACATTGAACACAGTTCATCCATTGAAATACACACATTGAACATAGTTCATCCACTGAAATACATCCATTGAACACAGTTCATCCATTGAAATACATCCATTGAACACAGTTCATCCATTGAAATACATCCATTGAACACAGTTCATCCATTGAAGTACATCCATTGAACACAGTTCATCCATTGAAATACATCCATTGAACACAGTTCATCCATTGAAATACATCCATTGAACACAGTTCATCCATTGAAATACATACATTGAACACAGTTCATCCATTGAAATACATACATTGAACATAGTTCATCCACTGAAATACATCTATTGAACACAGTTCATCCACTGAAATACATACACACATTGAACACAGTTCATCCATTGAAATGCATCCATTGAACACAGTTCATCCACTGAAATACACACATTGAACACAGTTCATCCACTGAAATACACACATTGAACACAGTTCATCCACTGAAATACATCCATTGAACACAGTTCATCCATTGAAATACATACATCCTTTGAACACAGTTCATCCATTGAAATGCATCCATTGAACACAGTTCATCCATTGAAATGCACACATTGAACACAGTTCATCCACTGAAATACATCCATTGAACACAGTTCATCCACTGAAATGCATCCATTGAACACAGTTCATCCACTGAAATGCATCCATTGAACACAGTTCATCCATTGAAGTACATACATCCATTGAACACAGTTCCTCAAGAAACTGATGGGGGTTTCTAACAATGTCTTTGAAAACATACTTAATCTGGTAGTCTCTGAATACAGAAAGAATTGTTCTGAAGGAATATGAAAGAGCTGGATTTTGTCTGGTTTTATTAGAAAATCTCACAATCACCTGTGTGACTTGGAAATACTTGTAAAAGCATGGCTGATGCCTTTTCAGCAGGTGACTCTTGACAGAGCACCTCAGAAGAGAGATTAGGAAAATGAACAGGGGCAAAAGAAATGTTCAGCATTAACACCAGTGCAGAGTAAAAGTTCTGAGGAGCATCCTGTGAGCTCTGAGGCTTCCCCTGCAGGTACGAGCCCCTGATGCTGAGGAGGCCGGACCGGCGGCGCAGCACCACCCAGACATGGAGCTTCCAGGATGGGAAACTGACCTGTGGCATCCCTGGCCTTGTTGTCCAGGTCAGTGCTGATTGTGTGTCTAACCTGCTTTGTTTGTTGTTTATGTAGATGACAGAGTTGTTTGGGCTTAGTATTGAAGGGAACTAAAAGCTTTGAGACCGGTTCAGAATACAGAGCGAAACAAACTTGTGCAAGCACCTTACCTTTTAAGTTTATATTTGAATGTTCTTATTAATTTCAAATAATTAAAGATCTTGCACTATTAATTAGAAATTAGAAAAGTATTTTAGTTAGTACCATGATACTGCATTGATCATTTACTGCAGGGTAGTAAGTTACTACTTGAAGCAACCAAAAAAGCTCTGTATTGCTGTGTTTAAACAGCAAGAAGTAAGGATTGACTCAGTATCTCACGCACAGGTCCAGAGTTCATCTTTTAAAAAGCTTCCTATCACTTTGGAAGACTTTTCAGGAAGGACTTTGCAATGTCCCTTGATGATGTGATAGCTTCAGTTTTAAACGTGCAGTGGGAATACTTAATTCCCACTTAATAATCTATTACCTGCCTGATTATCAATTACTTAATTATTGATCTTGGCTGTTCCTTTTATCTGCCAGATAATTAGAAATTAGTTAGTAGAAACTTCAGTAATATCAAGTAAAATGCTGTTGGACTGTTCTTCTTTTAGTTCTGAAGAATAAGGAGAGGAAAGTAAAATACTGTTTTAAATTAATGTATGTAAATAGTTATCTGAAGTCTTTACCTATTGCTTAATTACTTAATTTTCTTTCCTTACTTTTTTTTTTTTCCTCCAGGCAAAAGGAGGAATACAGGGTCTTCATGATGGAGCTGAAGTTGTTCTAGGTCCTGATAACTCACTTGAACTTTTGGGGCCAGTTCCACCTGAACAGCAGTTCACAAACCAAAAGATGAGGCCTGGCTCAGGAGTACTGGCTGTGAGAGTCATCCCAGATGGGCCAACTAGAGTTCTGCAGGTGACAGTCCTTCCTGAACTAGAATCCAGTTACATTCTTTGCTTATACTGGAAATACTCTTTTTCTGTCTTACATCTTTAAATCCTTATGAAAAGCTGCCTTTATAATGACATGAAGGGGATGGGAATATCATAAACCAGAAGTAGTTAGTACAGAAGTTTCCTTGTCTTAATTTTTTAAAAAGATGATTTGCTAAGGTAGGGCAATATAGTTCTTATTATATGGGGGTAGCCTCAGTTATTTATATATATGAAAGGGGTCATTGTAGTAATTTATTTATCATTATATTTATGTATATGAAAGGGATCATTGTAGTAATTTATTTATCATTATATTTATATATATGAAAGGGATCACTGTAGTAATTTATTTATCATTATATTTATGTATATGAAAGGGATCATTGTAGTAATTTATTTATCATTATATTTATATATATGAAAGGGATCACTGTAGTAATTTATTTATCATTATATTTATGTATATGAAAGGGATCACTGTAGTAATTTATTTATCATTATATTTATGTATATGAAAGGGATCACTGTAGTAATTTATTTATCATTATATTTATGTATATGAAAGGGATCATTGTAGTAATTTATTTATCATTATATTTATATATATGAAAGGGATCACTGTAGTAATTTCTTTGTTTTCAGATCACTGATTGTAACCAACGTAGAAGCGATCGTTCATTCAGTGAAGGAGAACAACTTCCAGTTTCGGAACAAGATCTGCGCAAGTTCAAAAATCCAGATCCAGAGCAGGAATTGGAAGTAAGATATGACAACTAGTACTTGTCTTTTTTATTTTAATTTTCCTTTCTAGATTTCAGGAGAGGGATGATGGTCAGTAACCTCTCCTAATGATGAGCTCGTGTTATGAACTTTAGATTTTCCTGCTACAGCTTCTCGTTCTTGGGTTAATATGTCTTAACCCTCTTGAGTCTAAGACTAATTGTTAAAGAGCTGCTAATTGTTAAAGAGCTCCAGGATCATCTGGAGATGATCCTAAAAAAATAATTTCTTTGCAGAAATGTATATTTGATATCACAGGTTTGTTCAGTGCTGGTTTGTTAGTGATGGGCTTTTTCCCCTTCTTTTCTCAGGTGCTTGTGAAACTGGAAGGTGGAATAGGATTGTCTTTGGTCAACAAAGTCCCTGAAGAGCTTGTGTTTGCAAGCCTCACCAACATTAATGTCCACTACACTCAGCTCTCAACTGGTCAGGTGCTAGAGCTCAGTGTGCAAGATATACAGGTATTTGCCATTTTGAAATAAATTCATTTATTCATGGGTCTTCAGTTTTTTTGAGTCATAATAGGTTTGAAAAATGTTTAGAGCAATGACTGAGATTTTCATTCCTAAATATCACTGGGATTTCAATGCCATTTTCTGTCCATTGTGTAGGTGGACAACCAACTTCTTGGCACCACACAGCCTTTTATGCTCTTTCTGACACCCAAGAGGATTGAGAATGGGCCCCTGGACCCTGCTCCTGCTGTGCAAGTCAATGCCATGAAATTTCCCAGTAAAAATGCACTGACTGATATATACAAGGTAAACCACAATGTTTTGTTTGTGTAACATAGGTATTACTTTGCTTTAATGACCTTTCCTGTTCTTAATTTTTACTTGTAATCTGAATTCAGTGGTTTGTGAAATACACTTTGTTGAATCAATTTTGAAGCTTAAAGGACACAGTGTCCACCTTCTCATGTTCACAGTGTTGAAAGCTATAGTACAGTGATGAACAGGGTAATAATTATGTTTAAAAATGTGACAAATCAGTCTAGACTCCTGACTGTCCATGTCTGTGACCTTACTTTTCAAGGCAGTTATTCTCTCCTGAGAACTGTAGCACAGTGAACCAGAATATCTATGTTTTGCTCTTCAGGAGTTGAATACAAGGTTATAAATTCTCTGTGATAAGCTGTTATCTTGCTTCATAAACTGGTTCTGTGCACTGCAGTCATTTGGGAACATTGGTTGTAAATTTATCCACCAACTGTGGATAAATGTACTGTGATGGCAAAACTGAGTTGGTTGTCAAGGTTTACTTTCTCACTTGGAATCTTCACCCATGTATTTTGACTTTGTTCTGAAAAGCAGCTGATTTTAGTGTTGGAAATGCAGCTAAGATTTTGAAGTGTTAGGATTAGGTAATTAAATACAAGGCCTTCCAGAAATTGAAATAATCCTCACTAGTTGTAGATAACTTGAAGCGAAGAGAGTTACCAAGGACATTCTGAAGGTGGGAATCTTGCTACAAATCCATGAAAGTGAAAATATTCCATTGAAATTATTGAGTCCTTTTTAATAGTTTACATGGATTATATACCTGGTGTTAATGCTGTAAACTGAGACTTGTTTATCTCTGTAGCATCTGATGATCACTGCCCGGAAGTTCACAGTTCAGATTGAGGAGAAACTTCTTCTGAAGCTGTTGAGTTTCTTTGGCTACGGCCAGTCGGAATCAGGTGTGGTATAACATTGCACAGCCCACTTTTACACTGTGCAGAGAGTCATGATCTTTGTGTATAAAGCAGAAAACACCAGCACACTCTTGGCTGTGTGGAACCTCCCACTCTTGAACAGAGCTGGGAATGCCTCAGTGGCCCCTGTGAAGCTCCTCATGGAGTTGTGCCTGTGGCAGAGCTCAGGTGATGGCCCAAGTCCAGCCTGTCTCTGTATCTGCATTCATCTGAACTGGGATAAAAGAAATTGTGTTATTAATTTAGCAAGCCACTTTGTTTAGTGACTTGTTTAGTTTGTTTATTTAACCCAGGGCTAGAAGTGGGATCTGTGTTAATTTGTTCCTTGGGCAGTTCCTCTTGCTTCACTGCAAGAAAATTTTGTCTGACCTTGTTGTGGCATCCATACCCCTGGTTTTAATTGTAATGTAAGTTTTCTTCCATTCACTGAGGCAAGACAGACCTTTTCAATCTTCTGATCTCATAGGTGCTATTCTAATCCTCCTATTTTAGTGTTTATCTGTGCTTTGGAAACTTTCTGAAATGTTTGTTTTGGAGTGGCAATTGAAGAAGTCACTTCTATTATGCAGTAGCCTGTGTGCTGTTATGTAATAAGTGTCACAGGAAAAGAACTGGTTTTGGCATGGTTCCAAATGGGGCCAAGCTACAAATGATGCTCCAGAGTTCTGTCCTGCTAATCCACAGTATCCTCTGAATTGTCTCTGGAAAAATAACAGTGCTGCATTTCACAGAGCACTTTCAAAGTTAAATCTCTAGTGATGAGGAAGAAGTACAAATTTTGAGTTTTGCTCTTAGCCTTTTAACTAATCTCCCCTTTGTTCTGATTTACCCTGTTCCTTGTGCTCTTTTTCCTTACTTACTTTACATTATTTGTAGTTTGTCTGCTGATGTTATCCTAGATTCAGACAAAAATAATTTTCTCATTTTTAGTTAGCATGTTTTATTGTTCATAAGTCAGAGTTCAGAAGGCTTGGTCATCTTTCATCTTTGCCCTGCTTCCTCACACCACCCAGGTGCTCTTACAAATAACATGAGCCTATTAATGTCAACCAAATTTGAGTCACTCTCCATGTAAATTGATTTATTGGATGTCTTCCACGTAGACATGTTGGCTATTGTGTAATGAATATTTGAAAGCTTGCTTTGTACATTATATTCCTGGTTAAGTGTGTAAGGAATTACAGAGAGGGTAGAGAGAGGAAAAGAGACTGTAAGAGCACAACTGCTCAGTAGGAACATTGCATAATCATGTGCTATCTCCTTGTTTCTGTGTGCTGATCAAGAGAAATTAGAAGTGAGATTAAAAGCTCAAATAACAGGTTTTAGAGATGTAGAGAGATCTGACAAAAATTCTTGAGCCTCAGAGGTCAACTTCGTGTCACAAGGCATGAGTAATTTTGCTGGCTCCACCAGCAGTCACACATACTTTTTATTTGTGCAGAGGATTGTTAACTCTTAGCACAGTGTGCATTCCTAACCCCATATTTATTTATCTTTGATTGGTTCTGATTCCTGTGTTTTGTCTGGATGCAGAGGTTGAAAGTTATGATGAAAACCTCCATGAGAAGGTTGTTGAACAAGGTGGAGCACAGAAACGCTACTACTTTGAAAATCTGAAAATCAGTGTGCCTCAGATCAAGCTGAGTGTCTTCACTTCCAACAAGCTCCCTCTGGATCTCAAGGTACACCAGTGCATTCCCAGGGTGGGCTTCCAGTAAAGAGGAGGAAAAAGGAACAGATGCTTTAACTTAACACTCTCAGTTTCCATTTTACTCTTGCATTATCCAAGTTAAAAATAATAGAAGTTCCAGCAACTTCTGACATTTAATTTGCATAATTTCCAGTCTCTTCTGTAATAGTCCTTCATTTTTGTAATTTCAGTTGAAGCACAGCCAACTGGACCTAATGACTCACTGCTGTACAAAGGACCTTAGTTACACTGATGGAAGTGTAAAGAGCTTAAAGGGAATTACTGTCTTAAAATAAGAAGTTATTCAACTTCTTATACAAACACAAGACAACTCTGAGTGTTTTCATCCAAAAAATGTTGTTTCATTGGAATTGAAGAATTTAAGAATTTGCAGGAGGACTGTGCAATATACTTGAAAATTAAAGTGAACTGAGATTGAGTATGAACTTAAAATCAGTGGGAAGTCTGGTCTTTTTCATAGGGTCATAAATCTGGCACAGCTGGGGAGTGAACCAGGGATTCCAGATTATGGCCAGATCATAATCTCATCCAGTGTTCCCAAATTGTGTTTGCACCTTCCTGGACACAATCAAGTGGCTGCAGTCACTTGCCACTTCAGAAATGATTAATTTAACATTTCAGTCAGAAATACCTCAGTTCTCTCTGAGCTAATACAACTACTTCCCTCCAAGGTGGGAGAGTTAAAACAAAACCAACCAACCAAACCATAAAAAACCCTCCCCATCATGGAGGAACTGAGCTGCTGCCTTTAAAAAAACCCAAAACTGAGACACCAACTTGGCTTTTCTGTCCTTGATATTAAGGACATCATGATGAGTAAGCTTCTAAAGAAATTTAGAGTTGTGTAATGAATGTCTGTCAGGGAGTCTTACCAAGATGATCCAGAAGATCACCAGTCCTACATTCTTGTATTCTTTTTACTGAATCCTTGTGCCAAGGACAGTTCAACAGCTAGTTGGGGTATTCCTTGGCTGTGATATTCCTAGCTGGAATATTCCTTGGCTGTGATATTCCTAGCTAGAATATTCCTTGGCTGTGATATTCCTATCTAGAATATTCCTAGCTAGAATATTCCTTGGCTGTGATATTCCTAATTAGAATATTCCTAGCTAGAATATTCCTTGCCTGTGATATTCCTTGGCTGTGATATTCCTAGCTGGAATATTCCTTGGCTGTGATATTCCTAGCTGGAATATTCCTTGGCTGTGATATTCCTTGCCTGTGATATTCCTAGCTGGAATATTCCTTGCCTGTGATATTCCTTGCCTGTGATATTCCTAGCTGGAATATTCCTTGCCTGTGATATTCCTAGCTGGAATATTCCTTGCCTGTGATATTCCTTACTGCTCAATAACAGCAGCCCTGTCCTGAATATGCAGTTGCACTTCAGCTTCACCATGAATACCCCTGTAATTGCAGTAGTTGAAATGCAGCCTGAGGAAGCAGAACTAGTGGTGAGTGCCTTTAAGAACCCAGCCCTGTGCACTGTTCTGTTTGCATTTCTACCACCCTTGGTATAGGATTGCACATGGATCCATCTTGGCAGCTTTCCCAAGAAAAAACTTGGCATTTACATTTTTCTCCATAATGCTAACAGTCCCTGCATATTCTGTATATTGACTTTCACAGAAAGAGTTCAATTCAGTTCTGTAGCCCAGGAGAGTTCAGGGTAGGAGGGAGAGAATAATCACAGTAGAGCCTTTGTGGAAGTTTTTCTAACTGCCTCTAATGTTTCTGCCTTGGACATGGCTGTCTGGTAATTTGGTGTAGACAGATTATTTTTATTAGGTACCAGTATTAACAAAGTTGTCTTATATAATATCTGATAGTTAAACAGGAAATTACTTCCTACCCAAGTGAATAATGAGGACTACTCTGGTTGGTCATCCATTTAATGAAAAAATAAATAGCTCTTTTCTTACACACAAACTTAACTCAGACCTGTAACTTGCCTTAATTGCCTGCAGATGGCACAAAAACTCGTGTTCCTCATAGCAGGCAGCTTTGGTGGTTAATGTGTACAGATAAAACATCAGCCTGAAGCTTCTTGCCTTCTTCAGAGTGTCTGATGTTGGTGAGTCTGCAGATGCCATTATCAAGACCTGAAGAAGAAGGGTCTTCTTTCAGTCTTAAAAAATTAGTTTTCTTATAATTTTTCCAAGTTATTTTATTTATGTATGTCTCTGTTTGGTTGTATGGCTTGTCCACCTTAACTGTGGCTTTTTATGTATAAATTGTACAAAGTGCAGATGGCCTATGAACTAATTACAATCTTAGTTTTCTTCCTTGAAAAATAATAGGAAGTGCTAGTTTAAAGAATTTCTTTAGACCACATAATGTTAAGAAATGACCCTCAGGCTTACAGGAAATTATGTATGTTATTCCAGCTCATCCTGACACTTAATCCCTTCACAGAAGTTCAGCAGGGTGGAAAATAGCCAGTTTTGTCAAGAAAATTCATTTAGGGTTGGAGTTGAATTAAACATTAGAACAACACAGCAAAGTTGTATATAGAATCTTAGACACATTTTGGTTTGAAATATTCCTGTCAAGTGTGGGAAACAGATTGCATTGGGAACTTGGTGACTCTTGAGTTATTGGAGAAATGCAGTGCTCAGAAGCTACCAGTGTTGGACCTGAAAGGTTTGTGAGTGGCTGCTCTCTGTATCAAAGGGTCCACACTGCAGTGCAGAGAACTCCAGCAGCTTCAGAGAACTTGGGTTTGGTACCATTGAAAGGATGCTGTGAATGAGAAGAATTACAATGGCAATGTCTTTTATTTAATACTCAGGCATTGAAAAGCACCCTGGGCTTCCCTCTGATCCGCTTTGAGGATGCTGTGATTAATCTGGATCCTTTCACTCGGGTCCATCCGTATGAAACTCGGGAGTTCATCATTAATGACATTCTGAAGCACTTCCAGGAGGTCAGTGGGATTGAGATTATGTTGTGGCAAAGGCTGAACTTCTCTTGGTTGAGGAGTTCTCCACAGGGGATGTGGGAACTCTGTCCTGGCTATCAAGTGTTAGTGCTGTGTGGCTTCTTTGTCTATGGAGAAGTAGCACCCCAGAGGAAATCTAAGAATACACTGTATTTTAAGATGAAACTATTGTTAATTTTACTGGTATTTCTGTGTTGATTTCTCTCATAAACCTACCTGGGCTGGCATAAGCTTCTGTTGTGGGTGGGATTTTTTTTTTCCCCTCAACCTTGCTGGTGTAACTGTGATCCATAAGAAATATTTCATTCTTCCTCTTGATTTTCCAGGAGCTGCTGAGTCAGGCAGCAAGCATTCTAGGCTCTGTGGATTTCCTTGGCAACCCTATGGGTCTACTGAATGATGTTTCAGAAGGTGTTACTGGACTTATAAAGTATGGCAATGTGGGTGGTCTCATCAGAAATGTCACTCATGGAGTGTCAAACTCTGCTGCAAAGGTAAAAATTGTGATATTAAAGTTTGCTAGAACAATAAGCAAAAAAACAGGGAAAAAGTCAAATAGAACTACTGACCATGCTTAAATTGCTTGATCTTTGTTTTGTAAAAATGACATTTGAAGTGTAGATTTTCTTAAATGCTTTCTATACATCCCAGGGATGCCAGAAACAGGAGTCAGTGAAGCACTCAAAGCCCTATCACTGCTGTACAGATACTTGCAAGTTAAATCAACAGCTAACCAAAGGGAGAAATCATTTGCTCCTACATGCAAATTAACAAAGCTGTGTTAAATTATGTATATAATCTACATGGAGGGAGAGCACTGGAGAGAGGTGGAGTATTTAAGGGGTTATTTAGTATAACAGGAGTTGTTAGTTGTTATTTTTAAGAAGTGATCAAACTGATGTGAATAGCAATTTTTATGCTGACAATTGAGGTTTGGGGGGTTTTGTGCCACATAGCAACAAACTAAAGAATTTCCAGATTGCTTTGTATTTATCTGTAGTTTATTTCCAAAGTCTCTGCATGGTGAACATTCTTTTGTCCTTCCTGATAACAGCTGAAGGAATTCAATTATATCAGTGAAAATAACTGTATTTAGTGCCCAAGAGAGGGATGGTCTGAGGCAGGAGTCAGAAAGAGGAAGGAGTTTGGATCATGGTTGATGCTGTACTTGATAATTAGCAAACATATGTTCTTGAAATGGTTTTGTTACATATGACAAACATATGGGGTGTCAGCATGAGTCCCTTCATGGGTACAACTAAATTAATGCTTTTTGACACAAGGACATATTGGTAAGTTTGGTTTTGTGAAAATTCTTTACTTTCTATTTTTATCGTTTTCCTAGCAGGTAACTTTTTGTGTATTGTCATGGTTCATCTTTTAATAACCTTTCCCACTTGTTTGTATACAAGGAACTGCTTCTTCCCTTCCTTAGTGAAAAAAGGTAATTCAGAAGATGTGAAATGCAGAGTCTGTGTAATTACAGAGAGCATTATCAAACCTAGTCCATCACCAAGTGCAGAGCTGGCTCTGACCCAGAGGGCTGAGCCATGAGGAAAGATGACCTGCACATTCTGTCACAATTACCTTGTTTGCAGCATTAGCCTATTTTACACAATTTCAAGAAACTCAAACAAAATTCTGTGTTGGTATTCCTGCCCTAATCTCCTAGTAGGTGCTGCTGTAACTCTCAGCACTGCAAATCCAAGCAGTCTGGTAGAAGACTTGCTGAGCTTCTGGAAGGCAGCTGGATCTGTGCACAGCTGAGTCCTCCTGTCCATGCTCTGTCCTCATGGCTGTGGTCTCTGGTGACCCATCCACTCCACCCAATGGAGTATGTTTCTTTAGAGCTTCCTTTCTAGAGAGTGGTGTTTCCTCATTGCAGTCACATCTGCAGCAACAGTCTCATAAATCTTCCTTTAAAAGGCACGAGCCTTCCTCTGTTTCCCACAAGGGCAAGGTCATTCTTTGAACTTTGGAGTCATTTGTAACCAAGGGGTTTGTGAAGGAAGATTTTCAAAGGCAGAAGGGCAGTTGGATGCTGAAGTCCTTTCAAAATTCAACAGGAGCTGAGTGCCTGCTTCCCACTTATACCTTTGAAAATCACCCCATGTACTATTTATTTGTCTTCCCAGGTATTTTTTTTCTTTCTCCTTGATATATCAGAAATGTCTCTGTGATGCAAGTCTCTCACAGTTCCCTTTTCAAAGCTTTTTATATGGTTTATGTATTTGTCCTTTTGGAACGAGGAGAGAAATCCATCATTTAAGAAGGCTTAGTAGTACATTGTGGAGCTCCTTGATTAATCCTCTTTCCAAAGGTTGAATCTTAATTCTGCTGCATAGAAGACAAAAGGCTCAAATAGTCAGGTTGAATTCTTCCTTATGTGTTGCACTGCTTGCAGGCATTTAAATCTGCTCGAAAACTAAGCCAGGAATGTCCACAGGATAAAAAATTGGCATTTCAAGTTGAGTTTGGGATACGTTATGTTCATGGTACAACACAGAAATTTGTCTTTTACTTTCTGTTTTACCTTCTTTGTGCCTTATGAGTGTGTCTAGGATATGTGAAGTATTGGTAAAGAAAATAATGTGGAGAGAAAAAAATAATTTGAGTTAGTCAAGAGAAACAAAACTGAAACAATAGGTCATTTTTATCTTGCTGTTGGTGCTCCAGGAAGGTATTTTTAAGTATATTTTCACTGCATAAATTTTCACCTGATCCAGCTGTGCCACAGAGGGCTCTTGTCTTTGCAGCTCATTCTGTGGATCTGGTAACTGAAGCAGCCAAAACCAGAGGAGCCTGTGTCCTGCACAGGCACTGAGGGCTGGGAAAAATCTCCATTTTGGTTGTCTGACTACCTGACTTATGAAGTGTCTAAAATAAAAATCTATCCTAGATTTTAAGATGAGTTAGCTCTTGAGGTGTGAGTAGATAGATAAACAAAGAGTAATACTATAATCATGGCTTTTAAAGTAACACTGCTTGACTGAATCGAGAAGTAAGCTATTGGAGTTGTATCTGGTTTTGTCATTTTATTGCTTTTCTATTTTATAGTTGTGCTGATTATCCCTGTAATGGCTTTTCCATGCATTTCAGAGCATGCAGTGGGTAATGCCTTCTTTCAAGTGGAGAGCTGCAGTGTATTTAAATTGGCACAAAACCTTAGGTTAAATAAAGTTCACTACAGACAGTTTTGTAGCTTTATCCCTTGGAGATTCCAAGTTCTGTATTTTAAAAAGTTCTTTGATCCTAAATATAGACACCAGAGGGAATTACATTCCCTCTGAATGGAGCCTTCTATAGTTGCCATATGCCTGGAAATGTCTCACATTCTTGGCATCCACACTTTTTTTATTTCCCCCGTTAGGCATGATAGAACTAAATCCTAAATTTCCCCTGTTTCAGATGTGTTTCAATTAGAAATGAATATTGAACACTGAATTAGCAGCTGAACGAAGCTGTTCTGTAGCTTGTGTTCTCTAAATGGAAAATAACTGTGGTTGTATCTATCACTGGTAAATAGGTGTTCTGCTGACATAGTGGTGGGAAAGGATTGAAAAGATTCACAGCTTGTCAATACTGTATTTTATGTCTCTGATTTCTTTCCACCATAAATTCTCTTATCTTTTAGGAATTATGAGCAAATAGTAGTGTAGCTGTTATGACTCTGTTAGGTCATAGGATATAGGATGGAAATAATTGTTGTGTACCTCCCTTCCCCTTGAGAAAAAGAATTTCATGAACTTCATGGAAGAGCTTAGTTTTCATATTGAACTTTGAAGTTTCCATTGTAGTTAGGCTTCCTAAGGAGAGGTAAGCCATCAGTCAGAGCTGCAGGTCCCTGTTAGGTTTTTGGGAAGCATGCAGGGCTCTGGGAGCCAGGCTTCCTTCCAGAAGGAGGCACCTGAGATGCCAAAACTTCCCTAGAGCAGAGTTGCAGCAAATGGCATTTGAGTGTCTGTTTTCTTTCATGGTTGATGAACCTTTCTGCCCTGGACTTGCATTCCATCTATTTATTTCAGCTGAGTTCAGAGTGATGGCAGAGGTGCTTAACAGAGATAGGAAGAGAGGTGAGGTGTTAGAACCAGATAAGAAAACTTTAAGAGCAGTAAGGATGCTCCAGGTGAGTGTTTGGCCTGGAGGCATTTGTAGAACAGGAGCATGAAAGCAACACAAAGGGAAATGTGAATTTTAACCCTCCTTGTAAGATAAATCAAAGCAGAATCTCGAGTGGTTGGCAGTGACAGGAAGATAAAGATAACTGAATGGAAAATAAAGAGGAAGTAATAAAGGGATTATTTAAAAACAAATCTTGAACAAGTGTTTGACTTGCATGAATGTTAACTTCAGCAAAGTTGGCAGTAGCCACAATGAGAAGTGGCTGTACCAGAGCACAGAAGGAAGGTCCAGTTTGAGCAGGCTCTGTCCAAAACAGACAGAAAGGTTTCTAAAACAATCAAAGCAGATGATTGCCTTTGTTTAAAGTGGTTTTTTGTTCATTTAATCAATCACTCCTCTTTCATTCAGAAGCAAGAACTACCACCATTCTCCCATCTTGGGACTAACTGCAGCTAAGCTCTAGCAACATCAAAATGCCAAGGAAGTAGCTGAAAACAAAATTATATCTTTGTGTCAGGGAACTTCTAACAAAAGCCTTTGTATCTGAAGCCTGAGAAAGAAATACATGGTGGTGTTTTCCTCAGAAGAGTCTTAAACAGAATCATCCAGTGATGCTGTAGAAAGGTCCTGGTGGTGTTTGGGTTCTGAGTTTGCTGAGTGTCCTGCTGCTCTGTATTTTCATGGTGTTTGTTTGATTCCTTGCTCTTTTCCTTAACTCCTGAGAGCAGAATGTGTGTGGTTAGTGCCAGTCTCACTGGATAAAGGTGAGGAAGGCCAGAATACATGTCATCTTCAACCTTACAGATTAGAATTCGTGTTTTCCTTCAGGAAAGCTGGCAGTCATTCCTTACAAAGGGTAGTTGAGGTATTGAAATTGTGGGATTTACTGTAATTTTTTCTATTCCAGCTGTGATTTGTACAGTTTGGGTCAAATGTAGCTTTTTTTGCATTTTCTTCTGTGTAATCTTTCTTTCCCAGTGTAGCATAGAGGCTCCTGCAGCCTGTCCAGGTAGCACTGCAGATCATCTTCAGTTTAACTTGCATTTCATCCACAGATTTGCAGCTTCACATGAGCAGTGAGAACCTGTATCAAGATGTGTAGATTATTATATGGAAAGCAATTGAAATTCCCAGGCAGAAATGCTGAGTACATGAGGGATATTACAGATGAGGCCATTTCCCCATTTCCTGCCAGTTTGAAAAGACAGCAAGTTTTATGACCAATTAGTGGCAATCAAAAGCCATGGAAAGTGTCAGTTTTAATGTGCAGAACATCTGGTATCTGTAACTGGTATCTTTGAAAGAGGTTTTGGGATAAAGGATCATCTTTGAGAAGTTTGAAGTATTTCTTCCTGGTTTTCATTTGTACCATGGGATACAACGTGTGTGGCCAGCATCTAGGTTAAAAGTTTTCTTCTCAATTTGGTTTAAATTCAGCCTTTCTTTTGCAAAGCTTCTTGCACAAAGTGAACACACTTTACTCCAGTGTATTTTTATGTGGAGAAATGGGTATGGGTAGATTGAACTGAAATAGTGATATATTCTGTGGGAAGAACTGGTTAAATGTGGACTTAATGTCCTAAATGTACCCCATTCAAAAGCAAACTACACATTGGATGAGCCTTACCCAGGAGAAATTGCTCAATTGAGCATGAGAGTCCTGTAACAATGCAGCAACTGCACACATGGAGGTGCACAGCTGGATAGAGGAATGTACAGGTGACCATTGGACAATTGGAAAAAAGAGAGATTAGAGAGCTTTAGGTTTCACACCAGCTCTAGAGCTTCATTTCAAAGCAGTTACCAACTGATTTTGCTGTGAAATAAAATGCACTGTTCCTGTTTTGCTGACTCATTGGAGAATTCAGTGAGCAAGGGAGAATTTAAAATGAGGTATGCAAAGAGTTGCCAAGTCACAAACTGTGACACTGGAAATAAGCAGTTATCACAGATGAAATGAAATTTAGTTTTAACCTGCAGTTCTTGAGTGGTTACATGTCAGACAGGCACATCTATCCTATATATCACCATTAGCATCTGAAGGAGAAAAAATGGGGTGTGGGTTTGAAATTCATAATTTCAGTCTTGATAAATGGCTGACTGCACCTCCCTACTGTGTATTTAAAGTTGTGCAGTTGAATATTAAACAGTACAGACTTCAACTTGAAGCTCCTTGGCTGTGTATCCATGAGGAGTGAAAATAGTGTTTGTATGTGCAGGGGACATCCAAACAGCTCAGAGTTGTTCACTCTTTACACACACACACATGATGGCAGGTCCAATTAATGTGCTTGCTTGGGCCTTCCTTCAAAATATCTAGAAACATGGCAAGCCTGTTAGTTTTTAAACAGGAGGTTCTTTCAGATCCCAAGTGTGGTCACAGGTGGTCATGGCAGAAAAATAAATTGTCTGGAAAGAGCCTAAGTGCTGCAGTTAGTGCAGATGGAAATGCTTTTGGAAATCAAAATCAAGAGAGCTGGGAAAGATGATGTTAAAACCAAACCTAATGTGGTCTCTCTTTGTTGTTACCTGTCAACTCAAGGTACTGCATCTCTTGAGGCTTTTTCTCTGATTTTCAGTGTATTGAGGGGTTTAAGGAAGGCGGGGGCGGGAGGAGGGCAAATAATTCCATTCCCAAAAAATAAACAAACACGAAGACCTTCAGGTTCGGTAAGAGTTAAGGCCGGGGGGAGGGGAATTATCTGTTAAGAGTATTAGTTGTTTAATAAAGCACAGTTGTCCTCCAGATGAACCCGCCAGTGACTCCGCAATTGGGGTCATTCCAAGTTCACGCCGTGGACTTTTGACTGCCTTGTGTGTCTGTGAAAACAGCCGGCGGTTCCTGCAGGGATCACTCACTCATTCAGGCCCTGTAACACAAAACTATTGCCAGCGGGCACCTGCCGCCGCCGCTGCCGCTGCTGCTTCCCGGGAGGTGCCGGGGGAAGCGGCCCCGCTGCCGGGGCACGGCGGGCGCAGCTCCCCGGGGCCTCCCGGCTCCTCGGGCGCCTCCAGCCCGGCCCATCGGGGGTTCCCGGGCCGCCAGCAGCCCTTGTCAGCACGCATTAGGAAGCTCAGTTAACGATGGGATGTGAGCTAATTAAAGCGCCTTTACTTTGGGCGTATGTCATAAATAGGGGTGGGGAATGCTGCGGGGAATCTCAAGGAACGTGTTTGTTCAGTAGGAAAAGCCGGCGGCTTCTCGTGGTTGTCAGTTAATTTGGAGAGGGTCAAAGTTTATGTTGCTCTGAAAATGAGAAGCTGATTATCAGCTTTTTGCTGATTTAGTATTTTCTAAATTAAGAGTGTGTTGGTGCTGTTCAGAGTGCCAGGGCTCGTTTCTCTCTGCACAGCTTGGCTGGGTTATAAAGCCTTGGAGGCTCAGCCTGAACTGTCCTTTCTGGTTAGGACTGGATCAAAGAGTTCACCTGGTCTGTCTTGATGTGTAAAGGAAAATGTACAAGTCTAGACCATGTAAATATAACTGAATTCACAATCTTCCCTGCTGGAATGCCCCAAGTAATTCTTAAGAGGCTGACCAAAGACACTGCAAAAATACTTTGGGGAACAGTTTCATTTGAAACCTGGCAAACAAACACCTGTTATGTCTTCAAATAAAGGCATTTTACTTTTCAGTCCCAGTATAACACACCATTGACCACGGTGATAGGAAGGGAGGAAGCTGTGTTTGTTATCTGTGCCTACTGATGGCCAATTTGTAAAATTGAATATATACTGCTTCCACTCTATAACAGTGTGTGTACTGATGAGCCAAGAAGCTGCTCTAAAAGTTATTTTTATGGTAAGTCACAGAACTATATTACATATCAATCCTGAGACATTGCAGTAAAAGCAGGGGAATTTAGGCTGCAGAATTTACTGGACAACTTTATCTGTCCCACTGCACCCAGTCCTTGTGTATATCCAAGAATCTGGCAGGGCTTTTTGATTTTTGCACTTTCCAAAGAATAGCAGCAAGATTTGAGGATGACCTTTTTGAGCCACAAATCCTAACAGCATACATATATATGTCTCCTTAGCCTGGAACATGTACATTGTGAGGATTTTTTGCCTCCGTAGGCAAATGCTTGATTTGTAACTGTTGTAGTTTATCAGATATCAGCATAAAAACAGACAGCAGCATAAAAATTGGCTTCCTCTAAAATACCTTGAACAGGTTATTGAGTTGTAGGAATAAAGGTGATTTTTAATGATGTTGCTGCAACACAAGTGACCACGAAGGATTGAACTCCTTTCTAGATGAGTTCTGCAAAGCAAAGATGAGAACCAAATAAACCCTTTGGTTTCTTTTTTAAACACTGTTCATTGTGAGGTTTGCACAGAAATTTTAAGTGATCTATATTTAATTTCATCACTTTCTCCCTTAACATTCCATCTTGGAATGTTCTGCTTTGCTCAGTCAATAATATTTGTAAATGTACTGTTCTCTGATGCTAGAATTACAATGGAATGTTTGGACTCAGGTCATAATTGTGTATTTATCCTTTTGGGATGTCCTTAGAGAACCAGGCAGTGCCAAGAGCTTAAAAAGACTTTAAAAGATTACTTAAAACTTATTTCCATGCTGTGTGCTTCATGCATCTGGCTTAGAGGGAACAAGCAGTCCAAAGTCGAGTTTTCATTTGCTCTGAATTCTTTTTGTGCCCCATAAGCCTTAATTGTTTGGCACCAGCTTTGGTTCACAAACACTGTATATGGGTGGTTTTGTTTTTCTTCTATTGCTTGAAACAGCAAGGGATATGTAGTCAGTGGTAAAAGGTTTTTGTGGTAAAACTTCCTTAATTTTTGTGCCTTTAAAAAGAAAAACAAAAGACCAAGTAACCCCAAACACGAATAAATCAGTTTCTGGTACAGATAGTATTTCATCTGCTTTTGCAGATCTTGGTGAATAGTTGGTATTCATTGTTGACACTGTGTAAATGTAAAACAAGAAATGATGAATCATTGATTTACTTGAATCTGCAGAGGAGGAGGCTGACCCCAGCATGGTCCAGGCTGGCAGAAGTGCAGTAACATCTTCAGTGATTGTGGAGGGCTGAGAGTGTTAGCATGCTCATCCAAAGGCATGTGCACAGTAGCACAGTGTCCTGGGATTTGGGGGAAAATGTCAGATTTCACCTTCCTCAGGAGGATGAGTTTATGTTCCAGCAGCTGGGCTGAAGTGGGGCTTGTTCTCTGCTTGCTGTATGTCACCAGTCAGTAGGTTCATATCATACATGAGCTGGTGTGGGACAAAATCCAGGTATCCAGGTGTCTTTAGAGTGTAGATCTGGAAGAAAAGATCAGTGTCCCTCTGGAGAAGGAAAGTGCAGGAAGAACCATCTGCTCTGGGAACAAACAGGGTGACAGGAGGCAGAGGGTAGCTTGTGAATGGAGGTGAACAAATGCTCAGCTACCTGGGCCTTTTAGGAGGGGTTCTCCTTCTGTCAAAGCATTAAACAATACATCCTGATGGTAAGTTGAAATATTTTTAGTACATAAAATGACAGAACTTTAAATGAGCAGTCTGAAAGGCTCCTATTCCCCTCTGTTTGGAGAGGCCAAGGGGACAATAAAATCCCCACTTCTACACGTGTCTTGTGCAGACTGGCTTCATCCAGAAACACAGGAGCCTTTTGCTCTGGAAGCAGGTACCTTCCCTTAGCTGAAACTAATGTATGATGTTGCAGTTCTGTTTGCAAGGCAAAGGATGTCTGAAATGGGAAGAATGCAGAGATAAATCACCAAGTGACTAATTTTTATTTTTTTTGCTTTTTCATCAGCAAGTAGACCAAGAACTCATGAAAATTAGGGTAGAGAAAGAGGGAGCTGGTTTTTACAAGTCCCTTGATTAGTTTCATGTTTGTTCCACAGACTGTTGTGTTTAGTTCTGTTGGCATTTACATGGTCTTGAGTAGGCTTTGAAGTTACCAGGTCACACCTTATTAACAAAAGCTGAGGAAGACAAGGGTGGGTTGAACTTTTGGTGTCACCTTCATTTATCTGGAGCCTATTTGCTGTGTGACTGGGTTCACAGCTCAATCAGGCACCATCTCTGCTCTTTCACAAGTTTTAAAACCTCAACCTCAGCAGCTGATATTGCACTCCCCGAAGGAGGATCTAAAAGCAAGACACAGAGGACAAAGGTAAATCTGCCTTTGTGCTTCAGCTCGTTCAAATCTCCCTTCAGAGCTTAAGCTGGACTTAAACTCCTTAAATTTCTAATGCTGGCTTAGGTTTCTGATCATGAGGTAACAGCTGAGGAACTTGTTCTCAATACAGTGATTATAACCTAGATAGACTGGGCAGGAGGTGTTGTGCAGGTGTTTTGTTAGTTGTGGGTTTTTAATGTTAGAAATCCTTCATTTCCTTATTGTATAGGTAGATACAATCCTGTTAACTGCAACAGACTTCCAAAACCATTTCAGGGTAAGTATTTCTGAGGTGCACAGAAACGTAAAAAGCAGTGTCCAGTTGTGATCCCCAGCAGGTATTTATTGCACTCAGGTGCTATCACCTGTAGTGGCTGATGAGGATGGATGTAGGTGTGATTCAGATCAGGAGTCAGGGTAACTCTGACACCACAGTCTGAACCTTTATTCAAATACCAGTCTAAACCTCACACAGTTGCCCCATTGCCCAGCAGCCCTTCCCAATGCCTGGAACATCCCCTTGTTTTCTCTCCCCTGGCATTTCACCCCTAACTGACAAACTCAGCTCCACAGAGCAGGACAGGGCTGGTCCAGCTGGAACTGGCTCGGGAGGGACCCACTCACTGTGCTCACTGAGGAAACCCCTTGCTTTGCAAATGGTGACAAAGGTCTGGCTGCAGTCTTGTGTTAGATGGGGCCAGGAAACAAACAGTCCCAGGGGAGGGGGGAGAAGGAGCTGCTTCAAAATGTAATTAAACAATTCAACATGAAGTTCATGTTTTGTAACTAATGTGTGCTGGGTTCAGGTTTTGTCACCTGAATCAGGGCAGAATGGAAACCCTTCATGGTATGTTTGGTACCTTAAAATCCTTAAAGTGTTTTGCTTGCTTCTGTAATTTAATGCTATTTTCTAAATAACACAAAAATGTCCCTGTTTAACTTTGGGTTTACAGCTAATGGAGTTTGACTTTTAAACTATGTGCGTGGGATTTTTTTTCCTTTTCCTCCTTACTAAGAAAAATACACAATTACATTAAAATTCTGTCTACATATAAACAGGATTACCATTGACAATTAGGTGTCAGATTCTGTGTAATGGAGGAAGGGATATTTGAGAAAAGACTGGATTGTATTCACAGGAAGAGCTGGGGTATTGGAGCTGGAAAATGTGGGTGCAGGTGGGGGGAAAGCTGTAAAGAGAGGTTACCAATTCTCATCAATAAGTTGGTTTATTCCTTCTGGCTGATTGCCCAATCATGCACTACTGTAACTTCTAAAACATGTTCTTGAAAAAGCATTTTCAGATCTTGAGAGATTCTGTAATGAGGTTTGAATTTTGAAGAGCTGTTGAGCCTTTCAGTCTTTATAGCAGCTACTCTAATCCACATAAGCAAAGTATTTTTCCAGGAAAAAAACCCTAACCTTAAACACAGTTCATAGATAGCTTCAGGTCAGTTTGTATTTCTAGGCTATTTTTTTTTAAATAACATCTGCATTAAGTTCATACCAAGGTCAGAAGTAACTCAGTCCATGATCACTGTTTAGTCTCCATATGATGAAGTCACAAGAAAGGTCATGGGATTTCATTTTCATCCCTGTTGTTAAAATCTATTTGTTTAGATAATGGGAGCCACTGGACTGGTTTGTCTTTAAGCTGAAAAGGAGTGTTTCAGACCAGGACACTTGTGTCATTAGTGAAAAAGAAACACAGCCTTAGAAGAAATAGCAGAGAAAGGAGGGGACCTTCATTGTGACACTGGGCCCATTAATGAACTGTTTGTCTGGTTCCTTTTTAATATTCAGTGTATCAGGGTTTCACAGCAGGTCTCAGTTGTCCTCTGGTGCACACCTGAGCCAGGGAAGGGTTTTGCTGGAGCTGCTGTGGGTGCAGAGGGGATGGTCCATGAGACACAGGCTGGTCCTTTGCACAGGAGCTCCTTGTCCTGGAAGAGCTGTTGTCCTGCAGGGCTGGGGACATCAGCACCCTGAGTGTCTTTGACATTCCTGTGGCACCTGGTCCATTCCCCAGCCCCAGTCAAACACACAACAAAGCTTTAAATGATCTTCCTTCCACAGGGGTGGAGAGGATGAAGGCTGTTAATTTCTTGAAAGGAGATACAAATGCTGATAGTTGATAGTGGTACAAGAGGTGTCCAACTACACATAATCAAAAACCAGATCGTTTTTGGAGAGTGTTCCAGGAAAATTCCTTCTAGGAGCCCTTTTCTCTCATAATATCCTAAATACAAGGCAAGGTTTCAGGTTTTTTGTCTCATTTTCTTGCCTTCCTCCTTCCACCAAGCTTCTGGTTTCTATCTGATTACATTAGACTAAAGGTCAGCAGATCACAATAGATCATTTTTATTTGGTGCTTTTGCATTGACTCGCTCACAGCAATGGTCAGAGTTCTCAGAACAAATCCTGTTTGGACATAATGTTCCCTTTCATCCAGGAGCATGTCTCCAGTCCTCCCCCACACTTTTCAAGGTAAGTGTAAGGACTCAAAATGCTCCACACACACACTCAGGGTTCCTCCTGAGCTTTTGGTTTGGTACCTGTGGACACTTGCTGGAAGTTAGGATTTTTTTTTCTTATTTTTTTTTTCTCTCAGGGAATTTTCTCCCATTTGTTGCCTAAGAAATGATAATGAGAGGCAAAATATACGTTAGTATACCAAATCTTTTCCTAAAGTCCAGTCATTTCAAAGTTACAATAATTTGGAGGGAAGGGGGTGTTGCATTCTCCAATTCCTGCCTTCCTTGGCAGACACCTGTCCTTTAAACCAGGACAACACTTCCAGCACAGCTGGGAATCCTGTCAGGGATCTCCCCACACTGTGCATGAGTGTGCCCTGGCTCCCACTCTTTCTACAGCACAGCCACTTCTGCTCTGAGTTACTGAAAAGAATTTAATTAGCTCTTAGAAATGTTGTAGTTTCATGAGAGGCATATTTGCCTTTAAGCTTTGCACATATCTTTGCAGAGGAAAAGCTTTCTATCTAAATAACATTTATTTTAGGTTTTGAGGTGTTGCAGTTGCTTTCAGTGCATCTTTCACAGACTTGGTTTGTTTTGGCTTGGCCACAGTAGCTGGGGCACCTCCTTGTCACTTCAGCATTCCAGTTGCTATAATTGTTGATATAATTCTGAGCTTTCTCCATGGCAAAAGGATTGGATGGATTCTGTTATGTATCAAAATGAGTTGTGCATTTCACAAGTAGGATCCAAGAATTTTCTGCAGTGAATCTACTTAGGAGAAACAGCTTCTGTTCTTCCAGTAACAGAAAGGTCTTCTCTTGCAGTTTGCTGGGACTTTGTCGGATGGTTTGGGGAAGATGATGGATAACAGGCACCAGACAGAGCGGGAATACATCCGATACCATGCGGCAACCAGTGGGGAGCACCTGGTGGCTGGAATCCATGGACTTGCACATGGTAACCCTTAGCTGTAATTTTAACTCATTTCTCTCTTAAAAGCATGATCAGATTGCAGAGGACAGTGGGTGTTACTGCTAGAAGCCTGGGCAGTGGAGCTGTCAGAGGCTTTATGTTTGAATTTCAGTGCTGGCAGGTCAGGGTGGGGGCACTGTTTGGTCTTCAAGTCAACAGAAACTACATTTAATAATCAGGATTTTTCACATGTAACTGCAAGTAAAAGCATTTTTAAGTTGAAATGAAAATTAATTTGTAAATTAAAATGAAAATTACAAAGAAAGTTCATCCAAAACATCCATTGTTTTGTAGAGGCATAAAATACCCACAGAAACAGGTTTTTTTTTGAGGTCCAGACATTAAAAAAAAAAAAAATTAGTATGCTTAGGTTATAGCTTTCTTATATTTGCTTTTAGTTCCAGAAACCTGAGTTTCCTTGGAATCAGTGCATCAGTTTAAAGTTACATTTCACCAGTTGAGTTATTTTGTGGGTTTTTTCAGTGTACTAGGAACGGGAGACATTTATTTGTGTAAAGGGTAGTGGACTAGTTTTAATTTGGCCAGAACTTCACATCGATTTAGTTCGTGATTTATCTGTTGAAGAAGGTTAAATCAATACAAGCCAAGTCTAAATCAAATATTTATATTTTGCATCATCTTGGCTCAGTTATTTAAATGTTAAATGTAACTGTTGCAGCCTGTGCAAAGCTGATTTGGCTTTGACTAAAAGAGGATTTTTTCCTATGCTGAGAAAAGTTCTTTTGCTTTGGTCACACAGAGACACTGGGTAGGTGTGAAATGAATCATGAAAGGTTCCTCTCACACTAATGTGCTGAACAGTCTGCCATAAATTGGTAGAAACACAGGAAATCCAAATTATCTGAATCTCTGCTGAAAAGTCCATTATAAAAGCACTTCACTGTGTTGTATTATCCAGTAATTAGTGTGACTCTTCTAGTCCTAAGTCTGTGGCATTTTTAAATGCTTCCCATTCAGTTTTTTTTTTTAAATAAAGGAACTGCTAATTACTACATTTCAACAGACAGGATTTAATCATAAACTCTAGTTACTCAAGAGGAGAGATTTAAACACTTTGTGCTTCCTGAGTTTGGCAGTTTAGATCTGCCTGGTCTGTACTTACAGAGCTCAGAGGAGCCCTGCGCTGCTGGAAGCTGGGCAGGTGAGTGCTTCAGCCTGGGCACTAGGAACTGATATTTTAATCATGGAGATGTGAAATCTCCAAAGTGTGTTCTCAGATAATGTGAACTGTTCCAAGTCTTTTGAAACCTCAGTAGGTGCTTGATTTCTCAGAGCATTGAAGTTCTCTGGAAGGGAAATGTGCACAAAAATGTCTGTCAGCAGCATCACAGTTAAAGTCACTTAAAATTACTTTAAAGACATTTAAAGTACGAGTTTAAAATAATTAACTTCATCCAGTGGAGAAATGCACACTGTTTTCTGTCTCAAATTGTACCAGCTTTTGTGGTGATGGAATTTTATCACATCCTAAGTAACCACTTAACCTGTGCAATAGATGAGGACTCTTGGTGTAAGTGCAGCTGGAAATGAACCACTATAGAAATACTTTTAAATACACGTATTTAATGATTAATTAAATATTTTTCTGTGGGATAATACAGTTTGTACATATGCATATGTATACTACATATACAAAGTATAAAGTTATTGGTTAATGTAATTGAGTTTGAAAGTTTGTGTATTAAATTAAATGCACAATAAACCGTGTAGGCAGAGTGTGGCATTCACATTTTCTGAAAAATCACTTTGACCAGGATTTTTCTCCTGGGAAGCTGAGAATCCTCAGAGAAAAAGGAAAACAATTCTTATCTCATTTGCTTCTCCTGTGTTTTGCTGCTTTGGAATGTGTTTGGACATTGTTTACCCACAGGTGATTGTTTCATTGAGTTGTTTTCACTCAATGGCCAATCAGGGCCAAGCTGTGTCGAGACTCTGGAAAGAGTCAGGAGTTTTCATTATTATATTTTTAGCATTCAATAAGTATCCATTCTGTATTCTTTAGTATAGTTAGGATAGCATTCTTTAATATAATAATAAATTAACTTTCTGAGAGCATAAAGTCACATTCATCATTCCTTCCTTTGTCAGGGCATCCCCCCAAATACAATAGCAGAGAGCATCAGGTGGATGAGGTTCTGGAAGTTCTAGAACCAATAATTTTGGACTTCTCTGCTGTCTTTGGCAGGTATCGTTGGAGGATTGACAAGTGTGATAACATCAACAGTGGAAGGTGTGAAAACAGAAGGAGGGGTCAGTGGTTTCATATCTGGCCTGGGCAAGGGGCTGGTGGGCACCGTCACCAAACCCGTGGCGGGAGCGCTGGACTTCGCCTCGGAAACCGCGCAGGCGCTGAGGGACACCACGACCCTGAGCGGCCCCAGGTCAGCCCCCAGCTGGGATTTCTCATCAATAATACTCTAAAACTGTGTTTTAATGCCTGCTGCAACTTCTGACTGATTCTCTTTCCTCAGGCAAAGCAGCGATGAGCAGAGTTAACGTGAGCTGTTACCAGCCCGTTGCGTTCCGTTTGCTTTTTGTTTAATAGATGGCATTTGTTGATACTTTAACAAGAGTGAAATTTGCCTGGAAAAGCTACAACATAAACTAGGAATTATTAACCTACACCATTAGATGAAGCAAAATTACTAGAAAGGCTAAAAATTATACTCCTACCACTGAATATGCACAGAGTTGAAATGAAGTTCTCCCTGCTCTACCTCCAGCTTCCATTTTACTGTAGAAAAGCAGTTATTGAAAGGTTTGAAGAGCTCTGTCATCAATATAGTGCCACTATGTTTTAATTTTTATTCAGTGCAAAGTTCTCACTTATGAAAGGGGTTGGCTGTGTGCCCTTATGTGCATGTGCCCTTGCTCCTGTGGCCGTGAGGTGTCAGCACATCAGGACGGATGCTTTGGCTTCTTCCTGTGGTCAGTTGCTGTTGTAATGTGGGCCCAGCAAAGTCATGATGGTTTTGCTTAAAATAAATAAGTGCTTATTAGCACTGACTGTGAGTGTGGCAGAGGGAAAGGACCAATTTCTGAAAGGGCTGCTCTGAGAGAAGAGTCTTTGTGCTCTTTGTGGCCAAGAGCTTCCTTTGTATTACTGTGCCAAGAAGTCCTCTTGCATGACATGAGACCTCTGTGCTGAAGTGAAAGAAAGCCCTAAGTAGGTTTTATTGTCAGAAAGCTTGGAGAAAAATGCTTGAAAAATGTTGGGTTTTTTGCTTGTTTTGTCTTCCCATTTGGCTTGTCCATTTTCTGTATTTTATTATGCCACTCTTGGAATTCTGAAGGGTCTACATCAGGGTTTCAGTAAACAATAAATCTGATGAAGTGTGAGTGAGGTGCAGGAAGCCTGAAGAATTACCCTAGGTGAGCTTTGTTCTGAAAATGGAAGTTTGTACATGTGTGTCTTACATATTTGGGACTTACCCTGATTTGTAAAATCAAGAGGTCAAGGACTGAAATTTAGTAAGTGTATTTGCATGGACAAAATTAACTGAGAAATCAAAATGCATCCCTGGGAAAATTCAGTGTTTCACTTGTGCATGTCTTAATTTTGTGACTGTGCAGGTTGACTGATTTATGTAAAGGAGGGGAGAAGCACACCTGTCTATGCTGGTAGCTGGAATTCTGGTTCAGCTGTGTGTCTATTGTAATTTGAAGAAACATATTCTTAAAATTCATGTTTTGACATGCTTCTGTGAGGTTCAGCCTGTACACAGTAGGTGTTATCAACAGTTGCAAACTGGACAGCAGCTGGGGGAGAGGGCAAGAAGATCCCCAGCCAGCCTGAACTTGGGCTTGTGTTTCCTTTGGGAAATATTTCTCTTTGTCTTGTTAACTGTCAGTTAAGAGGTTAAGACAGATGAGCTGAACCATGTTTTTGCTTCCCCTAGATTTTGAAATCCTGTTGTCACAGATGAGTATTGTGAAATTATTTTAGTGTCTGCACCCAGTCTGTTAAGTTTCTGACCCAACAACCTTTTACAAGATGAAAGAAAAGAAAAATGGGAAAAAAGCCCCAACCTTTCTCAGGTTACTCAGTTACTACAGTTCTCCAGTCTACAAAAGTCTGATCAAAACCTTCTTTAGCTAAACAAATGTACTTGAGAATATGTAGATAGTGTTAGGGGTGTGGGGAGAGGTGGGACAAAAATGCCACCTCCATCTGTAAGCAACCTTGCATTCATGGTTTGTTTGGTGTGTGGGTTTTATGTGCCTGTATAATGGAGGAGCCAGATTGTTCTTTTGGGGGTTTAAAAAGCCCCACAGGACACGGGGTCTGTCTGTTTTCTGGGCTGCCGTGTCCCGCTATCCCCCGGCGCGTTTGTCACTGCTCAAGTATGTGTGGTTTGGAATGGCAGGAGAGCAGCGTTCCAAGGCTGAGCTGCTGGCTCTGCTTGGAGCCTGCTGGGCCATGTGGGCTCTTCCCAGCTCAGCACACAAGAGCAGCCTTCCCTGAAGGATGGGACTGGAAATGCATGGCAGGACCTGAGCTCCAGTGGAGTGTCGGCGATGGAGATGGAGAGAGACAGGGAGACTGACCCTGTGATCAGAATCCAATTTTATTGTGGGATACAAACACTTATGTACTATTCCAGGGAGACTGGTAATGTGTACTACAGTGATTAGGCTAAGATCACATACACAAACTTATGCAAATAACAACATCTCTTGCTTGCAGAGTTTAATGGGATTTCCTTTTTCTGGCAAACCCATTTGATTGAATCTTCTTGCAATCCAGGTCTAATTTTCAAAGTTCCCTTTGCTTTTGCCAAGGCATCCTGTTATCAAATCTCTTATGTTAACCAGGTCCAAAGTCCATCATCTGCCTGGTGTCCCCCAACATTCCAGCACCTGAGGACTGAGTTCATGAGTATGACAAGAGCTGTTTGACCCTGTGCACGTTCCTGGTGCTGCTGCAAAGCTGACTCAGCCATTTAATTGCAAGTTGCATTTAAATAGCAGGATACGTAACTGTAAATTATAGGCCCCTTGCAATTCTCTAATTACACGGTTGAATTTTAAAAAAAGCTCTGAATTTCAGCTGCTTGACTTTAACCATTGGATCAGGTTTGAGTGGGATGAAGAATTTTAATTGAGGCTGTTGGCTTTCCTAAAAGACATAGTCTAATTCCAGCAAATCCACTTCATCAAATTCTTGAATGGAATGGAACAGTCTGCAGCATGTGTTCCTGTGATCAGACTACATGGACATGAGTGTTTTTTGTCCTCAAATGTGTTGATTTGTGTTGGAACTCCTGCAGCTGGCACATGCCCTATGTTGGGAACATGGAGCCAGAGCAGCATGACTGAGGCACAGGTGAAGGCTTTAGACCTTAAGGGGTACTTTCAAAGGTGACTGGTTTAAATATTTTTTTAATCTGACTTTAGGCTGGACTTTTTCAAGGCTAATCTTATAAACTTATTGTTTAATCATAAAGATGCTCTCTTACTTCTAAATTTAACGCAGAAGAGAGCATAAAGCAGTTGGTGAAAGTACAGCATAGATGTAATTTATAAACAGTTAATGCCTGTGATTCGATACCTTTATTGAGAGGGTTTTATGTGTTCCAAGTACTCCGGTGTCACATACAACAGTTCTGATTATTTCCATATTTTTCATATGCTGCCAAAAGTTTTAAAGCCCAGTTCAAAACAGGAAAGCTGTTATGTCTCTGGACATGCTTGGAGAGCTCTTGCCTAGAAACGTGTTTTACGTCCTGGTGCAGCACAAGTAAAGAACATTTATATTTAGACGTGTGTCTAACCTAACAAGTAGTGAAGGAAAGTGCCTTTATGGCTTTCTCTCAGGCTTCTGCCAGATCAGTGCAAGTTTAAGATTATTCTTGGACTGTTGCTGCAAGAGTTTGTGTTCTTTTCTGAGTCACAATGTGAAAATTAGAAGTAGATAACTCTGTGACCTCCCCAGTTCTGATGAATTCTGTCCATGAACCTGACTGTTATTAGTAAAGAATAGTTTGAGATTGGAAAACCATTAATGGTCAGAGAAAATTGTTATGTAAATATTTGATTCTTTTAAATGTACTTCATGTGGAAAGCAGCAACCTGTGCTAGTTGTTCTTTGCTCATCACTTAGAGTTGTGCAGTGAGGTTGCAAAGTTTGATGCAATGTCAAAAGCAGATGATTATAAGTCAATTTTTTTTTGCCTTTTTGCATCCATCTCTATGTTAGCTGTGATTTGCATTGTGAGCTCAAAAGCAGCGTGGTTGAGAGCAGGAATATCAGTGACACTGAGCAATTGGAAATGGGGACCTAATGGTGTGGAGACCGCCTCAGCCAACGTGCTGCCATGAGGGTCTCAGCTGAACAGATCAATGTTGTTTGAACCTTTGCACTTCTGTATGTGCTCCAGCCTTGGCCCTGACCTTGGACTTGATCTAGGTCTGACTTTACAAGTTTTCACAATAATGTCAGTCATGTAAGGGCCCTTCTGGTCAAGGGGATGTTGCTGCTATCCTGGTAAGCCCTTCCTAAGATTTTCCTAGCAGCCAGAGAGAAAGTGTATTTATCAGTCTAATCAATAAATTACTTGAGCAGTGTGATTTCCTTCATATCCTTTGCTCTTTTTCCCAGTGGGATAACAGGTCTTCCTGATAATCTGTTTTCTTTGAGCAGATTTGTCCATTCCTCTCCCTGTTGCACAGCTGTAGCCATGGGCTTTTCCTCATTGTCAGCCCAACCTCCTGTGCTCAGTGTCCAACTGGATTTTGTGGTTTACATTCTTCTTTCATTAGTGCCATGTTGTTACATTTGCCAAGGTAGCAGTGCCCTGATGTTCCAAGTAAGAGCAGGTGCATTTCCATCCTTAGTTGAAAGGTGCTGCATCCAGTGAGCCATGCCCAGCTCCTGTTAAGCTGCTGCCTGGGCTGGCTTCAGTGCAGAAATCTGGGCTCAGATTCAGTTTGATGTTACTGTGTGCAGTAAGTGGTCTGGAAAAGGTGCAAGTTAATGAGGGAAGTGCATTGTGTGGTATGAATTTGGTCAGGTATGAAAGGAGAGCTGGCTGAAAACACACACTGTGGGTTCAGAACTTGCTCCCTTTCCAGTGCTACATTTCTGGAGGCCATGGGAAAGTTTCTTGGGGCACACAGACATTTGTAGTAGGTGACTAATGTTTTCCAATTCACTTAAATCCAGGACACTGTAATGTTGGCCTGGCATAGTCCATCAGAAATAGAAGCAATTATGAACCTCCTTCTGAAAAGAGCAGATAAATCCCTTGTTGGATTTACTACAGATTTATTCTGCTACTTAAATTTTGTGTGACATGAAATATTTGCTTCACAAAGTGGAATTCCTATTCTGTGTGTCCACTTCACAGTATTTAACTGTTAACTCAAATGCTGCTAGACAGGGAGAGAGTTTTATGTCTTCTGGAAATCTTTGTATTTCTAGAGCCTGCATGTTCTGTCTAACTTCTCTTTCATCCAAAGCTCTAGAGCACAAAGGCCAAAAAGTAAAAGGAACACTTCTTAGTGTTTTGTGTGTTTCCTGGCATTACTGTGATTTTTAGAGCACAGCATCTCTGCTAAAGGATGCTGCTGTCTTGGTGTAGGCTGTGTAACACTTGCCTTGTGGGAAACAGTTCCAGAGAGCTGCAGATTTAATTAGTCTGCATTGGTGCCTCCTAGAACAGAATTTGAGAGTCTTTGGAAAAGAAAAAAATCATATTCATGCATGACCATCAGCAGAACCAACTAAAAGTCATCGAAGATTGGGCCATAAAGTACTTGCAGGTCCAGTTCACAGTTCTGCCTGCTCGGAATGAGGTGGGATAAGTTGGGAGCATGTGCCCAGCAGGAAGGAACAAAGGCTTTATTCAGGCCAGCAGTGTCTGCTGCATGGACCAGGACAGCCCTGCAGGCTGTGGCCAGTGTCAGGCTCAGGCCCCAGCCCTGACAAACATCTCATGCACATTCTGTGAGTTTTCATCATCTCTTCTGGCCCTTTTTCTAGGATTTTCACTTCATAAAAATAGCAGGAAAGTGTGGGGGTCCCAGTTATGGGTTTCCCTGGGTCTGGATTGATGGCACTTGAGGCAGTAGTTCATGCTGGGATGAGGTGTTTATTATTTCTTATCAGTAAAACAGTCTCACAACCATGAGTTTGGCAGCTTTTCATTAGGAGGCACAAAGTGGCCAACAGTCTCTTGGTACAAGGGCTTTTAAGATTATCCAATTAAGAACTGACACATCTTCTCTCCATACAGTATGTCCAGTAATTTTGTGTCCCATTAGAATTTCTTTTTACATCATAAATACCAGGTTTTCTGAGGCTACTCCATGTGTTTGAAGTGCTGGAAATGCTGAATTGTGTGGCTGTTTGCACTGATGGGTTATATTTTCAAACAAAGAGATACAGCACTGCTTTAAAACTAATACCACTTTTAAGCAGTGTTTTAAGACAGCTTAGTCAAGGTTCAGATTTATGCAGCTGTGGAAACCCAGGGCACAGGAAATATTTCTGTGTTTGCTCTGGGGTGCCCTGATCCCTAGGGAGCACTGACTCTGACCCTCATTCATGGAGAAAGTTTCCTAAACTCCAGAATATACTGGAACCCACAAAAGTGTGAAATAGATTATAGAGATCAGTGTAGGTGTGTCACTGGGTGAGAAATTGAGGTTTTGGGATTTTTAGTGAGTTGTGGATGGCAGCAAGATGGAGGGCACAGGGTGTTGTCCTGGGTTTCTTCTTCATGCTTCTTCTTCCTCCTTCTCCACGGGTTTGGGTGGCATTTTGTAATTAGACAAAAAAGTCCTCATTGCTGGCTCTTTGAGATCAGTTATTAACTGAAAAGGGAAAATAATCCAAGTGTCAGTTCTTAATTAAAGAGTTTAGTCTCAAAAAACCTTGTGACAAGAAATTATTAGCCATTTTGTGCCTTCTAATGAAAAGCTGCCAAACTCACAGTAGTGAGACTGTTTTACTAATAAAAATAATAAAAAATAATAATAATAAAAAATTAAAAATAATAAAAATAAAAACCACTTGAGTTTGAGCACAAATTACTGTCTCAAAGAGTTTAGTCTCAAAAAACCTTGTGACAAGAAATTATTAGCCATTTTGTGCCTTCTAATGAAAAGCTGCCAAACTCACAGTAGTGAGACTGTTTTACTAATAAAAATAATAATAAAAAAATTAAAATAATAAAAAATAAAACCACTTGAGTTTGAGCACAAATTACTGTCTCAAAGAGTTTAGTCTCAAAAAACCTTGTGACAAGAAATTATTAGCCATTTTGTGCCTTCTAATGAAAAGCTGCCAAACTCACAGTAGTGAGACTGTTTTACTAATAAAAATAATAATAAAAAAATTAAAATAATAAAAAATAAAACCACTTGAGTTTGAGCACAAATTACTGTCTCAAGTGCCTTCAATCCAAACCCAAAAAAACCAACTGGGACCCCCACACGTAGCAATTACAGGCTTGCCTGACCTCGGGAGAGCTGGAGGTGCTGCTCAGGTGCAGAAGGACCGGTACCTGTCAGCAGACAGACAGACAGACTCTCCCCTTTGTCATCAACATCAGGTTTTGTGTTCAGTCCCAGGCCGGGGCGGTAGATGGGAGCCCAGGGCCTGCTGGGATGGGGTTTTACACTTGTGCTGTCCTTTTGCCCTTCCCCTGAACTCTTTTCATTTCAGTCATGAGCAAACAGTCAGTGCCTGAACTAACAACCCCGCAATCCTCCAAAGCACGCTCCTTACAGTACCAAACAAAGGGAGGCCCGCGTGGGCCGGCCCAGGCCAAGGAATGCAGCTTCGGGGTTCTGCTCCATAAATTTAACCAGCACGACAAAAAGGAGATAATGTGAGCCTTCGTGATGATCTGAAAGGGGGAGGTTTGTGTCCCATTGATTGCGGTCTGGCCCAGCGCCAGCCCCGAGCCTGACCGACAGTTGAACCATATCGTTAAGGCGTGTAATACAGCTCGAGTCTTGTACAGCAGCCAATGAGTACATATCCAGAGGGCAAAAGTTTATAAAGAGTCGAGGCTGTCCTGTTTAACCCTCTCACACTGCCTGTAATATACACTGCTGCCATTCACAAATAGGCACTTTGCTAGTAAAATGTAAACCTTCAACTTTCCGTACTTGTGGAAAATGTGCATGTGTGTCTGATTTCTAATGTGCAGCAGATTTATAAAGTGATCGTGGAAAAATATGTAAAACTGATCTTTTTTTTTTTTTTTTTAACCAGGAAAAAAAAAATCCAACTCGCTTTTATTTCAGCACTACTTCATCCATAGTTACTTTTTTGTTCAGAGATGTCTTCTGGGTTGTTCTGCAAACTCTTTCATACAGATGGAGCTATTTATTGCCTTGATGTCACCTCATTTAGCATGTGGCTGGTATTTTTATAGATAATTTTTTCACCTAATGTTGCTGTTAACATGTGGAATGCTCTTTATCAGTTTTGTAAGTACAGCCAGTTGATCTGAATCGTTCTTGCAACTGCAAACTTTAAAAATCAAAACAAACCTGGTGAGTAGCTTTTTGTTGGGTGAGGTTTGTGCTAGAGCTGTGCCTGTTGCAGCCCTAGTTGTAGTAACTGAGAAATATAAAAGGAGGGTTGGAAAGAGAAGAAACACCCAGCAATTAGAGTTGATTGACACAGTCCTTTATGCACAGCCAGAGTCACTGTCCTGTTGCTGGGCAGGGCCCCTGGTTTGGTTTTTTCTCCCAAGTAGATTTCCTTTCCCAGAAAGGCAGGAATACAGTGTGGAAGCATTTCTGTTAGATTGAAATATTTTACACTTGAAGGGACCATGTTTGTATTTGCCACAATTGGATATTTCTTGACCAGCATTGATGAGACCATTATAAACATGACTCCCCATCCCTGGCAGTGCTCAAGGCCAGCTTGGACTGGACTTGGAGCAACTGGGACAGTGGAATGTGTCCCTGCCCATGGCAGGGGATGGAACAGGATGAGCTTTAAGGGCCCTTTTGGCCTAAATCAGTCTGAGCTTCCATGGGCACACACATAAAAGCAGTGCTCCATCTGCTATAGGCCCTGCCTGGCAGCAGACAGTATTTAATATTTGAAACCCTCACACAGTGCCCTGAGGCTGAGCAGTGTTCTGGTCCTGGGCACTTTAGTTTCACTAAGGCATGCTCAGCTCCTGTTCTCAGACAGGTGTTTGCAGGAAATCCCTGCTGAGAGCCATATTTTACATCGAGTCAGGAGGTGAATGGGAGCATTTTTCAACACATTGGTTTGACAAGAAACCTTTAAGGTGACAGCTGCTTTCATCCCTGTAATCAGTACAGGAGGAGTCTGGGGGAAATTGGAAGCTGGGATGGCAGTGTTGTGTTTTGTCAACTTCTTAAGCTTGATGTTACCAAAGTGCTTGAGAAAGTGTGAGTTTTGCTGCACAGCTGTTCCAGGCACAGGTGGGGCAAGTGCCAGGAGTTAATGCCCAGAGTGCAGCTGGTGTCAGTGCTTTGTCTGTACTGCAAGCTCATACACCTTGTCCAGATGCTGGATTTGTAATATGGATGTCACAATTAAGTCGTGTCTTAATTAATCTCTTCTCAATTCCTTTTGAACTCGGAGCCTGATGAGGTTATGTACAATTGCAAACACAGGGAATAATTCTTAATTTTGTTTTTATCTGGTGTACAAAAGAAAAGGCAAGGGGGAGAAAAGCTCTGTCTCCAAGAAACTGGCAGGAACAAGTTCCATGATAAACAGTTGCTCCTTGAGCATGCTGTACTCTCCTAAAGGCATGTCGGGTCAGCTAAAGGTCTGCAGCATCTGAGCTGGGAGATCCCTCCAAAGAGGAGGGATTTAACTGTAAGTGGGAGGTTTTAACCCTAGGCACCATTTATTTGCATGTTTCTGCCTGAAACTAGCATTTGGGGAACACGTTTAACAAGCACAATATATTCCATGCGTTTGCTGGAATAAACGGCGCATATGAGCTTCCTCAGATGTGCAGTCAGCAGGGAGCTGTCTGGCCCGTGATTTTACACATTCTTGCATCTAACTGAGATGTTCTGATGCCAAATCCAGCACTCAACTGACTGCACCATGTGTGCATTTTAACACACCTTAACAGCATCTGTGCTGGGACCAGCCAGTGAATCCTGTACCTGTTGTTGATTCCCCGACTTCTGGGCCTCAGGCTGGGCCCTCCCAGGGGGCTCCCCTGTTTGGGGAAGACCCTCCTGGAGCGGTTTTGGGTCAGGAAAGAGAGACCCACTGGATTCTTTTGGTCTTCAGGTTCTTGTTTATTATTATTTTATCTAAAGTTTTGCACGCTGTTCACACCAGGCTCAGCGTGCTGGAAAAGCACCACAAAAATGGCCAACAATCTCTTGGTACAAGGGCTTTTCAGACTAAACTGTCCAGTTAAGAGCTGACACCTACATTATTTTCCCTTTTAACCCAGTAACTGATCCCAAAGAGCTGCAATGCAGACTCTTCTGCCCAATTACAAAATGCCACCCAAACCCATGAAGAAGAAACCCAGGACAACACCCTGTGCCCTCCGTTTTGCTTCCATCCACAACATACTAAAAATCCCAAAACCTCAATTTCTCACCCAGTGACACACCTACACTACTCTCTATAATCTACTTCACACTTTTGTGGGTTCCAGTCTATCTTGATGTTTAGGAAACTTTCTCCATGAATGAGGGTCAGAGTCAGTGCTCCCTGGGGGTCAGGGCAGCCCAGAGCAAACACAGAAATATTCCCAATATTCTGGGTTTCCACATCATCCTGTGGCAGAGCTTTGCTGGATCTCTGGGATCAGTGACCTGCACCCCAAAGTGCAGCACAGGATGGGAGGTAACTGCACTGACCCCTTGAAAGAGAGCAGCAGTAGAATCACCAGGGAACAGGGAATCTGGATTGCCACATGTTTTCCTGAAATTAGGCCCGAGGCATTAAATGTTCTCAGGCGCTGAGAACTGGCACATCAAAAACCTGCTGTCTCTCCCCTTCTGTTCCGTGAATTCAGGGAATATTCCTGCTCATCACATGGCTTCAGCACATGAAACAAAGTTAAGTGCATCAGTGAGGAAAGAATCATGGGAACAGTGGATTTTCAGTGCTGTGCAGAGGTGCAGTGTGCACTACAGACCCCATTACCAGTGGCACACGTTTGTTTTCGTTTGTTCTCCATGTGTTCTCAAGCTATGGCTCCAGCACTGAGTTTGTCTCTGTGATGGCTGTGTTTTCAGCTCCATTTTTAAGGCATACATTGTTCAGCATTTAATTGGTTCTGGCACTCCCAAGTGTGCTTTGCACAGTGTCCTCCCATCGTGTCTGTGGCACAAGCACTGTCCTCATTCTGCATTCCATGGAACTCATGTGCATGGTCTGGAACTCAAACAAGTGTACCAGGTATGAGTTGTGGATTTTATGGTAGAAGATAAAGGTTATTCCTCCCTTAATTTACCAGATCATGTCACTTTTAATATCTGGAATGCACTGAAGCCTCCTCAGACAAAGCACTCCCTGTATTTAGGGAGCAGACTTTTTTCAGAGCCAGTAATAGTTTGGTTTTATTATTTCTTGAAAATACCAGCAGCTTTTGAGTTGTGTCTTACATTACCTGCCATTTTCCTTTGTTTGAATTAAGATTGTTTTATAATGATTTCAAGGGGATAAAAATTGTTGCCAGGCTGAAAGTCATTATGCCAAGCTACACCCCAGAGCAGGCACTAAATTTTATGCAAACCTGAAAAAAAAAAAAAAAAAGACTTTACAATGAAAACCCTGAATTTTATCTGTACCAGAACCAGCAAGTTACTGCTTAACTGGGCTGGGATAACGAGGTGATGAGACTGGACCTTTGCTGATGACAGTTGCTGAAGTTTTGGCAGCAAGAACTGGGTCTGGCTAAAGGAAATGATTCCTAGAGAGTTTTGGGGGGAGCCCTGGGGCTGAAGGATCCCTTGGGAGGGAGCCCATGGCTAGGAGCAGCCCAGGGAGGGCTTGGCTGCAGCAGGTCAAGTCTGTGATGAGCCTGGTCCATGAAGGTTCCAGGTGCCAGAATTCCATTTCCTTGCACTTAGAGCTGTTGTTTGTGCTGTGTCACTACAGGACAGGAAATAAAACTACATGGACACACAGCTCTGTGAGGTACAAAAGAGGAAAGTTGAATTTCTGACTCCAACATTTATAGATTTCCAAAAGTGACAGTGGATTGGAGGATGGCAGTGCTACTTTTCCAATGACACTAAACAAACCAGCAGTCCATCAAATTTCTCCTCTTCCATACAAAAATACAAAACAAGAAGTCATTTACATAAAGTGCATAAAAAAGTTACCAAAATGTAAACATCAAAAAACTTAAAAACCAAAATAACAGTGAAGGATTTGGGGTGTGCATGCTCAGGCTGGGTTTTTGAGCAGATCTGTGGTTTCCACTGCTGTTCCCTTACCCAGATGAGAAATCCCCCAGATACACATTTTAAATGAAATCCAACCATTACTGTGTTGGTCATGGGATTTTGTTCATGTTGCTTTTTCTCAGAAGTTGCTACATTTCCTGAAGTTGTATCATGATGAATAATTATTCTGGGTGTGATACTGGAGAAACCAAAAGATGTAAATTTGTAAATAATTGCTAAATCATTTTAGAATAGGGATGGTTTGTTTTAGCAGAACACCATCTTTTGATATACAAAGTTTGAGGCCTTCTCAATTTTAGTTTTTCATATTTTTGTCAAGGTACTCAAGGTACAATTGAGGGAGACCATCAGAGATAAGTAAGAGTTGTTGTTCTCAAAACCACAGTGTATTTATGCAGCTCTGCAGGAATCACAGATCTGATCTGTGGTCTACAGACCTGATGGTGGGAACCTGGTGGGGTGGGTACCTGAGAGGGGTGAAAATGGAGCGAAGGAGCAAGGACAGGTGATGCTGGAAATCATGTGATGTCTCTTGGAGAGTTTTCTCAACCCAAGTTGGTCAATAATTCTCCCCACTTATATCTGAGCACTTCCTTCAGCAGGTTGGTGATGTGTTTGATTACAGAACTTCTGGTTAAAACTGGCCAGCTGCATTCCAAGGATTCTGTGAACTGCTGAGCACATGCCAAGCAGTTCATGCCATGCACTGGTTCCAGTGGGCAGAGTCGGCTGGAGTGGGAGCTCCAGTGCTCAGCTGGGAGCAGGGCAGGGCTGCAGTGTTCATCCCAGCCTCCCAGCCCTTTGTGCCTCCATCCAGCAGCACCATTCCCTGCTGTGCCATTCCTGCCTTGGATTGCCTTTGTGTGCTTATTAAACAGGAATCAGCAGATCTGCTGAGTGCCTGGCTAATGGGAGCCAGATGTGGGCACTGCTGCCCGCTCTGCTTGACAAATCTGCAGCTTTGGGGATTTCACCAGGGTTGCTTCTTATTTACAGAACGTAACTTGAGACAGTAGAACAAATTTTTAGATTAAAAAAATCAAGTGGTGTGGAATGTTTTTAGCTGTGCAGACCAAACAAAGCAGTTTGCCAAGGGAGTGATGGATTAAATCCATGCAGTTTAGGCCCAGCACCAGTGGCACTGGGTTGGAGAACTGCTGGCCTTATCACCAAGAAGGGAGTGATCTGTTATCACCAGGATCAGTGTCTGAGCACTCAGTGAGCACTGAATTGTACTCTGAAGTGCTTCTTCCATTTTAAAAACAAAACCAAAACATAAAACCTTGTCTCAGAAATTGCCAAACCTTCAGAAATCCATTGTGGTGCCCTTTGTAGCACTGGTACTTTTTCTCTGACCTGCTTTGAGCCAAACATTAGAAATTACAGAGTCTGTGGGATTAAAAGGCCCTGTTCTGTCCCACTGCCATTGGGGTAGTCTTGCTTGCAATGCTTCAGATGCCTCTTCTCAAGGAACTGAAAATATTGGAGAGGCTGGTGCATTGAATATTGCAGAATTACAGAATATTAGAGAGGCTGGTGTGTTGAATATTACAGAATATTAGAGAGGCTGGTGCATTGAATATTACAGAATATTAGAGAGGCTGGTGCATTGAATATTACAGAATATTAGAGGGGCTGGTGTGTTGAATTTTACAGAATATTAGAGAGGCTGGTGTATTGAATATTACAGAATTACAGAATATTAGAGAGGCTGGTGTGTTGAATATTGCAGAATTACAGAATATTAGAGAGGCTGGTGCATTGAATATTACAGAATTACAGAATATTAGAGAGGCTGGCACAGGGGAGTGTTTGTCTGAAGGATGGTTCCTGTAAAACCCACTGCAGAGTGCAGCTGCTCTGTCCCAGTTATCCAGCCTTCCTGAATGCAAGATGCAAAGTCTCACTAAAACATTATTGATTGGCCACTGTTAATTAAAACCCACCTAAGGCTGCAGGCAGTAGCTCTTTGAACTTGTCAGTAGGTGCCATAGAGAGGTTTAAGACCCAACAGGGGCTTCTTTGATTGGTGATTTTTTGCCATTTTCCTGCTTTTGGAAGTTAGAAAGTAGGACAAGCAGCAAGGTGTGAGTTACACTGGTTAGAATTCTTTAATTTCTCTGGAACTTTTGTCTCAATATTTTGCATTTGTGGAGGCAAACACTTCTGTTTATTGCTTTGTAAGACTCTAAGAGGTAAAAGCAGGCATGTGTTGTTCACCTCTTGTGTAGGTTTAGAAAGACAAGAATGGTGCAGGTGAATCCTGTGTGTACCTAAGGAATTTAAGGGGCAGGAGAGGTGACTTGCTCCAGAGCCACAGAACATTAATAGCACAGCTCTAACCACTGCATTAAGAGTTGTCAAAAACTTGAAGGAAAACAAATTTTAAAAGGGTGCCCAGGCTTCAGGTGTGGGTCAGGGCTGCTGAGGGGGAAAGGTGACAAGGAAATGAGGCTCCAGAAGCACGGACCCAGAAGGTGGGTGCTCTCTCCTGGTGGTGGGCAGCTTGAAAAGCAAAGATAATGCTCCATGGGACCTTCCTCCTGTCCCTGGGTCAGACAGGCTGGAGTTCCTTGTGCAGGGTTTTACAAAGAATCAGGATGGGAAGGGAGAGCACTAATCCAAAATGGTGCATTTGGCTGGGAAAGTTGTAACAGCAGTAGCCTGGAGGAGCTGTGAAATACCATGGAGCAGCCCCAGAGTGATGCTGCTGGGAAGGGACAGGGGATGAAGCAGGGCTCAGCAGCCTGTAACACAATTCTTCAGGGGCAGGGCGTTCCAGGAGCTTGAAGGAATTCAGAGTATTATTTTTTAACAAAATTCTGCTAAGGGAGGAACCGAGCCTGCAGTTCTGCAGTTCTGTGGCCAATATCAACCTCTGATGGCTGTCAGCCCAAAAGTGTGTGTCCTTCTTACTGTCATTTTTAATAGACACACAGAAGGGTAAAGTATGTTAAACCCTGCTATGGGGATCCTAATTAATGAGGATTTTTCTTCTGTCTTAATTTAACTGCATGTTCCAATTGCCATAACCATAGAGTGTGCAGTCACCTGGCACTGTCCAGTGGTGAGAGCTCTCTCTAGGTTTTTGCACACTTTCTTTAGAGCAGTGAGAAGAAATGGTCAAATCAGTAAAACTGCTGATAAATACATCCCAAAACCTTCAGAGAGTATATGCTGCTTAGGTCACTTCACTTCTCCTGATTTAGCTACTTCCTTGTGGATAAAATTCTTCTGTTTTTATTATTGCATGGTTCTGCATCTCACAGAAATGTGTGAGTAGCCACCACATCTTCCAGATCCAAGTGTTTGTGAAGACCTGGGATTTTTGAGGGCTTTGTATTTCCCAAAGGCTCGAATTCAGTGTGCAGGCAGTGTCAGTGGAAGGAGAGGCTGCAGGAGGTGATCTCTGTGTGTCTCTGCCCGCAGGACCAAGGCAGAGCGAGTGCGGAAGCCCCGGTGCTGCAGGGGACCCCAGGGGCTCCTGCCCCGCTACCTGGAGAGCCAAGCAGAGGGACAGGAGCAGCTCTTCAAACTGACAGACAACATCCAGGATGAGTTGTGAGTACACAGCCACTTCCACAGCTGCTCTGAGCATTTCTGTTCTGTTTGCTCCCTTCGTGTCTTCTACGAATGTCTAAAACAGACACGTGTTCAGTTCTGGGCCCTCAGCACTGCAAGGACATTGAGGGGCTGGAGTGTGTTCAGGGAAGGGAATGGAGCTGGGGAAGGGTCTGGAGCACTGGGTGGGGGAGCTCAGCCTGGAGGAAAGGAGGCTCAGGGGGGACCTTCTGGCTCTCCACAGCTCCCTGACAGAAGGTGCAGCCAGTCCACAGAGCAGGGAACAGGAACAAGGGACAGGATGAGAGGAAATGGCCTGAAGTTGCAGCAGGGGAGGTTCAGGTTGGATATTGGGGTACATTTATCCATGGAAAGTCATAAAGCCCTGGCACAGCTCCCCAGGACAGTGGTGCAGTCACCATCCCAGGAGGGGTTTAAAAGCCATGTGGATGTGGCACTTGGGGACATGGGGCAGTGCTGGCCTGGGCAGTGCTAGGGGAACAGTTGGATTTGGTGGTCTCAGAGGGTTTTCCAACCCAGATTATTCTGGGATTCTTCAGGGGGACTATCAGTTTCTTGGATTGGGGTCTAAATGCAGAATTCATCACTTGCCTGATCTCCACCATGGTTACTGATCAGCTGTGTCAGGGGAGGGATGAGATGCTGTGTCTGTCACCCACCAGAGCATCTCCCAGGGCACAGGGTCAGAACTGCTGATGGTGGAGCTGGCAGAGGGAGGGACAGGTTCAGCAGGGTCACTTGGTGTCACCAGTGTCACTGGGCAGGTTCCTTGTGCCACCCCAGTTTCTGCCTCAGGAAGAGATTGCAATCTGCCACTTGCTGTCACCCTGGGAGTTCACATGTGGGGTGTCCTGTTTCCATCTCCTTTCAGGATCTTTGTGTCTATTCAGGATGGCTCTTAGGCAGGGAGACTGGAAAGAGCAATTTGTGACTAAAAACAATCTCTGGTGTAGCCCATAGCAGTGGCCTTTGTCACCAAGTCACACTGTTCATTCACTGTGACTCTGGCTATTAGAAACATCATTCAGCAGGAACACAGTGTTTCTTGTCATGGAAAATAAATACAAAATTATGCCTCTGACTTTTATCCTAGTATCATAATCAGAAACACATTTGAAGACCTGATTATTTGCATATTTTCCTTCAGAGTTAAATCCATAAAAGGGGGTTTAATACCTTGCTCTACTGTTCTAACTAAATGTTTCCACATTTTTTTCCAGTTAGGCTCGCTGTTTCACTTCTGGAAAATATTGTGTAATTACTTCCTGATGTTGTTAAGAACCCCACAAATTCTCCAGAGATCTTGTTGCTTCTACTTTGTTCTACTGGATCATGTTTCATTTAATTTTTCATTTTATTAATTTGAGATATTTTTAATAGTGTAGATGTATGGGTTTAAAAGAAAAAAAGTTGTATCTTGCAGTAATATCTGAAAAGGTTAAAAATACCAGTTTTAAGAACTTAACACTGAGAAAAAAGAAACAGCTGGCAAGAGCAAAGGTAGTGGTGCATGACTCAAACTTAGAACAAAATGTAGAGCCTGAACTACAAATTAGCTAATGTTTCTGGGCTTCTCCATTAACTCACTGACCTCTGTTTCCATTCCTCAGAATATATACATGCCACCAGTAAAAGTCTTTTAAGGAGAAGTTCATGCATCATGTGCTGCTCCCACAGAGCAAATGCAACCCCTGGCCAGTGCCCAGGGGCATCCCCTGGGCTTGGGAGCAGCTCTCAGTGCCCCATCTGTCCCCTGGGTGTCCTGGTGGCCCTGGTGGCATCCTGACCACTTGGATCTGGTGCCTCCCTCAAACACTCGTGTTTGATGTGCTTGTCCAGGGCACCAGGCTGTTCTCTGCAGCTGTACTGCTGCTCTGGGTTTAAATTAAGTTTTCTGTGACACTTCATAAAAAATGTCACTCTCCATCCTATATAACTAATTTCAAAGGCAGAACTTTACCCTGAAGTGTTTGAACTCCAGTGGAAAACTGCAGGGCAGGTGCTGATTTCTGGAGCTCTGTTCATGTTGTCTTTCACCTGGGTTCCTCTAAGCCAAACTCCACTTTTCTCCCAGTTTGTTTTACTTAAAGGAACACAGTTTTTTCTCTTCCTGGAGCTTCATCCAAGGTTAGAGCTGGGCAGAGCATGTTCCAGGCCCTTTTTAATGAGGCTGTGTCCTCCCCAGCACATGACAGTGTGGGCACAGTGTGGGCTGGAGTTGGTGTGTGCTCCTTGCCCAGTGTGAGGGGAGTGAGGCCAGGCACTCAGCACAGAGGGAAGGGGAAAGGCAAGTTCAGTGCAGAGCAGTGTCTTTGAGAGGACTGGGAATACAGAATTACTGGAGTTATCCTTTTATACCACAAAAAGAAACTATGGCCTGACCTCTTGCCATAGTTTTGGCTATTAACATATCTTTTATAGCTCTGGGTTTATTTAACTACAGATCAGAGTAGCTTGTGTGTGCAGTGATATTTAACTGGGAGAGCCAAGGGTGCATTTGGAGATTTGGGAACTCTTCTGTTTATCAGAAACACTGAGTTAGTGACAAAGGTCACAGATTCCTAAGCCAGTGGAGGGTTCTGCAGGATGTGAGGACAGCAGGCAGGTTTGGATGAGCAGTGGCTCAGGGGGCAGCAATTGGGAGCCTGCCTGACAGCAGCAGAATCCTCCTTTACAGATGCTTGTCAACCCTGGGGGCTGCTGGCAGAGCTTTTTTACTCTGTTTAGCACTGCTCTATTGCTCTGCTCAGCTATGATTCCACATTCATGTTGCTGAATTTTTCAGCTTTTTTAAAGCCCCACTAATGAGGTTCATTTCAGTAGTAAATCAGAAGTGGGGGAGAAGCATTTGTGTGTTCAACTTCCATTTCACTTTTGCACCTTACAATTATTCTTTTCAGCCATCGTAACTCTCAATATTCCTAACTCACTCTTCTCTCCCTCTTCCTATTCATCACTCAGCCTAATCTCCCTGGGGAAACCTGCTTGCTGCTTAACCTCTCACCCCTTGTTAAACAGCTAATTTCTCTTTTCTGCTACTGATCCTGGCAGCAGGTTCAACTTGATTTTGGTTTTGAAGGCAGGGAGGTGTGGGGAGCAGAGAAGCACAGGAGAATTACAGGACAGCTCTTGTCATAAATGTCTGCAAACCTTTCACGTACCAGCTCTGGAACTGAAGTGAGTTACAATTAAGCTTCAGCATTAGGACTTGGAGTGCTCCAGAGCATGGAAATTATTGTTCCTAAGTCCTTGTCAAAGGACATTTTTATGTGTACCTGTAATGCCCAAAGCTGGTGGCCAGGCAGGCAGCACCAATATTTGATTTACAGCATTTACAGCATTTGATTTACAGCATTTACAGCAATTTGATTTGCTGAAGTTAGTTAACATTAAGTTTCAGCATTAGGACTTGCAGTGCTCCAGAGCATGGAAATTACTGTTCCTAAAAGACATTTTTATGTGTATCTGTAATGCCCAAAGCTGGTGGCCAGGCAGTCAGCAGTGATATTTGATTTACAGCATGATCTTTTTATAAATAGGTGAGAGCGTCCTTCATTAGCTCCATAGCCAAACAATTTAAATTAAATACAGAGGAATTGTACATGTGGCACTACTTAATTTTCTGATGGACTTCTGAAGGTCACAAGCAGGATAGGACACTTGTTAATTTGCTATTTTTAGCTCTAAGCTAACAATGCTCTCTCCTTTGCTGCAGCTTCATCGCCGTCGAGAACATCGACAGCTACTGCGTGCTCATCTCCTCCAAGGCCGTGTATTTCCTCAAGAGTGGAGACTTCACAGACAGGGATTGCATCTTCCTGGAGGTCAGGTATGATGACCTGTACCACTGCCTGGTGTCCAAGGACCACGGCAATGTCTACATCCAGCTCACCAAGAAGGCTGTGAACACGAGCAGCGGGCTGGCCATGCCAGGCCCCTCCCAGCAGCGGCCCATGGTGAGCACTGGCACCTTCCCCTTGGGAGCCAAGGGATTCAGGCACAGGCTTTGTTCTGTCAGCACTGGAAACAGCTGCTGCCAAGGTTTCAGTGGCTCCCTAAACTCCTGAGAAAGCTGAAGAAAGGAAAACACTAAAATAGTCCTACAGGCTGAAAAGTAACAGGAAGAAACATGTATTTACCTGTGAAATGCTTTTAACTTTTAACCACATGGGTTCTTTGCTGTCTGTTTAATCTTCTCCTACATGCAGCAGTTTTTCCTGTGAGTCTCTGATGCTGGAACAGTGTTTATGTTCTGTGCCATTACAGTAGTTGCTCAGGGGCTGTTTTACAGGCACAGTTACAAGCTCACCCCTGACCCAAGTCAGTTCACATTCCAAACAGAGCAGCCAGATAAAAGGTGGGAGGGGAGGCCAAGGAAATAACCTCAGATATGGCCCTGTGTTCCTGCTCTCACCCTCGAATATCTGTGTGTGTACCTGGTGCTCCCTCACCCTTCTTCCTTGCTCCAGCCCAAGTGCTGAGGAGGAAACTCCACTGAAACCTTTCTGTCCCTTACCTCAAATCTAAAATCTGTTCTGTTTTAGCTGACAGCAGGAGCACATTAAGAAAAATCCTCTTTCTTTCTGCAGGTGAAAGTGAAATCAGAAGCTCTGGCAGTAAAGGTGTCCCAAGAAATCAACTATGCAAAGAGCCTTTATTATGAGCAGCAGCTGATGCTGAGACTTAGTGAAAATCAAGAGCAACTCGAGCTGGACTCTTGAAAATCCATTTCCTCACTGCCAGAAGGAGCTGCAAGTGCCAGGCTGGAGCCAGGACTGGGTGACTAGAGAAGGAAAAAATAGAATTTTAGTATTTAGAGAAAACAAAAGAGGTGGCTTTTCTTTTTTAAGCACTAGTTGTATACCAGAGGTGTAGCTGACACAGCTTTGGGTCTGGGAGAAGAAGCCCTGTATTTTGCTAACATGTATATATGTACAAGTGTCCATGTAAATACAACTGCAGAGGGTGTTGGTATAAATATGAGTCTGTTTACTGTGTAAAGAAATTAAAGGAGCTCTACTGAGTCATACTGCACTACCTGACAGAAGCCCTTCTCTCTCTCTGTCTTTTTTTTTCCTTGAGAAAACTGATTTTCACAGTACAGGAATGTAGATAAACCTTTAAAAAATAAAATCAAGAATTAATTTCAGCTTTTGGAGCACAGGTGTCCTGTGGTTTAGAGCTTTAACACCATGAATAGGGTGCATTAACACTGTGATTAGGGGGCATTGGTTGGGTTGTTTGTGGGGTTTTTGTTGTTTTTTTCTCTTAACTCACTAATACAGGTAAATACAGGAGACCTGGTCTTGCACTGAAATGTCAGCCTCTTTTTTAACAAAAAAATTGTATTTTGGTAAATAATACAGGGAGGATTCAGTTTTACATTCACAGTCTGCATCTCAAAGCCTCTTTTCTGAGTTATTTTTGAAGTAGTTGAAGTGAGCAGTCTTGGAAATTGAACATTTAACTTCAGATTTTTCCTTCCCTCAGGTGGAGGAAGGGTGGGGGGAGAGGACATTACCAGCTTGTTGGACTTCCCAATATCTTGAGAACTAAACTTCTAAATAAAAAAAACCAACAATTATTTTCCCTGATGTTGTGCAGCACATTGGTATTTGTCTCATTCACTGTGACCACACTGAAGAGGGAGGAATGAGTGCTTTAAACACCTTGACCCACAGGAACTGGAGCCCTCAGTGTCTCATTGACTCCCTGGAGATGCCAGGTCTGGGTATGAAGACACAGCTCTCCAGTAACTGCTGAGTAACCTGCATTTCAAAGTGTGACTTCAGAAACCTTTTGGTTCAGTGTAAGTAAACCTTTTAAAAGGTAAAATAATTTGAAGGTAAAGTCCTTTCATGAAGACACATGGGAACATTTTGATGCTGAAGGTGAGGATGAAACCACTTCTGAGCTCTTGTAAAATACTGGGCTGCTAAAGGTGGGGAGGGAGAACAAGGGGTAATTCTCAGTGCTGTGTTGAGCACTTCAGGGGATGGATGGAGTGCTTGGGGCAGTGACCATCCATGAGGAGATGCTGTGCAAGCACCAGAGCAGCCACTGAACACCCTTGGGATGCCCTGAACTCAGTCATGTGTGAGAAAAAACCTGTCCAGCTTCAAGGTGTACTAAAGAGTAGATGAAATAGCACCTCAGCAGGGGCAGGAAGGAGGAGCTGTCTCTGAGTGGTGGAGAGACCCACACAGCATGGAAATGACACCTTTCATGTCTTCCCTCTCTACTCTCCTCCCCTTTCCTTCTTGTTTTCCCAGTCCTCTCATCCCCTTTACCCATCACACCCTTTCTTTTCCTTCCTTTTCCCATCTTTTCCACCTTTTCTCCTCTTTACTGTCCTCCCCCTTTTCCTGCCCTCCCCTTTATTCCCCTTTTCTCCCCTTTTCTGTCCTGCCCTCTCCTCCCTTGCCCAGTTTCACTCCAGTGCTCCTGGAAAGGCGAAAGACTCCAGGGGCTGTGTCCCCACTGTCCCTGCTGGAAACAGCCCCAGCCCACCCTGTCACCAAGCCTGGCTCCAGGACAGACATCAGACAGACAGACAGACAGGCAGCCATCACTTGGCTGCCCGCTCCTGAGACAGAAAATGTCTTCACTTTCTCAAGGCATGAAAGAAAATGGAAAAGAGAAACTGAATTTTAGGTTCCAAAAGCAGGGCTGAAGGTGTGTGTGTGTCCTGTGGCTTGGTCACAGTGAAAACCCCTTCCCCTTGCCTGCTCCACCCTGATCCAGCCCTGCTGGGTCAGAGTGATCCTGTTCCCAACAGCTCCTGCAGCCCAAGGGGCTCCTGCAGGGATGGGAGCATGGGGCAGACATTGCCAACACCCTTCCCTGCCCTCTGCTCCTGCCACAGCCCCAGAGCTCAGAGAGATCCCAGGGCTCAGAGTGATGATCCCAGAGCTCAGAGTGATGATCCCAGGGCTCAGAGAGATCCCAGAGCTCAGAGTGATGATCCCAGGGCTCAGAGTGATGATCCCAGGGCTCAGAGTGATGATCCCAGAGCTCAGAGTGATCCCAGGGCTCAGAGTGATGATCCCAGAGCTCAGAGTGATGATCCCAGAGCTCAGAGTGATGATCCCAGGGCTCAGAGTGATCCCAGAGCTCAGAGTGATGATCCCAGAGCTCAGAGTGATGATCCCAGGGCTCAGAGTGATCCCAGGGCTCAGAGTGATGATCCCAGAGCTCAGAGTGATGATCCCAGGGCTCAGAGTGATGATCCCAGAGCTCAGAGTGATGATCCCAGGGCTCAGAGTGATCCCAGAGCTCAGAGTGATGATCCCAGAGCTCAGAGTGATGATCCCAGGGCTCAGAGTGATCCCAGGGCTCAGAGTGATCCCAGAGCTCAGAGAGATCCCAGAGCTCAGAGTGATGATCCCAGAGCTCAGAGTGATGATCCCAGGGCTCAGAGTGATCCCAGGGCTCAGAGTGATGATCCCAGAGCTCAGAGAGATCCCAGAGCTCACAGTGATGATCCCAGGGCTCAGAGTGATGATCCCAGGGCTCAGAGTGATGATCCCAGAGCTCAGAGTGATGATCCCAGAGCTCAGAGTGATCCCAGAGCTCAGAGTGATCCCAGAGCTCAGAGAGATCCCAGAGCTCAGAGTGATGATCCCAGAGCTCAGAGTGATCCCAGAGCTCAGAGTGATCCCAGAGCTCAGAGTGATCCCAGGGCTCAGAGTGATCCCAGAGCTCAGAGAGATCCCAGAGCTCAGAGTGATGATCCCAGGGCTCAGAGTGATGATCCCAGAGCTCAGAGTGATCCCAGAGCTCAGAGTGATCCCAGGGCTCAGAGTGATCCCAGAGCTCAGAGTGATGATCCCAGAGCTCAGAGTGATGATCCCAGAGCTCAGAGTGATCCCAGAGCTCAGAGTGATGATCCCAGAGCTCAGAGTGATGATCCCAGAGCTCAGAGTGATCCCAGGGCTCAGAGTGATGATCCCAGAGCTCAGAGTGATGATCCCAGGGCTCAGAGTGATCCCAGGGCTCAGAGTGATGATCCCAGAGCTCAGAGAGATCCCAGAGCTCAGAGTGATCCCAGGGCTCAGAGTGATGATCCCAGAGCTCAGAGTGATCCCAGGGCTCAGAGTGATCCCAGAGCTCAGAGTGATGATCCCAGAGCTCAGAGTGATGATCCCAGAGCTCAGAGTGATGATCCCAGAGCTCAGAGTGATCCCAGAGCTCAGAGTGATGATCCCAGAGCTCAGAGTGATGATCCCAGAGCTCAGAGAGATCCCAGAGCTCAGAGTGATGTTCCCATAGCTCAGAGTGATGATCCCAGAGCTCACAGTGATGATCCCAGAGCTCAGTGATGATCCCATAGCTCAGTGATGATCCCAGAGCTCAGAGTGATGATCCCAGAGCTCAGAGTGATGATCCCAGAGCTCAGTGCTGATCCCTCTGAGCAGCTCCAGCCCCAAGGCTGCTTTCCAGAGCAGAGTTTACATTCTTGTGGGGAGAAGCTAAGTGGCAAAATGGGCCCCATCTCCAACCAGAGCCATAACCAGACATTTCCCAGTGTCAGGGACCTTTTGATCTCTCCACTATCTCATTTCCTAAACTGCATGATGCTTTTCAACATTTACCTATTTTCTCTTCAATAAAATACTGTGTGACATCTTAGCCCAACTGTTGTACGTATTTTTTAAACTTCTTTTTCTCTCTAAAGCACTGTTTAGTACAAAGCTGCTTCCTCCAGTGGGCTGACAGATCCTCTCAGATTTGCTCTGTTTTCCTTCTCAGAGGAACCCAGCTTGATTTGCTGCTCACAATGGCTTCACCTCTGGTACCTCATGCTGAAAAAGCAGGTTTCAGTGAATATACTCTCTTTAGATTGTTGCACAGATATTTAAAAAAACCAAAAACAACAAAGCAAAATCAAAGCACATTTGAATTAAGTCAAGAGTTGCTCAAAATCCATTTATACACATTTTCACCTGACACTGTGCACATCTATGCATCTGTATTACTTCTTTAAATATATACACCCACCCCCAAATGTGCATATACTTCAAAATTCTCTTGAAAAGCAAGGGCTGTGTTCCAAACTCCTCTATTCCACCCTCCTAAAGGCAGCATTGTTGCAAAGAAAGAGCAACCTTAATTTTCTGAAAATACATCTAATAAAGTACAATAAAATAATAAAAAATAATACAAAAATAAAATAATAATAAAAAATATAATAGCATAATAAGATTTGCTTCAGACTCCAGTTTGGATTGCTGCAGCATTCCAGCCTGACAGCACACTCTTACTCCACATTGCTTAATTTTATCAAATGCAGGACTGGGACAAAGCACTTCCAACTCCTTTTGTGTCACAGGTCTGACTTTCTTGCAGCTGCTGGTGGCTCCCAGCTGGTCTGGGAGCTGTGACAGAGGCTCAGGGCAGCTCAGACCCATCTGCTTTCCCCTGCCACTGCCGTCCCTGGCTGAGGAAATGTTTTGTTAACAGGACTCAGAGCAGCTTGAGCAAACTGGGGAGTGTCTGTGGCTCTCCAGAGCAGATTTTCTGCAGTGGGAGACAGGGAATTGAGAACTGGAATTGAGAAATCAGCCCCAGCTGGGTCTGTGAGCAGCCCTGCTCGTGCCTTGGGTGCAGGAGAGGGCAGAATCTGACAAGGATTCCTGCCAGAAAGAAAAGGTTACTCATTAACCACTGACAAACACTGGGGGAAAACAATCATATTGTTTTGCTTAGCAGAACCACAGCACATTTTTGGCCAGAAATACAAAATGCTGTGGGTGCAAACTGCAGTTCCCTCAGAGGGGTCAGCTCTGCTCAGGGCCTGGGGACACTCATGATGAACAGAGAGCACCAGAATCCCAGAATCCAGACTGGTTTGGGTGGGAAGGGACCTTAAAGACCAACCCATCCTCCCTGTGCCATGGCAGGGACACCTTGCACTGTCCCAGGCTGCTCCAAGCCCTGTGTCCAGCCTGGCCTTGGGCACTGCCAAGGATGGAAATGTCCTTGGACATTCCTGAGGCAGCCACAGCTTCTCTGGGCACCCTGAGCCAGGGCCTGCCCACCCCATGAAGGGCACTACTATATATTATAGGGTGTATTATGTATTATAACATATATAATATATCATAATACATAATATTATATAATCTTATATTATATTATGTTATATTATACTATATTATATCATATCATATTAATTATATTATATTATATTATATTATATTATATTATATTATATTATATTATATTATATTATATTATATTATATTATATTATATTATATATAGGGTACTATTATATATTATAGGGTGTATTATGTATTATAATATATATAATATAATACATAATCTTATATTATATTACATTACATTATATTATATTTTATATCATAATATATAATTTTATAATAATATATAATGAAATTATATATTATAATAATATATAATGAAATTATATATAAAAATTATATAGATATAATTATCTATAGTATAATATATATAATATATTATATATATAATATATTATATATATAAATATGATATATATAATATTATATATATATAAAATATATATTATATATAATATATTATATATATAAATTTATATATATATATATATATATAAATTTTTATATATATATATATATATATATAAAAAAATTATATAGGGTGCAGGGTGTATTATGTATATCATACATAATTTATCCATAGCACAGTGTCACACAGGGCTGGCTGGTGTGTGTTTGGTTTTTTGGGTTTTCTTCCCTGACTCTGCACTGCCCAAGCCTGTGCTCAGCACAAAGTGTGGGTAAAAACAACCCTGCACCTCAGGCTGCTCTGGGCTGACTCAAAAGCACTGAAAGGCCATGGGCCAAGTAAACAGCTTCCATGTGCATTTCCATTTTGGATAAATGGCTGGGTCACCCAGAGGACAAGGGCTGTGGATGGGAGCTGCAGAACAATGGGTTCTGATAATGCCAGCAAAAAAAAAAAAAAAAAAAAAAAAAAAGTCCCCTGCATGCTGCAGCTGCAGAGGAATTCTAATAAATAAAGGAGAAATCCATCATACCAGCTATCCCTCAGCCCTGCAGACACCACAAAAGCAAACATTTGCTCTGCCCCAGGAGGGTGACTCACCATTCCTGAGGACTGCTTTGGCAAACAACTGACATCCAGCCCTACAAACCACTGGGTATCTAAATAATGATGTAGCAAAAAACCTGTGCCTGCATGCAGGTTTAATGGGAGGGAAAAAATAAAATCATTTTCACAAGAAACCCAGCATTTGCATGGCCAGACTCCCCCCAGCTCCTAGAGCAGGTCCAGCAGCAGGAGCATCACCACTGATGCCTCCCCCTGGCAATGGGCAATTCCAGGCCCTTCCATTCATCCTTTTCTAGATTTCTTTGACTCTCAAAGTATGAAGGAAACAATATTTGAAGTAAACATCCCAGAGATGTGAAGATTCTATTCAGCACACCTTCCATGCCAGAACATATCTTTATTTGTGGTGTAATAGCAATTTCACTGTCCTTCAAAGGATTATCCAGAGACAGCAGCCTTACATCCTTATCCCCCAGCTCAGACAGGCAAATGTTCTAGAATTTTGTGCATAAATGGGTGCAATTATTTCTGACCTGGCTCAGTACAAGCTGACACCAATCATGATATTTATAGTCATAGAATTTTTGGCTTGGGTGTTTCCATGGATCTACCACTGCTCTGGGCAACCTGTGACTGCCTCATCCTCATTTGCTTCCTTATATCTGGTCTGAGTCTGCTCTCCTTCACTACAAGACCACTTTCCCTTCTCCTACAGCTGCAGGCCCTGCTAAAAGGTTCATCCCCATCTTTCTAGAGGCCTCTTGAAATAAAGGAAGGGGCTCTAAGGTGTCCCTGGCGCCCTCTCTGCTCCAGGCTGGTCTCCAGCTCTCCCAGCCTGGCTCCAGAGGAGCTCCAGCCCTTGGAGCATCTCTGTGGCCTCCTCTGGATCTGTTCCATGTCCTTGCTGTGCTGAGGGCTCCAGACCTGGATAATTTCCTTCCTCTCTCTGTTGGGTGCCTCTAATCTGTACCAGCCTCAGTAGACAATGTCACCTTCACATGGGAACTCCTTCTTTTGTGGCAGTTGTCATTCCTTGATATTACTACTCATGCAGTTTGCTTCACTAATTCTAATCCCAACTGCTGATCCTGTCCATAAAATATATATATATATATATATATATATATATATATATATAAAATCAGATCAGTATCTACCTGGAGAAATTCTGTGCTGCTGATAAAAGCTTGTGAGCAAAAATAAACGGCTGCCAAGGTCATAATCACAGTGAGATCACACCAGAGCTGACATTTATGAGCAGGTTTAAGAGCCAACTCCCCCACTTTCAGCTTCCTGATTTCTAACAATAAAAATCCACATTACACAGTAGAACTTCACTCACCTTTCTCTCCACAGGCACCTTTTCCCCTCTCCTTTGAGCACGCACCAGAGGGAGATCTACATGCAGAAGAACATGAATTTATACATCCCCCAGAACACATCTCAGGCCATGCAGGAATTCCCACAGCAGTGCTGGGAGCTCTCCCAGTCCCAAAGAGCCCAGGGCATCACTGACAGCTCAGCACTGCTCCTGTGCCTCATGGCTGCATTCACCCCAGGGTTATCCAGTGATGATTTGCTGTGGGTTCCAGTGGAAATAACCCCCAGAGCACAGGGATCCACACCCACACCTGGACACACAGAGCAGGGCAGCACTGCTGTGAGTGAGAGAGGTTTCACTGTAGCTTCCCACACAAATCCTGAACTGGGCACCACTTCTGACGGAAAACCCATCACTGAGTGACCACAGGCACAGTCCAGGGGCTGTGCATCCACAGAAGCCACATCCACACCTTTTCCAGGGTGCACCCAGTGAGGACCCTCCCAGCTCCCCTGAGTGCATCCAGAGGAGGCAACGAGGCTGGAGAGGGGTTGGGAACACAAACTCTGGAGAAAAGGAGACTCAGAGGTGACCTCATCACTCTCTGCAGCTCCTGAAAGGTGCCTGTGCTCAGCTGGGGCTGGGCTCTTTCTCCAGGCAGCACTGACAGAACCAGAGCACACAGCCTCAAGCTGTGTCAAGGGAAATACAGGTTGGATATTAGGAAAAAGTTTTTCACTGAAAGGTTCATAAAGTTCTGGAATGGCTGGCCAGGGAGGTGGTGGAGTCCCCATCCCTGGGTGTGTTTAACAAAGCCTGGATGTGGCACTGGGTGCCAGGGTTTAGTTGAGGTGCCAGAGAACAGGTTGGACTCGATGATCCTGAAGGTCTCTTCCAGTCTTGTGATCCTGCGCTTTGGTGACTCTGTGATTCTGTGATTTGGTGATTTGGTGATTCTCTGATCCTGTGCTTTGGTGACTCTGTGATTCTGTGCTTTGGTGACTCTGTGATTTGGTGATTTGGTGTTTCTGTGATTTGGTGATTTGGTGACTCTGTGATTCTGTGCTTTGGTGACTCTTTGATTTGGTGATTTGGTGTTTCTGTGATTTGGTGATTTGGTGATTTGGTGTTTCTGTGATTTGGTGATTTGGTGTTTCTGTGGTTTGGTGATTTGGTGATTTGGTGTTTCTGTGATTTGGTGATTCTGTGATTTGGTGATTTGGTGTTTCTGTGATTCGGTGATTTGGTGTTTCTTTGGTTTGGTGATTTGGTGTTTCTGTGCTCACAGCCAGCCACAGGGCCCGGTTTCCACCCCACAACCCCGGAGGAGCCCCGGAGCCCCGGGACGCGCAGGGAGCGTTTCTGGAGGCCTGGCTCCTGCTCAGAACAGAAATATTTCCCTTGGCTTGTGCGAGCTGCCGGGACAGAGCGAGGCTGGAGGAGCAGTTTCCCATTCCCCCTCCCATTACTCTTTTTGATTGGCACTTTAATGAGGGCGCCGGGGGTCGCCCCCCTGCCAGGGGGCCGGTTCATGCCCCGTTTATCTCACAGCCCATGTAAGACTAAAATAACACGCCAGGCTGAGTTTCACTGCCTTGTGATCCCCCAGCCCACCGTGATGGATTGAGTGACTGCAGCAAGCTGGCAGCTGAAGTGTGTTGTAACAGGATCTTTCTGTCAGCGCAGCACAATGGATTTGCTGATTCCCGGCCTTTTCCCGGCGTTTCCAAAGTTCATTTTCCAGGGGACTGCAAAGTGTTAATAAATAACACAGCAAAGGTTATGCCAAGCTTCCCTTCCCCTCAGCTGCCCCGCTGCTGACGCAGGAGGGGCTGCAGTGCCAGCTCCAGCACTTGCACAAGAGCGGCCGTAAATCCACCCCAGAAAGGTTCTGAAGGTTCTCCGCTGCTCTTTTGGGGAGCTCGTTCTGCTGAGCCAACACAGTTGTCTTGATTTTTTAAGATTTTTCTAAGCCTTCTGATGTTTACATTCGTATAACAAACTTTCTCACACACTTTATGTAAATAACTTATTGTTTTGCGTTCTTTTATAGAAGAAAATTGATGGACTTTGTTGGTTTGTCCAGTGTCATTGGAGAGGTGGCACTGTCACCCTCCAATCCACTGTCACTTTTAGAAAACTATAAAAAATAAAAATATTTTTTAAAAAATATATATAAAAATATTTTTTAAAATATTGATGTCAGAAATTAAAAAACTCATTTATCTTGAAAGAGCAGCATGTCCATGTCATGTTATTTCGTGTCCTATAGTGACACAAGGCCTCTCTCCCAACCCAAAGGGAACAGGGGCTCCCCAAGTCCTCTCCAGAAGAAAATTCCTGGGGCTGAACTGCACAGGCTGCAGAATCAGAAAAATCCCACAGACCACCAGGGGTATAGCAGAGGGGTGCATGAGGGATATAGACCATGTGATGGGAGAGGGCAAATAACAATCTACGGGACAAAACACACTCAGGACAAATTTCCAATCACCCAGTGCAAAACAACAACTCAATAAACCATTTAGTGCAATTCAACACTCAGGGATGTGCCCCCAACACCCTGGGTGACGCTGGCTGGGGACATTTACAGATCACAAACGGGACGGGGCTGCTGTGGAACTGCCTTGAGCTGTTTTATTTTCCAGCATCAGCCTCATTACATGGCTATGACAATGGGAAGATGCCAGCAGCTCACATCCCAGGCAGCAGACACAGAACTTAATGTCACAACTCACTTTATAAGCTTCTTAACCAATCACACAAAGCAAAAGCATATTGACAGTAGTTCTATCCAACCATTATAAGCACACATCCCTTTGGTTAAACAATGCTTGCTTATTTCAAATACAATACCTGCTTGTGAGCCTTAAAGCACAATGCACAGAGCTCCATTATTAACCTTCAACCTTCCTAATATCTTGCTAGATAAACTTTTCTGTAGCTTAGAGAGTTATTCTAGACAAATGTTAATAGACCATTGTTCTATTTGTCCTTGCTTTTCTACAGTTTAAATAATTTTTCTGCTGACCCATCTCATGGCCGCTGCCTAGCTCTAATCACAGTTCTGCTGTCTCTGGGGCCTGCCTTTTGCAGCTTTCCCCAAACCCTCTGATTTTGTGGATTCCCACACCTGGGAAGCTCCCCTGGAGCTGCCTCTGCTCCCTCTGCCTCCCTGTCCCACCCCAGCTGGATCTGCCCCTACAGCCAGCCCTAAATGCTGCAGCCAAGACCCAAATGCTCCTCTGGGGAGAGGCAGACACTCACACCTCACCACAGGAGAGGGCACACAGCCCACAGGCAGAGCCTGGGAAATACCAGGGAAAAACGAGTGGGTGGGGAGGGAGCTCCAGGGACCAGTGGGAGGATGCTGGAAATCAGTAACAGTGATCTGAAGAACTGGTAACAATTATTAGATCTTTTTTTGGTATGAATCATCTCAGAGACTCATCATTTCAATGATGTCACTCAAGGGGCAGTAGAAAATACAGTAGAAGCCTTGACAGGGGTTTGGAGCCACAGCGTGATTGGCCAAGCTGGTCTGGGAAACTTCACCAACACATCCAAAAGGGAGCAGATTTTGTGGAGAATACACACTCTGACAGACCAGACAGGCAAATTTGTCTTTGGCAAGATTCTGATGTTACTTAGAGCTCTGATGAATCTGCCTGAACTGCTGGAGAAGGAGCAGCCTCTCTTATCTGATGACCTTGTCCTTGCCCTGTCCCCTCCCCAAGGGTGGAATTTGTATTTGAAGCTACAGGTTGTAAAATCAGCCAGGCAGAACCATCCTGAGGGAACAAACCCAAACCAGAGCAACAACACAACAGGCCAAGCCAAGCAAAGAGAGAGAGTTTGAACAGAATCTGCTCTCTGGGTTCATCAAACCCACCAAGAGCTCAGAGCCTTGCAGGGGAAGGGCAGCAGAGGCGGTGCTGCCTCGTGCACATCTCAGCTCCTTTTGCCTTCTTAAACAACTGCAGGAGAAGGAAAAACTCCTCAATCAACAACTGCAGGAGAAGGAAAAACTCCTCAATCAACAACCAGTAGCATCAGAGGGCTCAGGAATTCAAGAGTAACCATACCACAACCTCATCCCTTTCCACACCACACACCCCTGTTCCCAACCACGGCCATTTCTGCCAACATAAGACACCTCCATCACCCAGCCCATGTCTGCTTCTCACCTGTGGGCACATTACTGGATGCTGCCAGTGCTCCTTTGCAGCCAGGCACCCAGACCTGGCAGTGGCTGAGGAGCTGGGTGTGAACAGACATTTACAGGGAGTTCAAAGAACTTCCCAGATCCATCCCTGTGTGTGGAACGGGGCAGGAGGCAAAGCTGAAATGATTCACTGCTCCAGGATGCTCTGAGCTTTCTGAAGTCAGGGATGGTCTCCAGGCTGCTCTTCCCATTTTCAGACACAGCTCCCAGCATCCAGAAGTTCACTGCCAGAAGGAGCTTCTTAAGAGGGCTCTACAACAATTTTTTTTTCCTTTTTGGACTTTTATGGCATTTAGGCACACACAGAGAAAAATACAGGGCTTGGCTCCTGGAAATACTGTGCATTAGAGAGCTGCTGTTGGCTTCAGACCTCTGATGAGAGAAAAGGGAAAAGGAAGATTAGAGAACCCTGGAGCTGCAATTTCAACACCGTGGTTTTCAACCCAAGAATGAAGCAATACAAGGTCCTGCTCTCCAACAGACCTGACAAACCAGAGGTATGGTTTAAGAAAAGATAAAACCCTTCAGGCCTCACCACTATGCACTGATTGTGATGGAGCAACTACTTAAACCCCAGGAACTTGAATTTGCTTGGAGCTTCCTGGGGAGGAGGGAGTGGAGCCCATGGGGATTTAGGGAAGGGTCAAGAGAAGAAGTCCAGCACTGGGTTCCACACATGCACCTGGAGCAGAGCCCATTTCCACAAGGTAATGGGAGCTTGAGCCAAGCACACCATGTAGAGTTATCAGTATCTATTATTAACCTAAAAAAATTAACCTTAATGGTTAGCATAATGCTCTGTTTTTACAACATCTGTCAGCAATTATTTGTATTTACTTGCACTGCAAATGCAGAAGAAAAGTCAGAGAAATAAACACCAGAATCCCCACCAGTCTTGTGTTTTCCCACAAAGAATCTCTAACCATGGCTGTTTAGACTCACATTTGTTCCTTGCCCTCTCCAGTAGATGTGGAAACCCAGAGCACTGGGAATATTCCTGTGTCTGCTCTGGGCTGCCCTGATCCCCAGGGCAGCACTGACTCTGACCCTCATTCATTCATGGAGAAAGTTTCCTAAACTCCAGAATAGACTGGAATCCACAAAAGTGTGAAATAGATTATAGAGAGCAGTGCAGGTGTGTCACTGGGTGAGAAATTGAGGTTTTGGGATTTTTAGTGAGTTGTGGATGGCAGCAAGATGGAGGGCACAGGGTGTTGTCCTGGGTTTCTTCTTCATGCTTCTTCTTCCTCCTTCTCCATGGGTTTGGGTGGCATTTTGTAATTGGGCAGAAATCTGCATTGCAGCTCTTTGGGATCAGTTACTGGGTTATGAAAGGGGAAATAATCCAGGTGTCAGCTCTTAATTGGACAGTTTAGTCTGAAAAGCCCTTGTACCAAGAGATTGTGGCCATTTTGTGCCTTCTAATGAAAAGCTGCAGCACTCCCAGCAGTGAGACTGTTTTACTGATAAGAAATGATAAACACCTGAGTGTGAACATGAACTCCTGTCTCAGTGCCTTCAATGCAGACCCAGAGGAACCCACAACTGGGACCACCACAAGTATGGAATTTCTTGCCTCTGTGACCAGTAATCATCAGTCCTCATTCACCCTGCAGCAAGCAGGGACCAACCCCTCTGCAATTAGTAGTGTTCACTTCAGGGCTCTTATAACAGGAATCAGAGCTATGATGTTCCTTAGATTCAGAACAGCTCCTGCTCTCCTGTCACCATTAGGTTGGATGTGACACACACACACACACACACACACACGGGATCAGGGTCCAAGAAGAAAAAAGTTTTTTATTCTGAGTGTTCTCCAGCTTATACACCCTTAATAAGGCACGATCCTAAGTCATTAATTACATCCCAATAACTTATTATATTCATTGGTGCAAAGCAATTAACGTCAAAATAATTGGCAAAAGTTTTACAGAAATTTAATAAGGGACCTATACACATCTATTTATGCATGTAGTCTGACTTATAAAAATTTTCATGTCTCTTTCCTAATCTGTTTCCATGCTGACAGCCTTGTCTTCTTCCTTGCTATGGATACACTCAAAACCATCAATTGTTATTTCTTCTATGAACTCAGCTTTGCTTGCAGGCCCCTCCACGCTCTCCCCTTGGCCAGGAGGGAGCAGGGGGAGCAAGGGCAGTGCTCCAGTGGCACTCCACCTGTGCAAGGCAGGGTGAGGAACAGGTTAGCTGGGTGAAAAGTTCACTGCAAGCTGAGCTGTCTGTTTCTCTTGCTTAATTTATCCGATATTTGGCTAACCTTGCTCTGAACCCAGCCCCCAGACCCCCTTCCTCCCATCCCTCCCCACGGGCTGGTGTCAGCCAAAGGCACCGCCTGCGATTCCCTTCCCCTGACCCTGCTGAGGGGAGAGGGGGCTGGGACACAGGGCCAGGCACAGAGCACTGCCTCAGCACTGCTCACATCATCATTATTTATGCTCCAAGCTTCGATGAGAGAAAACACAAAAGCCCCACAGTCAGCAGCATTGCCTGACACGGTGTTCCAGCTTATCGGCCTCCCCAGGGCTGGGTGGCACCTCCTGCACCCCCTCCCTGCTCCCTCTGCTCCCTCTGCTCTCCTGAGGATGCTCAGGATGGATCCCTGACCCCCCTGGCACACAGCTCCCACATCCACAGCCTCCTCCATGCCAGTTACCCCACTGTGCCCATCCCCTCATTTCTGCTGCTCAAGATCCTCAAAAGGAACCTGACACATGAATTTAAATTTTGCAGTCGCTGCAGTGACACAGAACATGAGCAGGGAGACCCTAAAGGGCTTTTCTCACCCCAAATCCCGTAAAGTCAGTGGAGGAAAGGCTGGAGGGTATCAAGAGGTGCCACTGCTGCTCTTTGGTGAACAGGATTCCCTGATCTTGGTTGCATCCATCACTGAGCTCTGTGATTGACTTTCCCTCTCACCTGTTGGAACAATCCTGTTCCTTTTTACCCACCCATGGATAATTCCAGCAGTTTTGAAGAGGAGTTAAAATCCATAACAAAGTTTGCACAAATGGAATGGAAATTTGCACAAATTGTATGGAAATTATATGTTTGTTTTTTGTTATATTTGCATCCCTGACCTTTATGCATCCATAAGCTGCTCACTGTGCAGAATCCAGCCCGAATCCAGCCAGAACACAGCCAAGGTTGGCTCAGAAGCTGCTGTGCAGTTTCCCTTTCCCTGGCAATCCACAGCCCCCCACCCATCCTGCCCCAGTGCCCAGGAAATGCCCCAGAGCCCCCGGGGTGCAGGGCAGTGCTCGGTGCCCCCCAGCTCCTCCTGGCTCCCCACGTCAGAGCCCAGAGCTGGTGATGCAAACTGCTGGGGAAGCTGAGGGAACACGAGCTCCTGGCAGGCTCCCCTTGCTTTCCTGCTGTGCTCAGGACTGTTCCCAACACTCCTCAGGGCAGCACAAAGTGCATTTGACAGGCACAGCCTCAGAGCAAGGCACAAACCAAACCTGCTGCGCTGTCCCTGCTGCTCCCTTTGGATCCACACTTCCCTTCCCACCTGCTCCCACCTCCTGCCTCTGCCAGAGGTGACTTTTGGGATGTGCCTAAGGTTCTGTGAATGGAGCAGAACAAATGTTCCCTGTAAATCTTAACTTTATCATTTTTGACCTGACAAAAGAACCTCAGAGCTGTGTTATGGCTTTGAGACACCTGAGTTGCCTCAGGTCCAGGAGAGACTCTCACAGACAACAACTTCTCCTTCTTTCTTCTTTCTTCTTCTTCTTCTTCTTTCTCCTTCTCCTTCTCCTTCTTCCTCTTCTTCTTCATCTTCTTCTTCTCCTTCTTTATTCTTTCTTTCTTCTTCTTTCTTCTCCTTCTTTTCTTCTTCTTCTTCTTCTTCTTCTTGTTATTATTATTATTATTTTTTTTTATTATTTCTGTTAATTTTTATTATTATTCTAGTATTAATTCTATTTGGTTTATTATTATTATTAATTTATTATTTTTATTATTTTCTTGTTTTTATTATTATTTTATTGTCAATTTATTCTTTTCATTGTTATTTTTTTATTTCTATTATCTTATTATTAATTTTATTATTTTATTATTTTTATTGTTAATTTTAATATTATTTATATTATTTTTTAAATTATTTTTATTATTTTTACAGTCTGTATCATCAGAGTGCCCAAATCTGCATTACAGTGTGTCTGAACACGCAGAGTTCCTGTCCCACTCGCAGGGAGGGCAGGAACAGTCTGACAGCTTTTACAACAAGTGAAAATTCCTTGTGGTCTAAGAACAATATTAAACTTGTTTCTCTAGGTCAGCAGATGACCTTGCCTTGGCTCACGGCTTCGTTTCTGTGCAAGCAGTGAAGTCTGGCCTGGTTCTGATGTGGGCACTAATTCAGTGACACCATCCATCCCAAACTTCACCACTCCCACACCAAGCAGCAAAATACCAGTTTACAAAGAGTAATTTGAAATAAGAAAACCCAGGCTGTCACAAAGCATGTGATCCACCCTCCCCATCTAATGCTCCGTGATTTCAAGGCATGAAAGTCGCTGAGAAGAGACAAATAAAGTTGTCAGGAAGACACGAAACTTCCAACTGCTGCATAAATAAACTGAGGACACACAAAAACTCCTCACCCACATGGCACCACTCCCCTGGTCCTGTATTCCTCAGCACAGGTACTCACCACTGCCTCAACAGAATTAATCCATAAAATAACTAAGAATGTATAATTTCCATACAAGGAATCCTTTGTGCAAACTTTGTTATGGATTTTAGCTCTTCACAACTGCTGGAATTAGTCATGGGTGGGAAAAAAGGAACAGGATTGTTCCAACAGGTGAAAGTCAATCACAGGGCTCAGTGCCACAGATCCCTGTTTGCTGCTTCCAGCCACGGCACAGAAAAGCAAAAACACTTCAAAAGATGCCATACCAGCATAATTAAAGACAAGCTGAATGCAATGAAGCTCAAATTGTTTACAGGCGCAGCTTAAGAATCACCTAGTTTGAAAAAAGGACTGCACATAGTGGATGGAGCCATTTTAATAATTCAGCCCAAGACCCCAGAGTTTGGTCATTACAGAAAAGAGCTTGTGAAAACCTGGAGAGACACAACTTTCACTTTAGAAATACAGGAAGGCAATTAACAGGTCAAGCTTCAAAGCTGTGTCCTCTTCTCCATGCATCCAACTTAGAGGCTTCTGTTTGTGAGGAAAAATCCCAAACAAAACCAAGGAAAAAAACCCACAACAAACATGCAAACCCCAAAACCTCCATCCCCTGCTCCCAAAAAACCATCCCAGACCATAAAAATGTAAGATGGCAGTAAAGGGTGAATTGGGAATTGACCCTTCCAGCCTCTCAGGCAGATTCCTCTCAAATTCCTGAGGCTCCTGATGCTCCTGAGGCAGAGTTTTGCCCCCATGACTGCAGCCAGACCCTCACAGACCCAGTGCTCCCCTCCAGGGCATCTCCCCAGGGGCTGCTGCTGCCAGGGCAGGCTCAGACACAGCCCCTGCACTCCAGGGACTCTGTGACACCAGGAGATGCTTAAAACAAAGGAATTGAGTGAGATCAGCCCAGCATGGTGCTGATAATGCCAAAGGTGTGGCTTCAATCCCTGTGCAGGCCATTCAAGAGTTGGACTCAATGGAAGACCCCCTTTGGGGGGTCTATTCCAATCCAGAAGAATCTGGGATTCTAAATTGAAGCCAAGGACAGGGAAACCCATGACCCTGGCAGCCTTTGATGGGCTGGTAAGGATCACTTGGGGTTCTGGGGTTTTGCCATGACCTCCCCTTCCCACAGCCCTGAGAGGCTCCACTCCAGCCCCAGCCCAGCCCTGGGATGCAGAATCCCAGGAAAGAAATGTCTGTGTGTCCAACATGAGAGCAGGGTGGCTGTGGAGCCAGCCAGGGGCTGCTGCTGGAGGGCAGGGACTGCTGTGGATGAAAAACAAGGATTGTTGTGGATGACACACAAGGATGGTTGTGGATGACAAACAAGGATTGTTGTGGATGACAAGCAAGGATGGTTGTTGATAACACACAAGGATTGTTGTTGATAACACACAAGGATTGTTATTGATAACACACAAGGATTGTTGTTGATAACACACAAGGATGGTTGTTGATAACACGCCCTGAGGAAGAACAAGATGTGCCGTGGGGAGGTAGGGCAGCACTTTCCTGGGACAAACATCCTTGTTCCAGCTCCTGGAGATAAGCACAGCACAAGCACAGGAATGAGGCTGGGACTATAAGGGGGGTCAAGATCATCAGAGACCCACAAAGGCTCTGCCCATTTCCAGAAAGGTCTGAAAGAACATTTGTGACACTTGATCTGATAGCAAATGAGAAAAAATCCTGACAATGGGAAACCCTGCCCATAAAGGGGCACTCCCCAAGTCTGGGTGCTGTCCCCAGGATCCTGGACATCCCATCAGCTGGGCTGAAGCAGCTGCATCCACGCTGAAACCAAGGATGACATCCCAGCAGCTGGATCAGTCCTGGATCCAGGACTGGTGATCCTTTCCCTTTCCCTTCCTTTCCTCCTTTTCCTTTTCCTTTTCCTTTTCCTTTTTTTTCCTTTTCCTTTTCCTTTTCCTTTCCCTTTCCCTTTTTCCCTTTTTCCCTTTTCCCTTTCCCTTTCCCTGCTGTTCCCATTCATGACCCTGAGGTGTTTCCTTGCCCTGCAGAGATGTCCTGCAGGCCCTGAGCATCCCCAGGGGCTCAGACAGACAGACAGACAGACATCCTGGTGTGGCAGGACAGACACCTCAGCACTGCAGGGAGGACAGCACCCACCAGGAGTGGGTCCCTTGGCCATCAGGGACCAACACCAACCCTCCACAGGCAGGTCCAGCACCTCCAGAGCAACCAAGCCATGAACAGTCCAAAACATGTGGGATCCATTAGGGCATTTCAGAGGAATTCACCTTCATTGTTCCCCTTGAAATATAAAGGTTATAAAACTTAATGGCCACATGACAAGGAAACTATATGAAACACTCAGAGATTTACAGAGTGACTGCTCAGCTCTCGGGGCATGTGGCTGGAAATTGCTGGGCAAAAGCCAATGAGCCCCATGGTCTGAGCTTTTTGGGCAGTTTTCTTATTTCTTCCTTTCTTTTCCTGACCTTGCAGACTGGTATTTGGTTACCACAGCAGCTCCAAAGTCAAACAGAAACACAGCTTGTATCTTCTTTCAAGTATTTATTTCTTTTGTGCTGTTAACACCAAGTAATGAAAGGAATTGTAAGGATTTTTAAGGGGGGGGGCTGAAGGAATGAAAGCAGGAGAAAGGAAAAAAAAATATGGACATAGTGGCTTAATTTCTCACAGCATGTGCAGCACAAATGAACAGTAAACAAATCCCAGGGAAAAATGCAAACAAAGGCTACGTTTGCTCAAAGTTCCAAGAAAAAAGCCAAGAGTGAGTGCCACTGAGCAAACATTGCTGTGATGATGAAACCCTCAGAGGCTCTGTGCTCAGCACAGCAGGTACCTGCCCCCTTCTCCAGAACACCCCTGGGCAGCAGCAGCCACAGGACCAGGCTTCCAAGCCCTGGTTTGGTTAAAGGCATGGAAATGTTGTAATTATGGCATTAAGAGGAAGCAGCAATCTAATCCAACTAGTCAAGGGCAAGTGTGAAAATCCCATTAGGGATTTGCCACTAGGGTTTGTCTGTACAGAGGGAAATAATCAAGCAACAGATCATGAACAAACACTGTATTCTGTTGGGATTTCTGACCCAGATTTTGGCAGACCCAGCCAGGCGAGAAACTCAGGATGCTGGCTGCCACCAAAGGGTCTTTGGGTGACCCTAAGGGTTGTGCCAGCAGTACAAGAATAAATTATCTCCTTGTGTGACACCAGGTGAGACTGTGCCATTTTCTGTGTCCCCTCTCTGTGTCTGTACCAATGGAAGTGCTCTGGCAGGGCCAGGCTGGCACAGGTGAGGGTCAAACACTGTGCAGTGCTTTTCCTGCATTTTCTTACTCCCCAAACCTCAGATGCACTGAACTCCAGTCCACTTTATTTCTTAAATGAACCAAGGGTGAATATGCAACACAAATCCCAAAATACCATCATGCCATCCCCCTCATGTGGAAATATGCCATGCCCTGATGTTGGGAGGTCACTCTTATTTCAATGAACTCTTTGCAGGATTTCCAGTGTGATTATTTTTCCCTTGATGATCTGAGGCTGAGAGGCAAATCCAGTGAAAGAAACAAAACCAAACTGTGAAAATTTTCTGCTGCAAGTAAAGGCAAATGCACTTTTGACAGCATCCCAAGCTGGGGTTTTTTCCCCTTGAAAACATCCATAGGCACGTTTTTGATCACAGGATTGGAAATATGTCATGAGAACACACTCAAATATGCATTTGCATTAACACTGCTGCCAGAAGCCATCTCACAGTCATCACCAGACATCCTGGAGCCCCTAGAAAGCTTTCTGTGGGATTGGAAGGCATCCAGCCAGGAGAAAGCAAAGCCACCATGTGATTGGGATGGCCAGTTCCACAGGAAAACTGCACATTAATGAATGGCAAGCACTCAAAGAGGGAGTTATGGCGAAGAGCTTGCAAGGAAATCACTGGCTGAGAACCATCATGTGCAAAAAATATCTGGTAAATGAAAATCTGAAAGAAATCTATGTAAAAATGATCCATTGAAAGGACACAGGCAGATTTTACAGCAAGGATTGCCCATGTAAAGCAGTGCTGCTGTAATAAAGATCACTGGAATACAAGTTGCTCCCCCAGCCTTGAAGGATGTGTAAAAGGACTGCAAAAGGACACTCTGAAGCATTGTGAAAATAATCTATTTTACTATTTATGCAAGAAATTGTCAGAATAATCTATTTTACTATTCGTGTATGAAATTGTCAGAAGAAATCAACAGCAGTGCTGGGTATTGGGGGCTTGCTCCGTGTTTCTATTTTCCAACAGATGATTTTTACCTTATGATTCCCCCTCTAACCATAAAGGGAGGCTCTGGCCACCCACTCCCTCCCAGTCCTTCCCAGTTCAAATGCAGATCATGTAGGTGTTAAACAGAATGTGCAGCTATGAGCAGAGCTCACAGCTCTCTGGGGTTCAGCTGCACTTCATGCTTCAGAGGAACAGACCTGAAGATATTTAGGGCAGTTTGCAGAGTGTCCTGGTTTGAAAAGGGAGTGGGTTTTTTGGGAGGCTGTGGTCAAACCAATGGGGGCTCAGATTTGAATATTGGCCACTGAGGACATGGATCCACCTCTGGGAACACAGGGGGTTAAAAGCAGAGCACTCCCAGGGGAATTCTCTCTTGGTTCTGGTCCCTGAAAGAGGTCAGAGCTCCTTTCATGTGGTGGTGGAAATTGGGGGGAGGAGGAGGAAGAATGTTTTTGGAAGGTTTTCATTCTGTGTGTTTCTTTTTTCATAATGTAAATTAATAAAGTTCTTTCCTTTATTCCTAAGCTGGAGCCTGCTTTGCTCTATTTCTGGTCACATCTCAGAGCAGACATTAAGGAGAATCTATTTTCATGGGGGCACTGGGATTGTGCCAGCCTCAAACCATGGCACAGAATTGATGTCTAAGGTGTGCACAGGGCAGAGATGGGTGCAGAGATGAATCTGCAGGCACAGCATTCTGGCTCAGGAGCTCTCCAAACACAGCCCTCTCCAACGGGAACAATTGCAAGAGGCAGATGAAATGATGAAAAATGAAGGGATCAGCAGAAATCAGACCTAATATAAACCCAACTCAAATAAACTCAGCATGGCTCCTGTGGCTCATTCAAAAGCAGCTCTTCTCCAATGAACTCAGGTCAGGGGAGAGATGGACAAGAACTTCCTCTGCTCTGTGCCTTTGGCAACTCTGACTGGCAATGGGAAGAGGCTTTTAAAGGGAAATGCTGAAGATTGCAACTCTACCTCCTACGTTGCATCACAGGAAATGTGACATCTCCAGCCAGAAAGTGTAACTGCTCCCAAATCCCGAGCTTCAGAGTTTGAAAGAATTAACATTATTTTCATAACTGATGTGAGGTCAGAGCTGTGTGTGCTTGAATTAAAAGCCAAGCAGTAGTTTTTACGCAAGAAAACTTACAAGTCTGTCATTTATTTTTAAAACTGGAATGAAGATGCTTTGACTCTGCATGTGTAAAACAGAGTGAGACCAGGAGGCTCAGTGCTGTGTCCCTGGGATGATGGAAGCAGAGCATTCTATTGCACAATTAAACAGAGTTCTTTGTAAATTATTGATGTGCTTTTTAACATATGTAGAAATTTTTTAGTTTTAATTTTTCTGCATCAGATCAGTTCTAGAGAAGTTAAAGGCTATATTTGATAATTTGATTAACATTCTTGTTAAACCTCAGCTAAACCAACAGGACAACGGAGAAACTGAATGTGGTTTAGGATTCAAAAATATTATAATAGTTGATCTGGGTGAAGAAGGTTTTTTGGCTATGGCAGACAGTTGAGAAACATGTCAGATTGCTTCTATTGAATAGTCAAAACCATCAGAATATTGAAAGTAACAGACTATTCAGCCACCAAAGCACATGTGATAGTGCTTGCTTGTGTTTCTCCCCACTGTCTTTTGCACAGTCCTTAGAACAGCAGTACAATATTGCCTGGCTCCTCAAGTGCTGTCCATGAATTTGCAGCTCTGGTGGGAGTTCAGGAAAGAACATAAGGCATTTTACTGCTGGAAAGAGGAGAGCCAAGCTGATCTGGGATTCTGTTTAATCCCATGGCTGGGTTGAGACAAACATATTCCTCCACATTTATTACCACTGAAAGGGGAGATGTGGCCCAAGGCCTCCAGGATTCAGGCAGGAGCTGCTGTGGCTCCTTTTTTTCTGGTACCTGAGAGACTCCTCCATTCTCTAAGGCTGACCCTGACCCAAAGAATTGCTTTGTTCTCTGATGGATGGATTTATTTTTTTCTTTTACCACCTATTTTGCTCCATTTAACAGTTGAGAGAGCAGAGATCATGAGCTTGTCACCTCTGCTGCTACTTGCAGTGGGCAGAGTTGAGGGAAGTGTAAGACTGTGCAGTGAACTGACTTCTGTGTGCCATGTCTGCAGGGAATCAGTGTTCCCAGCAGGCTCTGGGAACAGGAATTATGTGCTTGGATATCACTTGTTTCCCATTATTGCTATTTCTATCTTCTGCTAACATTCCTCTGACATGAGCCCTTTTTCCTTACCCCACATGACAGCAGCACTCGTGTCACAAAAACAGCCCAGAAAAGCTGATCCCCCTGCACTCACCTCACTCCTCTCTGCAAAAAAAAAAAGGCACCAAGAGTTGGCTTTCCTGGAAAAGATAGCCAGGAATTGCCTCCTTCTCTTAGAGCTGAAGTTAATGCTGCCATGTGCCAGCCCAGTGTCTGGGAACACTGATCACAGAATCACTGGATCACAGGATCACAGAATCCCAGAATCCCAGGATCCCAGGATCACAGGATCACTGGATCACTGGGTCACAGGATCACAGAATCACTGGATCACAGGATCACTGGATCACTGGATCACTGGATCACTGGATCACAGGATCACTGGATCACTGGATCACATAATCACAGGATCACAGGATCACAGAATCACAGGATCACAGATCACGGGATCACTGGATCACAGGATCACAGGATCCCAGGATCACAGGATCATTGGATCACATAATCACAGGATCCCAGGATCCCAGAATCACAGGATCACTGGATCACAGGATCACAGGATCATGGGATCACAGAATCACAGGATCACGGGATCACGGGATCACTGGATCACTCGATCAGATGATCACAGGATCACTGGATCACTGGATCAGATGATCACAGAATCACAGAATCACAGGATCACTGGATCACAGAATCATAGGATCAAAGGATCATGGGATCACAGAATCCCAGAATCCCAGAATCACTGGATCACAGAATCACTGGATCACAGAATCACAGGATCCCAGAATCACAGGATCACAGGATCACTGGATCACAGAATCCCAGAATCACTGGATCACACAATCACAGGATCACAGGATCACTGGATCACAGAATCCCAGAATCCCAGAATCTGCAGAGTTGGAAGGGACCCACAAGGATCACTGAGTCCAACTCTTGGCCCTGCACAGGACACCCCAGGAGTCACACCATGAACCCAACAGTATTGTCCAGATGTTTCTTGAACTCTGTCAGGCTTGGGGCTGTGACCACATCCCTGGGGAACCTTTTCCAGTGCCCAACCACCCTCTGGGTGAAGAACCTTTTTCTAAAATCCAACTTAAACCTCCCCTGACACAATTTCAGGCCATTCCCTTGGGTTCTGTCCCTGGTCACCAGAGAGATCAGGGTCTGCCCCTGCTCTTCCCCTCACAAGGAAGCTGTAACTGCAACAGGGATGCCCAAGGGCAGCTGGTGGCCACACCACAAAGAGTCTGATGATAAAAAATCAAGGAAGATGTCAATTCATGTACTCCTGATGCCCAGGGATCGCAGATGGTCCAGCCAGGGGTCAGATCTGAGGCAGGAGGTGGGAGCTGTGCCCTGAGCTCTCTGACACCTTTGGACAAGCAGAGCCCTCCCCCAGTGCTCAGGTTTGTGTTGGTTACCTGACCTCACCTCCTTCCTTAATCTGGATTTTTCAAGTGTCCTGTGGGACCAGAAGTTTAAATCTGTTCAGAGTTTGCATGTGCAGCCTTTACTTTGTCAGTGCACTAGTGACCTGCTCAGGAAACCAAGTTCAGTGCCAAATGCCCCAGGGAGCTGCAGGAAGACAATTTTGGAAGGCAGGAGTATTTTCAGACAGAAGCCAGCAGGCTCCTGAGATGGACTGATGTAAAGCATTGATCTTCCAACAGGGCTCCTCTCCTTAGTTCCACATGGCTTCCATGGGGAAGGAAAACATCCAATGGGAACTCTCCACTTCTGTATTTCATTATCATTTCATTAACACTGATAGGGAAACTTCATGCTTGGATGCCTGTCTGTGAAAAGCCTGTACAATACACAGGCAACCAACCCAGATAAAGAAAAATCCAATTTAAAAAATGCTTTTGCTTAAGAAAAAAGTAGGAAATGGAACCACATCTACCTAGTAGCAGCAGGTCAGGATGATTAGTGACACAACCATGTCCCTGTAGTACCTACACATGATGGATGGCCCTTGCAGCTGGAGAGAGTGAGCAGGGAGTCAAACTGACCCTTGTTTTTACATGTTTGGGCTGCTTTCCCTCCCTCAAAAAACCAAGAGTCAGCTAGCAGTTACCAGCATATTGGAGTTTCCAGCCAACAAGCTACAAAATTAATTGGCTGCTTTTTAGGGCACGGTGACCCCCTGGAATGAGCAGGAGTGACAACTTTTATAGACTTTGCATTTGGCTGGAAATCACACGCCTCTGTTATTATATAACTCCAGGGATGTAAGGTGGCATCTTGCCTCTGTCTGTTTAGGGCCATCACACTCCCCCTAAAATGCATCTTATTTCTATTTTGTATTCTCATACACTTTTCAGTCACTCTCCAATTACACTGCTTTCTTCCCTCGTTTAAGGAGGAATTGTTCTGGTTTTATGGAGAAAAAAAATCATTATATGATGCATAAAAAATCATCACACTTAATTTTTTTATGTGCCTCTGTTATTATATAACTCCAGGAATGTAAGGTGGCATCTTGCCTCTGTTTAGGGCCATCACAGTCCCCCTAAGATTTCACCTTATCTTCTATTTTGTATTCTCATATAGAGAATATAAAATTTATAAAATATATTTTCTCACTCTCCAATTACACTGCTTTCTTTCCTCATTTAAGGAGGAATTGTTCTGGTTTTATGCAGAAAAAAATCATTATGTGATGCATACAAAATCATCACACATCTGCCTTAATTTTTTTTCTGGGCCTTTGTTATTATATAACTCCAGGGATGTAAGGTGACATCTTGCCTCTGTCTGTTTAGGGCCATCACACTCCCCCTAAAAATGCATCTTATTTTCTATTTTGTATTCTCATGTACTTTTCAGTAACTGTCCAACTGCAATTACACTGCTTTCTTCCCTCATTTAAGGAGGTTATGCAGAAAAAAATCATTATATGATGCATAAAAAATCATCACACATCTGCCTTAATTTTTTTCTGTGCATTATATAACTCCAGGGATGTCAGGTGGCCTCTTGCCTCTGTCTGTTTAGGGCCATCACACTCCCCCTAAGATTGCATCTTCTGTTTTGTGTTCTCATATACTTTTCAGTCACTCTCCAATTACAGTGTTTCTTCCCTCATTTAAGGAGGTTTTATGCAGAAAAAAAATCATTATATGATGCATACAGAAGCATCACACCTAATTTTTTTCTGTGTTATTATGCCACAATGCCCATAACAAAGGTGAGCATAAGGAACCAGTAAGTTTGGACTCTTTGGGAAGGTGTGAAGATATAAATTGTCTCAGAGGTTTGTGCCTTTAGCCCAGTGCAGGCAGGCTGGGTCAGTGTGTGTTTCTGCTCACAGAACAAAAGAGGGGTGATGTGGAAAGCAGAATGACAGAATGGAGCAGAGCTTCAGCTTCCTGGAGGAAGGGGCTGAGGTGACCTCAGGAGAACAGGGGTGGTAAAGGGGCAGGAGTGCCTGAATTGTCATCTTCCCACAGGAAACACGGGATAGAAGAGAATGAGCTGCAGGGAGCAGGTGAAGTTCTGGTTTTCCTCCTGTCTTTCCCCAAGTCCCTGAATCTGTGGCTGCCACTACTCACAGCTCAACATCTCCTTCAGAAAAGCATGAGGTCAAAGAGGATTCAGTTCCCTGGAGAATGAAACTGCTGCTGGTGACTGACAGGTTTGCTCAGACTCCAAACATGCCAGGATCTGAGTGCTGGGGAGGTGAGAGCAGCAAACAGTGCAGAATATTCTCATTCTCAGGGCTGGTGGTTGGTAAAAATGCAAAATACTGCACTTGACATAATCCTGCTCTCCCCAAACTTAGGAACCAGTACTGTCAAAAAAGTGGCTGTCACCTAGATTAAATCTATTAAATCCAAGTGAAGAAATAAAAACAAAAGAGATGACCCAAGGATCACCTTGTGTTCTTTTCTCAGCAGTTGCATTTCAGCTCGAGGAAGGCACTAGGCCACATTAATATCTGCTACAAGCAGATGTGTTCTCTTGGAAATCCATGCACCCACTTCTGCTCTGCCTGCATTAAGTCTGGTGCTGGGTTTTTAGGAGCTTTGGCAAGTGCTATCTGTTAATATCTGAAGGTGGGAGTGTTCAGGGAGTTGTCGGAAAGGCTTGCAAGACTAGATCTGATCATACCCACCCACACTAATTAACACATTACATAAAAGTACAACAAGTTTCTCTTTGCAAACATCAGAATCACTTGCCCAGGCACTTTCTGTGCAGTTCTAGAAGAACTTGAGGGACAGACTCTATTGCTTTTTAACCTCACTGGAACAATGGGTGAGTGGGGAGGGTTGAGCTCCCACTTTCAGGGCCCACTCCTTTTTGTCATGCTGCTAAAAACATACCATGGGCAGGGACATGGCTGAACAACCTTTTTAAAGTTCACCAAGGCTGCATGAGGGTGCACTTTTTTCTCATAAAAAACCACAAAAGGAAATATTCATCATAAAGGATCAGATTCCTATGCAAAGGACTCCTCTCCCTGCCTTGCTAATTCTGAAAATCACTTAATATAAACAGCAGCCCTTGAAGCCACCTTGAGCTGAAAAATCCTCCCATTTAAATTTGGCCTTTTTTTTTTTTGTGAAGGGAACATGTCCCAGCCCAGCTCATGTTTCTCTTACCATTCAAATTTTAAACCAGCAGCAATCTCCTGTATAAGAGCCATAGTGAGGACTCTTTTACTTCTTCAGAGTTTGCAGCAAGTAAAACTCATTTCCTATGAAGTTCCTGTGACCTGCTCCTGCAGCTTCACCTGGCTTCCTCCAGCAGGATAATAAATGAATACCCCAATCTCCATTTACTCCAGACTCTGGGATGACATCTGGCTTCAAGATGGTGGCACAGAAAAGTGCAGTGATGACATAGGAAAACAGAAGGCAAAAAATGATTGTGCAGTGGAGAGCAGGAGGCAGCAGAGAGAGCGGGGAAAATCAAAATTAAAGTAAATCAAAGGGCGGAAATTCCTCGGAGAAGGCCTTAGGCTTCAACAAAGCTTGTCCACATTTGCAGCACTTCAGGATTACCCAACCCTACCCCTATGTGGGAAGGTCCCAGCAGACCCCAGCAGGCATTCCAGAGGAGCCTTTCTATTTAAAAAAAAACTCTTCAGAGTCTCCATCCACGTTTGCAGCTCGATGGAGCCCGTCCTGTCTGCAACACTCACCAGGGAAGGATCTCTCTTACCCAACTCCTCCCTGCTATCTGAAAAGCAAAGTTAATGTTTTCCTCATTATTTTCTGTTTGCTGCAAGCCTCTCCCCCACTGTGACTGCTATTTGACCTGCTGTCTGCTCTGGGACCCCAGGGAAGGCAGAGGGAGCTCTGCGTGTGCCAGAGAGCAGAGAGGATGAGCCTCAGCTCCTCCTGACTTGTTTATATTCATCAGAAAGAAAGAAATCAACAGCAAACATCAGAAAGAAATCAACAGCGTGTAAGGCAAACCTAGATAGGCAACAACTTTTGTGTGCTGCAGGGAAAGAGCAGATCTATTGAAGGGACAGGATTTGGATTCCAGTGTGTTTTTACCTCATTTTTGCATTAGGAAGTTATCAATGAACAGAATTCTCAGCACAAAGGTTTAATTTCAAGGGGACGCTGCTCTTTGAGCACAGTTGATTGCACTTGCAGCTACAAGGCTGGCACGGCCAGCTGGGATTAATGAGAAACTGGAAAGGATCAGAGAGCACAAGGGGAAGTTGGTACCACCACATCTTCCTCTCCCAAACCTCTCCTGATAAACCTGGTACCTTCAGTATTCCAGGCAGATCCTGGAAGGCTCTGGAAGGAACCCTGAAGGGTTCTCCTCTCATGGCACTTGACTTTTCAGTGAGATGGGTTTATCAAAAAAATGGACAAAAAATAAAGCTGGAAGCATCTATTAGGGTGGGTCTCAAAATCACAGAGATTAAAGTTTCTTTACATCCTCTCCAGAGAGCCTCAGATATCCAGGAATATCAGATATCCAGAGGTGTCACAGTGCTGCAGGTTACAGCTCTGCACTGACTCAGGCAGAGGGACCTCAACACTTCTGGCAGCACCTTCCTCTGGGAGAGCTCCAGAAAGGAGAAATCCAAGGGTCTGCAGCAAGGTCAGACCTGATTTTAACACTCACACCTTTGCATCTCAGTTGCAGGTCTCCATTCTACATGGGAGAACCAAAGGAGTGTTTTAAACACAGCTCACAGCTTTTCTGCTCTACCTCAGAAGTCTTTTAGATGATGTATTGTGGAATATGGGTTTTTTATCATCTCAATTTTGTACAGAAGCTCCTGGTCTATGAACAAATACTGCTTTGACTTTCTGTAACGTGTTGCATTTGAATTTGCTGAGCTTTTGACAGGCATTTAGGTAGTCACACTTGCAATTCTGAGGTAGGGAAACACCAGAAATATCTGCTTTGCAGGTCAGGGTGCTCCTTCAGATGATGCATTTTGCCCCAAGCCATACAGGACATCTACAGAAAAGCTTGAAATTCGAGTCAGGAGCCCTAAATTCTCTCCTTTAATCACACATCCATCCTTGAGGCACTTCATTCAGGTGTCTCCAGTTGGACTTGCTACTTCCTGTATTGCAATTATATTAATTTCTCTGTTAGCAGTGCTCCAATGTGCTGCTCACTGAATTTTGCACAGGAATGCAGTGTTGCCCTTCCTAGGCTGTCAAAGACAATATTTCACTACAAAAATAAATAAAGTCTAGCTGCTTCTGGCACCTCCGTCCAAGCATATTTATCACTTTTGGCCGATCAGTGCCTGACTCAATGTTCCTAAAGCACAATGGGTTTATTCCCAGATGAATTCAAAATGCATTTAATCAGGTCTTTGCTAAATGTGCTCCCAAACTTCACATCTCATGAGCACAGCAGCACTGTCTCTTAGAGCATTATTCCACCTCACTGTGCACACTGATACAATGGATTTTCCTCTGCATGGATTATGTCAGTGAATGTATGTTTGTACAAGCAGGCTCTAGTTTTAGTTTCTAGATTTAGTTCACCCCCAATGTGCTGCTACCTACATGTGTGGCAATCTGGAATTAACACTAAAAATATATTTATATTTTATCAGAAATGAACAAAAAAAAAAAATCAGAACAACAATTTCACAAATGAGTTCAGTGACAGAAAGAATCTTCCACTATTTAAACTCTCAGCTCTGCTGCCTGAGCCTTCCTGTCCAGCCTCCAGAGGGGAAGTACAACAGCTTTTTTGGGCCCAGAAAGAGAAGTCCTGGGTGGCCTTTAGCAAAGAAAACATTGCTTCATGGTTTGCTCCTTCCCCAGTGTGTGCTGGAACAGCTTCATCACGGGATGGGAAGTGAAGAAAGAGAAGGAAGCGTCCATGAAATGTCTGTATCTTTTAGTTCTTCCAAGTAATTCTGAAGTTCCCCAATCAAAAAGCTGAAATGAAACCAGTGGCAGTTCCTCTGGAGAGAGGGCACAGAGTGTGTTTGGGATGGGATGTGCTGCCTCTCCACTGAGACAGCCCACAGACACTTAAGAAACAAAAATCACATCTTAAAACTATGAGTAGATTTAACAATTGAACTCTAAAGAATTAAACATCATAGAAACATTTCACACTTTCTGTTTTTCCTTTCCAAGGGTCCATAGTCCACTCACTCAATCCTGTGCAAAGGTCATGTTACTATGGATATGACCTGCAAGAAATGTGTTGCCTCAGAGCAGCACAAGTCACATGAACAGGCTGAAAGCCAAGAGCTGCTGATTCCCAGTCCTGGAGGATTTTCATGCTTGTGCTGGGTTCACTGCAGAGCAGTCCTGGTGCCAGCCTATGTTCGGCCTTTAAAAGTGTTCATGCAGGTGTAGCTCCCAGAAAACTTGTGGATTTCTTCAAGTGCTGCCTGGGGGAGAATGCTGGTGTGGAAGCAGAAAGAAAACGAGCAGATGAGACCAACCCCTCAATCTGTTCTAATGAGAGATATGTAAATGTGCAATTATGGACATAAATACACAAATGTTCAAAAACCAGCTAGTGAGAGACACAGACAAAACTGGCATCAGCTTCCTGCTGTGAGGAGGCTTACAGGGAGAAAAGTTCCATCCAGTCACTCTTTCTCTACAGATATTTATCCAAAAAAGTCTGTAAAAGCTGTAACTTGGAAGATACCATTATGTTTTATTCCTTCTAAATATAATATATATATACTATATTATCTAAATATATATAGTATATACTATATATATACTAGATATCTAAATATATCTAAATATTTTATATATATATATAATATACTCTGATATATACAGATTTAACCTGAATTCTCTGGTTAACCTGCCATCTGGTTGTGCAAGGCATGTGGCCTCCTTATCCTAAGGTATGGATAGAGATCTGATTTCCTGACAGCTACTGTAATGAAAATAACCTATTAATTCTTACAATAAAATGGAACAGCCCCTTTTCTTCTTGACAGAATTTCTGGGAACTTTTACTCCAAATTTTACATTCAGAGCGAAGCATTTACTGTGAATTATTTTTTCTGGTTTGAAATGCAATACTGAAATTATTTTCCACAGAACTCTTATTGCCTTGTTTCAGTTCCTGACTGCAGCAGCTTTTCCAAAGGTTTTAGTGCAAACTGTCATGGAAACACAAAGGTGAATGTCCTTTCTCTGTGGTTGTGCCAGGATGTGAAGTTGTGATTTTTTCCCTTAGGAACCTTAAAATTTCAGTCCTGATCACACACAAAAATATTGATTTAATAGTTTCACTGATGTAACACAGGCAATGCTCTCTAAATGCAGGTGGGATGTCCAGGCCTTGTGGTTCAGAAATCCTGCACAACAAAAAGCCTGGAGTCCAACAAGTGACTTAATAAATCCCAATCAACTACCTGTGTGAGTTAATTATTACAAAATTCCCTAGACAAAAATCCTGTTTACACCTCAGGAATCCAAATTTTGGGAACGAAACTGGCTTCCTAAGGGGTTATACAAAGAGAAAACACCTCCAAAGGGAATTTCAAAGTGTCTCCCTTTTGCTTCCATGACAGAGAAGAGAGCACAGTTCCAGCCAGCCTGAGCTTTGCCTCAGGGAACAGACACAGAGCCAGCCTTCCCTGTGTGGCCACTGCTGGGCAAAGGAAATACTCACCTTTTTAGGATAACAAGGACATGCATTGTCCATGGGAGGAGCAGGAAGGCTTGGTTCATCTGAACAGCATCTACCGTCCTCCTGGCCACTGTCTCTGGCTTGAGAGGAGGAAAAAGACTAGGGAACCTGAACAGAGAAAATAAAATAATTACAGGTGAACCAAGCTCCTTCCTTAAGGTGTCACTGTCCACGTCCTGCTACTCTAAGTTATTGCTGGGACCTGGCCTTCAAACATGCCCAGGACAGGCTGTGTCTCTAAGAGGCAGAAAATTCCAGTTCCAGCCAAAAAAGCCCAAAAGCAGAAAGCCCAGTTCCAACTAGTACTACTGGGTTAGCTGAACAGTTAAGAATGTACATGTTGGTGCCCTCAGGGAGAAGTGGCAGAGAGTAATCAGAGCCCTGATTCAGGGTTTTTCTTCATTTGAATGCAAACCAATACCAAATGCTGCCTTTTCAGTGATGGTGTTTTTCCTTTTACTCTCTGTTCCTCTTTGTTTGATTCAAATCCTTGACAGGTGAAAGACAAATATTTTTCTCCATTGCTTTTAACACCAAACATAAGGCTTTTCCCAGCTCCTGCAATAGCTTGACACTGCAGATTTTCTTGACTAAGAGAGCACAATCTGTATTAAAGGTTATTTTACCCATTGTAAAAGATTAATTTGGACAGCCACTACTTGTTCTCTTGGACAGGGGTAAAAAGGAGTTACTGATAGTCTCACTTCTGTAAGTGGCTGTCACTCCTTTCACTGGGAAAGGATTAAGTATTCCAGTGAAAAAAGAAGGAACTTGTACTGTTAATTCTCAAGTAATTTGTAGACTGGTCCTTCTGCATGACCATTGCAGATGGCTTCCCCTCCCTCTCTGGTGTGGCTTGAAAATGCAGGGAAAAGCAGCTTCCAGTTCTCTCAGCAGCAGCCAGGGTGGTGCAGGAATATCCCAGCACACTGAGGGAACCAGTCTGATGGCTCCCAGGTGGCCTAAAGTGACCCTCTGTTCCCAGGCAGCCAAATGAGACATCAAATTCTCTTAACTAAATGAAGCATTAATTAGGAGTGTATTCTGATGATTCATTTAAAATGAGATGCTTTCTTCTAGTTCTCCTGGACTGACCTGATTCTCATGCCCTGGAACATCTCTGTGCTGGTGTGGAAGGGCAGGACTGTGGTGGCATTCACTCCAGGACAGTCCAGCAGCCCCAGGGTCAGGCTCTCCATGAAAGCGAAGGATGAGGCTTTGGAGGTGCAATAGTCAATGGCACCAGGGATGGCTGACAAGGCCAGGACAGAGTTCAGGCAAACAATGTGCCCATTCTGGAGCTCCAGCATCCTTGGCAGGAATGCTTTGGTGGTCTGAAGAATAAGAGAGTTAAAAGAAAAGAATCACTTAGCAGTGATACAACAAAACCAGCACTGACTGAAAAAAAAAAAGGTGACACAGACACAACAAGCCCAAGTGTTCCTGTTCATTATGTAAGGAAAGGAGTGGCAGAGGACCTCGTTGTTCTGTCATTTTTTGATATTCTAAGTGGGCAAAGTTTGTGTAGAAACACAACAAAAGTCTTTCCTAGCACATATATAAGCAGTACCCCCAGATAAAGGCCATGAACAGAGTGCCTTCTATGCTTAAGAACTTTTACAGGATAAAGTCTTCAACTAGGTGATGAAATCACAAGAAGCTCTTTTTCATTTCTATTGTCTGATTCAAAATGGACTGAAGTTTCACAGCTCCCTTCCCTGTAGTCCCACACTCCTCTGATGTTCTTTTCTCATCACCATACAGGAAACTCCTCTGTGAGCTCAGGCTTTGACAAAGACATCAAATGTTTTACTGGAAATCACAGAATGGGAATAAAGAGCATCAAATACTGAATACTACTGAAAAAATTATGTTTATTTTTGATCTCTTTCCTCTGGCCTTTCCCCCTCACATTGTTTTTTCTCTCTTGTTTTCAAGACAGACTGGTTTTACCAAGCATCCCTTAAAGATCTACTGGCTGTAATCTGTCACTCTCCTTCCCAGCTGTTCCAGATTGCAAGGCAAGATGTATTCTATTACCATCTGGATGGCAGTTGTCTTTTGTCAAATGAGCAGTTTTCCTTATCTCTTCCACAACCACTCCTCCCTCCAGGGAGACATCTGCTGATAACAGCTATTGAATGTCCCTGCATGGCTGATAAGAACTACAGCATCCCATTGGCAGATGTGAGCCCAGAGGGAGGAGCCAAGCATTCCTACCTGGATATAATCTGGAGATTCTGGAACACCAGCCAAGCATTCCTACCTGGATATAATCTGGAGATTCTGGAACACCAGCATGGCTAGATAGATTTCTACTACATTTTCCAGAGGAACAGCAGCTGCCTCTTGCCCTGGATCTTCAGAGGCAGAGACTGCACCTTTCTCCAGGATCCCTGCTCCAGCAGAGCCACCCCTGGCACTGCAGGAGGGCTGAGCCACAATTCCAATGGCACTGCTGCCAACAGCCTGACCCACAGGGTGTCAGGCTGGGTTCTGACTCTGTCAGTGTTGTTCTAGTCCACTGCATTGTTTATTTTATCCTTTTATTTTCTTACCTATTGAGGAACTGTTATTCCTGCTCCCATATTTTTTGCCTGAGAGCCCCTTAATTTAAAATGTACAGCAAGTCAGAAGGGTGGGGAGGGTTTACATTTTCCATTTCATGGGAGGCTCCTGCCTTCCTTAGCAGACGCCTGTCTTTCCAAACTGAGACACCAACTCTGGCTACATGGGACACAAGAGCTTCTCTCACCCAGAACTGTCCCAGGGTGTTTATGTGCTGGGATTTCAGCAGTGCATCGTCGTCGCTGTCCATCAGGCTCTTCCCATGAACCACAGCAGCATTGTTCACCAGGATGGTGATGTCACCCACCTGAAAAAAAAAAAAAAAAAAAAGCTTGTGACAAAAGGTATCTCTCCTCACAAATCAGCCATTTCCATTAGAGCTGAATAGCCATAATTGCCCAAATACATGATTATTTTCACAGTTTTTGACATTCTTGACTATGGGCCTTATAATCCTTTGTATCACCTCATATAGGTAGCTGGACTTTGTACAATCTTATCAATGCCCACCCTTCTTTTTTCCCCATATATTTTTTTCTCATCAAATACTGAATCACAGAATTGTTGAGACTGGAAAAGACCTTTGAGATCATCAAGTCCAACCATTAACCCAGCTCCACCAATGTGTTCAGCACTAAACCACGTCCCCAGGTGTCACACTCACATGATTTTTGAACACTTCCAGGGATGGTGCCTCCACTAGTGCCCTGGGCAGCCTATTCTGATGCTTTACAACCTTTTCCATAAAAATGTTTTCACTAATACCCAATCTAAAATGTCCCTTGGTGCAACTTGAGGCCATTTCCTCTCATCCTGTCCCTTGTTCCCTGGGCACAGAGCTGGACCTCCCTGGCTGCACCCTCCATGCAGAGCCAGAAGTGCATGGCACTATTTAAAGTCAAAGTACTTTGATTTGCAGGAGGCAAGGATGAAAGTGCAGGCTAATTATGGAAGTTTATAAATGCAGCTGACAATTTAGCACCCTGTGTCTTTCATGCTGCCCTTCATTTACTCTCCTGGTGCTCTCTCCTCACTTAATGCTCTGTTGTTTTTCCCCCTGTGAGTAAAGTGCTGCTGAGAGTAACTGGGGTAGCTGAGTTTGATCCATTTACATCCCTGTGGATACAGAGGGGGCTGTTATTTAATTATTTAACACTGAAATGTGTGAAATTACTCATGAAACCTCCAGGGTGAACTATGCTAAGGGGCAGACTTTTATAATCTGTGGATTATATTCTATAGTACATATATATAATATAATATGATATATATATAATATATATAAAATACATAATATTTTATATATATATATATATATAAAAAATCCTCCTGAGTCTCCTCTCCTTCAGGGTGAGGCCCCCAGCTCCTCCAGCCCCCTCCTGTCACTATAGGACATGAAATAACACAATGTTATTGTGTTATCTTATTATTACATGCTGCTCTTTTAAGGTAAAAAGAGAGCTTTTAATTTCTGACTCCAACATTTATAGATTTCTAAAAGTGACAGTGGATTGGAGGATGACAGTGCCACCTCTCCAATGACACTGGACAAAACAACAGTCCATCAAATTTCTCCTCCTCTATAAAAGAATGCAAAACAGTAAGTTAATTACATAAAGTGTGTTAGAAAGTTCCTTACAAGAATGTAAACATCAGAAAACTTAGAAAGTCTTAAAAAATCAAGGTGACATCATCCCAAGCAGATTTCTCCCAGACCTTTTCCCTGACGGCCTTGGCTTGCTGGTAGACCTCCTCACGGTTGCCCACATCACAGATGAAGTAGTGGCACTCTGTCCCCATCATCCTGATCTCCTCCGTGGTCTCCTTCAGGCATTTCTCAGTCCGACCCCACAGGATGATCTGTAGCAAGAAATTTTTGTTAGAGTCCAACTGCTTCTGTTTCATATCTAAAATAATTAAAACATGCTTCTGACTTCAGCGGGTTGATGGAAATCTTTGATGTGTGTTCACTGCCAGGGCTGTTGTTTTGCTTCATTTAAGAAAAGCAATGACTTTCTGTTACATGGGGAGTATCAAGTGGGACCTGTGCTCCACTGCTGATCCTCTGTTTACAGATTCTTTACAAGCAACACAAGCTGAAACAAAAACTCAGATCTGAAGCCCAATGTGACCAATATATGGAACATTTGGAAATTTTTCTGCATCATGTCATTTCAAATCTCTCCCTGTTTTTGCTGTACACATGTGCAAAATGACAAATTTATCCTAAAACCACAGACCTTCCTGAATATCTGGTGTGCTGTCTACTTCTTGTTTTATGTATGGAGATAAAATCTGCTCTGTAATAAAATGTATTTTTTCAGCCTAGTAATTACTTGCAATGCTGGTTGCAGGCTGGTGTCTCAGGTGCATTTCAAACAAGTGTTCATCCTACAGCGGACTTCTAAAGTGAGAAATTTCAAGCATGAATTTATTTTGCAGCTCCTATATACAGGATTTCACTTGCCACTGCCTTTTAACACAATAAAAATTAAACACTGCTTCTTGCACAAAGAAAATTCGGAATATTTATAGAACAAACATTCAAAATGGATCTGATTTACAATGAGACATAATCAGCCAACCCTATCTGCATTTCTACACCATCAGCGAGGTCAGAAATAGAAATAACTTGAAAAGTCACCAGGTTCATTAACTCTCATCATGGGGCTTTGTCCAGTACAATTCTTTCTAGAGAGGCAAAAACATCAACTTTGAAATGGAGCTTCCACCACTGTCCTTCAAACATTAATGTGCAGCTAAGCAGATGTAACCACAAGATTTTTTTCTGATTACACAACCTTATTTGCTATTTCTTTCAAGGTTACTGGCAGGAATATAATTTCATCTCTGTTGCTTAAGACATCTATGAATGAATTGATCTCTGGTTTTTGCTCTTCAACTAAGCCTTCTCAGTACTTATCATGTTATAAAGGGTGAGTCACTGTTGTTCTGCAAAAAATAAATTACTGAATGGAGCATGTTACTGCAATCAGCTGACTGTTCTGTGACTCTAGGAGCAAGATCCAAAAGAGAGAGAAGAAATGGTTGCTACATTGAAAATGCAAAATTGTGGTGCTATTTCCAAGCACGTGTGATCCAGAATTACAGTTCCTTCTCACACTACTGTGTACTGAGTCTGACCAGTATATTGATTTTTTAATGGTTAAAAATAAGCACACTTGCACTTCAAAGATTAAAGAGTCTTTGAGTTTTCTAAAAGTTGAAAGAACAGAAAGAAAAAGGTCTGAATTGCATCTCTGCTTATAGCTCAATCCCTGCAATTAACTTAATAACAGCAAGATAAACATAAAAAAATTATGTGTGCAGTATTCTTACCCCACAACAAATCTCTGGCAGGGAGCTTTAACATGCTTATTTTTTAAGGACTAGCTAAGCTTATCTCATAACTGGTACTAAAACTAATCTCTGGCAGGGTCAAAGAGCTCTTTAGTGTGCCCCAGCAAGGCTAAAATGCAGAAGTATCCAAATCCTCAACCACTTCCTAAACAAGTTACATTTACAATTAATCCCATTTCCATGTCATTGGCACATCTGTGAACACAAACACGCCCAGACTGATAAGATTTATATCCTCAAATTCTCCAGAGCACTAACAAATCTGGTTAAGCAGAAACTTCAGAGTGTGTATAAATATGCCAGAGCCATTTCATGGGAAATCTTATCTCAGGGGAAGTAATTTTCAAGGAAAAAGCTGTGATCACACTTAAAAACTATAAGAAAGCATATGCTGAAATTGCAGCTTGTGCACTGGCCTGGCTTCTAAAGTCTCAGCGTATCACCCTCGGCCATCAGGGCTTGGCATCTCCTCAAAGCTTGTAAAACTGATGGCTATTTACTCACTTCTGATCCCAGGGCTAGACCAAGGAATATTTTTCATGTGTACACTGCAGACTTGAAGGGAAATCAAGAACATGTGAGAAATTTCACAAGCTCTCAGGAAGTATTTACAAAATACTGCTCAGCTGCGAGCACATGCACACTTGCTCTCCCTTTCACAACCCACATGGAAAGGGAGAGGGAAAACCTCTCCAGAAAGGGGAGGAAAAAAACCACCACAAAATGTCAACTGCAAACATGGAGTTTGATGCCCACAGAGTTTTGCATCCGGGTGAACTTCACCCTCTTGGCAGGGTTGGATTAGTCAATGTACACACTAAAAAATGAAGTGACTTGCTGAAGAGTGATGGAAGGTAGGACAGGAAGAGGAGAGAAACAGAAATAAGGTGTCAGACAAGGAGAGTGTAAGGCAGGAAACTGTGCTCACATATCTGATATTCCAGTGCTTCACACTGCTATTGCTGAATAAAAAGTAGATCCCTCACTCTTCACTTCAATCTGTCTCAAACATCCATAGAGCCTCCTATTCCCAGGAGCTACCACTGGTGCATTGAATGTCAGGAAATATACATGGAAGAATAGTTAAGCAAAGGATGACCTGTCAAAGGAACATCTGTCTGTGATGCAACTCTTGGATATACTATTTTTTTATGCCCCAACAGTTTCATTGAGACCTTTAATATCTTTCAGGCAAGTCTTGCAAGGTGACCCTCTTAAAATCTGGGCCATCTGGGGAAGACAGAATTTGCTGCTTATCCTGCTGACAACATTAATTTCAACACTGACTTCTTTCCATGAGAAGTTTTCGTGTCTTTGATACTGTCCACACTCAGGTGAAGGCTTCAGCCTGTGTAAGAGAAAGGCAGTAAATAAAAGACCATTCTTTTGTGAGAGGTCCCTGATGACCCAGTGGGAAGTGAGGGCTCCTGCCGTCATTTCTGCTACTTTTTACAGATGGATAAAGCTCAGAACTCAATACAATGTGCTTTTGGTCCAAATTCAAGCTTGACTGCTCCTATGAGATCATATGAGACTTTAAATTTCTCTCTTACATCTGGCCAGACTGAATTGGCACAGGCTTCCCCCCAGCCTCCCAGGACATCAGATCTTACAGCGAGACAAGTCTGGAGTTGCTGCAGTTGTCTCACAGTTGAGGCTTCTGTTGCTGCTGAACATCTTCAGGAAGGGCTTGGTTTGTACTCTTTCTGCACAGGCAATACAGCAGTTTTCTGACGTTTCTGATGTTTTCTGGGTCCTTACTCTCCTACTGCCTCCTGAGATTTGCTACAAACTCATCAGTTCTCTGTGCTCCTGCATTCACCCTCTTCTACAAAATGTGCCATTAGCAATGATCATCCAATGCTCCTGAACAAACCCTTCTGCTCCCTGCTGAGCCACTGTGGGCCTGGGGCTGTTTGCTGCTCCCCATGAGCTCCAGTTACCCAAACACTGGCTCTTCACCTCCCTTGGGATGCAACCCTTGGGATAAAGGAATATTTTTCAGTAAACATCAGGAAAGTAAACATCAGTGAACATCAAGAAAGGCACCACTTCATTTCACCCTGCCCCAGCTGGGATTCCAGGGCTCTGCACTCATGAGGAGCCCAGAGCTGTGGTTTCAGAAATGGTCCATTTTATTAGGAAGCACAATTTTTCAAATGTAGACATGAGGCTCAGAGTCTGGTCTGTCTCCTCTTTCCTTTCTAAGTGCAAGCCTAAATTGGCAGCAAGTGTGTCCCAAATGGAAGCTGAGAATGACTCCAACAGACACAGAAGTTCCTGTCTGGACAGAGGAAAATGAGAAGGAATAAGGAGAGGAATAAGGTTCATGATTTTCCAGCCTGTCAGGATGCTGCACAGCCACCCATTCACCAGAACTTAGTGGTGGACAGAGGAATACTTAATTTGCATTTTGGATAAATTCTTGGACAGACAGTTTTCCATTCTGGAAAGAATCCAGCTGTTATTTCTTTCCCCTCTCCATCTCTCACCATCCTCCCCTGCCTGCCTGTTCCTGTGGCACCAGACACACTCTCCTCTCACAGAGTTACTGACCAGAAAATTGGTGAGGACAGGTGCCCAGGGAGGTGGATAAAATCCAGCTCCAAGGCTTCCTGCCTGTGCTTACCTCGGTGTGACCCCAGGCTGGCAGCAGCCAGGGAGGCAGGTGGGATGGGAAAGCCATCCCTGAGACACCAGGTGGGATGGGAAAGCCATCCCTGGCATTCCAGGTGGGATGGGAAAGCCATCCCTGAGACACCAGGTGGGATGGGAAAGCCATCCCTGACAGTCCAGGTGGGATGGGAAAGCCATCCCTGGCACTGCAGGTGGGATGGGAAAGCCATCCCTGGCACTGCAGGCAGGATCCCACCACTGGACACAGGGAAGAAGAGATTTATGATGATGGAGGAACTCCACGTGCCCTCCTCCCCTTGATGAACTTCAAAGTAGGCAAGGGCTGTGACATCACACTTGGTGAAGATTTTCCCAGGATTTATTGATGGGTTTTTGCAAAACAAACCTTATCTGTCAATCTAGAGTCACGGAACTCCTTATCTGACCTTAGGAATATCCTTTCAGCAGGAGGGGCAGGCACTGCATCCTCTGCTCCCAGAGGATTAACTCTGGATCCTTTAACTCTGGATTTAATCTGCTAATGAGGCCTGTCCTGAGGTCAGAGGGGAGTCAGAGGGAAGGGTTTTGCTGCTGTTGGACTAAGCAAGGCTGTCTAACAGAGACCGGCACTGGCTCTGTGCCAAAAGCACCAGTCCACAGCTTGACTTTCACCATAGCACAAGAAGAGTTATGCTTCTGACCACCACAAAATCAGATAAAGCCACTAATTTATATAAACTGGTCTAGACTGAAGCTGCTATCAACCACAACATAAACATGTGATCAATGCCTCCAGAGACTGAAGGATATTACTAGTGCAGGACACGAGGTCAGAGCTAACTTTACATCATTCACAAGGCTAGTTAAGTTGTTCAGTCTGATTTTACTGCTAGCACAATTCAAGAACGGCAGCAAAGGAATGCTGCCCTTTTACATCATCAATTATTTTGGCACTGTATCTTCAGCAAACCCGCTGTGCTAGAATTTCTGCCTCCGGTGAGCTGGAGCAGTACTGGAAAGGTGTCCTACCACAACTGCCACTGTTGGGTTGTATTTGAGGAAAGAACTCTTCACTCCTGGTCTATTACAGCACAAGGTGGGCTGTGATTAGCAGATATAACTTCCACTCTCAAAGTTTCTCCATTTTACGATTCGTGAAGCAATTCTCTGATACAATCAGAAGACACAGAAAGATTAAAGTGTTGCAGAGAGACACAAATGCCCTTCCTGCCTGATCTCATTATTGCTGCCTCCACAAATCAACCACAACTCCCAGCCCCAGATAGCAGAGATAGGAAGTAGTTGATAGGTCAACACATTTCATTCCCCCTTTCAACCTCCTTCCCAGTGCAGGGGAACAAAAGTTGCTCTGTGTGAGCTGGTATCTGTAATTGCACAGACCTTTGTTCAAACACAGAAAGCCTTTCTGCGCCCAACACTCAAGAGTTCCTGCATACTTTTAGGAAGTACAAAGTGTAGATAATCCACTGAAGTATGCCAGCCTTATCCCCCTATATTCACAACTGCCTGGTACTACTAACTCGCAGTCTGTCTTCGGGGAAAAAAAATGCATTCCAGTGTGTCCCATAATCCTGGCAGAGTTTTGCATATCGTGAGAAAGGGAAGCTAAATCCCACAGCCTCAAAAGCTCCAGGTCTTTTGCCTGTCAATGGCAGAAGAGTTTTCTCCTCCACCCCTTCCCCTCTCCTGGCCCCAGGCAAAGGCAGACAAGTTCTTTCAGGAGTTCTCCATGGGAGAGGCAGCTGAAGGCTGATTATTTACTGGAAGAGGGAAAGGTGTGGCCCTGCAGTGTGAAAAGCCAATCTTTGCTTTAGAAAGGAAAAAAAAAAAAAAAAAAGAACCTTGTGATGCCTGAAGTAGGTCAAAATACTTAACCCAGCCCCTTAGTGACACTTCTGTAAAGGTAAGCAAACAAAACAGGCCAGTGGAGAATTTCTCTCGGTTCCCACAGTGAATATCAAAGCTGCAAAGGACAGGTATGAGAAAAGTTGCATGTTAACGTGGAGAATCGAGAGAGTAAGCCTCTGTATCTATTTTACATGCAAGCTTTTCAAGATTACTATTTAGCAGTTGTAAAGCCTGTAAGAATTGAATTTAAATTTAATTCTGCCACCCTGGTAAACACAAACCACAGACTTTATAATAAACTGGTTTAAGTCCAGGAGTAACATATAGTAATGAGATTAACAGTTAGGGCTAAAGAGACTTCAGAAGGCGACTAAAGGAGCGAATTCCAATCATTTCAGTCTGGAGTCAGAACTTTTATTAGTTTATATGTTGACTTAGCACTCAATGGGATTAACATTATTCACCTAAACAACAGTCAATTCCAGATGTACCCCTTTTTCCCTCTTAAAGAAACCAAACAGCACCTAAAAAAAACTCACAGAGGAGTATGTCAACACCTGCCTGCTGTTCAACAGGGGCCTTCCTTGGAAAGAAAATGTGTGATTTTCTGTGTGCACACAGGCATTTAAGAGCAGCTCCCTGTGAAGAAGGGAACAAATGCCCACTGTTCTCACAGTCAGGACTATGTAAGGACAGGTGGCCCCATGCTGATTTTTTTTTCTTTTTTTCCAGGGTTTTTTTTTCCCCCAATTGCTTTAGTCTGCAGCACTCCAGACTGCCTTGGGAGCAGCTCTTCGCAGCTCTGCTCGGAGCAGAGGAGGAAGGGCAAGGGTGAGGGTTGTTTGCAAGGAGAGGTCAGGCAGGAGTCAGCCTTTACAATTCCATTAACGCTGGGACAGGGTCAAACCGAGTGCAACGCTCCAACAAAATGCACCAAGTGGCCACAAGCTGTCACCCTGGAAGGTCCCTGCAAGCATCTGTGGGGTAAAGAAAGGACAGACTTGTAATGGTGAGTGGTTTGCCACCCCACGTGTGAGAACAGGCTGCTGCTGCAGGGATCCAAAGCACGCAAGTGTTAAAAATAGGTTAGAAACTGTTGTAAAATAGTTGATAGATCGTTAAGCATGTACTGTTAGTTTGGTTGTTATATTGTAAAAAGGAGTTAAAAGGGTAGTTATGAGAAATACTGTACTCAGCATAGCATAGAGGACACAGACTCAAGCTATGTCAGGGAAGGGATAGGTTGGATATTAGGAAGAAATTTTTCACTAAAGAATAATAAAGTACTGGAATGCTCTTCCCAGGGCCATCCTCACTGCTTTGCCCTCTGTTGCAAAAGATGGCAAAGCAGTGCCATCCTTCCCAGGGAGGTGGCAGAATCACATCTCTGGATGTGTTTAAAAAAAGCCTGGACATGGCACTGGGTGCTATAGCCTGGTTGAGGTGTTAGGGCATAGGTTGGGCTCGATGATTTTAGAGGTCTCTTCCAACCTCACCATTCTGTGATTCTGTGATAACACACCTCAGCAAAGTGCACCACGAGCCAGCCTGGAGAGAACCGCAATGGCCAATCAAGGCCTAAAACCTTCATGCAAATGAAGGATCCAAGCAGAAACCAATCCAAGGGACAAAAAACAGGATAAAAAGGGGCTCCTGACCCAGGGAAGCTGAGCCGTTCCCCTGGGACATCGGGGCCATCGCTGCTGAAGGAACCCCAGGCCCGCTCCTGCCCTGCCGGGCCCCCTTGCTTTAGGCCTTTCTTTTACTAGAATAAATCCTCAAATCACTTCAGTACCCCTTGCTTTAGGCCTTTCTTTTACTAGAATAAATCCTCAAATCACTTCAGTACCCCTTGCTTTAGGCCTTTCTTTTACTAGAATAAATCCTCAAATCACTTCAGTACCCCTTGCTTTAGGCCTTTCTTTTTATTATAATAAATCGTGAAATCACTTCAGTACCCCTTGCTTTAGGCCTTTCTTTTTATTATAATAAATGCTGAAATCACTTCAGTACCCGGAGCCCGCTCCTGTTTTTATCACAAAGAAATATCACAGAAAAATCACAAAAGAAATATCCTGCAGAAGATTCTCTGGCTGCAGAGCAGGAAGAAGTGGAGAATCTGGGGGTGGGGAGAGGGGTTAGGAAAGTTCTGTGTTTGAGGTAAGGCTCTGGAGACACCCACCAATAGAAATATAATGCTCCACCCTGCAAAAATAACCAGTGTGCTGCTGCCGCCTCCGTCTGCTTGGCATGGCATCCCTGTAATCCAGATTCCTATAAAAATGTCAGGAAATTGTGGGGAGGGGAAATATGCAGGTGCAGAAAGGCCTTTTGTCCTGCAAGCACAGCAGACAAGATGAAGGGATAGAAAGTCAGTAAATAACATTTCAAAGGGGGAAAAGAAATTACTACGATGGTCTGACAGGATATTTCAGCATCACTGAAGTTTAGCTGTGTGCACATTTTTCTTCCAAAATGCTGCATTATTATTTTTACTTACTGCATATAACTATCTGGGTAAAGAACCTGTGGCAGGTTAAATATTCATGTTAGACATTTACTACAATGCAAAGCTATGTCTACACTGAACAGTAACTGTTCTTGGAAAGCTAAAAAAAATCCAAAAGTTAGATTACAAGGTAATGTTAGGAGAAAAGGACATGTAAAATTAAAAAGTGACTCCAATACAGTGTTATTTCACTTGACTGGGCAAAATTGCCCACAAATTGCCTCTTCATCCAACAATTAACTGAAAATTCTGCTGTTTCTTAACTATCAAAATGGAAAAACCTGACAATATAAATGTATGTAAAAGAAGAATTAAAGAGCTACAAACTGGGTGCCAGTCAAAGTGGATTCTTCTGTGGAGTTTGCCTTTCTATTTCTGAGATGGATTCTGGAGCAGAGCAGCCTAACCTTGAAATGCTGGGTGGTTTTAACTTCCAGTCCCCAGGGACAGCACTGACTCCTAGGCTAGACCCTGCATGGCTTATAAAAGCATTAGTTATGCTGCATTACCAGTTTAAAGGACTGTCAGCTTTAATTCAGAACACCTTCAGTTTTGCTCCAAGCTAAATCATGATGAGCAATTCACCAGCACTTCACTTATTTTGGGGAACATAAAAAAAAATTCTCTACAAGCTCTATAAAACTAAAAAAATATAGATTTATCAATTTGATGCTATACTCAAAACATCACTGAAAAGAAAAACTAGGCAAGGGTTTAAATTTGTTAAGCTGGGAGAAGGTTTGCAACAAAAATAGCCATAAGAAACCTAAGGGTGAATAATGTTCCCAATGCTGTCATTATAAACTGCCCTCCAGAAAGGGCTCAAATATGCTCCAGATCATCCATGTGCATAATAGGATGCAGCTCTTCACTGAAAAAATAACTTCTCCCGTGAGGTTACTGGAGAAGTATTGGAGTTAAAATAGCCTGCCTTAAATTTGTGTATAAACACCAGCAACTGCTCCAGACAAGCTCCCCTACAAGCCTTTCTCTGCCTCTAGAAAAAGAGAACTGCTACCATTTTCAAACCATATAAAAAGCTGTCAAAAGGTGCCTTTCTTATAAGAATTTTAGTTGAAGAAATAAAGGAGACTGCTTAGAAGAAAGCTCCAATATTGAAATGCTTAACTGGTTGCCTATCTTTTCATGTGCTTTTCAAAATGTTATTTTTTAATGGTGGCTGTTGCTATGCAACAGAGCAGAATCTCTAAAATCTATTCATGAGTTGTACAAATGGCAGTTTTCAGGACATATTTAACTCTCTCAGTCTATTAAATTAAAGAAGGAGGATGGGAACCAGAGGACTGGAAGCTCCCAGAGCACAACCCCCACCCAGGGGTACAGCTCTGGCTTAAAAAGGATCTTTCACTGATTATGAAATTTTTTTCAATACACTGTTAAGATATAGCAGCTACCTTGCCTTCAAAAAATGTGAAAAACAGCACAGCTCTGTTAAATAAAATGGTATCTAAATGCAAAAACAAAAGTTATATGCATGTTCATTACTTTTAGCCAGAAATGATCAAAGCAATTCAAATTCAGATTCTGCCACAATGGTTATTTAAATAACCAATTTGCCAAATGTTATTTAAACAAGAGGTGCTGGTCAGGCAGTCACAAGTCCAGCTTTAGCATATTCCTAACTTCCAGCTGCCTGGAAGTTCCCATCTTTTGGATGTGACTGCATGCTTCTCAGGCCACTGCAATGCAAAATGAAGTTAATTCACTTCAATGTGAACATAAAAATCAATGAAGTTATCACAGAACGAGACAAAGCTGACTTTCCAATAAAATAAACTGTATAAAGTAACCTGGGCAGCAACTGAGATTTAACGGAGGGGCAGAAATAGAATATTGAGGCACAATAATTCTCAGTGTGTTCAAAGGCAGTCACAAGCCCAGCTCTTTGCCTGAAGGGTTCCCTCCCTGCCAGCAGCTTGAGAGCATTGGGGATCTGGAAACTGCTCCAAGAAAGTGTGTGAAATTTAGCCCTAAAAAAACAGGCCTATTTTTGGTTGACTCACATTCACTTTTTGCTTCCACTGAGATATAAGTGACAAACCCAACCAAAGTAATGGCCTGAAGGACAGCAATCCCCAGGTGCAGCAGTGATGGATTGTCAGTGCTGGAACTGCACTTAGAAACCTGGAATCTGAAACAAATAACACTACTTGGCCTAAATCTGGGACTTAAATGCAAACCAAAAGTGTTTTAACTGTTTTTACTGATGCCAGTGGCTAAAGAAACCATTCTAACTTCATCCCAAATATATCAACTCCCTCTGAGATGGATCTTTTTTCAGTCTATAATCAGCATTCTGATTATTTAGTGTATTTACAATTTCAACAATAACCTGAAAATATGTAGTTTATAATTTTATATAATATATATAGAATTATATATATAATATAATATATATAGAATTATATATATAATATATATATTTTTACACAATTTATTTTATAAACATAGTTTACTTTCAGTGGTTAAGAATTTTCTATTTCTTATTGTCCCTTTCAAGTCAGTGAGGAAGAGAAACTGAAATCCCTTTATAAATGCAAGATGCTCTTGTAAATGTCTGGTTTTGCACAAATGCTGGGCTGAGATGGGGCAGTGTCAGCGGTCAAAGGCATCAGGAGAGCTCAGTGAGAGCTGTAAACAAGTGCAGTGATGTCAGGAGGAGCTGGCTGACCCAGTGCTGAACTCTGGCTCTGAAGGACACACAAAGTGCCAGATCCCTTTCCCACACATGTGCGCACACACACTCCCCTCCCCTTCCATCAGAAAAGGTGTCACAGAACAATCTGCCACAGTTGCACATCATCATCCAGGGAAATAAACCCTGGGACCCCTTTTGATGGCTGAGACTTTGCTTTTGAAGGGACAAACCTACTTCCACAAGCACATCAAACATAAACACAGTGGTCTCTGAGGGGCCTGGGTTCCAATCCAAGCAGCAGAAAGCCACAGCATTGCACAACCAGCACATCCCAAACCCAAAATCAAATGGCTCAGTTCAGCCAGGCAGGACTCCTGCATTTCCCAGGGGCCTTGCAAATATTCTGACATAATTCCTGACAGCTCCCTGTGGCCAGAGCCAGCCCTGAACTGTTAGCATTTGGGAAAGAAGCACTTGCACCAGCTGGGTGCCTTTAATATCCCACTTGGAGCATGACCTCGTCTCCTTAAGGCTTTGTCCTCACTGGGAAGGTTTTTTTAGGAGTTGGGTACAGGGGATTTGAGGTTGTAGTCAACATCAAACCAAGCTGCTGAAAGGGGATGTCAGGATTTTCCATTGCCTCTCCTGCAAGCTCTGCCCAGGGAAGTGCTGATCAGAGACAAGCTGTCTGTGTTTACTGCCAGCAAGGAGACTGAAGTGACAGATCGAAGACAAACACTAATTTAATGTTCATGCAGAAAATATCTGACTGCCCACTGTTCTTGCTGATCCATTCTGTTGAAGAGCGTGGAAAGACAAACTGCTCAGTGTTTGTCTCCCCACAATTTAGGTTTGGTATATTTGAGATTTTTCTTGAGGTCCAGTAAAAAGATTACCTAAGAATTTCTGCTTTCAGGTAAAATGGTGCAAGTTTGTCAGCTCTTCAGACACAAAGAAAATCTTGGGTGTACCTGGTGATTCAAAGGGCAAATAAAACAAACCCCAATTATAAGCACATAAAAGATCATGGGTTTTTAAGTGGTGACTTCTGTCTTCTAAATGTAGGCCTGGCCATAAAGGAGACATTTGCTCCTTAGTGAAGATTCTAAGAAACACTGAAGTAAGATCTTCAGTGCCTGAAAAATCACTTTCTGCTACTCACAGGAGTTCAGACAGCAGGCTTCTAGTCCAGGACTTACTGGGAGAGAGGATCTACCAAAATGACAAAAAATACTCATGGGTACACCTGTACTGCTCAAGAGAGGGGAAGATGACTGAGTGAAAACTCCATCTGCACTTATTTTAATTGGCTCTTTCACTGACAAAAATGACAGAGTACCCATGGATACATCTGTACTGCTCAAGAGAAGGGAAGATGACTGGGTGAAAACTCCATTTTTACCTATTTTAAATGGCTCTTTCACTGACATAAGGGAAGAAATACATTATTAGCCAAGTCACACCAACTGCTACCCCACCTTTATACAGACTCTTTCTAATCTGTAGCTAAAACTGTGGCATACTACAGGATAATCACAGCCATAGTCTTTCCAGGCATCATTTATATAAGTATATATATATAAAAATTATATATATAACCTCAAAATATGTATAATTTTATGTTGGTTAAGTGTACTCAGAGGTACAACTGTCTGTCCCTGGTTACACACTGAGAGCCAGGTTTACCTCACAGGCACACACCTAAAGCACAACTGATTCAGCAGAGCTGCATTTGTGCTTTCAAACATGATTTTATTGCCATCAATGGAGCAGTGACACATTTGCTCAGGCAGTGTAAGACAACAGAAATCCCTATGTTAACCAAAACAAATAAGCTCTGCAGCACTGCAGTCAGTAAATTGTAATTAAGAAGGTGGCAACATAAGGGCAGCTGTCCACAAAATCCCATTGTAATTATGCATAGTTTATGGCTAAACTAATGGGATGAACAATTTCAATTAATTACAAACTCTGCCAAGGTAGCCATCTATTCCCAAGTCTATTAATTAGAATCAATTGAATCCCCACTGGGATAAAGGTCAAACAACATGTATTTGACCCTTTTCTCCTGGCGTCAGTGTTATCAGCCAATGGATCTGGCAGTGCCTGGGCCTGACTTGTTCAGCTCTTCAGGATGTTGACAGGATGCTTTGAAGAACAGAGTCTGGGCCCAGCTAAAAGAATCTTTAATAATTTCTGCTTTATATTCCTGATAAGCATGGGTTTAAAAAGGCCAGAGCTTATTCTCAGCTCTGAGGCTGTTGTTCTCTGTCTTGAGGAGTTTTTCTTTTCAGTCTCCCTTTCCTGCAGAAAACCTTGAAGCAGCAATTGTTAGATTTGTCTTCACTTTGGAACAGGAATCAAAGTGAAAGTGAACACTTATTTGTTATAGGATTTTAAAACAAATCCTCATACTCAATACTTAAAGACTCAATAATCATTAGCTGACATTTTCAAACCCCTCAGAGGGAAAGATACCAAATTTCTAGACCCTTGTCCAATTTTATGGGCAGGCAATCAAGAGAACTGTTACTTTTTTTCTTCTCCACATCACTCTTGCAGAATGAATTAACTGGCTTCTTCTGTGAACTTCATTATCATCTATTTGTCCTAATTCTTCAGGTTTTTTGGGATTTTGGGGGGTTTTTTTATTTGCCTTTATACTTTGATTCCTCTCAGGTTACTGTCAGGCCAAGTTCCTGCCTTGCTCTGGCAGTTTGATGTAAAACCAAATAGTTCTTGATGTGCCAACTTTGAATGTTGCTGATCTCTTTAAGAAATGGAATTCAGAGTGTATTTAGAGTTTTCTGACTTCCTCCTTTGTAATTTTACTATGCACTGCATAGTATCACTCTAATAAAGCAGGTTGCCACAGCAGCCTTAAGAATAATAAAATCTTTGATTCCTTTAAAATGTTTTGGTCAAATGTTTAGGACTGTATACATGGATTATGGTCACTCTTAAAGCAAATTGCTGTGCCTGGCTAATTAAATCAGACATTAGCTCAACAGCATGTTTGATTCTTTTATAATGCGGTAAAAACTACCTACAGTGCTTCAGATGGAAACAGTTCTACAAGTCTGAGACTTTTTCTAGCCTGTGCCAGAGCCATGACATAAATGCAACATGAATACTCAGCAACACTTTTACAGGTCACTATAGGTGATGAAACTACACAAATAAAATAGGGATGAATCACTTCAGGTAAGTGGTCTGAAACATCATGGCCCAAAACCTTCCTGTCAGCCCTGAAGTTCAGAAAATCTGCCTTTTTCCTTCCTGTGGTACAAAGGAGACTGAGAATGATGGAATCAGACTATGGCTGAGGCTCTGCATGTCCTCTGTCCAACCCCCTGCTCGAGATCAGCCTCATCTACTGCTCTGACCAGGTCAGCTCATTTTGAATTTCACTGCCTCCTCCTCCTCCAGCTGAGCCTCTGTTTTCACTTTCCAGGTATTCACTTTACCCATACTCCCTTCACCTTTAGTTAGCATTAGGTCTACTGTAGCCTTTACCTCCCAGCATTAATTTTTAAAACAATCTGGTTTCTACCACACTTCCTGCACCACTCGAAAAATTCTTCAGAACTCTTTACTGTTACTTTTCAAACCCCACCTTAAAACTTCCATTGCTGTGATGCCTCTTCCAAAACTTTAAACTGGCTCAAGTGGTGCTGCAGTCTCTGGCTTTCATCAGCAGAGAGTTCTGTGTTGGTACTCATTGTCACCTTTTGGTTTTTATCTCCACTGTCACATTTATTTATTTTATCCCCGCCAACCCTGAGGTCAGCATCATCTTTTGCTGTTGCTCTTACAGAGCACATTTAGCATCTTTATGCTGAACAGTCTTTGGTGTGAAGTCAGTTTTTGAGGCACTGCAATGACATTAATATAAAACCTCATCTTTAAAACTTTAAGATTTTTTTACAGCATTGGCACAGTCCTTGTATTTAGTGGGAAGCCTCATTTAACTGCCTTGGTGCCAGACCTTCAGCATGTTAAAAAGTGCTGGATCTTGGTGTGCCAACTCAGCATGGTCTCAATTGGGACAGTATTTTCTCATTACATCACTGCATCTTGATGAGAGATGACAAGACTGCAACTCTGCAAGTACCACTTCTTGCTAACATTATTTATTCTCCTTACAACACACCCAGCAACAAAAGACAGGTATGTTCCAAATTATAACTTAAAACAGCTCCAGCCCAAGCTGCTTCACAGACACCAAAGATCTGAGAGCTGATAAATCCTGGTGGTGCCTGCCAGGCAGAGACACTTATTCAGCATGTTATTCCAAGTGCTGGCCTTGGCAGCAGCCCCCAGCACAGGCTCCATGCCATGGCAGCCTGGCACTCCAAACAAGGGCTCTTCTGCCCATCCTCAAATCCAATCAACAAAGTAGGGAGCTGCCAACAGGAAGCCATTAAATAAAGCTGCCATCAGGATGTAATCTTTGGAGAAATAAAGCCTTTCTGGAGCCCATAAAGCCACCCAATCAGATCTATGCTGTCATGCTTTACCAAAAGTTTCAAATTAATGTATTATTTCACATGACATGGAAAAACATTCACTCCCCAGCTCTTCTCATGTACTTCTGGTTGCTGATAAGTTGTGACATGCTCTCCTAGCTCACTGTAAGATTAAGTGCTTAAATTTAAGGAGGATTAAAGTAACCATCATTTAACATATCCCTGAAGCTGCTGCATTCCTATGGTGGTTTCTTTCCAACCACACACACAACAGGAGAGATTAATCACTTACAACCTCATATTTGCACTACAGGTAAATATTCTCATTACACTAAAATATCTACAGCATAGAAAATTTCCTTTTAGATTACATTAGTGCATTTTCCTTTTAGGTTCCATTATCCTTTTCATACAATGCCAGATTGCCTTTTCCAAATGGTCACTTCCTTTTTTGCATTTTTGAAACGACTGCACAGAAATCCATTAGGCACATGGGCTGTATGTCACTGTGGTAGCACCACAGGGCAGGAAAAGCATTCACAATGGGGACAGATGCTCACCTGGCAACAGTTTCTTAGCACTGAAAACTAAATATATATATATAAATTTTACACTGAGTCTTTTAAAACCAGGCCACCTTAAATGTAGTGCACCACACTGGCATATTGCACTGGGTAATGTACATCAGAACTGTGTCCATTTCTTTTATAAACCTAATTTTAAAGGCTTTCTAATTTCATTATGTTAAGTCATGATGCCTGTTAAAAACAAGTACCTGTGATTAATCAGTGTCTGAGGAAAATCAGGTCCTCTCAGCTCTGAAAGTGTGTCATTTTAAACCAGCTCTTTTCCTTCTATCAGGACTAATATTCTCTGGGGTGGCCAGATCAGGTCTAGTCATGTTCTGAGCTGAGAAGGAATGAATGTGTCAGAAATCAGTTATTACTTGCAGAACAAAAGTGTCTCCTTGACAACTGGCCCAGCACATGGGATTTTAAAGCTGACAGCAGCAGAAGGGCTTCCTAGGGCTCCTGCAGGGATCTCCTTTGTTCCAAACCTAGAACCCTTTCTTTTGTAATGTACAGGGTTCCTGCAGGGATCTCCCATGCCTTCCCACCCCTTCCCCACTCCCCCAGCACACAGTCAGGAATTATAAACCTTTGGACATGACAAAAGAAAGGGTTCCAGGTTTGGAACAGGGCTCCTGCAGGGATCTCACCCCTTCCCCACTCCCCCAGCACGTGGTCAGGAATTATAAACCTTTGTACATTACAAAAGGAAGGGTTCCAGGTTTGGATGAAGTCTGGGGCACATTCCCATTCCAGTGCACCAGGCATTTGATGCTAGGCAAGGGATGCTCTCCCATGCAGTTTAGCAAGACTCTTCTACAAGGTCTGAAAGTGCAACCAGAGATCAATGTTTGAGAGTGACTGATCTTTTAAGACATTTTGGAACAAGAACTCTTACTGAATCCATGGGAGACACTCATATTTTTTGTCCTGCACCTCAAAAAAAGTCACAGCTCTGAAACAGCAGCAGTGGCTTTTGCCCTCACTTCAGGAGATTGGCATTAATTTAATATCCAGCTCTAGTCACAGTGCAGTTAATTCTCGATCACACAGCATTGGTATGTGTTATAAAGAAGCTTTTAGAAGGTAGATGCTAATTCATACAAATCAGGACAATAATATATGAGCCATTCACTTAAGAGTTGGACTCGTTAATCCTTGTGGGGTCTCTTCCAACTCAGAGTATTCTGTGAAATCTGTAAACTAATAAGTCAATGTGATTCATAAACACCAAAGTGAAATATTCATAGAGCTACAGATGAAATTTGTGTGGGAGGAGCATGCCATTGATAAACTCATCTCAAAACTTGCCAATTTTTCCATTACTGGGAATATAAGGCTAAATTCTAAGACCTGATAACATTTTTTTTTACATAACCTCTCACCAATACTCTCAGCCTAAACACAAAAGAGCCTCAAATCTTACTCAGCTAAACCCCTCCAATTATGCAAGGCTTTCAAGCACTTGTAATTCCTCTGAGGTTTTCAGTTCTGTTGGAGAAAGTGAAACACTGAGGGAAACTCCAGGTTCCAGCAGCAGTGGGGGCTTGCACAGCTCTCATCCATCCATCCATCCATCCATCCATCCATCCATCCATCCATCCATCCATCCATCCATCCATCCATCCATCCATCCATCCATCCATCCATCCATCCTTTTCTTGGTGCTGCTTCCTCCCTCAACTTCTTCCCATCCCAACTGACACTGAACTGAAAGAGGACAGCACAACCCAACAAGAAATCTTCCAAAATGCAGACACTGAGGTCTGACTTTGAAAAATGCTGTGAAAATACCAATGGAGAGAACAGTTGAGATTTCAGGCTGTTGGGTGTTTCTGGAAAGGCCCAAGAAACTCTTCCAAAGTCACTGTCAGATAAACAAGAATACTAAATTACATACTAAAGCTGGGGAATCTGTTTCAGTCCTATTATTAACATCTTTTTCAGTTACTTTTATTAGGTTTTGTTGACATTTAACAATGCAGAATGCCTAAGAACTGAGCATCCCTTTCCCATTCAAGCACATCTCAAATTAGATAATCTGTGAACAAAGTAAATTAAAATGACAAGGAAAATTTTTAGAGATCAAAGTTTTCTAAAAGAAAACCTAACAAAGATCAAGACGTACAAAAGACATAGGAATCAAAACTTCTTCACTAGAGACTATCAAAACCAGGGCTGACAAATTCCTGGCAAAGGCACTATAATGAAACTTCTGTAGGAAAAGCAAATGGCTTTGAGGAAACCAGGCACAGTTTCCCACTCTGCTGAGCAGTGAATGAACCCATTCAGCCCCTGCACCCCCTGACTGCTCACATCTGCAGAGGGCTGTTCTCCAACACAAGAAATACTGTTCAAAGGGGCCAGTCTTTCCAATATTAACTGGATTATACAGTACAGTCTTTGCAAAACACCATTAGGCTTTGGAAGTGGATTTTTATTTCATAGGCATTAAATCATAAACTCATAAAAGTCTCTCCTTCTCCCATTTCATTAACACAGACATTCTCTGCCATTTTGGCTCACCAGAGTATCAACAGCTATGAGCCTTGACAGAGCTACCAGTGTGTGAGACTGAGGCAGAGGTGGATACTTCATTGACCAAATACTTTTAAGGTACAGTTAAATTCTCAAGAATTAAAGCAAACAACAGTGAGGATTTTGAATTTTGCAAGCAGGCAAGAAGGGACTGAAAGCAGAAAGTTGATTTCTCCAGTAATTCAGCCACAGCAAAGTAGCTTCTCAGGCAGCACTTACGAATCTGGACACATCTCTGGGAAGTTGGATTACAACACTTGAACATTTCCGGAGAAAAGTCAGTGCTGTTCATCCCTCATCATAACACTAACATGTCCTGGATCATCTGTAAGCACTTCATCCCTGCACATAGCTCATTTACATGCTCTTGGCTTTTTCCAGAAGTGCTCCAGGAAGCATTTCAATACACAGCGCCTCCCAGGACCAAGTAGTTCTTGACAACTACTTGAAATTACAAACGGAGTATGGATCCTTTGACCTCTCAGGATACACTTGAACAGGAATTATCTGATGATTAAAGTCTCCCATTGCCTAAAAATTGCTGGCAGGCTTAATTGAAAAAAAACCAGAACATACACTTCTTAAACTGCAAATAGAACTGGCACTGCTTTGTGCCTTTATTGGCAATTTCTTGGAGAGGCCAACGAACAACTTTGAGAAAAGAAACATCATTGAGAAGGAAATGTCTCCTAGACATTCATCTAAAGTCACATTTGAGGCACAATGGCAGAGCAATGGGGTAAAGAATGGGAATCAGAATGGATTTACAAGATCATGCCCAAGAGACTTCCATTCCATTAGATTGAGAATTTTAGTCTCCATGCTCATCAATCAAGACATTGTATTTCCATTTGCATAAACCCTTCTGGGATTTATTTCTTGTCCTCTTCACAGCTTTAAATGCAAGACCAAATTTTACAGTAGAGGATTTGCAGATGTGACAATTCATAATCTTGTGAAACACAACATTTGCCACCTTGCTCGAAAACGGCTCTGATACATCTCACTTGTGAGCCTCTGAAACTGAGTGTAAGATGAAATCCCATCCAGTCTAATTACCAGAGAAGTTTCATAGCCTCACAGTCCCAACTAACTTATCTTTCTGAAGATTCTAATCTCAAAAATATGGTTATATATCGCCGCCTACCTCCAAAAGCCCGCCACTATGTCTGTGTGCGCAGGCGCCGGGAGCACTTGGTCAGGACACACTGCACACCCTCCACCAGGACCTGAGCCCTGGCACTGCTGCCAGCCACCTCCATGGCACGCTGGGCTGGGCCCCAGAACTCCATGCCTGAGCTGGAAGTCTTTTTCTGATCTTGGAATATGGTGACTACGCCAGCTGATAATCAGAATCTCTTCTAAGTTAGTAATTATGATCAATAATTCAAGTTTTGCATATTAGTGTAAGGCAGTTAACAGTGTAAAAAGAGAGAACCAGTCAGTTTTCACAAGCCTTATCAAAAGATGACTTGCTAGACACTCCAAGGCTTTTTCATTTCTTTTTCGTTGTCAAACGCAAAGTGTAAAATTGAAGAGGAGTGCCAAGCAGAAGGTTGTGCATGGTACATGGCGACTGCACAAAATCCACAAATTTAGGGTTGAGCACAGAAGCAGGAAAGAAATGAAATCTCATAGCAAAGGGAATGGAAAGTACCAGATGTAGGTAAAATTAGCATTAAAACTACTAAGGAGATGAAGCCAACTTTGGTGTTGTCACCACAGGCTGGCAGGCAGTGCCACTACGCGGGGGACCAGAACTTGCTGAGGGCCATATATGCCATGATCTCACTGAAGAGAAAATCCAATTCAAATTGAATCAATGCAAAGACTTAAACACCTTGATGGCGCACATGGGAACATCCCAAAAGGCAAAACACCCCAAAGTTCTAACCAATAACCAGCAACAGAGCATTTTAGAACATGATATAAGACAAGTACAAAGGTTCCCAATAATTATTCTCATGTATTCTGTATTCTTTCCTTTTACAATATGTAGAGATCTTGCTGACAGGACATACAGATAGAATACAGCCTGTGTCTGTTTACAGTAATTCTGTTCTCAGCTCTCTCTCAAACAGCCCTGGCTCCTTTTGGCCCCTGTCCCCTGGCTCCTCAGGGCCATTGTTCAGCTCCCAGCTCAACTGCAGCAAAACAGCTCTTAAATGTGCTGTAGAAATGGTAGCACTTTAATGCCAGCGCTCAGCATAGCAACCAGCCACTCTAAATAAATAAATAATGAAGCCTGGTATTCCAACAGATAATATAAATACACCTTCAGCAAATTTCTTGGGTCCAAAGGTCAATCAACTTGTTTGCTCTGACTCCCAGAATGTGTAAATCTCAACATGATGTTTAAACACAAACACAGACAAACATCAAAGTTCAATGCTGACATATTTTACACCTCAGAGTTACATGCCAGAATAGCTCTGTACCACACAGAGAAAACTGTAATGCATGTGTAAGGAAGTGATAAAACCCTAGCCTGAACTAAATCCAAATGTTTTTCTTTAAATAGCCTCTCATTCTGTATTTTTCCTCTTCTTTCTTCTCTATTTATTCTCATTCATCCTCTCACACAGAGAAGTATTTATGCAGCTGTCTAATTTCACCAGTCCTCCCCTTAATTACCAATAAAAGGGGAGATGAAACTTTCCATCCTAAGACTCATTTCAGGGATGTGTGTTTCTCTATCCCTGACTGATTCACACACAGGAACATACCTGTATTTACAAAACCACGACATTTCAAGGTAAACCACCAGTTCCTGAGCAAGAGAATGGACCCACCAGCTACACTGGCACTTCTGGGCTGCTGTGCAGACCAGCCATTCTCAGCCTCTCTCCTAAAGGAAATAATCCCACAGCTTCCACTCAAGCTGTGCTCTTCTTGCTGGCTTCTCATTCATTTTCCCCTTGAACAGCTCTGGACTGTCCAAAAATGAAACACAAGGGACTTCAGGAAGCACAAGGAATTAATTTCACGAATGGAAACCCAGCAGGGTGAAAGGGAACACTTCTCCCCAGTGTCCCAGAGCCACCTGCCCCTCTCCTATGGGGTGATATGATCCTGACAGAGGAGGGCTCACTGTACAGGATCTGTCCCCATGCCCCTCTCCTATGGGGTGATATGATCCTGACAGAGGAGGGCTCACTGTACAGGATCTGTCCCCATGCCCCTCTCCTTTGGGGTGATGTGATCCTGATAGAGGGGGGCTCACTGTACAGGATCTGTCCCCATGCCCCTCTCCTTTGGGGTGATGTGATCCTGATAGAGGGGGGCTCACTGTACAGGATCTGTCCCCATGCCCCTCTCCTTTGGGGTGATGTGATCCTGATAGAGGGGGGCTCACTGTGCATGATCCCCATGCCCCTCTCCTTTGGGGTGATGTGATCCTGATAGAGGGGGGCTCACTGTGCATGATCCCCATGCCCCTCTCCTTTGGGGTGATGTGATCCTGATAGAGGGGGGCTCACTGTACAGGATCTGTCCCCATGCCCCTCTCCTTTGGGGTGATGTGATCCTGATAGAGGGGGGCTCACTGTACAGGATCTGTCCCCATGCCCCTCTCCTTTGGGGTGATGTGATCCTGATAGAGGGGGGCTCACTGTGCATGATCCCCATGCCCAGCAGTACCAGGAAGCAGCAATGGAAGTGAGCACGGGCTCCATGCACGGAATTGCTCAGCTCCCCTTCCCCTGCCACAGCAAACCTGGGCTGAGGCAAAACCCCCTCCTTTGTCAGCACAGGGGGATTCACGAGGGGGATTTTCTCAGAACCGCGTTTTCACGGATGGGATGGGGAAAGGCAGGACGCGGTGAAGGAGGAGTAGGCAACTTCTGAAATGAAACCGATGTAATAACTCACAGAGCTGCTCTCACCTTTCCCGGGCGATCCCAGCGATCCCACCCGGAGGTGGGGCAGCAGGGCTCGCTGGCAGAGCAGCAGGTGGGCGCTCCCCATCCCATCCCATCCCATCCCATCCCATCCCATCCCATCCCATCCCATCCCCGCTCACCTTCCTGGCTCCTCTGCGGGCGAACTCCCGGGCCAGGTGCCGGCCGATGCCGCGGCCCCCGCCGGTGACCAGCACGTTCTCCCGGGACAGGTCTCGCAGCTTGGGCGGCAGCAGCAGGCACACGGCGGCTTTCACCACCAGATACACCATCTGCACCGGGAACAGCAGCAGGGCGCCCAGCCACTTCCACATCATCCTCTTCTGCCAGGCAAAGTTCTCTTCCAAACCTCCACAGAACCAAGGTGACAGAGAAAGAAAAGCGATAGCCTTCATGCACCCCCAGATGGGTGACAATTCTTCAACCCCCCTTCCAAAACTTGGGGGCAAGAGGTTCTTGAACTGGAAAAATCCTTCCCTCCCCCTAGAAAAGGTGGGGGTAGGAGTAAAGTAGTGCAGAAGACCAAGTCACTCCCCTGTTTCTTGATCGGTGTCCTCTGGGATTGTCACACGCAGGTAAAACAGCTTCCTTGCTTTTTCACTGGAAAGCTTTTTTTTTTTAATTAAAAGAGAGGGAAAAAAAAAAGTAGAATTAAAAGTAACCATACATCCCTCCGTTGCAAAAACCCACATAAAAATCCAGTATCCAAAGGAAAGGTTTTTATATTTAGAAAAATAAAGCAGCCTATGTCTCCAAATTTCAGCCTGCAGTGCCTTCCAGGCAGCTCATTTCTATTCTTAGACTCAGGAAATTGCTTAAATAAGATAGAATTGCCAGGACCTTCTTTTTAAGAAAGCCTCAATTCAGGGTGAGGTTGTTGTTTTTGTTTTAGTATCTAAAAATATCTATAGACGTTCTGTCCTGAGCCGGTTGCAAAAGGCTGAGCCGGTCACTGCCTCTCTCTGCCCCCTCTCCCGGTTTTTTCACTTGGAGTGTGGATCACAGAGCAGGAATTACGCCGTGCACTACTTCAGCTCTGGCTCTTACTCATTTCTGCCTATTGCCGTCTCTGCCGCTCAGGGCCGCGGCGCTGGGGAGGTTTTATACCCCATTAATCCTGATTGACAGTTAAAGTGTCGGGCCGATTTCACTACTGTTCCTGGGAGTGGCTGCTGCTCTGCCCTCCCCCGCCGGCCGCCGCCGCGCCACCGGCTCGCTGCGGCTGGGCCGGCGCTGCCAGCGCGGCCGCCAGGGCCACCTGCGGGCACTGTGGGCAATCTGCGAGCCGGCAGGGCCACCTGCGGGCACTGTGGGCAATCTGCGAGCCGGCAGGGCCACCTGCGGGCACTGTGGGCAATCTGCGGGCCGCCAGGGCCACCTGCGGGCACTGTGGGCAATCTGCGAGCCGGCAGGGCCACCTGCGGGCACTGTGGGCTGTTTGTGACCCGGCAGGGCCACCTGCGGGCACTGTGGGCAATCTGCGAGCCGGCAGGGCCACCTGCGGGCACTGTGGGCTATCTGTGACCCGGCAGGGCCACCTGCGGGCACTGTGGGCTATGTTTGAGCCGGCAGGGCCAGCTGCGGGCACTGTGGGCAATCTGCGAGCCGGCAGGGCCACCTGCAGGCATTGTGGGCAATCTGTGAGCTGGCAGGGCCACCTGCGGGCACTGTGGGCAATCTGTGACCCGGCAGGGCCACCTGCAGGCATTGTGGGCAATCTGTGAGCTGGCAGGGCCACCTGCGGGCACTGTGGGCTATGTTTGAGCCGGCAGGGCCAGCTGCGGGCACTGTGGGCAATCTGTGAGTTGCCAGGGCCAGCTGCGGGCACTGTGGGCCAGCTGCGGGCATCCTAAGCTTTCTGTGGGCTGCCAGGGCCACCTGTGGGTACCCTGGGCAAGCTGCGGGGCAGCAGGGTCAGCTGCAGGCACTGTGGGCTCGCTGCGACTACCCTGAGCTTTCTATGGGCACCCTGGGCCACCTGCAGCCACCCTGGGCCATCTGTAGGCCAGTAGGGCCAGCTGCGGGCACCTTGGCATTGCTGCGGGCACCATGGGCTTGCTGCGGGCCAACGGGACCACCTGTGTGCACCCTGGGATTGCTGCAGCCAGCAGGGTCAGCTGCGGGCACCCTGGGCCACTTGTGGGCACCCTGGGCCAGCTGGAGCCACCCTGAGCTTGCTACAGGCACCCTGGGCCACCTGTGGGCACCCTGGGCATGCTGCGGCCACCCTGGGGCCAGCTGTGGGCACCCTGGGTTGCCTGTGGGACCCTGGGCATGCTGCAGCCACCCTGGCTTTGCTGCAGGCACGCTGGGCATCCTGCAGGTGCCAAAGTCAAATAGCTTTAAATACTACACCCTGGGCCAGCTGCGGGCATGGGGGGCAAACTGAGGGCACACTGGGCTTGCTGTGGGTGTGCTGGGCTCATGCCATGCTGGGCTTGCTCCATGCCATGCTGGGCTTGCTCCATGTTGCCCTGGGCTCTCATGCATGCCAGGCTGGGCTCTGTGCAGGAACCAAAGTGCTCTGGCACCAGGTCAGGCAGCCCCTGCCTCCTCCCTCACCTTCATGCACCACAAAGGTGCCCAGGTCTGACCTGAGCCCAGGGAAAAGCAGGTCCAGGAAGAACCAGGGCTAAGGCTGAGTTCAAGGGAACCATCTCTGGGATTGCTGCTTGCCCAAGATCTGCTGGTGTGTGCAGGGCAAAGCTCCTTGCAGCCCTAGATTACCAGCTGAACCCAGCCTAGGCTGATAATCACCAATATCTAGTACCACTGACCAGTGTTTTTCTGGATAATGTGATACCTCATGCATTTTCCATGCTGGAAGATGTTTGCACTGCTGAAAACGAGATTCAGCAATGAAAAAGGCAGGCTCTGAATGACAGTGGGAGACTCACCCTTTAAAAAAGGGTGGTTTCTTCCAAGACTTTTTTGTCTGGTGATAAGGGCATACCTGGAAGGTCTCCACAGCACTTCAAATTCTGAAAAGAGGGAAAAGGGCAGAGTGTATTACAGCAGGTCCCCAGGTCCCTGGCTGTTTGCACTGTCAAGCATTAGACAGGTAAATTATGATTTTGGTTGTACAGATGAAGCTTTTCTGAGAAGGCTGTAACTGCACATTCATTTCAGAATTAACCTGAAATGCAAAGCTTTAAGGATATCAAAAGATCTCAAGGATATCAAACCTCCCAGTGTTGTCTTCACAGCTGGGCTGGAAAGAAATTTGGGGTTTCATCTGCAGGTATCAGTAGGGTTCATCAAAATGAATCCAGTGCACAAGTTCACTCAGGTCTGGAGCCAGATGAACTATCCTGGGAAGCCATCTAGAGGTAAACACTGGAATTAAGGGAAAACTGCACTTCAAAACATTCCCAAGCTTCTTCACTTCTCTAGTTCCTAAAACACCACCTCAATGGACATTTGAATCTAAGCATCTGTGAGAGAGAGAGGTGAGTTTGGATGCTGAATCCCTTTAAAAATGAACTCACTTTTCTTCTTTGGAATCAAAGAGGTATTTTTGAAAGCAGGCAATCAAAGTGGCCATGTGGGAACAGAGTTTTCAGGGGTTTTTTGTTGGCAAAAAGAAGGGCAGCCAAGTTTCTGGTGCCCCCCACATTCAACAGCTCTATCACACATAGATTTTTTGATAAAAAATATGAAAAATACCTAAATCCTTGAATTTCAGCTCTGCTAAAAGTTCCACAAAAGTTTTAAGAGAAGGAAAAAAAAAAAGAAAATTGAGAAGAGAAACTTGCACAATTTTTTACCTTTAACTGGCAGGTTACCTCATATGAAATAAGCCATATGACTGTCACTGCATAATCAGAGTGTCAGGAGAGGGTTTTGAGGAGAAGATGAAGCATCCCAACTGGAAACTGTCTGTACATTCTGTCAGAATCAGTGAGTGTTCCTAACTCAGCTGCATCTGAAACAACCAGAGAATTTCCATGGCCTGTTGGCAGCATTTAGCACCTTGGTGTGTTTTTACAGTAATACCTCCAGAAATGCAGCTCGGGGAGGCACCTGGCATTACAATTTTCCTCTCAGTCCAACAGCTCTGGAGGGGAGAGAGAAATTACCCAGAGAAGCCAGTGTCTGGCTGAGACAGGCATGACTCAGTGTCTGGACTGGGAACAAATATAACAACTTTCTGCTCCGGAAATAAGGAGCAGTGTTGAAAATGAAAGGATATGAACTCCAGCGAAGTATATTTGGTTTTTTGATTCCTGAGTTCAGTCTCTTAGTGCTTAAAGCACCACAGACACATTTAAAATAGAAAACTCATCAATATTGCAAAGTTAACTTGTTTAGATTGAAAATTAATTATTAATGTAAAACATTTGCAGGTCCTTTGAAGCCAGAGGGAATGGAATAATCTTGTGTTTATTTCATGTCTATTTTATGTCTATTTCCAGCTTGAATAATAACCTAAATATGTGTTTGAAGAGATTTTTTTTATTTATTATGATTTTGACCTATGTATAAAGTTGCTACGAAATATGGATTGGGAGTTAGAAAATGGTTCTAGATATATAACATTTTCCTGACCTGTGCTTCAAATTTCATTGAAGCATGAACTATTTTCCTTCTTCACTACTTTAGTTTTATCTTGAAGCAATGAAAACTAGTAGATGCTACATTGTAGAAACCTACAAAAACAAGAAGCAAAAGCAGATTTATAGTAAAACTGAAGTTAGTGCATCTTGCATGTAGGAAATAAAAAGTATATGCAAGTTATTTTAAAATTCTCATAATTCAACCAAAAAGTCAAATAGCTTTAAATACTACCCATACTATACGTGAGAGCATTAGAACTTTAGAGGTTTTGTCCCTTTTAATTGCAGTTCTACTCTGACAAGGAAAAAAAAGGAATATTCTGGAATTTCATCTGATTTTTGTACAGCAACCACTGCACTCTCTCTTGGCAAGAGGTCTTTTTCCAAACTGTCACCTTTACAAAAGCAACATGAACTTTTATTCACAAAGTCCATCTCTGTTAGTGAGACTCCCTAAAGTGCACTTCCATGTGGGGCTGATTGTCCAAGGTGTTTTCAGTACTGCTGGTACAAACAGACACTCAGCACACACCTTGGTGAGGGTAACAAGGATCTGTCCCATCACAGCTGTTCCCTTTAATTATCAGTCCTAAGTTGTTCCAAAGTGAATCCCATCCATGTTTCCACTCAGAAGTCCTAAACCAGTGCCCTGAAACATTCCATAGGCAGGCCTGTTAGTTCTGTGAAACTGCATCATCTTCAGAATTAATTTTGCATTTGCAGCAGTTGTTTCCTACACAGACACTCACAACAAAGTATAAACTGAACAAACAACCAACACAACAACTTTTTTAAGCCTTTTCATGGCATTTTTAACTATGCTTATTCCAATTTATGAGAGCAAGAAGGTGGTCAGGCTTACAGTGGGATTCTTTGGGTGGTCCTGTGCAGGGCCAGGAGCTGAACTTTGATGATCCTTATGGATGTGTTCCAGCTTGGGATATTCTGTGATTCTCTGTAATGTATTTCAGTGGAAACTCAAGCCAGTTTTGGCTTCCATTTGTTGGTTTAGATTTCTGGGTTTGTACTTGTGTAGCTTTTGGAGTGTACTTAGTGTACATTTACTCATGTTCTCAATAAGAGTCATAGAAACTGATTTTTTTCTGACTTGTGGTGGCTTGAAGGAAAAACCAGCAGTGAAAAGCACATTTACCTCCAAAACAAGTTGATACAGTCTCTATACACATCACTTATATGACAAAGCTCCATTTTTGCAGAATGATGTGACCTGGATCTGTGAAGAGGCTCAGGCAGTGTCTGAATGTCACAGTTCATGTTACACCTGTATTTATGGGCAGAACTGTGTTCATAGAGCCTTTGCAGCCAAGTTTCTACAGCCTTGCAGGGCTGTTTGTACAAATGAGGCTGCTAAATGGCAGGAACTTTAGAAAGGAAAATGAGCTGGAAATTAAAACTCTGCTTGAGGCACGTGTGAAAGCCAAATGGGGTAAAAATTCTGTGTTTTCAACTTCAAAAGCCCCACTCAGATATATGCAGTACAAACCTGGGAGCACAGAGCAGCAGTTCCACAATAGAAAGGCTGTGTGACTAAGGAGTCAAGTAATTCCATTTTTTTACATCAGTGCAGGATTTTTAATCATAGACAATCTATCATGATCACAGAATAAAACCTAAACCTCCTTTAAAAAAGGAAAACCTTTTGCCAAGCTGATCTGGTTTTTGTTAGAGGAAGTACTGCTGTCAGATTTGGATAAATCAAGAGCTAAATTTTTGTGCTTCTTGATTTCATTCTTCCCTCGTGTTCACATTTTCCATTTGAAATGTGTCCCAGTGGTTCTGTGATTTCACACTGTCCCTCTATATGCTATTAAGAGTCTGATACTATTGCCTTCTAAGTTCTGCCATGGACTAAGCTCAAAGGAACTGGGTTTCTGGTTAACATCCAGCCTGACAGCAAAGACTGCATCAAGCCTTTTACAAAAAGCTGCATTTTGATGTCTTAGGGCTTTCCCAGGGTCTTACAACAAAGCAGTGTCATGAGTAAAGATATAAAAATGTCTCGCCAGTAATTCTAAGTTCTAGGTAGCATCCCTTTCTAGACTCAAGTGTAAAACTAATTGTCTTTATAAGCAGAAGTTCACACAGTGCTCTAGGGGCTCTCTAGAATTCAAAGGGATGCAGTCTCACCTATGTGGTGCTTGTTCCACCTGCTGAGTTGTTCTCATACATGTTAGAATTTGTCATTTGTTGTAACTTGGCTTGGTTTTCCTCACCTGTCTGTGATTAGAAGCCAGATCTCTCAACATTTTAGGCTGTTTCAAGAGAGAACAATGCAAAAATACCCCATGTAAACAGGAAGGGAGTTTGTTTGGAAAGGAAAGATCATGTTTGTTAACCTGATTGACTCACCTTACCTTCTCTTTGGTGCCTTTACTGACTTTTAGGCCAGTGAATATTTACCCATTCCTTCTGACTAGCTCCTCAGTCCTGACAAAACTCCTAGACATACAAGGAACTGGGGAAACAGAAGAATTATGTCTTTAAGGCTCTTAAAATTAGAGAAGAGTCCTGAAATCCTACTCAACCAACATGACGTCAATTTTGACACAAACTGAACAGCAAGCTAATGCCTGTAACAAGTTTGCACTGGAAACTTGTAAACTAGCTTAGAAAGGAAATCTTGGGATAAAATATTCCCTGAATTCCTTCTAACAATGTCTTTTTAAAAGAATTCCTTACATGCAGCTGTAACTTCTTTTCAGAGGGAGAGGTTCACTAATACACAGTGAGGTAAAATAATTCAGGGCCTCTGACTGTCTGAAGTTTCTTCAAACTTGACAGTTTTACAAAGGATATCAAAAAGAAGAGGAATGTTAGGAAGAGAATGGTGCTGTCAAAGGCAAACAGTTTTGACTGGGAGGCTGGGATAGGTCAGGTGTATGGACTGATGTGGGGAAATAAGATCACACTAAAATCAATAAAGCCCAACCTAGCTATTCCTCACAGAACATAAAAGTAGCGTTAATTTTTGCTTTAGTTTATGTTGTTTTGTTTCTTAAAAATCACTCAAGTTAGTGTACCCCCATAGGTCTGGATGGAGTGGGGCTGGGAGGGGCTCAGCAATGGAAGAGATCATTTATTCCCCAGCTCAGTCAGTTCATTTGCAGCAGAATTGGAAAGATGACTGGGATGACAAGGTGCAGGTCTGCCAAGTTAAGCTGAATTCCATGTGATTACTCAATGGATTTCATGATCTTCTTATCCTTAACACCATATCTATCTATCTATCTATCTGTCTATCTATTTATGTACCTATTTATCTATATTTCTTAATTTTAAACCACATAATTCAATCATCTATACTAGCTGACCTCCACTGAAGTTAAGGATTAGACCTTTTATCTTAAGAATCCAGTCTGGTCACTCAGCATCCTGTATTTTATGACTCACTTGTTTACTCATTCCACACAGCTAAATATTTTTTTAACCCACTGACTAGCTCACATTGAAGTTTTTTGCTCTTTGCTGTAACACATATTTTGTATAAATGGGATTTTTCTAAACATATATATTTTGTCTGCTTTTTTAAAATGTGCAAGAAAACCTAGAAAGGACTCACCTTTTTCAGTGAAGATATCTCTGAGGGAATACACTACAGGTTGGTTAGCCAAATGCAGAATCCTGTGGCTCATAAAAAGGAGTGCTTCTCTCTATGGCCATGATTTCAAGCTTTTATAAGGGTTTTTAAATGAAGTATTGGGGAGATTAGTGGGGCTAAAGAAATATTTCAGTGTTCAGAGAATAAGCACAGGTTATATTGCTCATGTCAAGCTGAGCTAATGCTTGTTTGCTTTTTAATGTTACCCAAACAAGTTTTGTCCAGACACATGGTGGACAGAAATACACAAAGTTACACTTGGTGACTCCTTCCTGCACTGTCATCACCTCCTTTGGTTGGATACCATATGCTCTGATCACACCTGAATTACAACCAGGGATAACACAGAGTCATCTTGGAAAACACAGCAAAATATGGAGTTGTAAAGAGATCAAAACCTTTCCATTAGAAAGAATCAGCACAGAGGGTTAGGGCCAAAATTCTCCAAGTCAAGGAGAAGTTTCCCCGTGCTAGCACAGCACCATTGGTGAGCCCAGAGCCTCTTCCTGCACACTCAGGCTGGCAAATAACTGAGAGCTCCATGTGGATCTCCAAAAGCAAAATTCCTTGAGACTGAGTTCAGGGTGCCTGTTCTAACTGTTCTGGCCAGTTGTCTGCCTCAGCCAGTGAGCAGGGGAAAAGATCAGCACTAAGCAAAAAGCCTTGGAATCATCCTTCAGACCTAGTCCAAGAGCAGAACCTCTACAAGTCCTGACCATGGAGACTGGAGTCCAGCATGGCCACTCTTCCACAGGCTGTGAGACACTCACTGGTACACTTGCAAAACATCCCAGAGAGCTTTTCAGGCACATAAGGCAGATAAAAAATAGACCCATTTATACAAAAGAAAGGTTCTTCCTGGAAGTGACTGTGCTCTGTGTGAGCTTGAATCATGCCAAGTGCACTTGTCACAGCCGGATGTTTGCAGGCTTCCAGCCCCTGCCAGCCCTGCCTAAAGGAGCAGGGCAGGGGGAATTAGGTATGCAAATGATATGCAAATGACTTTTCTATGGAATCGGTCTGGAGGATATAAATACTGACAGAATCATATCAACCAGTGTCTAATTATTCCCACCAAAGAACAATGGAATCCTATTATATTCTGGTTTTAATAGCAGGAATTTTAGTTGCTTTTGTATTGCTGGTTTTAATTGCAACTGATCATTTCTTCAAGGAGGAAATTCCTTCTGGTATTGACCAGCCAGCAAAGCTCCGCCTTTACCTCTGTGTGTACACTCTGATGGAAATTCTGGTGAGTTTATCATGCTCTGGGATACTGGGATTTTCAGAAAAGGAAAGACCTGAGTATGAATCTAAATACTGCAACTACATGTCATGGGAAGCACACAGTAACACAGGTTTAAAGGCCAAAGGTTGATTTGGTTTCTGTTACCATATATAAAGCAGCCAGGATGAGGTGAGTTCTTTCAATACTGAGATATCCATTCTTATGCTGCAATTGTGTATTTCCATAATGAAATGAGTGGTCCTGTGGATGACAGGAGGGCTGATTATAATTTACATGAATAATAATAACCCAAATTGCTATGTCTAAATGCACTCTGATATCTGTAAGGCAATTTCCTACATTCTGAGCTATTTGCAGTAATTTTCTTACCCTTGTTTTTGTTCTCATTCTGCAGTGACTGAATTACAGAATACTAGTTAAATACCATAGAATCAGGTAGGTTGGAAGACACCTCCAGAAGTCATCTAATTGAACCTCCTGCCAAAGCAGGTTTAGGCCTGTTATCAGCCATTATCTAAGTACCTGCAAGCCAGACTCACTGTGCTGTGGGCTTTGCAATCACAGAAAGAAACAGCTTTCACCCAAAAAGCTTTCAAAGTAGGCAACAGGAGAATGTAGGAGCAGCCTAAGCCCTGTCATGTCTGGCACATAACATGTCAAAAGAAAGCCTGCAGGAAAATCAGAGTGGTTTCTTTGATGTTTGTATGAAGCTCACCTCAATTCTCTAATCCCCAGTTTTACAGAAAGAACACAGGAACTTGGCCCCACATCCTGAGAGGTGATTTGGGCCATTACAATCTATTAAAGACTGAAGTAGGTTGCTTGAACTTACACAGCAACATTCACCAAATCCAGTGGTTGTCCCTGATTCTCCAGTGGTACTTTCTGCCTTGTCTGCCATGAAAGAAGAGGCTGCTGTCCTTGCATATCTCATCCTGCTCTTTGTGTTATGTTATATATAAACTTAATATAATAATATGACAGTAATACTATAACAGGACAATGTTATTAAATTCTCTAATTAGTGGGTGAAAAGATTCTTTCAGGTGATACTTTTAACTCCTCATACAGCTTTTAAGTGTCTGTTATAGAATAAGTGCATATGCTCTCTTCACTGATAATACATTCCCTAACTTCAGCATCCTTTTTCTGAATAGGTTTTAAGATGCATTTCATCACTTGCTCTGCACTGAATCAATCCACTCACCTATTTTTCTTTCAAAAGCCTTTAGGCATCTACTGGTACTTTGGGTGCATTCCTGGTTTATGTTTTTGCTCAGAGGAGCAGCCCACACAGTAAGGACTTCACAGGTTTCTGTTTAAGTGCATAATGCTTTGTGCATGACAGGTGTGCAATTAACTTCTCCTGCTCATCCTGATCAGTGCTGCTCTTCCTGTGCCATAGAGCTGTGCCTGTGCTGTATGCTCCTGTAAAATCCTCTTTTTCCACAATACAAGACAGGCTTTTCCTCTCTTCTTCCACCCTACTTGCAATGTCCTAGAAAAGCTGCAGCACCAGATAAGGGTGTACCCTCAACCAGAAGGTACATAAAAGATGCTCCTGCTGCATCTGTCCACATCCCCTGCCATGAAGAGATCAATGACCATGTAAAGTGGAAGAGATGAGAGGAAGCCTCCTGGCTTTTGTTTTAAACTCCTCAGACAGATCTCTGTTCAGACTAACTGTGCATATTGCACTGTGATATGAAGCTTTGATGGTAATTACTGTGGTTGGAAAAGCACACTTCAGAGTGACTGACAGAAAGACTGTCTGATGCAGTCCTAAAGTCCATGAAGCTCAAATTGAGTGGGTTTTGCTGCTTTTGGTATGTGATTTTGTAATTATCTTAAAGTAAAAATCTGGTCCCCATATGATCTTCCCCATAAAAAAAAAAACAGTTTGTGTCAGAATTTAGGTGTTCCAGCAAATAGTTTTTCAAAGGCCACATTTCACAAGAAAAGCTGATGAGCTCTTTTTCCTACACATATTAACATTTTAGGACCTGGTTTATGTAATACATTTCACCTGCTAACACTGATCACATCTGTCTAGAAATAGTCAAATCTTTTAGGTTTTGAATGCATTCCTATAGGTTCTGAAGTGTTCCTAATTCTTGATTAAGAAGTTTCTTGACGGAGTACATTCCAAATTCCCCCTTCTCCTTCATGACAGTGTTTCCCCTGAATCTGGAGATCCCTCTGTGATGTCAGGAACTCCTAAGACAAGGCAAGGAAAGAGGACATGTAGATAGGAGGCTCTGATAACAAGTTTATAATATATATTACTGGCATCTAAAAGCTCTAAAAAACCTCAAGGATGTTAGAAAATTCAAATGAGTTTAAATGGCAATTCTGCCAACTTCAAACATTCCAAAACCATAACTCTGACAGAAGGACTGACTTAAGAGTGACGAGAGTTTTGAAAATTGCTGTTTGGAGAAGATTAGATGGTTTCTGCCACCATTGCACTGGGTCTTACAGTAGCTTTCCCCTTTCCATGATACTTTAAAATACTTTTTCAAATGCAAGGCAAGAACTGTGGCCACCATTTGTCTCTTCAACTACCCTAAGCACTCCTGGCATTGGTGGTAGAGGGTTATGAAAAAACTCCAGGCAATCTCTGGGTCTTTGCTTCTAACTGATGTTCTCCCTCTTCCATGCCTCATGGTGATTTCTTTTATTACTCCACACCCAACTTGTTTATTGCAGACTGGTTTAGATTATTAGGAAGAAAGCATCTGTCATACACAGGTTGAAAAATACAATTTACACAAGCAGAGCTGGTCTTCAGTTTATAAGGAATTGATACAGACACTTCTGTGGCTTAGAAAAGAACAATACAAATTGCAAATGGGTTGTGATGACTATCATTATTACAGAAAAATGAATTGCAGTAGCCCAGAAGGGCATTTAAGTCACTATGTAATAGGAAAGGAAATGTTGTTCTAGCAGGAAATACACCCATTACAACATGTGTTCAAAGGAGGATTTCAGTGTGATCTTTAGACTTTCTTAATTATCAGCAGTTGACTGGCCTTGGATAAGGCCATTTAACAAACCTTCCTTGTCTTCAGAATGTTTGGGTTTTTTTGCTGATTAGATATAAAAACTGACTGCAGGGTCATTTATGAATAGCTGTGAGATCTTGAAGAAGGCAGTGGTTTCACTAATGGAGGAGGAGATGAGGGCCAGAACCATTTCCATCAGTTCCTCCCTTGGGCCAGCAGCCCCTCAGTAATGATCCCAGACACAATGGTGCTCTTGCAGCTTGTTCTCTCTGACCCCAGGGAGGGAATTCTGTTCTCTCTGACCCCATGGAGGGAATTCTGTTCTCTCTGACCCCATGGAGGGAATTCTATTCTCACTGACCCCAGGGAGGGAATTCTGTTCTCTCTGACCCCATGGAGGGAATTCTGTTCTCACTGACCCCATGGAGGGAATTCTGTTCTCTCTGACCCCATGGAGGGAATTCTGTTCTCTCTGACCCCATGGAGGGAATTCTATTCTCACTGACCCCAGGGAGGGAATTCTGTTCTCTCTGACCCCAGGGAGGGAATTCTGTTCTCTCTGACCCCATGGAGGGAATTCTGTTCTCTCTGACCCCACGGAGGGAATTCTGTTCTCACTGACCCCATGGAGGGAGGTGACCCAACGCTGTTAAATCAGCCAGTCTTGCCCACAGACTGGCCTGTGGTTTTTCCCCCAGTATGATAATCCTGTCATGAGAGGGACATTTTCATCTCACCTAACCTTAAATATTTTAACTGAGCCACCTGAAGTACAGTTTATCATGGAGATGAACAGACACCTCCAGAGGATGATTTAACACACCCAGAATTGGAACCATCCCCAAGAAATGCCTCCTTTATTCTCTCATTAGGAAAGGAGCCTCAGGCCTCCCAGCTTCCACACCTGAGCAAATGCCTGTTCTTACTTGTGGTAAATCCAGATCACAGAAACTAGAGGGTATTTATATGATACATTTAATGGAACAAGTATTACCACATTCCTCGCACAATAACGAAGATGTAAATTTTCATCCTCTTAACCAAAATCCCAAAGACAGTTATTTGTGGGAATTCTAAAAACTAGAAAATAACCAACCCAATTATGCCAAAGACAGTGTAGGAAAAAGGAGCTTGTGGCCTTTACAAAGTGGGAAGACTTGTATTCCCTTTAGTAATGTCTCATTTTTCCTGTTTTATCTATCTAGGCAAAGAATTTAAACCACTTGGGTATCATCAAGGAGCACACACTTATCAGGCTGATCACAGAGGGACTCCCAGCATGGCAGGATTCCCAGCTCTTCATTAAAGATCTGCATTTTGATGGGGTACCCATGAGGATTTACCTCCCAAGAGAACCATCTGCCAGCAAACGGAGAGGAGTCGTCTTCATCCATGGAGGATGTGGCATTTTTGGAAGCATCAGTAAGGAACTGAAAGAGAAATGTGACTATTTAGCTTTTTTAACTGCCTGTTTTTAAAAACTCCTGACCCTAAGAAGTGACTGAAGCTTAGTTTGAGAGACTGGAGATAGAAAGCACTTCGTGCTTATTTTAAATTGTTTGAGAGACTGGAGATAGAAAGCACTTAGTGCTTATTTTAAATTGTTTAGACTCTCTAATCTGCATGTATTTAATATTTAAATTATTTTTAATGGGATATAGCACTCTTTATCATAGAACCATTGGGATCATAAAATGACTTGGGTGGAAGTGACCTTCACTATAATCTTTTTCCACCTCCTGCCATGGGCAGGGACATCTTTCACTGTCCCAGGTTGCTCCAAGCCCTGTCCAACCCGGCCTTGGACACTTTCAGGCGTGGGACAGCCACATCTTCTCCAGGCAACCTGTGCCAGGGCCTCCCCACCCTCATAATAAAAATGTGTTCCTTACATGGAAATAAAGTCTATCCTTTCTCAGTTTAAACCTGCCCATTTTCTAATAGTAAAAATCATAATAATTCCTTATTTTCCACACAAATCAATGATCTGTCTAAATGTATGAATTCTACAGCAAGTCCTGATGACCAAAAGTCTAGATTATTTTTATCCTAAAGAAAATCTGGGTACTCACTAAATAAGCAAGGGGCTGACAAGATATTGTGGTAATATGTCATAAAAATATAAGACACAATACTGACTGAAGTTATCTAAGATGTTAATTACATCAACAACATTTGTGCTTCAGGAAGTTATGAAAGAATTTGCCGGTACATAGCCAGAAAATCTGATTCAGTGGTTGTGTCTGTTGGGTAAGTGAAATTCAAACAGTGCTAATCCCATTAGAGAACTCTGCTGTTTTCCCCCTGCCTCCCACACACCCCTCAACTTACATTTCTTTGAATATAAGATAAGAAACTGAGCTCTAGTGCTGTCTTCCCCACACTGCTGTTATGTGGGAGCAAGCACGTGGCGTGGAATGGGAATGGAAATACCTGAGCCAGAGTTAGAGTTACAGGTTTGGTCATTGTACATCACCATCATCACAGAAATCATTACCTTTGTTTGATAATAAGAAATTATAAGCCAAATATCAAATTTTAGTATTTTAATGTATATTTAATATATTAAAATATAATACATATTTTAATATTTAATATTTTTATTTCAAATCATCTGGGATTATTTTAAAGAGTAAAAAATGAGTTTAAAATTCAGGTTTTTTTTAAACCAGCATGGACCACTGTTTCCTACAAAGATGTTTTGATTGTGGTAAATACGTGATGGTATAAACAAACCTTCATTTCCAACAAATTTTTCCATGAAAAGGTTTACTATGAAGGGATTTTATTAAATTGGGATGAATTGGTTTTGAGAAGGAAAGGGAGGAAAAGTTGTTCTGGTTTGCTTCAGCATGTAAAAACTTTAATCTAGATATAATTAATGCTGTAATTAATATTGGTTTGGGGGAGTTTTTGCATGGGGTGTATTTCAGATGAGACACTCAGAATGTGTAACACCAGCTGCTTTTTCTACCTCTCAGGTACCATTTAGCACCTGAGTACAGGTATCCAGCCCAGACTCTGGAATGTCTCAGTGCCACCCTGCACTTCCTGAAGACTGCAGACACCTACGGGGTGGACCCCGCTCGGATCATTGTTTGTGGGGACAGTGTAGGGGGCACATTTGCTACCAGTGTTTGCCAAAAGCTTGGGCACAGGACAGATATCCCCAAGATTCGTGCCCAGGTGCTGATCTATCCATTTCTCCAAGCACTGAACTTCAATCTGCCATCTCACCAGAAAAACGCTGCCGTTGCCTTCCTGTCCCGGGAGCGCACAGTCCATTTTATTCTCAAATACCTGAATAAGGATTGCTCCCTGAAGGAACCAATTCTGGCTGGTTCTCATGTTCCTGAGAGCATAAATTTGAAATATAGGAAATGGATAAATCCAGATCTTATTCCAGATGAGTTTAAACTGGGCTATAAACCACCACTCCCCACTTTGTTTTTACCTCAAGTCCATGAAGAAGTGCAAGAGCTGTTTGAACCCCAGGTGTCCCCTCTGCTGGCAGAGGATGCTGTTGTTTGTGGTCTCCCTGACACCTGTATTGTCACCTGTGAGCATGATGTGCTCAGGGATGATGGGCTGTTGTACAAGAAACGCTTAGAGGACAACAATGTACATGTGACCTGGCACCACGTGCAAAAAGGCTTTCATGCTGCAGTGGGATTTTTTGGATATGGTATTTTCTCTTTCCCATCATCAAGTATTATAATGAACCATGCTGTAGACTTTATAAAAGGCTATTAAATCATTTTCTTCCATACAGTACTGGTATTTAGAAAAGGTGTGATTCAATTAAATGATTCAATTAAATTATTCAATTAAGTATTTACTAGCTATTTGCCCATTAGAATCAAGGCAAGAACTTATGACATTAGCATGGTCTGCTGAATTCTGATTTTTACTTGCTATTACTTAGGAACGTGATGTTTAGAGGTTTTTTGTAAGCTTGCCTTGATGCTCTCTTCTTGCATTGTAAGAATTTTCGTTCTCTTCATATATCAAAGAATAAAAACTCATCACAACAAAAAACATTCTAAATGTGTAAGTTAAAAACCCATGCAGTGTGTGAGTAATTAGCTATGTGCACATGCATGCACACCCAAAATCAGCGTGGCAATATCTCTGGAGAGTGGAGATTCCTTCCCTACCTCAGGGATGAGTAATAATCACCATCTGAGTGTCTGTACAGACAAACAAAAGCTTTTCATTTATGTTTAAAATCTGAAGGAAGGAATTGGGTGTACTTACAAACCTGATTTTAAAGGGAAAAGGGGACAGGCAGGTTGGTACAGTCCACATGGTGCATGAGATGGGTACCAGGAGGTACTTGCAACAGAATGAAGTGAGGGAGAACTGCTCAAAAATAATTGAATATCCTCTAAATTATATTCTATAAAGTTCCTTTCAGAGCAGTATTTGACTGTATTCAGCTTACCTGGCTTTTGGGGAGAAAGGATGTAAGTAGCATGGAACCTGCCAAATAATTTCTGTGGATATCCAAAGCCAAAGAAAAACCTGAGGTCAATTGTTATCTTGCTGTATTTGTTATATTGCTTATTAGGAGAGATCCACCCTTGCTAAACACAGATGCCAAAAATAATTGCCAATGCATAGCAAAAGAGCTGGGCAAACAATGCCTAGGAATTGTAAAATGTTGAATTGTTGTGCAACCACCTTGCCTTTATAAAATCCATGCACACATGACTGTGGAAAGAGGTTAGTACATGTCTACTCCCTGCCAGGCAAGCTGTGAGTAGGAAGAAGACTGTGGGCTTAATGTTCCATGTTGTCACCATGTTAATGAATGCTGGTGACAGGTGAGCTGGTTCACATCTCTGAAGCAACAAGTCACTGCTCGAAGGTTCTCATTCTCCAGTCCCTCTCAGCAAAATGAATTTATATTTCTTCATGCTCTGTTGACGCAACAGAGAGTTTATTTCTTTCATTTTTCCAGTTGCAGGCAATTTGCTCTTCAAGCAAGGAAATGCTTCCAAGGGTAAATAACGTGATAGTTCCAAATGTTCTACTCTTTCAGGACTTCAGGATCTTCTTTGGTTACAAAGACAAAGGTTAGGTCACCAGCTCGCACATTAGTAGCTGAAGCTGGGCCAACAGTTTGTATCTGCTGTAAAAGTGTTGCAAAAAGTTTAATGATATTGGAGAAGTTGGAGAAGGTTGGCAAGTGCCAGAACTAAGGAGGTCTGTACAGTTTCACCTTGTATTTTGTAAGTTATGAGATGGTCACAGATGATCTCATGCTATTTTACACACAGTTCAGGGCAGCATTATACTCCTTGCCAGTTCAGCTACTCAATACTTTTCTCTCCTTTATCAGTCTCTGGAATTATGCCTCATTTATAGGTCAATGTCCAAACTTGATACTGATCTACTCCTGAGATTTTTCCATGGTCCTTTATCCACTGGTCTTTAATTTACTATAAATAATAACAAATTTAGCTTTATAATATGTCAGCAGCATTATTAGTTCTCTTGATCACACAGTTCTCTTTAATTATGGCCTATAACCATTGAGTGCAGATGGGTACAGCAGATGCTGAAGTAATGTATTCTTTCTTTCATCATGACTCCCAGATTTTCTAAACCTTAAGAAATCACATGATCTAACTGTCTCCATGGAACTTCCTGTACTTCATTTTAATTAATTACAGATCAGCTATGTGTCTTGCATTGCTAAGATAGAATTTTTGAAGACATTCTTATAGTCCCCTGTCATGGTTTGGAAAGACAGGTGTCTGCTAAGGAAGGCAAGAGCCTCCCCTGAAATGGAAAATGTAAATCCTCTCCCTCTGAATTGCTATAAATTTTAAATTAGGGGCTCTCAGGCAAAAAATATTGGAGCAGGAAATAACAGTTCTTTACTAGGGAAGGAAATAAAAGGATAAAATGAACAATGCAGTGAACCAAAACAACACTGACAGGGTCAGAACCCAGCCTGACACCCTGTGGGTCAGGCTGTGGGCAGCAGTCCCATTGGAATTGTGGCTCAGCCCTCCTGCAGTGTCAGGGCTGGTTCTGCTGGAGCAGGGATCCTGGAGAAAGGTGCAGTCTCTGCCTCTGAAGATCCAGGGCAAGAGGCAGCTGCTGTTCCTCTGGGCAATCCAGTGCAGAAGCTGTGCTGGTGTTCCAGAATCTCCAGATTATATCCAGGTAGGAATGCTTGGCTGGTGTTCCAGAATCTCCAGATTATATCCAGGTAGGAATGCTTGGCTCCTCCCTCTGGGCTCACATCTCCCAATGCGATGCTGTAGTTCTTATCAGCCATGCAGGGACATTCAATAGCTGTTATCAGCAGATGTCTCCCTGGAGGGAGGAGTGGTTGTGGAAGAGATAAGGAAAACTGCCCAACTAACAAAAGAGAACTGCCATCCAGATGGCAAATAGAATACAATTTGCTTGGCTATCCAGGACATCCCCAAAGCATGATATTTTCATGTAAAAATTTAAAAAAACCCCAAAAAACGAAAAAAAAAATCAAGTACAATGCCACCTACAGAATTTTGGACACCAAAGTCATTCCTCAAGGAATTATGCAGCCAGAGAGTGAGGACTGGCAAGCCCAGCTCCTGTTCAAGTTTAGGCTTCCAGCACCAGAGGGTTCTCATGCTCTGCAGAACCCAAAAGGAGCTTCTTGGGTCGCACAGCATTTCTCTGGAATGTTTCCCAGTATCCCAGTGCAGACTTCCATTTACAGTGAGTTCTGTTGCCAGCTACAGGCAACAGAGGCAGGGAATATTTTACATCTGCTACACCTGGCTCAATCTTGTATGTGCACCCTTGTATGTGCAGCCATATCACAGAAAAAGAACAGGGAATGACAAGATTTCAGGCCTGGACATTAACCTTTTCACTGGAAATTAATAAGAAAGGAAGTCCCTGGTAGGAGAAAATAGGGCTTGCCCTGGTCTATCCCCTGCTTTATCTCACAGGAGCAGAGACAAGGTCAAAGCATTATCAGAAGCTAAAGAGAGCATTTATCTGAAAGATTATGTAGGGAATGGTTTTACTCTATCCTGGGCCTCAAGCTTGTGAATTGCTGAGACCAAGCTTACACAGCATTAAGTACTATTCTGTACCAGGATGCCCAAAGGGAAAATGCACATTATTATTTCAGAAACCAGCTAGTTTGTTTCTTTCTCTCTCCTGCAACCCTGTCATTCTCCTCCTGAGGCATCTGAAGAGAGCTGCCACATTCATCATCATTTGCCTTTCAATATGCCTGAACAACTTTCTTCTTTGAGACAGTACATCAAGTCTTTGTGTGGAGCCCCTGGGGGTGCTGTGAAGTCCAGACCTTGTCAATGTGCCCAAATGAGTCCAAGACCTACCAGCTGAGGGTGAATTGGCACCAAAAGGATTTAGATCACAGAAGAACCATAGGTGGTAAGAACTGCAGTACAAAGGACCTGTCACAGGTGTCAAGAGCATTCTTAGAGCCCCAGAAGGGCCAAATCTGGTGGGTGTACTTAGACCACACCTCATCCACTGGGACAGCAGAGTTTAGATTTGGCCAATTAATGACTTGCACTATCAGATGCTGAAGAAGGGAGCTGCAGTTGTGTTTTGTGCAACAATATTTCCCAATGCTCTTGCCTGAGTTGCAAGAAAGCTGAACCCTTTGTGCACTGCCATTTCTCAAGACTCTCCCAGTTGCCAGGCAATGTGCCTATTACCTAAATCCCTTATCAACGTGGACATCAAATGCCATTATCCAGAAGGATAAACAAAAAGGGATCTGATTTTACACTTAGCACATGAATAACCTTCCAGCAAGGGAGGGAGAGGCACAGGGACATTGGGAAATGAAGATCCACAAAGAATTGTTGGATAAAATGAAGAAACAGTTTGGAAGAAAGAGCAGGACATGGAATCAGCTGCTTCTCAGAAAGTGTAACACCAGACTCAGAAATGAACTCCAACCTGCTCATTCTAAACAGTTTCTGAAGCCATTTCTCAAGCCTGAGCCATTTCCTTTGCAGGTCATGGACTATGTATGCTAAAGCTCTGGGGTTCTCTGTCTTTAGTTTTATTTTATTCTACAATTCAAGGTCAGCTCATCCCTTATATTATTTTATTAGTATTTAAGAAAAAAAATTACAGATTTATTTTACCCACACTGTGATTTTTCAGAATAAGAATGTGCTGCCTTCACAGGTTAAGCAGACTGCTAAAAACACTGTTTCCAAAGGTGACATCTCATGACCTGTGCTTTACAGATATTTTTTGCTTCAGGTTAAATCTTATCACTAATTATTTGTGTATGGAAAAATATGTTAGCTCCAGAGGAAGATCCTAGAGCTCACCACAGAAAAGAGTGAGCTGCTGATGTCCAGTCAGTGCTACTAGCCCTGATACCATGAAGTTCAAGTCTAGTTTTCAGCAGTTGGAATCATATTTCTACCTGGAATGACATCTGTACATTGTATCTTCCTGGAAGACAGAGACTGCAGCACTGCCAAGAGGCAGAAAATAACCCAAACAAAAATCTGCTGCTGCAGGAGGAGAGCCATTGAGGAGGATGAGGCAAGAACAGCTCTCAGACCAGGCTGCAGCTGCCTCTGGCTCCAGTGGACTCAAAGATGCAATGTCAGCAGAATCCAAAATCTGCCATCACAGGTGATGAAACATTTTTGTGGCACTGAGCCTTGATTTCAAGAAAAGTCTGAAAAAGTAAGGCATGGAGGCACAACAAAGCAAGAATCTGGGCAGCTCGGAAGATGATTACCAAGAAATGCTGTGCAGGAACTCACAAATAATAAAGACTTGCCTGTAACCAAACACCAGAGAGACAGAACAAGTTTTTGTCTTCCCATAAACTGCCACTACACAAGTCATCATTCTGCTGTGATGGGCACAGCCTTGTTCCTGCAAATGGGAAAACCCTTGTGCAAGCCTCTCCCACAACTAATTGTTGCTGTCTAATTGTATGGTTGGTTACCACATGTTTTTTATCTTCCTATTGGCATTTTTAAAACTGGATTATAAACCATGACGAGAACAACTAATCCTATGCCTTTACCTGCAGAAGTCTTAGTCTGAAAAAGGGGGAGGAGGCCACAGCTGGTTCCTTCTCAGGCTCCTACCAACACAGCAAGATGGAACTTCTCCTGGCCATTTTTCTTGCTGTTTTGACTGGTATTGTGGCAATTGCTTTCTATTATGAACACCCCAAAGCAGAAATTCCTCATGGAATCAGTGAGCGCCAAAAGCTTTATGTTCTTCATTACTTAATGAACTTTGGGTTTGGTCTGGTAAGTAAAACTTAATTAAAACTTGAGTTTTATTTCTATTTCTGTTAGAGGGATAATGGTTTGGTGATGTTTTTTAAAATCAATGTTTAAATAAGTTGCAAATATGCAATTGGACTGATTAGGTGATGTAAGCAGATTCCTTCAGCTGTGCTGGGCATAACAGACTCCCCTCTTTGTTATACAGCACCAAAGGCTGTATTTGTGAAAAATAAAATTGGGCAGACTGTGAAATTCTCAGTTTTTTTCTGAAGGTCTGTGTTTTAGCTTTTCATGCCTGCAGCCTCAAGGCACTGCTGGAAGGCTTAGAAGGTAACTTGCCCTGTGTATGTGGAATTTCTGCTCTGTATAACACCGTGCTTGCTCATAGAGTGAGCAGCTAAATGATATCTGTGATCTCAGCTCTCTCCTGCAACCCTGCCATTCTCCTCCTGAGGCATCTGAAGAGAGCTGCCACATTCATCATCATTTGCCTTTCAATATGCCTGAACAACTTTCTTCTTTGAGACAGTACACATTATACCTAAAGTGACTTTCTGTGTCATTGTTTTTGGCACATTTTTGATCCTTCCTCGCTTTTCATGCTTGTTTCTTTTCAAAACTAAAACATGACATGCACTTGTCTTTCTGCTTCATCAATCATCCTGAATTAACTGTTGCCCCAGTCATTTAAAAAACCCTTCTGTGATACCTAGACTAAGCTTCTTTTAATTGTTTAAATTATGAAAAAAACCTGTTCAGTCTTTTTGGCTTGTGCGTTACATTTCACTTCAATTCCATGTTCTAATGTTGTTAATTCTTCTGTTCTTTACCTGCCCCATTGCTTGGTAAGTTTTGTTTGAAGTCAGTGAGCTCCCAAGAAGGTGACTCACCATGTCTCTGGTGCCACACCCAGGCCTCCACACTGCTTTTTAACTGTAATTTTTAACTTCTGATCTCACAATTTTGCATCCTTTCTGCTGGCCAGTGAGAGGCCAAGCACAAGCAGTGTCACACACTGCCTGAAAGGAGCAGAGAGATAAGGACATTAATGGAGGGTTAAAGCAAAGTTTAAATGCAAGTAGAGTTCAAGTCATGTAGCAACTCCTGCTATGGCTGTTGGGCAAATTACTTCTGCCAAATTCTTTCAAGGGCTGTCAAACCATGAAGTCAAAACTGCATGGAAAATTAAAGTGTACAAGTATATCCAGTGTTCAGCTGGGACAAAAGGCAACACCAAAACACTGTGGTTGGTAAGGTCTCCTAGGACTCCTTCTCCTTTTTTCAGTATTTTCAAGACAAAGATGATCTCTTTATATTCCATGCAGATATATCTAATTGCAGGTTTAACCTTTACTGTTACAAAATCATTAGTGTGAGGAAAGAAAGTACCAGAGGGAAATTGAAGAATAAATAAGTAAAGTTATTTTCCCACGGATATGGACCAGGAGTTCAACAGAAGGAATCTCTATGAGACTAGAACTTTGCCACAAGACAATCCTTCCTGTGTATGGGATCAGCTCTGCAGATGACCTAAAATAGGACACCTACATAGAATTTAACAGGATCACATTACTGAGCCACATGAGGTCTGTGAAATATGAGGTGAAAACCACAAGGGCAGGTTTTTAGGATCTATGCAGTGCAGATCTTTATATGTATAATTCTCATTGAAATGCATATGCATGAATAATGGCAGCACAACAAACTGAATTATCCATTAGAGATGTCTGCTGTGGAAGCAGTGCAAAACTGAATCCAATGTAGTGGAAATACAGTGATACTGCCTCATATTTTTCATTTTGAATAGACTAGAATAGATTTGTAGCCTGCTCTAGTAAGGCTACAAGTGAAACAGCTTAAAGCCATGCAGATGCAATAGAGTAGATGAGGCCACAGTGACATAAAACCTGAGCCTGAGCATTTAAGTAAGAATCAGTGAGCTGTGAGATGATCAAGCCTGGGTTCAAAGCAATTCTTGGTCAGGAGGACAGAGATGTAGTAGATGCTATGGATTTTTTTTCCTGCAAGTTTAAACACAGTGTGAGTTTGGGAAACAAAAGTATAGGCTATGTTTCTTCATCCAAAGTTAAAGTTTAAAATACTGTAACTACTGTCTCTGTATTTTGCTCAGGCACATGGTTACTGAAACACCTGACAAGGTGAAGTATCTTTTATCTACTATTAATAGTTTGATTGTTTTCCTACTGAATTGACCATGGAGTTTAAAAATTTTCATTATCAATCTCCAGGTTAGGTAGAAACTTACACTAATTTGGTCTCCTGTGGTTTCTTTTATCACCAGGCAACATTTTTGGACAAAGTAGGTGTCATCTCAGAGGTCCATCTCCTCAGGGTAATAATGGACACAATACCACCATTAAAGGATAGTCGTCTTCTTATCGAGGACTTAAGGTTTGAAAGGGTTAAAGTGAGAATTTACCAGCTAAAAACATCAAACAAAAACCTAAGAAGGGGAATTCTTTATTTTCATGGAGGAGTTGGCCGGTTTGGAAGTATCCGTAAGTAACATGAATAATATGAGCTATAACTGCATGCAGCATCCAGAACGGGTCAGGGAAGGAACCACAGGCAGCATCTGGTCCCACCTCTCTCCTCCAGCAGGGCCATCCCACAGCACAGGGCACAGGATTGTGTCCAGACAGCTCTGGAATATCCCCAGTGAGGGACACTGCACGACCACACACCACAGAGTTTCTGATCTGATTTGCTATATCTTAAATTACAAGGGTTAGTAGGTTTAACATTATAAATAAATGAATAAATAAATAAATTCAGGACAGCAGAATCAATTTACTTACATGCAATAGGCATCATGTTAAATTGCCTTTATATAGATTGCATATCTAGAATAGTCTCTGATAGTTTTTAATATCTATTTTCTTCCTCTTTATGCTTATGAGAAAACTTGAAAATCTCATTAGAATTTTATTTCTTATTTAAAGCACCCATTTTTTGTTCACAAGTGTGTGCAAGCTTGTATGTGTGTATTGTGCTGTGTCTTTATAGTGGAAAAACAAGGAAAAAACACATTTTGGAATGTGAATGGGAAAGAGATGAGATGGTGCCTCATGCACAAGAAATATTCTTGCTCTGGATTTAGCAGACTTTTTGTTGCTTTTTTAAAAACAATTTCTCCCCTTCAAAATCACTTTAAAAGTGGCAACAGTGGTGCTGTTATAACTTTTCAAAGAGGGAACCAAAACACTGCACTGGTTTAAATTCTACGTTTCTTACTGGCCAGAAGATTCTCACAGCTGTAAGGAGAGGGTGAGCAATGCCCAGATCAGACCATGCCACATGCTACACATGTTGAGTAGCATTAGCTACACGAGAGAGAGAAGAATTTCAGAATATTTTAATTCCATTTATTTTTAAAGCAAGTTACGATTCCAGTCAACTATTCTGTTTTACAGGGGCCTATGAAAGAAAGTGCCGCTATTTCTGCAGGAAGACCAATTCCGTGGTGGTGTCTGTTGGGTAAGGGGACCCAGCCCAGACTCTGTCCCTAGGTTTGCAAGCCTTTACTGCAGTCAAGCTCCTTCTGAAGTACATTCAGTACCTATCCTTAATGATCCATGCCTTTCACCAGCACTAATTCCTCTCAGGAGGAGTTAGTCAACTAATCCCCAACTGTTTATTTCCAAATGAAATCCATTACAGTAATTTTATCATTTGTAGCGAGCACTAAGACATGAGGATGTTTTTGTTTTCTAGAGCCCTATTCAAACCACCTCAGGCTGTTTCTTTTGAAAGTACAGTTGCCCAGAACACCAAATAATTCATTTTAGAAGTACTGAAAAATACAAGAACCTCATGAGTTTAACACAAGAGGTTACAAACCAAGTTTGACATATCCACTCTCAAAAGGAATTTATACACTTGACTCCATTGTCTTAAAGTCTTCAGTAAGTTATACTTGCAGGCATGATGCATCTGCATGAAGAAATGGAACAAGGAAATCCACATTTAACTTGTAGTCAAACTGAGATGACCATTAAAAATATTTCTGTGATGAGCTGTAATACTTTTTTAAAAGAAACAATGTTTAAAAGTCCAGGCAAAGAGTTGACTGCAATTGCACTAATTGCTGTTTATATCCTAAAATACTTGAAGAACCAATAACTCATTGATTCTGTTTAAAGAATTCAGCTTCCAGAACACTGAAAACCTTTCAGATTTTCATTATCGATTTTCTATGCTCATATTTCCTATGCTCATATTCTCTAACAATTTGTTGTTAAATGTTCATTTTCTGACTGGAATTAATGATAACTGATTGACACACCCGCCTTGCCAGCTAATTCCAAAACAACTCTCATGTGCCTTCAGTCACAAGATAGGTAAAGAAGTATTTTGCAAAGGTAGAACAGTGTACTAACTCCCCCAAACATGAACAGTAGGAAATAATACATCAAAAGCACTAGTTTGGAGGAATTCTATTGCTGCAATTATAATCACAGGGTATTTTCCTGTCTTTTGAGAGAAATAAATGAGTTACAAGATTCCATTGGCCCATTCACTAGAAATGGCTGTGCTAAAACACTTTCACTCTTATTTAGATATCGTTTAGCTCCTGAGCACCCATATCCAACCCAGTTTGAGGACTGCCTCACTGCTACCATCCACTTTCTGAGGACTGCACAAGACCATGGAGTTGACCCTTCCCGTGTTGTCATCTGTGGAGACAGCAGTGGAGGGACACTCACTGCTGCTGTCGCCCAAGCCCTGGTGAACAGAAGAGATCTCCCAAAGCTGAGAGCACAAATCCTAATATATCCTTTTCTGCAGTGTGTGGACTTCAATTTGCCTTCTTATCAGCAGAATAAGGGAGTCCCCATTTTGCTAAAGGAACGAACCCTTGTTCTTGGCTTGAAGTATGTTAATTTGGACTTGGGCATCATTGAAGAAATATTTAAAGGCTGCCATGTTTCAGAAGATAGGAGACTGAAATATCAGAAGTGGGTAAGTCCTGACTACATCCCTCATGAGTTTAAAACAAGAGGTTACAAACCAAGTCCAACATATCTACCCTCAAAAGAACTCTGTGGAATGGTTAAGTCCATGTTTGACCCTGTTTTTTCACCACTGTTGGCTGAAGACAGTGTGATTCCTCAGCTTCCTGAGACTTTCATTTTGACCTGTGAATTTGATGTGCTCAGAGATGATGGACTGCTGTACAAGAAAAGATTAGAGGACCATGGTATAAAAGTGACCTGGTGCCACCTGCAGGAGGGGTTCCATGGAACAGTGTTCTTAGCACTTTTTGGTAAGGTGGTAGGATTCCGCTCTGGAGCTAAAGGCCTGCAAAAGATTGTAAATTTTCTAAGACTGATGTAAAATTCCATTTCTTGCTCTCTTTTCCTGATTCCTATCTCTTTTTGCTTACAAACTTATTTTTTTTACATCCTCAATTTTCCTTTACTTAAATCATCACCTTAAATTTCTGCATTGCATCTGTCTTCTTTCTACCCACTAATTTCATTGCATGATGGCCTTTGCTTAATTTTCTCTTGGGAGAGGCAAAATCAGGTGAAATTACATTTCTTTCCTCTGCCAGCTCTTCAGTTCTCTCTTGTAGCCATTAAAGATCTCATCCTTATAGCATGAGGTTTGCAATGTGGTCTGGTTCAGTAAAGTTCTGGTACTATTAGAACACAAACCACATTTGAAAACAACCTGGGGCAGGTAATAGGGTGTGAATCTACAGGATCAGTGTATAAAGAGTATGGTTAAAGACTTAAAAAGACTGTGAGCTCAATTTGAGACAAGCTTAAAGAGAACTGAATGTAGCAGGAAAAATGCAAACATAGACAGAAATGAAAGAAGGGGAAGAGAAGGAGAGGAAGAGAGAGAAAGGGCAGGCCTGCAACTACAGATGTTATAACAAGTCTTGGTTAAAGAAAACAACATCTATTAAAAAAACATACATACACATTTTATATATAGATAATAGATATACGGGAATATAAAGTACTATCAGTTCCTTTACAAAGTGTAGGCCAGCACTGCCTGATGAAGGAAGGACTCTCCCTTTGAGGGACAGTGTCAAGAGCCCTTGGAGAGAAAGGAGAATGATTGAGAAAATTAAAAAAAAAAAATCAAAGTTCAGGTCAATCTTAAACTGTTTACAACAAGAGATGAATGAGCAAGGAAACCAATACAAAATAAAATGGCGTTACAAAAATGTAAAGCTATTTTCTCAGAAATGAACTCAAGTATTGCAAGAAATGTCAGTAAATGTTTTACTTACACCGTTCTGAGGTGAATGTATAATTGTAGAACAGTGTCATTGTTTCAGGTTTTGTTATAATGTTATGTCCTGAATTATAATAACTTATCATCTCACTAGACTCTATTGTCTTAAATTCTTCAGTAAGTTCTACTTGGAGGCAGGATGCATTTCCATGAAGAATCAAAACCAGGGCAAGGATGCAGTTTTACTGACAGTCAAAACTTCTGACTGTCTTTGCTTAAATTAACACCTGGAACACCTCACACACTGAAATTACCACCATTCTTGTCAGGGAAATTTCTAGCTCTATAATTTTCACAGAATACTCTCTGTATCTGATATTACTCTATGTGTTTTCTGCCCCCCACTGGCTCCTTTAAACTATAACCAAAAGCAAGGCTGCTGCAGACAGTTATGTGAGACACTTGATCCAACAGAATATACCCTACAACCAAGGGAAAGGCTTTCCTGCAATGCTCTGCATGGCTATTTACACTCAGCATATGAGCAAAGAAAGCCTGCCAGAACAATATGAATTACATTTAGTTACACTCACACAGTAGTCAGGAAGAAGGGAAAATCCTGTAGGGATCTTCCATATGGCATCTCTGAATGAATACAATGCAAATAAGCATAAAGCTCAGAAAATCTTCCCCAGCATTTTCCTGATTTCTAGGCACACACTGACACTGACACTGCTGAATGCTGCCTGTTTTCCACATGGGCAACCTGTGCCATGAATGCTCACATGACACCAGTGGCAGTTTGTCCATAAAGGGATAGAGCACTACATTCCTGACATTAAAATACACAATGAGTCAGACTAACACAAAGGCTGACAGCTGTCAAACCTCTCATGGGTATTACACCCCAAAGACCATATGATGAAGATACTACAGATATATTTTTTTAAAACCCAGAGAGCTCCTGGTTATTGATGAGTTTTTTGCCTATAAAGAACGTAGGAAAATACAATGTTGACAAGTAAGTTTCCTTAGCTGGGGCAGTTCCTTCCCATCCTGACAAAAACCACTAGTTCCTTCCTCAAGGGAGGAGGGTGAGCTGCCTGAGGTCATAATTCCCTCCAGAGTTTGCACCCTGAGTGAAGTGAAAGCCCAAGCTGCTCTCCAGACAGCAACAGGGTGTGGACAAGGCTGGTTCATCCAGAGGTATTAACCCCAGAGAAGGTGGGCATGAGCCACATTTCTTTAATTGGTGTCTAGAGTTTGCCCATGAGCACTGTAACACAAATAAAAGGATTCAGGAACAGAGTGGAACACTGTCAAAACCTGAAAACCAGTGAGAAACCTGAAAACCAGTGAGATGCTGGGAAGCTCAGTGCAGCTGGGAGGGCCTGACGCTCTTTGAGCTGCTCTGTGTGACAGGAAGGTGTTGAAGGAGATGAAGGAAGGGAAAGCAAACTGCCCTGCATCATTCCATCACCAGATGTCAGCACCAGCTGAGTCTGTAATAACCTGGGAAACCTCTTGGTGCTCTGGGCACACAATGTGAGTACCTGAAACACATTACCAAAGGTCAAACTGTGGTTTGATTTCAATATTTTACTGAACTTGTTCTTATGCCTTCATAGCCTGAAGCTTTCTGTTTAATAACAGAGCACATATTAAGCCATAACAACTTTAGATTACCTGTTCTAACCAATAAAGTTTGGAGTGGAGAACTACAGAAGTTTACAACTTCAATTATCCTCTGCTTTGCTGTCTTCACATCACCTCTTTATACCACACTAGTTACAACTCAGATACCACAGCATTTTTTAAATAAACAGGAAATTAGAAAACATCCCAAATTTACTAGCTCTATTATTTAGAAATAATGTTATTTAACACTATTCTCTGCCTATGATACCCATTCTCTGTACTGCTCAGGCAGAATCCTGCAAACTCTGGCTGCTTTTATTGCTGTCTTCCTTGTCTCAGTTATTCACTGTGTTTGCTGGTTCCTATGAGAGTGCAGCCACTGCTAACCTGAGTATCTGGAATACTGAGACTCAGACAAACCTGCCCACAGGAAAAGAAGGGCAGTTGAAGTTGTTATATTTACATTCAAGCAACTTCTAATTTAATAAGATTCATTTTGATGTGATGACCTGCCATGAAGTCCCAAGTGGATGTTCCAGAGCAGCTTTTTGGATTCCATGTGTATGGAGCAGAATACATTCACTCTGAGGAACAGAACTGCACAGCAACAGAGATACAGACAATCCATCCACATTTCCCAGTGCTGCTCTACAAAACCCTCCAGCTGAATAAGCATTTCAAAAATGTACCTGCTCTGAACTGCACAACACAAGATCTGAATTTCCATCACTGAATGCTAATACATAACATTCATCTTTTTTTTTTTTAAATACAGTACAGCTTTTTCTCCACAACTTGTTGGCAGCTGTTTAGCCTAGGAGTCATTTGGAAGGGACAGACTTCAAAGAAGAGAAGGCAGAAAGAAAAGGCTAAAATAAAGATTTATGCCAAGTGCAAGGTGGCTTTCTGTTGTAAGAGCAAAGCATATGGGAACTAGATACTTATTTGGGTGGGGAGATGGAGATAACAAGAAGGGAGGACACTGAAAGGTAGGAGGCAGCCTAAATGCAAAGGCAGATGAAGCAAATACACACCACCTTTAAAAAGCAGTATGGAACAGCGTGTACTAAGCTGTCATTTCTTAATGCTTCTTATTGTCACTGTGAAGGGCACATTAAATCCATCTCACACATCAGAAGACTCAGGCTTACAGGTATGAAAAGCTCTGAGGGGCCTTCATTCAGTTGTTTACATAATGTGAAATGAAGAAATGTGAACTGAAGTATGGCAAGTTCCTTCCATGCTCTAAGTGTAAAAACAGTCAGTTAAAGTACTCTACAGATTCTAATTGGTCTGCTAAATTACCTAGAGAAAATAAGAATAATTTTAAAAAGCAAGGCAAATTATATTTACCAGAGTGTTTCACTTTGAAATGAACATTAAAAAAAAAGAACTCTATCAGAAGCTATTATTTTTGGGTTTAAATTTTCTTTGTAATATGTTATTTTTTCCTGTTTTCTGCTTCCTGGCCATACCTGCTGGAATCAATACTCAGTCATCACAGCTGACTACCTTACAATGCTTCAGTTACTCATCATAGGATTTCCTGTGTTACACAGAGAAACTCTGCAATAGTCAACTAACTCCAGGTTAGCAGTGCTGGAAACAGCCTGCAATCACAAGTGAAACGTGTTGTAATGTTTCAGAGAGACTTCACAAGGAAACCAATAACTCATGACAGTCACAGAATTCATTGGCACAACTCCCCTGAGTGCTCCTGCCTTGCATAGTGTTGGGTTTGTCAGCTCCTGCCTCTTCCACTAATAATTAAGGGGAAGTTGATGAGTTTTACACATTCTCAGCCTACAAAGCTATGTGTGAAGCTTTAGAAAATCCACAAAGCTGAGTCTTGGGAAAACCTGCAAAGACCACATTTCTTTGGGTAGGTATCATTATTGTACTTCCCCTTCCCATCATTACTATAACTATTAGAAATATGCTGAAAAATCAAGAGAATGAATTTTAGAATGCATAAATGGAGGCTTGCTGATGAGAAAATGGGAAGCATTTACCCAACTATTGTCAGTTCTGTACTCATCAAGCATTACATTAACCAATTAAACTCCAGCAACACCAAGTTCAATGAATAAAGAATCATTTTGGGAGCTCTGAGTAGCTGTTTTATAACAATAAAGAACCACACAAGGCCCATAGCTCTCATTACAATGTCAAACTCCACCCTGTGTTCATTTTCTCTGGTTTAGTGGAATCTCATCAACCTTTAGTTAGTGCAAGGCTGTTCTCATCCACAGGTAAAGACTGTGTGGAAATTGGGGTTTGGGGATGAGTTTGCTGAAAAACAAAAGTATGGCTCTAGCAAAACACATCCAACACCCACCATTTAAAGAACTACCTCTCTACTAGATGGATAGAGAAGAAGCCTTTTGGTTTGAGAAGATACAAGGTACTCATTTCATGCAGTGGATTCAAATGAAATAAAAACATTCTTTGGATATTTACCACCTCAAAAACAACTGGGGAAAAAACCCACTGAAAAGCTCACCGACTGTTTTGTAACAACTTGAGAATCTGACACTGACCATGGATTTCCTACCCACCCTGTGGTTACAGGAATGGCTGGCCAGACTGGAAATAGATGAAATACATGGAATATAAAGCACCAAGCATCTTCACACAATTGTCAACATAAACATCCCCAGAAGGACCAAGCAGCTCTCAGACCCTGGGACTTGCTTGATTCTGGAAAAACTTGGACATTGTGTTAACAGGACAAGGAGGACTGGAGGTGCAAACAGCACAGAGCTAGAACATGCCCTAAATTCACATGCTGAGTATACTCCAACAATATCATATATTAAGAGATTAAAACATTAGGATATTATTTTGAAACATTGATTCACCAACATTTCTTTAACAACAGAAAGGCTGGAATGCAGAACTGAAAGATTTTTGTTCAGATTGTCATGACCGTACAACTGCCAGCGCCTAACAACAAAAAGCAAATGACCAAAAAACTCCAAACTGTCCCTTTGTAAATTTATTTTTAAATAAAAAGACAGTAAAGCAATTTTCCTCCTACTCTATCAGGTCCATCAAGGTTTCAAAACAGAGGTGGCATGTGTGAGGTGTTTTGGTTTTGATTAAAGCTGATTAATTACTGACTCATTGAATAGGAGAAGAAATCTTGTGTCAAAACTGTGTCAGCAAGAGCTCATAGAGGTAACAGCAGACAGACATGTGCTCTTTGGTATAAGGCTTTCATAATCTGATCACATGAATAGCAGGTGTTTAATTGCCTTTGGTCACCTTTAAAAGTTTCATTAACTGCCACTGAAGTACTAAGTACCTTTAAGAATTTTTAATTCTTGATTAAAGGTTCTTTAGAAAGAAGAGAAATTGCCTCCTCTGAGGATTCAAACATAAGAAATCATCAAGAATGCTGAAAGACAAGATTCAGAGCTGATAACCATGTGAGAATTTATTTCAGGATATTTTGACTGATGGCACAGACATCAGAAATAAGCACTGAGGTAAACTGTGCTGTTCTTACAGGAAGATATGGCAGAACAAAGCCAAATCCCCACAGGCTGTGCTATAACATCACACTACAGGGAAACATTTCTAGAATTACCACAAACAGCACTGGGCTGCCCCAGCTGTGCTGCAGAGCCCTGGGGAGAACACCTGATGAGCTTAGGACAAGCTGAGCACTGGCCATGGGTATCTGGCTTTGGCTTCAATACTCTACAGTCTAACATTTTAACTACTTGTATCCTAAATTTGTGCTCTGTGGAAGGGAAAGGCTCCAAATCAGCCAATCTCAGCCCAGAAAAGACTCTAATGATCTCCCTATTTCACAAACCTTGGCACAAATTTATGACATTGCTTCATCCCACACATCCTTACCTTCACAAGCCAATGTTGTGCAAATCAGCTGTCAGTGTTGCTTTGATTTAAATATTGTGCTAATGAAACTAAAGACTAAATCAGTTTTCAGACTGGAATTCCACTTTAAAAGCCAAGGCACAAAATGTTTGGCAAATGTAAATTTTAAATCACGTAGAAAACGTAATTCTAGTAAGAAGAACACAAGCCAGAAAAATTACTTCACCAAACAACTGCCACCAACTGTTACCAATCCCTCACAATACACATGTATTCATAATGCCTCTACACTGAACTGCAAACAAGAATTACAGTGAATATGAAACTCTGAGGGTTAATTGCTAAAAAGCTTTTACCAGCAGCAACAGTGGCTTCAATCTACAAACATGCCCTCAAGTGTCTGGAGACACCTTTGTGTACATTCAGGTTTGCACTGATTTTAAACACAGAGCAATTATATTCTTATTTAAACAAAAATAAAGCATGAATGTGTCAGTGCATTCCCCTATGAAACAGAGTTTAATAAAAATGTGGATTTGAGTATTTTTCTTCTCAGAGAAGTGTATATATGCTTTGATGACAAATGCAAGTAGCCCCACATCACTAAAATTTAACACTGACAGGAGAAATGTCCATCCAAAATGAATCCACTACAAACCAAAAATACCATCTTCAAAACAAGGCCCCTCTGAATAATTATTTCTCCTTGTTAGTAGTGAAAAGCTCATAGTATTAATCACTTCCTTATAGTTTGAATCCCACCTTTTGTAAAGGGTATAAAGAAAGCACACAAGTGTTGTGAATAATATCATTAGCAAAAGAAGGGTGGAGAAAATTGCATTACATTGCATTGCAACATTAATAAACATTTAATTTCTGCATATGAACTGAGCACTCAGTCTTCTGTGAGGACACCTTAGATGCACTTGAAAACAGAGCTTAACCCAGTTTTATAGCATTCACTCCTGTTTTGAAGTGAAATGGCATCTGTTTCTACAATTTTAGCAATTATAGGAACGTTTTTTATTTCTCCTGCTTTAATACCAGCACTGTTTTGTGGGGTTGTATTATATGATTTTTTCAAGACAGAACTGCCACCTGGAATTGAGCAACCTCTAAAGCTTCGTTTTTTCCACTCCTTGATGATCACAACCATGGTTGTGGTAAGTTAAATTTCTTAACCTGGGGATTTCACTTTTGCTTAGGTAGGATATTTGGGAGCAGGAGGAAAATGGCTTACTTAAGGGGAAAAAAAAGAAAAAAGCAATTCATGTTCCTGAAGCCTGTAAGCATTGATATATGAATCCAAAACATGGTAAATTAACTCATAAAATTAATATGACTAATCTTAAAAGCTTCTTTAGATTTTTCAGTCAAACTGCAGCCACTTTATGCTGTTTCATATGGAAATATGAAAGGAATACCTAGATGTATCCTGTATTGAACTGCATGTACATAGAATAATGCTGTCTGTTCAGAAACAAGCCAACATTACTCCTCTTCTTCCAAATTCTTTCTTTTCAACAGGGAAAGATTTTGGAGAAGCTGGGGATCTGCAATGATTTAACCATACTGAGAGCAGTGGTCAATGGGATACCTCCATGGAGAGATTCCAAACTGCTTATCAAAGATCTCACAGTAGATGAGGTACCCTTGAGGATTTATCAGCCCAAAAGCCCACCCACTGGCAAAAGAAGAGGAATTCTCTATTTTCATGGAGGAGCTGGCACATTTGGGAGCATTAGTAAGAAATGGGCAAATTTTATTTTTCAAGTCAAATCCAAACCTTTACATTTCTGCCTTCAGGCATGTGTCAGGCAATGTCTGCCCTGTCCTCCCCAGTGTCATCAGTCTTTGCTCAGCACAAACTGGAAAGTATTTGTGGAATGCAAAGTCTCGTGTTAAAGGAGTCCCATGTCTGCCTCCTTTGGGCAAGAGACCTGTGGTCCAGAAATCCCTCACCCTGCTCTCAGCTCTCAGTGAGGGATGCTGCTCTACTAAGACTACCCTGTCTTACATAAAATTTATAATATGGGTCCAAGGAAGGATTTAAATACATTAAAAAAAATAAATCTGTAAATAAATTCCCATTCATGCAAACAAGGAATCCAAATGAAGGAAAATATAAATAATGAAGGAGCAATTTGAGGAAGTTTGATTTTTGTGGTGACATGGCAGAGGATACTTGATTTCTTTTCCAGAAAGGGAGACAACCCTCATCTCAGCAGCTGGGAGTTCAGCTCCCTGAGCTCTGGATCTCCTTCTGAGCTGCTAAGGCTCCGAGTGCCTTCTCTGCAAGCCAAGGCCCCTAACATGGAAATCTGAACTTCATTCCAGGGGTCAGGCAGTGCAATTTGAGGGGCTTGAATCCTTTACTGTTTCAAAGGGTAGGTCTGCACTGTACTGGGCAGACTTGAATTTCCTGGCATCCTTCAGCCCCATGCAGGAATCACAACATAACTGCTGTGCCATGGGTTCTCCTCTGCACAGATCACCTACCCTGCTGTACTCAGGGCACAGGAGCCTGGGGGGAGTGCCAGGCTCATGTCTAGAGCTAGTCTGGGTGGCAGTGAGGATTCCAGGGATGGCAGGCACTCTGTGACCTCAGTGACAGGTGAATTCCTTTCACTGGAAGGAAAAAACACACCACAAGTGGCACAGTGAGTCCTTGTTCACGTGGCACAGCTTGACGTAACAGCCATACCTGGACACAGAGAGTGGGACCTGCCCTTTGGCTTCAATTCCTTTTGGTGTTTGATAACAGGAAAACAACATGATGACAAGCTTTCAGAAGGCCTTTGAGAAAATTAGCAGATGCTACACTGAAAAGAATCAGTGGACAGATAACTATGGCTTATCCCTCAAATAGATGTCATACTTCACAAATCCTAGAATTGTTGAATAGTTTGGGTGGAAGGGACTTTAAGTCTCATTCCAAGTCCCCACCATGGGCAGGGACACCTTCCACTATTCCCAGGCTGTTCCAAGCCCTGTCCTACCTGGCCTTGAACATTTCCAGGGATGGGGCAGCCACAGCTGCTCTGGGCATCCTGAGCCAGGGCCTCACCACCCTCACAGGGAAGAATTTCTTCCTAATATCTAATCTAACCCCATTCTTTATCAGTTTCATCAATTTAAGTTGATGTCAGCAAATACATGAATAAAGGAGACTGAGTTCCTAAAACACACTTTGATTTCCAGAAGAGTCTCCTGAAGAGGCTACACACCCATCACACAAGAGGGAAGGTCTTTAATTTGGATTACAGCTGATTGAAAGACAGAAAAAGATGGGTTATGGGAAGTCTCTGTGAGATTCCCATAAAGAGATCTGTACTGGGAGCAGTGCTAATCAATTTATTCAATTGATTCATTCAAACAGGGTGATGTGGTATTAAATCCTTTGAGGGTCATAAATGGATGGCTGAAAAACTGCAGAATGTCTTTGTGACAGCAGAGGATCAGACAATAAAATGACAGGAGAAAAGGCATGTAGAGAAGTCAAACAGATGAACAGAGCATTCTGACCTTATAAATGAAGCAATGGACTCCAAGCAGGAGCAGGAAGGAGCTCTTGGGACTGTGGTAGGAAGTTACCTGAAATTCTTTCCATAGTGCACAGTAGCAGTCAAAAAGCAAACAAAAGGCTAGCAATTATTAGTAGGAAAGGAAAGACAAAACAGGAAACTTTTTTATGCCACTGTAATAAATCCATGGTGTATCTAAATACAGTATAGAGCTTACAGTTCTGTTTCCCACTCCTCAAAAATGATAAAGCAGTACTGGAAAGACTTGGAGAGGCTGCCTAGGTGAGAAAAGTGCTTCTGTGCAGAGAATATGTGAATGAACTATGACTCTTCAGGCTGCAAAAGGTGCATAAGGACAGATACACAAAGTGACTACAAAATCATGAGAAGCAAGAGACGTTAAACAGGGAAGGATTTATCCACCATTTCTTACAGTACAAGAATTCCACCGTGTGGAAGCAGTGAATGCCAGGTACAAAAGGAGCAACTAGAAATGGCTCTTCACACCTTTATAAGCAAGTGAGAGAGCTCCTCCTTGCACAAAGCTGTTATGGTTAAGGTTAAAATCATGGGCTTAACAAGTGGTTTGGGTAATTCACAGAAGAAATGCTAATCAAGGGCATTAGGTATAGAGAACAGCTTCTGTCTCAAAGGAGCACCCTGAGCCTCAGATTCCTGTATGCTCCTTACTCCTGCTTGTCCTCAGCTTACACTCTCCTGAGACACCTTCTGTTGACCACCAAGGGAGATGTGAGACCACATCAGACAGATTTCTGGGTTTCCCCAGTATCACCGTCCTTACATGCTTGTGTGATGCCCTGAGAGCCACTGGCCAACAGAAAATGGACTAATGTGTAAAGACCACATTCCATAACACAAGCTCCTTATCAGTCTCACAGTGCCTTCCACGCAGCACATGTTCAGGGATCTGTATTTTCATTTCAAAGGATATTTGATTTTCAAATCATCATTTCTGCTGAACTTTCTCTCTAGGAGCCTTTGAAAGAGTATGCCGCTATATGGCCAAAAAATGCAACTCAGTGGTTGTGTCTGTTGGGTAAGTGCTGTTTTGGCATAGAATTATTTATGGGAATACAGCTCTCAGTTGAAACTCTTCTGAAAAATATGCTGAAAATATTTACTGTTTTAGATCTCATCCCTATTTTTCACTTAAACTTTTCATTTAATTTAGGAATGTGTTTATAGGCAAAGTATTCTAAAATAGCTGTAGCATCATTAGTTTGGCCTTCCAATCTACATTTGTTAAACCCAAATATAATCTTTAAAATTAAAAAAGTAAAGTCTGCATAACTACCACAGCAACTGCAAACAACACAAATTGAATGCTTGTAACCCCACTTTGACCTTTCAGGTACCGTCTGGCTCCTGAACATCCCTACCCAGGGCAATATTTTGACTGTCTCAATGCCACCTTATACTTCATGAGGAATTTAGAAGAGTATCACGTGGATCCTGGTCTCATCATCATCAGTGGTGACAGCTGTGGGGCTAATTTTGCTACAGTTATTTGCCAAATACTGCTGAATGATAGAGATCTGCCAAAAGTGCGTGCTCAGGTCCTGCTTTACCCAGGACTCCAGGGGCTGGATTTCCACTTGCCCTCCTACCAGCAGAACGCTTTTGTCCCCATATTGTCCCGGAAGCTGATCATCTACTTCTGTTTTCGTTACCTTAACAAAAAACCCACATTTTGGAAAGATGTTCTACAAAACTGCCATGTTCCTGATAGTATGAGACAACGGTATAAGAAATGGGTAAGTGCTGACCTTATTCCTGATGAATTTAAGGTTAGGGGCTACATACCACCAAAACCTGCATCATTTAAGCCTGAAGTCCATGAAGCTATCAAGGAAATTTTAGAACTAACATTTTCCCCACTATTAGCCGAAGATTCCATTATTTGCCAGCTCCCTGAGTCCTTGATTGTGACCTGTGAGTTTGATGTGTTGAGGGATGATGGTCTGTTATACAAGAGGAGACTAGAGGAAAATGGTGTTCCAGTGACCTGGTATCATTGTGAGAATGGCTTCCATGGAATTTTAGCCTTTTTTGGCTATGGGATTTTTTCCTTTTTATCTGGAAATAAGATCATGGACAGTATTGTGAATTATATAAACAGTTTATAGAAGCATTTTTCAGAAGAAAGATGCAAGTCATGCAGTATCTCTATGAATTTATACTTGGCAAGAGATATAAACACCTTTGATTTATGGTTTGGATTCTGACTGCATTTTGTGGTTTCTGATTTCTGCTTCTGTAGTGACTCTCAAACAAATGTTAAGATTATTTGAACTTTCTAGGCCAAATAATAATAATAAATATTCTAGAAAATATTCCTGTAAAAACACACCAGTAAGACCGACATGAAAAAGGCAAGGCATCCTGTTTCACTAAAACTACAGCAATTCCAGTATCCTTGCATGGCTGGCACACACTGAAGGCAAGAGACAAGAATCTCCATGAAGATACAGCCCAGAAATGCTGAAGACAACAACTGAGGTCTGCTTTGGCCCTTGTGACAGACAGGAGGTATTGATGGTATCCGGTGGAGAACTCAGCTACTGTGAAGTCTTACAGCAGATACTGAAATTGCAGCCATGAATTTAATTTCCAGGTTTAGTCTCTACAAAAACTACACTGCTCCAGAAACAGGGAAGTCAAAAGGAAGGCTCCTGTCTGGAGCAGAAATCCTAAACTGGCACTAGCATGAGTTTGATTTTGTTTGGGATCTGAGAAATGATGTTTCATTTTGGAACTTCATTCTCAAACTGCAATCTCTGAACTTCAATGAGTGTGTGGATGTCAGAGAAGTGCAGAGATGAGACTTTTCCATTATCCTTTTCTTCTTTCAAGATTATCTTATGCTCAAGGCTACCTGTTCTGCTGTGTTGAAAAAAATCTGAAAACCATGTAAAGAAGGCAGAGAAGCACAATTTTATCTATATTATCACTGTAATGTTATGGTGATTCTGTGATGCTTTCAACAACACAAAATAAAAACCTGCACTGCAAATATTTCTGTTATAAGAGTGAGAGTTACATTTGCTAAACACATGAGTGAGGGTTACATTTGCTAAACACATACTGACAAATGAACAGAACTGAAACCCCCCTCCTGTGGTGAAAGGAAGAACACAACTCAGAAAAGCAGAGACCACAATCCTGCTGCTTTTACCTGGTCACATCTATGATGTGGTCAGTAATTAACCTACCAAACAACTGGATAGAACCACACAACTGTGAAAACACAATGCAAACTGAAAATCCACAAACACTGCTGGATGGATGATTTTTTTTTTTCAAATTTGGACTTTTGCTGATTTTTGAAACAAGATTTCCTTCAACTTCAGAATATTTTATTTATTTTATGATGACCATGTGCCCTATTAAAAACATTCAACTTCACACTAGAGAAACAATATGAAACTAAATTTTTATAAAGTTTTGTAACTAAAATAACATGGTACTTTTCCCCCTATCACTTATAATTTGACTTTACAACAACACATAAAAAAACCCCAAGTCCCCACATTGCTACCTAATAAGTTTAGATTTTTTACCTCTTTTCTTTCCCCATGAATTTGCAATTTAAATGTTCTGACAACCTAGTTGTTTGAAGAGTTGCAGGCTTAGATTCACAATTAATTTATTTGCATCATTTAAAATACACCTCCTCCACATTAGCACAATCCTACTCCTCAGCAAGAACCAGATAAAGCAGTTTGATTCAGAACTCTATTCACTGCTTATCTTAAGTCATTCTCAGCTGTATTTGTTGCACGTAGAGTTACTGAAAGTTACCTGCAACAGGGTCACCTAATTATGAAGCTAAAGTCAACCTGTGGCTCCTGTGGCTTTTTAAAAGCATGTTCTTCTGTTAGAAGAGAGCACAAATACTAAAAAGAACTGAGATTTGGGTAAACACAGAATTTTCTAATGCACCTTTCCAAAGAGCACTGGTGACAACCCCTTTGGCCCTTTTGAGGGACAATCATCACATGCAGGTTCCCACTCCTGAGGAACCTCTTCAGATGAGTGTTTTATAGTGCCACAGACACAAATGTCCTCTGTCCATCTTCCACCTCCAACTAATTTAATACTAATGCTGTTCATTCCTAACACTCTTCTCCCAGCTAAGTACTGGTTTCTTGCAAAAATTCCAAAATGCTGCTGGCATAGATCTACTAACAAATCAAGGACTTTGACCAACTTATCTTTTGTGAGATAACAGGAATGGGGGGGGAAAGAAAGTGGGAGAGGGAAAGATACCTGCTAATGTATTTGTGAAAGGGAGGAGAAAGGTTTTTACTGGAGCAAACAAAGAATCAGGAAGTAACAAGACAAATATATATTGGAAAGTCAAATCAAAGACATCTCAGATCACTGCAGTTCAGCAAAATGGCAATTGTACTCACAGTGCTGGTGTTATTCTTAGCTGGTTTTCTTGCTGCATTTATATTGTTGGTCATAGGGGCAATTAATTTTGATTTTTCCAACTCAGAAATTCCTCCTGGAGTGACTCAGCCTGCAAAGCTCCGAATCATTCATATAATTTTAATATGCACAGCTGTGGTGGTAAGTGAACCTGAGGTGATTTCTGGGGGAAGAACAGAGAACCTGCAGATTTTAAACTTACTACTGTGCTAGCAGCCTGCATGGCATTATGTTCTAGAGAGGGGAGCAGGGCATTGCTGTCATGCTGCATGTTTTATTGAGCTGAGTGGTGCTAAAGAAACTTTTGCCAGAGTTCTGACACTGCACTGCTCTAATCCAGTCCTGCCCAGCTCTACCTGAGGCGGTACCTAAATGCTGCCTTAACACCAGAGTGTGAAAGTCTGACTGTGCTTCTGCCCTGACTTCAGCTGACCTAGAAATCATTGGATTTATAATGTTTATCCATGTTGGATCATTTGTATTTCCATTCTTGGCTCAGACTATACCAGGTGTCTCTGGCCTGTGCTTTCCAGCTTTTCGTGGACATGGGGATGAGAATTCTGTATTTATTTTGAATGTGAAGTGAGAAGCTGAACATTTCAGAATTGGCTTTGGGAAGGAAAAGTTTCTGTCACACGAGTGACAAAATTAGGTAACATTGCTCAAGAGGAGCTGAAGGAATTCTTCTGCCCAAAGCAGAATATATAACTCCTGCAGCAGCTAAGCAGGATTATTTAATGGAATGAGGGGCTCTGAGCAGCCCAGCCTCTCCAGGTGAAGCAGCCTGTAAAATGTGTGGGAAGGTAATCAGTCTCCAAGAGCAGCACTCAACATCTGGTGAGCTCTGCTGACAGAGGAGCTCACTGAATCACAGGTATTTCTATGTAATGATAGGTGATGCTCTGATGAGACATGGCATTAGACAGGAGGTAACAGAGGTTGTGCATATATTTACTAAATTCATTTAATAGAATATCTGCAAAGAGATACAAGCTATTTAAAATTTAAAAAGGAAAACAAAGAGGAAAAATTTCTCTGTCATAAATATTCTAGATTATGGTCAACCATAGTAAAGAATTCCAGATATATATATTCTAATGTTTTGGCTGCACAGAAGTTGTAATTAGAAAGAGATGACATCACTTAAGCAGCTGGAAAAGCCAGTTCTTTTTTAATCATCAATCCACTGCCCACCATAAACCAGCATTGTATGCTGCAATGTAAGCAACACAGGGTGAAAGAAAACAAACAAGTTGAATCTAAAAGTTAAAATATCCTTGGTATTGTTCCATTCCTGCTTGGAAAATAGCAAATACAAAAGAAGAGATCATTTTATCATACAACTGGAGACACTAAGACTAGTTTCTGTAAAAAATTAAAATCAATACATTGCAAAATGTCTTAGTTTCTTCAAGAAATCTTTCCTCAAGATCAGGCATGGAGAATATTAATAAAATATCTGGAATCGCTGAAAAAAAAGGCTTTTTGTAGATAAATATATTGAGAGTTATGACACTACTGACAATCCATGCAAATGTGGCTGGCTAATAAGAAATATTCATAACAGAATCTTGAGTAATATGAACTTGATCCAAATATTCCTAAGGACCAAAGTACTGACTGGCATGGCTGAACAATGCATTTCAAAACACAGGATATGCCTTTCATTTATGCAAAGTTATGTTGGAGCACTAGCTCTGATTTGTATTCATTTTCTGGTACCTGGCATGAATATCCCTGTGGCACAGAGAATGAACAGAAGTTCATTCCTACTAAATTTGTCAGGATCTTCTTGTCAGTGCATGGCACACATCAGTGAGACTTAGAAAATGCATCAAAAAGCAATTATCAAACATATTTTTAACTTAGTCAACTCTACTTTGGGCAAGTGTCTGTACCATGAAAATCAGCACCAGAATGATCATCTTTTGCTATGGTTTCACATCATTTGGGGGGGAGGATAGAATAACCAGTGAAAACCAAACTTGCTTTCAATGTTAGGTAAAGGACCTGCTGAGGAAGCAGAGGATCCTATCTCCCCAGTCTGTTAATGTTGCACTGTTTGGGGTTCTGTTCTTCGTTCATGTAACTCTCTCATAACCCCTCCTGATGCTGCTGTAACTTGTTCAGTTTTCTCCTATACCTGTACAATACTCCATTAGTTTATTACTGCCCTAAAAACACATGACTTAGGCACTGTGAGTTCACTGTTCACACAGTTCCTTTCCTTTGGAAAACACAGGGTCTCTTGAGTGAGCTCTCTGTTCTCTTTGCCTTTGAACAGGGAAAGATTTTGGAAAACTTTGGCATCTGCACCCAGGTGAGCTTTGTGCGGTACGTGCAAGGAAGAAAAACTCTGGGGGCAGACCCAAAGCTCTTCATCAAGGATCTGTGGTTTGAGAAAGTGCCTGTAAGGATTTACCAGCCAAAGGCTCCATCTGCCAGCCAAAGGAGAGGAGTTTTATTTTTTCATGGAGGAGGATGGGTATTTGGAAGTCTTGGTAAGATATCTACCAGAAATATTTCACTTAAAGAAATACATACTTCATAAAAAGTAAAGTTGGTTGTTTCTTGATCTGTAGCAGTTGCAAGCTTTGAATATAATCACAGGTTCAATCTCATAATTCTTGCTGCCAGAAGAAGGCATCTGCCATGGATCATATGATTTTTCTTACAGGAAAATGATATAAGGGAAAAAAATACTGAAATAGGAAGATGAGGAGGTATAAAAGAACTTGAGAGTTTTGTAGGAAACAGCAGGGAAAAGTAGAGAGCATTTCCTTCTTGCAATTCTTTGATTTCTCCAATAGATAACATCTCTTCTCTGGAGAGAAAATGCACCCCAAACTAAACCCAAACCCCACCAAATCTCTTTCAGAGACCCACGAAGAGCTGTGCCGCTTTATTGCCAGAGAAAGTGAATCTGTGGTTGTATCTGTGGGGTGAGTTTTTGCTCCTGCTGATTCTGAGAGATTATTTCCTACAGTGTAAATATCACCTCCCGTCCCCTCAGTCATAGCAACAATCTTCCTCAGAGAAATGTCTCTGTGGGACTTCTCAAGTATGTGATTTACAACTTCATTTGCTGTTGTTTGGAGACACTGAAAACTCACTTGGGCTGTTTTCACTGTCTGATTACATCACAAATTACAATTTGGGATATCTAGCTGGAAAATGAAGTTTTGAATGAATATTTTCAAATTCCAAATTCAAAACTGATTGTAAAGAGATTGTAAGCTATGTGATCTCCTTAACACTTATTCAAGGAAGGCCTGCTTGATGCTTAGAGAAGCACAGTGTGAATGACAAGCTAATACATTATCAAAATTCTTGCATAATAGTTCAGATAACAAGATATGTAACAAAGATACAAACCAGAAGTCTTTTGTGTCCAACCTATTAAAAACTGAAGCAGAAAGTAACTAAATGATTTTCAATAAAACCTACATTTGTTGTTAAAGACCTAAGAGACATCATAAACAGATTTTTCATAACAAAATAATCTGCACCACCTAATCTTATTGATGGTAATCCTATGGAGAGGAGACAAGTAAACCCTGCAGAAATCAGGGCGCTCCTGGTTGCAGGAACCAGGATTTTAGCAATCATTTAAAACTCATAATTCCTTCTGTTACACTTGTCTCTGTGTCCCAGGTACCGTTTGGCCCCTGAGCACAAATACCCCGCTGCCTACGAGGACTGTCTGAGCGCCAGCCAGCACTTCCTGCAGCACCTGCAGCACTACGGCGTGGATCCTGCCCGGGTCACTGTCTGTGGGGACAGTGCTGGGGGCAACCTGGCAGCTGCTGTCAGCCAGACCCTGGCAGGCAGGTCAGACCTGCCCAGGCTCCGTGCTCAGATCCTCATCTACCCAGGCCTTCAGGCCCTGGACTTCAATTTACCATCCTACCAGCAGAATCGGGGGGTCCCTCTGCTGTTCCGGGAACGAGCTGCTTTCTACATGTTGCAGTATCTGAATGGAAATGCAACAAAACTGGAAGAGGTCTTGGAAGGTTCCCATATTCCTCCAGATATTAAATTAAAATATCAAAAGTGGGTGAGTCCAGACAACATCCCTAAGGAATTTAAGGTCAGAGGCTACAAACCATGTGTGCTACTTGACTGCACAACTGAAGTTTTTGAGACAGTGAAGAGATTCTGTGAGCCCACGCTGTGCCCACTGCTGGCTGAAGACACAATCATCCAGCAGCTGCCAGAATCTTTCATCCTGACCTGCGAGTACGACGTGCTGAGGGACGATGGCTTGTTGTACAAGAAGAGGCTGGAGGACAATGGCGTTCGAGTGACCTGGTACCACCTTGAGGATGGATTCCATGGGATCATAAACTCATTTAATAGTGGCTGGTTGTCATTTCCAGCAGGAAAAAGGGGCCTTGACAGCATTGTGAATTTTCTAAGAAGCTTATAGAAACATTTTTCTTTGTTTCTGTAAGAACTGCCAAATTTCTGTGGTCTTTTATGCTTCTAAATTCCATATAAGATGTTCATATAGGACAATTTATTAATAAGCATTTATGCCAGTGTGATCACCATAAAAGACATTTCAAGAATAGTTTCTTTTAGTGCTGTTTGAAGTAGTCCATGTGCAGTCTGCCTATTTTAATCATCTGTTTGGACTAGACACTTGTCCAGTACAATGCTGCTCTCTCAGTACATAGAAAAGATGCAGTAAAATTTTAAGACCAATATCTGGTCTGACCTGGTTTATTCAATTACAGTCAATGATTTCATTCTTCCTAGAAGTGTGTGTTTTGGCAAAGGAGAAAGACACTGACACTACAGTGCTATAATGCACAGCCTGCACTCTCTGCTACATACAGCACCTGAGTTTAAGAGTCCCAGTTTGAAGAAGATGTCTGCTGGCTAGGTAACCAGTATTTTATACTCAAAAAAATGAAGTCACATTAGCTAGCTTGCCTTTTAGAAATGCAACTGTTCCCAACAGAAATACTCCATTGACAGCTTTGTTTAAGTTACAATGGGAATTGTAATGGGAAAAATGCTTTAAGTGTTTTCTTATGTTTATCAAACATACATGTATGCTGAAAAACTTGTTCTTGTGCTTGAATAGATTCCTAGAATCACAGAATGGTTTGGGTAGGAAGGAACATTAAAGCTCATCTCATTCCAAAGGGACACCTGGTCTAGCCAAGGCTGCTTCAAGCCTCAAATAATCTAACAACAATATAGGACTGATGCATTCACTTTTGCAGAGCCTGTTACTTACCTTTTGCCCCCCAACCCTCCCTTCTTCCCATTTTCTTTTCTAGAAGTCCCTGTTAAAGGTATGTATTCCAAACCATGTAAAGCATGCCCACGATGCAGGAAGTGAATGTCCTGGCTGCAGATCAGCTGCAAGGGATATTTTAATCTCCACATTCACTGGCTCTCTGTCATAGACTAGAACTTCATTCAGGAATCAGCTGCAGTCTCTGAGCACTCACTGTTATCATCCGCAATCCAAGAATTCCGTATTTAATAGCAGACCCTTTATCAGTCCCACAATTACCATAAAGATAAACAGGAAATTAAACACATTGACTCTTCTCCAATGTGATACCTGCTGGCACATTGCAAAACATTTCCAAGGACTTTAAAGTGAGCAACACCTGAGAGATCTCTTGCAACTGGGACTGCTCCAGGCCTTGCTGTTACCTGAAAAAGCCAATTCAAAGATAGGTGTGAAGACACATCACCTCTGGATACATGAAATGGCATTTTTTTATCTAGTGCCAGTGATACTGCTAGTGATTTTTGTTGCTTCATTCATATCAGCAATCATAAGAACAATTCAAACTGAGTATGCCAATTGCAGCATCCCTCCTGGAGTGAACAATCCCGGAAAACTTCGACTTATTGTTGCTGTTTTGATTGTTACATCTACTCTGGTGAGTAACTCTGCTGCAACTTCTGTGAGAAACCTTGTTAGATGTTAATTTCATTCTACGTGAATGAAATTAGTTGTTAGATGTTGTTAGATGTTAATTTCATTCTATGCGTAAATATCAGAATCCTGCCAGCTCTATCAAGGCTTAAACGATGGCTTTTCTCTTCTGGGGGCTGACTTGAGAGGACAGTATTTGGAAAATTATTTCTGTTAGACCTCAGTCAGATTTTCCCTATTATGTAAGGATTAAGTCAACCATTAGAGCCCAAGCTTTATCAGCTGAGCTTCCCTAATTAAATTTAAAATTAAATATTTATAAAAAGTGAGATTGCTTTGATTTCCACTTTAGCTAAGCACACATGGTGTTTTTTAGGCCATTCTTGGGACTTTCCAGCAACATGGGAGGCTGGGTAATGGAAGTACCAGTAATGGGAGACTGGATGCTTTTAAAGGAGACAAAACCAGAAACCCCAGAAACTTTAGAGGGATAAGAGACACTTGGGAGCACTGGCAAGGCCTCCCTCAGCAGGAGCCCCATCACCAATTGCCCATCACTCTCCAGGAGCCCCTTCACCAAACACCCTTCACTCTCCAGGAGCCCCATCACCAATTCCCTTCACTCTCCAGGAGCCCCTTCACCAATTCCCCTCACCAGGTGTCCCTTCAGTGAGTGTCCCTCACCAGCTGCCCCTCACCATTTGCCCCTCACCAGTTGCCACTCTCCAATTGCCCTTCTCCAGGTGCCCCTCACCAGCTGTCCCTCACCAGCTGCTCCTCACACGGTTCTCCCTTTTCCTGGTGCCCCTCACCATTTGCCCCTCAGCATCTGCCCCTCACTATTTGCCCCTCACCATTTGCCCCTCACCAGTTACCCTTCTCCAGTTGCCCTTCTCCAGCTGCCCCTCACCGGCTGCCCCTCACACTGTTCTCCCTTCTCCTGCTTCCCCCTCCCCGGCTGCCCCCTCAGGGCTGTCCGTGCGCATTCTCCCCTCATCTCACCCTGGCTATCCTCGCTCTCTCCTAACAGGGCAGGATTTTTGAGAAGATAGAGCTCTGCAGCAGCCTGGCCATCAAGCGCCTCGTGTTCTCCGGGCGGAGGCCGGCCCCGGCCCCGGGGGTGCGGCAGGAGGAGGCGCGGCTCGGGCGGGTGCCCGTGCGGCTGTACCGGCCCCGCGGGCCCTCCGCGCACCCGCGACCGGCCGTGCTGCTGTTCCACGGCGGCGGCTGGATCTGCTGCAGCCTCGGTACGGCCCCAGCCCGGCTCTGCCGCCGGCCCACTGTCCCTGTTAGCCAGGCGGGCATTGCTTTAGTGCACACCGTGCGTTTGTGGCCGACAGAATTCCGGCCTCGACACTGACGCAAAACTTTTTCGCCGGTTTATATACTTTCAGCAAGCAAAGAAATTGATGTCCGTTTGTTCTAAATTACTTAATTCTCTTTCATGAATTGGTATTCTGTCCTCTTTAGTCTTTTTTTGTGTATTTTCCCTCTGGTAGGGATTTTCCAACATATTTTTGTTAGCTGCTGCTTCAGCTGGATCTGCTGCAGCCTCGGTACAGCCCGGGCCCAGCTCCGCCGCCTCAGCACCCCGGCACTGTCCCTGTTAGCCAGGCGGGCGTTGCTTTAGCATGAATTACTTAGTTCTCTTTCATGAATTGGTATTCTGTCCTCTTTAGTCTTTTTAGTGTATTTTTCCTCTGGTAGGGATTTTCCAGCATAGTTCTGTTAGCTGCTGCTTCGGCTGGATCTGCTGCAACCTCGGTACGGCCCCGGGCCCGACTCCACTGCCGGCCCACTGTCCCCGTTAGCCAGGCGGGCGTTGCTTTAGCAAAAACTACTTAATTCTCTTTCATGAATTGGTATTCTATCCTCTTTAGTGTTTTTAGTGTATTTTTCCACTGGTAGGGATTTTTTGTTAGCTGGTGCTTCAGCTGGATCTGCTGCAGCCTCGGTACGGCCCCGGCCCCAACTCCACCGCCTCAGCACCCCGGCACTGTCCCTGTCAGCCAGGCGGGCGTTGCTTTAGCATAAATGACTTAATTCTCTTTCATGAATTGGTATTCTGTCCTCTTTAGTCTTTTTAGTGTATTTTTCCTCTGGTAGGGATTTTCCAACATACTTTTGTTAGCTGCTGCTTTATGTTCTGGTTTCTATGAAATGGCCTTGTAGTCCATAAATTCTGCCCTTCTTGTATCCAATTTCAACAATACGTACCCTCTCCCAGACCTTGTTCTTTGAAGCATATCAGGGTTAGTTCGGCAAAACTTTCAAAAGCTTCAGTGATTTTCCCAATCAAGTCAACAATGATAGTTTGTATAAAGAAAGTTAGCTACATGCTGCCTAAAAGTGATTTAAGATAGCACACTGCTCATAATTAATATACTGGTTATGATTAATTGAAACAATAATTAAAAATTTATTAGAAAAGTTATATAACCTCCAGCTGCTGGAGGGCTTTCCCATCCAGCGCTGCAAAGGGAGGTGGCAGCAGGGGGAGAGGGGAGAGGGATGAAGGGAACTGGACCATTTGTGGCAGTAAAGCATCCTTTGATGTGTTTCAGATTCCCATGAAAGGATCTGCCAGTACATTGCCGAGGAAAGCGGCGCGCTGGTGGTGTCTGTGGGGTGAGTTAAGCCAGCTGCCCCAGAGAAGCCTTTTTGCCTCTTGCTACCCCTCAGCACTGCAGGGATGTGCAACTGGTGGGAATGCTCCTCATCAGGACCTGGACACCATGATCCTCATGGGTCCCTTCCAACTCAGCATTTTCTATGATTTTCCCAGGATCCCAGGTGTCCAGACAGAATTGCAATGTGGCTGTTTGTTTTTCATTTCTCTCCCTGCTGCATCAGCTAACAGTGCAGACACAGCCCACAGTAAGGTCCATGTGTATCCCAACATAGATCTGTGCTGGCAGCACACAAAACCAAGGAATGCTTTCCAGAAGAGAGTTCCAATGTGTTGAGAAATGACTAATAAATTGACTCGGAAGGTGACAAACCATTTAAATAGGTGTAATTACTTTGTGAACTTCAAGGAACTTTCTAACAGTGAGAATCAAATGCTAGTAAGTAATAATACTACTAATTAGTACTATCAATACCAGTAATACTGAAAAATATAACTGTCCCAGTTATTTAAATAAAGAAAAAATAATTATAGAAATGAAATATCCTAAGTAACAGTGAGGTTAAATTGATTAAATTAGTTATTCCACAAACCAGAAGCAGTCTACACTAGAAGAAAAAAATGAAGTTACATCACTTAATTTGTGGTCAGGGCTGCTCTCGGAATATCCCAACCACACTATGTTCTTGCAGCCCCATCCTAAGGCTCTCACTTCTCTGTGATTACTCATTGGACAAATACATGTTTAATAGATAAAAATACCTTCATGAGATTTTTTTTCTGAGGGAAAAATTAGTGCAACACAGGGAGAGCCAGGATGCTATAGAAATTTTGTATTTACACTTACGACATTTCCTTCTGTTACTTTTGTGTGGTGGTGTTCGCAGGGGTCTTAGGATGAGGGAAGAGATGAGAATCTTGACCTTATGTTTCAGAAGGCTGATTTATTATTTTATCACATATATTATATTTTAAAAAATTATATACTAAAACTATACTAAAAGAATAGAAGAAAGGATTTCATCAGAAGGTTTGAAAGGAAAGGAATGGAATGACAATAAAATCTTGTGACTGACCAGAGAGTCTGAGACAGCTGGACTGTGATTGGCCAGTAATTAAAAACAACTACATGAAACCAATCAAAGATGCACCTGTTGCACTTCACAGGAGCAGATAATTATTGTTTACATTTCGTTTCTGAGGCTTCTCAGCTTCTTAGGAGAAAAGATCTTAGCAAAAGGATTTTTCATAAAATATGTCCGTGACACTTTTGCTGTTTCTGTTTGTGTCCCAGGTACCGTTTGGCCCCTGAGCACAAATACCCCGCTGCCTACGAGGACTGTCTGAGCGCCAGCCAGCACTTCCTGCAGCACCTGCAGCACTACGGCGTGGATCCTGCCCGGGTCACTGTCTGTGGGGACAGTGCTGGGGGCAACCTGGCAGCTGCTGTCAGCCAGACCCTGGCAGGCAGGTCAGACCTGCCCAGGCTCCGTGCTCAGATCCTCATCTACCCAGGCCTTCAGGCCCTGGACTTCAATTTACCATCCTACCAGCAGAATCGGGGGGTCCCTCTGCTGTTCCAGGAACGAGCTGTTTACTATTCTTTGCAGTATGTACAAGGGGACACATCAAATCTGGAAGAGGTCTTGGAGGGCTCTCATATTCCCCCAGACATGAGGCTGAAGTATCAAAAGTGGGTGAGTCCAGACATCATCCCTGAGGAATTTAAGGTCAGAGGCTACAAACCACACAAGCCCTCTGAGTTCAAGCCTGGACTTTTTGAGAAAGTGAAAAGACTCCGTGAGCCCACGCTGTGCCCACTGCTGGCTGAAGACACAATCATCCAGCAGCTGCCAGAATCTTTCATCCTGACCTGCGAGTACGACGTGCTGAGGGACGATGGCTTGTTGTACAAGAAGAGGCTGGAGGACAATGGCGTTCGAGTGACCTGGTACCACCTTGAGGATGGATTCCATGGGATCATAAACCTCTTTGATTATTGTGGTTTGTCATTTCCATCTGGGAAAAGAGGATTGGACAGGGTTGTTGAATTTATAAAAGGCTTGTAAAAAGAACTCTCCCTCTTTATGCTTCTCCCACTAATGACTCTGCTTAGGCTCTCACACTTCAGGTAGTGCTGCTCTGCGAGAATGTGACACCTTTTGATGTGTAAAATACTATTTCTAAGATCCATGAACTTCAAATTAACACAGATCTTTTCCTTGTGAGTCTTCTGACAGTTCAATCTTTAGACAGTACATTTTTTTCTATGTGCTGTGGTTTTTTTTTCAAATTGGCATCTGATTGATTCCTTGTCTTTAATTACTAAATTATTTACTTCGATACAAATTATCTATGTGAAATGATTTGGATTAAATGTCGTTCACTACAGCCAGCTTATTTGTGATGTCCTTTTGATAAGCTCCAAAGCATGACTTAATTTATCTAAAAAGTATAAGCTAGGTAGATAGTGAGGGAGGAAAAACTCTGGACAAAGAGGCAGAGATCAAGATCTCAGTGAGGAGATTGAGCAAATATTCCATGGCTGCAAAAGTAGCAGTGCAAGGCCAGAGTTGATGGGGCACACCTAGCTGGAGGCAAGTAAGGGCTGCTCTGATTTTGAAATAATTGTAGCTCTATAAAGTCCTTTTTAATTTTGGAAAGTCTCCAGCATGCCCACAGAGGGTAGGATATAGTGTTGAGATGAAATGCTGACATCAGGATTTAGAAAGGCAGGAAGGATCAGTGAACTGGGCTCTTGGTCTGTGTGTACTGGAAGGTACAGCTTAAAGAGAGAACAGGAAGGAAAATGTTTTCATGTTCTTCCAAAGAGTGTCCCCCAGTATTAACTTTTGCAGAATCTGTACTGTGATTCTGTGCTAGAATCTGTCAATTTGTGCTTACTCCATGGCTTGAGTTTTATTTACAGGATGAGACAGTGCTTTCCCTGACATGATGCTTCATTACACCCTGCTGATGAAAGCAAGGAAGAACAGCAGTGAGCACACTCAGAACGGCCAGACTGAGGACATGAAAATCACAGAATTGCGAGGGTTGGGAATGATCTCTGGCGATCATCTAGTGCAATCCCCCACCAAGGCAGGGTCACCTGGAGCAGGTGATGCAGGAACACATCCAGGTGTGCTTCGAACGTCTCCAGAGAGGGAAAGTACCAGTAATGGGAGACTGGATGCTTTTAAAGGAGACAAAACCAGAAACCCCAGAAACCTTAGAAGGATGAGAGAAAGTTGGGAGCACTGGCAAGGCCCCCCTCACCAGGAGCCCCTTCACCAACACCCTCCCTGGGCACCGTCCCAGTGCTCCATCACCTTCCATGTAAAGAAATTCTTCCGCATGCTGGGGTGAAACTTGTGTTTTAGTATATACCCATTGCTCCTCGTCCTAATGAAATCCTCAGGGAAAAAAGGGAAAAAATCCTTCAGTGCTGAGAAAACCAGAACTACTTACAAAAACAAATGCCGACTTCCCTTAGATTTCCCTGCCCTGAGCACGGGCAGCCCGCCCTTGCTCTCACCTCCCCCGGCAGAGCACGGCGGAGCTGCGGGCGAGCCGGCCGGGGGCGCGGGGGCCGTGCCGGCCCGGGGCGGCGGGAGGCGGCGCCGGGCCCGTCCGTTCCCCGGTACCGCGCGCAGGGCAGGTCACGCCGGGCCTCCTTGAACCGAGATTACCCGGCCGGCGCCTCAGGCCGCTCCGCGCGGCTCCCCCCGGCCGCCCGCACCATGACCCCTGCGCCGGCTTTGCGGAGCGGCCGCACTCGGCCCGTGACGGGGCCGCGGCTCTGCCGAGCGCTGCCGGGGGAGCCCCGCAGGGCCGCGGCCGGGCCATGGCGCTGCTGCCCGCGCTGCTGCTGCTGCTCCTGCCCCTGGCGGCGCTGGCGGCGGCCGCGGTGCTGCTCGGCCTGCCCAGCTACGACATCCCGCCCGGGGTGAACCAGCCGGCCAAGCTGCGCCTGGTGCTGACCCTGCTGCTCGGCACCGCCGCGCTGGTGAGTGGCCGTGCGGGGGGCGAGGGGGCGTCGGGGCGACCCGCGGGCTGGGGGCGGCAGTGGTTGCACAAACACGGGGAGCCGGGGCAGGATCCGCTGTCCCCGCTGTCCCCGTGGGATGCTGGCGGTGCCGCATCATGATGGGGGGATGCGGGGAGCCCCCCTATAGGGCTCTGCCCCGGGATATCTCCCGATCCGGACACTGCAAGGGCACCCGCGATCCGGGCGCCTCCACCCGATATCCCCCGTTCGAGGATGCTGCCCCGGGCACCCCCCGGGCGAGAATGCTGTTCCGGGCACCCCCGGTCAAGGATGCTGTCCCGGGCACCCCTGGTCGAGGATGCTGTCCCGAGCATCCCCCGGTCAAGGATGCTGTCCCGGGCACCCCTGGTCGAGGATGCTGTCCCGGGCACCCCTGGTCGAGGATGCTGTCCCGGGCACCCCCCGGTCGAGGATGCTTTCCTGGGCACCTCCCGATCGAGGATGCTGTCCCGGGCACCCCGGTGCGGCTACCGCGGGGAGCACTGCCCATGTCGCGGGCAAACCCCGTTCCCGGTTCCGAGCCGGGCCTGGGCCGGGTTAGCGGAGATTGCGAGCGGCTGATGGCAGCCTCGAATTCAGGGCTGGGCTGGGGTTTTGCGTGATAACTGCCCGCACCTTCAGGGGAAATCACCTTGCACAAAAGTGCTGCAGCCCTTCAGCTGCTCCTGCCACGGCTGACATTTATGGCACACAATCCGGTTAGGGCTGCTTTACTTAATCCCTGGACTCTTTGGCAGCGTTGCATAAACGGCATTAGAGCCCTCCTCAGCTCTGCATCTCTTACTTTGCTTTGAATTTCTTAAAATCTTTAGTTTTGTCATTTCTTTAGCCACAAACCTCACCCTTGCTATCACAGAGACTTTGTTTTCCTCCACACAGATTCTTAAACCATTTACATCCTCTTTAAATTTACTGACAAAGCTGCCCAGCAATCCTGAACCCCACTGGCAGGTGACAAGACAGACTCACTGGGCATTAAAAAGAGGGATCTTGTTCAGCCACTGAATGGTAACTGTTTGATTCCCAGCTTCTTGTTTCACTTATTACCTCAGATTTATATTCTAGCTTGCAAGAGCATTGGGAAAAGAAGGAACTTCATTTTGCTCAGGAGCTCTGTTGTGCAAATAAAAAGCAGTAACTGGCTCGCACAACACAGCTCAGCACTTTCAATTTGCAAATTCACTGAGTTTTATGGTCTAATTCATAGATATTAGTTTCAGCAATGAAAACCTGTTTCCACATAAGGTATTTCGTTGTTATCAAGTATAAATGAAATAAGAATGACCACAAATGTGTGCAGGACGATGCTGATGATTAAAATATGTACTCCAAGACAACCACTTTGGCTCATCTTTATAAAATTTCTGATGTGACGTTACAATGACATTGGATTGGAATAGTGCAAGTAAATATTTCTATAGACTGCAGGATCTGAGAACTGGGGAAAATTGTTTCATTTCCAAATCAGAGTTTCTGTGTTTCTTTAAAATTTCCTCCAAATGAGTTTGATGTAAGTACAATGCAGAGTTTTTATACCCTGGCTAACTCCAGACTTTTAAAGATGCCTTAATGTCTTTTACCTTTAACAGGGAAGGATTTTGGAGAAGACTGGGCTTTGCAGCCAAATCACTTTTGGCCGATACGTGCGACAGGGGCGGAAACTAGGGTTGGATCCAAAGCTCTTTATCCAGGATCTGCAGTTTAATGAAGTACCTGTGAGGGTTTATCAGCCTAAAGCTACCTCGGATGGGCCAAGGAGAGGCATCCTCTTCTTCCATGGAGGAGGCTGGGTGTTTGGAAGCCTTGGTAAGAAACTTCCTGGAGGAACTGTGTGGTGTAGAAAGAATACTCTTATCTTTTTAGAAGATTGAAATAAGATGTGGTTTCAGCGTGTGATTTGAGATGAAGTCTGAAGCCTGCTTGGAGCAGACATTTCTTAGGCTGTCTCAAAGCTGAGGGCAATAGTGAAGCACTAACAACAATATTTCTTTTGCAGATACCTATGAAAAGGTGTGCCGCTACCTCTCCAGGGAGAGTGACTCAGTAGTTGTGTCTGTGCAGTAAGTGAACACTACCCAGTTCTGTAGTTGGGAGATTATTGTGGCTGTGGGACCACAGCAGAGCTGTGCTGGTGTTGGAGATGTTCTTTTTTGGCACAGGAATTTCTATGGGATTCAGTCAAGTTCATAAAGACAAAAATAGTGATAAAGAAGATTTCGCAGCCCTTAACTATTCATCCCAGAGATACTCCGAAAAGATACAAATGGAAATATTTGGCACACTAAGTAAGTCTATAAAAGCCAATTAAAAACTTAGGTGAAAAAAGTCTTCCTCGTGCTGAACATATGGACATGTAATAAGATGCTCCAAGCATTTGGGAACTATGGGAAAAGAGAATAATCACACTGAAATCCTCCCGTTTTACACTTAGGAAGCAGAGGCACAAAATTATTAAATAATCTTGTCAGAAGTACAGAGGGAATTTTCACCATCACTAAGAACTGTTCAATTCCTTGTTCAGATCGTTAATCAGAGACAATCCTGCTTCAGTGAGTCCTTGTGACTGAACTCACCATTTACAGTTTATCTGCAATCCCAAACAGAGGAGCAGCTGTTTGGAGGCACTGAAGACCCTTACCTAGAACCAAGCCACCCCAAAACGATAGGGCTGAAGAACAGCATATGAGACCATTTCCTGGTTACTGCTACTGACATTTCCTTCTCCTTGTCTCCGTGTCCCAGGTACCGTTTGGCCCCTGAGCACAAATACCCCGCTGCCTACGAGGACTGTCTGAGCGCCAGCCAGCACTTCCTGCAGCACCTGCAGCACTACGGCGTGGATCCTGCCCGGGTCACTGTCTGTGGGGACAGTGCTGGGGGCAACCTGGCAGCTGCTGTCAGCCAGACCCTGGCAGGCAGGTCAGACCTGCCCAGGCTCCGTGCTCAGATCCTCATCTACCCAGGCCTTCAGGCCCTGGACTTCAATTTACCATCCTACCAGCAGAATCGGGGGGTCCCTCTGCTGTTCCGGGAACGAGCTGCTTTCTTTGCTTTGCTGTACCTCAATGGGGATGCACTGCACATGCAAGAGGTCTTGGAGGGCTCTCATATTCCCCCAGACATGAGGCTGAAGTATAGGAAGTGGGTGAGTCCAGACAACATCCCTGAGGAATTTAAGGTCAGAGGTGTGAAGCCGCTTAGGCCCACTGATTTTATAGCTGAAGTTTATGAGACAGTGAAGAGATTCTGTGAACCCAACCTGTGCCCACTGCTGGCTGAAGACTCTGTTGTTCACCAGCTGCCAGAATCTTTCATCCTGACCTGTGAGTACGACGTGCTGAGGGACGATGGCTTGTTGTACAAGAAGAGGCTGGAGGACAATGGCGTTCGAGTGACCTGGTACCACCTTGAGGATGGATTCCATGGGATCATAAGCCTCTATGATTATTGTGGCTTCTCATTTCCATCTGGGAAAAGAGGATTGGACAGGGTTGTTAACTTCTTAAAAAGCTTATAGTAAACATCTTAGATTCCATGAGTCTGTTCATGCCTCAACCTAGGGAAATATCTTTTTAGGGTATTTAATATCAGGTTATGGGTAGTGAATCAGGGGCAGCCATTAACAATGATAAACAAGGCTCATCAGAACCTCATTCCAGCTGTTAGTTGGAACATGGAATATGCAAACCTTACACAAGCTTGTACCATGCTGCAAGCCCTTACCTTTAGCTCTGCTAGTAAAGAACAGTTCTTTGAATGGGCATCCTGGTTTGTTCCAGTTGTTAAAAAAAAAAAAATCTGGATGAAGAGAAGCTGTGTGTTAGCAGGTGTGTGTGGTGTGAGAATAAAACCCAGCTGACATTAGTGGGTTATGAGCCACTGACAATAAAATAATAAATATGATGACAATTAGGAAATAATCATGCTGTGTCAAGCGTGGTCTCTGTCACTGTGGGCACAACAAACAAGTGGTTCCATGGCCAACATCACCCGTGTTTCTCAGCACACAGGCAGGACTGGAGCCCCCTTTTAGCACTGGGCTACTGGGTAATGTTTCACCCACATAACTTGAAGGACAGTTCCACCAACCAAGGACAGGAGTGCTGGTGGCACAAACAAATACGATTGCATCACAAAAAAATGGGCAGGATTGGTGGAAAATTGGGCCCAAATACTCTACTGTAGCTCCAATTGGAAACTGACTGGAGAAGAGGACAAAGGGAAGATCAGGAGAGAAAGAAGGGGAAGGTCAGGAAGGTGAGGGCAGGAGCAGAGCAGGTTCCTGTGCTGTGGGGTAGCACAGGGCTGCAGCTGTCAGGAGTCCAGCCTCAGCTCACAAGAGTAGTAAGAGGGAGAAGGATAAGCATCTTTCTTGGCCTGTATTAATTCATTCTGTTTATGACCTGCCTTTCCTTAAGCCAGGGCAGAAGCAATGCCTGAGCACAGGGTGCATTGAGGGCTTCACACTGGATATAATATTGGCCAATTAAAAATGGCACTTCAGGCAGTCACTTGAGGCTGCTGTACCCCTTAAACACAAATATACATCAATATAGACAATAACATTTACCAACATCATGCAAGAGAGACTTCACTAATCTTTCCAGAATTTAGTACTTATTAATACTTGGAGGATCTTTAATAATCTGGATATTGGTCTCATTTGCTTGTAGAAACATGAGCATCTTTTCTAGCAGAGCTGCTCGATAGATTTCATGCCTTGCTTAAGAGGCTCAGCAAAATTTTGTCATTAGACTTTTAACTTTGTCAAAACATGCCAGTTAGGTTCAATATTAGAGCTGTTCAAGCAGATCCTCCTGACTCTGCTAAAATTGCTTCCTTTAGATTTTTTTTCCTGGAACCAAATGCCAGACTGTGTTGCAGTCTGCAGCAGCAGAAATAGAACAAAGGGAGAGGGGTAAATGGTTCATTCATCCTTTTCAGATGCTAGTTCCCACAGCAGGTGAAGATATTTAACCAAATTAACCAAAGCACAGATAATTTTTCAAGTGCAATATAGTATCTTTTATTTACACTACAGAACCAATTAAGAATTTTACAGTTGCTGATTTTACCAGTTGACTTTTACCAGCAAAGAACATAGACTTCTTTCCAAAAAAGCACTTGTGTAGATGAAAAAAGGAGCACTGGGACAGAGCTGCTGTGATTACTGGGCTGCCTCAGCAGTTCTGAGTGTTGAGTGTCTCTCACATTTATAAACTCAGCAGCATCTCATACAGAACAGCCTCATCTGCTTGCCAGCTCACAGACCAAACACTAAGGACAACCACGATGGGTAAATTTGAAGTAAGGAACAGAAAATTCCAGTGTGGGGCTGTGGTGCCTGTACATTCCAGGCAGCCATGATCTGTGACTAATACTTAAATCCTATTTTATATATCCTTAAACAACTGTATGTGTAAAGGAAGGCACAGTAGCTGTGTGGCCATTCCAAGGTTGGATTCCAGTGGGAATCCTCCCCCAGGCAGGCACCCAGCACATGCTGCTTGGGACTCCCTGGATGTTTCCCAGTCTGTGCCTTGGGGGTGACCAGGGCACATGAAGAAAATCAGTGTATTACTCCCACCTGGGACTGGCTATTGAGTCTTCAGGGCATTCCCTGGGTTCTAATAGCAGCTTGCTGGTAAAATAGGATTATTTTAATCAGCACACCTCCAATTCATATGAACCAACTGCACTTAAATAAGGCCCAGATCTTTTACAATACTTTTCCCACGAGCATCTTCTGCTAGAATGTCCCTTCCAACAAGGTGCCTCTCCACCCCCAAGTGTTGTTATCATTCTCTTTAGACAGGCAGCTGGAAGGTTGGATATGCAATGCTGCTGCTCAAAACCCTTAAGCAGCACAAAGCAATCAGCTTTTCATTTTCAGCCTTCTTAAAAGTGTCTGCAAATCCATGATGCAAGTGTTGAAATCAGACTGATCAGATCTCATGACATACAGATGCAGTTGCTTAAGTTGGGTGGGAATTCACTTGAAATGCAAATGCCTTTATTTTCAGGGATTAAATGATAAGTAACACAAAGACTGACAAAGGTTTGTGATATCAGTGGCAAAAATGCAAACTGACTCAAACCACACTGAGCCATCTGAATGCTGTGCACAGCAGCATCATGTGCATCTCATTTTGGGGGCTGCCACTGCAGCACTTTTCATCCTTCACAAGGAAGCAAGAAGCCAAAACTGAGTGTGCTGAGAACTGCAATGGGCACAGCTACAACCTGTGCTGCCTCCCCTCCACAGCTGCAGTGCAGGTTGGCCTGGATTCCTCAGAAATCAGATTTCCCCATTCTTGGTAATTCTTGGCATTGTTAACTCAAGGGAATGGAACATGGTGCACTGGTCAATATATAGATTTAGAGATAGGAACCTCCTTCTGTTTAAATTCTGGAAATGGATCTTGTGGTGACTTTTGGCTACTTTCTTACCCAGTCAGTGCCTAATTTTTTTGGATTAATAAAGTGCAAGTGTTCTTCATACAACAATCCTTATTCACCACAGGAAGCAGTGAAGGAGAGTGTCAATGAACAGATTTCTCTCCTCTATCCAATATCAGTTAAAAACAAGGAGAACTGTGGGATACAACTAGCAGGATAATTAATAAAGTATTATTATCTTTCTGAATTTTTAAGTAAAAGGTTACTTGTGCTAACTTTTCAAATATCTGCCAGAGAGGCTCTGAAGAATCAGGACTCCTGATTGATGACATGGCTCATCTATCAGTATCTAACAGTGATTTCCTATTCCAGCCAGAGGGTGGACACATATGTCCTGAGAACAAAAAGATCCATTTTGTCCTTAATCTGCTGTCAAAATAGTACAAACGTTCCCTATGACAACTGTAGAGTAAAAACACCCCGACCAAAAATTTAATTATATATATAATTTCTAACATTTAATCTTGTCTCAGAATAACCCACTCTCTATGGCCGTCTTGAAGACCTGATGAAAAACTGCACTAGAAAGAAGTTGAGTGATGTCCAGTGTCTGCCCCATTTCCTGTGAAATCCCAACAATTTCTGCTTTTGCCACTTTACAGCTGACACAACCAACCAAAACTCATGACCTCCCAACCAGGGTTATCTTCCCCAAAATCTTGTAGAATCCTGGACTTTGAAGAGGGGCAGAATATCTGCAAACTGTTGGGCAACTGGTGAGAGCCAGAGAAGCTGGGGATGCCCCTGTGTAAACTGCTTAGGGTGATCTTAAGCACTGCTTAATATAACTTGTTGCTTGTGGGAGCTGCTCCATGCAGGAGTGAGAATTAGGTTAGACAGGCACACGGCTTTAGACCAGTTAGAACAAGTTGCTGGGTTACATCCTGACCTGCAGGTGGCTATTTCAGAAGATATTAAATCACTGAAAACAAATTTTTCATCTCTTGTGTTTTAGTCAATGAACAGTTGCAGTTTAAAAAACAACCAAGCCAAAACACAAAACAAGTGGGATGGAACTTGAAAGGACATAAAACTCTTAATTGTTTTGCCCTCTGGTTTGTTTTTATTTTTATTTTTACACAGCTTGCTATGTATTTCTTTGAAGAAAGAGGAGAAAATAGCCTTGTGTAATTCCATAGTATGTCTAAAACTTCTAAGAATAAAGCAAATGTAGAAACAGCTGCACGTCCAAGGACAAGGTAAAGCAAGGTTCCTCCCCATGCAGGAGGCAGCCAGACCTTGATTACCCTTGGCTTTACAGAGGGAATGCACTTAATGGCAGATAAGCTGCAAAGCAAACTGCATTAGCTGACCTTGCATTACCAGATTGCAGAGGAAATAGCTCTGGGAGCCCTTTCCACTGCTGGATAGGCCGCCCTGAGACTTTGCTCCCATGTAGGAAGTGCTGCTAACAAATCCAAATTCTTATTGCTCCGAGATGCAACTTCTGCATTTAAATCCCATTTGGCCCAGAGCAGAGATCTGCAAAGCTCAGCTGCTCGTGGTCTGAGGCTCAGCAATAAACCTGCAGCAAGTTTAAGGCTTACGTTCAATATATCTGGAATTAATTCAATGCAATTCATTTTTGCTCAAGATTAGCAATATCATAATTATTTTTAGGAACAGATAAAGCCTACACCATAGTCTTGGCATGGACAAACCCCTGGCCATGGCCTGGATGGAGTCTGAGCTCTGCAATATTTTAGTTGCTGTGATTTAGATTTGTGCTTTCAAGGTTGAGTTTTCAAGGGAAGGACACTGACGACTCAGACATGCAGAGCAACAGTGGCACCTATTGGCAAAGGGGCTGTGGCTCTGTGAGACACCCAAAATCATCAGGGGACAGCCCCTCAGCTGAATGCTGAGCCAGAAAGCAGCATCCTTGATGAAATCTTTCAGAGATGCAAGAACCCTGGCAATTGGATAAGCATTATATGGGTTTTTTTAGGCTTCAAAGCCCCAGGGACATCAAAGGCAATTAGAAAAAAAATTGAAAGCAAATTAGGTGAAAGTCACCGAATCACAGTTAGCTATTAGTGCTGTGCTATTAAACACATTCCCTTGAAAAAACATCTCTAAGATAATCCATAAAGAATTAATTACAATGGAATGAAAATTGGTGGACACAGAAATTCTTGTATCCACAAGGAAGTCCTCCATATTTATTTTATTGCCAATATAGCTATTAAAAGTGTATTTTTCTGTTTGTTCCCATCTGCTGATATTTTTTGTGACAGTACCAATCAGGCCTGCATCTCTCTATAGCACAACAGAGCCCAGATAATATTTAGAATACAGCTTAGAAAATTATACAAAGGTAGCCTTAATTCCACACAACTCTAATCAGTTTGCTTTAAAATCTGCTCATCAATTATTCATAATTATTAAATATTTATAACAAATGAAACATTTATGTTTATCATCTACTGTGCTTTTAAAAGCAAACCTCATATATGGAAAAAATTACTTGCTTGATGTACAGGGAATTACTGAGATGCACAAGAACCACCTATGAAATTTGCATGAAAACATTAATTCCAAAATCTGAGAGCTCCCCAGACACAATCTGATCTGTTTTTATTGAGTCATTTAGAATTAAATATACAATCAGAACACCTTAGGGGAGCCCAAGGTAACCTGGTGAAATGTGTTCTGGTGCAGAGCTACTTAAACAGGAGCATGCACTGCTCCACCAGACAGGTCAGATGGGATTAGTGATACCCAGCACCAAAATATCTCCTTTGATCTGTTTAACTGATCAGCTGTTTCCACCTGCAAGTTTAGAGCTTCCTCCAAAGCCCAGCCAGCTTTGTGGTGAGCCCAGCTCCAGGTGAGCTCTGGGCAGAAGGAGGCCAGGCCCGAGCTCAGTGATGGTGGAACCAAACACCAACCAGCCCAAATCAAAACCTGAATGTATCTTTATCTCAAATATTCCACACAACAACATTTCAGACAGAATATCTCTGATAATTAAGGTTTTCCCCTCCTCTTTTTTTTCTCCTAAAAATATAGCTGACCTAAATTATTCCAGACAAAACCGCCCAGTGGGGTAGGAATGGCAAATAAAACTGAAAGATTCCTACACCCATAGCTTAGAGACACTAATTCTTGCTGAGGGAAACAGTGCTGTTTAATCAGGGACAAGAATGCTGTGCTAGAGGTTCCCTAAGTAGTAAATATCTTTGTTGTGTCTAACACAACATTTCCCAACTCACTTTAATCTGCAGAAATTACAAGGATTTTTATTCGCGATAAATAAACCCACTGAAATAGAGGTTCTTTTGCCTCTGCTTCAAGAACACACAAATCTTAAAGAATTAAGATGTTCACAGCCGCCACAGAAAAGAGGTGAGAAAATGTGAAATTTCGTCATTGCAATTCTGCAATAACTCACAAATCCATTTATTAGTAATTAAAAAATTCAGCCAAGTCATGAAAATGTACAACAGAAATTCTGGGCTCTACTGTAATATGTTCATTTTTCAGGAAGAGAAGTTATTAATGAAGAAAGCAGCATAACCTTATAAAGAAAAGAGACAATTTGACACATAGGCCTGGGGATAAAACCTCTTGAACTTGTAGACCTCTGAAATATGGATCAAGTTTGGAACTTAAATATGTTTCTCTAAAACAAGTAAATGGTCATGTTTATTCTGGCCCACTCTGATGTTGTAATTAATTTGTTAACATGCAAAAAACACAGCTCCTGAGAAGAATTATAATATGCAAAGGGTGATGTTTTGAGGATGTGTCAGACTTATCCAGGCTTGTTTTGAGAAATTTTTTTTGGTCTCAGGGTCTTGTGGTCACTTGTGTCTCAAAAGCAAGAGACCACTGGGCTCTTCAATTTCTCTATTATGAAAATGTTCCAGACAATCTTGATGGCAGGAGATCGGCCTTGTGTTTAAAGCCTGTGACATTAAAGAGGCAGCATGGTGGCTGGAATTGATGCACATCTCTCAAAGCCAGCAAATTTCTTGCCTCGAAGGAGACGAGTGTCAACCTGGATGAGCTGTGTAAACAAGTGTTTTGGTTTGAAAAGACAGGTGTCTGCTGAGGAAGGCAGGAGCCTCTCTTGAAATGGAAAATGTAAACCCTCCCCCTCCAATTATTATGATTTTGAAATTTTGAAATTATCTCGGGCAAAGATATGGGAATCGGAATAACAGTTCTTTACTAGGAAAATTAAAAATACAAATGCAATAGTACAAACAAAAAAAACCCCAACAAAACTGACAGAGTCAGAACAGGAGCTGCCCCCTGTGTGTCAGGGGGTGGCACAGCCCCATCCCATGGGGGCTCAGCCCTCCTGCAGTGCCAGCTGTGGCTCTGCTGGAGCAGGGATCCTGCACAAGGGGGGAGTTTTCCTCTGCAGCTCCAGGGCTGCTGGAGATGGGCCTGGGCTCCCTCTGGCAATGCAGGGCAGCAGAAGCTGCTCCTCTGGGAATGCACTGGGCAAAGGCTGCTGGGCTGTCCCAAACCTCAGATTGGATCCAGGTAGGAATGCTTGGCTCCTCCCCTTGGACACGGCCATTTTAGAGGGAGTTGCTTTTTTTTGTCTCTTATTCTTTCAATTGCAAGAACCCCTGAGGACTGAATCCAAGAAATAGATCCCAGAAATGCTGCTCCCAGTTTTCAGGTGGAAGCTGGGCTCATTGGGCAGAATTTGCTGTAAACACACAGAGAGCCCCTGGCCCAGAGAGCTCCCAAACCTGCCAGCTCTTCAATATTCCATCAGCACTGTAAAAAACACCCTGAACAAGCCAGGTGACTTCTTTAAAGTAAGAACCCAGGACTGGCTGTGTAAATATGTACTTACCTGCTCCAAAGCTGTAAATATGTAATTTAGGCTGCTGTGTCATGACACATTTTGTGTCTAATTTAAGGAACTGTGAATTTGGGCAGGAGGGGTTGGATGCCTGTCAGGTAAATATTACAAGCTGTAAATTTTCACAGCATATTTGACACTAAATTTGGTTAGCACTATATATAAAGTGATCATTGACCTGATGGGAATCCTTGTCCTTGACAGTGGTTGGCCTGGGAGGAGGTTCAGGGTGAGCCACAGTCTCCTTTAAGTCCCAAACAACTCCAATCTCCTGTGGCAGCCTGAACATCCTTGATGTCAGCACTTGCAGGTTCTGCTGCCATGGAAGGTGAAAGCTTTGTCCTCACAGCTCGCCTCAATGTGGGGAGCACTCACAACCAACAGGAAAGTGCTCATGGAGAAGCATCTTAAGGGCCAGCCACTGTCTCAGCTGCTTGAGTGCCTCAGCCTAGCAGCACACAAGGAGAAAATCTTGGATTTTCAAAGCTAAAAGTAAAGCAATTTTGGGTTCCTACAGTGATACAGAAGCCGTGGTTTTGCACGTACTGGTTGCTGATAACTGTCCAGGAGTCAGCTTTCTAATTGAACCTTCTCACTTGGAGATGTCTAGAGGGATGCTGGGAACCCCCACTGGCTTGTACAGACAAACCTGCATTTTTCCTCTGTTCTCTCAAATGCTTGAGCTTTGAAAGCTCCTTTGGTTACATCAGTACTCTCACTGAACAGCCCAGTCTCCATCCTTTGTATTATTAGTAATTTTCCTTTAAAATATGGACTTAGCACAATCCCAGGGTTTGTTTTTTAAGGCAGATGTGGATGTTCTTCACCACCTTTTACCACTCTGTGCTGCAGGGGCAGTTTGCATTTCTGCTGTTAGCATAAATACTGAAAGCAAAGCACTTAACTGAGCCCCTCAGGTGTTTTTTCAGGCTTAAATACAACAACCCCTCTGGTAAAACAACCTCAGTGAAACCCCAGCCAGGTTAGAGCAGACCAGGGCTGGGTCCATCTTGGGTTTCTGTGGTTGAAATGACCCCCAAGGTATTAAAGTCTCTTTTTTCCCAGCCCCATGACTGAAGAAGAAGTCAAGATTTGTTGGTTCTGCTTTTCAAGGTTGTTTATTTTCTCTTATCTCTTACATTCTTTCTCTGCTGAGATCTGTCCAAGAGGTCGGGTTGTGGCACAGTCCCTGCCCTTGGGGTGGTGTTGGCTTTTTATACTAAGAACTACCTGTGCTTTATTTACAATAATTTTCCAATACCTATCACCTATGTTAGACAGTCTGTCTCTACTCTAAACCAATCCAAAAGTGCCACCATCACAGCAGAGGATGGAGGACAAGAAGGAGAAGAAGAAGGACAGGACAAGCCCAGATTCCTCCATCTTGCCTCTTGAACCCCCATTCTAAATCCCCAAAATTCTACATTTTCACTCTGTGACAAATTAACTCATTCTACTCAAACTCTTGTGGCTTGTAAATCCTCACACAAAGTTGGGAATTGTTTCCATGGGCTAAAATCAAAGGCACAGGTGTTTTTGATTCCATGCTAAGGTCTCCGAGCCCCCTGCCAGGGTCTGGAGTCCTCCAGGGCAGCCAGAGCAATGTCCTGGGTTCCAGTTTCTCCAGAGCAATGTCCTGGGTTCCAACAGGTCCAGAGCAATGTCCTGGGTTCCAGTTTCTCCAGAGCAATGTCCTGGGTTCCAGCTTCTCCAGAGGAATGTCCTGGGTTCCAGCTTCTCCAGAGGAATGTCCTGGGTTCCAGCTTCTCCAGAGGGATGTCCTGGGTTCCAGCTTCTCCAGAGGGATGTCCTGGGTTCCAGCTTCTCCAGAGGAATGTCCTGGGTTCCAGCTTCTCCAGAGGGATGTCCTGGGTTCCAGCTTCTCCGGAGGAATGTCCTGGGTTCCAGCTTCTCCAGAGGAATGTCCTGGGTTCCAGCTTCTCCAGAGTGACCCCAGGGGTGCTGTAGGCATGGAGGGGAGCAGCAGGTGGCAGAATTGGATCTGCTTTAGTGCAGATCCTGATCCTGGACTGACAGTGCCCATGCCCCTGGCCCTGCCCGGTGCCCCTGGCTCAGCTCAGGCTCTGCAGAGGTCCCAGTGGGCCAGAGCCCCCTCTGATGTGAGGGAAATGATTTCCCCTCTTAAGGAGAAAGAATCTCTACATATTCCTTCAAACATATTCCTACATATTCCTTCCTGCCACATCTCTGCTCAAAGGATGCAGCTTTCCAATGTTTTGAAATCCCTGGGGGTGAAAGGTGCCAATGTCACTATTTTTATTTCTATTAAGAGTAGAAATGAGGTCAAAGCAGGTTGGAAAGTAAACTGGGCTTGGTTTTATGCAACCAGCACAAAAGCAGCCCTTTTCTTTACAGGTTAAATCACACAATTAGCCAGTCTGGAAACCAAGAGCTGTCTTGATTAGATTTTGGTGGCAGATCTCTGTGTAGCATCCCCCAAAGATCCCTGGACCATGGCTGACAGACAAGGGAGCAGGAGGACTCACTGCCCTCCATTAATCAATTTTTCTGGTTGTACTCAATGCCCTCACTACAGGATACATAGAAGACAACTCAAGGATGCAGCCAGCATTTAAAATGCTGCATTTTAACATCAGCTGTTTAATTGTCACACAAATCCTTGTGATTTACACACTGGCCACTCCCACCTTCCACACTCTACAATGTAATTCTTTTTACTGTTTTTTGCTAAATCCAAGCGCTGCTGCCCTCAGTCCTCATCTGCTATACTCAATGCAGTCACTACAGAATACATGGAAGACAACTCAAGGATGCAGCCAGCATTTAAAATGCTGCATTTTAACATCAAATGTTCAATTGTCACACACATCCCTGCGATTTACACAGTGGCCACTCCCACCTTCCACATCCCATGATGTGATTTTTTACTGTTTTTGCCAAATCCAAGCAATGCTGCCCTCAGTTCTGACGAGGGGATGAGCCTGCAGCCAGTCAGCAGGAGAGAAACAGCACAGGCATTTTCACTCTTATTTCCATATTTTAAACACTTGACTAAACTTTCTCCCTGTGCACAGAGCAAAGTGCTGTGGTTGATCATTCAGACAGCTCTGTCAGCCTGTGTTTCCATGAGCAGAGTCAGGCTGGGCTCTGCAGCTCTACCTGTTCCCTGATTAATGAGCCTTTGCTCTGGCTGGACATTTCACAGAAAAGGCTTATTTTCTATTTATAGGCACTATTTGCAATGCCACCTCTCTGGCACTGAGATTCATTATCAGCAAACTGCTACAGGGAAAAATATGTTCCAGTTAATATTAAATGAGCAATGTGGGGTTTTGGGTTTGGTTTTCTTTTTTTTTTTTTTTTTTTTTGGGGGGGGGGGTGTTGTTTGGTTTTTTTTTAAGAATTGATTGATCATGAAGAAAATAAAAATAGCATCTCCCAGTCAACCAGTGACAGATCCAAGGTATTAAAAGTTTAAATCTGAACACAAAGCAGTCTCAATTCCCCAAATATCAACCCTGTTAATGGGAAAATGTCAAAAATGCCTGTGAGGTTTCAGATGGCCTTTAAAAAGCAGAACACTGGCACCAAAAACCTGAAATAATGGACCAGCTTATTACCAAGCTGGAATAAATTTTTTGTGGTTTTTTAAGGTGACTGTAACTTTGGCTTATGGTGCTGGTTTGACAGTCTCAGAAATCACAGGCATCTGCTTCTGCCTCGAGCTAAGACAGCAGGCGCAGAAGCAGGGAGAATTTATGCAGAGTGCTCTAATTTTATTCAGATTTGTTAGAATAAAAAAGTGTACTTAGCTTGAGATGGTGAGAAATAGCAGCTTTTAAATCATGGGTTTTACAGAGATTACTGCTGTGGAATCTAGAGGGTAGAATTTGCTGGCTTCATCGTTAAAATAACATTTTTCTTTCCTTAAAACACATTGAGTCATAGCAAACTTCCAGGCCTATTTTAAGGAGACCCACTATTGATAATTACTGTCTTTTTTTAGAATTCTGCAGAAATTATGTCTTTATTTTTCCCATATCCTTTGGAATTCCTGTGTCAGGAGCACAGCAGATGGCCTATATAAGATAAATATTGACATGCAGATTTACTGTAGGATCAGCCAGGCTATGACTAAGCTGAAATACCTGAGCAAAGATTTCCTCTGAAACCAGCATTTGTCATTGTCTTTATACTCTGCTGGAAATGGCATCATAAAATACAGAACACAGCAGGTTTATTTCCAGAGGAAAATCAGGAATTCTACATCATGGAGTGAATTGCATACAATATGGTTCAAAGTAAATTGAAAACAGTGGAAATCTTTCAACTGGCTGTAAAACTTATGGTCAGGCTGTTGCCACACTGTTCTTAGAACTGGAACTCCTGTGGATAAAAATAATTCTAATTTTAGAATTAACCATAATGATTCCCAAGAAGTCTTTTCTTTTATTCAATTCTCCATTTGTGCTTCAAAATTCTGGGGAGCAGAATTTTGCTATCACCCCACTTTTCCTACGTAGATTAAATCCCACTCTGCCCAGTTCTGCCATCTCCACCTCAAAACCAGGACCTGTCATCAGCAGATTTTGGTGCAGATCTCTGTGCAGCACCAGCCACTGTTTTTCCTTTTATTTCAGAGGAAGAGGCCCTTGGTTGAGAGCTGGATGCTCCCTGTGCCTTCTTCTTCCCATAAATAATCACAAGATGTTTTACCCAAAGTTACCAACTGTGTTTAAATATCCCCAGAAGGGATGGCTCTCCAGAGAGGTCACTGATATGAGCTCAGCACCAGGAACACAGTGACTTTTAAGGAGTTTTTCCTTTGGTTTCAGAGGAAGAGGCCCTTGGTTGGAAGCTGGATGCTCCCTGTGCCCTCTTCTCTTCCTTCCTGTAAATCATCACAAGAAGTTTTCCCTGTGCCCTCTTCTCCCCATTCCCATAAATAATCACAAGAAGTTTTCCCTGTGCCCTCCTTTCCCCCTTCCTGTAAACCATCACAAGATGTTTTACCCAAAGTTACCAACTGTAAGTATCCCCAAAAGGGATGGCTCTCCAGAGGGGTCACTGATATGAGCTCAGCATTAGGAACAGTGACTTTTAAGGAGTTTTTTTACAAAGAAAACTCAAAAAAAACCTTGCAAGTCTCCACTTCCTAAACCGAGTGTTCAATTCCCTGCTGCAGAGCACGGTGCTCAACCCTTCTGGTGGGTTTTGCAGCAGGAGCCACAGACCCAGCAGCTGCAATCCGAGGGTTTCTGTGCCTCCAGGCTGGCTCACAGCTCCCTCAGCCTCGTGCCTGGGCTCTGGAAGCAGGAGCAGTGCCCTCCTTGCCAGCTTCCAGCCAGCAGAGCAGCATTTCCCACTTCAGCATCAGCCCCTCGCCCTCCAAAGCTCACAGGTGGCACCCTCACCCCAGTGGAGTAAAAGTCACATTTATCCAAATCTGCTAGAGAGGCAAAAAGATCCCCAGTTTGTAATTTCTTCCCCTTTCACAGATAGGGAAAGGCAGTAACTGTCCATTTGGGGTGCACACCCATCTATCCATTTAGGGTTACAACAAAGCTTTTGCCACCAGGAGTTGGATTTCAGAGACAATCACCTTTGGGCCTTACAGCAAAATGCAAAATCCATTTTTGCAGAGGTTATTTGAACACTTGTGCCACCTGGGAAACCAATTCCAGAAACACAAGCCTTGAAAAAAATAGCCTTTATAGAAAGACAGCTGTGGATGCTCCACATCCACCCCCAGACATTTGGTCAGGGAGCTTAAACTGTGACAGGCTCCAGCCACCTACTTGTGGCAGCTGCTTTCATCATCACCCAAATATATTCACATCACAGGGAGGCAGAATACAGAAAAACCTGCAGGTCTGCACTTAATAACCAAAGGGATCAGCTCCCAAACTCATCTGGGAGAAGTGCTCCAAGGATCCTGGAGCAGTCCCAGCCAGCAGATGAGATTGGATTGTGTGTGTATCCCAAAATAAAATCATGTGCATGCTCTACCTGGCCAAGAAAATGGAGATAATTAGGAAAGGGAATATTTTTTATATTGATCTATTGATTAACATGTTCTGCCCTAGCTTAAAATTGTGCTAAGATGAGGAAATTGCAGGTGTTTGGGGGCTTTTTTACTTTTGCTGTTCAAAAAACTCACACAAACCAAAGGGCTTCTGCCTGAACTTCAGGGGCTTTTGGATTTTGTACCCACACTTACAGCAAGCAGGTGTTTGTCAACCAATGTTGAAGTTGTTCCTCAGTTAGAGAGGAAGGGTGGAGGAGAAAGAGGGAAATGTGAATGTGCCACACACCTGATTTTTCCTGCCAGGGCAACAGTGTTTGCCTGAGCAGAGGCAGCTGCTGGTATTGTAATTAATAAAACCAAGAAAACCAATTAGAGCTTTACCTGTGTTATCATAACCAATAATTTTATTGTCAAAGTCTAGAAAAACAAAGTAATAATCATATTTATTGAGTAGATCATGGAATAAGACTTATTTCACTGTGAATGTTCCTTGCTGTCCACAGGTGTGATAGAATTCCTGATGCAAATGGGGCCCTTTATGTCTGCTCTTTTTTGATTTTCTTGCCTGAGTCACCCCACAAGGGAGTTTAAGAGGAAGGTTTTTGGGGCAGGGACAGTTTATCTCCATGTTGTAACACCCCTTGGGTGCTGATGATCATTCAGCAGGTGGGTCAGTGGTATTTTGTGTTTTGCAGACATCTTTTATTGGAAATTCCACTCCTTCTGAGCCCACAGACTGCCTGTTTCTCCTCCCACTTCTGCTTTTGTTGTGATTTTTTGTTTGAATTTTGTTGTCTTTTTAATCTGGGCAGTGTACAGAGATCCTGACCTTTGGCTGGAGTGGAGACAGAGCACCTGGAACCTGCTGAAGGAGAAATGCTGGAGGGGAAGGACAACCTCAAGTTCTGATCCCTTTTGAGTGAACCTCTAGCAAACACATTTCACTGAGTCATTCATCAAAGACAAAAAAAACCCCTAAGAATTCCTGCTGATCATTTTTTCCCTTTCATTTTAGAGAAACATAATGCCTGGTTGGATCTACTCAGCCAAATGTTTTCTGAATTGGGAATCTCCCAACATTTTCTTTTAATTTAAAGAGCTCTTGGTATTCTTTTCCAGTAAGTCAGCATTGCTGCAGTAAACACTGAGCCCTTCATCACCTTGCTGAGTGTGACCCCCTCTGAAAGTCACTCTGCAATCAAATGTCCTGGGATTTCATAATAGCAATTTGCCACACTGTCAGAAATAGGTTTATCGTGCTGCTGGCAGTGGTGTCATGTGAACCTCACTGAGTGTCTGTGCCCTTCAGATGGGAGCCAGTGCTGAGCCACTCAGGGCCACAGGAAAAGGGGAAAAAGGGAAGAGGAAGAGGAAATTAACTCCTTAAAGTCCCCAGCATTAACTCCTGGCTGAAGAGGGAAGCAGAGAGCTCCTGTCTGTGCTGTGGGTACCTCCTTAAACATCAGCAATGTTGTCTGGGTAGAGAAGTTGTATTTTATTTCCAGTTTGCCTGAGATCTCTGAAATTTTTTTTTCCAGTTTGCCTGAAAATCTCTGAAAAAAAATTTTCCAGTTTGCCTGAAATCTCTGCTCCTGTTTTCTCTCATTCTACAGAATGTGGCAACTACTGATTGCAACACCACAAGACAGACATTTTTCCCAGTGCCTTCAGGCTCTTAGCAGATCTTGGCTGATTATTCAGATTTTAAAAATATATTTCCATCTTTTTTTGCCATGTCATAGATGTTTCTGTAAGTAATTTCTTAAGCTTTTCCTCTTAAAAGTGTTTGGAATTCCCAAACAGATCTTTATTTAATGAAACAATAGGTAACATTCTTTGAAAGGGGTTCTCACCTGTACTCACACAGCTGAAACTGCTCTTCTCAAAACTCTCTCCTGTGAAATCACACTCAGCAAACCTTTCAGTCATTTCTGTGGTTGTGCCAGTGAATCGGTGAAACAAAATTTATTGTAGCTTAGATTGACCAAAGCAACTTGTGTGATAGAAAAATGAGTGAATTTTTACAGTGACATGTGTTCCTTACTGATGTGATTGATCCTAAAGATCATCCAGAAGCCAATTTTTATTGATTTAAGAGATAAAAATATATTAGTCTGGTCATTCCATAAATTCTAGCAATAAGCATAAACCACCAGTTTAAAACTGCAGGATTGCTCAGACTCTGGATTAGATGGATGGGACCTGAAGAGGATCTGTCTTGGTGGATAATCCTCATAGTAAATTCAAGGTATTTCTGCAGAGCATGGGGAGGGAAAGGAAGAGGAAAAAGGACTCACTAAACCAACACAAATCCATTCTATTGGTAATGGTCTCATGTCTCTGGTTATGTTTTTAAGCACTTTTCTTCACAGGAACTCATATTGTACACAAGATCTGGCCTTCAGATCAAGAGGTAATGTTAAACTTAAGATTTGGGATCTTTAAACAAACCAAAGGGATTTGGGTGCCTCCAGTTTTTAGCATTTTCCAGGGAGCAGGTGCTCAGCACATTCAGGTCCTGTTCCTCAGGATGTCTGCAGCTGCACTCAGAATGTGCCATTACTTTAGAAAGTGTTTGCTTAAGCCTTTTGGCTGCTTTAAAAATTGATTTTTTAGATTGTCTGAGGCACTGGTGCTTTGGGGGAACTTGCCTGTGACTGAATCAGCAACTTGAAATGATCAAATTCATGTCATGAAATGATCAAATTCATGTCATGGTTCTGACACTCAGTGGGGATGTCTCTTCCAGTAATGAGGAACACTTTTTGTTTAATTTCAACCTCTCCAGGCTTTCATCTGGAAAGTTCTAATTTCCTAAGTGACTCTGAAAAAGAGACAATAAAGATTGTGTTAGCTAATGATCACATCTCCTGGAATAGCTGCACAGCCCATCAAGGTGTACCTTATTATTGACAGACCTTATTTTTTATTACTATTACCTTTTTTATTACCAGGCTGGAAAATCATCACAGTTTGGTCCCTGGAAGTCCCAAACTGTTCCCTTTTGTTTTGGAAGGAGCACAGGTGTGGTTTGGGGTTCTGAGATGGAAAGATGGGAAGATTTGAATACTGTAGCTTATATTAGGCAATCTGTTGAAATAGAATTAATTGTTTATTTCCATTTCTGTTGGCTGTTAAATACACGCAGTTATAGTTTACCATTAACACAACTTCTGAAGGACTTTATTAGTAAAATTTAGTGTTTTTATCACTATTTTTGGAAGTGTTGGAGGGCATAGAGCGGTAGAGAAATAACATGGAGAATAATACCTGGTCATATTCCATGGACAATCAGCCTGAAATGTAACTCCAGGGCCCTGTACAGAAATTATTCATACCCAGCTCCCACACAGGTGTTTCATTACTGCCTCTCTCAGACCCAGGAAATCTGGTGTGTCACCTCTGGTCCACTTTGGTTGTTATAGAAATGCCTTCAACTGCATTGTCCAGCTCTGCTGCTCCTGGGGTTAAATTTATTCAAAAGCCTGTGGCCAGGAGAGAGGGCTGGGCCTGTGTCAACATCCCTTTAGAAATGCATTAACAAGTTGCTCCACATGTATAATTAATAGGGATGAAGGAACCCTAGACTGTCACAAAGTCTGTTCTCCATCCCAGCACTTCTCTTTTTCTTCTTGATGCTTTCTTTCCTTTTTTATGTTATTTCTAGGACATTGGTGTAATTTCACTGTTTATCACTCTTGGAGCATCATGTAAGCTATACAAGCATTAATACCCTAATAAAACTATTTTGTGTCTTGGTGCATCTTTTGTACAATGAGCTCCAAGTGTTTCAACAGAGCTTAATTAAAAATTAAGCCTCTGTCCAGCTGTGTCAGGCAGGTAAGTAGGATCATATCCATTTTCCAGATGGTTAAACACACAATAGAGAGGTTAACTGCTGTGTCTGTGGCTGCTCACTGTGTTACCTGCACTGCTGGCAGGGAGAGCCCAGACCTAAATAAATCATCAGATCTTCATTGGGCAGCTGCTGCACAAATCAGAGAAATGGTCTTTGCAGTTTCACTAAAAATAGTTTTCTTTTAACAAATGAGAGACACATAAACTTTGGTCAGCCAAAAAATTCAATTTCATGTAAAAGGAAATCACATTGAACTCTTTTGGTAAAATTTATGCTGAGCTGAGGTCAGGGAGAAATGTGACATTTTGAAACCAGAAGTTGTTTTCTGAGGTGGCTCAGCTGGAAATAATTTGTTTCACTGGTGACCTGGCTGGTGCCTGGCAGTGCTGTGAGCCACGGTGCTGAGCTCAGGGTGAGCAGGGACAGGCTCTGCTCCAAGGTGCCAGCATTCATGAACTGCATTTGACACAGTTCACATTCAATCCACAGGGACACAGGAGGACAAGCAGCAGCTGAGCAGACAGGATCTCTGCCTGTGGAGTCCTTTTCCAGCCCCTGCAGCACCAGGCTCCCCAAACCCTGCTGGGGCACAGGGCAGGGCAGCTCTGCTCCTTCCTCCTCGGGCTGCTGCAGGAGAGAGATTAAAGCCTGAGCTCCTGCTCCTTCCTGCTTTGGGGCCTTCAGGAGGCACATTCCAGGCTCAGTGCAGGGTCTGTGCTGTGCTGGCAGCCCAGGGGGAGAGATCCCTCCCTGCCCAGCTCTGGCTGTGACCCGCGGGGAGCATCCCCAGTGTGCATCCCTCTGAGCGGGGAGCATCCCTCTGAGCATCCTTCTGGACACTGTGCATCCTCTGAGCATCCCTCTGGACACTGTGCATCCCTCTGGACACTGTGCATCCTCTGAGCATCCCTCTGGACACTGTGCATCCCTCTGAGCATCCTTCTGAGCGGGGAGCATCCCTCTGAGCATCCTTCTGGACACTGTGCATCCCTCTGGACACTGTGCATCCCTTTGTGCAGTGAGCACCCCTCTGTGTGGGGAGCATCCTTCTGTGGGGTGTGCATCCCTCTGTACATGGAGCATGCCCTTGTGTGGGGTGTGCATCCCCCTGTTCACTGAGCATCCCTCTGCATGGGGAGCATCCCTGTGTGAAGTGTGCATCCCTCTATGCATCCCCCTGTGTGGGGAGCGTCCCTCAGTGCAGTGTCCATCCTTCTGAGCATCCCTCTGTGCAGTGAGCATCCCAGTGTGCATCCCCCTGTTCAGTGAGCATCCCTCTGTGTGGGGATCACCCCCCTGTGCAGTGAGCATCCCTCTGTGTGGGGATCACCCCCCTGTGTGGGGATCACCCCCTGTGCAGTGTCCATCCCTCTGTGGGCTGTGCCAGGGGCTTGGAGAGAGGTCGGGAAGGCAGGAACACAAGTGCAGGACTGTGGGAGGTGGGGTTTGATGGAGTGATTAAGTCTGCAGTGCAGCTGGCAGACACAGCAGCTGTTGCTATTACAGTCCTGGTAGCATTTCATTTCTTTTAAAATCCGATCTGAAAGCTTTAATATCTGATCCATTTTAAATCGCTTCGTTTGGAGGTTGCAGCAGGGGGGATCATCTGGTAAAGAACATGGAATTAAAGACACACAAGTCTTACACGTCACTTTATGAGACAAAGCTTCTTAAACTTTTCCATTTAAGATTGGATGTCCCTAATTTTCTAGTGCTGCAGTAGAAGGCAGACCAAAATCCTGGAGCCTTGACAAAGGCTCCTTTTTGCTAACAGAAGGCAGGTGCAGAGCAATTTCATAACCCAAAAATGTTTCCCATTAATGAAGTGAGTGCCCTCACTGACACTTTCCCTTTCTGAGCCATGCTGTTAAATAGAAAAATGGACACTTGCCATGAAAGTTTAAGAATGAAGTCTCAGGAGTTTAAGATGATGGAGACAGAGCAGGCAGGGAGAGAATTTCATCAGGAGCTGCAAAGGAAGGCTTGGGGAGCTTGAGTAAGTGCTGGGTTTTCCCTGTTGTCTGTAGGTGTGGGCCACAGGCTTCCCTGCATCCACATCCCTCAGGAGATCACTGCGCCACCCTCTAGGATTCAGTGGGAAGCAGAAATGTTTGGGTTTGGTTTTTGATCAGTGCCACCCCTCTGTGATTCAGTGGAAGCAGAAATGTTTGGGTTTGGTTTTTGATCAGTGCCACCCCTCTAGGATTCAGTGGGAAGCAGAAATGTTTGGGTTTGGTTTTTGATCAGTGCCACCCCTCTAGGATTCAGTGGGAAGCAGAAATGTTTGGGTTTGGTTTTTGATCAGTGCCACCCCTCTAGGATTCAGTGGAAGCAGAAATGTTTGGGTTTGGTTTTTGATCAGTGCCACCCCTCTGTGATTCAGTGGAAGCAGAAATGTTTGGGTTTGGTGCCTGTGCTCAGTCACACCCAGCTCTGGAGCCAGCAGCACCAGGAGCTTCCCTCACTGAGCTGGGTTACAATCCTGCTGGAGCCTGGTGGGAGGAGATGAGTCACTGTTTGTTCTGTGAGGCTACAAGGAGACACCTTGAAGCAGAAAATGGCTCTGGAGTGCCAGCTTGCTTCCCAGAGCAGATGGCTGGGCTAGGCTGAGGTTAAAGATGTTCATTATAAATCCATCACCAAACTAGGCCAGGGATGGACAGTGATTACTGCCAGTGACACCTTCTGTGCCACACAGGGCTGCAGGGCAGCTCTGGGGAGTTGTTCAGATTCTTTCACAGGGCAGAGAGCCCTGGATCCAGAGCACAGCTGGAAAAGCTGTATGGATTCTGCAGTCTCTAAAAACCACTGCCTACCATCTAAATAAAATCGGGATTCACCCCCCAGTGCAGACACCACAAACCCGGGTAACTGCCATGCCCTCAGATCACCAGGACAAAAGAGCCACACAGAGTTATTGTCCTTCTTCTTTTGTGTGAGAATGTAGAGAATAAACACCCCCACCCCAGAGCTGCCACTGCCCAGGCACTTTCCTCTCCAGGTAAACCAGGGCGGAGCAGCACTGGAGGGGATGGAGCTGCACCTCTCTTTCCCAGATGGGAGCCAAGATCATTTAACAGTGACATCAGGATTGAAGCCAGCTGCAATTTCTTTTGTCACAACAAACTCAGGTCAAACTGAAAGCAGCTGCCAACTTTGATGCACTCACAGTCCCTCACCCCACGCTGGTGCTCTGTGGTGGATAATCTGCACCCCAGACCCCAAACCTGAGGGAATCAGCCTGCATGGGACACTTCCCTCAACAACAATAACCCAGCTTCTCAGCCTGATGGCTTCTGTTCCCTCAAGGAATAATAAAAATTAAATATTAGGTCTGTAGTCACTTCCCTGCCATGCAGTGTAATATTATTGAATTTATGGTTCAAACATTTTCTGCTTTCATTTATAACCCTACATTGTGGGGTTTATATTAAACTGATTGTTAAAAAAGCCATCCTGGACTGGAAAATCCCTAAAGCAGCTTTTTCTTCCAATTTTCATTTTAAAGAGAACTTGTTTTTTTAAGATGGGAACGATTTGCACTCACAACATGATACCACTCTCAGAAACATGATTTAGAAGGGGATTTTGAGGATTTCCTACCTCAAGTTGGAAAGAAATACCTGATAATGTATTTCTATACATTATACATTTCTCTATATTTCTATATAATTTCTACATTTTCTATACATTATACATTTCAAATATTTCTGTGTATTTCTAACACTCTCCTGCCACCTTTTACTAAACTCCTGAGATCAGTAAATATAATGACATTTAGGAATTGCCGCAGGAAGAAATCAGTGAAACTACTTACAGAACATTAATTTTCTGATGAAGATAGACACTATCTTCTTTCCACAGCTGAAGGACAAGCCCAGTTTTTGTCATTTCTCTGCTTGCCAGGCTGAATTTCAGCTGTCAGTGTGTGATGGGTCCCTCTCTGCTCCTTGGCTGAGGTGGGCAAGCACTGTGGTCCTCTGTGGGACCTTCCAGAGCCACCCCTCTGACTCGTCCCAGTGCATTTTTATGCTGCTGTAAAACGTGACCCATTCATGTTCATGTCTGAGAGGAGCTGCCTCAGAAAGATGGTGGCTCACTGGGGATGAAATGCTGGGTTTGGACAGTTGCTTTAGGTGATCTTTATTTTAATTAAAAAAAAATTAAATAAAACTAATAATTAAAATAAAACTAATAATTAAATAATAATAATTAAAGAGTAAAATAATAACTATAATATAATAAAATATAATAATAAAATATAAACAATATAATAATGTAATAAAATATTATAACATAAATATTATCAAATATAACAAATTATGTATTCTATTTAATAATAATATAAAATATAATATAAATATAATTAATTAATAATAGAAAATTAAATAAGAAAAATATAAATTATAAAAGAGTAATAGAAATAATAATTAAAATTTAAAAATAATTAAATAGTAATTAATAATAATAAAGTAAAAAAATTTATAAAATTTAAAGAACATTTGTGGATTAGGGCTTTTTAAAACCTGTGTGCACACTCCTAAAAGTCAGACTGTCTCAATGACATCATGCAGATTTGCTTTTTTGCGCAGGTTTTGGATGCTCACACATTCCAAGCTCGAGCCTTTCATCAAGGAGACATGTCTGCAGGCCATGTGGCAGCTGCTTCCTGGCTCCTGGAGCCTGCAAGGCTTTATTTGGGTCATGCAGAGGATCTCTGCTTCCCCTTGAAGCAGGTGAAATGTCTGCTTGCTTCTGACAGCGAGAGAGAGCACCAGGAAAGCGGTGAAGCTATTTTAGAAGGGAAATTGTAAATGAAGAGCTTTGCACGGTACATTTCTAATCACCTACAGGCAGGGCTGCTGGAGTGAAGGGGAGCTAAATTCAGCTCTCACTTGGCACCTCTGTAGCTCCTCAGATCTAATGTGGGTCACTGCAGCCTGAGCAGGGAGCGCAGCCTCACCACGTCCCAGCCACAGAAATCTCCCTGCACAGGAGCCCTCCCCATGCCCCAAAACCTGGAGAGGGGATTTGTGGCATTCACATCCGCAGAAAAATCCCTTCACCCAGGATTCTTCTCCTGGGAAGCTGAGAAGCCTCAGAGAAAAGGAAAACAATTCTTATCTCATTTGCTTCTCCTGTGTTGTGCTCACATGTGGAATGTGTTTGGAGATTGTTCACCCACAGGTGATTGTTCCATTGCATTCTGCTGTGAGTTGTTTGCACTCTTTGGCCAATCAGGGCCAAGCTGTGTTGGGACTCTGGGAAGAGTCACCAGTTTTCATTATTATCTTTTTAGCCTTCTGTAAGTATCCTTTCTGTATTCTTTAGTATAGTTTAGTACAGCATTCTTTAATATAATATAGTATCATAAAGTAATAAATTAACCTTCTGAGAACATGGAGTCAGATCCATCATTCCTTCCTTCACCCTGCAAATACAATAGGGATTAACTCTGTGTGACACCTTTGTGGAGCTAAAACTGCAAGTGCACTTCAGCCCTCAGAGCACTCTCTGTTGATGATGAAACTGCCTTTCAAGGTTTTGCAGGGGATCTTTATGGTGATCACTAGTTCTGGCAATATTCCAACAGTAGAGTGTTTTGCTCTCAAAATTCTGTAAAATTAGAAAAATCCCAGTTAGAACTAAATCCATGTTCTTTCTCACTTACAAGCAATTAGAATTATGCAAAATCAATATTGATAGTTGGCAACTGCTAGTGCTTACAATGAATCAATATTACTAACTGGAGGTGTTCAATAGCTCTGAAATGTACATTACTTATAGAGAAAACCAGAATTTAAAAATACCATTAAAGTTTCTCATCCAGAAAAAACCCTACATTGCAAAATCCCTCTGGTGTGATGGAGTATCCAGAATAGCAGCTTCCCAAATAAAGCTTTGCCAAGCCCTGCTCTCCAGCTTGTGCTGTGTTGTGTGGGTGTCAGCTTGGTGTGCTCCTCACTGCTCTGAGGGTGCCACATCCCAAACAGAACCAGAGCTTGCAGGGCTTTGTGTTGGGTTCAACAAAAAGCTGCAAACTGTAAACAAATTTACATTTCCTTCTGAGGCACCACAGCAGGGTGAGGTGAACCTGCAAGTGAGAGCAGAGCCCAGCCAAAATAGCTGAGTTTGATACATGACCTCTGGAAATTACTGATGACACAAAGCCAGGAATTCATGACCAAGGGCAGATGTTTGCTGAAACGTCCACTGGGGACTCCCTGGCAAGTTTGGTAGGACGAATCATTTTGCTGAGGGGTTGTGAGTTTTGAGTCCATAAAAAGTGTGACCCAGTTTCCTATTCCATGACTGAACAATTTGCACAGCTCTAAATATAAAACTGTTGGTAACAGATCTGTGTTTGTGGGAAAGGCTGAGGAGCTGCACTGGGCAACTTGTGTTCCCAACCACCCCTCAAAACCTCCCTGAGAAAAGGTGAATCAGGCACAGTTTTTGTCCTTTTTCATTCCCTTTTGTCCTTTTTCATTCCCACATACAAATAAACATCAGAACCCAGGTTGAAATTATAAATATATTTGTGTTGTTAATAACCATGGCACTACACAGTGATAATCATGTAATTTCATTTTTCTTGAAGGAATTGTATTAGAATAAGACAGTATTGATACAGAATAGCCTCTCACTGTCCTGCTTAATTCTGTCTTGGTGTTTTTTCAGAAGCAATAATCCTATAAACCAATGGAAGAAGAGTGCATTGGATAAACTGAACCTCGCTCCTGGCTGTGACCCCAGCGTGCTGCACACCCAGAGCAGCCCTGGCAGCCGAGGGAGGAACTGCAGAGCTCCAGGGCAGCCCCACTGCCCCGGGACAGACGGACAGGGCTGATCCCAGGACAGACGGACAGGGCTGATCCCAGGGACAGCTCCCAGGACAGACGGACAGGGCTGATCCCAGGGACAGCCCCCAGGACAGACGGACAGGGCTGATCCCAGGACAGCCGGACAGGGCTGATCCCAGGACAGACGGACAGGGCTGATCCCAGAGACAGCCCCCAGGACAGACGGACAGGGCTGATTCCCAGGAGAGCCAGACAGGGCTGATTCCCAGGACAAACAGACACGGCTGATCCCCAGGACAGATGGACAGGGCAGATCCCAGGACAGCTGGACAGGGCAGATTGCAGGGACAGCCCCCAGGACAGATGGACAGGCCAGATTCCCAGGAGAGCCAGACAGGGATGATCTCCAGGACAAATGGACACAGCTGATCCCCAGGACAGATGGACAGGGCTGATCCCAGGGACAGCCGGACAGGGTTGATCCCTGGGACAGCTCCCAGGACAGATGGACAGGGCAGATCCCAGGACAGATGGACAGGACTGATCCCTGGGACAGCCCCCAGGACAGACGACAGGGCCAGTCCCAGGGACAGCCCCCAGGACAGATGGACAGGGCCAGTCCCAGGGACAGCCCCCAGGACAGATGGACAGGGCCAGTCCCAGGGACAGCCCCCAGGACAGACGGACAGGGCCGATCCCAGGGACAGCCCCCAGGACAGACGGACAGGGCTGATCCCAGCACAGCCCCAGGGCACAGCTCTCCCCCTGCAGCCCCAAATCTCCTCAGAGGGATCAGCGTTGCTGTGCTGGTCAGGCTGTAGGTCCTGGAGCCGAGGCACGGACAGACAGACAGACAGAGACAGACAGACAGAGACAGACAGACAGACTGTGGTTCTCTGAAGGTTTTCCAGCTGATCCCTGCTGGGGGGATCCCCAGGAGTGCTGATGGACCCTGGCACCCCATGCAGGGTGACTCCCTCCTACTGAGCAAGGCAGTATTTTGAACAAAGAGTGCTTTTCAAAAGAAATAATAGCGTTTACAGTAGTTAAACAAATGCTACTTTTTATCAGCTCTAATTACTTTATAATAGCATACAGTCCTTAGCTTGCTTATCACTATGTTTTCATTACTTCAAGCCCTCACAGCTACTCTAGATAACAATTTAAATACACAGAGCTTTAAAAAAATATTTCCATTTCAAATATTTTAAAAATATACTTATCCTAAAAAGCTGTCCAGCACTATTCCAAAAATCTCTTGTAATAAATGTCTTTTTAAATTTTAACAAAAATATCTACCATCATATAGAAGAGCTCAAGTTTCGACAAATCTATAATACAGTCAGAAATATGTTGGGCCAGATTTCACTTTTGTTTATACAGTTGCCAATTTGGATCACGGTGTTCATCTCATTTGGGTTATTCCAGTATAACCAGGAGCAGAATATAGCCCTTAGTGCTTTAAAATAGCTAAATGGACTGGATGCTGCAACAGCTACTGGGGAGGGAAATCCTTTACTTCACTGCATCTAAAAATGCAAAAGGATGTTAAATTTAGGATTTGTGCCATGATCAAAGAAGTGCCAGGCATCTGCAGTGGATGACTCAGATCCAGAATCATATTCACTTACAGAAATAATTTTTTTTTTTTTTTGCTGAATGGTGCCTGCAATTGCTGTCATTAAATGGAGGATGAATGTTTCTGGAGAACTTTTGTAGGGGGAAAATGCCAACCTTCCTCTCATGCTATCGACAATTCTAGGAATCATTTTAACTGCATTTTGTGTGAGTTTTAGTAGAATCTCTCCCAGTACTTCGATCTAGGAAGGATACTATTTTGAATTGCTTCTGTATTTTCAACCTGAACCAGGTCCATTCATCCAGTCATTTTCAAGGTGTATTAGAACAAGCTTCAAGCATTTATGAAAATCTGCATTTCATCAGGACAACCTGGAAACTCATGAAACTCATCTTTTAAAACACTGGAACTTTTTTTGGCTTTTCCCCCCTTTTTCCTTCAATCTTCAAGCTTAAATGCAGTGTTTGGTTAAGGGCCATGGAAATCAGCCTGGTCTGATTGCAGCAGGGCACTGTGCAAGAGGAGGTGACAGTCCCAGGGCTGCCATTCCTGCCTGTGACCAGCAGAAGAGATCCTGACACATTGGGAGTTTAAGTCATGTTTAAAGCTTTCACTCTACTTTTTTTCCCCCTCATAGACTTTGGCTGATGATCTGGTAACTGATAAACCAAGGGAAATTAAGGATTTTGACTGAGTTCAGTCCTCAGAGTCATCTTCATCTTCATCATCATCCTTGCTGGGAGCACACCTTTGGAAGCAGTGCACCAGGGTGGCCAGGAAGAAGCTGGAGAGAATGGCAGCAATGGACACAGCCACTCCAGAGAAGATGATGATGAACAGGTCTGTCAATGACAAACTGAATTTGCATTCGCTGAAGCTGACCTCAGATAACTCATTCAGGAAGATCCTCCTGTTCTCCACGGGCAGGGAGCACTGGATTTCATGGAGACCTGCAAGGAAGAGGAGAGGGAAACAAATCAGCAGAATATGGATGAATTCTTCTGTTCTGGGTCAGAGGTTGAATGGCTGAAGAAAAGTTTTAGGGTTAATTCCAAGTTTACGAAATTGTACAATATTCAGGGGAAAATGGAAAAAAACCTGTCACTATCCAAAATCCATTATATAGCCCCTATCCAGGAGCAGCTCCTGGAAATTATTTCATCTGCAGCCTTCCAGGGATCAGGTGTGATTTAGGACCATGATTTGGAGGAATTAAAAAAGTGAATGTTGAAACTTAGATTCATCTAAACCTGGAGACCTGAAAGCAATTCCCTGCTACTCCATCTGAACACAAACTCTGACTCCAAAACAGGGTAAGAGGGACACTGAGGTTCCTTTCACACCTTTCTACATTACATTTTTTCCATGGAGTTCCAAACTAGAGTTGGCTTGTTTTTGTTTTTGTTTTTTTCTGGTCAAACAAGAGTTTGGGTTTAATGGACGCTGGTTTGTCTGTGACCTCCTTCCTCCTTTTCTCTCTGGCTGCCCTGAGGCCATGCAGTCTGACAGATATTGTTCCTCCCTGCCTTACTGGAGAATGCCAAGGGCTGGGTTCTTTGTAGTGGGAGCAATAACCCCGGATTTAAGAAGTGGTGAGAACGCAGCTGGGTCCTGGCTGGTGAAAGCACACAGGGCACTGCATGTGCCCAGCTCCCTCTTCACGGGGGAACATCAGGGGAGGGATTTCCAGGGCTGGGATGGAGTGAATGAAGTCCGTGGAGCTGCTGGCAAGGCAGCTTTTGTCTCACTGTTAAGGACATGAATGTGAAGGGGAAATGCAAGAATTGTGTGTCAATGACACGAGATCTGCTGCTGACTTGATCCCCTCCCTCTCCCCTGCTGATCCCGGGGTGTTCTCTCTGGTTTGGGCTCTGCCTTGCTGTGCATGCACACAGAGCACGGCATTTCCATCCCCAGGTGTGCCACAGAGCCACGATGTCACTTTAAACAAGGAATGGTGACCATAAGATTCCCTCTGCATTTGTGGATCACAGCTTTCCTGTGGCTGCACAGCTCTGTATGTGGTGTTCTACTGCTAAACCCAGGCTCCTGGGCCAGTGGTGCTGCCCTGGCTGATTGTCTGGATCCAGCCCAGCCCAGCTGTTGTGTTGATTTGAGAAGGAGTTTTAAGTTAATTCCACTGTGGAACCAATTATCACCCTGACCTACTTGACCTTGTAATGACGATTATATTAAATTTTGATCCCTAAAAGCCATCCTGTATCTGTCGTGTTTGCCTAAAGTTCTGTGGCTTTCCTCCATTTATTTTATTTCCCTCTTTCTCCTGCTGCTCTGACTGGAAGCATCCTGAGAGCTGCCCAGCAGTGCCAGCACCAGCCTGGCCAGGGCTCAGTGGCTGCTGCAGGCTCAGAGCTGCCCAAACCCAGGCTGATCTGATTTTGGTGTTCCTGAGCCCTGGCCATGCACAGCGGATGGGGAACAAGCACAACTGTGGCCACAGTTCTCTTCACAGAGAAAAGCAAGGCACAATTTCCCAAGGATATTTCTGGGATTCGTATTCTCTGAACCTCAGAGAAAGAAAAAACCAATTCTTATCTCAATTGCTGCTCCTCTTCACAGAGAAAAGCAAGGCACAATTTCCCAAGGATATTTCTGGGATTTGTATTCTCTGAACCTCAAAGAAAGAAAAAACCAATTCTTATCTCATTTGCTGCTCCAGTGCTGTTCACAAGTGGAATGCGTGGTGGAAGAGTGTTTACCTGTAGGGAATTGATGACTGGGCTCTGTGTGAGTGTTTTGATTCACTGAGCAGCTGGATCCAGGTGTGTGTTGGGACTGTCAGCTGAGGGCCACGAGATGCTGTGCAGTGTGTGCAGAGTTGGGTGCTTGTGCAGATTCAGTTTAGATGTAAACTAGGTTAGATGTAAATGTTTTTCAGTTTAGATGTAAATGGGAAATTTAGTACTTTATTATACTATATTATTAGTATAGAATAATATAGAATAATGAAATAATTAATTAGCCTTCTGATGTCCATGGAGTCACATGCATCATTCTCTCCCCATTGTCGGGGTTGTCCTGCCTTTACACAGCTTGCTCTGGAGATCTGTGACATCTCCTGACATCAGAACTGACCTGGAGGAGAAAGCAGCTACCTGGTTTCAAGCATCCTCTGGATGGATCAAATCCTGATTTGATTTCCAGACTTCTGGAAATCTGACCCTGCAATGTTCATGTCTTCTGCATGAGCTGATGCCCTGGAGCACCTGAGCAGAGACTGAGGAGATACAAACCTGCCCTCCCCAGCCTCCCCCTACAAACCTTCTACTGAAACAACTGAGAGCTGGCCACCAAATCGTATTTTCATTTCAGTAAGACTTGGAAGTAGCAGCTCTAGGCATCAATCAGAGTCAGCAAAATGGGGGACAGATGAATATCCCTCCATATTCAAAACCATCAGAAAAGAGTGAAAAGTTATAAGCTGGAATTTCAATACCTGTGTCTTTTAAATCAGATTTTTAAAAGCGAAGATTTTTTTCAGTAAGTAAATATTATCCTGACAGTAATCAAAGTAGTTGCATGAGTGCAACATACTGCAAATTCATTTGAAGAGGAAATTCCTTGCTAATTTGAAAAGATCACTGCAGCATTTTGGCAGGAAAACCTGCACCAAGTGAACACAGCACCTACACAAGTTCCATTTCACTTGTAGCAAGCACAAGAAAAAACAAGGTTTTTTTGTACAACTGTGTTTCTGTAAAAGCAATCAGTCTTACACAGGTTGAGACCTCCTGAGAGCTGCTGTTTTCAGAGCATCTGAGTCAAGCTCCTCAAAAGAAAGAAGGCACAGGTGTCCATAAGAAACTCTCCCTTTAAAAATTTCTGTCCAGCTGCAAAAGAAATTCTCAACTGGCAGCATTTAAAATCCTTCTGTGCTGGAGTGATGGGATGGAATATCAAATCTGGATAAGGGAGGAAGTAAAAAAAGAATATATTAAAAAATAAAGAGAGCAAAGAAGACTCCAAAAGAAAACTCCTGTTCTGAGTAGTTCTTGGTTTGAGAGAAAACTGCCCATGGTAACATTTGCCCAGGATCCCAGACATGGACAGGAGCTGACTCCTTCCTTCCCAGCAGCTCTGCCATGGATCCAAGCTGACCCTGAGCACTGTGAGCTCTGTTCCTGTTTCCCTGCTGCTTTCACTTTACATCACAACACACAGAATGCAAGAGGAGCTGCAGCACACCAAGGCACTTAGAGGGTATTTCTTGTTATGAGAATCAGTGTACTGCAAGGATTTTGAGACTCATTATACAATAAGGAGAAATGAAGATGCTCCTCTCCATGTAGCCATGGGTACTGGAATCTAGGTCATGTTCTCAAACCAAATAGATAAGATGGGAATCTGCTAGTTGCTTTATTCTGTGACAGCCCAACAGGCTTCTGTGGCCTCAAGTTTTTACAGAATTGTTAGTTATTGGAATAATAGATGCCAGTGGATGAAATGGAGCCCCACAGGCCAGGGCAGGGGCTCACTGGCTCCCAGCCTGCAGCTGCAGCCCCGCTGCGCAGACACCACCTCTTCCAAAAGACAGGAGAGAGCTGAGCTCTGTCCACAGCCAGGGCAGCCCCTAAAACTGTGCTGGGGCAGCCAGGGCAGACTGCAGAGCTGGGTGGGTGTAGGAGTGTCGGGGGTAGGACGGTCAGGACAGACGGACACAAGAGATCTCTGGAGCCAGGGCTGGGAACTTTATTGCAAAGGGCCTGGGTGCAGGGCCCTGCTGGGAGCTGCCAGGAACAGCTCAGAGCAGGACTGAGAGAAGAGAGGGGGAGAGAGGATGAGAGGGTGAGAGAGCAAGGGAGTAAAAAAGGAAAGAGCGTAAAAGGGTAAGAGAGCAAAGTTCCCGTTCCAATACAATAAATCTTCTTCTGTGTTGAATATTCTGATTCTCACTAACCAATCTAGTACAAGATACAAATCCTATAGCATTTACACACAGCCTATAAGAATCATTACATTACCATACTGTGTTACATTTTAAACCCTAAAAACTCCTCTTTGGGCCCCTTCTGCCAAGCTGCAGGGTCTGCTCTGCCCCTTGGGCCTGTCTGCAAGCAGAGGGTGTTGTTCCATCAAAAGGGGATCACCTTCAGCTGGCCATGCCATTGTTTTCCAGCTGTTCAGTAACTGAGGTATCTCAAAGCTTGCTTTCATTTCAATCTCACTTATAGTTTCCATATTCTCAAAATCTTTTGCCAGGCAATCATATTTATAAGGCTTTCCTGTTCCATCTCCCCCAACAGGTGGGAGCACGGGGCAGTGAGGGAAGCGGGTGTTGGTCAGTCCTGTTGGGTGGGTGTTCATCTTTGCTGACTTGTGCCACTCTGAAAAACCCAGCATAGCCAAACAGAAGCTTTTCTTTGGACTCCAAAGAGAATTTGGAACAGACTGTTCATTTGTAGCAGCCAACACTAAGACCAGCAGTTCTATCTCTGGTGGCACAAGGAATTTCTCCTTCCAAAGCTGATGCAGTGGTTGTTGCACCAGAGCTTCCAACTTTTCACCTGAAAATACCATCACTGCAGGTCACACACCTGCTAAAGGTGAGAAATGGACAAAATCCACTTCATCTGCTCCCTTCATAGACACAGCCCTGGTTTACATTGTTCACATTTAGGTTGTTCCTGTGACACGAGTCCTGAGAACTGGTGCTCTGTACCCCACCTGTCCTGTTCCACTGGTGCCAACAATGGATCCATCTTTGTTCTTCCCCTGGGCTGGAAGATTCCAGGGCATTGAGCACCCTCTGCATGAGCAATGAACTAAAGAATGCTTTCTAGAAGGTGATCAGTGTTAATTATGGGGTGTGGGTTTTTCCTTTGTGTGACTCTGTTGCACTCTAGGCTGGCTCAATCTAATCCCTGTCTCCACACACAACCTCTAGAGGACAGGAGGTGCCATTTAACCTCAGAGCTCTGCTTTTTCACACTTTTACTTCAATGGTATTAATTTCTATAGTTTGTTTGTGGGGGTTTCCTGTAGTTTTTTAAAAAAATTATTTATTCTGTAGAATTTATTCTTTTAAAAGACCAGCCAGGATTCTTGTGAAGGGCATCTCAAAGCAGTTTGGTATTTAGTGCTTGGCTGCAGCAAGAGAGCCTTTGATGACAGTTTTATATATATATCTACCTCATTGCTCCCACAACATATTCAAGGAGTTGCTTCTTCATACCCAACAAAACTGTAAATGAAATAACGAGTGTGAGTGTGCTATAAATACACAGCTTGGGTTATTTTGATCAGGGCCATCCCATTATCTGTAATGACTCCAGCTGTCCCAAGGACAATGTCACACACCCTGTATCCTTCTGCTATGTCATCAAGAGAAGATGCATTGCACTGATTGCTTTGAAGTGCCAGGCAAGGCACAGGTGCTGGATTCCACACTGGCTTGTCTCAACTCTGGGAAAATAAAGATAAAAAAATGCAGGTATGTACCCTGAGGTATAGAATGTCTGAGTAACGTGGGAAATGTGAAAATGCTGGAATTCCAGAACCACAGTGTTAAAATGAAAGATGGGTTTTAAAAAAGAAGATTTTAAAAGTGTGTTCATAAAGAAGTGATGCAGGAGGGTTCCAGGTAGAGTCATTTCAATGAAACTCCCAAATAGGTTTCAGAACAATATGACTTTGAGCACCGTATGTTAGAGGAGTGCAATTCCACCAAGTCCAGCACTTAAGCCCTGGCAATGAATCACAGGCAATTAGGCTGCTGCTAGATCCTAAAAACCACTTTGAGTTTGTTTCTTCTCTTCAGGGCTATGCCCAGGCAGAAATCTTTCCCTGTGTAACTGAACCTCCAAGAAAATGGAAGCAGCCCAGAACCAGCCTGCATGCAAATAATGAACAATTTCCTCGTAAATTACTGAAAAGAGACAAACAAGGCTGTAATGCCCCAGAGTTATAACTGGTCTGATCTCACCATCTGAAAACCACCACAAAAACCCAGAGGCCCTCTTTCACCTGAACCCTGCTGGACTTTGCAGCCAAAATCCAGCCATTTAACCTCAGAGCTCTGCTTTTTCACACTTTTACTTCAATGGTATTAATTTCTATAGTTTGTTTGTGGGGGTTTCCTGTAGTTTTTTAAAAAAATTATTTATTCTGTAGAATTTATTCTTTTAAAAGACCAGCCAGGATTCTTGTGAAGGGCATCTCAAAGCAGTTTGGTATTTAGTGCTTTACCACTCTCCTGCCTTTTCCATGGTTATTCTATTGGAAAAGAACGAGTTTTGGACAACTACCTTTCATTCTTGCCAAACTCTTTGCAGACCCCCGTGCAAGCTTTAGAACAAGATTTTGGATGTTTTCTTTCCTGGCAGAGTTTCTCCTTGCAAGATATGGTGGAAAAGCTTTTTGAATGAGCTGCTTGCACACATGTTCACTACTATGGATACTGGAAATGTAAGAGCACTACAATAGGCTTTTTATGTTAGAGTAAAATTGGTATTTGCCCTTTTGTGTGGAATTTAGCTGTTCCCTTGTGTTGCTGAATGGAGTTGACGCAGATTTGAAATGTTTAAATGTGGCATGTTGTTTCTTGTGTGGTATTTTGCTCCCAGCTATGGTTTGCCTTGGTCTCCCTAAACACTGTCACAAATGTATTAATAAGCAATGAGAGAGGCATTGCCTCTGAAGTGAGATGAGATTTCATTGAAAATAGCCTTGAGCCATCAGAACAGTAAAGCTTAAAAAACTTGAAGCCTAGATTTAGGTCCCTAAATAAAACTTTTATGGCCAAGTGCCCTAAGATTTGCAGAACAGCTTCACCAGTTTTTCTCAATGTCTAAATACAAAGTTCAATGTCAGGTGTTCACATCTGCAAATGCTGCCCTCACTTCTTCAAATCTGTGAAACATGGAAGCACTCCAAATAACCTTAGGATGGAAGAAACAGAGTGAAAAGTCAGTGGCAGTCAGATCATTTTACTGAAAATGTCTGGGAGATCAAATTATATATTTATATATGTATATATAGAAACAGATTTGATGCGCTTGTTAAGGAATATAATTTCTGTGAGGAGTTTCTGCTTGAGAGGGATAAAAGCTGCTGAATGTGTGAAATGTCTTAGGGCTTTGAATTCCTTTCCAGACACACAGATCTTGTGTTCTGTCCTGGTGGTGTGGGAGCATGTGCATGATGCTGGGGGAGAGCTGGTGGCTGCCATGGACAGAACAGCCTGTCCTCCCCAGCTCAGTCACTCAGCTTCTATATTGGTACATGCAGTTAAGGAGCCTTCTCTCCACTGCAGATGAACAAATAAGTGCTAATAAAGACTGATAAGTCAAGAGGATTTGTAAAACTCTCAGTTTCCTTGCTGTTGGTTCCAATGTTAAACAGAACCTGTCCTCTCGTGTCATTAAGTTGCTTTGTTTTGAAGGAAATATTTAATATTTTCTGTAAAGTCATTAAAGGCTTGGGTTAGTGAAATGAGAGATTGTTTAATTTACAGAATAAGTTATGCAATAGATCTCAGACTGGAATGGGATCACAGAAAGAGCCAAGAAGCAAGAGATGGTAACCTCATGGCACAGGATGTCTAAACAAGCTTAGAAAAATCATAATCCTTCCTTTCTCCTGGGTCTAGAAGGGTCTGGAGGGTAACTCTGTGAGGGGCAGCTGAGGGAGCTGCAAAGGGGCTCAGCCTGGAGGAAAGGAGGCTCAGAGGGGCCCCTGTGGCTCTGCACAACTCCCTGACAGGAGGGGACAGCCCAGAGGGGACAGCCCCAGGTCGGGCTGTGCTCCAGGGAACAGGGACAGGAGCAGAGGGAAAGGCCTCAGGCTGGGCCAGGGCAGCTCAGGGTGGGCACTGCAGGAATTTCCCCATGGAAAGGGGGCTCAGGCCTTGGCAGGGGCTGCCCTGGGAGGGTTGGAGGTTTGCCCATCCCTGGAGGTGTCCCAGGAAGGGCTGGAGGTGGCACTCAGGGCTGGGGACAAGGTGGGGATGGGTCACAGGTTGGACTCGATGGCCTTAGGGGTCCTTCCAACCTCAGTGATTATATTTTCTGATTCTCACTACACTGATCCACTTCTGAATCTCTCTTTTAGGACTGAATTCAGTCTGAATTTCCTTCTCACAGCCTCACTGTCACCTGCTCTTCTTTTGTTTTTTCCCTGCCTTCTCTCCCAGCCATCTTTCTCCCCTGTTCTTTTGCTTTATCTGGAAATATGGCACTCCACCAGAATTTACTTCTCCATCCATTCCAAAGAGGTCTTGAAAACTACAGAAGCCTTTCAGGTATCTAAACAGCACCTGTGTCACTAAAACCCTCTTGGAATATCTTAGAATTGTGTAGCCCCCACCCAGAGCTTTCCAAAATGGAGCAAGAGTTGATCAAATGGGCCCTGAGCACCAGTCCTGACCTCAACTTTGGCTACTTCAATTTCAGACATTCAGGACATCTGTTTTATTTATCATAGCACAAATGTATTTGGAATTCTGTCTCTGGCCACTTCTGAAGAAGTTTTTCAAATCTTCCTGTAAATGCAAATGTGCAAAGGGTATCCATAAAAATGCTCAGCCTAAACCTTTGCTAAAAGTCTTTTTAATACTGTTTGTATAGAGAGCAGCAAAAATTTTAATTCTTACAATGGCTAGTGGGGAACTTAAATAACTAAACAAATAAATTAATTAATCCCAGAAACTGTATACAACTTCCCAAACATAAGGGGAAGAAAGGAAGTAAAAAGGAAAATGAGGGCAAGATGACAGAAAGGAGACAGTACAGTCACACTCCAAGGAAGTTCTTGCTTAAGTTCTAATTAAAAGTATGTTAAAAATACTTCAGTCATTAGCAAACAAGGTCACAGCTGCCCAAAGCATGTTCACAGAAAATAAAAATCAGCAACAGAAATGTCAACAAAGCCCTTCAATGTGGCCATTGCAGATTACTTGTATTTCTTTGTTGCAGGCATTTATCTGAATCCAGTCCCTTCATCCTGATGGGATCCTCAGAGATATTCAAGAAATGTCCTTTGCTCTAATTTTAAACAAGAAGTTTCAGCAAAAATTTATTCCATCAAAGCCCTTTGTATTTAAATACTGAAATGGAAGGTTCATAACCCTCTGTTCTGGCATTTGTACCAGTGACAATCTTGTGCTGGCTGAGCCCTGGGTTTCAAACAGTATTACTGAAAGGACTAGGTTAAAGATGAGGAAATAAAGAAAAGTGCAATTTTAGCCAAGATATATGTGATGAACAACGAGCTCTGAAAGCAGAAGAAAGCCTGGCCAATATCAGAAGTTGCTGAGTGTGTTTTTGTAGACCAACTTAGGCATTTGTTCTTTCAAGGTATTTTTTTGTTCTATGAGTTTTCATGGCCCCATGGAGTAAAACCTTCTATGAAAGTTTTCATACTTGTCTTTGTAGGGATAAAGATCTTACAGCAACTCCTCTACTTAAAAAAAAATAAAGAAATAATCCCAAATTCTTGATCCTATTCTCCTGATGTGAAGGCTTCAATATGTACCATTTGCACCCTGTGCCACTCAGGTGTAACAAATGCCTACACAACCAAACATCCTTCTGCAGAAAATCTTCATAAATGTTGTACTTAACCATTGTGACCAACAGCAAACACTTTATCTTCTCTAGGGAAAAGAACTTTTCTATTTTTTCCACTTACCACCATTCCACTGGTCCACACTGTTCTTGGTACTATGCTCACTAATTTGTTTTTAATCAATTACTAACCAAATCAGAGGGGGAAATTGGAGTTTTGTTTTGCAGCATGAAGAAAATTCTGGATTTAATATCTCTTTATGGTAAAAAAAAAAAAAGTGTTTGCTGTTTTAAAGTGCTAGGTTCTATCACAAAATTTTAGTGCTGTTTTTAAATAAATTTAAAATTCTGCCTGCAAAATTTAATTATTAAATTTAATTAATTAAATTAATTAAATAAATTTAATTCTGCCTGCAAATTTGCCAGGATGAGGGAGGGTATTCACCTAATGCCAGTTAAGCCTTATTTAATATTTAGGCTAGATGAACAAATGCTGAAATCGTTGAAATTATTGAAAGCCCAGCTGTTTGTGTGAAGCCACAGGTTGGATGAGCAGAGGCAGCTCAGCTGGGCAGAGCCTTTCCAGCCTTTTCCAGCTGGGCAGGCAGGGCAGCAGAAGTCAGAACTTTACAAGCTATTCCTGGTCCTGAGCCAGCAGGAAAATGGAGCCTCCTGCAAAACGAATGAGCTGAAGCACAGCTTTTGTTCCTATCCCTGAGTCCTCCAGAAACCTTAATTACAGAGGGACAGAGCTTCAGGATCAATTATCCAGATTTCAGTTCTCAGAGACAAAACTCCCCTTTTTAAATCAACTTGGTGTTTCTTTTGTAGGGGCCAAGGGCAGCTTGGGCTGATGAGCTCCCTGCAGGGCTCAGGGGAGGGAGAGCAGTGCCTGGGCTTGGGGCACAATTCAGCTCCTCAGGGACCCCCTCAGACAGGCACATTCTACACCTTTAGGTGTCATTCTGTGAAAATATAATATAATATAATATAATATAATATAATATAATATAATATAATATAATATAATATAATATAATATAATATAATATAATATAATACAATATATAGTATAATTCTATTATACGGCTCTACACAGATATTTACTACATGTATTACGTTGTATTGATTAGTAGTGCTGTATTCATGTTTTAATAGTATGGTAAATGTAGTTTTGTAGTTAAAATGTAACTTTTGTAGTTAAAATAATTTAACTCTGACTTTCCAAAAGTTGTTTTGCAAGGCGTGCAACTGTGGCCGTGTATTTCAAAAAGTCATTGAGGCAATCTTTCCTTTTTGGGGTTGGTTTTGCAGTCACCATTGTGAAGAATGTTTTGGGGCTTTATTAAAGGAGACAGTTGTCACTGTCATATTTTCTGAGAAATACCTTTGCTAGGATTTCTTCTCCTGGGAAGCTGAGAAGCCTCAGAAAAGAATGAAAACAATAATTATGTTATTGCTTCTCCCTGTTTTGCTGCTTTGGAATGTGGTCTGGGCATTGTTTACCAACAGGTGCATGTTTGATTGGTTCCATGGGAATTGTTTTTATTTAATGACCAGTCACCATCAGCTGTGTCAGACTCTGAGGAGTCAGTCACAGGTTTTTATTATCATTCTTGTTAAGTCTTCTGTCTGTATTCTTTCTGTACTCTTTAGTATAGTTGTAATATAATATAATATAATGTAATGTAATATAATGTAATGTAATATAATGTAATATAATGTAATGTAATATAATATAATATAATATAATGTAATATAATGTAATATAATGTAATATAATGTAATATAATGTAATATAATGTAATGTAATATAATGTAATGTAATATAATGTAATGTAATATAATGTAATGTAATATAATGTAATGTAATATAATGTAATGTAATATAATATAATGTAATATAATATAATATAATATAATATAATATAATATAATATAATATAATATAATATAATATAATATAATATAATATAATATAATATAATATAATATCAGCCTTCTGAGAGCATGGAGTCAGATTCTCATCTCTCACCTCGTCCTGGGGCCACTCACAAACCCCACAGACACTGAGTGGTTTTGTGGCACAGCCCACAAGCAGCCCTGGTGCTTTCCTGCACCCCTGCACGTGGCTGGGTGTGAGGAGAGCAGGGTGCTCACCCCAGGCAACAAATCCAAATCCCTGCAGGACAGCTCTGACCAAATCAACCACTTGAATATTTGCTCCTTCCCTCTTTGCCTTCCCAAATCAAGTCCTGGTTACAGTTTGGAAGAGCTGGATAAGTCATTTTTCAGCTATTTGGCCAAAACACAACTGTGGATGAGGGGAAACCGCTCTGAGCTGGGGAGACACTGAAGATGTGAGTGCTGCAGGAAAGCTCCCTCACCTGGGATGGCCAGACATAAATTCAGATACTCTTTAAAACACTGAGGGGGCAGCAGAGGAAGAGGAAGGACAGGCTGAAACTGAGCAGATCTCAGTCAGGATCAAGGGGAAGAGCCTGGAAGTTCAGTAAAAACCTGGAGAAAGTGAGCTGCTGTGTGAATTCATGTTACCACTAAAGACAGGCAAATACTTGATACAAATTGAGCAAGCTTAAGCTAAAGCATCAGGGAAGGTGGGATAATAGGTTTGGTTTAGAAAGAATCCAGATCAAAGTTTCACTGGCACAGAGAGGATAAAAAAGAACACTTTTCCCTCAAATCACTTCTTTAAAAGAGCTGACCTACAGCTAAGAATATTCAGGGCAAGAGATGAGTGTACTAGAAAGATGCTCCCCAAGGTCACAAGCATGGGACCTTATTGAAGATAGAGGGTATTATTTTTTTTTATTTGTTGTTTTTATGTTAATTTTATATAATATTATTGTATTTTTTTGGTTTTAAGTTATTGGGGTTTTTTTAATGTAGTTTTTGTGTTATAGGAAAAAAATGGTTTTGTCTATGGTTATGTAAGAAAAGTTTTGTTAAAGGTTATTTTATTTTTTTTATTTAGGAATTCTAAAAATATTTTTTATTTGTTTAGATTTTTATTGTATTTCTTTATTTTCTTCTATTTTAAGTTTGGTTTTTGTTGAAATTAAGGAGGATTAGTGTTTTGTAAAGTTTTTATTGTTTTAGAAAAGGGTTAAAATATTGGGATTTGTTTGTTTAGAATTTCTATGATTGTTGGGTATTTTTTTACTGTATTTTTTTTTGGTTGGCTGTGTTGTTAGTACATGATGTTAAATCTTAAGGTGGTAGAAGTACAAGTATACTTATGTATAAGTATATACTTAATATAAGTATATACTTTCAGAAGCATGGGAAGAACCTGAATAACTGAGCCTTGAGTGCCAGGCCACAGGAGAAGAGCTTCAAACTGACAGGGAGAAGGTTTAGATGGGAAATGAGGAAAAAATCCTGAGAGGAACAGTGGATTTGTCTTTCCAAACCAGCTGTGGGGCTGCTGGGAGATAAAACCAGCACTGGGACATAAAAGAAACAATGGGAAGGATTCCACTGATTGATGAATGGAAGAAGAGATTTGCCTTTACAAATAAACTTTAGGTTTGCTGATAAATGAAATTAGACATTGAAAGATGAAAGAAACAATGGGGAAGAAAAGCCCCTAAATTCCATAAGAATTAAAAATTAAAAGAGAGGGTTGTACATTAGAGGGGAATCTTTGGTATCAGGTGTTTTGGGAAGTCTGAACCTCTCAAGTACCTCAGCCAATGGGGAAAGAGAGAAGGGAAATGTGGCTGGGAAATTGGGATAAAAAGGAGGCTGCATCCTCCAAAAACTGGAGAGATTGAGGGGAATGCCCCATGGCCTCTGCCTTTATTGGAATAAAGCCAAAGGACTCCTCTGTCTCCTTTCTGGACATAAACCTCTGGTGTTTGTAAATTGATTTTCCGGACACCTGCGAGGGTGGTGGGGCCCTGGCAGAGCAGCTGTGGCTGCCCCATCCCTGGAAGGGTTCCAGCCTTGGTTGGGTGGGTTTGGAGCACCCTGGGATTGTGGAAATTGTCCCCTCTGTGCCCTCCCAAAGCTCCCTGCTCCCAGCAATCTGCCTTTGGGAGCAGCTGGTGCTGCTCAGTGCAGGAGGTGATGCCCTGGTGCTTGTTGGGAGCCATGAAGTGTGAGATGATCTCCTGCTAAAGCTGGATTAGGAGAGGCTTTGGGGTCTGGTGGGACATGTGGAGCAAGAGTCTGGATTCCCTAGACATGGCAGTCTTAACACTTTTATTTTTCCCCCTGTACCTTTCTAAAAATGACTGGCTCAAATACCAGGATTATATATATATATATATATATATATTGCATTTTGGGGGGTTCTAAAGGCACTTCAATTTATTTCTCATATTGGAAGCAGTGCTTTTTTAATTAAAAGAGCCCGAATGGAGATGCTGAAGTGTTTCAAACACAGAGCATCACAACTAAATACTTCCAGGAAGGGGCTGATGATCACAATTGCATAAAATGGGGATTTAACTCTTTTGTAGCAGCTGCATAACTGATCAGTAAAATGAGAGGAAAAGCAGTTTTCCTAAGGAGCTGGCACAGAATATTTAGCTGCTGAAAGGGCTTATTGTAGAAAATATATTTACCAGAGAGAAAATGAAGTCTGGAAGAGAACCAGCTCTGGGCTGAATGGATTTGAAAAGCCTCTTTCACTGCCTATGCAAGTTTAGTCTATAAATCAAAATTATTAGGGCTTAATATTTAAATTGTATTTTAAATTTTAAAATTTTAGATTTTATTTCTTAAGTGGGAGGAGGGCCTGCTGCTCAAAGAAGCCAACATGAATTTAAGGGGCTCATTTGTTGAAAGCATGCAGTGACAGCCTGAGCAAAGTGCAGGCACAGAGAGTGGGAGCAGAAACCCTCCTGCCCTCCCAGGCACACTCTGAAATCCATGGAGATTTACCTTTCTGCAGCTTGGATGCATTGTCCTGGATCCAGCTGAAGAGGTTGGCAAAGTCACAGTCGCACACCCAGGGGTTGCCCTCCAAGCGGATGGTCCTCAGCGAGGGCAGAGCTTCCAGGGCTGCCACGTTCAGGCTCTGCAAGTTATTGTCATTCAATTCTAACACTTGGAGCTGGTCCAGGTTCTCAAAAGCAGCCTCGTCCACATCCACCAGGTTGTTGTTTCCAAGGCTCAGTTTTATCAGTTTCTCTGCTGATCTGAATATCCCAGCATCGAGCTGTGTTAAATTATTGTAGCTCAAGTCTAAATACACCAGTTTGGTAGAACTGCTAAAAGTGCCCTCTTCTAAAGAGGTGAGGGAGTTATTCCTGAAGTCCAAATAGACCAGATCTCCATAAAATATAAAGAAATCAGCTGGTATTGCCTGAATGTTGTTATCAGCTATCAGAAGTTTCCGTACATCCAATGGGAAGGGATTGGGAACACTCGGGAGCCCTTGATCCCGGCAGTCTATGGTGTGGTAGTCCATACAGCTACAAACAGCAGGGCAGAGATGAGCCCCAGGCAGGAAAAGCAGGCAGGCAAAGGCAGCAAAAGGCAGGAGGCAGGAAGGGAAGCATGGCAACATCGTCAAGGATCTGGAGGCTGTGATGAGCACCACTTCAGGAGAAAGACATTTTGCTGGGCTGCACAGGAGTGCCTGGTACTTGTGTGTGTGTCTGATTGTATCCAGGAGATCACATATCATCACAGATCCGATAGCAGCAGGCTGGAGGGGGAGGGAGGAGGGAGGGAGGGAGGCAAATGTGAGGATTTACACTGCCAGGATATTGTGATGCTGCACAGGGTGAGGAGAGCGATGATTGGGTACAGGGAGGATCTTTCAAAGGACTCCCTTGCTTTTGTGAGCTAAAAAAAGCCCAGAGCCTGTTTGAATATCTGCTGTCTATTCCAGCAAAGGGGAAATCACACCTGATCCTGTGACTCTGACAGCAACAGCTTCTGCTTAAAAAGCCCCTCAGGTACAAATCCCCGATGAGAGACGAGATCACTCACTGTGCTTCTCAGCAGGAGCCTCCATCAAGGTGAGCAACAGCCATGGAAATGCAAGGGAGGGTCAGACAGCATCCTGGATGTCTGCTGAGGTCACTTACTGTAGAAAATATATTTACCAGGGAGAAGATGAAGTCTGGAAGAAAGTGAGGACAGGTTTCCCTTTGATTTGTAAAACAGGGAGCAGAAGGGGGCAGCCCAAAGACAAGAAGCTCTGCTTTGTGCTGTTTCTGGATTCCTCAGCTGTTAGAGCAATCCACATTATCTAAATATGACTCAATATCTTTTAACCAAGAATAAACTACAGCAGCAACAAGGTCTCCAAAGTGAGGGGCTTTTCCTTCCTGTATTAATGACCCAAAAATCTACTTTCCACTGCAGCACCAGTAATGTCTGTTGGGTCACATGAAAGTGCAAAATCTTTAGCTGGTTAAAATTGAATGGGTTTTCTTCATTTTCAGGGGGTTGAAATATTTGACAGTCAATCTGTCTGTCCTGTGGGAGACAGCAGAAATGATTTTGCAACAAGGCATCTCTGTTTCCCTGACATCCTCAAACCCACACCCACAGAGGCAAGTCCTCAGCCAGCTGCACACTCAACTTTTAACTCCATCCCTCCCTCTCCATGCAGGGTGTGCAAGCAGAGAGTCTGGGGTCACACCTGTGTGCTGTGATGGAGGGTTTTTCTAGAGACAGATGGTATTTGGGTATCCTGATGTGGAGAGCTCAAAGTCAAACACCTTTGGCAAGCTCATTCTCAGGTCAAAGAGAGGCCAGAAATTTCAATTTAAGGTCATATTTTACAACTGGATTCTGAGTGTTTTTCATCCAGAAAGGGGGTAAAAATTTCCTTCTCAGACAGCCTTTCCTGCAAGATCCCTGTGCCTGAACCCAAACAGTGAAAGCAGCATCCCTCACCTCTCCTTTGGTGTGTACCTGAAACACTGAACAGGGAACAAAGAGGGAGCCACGCTGTTCTCAGCAGCACCACTGACAGAAAAAGATGAAATGGGCACAGATTGGAAACCATCTGAACACAAGGAAACACTTCTCTGACTGTGAGGGTGGCCAGGCTTCCCACACAGGTTGAATTCCACCACAAAACCCAGCTGGGGACAGCCCTGGGCAAACTTGCTCTGACTCTGCTTGAGCAGAGGGCACTGGACAAATTGATTTCCAGGGGTCCCTTCCAGCCCCAGCATTTCACTGCACTGCCCTTGGGAAATGAACATGTCAAGGTTGCTGCCTTTGAGTACCTCTCTCACATTTTGCAACACACCTTGTTTCTAATTCATGGGTTTTTTAAGATCCTTCCCATAAAGACACATCTGCTCCAGGTGCCTTTCATGTCTTAAATCACTTTGAAAACACCACCCAGAAAGAAATGGGCACAGCTGCCCCTATAAACCACCAGGGTAAAACCCCAAAAAATTCCTGAGGTGATTATTTATAGTATTTACCTTTAAATTACAGAGGAAGTGGCAGTTTGACAGGCTACCTCCAATTAAAAAAACCCAAATATGCAAAATAACTCTTGGGAGGGTCAGGATTCATTGAATTGGCATCACCAAGTAACTGCAACTGGTATTTCTCATGCAGAACTGGTGCTTTTTATATTGCAAACAATTGCTCCTGCTGCAATCTACTGGTTTTCTGCCCCTAATTTAACAAGGCTCTGGGTCAGAGTTAAAGATGTTTCTAACACAGGAAAGCAGAACTGCTTTGATGTCTTTAGCAATGTAATTTTTTTATGGATAGATTAAGCTCTCTATTAATATCAGGGATTTATTCACAGGATTTCAGGGGCTCCTCCTCTGCAGACCCCCCCTTTTTCTACCAAGTGCACAGAATCAGGATGTGACATTTTCATTTCCAAGATGCCTCAGCCTTCACAGATGGGAGACTACAGACAATAAGGCAGAATTTGTGAAAGTTCCAAGAACATGCCTTGTGGCAGGGGTGGAAAAGGACTCTCAGCTTCCCTAAGAATTCCACCAGCCCTTGCTAAAACTACCCCTCCTTTCTGTAGAGAGCAGCCCTTCCTTTGGCTCAGCTGCTCACCTGCATCCCTCACTGGCACCCCTGCATCCAAGTGTGGTGATTGCTGTCCCCAGGATGAGGGAAGAGATGAATTTGACTCCATGTTCTTAGAAGGCTGATATATTATATTATATTATATTATATTATATTATATTATATTATATTATATTATATTATATTATATTATATTATATTATATTATATTATATTATATTATATTATATTATATTATATTATATTATATTATATCATACCATATTATATTATACTATATTATATTATACTATATTATACCATACTATATTATACCATATTATCTATACTGAAACTATACTAAAAGAATAGAAAGGATTACATCAGAAGGCTTAACAAGAATGATAAGGAAAGCTCCTGACTGACTCCTCAGAGTCTGACACAGCTGGTGGTGATTGGTCATTAAATTAAACAATTCACATGGAACCAATCAAACAATCGCTTACCACATTCTAAAGCAGCAGATAATTATTTTTATATTTCTTTTCTGAGGCTTCTCATGAGAAGAAATCCTGGTGAAGGGATTTTTCATAAAATATCATGGTAACATCCAAGCCCCCCCCCCAGTGTGTTCTGCACAGAGCCTGGGGAGTTCTCCTGGCTGAGATCTCTGGGGAGGGCTTGGCAGGAGATGGGGGTTAGGATCAGGTTCTGGATATTTTGGGATAGGTGTCCCACAGGTTTGTGAAGCATCAGCCCTGCTCCCTCCGCAGCCAGGTGGGATCCCTGGAATCCCACGGAATTTCTGTGGCAATGTGTGACACCTCTGATCTGCTGCTGTCCCAGCCCAGCTGCAGTGCCTCACATGGGCCGATGCCCTTCCATGCTGCCTTTGATTTCAGAGACTTTCTTCCTGACCCATCTTTCTCTGTGCAACATTTCCTGTTTCATTTTGCCTTTTTAGCTTCTGCTTATTTCCGTTTCTCGGCTGTTTCCCTCACAGCACAGAAATTCTTCTGAATCTTTTTGAAGCTTCGTTCACTTGCCAAACATTTTGTGCAGTTTGGACTAGCAGGAAGAAAGCAAAGCTTTCTGCCTAAAAAACATCAAAGTTTTACTTTTAAAAATGGTTTATTTGCATCAGTCAGTGACAGTAACCTGGGGTTTGGCTGGGATGTGCTGAGTGCACAGCACCCTCTTGTGCCCTCAATTCTGGGCAGCCACAACTGCTCTGCTCCCCTCTGGTGAACTATTTACAAGTTTTACCATATTTCTACAGTCTGCCTGTCTCTCAGGTTCCTTTCCTCCTCTTCCTGTTAAAGAAAGCCCAATCAAAAATAGAAGACATAAATTAGGTGGGTTCTTATTGACTTCAAGCGACGCTGTGGTAAAACACACAATCGCACCAGTGAGAGTCTCAGGAATAAAGGGGTTTTTATAATCTGTGCTTCTTCAGTGCTGCCAAGCAAAGCCCCACAGTTTTCCCACCTCCTTTCATACTTCTAATACTACATTTCAGTTCATACAGGTTTGAAAAAGCACAAACTTCCCAGCTGGGAATTGATGCCCAACAAAAACCCCAAATCTTCTTCTTCCACAAAGCTGGGACCCCTCATTGATGAGATTTTGACTGTCAGCTGATTTATCTGTGATTCTGCCTTCCAGGCTCCCCTAAAGGGACAGAATGGTTTTGAAAACTGTGCTTGTGCATCAGGGTAACAATTCCAGTTCCAGTTCTAACTGCAGAGGATTTTGTTTTGAATCCCTCTGTGGAGAACAAAGAAGGAAAACCAATGTCCCTGGCCACATCTCCCAGCAGCAGGAGCTGGATAACCACAACAGCAGGCAGGCTCTGGACTAAAAACAGTGATATGGGTTTCCATTCTTTAATTTTTTATTCAGGATACTACCAGGAGAAAACTTGACAATAAAGGCAGTGACAAGGCACTGGATCCTCACTGTGCTTGCAGTACTGAAAGAAACAAAGAGAAAAAACATTTGTTCCTGACAGACTTTCCACCTTCCAGGGCTCCCCTTAAAAGTGCTCAAAACTTTCCCAAATAATTTAAGTAAATTATTATTTTTTTAATTTTTATTTTTAAAATTTTCTCAAGGTCTTTTAGTCTGCTTTGGTAAGGGAATTTCACAAAGGCATTCTGTGAAATGTCTTCTGTGGCTGTATTTATTAAAGTTATATGTGGTACAAGCTCTTCACAACAGGAGGTAAAACCAGGCTGGATCTTCTAAATCTTTGTTGAAAAGCAGAGAAAACAACCCCAAGTCTGTCATTAGTACTCCCTTCTCTCCTCCCTTCTGGATTGTTGCTGCCTGCACTCCATGGATTTGAATATGCAGAGAGCATGTTTGTGTCAGTGGGAATTCCAAGCATCAGCTGAGAGGCAGGAATAACGGAAATAATTATCACACCTTTCTCTGTTGCCCTTTACCAGAAAAATACTTTATAAAAAATAGAATTATTTCTTTAAAAAATCAGTAGGTAAAGGAGTTAAAAAGAAAGAGCAATCAGTGTGCAGACACACGTGAAGGATTCAGGTCTCAGCCAGTAAATCCTCCCTTAAAGAGACTTGCACTGAAAACTGCCCATCCTCATGCACATTTTTGAGCAGCTAATTGAGCATATTTTTCCATGAAGGAAGTTATTATTCCAGGCTTATGCTTCATTGAGTTCAGGCACATGTCCCAGCCAGGCTGCAGCACCAGGTGCACAGAATGACGGCAAAGGGATTCATTTCCTCCTCATTATCAGACATATATATTTATTTCCTCCTCATTATCAGACATCACAAGGTGGGCCTGAGTGACCAACAGCATCTCAATCAATTCAGCAAGCACTGACACCAAGTGCTAAACAGCATCTCTGAACAGAAATCCCATTTTTATTCAGCTCTTTACCACTTTGGCTTCAGTATTGGTTTTTTTTCTCTTGAGAAAAATTTTCCCCTGCTCTGAAATGATGGCAAAGGGATTTCCTTCTCATTATCAGACATCACAAAGCGTCCTGGGCACCACTGCTTGAGCCTGAGTGACCAACATTATCTTAATCAATTTAGCAAGCACTGGAACCAAGGGCAAAGCAGCATCTCTGAACAGAAATCCCATTTTTATTCAGCTCTTTACCATTTTGGCTTTTATGTTGTTTTTTTTTTTCTCTTGAGAAAGATTTTCCCCTGCTCTGCCTGGGCAGTTTTATGAATGCAACCAAGGGATACCTCTGGGCAGTTTTCCCTCTGATCTTACATCTAAAAAGGACTGAAAAAGCAAAAGTCTTAACATCTATGAGATGATAAAGCTGTGAGCTGAAGCTTTGTGTTACACCTGCCCAGTCCCTTGCTGCTGCTGCTGTGAGGGAAATTGCATCAAAATTCATCAACGTGGCAGCAGCAATGATTGAATTTGAAAACCTCAGACACTGCAGTTCAGCAGGCAAATGAGACCAGCCCAAACCCATCAAAAGATTTCCGTCATCTGCCCCAGACAGCCTGTCTAACACAGACACGTGGGCACTCCCTCGTTGCAGAGCATTTACAGTCACTAAATGCAGCCACAAGAGATGGAGGAGTGTGAATTATATTTCCTTTTCCCCTCAGGAATGAGTTTGTACCCAGCTGCTGCAGTGTAGTCTGCTTGCCCTCTGTGTAGTTTATGAACTGGCCCAGAATTACCAGAGCTTTAAGCAAATTAAAGGCAATTAAAAGCTCCCCTAAGATACTGACAGAGATATGCTCATGTTTATCCACTGATACTGATGTACGCAGGGAAGGGAAAGGTGGTATCAGGATTCCCCTCAAATCACAGAATTCTCTCAGTTGGAAAAGACCTTTGAGATTATAACTTTTTGGTCAGATTTACCAGTGGGTCTATCAAGATCTGAAAAACCTCATGGAGATCAGAGATCCAAGATCTTCTAAGAGCTCAAGAGTTTTTATAATAAAAATTATGTAAGAAATCCCACACAGGATTTCTTGAGGAAAATTTATGAAAGTCAGAGGCTTTAAAGCAGCAGCTGGAGCTGAACACAATGTTCATATCTGAACTTGTTTCAACCTGCACCTTTTTCAACCTCTCACCTTTCAGAGAAGGTGAAGAGAGAGGGAAGTTGGAGCGAATTCTCAATGCCTCAAGACACCACAATGCTGAATCCAGCTCTGATGCAAGGTTTGATAGACTGGAATTTTTAACCCATGATTGCCACTATAAACATGGTCTATTTGCTTTAAAAGACAGGAAAGTTATAACCCTTGGGAATTGCTTTCCTTATGATGCTTCCCTCCAGCCCTGCTGGAGGAACAACTGCTGAACACGCCCAGAGGTGAGCAGAGGGCAGAGCATCACAAAGGAGAATATTCCAGGGGAAAGGAGGCAAGTTCTCCCTTGCTGTAAGGAAGGAAAAACACAAATTACCTTGAAATATCTGCAAACCAAGTTTGAATTTCCTCAGGAAAAAGTGTATTGGTTTAATTTAAATAAGTGAATTTTCCCAGGAGGAAGTGTATTGGTTTAATTTGTCCTCCGTGCTCCCTAGAAAACCTTTTGGAGAGTTTGCTCTGTTCTAAGGAGCAGCAAATGGATTCACAGCAACTAAAGCAGTTGACTAATGTTTATAAAAATCCGACATGAAAACTGTCTGAGTTTAAAGCCCTTCCAGATCATGGGGTTTCCACAGTACACCAGAGATTGTAAAAAACCACAAAACCCCAAAAAACACAAACCAACTCCTCAACAACTGAAAGAGTCCCAAAACAAACCAAAAAAAGACTTGAATTATGCTTTGATAAACGCTGTAACATTGATGGCCAAAAAGGGTCTTGCACTTGAGAGGATTTTATGCAAATTAACACCAAATACACACCCAGCAAGAAAAGTTCCATTTACAAAGGCACTGATTTAATTGGAAGTGAAGGTCTTTTAGTGACTCCTCAGTCTGCTTTGGTAAGGGAATTTCACAAAGGCATTCTGTGAAATGTCTTCTGTGGCTGTATTTATTAAAGTTATATGTGGTACAAGCTCTTCACAACAGGAGGTAAAACCAGGCTGGATCTTCTAAATCTTTGTTGAAATGCAGAGAAAACAACCCCAAGTCTGTCATTAGTACTCCCTTCTCTCCTCCCTTCTGGATTGTTGCTGCCTGCACTCCATGGATTTGAATATGCAGAGAGCATGTTTGTGTCAGTGGGAATTCCAAGCATCAGCTGAGAGGCAGGAATAATGGAAATAATTATCACACCTTTCTCTGTTGCCCTTTATCAGAACAATACTTCATAAAAATATAATTATGTTCTTAAAAGATCAGACTATTTACAAAATAGGACTTGAACACTGTCCTGTACAGTGCATCTCACACTCATTAAATTAAGTGCACCCTTCCCAGAAGTGCACAATTCCATATTTTACAGGTTAATTTTGGACAGACAGATTTCTGCAAAAAAAAATTACTGCACAGAAACTCATCCATCTCTGCACTGGAAGCATAGAGAACTCTGGAATACAAAGGGACAGCCAAAAGGGCTGTCCAAAGGGACAACAGCTTGAGGCAAGATGAAGAACATGAGGTTTTGCACCGTGTTCAAATGGATGAGGGTGTGCAAATGTGTGTTTGTGTCTATGTGGCCATGGGCCCTCACATTTGAACTTCAGAGCTCTTTCTGTGGACAGATCTGTCATCCTTTGTAATCCTATATTGAATAAATCAAATTCCCACTCTAAAGTCAAGAATTCCCAGGTTTTTTTGTACTACACGAAGAACACACCCAAACAAAAGAGTGACAGAGATCCTTGAGCCAATGGGATGAAATCCTGTGGTGCAAAGGTCTTGTTTCTACCTTTGAAGTATAAAGCAAATGTTGAAAACACTCCCTGCACTTCACTGTAAAAAAATGTCTTCAAGATGCCAAAACCTTGTTGTGGTTCTATATACAAGGTTTATACCATATATATATGGTTATATGTACAACTGGGACATCCACAGTCCTGCTCATTGGAGGTGATCTTGTTCACCTATCTTCACTCTAAAGGGATCTCTCTGTCACTCTTGAGCTGAGAATGGCACAGGAACAGGCAAGAGGCAGGATTGTAGAAAGAGCAAAAAAGGTTTTATTCAAGAGAACCACATGGTTTTTATAAAGTGATACAATAGATTCTATTTTATTGGCTCGTTAAGAAAACCATCTTTTTTGGGGGTACCAGTCGTTGGTTTTTCTGGGTCTGGAGTGAAGGCACTGAGACAGGAGTTCATGTTCACACTCAGGTGTTTATCATTTCTTATCAGTAAAACAGTCTCACTGCTGGGAGTTCTGCAGCTTTTCATTAGAAGGCACAAAATGGCCACAATCTCTTGGTACAAGGGCTTTTCAGACTAAACTGTCCAATTCAGAACTGACACCTGGATTATTTTCCCTTTTAACCCAGTAACTGATCCCACAGAGCTGCAATGCAGACTTTTCTGCCCAATTACAAAATGCCACCCAAACCCATGGAGAAGGAGGAAGAAGCAGCACGAAGAAGAAACCCAGGACAACACCCTGTGCCCTCCATCTTGCTGCCATCCACAACATACTAAAAATCCCAAAACCTCAATTTCTCACCCAGTGACACACCTGCACTGCTCTCTAGAATCTATTTCACACTTTTGTGGGTTCCAGTCTATTCTGGAGTTTAGGAAACTTTCTCCATGAATGAGGGTCAGAGTCAGTGCTCCCTGGGGGTCAGGGCAGCCCAGAGCAGACACAGAAATATTCCCAGTGCCCTGGGTTTCCACAATCTTTCTCATACACCACCCTTGAGAAGACCAGAGAGACAAAGTAGTAAAACACCACCTGCATATTGTTTATACTTAACAAGGTATCACATCCTCACAACTCCCTAAAAATTCTCACAAGCTGCTGTGAGAAACGCTCGCCGTTTCTCTCTCTCTGTCCCGTGGCATCCACATCTTTCCATCCTCTTAAAGTTTCTCTGGCTGTGCAGAAGTTGAGTGTCCCTCAGGGGAGGCAGCAGGCTGACTTGATGCCTTGTGACATCTCCCTGGCCCTGTTAATAAGCTGGCTGGGATGTCAGGTGGGATCTCGTCAGCGAGAGCAGCGGGGCCCGAGGAGCCGCGCGGAGCCCTCCGTGCTGCCTCTGGAGCTCCTTTCCACAAACCAACGCTAATTATTGCCCTGAGCACTTTCATAATTGCCTCAGAAACCACCCACTCACTGGCAACACACTGGGGGGACGTCTCTGGTACTCGGTGATATAAAAAATACCCTCCCAAATGTTATTGCAGTCCCGCTTGGAGTGGTGCGAGCTGCTCTAATGCCGCCCTGATTTTTAAAGTTTTTCTAAGCCTTCTGATGTTTACATTCTTGTAATGAACTTTCTCACACACTTTCTGTAAATAACATTGTTTTGCATTCTTTTATAGAGGAGGAGAAATTTGATGGACTGTTGGTTTGTCCAGTGTCATTGGAGAGGTGGCACTGTCACCCTCCAATCCACTGCCACTTTTGGAAATCTATAAATGTTGGAGTCAGAAAATAATCTTCCCTTTTTTCTTCACCTTGAGAGCAGCAGTGTGTGTGCTGGTGTTGTTCTGTGTCCTACAGTGACACTCTAACACAGGGTTTCAGCCTCTGTGGTGGAACTACAGTGGTGTTAAAAACAGGACCAGACTCCTGGTACTAAAGTGATTTCAGCATTTATTATAATAAAAGAAAGGCCTAAAGCAAGGGGTACTGAAGTGATAATAATCCAGGTGTCAGCTCTTAATTGGACAGTTTAGTCTGAAAAGCCCTTGTAGCAAGAGATTGTTGGCCATTTTGTGCCTTCTAATGAAAAGCTGCAGAACTCCCAGCAGTGAGACTGTTTTACTGATAAGAAATGATAAACACCTGAGTGTGAACATGAACTCCTGTCTCAGTGCCTTCAATGCAGACCCAGAGGAACCCACAACTGGGACCACCACAAGCAGGGGTAGCTCAGTGCCCTGTGCCTCTTTTATGGTTGTAATTTATGTCTGGATAAATCCCTCATCCATCTGTTCATACTGCCTTCTACAGCTCTGGGCTCTGCCTCATTTCAAAGACACTAAAGCTTAGTGACATCACCAAAAAATGGTAAACCCCAGGTAAACCCCATTAACCCCACTAATGTTCCTCCCTGGGGAGCATTAATGAAGTTAATGGGCACTCTGCAGTGTTGTTCTCAGGCATCACAACCCAAGAGGGTTCTACATATTTTTTTCTTTTTTTTTCTTTAGTAGCATCAAAAATAAATCCATCTCACAAGAAAGGAATAAGTGAAATCACTTAAATTTGAAGGGAACACAGAAGAGAAAGTAAGTTTGCTTCAGGCGCTTGTAAATTTTTCAAGAAGTTAATGGCACAAAAAAGAAATATGGTAAAAATATTGTCCACGTGGTAACATGTGGAATGCACTGTCCATTTTCTCAGGCAGTGCTACAAGCAAAAAGACATTTTTAGGGAATGTGGAATGGCTGCAGACTAAAAATAGAGAAACCAAAAATGTCTAACAAAACACATTCAATAAAAAAAGAAATTTGAAAATTACTTTTGTTGTATTGTTATTCTTGGGTCCCTAAAGGTAGGACCTTTTCTTTCACCAAAATTATATAAGAAGTCACATATTATCCAGAAGATCAACTTTCCTCTGGTTACTATCCCAGTCAGGTATTACAGGGCATATTTTTCCATGAAGGGAAATTTCCCATGCTATTCCATGGGATGGTCAGAGGAACAGAACTAACAAGAAGTGTTTAATGTCCAGTTTTGAGTGAAATGAATCATTCACTTGTGATGCTAAAAAAAAATTAATCCAATAAAGGGTTAAAGTTAACGCAAATATTCAAGAAAACCTCAATGATTTTTAGCTTGTTTTAGACTTGTCACTTTTCAGAAAATCCAGTTTACTGCAATATTGTCCCCAGTAAGGTGTCACCAGGTGTCACTCAGAGCAGACACCCTATTGTTCCTTTCCAGAGCCCTTGTGCTGCTGTGACCCAGCATCACTCCCTGCTGGGACAGGGGCCAAAGCAGGGGCACCACGGAGCCAAGAATTCCTGGGGAGCTCTTGGGAAGATTTGTGTGCACACAAATCTTCTATATTCTTCTATTTCTTCTATATTCTTCTATATTCTTCTATATTCTTCTATATCCTTCTATATTCTTCTATATTCTTCTATATTCTTCTATTTTTTCTATATTTTTCTATATTCTTCTATATTCTTCTGTATTCTTCGATATTCTTCTATATTCTTCTATATCCTTCTATATTCTTCTGTATTCTTCGATATCCTTCTATATTCTTCTATATTCTTCTATATTCTTCTGTATTCTTCTATATCCTTCTATATTCTTCTATATTCTTCTATTTCTTCTATATCCTTCTATATCCTTCTATATCCTTCTATATTCTTCTATTTCTTCTATATTCTTCTATTTCTTCTATATTCTTCTATATTCTTCTATATTCAAACCTTCCATATTCTGTTCTATACAGTAATGAAGTACAAGTCAAACTCCATGGATGCACATTCTGAGGTAAAAAATCCATCTCAAAACCAGAGTTTTACCTTAGCTAACACTTAGAGTGTAATACCTTGGGGCCTCACTTTCCCTTTATTTTTAAACAGAAGGGGTAAAACTGCTCTCAGACTTATGGGCTATAATGCAAGATATTTAGATTTAAGTCACCCATTTTAGGAACAATCTTGTTTGCTATGAAATATATTGAATTATCTGTAGTGCTTGCAGGCAGTTAAAACTGTTAATATTCTTTGTACTTGGTGTACAGCTGCCTACGCCTACCAATCCATGAATCATGGTCCTCTAATTCAGTTTCCTGCAGTGAAAGCAAGATATTATTAACATTCAAATAAAGAAAAACCCTCTTAATTCACTGCTTGTATTTAATGAACTGATTTATAGAATCGAGACAGTATTGGCACGGGAGGGAGAATCTGCAATATTTATTTCCACTCCTATCTGCTTGGGAAAGTCACCAGAGTGCTCAGCACCTCAGTTTCCTCCCCATTTCATATGGAAAATAACTCAGAGCAGCAACAGGATGGAGCTTTAAAGTTAAATGATATTCCCTGCAAAAGCTTTCAGCATTTCCATGTTAAAAGGCCCTGGTTTTTAAATATTTATTTTTAACAAAACAATAGTGCCTTGATCTGAAGATGATGTGTAGATGGCTTGGGGCTATTAAAGTGCTGAGCAGGCCTCCAAGAGTGCAGCTATCTCCTTCTCCTTTGTGTCCCTGGATTAGTTTATGCGAGACAGGTCTTGCAAATACAGAGCAAAGCATAAAACATTCATCCCCTAATTTAAGGCATGAATTAACTTACCACTTAGATAGGAAAATCCTGCATTTAAACTGCTTTCTCTTGTCTCCCTGGCCTGACAAGCTGCTGTCACACCAAGTGATGCCAGGCAGCGGTTTGAGTGATGCAGAGATAAGGTTTATCTCTGTAAACTGATTTTAATCCTTTTCCTCGAGGTCCACCTTCTCCTCACAGACTGGCACTACCCACTCTCAAGTCATCATTTCATTTTATCCAGACATAAATAATTTATAGTGTAGTCCAGAAAAAAAATCAAACTCTGAATCTGATTGTTGTTTTAACATAATGAAGATTCATTAAATTTTTTGGTGTCCTCTGTTGCCTTTTTCCCCCTTGCCATGACACTTATTCACTTCATTTTTCAGAAAAACAGTGCAATATTATAAACATTTGGCAGGAATGTTTGTAAAGCCATGCTCTTGGTCTAGTATTTCTCCTAGACAAAGCATTTGCAGTGGCAGCTGAGACCCTTTGTTGAACTCCCTGGTTTAGAATTTCATTTTAGGAGCTTGCAGTGCATGATTCAGCGACACGTCAGTGCAAGGATATGTGAATGAATCCAGATTTTGCAAAGCAGCTGAAACACCCATGATCTCTGCCCTGATTTCAATGCTTGGATTCATTCTCAGTTGAGGTGTGCTTTGCAAAGCCATAAAAATGATAAAACTTAATAATCCTTAATAAATAATCCTTAATTAAATAATTTATAGTCCTTAATTAAATAATCCTAATTAAATAATCCTTAATAAAACTCTCAGGATTGCTGCTCCCTGTTGGTGTGGCTGCCAGTCAGAAGGTGAGCTGGGGTCACCATGAGTGCCACTGGAGACAACCCCTGCTTTCTGTGCTGAGATCACTGTGAAAAATGTGTATTTTATGATTGGCTTTTCCCAAATATTAAAATGAATGTTATATGTCTTATGTCAGAAAGTTATACTGTATTAATTTTCTTAAGTAGTGTGTTAAATATAGTTTAGGTTATAACATAATAGAAATTATGCTATGTAGGATACTTTTTTAAAGAAAGGACTCCCACTGAGATAGCAGCCACAGGACACCTGAATCTTTCAGAGAAAGAGAATTTATTGCTCCCTTATCAGAAGAAAGGAACTTCTGCCTGCCTTGCTCAGCCATGAAAACGCCTTCAGGATTCAGAGGAAGAAGCTGACACTGCCCAGACAGAATCCTGTGTTTGAATGGAATTTATGCATCATGTGTGAGGTGTATGAATATGCAACAGGCTGTTGCTTTTAAGGGTTAATCCTCTGTTAACGTGGCTCCTTTTTCAGGCTTATTTTGCCCAGAAAGAGGTACCCAGACTGTCCATAACTCTTTGTTTCTATTGTCTCGTATTGTCCTAAATTCTAATTATCCAAATTTTTATTACTCTAATTATATTGCTATTTTTATAACCTTTTTATTACTATTAAACTTTTTAAATTTTAAAACCAAGTGACTGGCGTTTTTCACATCACTCTGCCTTGTTTCTCTCACCAAACCACACATTTCCATCCCCATCTGGGCTCACAGCTGGGGAGGAAAACCATGCTGCTTCTGGAAGATATGGCAAAAATATTGCAAAAATGTGGCAAAAGTATTGCAGCTCAAACCCTGCTTGTCTGGAGTGTGTTTCTGTGCTCCAGCTCCTCACTGGCACTGGGGGAGCAGTGCAGGAATCCAGCCCTGCACTGAGGGAATCCCATCCCAGCCAGGACCTGTGAACATCTCGCTCCCTCTCGCGGCCTGGCTGCAGGTATTGTGGAAATGGGCTCTTTGTTGATTCCCTTGCATTGCTTGCAGATAAATCCCAGCTGGAAAATACCACTCTGCACTCTTCCCCACATTGCTGAGTCTTCATCCCCACATGGACCTGCTTTTCTGTCCCTCCCTTCCCTCATTTGAAACACAACTCTTCATTCCAGCAGCCTTTGTTCATTTGTGCACTTCCTCCACAAAGCTGCTCATTCTTGGGAACATGCTTTGTTCACAGAAAGGCAAAGAAACCACATGAATTTATACGTGATTCCTCCCTAAAATCAGAGTTGAAATGGGTTTCTTTTCATGGAACTTCGGGGGGGTAGTATTTGTCATTTATTCATCCATGTGCATTTCATTTCTTCATTCAAAGAGACAATTAGTCATTGAATGAGGAACTGGCTCTGCCCTTATGCAATGTGGGCCTTGGTCTCCCTGTAAACCCAGGCAAGTGCTGCTACACCTTGAAGGTGCCCAGACACAGCATGGCTTCAAATAGTTCAGAGACAGCCCCAGGTTCTGCTGAAATTCCCAGCAGGTCTGATCTAAGTCACCTTGTCAGGATTTCAATGTCTCTTGCTAAATTTCCAGCACACTATCACCATGTGTATTTAAAAAAAATTAGGGCATGTAAATTCCTACTGACAGGCATTTTCTGTATCTGTATAAGCTCACTCTCAAAGCAGTGAAAGCCTCTGAAAGTATTAACAAACTCCCAGGACCATTCTGCAATAAATGAGACTGAGAACACAGTCTGTGTGTTTTCCCCTCCTGGCTCCATTGCTGTGTTGCTTTCTTTATATAATTGTTCTAGTTAAAAAACACTCCTGACCTAAGAAAACCTACGTCAACCTTATAATTTTTTGTTAAATACAATGTGGTCAGTGACAGGTTTAAAAGTAGCAAAGAGTGGGCATTCCATATTTAACTCTGAGTCACTCCATTGTCTGTCACGTAGAGACAGCTGCTGGCAGGCTTGCAGAAGACTTTGTCTGGATAAAGTGCTCACTGACAGCAATCCCAGCTCCAGGGTGTCCTGAGGAGCATCTCCACTCCCTACAATCTGCTCTTAACCTGTTGAACTCCATGAAAATTCTCTTTCCAGGACTGTGTCCCCTGAGAATGTCTCTGTCTCTGGAGAAAGCCTCATTGAGGAAGCAGCTCAAAGCTCTGCTCCAGGGTCCTACAAACAACCAGCACTCCTATCCTTGTGAGAAAGGCACTGCAGACCATCTACCAAATGTCTCCTACTCCCTTCACACCTGTGTTTTGCTTCAGGTGGGCAATGGTGTTATCTTACATAACAAATATAATTCAGGATTTTGTGTTAAATGGCCTGAATTAATCTTTTTCTAATGGAAAACCTTCAAATATGAACATAATCTATTTTCAACATTGGAACTTCAACATCAAATGACAGACTTTGAAATATCATAGAGAAATCTTGCCATTTTACATGGACCAACTTGCCCTACACAAAACTGCTGTGCAGCCCTCTGTGCCCTTTCCCTCTCCCAGCACATCTTGATCAGCTCTTTCCAGGACTGACTAAAATGCCATCATGGAGAACAGCAACTTGTCCAAGGAACACCTGCCCATAAATCTCAAATGAAACTATTTAAAGTGTAGAGACTTGCTTCTTTCTCTTTAAATGTATTTACTTTGAGAGTCAATTCAATACATCTAGATTTCCTGGCTGGGGGGGCACCTGGCTGCCCCAGAATTTCTCTCTCCATCACCTCCTGTACAGCCTGGAGGCACTGACTCAGTGTGTGCCCATTTCTCAGATCCTAAAATATTTTTGGTTTCCTCAATGCCCCATAGATTGGGGGGCTGATTTGTGAACACTGGTATATACTGATTTTGGTGAAACTGATTTATATCAGCTGAAAATGCAGCCCTATCTCTGAAACTGAGTGACAAATGTCATTGTTGTAGCTTAAGGACTCCAAGCTCAATGATTGTGGCAATTTTCTCATTCACAGTCTCTCTTCTCCTCATCTGACAGCTTGGGCTGCTCCCAGCTCTGTGCATTTATTAAACTGTCAGAGCACAGATGGTCAAGGAACAGGGTTTGATTTACAGCTGCTTCTCTTAAAAAAGCTGCATAATGTGGATATTTGAGTTTGTCAATACTGAGACCAATCTCTTCCTATAGGACACATTCTACTTTTTATTCTTTTATTAACAAGTCTGACTTCACATCCCCTGTCAGTCAGGAAAGGCTGCCTGAAACACAGGCAGGGGGAAAGCAGCACCTTCCATTCTCCCATTCCCTGACACCTACCAATGAAAAACTTCAGGATTTTAGCAGCTAGAGGCTGCCAGGTGTTCCCATCTCTTGCATCCCAGAAATCAGAAACTAAACCCAAAGCGACCCAAACCCAAAAGATACAACCACAGGACACACCTTTAAGGACTGTGACAAGATATGATGGATTTGAACTCCAAGAGTTTGGGACTAAAGGAAGGTAAAAGTCATTCCTGAAGGCAAGGATTCTGTAATTCTGCAAAAGCTATCTGCAATCCCACCCAGCATCATCTGCTGGAAGGTCACCTCACAGGAAAGCAAAGTTACCTCACAGAAAGCAGACAACAAAAATTGGAGCTATCACCTCCTCTCTCAAGTAATTGAGCTTTTCTTCAGACTGAATTGGGTGTTTCTGTATTTCAGTACCTGCCAAAAGGGGTGGGTTTGGCTGCAAAGGGAAAACAGGAAATGGCTTGAAAATTAATAAAGCTTGCAGAAAACAGTTTTTATGCTTCTGACCAAATATTGCAGGGCCCACAGCTGCCCCCAGGGTACAGAAACAGGAAATTTGGCAACAGAAAGAGACAGTATTTTTTTGAGTTACAGAGCAGATTTGTAAAGGATGTCATCACATGGAATGCTTAATTTACACTTTTTGAGTGCTTTTACTGAAAGAATAGGAAGGGAAAATACATGTTTACTGTCTATGGTGGTGTTGCAAGCTAGGATTTCACTTGTCCAGTGATGATGGATCAGATGTGTCACAGTACAGCTGGTCTGTAGATGGACAGATAAATCTGGCCATAACAAAAAATCCAATTCAGTTAGTCTGGTTTGTTAGAGAAAAGAAGCAACAAGTCCCTGAGTGAGCAATGATAGGAAAGGATTGAACTCAAACAGGGCACCCCAGCCACCCCCATTCAATCCTAAATCAGACAAATCACTGGCCAAGGAGCTGAGTGGGCAGAGACCCCAACAAATCAGTTGTCCAAGGGCAGGAATTTTGAACCCCATATAAAAGGGGTGCTGGACAATAAACTGAGCTGTTTGTCCATGATCCTCAGTGAGTCCTGTCGTGTGTCTGTGTCCAGCCTATGACTGTAACATAACAGAGATGGTTCCATGGAAAGAGAAATTTTAGCAGCACATGGAGATGCACATTCCTGAAAAGTTCTGTAAGAAGTCAGGCAGAAACCAGGACATTAAAATGTGTCCCCATGCTAGAACCCCTGCCCACCTGTGAGACTTTGTGGGACTGTGGAGGGGAACAGCCTTGCAGGGAACCCCCGAGGAGGGGAGAGAATGATGCCTCTGACTCCAGCTTATCAGAGGGCTAATAAATTACTTTATTTTACCATTTTGTTCTGTATTATATTACACTATATTACATTACATCTAAACTGAATCTGCCAAGCACTCAACTGCACACAACTGCACAGAATCTTGTGACTGCCCCAACAGTCCCAACACACACACACACCCTGACAGGCCAAGGAAACACCATCACTGTGGGTAAACAATCCCCATATTGCATTCTGCTTTAGCACAAACACAGGCACAGCAAATGAGAGAAGAATTGTTTTTCCTTTCTCTGAGGCTCGGAGAATGTGAAGCCCAGAAATAATCTTGGGAAGAATTGTGCCTTGATTTTCTCTGTGAAGAGAAATGTGGTGACAGAGGAGTAGCTGGGATATTCCTCTGTGGAGAGACATTTGTGTGCCCTTCCTAGTGTGTGTCAGAGAGAATTCACCCTTGGGTGTGACTTTGGTCTACATTGGACATTAAACTGGGTGTGGATGATCACGTTCCCATCTTATGGGTTATTCACATGAAGTCAAACCTTTTTGTGATGGGGGGAATCTCTGATTGAGTTCAGCCCCTGGATTCCTACAGCAACACTGGCTGAGCCAGGGGAAAACCTCCTCCCCCAACAGCTCTGCCTGTGAGGCAGAAGGTGCTGCAGGTTACAGTCACCACTCCTCCACTCCCCCAGCCCTGGCTCATTCCTTGCTCTCACTGAACCAGAGACAGGCTGAGCCTCCCACAGGACTCTGCAAAGCCCTGGTACAATGAGACGTAAAGAATGGATTATGAAATGAAAACACAAGGGCTGAGGGTACTTGAGACCCTCTCCACCTCCTCCCCTAAACCACAGGGATTGAAAACACAGACCTGCCTGGCACAAAAAAAAAGAGTGATCCATGCACTCATATCCTGGCAATTTGTGGGATTTGTCATCACACACCCAGACCAAATTACAACATCCCTGTGTGGATCTAACCTGCATTTCATGGCAGCATTGAGCACTGTGCAGATCCACTGCAGGCAGCACAAACACACACTGGGGTTTGTGCTCACTCCTGCTCTGACACAGGCACAGACACAGGGGATGCTTTAAATGTAGATGAATTGTTAAATCAGAACCTGTATATGGAAACCCAGGGCTCTGGGAATATTTCTGTGTCTGCTCTGGGCTGCCCTGACCCCCAGGGAGCACTGACTCTGACCCTCATTCATGGAGAAAGTTTCCTAAACTCCAGAATAAACTGGAACCCACAAAAGTGTGAAATAGATTACAGACAATTGTGTAGGTGTGTCACTTGGTGAGAAATTGAGGTTTTAGGGTTTTTATTACGTTGTCGATGGCAGCAAGATGGAGGGCACAGGGTGTTGTCCTGGGTTTCTTCTTCATGCTTCTTCTTCCTCCTTCCTCACGGGTTTGGGTGGCATTTTGTAACTGGGCAGAAAAGTCTGCATTGCAGCTCTGTGGGATCAGTTATTGGGTTAAAAGGGGAAATAATCCAGGTGTCAGCTCTTAACTGGACAGTTTAGTCTGAAAAGCCCTTGTACCAAGAGATTGTGGCCATTTTGTGCCTTCTCATGAAAAGCTGCAGAACTCCCAGCAGTGAGACTGTTTTACTGATAAGAAATGATAAACACCTGAGTGTGAACATGAACTCCTGTCTCAGTGCCTTCACTCCAGACCCAGAGGAACCCACAGCTGGGACCCCCACACCTGTACATAACTCCTTTATTGCCACAGAACCTATTGGCTTAACAGAATTCAAACCAGTGATCCACAGTTCCATTAAACCCCCTTAATCTGGTGCAGTCCAGAGGAAAACTGCTCCCCCATCTCCCTGGATCCACCCCTCTCCCAAGGGCACATGGGCTCTCTGAAATGATTTTGTTGATGTTTTCAGTCAGAGGGCTCAGCAGTGTCTCCCAGCCTTAATCTCCTGGCACAGCAACACACTGTCCCCATGGAGACAAGTTCCTGTCCTCCAGGAACAATTCCATCCCCAGCTGACCATTACTGAGGCATTTCTAGCTTTTGCTCTAATTTCTTTTGTATCTGTGGGCACATTTCTTGCCCTTTGTTGCACTATGATACCATGATAGGAGGTGATTTCATTAAATAGTTCAATGAAGTTATCTAATGAGTTTTTCTTTCAGGAACAGGCTGGAGCAGGAGAAATAGGCTTGTATAGAAGAAACTATTCCTTATTAGGAAGAAAATAAAAGTATTAAAAGTGTTGGAGTAGCCACAGGAACTTGGATATCTCCAGTTCCTGAAAGCTCAAGTGCCTCAACTCTATACCCAGAATACAGCACAGTTTAAAGTGAGACTTTATATAATTCAGGAAAAAGTTTCTCCTTTAGAAAGACTTATTCCGAAACACGAGACAAAATTGTTTATATGAATAATCATAAAAGTAAAAGGTTTTCTGAATAATTTTGAAAATTGAACGGAATTCTAAAAATCCCCTCTTTCCACTCTTACTGAGAATATGTTAACATTTAAAAGTCAGTGTTCTGGTTTGTCTTTCCTAGTGTACTGCATTAATTTTTTGTTCTGAAGATACGTACAGAATTCCAAACATTCCATTCCGATAAGGTAAAAAAAAATAAATTGTTTCAGTCTTTCAAAATAAGTTCCACTAAAACTGATATACTCCCCTAGCAAGCTTCGGTTGCTTATAAGGAACATTTCCACAAAAAGCAAACATTCTTTTAAATAAACTTGAAGCAGAGTTATCAAGAAATAATTAATTCCAGATTTTAAGATACTGAAAGTTTGTGGCAATACATGGCAATATTTATTTTGCTGTTTTCCTGAAGACAATCAGCCAACACTGCCTGTTGCTTCTTTGCATTGGCACCAACTGTTCTCATCCTACACTCCTTTTCATCACAAATAACACAATTATAGCACCATGATTGATAGCTAACAAATTCCTTTGGCACCTATCACTTCCAGAAGGAAAGAAAATCCATATGGAAGGTGTTGCATTCCCCATGTGCAGCCCTTTTTACATCACTGCTTATCTTTAGGCTTGTTTTGGGCCTTTAGAGCACCAAGTGTTGTGGGGTCTTTATTGACAGCTCTGGCTCACATTTCCTGAGCAAAACAATCCAGCCATGGCTTAGAGTTTTCTTTTTTTCTGTTTTGTTGGTTGAGGGGGGCTTGTGTGTGTATGTGTAATGTATTTGCAGGGAGCCCCATGGCAGGAAGGAATAATGAATCTGACTCCATGTTCTCAGAAGGCTAATTTATTATTTTATAATACTATATTATATTAAAGAATACTATAATTTACTAAAGAATACAGAAAGGATACTTACAGAAGGCTAAAAAGATAATAATGAAAACTCGTGACTCTCTCCAGGGCCCTGACACAGCTTGGCGCCATTTGGCCAAAGAGCGAAAACAACTCACAGCAGAATCCAATGGAACAATCACCTGTGGGTGAACAATCTCCAAACACATTCCACATGTGAGCACAACACAGGAGAAGCAAATGGGATAAGAATTGTTTTCCTTTTTATCTGAGGCTTCTCAGCTTCCCAGGAGAAAAATCCTGGGTGAAGGGATTTTTCCAGAGAATGTGAATGCCACACGTGTTTGTTTAGAAAAAGACAAAATCTCTGCCACAAGTCTGCCCACTGCAGAGGTTGTCCTACAGCTGTGGGCAGAAATGAAGCAAATCTCTGCTGCTGCTGTGCTGGAGCCTGGTCCTGGCTCTGCAGGAGCTGGGGGAGAAGGTCCCACATTTCCTCCCCCAGCTCTGTCACTGGGACACTTAATTCACACATGAGCCCTGGTTAAAACTCACTGCACTCTTAAATAGATGTAGCTCAGTGGGTTATCCCTTGCCCAAGATGAGGCAAGAGTCAGTAAAGGACTGACAGAAGTCATTGCTCCCCAGGTCCTGTTCAGCCCCAGTCTGTGTCTCAGCCATTCTCAGCGAGCAGAGGTGTCTCTCACACATGATGGGGGTGTCCAGCCTCCCACTCCTGCCCTGCACAGCTGGTGCCCAGAAACACAGACAAGGAAAAAGAAAAGTCTTGCACAGAGGGCCCCCCCTTGTTGTAGGGGCTGTGCTGGGGTACCTGGTGCCAATTCCCTGACTTGTGGGCCTCAGGCTGGGCCCTCCCAGGGGCGACAATCCTGGCGTGGTTTTGTGGCAGGAAAGAGAGACCCACTGCATCTTTTTGTCTTCAGCTTCTTGTTTATTGTTACCTTATCTAGAATTTTGCACAATGTCCACACCAGGCTCAGCGTGCTGGAAAAGCACCACAAAAATGGCCACAATCTCTTGGTACAAGGGCTTTTCAGACTAAACTGTCCAGTTAAGAGCTGACACCTGGATTATTTTCCCTTTTAACCCAATAACTGATCCCACAGAGCTGCAATGCAGACTTTTCTGCCCAATTACAAAATGCCACCCAAACCCATGGAGAAGGAGGAAGAAGCAGCATGAAGAAGAAACCCAGGACAACACCCTGTGCCCTGCATCTTGCTGCCATCCACAACACACTAAAAACCCCAAAACCTCAATTTCTCACCCAGTGACACACCTACACAATTGTCTGTAATCTATTTCACACCCTAGTGGATTCCAGTCTATTCTGGAGTTTAGGAAACTTTCTCCATGAATGAGGGTCAGAGTCAGTGCTCCCTGGGGGTCAGGGCAGCCCAGAGCAGACACAGAAATATTCCCAGTGCTCTGGGTTTGCACAGGGCTGCACTCCTAATATTGCACATGAAAAGGAGAAATCCTCTCTCTGAAGGGTGGTGTTGGCTCTCTCTGCAAGCCTGTGGGCAGAGAGAAGTGGTCGAGCACAGCCTGGATGTCACTTGAGGACACAAGCTGAGAGACAAAGACACACAGGAAAATTCAGACAGTATTTACTGCAGAATTAAATAGCCTGTCCTAAAAACTATTTCAGTATCCCTAAATGCACATTCAGTACCACACTTGCTTAGATAAACATGGGGGCTCACTTTGAAATGAAAAAAACATCGATTCACTGCTGGAAATAACAGGAGAAGTGTCCTTAGTGTTGTTTCCTAAGGATTTTTTAAAGACAGTTTGCAGAAGGGAGGGAATGAACACCTAGCTTTGCCCAAATTCCTTTTCCCCCTTTGCTAAATAAAAGTCTCCTGAAAACCACACCAGGTCCTGTAACTTTAAATCTGAGCTGAGATCATAACTTTGGTCCTGACCAAACAGCGTGGGGAGGGCGGGCCTGGCTGCTCATTGAGGACCACCTTAGGCTGCTCCCATCCCTTGGCTAAAGAAAACAATTCTGACTCCACTCAGTTTCCTTTAACTGCTCAGTTATCATCTGAGAAAACCTCCCCTCTTCACGCTACTGCAGCTAAAGGAATATTTGGAATACCAAAGTATTTTTTCGGAGTGATTTCTTTTTATCATCGTAATTCTCCAATAATCCAAATTTGGATCTGCCTGGTCTCTGGATTGGAAAGCGACTCTCTGAGCAGATCAAATATGTTTCTAAAAGTTCCATTCTTCATCTTCCTCCTCGGGAGCCTGCCTTTTGCAGCACTTGCTCAAGAAGGTAAGGGGAAAGTTTGGTTACAGTTATTCCCAGTAATTTCCTGTAATTTAACAGTTTCTGTGCTCTCTCCTGGGTTACATAGTTACTCTGTCAAACTTTCTTTGTCGTTTTTAAGCTGCAACAGGGCACCTTCTACAGCTGTGATCTGGATAGAAGCAGTAAAAGTTTTCAATGGGCTGAATTTGACTCCATTAGGAAAGAATTTTCTGTGTGTGCAGGGGAGGGAGAGAGGGGCAGGGGCAGGCAGGGGAGGCATTCCCTGCTCAGCCTTGGAAATGGCTCCAGTCTCACTGCAACACTCACAGCAGGCTCTGCAAGCTATGGTTGGGTTAAACTAAATTAGGGGTATAACTCTGTGAAAGTGACTGGTGAATCTGTTCATTCAGGAGTTTAACTTCTGTCCTTAGAGACATTTCAGACTCTTAGAATTTGAGGCTTATGCAGGGCTTTGCTGAGTCTAACTTAGCCATAATATATATATTATATATGTTATATATATATATTATATATATATTTTATATCTATTTTATATATATATAATATATACATATTATATATGTGGCTCAATATATATACAATGAGGGAAAATAAACCAGGGGGAATTATTGCCAAAGACAGATTTGAAAAGCGTTATGTACCAAAAAGATTAATTTCGGAAGATTAATTTTGAATTTTATAAGAAAGATACAATATACACTTTTAGGTAAAATAGACATTTAAGCCTTTCTACAGCTAAAGGATAGGAGTCTGATTTGTTAACAGTAAATGAGAATTACCCTGATCAGTACCCTAAAGGATAGGAGTCTGATTTGTTAACAGTAAATGAGAATTACCCTGATCAGAACTTGATTCCAGGAATGTCATTTTGCAACTCAGTTTTTCTGAGTATCATCTGACTCATGTGAATGAACTGGCCAAGAGGCAGCATGGTTTGCAGCTGCCATGGCCATGGAGCACGTTCCAAGCAGCAGTTTCATACCAGTGCTCTGAGTGCAGCAACCTGAAACTCAGCCCACTGCTCTACAAAGCATAGATCTCCTCATCAGGCTTAGATCTGGACACCCAAACTGCAAAAATGACCTGATTTTGGCCAGATAACAGTGAGTGTCATCCTGCTGGAAAGAATGGAGATATATTGACGTACACTGAGTGTGGATGTTGACTTGAAACTTCTAATGGCGTTCTGTGTGTCAGAATGTGAGGCTGAAATTTGGAGTTGTGCTTCAAAATTTCACAGAAAAACTAAAATCCACAGATATTAGGCAAGTCACAAAAGCTGTTTTCTAGGCTCACACAGTCACCTTGTTGTTAAAAAGCATCTATATTAAGTGTGCCAAAATTTAAAGCCACCACTACTTTATAGAATTACCTTAAGCAATCTAAGATACCAGAAGTACAGGTTAAAAGGTCTTTCATCTTCAAGCATATTTTCTCTCATCTCTGAGAGGAGTTCAGCAATGCTCGGGCTGAAACTCTACTAGTCAAAAAAATATAAGAATATTTCCTGCTTTAAGAAAAGAATATAAGAATATTACCTCTGCTTTATTACCTGTACAGTTTGCATTGAACTCCAGAGCTGGATCAATAATGTGATTTACAGTGTGTGAGGGTTTCTGTGTCTGTTTAGGGTTGGTGACTTTTTCTTCACATGGAGCCAGTCATTTAGGCCAACTTCCAAAGGATACAGCAGGAAAACAGACTCCAGATAAAATAAGTCTTGAGTATTTAGTGTCTATCACTGCTTTTTACTGATAATCATCAGCAATTACAAGTTAGAAGAGACATGAAATGGCAATGCCACCTTCAGCAGTCCCTGCTGGCTGACAGGGACATGGAGAAGGATTGGCTTGTGCAGTGCTTGGTAGAGTGGCTTTATCCAGATCCATGAACCTCTGGGGAACACAGCGTGGCCTGAGGGTTTTAGAGGAAAAAGGTCTCCATCTGACACCTCTGAACCTAAAAAAGGCCATAAATAAACCTGCAGCTGCCCTTTTCTTATGGCTGGGCACTCCAGGTTATGGACTCGAGAAAAGCAGCTTTGTTTCCAGTAGGAAGCATATTTCCAATTTCCAAATTATTATTATTATTATTAATTATCATGCTCATATTAGCAGATACATTTTGGCCCTGCTGATCTCGTTCAGCATGTCAAAACTCAGGCAAATCTTCACACACAGAATCAGGCAGACCAAAGGAGCTGAGATGGAAGTTGGCTTTGGATTCCAAATCTTTCCATGGTGCTGTATCATAGCAGGGAGGGAGATTACTCTGTTGGCTGTCACATAACATGAACAAAATTTAACATGATTGTTTTACAAGATACCACATGTCACCTGGGCTGTATCAACTGTCCATGTGCCTGATCTTACCTAGAGGCAAATATTAGATTTTATTTCCTTATGCAAGGCAGGTTTATACAAGGTCATGTTACGTTTAGTTTGGACTGAAAGTAAGAACATGGGCAGGATAATTCAGATTAAAAGTGTTTATATCATAAGAAAGGAAATTGAAGCTTAGAGTCAGCTGTGAAAGACTGAAAAGTTTTTTGTTTTTCAAAATCATAACTAAGAGAATTGACAAAACCACAAGAAAAGATTGTTTCAAAGCAGTACAGATTTACCCAAACCCTGTCACTATTGCAGTGGCAAAACTAAACAATAAAATCAGGCAACTCTAAAGCCTTTTGAAAATCAAACTCTGTAACTGCTGGTGCTAAACAAAATGTAAAAGCAAATGGAACAGTCACATTTGACTCAAAAGGGACCCAGTTTCCTACTAAATAAATGCTGCACAACTTTTCATCCTACATGAACAATGACTCTTACAAATGTCCTGTATGTGCCTCTTCACCATCTGAATCTAACTCTACATGCCCAATACCCAAAATTACTACCACAGAAAGGAGAAAATCATCTTGCTGAATCTCTTGCTGAGTAGGTCTGCAAGTCTGAATTTTGCAGTATCTTTGTGGAAGACAGCAGAGAACAAATCAAATTGAATTTCTCCCCAGCTGGGCAAGGAAAACATTACCTGATTTAAAAATTCAAAATCACCAGGGAGGTTTGCACATCTGTATTCTGACAGTTAGTTTTTGAATCTGTAACTTCACAAACAAAGAAAAGAGTCATATTTAAGAGCTTACAAGTGGACCTTTCATTAACTCAAACTGGAAACAGAGAGGCCAGATCCTCAGCTCCTGCAGTTCAGCAGTTTTACAGAATCTGTGCATTTACCTCAGATCAAGGACTTGTAAATCATCTAGGAAAAAAAAAAAAAAAAAGAAAAAAACAGCAAAAAAACCAAAGCAGCAAAGCAGCAAAGAACCTGGGGAGCATTGAGGTAGATGATGAGGCAGTGCAGGAAGGTTTTCAGGCTGTGAGGCTCCAACAGGACCATGTGGTGTTTCTCCATGTGTCACTTGAGGTGAGCCACACAGGGACCACAGAAATGCCCACTGTGGCTGGTGGCCCAGCTCAGGCACAGGGGCTGACTCAGTGGCACATTTATTTTGTTGGTTTGTTTGCTTTTTGTCTGGATGTGGTCAGGGATTACAGGATGAACCCAAATGCTGCCAGGTCCTGCCTCCCAGAGCCTCTCAAAGAGCCCCTCTGATCTGTGTGTGCACAGACCATCCCCTCCATGGGGACTGATCCCACAGCAAAGCTCAGAGCTCTGCAGTGCACAATTTGTTACACAGAGGTTCAGAAAAGGTGTGGGATTGGGAGTACAGGTATGCTGGGATGTGCTAAACAGAAACAAATGAGGGGAAAATAAGAGACAAATGCACTATTGATTTCCAACTCTCCATCTCAGAAGCTTGGCCAAAACCTCTCCAAGGACATAGAAGCTGATGCTGAGCACATTCTCATGTTGCTTTATGACTTCCTCATGTTTTTTCCATCCTTGTACTCATTGATAACAAACACTTCAACATCCAGCATCAGAAGAGTCCTTAGTGGGGCACAATTCAGCTGTAACACCAGCAGCATTTTCAGGCAGCGTGTGTTAGGAGAGATTGAGACACTGCTAAATCTGTAATGGGGACACACTTAACTGCAAACCCACTTTAAAATGTTTTTATGACTATGAAACCCATCCAAACATTAGTCTATTGTTAGTGGAGTATAAAAGTCAGACTAAACACATTTGAAGGGGACTTGCCTGCTGCATGGAAGTATAAAGTAGGTAGTCAAAAATCACTGTGTGGACAGAATTAACACCTAAAAGTTTCCAGTTCAGGGTCTGGCATGAGTATTTCAAACAAATGAGTTGAGGAACCTGCAAAACATTCTGCTTACAGAGACAAAGGGTTGGTAATCTACACAGCTGCAGCCTCAGAGTGCATGGAAGGAAGTCATTTAGGGGAAAGATTCGTTTATTACTGTAGTAGAGGTCATTTCTTAATTCCTTTCATTTGCATTTACATATCCCAGTACTTGTAAGCAGATGTCTGCTTTGTGCTGCATATCTGCCCAGTTTGCTGATCCCTTACACCAAGTTTTGTATTTTTTCTGTCTTGGCTGCAACTCTTCTTCCTCACCAGCCATGCAGCAAAAGACTGAAAGTTCTGTGATTCTGCCACTTTACAGCAAGATACAAGAGGCATTTACACCTTGATCACAAATCCAACCTTGTCCCATCCCTCACTGATCAGAGGAAACAATTACATTGTTATAAAACTGCAGACAGGGAAACAGGGTCACAGGGCAGCAAATCTCAATTAAAAAGTAATTTTATCCCATATTTATGGGATAACAAGTCTGAGGCTAGTGTACTTAGTAGAGAAGAAAGCAGATGTTGACACAGCAACATTATTAAAAGCATAAATTTGGAATATTCATCTCTAGCTCTGCAAGGAATATTTTAAAGGAATATTTTAAAGGAATGTCCTGTAATGGAGTTTGTAATTTCCTTCCTAATGCCCACAGCTCTGTGGCTGGTTTCTCTGTACATAAGACAAAGCTTAGGAAGTTTGCAGCTTTTCCTCTCCTGGCTTTGTTTTGTGACTGGTTGAGGGTCATTGTACACACCAAGCATTTGAAGAGCAGTTGCTTCTCTGCATCTGCCCAGTTAAAGCACATTTTGGTTTGCTGTTCTGGCAGTGGAACATTGTAACATTCAGACATGTGAATTACTTGAGGAGCAGCTGAGTGGTTCTTTGCCACTTTGGCGCTGTTGATTTAAATTCTGGCTTTAAACCAGGTTTTTAAACCAGGACAGTTCCTTTGGCTGAGCCAGCCCCAGCAATAAAAACCCATCTGCAGCAGGGTGTGGTGACCAAAGGAAATGTTTCTGACAGTTCAGCAAAGCATTGTCATCACATGCTACATGGAATACCTGACCAAAGTCAGTCATACTCTAAATAAGGCTGAGCTAAATCCTCCCTTGTGCTTCATGATCATTTTCCCAACTGGCAGATACTTTCCAGAGCTTCTGGTGTTCTCTCATCCAGCTTCCTTTGTTCTGTATAGCAGAGCTGTCAGTCTTTGTCTAAGGGAACTGCAGAAAGCACTTCAGGATTTACACAGCACATACTTTCTCCTGAATAACAGTCTCGACATTTAAATACACGCCAGGGGATTTTAAGGACATGACAGATTACTCCAGCTTCCAGAAAGAATTAACAGAGAAAGAAAATGCCAATGTTGTGGCCCCAAACAGGCCAAGGACACAGAGCTCTCTGGATACTGCAGATTTGATTTTGCAGGAGCCCCAGGCACAAATGAGAATTTCAGTTCTCATTAACAAACTTCTCTACTTTACTGAAGTTTGAAAATTGTAACTGTCCAAAGGTTCAAGTTGTAAAATTCAAATCTCAGAATCCACTCTATTATATTCTTCAAACCCTTGCATTTTCAAAGTGCAAAAAATTTTGTGGCTTGGATTTGGCAGTGTTGAATGATTTCACAACAAAAGAGACACATGTACACTTTAACAAAACTAATCCAAAAGTATAAAAATAATGGAAAATTATTCTCAGACAAAATTAATCTAATGCTTAGGTTTTGGACATGACTCTGGAATACACTTAAATTGAGGATGAAGCCAAATCACAGACAAAACTGCTTTTGAAAATTACAGAGCTGCTGTATTTGAAAGGCAGATCCCTTGCAAATCAAACATTTTTGTTAAACCTCCACCACCATGAATAGAAATTTTCAATGAACTACAACAGAACCAATTCCAATTATGAGATACTGACTAAGTCTCAGTTTGCTCACAATCAAATTAAGGTTTCTGAGTGAAGAATATTTCTGCAGAAAGGGAATTCCCTTATCAGGAAGACTAGTTTGCTCCCAATCAAATTAACTAAGACTCAGTTTGCTCCCAATCAAATTAAGGTCTCTAAGTGAAGAATACTTCTGCAGGAAGGGAATTCCTGTATCAGGACATAAATGCTGAATAAAATGCAGTCAAAACAGGAAGGCCAACACACTCATCCATACTCACTCTTTCAAACAACACCCCCTGGTCTGTACCAATTCCAGGAGCAGATACTGAAAACCATCAGTCAGCTCCAGATGTTTGCTCTGTTCCATCTCCAACAGAAAAGTGATTCCTCCCAAGTGACCCATCCTGCTAAACTCTCTGCTAATTAATATTTTTAGCTGTTATAAATAACTGAAGCTGGGATTTTTTTGGGTTTTGGGGGTTTTTTGTTTTGTTTTTTTTTTTTTTTAATGTAGAAGCAGAGGGCAATGAGCAAAGGATTATTGCAGTTCTTGCTGGAGGGAATCCTTTAAGGTTTGCCATTTTTATCTCCTGGTCTCTTATCAGAAATGGAAACATTCTATTTTGAGGGCTTACTATTTCAAGGACTAAGCTAAAATACAGGCTTACAACTGCCTTTACCCACTAGGGTTTGGGTTTATTTAGGTTTATGCAAGGAGAGAAGCAAGATCCTACAACATATTTCATCTTCAGAAGTATCTTTGTTGGTTTTGGAGATACCTGAAAGAAATGCTAATGAACAACAGTTTTACAAGTCCCTCTCCTTTCCAACACAACCACTGTGCTTTGAGAGCAGCTCTAAGAGGTTTCTCTAGTAAATTGTCACTCTGGGCATGCAGTAGTGAGCTCAGCTTCCCCTAAGTGGGTCATGGGATGCTTGAGCATGGGAGGTTTTTCAAAGTAGTATTAAACTTTTAAAGACATCAAATTTTGTCCTGGTGTGAGAAGCTGCAGCCTGAGAGCAGCTGGGACTTTGAACTGAAAGGCTCCCAGCTGGAACTTTGGCAGAAAGGGATGCAATGATTAATTCACATCTGCAGCAACATCTAGCTGCAAACAGAGGGGGCTCCTTGGAGACAGCCCAGCACTGGGAGGCAATGTTTTTATTTACAACCTCCTCTAAGATAATATCAAGAACACATGCAGAAGCACCACTCAACCCTGACTCTTGCTACATTTGGCCCACATCAGATGAAATCCAGAAAGGACAGAAGCACACACCCCTTCAGTCCCATTTCCATCCCCTTTGGTGGCAGTGGTGCTGAGCCTTGTACTGGGTACAGTGAAAGAAGCTTTAAGTACAATTCCATTTCAATATTTAACTTCATTATGACTTTCTCTGACAAAGAGCTGTCTGGTAGCCAGTGTTCCTTCCTACAAATAAAAAGTGCCTCCCAGTCTTTCTCTGGGTGATACTTTGGTAGTGTCTAACCACCAGCCAGCCACCTCCACTGTCAGTCTAAAATGAACCTGGAAATAGAGTCCAGGGATTATTCTGCATCAGATACAGAATTTCAGCTTGAACAGGGCTGGGACAAGACCTTCAGAGTGGCAGAAACCAGATCAGATCAGTCTGAGCCTTGGGCAGTTCATAGGGAAGCCATATTCCAGTTTCCCTTTGCAATTAAGGAAAGGCAGCACTACCAAGGATGACCCAAATCTCAGGTGAGCTGAGTTATCTTCTAGAGGTATTTATTTTTCCCTACAGACTATAAAAGAAGATAAGGGCAAGTAGACACTTTATTTAGGTGCCTTTATTAAGAACCTAAAATTAGGCAAGATTAATCTGGGCCACCTCCTTTTGTCAATCAGAGGGCAAAGGCACTGAAATAGGTTTTCTTGCCACTCATGGCCAAGAATCTGCAAAAAGCATCAAACAAAGAAAAATTATTTTATATTTCTTTGTGACATTCACTGATTTTCTACACCTTTGCTGTGTGACATGCTTTCCTTTCCTGCCTTCCCTATCAGGCAATTTTCAGGGCTGAAAGCTGCTGCCATGGCAGGAGTATAAGCAGCTTCTCCCAATAAGCTGCTTGTTGTTGACATACAACATTTATTGCACCTTCTACTGGGGGATTTTCCTCTAGTAATTGGTTTTCTCCATCTTTGCTTATTTTCAACTAGTGAATAAAAGATATTTCTTCAGTTCTGACTGGGATTACAAGGTAAACTGATCCATACACATTTGTGCTGCTGAGTTCTATTGCTGTTTCTTTGTTCACACTTAACATTTACATAGCTGTGATTGTATTTTAAAGATATTGTTTAATAAGCAAAAAATAAGAATTATAAAATAGTGCTATACCTTAAATTGCACTGATATTTAAAGAGTGTCTAAATATACAACAAAAAGTCAGGCCCCTTTATGCAACTTCAACAATACCTGGGGTATTTCAATCAGAAATGACCAAACTATTATTTTTAACATCTAATTTGGAATCTGATTTACCCTGTTCTAGTCTCTCCATGGATTATAAGGTGATTTCTGGGAGACTGGCTTAATTAGCCACTATATTTGGCCTCATGTTGGCATAACATGAATGTAGTTTCTTCATCTACTACTGCCTAAAGTACTACCTGCACTCCTTTTGGCTCCTAAATAGGAACTGTATCTGTATTCAGGCTTATTAGGATACAGAAATATAAAATTCTATTTACTTCAGTAAACATGGAATTAGAAATCTAAGTTTAGTTCAGTGTTTGCTCTCTCAGAAATGGGACAAAGCTCTCAGTCTTATATCGGTTGAGATGGATAAAAATTTTCTAGTTTGGTTCAGAAAACAGTTTTGGAAGCCAAGGAAAAATATTTGCAAGTTTCCAGTAGAATTCAAATGAGAGTTTCAAGCAAAACCAGGGGTTATTTTTCTCAATGGCAAATCATTCATCTTCTGCTTGAAAAATTTTCTCTAAGCTGCCAGTACATTTTTTTTCCTAATTTTAAAATTAAATATTGGCTTTTTAATTTGAAATAACATATTTATATGAAAAGGGGCAGGTAAAAATGAACAAAATTTAAACAGAACTCACAATTAAAGAAAAACAATTTCTGAGTGATGTTTACACAGCTGATCCAAAGGGATTCTACCCTTTTTATTAATTTCTGGCTGCTACCAAGCAAAATGCCCATCCTTTCTATTTCAGTCACAGAACAAAAGCCGTTTACTTGCCTCCATATCATTTATAAAACAAGTAGAGTGCATTTAGGAGTAGCAAAGTTTTCCATAAAAAGTATTTGGAATCAATCTAGCAATTCAGAAATTGTCCAACTTGACATGCAGAGGAGATGAGAATGTTTTTAGATCACTAAATAAAAAGTGACATTAGTAGAAAGTATTACAATTTAAAAAAAACAAAGAGGTTGTGAATATTTCTCATACCTAATTTTCATTTTTTAAAAGAACTATCAAGAGCTGTCCTTCTTCTGATCTGGTTGCTTCGATAAGTAGAAGTTAGATGCAAAATTTGAGTCTAGAAAAGAAGTTTTCAGTGCTTTTTTTCCCCCAAATACTTGCTCAGGACATCTACTATTAGCTCTTTGCTTACATTTCAGCCCTGCTATCTGAAATTCAGCAGGAATTACAAACTCCCAGGAGCTCTCACAGCACATTAACATCAATCACACTCTGCCTGTCACAGGTTTATGAATCAGCACAAAATGGAATTAAATGAGAGTTAGGTTTTCAGCACATTCTTGGTACTGCCAGTTATCTCCACACTGCCCTACCTTTCCTTATTCCAGCTCATTTCCCTGCTGATGAATTCTGGCTGTATTTATAAATTACCAGCACTGTGTGGGCCAAAATCTAAATATCCATTTTATCAATGAGCACAGATGAACTAGGGGTCTGGAATAAAATCAAACAAACAGCCCTTACATTGTTATCTAAAAATTCAAATTATGCCAAATAAGATTTGCAGCTTTAGGAAAGCCTCAAGGCTGATTTGTGTAGGAATATTTCCAAATTATAGCTGCACCCATAAGCATTGATGGCAGGTCTAAAAAGAAAGATTGCAGCTGTGGCTGAGCTGAAAGATGGGAGAAATCTTTTACTATTTTAGAAAATGGAAGATGCTTGAAGGAATCTATCCCAATAGAGAAGGTAATGCTTAGCTTGAAATCTGGAATCATAAACCACATCCACTTTGGAGAAACTTTTCTTAATAAAAAATGAAATAGTTTCTTGGACAAAATGGTAGTAACCAGTATGTTTCAAGGTTGCACCAGAGTTAAGTGATGGCTTCAGCTTTTTATTCTACTGCTTTGGGCAAGAGTATAACAGAATTCAAGCTTATTCCAAATAATTTCCCATTCCCATGTGGGCAAGGGCAGGGAGACAGAACACCACACAGAGGTCATGTTTGATAGAGTTTATGTCTCAGAGAAGCCAGAGCATGTGACTAACCAAGGAAAACCCTGAGTAATTTTCTCAAATTTTATGCAGCAAGCTCAGTTCTAGAAGGAGAAGAAAGTGCAACAAGTGATTTCAGAGACAGAAATGACACAGAATTTGAAGAAGTACCAACAATTGTGAGTATATAATGCTAAATAAAAGATCCTTTATGCTGCCTTTTTATTCACTGCCACTTCCCACCTCTTCCAATTCAGTATCTCTCAAACAGTTTCAGTCAAACTAAACTCAAAAACTACTTTACAAAAAACCCACTGTAAAAAGGCAGGTCTGCAAAATTCTGCAGCCTTCTACACCTTTTGCAGTCCTACAAGAGATCTGATGTAGAAATCCTCTAGCTGGGAAGACAAATCAGCTTATCCTGGTTTGTTTGGTCACTGTATGCATGTCAAACATGAGAGGTGACAGCTAAAAAATGCATCCACACCTGACAGACCAAGAAATTTAAATGTTACTTTAAACATATAGACTGAATGTACTGAGGGGGTTTTTTCCCTCTTTCCCCCTTGTCATTGCCCACAAGACTCCACAATGTAATAAATGTTTTGCAGTTTGGAGACCTGAAGACCACAGAAAGTAGCTTCATCCAGGATGGAGAAAGTGAAAATGCTACTGCTTATGAAGTTAACACTGAAAGTGTTGATGGTAAAAATCCCTTTCGTTTCTATTTTTACACATCAAAGTTATAGTGCCATCTACTAAACAATATCTGGAAATCTGAAATACTCTCTCAAACTTCATTTGCTCACTTTCTATCAAAAGAACAAGCTCAAACCATTGTGACAAAGTCAATAGAAGTTTTCCTTGGATATAACCTTTCAAGTTGGAAGGCACCACTGTACAAAGCAGAGGGAGTAATTATTGCCTTTCTGTCCTTACAGGTGAACGGAGTGGGGAAACAGAGAAAACTGATGAAGGTATAAGAAAGAATCTTTGCTTATAAAGACAAGGGAGAAATGTAACTGCCAGGCAGCTCCCCTTCCAGCAGCCCTTCCTGTGCCCATGCCATTAAATAAAAGTTCCAGGGGAGGCCAGGAACAGCTGGTCCCTGAGCTGCTTTCCCTGGTTCCCCTGCTCACTGTCTCCATACCCACATCCCTATGGAGCCCTTCAGCCCAAAGGCATGGCTTCAGGCTGTGGCATCCTCATTCTCTAAAAAAATCCCTTCACCCAGGATTTTTCTCCTGGGAAGCTGAGAAACCTCAGAGAAAAAATCAGAATAATTATCTGATTTGCTTCTCTTGTGTTTTGCTGCTTTGGAATGTGTTTGGAGATTGTTCACCCACAGGTGATTGTTCCATTGGATTCTGCTGGGAGTTGTTTTCACCCTTTGGCCAAATGGGGCCAAGCTGTGTCAGGACTCTGGAGAGAGTCACCAGTTTTCATTATTATCTTTTTAGCCTTCTGTAAATGTCCTTTCTGCATTCTTTAGTATAGTTTAGTATAGCATTCTTTAATATAATATAGTATCATAAAATAATAAATTAGCCTTCTGAGAACGTGGAGACAGAGTCATCATTCCTTCCTTCATCTGGGAGGAACACAAATACAATACCAGGCTGCTGAACATCCAAACCTACTTTAGAATTCACAAGAAATTTCCCCAAGGAGTGGGATGCAGCAGGACAGCACCAGGTCTATCAGTAGCCTCTTATCAACGGTCTCCATGAGATACATACTAACATTCCCATTTTCCAATGGTCTCCATGAGATACATAATAACATTCCCAATTTCTTCTTTCAGGTGGTTTGGGAACAATTGCACTGCTTGGAATAATTATTGGCATCATTGTTGCAGTTGGAATCCTTGCAGGAATAATAATTGCAGTTGTGAGGAAGATGTCAGGCAGGTACTCGTAAGTAAATTGCTCATCAGGCTTTTTCTTCAAGCATCTTCCTCTGAGCTGGGTCACAGGAATAGCTGGGGAAATTTCTAAGGTTTATATTTTGACAAAAGCCATCTATTTTCCTGTTTACAGTTCCTTAGACAGACTCAGCAGGAGCTGAGGTGTGGTGTCTGCATGCTCTCATGAGCTTCAGAAGGACTTCCCAGACAGTGTGCACATACTATTATAATGTCAGGTGCTTGGGGCCAGGACTACTCTGGGGAACAGAGTCATTCACTGGGCAGTACAACAGGTTCCAGAAGTAGTGGATAACATGTGAACATTGGGTGTCACTGTCACATTTTCTGGAAAAATCCCTTCGCCCAGGATTTCTCTCAGGGAAGCTGAGAAGCCTCAGAGAAAAAGGAAAGCAATATTATCTCATTTGCTTCTCCTGTGTTGTGCTGCTTTGGAATGTGTTTGGAGATTGTTTACCCACGGGTGATTGTTTCATTGGGTTCATGTGAATTGTTTTGACTCCATGACCAATCATGGTCAGGCTGTGTCAGGACTCTGGAAGGACTCATGAATTTTCATTATTATCTTGTTAAGCCTTCTGTCTGTATCCTTTCTCTATTATTTAGTATAGTTTAGTTTAGTATTCTTTAATATAACATAGATCATAAAATAACAAATTAGCCTTCTAAGAATATGGAGTCAGATTCATCATTCCTTCCAACAAGGGGGGTCTCAGAAAATACTAAACATTGGGGAGTGATCTCTACCTTATTTTTTGGTGACACACAAATCTAAAGAGTTTTACAAACTCTGAAGGAGTAAGAAAACCCCAGAAAACTGAGCAGATACTGGGCACCAGGAGAAAGCCAAATAGGAACTAGGAAGAGAAATAAAGAGATGATAGGAAAGACAAAGAGAAGGAGAAAAAAACCATCATGTGACTTAAATTTGGGTAATGATGAACAATACAATGTCTGCTTTTTGTTTTCCAGACCCTAAACACAGTTGAAACAAGCAACTATGCCATTCCCTGCTGGAAAATACAAGTGCTTCTTATTGCATACAAACTAAAGACTATTCCTGTATTTGTGTGAGAAGATGATCCATGGAAAATACAGTCAAAGAATTTCAGATCTATGGGGATACCACACAATTTTAAGGACTACCCTCATACCCCCTGCCCTGCAGAGAGCATGGGATATTTAATAGGATTTTTTACTAACCAGAATTTTACTAGAAGAAAAAGATATTACAGTAAAAAAACCCTGCAGCAAAGAGATGTACATCTGAAATGTGGTTTGCAGGTATTATATGCTTGGGTTTTAAATGCTACCAAAGATTATTTCATATTACATTATATGTATTCTTTTAAAACAACAACAACAAAAAAGTGGTTTTGCCTGGTTAAGTGCTCCTGGCATGTTTATCTACCACATGATGTATCAAAAAGGAGGAATTAGCTTCAGTGAGAACCAGTTATTTACAAATTAGGAAAAATACTGGATATTGGAAGCTAAAATCTTTCTATTGCTGACACAGATTTTCTGCTCTTGATATTTATGTTATTTTGTGGCAAAATATGGTAGGTCTGGCTGGAACTGATCTACCAACTGAAAGCTTGCTCGTCTGCCTATGGCATCAGGAATTTCCTGCCTTCTCTTGTTGCAGAGACATGCAGGAATTGAAATACACATCCTGAATTAAGGGGTGCTTGGAAAATACCCAGTTTTGATGGGTCACTTTAGAGCTGACGTGTAGAAGCTTTTGAATTAGTGTTCACTGTGTTTTCTCATTATGCCTGTCCCATTTTCCAACTGTACAGCTGATTTGTTTGACAACATGTGCAACAGCAGGTCAGAATGTGTCACTGAGGTGCGATGCAGCTCTGGAGTCTGCAGCTTTTCTGGGGCATATTTAGAGCTCAGAGCAAAGGCTTTGCATGTCAAGTGACTGCAGTGCATCAGGTTTCCTAAATGCTATGACACTTCAGTGTTTGGTGTAAAAATCATGATAATCAATATCATCATCCATTGCTAAATTTGTCAGCTTGTCTGTGTTTGCTTTTCTGTTTCTTTCATGTGCCTTGAACTATCATATCAATACAAGCTTTGGAAATAAAAATCATAGTATAAACTGTATTATTTTAAAATAATTGTTCTTGTTTTCTTAAAAAAAACCCCAGTAAAATGTCTTACTGTTCCTTCAACTTTCCTGACTTATTTTGCTAATTGTCTTATCAATGCAATGTCTACAACCAACTCATTTGACATTGATAAATGAAATTATAATTGAAAAGTAAACATATGAGAGACAACTAATTCAGAAGTCTTTAGTTAGCTCTGGAGCTGATGTGATGAGACCCTCAGTCTGTGACCAAGGAGTAAACCTAATCTTTATCATTGTGTAAATTGATACGAAAGCAGGAAAATTACAATTTTTTCTTCTTGCAGCAAAAGAGTATTAATTCTGTTAGCCTCAATTTAACATTTTCTTATCTGTACTGGGAAATACCCCATAAGGTGCTCTGATGCCTGCTCAAATGTGTGGCATATGGAATTATGAATTATTCACCCACTGAAGGGAATGCACAGATGTCACCAGTTTCTTCTGCATCAGCTCACTCACTGCTAATTTACAAGTACCAAAATGAGGAAACCTTTCTTACTCAATAGTAACAAACCCCCCATTTGAAAAATGTATGGCAGAGAACCTTTCTGGGCAGGTCTGAGTTTCCATGAATCATGGACAGAACAGTGCAACAGGCAGCATTCTGCTCAAGGACACTGTGCTTTGTTCCTGCTCCAGAAGCCATTTTAACTTCATATTAAAACTACTTAATTTTTCTGGTCTTAACTGTGTCTTTATAGCCCACTCCCTTGTTTAAGGCAAGATTTTTAAACCCTAGGTAAAAAGTCAACCCTTGACCAAATGGCCCACACTGCATTGAAACATTTAGGGAGGGTTTCCAGCACTGGAGACTCAGTACTAAATATTGTGCTGTATTAAATCTGACAACAAAAACATGAAAACAATTTCCTTCTGATTATCACTTGGAGTCCAGGATACTCAGTTATGGCTAAAGAAAGCAAGGACTTCAAAGAACCAAGAGATATCTCTTACTTTGAAAATCCAACAACTGCTGCTGCTCTGATACATTCAATATTCTGATGATTCATACACCTTGCTGCCCAGAAATCTCAAGTGCAGAACATTCCAGTCATCTTCAAGCAAACCTCAAGAAACAATGGAAAATTCATTAAAGTCTTGCACATTTGTTATGTATCTTAATTTATTTGTATAATGAAATTTGTAATTTCATTATACAAACATTTTGGAAATGCAGACTAAAGATGCACAGAGGTTTGTATTTCACATGAATCTACTGCAGCATTCTGTGTCTGAGCTGTCACATTATGCAATTTCCTGTTACTAGTTCAGGACCTCAAAGGTGGGTTGAACACAAACTATGCAGGTTTTTGGTAGAATTTCTGTGGAAGATGGGACCTTTTGTGCTTTGTGAGAAGTCAAACAGCACATTGTCCCAGAACAAATCCTTCTGTGAGCTGAAAAATGAGTGATCAGTACGACCAAGGCCAAGGTCAGGAGATTTCCTATGCATGAAGGAAACAACAGCTCCATACTTTCACCAGCTGGCCAAGCTTGACTTTTATTCACAGGGAGCAACACTCAATAAATCAACACTTGCTTTTAACTTCAAGTCCTCACTCCTGATCATATTCATTCCTTTAGAGTTAGTAACAATAATGTTCCCTTTTGCAGCTTGGCTTTGAGTCATGAATGTGGCTCCCCCGAACAGACAAGCAGGCACCAGGCTTCCTGTGAGAATGCCAGATGTCACTAAAAAATATCCTAAACATAGTTGTCCCCTTGCATTTGTGTCTGTGGGGAAGATACACAGCAGCAGGAACTATGAAAGCAGTGACTTGATACATCAATATTTATAATAGTTCTGGACATCAATACAGCAATTCTTACAAGAGTTCATTTCAGGCGTGCTTTTCCTCTAAGAACAGAAAATTCCAGAAGAATTAATTCAATAAAACCAGCACTAAAAAAGTGTGTACCAGAAGAGTTATGGAGATTGACTTACTCCTATAAATTAAAGTGTTCATTTATAATTAAATATCAATTAAAATATGCAGCAATTGCTTTTTATTTTAGGAGTATTGCAGTATGCCATTACAGTTATCTTAACCACATCTGATTTTATTAAAGAGTAAGAGCACCCTGCACATTAACACCTCTGTAAAGAGTCCAAGCTCAGAAGCACTGAGGCATTGTTCACAGGCAGAGAGCAAGCACTGCCAGATGAAGTGGCTTGCCAAAGGTTATAACACAGGTAAGAGAAAAGTCACCAGCCCAGGAAACTTTAAACATTAAAACATTAGTCCTGTCACAGCTCCCTATCAGTTCCCATGAAGTGAAGTTCCATTACATTTTACAGTAAAACCCCTTAATGTGCTTTTCTATAAGGCAGGAACAAAGGCTACAGAGCAAAAAAGCACCTTACTGAATCTCCAAGAGCACTCAGGTCAGGAGTGTGCTTGGGCTGCTTTTCATGAGGAACAATCTAAAATTAATTAATTCATTAATTCATTCATTCATTCATTTCTCTGGCACCAGCTGAAGTTCTACAGTGTTGATGCTGCTGAACCACTCTAAAGCTTAAGAAGACATTGTTCCACCTATTTGTACTCACCTACTTCACAGCTGAAACATCAGATTGTCCATACCCATCCTTCTGCAGGCAGCTTTTTTAAGCTCAAGGATTAATCATACTGAAATCCCCATTTTTTGTTTGACAGCTCCTGATGGATGCAGGAGGTAACAGGGGATCTGTAACTTGACCCCAGGTGCCATAATGAGAAGGCTGAATTAATGCTTTGTACACTTTTCCCAGCTGCAGCATGGAGGTATTTGTGGATAAATAAACTGAGCATCACACTGGCCATGTGTCTTTGTCCAGGCCTTGTGGATTTAGGCATGAGACCAAACCCACAGCTCCCCCTGCTCTGCAACAAACAGTTGGGCTGCAACACAAAGATCCCCATTCAATCATGGAGCTTGTTCAGCTCTCCCAGGCTTGAGAAGTCAGATTTTCGGTCTCTGGTAAATGCTTAACAGACAAATGTCATAGCAGGCAAAGGAGTGCTACCCATTCCATGCATTTCCAAAGCTGTGTTCTGTCTCCAGAAGGTAGTTGGCAAGAACAAGTGATTATTGAGAGTTCAGAACCAAAACAAAGCAGTGACATGCATGAAAAAAAAGAGGAAAATGAAAGGAGAAGCAAAAGTAGAGAACTGCAACACTTTGTCTTCACTAAAATTTAATTTTTAGTCACATTTCCAGCTTGAGATAAAATTGGATTTGCCAACAGACTTGCCAGCCTGTGAGGCTACTTCAGATGTTAACCCACACCAGTACTCAGATAAACTTGCATCAGGGAAAAAAAAATCTTAAAAATGTTACAACCTTATTTTCTGATAGGAAAGGCAGTAAGAGTGATGCTGATGGAACACAGCAACAAGTCCAGTACCAGCCATGGAAAAAAGCTGGGGTTTGAAAGGGAAGATGGTGCTATTGAAGCAGAATCTGTCCTATTGCTCAGAGGACCCTGGGGCTTCTTTCTCCCATGCAGAACTGGAAGCTATCAATGTTCTAGGAACATGGATTTCATTGTACTACACAAGCCCTTTAAGTAATTTTTCTTACAATTACTGGTAATAACTTGAAGGCAATACTGGCCAGGAACTGAGTTAAGTCATTGTCTACAAGTGGATGAACCTAAATCCTTATTAAAATACTCCCTTCTTCCCTCCAGAATGACCAAACATTTTCTAACAAGATGATTTTAAATCTACTGATGTTTGTCTTAGGAAATTAGTACTGTATGTCTCATTTGAGCTGCAAAGCACCTCCATTTCCTGCCTTTATGAACCATGTTATCCTCAAATAACACATTCCTTTGAGTCCTGTGGTTACTTTGCCTCATGACATTTGATTCATCCTATGCAGGAAACAGGGAAGGAATTAGCAGGTTCAGCAGGTGTGCTCAAGGGAAAAGGGATAGGAATGTCAGCTCTTCCTCATTTCCTATCCACCACAGGAATAAACCCCACAGGATTTGAACGAGCAGCAATAACTGAGCACAGTGTAGTTCATTCCAGCTTCCCTCTTGAAGGAATGTCCTCTCCTGTACATCAGGCACTGAGGCAATTTACTGGGAAATAAGGGACAGCCCAGAGCTCTTTTCCTGCCTCTACCCCTACAAAATGTTTAGACAAAGAGAACTGAGAAAAGTCCACTTCTCACCACTTAGACAGAGCTTTACATTTAGGTGGTACAAGAGATTCTGACCTAAAAGCCAGCCCTTAAAGGCAAGTTGTATATAAAAAGCACAGCTCACTTTTACAGTAGAGCAAAGGCTACCTGTTATAAAGTAGTGGAAGAATTTATTGGTTTAAGTTGCTGTTCAAAGTTCCCTCTGTGATCCAGACCTGGTCTTAGCCTGAGGAAACTATTCCTGGAACTAAGATCTGAGTCTTTGTAATAGACAAAATATTAATATAATGTAAGCATACATTGCTGTTAATTACCTCTCACAGGCAGGCAAAGCCTGTCACCTCTTCATTTAAACCTGGAAGGGCTGAAGTTAAAAAATGTTTAACTCCTAACTATGAAGCTTCTCCTGAAAAATAATTTTCCTGATGAATTCTTCTAGTTAATTTTGTCATGATCAATGCTTAACTTACTAACACAACAAGCAATAGAATTACTGAGAAGGTAAACCATGCTTGCATTTCATGCAGAAAAGTCAGCAAGAGCCACAAGAATGACTTCAGGTTTCATGAAGGCATGAAACTTCAGGTTTCACAGCTGGCAAAAAACAATGAGTAAAGAAATGCACAAGCAGAATATTAAAATGAAAGACTCCTCACTGCAGGCTGATGTAGATGCAGGATAACTGCACACTCAGTAAGCTGTACCTGAGCCCCAGCTAGTGGTGGGAATTACTGATGGCATTTTTACAGGAAAGATGAGCATGTTCATAACAGAAAAGCTTCAGATTCTTATGTATTGCCTCCTATTCATCAAGCCTGGTTTCATTTTTAAAATGCTTCCAACAAAACAAAAGCTACATATTGGTTACTCATGGTTTGCCTACACCATCTACAGAGCCCCTCAGTGGTTCTGGTTGATGCAGCTGCTGGAAGTTGGAAGAAGGAGTGCAGGAAATGAGATCCTTTCTCCTTTCTTGGTGATATTTTCATCCTCTGAGCCAGTCTGTCACTACACAACCAGTAGCCAGCACAACCAAGAGCTGAAAATTATTCTTATGTGTTCTTCCTTCCATGGAGTATTGCCAACATATTCTCTCAACATAAATATTTCTTGATTAAATAAGTTTAAGTGATTATTTCAGCTAAGAAACTCATGGTCATCAATTTTCTGGACCAAATATTACAGTGTTCAAATCAGTTTATAGAGACAGTCCTAAAATATCTGCTCTAGTTTGCAATGGAGAATATCCAATGTCATTGATAAATTTCTGTTTTAGTGAACTTTATCTTTAGCCATAAAGATGACATTGCTGGTGAAATGTATACAGATTAATTTTAGCCAGTTAGTGTGAGCAGTATGCAGGAAATGGCTGCTAAGTCCACCTTAGTACAACTGCCCCATCCCTGACACTTGGAAGTGTCCAAGGTCAGGCTGGCCTGGTGGAAGGTGTCTCTGCCCATGGCAGCAGGGTAGAACTGGACAATCCTTAAAATCCAACCCATTCTATCAAGTCCTACAGAATTTACCTGCTGGACTGAAGATCTCAGCAGCTGTCACGTTCTGGAGAGGGCAATGATGAGTTTTGGACAGGAGCCATCTCTTGTGTGAAACAGGGGTCCCAACCTGTGATCAAGAGGGAATGAATCAACATAACTGATTAAGACCCCTCTCCTGTCCCACCTGACATCCTGGTCACCCTTTGCTGAAGTCAGTCAAATGGGAGCTGTGGGAAGGTTGTGTGTGCATCCCTCTGGAGCAGGATATAAAACCCAAACATGTAAGATTACCCACCTGTGAGCTATGATCAGTTCCACAAAGGGCTCCTGAAGAGGGACCCTCCATAGCTGTAGGAAAAGCAGCACTTGTGGGGCAGCAGGTGAGGAACTTTTGTACCACATAACAGATGAGTGACAACAGAGACAAGAGTGACAACAAAACCATGAGACACTCAACTCGTATGGAAGCTTGGACATTGCTTCAAGCTGTGAAAAATTAGATTTTTGTGACAAAACTTGCTACTGGTGCAGGCTGTAGAAAGCAAAAATGAGGACTGTGAAGGACCTTGAGGTCAGAAGGGCTCACGTAAATGAGCAGGAAGGGAAAGGAGCAGGAATATTTAATGCTTGAGTCTTAAGAGTCCCATTCCCCAGGACATTTTGAGAACAGCTTCCCAAAATATCTTAGTGTTCAGTCAATTCTCTATTTTCCAAAATGACACTTGTAGAAAAAGATGGGAATATTGCTTAAATTCAGAGCTGTTAATAAGCAGTAACCCAAGCAGTTCAGTCTTTCCCAGAGCCATAACATGCAGCACATTTTCTTCTATGTTTATAAGGAGAAACCAGAATAGTACAGAAAGTTATGATAAAAGAGACCTTGTCCCATTTAACAAGAGAAAAACTGGCCTTACTGGTATCACTGGAGTCCACCTACTTTCAAGGCTGCTTTAGAACTTTTGATTAAAAAAAATCTTTTCTAGAAATGTTTTTTTCCTGCCATGGCACACTGAGATTTTCACACACGAGAAGAAAATTCTCTCTAACCCGTGAGTCACCTTTTCAGTCACCCTGAAAAAGATTTCAGTAACCCACCATGATTTACAAAAAATGTTTTTACTATTATTTGTCTCTCCTGTGTGCTTACACACCTCCAAGTAACCAGAAAAGCCTATTCATCATTTTAGAGAGCACTACAGCAGAAATGTTGATGTTTTCAGAATACAAAAAATTAAGGGTTCAGAACTTTAATCAAATAAAGATTTGTAGGCTTCTCTGACAAGTTAAAGTGTAAATTGAAAGTGCAGATCCCCTGGAACACCACCAGATGGTAGATATTCTCAGTAAGTATAAATGTGGGGAAAATAAGGATGACTTCTACATCCAGTTAGAGAAAAGTTATAATTTCTGTTATTTATGATAATTTTGGGAAATCTCATACTTAACCTTGAAGGTAGAAATGTTCATATTTTAGTTAGCTGGATAGGTAATTTGCTCTAAGTTTTAAATTTTTCTGTTGCTCTAAGTTTTAAATTTTTCTGTTTTCTGTCTATAGGACTCTAACCTGTTAAATGGGAACCTTGATTTTTCTTAAAACAACCTCCAAACTTACACAGGTGTAACTAGTCTAGCTTACTTATGAAATTAAATGTTAATACAGCTAAATGAGAATTAATTTAATTAATTTAGTCTAATAAGTCAAAGCAATTTAAACCTATTTGAGTTTTTCTTGCTACTAAAATTAGAGGCTTCGAAACTAATTATGGTGTACCTACAAAACATTTTGTAATATAAATTCATCCTGAATGTTCCAGGTAAAAAAATCACTGTGTCTTGTTATTTTTCAGTCTGTTGCTTGCCAAACCTAAGCATCACTGCAGAGATGTTCAAATTCCCTGGCAGTGTGTGTCTTCCAGATGTGTGAAAGGTTAAGTTTGTAGCTATTTCTGGGTAATATGGTGGATTGTTTTTAAAAAGCTGTGTTTTGATAAGAGTGGGCAGACAGGTGATTTGCTTGGCTGCTTGCTGAAGAAATCCAGCTTCCAGCTTCATGGAATGGAATGGGATTCCTCTCTCCTGATGCTATAGGAGCACTTTTTGTGTCCAGCCTTACTGACAGTTTTAATATTACTCATCGATGTATATAATCAAATAAACGTAAAACATTTCTGAACTTACTCTCTTCTGTAACTGTATTCATGTCCTATGGATTTAAATCGGGGATTTTCCTCTGGGAAAATGGCAAATTCTTAACAATTCCAGGTAAAATACAGTCCTAGCCTGGGAGGAATATATCTTTGACTGCATTATGAATAGAACATTCAGGAGAGAGAGAAATTAAGGGCAGACACACTGTTATGTCCTGCAGTACAAATACAGACATCTCCCAGCAGGTGATTATGGAGGGCTTTTTCCCTCTCAGGAACTTGCTCAGAACAGCAGAGCAAAAAAACCTTGGTTTAGATGGAACAGTACAATTTATGTGCAGCACAAATGGGTCCCAAGCCAGCGACAGCCTGGGCCCCTCAGGGCTGTGAGGGTCAGCCCCCACATCACCTCAGAGACCCAAATCATTTCCCCTCAGCCAGGGTTTGTTGTTTTTTTAATTTCAGTCACAGGTGAGAACCCTGTGGAGCTGCTTTACTGGAAAAAGATGAAAAAGACATTAAAAAAATAAAGTGCAGGGGGAAAGAGTTTGGAGAACCTGTGGATTGTCTGGCAGAGGGTAGTGGATGGAGGTGCCTGGGGCATGCGGTGAGATCTGAGGGGGGCTCAGGGGATTGAGGGGTGGAGGGGATAAAGGGGGTAAAGAGGGTGAAAAGGGACAAAGGGGATGGAGGGGAGGAAGGCAGTGCTGGGGATGAAGAGGATGAAGGGGGAGAAAGGGGGATAAGAATGAAGGTGATGAAGGGGAGGAAGGGGGTGAAGGGAACCAATGGAATGAAGGTGATGAAGGGGCTCTTGTGGATGTTGGGCATGAAGGCAATGTAGAGGATGAAGGCAAAAGGGGCTGTTGGGGATGAGAGCAATGAGGGTGATGAAGATGATGAGGGGCAGGAAGGGGGCATTAGGGATGAGGGCAATGAGGGGGAGAAGGACGATGAAGGCGATGAGGACAATGAAGGACAGGAAGGGGTTCTTGGGGATGAGGGGGATGAGGACAATAAAGCCGATGAGGGGGATGAAGGTGATGAAGGACAGGAATGGGCTGTTGGGGATGAGGGAGATGAAGGGCAGGAAGGGGCTGTTGGGGATGAGGACGATACAGCCGATGAAGATGAAGGGCAGGAATGGGCTGTTGGGGATGAGGACGATAAAGCCGATGAAGACGAAGGGCAGGAAGGGGCTGTTGGGGATGAGGACGATACAGCCGATGAAGATGAAGGGCAGGAAGGGGCTGTTGGGGATGAGGACGATACAGCCGATGAAGATGAAGGGCAGGAAGGGGCTGTTGGGGATGAGGATGATAAAGCCGATGAAGATGAAGGGCAGGAAGGGCTCGGGGGTCCCGCGGCGGGCCCTGCCCGCGGCCTCCCCCGAACGTCACTTCCGAGGCTGGAGACAAGATGGCGCCCGGACGGTGCCGGCGCTGAGGCCGCTCCGCCGCCAGCGGGGCCCGGGTGAGCGGGGGGCGGCGGGACCCGCCGGGCGCGGCCGGGCGGGCGCGGGGCAGAGCCGGCGGCGCAGGGAGCGGGGTCCGCGGGAGCTGCTGAGGCTGCGGAGCCGCCCCGGTGTCCGCGGGGGGGCGGCGGCCGGGGGTGCGAGGGCAGCGGCGGCAGGTGCGGGACCTGTGCCCGCCGGGACGCGGGAGCGCCTCGGGGAGGGGAAGCGAGGGTGGAGGATGCGAGGGAGGCCGGTTGGAGGAAGACGCTCCATCCCCTGGGCGGCTTTTTCAATCTTTTTATCTGGAAAATGCTGCCTCGGAAGTGTCGGCTGGCTTCTGCCGCTGGCAGCGCGATGCTGAGAGAACTCTGCTCTTTCAAAGTGTCTGCAGAAGTTCTGACACTTGGCAGGCCCCAAAGCTCCTGCAGGTCACGTTCTGCCAAGCTGAGCGAGCAGGGCTTGGAGGAATTCACGCCGGAATTGGTCCCCTCACTGGAAATGGCCATCTGTGAATTATTCTTCTAAGTCGGAGAATAATTCATTGTGCAGTGGTACTGCGGGGGAAAAATGTTTGAGGGGAGATGAAAAATACTCACCTAAGACATTTAGAACAGCTTAAGAGATGTATCTTAAATGCATTTTTTATTTGAAAGCAGAGCAGCCTGCGGAGCTTTGCTGATAACCATCTCATGGACAGGTAGCTGAAGCATTCAGTGAAGTTTCCAGTGGTTTCAAATTCATATGAAGCTGCAAAATTTCCGTTGTGAAGCAGTAAAGAAAACTTAAAGTTGTTTCCAACTGAGGAAGGAAGAGAAGGTGGTGTGGCTGCACCTGCTAAATGATCATTCAGTGGCAAGAGAACTATTCTTTTTATTTCACATTTGAGTGAGCAGCAGTGGACAGCTCTAGAGAACAGCAGGGCTGCCTGTGCTTCTTGTGCTGCCCCAGTTTGCTGTTCCCAGTCTGTGCTCTGGACTTTGGGCATGCAAAGTCTTCTCCAGCTTATTCAAATATACTAAATAGATTAGGGTAACTGGAGATGTACAGTAGCATGGCGTGTAATTATGTTCCTCAGCAGGGACTTTAGGAACTGATTACAAGAAGTAATGGTTTCAAATTGAAAGAGGGGAAGTTTAGGTTAGCTATATGGAAGAAATTGTTCCCCATGAGGGTGGGGAGGCCCTGGCACAGGGTGTCCAGAGAAGCTGTTGATTCCCCATCCCTGGAGGTGTCCAGGGCTGGGTTGGACAGGGCTTGGAGCCACCTGGGATAGTGGAAGATGTCCTTGCCCATGGCAGGGGGTGGGATTGGATCTCTTTGAGCCCAGGCCATTCCATGATTCTGTTATTGTCTTCTGACACAACATTTCAGTAAAAACCATGGGCATGCTAAGAATTCAGGGCTGCTTTCCTTGGTGTGGAGATTTCCAGCTCTTCCAAGTGCAAGAAAGCATAATGGTGAATCAGTGAGAGCATTGGCACTTTTCAGATGGACATCTGTGTCACTGAGAGATGAAGGAGTGACTTTTAAGAAACAGAAGAACTTTTGGACTTGCAGAGACAGCAGTGAGGACCATGTGAAGGGACCTGTTGGTTTTCAAGGAAGTGGCTCCCAGGGTTTGCTGGGACAGCTGTGCCTCCACAGTGCATAGCATAGACCATAAAAACAGTGGCACTCACAGTGAAACCCTAGTTTGTGTTAATTAAAGGGCCAATCATCACTTTGGATAAAGTGTCTTTGCTAGAAGTGCCAGGGTAAGTGTGGAGTTTGGAGATTGCTGAGTTGGTGCCTGTTTTATGGGAATCCAAAGAGCAGCTTTCTACCAGCACAGCATGGAAAAGGGGGAACAATGTCCAGGCACTTTTGTGCATTGGTTTAACACATCCATTTTTTACTATTGAAAATTTGCTTGAGAATGGAAGAGAAATAAAGCAGGAAGTCTTTTTCTGTAGCACCTGAAGTGGCTCTGGAAGTCCATCCTGCAGTGCAGTGATGTCTCCATTCCACTGTTCCACATAAAATCCCTGATCCTTAGGGATAAACAAGTAATATAAACCGTGTAAGAGGGGTGTGCTGCTCACTGGGTGTCTCTCTCTGTTGGAAACAGAAATTCAGAGAGGTTTAGAGATGACCAGTGATATATTCCTGCCGTGGCAAACCTGTGTAAAGTACTGTAATGTCTTTGTTGTTGAACTTGTTCTCATGGGAAGGGCAGACATGATCCTGATGTCTTAACCCCTCAAATGACATAATTTCTTTGACCAATGTGGGGTTTTTTCCACTGAGAATAAGCTGGAAAATATTTCTTCTCTCTATAAAACATGCTGTAGTCAAAAGTGGGAGGATGAGTCCTGTGTTGTAAAAAGAAATTACTGAAATCAGCTTTGTCGCATTGTAATAATCAGCAGTGAGTGTACTTAGCTGAGAAAATTTTCATTGGGTTTTACTGCATTTGTGAGTCAAATTGAAGAGCACTCATATCTGAAAATTGGAATGGAATTTCTGCATATTTGCTCTTGTTAGAGACTTGGTATTTTCTGTTGACTTCTCTTGACTAGTTGCTGTTTAATGAATAAACTTGTGGTTTGTGTTGTGTTGGTGATTTCTTGGCTTATTATCTTGGTTACCTGAATAAACCTTCCTGAGGTGCAGCAGTTTATTTGGTTTTGTGGCAGTAAGCAGAGCCTTTTTTCTCACTGGACAATAGGTGATAGATTTTAGTGTTCAGAAAATCGTTGTCTGACCATTTTTCCTCTGTTCTTATTCAGGCAGCCTTGAGTAACTGAAAATGTCTTTGCATTTGAGTGCCTGTCAATAGAAACAGCATGCCCTATCACATGCATATTTCCAACTTTTAGAGTTAACACGAAGTTTTTGTTTTTAAATTGGCAAGCTTTATTTCACCCAACGCCTGGGAAATTTGTGGATGTGAGTATTTCAGCATTGAATTGAAAACACGTAGATGTCCTGACGTTTCAAAAACGGTCATGTGCTGCAGCTAGAAAGTAAAACAAAGGCAAGAGCTGTGCAGTATCCCAGGCTGAACCCTGGGCATTAGGAAAACAGGCTGGGGAGACTTTCAAGTTGTTCCTGGTTCCCTAATGAACGTGTTTTCACTGGAGCAGTGACGTAATGCATGTCCCATTTTCAGCTTCCAAAATAGGATTGATACTCTCATGCCTGCCTTTTCCTGCCTCTGAGTTGGAAGCAGCATTCTCTTTCCAAATGCTTTTTGGATTCTGGGATTTAAAAAAAAAACCCCACATACAGAAATTAGAAATATGGCTTATAAAACTAGAAGACTACTTAATAAGTAGTCTACTTAATAAGTCTACTTAATAAGTCTACTTAATAAAACCTAGGAGTGCTTACTAGTCTGATTGAGTTGGAAAGGGATAATCTGCAATGCTGGTTTTGAATAAAATGACTTGCTGTTGTTTGCAGACTTTATTCCTAACAAGTTACAGGTTTTCTAAGGGAATACTTAAAATTCTGAAGCATAGATTCAGAAATATTGTCAAAATACTTTTTGCTTTAAGGATTTTGTTTTAGAGAACACAGTGTTTCCTTAAATACAAATGCCTTGTATATTCTTATATGAATAAACTATAATTTGTTGGCTAAAGCAGAGCCTTTCAGAAAAATATTTTTTTCTGTGACTCTAAGATAAGACAGTGCAGTAGATCTTTCTCTTCTTGGTTTCCCAGATGCTTTAATGTCTTGAGTAAGTGTGTAGTATTTTTGTACTCATGAGATAGAGCAGTAAGTATTAGTTTAAAATCAGTATGACCTGGCAGTGTTTTCTGAGAATGAATTTTGAAAATTCAGGTTTCTGGTGTGTGTGCTTCACTTGTGAGATAGAACTTTTATTGTTCTTTTCTTAGGGATGTCAGTGAATGCTTGAAGTTCATTGTGGTAAATGTTATTAATAATATCCAGGTAATAGGTTAGTTTATGTTGCTGTTGAGTTTGGATGAAAATATTTGTATTTGATGGGGTGGGGTTATCTTTTTATACTAAAAACGATGTGTACCTTATTTACAATAATTTTCTAATACCTATCACTTATGTTAGGCAGTCTGTCTCTAAACTAATCTAAAAGTGCTACTATTACAGCAGAAGATGGAGGACAAGAAAGAGAAGGAGAAAGACAGGACACACTTAGATTCTTCTGTCTTGCTTCTTGAACTTCTATTCTAAAATCTTTAAAATCCTACTTTTGCACTCTGTGATAAATTCACTATCATTCTATTCAGACTTTTGTGGCTTGTAACTCTTGGCACAAAGTTGGGAATTGTTTCCATGGGTTAGAATGGAAGGCACCGGTGACTCTGTGCCAGGCTCTGGAGTGCTCAGGGCAGCCGGAGCAATGTCCTGGTTCTGCCCATGGCAGCTGTGTCCAGGCTGGCTCCTGGTGCCCTCGCTGAGCTGTGTTATGGTCCTTGAGTACCTGATTCCTTACAAGGACCCTTTTTAACCCCTTTTACAACATAACAACCAAGCTAACAGTGCACACTTAACTATTTCACAACAGCTTCTGACCTATGTTTAACACAGTGATGAGAGAAAAGACCTTGTTGGTACTCACTGATCCTGCTGGGAGCTGATATTCATATTTTTATTCATATTTTATTCATATTTTTATTCATATTTTCTTCAGTTTGTTGAACTTTGTGTACCAAAAGTTAAACCTGTTTACTGTTTACTGTTTACTGTTTAGTTAACTGAGTTTACTGTTACAGTTACTTCTGTCCTTACAAAGTTTCATTTTAGGTAGAAAGAAAACTAGTAGCTGCACACAAGACTTTGTATAGTAATAACTTTATTTATTTTCCAGTACAATTAATCTTGCTTTCCACATAGTTGAATTCACTGTTAACAAAATAAGTAATGTGGAAGAGGGAAAAAAATACCAAACTGCAGGAATGAAATTTTAATATGAAGTGTGTATTTTAAATCAATAGCTTTAAAAATACTTCTAAAAGCTTTTGGTTTGCTACAAATTTAATTTCTCACCTCATTCTGTTTTATGCTCAAGTGGTTCCACTGGTAATTGGTAGTTGAAAGAATATGGAATAGTAGAGTCAGTCAGGAGTCTGCAAAAACTGAATTCTATGGATGTTTAACTACATCAGTTTATAAAGATGTGTTGTCATCTCCTAAGAAATACCATTGAGAGGTTGGGATACAACCTGTTGTATAAAAGCTGAATAAAATATTTACATATATATATAATATTTATTTATAAAAATACCATTACTTTTGTTTCAAAAATTCTTTGTTAACTATCAATTCTTAATATTTTTGAATTAATATATGAAAAAGAAGAAAAGTGTATTTTTACTCCTCAAATGAAACAAAATAAGAAGATTTTGTCTGCTTTTCAAATTTTTTGAGTAATTTCTTTAATAACTGGGCTAAGAAAATTCAGCTTAGAGGAAATGTTCAGCCTGACAGGATTTTCCTTTAACTCTTTAGTGTGGATGGTGATGGTGTTCAATATTTGCTTCTGTAAGAAAGTGCTTTAAATCCTTATTGTCTGTGGATTTCTGGAGTTTTGGGCAAAGTGGGCAGTGCTGGAAGGGAAGTGTCAGAGGGCTGTTTCCTGGACTCCTTTCCAGATTTGTGCTCAAAAGTGTTCATGTGGACAGCAGTGATCTTTGAGAGAGGGAGGAGAAAAGGTAGAAATGGGCAGGGAAAAGTAAAAACAAACTCGTGCCAGCCACAGCCTGCTGCTCCTCAGGCTGTGTCCATAAGAGGTTCTGGCTTTTCTTGACTTTTATATTTTATTATATAAAAATGTTCTAACAGTATATAAAAATGAGACATTTGATACGAAAGGTAAGTTTGGTTTCATACTAGGAAATTACTGGACACCTCTCCTGCTACACAAATTCTTTCATTTATAAAATTCTGTTACGTGGGTTTTGTCCCAATGAAGAATGAATAAGATTGCTGGGTTTTTCCTTGATGTTCAGGCCTCAGCCCAAGTACAGATGTTAATGCTGCCTCCAGTTCTGAAATAAGTTAGAAGTCAGTAAGAATGCATTCCACAAGGAGTGCATGCTGCTCTTTGGATGTGTCCAGGCTGCTCAGATGGAGCTCCTTATCCCATAACTGGTCTTTGCTGGCAAACTTTAAATCCCTCAGAATCAGCTGCAAAACTGGGACTGAAATACAGATCTTTGAGCTCTTTGTAGTATGGAAACACCAGGACAAAAGAAGTTAATCCTGGAAGAGGTGAATACAACAGAAATATCATTTCCAAGGGTGTCTTGCCTTTTCTTATGGATTTCTTAAGCAGTGTAACATTTGAATGATGCTTGGCACTGTTGGCAATTTTGCACAGCATTAAACATTATTTCAGTGCAAAGATGAGAGGGATTATGTGAAATGTATTTGGAGTAGATTTTGCTTGAACTTATTTTAAATTAAATGTTAGTACTTATGCAGAGCGCTAAGTAAAAAAATTCAGTTGATCACTGTTATAGTAGGAAAACTAAAGACAGGAAGAAATAGCAGTACTTGAATAAAGTGCTTGAAGTGAAGAGGGACCAGTTAACTTTCAAAAATGGGGGGCATTAATTTCTTGAAAATTCTGTATGACAATGGGTCTAAAAGTGTTTTGGGTCTAATTTGCACAAAAGCTGTTTTGTATACATTAACAAAGAAAGGAAGTGAGTTGATCTCGACCCTTGGATATGGCATCATTCTGATTAGTTTTCCCTCAAGTTGTGAGTTTAAAATTTGAACTCGGAATTTTTGTCAGATACCTTTTGAAATCTCAGGCTTTTATTAAAAAGGAATGTAAAATGCATTCATGTAATAAAATACCTCAATACAGCTCAATTTAAGGAATATTTTGCTGTTTCTAATATAGAAGAGTAGAGACTGTGCATGCATTTTTTAATTTGAAAAACATGTAAGTCCTTCCATAATGCTTTGATATAAAATTCTAAAGAAATCTGATGTCTAAAGTTCTTAAAAGTACTCAATCCTGAGCAAACCAACTTACTTTAAAAAACAAATGGAACAATCTTACCTGAGCATATCTGTTACATCATCATTTAAAGTAGGAGAAAGATTAATGCTAGATAATCTTGAGATTATTCAGACACATTTGAGCTGTAATAATAAAACTGCAGCTTGGAGCAGAATTTTTTCTAAAGCAAAATGCTCTTTTTCTACAGACAATTTAGGAAGAGAAACTACAGCTCTGTGTACTTTCAGTTCAATGTGAATTTGTACATGGGTACATATTACAATTGTCTGTTTTTCGTTTTAGGGTTCATGTAATCAAAGGAGTTTCTTTGTTGTGTCTTTTCTGAACACAACAGGAATTCAAAATGAATCAGGTGAGTAGAAATGTAAGACTTTATCAAAATACTTAGAGCAGTTAATTATTAATAAGAAAAGTAAATCATCCACTAAAAAATGTTCTTTAAAATCATTGGTCTCATTAAATTTCATCATTGTCCATTCTGCACTGTGTATGCTTGTGAGATGTCTGTTATTTCATGGATTTGAGATTTTTGTGAATTCCCTTTAGCAGTGTGTAAGTTATTACTCCTGGCACCTCTTCTCAGAACACTGCTCCAGAAAATTCTGTTTCCTCCTGAACCCTGCACGTAAGAATTCAGTTCCTTAAAAAAGTGGCTTGAAAATTGAAGGCTTCCAGTTTTAAAAATCCTTTTATAATCACATTCCTTTTTCAAATGTGCAGTAGACACATTGATTGATTGGGAAATACCAGACTTTTCTGGAATATGAAGTGTTTCTCCTGGAAGCAAGTGGAAAGGCTGGGCAAGCACATTTCCTTTGTGGAGCAGCACTTGGCTGTGTGGAGTCACGAGTGTCCTGACTGGAGGCTGTTGTTCTAAATCAGCACCAACTGTGCAGCATTTTATTCTGCATTTGTTTATCCAAACAGGAATTATCCATCAGTTTGTCTCTCACACACAGTTGTTAGTTAGAGATACAGAAAAAGTACATGTGGCCTCAGATTTTTCTCCCAAGTCCTCCTCCCTCTGGCTGATCTCACTGATATTATTCCCCCAGTTTGACCATGGGATATCACACTGCAGGAAAGCCATTCTTACTTTGCTGAAAAAGTCAGCCATGAACAGAAGCTTTATGAGTCAGAAACAGCCACATTACACAGTTGTATAAAATGCTTTGTATACTTCAATGCCTGTGGCTAATGTGTGCTTTTATTATCCTTATTTGATCAGCAGCAGGCTGAGTACAGTTAGCATTTGCTGAAGTGTTTTATCTGTGAAGTCATAGAGGTATATGCATAAGTAATTACAGCATGGAATGGGCTGGTGAGATGTTTCCTGTTGCTCTTTTTCCTCTGATTTAAAGTAAAAAGTTTTCAATATATTTGTACATATTAAAAAGGTAAAAAGCAAAATATAATCTCTACCAGTGTTGGAATATGTATTGTGAAAAAACAAACTTGTATTATATCTATAGACAAATATGAATTATATATATAAAATAGAAATATATAAAATATATATTTTTTAATTTATATAAAAATTTATTTATATATAAATATATATAAATATATAAATATATATAAATTTATATTTTTAATTTATATATAAAATATATTTATATATATAAATATATGTATAAATATAAATAAAATATAAATATAAAATAGAAATAAAATAAAATACAAATATGAATTATATATATAAAATATTTGCATTAGCACACTTTTAAGCATTAATAGTCTGTTTTGGGGAGCAGGGTTAATGCTGCTTCAAAATTTCTATTGAGAATTGAAATTTTTTCACCTGTAAGGTTTATTTTGGTGCACTCAGTGGCATGAAGCCAGCAGCCTATTGCTCTGTCTGCTTGAGGAATAATCCTGCCCTATTAGTCATGCCAATAAGCTTTGGATTCTGCTAAAACTCTGAGAACTGTAGATCCTAATCTGTAATTGTTACTATTGACTGCTTCCCTCCCATGTGTGTGGCCATGTCCCCTCGTGTCCTGTCTGTTGTTGTGTTCTTCACCCTGACTTGTTTCTGGAATTAAATCAGATTTCTGTGCTGTATTAAAAGTCCTCATCTTTCTTATGGGGACTGCTGATCTCATTTATGCTGTGCTGTGTGTCACCTTACAATTACAGGCTGAGATTGCCCTTCCTCAGGGAGTTCTTACAGCAGCTTAGGGTCCTCCTTGGGCTTTCTGCCTTTCACCTTTGCTTTCCAAAGCTCATGGAGCCCATATGGCTTTAATTGTTGGCTGACTGTTCATATTAAGTGTGTATTCAGCATCAACTGTGTGGTGTTTTTTCTTGCAGTGCCCTTGTCATTTCATTCACTGTTGACAAGTTGTAGTGCCAGGTCTGTATAAGAAATGTTTTTGCCTGATGCCACACATCTTTCAAGTGGTTCATTCTCATATTTCTTTCATTCTGCTTGTCTCTGCTTTTGGTGTGACTTTGATGACTTTGATGACCATGAGACTAACTGGGCTGGTGTTGATTTAGTTTATATGAAAAATCTGTTAGTTTTGTGGGTTATCCCACAGAAATCTTGAAGTGGTGAAGGAAAACCTTTTCTTAAATTCTTTGATACGGCCTTCTTGTTGTAAGGAGAAGACAGATTAAAAAACCCCATCTGTTGTTGGAGTTCATGTTTTTGGGTTTCTTGGAAGATTGCTGTCTCAGGATGGGCAGTCCTCTTTTCAAAGGAGATCTTCCTCTAATATGTAAATTAGTTCATCAGAATAGCTGAATAATTTATTTTAAAAACCCCAAGCAAACATGGGGTTTGATTGGTAGCATTATCTCAGACTGCAGTAAGACTGTAGGAGGAATTTGGGTTCTACTGGGAAAACAGCACAGGTAGTTACTTAAAAAGTGCTGAGGAATGCAGGAGCAAAGGACATCTGCACTTGTTCTGAAACTTCCTCCCCTCATTCCTTCTGAATTTTTCAATGATTATTTCAAATATTTCCATTACATCTTAAGTTTTCAGGCACATGAGTTGTGTGAAATTGTAGCAAGGAGGGGTAGCCAGGTAAGGTAGAGAGAGACCTGTCTGCCTTCCTGTGCTAGCTGGCACAGCTCCCCTTCCTCAGCCTCCTCTTTGAACTTCCCTGCCATCTCCTCCCTCCCCCTTCATGGCATCCTTTCCTCTACCTTCTCATTTATCCTAATCCTGTTTCCACCCTGCCATGACACTCGCTGCCTGTCATTCATGCCACTGTTCAGGATGGGTTCTTTCCTTTTCACTCCAATCTTTTATCACCTGTAAGTATCTTATTGCAGGTGCCTTTTCTGCTCTGTTTAAATACTGTTTGTAACAATAGAGACTAATCTGTCTCTGGCTCATGAGTCCAATGGTACTGAAAGTGGTGTGAAAATTTGCTTAATGTGTTAAAAGGTACTGCCAGAGTGTCTGCACTCTGGGTTGGATGCAAACAGGAAAAGATTGTTTCAGTCAAGGCACCACTTCAGCCCTGAAATGATCCTTTGGCATTGTCCTGAAGTCACTTCATGCTGGTTGATTTAAATGCTAGAATGTAATTTTCTGATGAACTTTAGAGTAAGAAGCTTAAAAGTGAAATAAGCTTCAGGTGTTTTTGTATTCGAAATTGCAGCCTTGGAAGGAATGGAAAATACTGTGTTAAGGCTTCAGATAAAAGCAAAAGTCAGCTGTAGGACATGCACAAGTGCACTACCCTTATCAAGGGGTGAATTTTGTAAACAGATTTAAATTTGATTGTGAAGTCTTGGTAGAAAAGTGATTGAAATGTAGTATTTCTTTTTGGTAGACAGACATTGCTTGGGGACAAGTTGTGATCTGGAAAAAGTTTCAAGTAGCTACATCTAAATTGCAAATAAAAAGAGATTGCACTGATTTGACTGAACTAAATTGTTTATTTTACTGTTTAGAATATGATTGCTTATTACCATTCATTTGAGGTGTGAAGTGTATTGTTGTGAAAAGGCCATATCCAGTTTTCTAGTACTTGTGAAATCCATTAATGTGACAAGTGTTGGATGAATCTGAGTGTGGTGTTCTCTGAATGTCCTGCCAATCTCTGATTTTTGCAGATAGATGCACAATAAAATTCTGATTGCATACTCCTCCTTACAAATACACTTCTTAAATGGTGGAGCAGTTCTGGGATATTTGCAGTTAAAATGTGTGACTATTAAAAAATATACCAGGAAAATCCAAGATGTATCACAGTGCTGTACACTTCTATCTGAATCAGTTGAGGCTGTTATGATGGGTTAAAATTTATTATGATAGGTTAAAATTTATTTGCAGGGTTGAGATTTGAGATTTTGAGCTGCTCATCAAAACCCCAAACCAAAATCTACACTCACCAAGCCCCCAAATGAAACCCAGCAAAAAACCATCCTGCTTTTAGCTTGAAACTGGAAGTGCACCATTCTGAGAGCTGGCAGCCACTCTCTTCTATTTCTGGATATAACCTGTTAGAAACCACTGGGAAAAATAGCTTTGTTTCTCCCCTGATGAAATCCTGGGGTAATGCACTGGGAAGATTTTTAGTTTCTTTGATATGCTGGGAAGAGCATGTTTCTTTTTCAGCTGAGCCATGGCTTCTTGCATATCAGTTCAAGGCAAACAGATGTCTGAAAATCAGGCTGCTTTCATCAGTATTTTTCCTTTTGGGTTGTTAGAAGAGCAAAATAAAGCTTTGCTCTGCTTTGAATAGACTTCAGCTATTCTAACTATTGAAGAAGTATTTATCCCTGGTGTCTCCACTCTTGGATGGGAAGGGATTTCTGGCATTCTCTCCCTTCCATGGTTTCCAATCTGGGGGTCTTTCTCCCCTACAAATAGCTCTCTGTGCAGCTGTTAAGGTTTATGAAGGCAGCACTAGAATAACCTTGCTCTGATTCCAGTTTTATAATTTTCCTCATTGTTGCAATTAAAACTGGCAGAAGATTTGTTCATTAACTCCACTCAGCAAATTGGGTTTTCAGATGTAGTGAATGATTGCCATAGCAGCACCCTGACAAAGGCTGAAGAGCAAGGGCTGAGAAGCTTTATTTGTTTGGCTTTAGAGAGAAAAAAAATGAAATTTGATAGCATATTGAGATGCATTTTAAAATATATTTCCAGTAACCTTTCAGTGTATTTCAAAAGTACTCACTAGAAATACTCTTGAATATTACACAGTAATTTCTTATTCAGTATGTGAAAATTACTATTGTATCTCTGCTTTATGGTTATAGGTAAAAGCCAGAATAATTTCCAAAAAATTAAAGTTTATTTGGAAAAATTTCTCAGTTTAATCTCTTCCTAAAAATGGGTTCAGAGGTCAAGTATAACATCCTTAATATTAGAGTTGTTCCTGCCATTACCACCAGTGTTTGTTCCTGACCAGAATGATTAGAGTTAGATAAAGCAGGCAGTTATTTTAGGGCATGTGGTTCAATAAAGGCTTAAATTTCACCATGCACAGTTCATTTGGAATGTGGAGAGATTTTATAGGAAACTTTGCATTCTTGTGAGTTTGAAATTCTGGTAATTTCTATCAGAAATAGTGTTTTGTTAATTCTAAGTGGGTAATAGGGAACAGGTTGGTTTATGACAAGTGTGAGTAGCAATAGTATGGATAATGTTATAAGAATAATATTGAACCTTGGAGGCTCCATAAAATGGAACTAATCACTTACTGGACAGTAAATAATTTATTAGCTTTATATTGCCTATCAAACTTTAATATAAAAATACCTTAAAACTTCTTGGATTAATTATAAGCTGCTGGCTAAAGTTCTGACATGTTACTTGATGTAGGAAATACGAGTAACATTTATGATACTGAAATAATTACTATTAAAATCCTTTTATTCTCTTTAAAAGCTGCTTTTAGCTTATTTTCTGTTGCAGAGCAGTAAACTTGACATGCAGATGGTTCAGTCACCAAGAGCTGTAGTGACAGGAGAAGGGGAATGGCTTCGTGCACACAGGGAGTGGGTTTAGGAAGGGTTGGGCCGTGAGCATGGTGAGCCCAGAGAAGCTGTGGGAGCCCCATCCCTGGAGGTGCCCAGGTTGGACACTGGGGCTTGGAGCAGCCTGGGGCAGTGGAAGGTGTCCCTGTCCAGGGCAGGGTGGCACTGTGGGATGTCCCCACTCCAGGGAGGAATCTCCACCACACTGCAAGAAGGGGTGTGACATGGAAGACCCTGTTCACAAGTGGGGCTCGGCTTTTCTAGGATGAGGAAAGTGCTGGGCTGTCAGAGAGGTGTCCCCAGGCAGTAGTACCCCTTGTCTGTTCCTTTATGGGGTTTTTTTTTCAGCTCTGCCACATCTCCTCCTCACCCTTAAAGGTTTGTTAAACTTTGAGCTTGATGAGTCTGCCTGGGTTTGGAATGATCCAACACCAACAGCAGCGTGACGCCGTCCCCTCCATTCTGCACTGGTAGCTTTGCAGGGAGAGCGTTGTCTTACCCTGTTCCAGGCAGAACATCCTCCTGCTGGGGCAGAGTCAGTGCTGTACCCCCAGTGCAGGTTCCTGGAGTGGTTCATTTACTGCAACTGCTCACTTCCATCAGCAGAGCCAGTAACTTCTCAGATTTTTGAATGTATGCACTTCTTGGAACTTTGAGTTTGATTTTCTCCTGAAGTTACTTTTCAGTCTTTCTCACCAGTGGCACTTTGTCACATAAGGCAAGATAAGAAAATATTTTAGATTGCTTTTGGGGGACTGCTTAGGTTGAGTATGCCTGGAAGACATTCTTTGAAAAAGGGAAATAAATGATTGCTAATATATGTGAAATTATCGTCAGTACGGTGAATTTGGAAATTTTACTTTCATTACAAGCCAGAAGGTTTTGAAGGTCGTGTGGGTTGATCACCTGTTGTGCAGTTGTTTTTGCCTCTAATGGTGCTTGGCTTTTTGACTTGTAGAACACGAGTGACTCCCCTGTTGCTGTGGAGACCTTGGATGATGTTCCTGAGCATGTGCTTAGGGGCCTTCCTGAGGATGTGAGGCTCTTCCCATCTGCTGTTGACAAGACTCGGCTTGGTGAGTGCTGCAGCTGTGAAAAGAGAATGAAGATTTTTAGTGACTCACATAAATTGGAGTTGCTGTGAAAGCCTGGTGCCCTCCTGTGCTGGGTAGAGATGATGTCTGGTGTATTTGTTTGAAATAATTCCTCTTGGGAAGAGTGGATGGCTCCCCAGTCCAAGACAGACACATCTAATAACCTTAAAAATATGAATTTTGATTAGATTTGCTTGGAATAACTTAGATTAGTTTTAACTCCTGATATGTGTCTCCTCAGGTGTCTGGGCAACAAAGTCAATTTTGAAAGGCAAGAAGTTTGGGCCATTTGTTGGTGACAAGAAAAAAAGATCTCAAGTTAAGAGCAATGTGTACATGTGGGAGGTAAGAAACAGCTTGTAAATGGAAAAATGTGCTTGTCACCAGGTCAATATTTTGTATTTAGCCTTTAATTTTCCAGATAGTTTAGAAATAAACTTGATAGAAGGTAATTGCCATCTGTTACTGCCATTACTAATGGTTATTTATAGACACATGGATGGAACAACTATTCTGAATTACAAAGCTTTATAAACCAGAGGCATTGTTTGAAATTGCTGTATTTCTTACATGCTGTGTGTGGATCACAGTTGCCCTGAAGAGTTTGTTGCTGATCTTTTCTTTGTTGGCTTCAACCCTGAGTGCAACCGAGTGCTGTCAACTGCTTGTGAGATCAGGGAAATTAGGAGGATGTGGAATCTCCCAAGGAAGCCACATCACTCCTCCTCATTTAGCTCTTTGAAGACCAGCTTTTGGAGTTTTTGTAAGAGTTCTGAAGTGTTGCAGTATTTTTTGTGCTGGGCTTGCCTTGAAGCAAGTGCTGTCTGGGCAGCTGAACAGCTCTGGAAGCTCCACTGGTAGTCAGGAGACCTTGGATATTATGTAAATAAATTTATATTTCAAAATATGAATGCCATCATCTGGAGCTGAATCCCTTTTACAGTCTCTTTGAGGCATTCATAACCACTTCCAAAGACTTCTTCAGTCTTTCTGAAGACAAACACAGGACATGGTTTTAGCAAAATGAATAGTCAAGGAGGGGAGGGGTGCAGGAACTGTGGCATAGAATGTTCTGGAACGTGGATTTTTAGGCTAAAGACACTGATAATGGTCACCCATGCTTCTGTCCCCTTGCTTGCAAAAAGGGAATTCCCTGAAACACTAAAAACATGCACAGAGCTCAGAGTTAACCTCTATCAGAGGAACTGATCTAGGACATTCCCATAAATGCAAATTACCCTTTAGAAAAGCAGTACAATTTTCAAGTATAATGTTTGTTGCATTGAGCTCATGCTATCACAAACTCCACTGCAGAAGGTATCTCCAGTTCTGATCTGTTACAGGAACATTTGCTGAGATTGAATCAGTCAAGTAAATTATTGACCTTAAAATTGTGGTTCTCAGTGCTGCATGCTGAATGTTCATGGTGGATATTTTTTCAGTTCTGTTTACAATGCAGGTGATAATGGGAACTCTTGTTAGATTCCAGAGTAATTGTGTGTTGCTTTAATAGTGATTTTAGAGTTAGAAAAAAGGCAGCTAAAATGGAAAACTGCAACAGTCGGTCTCATCTGCTGATACCTGAAACCAGTCCAGAATCTCAACTGGTAGCAAATATGGTTTGTAGAAGGATGCTGGTGTGTAGGAGCAGTTCAGTATATGGACACTCAGCTTGGGGAACAACCTTTTCCACAAGTGTTCCATTTGCTTCTTTAGTCAAATTAATCTGAATGAAAAATAAGGCTTCAAAAACTGGCATCTCCAGTCACTTTTAATGGTTTTGAACTGGCATAGCAAAGGCTCATTGTGAAAAACACTGGTTGTGGGTGTCAGTACATGCCTCTGTATCTGAGGAGAGAACATATTTTCCTTTTCTACTGGTGAAAAGCCACAGTTGGGAAAGTGAGAACAAGTGTCTGAAAAGGAGGGAAATGCTGGTTCAGAATGACTGGCACAGCTGTGCTGAGTGGGTTTTGTTGTAGGTACAGGAATCACTTCAAGACACAGTGTTATGGAGAGGAGTTGGAGCTATTTTCTTTCTCACAGTGCTCAAGGTCTTTAAACAGTGTTCTGTAAGTGAGACTGTAATATTCTATAAATTAGAAAAGCAAAAAAGTATTTTGGTTTATGGAAAACCCATAATAAAACAATATAAAAACACAGTACAGTTGTACATACCTATATATATGTACATTAAAAAAATCTATATATAAGTAATCAGTAACTACATTTAGACATGTATTCCATATCTGTTTAGCTCTCCCACAGCATTCTTTGGCTCTTCTCTTCCATTTTAACCAAAAGAATTTCTTTTGCAGTCTCACCTGGGACACTGTTTATGCTTTCATATTGCAAGGGCTGGGTGTGCTGGTGAACATTCTTTCAAAAGTCAGCTGATGAAATCCATGCTAGAATAGTTTAAGTAAGGGAGATGTTTTCTGTTTACTTGGAAAGAAACTAAGATGGTTGTGCATTTATTAAAACTTTTATTGATGAAATTCTATTTCTTTTAATCAACAGTATAATCAGCACAAAAAAAAGAATTTATTAAGCAGAGGTTTTTCTAAGCTGTTGTAGAAGTGTACAAAAGATCAAAATTGGAGAACAGTTTGAAAAGCCTTGGAATTACTTGTAAAGTATCAGAAAATAAAATCTACAGCATTGTAGATTTTTGGACTTTTAGAAAAACAGAAAAGGAAAAATACCCACTGACAGCTTTCCTGACGGGGCTTTCCTTATCTTCAAGAACAGCACAAAATGTCTTCCCTACACCTGAGGGGCAAGGACTCAGAGGATGCCACACTTTAGTGCTGTGCTGTGAGCAGATGTCCCCGTGTCTGTCCCACAGGTGTATTACCCCAACTTGGGCTGGATGTGTGTGGATGCCACCGACCCAGAGAAGGGCAACTGGCTGCGCTACATCAACTGGGCGCGCTCGGGGAAGGAGCAGAACCTCTTCCCCCTGGAGATCAACAGGACCATTTACTACAAGAGTTTAAAGGTAGCTCTGGCTGAACAGCTGCTGCTTTGTTTGTTGTCTTTTATTATTAATTCTTTTGATTCTGCTTTATTAAAAAACTTTTTTCTTACTATATATATATATATATAAAATATAAAAATATATATATTATAAAATATCTATTATATAAATATATAAATATATATTACTATTTCTATATATATAAATTCATATAACTATTTATAGTTATATTTAAAATATTAACTATATTTAAAAATATAACTATAGTTATATTTAAAACATTAACTATATTTAAAAATATATATTACTATTTATATATATATAAATATATATAAACAGTAATATATATTACTATTTATATATATATAAATATATATAAACAGTAATATATATTACTATTTATATTTTATATATATATATACACTATTTATATGTATATTTATATTAAACAGAGTTTGAAACGTTTTATGAAACATATTTAAAACACTGCAAATGCTACACATCATTGGTATAAATTCTTATCTGCCAATGCATTTGACATTAATAAATTCATATCTGCCAATGCATTTGACATCAGATTTACTGTTAAACTACTGGATGTTTTGACACAAAGTCTGTCTTATTGGGTAATTGCTGTAGCACCAAATTTGATACACACTAGAGCAATAAACTACACAGTAAAAAATATTGTTCTGTTTTTGTAGATACCAAGACTCCTGCTGAGGATGTTTTTGCAGTAATCAGTTATTTTTATGGTCTGTGCATCATTTGACAAAGTTTGGCTGTCAAGACACTTCTATAGGTAGCTCCATGAAACTATTTCTCATGGTTTTATACCATTTTGGTTTTGTTCAGGGAGTGAGGGGAAGGCAGGGAGAAGGGTGTAATTCCTGGAGCATTTTATCTCCCAAATCAAGAAAAAAAATGGTTTAACTATAATGGTGGAGCATGTTAAGAATATTGTAGCTCTAAAGTATTTCTTGAATCCCTGATCAAGACTTCCTAGCAGTGAGTGTGTGTAGCTTGACTTAGTTTTTATTTAAAATATTTTTGGGTGTTCTAAACATTTTCTGAACTTTGTATCCAAGTAGAGGTTCACTATTGCCAGCCAGACTGGTGACTTCTCTGCAGTGTTTATTCCCAGAGGCTGCAGGCTCCCAGTACAGCTCTGAGGCCAGCCTTGATTTCTCTAGACACTTTACTTGGATTTCTTCTGCCTTTGCCCACAGTCCCACTAGCTCAGTAGTATAGGTGTGCTTTTGGAGTCACTCTGACATTTTAAACTTCTCCTTGAATCTTTTCTGCAAAAATTTCAGTCCTGGCAGAGACAAGCATTCACATATTTCAGGTTTGTTTATTTGATGGGTCATACTGCACTTCAGAAAATAACTGTACTGCTAAAAGAGGCTGAGCACTGCTGACAGAATAACAAATACCTTGTCTCAGCACTGGAATATCCTTTTGTTCCTTTGACTGCTGTCTCTTGCAATTTGATGAATTTTATCCCAGTCACACCTTACTGCTAACTGAAACAAAGGAAGGCATAGAATAAAGAACATTTTAAATGTCCTTATCTTTTGCATATAATGTTAGGATCTCTACACTGCTATTTCAAACCTGCTGTAAATTTACCAGCCCAGATATGAACACATGGTTCTTTCCTGATCTTTATCATAATTCAGAAATTTAGGGGAGTTCCACTTACTGACAAATAAGCAGCACAGGTTTTATTTAGCCCCAAAGGAGAATTCGAGTGGCTTGTGTGTAATTTTGTTCTGTTTTACCTTGAAGCATTGAAAGTAAAGTCATGGGGTATTATTTTTCCTGAGGTTTCCTTTACAGAAGTACAGAATCACACAAGGTTGGAAGATCAGCAAGTCCAACCCAGCCCCAACACCTCAACCAAACCCTGGCACCCAGTGCCACATCCAGGCTTTGTTAAACACACCCAGGGATGGGGACTCCAGCACCTCCCTGGGCAGCCATTCCAGAACTTTACCAGTATTTATTTAGCTTTTCGTAGGTTTTTAATTTGTAAATTAAACAGGCTGATTTCCAAGCCTTATTGCTGAAATAACAAACTCCAAATTTGCTTGGTGCAGAACCTCCTCAGAACTGTGGAGCTTTAACTTCCTAGTTCCCTGCTTTCAATGAACAGTCATGGGATGGAATAGAATTTGTGAGTGAGCACAAGCAAATGTTTTTCTCTTCCATCTTCATCTTTGCTGAAGGGCTGAGAGTGTTTTTAAGCTGCTTTGCATCTGCTTTCCCCAGGGTTCCTGTGTGAGGGCTGTGATATTGCAGGGAGCAGCTTAAACTCGTGATGCAGTTTCAGCTCTTCCTGCCTCTGCTCATGGGAGGAGCTCTCTCTGTGGTGTTGTTCTGCACACAGGACAAAACTTGAGTTCTATAAAAAGTAAAATACAGTAAAAACTCAGTTTCAAAGTCTTCTGAAGAAGCTTGGCTATGAAACTGTCCCTGATTAAAATGAAATTAATTTGTTTTTGGAAGACTGTTCTGCCCAACAGGTTTAAAACACCTCAAGATCCTCCCTGGTACATGGGAGAGAGCAACAAAATGGAAGGTTATAGAGTGTGAAAGATTCACTCAGGTACATGTCAGACTGCTCACTTGGGTCATGTGTGGTGAGATGAGGCCACCCCCAGGTGCAGAAGCACAATATCACAGTAAAATGCTGTGTCTGTGGTGAAAAACAGAAACTGATGAGGCTGGGCAGGCAAATGCTTATCTCAGTCTGTACAAGGCACATTAGAGTGCTTGAATGTGCTCAATTAATTGAATTTTAGACAATCTGTGCTAGAACCTCTGAGGTTACTTAGGTTAGGTTAATAACTTGTTGGGATATTACCCTTGAAAATAACAACTTTTGAACAGGAAATACTCAGATTAAGGACAGTTAAATGTTGCAGTTAAAACAAAAAGCACAAAAAACTGTGTGGGGATTATTAACCTAATCAACCTTCCCAAAATTCATACCTGTTTAGCCAGGCTGTCCCAGTCTGACAGTGCTGCACCAAGGATCTGTAGGGAGCAGTTTGGAGGAGGTTGGGTTCTGGAGTTGTGGCTCGAGGGTGTCACGAGGAGGAAGAGGGGGGTACAAGTGGCACCTGCTCAGTGCAGTCCTGCTCTGTGAGGGAGCAGCTTTCATTGTCTGGTTTTGAAGCTGCTGCTGCATCTCATTCTAGAAGTACAAGGTTAGAGGGCTTGATTGAGATTCTAGAGCAGTCACAATAAAACTAAATTCATCAAGTTCAACGTTAGCTCCAGCCATGCAGCCAACAAATTACTGTTCATTACCACCCTGTGTTTGCATTGCCTGAAACCTCACCCAGATCTTTGGATTTTTTTAGATGATAAGGGGTTTTTTGCATCAGACAACCCTGCTGCATTCCTTGCTGCTCACCAGCTCCAAGGCCATGCAAATAATTTTGCCTCTATTTATCCTATCAGGCCTCTGGAACTCAAGGAAGCCAAGCCATAGGCTTTGCCTATGTTATAACTTACTCTTCCCTTGGTTGTTGGGATCTTGCACTTCTTGTTATTCCAGTGTCTGGGGGTATGATGATAATTATCACCTCTATCATGTGCTGTGAGACCCACTAAAAATGGGCTGTAGAAGAAAGAAATCCTAATTTTCTTCTTGATACAAAATTCTCCTTTGGCTTCAGACTGGAAATAACAATATGAGGACCTCCTTTGCTCCTGACTGAAAATAGGATCTGGTCTCCACCAGCCCTGTGTTCCTTAACCCTGAGAGAGGGGAATTGAAGTTAAGGCATTTAAATTTTTCTTGGTTTTGGGTAAAATGCTTCAGGAAATGGAGAAACAATGAGGAAGATTTAAAAAATTAAAATCTTCAGTCTGGCAGCTTGGGGACTTGCTACTTTGAGTCTGATATTTTAGGGAGTGTGGGAAATGAACTGATCAATAGAGTTTCTTTTGTTGGCAGTGCTGGGAGTATGAGTAGCATTTGCAGTGATGCCCATTTGACTGATTTAGTCTGTGATTTTTTAAAAAACTGATTAAAAAGAATAGAAATAACCAATTTGGAATGGCAAGCAAACCTTTGATTTTTTGTGGTGAAGTGGATTTATTAAACATATTGTAATTATCTGTATTCCCATTAACCCACTGTGACAGTCTTTTCCTGGATCTTTAGAATTTGTCTCAGCTGTAGTGGCTGCCTGAGCAGTAGTAACTTATTATTATATTATAATTAATTAATGTTATTTAAAGCTTTGTATGAGATAGGTATGTTTGTCCCAACATGGCTGCTCTCTGGAAAGAATTAACAGTGAATATCCAGAGAAGTGAGCACTGGGATTTAAACCAGTGTCACTATTTGAGGAAAAACCACAGTTTGGGACATTACAGCTGGAAGGTTCATGCAAAAAATAATAACAACAACAACACCAACGTATGAATTATTAATACAAAGACTATATTAATCATTAACTACAGTAATATTAACTAAAACTGTATTACCTCTGTATTGTCAAGAACTGTAGTTGGGCCAAAGAGCAATGGATACAAATAGAAAGAGGGGAAATTTGGGTTTGATGATCAGAGATCCTTCCCTGGCAGGGTGGGCAGCCCTGGCACAGCCCCAGAGCAGCTGGGGCTGCCCCTGCATCCCTGGCAGTGCCCAAGGCCAGGCTGGGCAGGGCTTGGAGCACCTGGGACAGTGGGAGGTGTCCCTGCCATGGCAGGGGTGGAACTTGATGGACTTTTGGGTCCCTTCCAACCCATTAACATTCCTTGATTTTTCTTTTTTTTTTTTTTTTTTTTTTCTGTGATTTTTGGGTGGTTTTTTGTGATTTTGTCTTTTTTTTCTGATTTTGACTTTTTTTTTCTGATTTTGACTTTTTTTCTGATTTTTATCGTCTTTTTTTTTGCCATTTTTAGGCTTTATCTTTTATTTTGGTATTTTTCTGGTCTTTGATCTTGTCACTTTTATGGAGTTTTTCTGTGTTTTCCTGTGAATTTTTTGAGGGTGTTTTTTTAAATGATATTTGGTGTTCTGGGGGTTGTGTGTGTGTTACAATCCATGAGGAGGTTTTGGGGTTGTTTGTTTTTGGGGTGTTTCAGTGCTGTTCTGTGTGTCTGTGTCTGATGTTGGGTTGTTTTGTGTCTGTTACAGTCCATGATGAGGTTTTTGGGTTGGTTTTTGGGTGTTTTGGGGGTAATTTTGGGTTGTTTTTTGTGTTGGGTGCTGTTGTGTGTGTGTTACAGTCCATTATGAGTTTTGGGGTTGGCTTTGGGTTGGTTTTGGGGTGTTTTTGGCTGTTTTGGTTGCTCGCTGATGTTCTCTGTGTGTGTGAGGTTTTGGGTTGTTTTTGGGGTTGATGTTGGGTTGTTTTGAGTGTTTTTGGTTGTTTTGGTTGCTTGCTGCTGTTCTGTGTGTGTCTGTGAGGTTTTGGGTTAGTTTTGGGTTGGTTTTGGATTGTTTTTGGCTGTTTTGGTTGCTCGCTGCTGTTCTGTGTGTGTGTGTTACAGTCTATGATGAGGTTTTGTGTTGTTTTTGGGTTGTTTTGGGGGTTGTTTTTGGCTGTTTTGGTTGCTCGCTGCTGTTCCGTGTGCGTGTGAGAGGTTTTGGGGTTGTTTCTGGGTGGTTTTGTGTTGTTTTTGGGTTGTTTTGGGGGTTGTTTTTGGCTGTTTTGGTTGCTCGCTGCTGTTCCGTGTGCGCGTGAGAGGTTTTGGGGTTGTTTCTGGGTGGTTTTGGGTTGTTTTTGGCTGTTTTGGTTGCTTGCTGCTGTTCTCTGTGTGTGTGTGTGAGGTTTTGGGGCTGTTTCTGGGTGGTTTTGGGTTGTTTTTGGCTGTTTTGGTTGCTTGCTGCTGTTCTCTGTGTGTGTGTGTGAGGTTTTGGGGCTGTTTCTGGGTGGTTTTGGGTTGTTTTTGGCTGTTTTGGTTGCTCGCTGCTGTTCCGTGTGCGCGTGAGAGGTTTTGGGGTTGTTTCTGGGTGGTTTTGGGTTGTTTTTGGCTGGTTTTGGCTGTTTTCGTTGCTCGCTGCTGTTCTCCGCGTGCCCGGCGCGGCCCGGGGCGCTCCCTGCGCTGCGCCCTCCGCCCGGCAGGGGGCGCGCGGGGCGGCGCCCTCGAGGCTCGGCGGGAGCAGCGCCGTGGGCGCCGCCGCGGCCGCTCCCCGCCCCGCCAACAACGCGCGCTCTGATTGGCCGCGCGCCCTGTGTTGTGTCCCGGCAGCCAATCGCGGCGGGAGAGGAGCTGTTGGTGTGGTACAATGGCGAGGACGACCCGGCGATAGCGGCCGCGATCGAGGAGGAGCGAGCGAGCGCCCGCAGCCGCCGGCACTCCCCGAAGGCCCGCAGAGGTACGGAGCGCACCGGCCCCGCCGCCGCCAGCGCGCGGAGCAGCCCGGCCTGCGGCCGCCGTGACCTTCCGCGGCCCGAGACAGGAGGGTGGGGAGGGCCCGGCCCGGCGCGGCCCGGCCGGCGGCGCCGCGGGCGGAACGTGGAAGTTGCGGCTGGAAAAGTTGGGAGAGGCGGCGGCGGGCAGAGAGAACGGCCCGCTCCGCCCGCGGGGCCGCGGCAGCCGCTGCGATCCCGTGTGGGGCCGGGGCCGAGCCCGCCGCAGCCGCGGTGCCTCCTCGGGAAAGCGAGCGGAGCTTGGGGCCGGCCCGATTCCTGCCTGGGAGAGCGAGCGGAGCTCGGGGTGCCCGATCCCTCACTGGGAGAGCGAGCGGAGCTCGGAGCCGCTTTTCACATGCGGGAGGAGAAGGCTGAGTTAGGGGTGCCCCGATCCCTCTCCCGGAAAGTGGGCTGAGCTCTGAATGCCCCGATCCCTCCTTGGGAAAGGGAGCGGATTCCTGGGCCGCCCCAATCCCTCCCTGGCAAAGCGAGCTGAGCCCGGGGTGCCCCGATCCCTCTCCCGGAAAGCGGGCTGAGCTCTGAATGCCCCGATCCCTCCTTGGGAAAAGGAGCGGATTCTTGGGCCGCCCCGATCCTTCTCTAGCCAAGCGGGCTGAGCCCGGCGTGCCCCGATCCCTCCCTGGGAGGATGAGCCCGGGGTGCCCCGATCCCTCCCTGGGAGGATGAGCCCGGGGTGCCCCGATCCCTCCCTGGGAGGATGAGCCCGGGGTGCCCCGATCCCTCCCTGGGAGGATGAGCCCGGGGTGCCCCGATCCCTCCCTGGGAGGATGAGCCCGGGGTGCCCCGATCCCTCCCTGGGAGGATGAGCCCGGGGTGCCCCGATCCCTCCCTGGGAGGATGAGCCCGGGGTGCCCCGATCCCTCCCTGGGAGCTGAGCCCGGGGTGCCCCGATCCCTCCCTGGGAGGATGAGCCCGGGGTGCCCCGATCCCTCCCTGGGAGCTGAGCCCGGGGTGCCCCGATCCCTCCCTGGGAGGATGAGCCCGGGGTGCCCCGATCCCTCCCTGGGAGGATGAGCCCGGGGTGCCCCGATCCCTCCCTGGGAGCTGAGCCCGGGGTGCCCCGATCCCTCCTTGGGAGCTGAGCCCGGCGTGCCCCGATCTCTCCCTGGGAGGATGAGCCCGGGGTGCCCCGATCCCTCCCTGGGAGGATGAGCCCGGGGTGCCCCGATCTCTCCCTGGGAGGATGAGCCCGGGGTGCCCCGATCCCTCCCTGGAGCCCGAGCCCGCGGCCGCCGCGCTCTCTCCTTGGGCAGCGGAGCCGAGCCCGGGGCGGTCCCGCTGTGGAGGTCGGGGAGCCGAGCCCGGGACCGCTCCGATCCTTTGGGAAGGGGAGGCTGAGCCCGGGTTTGGGGTACTTTAGTCCAGCCAAATGAAGAATTCCCCTTCTGTTCTTTCCCTGCGGTTTTTAATTTCTTGTTATTTCTAGGCCGATTTGCTGGTTCTGGAATTTCGCAGAAATGGGAATGGCTGCTCCTGGCTGACTTCGGCCGAGGAGGGAGGGTGGGACAGAGTTTGGGGTGGTATAAACGCGTTATTCCCTCTGTGAATATGTATGTCGGAGCAGACATCCATTATTTTTTCCATTACTAATTCAGCAGCAGGGTTTTTTAGAGTGCGTGTGCCTCCACGCGTGGCCTTATATAACTGACATTTTGCCTAATGTTTTAGGCCAAAATCACAACAAAGCCTTGAGTTACAGGGACTAGATATAAAAAAGGAAATATTCAGTTGCAGCACAGATGTATCAATTCCTCTTGCATGGGAGTATGTACATTTTGGTATTCTCTGGAAGCTACAAATGAACCAAAGAAAGATATTATTTTAAGAAGCATTATTATAATTTTTTAAACTTAAAATGTAGAGCCTGATCTTACAGGTAGTGCAGATGACTGGAATTCAGATTGGAAACAAGGTAACTCAGACATTGAAAACAGTTATTGTGTATTTTATTTGAGATTGAGGAGGGGGGACTGTAGTGCAGCACAATTAGTTATTTTGAATAGTAATCCATAGGTTAAGGAAATACAAACTGAAATTCAAGCACTGATTTTTATTTTATCATGAAAAAGCATATTTAGCACATATATAGGAAGCACTTGGTAAATTACAGGCTGTATTACGTTTTTTTCCCAAATATGCATTATCTTAGCACATGGAATTTGTGTGCCTATGATTTACCTGAAAGGCTAGAAAAACAACCTGCAAGAATTTGATTATATGATAAATCAGAAAAGCCAGACAGAATAATTTGTGAGGTAATTTTTCATGGCATAGAAGTTTGATTTGCATTCATGAAGTTACAGGTAAATATACCAGTAAACTAATTTGGTTTCTGGGTTTTGATTTTGTGCTCTTTTGTGGGTTTTGTGTTTAAACTGTTATAGATTTTCCAGATTTCATAATTGGGAGCATTAAATCTTTTCCCCCTTTTTATAAACACAAGCTCCTTACCAAGGCTCACAATTATTGAATAAAAAGGAACCCAGCAAAAACCAACTCCAAGCACAATATTCATGAAGTATTTGAGAATTACCAAGAATAATCTATTTATGGAGTTATACCCTTGTTTCATGAAGTAGAAAGACCAAATTCTTAGTATTTAATTGATTTAAATTGTTAGATTAAAGTTTCAGCTCTAAAATGAAAAGGCAATTCATTGGATATTTTGAAATTTTATAGTTCTGTTTTTCACAGGTTTCATTGGAATTTTTTTTTACTTTGCATTTACTCTCTGCTTTTTAGTGTTTGTAGTAACATCTGCTAATATTTGCAATTCACAGCAATCTTTTTTCAAGAAATATACACTTCTTTTCCCTGCAGATTTGGTAGCAGTAGCTGCAGTGAGGATTCCAGAATGGTTTCTACTCATATCTCTGCTTTTGTAGATTCAGCTGCATCCTTGGATGGGGAAGCTTCTTAACCCTAGACTTGAGATTTGGGGAAATAAGGGAAATCATGATGAACATGATTGAAAAGTAATTAAATTAAAAATACATAGTTCTGATTATATGATACAAAGGGATAGGAGGAGAATGATTTTTTTGTGATTTAACTTTATGCATGTGAAAATTTGGGAGTCAGTAGAAGGTAATATTTGAATTAAATAGCAATTTAAGAAACTTGCTAGAGAGGAACTCCTCCTGAGGATTGTGAAATTTGAATTCATTAGTGACCTAAACAGATCTATAAATTTTTTAAATTTTATTTTGGCCTATGTTGCACACTGTTGTCTTACATATTGAGAAGAAAATATAACCAAGGAAGAATTATTAAATTCTAACAATTGTTAATGAATGTGTCCTTTAGGAACACGTTTTCTAGAAAAGTAAAGTGACAGTTCAGTACCTTAGGAATGACTAGACAAGACATTATTTGGGAGGTGTATTATGACACAGACCATGTCATTATTTTTAAATTTTATTTTGGCCTATGTTGCACACTGTTGTCTTATATTAGAAGAAAATATAACCAAGTAAGAATTGCTAAATTCTAATAACTGTGGATGAGTGTGCCTAGAAAAGTAAAGTGACAGTTCAATACCTCAGGAATGACTAGACAAGACATTATTTGGGAGGTATATTATGATTTAATGATACAGACCATGTAGTTATTAGATAAAACTCCTAATTAGTGTGTATTCAGTAAAACAAATATCCTTTTGAATTTTTAATGCATCTTAGGTCTTATGCTTGAACATAAGTTAGATATTAGATAGATAGTTGAGAGATAGTTTAGGTTAGATTTAGATATTTCCCCTTTGACAAATCCCCTTGTTCTGCCATGTGTGTAATGAACCCTTGGCAGAGGAGGTGCTCATTCCACAGGCATTAAAAATGGGCTCTTTCACCCAGTCAGCCAGGGGAGGCTTTCACTGCTGTCCCACGTTCATGTTGCAGGAGGAATCCTCTCTGGGTGAAGGCTGGGGTGCTCTGTGCTGGGAGTCAGGCTGAGTTAGCAGAGGCTGGAGCTGTGGCTGAGCCTGGAGGTGCCCAGGAGGTGCCCACAGAGCTGCTCATCCTGGCCTTGAGCTGCCCTGTGATCCCTGACACAAGGCCCATAATCTCCTTGAGGTGGATCTAGGCTGGCACCTGGCATTTCCTCCAGGTCCCCATCTCCCTCCTGCGTGTTTTTGGGTTTGTGTTCTGCATTCGTGTTTTTGGGTTTGTGTTCTGCATTCGTGTTTTTGGGTTTGTGTTCTGCATTCGTGTTTTTGGGTTTGTGTTCTGCATTCGTGTTCTTGGGTTTGTGTTCTGCATTCAAATTGCTTTATAGTCCCCAGGTGTTTGTTTGATGGCTCCTGCCTGGCTTGGCTGTAGCTTTTCTTAGCTGGAATAAATCTCCTACATCTTCCTTCTACCATGCACAGCAGCTCAGGAATCCTGGAGGAAAAAGGCACTCATTGCATTTGTTTTCATACATTGGAACAATGTGGGATGTTCCTAAGGTGCATTTGAGATGTAGAAAGAAACTCAGTAGGATGGCAAGGTGCTGAGAGGGGTGGGAATGCAACCCCCAAACAGGAAAACCTGAACTTGAAGCTGGGTACCATCACAGATTTTTATCAGAACCAAGCTGTTATTGCTGCCTTAACTACACAGTTCAGAGCCAGCAGCTGCCAGTGCATGGCCAACAATAGCTGAGATTAAGGTTTTTTGTTTCTTTTGCATTTTCTGACATTTTTTTGTTAAATGTTTATCATTGTTTCTCCCAGGTTGTAGTTAATGTGCTGCCTGCCAAGCTTGTAGGGAAATTTGCTCAATCAAATGCATTAGCACAGATCTTTCATTAATTCTCCTTCTAAGGAAATTAAAAAGAGAACAGCTTGGGTTCACTTTGCAAGCTGGGTTCATGTGTCCTTGAGAGAAGTAGTGTGGATTTTTATTGTGTCATCCAGGTGTTTCTTCCTTTTCAGATGACAGGAATAATTTGTAGCAGTGAGCAGTAACATCAACAGAGCACATGAAGCCTCTGGCTTCAGACTCAGTCTTTCTGAAAAAAAGTAACTTTTCAGTAGCTAAAGTATTTTTTTTAAGGAGAAGATGGTCATTAATCAATTGTCATACATAAAAATATCCAGTGTTTTTAACAGGCTGTATTCTGCTTTAAGGCTGCATAGGCTCCAAAGTGTGATCAAACCAGGCTAAAATCTCATGTCTGTTGTGGGTTATGTGGCAGATCAAAAGTCTGGTTTTGAAGGGAGAAAGATGCTGATGTTCCTCAGGATGAAAGCTTGTCTGGCTCCATGCTTGGGGTAATTCCTCTAGAATACCCTTTTTTGGGGAGAGAAGAGGTCACTGTTTGTTTCCCCGTGCTTGTTTCTGTCTCTGGAGCTGCTCAGGCCCTCGCTGTGTTCCCCTGGGGCTCTCAGCGAGAGCTGCAGGAGCTCCTGGGAGCTGCACTGCTGCCTCACCCTCTCCATGGGGGGAAAATCTTCCATTTCATTCTTCAGAAGCACCTGCTGCATAATGCAGCTGGAGTGGCTTCTGAAACCAAGTGACCTCTCAGCCTCAGTTGTGTCAACTCCTGAAATATTTTGCTATTGTGGTGCAGGCAAAGCACCTGCACCAGGGTCACCTGTGTCCTGGACAGCCCCTGGTGATTGTTCAGTGTGGTTTTAAGACCTCAAACCATTGCTAATAAATCTTCTAAAGCTTTGTTACCTTAAATGGTTCTGTTACTAATGTTGCTGCTTCCCATGGTTCTTACTGGGCTTCAGGCAGAACATGAACTGTAGGGGTACTCATAATAACTGACCCAGAGGCAGTGTGAGGTGAAGGTGGGTGAATGAAAATCAGTTATTGGCTGTTACAAACAATCATTGTGCCTTGGTTTATATCAGGTGAATGCAAAGTGCAACTTCAGGCTTCTGCTTCCCACATGTAAATAAACTGTGTCATCCTAAAAGTTACAGTGTTTTTTCTCTTGTCTGAAAGTGTGACTGTTGCTGAAACAGTGTCAAAGTGCTGCTCGTGGGGAGCATGAACATGTAGGGGTAAAATCAGCAGATTAAATTCTGTGATAGTAGAAATCCCTGCCGTTTTTATTTTTTTGTTAATAATTTCTTAGGCATTCTCATGTAGTTCCAAATAATTAGCTGTACATGAGAGTGCCATAAACATGCACCCTGTTTATAAAAGGTAGGCCTTGTATTGCCATCTGGATGTCATCCCAAATGGAAATCATGGCCAAGTGATTGTCTGTTCTTTAAGTTACCCAAATTTATTAGGTTTGTACTTGATTGTGTGTGAGTTGGAATGTAGCTTATAGAGGGATGTGCAAGCTGTGCATTTGTAGCAAGGGTATCATGAAATGGTATTGTTATCTAAGCTCTACTTCCAATAAATTTAATGAAAAACTCAGATAGGAGCTCAAGGCTTCAAAATTTCCTAACCAATGACTGGGAAAAGACAATGGAGGAGGGAAGAAGTCATCAAGATCCTCTGGAACGAAGTCTGACAGTGGAATTGACTTTGATTTCCCCAAACCACATCGATTTGCAATAAGGTTTATACAGCTCCAGCTCAGAAGCACCATTTGGGATGTCAAGGGACCATATCTCCCATAGAAGCATCTGTCTGGAGAGTAACTCAAGTATTTGAGATCTTCCAAGCAGTTCAGTTTTCTTTTAACCCCCATAACTGGGGCCTTTCAAAGGGAGACTTGTATTTCTTTAAATTCCCATCTTCACCTCTGCAGCAGTGCCCCCAGTTCCTGGGACAGCTGCTCTGGGCTTTCAGAACAGCCAAGTGGAATTGGTGTCACTCATTCCAGCCCTGCTCCAGCCTAGGATTTAAGAATGAGAGAAAATAAGCCTTCATTTCAGGAATTAAAAAATAAATTACCTGTATTTAAGAAAATCAGAAAATTCAGCCCTGAATTGCTGTGTTGGCTCCTTAAACTCTGTGTTTCTAAGTATAAACTTTTGGAAGTACTGCAAGCACCTTGCACACACTGTTACTTTATCTCTGTGGCGTTTTTGTGTTTGACTTAAAATAACAATCTGGCCTTCATGGGTGTTACAAGTTGTATTTCCAGCTACTAACTTAGTTCTGCTCAAAGCAGATGTATGTAGTTACCTAACAGAATAACAATTCTTGGGTTGTTTGGTAACTCAGATTCTAAAGAGTTCTGGATTTTTTTCATACTTTTTGCATTTTCAGTCACACTTCCTTAGACTGCTTTTCTCAAGTTAAAATAGTAAAATATATCTAGACCACAGTTGTGGCATTTCCCAGCAAATTTGCTAATGCTGTCTTCAGTTACATAGTCCACAGTGGGAAGTGAAATAAAGCACCAGGCAACTTTCTATTATTAATCCATTTTTTCTTTCAGTTGATCAGGATTAGCTTTGAAGCAAGAATTGACCTGGAAGAAAAGCTGTTTGATATTTCACTGCTATTTTTTAAAAATAATCCACTGCATTTGGAAATTATTCTCCTCCTTTCTTAGTAAATAGTGTTTTGATTTTCCTGAATATAAGTTACTCAGTTGCTGTTGAAATACTGGTTTCCTTGTAGGAATATTCATTGTATTGGGATTTTCCTAGAGTTTCTTAGACTAGACCATTTTCTTCTGACTCATAGAATTGTTTAAACACTTCTATATAGAAGATGTGGAGAAAATTTGCTGATTGCTTTTTTAGGGAAGAGCTTTGAGATAGATTTGGAGGATTTGTTCCAAAATAGGAAGGGGATGAATTCCTGCAGAGTAGAGTAGGCACAGTTTTCCAGAGACAAACAAGTACTGATGTGTTCTATTCCTAAATCAACATTTAGTGATTTAGAGTTGGCTGTTGCTTGTAGAACATAAGAGAACAAGCTCAAGGAGCCTGCCTTACACCTCAGTAAATCTGGTGACTTTTGCTCACATGAATAATCCTTTCTTGCTTGGTTTGTGTTCCCTCACGTTTACCCAAGCCTTTTCCAGCCACTGTTGCTCTTTCTGTGGTTTCCTGACCCTCCTGTGCAATCTCCCCCTTCAGTGTTTGTTTCCCAGTTGGAGGCTCTGGGGATTGTGGTGGATGCAAGGTAAAGTCAGTTCTTGACTTTCAGTGTATTCTTATTTTATTGGCCTCCTGCTTGAACCATCTTTTATTTAGGGAGGGCTTTAAGTTCTTGTAGTAAGAATCTTGTGTAGCTCTTAATTTCTCTTGCCTTCCTCTAGATTTTTTTAATGCATCATCTTCTCAAAACCATTAGATCAGAATAAATGTGAATAATTTTGTATCATTAGTTGTACTAAACTTTTTATTGCAATTTACCATAATTTTGCATTGACCATTTATTTTACTTGCATTATTTACAGGGAATATCTTATACTGAGGTCTTACCTGCAGATGTCCCATGTAATTTATGGTGCAGTGGTGAACAAGCACATTTCATTTCAGGAGTGTGCACACAAAGTTTTGGTAGCTGGTTTATTCATTGAAGACATGCAGATTCCATTTGAGTTTGTGGCTGAGAGCTCTTTGCTTTAACTGAAGTCTCCTTCAGAAGGCAACTTGTGTTTGTCAACTCCATGAAGATTCCCACATTGCTGCATTAAAAACCTGCAAAACAGCAAAGAAATTTTTTATTTTATTTATTAACTGGTTTGTATATTTTTCAAATTAACAAAAAGAAAAATCAGTTGTAAGACTAGAGTCTATTTATTTTTTTCAATCTGTCAATTTATTTTGTCATTCCTGCCAAGAGCCTTAGACAGATTGACAGGAATGACTGTTCTGAAGAATTCTACACTTGCTGTGTTGAGTTCCTCAAGGAAATGTTACAGCAGACTGATTTTCTGCTTGGGTTTATTACCAGTTATTGAAACAAGACTCAGTGGCATTTGTAGCTAAGAAATTAGGCAATATATGACCATTTTCTAGAAGTATTTACTTGCCTTTTATACACTTTTCCCCTGGAAACTCACAATATTTATTTGGATCACCAGTGCCTGAGAGTTATTTAGGATGAAGCTTTCTGAGCACTTAGGAGCTTACCAGCTGTTAAGAGTTAATTCTGCTGTTCCACTTTGTTATCAGAGTTCTGTGAGAGCTTTGGATTGACTATGATTAATGCTGCACAACTTCAGAGAGGCACTGTTATTAATGTGCTGATTGACATAAAATTATTCTAGTGAGAGTATTAGAATAGCTGAAAATCCATCACCTTGATTGTTATTGCTGCAAAATGCCATGGAGATGAGTAGTCAGCTGTACATTATTGTAACTCTTGGTGAGAGTCAGGTGCCTCATGGAGTCCCCTCAGACACAGATGTGCTTTTGTTTGGCAGTCCATCAGAAACAATGTGACTGCTGTTTGTAAAAGGGATTTAATTAGATAATTAATTAAATTTATCAAATAATAATATTTATTATATAAATATTTTAATTTTTAATATTATTTAATTTTAAAATTAATTTATTAATTTACTTTAATTAATATTAAAAAATTTTAATATTTTTAATATTATTTAATTTTTAATATTGAATAATATTTATTAAATGATAATAAAATTATTATTTTTAATTTATATTAATTTAATAATAGAAATTTGGAGCATTTTCTCAGGCATCACCCTGATTCAGGGCTGAGTGCAATGCACACTTCCCTGTGTTTGTGGCAGTAAAGCTGCAGGCTGTGAGCTGTGGTGTGAAGCAGCTCAGGGCACTGGGAGCTGACCTGTCCAGGCAATGGGATGAGAGTGTTCAAACCCCACCTTTGCCACAGTTGGATCCCCAGCCAGGTCTGGAGAGTCTCCTTGGGCTTTTCCCAAGGACTGGGTGAGGTGAGGCAGTGAGCTGGGGAAAAAATGGACTTTCCTGCAAAATATTCCCTTTCAAGTTGCAGGTAAAGAGCAGCAAATCCAGTGTTTCTGATCCTACAGACCCTTGTCAGGATTGCAAAAGCAAAGTGGACTTTGTGCTGAAGCTCAGCTCAGAGCTCTCAAATCCTGAACTCTTGGGTGTCACCCTCTGCTCTCCCCACTCAGATACCAGAGCTGGTTTTATTTTCTGGTTCCTTACCTGCAAATTAAATTGTCCAAGTTATGTTACAGTGACATTTTATTTCTGTAGTCTGCTTTAGTTGTTTTAAACTAAACTGCTTAAAGCTAAAACTTCTAGTTTTAACCCATTTATTTCAAATTAGATTTTCATCTCACATGTAGCAGTTAACTGAGCAGAAGACAAATATATTTGTGCTCTGAGATTTGTTTTCACTGTTTGAAAAATGGAAGAAGTTGCTGTTCCCTGTAATAACTTCATGAGCCTGTGACCTTGCTTGGTGTCACAAATTAAGCACATGGCAACTTGCTCTTGTCTGGTTTGGGGCATATTATAAATTTAGAACTTCTGTTGTTGGTCTTGTTAACATGAGCACCAACTGTTGCTGTTGTCCTGTAGCACAGTCCTTTTGAGAAATGGACTGATTGGGCAACTGGAGGATTACAGTTCCTTTGGAAATGTAATTCAGTGTATCTCATGTTATCAGAGAAGGCTGACAGGCCTTTCTCTAAGAAACTGTCAGTGGGCTGTGGCTGAAATGAATGAAACACTTTGTTTCACCAAGGAAGTGAAGCAAATCTTCCACAATTTCCCAGCAGATAAAAATAATTTGGTGACTATATTGTACATTAAAATGATGAGTTTAGATTGTAATGTCAACATAGCATTATCCTAATTTATCCACTTCTGTAAAGGACCTGCTGTGTGTGATACTGTGCCATATGACCTTGGATTTGTCACTGAAGTGAACAGAGTGACAAAGGAGCTGGAAGGAGATGAGCCTTTCCAAATTTAACAGATACAGAGAAGCAGAGTTTTCATGCTGCAAATATGTTTTGACAGGAGCTGGTTATTAACAATTAATGTTCTTTGTTAGGTTGGAGACCCAGTTGAGAAGATGCTGCTATATTTTTAATGGGGACTGGTGGAAAAACACTGCATACCTGTACTGAAGAAATAGAATAAGGTTAAAGGAAAGAAACTTGGAAATGGATGTCAAAGAGTGGGTGAAATACACTGTAAAACACAGAGGGGTGGTTTTACTGGGAATACTTGGAGAAAAATTTCTGAGAAGTGCCATGTTGCAGACATGGTGAACATAAATGACATGACAAATTTCAATAAAAATAATAACAGAACAAATTTGAGTGACTGTCAATGAAAACGTTGAGTGTGACCTTGTGCAGTTGTGAGGGGTTTAATTTTATCCCTGGGAGCTTTAGCATGTTGGGAGCACTGTGAGAGGCTTTGCTCCTGTTTGCTCAGGGGTGGGACTCTTGTTCCAGTAATCCTGGGGCTCCTGTTGGACACAAAGGCAGCCCTGTCCTGGCACTGCAGCCTTGCTCCAGCTCTGTTCTCCAGGCAGAGCCAGCACCCCTCTCCAGGCAGGCATTGGCAGCAGTGGCCTTGGTTTTCCATGCAGTGACAGCTTTTCATGTGTGGCATAGAGGGAAGATTGCTCTGGACAGCGAGACCACCTTGATCAGCTGTGAGAGAAGGGCTTTGGGTCTGCAGTGCACTCAAAAGTCCTTTTTTTCTATTCTTTTTTTTTTTTTTAATGTCACTTATTTGTGTGACTGCTGCTGGATTGGAACATACCTGGTTTGTCAAAGAGCAGAATAAAATGGCAGGTAAAGGCCTAAGTAGTTGCTTTTGAGGATAACTTAGCTAAACCCAGAGATATTTTGATGTAATCCTCTGAAATGTGATCCAAATAGGGCCATGACAAATATTTGGGGTTTTTATTACAGATAAAGGCAGACTGATCTATTTAAACTTGCTAGTACAAGTAGTTGTGTGAGGGATTTCATTTGCATTACCTTTAAATACTGCTGTCAATATAGGTGGTATTTCTAATTATCTGAGATTAACTTCATTTCACAAACATTTTGGAGCAAGCTCTAGTGACTGGAAGCAACATTTTCTGGGCTTAGATAAAAGCTTTGATTGGTTAAAGCAGAGATTTAAATTTAGACATTCTCTGTATTAAATACACAATTTGGGTGCTCTATTTTTAACTGAATTTGAAATAAAAACTGGCTAAATATAGAGACCAGTTATTTCTGGAAAGTGTGTGTGCCAGCTGACATTTCTTTTGCTGCTGCTTTTGTCTTAATACTTAGCAAAACAAAAGCTCATGGAATAGAAGTACAGAGGAGAATGTTCATCATGTTTTCTGTCCTGGGCTGGCTGTGGGAGCTGTGGCAGCCATGGAGCAACTTGCTGGGAATTTGTAGTGAATGGGGGGAGGCAGAAATACAGAGTGGAGTGATTGAGAAACTCTAGAGCAAGTCTGGCCCCACATTTGTGTCCCCTTTCTACTGCTTTAGAAATTTTGGCATAAGGGCAGAAATAACATTTTCAAGTCTTGCTATGATTAAAGCTCTACATTTATTTATTTATACTTAATTGTTCCATCACAGCTCTTGTGTGGGTTAAAATTGCATGGAATTAAACCTTTGTTTGCCATGCCTTGTAATTGTAGGGTGACATTCTGTACTACTTAAGTCATTATAAGGCTTGTAGTCTATAAATTTAAGACTTCCTGGGATGTGCACTCAGGTTAGTCAGAAGGCAGAACATGTTGGGGATTGGAATGAGATGCTGCAAGAGTGGATGACATACTCTGACAGACAGTATAAACTGGTTTTGTCTCTTGTCTGGTACAGAGTTATGGTACAGAATTTAATTTACAAACGCTAACTTGTATGAAGAGGACCAGAGACAGCTCATAGTTCAGCTGCTAGGGATTGCTGTAATCCCACACATTTAACACAGGCTTCCCACTCAGAGTTTTTCACCAGTTTTTTAAAGTCTATTTATCTGAAATTTGTGAACAGTGTCAGATTTTCTAGTCTCACAAACTGTGAATAATGGCAATATATTCCCTTCTGCTGCTTACAAACTGTTGGGTCATCTCTTTCTCTTGGCATGGCACACCTGTGGTGTCATCCTCCCATTTCTTACACTGACTACCTTAATTCCAGAAGTTTGTGGTGAGACACAGTAACATGATCTTCTGTGCTATCATTAAAGTGGAGGCTTTGCCAAACATTTGCAGAAATTGGTGTTTTAAATAGCCCAGCTCAGAATTTTCTTATGCTTTCCATGGCAACAAGTTCATCTGTTATGCAAATGTCACTTTTAACAGTCTCTGTCAGTGCATGGCTCAGCTTCTTTCCTGCAAAAAGTCTATTTAGTGCTCAGTACCAACAGTTCCATGCACAGTTTGGAGCATGTGCCTCTTCAGGTGTCCTGAAACACCTTCCCAAGGTATTCCTCACCCCTTTTATATTGTGGTGGGAAAATGCAGTGATTCAAATGTGCTATTTGTGCTTAATGGGTAGCATTGGCCTTATACAACAGGCAGTTTGGTATTAATAGAATTGCTGTGAAGTTTGGCTTCCTCTTTCTCCTGCTCCTACTGGGTAAGCTTGAAAGTGTCTTTTTATGGAAGAGGAGATGCAAGTTCTGCTGGAAAAATTACAGAGAAACCTTTGCTGCCTGCATTTGCCCATAATCTGTAGATAATTCACAAGACTTTTCTCCTTTTCCTGTACTATATAGCTGTGTGTATTCTTCCTCTCCAGCTTTATTTGATATATTAGGTCAGGGCAGATTGACAGTACAGAACCATGATCCTCTGCAGCTCTGAAATATTCCTGTGGTTCTCAGGAGCTGGAGGTTAAAATTCTGTTGTGATTGTTTCTGTACACTGTGAAACAGCTCATGTCAATTTTAGTGTTTCATTTGCTTAACAATCCAAGTTATGCCTACCCAAAGGAGTTGTATCTGATAACTCTATAATGGTGCTGCAAGAAGTACACTCCTGCAAATGCTTACAATGATGACAGATTGAAGAAAACAGGGTAATAAAAGCTTTTGCATTTTGCTTTTTTCTGCAGGTTTTCATACCTACCTGACAGCATTGTTGAAATAGGCCTCTTAATGATACTGTGTGTGGAACCATTTACATTTAATTGACATCCCTTTTAATGAGGTGTTTATAAATTGATCTGTGGCTTGAATTTCATCCTTAGACTTGCTGGAATATGATTAAAAATGTGCTGACTTTGCCTCTAAAATGTTCTGGTTTAGCAAGATTCAGTACTGAAAATGGAGGTTTCCATGTGCCTGGGATGATCTGGAGCCAAAGTGGGAAATGCTCCCAATACAGTTCATCTATCTTACACTGACAGAGAAATTAAAATTAAAAGCTTTTTCTGGGTTGTGGGGAAAAATTACTCAAAAATGATCACCAGAGGTGTTGTGTGGCAGCATTGGAATTTCTGAGCCCTGGGCTCTTGGGAAGCCGTGTTTGGGCTTTGGAGCTGTTCTGCTGCCAGTACAAGGGTGATTTTCTCCAGAGCACTTGGTAGGCAGCAGTTTCCTGTGTGGTTTCATTTTAAGTTGGGAGCTTCAGGGTTCCAAAGCCATTCCCTCCCCAGGTAATGAGTGTGTCTGCTCAGAGGTACTTGGAGTTCCAAGCTAAGCTTGCTGGAATCCTTTCAGAGCTGTGCTTAACTGCCAGTACTTAGAAGGAACTTTGATTAACAGTAATATTGTGGAAGAAAGTGATGTTACAACATTTAAGCAATGTTTGTTTAAATAAGATTTAAATAAGAATTGTTCAGGCTTTTTCTTTCAAGGTTGCAATCTTTTTATTCTTAGCCTAATACTAAGTTTTTTTACTATTTTTACTCTTGCTTCCTTTTTCTCCAGTAATTTGCAGTGTGACATTTTGAACCTCAGCTATCCTAGATCACTTAAAACTTTGGACAGCAATTTTAAAAATAGTTAATTAGCAGAATTTAGGAGCTGGTGGATGCTGTGAGTGAGACACTGAGCCGGGTGCTGGGGCTGTGAGGCTGCAGTGCTGGATGGGCAGCAGGGACCCTGGGCTCTTTCCTCTGAAATGTGGCTCTTGGCTTAGATATTGGAACAAAATATTTGCATTACTTTGTGGGTTTGAGGTCATGTTTCTGGCAAATTTCTGTAATCCCCCTGATGATATGAATAATCCTCATATACATTCATTTTATATATATATATATATATATCAGACATGTTGTGCTTACAAGCCTTCCCTAAATGCTGGGAGTTCTTGGCAGTCTCAGTGGCTCAGAGCAGACCTTAACACACAGCAATGTTGCCCTTTATTTAGCCAGGTGCTTTTTGATTTGTCTTTGCTGTGTGAGCAAGTGCTGGTAGAGAATAATGAAAGATTTTGTGAATAATGGAAGAACTAAAAAAAAAAAACGAACAAAAAGCAAAATAAAGTGTCTTAAATGCAAACAGAGGAACATATTTAAAGAACAGCCTCAGTATTCACATCTTAATAGTGAGCATTTTGAATTAAATAGCATTTTTTGTGCCTAGTTACCTTCCTGTTTAACCAATTCAACTTATTAGATATGTAAGGTCTTTAACACCCATGTGCTGTGCCGTTCACATTTGGACAAGGCTCTAAGAAGTCACTGCAAAATGTTTTTGCATTTTGTTGAGCACCTCCAGCCAGTGCAACTTGGGTTTAATTTTTTGAAGCAAGTTATGCTGTTCTTTTGGATGTAGCATTCTGTGTGTGAAAAAGGCATTCGTGTGTTCTGGCAGAACAAACAACTACTCACATTTTTACTGATGTCTGAAGGCTTAAGGAATTTATTTTGAAAAACATGACATCAACCAGCATTCTGGAAACAAGAACAGATGAATTCTGGTGCACAGCAAGCTGTTTCTCAAATGAAAATTCAAGTTGTTAAAAGTATGTTAAAATCCATTAATCAAAAGAATATGGAAATGATAGTGCAGTTGTTTTCTGCTGAATTTTCCAATAGAATGTTTAACTTGAATATTCACTTAATCTTTATTCCATTCTTTTTAATGCCAAAGTACTGAATTTTTTCAATAGGAGAAAATAATTAGAAGTTGTTTTATAGAATAGTAGCAGCTATTGCATGGGATTGATGCAGACTTTAATCTCAACCAGTTCCAAAGGGTTAACAAGTGGGTTTATGTTATTACATTGTGATTCACACATGAGACTGTGTGGCATTGTCAGTGTAAGGTGCCATTTTGTCTTTCCCCTTCAGCCACAGCCTTGCCAAGTGCTGCCCTTGTCTGTCCTCTAAAAATACTGTCTAGGGGTCCCTGGGGGAACTTCTCCACTCTAAAAATACTGTCCAGGGGTCTCTGAGGGAGCTTCTCCACTCTAAAAATACTGTCCAGGGGTCCCTGAGAGAGCTTCTCCACTCTAAAAATACTGTCCAGGGGTCTCTGAGGGAGCTTCTCCACTGCTTTCCAGGAGAATTGGGATTTGGGCAGGTTGCTGTGGTAGGTTTGAGATTTGGGCAGGTTTCTGTGATAGATTTGAGATTTGGGCAGGTTTCTGGGGTAGGTTTGAGATTTGGGCAGGTTGCTGGGGTAGGTTTGAGATTTGGGCAGGTTTCTGGGATAGATTTGGGCAGGTTGCTGGGGTAGATTTGGGCAGGTTGCTGGGGTAGGTTTCAGATTTGGGCAGGTTGCTGTGGTACTTTTTTAGCACTCATGGCTAAGGACTGGGTGTGTTATGGGCTGCAGTTAGAGCTGTTGGCTACAGATCTCAAAGAAGTAACAGTAATTTCAGTTCATACCAATTATTCTTTTCCCTTATTGACCCAAGAATTTTGGGGAGACAAATGTCCACATTCTGTATTTCTGTAAGAGACAGAAGCAGTGTTTGAGCTCAGGTGTGAATGTCCTTCTTACTTTATGATCTTAACTGTGAACGTGTTTGGTGCTGCAGTTAAAGGTTATTAAAGACAATGGCATCTTGTACAGTTGAGCAATATTTAATTATAGAGTTCAGCTCCAAGTGTATGGAAAGACTGTGTTAAATGTCTTCCCTCCCAGCTTCTGACTAGGCTTATTCCATCCCACCAGAAATAACTCTGTGGTTTAATAATCCCATTAATGGTTTGGTTAACAACAAAAGCCTGAGCCCAGCTAACTGTAGATTCTTCAGAGGTGTCTTGGTTTTACCAATAAAATGAAGCATGGGCAAATAAAGGTTACTTCTCTCAAATAAAAATCAAAAGTATGGGCAAATAAAGGTTACTTCTCTCTTACACTGTCACTCTGTGTTGTCTGAGCTGCTCCAGGATCAGTGCAGTGCTGATCACTGCCATTGGCAGTAGCACGAGTTCTCCTGTGCCTGTTGCACTGCTATAAAGGGATTGCAAAGGTGGGAAGGCTGAGCTATCTTGCAGCACAAGTGGAGAGAAAAAGGAACACTATTGAAAGTTGCAAGACAAATTACAAATGGGTGAATTCCTCTTTTGATCTTCATCACTACAGACAAGTTCCTCCTTTCCATCTGTTTATTTCGTTCATTTTCCTTTGCATCTTTCTTTTACAATTCTTCTAAAGCACATACCCACATGTTAAGTTCTGCCCTTCATTTATTCTTTTGTCATTGTTTCCATTTCACTTTCCCTGTGTTTCATTCCTGTATCTTTCTTGTTTAGACCAAGTGGAGGATCCAGCTGGCCGTAGCAGCCATGTAGGACCCTTCAGGAACCTGATGGTAAGTGCACGTGTGTACTTATACTCAGGCTTCCACCAGCTTCTGTGTTCAGAAGCATTTCCCCCTCCTGCAGGCTTCAGTTCATTCCTGACCTCTGACACAATAAGAAAACCAAGGAACAGGCCATGGACTATTCATTGATACCTTTATATCAGTTGTAGGCTGTGTTTTTATTGGAAATCTGCAGGAAGAAAATTCAAGTTTATTTGGATTTTAAAAGCACTTTGAGAACTCATGAAAGTCTATCAACAGCCATTTACAAAAGTTTCTGAACTCCAAATATGTGAAAGCTGGGAGAGCATAGCAGTGAAGTATCACCCATTACTCTGTTCTTAAATTCTCTTGCTGGGCTCGTGCTGTTGAGTGGTCAGGACCATGAAATTGTGCATCTGGGACAGTCACTGGCATGTTTCAGTGAATTCTTTGAACCTTTTCAAAGAAAGCTGCAGCCTGGAAGATGAACAAACTAAAGGACATCTACAGTGGTTTGTGTCAGGAATTGATCTGACACATCTGAAATGTTGTGTGTGCACAAGAAGTTTGTTCACTCTGCAGAGAAAGGGCAAGTTGGGTGCTGGGTGAATCCTCTCTTCAAATGCATCAGTGCTCAAAGGCCAAGAGCTTGAAACACCTCCAGCTGTATGGTGGAGCAGGTTACATCAGGAGTGAGTTGCATCTCTTTTTAGGACTGGCAGAACTTGCAAATGTTCTGCTTTCCATCAGTAGGATAAGGTATGTGACATAAGTACCTTGATTTTGCGTGAAAATCCTGCTATTGGAGTGATTTCTCAGATTATCTTTGGATTTGAGGTACTATAAATTTTATATTCTCTAACCTGGTGACACTTTGAAACATATCTGCATGCTTTAGCACTTGGGATTTATGTTGGTGCCTTTTCATACTTCACCTCACCCTTGAAAGGGTTTCTGATATTGTTAGGACAAAGAATTCATCTGGTCCTGGTTTGAAGCCTTTGACAGTAACCTGTTGTTATGCTGAAATCCAGGGCTACTGTAGAGCTGGATACAGAATTGCACTGTGGGGGAAAAAGTGTCTGAGCACATGTCAGGTGTGGCAGGTGAGAGGGGCCTGTGGACCAACCTTTTAATTCTTGTTTCCAATCAAGAATTTTGTTGGTTTTAGGTCAAGATACTGATAGTGGTCTTCAGATGAGAAGTGGTTTGCAAAAAATTTGAGAGTTCTTAGGAATGATGTATGATTTCTTGTGTCACTCTTAAGGTGTATTGTGGTGCATGTTGGAGTCCTAGGAATGTATTGAAATCTTACATTTCCACTTTTTCCCTGGAAGTGGAACTGTTGGATTGTGTTACTGAACATTCCCAGAGAATTTCAGGTGACTTGGGAGATACTTCTGGAAACTTCTTTGATGTCCTTCATACTCAGATCTTGGTAGTGTTGGTTGTAATAATGAACATTAGAAGTGCTGATAATAAGAAAATGGTGTTCATATTGGACTTTGAGTAGCTTGTCACAGAAAGAAAGATGTGCTCTGACTTCCTAATGCCCATGTGTGCACCCAGGTATGTGCTAAAGCTTCTGACAGCCACAGGTGTTTGATATAAAAGCAAAATTGATGTTGCATTGTTCAAACAATCCAGGATAGTCCTTTTTGGCAGGATAGACATGGGCATCAGAACAATAATTGAGGATATTCAGAGAAAATTGCTAGTTCATTTTGGGGAGGATGTGTGTGTCTTGTCCAAAGGTGACAAAAATTCAGTCTGAATGACTGTTGTCAGGTTATAGGACTAAGATCTGTTAAATTAGATAGGAAATTAAAAAAGGTTTATTATATACATAAAACTGAAACACATTGGAATGTGGGGACAGCCTATGAAATCTGAGCTCCTTGAGAGGAAATGCAGATAATGATTTAGTTTGTTGAAATCAAAACAAGTGTTTCCTTTTAAAGCTGAGGCTGTCTGAGCTGTTCTCTTGGGGGGTTTGTGTACTTGGAACTTCCTGGAACAGAGGAGCATTTTTTTATTTTAAAGGCATTTCAGTTTCTTGGCTCAGGATGTGAAAAATGTTTTCAAGGGGTAAAAAGGAGGAGTTTGACAGGATTGTGACGTGGAAGAATGTGCTTCCAGCTAGGAAATGGATTTAGGGCTGTGATGGACATTGCTGATCAGAGGGAATGGGCAGTATGTTCTGAAGTAGCATTTTGTGTGTTAGAGGGGGCACAGGAGGAGTCTGGATTGCTACTTCTGGACAGCTCTTCCCAAGAGTTGAGTGTAGACCTGAGGAGTTCCAGTGGTGTTTTCTGTGTTCTGTGTGGAAAGTACAGGCTGCAAAGAAGTGAATGAAAAACTATAAACTTCCATTTGTTATTACACACCCCACATCATAATTTCTGTATGTTATAGGCCTGAATCTATAACATTAATGGCAAAAATTAGCAGTACTTTGTAGAGGAGTGGAAAATGAAGTTTTCAGTGTGTTTATATCTTACAGTACTGGTCAGCTCTTTGCACATAATGCCCTTTTGTGTTCATCACCCTCTGCAACTAATACATCCTTCTTCATTTTGCTAACAGAAGGTGAGAACTTGAAAGTGGTGTTTGTGTCAGGACCCATCCAAATAGCTTCAATGTTTTCTGTTACCCAGTTCCATCTCACTTGGTTGTTCTGCCTTTGCCCTGTTTGTCAAGCTCATGCTGCTTTCACTCTTCACTCATGGTGTTATTACTTCATTGTTTTTATCACAACTCTTCTCATCATTCAGGATGTTTATACAACTAAAATAAACCTCTCTGGGTTTCTATTTTGTAAGGTTTTCCAATTAACATTAAGACTAATTGTGTATGAAGAGATTTTCTATTTTCCATATCCTTCTGTGAGATACAGGAATTTAGTGACCATATTAAGGCATTGGATAACTGCATGATGTCAGCTTAATCCTGGACAGGTAGTTTGTTCTTGCTTTGAAAGTAAGGAAAGCATTTCAGTGTCTGAAGTTTTTTACCTGAATGCTGTCTGTTCCCCTAATCAGTCATTTTTATTTCTCAGGAAAGCAGGGTCTCTACAGGAGTTTGTTACACTCCAAAGCTGAGGGTTTAAATCTGCCACTGATACATGACAAATAAAAATTGTTAAGCAAGAATAATAAATGCTTTTTTCCCACTAGGAAAGAAGAAGACTCAGGAAAGTAAAAACAAGGGAAAGAAGGCAGCAGATACAAAACAGAAAAAGATTGATTTGGATTCTACTGCAGATATGAGGGATTCTAAAGAAGGTGAGTTCTCAAGTGTCCTATTTTTTCCTTCTGTTTATCTTTTTGAATCAAAGGATGCTTGTCATGTTTAGTACATGAGCAGGTTATCTTAATGTGACAAAGTGAACATGTTTGTGTCATTTACCCCAACTGTTTTACTAGTTAGGAACTTGGCTATGAGAAGCATGTCATTAAACATACAACTCTGACCACAGGAAAAACTAATGTGCTGCAAAATTGAGACATAAACACAAACTCCCTAGAAGATAATAGCAGAGCAAAATCCTTATTCTCTGTCTTTGGAGCTTAGTTTCATGGTCATTATTTATTGCTAATTAGCAAAGTCAGTACCAAGGGGGAAAAATATTAATTCTTTTGACACATAACTCTTCCATTCCTTCCCTGTGTTGTCCCTTCTGCTGGCACAACATGTGCACCACTGTTCAGGTACCTTATGGCCCAGCTAAGGAATGGAGAAGGATTTTTTGCTCTATAATGTACCCACTTGGGCAACATTGTGGGGATTGGCAGCCAAGGTGTTTTCCTAGAATCTGCAGGATCACAGAACATTTTGGGTTGGAAGGCACCTTTAAGCTTATCTTCTTCCACCCCCCTGCCATGGCAGGGACACCTTTCACTAGACTCAGAGCCCCATCCAACCAACCTGGCCTTCTTTCCTTCAGCAATGGATATCCCTGAGAACAGATAGGTAGGACTTGCATGCAGGAAAACATCCATCCACATGAGTAAATAAATGAGAAGTGGTGATATTGTCTTGGGTCAGGAATGCTGGATATGTTGTGCTAGAAGAAAAAATAAGAAGAGAGGTGTAGCATATCCTGAAGTGTTTGGTAAAAATATCTCATGCTCTTCTTTACTGCACTCTTGTGTTCCAGGCCACAAAGAGGAAGATGAAACTCCTTCTGTTTCTGCTGTGCTGTCTCTGGAACAAACAGCTGTGATTCAGGAGATGGTAAATCAGGATGTCCTTCCAAAGCTGATGATCCCCAGTCCCACCAACGAAACACAAGTGGTAACTGAAGACAAACAAGGAGAAGCAATAAACTGTGCATCAGATGATTTAGATGATGATGAAGAGGAGGATGAAGAAGAGGAAGATGAAGAGGAGATAGAAGATACGAGTATGACTAAAGAAAATGCTGAAATGCCTTTGATATGTGAAGAAAAGTTGGACTCCATGGAAGAACAAAAGAGTACGTCAGAGGAATCTCCAGAAAGCTCTCCAAAGAAAAAACTCGTGGTGAAAATTCCAAAAGCAGAGGGGGAATCCAACGGTGATGTTCAGGAAACATTCATGTTTCCTTGCCAGCATTGTGAGAGGAAGTTTACAACAAAGCAAGGGCTCGAGCGCCACATGCACATCCACATCTCCACCCTGAGCCACGCGTTCAAGTGCCGCTACTGCGGCAAAGCCTTCGGCACTCAGATCAACAGGCGCAGGCACGAGCGGCGCCACGAGGCCGGGCCCAAAAGGAAACCATTCCTCACGCTGACCTCCTCACAACACTTGGATAATGTTGCTGATAACCAGGTGATTGTGGATGATGGTCTTAAAGATGACCTGAATGTTTCCGGTCTTGTGCAAGACTCTGTCGTCTTGGATTCTGAGAAAGTTTCCCAGGAAATGTCAAACTCGGCGTTTGCTGAGGAGAATAAGGAGCCCAAAGAATTGCATCCGTGCAAATACTGCAAGAAGGTTTTTGGTACTCACACCAACATGAGGAGGCATCAGCGCAGGGTTCATGAGCGTCATCTTATTCCCAAAGGTGTCAGGAGAAAAGGGTTCTTTACTGAGGAGCCACCTCTCCCAGCAGAGCCAGCCCCAGCAGTCCAGAGTGTGTACATAGCGAGCACAGAAATAGAAGAGGAAGGGGAAGGAGATGATGTCTATCTTATGGATATATCCAGCAATATCTCTGAGAATTTAAATTACTACATTGACGGGAAAATTCAGTCCAACAGCAGCACTAGCAATTGTGACGTGATTCAGATGGAGTCCAACTCTGCAGACTTGTATGGATTGAATTGTATAATCAGTCCAGTCACAGTGGAAATTTCCACAAATTTAAAGGTTACACAAACACATGTGAATGAACCTCCTAAGGAACCCTCTAGCAGTGGGAGCAGTGAATCCAAAAAGAGAAGAACTGCCAGCCCTCCTCTTGTACCAAAAATAAAAACTGAAATAGACCCAGAACCTATAACTCCTACTAGTTCTTTAAATCTTCCTCTTAGCATTTCAACAGAAACCTTACCTTTCCATAAAGAAAAAGGGGTTTATTTGTCATCAAAATTAAAGCAGCTTCTTCAGACACAGGACAGTAAGAAGATAACTCCATCAAGTGAAATCCCTAAAATAGGACCTTCTGTTACATCATCATCTGTTTTGCCTCCAGTATCCAGCAGATTTAAAAGAAGGACCAGCTCTCCTCCCAGCTCTCCACAGCACAGTCCAGTGCTTCGAGACTTTGTCAAATCAGGTGAGGGAAAAACTGTGTGGAATGATAATATTAGGAGTTCAAAAATGCCAAAGTTAGAAAGCCACAGCAACTCACCTGCTTGGAGCTTGACTGGAAGGGAGGACAAAGAGACTTTGAGCCCTCATTGCTTTGAAGAATATAAAATATCAAAAGACTGGACAGCAGCTCCAACTTTTGGCAGTGTGTGCAACCAGCAGCCCCTGGATTTATCCAGCGGTATGAAACAAAGGTCTGATGTCAAAAGCAAGACTCAGGTTCCCTGGGAATCTGTTTTAGATCTAAGTGTGCATAAGAAGCCTTGCAGCGATGCTGACGTGAGGGAATGCAAAGAAAACTCCACCCACGCAACGTGCAGCGGTGTTAAGAAGAAGAAGCCCACCACGTGCATGCTGCAGAAGGTTCTGCTGAACGAGTACAACGGGACGGACGCGGCCCCGGAGCAGCCGGGCAGGGACGGCCCCGGCACGGCCCCGCAGCCTCCGGCCGAGCCCGACGGGGACCCCGCTCCCTCAGCAGCGCCTTGCGCTGACCCTCAGCCCCTCAGCTCCTCTGCTGCTTCCCCCGTGCCACAGGCGCCTGCTGCACCCGCTGTGTGCCAGCTGCCCCCGCTGTTAACGCCCACCACCGCCCCGTCCCCGCCGCCCTGCCTGCCCGTGCTCACCGCGGCCACGTCGCCCCCGCCCCTGCTCCCAACCATGCCCTTACCCATGCCAGATGTCTCTGCCAGTGCCACTAACACTTCCTCCTGTCCCTCGCCACTCTCCAACACTACTACCCAGTCCCCACTGCCAGTTCTTTCACCTACAGTTTCTCCTTCTCCATCTCCCGTCCCTTCTGTTGAACCTCTTATTTCTGCTGCTTCACCTGGCCCCCCTACGCTGTCTTCCTCATCTTCCTCCTCCTCTTCCTCCTCTTTCTCATCCTCTTCCTCCTCATCGTCTCCATCTCCACCTCCTCTTTCTGTAGTTTCTTCTGTTGTTTCCTCTGCTGATAACCTTGAAAGTTCTCTCCCAGTAATAAAACAGGAAGAAGCTGAAAGCGAGCAGCAGAAAGCGAGAGAGGAGCCTCACACTTCAAGTGAATCAGGAGTAGTGCAGGAAACCTTCAACAAGAGCTTTGTGTGCAATGTCTGCGAATCACCTTTTCTTTCCATTAAAGACCTAACGAAGCATTTATCCATTCATGCTGAAGAATGGCCCTTCAAATGTGAATTCTGTGTACAGCTCTTTAGGGATAAAACAGACTTGTCAGAACATCGCTTTCTGCTTCACGGAGTAGGGAATATCTTTGTTTGTTCAGTGTGTAAAAAGGAATTTGCTTTTTTGTGCAATTTGCAACAGCATCAACGGGATCTCCATCCAGACAAGGAGTGCACACATCATGAGTTTGAAAGTGGGACTTTGAGACCCCAGAATTTTACTGACCCCAGTAAGGCCAACGCAGAGCACATGCAGAACCTGCCAGAAGATTCTTTGGAACCTTCAAAAGAGGAGGAAGATGAAGATCTAAATGATTCTTCTGAAGAGCTTTATACTACTATAAAAATAATGGCTTCTGGAGTGAAATCTAAAGATCCAGATGTCCGTATGGGCCTCAATCAACACTACCCAAGCTTTAAACCACCTCCGTTCCAGTATCACCATCGTAATCCTATGGGGATTGGAGTTACTGCAACAAACTTCACAACCCATAATATCCCACAGACTTTTACCACTGCCATTAGATGCACAAAATGTGGAAAAAGTGTTGATAACATGCCTGAGTTACACAAACACATACTGGCCTGTGCATCTGCTAGTGATAAAAAGAGATACACACCTAAAAAAAATCCAGTCCCCCTCAAACAGACAGTGCAGCCTAAGAATGGCATGGTGGTCATTGCTGGGCCTGGGAAAAACGCCTTCAGACGAATGGGTCAGCCTAAAAGACTCAATTTCAATGTGGAGATCAGCAAAATGTCCTCCAATAAACTAAAAATAAGTGCATTGAAAAAGAAAAACCAGCTTGTACAGAAGGCTATCCTGCAAAAAAAGAAATCTGCCCAGCAGAAGGCAGAACTGAAAAATAACCCATCTGAGACAGACTCTCACATCTGCCCCTACTGTAACCGAGAGTTCACTTACATTGGGAGTTTGAACAAACATGCATCATACAGCTGCCCCAAAAAACCTATCTCTCCCTCCTCCAAAAAGAATTCTTCCAAAAAAAGTGCAGCTTCTTCACCTGCAAACAGTGACAAAGGCAGCAACCAGCGCAGGCGAACAGCAGATGCAGAAATCAAAATGCAGAGCACTCAGCCCCACCTGGGCAAGACCAGAGCACGAACCTCAGGACCTGCACAGCTCCAGCTCCCCTCTGCCTCCTTCAAATCCAAACAAAACGTTAAATTTGTACCTTCCATGCGATCTAAAAAGCCAAATTCATCTTCATCCTTGAGGAACTCTAGTCCTGTAAGAGTGGCTAAAATGTCCCACGTTGATGGGAAAAAAACTAAGGTGGTTTCTAAGAACAATTCCTCTGGAATCTCCAGCAAAGCGTCCCGGAAGTTGCACGTCAGAATACAAAGGAATAACAAAGCTGTTTTGCCAAGTAAATCTGCTGTGGCAAGTAAGAAAAAGGCAGACAGGTTCAGTGTAAAATCTAGAGAGAGGATTGGAGGACCAATCACACGGAGTCTGCAGCAGGCAGCAAATGCAGAAGCAGCAGAAAACAAAAGAGATGAAAGCAGTACAAAGCAAGAACTGAAAGATTTCAGGTAAGCATTTAATTTGAAGTTGAAACAACCCAGGAACACGTTGCTTGCTGTTTTGCTTGCTGGTCTTTTTTTTTTTTTTTTTGGTCTTTTTTTTTGGTCTTTTTTTTTTTGAGTTTCTCATGCTTAAATAAAAAAAAAAAAGTTGCATTTCCTAAAACATGGATGAGCAGCTTACTGATGCTGGGGTATGATGTACATACTTGATGCATTTTGTCATGTCATGAAATTATCCACGGTTTGTATAGAGAATGTCTTTAATTATAAACTGAATTGAAAAGTCTGGAAAAAAAATGTCAATACCTGAGTGCAAATAAACTTAATGTCATTAAACTCAATGCTATTGGAGATACTGACCTTGTATTTGGTATCTGACATCTAAGGTAGCCCAGAAACATTCTAGATTTATTTATGGTAGTTCACTAAGTTAAAAAATATGACTGCATTCTTTACTCACTAAAATAACTTGCTTTGGTTTGTAATAAAAAGCATTCTCTGCATATATATATATATATGAAAGAAACAAACCATGACCAAATACTTCAAAAATGTATGTGCATACGGACTGAGATCATAAAATACTTAATATAAGGGAAATAGACATGTAAGAAAAGTTACATGAACATGTAAATTTGTTAGAAGTATCATGCTCTTTATGTTTCACTATAAAACTTTATAATTAAAGTTCTATTTCTTTTTGAGAAGAAGCATTTTAATCACAAGAAAGGGTAATCCTTCAATAAATAAATAAAAAATCTTAATCTACGTGCCTGAGTCCCGATTCACGTCTTCATGTAGTCTCTCAAATCAATAGTATATTTTGCACAGTGTTTCTAACCTTTGTTACCTTGCTCCTGCCCTGTTTTTCTTGGAAACAGGAGTCTGATTTGCTGAGGAACTTTCCCAAAGCTCACTGGTAATTAAGAGTTCTTCTGGGGTTGGTAATTGCAGCGCCTGGCTGTGATTAACACCAGAGTTAGGGCCAAGGGTAGGGGTTTTGAATCCAAAGGAGGGGGAGGAGCTGGCAGCTCTGTCAGAGCAAGTAGAGCAGGATCTGTTCATTGTCAAAATCCAGACTGTTCACAGCTTGTGTGTCTTACAGTGAAGATCTCCAAAGAGTGAGGAAATACTTTGGAAAGTAAAGGTGTTCAATATAGCAGAATTATTCCCAAGTGCTGCAGGGGAATTTGACTTCAAATAATCCATACCCAAATTAGGATATGTTGAAGGAGAAAAATGTTATTGGAATTTGGAGACTAATGGTGTAAAAATGCCTTTTAGGAACCAGAAATGTCTACCAGGCCTGTTCCCTTGGGACATAAACATCTTCATGTTAATTCTCATCAGCTGCTCTCTTAGTTATGTGTGAAACTGTATTTAAATGGTGCCAGAACAGATCAGTACAATAAGAAGCCAAAACACCACATCTTTCCATCGAAATGAATCATTTGACCTTAGGCAAAACAACCAAGTACTTGGAAATGGGTGCATATGGGAATTGTTTGTAGTATTTGGGGAAATAACAATTGACCTGGGGCAAGGTTTCCTTGGCTGGCTCAAACAGCCTTGATTTACTTTGGCTGCTTGGAGTCTTTATCAGTTTAACCAATGGTTACACCAGGGAATTCTTTTTGTCTCTGAAGTAACTTTTATAAATCTAAATTGTCTACTCAAATTCTTTTTATATCAGTTCTACAGTATGAAGAATTTTTCTGCCTTCATACACTAATATCAGCACAGTTTAACTTGGATTCTACTCTCTGTAGGCACTGTTGGGTTTTGATTTTTTTTTCCAGGAAATCTTAATATTTTTTTCAAGACTTGCTTCATGTATATTTGTCTGCCAATTTGTTTTTCACCTTTCAGTTTTTCTGTGTAAACATACTCGTTCACAATTTTTTTTGTCATTTATCTTCAGGTTTTGTTTTGTTGTTTGTTTTTCTTTTAAATTTCTATTTTCTAAGAATCTCCTGTAAAAACAAAACAAACAAAAAAAAATCCCTTAATGCCACGGTAGAGCTGTTGCATGCTCATCCTAGGATAAGCACTGCACCAAGGGATGTGAAATGCAAGCTTGTGAAACTCCCAGAAGCTGAGTCACAGCCATAAAATTGCCTGCAGAGTCAGGCCTAGACTTTCTTACTTTGTGCTTGGCACATGTGGGATAGTTCAGATTAAAGCCAAGGGCACTGTTAATTAAACACACATGGAACCCCACAGGAGATCAGCAGAAGGAATAGTGGGGATGAACTGAACCAAATCTCTCTGCTCTTGGTGTTGTGGATGGTGTTGGGCAGTGCAGTCTCTGTGCTTGGCAAAGCAGATCCCTTCAGCCTGTGCAGAAATCAGAGTAGATTCAGGGCCAACAATTGCTGCACTCCAAGTGTTTTTGTCATGTACTGGGTCTCCTCAGGCTTTTTGTCTCAGTGAGTCAGTAGAGGCCAACCAGCAGGGCAGAATCACCTTCCCACCTTCTCCTCACTTTCTGAGTCTTTTCATGTCCAGTATACAGTGGGAAAAAAAGCCTGATTTGGATGTTTTATGGATTTTCCAAGTTCTTATTTACACGTGCAAGTAAAACTTTATATGGCAGTGATGAATTTCTAAACAGCAGATATATAATGGATGCAGTGGATCTTTTTATGGATAAGAAGCCTAGAGCAGGGCTACAGAACCTGCATATTTTGAAAATGAAATCTATAATTATTCTAAAAGGTTGTACACCTCTAATTTAAGACAATGAATTGGTCTATTGTTCATAACAGCTTTTTATGGAAATACTGTTTGTCACACGTTCCTAGAGCTTTCACAATTAATGACAGGATGGATGGAAAGTGACTCATTTCTTTATACAGACACCCCTTTTATTTTTTGTTCTTAAAAAGTAATCTACCTCTTTAAAATTTGTAGTTTAATACTTGTTTGGTGAATTTGTGCCACTTTCACTTTCACTATCATTCCCATTTTGTTACATTTCTGTTATGGGGACTTTATGTTGAAATATTGTATAAAGCATTTGTAGCAAGTTTAAGAAAATAAAATATTTAAAATTATTTAAATTGTTTTGGACACTTCAATTGTACTATATGTGATTTACATTTTACATTAATTTCATTTTGTTTTCATTTTGGGTTGTTGATCTTGGAGCATGTTCCTGTATTAAAGTTTGCTGTTAGGTATATTGTTTCTTCTATTGGAGAGTTGATATAAAGATTATTCTAATGAAAACATTAAAAATTGCAATTTGACATAAAAGTGGGGTTGTCCTTGCTTTTGAATGCTGTAGCCTTGCTGGAGGGCTGTAAATTCAGGTAAGAGCTGAAGAGGGAGGTTCCTCCTCCATGTGCTCTCCATCCTGTGCTGTGAGCTCCAGTCCCCGGTGTTGCAAGCACTGAGTGACCAAGCAGATGGAATTATTATTATGACACACTTCCTAAAACCAATAAAGTGAACTTTTCAAAAACTTTGGGGGAAAGTTGCCTTTTGTGTGGAAAGCAGGTGTGCCAAGAAAGAGAAAAGAAAGAGAAAGATAAGAAAGATAAAGGAAGATAAACCAGTGTTCATCTAGGAGGAGTTCAATGTATCCTTCAGCTGTGTCCCCCTGGCTCAGTGACATCAATTTGTACCAATTGGCCACTTCTGGCTTAGCCTGAGGATTTTAGGCTTTAATTGTGGACACAGCTGATAAATTTAAATTATTTAAATGAAAATTACATGCACTATTTCAACTTCTGATACTATTGTTTTCTGTTTTACTGATGTTATAGTTTTTTGGTTTTATATTTTTTAAACTTGTTAAATAGTTCAATAAGAAAAATACAAATGCAAAGGTTTTTTTGGCTCTAGGGAGTTTTGGAATGTTGTATTCCCTTCAAGATGTGTGTTGTGCCTCTTGCAGTCCAGCTGGAAGCATCTGTGTCCATGTTAGTGTGGCAGTGGGCTGGAGAAATGTGACATTGCTGAGGCTAAACAGCATTTTACAGCAGTCAGATCCTGCACATGCTCCCAACTAATCCAGTAGTAAGTTACTATTTTATGGAGTTGTCCATTCAAATTAATGCTTCTGTCTGAACGAGACTTTTTGGTAAGAAGCCCCAGTTTATTTTTCCATGTGGGATGTCATTCCTTGGATGTTCTGTCTATAACAACATTGTCCCTGAATTTTGGATGGTGGGGGAAGATCTGATGGAATGATGCAGAGGTCCCAACATTCAGGGGGTGTTTTTGCACTCCCTGCAGTTTGGGATTTGCACCACAGTGGAAGAGGTGAATCCTTGGTCTCCTTACACCAGGGAGCTGGGGGGAAGCCACAGTGGAGGTTTTCACTCTGGATTAGGTTTTACTATCTTTACCCTAGGGAAAATATTGTTTTACATACTCAGTGTTGTATTTTGAGGTTTTATCAGAAAAAGGAAACATGAAAAAGTGAAGATTTACAGTCTGGAGATTGCAGAGGATGGGACATAAACTTGATTCATTGTTTCCAATCTTTACTGACAAAGGAAATATCACTTGGAGTTTGCTCTTGCTGCAGTCTGGGTATTTCAGTCACCTTGTAAGGATTTATTGGCCATGTCTAGCAGTGAACTGATGGTGAGTAAACCAGCCTCATTCTTTAATGTCATGGCAGAAATCCTCTTGCCATTTTATGTGTGGTTTCTCTGCTGTGGTGTTAAATCCTTTGGGTCCCAAGGATGTGCCACACTGAGATGTTCACCTGTGTTCACCAATTTATCAGAGAAATGCTGGGTGATGGAGATCTCCAAATGAGAAATGATCATCAAAGAGTTTCAGTCCTAAACAGGTGACTCATCACAAACAGAAATGTGCAGCTTTCATAGTCACTATTGCAATTGCATCTCATCTGCATAATTGAATTTCTCTGGCTTTTATAGCTGCCTCTGTATGATCTGAAGCAACAATAAAGCTGTAACAGAGCCCACAGAGTGCTGACACGTCTTGAAATGCATCCAGACAGGCAATGAAAACAATTTACCTTGTGCTGTTTACAGAGCCCAAGTGACACGCTGGGTGAGATCAAATGAGGGTTGCTTTAATAAAAACAGAGGTGCTGGGGTTGTTGTGGAGAGGCAGATCTGACAGGTTGTGTTTTCCTTTCCTTGTTTTCCATTTTGCAGTTTGCTGGCAGGCATGGGAAGCACCTTGTGGCACAGCTGGGCTGTGTTCAGTGCTGGGTGTTAGAGCCAGGCCCCTCCTGCCCTCCAAGCTCCTCAGCCCCGGTGGGAGCTGCCCAGGGGATTCAGGCTGGGGTGGTTCTGCTGCTCTGCTTGGTCAGCATTTTGTGTTGCAAGGTTGTTATTTAAAATTCTAGTTTGGTTCCTGATGATTTTCATTGGGGAGATGCCATAGAGTTTCATGTCTAAATGTTCAATATTGAATGCAAATAGGAATAGCATTCACTTCATTCACTGTGGTTTGTGACTTCATTTCCAAAATTATGGGCTCAGCTCCAGGTTTTTACTGGAGTTGGGTTTAGCCAAGGAGCTGAATTGCTAGAGACAGACAAATAGCTTGTGAATGGCCTTAAAAAGAGAACTTAGAGGACCTTACATACTAATTCTGGCTTTTCTTTACTGGATGTGATCTCGTGAGTCACATGATGATGGAGTTCTGCTCATGATGAAAAGGAGCTAAACAATAGATTTTGAACAAGCACATGCTGGGTTGGAGCTGAGCTTTTGTGGTAAGTCTGTGATGAGAGAGGGGTGAACTTCCACATCTATTTAATTAAACTTTTGTTATCATTCTTCTTGCTTGCTAGCCTTCTGATGAAATCCTTTCTTCTATTCTTTTAGTAGAGTTTTAATATAATATATATCATAAAAGAATAAATCAACCTTCTGAAACATGGAGTCAGATCCTCATCTCTTCCCTCTTCCCAGGACCCCTGTGAGCACCACCACAGCACAGGTGGGACTCGATGGCCTTGGAGTTCTTTTCCAACCTCAGTGAGTCTGTGATTCCTTCTGCAGTTCAGGCAGTGCTGCTCAGCAAAGTTCAATCACAGAATCCCAGAATGGTGAGGTTGGAAGAGACCTCTGAGATCATGGAGCCCAACCTATGCCCCAACACCTCAACCAGGCTATAGCACCAAGTGCCATGTCCAGGCTTTTTTAAACACATCCAGAGATGGTGATTCTGCCACCTCCCTGGGAAGAGCATTCCAGTACTTTATTGTTCTTTTGGTGAAAAATTTCCTCCTAATATCCAACCTGTACCTTCCCTGACATAGCTTGAGTCTGTGTCCTCTAATGCTTGTGTAAATGCCAGGACTTTTTCAGGGAAGTGATTTTGTTGGGAATGCAGAGCTCATTCCCATGCCCAGGCCTGCGCATAGCCCCAGTGACTCAGTGAGGAATTTATGGAGTTTTTCCTTTAGGTGTCGAGATCTCTGCTCAGCATTGCAGTGTGGAAGGAGGTGGGAAGATGAGAAATAATGAATTCTTACATCACTGAGCTGCTTTGAAGAGTTTCACACTCAAACTCCACAGTCACTGGAATTTGAAGTCGTAGTCTGTTCATTATGGCAAATTCAGTATGTCCCTCATCTGCCTTTTGAAGTCAACACACACTTTTTTCTGTGGTTTCTTTTTTATGTAATGAGATGTGCAGGACTGAGGGCTCATCCTTGTTCTGCTGCTCCCCAGCAACCCTTTGGAACTCTTTTGGTGCCACCATTTCTCTATAAAGCTAAATAAAATAAAATAAACTACAGTGTTCCCTAAGTGTAATGAAAGTTTTCTCATTCTGTTAGGACTGTGATTATTAGATACAAACTTTTTATCAAATCACATGACCTGACTGTACAGAAGATGAATTTGAGTACTTCTGGTTTTAATCCCAAATTGTTTACCTTTTGGCTTGCAAAATACTCTGTGCCACTTTAAAAGGGCAGGAAGACACATTGCTGACATGATACTGTTCATCTAAATTTATTATTGCTTTACACCAAGATTTCTTAAGTGACCAAGACTCTGAGCTCAACTTGAAGCACCTTCAAGGCAACTGAAGGAGCTCAGAGCTGGATTCCTGCTCAAGTGGCTACTTTAGGTCACTGGTTGCTTTTGAAAATGTTAAACACCATTTTACTAAAATATTAAATTTTAATACATTCATTTTAAAGCCCCCCAGGTGAGCTTAGGCATGGTGTGAGATTTTTTCCACTGTTGGTTTGGTGTTCATCACGCCAGTTCCTTGTGATCCACGGGGAGTGGAACTGAGCCAGCAATGAAGAACCTGAAACTGCAGAGCAGGTGTGAAACAAAGCAGTTTGGGAGCTCCTGTGGGGAGCAGTGCTGCTTTAAAGGATTCAGTCTTTGAAGCACTGTGGTGGAGAGTGCTGTTAGGTGTCTTCTTGGAAGTCTAGAATGCAAAGGATCTCAAGAACAGGTTTTTCCAGTTTACATTCATGAAAAGCCTGACCATAATATTCATGTTCTGTGAAGGAAAGATAAAATCCTGACCTGCTCCAGCTCTTTCCCTGCCTTCATGAATAAACACACACAATTCTCCAAATATCCACAGTCCAGCACATTAAGCTCCTTTTTGCTTTCTGCTGCTTCCCCATTTTCTGTACATCCCTTTCAACAAAACAGGAGTCAGGACATCTCTTTCAACAAAACTTTCAACAAAACCTTTTTGTCTTGAGAAACACTTTGTTCCACTGAAAGAGACAAACGAAGGTCTTGTCCTTAGTGGGTGATGTTTTTATGTTTTTCCAAGTCCTTGTTTTGTGTATTTATTTCCCATTAAGCAATGTGCTGCTGCCAGGGAGTCCATTGCAGTCAGGGGAGCAGGGCTGTGGTTTAATCTCACTGAGAGCAGAAAGCCCAGAAATGGCATTTATCCACCCCCTGACCCTTCTTGCTTCCCCTCTGGCCTGTGAAATTACTCAGCCTAATTCTGTAAAACCAAGGATTTGGGCTTAAACATCCACATTTCTATTTTTTTTTTCCTAAGCAGTCAATGATTTGTGTCATTTTAGCTATTCTTTAATTTCAGATTAGGAAACACTTGATAGAATAAGTTCCTGGCATGCTGATTGTTAAATGTAATGTGGAATGTGTGTGTGTCTGAAATTTTGGAGCATATCCTTGGGGTTATTCTAGATTATAGAGTATAATCCTTGTAGGGAAAAAAACACTTTAATTGAGGTAAAAATGTGAACCTAAATCACCTGAATTTTTCCCAGAAACTGCCATGACTTTGTTCACTGAATTTCCCAGGTGGGACTGGCACCCACCTTGGATCAAATACCACGGTTTATTTCTCTGGGACATTTCTAGAGAATTAAACCAGCAACCCAGGAGAATGTTAATTGAAGGAGTGTGGTAGAAGACAAACTAATTTGAATAAAAAATACCAAATGTATTTTGGGAATGTCTCAGGGAAGGGGGTGTGTGAGGATTTGGCATTTTTCCTGGCCTTTGAGTTTGTGTCTGCTGCTCATGGCAAGGCTGATGGGGAAGCCTGGCAAGGGATATGGAAGTAGGAACTTGGTTTGGGCAAATTCAATATTCAGGAGACAATTTAACCTGTGACAGTAATGAGGGTGGTGTGGGAATCTTCCTTTGTTCAGTCCTCTGCTTTAAGGCTGCAGATTTTCTGAGTGACCTTGGCAAATCCCTTTCCACCTGACTCTGTTCTGGATCTGAAAATCTGGGATTATGGTACTGACTCACACTACAGAACACTTTCAGATTTGAGGATGGAAAACTTGAAGAGCTGTGATTTAGTGTATTTTATATTTTAGGGACTCTCACCAAATTGGGTGATTTATCTCTTCTAATTTAGGTGTGCTCTCAGTTGTGAGAGAGAGCCTGTAAAAAATAGCCTCATTTAACTTCTGGGTCAGCTTTAATTTATGGAATAGCTGGTGCATCTACCAAACTATCTAGTTTGGTTTTAAATTCCTTAGCTGACAGAGAAAACTTTGTGCACACAAATCCTTTCTGCTACCTGATATCTGGGCCTTTTTTCCTTACAAGCAGAGTATGTTTTCTGTTGCTATTCTTTATTTTTAATGATTTTTTTTTCCCTGCCTGGGGACTGTTGCCAGCAGTGGTTCTGCAGAGCTGGGGGAGCCTGGGCTGGGCACAGGGGTGTGAGGGGCTGGGAGCAGCCCTTGCCCCTTCCCATGGGACCATCCCTCAGCACCACTGCACAGGCTGTGAATTCCTTCTCTCTGCCTGTCTCCAGTTACCCAGGGCTGAGATGGTGAAAGCAGGTGCAAAGTGACAGGGACAAAAATAGCAATTTCAACCACAGCTCCTAATGCAGCAGGGGGATCTCAGCTCCCCTCCCTCTCAGAGAACAGCTCCCCTTGTCCAAATCATCCCCAAATCCCAGCTCTTCTCTAAGCAGGCTCTTAAATGAGAGTTCTGCATGCACTGCAGGTGAGTGTTGGGACAAGGGAGGCCCTGGTTCCTGTTAAACTCCATTTCAACTCTCTCCAGCTTTGGCAGAGCAGACAGGACTGTGGTTTTGGAGCACTATGGAAGGGCAGCACTAAGAACTCCATATGAAACTCAGTTTCATTTTCCATTTGGAAAATAAATCCTTTTCTATCTCATTCTCTGATCCTCAGCTTCCAAATAACAAGCCATGTTATTGGCTTTAAAGCTTGAGGAAATAAGGGGTGAAAGATTGTAGAATTTTGTAGTTTGGCACCTTAAAACCCATCTCTTTCCACCCTTCCATGGGCAGGGACACCTTCCACTGCCCCAGGCTGCTCCAGGCCCCATCCAACGTGGCCTTGGACACTTCCACACTTCTCTGGGCACCCTGTGCCACCCTCACAGGAAAGAATTCCTTCCTAATGTCTGATCAGGGTGTGCATTTGAAAGTCTAGGTCAGATTTTCCCTGATATTTTGTCTCTTTGGATTTGAGCTTTTAACATTTTTTTCTTTAGGTTTCCCATAGGATGTAGACCCTGCCTCACTGCCTGCAAGAGCACACAGATGTCATTGATTAGAGAAGAACTTTAAGAAGTCATAACTAATATTTTGACAAAAAGCATTACTTACATGGAGACATTCTAAACAGAAATAAACTAAAATTTCCCTCTTCTAGTTATAGTAAAAATCTGAAGCCAAACAAACTAAACTTATTTTGGATATTCTGCTGTTTCCCTTGGTAACAGTCCTTATATGGACCAACAAAAATCTGGCTGTTGTTGACCTCCCCATTGCCACTTTCTGGTTCTTCCACATTGGCTGAAGGTTCAGGATTGAATTCAGAAAGGCTGGAGTGGATGGTTTACATAGAACAATAACAAAACTTCTGGCAGGCAATTTTAACCACCAATTTTAATTTGAAAATAATTGAATTGCTTGCTTTTCAAAATTTCTGTGGTTTGGGTTTTCTGTTGTAATGGAAAGTTTTGCACTTCTTTATGTCTAACTTGCAGTTGCATTGTGTGTAAGGACAAACTGAAATCTCCTTTAAAGGGTGCATATTGAACTCTAAAAATAACCCAGAGAGAAACCTGGCTTTGAACTTTTTTTAGACACGTTGCTGTGTAAGAAAATGATATTTCAAAAGATGTTCCCTTGGAAGAACATAAGGGCTTTGGTTTGGTCAGAATTTTGAAGAATTTGCCTTGGGAAGGAAGGTGTGTAATTACCTATGGGGTGCACAGGTGTGAGGAAAGCAGACAAGTTTGTGCATGATGGCAAAAGGTGCTGGATTTAAAAACAAACGGGATTTTTTTGAATCTTTTAGGGTATGGAGGTTTGGCTTCATTTGAACTGAATTGTATGTCTAGAATAGGGCAGAAGCAGTTGGACTTCCCTTGCTTTGAGTCATGTTTTCAGGCTTTCTTCTTGAAATCACAGTCAACTGAGGCATAGAATTAAAATGTTACAGTAAAAATCTCCGATTTTCACTTTCACTTTGGGACTCTTAGTTTAAAATATGAAGTGCAATAAAGGCACAGCTGTGCCCTGTACTTGTCAATCCTGTCAGTGCAATCATGACAGGAGTGCTCTGCCAACTTGGACCTGGGGAGAAATGACCAGGTATGTGCTCTGATAAAGTGAAATTCCTTCTCCAAAAATACCTATTTTAAAAGCTGATGTGGAGTGTCCTGAGAGAATGGAACGTGACTCTTCTGGTTTCTGCTGTAGCTGGGGGTTTCTCTGTCCCCAGTGGGTCTGGGGCACGGGGTGGGAGCCTGGACTCCCTTCCCGTTGACATTTTTCTGTTTCCTGCTTAAATAAACTCACAGGGTAAGTTCAGAACAAGGCAAAAATACCCTCTTACCTTCAGAAGTGGCTCTTGGTGCTTGCAGTGTGGCTGGAATGTCGTTTTCCTTTCTCATGGCTTGCTAAAGCACGACTCTGCTTTGGTCTGTGCCCGCTCCCTGATGCTCTTCTGCCTCTTCGCACATTGCAGGCTCCGCATGGCCTCTAGATGTCCCTCCTCATCCTCGCACAGCCCCAGCAGCAGGCAGTGCAAGAAATCCAGCTCCAGCTCATCCCACTTCTTCTAGGAATAGACCCCGGGCATGTCTGACCAAAGCAGGTACAGCTATGGATGATATTTTTGTCCCTGACGAAGGAGGAAATGATGAGGAGGGCTCCATCTTATCGAAAGGCTAATTCATTACTTTATTATACTGTATTATACTGTATTATTCTATACTATATTACACTATATACTTTATTATACTGTATTATTCTATATGATACTATATTATTCCATATTATATTACACTATATTACATTAATCTAAACTGAATCTGCCAAGCTCTCAACTCTGCACACACTGCACAGAATCTCGTCACTGTCAGCTGATGGGCTTGGGCAAATCAATGACCCAGCCCCAGGTATTGGTGAGGCTGAGCTGATTTTCTGTTGGTTTCAACAAGACACTGTTTTCTGCTTCTTCATTCTCCCATTAACTTTCAGATCATAATCTCCTTTATACTGATGGAACAGCTAAGGAACAGGATACTTTACATGTGTAAAGCTAAAGGTGACAATGAGTGCCAACAAAATTAAGACATTGCAGCTTTAAGTTTATTCTTTCTTAAAACCATTCAAAAAACAACATTTGAGGGAATAGTTGGTAAAATTCTGAGGTTTGCTATCTCCTGAATAATGGGGATGGTCGCTAATGAATGTTAATATCTCTAGCTGTCTCAGACCATTTAGTTGTGGTCCAAATCCAAGCAAAATTAAATCATGGGTGTCTCTTTGATGTACAGTGGTCACTGAAAGATTTGTCCTGCTTCCAGCTCCATAGAACATGGAACTGTGACTCCTTAAACTATTTCTGATTAAATTCCACTCTCTGTGTGTTTTCAGGTACCAGAGACTTCTGACTGGAAAAGGTGAGGTGAAGTAATCCTCAAGCATTTCCCTCTCCTGCTTTGCTCAGATGAGGTGAGATGGGTTCCTCAGCAGACAACGGGGACAGTGGCTTCTGCTGGAAGTGCTGATGTGCTTCTGTCATCCCAGCCTTCCTTGCAGGGGAGGGAGCACAGAGCAGGTTCCTGCCTCTCCAGAGAGTGCTGGGGACAGGGTGATCTCCCCCAGTGCATGGAGCCCACGTGCCAGCTTGGAGAACAGCCTGGAGAAGGGTTCAGGCATCTGCAGGCAAAGTACCCCTGCTCAGAGGGTGGGTGGCTCTGGGTGAGTTTCTCTTTCTGGGAGAACACAGAGGGTTTAACATACTATGCAATTAAATTCTCAAAAGACTGTTACATCCTTTTAGTTTCTGCTTTCCATCCTAACGGGTAAAGAACTGGGCATCCCACAAAAGGAGGAGTGGTAGGGTGTCCTGAGGTCTCCACATGGGAAGCCTGTGGGTACCCCAGGCTCCTGACTTTGTGCCATTAGCTTTAAGGGGCAGATGCTGTTGCTTCTGAAGTGCATCAGGACACGTGGTTTTTGTTACATGATCCCTGGGAAATGCACTGATAGCCCAGCTCCATGAAGGGACAAACATCCATTTCTCAAAAGCTGCCATACCTTGAGTTGCCAGTCTGGTACTGTTCAGAGCCAGGATTTATTTATTCATTTAGGGACAGTATCAAACACAGGTGTTGCTGTGCAGGATCAGGCCAGACTTGTCCTTAAACGTAACATTTGTCCTTAAATAGAGCACCTGTGTTTGTGTCTCTGGAACATGTGTTTGTTTTCAGGGGTGCTGAACAGAGGCCATCCCTGAGGACAGCCAGTAAAGACTAATTCCAGAAACACACAGGTCAGCTGATAAAATGCAGGGCAGAAAGGTCTCTTACCTCTTTCCTGTCCCCAGATGGGGTCAGTCACACCCAGCTGCATCATCTGCCAGTTCTGGGCAGAACTTCTGCCCCATTCACCCGTGAGGTGAAGGGTTCCTTCTGCCAGCACGTGATTTTCCATGATCCCTGCTAGTGTAGCATCCAGGTTTGGAACTTTTTAAGGAGGCCAAAGGGGTTGATTGTTGTACTTCCTTGTTGTTTCAGTCAGTTTATTCCTGTCCTTGACTTTGCACTCCACACAGATAAGCACAGATCTGTGTATGCACACGTTAGTTAGGAAGAAACAAGTGCCCGGTTGATATTCCTCCCCACCACCCTGAAAAAGTCAAAGAAAGGACCAATTTTATATATATATCTTCATATATAGATATATATATGACAGATAAAAATATATATGTATGGAATTGCTGAAAACAGTTAATTTTGTATAGTTTTGATGAAAATCAAATCATTCAAAATGAATAGAAAAGCTTTATAGAAGAAACACTGTTCACCATGAAAATGTTCTAGGTGCGTGTTGTTTGAGTTGGAAAGAAAAGGTTTGCAGGATCTTGTATTATCTCACCACAGATTTTTTGGATAAACCCCTCTTGGAGGCTTTCTAAGTGCAATTGTGGTTTGGGGGAAGGCTGAGAACTGGATGAGCCATAAAAATCTGCATCCCCTCCCATGCTGGAAGTTATGCTTCCAGTCCAGGATGTGAGACCCCTGAGATCCTTGTGCCATTGCTGGCTGCTCTGCCTCATTTCTGGGGTGGAGGGTCTCTAGGGTTTGTTCCCTTTGGAGTTTTTATCTAGCAGTAATCTCATAAAAAGAGATGTACTAATTGCAAACAAAGCTGGGATTTTTCACAGCAGCCTTGGAAGACTGAGAATCCCATTAGTCATCCAAACTAGTTGGAAGGGAGCATCCAGATCTGCTAGGCAGCTTGGTAAATTTTGGTCAAATAGCACAAAAAATTAATTTTCCTGGCTTTATGTCCATGTCCAAGCAGCTGGTGTGCACACACAGCTCTCTGATCAGTTTGTCTCCCTTTGGTGTTGCACGTTACCTTTTTATTTTCTCTCCACATTTTGTCCTTTCACTCATCAAGTAATTTTAGTATGGTAAACCCTGTTCTTTCAAACAGCAGTGTCTGGAGAGTACCTAAATCACTTGAAAGATGAGTATAAAGTGCTAATAAATCCAATATACTCTGGCTTAAAGCAGCAGTATTATTAGTTATTGATTGATTGATTGATTATGATTGATTGTCCCAGTGCAGTTTTGTAGGACACCTTGTCAAAGATCACAGTTAGTGTATAAATTATCACTTGAGGATCGTTGCTGAGGAAGAGTTTCCTTGCCATATAGCCCAAATACTGCTTTAAACAATCCTTTCTCCTCAGACCACTCAGCTTCCAGTCAGTTCAATTAAGGATGAGTTCTGGCATGGATGCTGCCCAGTTTAGTGCCTTTAAGGCATCCCTGTGAGGTTACCAGAGGCCACTTCTGTGCAATTTATTTTTGCTGCCTTTTTTAGAGTGTTATCAACTATAAAAACTGACATTCTCAAGGAGAGAAGTGTGTACATTGTTGTGATATAGGAACGTTTTTCCCAGAGAAATTCTGGTTTATCACACGAGCCTGTAAATATGTATTTACAATTTTAAAAGCACGTCTTTATGTCCCTGATTGTAAATGCTCTGTTTTTAAAGTTTTATAACATGTGACTCCACCAAGAGACCACAGCACACAGCTTTATATTGTACTGGTCTGTTTGAAGGGTCCATTACAGTCTGAGCTGTAGCAGAAAATTGTCCATGTCACCAACAAGAAATAACCCATGGTTGCACCAGATTTCATCATTTTTCTTCAGAAAAAAAATGCAGTTTTTCTGGGAGGGGGGTGGGGGGGATGATTTTTCTTGCAGAAAAAAAAGCATCAGTTCAAAATGATGTCATTTCTCTGGACCAGTGAGGAGACTTCATTCACAGTGAATTCAGGAAAAGTATGCCATCTTTTCCCAAGGCAGAATTTCACAGTTTTGCAGCAAATTTTTAACCTCCCCCGTGCCTGCTGATGAAACATGAAATTTTGCCCTTGACCAATATCACAAGTTCTTGTGAAAATTCAAGGAGAGGGTGGGGAAAAAGCTCAGGTTTTGCATGTAGAATTTACAAGGACAACGCTGGCAGCTCTGCAGTGCTCTCATGGCAGTGCTGGTACTGAGGAGTTTATTGAAAATAAACTCTGTGGAGATGTGGTGGGACCTGGTTTGTGCTGGGGCTCTGAATTGCCTTGGAGGACTGAAAGCTCTGTTGTCTGTCTGCCATGTAAAGAAAAAGAACAACAATAAATTAATGTGAAAAGCTGCATTATGGAAATATTTATTGCTATTTCAGCCAAGGAGGTCTTAAAAACGGAGACTGGCTGTGCTGTAGCTCTGAAACAGTGGAATGGTTTGGGGTTCTCCTGGTGGGTGGCGGGGGAGGAGGAAGGAGATGTGAGTGTCACCTTGGTCTGACAGGTTCAGTGCACACAGACAGGGATTCATTGTCCTGGCAGCTCCACCCCAGCTCTGCATGCTTGGAGCAGCAGCCCCTGAGCCCTTTGCAGCCCCTCTCCATCCCAATCCACCCCTCCTGCTGAGGTGTGTCAGCACTGTGGGGCTCCAAGGCTGCTCTGCCCAGCTGGGAGGGAAGTGTTTGAGCAGGGTGTGCAGTGGGAGGGCTGTTCTCCTCCTAGGAGTGCTCCCTGTTCCATAAACTGTGTGCCAGCACTGCACACTGAGACATTTTATGCTTTCTGCAGGGCCATTTGTCCCTTTCCATGGAATCCCAAAGTGGTTTGGGCTGGAGGGACCTTAAAGCTCATCCCATTTTCCCCCTGCCATGGGCAGGGACACCTTCCACTATCCCAGGGTGCTCCAAGCCCCGTCCAACCTGCACTGCCAGGGATGGGACAGCCACAGCTTTGTGCAACCAGAGCCTCACCACCCTCATTGTAAAAATCTTCTTTAAATCTGCTCTAGATGGAGCCTCCTTCAGTTGGAAACCCTGTAAGGGAATCACTGAGGGTGGTGGGCAGCCATCGTCACGGGTGCATTAATCCCATGCATCCCATCCTTAAAAACAACAGCAGGTACAAGAAATAGGTTTGGGAACAGCTGAATTATGTATATTAATATTAATTTCACATAGGCTAAAAATGGCTCTTTCACCCCAGAAAATCTGAAGGTTCCTTATGCATTATAAATCTGGTCTCTTAGAGAAAAGCCACTGCTGTCACTGTCGCCTGCCAGTGCCTGCAGCAGCCTGCCAGGCTGCCAGGCTCCTCTGGCACTGTCACAGCCTGTTTGGCTCTCAGGAAATGCCACCCAGTTTCAGGTGAGTTTGAAGGGATCTGATTGTGCTGAGCTGTCATTCTGTCCCTGAATAAGAACCTTGAGAAATATTCTTTAAATAGCTGCATGCTCCATTCTTCTGTCTGTGCTGTCACATCAAGCAGCACTAATTGCTCCTTTTTATAAGAGCTGTGGCTTTTTTGGGAGAAGGCTACACCCAAAAACAGATAAGGAGGATCACTTTCTCATCCTGAAGCTGCTGCCTGGAGGCTGCTCAGCTCTGTGTGTGTGGTGCTGGCAGAAGGATGCAGAGGACACGACACTGCCAGTGCCTGGATCCCCTCCCAAAGTCCCAGTCAGCAAAGCCAGGGGCTGCTGCAGTGTTTGGTGCCAGTGCTCCAAGGTAAATGCTCCAAGGTAAATGCTCCACCAAGGCTGTGGGACAGAGAGCTCAGGAGTGGGCACAGAGGAAATGAGTCCATCTGTGGTATTTGCTGGATCCCCAGGAGGAATTGATGCATCTGACTCCATGTTCTTAGAAGGCTAATGTTATATGTTATGTTATGTTATGTTATATTATATTATATTACATTATATTATATTATATTATGCTATACTAAAACTATACTAAAGAATAGAGAAAGGATACTTACAGAAGGCTACAAAGAATGATAATGAATCTTGTGGCTCTCTCTTCAGTCTGACACAGCCTGACCCTGATTGGTCATGAAGTTAAAACAATTCACATGAAACCAATGAAACAATCACCTGTTGGATAAACAATCGCCAAACACATTCCAAAGCAGCAAAACACAGGAGAAGCAAATGAGATAATATTGTTTCCCTTTTTCTCTGAGGGCTTTCAGCTTTCCAGGAGAAGAATCCTGGGCAAGGGGATTTTTCAGAAAATATGAATGTGACAGGGATGAGCTCAGCTGGAAGTGACAGCAGAGCAAGTTCTGCCCTGCTGCTCACAGATAAGCATCACTCACTCCCCAGTGAGGAAGAGGAGGGGCACTGACAGGTGCTGGGGTAGGGGACAATTTCATGCTGTGGTGTTGATGTGAGGGTCCCCAGGATGAGGTGAGAGATGAGAATCTGACTCCAAGTTCTTAGAAGGCTGATTTATATTATATTATATTATATTATATTATATTATATTATATTATATTATATTATTATTATATTATATTCTAAAACTATATTAAAGAAAGAGAAAGGAGACCTCAGAAGGCTGGAAAAGAATGATCATAAAAACTCGTGATAGACTCAGAGAGTTCTGACACAGCTGGCTGTGATTGGCCATTATTTAAAAACAATTCACATGCTGGGTAAACAATTCTCCAAATCACATTCCAGAGGAGCAAAACATGGAGAAGCTGAAGCTTCCCAGGAGAAGAAATCCTGGTGAAGGGATTTTCCATAAAATATCATGGTGACAATGCTGGGCTACATTTGGTTCCTCTCAGGCTTTGCAGCTGCCTTGGAAGAAGAAGGGGCATTTGTCTGAGAACAGTTCATATTATCTTAGATCTGAGATGCTAATGCAAATAGGGCCACTCCCCTTTTTGTACTGCTCTGCTAAGTTTTGGGTCACCTTGACTTCAGCAGCACTTTGCAGGGTTGGTTTGCTGTTAATCTTTTTGTCCTTGTGTGCCAGTGCCTGTGTGAAGGGCTGGGGAGGGGGATTAACTCCAGGCTCATCTCCTTGCCCAGAGTCAGCTCCTCTGGGCCTCTGCACTGCTCAGTGAAGCTCTGGGGAATGCACTGTGTGGGGACAGGCATTGCATCAGAAAATCTATACATAAAACATAGTGCTCATTATTAAACTCACATCTTGCCTTCTGCACATTGTATTTACTCTCTCATATATTGAATTTTCCTACAGATGGTGTGTTTAACTGACAGAACTGACAGACTCCCTGAGCTCCTTTCTTGGGTTCCTCTGTCAGGTTTACCTGGGCTGTACTGATTCAGGAATGTTTCCTAATTTGACCTTCAAGGGAAATGCTGCAGCACTCTGTCCTGGTAGATTCTCTGTCTGAGTTCAGCCTCTCTCTGGGCCCAGCACCAACTGATTAGGGTCCTTTCAGAGTTGGGATTTCTTTCCTACAAGGATATTTATATATTAATTAATCCATACTAAAGCCTTACTTTTGATAAACAACCCAAAATATTCCCTAAGTCCTTAAGGGTATTTTCTTTCTGCACCACTTACGTAATTTTCTTCTCTGCCTTCCAAACTTTTCTTTTTTCAGAAAGAATAAAACTCAACCAAACAAAATTGACTTTAAGCCAAGAGCTGCTGGAGATGTAATCTGAAGGAGGGCAGAAATGTGTTTAATTGCTGCTCTGATGCCAAACCTTAAGTGCTTTTCTTCAAAGTGAGTTCTACAAAACTCCATTTGCCTTGTATGACAGAGGCATCAGAACTGCAGAAACCTCCCAGAGCTGATGTCAGTGGTGTGGTCTGAGGAGGAATAATCACATTCACTCATCCCCATGCATCCCCATTCCAGCAGCCCTCCTTGTGACATTGCTGTCCTGGAAGAAAATGCAAAAATCCCGAGCTGCTATTTTTCCTGCCAGAGTCTCTGCCTTGCACCAGTGAAATGCTGATTTCTGACACAAGAAATAAGTTCTCACCTGCTACCATTCGTAGCCAATGACATCTCATTAAGGACAATTTCTGAATGTTTTTTCCTGAGCCCTCCCCCATTCCCAAATCCTTGCTGCAATGAACATTGTGAATAACCCCATTTCTCACACAGGCTGTTTCTGGAGCTGAGAAGTGCCACGGCAATGGAACGTCTGTTCTCATGATGTAATGAGTTTAACTGAGCTTCTTTCTCCCTTTCATGCATTTTCCTGTGCCACACTGTTGTGTGTTCAGTGGGATAATTGGGTAGGGAAGAGAAGGAGATTTGCACTGAGCTGCATTTTCCAAGGCTCTCTGTCCTGGTGTGACCTGTCCCTGTCCCTGCTGCCAGCACGGGCTGGGGGCTGCAGCTGCACAGAGCCCCCTGGAGCCCCACATCTCACAGAGAAAAGCAAGGCACAGAATATCCTTCCCAAGAATATTCTTATCTCTTTTGCTGTGCCTGTGTTTGTGCCAAATTAGAATGCAATATGGAGATTGTTCACCCAAAGTGATGGTGCTTTGTTTCTCTCAAGTTCAGAGAATGTGAAACCCAGAAATATTCTTGGGAAGGATTGTGCCTTGCTTTTCTCTGTGAAGAGAAATGTGGGGCTACAGCCCCCTAAGAGGCATTTTGGGGTCTCTGATCATCAGTGGGGAGCAAATAAACAGCTACAGCCTCCTGAAATGGCCTGGGGAGATCTCTCAGCAGTCACTCCAGGGCAAGGGCCAATAAAGGTGCATTAGATGGACTTTTCCTGGCACTTGGCTGATGGAAATTCAGCTGTGGAGTTTTTAAAGTGCTTGTGTTGCAGCATCGGGGTGAGTGGAATGAGGGATTTGTCTTTACAAACCAGCTGTGGGTCTGCTGGTAGATAAAACCAGCACTGGGACATAAAAGAAACAATGGGAAGGATCCCACTGATCCATCCATTAATGAATGGAAAAAGAGATTTGCCTTTACAAATAAACTTTAGGTTTGCTGATAAATGAAATTAGACATTGAAAGATGAAAGAAACAATGGGGTAGAAAAACCCCTAAATTCCATAAGAATTAAAAATTAAAAGGGAGGGTTATACATTGGAGGGAAATCTTTGGGATCAGGTGTTTTGAGAAGTCTGAACCTCTCAAGTGCCTCAGCCAATGGGGAAAGAGAGAAGGGAAATGTGGCTGGGAAATTGGGATAAAAAGGAGGCTGCATCCTCCAAAAACTGGAGAGATTGAGGGGAATGCCCCATGGCCTCTGCCTTGATTGGAATAAAGCCAAAGGACTCCTCTGTCTCCTTTTTGGACATAAACCTCTGGTGTTTGTGGATTAATTTTCCTGACATGGGTAAATCTGCTCATGAGCAAACCTGGCTCCAGCAGTGGAGTCCTTTGCAGAAAAAGCTCCCACTCAGTGAGGGTTTGGGGTTAATTTCCCTCTCCTTTCACCTTCCTCCCACACTTCCAGGGCATTGAGTCCATAGATTTCATTCACTGTGTGCAAACACAGCTCCTCTAAATTCAGCATCTCAAAAAGGGGCACATTATTCTCATTAGTCCTAACACTCATTTATCTCCTTTTCACCTAGAGAGAGAAGCTTTGAGTCAGGTTATGTGTTCTGTTATTCTGTTTGTTGTTATTTTCTGTGCTGCAGCTGATGGAGCTCACAATGGCAGCAGCAGAACTGGGGGCACCTTAAGGAACCTTGTACAAACGAAACAAATCCCAGGTGTTGTGGTGAGCACAGAAACCCAGAGGAGGAAATCTGGCACTGGATGATGTGTGGAACTCAGCACAGCAGCACAGGTGTCAGCTGTGAGGGAAATCCAGGTGAGCTGCAGTGAGGTGGAAAATGTCATTTCTGTACCTCAGGGAGGGTCATTTCTTAGGAACAAAATGTGCTGAGCTGAAGTGAGCAACCCTTGGAGTGTGTCCAGAGGGAAGGGAAGGCACTGCTGGGCTCCTCTGCTCTGGAGCTGCTCCAGGGTCTCCAGGAGAGAGGGTGGTGATGCTGAGCAGGGACACGTCAGGAAAATTAATCCACAAACAGCAGAGGTTCATATCCAAAAAGGAGACAGAGGAGTCCTTTGGCTTTATTCCAATAAAGGCAGAGGCCATGGGGCATTCCCTCAATCTCTCCAGTTTTTGGAGGACACAGCCTCCTTTTTATCCCAATTTCCCAGCCACATTTCCCTTCTCTCTTTCCCCATTGGCTGAGGTACTTGAGAGGTTCAGACTTCCCAAAACACCTGATCCCAAAGATTGCCCTCTATTGTATAGCCCTCCCTTTTAATTTTTAATTCTTATGGAATTTAGGGGTTTTTCTTCCCCATTGTTTCTTTCATCTTTCAATGTGCAATTTCATTTATCAGCAAACCTATAGTTTATTTGTAAAGGCAAATCTCTTTTTCCATTCATTAATGGATGGATCAGTGGGATCCTTCCCATTGTTTCTTTTATGTCCCAGTGCTGGTTTTATCTACCAGCAGACCCACAGCTGGTTTGGAAAGACAAATCCACTGTTCCTCTCAGACACAACTCCCAGACCAGCCCAAACAAGAAGGCTTTTCCTGCTTTCTGGTTTCTGGGGCTGTGGGCTGGTTGGGTGCAGAGGCTGTGAGCAGTGGTGTGGAATGGAGCATGGCCTCTTGTGTTGTGTAACTCTGTGCTGGGCTGGACATGGAGCCCACGGGGAGCTTGGAACCCCAGGAGCTCCTCCCAAAATCCCTCTGCAAATCCAACAGCAAACAAACAGCCTTTGACAGCAAACAGCCTTTGACAGCAAACAGCCTTTGACAGCAAACAGCCTTTGACAGCTCCCCACTTGATTCCTTCTCATCCCCAGAGTGCCCCTCCCTCCAGTGACCAAGTCCTCAGCATCTGCAGCAGACAGGTTGCCTGAGATTATTTTGGTGGTTTGGAACCTCCAATGCACTCTCCCAATGCGCAATGGAATTGGGGAGAAGGAAAAATACATCTGTGAGCTCATCTGCAACTCTAAAACTCCTGATGTCTTGAGGCTGGCAAAGTTTTGCCAAGGAAATAAGGATTTACAGGTAGCCTCTTGCATAATTTCCTTTTTTTTTTTTTTTTTTTTTTTTACTGTTTCAGAGCTGGATGCTGCTCTGCAGTGGGTTCTGCAGAGAAGTTACCAAACAGCTCTGGGAGGATTTCATGTGACCTGGCCAGGGAGAGCAACAGGCACAGTTAGGGAGGAAGAAAGCAGCCACGGGAATAAATGTTGAAGATATATGGACCAAATGGCCCAAGTTTTGGTTTCCTCCATGTGGTAGACAGGAAGATCAGGTTGAATCTCCTGTTTGTGTGAGGGCAGAGATTGTTCCTGTGTCTTTAGTGAAATAAACATGCAAAGTAGTCTCTGGACTGTTTGTTTGGATTCTGCCAAAGATAATCTGAGCCTAAAATCATATAAATCATAGAATCCTAGCCCAGTTAAAGGATGCTTTAAAGGGTATCTAGTCCCTGCCATGAGAGGGACATCTCCAGCCTCATTAGAGTGCTCAGAGCCCCATCCAGCCTGACCTTCAATGCTTACAGGGATGGGGCACCACAGCTCTCTGGGCAACCCCTGCCAGGGCTTCTCCACCCTCACTGTAAAATATTTGTTCCTTAAATTGATGTAATATCTGAGGGAGTAAACACAACACACCGACCCAGCTGGGATTTTGTGGACAGCTCCCGGCTGGGTTCTCACCCTGTGTGTGCAGCGATGCTGCCCCAGGAGCTGCTGCGGCACAGACCACGAGATGTGACTTCAGTTCCCTCCGCTCGGAATTTTCCAGGTGTTCCCGGCCCCTCTCTGCCTCCTTGGGCTGCGGGAAGGGGCTGCGGTCAGCCCTGTGCTCCTGCAGGAACCTCTCATTCTCATTCTCTGCCCTGGGCTTTCTGCTGCTGCAGTCTGACAGCAGATTTTCTCATTCCCAGCCGGCTCACCGTGTGTTTTCCTAACCACGCGGGAACCTTTCTTCCCAGCAGACTTCCCCAAAAAAAGCTCCGCTGACTCACGGACCACAGATTCACGCAGCGCTCCCGGAGCCAGCATCCTTTGCATTGGCAGGGGGAGCTTTTCAAAGAGAGATGAATCAGCGCTGTCAGACTTTGCTGGGAGTTAACTCTTGGCCCCTTTTCCCTGGAAACAGCCCTGCCTGGTGCTTACACTGAAGGAATTCCAGCCAGGCATCCTTGCGGGATGGGCACCGCGGGCAGGTTTGGCAGCCGGTGCTCTCCCCTGTCCCTGGAGCATCCCGCGGGCAGGAGGGGGTTAAGGTAGGCGGGAAGGGGTTAAGGCAGCCAGGGGAAGGGGTTAAGGCAGCCGGCTCGTTGTTCCCTGCTGGAGTTCCCACCGCCTTCAGAGCGCTCCGGGAGCAGCCGCTGCATGCGGGCAGAGGGAGGAGGGCCGGGCGGGCACTGCAGCAGGGCACAGGATGTTATTTAACGTGGCTCCAGTCTCCTCCCCCTCGCCAGTGAGGCTGGGGGAAGGGGGGAGCGGGCTGGAGGGAAGGGACGAGCGGCGGGGGTGATGCCGAGAGCCCCCGAGCCCGGCCCGGCCCGGCCGGTGCCGCCCGCGGCTGCCTCCGCTGGAATCCTCCCCTGAAAACCTGCCCTGAGCTCCTGAGGGGCAGCTGGGGCTCCGAGCCCTGCGGAGGAGGATTCCCGGTGCTCCGGCATCCCCGGTGCCCTCACAGCGGACGGGCTGGAAGGACGGAGCCTCCGCATCCCCACGGGAGAATTCCCGTGCTCCTGAGGGGCAGCTCGGCTTCCTGAGGGGCAGCTCGGCTTCCTGAGGGGCAGCTGGAGCTCCCGAGGGGCAGCTCGGCTTCCTGAGGGGCAGCTGGAGCTCCCGAGGGGCAGCTGGGGCTCCGAGGCCTGCGGAGGAGGATCCCCGGTGCTCCGGCATCCCCGGTGCCCTCACAGCGGACGGGCTGGAAGGACCGAGGCTCCGCAACCCCTCAGGAGAATTCCCGTGCTCCGGAGATGTGTCCGAGCTCACGGACAAGGTAGGGCTGGGCTTGGATATTCAGGAGAAGGAAGAGCCTCAGGACTTTGCTGTGACCATGGCAGATACCCCAGAAGGGGCCGATCCTCAGTGCCCGGCTCTAATTCGTGCCTGAAGCCGCCAGACCTGCCCAGGACGCGCCAGAACCTCCCGGGAGAGGCACGGAGCTTTGGATTTCTCCATGAAAATACTGCTGGCGCTCAGCTGAAAACGTGTGCTGATCCTCTCCCCTGAAAGGGGCAGCACCGTTCCTCCCTGGGTGTCTCCTCCTGCCCCGAGGATCCGTGGGGGACAGCAGGGCTGGGAGCTCCGGGCTCTGCCCCATGACCAACACTCAGCTCTGCAGGGAAGCCATGGACTCCCCCCCGGCCTCCTCCAGCCCTGCTGCAGGGCCTGTCACCTTCTCCCAAGTTTTTGGGCAGCAGTGCCAGCTCATGGAAGCAGGTAAGAGGGGAACGTGCCCACCTCCGTGTCATCCTACATCCCACGTCCTGGTTTGTCATGTCCCTGCTGTCCCTTTCCTGCTCTGTTTCCCGAGGTCCTCCCTAAAATCTGGTGTTTTCCAAAGGGAAGATTGGGGTGACCCCTTTTGCAATCGAACAATTTGGCCTTGACTACCCTGAAACCACTCAAAAGCTTTGTGCCCAATTATTTACAGACAGCAAGGGGTGGGATGGCCCTGTGGGTTTGGGTTAACCTGGGCTGGAACAAGCTGCTCTTTCTGTCCTTGCTCTGTTTCCCAAGTTCTTCCCTAAAATCTGACGTTTTGCATTGGGAAAATTGGGGTGTGACCCCTTTTGCATTTGAGCACAGGCCTCCACTACCCCTGAAACCACTCAAAAGCTTTGTGCCCAATTATTTACAAACAGGAGCAAGAGCTGGGATGGCCCTGTGGGTTTGGGTTAACCTGGGCTGGAACAAGCTGCTCTTCCTCTGCTGCTGGAAGTTCTGTTTGGGTGTGAGCAAAACGTGTGTGGTGATTTCTGCATTTCAAAACAATGACATTTTAAGTGGAGCTGATTTGCTGCTTTGGAGGGCAATTGCTGCAGCCTGTGAATATCTGCTTTGGTATTCAGCTCTGTGAAGGACAAAGTGGGGTTTTTTTCATGGCTTTCCCTGGCTGTTTGTGTTACTGTAGCACCCAGAAGCTCTGCTCCTTTTCCCAGGTGTTTTCATACATTTCTAACTCTCTGCAGATGGGCCTGGTTATTTCTTATCTGTGCTTTTTGGCTCTTAAGTAGGTGGTGTGTGACATGACTAATCCCAAATTTTCCATGTTTGCCTCTTGCTTCTCACAGGTGCTCTGAAGCACCAATCCCTGAGGTGCCCCAGAGCTGTGCACTCACATCCTCCTCCATATCTTCTTCCCCAAATTTAACAGATTGGATAAGGAATTTTACAAGATTTACTCCTGTTTTCCTATCCCTGCTGGCAGGTAGAGGAAGGATGTGTTTGTTTACTTAGGGCCATGGATAAACCTGGGTTTCTGCAGTGATGCAATAACAGCACTCGTTCTGAATTTTTAGAGCTTGTTTTTCTCAGATCTAGTGGTACTTTCTTATTACTGTTTGTGCTGGTATAGGTATTGTGGCAAATTTATCCTGCAAACTGTCCCATCCTATTTCCTTCTGTTTTCTCTCTCTTCTAGTCGCCAGTTCTGTGTTTGGGTTGTATGTTTAATGTGGTGACATTAAAAATAGTGTGTATTAGTTTCCTGCATGTCTCTGTGGGACTTCTGCTCTGCCTCTTGAACTTTCACAGGTAGAGCTGGCAGGATGACTCATTAGGTGACTAATTAGCTGACTGCTACTCAGTTAATCAAGTTTGAGATCATGCTGCTGCCTCCAAGAAAATGTCAGGCAGCTCTTTAAGAGGGTTTGGTCTTAAACTTTCCTATTCCATGTGCTGGGATCAGTCCAAAGGCTGTGGATCCATTGTGTCAGGTCTTACCCAAAGAAGAGATGCAGGAGAAAGCTCTGATCCTGGGTGAGCAGTTTGTTTCCCAAATTAGCAAGGTGGGAAAACACAGGTGGTAGGTTTAGTTTGGTTTGTTTTCCTTTCCCTTTCTTAGAGGGAAATGCCCCCAAAAGGAAACCTGGGACTTCTGGGTTTTCAAATTCCACATTAGTCAGTCAAGCAGACTGGCTGGTGGATCACCTTGGGAGGATTTTCTGGATGTTTCCTCAGGCAGGAGGTGAGATGCAATGCAAGGATGGGTGTCCAAAGGGATTTCAGTAGATCTTGTGTGTTCCTGTGAGTGTTCTCTCCTCACAGCAATGGCCAGACACACTGAGCACTCCTGAAAGCACAACTTCAGCTGCAGGGGCTGGGTCTGGGGCTGTGCTCATGGCCATGGGCAGGAAGGGAGCCCTGGGGCTGTGGGAGCAGTCACAGGTTTGGGACACCCAGCTCTGGGTCCTTACATGTGAAAAACCCCAGTCACTTGTTTTTAAATTTTTAAAGTTTAATAGTAATAAAATGGTTATAAAATAGTAATATAATTAGAGTAATAAAAATGTGCGCAATTTGGATTAGGACAATATGAGACAACAGTAACAAAGAGTTACAGACAGTCTGGGTACCTCTTTCTGGGCAGCACGAGCCCAGAAAAAGGACCCACGTTAACAGAGGATTAACCCTTAAAAACAGCAGCCTGTTGCATATTCATACACCTCACACATGATGCATAAATTCCATCCAAACACAGGATTCTGTCTGGGCAGTGTCAGCTTCTTCCTCTGAATCCTAATGGTGTCTTCAGGGCTGAGCAAGGCAGGGAGAAGTTCATTTCTTCTGAAAAGGGAGCAATAAATTCTCTTTCTCTGAAAGATTCAGGTGTCCTGTGGCTGCTATCTCACTGTGAGTCCTTTCTTTTAAAAAAATCTTACATAGCATAGTTTCTATTTTAATATTTTGTTATAACCTAAAACTATATTTAACGCACTACTTAAGAAAATTAATAGAGCATAACTTTCTAACATAACACATATAACATTCATTTTAATATTTGCAAAAAGCCAATAAAAAATCCACATTTTTCACACTTGTGTCCTGTGTCACTGAGCTGGCATTTGGGACAGGGCCACAAAAGGTCTCAGTGTCGAGCAGGGCTGTGTAAAAGCCTTTACAAACCATAAAACCTGATCTTGTCCCTGTGATCCCCTCATCAACAATCTCTGAGGAGCTGTGAGGAGCCAAGTTCTGACCCAAACAGTCCAAATCTCACTGGAAACATTTGTGGATACCCAGTACCACATCATTGTCACTGGTGGCATTTGGGCTCCTTATTAACACTGGGATGTGCTTGAATGAGAAAGGTGCTGGCCTTAATTAAATGTCAGATTTTGTGCCTGGAGAATTGCTGAGCCTGAGATAGATCACAGCTTGACAGCACTCTCTGATGCACCACCTGCCATGGGCCTGTGGCTTTTAGAGCTCCTGTGCTGTGAGGACGTTTCTCCTCCAAAAGTACACGTGAGGAGAGCTGGGCTCTGCTTGCACAACGTGCTCCAGGTTGTGTGGAGCATTTCCTGCTCTTGATGGAGAAAGCAGGGGGTTGTGGTGCTGCAAACACATCCCTTCTCCCAGTGCTGCTCTCCAGTAACTTACCTGAAAACCAAATACTGAGTGTTTGGAGGTCAGCTTTCCCCTTACCAGCTGCACCTCCTCTCCATTGATAAAAGCTCTGTAAAATTGGGGCTTTTGGGCAGCTGATCCTGCACAGTTGGCTGATTGATTATTCCTGGCCAGCTTATGGAGATCTCTGATTATTCCTGGCCAGCTTATGGAGATCTCTGCAGTCACAGAACCAGCCTGTGAGTGTGCTGGCAGCCCTGCGTGCCCTTTGCACAGCTCCTCGCTCTGTGTTTCACCTCTGGAGCAGCATTTGCTGGCACAGCACAGGGGATGCTCTTGGGAAAGTCATTTTTCTGCCTTCCCATTCTATCCTGTTGCCCCCTTCCTCACCAGTTTACAACAGCTCCATGACTTGCTCCTGGTGCTCACCTGGGTGTCTATTGGGGAGTGCAGGGAGCAGTGGGGATGGGAGGGCTGCAGCTGGCTGAGCTCCCTGCTTGGAGAGCTCCCTCACAAAACTCCAGTTTCCCTGTTGGATTAAGGTTTTTTCTGACCCAGAGACGGGCAGCTGAGAGGCATTTTAAAAACTTTTATTCCATTTTCAGGCTCATGTGAAGGGTGAGACAATACAGATGTTATAATTCTATTTCCCAAGGCAGCAAATCCTTGCTGTTGCAGGAATTAAATTTGGCTGATGCCTGAAGGATCTGTCAGTGCCACTGGGGACATGGTCACCTTTAGAGGGAGTGTAATTTCCAAAGAGAGGCTGTAATTCCTGCCTGGCATCACTCAGGGAATAAGATTTCTGGTTTTCTTGGCAAGCCATGCAGGGTGAGTGATGTTTTGCCTTTTCCAGCCCAGCTCCAAGGCTGGTGATTTCCAAAAGGAGTAACTGGGAAAGAGGCTTCATGGTCCCATCCAAAATCTCCTGATCTCAGAGGAAATTCCTGCCTGCCAGGCAGTGCTGGGGGGTCTTTCTTGCTTGAAGCACGGATTTAAATCTGGCACAGGTTCATGCTGTAAATATTGCTAATACCCAAATGAAAGACTCCAGTTGTTCATTTTAGAAAGAAAATTGTTTAAAAGTCTGAAGGATTTATGATTGTCACAGCCACACTTTTACAATGGGGGTTACCAAGAATTTGAAGAGTATTTCCCATCTGATCTCTCATGAAATATTGAATATATGGAGTGAGGCCTGATCTCCAGGAGAGCTGAGTGTTCTCTGAAAGAATTTGGCTTCACAGAGAAACCATTTATGTTATACATGGCCAAATTCCAAGCAATTTGTTTGGTGTGTTGCAGTTTTCTGGATTTACAGCCATGCATTATTCTCTGACTCACTGCTCCATTCGATTAATTTCCATTTTTCATCCATTCCTTGGCTCTCAGATGCTGCTGATTTGTTAGGCTCACAATATTTTTTTCTTTATATCTTGCCAGTTAATTTTCCATTGGTTATGAAATAAGGAACTTGATTCAAAATGTGACCAGAATGAACAAGAAAGTAATTTGAAAATCATCCAGAACTCAGGATTTTGCAGTGAATCTCTTCCCTATTATATTTCCATTGCATATATATTATCCATTACATGCATTCTGTGTTCCACTTTGGCTGCTCCCCTAATGGATGTGAGTTTGGTTTGGCTGCCCTCTCCCAGCAGAAAATTAAAGATAAAAATGATATTAAAAATATTTAAAATATTAAAAATAGTAAATATTAATATAAAATAAATAATATATATTAATATATTAAATATTAATATAAAATATTAAAAATTACAAATTAATGATAAAAATTCTTAGGAGTTCTTCTATGGAAATTAATGTCATGTGGCTCAAAGCTTTTGACTTTCTTCCCCCAGATCTGTAGTTTCTAGCTCTTGATCCAGCTCCTCTCAAGGGGAATGTGAGGTGAGATTGATGTGCCATTACCTAAGCAAAATATTTCTCATGCAGCATGAAATCCCTGGAGTCTCATCTGGTCTGGCATCTTTTGCAAAGATTCTGTTTTGCAAACAAAGCATGGAATATGCAACATAGAATTCCTTCATCTGGTGCTTGAAAATGGTTTTCAACAAACAGAACAGTATTTTAAAAAGACCTGCTCTGTACCCCCTGACTTGGGTGAAGGTTTGCTCAGGAGCTGGGCTCCTTGAAGCATTTCAAAGCTGATGGGCTTTAGTTCTGAAAAAGTGATTAATGGGAAAATTTCAGCCCCTGATTTCCTAGCAGGAAATCTCTGACCTTCTAAACTGAGCCTTAGATGAACATTTACCAGCTGGGCTCTCTTTATTTTGTGCCTTTTAGTCCCATGTGCATTTTTCCATTATTTTAATTAAACAGCAACCAAACAGGATCTGCTTTCAAACCATTTACTTGGAGCTGAGGCAAAGCAGAGGGGATGCAGCTTCACCTTCTCCCCAAACGCTGAGTTTGGCAGTGCCTGTCAGGGTGGATGACCCAGAACCCCAGACTGGTTTGGGCTGGGAGGGACTTTAAACCCAGCTTGTTCTGTCAGCCTGGCATTTTCTGAGAAATCCTCTTTGCCCAGGATTCTTCTCCTGGGAAGATGAGAAGCCTCAGCTGCTCCTGTGTTTGCTGCTTTGGAATGTGGCTTGGACATTGTTTACCAACAGGGAATGTCTGATTGGTTCCATGTGAATTATTTTTATTAATGACCAATCACCATCAGCTGTGCTGGACTCTGAGGAGTCAGTCAGGAGTTTTTCATGCTCATTCTTGTTAAACCTTCTGATGTATCCTTTCCCTTTCTTTAGTATAGTTTTAGGATAGCATTCTTTTAATATAACATAAAACATTATAACACAACACATAATACATAAAACATACATAACATAATACATAAAACATATATAACATATAACACATAATATATAACACATAATTAATATAATATAATTATCATACAATAATAAATCAGCCTTCTAAGAACATGGAGTCAGATCCTCATCTCTCACCTCATCCTGGGGACCCTCACAAACCCCACAGTTCTCCAGCCCTGCCATGGGCAGGGACTCCTTCCCCTCTCCCAGGCTGCTCCAACCCCATCCTACCAGGCCTTGCACACTTCCAGGGATGGATTAATTTCTGCTGCTGGGTTTTCTGAATTCCAACACTTTGTGAGCTCAGGCTCCAGCTCCCAGAGCAAAGCTTTAGTGGCAGCTCTCCTTGCCTCCTGTGGCCAGCAGCAGCAAACAGTCAGCATGAAACTTGCTTGGATCAGTTGGTTTGGGGCCACACAGGACCAGGGCTGGGAGTGTTCTCTGGCACTTGGAGCATCAGGTTTCCTACGTGCATTAGTCAGTGATAAATCTTTCATGGTAACAAGCTGTTTCATTTGCTCTCCCAGGAGAGGAGGGGGTGTGTGTGGATGCCAGAGATGTTTGCAGCAGCCTGGTTCAATTACTGTGCCTCAGGTTAGATTAACTACTTTTGGGAACATAAGGAACTGGAGCAGGTGTCAGGTGGGTGAAGTGAGATTAATTTGGTGATCCCAAAGAGTCTGGGCCTCCTGGCTGGGGAACCACTGACCTGCTAAGGTGAGGCATCACTGACTTGATGATTGGTCATAGAATCATGGAATGGTTTGGGTTGGAGGGACCTTAAAGCCCATCTCTTCCCACCCCTGCCATGGCAGGGACACCTCCCACTATCCCAGCTGGTCCTAAGCCCTGTCCAGCCTGGCCTTGGAGACTCCCAGGGATGGGGCAGCCCCAGCTTCTCTGGGCACCCTGTGCCAGGGCCTCACCAGACTCTACAGGAAAGAATTTCCTCCATGTATTGAACCTAAATATCCCCTTTTCAGTTTGAACCCATCACCTCCTGTCCTGTCACTACAGTGCAGGCACCCAAGGCTGCTGTGTTGCAGACACCTGGAAGAGAAAATTCCTGACTGCAGCATTACACCATTGACAGTTACTTTGTTTTGTCAGATTTCATGATTGGGGATTTTCCTTCTACTAAATCTGGCTGCTCTTGAAGTTTCTGTTCCCTGAGAGGAGCTGTGCTCTGGGTTTATGTGCTGGTGCTGTCAGATTCAGCAGCTCAAAAGCAACCACATAAATCTGTGCCCACCACTGTGGTGCCTGAGAAAGTGCAGCATGAAATCCCTGCCAGCTTTCTGTGCCTGTTACTGCCAGGCTGAATCACCTTGTGTGTGATGGTGCAGAAAAAGGTGTCCTTTTTGTCAAAACCAAGCCTGTTTTTCTGACATGACAAGAAATGTATCACAAACAAACTGCTTGAGAAGCCCCTGGAGTTTTGTGTTTTAGAGGAGAACAGGATGATCTGATTGTCTCCAGGGCCAGCTCCAGCACTAGGAGGAAACATCATTTACCTCTTCCCAGAAAAGCAATGGGTAAAAATTCTCCTTGAGAGGTGATGTGCTCCTGTCTGAGCTGAATAGATTCAGGGGCCACAGAAATGAAATGGGAAGAGCACAAATATTTTTCCTTTCCACCCAGTGGGATGTGCTGTTATTAGGGACAAAAAGAAGTGACATTTATCTCCCTCTTTTCACTTCATTAGGTAGGACTGTGCTCCCAGGAGGAGGAGAGTGGATGGACTCCACTTGCTGTCTGTAGCTTTTATTGCTCTATAAAGTTCTCCTTTTAATCACACAAATATTTTGCTGCTGCTGTTTGCTTGGGGAGCTTCACTGGGCCCTGAAGGACAGAGGCATCACAGACAAGGACTTGCTAATCCCCTATAAATACATAACTCAATAGGAAGGGCTTGAGAGAAGCATGAAGGCCACGTTTCAGTGAGCAGAGTGGAGTGTAACAGGTTGGAGGTTTTGTTATCTCGGAGAGGATTTCCTGCTTTGGTTTATTTCAGGCTGGAAAAGCTCCTGGGAACTGCAGAGCCTGGCTGAGAACACAGGCCAGGGATCTCTTAGAGCAGAGAGGTTTTTCTGATGGCCAAACAGTAGCTGGTGTCCTGAGGGTGATGGATTGTACCTGCTTGGAGGAGGGGAGAAAAAAGCAGTATTTTCAAAAAGAAAAGAGAATGTGGGTATTAAAGAGAGGGTAAAAGATGGCCTTGGACTGGAGCTGAATCCCCATTTCCTGGGTGGATCTGGTGCTTTATTCCCCAGAGCAGCACCCTGGACCATGGGGTCTGACCAAAGCTGCAGCAGCATCTGGGAGCTGAGGTGCCCCTGTGCTCTCCATGCCAGCAGCTCCTCTGCCCCTCACCCTGGGGGAGCCCTGGGCCCTCTGGGTGTGCTTGTTGTGTTTAAACCAGGCCAGCACAGAGCAGCCACTGAGGGGGGCCATGGATGTAAGTGTGGAATTATGGATATGCACCCACAGCTATTTATACAATGCACAGCAGGAAGGGGTTCTTCTTAAAACAACAAGGAAAAGCTTTTCCCAAATGTTCTGACTGCTGTGTGCTACCAAGTACCAGGAAAAAAAAACAAAACAAAACCCCAAACCAACAGCAGAAAACAGAAAATATTGACCAGTTTTTTTTTTGTGTAAATTAAATATAAATTGTCCCCTGTCATCTCAATAGTCAGACTCCATTATTAGAGCATCTGTACACAAAGTACTCGTGAGCTGATTTACTCCTGATTCAATTATGGGCAGTGTTCATCTGCCCTCCTGATGGACTAATTTTGTTTTGTCACTTAATGCTCATAGCAGAATATATGGATGGAATAATTCATTGCAATTGCAACCCTCATGTTTTTTGACACCAAAATAATGAACTGAAAACATGTGTGTGATTACACTTGCAGCTACAGACAGGAATTAGTTATTATTCTTTCTTTGGAGGTCTTGGAGGCAATTTTATTGGCCATGCATTATTAGAATGGTAAAGGGCATGAAAGACATGAAGCAAAGAATTTGTCTTTGCTCTGGCTTTATCCTGTTTTATGGTGGGTGGGGATTTTTGAGAATCACGTCAATGGATATTTTCCCTAAATTCTGATATGAAATAATGAAAGTGTTTTACACATCCAGGCCATCATGAGTTTACCTGGTAAGTCAGCTGAACAAGGCTGAGGCTCCTGCCTTTGTGTTTATCCTCCTGGTTAATGCAATGGATGTAATGATGGAATAAAATCCATGTGAGCCCTTCCAAAATTAAACATTCCTGAAGAGCTGGAGTATGATACCCTCAAAATATCCATGTTATCTTGGCTTGGAATGAAATACATTATATGAAATTTAAACATGGGAAAACTATGCTAGAATTGGAAATATGTTTGATTCCATTCGTTTTGAAATGGAAATGTAAAATCATCAAAGCCCTGGTAAAGAGAAAACAGGCTGGGAGAGAGAAATGGATGGGTTTATTCTGCAGAAGACAAAGACCCTGCAGTGTCTTGAGGGTTGTGGCAGATGTGTTGCAGGTGAGGAATATTGCAGCATTTTTGCAGGTGAGGAATATTGCAGCATTTTTGCAGGTGAGGAATGTTGCAGTATTTTTGCAGGTCAGGAATGTTGCAGTATTTCTGCAGGTGAGGAATGTTGCAGTATTTCTGCAGTATTATCCTGTGAGGCTCCATCCCAGCATTCCTCAGTGAGGGCTCCCAGCACAGCAGCCAGAGCCCAGCTGGTTAAAGACAGGAGTCACCCCCTGGTCCTGCAGCTGTGGCAGGAGGCTGTGCTGCCTCCTGTGGGCAGAGCAAGTCCCACAAAATTCAATTTATTTCTATTTCCACCATTCCTTTTATGCCAGCTTGCCCAGTTACCTGAGCAATGCAGTTGTGGTTTGTTATATTCTGTGTCCTTGGTACCCCCTTGGCAGGAAAATAATCCAGGTGTCAGCTCTTAACTGGACAGTTTAGTCTGAAAAGCCCTTGTACCAAGAGATTGTGGCCATTTTGTGCCTTCTCATGAAAAGCTGCAGAACTCCCAGCAGTGAGACTGTTTCACTGATAAGAAATGATAAACACCTGAGTGTGAACATGAACTCCTGTCTCAGTGCCTTCAATCCAGACCCAGAGGAACCCACAACTGGGACCCCCACAGGGGTGGAATGGAAAGAGCTTTAAGGTCCCTTTTGACACCAATTATTCTGGGATTCTGTGATTCCATGACCACCAGCACTGGGTGCTCAGCTGGGACAGTGCAGGCATTTTTGCAGGCTTTAAATAAGAGTTTGATTTTTCCTGCCTGGACTGGGAGCCTGGTGGGGCAGGGTGGTGCAAATATTGTAGTTGCAGGGAGGAATGATGAATCTGACTCCATGGTCTCAGAAGCTAATTTATTATTTTATGATACTATATTACATCGAAGAATGCTATTCCAAACTATACTAAAGAATACAGAAAAGATACTTAAGAAGGCTAAAAAGATAATAATGAAAATTCTTGACTCTTTCCAGAGCCCTGACACAGCTTGGCAATGATTGGCCAAAGAGTGAAAACAACTCACATGAAACCAATGAACAATCTCCAAACACATTCCACATGTGAGCACAACACAGGAGAAGCAAATGAGATAAGAATTGTTTTCCTTTTCTCTGAGGCCTCTCAGCTTCCCAGGAGAAGAATCCTGGGTGAAGGCATTTTTCCAGAGAATGTGACAGCCACAGTGCAAAGGTGCCTCAGTTCCCTTGAATGTCCTGGAATTATTGAGAGTGACCTGGCCATGGCACCACACAGCTCTGAGTACAGAAATTCACTCTATTTATCCTGAAAAGTCTGGGGAGACTCCAGTTAGGAGTCAAACAGGTTAAATCAAGATGTAATTTTTAAGATTGTGAAAGGTTGGAGCTTCTTCCTCTCTTTTTCACCCACAGACAGATAATGATGGAAAGGACTCTCCAAAACCAGCTCTATCCATGGCTGCTGAAGTTCTCACTAAATATTCCTGCCCCTCTCTTGGACAGCTCTGCACCAGTCTGTGCAAGCTGTGGCCAATCCCCAGAGGCTGAATGACTGTGCTTTTCTAGAAATCTGGTGTTTAAACATAAATTCTTCGTGCTGTGGTGCTGACCCCCGGTGGCTGCTGCCTGGTGTCTCCTGCTGTGCTCTGGGAAAACTGCCTGGATCCTGACTTCCCATTAAGAACCTGGTTTTAAGTAAAAAATCTGTGGCAATAATAAAAAAAAAAGTGTTTCCCAAAATGTATTCTGAGAGAGAGCACAACTTTTCTCCAAGAAATATTTTTTTCTCCTTTCCACCCCCTTTTTCCCTCCCTTTTTTTTTTTTTTTAATTTTTCTTTCATGTTTTAAATTACTTTTCCTTCAGCTTGGGGAGCATGTTTCCAGTGGCTTATTGCAGACCTGAGAGCAGTTTGTTTTCCATCAGCTTATCTATCAGTTTGCTGTGTGCTGAAGATGCCAATAACACACTGACTTGGAAAATAATGATCCATCATCCTAAATTCCTATGGATTTGTCAGGCTGGGGATGGCAGCCCCAGCTGAATTGGTTTGCTTTAAAAAACAAAAGTAGGAAAAAGATTTATTGTATTTCTTAATTCCATTTCTTAATGGAAAGACGAGATTTTCTTGTTTCCCCCTCCTCAAAATGCAGGGTTTTAGTAAATAATGTGTTAAGTGCAGCAAACTCATTAAATGATAAGTGCCAGCTACACAAATTGATAAGGTGGGATTTGTTTCCTGTAAACAGCAAAATGCTGCTTTTGCAGATAAAAACAAAGCTTTTATCTTCAAGGCAAGCTGTAGATGAACTAGAAGGGTAATTTAACATTCACAGTTGTTTAAAAGGGATTAACTCCTGTGAAGATTTGTTATACACATGTAGGAATCCCAGAGAAGGCATTTCAGAAGTGAGAAATTGTTTCTCCCCCTGTGAAGTTCAGCATTTTAGTTAAAATTTGATATTCATTAGAATCAGAGATGGATGGAATTCATGGCAGTGTTTTGTGAGGGTATTCCTACCATTTAATATTTTAATGTTCTCCATGTAGGGGGAAAAAACAAAATCACCATGATCTCCAGCTTTGATGGCAAAAGGCACACAAGAAAGTTTAAAATACAAATTAGCTCTTCCAGAATCCAACTGTGTGGATCTAATTACATCTAATGCTAATTATCCTCTTGATCTTAGCATTTTACTCTATTCCAGCTATGCCTATTGCCAGGCATGAATCACACATTTAGGCTTATCCACATAAAACCCAAAACCAGGCTGGGGCTGCTGCTTTGCCTTAGGAGTAAAGCAGAGTGTTTAGATGGTTTTTGTATTTTTTTTTCCCTTCCCTTTCAGCTTTTCTGAAAAAAAAATTACCTGGGAATGCCCAGTGCTGTTTGCAGTCCAGGGAAGTTGTGTTTTCCCTGCTTTTTTGGAGAGATGGTTTTTGTTGTGCTTAACCCTCACTGAGCTGGGTAATGTTCCACTGGAGGTTTGCTGCTTCCATTCATATTGATTGAATTAGGGAATCGTGGCTTAGGTGCCTTCCCCCCTCTCCTTTCCCTTGGGGAGGGTATTTTAGAATAAATCTGAAATGATTCCTGAGACAGTGGGGCTGTGATCATTTCTTTAAGAAAGGCTGAGTAGAAAGGGTGGGCTCTGACACCCACAATTGTGATCTGCAGGGGGATGCATATTGTAAATTAGGGTGCCCTGACAAGGGAGAAGATGACAAATCTGACTCTATTGATATCAGAAAGTTAATTAATATTGTATTTGTGGGCTTCCCAGACAAAGGAAGGAATGATGACCCGGACTCCATGTTCTCTGAAGGCTAATTTATTACTTTAAGATACTGTATTATATTAAACAATACTATACTAACTATACTAAAGAATACAGAGAGGAAACTTTCTGAATGCTAAAAAGATAATAATGAAAACTCCTGACTCTCTCCAGAGTCCTGACACAGCTTGGCCCTGATTGGCCAAAGAGTGAAAACAACTCACAGCAGAATGCAATGAAACAATCACCTGTGGGTAAACAATGTCCAAACACATTCCAAAGCAGCAAAACACAGGAGAAGCAAATGAGATAAGAATTGTTTTCCTTTCTCTGAGGCTTCTCAGCTTCCCAGGAGAAAAATCCTGGGCAAAGGGATTTTTCAGAAAATATGACAGTGACAAATTAATTACTTTATGATACAATATTATTTTATATTCTATTACATTACATTTAAATTGAATTTGCACAAGCACTTAACTGCACACAACTGCCCAGAATCTCGTGACTGTCCCAACACACACACACACACACACACACCTGGCCCTGACAGGCCAAGGAAACAAAACCCCATCACTCTGGGTAAACAATCCCCATATTGCATCCTACTTTGGCACAAACACAGGCACAGCAAATGATAAGAATTGTTCTGATCATTCTTTTCTCTGCTTCTCTCACTTCTTCTCTCAGGTTCAGAGAATGTCAATCCCACAGATTTGGGGTGTTTTGGCTGCACTCTTTCTGCTGTTGGGCCATGGCAAGTGTGGGTTTGGCAAGCCCAGCTCAGGGTCTGGAGCTGGGGACGGTTCCCAGGGCCCCACTCTGGAGCTGGGGACGGTTCTCAGGGCCCCACTCTGGAGCTGGGGACGGTTCCCAGGGCCCCACTCTCCACCTGCAGGGTTTGGGCACCTCAAAGGCACAAATATCCATCGCAGTGTGGCTGGTGCTGCTCGCTTTGCTTGATTTATGGAGTTCCTGTGAACAGACCAGGAGAGGGAGGCAGAGCACGCTGCAAAGCCGAGCTCCCCGCCAGCCCGACTCAAATGTTTCTGGAATTTCTGGAGTTGCAGTGTCTGTGATGTCCAACCCCAGAGCACACAGGGCCAGCACAGGGTCCCTCCCCAGCCGGGGCCGAGCGCTCACTGCGGGCAGCGCTGCCAGCACGGGCTGCTGGTGCCTCTGCCTCCCTGCTGCTACTGAGGGAGGCTCTTCTGGGTTTCAGGTGACCCCTCCTTCCATCCCTCCTTCCATCCCTCCTTCCATCCCTGCATCCCTCCCTCCATCCCTCCTTCCAACCCTCCTTCCATCCCTGCATCCCTCCCTCCATCCCTCCTTCCATCCCTCCTTTCATCCCTCCTTCCAACCCTCCTTCCATCCCTGCATCCCTCCCTCCATCTCTCCTTTTCTCCCTCCATCTCTCCATCCCTCCCTCTATCTCTCCATCCTTCCTTCCATCCCTCCATTCCTCCTTTCCATCCCGCCCTTCCTCCCTCCATCCCTCCATCCATCCCTCCTTTCCTCCTTTCCGTCCCTCCTTTCCTCCTTTCCATCCCTCCCTCCCTCCCTCCATCCATCCCTCCTTCCCTCCCTCCTTTCCTCCATCCCTCCATCCCTCCTCACCCACCTGCAGCCCTCAGCCCAGCTCCTCACTGGCAGCTCCTGACATCCCAAAGCTGCCTGGGGCAGATCCTGACTGCAATCAAACTCCATGGGGTAGATGATAGCTGGTTCAGGTTAGCTAATCTGCACAGATTTGGGTTCATTTCAGGGTCATTTGGGCTGATTTCATGTGATTTGATGATTACAAGCAGCAGCATTTGGTTTATCAAATAGGCCAGATTAGATGTAAATCAAATTTGTCCAGAGAGTTTGAGCCCAAGAAATGTTCAGCTGTGAGGGTGGTGTACTACTGGTGATCTCACCTGCAGGGGAAAGAAAAAGGAAATAAAAATCAGAGCTTTTGTCTTTATGGTGTTTTCTGTTGTGAGAAATGTTCTTAGTTTTATGAATTGAAGCCTCCCAAAGTGAATTGTGAAATCCAAAGAGAAAAAGAATTCTTCTCTCAGCAATAGCTCTGCAATCTGCCCATTTAAAAAAAAAAGGGCATTTTAAGGAAATCAAAAGTATTTTGGGAAACTAGCTCTTAGAAGAGTCACATCAAGGGCCTTCTGTGCTCCTGGCAATCAGTCCAGATTCATCAGTCACTTTCTCTATAGCTGTACCCTCTGTAAAAGTTTTATTTGATGTCCCAGGCAATCTTGAGATTTCTTCTGGGCTGCATCAATTTGATTTAATTCAGCTCCATGTTAGAGTAGATGATCTCAGATCAGCCTGGAGCACCCACACTGTGCTCACTGCAGGATTTTGGCTGGTGCATGTTTGGGATTTTTGCCAGGGCAGTGTGATCAAGGCAGTGACAAAAGTCTTTGTGCCAGGGGCAAGTGCAAGGAAAACAAAATTCTGCTCAGTGCTGCTTGCAGCACCCCAAGAGAATGTGGAACTACCCGGGTCAGCAACAATTCACCCCAGAATAATTCTGGGAATGAAGGGTAGGGCAAGCTGTGCATGGAAGTTCTTGCCAGAGGAGAGGTTTTGCTAAATAAAGTTCTGGTGAGCAATTATTGTCATAATTCTGTGGCAAATCCTGTTGGGGAATTGCTCTTGGTAACTCTTATTTTATTAATTAGCTCAACTACCATGAGGCATTAATAAATATTGCAATGCTCTTGATGATGGGTTAGCTGTTTATTCCCCTTTTGCACATGGCACACCTGAAGAATGGAGGTTTTCCCTCATTTTTGGTAGGTACAGAGGCACCGTTTCAGTTTCCAGACACAGGGAAAATGTGACTCGTGTGTGAGGAGCCTTTGGTGTCTGCTGGGTCTGGGCCAGCGAGGAGCTATAGTGAACAGCTCCAAAGACAGGACTCTTCCCAGAGGGGTATTCCTTGGATTCTCAGGCTGGCTTGGGCTGGAAAGGACCTTAAAGACCTCCCTGTCCCACCCCTTCCACCATGCCAGGCTGCTCCAAGCCTGTCCAGCCTGGCCTTGGACACTCCCAGGGACCCAGGGGCTGCCCTGGGCACCCGTGCCAGGGCCTGCCCACCCTCATGGGGAAGGATTCCTTCCCAGTATCCAACCCAACCCTGCCCTCTGGCAGTTTGAAGCCATTCCCCCTTGTGTTGTATTTGCAGGGTTGCCCCAACAAAGGCAGCAATGATGAATGTGACTCCATGTTCTCAGAAGGCCAATTCACCACTCTGCTGTAGTACATTATATCAAAGAATACTGAACTAAACTATACTAAAGAATGCAGAGAGGAAACTTTCTGAATGCTAAAAAGATAATAATGGAAACTTGTGACTCTCTCCAGAGTCCCCACACAGCTTGGCCCTGATTGGCCAAGGAGTGAAAACAACTCACAGCAGAATGCAATGGAACAATCACCTGTGGGTGAACAATCTCCAAACACATTCCACATGTGAGCACAACACAGGAGAAGCAAATGAGATAAGAATTGTTTTCCTTTTCTCTGAGGCTTCTCAGCTTCCCAGGAGAAGAATCCTGGGTGAAGGGATTTTTCCAGAGAATGTGAATGTGACAGCCCTTGTGCTGTCCCTGCAGGCCCCTGGAACACATCCCCTCCAGCTCAGTGGGATCAGGTGGGCTCAGCTGTGCCTCTCTGACCTGCTGGGATTTCTGTTACCAGCCCAGACACCCCTGTCCAGGCTCACCTCTCTCCACAAACAGCCCAAGAATGAGTTATGACATTTCTTACTAGGAAAAGAAGATCCTTGTTCCATTTTCTGCTTATTGTCACCACTTTTTCCCCCTTTACCGGTCTAAACCTTCAGTAGGCCAAGGCATCATCTCAGGGATGATTTTTTTGTGGCTTAATGGTTTACTCAGACCTGTCCAGTCCTGTCCCCATGCTGCGACAGCCCTGCCCTGGCTCCTGTGCCAAGAAGAGCCAGTCAGAGCTCAGGCAGCTGAAAGGTCACTGTGATAAGGTGCCATGTAAGGTGATAAGGTGCCACATGAGGTGATAAGGTGCCACATTCGCCTGGGGAAGGACCACACATGGTGTGATCCTGCCCTGGTGACAATGCAGAGAAAATGCAGGATTGGCATTTCCTGGGAATCCCTCTTGGTACAACCTCAGTCCCTGGAGGGGCTTGTTGGGCTGCTGAATGTCTCCTTCCCTTTGTTTTCCTACATGGAAAGAGGGGTGTCCACTGTAAGATGTTGCCCTCAGGGTCTGTTTCTGTGATATGTTTTTCCTGGTGCCATAATTTCCTTTAATGAGCAGAAATAGGCCTGTGATGAGGAGAGAGTTGCCAGGGCTGTTATTTTACAGTGGAGAGTAATGTGTTTGAGGAAAGGTGTTTGTCTTATTTTCTGGGGCTGTCATGGTTAATAAATGGATGAATAATTATCCATATTTATCCATATTTAACTCCACAGCCTGTGGGCATATGACCAATTTGGACAGTCCTTATGTCAAGGCACATATATCAGCCCTTGGAAGAAATCTCAATTCTTTATGGAAGAGCAAGTTTCTTGCTGAATTTCCAATTAACTTAATAAATAGGTTTTCTTCTGTTTGTATTTGTTTTACAAATGGCCTGTATTGTTTTACCACTGATACCTCAGTGCTTCTGCTCATCCTGTATGGCATGATTAATGTTTCTCTGTCCAATGCTTGAAGCTTCACTGGGTTCTCTGTTATTCTTCCATATAGAAAATTATGTAGAGAGTTGTGAAAGTTCTTGATTAAATTCCATATGTAAAACACACCTTGATTCTGGGGAAATTAAGGGCTAAAAAAAGATGGTTTTAGGTTTAGATATTTTTCAGCCTGGATTTTTTATCTCTTCAGCTTTGGACCCAAATTTTTTGTTAGGCTTTTATCTCCTTTCGTTTTCATCTACATAAAAACCCCTTCAATGGATATTGGATGAAGATGGGTGTTATTGAAGGTGTATTTCAAGACTGAGACTGAGTTTTTCGGGTAAGAATCTGGTCCTTGAATGTTCTGGAAGTCTTTTAGCAGCTCTGGATCCCCTTTGCTGCTTGGGCTGTCTGTGAGCAGCAGGGTCAGTGGAGCATCTCCTCTGTTGTTATGGGAACACCAGCACTGGGGTGCCATGGAAGGCAGCAGGGATGGTGTTTGTTGAATGACATGTAAAATCAGGTTTTGCTATTCTCCTCTGAGAGATTTCCACTCTTGCTTTTGCAGCAATGCTCTGGGTGCAGGATGTTTGGAGATGTAACCTATGCTGGGAACAAATACTCTTTATTTCCATGTGGAATTGCCACCTGGGTGTTGTTATTTGGGATGTGCATCTCCATCCCTTCCTGTGCTGTTGCACTAATTCACTAATTCATCTCAAGATGTGAGACACCCACATTCACAGCTCCCCCAAACCTCCTGAAATTCACTGAATTATTGGGGGCTGAGGGTCCCTAGAACCCTGAGGTTCAGCGTAGGGTCAGCAGTGCTACCCCACACCTGTTTCACACTGCTCAGGTGTTTAATACAAACCAACCTGCATTTTGAGTGGCAACTCCTCTTTGAAGCACGAATAAAAGCCAGGAGGTGAAATCCTGAGGGGTTTTAGGATGAGAGTGTGCAGACAAGGCGGCTCCAGCACAGCTGCACTTGGAGCCATAAATATTCAGAGCCTGGGGGTAAAAGTGCTCAGCCATGGGTGGAGAGGCACTCCCAGCTCAGCACATCAAATCCTCTTTTCCCAGCTCCTCCAGCCCAGCAGATGCTGCTCATCCTTTGCCATGCTCATGCCTCCCATCTGAGGCTGGCACTGGAATAGGGGGTGGTAAAACTTTCTGACCAGACAGCTCTGAGCCTTGTAACTTCTGAAGACTATTTCAGTATAAACTCATTTTCCTCTGTTTTGGGTGGAGGATGTGTGAGCTGGGTAGTTCAAGAGTTTATTTAAAAGACTTTTTCCTACTTTGAGACAACACAAAGCCTTTGACATTTTGGAGCTCGTTAAAGCATCCAGCTCAGACTACAGCAAAGTATTTAATTTCATTATTTTCACTCCATCTTTCTCCCTAAAAACCTCTAAAGCACACATACCATTAGAGCTGCTTGAATGCTCCACAGTCAAACTGCAGGAACTTTGTCACTGCATCTGATTGGAAATTCAAATGGGATTTGCTGGTGGGGATCTGAATCCATCTGTCAGCACAGGGCACGTGAGGAGGAAGGTGGGGATGATGTTACCAGAGTCAGCAGTTGTGGCATCATTTCCTACATGATTTGCAGCACAGAGAGCTCTAAGCACTGCTAAACCTCATGTTTTAAAGAATAGAGCCAGGAAAATTGGAGATGATCTTTTTCTTTTCTGAGAGCAGTGAGTTGTATCTATTTCCTGGGTGTTGTGTTCACAGGTGCTGAGAATTCTTAAGTCTAATGCTTCTGGAAATTTCCTGCTTCAGCTGTAGCACCTGGATCTCCCCAGGTCAGGGAGGGGTGATGCTGAACAAGGGGTTTATGCTGTTGTGCACCTTCCCCCCAGACACACATTTTGTCTTCCAGATTTTTTGAGGGGCTTAATTAATTTGATTATTTCATATAACTGCAAGAAAAATCAATAAGCAACAGGATGTCTCATTTTTTTCTTTAAAAATCAGTATTTCATGGTTACTATAATTTATTTTTTTCACTCTCCTTTTCCCTGCTGTTGCCTAAGCTGGGAAGAAGTTGATGCTCACTAATACTGAATTTAAATTTGTTGATCAAGTTTGAGAGAGACCCATGAATGAAAGAGAAAATCCAACCCAGCATTTTCATTATTTCCAGTTGTTCCATAAGGAAAAAAGAAATCTACGTGTTGTGAGCAAGCAAGAAATGCAAATGTGTATTTTTCCAGCTGATAAACTGGAATTTTGCTGGTTTGATTTTTTTTTAATCTGACTTCTAATTTAGGTTTTTTCCCCTAGTTCTGTGTATCACTAATAGAAACATATTGGGTTTGATGAAAGTCATAACCTTGTAACAGACATTGTTTTTAAAGCGTGGAGCAGAACAGTCTGGAATAAATCTGTGCTTTATTTTCCAATCAAAACCAAGCACTCTTCAGTCCAAGCTTCTGGTCCTCCTGGAGAGGTTTCACAAATGTGCTCCTGCCTTGGATTCAGAAGGGAACAAATGAGACACCAGGTGACAAAAATCAGCCATGCAGTATTTTAGATAACTCTGTTTGTCCTTTTTCTGTCAAAGACACAGATGCCCCGTACTCTGCTCAAGAGCTCATCAGAGGAAATCCTCTTTATACCTAGGAACAATTTCTCCATATGGTAATGCCATCACACAAGAGCAACAGTCTTCCACTGATTGACCCCTGCAGGTATCCCAGCAATAGAACCATTATATAATAACTTCAAGCCTTACAATTCCTTGTTGCAAATCTGATGGAGTTTTGTTTCTTTGGGAAGATAGAATATTCTCTTTGTGGTTTTTTCCTTCCCTTCTCCAAGGGCAGTTCATTTTAGGGGCTGTTTAGTCACTGAGAATTGCAGAGGAGCAGGTGTGTGAAGTCTGAGTAGCATCTGTGTGACTGGGAGAGGCTGTGGCCACTCTGGGTAGCAGGCAGGGCTGTGCTGGGGATGTGTGGAAGGGTCTCAGTTTGAAAAGACAGGTGTGTGCTAAGGAAGGCAGGAACCTCCCCTAAAATGGAAAATGTAAACCACCTCCCTCCAAATTGTTATAAATTTGAAATTAAGGGGCTTTCAGGCAAAAAATATGGGAGCAGGAAATAACAGTTCTTTACTAGGGAAGGAAATAAAAATAAAATGAACAATGCAGTGAAACACAACAACACTGACAGAGTCAGAACCCAACCTGACACCCTGTGGGTCAGGCTGTTGGCACAGTCCCATTGGAATTGTGGCTCAGCCCTCCTGCAGTGCCAGGGCTGGTTCTGCTGGAGCAGGGATCCTGGAGAAAGGTGCAGTCTCTGCCTCTGAAGATCCAGGGCAAGAGGCAGCTGCTGTTCCTCTGGGCAATCCAGTGCAGAAGCTGTGCTGGTGTTCCAGAATCTCCAGATTATACCCCGGTAGGAATGCTTGGCTGGTGTTCCAGAATCTCCAGATTCTATCCAGGTAACAATGCTTGGCTGGTGTTCCAGAATCTCCAGATTATATCCGGGTAGGAATGCTTGGCTCCTCCCTCTGGGCTCACATCTCCCAATGGGATGATGGAATTTTATCAGCCATGCAGGGACATTCAATGGCCCATTAACAGCAGAGATCTCCTGGAGGGAGGAGTGGTTTGTAGAAGAGCTAAAGAAAGCTGCCCAATGCACAGAGCTAACCAGCACAGCTCTAACAGACACACATTGCAATGCAGGACAGGAAGGGTGGGCTGGGATCTCACGTGTGCCTGGCCTCACATCCCCCTCTCCCCCACAGCTGTCCTGGCAATTGCTGTGTTGGCTTCTTGAGGGGAGTGTAAATCACAAACCAGCCTGGGAAAAAGGCCCCTCCTTATTCCAGAGGCAGCTTTGACCCAGCTCTGATCTACCAGGTTTGCCAACAGAAGCTGCTTTTTTTCCTGTTGGCACAACAGTGACTGTGCAGCTGTGGGTGAGAGAGTTTGGACTCTGTAACCAGTGTGATGGATGAAACAGGGAAAAAATCCCAAACACCATCCTTGGCTGAGGAGCTTGGAGTGTTTGTGCCTTTCTTTCTGATGATAAAGTCAGAAATAAAGATTTTTTAGCTTGGAAATTAACGGGTTTTATCTGCAGGCTGGGGAAATATGTCTGGAGAAAAGGAGAACTCAGGGGGGACCCTCCTACTCTGCAAGTCCCTGGCAGGAGAGTGGAGCCAGGTGGGCTCAGGCTCTTCCTGCAGGGAACAGGTGAGAGGAAACAGCCTCAGGTTGTGCCAGGGCAGGTTCAAGTTGGACACTGGGGAAAATTTCATCACTGAGAGGGGGCCAGGCCTTGAACAGGCCCAGGGAGGTGGTGGAGTCTGGAAGGGTCAGGGTCAGGGTGGATCTGGCAGAGCTGGGTTGGTGGTTGGACTTGTGAAAAACACCAATCACTTGGTTTTAAAATTTCTAAAGTTTAATAGTAATAAAATGGTTCTAAAAATAGTAATATAATCAGAGTAATAATAATTTTAGACAATTTGGAGTAGGACAATATGAGACAACAGAAACAAAGAGTTATGGACAGTCTGGGTACCTCTTTCTGGGCAAAATAAACCCAAAAAAGGACCCACGTTAACAGAGGATTAACCCTTAAAAAGAACAGCCTGTTGCATATTCATACACCTCACACATGATGCATAAATTCCATTCCAACACAGGATTCTGTCTGGGCAGTGTCAGCTTCTTCCTCTGAATCCTAACCAGCATTTTCATGGCTGAGCAAGGTGGGAAGAAGTTTGTTTCTTCTGAAAAGGGAGCAATAAATTCTCTTTCTCTGAAAGATCCAGGTGTCCTGTGGCTGCTGTCTCAGTGCAAGTACCTCATTCCTCTCTTTAAAAAAAAGCATATTACACAGCATAGTTTCTATTTTAACATTTTGTTATACCCAAAACTATATTTAACACACTACTTATGAAAATTAATACAGCATTACTTTCTAACATAACACATATCATATTCATTTTAATATCTGCAAAAAGCCAATAATAAAATACACATTTTTCACAGACTGGATGATCTTGGAGGTCTTTTCCAACCTAAATGATTCCATGTGCAAACATGGCCATCTCAATGCTGGTTTGATCTCCAGGTTTTTCTGTGCTGCTGCTGCTCCAGCACAAGTATCTGCACTCCTGGAGGGACTTCTATCATTTATCAGGTCCCTCTACAGCCAAGTTAACAAGCTGGCTGCAAAAGGAAAATATTTCAGATGATCAAAAGAGGTTTTCTAATTTTAGTCCTTGAAAAAAACCTCAGTGTTGTCTCTATTTACCATTTATTTACTATTTATTTCTAAAACCTCAATCCTTTCTGTATTTGCCAGATAAATCTTTAGTGCTGAAGCTGACTGGTGTGTGTAGGAGGCATTTTTGTGTTTTACTCAATGCTCAGAGATCAGTGGAAATGAAAAGTTGTATGATTACCCTCTGGCCTTTTATCTTTCTCTGGTATCATCCCTAGGGAACCAACGATGGGGTGGAGAAGCCTCTGCACAGCAGATAATCACAGCCATTAGAGGAAACAAACCCAACTTAAAATCAGCTGTGTTTTGCTCAGTAAAACATTGATATTGGAGCCTGTGCTGATCCATTCCTGAAACCAGGCAGCCAAGGAACAGCCACTGCTCAAGGCAGCACCCACAAATTGAACTAATTGTTGAATATTCTGGTGAAATCATAAAATACTCAGAGGATTGGTGTCATGAGGTGGGGGGACACAAAGGATATGAACATTTGCTCTAATGAAAAATACAAGTCAGCCTTAATTACAAATTTGCAATCAATGCTGCTGTGTTTTGAAAGTCTTGGTAAATAATTAATGAGCGAGTCAAGCACAAGGATGGAAATTTCCTCTAAAATCTGATTTTAAGGGAGTATCGGTGCTTTTTCGAGGAGGAGAAGGAAAGGAGCAGATTTATGATCCAGCTGGAATGTAGGAGGTGAAGCAGTGGTTTTATTCAGGAGCTAAATGCACGTGGAGTGGATGAGCAGCTCCCTTTGCCAGTCCCTGATCAGTGCAGCAGCTGAGCAGCCACGATTGGTGACTGTGTGGGGAATATTCACTTGTCAATAAGATCCTGACTGAATGTCACATCCACTGCATGGCATTTAAAGGGGAAGGAAATCACTGTCTAGCACCCCTGAGAAAGGGCAGAGCATCAATTTATCTCTGAAATTTGATTTTGGCTGAAACCAGTTGAAAGTACAACCCAAGTTTGCCACTTAAGGATTTTTTTTTGTTCCAGTTCTGAGTTGAACTGATTTTAAAGCTCATGTCAGGAAGAAGAACAAACTCCCATGGGGGGCAGTGGCTCAGGCAGCCCATGGACCTCCTGGATCTCTGTGAGCCTCTGCCCTTGGTCTTTCACCTCCTGCTGAAACTGGACAAGGAGTTGAAGCCTTGTGGGGCTCTGTGCCCAGCCTGAGCCCTGACACAGAGAGCACAGCACCTGCCAGGGGCTTTATGAAGTTCTTTACTTCTTCAGAAAATAGTGATATGTGAGCTCAGGTATGCCAGGATTCCTCCATCTTTTTGAAACATCATTAGATATGACTCACTGATTAAAAAAATACAATTACAGCACTGACTGACAGGTTTGGGGTGTCTTTTTGGCTCTTTCTAATTAATGAAGTAATTAAGGACCATCAAACCTTGACTCACAGCACCAGAGCTGCCGTGTCTGTGTCTGCAGGGCTGGGATGCCAGGGTCTGCTGTGGCTGAGCTGTGCAGAGCCCACAGGGCTGTGATACTGGTCCCAGTGCTGATGCAATGCAGTTGTTTTTGCAGCTCCCCACATCAGCACCAGCATTTCCAGATTTAGTTCAGATCTCACTGCAATGCCCTCTCAGCTTAGAGAAAGAAAAAGAGTCTTCAGAGCTGTTCTTAAATTTTGATCTCAATGTTTTGGGCCCTGTTGGTGCAGTCCTCATCACTCAGATGGACTAAAACCAAACCCACACCATCCTAAGTATGTTTGTCTTGTTTCTAACAATTATGTTGCTATGGGAACTTGATGTTGCTCTGATTGTTGCACCAGATGCACCAGCTATCTGTCTCTAGGCTGGCTTTTTTTTTTCCTGTAAATTAATTGCATTTAAACTAAACATATTAAGTTATTTCATGTTAATTAATTTGACTGTTAAGCTGGATGTTTGCAGTTTCCCCCTCCCTGCTCACCCCAAACATTCATTAACTGCTCCAGACCCTGCAGTCCCTCACCCATCACTGTGGGCTTCCCCAGCTCTCTGCAGTTTCAGCACTCAGTGCCTGCATGGGAAGTAATCAGTGTCCGAAGTAATTGCTTTTCACAAGTCTGCCGTCAGCTTCCTTGTCACATATTTAAGCTGTAATGAAACTGTTTCGGTTGCCAGGAAGAAATATTCAGCTGAAATGTACAGTAATTGCAGGTGGAAAGCAGAGCTGATAATGGAGCTGGTTTTATTTAGCACGTTGTGCTTTCATTTGTTGGAGGCATTTCCTCCAGCAGGGCTCTCCTCTCCTCATTCCTGCTGAGGGACGAGGGCTGGGACCCTCCCCGTGGATCTGCTTTGAATTCAGGGAGAGGAAGGGGCAGGAGAACTCAGGGGTGGTGCAGGGGGCATGTGAAAAACGCCAATCACTTGGTTTTAAAATTCCTAAAGTTTAATAGTAATAAAATGGTTCTAAAAATAGCAATTTAATTAGAGTAATAAAAATTTTGGACAATTAGGATTAGGGCAATATGAGACAATAGAAACAAAGAGTTATGGACAGTCTGGGTACCTCTTTCTGGGCAAAATAAACCCAAAAAAGGACCCACGTTAACAGAGGATTAACCCTTAGAGCAACAGCCTGTTGCATATTCATACACCTCATCCATGATGCATAAATTCCATCCAAACACAGGATTCTGTCTGGGCAGTGTCAGCTTCTTCCTCTGAATCCTGACAGCCTCTTCATGGCTGAGCAAGGCAGGAAGAAGTTCCTTTCTCCTGATAATGGAGCAATAAATTCTCTTTCTCTGAAAGATTGAGGTGTCCTGTGGCTGCTGACTCCGTGGGAGCACCTCATTCCTTTCTTTAAAAAAATATTTCACATATATAGTTTTTATTTTAACATTTTGTTATAACCTAAACTATATTTAACACACTACTTAAAAAAATTAATAGAGCATAACTTTCTAACATAACACATATAACATTCGTTTTAATATTTGCAAAAAGCCAATCATAAAATACACATTTTTCACAGGGCATGAAGAGCATCTTTGGCCCAGAGGCAGACAAGGTCTACATCAGGATAAATCTGATTGCTCTGTGCTTTGCTTGTGCATTCAGCCAGCAGTGGGGCTTTGGGGAAATACTTAAATTGGAGTTGGTTACCTAAAAATCTAGAAATAAATTATCCAAGAGTTGTTTCTAAATCTAAACTTTCTGGGAGCTCAGCAGCAAACAAAACCATTGCTTAGGTTTGCAGCACACCCCAGCAGACTTTCTCCTAGAATTCAGAATTCTTGGAGCAGAATCCTTGCTGTGGGAAAGGACAAGATGGTGAATGTGTGCAGCAGACTCAAACATCTCCTACATGGCTCTGTGATCTGTGGTCAGAAGCTGTAGAGAAACTGGCTAATGAATTAGTAAACCCACAGGGAAATCTTATTTACAAGGAAGGCAACAGAAACATTAATGTATCTTTATTAGCCTTATTTAGGCCATCTGCTGTGTACATGGTGGGAGCTGCGCAGTCCCTGCAGTCAAACAGCAGCAGGGATGTGCTGAGTTCCAAACTCTCCTCATTTAAATGCTTCCTTAGACCTCTCCAGCTCCTGGAACATTTTTCTGCAGTGAAAAGTCAGCTGATCGTCATCGAGGCAGGGAGCGTGGAATTTTCTCTGTCTCCCTTCAGATTCATTTTCTTTCTTATTGCTTATCTTTGACTTGGATTTTGATAGGTTTTTGGGGTCAAGTTGCCATTGAAATTACTACAACCCAAAATTTAATAGCAAATTCTGTGCTTTGCAAGCCATTCATTGGGAAGATAGTTTTGGTTCAGCTATAGTTACTTGCTTTTTAATGCACACACAGATTTTTCTGCATATGTTTAGATAATTTGAATGTAGCCCAAGGAAAAGGAATTAAAAAGTTGATTACCATAATTTTGAATTTTATTTCCTTTTGGCCTTTTCCTATTCCAAGTGTGTTTCACTTTGCAAATTGTTTTGCTTGGATCTTGCCAGCTCAATCCTTGCAATTTCTCACTGAATTCAGTGAACCCACGATACCAGCTGCTCTCAGTGGCCACAGTTTTGTTGCCAAGGTTCTGTTCACACCTTTGAAGCATTATTTATTTACTTTTTTAAAGGAATGAAAGTCCATGTGCCACGGTAATTCCTTGCTCTCCTGTTGAGCCTGAATTTTTAACTGAAATGTAAGCCTAAGCAAGCAGCCTGTTAATTCCCAACTAACCTTCTCCCTGGCTGATTGCAGCTGGGGAACAGCAGCTTTCCCATTCTGTTGAAATAAATAAATTGGGAGGAATGTGTGGAGGAATCTTAGAGCCTTTATTAATGCCAAACACACAGAGGCTCCTGCTTAGATTGTACTTCTTTGATTACTCAACTGAGTTATTAGATACATGAAGAACAGCCATTTAAATGTAAATCCATTCTCCTTCTGTAATAGATAAATGGGCTTTGCCTTGAATTTGTAAGCAGAATATATCACTTTGATATAGCAACTGGAGCTGAATAAAGCCAGCCAGTAGACCAAGGGAAGGATGCAGATTCCTTTAAAGTGAATGGAACAGAGGAGACCATCAGTTAGTTAATTAACTTCAATTTCTATATTAATGAACTTTCTCTGCTGCTTGTTTAAGCATCCAGATGCTTGCAAAATGTTTTTTCCCCAACAACAGGCATTAGTTGGCATGTGATAATTACAGATGGGGGTACCTGTCTTTTTTATCCCTGATAGAATTTTTTCATGTGCTCTGAGGCAGAGTCATAGTGTGGGTGGTCCAGAGCTGTGCTGGGTGGACATGCAGGCTCTCAGCCCCAGGGCACCACAACTTCAAAACCTGAAAGAGTGGAAAAAAAAGGATTTTTGCATGTTTTGTGTGTTCCTCATGAGCCCTGTAGAAGGCAGGAGGTCGGGGCTGGATGTTCACCAAAGGGGGATAGAGAGCCAATAATGGAGCTGGTTTTATTTAGCACGTTGTGCTTTCATTTGTTGAGGCATTTCCTCCAGCAGGGCTCTCCTCTCCTCATTCCTGCTGAGGGAGGGGGGCTGGGACCCTCCCCGTGGATCTGCTTTGCATTCAGGGAGAGGAAGGGGCAGGAGAACTCAGGGGTGGTGCAGGGGCATGAGGAGCAGCTTTGGCCCAGAGGAGACAAGTGAAAAGCTCATCCTCCCAGGCTCCTCCTGAGCACAGGGCACTAAAGCACATCCCTGCTCCAGATTCTCTCTGGATGATCTGCTGGTGGTTACCAAGAACAGAGGAGTTGAGAGAGCCAGCCCCAAGCTGTCCAAGGTGTGAGAAGGTGACCCTTCCTGCAGGGTGGAACCCTTCAACCCTCAGATGTTCTTCATCAGGAACTGGCTCTGCGCACCAACGCCACTGCAGTCCCCTCTGCTGTTCCTTACAGAAAACTCTGGAAGGAACATGAATTTCCAAAGGACAGCACAGGAATTTTTCAAACAGCACTTGGCTCCTGGAGAGGGCTGGAGCAGCCCCTGGAGGATGGCTCTGGGCCAGAGGAGTTCCAGGGAGGGCAGTCCTTGGTGGGATCCCTCCCCCAGGTGGGATTTTGGGGGCAGCTGTGCTGGCTGAGCTTGGCTGCAGGAGCAGAGCTCAGCAGATTTGCAGTGCCTTGGAAAATCTGCCCCAGGAGCAACACTGGAATAAGCACATCCAAAGATAAATCAATGGCATGGTCAGATATTGTAAATGCAGGTCCAGTAACAAGGGGAGAGAATGATGCATCTGACTCCATGCTCTCAGAAGCCTAATTTATTACTTTATTATACTATATTAAAGAATACTGAACTATACTAAAGAATACAGAAAGGATACTTACACAATGCTAAAAAGAAAATAATGAAAACTTGTGACTCTTTCCAGAGTCAATGAGACAAAACAACTCCCAGCAGAATCCAATGAAGCAATCACCTGTGGGTAAACAATCTCCAAACACATTCCAAAGGAGCACAACACAGGAGAAGCAAATGAGATAAGAATTGTTTTCCTTTTCTCTGAGGCCTCTCTTGCTGCCTTTCAGCTTCCCAGGAGAAAAACCCTGGGTGAAGGGATTTTTCAGAGAATGTGAATATCACAGTGGGATTTCTGTCTGAACACAGGAAAAAGAGGAATTGTCCCATGGGCGTGGGCCTGGGCTGAGAGGAGGGAGAGCTGCCTGCAGAGACAGGCTCCCACCCAAACCAGAGGCAGATGTTTTCCTCTTGCTGATTTCCCACTGCTCAGTACCCCCTGTGTGTTGGTAAGCAAATTTCTGTTTCTCTCACACATCCAAATTCCAGTTTGCAGTTCTGTTCCTGCACCCTTAGCTTTTGCTTCCTTAAAATAAAAATCCTCTGAAGGAGAAAACATCTCTATTTTAACAAAACTGGGCTGTGTTCTCAAAAGCCACTACAAAAGTACAGTCAAGAATGAGGAAAACAAGTGGCAGAGTTTCACCTTGGTCATCTGTAGGAAGTTTTCTATTTTCTTTATCCTGGACTCGTGGTGTTGCAGCTGCAAGTATAGCCACCCTTGTTATCCACCTACTATTGGGTGCTATTAATGGGATGCTTAATTCTTCCTAACACCACAGCAATCTGTGGAATGGAACAGATTTAAATTCTAATAGCTGAATAAATACATCTGGCAGCCCTAGACCATCTCAAGTATCGCTCACTCTAACTGTAATTAAAATGTAATTAAAGCCAGTTAAAGCCATCAGACATCTGGGTGGTGAGAGGTTAGGTCCATCCTGCTGCCTTCACTGCCTCACTGAGAGCTGGGGGTTAATGGAACAGTCTTCTCATCATGGGACTGTATTTCAGTAATCATGGGGACAGGATTGGCAGTGATGGCTGCATTAAAAACACACTGGGAAAAAAAAAGATATTAGAGATTAATCTATTGCTGTTAGTTCAGGTGGAGGGAATAGCTTCTGATTGTGCTGTGTGTGAGGAGTCCTATATGGACATGAATTAAAAGTTTCAGAATCACAGAATGGTTTAGGGCTGGAAGGGATCAGAAATTCCACCTTGTCCCAGCCCCTGCCATGGGCAGGAACACCCTCCACTGGATCAGGTTGCTCCAAGCCCCATCCACCCTGGCCTTGCAATGGACCTTTTTGCCATAATACTTTAAAATACTTGTTGCAGTTGTTTTTGCAAGCTGGGAGCTAAAGGAGAAGAAATAAATGAAAAAGGAGGGTGCTGGTCATATATCCCAGAAACATCCTTGTAAAACCTTACAGTTGTTTTTGGAAACTGCCTGCTGCTGCTTTTATTACTTATAAATGCCATGGAAGAAATGAAATTGCTTTTCATACTGTATCACTCCAACCTGGGGAAGTTTCTGCTGAAGTCTCTGGAGGAGAGGGCTTTACTTAATCCCCTTAAAATTGGTGTGAGTGCTCCAGCTTGTTTTGCTGTTCAAGCCCTGTTTGTCCTTGTGTCCTCCCTTGCTTTTCTGAGGATGGGGAGGTTTTGGGGCAGTTTATTTATTGCATTATTCTATTATATTTATTTATTGCATTATTCTGAATCACTGTGGTGGTGGTTGTGAACTGCCTCTGGCTGGGGTTTGCTGGTTTTAATCTCATTTTTGAGTTGTGATACTGAAGACTGCTGTGTGAACTACCTGCTCTTGAACATCTTTCCTTACATTTCTGATTACTTATTTGCTAGAAGGGATAATTAAAAATTACAAGTCTGGAGATATGGGAGAGACAGTGGGATGTAGGAAGTGACTTTCTTTGCTGAGGCTGTGAACAAAAACCCTCGATGCTGTGAGCAAAACTCTGTGTGGCAGAAAGAAAATAGGACAGTCTGACTTGATGAGGATTTATGTCTGTTGGGTTCCTCTGACTTTAAATACTGCCTACCACAGAACCTGAGTTATTAAACCTCCATGACTGATGTATCTGTGTAGACCAAGGAGTGACCCTGAACCTCTGCTGAGCTTTTAAAACACAAACTTCATTTGTTTAGATTTTCTTTCTCTGTCTCTAAAACTAGAATGGAGAAAAGGAATTGAGAGCTCACCTGAGAAAGTCAGAGAAGGGCAGGAGCCCCCAGAGGTGATAGAGTTGTTGTGAATATAACATTTCTACAAATAAGATTTAACTTTTAGGCTACATTTTTTTGAAATCTGCTGGAATTAGAGACTGGGCTTTGCACAACTATCTGTCCTTGTCATAGATATTTATATGACCACTCCCCACTTGAGTTTTGGCAAGCACTACTCAATATTTCATCTTAAATTGATGATGTGTACACTAAATACTCTCTGAATACGAGCTGTAGCTACAGGAGATCCTTTAGGTACCCCAGGCACAGCTTTTGTGAGCTGAGCTTTACCTGCTTCAGGACTGGGTTTTCCAATGCTGAGATCCATGGGGAGAGGAGACTTTAAATAGTGCTGGACTTCCTTCCTCAGCTCTTGAAAACTCAAATTTTCCCAAGGCTTTGAGTTTTAAAGAGACAGAAGAGAGAAAAGACCCCCTACAGCCACATGTTTTAGTCTTGAGACAGTATAAAAACTGACTTTATCTGAGATGCCATGTGCCAGGTTTGCAGCCTCCCAGGACTTCAAGCAGCCCCTTAATATTATGTTAATAAATAATTATTATATTTTAATATTAGTTATTTCCTCCCTGATATCTCAGGATGCAGATTCACACACAAAGACCTCCAAACAAACACACAACTCCTTGAATTTGCACTTTTGCAGTGATCATGTAGACACAAAGCAACGAAAGAAAGGAGTGAATTCCTCCCTTGTTCCAATGAATTCTGCATGGGAAGCAGCCATGTGCACTGGCATCACTCTGGGCTGGAGAGCAGGACACTGCTGGGCCAGTGACTCCAGCCAACAGCCCCAGGACAGCCTCTGAGGTTAATAATAGCCTCTAAATAGGAGCAGTCTTACAGGGCAGCCTGCCAGGCCAAAAGCTATTTATTGTCACAAAGTGTGGCATGGCAGGCTGCTTCCAGATCTGCCACCTCTCCAAAGAGCTTCCAGACACAGCAAAGTGTGAGCTTGCTCAAACTGATATTATCATTTCATTTTTAATGGACTAATTAAACTGACCACCACAGATCTCAGAGGTCAAGTGTAGTTTTGGTTTGTATCAGTTAATTTCTGCTTTTTCAGTAGGACTCTGACAAAATGCTGAGAAAATCATGTCTTTGTGTCAGGATTGTTCAATTCCCTTTGGTGTCTTTTGCATTTAAACTTCTGCTCAATACTATAAATACCATCTTGTCTCCCAGAATTTTCCAAGGGATAGAAAGCTTATTTAAGTTTTAAAACAGCTGGAGTAATGGGCAAACATGTCATTAAGATCCTAATCAAATACACACAATTATTTTATTGTGCAAGCTTGGAGTTTTAATTGAACCAAAATTACAATTGAATTCAAATCCAAGGTAACATAATCCCCGTCTGTGGTTCTGCTGATTGGAATTTTAAATTCCACACCAGAATAAATGGAAATAAGTCTCTTTTGTAAAGCACCATGGTGCCAAAATGTGACATCTGTAATGACATGCTCATCAGATTTGGTTGTATAATTTGTACCTCCAATTTATTGGGCAATGAGACTCCTAATATGCACTTCATGTGTCTCCAAAGGTTTTATTTGGCTGCCAGCCTGAAAAATATCAATATTGTAAGGATTAAGCAACCAAACAAAAAAATCAAATAGTCCAATAGTCAAATAGTCCAACAAAGAGACTAAATCAATACAAAAGAAATGTTTGGGTTGTGTGAAGTCATTGGACAAGGCAGAGGGATAAAGCCATGGAGAAATCGATGTGCCAAAGGACAGACAGACAGACAGACAGAACCACCTTCTCCAGCTCAGCCAGGGGCTGCAAGGCTTGAAAAAACAAAGGGAAGGTCTGAGGTGGTGAGATGGGTGTTGGGGCTGGGGTGGTTGTCTGTCACCATCACATTTCCTAAAAAATCCCTTCGCCCAGGATTTTTCTCCTGGGAAGCTGAGAAGCCTCAGAGAAAAAGGAAAACAATTCTTGTCTCATTTGCTTCTCCTGTGTTTTGCTGCTTTGGAATGTGTTTGGAGATTGTTTATCCACAGGTGATTGTTCCATTGGTTTCATATGAATTGTTTTGACTCCATGGCCAATCAGGGTCAGGCTGTGTCAGGGCTCTGGAAGGAGTCAGGAGTTTTCATTATTATCTTTTAGCCTTCTGTCTGTATCCTTTCTGTATTCTTTAGGATAGTTTTAGTATAACATTCATAATATAATATAATATAATATAATATAATATAATATAATATAATATAATATAATATAATATAATATAATATAATATAATATAATATAATATAATATAAGCCTTCTAAGAACATGGAGTCAGATTCATCATTTCCTCTTTCGTCCTGGGGACCCAGCAAATACCACAGTTGTCCAACCCACCACAGCAAACCCCCATTTCCTGCTGTTTCACCCCAAAAACTGATGGTCTCAGCCAAGTGTGACACTGGTGCCACACCAGGGAGTGATGGTTGTCATTGTGTAGATACAGAAAAATTCTGAAGTGTCTTGAGAAGGAGGAGGGTTGAAAGGTCATGGAAAACACAACCTGCATAATTTATTCACAGGATGGGTCAGAAATGGGTTTTGAGTACAAATCTGTAATTAACAGCTCTGTAATTGACTCATGGGCCCGTTGTCTGTACAATTAACTCCTTTCTGCTCATGTTGGACAAGCATTCCTTTGATCCAGACAGGGTTTGGAATTTCAGATCTATCGTTTTTAACTGAAAATCCATGTGGCTGAAGAAGATTAAAGTCTCCTCAAGGAGGACACTGCCAGCACTCACTGTATTTCTGTCTGATTTAAGGGTTTTGAGGATCTTATACTCTGAAGGTGACATGTTCCCTGTCAGATGTGAGGCAAATAAAAAGCTGAAGCTTTTTGAAAATTTGTCAGTGGATCTGTCGTGGATTTTTGTAATTAGCCAATAATATCTGTGACCGTGGAGCTTTTGGAGATCCTCTACTGTCACTGAGCTCCCTGAGGCTGCTGCAAAGGTGCGGATTTGATTTTTCTATGGACTCATGGAGTTGATCCCATCAGGGAAAGCCCTGGAACTTGTAAATCAGGCAAAGAAAAATGCATCATTATTTCCTATGATACATTCTGATGCGTTTCACAGAGAGACTGTTAGAGATGCAGCTCTGGCTGCTTCATTTTTACATTTTTAACTCCTTTGCCTTTCAAAGACCCGTCTTGCCATGAAAATTTATGGTGGGTGCAAAATTCCTCATCTCCCAAACAAACCAAGTAGCTGGAAAGGAGCAGCCAATTAAGATGCACGATGCCTTGCCCTAAGTGACAGCCCATAAATCAGAGCCCATGGAGTATTACATTTTAATGCACTGTGGAAGCCTCGTGCTCGGTGCATCCACAGCCCCCAGATTGCTCAGGGATGAAGTCACTCCTTGGGGGAAGTGAGGGAGGTCACACTGATGCTATAAAAAGGTGTCAGGCCTTTGGTATGCTGTTTGTAAAAGTAAAAGAAACAAGATTCTGGGCGTCTGCTTGCTCTCACTGTTATAGGAGGTGTTTAGGAACCTAAAGTGGGTTCCTTTCTTACTGCTATTTAATAAATGTGATTTATTAGGAGCCTGAAGAATGCTGTTAGCAGAAAGGCTTGTGAGAAAAATTAACAGAAAGCATGACTTGAAGGGGTGAAGTTCAGAGCAAACTCACTCAGTTTGGCAAGGAACACATTAGCAAAACAATGCACTTGGGCATGAAGAAATCCCAACCATCAAGAAATGGGGTCAAGAAAAACACCCTGCTCAAAATGGGTGTTACAGATACACACAGAGCCAGATCTACAGTTTTCACAAAAATAACACAAGAATGTGCAGAGTAGCAGCACAAAATTTCCCTAAACTTTAGAAGAATTTTATTATTCTTTACTTTGATTTTTACTGTATGCCATGAGATCAGAGTGCAGGGGAAGGGGCTGTCTGGAGCAGTCCACACTGATTCCTCTGAATTTTGAGGTGATTCATGAAGGAATGTCACTGTTCCTCTTTTGGGGGTGATCCCCAGCTGAACCCACCCTGAATGTGGGGGATCCTCCTCCCAGGAGCTGCTGGGCCATTCTGGTGGGGGGAACCTGCCTTGCATCCCTGAACTTCTGGGAAGCTGCTTCCTGCTTGGAGAATCTCTGCTCAACTCTGCTCATCTCTGTCAATTCCTGCTCTTCCCCATCCCTCTGAGCTCTGTTATCTCCATGACTGAATGTGGTGGCTTTGTTTCTTTTATTTCCAAGGGGTCAAGTGCTTATAAGGTGAGAAATCAAAGAGATGGGGAAAAAGAAACCCACCCAACCCCCATAGGCCAACAATGCAGAAAGAAAGAAAGAAGGGACACTGCTGTGAGTGCCAGCACTTCTTTCCTTGCAGTAAATGGATTCTGTGTCAGGGCAGGGAGATGGAGGAGACTGTTCCTGGTGTCTCACTCCAAAGGGCAGCACATCCTTTGTGGAAAGGGGACCCAGCAGGCTCTGACCTCTGGAGTGGCTTCAATCCACCACAGGCTCAGCCACAAATATCTCCACTGATGCCTCAGGTTTAGCTTTTCTATTTTTCAGATTCTGTTCTGCTTTAGTGTGTAAGTCTGGGCTTCATATTAGGGGATGGTGGGCTCTCTGCACAGAGCAGGGAGACAAAACAATTCCTGCTCCAGCTGGGGACCAAGGACAAATGATCCAAATCTCAGGCCCAAGAGAACAAACAACGTGGGCTGAAGAGAGAAAAACAAGCAGGATGGGACTTCATAAGCTAGAGCTGTAAGTGGACAATGAACTCCAATATGCAAATAGACCAAAACTTATAAAAGTGTGAGACCCCGTGACCAGTTGTCCGTTTTTGTGGCCATTTTAAGTTTTACTGCCCAAGGTAGATCTATTGAGGCCTCTTAATAAATCCCTACTTTATTCTTTAGCTTCATCTAGTCTCTGTTCTAGGTCAGCCTTCACAAGGCATCACCACAGGCACTGAGTGCAGCTGAAATAATTTCACACATACCTTGGAGCTCCTCTCCTTGGTGCTGGGGACAGCTGATGTACCTAAGCACAGGCTGATACAGTCCTATGGACTCTGGAGTGATGGTGGAGACTGGGGATCCCCAGGCAGCAGTGATTTGGTTTGTGGGTCAGGAGAGCAGTGGTGTGGGCAGTGTGTGTGCACTAATTTGATATTCACAGAATTCACAGAATCACTGGGTTGGAATGGACCTTAAAGATGATTGAGTCCAGCCCAGCCCCAACCCCTCAACTCAACCCTGGCACCCAGTGCCACATCCAGCCTTTGTTAAACACACCCAGGGATGGGGACTCCAGCACCTCCCTGGGCAGCCATTCCAGAACTTTATCACCCTTTCTGTGAAAAACTTTATCCTAATATCCAACCTATATTTCCCTCTGGATGCATTACTGACCTCTAAATGCTACACACAGGGTGAAATACTTGGTAATGAGTCAGGTTTGCTCTCAACACCTGTGCTGTCCTGAGTCCCAAATTTGGCTGGAGCCAGTCCAGTAAAGCTGAATTTCCTGGAGGAACCTCACCCTTTTCTTTGGAAAATGGCAGCACAGTCTGGTGAACTCTGCTCTGAACAGGTCCTCTCCACTTCCTTCCAGATACAAAATTGTGTCCTGCCTTCCAGCTTCCCCCAGAACTGCTGCTCAGCTCCACCTGTGCTCAGCTCCACCTGTGCTCAGCTCCACCTGTGCTCATTTATTCATTTTTTTTTTAATTCAATGAGCAAAACATGAAGTTATAAGAAAGTCCCTCTCCCCCCTTCAATATCTTTTCATGAATAATCCCTGTGTGCCTGTTCCTTGCTCATTGATGCACACAGCAGCCTTGGCAGAGGAAGAGGTCAGTCCTTGGCCTATGCAAATGTTAATTCAGATCTGAATTTCTTTTTTTTTTCCCCTTCCAGGTTGGCAGCCCGTTGTTTAAAATGAAAATACCTCCAATTCTCTTTAATTTCTTAGCACAAAAGTGCATTAATGATAAGGCAATTTTAGGCCACTTGAGCTTGTTTGACCTCAAAAGGTGTAGGAGTTAGTATGGGTTGTATTGCCTGAAAGTATAATATAATATAATATAATATAATATAATATAATATAATATAATATAATATAATATAATATAATATAATATAATATAATATAATATAATATAATATAATATAATATAATATAATATAATATAATAATATAATATCCCCCACCTTGCACTCTGCTATGTATCCTGGAAAATCATAACCCATCAAGCAAGAAATAATCTCTGGGTTTGTACCAGTTTAACCAGAGGAGAATATTTCACCTATTTTGTTTTCCCATCTCAATGCCACATGGAAGTCCCATAATTAATTAAACCATTTGAGAATTTATGGAAGCAACTTAGGGAAAATATCAGAAATTGGTGATACTCAGTATAAAAGGAACTTGAATCTGTATTAAGTCCATTATAGTGCTTTTTATTAATTCATAACTGCTCCTGCTTTTCTTTTTTTTCATTTGAGGCAGCTTCAGAAGATAAAGTTGGAAGAATAATGAAGCTGAATTCTCAGATTTCCAGCCAAAAGGGTGTCCTTCTCCTTTTTCATCTCATGTTTATTGTTTTACCCCATCAAATAAAAAAATATCAGATACTTCTATTACAGTAAAAGCAATGTGTAGGAGGAACCAGAGGAAAACAGGCTGGAGGCTTCCTCAAGAAAGGCAAAATCTTATTGTTTGCTCCTTATCAACAGAAAGCAACAGCCACATTAAATGGAGCTGGGTAACAGAGTAATTAATTCCTGTCTGAAACTTTGTGTCATCTCTACGTGTGATTAGGGAAGGGCTGGGATAAAAAGCTTCGTCTCTGGAGCTGCTGCTCTGTTTGATTTCTGGAGGTTATTTTGACAACATCCTCCTCCAGCCCGTGCTTGGGTCTGTGCAAAGCCCTTCCCAGCCCTGCTGTCCCTCAGTGGGAGTCAGACCTGGGGGCTGCCACATCTGGGCTTTGTGTGCAGCAGAAAGGGCCCTCAGCCATCAGGCTGGTAGGGAAATGAATCCACAAACACCAGAGGTTTATGTCAAAAAGGAGACAGAGGAGTCCTTTGAATTTATTCCAATCAAGGCAGAGGCCATGGGGCATTCCCTCAATCTCTCCCATTTTTGGAGCACACAGCCTCCTTTTTATCCCAGTTTCCCAGCCACATTTCCCTTCTCTCTTTCCCCATTGGCTGAGGTACTTGAGAGGTTCAGTCTTCCCAAAATGCCTGATCCCAAAGATTGCCCTCTAATGTATAACCCTCCCTTTGAATTTTTCATTCTTACTGAATTTAGGAGTTTTCCTTCCCCATTGTTTCTTTCATCTTTCTATGTCTCATTTCATTTATCAGCCAACCTAAAGTTTATTTGTAAAAGCAAATCTCTTGTTCCATTCATCAATGAGTGGAATCCTTCCCATTGTTTCTTTTATGTCCCAGTGCAGGTTTTATCTACCAGCAGACCCACAGCTGGTTTGGAAAGACAAATCCAGTATTCCTCTGAAAGGCAGATGTCTAACCCAAAGGTGGGCAGCCAGGATGATGCTTTGCCTTGCTTTCCCCTTCTGAGTGAAGCAGGATTACCTTGGCCTGGGATCTGAGCAGGGAGGGTGTGCAAACCCAGGGCACTGGGAATATTCCTGTGTCTGCTCTGGGCTGCCCTGATCCCCAGGGCAGCACTGACTCTGACCCTCATTCATGGAGAAAGTTTCCCAGACTTCAAGACAGACTGGAATCCACAAAAGTGTGAAATAGATTCTAGAGAGCAGTGTAGGTGTGTCACTGGGTGAGAAATTGAGGTTTTGGGATTTTTAGGATGTTGTGGATGGCAGCAAGATGGAGGGCACAGGGTGTTGTCCTGGGTTTCTTCTTCATGCTGCTTCTTCCTCCTTCTCCATGGGTTTGGGTGGCATTTTGTAATTGGGCAGAAAAGTCTGCATTGTGGGTGCCTTTGTAGTTTTCCTTTGTTGAACAGCAGCCAAAATGAAAGTTTGCCAGGAGTCAGGGAGGTTTCAGTGCAGGAGCAGAGCAGAGTTACCCTGTGTGGTATCACAGAGCCATGGATGGCCAAACCCACGGGCAGCGAGGGAGCTGCAGTGTGGTCTATCCTGCAGCTGACAGAAAAGGTGGATCATTCTTTCATGAAAAGCCTCATTTGAATGGCCTCCTCTTTTCCTCAAAATAATTTAGACTATGGGAATAACTGGCATAAGGAGCATCTGCAGTGCTGTTCCATGTTCCTACCTTTTGTTTCCCTCGTGCTGGGGACCTTAAAGCAGCACAGGACAGGACCCCCCTGGAGCTCAAGTGCTAAGCAAGGAGTGTTTGTTTTTATTGTCATCATTATTATTGATTGCAATAAAATCTATCCCTGTTCCCACCTGCCTGCCCCTTTCTCCCAAAGCCAAAGCCCTGGTGCTGCTTCCTGGGACATTCCCAGCCAGGCTGGGTCAGGAGAGCAGTAACTGTGCCCCAGTTATTCTGCCCCTTTCATACCAAGCACACACGCACTTTGCAAAATGGGGATCAGTAATCTTTGTTTTTCCTAGATTTCCTCAAACCATTTCAAGACCCATTCGAGGTCAGGGAGACCTGTGAACTCTTCAAATTATATTCTGAATAGCTTCACATTTGCCCTTTGTGTTCATTTGCACTAATCAGATTCTTCCCTGTTATCATGGGTGAGTCACTCACTTCCCCTCTCCACTCTGGAGTTTGCATAGTGTGGTCGATTATGACCCAGTTCTGGTAATTTGTCCTGGTAATGATTCATTTATCACTATCCAGAACACACTTCAGCAAAACACTTAAATGTGCTTTCAAATGCTGCACTTACAAAGAATTAAAATAAGCACTTGCTTGAATGGTCTGGAGGTGGGGAAATTGTGTGTAATCACACTTCTCCCTCACTGATAGTACTGACAAATGTTCCACCTTACAGCATTTTGCAAAAAGTAACAATTGGAGATAAATAATTTTGATAAGCAGAATCAAATAACAGCAGCGTGTCATTCCTGATTAGATTTGACATTGTGCTAACATCCATCTTCCCCAAACAGCTGCACTGATGCAAGGCTTTCCTGCTGGAATCTGCCTCTAAATTATAAAACTGTCCAAAATGTACAAAAAGATTTATTTCAATTCTGAGATCATTGATTTGCTGGAGAATGACAGAGCAAACTGCAGTATTTGCTGGATACCTTAGCAGCACATTTATGTAATTGATTCTTTTTGCAAGCAGATGCAGAAGAAATATGAAATAGAGTTGCTTCAATTTGAATGCTGTTCCACATGGCCAGTAGTGCTGAAGCTGGTAGAGTTGGTTTTATTTTATATATATTTATAAACACACACACATATACATATATCATATATACATATATACATACATACATATATATATGTACAGATATATATATATACATATATACATACATACAGAACTTGGTGATACTCAGCATAAAAGGAACCTGAGTTTGGATTATGCCCATTGTAGTGCTCTTTATGAATTCATAACTTCTCCTGCCTTTTTTCTTTTTCATTTGAGGCAACTTCAGAAGATAAAGTTGGAAGAACAATGAAGCTACATTCTCAGATTTAAAACTGTGCTCACACAGAAAGCATATATATATATATGTGTATATATATATATATCCTGGGTACAAACAAAGTTCTTACTGAAACTCGCATCTATGTTTTTATTTAAACCACATTGAGAGTTAAATCTTGATTAAATAGGTTGGGGAAAGTTTTAATGTGAGAACATGTTGACTCTGAGTAGCACTAAATACTTTGCTTAATTTGCATTTGTTAGAAAATTTTGCCATTAAAACTGCAGCAGAGCGTGAGCTGTGGTAGCATGAATGGTTTCAGGACAGGACTTTTACACCTTATTAGCACTGCAGTAAGGGAAAAATACTTTAAAAGGCATTAAGGGGGAAAAAATGTCATTAAGAACATATTTGTCAGCTTCCAGAGATGCTAATGAATAGGAACATAATGGCATTAACAGCTGGAGATCATCTCCTTTTCCAGGGAAAACTTTAACCTCACACACTTCTTTCATCTTGGTATGGAAATATGTGCTAATGAAAGCTCTTCCCAGGACAGGAGCTATTGAGGGGTTTAAGATGTGGTAAAAAAAAAAGAGCCTCATGTGTGCAATGTGTGCAGTTCTCCTTTATACTTATTTAGATTTAAATTATCAGTATTTATTTTGAACACATAAATAAAAGTCATTACAAAGAGTAACAAGAGGAGGCTGTGCAAGAAGCCAAAAGATTGAGGTCTTACATCTCAGAGTTCATTTGTGGTGGTGGTGGTGGCAGTGCTGTGCTTGTCACACAAGGAGGAAAACCCATGAGAAGATGTCTGGTGTTCTCACTGCAAACATTTCTGAGGCTGAAGAGCAATGCTGGGGGGAGGGAGGGTGTTTTTGCTTTTCATTAGCTTAATCTCGTCAGAGTTTAATAGCAAAAACATGATAAACCTCATGTTCTTTTCATTAAAGAAACCTGTATCTCCTCTAGTTCCATGCCTGCTATCTGCTGGCATTATTAAGGAGTTTATCATCCTGACTTCTCATGCAAATTACAAAGGGATTGGGAGGATTTGCTCCTCAGCTGAGGAAAGAACCACGGACCTGAGCACCATAATTGGCACCTGAATATGCTTTAGGCAGATGGTGCTGTAGATTGTGCCAGGAAATTACTTCTTGACCACGGCTACTTCTGTGCTGTGTGTTATTTTGTAGATTTAAATCTATCCTTTATTCGTGTCAAAATACCAGGGGAAGTATTTTGAAGTGTAATTTTAAGCTGCTTGCTTCGAAAGATATTAATGCAGAGACATGAATCAAAATCACAGCAAAATTTTGGAAGGTGTCTTTGTCTCAGGATAAAAGTAACGCCTGTGTGTCACAGGCTGAATGAAAACTGCACCTGGGACAGGTTTCCCTTTTGTCCCAGAGAAAGAGCAAGAGCTGAGTCCTAAACATTAGTGCAGACAACCCAAAATGAGCTGAACTTTTAAAGGAAGGGAACTTTCCAGTGCACTGAGAGACCCTACAAATGTACTTATGCCTTTTACTCACATCAGCTTCATAACCTCTGAGGATAACTCAGTGATCAGCAGCAAAAGGGCCCTTTTAATGAGAAACATGAAGGATATGTGTAGTCTGGCTAGACTGTGAAAATGTGATGTTTAAAATACTGCAGAGAAATACACTCTGTGTGTTTGTGCTTTCTGTGTGAGCACAGTGTCACCAGCTCCACACATTCCAACTCTGGAACGCTTCAAACAGACTCTGTCTCCCACCTCCCTGAGGGTGTCTTAAAATTGTCTTTGAAATGTGGTAAAAGTACACACTTTGATTCTCACCATGGTGTTTTCAGTCTGAGCTCAGCTGCATTTAAGCTGCAGCTTTCCCAAACCCAAAGCAGAGTGTTCAGGATGTTGGGCTGTGAGAAAATAAAGAGCTACTTAGGGGTGAAATAAAGTCACAGTTTCTTACTGCTGCAGTCAGAATAGAAATATTGCAAATGGTGCTCAAAAGGGAGAAGGAGAAGCCTGCTGGTCACCTGCTCTGGTCTGGCTGTTGTTTGAGCTGCTGTGCCACCACTAAATCAGGAGTAGTGGCAACAAAATGAGCCAGGGGAGCCCCACAAATGTGCAGCACTTTGCCAGAGAAATTCAAACTGCTGTGATTCGTGAATCACTGCTTGCCCTCTGAGTCTCTGTCTGCGTTGGGGGTTTTGTGTCTGTTTTATGAGCTGCTTTTTAGTTGCCTTCTTGGCCAAACCAATCCTCCAGCAGAACACAAGAGCTGCTCCAGCTGAGCAGTTGTAGACCTGCCTCAGCAGCTCTCCATAGCCTAATTACAAACCAGCTGCAGGTCCAGCACCTCTGGGATATCCAGAGAAACCTCCCCAAAACGCAGTCATTTACAGTCTTTGCTTTTCAGTGGCTACCTTTGATTTCCCCTTTTATCAGACTGAACAAAACACGTCTCAACTCCAGCTATCACTAAGGGTCTGAAGGTTTCCCTACCTCAGGCTTCAGCAGGAGGAATTTAGCAGGAGTTAATGGCCCTGTATTCGATGCTGTTGCTAAGAAACCCTGGCTTGGCTCACGATGTCCTTTTGCAGTTTGGCATCTCAGTTCCTCCCTCCCTGATGGAAACGCTCGTGCTGCAGCCTCCTGGCTTGTCCAGAGCAGGGTGTGCTCTGCTCTCAGCTTGCCTGGCTCAGCCCTTGGCAAAATGACGTGGGAATCCAATTTCCCCTGTTTTCTACCCACTTTAGCCCTCGTTTCCTGAAGTCAAGACCCCCCTCCTGCCCTTGGCAGGGGCCTGCAGCCCATCACGTATTTGCAGTCTGGGACTGGCTGTGCTGCAGAGTATTCCTGCTCCTAAATGCCTGGTATCCAGGAGATATCATCACCTGGCTAGAGACACAGAGACAATTTAAAAGCACAACCCATCTGTTTTACACTGGTAACACACAGTTCTCTCGTTGCCATGGCAAACCTGGAAAGAAGAGCAGGGAGAGATGTTCAGGTGAGGGAACTGTGCCTCACTGGGGAGGCAGGAAACAGCTTTGGGGTTGTTTTCTGTTTAATGGGGTGCAGAAACCCATAGGGGTGAAACCAGATGCCTCTTTTGCAGGAATTTCCTTGAGCCACCACCCTCTCTTGGTCTGGCATTTGTATGGGAGAGCCAAGGAGCCCTCAGTGAAATGCCTCAGTGACATCAGTGACTGAGTCCTTATAGGCTTAATGAGACTTGGTTTGCAGGGATGGTTTTGGTCCCAGTGTTTGCTCTAGATCTGACACTGTGTGACATCTGACACACAGTGCAGTTCCTGTCCCTTATTTCTGATGTGTGGGTGCAAGGAAAATGCTGGACAGTGGAGATGAAGATGGGGTTTCTGTAGACCAAGGGTCCACCTTATGCTCAGGTTTCCTTGTGCTCTTCCCTTTGCCAAGATGGCTGAGAAGTCCCTCAGGTGTCTGGAGCCCAGCATTTCACCCACATGCTGCTAACGCAGCCCCATGTCAGACTGGACTTCTGAAATCATGGTGAGAAATGGAGAAAAAGCAATTTAGAGGAAAGACACATCATTCTGATATGTCAGCACTGATGAGGATGAAGTCCACCAGAGACCTTGAAGCTCCACTGGAGAGAGCAGAGGTGGCCTCTATGCAGCTGGAGCTATTCAGGGCTTGCTTCTTATTTACACAACACAATATTTTGCACTGCTATTGGAGTTGAGCAGACTTGGTGCTGATCTCACCCTGACTTTATAAGAAATAGAGTAAATAAATCTCTTGCACTGTGTGGTCTCCAGACACCCTCAATATGACACCAAAATCAGTTGATGGAACTGTATTATCACTTTCTCCTGTCTTTTGGCCATAATTAGCAGGGACACTTTCTGTCAATCAAGTGTCAAGATTAAATGCTTTCCCTTCATCCATCAGAATTCTGTGCCAAAGAGAATGGTTGTTGCCTTGGGCAGCTGCTGGGGAGCAGAGCAATGGGCTGGGTTAGTAACAGGAGAATTAACTTTAAATGCTAATGTTGAGGTTTACACAGGTTCAGGAGGCTCAGAAAGATGAAAGGCTCTCAGAAACTCTGTCATTCTCATTGCCCCCAAGGGAAGGAAGTTGGAGCTCCTGAGGATGGAGCAGTGAGGCTGGAGGATGTGCTCAGCCCTCGTGTTTGTCAGCTGCAGGGCAGGGTGAGCCTGGCAGCAGGTCAGGGTGCTTCCACAGCACTCATTTTGGGGCATGTCCCACCCATCACAGGCTGGACACCCAGGGCTGCATCACTGCCTTGACCTGTCCCTTCAGGAGTATTTAAGCTCCATCCTGAAAAGCAAGTTAGAGACTGAAATGCCTCAGTGACATCAGGAGCCCAAGAACTGAGGGCAGCTTTCAAAACAGAACGAGTCCCTGAGTTGCTTCAGGGAGTTTTGAATGTTTTCATCAAAACCTTTTCTATTTACCTAATAGTCCATGTCACAGAGAAGAAGGAGGCTTTTAAACACCTCCTGCTCTGCTGCTGCTGTGGTGGCACCTGCCAGGGCCCTGCAGTGATCTCATCTCTCCCTGTGCTGGCTGCAGCCCGAGCTCCTCGCTTGGACTTGGCACAGGGACACAACTGCTGGGAAACCCCAGCCCTCTCAAGGGCTGCCTGCAAAATGCTGCTGCCCTGTGCAAACCCAGGGCTCTGGGAATATTCCTGTGTCTGCTCTGGGGTGCCCTGACCCCCAGGGAGCACTGACTCTGACCCTCATTCATGGAGAAAGTTTCCTAAACTCCAGAATAGACTGGAACCCACAAAAGTGTGAAACAGATTCTAGAGATCAGTGTAGGTGTGTCACTGGGTGAGAAATTGAGGGTTTGGGATTTTTAGGATGTTGTGGATGGCAGCAAGATGGAGGGCACAGGGTGTCATCCTGGGTTTCTTCTTCACGCTTCTTCTTCCTCCTTCTCCATGGGTTTGGGTGGCATTTTGTAATTGGGCAGAAAAGTCTGCACTGGGGGCTCTGTGGGATCAGTTATTGGGTTAAAAGGGGAAATAATCCAGGTGTCAGCTCTTAATTGGAAAGTTTAGTCTGAAAAGCCCTTGTACCAAGAGATTGTGGCCATTTTGTGCCTTCTCATGAAAAGCTGCAGAACTCCCAGCAGTGAGACTGTTTCACTGATAAGAAATGATAAACACCTGAGTGTGAACATGAACTCCTGTCTCAGTGCCTTCAATCCAGACCCAGAGAAACCAATACTTCCCCAGTCCCACACTGGTGACAGTTACTCCTCCTGTCCTTTATTAATTTTATTGCTTTGCCAAACAATCCTGCTGCAAAGGCTACAGATGAAAGTGAGGAAAGGAGGTTAATGCAATATATGTTATCCCTGTCTACAGGGATATTTGGGATTTTCACTGCTTTCAATTTCCTGAAGTGAATGCCACAAGCAAAGTTTACAAATGCAGAGTGAGTAATTTAAATATGAAATTGCTCAGCCATGAAGCCAAGGTTCAAAGCTGAATCACAGAACCCAGGGAACCCAAAACAAAGAAGACATTGTTGTCTGCAGGTAGGGAAATTTAGAAACAAATTATTTGCCCCTGGTCATCAGGAAGAAAAATCCACTTAGTGTCACATGAGGCTTTCCTACATGAAAAAAGTGAGGAGGTGCTGCCTCCCCACTGCACATCCCATTGGATACAACAGAGCTAAAAGCACCTTCCCAGGAACATCTAGAAAACCCAATAGATAAGAAATAATGATTCCAACTGAGGCAAACATTTGAATACTCTGCAATTACTATTGAATTCCCTACTTGTTGGGTTTTTTTCCTGTCATAATTTTGACAGATGATCATGCTCAGGTAGAATGAAAACAACATGACTGAAAAGAAATGGGAAGTTCCCACTGAGTCCTGTTCAAATGCTCTCCCTAACACTGGAGGAGGATGTGCTTAAACATCATCAGGACTTGCATGTTTTCTAAAGGAAACCTTCCCACTGACAGGCCCTTAAAAACTTTTGTGGTTTTCAGTGGGAAAAAAAAAAAACAATGCAGAAGAGTGTGGACACCTCCCCAAGTGCCACATCCACATTAATATTTCCAGGGATGATGATTCCACCACTTTCCAGCCTATTCCAGTACCTGAGCACCCTTTATGTAAAGAAATTTTTCCTGTTATTCCCTGGCACAATTTCTAAGCCTGCTGCTTGCATGACTTGTTCTTACTTACAGGGAACATTAAGTGTGAAGCTGTGGATACAGAAAAAACTGATCACAGGATAATAGTATTTAGGAAAAAAATACTATTTCACTGCATTTTATAGATGTAGTTTACAGAAATAACAAGTTCTAACACTGGTCTGAAAAAATCTGCTTTATTTTAGGAGGAGATTCTTCAGTTTGGGGCCCATAAAAATAAATGACACACTGAAGAAGTGTGAATGTGAAGATTTTGCTCCAAAGATATAATCATGTCAGGGTTATTAAATGCTGAAGATAGTCTCATTTTATCTTTATTTTCTAGATAGTTATTTTTATTCCACATAAATAGGACTGGGGATATTGGCTGCAATTATACAAGTCAAAATCAAGCAGTAATGGACACTGGAACTACAAAACTGCATAAATTGCAACTAATCCAAAATATCCAGGGTATTGTCTATCCATAGGTGACATCATCCCATGAGCTGAATTGTTTAGATGAATAAAAAAAAGGTGTGGATTTCTCCATCTTCAAAAGGAATTGATGCTGCTCCTGTGGATGAATGGGAATGGATGAGAAGGAAACGTGGGAATAAAACAATTATCAGCCAAAAGCTGCTTGGGGGCTCTGCCAGCAGGGCCAGTGCAGATGGAGCATCTGGTGTGGTCCTCAGCATCACCTTTATCTGCAGCAGGAACTAAATCCCCCTCCCAGGCTCCCTGAGACAGCTGGGTTTGTGTGAGTGCTTGATAAAACTTGACCCTCTGATCCGCTGTACTCAGCCGAGGTTTATCAACCTGTGTTTCCACTGTTTGAATTTCAGCTTTTTCTAATGCTCTGCCAATAAAGGGGTTTTTCCTAAGATAGAATTGCTAAGCCCAGCGTTTTGTTAGTGTCACATCCAAGGCTTTAAGCAGCAGAGCTGCTCAAGGCAGCTCCCAAGGAAATTTAAATACTTGCTTTAACAGTATTCTCCATCCCTTCTTTTATCTATGAACAAATACAGACACATGCAGAGAGAGATTTGCAGGTTGCCAGTTTTCATGACTTCATTGAAGTCTCAGAATCATTGACATTTTTCTGATGTGATAAATCTAGTGCTTTTTTTTTTTTGGTTGGTTTTTCTTTTGTTTCTAAGATTTCTGATTGAAAGAAGTGCCATCCTAAGGGTGAAACAAAGATCTCAAGAGCTGATGCAAACAAACACAGCATGTTTGATTTTTACATCTTGTTTTTCAAGCTCCTTTCAGGATTGCTGGTGACCCTCTCTCATTATTGCAACCTGAGCAGATTACCAAGACAATACCACTTGGTTTCTCAACACTCACAACAACACATAAAACTTCAGTCTCTTCCACATGTTTGGTGGGAAACAAACCAAGCTCAGTTGTCTTCTAACACGTTCAGTTCGTTCAAACCCCAGAAAAGCCAGAAGTTATTAAATTCCCTCTAGGAAGGGTTTTCTTTCACCTTTGACACAAAGGAGATGGAGCATCCTGGTTGCACCATGAGCTGCTTGTTAAAGCAGAACAACTCCCAGTTTGTAGCTGGGGAAGAGCCAAACAAGACCCTCACTGGTGGTGGCATCTCTCCTTTGTGGTGCGTGGCATTCACATTTTCTGAAAATCCCTTTGCCCAGGATTTTTCTACTGGGAAGCTGAGAAACCTCAGAGAAAAGGAAAACAATTCTTATCTCATTTGCTTCTCCTGTGTTTTGCTGCTTTGGAATGTGTTTGGAGATTGTTTACCCACAGGTGATTGTTCCATTGGATTCTGCTGGGAGTTGTTTTCCTCATTGGCCAATCAAGGCCAAGCTGTGTCAGGGCTCTGGAAAGAGTCACAAGTTTTATGAGTTTTCATTATTATCTTTTTAGCATTGTGCAAGTATCATTTCTGTATTCTTTAGTATAGTTTAGTTTAGTATTCTTTAATATAATATAGTATCATAAAATAATAAATTAGCCTTCTGAGGACATGGAGCCAGATTCATCATTCCTCCCTGCTACAGGGGATCCCTGCAAATACAGTAGTGGTGTGTGATATTTCCACAGGCTGCAGAATGTGTGTTTACAGATGGGAACTGATGTGTTGAGGGTTTAGCTGACCCATCCAAGACCCTGGAGCTCATTTTGTGTGAAGTGGAAGCCAGTCCTACACCCTATCCAAGACTGTTTATGTGAGCACAGATGGGCATCGCTCCTCCAGAGCCAGCTCACAGCAGCTGCACGTCTGATCCTGCTGCTGGCACCCAGAATTTCTGCCGTTCTCTTCCTTCTTATCTAAATAAAGCAGCAATTGTTTTAGGAATACAACAGTTGCACCATCAGCTGTGGAGGTGACAAATAAATGATTACCCAACAGCAAGGAGCAAGCAGCAGCTGTGTGTCCTATTGTATTCACAGGGTGCCCAGACAAAGGAAGGAATGATGAATCTGACTCCATGGTCTCAGAAGGTTAATTTATTATTTTATGATACTATATTATATTAAAGAATACTAACTAAACTATACTAAAGAATACAGAAATGATACTTACAGAAGGCTAAAAAGATAATAATGAAAACTTGTGACTCTTTCTAGAGTCCTGACACAGCTTGGCCCCAATTGGCCAAAGAGTGAAAACAACTCACAGCAGAATCCAATGGAACAATCACCTGTGGGTAAACAATCTCCAAACACATTCCACTGAGCACAACACAGGAGAAGCAAATGGGATCAGAATTGTTTTCCTTTTCTCTGAGGCTTCTCAGCTTCCCAGTAGAAAAATCCTGGGTGAAGGGATTTTTTCAGAGAATGTGAATGCCACATTCAGCATCTTGATTATTTCTGCAAACAACAAGAGCCCAGCCATGAGGTTTGCAGTCTGGTTTGCTGCCAGAGTCATGGGCCCTCTCAGCTCAAGGCACTGCCAAAGCAGCAGGACCCCATCCCAGCTGCTTCAGCCTCTGCTCCAACTCCATTTTCCCATCATAATCATAAGCATAACACAGCAATTTATATGAATTTGGGTTTTTTTTTTCCCTAGAGCAAGTGATATTTTTTTATTATAATGTTTAGTAGTTGAACTAATACAGCTGGGGTGAATAAGTGAGTTTTTAGGGTTGGGATCACTTCTTCACCTGGATGATGTTCTTCTAGCTCTAGTGAGATTTTACCCAAAGAGAAAAATATTGTTTATTTTCTAAATGATCCTGGCAGTATTTTAGTGAGAGGAAACACTGAGCCTTTCCATTTTTAAAATTTTGGCCAAATTCTAGTGAACTTCATCTCACTATCATCATTAGCTGTGACTCAGAGCTGAAGAAACTGCGGCAAAAAAAAAGTCCTTTCCAGAGGGATGATTTAAAAAAACTCAGAAAGACAGAGCAAAATACAACAGCTCTTCTTTCCCTACTCAGTTCAGATATGTCTTGGATACATTAACAGGAATTTTTTAGCAATAGGGGCATTCTCCAAGGAGAATATGGACATCTGTCCTTGCAGACAGGTCTGGAACTCATGTCCTTTTTCCACTCAAATATGAGCTTTTAAGTGGAGAGGGAGTGTAAGGAGAAATTACAAAATTTATTTCTGTGTTGCCAGATTCAAAACATACCAAAACAATGCAAAATTGACATTTTTATTGAAGTGATTTAAAGTCCAACTTCGAAAGAAGCTTCTGCACCATAAAGGAGATGTCAATGAAAAACTTTGATTATTAAAAAGCTGCTACTACCCTGCAGAGCTCCACTTGATGATTTTTTCATTTCCAGAAAGGTCGGGTTTGTAAAGAGAAACTAATAAGCTGAAAAAATGACCACCTTTATTGCTGAGCTTGTTTTCCTCTGGAACTCTAGTGCCATTTACTGGTCTGATGGCTTTCTTTTGCATGCAGCTCTTTGCCAGTTACACACCAAGCATTCAGAACCCAGAGAGACCAGCTCCTCAGTAATTACTGTAATGGGTTATTTGCAGTGTTTCTTGAAAGGTGATTGAGCCCCTAATGCAGACACCAGATTATTTTTTTCCTTCACTTAATGGTGTGGTAAATTATTCCTAGAGGGGGCTCATTGAATGCCTCCTTTGAAACAAGTTAAAGGCCACAAAGGAAGAAAAAAGCTGTAGGTCTCTTCTTAGCAATAACAGGAGAAAATATTTCTGGAGTGGTTCAGATTGAGATCTTCCCAGCGTTTCTGTGAGGATGTGGCTGTCAACAACATCTGGCACAAGCACATGGATGGGGCAGATGGCTCAGGGTGGATTTTCCAGCTGCAAAGATGCAGGATATTTTCCTGGGTAGAGGAAAATGGGCTCTGTTTGCTCAGAGCTTCTGCCTTGTGATCCTGATGTAGCAGCTTTGCAGATCAGCTTCTCTTTTGGGGGGAGTGAGAGGTGTTAAAACAGTGCAAGAACAGCTCAAGAGAGGGGAACAGGTTGGATGTTAGGAAAGATTTCTTCACTGTAGGGATGGAAAGCATTGGAACAGGCTCCCCAGGGAAGTGGTGGAGTCAGCATCCACAAAAGTGTTCAAAAACCAAGCAGAGATGGCATTTGGTGATGTGGGTCAATGGGCACAGGGGTATCTGGTTGAAGGATGGACTTGATGATTTTTTTGGGGGTCCTTTTCCAGCCTTGAGGATTCCATGCTTCCATGAATCTGTGACTCTGTGATTTCATGAGCTTGGCTTTTACAAAGGGAGGTTTCCTCTACTGCTAAGTGAAAAAATTAATTGATCTGTCCAAATGCAATTAGCAAATGCTACAGCAGGAAAGGCTGCCTAATCAGAATCATTAATCTGGCAAAAATGAACTGTTGCATGTCTTGCATGTCCTTTTTTTGGACACAGCAAAAAAAAACCTCAATAAGATAAATAACACCGGGCTTTATTTATAATTTAGCTGTATAAATATCTTATTTTTACACATAATTACACACATTACTGTCTACATGCCATAACCCAAGCTGCCTTGAATTTCCAGGGCTACAGGGCTGGCTATTTTTTGGTTCCAAAGGCAGGATTTTGAGCTTTCTCAAGAACATTCTTCATTTCTGCCCAAACCTGTGCAGATAGAAGGTTTTGCAGGTGGGGTTGAGGGGGTATTTGAGAGCTGGCTGTGATTCAGAGAAAGCAGAACACGCTGCTGATCCTCGTGCAGTCTGTCTCTCCATGCTTTCAACACTCCAAACCTGAGGGTTGCTCAGGCATCAGGGGAGGAACTTTCCCTTCTCACCTCCTTCAAGGGAATGAGAGCATCCATCATTATTCTTGGGGCTGAATACACATTTATAGCCACAAATGGTTATAATTTGACAATAAAAAAAAGAGTTCAAGAAATTTATTCAATCACCTGAGCAAATCAGTTTTACCTACTCTTCAAAAAGGGGTTTCAACTGAGAAAAATATAAATCCAGGAGATATAAATAATATAAAAAATATATAAAATTATAATATATATAAATATATATTATATATATATTATATATAATATATATAAAATTATACATAATATAAAATTATGTATAGATCGAAATAATAGAAATATAAATAAATAAATTCATTAAAGTAAATAATTTAAAAAATATTTAATTAAATAAATGAAATAATTATTTAATTAATTATTTAATTAAAAAATATTAATCCATAAAATATAAATAAACAGTTCAATTGGGGTTGTCCAGTCTAGAGAAAAGAAGGCTCTGGGGAGACCTTAGAGACCCTTGCACTACCTAAAGGGGCTCCAGGAGAGCTGGAGAGGGACTGGGGACAAGGGATGGAGGGACAGGACACAGGGAATGGCTCCCACTGCCAGAGGGCAGGGATGGATGGGATATTGGGAATTGGGAATTGCTCCCTGGGAAGGTGCTGAGGCCCTGGCACAGGTGCCCAGAGCAGCTGGGGCTGCCCCCGGATCCCTGGCAGTGCCCAAGGCCAGGCTGGAGCAGCCTGTGGGAGGTGTCCCTGCCATGGCAGCAGGGGTGGAATGGGAGGATCTGCAGGACCTCTTCCAACCCAAACCATTCCATGATTCCATTGATTCCATACTGTGGGAGATGCTGGAAGGCATTTGGACACTCTGGAGCCCCTCCTGCTACCAAGCCCTCAGTCTGGCTCTGGAGTGACCCTGCAGAAAACACGGGGAGAGCTCAGACAGGGAGGCCTGAAGTGCTCTGAGGATTTTCCTTTCCCTCACTGCAAAAACAACCCCCATGGCTGTTACTCCAGGAGTTCTTTGATAACATTAAACCCTAATGAATTGCACACTTTGCCCACACTCATCCCAGTCTGTGCAGACACTCTGAGGGCCTGCTGAGCCAGTGAGGTTTCCCTGGCAGAGCTGTGGGGAAATGATGGAATTGGAATGGGAAACCTGGGATGCTGACAGGACTTTGACAGCTGTGAACGCTGCTCCCTTGGGATGGGTTTGCAAAGGATCCATCCAGCAATGCAGCTCTCTGACTTCTCTCTCCACAGGAGCAGATCCCCAGTGGGGAGAGCTGACTTTGGGTTGTTTGTTGGCCCTCTGGGAATTCATTAAGGAAAACAGACCTTTCCACTGATATTCTGAGTGCCCTGGTGCAGCACCCAGCTTGGGCTGCAGACACTGCTGGAAACTCCCTGCCAGAAATAATTGTCCCTTGCAAAAGCCACTGTACCATTTCATGGAATAAATGCTACATTTTCTCTGGTTTACAATATCCAGATGGATTGATCCAGATGGATGTAAGGACTCGATGCCACTTGGCAAGGACTCATTCCTTTTGACTCTTGGAGAGCTGTTGTACCCAGCACCCAGATCAGACCTGAGGTTTTGGGGGATCCAGGCTGCTCTTGTTGATGGTTTTCAGCAGACTGACACAGCAGATTTTCCCCATTTCTGTCCCCAGAAGCTGCCTGGGCACTCTGCACACAGAGAGCTCCTGCAGAGCCCCATCCTGCAGCCCCTGGGTGTGTGGGATGGTGATGTGCTCCTGCTTTACCTCAAGTCCAGCCTCTCCTGGAGCCATCCCTGCAGCTCTCAGGAACAGCAGCCCTTTCCTATCCTTTTCACTGCATTTTGAACCAACACACCAAAGTCAGACTCAAACATCTTCTCTATTCCATGTGGCAGAGCCCAGGAATCCTTACTCACCCTCCCTTGATAAAATTATGATCGTGTCTGTCCTCTTTCATTTACTCACTCCTGCTGCCGAGAATTAATTTTAGACTCTGCTGGCTTTTGTCAGTAGATCTCAGGATATATAATCTATGCTTTATTTTATTTTGTGCTCATCTGGGCAGTAGCTGGAGTGTATAAAATGGGGTCTCCTGGAACAACTTTATTGCTTCAGTCTCTTCCTTGAATGAGTTTTTGGCGCAAGTATAATTTTTCCCTCGTCTCCGACAGAAAGCAATTTCCTTTTTCCCCTGCACGTCCTTCAGGCTCTGGTGATTCTGCCCTGCAGAAAACCAACTTTGTCAACCCATTCTTGCTTCTGGGGGTGGCAAATTGTCCTCACCTGAGCACCTCGGCGCAGCACATCCTCTCTGATAGCAGCAGGCAGAACCCCTGCCCCACTAAGAGATTATTTGATCTTTTTTTGGGGTGACACCAAAGAGCTAACAAAGGATTGTTATGGTTCCTTCACCTCTTGAAATTGATCCTTGCAGTGGGGAAATGATGAAATTGGAATGGGAAAGCTGGGATGCTGACAGGACTTTGACAGCTGTAACTTTTATTCAGCCTGTTGTCTCGTTTGCAGCATTACTGATGCGTTGCCAACCTCAAGCCAAGGGGAAAGACACAGAAAGGGAAAGGTGCTGTCTTCATTTTATTCTCTTTTTTTTTTTCATTTTAAGGGACCAAGAAGTATCTTTTCATCTCCACTGGACATGCCTGTGTTTATATCTGAGGTTCATACTTTTTTCCTTTAAGAATTTGATGCTTTCACAAAGAACTGTCTGGGTTAGTGGAAGCGTTGTTCAGCAGAAATGTCTGAGCCATAACATTGTGAGAGATGAAGGGTTTGCCTCATTATCTCTGTCCTTTAGATTTTTAGTGGGCAAAAGGCAGGAAGTTTCTCTTGATTTAAATGAGAAATATCCAATTTCTTCTGCTTTGGAAGCTGTGTTGCAGACTGACACAGGGTTTCCAGAAAAATAATGTCAGGAATGGTTTGGTCTTTTCAGCTTTGTTTTCACTGTGTGTGTAGGCTGGAGGTTTGGAAATGCCTTTTTTACTTTCATGAGGAAGACTCAGAGGATTTTATTTTCCAATACAGTTTCCATTGTGTTCATGGGAAAAGATTTGTTTTGCTAAGCAGAGTATAAACACAACACTGTGGCAGATCCCTCTAAAAATTGGTTCAAGTCAATACTGATCTGCTTTCCCCACATTCTTGCTGGAAAATATTTTTTCTGATTCCTCTGGCATCTCTCTAAACCTAAAGAATTACAAATGAGAGAAGCATTTGCCCCCCTGAGCTTCATGTGCCACATACTGCTCCAGCAGCACTAAACTTCCCAAACAGAAAGAGAAGAAATATCAGAGAATGGAGAGCTCTAGCTTCAGATGAAGAGGTTGGAATAATATAGGATAACATAATTTAGTTTGTTTTGAATTATTTTAAAGTCAGAAAGCCTAGGAGAAGTTCTCCATGTACCAGTTTTTGGTCACAGTCTATGTAAATCTGGAAGGGAGCCAGCAGCTCGAGGAGAACTCTGGTGTACATTTGTATTACTGAAAGCAGATGTGGGCTTAGGGCTCCAGCCAAAATTTCAGAGTAGGAAAAAAATGATCTGTCCTCAATTCCTCACTGGTCAGAAAGGATGGGATGAGTCAATACTGGTGCATTAGTGCTGGGGAGATGGCTTTCAGGCCTGACATGTCTGATAGAGATGCTAGCTCAGTCTAGAAGTGATAAGAAGACCAAACTGCTGCTGCCTGTGTGCAGCCATGTGCCTGCTGCTCTCCTGCATGGAAAACCAGCAGCTCCCTGGGCTCACAAGTTTTGCTTGGTGTGAGGACAAATGATTCCAAAATGATTTGTTGGTGGTGATGCTAGGAAAATTAATCCACAAACACCAGAGGTTTATGTCCAAAAAGGAGACAGAGGAGTCCCTTTCTGGCTTTATCCCAATAAAGGCAGAGGCCATGGGGCATTCCCCTGGGGTCTCTCCAATTTTTGGAGCACCCAGCCTCCTTTTTATCCCAATTTCCCAGCCACATTTCCCTTCTCTCTTTCCCCTTTGGCTGAGGTACTTGAGAGGTTCAGACTTCCCAGAATGCCTGATCCCAAAGATTTCCCAAAGATTTCTCTCTAATGTATAACCCTCCCTTTCAATTTTTAACTCTTACAGAATTTAGGGGTTTTTCTTCCCTATTGTTTCTTTCATCTTTCAATGTCTAATTTCATTTATCAAATAAAGCAAATCTCTTTTTCCATTCAATCAGTGGAATCCTTCCCATTGTTTCTTTTATGTCCCAGTGCTGGTTTCATCTCCCAGCAGACCCACAGCTGGTGTGTAAAGACAAATCCCTCATTCCTCTCAATGAGCTGGGGAAGTTCAGCTGCCCATGGTTTCCACCCCTCTTTGTGCCACGCTGCTCCCCAGGGCTGTGTCTGTTGGTGATGGACAGAGACAGGGAGACTGACTGGGTGATCAAAGTCTGATTTTATTGTGGGATACAAACACTTATGTACTATTTCAGGGAGACTAGTAACATGTACTACAATCATTAGTTAAAATGACATACACAGATTTATGAAAGTAAGAACATCTCTTGCTTGCAGAGTTTAATGGGATTTCCTTTTTCCAGTAAACCTGTTTGATTGAATCTTCTTGCAGTCCAGGTCTAATTTTCAAAGTTCCCTTTGCTTTTGCCAAGGCATCCTCTTATCAAATCTCTTATGTTAACCAGGTCCAAAGTCCATCATCTGCCTGGTGTCCCCCAACATTCCCACACGTGTCCTCCTCAGACATTGCCCTGGGAGCCTCCACGGGCCAGACCCACGGGCAGGAGGAGTTTGGGTCACAGGATGGGGCTGGGCTGTGTCACCCTGATTTTTTAACATTTTCTAAGCCTTCTGATGTTTATATTCTTGTGACAAACTTTCTCACACACTTTCTGTAAATTACTTATTGTTTTGCATTGTCTTATAGAAGAGGAGAAATTTGATGGACTGTTGGTTTGTCCAGTGTCACTGGAGAGGTGGCACTGTCACCCTGCAATCCACTGTCACTTTTGGAAAACTATAAATGTTGGAGTCAGAATTAAACTTCCCTCTTTTTTGCCTTAGAAAATCCAATGGCCATGTCTTTCTGTTTCATGTCCTAAAGTGACAGGGCTGCCTTGTCACAAACACGTGGGGTGCACATGAGCCCCACCCAGCAGTACAATTGTTACCCAGCCAGGATTGGCCCTGCACAGCATTCCCAGAGCAGCTGTGGCTGCCCCTGGATCCCTGGCAGTGCCCAAGGCCAGGCTGGACAGGGCTTGGAGCAGCCTGGGGTATTGGAAGGTGTCGCTGCCCATGGCAGGGGTGGGATGAGATGATCTTTAAGATTCCCTCCAGTCCAAACCATTCCATGGTTCATTGTATGATGTGGTTTAAAATGGACCCTCCACCACAGTGAGCCTCAAACCCCTCTTCTGTCAGCAGGAGGTGCAGGAACACCCTGAGTGCTGGGAATCCTCCCAGTCCCCTCTCCAAGGCACTTCCAGATTTTGTTTTATTATTTTAATGAAAAATAAACCTTCTCAGCAAGGAGGATTCTGCTCTTTCCCTCCTGCATTTTGGAGACATAACTGTGATTTGTTATGGCCCTTTTGTCTGGGGAAGATTTGCTCCTCAATGAGTGGTTTCTGGCTAATCTTTACTACTTCCAATTTTGTGGGAAGATCTTCTTTAGACAGAACTAGGTCGAGTACATTTCAATTGCCTCGTGTTCTTAAGATCAGTTTGTCAGAGAGCCCTAAATAACAGATTGCTTTATTCATAAACTGCCTGAGCAAGCCAGGGTGTGCAGCACGTTCAGGGTGTGACAGTGATGTGTTACTCTGAGCTTATCAAAGGGCTCCACTGCCTGAGCCACCAGCACAAAGAAAATACACTGCAGAATTATTTGGATCTCATTTATTTAATGAGCCAGCAGTAAAAATGAAACCCCCAAACTCACCATGGTTGAGAAGCAAAATCGCAGCGCGGATTTTTCAAATCTGTAGAAGTCCAGAGCTTTTCATTGGGTGGAAATAAATGTGGCCATTGGTTCATATATAAATTGCAGCTTCATAAAGTGTGTGAAATCACTGGGGGATTTCTGTGAGCTGTGGAGGAGGTGATTTCTGACTGGGAGCAGAATCTCACATATAATACCTGGGGCTTGAGCCCACGAAGGAGAATTTAAGAGATTAACAGTGATTCAAATACCAATAATCACCAAGAAAGAAAATGAGCAATGCTTTAGTTGTTGGTCTGACTCACTCCTACTCTAGCTAATAAAAAGCCAATTTTTCCAGCTTCTCTCCTCTGTGTTGTCTGGAGTTCTGGTTCCCTGCACATCAGAGGGAACAGGTCTCTGGGCTGCGAGTCAAGAGACATTTACTTTCTTATTTTCACTTTAGCCATGACTTGTTCCTTGAGATTAGAAACATAATCATAGAATCCTGGAATGGTTTGGGTTGGAAGAGTCCTTCAATACCACCTCATTTCCAACCGCCCTGCCACCAGCAGGACCAGGTTGTTCAGGGTCTTGTATGTCTGTATGATGCCTTTGCTGGTCCTCTCAGGAGAGTCCAGGGGAGGAAATGGGGATCAATTATTTCCAGCTACACTTTTCCAGAGCAAACCACACTCATCTCAAACTGAAAAAAATACATTGTTTTCCTTCAGCATGGTTTCATTCCTGTTTCTTGCTTTCCCTCTGTGTCTCCACAGCTGTTGAATCACTGCATTCCCTGAATGACCAGATCTCCCACTTCATTGTCAGCAAGTCAAAAACCCTGGATGAGGATGAAGATGCCTTTTTGCCCAGTGAGAAGGAATCTCTGAAAAGTGCCATGAGGCTGATGAGGCACCTCCTGATGGATGCACAGGTAGGAAATCAATGCATAAATGTGTGTTAGGATGTGAGGAAGGCACATTGCACACATCTGGAGGAATATGTCATTTTTATGTACAGTTTTAGCAGTGGAGAACATTAATTGCTGATTCTTTAAAATGCTTTTGGTTTCTGAAATCTGCAGCTGTGGGAAGAACATCTCAGTGTGCAGCTTGTGCTGGGGCTGAGCCTCAGATTCAGGGTAGAAAATGGCTCTTAATTTCAGGAGAAAATACAGCAATGTACCCATTGATGGGAATCCAGCAATAACCCCATTGATGGGAATCCAGCATCAGCACTACCAAAAGAAAATCATCTGTCCACTGAGCATCTGTGCTCAATGCCAGATTTAGAAGTGCCAGACAACTGAGCTGTTGGTTTAGCCAAGCTCTAAAATGCCAGTTAAAAGTCATGAAATTATGTGCAGATGTTTCTTTGTGCCTTTGTTGCTTCAACAAAAAACTCTCTTTCTCTGTAGCTTTGCCGTGTTGCAGTCTTTCCTTCAACCTACAAAAAGCACCCTTTGAAATATTAATTATATTTATCTTGTTATATTCCCTTTTGGTCTTTATTTGCAAAGCCTAGATGGAAAATTACAGCTTCTGTCAGAGGGCTCTCTTGAAATGGGGTGGTCTCCTCTCCCTTCTACTCTAAAATCAGGGAAAGGAGGCCTGAGGCTGTCCTGAGATCTTCTGAGCTCTCCAGGACTGGGGATGGCCTGTTCTGCTTCCACCTGGAGTCTGGTGGTCTCCTCTCCTCTCCTCTCCTCTCCTCTCCTCTCCTCTCCTCTCCTCTCCTCTCCTCTCCTCTCCTCTCCTCTCCTCTCCTCTCCTCTCCTCTCCTCTCCTCTCCTCTCCTCTCCTCTCCTCTCCTCTCCTCTCCTCTCCTCTCCTCTCCTCTCCTCTCCTCTCCTCTCCTCTCCTCTCCTCTCCTCTCCTCTCCCTCTCCCTCTCCCTCTCCCTCTCCCTCTCCTTCTCCTCCTTCTCCTCCTTCTCCTTCTCCTCCTTCCCCTTCCCCTTCTCCTCTTCTCCTTCTCCTCCTTCTCCTTCTCCTTCCCCTTCCCCTTCCCCTTCCCCTTCCCCCTCCCCTTCCCCTTCTCCTTCTCCTTCCCCTTCTCACTTTCAAAGCCCCTGGTCCTGGTGACTTGGGCTGGCAGGGATCCTGTTGCATGTGGGGAGTGGCCTGGGGATCCCTGCTGTTAACAGCACATTTATTTTAATACTGTGTGTTTGCACCAGGAGTCAGTCCAGGTTTGGAGGCTGTGGAGAGCACAGGGAGCAAACCCTTCCTGTTGTGCTCAGGATTTCATTTCTGTGAGGATGGTGCTGATCTCACTTTGGCACATCTGTAACCAAGTCCCCTCTATCTCCCCCAAACCAGCAGAGTTAATGCTGTTGAAGTGTCATGGGGAACACAAGGGACTGTGCTTTTGGATCTGCTCCCACAGTGGGAATAGATCCCACAGACTCCCCTGCAGGTGGGAATAAAATCACAGAATCCACAGAAATCCATGGAACCCTCCCAGTGTGAGGCTCTGGACAGAGCTAAGCTGAATTCCAGTGCTTGGCCCTTTTACTCCCCTCTCCTGGCATGGACCTGATTTTGACTGGTGGATAATTTGAGGAGAGAACACCCAGCTTGACATTTTGGGCAGAAAGTTTGGGTTGAAAGGGACCTTAAATCTCATCCCATTTCACCCCCTACACTGGGCAGGGACACTTTCCACTAGACCAGGTTGCTCCAACCCCCATCCACCCCTGTCCAAGTCCCAGATATTTGGAATACCTCTGGGCAGTCAGGTATGAGGGCAGGCAGATAAAAATAAATATGGGGCAAAAATGTACCTATTGATAATCCCCTTGTGCAGGAATTCTATTTTTGGCACCCAAGAATTGCTTTCCTACTTATCAGCTGTCCTGAATGCATATTAATTGGTGCCTGTGATAGAGAGACTGATTAGGAAATGCTAAGAACAATAGGGAAATGTCAAGTGCTCCTGTATCCTCATGATGTGCCTGGATCCCTTCCCAGAAAGGACAGGATGTTTTCTTGCCTGGGATTTTCAAGTTGGAAGAATGACAAGGTGGGAAGTGGTAGTGGTGAGTAGAAGGATGGAAGTAAACAGGTGATAACATCCAGTAAAAAAAAAATCCAATAAAATAAATCCTCTGAGGAACGAAAGAAACATGAGTCTGGCAGGAATATCAGCAGGGATACCCCTGCCAGTGTGTGAATAGAAATATGTGCTAACCCTGACTGCAGAGTGCCCTGTGCTCTAATCATACAGCAGGAAAAAATATCACCAATGTAAATATCTCCCTTCCCTTCCCTTCCCTTCCCTTCCCTTCCCTTCCCTTCCCTTCCCTTCCCTTCCCTTCCCTTCCCTTCCCTTCCCTTCCCTTCCCTTCCCTTCCCTTCCCTTCCCTTCCCTTCCCTTCCCTTCCCTTCCCTTCCCTTCCCTTCCCTTCCCTTCCCTTCCCTTCCCTTCCCTTCCCTTCCCTTCCCTGTTAGTTATTTTATGGAAAGATTGATTGTGCAAGGCTCTGTACAAAGATAAACTAAAATCCAGTGCTTGGCACTTTGACTCTTTCCATGGACCTGATTTTGACTGCTGGATAATTTGAGGAGAAAACATCCAGTTTGATATTTTGGCTAGAAATCAGCTGGACTGCTAAGCCAGCAGGAGTGGCTGGTCAGAGGGGACAGTTAATGGGCATTTCTCACTTCTCTGCCACTATAAATCTGCTTTGGAAAGGCAGGAATGATGTGGGGGTGATGCCTTGTGCCTGCTGCCCTTCTGCCTTGGAGAGAAATTGGACACATTTTTGGAACTCTGCTTGGACACACACCAGGAGATGTTGCTGAAACAAAGGTTTAGGGTCCACCATGGGTCTGACTTTGATCTTGAGTCATTTTTTTGGCTTAAGAAGAATCAGTGAACCAACACACAGAGCTTTCCACTCTGGAGAACACTGGGAGGGCTTTTAGAGGATGCTGTGCTGGGGCCCATGTGCATCTGCCTGTGAAGGGGCAGGTCCCTGCCCTCCCATGAGGTGTCACTGGGAGCACAAAGGACAAGGATGCTCACCAGAGTGGAGAAGAGGAACCACAACACAGAGGCACCAGCCTGGGGTTTCACAGCTGGATTTTCTGACAGTTCAAATGTGCACTCTGTGCCCCTGAGCATCAGCCCAGTCCCTACATACATTAGGCCATATTTATTTCTCCCTTGGCTGCTTGGAAGAACCTATTTTGCCCATCTGTTTTCTCAATTTACTCCACTTTTCACTGATTTTAATGCATGAGTTTTGTGGTAGTCATGTACAAGCAACTGTGACAGTAGTGACTGTGGCTGTACAGGGGAAATGAGAGGTCACTTCTTGGTAAGCACAGCAGGAAGAAATAGCTGTTGAGTGGGGAGGGAAAAAAATTCTCCTCATCCCCCATGTGCAAATGGGTTTTCTCCATGGAAAATAGGGCATATTTTGCACTCCTCCTGACAGAGAAATGGCATGGGTGGCAGATGAGGTGGCACTGGGGGGAGGAAATGGCATGGGTGGCAGGTGAGGTGGCACTGGGGGGAGGATGGTGCTGGCAGCTGTGGTCTGGGCTGGCTGAGGGGCTGCTGATCCATCAGCCCTGTCAGCAGTGTTAAACTGCATGCAGGGAGAGGTAATAAGCTGTGTGGAGTCTCTCAGCAATAGGCTGTCAGCTCAAATTCAGCCCAGGGAAGACAGTGATTTAATGGAAGTCATTACAATCTGCAGGATCTCTTGACCCTGGTGCTCTCCATCCCTTCCACATCCTGGATAGGATTTCCCAGGTCACAGAGCTGGCTGACAGCTCTGGGCAAAAAGCAGCATCTCCCTCCCTGCTGGTGAGGGCTGGGGCTCTGTGCCCAGAGGCTCCTGGTGGTGTCCCAGGAGTGCAGCACATTCCTGACATCACCTTCCCTCCATGGGTCACCCTGTCTGTGCCCACCTGGCAGGGGGAGGGCTCCAAGGACGGGAATTGTGCTGCCTGAACAAAAAGGTGCTGTGTTTGTGGGGTTCCCAGACAAAGGAAGGAATGATGGATCTGACTCCATGTTCTCAGAAGGCTAATTTATTATTTTATGGTACTATATTATATTAAAGGATACTATACTAAACTATACTAAAGAATACAGAAAGGATACAGACAGAAGGCTAAAAAGATAATAATTAAAAACTTGTGACTCCTTCCAGAGCCTTGACACAGCTTGGCCCTCATTGGCCAAAGAGTGAAAACAACTCACAGCACAATCCAATGGAACAATCACCTGTGGGTGAACAATGTCCAAACACATTCCAAAGCAGCAAAACACAGGAGAAGAAAATCAGATAATTATTGTTTTCCTTTTTCTTGGACGGTTCTCAGCTTCCCAGGAGAAGAATCCTGGGCAAAGGGGTTTTCCAGAAAACATGATGGTGACAAAGGTGTGCTGAGATCATGCTGAGGTGTTGCAATACTGAACGACCCTCACATGCTGAGACGTCCAAGGCAAAAAAGGACTAGTTTGTTTCTGGACTTCAATATTTATAGAATTCCAAAAGTGACCATGGATTGGAGGATGAAATTGCCATCTCTCCAACCACACTGGTTAAACCAACAGTCTATTAATTATTTTTTCTTCTAGAAAGGAATGCAAAACAATCATTACTTACATGAAAAGTGCGTGAGAAGCTCTACTACGAAAATCTAAACATCAGAAGGTTTAGAGGAACTTTAGAAGAACAGGGTGACACTGGGGCATACAAGCAGGTGGAGAGGAAAGGTGCATTTATAGCCCTGACATGTCCCATCCCCTGCCTGGTGTTGGAGTGAACAAACAATTCCCCTGCTGCCAGCCAGCCCCGTGCACAGCGCTGTGGCAGGGACACGGCAGCCTGTGATAGACTGTCACTGCTGTCAATCATTTCTGACACTCCTATTATGCTCAGAAAGGATGTTTGCTCTGTGCCTGTTGTTTTATAATCCTCAGAGGTGGAATTTTATAGCCTAGCAGTGTTTTTTCCTCAGACATTTCCCTAAGCAGGATTTATTGCTTCTGAGACACACATGACATGAATCCATTACACCTTCAAACTTTAAATCACCCCCCAGCTTTGCCTAAATTGCTTTTTGATTTGTTTTACTTGAGTTTCTGTTTCTAATTGCAATTGTGAGAGACTGGACTGGCGTGGAGCAGAAGGTGTACAACATCCAGGGGCTGAGTCATGGGCACCAGCTCTAATCCAGCTGTTTCCAGAGGAATTTGCCTAATGAGCAGAAAAGGTGCACCCAGGCACCAGCCCTAGATGAAGGGTAATGGTCTCTCATCTGAAGGAGCACGTGACATTTTGCTGGATGCCTGCCCTCAAAAGCCAAGCTTTCAGGAAGCTCAGTCCATTTAGCTCCTTCCATGAAGTGCTTAATTGACTTCAAGTAGATTTGAAGTTCTCTGGGAGAAATACCATCTCTTCAGGGCCTGTCCCAGCAGTGCTGTGATTATCCTCAGGTGTTGTTCTGGAGGGAATGAAAAGACATCAAAACCATCTTTGGGTTTGCATTGGACTTTTTGAATGAGATCATAGCACAAATGATGACTTAAGAACAAGATCAGCTTTGTGGGACATCTGGCTTAGACTCACTTGGATTTCAGTCGCTGCCTAGGCATGGGAGTGTGAGGGCATTGCGATATTCAACTGCTTTTCTGCTGGGGAGTTCATTTATTTCTTAGGCAAAGACAGAAAATCAGCCTGGTGGTGCTTTTAACCTAAATTGTTAACAAAATAGTGTTCTCATTGCCCAAAAATCATAGAGGAAAGAACACTTTCATTTACATTTACAAGTATTTTTTCTTTAAAATCTGGTTTTGTAGCTTTTTTTTTTTTTTTTTGGTGTGGTTTTTTGGTTGGTTGGTTGGTTTTTTCCTTTACTCTGAATCAAACAGCTCCAGTCCTCACTGACTCACGGGACAAACCTTAGCAGGTGTCTGCCAGCACAGGTCTGCAGATGAAGTTAATGCCAGTTTGGACAGAGGATATTGCCTTGGTTTTTTTTGGAAAATATCTGAGTATTTGAGTTGTCACCACCTTAAGCCTTTTAAGCCTGACACTGATAGCCTGTAAATAAATAATTTAAGGTGAGAGATTTTGGAAAAAAGGAAAACCAGCTTGGCATGACTTACATTTAGCCATTCAACATCCCACCAGCTGTTGGGCTTTGTTTTTTTGCATTACCTTCCATTTCTAACCAGACAAGATAATAACTTCTCAGCCCTTTTACATTACAGTCTTTTCTCCAGTGGTCCCTGTTTCCTTCAGAGCAGGCTGGTGTGGAGACAGCCACAATCCACAATAATTGCTGCAGAACTGGTAGCAGAGCAGTGCTATTTCCCCAGCTGACCTTTAAAAATAGTTCTCATTTTCTACAGAGGGCTGTTGTATAAAACCAGCCATGTTGTTGCAATATTTTGTTTGTTGCTTAAATGCTTCTCACCATCTGTTTTTCAGACTTTTAGCAGAGCTTCAGGAGCAATGCCCCATGACCTTTATTTTCACACGAGTGGGTCCTATCAGTATCAACAGGAAGAACAGGGGAAGGAGGATTTCCTCTGGGTTTCAATAAACTGAAATTATTGGAGTTCTGAAAGCGTCCTTGCCACACCAATGTGTTTCGAGGGCTGCAGAAAGGGAAATGATGCAAATTCTCTTATGAAATAATATAAAAATGCAGCTGTAAATAGGTGTTCACATATCTTGGTGTTCAACCCACGAGCTGGTTTGGCTTGGAGAACAGCTTCAGTTCAAGTCAGGGTGTATCAGAAGAAAGCCCAAAAAACAAACTTTCTGCTCTGTATGCTGTATTTTTTTTTTACATTAATCTTGCCATCGCATTTCCATAAGAAGGAACCTTCTTGGCTGCCTCAAGGCAGTAGCACACCTTCTAATGATCCCTCGAGGTCTAGAAGGGAGCACAAAGCACTGACTTGTGCTGAAGGCGGAGAAGATAAAAGGCAGAACCTCCGAAGTTTCACCAAGGCCCTCATTGTGTCTAATGGCTCTATTAACATGTGTCACACAGCCTGGCTTCTGGTGCCTGTCCCTAAGCAGGTACCTGACAACCTGCTGCCTCTTCATGGCCTGAGACAGCCTGGGTGGGTGTCACAGTCCTGTTTTCTGTCATTCAGTATCGCAACACCCCAGCATGATCTCAGCACACCTTTGTCACGTTTTCTGGAAAACCTCTTTGCCCAGGATTCTTCTTCTGGGAAGCTGAGAAGCCTCAGAGGAAAAGGAAAACAATAATTATCTGATTTGCTTCTCCTGTGTTTTGCTGCTTTGGAATGTGTTTGGAGAGTGTTTACCCACAGGTGATTGTTTCATTGGTTTCATGTGAATTGTTTTGACTCATTGGCCAATCAGTGCCAAGCTGTGTCAGGGCTCTGGAGAGAGTCACAAGTTTTCATTATTATCTTTTTAGCCTTCTGTCTGTATCCTTTCTGTATTCTTTAGTATAGTTTAGTATAGTATCCTTTAATATAATATAGTATCATAAAATAATAAATTAACCTTCTGAGACCATGGAGTCAGATCCATCATTCCTTCCTGCCACAGGGGTCCCAGCAAATACAACAGGTGGGCTGTCTCTACTAATTCAATTTATTTGGAGAATGATGTGCTCTGTGATGAGGAATCAGAGGCACCTCTACCTCAGGGGAGCTGTGATGTGCTGCTCCCTCCACCACCCAGCTCTGCACATCCTAATGACCCACAGGTGGGTCACTGACCCACCTGCCTGGTGGTCATGCCTGATTCAAAACCCATGAACTTTCTGAGCCTAGACTCAGGATAAGGAAGTTTACAAAATGATTGTAAAAATGAGAGTTGAAGCCTTGGAGAAAGATCAGTTCTTTATTTTCTTGAGAGAGATTGAGGATGAATTTATGAAGCTTTTGTCCTCTGGGACAGTCTGTGCTTTTCCCATCCCTCAGGGGCTCAAACCTGAGCTGGAACCATGCTAGCGATGGATTCTGCTGCCTACCATCACTGCAAAGAAATATTTATATCACTAAATAACAGTGCTGAATCCCCAAATTACATTTGCTGTAAGGCCAGGGCTGGTGGTAATTCACTGGCTGCGAGGTGGTTCAGCACGGTGACATCGGGTTGGTTCTGATTTCATTGCCATTCTTTCTTATTTTGCTCTCCTTTGGAACTGGAAAAAAGCTTGTTATTCAGAATTAGGTTTGATATTGCTGTTGAAAGCTCAGAAATGCTTTCAATATTTGCAACCCTGCAAGAGTAGAAGACTAAAAAAAAATACAAAATAAATCACATGTACAAAGAGGAGAGCATAACACTGCCTTTAAAGGGTGCTGAAGCAAGACTCTCAGCAGTTTTGTTGTTTGTTTAGTTGCTTACAAGTTAGTGTTGACTTTTATGTTTTTATGAGGTGTGGAGGTCAGTAGGAGAGGAGGGCCATGCCAGTAGAGAGGTCAAGCTGGGGGTTGTACAGCAGCAACTCAGCACTCAGAGAGAGAGAAATAAAAATATACATCTATATGTGTGTGTATGTATGCACAGATAAGGGTATAGCACCTGAGCAACCTGATGGAAACCTTTCCTTGATTCAGAGGTGAACCAGAACTGATTAAAAGAGAAAATGCATAAAGCAGCCAAGATTTCTGCAGGCAGATCTCTGCAGATCCTGGATATTGTTAATTGAATTCATATCCAGGTGATTCCAAAATTCCAGTTTCTGTGATGCCTTCACAGAAGGCCCTCCCACCTCCTAGCAGGTGGCCCAGGACAGAGTGCTTTATTTGCAGAGTCCTGTTGAGCACTGAAGGAGAAGTGACAATTTTTTCTCACTTAGAACTCAATGTGTATTCATGAGCAGTGTGTGTGCAAAGCTTTAATTGAAGCTCACGAGAGAGAAACGATGAGTATCTTCATAAATGTAGAAGAAGCAATTAGGGGAGACCAGAAAGGATTTGCTATCACAGCAGTTTATCAGCAATGCAGATTTTTCAGTTAATAACAGGAAAAAAAAAAACCAATTGTGCAGCCAGCAAATGAGACAGAAAATCCCAGTTAGCCTCACTCGGCGCTTGGAAAGCACAAGATGTGGAGACTCAGGAAAACGTGTTCTCTTCCCTCAATGTGTTTTCTCCTGCCTGGAGAGCCTCCTGCTCCATTTCTAGTTAACAAATGAGCCAAAGCCCCTCACCTCAGCCCAAAGTGAGCTGCAGCTGCACCGTGGTGCTGGACCAAGCCACTGGGAAGCCCGAGAGCTCCATCCCAAAGCAAATCCTCCTCCTGACCCAGCTGCAAACTTCCCCTCCAACCTGTGAGCTCAGGGGTCACCAGGCTGAGCCCAGCAGGAGGTGGGAGCCAGCCAAGTACATTTGTATTTTTGTCTCAGAAAAACCAATAAATATTTAATGGCTCTGCGAGACACAGCGAGTGTTTGCCTTCTCTCCCCATATATCAACAGTTGCTTTAAGCACTTGCTTGATAAAAATTAAGCTGTTTCTCCAGATCCCTGCCTCAGATGCTGGGCAGGGAGCTAATTTTGTAAGCAAAAGCTGTCTTGTTTTGGAAAACAAATTCAAATGGGAGAGCTGGTTTTTGAAAGTGAGTGCTGGGCTGTTATTCCTGCAGAAATATTCCAAACGGCCCTGTGAGTTAACCCTGGCAACAGATCTTGTCCAGATGTAGTAATCTTTTGTACTTTAACTCCTTCTAGGCTGTAGGCTTAGCTCCTTCCCAGGAAGGCATCCATGCCAAATGCATTCCATTCGATTTCATTTGCACTGAGTTTTGGCAAACCATGGGTTTTCTCTGGACTCCAATTTTTCCCAGCAAGAAGATGAATTCACTGGTTGCAAGACCCTGACACCACTTCAGATCTGCTCTTCCTTCAGGGAAAAGGTGTCTTTTATCCATTGCACAAATTTAAGGATGTAATTTAATTCCCATCTTCCTCATTTATCTGTCAGCTGGGAATAATATTTGTCTACTTCACAGTGATCGTGTGAGGCTCTTCATTCATTAATGTGTAAAAGCTTTGAGATCCTTAGGATGAAAATTGCTTTAAAAGATGCTGTTAATAATAAATATCAAGTAATGCACCTTGGTACCTCTTAGCAATAATTGGTGCTATCATTCCTGCCCAACTCTTCCATGAATTAAAAGGCTTTGAATGGGACTGGAGCTACGAATGGGATTGGGACCAATTAACAAGTAATCATATGTCAGTTTTTATATCCTCAGCATTCCTGTCATGGGTCTCTTGGGAAAATCTCCATGGATTTTAATGGTGCAATGTCAGAATTCAGCCCCAGACGTGTTTGTGGGATAACTGCTGGATAACCTGCATTCTTCTGGTAACTTGGTTGCTTAGTGATTAAGCTAAAAGCAAAAGTACGCTGGTTTAATATTAACATAAATGGAATTAGCCAGCCTTTCTCTGAGTTAAATGTTACAGGAAAATTCTCATCATAAGGAAACCATGATTTTTTTCCTTTGATATATAGATTTAATTATTTTGTTGATAGTTTTTGAGCTGCTCTCTGTATTTAACCTCCACTCCAGCATGTGGAGACTGGCTTTTATGGAAAATCCAATAATTTGCTGCACGTTTACCCAACTTATACTTTTATTAGATTTCAAGCCCACAGCACTCACCCTCCTAAATGGAGAGGCTTTAAATATACATTCCAAGTAAACAAAGAACTCACATAAAGAAATTGCCTGATCTTTTAAAGATATCAACATTTTTTCTGTGGAGGGGGAAAGCACTGAACCTTGGAATGATGTGTGGGATGGAGCCAGGAGAACAGACCATGAGAATCAACACCATGAGAAAGCTGGTGGCCAGCGAGGTGTGGATTTACAGCAAAACGTTCCCCACTTAGGAGCAGCCTCTTCTTCCTGGCTGGAAGAGAATCGAGTGCTGTGAACGTTGCTGGTGCCACATGGGGGAGATGTTGAAGAAGAGCTGGATCGCTCCACTCCAGCACAACGACTTCCCAGGGAAGAGCAGCCTGAGGGCTTTAGGAGCCTGGTTCCTTTCAGTTCCCCTCCCATATGATAGGTATGTAAATATCCTGTATGAAAGGGATCTGTGCAAACCACTTGAAAAATTATCCCTCTTGGCTTCAGGGTGCATCCAACATCCTCCAGTTGCTGAAGGTGCTTTTGTAAGCAAGACATGAAAGGATCAAGGAAGATAAAATAAGAAATGATGCAGTCCCTTGTGTTAGCACCACTGCAGCTCCTGCCCTCTTGCCTCACCAGCTGGGTTTGGGAAGGGATGGTTTGGAGGAGCTGAGGGAGTCTGGAGCACTCACCAGGATTTCTTGCTGCTGTTCCCTAATACCCAAAAAATAAGGATAAGCTCATACAAGTAGCGTGTGATTTACTCAGGCCCACTGGCCATCTTCCTTGTTTCTTCTTAGAATAATACTTTTCACACTGCAAATTAGTGGTTAATGCTTACTTATGCCTGAGAAATCTGCACAGAAATGGTATGCAGAGAGTATCTGTACTGTGTGAAAGCCAAAAAAGTAAGATTGACTTTTTGAATTACTTTTCCAATATCTTTTTTTTTTTTCTGCAATGGTTTAAAAAGATATTTATTCTAGGACCCTGATATGTTTTGTAATATTCTAGCAGCCAGGTTAACAGGTAGAACCAGTACTTTTGTACCAGGAGTGAGCTGTGAAGCCAGGTTAGGTAGCCTGGGGGAAGTCAAGACATCTTCATTTTTCAGCTTAAAAAAAAAATAAAGAAAGAAAAAACTGCAAGCACACAGCACATACCCCAAAAGCTGAAGTGCTGCCCCCTTTGAACACGGGCTCCAGCTGACTCCAGGGGAACTCTGGCTCCTCTTTCAAGCACAACCTTCCCTTTCTGCCCACAGACAGCCAGGGGCTGTAAGAATACAGCAACTTTCTCCTCTCTGTCTTTCTGCATAGAGGAATTCAGAATCACTGCATGATGTGTGCCTCAATTAATATTCCCTGATTGTTTCCCTTTCCCTTCCAAATGATGTCAGTCTCCATCATTTTTGCAATAATGGTAGTGAGAGGAATGTCTGTTTTTCAGAAATATTTTATCTCTCATTTTTGTGCTCGCAACAATCTCTACTCATCTCAGGCTTTTTATTTTTCTTTTTATCCTCTTGCTTTTGACTTATATTGTAAAAGACCTACAGTAAAATAATGAAAACTGTCTCAATCTATCACTACTCAGTTTGTACATTATTAATAATGAAGGCAGTGTAATTAGGCTGCAGAATGCACAGTGAACACAACACTAAGATGTCCTTAACTAACATCTGTGGCTGCTGCTTGGCTTATATTGGCACAAGCCACCAAGATTTTACATGAAAACAGTTATTTGTGTCTGGCATTGCTTTTACAGAGCACAGGGGCTTCATTTTGTACTGGCTGCCTGTTGAAAGACAGTGTGAAATCCATGGCAATGAGTGCTCAGCTCTATTTGAGCCACATTTAAGGTGCAGACCCTGCCCTCAGTGTCATTTCTTCGCTGGAAACTTTTTTCTCTTGTGCCCTTGGTGTTTGAGCTGATGGGTTGCCAACTCATCTTCAGGAGACTCTTCTCTTCTGCCCCTTGCTGTCCCTTTTCCATGTCAAACCCTCGTGATCCCCATCCTCATGCTCTGTTACAAGGAGGCCAGGAAGGAACAAGGGGCTTTTCCAGGCTGTCATCAGCATAAGCTGATGGTTTGATCCTCTGCCTGTGCTGCCCTGACCTGTGACATGTTGGATCTCCAGTGTCAAAGGCGTCAAAGGTGTCTCTGTTTCAGCTTGTTCCCAAAATGGTGGGGGGAAATCTCATCCTTGAAGCATATGTAGGGCTGCAAGGCCACCACAGCCACAGGCCTGGCCATGCCCACCACAGAATTATGGAATCATTTAGGCTGGAAAAAATCTTTAAGATCAACACATCCCATCCCTCCCTCTTTGACAGCTTCCAGCTGCTGGCAGGGCACTGGAAAGAGATGTTTAGAACAAGAGGGATGTTTAGATCAGATATAAGGAAGAAATTCTTCCCTATGAGAGAGGTCAGGCCCTGACACAGGGGCTGGGGACAGAAAGGATCTTGAAGACCATCATGTTTCAACCCTTCTGCCCTTCCACCATCCCAGGTTGTTCCAAGCCCCATCCAAACTGGCCCTGGACACTTGCAGGGATGGGGCAGCCACAGCTTCTCTGGGCAACCTCTGCCAGGGCCTCTCCACCCTCACAGGGAAGGATTTCTTCCTTATGTTTAATCCAAACCTATTCTCTACCAGTTTACAGCCATTACCCCTTGCCTGTCAAACTGGGATGGACCGAGGTGCTCCTCCCCTGGTAACTCTCAAGCACTTTTCCCCAGCTTGCCAAGCCTCCAGCTGCTGTGAGCAAAACCCCTCCTGTCATAGGCAGAGTTATGATCCACCCCGAATCTTCCTGCTGTGCTTACATGGTGTACATGATCAGTGATGATTCTGCACAAAGCAGAAAATAAACCAGCCCTACAGCTGTATAAATGCACCAGCTCCACAGAAAACACAGGGAAATGCAACGTCTGCAGAAGGAGGGAGGGGAATTGAGAGCGCAAGGGGTTTTATTGTGGCACATCTGAGAGCAGAGCCCACAACAGAGAGTGAATAAAGACCTTATAAAAATACTTGGCAGCAACTCCTCTAAATCTTTCAAGGTATGAGTTTCTTATTTTAGTTGATTTACTGAGCTGACAAAGAGGCAATCATCGTTAATCAAAATAACTCACTGCTGCTTTGAGTATGAGAGCTGAAGTTAGATGAAGGTCATGGAAAAGAGATGATGAACTAGCCCAGGATCTTTAGTGGCTGGAGTTTATTAGGGAGCCTATTCTAGAGGGGAAACAGATTTTGGCAAATGCTGATGGTGTTTTAAAATGGATTTTTTTCAAGAAGTAAGGATTGCATCTCTCACAGATTGACAGATGGGATACACTCGAGTATGCATGAAGGGATGATTTCCTGATGGCTTTTAGTAGCAAGAGGTGCTGTATTGGAAAGCATTTGGTATTTTCCTGGAGGCAGGGAGGGAAGCAAAGATTTGGATAAGATATGTAGGAGATGAGAAGTGATAGGGGCCTGTGAGTGCCAAACCACATTTTCTGGGGAAGCTTCAGGAGACCGAGCCACTGACACCTCTGAGAAGTGTCTCTCTTGGGCATTGTGGGGATTTCTGTCCATGCCTAAATCCATTTCTACTTAAGGAAGTATCTTTCCTCAGCCTTTGACAGTGCAATGTCTCCCTGCTGTGTTCCTCACCCTGGTCAGGTGTGCACCAGCCTGGGCAGGACTCACTGAGGAGGACGTTTGGGAACACCTTGTTCAGCAGTTTGCTGATGGCTGAGCCCCAAATAATGCAAAACTGAACAGGCAGGAGCCCAAGAATCCTTCAAAATTATGCTAATTATTCTTAACAAGTTCCGTGTTTTGCCTTGAAACTCACTTCTTTAGCTAAAATGTTCTCTGCATTCTGTCTAGAATGAAGGGAAAATATCTAAATTGAAGCAAAAGTGGTTGCCCGAAGCAGTGAGGACTGCCAGTGCCTGCAAGCAATATCAATTAGTGTTCTGGTGCCAAAATTATCAATAGCTCTCTTGCCAGTAGCTTTTATTATCAAAAAACTGGGTTGATAACTGTGTATTTCACTTGGCTAACATAATGTGTGACCTTAGCACGATAAGGGGACACGAAATCCCACAGAAATTCTGTTTAAAGCTAAATGATTTGTGCTTGAGATTTGTTTTCTATTCCCTCTCCTTTTTTGCCCTGTGGACACATCTGATGAGTCTAAACCTTGTCATTTAAAAGCTTTTGTGAGGTATTTGAAATTTCTAAATAATATGCTTATACATTTTGTTTTGTTTGCATCAAACAGTCCTGGGAGCTGCAACCATTAATGGAAAGCCAACAAAATGCAACTCCCAAATACAGGGGACCACTCCAATGCTAAGAAAGCTGTAAGTTATAATACAAACAGCATACACCTATGTCAGCTCATGAATTAAATTCTATTTCCAAGAGCTCTCTTGTGGCAGCCTACTAAAATAATATATTACGTGCTTAGAGGCAGCATTGGACTGATACAATGAAAGGGGGATAATTAAAGGCTTTGCAAATCCCAAATGTGCCAGCAGCTGCAGGTCAGCTCGGGAAGCAGCTCTGGGAGCCACACCTGTCCCTCCTGCAATGATGGAAACCCATTACATGACACTTGTGGAGAATGAACCTGGAGGGAGAACAGCTTCTCTGCCCTGGATAAAAATGCAGAAGAAATCCACTGGAAATGATGCAAAAAAAAAAGGAGTGGTAGCAGGTGGCAGCGCTTCTTTTCACCCTACAAAATGCATATTTAGAAGCAAAATGGAGAGGAGGAGCCAATTAGTGGGATTACTGTGCTTCAAGAGGCAGGTGCTTGCATTCCAGCTAGGAAACTGCTGCTTCCAATGAGGAGAAATGCAGGTGCTTTGTACACAACAGAGGCTTTGGCAACAAAGTTTTGCTAATTACAGAAGCAGAGGACAAAGAGGTAAAGCTCAACAGCAGCTTGTTTGACAATGAACAAAGGACCCATAAGGCAGCATTAAAACTCAAGAAAAAATGAATTTTCAGAGTTGAACAATTCTGCAGGTTCATTGTGGAAGCCATAAAGAGAAGGGGAATAGGGAGATGGGGATAGCCTGGATTGCTTTGGGATGTGAGGAATAAAATGGCTTTGAGCAGAATAATAACCATGGCTGCACATTCCTGCTTAACCATAGAAAAAATGAACATCAGGGAAGAAAACTATGGGTGAGCACCAGAGAAAGGGCTAAACCAGAAATCCTTTTGCTTGTCTGGATGCAGCTCTGGCTCCATCTGAGCTGAGAGTGCCTTTTCCTGGCTGCAGAGCAGATGGGCCCTGTCGGCAGAGCCGGGAGCCGCAGCCGGCACAGGGGGCACAGGGTCCAGCAGAGCTGGCCTGGAGAGCCAGGCCGGGCTGCATGCAGACTCAAACCATGATTGTCTTGTCACAAGTTAGAGCTGTACAGGATCAATAAAAAAGTGGGGGGGGGGTCTCAGTTCTGGCCTCTCAGGTTAGGAAGGACCTTGAGACGCTCGAGCATCCAGAGGGGGCAACGAGGCTGGAGAGGGGCTGGGAACACAAACCCTGTGAGGAACCTCTGAGGGAGCTGGGGGTGCTCAGCCTGGAGAAAAGGAGACTCAGGGGTGACCTTGCCACTCTCTACAGCTCCTGAAAGGTGCCTGTGCTCAGCTGGGGCTGGGCTCTTTCTCCAGGCAGCACTGACAGAACCAGAGGACACGGTTCTCATCTGTGCCAAGGGAAATACAGGTTGGATATTAGGAAAAAGACTGTACAGAAAGAGTGATGAAATTCTGGAATGGCTGCCCAGGGAGGTGGTGGAGTCACCATCCCTGGGTGTGTCCAGGGACAGACTGGAGGGGGTTTGGAACACCCTGGGAAGGTGGAATAGCAGGGGCTGGAATGAAATGAGTCCTCCAACCCCAACTACTCTGTGATTTCTCCAGCTCCTTGGCTTTCTGTGACTGCCAGCAGTGCATAACCAGGATTTAACAGCCAAGTCCACGAGGAGAATAGATGGGTAAAAAGCTGCATCAGAAAGAAACCTCCTGGGTGCACCAGGGACAACAGCCGAGGTTTCAAACAAAGCATCTCTGCAGGAGTCACGAGAGAGGGCAGCCAGGAGGCAGCCGGGCTCCGGCAGGGCTGGGGAAGCACTGGGCTGCCTCGGGCAAGGGAGGATGACTGTGGATCCCGGGATAGAAACCTCAGCCTTGCACTCCTCAGAAAAAACAGGGACCTGAGTAATGCCCTGTTAAACAACCTCTAAACAAAGCAACAGCTGGAGGTATCGCTGAGGAGCTGGCTGGAAATATTTTCGTGGGTTTGGGAGGCTCTCGAAGAAAGCTGGGTCTGGGGTGCAATAGCCCAGAGAGCAGAGTTGTGAAAAGAGCTGTAATTAGTGTCTGACAAAGCAATTAAAACCTGACAAGCAAAGGCAGCAGAATGAAGCTGATGGAAGTGGACAGGGCTGCAAATGTGAGTTTGATAATGAATCCAAAACACCACAGGGGGAAAAGGTGCCCGAGGCAGAAACCTGGGTGACAGTGAGAGCTGTACCCCATGGAGCCACCCCCAGCTCCCCAAATACCCAAATACCCCATGGAGCCACCCCCAGCTCCCCAAATACCCAAATACCCCATGGAGCCACCCCCAGCTCCCCAAATACCCAAATACCCCATGGAGCCACCCCTACCTCCACAAATACCCAAATACCCCATGGAGCCACCCCTAGCTCCACAAATACCCCATGGAGCCACCCCTAGCTCCCCAAATACCCAAATACCCCATGGAGCCACCCCCAGCTCCCCAAATACCCCATGGAGCCACCCCTAGCTCCCCAAATACCCTCACACAGGGAACTGCCTCCTGCCCATGTCTTTCCCCAGGGATTTGGTGATTTTCCCTTCTTGGTTGTCCACTCCTCCAAACTGATGTGACTGAGACCCAGGGCAGGCTGGGTGTCTGTGTGTTCAGCCAGGTGTGCTGCTGGATGATTTGTAAAGAACTGGCCTTATATAAATTTAGTTGTAATATGAAGTTGTTTATTTGCTCCCTTCTACCTGTATTTTGCAATTTGCTACTATTTTAACTAAGCCTTGTTAAAGAAAATTTGCTCTAATTTGCTTTTGTCTCTCAGATGTGACAAGAGCAATGCACACGTTTGTCCCTGGCTATTTTTTCTCTGTGGGTGAGACTCACCAGTCAGATAAACTATGAAAATTTTTAAAAACCTTAAAACCTGAGGAGTGGCACATGTCTGACATGGACTTGTGTGAGAGCTCCAGGTTTTCTCACATTTGAGAAAACTGGCACAAGAACTCACAGATCTGGAAGAAACGTCCATGCATGTTGACTGCACAAATGAATTTAATTGTTTGCACAGGATCTGTTTTGCTGCTTCACACTGTAACAACACTGATCTGATTATTTTTCTTCGCTTTAACCAGCAAAATGTCTCTCATTGGTGTTTGCATAATTAATGCTATAGGATTGGGCTGTGATCCAGCACCATGCCAGGAATTGCTGTGCTCTCCAATCTGCTGCAAAACAGCATTTTCTAGCACATTATTTTTATTCTAATGCTGTAATATGGAAAGCCCTGCAGTGCCCTGGCTAATGTGGCCTCTTCTGTCTCTGCATCGCAGTAGTTGGCTCTTCCCTGACCTGGGAGAGCTACAAATCCCATTAGTTTAAAAGCAGCATCATCCTGAATGTGTTCCTGCTTGTGAACTCCAAGCTGCATTTGTCTGTTAGATGGATCTACACAGTCTGGCTGTAATTGGGGTGTTTTAAAACCTGCTGGAGCAGCAAAGCACTGCGAGGGGGATGTCAGAAGGACTTGCCCAAGCTTTGTGTAGCAGGTTTTGGGATGCAGCTTCCCATTTTGACAGAGGGTATTTGCAGGAATACCCATAAGGGCTGAAGCTGTTCTGTCAGGGGTCACATTTGCTGTGTGTGGGATGGACTGGTTTAACTGGAAAAAACCTGGGAGATCCCTTAATTGCTTCTCTGAATGATTCACAGACTGTTGACCAAAAGGGAAATCTTTCTTTTGTTTTCAAGAGAAGGGAGTATTAATAATGATAGCACAACCTTCTGGTTACTGTGTGGTGACAGAGCAAGCAGGAAACACAAGGGATGAAATTAAATAATGCAATCCCAATAATGAAGCAGTATAATCAATAATGCAATCAAACAGATGATTATACCCTAATAATGAGCACACCCCCTCCTTCCCAGTGAATCCTGCAGCTTGGCTACCTGTGCTTCTCACCAGGCACACAGCCCTTTGTGCCAGGTGGATTGAGGAGAACTTTCCATACCCTCCTTCCATTTAATTTTTGCTCTCCAGCTTCCCCTTGCACACTCCAACCCCCAAAGCCCTTCCATTCAATATGATGCTTGACCAAATGTGCATTATCTGGTAGGATGATGCATCAAAAATACTTCTGACCCTTCCTCCCTGCTTTGGTACCATCTGGCAGAGAGGTCTTGGGCCAGCTCCTTTACCCCTCAGTCCTTTTTCCACCTGTAAAGCACAAAGATTGCTGTTCTTGCCTTGTGGGTGTTTGCCTTGGGATGAGAAGGGTGGTAATTGATACAGATCTCTCTTTATTGCTCTGAGGCAATAGTGGCAAAAAATCATGGCCTAAATGACTTAACACACCTGGCCCAATATCAGTGGACATCCAGCTGTGCCAGGTGTGAAGGAGAGTTCTGGCCTGCCCAAAAACCTTTGTTTTCTCTTTTTCACTTCCAAAAATGTCTTGCAGGGGTGGGGGGGAAGGAAGGTGGGCAAGGTTGTGCTGAACAACTCCTGGTAAATTTGGGAAGTCTCCTCTTTATCTGGCAGCTGCACTGCTTTGCTGATAAGCCCTGCAGCCAGCTCCATTTGACAGGATAAACCAGGGCAAGCAGCAAACTTAATCTCCTTGAGGCAAATGGAAATGATGTCTTCCTGCAGATCTGCCCGTGCAGATCCCACTGGCTGCTGCCAGCAGCAAAGTTTGCTCCCAGGGGCTGCCCTGTGGAAACCCAGAGCACTGGGAATATTTCTGTGTCTGCTCTGGGCTGCCCTGACCCCCAGGGAGCACTGACTCTGACCCTCATTCATGGAGAAAGTTTCCTAAACTCCAGAATAGACTGGAATCCACAAAAGTGTGAAATAGATTATAGAGAGCAGTGCAGGTGTGTCACTGGGTGAGAAATTAAGGTTTTGGGGTTTTTAGTATGTTGTGGATGGCAGCAAGATGGAGGGCACAGGGTGTTGTCCTGGGTTTCTTCTTCGTGCTTCTTCTTCCTCCTTCTCCATGGGTTTGGGTGGCATTTTGTAATTGGGCAGAAAAGTCTGCATTGCAGCTCTGTGGGATCAGTTACTGGGTTAAAAGGGGAAATAATCCAGGTGTCAGCTCTTAATTGGACAGTTTAGTCTGAAAAGCCCTTGTACCAAGAGATTGTGGCCATTTTGTGCCTTCTAATGAAAAGCTGCAGAACTCCCAGCAGTGAGACTGTTTTACTGATAAGAAATGATAAACACCTGAGTGTGAACATGAACTCCTGTCTCAGTGCCTTCAATCCAGACCCAGAGAAACTGATACTGCCCCTTCCAGTCCCAAAGGCTTCAGGCTGGAGATGCAGGTGGGGTGCACCTCAGTGTCCCAAATTCCCATGAGCTACAGGTACTGGAGGCTGCGTTACCACCCTGTTACCCCGTGGGCAGCATTTCCCAGGGCGTTCTTGCATGAGCAGGACACAGCAATAGATTGCTCCATTTGAGGCCCATTTCCATAGCTGTGGTGAGAAAAGAGATCATGTGTGAAATGGCCATCCAAACAGGACTTCTGAAATAAAGGAAGAAAGAGGCAGAGGGTGGGCAGTGGAGTTTTGTTGCTGGAAATCTGATGGGGTTTGTAAATCCAGGAGAAAAGGAGGAAGAGATTAAGCAAGAACTCTAGAGGGACTATTGGGAAAAAAAACCCAACCTCAAAAAACTTCCCCAAAATCCTCAAAACCCCAGAGTGTGTTTGTTTTAAGACCATCAGCAGAGTGCAGCTGGTGGTGTTACCCCCAGGCCATGCCCCAACCCAGGAGAAGAGCAGAGAGCAGCATTAGTGCTAAAAGCCCCTACAGGTGGTCCAGCAACACCTGCAGAAAGGCACATAAAAGCAAAGTGCACTTCTGGGTAAATTTCTGAGCTAAAAATATGGGTTCAATAGAGATAAACTTTCAAATATCATTGTCAATCCCCTCAGCACAAGGGCAAGTGCAACTGGGAGGTTTGTGCTGGAGGCAGGGGAGTTGTGAGCACAGTCTGGCAAGAAATGGGGGATTTCTACTTGAGCAGGTACTGCCTATAACTGGGGATAACTTCTGAGTGGAAAACACATTAAAAGCATTGTTTCTACTACAGTGCCATGATGAAAGTTGTTCCACTTGAGGCTCTTGGTCTTTTTCTTGCCAATACTGATGGGGTCACTCAATTCACAGCCTCCAGTGATGGCTTTGGCTCCCATCAGAGCTGGCTGCAGGTTTCTGTTCATGGTTTCCAGGGATCCCACCATGTATCTCCCATTTCCTCTCTTCCATCATTTCATTGCTCAAGCAACTCCTATCCTTGTCTCCTACAGAGTAGTTACAGAGTTTTACCACTTGGCCCAAAGAAAATCAATTTGATTTAGCACACCAACAGTTAATTTTAAAAGGCATAATTCAGCAAAGAAACTTAAACTCTAAATCAGACAAACTAAATAAGAATGGGATCTCTTCTGCAAATTTATAGGTGGCAAACTGAAATGTCAGGGGGTCATATATTCATCTGTCAATGTGTAATGCAATTAGACAAGATAATTGGGCAAACTAAGTTTTTACAGAGATCTGGAAAATGTATTCACTTTCTTTCACTAGCTTTGATAGCAGTGCAGAGCCATTGGGGGTCGGTGTAAGGTGCAAAACTGAGTCTGGATTTAGGATTAAGGTGGGGAATATTCCAATGGGGAGCATACACCCAGTCTGCTTTCTCAATGTCTCAGGCACAGCTTACAGGAGGAACAGTTTGCTGTGCTCCCTTGTGTTGATTGAGGAGGGTTCAGTAATGGAAATGGCAAGGGCAGATGTAAATATGAAACCAGTAATATGTCTTAATTTAATCAACACTTGACAAAAATCCCAAGGAAGTAAATAATCTGTTCACTTAGCAGATTTTACTGGGGTATCTCTGAATCTTTTGTGGCAACGAAGCCCCAGGCTGGAGAGTAAACAGCAAAAATGATCAGAATTAGAAATACTGAGCTCTGCCTCTATTTTTGGTTTTTGGTTTTGTTTTTTTTTTTTTTTTTCCTAAGGAGGGCTATGAAAGACATCTGGACAACTCAAACAGGATCACAAGCTACAAGGAGCCACAGAGAGAGAGTGGGGCAAGGAGTGCATCCCTCCTCATGTTTAACTGCCCATCCATTTTTACTCCTTGTGCATGTTTATGTGTTTATATCTGCCCTGCCATCACTTTATTTCTGCCCTGCTATCACTTTAATAGCTGGCATATTTTAGGCATCAAGTCTGAAATAGCCTCAAGAAAAAGCAAAAGTAAACTCTAAGAGGCAGGTTTAGAATTACCCCTGAATTAAAAAGCAGGCTTCAATATTTAATGATGAGGTACTAAATGATGTCCTGACAATTTTATTAAACTAAAGTGAGGCAGCACTTTTGATTTAGGCCATCTAAGCTTTCTATTCCCCCTGCCTAGGAAGGCTTGTGGTAGTAATCAACTCCTTATATTCAGAGGAAATTGTTTCTTTATGGTTTAAAGTGTGAAGACTCTTCTAGATAACCATATATTGCATCCAGCAGGACCCTCTTTAGCCCATTCAGCATCAGGAGAAAGGAGCAAATAGGGACAAAATTAAGGGAGAAATTGCCGAGCAATGGCCTCGAACTGATGCAGGCCCTAATTCAGCAGAGCACTCAGGCACACATAGAACTTGTAATCTCTGTCAGTTTTGATGAGGGGCTTGTGAACCCAAAAGCTTTTCTACCTTTTTCTCAGATCCATCAGCAGTTCTAATGAAATCAGGCTAAAACTTTTGGGTTTTATGTTCTCTGGATGTGTATTGCTGCTGCCTTGCACCATTCAACCTGGCCATGGATGGGTATTGATGGATATTGATGCCTGCAGCACAGGCTCCTCTCCACTTTAGCCCTGATTTGCAGCCCCAGGACTAGGATTGCCTGGGAGCCTTTAAACACTGTATTTTTATATCAGAGCTGAGGTATGGAGTTATTTCCTGGGGTGTTTGTGAGGGTGCCCAGGACAAGGTGAGAGATGAGAATCTGAGAATCTGACTCCAACTTCTCAGAAGGCTGATATATTATATTATATTATATTATATTATATTATATTATATTATATTATATTATATTATATTATATTATATTATATTATATTATATTATATTATATTATATTATATTATATTATATTATATTATATTATATTATATCATATCATATCATATTATATTATATTATATCGTATTATATTATATCGTATTATATTATATTATATTATATTATATCATATCAATTTTGAATGCTATACTAAAACTATACTAAAGAAAGAGAAATTATACATCAGAAGACTTATCAAGAATAATAATGAAAGCTCATGACTGACTCCTCAGAGTCTGACACAGCTGGCTGTGATTGGTCATTAATTAAAAACAATTCACATGGAACCAATCAAACATTCCCTGTTGGTAAACAATGTCCAAGCCACATTCCAAAGCAGCAAAAACAGGAGCAGCAATCAGATCATTATTGGTTTCATTACTCCCTGAGGCTTCTCAGCTTCCCAGGAGAAAATCCTGGGCAAAGAGGATTTTTCAGAAAATATCATGGTGACAATTTCCCACAGCCACGAGCCCCTGAGCTGATCAAACAACAGGGTGTTGCATGGTGGCAGGTTCATTACTGCAATTTAAGCTCCACATAGAAACAGCCACCAATGAGGGGAAGGATGATCTGTTTGTATGAGCCTGAATTCCCCCAAGATTTAGCATTTAAGGCAATTACTGTGCTATTCCTTCATGCCTCATATACAGGAAGTTCTTGGGCAATTACCAGGTTCAGGGGGGAAAACACACAGATAGAAATGTGGATTTTTAAGCTGGGTTAGAGTCCTCCCCAGGAAAGGCCATGGCTTGAGCAGAGCTCCCAGGGCACATTAGGAAAGTTAAAAAGGATTTGTGTACTGGGACCCATCCCAGGTTTGTCTGTCAGGTGATCTCCAGCACCACTGACAATGGAAATGTTCATCAGACAGATATCATCAGTGCTTGCTCATTTCTCCCTGAGGATGCAGGAATTTTTGGAAATCACCACTTTAGCAAAGCTCTCCAGTAGGAATGTTTGGCTGATGCACAGTGCTGTGAAACCTAGAATTTGAGCATGCAAGGTTAATAAACAGCAGCAAGTCACCATAACTCACAAATTAAAGGCCCCAATTTTCACAGTCGGGCTGCGAGATCTAATTAAGGCTGGTGGTGCAATTCAGTGTTTGGAGAGTAACTGCCTTGTTTAATTTATCCACAGATTTTGCTGCCTTCATTTTTTTTTTTAAGTAGCAAAGGAAGAGAAAGCAAGACAGAGCCCTTTCCCCCAGGACTGTGTCCATCTGCAGCAGAAAGCTTCAGCTCCTCTGTGCTTTGCAGTCTATTATTACTTCTCACCGCTTATTTTCTGGGTAATAGAGGAAGCTGCTGGGTTTATTTTATCTCCTTTATCACTTTAAACAATGTCAAAGACAGCTAATGCCCACGATGGATGGTTTGCTATTAGAAATATGAATATTATTCAGTAGAATTGGTGCATCACTGCTCTCTCAGTGCTGTGTGCCTCGGGCTGGATCCTCTGATGGATCTGCAGGCCATTGTGTTCTATCTGACAGAAGGACTGAACAACCCTAAAGTCACCCTTGGTTTCCAAATAAATGAGCAGCTAATCACAGAGCCCACAGGGGGTGAGGCTTTTGGGTATTCCCACTCAGCCAGGTTACTGGGATATCCCTGGTACACCATAGGCATAGACAAACAAGAAAAAAAGGGAATTATTAAGGCAAATTCATGTTTGATGCTTGTGCTCTGGGAAACTAAACCTCTGCATCGTGGCAGTTTTGAGTTCCAGGATCCATTGGACTGGAACATGCCAAGAAATGTTCTTCACTGGGAAGGATTCTCCCCTGGCAGGGCGGGCAGGCCCTGGCACAGGTGCCCAGAGCAGCTGCGGCTGCTGCATCCCTGGCAGTGCCCAAGGCCAGGCTGGATGGGGCTTGGAGCCACCTGGGACAGTGGAAGGGGTCCCTGCCCATGGCAGGGGTTAAGAACAAGATGAGCTTTAAGGTCTATTCCAACCCAGACCATTCCATGATTAAATGATTTTATTGAATTATATCCACAACAAACCATTTTTTAGCCTTCAGGTAATCAAATACCAGCTGTTAAGTAAAACCAGAGTATCTTGAGTGTGGCCTTAATTTATATGTAACTATTTGATTTTAATTGGTAGGGAACAGGTTCCCACAGAGGGATTAGGGTTTGGCAGCCCCTTTTTCTGATACTCAATGCTGTGCTCTGCTGTGGTGCTGGATTTCTTCTGCACTGGGGGCAGGGACAAGGAACAGGGAGAGGTCTTATGGATATTTTCCAAAGCTGCTCATTCCCAGGAGGGTAGGGACAAAAAGACACTGAATTAAAAACAGACACCAACTTATAAACAGGGGAGGATACAATCTTTAACCAATTGGGAGAAACTGGGGGTGGAACACAGGGTGGGAAATACAATGTTTAAACCAATAGGGGATTACAGGGGAGGAGAACAACTTAAACCAATGGGGTTTCAAAGGATACAAAATTGATAGGGAAGTTTCTAGAGAAAGGGGCAGGCTTGGGGAGGGATTGACACTCAGTGGGAGGAGGAACAGGGAACAAAAGGGCAGGTCTGTGGGGAGATGGAGAACTGGGGCAAAACCAACAGCACAGGGGGAAAGGACAATTTATAGGACCAAATTGCAATCAATCAAAAACACACACAGCAACAGTGCTCAACCTGCCTTGTTCACAAACCCCTCTGGTACTCGGGTATCTGCTGTGCTGGAGCCACAGAGAGCCCTGCAAGGCCAGCAAAGGCCACATTTGGCAGAAAAGCTGTGTCACATTGTGGTTTATCCAAAGAGCCAAAGTGTGAGTGATGGGAGTCACTGTGAGCTCTGCTCAGGGAGCAGCTGTAGCCCCATTTCTCTTCACAGAGAAAAGCAAGGCACAATTCTTCCCAAGGATATTCTTATCTCATTTGCTGTGCCTGTGTTTGTGCCAAAGTAGAATGCAATGTGGAGATTGTTCACCCACGGTGGTGGTGTTTTGTTTCCTTGGCCTGTCAGGGCCAGGTGTGGGTGTGTGTCAGGACTGTCAGGTGAGAGTCACAAAATTCTGTGCAATGCTTGGCAGATTCAGTTTAAATGTAATGTAATATAATATAGAACTATATAGTGCAATGAAGTAATTAATTATCCTTCTGATACCAATGGACTCCTCCTCATTGAATTCCCCCCTGCCATGGGGGTTGCCTGGGAATTCAATGAGCGTCTGCTCTGCCCACCCAGGCCTGGCAGCTCCTGCTGGGGGCACAGTCCCTCCTCTCCTGCTTTCCTCAGCCTCTTTTGTTAAAAACCCCAGTTTCAAGTGGTTTCCTGCTTCGTTGCTTTCCTGGTTTGGCTCAGCATCTGCTGCAGGGATTCCTCAGTGGGGTTTGTGTTTGATGGGGACCCTCGGGCCCTCGTCATTGCTGAAGGAACTAAACAGCTTACATCAGGTTTTTGAGCACCCACTGCTCCAGATGAAATCAGTGGGGAGCTGCATCCACTTCAAGTTTCAGAGCCCATTTAGCTTTGATTTGCATCTGGTATCTAGGGCAAACTCTGGGACGTGTATTTCATCCAGTCTCACCAATGTCTGTGATTTTATCAAGAAGTCTCAGGGTATTTGGTGTGTTTTTTCCTTAACATCCCAGCTTTAACCATCAATTGATCACATCAGAAGTGAGTCACTCAGTTAAAAATAAAAGCTTGTGTCCCCTGAAACATTGAGTAACAGTCAGGAAAACATAAAAGCTGCAAGAAAAAGGAAGGGAAAGTGCAAGAACCCAGAATTTTCTATTGTGGACATCTTGTAAGGAGTCCCTTGGCCAAAAACCAGGATTTTGGGACATCTGGGTTTGGTAAAGCTGCAGGAGAGCAGATGATGTGAGCTGCTGGAGGGGTTTCTGGGTGTTTCCATCTGATTTCCACCTTGTTTTATCCCAGGTGAACAATAAAAATATTGAGTTTATAAAAGGTAAATGATGTTGTGTGAAAGCAGGGACAAAGTGGTAGAGTGATGCCAGTGACACAGTGCAGAGCAAATATGGGAAGAGCTCTTCTGGTCCATCTGGGTGATGCCCCTGGGTGCTCCTATATTGGTGGGAGTTCTGTACCATTCCCTGGAGAAAAAGCCTTAAAATGGAAAAACATGGAACATATGAATGAGCCCAAGCATTTTTCACTCCAGTTGTGGAGCAGCTGCTCTGGGGTGGGACTTGCAGGAAAGGCACACAGGACAGGTGGGGGGGAACACTCCTTCAGCATCTTTTCCCATTGGAGGGGATAACAGAGCAGAGGGCTCCAAGGGGCTTGGAGCAGGAGCCAGGGCTGGGCACCCCAGGCAGATCCCATCCCATCCCAATGAGTCACTGGAGCAGAATGTTGCTCATTTTCCACATATGCAAAGCTGGAATTTGTCCCCATCCCCATCAATATTCCATCAGGCTCCCAAGGCTGCTGCATCCACAGCTCCCCCTGTGCTGTTTGGGAAAGCCAGGCACCTGATAAATGTTTGGCCTAAGCTGCCATTCCCATTTTTTACATCTTTTCTTTGCTCTCTCTGCACAGCCAACACCATTTGTCACATCCCAGGTGAGGGGAAGGAGAGAGGCAGCTCCTGCTCTGTGGCTCTCCCATCCCTGTTCCCTGCTCTTCCCATGCAAGAAGGAAAATTCCCTTTAAAAACACAGGGTCAGGGAGCTTCCCTGCATGGACACTGCCCTTTTCTCCAGAGCCAGGACTGCTCCCTGGGCAGCTGGTTCTAATTACAGCAGTGTAATTGCAGAGCTGGGCTTGGCCAGCTCTGGGCTCCCAGTGCCAGAGGGAACGCTTGGGAATATTCCTGTTCCCTCTCTCCCTGCCCCAGCATTCCCCAGGCTCCACAAATTCTGACTTTCACACACCATGGGGGGAACAGTCATTGTTATCTCAGGACTGTGAGCCAAGGAGAGAAGTAAGACAACAAAAGAGGAGATTGTTTTGTTGGGGCTTTTTTGTTTCCCCTCCCCAGCTCCATCATTCTTGCATCCCCAGCTCTGTCTGCAATTCCAGCCTGTTTCAGGATATCTCTTGCCAGCCACGGATGCCCTGTGGGATTTCCCTTTCTTCTCCATTGTCTTTGCCTTCTTTCCTGCAGATAATGGGGAATACAGCATCTTGCAGCACAGTTATTCCTGGGAAAACACTGTGCTGGGTGGCTGTGCTGCCTGACAAGGGGTGGGATGGCACAGGAGAAATGTCTGGGCTACAATTGGTGGGTTTGGTGCAATAAAAACCTTGTCCTTGCTGTTGGGGTTCCACTGGTTCCTCCTCAGAGAAACATCACAAATGTTGAGTTTGTGAGGGTCCCCAGGACGAGGTGAGAGCTGAGAATTTTGATTCTATGTTCTTAGAAGGTTGATATATTATATTATATTATATTATATTATATTATATTATATTATATTATATTATATTATATTATATTATATTATATTACATTACATTACATTATATTATATTATCTATAGTAAGGAAAGAGAAAGAATACATCAGAAGGTTTAACAAGAATGATAATAAAAATGCCTGACTGACTCCTCAGAGTCTGACACAGCTGATGGTGATTGGCCATTAAGTTAAAACAATTCACATGAAACCAATCAAACATGCACCTGTTGGTGACCAGTTTCTAGACCACATTCTAAAGCCAAACACAGGAGAAGCAAATCAGATCATTATTATTTACATTTTTCTATGAGGCTTCTCAACTTTCCAGGAGAAGAAATCCTGGTGAAGGGATTTTTCCAGAAAATATGACAGTGACACACAGACACCACAGCAGCAGAAATAAAGGGGGATTTTCATTTCCTATTAAAGCAGATGTTACTGGGCTATGCTTGGGGTCTGAACCCCAAAAATTGGAGGAATGAGCTGCAGGGCTGCAATGTTTCCTTTAGAATGGTCTGGGCTGTGCTTTTGTAATAGATAATCATCAAGGAATGCTCATTCTTTCAATGATTCTTTCTCCTAAGACACCCAGTATGTGTGATTTGGGCTGCTTTCACCCATGAGCTGTGCCACAAGGGTCATTGTGGTGCCACAGGGGCTGCCCACCCTGCTTTCCCCCTGCCCTGGTCCCCCTTTCATGCCAGGAATGGTGAGTGGTGTGTGCCAGGCTTCTGTTTGCCTCCTTTTACAATCACAGATTCTAAAACCAGTGATGAGAAGTCATCAAAAGCAACAGATTCCTTATTAACAAAGGCTTTGTGCCATCACTTGGGCCACTGGGTGACATTTCCAAGCTTTGGCTCTCCAGCAGAATCCCTGGCATTTGCCACTTGCCCATGGCTCTGGGCACTCACCTGTGGCACAGGGAGAGCTCTGGGAAGTGTTTAATTTAGCAACAGTTCTCTTTAACGTCATACAGCTATTTATTTCTCGCCCTTTATTCAGTTTGATTTCAATGAAACTGCTCAGGAGGAGATTTGGGGTGTTTTCCCCCAAAATTTTTCATCTACATTTAGTGCCTCTGCTGGACCTGGGCTTGTGCTTTGCCTCGTGCTTTGTGACAGGGGCAGAAGTCAGGGAGGGATGAAGAGGTCACAGCAATAATTTACTTAATAAGATGTGGCTTCCTACCTACAAGCTGTTAATGTTCTGCTTAGTCCCTGAACCATGAAAGGTTATAAATTACTTGTTTATCTACCTCATTTCTGGATGTTTCCATTCTCTGCATGACATTCAGATCCCTTTTTCTGAATCATTCTGCTTTGGAGCACTTCAAATCACACAGCACTGGTTCTAATGGATCATTTTGAAATAAATTCAGGGTTTCTGTGCCTTATTTTTTCCCCCAGCTGTATCAGTTTCTGAGGGTTCTTTTCTCTTTTTTTTGGGATGCTGTGTTGTCTAGTAAAATGCCAACTAAAATTGGCGTTTAGTTGGCAATAAAACTAAATTAAAAGTTTAGTTAATAAACTAAATAATAAAAATCTGGGGGGATATTTAGGGGGAAGTCTCTGTCCAAGGTGCATCCTAGAGTGAGGGCTCCAGGGAAACCCAGCTGGGTTATCCCCTGTGCATTCCCATGCCACTTTCATTTCCCAATCACTGATACTTGGACAGTTTCTAATCATCCAAATGGGTAAGGAGAGGGAAAAAATGGAGGAGTTTGGAGGATTGTGTGAAATTGAGAGCAAGAAGAACAGAGGAGAAGGAACAAAGTGCCCCAAAGCAAAGGAACAGGCTCCAGGCAGGGAAGAGGATACAGGGATATTTTATCATTTCTTTCCTCTTTAAAATCTTATTCCTCAAAACCCATCTGAGAAGTTCAGCAGTTTCACTCAAAAAAAAAAAAAATCCTAAAACTATGAGAGACAAGTGGTAAAACTGGCACTGGGGATTGTGAGAGTGTTGGTCAGGCCATGTCCTGGGAAATCAAGATTAGAAAAAAACATGGATTTTTAAAGGCTGTCCTGAACTGATTAAATGTCACAAAATCACCCCAGAACTGTTCTAAAATTTTAATAGAAATAGTCTAATTTTTTAAGTTCATCTGAACATCCCTTAGGATGTAGAAACCATATGGACAGAGGGTGATGGGCAAAAAGGGACAAAATGAATGGTTTAATAAAATCAGGGACATTTTTCAGTGTCTGGTTTTAATAAATGGGTCATGCAAAAAGAGTCCCCAAATTTCCTAACCCTAAAACTAATGTGAGACATACCAAAATAAGCTGTTCATCAAAGTGAAACCAGAAAATTAAGCAAAACTTCTAAAAGAATTTCCCATTTTCCTCTGGGTCAGGCTACATCAGCACTATCAAACCACCTAATTGTTCCAGAGGATGCAGAAGAATTTGCTACATACATTTTTTGCCAAAACATTTCAAAGCAAAGTTTATTTGTTCACATTCTGTTGCTAATTCCTCTTGTAAATATTGTGTGAAGTGTTTGTTGTTCTTTTAAACTGTGAGCAGCTGTAGTGGTCTGGGAGACAGCACTAATGAACAGATGTGTATGGCAGAAAAAAAAGCTATTATCTTCCTTTTGTTCACCAAAACTTGTTAATTTGGGACTGTTTGCATTTCAAGCTGCAATTTTATTATCCACCAAAGGTGTAATAGTGGGCTTTAGAAGCTGAGATCATTTTTTTTTTGCCTTTAGTTTTTCTTTTCCCTTATTTACCTATCTGTAAAATGAAAATCCATGAATTACCTATTCCAACCCAGCTTCCTACTGGTTCCTTATGATCTGCAAGAAGCTCATATAAAATAGATTGGGGAGAAGTCAGCTGTAATCAGTGGAAAATGAGAGTTCCCAAAGCCCTAAACAGTTTACATGAGCATCACTTATATAAGAAAACACAATAAGGGAAGAATTGGGCATCCCTGAACTTCCATTTTCATGCCTTTAACTGACTGTGGTCTAATTGTGGCCTTACCAAATTCAGAGGGATTTTTCTAATGTTTCAGTAGGAGCAGGCTTAGGGATTGTTCGGATGGTTGTGGTTGTTGTTGTTCTCCATGAGATGTTTGGGAGTTTAGGGAGAGCACAGGAGAGACCTGCAACAGGCAGAATTCAAAGGTTTCAATCAGGCTGGCATTGCTGGGGTGATTTATGTCTTTAAACCACCACCAAAAGGTGGAAATGGACTAAAAAGCTGCGTACAAGTGGTGTTGGTCATCTTAGGCCTTCAGCCATGCTCCTGTGGGAAACTGAATTTTTGAGGTGTTCAAGTCCCTGGGTGGAGATGAGGGGGCTCAGTCTGGGAATGGTCTCTTAATGGATTCATAACAGGAGATTATGGAAAAGAAAATCAAATAATCTCCTTGATAATCCAGGAAAACTTCCTGCAGACCCCTTTGTACTGCCACTGTGGAAGTGGGGAAATCCAGCTGAGCACCATGGATCTAGAGGAGTCCAAACCAGGGGATTTTCACTCCTTTCCTCAGATTCTTCTGGAAAACACAATATTCATACACTTATAACCATATATAGATGTGTGTATGTATGTGTACACACACACACACACACACATATATATATATTTATGTGTGAGTATATGTAAAAAATAAATATATGTGTCACTTTGAGGCGTATTTCCCCAACCTGAATCTCTCTTAATTTCACCCTTTTAATTTCTGGCTCTGTCCTTTTTCAAACTATTAATTTCCTGCCTGCCTTTGGCACTGACATGTTGTCACCACATCCAGCCCTGTGTGTCACCCCACTGCACCCCAGCACCAGGGGTCCCTTTTAACCTCTGCTGTAATTGAGGATTCCAGTTACAGGGCATTGGGGTGACTCTGCTCTGCCACCAAGTGAAGGTGAGAGGATTTTAGGGTCACCCAAGACCAGGTGATGTCCCCTTTGCAATGGGAACCTGTTATTATGCAGCTTGAAAACCTAGAGGCAGCTCAGGCACCTACCTCATGCTGCAAACTCACATCTTATTTATTGTCCACCATTTAAATTAAGTCACATTTACTGTGGCTCCAAGGCATCTTTTCCCCCTTGAATCTCTGTTTCCAATTATTTTCCCCCAGATGTCATTAGCTGGTATTTGCCAGGTTGCATCTCATTTTGTTTTCTGTCTTTTTGCTTAATAACAAAAAAACATGAGGGGTCACTTTGAGGCAGTGGAACTAATGGGCAATCATGGATATTACAGACGCCTGAAAAATTATTAAGGTGCTGAAATCTTTCTAGTGCTACATGCTAATGAAAACCCAGCATGGGGCTGTTTCTGAGATAATCCTATTTCTAGGCTGATTGAAATATCATCGGGAGTGTTTCCTTCTAAATCTGTGTGTTCTAAGGATCCATACATTTGGCTTTCCATGAAATTGGAGCTTGCTTTTCATGAACTCGTGTATGAAATAGATTAGGGGGGTGCTTGTAAAATCTTATTGAGCTGCTGTTGTTGGGCATTTTGTGATGGAGGGACAGCCTGGGGTGGGCAGTGGAGCTTGGTGTGCTGCTCCTCCTGCCCACAGCCACCAGAGCCTCCCTGCCAGGGCTGTGCCCACAGCACCAGATGGGCACTGAGGAGCCTGCTGGTCTGCAAGGAGCTGACTTTGAACCTTCTTGGGTTTTTAAACAAGGAGGGATTTCTAAACAAGTCTTGGGAAATGGCCATATTGATGGCCCCATCAGAGAGTTTCTGTTGTGGTGTTGTGAGGTCCCCAGGATGAGGTGAGAGATGAGAATTGACTCCCAAGTTCTCAGAAGGCTGATTATTATATTATATTATATTATATTATATTATATTATATTATATTATATTATATTATATTATATTATATTATATTATATTATATTGTATTGTATTGTATTGTATTGTATTGTATTGTATTGTATTATATTATATTACATTACATTGCATTGCATTGCATTATATCATATCATATACTAAAACTATACTAAAGAAAGAGAAAGGAGGCATCAGAAGGCTCAACAAGAAAGAATAATAAAAACCTTTGACTGACCAGAGTCCTGACACAGCTGGACTGGGATTGGTCATTAAATTAAAACAATTCACATGCTGGGTAAACAATTCTCCAAAACATATTCCAAAGCAGCAAAACAGGGAGAAGCTGAAGCTTCCCAGCTTCCCAGGAGAGGAAATCCTGGCAAAGGGATTTTTCATAAAATATCACAGTGACAAGTTTCCTCTTGCCAGGACACTGTGGTAATGTGGGCTGGGATGGTGTGGGGAGGGAATATTTGCTGTGTGAGCCCCAGCTGACACTCAGTGCAGTTCCCAGCAATCACTGAGTGACTGCCAAATGGAACTGGGGTGGTTTTGTGGCACTTTGCTGGTTAACAGGTTATCCCTGCCATGAGGCTCAGGGAGCTGTCACGAGTGCCAGGCACTCAGAGTCCTCAGCCCTTGGCTCACGGGATCCCCACGGGCTCCTCGTGGGCAGGGGAGGATGAAATGAAACACAAGGGCAGAGCTTTTCTCTGCATGACCCCCTCTCTGTGCTTTGGGTGGCTTTTATTCACTCCAGGGGCTGAGTAAAGCCCCAGTCTGGGCTCGGCTGGAATAACCATCTGTGGCTGAAAAACTGCACTAATGCAGGGAACACGTGATGAACAGTGGGGATTGTGAGCAGGGATTTTTTATTCAGTACAAGGAAAATTCTCTCCCCAGAATGAATGGCAGCTATTCATGTCAATGAAAGGAGAGATAAGGAGTCAGGACAATTTTACTAACCCTTAATAAGGCTCCCAATCTATTTATAAATGGCCATGGATGTGTGGCTCTGCTTTCAGCTGAAGACTGATGGCAATAGTTCAGTTCAACCTCTTTTTTATTTTTCCTTAGTGCTCTAATACCATTATTGGCTTTGTTGCTGGTTTTCCTTCAATCTGATGCTGCTCTTGCTGCAGCTTGGTCCCTCCTCACCCAGGGATGACTGCAGGGCTCTTGGGAATGCCTTCCCCACAAAGCCAAGACCTCTCCTCCTCCTCCTCCTCCTCCTCCTCCTCCTCTTCCTCCTCTTCCTCCCCCTCCTGAGGATCCCTTGTTGTCACATGGGAGATCCCCCTTTGATCCTCACTAACCCTTTCACCTGTCCTTCAGCTTCACCTTTCCAGACAGAGATCACCCTCCCTTACCTACTGAGTTTAAGTTGCATTTCAGTGCCATCAGCCCCTGGAAGGATGAATCCTGTGGGATTAACACCTCCAGCACAGGAGGAGATGGTGGCTTCCTCCTATGTCACTTTCTTTCTAGCTTCAGGGAATTGTGAGCTTGAAACAGTCTCTGATAGTCCAAGATAATTCCTGTTCCTCCCTTGGTGCTGCTTTGACTCCCTTGAACAGCAGCTTTAACTTTCTAAGTAATCTATAAAATGATAATTTTACTGATTATGTAATTTTATAATTCTATTCATAATTCTTTAAATTTTATAATTTTATTAATGGTGTGTGAAAAATGCCTGTTCAAAAATCCCAGCACCATCCCTGGTTTGTCCAGTGTTGGATGGAGGCAGTGCAGGATCAGCAGGGCTGGGGTGGGAATTGATGCCATTAACTGTGGTTTATTGACTTTGAGGGAAATCTTTCATTCTAGACTTCATAGGAATTGTTGCTGCTTTGTTGTTTTTTGGGGTTTTTTGTTTTTAACATATTGAGCTGCATTCTCAGAAATCACCAGATGAAATCTCTGCCTGTTCCCTGTCTCAGGCACCCACAATGATAAATTTGGGCTCTAAAACTGCAACGCTGTTATCATGTGCATTCCTGTACTGCAGTTTATTGGCTTCAATTGTGTATATTTTTCCCATGTCTATTCACACTCTTTCAAGTGCAGAAAATGAGGTTTGTACACCCACTGAATAATCCCATGCACCAAACCCCAGCTGGAGGGAAAGGACCCCACTGTTGTACCTTCCTCAGACCCTTCTTGGGTGTGTTTGTACCAGGCTGCAGTTTGCAATGTTATGGGGAGATTCAGGAGGAAGAAAGGTTTCTGCTTGGCTGCTGAGATAATTTTCTCTGGAATCATATTCCAGAAGGCTTCCCTTGATATTTTACATCACATGAAGCTGTGACCCCTTTGGCTTTGTGGCATATGTGTCTTAAAAACACATTCTTTGCATAAAAGCCTTGGAAATGCTCTGAAGCCTGAGACTGCAGCAAGGACCAAATCCATGTGATGTTGTCATAACAACAAACAATAATTTGAAATGCAGATTTTTCATCTCCACTCTTTGGTTGTGATTGAAAGCTGTGGAAAATGGGGGATTTGCTGCACTGAGATTGTTCCTATTAGAATAAGAAGGTGATAATGGGAGTTGGTAGGATGCCTGAGGGATCAGGAGGATGATTTATGAGCACTCCTAAACTGTAACACAGCTAAGCCAAGAGCTAGTTGTGTTTCTGTGGTGGTCTATCCAGATATTTCTGTTCAGCCTGGTGTGACATGGGGGCATCTCTGGGATCTCTGGAACAAACAGCTTTCCTGCAGGTAAAGCCTGAACTCCCCACCCTCTGATCAACCTGTGGAAATTGCAGCATCTTTGGTGTTTGTTTCCAAACAGCTGTTACATCCCTTGGAGCAGATGAAGGGAGTTTGCTGGGCTATTTACAAATAGCTTTTGCTGCTTAAAAAATAGTGTTTTCTTTTTGTGAGGAAGGAGCTGTGTGATTCCCCCACTATTGTATTTATAGGGGATGAAGGAAGGAATGATGGATCTGACTCCATGTTCTCATGAGGCTAATTTATTATTTTATGATACTATATTATATTAAAGAATATTATCCTAAACTATACTAAAGAATACAGAAAGGATACTTACTGAAGGCTAAAAAGATAATAATGAAAACTTGTGACTCTTTCCAGAGTTCTGACACAGCTTGGCCCTGATTGGCCAAAGAGTGAAAACAACTCCCAGCAGAATCCAATGGAACAATCACCTGTGGGTGAACAATCTCCAAACACATTCCACATGTGAGCACAACACAGGAGAAGCAAATGAGACCAGAATTGTTTCCCTTTTCTCTGAGGCTTCTCAGCTTCCCAGGAGAACAATCCTGGGCAAAGGGATTTTTCAGAGAATGTGAATGCCACACCCCACGTCTGTCACTTCATCAGCCACTGCTGCTGTCACCTGCTTTTTTGCTGGTGGTCAGGCTCAGCTCCCATCCCATCCCGTCCCATCCCATCCCATCCCATCCATCCCACAGGTGCTCTCCTCATCCCCTCTGTAAATCCACAGCCATTCCTGTGCTGCCACTCTGAGTCCATGGGGTGCAGCCCTTCTTCCAGATGGGGATGAAGCACTTTTATCTAAATTATTCCAGATTTTGTGAGTTCCTCTCCACTGCTCAATGCAGGGTGCAGGAACAAGCCGTGGCACTGCCTGGGGAGGGAGGGGTGAAAGTACAGCCCAGGGCTGGCCACTGCCTCACTTCAATATTTTATATCCAGCCTGTTATCACACCCTGCACGTGAACCCCAGCCTGTTTTCTCTGCCCTTTCTGGCTTCATTCGTGCTCCTTTTGTTACTTTTCATGTTTCATGATGCCTCAAGTGTCAGAAACCTTCTTATTTTCCTTGATAGGTTTTGTGATTTCCTTAGTCATATATATCTGTCCTCGCTCTTTTCTTGTTCTAATATCTCTGAGAAGCCAGCTCATTTCCTGAGCTTTACAAGGGCTTTTTCTTTTCCTTTTATATTTCTAATCTTCATTTCCTTTCCCTGTCCCTGTCCATCCTCTTTTCACTCCCTCATTTCTGCCTTTCCTGTTACACCAGCACTTTCCTCACAGCCTGGGTAAAACCAGTTAGATTTTATAAAAGAATAATCATAAAGTGAATACACCTGGTATATCAACACAGGCAAGATTTGTTCTGAGCAGTGTAAATATTCTCAAGATCTCAGAACCCTTGAAATGAATCTTCCACCCTTTGGAAAAGGTGCCAGTGGCATTTGTTGGTGCTCTGGAGATGCTGGGCCAAGCAGGAGAAGCACATCAGTAGCCTGCAGCTATTTCAGACATATCTTACCACATCATCTATAGAAACAGCTATTAGACAGAAAAAAAAGATGAGGAAAAACCAGACACAAGCCTTAACTGCAATTATTTCCAGTGGCAGGTGCAATCTCCAAAGCTGCAGAGATTTCTGCTTGCCTCAGATAAGTCTCTCAGCTTTGGATGTCTTTTCTGGAGCCTCTTTCAGAGCTGCTTTGCTGCAGGGTGGTGGGACAGACTGGTGGCTCTGGCCAGCTGGCCCAGCCTGAGATCCAGGCTCCTGCCACCACCCCTCTGCTTCCCCTGCAATGGCCCAGACTCGATTTGCACCCCACAAATTCAACTGCTTAACTGCCTTGTCTTTCTTAATAATAATTCTAGAATAAACAACCTTTATTCAATAATAATTTGGTGTTTAGGACAAATCACTGCTATGGCTGCTGCAGCAAGAGCAGTGGTTGTTTCATTGAGAGATTTTGATATGTAAAATTAAACTCTGTGTTTTATTCTTCATGGTGGAATTTATTCCTTCTCCCCTGCCTTGCCTGCAGGGTCACAGTTGCAGCCTCTCTCCCTCCCATCTTTCTTAGCAAATACCAAAGCAACACATTCTTAATATTTCAGCAACATCTATTTCCTCTGTCAGCAATCCAATCCCACCGTGTCTCCAGAGGCCACTTGAGTCTCTTTCAATGATCCTTTTTTGTATTCCACACTTGGAAAGGGAAAAAAAAAAAAGGGAAAAACCAGTATTTGTATTTGTCTTCAGCCTTGGTGCAATTCTCATTTTCTGGCTGAGGCTGCTGCTCTAAACCCCCTGCCCAGCTCTCCCTGCACCCTGTGTCCCGTTTGCTCTGCCTCTGGTGGGTCAGGGCCTTCTTCTCCCTTTGATTATTCCAACACCTCCCCATTCCTGCACCATCACACATTTATTTATTTATTGCTACCTAACCCCAGGGCTTAACTTTATTTTCTTTTTTGCACTGTTTTCACCCCTTCTGTGGCCTCAGTTGTTTTCTCCAGTAATTCCATCCTAAGGCTTTTTGTTGCTGCATTTTGCCCATCGGGAGGAAGTCACAGACCTTGGCTAAAGAGAAGTGCTGGGTTTGTGCTACACCAGGTGATGGTTGGATCAGGGGGCTGTGAGCACAGGGCACTGTGTGTTAACCAGTGTAATTCTCTATTTCATCTGAGAGGTGGATAGGGATGAATAAAATCAGCCCCAGAGACAGAAAAACTTGGCAGCTTTCAGGTTATGAAATACCTGAAATGCACTTATTCATCAGGCTGCATTCACAGGCAGGACCCATCCAGCCATGAATTTGTACTCAAAAAACAAATTGTCTCCTCCTGCCAGTGAATAAAGCATGTGAACTTCTGCAGCCCTTCTCCCAATGTGGCAGAGTTGGTGCTCTCTGCAGTTTTACCCATCTGTGATGGGAAAATTGGTGTATTTTTCAATGGAAAAAATCAGCATAAAATCCCAACACAGACAACACAAGTCAAGATGAATATATTCCTGTTAATGGATCAAAGTAAGCACTAGATTTCCCATTAAGGCTTGTTTTAAACTCAAAGTGTGCATTAAAAGCCCTAACAGGTTTATTTATAAATAGTTTGATAACACATCTTAAACCACATTCTTCTTATTCCAGATAGGATCAGGTTTTTACAACTGGCCCTGTGCAGCTCTAGCGTTTCACCCAGCAGAATCAGACCAGCCAGGCAGCAGAAATTCCCTTGCTGGGGAGGAATGGGGGTCTGGGAGCTGTGCATTCCCTGTGGGACACCCCGGAGGAGCCCACACCTCATCTGAATGCTCTGCATGGGCACCAGGAGTAGGAGAAACAGGGCTTGGAAAAGCAGAATTATTTTCTGATAGGTCCCAGGAATGTATCTGAGTTTTGGTGCTTTGTCCCCCACCCAGAATTTGCATTTATGTCTGCCCAGGATGTGTCTGATCCCAGCACGAAGGGAGCCCAGGCTGCTTTTTTATCCTGTGTTAACAATCTCTCCTTCAGCATTTTGCCCTTTTCCTTGTAACCAAGCAGCCTCTCCAGAGCCTCTTCGAATGTGTGGGAGAGTCCAGGTTAAAGCTGTTAAAACTGGTGGGTTTTTTAACCTGGAGCAGCAGAGTTCTTGTGTTTCCTTGTGCCAACCGAGCGAGGCATTTGGACAGGCAGCGCTCCACAGAGAGAGGCAGCAGCTGGTCCAGGCCTTGCTGAGTCCTTCTGATATTCCCTTGAAGTGGAGAGATGTGGAGAGCCATCCACTGGGATCACAGGCTGCCTTTCCACATCTGAAACAGCCATGGATAATCCTGGCTGCATCAAAAACCACGGCTGGATCAAAAACCATGGCCAGATCTGCAGCTCCTCCAGATGCTGGCTGCTGCCATGGCTAATCTGCTTCTGGGCAGCAGCTGCCCTTTCAGCTCCTTGCTGTGGGCTGTGTGCTGCACATGTGGAGCTGTGCTGGCCCAGGAGGACACAGAGAATTCCATAATCCCCTTGGAGCAGCCTCAGAAGTCACTGACAGCCACTTCACTGGCAGCCGTGAGGAGAATTTTTAATTCTCCTCTTTGCAGCATGAGACATTTTCAGCCTGGATGGCTCTATTATGATGCTAAGGAGTGTCAAATAGGACTTTTTTCTTTCTGCTGATGTCATTTTACATCAAATACAGGGTGTCATTGCTTTGGTGGCAGAGCAGGGAGTGGGTGTGAAAGCCCTGATATCCCATGCAGCCTCAGAGTGCTCTGCACTTATTGGGACTTTGTGGAAGCTCTTGAGCGTCTGCAGCTCAAATAACTTGTTCATCATTTGAAAAGTGAGTAAAATTAGGTGAGGTATGAGGAAGAGGAGGCTGTGAGGGTGGGCAGGCCCTGGCACAGGGTGCCCAGAGAAGCTGTTGATGCCCCTGGATCCCTGGCAGTGCCCAAGGCCAGGCTGGATGGGGCTTGGAGCAGCCTGGGATGGTGGAAGGTGTCCCTGCCCATGGCAGGGTGGAACAGGATGAGCTTTAATGTCCCTTCCAACCCAAACCATTTCATGATTCAATGATATTTCCATCCAGCCCAAGAGAAAAACACTATTTTAGGCTCTTTTGTTCTCACAGGTGTAGCTGAGCTGCTGATAGAAAGTCCTTGGTGAGGTTGGCAGAGCTGCTCTCGTTGCCGGCGGCTCTCATGCGTTTCCCTCAGTCAGCTCTCAACACCATGTTGGAGACAAGTGTCCATTTGTCTGTCAGTAATTTTGGCAGCATCACAGCTCCTTTTAATCAGCTCTTTAAAGACTTCACAGCTGGTGGCCAAACTCCTGCTGCAGATTCAATGGAGCAATTTACTCCTCAGCTTCTCCCAGCGCCTGCATCCATTGCACGGTGTGCTCTGAGGGGTGGGACAGAGCTGAGCTGTCCCTGCATCTCTGTCCCTGCATCTCTGACACCCCTGCACTGGCACAAGGGCATGCAAAGCTTTGGGGAACATCTGCTGGAGATCAGGCCACTGCAAGCAGCAGGAGACAGCAAAGCACAGGGAGCATCTCCTTTGGTTTCTCATGGAGATGGTCAGCCCACCACAGGAATGAGAATCATCCATCCCTCTCCCATGCACCAGGGGACACATTTTCTAGAACATTTCATTTTCCAGACTGTTCATTCTAGAACATTTTCATGTTCTAACTTGTCATTGCACTGGCACAGGAGGATGCAAAGCTTTGGGGAACATCTGCTGGAGATCAGGCCAATGCAAGCAGCAGGAGACAGCAAAGCTCAGGGAGCATCTCCTTTGGTTTCTCATGGAGATGGTCAGCCCACCACAGGAATGAGATCATCTTGTCCATCCCTCTCCCATGCACCAGGGGACACATTTTGTTCTAACTTGTCACTGCCAGCAGCAGCACTGCTCCCTACAGGTACCTGGAAGGACTGAGGTGGGGGTCAGTCTCTTCTGCCATGTCTCAAATGAAAGGACAAGAGGAAATAGCCTTAAAGTGTACCAAGGGAGGTTCAGATTAGAGATTAGAATTATTTTTTTTCCCTAAAAGAGTGGTCAGGCATTGGAATAAGTTGCCCAGGGAGGTGGTGGGGTTGCCATCTCTGGAAATATTCAATAAGCACCGGGGATACCATGAAATATTCAATGGCACCTTGGGATGTGGGACTATGCTGTAATCCAGGCAACATCTAGTCAAGGTCCAGACCCAACTCTGGCATTTAAATACCTCTTACTCCATCTTAAAGGTATGTTGGATATCTTTACGTTTTTGGGCACCAGCCCTAATATTTCATTTTATATTTTCTGTGTTAAGCAGAACAACAGCATTTTTCCTGCAGCTGAAGAGCTTAATTTCTCTGACTACAACAACCCCCAAGTCCTGTTTCTCTGATCCTGGGCTATTTGGCAGCGTGCTGGATATCACTCTATTCACAGGAGACATTGTTACCAGGAACACAAGCAGGTTATTATTACTCATGCTCAGCCTGGGTTTTGATGGGTCTCTCCAGGATCTGTTTCTATTCACTGTTTATTTTCATTAGTGGTTTGAATGATAGAAGTGATGATATGGTTACAGAACCTGCAGGTGATAAGGGTGGGAGCTTTTTTCAGCCCTCTGGAGCTCAGGATTGTGACTCAGGTTGACCTTGGCTTGTGGAACTTCTGCTCTGCACAAGATGAAATTCAGTATCAGGGGGAGCAAAGTCTTTTTCTTAGTAGGGTAAAATCAGGTCTGAAAAGTGGGGAAAAGTGACCTTGGCAGAAATGTTTGCTAAAAGGATTTGGGGTTTACTCTGGGTCACAGAAAATCCACCTTGAATTTAGTAACCCTCACTAGGTGGTTTAAGGCTGTGGTCAGTCTCTCCTGGGAGCCTTGGAATTCCTTTGTGGGTATGGGATCTTTAGCACTTGAATATGAAGAGTTCAATGTAAATTGTGAAGGTCCATACACTGAAAAATTGCTGCAAGCTTTTGGTTTGGATTTTAAAGGTGTATTTAGAGTTTTTATTTATTATTTAACTGCATTGTTGAGATATGAAGGCTATTTTCACGAGGTGCACTGTGGGCCAGTGCTTCTCTCAGAATAAGACAGGTTTTTACTGCATTTCTTAGCTTCAGCCAGTTAGACAAGGTTTCATTTAATCATGGCAGGACTGACCCTATTATTAGGCAAGTCCATCTTTGTTAGGTTTTCACTGGAATAAAATAATATCTGACCCCATAACAGATTCCCTTTCAATGAACTACTGGCAAAGCTCCTTGTGAAGGCTCTTGTTCGAATAAATTCTTGGCAGAGCTCTGGATAATGAGATTTCCATTGAATAAGCTGTTAGCAGAGCACCTTTTAACTCAATTCAGAGGGTTAGAGAGCAGCCCTGAGAGCCAGGACTGTCCAGTTTGGTCTCTGGCAGAGTCACTGGAGGAGCAATGTCCCTGGTCCCAGGAGCAGGACACTGCCACCTCCATGGTCAGGCCCATGTGAGGGTTGGAAATTCCTCTAAAATCATCACCATATTTTATTGACATGGCTGTTGAGGCCAAACATTCCTGTCCCCATGATCTGAAGATGGTTCCAGGTTTACTGTCTGAAGTGGGGTGACCTTGAGTATAAATTTTTGAGTAGCATCTCTCTGTAAAACTTCTTCAAAACTCTTCTTTCCTGTATTTCTGGTGATACTCAGGATTATTCCCTCATTTGTGTCACACCTGTAAAGGTGGTAACAAGTGTCCAAGCACTGTGCACGAAAACACCCCTTTCTCTTCCCAAATATCATTTGTTATTCCAGCTTTCCATCTGAGCTTGGGATTACGAGTGGTCAGCTTTCATGCTGCAAATCTTTATAATGGGATTAAGCAGATAAGGACATGTAGAAAATGATTAGTGCTCTCCTAGGAGCCATTAATGGTTTGTAAAGTTCCTCACAGCAGTAACACCTACTGAGTTGGGTTGTGCAGGAAGAGACTTGCACTTCCTTTAATACTAATTTTAGAGAGGCTGCGGCTCTCTGGGTAATGAGTATTGATTCCTTGGAGATCTGCTGAGAATTGTTAAGCAGATAGATTTAATCAGAAGTGGGATTCTGGTTGTAGTGCAGATAATACAAAGAAAATCACACATTTCATTAAGTTTTTTGGGGATGAAGATAGGCAGGGAAGATGAAAAACCTCAATTCCCTTCCTTTGGACCCTGCGCTGCCTGCTGCTCTGCAGGGCCAGAGGCAGCCTCTTCCAGATAACAGATTTTTGGGATAAAATGGACTCCAATTCCCTTATTTGAGGTCCCAAGCACCTCTTCGACCACAGAGACGAGCTGTGGGGGCTGCTCTGGGGCACCTGCACTGCAGAGCATCGTCTGACTCAGGTTCAGGGCTCCCAGTGCAAACACAGGGATGTGATGGAGGAGAAGAGCTCCTCCAAAAGACCTTGTGGAGCATCCCAGACCCTGCAGCAGGAGCCCTTTCTCTGCAGGCACCAGCCATGCTGCCCTGCTGCAGATAAGAGCTGCAGGATTAGCTCCCCCCAGGGCAAACCCTCCTCTTGCTCTGAGGTTTTGGTGTTTGGCACCAGCTGCTCTGTGAGGGGTGAGAGCCGAGCTCAATCCCGTTTGTGCTGCAGCCAGCAGGGGTTTGGGGCACTCAGGGAACGTGCCAGGAATCTGTGTCTGGCTGAGTTGTGGCTGTGCTGGATGGGAATTACAGCTGAGCTCAGGCAGAGGGACAGGGACCCCCTCTCCCTCCCCATCCTGACAACTTCATCAGGCCTGGTGCTGTGTGAGCTTTTAACAGAGGTACCACGTGGGGCTCTGTCATCTTCTGGAGGGAAATCTGATTATCCCAATTGAATTTGGATATCTCACAGTTTAAAAGGGAATTTGGTTATCTCAAACTTTACATTTTTTATACTCTCTGCTTTTTGGTGAAGGATGGATGCACAGTAACTCATAGAACATCCCAAGCTGGAAGCAACACGATGAGGACCATCTAGTCCACATGACTTGGTGAAGCAGGAAATGCTTTAAAATTCTGAAAAGTTCCCAGTTTGGGGACACTAAACTCAAGTGCAAGGCATGAGAAGAGCAATAATGGCCAATGGTTAACAGAAAAAATAAACATCAGCCCTCCAGGATGGGTCCCTGATGCTGAAAGTAGAGGCTCCTTGAGGAAATTACATGGCTGGCAGCCAAAGGAGCTCTTGCTTCTTCAAATGCTTCCTAATTAAGTTCTGGCTATTAATCTGTATTCCTGGGTCAAAGTTCTTCTATGAAATAACAAATTAATATGAATCATCTTGAGGAAGAGGCAGGAGGTTGGTTTGATTTGAAATCAGGTGTCACCAGCCCACGTGAAGGGAAAATGGGCTGGTTTGTGGCTGAGGCAGAATGAAGGCCTTGGATCTTTTGTTTTAATTGTGGGCTGTATGGGCTGCCCTGTTCTCCAAGGATTAAGGGTGACTATAGAATTCTCTGGAAAAAAAATACAGTTGTGTGTCACTGCCATGAAGAGATGCTCCTGTGCTCCTCAGTGCCAGGCTCTAATCCTCAGAACGCCTCATCCCCTCTAATATTTTTCATGGCATTGTTATTTACCCACAGAACTCTGCTCATGGCAGAGGAGAACATCTTCTCTACCACCAGCAGTGCCCCAGCAGGAGATCTTTGGTGAATGTTGGGCTCAGCCTTTTGGCAATCATCATGGCAAAGCTGAGGGATGAAACTCAAGCTTGAAATTAGAGACTTGCTGGAGCTGAGGGGTGTTTGGGACCAGGTCTTTCATCTCCTTTGGTACAGAGTGGAGCAGGATCTTGGAGGTGCCTCCTAGTCACAACCATAATTTGTGAGGGTGTAACGTGACTCCTACATAATTTGGAGTGAGTGAGGTGGTTAGGAGGGAGTGATTCAAATATCCCACCCTTTCATGGCTCACCTGATGCCCTCTGCTCTGTTCCAGCACAGCAGCCACAGCTCAGGTCTGTGTGCCCATCCTCACCTCCCCTGTATCCTACTGCATGACAAAAACACCTCCCCACACTTAAGGAGGACCTGTGTGAGTGCAATTTTCTCTAAACTCCTAATTTCTGAGCAGGCCAATTGCACCTCTCCTCTAATGTGCAGCTGGGACTCTGTAATGACTCGTGAAGCACCATTCTGGGTGCCCTCCTGTCTCCATGGGAGCAGCTCACCACTCTGCTCTGCCTCCTCTCCCCTGACCCAAACCTCTCACAAAGTCCTGCTTTATCAGGCAGGAGAACCTTGCAGTAACGTGGTTTTTAAGTCAGGTGCTTGTTGTGCCTGCAATGGCCCCAAAGCTGAGCTCTGCCTTGCAGAGTGGCTGATCCTTCTGAAAAGTCACTTTTATCAGTCTGAGATTTGACTTGGGACACTCAGGAGCACAAAAATGGACTTTTTTTTCTTAGGGTTGAAAGTATGGATGGAATTTAAAGCAAGTGAGGAAAGACCTTGCTGTTATTCACCTCGATGGGGCAACACAAGTGATGAAAAGCAGGGAGGAGGAAAATAAATCACTGGTAATTGAGACAAGCTGTGTGAAGAGAGGAACAGACAGAGGCCAAGAGAGATTCTCATGCTGGATTCAAAAAGCAGATAAAAAACACCAGCAGAGAAATGAAATTAGAAGTAGAAGAATGGAGGGTAGAGATTTATACATGTCTCATTAGAAAAATGAGCATTAAATAGGATATTCTGGGCAAGTAAGCATTGGTACATTTAACAGCAGCTTTGTGGGGTGGTTCATGAGCTCATGGATCCAGTGGCTGTCCAGACTGTGGGACAGAGGGGTGGCCTTGTGGGTTCACCAAGTGGAGTTACCAAGGAAATCACAGCTAGTAACTCAAGAGCTGGCTCTGAAAATCCTGCTTTTGTCTCCTCACCCCTCCAGGCCAGCCCCTAGAAGAGAGGGAACCAGTCCACTCCTCCTCATCCTCAGAGGTCAGTCCACACTAGGGTAATCTCATCTCTCTGGGCTTGGCTGCCCACTGGCACAGCCCCTCATTTCTCCTCATTTTCCATGCACAGGAGTGAGGACATGTGTCTCCAGGCCAGTGACAATGCCTGAATGCCACCCCCTTCTGCACAGGCTGGGTGTGCAGGGAAAGCAAACCTGGTTTCCCTTTTTCTCCATCTCCTGCTGCTGCCCCCATCCCTAACTGAGATCTGCTGAAGGAGGCAGTTTGGGGGAGTGGGTAGAGATGGTTTTCATCAACACAGCTGTTGAAGGTTCTTTGTGTTCTGCCTAATCCTTTGTTTGCCCTCGTTCTGTATCAACTGTGAACACAAGCCATCAGTTTAATTAGCAGGAAATGGAGGAGCAGCAACACAGAGCATTGGGGAGCTTCCCCTTCTCACTCTGAGCAGGTCACTCCACTCTGGAGCTGTTTTGAACTTTGGAGAAGGTGATGGGAGATGAGATAAAATGCAGTTCACAGAATTCCCAGAATGACCAGGTTGGGAGAGACCTTCAAGATCCTGGAGTCCAACCCAGCCCCAATCCCTCAACCAAACCCTGGCACCCAGTGCCACATCCAGGCTTTGTTAAACACACCCAGGGATGGGGACTCCAGCACCTCCCTGGGCAGCCATTCCAGAACTTTATCACCCTTTCTGTGAAAAACTTTTTCCTAACATCCAACCTATATTTCCCTTGGTGCAGCTTGAGGCTGTGTGCTCTGGTTCTGTTGGCTCCTGGAGAAAGAGCCCAGCCCCAGCTGAGCACAGGCACCTTTCAGGAGCTGTAGAGAGTGATGAGGGCACCTCTGAGCCTCCTCCTCTCCAGGCTGAGCACCCCCATCTCCCTCAGTGGTTCCTCGCAGGGTTTGTGTTCCCAGCCCCTCACCAGTCCTGTTATTAGATGCTGCTTTTAGTTTCCACTGCAAAGCTGCAGCACTTGCAGGCTTTAACTCAGGCACAGCTGGGGACATGTGGATGTTCATGATCATTCCCTTCTGCTGGGATTTTATTTTGCAGGATATACCCCAGGAATATATTGTTGCAGTGAAGGCAAAGGCTTGGGAGCCAAGAGAGGGATGGGAGTAGTCCAGAAATTCCCTTTATGGCCCCCTGATTTTGGAGTGGAAGGAAAAAGCAGGGAAGGTGGGTGGTGAACCCATGCCCAGTGCACTGCTCCTTCTGCTGCCTTGATGTGTAAATAACAGCTAAAGGTACTGGATAGAGTTTTCCTGAGAAAAAGGAACTTTCAAGTCTGTGGTGGTTGGCTTTGATAACCATTCTTTAGCCTATGCCCAGAGTGTCCAGCACCACAGCATCTCGTCAGCTTTAGCCCAAGGTGTGATTCTGTGATCAAAGTGCAGCCTTTAACCAGCCTGTAGCAGCAAGATGTTTCTCAGCATCTGATTCCAGGAACTCTGCTCTCTCTCAGTGCAGGTTTGTGATTCCATCCATCCTTGCAGCAGGAAACAACCCAGGTCTAATCAAGTCATGCCTTTGCCCCCCTGCATCCTCACCAGCAAAAGTCCTGTAAATCTCTTATAAGTAGAGTTTCCTCTTTTTCATTAATCCTATAGTTTACAATGACTTTGTAATGAAATTACTTCAGGACTTCAGCTCATCATGATCTTTTGTTAAAGAACCAAACAAATCCCCTCCTAATTGCCCCAGACTTGAACCACAGGAGGTTCAATCCCATGGGTAAAAATAATGATTAAAAAATATCCCCAAAGGTGTGTGTGTGTGCGTTAGAGCTCATTGTGGGTCCATTCCAACTCAGAATATTCTGGAAATAAAGATTAAATATTTCAAGCTTGGAGCTGTAACTTTTTCCCCAAGTAAATCATTTGACCAATCACATGTTTCTGGATCTGCTCTGGCACAGAAAGCACGTGGGAAGATGCTGCTTCACAGAGGCTCACGCGGATGGAGAAGGGTTTGTATCATGAAATCCCACTCTCCTTCAGATACTGCTCAAATGCCATTACAGACAGCACACAATTAGTGCTCTGACTTGGAGCTGTTTGGGTGTAGCAGGATAATTCCCAGTTGCCAACTTTCTTCTCCAGTTCCAGGCTGACTTTCAATATCTCTTTGTTTCGTGCAGCACGACTTTCTGAGTAATAGGAGATGATTTACTGGATGTCACATCTAAGCTTTGATGAGCTCTAAGGTGAATCTTCAAAAAATTAAATGTTTTTCAAGAGCACAAAGCTGCATGCACAACTAAACAACCAAAACCACCCTGGGTTTGCTGCCTGCCAAGCTCTTGACTCCCAGAATGTCAATCCCTGAGCAAAATGATTTGCACTACACAGTAATGAGCTTTGTTGTTGTTTAGATATCCAGAAATGTTTATTATAGCTAAAATGTTTATTTTTAATAGTTATAAATATGTAATATTTATCACACATTGTTCTATATAGAATTTATCATGGTTATTTAATACAATAAACAATAGTAAAGATTATTTTTTCAGGGTTGCCTGTCCCTCTTGGAGACACCCAGGAGTGACATTTTGCTCCTTACAGCCAGTGTGGCTTCAGCATCTACCCACTGGTTTTTCATTTCTCCCTTTTCCTGTGGAAGTCCCTGTATTCCAGTCACTTCTTGGTCTTCCTGGCATAAACTGAACAAATTAAGTAATTTGATTAAGATTTGCAGGATCAGACCTCAAATATCCTCTCTGTTCTTTCCCAACACACCCGTGCTGGGCACCGTGTGTGGGATATTCAAGGAATCACAGAACAGTTTGTGTTGAAAGGGACCTTCAGCATCATCCTGTATTTCCAATCCCCAGCTCTGGGTGGGTGAACAGGGTGGCCAATTCAAATAAAGGGATCGATGTGCTGTGTGCATGTGGAAGGATCAGCCTCTTCCTCTCTGTGCTTGCACATACAGATGAGGTGTGTTACAATAAATCAATGGCCCTGATTCCTACAGAGGCACTGGAGGAATGGGCAGGACTGCAGGGATGGATGAAGCTGGGGTTTTATCACTCTTTCATCAGCAAACATTGCAAATGATCGATTAGACGGGGAAATGTTCAGGACAGCTTTTGATTATTGGGCTTGTCAGGCTCCTCAGCCTCCCTGAACTGCACTGGGGCTGCCAGGGATGCTCCAGCTGGGAGCAGCTCATCCTTTGGCATAGACCAAGGGTTTCCATCCCTCACCATCCCCTGTGCCAAGGGTGGGGTGTTCCTGTCCTCCTGTTAGTGCTCAGGGGCACATAACCACAGAATGATTATTGCAGGTGCTTTTATTAAGGAGCTCTGGGTGTCAGGGGTGCACAGACCCAAATCTGACCCTACATGGGTTCAGGATGAACATGTTTTAAATTCTATCTTTATATAACTTACATATTAATTTACATAATTAATTATTAATGGGTTCAGGAGCACATAATCACAGAATTATTACATGCAGGTGCTTTTATTGAAGAGCTCTGGGTGTCAGGGGTGCACAGACCCAAATCTGACCCTACATGGGTTCAGGATGAACATGTTTTATATTCTATCATTATATAACTTACATATTAATCATTAAACTTACATTGTTCTATTGTATACATTGATTGCATCCAAGCAGGGATTTCTTGTTTTCCCCCTCAAACCCCTGACATAGTTTCTCATGATTCTTTAAACAACAATTATATTTAATCACATAACAGTTATATCATTTATCATATACTGACACATGATCTAGCAAACACAAGGCCTAACATTTCCAGGGCCGACCTTTAACATTTTTCCAGGGCCCACTAAGCCTGACTTTCTTTCAAACTCCCCAAATTTTCCATGATTTTAAAATCTTTTACAATCACTCCCATCCATCCTCGGGCACGCTGCAATTATTGAAATCAAACAAACCTGCCAATATCTCAGCAAACAGCCCTGATTTGGAATTAATCACAGCTTTAATTTGACAGCAAACGATCCCACTCTGCTCTGCCACGTCTCCTCTCCCCTCCCACCCACGGAGCCGCTGCAGGGTGCCTGAGGGAAATGAGACGTGCAGCCTGCCCTGCCTGGGAAAAGCCTCTTTAAGTGATCAGCCATAGACTTGGTTGGAATATTAGGCAGTAAAACAGGTTTTCTAGAAAATGAGATTGCCCCTGGCACTGGTAAATCCATTCAGGGATTCATGGGAGTCGGGTGGATACGGTGACATTTAGGAGGCAAGAGGTATTTTTCTTTCTTAATAATTCTGATATGGAAGGATTATAAATTAAGTAGTTTTCAAAGGCAGGACCTGATCCTGCTTTGCTGTCGCTTCCTACCTGCTTTGGTCTCACTGATTTCAGAGATTTTAATACAGGGAAAGCGAGCTGGGGTGTAATTTCTGAAGTAACACAAAAATCCAAGCATCTTTCCTGCTTTCTGCTAGGGTCCATGTACATGGAGAGTGACTGGCTCTGCTCCATCCAGACCATGATGCTTTTATGGGAGGAAAAAGAACAAATGAGTGTTTTACCCAGGCCAGGGTGTGACAAGGGTGATGCTTTTGATGTCAGGCATCTTTTGGGAAGGATCCTTATCCTGGCAGCACATTCAAGACCCTGGGGATGGGTCTCTATCCAGGCTGGCTGGTTTACCCAACACTTATTTCTCTGAATGATGTGAGATGGGAGATCTGTGCAATGTGTCTTCTTAGTAAATTAAGCGTTACAAATGCTGCTGCCACCCTTCCCCCCTCACATATGTTCTCTCTTTCCCCAGTATTAAAAAAAAAAAACAAACGAAATAGTCTGCAGAGCAAAACTGAATCTTATTGCTTCATCCCCTGCTTCCCAGCCCAGGAGACGTCTTGTGTTGGAGATACCAGCTCTTGGTCCTGGTGGAACAGAATGGGTCCATAACAACAAGATTCTGCATGTTTGCTCCTCATCCTTGCTGGATTTGCTTTTACATGTTGTTGTGTTCCAAGAGGAAGAAACAAATAAATGCAGAGCTTTTCCCCAGGGCTTCAACAGCAGTTGGGAGGATTTAGATTATTGTTGGCTGGGATTAAGTGTCTGGTGTGGGCTTGAAGAGATGAAGCCCAGCAGTGGCAGAGCACACGGCTCTGGCAGCCTCCTGGCCCCTGAGTGTAGAAGGGGATGAGTCTGGGAAAAGCAGGGTGTGTCTGTTCCTTACATCCAGTATTTTATTTGGAATTGAGGATGAAGAAAGGTAAAGGATTCTCCAGACTGGAGAAGAGAAGGCTCCAGTGAGGTCTTAGGGCCTCTTTCAGTGCCTAAAGGGGCTCCAAGAGAGCTGGAGAGACAGGACAACAGGGAGTGGCTTCCCAGTGCCAGAGGGCAGGGTTAGAATGGAGATGAGGAAGAAATTCTTGGCTGGGAGGGTGGGCAGGCCCTGGCACAGGGTGCCCTGAGCAGCTGTGGCTGCTTCATCCCTGGAAATGCCCAAGGCCAGGCTGGATGGGGCTTGGAGCAGCCTGGGACAGTGGAAGGGGTCCCTGCCATGGCAGGGCTGGAAGGAGATGAGTTTTAAGGTTCCTTCCAGCCCAAGCCACTCAGTGATTCTGTGACTATCCAAGGGTGCCAAGCCAGGCCCTGGGCAGGGAGGAGAGGAGGTGGTGCTTGGCTGGCAGGAGCAGGGCACAGGAGCTCTCTGGGCACAGGTGGATGCAGAGAAGGTGTGAAAGGCAGCTCAGGGCTCCAGCCCTGCACAGGGGGAAAGCAATTCCTTCAGGCATTGCCCCCAGCTTGCCCTGCATTTCCCACTGGCAAGCCCAGAGGAGCTTCAGCAGAGAGCAGAGCTGGCACCCCTGATCTCCCAGGGAGATTGATGCTCCAACAAAGCTGTCAGAGCACACGGCCTGACTTTTGGGAAGTGCTGAAGTGTCTCAGCTTCCAGAGCAGTCCATGGGTGTTTGCATCCCTGGGTCTGACACAGGGGGACGTGCTGGCCCCCTGTGCTTCCAGAGGGATTGAAAGGCTGCTGTTAAACAAACTGCTCCAGCATCATCCTTGGGATGCGTGCCAGGGTTCAGCCTGGTGCAGCCTGCAAGGGAAGATAGAGAACCTGGGCAATGGAGATCCATCACGGAAGCACTGACAGTTGCTTAACTGAAATATTTTCAAGCCCTGATGGCAGGATAATTTTGTATATCTGACTTTATTTTTAGAGTTTGATTGATAGTCGCAAAGAGGGAAGAGGAGAGCTGGAATTTTCTTCCAAAGGAGTCTGCAAGCCCAGGTTTCCTGTTGTGCCACGTTACAGTCACTTTCAACACGATTCTTGTTCCTGATTAAAATAATTCACCATGTTTCTGCAGCCAGCAGGAGGTTGGAGCAGTTTGTGCAATGCAAAATGTAATAAATGTTTCGGAAGGCAGGGAAAAATATTTAGCAAATCTGGAGTCGAGTCCCATCTCTCTTAATTTGGCTAAACAAGGCTTAGATAAGGCTTTTGCTTTTGCAGAGCAAGAATTTCAATTACTTGCAGGAAGTTTGCAAATTAAGAAGAAGGAGGTTAACAATGAAAATAATTTCCTAAGGTTTGGAGCTCTGCAACGTGATTTAGAAGTGATTAAAATGATAAGCAACTCTGTAGTCCTTGCCAGTGCCTGTGCACTGCAGTTATTTATGGCAGGGAGTGCTGGGGAGCAGGACTCTGTCCTCTCCCAGCAGCTGCTTGCTGCTGTTTTGGTGCCTCATGTAGCATGAGGGAGTGTGGAAACCCAGGGCACTGGGAATATTTCTGTGTCTGCTCTGGGCTGCCCTGACCCCCAGGGCAGCACTGACTCTGACCCTCATTCATGGAGAAAGTTTCCCAGACTTCAAGATAGACTGGAACCCACAAAAGTGTGAAATAGATTCTAGAGAGCAGTGCAGGTGTGTCACTGGGTGAGAAATTGAGGTTTTGGGATTTTCAGTATGTTGTGGATGGCAGCAAGATGGAGGGCACAGGGTGTTGTCCTGGGTTTCTTCTTCATGCTGCTTCTTCCTCCTTCTCCATGGGTTTGGGTGGCATTTTGTAATTGGGCAGAAAAGTCTGCATTGCAGCTCTGTGGGATCAGTTATTGGTGAAAGCAGGTTTATTTACTTTTTCTGGGGGACCACCAAACATGAGAACCCATCTCTGGCTGTGGAGTCACCCAGGCACTGGAGGGAGGCAGCCAACACCAGGCTCATGCCCGTCCAGGTTCTGGGGAGATGTCATCTCCAACTCTTCTGGAGCCTCCTGGACTCACCTGGGCATATCCAACACTTTGGTCTTCCCAGGGAAGAACCAAGGGCATGAGATATCAGAGGTGACCGTGTACCAACCTTCTCGCTTTAGTGCAAGTTCAGCCCAGGTAGAGCTGCTGATACCAAAGAGACTCTGGGGAGGCTTGGTCCAAGCCTAGATCCAACCAGGGAGCTCATACTCTATTTTATCTGGTAAAGAGGCTAAAATAAGTATTGTTCCAAAAAGCCATCCTATTTAAGAAAAAAATCACCAAAAAACCCCAGTATTGATTTCCATTGAAATGGAAATGAGGTGATGGTGTAAATGCTACAGGATGGGGTACTTTGTGAAAGTGGTTTGTTAGAACCCAAAGGCCAGGTTGGTCTACATTTGATTCCTCTGGGTGCTCCCAGCAGCTTTTTACAGGAATGAGGCAGCCCAAAGGGGGCTGGGGGTCCAGGAGCTGCCCTTGACCCACTGTGGTGACATCTCCAGCAGCAGCAGGATTTGTAGGCATCAGGTTTCTGCATAAAGCCCAGGGATAGAAAGCTCACAGCCAAATTAAATAAAGTTACAGGTGTTTTGAGTGTTGTTTTATTTATTTTCTGTTCTGTTTTTTCTCACTCTCTCATTAGGCAGCAGCTATTCTGTGGCCGCTTTTATTCTCTTACCATCAGTTGGTTGCATTGATAATCAATCTTTTGAAGCACAGGGTCTTTTCCAGGTTTGAATTCTTTTGATTTTATTAAATAAATGTGCATTTGTGTAGAATGGAAACTTTGCTCCTTATCAGGATCATCTGTCTTGGTGAAATGACTTGGAACAGCTGTTCCATGAAGCAAAATCTGATAGAAACACAGGGACTGGATATAAACACAAACATTAGTCACTATGGAAACTAAAGTTACTGCAAGATGCCTCCAAAAAGCTGTGTTTCTATATGTTTCTCATCCTAACCAAATATTCCCAGGGGATTTTGCCAGCCACTTCATTTCAAGCCGTCTGGGAATGTTCTGCTTGCTTGCATATGGATCACTTGGGAGCAGCACCACAGCTTTGGGTACTACAGGGCTCTGCAGTCAAAATTGATGGCTTATTGATTTATCCCAATTCCTGGAGGCTGGCAAAGGACAAAGCAGCATTTAAAAACATCAAAGAGCAAAGCTGAATCTGGGGACTTGTGGAAATGAGAGCTCGAGCTTCAGGCTGTGGGTTTAACCCACTTGCAGCCCCACATCCCATCCCAGCAGGTATCTCTGGTATGGAGGGTCTGTAATCTGGATAATCAGGGGGCTTTGCTCCTCCATCTGCCAGTCCTGGGACTTTTCCATGCATTTAAAAAATATATTGATGAAAGAAGAAGCTCTATCCCCTGCCAGAAGGGCTGTAATTAAAAACCAGTTTCTCTGTTGACAGAGGAGCTGCATCTTTAGACAACCCTTGGAGACTGTAAAAATAAATGTGATTGCTGGATGAGACTGGCACCTTGCAGAGATGAGCCAGCACAGGCAGAAAACAAAGTTTGCAAGGTACAGAAATCACCACCACAGGGCAAAACCAGCTCTTGTGCAGCCATGGGTGGTGTGACAGCCCTGGGGTCTGAACACAGCCCTAAACCCCTGCAAAGGAGACATTTCCCCTCTGCTTTCTTGGGCCTTCTTCTCCTTTTTGCTGAAGTTTTAAGGAAATCCTTGGTCTCCATGGCAACTGCTGGCTCGTGGCACATGTGGCTGCACGTGGGGACTGGGGACCTTCAAACCCGGGCAGAAACAGAGCCTGGGGCCCTGCTTGCTCCCACCCCTCCATCCCTGCACTTTGGGCACCCAGCTGGCTCCTCTCCTCCCTTCTGTTGGCAGCAGGGTGAAGGTTTGGGAGCAGAGAAGCAATTTCTCATTATTAACGCACTTCATCCACCCAATCCCCATCCTCAGGCCATTGCCATCCTTCCTTAAGTGTCTGTCTTGGGCAAGGTGGGGAAGTTTCTGCACTGAAAGGATGATCAGGCATGAGAACAGGCTGCCCAGGGAAGTGGTGGATTCACCAGCCCTTAGAGTGATCCAAAAGGAGTGGATGTCACTCTTGGGGACTGGGCTTAGAGGTGCTCAAGACACTGCTGGGTCAGTGGTGGAACTGGATGATCTCAGAGGGCTTTCCCATCCTGAATGATTCAGGGATGATTGCTGGTTGCTGAATTCCTCCAGTGGAGCTGGGAACACACCCCAGCAGAGCAGAGGCTCAGGCACTGTGTGTGAAGGTCTTGTCTCTCCTTTGTCCAGCAGTGGCTGCCAAAATTCCCATTGGAAATTAAGATGGTGGGGGGGTTTTTCTCCCCCTGTAATTCCTCATAATTATCTTATCACTCATTAGCTTTACCCCAAATCCCCTTTTACACTGAGCCCTCCTCCACTGATCACCCACACGATTTAGTGAACAGAAAACCCGAGGAGGAAAACAATCCCAGGCTGGCTGAATAGCCAGTTCCTGCTGAATGCAGAGAGATTTGGGTGTCTGATTCACTCAGACTCCTCCTCCTCCTCTCTGCAAATCCCAGCCTGGCAGTTCCTCTAAGCCTATCCCGTGCCAGGCTGAGCCGACTTGGCAGGCGCTGGGCTCAGCAGAATAAATTATCCTGGTTTGTTCAGCTCCTTGCACCTCTCCTTGCAGGGATTCACCATTCCTGGGGAGAGGAGGGTGCTGGGCTGCTGGGCTTGGCCTGGGGGTCGTGTCATGATCCCCACACATTGTGGATAAATAATAAATGTCCCACACAAAGCAGCAGCAGAAATCAGGAGTGGCTCCAGCCCTGGGTGAAAGGGGAGGAGGTTTGGGCCATGCAGACCTTCCCAGGAGCCATTCACAGGGCCAGAATGGCTTTGCTTGGAAGGGGCCTCAGGGATCAGCTGGTTCCAGCCCAGTGCCAGCCTGGGGAGATGCCTCCTGCATGGCTGAACGTGTTCTCTGTGCCTTTGGGGTGCATGAACGCAGGGACACCGTGTCCAGCTCCCCCCCAGCCACAGCGTGGGGTGCGCTGGGAGTTCTGCTCCTTTTGCTGTGCCCTCTCTCTCCATTTACTGGCCCTGGGTACCCCCAAAGAGCTTCCTTTACAAAACAAAACAAAACAAAACAAAACAAAACAAAACAAAACAAAACAAAACAAAACACAAACAAAAACAAAAAACCAAAAAAACAAAAACAAAAACAAAAACAAAAACAAACAAAAAACAAACCAAAAAACAATAAAACCCCACACGACAAACAAACAAACAAAAACCCCCCAAAAAAACCAAAAACCACAAAAAACCCAGGAAAAAAAAAAAAAAAAAAACCCCAACAAACAAACAAAACCCAAAAAACCACAAACAAAAAAACAAAACAAACAACAAAAAAAAACCCTCCACAAAAAAACAAAAAAACCAAAACCCAACAACAAAAGAAAATTAAGCTAACAGTGTAATGATAATTAGAATATTATCAAAAATAAGGGTATTTATATTTTTTAAAATGAGGTCTTAATTATTTAGCTCCCTTTTTTGGAGCTGTATTAAATCCTCGAGCGCTGCAGTGCCTATTTCAGTGCATCCCCAAGGGCATGTGCCTGCAGTGAGCTTCCAGGTAGGATTGCAGGTAATGAGGCAGAGGTGAGAAACATCCCCTGGTACCTCAGGATAGAAGGAAACCCCACAGGAGAAGGGAATTGCCTCCCAGAAAATGGTTTCATAGCCATGGCTGGTGACCAGCACAGCGGCTGAACTGTCTGGGGGCTCCTGGCTGTTCAATCCCAGGGTTTGTGATGATGGATTCAGGTGGGACAGGAGGCAGATTCCCCAAATCCAGCATAATTATCTCCTCCTTTGGATGAGGGATGGTACAAAAAGGAAAAGGAGGACAAAAAGAGGCACATGATGTGAATTTATTTGCATCTTCCAACAATAATCCAGTCATTCTACCCGGGAAATGCCTGTCCTGCTTAATGCCCCTTTATGCAATTTTTTTTTTCATGGTGCCCAAGAATTTGTTTATTTATTAATTTACAATTTTCTTTCGCTGGGGTGGAAAATGAGGGGTAGAAAATGCCATTCTATCTTTTTATTGGATTTTATTGTGATTTATTTTGTAAGCAGTAGCTTGGCTGGGGGTTTTCTGAGCCCCTGGCAGGTGGGAAAATTCCAGGTCCTGAAGTCCCAGAGATCCATTGGAGCAATTCCCAACAGCTCCAAAGCAATTGCTTTTCCTGCATCAAGAAATGGCAGTTGTTGGAGTGGTCACTAAATAAATAATAGTAAAAATTTAATATAAATAATAATAAAGACTAATAAATTAATAAATTAATTAATAATTAATAAATTTGTTGGGATGGTCACTTCCATCCCACCTTTATACCAGCCAGGTCTCCAGCTCCATCCTCAAATGCCCCCAAATCCCAGGCAGAAAACTGTGTGTAACATTTTGCCTCTTTTGCATAAATTTCATCTGGAAAAGGCAGAATTGTGAGGATTTTGGAATGGGAGCCTTATTTCAGCTTGGCTTGCTAAAAACCATCCTGTTGCTCCGAGTAATTACACAATAAATTTGTGAGAGGGATATAAAGCCATAAAAGCAGTGGTAATGGTTTGCAATTTAATAGCTGAATTGTAAATGAATTTTCCTATAGCAGCTTTAATGCAGTGGGCTGCTACAATTAAGAGAACGTTCTTTGGGGTGCCTTTAATTTTTTGTTGTTGTTGTGAAGTTCAGTGCCATTAATTCCCTGGTTTAAAGAAACCAAATCATTAACCACTTCAAACTGTAAAAGCCAAGTTTGAATTCTTCTGCAGCCAACAAAATTTTGTCCTGGAAAAGGTGTTTTTACCCCATTTGGCTTTGGTTTTTACCCCATTTTATCCCATTTGCCTTTGGTTTTTACTCCATTTTACCCCATTTGGCTCTTGCATTTTCTTATAGTAGTGAGTGTGGGATTGCACCATTTATTGTGTTTATGCCCTTCATCCTCTTTCCATCATCACTCATTTGACATCTCCTGCCATTAGGATGGAAAGATTTGGCCACGCAGGGAGACCCTGCTCACAGCATTTAACATCTCTTCTTAATTTATTATTTGATAAAGGATCATTTAAATGGGGTATGTGTGCATTGCAGTGCTGTGTCTGCCCCCTTCTCCAGCTTTGGGGCTCTCTGGGCACAGGGGGTCTCTATTTTCTATTTTATCCACTCTGAGGATGCTCTGTGCAGCAACAGAGCCCTCTTATCCCCCCATGCAAGAGCTCATCCCCATCCACAGCTCCCATTCCTTTCCCTTTCCAGCCCTCTGGATTTCAAATATCATTCCCAAGCAGCTCAAGATTTTGGAAATCCTCTCCCTGGAGCAGCACTGCCCCTTCCCACAGCAGTGCCACTGCCAGCTCTTGGTTTTCCTCATCAGGCTCCTCTTCTCCTTCTCACATTCCCCTAATTGCAGCTTTCCACTTCCATGTGTTTCCTGTGTTTGAGGGAAATGCCATGAAATTCAGCATCTGATCTTGGAAGCATCTTTGGGGCAACTGAAATTGTTGCTAATTATTGCTGGTGTGTAATTATTGCTGGTGTGTAATTACCTTGCCAATGCCACCTGCTGTCCCCACAGAGCAGCAGAGCTGGTGCACCAGGGTGTGATACCAGTGCAAACTGACACAGGCAACCCTCCTCTGGATATGGGAGTGATAATTAAAAGGCACATTCATGTGTCAGGTGATGGAGACCTGAACCTGCTCTGAGGGGTGACTCCAAATCCCCTCCTTCCATCACTGAATCCAGATTAAGGGCAATGTGTAAAAACAGTGCCTGTCCTAATGCAATTTTCTCTCTTGTGCATCGTTATTGTCATAACTTGAGCCTCAATTTCAGAATTTCAGGGTCTTTTTCATTCCCCAGCCCTTGGCTATTTGTGCAAGGTGGAAACTCCTGCCCCACTCCCAGCAGGGGTTTGACCTTGAATTATTCCTCCATATCCATAAAAAAATCTGCTCCCTCATTGTGTTCCAGGCAGAGAAAAATGATTTAGTGAGGATTGGTCTGGAAGTGCTGGGTCAAGCAGGGGTAGCCTGGCCTTGCTGTGGGGCACAGATCTGTGGGGTGCAAAACAGGGTGTCCCTATTGCAGAAACCGCTGCCCCCCTCTTCCAAAAAACCCCAGAGGTGCCTTTGGGTGAGCTGGGAGCTGCAGCGCCCTGCAGAGCTGCCATGGAGGGTGGGAAGGTGTTAACTGGGGAGCAGGGATGGGATTCCTGCTCAGGAATGGAATCTGCTGGGGGAGGCAGGGCCGTGGGTGCCGCTCCTGGAGCATTCAGAGATGCAGAGGGGGAGCAGGGCAGGGGCAGGAGGGAATGAAGGATCCATTGTGAGGCCCAAAGGCACTGCTGGAATCCAGACTCTGAGTGAGGGATGGAGTCTGTGCCAGAGGACTGCAGACAGTGAAAAAGCTTAAAATGATGCTCCTGATAAACTTTTATTTCTGAACTTTAATTTCTGACTCTCCTGTGTGAACACACCCATGGGAAGTGCTGCCATTCACTGGGTCCACTCAACATGCAGAGAAAACTTAGGAGAAACATTTTGTTTCTGTGCCAGAGGACTGCAGGCAGTGAAAAAGCTCAAAATTATGTTCCTGTTAAACTTTTATTTCTGAACTTTAATTTCTAAACTTTAATTTCTGACTCCATTCCAAGCACCCTGTGTGAATACACCCATGGGAGGTGCTGCCATTCACTGGGTCCACTCAACATGCAAAGAAAACTTAGGAGAAACTTTTTGTTTCTGTGCCAGAGGACTGCAGGCAGTGAAAAAGCCTGAAATGATGTTCTTTAAAATGATGAACTTTAATTTCTGAACTTTAATTTCTGACTCCATTCCAAGCACCCAGTGTGAGCACACCCATGGGAGGTGCTGCCATTCAGTGGATCCTCTCAACATGCCAATAAGAATTAAGAGAAACTTCTTTGATTTTTCACCCAATGCTTGTTGATGACCTTGAAATTTGCCACCTGCCACATCAGCCAGCCTGGAGAAAGCTGTCCCACCTGAGTGTTTGCTGGGGATGGAGGTAATTCCTGTAGCCTGGGACAGTGTTTGAACATCACCCAGCAGAGGAGCATCACAGCCTTTTTATCTAACAAGTGCTTCAACAATATAAATATTTAAGTACAATAAACAATTATGATCAAGTTTCTTGGGTGACTGCACACAGCAAGTGAATTTTAAATTCATTTCCCATGGGTATTGAGTCTTCACATTCACTTTCTGTGGATGTTCATGCTAATAAAACTTCATTGCACAGAAAGAGAACACAAGAGGGATGCAAATATGACAAGGGCAAATTTGTTTGAGAGTTCAAATGAATATTCACCAACTTTTTATTATTTTTAAGTATTCATTCCTATTTGCTATAAAAAGATTATTTTATCTTTATTCTCCAAGCTCAGTGAAGCATGTTTGAGGTATAATATGTATTTTCTTGTACTAATGAAAGATTTGTTACCAGCAAGTACAGAGTGCATTTAAAATGTGCTTTATCTCCAGGAAATGTCACTACTGAACCCACATGAGTTACCACTGTCCTGATTTACATCTCTATTTCAACACATTTGCACCCTAAGGCTGGGATCTCCCTGGTTTTCCCCCCTTTAAAGCTGCAGATCTCAGATCCAGATCCTGACACCATTATTTTCCTCTGATTTTCCCTGCTAAACTTTCATCTCGTGCTGCCCTCAGTTAGGAGGATGCTGGAGATGTTTTTCCTTCACACAAACTGAGATCCCCTTTGGAAGGACTTGGGGGTCACCATGGCTCAGTTTTGCCTGAGGCAGAGGGAGCAGAGTTTTGACATCTTCATTTGATTTCTGTCCTGGAATTGAAAGAGATGCAAATTAGCAATAATTAATATTTTCATTAGAAGTGTCTAGACAGTACATCTGAGAACAGGATAATGATACTTCTGCTTTATATAAAAAATTCTGAAGTAGACCCAGGATCTTTTTTTTTTTTTTTTTTGGTCAGAAAAGATAACATTTATTTTTTAAAAAATGTAATTTAGTGTAAGTGAAATTAGGGTAATTGCTAATTATGTAACTGCAAATGAGGCAGATCTTTATCTTGAGTCAAGCTGCTCTGGTGCAGATTATGAACCGTTACTTTTATGAGATGGCAAAAAATATCAGCAAACCAGTCCTAAGTAATTTCTCATGTTTATCAAGAGCTTTTGGATAGTGAGGGGTGTGAGGCATGAGGGATGGAGCATCACCCCCTCTCATTGCAGGGGTTTTATCACAGAATGGTTTGGGCTAAAAGGGACCTTAAAGCTCATCCAGTTCCACCCCCTGCCATGGGCACAAACATTTTCAGTGTCTCAGGATGCTCCAGCCTGGCCTTGGGCACTGCCAGGGATCCAGGGGCAGCCACAGCTGCTCTGGGCACCCTGTGCCAGGGTTTCACCACCCTCACTCACAGCCAGAATTTCTCCTTAATACCTTCCATATAGATTGGTATCTTTTCCCCTTTTCCATCTTTTCCTTCTGCTGTGTCAGAGAAGCTCCCCCCTCCAGCCCTGCACTCCCCACACCTCAGCCCCCATCTCCATCAGGTTTGAGGTTTTTCCAGGCTCATTGTCCCACCCTGGGCCTCCAGCACCGTGCACTTAACACCCAACAAAACTTCATCCCAGGGCGTTCAGTGGGAACAGGTTTTATTTTCCACGTGCACTGGAAGGAAGTTAATAATACAAAACCCACCCTGGAGTCAAGCACTGCAGAATGAAGTCAGGAACCTCATAGGATAAACACATTATCCTCATACAAGCTGCAGTAAGTGGGTATTGGAAAAATTAAATGCACTTGAATAGCTTTGCAGATCTATCTCAGTCCCCATAAAACCTACTGACAGTGAGCAAACACAAGAGCTTGGCAGTTGTCCTGCTTGGTTTAATTGCCTTTGGTGGGTTTTATATCCATCACCTTCTTAAAATCCCTATGCCAACAACCCTGGCAGCTTCTTGTCCTGAGGACTTTGGGGGTGATGGAAATGCTGGTACCCACAGAACCTCCTGCATCCACTGGAGCCTCCCAGCATGCTTAGATTTTTCTAAGGAATCCATCCAGGTGTGCTTTTAGAAAAATATTATTAATTTAGCCTTTGGGGGAGGGTGAGGGGGGCATTTCATATCTGCCCTGGCTTTGTCTGAGACCTCTCAGAGTGATCCCTCTGGCGTGGGCAGGCCATGGCACAGGTGCCCAGAGCAGCTGTGGCTGCCCCTGCATCCCTGGCAGTGCCCAAGGCCAGGTTGGATGGGATTTAGAGCAGCCTGGGGTTGTGGAAGGTGTCCCTGCCATGGCAAATAAGCTTTAAGATCCCTTTAAAGGACTTTAAGGCCCCTCCAGTCCAAACCACTCTGATTCTATGATAAAAAATCAGCTTTCCCCTGGCTGCCTCCTGCTCCACCAAGCAATCATTTGAGGGCATCTCCCTGTTCCCTGGAGAAAACTTCCCCATTTTCATGAAAAGCTATTAATATAAATAATATTAATAAGCCTCACCTGCATTAGCAGAAGATGATGCTCCAAGCCTTCTCTCAGGAGGCCTGAGCTCCTGCTGGCACTGCAGCTGGTGACCAGGGGGACCCCTCTGGGAGCACAGATTGCTCCCAGCAGCAGCTGGAGGGAGCTGGGTCCGCCTGTGGCAGCTCACAGCTGATCAGTTCTACCATTTTTCTATCTACCATTATTCCCCAAAGTGGAGGAAGGGATCAGGGAGCTGTGGCAGCCTGGATTCCCCCCAGCCACGTTTGGGGAGTGATGCTGCTGGCTGGGAGGTGGCTGGGATGGAGCCTGGCTCTGCACAGCCCTTCCCTGGGGCGAAAAAAAAAGCAGAAAATGCAGCAGTAATGGGAACTATCTGAGATTATTTTAACTGTCAGATATCAGAAGCAAAGTAAAATGCCCAAATGAGTTGACAGCAGCTCAATTTGATCCCTGCCACGAACTGACTTAGAGCCCAAATTTTTCAGAGGCTGATAATCACCTTGGAATTGATTTTGCACCAAGATACTTTATCACATGTATTTGGTGTGCTTTGATGGGTTTTTTTAAGAAGTAATCTATGTCAAAGTTAAACAGACTTTATTAGAAGACACATGTTCCCTGCCCTTCTCAGGCTGGGTGTTCCCTTAGGGTGAATCATGGAGAGATGAGGGAATTGCTGGGTGTTCCTTTAGGGTAAATCATGGAGAGATGAGGGAATTGCTGGGTGTTCCTTTAGGGTAAATCATGGAGAGATGAGGGAATTGCTCCTGATTTAAGTGGAAAGCCTTGCTCTGTTTCAGGGCTGCAGGTGCCCTCTGCCTTGGTCACACCCTGCTCCAGCCCAGCTGCTCCTCAGTTTCCCCATCCTTTGGGATGACACCTGCAGTATCCTCCTGCCTAACCCAAGAAAAAGAACATTTGTGAATTTTCTGATGTAGGGGGATTTCTCTCACTCCTGGGAAAGTGCTATTTTTGTCAGGGTAGCCAACTTGTGGTACAAACCCTTAAAGAGATGAACATCAGTACACTCCAAGCTCCACATTCACAGAATCAAGGGATCCATACTGACACCTTAAAACATGACTGTAATTAAAGTAACATGTAGATGTAGAACATATAATGCCAAATTTTCAGCTGCCTTTTCAATGCTGAAACTTTATGTGGGTGTATTTTTAGGTCTTTCACAGGTTAGTGGGGAATGTAATTATAGGTTTGTATGCAATACAGGATTAGTCCACCCTGCTGGCAGCATTTTGGATAAAACCAGGGAAAATGGAGGGCAAGGCTATTTTTATTGTTCCACAGTCCCAGCACATTCTTGTGAAAATATTGTGAAAGAGACTGGTCCCCAAACCAGGTGTGACCCAGGCTTGGTGCCACTGACAGAACCAGGGAGAGTGATGGCACTGGGAGCAGAACCTGTGTTCTTTCACCTGAAGGAAAAGGGAAGGACTAAATTAAGTTTCACTTTTGTCTGGATTGGGCTGTTTTGTCCCTGAAATGCCCGTGGGAATTTTGTGGATGCTCCTGTGCTCCCTGCCTGCCCAATGGGGGACAGGGTCCTGTGCATGTTAAAACCCCTCTCTGTTACAATCTGAACTTCTCCATTTCTGAATTAAGTTTAGGATTATTTTACAGTGCTGACCCACCCTAGAGGTCTTGTCTTTCAGTTACTTGACAAATATTGCAATAAAAAAATCACATTTTCTCTGATGCTATTGTATTTGTGGGGTGCCCCACCAATGGAAGGAATGATGGATCTGACTCCACGTTCTCAGAAGGTTAATTTATTATTTTATGATCTATATTACATTAAATAATACTAAACTAAACTGTACTAAAGAATACAGAAAGGATACTGACAGAAGGCTAAAAAGATAATAATGAAAACTTGTGAATCTTTCCAGAGTCCTGACACAGCTTGGCACTGATTGGCCAAAGAGTGAAAACAACTCCCAGCAGAATCCAATGGAACAATCACCTGTGGGTAAACAATGTCCAAACACATTCCACATGAGCACAACACAGGAGAAGCAAATGAGATAAGAATTGTTTTCCCTTTTCTCTGAGGCTTCTCAGCTTCCCAGGAGCAGAATCCTGGGCAAAGGGGTTTTTCAGAGAATGTGAATGTGACATGATGCTCCAGCTGACCCTTCCCTGCCCTGTGGCCGCTGTTCCCAGTTTTGTTTCCTGGGAAGGGAGCAAAGTGCTGCTCTTCCACTGCTTCTGCCTGTGGTGCTTATTGCCACAGCTGAAACAGATGGGTACAAATCTTTATTTCTGCCTCCTGCCCAAATGAGGACGGTGATTTTACCTGTAATCCATCAGGCTAAAGCAGTTGGAGGGTCATGAAAATGCAAAGGCTCCGAGTTTCAGCGTGCCTCTGCTAATGTCAAATCTTCATGGGAATTGACTTCCCAGGACAAAGGAGCTGTCAGATGAGTGCTGATGCTCCATTAATGGCAGGGTAGGGTGACCCACCCCTGCGTGTCGGCTTTGTTGCTGAGGGAAACACGGAGACAAACCCATAATCACCTTTCTTGCATCTCTCCCACTAACACCTCATTTAAGTATATATTTGTCTGCTGATTGATCACAGGATTTTTTTCACAGCACACATTATCCTGCTGAGTGCTTCACATCCTCACTATTCATTAAAGTTTCCACATGATGCTCACCACAGAACAGGAGGCAAATTGGGGCTGCAAAGATAATTCTCCACAGAGTCCCCATCCCCACCTTCCCAAGAGGACAGGGAAATTTGGGGGATCAGCAGCACTTGATCTCCCAAACCACCCTGGCAGTTCTGAAAAAGCCCAACCAAAGCTCCTTAATTTGTGATGAGGAAAAGAGAGGAAATGGCATTTAATTCAGACTTCACCTGAACTGACAGGATGGGGGGAATGGCTTCCCACTGGCAGAGGGCAGGGCTACACTGGATATGAGGAAGAAATTCTTAACTGGGAGGGTGGGGAGGCCCTGGCACAGAGCAGCTGTGGCTGCCCCTGGGTCCCTGGAAGTGCCCAAGGCCACTGCTTGGAGCAGCTTGGAGCAGCCTGGGACAGTGGAAGGTGCCCCTGCCCATGGCAGGGTGTGGAACCAAGTGGTCCTTAGGGTCTCTACCAGCCCAAAGGACTCTAAAACTGCTCCTGGGTGGGGATTTCTGGAGTGGAGACCACCATAAATCAAAGGTATTTTGCAGGACAGCAAAATGATCACAGCACATCATCACCACTGTCTCTATCTACCATGAAAGGGAGCACTTCACACATAGTTTGCAGTGGAGAATGTGTTAAAACAGGAGGATGAACCAGAGTTAATTTTTTGTCAAGGTTTATAGATTGACTGGTGAGGTGACAGCAGGGTCATCTTGGAGATGGCTGCAGCACATCAACCCTGCTTGAAGGTGTGAGTTTTAATGGCTTAATCCACCCTTCAGTCCCAGGGACCAAGCCCAGGCAGGTGGGAGATGCACAACAGTTCATCAGCAAGGAGAAAACACCCCAAACTGGCACTGAACCCAAAAGGTTTGTGTTTAGCAGAGACCCTGAACCTCCTGGGTAATCTGTCTTGGATAAGAAAGCAGAACCCAAAAAATGTTCAAAGCTTTGTGTGCATTGCAGAGAGAGCTCATCACTGAGGCTGATACCTGCTCATGCAGAGCTGGCTGCTGACAATAAACATTTAAACACAGACTGAGCACACCCAGATTCATGGACTGCTGTAATTCATTAAACAAATGTTGGGTTTAATAGCCCCGTGTCCAAAGCTGGTGCCATGGATGTGCTCAGCTGTGAAATATGCTGTGGAAGTCATTGGTTTGCAAAGGGGTCTAGAAATCTGCTTTCTATTAACATAAAATGGGTTTACAGCAGAAAAATCTCTGGGATCACATTTTTCTCTCAATTATCCCTTCTCAGTGGGATTCCTTGAGGTTTGTGCTGGGTAACTGAGATGTGTCTAAGCTGGGGGGTTTGGAGCTGGGGTTTGTTTTGATCCATTAAGCTTGTATCTCGCCACAGTGATGTAATTCCCCCAGTCTGAGACACTTTATAAACATTAATGGGTTTGTTTTCATGGTCCCCAGGGATGTGCAGCACAGGAAGGTCGCCAAGACCATTTTACCCTCACAGAAGGAGAGATGGGGAAATGTGGCAAGGGGAGAAACAGAATACTCACTCAAATTTTAAACCTGTCCATCCTCAGCTGTGTTTAATTCAGTTTTAAGAACTTATAAGTTAGCAACTATAGTTTAGTTATACATTTTATTAACTAATAAGTTATTACAGCAGCATCACATCAGCAAAGTTTGCATAAAGATGCTGCTGAGGAAGCTGAGGAAGGAAAGAGTTGGTGCTCTGTATTTTACGAGTGAGAGGGGTGTAAAATGCATTTATAAATACATCTTTGCAGAGGGAAAAAAAATAGTAGATATTAACAACTGCTGTAGCTTTGATGGGAATCATTTAGTGGAGATGTGCTGGAAGAGACTGTGGAACGTGGGCCTGGCTGTGCTTTTCCTGGGGATTGCTGCTGAAGTTGCTGCTCTCTTGGACTGGATTTTCTTGGTGATAAACAGCCATAGAGATGCCTCTGGTGATATTTGGAAAGGGCCAATTGGAAGCTGGCCCTACAGCATGCCAGGGCACAACAAACCTGAGGCACAGATCAAAAATCCCATTTTGGAGATTTTTTTTTTCCCATCACAGAGGGTCCATTTTTGCGGATGTACTGAAAGAAGCTGGTGATACTCACAGCTCTTTCAGCTGGGAATTGTTCCTGCAAACAGAGATACATGGAGCAGATGAGAAATTAATGTAAATATACAGACAGAAGGCAATTTTTTTTGGAGGAAGTGAGGCAGAGGCAGATAAAAAGCGATCAGCAGAATTTACATAAGCCTTCCCCATCACAGAGGTCATCATTCTGCAGGATGACACATGGAAATTCATTTTTATTAAATTCTGGATGATTATTTAATTGGAAAAAGAAGGATTTAATTGAATCAAGTCAAAGGGCCCTATTAGATTACATTCAACCTTAACACAGAAGGCTTTTCCCATTTAGTTAAACTAGTTCCTTTGCATATTGTACATATTAAACTATAAAAAGTGGTAATCTGAATAGCAAATTAAAGGGTTTGGAAGGCCTGAATGGTGCTCATGTGCTTCTCAACCCTTTTTCATCTTCTAAATCTTCTCATATTCCCTTTACTGCACTCCTTAGGTTGTAACAAGAGCGAAGATGAGGGGTGGAACTCTCAAATCTTCCTCTATCCCTGCTTATTCCATTTACACACTCTTGAGGAATGGCCTGCCTGGATGTGATGGCACTGCCAGAACACATTGCCCAAAACTGAGGGCGTTTTCCAGATTTTCAAGGCTCCCCTTGCAGCACCTGAGCAGATGCTGAGTGTGGTAAGGTTGAATGAAGATTTGTGACTTCCTGGCATTGGCTCAGGTTTCCCTTGTGTCCTTAGGAAGTATTCCCAATCTCTTCATGCCTCATCTACATGGCCAGGGACTCCCATCCCTTTGGGACACAGACTCCTTGCAGAGCTGTCAACTTCCTGGTGAAAGCTGGAATTAAAAAAAAAAATAAAATTAAAAAAGCATCATCAAAGCAATTTTGGGAAATAATATGTTTCTAATTTTGTGTCTTTAATTAGCTTTTCATTTCAATTCTTTCTTAATTTAAAACTAAAAGGAGTAGGGGATGGAGGCATAATTAATTTCCTAAAGTTTCATTTCATCCTAATTTTGAGGTTTCCAGCAAAGGCTTGGCCTTCTGACTGGGAGCTGGCACAACCCAGCTGGGTTGGGAATGCCCCATCCTTGTGCCTTTCCTCTGGCTGATATTGCTGGGACACTCTGTGCTCCTTCCAGGAGGAAGCTGAGAGAAATCAAATTCTGCTCTGAGAGACTGAAATCAATTTTAATGGATCCAGCTGTTCCCCAGTAAGGATAAGAGGAGGCATGGGAAAGGGGAGAAAAACTTCCAAGATCTCTTCAGGGGATTTCAGGAAGGCTTGAAAGTAGTAAGGAAAGTTTTTAGAGTGAGGTTTTTAACTTACCCATGAGGCCACAGCCAACTTTAGGACACATTTTTTAAATAACCACGTGCTAATGTAGAAATTCTCTTTGTCAGTAAATTTAAAAAATTCCAGTTCTGACAGTGCAGCAACTCAAGCAGTCTATTATTAAAGTTAGATTGAGTAAGAAACATCATTTGGAATTTTCCTTAGCAGCTAAATGGGTTCTTGGAAGGTTCAAATCAGCTTTAACCTGATTTTTTTATGATTAAAAAAAAAAAAAAAAAACGTGCTGGTACTTTAAAGCCAAGTTCCTTTTTGCTGAAGCTTTACTTTTATTCAAGTGCAATGAGGAAGTTTTGCATATACAGTACTGGGATTGCACACTCAGGTTATCTGGTTACATACATAATTCTCCCATTTGCAAACACAGTTTGCAGCACATGCTCATGCAAATTAGGTATGAAACTGGGCATTTATCTTGATTAGAATTCGGTTGCTTTATATACTTGCAGAACCTTAGCTCATTCAGGGATGGCTGTAGAGATGATGGAGAAAGAATTTCAAAAATTGCACTTATTCTCCTTGTGGGTTGTTTGTTGGTCCTCTGGGAATTCATTAAGGAAAACTGATATTCTGAGTGCCCTGGTGCAGCACCCAGCTTGGGCTGCAGACACTGCTGGAAACTCCCTGCCAGAAATAATTGTCCCTTGCAAAAGCCACTGTACCATTTCATGGAATAATTGCTACATTTTCTCTGTTTTACAATATCCAGATGGATTGATCCAGATGGATGTAAGGACTCGATGCCACTTGGCAAGGACTCATTCCTTTTGACTCTTGGAGAGCTGTTGTACCCAGCACCCAGATCAGACCTGAGGTTTTGGGGGATCCAGGCTGCTCTTGTTGATGGTTTTCAGCAGACTGACACAGCAGATTTTCCCCATTTCTGTCCCCAGAAGCTGCCTGGGCACTCTGCACACAGAGAGCTCCTGCAGAGCCCCATCCTGCAGCCCCTGGGTGTGTGGGATGGTGATGTGCTCCTGCTTTACCTCAAGTCCAGCCTCTCCCGGAGCCATCCCTGCAGCTCTCAGGAACAGCAGCCCTTTCCTATCCTTTTCACTGCATTTTGAATCAGGGCTCTGCAGTGCCAGTGCTGCACAAGGACACCCTGAAGTTCAAAGAACTGCCCCAAATTCTCAGCTTGTTCAGCCAAACCCCTGAATTTAGGCAAATATCAGAGGGTTTAGCAAATTGTGCTGGGCTTTACTCACAGGTCATGATTTTCTCTGACTTCCCCCTAACAAGAGTCCTGGCTCCTTACTGTGCATCCCACACCACTCTTGTTTCTGTGAGGCTCCCACCCCACTGCCATGGGGGCTCCTGCCCAGCTCCTAAACCCATTTGTGAACTTTTCCAGGTACAGGTGGCTCAGGTGACAGCTCCCAGCATGGCTGCCTGCAGATTTGGGATGCAGGGATGGAGTGGGGAGGTACAACCACGTGGGCCATGGTCTCCAAAGCATCCCTGTCTGTGGGGCTTGGTGTGGTGGAAGGTGTCCCTGCCCACGGCAGGGTGTTGGAATGAGACAATCTTTAAGGTCCTTTCCAACACAAATCACTCTGTAATTCTACAATTTCACTTCAGTGAGGATGAAGCCATCTGCAGGGCTGCCAGGGGCAGGGTGGCAGCTCTGCAGGCTTGCTGCAGCCCTGGCAAACACACAAGAGGATCCCTCTGAGGGATGGATAAGGCACAGGGAAACATCCGCGCTCCCTCTAGCAGTCGCCAGCGAATGGATGAAACCAATAATTCTCGATTTTTCACCCTGGGTTCGTGCCACGTGAACCGCCACTGTCAGAGCTCCTGCACTAGCACTGCTGCAGTGCTGACAGCGCTCAGGTGGCTCTTTCCCCCCCGCCCCAAAATCCTTCGGGGCGATTTTTGGAGCCCGTTTTCCTCCACCTGCTGCAGGCAGCTGCCGGGCACGGCCACGCTCGGGGTGAACCCGGGCTCAATTGGCAGAGCGGTTCCTCACTGGTGCCATTGTGAGCTCGCCGCGGGCACTGCAGCATCCCCGCAGCACCCCTCAACTTCCCGGGGGGGTCTCGCTCCCGGCGCGGCGCGGGCACCGCAGGCTCCCCCCGCTCCTCACGGGCGGGACCCGCCCGCCGCAGCCGCGCTCCCTCCGCGGATGCCCTCGGCCGAGCTGCCATCGCCTCCGGCACGGCCCTGCCCGGCCTGCCGGGGGGGGCAACAGGTAGGGGGTACCCCCACCCCCCGCACAACCTGTTTCTCTTGTACCCCCTCCGCACAGCCCCCCCTCTTTCCTCTGCACACCCCTCGCAGAGCCCCTCTGCCCTCCCCTTCTCCCCTCCCTTTGTCCCCCTTGGCAAAGCCCCCTCCCCTTGCGCCTCTCCCCCTTCCCCTCCGGGATCCCCTTCCCCTCCGGGATCCCCCTCCCCTTTGTCCCCCCGGCAGAGCCCCCCTCGCACCCTCCCAGCCCCCTCCCCTGGCGCCGCCCCCTCGCACCGCCCACTCCCCTCTCGCTGCTCCCCTCCAGCAGCCCCTGCCCCCCTGCCCAGCCCGGCACAGCCCCCTGCCCGCCCCCCCCGCCGCTCCCTCTCTCACCTCGCTCTCTCTCTCTCTCTCTCCTCCTCTTCCTCCCTCCCCCCAGGCCAAAATCCTGCACATGATGGACGACAACAAGCAGCTGGCGCTGCGCATCGACGGGGCGCTGCAGGCGGCGGGCCAGGAGGTGACGGCGCTGCGCGCCGAGCTGGCGGCCACCGGCCGGCGCCTGGCCGAGCTGGGCAGCGACCCGGCCATGGAGCACGGCCCGCACGGCGCTCAAGGTGGGTCCCGCCGCGGGCAGGGGGCGAGGGGGCTGCGGGCAGCCACGGGGGGACACTCCCGGCCGCCGCCTCCGCTCGGTGTTATTGTCCATTGTTTATTTTTGGGGGTGCCCGGCGCGTCCCGTTGCGGGTTCCCCGCTGGGCTCGGAGCAGGGTCCGTCCCTGCCGCGCTGGGCTCCAGCAGCCCCGGCATGAGGAGGGACCCCCCGCCCCAAATGCTCACAGCCCCCCGCATCCTCCCGCCACCATCACCGCCCCCTCTGTTCCCATCCCCTCGCCGCACCCCGCCCCGAGGTTCCCCCCGGCCGGCTCTCCCCGGTAATCCCGCGCCCTCAGCCGGTTTCGTAATTCGGTAGGAAAGCAGCCATGTTACCGCCGCGATCCGCGCTCCGCGCTCCGGCCCCGCACGGAGCCCCGGCCCCGGGGCTCGGACCGGCTCGGGGCTCGGACCGGCCCGGAGCTCGGGCTGCGGGGCTCGAACCGGCTTGGAGCTCGAACCGGGCTGCGGGACTCGAACCGGGCTGCGGGGCTCGGTCCGCGCCCGGAGCCCACCCCAAGCCCCGGCACCCCCGGCACGGGTGTAGGGGGTAGGCTCGGACAGCCCCTGTGCCAGGCACACGCCCCCTCTGCCCCCCCATCCGTGAAAAGTTGTCTCCGGAAAGCGGGGCGCAGGGGGAGCGGGAAGAGACTTTGTGTGGTGCTTAAGGAACTGAGCCCGAATCGCTCCTGTAGTACTCGTGGTGCTCTCGCCAGACTGAAATTCAGTTTCCTGTTAATCAAAGTGTGTTGCCATCGCTGATACGTTTTTATTTGAATGCTTTTGTATTTTAGGGTTTATATTTCCCAAATAATTACGGGCTTGCATGACAGTTTACTCCGAGCAGCCTTGATGTCAGAACAAAAATAGTGCGAGCCCTCCCCTTTCCCGATAACTGAATTTACACCTGTGTGATAAAAACGTCAGTAGCTGTTATTTACTCGTTACTTATTTACTGTATCCCTTGGTAGGGTGGTTCGGCGCTATTTTAAATAACAGTTGCATTTTGATGAAGCTCTTTAAGGGTAGCATAGCGTTTGGCGGGGCATAGCTGCTGCCGGCAGGATGTAATCATGGAATTACAGAATCATAGAACACTTTGGGTTGTAAAGGATCATAAAGATCATCTTGTTTCACCCCCCCTGCCACGGCTGGAACTGATTGGATTGATTTGCCGGTGTGTTGTTGTTCGTGGCAAACTGACTTAGAGGGATTAATTAGTGGTTTTATTCCATCCAGCTTGTGTTTCACTGTTTTGGTAGTGGGGGTGTGGGGTGTGAATTCCACTCACCCGGCTGAGCTTCCCGGTGGCTGTGGGGATGTAGGAAGTGAAGTTACCTGTGTGGCCAGGGATTTTCTGAAATGCAGAGGCTGGGATCATCTCAGCCACCCTCTGCTGTACACCACAGCCAGGCTACTGAGGCTCTTTTGCTTTTATAAAAATCTGCTGAAAGGGCAGAAGGAGATGCCAGCCTCCATCCCTCCCGGTGGAGCTGGGGCATCAGGAATGCAGATGGTGACACGATGTACAGGGCATGCATGTGGAAATGCAGGCTTGCAGCCAGGAAAGCAGGTAAAACCCTTCAGCTGCTCGTGCTCACACTGATTTCTGTAGGTGTGTTCAGTGTTTGCTTTCGTTTCCTCTCCAGGACACTTCTGGGGAGATGCACGTTTCTGCAGCGGGTCCTGGCAGGGGACAGGGGGGTGTGTTCTCTGAGGTCAGGGCTTTTTTTGTTTTCCTCAGAGGTTTTCTAATCTGTTGAGTGATGAAAAAAACTCCTCTTTGTGTTCCTTTACTATCAGCATGCTGGAAAACAGTTGGTGCCCTGTAAAGGTGCCAAAGAAATGTGCTCAGTTCCCCAAAGCCTGCGTGTTTCTGCTTATAACTCTGATTACACCTGCTTCGGAGTTGTGGGGTCCCTGTGATGGGGGAAGGGGGAAGAGTGGCCTCACCCTCAGCTGGGTGGGAGGGTGGTACCTGCAGCTGAAGTTTCTGGAGGGTTTGGTCCCACTCTGAAAGCTGAGAAATTTGGCTCAGCACGCTGATGACTCGCAGTGAGGAGAAAGGACGCTGCCACAGCAAGGTGTGACTCCATGGCCTCGTGGCTGTGAATGAGTCTTTGTCTTCCCCCATGAATTTAATAAGCTGTTATTAACACTGTGATGTATGCAGCCCTGTGCCACTGGTGTTGTAACAGAAGTCAATCAGTTCAGTGTAAAATCGTATCTAAAGAGTGTTTTGTCTGTCATGCTTCGGAAGGAAAAGGGGGAGAGTACTTGATCTCTGCAAAACCCACTGAGTAGATTCACTCTGCTTTGTGTTTCCTCCCTAAGTTTGGTACTATTGTTTATATGCTGCCATAAATGCTCTCCTACATCACTCTGTGTTTGTGTAGACAGGCCCAAGATATCTATAGTGAGCCATATGCTTTTCCTCAAGGATTTTGAGACGACGTTCAGAAGGATGGGGTGAAAACAAGAATCTCTGAATAGCTCTGCTGTTGTGTGTCTCCTAAGTAGGAGGGCTGCCAAGCTGTTTGATTTATGCAAATGCATTAAAGGCAGGCAGGAGGATGGGGAATAGGGTGGCAGCCTGCAAGTGCAGATTTGGGGTGTGCTGGTGATGCTCAGTGGCAGGTGGGTGCCTGGTAGGGTCTGCTTTGGTCCAGGAGGAAAAGCCTGTGCTGGAATCATCAGGTCCCTTTGCTTACAGAATCCCAGAATGGTTTGGCTTGGAAGGAACTTTAAAGATCATCCAGTTCCAACCCTCTGCCACAGGCAGGGACATCTTCCACTATCCCAGGGTGCTCCAGTCCCCATCCAGCCTGGCCTTGGACACTTCCAGGGGTCATGGGGCAGCCACAGCTGCTCTGGGCACCCTGTGCCAGGGCCTGCCCACCCTGACAGGGGAGAATTCCTTCATGTGGTGGGCAGGAGCTCAGGGTCACAGTGCTGCCAGCAGCTGCTCCAGGTCAGTCCCAAGCTGGATGGAAGGAGGTGAGTGTGTGTCTCTGTGCCACGCTCAGTCGGTAATTAATACTGAGTATGTCAGATGTGTTATTTGTGTAATTATGGTGCAGCTTGAGACAGCTGGAGGTAATAACTCTGCCCCTTTTGTGCACTCTGAGACATTTTTTCTGCTACAATGTGCTATTTTTGCCATGGCAAGGTATGTTTTGAGGGCCTCTTTTCCATAATTTTAATCAAAACTGAAAGAATTCTGCGAAGAGGGGGAGCAGGATGGTGGGTGTGCGTGGGTAGGCAGGAATGGAACTTGTACATTGTTACAGTCCTTAGCCTAAGTGTTAATCATTCAAACCTCTCAGCCCTGACAATCTCTTTTAACCAGTGAGTTAGCTGGGAAAAGTATTTTGGCTGCAGCCTCTGTCTAAACTTGGATGCAGATCAGGGTGGAAATCAATACTTCATGTCCCCAGCTTTTAGCACAGCAATTACAGGCAGCACTGGTAACATCTCTGCAGCTGTGTGTCAGCACCCTCGTGTTGGAATCCCTGCTTGAATTTGTACTGCTTGAATTGATTGTGAGCAAGGGATGTGCCCAGTGCTCTGGGGGGGGATGCTGGTAATGAGAGGGGGATGCAGCAGAGCATTGCTGTGGAGGGTCCATGCTGAGCTGTGACCCCTGTCCATGCTGGCTGCACCTCTGGGCTTTTGGCTTTCAGAACCTACAGAATCACAAGGCTGGAAGAGACCTTCAAGATCATGGGGTCCAACCCAGCCCCAACACCTCAACCAAACCCTGGCACCCAGTGCCACATCCAGGCTTTGTTAAACACACCCAGGGATGGAGACTCCAGCACCTCCCTGGGCAGCCATTCCAGAACTTTATCACCCTTTCTGTGAAAAACTTTTTCCTAATATCCAACCTGTATAATACACCTGTTTTTTCAGCAGTTTGGTTTCCAGCAACATCTGTGTGGAAAACTGAAGTCTGGTGGTGCCTTGCCATGCTGCATCAGGCGTTTGGTCCGTTCAGCCTCGTGTTTTTGCTTGAGTCTCCTTCCCACATTAAATGGAAAACACCTTAATTAATTAATGTTGGTAAAGTGCTTGAAGATGTAACACGCAATCAATGGCTAAGTGTTGTTAATAACACCTCACTCAGCCTTTGGTTTATCTCAGTTCTGATTTCAGAGTGGTGCTGGCACGCTGAGATCACTGGCTCCTGGCCTGTGGTGGTGAGGATTGGTGGTGTTTGCCATGGATGCTGCCAGAATTCAGCTGGGGATGGGGCAGGAGCTGCACCCTGCTCCTGCAATAAATAAAGGGCTGCTCATTGCTGTGCTGGTATCTCAGCACATGCAGCCTAAGAAAGGTTTCAGTTGTATCTTGGTATGTGGTGATGCCAAGGGGCTAGGAGGACCTTTCTGCTCATGACAGCCTAAAACAGGTTTTTTTCTTTTTCTCTTTACTCTTTGATCTCAGTATCCTTTCATAGCTACAATACAAGGACTTTGACTTTTGCCTGGGAGGCAATCAGTTACCTCTGTGCTGTTGCTATTTTGTGAGTAATCATCTCTGGCTGTTGAAAATGTACAATTTTCATCTCTTCAGAAATCTTCCCTGCTATTTGTTCTTCCAGAGCTGGCGAGCTGATACTGTAAAGAAGCCTGAGGAATTTGGATACTGCTGCCCAGTGGGGTATTGGGAGCATTTTTGTACCATGCTTATCAGCAGATCAAGGTCTTGCTGTACCATTACTCTTTCTAATAATTTCCTACTTTGTTTCCCTTTGTCCTGCGTAGTTCAGGGAGCAACTCGTTTCATGCTCTAAAACAATTGCCTGTTCTGGGAAATAAATCTGTGCTTAGCAATGTTCCCATGGCTGCTTTAGACACAGGGAACTGCCTGCTGATTACACTCCAGGTCCCTGCTATATCTTAGTCTTTGAAGATGTTCATTTATGTATCTTTTCTGGAGCTTTCTTATTCAAAAGCCTCATCTGGCGTGGTTAACATAATATTTAGATTATCATTGCTTTAGGCTTTGTCCAGGAGAGTTAAAATGAAGCTTCTAAGGATGAGTAAGCTCAAATAAACTGAAGTTGAAGGAGGACTTAATCCAGGGCTTTTGACTCACCAGTTTGAGATATAACCATGAAAATGGTGTTAGATTTGCAGGTGGGCAGAGGGACATAGAAATAAGTCTCAGTCTTAAGTTGGGGAGGATTGGATATGATTTTGTGGGTTGTGTTCAGGCACTCTCAGATATTCACTGGTGGGGCTGGGCCTCATCCAAGAGGACAGTCTGTCCTCTCATTACTTATTCTTTTTCCTCCAGATAAATCAGTGGACTTGGTGTTCTGTGTCCCTGGGGCTGAATATGGAATTCTCTGAGATGCCAAAAGGGGCTTTACAGCCTCGAGCAGGAGCTCCTGGTGCAGCCTTGGGCTGCAAACACCTTTCCTTGAGTGGTCCCTGCTCCTCTCTGTGCTTCAAGTTCCTCACTGTACACCAGGCACCGAGCCCCAGCACCACGCAGAGCAAAACTTCAGCCCCCAGCTTGTTAAAATTCAATCCTCAGGATTTCTCATGCCAGCAAAGCATGAGATCAGGGCTCTGCTCCTGACACAGCATCTGCAGAACCCTGTGCTCATAAAACAGCAGGCAGGGCAGGGCAGCAGCCACACAGAAAACCCCAGGGAATCAGGCACCCAGAGGGCTCCTTTTTCAGCCTGCATCCTCACCCTTGGGATGCTGAAGGCTCAGGGGGTTGCTTCTTGTTGCTTTGCAATCCCTTCCTGTTTTTCATTTCTGTGTTGTTTTACCTGAGCCTTTATGGGGAATGTTTTTGGATATTGAGATGGATTTTGTGGCACCTCCAGCTCGATCATTTTGGTGTTTGGAAATGTGTCCTGTGGTAGCAGGAGGTGGGATGGGTTTAGCTTTTTTTAAGGAAAAAGAAGCAGTCCCACCAGAATATGGAAATGGAATAAATGCTTTTGAAAGCTTTGAAGCCTTTTGTGTAGTCAGTTTGTCTGCAGGAGTTGCAAAGGTGAGGAAAATCTCTTCCTGAGGTTTTCCTTCTGCACCCAATGGTAATTGGAGGCTTGGGGATGGGATGGTGAGGGTCTCCAGAGCAAGAGACTGAGGTTCAGTGTTGGGGATGGGTTGAGATCTGAGGGGAGCTGAGGTGGCAGAGGCTCTCCAGGGGGATCATCCATCCCTGCAGAACAGCTTTGCAGTGCTATTGGTCATGATTGAGCATGACACTGGCTCCCGGGGTAAACTATCCCCTCAGCCCTGCTCTAGCTTCCATAATCTGATAAATTACTGATTCCCTAATCTTGTTAGTGCTCTCCTTGCCCAGATCCCTGCAAGGAGCTCTGGGATGGGGACAGAGCTGACCACAGGTGATGCAGGCTGCTGTTTCCCACCCAGACTCAATGTGGGTGGCTTTTGGGTCAGGTTTCTGGTTTTCAGCTGGGCTTGATGAAGTGATGTGTCTGTGTCTGAAAATTGCTGAACTGCAAAGACCTCTGCCTTGGAGTGCAGGAGATGAGCTGCAGCAGAGAAATGTTTTTGCACAGAGCAATTAGTGAGAAATGGGGTTTTGTCAGGAGGATTTCTGACACTTGCTTGGTGGGAGAGCTGCAGTGGGCAGGGCTGTGTTTGCACAGAGAAATGGGAAAATCTCTTTTGCTGTTGCTTCTCAGATACGTGGTCAGGCACAGATTTTAAGTATATTATGTTAGAATTTGCTTTCAGATCACTTGGATGATGGGAAGGGAGCAGAGGTGCCTACAGAAAGGTGAAGGGGAGTGTGGTGGCATCCTGGATCTCCTGTGGGCTCAGAGGCTCAGGAGTTTGGGAGAGGATCAACCTTATCATTGAAGAAGGAAGAGGGACAGAGTGATGCTCTGCTATCATTGGGTCCAGGTCTGGGCTTATCTTGTCTTGGAGAATCATCCTCATCCCTTGCTGCTTCTGCAAATGTTTTTTTCTGGAAGGAGCATCTCTTCTGAGGGCATCCATAAATCCATTTCTCATACATTTTGGTCCTTACTGAGTCATTCTGGCTCACGTCTTTTCATGCCACTTCTCTCCTCTAAATTAAGATTTCACAGATTTTAGAGGCTGTATCTGGGAACTGAGCCTTTGGGTTTATCTGACAGGGAGCTGATGTGTCACAGCCTTTCCTGCTGCTGTCCTGTGCCATCTCTTCTTTGTTGTCTCACTTTGCTGGGTGGCACCTGGGGGAGAATCCCAAACCTTTCCATCACCACCTTTCTCATAGAAAGTGTGTTCTCCCTCAGTGGGGAGTTAAATCACCTTTCTGCAGAAAGCAGCATCTATTGGAGGTGGGGAAATTGTTGTTTGGTGTGAATTTGTGGGATGTAAAGAGAATAAGGGAGTACAATAATGTCCTGATGCCTATCTGCAGGTTTTTCTCTGACTCTTTTTTGCAGCAGCAATGAAACCTGGAGAGCTGTTGTGGCTGGGAAATGGTTTTTTTGCAGGAAAGGTGAAACAGAGCTTGTACCTCTGTTCCAGCAGATTGAGGCCATTGCCTGTGTTTGAAACTGAGAACCTGAAACTTGAACCTTTTGCGTTTCCTTTGCCTTTTAATTCTTATCAAATCATGCTGTTTGCAGAAGTGGACTCTCTTTACTGTTTAATTTCAGCCAGAACATGCACTTGCTAACTACTCCCTCAGTCACTGGACAGCTGGGGAGTTTTCCAGTGGTGAGAGCCTGTGAGAGAGCACATGATGGAGATGATGGAGGATGAAGGCTGGCAGAGCACCCACACTGCTCCAGCCTGTTGCTTTTAACTAAACTGTGCACCATCCTCCTTGGAAATCCACGGGGAAAAGCAGCACAGGATCACTGTTGGTCATCATCAGCTGAGTGGGGAACCCAGAGCTGGGGTTGGGCAGCAGCCATGCCATGGCTAATTCCCCAAAATCAGCTTCCTTGCTTTCTTTTAGCAGTAGAATACCCCAAATATTTTGGGAATATTTCAAATCAATTTGCTTAGCTTTGGCCTTGTCTGCTTTTTCAGGTGTGCACAAGAGTATCTCAGAAACTCAAGGGCTGAATTAAAAGGTATTTGTAAGTTTCTGCTTTTAGTCCTTGACTGGTTTGAGTGGTCTCTGTCCTCCCATCATAAAATGGTATTTTTTTTTTTCAGGATATTTCCAAATGTTGTAAGATATGGTTGTGGGTCGAAATTTGCTGCAGGCACACAAGCACAGGAAGTGCTTGCCTGTTTTCCAGGGAGATTTGCTCTATTAGGGGTGGAAAGCAAAGCAAATTGATTTGAGGAATAGATTTGAGGAACTTACTTTTGATGCTAAAGATTTAGATGGTCTAGACACTCTCTTAAGCTGCAGAAGAGGAAAAATACCATGTTAGAAGAAAGCTGGAGGACTGCTGTAAAGGTTTTAGTGGACCACACTGAGATTTTCAGTGGGAAAAGCTCCAAATGCAGCTGCATGGTGATGGGGGAGGCAGGAGGGCGCAGCAGTGATGCTGGAGGAGACCCTGGGGGATCTGTTCCCATGCTGGAGCCCTGTCCTTCTCCTCAGCAAGGCTGTGGGCATGAGCAGAGCCCAGCTCAGAGTTCCTTGCTGGGCTTTTGATTCTCCCTTGGAGCTGAACAAGGTCTTTGTGTGATTTGGTAGAACAGCAGCACATTCAGAAAACAGATTCCTCATCCTATGATGGTAAAATATTCTCTCTCTCTCTCTGTGTTCATCATTGTTTGTTCTAGCCTTAAATGCACCCAATTATTTGTTTTTATGTTCATCAATTATTGCATTATCTGCTCCAGCAGAAGCTGTTGTTTTATCCACCACAGATTCTTAACATTAATTCCTTGACCTTTTATATCCCCTCTAGTATATCCAGAGCTGCTAAATGGCTTTGCCCAAATATTTTTATTTTTTTTTTTCTGCTGAAGTGATGGCTCAGGCAGGAGCAGAGGAACCATTTCAGGTGTGCTCCCCACCACATTTGCATTGTGTAATTGAATCTGCAAAGATCATTTTTGTCATCCTTGGGAAGGGAGCTTGTTTTAAAGCCACACAGTGTTTGCTCAAATGAGCTTTAGTTTCCTGCATGATCTCGTTTCGTGGTCAAGAGAGGTCCAGAACTGACAGCTCAGGGTGAAAGGGCTGATTAATAGGGTTCTTAAATTTCTATGAAAAGCAGAGGGAGGTGGTGAGGCCAAAGCTGTGCAGCTCCTGTGGGGGGAGCTTTGAAAAAACCTCATAGTGAAACCACAGAAAGGCCACATATTTAGTGAAAAACCTGTATTTAACATCAAAAACTTCTGGTTTGGGGTAGCACATTGCAATATAAGCAGAAACTTTGCAAGATTCATTAACTAGAAAGTGCCCAGGCAGTTGTGTTGGCTTCAGGATGGATTCCTGCAATGCTGCTGTGGGTGGATGAGGCAGAACTGGCCTGGGAGCAGAGGGGCTGGGTGGATTGTCACCACAAGGGTCCCCGTGTGGGATGTCCCCAGCTCACTCCAGCACTGTGAGCCCCGGTTCAGGAGCTGCTGAGTGCACAGGCATCAAAGGGAGGGGCTGGGGTGAGCAGGGCGTGCTGGAACAGGGCTGAGGAGCTGCCACCTTGCCCTGCTCGCCCGTGTTCTCATGCCCTTGTCTTTGCCTGGCTTGGCTCCAGCTCTGGGGCTCACTCACACTCCCAGAAGTTGCTCACAAGTTGTTTGAGCCCTGCTGGAGTTGTGGGAAGGTGTGCAGTGGCCCCAGGCAGGTGCTCCAAGAGTGGCACTGACAACAATCTGCTGTTCCCTTTCAAAGGAAGCACTTTGCATTTTGCCACCTTTGCAGAGGTCCTTTTTATGTGCTTCTCCTCCTTGGACATGCATCATTTCCAGGGGATTTGGGTAAATGATGTAATTTAACACATCTCCTGTGCCCTGCTTATCGCTGTCATTCCTGAGTGCACTCATTAGGGAGCAGTTTGATTTTGGGTGTAATTCCTCTGACAGGCACATTTACTGAACATCTTTGATTCAGCATTTCACGTGTGGCAGGATTAATGGAAAGCACTTTACTAAAGAGGTTTGAATACCTTGTAGGTTCCTTGAAGATTTTTATTTTTTTTTTTCATTTAAATGGAGCTGTATTATCTTGGGCTAGGGTTTTTTTCTGATGCTGTGTTGTGGTTTGTGGACTGAAGTGTTTCCTCTGCTGCCCCTGTGCACTGGGGTTGACTGTAGGTCCTGGAAACAGGATGCAAAATCTGAATGTATGATTACAATTATATTTGTTTTATTTTGGTCAGGGAAACATGAATAAAAAAGCCTTGAGAGCTCTACCTGTTAATTAGCATGACAATACCATGGTAAGGACCACTTTGCAGGATTAAAGCCCCATATTCAGATAAGCATTAAATCTGCTTGTTGGCAGATGAACAGTGCAGATAATACCCAGGAGCAGAGCTGGCTGGGCTGTCAGTGACAGCCTGTCCATACTGAGATGTCAGCACAGGTTCCTTTGGCCCCATCACGATGTTCAGTCAAACCTGGCTCTGCACAGACACGTTCCCAGTGGATTGGAATATTGTGCAGGGAGAAATCAAGTAAACCCTTCATGGTGAGACCCTTTAAGGGTAGCCTTGGGAGCAGTAAAAGCAGCATTTACACCCCTGAGATGTAAATTTGCAGGGCTGTACCTATTTTAGAGCCCTTAGCAGCCTGCTGATACACCTGGTTCTTCAGCACGTGGGATTTGGTGCTGCTGGTTTCTGTAATTTTGAAGGGTTGTTTCCACCCTTTGGTACCACCTTTACACCAGGAGGTGGCTCAGGGTTAGGATTAAGAGAATTTGGTGTGAGGAACCAGTTTTTTGCTGAACTTGTGGGAACATGTGTGACCTCATCATGTGTGACCTCATGTGTGAGACTGGAGAGGCCCCTTTGTGGCTGCAGGGACCTGTCCCTTGTCGAGACACAAATTTGGCTTTGGGTTTTGGGTTGGGGTTCCTGCTGCAAGAACCTGCCCAGAGTCACCTCAGCTGGGTGCTGGAAGTCACCCAGATACTTTCAAAACTGCTGGTGTTGGATCCTCCAATGTGCTCTGAGCTGGGAGCAGCTGAACTTCTGGATTCTCTCAAAGGAAGAAAATTATCCAGGCCTTGAAGACTTGCTGGGATTTATTCCGGTCCCTTTTAGTTGCAGCTGTGCATAAGGGCTCCAAATTGAGGGAATTTTGCTGAACTGCAGTTTTTTGTGAGGTAGCCCTCATTTGCTAATTCTTTTCTGGTTGTTTCTGCCGATGTAAGTACAAGATTATTCTGCAGAGATGTTTTTCATCTTTCCTGGACTTGAATCAACAAATGAGTGTTGATATCCTTGTGGCAATCTGGTGAGGAGAGGGGGAGCAAAAAAAATGCTCTGAAGATCATTTTGCTCATGCTTTTATATATCAGTGGCCAAAGCCACTTTCCAACCAATCTTGAGTAAGAGGAGGGATGGATATTGCTGGCTTCAAGTAGATGGATGTAGTGCTGGAAGTAACTGGTAGGAAGTTAATAAATATACCCTGGTTGCTTTGCAGCACTTTTTCAGCTTATCTTAACTTTCTTTAAGTGTGTGTGCACAGTTTAGAGGGTAATACCATTAATTAGAACAACAGGAAAGACTAATGTAAGAGTATAACCCTCTTTAGTACGCTGGGTTTATCCCTGATTAGCAGAGCTGCTGTGATCTTATGGAAATCTGTGTACATGTCATTAGGAAAGTAGGATTAAGTGGGTAATTAATAACACCAAAAAGTTTTCATTGTTGAAAATGAGTAAAAAAATGTAAGGAAAAGAAACTTTGATTATAGATAAAAACATTAAGTTTTTTCTTTATTACAGTCTGCCAGGAAACAAGGGTGGGAGGAGGAGGCATAAGTTACCACATGTGAAAAATGCCAATCACTTGTTATTAAAATTTTAAATGTTTAATAGTATAAAAATAGTAATATAATTAGAGTAATAATAATTTTGGACAATTTGGATTAGGACGATATGAGATAACAAAAACAAAGAGTTATGGACAGTCTGGGTACCTCTTTCTGGGCAAATTAAGCCCGAAAAAGGACCCACGTTAACAGAGGATTAACCCTTAAAAGCAACAGCCTGTTGCATATTCATACACCTCACACATGATGCATAAATTCCATCCAAACTCAGGATTCTGTCTGGGCAGTGTCAGCTTCTTCCTCTTAATACTAACAGCGTCTTCAGGGCTGAGTGAGGCAGGAAGAAGTTTGTTTCTTCTAATAAGAGAACAATATTTTTTTTTTCTCTGAAACATTTAGGTGTCCTGTGGCTGCTGTCTTGGTGGGAGTCCTTTCTTTAGGAAAAAAATATCCTACATAGCATAGTTTCTATTTTAACCTTATGTTATAACCTAAAACTATATTTAACACACCACTTAAGAAAATTAACCCAGCATAACTTTCTAACATAACCCATACAATATTCATTTTAATATTTGCAAAAAGCCAATCATAAAATCCGCATTTTTCACGCGCAGATGCTACGGCTGAGGCTCAAAGTAAGCCAAGGAGGATGCCCAAGGATTGTCCTGGGCAGTGTACAGGCAATTCTTTGTGAATGCTGCCCAGAATAGTTCTGGGTAAAGCCGTGTGTGCTGCTGCAGCAGCTCTGGGCCCCTGGGGAGGGGAGGGCTGTGCTGGAGGGTGCTGCTACCCCAGCAGGCTTGTTCTGGGTGTTATTAAAAGTGTTCTCACGATGAGGAGCTGGTCAGGCACTGAACTCTGCAGGCACGAGCACGGTGTCTGTCTGTCTGTCTGTGTGTCTGTCTGTGTGTGTGACAAGTGCTGCTGCCAGCAGAGAATCCTGATGAGGATCCTGCCGGGCTGGGAGCTGCACACAGCAATTTCCTTCCTGCCTGTTTATTCAGGCAAGCCTGGGCTTGTTTTGGGACTTTCTTCACCTCTTGTAACTGATGGCTGGCAGGGAGGATCTTGTGATGAAATCTTGAATGTATACATGTATTTTATAGGTTTATTTTTTTAAAATTTATTTTTTATGATGGAGAACAGCACAACCAGGGCTTGTCTTGGTAGTTATTTCACCTCTTGTAACTGGTGGCTGGCAGGGAGGATCAGCTACTTTGTGATGTAATCTTGAATGTACACATGCGTTTTATAGGTTTTGTTTTTTTAAATTTATTTTTTATGATGGAGAACAGCACGACCGGGTTTTTGCAGAGGGTGGTACCTGTTCAGGAATTTTAATCTTTGCTTTTCAGCATTTCTTTGAAGCTTATTTGCACAAAGGTGGCACTTTTAACCTGTTGCACAGCTACCCTGTGCCTTTCCCTGCTCTCCTGCTGTGGAAATGAAGGTGTGCGAAAAATGCCAATCACTTGTTTTTAAAATTTTAAATGTTTAATAGTAATAAACTGGTTATAAAAATAATAATATAATTAGAGTAATAATAATTTGGACAATTTGGATTAGGACGATATGAGATAACAAAAACAAAGAGTTAGGGACAGTCTGGGTACCTCTTTCTGGGCAAAATAAGCCCGAAAAAGGACCCACATTAACAGAGGATTAACCATTAAAAACAACAGGCTGTTGCATATTCATACACCTCATCCATGATGCATAAATTCCATCCAAACACAGGATTCTGTCTGGGCAGTGTCAGCTTCTTCCTCTGAATCCTGATGGTGTCCTCAGGGCTGAGCGAGGCAGGAAGAACTCGAAAATCATTAATAAATAGCAATAGATTGCTATAGATTGAATAGAGAGCAATAAATTCTTTTTCTCTGAAAGATTTAGGTGTCCTGTGGCTGCTATCTCGGTGCGAGTCCTCTCTTTAAAAAAAGCATCTTACATAGCATAGTTTCTATTTTAACATTATGTTATAATCTAAAGCTATATTTAACACACTACTTAAGAAAATTAACACAGCATAACTTTCTAACATAACACATATAACATTCATTTTATTATTTGCAAAAAGCCAATATAAAATACACATTTTTCACAGACACAAAGCAGCAAGGTCCTTATCAGCGCCTCGCCGATAAACCCGGGCACAAAAGCCTTGCTGGGCACCCACATCTCCTACTTATTTGGAGATTAAAAGCTCCTGAGGCTTTTGGTTTGTTGTGAAAGTTAATTGCCAAGCCCTCGGAGCTTGGCAGGGCTCCCACGGCAGGCGAGACTCGTCACGCCGGAGCCCCGGGCAGGTGCGGGGCCGGTCCGGGCGGGTCCGTGCGGGTCCGTGCGGGATGGGCAGGGACCGGCTCCTCCCCAGGGCTTTGCCCCGGACCTTCAGAGCCGGCACAGGAGATGCACGGGACTGGGGTGCTGGGATGTCCCCAGGAGCAGCAGGAGATGCACGGGACTGGGGTGCTGGGATGTCCCCAGGAGCAGCAGGAGATGCACGGGACTGGGGGTGCTGGAATCTCCTCACAGGCAGAGGAGATGCTTGGTACTGGAGTGCTGGAATCTCCTCACCAGCTGTAGGAGATGCTCGGTGCTGGGGATGCTGGAATCTCCTCAGAGGCTGTAGGGGATGCTCGGTACTGGGGGTGCTGGAATCTCCTTAGAGGCTGTAGGAGATGCTCGGTATTGGGGGTGCTGGAATCTCCTCACAGGCAGAGGAGATGCTCTGTGCTGGGGTGCTGGAATCTCCTCACCAGCTGTAGGAGATGCTCGGTGCTGGGGGTGCTGGAATCTCCCCAGGGGCAGAGGAGATGCTCAGTACTCAGCCCCTGCCCTGTATAACAGCACAAGGTGGGGAGGGTGGGGAGGGACACTCATTAAACCTGTCCCTCAAGCACAACCCTGAGAGCTGTGCTCATGGTCCAGCTCTCCATCCCATGGACAATGGGGCATTTCCCCACCCCAGGGCTACTCAAGCCAATGCTTTTGGTGAAACACACCCTGGGGTGCTGGAATCTCCCCAGGGGCAGCAGGAGATGCTCAGTGTTTGGGAAAGGCTGCCCTGCTGTGCTGGCGTCAAATCCCATCTGGAGGTGCCTCCAAGCGGGCTTGGTTCCTGTGGGGTGTTCCCAGAGCTGCTCCTTGCCCAATGCCCCTCCCTGGCAGGCTCAGGGAGCCTCTGCTGCCAAGCCTTGGTGTCCCACTGCAGCCTCCTTGGGGTTTTGGGGCTGTGACCTACACCCAGGGCTGATCTTTGAGGGCCTCCAGGTGAAGGAGGTGAGTGCTGGTGGTGTCTGAGCCCAGCCTGGCTCTGTTCATTAGCATTTCAATCAGCTTACCATGGGAACCTTCCACAGGGCTGCTGCTCCCAGAGCAGCCCCTTCTCCTCAGCCAGAGCTTGCTCAGCACAAGCCTGAGAGAAAGGCAGAAATAAAAGTCAAGCCACATGATAGCAGGGGGACAAGGTTTGTCGTTTTTATTTATTTATTAACTTCCAAGATGCTTTCCCGTAGCTGCTGCCTGTGCAAAACCTTGCACCAGGCAGCTGAGGGATCTGGTGGACCACAGCTGGGTCTCAGGTCACAGATGGCACCAGGCAGCTGAGGGATCTGGTAGAACACAGCTGGGTCTCAGGTCACAGATGGCACCAGGCAGCTGAGGGATCTGGTAGAACACAGCTGGGTCTCAGGTCACAGATGGCACCAGGCAGCTGAGGGATCTGGTAGAACACAGCTGGGTCTCAGGTCACAGATGGCACCAGGCAGCTGAGGGATCTGGTAGAACACAGATGGTGCTCAGGTCACAGATGGCACCAGGCAGCTGAGGGATCTGGTAGAACACAGATGGTGCTCAGGTCACAAGTGTCCATGCTGGACATCTCTGGAGGACACTGAGGCTCGCTGTGGTGGGGCTGGTTTGGACAGGCGGCCCAAAGTGGACAGTTGCTCTCTGTTGCTTTGGGTTTTAGTTTTCATCACAACCCCGTGATACTTTTCTTTTGTTGATGATTTTGTTCATGCTGGGGCTGTGTGTGATGTGTATTGGGGAACCACGTGGGGACCACTCAGCCATAGAATCAGAGATTGGTTGGGGTTTTAAGAGATCTTAAAAATCATCCAATTCCAATCCCCTGCTGTGGGCAGGGATACAGCTTCCACTAGACCAGGGTGCTCCAAGCCCCATCCAGCCAATTCTCATAAGAGGGGCCAAAAGATCCCAAACAGTCTCAAGGACAGCAAACAGAGCATTCCCGATTTTAATCTCCATTCTTCATTTAAAATCAATAACAACACTGCCCTGGTGGTATTTTTCTACCCAAGGTCTGGTGAAACAAAAGTAAATATTACTGACCTGCCAGCACAAATGAAAGGAGAATGAGAAGCAATGTATGAAATGGGTTGTCAGCCAGTTTTTGTTTTTCTGTATTGGTCTTGTGCCATTTCTGTGGAAGAGGCCAGAGACAAAGTTCTCTTGCATAATGCTCTCATCACTGGAGTCTGATTGTATCCGACTGTCACGGATGAGGATGCTGTATTTATGTCTCAGTGAATTTCATCCCTCAGTTTGTGTGCCCTCTGACCTCTGGGGAATATCACAAATCCACTGTTATGGAGTACAATGGCACATTTGATTTATCAACTCCAGTAATGATCTCGTTGAAGGGAGAAACAACACATTAATTAAATTCACAACTGGTGATAAACGTGGCGTTGCAAACATCAGGCAGGAGAGTGATTTAGGGTAGAAAGGTAGGCAAGGGATGGCAAACTGGGAAGAAAATGCCACCATGCTTGTGGCAGCTGGCAAAAATGTGGAGTATTGTATTTGTGGGGTGCCTCAATGCAGGAAGGAATGATGGATCTGATTCTATGTTTTTAGAAGGTTAATTTAGTATTTCTGATACTATATTATATCAAAGAATATTAAACTGTATTATACTAAAGAATACAGAAAGGATACAGACAGAAGGCTAAAAAGATGATAATGAAAACTCATTACTCTTTCCAGAGCCCTGACACAGCTTGACCTTGATTGGCCAATGACTCAAAATAATTCACAATAGAAACCAATGAAACAATCTCCAACTACATTCTAAAGGAGCAAAACACAGGAGAAGCAAATGAGATAATATTGTTTTCCTTTTTTTCTGAGGCTTCTCAGCTTCCCAGGAGAAAAATCCCGGGGAAAGGGATTTTTCAGAGAATGTGAATGCCACAGCAAAAATGTAGAGATTGGGGATTTAGTGAGAAAATAATTCTTAGAATAAATGAGGATGTTGGATTTCTGCAGTGTCCACAGGTTGTGGCCAAATTCAGTGTTACTGTGGGTGCTGCAGACTCTACCCTGGTGTGCAGTGTGAAAGGGGCAGTGCTGGTTCAGGACAAATTAATAGCTGTAAAAAACCCCTAACCTACAGGTTGTCAGGCACTGAGTATTTTGGCACTGCTCTGTTGATGGTATTAACATAAATTCAAGCTGACCTAAGTGCACTGGGATAAAAACAAACATTTACCCTTAGAAAATCCTCCGGCTGAATGTGAATTTCACCGTTGGCTTTGGGCTCTTTCGTGTTTTGCATTTCTTTTCTGTGGCTTTTAGTAATGAAAACAAACCTCTTGGCTTCACCTTGGCTTGGAGCTAACTCCTTCTGCAGTCATTTTCTCTTTCCCATGCAGTGACACACTCAGTGGTAGAGCTGCAAGGAGGCAAGAAGTTGTTCATTTTCAGCTTGGATTGAAAATGCTTTCTAATATAGTGCAAAATGCCTGAATTAAAGGCTGACTCATTTCTCTGGAAGGATCCACACATCCAAGCATTCCTACGTGAGATTCTAAGTGCCCCACCAGTTCCAGGCTTTGGTGTGAGCTGTCACATGCTCCAAATTAAATTAATGTATAGTGGGGTCTCAGCCCCTGCCCATGCATCATCCCCTCCTCTCTGCTCTTGGGCTTGTATTCCTGACCTTCTGAATTGTCTCCAGCTGAAACTCTCCCTTCAAAGTGAGCTCAGATGAAAAATATTTTTGTGTGAAGTGTTAACACATTCTTTTGAGGGAAAGCCTCTTTTGAAAGGTGGAGCAAGCTAGGACATTAAATAAAAAATGCTTTATTTTAATAAAGGTACCTGTTGATTACCTGTGAGGAGAAAAATACTGTAAACCCAGCTGTGAGTTACAGTGTATTGACCACTACAAGGGACAATTTAACCAAAAGCCTCTTTTTCTTCACTTAAGTTGGTGCAGGTTGTTGGAGGGACACATTTGGGGATGTTTTTACAAGGAATGGCATTAGTTATTGAGGGCTGAGCTAAATAAAATTAATTTTGAACAGGAAGTGAGTTACTCTGTCCTTGTCATAACCTTTAGTCCACATGAACAGCACTCTAGTTATTAAAAGGCTGTTTTAAACTGAAGAAGAATTTCATCATCTTTGGAGGATGTTATTTTAAAGATCAATGATCTTTGTTCAGGTGCTATTACACATCTCAAAGACATATAGAGTTTGGGATTTCTTTTATTTATTTAAAAAATATTTTGCAATCAACAATTTGTTTTGTTTTTTTTCCTCTAAAGCTTTTTTTGTTCCTTTTTGTGCTACATCTTTTCTCCTGTGCTATACCTTGGGGTACAATTAGGAGAGTGTTCTGCAGCTGAGTGGTGTCAGGACTGCAGCAAGCATTAAAGCCATGGAAAGGTAAATACTGCAGAGGATGGAACAGCAGTAGTCCTGGTGAAAAGAAGAAAGCCAACAGCATTTTTGGGATTTATTCACCCCCTTGGTGTTTGAGGACTGCAGAGGGAGGTTGAGGCCTTGGAGAATCTTGTAGACTGTGGATATCTGTTGTAGAATATCTGCAAAGATCACAGAATCTCTGTGAAGATCACAGAATCCCAGGGTGGTTTGGATTGGAAGGGACCTTAAAGCTCACCCCACTCCACCCCTGCCATGGCAGGGACACCTTCCACCATCCCAGGCTGCTCCCATCTCTGTCCAACGTGGCCTTGGACACTTCCAGGGTTCCAGGGGCAGCCACAGCTGCTCTGGGCACCCTGTGCCAGAGCCTGCCCACCCTGCCAGCCAAGAATTCCTTCCCATACCCCATCTACCCCTGCCCTCTGTCAGGTTGGAGCCCAAGATCTGTGTGTGGTGTTGGTAATGATGGCAGGGTCAGTAAGCAAAATGCTAAACCTGGTACCAGGGTGTGTTTCACTAAAATCACAGGTTTGAGCAGCCCTGGGGTGGGGAAATGCCTCATTGTCCATGGGATGGAGAGCTGGACACCACAAGCACTGAGGGACAGTTTAATGAGTGTCCCTCACCCCCCTCCCCACCTCGTGCTGGTTTACAGGGCAGGGCCTGGGTAATGTGCAGCACCAGCATCACCCAGGGGCCTGGTGATATTAAAGGAGAGCTGATAATGCTTCCTGTGCTGAGTGCTTGGAGGCATCCCTCGCTCCCCTGGCTGTTATCTGTGCAGCATCCCTGTCCCCCACCCCTCCTCCTCCTCCTCTTCACAAAGCAATTGCATGCACTGAGGTGGGCTCTCTCCCAGTAATGTCCAGGATGTGTCCTGGACAAAGCAACTCTCAGCAGCAAAATAATGTCTTAATGTGAATCTCCAGCAATTTTAAGGTGAATTGCATTCACTGGCTTGTGAAAAGCTTCCAAAGTCCTGTTGTTTGATGAGTTGAAGGAGATCAGTCGCTATTTTGGAACGTTAATTTATACAATTCAGATCACACTTGTAGGGTTTTTTGTTTCCCAGCGTTTCTTGTTTTACTAATTGCAATTGTTTCACGTCCTCTAATCTATTATACTTTTTAATAAGGCATATAATTCATTATTTAGGTGGTAGTGTTCTGATAATTAGATGGGTTATTTTTGTCAGTGCTGATTAGTTGGTAAGTACAGATTAATATTTGAAGGCTTGATGTGGTCTCTTGCTATTTGAGTTTCAAAGAGGTGATGTGCCACTTGTTTCATGATATTCCCAACAACTTCATCCCTTCCAGCCTGAGGAAAGTGCTGACAAATTGTGAAGAGGCTTTGAAAGCCTTTGGATCTCGTTTCCCCTGTAAAACTCACATTAGAAAAATACCAGACACCCCAGAGAATGTCAGCTGAGGGTGAGACACAGAAAGTGCAGCTCCCTGAGCAGGCAGCAGCACCAGGTGCCACTGGGGTCTGTGCCCTAAATGAAGTTTGGGGTACACAAGTTAAATCCTGCACATTGCAGGGCAGGGACCTGCCATTTGCTGGATATGTCCTAGAAAAGCCTTGCCCCTTCACAAATAGAAAGCCTTGGCCTTTTTTTTTGCCTGGAGTTAATTGCAGAGTGGGACAATGTGGCCTTTGTGTGACTGTCCCTGTGCTGGGGACGCTTTCTCCTCTCCCCCAGCCCTGCAGAGCTGGCAGTGATTCCAGGCTCTCCCTCATACAGAAGCTCTTTGCAGGATTAAGGATTTTTTAGCTCATTTGCAGACTGGTTAGTGAAGGGATGTGGTGGCTGGGGGGACAGAGGGGGCACCTGCAGGCTCTGAGGGGTTGGATGGGGGGTGAAACACCCCAGGATTCCTGCACCCCTGTGGACCAGACCGAGGGAAGCATTGAGTGTGCTGCAGGGAAATTAAATGCGTGTTCCTGGAGCTGCAGCCTTCTGCCTTGGCCAGGATAACAGGAACCATGCTGCTGGAAGAAGAGATGATGTTTGAATTGTGAGGGGTTGGATGGGGATGTCTGGAGGGTGAAACACCCCAATATTCCTGCTGCCCTGCAGACCAGACTGAGGGAAGCATTGGGTGTGCTGCAGCTTAATTAAGTGTGTGTTCCTGGAGCTGCAGCCTTCTGCCTGGGCCAGGATAACATGAACCATGGTGCTGGAGGAGATGATGTTGCTGGAGCTGTGAGGAGTTGGGTGTGGATGTCTGGGGGGGTGAAGCACCCCAGGATTCCTGCACCTCTGTGGACCAGACTGATGGAGGCACTGGGTGTGCTGCAGCTTAATTAATCATTTGTTCCTGGAGCTGCAGCCTTCTGCCTGGGCCAAGATTCTGTGAACCATGCTGCTGGAGGAGATGATGTTGCTGGAGCTGAGCCATTGCATTCTCTGATACCAGGTCTCTGGGAAGAGGGAATAAACTAAATGCTGTTTAGTCACTTGGTCACCCCTAGCAAGGGAAGCACGGCTCTCTTTGGTGGCTCCTTGCTGTAGGCTCCTTCAGCCCTCCCTGCTTTGGCAGATGGCTGCAAACACAAAAAAGCCTCAGGGATGCCTCAGTCGCTGCCTGTGACCCTGGGGAAAGCAAAACCACATCGGAAATGAGCAGGGATAAGGAGATGCCAAACATTTTTCTTGAGCAAATAAATGTGGCAGAGGGAATGTCAGGATAAGCTCTGTGCATTTATCAGTGCTGTGAGCACACCTCAGGCAATCCCTCTGCACCACCCCACCATGCCAGGGGGGTTCCTGCTCCTTGGTGGTTCAAGGACAATTGTGTTGATGGATGATGATCCCTGTATGCACAAAGGTGCTGTGGGGTCTGTGTGCATTTCCAGAGCCCCTCTGCCCGAGGGTGGGAGATGAAGTGATGGAGATGCTGCCCTTGGAGCTGCTGGGGGTGAACTTGGCACTCCCTGTGCCTTTCACATGGACATCTGTGAGCAGTGGTTCTATGGATTTGGTGATGAGTTCACAGCCAAGTGAAAGAGCAGGACAAGGAAAGGATTTACTGAAGTAGAAACAGAGGAGGGATGCTGACAGCTTCCACCCCTCCCCTGGTTTCAAGTCAGGCTGTGGAAATAAATGAGGGGCTCAGCAAACAGCAGGGCCTGCCAGGAGGGCAGAGCTGGGGCAGAGAGCACTGATGATGTGTCCATTGCCCCACTGCAGCCCTGGCAGCCTGGGAATTCCAGCCCCAATTCTCTGGGGCTGTGCTGCTGGAATTGGCTCATCCCAGGAGAAATAAATGCCTTGTGTTTATGCAAGACCTCACTGCTGCTGGGGAGGGGGGTCAGAGTGTCACTTGGTTAAGCAGCTGGATTGCCCTGGTGTGTTTGCCACAGGATAATGGAAAATTCCTGTGAGGAGCTTGTGCTTGATCTGGGGCCAGAGGGAACAGGATGAAGTCTATTCCACCAGAGAAATGATAGAAGGCTACACTGAGCATCTTCCGGTGCCTGCTGCCAATGTTTTTATAGGCTTGAGATTTTCTTTTGGAGAAGAAAAGTATCTGCATGCAAGGCCAACCTGCAGCCATGCCAGCTTCTTGCTGTGTGTCCTCTCTCACTGCCTGGGAGCCATTCCCCTGGACAGTTTTGGAGATCCACGTGCAAGGAGCCTGTGGCAGTTTCGATTTCTGCTCCCCAGGAGGAGAGGAGGAATTCAGAGCTGTGGGGTCCCTGTGGTCCTGACACAGCACAGGAGCTCTGCCAACACACACAGGAGCCTCTCTAGGGCTGCAATAGCCTTCACACCCTCCTGCTTTCCCCCTGTGGGTTTGGGTCCATCCTGCTGCATGAATGTTACTAATTACCATCAGAATGTGTGGAGTTAAAGGGAACCTTAGAAAATTAGGATCTGGTAAAAGCCCGTGCAAGGAAATTTTAACATCTCTTAGGACTTAGTGGCATCTTTGTGTTACAAACCCATTTGTGCTGCAGGGCTTTAGACTGAAGGATTCAACTTGCTGTTCTTAGACTGTTATCACTAATAAAATGACTTTGCACTTTGATATCCTTTCACTCCAGGATCTAAAAGTACTTTAAAAACGCTAATGAATTAAGCTTCTTGATAGCTCTTGAGTGCAGCTCTTTGTACAGGCATTTGGTCCAAAGCCTGGTGAAGTCAGTGGAAAGTTGTCTGTGTCATTAGCTCTGGCAAATCCCTGAATTTTTCTGTCCCTGCTTGTCCCATCCTCATCCAGAGCTGATGGCAGAGAATCTTCCCATGCCAGGAGCCCTCATCCTTTCCTCATTGTGATTTTTTTGCTTGTTTTTCTGCCTGGTTCCACTGCTGAGGAGCATGTGGGGTAGCAGTACTTTGAAGGCAAGGGAGGGTGGCATGCAGATTTAGGGTTACCTGCTGTGCCTGATGTTGTGCTCTGACAACATCAGAGATTTAGGAGGAATCTGGGTTGGAAATAACATAAAATAATTCTGTAAGAGAAGCCTTGTTATCCCAGCAGCAATGCAGCGCAAAGCCACAGCTCTGTGCTCTTCATTTCCATTGTGGGCTTGCCCAAGGAGTGGTGCTTTCATGCAGTGGGAAGATTTCCATCCAAGACCATCCAGTGGGCTTCATCCATTCACCCATTTTCAGTTTGCTGGAGGTTTTTCATTGGTTTAAACTCTGGGGATCCTGCTTTGGAGGAGATGCTCCTTGTGCTGTGGGACATAGCTGGTGACAGGAGCAGGGCAGGGCTGGGCTCTGGGGAGGAGTGGAGTGGTGCTACTGGAAGCTCTTTTGATCCCATTCATGGCTGTCAACTGATCTAGCAGGGGAATTCTTCTCATTGCTGTATTAAAGAAGATAAAAGCAGTTCTGCCCCTGGCAAAGCCATAGACACAAGGCACTGTGAACATCTTGGCTCCCTTTCCTCTTCCAGACGTGTGATGGGTCGTGTAATGTCCTTATGTCTGATCAGCCATGACAATCTGTATTTTATGGATTTTTCACTCCTTGTCACCCTGTTACAATCTCCCCTCTCCCCTACCTTTCATTAATTGTCTCTCAAAACTATCTTGTCGCTGCTCTGATGATTTTTTTCCAGTGGATAAGCCTGTTAGAGATAATCTGGTTTGCTGAATTTCCTTTCTGCTGGGCAATCTCCTTTATAGCTGCCTCAGAGGATTTCATCCTGTTTGGTTTAAGGATGTGGCTTCAGCTAAATATTCTGTTTCTCCATGGTTCTTCTGCTGATTAAGGTCTGCTCTTTCTCCTGAAATACTTCTGAGCAGGAAGAGTTTCATGGAGACTTAGTGTGTGTTTGGTACTTCTGAGCAAACTGTGTTGGCCAAGATGGTCAAAACTGACTGTTGATTTTGGATGTGTCAGCTTGGACAGTTCAGGGGCCAAAACAAAGGCAAGAAGAAAGATGAGGGAGAGAAAAGAGTTTTAATCCTTAAATGTGGCTGTGATTGTTGGAGTTTCTCCCTGGGGCAGCCCAGAGGGGACAAGAAAGTGGTCAAAAGGCACATGCAGCCTCTGTTTATCCATTCCCCACCTACACAATAATTAACAGCATCATTTCATCTCTTTCAGAATTTTGTCATGCTTCAGACATTTGCTATGGCTGCTCCCTTTGGAAAAGCTCATTTTCCAAAAGCAAACCCTTTTCATGCATGCTTCAAGGATGCTTTTTCTTTTCCCTGTCCAAATCAGCTCTGGATGGAGGGTCAGGAGATTACAGTTCTTTTCCCAGAATTGCTGAATGATCTTCAGCAATTCGTTTGATCTTTCTGCACCTCATTCTCACAAATAAGGATGCTGGTAATAACTTTCTATTGTTAAAGCTCTGGTAATAACTTCCCATTGTTAAAGCTCTTAAAGCTCTCCTATGGAAAATGCTATATGGGGACTTAGAGTAATTATTGTCATAATTTGCAAGTGAAGGTGCTGGAAATAATAGTTTTTGCAGTAGAGGACCTTGGTTCTTGGTAAAGGGAATTATTAGAATAATTTTGGCTGGAATGACCAGTAAAATGTGAATCAGGCAACTGCCTTTATTGATTTAATAGTTGGGCTACTGGGGAGTGTGTGGGTTTCCATTTGAGGCATCCTGGGGATAAAGGAAAGCCTGTGCTGACTCCAGCTGAATTTGGTCCTGTCTACCACCTAAACAACGGATGAGTTCCTTGTACATCATGGCACTGTGCCATTATTAATGAAAACAAACCAAACAACTGCAACACCAGCACCAAAACCCCAGCAAACAAACCCAAACCCAGGAGTGTTTCTCCCACCACTTCTCCTTTGTGGTCTGTGTGACCTCCTGTGTGAAGGGACCTTGCAGGAGAGGCCATTATAACCCTGCCTGGGACTGTCCCTGTGCTATTCAGCAGTCAAAGGTGCATTAGGATAATGAAGATGTAGGTGAGTTTGCTCTGCACATTTCTCAATGCCTGGCTCCCCACCCTGTCCCTCATTGCCTCTAATTTTTACAGCTTGCTAAAAATAGGTCTTGGAGAAGACTCGGAGCTGTTGAGATGGAGACAAAGCAAGACCATAAATCACTTGACAGCTCATTTCCTTACAGCAAATATCCCACTCTTACAACTTTATGTTTAGATTAAAGAAGGAATAAAATGTAGAGAGAGCCTGGTTTGGTTACTGTAAGTTTCAGTTGTGTTTCTTTTTCCTTTCATAAATGACAACAGGAGAAGATACAAGTGGCACAAATCTTACTGGAAAGGGCTGAATTGACATCAGTTTGTATCTTTTAAAAATGTCAGAGTGGGGTGTTTTGGGGGGGGTGTGGGGTTGGGGTTGTGTTCGTGCATGGTTCTGTGTGAGGAGCAGATGCCACACTGAGTGCCACAACAGGAGTGGATGGATGTGCCTCATCTTGTGTCTGCCAAGTCCTTTTACCCTTTGTTGTCACTGACTCTCTGCCCTACATTTTCAGTCCTATTCCTGCAGCCAGTGGGAGCTTTGCCAGTAATTCCAGTAAGGAGAGGAGGGAGGCTCTGAGGGTCATTTCCTGTCCTTGTGCACACCAGGCTTTCCCAGCTCTCTGGAGGTGCTCTCATTAGGGAGATCAGAGCATTATCCAGTGGCCAGGTTGGGTTCATTCCCTTGGGATATTTGCTCTGCACTCTGGCTGGGGATGAGAAAACAGCAGCCACAGCTGCATTTTTGGGAGGTGTGGGCAGCTGTTTCACAAGACCTACGTGTCTACCTCAGTCCTCTGCAAAAGCCACGTTTCAGAGGGATCTGGTGGAGGTTATCCCTGTTTTGCTGTGTGCTGAAATTCCCTAGCACTGCTCTCTGCTGTTCCCAATTTCCATCCCCACAGCCTCCAAGGGCCCAGCCAGACAAGCACAGATTGTGCCAAAGCTCCATCCTGCAAACACAAGTCACGGGGTCAAGGCTGTAATGAAAGACTGCATCTTCTGCTGTGGCAATAGGTGGTTCAGATCTGTGAAATCAGAGCCCTGTCTCGCTGCATGCAGCTCTGGATTATCAGATCCATTATCCATTAATTTGCTCCTTGATCACAGCAAATATTTTGGTGGTTTTATGCAGGGCTGGGTATTAGCAATGTTTAATGGCAGCTTGGGAGGGATGAGTCCTGACAAGAGCGTGGACAATGCTGTTCTTTCACCTGAGCTGATGTTTCCCAACCTCAACACCTTTGCACGAAAAAATGCTCTGTGGCAGCCAGGGCTTAGAAGGTTGCCTTAGAGTTGCTCTATCTATTTGGCACAACAAAAAGCAAAAGGAGTTATCATTGTCCCAGGAGGCAGAGAACAAATTTAGGTCCTGGTCTTGCATATGCTTATCCAGCTAATTAGCTCTACTCAATGGAGCCCATTCAGCCTGTAGCACTTGTCCTTCATCTGTTCAGGACCGTGTGTGTGAATGCTCATTGAAACACGCAGTCAATCGTGCCATTGTTGCACGTACATTATTGCTTATGTTCTTGTTGGAAGCCAGGAACAGTCTCTCCATTGTAGACACCTTTTTTTTTTTTTTTTTTTAATGTAATACAGCAATTGCTGTGAAATGATGGGCTCAGGTAAATTTATTCTTTTCAATTCCTGGGTCTGAAATTGCTGAGCTCTGCTGTTTAAACAGGAAACAATATTTGTCATCGCTTGGGTTGATGTGGCTCCAGATTTGGGTGTTGTGTCAGTTCCAGGACTTTGAGTAATGCACACATAATGAGTGATTACCTGATTGTTGTCAGGTGGTTGTGTATCAGGACCTTTCTGTCTTGGCAATTAATCTGCTCGTTGATGAACATTCAACCAGCTCCTGCCAGGGTCTCTTGTCATTTCAGTCACTTTGCAGCAAAAATTGCAATGAGCCTTGTGTCACATCTTGAGCTGGATTTTTGATGATGCTGTTTAAGGATATAGGAGCACATAAAAACGAGCAAATCTTCTGTTCAGTGGGAGAAAATGAGTGCTGAGTGTGCCGAGCCCGGGTCAGTGCACCAGCTGCTTTTAGTTTGCTTCCAGATTAAAACTAACTTGTGATAGCGACAACTGAGCTTAAAAAGCAGAATTTACATAATGATTCTGTGTTAATGATATTAAACATAATGGCACTAACAACAGCCTGTTAAAGGCAAATCCACAGAGATTTCTTTTTCCATTTGACCTTGAGTGCTGACGTTGGACTGGCTCAGCATCACATTTTTTTCCCCATGTTTGAACTTGAAAGGTTCTTTAATACTCAGCTCAACATTCCTGTTTTGCTTTTTAAATTCCTTATTATTTCCCATGGCTGCAGTGCAAACTGATACCCCGTGCCAGGTCATTTCCAGGACTTGGACCTGAATTAGATTCAGTAGCTGGAAGGAGCTGGGCCTCAGAAATGTTTGTACATGATTCAGTTCCTGGAGGACAAAGACTCATCCTTGGCCGTGGAGCATCCTCCACTCCTTGTGCTTGCAGGCACTGTGAGAAGAGAATTGTGGAGGCAGGCTGTTCCCAGGATTGTCCTGCTTAAAATTTCCCGCCTGCATGGCTAATTTTGAGTTTTGTCTCCTTTCCCAGCCAGTTTCTCTCTCTGAATCTTTATCAGATGCTAATTAGCATTCGTTCCCACCCAGCCCCAGGATGTTTATTAAGGTTTTGGGGAAAGCTTTGCTTCTGGCGCTGTTGCAACCCTGTCAATGAAATCTCCATAACCTCCTCACACCTCAGCTCCACCCCTTGTGTCCACTCTCCCTGAATTATTGAATTTCAGCCTTGCTTAGCTTAGGCTGTGATGAGTAAGACTTTAGGATCAATAGGGGCATGGCAGGATCTGCAGCACTGGCAGAACTTCCAGCTGGAGATGCTGCAGGTCCTGCAGAGCCCAGGAGCCACCAGTGGTGGTTGCAGACCAATTTCATCCTAGAGTTTGAAACTCCACCATGAGCTGCTGCCTGCAGGGTCTGTTCTGTGTGTTACCCAAGCCAGCAGAAGCCAACAGGCACTTACTGGCTGTTGCTCCCCAACTATTTTTTATTTGCATGCCTGGAATTCCTGCTTTCAGCTCAGCAGCAATAAATGAGCCATTTGCATAATGAATGGTTTTAAAATCTGCATCCCTGCAGTGGCTTGAGCCTTGCCCTTCAGAAGGGCTTGTTTGCTGGGAGAAGGTGGCATAATTTAAAAAGCTGAACTCCTCTGGGAAGTGGATGTTTGGATGGGAAATAGGTTATTTTCAGCTCATTTCTTTAGTGGCTGCATAGTTTGAAGCAAGCAGAGAAAAGGCAGCGTGTTGCCCTCTGATACTGGAGCAGTTGGGTGGTGTGCTCAGAGACAGGTGAATGGAAGAGGGAGGTAACAAGGGCTAACAAGGTGCAAGTAGTGCACCTGCAGAATGGTGGGGGAACACCAGGGGCACCTATGCTGTATTGGGGCCTCCTTGGCAACTTTTTCTGGTGGTGTCCAGGAGCACAGAAATGCTCTGATCTTCAGTGTTGTGGAAGGTGTCAGAGCCTTCTGATCCCAAAAGGAGGAACACAGCTTGCTCCGAAATAATCCAGATGAGGTGTGAGCTCTCCTGTGTCCTGTGGATCATTTTGGGATGACCCACTTGAGACCACAAGGCCACCAAGTGTCCAGGACCTCCATGTCCTCCACCTGAAACTGGGGCATCTCCCAAACATAATGCGATACTTCACTCCTCCCCTTCAGTGGGATTATGGAGCAGGAGATGGGATTAGGAAACCCAGCACCCCCAAAGAAGCAGGAGCCCTTGGGCACAAGGAGTTTTCTGCTGTGTTAGTGCTGCCAAGAAGCCCTGCAGCTCTCTGGGTGATGGGTTTCCTAATAATTCCTAATAAATACAAACCAGGAGGATGAATAATGCACAGCAATAACTCTCCTGCAAACATTAGCATCCCACTCCTGGTGATAAGACGCCGCTCTCTTTCAACTCCCTTAAAATGCTTTGCATGTTTCCAGGACTCTTGTTGCAGAAATTCTGCAAGGCATCAGTTTCTGTTTGTTTTCCTTTAAACTGCTTTCAAATTCCTATTTGCCGAGTTTGCCGAGCTTCACGGGAGGAGGAAGAGGAGACGAGTGGAGCTGAGTCCTTAATGGAAAATAAATGTGAATCAAAATCCAGCCCAAACCCTGTAATCTCTGCCCCACACAAGAAAGCTCCACTTCAAGGAATAGAAGTAAGAAAAAATAGGTTGGATTTAATTGCTTTGGATGCTGTGGAACAGCAGAAGTGCGAGAAGGCGATAAAAGCTGCAATTTAGAGCTCGGCAGCGGCGGCTTGGAAACACTGGGGCTGGTGTGCAGGGAGATGGATACTTTATCCCTGGCACATCTCTGCTGAGTTAAGATAAATGTTGAGCTATTAAGTTCCTGAGAGCATTAAGAGGCTGGGAGAAGGTCACGTTCTGCTTCCTCTGGTTCGGCTTTGCCTCTGCGCCGCTCCCGTTGCTGAGCTTTAAGGAGGATTCCTTTCTCCTCTGAGATTCTCCCAAATGAGCCCCCCAAAAAATGCAGGGGAGCTCAGACAGCCCAGATCAGGGCTCAGGGGGTTGATTCCTCCTATAAAAGCTCACAAAATTCCAGCTCTGCCATGTGGGCAAAAGTGGGGTAACAGCTGGGATCTGTCTGTCCTTGGTAGGATGCTTTTGAAGGGTTCAAAACTTCTGTTCACCTTCTCTGAAGAACAACTCCTGGTAGAGTCATGATGGTCAATATGGTCCAGCCAGGTGAAAACAGAGTGTGAAGTGCCAACAGCATCCAAAAAACCTCTGGGTATCCCCATGTCCCATATCCCTGAGGTGACAACAGTGCAGAAGTAGGAGAAGAGGAAATGATAGGAAGAGAGGAAATGGCCTCAAGTTGCACTGGGGAGGTTTAGGTTAAATATTATGAAAAATTTCTTCACTAAAAGGGTTGTTCAGCCCTGGTACAACTGCCCAGGGTAGTGGTGGAGTCCCCATCTCTATAGGGAATGAAGAGACATGTACATGTGGCACCTGGGGATGTGAGCCAGTGGTGACCATGGCAGTGCTGGGTTCAGAGCTGGACTTGAGGATTTTGGAGGGCTTTTCCAGCTAAAATCATTCTGTGACTCTAAGAGTCCATGGAAAATGCATAGAGGCCAAAAGCTCTGCTCTGGCTTCCTGCTCAAATCCTGATTTCTCTGTCCTTGGGAGGTTGGGCCAGATAAAAGACTGAAGTGAGGGAGGACAGAGGAGGGGAAGAAGATGAATCTCCTGCATTCGTTATTCTGTGTGCAGAGAACATCAAAAGCACTAATGGAAAAGCCTTTTTATATTTTTCATCAAAGCAGTGGTTCAGATTTGGCAGGCTGAGTTGGGATTGGTGAAATATTTATGAATGGAGCAGCTGCTGGGCACTGCTTTAGGAGGACAGTCCCTCCTCCTCCTTCCCTCCCTCTTCCCTAAATATGTTTTTCCACTGGGTCCTTTTGTCTCCCCCTCTCCTTTAGCTGTGTTACTCCTATTAGAGGAACTTGTAGGTGAGTCAGGACTGAGTTTGCACACTGCAGGTGTGTTTATTGTTTGCTTCCCTCAAGTCAGGAGAAAAGAGGGGAAAAGGATAAACCAAACCTTAGGGGTGGATGGGGAACAGCAGTGGAGGTTGTTCTCTGGTTTCCCTCTGCTGCTGCTTTTATGTTAAATCTGAAAACCTTTTGAGTTATTTCTATGCCTAATAATTCATCATGGTTTGTTGTTTTTTTCCTGCTAAGAAAGACAATTGCACTGACCCAAATGAGTTTTATCTTTTATTTTTCCCTAGTAATTACACCCATCCACATGTAAGGAGCATGACATTATTTATGAAGGTGTTTTAATCCCAGTTTATTAACTCCTAATCTAGATTTATTATTATTCTTTCTTATTTTGCATCATCACTTGGTGAGTAAGGTGGTTCAGGAATCACAGAAGAAGAGCTAATACTCAGTTTGTATTGAAATATCAGGTAGTTAGAAATAACAGGTTCACAGAGGGAAACCTGGAGCAGTGCTGTTCATCCAAGGGGGTGGGAGAGCAGCAGTTGGGATTGGTGTACACCAGTGAGTCCATCTCACAGGCAGTGATACACTCTGTTTATTTTAATAAAAATAGTTTATTTAAATAAACCATTAAAAAGTTTATTTTAATAAAAATAAACTGCTTTTCTTTCTGGCTTTGTCCAGAAGATAGTAAACCCAGTGCTGTTATAAATCTGTGTTTTTCACTGCCCTTCCCTCCTGGAGATGGTGGGCAGGTAGCCAGGTGTCACCAGGGATGCTCAGTTTGGGATGCAGGGTGGCAAAGAGCTGCTGTGGCTTTGAGGAGAATATGGGAATTCTGGAGCACCTCTAGTGACTCCATGTGTGTGTGTAATGTGTGCTAAGAACACAGCTATTTAAAATTTAAAGTTGCATTTCCATCATGGCATTGTGTTCTTTAAATATAGATCCTTTGAAATGTGATAACTTTGGTCATTGAAGGATAGTAGCAGTAATTGTATAAATATTTATGTCATGTAAAACAGCACAAAACAGTGGTGCAGAACTGGGATAGCTCTTTGCAATTTTGAAAAGGCAGCTTGAAATCTCATGTTGTGACCAGATGTGTAGGTGGAACAGCCCATAAAAATAGGAACCATTGTCTGAGCTCACTTCTATTCAAAAAAGTGCATTAATGCACTTGAAGAGTGTGAAGTTCCAAGCCTGCAGTTGTTGAAGCAGAGTTGCAGACTGAGGTTCACATGGGGACAGTGCTCCCCAGTATGCAGAGGGGCACCTGAAGTGTTCTGTGTGTGAGTGGAAAGCCCTGTCTGGTGTCCTGAGGTGCCATAAAGCCCCATCCCTGCGTGGCCAACAGGGGAAACATAATGGCACTTTCTGTTTCTTTGCTCTCTTAAGGTTCTTTTCCCTTTTCTGTTGTATCCTAATACTGCAAAGCCTCCTAGCAGACTTTTATTCTGTCCTCATGTTGATTTGTCACCTGGTCAGACACCCTGTAATTGTTGGGATCTCTGCTGCTCAGAGTGACCCCAAGATGTGTTGGAAAGTCTCTTTTCCCAGCCTGGCACTTGAAGAAGGAGCCAGGGCTCTTCATTTCTTGGTCTCAAGGTTGTTTATTGTATCTTATCTGTGAAATTCTTACTCCTGTCCTGCCGAGGTCTGTTCAGCAGGACAGTTCCAGGCACTCTGCCTGCCCCTGGGGTGGTGTTATGTCTTTATACTAAAAACTATGTGTACATTATTTACCATAACTTCCCAATGCTTATCACCTATGTCAGACAGTGAGCTTCTACTCTAAACCAATCTGTAGGTGCCACCATCACAGCAGAAGAAGGAGAAAGGCTGGACATGCCCAGATCCCTCCATCTTGCCTCCTGAACCCCCATACCAGAAACCCCAAAATCTACTTTTCCACCCCGTGATAACTTCACTATCATTCTGCTTAATTTGTCACGGCTTGCAGGTTTTCATCTGAGGTTGGTAACTTGCTCCACAGGTCATAATCAAACCCACAGGGGCATCTTGGGCTCTGTGCCAGGGTCTCTGAGCCCCCTGGCAGGGGTCCTGGCCATCCTGGACAGCCAGAGGGATGTCCTGGGTCCTGACATGTAATCACTTGTCCCTGTCCAAATCTGCTTTGTTAGGATGAGTTCTCCACTGAGGGGCTGTCTCTGGCCTCAATGACCATCAGACCTGTTTGGTTCCCTCAGTCATGGTAAAAATCCCTCTTGCTGATCCTTTCCCAGGTGTGTGGTGCCAAAGGGAGAGCGCAGGTGATCATCCCATTCCCAGCCTCTCCTGGTGCCAGCAGTGCTGAGTGGGAGCCACCCCTGGTGTCACCACCGTGGTCATGGAGAGGAGAAATCCTTCCCCCAGCAGCCCAGCAGTGGCTGGTGCTTAATGAAGATGTAAAACCTCACCCTCTGAGCACTCTGAGCATCGACTCTCCAGTCCCAGCACGGCTTGAGCAGGGCTGTTAATCCTCCTGACACCCCCTTTGAACACCATCATATTTCAGCCCTGTTAAGCTGTTGGGCCATTGTTTATGGGCTTCGTGCTGAAAGGAAGAGCTGGGCTGAGCCTGCAAAATGCTGCTTTGCTTCTGGAATGCTCATCCTCAGCACAGCAACCCAATCCCAAATCATGCCCCATGCCAATCCTCACATGGTCAAGCTTGGAAATAATCACAGCTTCACACAGATCTGCTTGCTTGAGGGAAATACCAGTTTGTCAGGGGTAACCCTGTTTGCCCTTCCTTTTTGGGCTGAAAAAGCCAAGCCAATGTGATCTCTGCCTTCTTTCTCCCAGCCATTGTCTCGCTGTGTGTCCTTCACAGAGAGATTGATTGAATTTGATTTTCTGTGGAGTCGTGGCTTGGTGTGTTCATTAACCTGCATGCTGCTCTTCTCCCTGCCCTTGCACCCTTTGCATCCATAACATCTTCCACAGCCTGTGCTTTATTACTCAAGTTTTATTTCTTCCAGTTGGCATTCCAAACCCCAGGGCTTTCCCATCTTGCTTGCACATGTTTTCCTTAGCCTGTGGGGAGGAAAAATACCTGTCTGCTGGTCTCTGCCCTGTCTCAGTGCCAGCTTGGACATCTGTGCCAGGGAAACCGGGGCACCGTGGTGTTGGAACAGGGGTAGGTGGAAGGTGCTGCAGGGCAGTTGTGTTACCAGAGCAAAAGTTGCATTTAGCTCAAATCCAGATTTTTTCAGCTGGGACCCAGTGACCCAGCTGGCAGGGTCTGGAGTCACCAAGGTGCAGCCACATTCAAATGATATTTTTGTCAAGAGTTTTGCAGCGAGTTTAAGATATTGCCCACGTGAAAGGTGGGAGAGGTGAATCCCAGTCATGGCAAAGTCCTGCCTGGTGAATTTGCAGGTGCCTCCCCAGGCTGCAGCTCAAGCTGCTGACAGGAGCTGCTGGCAGTGATTTGTGGGGCAGGGAGCTTTCCTCCTTCCCCCTGCACACTCTGTAATTCCCTGGTATTATAACATGTCATTTTCCTAGCATACCTGAGGAGCCAGGAAATAATATCTGAGCCTGGAGGGACAGCAAAGATGGAACCTCCAAAGATGGAGAGATTAAAGCAAGAAACAAAGCTTGTAATTTATTTCCCTTCTCCATCCCTCTTAGCCTGAAATGTGGCCACATTCCTGGCAATCCCTTTATTTTACAGCTTTGAGCTTGTTTTTTTTTTTTTTTCAAAAGCCAGCGGATGCTGCCAGTTCCCATCACCTAATCAAAGCTGCTGTGTGGAGGGGCTGCCTCGTTATTCCATCCCATTATAGCCTCAGGCAGTGGCTGTGCTTCATAACAGCCCAGGAAAGCTGACAGGTAACCAATGAGATGCATATTCCAGTGACAACCTCCTGCCCCAGGGAGCCAGGACCCTCTTCTGCACCAGAGCTGGGCTCTTTGTGGCTGGGTGCTTCCCTGGAGCAGCTGGGATTATCTGCAGGGCCATGGAGCAGCGAGGTTTGCTCTTTTGTTCCTTTCTAATTTCATTGTCCTTGGGGTAGGGATTGCCATGAAATGCCTCTGTGTGTGTTGGGAAAGGGAAGACTTGCCTGGAAAAGTGGGAATGGCTGAGCCAGAGAGGTGGAGAAGGAGGTGGGGGGAGCTGGGAGTCTGGGGAGGGATTGTGGGGGGGAAAACTGGCTGAATAATTTTATCATTGTAGGGTGGTTAGTACCATTGTAGTGTGGTTAGTGCTAGAACTTCAACACCTTTCATCAACAAAAGACAAATTAGGTGTTACCAGTATCTGGACTGTTAATTGGAAAGTACTTGTGGTGGATCACAATATATTGCTCTCAATCATTTATTTCTTGTACCGTTCTCTCTCTCTGCTATTTCCATGTAATTACAATATTTAAGGTCAATTTGTTTTGATTTTTAAGGTATTTGTATAAGGATTCATCATCTCCTGTAAAACACAAGGATGGGGTTGTTGGTGTGGGTGTCCTCCAAGCCCCACTATTTGCACCCCAGCATGGGTGGACAGAATATTAATTAATTAATTCCTACTTAATTTCACTGATGGGATCCTGCCTGCAGCATAATGACCCCACTTTTAAATCAGTGTAACCCAGTGCATGCCAGGCCTTGGGCACCAAAGGAAAAGGAATTGTGCTGATTTGGAATCTGTCTTCCCTCTGTAGCTCCCCGTGTTTGTTTGTTTGTTGTGTTTTATTGCTTGTCATGAATTATGGAGAAACTGAAATTTTTGGTCGTTTTTATTTTTTGGGGCTCATGTCAGAGGCAGGGTGAGAATGTAGTCTGGATGTAGAGGGATGAGGGATAAACTGGGATTGGAAGGGATTTTGGAGTTGGATGGAGTGGACTGTGGCATCTGTGACAACTCGGTGGATTTGAGTTTAATTTTTTAATTTAATTTTTTGGTTTATTACTGAGTTACTTATGGGTTGTTTTTCCACTTTTTTTTTTCTATTGCAAAAAATCCCAAGCAATGCTGGGCATGGCTGGTTCTGGTCTGGAGGCAGGTGCTGGTACATCCAAGGATGGTGATGCAGCAGAGAGCTGTGAGCAGTGTGTCCAGGCCTGGGGGCAATATTGGCTCTGGCACCTCATTCTGAGGAACTGAGATGTCATTACAGCAGCCCAAAGAGCTGTTGGTGAGCACTGGGCAGCCTCAGATGAGACCTGTGCATCTCTCTTGGGTGGTTTTGAGCATCCTTTGGTCTGTGTGGATAAGTGGAGTCTTTCTGCCACAGAAGTGAATTTTGCCTCCTCTGTCATGCTCTGTCTCTGGTGCATGTGGCAGCCAGAGGGATTCCAGGAGCACATTTTACTCAGCAGAGTTTGCCTTCAAATCCTCCAGCTCCTGAATGTGACAGCTGCTAAATCACCTGTTACTATGCAGAGAACAAAGCTGTCCTCCAGGAACAAAGAAAGGAGAATGGTCTGTGGCTGGGGGGAAGGCAGAGCATGGCTGGGGGAAGGAGATGAAGCCAAGGGACACCAGCAAAGCTGCCAGGACCCAATGGGCAGGCAAACCTCCCAGTGTGGTAAATAAAACCCCAGCTGATGCTTGAAACAATGGCTGGATCCATCAGCACTGCTCCAAACATTGTCTGGCCCTGTGCTGCAGCATCTAAAGACCAAGGAAGAGCCACAGCCAGGCTTGGCTGCCATTGCTCATTTTCTTCAAGACCATCCTGTGTGGTAGGAAGGAAAAATGGGGCTTAGACCTGGATTTCCAGCTGTTGTGCCTGGCTTTGCTGACCTGCCAGTGCAGTGCCAGGCTTTGCTCACAGCCTCAGCTCTGGGCAGAATGACACACGTGAAAAACACCAATCACTTGTTTTTAAAATGTTAAATGTTTAATAGTAATAAAATGGTTATAAAAATAGTAATACAATTAGAGTAATAATAATTTGGACAATTTGGATTAGGACAATATGAGACAACAAATACAAAGAGTTACAGACAGTCTGGGTACCTCTTTCTGGGCAAAATAAACCCAAAAAAGGACCCACGTTAACAGAGGATTAACCCTTAAAAGCAACAGCCTGTTGCATATTCATACACCTCACACATGATGCATAAATTCCATCCAAACACAGGATTCTGTCTGGGCAGGGTCAGCTTCTTCCTCTGAATCCTGACTGTGCCTTCGAGGTGGGAAAAAGTTTGTTTCTTCTGATAAGAGAGCAATAAATTCTCTTTCTCTGAAAGATTCAGGTGTCCTGTGGCTGCTATCTCACTGTGAGTCCTTTCTTTAAAAAAAGTATCCTACATAGCATCGTTTCTATTTTAACAATTTTTATAGCCCAAAACTATATTTAACACACTACTTAAGAGAATTAATACAGCATCACTTTCTAACACAACACATATCATATTCATTTGAATATTTGCAAAAAGCCAATCATAAAATACATGCATTTTTCACACAGACAAAACCCAACACTGATTTTCCCCAGCAGCATGTGTAGTACCAGAGGCTCCCCTGCAAACAGGAGATGCTTTTTGGTGCAGGGAGGTGAATCCCTGCTGCCAGGCTGGCATGGGCAGAGCACAGGAGCTGCTCCAGGCCGCAGTGCCCAGCAGGGTTTGAGGCTTTCTCTCTCACTTCTGCACGTGCTGTCTAAATATTATTAATAATTAAGGGCTGGATTTGCTTCCTGGGGGCTGCCTCTGTGCACTTAAGCAACTGCACCCACGCTGGCAGGTGCCACCTGCTCTGCTTGATGGCCTTGGCTGTCCCCAGCAGTGGCACCTGGGCTGAGAGGAGCACTGGTGGCAGCAGGAGCCCTCCTCAATATTTAAAGATTATTGATGGGCAGGTCAGGCTGGGGTGGTACAAACAGAAGTGTCTAGACAGAGCAGAAAGCACAGAGGCTGCTTTTCTTCAGTGCAGGAAGTCCAGCAGGAGGAAACAAGCTGCTTTATTAATTCTTCCTTTATTTTTCAATGAAAAATGTTGTGGGTTTGCTGTTGATGCTGGGGGAAGAGCATAATTTTGCAGGAAAACCTGGCTGGTGACTCCTGATACCTTCAAATCTGCATCTTCCCTCAGCCCAGCAGCAGTGGGACCTCTACCCAAAGATAGAGAGAGGAGCTCTTCACATTCTGCTGCTTTGTCAGTAATAATTAACTGAGGTGTAGGAGGAAGACTTGCAAAATAGTTCTGGAAACTGAGTTCTTCAAGGAATTAAATGCATTGATGGAAAGGGAGAATCATTAGTCTGGAATAAAAATAAACGTCTCTTCCTGTAAATCTGCATTTCAGGGGCAAAGGCAGATTGTAAATTCTTCTGCCACTACTAGAGCAGACAGTGCTCTGAAATAAAGCTCTTGCAAGGGAAATACTGTTTGTGACCACTGTAATTTAGATTATAAATGTTAGAGAAGAGAGGGAGGCAGCTGCTGAAAGCCTGGTCTGAAAGTCACTGCTGAGCATTCTCTGAAGAAGAGGCTTTTTAAAGTTGCTGTAAAACATAAGGATAAAAGCAATTGAGTTCATTTTTCTCCAAGGACCATAACATCCTTTAAGGCTTAATTCTGCTTAATATTTTGACTGTCCTCTCTGGGCTGTGTTGTTATGGTTTAATCTGTTGCAGTGCAGTTTGGTGAATTCAGAGACATTTTGAGATAAATTTCCTTTCTTGTTGCTGGGGGTTTTTTCCTGGTGCAGCAGCAAGAGGCAGGATTTTAGTGTAAATATTAAATGACGAGTGGTGTCCTGCTTGGGTGACTCCTGCCTGCCCTGAGTGGCCCTTGCCTTTGATTACCTGCTCAGTTATCCTTCTTTGTTCCTTTCTCCTCTCTCCCTGTTCAGATGGTGCTTGATTCTCCCCGCTATCAGGGCAGGGAAATGAATAAATTTTCTGTATCTGTCTCTGCTGTCAATATTTGTGTCAGGAAAGCACTTGTGGCATTTCTGAGAGGAGTCACCGTCTCTCTTCACTGACCTTTTATTTCTTCTGTCGATGGAGAGTTTCTTCTCAAATATCCTCTGCAATCTCTGATTCAATCCCTGCTTGCTCTCTTATCACTTTTAATACACTCACTATTCATCTCCCCACTTTGCATCCACAAGAGCCTCCCTGCTCTTTAACCCTTGAGGGGCTGCCTGTGGTTCCTCTTGGGGATGGTAATAGCCCACTCCTGCTGGAGGGCATCATTAACAGCTGAGAATATTCATTTATTTTAAATCTGCTTTACTGCCTAATTGCACTTATCTTGGAGCAAAGTGTGTCCTGCCTGAGAGCACCTCACAGCCTGGAGAGGAGGACGTTCCTGCTTTCCATTGATGCAGAATTTTGCCCATCTCTGAGTCACTTGGAGCTACTGAAGTGACATGAAATTGCCAGGCTGGGATGGTGGGGTGGCTGGGGCAGGGCCACGTTGTCCCCACATCACTGCAAACCCAGTGGCGCTGCTGCCCTGGAGCCTGGTGGGCCACACTGAGCTGTGTCCTTAACTCTCAGAGCAGAAATTTCCTAGCAGATGTTTTTATTTCCTTTAGTGGTCTTTTTTCTCAATCATTTTATTCTGTTCATCCCTGCCCTTCAGTACCAGGTTGGTAGGGTTTATTTGTAAACACTAAAGGTAAGAAGGCATGAGAGATCGTACACAACATTTTTGGCAGAGAAATGTTTGAGGTCACCTTTGGTTTGTCTTTTTTTTTTTTTTTTTCTGGAAGAAAGAGAAATCATTGGCTCTTCTTTGGAATTTCAAAGCAGTAAGGGTTAGCTGCTCTGGTGGCCATCCACAGGAACCAAGTTTTCCTGCATTTGGGATGGCCCTTTCTGCCCTCTGCATGCCACACATTCCTCCTGTCCAGATGAGATGGGGTCTGGGAAGCCTCATTAGTTCCTTGTGACCCCCCTGGCTTTGTGCCACTTTCCCAATACTTCTGACCTTGAAAAAATTCCCCTTTTCTCTCAGATTCCCCTGTTCAGCTTTCAGTTTAGGAGGACATGTCCTGGCACAGGGCAATGGGAAAAACTTTCTTGACTTCACTGGAATTTGAGGAGCTGACAGGGAGTTTCCTGGGCTGCTGATGGGAACAGATCACTCTCCTCCCATTCAGAATCCTGATTAAACCCACCCCCAGTGACCACTGCAAGTCTTACCCTTCTTTTAGAGGGTGATGCCCACTCTGGGGTTCTGTGAGCAACATTTGAGGTTGTTGAGGTGACGGAGGGGAGCCCCCTGAGCATGGAAGCACCAAGGGAAGGATGATTTGTCCTTGAGAGGCTCCGTGGGCGGCTCCTGAGGAAAGGGGAGATGCATTGACTTGGACAGCTGCTTATAGAAAACAGATGTGCAAGTTAGGAAACACAAGTGATAAATCTGAGCCCATATGGCAGCTCTCTCACAGGCATTTAGGGGCACAGCAGCCACTGAGGCCACTCAGTTCCTCTTCTGGAAGAAGAATTCATCATCTCCTGTAAAACACGAGGATGGGGTTGTTGGTGGGGGTGTCCTCCAAGCCCCACTTTTGTTGGAGACCTGGAGACTTCAGATGTTCCTGTGTGCTGGGTGGGGAAGGAGGAGCAGGGATGTCAATCACTGGGACAGGTTGATGTTGTTTCCTTGCCAAGTGCCAGGACTGAAGGCACCAGCGAGTGCCTGAAGTACTTAAACCTATTCTGGTTTATGTAGCTGCCAGGTGCTTTCAGCACCACTCACAGTTGGGTTGGATTTTAAGTCTAATTTCTTGAGTTTCCTTCTAGTTTCCTTCAAAAGAAGGAATTTCTTGCTGTCTCAGGGCCCTCCAGGATTTCTCTGCAAGGCTGAGGGATTTCTGTCCCTCCCTGCCAAAGCAGGCAGGAACCCTTCAGTGAGGGATGCCTCAGGAGGTTCTGTGTTCTGCTGGGTGGCATTTCAGTCTTTTCCCCTTTCTTCTCTCCTTTCTTGAGCTTATTGGAAAGGCAGTTTCCAACTGATGGAATCTAGCTCTATAAATTCTGTTATTTTTCTCATACCCATCTCAAAACTGCTTTTCAAGCAAGTTGGGGCTTAGTGGGCTGGGTAACCTCTTCTGCACTGGAAAGCCTCTTCCACAGCCCTCCAGCTCCTCTCATCTTGTGACATCTCCTCCTCCTCAGCTCCTCTGAAGTCCTCTGTATGGGAATCTCTTGGGGTTTATTGGCCATTGTCTCAAGTGCACAGTTTATGAAATGAGGGTTCTTCCCCCACAATATCCTAAGGAGATTAAAAAGAAGGCCCAGATTTTTGTGAAACAGAGATCTGATACATTTAGAACCTGAAGAAAGAAATGTATCATAAGGAGGCATTTTAAACTTTGGATCCCACTTTAACCCAATGATTACCATTAAAGTGTGGGTTGTTTTGGGGTTTTTTCCCCCCTGGGATTTGTTTTATAGAGATGACTGTGGTGCAGTTTCCATGGTTTTTATCCTTACCATGGTCTTGCTGCTGATCCCCTGGCCAGCTGAAATTCCTGTTACAGCAGGGCTGTGCTCTTGTTTTATTTCCATCTCCTTTTTGATATATTGCTGCACCCTAAATTAATTTCTTACCAATCACATTTGCAGCCCTGTGAAGTGGATGGGTCTCTGGAGGGGGCTGCATTGTTAACACTGACAAATTTCATGAAATAGCTGTGCACAAACCAGCACAGCCAGGGAAAAGAAGTAATTAAGGAGCCTGGTGCTCTTTGCAGCCTGGCTGAAGCCCATGTCCTCTCCCAGTGCTTTCAGGGAGTCCTGGTTTAGAAGGAAAACCACAAAGCACTCACTGAGGCCACAGGTGGGAGGAGTGGTGGGGAATGAGGTCCCAGCAGAGCTCTGCCTTGCCAGGGTTCGTGGTTTCCCTGCAGCATCTCTGCTCAGACTCTGAGCTTGCTTGGGAGCTCACAGGGCTCACCCAGGCATCTCCTCCAGGCCCAGAGCAGCAGATCCTGCTGTCCTGCAGTGGGGAAGGGCTTTCACCTGACAGAGATGAGATATTTAGGTGAGATACTGGGAAGGAATTCCTCCCTGTGAGGGTGGTGAGGCCCTTGCACACATTGCCCAGAGAAGCTGTGGCTGTGCCATCCCTGCAAGTGTCCAAGGCCAGGTTGGATGGGCCTTCCCAAGTCCCTTCCAGCCCAAACCATTCTATGACTCTCTGAAATGGTTTTTCTTAACCCATATTTATTGGTCTGCTGCAAGGCTAATCTGCATATTAAGATATGTTTTTTCTTAATCCACATCTATTGGTCTGCTGCAAGGCTAATCTGCATATTAAGATATTTATTTTTTTTAATCCATATCTATTGTTCTGCTGCAAATCTAATCTGCATATTAAGATATGGTTTTTTTAAATCCATATTTATTGGCCTGCTGCAAGTCTAATCTGCATATTAAGATATATTTTTTCTTAACCCATATCTATTGGTCTGCTGCAAGGCTAATCTGGATATTAAGATATAGTTTTTTTTAATTCATATTTATTGGTCTGCTGCAAGGCTAATCTGCATATTAAGATACAGGTTTTTTTAATCCATATTTATTGGTCTGCTGCAAGTCCAATCTGCTGCCACTGCTGTGCTTGCCAACATTGCCTTGTCTCCTCCTCCTTCTCTGCCACCCCTCAGTGTTAATTTGGCATCCCACACCTTATCCCAAGTCATTTGGAGAGAAGCCACCTGCTTGTCTTGCTTGTACCCTGCTTTTGGGGGTGTGGAATGTTGATGCCTTGCACGTGGTCCTGGGATGCTCCAGAAAATCCCACCCGTGACCCCCTGGGCTGCTCTGGGGGCTGCAGGGGAGCACTGGTGTGTGGCACTGTGAATGAAGGCACATTAAACTCAGAGGTGGTGACAGCTCTGCCAAATTACCTGTTAAAATCATCTCAGTAATTATAACAGGAGAGTCAAATGAGGATAACAGGCCATCTAATAGCACAGGCAGGGCTGTAATTACTCAGTGGAAGCCCTTTAGAAACTTGCAGGGCTGAGGACTTGCCTGTGATAAAGCCTGGGAGAACTGTTTGATAAACTTGGTGAAACCCTGTCAATTAACATATTTTTAAAGACAATTTAGTGTTCACTTCAGCTAAAGGTAGTACCATCCTCAAGAACTGCTTAACCCTGGGTTTTTCAGATACATTTCTGGCATTGCTGAGTATTCTCAGGGTCTGAAGTAGGATTTTGTAGTGTAAGGGGAGACTCTTCTCTTGTGCTTTGTTGGGGTTAAGCAGGCTTAGTGCTGACTCTGAAGTATCCCAGGAACCAAGATGATCCAGGAGCTCAGATTGCCCCAGCATCTTTGGAAATCCCAGCTGCTGTGCCTCCTGCTGAGGAGAACTTCAGATGATTTGCAGATGGCATTAAATCAAAATTCCTGTGGTCATTCCTCTCGGGCTCAGATTGGCAGTGGTTCATGTAAGGGCAGGAATAACTGGGATGCTCTGCATCCTGCCTGCCAGCAGTGCTCCCAGGGCTTCCTTCTTATTATTCCAGCCAAGGAAGAGAGCTGGGCACATGCAGGGATTGGTGTCAGCTCTCTCCAGCCTTTGGAAGAGCAGTGGTTGGTTGTCAATGTCCTGGATGGTTCCACATAAATCTTGGCTCAGTGTCGCTGTCACATTTTCTAAAAAATCCTCTTTGCCCAGGATTTCTCTCCTGGGAAGCTGAGAACCCTCAGAGAAAATGGAAAACAATTCTTATCTCATTTGCTTCTCCTGTGTTGTGCTGGTGTGGAATGTGTTTGGAGATTGTTTCATTGCATTCTGCTGTGAGTTGTTTTCACTCTTTGGCCAATCAGGGCCATCTATTTTTATTTTTGCAATGCTAAAGCCATCACCCAGTGGAGGCTCTCCACCTCCCTCCTATTGCCTTCCCATCACATCCATCCTCCTTCCCCAGTCCCAGGTGGTGCAGGTTTGGGCTGTGCAGTTTTGCCAGCAGGGAGGGGCTGCCCTGTCACTGTCACATTTTCTGGATAAACCTCTTTACCCAGGATTTCTCTCCTGGGAAGCTGAGAAGGCTCAGAGAAAAAGGAAAACAATATTATCTCATTTGCTTCTCCTGTGTTTTGCTGCTTTGGAATGTGTTTGGAGATTGTTTATCCAACAGGTGGTTGGTTGATTGGTTTCATGTGAATTGTTTTAACTTCATGACCAACCACAGTCAGGCTGTGTCGAAACTCTGAAGAGTCACAAATTTTTCATTATTATCTTGTTGAGCCTTCTGTAAGTATCCTTTCTCTATTCTTTAGTATAGTTTTAGTATAGTATTCTTTAATATAATACAGTATCATAAAATAATAAATTAACCTTCTAAGAACATGGAGCCACATTCATCTTTCCTCCCCACAACAGGGGACCCCAGAAAATTCCACAGCTCAGTTTGGATCAAAGTCCTCAGCCACAGGGTTTGCTGGGCTCATCCTGGAAGCAATAGATTCAGTACCTTCTGCCTGCTTTTTGTGCAGTGGGAGCAGTAAGAAAATGTGGAAATGGTGCCACTGGGGAGGCAGCATCCTCTGTGGTGCCTGGCATTGCTGAGCTCTGTTTGTATTGATTGGAGCACAGGCAATTAAGAGCCTCCCACTGCTTTCACTGGAGGTTTTTCTACATAAGGAGGCTTGAAGCAGAGGGGAGGGCCATTACAGCATATAAACACAGCACAGGCTGGGGTCTAGAGGCATCTCACAGCCTTGTTGAAGTCTAAAATATTCTGTGCTGACTGGCCAGGGGGCCAGCACGAAGCACGTCTCAGGATTGTTGGCTTTGTGTGGCTGGGGAAGGGGCCACCACCTCCTCCTCCTCCTCCTGATGGGGTGGGGAAATAGAGCTGCACCCTCCTCACTGGGCTTCATCTTAGGGCTCTTCCTCCAGTGCAAATTTCTCAAAAGTTCCTTATTCAAAAGTTACTCAATAGTTCCTCATGCCTGTACGTGTTCTTAAATCAGCCCATGTCCCATGGAAGTCTTTTTTTTTTTTTTTTTTTGGAGGGTGGAAAATTACTTCTGTCTGTGAGGAGGCTGAAGCTGTGAGAGGATTGTTTGCACATTGCTTATAAATTGTCCTCATGGAGGATTTCATGGTGTGGCTTCTTCCTGCTCCATTCCGTGCTCTGGGGTGGTGTTGGCCACTGGGACAGTTTCATTCCCTGCTAGGAAATAATTTCTTGTGTTCCCTAGCAAGAGTTCACAAGTGTGAAATACAAGATTTGGGAAGTTAATTTGATCACTTGGCAAGAGAGTGGGGTGATCCAGTTCTGATGTGCCTCTTTTAATCCGTGTGGCTTTGTCTGGGAAGAAGAGAGTGGCAGGGAAGGAAGTTGGCTCTCAGTGCATTATTGTCCATCTCTCTTTAAACCTGATATTCTCCAGTGGCCCTTCCAGACCCCAAATCCTGTTTAGACAAAGCCTTGATGAACTTGGATGTTTCTGATTCAATAACATGGCTGGGAGAGGGCTGCTGTGAAAATGCTGGAGAAAAGAGTGAAAACTCAGCCTCCTCTCACTCCTGCTGCAATCCTTCCCTCTTATGCAGGATTACTTGCTGGAATTTAAGAATTTGTGTTTGTTTAGTAGAAATGGGGATAGTTGTTTGTCTGACTGCTCCTGTGATGCTGCAGATACTCCCAGAAATTCCTTGTGATGGGAGATGGGCTGCAGCCATGTCAGACCTGTGAAATCAGTGAGAGCTGCTGGTGATGGGGTGGGAATCAAAGAATCATTGAATAATTTGGGTTGGAAGGGACCTTCAAAGGTCATCTGTTCCAACTCCCAAGGGATGGAAAGGCTGGAGGAGGGTGTTAATGAGGCAAAAACCTTCCCTGAGAGGAAACACAGTTCTCCTGTGCTGGGTTGGGCAGGTAGGATGTGATTGTGCCCTCCTCCAGGGAAAGGGAAGTTTTGAAATTAAGCTGGAATTGCAAAAATGCATCTACATATTTGCCACAAAGCAAACCACCCAAGCTGTCTCTCATTTTCACATTGAAATGATGCCTTTGGTCTCAGCTCTAATTCTGCTGGCTTGGAAACTTGTTTGCTGCTATAATTGAGAAAAGGTGGAGGAAAACATGTTTTCTTTTGCTTTGCCTTCTTGTGCATTCAGCAATTTTGGATTTTCTCCTGTGAGTTTAGTGGCCTTTTAGTGAGGGATAAAGAGATGGGGGTGATACCTGGGAAAGCTTAAAACTCATCTTGGGAACCAAGGCCAGCTTGGACGGGGCTTTGACCAACCTGGAGAGGTGTCCCTGCCCATGGGAGAGGAAGGAACTGGTTGATCTTTAGGGTCTCTTCCAATTCAAGCCATGATTCTATGAAACTGAGGATGGCTCTGCACACAGGACCATCCAATTTTATTATTTCTGCTTTGATCTGTGCCAGAAGAAACTCTGCCCTACAGAAAGTCTGTAGTGCACCAAAAGAGAGGAAAATGCACAGTGCTGGGTGACCCAAAGGGCTGAAACCAGGGTGGGGCTGGGCTTGGTGGCCTCAGCCATGGCCAGCCCCAGCCAGAAAACACAAAGTAGTGGCACACTAAGCCTCTTGTTTGCTCTAAGCTGTTTATTTTGCTGCTGAAGGATTGTGTGATCTATTTGTCTGAGTGGAAGCAGCCAGAAAATCTCACGCTCTGAAATTCCCACCCACCTGTGCTACACATATATATCTATTTTTGTATATTATATATATATATATAACTTACTAAATGCATGTGTATTTCCTGATGGGGAGCAGGGGGTGTTTGTCTTTGATAGCACAGTGGGACACACACCCCAGGTCTAAGGCCAGGTCAGCACAAAGCAGGAATACAAAAAGCTCTCTGGAAGGCTGGCTCACATCCATTACAATTTTACTAAATACCATAATCCTGTGAGCCTTTGCCTCATAATAGGATAATGAGTTATTAAAGCTAAGGAGGGTACTTTGGGGAGGGAGAGTTGGAGGGTTTGGGGGTTTTTTCACCTCCTGCCAGGTCTGAGCCATTTCTCTTGGTCCCTCTCCATTCATAAGAGAGTGGCTGCAGCAGTTTCAGAAGTGAGCAATTTTAAAGGCTATAAAAATGCCAGTTTCTGGACATTGTGTGCCTTTTCCAGACAAGATGAACTGTTGTGCTCTGTTCCCTCAGCTCATTCCACAGCCCTGAGCTCCTCTCCAGGCAAATACCCAAGGCATTAGCTAAGGAACAGCCACACTCCACCAGGCTTTGAGAGCACAGCATGGGAAAGGTGTTCCCAGGGCCACACCTGTGCTCTGCCCACTGCCAGCACACAGAACAAGGATGCTCTGGGAATAAAAAATGTTGGAAGCCTCTTGTACCCACCCCCCTGTCTCAGGTCTGTGTTTCCAGGAATCCTGGTGAGGAAATTGTGTTGTGCAAAGTGCCAGGACTGTGGAGGGGGAAGGAGATGGTTCTTGCTTGCTTGGAAAGTACAGCAAGGATGAAAAAAAGAAAAAAATGCAGAGGAATGTGCCAGCCATAATTTACAAGCTTGTTCACTTTGGTTTTGGGAGCACTTGGCAGCTCTGGGCTATTTCCAGAGCAAAGGCAGACACATAACCCTTCCACCCCAGAGTGGAGAGAAACCTGAGTGCTTTTCATTGCAAAATACCCTTTCTTTTACCTTCCTTTTCTCTGATCAAAAACTAACACCTTGCAAAGTTCAGGTCTGCTGCTGGTTTTTGCTTTGCTTGGGGTTTCAAAATCCTTTGGATGAGAATGTGGCTGCATCCCTTGCACATCTCCTCCAAACACCATTGTCCAACAGCACAAGGGTGTGTGTCATTAACCATCAGTGGCAAGCTGGAAGCTGATAAAGATCTTTATTATTTTACAAGCACAATATCAACTACCTAGAGTTGTTTTCCTATAGTTTAAGTGCTCTCTTTCTCCTTTGGATATCCAGGATATGCACATTTGTCCTCAGTAGGAACCAGTATTTCTCCCAGCACTCTGAATATCAAAACTTCACCTTCGAGGAGTTTTCTTCTCCCCCTAAAACTCAATGAAAAAACCAAAGAAAGGGCAGAAGATGAGATTTGGCTTGATTTGCTCCAGTAGTTGCTAATTAAAGTACTGAAGGATCCTTCCAGTTTGCCATCAGGGAGAAAGCAGCACATTGGGGCAGAGCTCTGGGGTTGGGGGTGTCACAGCAGGAACCTGCACCCATTGTCTCATCAGGAGGGTTATCAGATGTGCCAGCATCACACAAGGTGTGTACCACCTTCCCAGGTGTTTGTGTGCTCCTCTTGGAGTGGGGGATATTCCCAGTGGAAAGGGATGGAAAAATGATAAAACCTTCACTCCAAGCCTGGCTGCAAAGTGGTAGGTGGGAGCTGGCAAAAAGCAAACCATACTAAAAAAAAAATAATTTCCATACTAAAAAAAAAAAAATAATATTGCCCATGTAAGTGTGAATACACATTTAGAGGAGTAATTTCCAGGTAAATCTGCCCAGAGGCATCACTGGCACAGGAGAGCAGAGGTGTGTGGGGGTAGGAATGGCAGAGCTTGGAGCATGTGGGCAGGAACGTGGGAGGGAGAGAGAGAGAAATCCAGGGCTTTGTCCATGGAAAGGGCATTCCTGGGCATCATTTCTGAAATGTTTGTGCTTTGACCTGCCTCTCCTGATAAGGGAAGCAAAAAAGAAAAGGGATTTATCCAGATGTGCAGCAGCACATCTGGGGGCAGCATGGAGGTCACCTCTGGCCCCCCCATGCATGAGGTCCATTTGTGGCCTCAAGGCTCTGCCATCCTTCTCCTCCCAAGGCCATCACCTGGCCTGGTGTGTCCTGGCATTTTGGGCAGGTACCTGAAGCTGCCCCGGGCATGGTGGAGCTGGAGGAAGGGTGGGAGGGTCTATGCCAAGGGAGAGGTTGTGGGGGACAGGAGCTCTGCAGAAGGTGGCATAAGGATAAGGATACAATGCTCATGGCAGGGCAGGGCAACACTTCCCTATCCTGCCAATGTTTCCTCTTTTTTGTTGTTGTTTTTTATAGAAATACCAGTATGTTCTGGTTTTTAACCCCACAGGTGATGTGTGAAGGACTCCCTGCTGGGCTTGGCTGGTGTAAATCTTGACAGCCAGAGATGTCTCCACCAGGGGATGCACCTCAGCTGCTCCCGAGGCAGGGGGACACAGTAGATACCAAAGGGTGGGTGCAAAGGGTGGTTAGCTCCCTGGTTTGGTGCAGATGAGCTTTTCCTTCCACCTCTCCAGGCTCTGCTTCCCATGGGAAATCCACTTGCAGGGCATCACCTGCATCAGTCCCACCACCACTGCAAGTGTCAGCACCCAGTGACACCTCAGGTGCCCATTCCAGCTGAATACTGACACAAATACACCATGAGTGCATTTCTCCCCTCTGGATCTCAGAAGTGTGGTCTGTGCTGTTGTAGCTGGCAAATGAGCAGATCAGAGTTCCCCTGTGGTAATGTATCTCTATCAATTTATTTCTCATTAAAAATCTTACGTGCTGCAATAAAGCCAATAGTGAGATAACAGTGCAGCTTTATAACCTGCTAAATCAGGCCTCTGCTTCTACACAAAACCATTTCAGGCTGTTGTAGGGGTTTGGAGGGGAACCAAATGAATGCAGGGTCCCCCATCCTGCAGCTGGGTGCAGAGGAAGGGGGTGAATCCCTGCCTTCAGTGATTCCTACTAAAGACTCTGGTGAGGAGAGAGGGATTGATCTCTGGATGATCTGCATTACTGACAGCTTTTTTTTTTATTCCCCACCTTTCCTTCTGTGCAGATAAAAAACCAAAGAGGTTTGGGTTTGATTGAACCTATGGTGAAAATCTTTTTAATTAACAGTGGATCAGAACAGGAGCTGTGTTCTAGCTGGAATGGCAGATGCCTGGTTTTTCTGGGCAGGCAGTGAGGATTCTAATTATCACTTGTAAAGGCAGGAGGGTGCAGGGGTTTGTCCCCTATCCCATCCCATCCCAGCTCTGCATTCCCCCCTCACAGCATTTGCTCTGCTTGTGCTAAAGAGAATTTCCCTCTCCCCCCCCAATTCTTATTTTGATCAAATCTCATTCATTCCCTACTAAAGTTCACTTGTGCCCTTTCCTTTTGGGAAGAAGCTTTGCTCTCTTTAACTCCTTGACAGGAAATGAGAGGCAGGTGGGGTCAATCTCTTCTCCCATGGGATAGGACAAGAGGAAATGGCCTCAAGTTGCACCAGGAGAGGTTTAGGTTGAATATTAGGGAAAATTTCTGCACCAAAAGGGCTGTCCAGGCCTGGGACAGCTGCCCAGGGCAGTGGTGGAGTTCCTACCCCTGAAAGATTTAAAAGACAGCAACTGTGGCACCTGGGGACATGGTTTGGTGATGCTCTGGTGGTGCTGGGTGTGGTTAGACTGGGTGATCTTAGAGGGCTTTTCCAGCTTAAATGTTCCATTCCTGTGTCTCTCCATTGGGGCTGGGGCTGAGCAGGAGGGACAGGAATGCCATGGTGGGTGTCTGGGGCCAGATGTCCCCCCTGTGTCCCCTCCCTGCCATGGACTGGGCTCTGTCACCTCTGGGGGCTCCTGCCTCGCTCTGAGTGCAAAGCGAGGGAGAAAAATCAATTCCCATCAGCTGAACAGTGCCCTTTGATTTATTGCCAGTGGAGGAAGAAATTCTTTATCTCCTCCTGGAAGGGATTGCTTTGGTGTTTGCTATTAGGGAGCGTGGCTGGAACATCCCCCTTCCTCCCAGGCCTGGTGTTTGGGTAACCTTTACCAGCCTGAGGACAGCTGGGCCACAGCAATGCTCTCCCAGGGAGCAAGGAAAGAAGATGTGAACCTGCTCTGCTGGGGTGGGCAGGGCTTGGGCACTGACTGAAATGACCTGAAATTACAGCAGATGGAATTACCTGTGTGCCTTAGAGCTCACAGTCTGTTCCTGCACCTGGCTGGGGTTGTTTGGTGTGGCTTTTTGGCCTGAAAATTGAAAAGAGCATCCCTGTGCAGGGCCAGGGCCACCAAACCCTCCTGGGGGCCACCAAACCATCCTAGGGGCCACCAAACCATCCTAGGGGCCACCAAAACCTCCTGAGGGCTACAAAACCCTCCTGGAGGCCACCACACCCTCCTGGAGGCCACCAAACCCTGCCAAGGCCACCAAACCCTCCTGGGGGCCACCACATCCTCCTAGGTGGCTCCTAAACCCTGCAATGGCCACCAAACCCTCTCGGGGGCCACCAAATCCTCCTCGGGGGCTCCTAAATCCTGCCAGGGCCACCACACCCTCCTGGAGGCCACCACACCCTCCTGGAGGCCACCAAACCCTGCCAAGGCCACCAAACCCTGCCAAGGCCACCAAACCCTCCTGGGGGCCACCAAAACCTCCTGGGGGCTACAAAACCATGCCAGGGCCACCAAACCCTGCTGGGGGCCTCCAAACCCTGCCAGGGTCACCAAACCCTTCTGGGGGCCACCAAATACTCTTGGGGACTACCAAACCCTCCTGGCCTTGGTCCTCCTCACCCCCAACAGCAGTCACCTCTCCCATCTGTGTGAGTCCTTGTACTGTGCAGGGCATAGATGGAAACTCTCTGATCTACACCCCTGAAAGCCTCCCCCATCCTTCACCTCCCAGCTGAGCTCCAGAGCAGGAGCAGGGCACAGCAGAAATCAGAATGACTGCAGGGTGATGTTTCATTATCTGTAATTGCTGAAGCAGGTCAGTGGCCAAATGAGCAAGTGCAGATGCACAGCTGGCCTGATGTGCTGGCAGGCAGTGGGAGCTGATACCAGGACAGCAGGATCTCTGCTGGTTTTGTGTTTCTGCCAAAAAAACCCTCTTGGCTTCCCTGAGGTTGCTTCTGGTCCCAGTTCAAGATCAGCAGTGGTGGGAGAGGGGTGGCCATGGCTTGGTCTCAATGGAAACACAAATTGAATTTCCTGTGCTGAAGTTGTTCCAATCAAGGCCTTTCCTACAGGGTGGCTGATTTACTGATTTGCAGGTGGTTTTGTAGATGGGTGATACCAGGACTGTGTGATTCAGGGAAGATGGAGAAAATTCAGACCATCTCCATCCCATTTAGTGCCCTTTTAGTTACTCTGATAACATTTATTTGTGCAGCCTCCTAGGACACTGAGGTTTTATATCATCCACAATCCATCAGCTTGATTCCCTCTTTAAAGCACTGATCATAAGTCTTAAAATGGAAAAAAAAAAAGCCAGCAGCCTGATGGGCAGAAGGGAGCTTGTTTCCAGCCTCAGGCAATGCAGCCTCAGGCACCAAGTTCTCCTGGTATTAAGTATTAACATACTAGGTTTTCCTTTGTTAGGACTAGCCTTGATTGTGAAACAGGTTGCTTGGGTTTTCTCTTTTTTTTTTTTTCCTCCTTTCTTGTTGGAAGTGGTTTCACATTCACGGCCCTGAACTGATTTTCATATTTTTATACAAAAGTCACATCCTCTCTGAAAGTTTTAAGTAGCATTTTCAATTGCAAAATAGTCTCAAAGACTGATGATACATTGCTCTTTCCTAACCTATAGCTCTCTGAGAAAAAAACTGCTAATATAAATTCTTGTATTATGGCCTCATACCATTTGATTACAGTGCATTTAGTTAAATCTCAGATTATATCTAATAATCTCTGCAGCTTCTTTCTTTAAATACAGTACTTTAGTTTGGTTCTTGGTAAATAACATTGAAGACATGGCTTTAATAGAAAGTGCTCCTGGAGGGGAACCACCTGGGGTGGTTGTGCCACAACAACAATCCCAACTTTTGGGGGGGAAAAACCCCATTTTTTTGGAGAAGAAATTCAGTGCAAATGAACTCCAAGGGCTTTGTGAACAAAGAGAATTTTGTTGTGAACCACCTGTGGGTTGGTTTTGCATAGGTGGAGGTGATATGCAACCTCTAACCCTGTCTGGGCTTAGATGAAGCTCCTGATTTCCAGAAACTGCTTTGAATTCCTTCCCTGGGGTCTTTCCTCGTTGTTTCATGGGGAAGGTGGGAACATGGGAGGGGAAGTTGGGTTTTGGAAGACCTGGCTGGCAGAGGATGCGGTGGAGGTGAGCAGAGCTGCCCGAGTGCTCCCCTGTCCCTGGCATCTCCTCTGGAATTGGTGGCCAGGGGTCAGCTCAAGGTGGGTTTGTGACAAAATCTCAAAGTTTTATGAGTCAGGCATTTGAGATTTTTAATAGAGCTGCCAGTGAAGATAAATGGGACCCACAGTTGGTGACCCCAGGGTGCCTGACCATCACTCTGGGCTGTGGTGGTGAATAAACCTCAGCAGTAACACCAGGGTTAGATTGGGCTGGGTTTCTGGTTTAGGGTGAAGGTAGCTCAGTTTGAGCTACTGCAGCTGATTTAATCCAGATTTCTTTTGTGGGATTTCATGTGATTTTTGCTCTTGAGGACATTGCATTGTGGTCTCTGTTGTTCCACTGATACTTTCATTCCCTGTGCATGAAATGTGCTGAATTCTGCCATGGTAACCATAGAGAAAACCCAAAAAAAGAGTAAAATTTAAAGGGGAAAATTTTACAAAAAAAGTAAAATTTAAAGGGGAAAATTTTACAAAAAAGTAAAATTTCAAGTCCAATATACTTGTGCAGAGCTTGGCCAAGAGCCAAAACATATTGAATGTGCTTCAGGGCGAGTTTTTTTCTGCAGGATTTTACAATGTAAGGCAATTACTGAGCTGAACAGCATTCCTTAAGAAGATTATAATTCTGCATCCAGTGTGGACCAAGGGCATCCCAGTTGGGTTCAGCAAGCAGCTCTCCAGTGGATTGGAATCCAACCAGGTCATTAGTGGTGTTGCAGCATTAATTACTCTGAAAGCAAAAGGTTAATTTGAAGTTTTGTAGGGTGCAGAAGGTACTGAGGAGAGCAGGGCCTTTAATTTCGTGCCATTGTGTGGATGAAATGGGAAAATTCCTGTATTTTTGCAGGAATGATTGGTGGAAATGGTTGGACGTGCTGGGTGCAAGGAGATGCAGGGTCTGTGAACCCTGCTGCTTTCTGGAAGATAAAATAAAAGCAAAACTTTGTGTTTCTTGTATCGATTTTCCTAGTGTATCCTGGATTTAAAAAAAAAAGACAGGAAGGATGGAGACTTGTCAAAATGAATTATTAACGAAGTCATACTTCACACTTCCTTCCAGTCTGAGGAAGCAAAGCATGTCCTTTGCTATGATATAGCCACTTTTTTATCTCTTTTTTGTTCCAAGGAAACATTTCCAACCAGTAGGCATCCAGTTATTTTTCTGCAGTAACTCAGGAGCCTTCAGCTTTCTGCCAGAAATCTTCAGAGAACAGTCAGAATCAATAGAACAATGTTTGTTTATTTTGATACAGCAAAGCAAGAAAGGAAGAAATAATCAGACAGGTGAGGGAAAACAGGAGCTTTAGCATATTTTGTTTATATAAAGTTGTTTGGCTTGTTTTGAAAAAAAAATAAAATGAAGGCACCCATCAGATTGGATTCAGATTTCCAGCACAGATTCCAAAGGCTCACGATGCTCCTGAGCACAAAGGCTGCTTTCACATCCAGCTCAAAGGGAAGATTTCTGCTTTTCTTGCCAGCACTCCCCAGTGAATATTTGAATTATCACCATTCCCACCTGCCACTTCTGGACCTGCAAAGGTGGTGGGCACTGGGGAGAAAATACAAATCGGGTGGAAACCCTGGAGACCTGGACCAGGGTGTTTGTGAGGGGTGGTGATTACCTGTGCTAATGCTGTCTGAAACTCATCCCTGCTTGCTTGGTGCAGGAGGAGCTGCTGTGGCTCCATCACAGACATTTTGGGGGGTCCTGTGGCTCATCCTGCCTGCTCACCCACCCTCAAACCAGCACAGCCCTCATGCTGCCTTTGCAGAAACCCAGCCTGGGGAGAGGGAGAAGGCAGAGACCTCAATGCTAGGGAGCATCCATGTGCCTGTGGGGTAATCAAAGCTGGCTGAGTGAACCAAGAAATACAAATATCCCATAAATTCAGCTCTGTGTGGGTTAATAAATCACAGCCCCATTCAGGTTTCTGGCTGATTCCAGCCCAGGGATGATTCCCAAACCCTCCCTGTCAGCTGTGGGGGCTCCATCCCTCCCGTGTTTGCTCCCTGGTCAGAGGGACGGAGAAGCCAAGAGCAGGTGCCTTCATCTGCCTCAGGATGTGAGTAAGGCTACTGATCAAAATATCACAGCCTGGAGGAGGTGATGGGGAGCTGTGCATCCTCCCCTGAGCATCAGGCTGCTGTGCCTGTACCTGGCAAAATGGCAATGTGCCCCTCCAGGGGCTGCTTTGGTGCCACCTCTCCCTCCCCTTCAGGGAGAAATCCCTTACACTTATTAAATCAGGAGTTTGCTCCCAAATTGGAGCTAAGTTTAAACATCTCATGATGGTTTTGGGAGAGCTGCCCTTAAAAAGCTGATTTTTTTTTTTTATTCCCACTGCTCCAACCCCTTGGTTTTAATACTAGCTTGCCTGAGGAACATTAACGTGCAGAGAGAGCAGAGCGGAGCACACAGGGTTCATTTTCACCTGGATATACCAGGCAGGCAGGAATTATCACCAATTAAAATGTATTTGACATGATAGAAGCCAAACACATGCCTTGGCACGTTCCTTCCCTGCACTATCACAGAGGCTCATGGAGCTCAAATGACTTGAGAATGCAGGAAAGAAACTGGGAGGGTCTGCAGCCCCAAGAGCACTGCTTGCAGCTGCATCCCCTGTCCCTGCAGCCTCAGAAAGGTAAAAACCACCCCAAATTTGGGGTGAGGGTGTGTTTGCTTGGGGGGATTGGCAGCACCCACAGCTGGAGCACTGAGCAGCTCCAAGGAGCTGTGGCTCCATCCCTGGTCTAGGGTGCTGCCACATCTGCCCTGTGATTGTCTCTTGGTTCCAAGGCTCATCCTCCACCAGGACAGGGCTGTGTGGGACAGGAGCAAATGCAGGGGAGCTGTTTGTACAACCATTTCCAAGAGGGTTTGTAGGCAGGGATCTCTGCTTCACCCCGTGCTCATCCAGATAGAGCAGGAGGGGGAAAAAGGAGAAACCTGAACTCCCAGGTCAGACAGGAAAGGGTTGGAGGTGCCCAAATGGGGATTCCCTGCCCACATATTCCATGAATTGCAGTGCTGGGGGCTCTGAGGTCAAGATGACCCCAAGGTATTTAAGTCTCTTTTTTCCCAGCCCCATGACCAAAGAAGATTCATTGGCTCTGCTTTTCAAGGTTGTTTATTTTCTCTTATCTGTTCCATTCTTTCTCTGACCTGCTGAGATCTGTCCAGCAGGGCAGTTCATGGCACAGTCCCTGCCCTTGGGGTGGTGTCAGCTTTTTATACTAAGAACTACCTGAGCTTTATTTACAATAATTTCCCAATACCTATCACCCATGTTAGACAGTCTGTCTCTACTCAAACCAATCCAGAAGTGCCACCATCACAGCAGAAGATGGAGGACAAGGAGAAGAAGGACAGGACAAGCCCAGATTCCTCCATCTTGCCTCTTGAACCCCCAAAATTCTACTTTTTCACCCTGTGACAAATTCACTATCATTCTACTCAAACCCTTGTGGCTTGTAACTCTTGGCACAAAGTTGGGAATTGTTTCCATGGGCTAAAATCAAAGGCACAGGTGTCTGACTCTGTGCCAAGGTCTCTGAGCCCCCTGCCAGGGTCTGGAGTCCTCCAGGGCAGCCAGAGCAATGTCCTGGGTTCCAGCTTCTCCAGAGGGATGTCCTGGGTTCCAACAGGTCCAGAGCAATGTCCTGGGTTCCAGCTTCTCCAGAGGGATGTTCTGGGTTCCAGCTTCTCCAGAGGGATGTCCTGGGTTCCAGATTCTCCAGAGGGATGTCCTGGGTTTGGACGTTGCAGAGCTGGGTGGGGCTGGTGGTGCTCAGCAGCTCCCCAGTGCTGGCACTGGGATGTGTGCCTGGGGTGTTTGGGTGTTTCGTGACACTAAAAACACCAGAATTTAAGAAGGTGGCAGCGTTCAAAGGGACTCCCAGTGGGATTTAGGCACCTAAAGAGCTTTGGTGCTCTGAAAATCCTGCTTAAACTGAAATCTTAAGGAGCTGCTGAAAGTGCACCCAGCTCTCCAGCACCTCCAGGCCTGCAGCTTGCAGGGGTGAAATGGGGGTCATTCTCTGGGTCCCCCAATTACCTGCAGGCTGCCAGCAGGGAATCAGCCTGAGCTGCTCCATGGCTGCCACCCTTTTCCAGAACCACCCCATCCTCAGCTCAAGCAGCATCCTGGGAGCGGATGTATTCTTAATTCTTAATTTAAAATAATGGGTTTTTTCTCCTTCTGCCACCCTTGGCACAGCTTTTTCCATTTATTCTCACTCCCCTACAGCATCTCTTTTTCTCCTGACTTTTGGCTGAAGTGGAACTGTTGCAAAAAAAAAAAAAAAAAATCTCAAACAAGCAGGAATTTTGGGGATAAGCTGCAAAATTGACCTGGACTGAATGCAGGGGGAGTGAGAAGGAGACAAAAACGATGCCAGAAATAGCTGTAATTAGGTTAATGTCTTCAACTGAACTTGAAAGCCAAGTAAAGAGGGGGAAAGGTTGCTCTGGAAAGGGAAGATGGAACTGGATGGCTGTGGAAATTGCCAGTGGGATTTGGGAGCTTCCCAGATGCAGGTTGGTGGTTTTAGTCTGGCTGTGGGGCTGCTGGGGAGGGGGAGTCTCACAATAAGGGCTCAGGGACCTGGTGTTGGCAGTGTGTGATGTCCTGGCTGTGCTTTTTCCCTTGCTGGGGCTCCAGGCAGGCACTGGAGCTGCTTTCCCATAGGAATAACCTCTGTGCAGGTTTGGAGTTTTGTGTGGAGCATGTTCCAGCTGGAGGAGCAGAATACAGGCAGGAAATGGGGGAAAAAATTAAATTAAAATCATGGGGGGAGGAAAAAAAAAGGCATTTTAAGCTTACTGAGGCTGGATGACAGGACTTTGTCAGCTGGCTGCTCCCCTTTCCCAGGATTTCTTCCCATGTGTGTTCAGAATTTTGCTTCTGCTGCACTGGGGGTGCAGGAAAGGCTCAGCTGTGAGAGCTGGGTCAGAGGAAAGAGAAAATAACTCAAACAAGCCCTTTCCTCTGTCTGTTTTTTTCATGTGTTTGATGTGCAGATCACCAAGGGGAGAAAAAAAAATACTTGTGGAACCACAAATGTCTGCTTTGGGCATTTTCAGGGAGTTTTGTTTAAATTATACCCTAGGCAAAGGAACTGGGGCGTGAGCTGAAAGCAGCTTGGTTTAAACCCAGGTTTGCTGAGCTGAGCTGAGCTTGGGCCAGAGCTGCAGGGACCAGCACTCACTGAGGCTGCAGCACAGGTAGCAGCTCAGCCTGGGAGGGTTTTTCCTCTTCTCCATCCCATATCCAGCAGGAGCTTTTTAACCCTGCTCTAGTGCAGCCAATTTTCCCTTTATTCCCCCCCACCTTTTATCCCAGGCCAGGAGAGGGGCTGGGATGCCACCTCCTTGCCACTCTCAGCCCCCTGTGTGATGGATTTGATGCAGGTGGGGTTTGTGGAGGTCCTTTTGCAGGAACAAACCTCGATACCTGCAGCAGAACCCTGGGCACGGTCGCTTGTGGGTTTTATCTGGCAGTGGATAAAATATTCCTTTCCAATGCACTTGGCAAACAAATGAGGCAGGCAGAAATACAGATTGTGTTTGCTAATGGTAGCAGGCTGCCAAGGAATGTATCACCCACTGTTCACTGGGAGGGAAATTCCTCCCTTTCATGGGAGATGTCAGAGCTGCAGAGCCTGGGACTGAAATGCTGCTTCTCACTCCGGGTTTTGCTCCAGGTTTTTTTTTGGTAGGGAGGGAATTAATGCTGTGATGAGGGGGCAGAGCAGAGTGAGCAGAGCCCTGGCTGATGCTGATTCATGGTGAGATCCTCAGGGCTCCAGCAGATCTTTGGGCAGCAGAGATAAATGCCAGGGGTCTGTTGCACGGCGAGGAATCAGATCTGTGCATGCAGCTGTAGTGCCCTGGCTGCTTTTCTGCATCTCCAGAGATGATTTTGGAGCTTAATCCAGTTAGATGGAGCATTCCCCAGCTCCTCAGATCTTCCTGGGGCTTGTTTCTGGGATGTTGAATGTCTTGCAGTGAGGACCATGAAGTTCCCTTATTGTGTTTGCATTGCAGAGGAAGGAATGATGGATCTGACTCCACGTTCTCAGAAGGCTAATTTATTATTTTATAATACTATATTCTATAAAAGAATACTAAACTATACTAAAGAATACAGAAAGGATATTTACAGAAGGCTAAAAAGATAATAATAATAATAATAAACTTGTGACTCTTTCCAGAGTCCTGACACAGCTGGACCATGGTTGGCCAATAAGTCAAAATAATTCACATGAAACCAATGAAACAATCACCTGTTGGATAAACAATGTCCAGACACATTCCACATGTGAGCACAACACAGGGGAAGCAAATGAGATAAGAATTGTTTTCCTTTTTCTCTGAGGATTCGCAGCTTCCCAGCAGGAAAATCCTGGGCAAAGGGATTATTTCAGAAATTGTGAATGCCACATTCCCTGCCCTTGGGCAGGCTCAGCTCCCTGGCATTTACCATGGGAAGATGCAGCAGCTGGGGCAGTGTGTGTGTTTGTTGTAGTGGGGATTTTAGGGTGAGTGATCCCTGAGGAACGGGATCAGCTCCTGGGACACACTGGCTGGGGCTGGGCATCCTCCTCAGCTCCCCACATCCACTGGGATTTCCAGTTTTGTCCATGGATTTCCAGTCAGAACTGGTGTTTGCCTTTGAAGTTAACATTTGCAGCTTTTGGGGATAGATAAGAGGAGAGCTGGAGGATAGGGAGATGATGGAGAATATTCATGTGTGGAATTATCTCAATTATTTCCAAATATTCATATTTGGAAATATCTCAAATATTATTTTTTTGGAGTGTGCTTCCTTTCCCCCCTCATTGTGGGTATTAATTTAAAACATGCCTTTGACTTCAAATTAAACAATTCACATTAAAAAGGCCTCCATGTATAAGTGAGCAATGTTAGGCTGCACTAAATTATTGTTGGGAACCCCTCCAGAAGATGGAAGGTGCAGAGTCTGTGGTGCATTGCAGGATCCACAGGGGTTGGTGGGAAGGTGCAGGTGAGCTGAGGGTATCCTGACAGGAAAATCCTGCACAAGTGAGTCCAAGGAGCAAGAAATAATTGTTTTGCACAAAACAAGGGGGGAACAATCCATTTTCAGCCTTTGAGCATCCCCTTGGTCAACCTTGGCAGCCTCCCTTGTCCCTCCCTCACTGGATGTTGCAGAGTATAAAGGGCTGTAATTATTAAAATGATGTGTTCAGGAGAATTTATCCTCTCATTTGGTTTGTCCCAGTGACCCTTCAGCCACTGCTGTGGGAGGTTTTGTGGCAATTACCTGGCCTGGGAGCTGCCCTGTGCAGAGGGCTGGGATTCAGGCTGGGAGCTGGGGTGGTTCTCCATGGTTTTGGTAAGGCACAGCTGCTCCCTGAAATATTCTGGCAGTGCTTGCAGAGCCACCAGCCCATCTTCCCTTCTGGGGTTTTGCTTCCTCCATCAGCCCAATCCCACCCTGGCTGCTCCCTGTGCTGCAGGAAATGCTGGGGTCACCCCTGTGCCCCATTCCTGCTCCATCAGGGCAGCACTGCTACTGCTCCCTAAAAAAAAACATCCTGGGTGAGCTAAAAAATGGGGTTTAAATTCATATTTGCAACAGGGTTGCAGTTCCTGTGGGTTTACCTGTATCTTTCCTCAAATACCTGGTGTACTCAAAAGGTAAAAGATGCTCAGTATCAGGTATGGATTTCTGTGCTCCTGCCTCACTCTGTGCTGTACCTTGTGCCCTTCTCTTCCTCTTTATTCCTCTCTTCTCCCTTCTCTTCCTATTTATTCCTCTCTTCTCCCTTCTCTTCCCCTTTACTCCTTTTCTCTCCCTTCTCTTCCTCTTTACTCCTGCCCCACCTCCCTCCCTGCTGTCCCATGTTTATCTTTGGATAAACATTCCTGCTCCATCAGGGCAGCACTGTTACTGCTCCCTAAAAAAACCCTCCTGGGTTTGCTAAAAATTGGGGTTTTCATTCACATTTCCTTGGGGTTTACCTGTATCTTTCCCCAAATACCTGGTGTACTCAAAAGCCCACTAAGAGGTAAAAGAAACTCAGTATCAGGTATGGATTTCTGTGTTCCTGCCTCACTCTGTGTTGTGCCTTGTGCCACCAATAAAATCCAAACTCATTATTTTCTCCACATGGCTTTTTTGATCTGCTGCTCTTCCCTTCCTCTGCTGAGATGGCAGAGACCATGAGAAGTGGCTGGAGCAAATGCCATTTGTCTGGTCCTTGGCTCCAGGCAATTTGGATTAAAATATATCTTCAAATTAAAAACCCAGCCCCTTAAAATATTGTTATCTTCCTAAGGATATCCTTTTCCTCCCTGTAATACATTTGGAGAGAGATTCCTGCATGTAAATCTGCTTGTGCTGCTGTTGCAGAGTGATGAAGGCTTAGAAACCCCCTTTTAAGGTATAAATGAGCCCAAATAATGACAGTTCCTAAGGAAGGTGGAGAGAACCCTGCTCCCAAAGCTGCAATTCCCAGAGAAAAGCTGGCTTTGGGACAAACCTCATTGTCCTGCACCACATCCCCATCTCCTCAAAGCTGAGGAGAGCTTTGTGTGCTGCTGCCCTCTCACACCAGGCTCAGGGCAGTGAATGCCTCCAGGGAACTTCATTGGTGACCCCAAATCTAAAAATAAAATGCTATAAAAGTTTAAAAAAAACAACTTTCCTCAATTGCAAATCATTTCCCAGTGGCTCCCAAGTGCAACAAGGTGCAAAGCATCACAGATGACATCCAGTCCTGCCCTATTTCTGGCTCTGAAGGCAGAGCAAAGTTTCTTTTGGACACATTTTGCTCTGGAGATGCTGCTTGGCATGCTGTCAGGAGTTCTCTGGAGGGCACCTGGTGCTCCCAGCCCTCCCCTCAGGGCTGCTTGCCCAGCTTGATTGCATCCACTAAGGAAGGGAATTTATGACACCTCACAGGTTTATGGGTGCATTTCACCATATAATAAACCTGACTCACAGCACACCCAATTCCCAGGTGTCTGTTCCCAAAATTCCCAGAATTCAGGTTCTCCTGGACACCTCTGCTGCTGTATTTTGATTTTCTCTGCAGTGTTAGAGGCTGGAAAAACTGCCTTTGCTGAATTCCCCTGGAGCCCTGCTTTCCTTCCCTGGCCAGAACTGGATCAAGTTATATCTCTGCCATGCTTTGGAGATAAGGCAGGAGCTGAGCAAACCTGCCACTATCTCTGCTTTAATTTTTCCTTGCAAATAGTTTGGAGCCAATGCCTCTCTGCCCAGATCAGCTCCTCTTATCAGAGGGATAATAACTGGCTCACTAACCAACATAATTCCTCTATAACCCCCAGCAATCTTTTGGGAGGATTTTGCAAGTGGCTGAAGAACAGAAGAAAATCTCTGGCTGGAGGATTAATTGGTACAAAATCAAGGCAGTATTTGGCCGTGTGCTTAAAAAAAAAAAAAATTAAAAATCAAAATACTCTGTGTGTGTAAATACAGTGACTGCATTTCCACTTGTTTCCTCTTAAGTGGTCCCTCAGTGGCTCCTGCAGATGCAGAGCCTGGCTGAAGTCTGCAGGAAATGAAGGTGCACAGGATCATGATCAAGTTTGGGATTCCAGCTCTCCAAAGCTCCCAGGGCAGTGCTGCAGGTCTCAGGGAATTATTGAATTATTTTGTGCTCGTGTCTTGCTGTGGATGCTCCGGGGCTGCTCTGCAGCTGCATCCCCTCCTCTCTGCCCTGTGCCTGCTCCAGGCTGTGCCTCTGCTGCTGCTCAGCTCTCCAGACCCATCCATGCCTGGGCAGCTCCCACAGCCCAGGGGATCACTTTGTCTCCAAATCTCTGGGGTTTTTTACATTTTTCAGTTCAGTTTGCCAGCAGTTTCCTTTCTGCTCGCTGAGCTGGGCTGATGCTGCTGAAGAGCTCAGGGTTTCCTTCCTGATCCTTCTCCCTTTTTTTTTTTCCCCCCTTCCAATAAAATCAAATCAAATCAATATCAGCCAGCAGCACCAAACCTCTGTGTGCTGCACAATCGGATTCTTGTCCCAGGAACCAGCTGGGATTATCAGCTCTCTCTGCACTTTGAATTCTAATAGCATTAACTCTGGCCTAGTCATGTTGTCCTAAAATCCCATTTCAAGTTGCCTTTGGAAGGCAGGAGCAGACACCACTCTGTGTTTTCTTCCTCCTCCCTCGCCTGCAGAAATCACAACCAGAATTAAGAGACAGATTTTGAAGGTTAAAACTTCCCAGATTGTTTCCCTCTCAGTTGTCATTTCGGGACTGTTTTGTTTTCTTTCTGATTGCATCAAATATTTGTACTCCTGTGGGGACTGTGGTGCGAGGGTGAATCTCCCTTAAGAAAATAAAGGGATTTTTTCCATCATTTTTGTGGTGTAGCTGGGGGGAAACTGGTGAAAAGAGCAGCTACCAAAAGTGGCTCAATGTGGGGCTGTGCCTCTCCTAAAGGTTCTGAATTATTTAAGGCATTGCTGAGACTTTTACATTTGGAAATATTGAACTGGAGACCCTTTCATCCTGCATTTTAGATACTTTTTCTTCTAATCTCACAGGCAGCCTCTGAGAGAGGGAGCTTGGCCAGCATCCTGTCCCAGCACAAAACAGCTGGATTATTTATTTCAAAATCCCTGGTTTACCAAGTTAAAAAGAGTTTTGAAGAATTTTGAGTTTTTGAAATCTTTTGGGTGTGCTCAGCAGTGTGTGTGGGGGTAGTGGTTGTCTAGTGTGTGAATGATTAGTTATTTCTTTAATTTTCCCAGTTATAAACCTAATCCTGGAGTCATTTGGGTGCCCCTTCTCCCATCCTAGTCCTACACACTGCTGCTTGCACTAAGTAGAAAGAATTGCATTTGCCTGTGGCTTTTTTTTTCTCCTCCAAATCCCCCCATTGCTTTGGGTATTTTTTTTTTTTTTTTTTTTTTTGTTATTATTGGCCTCATTTATTCAGTACAACAATGTTTTTTCTGGGAAAATGCCCAGTGCTGGGCACAGCTTGGGAGAGGTCCTGTGAGGGCAGTGTAGAAAAGGTGGATGACTGCAGAACCTTTATGTGAATAAATAGCAGGAAATAACATCTTTTTTGTCTTCCTCAAGTACCACACTGAAAACCCATACTTGAATTATTACTCTTGATCATATTTAGCTTTGAGTTAATACAATTGCTTCTTGGCTACCTGTCTCTTAGGATCATGTATGGCTTATTTTCATTTTCCAGCTCTGGCTATTTGAAAATCATGGTTTGGGTTATGAAGTACATGTGGAAGGGACAAGGGCTCCTGCTGTCAGCTTTGCTTGCTGAGCCTTGTGCAGCACATGGGGGGAAATGCAAGAGTCATTTCTGTACTGGTCATGGGAATTTATTTATGAGAATTTCATGAGTCTGAGTTTAAAAATAAAGTTTGGGAAGAGAAAAAAGAAAAGAAGAATCCAGATGCAATCATTACCTGGCCTGGGAGCTGCCCTGTGCAGAGGGCTGGGATTCAGGTTGGGAGCTGGGGTGGTTCTCCATGGTTTTGGTAAGGCACAGCTGCTCCCTGAAATATTCTGGCAGTGCTTGCAGAGCCACCAGCCCATCTTCCCTTCTGGGGTTTTGCTTCCTCCATCAGCCCAATCCCACCCTGGCTGCTCCCTGTGCTGCAGGAAATGCTGGGGTCACCTCTGTGCCCCATTCCTGCTCCATCAGGGCAGCACTGCTACTGCTCCCTAAAAAAAACATCCTGGGTTAGCTAAAAATTGGGGTTTTCATTCACATTTGCAACAGGTTTACCTCAAATCTTTCCTCAAATACCTGGTGTACTCAAAAGGTAAAAGATGCTCAGTATCAGGTATGGATTTCTGTGCTCCTGCCTCACTCTGTGCTGTACCTTGTGCCCTTCTCTTCCTCTTTACTCCTCTCCTCTCCCTTCCCTTCCCCTTTACTCCTTTTCTCTCCCTTCTCTTCCCCTTTACTCCTGCCCCACCTTCCTCCCTGCTGCCCTGTGTTTATCCTTGGATTATTTTGGGAATATCAAGGATGTGTTGGTGCCAGGATCCCTCCTCATGGCAGTGTCACTGTGCCCTGCCTGCTGTCCCATGCAGGAGTGGCAGGAACTTTCCAGAGTGCCCAGAGCAGCCTCTGGATCCCTGGAAGTGTCCAAGGCCAGGCTGGACAGGGCTTGGAGCACCCTGGGATAGTGGATGGTGTCCCTGCCATGGCAGGGATTGAATCAAGATGAGCTTTAAGGTCCCTTCCAGCCCAAAGCACTCTGTGATTTTATGGGCATGGGTATATTGGTTTTATCACAGTCAGGTGTGCTGTGATATTCAGTGTGTTGGTAACATTTTAGTGAAAAAAAAGTGGTTTTAAAAATGGCAGGGGGTGGAACAGGATGAGCTTTTAGGTTTCTCTCATCCCAAACCCTTCTGGGATTCTGAAAAACAGGGCTTGGAAGGGTTGGTACCCCCTGTGAGCTTAAAGCAGCACTGGGTGTTTCCTGAGGAGCTTGGGAAGGCATTTAGTGCAGCTTAAAAATCAAATTGATCATTCAGCCACCTATTTCCACCCACAGTGCAGCAGCTGGGGTCACTGGGGTGGTGTTTTCTTGGAGCTGGATGTTCTCAGCTGCTCCCTGCTCACTCACCTGCTGCTTTGCTGCTGCAGGAATTGCTCTGCTCCACTTCTCTGGGCTCTCCAGACAGAACAGAGAGTGGTTTCCCCCAGGAAGCAGAACTGGTTTGTTTCATCTGGGTGGAAATAAAACATTTGATTTTTTTTCTGTCTGCTTAGCTGGGTTTCAGTGCATCCTCACACCTCCTCTGGGATGTTTTTTCCACCCTAACAAGAGTTGATCCACAGAGTGTTGAGTTCATTCCACAGGGATACAGCCCCACATGTCCCCACCCTAATGTTGCCAGAACTTGGGTTTGTGCTGCTGCCTTTGATATACAGCTTCATGCCTTCTGCTGCCCCTTTGGTTTTATTTATTTCATTTTATTTATTTTTTATAATAAAATAATTTTTTAAAAATTTATTCTATTCTCCCAGCCCCAGGTTTTATTTTATTTTTATTTTATATTTTTTAAATAAAGTATTTTTTAAATTTATTCTACTCTCCCAGCCCCACATTTTATTTATTTTATTTTACTTTATTTTATTATTTTTAAATAAAATAATTTTTTAAAAATTTATTCTATTCTCCTAGCCACAGGTTTTATTTTATTTTATTTTATTTTATTTTATTTTATTTTATTTTATTTTATTTTATTTTATTTTATTTTACTTTATTTTACTTTATTTTTAAAATTTTTTTATTTATTCTATTCTCCCAGCCCTAGGTTCTATTTTATTTTATTTTATTTTATTTTATTTTATTTTATTTTATTTTATATTTTAAATAAAATAATTTTTTTTTTAATTTATTTTATTCTCCCAGCCCCAGGTCTGCCTGGTGCAGTGCCCTGATAACTCCATAAGAGCAGCTCCCTGCTGCCTCCAAGCACTGCAGCACAAGCCCAGATGAATAAAAGGCTGTCACTTTTATTAACTTTGCTGCCTAGTGTGGTGTTTAATTCCAGGCAGGCACCCAGTGCAGCCCTCTCAGCTTTAAATGGTTTTTCCTGCCTTTGGGAATGTGTGGAAAATAGATGGGGCAGCATTACACCCCCCATTGCCACACTCCCATCCAGCAATACTGTGGATATTCAGAAAAACAAGATATTCCTGGTACTGGTTAGCATTTGCCTCTTCCTTTTCAGACTGAAAAATCTCATTTCCAGTTCTGATTTGGGGTCAGTTTGGGTTTTTTTTGCCCAGAGAGAGCTTGGAGCAAACTGGGATAAGTGGAAGGTGTTCCTGCCCATGGCAGGGGTGGAAGTAGATGAGCTTTAAAGTCCCTTCCAACCCAAACCACTCTGTGATTTTATAGGATTTTATAAGATTTATTTTATTTGTTTCATCACAGTCAGGTGTGCTGTGAAATTCAGTGTGGTAGCAACAGTTTAGTGGAAAAAAAAGTGGTTTAAAACCTCCAGGTGTGACCTGAACCTCCTGGCAGGGTGGAACAAACTTTGCAGTGAAAATTTTTAATAAGCACAGATTAGAAGTTCATTAAGTGGTGCATAATAGGTAAGTAAAATATTATCCCTCTTGATGTTTAGGCACTTGGAAAACCTTCAAGTTTATTTCATTTATTTTTTAAAAAAATATTAACAATAAGAGGGGAAAAATAAGGTTTTGAAACAGGGCTCTGGGTGAAGAGCAGTGGGGTGGGAGCAGGATGCTCTGGGGCATCTGGAGAGCCCAGTGTGGGCTCAGCCTGTGGATTTCCTCCTGTTAAATCAACATCAGCCCCAAAGCACCAGAACCTGGCAGGTTTTGCTGCTCTCAGCCCCTCACCTGCCATGAATGGGTAGGCAGGGAGGAAGCTGCTTGTGCCTGTGCTGCAGTGCAGTTCTTTTTATCTGTTATAGATTGTCCCCAGTGGAGTTACTCTGGCCCTAACCTGTAGATAAGGGCTGTTACAAAATGAGTGTGAGCTCTGCCTTGAAGGTTAAATTGCTGCCTTGCACAGGTTGGTGAGGAAGGTGGGGAGATATTTACCCTCCTCTTCTGAAAAAAAAAACCCATGAGCTCCAGCCCTGAGCTGGCAATTTTGTTGAGTACTACTTGGAAAAGGCAAGAATTGCACTGAAATGCTGTGTTTAGTCCTCTGAATTGGTGGGGCTTCCTGATTAAGATGCCAGCTCTCAGGTGGGATCCCATAGCCCTGGAAGAGGGTGACAATTTCCCCATAAATTTGGGAAAGCTCCTCACAGACATCCCCAGGATGTCACAGCTGGGGGGTGGCGCATTTTTGGATTCTCCTCAAAAACAAAGTGGCAGCTTCAGAAAGATATTTTGGCCAAAAGCACCCAGTTCTTAGTGGCACCATCATGGTGGTGTGGGCTGGATGCCCAGCCCTGGTGTTGGCATCTTCTGGGGGTGAAATAAATTATTATTGGCAGCAATACAGCCAAGGAAAATGCTGCTGGTCCTGCCCCTCCCCGGAATTTGGTGTGGAGGGATTAGGGTGGAAAAATCAGTAGGAAAACTTACAGAAAATGGCAGAAATGGTGACTTCCCTGTCCAGATGTTAATTCTTCAGTTGGCAATCAACAAAGCTCTATATTTAGTCCTGGCTTAGCCAACAAGGAGCGGGTTGGTGATTGGAAGGTTACCATGGGATACACTGGGTGGGCAATATTGGGATTTACACCACTGGAGGCTTCTCCTCACATCCTGGGGTGGTTTCTCTGTTGTTGTTCATAGCTCAGCTCTCAGGGTTGGTCACCCAGGTGAGCCCAGCAGGTCCAGGTGAGCCTCCCTGGCTCCCCCCTGCCAGGGGATGCAGGAATGTTGGGCTCCATGCAGGAATGGTTGTGGGGCTGCAGCTACAGCCCTGGAGCTGTGGTTTATCTGCAGGTCCCCCTGGTTAACAAACAAGGCTGCTGCAGGTTTTTAGAAGCTGTTAGCATGAACCATTAACTCTTCCTTTTAATTATTCAGGTTGCTTCTTTTAAATTTCTTTTTTAAGTGGAGCTAATAGGCTTTGCAGAGGAGGCTTCCAACCACAGCAGTTCCTCCCCAGAGGAGCCCTGTTCGCGCATCACCAGCTAATCTGTTTTCTTCATTATCCCTTATCTTTCTCTAGCTGATTAATTGCTTTCAATTGATTTATAAATATTCTGTTGATACACACAGTGACAGGAGGGGAATGGGATATGTCCAGGCTCAGGGGTCATTGATCCATGCAGCCCCTTGGGCTTTCCTAACCTGCCTCACAAGTCCCAGCCACCCCAGCCAGGCTTTATTCCCACTTTTTTGTTGTCTTTGCAATTCCTGCAAGCAACCAAAAATTGGGCTGTAGCATCACTTGGAGTCTATGCACGTGCACAAGCCTTGTGCCAAGTGAGAGTCAGGTTTTGGGTGTAAAGAAATGGGGTTTGGGTGAGTTTTGGTTGTGTTGATGAATGCAGCAGGTCGTGTGGGTGTCATAAAGACCTGTTTTCTATACTGAATTCCCTAATATAAATTTATTTATTTATTTATTTATTTATTTATTTATTTATTTATTTATATGTAGCTGGAGTGGTTGATGAAGACAGAGCATTAGAAACTCTGTGAAAGTTCCAGGGCAGCTTAAAAATTTTTTTAAAAGGCAATAATAGTTGAGTATAAAAATAGTGGCCAATATCAGAGTGGAGCTGCCCACCTCCAGCCCCATTGGAATCACAGCTGGCATTGAGGCTGCAAAGCCACTTTCAGAAACGGCAGCACATTTATACACAGGGATAAACCATTAAGCTGTCCCGACAGACTTCCCATTTCCCCTGATATTTCTCTGCATGCAGCCTGTTCCCTCCAAGTGCCCCCATGATCCCTGCAGAGCTGGGCTGAGCTGGGAGGCTCTGGGGACACGGTGGCTCTTGCAGTGACATTCCTGGATGTGCTGAGGGGGAGATAAGGCTTCAACAAGAAAATGTTTCCCAGAGTTTGAGGCCCCCCACACAGCCCTGGGGTTTGCTGTTGCCTGATTTATTATTTTTTTGCTATTATTATTATTATCATTATTATGCTTCAACAAGAAAATGTTTCCCAAAATTTGAGACCCACCATGCAGCTCTGGGGTTTGTTGTTGTCTGATTTACGACTATCTTTCTACTATTATTATTATTGTTGTTATTATTATTATTATTATTATTGTTATTATTATTATTATTATTATTATTATTATTATTATTATTATTATTATTATTATTATTATTATTATTATTATTATTATTATTTTCCTTCTCTTTCCCTGTACTGGCACTGGCTCAGCCCCAACGTGTGGCAGTGTTAATTACACGTTGCTAATGAGCAATTGCAGCTCCTTTAGCAGCCCAGCCTGACACTTTATCGGGTATTTGCAGGAGTCATGTAATTTTTGTATCATCATATATGGTAATATATTCACTGCAGCATGACATGGGATGAGGTTCAATGAATAATGTAAAACCCAGAATAACACTGAATCTATATGAGATGTGCTTTTCCCCCCAGCATTGTTTTAAAAAGGAAAATATTGATTCTGGTGGGGTTCAGCGGTTCAGAGCTCTCGGGGAACTCAGGTTTTGCTGATCCATGCCCACCCTGTCCCTGCAGGGCCACAAACCTGCAGCTGTCTGTGCCATCCCTCCCTCGTTAGTGCTGATGAAGCTGGGGAGGGCAGGGAGGAGTCACTGACATTTGCAGCTGGATCCAGATGTTGCAGAAGCACAGCAGGTTCTGTTGGGTTCAGGTGAAACCTCCCTCTCCATAATACATCAATTTTTTTCCCCTAGTTACCATCTCTGAATGCAAATTAGGATGGGTAATTTCTATTTGTTTTCCTTTTTAACCAATTTCCCCCTATTCTGATCTGTGTCATTTATATTTGCGGGCCATTATCTTAGACTCATTACAGCCTTTTAGCATTTGAATGAAAATATTGTAAAGAGCCCAGAAGTTAGGCATAAAATGTCTGTGATGATAAATATAATCCTCATGATAAAATTAAAAAACACAATAGAAGTAACTGTGATGTGCTCAGGAAGTTGTACCAAATGAGATTAGGACCAACATGATAATGTTTGCCCTTTCCCTGTTGCTTTTTTTCCTCTTTAAAACGGCTTTTGCAGTGCTGCTTTAAAGAAGGGGAAAATGGTCTGTATGGCCTGGCTAGGGAGCTAACAAAAAAATTCAGATTTTTCTCTCTATTGAGGCTTTCATTAATAACTGCAAAAACTCTTGGTGATGCACGTGTGATTTTCAGGAGCTTAAAATACTCCAACAGCACTGGAGGAGGAGGAGGAGGTGCTAAATGGTGCCAAGTTCCTCAATGAAAATTACTCTCCGTGCCTCTGGTTTTGGAGCCAGATCGATGTTAATTAATCCTTGCCTCACACATTACGTTCTCCAACCTCAGCACTGTTGGATTTTAGCTCAGGAGGAGCAGATGGAGGTTCCCAAAGTGCCTCTGAAACTCCCAGCCAAGCACTCTCCTCCATGACAATGCCAATTTGTCATGAGTGAAGTGTTTGACAAAAATCTGTCATTTTTGAGAGAAGTTTTTCCTTGAAAGAAAAACCAGGGGGAAAAATGAAATCAGCTCTGTTTTGAAACATGTCCTCAGTCTGTTATCTTTATTTTGCAGAGAGGGGGATAGAGAGGGGAGTTTCCATGGCTGTGGGAGGGAAGTTTTAGTAAGTTTTCCTGGAGGCAGGGGGGCGTTGTATGAGGTCTCCAGATTTTTCTGTTCTGGTGGTTTTTGTGGACAGCTCTGTCCTCCAGGTCAGATGTGGCTCTGAAGGTGCAGGGATGCATCTCTGGCCTTCTGCAGGGATTCTCCAGCAGGGCTGAGGTCACTCAGCAGTGGCTCAGGTGCAGGTGCCTGCAGGGCAGTGACACACAGCACCAGCCAGATGCTCAAGCTGCATTTGATCAGCCACCAGCTCCTATTCCGTGCTGCAGGGAGGGAGAACTGTTCCCTTCGGAGCAGCAGTGCTGGAGCTGAGTCGCTTTTTCACACAATCATGAGATCATCAAGGTTGCAAAAGCTCTCTAAGATCATCCAGTCCAGCCAAGGCCACCTCTAACCCATGTCCCCAGGTGCCACATCCACATGTCTGTTAAATCTCTCCAGGACTGGGGACTTCACCACTGCCCTGGGCAGCCTGTGCCAGGGCTGGACAACTTTCTGACCCCAACTTGACTCTCTGTTGCCAGTCTCTGGTGGGCCCTGCCCTTGGGGTGGTGATTGGGATTTTTGGCAGAGCTGGGACAATTTTTGGTGGTGACAACCTGTAGCTTGCTTGCCTCAGAACTGTAACCCTGGTGAGACCTCCAAGTGCAGGAAGCTGGAGATGGGACACCCAATAGAGATTTGTCCACTGGTAGGGGCTGTCAAGTTTGGATCAGCCTGCAGAGACCTTCAGGGCCAGGCTTGGGTGGGAAGGGTCTCTCCTGCCCCTGCAGAAGGGTCTTGGCTAGGCAGGGCTGAAGGAGGCTGGCTGATTTGGCAAGAAGGGCCTGACCCATCTGCACTGACACCAGCGCTCCCTTTCCCAGCACCAGCAGCAGCCAGAATGCACAGGGGCTGACTGCAGGGACAGAAACACCTCCCTGGCCTCAGCGTCCGCCTGGCTAAGGGCAGGGACCAGCCCTGGCCACACAGCAATGGTTGATCCAGAGCAAGGAGACGACACCAAGACCAACCCCGCAGACAAAGGGTGACTGCTGCCTGTCACAGGGACACACTCAGAGCCTGGTGGCACCACGCACACCCAGCGAGGCACGAGCTGGTGGTTCAGCAGCACCTTTTTTCCATTCTTCCAAAGGGATTATTAACCACAGGAGAAGGGGCAGGGGAATCCTTGTGAGTCCACAGCTGGGTCAAAGAGCAGCAGTGTCTCAGCACGGCCGGGTGCTGTGGGTGTGAATAACGCTGCCGGGCCACCATTAGTCAGCAGAAGGCAGTTCCAGCCCAGCGCTCCCGCTGCTCCCCGGGCTCCTCTGCCAGGGAGCGGCTCCCGGGGAGCTCTTGGGGAGCTTCGGGCTTGTGCAATGCCCGTGACGTGCAGAACCTCCTCCCTCTGCTTCGGGGCGCTGAACTCAGCACCTTCCCGAGCCGTGGCCGCTCACACGGCTGCCTTTGCTCTGGGATTACGAGCCCAGCAGGGTTAAAGCCGCAGGTGCCGCGGTGATCCCGGCTCGCGTGGGGCGGCTCCGGCCGTGGCAGCGCTCCCGCAGCACCGGCAGCGGAGCGGGCACGGGCGGGCTCCGACTTGATCCCAGCCAGAGGAGTTGTGCAAACAGGCTGCCATGGGAGGGAGGTGACGCAGAGCTTCCCTGGCCTTCCCGGAGCTGAGGTAGGTGATGGCAAGGGCAGGGACACCGCAGAGCCGTGCCCGGCCATGTGGCAGTGCCAGCCTGTTCGTGCACTGGGGTTTGCTGCAATGAGAACCAGCGCTTGTTGCACGACAAAATCGACCCCCTTCTCCTTCTCCTTCTCCTTCTCCTTCTCCTTCTCCTTCTCCTTCTCCTTCTCCTTCTCCTTCTCCTTCTCCTTCTCCTTCTCCTTCTCCTTCTCCTTCCCCTTCTCCTTCTCCTTCTTCTTCTCCTTGCCTTTCCCCTTCCCTTGCCCTTCCCGAGCCACTGCAATGCCCAGCAGTGTACTGGGAGGGCAAGAGGGTGACAACGTGCTTCATTGGGAGGACACGAGGGTGTCACGGGGTGGGTGACAGCCTGGTTTATTGACCTTTGTGTACAAGGTGGGCATGGGTGCGTTCCTTCCCAGCCAGGACAGCTCACTCCTCCCGCAGTTGTATTGTCACCCACTTCCCCAAAACGTCAAAGCCTGTGGATACGGGGTGTGCCTCAGTTTCCCCATGCCTGAGATACTGCTGCTGTAGGGTGGGGGAGCTGTGGCTGGCAGAGGCTCGGTGCTGTTGTACAGTGGAATGTGGTGGGGTTTTTGTGTTTTAGGAGCTTTGTGCAAGCACTGCCTTCCTGGCAGAGCAAGAGGTGTGTGTTTGCAGTGTGCTGGGGCTGCATCCAGAGCATCCCCAAGCTGGTAGCTGGCCAGGCAGGGCTCATCTAGTGAGGTTAACAGTGTAGAGACGGGGAAAAATTCACAAACCCAAAGGGCTTCTGCCCAGTTCTTCATCGCTTTAAAATTTACAAAGCAGGTCTGCTGTAGAGGGCTTGGAAACAGCCCAGGCAGCAGGGTGAGGGAAGACAACAGTCCACCGTGTACCTTAGGGAACAAAAATACAAAAATTAGGTAAAGTTTCCTCACTGAAGTAGTGGTCAAGCACTGGAACAGGCTCCTCAGGGGAAGTGGTGGAGTTGTCATCCCTAGAAATGTTCAAAAAACAAGCAGATGAGACACTGTGCCTTATGGTTTAGTGGCCATGGTGCTTTTTGGTTAAGAGTTGGACTTGATCTTGGAAGTCTTTTCCAACCTTGATGGAAAAGCTATACCAGCGTGCTGGGTTTCAGAGAGTTCGGTTGTTCTGGCATATTTTTATGTGGCTTTTATCACAGAAAGGCAGGTGGTCTCTGCGTTCTCAACGCCTTTTGCTTTGTCTCTGCTCACGCCATCCCGCATAAAAAAAGTAACAACTGCATTGCGAGAGAAAACACTGCACGGCTTTGCCTTGCGACGACGAGCTGGCCCGAGCCCCGGGGCTGCTGCCTCGCCACCCTCCTGCCTCAGTTTCCCCCGTGCTGGCGGCGCCGGGGAGTGTCGCGAACAGCGCTGGCGACAGAGCCTCGGGGACCCGGCTCTGGCCGCTCGGTGGGTGGCAGCGGCGGGAGCGATGGATGATTCCAGCCGGGAATCATTTCCGCCGCCGGCCGGCCGCGGGTTCCTGCTCGGCCCCGGGGCTCCGGGAGTCTTGTGGGGCCCCCGTCCCGCCGCAGCCGGGGCAGTGCGGGGCAGAGCCACTCCTCCGAGCCGTGTGACATCAAGCGACCGGCGAGGGGTCAAATTCCCGGCGCAGGTAGCGCTGGCCGCACTTCCGCGCGGCACCGGCGAGGAGCCGCCCACCGGGGACCCCCCCGCGGCCCCGGGCCCGCCGTGCCCCGCCATGAAGTCGGAGCATGAGGAGAGCGCGGCGGGGCCGTGCCGCTGCCAGCCGGGCTCGGCTCCGCGCCCGGCCCATTGTCCGGCTGGCCGGGCACGGCGAGGGGCGGCCGCGGGCGGTGCTGCGGGCAGGGCGCTGTGCTGCCCTCACGCAGGTAAGGGGGTCCGCGGGGGCTCCCCGGGAGCGCTCGAAGCTTCCCCTCGCTGGCTTTGTGCTTGCAGCTCGCTTCCTCCCCGCAGAAGCGAAACAGCGCCGGGAGCCGCCGGGGCCGCGGGGAGGGTGGCGGTGGCGGTGGCGGTGGTGGCCGTGCTGTCCCCACAGAGGGCCGGCCAGGGGCTCCCCGGAGGGCCGGGAATGCGCCCCCGGTGCTCCCCGCAGTCCAGCCTGGCTCCCGGAGGGGTTGGGGGTCCCGGGGCTGCCGCGGGGGTCGCAGCCCACAGCCCCTGGCTTTCTGCCGTGTGTGCTGCTGGCAGCCCCCACACCCCCGGCCTGGCCCCCGAGCCGCTCTGCTCACCCTCCCGCCGGCCTGCACAGGGGTTTAAACGGGGTTTTATTTACTTACATCCCCTGTGAGACACCCACCAGCATGTGGGCAGGGCAGAGCGGAGACTGGGACACTGCGTGGGGGAAATAATCCTTATTTTCCGGGTGGGGAATGCCAGGGCATGGGGGTAACTTGGCAAGCACATCCTGCCCCAGCTGGGTGATGGGGCGTGGGTCAGTGTGTGTGGCTGGGGTCTTGTCCCAGAGCTGTGACCATGTGGGCACAAGCTGCTGCCTAACTCAGGAAATGGTCAGAATGGTGTTTGCAAGGATTTGCTCTCACTGGATGAAAGCTTTACCCTGAAATTCTTACGGATTTTCTGTGGCCAGATATGACTGCTCACTCCTAGCATTGCAGCAGCAGCACAGGGTGGAAATAAAAGCTTATTTAAAAGTAAGAGATAGGTGTGCAAAGCCAGAATTCATTTTATTAATCCAAGAGGCTCTGCTGAGCGCCCTGGTACCCACCTGGGAGGGTGGGTGTTGACAGCTCCTCTGAGGTCATGGAGTGCTGCAGAGACTCTGTACTGAGGGATGTGCCTGGGGTGCGCAGCAGGGCTGGGCTGAAGTGGTGATTTACAGAAGTCAGGCCCTTGTGCTTATCCCCTTGAGGAGATGATGCTGTGGGGTGGAGAGGGGGCTCATTTTCAGCCACTGTGAGTCCATCGTGGTGCCACAGGTGCCAAAGGGAGAAGCTGGATGAATTGGCTTTGCCCCAGCAAGTCCTGGGCAGTGGCAGTAGCTGGATTCTCTTACAAATGGTTTGGGTTGGAGGGAACTTAAAGCCCATCTCGTCCCACCCCTGCCATGGGCAGGGACACCTTCCGCTATCCCAGGTTGTTACAAGCCCTTTCCAACCTGGCATCAAACACTTCTGGGGATGGAACAGCCACAGCTTCTGTGGGCAACCTGTGCCAGGGCCTCCCCACCCTCACAGGGAAGAATTTCTTTCTAATATCCCATCTAACTGTGCCCTCTGTCAGTGGGAAGCCATTCCCCCTTGTCTGTCAGTTCAAGACCCTTGTCAGAAGTCCCTCTCCAGCTTTCTGCACCTTTGCAAGAAGGAGGTGCCAAGCTGAGAAGCTACTTAAAAATCAGAGGGGATGAGTTGCTCTTTAAAATACAAACTCAGCTCATCCCTGAGTCTTCAATCTTTATTTTTTTTCTAATAAGGTTCTTTATGACCCTTGCATTTCTCATCCTAGGACAGAGGTGTGTGTACATGTATATTTATCCTGCTGATGTTCTGGATAAAAACACACCCTTGACTTGTGCCCAGCAAAGCAAAAACCATCTCACTGTCAAACTCACCAAAGCAGCACAAAATGCAGCTTTCACCTGAGATACTGATTCACCCACACGAGCCTCACCGTTTGTTCTGCATCCATTTTTAATATGTCCCCTCCAAAGGCAGAAATGCGTGTACAGCAATCGTGTCAGCTGAGTTACATGGAAAAAAAAAGGCTTTCAAATGGATGTCTTTAAAGTGATGCCTGTTCCAAGGCCAGTAAAAGGCTTTGCTGCTGCATGGAGGGTTGGTCTGCTGCCCAGAGGAGTCCAAGATGGGATTTGCAGGAGCAGGAGTGGAAACTTCAGCTGCAAAAGCTGTCTGGAGATGTTCACCACAATTTAAAAAAGAAAAAAAATCTCCTTGGTGTTGTCTGTTAACACCCATCAGTGGTTGAAGCATAAAGGATGCAGAATCCAGCAGTGTGATGGAAGTTTAATGTGATCAACTAAAATATAATTAACAGCCAATTATTTCAGTGGGAATGGTAGTTTTCATCAGTTGGTCTGGGAAATATTTAAATTGCATTCATTTCATCTCTGCCCACTTGCAGCAGGTTTGCAAGGGGCTGGAATGAGTGATGGGGTTTGTTCATGCAAGGCAAAATCTCCTTCTCCTCTGGGTAGTCAGGAATTACAGAAAGCACCCAATTCCCCTCCCCTCCCCCAAAAGAAAAAGGTTAAAAAGAGGAGGGAAAATTTAAAAGGTACAAAAATATTGGGGGAAAAGTGCTGTGGAAGCTTTTTACTTTGAGGTTGTTGCATTTAGGAGGCGATTCCTAATGGCAGATTTAACTTTGCACCCTGATATAGTGACACTGGCAAGGGTGAACTGCAAAAAAAAAGCCTTTAAAAATCTTCTTTTCTCCTGATTGCTTTTGCATCATGCTGGGGCGTGTGTGGAGTCCCTGGTGAGGGGCACTGAGCCCTGGTCCCTGCTAGGGAGGGCTGATGCTCACTGCAAACTCCTCTGCAGCTTCAAGCAGGGGCACAGCTCCATCCAGCTGATAGGAATCACATGGAAACCCTCCCTCAGCCATCTGGATGTGGAAGAAGCAGAGGCTGAAATGAGGTTCCTGAATAATTGACCCCATTTTCCCAGCTATTGGAACTTTTCTGTAGTGATCTCTAAGAGCTGCCTGCACGTTTCGGGTCATTTATTTGGGTACTTAAACCTGGCACAGCAGCAGGGGTTTTCTCCCCCCTGTTTTAAAATTAAGCTAAAATTTCCCTTTCAAGCTGAGTCTCTTAATGCAAATTATGCCAATAACGGGGGATTTCTCCATAGGACCCTCGTGAGCAGGAGGTGCTGGAGGGTTGGGATGGAAGCTTGGAGAAGAGTGATGGGAGCAGATGCTCCATGCCTGGGGGGGAAAAGTGCTTTGAAGGGGGAAAATTGGTGTGATTTGGGTGGGCAGAATACCAGAGGAAGCATTGGAGTGATGGAAATCCTGTACAAAAGTGTCATTACAGGTGTGTGCCCAGAGAATTTGTGTCTGCCCCATCCCTGGAAGTGTCCAAGACCAGGCTGGACAGGGCTTGGAGCATCCTGGGATAGTGGAAGGTGTCCCTGCCCATGAAACAAGATGAGCTTTAAGCTCCTTTCCAACCCAAACCAGTTTGTGACTCCATGACATTTGCAGGAGCTCTGAGAGGGAGTTGCAAAGAGGGATTTTCCTATCAAACCCTGGCTGCATGGATTGTGCTTTCCAATTTTACATATATATATACATATTTAAACTGGATTTGGTTTTGCCATATATATAATAATGTATATGTAGCAAATATAGCTATATCTTGCAAAGCATATTCCTTTTTTCTACATATATATGTATATGTCTATCTCAAATTATATGTCTAAAAAGCAAGAATTTTGGATGTATTTGGATGCCTCCATCCTCATCTACTGGTTCATTTTTTTCCCAGGAATAGCCCTTGATGAAGTGGTATGTAAGGAAAGGTGAAAATTAGTTATCAGGGGAAAAAAATATTTATTTAAACTGGATTTGGCTTTGCCATATATATAATAATGTATATGTAGCAAATATAGCTATATATTGCAAAGCATAATCCTTTTTTCTACATATATATATATATATGTGTGTGTGTCTATCTCAAATTATGTGTCTAAAACAGCAAGAATTTTGGATGTATGGCTGATCAATAATTCAGGTTCTCCATAGGCTTTGGCTTGCAGCCAGCAGTGTGAGGAGCATGGTGCTGCATGTTTCTCTCCAGATTACATCTGTAGCTTCTCATAGATCTCAGATTTTAATCCTTCAGCAGTTTCTGCCTGGATCAGGAGCCGAGTACTAAGTGGGGATGAAATTCCCTTGTTGTCTGTTGAGGAGGAGAGATGCTGTTCCCTTTTTTCAGTGTTTCTAACCTTGGGCAGGGTGGCTCAGTGCATTTTGGAGAGCTGCACTGGGCAGTGATTGCAGCACCTTGGGCCATACCCAAGCACCCCTCTGGAACTCTTTTCTGCAGAATTCCCCCCGGGCTGTCTGTCCTTGGTCTTGTTTCCCCTCTCCCTTTCCCAGATCACTTCCTGCTGTGCAGGGATTTTCTTGGTTCCCACCAAAATGCTGCAATTTGCAGGAATCCATCAGGATCACTCAACCCTGTGCAAGCTGCCCTGCCTCCATCCTCATCTGCTGGTTCATTTTTTTCCAGGGAATAGCCCTTGGTGAAGTGGCATGTTAGGAAAGGTGAAAATAACTTATCAGTGGGAAAAAAAAATGCCAGTTTGTTGCAGCCAGGGGTATTTTGTGGGGCTGCAGGGGGCTTTCTGTGGCTGGGGAAGGCTCTTGCTGGGCTTTGCACACAAAATACTCCACCATGTGTGAGCCCTTCACATCCTCTCAGGGTTCCCAGAGGCTGGAGGGATCACACTGTGTTCCTCCCATCCCTGGGGAAGATCCTGTTGGCCTTGGCCTCCACCAGTTTTTGCTTTTTGCACGGATTTCAAGAAATCACTTCGGGCTGCACCGAACCCCCCCAGCCCGGAGCTCGACTGTTCCTCATTAGTGACTTTATTGCTAAATAATTTACAGAATGGGGCCTTGCCAGTTTTCATTGGGGAAGCATTTCAAGTATGTGCAGCAGATTTTCTGCCTTCCTGGCGCAGCTGCCGGGGGGGAGCTGCCTCTCCCTGTGCTGCCGCCAGCGTCACCTCCCCAGCCGGACAGGAAACGGCTCCGAGGAAGAACAAGGAGAAAAACCCCTGTGTTCCATGTCCACTTGGTGTCCTCCAGGCTCACTGCTGCTCAGGGGCACTGGGGAAAGGACACAGCCACGGTGGTTTGGAGAGGAAGTGTTTGGGTTTGATTTTTGTTTTGTTTTTCTGGTAACTCTGACGTGGGTGCTGATGGGGGCATTTTTTTCTCCCCGTGTCCATGATGCCAACTTAAGAGGATGTGTATTGGCATAATTACCAATACAGATGTGGATGTCTCACCCCTGGAAGTGTTCAAATCCAGTCTGGACTTGGAACAACCTGGTCTACTGGAAAGTATCCCTGTCTATGGCAGGGAGTGGGACTGGAGGGTCTTTGAGGTGCCTTCCAGTCCAAACCATTCTGTGATTCTATGAAATCAATAAGCCAATTTGGGATGGGAAAGGGCTTTTCTACACCTGTTTTTAAAAGGGAGGGAAAGCAAAGCCAGACTCAGAGGAAGGATTGCAGTGGCACCTGCACGGCCTGAAAGTGTTTTGCAGGATGAGGGTGATGGGTGCAATGTGGAAATAGCAGAAAAGCACTTTATTACACTAAACAGTCGGTGCAGCTGTAGGAAATGAGGTGCTGGAGCTTTCCTCCAGTGCCTGCTGTGGAGGGGATCCCAGCTGGGTTCTGCCAGGGTGCTCCTGCAGTGTAGCAGCCTGGAGGAGTGAGCAGGGACTGGGTGTAAATCTGCAAAATTCAGGATTTGAGGCTGTGGATGGAAGCATCATCTTCCCTTTCCCAGTCTCACAGTGGTTTTGTTGAGTGTGCCTTAAGCATGTGGGTGGCTGGAGGCAGAGCTGAGATGTGTGGGAGCTCAGGAGGCTCTGTTGGACCCCAGCCCTGTCAGCGGGTGGTTTGGATAGGAAAGTCCTCCTTGTTTCCTTCTTACTATTACTATTACATACTAACATCTATTTTTATTTTTTTAATGCTAAAGCCATCACCCAGTGGAGGCTCCCTGCCTCCTCCTAGTGTCTTTCCATCACATCCATTCCATCCTCCTTCCCCAGTCCCAGGTGGTGCAGGTTTGGGCTGTGCAGAGCAGTTTTGCCAGCAGGGAGGGGCTGCCCTGTCACTGTCACATTTTCTGGAAAAATCCCCTTGCCCAGGATTCTTCCTCTGGGAAGCTGAGAAGCCTCAGAGAAAAAGGAAAACAATATTATCTCATTTGCTTCTCCTGTGTGTTGCTGCTTTGGAATGTGGTTTGGACATTGTTTATCCAACATGTGACCGTTCATTGGTTTCATGTGAATTGTTTTTACTTATTGGCCAATTACAGCCCAGCTGTGTTGAGGCTCTGGAAAGAGTCACAAGTTTTTCGTTATTATCTTTTAGCCTTCTGTCTGTATCCTTTCTGAATTCTTTACAGAATCCCAGAATGATGAGGTTGGAAGAGACCTCTAAGATCATCAAGTCCAACCTATGCCCCAACACCTCAACCAGGCTATAGCACCAAGTGCCATGTCCAGGCTTTTTTAAACACATCCAGAGATGGTGATTCTGCCACCTCCCTGGGAAGAGCATTCCAGTACTTTATTGTTCTTTTGGTGAAAAATTTCCTCCTAATATCCAACCTGTACCTTCCCTGATGTAGCTGGAGTCTGCGTCCTCTGGTTCTGTCAGTGCTGCCTGGTGGAAGAGACCAACCCCACCTGTCTGCACCCTCCTTTCAGGAAGTTGTAGAGAGCAATGAGGTCACCTCTGAGCCTCCTCCTCTCCAGGCTAAACACCCCCAGCTCCCTCAGTTGTTCCTCACAGGGTTTGTGTTCCCAGCCCCTCACCAGCCTTGTTGCCTCCTCTGGATGTGCTCAAGTGTCCCAACATCCTTCCCAAACTGAGGGGCCAGAGCTGGACACAGCACTCCAGGTGTGCCCTCACCAGTGCCGAGTACAGGGTTGGAATGAGCTCCCTGCTCCTGCTGGCCACACCATTCCTGACCCAGGCCAGGAGCCATTGGCCTTCTTGGCCACCAGGTCACATTGCTGGCTCGTATTCAACTGGCTGTCGACCAGCACCCAAGTATAGTTTAGTTTATTTAGTTTAGCATTCTTTAATATAATACAGATCATAAAATAATAAATTAGCCTTCTAAGAACATGGAGTCAGATTCATCATTTCCTCCTTTCGATGGGGGCTCAGAAAATCCCAGCAGCATTTCCCCAGGGTTTGGGTTTGCAGCAGGACCTGGGGCTGTGCCGGACCTGGCTCTCACTTCCTGACATTGTGTCCCTTCTTCCTCCAGCGCTGCTGCGGGAGGAGGTGGCCCAGCTGCAGGAGGAGGTTCACCTGCTCCGGCAAATGAAGGAAATGCTGACCAAGGACCTGGAGGAGACCCACGGCAGCAAGTCCCCAGAGGTGCTCTCGGCCACCGAGCTGAAGGTGCAGCTGGCACAGAAGGAGCAGGAGCTGGCACGTGCCAAGGAGGCTCTGCAGGGTAAGTGTGGGCATTCCAGTTGTGGGTTTTTCTGGGTCTGGATTGAAGGCACTTGAGACAGTAGTTCATGATCAGACTCAGGTGTTTATTATTTCTTATCAGTAAAACAGTCTCACTGCTGGGAGTTCTGCAGCTTTTCATTAGAAGGCACAAAATGGCCAACAATCTCTTGCTACAAGGGCTTTTAAGACTAAACTGTCCAATTAAGAGCTGACACCTGGATTATTTCCCCTTTTAACCCAGTAACTGATCCCAAAGAGCTGCAGTGCAGACTTTTCTGCCCAATTACAAAATGCCACCCAAACCCATGGAGAAGAAACCCAGGACAACACCCTGTGCCCTCCATCTTGCTGCCATCCACAACATACTAAAAATCCCAAACCCTCAATTTCTCACCAAGTGACACACCTGCACTGCTCTCTAGAATCTATTTCACACTTTTGTGGATTCCAGTCTATCTTGAAGTCTAGGAAACTTTCTCCATGAATGAGGGTCAAAGTCAGGGCACCCCAGAGCAGACAGAGAAATAATCCCAGTGCCCTGGGTTTCCACAGGTAATGGCTGCACCTCTCCAGCAACCTCAGCTTTCAAAATGTTGATTAATGAGGGAGGGAAAAGCCATCCTTTTCACTTGGGCTCTGCAGAGTGCTCCTGCTAGGGGCTGGGTGTCCCTGGGACCCCCCTGCTCTCCTGCCCCAGCAAGGGCTGGTGTGGAGCAATGGGCTGGGAAATGGGATGTGAGGGCTGATGGCAGCGCTGCAAAGGAATTCCTCCACAGCTGTAGAGTAGAGCCAAGGCAGCAGCTGAAATGCAGCTAGTGATGGGGTTTGGGTTGGATTTGAGCCCCTCAGACTTGCAGGAGGGAAGCTGTGAGTTTCCTGGTGACTGCAGGTGGTTTCCTTGGGGTTACCTCCAGGTGACATTCAGGGTCTCCTCCTTCCTTCATGCCTGCCTTTGGGGGGTTTTGTGGCAGCTGGGACTGTGCTCCCCCTTCCTTACCAGCTCAGCAAGTCCTGGGACTGGGGTGTGTGGAGCAAAATACAACATTGCAGCTTTTCTGCTCTAAAACCAAGCTGCCAATAAATCCAGGCAGGATGGTTTGCTAGCTGGAGCCAGGGGATGATCCTGAGCAGGGAAGGCTCTCACTCGTCAAACCCTGGCAGCGCTGTGGCTCTAAATAACATCTGAAATCCCCAGCATACCGAGTATAACTTGCACTTGTCAGCTCATATTTGAGGATTATGAGGAGAAGCTGTCAAAAGTTTTCAGGCTCAGAGGCTGAGCAGCACGTGGGGAGCTGCGGGGCCTCTGCATCTCCCCCTGTCCAGGATGCTGAGATGCTCCGAGGCGCAGGGAATTGGGCTGAGTCAGTATTTGGGGAAAGGACTTCAGGAAATTCTGTTATCACTCTCTGATGTACAAAAATATCCCTATAAAATCAGCAACAGACAAAATACTTCCAAAATCCTGTCTCTCCCCACACCACCAGTGCAGCCTCAGGCAGCAGGAAATTCTTTGGGTTTATAGAACTGTAATTGGAGGAGAAAAACCTTAATTAGGGAATATTTGCTCCATGTGGATGGGGCAGGAGGGGAAGTGCTGATAAATGCAAAATGCATAAAAGCAGAACTATTATAAAACTAGTTACAAAAAAAAAATAAGAGTAAGAAGTCATCTCAGAAGCTTCTGTATGTGCTTCTGTGGAGGATAGTCCAGAGAAAAAGTGAATTTGGCTTGAAGATTGTGAGTATTTAAGGAATATAATGTTGGGATTTTATTGGACTTCTATTTGCCAATATTTAAGCCTCTGAGCTTGGTTTTCCAGGACTTCTCTGCAGGTGTGGTGGCTAGGAAGAGAGAATCTCAGTTGACACTTGGATGGGCATACAGCAAGAAGCTTTTTTCAGTTGATGCTTCTTCCCTGTCCTGCAATATTGAGAAGCTTTTGTGGTTTTGGGAAAGTTGTCCAGGCTGGATCTGGGCTGGAGGCTCTGGGCAGCAGAGCAGGCTTGGCAGCAGTGACTGAGATGGATAACTTGAAAACGAGCTCAGCAGCTGGAGGGGGAAAAAAATCCTTTTTCCTTTCTGTGAAAAATTGTCCCGAGAGAAACGTAGCCAAAAGTGGAGGAAAAACGGCGCCTGGTGGCTGGATCTGCCAGGGGAGATGGAGCTGCTGATGGACTCAGTGGGGAAGTCATGGCTCTGAGTGTGGGATAAGGCTGTGCCAGGGGCACAGGGAGCCTTGGCCACACTGTCCTGTAGTTTAGGGGTCTGTGTCAGTTGTGTCCTGCAGCCAGAGCACCTCTCAAGAGCAGCTCCTCCTCCCAGCCTGCATTCCTGCATCCCCAGTCCCACATCATCCTCACCAAAGGCTGCCCCACACCCAGCAGCAGAGGCTGCAGCATCCCTGTGCCTGCAGCAGCCCACGATCCATGGTGGGTCCTGTGGAATGTCATTAGCAGATAAATTATATGGAAATCTGTCATCATTGCTGGCTCTGAGCCTGGAAGTGCAGTGCAGCTGGTTCAGATGGATCTTGGCTTGCTGGGCCGTGCTGCAAAGGGAAGCACAGAGGGTTTGCTGCTCGGGTTTGCTTTTGGGGGCTCCTGCAGTTTTTAAGAGGCTTTACTTTGCACAACCACACAGGGTTTGGTTTGTGATGGTCTCCATGAAGGTGGGTTCATTGTCCACCTTTGGAGATGCATTTCCAGCCCTTCTCAACAGCATTTGGCACAGGATAAAGCTGTTAAGCCTGTGCTGCATCTTCCCTGTGCTGTGTAACAAGTCCTTGCTGTGCAGGGTAGGGGCAGGGATCTGGCCCAGCACAGGGGGTGCTCTGCAGGAGCAACTCCACCAGTTCCTTTATTCCTGTCAGCATGTGCTTTGTGCATCTTTATTCCACTTTTTTCCTGGGCTAATTCCATCTCTTGCACTTTTTTTATTCCATTAACATCCAATTAAAATCCCATTGTGCTACATCCTACCTCCCTCTCCACTTCTGCCACGGCTGGGACTCTGAATTGTGCTTGCAGCATTTGTGCAGTTATTATTTCCCCCATCCTGGCTGGAAAGGTGTGGATGTGGTCTGGATTTCTGGTGTGGAAATCCCTGATGGGAGAAGTTGCAGACAGCTTTATTACTGCTGGTCCTGCTGTGGGCAGGGACTGTGCCCAAGTGCCTGGGGGACTTGAGGAGCCTCTTGGCTGGGAGACATCCATGAGCATGTGGGCTAATGGCAGAAACCCCATTTCTGGGAAGCTTTATCCAATATGCTGGAGCTTGCCTCTGGGATTATCACACCGAGAGCAAACCTGGTTTCTGTTTTCTTTTTGATGCCAGCCTGGAAACCTCAGGCTGGCTTTCCCTGCTGCTTGGAAAGGCATGAACCAACTTCGTGTCTGCTCCACAAATGAGTTGTAGCCTGGTTTTCTCCTTCTCTCACCTTCAGCTCAAAGCTGTGACTCCCCAGGAATAGTATTTGGGCTGGGGAAAGCATCATACAGAGATCCACAACACCCTCAACTTGCTGCAATGAGGGGGTGGGTAGCAAAGAAATGGATGGACGGGTGTCCCAGTGGATAGATGATCCAGAAGATGAGGGTTGCATCAGATGGATATCCCAGAAGGATGCGTGACCTGGCAGATGGGTGTCCCAGAAGAAGGGTGTCCCACTGGGTGGATGTCCTGGCAAATGGATGTCCAGCCATGGACCCAGCCAAGGAAGCCATCTCCACTATAAGGACCTGGATCTCTACACAAAACCTGTTTTTCTCCTTTGAAGACCCACCTGAAGTTTTCAGAAGTTATTGATCACCTTGTTGACTGCTGGGTCAGGTTTGGAAAGCCCTTGGCTGTTACCAGCTAAACTCCCTGATGGAGAATTGCCTCACCTCACTTTTTCCTGAAATGTGACATTGGGCTCTAATTTCCTGCCTGCTCCATACCTCCACACCCCCAGGAGAGAGTGCTGGCTCTGCCTGACACCACAGAATGTTGATGTTTTCAGCATCAAGATCTTCCTGCTGGTGACAGCTGCACCGGGGACCTCACGTGGCTCTTTAATTGCAAAGCAAGGAGCAGCACTGCCATGCTGATGTTATGGGTTAGTCATGGTGACAATATTGGATTTCATGGCTGCAAGGAAGAAACAGGAGAAATTAAGTCAATGTTAATGGGACAGGATGGGTTTGCACATTGCTGTTGCACGGGGCATCCCTGGGGTTCCGGCCATGCTCCCCAAGGATGCCCTGCCCTGCATTAGAAAATAAGTGTGTGATTCAGTAAGTGAGAAAGTCAGCTCTGATTCTGTTCCTGGCATGAAAATTCACATTGTGTGGGGTGAGAGGAGGACTTGGAAGTGGATGGGAGTCATGGGAAGCTGCTCTTTGGAGTTCAAGGGTGTGCTGCATCTTCTGCCAGTGCCCTGGTGTGTGCCTGGACATTGCTGCCTCATCCCAGGAGTGTGAAACTGGGCAGAGATGCTGCTTCTATGGTTCAAGCAGTAGTTTTTCATCTAATATCACATTATCAAGGCAGTCACACTAATTATTACTCGTGTGTCCTCCAAGGGAACCTCTGCTGGATGGTGGGGCCTCCACCTCATAGGGCCAGGGGCTGGACATCAGTGATCCTTGTGAGTCCCCTCCACATCAGGATGTTGTGTAATTGATATCCCCTTCATGTGACACTATTAATCTCAAAGAGGGAGGGCAGTATTTAGAGCAGCCTCCATCCTGGGGGGAGATGCCTGAGTTTAGGATACAGGAGCTGGAAGCTGTTGGATGGTGAGATCAGACTGGGGCCAGTGGTGGCATTGCTGGGTGTTTCCAGCCCTGCTGCTGTCCCAGACAAGGCTGTGCCTCCCCAGTGGAGCCACTGGATTTTGGCTCCTTACACAGAGCTGGGAATAAAAGGTGCTGAGGGGGTGGATTTTAATTGTTGTGGCTGCAGGAGGAGCCCAGCTCAGAGCTGGTCCCGTCACGCCTGTGCCCATCACTCTTCTCCCAAAGGACTGAGAGAGGATCAAGTGGCAGGAGGTGGAAGCTCAGATAACAACAGGGCAGGGTGACCTGGTGCAGGTGGGGATGGTGGTGGGAGCTGGGGGGGTTCACCCAGCTCATCCCAACCCATCTCCCCCATCCCTTGATGCCAAGGCTGGTGCTGAGCTGCTGAGTCCAGGGGGGGCTGATGGGTCCCCCCTCTCCTTCTGCCACGTGCTTTGGAGGGGAGGAAAATTAATAATGCAAGTAAGAGAAGTACTTTCCACTCATGGGCTGGGTTTAGGATTTCTTGCTTGTTTTCTAGGGTTTATGAAGAGGTCAGAGGTTTGTCCAGAGCCTGCTGTGCCAATGGGCTGGGGGAGTTTATTTGGACACTTGTGGGGGTTTGGGATATAGAAACCTGGCCCTGGATCATCAGATTAAAGGAAAAAGCCATTTCACCTCCTCAGATGGACACGATAGCCAGGGAAAATCTGCTTTATCCTTCCTTGGCTGGCCATGGATTGCAAAGGCTCGTTTTCCCCGACTGAGTAATTAGCTGGGCTTGTTTGCTAAGGACAAATTAAGCTGCTGCAGCAAGTGGGGCTCGGTCCAGGAGCTGCTGGCAGCCCTCACAGCTCACTTCTGCCTCACTTTTTATTTTTCTCCTGCCTTTTTCAATTAATTTCCTATTAATTTGGCTTGGAATGAACTTCTCAAATGACTGATAAATCTTCTTTAAGCTTAGGAGCTAATCGTTCTTGGAGGAAGGAGAGCAATAGAGGGGAGCAAAAAAAAGTCTGTTAATTTCAGCAAATCTCTCCAATATGAAATGCAGTGAATGGTAAATTGTCCTGTGGGGTTAATAGGAAAAAATCTGCTCTTTCAATACCCAAACCTCATAATCTTCTTGTAATACTGATACACTGGCATAAATATTGGTAAATATTAGTATATCAAAGCATATTCAACCTTGGGATATAGTTACCCTTCTTCTAATAGTACTTCAGAGCATTTTCTTTTTTTTATTGGCAAATGATTAAGTGTTTTCTGTAAATCTTTAAGGGCCATGAACACTGCCACTAATTAAAGGAGTTTGTATGCTATAGGGGACTCGCTATTTAATTAAGTTCATTAGGATTCTTTTTGTTGCCTCCAGCATCAGAGATTGGCAAATGTGACTTAAACTTTTATAAGAGCCTCTGACTATCCTTGAGGAAATTAAATTTTACAGATATATAGATACATATGTGTCTGTGGGGTCTGGACCTCACCCCAGTATGGTTCGGTCAATTTATCATTAATTTTTATTTTTAGGAAGTTTTTGGTTCCCGTGAAAGAATTGGGCAGGGGAAGGTGGTGGTTAAGTAGACACAGGCAGTGGGAAAGGGCTTTTTCAAAGACTTGGGTGTGGTTGTGATTGTTTTTAGAGGGTTTCTGTAGGAATTTCCTAAGATGGGAATAAAGTAAGGGAAGTCCTGGTGTCGGAAGAGGCCGAGCTGTCCCAGGAGGAGTCGTGTTCATTGAAGTGGGCAAGGAGGACTCCCAAGAGCTCCTTGTCACAGGACAATGTGAATTTTTGCAGCATTTCCTACCTCATTTTCTGGTTTTTGGTGTTCTGATTTATCTCCAGTGCTTACTGGCAGAATAGTTGATCCAAAGGGTTTCATCTCTTGGATTTTAACAGATAAAAATCTCTATAGTCCAAAGCATCTCCCTCTTCCTCCACTATTTGGTCTGATTTTCTCCCTTTTTCTCCTCTCACCTGCAAACCCCCTCCTTTCCTTACAGTACATTCCAAGTACTGGATTTACTGTTCATCTTCCCAGTAAGAAATAGTAGAAAAAAGTAGAGTAAAACCTGTGCACAGAAGTTCACAGCTGAATAAACCTCTTCTGGAAACTGTGGTTGTCACAAGCTGGGGTGGGATGTGGGAGCTGCACAGAGCTGGATTGGGGGGGGCTGTTTTGATTTTGGGATCTATCCCAGCACGTGTGCAGGGCTGGGTGATCCCTGCTATCAGCTAATTCTGACTGAGGGTGCCTGGGAGCTTCACTGCACACAAATAATGGTGCTCTCCCTGCTTACACACAGGTGGAAATGCCTTTGGACAGTTCCCAGCCTGAGGAGGGTGGGAGCAGAGCTCCTGCCCTGTGCTGGGCGAAGCAAAGGCTCAAAGCCAAGGGTGCCAAAGGTGCATGAAGGAAATTAATTCCCCTTTCAGAGTGCCACAAGTCACAGTTTCTTTGTACTTCTTACATTGGTTTTATTATCCCCACGTGTTGAGAGCAGCCCAAAGGTTCCTGACGTGCAGTTTAACCCCCAGATGAAATGACTCATTGCAGGGGGCAGAAAACACAGCGTGGGCTGAAGCAGCTGCTGTGATTTCTGTAATCTGATGGAGAAAGGTTGGATGTGTGCATGAAGACAGGTCCCACTCATGATGCTGCATCATCTTCTGGCAGCTTTTGTAGTAGTGTACACAGCCCCTGGTGGCTTTGAGGTGGTTTTTTTCTGGAGAGTTTTGGGGGCATTTAGGATTTTTTGAATAACACAAACAACAACTTGCAAGACTCAGTGATTCAATATGATGAGTGCAAGGACAGTCCCTGAGTTAGCAGCACTGCTCAGGGTGGAAAAGCAGGAATATATAATGAAATATTTGTGATCTGATTCCTAAACTGGGATTATTTTGGTGGGGTGGGGTGTATCTGGAGCAGGGAGCCACGGGGAATTTCTGCAGCACTGCCAAGGACCAGGTTCAGTACTGGGTAAAGCACTGATGTACAGAAGTGACCAAAACTCCTTGTCCTACATGAGATTTCTGTAATTCTCCCTGGATTTCCAGCCTTTCATGGCTGTCCCAGGGTCGGTGGTCAGCGAGCATCCCTCACTGGTGCCATGAGGAGGGGAAACATGAAGGTTTTGGGTTCTTCTCAGGGCTGTTGAATCACCCATCACATCCCACATGCCTCTGCTCATCCCCTCACCCCAACACAGCATCCCTGAGCTGGAAGGGGACACTCAGGGAGCCGTGCCCTGGGCTCATGGGAGCGCTCTGGAATCTGCCTCACTGCTAAAAATAAACTGTTTGTGGTTTATTTATCCTGGAAAGAGAGCAGCAGGTTTTCCTGCGCCAGGCCCCGAGGCTGAAGCTGCAGTTTTGCTCCCAAACCTCCTTTTCCAAGTTCTGAGCTGCCCCTTGGAGGATGGGCAGTGATGAGGAGCCACGTGATGGGCATTTTGAGGGGTGCAGCGATGAGGGTGAATCGGGCATCTTCTCCCAGCCCAGCCCCCAGAATTCTCATTTTGGTGCTTTTTCCTTGAAAAATAAAAGAGATGGAGCCAAGTGGCTGCCATGCTGGAGTGATCCTCTCTCCCACAGCCATGAAAGCCGACCGCAAGCGCTTGAAGGGGGAGAAGACAGACCTGGTGAGCCAGATGCAGCAGCTGTACGCCACGCTGGAGAGCCGAGAGGAGCAGCTCCGCGACTTCATCCGCAACTACGAGCAGCACAGGAAAGTGAGTGCAGAGCGCACCCCGTGCTCTCGTGGCACAGAGGGCTCAGTGTGAAACCTGGTTTGTAATCTGGCTAAATCCTGCTAAAGCCCCAGCTGGGCTCCTATTGGGATTGGGATGGACCACAGCAGTTTAAGGTTAAATGGAGGAAAGAGAGCCAGACATGGGGGATTTGATGTAATTTTAACCAGGTGCACAGTGAGCATTTCTTTTTGGGGACCAGTTGCATTCTGGACTCCCCAAAAAGAGTTGATATTCCTGTCAGCACAGAGCTCTTGTGACACCTAAGATACTGCTCATGGTTGTGTGGTCCCCAAGGGGGTTGTGACAGAGGGGTTTTTAGTTTAGATTTCCCCTTCCTGATGGCCACCCCTGTCCCAGCAGGAGAGCGAGGACGCGGTGAAAGCCCTGGCCAAGGAGAAGGATCTCCTGGAGCGGGAGAAGTGGGAGCTGCGGCGGCAGGCCAAGGAGGCCACGGACCATGCCAGCGCCCTCCGCTCCCAGCTCGACCTGAAGGACAACCGCATGAAGGAGCTGGAGGCCGAGCTGGCCATGGTGAGCTGGATCATTTGTACAGATCTCAGTGCTTGCTGCAGTGGTTGCACTACTGCAAAAATGAGAGGAAAATATTCCATCTCTCAAAAGGAGCTTGATGTCCTTGGCATGGGGATCACTTAAAAATAAGTTGATATCCCGGGCACAATTGGGATCTTTGCTTGCCCGGGGGAGGGTGGGTTTGCTGTGCAGTGTGTTGCTGCTTCTTCTGCTGCTCTGGGAGATGTTCACATGGTTTTCCCACTCCACCACCACCACCACCTCAATGTCCTAATGTCCTTCCCCAGGCCAAGCAGTCCCTGGCTACGCTGACCAAGGACGTGCCCAAGCGCCATTCCTTGGCCATGCCTGGCGAGACGGTGCTGAATGGCAACCAGGAGTGGGTGATGCAGGCTGACCTCCCGCTGACCGCCGCCATCCGGCAGAGCCAGCAGACCCTCTACCACTCACACCCCCAGCACTCGGCGGACCGGCAAGGTGGGCACCCCTTGGATGGCAAATCCTCAGTGCCAAACCTCTTCTGGGGAGGAAAGATGGTCAAAACCACCCCTCCCTGTTGTAGTTTGTTTTTATACCTTGTAATACTCTGTAATAGCTTTGGTTTTGTATCCCCATATTTTTCCTAAATGGTTTGCCCCAGATTGTACCCCCTCCCTCTACCTGTGTAATCCCTTTCCTTTGCTGAGATCATCCCCAAATCCCCACCCTGGCTCTCTGTCAGTCACTCAGCATCCCATCCCCTCCATCTAGAACTTTCTGTCCAGGACATTAAGTGATTAGCCAGAGGCTGGGGGTCAACCCCCCAAGTGTTCCTCCATATGCTGTCCTAAATGTCCATTCCCCAGCATCCATCCCTTAGGTCACTTACTGGTTAGTAAAATGTTACCTACTTAAGGTTTACACCAGCCTTTAAATGTAACCTTGGCACCTCTCCCAGGACTTTCAGCAGGAGGGCCCTGAGGTGGTAGGGGCTCCCCAGAGCTCCTAGAATAGACCTTGGATTAACCCCTGCTAAGAGCCAACCCCTTCATCTTCTGCTGTTGTTCCAGTGTCTCCTCTGCTGCAGGCAATCAGCCTGGCTGCCCTCTCTACCCCCAGGGATCAGCCTGGCTGCCTTCCCTACCCCCAGGGATCAGCCTGGCTGCCTTCCCTACCCCCAGGGATCAGCCTGGCTGCCTTCAGTACCCCCGGGGATCAGCCTGGCTGCCCTCTGTCCTCTGTACCCCCAGGGATCAGCCTGGCTGCCCTCTGTCCTCTGTACCCTCAGGGATCAGCCTGGCTGCCTTCAGTACCCCCGGGGATCAGCCTGGCTGCCCTCTGTCCTTCTGTATCCCCGGGGATCAGCCTGGCTGCCCTCTCTACCCCCAGGGATCAGCCTGGCTGCCCTCTGTATCCCCCAGGGCATGAGAGAGTGCCCTCCCCACTGTTCACCATCTTGGGGCTGGCTGGGGTTCCCTCAGTGGCACTCAGAGAGACCAGAACAGGTGGCGCCCAACGTGGGGCCCAAACCCACAGCCCTGGGATTAGGAGTCCCATGCTCTTTTGGAAGTGCATCAGAGGTTTGCTGGTGTTAATTCCCTGTTTCCCCCTGCCTTGCAGCGGTCAGAGTGAGCCCCTGCCATTCCCGGCAGCCGTCCATCATCTCCGACGCCTCGGCGGCCGAAGGTGACCGGTCGTCCACTCCGAGTGACATCAACTCACCCCGGCATCGAACGCACTCGCTCTGCAACGTAAGGGCCTGCCTGCTGGGGCTCTGATGCCCTGCCCTGGGGAGATGGGCTCTGGGCATTCTGTGGGGCCTCTGCTTCCCAAAACACTGGGAGGCATACTGGGGCTTGGCTGACCTGGAAAGCTGCTGCCCTGGGGTTTATCCCAGCCCAACTGCAGTTCAGCTGCACAAACGCTGCCCTTTGACCTGGGGGTGGAGGATCTTGGGCTGTATCAGGGTTGTTGATTCAATGGATCCATCTCCTTGTGCCATAGGGGGACAGTCCTGGACCGGTACAGAAGAACTTGCACAATCCAATCGTACAGGTAGGGCACAAATCCTCTCAAATCCTACTTGTGAGACCCCTTTATGTGCTAGAAAATACTTGGGGGTAGTGGGTCAGAGGCATGATGACTTGGGATGGATGGAAGTCATCCTGAATTGTAAGTCTGGGATGTCTCCTATTCCCATAATTTGTCCCCATAGGGATTCACTGAGCTCAGACTATCACAGTGTTGATTTTTATATGGTCCAGCCAAAGCATGTTATTCTTCTGTATTTGGCCCTAAAACACTGGGATATTTTTGCAATCCAGACAGATGCTCTGACTATTTATTCCCAGAGTTGGGATCCTGATCCAGTTGAATTAAAGAGGCCAAAATCCTGAGCTGTGGAGAGGGGGCCCAATTACACTGCAAATTCCACCACACAGGTTTCAGGAATGTTATTGTATTTTGGACCAGGATCTTAACATTACTTTGGGCCTGGATGAAAATATTTTGTGGGATCTGGCTGCAAATATTCTTTGTGACCTGGACCCAAATTTTTTGGGACTGGGACCACATGGTCCCTCACCCTTGATGTGAGTGAAGGGGAAAACTGGTAAAGGAAAATCCGGATGCCTAAACTTGTGTCTTCTCCTCCCTCCCACAGTCTCTAGAAGACCTGGAAGACCAAAAACGGAAAAAGAAGAAAGAGAAGATGGGCTTTGGCTCCATCTCCAGGGTGTTTGCCCGGGGGAAGCAGCGCAAGTCCCTCGATCCCGGGCTCTTCGACGGGACGGCCCCCGACTACTACATCGAGGAGGACGCGGACTGGTGACGGCGCCAGAGCCTCTCCCGGCCCTGCACATGTACATATCCCCTACCCACAGCCCGTCCCACCTGTGGACCTGTTACCTGTTGTCTTGGGAGCGATGCAGCTGTGTCGTAACTTCAGTTTTTTCCCCTTTTTCCGTGGTTTTTTTTTGTTTGTTTTTTTCCATCCCGGTAACTCCTTTGTTGTCGCTTCAGTTTGTCCGTTTGGGTTGGGGTTTTTTTTCTTGTTCTGGGAGGGTTTTTTTTGTTCTTTTTTCTTGTTCTTTTGACAAAACTTGAAACTTGAAGGACTGCTGTGTCTCTGTAAATACGAGAAATATTGTGCACTTTGTGCTTGTGATGTCTCTTGTCCGAAACCGCTGTTTTCCGGAGCCCAGCCTGCGGGATGTCCTCGCTTGGGGACAAAGGACCTGCCCAGCTGAGGGATCTTAGAGAGAAAACACACAAAAACAACAAGAAGAAAATCTCCTTCGCTGTGATGTCTTCCTGGCCGAGCCCCGCGGAGGCGACCCGGGCTGGTTGTTACGCCTGCCGGTCTGGAAATAAGTGTTTTAACGTTCCTTTTTAGTTGTTTTAATTTATTTGCACAAACCCAGAGGAGCTATTCTAACTAAATTATTGCAGAAGTTTTGGGATTTTTATATTTTTCCACGTCGGTTGGGATGGGGCGGGGAGGAGGAAGGGGGTGTTTGTACTGTACTGTCCTGGGAAGTTGCTGTTGGGGGAAATTGGGGCTGTGGACCCCCCAGCCCGGGCTCCCTCAGCTGCCCCAGGAGCACTTAACGCCTTGGAAAACGCAAACCTAAACACATGCTGGGAGATCAGATGGGGGCAAGCTGGTGGGAGCTTTGCCCACTGTTTTTCCCTGCTTTTGGGGGGTGCTCACCCTTTGCTTCAAGTAAGATTTAGGGGGATCCGGCACGAGCTGGGAGAAAGGTGATATCCCACATATCCCATATCCCAAGATGTTGCTCAGATAGGGCCGGCCACCCCGCTCCAGTCTGGGGTGTTACTGCCGTCAGAGGGGGCTGGGGAAATCGGTACGAGTCCCCACTAGGGAGGTTTTTCTGGCTCTGGGGTGATTTGGAAGCACAGGTGGAGCTTGTTTTTCCAAATTCCTTGGAAATGCCCCCAAACCACCCCCCGGTGCGGCAGCCGCTTCCCCTCTCCACTAACACGTGCCGCGCTCTGCTTATGCCAAGATAAGTACCTTATGCTTTAATGCTTACAGTATAATTTTAAGCTCTTAAAAAAATGTATTAAGATTTATTTAATGAACTATAATAGTGTATTATTTTTCTTATAATTCTGATACATGCGCCCTGGTTGAAAAAAAAAGGGTATTTTGTCTTAAATCACCGAACTAAACCAATGCCCTCGCGCTGTATATTCCATTCCAAGGGATGATGCAGAGAGGCCATGGAGGGGGTGACAGAGGGACCAGCCCCCCCAGGCTCTCCTGGGGTGGCAGGGCAGGCTTTGCCCCATGGCATGTTTTCTCTGCAGAGAAGCATTTTTATATATTTTGTTGTTTTTTTGGGTTCTGTTCTGTTTGTTTTTTTCTTTGTTCTCCTTGCATTTTTTATAATTTAAACTCTAAACCACCAGAACAGATGAGCGATCTCCTTGTTATCGAGTAGTTTCCTTTGCATTTCAGCTTTTTTGTAAATTAGGAAGTAATTCTAAAAATTACTAAGAGGATGATTTATTTAAAAGAGAACTTTGCTAAATAGCATATGAATTATGGGTAACATTAGATTTAACTTTTCCCCCTGTGAGCGGGGGAGAATCCTTGAAGGCATGGATGCAAATATAAAATTATAAAAGATCTAAATAAAGCTTATTTTAAAGTATGGATGAAGTCCATGTGGTTTAATTGGAGAGCCTGGATGGGTTGTTGGCATCTCTGTTGTGGCACCAGGGTGCAGGACACCCCAAGTGCTGCATGAATTTCAGGGGCTCCAGGGTGATGGGAGGATTCAGGAGAAGGCTGGGCCAGCTGTTCCCAGGACCAGCTCCCAGCCAAATGCCTGCTCCTGGATGCAAGAATGCTGGCAGGAGGGTGGGACTGTCTGCATCCATATGAAATGGGGATTTCAAGGGTTTAAGGTAAGTAAGGACAGACAGATGTTCCTTTCGGCTATGGAAAATGTAATGGGAAGGACTAAGAACAGCAGAAAGGATGGAGAAATCAGAAAGTGTGCTCCAACTGGAAAATTTATTGTTATCAATGTAGAGGTTGATAAATTATTATTATTGTTATTATTATTCATATTACATTGTTCACCTGTAGGCTGTGCCAGCACTTCCAGTGGGGCCTGATGCCGTTTTGGGGTCAATGGCTGTTTTGCAGGCCTGGAGCAAAGGCAACCTGCAATGAGTTTCAAGCCCATAATCAGGGTGCAGATCAAGAAATGTACCTTTTCTTCTTTCTTCTTTTTTTCTGACAGAAACAGCCTCCTGGGTTTCGGAGCAGCTGCTGAGCAGGTAAGAGCCACCATAGTCTGAAATAGGGAGAACTGGAACAGAGAAAAATAGGAAAAACTCAGGAGAAGCCAGCTGGCTCTGCAAGTCTATCACCTGCAGCTGGAATCCAGCGTTAATGGGAGCTAGAGGTGGCATTAAAGGGCAACTGCTGAGCACAGCAAACATGAGCTGGGGACAGCCCATGATGGGATTTGCTGCACTTGGAGCGGTTCCCTGCTGAGATTTGGTGTTGTACTTTGTGCATGGGATGGGGTGTGGGTGCTCATCCATCCTATCTGTGGTTTTAGAAGTTTTGGGTGCCCTTTGGGAGCCAGGAACGTGTCAGAGTGCCACACCAGTCCTGGTAAGGCTTCTGCCCTGTGCTGTGGGAACCGTGGCAGACCCTGTGTAGGGTGACACAGGTCACCCCCCTCACCTGAGCCATGGCAAACAGAGGGGCCACACTCCCTGTGTCTGTGGTGTCCTGGGCTGAGGGGGGGCTTCTTGGTGGCTTTGTCCCCCTGACCTGCTCTTCCCTGGCAGTGGAGGCTGCAGGAGCCTCATCCCTGCTGTATCCCACACCAGCCTCATCCCTGCTGTATCCCACACCAGCCTCATCCCCGCTGCATCCCCCATCAGCCTCATCCCTGCTGCATCCCACACCAGCCTCATCCCTGCTGTATCCCCCATCAGCCTCATCCCTGCTGTATCCCCCATCAGCCTCATCCCTGCTGCATCCCCCATCAGCCTCATCCCTGCTGCATCCCCCATCAGCCTCATCCCTGCTGCATCCCCCATCAGCCTCATCCCTGCTGCATCCCCGCCGTGCTGCTTGTGCAGCACCGTGCTGCGCTGCTGCCACCATGTGAGCAGTCCCCGCGTTCCCGCGCCCCGGCTGTGTTTGTTTTAGGTGTGACCGCCCTCCTTGGTGCACTTTGCACCGCCCGCGTTGTTGTGCAGGCTCTTGTGCTCACCAGAGCCTTTTCCTGCTGAGGACTTTAGACTGAGAAAGGCAAATATCCCAACGCCACGTGGGGGCACGGGGTGTTGTGTGGGATGTGGGGTACCCCACACAGGGTGCCATCCCCAGCACCTCCTGGTGTGTCACCCAGCTGTGCCAGTGCTGGCATCACCTCTGGGTGACATTACAACAGAAGCTGGGTTTCCTGCTGTGTCACAGCCCTGCCCTGGTAACCTGGGGATCAGGAACGGGGTTGAGAGGTCACAGCAGGGAAACAAGGGTGAGTCTGGAACATTTCCTGCCTCTACACTGATTCACCCCATAGCTTTAGTTGGTGATCTCCCCTGGCTGGATTTTTGGTGATAAAGAGCTAAATTGATGTACCCCAAACAGCTGAATAAATCATCAGGAGGTTGGTGAGGTTTGGCATGGGGTGGGTCACAGAGTGTGGGTGATGGTGATCTCCCCAAAAGCTGGTGTCAAGGGCTGCTGCTGAGGCTGCTGGTTTATTGCTCAGAACTGCTGAAAATTTGGGAATGTGCCTGTCATTGATTCACCTGTTTTCAGTGTTTTCCCTGGAGCAGTTTTCCCCTGGTGCTGCTTTTAAAGCCAGCACTGGAAGTGTGGTTGAGCCCTCGCCTGCACAGCCCAGGGGATGCAGCAGTGCCTGGTGGTGTCCCTCACTGTAGACCTCCTTTGGGACATCCTGCTCTGCCACTCTCCCTGCAGCTGTCCCCACACCAGCCCCTGTTTGCCTTCCCACTGCCCCAGCCTGACACAGCCACGAGCACCAGCAGAGCACGAGTGGCTCCACTCCATCCAGCTGGGACACTGGAGCTTGGACAAGGCCTCCAATCCAGGTAAGAAGGTTTCCTTGGAGTTTTATCACTGCTGGTGGTTGATCTTCCAGCATTTTCCTGTTCTTGGACAACACCTCTCATTCACAACCTGCTCTTAATTTTGAACAGCTACATTAATCTCTGCTCAGCTTTTAAATAACCAGGCACACAACACCACCATAGCCCTTCTCTTCCAGCTGTGTCCTCCTCAAACCCTGGCTCTCCTATTCCCAAGTCCTGCCCAAACCAGAGCTTCACCACTGGGATGCAGCAGCCCTGGAGCAGCTCCAGGAGGAAGCAGCAGGTTATTTATTATTATTACAGTGAACACAGTGGCTTTATTTACACAGTTTTCCAGCTGCAGACGTGCGAGTGCTCGAAGCAGCAGCCGCTGACCTGGCACGGTGGTTGGACTGGTTGGACCGGCACCGCCAGGTCCTGGCAGCCCCGGGGACACCGGATCCTCACCCCGCCAGGAGGTGCTGGCAGGTCACACCCTCCCACCGGGAACGAGTGGAAATGCCTCCCAAGCAGCTGCTTTTCCTCTTTTTCCCCACTTGCATGGCAGGTTCCCAGCCTGCAGCCCGGCAGGGACTCTAAATTGGGGTGCAGGAACTAAGGCATGAGGAAGAGAGAGAAAAGTACAGAGCAGTGTGTGTGGGCTGGGATGGGATCTGAGGAAACCCATCATGGAGCGGGCTGGGATGGGCTTTCCTCCTGGGGGCAAAGCTGGGGCCCTGCCATGTTCCATTATACATCTTATTTATATGATGTATAGATATATTTATCTATATTTATATCTATCTATTTATATCTATCTATATATTTATTTATACCTAATCATATTATTATTTATTTATATCTATATCATATATATCTATTTATTTATACATCATATTTATATGATGTATAGATATAGATGTATATTATATTTCTGGCATTTATTATCTGTTAACATTGTGACAGCTATGACATCTCATATATGTCAGTAAAACATTTAAATGGATTTACAACATGCCAAGTATATATTATTTCATGTGGAATTTGCAATATGGCATCTTTCTAAAATATTATAGTGCTATTTAAAATCATGTCATCTGAATTGTTTTGGCCACATGACTTCCACTGAAGAAGGAATATCCCATGCTCTACAGCCCTTCATACATTAGGATAAATACAGAGTTTAAACAAAGAAAACTGTGGGGACATGAAGAAGCTTGGGAAAGGGCTAATGGAAAGGGCAAGCATTCATCTGTGATGAAACTGTTAACTCCATTAATCATCAAATCCCAGAATAGTTTGAATCGGGAGAGACCTTAGAGACAATCTCATCCCACCAGGGACACCTCCCACAATCCCAGTTTGCTCTAAACCCCATCCAGCCTGGCCTTGGACACTTCTAGGGATGAGGCAGCCAAAGCTTCTCTGAGCAACCTGTGCCAGGGCTTCCCCACCCTCACAAGGAAAAATTTCCTCCTCATATCTAATCTAGATCTACACTCTGCCAGTTTGATCCCATATCACCTTGTCCTATCATTCCATGGCTTTATAATATAATAATATTACAGTATAATATAAATGTGCAGTTTGGTGGCTCTACTCCCAGGGATGGGCTTTATCCCTTTCAGGACAAGGCATCCAGCCATGGGTATCCAGGGGGCAGTTGGACACCCAGTGCTTTTGCCTCACTGTTGGGAAGTTTTGGAGGAATCCAGGAACCTGTCCTGGCTTCCACTGGTGACTTTAACATACATGTTGAGCACCTTTGAGCAGGAAAAAGCAGGGAAATGTCCCACTGAGCAATTCTAAGGCAGGATAATGTGAGCCCCTGGCATCTCTGCACGTAGCAGGGCATCAGATGCTCCTCTGAAAGGCTCTTTTTGTTGCCTGCTGGTGGCTCTGGTGGGGCTCCAGTTTCGACCCTGCCATTCCTGTGCTCTGTACCCTGCATACCTGGCTGGATAATCACCCTGGAAAAGTCCCAGCCTGGGACTGGGCAGGGAGTTTTTGTAGGGGGAAGATTTGAACTGCCAGAGATAAATCCCCCCATCGGGATGGCTGCAGAGCTGGAAAGGGAAAGGAGCCCAAGGGATGGAAGTGAATACATTATCCCACAGAGAATGTGTGTCAGGGAGAGGCAGGTGCTTTAGCAGCCATCCAAGGGGTGAAGGCAAGCCCCCCCTTCCTTGATCCTTCTCCAGTGCCACTGAAAAGCCCATTCCTGGCCAATATTCAGCTTTGTGGAGTGAGGAGCCAGGTTATGAATGTCCCCTCTGTGCTCACGGTCCCCAGGGCCTCTGCAGGGGGGTGACCTGGCTCGGGCACGGAGCTCTCCCTGCGCCGGATTGGTGACAGTCACTGTGGGAAGTCCATGCTCCCCCCCTTTCCTACAGAGAAAATAATTCCCTGTTATGTCTCCTGACTGCCAGAGCTGCTTGGGTGTCGGGTTTGTGTTTGACACAGGAAGGTGGAGAAGGAGAGGGGGAAATCCACCTGAAGTGGGGCGAATTTGCCTGAGCCGGGGGCCAAGCGGAAAAATGCAAAACAATCCATCCAAGGGGAAAAAAAATGCAGTTATGTTTAATAATTATTTCTTTTTATAGCACAGCTCTTGGAATTGCCCTTTGATTAGAGGGGGGAGGTATCACGGGCAGGTGAGTCAGTGGAAAATACCATCAGCTCCATGTGGGATTGTGCTGGTAGGGAGAGATGCAGGGAAGCAGCGGGGCTTTCCCAAGCATCCTGAACACCAGTGGCCCCAAGGCAGGGCTGTGGAGCTGAGTCACGCCAGGTGATGTGACAAGTTTCATTAGGTTCACGATGGCTTTTGCCTCCACAAGGTCTCACAGGGCTTAAGGGACAGGAAAAACTGCAGTGGCTGGTCCAGCAGCATAGTGATGCAGTTTTTTTTGCTTGGATCAGGAAAAAACCCACCCTGAGTATCATCTCTAACAGGATTTGAGTCCTTGGTGGTGTTTATTATTACAGCTGGGTGTGAGAAGAGCCTGGAAAAACACATCCTCATTGCTGCTGGGATGGCAGCCAAGGAGAGGTGACACTGGACACGGCGTTAGTTGCACTGAAGTTTGCCAGAGCCCAGCTCTGCTCCCCATGGCTCAGTCTGGAAACCATGGGAACGTCTGGCTGTGAGGCCAAGGCGTGTGGCCAGCAGCCATGGTGAGGGCTGTGCCCGGAACTGCTCTTCCCAGCGCACAAATGGTTAACTGGGAATGTTTATAGAGGGCAGCGGACTGATAAAAAGAGCTTTCCAGGCTCCCTGTGAGTGCAAGCTTGGCTCTGCTCTGTTGAATGCAGTGATGAGCCTGAGTGATTGGAGTTTATCAAAATTGGGCTTCTGCACACAAAGCTTGGAACTGATTGAGTAAAGGCTCCGCTCATTGTTACAAGAGTTTTACAAAGCAGGTCTATTACAAGATGGGTTTCAAACTGTAGAATAAAAACTAAAACTTTCATTAGGTGTTAGGAATAGATTTTTCCATGGGAGGATGGTGAGGCCCTAGCTCAGGTTGCCCAGAGAAGCTGTGGCTGCCCCATCCCCGAAAGTGTCCAAGGCCAGGTTGGATGAGGTGTGGAACAACCTGGGATGGTGGAAGGTGTCCCTGGACATGGTAGGGATGGGCTTTAAGGTCCTTTCCAACCCAAACCATTTCCGGTTTGGGTTGAAAGCAGCGATGTGGGGCTGAGATGCATCAAGCAGGGGCTGCAAGAGCTCTGAGGGGGTGACGCAATCGGCATCCCAAGTATGGCCCACACCTGGTTCTGGGGGTCTCCCTGGCGGTTTGTGGGAGTCTCCCTGCTGCTTTTGGAAGTCTCAGTTCCGCCCCTCCGCTGTTTCCCGGAACGGAGCCCAGTGCCCGGGGCGGGAGCGGCGGAGCCGGTCCCGGGAAGCGCCGCCCCGGAGGCCGGGCCGGGGAGGGCGGAGCGGCCCCGCCGGACCCACCACAGCCGCTGCCGGAGGTACGTGGGGTCGAGGGAACCGGGGTGGGGGGGACGGGATCCTCTGTTCTGGGACCCTTCGGAGCTCTGGGAAGCGGGAGCGGGGCGGGCTGGGCTCAGTCCCAACGGGAACGGGATCGCGAACGGGACCGGAGGGGAGTCGGAGCCGAGTCCGGCTCGGGCTGAGCTGGAATCACTTCCAAAGCTCGGGAAAACACCTGCAGAGCGGGGGGAGCACCCCTCAAAGCGGGAGCAAACACCCCTCAAAGCGGGAACAAACGCCCCTCAAAGCGGGAACAAACGCCCCCTCAAAGCGGGAGCAAACACCCCTCAGGAGCAAACACCCCTCAAAGCGGGAGCAAACACCCCCCAAAGCAGGAGCAAACTCCCCTCAGGAGCAAACACCCCTCAGAGCAGCAGCAAACACCCTCGGAGCGGGGACACGCGTGAGGGAGTGAGAGCGGCGGCGTGTGGGGAGCGGCGGCGGCGTGTGGGGAGCGGCGGGGCCTTGGGGTCACCCTTGGGGACACTTGGGCTTGGGGCGCCTCGTCAGCCCTGGCAGGCACCGGGCTGGCCGTGCTGAGAGTGGAGGAAGAGTGGCTGTGGTTTGGGGACCCTTCAGCTGCACTTTAGGGAGGATCAGCAGCAGGGAGGGCGCCAGGGAATGTCCCCCGCCGAACCCGGGCCGCTGCCGGTGCCCGCGGGAGCGGCACACGGATCCCGAGCCCGCGGTGGCCGTGCCCGTCCCCGGGAAGGTGCGGGAGCGGTGTGCGAGCCAGGCTGTCGGGAGAGCAAACAAAGCCAAGGGGAAGGACATTCCCTCAGGCCGGGTGGGGGCCGCGCGGTCCGTGAGCCCAGCGCCGGTCACTGGGGCTCGGCCCTTCCTGTGGTGCCATTGCCGCCCATGGAGGAACGGCCTGGAGCTTTGAGGGGCTCGGCAAACCTGCAAGTGTCTCCCGAGCATGTCCCAGAGTGGTTGTCTGCTGATGGTGGTGTTGGATTTTGGATTTTTGGTGGGGATGTGCATCACTGAGCACAGCATAGCTGGTTTTGTTGGGAAGTGTGGATGTGTGAGCAGAACCCAGCAGCTCCATGAACTTGTCCCGTGTGAGATGGGTTACTCTTGGCTCTGTGTGGTGGATGGAGCCTGGTGAGCTGAAGCTGCACCTGGAGGTGTGGTCCTGGCTTTCCTGCTCCTTAAAGCCTCTCTGGAGCAGACCTAGGCCACTGCCAGATGGGATGCTGGCACAACACATCCCTCTACAACAAATCCAACTGTCCACAGCCCTGGATGTCCTGGCATGAGAGCCAGAAAGGGAAAACCTCCCAGGTATCAGTGAAGAACATGTGGGTGTGGGGCTGGTGAGCCCAGCCCTGGACTCAGGTGACTCGGAAGGACGAGAAACACCTTTGATTTTAGCTGTGTAATTACACGGCTTGGAAAACCCTTGGGAAGGGAAGTGGCTGGGGAAGGAGGAATGTTTGGCCACCGGTGCCCTGGAGAGAGCTGAGTGCCAGTGCCTGGCGCCGTGGCGGTGCTGCAGGAGATGCCAGAGGGCCAGGGCTGGGCAGGGCTGTCTGCCTGCCCTCCTGCCTGGAGCCCAGGAGGAGAGATGCCTCCAGCAGCCCAGCTATGTGTCTGCCTCCCTGTGCTGCTCCAGCTTTTCTCATTCCCAGTGTGTTTCACAGGCAGAAACTGATGTCAGGGCTCTGTAGAAGCAGTTAAATATCTTGTGTGAGCAGTGAAGGGGCTTGGAGCGATGTAATCCCCAGTAAACCTCCCTCCATATCAAAATACCTGTGCCCACCTTGCGGAACACGGCTGCTCCGTGCCCCAGGCTGGCTCTGTGCCCTCCAGCATCACTGCTCACTCCCTTCCTGCCCTGGGGACTCCCTGGCTGTCCACAGTGGGTTTTCTTTGGTTGGAAAAGCATGGGAAGAGGTGATGCTGTGTTGGGGGAAAACACATTGCTGGAAATCCAGGCAGAGGATGAGGAAGGCGGTGCTGGCGAGGCCGATGGCAGCCAGTGAGAAGTGCCAGGTTAGTGGCTTGCAGGAAGGGGAGATAATCACCCAGGGGCTCCAGAGGTGCTTAAAGCACTCCAGAGGGGCTGGGAGGAAGCAGGAATGCTGGGTTCCCCTTCGGAGGACATCAGAAGGGCAGGTGGATAATGTCTCCCCATGCTGGAAGGCTCTGGAGGAGGGTGTGTTTGTCTGGGTGTTATCTGGGGAGAGCTCCCAGAACAAAAACCAGGGGGAGCCTGTGGAGGAATGGCTTTATCTCAGCTGAAACAGCAGATTAGAATTAAAAAAAAAAAAATTCCAAACTCTGAGGTGCAAAGTGGTGTCCAAAGGAAAGCAGGAATGAGTGCTGGGATTTTCCCAGGCCTAGGTGCACAAGGAATTCAGCTCCCTGGAGAGAGGTGGGCAGCCCTGTTGCCTGGAAAATAGAACAGATCTTCCCAACAACAGTTTTAGAGTGGATGCAAAAGCAAACCTTTACTTGAAAGCTTTCAGGTACACAATATGGCAAAAATCACACATGGTGTAGTAATTCTACAATTTTTATAGGTTTAGTTGATTAGTATACTTATTATATACTCTCCAATTAAAAGGTTAGTTGATTAGGTCATAATTCCAGGGTCCTGCCACACTGAAAGCAGTCCAGAGGCTTTTTTTGCTCCACTTTTGTTTTGTCTGGTCCAGATTCTGTTTGGAAAACAGGACATCCTTGTAGTCGATTCTCTTCTTGGAATAAGACTAAACAGTATTTTGGGAAAGTGTAGCTTATTGTTCCTAAATGTAGAGAGGAAAGATAGGAAAAGTACTGGGACTTACAGCCTACAACAATCTTCAAAGCTATAAATCCACCTGGCTGGCTGGCTGGAAATACGTGAAAAATATTAAATACATGAAAAACATTAAATATATTTTATATGAAATCTATGAAAAATATTAAAAGCTAAAAACCTTAGGCATCACCCCAAGCCCCCTGCCTGGTTTAACAGAGCTGGGCCTGGCAGCATTGGTGTGGCAGTTGGTCCCACTAACGAGGCTGGAGCAGGAAAAGCCCCAGGACAGTGTTTGCACAGCAACCAGGACACAGCCAGGGCTCGCCGACCTGCCCAGAGCGGTGCCAGCGTGGCCCGGGTGGCCACGGCAGCATTGTCCCCAGGAACAAATGGCAATGTCCTCAAACACAAGCGTGAAAGGACTCCCTGTCCCTGTCCACTGCCCCTGGAGCAGGCACTGCCTGCATGGATATAATGGAATTATGGGCAGAAGCAGCCTGGGAGGCAGTGTCTCGTATCTCAGTGGCAAAGGCCAAGGTGGCGGCTGCTGCACAGTCAGGATGGCAGCTCTGCAGCGTGGCCACCGTGCCCTGTGTGATCTGTGCCGCTTCAGAAACCCTTGGCAGCTGTGCCCACGATTCCCAGGGACACGGCAGAGGCAGGTGCACATGGCTTGGGAATGGTCAGGCGCAGCCTTGTGGAAATGGGCTGTTTTGTGGGTCACTGTTGCTCTGCTGTGGAGGCCACGGCCAGCTGGGTGGATTGCAGCAATGGGAGCCTGGGAATGGGCTTTGCCCTTGTTTTGCAGGAAGTGGCAGAGCTGGGGGCCCTGGGCTCCCTCTGGAGTGGGAGAGCCTTGGGCAAGGTTTGAGGAAAACATCACTGTTCCCTACAAGGTACAGCTGAGGAGGGGTTGTTAAAAATTAAATTTAAGAGAGAGGGTAAAATAACTCTTAAATGTCTGTAGGGAATGCTGTGGACAGTGGAGATGTGGATGTGTTCTTTTGTGCTCTAGGCAGGAAGTGTAAGCAAAATGTGGAGAAGCCCTGATAGTCTGTGTGGGGCTGTCCCTGCAGATTCCTGTTCCCTGGTGAGATGCTCTAAAATGGGCTGGGATTTGTGCAAAAGATCAGAAATTGTCTAAATCAGCAGCAGTGTTTCTTTTAGTGACTCAGCTGGATTTCTCTGGCTATTCCCTGCATCCCCTGGGCTGCAGCTGGCCACAAACATCCCTGTTCCTGGGGCAGGGCTAACAGGGGAGCAAAGAGGGACAAAATAAGAGAAACCATGGCAGGGAGCTGGAAGTAGATGGTTTTTAAGATCCCTTCCAAACCCAAACATTCTGGGACTCTATGAAAATACCTCCCAAGTCCTGACCTGTTGCTTTGTGTCCCTGGTGGGTTGAGCCCCGAGGCTGTGGCCATTGCAGGAACAAGCTCCTGAGGATGTGCCTGGCCAGCAATTAGCAGGGAAGGAGGTTAATGAGCAGGTTCTCTGGGTGGAAGCATGAAGATGAAGGGAGAGCCTTGTAATCTAACAGAGAGGAGACTGGAATCTTTGGATGGTTGGAGAACGGGTTTATTTTCCCCCAGAATTTTCAGAACATGAGTTGTGTGACTGGTGATGGAGTCACACCCTGGTTTTTGGAGGCAGCTCTGAGGGGCTGTGTCACTGTGGGGAGTGAGGCAGCCCTGGAGCTCATCCCATGTCTGGTGACTGCATGGGGGTTCGACCTGTTCCCTGGACAGGTTCCCTGGACTGCAGCCTCACCTCCCGTGATCCTGTGACAGAGGCGCTGCTGCTGGAGCGTGAGTGGGAAGGTGATGTCACGGCAGGGAAAAATCCAAAGGTTGTGGAGGGCAGAGGAGCGTGGGCGCTGGGAGGGCAGCAGGGGTGCCGGGCTTCCTCGTGAGTCACAGCAGGGCCACAGCTCCTCCCGGGGCACCGGCGTGTGCAACGCGATCCGGGCTGACCCTGTCGGGTGGTCTGTGTCCCATCCAGGGAAACTGTTCCTGCTGCTGCTGCTCCACCTGGCTGCCCGTGCCAGAGCCTTCGGGGCATGTGGTGCTGAGAACGGGCTTATCGCGAACCTTCCCGGGCCCAATTAACACGTGGAGATGTCGCAAGAGCATCCCGGAAGGGCTCCGCAGCTGCAGGAGTAGGGCAGAGGTGCGGGAAGCCCAGAGGAGGTGTGGGTGCCCCCGGGCTTGTGCTGGAGGAGTTTAATGGTTTGGAGATCCTGGTGTAAATCATTGCCAGGGCAGGGCACGGCAGGCAGGGAACGGGATGGAGGGGGTCTGGTTTGCAGGGAAAAAGGGAAGGGGGATCTAGGGGCTGAAAAACTCAGGCATTGCTTGCCCACCTGATGTGGGGACAAACTTTTTATAGGGCCTGCTGTGAAAGGACAAGGGGAGATGATTCTAAAGTCAAAGAGGGATAATTTGAACCAGATATTTAGGAAGAAATTCTTCTCTGTGAGGGTGGTGAGGCCCTGGCACAGGTTGCCCACAGAAGCTGTGGCTGCCCCATCCCTAGGAGTATTCAAGGCCAGGTTGGATGGTGGAAGCTGTCCCTGCCCAGGGCAGGAGGTGGGATGAGATGAGCTTTAAGGTTCCTCCAACCCAAACCGTTCTGTGGTGCTGGATGAGGTTCCAGACAGTGCTGGAGCTGAGGCAGAGCCAGCAGCAGCTCCCTTCCCGGGATACTGACGTCAGGGCACTGTTGGAGCAGCGATAGGAACAGCTCTGGGAAGCCAGGAGAGCAGCTAATTCAATGGAGAAATAGACTGGAATAGCAAGTCTCCTGCTTTAATCTGATTGCTGGGCTGATGGGTAGCACTGCAATGGATCTGTAAAAAACTTCCAGGCACAGGGGTGACGTAGGAGCTGAATTCCTGCCCACTTCCAGGACTGAGGTGCCTGAGGGGAGGCACAGAGGCGGTGAGCAGGCACAGAGCTTTAGATACCATGGGTGGATGTGCCCAGCCGTGTGTGTGTTCTGTGCCCACTGTGGGTGCAGTGCGAATTTCCTGCCCCGAGGCCATCACAGCTGTTCTCAAGTGAAGTCCTGGCTGGCTGATGTGTTTGTGGCAAGGATGGGAGCTCAGCTGGATCATCAGGTGAGGGAAAAGCTCCACAGGGCTCAAGCAGGGAGCAAAACCTTTGTGTGGGAGGGCAGAGGGCAGTGCTGGTACCACCAGTGGCAGGCTTGGAAGTGCTTGGGTGGGAGGGTGGCTCTTGGGATGCAGGCGAGGACATTTTGGGTGCTTTCCACATCCTCAACAGCTGCTCACTAGGATGGAATTAAAGCTGGGCTCAGTGGATTCCTTCCCCCAGGAGCACACAGAGCAGCAGCCTGTGCTGGAGCTGGCATGGCAGGGAATGACGGGCTTGTCCCTGCCTGCCTGTGGCAGCTCCCACTGGGCTCGGATCTGCAGCTCCTGGGTGTCCCAGAACCCCAGAAAACCATGGGGGACAAGACTTTGCCCTGCCCAGAGCCATGTGGGGCCAGGGCTGTGTGCAGAGGGGCTGGGACACCCCTCTGGGAGTCTCCCCAGCCGTGCTGGGGCACAGGCAGTGGGCAGGGAAGTTGCTCTGCAGATTCCTCCTCTCCAGGCTGGCGTGCGTGTCCTTTCCTGCTGCAGCCGCTCTGTTCTCTGGAAGTGCTGTTTTATTCTGGCCCTTGACCCTGCAATCTGGGCGTGCACTCAAGCTAAACAAGCAAACATGAAACTTTGGAGCTCGGGAGGGTTGAGCTGAAGGGTGTGAGGGGGTGTGTGGATATATCACCACTGACAGCACTGACCACAGGCACCTCCAGCCCAACCTGGCATAAAGAAGCCAGGGAGGGAAGGAGAGATCCCAGACATGGCACATCCATAAACCTGCACGGCTCACTGGGCTGCAGATGGGGCAGTTCTGCTGTGAGGATGCAAGCTGCCCACGCATGGGTCACTGGACCAGAGGCCAGGGAGGCAAGTGGGCAGGAAATGGCTCTGTGTGTTTATTTTTGGAACTCAAGCGCATTTGGTCCTGGTGACTTGGAAAACAGTCAGAGGAAGAGTTCCCACCCGTGGCCTGGCTGGGTGGGAGTGTTCTGCTCGACATCCCTGAGGGATGCAGCTGGGGCACTCAGCACCACAGTGTGCTGCTCCAGGGAGGGTGACAGCCAGCCTGGAGTGAGCCTGGGCCCTACCAAGGGCTCTCCATCCCGGCAGCCCTTGCCAGCAGCAGCCAGGGGAAGCCACAGGGTCGAGCTGGCTGGGAGGGAGGCAGTTTTGGTTTCTGTTCTCTGGGCAGGAAGGCATTTCAGGGCAGGCAGCCATTGCCGTGAGGAGCCCTGCTCCCTCCCAAACAGGGGGAGAGGAGAAGCTGTTCAGCTAGAGGTGGGTTTCTGAGCACTTCCAGGTTGGTTTGTATTGACAACAGCTCTTGAAATCGATTTTGATGGCCTTCTTTTGGTGCTGTGAAGCTGTCAGTTATCACACTCCTAAGGACAGGCAACCTATGCCCTTAGCAAACATCAGTGATTGGATTGCTTTCAAAGGTTGCTGGATATTACAGCTGAGAAAGTAGTGAAGGATGGGGATGAGGAAGGATCCAGGAAGGATCTACCCTGCTCTATCCTGACATGAACTCCTCAGCTTGAGGAGAGATGACTGAGATTTGTGAGAGGGTCAGGTCCAGGGAGTGGTGCTTGGGGCACAGTGGTTTGTTAGATGGGGGTTTATCGATACCAATGACAGGAGTTTAGGTGGGATGATTAAGGAGAAGGTGAATCATGAAGTAAGCACGATAAAAAATCAGGGGCTGGGGTTTAGTTTAGGCAAACCATTAAGGAGGGGGAGAGGCCTCTTTCTTTAGCTAATGGTGGTGTGACCGTGTTCACAGGGGTCCAAGGAAGAGGGAAGAGACAAGGATCTGACTCCATGTTTCAGAAGGCTTGATTTATTATTTTATGATATATATTATATTAAAACTCTGCTAAAAGAATAGAAGAAAAGATTTCATCAGAAGGCTGGCTAAGAATAGAAAAAGAAAGAATGATAACAAAGGCTTGTGTCTCGGACAGAGAGTCCGAGCCAGCTGGGCTGTGATTGGCCATTGATTAGAAACAACCACATGAGACCAATCTCAGATGCACCTGTTGCATTCCACAGCAGCAGATAACCATTGGTTACATTTTGTTCCTGAGGCCTCTCAGCTTCTCAGGAGGAAAAATCCTAAGGAAAGGATTTTTCATAAAAGACGTCTGTGACATGCTGGCTCATAGCTTCTCAATGATTAGGATGGTACTAGAGAGGATCAGCTTGAGATTCCAGTGTCAGTTGGTTAAACTGATGCCGTGGTGGCTGCAGAGCCTCTGCTGTGTGCCATGCACTCACCACTCTCGTGTGGAGGAGTTTTGGACCGAGGTAATGCGGGGTGGGAGGGCGCCTTGTTGTGTTGTTATGAGCATGTATAGGGTGTATGAGGCGGTGAGTAGGATTGTGGCTCCTGTGAGGATAATCCTGAAGGCGGATCAGTTGAAAAGTGCAATTATAACAGTTAGTTCTGCTATGAGGTTCGTTGGTGATGGAGTCACAGCCTGGTGTTTTCCCCTGTGTCCCCAGAGCTCTCATGCCAGCAGGGCTGCAGCCCCCGTGCCCCGAGCCATGCGGTGACAGTGCCGTGGGCACAGCCCCCCGCAGCCATGGCCCAGTCCCGGGCCAACGGCTCCCACTACGCCCTGACGGCCATCGGGCTGGGCATGCTGGTGCTGGGCATCATCATGGCCGTGTGGAACCTGGTGCCCGGCTTCGGCCCCCCCGACAAACCCGGCAGCAACAGCAGCAAACCCGACCGCGGCTCCGGCGGCATCCTCAAGAGCAAAACCTTCTCGGTGGCCTACGTGCTGGTGGGGGCCGGGCTGCTGCTGCTCCTGCTCTCCCTCTGCCTCAACGTCCGCGACAAGAAGAGGCAGAGCCAGGAGCTCTCCATCGCTCACGTGCAGCGCCAGGCGTCTGCAGAGCCCTCGCAGCAGGAGGACAGGTGAGGAGGGGTTCTGGGGGCAAAGGGAGCGGGATTGGGGTGGGAATGAAGCCAAGGGATGTTGTTACTCAGGAGGATCTGGAGTGTCACTCTGATTTTTTAAGATTTTCTAAGCCTTCTGATGTTGACATTCTTGTAGCAAACTTTCTCACACACTTTCTGTAAATGGCTCATTGTTTTGCACTCTTTTATAGAAGAAGAGAAATTTGACGGACTGTTGGTTTGTCCAGTGTCATTGGAGAGGTGGCACTGTCACCCTCCAATCCACTGTCACTCTTAGAAAACTATAAATGTTGGAGTCAGAAAATAAACTTCCCTTCTTTCTTCACCTTAAGAACAGCTATGTGTGCTCATGTTCTTTCGTGTCCTATAGCGACATCAGAGGAAGGCAGCGTGTGCTGAAATGAGGAAGCAAATACCATAGCTAAAGGTTTTGGTGTGTCCTGGAGATGGGGAAGGAATGGCTCCAGCTGCATTTATGCAGCTGTGAGTGGAAGGGAGCCCCACTGGTGTGTGAGGTGGGGTCTAGGCAGAGCTGAGGCCAGGGCAGCATTGGGAGAGGTGCCACTCCTGGCTGGGCTGGCACACAGGACTGAGCTGAGGGAATCTGAGCAGGTCCTGGGTGACACAGAGAGCAGGAGAGCAGCCAGATGGCATTTAATGGAGAAGGGCAAAAATTTCACCCCCATTTCTGATGGGGTGGGGTGGTTTTATTCTTCCCTCTCCGTCCCCTTCCCAAATGAAGCTGTGCTACCCAGATGTAACTCCTAACGCAGGGGAGGGGCTGGCTCTGCCTGGCTGGGTGCAGCCAAGGTGCCAAAGAGCCTTGGAGACTGGCCTTGGAGTTTAGACCCGGTGAAAGTCTGCAGGGCTCAGCTGTTTGCCCAGGGAGTTTTGTGGGGCAGAGCAAAGGCTGCTGCCACAGCAGGCAGGGGAGCACTGAGACAGTGTGGGGTGCAAGGGGACAGGAGGGGACAGTGGCTCTGCTGGCTCTGGTCAGGGTCTGCAGATCCTCGGAGAGAAGTGATTTTCCATGTTTGATTGGAAAGTTAAGTTCAGAATGCCAGAGAAATGGCAAGTATTGTGTGCAGGTGGCATAGAGCTGAATCTCTTTGCAGAAAAACCCAAGGTACCCAACCCATAAGACATCAGAATGACAAAGACAGAGGGGTGATGTCCTTTTCTAATGTATTTTGACTGATTTTTGTGAGTGGAGGAGAGAAACTGATGTTCTCTTGAGAGAAGAAATCACTTCTGGGCAATAGAAAAGGGTCTGTGGGCAGAGAAAGTGATGATCAAATATGGCCATAAGTCACAAGAAAATAAAATCTGTCTGAACTTAGGTGGGGTCACTATTTATTCTGTCAAGCAAAAGGAAACTGGAATATAATGGAGAAGGGCAAAAACTATTTCTGGTGGGGTGGGGTGGTTTTATTCTTCCCTCCCCATCCCCTTCCCAAACGAAGCTGTGCTACCCAGACTTAACTCTTTCCCCTCCAGCCAAGAAGAGGATGAAGACGTCTCTTCCCAATATTACGTGCCCAGCTATGAGGAGGTGATGAACACGGGCTACTCGGAGCCCAGAGACTCGGACAGGAGCAACAGGCTCAGCGTGTCCCTGCCCTCCTACGAGTCCCTGGCGGGGCTGGAGGAGGGCGGAGCGGCGCCGGGGGCGGCGGGCGCGGAGCCCGGCCCCGAGAGGCCGCCCAGCCGGCACAGCTCCCGCCTCAGCAAGCGCCTCAAGCCCCTCAAGGTGCGCAGGATCAAGTCAGAGAAGCTGCACCTGAAGGACATCAGGCTAAACCTGGCACAGGGCAACAGCAGCGTCCCTATCACCATAGAGCCCCTCACGCCTCCGCCCAAGTATGAGGAGATCCAGGAGAAAATGCCAGTGGGCCAGCAAATGCCTTAAAAAAAAAAAAATGGAGGAATCTGTGATGCTGCTTGGTTGAGGGTTTTCTAAAACCCACCGTGCCAAGAGGGGGTTGGTGTGGGGGGGCAGAAGCAGCCAGGGCTCCCTGGAAGCTGCCACGTGGAGGACGTGCCGTGGCACAAGGATGGGACTCATTTTCCCTGGGACTGGGTTTTACAAAAGACTGTGGGGAAAGAAACCTGAACACCACAAGTTCTGCTGCTGTGAAGTAAATGAAGGCTGGACATGCCAAAAGTGTCACTTGTGGTGTTTGAAATGAGACCACCCAGTGCATCCTCTCATCTCCTCTCCCCCTCCCTTCCAGCAAGACTTTTCCAAGCCAGCAAAGTGATGTTGCAGAAGGATTTTCCAAGTGGAAAAGTGAAATGTTTCTTTTTTCGGCTGTCTTTTCTTTCTGAGGAAGGGGAAGCACATTGCCAGAGAAGCACCAGGGCTCTCCCTGGCTCCCAGCTGGGCTGGGCTGGTGGCCCTGAGCCAGCCCTGACTCCTGCCAAGGTCTCTGCTGGCTGGTGGGAAGCAGCTGAAAGGGGCCTCCTGCTCCTCAGGGAGAGGATGGATCTCCTGCCTTGCTGCTTTCCCTGCTGTGTTTTGTGCTCCATTCGAGGCAAGTGGGTGACTCTGGGGGCTTGGGAGTGCCAGAGCCAGGGGTGAAACCACTGCTGAGCATCCTGTGCAGGCAGGCTGGTCTGAATAAATGTTTTGTATGTTGTGTTTGCTGTGTGTTTTGTACATTGTGTGTGTGTGTTTTGCACATTGTGTGTGTATTGTAAATGTGTGTGTGTGTTTTGTACATTGTGAGTGTGTTTTGTACATTGTGTGTGTTGTGTACACTTTGTGTGTGTTTTTTACATTGTGTGTGTATTGTGTACAGTGTGTGTTTTTTGTGTGTGTGTTGTGTACATTGTGTGTTGTGTACATTGAGTGTGTGTGTTGTAAATGTTATGTGTGTTTTTTGTACATCATGTGTGTATTTTACATTGAGTGTCTGTGTGTTGTGCACATTATGTGTGTTGTGTACATTGTGTGTGACGCACTGTGTGTGGTAAATGTGTGTGGGTTGTGTACACTGTCTTTTTTAAGTTATGAGTGCATTTTGTACATTGTGTGTATTGTGTACATTGAGTGTGTGTGTTGTAAATGTGTGTGTGTGTTTTATGTTGAATGTGTGTGTTGTGTGCATTGAGTGTGTGTGTGTTTTGTACATTGTGTGTGTATTTTGTACATTATGTGTGTGTTTTTTATGTTGTATGTGTGTTTTGCACGTTGTGTGTGTGTGTTTTGCACATTGTGTGTATGTGTTTTGTACATTTTGTGTGTGTTTTGTACATTGTGTGTGTGTGTTGTACACTCTGTGTGTGTGTGTGTGTGTGTTGTGTACTCGTGCATGCTTGGCCCTTCCCAAGTTTGTGATCCATCAGCAGATGCTGCTCCATGGGCATCCCCATCTCCAGCATGGAGCTGTGTTGTGCTGCCAGGATTGTTGCTTGGAAAAAGAAGAAGAAAAACCCTGAACTGAACAAAGCCAACAGGAAAAACTCAGCCAGGCAGGCAGTAGCATGGCCAAGGTTTCCAAGGCTACTGCAGCCACACTGCCAGATGGGACATGGCCACTTTTGGGGTCATTTTGTGCAATTCTGGTGCTTGAGTTGGTTGAACCATTCATGGCTCAGGTTGTGTTGGGTAGGAGGTTCCTGAAGGAGAAGTTGGTTTCTTGGTGCAAGCCTTGCAGGTGAGGGGGCCGGGCAAGGAGAGCCTTTTCAAAGCACTCAGGGTGTTTCCAGCTGGAATCCTACACCAGGACCATGGGGAGCCACAGAGGGGTCGACATCGTCCTGCAGGTGGGGCTGAGGCAGCTGAGCATCCTAAAAGGGGAGGGAGATGTGCAAAGTGTGGAGCTACCAGTTTTTGCTGGGACTGACAGCCAGAAAAGGGGCTTGGAAAAGCAGGAATGAACCTGGAGCCACCTCCAGCGGCGTCCCCTGCCTGTCCCTCGCCTGCTCCCAGTCTGCAGGGGGAGCAGATCGCGCTGCAGCCCTGGAATTCTCCATCTCAGAACCCAGCTTCATCCTCCAGGACTTCAGCTCCCCCCAGGGCACCTTTGTCAACAGCTGCCAGGTCAGGGTGAGGCCGGGGGACATCTCCAGGGAAAGGTACCCAGCAGAGCTGGGTGGGTGCTGCTGCCCAGGGAAGGCTCCAGAAGCAGGAACTCGCTCCCAGCTCCTCTGGGCAGTCCTTGGGAAAGGCGAGGAGCAAACGTAAAGCTGGAGCTCCCTCTGCTGAAGAAACGCGGGCAGGTTGGTAGGGAAAAGGAAAGCACGCGACAGAGATGCACTGGCTAAGGTAGATTTGAATTTCTTATATTCTAAAATCTTGTGTATGATACAGCAGATACGGGGGGTTATTTTAAAATCAATTTTTATATAAGCACCGTTATTTGTCAACAGATATCACAATGACAAACTCTGCAGTTTCAGTATTTTGCACACACGCACACCGTCCCTGTGAATTTTCAGGTGTTTTGGGGCTGTACCCTCCTTTTTTGGGGAGCCCATGCTCCCCCCCACCCCCCCCACCCTCCACCCTCCACCCTCCACCCTCCACCGCAGCGACATTGGGATCCCCAATGACGTCATCATCCGGACTCCAACTCCCGGCAGCCACCGCGCGGCTTCCTGCCCCTTACGTCATCTCTGCGCGCCGCGCGCGGGCTGTGCCGCCGCCATGGTGCAGCTCGGTGAGTGCGGCGGGCCCGGAGCGGCCCCGCTCGGCCCCGTCCGGCCCGGCCGTGACCGCCCCACGCTCTCTCCGCAGGGAGCCGCCTCCTGAGGGGCCGCGGCGGCCACGTCGTCATCCGCTTCGCGCTGGGGGGCTGCACCAACCGGCCGTTCTTCCGCATCGTGGCGGCCAACAGCCGGCGCGCCCGCGACGGGAAGTACCTGGAGCAGCTCGGCTGCCTGGACCCGCTGCCCAACGCGCACGGCGAGAAGGTGGCGGGGCTCAACCTGGAGCGGCTGCGCTACTGGCTGGGCTGCGGCGCGCAGCTCTCCCGGCCCGCCGAGAAGCTCCTGGGTAGGCTTGGGGGGGGCAGGGATGGATGGGGGCGGGCGGGCAGGGCTCGGTGCCGCTCTCACCGCGTCTCACCGGGCAGGGCTGGCGGGGTTCCTGCCGCTCCACCCCATGACGGTGACCGGCGCCGAGAGGCTGCGCCGGCGGCGACAGCGCGAGCAGCAGCCGGAGGCTGCCCCTGCGGACGGCTCGGCCGAGCCCGGCACCGACAGCGGCACCGCGCCCTGACACGGCCCGGCCGGGAGCGTCCCGAGCGGCCCGGGGCTGCTCCGGCCCGGGTGTGCACGGACTCGGGACCTCTCCGGCCCGGGGCTGCACCGGCTTGGGACTGCTCCGGCCCCGGGTGTGCTCCGGCCTTCCCGGGCCCGAGGTCTCTCCTGCCCTGTCAGTGCATCTGACCCCATTAAAACGTTACCTCTGCACTCGGCACCGTCCCTCTGCTGCTTTCTCCAGACTCCTCTCGGTCGGAGCTCACCGTTGCCACGTGTGGTGCATAGAAGAGGCTCTGCTGCTCTAATGCAGCTACAGGAGCGTTCCAGGAGGGAGTTCCCCAGGTTTGCCGTTGTTTCCAGGCGCTCTGCAGAGTTTTGACTCCCGGCTGTGAGTTACTGTAACAGAGCAGTGCAGAGGGTGCAGGGCAGGCCTGGCACAGACAGGTGCAAATCCAAGTGCAGTTGGTTTCCTGTTAACTCTCCAGAGAGGTTCTGGGGCTGTTTGTTCATTTAAAAGCAAAAGAGAAAATTTCAGTCTCATGCAACTCCCTCCCCCAGTCCCTCTTTACAAATCCTACTATTTAATCCCATATTTGACCCTGTTCCAAGAGACAAGAAACCCACCAAAGTCTCTCCTACCTTAGATGGACCCCTGAGCTTTTTGGGGTTTCCTTTGTGCAACACTTAAATGAGTCTACAAATGTCAGGCAGACAAGTTTCCAGTGTTGCATCTCAATAAAACTGCCAGTGCAACCAACCTCTGAGGGAGGGAAAGCACATTAAGAACCTTTTTACACATATTCTTTTTTTAATAAACTGTATCTCCTGTAGAGTGCAAGATGCTTAATTATTCATTTGTAGAAAATAAATTGTCTAGAGAACACTTAAACACTTCCCAATATGCCTTATATACACTAGATACATACTATATTTATATATATAAATTTTATTCTATTTTATTCTTGAAAAAATTTATTTTTCCAACCAAAGAACAGCAGAAGTTCTGAAATCATGAGGTTTTTCTGAGTGACACAGCAGAGGCTGAGTGAGCTGCAGACATGCTGAAATGGTTACAGGTTGCTTAATTACAAACATGTGAGAACCATTAGGTCTTTTCTCCACCCCTCTCCTCATTTTCCCTGCTTCTGTACAAGTGTAATAAATACATTTACAAACATCACAAATAATTGCCATGAAGCAACCTTTAATGATATGGACTTAATCAAAATTAACCTGAAAAACAGCACAGTGTAAAATCATTTTCCTGCCTAAATTCATGCATCTTTTTTTAAATCAGTAACTTGCAAATTTAGACAGAATATTTGAAGCCTTTGGATTCCAGAAGGGGAACATCACGTTGCAGCTCACAGTTCACCAGTGACCATAGACAGTAATTTCTGTAAAATACAAAATGTCTGACAAAGGAAAAGAATCAGCAAGTAAGCAATGCCTCTTTTTAAAGTTATTTCTAAGGATTTGGTGCAACTTTTAACTCTGCATGATGGTGACAGGCTCTGGTTTTTCCAGACACCACTAGTACTGCTCAAAGCCCCAAATTAACACACACTGATGTTGACTTAGAAGTCCTGTGTATGTACCACTACATAAATACATATGCAAAATAAAGTCCATATGCCATAAAATAAAAAAAAATTTAATAGAGAGTCCATTGGGCAAGGCATACAGGCATAGCAATAGTTTTATAACTACATAAATGTAGTTGATATTATTTACAGAGGGAAATGGAGACAAACATTATAGTGAAATACAGTGATTTATGAATTTTTTGAAGATTTTCACTTAAAACAAAATGATCTGCAACTCCAGCTCCCTGGAAAAGTAAAGTGCTCACAATCCATTTAGTGCAATAAAGGCTGTCTACAAAACTTAAGAGGAGAAAAAAACCTTTAAGAATTAATACCACATTAGCTAGTGGGGCCAAACAAAAAATAAAATTATTTTTGAGTTTAAAGTTTGAGAAGGAAGAGAAATTAGGATTACAAAGCAGACTAACAAGAATAATTCTCCAAAGCAAAGTGTTTAGATTGTCAGAAGTGCCAAATGCCATTGTTTCTCATGCTATTTGTCCCAGCTTTGTCCTGAACATTCCTGGGGACAGCTGTCCCATAATGAAGGGAATGGCACAGAAATTCCTGCAGATGTGACACCGTGTAAGCCCAAAGAAAGAAATGAAAGATGAATGTCCTCATCAGTCTGGCAGCTAACAGTCCTTTATCTCTGAGTGCTTGACTTCATCATTTCAGCAGGATTCCTGTTTAAATCAATACTTGCTTCTAAAATACAAAAATTGGGAGCAGATGATAAAAGTGAGGGGTTCTTACAAGTTATGTATTATTCTTTCAGCACTTCAGTAAGCCACAACAACTCAAGATTACAGATATTATTTCACCCTGGCATCATAGATCAGAATCAGGTGAACAGTGAAGTACAACCCATTTAAAGGAGTGACTCTCCTGAGAAAACCCTTCTGGACCTAGGGACCAAATATCATCTCTGCAGGATGCCATGCACAGCACATGTGAACACAAAATGCCCACCATCCTTCACCATCCTTGGCAGAACTTGGCTGCCTACCCAGACACAGAGGCAGACTGACAGGGGCTTTACAAATAGTTTTATTAATGACTTACAATTAACTCCTGGCCTTACCTAGAACTTGTAAAAATTCTCACACACCACCTTCTAAAATCAGAATAATTAAGAAATTTCTCGTGTAATGAAACCCAAAGCCTTTTTACTGGTTTGACTGAGGTGAGGAAGATGCAGCTGTAATTGACAAGCACTGAGCCACTGACCCCAGACTTCAGAATGTCCCAAGGTAAAACTGTAGAAACAAGAATGATGTGATGCAGGCTTCCCTACAAATGATCTTTCTTATGAGTAAAGTTCTTGAGAGTAACCTTCTGCCCAAGGGAGGTTGATGGGGAAAGACCTTTCTCCCCAGAATGGGTTATGGATGGACAACTGCTGAATTGGATTGTGGACAAATCCTCCTGCTAAGTCACCACAAACTCCTGTAGTCTTAATTAAACTCTAATGACGAAGGAAATATGCACATACGGGGGAACATCACCAAGGAGCACAGCCAGGACCCCCAGAGTGGGGTGTGGGAGCCAGGCCACAGCGCTGCAGCCCACAGAGGTGTCTTGGAGCAGTTCTGCTGCTGGGAGCTCTCTGCACCCAGAAATTGTTTTATTAATGACTTAAAATGAACTCCTGGCTTTAACTGACACCTGACAAAGGACTGACACCACCCAAGCAGGACCAGCTGCTCTCAGCCTTCCCAGAGTTTTGAAAAGCCCCCTCCAGAGCCAGGCCTGCCAGGGGCAGAGGCTGCAGGCTGGACCTGCAGCTCCCTCCCAGCAATCACCACCGACCTGGGCAACCAGGGCTGCTCTGCCTGGCCGGGAGGTGGCACCTTCTGCCCCCAGAGTGGCACTGTCACCATTCCCACGGTGGCAATCTCTGCAGCAGTGCCTGGGCAGCCCAGCAGCGACAGAGGGAGCTTGCAGATCTTCAGCCTCATGCAGGACAATGCAGGCACCCCGGGATAACAGCACCAGAGGCACACAGAGCCCTCTGCCACCTCGGGGAAGGACACGAGCAGTGCCAGGCGCCGCTGCCTCACCCCTCACCTTCCCTCCGGCAGGGGAAAGCCCAGCAAAGCCCGCACGGACCTTTCTTTGTGTGTGCCAAGCCCCCTGCTGCCATCCCAGGGGGGCACGGCCTGGCCTGTCGCGATAGGGAGGCCGAGGGTGAGGCCAGGAGGCAGCAGAGGCCGAGGCAGCTCCTCCCGTTTATTGGTTCCTCGCTCGGGGCAGCAGCGGGCGCTGCTCCTCCGCGGGGGGCAGCTCCTCGGGGGGCAGCAGCTCGTAGGTGACACAGAGGGACGAGAAGAGGCAGCCCAGGAAGGACACGAGGCTGGAGAAGTACATGGCACTGCTGGCACTGCCCACGGCCGCCGTCAGCGGCCCCATGGCCAGCGCCACGAGGATCTGTGCCAGGAAGTACTGACAGCTCAGCAGGGAGATGTCAACGCCCATGCCACGGCGAGTGCCCTCCGACTGCGAGCCGACAAACTGCGGGGACACAGGCACAGAGTCAGGGGGACACAGCCAGAGTCAGGGGACACAGGCACAGAGTCAGGGGGACACAGCCAGAGTCAGGGGACACAGCCAGAGTCAGGGGACACAGGGAACACAGCCGCAGAGTCACGGGTGTCCCAGAGGGCACAGGCACAGAGTCAGGGGTGTCCCAGAGTTGGGGTGTCCCAGAGGGCACAGGCACAGAGCCAGGGTGTCCCAGAATCAGGGGTGTCCCAGAGTCAGGGGTGTCCCAGAGGGCACAGGCACAGAGTCAGGGGTGTCCCAGGGCACACAGGCACAGAGTCGGGGGTGTCACAGAGTCAGGGGTGTCCCAGAGTCAGGGGTGTCCCGGGGGACACAGGCACAGAGCCAGGGTGTCCCAGAGCCAGGGGTGTCCCAGAGTCAGGGGTGTCCTGGGGCACACAGGCACAGAGTAAGGGGTGTCCCAGGGCACACAGGCACAGAGTCAGGGGTGTCCCAGAGTCAGGGGTGTCCCAGAATCAGGGGTGTCCCAGAGTAAGGGGTGTCCCGGGGGACACAGGCACAGAGTCAGGGGTGTCCCAGAATCAGGGGTGTCCCAGAGTCAGGGGTGTCCCAGAATCAGGGGTGTCCCAGAGTAAGGGGTGTCCCAGAATCAGGGGTGTCCCAGAGTAAGGGGTGTCCCAGAGGGCACAGGCACAGAGCCAGGGGTGTCCCAGAGTAAGGGGTGTCCCGGGGGACACAGGCACAGAGTCAGGGTGTCCCAGAGCCAGGGTGTCCCAGAGTCAGGGGTGCCCCAGAGCCAGGGTGTCCCGGGCTCACCTCTCGGCTCTGGTAGTAGTCGCAGAGCAGGGAGTAGGGCAGCGTGCAGAGCGTGGCGAACAGGATGCCGTAGGTGGCGCACAGGGACAGCAGCACGTAGACGTTCCTGGAGAGCGTGGCCAGGCCCGTGCCCAGCCCAAAGGCCAAATATGCCACAAAGTACAGGGTCCGTGTGCTGAAGCGCTCCTCCAGCTTCTCCAGCACGGCTGCAAGGAAATGGGACAGCTTTGGGGTGACCTGCAGCCCTCCCCACTGCCACCCTTGCTTAGGCAGCCACATCTCAGTGGCAACCCCTGAGGAATTGGTGGCTTGCACGTGAGTGAGTGCCAAGGACCCTTCCAAACCTGGCTTCCATGATGCAGCATTGCTGCCTTGTCTGCACAGAGGGCACGGCAGAGCTGAGGCCTGGCACTGCCCCTGTCCCAGAGGGGTAAATGGGAGCTGCTGGGGGTGGGCAGGCAGAGGCATGACACACTGACACACATGACAAAGGGCTGGGGTGGCACATGACACCTGAGTGCTCTGCCTGGGTGGTGCTGCACCAGAACTGTGCCTGTGGTGACTGCATGGGTCTCTGCATTCCATGTACTTTGAAAATGCCACTTGTGAAAGGAACCACATCCTAAAAGAGATGTGTCTTCACCCGGGTTGCTGACCTCACCTGCTGTCAGTGCAGGCCAAGGTCAGTAGCAGAGGTAAAGGGGTGAAAAAGGACACTGCTACAGCACTTGTGCCATTGGCAGGCTGTGTGCAACATAAACACTGGCCCATTGTTGCAGAATCACCACTTTTAAGAAATGTATCTTTTCCCAAAGCAGTAGTTCAGACAGCTGTACCAAGTACCTGAATAGAAAGCAGCACTGAATGCATAGATGCACATTCCCCAGCAGCCCATGGTGACCCCAGTGTTGTACTTCTGATACTCATCTGAGTTGTGAGGTGCTTTTGGGTTCCCTTGGAACACCACTTCTCCCATGAAGTCAGTATAAAAGAGTAGCATCCCCTCAAATGAAAGCCACCCTGAAAGAAGAGAAAAGTAACTTATGAGGATTTCAGAACATCTGTTTCCCCTTGTAAGCTTACAAGGATGTTATCAGGTATCTCACACTCACACCCCAGGACAGGTTGTGCAAGCTGAGTGTTACATAACATCCAGCCACATTTACCTGAGCCCGCTGCTCCCCGTGCATAGTGCTGCAATGCTTGTTAAAGACATTCAGGCTTTTAAAGACCAAGATTTACCATTTGAATTCCTAAGTGGAAACCTCAAGGCTGACTAAAGGCCACAAAATACTGGTTTAACAAGACAGAAAAATAGATGACAGCAGTCTGAGCTGTCTTCAGGTTCTGACAGGACACAGCACTCGGTTTAACAGAGAGGCTCATCCCATAGTAATTTTAGGTTGCTGTTATCCTCCCACATAGGACTGGAGGGAGTGCTTCTTCTGTCATGGTTGCAGCCTCCAGAGTGCCTCTGACACAGTTAAAAACTCTGCTCACAAATTGGCACCAAGGCCATTGATGTAGACAATCCCCTAATTCCTTTCACAGCCAGTGAGTATTAATTACCTGGTCCCTTCTGTCCAATTTAGTGTAAATTGGAATGAGTGCAAGCCCTTCCTAAACACCAGTCACACACTGGCTAAGAGTAAAGGCAATCCTCTACTGGCTACAGGCACTCCTGCAATGCCACATTCCACACCTCCTCCTGGCCTGCTCTGGGACCCCTGGACATGAGCAAAGGGAGGAAAGTAAATGCCAGCCTCAGGGTGTAAGCATGGAAACACAACTAATCTCATCTTTTTGCTTGCTGTGAACATTCCCCTTAAGATGTGCTGATTTAGGCTCTTGTTCCCTTTCTAGGAACACAGGCTTTACTGCTGGGATGTTTTGGGTTTTTTTCCCTTTCTAAGTGTTCTAAATAGCTACCTCAATAGTATCTATGTGGACGAAATCAAGTTGTCTCTATTAGTAGCCAATAGATAAAACTGAAAAAGGTTCACCCAAGGTAGAGTCCTCCCTTGTGGCATTCACATTCTCTGAAAAAATCCCCTTGCCCAGGATTTTTCTCCTGGGAAGCTGAGAAGCCTCAGAGAAAAAGGAAAACAATTCTTATCTCATTTGCTTCTCCTGTGTTTTGCTTATGTGGAATGTGTTTGGAGATTGTTTACCCACAGGTGATTGTTTCATTGGATTCTGCTGTGAGTTGTTTTCACTCTTTGGCCAATTGGTGCCAAGCTGTGTCAGGACTCTGGGAAGAGTCATGAGTTTTCACGATTATCTTTTTAGTATTCTGTAAGTATCTTCTCTGTATTCTTTAGTATAGTATAGTATAGTATAGATAAAGAATATATATATATTATATATTCTTTAATATAATATAGTATTATAAAGTTAATTAATATAATATAAAGTAATAAATTAGCCTTCTGAGAACATGGAGCCAGATGCATCATTCCTGCCTTTCTCGGGGCTGCCTTGCAAATCCAACACTCCCTGGTGAAGGCAAGGGGGTGCTTAGGGAGTACCTAGGAAGTGGTTGATGCAGAGGTTTCGGAGAGCCTTGGGCATGTGGCAGATGGTTGAGCAGAGCAGCTTCACAGACAGGGGCTGCTCCGAGGCCTCGCCCGGTTCGCTCAGCTCGCTCTCGTACTTCACCCCGTTCAGCAGGATGTTGGCAACCTGCACCGTAAGAACTGCCAGGTCAACAGCACAGCAGGAGAAGCACAAACATCCTTTGAGCAGATGTATGCAATGTTGCACACCTATCTGATCATCTGAAAGTTAAACTCTGCTGCTGGAGTACGTTGACTTGGAGATTAAGAAGTGTATTAGAGTGGAACAAGTGATAAATGGCAGCACTGCACTCACTGTAGCTTTCAGAATGCTTGAAGCAGCTCTCTCCCCTTCACTAGGGGACTTGGTAACCACATTCAGATGCACAGGCACAGCAGGAATGCATCAATTCCACTGCATTTATAGGAGCTGTGCCCACTTTCAGGTGAATGTGGATCCTGAAGTTTTAGAGACACTGAGGAAGAAGAGGATGAGTTTAATTGAAACACATTATCACTGCTTGCTAACCTCAATGCTCAACCTCAGTGTGCCCAGTATGTAAAATCCTGGCCCTAACAAAGTCTGCTCTCACAAACTGGGTCAAAAGTACAGCAACAACAAACAAAACAAACAAAACCAAAAAACCACCACCCCAAAAATTAAAATAAAATAAAAAATCCCCAAACCAAACAAAAAAAAAAAAAAAAAAACAAAAAAACCCCCCACAAAACAAAACAAAACAAAACAAAAAATAGAGGACTGTTTACCTCATCCCAGATCATAAAAAAATGGGCCAGCATGCAGAGGTCTCAGACATTCCAAGTTATCACCAACAGTAGGAGGTGAGGTCAGAGTCTTATCCCTCAGTAAGGGAAAGCTCACCTCCCTGATGGAGCCAGATGTAATGACTGCCATAAGGAGAAGCTCATGGGAGAATCCTATCCCTGGCCCTATTTTGCAGGTCTTTCTGTGGAAAGGGAAGATACAGGCTCAATAAAAATGTGACCTTTTCTACGTTCATGTGGTAGCTCCCTTGGTAGTGAAGCAGGACTAAAAATACTGACCTAACTCTCACAAGTGGCCCAGTTAAGAGTGGGATATTCCCATTTCTCCCATCTTAACAAAGGCAGCTGACAGACTGTCAGCCATAATTCACACACTACCCACTACTTTACTGATCTAGAGTCATAGCAGGTGTGCTGTTCCTGTAATGACTTTTATGAGGAAGCTGTCACAAGAGTCTTTAATGAATAGTCTGTGCACCACATATTTAAAACTATATGAAGAGATATTAACACTCATGTTTACATGGTCATATCATTGATTTCCTGCTCTTACCTGCTGGCTGAAGGTTACATTTCTTCTTCTGTTATTCTCTGGGCAGTGTCCTGTTACAGCATCTGGAATGGCCAAGGTCTGAGGTCTTTTCAAGATCCCTGATGACCGTGGCTTTATTGCATCCAGTGAGCCCACTCTCAGCACATCACTGTCACACCCTGATGTTAAGCTGCTTTCCCCTTGCTCCAGAATTCCATTTGCTCCATGGAAACAGCCATCAGGCACCCGAGGAAAGCTGACACTCACAGGCTGCCTGGACAAACTAGCTGGAAGTGTCATGTAACTATTATGCCCGCCTGTAAAACAGTCTATAAGCACACTGTCAATATTTGATGTCCCAAAGGATGATGCAAACTCATTAAGTCCTGTCAAAGAATTGTCTCTGCTGATAAAACTCCCGTATTTTGGCGTGAGTGGGCTCATGGGGGAAACAGGACTCGTAAAACTTGCATGTAAGTGAGCTGAGTTATGAGAAGCAGAGTTTTCATTTACATTGTCCTCAAAGAAGAAAGGTGGAGAAGGAGGGAGAGGAAGACTTGGACTTTTCATCACCTTTTTCTTCCTGTTAGAGGACTTTAAGGGTCTCTCTGGAATGCTAACTAGAGTCAGCACAGTAGCAATGGTCAGTACAATTGAGGTGAAGACATAGATGACACGAAGTTGCCCTCCTACAGCTTTTCCAAAACTGGTTTTATCCCAGTGTATTCCTCCAACAACATAACCAAAGCCACCTCCAAGACCTGGTGGAAAAACAGAGCTAAGATTATCTTCCCTATCCAGTCCCACAAGTCAGCAGCAGCACAGCATCACTTGTATAATGAATCATGAGTAGAATCTGACATTTCTGTTTTACCATTTGACCCCTTTTCACTTCAAATGCACTAATAAACACAGCTGTGCCACAAGGACAGTCTGCATGTACCAACATGGTACAGAAAGAAGGAGAAAGTGCTGTGAAAGTGATGATACAAATAATTTAAAATTATAATTTTTCTTTGCCAAGAACAAAACACCTTACCTTTAGCTATTTCAGTCCGTAAACAGAAGTGTCCACCAGCCTTGTGACAAGGCTCTGCAATCATTCAGCTAAGACTGTTTTCCTGAAAGTGAAAATCCATTTTCCTCATATGAGGAATGCAGATCTAACTAAGACAGATCCAATCACTTCAGAAGTGTAGCAAGCTCATTACTCAGCTCTGTGTTGATAGTGTGCAAAACTGCCACTGTGTTACTACCGATGAGCAGGGAAGTTTTGAGAGCACCTTTCTCTCCATTCACATGGTGAAAGTCTTTCAACACTCTCCTTTCTTACTCACAAACACATTCGAGAGTGTGGAATGGTCTCCTAGAACAGGGCAGCACAGCAATTGAAGATGACAGCAGAGAGGGATCAACAGCACCCAGTATGCACTTTTGCCTCCAAGAGAGCAACTACAAGACACATATTCCACACCTGCAGGAAGCCAAACCTCCTCCCTCAAGGGATAATTTTGTTTCCATAGGTCTTACAAAATATGTGAGGGACCTACAGATGAACAACCCATGACTGTGCCTTGTTTGAGTTGAGGTAGTTACAAAAGCCTTTTGCAATAAGTAGATTTTTTTTTACAGTTAATTAGTGATACCTGTCAGTATTTGGTCATTATGCTTATTCAGGAAAAGACCAGTGCTTCCACCCTGCTTTCTCCCAGCAGGGCTTGTTTACTCAGGGCTCACATCTCCCAGGAAGCACCAAGAAGACATACCTGCTAACAAAGCGTGGATGTTGAGGCCCCTGTCTTGATCCACTGGGCTGCACACATCCATCATGTAGGCATGGCTGGGATTGTCTGCTGAATCTGCACTGAAGTCCATGAGGACAACACCACAGACTGTAAGGATGATGCCCCATTTGTGGTTATTCTCAGTGTCAGACAAGGCACTCCCTATATCTTTGCCATTCAGCATAAGGGAGAGCCCGAGCAATGCTCCTGGGAACAAAACCAAAACAAAATCAGTCACTGTTTGTCAGCAAGGCTGCAGAGCTCCAGACTCCAAAAGCATTATTCTACCTGCACAGCCTTGCAGCAAGCACTGTTGCTCTTGCTCCTATCAATGCAGCCTGGGAAATTAGTGTGGCTTATAGGACACACATAATCCTTTTCCACTATTCAAGCCTAACAGATGTCTAGAGTTTACTTTGGCCAAAAACATCCACATTCTTGACCCTCAAAATATCCTTTCAGACTCTGAGAAGTTTTTATGTGTGGATCTCCAGCTGCCAAAGCATCAGCTGTGTCACTCACCATCTTCTTCAGACCCACAACACCCAACACCTCAGGAACATTTTGTTCAGTTTAGTGCCACAAGGAATGTCACAGAAGAGAGATGTACAACGTTTTTAAGTGTTATCCCCCTCACTTCCAAAAGACACACCTACTGCTAAAACCAGAATGAAAGGTCTTCTCCTCCCAAATCTTGATGTGCATCTGTCACTCCAGGCTCCCAGCAAAGGCTGTAGCAAAAACCCTAGAAAAAAGGAATCACCAATGGACAGGATTCTTCTCCAAGCCTGTTTCACAGAGGAGTTAAAGCAGGCATGCCCTAAAAGGCAGTCAAGGCAGGACAGCACAGTGCAGTGACATCCCCAGTCACCCAGGGACACACAGCACACTGCCTGGCATTGCCCAGGACAGGGACTCAGAAACAGAATGTGCTGCTGCTCACTGCAGGGCACTTCACTCTGCAGCAGCAACACAGAGTTTGACACCAGGTGAAAAGTCAGAGTACAAGTTACACATTCCTAAGCACTCTGTTCTTTACAAGCTCTCATTTATCCCATATTAGATGTGAGATCCCCTGCAGGATTAGCTTGGAAAACAGCAGGAAGCAAATATGCAAGTAGGAAAGATGCCTCTATTAACCAGTGCCAGCCTGTTAGGAGGGGCCTATCTCTTCTTCCAAAGCACATGTTGTGAGTACAAGGACAGGCAGAACAAAATTTTCCAGTGGTATCCATAGTAATGGATACACTCCCAGCCCTGCCTCTGTGTAATTCAATGCCTGTATCACCAGTGGTCGATGGTCTTTCATCACTGGAACCCCTCATTTGTTACAGAAAGTTAAACAGGAGAAGGCAATCCCACTCTGCTTTTTTCACACACCCTTGAAAACTGCCTCTGTATGCTTTTTTTCATGGGGACATAAATGGATACACTGATCTTCTTATGCTTGTTTTTAAGTACAGGAACAGAGCAACCAAAGGTTACCCTCACACAACTTTTAAGAGGTGGAGAAGTTTTTAAAAGAACAGATATTTTGAGCACATTTGTCTTATTTCAGGCAGGGCACAGCAAGAATTGTCCTCCTACTTGTCTGAAACAAAAAAATTAAAAAACCCCATAGTGGAAAAACTAAGAGGGAAGGAATAGCACCACAAAAAGTTACCTAATATAGGGCTGATGAACCACACCATTCCATACAGCTGGTCTGGAAGCCCCATCTGGAGCAGCACAGGGGTAACATAGGCTGTTTCCATGGCATAGCTGAATTCAAGCCCAAAGAGAATGCACCCATTGAAAAGGAGTTCCAGGAAAGACCTCTGAGGCTGGAGATCCCCAAAGTCCACCAGGTCCATGGGACAGGGAGTGTTGGGTGGGGGTGGAGGTGAGGGCCGGATGTGTTTCCTCCTTTTTGGGTGTCTCTTGAAGTTGTTGGCCCGGTGACTGATGTGCCGTGTGGGCAGCCCAGAGTAGCCTGGGGCTGAGGATCTCCAGAGCTCCTGAGAGGCCACGCCCGACAGGAGCGCGGCATCGCTGACAGGGCTCGGGCCCGATGCCGGAACCATCATGGCTGAGGGTCTGGAACACAAACAGCTCAGAAGAAAGTGGTTGAGGGAAGAAAAACTTTGCTGTCACAGATACATTTTATGAAAAATCCTTTCATTAAGATCTTTTCAGCTTCTCCATGTTTTGCTGCTTTAAAATGTGATTTAAAAAATTGTTTACCCAGCATGTAAAATTGTTTTTACTTGATAACCAATAACAACCACCTGTGTCGAAACTGTAAACAGCCACAAAATTTTATTCTCATTCTATTCTTTTCTTTACTATCTTTCTAATAAAATCCTTTCTTCTATTCTTTTAATATAGTTTTAATATATCATTTTCTTTTAATATATCATAAAATAATAAATCAACCTTCTAAAACATAAAGTCAAAATTCTCATCTCTTCCCTCATCCTAAAACCCCTACAAACACCACCACACTTTGCTTAATTTTTTTTACTGAAGTTCAAGTCATTTCTCAATATTTCATATATGAAGTATGGCCTTTGTGTTAGTTACAACCTCTTCTTCCCATCTCTTGATGGAAGGCATTTGTGCTTTATGGGCCCATCTCCTGCATCTTTGCAAAATGAAACACCAGAGATACTGTCTAGGTTACCTAAGTATTTGCCTACCATCACAGGGGATTAAAAATGAAATATTTAAAACAATTAACAGTCACAGATGTCACACTTCTCAGAAGTTCCCAATGGGTCAGCAAAGGGTTTACATTTATGTAGAATTCACTTGAGTTAAACTCGCTCAAGTTAAAAAAATAAATCATAATCTCAGTCTGTGTTTACAATAATGCAAAGCTTGGCAGGAGATTCCAGACCCCTGCTGCAACATGAAATCACTTTGGCAAGAAATCCTTTTGCTACTGATCCTAGCACTCCTGCTGCCTATGCAGAGGCCAAGGCTTAATGCAACACCTTCTTCTCAATGACCAAGTTTGGTTTTATTCCTATTTCCATTCCTGAATTCAGCAGAGATATCTCCACTGCAAGAAGGGGAGTTCCTGATCCTTAGGAACTGAATCATGAGAAGAAGATTCATGCCCCACAAGCCACCCTCAAAACTGCTACTCCTCTTTCAGTGCTTAATGGCTCCCAAGTGCTGAATAGGCTCCTTGAATCTCATCAGAGTCACTCCTGTAGCCAAAGCATGCACAGTGTGGTGGGTAAAACAGCCAAATGGCTTCCAAAATAGCACATCAGAGAGATGCCAACAGATCTGCTGCATAAACGAACCAAATGTGATTTCTTGATTCTTTTTTCCAGAAATGGAAACAGCTCATGAGTGAAGTCTGACCTTTTCCTTATGCCTCCTTGCCCAAAAGCTGCTGCTGCACAAGAACAGCTCCACGTCACCCCATTCCTCTTCACCACACCCTCACCACTGCACACTAGTGAGTAAAACAAGTCTCTTACTTTTTTGATTACAGTTCCCCTGGGGAAAAAAACTCCCAGCTCTTCTACTCTTTGGCTGTACAGCACTCCCCTAAATCTCATGTTTTCTGCTTCTTCATCTGGCACCTTTCATGCACTGCTCTTCCTTCCTGTAGCCCTCAGTCTACACAAAGCCACAATTTATTGCAGATCCCCAACTATTCCTGAAAGCAGAACCCCACAAGCCCAGGTTTACCATCACACACATTAACCCAAGCAGTGTTAAGCATGGGGGATGATGCCTACACAGACCAACCCTCAGCTCCATGCAGGGATCAGAGACACTGCACAATCCCAAACTGACTGTCCAGCACCTCACAGGAGATGGCAGCTGGAGTAACTTGAGTGCATTTGGGGGGCAAGGAGGATAAGGAAGGATGAGAGTGAGAAGGCATCTATTGAAATATTGCTAGCATTGTGTCAAGGGTTTCCTTGACTGCTTCTCTTCAGAAGAGGTGTATATCAGGCAAGAGAGAATGAGCAATTCATAATCCCAGCTGCACATCTTGACAGCCCTCACCTCACACAGCACCAACAGCAGCATCTTGCTTGGAAAGCTCATTAGGCACAAAGTCCCATACAAGGACCAGCAGAAAGAGAAGCATACAGAGACTTTGTTAAGACATCTGCACCAATGTTCTCCTTGATACTGTTCCTCCAAATTACTGAAAACTTCCTATGACCCATGTATCTCACAAGCAGAGTACTTACTTTGCAGAGTACCTTTATCAGCCCCCAGGAAAAAGTAATATCCTCACTATGAGAATTTGTTAAAAACGAGGAGATACCTGAAAGAAGACATAATGAAAACCCAATCAGATTCATGACAGTTGTTCTAACAACCCTTTCACAGAGCCATGACAAAGAAGATGAGCTAGCAGCCCCTTCACTACTATTATACCTTGCCATTGGCACAGAAGTGTTATCTCCTTATCTCCATCTATTAGCTTTCATTTCATACTAGATCCCCCTTTATCTCCTTTACTGAGTATTGCAAAGTGATTGCATTCCAAGTCCTAAGTGGCAACGTTTTAGTGATATAGGAAAGACCCCCCCATGCATGGCTCAAAAATACACGTGGTGACCTGTAATTACTTGAAACGAAAGGCTATTACTGACAGCATGTCACTGGTCCAGCAGAAAATCAGTGTAAAACTATGAACTGAGCCTATATCCTCAACCCCTCATCTTCCTCAACTTATTGGTCGTTCACTGGAAGACATCTCAAAAATGCCCTCGGGTAAATCTACGTGGTGATCACAGCAGCAGCAAGGCAGGAAACCTCTCCCTCAGTGTGGCTGCTAGCCCTCAATGTCAATAGTTATTTGGGATTTTTCGCACTCCACATCTGTTATAGCAACACTTGCACATCACAGTGGAAGGCAATGCTGGCTATGCCGGCTGCTATCCGCACAAACGCGAGTGCTCGGGCAATGTGGTCCGCCCTCACCGCTCCTCCTGCCACCGCTACGCCGAAAATAACTCTACTTTTCGGGCAAATCTGGCTCCGATTTTTCTGCGTCGGCTACCGAGGGCTCCCAAAACCCCACAGTCATCGGCGGGGAAGGCCGGCCCTGACCCTGGTGCTGACCCGGCCACCGCCTGCCCATCCTTTGTGCCGGCCGGGCGGGAGCCGCGCCGGCAGCGCCGCGCCACCGACCCGACCCGACCCGACCCGACCCGGCCCGGCCCGGCCCCTCACGGCCCCTCACGGCCCCGGGCCTCGCGTCCGCCCCCCGCGCCCCCGGCCCGGCCCGGCCCGGCCCGGCCGCCGCCTCACCTGCCCGCCCGGCCCGCACTGCGCCGCGCCGTGACGCCGCCGGCCCCGCCCCGCGCTCTCCGCCGGCAGCGGCAGCGGCCGCCCCCGCCCGAGCCGCCGGGGGGCTCCGGGCCCGCGCTGCTCCCGCCCGCCCGCACCGGCACCGGCACCGGCACCGGCACCGCCTCCGCCCGAGCCGCCGGGGGGCCCCGGGCCCGCGCTGCTCCCGCCCGCCCGCACCGGCACCGGCACCGCCCCCGCCCGAGCCGCCGGGGGGCTCCGGGCCCGCGCTGCTCCCGCCCGCCCGCACCGGCACCGCCCGCGCTGCTCCCGCACCGGCACCGCCTCCGCGGAGAGCCCCGAGGCTGCGGCGGGGTCGGGAGGGCCCGGTGGTGGGAGAAGCCGCCCCCCGTTCTCCGCAGCACCCACCGCTCGCGGGCTCGCCGCAGCCGCTCCCGCCCCGGACAGATGCGGCTCATTCCCAAATTGGCACTGGCGGGGCGGATCGTGATAGTAAGATTTTTAGCGGGTACAGAGATATTTTTTGATAGGCCTGCAAAGCAGATGCCGTAAAACATGATGCACTTCTCTATTTAAGTCTTCCCCTTCCTAGGCTAAAGAAATTAGGCAATTTTATTTTATAGTGCCATATTTTGGGCTTGTGTTTCATATTTCCTCACGGTTTGCAAACAAAGATGTAATGATGTAGTGCAGTCTGCTCTACTTTTACAATAAAACTTAAAATTCAGAGCCTTAATCATTAAGCATTCTTAATTTTATCTTCAGAGGTTACCATAACACTGCAAGAATCCCTAGTATATATTAGTATTTAGGTCTTGTAGAATTTATTGTAGCATATAAATCAGTAGTCAGAGTAGGAATAAAAGGTATTTTTCTGAATAAAACAGCTCTAATTCATGCGATAGAGGGTGCAATCACATTTGGAAAAGATGCCAAAGAGCACTGTCTGGGGCAAACGGTGCAGCTAAGGGACAAGCTCATATAAAGCCTGACAAGAAATTGGGATAATCTTGCAGCACACAAGGACAGGCACAAGAGATCACTGCACATTCTTATTCCATTAATTTTCTGCCACCTGATCTGTGGTTTTTAACTTTTTTACATCAGTTTGGCCATGATAATGGTCCAGTACTCTTCATCAGTGTTTATGTAATTAAACAGCAGTGTAAGGGGCCTGTGTACAGCACTTAGGGTTATTGACTCACAGCATGACATTCGCAGGGCAGAAAGGGGTTTGTACTTGTCTCAATGAAAAGTGGGACCGAGATCCTCACCTATCCTCAAATGTTCTTCCTCAAAAACCACAACCCAAACAGCATGTCTGCAGTCCCAGAAAAACTCTTCCCTTCAATGCTTTCTAACACAGGGCTCTCTGCAAGCATCTTGTTCCTAGGCAGACCCTAAGGTATGTGCCCGATTGTGCCAGAATAGGTGAAACTGAACAAGAAACTTGTCATGCACTGGCATGGTTGCACTGTTGTTGTCAGCAATTTGATACAGTTCACCTTTTCATCTCCTTCTCCCCTGTCAAAATGCTTGTGCAAGAGAAACTAAACAGAGATGAGTCAATCCAATGTAATAGATATCATATTTGAGTAATGGAGTAATCTCAAAAATACACCTTTTTGTCCCATACAACGTGTTCCATGCCAGACACCATTGCAGGCTTCTGTTGAGGATGCTGCAGGTTCCCCATTTTGACACACACTCTCTCCCCAGTCCTCCTGGCAGATTTGAAGCTATTTTGGTGCTGGGATGTCCCTCACCTGTCTGTGCTCAGCTTTTTCTTTTGCCTCCCCAGATATGAAGCTTCAGGGTCTCCATCAACCCAGCTTTGGCATGTGCCACTTCTCAGTGCTGATCCACATGCCTGTGGCCAAAACAGATGCTGTGTCTGCACCCAGGTCTCATCCACAATATCCACAATATTCACTACTCCACTTGCTGCCTATTGAGAGAACAAACTGGTTTTAGAAGCCACATTCATAACAAACAGATTAAAATCATTGCAGTTGCTCTGGGAGAAAACAATCACATTCCCATTCAAAACCACAGGTTGACAGCATCCCTTTTATTTACCTGCCTCCGGTGTCACAGCCACTGGAAAGATCCTTCATGCTCTGAGCAGAAAAGGAGAAGAACAAAGAGGGGGAAAAAAAAGGAAGATGAAGAAAATTTGAAACCCTAAGGATGAAGGACAGGAACAGAAGTAGGTGCAGCCAGGTGGCACAGCTGGTGGGAGAACATGAGCAGGCAGGTCTGCTGCCAGAATGATCAGACAGGTGGGGCAAGAGGCAGCAGTGCTGGGAGAAGCCATTGCCATCAGAGGTAGCTGTAGGATCACCAGCGACTTCTCACCCAGCTTCTGGTGCTCAGGGAGAGCCACATGGGCTGGACATGGTGTCACACACCCACAGCTGTTGAGTGCCTGCTCTGGTAAGACCCAGGCTTAGCCATCCCTGCAGTGACCACAACTGAGAATACAGCACAGCCCCTGCTCCCTCCAGCCTCAGGCCAACCACCACCCATGTGCTAGAGCTCTGCAAACACTGGGAAGATGAAAACAGCATTTAGTGTCCTATTCCTTGTCATGAGGATGGCTTTTTTTCTACCTGGCCATGGAGAGTGGGTTATGTCATTAATGCTGGCAGGCAGTCATGGCCATTTTATACAATGATTTTTCCTTTTAAATGTATTTGAGACATTAAACTCATGCTTATTCCATGGCCAATTAAATAAAATTGTCTGTTCAAAACTTACACAGATTAACTCTTACACCATTTAGCACAGTGTGTCCACTTGGGGACAGTGGGACAAATAACTCTAGACCTTCCCAGGGTAAGAAAAAGGAGAGAACAAAAGCAATTCCTGCTGTGCATTCATTTATTAGCATCCTTTGGGCTTTAGACAAAACAGAAACCACAAATCTCCTCTCCTCTGTGAGTTTGCACATAAATTGCTGTTGAAATGTAAAGTTACTCATTTACTTTATACTAGTTTAACCCATCAGCGTTCAAAAGAGCAGCTTTTGGTGGTGAATACCTACTGCTATGAATCTGCACTGTTCCCTCCTAACTTCTCTGGGTGCAAGATGGTTTGCATTCACTAAACACTTTTGTTAAGTCCTTCCACAAAGTAGCTTCTAACAGCATATTCATCTCTGCTCATTTACAGCTTGATGTTAGGCTCAGTGTTTCATTTGCCAGCAGGCCTCATTATTTGCTTTGCTCAGATCAGACCATTCCTCTGTTTCTTAGAAACCTCTTACTATCCCCATAATCCTTTCCTCTGAAGCAGACATTGGCTCCAGTCAAGTGAAATTCTGTGCAAGACACCAACAGAGAGTATGCTGTTCTCCTGTTGAAGAGCAGGGTTTCATTCTGTGATGCTGGGTGTCTCTTTTTCTCCTTTTGTCTTAAAATTAATTTAAAACATCCTTCAGTTCAGTTCAGTGGATCCCTGATGTCATTCTGTGATCCATCTGGAACTAGCAGCTTATTTAAAATCAGTTCAGCTAATGAAAAAAATTGCTGGAGTTAGAATCATGGAATATCTCAAGCTGGAACTGACTTGTAATGATCAAGTTCAATTTCCTGCTCATCACAGGTCCACCTAAAACTAAATCTTATAACAAGACATTCCTTGAGCTCTGACAGGCTTGGTGCCATGATGACTTTCCTGGGGAGCCCATTCTGGTACCAACCATCCTGTCAGTGAAGAACCTTCTCCTAATGTCCAATCTGAACTTCCCCTGGCTCAGCTTCATTCCATGGCCTCGTGTCCTGTTGTTCATCATACACACTGACATGTCCTCTAAATCCCAACTGTACCTGCTCCTTCCACTGTCCACTTGTCCAGATCATTTCCAGAGCCAATCCCAGCTTGCCTTCTTCCCTTGAACTCTCACTGTACATCTATTCCAGGCAGATGAGAGCTTTGGTTAAATCCAAATAAAACTCTGCTTTCCATAACATTTATGCTACCAGTTGAAGAACAAAATTTATATTTCTGTAAATGCCCAGTCATGCCACTAAGGTCTGTGGCCTATAGTATTGAACACAAATGCAGAGTAGGACAGAAAAAAACAAGCAAGTTCAAACAAGGTGAGGTGCATCTCAATTATATGTTCCTAATGCTTATATGGTAAGATGAGCTTACCAGGTAAATTACACCGCCCCAGCATCCCTCACCTGCCAACTGAGTAGGAGTAAAGCAGTTGGTGGGCAGCTAATACAATGTAAGAACATAAAGAAACTTTGTATGTGCCAGTCTGCACAACACCTCCATATCTGGCCCTCAGCACATTGTCATATGACTTAATAGCCCAGATAAATCAGTTCCTGAACTGAACTCCTACACTGCCTATATTAATGGATGTATTAAGCATTTAAAAAGACACTTGACTTTTTACTTTGAAAAAGGAAAAACACAACCAAAAACCCATGCCTAAAGCACCACCAGAAATAAGAACCAGCACTTTACTGCAGAATGAAAAGCAATGCTGATAGCACTGATCTGTTGAGTTGTCAATTCATTGAGAAAATAAATTCAGCATAGTGAATTACTGTAGAATTTATGAACATCAGTATTTAATATTCAGGAAAATTTCATTAATGCCACACTTCACCTAAACCATTCAAGTGTTGTGCAGTGTCAGCTGAACAGTTTTTCTTCCAGAGGTTTGTACTTGATTTGACTCAGACATTTCCACAACAGCAGCACGTACATTCACTCCTTTGCTGCCTGGAGCTTTCTGCAGACTGCTCAACAAACACTTCTATTTACTTCTGCAGAACAAAGCAGTGCTGCCCTCAGAATAACAGGAGGACGTTTATGCAGCTCCTGCCCTCATCAGCCATCCCTTCAATGGCTGGTCTCCCACCGACAGTGAAAACCCAACACCGTTCAGAGAATTAGTCACTAGAGGGCACTTAGAGAACCCAGAAGACTGAGAATGTGCTTGGGATCAGAAGGACACGACAGTTTAAAGAGTCCAAATGATGAGATTTGCATTTACTTCCTAAGCAAACTCCTGTAACCAATATTTTAAGACACAAAACCAGGAAAATAATTTTATTTCAGATTATGACCTTTATCATATTTTGTCTTTCCATCAACTGAATTAAAGAAGGCTGGGGAAAAGCTCTCCTCTGAGGCAACACACAGACTAGGCTACATTGCCCATGCACTTCGAGACAAATGTTGAACAAAAGTGTTAATTGCTGGCATGTAAGATACAAATCATGTGAGGTAGTGGCTGCTGAGTGCAGCTTCAGGGAAAGAGGTGCAGGAACACACAAACCAGTGTGGCAAACTCACTGAAATACAGCATTTCATTTCCCTGCAGTGCCTCAAATTGCCTATGCATTTCACAAGAGACAAGGATGTGATTATGCCCCAGAGGCCCTGCAGATTTTATTCTCTATGTGACAAACCACTGAAAGGTGACAAATGCTATGTCAGGAACAGGAGCAAGAATACTGGATGGTGGAACTTGCAGTCACTCAGAGCAAGCACAGTTTGTACTATATACATATATTTGAGCCCTAAACTTAATTCTCATTTAAAGATGGTGCATAAATAAAGACTACTCTCATCTCTGCTGTGTTACCAGATCAGCTCAATTCTTTGCCTCATGTATTAATTGTAAGCTGTATCTTTCAGCCTTTCAGTACATCCTGTCTTTAGTAAGATTAAAATTTTCTTGGCTACCCAGAGTCCTTTTTCTGTATGGAGAAAAAAGCAGAATTCATAATCAGTGAGTTCTGCAAACCCTCAAATCATTGCTTTTGTGAAGGCCAAGTGCAGGGCAGCACAAGGAAGGGTTGGGCCCCTGCTGTGCAGGGAGAAGTGGTGAGGTGAGCACAGGTCACAGCACTGGCCATGGGTGAGGGTGGTGACCAGTGACCCTGACAGGTCTGTCACACACTGCCAAAGCATTGCTGCTGTATCCTCCAGCAGGGCTTGGGCTGGCTCAGGGCCCAGATGGAGATGGAGCACTCAGAACTCACAGAAAAAAGCAGAATGGCACCAAGTGGTACTTGGTGGACAGGAAGGCTGAAGGTGTGCCTGCCTCTTGCTAAGCATTCATTAAACTCTGATTTATAAATTGGCTCCTTACCTTGTCTAAATTGACTTTGGAAACCTATGGGAAATACTGCCCCACTTCCCTGTGTTTGTTTGCCACAGGGGAAATGAGAAACCACTGGGTCCCTGGGGCTAATTACTTTCTTCAAAACCCAGCACTGCTGTGTTTCTGACTCAGCTGCAACATTCAATTTTCTGCTGAGATTGTATCTCTATCGCATTACAGGATGAGTTGCAATAGCACCTGATGTTAATTGCAGTGCACAGACTGCTCCCTTCTCTCCTTTACACCAGTTATCAAGAAAAACAGGAAAATCCACTTCTGCTGGTTTTAATTTAGCCTCTTCCACCCATACAGAGTGCCTGTCAGACAGGAGAGGCAGGGGCTGTCATCCTCTTTCTGCCTGAAACTATCTAACAACAAGGTAGAGACCAGCTGGATGTCTGCAGGTAGATGTCTACATTCCATCCCAAACAATCAGGTACCTCATGGAGACAGAGATGCTGGGATGCACGACAGCCACAGGGTGTAAACAGATACAGACCTGGACCATCCTATTTCCTGGACTGCCCCAAAGCCAGGCAGCCTCCCTTGCCTCTTGCAGAGAAAAGGACAGGGATGAAGTAACAGAAAAAGGACATCCCTAGGCTGCTCTCAAAGCTTGTCAGTCTCTTTCAAGGCCTATGCCTGCCTAAAACACCAAAGCAACCCTTAAACACACCAGAATCCAAACCACAGAAACAAGCAGGGCCATTCTGAGTGGACAAGAGTATATTGCTCAGCAAATTGGCCTGTGGGAACTAAATCTGAGAACATTTGTTGGGCCATGAGTAAAATTTACCTTTTCCTGGGGCACAGTGAAAGAGATGAGGGGGTTTAACATCTTATCATTATTTTGTTTCCCTCCTAAATGTCCACCTCTGACAGTGGCATTCTAGCACTAACCATGTATCATATAAATGTTTGTTTCTGACAAGTCATTTGTTAGCCTGTCATTTGCCAGCCTATCATTTCCCACTCCCCTTCTGCCAGCAGCAACCAGGATTTCTGTCATTTTCAAGTGTTAACCAGCATTGGCAGCTGCCACTTGCTTGGCATCATATGTACATAGAAGAATGATAGGGATGTAACATGTGCCATGCTTTCAGTGCACATTGAATCAACAGCATTAGGAGAAAATTAATTGATTGGTCTACTGGAAAGCAATGCCTCTGAGATTAGCACTGAGGGTTTTGGATATTTTTGACTGAGATCCTTCAAGCCCAGCCTCCCACCAAAACAACAGGAGGGCAGCCATGGTAGATCAGGCAGCAGTGCTGTTTCCAGCAGTGGACAGTGGCTGCTGCTGCTCACAAATCTGCCTTTTCCTTCTATTGTTTTCTACTCTTTCCCATCAGCAGGAATAAAATTGCTCTGACTAGAGTCCAACTTGCAACATGATGTTTCCAACCTGGAGTAGCTCTGGGATTTGCCTTCATTCTCTTAGGACAAAGGAGGTAAAAAAAATAGGAGAGGAACAGAACATTCTGTCAAATAAACATTTGCTAATGCTCTTGAGCAAGAGAAATAGAACAGGTAGCAAACAGATTAACTATCTGCTACAGCAAATAAACAGCAGCAAAGGTGACCTGGACACTCTTTGGATGGTATTTCTGCATTAAGCCTGACACTCTCCAACAGGAGCCATGACCATTATATACAAAATTGGAGATCAGAGGCTGACAACCTTCCCATGCACAGGGGGCAAATGCTTCCAACCTCCCACAGCTGTTTTTTTAATCAAAAGTCCAAGTGCACCAGGAGATTTGCTTAAGTGCTCAGGTTACATGGAGGCAATAAAATGGGAGAATTTATTGATCAAAGATAAAGTGAACATCCCAAGACAGTCGAATATAGGCTCATTTACATTGCAAGTATCAAGTAGATGTCTTCACTGAGAGTTCCAGAGATCAGATTTCACAGTTGAAGGACAGAGATGAAAATTAGTATATTTATACAAGTAGACTTTGGTCACTATTTTGTCTCTGGGCAAGCTGGATAGGAGATAAACAGGTTTGATAAAAGTGTCGTGCTGCAACTTTTGCACAGCTTCTCAAGCCACCCACTTGCCTAAAGAGAAACATTGCCACCAAATCCAGTCCATGAACCACAGTCAGGCCATACCCTGTACTTTCCATGGATCAAAATAAAGCCTAGAGAGCCAGTTCTCAGGCACAGGAGCACAGAGTCTTAGCATAATATTGGTCTGGGAACTTTGTGCACACAACAGAAGAGATGACCAGTGCTAGTCTCTCCCTCAGCTTTAAAGCATTCTGGACAACAGAGTCTAGATCTCTCCTCAGAATTAATTTCCCTTGAGAATTTCAAAAGGGCAGAAACATGAAGACACTGTGGACAAGTGTGTTTTTTACCATTATCAATTTTGTAGCTAAACAACAATCTGTGTACTGGTAGCTCTGTACAGGAAGCAGGATGTAGAATTCTGATGTGCTTTTATTACATGTGTGACTCCCTGAATTGCCAAGCTGGACAGCTGGCAAAGCCAAACATAACATCAATATTCTCAGAAACAGATGCATTTTAGATTGCCTCTACTTGTCACACCAAATGGATCTTTACTAAGACAACCATTATCTCTGTAACTCTTCCCCAAAATGGAATTTGCTTCCATTTGCAATTCTATATAAACCCACCAGCACTGTCTAACTTTTCTCACCCCTTCATGGATACTTACAGGTGCAACAGACCCAGCTGGAAAGAAAGGGTTTATTATGCATTTGTTATCTCAGCCACTGCTACAAACTCCTGATGGGAGACCACACAGAAAGGAGAATTTGGGAAGGGAGGTTCTATTAAATGGACTGTCCACAATCACAGTGTCTCCTCAAAAACCCCAACTGTCACCTTCTTCTGTGGTTGGTTGACAGAAGTCATGGATGTCATGTCCTGAAAAGCTGAAGTCAGAACAGCTGCTTCCCTCTCTGTTTTGCACAGAGTGTACCTGGGTAGCAACACACACATTACATAACAGTAAGTCAGAAACTGAAAGGAGCCAGATTGCTAAACCCTTCTATGGGGATGAGATTTTTTATTTCCATCACCTGATAATTTAATTGCTCAATTAACTCTGCCTGAATGCCTTGGCTGTGGAAGAGGAATGTTCCCTTGCAGGTCATGGTAACTCAGCCAGGAGGCAAGTAAGCAATGCAAAGGTAAATGATTCCTCTACAGCAAACCAAATACATCATCCAATTGTATTTTCTCTCCTGCTCTGCTCCTTCCTCCTCGTGTTTTAGGGACAGAACAGGCACCAGACAAATAAAAGACCATAAAACTCTGGTAAAGCCAGTATCATAGGCCTCACCAATATGGTTTAAATCCAGAACTTTCTTAGCCAATTCAAACCTAGCTTGGACATTTTGCATTTCTGAAACTCCATAATATGCCTAATTTAGGTAGCAGGGTAATCTCCTCCTTGAGGAGGATTTTAAAACATCTGCTGCATCACTGAACATTATACTCTTGTTTTTCTTTACTCAAGAAGCCAGTGGAAAGGATGCCACTAAAGTGGCACCTATTGACCATCCTGGGGCAGAGTGGGACTGATTGGATGTAATTACTGTGGATGTAATTCTTGTCCATCAGCTGACCACATCTCAGAGGGCTTTGGGCCCAAAGAACATGCCTGGGACTATTATTGCAGCAAACTACACATCATTTAATAATTCCTTCTTTCATAAATACAGCAGTCAAGTTCATAAACCTGTGTCTCTGTTGTTCATGTCAAAACTCGAGTGCCCCTGTACAATCTATGGAATCATGTTAGATTATTTATTTATATTATTTCTCATTTATATGTTAGTAGGCAAAAAAATTTCTATTAAAAATAATCTTAAATTGCTTAGGGATATAGGAGAGTCTGTAGTCCTGGAGATTTTTAAGATTGTCTGCCAGGATGCTTGAGAGCATGTTAATGTTATTAGATCCTGCCTTGGGCCAAGGAGATAACATAGAGGAACTCTGTGACCTTGCAAGCTCTTTCTTAGCTATGCCTGGAACCATTGAATGACACTGGCCTGGAAAAGCAGCAAACTAAAACCTGGTAAAAGAAACACTTCTGGGCTGTCTTCTCTGGAAGGGAAAAAAAGGCAAAGAGGCTGGAAAAGTATACATTGAACAAAGTAATGACAGAGAGAAGAGCTTACAATTGAAATCAGTGAGTACTAAAGGGAAAAACATCCTCTGCTACATGATCCCTTAAGGTCTTCTCATGAACATCATCATTAAATCCCTACCCCTATTATAATTTTAAACAGCTCCTTCAACCTCCATTTGTGAACTTCCCCCTGGTAGTGCTGCTTTCCATCCTCATGAGAGCTCACATTAAGTGATTCCACAACGAGCCTTTCCTAAATTCCTCCCTGAAGCCACCTCTCAAACATGTAGGGGTGAAACAGAATTTACTTGGCAGGTTACTGACCCCCTTCTGCTGGTATTTAGGATGCAGTGTCTCCTGAATTCTTGGTCATTAGAAATCATCAGCCTGTTGATTCTACAAGTACTCACCATGCTAGAAAATCCTGTTTCTGCCTCATGCCATGCAAAGCCTGACTGGATGTTACTTTGACCTGAAAAACAAGAAACTAAGTAGGTTTGTAGCCCAACCTCGAGCTGCTGACTATATCTGTGTCAGGAAAAGGTGCATCTTTAGCAATGACATTATATTTAAAATATGTCTTTTCTTAGACAGATCCTTTAAATCAGGGCAGTTCAAAAGAGGTGAATTTAATTAGAAAACATTTATCCCAAATGTCATAATGACACTGTTGGAAATTCAAGATTAATGAAAGTCAGAAAGAAGCTAAAAATAGCAGCAACTATATGTAACCAGCTTGGGAAACAGGCAACAGAAGTAAGAGGAAGTGAGGAACTGGAAAAGAAACCCAAACCAAAACAACCCCCTGCTTTCCAGCAGACAAAGACAATCAGAAGTGTACATTAGGATAAAAACAAATGCATCCATCTATGAAAGCATCTGTAATAATCAGAGTGTCCATTATGACATTCACAGGGTAAAATCTCCCAACAGTAGTACAGAAAAGGTAGGTATTTCTCAGAGTTATTTCTTTTTTGGAATGCAAGATATGATGCATATCATGTCATAGCTTAAGACAAACTCAGAGTGGCATTTAGAAAGTCCTACTAAAAGTGGGATATTATTGAATCAGCATCCTGGAGCCCTCCAAGACACCTGAAGATCTCATTGCCAAGGCTCATTATCTGCAAGTAATTGAAAAATAAGGAAGCTTCATAGGTCTAAGAGAAAAACAAATCTTTAAAAGCACAAGCAAGACAATCCAGGACTAAAACCTCTTTTAAGTATTTGGAGACAATGGTCAAGAAATAGCTAAAAATAACTCTAAGTCTACACAATGAAAAATTTATTAAAAAACAGGAATAAGTTTAAGTGTCATTAAGAAATTGAGAGAATTTGCAAGGAGAGAGGAAAAGACCAAAAAAAAAATGTTACTTGTGGCCTCTGACTAGAACTGTTCTGCTGTAAACAAAATATTGTGGCATCAGTAGTGACAGAACTTCAAGTAAAAGCAATTTTACTTTCAAAATGTTTGGATTAAGGAAATGCAATTGTAGCTTAATCTGTTTGGGATACCATCAAAAAATTGCCTTTAAGATGATAAATTTGCCTTTTTACTCCACCTAACTTACTGAAAAATCTGCAGAACGTTTCAGTATGAAGAGAGAACATTCTGGAAGAACTTGATGATTGTTACTTTACATATGAAAAGTGTTTCTATTCAATTCTTTGAGATTTTATCATGCAAATCATGCAGAAATGGGTGACTGAACATTCCAAAAGACTTAACTTTTACTCTGTTTGCTTAAGCAAATACTCTGATACCTGTCACCAGTTCAAATTTAATCTTGTCCCAAGGCTAGAAAACAGGTCACAGTAAGTTATGTTTGCCTTTTTGTTGTGAAACTTCAATGCATTTCCATACCAAGGACACATGAAATAATTTCTAGGCCAGCTGACTTCACTGGTACCTCTTGACTGCTACAGGATTCTGTAATATTTGCCTTTTTTTGAAGAATGCAAGCACTGAAGGATAATTTGGTTCTTTAATTGTTACATTACCTAGGGACAATTTCTCTAAATGAGCCTGAAAGTAGTGCCAAGTTTTAATTTCACTATTACATGCAAACCTGAACCAGAAAGCCCCACAGTTCTAGTGTGTGAGATCTACAAGCACTGTAGGTTTTATTTTGCATTGGAAGCTCATAATCTTTCAAGCACATTTCCACCTTTATAAAGCAGTTGTGCAGACCCAACACAAATGAATAGGCAGAAAGCCACAGGAAACCAGAGCACTACCAATGACCTGCAATTGAGTACAGTTTTCAGAGAGATAATCACAGAAACAATTGGAAAAGACCTCTGAGATCAAGTCCAAGCTATGACCCAGCACCACCTTGGCACCCAGGCCATGGCACTGAGTGCCACATCCAGTCTCTCCTAAACACCTCCAGGAATGGTGTCTCCACCACCTCCCTGGGCAGCTCATTCCAACCCCTGACCCCCTTTCACTCAGGTTGTTCATCTGCTCCATACGTTTTTATTTCTACAAGTTCAGTAAACACAAATGTGTTGCAGATTTTACACTAAAAGAGAAAAACTTGGATGACCAACACTGTATATTGAGAACTTCTCCACCTGTACACGGTATCAAAAGTAATCCACAGATAGAATGACGTGCCTGCCAGTCCATTCAAAGTTATAAAAACATAGAAAATTAAGGAGCATCCTTTGTGAAGAACTTCTTCCTAATGCCCAGCCTAAACCTCCTCTGGTGCAGCTTAAGGCTGTGTCCTCTTGTTCCTGATCCCTCCTGGCTGCACCCTCCTGGCAGGGAGCTGTGCAGAGTGATGAGGGCTGCCCTGAGCCTCCTCCTCCTCCTCTCCAGGCTCAACAACCCCAGCTCCCTCAGCTGCTCCTCACAGGACTTGTGTCCAGACCCCTCACCAGCCTTGTTGCCCTGCTCTGGACACGCTCCAGCCCTCAACACCTGCCCTGGATTGTGGGCCCAGCCCCAGACACAGCCCTGGAGGTGTGGCCTCAGCAGTGCAGGTGTGAAAAATGCCAATCACTTGTTTTTAAAATTTTAAATGTTTAATAGTAATAAAATGGTTATAAAAATAGTAATATAATTAGATTAATAGTAATTTGGACTATTTGGATTAGGACAATATGAAACAACAGAAACAAAGAGTTACAGACGTCTGGGTACCTCTTTCTGGGCAAAATAAGCCCAAAAAAGAACCCACATTAACAGAGGGTTAACTCTTAAAAACAATAACCTGTTGCATATTCATACACCTCATACATGATGCATAAATTCCATTCAAACAAAGGATTCTGTCTGGTCAGTGTCAACTTCTTCCTCTTTCCTTCTATTTTTATAACCATTTTATTACTATTAAACTTTTAAAAATTTAAAAACAAACAAGTGATTGGCGTTTTTCACACATGCCCCCATTGTTGACCCCAAGGCTGCTGAAGGCAGGCCCTGCTGTGGGTGCCGTGTTTTCCTGTGAGGGTTCCCTGCAGTCAGGCCCCCCTGAGGGAGCTGTGTCCCTGTGAGGGCTCCCTGCAGTCAGACCCCGCTGTGGGTGCCCTGTGTCCCTGTGAGGGCTCCCTGCAGTCAGGCCCCGCTGAGGGAGCTGTGTCCCTGTGAGGGCTCCCTGCTGAAGGCAGGCCCCCCCTTTCGGAGCTGTGTCCCTGTGAGGGCTCCCTGCAGTCAGGCCCCGCTGTGGGTGCCGTGTGTCCCTGTGAGGGCTCCCTGCAGTCAGGCCCCGCTGAGGGAGCTGTGTCCCTGTGAGGGCTCCCTGCACTCAGGCCCCGCTGAGGGAGCTGTGTCCCTGCGAGGGTTCCCTGCACTCAGGCCCCGCTGTGGGAGCCGTGTCCCTGTGACAGTTCCCTGCACTCAGGCCCCCCTTTCGGAGCTGTGTCCCTGTGACAGTTCCCTGCAGTCAGGCCGCGCTGTGGGAGCTGTGTCCCTGTGAGGGCTCCCTGCACTCAGGCCCCGCTGTGGGAGCCATGTCCCTGCGAGGGTTCCCTGCGGGCTGCAGCGGCCCCCGCTGCCCTGCCGGGCCGGGGTGACTCAGGCAGCGGCGGCGCTGCCGGCCCGGCCCTCCCGGTTCTGCGGCTTTGTGAGTCAGGCTCGCACCCCCCGCTCTGGGCGAGCACCCCGGGCCACCCCCGGAAGCCTGCGACGTGCTGCTCCACAGAGCTCTCCTTGCTTTCAAAGCAATCTCCTGCCCGGAGCGCCCCGGGAAAAATCTCCCTTTCAGCATTAACAACCAAGAATTACTTAACAAAGCAGAGCGAGGAAGCGCTTTAACAATATCTTCTAACAATATCTTCTGCTCTGGATCCGGCAGATTGGAGTGCATGTGCTGACTAACAGCGGGGATGGGGTGGGGAGGCAGCTGCCTTCTCTGCGAGGGAGGAGAGAGCTCCTCGGTGATGCTCTGGGCAGTGCAGGAAAAGCTGTCATCTTCAGCAGCAGCGCCTTGCCTCTCAGGGTTCTAACACCCACCACTTCCACAGCTCCTTTCCCCCCTGGCTAAAATGCATGTTTAATATAATGTGCCTGGAACACTAAAGAGGAATTAAGCTGCAACTACAGCTCTTCATCTGGTTAAAAGTGTTAAATACCTATGGAAAAAATTATAGTATGTGTGTAACCTTGAGAAGGAAGATCCCAAATACATAAGTCCATTTGTAATAAAGTAAATTCACCTTCTGTGAAAAGTGAATGAAAATGGGCCTGATGTGCCCTTTCCCAGGATCCACACACAGAGAGCAGTTCTGGTAAAACATCACCAGGATTCACACACAGTCACAGGCTCACTGGCACCTCAGCCCGTAGAAGTGCAGCCTCCCAGGAAAAGGCACAAATGTGGACAGGATGGGAGACAGCCACTCCAACACTGATTGAATTTCCTGAAGAAACTTTGGGAGAGTGAAGGGTTTCCTCTTGGGGAGAGGGGGCACAGGGCTATCTGTTTCTACTTCATATGAGCAGGTTTCTTTGAGTCTTCATAAATAAAGCAAGTGAAGTACTTACACTGTGAAGATTCATGGATGTCTCCAGGTTCTGGAGTCAAAGGCATGCAAATGCTAAGGAGCAAAACCTCCCAACTCTATCAACAGCTGCAAAAAATATTAATTTTATTTCAATTATCTTCTGTAAGGGCAGACATGACCAGCCAAGATTACTCCATCTTATCTACCTGCTTATGATCAAAATTTTTTTGTCAGCTGCTATTCAAGTGCGCCACAAGCCTTCAAACACCATACACCCTTCACCTCATGCCTCAATTACATGCACCCTCACCACAAAACAGAGTGACTCAAAGCCTGCCCACACAGATCGTGGCCTAGACAGCTGCTGATCAGGATGCGGAGGATTCAGCCACATCCTGAAAATGGAAGAGGCCACAAAGTAGGACAGACAGGATGGCACTGACAGGCGTGTGAGTCAGAACACAAGGGAGAAATGAAGATACTGTTGACAGCATGATGAGCCTGGAGGCAAGAGGGAGCCTAATTTCTAGACACATACAGAATGGTGAATCAAGATAAAACCCTTCTGCAGCAGATGCTGTAACACTCTCTCAGGACATATTCCTGAGCACAGAGTCTCAGTTAATATGGGATGTATTTATACCCCTGTCAGGACCTGTGTGAACAGCTCTTTAAGACAGGAGAGAAGGCTTCAGAGAGTCTTTTGTGATTATTAGTTATGTTAGAACAGACTGGACCTTTGTCTCTCTGTTAACTTTTTGAGTCAACTCCATGGGTCACCAGCCAGAAAACCCAACATGAAATGCAGTCTGGTGTTTTGTTAATAATATACTCTGTGTTTGTTCATGTTCTTTAATCACATGGTTTTTGCTCTGTGGAACATCCTGTCTCTCTGGCCTAAGCCAGTTCAGAAGTAAAGATGCTTTGGACTGAATCCAGACACCACATACATTTTTGTCTTGCTCTGGAAACCCTATGCCAATTTAAAACCATTCAGCAGAGTTGGTATTACTGTATTTGCCTAAAGAATAAAAGGAACATGTTTATAAGACATAGATAGCCCTGTGCCCTCCCTCCTACAAGAGGAAACCCTTCACTCTCCAAAACAAAAAGGCTAACATACCAATAAATGTATTAAAATGAACTGCTCATAACAAGTTACTCATCTATTGCTACTGCTATATATCAGCAAATGTGATAACTGTTTATTTTTCTGTATTTTCATATTGAGGTGACAGCATTAATATTTCATACTAAAGTGCTTGGTTTGTCTGGTTTTGTGCAGAAGGTTTTGGGGATTTGGGTATGTTGAATTAATCTCTAAAACTTGTATTATGTTTCTACTATGGAGTATTAGTTAGACCACCAAATATGGCTCCAAATCACTGTTGGGAGCAGAACATATTGTACATAATTATAATATGTACCACTAAACTAACACCTCAGTTCCCTGGATAACTGACAGAGCCTCTGGGTTCTGCCCTTGCTGCCTCCTGAGCTGTGCAAACTGGACAATATGTGCAATACTCACTGGAAAATAATCCCAGTGCAGCAAATCCTCCTTCAAGTCCCATCTGACTCATGCTTTCACAAGTTGGATAACAGGTTTGTACTCAGCCACGTTGATTTCCACCATGTCACTCAGAGTTTACAGAACACCTCAGTGCTTCACCTTCTGCCCTATTTGCAATGCCCAATGGATGAACTACTGAAACTGTGTCAGCACACTCAGGGGGACAGGATCCACAGAAGACACAATCAAACCAACCAGTACAACAACAAAAAAAAGCCCCTCAAGATTTCCCAAAAATACAAATGAATTGTGTAACACAAAAGCTATACTAATGTGGAGTTATAATTTTAATAAGAACCAACAAATAAATGTATTGCTGAAATGTCATTTCAAACCAAGTGCAGATATTATTTGCAACAAAGAAATACTGTAACATAAAGGAACCAGAACTGACCATCAGGAATTTGCAATAAATGTTTTACATGGACATTTTAGTCTGAAGAGACCTATTCTGAAACTAAGCAGATAAATTAACCAATAATGAGCAAAATCACTGGAAAACAACTTATCCATTCCAAGGATGTTTAGCCATGTTCCCCACAGAGGGATTGATTCCTGCCTTACAGGCAATATTCAAGTTCATCTTCACTGTGGAACAGGTACAAGTGTGTCCTTGCTATTAACTCTCATGTTGGATATTAGCCATGAAATGGCTACTTATTGTTAGAGATCCACTATTAAATGGGATTTGTGGGTTTAATCATAAAATAGATTAAATCTGCACCTTCAATGAAGTATGAGTATATAATCCTATTAAGAGACTACTTGTCCTGCACCAAAATAATAAAATATTTGATTACTGGGTTTCAATTTTTGTTTTTCTGACTGGGAGACAATATTTCTTACATATATTTTAAAAAGCTAATGCTAATTAACACACACTGCATATTCAGTAAGAATGCTGGGGCAATAACGACAGGGGATCTGCTGACTGCAGTGTCACTTTGTTGCCATCAATTTTATATGGAAATAAAACAGGTATTTTATATATCCCAAAATTTTGCACTTGGGATGAACATGAATCAAATGATTACGTATCAAGTGATATTATTTGAACCAAATGAATGTGAATGAATGTCATTCAAAGTGACACAACTGGATGTGACCCTGAGACAAACTCTTGCTACTTCTATGTGTGTGTGTTTGCAAACAGAACTCATGAAGCACATTAACCACAAGTTATTTCTAATTTTATCTTCTTTTTTTTTGCTACAGAGAGAGAGGCATGTACTGAGAGTGGGCATCTCTCCTGACCACCTAATTTTGTCCTGTTGATGCTAGATTTCTGTCATTTTAATTTTTTAAACTGACTTCTACCTGGTCTGTCCTTGCAGAAAAAGGATGCTCTTTGGACCCAGGAGGAAATGCTGAATACACACCATGCAGCTTTTATGCTGCCATTTTCACAGAAAACAGAGTTTGCTGATCCATCAGAGGAAGCAGCTCTGGGAGTAGCTGAATTATTGGAACCCAAGTTTAAATGGATTTTGCAGCTCCTGCCTGATTTACAGCTCTCTGCTGTCCTCAGCTCATGGCAATAAAACTCTTCTCCACTTCCTGTCACAGCAGACTCCTGTGTAATTACACACCAGCTACCACACCTGCCCACAAACCAGCTGACTAAAAGTGTGGAGAGACAAACCTGACAAAGTTTGATTCAGAGCATTCTTGCACAACAGCTCCCTGTCTTCCAAAATGTATATGAAAATAAGAATATCTAAGACTACATTTCTTCTTAATTTGCCAGAATTTTTCATAGATTATGGGATTGTACTCACCCTCACCAAATACTCAAACACCCATCTAAAAGGTAGTTTTGAGAAACAAGAAACACAAAATGCTGACACTCAAGTATCTTACTTTGGCATTAACCTTATTTTCCCAAGAAAAGCTCTTACCACAGGAATTAAATGGAACTATTACATCTTAATGGTTATATATTAGGTAAACATTAGGACATACAGAGATGTTAAAGAGGTGGTCTGATAACACAGGAATTTTTATTCAAAGGAATACTATTCACTGAGGAAAAGAATTCACTCCACACAACCTGAGTTCTCATTTCTAGCAAAAATCTTCTTCTGTTCACAAGAGAAAAATGAAACTAACATTCCCTTCTTTTCTCCCTTGGTATCCTATAATTTCCTTTCATGAAAATTCAGGTAGCATTGATACATATGTACAGCTTTGAAGAGAAAAGAAAGATATAAAGCCCCCTCTCAAAAACTCAGGGTTTCCCTCAAAGTAACAGTTGTGGACCTGGAGTCTGTATCTGGTTTTGAGTCTTACATCCAGTGTGATAAATACTGTCCATCCTGAGCCTGTGTGACTGCAGGTGCTGTGAAAATTTCATTACAGTAAAAACCAGCTGAAGAAACAACAGCACAATACTCTTGTCCATAAGGCATTTTTTAGGCTTGCATAAACCTCTTGTAGGGTGTTTAAATTACTATTCTTTTTTACAGCTGTGGGAGACAGAACAAAGAAATGGCTTTGTTCAGAGTTCCACAAAAAGCAGAGCAGAGCTCCTCAGGGCAGCAGAGAGCAGCTGTTTGTGCAGAGAGGCTGAATATACACACACAGATGGCTGAATTGCTGAAAACTGGGAAAAGGCAGGAGTAAAAAATTAACCTGAATTTTCTGGGTTTGTACATACCTTCTGTCCTCTCCAGATGAGGTGCAGGAGAGGACAGGCTCGCTGCCATTTCCTTCCCACCTCTACACAGTTCTGGGACCCAAATCCCCCTCTCTGTAGGAACTCTGCAAGGTTCTCTGCAGGTGAGACCTTTACCTGCCTCCTGTCTGCCTCAGTGTTTTGGGATTCCAAAAGCTTTCTTTGAAAAGCTACACACACGTCAAACCTCTACAGAGCTGACTTTTTTAAGTAACAAAACTTGTTGGACAGGTGGGTCTTGAAAAAGAAAATCATTAGAATTTCAATCTGGAGAAGACTAATGGGATACTCTGCTGTGATCTGACACCACAGACACCTAAAGTTTTACACAGTCACTTCTGGAGGCAAAGAGCAAGTGTGATCTGGATAAAATCCTCAGGAAGAAACCCAGACAGTATTGATAAATTTCAAATGACTGTACAATCACCTCACAGTAAGAAGCACTAGTGACAAATCATCCTCATTTTTTCAATACCTTGCCTTTAGAAATAGTGAATTAAATACTTTTCTTAAAGGAAAGGCTTTTTGTTCATATCTATATATATTCTATCTTAGATGCTGACAGTTTACAAGTAGTTTTTTAATGCTGTGGTGTATATATATATTTTAAAAAGTGCCTGGAGTCAGTGCTATAAACCTCCTTATTTAGGGAAACAAAACGTTATTTAAAAACAAACAAACGAAAAACAGCTTTAAACTTCCATACTTGAGATAGAACTAAACAAACCAATGCCTCTGTTTTGTTTCAAGTCTGAAAACTTCAGGTTGGATGAACTCCAGAAAGACTGAGTGAATTTAAACAGGTCAGAAGAATCATAAATTTTGCTTCTATAAAAAAAGAAGAGCGTGCTTTGCTTGCCAGCAGGACACCAAGAAACCTTCCCACGAGGGAAGGAGAGGAACAATAGCTTTTAAGCCTCCCATCTGCACAGTCTTCCGTTACATTTGGAGAAGTTAAAATAATCTTTTGGGGATGGAAGTCTAAAGCAGAGAGATTATCTCCCTGAAAGAACCAGAGAAAGAGCAAAACCACTGAACATGAGCTGCAGTGCTGAGCACACAGGAAGGTCACACACAGACAATGCCACACTGCACTCGGGTGACCCCTGGCAAAAACAGCAAAGAGCTCCTTCCCCAAGGACACAAAAGGATCAGATTTTTTCACTGTCTCCATGTGAGATGACTCCTCTTCTATATTATAGCCTCTAAGGCAGACTCCAATCTTGGGACAAATCATCCCAAGGCACAGTTGAAGGCTGGTATGAACTGTTAAGCCTGGAAGAAGGGAACAGATTCACATACATGTGAGCTGGATGAACATTAAGCTCAGGTTCATTTATAGCATTTCAGAACTCATGGGTTTATTCATGCTCAGCTGGGAATGCAGTATCATGACAGTGCCATGAAATTGAGGAAAGCAGTTTGGAAATTATTCCTTTTTGTGCAAGGAATACATCTCAGCAATTCCATCCTGGCATTGTTACATTGTAATGAAATCATGTCCAAGCAGTCCCAACAAGCCTCATAGCAGGACTTTGAAGACTTCAGTATTGCAAATTGATTTCCTATGCTACAAACAAAATACTTGTCAAAGTGCTCTGGCCATGGGTGATCCCCAGCAGCCCTGCTGCATCCAGGACACTTTCAGGGACCAAGCCACACACTACTTGTATTTCTGCTTAAACTTGGGTCTTGCCCAAAGAAAGGCCTGGCTTTCTTCCACTGCAGCTCTATTAGCATTGCCAGCAAAGAGAATTTATGCAGAGTAAAGGGACTGGAGTTCCTTCTACAATAGGGCCAATTGTCTCAGGCTGCCACATTCAGTTAAATGTTTACTTTGTTGTTTCACAACTCAACAGGAAAGGAAAGGTCAGACAGGCCCTAGTGCAGAACAAAGATTTTGTCATTCGTCTATTCACCTCAAGCCAAGATTCCAGTGGGAGACTTCTGCTTTCCAGTTTTTCCCCTCTTCCTCCAGGAGACAGACACCATGTAGTAAATTAACACTCCAGCAATTCTACCAGTCTGGTTCCATATTATAAAAGAAACATTAGATGTCAAAGTATTCTGTAAAGGTCCTGAAAGAGGAATATTCCCAGGATTTGCTCACCAATACTGGCTAACAGAGAAAGATTAATCTCCTGAGACTACCCATGAATACCATCCTTTTTGGCACAGTTGAAAATGAGATAGAGCCATAAGTGTGCAGTTTCCTGTGACACAAAATTTCTCTTGCTTGGAGTAGTGAGATCCTATTCAAATTCAGTCTTCCAGAAGCTGCTTTTGTAAAATAAGAACAACTGTTTAACAGGAATGAGACTGTTATTCTTGAACTTGCTATGAATGGAAAACCTAAAGTTTCACACTCAGTTAATGAAGCATGAATGCACATGGACAGACACTTGGACATCTATTCCATTAAAAATAGCCAAAATCTTCCTTAACCTGTGCATATTTCTTTCTGTGTTCAATTAACATAAGAAACAGAGATTAGACAATGAAAACCCATCACAATAGTAATCAAACTATTATTGTGAAGCAAAATATGCATGGGTCAAATAAGCACAATGTAATCCTCAACTAATGGCAAAGATGCCCGGAGCCTGTAAAGGAAATGTGGATTCTTTACTCCTGGCATGAATAAGTTTTGCTCTGATGAAACTTGTACTACATTGTTTGATGGTCTGAGTGGCCAGATGGTTGTTGGGACACTGCTTTGGATGGGATGAGTCACATCCAAGCAACACCTGTTCCTTTCCACTGGCTACCAAGGAAACCGAGATAACCAGCTCCAAATCAAAGGTCTGTATTTGAACAGGCAAGTCCTCCCTGCTTTGTTTCTTCCTGAGCTAAACATGCTGTTCATAGATTAAACAATACCCCAGGACCTGAAGAGAGTGCTGTGCCTGCAGAGTCTGGGAGATTTCATCTTTCTCAAAGACCATAACCTCAAAGACACAATCTCATACCATTTCCAGCATACGCTGGGGAATCCCAACCTGGGAGTGCAGGGAGGGGTTTGGACATGACAGTGGACAACAAAAATCACAACCACAGCTGACTGAGCAGATGTGAATTATCCAAACCTTCCAGCTTTGGAGCTGCTTACACAAATTAAGCAGTACTTGTTCCATAGCTGTTTAAAAGCATGAGAGCCCCATTCAAACTGTGCCCCCTTCTGAGATGGCAAGCATGTATCTGATTCCCAGACTCATTAAAGAAGCTAAAATGTCCCTCATTGACCTAAGATGGCAGCAGGATCTGACTGGAGAAGCACAGATTTCTTAAAAATTGTCAGTCTATAAACAGTCAGCCACATATGTCAGTGATGCACAGAAAATCCCTGGACATGACTCAAAACTCTTCCTCATAAAGGTGATGGGAACATTCCTGGGCCAGATATTCTGGCTGCAAGTCTGTCCTCACCACTGGATAAGAACTTTATCATTCCCAGAAACCCATACCTGTAGAGTCCTGACTTCTCTAGGAGAGAGGAGGCAAAGATCAGGTTTTTACAGATCAGCCAGACCAGGCTCTTCACTTCAAAGTGGTCAGAAGTCTTCAAATAATCTTCAAGTTCATGTATGACTATGGATATATTTTGTCAAGTAAGCAGAATTTTCTCTCCCAGGTCAATACTATTACCTTAGCAAAGAAAGTTTCCTATACAAACTATCTCATACCATGTACTATCCTGGTCAAACAGCATTTTAAGCTATGTTTGAAGACTGAAACACCACCACTGTAAACTTGCAAATGGGTAATATGATCCAGAGTGCTTTAACAATATTACTGCAAGATTACTCCATTCTAATTCCACCAAATCACTTCATGTTACATTTTGAAACTGAGATGTGAAAGGGCTATTACAGTACTGCACTCATAAATTCATGTTATGCAAAAGAAGTACTGACCTCAGGTCACAGAAATAATGCAAGCAGAATTAGAATTTTGCTCATTAGGTCATGCACAAAGCAAAAGATATTTCATTTCTCTTCACAATTTCTCAGAAAAGACCATGACACAATAAAAAATTTGTCAATGGGATTTCTTGTAAATTGGGTATTTGCCATATTACTCAAGAATTCCATGTATCTCAGTCTCTTGGCTAACACAGAGTTTAAACAGGAACACCCACAATGGTTTTTAGAACATACCAGCATATTTTATTCTAAAAACCACAAGGACAAGCCCTCTGCTTTGCAAACTTACATGTACTTGTGTGTTTCATTTGGCTGACTGTAAATGCAGCTTTTCAGAGCTGAATCATTGCAGTTTGATGACACCAAAGAAAGGGTAGTGGCTCTCATGCAAACAAGTGGGCAAAGCAGAACGTCAGAGACAGAAATGAGCTGTGCTCTCTTGGGACACTGCTCCTCATCTTTTGAACTTTCTCAGATGAGAAATTTGAGAGCATAGAGGAGCAGCTGCACAGAACAAACGTCAAATATATTTTGCAAAGAGCCTGAAGAAACCTCACCTCTGCAGAGCATGGAGATCTGTTCATGCCACAGGGCAGACCCCATTAAAATGAAGAGGATGGTGGGGACACCACTTGGGCTTTCTGTAAGACTCAGCATGGCAATTTAGGCTGTGATCCAAAGCCTGGGTGTGCAACCTCAACTCTGTTGTGCTGAGACTGCTGTTGAGACATAAGAGAGTGTACAAGCCTTACAAGGTAAAATCACGGTCAAAGTGTAATAATCAAGATGTGAATAACAGTCCAGCGATTAAGGGAAGAAACAATGGCATGAAAAGGGAACACAAAGCCAAAAAAATCCAACAAAAAAGAGAGAGCAAAGAAATGTCATGTTTTGTGCCACTTCTGCTATCTGTGAGATCCCAGTGCTCCTGCAGATGCTGATGGAAGTGCTCTTCTCCTTTGACTACCATTCAGTAAATTCCTGTTAGAGTCAGGGAAAAGCACTGGCATGAAAATGAGTGCCATACATCTTCCTTTACAGCCCTCCACAAGATTCACAAACAATTATTTAAAAGTTATAAAATTGTTCATCTGTGGGGGTGAGTCAGAGAACTAGCAAGTGACTCGTTTTCCAGACCATCTGTGTGGACATCACAGACTTTTGTCAGGATTCCTACAAGACCAAAACTATTTCTGAGACTGATTGCTTTATGACACAAACTCTGTTGTCAGCTGATTAAAAAGATACTGTAAGAAGGAGAGAGGTGAGGCTCAGGGTACTGAGGACAAACATACACAGTTTCACCAGCCATATTTACTTTTACACATGCATGGTGGACATATTTCCAACAGCCTATTGCCACACAACTGAATGCAAACAACAGTTAGCTGATGTTGTGACAGCAAATAAACCCCCACACTGTTATGATTACAAGCGTAAATACTCAAAATTATTGATTACAAAGATTAATATTATCCACCATTTGGTAACACCTAGGAATGAATACAGCAAAACATTTTAAAACACCTGTGTTTGTATATACCAATATATGCTGGTGGGTTCTAAAAACCACTGTGGGTGCTGCTGTGTAAATCCTGTGTTAGCCAAGAGATCTGTGAAGGTCTTCCAGGCACCTTAGCTTGGTTTTTTTTCTGGGTTGATTTTTCCCCCTCAGAAACTTAACTGAGTACTAATTAAGGCATATCAGTGTTAGACCTCTTTTGGATACCAAATACTGCTAAAAAAGTAAACATCACCCAAACAGGATATAATTTCTATCCATATGCTGCAGTGCACACTCTAAGCAAGTGAAAAGTAAACTCCATTTTCCTAGAGCTTTATTCCTGTTCAGTCTTTAATGCCTCTTCTTTTTACAAAGTGGCTCATGAGAGCATGTAGGTGGAATCTGGAAATGAAAGGCTCTTCCACAATCATGGTTATGCTGCATGCTGAGAAGTTGATTTTATTATTCATGCATTCCCAGAAGAGGCCAGAAGGACATGGGCACATCTACAAAACACATTCTGTACTTGTTTTCATATGGGGATTATTTCCCATCAGCAGGAAGGCAAAGCTTTATTGATCTGTCAGAAATCATCAAGGGGCCATTCACCCCTGTTGTGATGAAATCTAGTAGTTAAACTACTTTTGAATGAATTTTTCAGATTGCAAAAAGATGGTTAGGAACCAGAGGGAGAAGGTAATGCTCCAAATTCTGAAGTTTGTGGAATCTAGGATCATACTACAACACTACTATACATAATGTGCTTTTACTTATCTTTAGTAACAGCAGCATGATGGCAGTAAACTGTGGCCAGATTGATTAAGAAATCCTGGTGTTTAACAGCACAAGAGCCAACTCTGGTTACATTTTTGGCATGAATTGCCAGAGAAAGCCTGTTTTAAAAAGCAGCTGCTACAATTACAGCTATATTGAGAGATTAGGCATGCCTTTGAAATGTAGCTTCATACTCTCAATAGGTGTGCTTGCAACTCAAGGCAAACTGAAGCGAAAATAAGCAATGTGAGCTAAAGTACACATTGTGACATAGAAAATACCAACCATCTTGTCAATCAGCTTTCAGACATGAAACAGATTCTAGAAGAGCTGTCTCTTAGCATTGTGGTTTGCAGCAACCAATAGCCCAAAGCTGCCAATGAATAAGCAGGAAAGAGGAGTGCTGGAGCAGCTGTGACATGCTGAGTCCTGCACACCACAGTGCGGTGCTAGAGACCAGGACAGGCTGGGGCTGCACTCCCCGGGGACTCTGCAGCCCGTGCAGCACAGCCTGCTCACCACACTGCCCTCACCTTTACCTGAGAAAGGCCCCTGCTGGCTCACTCTGCACTGCCCGTCCCATGTCACCCCTGAGCCAAGAGTGACACAAGAACAGATGAGAGACTGAACTGCAAGAGGAAAAAAAGAACCTTCAATACAAAGGATTCTTCAGCTTCTATAGACTGATACGATACATTCTGCTTGATTGGTTAGTTAAATAAAAACATCTTTCTCACACACCATCTTTGAGAAAAACAGAGAGACAAAGTGGGAAAACATCCCTGCAGGTGTTTATACTAACAAGTTATCAGATTCTTACAACTCCTTGAAAACTCTCACAAGGCACTGTGAGAAACCATTGCTGTTTCTCTCTCCCAGGCTGGCATCCACATCCATACACGACAAACTTCAGGGATGTACAGGTGGTGCACAAGAACACAAATTCTCTCCACCCTGTGCTTTTCTTTCCCAGCACTCAGGTTCAACAGTATGGGCAGCTCTGCAAGCTGCCAGCTCACAGCCATGCCACACCAGCTCTAGGAAAAGGCTGGCACAAGTGTCACAGGGCAATGCCTGTTTGATCTAACTACAGCCTTGGACTAAAGCTTTTAGGCTCTGAGAAAAACACAAATCACTTGTTGTTAAAATTTTAAAAGTTTAGTAGTAATAAAATGGTTATAAAAATAGTAATATAATTAGACTAATAAAAATTTGGACAATTTGGATTAGTACAATATGAGACAATAAAAACAAAGAGTTATGGACAGTCTGGGTACCTCTTTGTGGGCAAAATAAGCCCAAAAAAGGACCCACATTAACAGAGGATTAACCCTTAAAAACAACAGCCTGTTGCATATTCAAACATCTCATACATGATGCTCTTTCTCTGAAAGATTTAGGTGTCCTGTGGCTGCTATCTGGTGGGAGTACCTCATTCCTTTCTTTAAAAAAATAATCCCACATGCATAGTTTCTATTTTAACTACAAAAGTTACATTTTAACTACAAAACTATGTTTAACACACTACTTAAGAAAATTAACACAGCATAACTTTCTAACATAACACATATAATATTCATTTTAATATTTGCAAAAAGCCAATCATAAAATACACATTTTTCACAACTCTGCCCAACAATAATATTTATCAGCTTGCTCTTTACAATGAAACTCCCAAAAAGAAGTCAGGAGTTTCACTGAGGTAGCAATAACACAGAAATATGGAAGGTGATTCTCAACTACCTATGTAAAGTTCAAAGTAATTTCTTGCTAACCTTGCCTCTTTAAAAACTTTCTAAACATAATTTGGCACTGTATTTTAAGTTGACCACAGGAAGCACAAAACGAGAAAGTCCAGGAGCAGCCTTGTCTTCCCCTCAGGCACTTCCTGTCCTAGTGACAAAAGCATAATGCAAAATTGCTAAGAAAGTGCCTCTTGTTTAGGTTACACTTTGTCTTCCTTTTAGGCAGGAAATATTTGTTCATTGAAAATCACAGCCTTGTGAAACAACAATGCCCACCTCTGCATCACTGTGTCTGGTTAAACTCTGAGCTTTTGGGAACATGTCTCTGATAAAATAAGTTAAGGAATAAACTCAGATAGAGAATGACCCAAACCAAATCTCTGGTTTTCCTCCCACTCTTCAAGCACACGGGGTGCTTAACAATGATTTTTTTTTTAAGGAAATAAAATTACCTATACTCCACTCCACCAGCCTTGTAAATCTTTGCTAAAGGAAGAAAAAGCTCAAAGGTCCCTTTAAGGAGAAAGCAGATAATTATAAGCAGACACAACAAACAATTGAAAAGGCCACAAATCGTTCCCTGATATTCACACTTATGCAATATGCCTGATCAAGTTAACAGTGAATTCCCTTTTCCTGCTCAGAGAGCTAGGCAATAAAGGCAAGAATGTGCAAAAGACAAAACATTCACAAAACCTTTTTCACAAATATTAATCTCTTCTTTTCCTTGCCATGCTGGCTACAAGATAGCTTTATTTTCAACTGTTTAAGCAGAATCTGTAATACTCAAAGTCTCAAGGCACGTTTGTTCCAGCCATGACTTGAGAAGTAAGAGTTTGATGTGTGTTAACAATTCATTTGTCACCTCTGCTTCATTTCCATGGGCAGAAGAGGAGCATGCACACAGCAGGCAGACAGAGCATGCTTTGTTTTAGGAACCTGACCTGGATGACTGGAGAAGCAGGATCTTGAAGTGTCTGCTCCTTAATCTGGACACAGCATCTGATCTGTGCTGCACATCCAACAGGGATGCTTCTCTGCACTGCTCCCTATTCTCACTGAAACCTCCACATCCTAAGTCATCAGCACACTTGTCTACTGTTCTCCACAGCTCCTGACAATCTTGAATGAGAGAAAACTAGGCAGCAAAGATTATGGCCTTAACTATGAGGGTTATTGTATTTGTATTCACACAACTATCAAAACCAACACTCAACTTAATGTTTGCCACAGGTTTTAGTGAAAGCTTCAGGATGTTCTCACAGCTCATTGGAAAAGCAGGACACAGGTTTTCACTTTAGGTGAACACAGAGTCTTTACAGTCTCCCACTTCATTATGGTTGTTACCACAAAGGCAGGATCAGTGTGCATGCTTCTGGGAATTTGCTGTTCAGCACTGTCCACAGAGGCTCCAATACTCCTTCCTCCAAAAGTCCCAATCATTTCACTCAGCTCTTGCAACTGGGAGGGCTTTCCTGTCATAAAAGGAAACACTGGCTATGTTCAAATCCTTCAGCAATAAGCAACTAACTCTTCTGTGTTGCTACAGAGGGTAGTTTTTAGAAGACCTGGGTAGGTGTTGGGCAAACTGCACCAGGAGAATCTTGCTTGTGCCAAGAGATTTCAGAGTGTAAAAGACAGATAAATGTACAAGAACCAGACTTGGGCTCCAGCTGTAACAGCATTTCTCTCCACATTGAGAGACAGATGCTGTGCCTGATAAAAGCAAAAATCCTGCAGGGAAAGCAGCTTTCTAAATCACCTTCTAAGGCACAAATCAAGGAGTTCCGGGACTTTGAGTACTGCAGCTAATGGGCACACAACAAAAGGCATGAACAGGTCCTGGGGCAAGTACAGATAAGCCCTTTCAAATGCCCACGGTCTTTCAGCTCCTTAACAGCATCCTGGTAACATCAATTCAAACCACATCAGTTCCTCTAATAATCCACGTTAAAATAGTTCTAATGCCTCATTCCTACGGAAGGAAGCTATTTGCCTGATTTTTCACTTACAGGTGACCCACAGACATACCCCAGATTGTCAATATTCTCTCTACATTGCCCTTTCATCAAGGCCTAGCTCCACTTACATTGTGATAAATCTACCATGCTCAATCTGCAAACCCTTCCAGACTGAAACTTTCTGCTGCAGATGCTGAGAGCATTCATAACCTCATGATCAGACAACACCAAAAGTGGCATGAGAACGTGTGCCCACAGCAGTGTGTCAAGGACACCTGAATATTGTATTTGGTTGCCTCCAGATGGAGGAAGAAATCTGACTCCATGTTCTCAGAAGGCTAATTTATTATTTTATGATACTATATTATATTAAAGAATGCTATACTAAACTATACTAAAGAATACAGAAAGGATACAGACAGAAGGCTAAAAAGATAATAATGAAAACTTGTGACTCTCTCCAGAGTCCCAACACAGCTTGGCCCTGATTGGCCAAAGAGTGAAAACAACTCACAGCAGAATCCAATGGAACAATCACCTGTGGGTGAACAATCTCCAAACACATTCCAAAGCAGCAAAACACAGGAGAAGCAAATGAGATAAGAATTGTTTTCCTTTTTCTCTGAGGCTTCTCAGCTTCCCAGGAGAAAAATCCTGGGCAAAGGGATTTTTCAGGAAATGTGAATGCCACCCCTAAACAAGCGCAGGTCTGCACAACACAGGGCAGTTACAGTGCAGGGGCAGGATTGGCAAAGATGGGCAAGTTTGAACATAGATTCATTCATAACAAATGTGACCATGTGGGAAAGGTCATGGTCACTTTGGTGGGTTTTACAAGCAGTGAAGTCGAGCACTTCTGACTGAAAAGACCACTCCAGTAAAATGTATTCCAACTTATCAGCACAAACTCTTTTAGAAAGGATATTATGTTACATTCTATCCCACCAGTACAGCAGCTTCCAAACTGCAGTTGCTTTGCTGAGAGATGATCTTTAATTCTAACCCAGAGAAACATGCAAAGTAATTTACACAAGAATACAGTAAACAGATCTTCCATTTGGAATATATTTATGTGTTGAGATCAAATTCAGTTATGTCCTGATGAAACCTAAAAGTAAGACAGGGGTTTTTTGCTTCAGAATAGAGAGTATTCCTCTTGATTTAACACATGGATTATGGAAGATTGATATCTATCCATCCTGTGTCTTGAATCCTTTGAGATCTGCCACAACTCCAACACTGGTAGTATCATGGGCAAGCTTAAAATTAGATAAATAAATAAATAAAAATCCTTTTAATAAGGTTTTGTTTATGTTTACAGCCTGCTGTCACCTATGTGGGGATGTAGGACAAACTCAGAATCTGGGGCCTGTATTCTTCATAAAGAGCTCTGCTAAAGGTAGAAAAAAAAGCATTCTGCATTATATATTTATTGTTTAAGTCTTACTGAAAATCTGTAAATCTTCAGTTTCATCATTCAGTTTTTATATGGAAGGTAAATAAAATATACAAGAAGGTGAATATATCTAGAATTTATTTTGAGGAATATACAACAGGGTATCATTCTCCTACTTTCTCAGGCATGCTCTCTGACATGAGAATCCTATCTCTAAATATATATATCCAGGTAATTGTCTCCCTGATGATGCAAGTGTTCCTTAATACTACAGGCAACATTCTGTTCCTGATGCTACTGACTGACAGACCCACAAAAAGCTAGGGGAAAACAAGACATTAAAACTGCTGTTAACTTCCTTTGCTGGACAATGCTATGCTTATTTTGCTCCCAAAAAATAGAGATTTTTAGGCACAAATGTGTCTCAGAATGTGTGTATTACACCTAAAGACTAATTCTTCTAAGTTGGTTTTTTCCCTTTCCATACAGCCAACAGCATTCTGCTTTACAGGTAAGAAGTACTGCCTCCTGTACACAAAGCCATGTAAAATGGTATTTCAGGAAATAATGGATTTTTTTTTAACGTACAAAATAAATACCACACCCCGAACACACCCCCTGACTTGTTTTCTGTTTGAGACTCGTAGACTGCCTGCAGGTACTGCTGTCCTCATTCTGCCTCTGGGAAAGGTGATAAATCTTATCAAGAAGTAATTAGGACAGAGAGCAAACTCTACAGTCAGCTGAGCCAAGGCAGATATATTCTGTTAGAGCTCCTTCTCCAACACTTCCTTCTCACCACTGCCTACTTACCAGCTAAACTGACCAAATGACTCAGTCATTGCAACAAAATGATGTAATGCATTAAAAACTTTGAACTAGTAACCTCCAATATTCTTTGAATGCTCTGGAATAACCTCTGCATTAGTCAGGGAGCAGCAGGTACAGTTTGCTGCTGCCTTGGTGAGTCATGAACAAAAAAAACTTGGCATCTCTCAGAGGTTTGTGTTACCCTCCTCCTCATGTTCTCCTTCCATGACGAGCCAATGTTTCCCAAACTGGGCACGTAACAGGAGCACATCTGTGATGCTGCCTGCATCCCTGCTGATCCTGCCTCTGACTCATTCCTGTGTGCCCCAATCAACCAGAGCTCCTGCTCTGTCTCCTCTGTGTTTACATACACCTAGCCAATAAAAAGGTGCATTCTGCCTGGGATATTTATCCAGCTAACCTTCACCTGAAGACAATCTGTGTGGCTAAGCAGCCTTATGCTTCCTGTAGCTGTTTTGGGTCTGCAGAGTTCCAAGTTCTCATGAAATCCACTGAATTCCAAACAGCACTTTCCCAGTGATGTAGTCTTCACCAGCTTAGACAGCCCTTCTGTAAAGAGGCAAAGTTCAAAACCTACCACCTTGAGAGATGTTTCTGAAAGTTGCTCCTTCAGGCAGCAGGCACTGTAGATTAGCACCAGACTTACTCAAAATATCTGCACTTTTGTCAACACCAAGTTGTCTCTTACAGATCTTTCCTTGCAGAAATTGCCCAAAGAACCTTTTGAAAACTTTTGACTTAATACAAGTACTAATGTAGTCTAAAGACATCTGGCAGGGCCTAGGAAGGTGAGGCATAGTTAGAATAAAGAAAGGTAAAGTAGGATGGCCCATTGTATTTAACTGCAGACTGAAATGGATTCAGTCAGCATTTAGTTGAATGTATCACTGGTAGGGAATGAAAAGATGAGGACAGTTTGGTTTGGCCTTTGTTTGGGGTTATTTTTAATAAAGACAGAACTGGCCTAAGAGTTGAGCATAAGAGAGTTAGGATCTTTCAAACAAAAAATGCCAGATGTTTTCCTCTTGCTAATGCAGCACTCTTGGAGCTGTTTTTTATCTCAGTGACTGCTCAATGGACAGGCATAAAGATTTATTGCTCTTGAAATGTCAGTTTCATAAAACTTTATCTTCTCGATACACAACACGGAAGCAAAGGTTTGACATCCTTCCTGGTTTTCTGATGCTGTATAAGTCTGCATGGATCATTGAGACAAAAAAAAAAAGACTGAAACTTCAGCAATACCACAACAGTCCCAACAGGCAAGTTTATGTGAGGTAATACTGTGCAAAAAGCTCTTAAGTAGAAAGAACTCCCAAGAACACTCGTTTCTTCTCTATACAAAAACCAAGAGATTTTAAACTTCTAATTACTAAAAATTTAACTCAAAATTGCAAACAGCTTTCATAAAAGATGCCTGGCAGAAAACATCTTAGTATTTGTTGAATTCTAACATAAAAAAGCTTATTTTAAAGCTAAATACTTGGAAGCTGACAAGACCAGGATTCAGGGCAAGCTGCACTGTTTTACTCACCAGCTCCAGTAAGCCCAGAGTGTTATCTCTCAACAACACAGGCCCAGATTTCTTAAATCTGAGGTGGAATTAAAAGGAATTAAATGTTCAATTAAGAAAAAGAACCTCCTGTTATCTATGCAGTTGGGACTTTGTATTTGGACAGCAGAGCTGGTTCAACACTTCTCCATCTTCTACAATTTACACAGTTACATCAGAGTGGTCAATGAGCTTACATGAAAAAAGAACAAATATTAAAGAGTAAAAATGTCCGTTTCTTACAGTGCTGAATGAAGCACCCTCACTAACTGCATGTGCCCTTGTAAGCAGGCAGTGACATCTTGGCTGACACATCCATGGTTCCCAACATCCTCTGAGTCACGAGCGAAGCTCCAGCTCCTGCACATCCCCAGCATCCGGTTTGCAACAGGGCTGTGGGAGAGACTAACAAGGGAGAAAGGCAAAGAGCTGAGCAATGAATTTCCTCTGATCCATACACACTGGGCCATTTGCATCACCTCCTGCTCAGACAGGAAAAATCCAGGCTTTCCATCACTGAGCATCTCCAGTTTTTGCCTTGTATTAGCCAATTTCTCTTTCTAAACAGCAGCTTCGGGGACTTTCCATTTCCTTACCCTTAAATATTCAGCTATCCTGACAGTGTTTCAGCTTCATAAAAATCCAGCATCTTTGCACTGCTGGTCCTTTATGGGCATGACCTCATTTTAGAAAGCATTGGAGAAGGCAAATATTAGAAGTACACCTTGCCATGCCAACTTCCAACAAAACAGATGCTCATTAACCCACGCTAACTGTTCCTTACAGAACTTCTCCATTCCCTTGGTCTCTTTGCTCAGCAAGCAGCAGAAATGGTTTGCTGCCAGAACCACTAGTGGCTCAGTAAGCATTCCAGCTTTCCCACTCAGCATTCCAAGCAGAGGAATCAGCCACAGAGGGTTTTTTTCCTTTCCTCTAAATAACACACTCATATGAAAGTTTGCACATGGCAAGCTCTGCACATATTTTGGGAGGATAGGAAACATCTGGCAAGCAGAGGCTGGAGCGATGGAAATCGCTCTAATTGGTTCCACAGAAGACAAACTACAAAAGAGGCCACGAGGTGAGGACATTCCTGAAGTTAACACATTCATCACAGCAAGGAAAAGCTGCAAAGTAAACTTGAACTGCCTGCTGTGACAACTCCAGAAGCTTTTTGCTGAGCCCAATGCAAATAACTGCTCTAACTTCCTAACAATGAATTATGGCAGTAATTGCCTAAGAACAGAAAGAAGGAGTCTCTCCATTGCTAGTAGCAATATAGGAGTAGATATTCTGGACCCAAAAAAAAAAAAAAAATTATCCATCTAATTCTGTGTTTTGCCTAAGGGAGGTCGGTCCCAACACCAACTTCCTTAAAAAAGGATAGATTAAAAAAAAAAAAAAAGCCCTACAGATAATAGCTTTCCTTAGAGAGAGAAAGAGCTAACCTGGCTATCAAATTTCTTTTGTGCAATTCCCCATCACTTTCAGCCCAAAAGGCCAACACCCACTGTACTCTCAGTGATCCCCCTGGCTCCAGTGCCTCTCTCTGATGTGAAAAATCACTGCCACTGCTTATACCAGAGCCTCTTAAGGGTCCAGCTCCCACTTCATAACCTTGGCCAATATCTGAGCCAGGAGTTTTATGATTAGGAAAAATTAATCCTTCAGCAAGGAGAATAAACAGGTGACCACAGGAGGGGACTGCTGGTGAGACAGGATCAATCAAAAGTGGAGATTTCAATCCTAAAGAAATTCCCTCATGTGGGTTTAGAGAACAGCCTCTCTCAGCTGCAAGATACAAGTGGGATAAATGGCTCAGCAAGCTGCCTCCTATCCACAAGGGCTTACCTGCTCTGAAGGAAACTTCTCCAAGAATTCTGCTGGCTATAGCAATGGTGCTTTAGATACACAGCCCTGCAAGAGCCTAGGCAAATAAAAGTAAGAATTGCTAGTCACAGGTGCTCTTTCTGGGACTGGAGAAATCCTTTGGAAAGGACTATGGGTAGACTCCTACCAACACCAAGTTGTGTCCCCTCTGACAAAACTCACAGGATTTAGTGAGGGTCCTCAGAAGGCTGGCAGTGCCCTGGAACCCATCTGAGCCAAGTTTGCAGCAGCCTTGAAGACTCCACATGGCACAGTCTTTCTCACTCAGTTAAACACAGATGAAGTACAACTGCATTTTTCCAGTTTCCATAGAAAAGCAGCACTGAAAGTGACACTTTGGCTCAGCTTTTCTCTCATTTCTGTTTTGTAGTCTAGTTTCTTCAGACACAGCAGCCAGATCTAACATACTTAAGAGGAGTAGCCTCTTCTGAATCCTATCCAACCTGAAATACTGGATTTGTTGGCCAGAGGCCCAGGTGAGGCTGTAACTGTGACACTACATGCAATACCTTCACTTAACCTTTTCCCTCCCAAATTGCCAGAATGTATTTCAGCTATTTTGACATCCTAGCAACAAAGATCACTTCATATCCAGCTTTTTATTTCACTTTCCATTTGAGCATGCCTAATGCAGTGCTCTGCAGCCACTACCTCAGTGCAGTCCCTTCCAAGCTCTGAGTCAGAGGCTGTGTCTTGCAGGGCTCAGTCTCCCCAGAGGCCCCAGGGCCAGAGCTGCTGTGCCAAGAGGCTCCAGGCTGTGCTGGGGAGGGGCTCAGCAGCACCCTCACCTTTGGCCAGCTGCTCACTCTGTTCCACCCTCCTGACTCAGCCTCAAAGAACAGCCAAGGGAACAACGTCCTTTTCTTACTATTTATCCAAATAGGAGTCTGTAGGACTAGGCACAAAGAGATTTATTGAACAGATTTATTTTCAGAGAATCATGCAATGTCATTGCAAGGTGTTTATAAATATTTCTTCAGCCATGCCACAGCTAGATGATTAAAAAAAAAAACAAAACCAAAAAAAAGCTAAATTAAATCAAATAAATTTCCAGGACACATCAGCAGTTGTGAAACCCATTGTCTTTAAACACAGCAGCTGTTGGGGAGTTTCTCTCCTTAGCTGCTTATTGGGGAAAACATTGTCTTCCCATATTCAGGAAGAAATTTTAAGAAGGCTTCATTTGCCATAAAAAACCCTTACAGTAATACATGTAATTCCTTATGCTAGCATTTTTAGAAGGTGACTCTTGTGAAGTTAAACATTGTGTTGGTTTGAAACATCATGAAAACAAACAATGCACATGTATTGTGGGGAGGGTCACATCTGGAAAAACAGAATTTGAGCAAGCTGGACAAAGGTGCTTCTAAAGCTTTCTCTTTTCCTGTGCTTGGTACACACTGGACTGTATGACAATTTACAGTGGGAGAGACCTTGGGAGGTCTCTGTTCCAAAATCCTTCTCCAGGCAGGATCACCAGCCATTAGGTCAGACCAAGTTGCTCAGGGCTTGATTTTGAAACCCTCCATGGGCACAGCCCCTCTGAGCTACCTGTTCCACTGCTTCACTGTAAGAAAGTTCCCTCCTTACACATACACACAGAAATGTGTCTCTTCAAGCACAGCAATTCTTCTTCTGGCAATTTCCTCCCTCAGTTTCCTAGCTGTTGTAGAAACATACTCACATCCTGCTCTCATCTTACTCCTCCTTGCCCCCTCATTCCTTTTGCTCACCCTTGACTTCTCACTTTCACCACACCATCCCCCACACCTTCTCTTTGCTTAGAAATGGGATTTCTTGTTCTTGTCCTCACATCAGTTTGCTCATTAAATCTTCTCAGCAATAAGAATGCAGGTGAATGCAAAGAAAGATCCCATGCCACCTTTTCTGCTTGAATTCCTCAGTGCAAGATGAAGGATGGCCAGAACTTTTCCACTTTGCAGGTAACTGCATCTACTGGAATCTCTCCTTCCTCATTCCAAAGCATTCCCCACGGTGTCACAAAAAATCCCTCATGAGCAGACATGAAGAATAATAACTGCCCTGCCTTGAGCTCCTGCCCTGGACACCACCAGACACAGCAGGGCCTGTCACAGCCACAATTCCCCCTGTGAGCCAACGCTATCACAGCTCCTGTGCCGTGTGCTAACTTCTACAGAACTTCAGGCAGATGGCAGATGTGATCCAGCTGTGTAAACCATCCCTGAAGGAATTCCAGGTGAATAGTAGCATGAGGAAAATCCTGACAGATTGCTTCCCCACCCAAGGGGAAAAGGATTTCAACAGCAACTAAAAAGATTACAGACTGGGATATCCCAGCTCCCTTAAATCTGACTTGAGCAGTCAAGTCTTACTTTGGGTGACTCAAGGTTACTCAGCTATCAGGACAAATTATCAAATCAACCCTTTCACTCTGACACCAAGAAATAATGATGCTCGTGACACTTCTTCCTGTTCACTTGCTTGCCAAACAACCTTGTTGATATCCTATTTTATATCATTTTTAAGGCATAGAATATTCATAGGCATCTCCATTTTGTAGCAGAGGAAGGACTCCCTGTCTCTGAGCAGAGTGAAAAGAAGTCATGAACTGACCATAACCCCATTCATTCTCTGCCTCCTTGCACCACAGGGGTGGTGGTAGAGCTGAGAAGGAGGGAGAAGTGGCAGGAAGGTGTTTTTAAGGTTTTATTTTACTTCTCATTATCTGCTCTTCATTTAGTTAGTAATAAATCAATATCTCTAATTGAAGCCTGTTTTGCCTGGGACTGTACTTGATGAGTGATGTCTCCCAGTCCTTAACTCATGAATCCTTCCTCATCTTTTCTCTCTGCTGTCCAGGTGTGGAAGGCAGTGGTAGAGAGGCTTTGGTGGGTGCCTGGCACCCAGCCAGGGTCAATCCCCCACACTCAGGTGTCACACAGCAGTTATTGGCAAACAACAGGTAAGGAAGGCACTTTCCTGGGACAATAGCCAATACTTTTCTTCTCAAGCACACTACAGTGGGGTTGCTTAGTCAAAAACCTGTTTATGCCTCTCTGGCAATGTGTTCAATACTCCACTGTAAATGTTATTTTACACCAAGCATGATTTGTTTTATATAACACATAACACATTACTCAACTCCATCCCTACATTCTGCTTCCAACAGAAGCCATCAGTAAACATGAAAGAAAAAAAAAAAAACATGTTAGAAATGGGGCAGAGAAACCTCCAATTTCTGTCCATTGTCTGTTAGGGATTCAGCAGCTGGCTCCAGTGACCTGTCACAATGATAAGCTGATGGTTGGCTTCCTGCTCCAAGCCTTCTTCCTCATCCTCCTCTCTTGGACACCATACATGCTGGAGCAGCCCCTCAGCCACCATGAGCTCACCCTGCCCCAAAGGGGCACCTTTGCTGGTGACTCCACTGAAGCACACACTGCTTAAACTTTAGACTGTTTGTTTTAGAATAGCCCATAACCAAGTCATTCTACAAACTGAATCAAGAACCTCAAGAATCACCTTCAATCATAAAGCATACCCTCCACTAACTCCTAGAAAAATGCCCAGAAAGAAAACTAAAAAGGCTGAAAACTGACTTGCTGGCAGCAGAAGGAACAGCATCCTAACCCACTGTACTCAGAATAATTAGATGGCTGCTCCCACTGACACAAGCAGACTTTTCTACTTGAAGGAGTTGAACTAAAAAAGTAAACAAATTAACTTTCTTTCCTCCCAACCAGTAACACAGTGATCACAAACAAGCAGTGGCTGTTGCCATTTCTCAGAGAAATTTCTGCAGGAGCAAACTTGTGTAAGTACATCAAAACCATCAATGTACATAAACTCAATGGAAATATAATATCTTAAATGCAATACACTGACTACCAGGAGTACTCTACAGTGCAGAGAAGGTAACCCCCATGCCCTCTGCTTGCTTTAGGAAGCAGAGGAGCTTCAGTGCAGGTAATGCAAACTAATCAATGGAAAGCCAGTGTGAGCCAGGCCTATGCAATGCTGAGCCAAGAACTGGCAGTTCAGTGAGTCAGCCCAAGAGCCCTCCACAACCAGGGGCTCAAACTGCCAAAAACAGACAACAAAAAGCAGAAGGACACAGTGGCTCTGATGTCTGCACAAGGACAATGCAGAGAGAAAGGTAACTACAGTGACCAAAGGAACAGGAGTTCATGAGGGGAGCTGAGATTTCCATCAGGAGCAGAGAAAAGGTACAGGAGATTGGAGGGATTACAACACAGGTGAACAAAACTCACAAAGGCAATGAAGGAGTTGAATATGCAGCTCTCACCATGTGTAATTTGCCAAAGCCTAGAACTGCAGGAGCAGGGGTTCCTGCAGAAACGAGCAGCAAACTGGGTTGGAGCAGATCAAACACTTTTTACACTATGAGCAAGAAACTCCCAGATCCTGCTGCCAGCAGAAGCTGTGGAGGTGACTGCACTCAGCAGGTTCAAAATGGGACCAAAAGCATTGAAAAACTGATCTGTAACCAGCAAATACAGGACCAGACAAGGACAGCCAAGGCCCCTGGGAGAGTGCAGGAGGACTGGAGCACAAAAGCATCCAGGTTTGTAATCTTTTCTCAAAGCAGCCTTTGCTAGTGCTCCCACAGGAGTTCAATTACTGGCCTAGATGGGCTGTGGGTCTGACCCATTAGGGCATTTCTCATGTTACATTTATTCCCCCACACAAATCTCTTGGCTTTTATTGGATCCAAAGCCAAGCAGAAGACTGAAATTCAGAACTTCAATTAGTGCACTGTTTTGGTATTCACACACACCCAGAAGATCCTGAATGGATGTTACTTTCATTACACATATTTCTGGATTATCTTTTTTTTCCATTGAAATGTGGGCTGTCTTCTGGGAGTCAGCCAGCTGCCTTCAGGAGACAATGCTGCTGAGCTGCTGTCAGCTGCTGCACTGGAACACAATACCATCTGACAGACAAGAAAAACAATTCTTAACTTACCATGAACGTGCCAGAGGTTAGCACCAGTGTTAGTTGTGTGTGTTAGACAAGAAAGTGCTCTCTTATACAGCAATCAGCTTGGGAAAAGCTAAAAAAAACCATAATTGCAGAGTACTGTGCAGCCATCCTCCTGCATGTGAGCATTTCTATATGGGAAGCTTCATTTCAAAGTTATAAAAAGAGTATTTAAGAGAGATCAACCCATCAGCAAAAAATCTGTCCTCTGCATAAATCTCAAAATTCTTCATTGATACACAGACAGCATCTTTCCCTGCTAGAGAGTGGAAATAGTAAAGTAACTTGGAGAATAGACTTGTATTGCTAGAAATCATTTAATAGCAAAAACTTCGTGGAGGCTTTACTTTGAAACTATTGCTTCTCACAAGACCAGAAAACCTGGGAGATCACACCAGAATTAGAAAGTGCCTGCGTGACACATCTGAGATTGAGCTACATACCTTTCCTTCCTCAAAAGACTATTTTGATAGCAGACTTAGTTCAGCTTATTTACAGGTTTGCAGGTCACTTTTTAACTTGTCCAAGCATATGCCAGGCATGTGTACAGCAGCCAGATAACTTATAATTTAAGTAATTTCTGAAAACAACATGCAGAAACAAACATTTAATACAGATGATTATCACTTATACTTTGATTTTGGCTTCATACTACTATCTTTGCATCACTGTATTTAATTACACTCCACATTTCCTTCTTGAGTCATCGTTGCATAACAAACCTGATAGCCACTTTATGGGTGTGTTGCAGGTTTGCACAATTAACTGAGTCTATTGGACTGGAAATGACGATTTGTATTAACTGAAAAGATCATGTGGCTGCACAGTTTGTGGGTGTTGGTTTATTAGAATGGAAAGTGCCAATTAGAGAAGGAGAAAACAAAGACAAACTAATGATGTTTTAAAGAGAAGTACCTATGACTTCCTGGAAATGCTCAAGTTTATCTGGGATAGGATTCCCAGGTGCTATAATACAAATGAAATTATTCTTCCTCTGTTCATCAGCACGTAGGAATCACGAAGGAGGAGGCACAGGCAATGGAGGGAGAACAAAACACAGAAAAACCCAGGAACAGGACAAGAGTTTCCATGCCAAGGCCACCACCACTGTCACCCCCAGCTCGCAGCTCCTGCCCAGTAAAATCTGCTCAGTTTGGTCACACAAGAAGCTGCTCTGCCCTGAACCCATAAAGAAATTCAGCAGATCCCAGAAGGAGGAGAAGAGGCTTCCATCAACAAATTCCAGCTCCCAAACCTGCAGTGAGCCCACAGAGGATGGAAGAGAGTGCAGGCTCAAGAGAGGAGAAATTTCTGCACTTGTGGATGTAGGGCTTTGGCCACGCAGGTGCAGCCCCAGCACCCAGACCCTGCAGCACTGCTCTCCCTGCACAGCTATTTCCAGCCATGCAACAGGAATATTTTCCTCCTCTCTATATTTTAAGCTCAACAGCAAATTCAGTTCAATCATACTTTATTCTTCATACCTACTTTCAACATCTCAATCTCATTACCACAAACCCTTACTAAAAATATAAACACCACATGCCTCCAAACTGACTAAAGATTATATATTCAACTAAGGTATTCACACCATTTTGATTAACAATTAAAAGGCTATAAGACAGCACAAACAATATATAATTTAAGTAGTTAAAGATGTGCTAAAAACTCAAGTTATTTAGTTGCTCAAAAGTCACATTAATTATTTTGCAATGTAATTAAACCCAAGAAATTTCATAAATTAATTATCCCTCACAAATTTCTTACATTTTAACACAGAAATGACTTCAGTATTTGAAAAATAATTCCACAATTGATATAGTTCAATGTGGTAATTAAAGGAGGATAAAGTATTTTTGGTGGAGTTTTTGGGAGGGGTTGAGGGCAGGAGTGGAGAAACATACAGAATCAGATTGTTCCCTTAATTTGTATTTTTATAATTGAGAGACATAATTTAAAATACTTCTAAATAAATATTTAAAATAGTTTTGAGCTATTTAATTCTAAGAGCCAAAATTCAGATATGTTGATCAACCTATTTCCCCAGCAAAATCATTAGGTTCAGTAGAAATTCACTTCTCAGAAAATTTGTGTTTCATTAGAAGGCACAAATCCACTCAGGTGAGTAGAGCATTAAGCTCTGGAATTAAAGATGCCAGTCATAAATAGACATTAAAACACATGTCAGATTTTGACATGCCAAAAAAACCCCAGAAGCAAGTTCACCAGCACTGTCTCAATTTGTTGGGGGTGTCTGTGCTACAGGATGAGTAGTGCAAATACGAACACACAGCTCAAAATACAAATGCTTGGCAGACAGTTGTGTCCCCTTCCACATGCCCCACATAGGCAGAATCTTAAATAAGAGTAAAATTAACTTTATACTACTTGGGAATCAAGTTACCAAACTATTAATTTCTACAATGATACACTTAGAACTGTTTCCAAATCCTGCTTCTATATATACAGCTTTTCCACTGAAATTACTGGTTCAGAATGAGAACCAGATGAGCTCTACTCCCACTGTCCTTCCTGCTCAGTCTGCTTTTACCTCCCTGACTCACCAAAGCCACTCACTATTCCACCTTCAAATCTTGCAAAATCTGTGCAATCTCCTTCCCCTGCTTTCAGAGGTCTCAAAAATATCCCTGTGATTCACAAGGCATCTCAAGCTTCCCTGGGTGATGTTTTTTTTAACAGTCTGCTATAATTCTAGGCTGTCACTTTTGCCTACTCTTTCTTCTGTAGAGATCACAAGGATGGATATTGATGATATTTTTGGGGAATCCATTCAGTGTAGCAACAGTTCAGGTAGAGCACCAAAAAAAGGGGTTGTGAGCTGCTGACCCTTAGCACAACAAAGGGCCTGGGGACTGTGGCCCAGCCAGGGGAGGGACACAGAGACAGCAGCACAAGCCCTGGACTTTTGCATGCTTAGACTGCAAGGATTTAAAAGCCCCTTTGTTTGGGGTGCCTTCTCAGAGGTACCATCTCAAACTGTTGTTTTGTTATTTAGTTATTTAGCCAAGATTAAATTATTTCATGGATCAGGATGTCTGAGACTGTGATGGGAAACCTGGTGTGACTGTGGAAATGTGGGTGTGCAGCTGCACAGGGGCCTCAGTCCCTGCTCAGGTGTGACTGCCAAACAGGGACATTTCCTTAAATTACTCTATAAATAAAGTATTTTATCAAAAGAATGGGCTATGGTATTTTATCTTTAATAGCTAAAAATGATAGAACAAGGCACTGAAAAACAAAGAGCTGACTCCTACCATTACTGCCAGTCCCAGTGAAGCTTACTGTCTAATTATGACTGTAAAAGACTGATGACTTCTAAGCTTGCCAATACAAATACACAGCAGTTACAGAATCTAGCAATATTTAGGAATTTTTCAAGAGTTCCTGTTTGGTCCTGAAAACAAGACTCTAGTTGTTTTGAAGGAGAGACACCTCTACTTGCAAAATACTGTGTGTGAATGCATGCAATAGCTGTCAGGCTTTGCCACCAAGACAATGTCTATGTACTGAGTGCAGTGAAATGAGCGTGACAAAAAAAAAAGCACACTGAAAAAGAAATAGTGTAGTAGACAAAGGTAACAGAATACAACATGTTCTTGTGAAGGCTGAAAAGAAACTTCAGTGGGGCTGCAGACCCTAACACTGCACATAGATGGATTCCTGGAACTTCCCCCAAAGTGTCATTGTGCACAACACTACAGTTGTGTGAAATACCGTGCCTAAAGGGCATAAAAACACAACTGAGCCGTCAGCTGACAACAAGTCCTCTGGCTCTGCACAGAAGGAGATGGGATGCACCAGAGCAGTTAAACTGGGATTTGAGTCAGCTCCTCTGTTGATGTGCCCAGCGTCCTGCTCCAGTGGAACATCTCTGGACACTGCCCTAAAAGCACACACTGCCCTAAAAGCACACAATGCCCTAAAAGCACACAATCTTAGTGGATTAAGTGAGCTCTGGGTATTTCACCAGACTAAAGCTTCCTGATGACCAGTTTACATGCACGGTTTACATGCCCGAGAGCAAGAATGAACTCAGTTTGGGAGGACTGTGTAACAATGTCTCTACAGCAGGAGGAAGGAGGTCACACTTCTTGTGAGTTGTTCAAGTATTACAGAATGGATGGTAAAAAACAGATGTGGCTGTGGCCATTTCTGGGAAACACAAGTGTGAACAACCAGCTATTTTTAATTTATCGAGTTCCATTCCAGTCTAAGCTGCTACAGACTGTGTCAATATTTGTGTCCTTTTTTGATCTCTTCCCTCACTCAGCTTATGCTTATGTGCTGAAAAAGTCTGAGCACATGATTACCCCATTCAGGCAACGTGCCTTTGAAATGGCTTTTTAATCTAGACTCTCCACTCCCTGACAGACTGAATTTTGCAGTATGTCTGTATTCGCTGTCTAGACACTTGAATATGCTAACCTCTAATTTAGCCCTCCTTTACTGACCCATGAGTTTCCTCCCTTCTGTGGGTCTTCTGGCTAAACTGGAAATGCAAGACACTCATTCTGCCCTACACCTGGCTGGTGCAACTGCATTCATACAAATCTGACCAATGAAGTATGCACATGTTCCTCATTCACAGCAACAAGGAATTCTTACTCTGAAAAAGTTTTGTAGCACTCTCCTAAAGCTGTTCCCTTCTTCCTGGTCTCTAGACTCAAAGAACAGCACAGCCCTATCCTGAAAGGATTCAACTCCACAGACAAGGGCCTGAGCTGAATCTTGTAAGCAGAAATAAATCATTGTATACCCAGTTACATAAACAGAAAATTATGGAAAAGTCTAACAAATATAAAATGGAATGAAAAATACAGATGCATTCCAACAACAGCTGTGCTGCCCCAAATCCCAAGGTCCACCTAATCCAGTATTGCCCTAGCATGGGTTAAAAAAAGGAAACAAATGTTTAGGGCAGTGGGCAACTTCCCCTCCCAGTTCCCAGCAGTCTGATACAAGGCACTTTCCCTAGAGCCTTAATGGATTTTTCTTTCATCAGGCTTTTTTGACTGGTTTTTGAAGCAAGTAAAACTTCTGGTATTTGCAGCACTGAGACAGAGATCTAATCAAGGTACACAGACAAGAACTCACAAAAGCCATGCTGTATTTCCACTTTTAGATAGTATGTTTGCATCACAAACCACTTCCACATGCCTGAAGCATAAAAGATTTGCTATCTGTGTCAGCTTCTGCAGATGGCTTAAGAGACAAATTAGCATTATCCAATTGCTTTAAATTCTTGTATAGGGACAATTCAAACAAAGACTGAGTAATGGCCCCTGTTCAAAGCTGAATTTCAGCATCAGGTCTGTACAGTTGCACCGTAGTTTACCCTTGTTATGCGAGAGTCTGCACTGCTGATCTGTGAACGCCTTAAACTCATTGTCTCTGCCCCTTCCCTTCCTTCCTCTATCCCACAGGAAGCACCACGGGACACCATGCAGCATCCCCCGTGCAGTAAGAATAGAAGTATAAAGGTTAACTGCTTGTAATTTGGGAGATATTCCTCCACTCATGTACCAGCACATCAGTTTACAGCCACTGCACCAGTCTCCGACTTCTCTGTTGTCAGTTCAGTGAGGCTGCAGCAATTCTCATGTGTCCCAGATGTATTGTTTTTTCCCCTGGAATAAACATGGAAAGCAACATTAAGTTGCTTTCCCTCAGTTCGGGGTGGTACATGTTCAAAACTTGGGTAACTGAGAATGTTCTTATCTCCATCGTTTGTTTACATTTTCATGTCAGAGAGTACCACCAGAGTCCTTAACCTCAACGTTCATATGTAGATCCACTCAGCCAGATTAGCACAGAACAGAACAGGAGATAAGTACCCGAATAAGATAAAATGCAATAAGGACTGCATAGTTTAACTCCCACTGTGCACATCCTGGTTCTGCTTGAGGCAAAGGGTGTGATTTTTAAGAAAGAGGCAAGAGCCACATGATAACTCATTTCTTTTGGAAGTCAGCATCCAAACCAAGGCCATTGTCTTCAATTTTAATCTGTTGAATAATGACAGAATTCAGGACTTCTCATGATGGAAAGATGGATTCATAAAGCACCTTCTGCACTGCATTTTGCTAGGTTTGCTTGTCCCAGGCAATGCCTTACTAAAGTGTTCAGAAAGGCTACTTTGGACATAACTTGTGACACACGATCCTGGCTCTGCAGAAGCACCTCTGGAGGTGCAACAGAAATGCATCCCCAGCACCCTCCCTCACAGAACTAGTCATGCAAAAACTAACACCACAGCATCCAACTTGCACTCTGTTTACCTCTCTTCAGGAAAGCTTTTCCTCTCTGATGACTGACCACAATTACCTTTTCTAGTCATTAACAAGGCCAAAAAGAAAAGTGTCTAAGCTACTCATTCCCTTTCAGGCAACCAGACAGGAGGCATGCTTACCAGAGAGCATGGAAAAAAAAACCCCAAGCTTCCTGCTCAAGAGCATCTACCACAAATAAGTATGATTAAGCAATAATACAGCAGCAGCTACTGTAAAACAAGGTTGTTGTTTATAGAAGGAGGCTTAAAAAAATCACAACAATCTAAAGAGCTTTATCTATATTAAAATACATATCTATTATTTTCCACTAAGTCTTTCAGTATTAAGTTTTTTGCAATTTTCTGGCTTCCTAAAAAGATTTTGCCTTTTGCTTCTTCAGCTGCTGCTTTACATGTATGCCTTTTTTCCTCTCAAAACAAACAGAAGGAGCAACTGAAAATCTTAAGTGTTGAAAACAGGAAATATGAAGGGGACTGCAAAGCAAGCTAGAAACAGGACAACTGATCAAAGGGCATTGAGAACCTCTGGGATTCTCTCTGCAAAGAGAATCCTCAAATGAAAGGCAGTATCATGAATGAAAGACCATGCTATTCTTTTTTTTCCCCCCAGAATTCAGACATTTCATTTATTAATTACAGAAAAGTCTGCTATCCATCTCCAAATCTGCTACAGGAGAGGTTTAAGGCCTCTCATAATACTGAGCTGTTGTTTTTAGCAGACTTGTTATTAGTATTGATGACCCATGGTGTTGAAGACTACTTAGGAGTTCGTCTTCAGGGCACTTAGCAAATTACAAAATGTGGTTTACACATGCCTACAGAGCTATGAGGTGGTTGCAAAGAAGGGAGAGAAATGGGAATGTAACTGTTGCTGCAGAATTCAATTTCCTCTGTCCTCAAGTCAGCACAGAAACTACTGCAAGTGACACCATTACTAAATGTTTTTATTCAGTAGAACAATCAGAGATTTAAGGCATGGAGTTTTAGTGAACAAAGGCCATGGGTAAACTTATTTAACAGTAAGAGACAAAAATTCCATACAATTACAAGCACATGAACTAGCTCCAAAATTATCTAACAAAATCAAACAAGGCCTGCTGATAGAAGCACAGGGGCCACAGGGTAACACCTGTAGGGAATACCAGAAAGACTTTTCCCTCCATCAAAGATTCTCAGCTACCAAGAAGCAAAGAAGTCAAACATCTATTATTCCTCATGCTCCACTACAGAGGCACTACAAGAGTTTGTCCTACTGAAGTCATGTCAACATTCTGTGAAAAACATTTCAAGTTTGTCCTTTGTATCCATTCATTACAACATTTAGGGCTGTTTGCATATCAGTCAGTATGTACATCAACACATCAGAATTTTAAAAAATAAAAAGAGAAAAAAAAAAGGAAAATAAAAAGAAATTACTTTCTCCTCATGCAACCAGGACAATTTAAACTTGAGATAACTCATGTTGCAGGGCCAGCTTATCCACAGGAGTAATTAGTCACGGTCCTCAAGTCCAGAACAATAGAAGTACAGCAAATACTTGGAAGCAGTCTCTGAGCACGTACAGTTCAGCACAAGCCACTGCCACCAGAACACAAACATCCTACAGTCTCTGTTAAGTGTAGCCCAATTCATCAAAATCACAAACCCACACTCTCTCCCCTCCTTCCTTTCCATGGCTTCTACTTCCCCCTATATTCTTTTCACTTTCTCTCACCTGCATAACATGTCCAGTCAAATTTAGAGGGCCTCTTCATCATTTTCCACACTGGAAATCTCTCCTAGGTTATAACCCTGCCCTTTTTTCTCATATCACCTGTATTTTTACAGCAGTACAACAGTTCCTATGATAAAAACACATAAGTAGGAGATCTTATTGTCCCTAAGAACAAGGGTGGATGGGGAGATTTTCACCAGAGGCCAAAAGAAACCCCAAAGAGAAAAGAGGAGAAGTCAACTGCAGACATGCATCACATCAGGCAATGAAATCAAGAATTCTTCTTTCTTAAAGTATTAGTAACTATTCCAGTCCAAAGAGTATAGATAGAAGACACATTTTGTTGATCCTACTGTCAGCACCTCTCTGTGCTAGGAGTTTCAAGAGTCCCACACTGGTCTTTCTTTCTCCAACAAAGAAATTGTTGCAGTATAGAGCAAAACTGATCAAAAGCCTGATTCTTATTGTTTATGCTGTAATGAACAGCATCACTTGTAAATGCTCTCAAGTCCATAAACAGCAGCTTTCACTATGAATCCTCCTTTTCTGACCACTGCAGTTTATTTACCACCACAAATCTATGCCAAATCTGCAAGAGCCCACTCATATTTTTCAAGATGCCAAATAAATCATTACACATGATGATAGATTTATTTCAACACAAATATGCCTACTTCAAGAAAACTGACATTCACAAGACCAATTCCTACGACAGTGAAAAGGTTTGGCGTTTTCTCTCCTTCCGGTAATGCTAAAGGACAGGGATTCCCCGTGACTGCAAAATACTCGGTCATCAACACGCGTGGGCAAGGCTTGGCCCCACCTCGGGCCCGTTTACGAGAGAAAATCATGAGGCACCGACGGGGGAAACACGGGGGGAGAGGAGAGAGAAGCACCGGGGAGGGGGGGAGAGAGAGCGAGAGAAGCACCGGGGGGAAAAGCACGGGGGAAAAGCACTGGGAGCCGCGGCCGCCGCCTCCCCCGGCCCAGGCCCCGCGCCCCAGCCCCGCTCGCTCGGAGCCGGGCCGGGAGCGAGCGCTCCCTGCTGCCGGCGGGGACGGCTCCGAGCCCGGGGGAGGCGGAGGGAGATTCCGCGCACAGACGGGCAGTGCGGGGCCCTGACAGCGCCGGGACGGGACCCCGACAGGCCGGGGGGGACAGAACGAGTGACCGCCGCCACAGGAAACGGGAACGCGGGCACGGGAGAAGCGGGGAGCAGCTGCCCTGAGGGACCAGCGCCCGGCCAGGGAAAGGCAAACAGAGGGCCAGGGCAAGGCACCGAGCGCTGGAGAACCGAGCGGCACCGCCTCAGCATCCCGGGGCGGGCGCTGCCTGCCCGCTGCCGTGAGCGGCCGAGCGCGAGCTCCTCGTTCTTCCCCCCGCCTGGTAAACGCCGCTCTCACTGAGCCCGGAGGCGGCCGGTCCCGCAGGCCGGGGCGGAAAGGGCTGCCAAGGCGGAGGCGGTACCGCCCAGAGGGCGCCCGGGGGCCGTTCCCGCCGGCGGGCACAGAGCAGCAGCGGCAGCGGCGGCACCGCCTGCGCCCAGGCCCCGCCGGGAAGCGCCGCGGCCCCCGCGCCCAGCGGAACCAGAAGCCGCCACACCGCCCTCACGGGCGCGCGCGCCCCCGCCCCCTTCAGGCCTCCCGTGACGAACGCGCCGCGCGGGGCGGGGCCACCCGCGGCTCCGCCCCCCTGCATAAGAGCGGCGGCCGGCGCGCGCCGCGGCAGTGACCGGCGCTGGGGCGGCGCATGCGTGTGGCGCCGGCGGCCGCGCGGAGCTGCGCGACACTGTCGGGGTGAGTGAGTGACGGCCCCGCGGCGCCTCCCGCGCCCCCGCGGCCATGGCGGCCCCCGCGCCCGCCCGCCCGCCCGCCGCACCGGGGCTGCCCGCCCGCTGCTGGGCCCGGACTGTCCCTGCCGCGCCGGGCCGCGCCGCTGGGGAGGGAAGCGGGGGCCGGCGGATCCGGCGGTACATGCGAGTGGGTCGGGCCGCGGCGGCGGGGTTGGCCGAGCCCGGGGCTCGGAGCGGCGGTGCGGCCCCGCCGGCGGGCGGGAGCGAGGGCCGGCGGCGCGGCGGGAGGAGCCGGGAGCGCGCTCTGTGCTAAGGGGGCGGGGGGAGCAGGGCCGGAGCCGCTGCGGCTCCGCTCCCCCGGGGCTGGCGGGGGATCCCGGGGCGACACCCGCCCCGCTGGCTGCGGCCGCGGTCCCTCCGAGGGGGACGGGACCCGCCCGGGCTCAGCGCAGCCCGCAGCCACATTCTTGAAAATCAACGTGGCGTGCCACGCGTTTTCTGCCTGACCCGAAACAGTATCAGGGCTCTCTCCCTCCTTCCGAGCTGCTCCTGTGAGTAAACAAGAGACCGCACTGTGGGCTCAGGCTCTGCGCTTCGCACTCTAATTTAGGCTGGCTTAATTTAGAATAAACATTTCTTTGTGACTTAATACCTCATTACGCACTTATGCTCGATTTTCTAAAATAGCCAGTCTGTGGTGGTTAAATCTGGAGACATCGCTGTATCCTTCAGCATGGACAGCAGAGCGAGCTGGGGACTCCAGGGAGATTTCAGTGCTCTGCTGTCACTGACCAAGGGCCCTGTGCTTATTATTCTGAATAAGCAAAAAATGTATTGTGCTTGATCCAAAGATAACAGTACCTCTTTACATATTAGCTGGATGGGAAAGGCTCTGGGGGCAAGGTGTCTTTGGTCATTTTGGGAATATCTGAATCTTTGTTGTACTGGAATGGAAGGTGAATGATGCCTCTGCATCACAAATGCATTTGTGAATTGCACTTATAATCTGTTAAACTGCTCAATTTACTTTATGCACAAGCTTAGCTGTCTTTCCTTAGTAATCTATCAATATGGCATAATTTTCTGAATTTTTTTAAAATAAAAACCTACCTGTTGAGTTGGTGGGCATATGTTCTTGGTGAAGCCCTATGTCTGCCATGCTCTGCAGTACAGGACTTACTTCAGAGAAAAACAGTTCCAGTTCTCTGTAGTAGAAAAGAGAATTAAAACTTATCACAGTGTGTCTAACACTATGGTTATGAGTCTGAGTCAGCTAGAAAGGAATTTTTATTTCCTGAATGTAAGCTGTCTATATTCACATTAAAATTTTCAGGAGGGTGAAGTACCATACCTTAAGCATGCATCTGAAATCTTGACAAGCAGAGGCAAGGCAATTGCCTTGCTATTTAATTATTAGTTTTCTACTGGCAATTTAAAGGTTACTCCCATTTGCTGTGTAGGACTGTGAAATGGTAGCCCAAATTTTAACTGAATTTAAACTCCTTGATGAACTTTGGTTCTTTGAATATATTCCAATAGCTGACTGTTACAATCTAAATACAGAGTTTGTCTGCTGTTGAGTTGATTTGTCTGTTGTATACCCATAGGATTAGTTTTATTTGCAAGCACCCATGATTTGACTGTTTAGTGATCATAGTCTTTAATTCTTTACCACAGAGTGGTCCATGTCTGGTTGGCAGAACGTGTAGAAAAATATCCCAAAGTTAAGAATGTAACTGATTTATACAATAACTGTAAAGAATATAATTCCTATAAATGGAAATACTTTCTGAGGCCTGTATCTGAGCATGCTTTGGCCTGTGACTCAGGAATACTGAACTGCACTGGGGAGGTTTGGTGTGTAGTAAAGAAGATCCAATTATTTATTAAGTGAAAAGATTTAAACTAACTTTCTCATGAGACTGTTTCTGCCAAGTGTTGGGTTACTCAGCATTCATCTAGCTGCAAAGACAGAAGAACTTGAGGGATAAGAACTAGAGAAACAGAATTTTGAATATTTTTTATAAGTATTTGGAGTTCCAGAAAGTATATTAACAGGTTTTTAAAGTCCAATACTTGGAAGTCTGAAATACTTAAATATGAAAAGGGTGGCTCTATCTCAGGTACTTACGTTAAATAGAAAGTCAGAGGAGAAAAAGGAAATTACATCACATTGTCAAATAAGGAACAGCTAGCTGGAGTAGATGACTTGTAGTGCAAAAATGTGCCCCTCCTCCTGTGAATTGCTTCTGAGATTTGTTAAAGATAATGTGGTGGCAAGGTGAGCAAAAATAGGTTGTGGATTTAAGGTAGACATGTTTCTTCCCCTCCCAGAAGTGGTAAGCAAGTCTTACTTTTCCCTCCCCCTCTTTCCCATTTCTTACAAGAATTATTATAAGCTCCTTGTCAAGAGTGCTGCCTTTATAAAACCTGTTGAGAGTTTGTACAGGCATTCAGAAATCTGTACAGCAAGTTGCTGTATTCCATACCCATTACATGAAACATTCTAGAGCATGCTTTGGTCTACTGTGTATACCAGAAAGGTTTTCTTTGTTGTGAACTTAACTTGCCTCAAATACTTGGTTGCATTGGGACTGGGAGAACAGGGAACAGAGGAATAAGATTCTGTGTGTGATCAGTGATAGGCAATAGGTTGGGCTAAATACATATGCAAATGCTTCTTAGTTTCTAAACAGAGGGTTACTGTGGTTATAACACAAGTATTTATTAATATGTATCTGTATGAAAACTGTATATTTGGGGTATTTGCTGTAATTCAGCACAAAAATCTGTCCACAGTTCTCACTATGGACATATGCTAGTATTTATGGATACATTTGACTGGTTTTGGCTTACACATAGCCATTTTGTTAACGTCTGAAGGTATATTTGGCTTTGTAAAAAAAATTTAAAAATCAATCTTCTCCCCAATACTTGCTGTTATTGATATTTGTTAATACCAGCAGAGCTGGGTGATTACCAGCACCTCCTTTGCCCTGTTACCATGCCTTACAGGGAAGGGTGTCAGCAGCTTCCTAATGCACCAGCAAATCTTCCAATTGCCTTGGACTGTAAATGCCCTGTAGAAATTGCCAGCCATACTTTTAGTTTGTACTCCATTCCTCTTGAATAACACAAACTGTGCCATCTTCAAAAGTGCTTCAATCTTCCTAAATGCCATAAACTGCATAAGTAGGTCAGACAAGCAGAGAACTGAAAGCCCATTCTGTGCAAATGAGCAGCACACAAATGGGAGATCAGGAATGCTTCATTACTGTGCAGTGTCCATTTTCTTTAGCAAATAGAGTTTGATGTTATTTATGGCTAAGTTTAGATCCTTAAACTTTTAAGGAGGCAGAATTGGGACAGCAGTTAACAGTGAAAACTGTTGATGTTTACATCTTCATGGCTGAATTTTGTTGTTGTTTTTTTAATACCAATTCCTAGAATATAATATATACTACTCAGCTTTAGTAAGAGCATGCTGTCTAAAATACAAACTTTTTATTCAATTGCTGTTCTCATGTCTCCCTCTTAAGATACTGTTTCAAACAAGCTTATGCATGTTTTAAAATACAAGCACCGTTTCTCTAGACTCCACTGAAAAAGTCCCTAGGTGGTTTAGTGAAAGCACTACCTCTCTTGATATCCTAGCTTAAGGCACAGAGGACAGTTTCATAACTCTCTGAAATGTCAAGGCAAATCACCTGGGAATTCCCAAAGAGCTCATTGATGAATGAAGCAAGCTTTATGGCTATATAAATCGTGCTTTATTTTTCAAAAATAAAGACTGAAACAAGTGAAAATTACCTTTTCCTAGAGTATGTAAATATTTAGTCTGTTTCAGATGTTGAGCTTAGCATTCCAGAGAGATTTCAGAGAGGTGATTGTGCAACTATCAGTCTTGAGAGCTGAGATTTAGACAGCATTCAGAAAGCTGACACAGTAATTACTAGTAGTGGTTTAGGCGTGGGATTAGGTGGAGGTTGGGCTTAACAAGCCCTGCAAGGGTTGTGTGTTATCACAGCCAGCAGTTACCTGTGCTCTCAAACTCCAGCAGTTGTTCCCCCCTCATATTTTATATCCTAATCAATGTCTCATGGTCCTGTCAGATCTTGTACACACACTGAGGTGGAGTACAATCATTTGCTGAGTAATCAGTGCTCTATACCAGCGTTTTTTTAACTTGTGACTTGCCTTTGACTTCAGAAATATTGAAATGGATAGCAGGCATTAGTCTTAAGCTCTCTTAATTAATTTTCTTTCTTTTGTAGATTTGTTGCTAATAAGATAGGATCCGTGAGGCACAAAAAAAAAATCACTGTTCAATACAGTGTGAGCTGAGAAGATGAATGTTTTATTTGAAAATTATGTTGATATGGAGTAATTTTAGAATTGGTGCTATATGTGTACTGTATGCTTAAGTCATTAATAAAGGCTGAAGTCATTTTGACAAATGGGTATCTCCAGTGTTTGCTCCCCTGGAGAGAATGGTTCTGCTTGCACTTACAGGACTGTGTTATTGCTTCTCAGGGCTCTGTGTTTTTATTTAATTTTGCTATGAAATATCTGCAGTTCCTGTTCGTGGGAAGGGTCCAGCTGAAGTGTGTTATGCAAAGATTTCCAGGGTGAAGGAGGTTGTCTGGAGAGGATGGTCTTTACTAGAGCCAGGAGGGCTGAGTGAAGCAGGACTGTGCTGCAGTACATAGAACACTGCTTCACTTCTATTAACGTCTCCTGGCTAGAGTTATTCTGAAATGCCTACCTGAAATATATTGGGTATCTGGCAGTGAGTAAAACAACCCCACTTCTGTTGATGCAGACAGTCAGAACTGAGAAAACCATCACACTCCTGAAGAGAATGGGATTGGGTCTCACACCATAAACATACAGAAGCTGCTGTTTTCTCAAGATGATCAATACTGCACCAATTCCAAATTGAAAGAGTGCAGCAGAGTTTTCTTTCTCAAACAATTGTTTAGAAATTGCACATGGTGATGCTGGATTGCAAACTAATCCTTGGGCACCTGCTTTACTGTCTTTAGTCCTGCTTAGGAGTTTGCCCATCCCTCACACTGCATACAAGTACAATGGATATTTCCTGCTGAAGGAAAAGGAAGATTACACATCTGCATAGAATGCCTGGGTTTGGGCAGACTGACCATGAGCATAAGCTACTGCCTGTGTCTGTACTGCATTTTCTTGCAGTATCACTCTGTGAAGGGATTTTCTTGCCTTGTTTGCTGAGCCCTGATACAGCCAGCCCTCAGCTGTTGGTTGACTTTTCTTTAGATGGAATTCTTTTGGTGGAGGGATATGGACAAATTCACTCATAGTATTGATTCTCAAGAGAGATAGAAATTAAACTGTTTTGTGTGGGGTTTGGTTTGTTAGGTTTTTTGTACGTTTTTTTTAACAGCCCATAGCGCACTTGCTGAATGTAGGATATTTGTGTAGATGAAGCAGAGACCCAGAGAACATCTTTTTTACAGTCTTGGACTTAATTTCTCCTGCCTTCAGAATGCTGACTAATTTTACATTTCCCCTTCCCCTCCCTGATGAATTTCCTAAACAAAGTCCTGTGAGTCAATTTGTTCTGTAGACTGATTACTTACTCAATATAAAGCAATTGCCAACATATTTTTTCTGCCATAAATGGACCTGATAAAGCATTCTTCACACATTCTGAATAGATTTGAATGCAGCACAGCAGTGTCAGCTGAGATAATTTCAAATCACTAGATTTCCAATTTGTTTGAAATAGCTAGAAGACTTGAGGCTGTTTTAAAGTATCTTAACGTTAAAGTTAATTAAAAATAGTTACTGTTTTATGTAAAAGAAGTTTTAGAATTCTAATTCAATTAGTCAATAATTGTCTATTAGAGCAAAGGTTGTGGAAGATAATACTTAAGAGCAGTTACATGTTGGTTACACTGGAAGCTAAAATCTTTAGCAAAGATACAACTGAAGGTAGCTACTGGAAGGTTAGATTGTTCTAGAAAACTTTTTTAAAAAACTTTTTTTTGCATGAGTAACTAGTAGTTTATGTTCAAGAACTGAAGTTGTGGGATACACAGCTGCCATATATCAGTACTTTAACATATTTTTCCTTTTTTTCTATGTAGTGTAGTTCTTTAGGAGAACTTACCTGTTTTGTACTTTAATTTTGCAATCAGACTCAAAACAAGAAGCTTGGTCAAGTTTTCCAGTTGGCAGGTATTAGGATTGGAGGCCTTTCTACAGAGCTATTTAATTCCTTGAATACTGAAATTTCAGATGAGACATGGAACATCAGGTTTGCATTTCTGACATTTGTGTTCTCCCTCTTGAAGGGAATGAAAACTGCAGGAAACCTGCCAAGTCCTGAATATCAAGGGTTGTGAGACATCCTCAGAGAACACTGCACGATGTCAACTGCAGGAGTTGCTGCTCAGGAGATGAGAGTCCCCTTAAAAACCGGATTTCTTCACACCAGTCAAGGCATGGGCAGCCTGAAAACCTGCTGGGGTACCCACAGTGGATTTGAAAAGTGAGTGAGGCTAAAACTTTTCTTCAAGTCTATGAAATTAGTGTCGTGAATACTTGTGCCAGTACAGACTTATGGTTTATTTACAATGAAGGCTTTTTTTTTCCTTCCTTTTTTTAGTACTTTCTTCAGTGTGGACCCTATAGCAGTGACATATAATTTAAACCCATCAACCGAGCAACATTTGCCATCCATCGGTAAGTCCCGCTGAGACACGGCCCTGGGAGGTGTCGGGGATTTCCCTCTGCAATCCCTGCGGGCCCCGCTCTGGGCTGGGCCTGCTCCCTGCTGGCAGCTCCGGGAACCGACAGCACTTGTCAATAACACCATGGAGTTGAACGATCGTTTCCATGCCTTGTTCTTGTTTCTTTTCTCATCACACTCTATGATTTCAGCATCTTGTGCAGCCTAGCAGAGGTTGCTTTAGATAATAACGACTGGCTAATGCAAAGCAGAAGAACTCTTGGATTGTTCTTGTGGTCTTTTCTGGCTTTAACTTTTCTGAATCTTCTGTTGTATTTGCTTGTCTTTCTAATACATTCATATGCACCCATATGTGTGACACATGTTCATGTAGATAACTACCTGTACAATTATCCTTAGAGCAACCACTCCACATGGTTGTGTGATTGCACTTACACATAAATCCACATGTGTCTGAGTATGTGAGAAACATCTCTAGAGACAACACTTGAAGCATCCAAGTGTTTTCCAGTCCCCTCCCATTCACCTTGTACATTGGAGGCCTCTGAGTGGCCATTACACTTTTGATGGAAAAAAATATTTGGTAAAAAAAGTACTTGTTGTAGTCTTATGCTGGGATCTTTGTAGCTCTCTTGCTTATGCTTGGGGTCTTTTGAACTACCTCTTAACTGGAGCACTGGTCTAAAACAATAAGATAGTCTGCTACTATCTTAACTAATGCATAAATCCACAGCCAGACGTGATCTGCAATACCTGCATTTCACTACTGATGCATAAATCCACAGCCAGACATGATCTGCAATACCTGCATTTCCCACTTGAAGACATTGAGAAGACATTATTTACTGTTGCATTAGAAGGAATTAAATGTGCAGTGACAGGGTCATGTGCTGGAGTATTACTTAGAAAAGTGTCTCTAAGAATTTCTCACTTTTTTAGGGCACTCTTCCAACCAGGCTTCCATGAATGACCACGTTGCTGGAAGTTGCATCCAAGTCCCATCTCAGAAATCCAGCCCACCTCCTGTAAGTCCCAAAAACGAACAGCCAATTTCAAGGTACGACGACCACCTCGTTCCTGGCTTTAGTAAACTGTCATTGACCATGGGCTGTGTTTCTGAAGAAACACCTCCTCACATGCCAATAAAGAATGGACCAATTCCATTTCTGTCTGCGTCTTCTAATGATCGCAGCTGCAGGCCACTACCCCCTCTGCCTATATCTGAAGACTTTACTCCAGATGAGGTTGACAAAGAGGTAGAATTCCTGACTAGCTCAGACACTGACTTTTTGTTAGAAGATTATGAACTTCCTCCTTTCAAATCCAGTGCTCCAAGCCGTCGGAGCTTTAGGGGCTGTGGACAGATCAATTATGCGTATTTTGATGCTCCAGCAGGACCAAAACCAGAAGATGCCAACCCTACACAGAGCCTAAATGTGTACATATCCAGTATTTATCCTCCCCCCCAGCAGCTGCATCGACGCCTGCGAAGGTCCCACTCTGGGCCAGCTGGATCTCTCAATAAACCCATAGTAAGACTAACTGGACACTTCAACAGGTCATCTCCAACTTCTGATGAAGATAAACCAGAGATTCCACCAAGGGTTCCCATACCCCCACGGGCTCTCAAGCCAGACTACAGGAGGTGGTCAGCAGAGGTTGCTTCCAGTGCATACAGTGATGAAGACAGGCCCCCCAAAGTGCCCCCTCGAGAGCCTTTGTCACGCAGCAATTCCCGCACCCCCAGCCCCAAAAGCCTCCCATCATACCTCAATGGGGTCATGCCCCCCACCCAGAGCTTTGCACCTGATCCTAAATACGTCAGCAGCAAAGCTCTACAAAGACAAAACAGTGAAGGATCTTCCAACAGGGTCCCTTGCATTCTTCCAATTATTGAAAACGGTAAGAAGGCCAGTTCAACACACTACTATCTGCTACCAGAGAGACCTCCCTATTTGGACAAGTATGAGAAATTCTTCAGAGAAGCAGAGGAGAGGAGCTCTAACACTGAGGTTCAGTCCTGGTCTGGTAACTGCACAGCCACTTCAGCCCCAATAAAACTGGACTCAAAGCCCAGAATGGACATAGGTGGTCCCCTGAAAAGAAAACACCTGTCCTACGTGGTTTCCCCATAGTGCCTGGGAGCACAGGCTCAGCTCAGTTGCTTGGGATGGAGCTGAACTTTACCATGTTACAAGGTTCTTACAGATAATGAAGTAGGAGCAGTTTGTACTCTGAGAACTGAAAAGTGGATGGTAAAGTCCTCTTATGCTGCATATATTCAATATGTTTCTTAAGACTTTTCTTGTCCTGGTACGTAAGCTGAAAATCTACAGAGAGACATGGAGGGACAGTAATCACAGTTGGCCAGTTGTATGCTACCTAGATGAACATGTTTGGTAGTTAAAATTATTAAAAAAAAAAATTAAAAATTGATCTTTGCTTAAGAGTCACTTATAAAGCAGACAACAGACCAAGTAATGCAGTACAGTTTTTGTAATAGCTATTTTCCAAAATTTCTTTTACACAGTAATTTTACTGAGAACAGACTGTCCTCTTTTACTGGGATATGTCTGATAAGAAGGTAAATGCAAGATATGATACCCACTTCAAGACTTGGCAGGCATATTGGAAGTGCATTCTGAAAGATTAATCTATCTTACAAATTAATTTGATGCTAATAGATTTTTCAAGTGAGTTAGATTTTGTGAATTCAGTTGCTAGACACACTTGGCTCAATTTTGCAGTCTTTCCTAGAAGAGACTTGGACCAGCTATTGCTAAGCCTCTGCTGCTGCTCTTTTCCTGCTGGATCCTAGAAATGTGTGAATGTGTCCTGAGCAGCCACAGGGCTGCTATTAGGTAGGCAGTAACAACTATGTGCTCACCTAGAGTCTGAAATTATGACTGTATTAAATACAGAAACACAGAAGCACAAGCTGGCCTTGTGTTCTGGTTTCTGTTCAGTATTTTAGGGGAGGAGGAAGAGGGTATGAGGAAAAAACATGATTCCATTTATGAACAGTGTCAGTCCCATCTCTTGCTGCTTCAGATGCTGCTTTTGCTGTTTTTCCTCACTGTGCCTCAGCCATTCACTGAAGTTCACTGAGGTGCCACCTTGGCAGTTTCTTGTGCTCGGTTTGGTTACATTTATCCTCTCACAGATAAGCACAAGAGAAAGGGTGCTCATTAACAGGAGTGCAGAAGATGAATGTGTTCCTCCTAACAGAAGTAAACAAGGTGTTTACAGTTTAAACTGCTGAATGAGATGTTTGAGCTATTTTAAGCTTACTTTTTATTTGTTTTAGTACAAACTAAATGAAGGTGAAATACATGCTATAGAAATGCACTGATATTTCTGCATCGTGTACAGTATTGAATAAAAAATAATTCACTTTGTATTTTGAATATTGTCATGTCTTGAGTTTAATAAAGTTATAAAATACTTATTTATGATACATTTTGGTTTTTTGTTTTATTGAATAGTGCATGCAACTGCATTTACTAGAAAGTTCAAAGTTAGTAATGTTAAATGTGCAACAGATGTTGAATTCAGCTTGCATTTAATTCAAGATTTCTGCAGAAGTGTTCAATAACTCACATTGCACATCATTAATTTTAATTCCACCCTACTAACTGGTAGCATGGTATCTATAGTTTTGTGCTGACAATAAAACATCCTGTAAGATTAAGTTATCTGGCTTAACATTATTAATGATTTTGGTTTTTTTCTAGAGTCACCTATAGCACATTAGCCACCATTGTACAGAAAGGAAAGGGCAGTAGTGTTCCTGTCCTCAATTCCTTACCTGCTAAAAACCAGCATGATTAAGAGGGGAAAGAAATTGTGAATACTTATCACAAAGCAAGTGTATTTCAGCACAGTATGCCAGCCATGAATGAGGTTACTGAACAGAGAAAGCATCACACAACTTTGATCCTCTGGCTGTGTGTGCAGGCAAACACTTGCCTTGGTCTGGCAGTGGGGGTGTCTCTGTCAGTGGGTTTATTTCAGAATAAAACAGGGTACCAGCCTTGGAGTTGTGTACTGGATGTGACAAATGCCAGATGCAGTTTTTCAGTAATGCCCAATCCCTTGGCTCTTATACCTCGGAGGGTTGCTGAGATTTATTTAGGAAGGGGCTTGAAGTGCCACAGCACTAAGGGCCCATGCAGGTGATAGGCTTCAAAACATAAACAAGTTACCTAATCCTGTGCAAGGCTTTCCACTCACATTCAGCCTACTGAAAGCTCTGCTTTCCCTCCACCCCCTGGATTTTCATAAGATGAAAAGGTAAAATCTATACTTCAAACTGCTTATGTTTAAGGGGAAGGCTGTAACTCTGGGACCCCCAAGCAATGTAAACTCTCAGTTCCACCATCAGTGCTGCAGCAAACAGACACTGCCAGGCTGCAGCTCTCCCTCGCAGACTGTTAGAGCTGGCACAGACTCAGTACTTGTCATTCCAGTAGAACTCCCTCTAAACCCAAGTAACTGCCCTACAAATCTCTCCTGGCTTTTGCCTCTGGGTCCCACTCCATTCCTGATACTCCACATTTTTACCTTAAACATATCTAGTATACAACAGGGTATTTGTTACAGCACCTCCTGCCCTGCATTCCAGCATGTATTTTCACTTCTGTTAGCAGCAGAGGTGCCCTAAAACACAGCTAATGTAGCAACAGAAGCTTTTTTACTTGAGCTACTTCTGTGTACAAGCTATTATCATATTTATAGTGCTGAAAAACTTAAAACCATTATAAAACTTACATAATTCCTAAAACATTTAAGACTTAATCTAACCTCCACGTGTTTTTCTCTTGGAAAAAAAAAAATTGCATACTCCTTTGCTGAGGGTATTGGTATTGGCCACTTAGTCCTGAGTATTAAACAGAAAAGTCACCGTAGTGATGTTGGCTTTGCTATTGTGAGCTGTGTGTCAGCTGAATTACAGCACAATGTTAAGAAGTTAACATTTCAGGAGTTAAGCAAGGAACTGCTTGGCTGTGAGCAAGACATTCAAACAGGTTACAGAGCTCAAATGCCTCTTGAGTGCAAGGAAAGTAACTTACAGGCAAGTCTTACAGTGTAAAACTTGACTGTTTTATCTTTAAAATTCTGTAGTACCAAGAATTTGGACCACTGAGGACTTGGTCCACAATTCAGTGGTTCTTTTTGTGAAGGGACCACTGAAAAGCAGGTGGAAGCCTTGCACATATTCTTAGACACCAGATTCCTGTGCTTTGGGAATCAGTCTGCATGATCCAAAAACTATTTCATTTTCCAAGTGAGTAATTAAGGCTGTAGAGCTGTGGGGGAAGCTTTGCAAGTTCTGGCCAGAAGACATTTCTCTGCTCATCCCCTGGCACATGATAAGACTTGTCAGGACACAACATGCTTTTGCAACAGCCTCATCACATGTTTGAATATTTAGAGTTTGGACTCACTTGAGCAAGGCCTGACAGCTTGCCTCTGAGAGCTAGATTTGACTGGAATAATCACACTTCAAAGCAGTTACAATTTGATAAACTGAAGTTTGGAGGGTCCAGGAATTTACGCTAAAGCAGGGCAGTGCTGCTCACAGCCCTGACTGAAGGAGAAGGTTGAGAAGTCTGCCCACACTGCTCCCCTGCCCTCAGCACTCCCCTCCACCCCTCGGGAGCCCTGTTGGGACCACCCAGCCACATCAGGGAGGACTCCTTGGTGCCAGGAGGCAGCAGCTGTGGTGGGGCAAAGGGGCTGTACCACAATAAACTCCAGAGGGCTGGGTCCAGCACAGCCCTGCAGTGGGCCCAGGATCATTGCAATGTGTCTGGCAGCAAAGCTGGTGAGAATGGGAGGAGGGTGCTGGGTGCCCTCTCCCCCAGGCTCAAACCCATTGATAGCACAAGGAAAAGCACAATGAGTAACAACTGACAGCAAAAGGCATCAGTCATATTCACCCTGTTTGCAAAACACCCTTTACTTGGTGAGTTTGACTGGCAAATCAACCCAGAGGAGCTGAGTCTGGCTGTAACTAAAGGAAAGGATGTGCCTCACTTTTTCCTGAAAAGAAGAGGCTGTGGTAGTACTAGGTGACTTGAAAAACCCATTAGCTTAACTTCACCATATTAACTTGCTGTTAAACAGATAAAGTCAGTAAATAACACAGAGCTGTAGCTGATCATCAGCTTCTTTTGCATCACAAGAGATAAACCAGAAAGTAAACCTGATTCGGAAGTATGCTGATTGACAACATCATTAAAATCTGCAGTCATTTAAATGTACTGATTGTTGTTGCTGTCATTAAGAGTTTTCCATTCACTCCCAGGCTGCAGCAGGCACAATTACTACCATCCTGAAACTGCACAAGAGCACCCAACAACATCACATGTGCTCCTGCTGCAGCCTTGGTTTTGTTTTTTAAATAGTGTGAGTGAATTCTTAAGTTTGACATGAAAAAATAAAGCACCCTTCTAGTCCAGGGCAAAGACACCAATTTTGCAAGGGCAGTTACTGAAGCAGAGTAGTTGCTGATGGTGTTCAAACCAAGTCTTGTCAAGAATTCAGGGTTGAGATGATGGCCAGATCAGTCATGGTGGAATTCCCAGCCTTCAAACTCATGATTACAGACTGTGGCCCTTATAAACACTTTTAATATTACAAGCTGTATGTTAAATACATACTCACAGGATTATGTCAAGAAGGAAATTGGGGATGAAGGTAAACCCTCATTTTATCTGCTTGTAGGCACTCTGCAGTTAGGTAACCTATTGATTTTCTTTGGGTGTACTCAATGTTCCGGGGTAAACTTTTGTTTGTAAAGTAGGCTAATCTTTCCATTTCCTGTCAGCTTGCTTTTCAGAACAGTTTGTATTCATTTAAAACTGAAAACATACAGCAAATGGTCTGTTTCACACAGCTTCCTGGCTGAAAATCTAGCACACAACATTTAATTATACTTATTAATATTCGTTAAATAGCACTGCAGAAATTTCTGGCTGCTGAGCTTGTGATTAGCATTTGTAAACTGAAAGAGGTGTTACCCCCACCCATCCTGCATCATAATTCAGGCCTTGCATAATCCCCACCCAAATGCCTATTTTCATCCACAGAGCTCATTATTTTGTCTGAATCATACATGGAAGCCACACCCGTGATTGCTCATATACTGTTGCTATATTATTTATATATTGGTGTGCACCTTGATCCCAGTTGTGGTTAATTTTGGAAAAGGTGTTAGGTATTCCAGATTTTAAGTGGCATGCCACTGGAACATGGGAACCATGACTGCTATTCATTTCCTTACAAAGTGATTCAGAGGAAGAGATGCTTCTTTCTGAAGATTAAAACTGTCATCCACACATTATTAACATGTGAAAGCCACAAAGTTAGAGAAGTGCAAATACACTGCCATGAAACACCAGAAGGAAAACAATGCCAGATAATCCCACCATACCCACCCTGAATCTGCTTAAAGATGCTAATTACTAATCATATTTAGCTGTCATAACATACTAAGAGGCCCCTCCATGCACCAAGTCTCTGGATCAAGCATGGGGTCATCAGCCTGACACAGAATAGCCTCCCCTGCCCACCACCTACCCAGGTGACCAAGAGACACGTTCCTGTTACCTATAATATTTCTTTTACCTTTGTTAATATGTTTGTTCTTTTCACAGCCACTTCAAGGACAGGGTCAGCACTACTGAGTGCCCTACAGAAGGGAACACACAACCAACCCTATAACCTTCACAGTGGTGAGGTATCAGGCTCTCCAGCAATTTACCAGCTTCAAGAAGTTCACACAAAGGACCACATCAGCTCATGCCATGTTGAGTCCAGCTGCTCCATGGCAAGGTGCAAGGGAGACAGCAGTGAAGAGCAAGTGGGACTCAGGTTATTCTGACAGGATAGCCTTGCAATCCCTGCATTGTCATCTACATTTGTTAAGCAAAGTCCAGAGGAAAGAATCACATGAGGCTGCTGCACTTGGTGATTTCATTGGCCCCACGTCACGTTGATAAATTATTCAAGAAGTTTTCCTGCACCTCAGTTGCACACCCCAGCACTCAGAGCTTTAGCAGCTGGAATTGGGACTGGGCTGCTGTGATGCAGAATCTACTCAGCACCAGGCACGTGGCAGTGCAGAGGCCTCCAACAACACAGGGCAGAGGTGAGATCACACACCCTGACACATTCTGTTGCTCATGGGGTTCGATTGCTAGTGGGAGGGAGGGTTGTCTTTTCAGAGCAACTTCTCATCATGGCAAAAAAACCCAATGAATGAAAGTAACTGCTTTGTTAAAAGCCAGACAGACAGCCCCACCTGAGACACCTTTAAAAATGGATGCCAGCAAGGTGAATGTCAGTAAGCTCCTGCCTGAGGCTGAGGCAGAACCGTCATGAGGCTCTGATGAAGAAGGGCTTGCCTGAAGGAAGGATGAACTGCTTAATTCCTGAATTCAAGTTAAGTGGTTTAGTGCTATTTTGTTAAAGGCTGACAGGCTAAACACACATATTGTTAGGGGTGAGGTGACCATGTGAGGACATTTTCTTCTACAGTCAATCATATCATAGCCAGTGCTGGATGCAGAACACAGCTGGGAAAAGCCAAGGACCCCTCACTCCGCAGGGAATATTTTCAGGGGAAGAGCAGCCTCTCCACTAAGACAGCCAGCAGTCCAAGCTGAGCTGGAGGTGACACAGCAGAGTGCACAGGAGAGCTCCAGACTGCTCAGCCTCTCAGCTGCTGCCACCTCACAGGCCACTGCAGGCTGCTCTGGACATGCTGCCTCTCGCAGGCCACACTTCTGCTGTCATCTGAGCTTAATTGGACCAGCTTGATCAAAAGCAGTCTCCACGATAAGACAGGATGCTATTGCATGCCCTGGAGCAGCAGGGTGAGTAAGGCAGCTGTTTTACAAGCAGTTCAGTTCACAATTTAACACCTGAGCTTTATGTTGGGCCAGTCACCTGCAGGGAGCAGCCAGTGCAACACAGCTGCAGAACCCTGACTTTCTCCAGCAGCACAACAGGAGGCAGGCAGGCAGGCTGCAGCCCTGGAGGATTTCATGAGAGAACATTTCCCCAAGAGGCTCTGTGCAAAGTAACTCACAAGTGGCCAAGACCCAAAGCTAGAGAGGCCAAAGCCTCCAACTCCTCTTCATCACTTATGGAAATGGCTGTGGAGAACAAGAGCAGGGCAGGGGAGGCTTCATCTGTTCTCATTATGGGTGACTGGGACAGAACCATCACTGGGCACCAGCCAGAGAATGTCACCCTAAGTGCCCTTCCTTTATTTTTGAAATGATTATCAAAGTCATTCATGCTCTGTAGTTTTCCAAAGCGGAGGGAAGAAGAAAAAATTTGCCACAGAGGATTTCTTTGGAAGTTGCCAGTGAAGCCTGTGTCTCTGTGAGCCCATCCAGGAGCTTAGAGCTCCATTATTTCTAATTTCCAAGTACAAGCATTCATTTACTGTCTACATGATTGAAAGGAAGGTAAAGTGCTCCTTTGCAAAACACCATGGAAGAACAACTGAGTAGGATATCACATGTAGTCATGAGAAAAGTCAGCACAGATAAAGAAATGCATCATCTCTTGCTAGTTCTCTCTGAGACTGCAATTTCCCACCCAAGAGCAGATTTCTTGTGAAAAATGCAAATGATAGTGATCAGACTCATCACCACCCAAGGCAGCAGCTTACTTCCTCCCCACGTGCCAGTCACTGCCATGCCACAGCTGCTGACTTCAGTGTGACAGTGCTTTTTCCATGTCATATACCAAATAATACAGGAGAAGGTCTGGGTCTGAGACCAGAGCTGCAGGTATGTGGGAGTAGCAGTGTGTTTCTTAGGAGAACTCATTAAAACCTGAAAATATTTCAATGCATAGAAGTAGGCAGCTCCCAACTAGAGTCCCAAAGACTTGACTCTACTACTTGGAGTAAAATGTGTGCAACTTTAAAAAGTGATTCTGAAATTACACAGAGACCATTCTGACAGCATAACTCATTGGAACTTAACAGCACAGAGAAACCAAACACCCAGCTCAGAGAAGAGTTGTAACTGTAGAACCTCAATAAAATAGAAAGATGCCTCTTCATAGTACAGAAATTCTGAAAATCCTGAATTCTAGCAGCAAAAGCCCTGAACAGAGCCTTTAAGAACCAAAGTGACTCCAACTAAACTACAGTGCAGGAATGATCTTGTTGCCAGGTTTAGAGCCAGCAGATGATGCTGTATTGCCCAGCATCAAATCCCATATTTTCCAGGAGTGAACACAGTGGGACTGGCTGGCAGGGAGCAACAGCAGCAGAACTGCAGCCAAGTTCTATCTGTGGTTTAGAGGTGCTGTAAAAATAATTACACCATCAATATCCAGAAATCAGAAGGATTTGCACAGAAATGAGCCCAGTCCTGCTTGGGAAACTTCCATCAGCTGTGGAGGACTTTAGTGCTATGAATGTTACACAAGTCTCACTAGACCCAACTCTGCTCTTTAGAACGTGAGTGCTTGCATGAGATCCTCAGAAAACTTTTCTTCTTCCTCTCTCTACCATTAGTGGAATGGCCTTGAATTAAACTGTAAAAGTACAGAAGTATCTCCATGACTTGGAGGGCCATAAACCCTGTGTAGGGAGGAATTATTTAAGGTTGTACAAAGGGTATAATTAAAAGCTGTTGAATGAAGTAAAGCAAATGAACAAGCCCAAGTATAAAAGCTTTCCTCTCAATCTGTGATGCCTTCTAGCACACAGAACAATCTTGCAGAGAGCAGAAAGGCTCCTAGAGCTGCTACAAAGACTGAGTGTGACACAGAGCACTGCAACCCCTGACTGCTGCACCACCCAGAGCAGCTCTTGGTACATCTCAGCAACACAGATGATTTGTGTTACCAAAACACAGGAGTCTGGTTTTCCCAAACCTGGACTCAGTTCTGGAGCCTATCATGTGTGTCAGCATTGCTTCCCAAAGCATGGCTACAAAAATACAAGCCAGAAATGCTGCCTAGTCCTGCTGCCATCCTATTGCAAAAGCTCCATACCTTCTGGGTGATTTCTCATGGGCAGCTCCTCGCAGCACTGACTCCTTCTTCACAGCACAGCTAACAAACTGCAAATCTCTTCTTAAGCAGCTAACCCAGTCTTTTGTAGCACTCCTCTTCTTATTGGACACAGCGGTGGCCTATTAAGGGCAGGCCTGTTCCTGATCGTTGGTGATTGGTACAGCTGCAACTCCTCAGGTGTGAGACCTTCTGCACTATCTTTATTTTCTTACACTCTATCCCTCCACATAGTCCCTCAAATAATAATGTACTGTGGGTGCTCTCAGGATGCAGAGAGCTGGGCTCAACTCCCTCCCCTCTGGGCTGTGTGGCTGGGCCTGCTCTGCACGCAGAGCTCTGCCAAGTGCCCACAGATGCTCCTGAAGACAAGGGTGAGGTGCCCTGTGATGCCTTCCACAAGGACATCTGCTGAGTGAAGGAGCTGGGTCTGAGGCAGCACCATTGCAGGGACTCCCACAACTGCTCCTTGCCCCTGCCCTTCCCTGGATGCTTCTGAAGAAGTGGCAGGAAGAGGCCAAAGGCCAGATCAATTGTGTCAGCAAGGACAGCCTGTCCCTTTTTGCTGTTCTGGCTTTTGATTTCCTGCCAAGGGATGATGCTGCAGGAGCTGTAGAATATCCACTGAAGCTCAGAGCAGGGAGTGCTGTCAGAGCTGGGCTGTCAGCTGACAAACCAGGGCAGCAGGGAGGCACATCTGCTCCCATTTTACATGTTTTTCCTTTCTTTCCATACCACATGCAAGACCACATTCTAAACACGTTGAAAGATTATCTACAATTTTGGGCAACAATTAATTAATTCAAATTAATTCACCCAGGGTTTTGTTGCTTATTTTTCAAGGTTCAGATGTTGCACCCCATGCCCTACTAAAATGCAGCCTCCATATAACAGCAACACATCCTTTCTTCTGAAGGTAGAGAACATGAATGACAGCATGGATGCAGTGCTAGGGAATATTTTTGTAGTTGACACCCTCCTATTTCTCTGTCACATACTCATCTTTCCAACCAAGTCATGGGTCATCCAGGCTGCTGGAAGACCCATTTTATCCTCCCAAAATTTTTATCATTTTGGGATCACTGCTTATGTTTGCCTCACGATGCATCTTTTTGTTGAAAGAAAAAACGAAAATAATCAGATTAAATAACCATTTTTTGCTCTGACAGTCACTGTAGGCTTCATACCAAATAGTAAGCATACACATAAATGGCTAGCAAGCTGCCCAAGGCTTGTAATTACTGGATGAAGCTTATTCCCTTGTGTGCTTTCACAGCTTTAGTGAGCAGGCTGGTTTGTATCCATTATGGCTCTGTTTGTCTCCACCCATTCTAAAAGTAAAACCTTTGTCTGTCTAGAAAAGCATCCCTCCTCTGTTGCTGACAGGAACACATTCCTGAGACAGGATTTGCTCAGAGCTGTGCACCTCACCTTCCCCTTTTGGAAAGAAACTTGCAAAGAACTTCAACAAAACCAGACTCTTCACTCTCCACATTTCTTCTGCCTCTTCTTCAGTCAGAAGCTTGTCAGTCTGAATGAAAATATTTCCCATCACTGCAAGTATTCACTGATGGCTCCAGCTTCTATGCCCTCTTGTGTGCATTCCTGCTCCTAAGCCATATAATACTTCTCAATTCCCTAAGAGAACTCATTCTCAATGAAGCATTCAAGCCCACAGAACAAGCAGAATCAGGAGAAAAAAAACCCACATTATTCTTGAGAGATGATCTGAGGCATAGAGCAGATGCCAACTGGCAGCTTTCTCATCAGGAAAAAAACCAACCCCCAAACCCTCCAGCTGCCAGGGAACAAAATGCTGGATGTTAGACAGAGAAAAGTGGATGCATTCCCTCCAGTTTAAGCTGGGCTCAGAGGCAGCAGATACCAAATTACCACAGGTTCTAATACTAAAACAAAAGCTATTATTCACAGGTTGCGAATAATAAAAAGGCAAAAAGTTTCAAGTGTACACGAAACAATGAACAGGAAAAGTACCTCAGCTCATCTTCCAGCAGCAGGTAAAAGAGGATTTTATGAACAGAGATACTGAAATGTCAGAAAAAAAGCATTTTGCTAACTGGAAGGCAACTTTTGCTCCCTTGAATCAGCAATCCCTTAGTAACACTTACCCTAAGAGGAAAATGAGCCTAATCTTAGTTCATACACTTACTTACCCTAACTGAAAGACCAAGTTAATGACACAGAAAGAGAACCCAAAGAAATTCATGTTTGCTGGACATCTGCAATGTAAAAGGTTGAGAACAGGGTCAGCTGTAGGAAGGTAACTGTGATGCAAGCAGCACTACAATATTTTATTTACCAAGTCTTTTGCTGAACACAGTGGAAGAATCTGCAAGTTAAGCAGATACATCCATGGGCTCTAGGCTCATTTTTCTGAGTGTTTTTCCTATTACCATTTTAATGGGAGTGGGAAAGCCCAAATATACACACTGAAAACCTCATTTCTGTAAGTTGAACTCCCTCAGCCTTGGAGAAAAAAAAAATTATAATCAAATTTATGGCCACTTTGCTAATGCTTTGTATTCAAATATTTCTGCAAGACTAAAAACAATACAAGCATGGAAATATTTTCCTTCTAATGGTACAAAGCAGTGCTGCCACCCAGGAATGCAGAGCTTTTCCTGTATTCTGAATTATGCCCATTTACAAGGCAAGTAATTATTCCAGATTCTAGGACAAAGACTCTTTCCATCATCTGGTTTACATTTGCATGGCAATACCAGTTAGATGTGCAGATTTACCACACAAACTTGTAAAATCTTACATAGATTACAACTTTTGCATATCTTGGGCACATTTCAAAGCTAGAGAAACATATGAAATATTTCCTAAACAAATTAAGAGACAGAGCATAGAGTTGAAGCAGTTCTTCCAGTAGTTATTAACAACACAGACATTTCTTAATTCTAAATTTGCAAAAGTATCCATGTATTTCATTACGAAAATGCAGTAATTGAGAATGAACTTGTTTCCCATTAAAATAAGCAATCACAGAGGCTCCTGTGCAGTAATTTTCTGAAGTTCAGACTATGCACTTCAGATGTATGCAGAACCAGATCTCCAGATGCTGGGGTAACTTCAGAGTCCAGTGAGGTGCCATCCTTAGGCATGACTGCTGACAGAGCCAGCTAACATCAGAATGATTTGGTGAATGGAAGGCAGCAAAGATGGAAATTGATGCCAAGTTCTTAATTCTCATGGGAATACAGCTCCAGAACTTCCTCCAGAGACCTGTCCTGCAACTCCTCCAAACTGACAAAGGCTCACTTAAGCCAGGGTTGTAGCAACTTCCAATTTTTATTAAGCAGAAACAAGCACTGCTACTGGTGGCATCCTACCAAATCCAAACTTCATGTTTTATACTAATTATTAGCTGCCCAAACAGCTCAATGGATCTGCAATCATTTAATTCAGAAGACAAATTTCAAGATATCATGTTCAACCTGCAGGAACTCTGGGGTGCTTGACAAGGTATGAATATTGACACTTTTCATTTAGTTCCAACACTGTTGGAAAATGAATACTAATTATTTGCCTTATTTGTACACAAGAAATGGAACGTTTTTTAAACTAATTCTAGGTTACAACTTAATAATCTATGTCATGAAAACAGAGAATATCCTGAGTTGGAAGAGACTCATGAAGGTCATCAAAACCAACTCCTGACTCCACATAGGGCAGCCTAAAAATCCATACAGCCAGGAGAAGTGTTGGAGTAGTGCTGTCCAAACACTTCATGCATGCTAGCAGGCCAGGGGTCATGACCACCTCCTTAGGGAGCCTGTTCCAGTGCTTGGCCACCTTCTCATTCCAGCTCAGACTTCAGAAGAACTGTGTGAGACTCTAAACAGATGTTGTTTTAAATAGTACATGGTGGTAAAAAGGTTTCATGGGTCTGGGTTGGGAGAGAACACAGAAGGGAACAACACACCAGTAGGGATGCTCTATTTTTATTTACTCAGCAAACATTTTTCCATGTGATTTTTAAATGCCATCCAAGAACTAACTAGGATTATTAGATGCTGGCTGCTTTTTTGTGATAGAGCTTTTTCCTAACAGGATGTTTTTCCTGAAGTGAAGACCTTTGGCTTGTTAAGGTATCCCAGTTACTAATCCAGGTAAGCACAGTTACTAATTTCACCCACAATTAAAGTGTATTTACAACAGTGCACATTACAGTTATTCTACAAAGGATAGGACTATCTAAATTTGTCCTAGTGCCTCTCCCACACCAGGATTTCAATCTTTCAGTATTAGAGGTGCCTTCACCTGTTCAGCCACTTCCTTGCCCAGCAGAGTTTCCACGATGGCCAAGCCAAACTCAAAGCTGGTGCCAGGCCCGCGGCTGGTGAGGATGTTGCCGTCCTTCTCCACGCGGCTCTCCGAGTAGGAGTAGTGTGCTTGGGGACACAACAGCAGCAGGGTCAGTGTCCAGTGTCCTCCACAGTGCCACAGAGGCCACAAGGACCCCAGCACTGCCCCTGAGCAGCTCATCCCTGCCTGCTGTCCTCAGGGCCCACAGGGAGCTCATTCCCAAGGTGTGGGAATGCTCCTCTGGTTCCTAAAGCTGCTCAAAAAGCTCTCACTGAGCCTGTCAGCTCCCATGAGGTTATTTCTGGAAGTCAGACTGCTTTTGTGGAGCTGTTCACAAATTTCTTTTATTCCAAATGCATGCAGAAGATATTGGGGGAACCCATCTGCTCCCCTCCAGCCTCATTAATGCTCAAGAATGACTCTCAGTGTTTCACCATCCCCTCCCTTAGGCTGCAGAAAGAAGTGTGGAGCCATCAGCTGCCACAGAACCAAAGCATCACTCACAGGAGAGCAGGAAAGGTGCTCCCAGAGTTTGCTGTAGGGACCATTGAGGCAAAGAACCAAAGGGGCAAGAGATGGCTCAGCCTCAAGGGGATAAGGCAATAAATGCTCCTAACATGATTCCCCCAAGGATGAGAGTGTTAGTGCAGCCCTCTATTCTCCAGTGATAATAGACACAATTCAGAGAGAAAGGCAAGGAAAAAAAAGGCTTTTCTCCTTTTTTAAATTGTGGGTTCAGGTAAAAAAAAAATTTAAAAAATCTGAGAAGGGTTTGGACAGAAACATACCCCCATTCATCATTTTGTCTTTGGCCAAAGGATGTGTTGTGACTTTGCTTCCATACCCAATCCCATGGGCCAGAAGGGCAGTAGGACCTGTAAGAACACAAAGTTGCACCAGTGAGGAATTGCCTTCTGCTGCACTGACAGGAACAGGTATTTGGGCATTAGGACCCTCAGGGGTCAAAGCTCACTGGGGACAGACTACTTTTTATAAACACTGATGCCAGTCCTATCTCTGAAGCAAAAAGCTCTCACATTACAGTTCACACTGAAGTCCTACCCATGACTGTGCTGCCTTTGAAGGAGTGAAGAACAACCCACCTCCAGACATTTTATTTAAAACTGCTTGATATTAAGAAACAAAAGGTCTGCATTTCAATCTGAACATTAATTACCTACAATTACTTTACAACCTTGTTAAGCCTTGAATTAAGACTTAACAGATAGGATTTCATTTGAGCAAGTCTCTACATGCTGCAGTTGTGTGCCAAGCAGTATTTTGGACAGATCATGGACTAACTATTCCATTTTTGGTTTCAAGAGTTTCTCTTTTCTTTTCATACTTCCTCCTTACCCTGAACTGAGTAAAGAATTTGTGTCAAGAAGTGCTAACTCATCAGACAGGAAATCCTTATGGGAACTCCAACAGAAACTGAAGGCAGGATTTGTATGACATGAGTTTCATTTCTGTTAATTTGTTTAATTCTGGATTGAGTACAGGAAATAACCTCCTTTGTGTTCAGCTGGAATGAGCTCTATGAATTATCCTGCTTACAAGCAAAGGCCTCTACTGGGCAGATGTGAATTTGGGACACAGATGAAGCAGCACAAGAGCATCACTGCCAAGCTGAGGAATGTTCACAGCCCTGTGTGCCCAGCACCTAAACGGGGAAGAAAAGCAGAAAACCCCTCCAGCAATGTACCAAAATCCAAAAGTGAAAATCACCTCCTGGAACACCCTCTGACTGCCTTTTATGCATTCATCATCTCTCTCCTCACTCTCAGTCTCAGCTCCCTAGACCAGCCTTCAGTTGCAGTATTGGCAATTTCAGCATTGGCAATTTTTCACTTTGCTTCTTAGAACACAAATCTTACAAAGTTCATTATATGGATGCCAAGCTGTGCAGAATATGTAAGCAGACAACCCTCTCCTCAAAGCAAGTCAAGGCCATTTTTTGCTGCAGCTCAGGAAGGGTGAGACTGTAATTCTATATTTCTGGCCTTCTTTCTGAAGCTAAAGGGCAGGAGTGGTTATGTGAGATAAATTTACAGCAATGATATTCTGCCAGGGCTGTACACTTGCAGAAAGATCATCAGAACAAGCACACACTTTAAAAAAAATCCTAGCATTCTACATATCACTTTTTATTTTAAAGACAGTAACACAACTGATTGGAAAGAACTAGGTAACAACCTGAACTTGCAGGATAAATGTTCACAATTACTTTAGATTTCTCTGCTATTAAATTTACAAAAAAATCAGATGCTGAAAGATGTATGTCTATATATTCAGGCACAAATTCCTGGTACTAAATTACAGGAACACAGATTTCTAAGACAGGAAACTCTTCATGCTCCTTCAAAATATCCAAATGCTTTAGAAAGCAAGACTTTGCTAACCCACCTGCACATATTGCAGCAATCAGGCCTTTTCTGCTTTCCTGGTCCTTCAAAATGTCTTTGACAGCAGCAGACTGTATGAAGAAACATCACAAGTCATTGTTTGGAGTTGGTTATTTGAAGCAAAGTTGAAACAGTTTTCACTAAAATTTTATAAACATATTTTGTACAGAAAACCAATTGGAATTTTTCCTCCCTGCCCCAGGACAGAGGGCAATGAGAACATTAAAAAGGAGAAAAACTGAAACCAAAACATGCTTGCCCCAGAAGGAAAGAGGAAGGAAATGAGAAGGAACTGCAAGGAAAGTTCACATGAAAGCTGGTTAACCCATGGCCATAAAAAGTTGTTTGAAAATACAGGACCAACAGAAAATAGTATTCATAAGATACCTCCAGACAGTCTCTATAGATCAATTTGTTTGTCTGCCTGCCTTCCACAAGGACTTCATACCAGCCCAGAGACAGAATTCTGCAAGGGAGCAGAGTCCCTTGGGTTTGGACAATTTTGTGTCTCAGCAATAAATCCTCATTTGCAACTGCTTCATCTTCATATGAGTATGAACAGAGATCTTCCCATAAAGCACAACATTTTTATTCTGTTATATTCTCTCCATTTTTATTCTGTTTTACTTGGTACTCTTGGCCAAGAATTTACCCAGCTGTCCCACCTATATAATCACAAGAAGGCTTAAGACCATTAACAATTGGTTTATTGATTCATTCAGAAGAGAATTTTTAGATGCTGAACTGAATATGCAGGATTGCCAAACAAGTGCTGACCACTCCACTGCTCATAAGAATGCCCATGAATTTTTAAAATGCCAGAACTTTACCTCAGACAAGTTTTGAGCCCCAAGGTTCCCTCCAGGCAGGACCACAACATCATAAGGCCCCTAAACAAAGATAAAACTCTTCTGTTGAATAGAGGCTGATACACACATTACACTCTTCACATACATTACCATGTTTGAAGACCACTGTAGCTGATTCAAGTGGCAAGCAAAGAAATCGACCTTTTCTTCCACTGAACAACACTTCATGATCAGAAAAACAGTTCCAATTATGACAAAAATACTACTTCCTGTTCCAGGAAAAGCCTATTATCAATTAAGTCTCTCACAGAACTGACTTTTAAGCCTAGTGCACTTAAAAGCTTCAGCAAGCGACAGCTCTTGTGTTGTAAAGTGGTTTTGCTCCAACCTTACTGTACAGTTCTAACTATGACATTATTTAGCTTCCCATCAGAACTTTTGAGTTGGCCCAAATCACAGGATTTTGTTGAGCCTACTAACAGGAAAAATAAAGCTCTGTGACTGGCCCTTTGCAAAAATCAAATACCTGGGCAGAATTAAGAAATCTGTCTGAACCTAGCAGGGTATGAAGCAGGATGTCACTCAAGTGGGATGTACAGTTCTGTAATTCACTGCTACTCAGAGTTAACACAACATGCAACCTATGTCCAAAGGTACTGCATAAGCTTTCCAAATTCACCTCAGAAATTTGGTGAACTTCTCAGAATGTACCTCAGAAACTGTGAGAGAGACTGTGCTGGCCATTATATCAGAGGGTGCTGACCAACCTCTTTTCTGGCATCTTCAAGACTGGCATCAGGACAAATGAAGACATCTCGACTGCACTGCACTGGTTCTTTTCCTGTTAGGCCTGCAACAGTCACCTTGATCTAACAGGAGAACAAATATATTATTACAAAACAAGAATTCAGGGCATTTTTCTTATATGTTAGTTCTTAAGTAATAGAAGCAAAGCTGTACTGAGAGCTTGTTCCTCTTATGACAGCCAAAACGGGAAGCACAGTGATGGAATGACAAAGTAGTGGGAGAAGGTAATTTTTACTTCAGTCATTTCTATATAAGTGAAGTTGGTGTGTTTATTTAAAGTATTATTTTCATTCCTAATCAAATAACACTGTGCTACTATAACTGCAAGAGTAACAAACAGCTTGAGGAATCCCAACAGCCAGAACTGTAGTAAATAGCTTTTCTTGAGCTACTTTTGAAATTCAGTTAAGCAATGTCATGAGCTGCAATGTACTGAGGTTTTCAGACCCCTATAGAAGAGGCACTTCCAGTTACTACACATGGAAGTAGCTGTGTTTTCTGACAGAGTAGGATTTACTTGAAATATTTGCTCTAGTTCACATCAGATTTGTATTTTGAAAGGTTACCAAGAAATGTCAGCATGACACAAATATTTGCTAACCAGAGATGATGGAGGTAAATTTTTACTTCACAGACCACACACTGAATTCCTGGAAATGAACCTCAACTTGAAGCAATGATTTCCCCCTGACCAGATTATTCACTGTCTCATACTCACCCCAGCTCTTCTCATAACATCAGTGGGGATTACAGTTTCCATCTCCTCTGCCCCTTTAGCCAGGATCACCAATGCCCTCTTGGAGGCCATGTCTTGAGGGGCTGCTATTAGAGAGGTGGTTGTGAAGGAAGGGGCTGAGGGGAATAAAAAGATAATGTGGTTACAAGGCAAATCCCCTCAAATCCCCTCATGCAAGTACTTCCTCATGCTGAAAATGAACAGTAATTTGTACTTTTGCATGTTCTTTCATTTAAACCACCTCAAAACTCAATCAATATTCTTAAAATTCATTTAAATCAATATTCATATATTCATTTAAATCAATATTCATAACCATCCTGTTTAACTAAGCAGCTTTTTAGAAAGAATGCATTATGATATTAAAATATTAAGGCACTTGGGCAAGTGGGGGGCACAGCACATCAGCACCAGGAGAGGAAGCAGCTTGGCCTAATCAAGACCTTAACCATGACCTGTGTCTGCCAGAGAGAGGGGTTCAGGGTGGGTGGCAGAGCTGGTTTCAATTTGCACACCCTCAGTCTTTCCGAGATGATTGACTCCCACCCAGGCCAGCACTTACAAAAAGGGCTTGCACGAGCTTTGACCTCATGTCTGGTTTTTAGTTTCCACCCAGCATGCTGCATGAGGAGTTTCCTGTGACTTAACAGTGCCCCTGCAAAATCTCACCAACAGATTTTCTGGGTTATTTTGCAGCTTTGTGGGGGATGAAACACATGTGCACATGTGTGATGGGGGAGCAGACCACAGGACCTAGCAAATGGAACAAACTAGGCTTAAGACATTTTTTTTTTAACTTTTAAATTCAAGTTGAGGTGAATGGCCAAATTTCCATTTGAAGGTTAAGTTAAAATAACTTTACATCATGTAAAATACCTACTAACTCATACAGGTCTGAGAGAAGGCTGTGAAAGCATCTGTGATGTGAGGAGGCATTTCATGGGTCACTACTCTGGAAGACAGAGATTTCTGTCCTATGCAGGGACCTTCCACCTAGAACTGCACATAGTACCCGGGAGCTCTTCATAAAATGTGATGCATGTTTAGCTGCCTACATAAAATTATCCTCACTCTGCTTTATAGCCTCCTTTAGAATGTTATTTTCTAGGATGCAGTAATATCCAGCACAACATCCCACAGCATGCTGAACCAGCCCAAGCAGAGTAATTCACTGTGTCATATCCTACTTTTAGGGCAGCTTTATGTACTGTCAGTGCAAAGCCCACTGATCAAGCACACCCAAATCACAGGTATTAGTAATAACTCCAGAACAACAGCTTCTTAATAGCTTGAGGGTACACATTGATTCTGCAAAATTTTCATATGAATATGACTAGCAAAAAAAGACCTGAATAGCCAACATGCAGAAATGCTGCACTTGCTTTTTACTGAAGAAAAATAGTCTAGATCACAGCTTGCATCCCTGTCTTTCATTAATTCTTCAGATGAAAACAGGCACCTGATCCTGCAACCTTTACTCTTTCTCCTAGTTTTGCAAAATGCAGTCTCTCCATAGTGCCTTTAGATTTTTATTGTACAATTCCTGAGCATTAGTACTGTTCTTCATGTGGGTGCATATGTAAATAGCTGTCCCACTACTACGGAAAGACAGTTTTTGAGAAGGCAGGACTAAGTTACACAGACCTAACAACAACTTAATTTAACAAGTCATTTAACAATCTACCTACACATAGTAAATGCCAGCCGCCCATTTGCTCCTCAGTGCAGCTAAGGCCGCCTCAAACCTCTCACCCAAATGTTCAGCCCTGTGTGGGTACACGAGCCTTTCTGGAGATGGTGAATCAGAAACTCTAACCAGGGTGGCTTTAAAAGAAATCACACCCTGCAGCGCCCCGAGCACAGAGCCGCTATCCGCAGGCAGGGCAGGGCTGCAGGCGCAGAGGCGCGGCCCGCCCGGGTGGAAAGGCCGCGCGTTCCCATCGGTTCGTGAGGGACACGGCGCCATTCCCCGCGGCAGGGACGGCACGGGCCGGGCCCGGGCATGGGCCGAGGCCTCCTCACGGGCACGGCGGGGCTTCGGGCCCTGCAACGCGGCCGCCTGGGCACCGCAAGCCGGCCCAGCTACCGAACCCTCCGCCCACACCGACACCCCCGCCCGCCAGGGCTCTCCGGGCCGGGCCCGCGGCGGCCGCAGCGGCGGCGGCCACAACTCACCTCAGCGGGGCCGCGGGCGGCTCTGGGGCGCTCCGCCCCGGCCCCGGCACCGCCCGCGCTCCGCCCCGGCCTCGCCCCGCCGTTCCCCCGCGCTGCCGGCACGCTCCGCTTTTCTCACGGTCTCTCGGAACGCAGAGAGTGCTCCGGTGCCCGCACCGTGACACGAGTCACCTCCTACGGCGGCGCAACCGCAAACCGAGCTGCTGCTGCCGCCACTGCCACTGCCACTGCCACTGCTACTGCTACTGCTGCTGCTGCTGCCCCTCGGGCAGCCCCTCACGGACCGAGCAGAACCGAGCCTTGCTCTTCTCCGCCCTCTGCCCGAAGCGTCTGCCCGACACTTGTGTTTCCTCAGGCTCACGGTGCACAGGGAATGCCTGTGGCTCAGGGATGATGCTGCCCTGGTTTTAAGGAGTTTCGGTGTTTTGAAGGACAGACAGAGCTGCTAGCGGGGACCTTTAGGACTGCAAAGCCGTGCTGGGTACAAGCCTGCTCGCAGGTGCTGGCAGGCCCGGTCTGGCTTCGGACTCACGAGAGCTCCGGCAGAGCAGCTCAAATCCAGGGGAGGAGAGCCGGTCATAGGGAAGGACCGCTGAGGGCTCTGCCGGGATCGATGAGGGGTTCAGCTCCCGCTACGGGGCGCTTTGTGTGCTGCCCACAGCGGACTCCGCTCAGAACCCTGGACAGGCTGGTCCTTGCTCTGCCTGCCCGTGTGCCGGCACACACAGGCAGGGCACACACACACGGACCATACGTTCGCTTCTCAGTTATAACTCAGCACCCAGCGTTCACCATCTCTGCTCCTGCCCGGCTCAGGGAGAGAACCGCGCCCGGGGATTGGCTGCGGGGAGGTGCAGGGGGCGGGACCAGGCCCGGGGATTGGCTGCGAGGGGCCGCAGGGGGCGGGGCCGCGCCGCTCCCGTGCCGGCCGGCGGGAGCTCCGCACGCTCCCGGCCGGGGCGCGGCGCTCCCCGCGTGTCCCCGCGGTGCCCATGTGCTCTCAGCATCCCCGGCACGGCTGTGGCCTGCCAGCCCCGCCTCTCGCCTTTCATCTCCCGGGGATTCCACGCCGCACTCACCGGGAAGCCCCAGTGGTGAAAAGGCGACCGCTGACCGGCATCGCTGAGAGAGCTCTGCGGGCGCTGCCCGGCAGAACTGAGGGGTCGCGCCTCTGGGAGGGTCCGGAAAGTCCCGCCGGGCCGGGGATTCCCCGCCGCCCCCGGGATGACGCAGCCAGGCCCCCCGGGGGCGGTGGCTAAGGGCCGGTGCCGGGTGTCCCGCGCGCAGTCCCCGCTCCGTCCCGCTCCGACCCATGGCTCCGGGCCGGGCGCTGCTGCCCGCGGCGCTGCTGGCGCTGGCGCTGAGCCCGGCACCCGCGGCCGCGCTGCCCTGCGGCGCTCACTGCCCGGCGGGTAAGGACCGTACCGGGGGGCGGTGACCGCCGTGTCCCGGCCCGTGTGACCGCCGTGTCTCGCCCCGCAGGTACCTTCGCGAGCCCCGGCTGCGGACGGGGAGCGGGCGCGCCGTGCAAGCCCTGCCCGGCCGGCACCTTCTCCAGCGCGGCGGGAAGCAGCGACTGCAGGATGTGTCGGCACTGCGAAGGTACCGGCGGCGACGCCACCAGCCCTGCTGTGACCTCCCGTGGCAACGCCGTGCCCGGGTGGCACCTGCACGGCGGGGGACGCGCCTCTGGCCAAATAACGCTGAAGCCGCCAGCCTGGTTCTTGTGAGAGCAAAGGTCCACGCTGGGCGTGCTGTAAGCTAACACTGGTTTTCCCCTTGCAGCACCGTTTCAGTATTTGAAAAATTGCTCCTCAACCAGCGATGCTGAATGCACGTGCAAGGAGGGCTATCGCTGCGGCGATGATCGCTGCACCTTCTGCACCCGAAGCTGTGGCGTGGGTCAGGAGAGCACCAGCAACGGTAGGATCACCTTTCCCCAGCAGCTGAAAGCCCCTCTGCTTCCTGCACCAGACAGAAGCAGATAGAGGAAGGACCTCGAGAGATAAAAGCTGCCACCGGTGCTAAGCACTCTGCATGGTGTGTGGAGTGAGCTCAGAGCAGACAAACCCACCACACTGAGCCCTAGTGCAGCTCAAATCCTGCACCAGTTAGTTCCCTTTGTATGGCAGCTCTTTGCCTGCCAGCATGAGGAAGACAGAACTCTGGAGTTAGGCATGGTTTGTGGCATCTTGTGCCAAATCAACTGGTTTTTTAGCCAAATACTTTACTGGTCTGTGGCTGACAGGGAAAGACTTGCCTTGCATACTCAGAGCTGCTTATAAAGTGGTAATTCTGACATTGTACAAGCAGGCAAAAATAACGTTTCATATGTTACATTTTAAATGTTGTACAATTTTACCTGTCCTTGTCTGTTGAAGGTTGCCGGACTTGCCGCTATGGAACCTTTAATGATCAGCCCAGTGGGTCCTGTAAAAACTGGACAATGTAAGTAAATCAAAAAAAAGTTAAAATGCTACCACTATTACACTTGACTGGAATTTAAGAAATTTTTTTCTTTTCCCCGTTTTGCTGTAAATGTCCTTCAGGTGCTCTGGAAACCAAATCCTGGTGCCTGGAACTCCAGCAAAAGATGTCATTTGCAAACATGCTTCAGTTAATTCCACTTTAGTCACTACTCTACCTACAACATCTCTTGACATTCCATTTTATATCACCGTGCCAGGTGAGTCATTGTGCAATATTGCTTATGGAGGTAAAGAATTATGACCTACTTAAACATACCGTAGCACATTCACCTTCCATTCAAAGCAAAAGTCCTTCCTTCTATGCATTTCCAGTGTTGCAGACTGATCCAGAAGCAGAATGGGAGACAAAGTTTTCAGCTAATTCAAGGGCAGTAGAATTTTGTTCTGTTAAGACTCTCAGAGAATGTTATTTGTTTCCTAGGGAAGGATGTTCAGGCAGACACAATCAGGATTTCTCTCGCTGTGGCTGGGCTGTCGTGCTTGGTGTTTCTGCTGCCTTTGTGCATCTGCTTCAGTGTCTGGCAGAAAAAGAAACTACATGCTGTCTTCAAGAAAAGTAAGATAAATACGCTCTTCAGTTTTTCTTTTTGAAACTAGACAGAAGTCAGGAATCCAGGTTAAGTGCCTTACAAAGGTAGTTGCAATAGCTTTGGGTTTTTTGGCCTTGTAAGTCAGAAGCAAATGAAAGGGAAACAGTTTTGGAATTTTTATTGCAGAAAGCAATAAAAATTTGCTGTGGGCATTAGGTCAAGTGCATGCTTATCCTTATAAGTGGACTATTTGTGGTAGATGAGAAAACTCAGCTACTCCAGTTAAAGGCCAGTTCCTTTTATGACTTCCGAGCATCATCCTTGGCCTGTGTGGCTGTAACCCCTTGGAGTTCTCTCTGCTCCAGAGAGGACACAGGGCCTGCAGTGAGTGTCTTGGAGCTCTGGCTGCAGAAGGAGAGGGGCATCAGTCAGGGTGTGCTGCTACACAGGAGCAGAGTCAGCTTGAATCCAGCACTGCCCTCTGAGAGCTCCTAAGTCCTGGGCACACACAAGAGTTCACAAAGATGAAGCATTCAATGTTGTTTATAGTTGGTTTGTTCAGTTTTTTGGGAAGTTCTCTCTCCCTTTCTCTTCCCCTGTTCTAAGGATGAGGTCTGAATCTTCTAGTGTAACTCTAAATACATTAGACCATAGCGGTGCAAAAATCTATTTCCCTCATGCTGGTTTTCCTTTCATTGCCATGACAGACAGACACCAGAGGCCCTGCTGAATTAAGGAAAACAAAGAGTGATAAATTAGTTTTATCAGATACACATGCTGTAGAGGAATAATTTCAGATTATAGAATAATGTGGAAGATTTTTTTTCTCTTCCTGACATCCTGCATTTGTCACAGAGGGATGGTGAAATAAGATGGCTGAATAAATGAACAGAAAGGGGACATTTGTCCAGTTCTGGGCCCTTCACTTCAAGAAACATTGGGGTGCTGGAGTCAGTCCAGAGGAGGGTAACAAAGCTGGGGAAGAATCTAGAAGGTAAAGCCTTTGAGGAGTGGCTGAGGGAACTGGGGTTGTTTAGTCAAGAGAAAAGAAGGATCAGGGGAGACCCTGCCCTCTACACCTCCCTGAAATGTGGCTGTAGCCAGATGGGGATCAGCCTTTTCTCCCCGTGGCAGGACAAGAGGACACAGCCTTAAGCTACACCAGGGAAGTTCAGGTTGGAGATGAGGAGGAATTTCTTCCCAGAAAGGGTTGTTAAAGACTGGAATGGGCTACCCAGGAGGTGGTGGAGTCACTGTCCCTGGAGGTGTTCAAGAAACAACTGGACATGGCACTCAGAGCTCTGGTCTGGTTTACAGCATGGACAGTCAAAGTTGCACTAAATGGTCTCAGAGGTCTTTTCCAACCTAACTGATTCTGTGAATCTGTTCTCTTTTTTTCAGTGCACACACCTGAGCAGTCAGTTCAGGAAGATGATGCCTGCAGCTGCAACTTCCCTGAGGAAGAACAAGGTGAATATCAGAGTCCTGGCAAATCCACAGAATTGAGAGATCTTCTGGAGAACTAGAAATTGAACTGTCCAAGTCAGCCACATTTGAGTTTTCTTTTGGAACACAGAACAAGAAGCTGTTTATGTAAATAGAGCAGGTGTCAGCACCTGAGTGCTAGAGCAGTAAAAAGCTCAGCCACCGGGGAAAAGGTATTTTTTTAATATTTCTTAAAAAAATAATAAAAAACCCTCAAAACTGTTTGCTGATTTACTTCCTCTATGAGTAAGGATTTACATGTAGAAAGAAATACTGCATTTTAAAGCTCTAACAGAAGTGCAGAATAGTTTTCTGGTCCATCATTAATGTTACCTGAGCCATAAGTTACATGCATTCCAAAAGGATCTGAAGCTAAAAAGGAGATCACATTGTAGAGTCACTGGTGACATTCACAATCTCTTAATACCAGCCATCCTCTTGAGTCTGGAGCTCCTCCCAGCAGTCCTGGGCTTTGTGTGTAAATACAGATGGAGCTCATTTGATCCCATCACGCCTGGAAAAAGATCCCTCACCACTGCACCCATCCTTACATGCAGGGGAAAAGAAGCCATGAAAATCTTGAGCTGCAAAGTGCTCCACAGCAGCATCTGCTGTTGTGTTGGCTGGAGGGAGGCAGTGGAAACACTGAGAGAAGCTGTGGTTGACTTGAACTTAGAAATAGCTGTAACTTTGCAGCTGGACTGCACCACCTTCAGCCCTACATCAGTCAGCTTTGATCTTTTGGGTGACGTAAACTTTATGTACATTGCAGTTGTAAGTGTGATATCTTTGTGGTACTATTTTTGTAACTGAGGTTGGAAAGATTTTAACATCAGACACTGTATCTGTCTCTTTGATCAAATATCTGTTAACTTTGGTCCTGAGAAAAAAGAAAATACATGTTTGAGTCAGGACATTCGCAACACGGTTTTTAACCATTTACAAAACTCACATATTTTATTACTTCACTAAATGTTATTCAAAAAATAGAATGAAGACCCACCAGTATGTGGGTTAAAGGTGATTTTCCCCTCTCTGATTTCAATGAAGGAGAAAACTATTTTGCATTTGAACAACGACAAGCCATCTCTTCATTCAGCAGGTTACAATAGCAGATTCTTTTCACCAAGCCACACTTACACATTACACATAAACTTATGTACAAGTAAATATAAAATAGTAAGTTTTAAATAGTGAGAAAATAAATGCCATAAAAAGCCCAAATTGTGAAGTTTTTATTTGTATCTCTAGCTCAAGTCTTCTCTCTATTGGTACTTTCAACCATTACGTCAAAATCACAAACTTGAAGGCGTGAACAGGACACATGAAAAGCCACCAAACTATTTATAAAGCTATCTATTTATAAATCAGAGTGACCTTTACATCATTAACTATATCTTAAAACAAGACAAAAAGACTATTTCTGCTTGTCATTAATTTCTAGCCCAAACATAAGGTAGAGAATTAATGTGCACATCCTGTAACTCAAAACATCTGGTGTTTTCTCCTTGGAAAAAAAGAGTAACGACTGGAATTTTACATGTTGCTACTAAATTCTGCATATATTTTGAAATGTATTTTGAAATGCTTCAAACAAAGTCCAAACCCCTTATTCTTCTTGTCCATACCATACCTGAAGCAGAAATGTCTGCACACATTTCCACCAAAACTGGAGTTCTGGAGTGTTTCAGGGAATAGTCATTCACAAAAGAAAGTACATTCTGAATAAAATGTTAGAAACAACCTTCCTTTCAATCAAAGAAATATGTGGATTATCTTACCTGTGACTTCTGTCATTTGAGAGTACTGAGGCCTGAATTAATGATAAACAGATTTTGTTGGCACACACATCTGTTGTCAAATGTGTGCAGATGATACAGTTCCATTTCACAGCAATGCACCGTCCCCAGCCAGCTCTGGTGACCTCAGCTCCTCTGCTGCCTCCCCCTGCCATTTTCCCTGGGCTGACACTGAGGGGATGAAGGGACAGCTCTGAGCCAGCAGGGCCAGGTGGCACCAGGTCAGCACCCAGCAGGGACATTTTTCCCCCTCCAAGAGTGGAGAAATGGCAGCAAAAGCATCTGCAGAAAAACCAAGCTCAGTGAAGTGGCTGCACAGCTCTGATTTGAACAATGGAGCTTCTGGGGGTTGTTTGTCTCTGGTTTTTGTTGTTTTTAGGCTGGGGGAACTCTCCTCCCCACATTGCCTTTGTTTCCCAAATATTACATGGAGCAGGTCAGGACAAAGGCAGGATCGACTGGAAGCATCTGCCAGCATGGTTTTTTTGTTCCCTAGAGTGAATACTCCTTTGTGGGTGAAACACCTTTTCTTTTGTATATTTTTGCTATTAATACAGCTGGTGTTGTTATTGTGTGTCTCATTCCACTGCTTTCTGGTGTTAGGAAATTGCTATTTCAAACCATGATCTCTCCTTCACTGGAAGGGGTAGGGGAAAGAAGAGTGGCTTATTTGGAGTTTAATTCCTTCCAAGCTCCAGGGAGACTGAAGCCTTTCAGTACTCAAAGGGAAGTTCTAAAGAAGAGGGAGAGGGACTTTGAACACTGACAGTGACAGGACAAAGGGGAATGGTTTTAAACTAGAAGAAATTTCAATTAGGTGTTAAGAAAGAAAGAGAGAAATTCTTTAAAAAAAGTAAAGAAAGAAAGTTTTTACTTAAAAGAGTGGTGAGGCCCTGGGAGAGCTTGCCCAGAGAAGCTGGGTTTGCCCCATCCCTGGAATTGCTCAAGGTTAGACAGGACATGGAGCATCCTGATGTATTGGTAAGATCCCTGCCCATGGCAGGGGAGTAGAACCAGATGATCTTTAAGGTCCCTTCCAGCCCAAATAATATTTTAATTCTATGGTAACTCTGAGTTTTAAGTGTTCTCTGCTTTCTGTGCATGTCTATTTTTTGACAGTCATTTAATTTATTATATAGCAAGCAAAATGGAACTGGGAATGCCCTGATGACTCTCAAGCGGCCCAGGTGGCTGAGGATGAGGTAACAGCCAGATGCAAGCTTTTTGAATTTCCATCTGTTTTTCTTGGAAGTCAGAAAGTGTCCTCTTAGCCAGGCCATGTACAGAGGCCCAAGTGATGTCAGCAAAGTTCTGAGGGCATGGAAGAAAGAGAAAAATCTCTTTAAGATAAGTATAAGCAGAGGAGCCTGCTGCTTTTTTATTGCATCCAGAACCAGCACCATTTCCTGGCATAGTTAGTGGCACCAGTAATTAAAATCATGTTCATCACATCCCTTGGCTTTGAAATTTCTTGCAAGAGTTGTGTGGCTAAGGAAAGTAAAAGGTTCATAGCAAAAGGGTTTCTGTTTCTCACCTCCTGTACAAACAGGAGTTTCTGTGCCTAATGCTTCTGGATGGTAGAGACTCTGAGACTGTAGGGGCTCCTTTAAAACATGTAAATTTCAAATAATTTTCTTAAAGTAGAATATCATTTCTTATTTTCAGTCTTTCTATCAGATCCTTCACAGGACAGAAGTAGAGTCTTCTCTGGGAGAAGACTACTTTTTGCACAGATGATGCAAAAACCTTTGTGGGAGATGTTCCATGCCAATGAGACAACACACAGGAAATACCAACAGGCAACTTGTACCCCCTCCACTTGACTTTTTGTCACCTGTTTGAAAGTCAGGGTAAGTTTCATTCTTAAAACTACACAAAGTCTTATTTTATAGCCACGTGTCACCTCAGGTCCTCTCTCAGCTGGGAACAAACCTTTCCTACTACAGGGGGCTGGAAGAGGAGCTTCTCCATAACAGCTGCTGGATATTGTCCCTGCCCTCACTGTAATAAGAAATTTTAATACAATCTATAACAAAAAATGGAATTTCTCTCTAACATCAATTTGGCAGAAGTTTGCTGTGATATCACCAATGGTTTCCTTTCACCTTCTGGATCCTGGGTGGCTGCCAGGTCAAGCACCAGACTCTACTGAACCAAAGTAGATTGTACTTTAACAAAAACCTGAACACATCCTGAAACCAGGGAAGATCTCTCCCGTTCCAATCTATTTGCTTTAAGAAAATAAATTTTATTTGATTTAGCAAATGGAAAATTGCACACACAGACACCTACTTCAATTTAAGGATGACTTATCACTTAGTGTACCTTAAACCTGTTACACCTACTCTCAGTTTACATAACCCAAACTGAAACAAGCCACTCAAAAATGAAATAAAATATCCAAGTTACCCCTTTAAGTCAGTTTTAAAACAAATCTTAGTTTACTTCACCTCACTTTTCTCCTGCATACAAACACTTCAGCAGGTTTAAAACCAACCAAATTTGGAAAAAAAAAAAGAGAAAGGTGTGTGGAGAGGTAAAAGAGACAATGTACCTTTAGTTACAATACCATAGACTTTAGAAATATTAAAAAAAATCCTTCTATTATTCAGAGCTTTGATATTTTGATACTGTCAATTCAGAACAAGCATAAACCATTTAACCTGAAGAGAACACTAAACAGGCCTGTCAGCAAGCAGGAATTCTTTGCTAAACTGGAATACAGCTCTTAAACAGCGAAGATCCTACAGGTCTGACTGCCAAGAAAACACATTCATTTACAAAACAACCTTGAAGGACTGCTTTAAACCTCAAGTTGCCCAGCGAGACCCATGCCAACCCTCCCCCGTTAAATACACGTATTTGCCCTGAAATGTGAATCACTGAGCCTGCAGAGATTCCATTTAATTAATAAAAACCTCTGATAGCAAAGGATTAAAGGGATTATGCAGCCAGAAAACAAAGTAAAAAAATTAAAGTCTGCTTTTGTGTGCCATTCATTTACTGCCTACGCTGAGTGGACGACAGCTAAATGCCAAAGATTATTAGCATTCCTCTTAATTAGTCAGTGGCTCCTGCCCACACACTGAACTACCTGAAATTTGTCCTCTGATATCAGTTATGGATATTGGAGTGATAAGTAATCCTAAGCCTCTGTGATAAAAACAGGAAGAACATGAGTACAACAAATGTGAAGAGCTAGATAGAAATTTTTTTTAAAAAAAGCACAAGGACACCTCTGACAAAACTGTTTTGTTCTATCACCACTGTAGATTAAAGTCCTTATCCTCTAGCTCTTGGAAAATGAAACAGGGCAGAGAGTAAAACAATGAACAGATAGTAAACTATTACTAAGTTTCCAATTAAATGATTTGTAGTAAGAAACTAATGAGTCAGAGCACCATGCAATTAACAGAGTATGAAGTAGTTTCAGGCAGGGAAATCTGGAAGGTGATTCTTATTGCCTCTTGCAATTTGCTACTTTACTGTTTCTGCACTTCCTCCCTTTGGGCCAGAGAAAATACAAGACAACAGCCTGGCCTGCCCACTCCATCATCCTAACTACAAAGAAAAGAATCAGCAGTGAATTGCTGCTTCCCTTTTTGACATTAGTAGTACCAGTTTTTGAAAAAATTGCATTCGTAGCCCTAGGAGACAGAAGTGTTAAGCTGGAATTCACTCCTTTAAATCCTCAGCTGAACAGCTGTCTGTGTAGGCAGCCTCCAGGAAATAATTTGTTTGGAAAACCCCTCAATACTCTACTTAAAAATAATGAATGGTGTAAGTTTAAGAACAGAACAAGAGTGAAAAATATCATAGTATGTAGCAATCACACCTATCTCTGCAGCAGGATTAGCTGGATAATTTTTTATTACAACCTAAATTAAACCTCAGGAAGGCTGTGCTATTGCTTTAAAAAGAAAAATGCTACCCCCAAAATCCAGCCAAAGACACAAACAGACATCCCCAAGCCAACCAAACACACCCTGACTCCTCACAAACCCAACCCAAACACACACACACTGACATCCCAATGTAAATACACACACACCCCTGACACCCTCAAAATCCAGCCAAAGACACAAACACACCAACATCCCCAACACAAACACACCAACACCCCCAGAACTGTATACTCCTCCAAACCCAGCCACACAAACACACCCAACAACAACACCCAATGCCCCCAAACCCAACCACACACACAAACACACTGACCCCCAAAAACAAACACACCAGCACCTCTAAACCCAAACACACAGAGAACACATTGACCCCCCCAAACATAAACACACCAACACCCCCAAACACAAACATGAACACAATGACCCCCCCAACCTACCACAGACACATTGACCCCCCCAAACCCAGCCAGCCACACACACCCCATCTCCCCAAACCCAAACAGGCATCCCCAAACACAAACACATCAGCAGCCTCAAACCCAACCAAATACACACCAACCCCCCCCAAAACAAAACCCACACACAAACACAGCGATCCCCCAAACTCAAACACATCCCCAGCCGAACACACCGACCCTGGACCCTCCCTAAACCCAAACCCAGCCCAAGCCCAAGCCCCCGCAGGTCCCGCAGCGCCACCTCCCGGGGCCAGCGCCCCCCGAGCCGGGCACAGAGCCCGGGGGGACCCCGAGATCACCCGGCCCTGCCCCTGCCCTTCCCTACATTCCCAGCTCCGGCCCCTGCCCTGCCCAGCCTTTCCCATCTCCTGCCCTTCCCAGCCCCTCTCTGCCCCCACACTCCCCACCCAACTCAGGGGAAAAGGATTGCAGTTCTGGCTCGCTCAGAGCTGATTTGGACTACCCTGCATTACTGAAATATTTGTAAAGGTTTTACCTTGAAAATGTCTCACCACAGAGTTCTCTGCGACAAAGAAACCCAAATAGGGAAATTTTACCAATTGCAAGGTTCCAAGTGCAGCAGTGTGACAGAAATGTGTGCACCTCTCATAAAATGGGCCCAAGCCTCCTGCTTGCCCTACAGCTGGGACTGATGGAATAAGGATAGACAGAGCTACACAAACAGCCTGTGCCTGTCAGCTGCTTTGTGCTGCTTTCTCTGATGACCACTGTAATGACCAGAAAAATGAAATAAAGAAGTTTTTATTTTGCTTTTATCCAGATCACAATTTCTTATTAGAGTTGAACAGATTATTTGGGATACCTTGGGATAGCAGGTGAAAAGCACAGAGAAAGTTCCAGCCTTGCTGCAGATGTGTTCTTCTCCTTCGTTACACACTCTGCTGTCATAATTTCAGTTTTAAAAATAAACTGTAATTGCGTAGCTAGTTCCATTACATTTTTTTTTTTTTTGGTGAAAGAAACCTTATTTCAAGATCTGGTTTCTGCTCCTCTGTTTGCATCTGCGTTATCCAGAATTCAATTCCCACAAGATATTGACGTGCTGCATTTCCAAGTCTCAGTCATGCCAGATTTACTTTCCTTCACGTCAAGCAGCGTGAAGGTTCAGGTTGGTAATTCTGCAGTGCTGAGAGGACAGGGCAAGCAGGGACCAGTCTGTCAAGCTTCACTTGGAGAATATACCCAGACTACAGTGGGCCAAAGAGCAAGAGGGTTTTTTCCCCTCAAACTGGTGGAAATTATATAGAGCAGCAGTGTTTTGGCAGCTGTGATCCTGTGCTCAAGAATTTTTACATCTTGCCAATTCTGTAGTAAAATAAAATATCTTCAGAGAGGCCTAAGGAGCCACCATCACACAGGGGTGTGTGTCCAGGCAAGCACATACTCACCCACACACCTTCAACCCAGCTCAGAACAAGAGAGTCTAGGTCAGAACCTCTCACAGGTATTACAAAACATTAAAAGAAATTCTGAAGATTAAATACTCCTGTGCATTACAGCTCTCACACAGTGAGCAGAGGAAGCATCTTCAAAAAGAAAGTTAACAGCAGGTTGTGGTTAGTTTTTTCCTTTGGTTTCCATATTCTCCACACAGGCTATTTTCAGCACACATTAAAAGGCACAGTATAAATAGGGCAATGTAATTTGGTAGCAGAAAAAAACACCTTATTGCATATATGATCTCACAAGGTAGCTATTTCAGTGTGCAAAATAAATCTAGAAATCATCTTATGTAGCTGAATAATCAGCTAAAATGTTAAACTTTCAGTGAAAATAAACTTTTTAGGTGTTAATGAGAACAGCTATCAGCAGTGACAGCAAAGCAAAATACCCCAAACCCCTGTACAATAGCCCCTACCAGAAAAATTAATAACAGTGCAAATATTTTTCCAGCCAACATGTATGACTCACTGAAGCAACATGTTAAGTTAAAATTGTAGTAAAATTCAAGGAAGAGATGGGTACTCAAACAACAACAAGCTCATCTGCAATTACAGTGCCAGTACAAAATCATTCTACTGCACACCTCTCTTCTTGTAAACTAAATTCAAGCCAGAGTTTTACACTAGAAATTACATCCTCTGAAGAAGTCCCTCATACAAATGCTACTGGTAAATCACACCTCAAATTCCTGGTTTTCTGTCACAATACTTGACTAATAACAACTCATGCTTGCTTGCCATAAACCAGTTGGCAACAGGGGAAAGAACTGTTGCATTATAGATTACACTTCATCCATACTATTTTACACAGAAGTAGATTATTTTTGGTGATGTATGTGATTAGTTTCATTGAGTCTTATTTTTTTTCAACGTTGTCTTGGCTATACTAGCAACTTGTTCTTCATGAGCCATCATATTGTTTCTTCTGAATGAAGGATGATCTTTTAGGATAGGTTATATTTATATATTATACTTATATATTTATATATTATACTTATATATTTATATTTAAATATATTATACTTATATATTTATATTTTAATATATTAATATATTATACTCATATATTTAAAGTTATATTTAAATATATTTATTGCTTAGATTTTGTTCAGGAATTTGTTCAGGAATTTTATCTACTGCAATACTTACTTTATTCAGTAATTTATCTACTGTAATACTTATTTTGTTCAGTAATTTATCTACTGTAATAATTTTACTACTGTAATTCATCTACCTACTGCTGCCCTGAGGCACTTCCAAAACTAAATAAGCATAAATAAGAACTTTGAAAACTCTCCCCACAAAATTCTGCAGAAGAGTTTCAAATCAAGAACTTCCAAGTTCTCAAAGTGCCATTCCCATTGAGTTCCCTCTCCCATGGACCCAGGGCTCTGTACCTTTGTTTGGGATGAGCTGTTTCCTTGCTTGGCCATGATGACGTTGGCACTGTCGCCCCAGGGAGACGCCTTTGACATCTTGGGAGAGCAAAGAGTGCAGAAGTGACAAAGGAGAGTGGCTAAGTGACAAAGGAGAGTGGCTAAGTGACAAAGGAGAGTGGCTAAGTGACACCTCCAGCCCTAAGCAGAGGCAATAATCCTCGGGCAGGTTGCCCAAGTTGAGCATGACGCACTCCAGGAGGGCTCTGAGATGCTGAGTCTTCCTTGAGGAAAGACAAAGGACAGCAGCTGCTGGTCAGAGTGCTTCATTAGCTTTCCTTGGAGGATGCCTAGGGTGAATATTGATAATACCATTGTCATTGATAGTTCACTGAAGGAGAAGCATTTGTACAGAGCATCCAGCACCAACAGTGAGATCATGCATCAAATCAGAGCTAATTACTGTCTGCAGTTTTGGAACAAGAGCTGCATGACTCAGATGAGGAGAGAGAATTCCTCTCTTGCTGCTTATCTCTCTCACAGGGAAGCACAGGGAAAGGGGAATAAAACACATTAGGTTAATTCTGTGGAGAAATTCTTTTGTCATAAACATTCAGTTCAGCAGAGAGAAGTGCAGAGAAAAAGGATTTGTAGTACAGATATTTGAAGCATATGTTCAATAGTCGAGGCAAGTCAAACACCAGCCCTCTCTGTGCACACAGGGAAGTTTAGGCTGGCAGGACCTCTGCAGGTCCTTTCCCACCTCTCCAACACCCACCTGTGCACTCAGATCAGAGCACTGAACTCACACAGGGATGCCAAGGGCATTATCAAGCTTCATTTTGCAATTCTGTCCCATTCCATCCTTGGATCTATTCAAACCTGACTAGACACAGGTTTGTCCTGGACCAGCTGTCCTGGCTGACCCTGCTTGCAGCAGGGGAATTGGAGTATGAGATTTCCAGATTTCCAACCTCAACTTCTTCCAGAGCCCACTGTGTTTAGCCCACCCATGGACTGCTCTCCATGCAGGTTTTTAGACCTGCAGCAGAAATGTTTCTGTTCTATATGAATGATGCAGCCAATTTGAAATTAGTCTTAGGAGCCACAGGATGCACAATATAAAAATTAATCTTCTATAAGAAAAGCTTATTAAAAAAAAAAAAGAGAAGTTCACACCTTTTGCAACTTATCACAAAATTCAGCATAAGGAAACAACTTTAGTAACATTAGTTGGATTTCATAGTATTTTGAAGAGCATTTGAAGACAAAAACATTTGAGTAGAGAGGCAGAAAAGTAACAAACCTCAATTTGTTACAAACAAGCATTATCTTCTCACCATTAAAAGGAAAGGATATTGCCACATACTTACATTTTTTTGTTATTTTCAAGGCTCTATACAGTTGGATATGACACTGCATAGAGAATGGAGGGGAGAGACCAGTCCAGTCAGTCCTTGCTCTGTGATATGATAAATCAAATTTTAAGTTAAGGAGACAAAATAGGCTAGATGGAGGGAAACAAGGACTAAAGGGATGAGATGACATAAGGCAACTCCTGTGGTAGCATTAGGCAAAAGCAATAGGCAAACAGGGGAAAAACCTTGCTAACATACTCAGAATTAAGTAGTTAGTTCCAATTGGAAGAGAAGATAAGTGAAATGGAAAATGATCTTCCAGTCTACAGAGAGACCTGTGTTTAACATCAACCAAAGTAGTTTATATGTACCAAGAAGTCTCCAGATGGAAGCTGCACTTTCTCTGCCAAGACAATTCTCTAGGGCACCATTGGATGAGGTCTTCCCAAATAAATAGGTGTGAAATTCTGCAAGGGAGAGCAAAACAAATTAAAAAATTGAATTCTCCTAGTATTTTCTTTGTAAGTTCACAAGCTTTTTTAACTCCCTCTCTTTTTTACTTTTTTCTGGCACAACAAATACAACACAACACATTCATCCATCTCACAAAAGAGAGAGGAAAAAAAAAATTGCATTTCATATCAGATGCTTTGCGTCAAGACTGCTGAGGCTCATAAATCAGCTGTCTATTGCCCTGGTCATTTCAACCAACGTCTGACCCTTTGTTAACTCATGATTTATAACTGAAAGTTACTTTTTTTTTAATGCCAGATTTATAAACTTTACTGTGCTTGGTTTGATATAATATCCATTTTGTACACCAAGCTATAAGACAGTAAATTTATTGTCTATGAACTGTTACCTTGAAAAATTACATCAATGCAAAGTGGTTTTCATTTAGAATCAATGGGCAATAAATTCATTGGATTTTTTTTTTGAAGGGGGGAGAGAACATGATGGTGTTTATGAGGTCATGAGTGGCTATATAATGGGAGAAACTGGGAGCTGAGGCTCCAGTTAGCCAGGAGTTCTGAGTTCCAGGGTTGGACACAACAGAACATCCAACACAGCAAGGATGCATAAACTGATACTTTGCTGTCTCATTATCATCTGCTTCTCCTGCCCTCTCTTGTCTCTCCCCATCATCAATGCCAGTGAGATGTCTTATCAACACTCAGGTAAGAGAATTTTGACTTTAATGGTTATCATGCAGGGGTTGGAGCAGGAAAAGCAGCAGTGTGCTTTCCAAGGGGCCTGGATCTGTGCTGCCCAGCTGCAGGGAGAAGCAGGAGGACAGCAGCAGCACAAGGGACACAGCAGTGGGTGCTGGTCTTGTACAATGGGGAGCTTGGGTGCCCTAAATAGTTACCTCTGCTGCTTTGAGATCCAGGAAACCAAAGGATGCATTGAGGAGAAAAAGGCATCTGAGCCTTGCAGCACTGAATGTGAGCTGGCATTCAGTGTCTGGGCATTCATAGGCACTGGGTAACTTAAAGAAGCTTGGCTGTACAGTCTCTCCTGCTTCTACCCTTTGAAATAAGCTGTTTTGTGTTTAAAAACAGGGAAACCTAGTGCAAACATCAAGAACAGGCAAATCTCTTAGACTTCTATGTATTGAGAATGCTATTTGTTTGCACTAATTTAGATTCCATCCAGCCCAGGGAAAGAATAAATCTTTACTTGAGAAAGTGATGCTCAAAGTTTGAAATGGCTCAGAAAAAATGCACAGCAGAATCTGGAAGGTTACTATCATCAGACCTGACTGGTACTGGAAGGCTTTCTGAAATGAGTTCTGAAAGAACAGCAAACCAATGCAGAAGTTATTGCATAAAGCTGACTATTAAAAAGTGGATGTTCTTACCTGCTTTGCAACAGCTGCTCTGCTGGTTTATAGGTATCAGCAGTCCCCAGTCTGCTCTGAAAATCTTGGACTGCTAAGCCAGCGTCTCCTCAAGCCTTCCACAATGTAATTTGCATTTCCAGGTACCCCTGACTCAATATGAGTAATATCTGTCACATCATAGCTGGCTCTAGCCATTATTGCATTAGGCTCAAGTCACTGTGCTTGGATCTTCCCTGCTAATGTAAAGAGCAGAAGGAAGGAGAAGACACAGAAGAGGAACTCTCTTAAAGAGGGTTGGTTTTGGGTTGGGTTTTTCCTTTTTTAAATCTCAAAGTAAATTTACCTGCTAGCACTGCTCTGATTTAAAGATAATCCATGGCCAGAGATGCAGATTGTCTCCACACAGCACTGGGAATTTTTTGTATTCTTATTCTGAGTCCTATAAGGAAATCCTTGCTGTCCTTTGCAAATGTCCTTTTGTGCAGTGAGTAAACCAATAACAGGCATGTCCAAGATCTTCAAATTCCTGATCTTTGTGCAAGTTTTTGAAATGTTGGGAGATTATTTCAGTTTGTTTTCTTACATGTCCATGTGAGGAGCTACAGTCACACCCATCCCTGCAGGTCAGAGCACTGGAACTCCACAGGGTCACCTACAAATCCAATTGCAAAATTATATTAATCGACACAAATAGTGTTTGATAATGACACCCTCTGGTTGCCCACAATTTTGGATGTCTGCTATGTATTAGCAAAGATTAAATTTACTGCTCAGGTTACAAGAACCCAAGTTACCTGGAATATTGCACTGTTAAGGGATTCTATTGGCAACCTGCCTTGGGGCACAGGCTAGCCACAGAATTCTGAATTCTTTATGCATAGACAAATTAATTCTATCAGCTACCAGCAAGCTGTTGTATTGGAAAAACTGGTAACATCTGTACTGGTACACACGTTAAATGAGAGATGACTGAAATACACCAAGAAGCACAGCTGCCAAAATAAGTTGTAAGTTTTTCTACCTTTATTCCTGCCCTTCCACAACTTACCATTTGGTAATTGCAAGACTGAGCAGGTTAATAGGTCTCAAACAGGAAGTTTTGCCTTTATTCATAGGAAAGCAGCAGCACAGGAACTAGTTGATAAAGAAATAAACTAAAGTAAAATTTTTTAAATTACATCCAAGTCTGGGCTGTATACTGGGAGGATGAGGTTCAGTACCTCAAGTGACAGAAGGGGCTGCTGCTGTCAAAAACTCTTGTAACAAAACTTCTGCCAGAGAAATGAGAATATAAGATTAACATTAGGAAGGTTTCTCTTTTCTCAAAGCTTTGGAAGGAAAGGAAGACAAAACCAACTCTCCCTATCAGAAGAATTAAATAAGGATGGGTGGTTGGTGCTTTCATGAAAATATTCAACAGACCTGTGGGGTCTGTGGGGCCAACAGACCTGATGAGAAATCCCGAGACAGACTGAAACAAGGATGCAGAGCAAAAGACTCACCCTGTGCCTGTTTGTGTCACCTTGCCTTGGCAGCTGATGAAGACTCGAGGTTAAACCTGGAGAGGTTGGGTAGCCTGGGAAGCTCCTCCCTGCTCCAGCTCCTGGGGACCCTGACTGAGGACAGCAAAGCAGGTGAGCATTCAGCACAGCAATGGGAGTGCCCATGGTTCACACCTCCAGCTCCCACAGATATCACACCCCAGCTCCCAGGTGTTTGCTGAAATACAATGTTATCTGTAAGCAACAAGCAGCTGTCATTGAGTTAACTGGGATTTTGGGGAACCTGCTGAGTAGCCATGCCTGCAGCTCAACACCACCTCAAAATCTCCAAATGAGTGCTGCAAAACTTCCAGACAGCAAAACCAGGGCAAGGAGAAGGTTGGCCAAAGAGGAGCTGGCAGGCAAAGAAAATAGCAGTCTTACAAAACATCAGTACTTGCAGAAAGTGCAGAATCAGTGGCAATGGATGGTTTGGGAAGCAAAAATGTTACCCTTGGATATTCCATTCCAAGACCTCTGTCAACTGTAGCATTATGGCACATGAGAATTACTTGCCTAATTCATGATTCCTAAATGGTGAAACATTTCATTGTGTCTCCTCTTTAACAGGTCTTACTCCCAGCAACTACAACCCAGGGGAAAATATCAAAGAAGTAAGTAAATAACCATCTATCACTGAAACAAGAAAAATAAGACTAAACTACACAGAATTGTTGCCAAGAAATCATTTCAGATCAACAGACTTCACAAACAGTATAGACTAAAGTAGTATGCCACAGTGTTCTTGAAGCTGGAATCACTTGGCTGTTAGACAGGCAGGAGAGGGGGAAAAATGGGAAAGGAAAAAAGAGAGCAAGTAATCCAGATTAAAAAAGAAAAAAAAAGTGGACTGCTTAGAATTAAGTTGGGTTTGGTGGGGTTTTTTTGGTTGGTTGGGGTTTTTTTTGTTTGTTTGGTTTTTTTTTTTTTCCCTTGAAAAACAGCTCAGTAAAGGCCAATTCCCAGCTTCATCAGCCAAGGCACCATTTGCACCACCACCAGCCCCAGCACAGGTTACAGAGTATGATCAGCTTTGTTATGAACCGTTATGTACATGGAGAGCATCATCCCTGTTCACTTCCTGCTGAATTAAACATAAATGCAGAAGACAGGGCTGAGTTCTAGTGGGACATGCAAAGCAGAGGTTACACTGGGCAGTCCCCTCCTTCCCTCAGCGAGAGCACAGGGCTGGGAGGTCAGGGAGGGTGGAGGATGTACTTTCCCACTGGGAACCACCCCCAGTAACCTCCCCAGTGCTGTTTGATTTCAGAATTTCTACAGGAACCATCCTCAGAATGCTTTCCTGGGCCGCCTCTTGACCAAGGACAGGAAACAGTACAAGAAACGTGGGAATCTTTCTGAGTGCTTCTGGAAATATTGTGTGTAAACAGGGAACTCCCTGACTGGCTGCATAATTTATACAGATGTCTGAAAACATGTATATAGAGCTGCTTGATTTAAAATGGGAATGAAGAAACACGAAGGCAGCACCTAACTTTAGACTCTCTGCTACTTGGAAATGAATAAATTCTTGATGTTTTGCAATTATGTTGTGAGCAATGTAGTGATTTTTTTAGAGCTCAGCACAACAGGAAGGAAGTAATGGGAGGAAGAGACAAATACACAACCCAAAGAGAACTTGGGCAGGGGAAGGAAAATTCCCATGGGGTTCTGTGAAAACTCCCAGAAGAGCTCAACTGTGTCTAAGTCCAGAGGCAAGGGGACTTTCTCCTTTGTCACTGATGTAGATTGGGGTGCCAGGAAGAAGTTCAGCAGGTAAGGGATGGCAGCTTAACAATGCCTAGTCCCCCCCTGCCATCCCCAAAACCACTCAGCAATGTCAGACCAGGCATCTGCTCCCACTGCTGCTGGAGATGATTGTTTCTCTCTGTCACTTGTAAAAAAGACCCACAAATTATTTCTCTGCCCAGCCCTCAGCTACCCATGGCAGGCTGCCTGTGCCCATGGGCTTGAGGAATTGTGTGATTATTATCAAGCACAGTATGGAAGGTAAACGTGGTTATCAATGTCAAGATTTTACCCCCAGATTTGGACAATCAGTGGAGGCAGGAATGACAGACACCATGTGAAAGATTCCTGCACACACAGGTGCAGGAAGATGATACATGGACAGAGATAATCTGGGTTTCCAGGGCAAGCTTCCTTGGACACTCAAGGTACCACTCACTGATAATGTTGCTGTATCTTGGCATGTAACATTAATAAAGGAGTGGACAAAACAAAAAGCCACAAAAAGCCTCTAGCCTGACTCCTCTACATGCAGAGTACCTCCAGATTCTCTCACTCCTGGGTAGCTTCTGATAGTAACTGCAAGAAATAAGAGCTAAACAGGCAGGAATTGTCTCTGGGAGATGCCATTTTTGATAATATCCACAAGCTGTCTGAGCTGTGAACTCCTGCTCAATACGTACATTGCATAAACCCCACTCCAATCAGGGCTCACAGAAAGCTTGAGATAAATACCTAACAGTGATCCACAGCTACATTGATCTCAAGAGCACACATCATAAATCTCTGACTGTGCTGTTTAAACAAAGCCTACAGGTTTAAAACAGCTTGCTCACTTCACATAAATTGTAAGACAGATGATGCCAGCTGTAACAGAGAAAAATGTCCTCAAAGTCAGAGCAGCAGGATGCCCTGTACAGCTATTTGAAATCTTTTAAACATTCCTCCTTCTCTTACATAGTGGAGCAAGTCAGTGGCTCTCTGGAAATTACTCCTTTTCTGCTACCTCATTAGCCAATAAAACTTCTCAGAAAAGACTTCAAATTTATCTAAATGAATAATCAGCTAAGACAGACACAGACAGGGAGAAGTGTAGAGCCTAAAAAGACTGGGGGGGAAATATTTTCAAAAACTGCAAGCATAAAGCTAAATAAATAAAATCAGAGTGAAGAATAACAGAAAAGACATTGCAAGAATTAAAAAGTTCACTGGCCATCTACCTGAGAGAGGAAAGAAATGAAGAGCTGTCAGGTGTTGAAGATGGAGTCAAGACAAGGTAATTGATCTATAAATTAAAGTGAAACCTTAGCTTTTAAAACTACAAAATACTTGCTAACATTTACAGCATCTAAAGAAGCAATACCAAATCAATTTATTATTCCAGCTAGGCCAGCTCACAGCAGCAGGGGCTGAGGGGAATTCAGCTAATTCTAATAGATCAGAATTTCATCAGAGCCTGAAACTTTGTCAGGCCCAGTCCTGAAAAGGAAGGAGCTCAGAGTGTCTTTGGACACCACTGGTAGCTCTCAAAGAGAACTGTTTGAGACACTGTGGAGCATCCAAGTGCTTCCTTCCCAAAGGACATTCCTGGCAGATGCCAGATCAACTCAGGCCCAGGTCCAAGAGCAGAGCCTGGCCAGGTGTGACACAGGAGGGCTGTGGTATTTTCTGGGACCCCCATCGAAGGGAGGAAATGAATCTGACTCCACGTTCTCAGAAGGCTAATTTATTATTTTATGATCTGTATTATATTAAAGAATGCTATACTAAACTGTACTAAAGAATACAGAAAGGATACAGACAGAAGGCTAAAAGATAATAATGAAAACTCCTGACTCTTTCCAGAGCCTCAACACGGCTGGCTGTGATTGGTCATTAAGTAAAAACAATTCACATGTTGGATAAAAAATGTCCAACCACATTCCAAAACAGCAAAACACAGGAGAAGCAAATGAGATAATATTGTTTTCCTTTTTCTCTGAGGCTTCTCAGCTTCCCAGGAGAGAAATCCTGGGCAAAGATATTTTTCTTAAAATATGCCAGTGATAGGAGGGCAAACTCCCCTTCTCCCCCATCCTGCTGTGACATCCAGCTCCTGCCAGCTTTCAGCTCAGAGCTTCCCCTCACTCCTGCAGGGCACAGACAGGGCTGGGGCTGTCACAGAGAACTCTCAGACTGCAGACAGGGTCTGGAAGGCAGGTTTGCCTTGCCATGGGAAGGTGTAGCTGGGGAAGTCAGCAGCAGCATTCTGAGCCCGTGGGCAGAGGGAGCAGGGGCCAAGCCAGAGCTGCAGCTGGGAGCTCCCAGGAATGTGTGATGGATACCCTGACAGGGACCAGGCTGCTCTGAAGCAAATCTACTACAGAAAACACAGACCCATTACTTCTGAGAATGGGATGATGAAGCATCTCAGGTCCAATTTCTCACCATCTGCCAAAAATACAGCAGTACATGGTGCAGGCTCACCTCTGACATCCACACAAATGTGTAACTGCAGGTTCTCAGCTGTGAGCCAGGACTTGAGCAGGCAGCAGGATGATTGCTACTGAGAATCAGAAATGTGGATAGGCTGAAAGAGCCCAGATCTCTGAAAAAAAACCATAGATCCAACCCTGAACATTTTTCATTTCACAAGCCATTTCATTTATCCTCATTTTTTGAAACAGATAGATAAAATTTGACTCACATTTTTAAGAATGCTTAAAATGACCAAATAACCCTTTAAAAAATCAATAAACCCTAAGTAATGATACATCCAATGTTACTTTCAAGATGCCTGTATTTCAAGACACTGCATCACTTACCTCATCAGAAGCAGTTCAGTTATGTACTTTTCTAAGATTACTTCTTTCTTTTCCAATTTCAGTATGATGCTACTTTTGTTCTGTACCTTGTACTCCCTGCAGTGATTTTGCCTTTCTCCTGCAGGCTTCTTTCAGCACTATCAATCATATCTCTCTGTTATGTCCCTTAAAGCAGAAAAAGATGAACAAATTGTTACTCTGCAATTAGTTAAGAACTTCCCTGCTCTATGAGACATGTTCATGAATTAAACCTATGATTTTTTTTCTCTGTACTTCCTCTAGAACAAAAATTTTTAGAAAAGTCGCACAGACAGAAGCTTTAAGTGCTGCATGCCAAATCCCAGCAGTTTAGAAATACAGATATAATATTTCACACACAAAAAGTCCTTACCCTTGTGGGATGCAATTAGAAAACAAAGAGCATATCCTGGAGCTGGTAAGGTGGAGTGTGACCGAAAAAAACAAACAACTACAAAACCCCTCAACAAAACAGCATCAATGGCCATAACATGGCCATTTCCACTGTACCCCCAACCCATGTACAAGCAAAAAAGGTATTGAGGGTTCTGCTAAAAGTATATTTTCTACACATTGCCAAGAGCAAAATAAACACACATTTGAACAGTTGTTTGCAGCATATTTTTCAGGTTTATTTATAAAATCAGATGCTCCTTTAAAGTGTACAGTTAAAATCACAACTGTAAATTCAACCACAGCTGAATATTGTTTCAATAAAATACTCCTACCAACTGATGTAAAAATTCATTCAATTGTGATTCAAAACTGGATTCAGCTGGAAGATAAACTTACCAATACATTATTCATTCAGCAAGTATCTACCACACTGTAAAAATACATGAGGGTCCCTTCTGTTCATAGCAATGCCATGAAAATATCTGCACAACAACTCATCTTTTAAAAACATAATTCTACATTTATGAATACAACAACAACAACAAAAAAAAATTGCCAGTGAAATCCTCTGAGGGTTTCCAAACTGCTGACACCCCCACAGGGGGCAGTAACTGCATCAGTGCTGTACCAGCATGTTTTCCCTCTGACCACTAAATAAGTGATTTTTCCAAGCAGCTCTAAACTGTCTGCAACATTTTGCCAGGCAAAACAAAGCCACAGAAACAAAACAGCAGGTGCAAATCCAGCTGCCACACTCCCTCCACTGGCCTTTCTGATCAGAAGTGCATCTTGCTGTGATCACTCCAGCACACTACAGAGACTAAAGATGAGTACAAGCTGAAGTAAAAACTGCCAGTTCCTGAAAACTTATGGAAATGAGGTCAAAGGCTTGATAAGGCATTTCATTGCAAGATGAAGTTGTGGTTCTAGCAGGGTAAAGAGTGCCTTGGGAAAGTTTGGGGTTTCTTTATCCTAAGGGGATAAAACCTGCTGATTTTGCAGCCAAGTCTGTTTGATTTTTGGGCAAATAATTGTCTTATCATCACACAGGGCACTGATTGATCTGTTCATTCCTCTTACATTGTTCTCCTACACCATAATTTTTTCCATAACCCAGGAAATGTGCAGCCCCAGAGAAGGGATCCTGCACCTAAGATTTAGCCAGGATTACAAACTTGGAATTCAAATTCCTAGGCACATGAATTTTCATTATATATGGCCAGAGGGTCGGTGGTATTCACAGCAATTAAAAAACTCTCTGGGCTGTTGCTCAGTGATTCTACAAATTCACAGCAGCAGGTGGTACAAGAAGGGTTAACATCTCCAAACAAGAAACACAGGTAACATGATCAGGTTTCTACCTACAGAATCTTGATCACTTGTAGCAAAGACAGCACAGGATACAGCAAGTGAAGACTCCCAGATTTTACTCCTGAATTTGGAATAAACTGTGGGTATGCAGCTTTGTGTCTCTGCCTCTTTTTATACAGCTGGGATAATAACAGTCATCTTTTTGACATGTTCATGGACCTATGGATCAAAAGCATTATTCAAGTGTCAGGTACATATTGCCATTCTCCTGAACCGTCTCACTGTTTTACAAAAGAGATGACATAACATGTCTGCCTGCTAAGACATTGCAAATCAGCTCATTTTCATACTTGGGAAATGAACAAAACTTTCAAACTCAGGAAATAAAAATAATGTACACAAAAGAGTCTACTGTTATCATAACTTTCTTTCTGGCTTAGGGTTCCAAGCAATTTTGAAGGAGACAGCTGTCCTTACCTGAAATATTCAATTTAATCTATTTCACTAAATCTCAAAATGCATTGAAGCAATCATTTTAATTTAAGCACAGCTAAGTAGAATGAATTCTAGTGAATAAGTCTAATTTGACAGATAAGTTAATTAAGAAGCTTCCCAATCAAGAAAGAACCCTTACACAAAGTATCTGATCACGTTTTAGAGCAAATATTTTAGGCAGTGTGCTTATAAAGCAGAATAACATGTTAGGAAAATGCTGTAAAAAGACTAGGAAAGGTGTAAGATATTGCCCACATCTTCCTACTTGAATACATGACCTGCTACATGTAAACACCTACTGAAGTCTCTTATTTTAAGAGGTGTTTGAAATTTGAACACAAGCAGTACTGAGGATGTGTGGACCTCTGCTGATTTACAACACGAGAAAAAAAACAAGTTCAAGCTGAAAACTCTGAAAGACAAAGAAACGTAGCTTAAGAATAAATAGAAACCAACAGGTATAAACAGAGCAGGCAAAAACACTGAAAAAAACCCCAAATCCAGAAAAAGAACTCTGCCTGAGTCAAATTAGCCTTGAAAACTCAAAATTCTGTAAAAATAACTTTCCTTAAAATAAACTTTAACAAGAAAGATTGTCACTGGATTGACTTTTACAAGTAAAGAAACCTTTAGATAAATATAGTTTTCCTTCAATGACCTGCAGATCACAGTATTTTACTTGAAGCTTACCAGTAACTGAAATAAGAGAAATGAAAATATTTCACACAGCAGCAAAAGGACTACACAGAACAAAAGGGTAAATAACATGTTACATTCTTAAACTCTTTGCTGAGAAAGCTAAGGTGATTAATAACATCACAAGGAAAATCTGATTACATCCAGCCTTTGATAAACAGAGGGGAAATCAGACAAAATTTACCAGGTTTTCAGCCAAGCATGTCCTGTTTGAAGAGCACTTTGAGACATTAATAAGAACAAGTCCTTTTACATACTGGCAGTGGTTACCATGTTCTGAACTACAAACTCCTTTTTCATCCATGGATTTCAACAGCCAGAGATTCCATTACAATGAAAGAGGTTAAATCTTATGCAGGAAGTCATCAACAGTGCTAAGAAATAATGAATATGTGGTTTGATGCTCAAGTTTAGCTCCACAACATGTGAGTTTTGAAAGCAGAAGAAATGAAATGAATTCTTTTTGGTTTTGGCATCACCACAACAAAAACAAATCAGAGAAACTGCTTAAATAATTTCCTATTTGTTATGTCTGGATTCAACTCCTCTAACCACTCAACAAGAAAACATTAAGATACAAACCCACCTTTTATCTCAGATTACATGTAACTACTTTAATTGATAACTACTTGCCTTGAGAGAGAAAATCTTCCATGGGTCTGTTTTTAAAAAGCAGAGCCTGTGGATTGATACTTTTGGGTTAGTTGGGGTTTTTTAATTGCTGTATGTAATTCAATCTCTGGTGTACTTGCAAACCAGTTATCATTAATTAATTTATATATCTGTCTTGATAAACACAGCTTTAAAATCAAAAGCTGTATAACAACTTGACTCCAAAACACACATCACAAAAAACATAGGGAATAATTTGCTTTTTTCCACTTCAGTTTACTTCTTTTCAATGGGCACAAGCTGGCAAAAGGCATTTAATGTAGAATAACCCAGCCAGTTTCAGCTGCTCTTTAAAAAGCTCACTGGATTCTCAAACCAGCTACATCAATTCCAGAGCCTCAGAATATTTGGATCTTTAGTTTAGACTTTTAAATATTGAACGAAAATGAAGAGTACTGTAGCTGGGCTTCAATACATCCACCTTGCAGAGTAAACATGCTCTGATCAGTAGGTTCATCACCACAGGTTGTTAAACGCTGCATCTTTTCACACTTACTTGCTAACTTCAAAAGAACAAACACCCAAACCAAAAAAATCTTTGTATTTTGCTCATCATTGAGCAGTTAAAGGTTACAAACATAACCCATTCCATGAGGTCAGAAAGTGAAAGAGCCTCCCACTGAAAGATTGTCTTCAGAGTCATGCCAGGAGTGGAGGGGTGGAGGAGGGAGATGGAATTGCATGTGTGACTGCTCATGTTGGTAAGAGGTGGCCATGGAGATCATGGAGCAAAGCCAGAGGAGGGAACAGGGTGGCAATGACACCCAGCAGTGGCACTGGCACAGGGCTGATGTCCTCAGTGTGGCAGGTCTGGAGGTGGCTCTCCCTTGTTCTCCATGCTGTCATCAGCCACCGCAGCCTCACAACTTCCTTCCCTGCTGTCACACGTAACACAGCCCTTTGGAAAGGAGCAAGAAATAGAAATTTAAACTCTTTTTATGAGTATATTTCAAAGGGTCAAACCCTACGGAATGATACGTTGCAATCTCTTGAAACTTCTCACCAGTGGGGTGAGACCTCTCTAAAAGCAGAGATTAATTATACACCTGCCATTGACCTTGCTTCAGAGACCAGTTAATTTGGTTAGTGGAACATGCAGTTCTACCTTGGGAAAAAAAAGGCATTTGACTTTCTTCTTGAATTTCTTCTTTGGAAGAAATTTCTTCTGAAATGATAGACCTTATCATTCTTCTGAATGATAAGGCCTTCTTCTTGAATTTGAAGACCTTATCATTCAGCTTTATAAGCAAGCTCCTTATTGAAGATTTGGACTGCAGCCTGAACAGCAACAACACTGACTAACATAAACAGCTGAAATGCCTGAGTGTATTGATACTTTCCTTGATATTGATATTTTCCTGTTCTTCTGTTTAGAAACAGTTTCGATATTGTACCATTTTTTACAATATTGAAACAAACTCTCCAAACAGAAGTCCTGTATTTCTTGCTGCTGTCAGAAGCCTGGTTGTATTTGCAAAATCACAATCTGCACTAGAAAACACAACTTTCTGCTTAGGAACAGTTTCAGGACCTTAGAGAGAAAATAGTGATATTTGCATACCAATGCATTTCCTAACATCTGAGGTTATAAACATTCAACAGAATTTTCTACACAATCACTGGACCTAATTTTGCTATCTGAATCAAACACAGAGTTCTTCACTCTCGGTCCCTCTGGGAGCCTCTCAGGAACCCTGGGCCAGTCCCGAGTCAGCAGACACCAGGGGGCAGCCCCGACACGGCCGACAGCGGGGAGACACTCACTGTGCCCCGAGGGTACTGAGGGCACCTGGGCTGGGGGGAGACACCCTCTGTGTGTGCCCCGAGGGTGCTGAGGGCACCTGGGCTGGGGGGAGATACTCTCTGTGCCCTGAGGGTGCTGAGGGCACCTGGGCTGGCGGGGAGACACTCTGTGTGTGTGCCCCGAGGGTACTGAGGGCACCTGGGCTGGCGGGGAGACACCCTCTGTGTGTGCCCCGAGGGTACTGAGGGCACCTGGGCTGGCAGGGAGACACTCCCTGTGTGTGCCCCGAGGGTACTGAGGGCACCTGGGCTGGCAGGGAGACACCCTCTGTGTGTGCCCCGAGGGTGCTGAGGGCACCTGGGCTGGCAGGGAGACACCCTCTGTGTGTGCCCCGAGGGTGCTGAGGGCACCTGGGCTGGCAGGGAGACACTCTCTGTGCCCCGAGGGTGCTGAGGGCACCTGGGCTGGGGGGAGACACCCTCTGTGTGTGCCCCGAGGGTGCTGAGGGCACCTGGGCTGGCAGGGAGACACTCTCTGTGCCCCGAGGGTGCTGAGGGCACCTGGGCTGGTCGCCTTTGCAGCACAAGAGACACCAGAGACAGCGGTAGAAGATAAAGGGCCGACTCTTAGCAGGGGTTAATCCAAGGTTTTATTAGGAGTCCCAAAGGAGCTCCTGCACCTCAGGGGGCCTCCTGCCGAGAGCCCAGGGAGATGTGCCAAGTTTACATTTAAAGGGAGGTGGAAACCGACAGTAGATAACACCCTACCAACCAATTAAGTGACCCTAAGGGATGGATGCTGGGGAATGGACATATAGGACAGTGTATGGGGCAAGGCTTGGGGGGCTGACCCCTGGCCTCTGGCTCATCACTCGATGACTTGGACCAAAACTTCTGCATGGAGGGGATGGGATCTGAGTGACTGACAGAGAGCCAGGGTGGGGGATTGGGGATGATATCATCCCAGGAGAGGGATAACACAGGTAAAGGGAGGGAGGTACAGTTTGGGATAAACCATTTGGGAAAAATATGGGAGTACAAAACAAAACTACTTCAAAGTATTACAAAATATAAAAACACACTACAACACTTAACCACAACAGGACAAATGTTATCAATGAGGTATTAGAGAAACAAAGACTAGTTTTCTAGTTTTGTTCCATAGCCAAGGACATACATGTCTCAGTTTTTCTTCTCTAAGAATAAATACCACATCTCAGAACACCACATTTCACAATCCCAGTCCAACATGCAGTACTAAAACAGACAAGAGATTTTTCTGGTACAGAAGTGCATTAACACAGCCTTAAAATTTTCTGTACAACTCAACACTGAAGCTCTAAGTCTTTGTGGGAATAGATCTGTCTTGCCATTCTCCATAGTACCTGGGAGCCCTTTAAACTGATTAAGACATTCTCTAACACACATCAAGGCAAACCAGAAGCAGTTTAGCAGAGTGCCCAAGAGTTGTACCAGCTAAAATAATGAAGTATAAGATTGAATGAATACACCTACAAAAAACTGGCTATTTTTGTGTTTCTTACTTTCCATACACCTGGACCCTCCTCTGCGACTGAGCATTCTTCAGATTCCTGAACACATCTGATCTAATTTTTACTGATATCCCAGCATTACATGCTATTCAATTATAGCAACAATTTTATAAGAAAAAGAGCAAAAGGACTTAATAACAAGAGAAAAAAACAACTCTAGATGCCTTACAGGAGATCATGGCACTGTAGGGTGGCCCTGGCTGGAAATTCCTGGGCTGGCCAAGGCAGGAGGGACCTGCAGCTCCTTTCCTCACCTGGGTGCTGATTTGCAGGGGCACAGTCTGGGTCCTGATCCACGAGTGCACCTCTGCAAGCTCCTTCTTCTGCCCATCTGTGAACCAAGGCTGCTGCTTCTGCATGACTGCCAGCTTCTCCAGATCCTGCTTTAAAACCTCCTCTTTGATTCTGCAGGGAAGAGACATCTGTGAGCACAGCTGTGCTACACAAGCAAGGCAGGCACTGATATTGTGAGAGTCTCTACACCACAATCCATGGCTGAAGCCCAGACAGCATCAGCTGCTGAAAGGGAACTGTACTTCATACCTTATTTGCTTTGTAAGGTTGCTTTCAACACTGGGCTCACATTCTGGGGTTTGCCTGTTGTTGGTTTTGTTGGAAGTTTTTAGTAATGGTGTGGATTTTTTTTGTTTTATGGCTTTATGTGATGCTTTTAAAAATCTGGAATCCAATTACAAATTATATATATATATATATATAAGCTAATTACAAGCAACTTGCAAATAACCTGTAGTTTTACCCCTTCATGCATTCTAAGTACAGGACAATAATATTAATTGTCCTGTACCAATCCCATTAATACTTCAGCAAAAAAGATTACATGTTACCTTATTTTAATAGACAGGGGAATGTGAAAAAAGTAGACAAAAGTAAGTAAATAGCCAGGCCTAAACTGCACAAAAAAATCTAAGACACCTTCTTGAAGTTTCATTGGTACATGTGCTGTTTCCACAGTCTCACTTTAATCCTATAGTTCCATGCACAATTCCAATCTACATGTCAGAAATTGTTGATGTTTTCCAACCTGTTTGGCATTTGGTAATTCATTAGAAATCTCTCAGGTGTGTGATCCATCTTCACCCAGGCTGACTCACGCTTCGATTTATAAGCTGTCCCTTTTTCTTCTGCTTCCTGATTCTCCTCTTCTTTGGAAGCTCCAGAAGAATAATTACTGGCAAAATACTTGCTGCTTTTCCCACTACCTGCTGAGAATGACCATTAAAAAAAAAAAAAAGGCAGATGCCTGGAAAATCCCAGTAATTCAGCACAAGTACACCACCCCCAGTGTATTCTTGCAAGCTAATTCTGTAATACAAACACAGGTATTCCCCGATGATTGCTCTAGCAATTACTACCTATTGAGAATTCAAAGATAAAATGCATTGTCTCAAATTATTCAAGACCTTCAAAGCTCTTTTCACTTTTCTCAAAATTAATTGGCTCAACTTCTCTGCTTCTGAGAGGTCCTGCTCTGGGCAGATTCACCTTTAGCCAAGCAAGACGTAAAGTAGTATCTAATGCAGACAAAAGTGATAATGAGAAAAAATGAAGAGTGACTTCGAGGTTAAAGGAACATCTTCTTAGACTCACATTTCCAACTAGAGTGACTGAAACAAACTTGGCTTCAAGCACTGAAAGGTGATGAGAAATAAAGGCCATGGATCTTCTTACATGGATTTCCCATCCCCACTACAGTATCCTCCTATTAATTCTATGTTAGCAACCCAACTAGCACCAAATACCTAAATCTTGGGCCTCCCTACCTGTGCCATGACCAGAAGTCTCGTTGAAGCTAGAGCCTAAAGAACCAGATAAAGCTGATCCACTGCCTGATGCTGCTGAGCCTGAACCCAACTGTGAGTCCTTGTACAACGAGCAGTCAGGAAATTCAAGAGCAGCAGTTTTATCATTATCTTCTGGATCATTATCCTGGAGACAAAAAGCAGATCCAACATATCCACAGAAGTTACATTTAAGTATGCAAAAGGAAACTCATGCAGTTATTGCATTTGTCACATGTTGACCAAGTTCTCCTATCAATTCAACAGGTTTGGAGGTTTTAGCTCTGAAAATGAGTGGTGGTTTAGAACTCAGGATAACACTCTTCATGGGTGAAAATCAACAAGCATCTGAACTCTAGTTTACTGGTTTCTGCTGTAGATCCTTCCCCAATTTGTCAGGATATCGTATGGATGCACAGAGTTAACAATTTCTGCTGACAAGAGAGGAGTCAGTTCCCTTCACATCCTGTTGGATGGCATGAAGCAGCCATACACATCAAGCAAAGGTGCACTACAGGGAAAATGAGAGTCTTCCCCTGATTCACTATGCGAAGCAACTGCTTCAGCAGCTCCAGGTACACCAGCTCCCCTTTCAGGACCCTACCCTGCAGTTTCAGCTGCTCCAGCCTTTCCAGCCCAATCTGGATTCAGGAGGCAACATTTTTTTCCTTGCCTGCAGAGCTCAGATTCCTGCCTCAGTTTACCGCGGAAGTTGGAGAGGCCTTTTCTATGCCCATGTATGGAAACCGACCCACACGGATCCCTGTTCTTCTTTCATTAGCTGCATCCCTGGGAGACAGAGGGAGTAATTAGAAAAATATCTTCCCTTTGTTTTGGTTCTCCACAGAGACTGTGGGACTGGGTGAAAAAGGATGCAAATTGCGCAGCACTAACCAAGTTCCACATGCATAAAAAGCCCCAAACCCCAAATTCTAGCTGACAGTTCCATTGAAAAGGCTGCTGCCAGAATGCTCAGCAGAAGCAGCTTGTGGCAGCCTAGACCAGAAGATCTCACATTTCTGTCATTTACTAAGTGCCCACACTGTACTGGTACAAGTTCCCATAAGCACAAGTATAAACTGCTTTCTCCACCTCCTGTGCTATTCATGACCTGCAGCCTACATAGCACAGCCAACAGAAAAAGCAGCTGACAAAATCTGTGTCCCTGACACACAGATCATCACCACTGGTTTGGTGACAGAACACTGTGAAAGTTACTTTCTCCTCTACCTGAAAAACCTTTGTTACTTACGTGTTTATTTTCTGCATGTGGCTTAACATCAGCACTAATGGAAAGCTCCATAGGTTTTGGCAGCTCTTCTTGAAGCAAATTCAGCTGAAGTGGGGAGCTGCTCCTTGAACTGCTCAGCAGCAGGGCCTGGTCACACTGGCCCTCTTGCTGGTCCTCCACAGATGAGTGAGGAGAGGCTGGAAAGGGCTGATCCACAGAGCATGGTGCTACAGGTGATGGAGCACAAGGAGGGGGTGCTGGAGGTAACGTGGTGCATGGATATGAAGAGGGGGGATAAACACACTGAGGGCCAGGGAGAAACACATGTTGAGGCATCTGAGCACACATGGGGAAACCCTGAAAAAATACAGCCATAAATGTGCCTATGTTTGGGGGATAAAAGACTGGGTATGACTGTGGTCCACAGCACAGCTGTGATGAGGACATGGACTGGGGTTGTGATGAGCGAAGGGCAAGCTGCTCTCCTCCAGAAGAGGCTGGAAAAGTAGACACTGGATTCAAATAGGCAGGAAATCCCACAGGAGGATGGACATTCAGACTGGAGGAGCTCAGATAGGACACTTCTGAGGGAGAGAACAACTGTTTCTGATTTGTTCTCTTCTCACATGGAAGACTATTTCTATTTTTACTAGAAGAGTGGCTATCTGAGCACTGTCTCTGAGGTTTCTGGCGCTTGAATTTTCCATGTTTTCCTTTTTTACAGTTAGCTGGGCTCATCTGCTTTGAAGGGGAATCACCTGAAGAAGAAAAATACACATATTCACTGAAATGAGAGAACCAGGAAAAAAGAGAAAAAAAAGGAAAACAGCCAGATAAATGAGTATGGCTTAGCCAGAGCTGACTTTCCTCTGGATAATTCTTCCAGAAACCAGTGATGGATTTGCTGACATATCTACAGTATTTTTCTTCATGTCATCAATTTTCTTATTGATCACTTTGGCTTATCCCAATCAGATCTTTTACATTCTTTCAAGAGCAGGCAACAAACTACCTGGGATTTGCAGGCTTTATTGCAGTAACTATCTGCTTTGTGAAAAGTCTAAGATAGCAAGACCCAAGACTGAGCAGACTTTCTGCATGGGCAATGCTGCTATCAAATCTTGGCAATCCAAAGGAAGCATTCTGTAAGCAGCCACAATAAGACACTGACTGAATTATACAAAGGAGAACCAGACTTCATGGTCAGGTTGGTCTTTTAAATCACCTAACAATTCTTTATTTCTCAAAGCTGCTGCCTACCTTGGCCATAGGAATGTCTGTTGTTACTTCCACTTCCTTGTTGAAGGTAAGTCCTAAACGGAGAGAGCAAGACCCTCTGTCTGAACTTGTCAACGTAGTTCTGCTCCTCCTTTTGAGTGTGGGCTGACAATGTCTCTTTTGTTAGCCCAACTGGCTTTAAGTCCTCAGGCAGCACTGTAAGACTCTGAGCATTCACAGGAGGCAGCTCAATTTGTTCACTTCCAACAGCAGCATCCTCCATTGTAGTCACTTCTTTGAAGGGGGAAGAAAACAAATCACTCTCTGCTCTGCCCTTCTGGTGTCAACTACCACAAAACCCAGAGTGTTAAACAGAAAATCTCATCTGAGCTACTGAGCAAAGGCATGGGGACAAAATATCCTTTCAACTCAAATATAGTTAAACTAACATCAACTGAGCAAATTCCTTTGCATGGTCTGGAAAACTTCAAATTCACTTTGAAGTTGGAGGCATGTCTTTCTTCATATTTTCTTAGTAAAATAGCAGCTACATACTTTTTTTTTTTGCGTCTTTCTGCATTAAAATGAAGTGACATTGGCCCCACAGTAATTTTTATTTGAATATTTATCCTCAATGGCCAAAAGCACATTGTTGTGTTTGAGGCATAGACAATGAAGTTCAAGGGGAAAGGAAACAGTGTAGTCTGTTAAAACTATTTTACTAAAACACCCTAAAAACCTCCAGGCTCGAGTTTTTCTTCACAACACCCTGAGAAGTACTTGAATATTTCACAATTCACATTCATTGAGGATGTATCTTAAATGAACAAAACTTTCTCACCGTGTACTTGAGGCTGGAAACATTGTGTAAATTGAAATATCAGTCAGTGTTTTGTGAGTGTGAACAGTACCTGATTCAGGGTGTGGGACATGCACTATAGTGCTGCTGTAGCTGCACTGGCTGGTGACAGATATGACACTTGGAGCCTTGTTGGACAGGGTCAGGTCTGCCAGAGGAGCTCCCACCATGCCTGAAGTTGTCTGGTCTTTCAGCGTCTCTTCCAGACCAGCAGATATTGGCGTGTGGGACTCAACTGCTGACAGCATAGCAGTATCTATTGGCAAATGACAAAGTTTCTACATGGAATTCCATTCCAAGCACTGTGCTCCCAATTCATCAAGTCTCACTGGTTCAGAAATAACCAGTAACTATGCAAACTATTAAATAAGACAGTTTTATATACTAAAAGAAGTATTTACATGCCAGTGCAATGTCAGCACATACTAAATGTGGCATAAACTGAGTGAGCAACAGAAGGTTCATTTAACAACAACAACAAACAAGAGTTCTTTTGATGCATTCAAAGACTTAACATTTCAGCTTATGTTTAACTGGGAGATCTAGGCAATTTAGGCAAATATTTACTAAATATTCACTAAAATACTGTTAACAACACAACAGTTTGAAAAGTGGACAAACTCTGGAACACACAAAAGTGACATATAAAAAAATTCCAATCAGTTTTTGTGGTTCTAATATGATGGTCAGTACACTTTGTGTTACCTTCCAATGCCCTGACTTCCTGCTGACTTTGCTGGACTTGTTTGTCATCTTCTGAAGATGACGATGATGTATTTGCAGAAGATTTACATTTCCTTTTCAATGCTGGAATACTGCAGCTCTCTAGATATCTGAAATGAAAGCATATCACAGGAAGCTCTCTCTACTTTGGGGGGTGTTTTTCTCCATTTGGAGAGACAAACATTTGAACAATCCAAACTGGAGATCCAGAGGTTAACTAGTATTTTAAATTCACTGCAGGAAGTTCTGGACACGTATCTGCTTTCCAAGGAGTATTTTAAATAAAATCTATCACTCTTTGAAGGGGGAAAAAAAAGAAAAAAGAAAGAAGATTATATTATCCACTGGGTTAAGAAATACTGACATTTTATAAATTATATCAACTTTCTGTTTTATATGGATGTTCTCACAGTGTGTAATGAGAAGACACAGACATATTAGGATCATCAAAATTCACTTAAATTCATATTGCACCAATGACAGATGTCAACAAATAGTTACAAACAGAATCTTAGGTCCTAAACTTTTCATTACTGTGTAATTCAGATTGGGCAATCCATCCCAATGCTCAGAGAGGCAGAAAACTTTACAAACAATCCCAAATTTATCTCACAACTCAGATGCCAATTTAAGACCAATGCAAACTGCTTGGATATTTACTTTCTACCAATTAATCTTAAACTTGTATCACTAAAATTTTTCATAGTTTCATACCTGATGATACTATCAACACAATTGATCTGCTGATAGGAAGGAACATGTGGAGTCTTCTTTGGATCATCATAAAATGCATTGCCTGGTTCTGTGCCATCCCCTCTCAGTGTCTGAAGAAAACAGGAAGCAGGGTGCCTCTTCCCTGGAACAGAGAGAGCCTTTAAATATTCCTGTCAAGGGCATCTAAACACTACCCTCACACAGATATATAAATATAAATATATTTATTTATATATATATATATATACACACACACACACAGGTAACTATTGGTGACAGCATAGCTCCCATTATGAAGTTATTCTGCATTTTTATCTCTATTTATATGTTTTGAGGCACAGGAAGAAGAGGGAGAAAGATGCCTGAAAAAAGCCAATCCCCTCCCCACCTTAAACAGCCATTCAAAAAAGCAAACACAAGGAAAACAGCATATAAAACCCCCTGCATTTAAGTTGCAAATAAAGCCACAATTAACATTACTCTTCTTTCAATTTATACATCACAGAATCCAACCCATTATTTAACAGTAATTCAAAATTTTGTATACTATGAATACACTGGCCAGAGTCCTACTAATATTGACACATTCCTCTAGGACAACACCAGCAGTTAACTTTACTAGAGAGTATCACAGAGCAGAATGCTTTAATACAGATTCCTTTGATATTTGAGGGAACATCCAGTTTCTCCATACATTTGTGCTACATACAAACTGCAAATTATGTGCATTAATATAACATTAAGAACTCAGTAACTAAATCCCTGCTTCAGTGGGAAGTAGGGCCATATTGTCCAGCCCATGATCGTTTCTAGGAGCTCACATGTGAGTAACCAAGGGGAGCTTCTACACTACTTGCTACAAGCACATGTGCATTTTCACTAGAAAATATTAAAGTATAAAAAAGAAGTTTGTTAACCTAGAAAGAGACAGATATTTTCCTCCACATTTCAAGGAGGAGTTAAAAAGTTATTGCATCTGCTGAGGTTATTTTTAGAGATGTGTTGGGGGGAGGGTGGGGAGCTTATATCTGGGTTTTAAACAAAACAAACCTCATGTCTAAGCCATGCTAAAAAAGGCTATCTAAAGTTCTCCAGCGTAACACCAGGTAGCCAAACTCATGGCTACAGATCTACAGGAGTTCATGTTACCTTAAGGATCATAACTACATTAACTTACCTCCCAAAACTTCTGAGCTCACAGCCTGTTCATTTGCATTCTGTGGCTTGCTCCTCGATGCAATGTACAGCTGCTGCCCCAGGTTCTTTATTCTGTTGACATCTGCACAAACTTGTTGCAATGTCATCTTGAGACACACAAAAAATGCAAAGTCAGAATAAAATGAGCACAAAGAGGCCATAGGAGCTGACTTGGGTATTTGTATTCTTCAAATTGAAAGGGAGCAGACTATCAACCTAAGCCTGGTATCTATTGGTATTTGTAAGCTTAATTAATCCAATTATCATGGTTAATTTAAGCAAATTAACTATGATAAAGCTCAAACAGCCACAGCATTTGAATGTTTTAATACCCATGCCAAGCACTGAACGTGAGAATAAGCTGATGACTTATTCATCAGGAGCCTCACAAGGAAATAAGGTATTTGCAATGCTTGTTTTAGGACAGCACTACTTCCACTCTCTTCCACAGCAGTGAGCAAAATTAGGAGCAAAACCCAAAAGCCAGCACTCTCTAATTAACCAATTTAGCCTGAACATGGCTTTATTCTTCCCATGTCAGTAAAATTCATTATGAGAACTTTACATGTACAGAGTAAACATTTTAATTTTTACAGGTGTAGTTTCACTATTCTGCAGGCAGTGACACATTTAGACTTACTGGTTCCTGTGTTTCCTCTGCACAGTTCCCATTGGAGTCACTTGAAGATGCTATGCTGATGTAGTGCTCATAAGAACCACTGCTTCCAAGGCTTCCATAACCACTGGAAACATTGCTGTGAACTGGCTGTATGAGAGGAAAAAAAAAATTAAAAATCATCCTCTGAGAGAACAAAGTGAAGGAAACAACATACTTTGCAACACAGAACTTCAAATAAACAAAGACAATCAAGTGAAAAGTCAGTATTCTGTCTGGGCTCTACCACTTGCTTATGAAGAATTCTCTACCATGCTTCAAACTGTTTCAAGATGCAGATTTACCTTTCAACATAAAGACTTGGCAGAAAAGTCAAACTGATTTTTTTTTTTGTAATGAGGTGGGCCTGTATTTATGTAGAAATTTCCTTTCAGACCTCTTAAAAGACCATCCTCAAAACAGCCCACTAATCAGACTCAAGTTTCTTTAGCCTTCACTTAAAAGGCCAGCCTTTGTTCTGAAATTCTTTTGCCTTCTTTACCTGCAGAAGCAGTTTGTAAATTTGTCCTTGTAATTCTCTTATCTCTTTCTCCACGCTGCTGGTTTCTTTACTTCTTGGGGCGAAGACATCTTCATTCAGAGGGCTTCTGGAGAGAGCCAACAGCATTTCACTGTTCATTTTCATTTGATGAAGAAAAGATAGCTACAAACACTTAGAACAGATTCTTAATTGATTTTTGATTATTTTGACTGTTCTGCTGACTCAACACAGAGGAATGTCATCTGTCCCCAGAGCTGCTCTGAGCAGGGAAGCTCCAAGGAAGTCAATACAGCAGCAGAAACACCAGTTAAAGCTGACATCACCCCTCTGTCTCCTTCACTCAGAAGGCAAACTCATACCCTGTAAAATCTTGTATAAAAGATCACTTTGCAAAGTCAGAAGGCCATTCACAAAAGCCATTTTCTCTAAGAGAAATCAGGTAAGAAGGCAGACAATCATATTTTCAAATTTCTTGAAAACTTAGGAGAAACATCAGAAAAAATAACTTGTATGTTCAATACTAAATGCATTTTAAAAAGATGTTGCCTTGGTAAATATTTAAATGCTGTATCAAGTAAATATGCCAAAAGGCGGCCAATTATTGGGTTTTTCTGGCGAGCATGAATTAATTTTCGATAATTATTTGTTAAAGTGATTAATTTTATGCTGCTTTTTAGCTTTGACTCATCTAAAACTGGCACTTTAATTTGGACATCAACTACATGCAAAAACCTGCTAAAATAAGTAGGTAGCTTTGCCTTTGACTTCAAAGTAATTCACTTATTTTCACACTTAATAAACAAGACTAATGCTGTTCTGAAGGAATGGTGTGAAGACAGATGCTAGGCTGTTGTCACATCAGCAAGAGCAAATTATGTCCCTAGTTCAGTACTTAGACTGTTTTATTTTGCAGGGTAATCAATGAAAAGCTCTTTATTTGATCAATTCCACAACTGACTTACGTGCGGACTTTGTGGCGGCCAATGATGAACACAACTTTCCTGCTCCAAGGATTCACAAAACTGGACCAGCTGGTGTCCAGTATGACATAATCCCCATTTTGAGTACAAAATCTAATAGGTAAATGCTCAAAAGGGGGCTGGCCAGCAAATTTCAGTACTGGAAGAAAAACATAATCAAGAAAGAAGGTTTAGCTTACATTGTGGCAGTAGTGCAAGCACAAACATGACTGGGGTTCTTAGAACTTTGGGATTGAACTCACTTTGATCTCAAACTGACTGCATGAGTTAATTAGTTAATTTTTATCAAGATTGCAGATCAGTCACATGTCAAGCAACATGAGAAAGGAATGATAAAGAATCATAAAACCAACAGAAATTCCTCTAAAAGCAGCTCTTACTTTTCCGGTGGATAGTGATCATCAAAGGACGATCTTCCGGGTGCAAATACATCAGTATGGATGTTCCAATTAAATCCTGAGGTAAGTAACCCAACAAAGGCACTGCTCTGAAACCCAGACATTATCACAGGTTATAATAACATTTTCACTATTCCCATCCTTAACCCTTTGCTGATCAGTGAAGTGCCCATGCACAATCTACAGTGAAACTAACTAAAGCAACAGAACATTTCCCAACCCATCTCATAATCCTGCACTGTAATACTGACACATAAATACCAATGACAAACATTTCTGTGCCTGGAGATTTAACAGATATTCACATTTGCAGGCAGTTTTGTTTACATGCAATGGGGAAAAAAAATGTATCTTGAAGACAATGGGTCATAGGCACATTATCAGTAATTATGCTCATTTTCCACTGTTGATGCTACCACAGCTCCCTGTTGCCCTGGATAAGGAAAAGTGACTGCAGTTCTGTTTAACATGTGTTTTAAGCTAACAAAAGAGATTACATCTGTGGAGTGTGAAATGCTTTCCATGAGTGGACTAACACAAAAGTGTTTGGTTTCATTACATATTGCCAGTTGCATAGTACAACTACTTTACTTGGGTCTCCAGCTGCATCACTTAATTATTTTTTCTACCTCTCCATAAATACCTCACAGGTCTTAAAAACTCAAATCTCTCACCTGTCATCTATGTCCAGAAAAACACATCCAGGGGTGTGTGTGGTGGTGAATATTCTTTTATCCATAGGAATTCGAGGAGCTAATAGAAACAAAATATGTACTAAGACAGAAAACTTGGGCATTTACTGGTTCCTAAACTTTATAATTGTTTGCTGCTTTCTAACTCACAGAAACATTACATATTTTTAGGTACTACAGACTTCTCCCAAAAATAAAAATAACAAGTAGAAGTGAAATGCTTTGGAGCCTGGCAAAGGCAGCACAGATATTCTGGATTTGCATGCATGCACACACAAGCTACAACTTACACAGGTGTGACTACCCAAGCACAGGCTCTAAACAAAGGAAAAAGACTTTCATACACTGCATTTTTCTATTGGCTTGGATATTTTTCCTACTGGAAGCTCCTGACTTGCCTTCATATCCAGAGTGGATTTTCTCAGCCAAAGCCAAGCAGCAGGACTCTGCATCCACATGGACAGAAGTGCACACGTGGACCAAGTATGGGGTGATTCTGAAGGGGTAACAACGTGCTTCTTGTTCTTGATCCTTCCCACCCCTGAGGAAAAGCAAAAGGGATTAACACCATGCTTTCAAGGCTCTCATACTGTGTGCCACGGTTAGAGCCCTGCCCAGAGAAGTTATGCTGAGCACAAACCCAAATAATCAGCTCCTGTGCACACTCCTTTGAGATCCAAGGTCAACACACTCAGCAACACTGAAGTCAAGTAGGTGTTTTGTCTCCAACACTTACATTCAGAGACTGTTTAGAAATATTCCTATTCTAATGGTTAAAGATTACCTTCTAATTCCCAGGTCTATCTACAAAACCCACTCATTCAGTTTTGTGCTCTCCTTCAAGCTAAACAGTTCTTTTTCTGCTTGTTGTTTATTCTGTACCATTTTTAGGAAAAAAGAAATTCAACTATCTGTCTCCTTCAAGGTTAGTTTTCATAAAGCTATGTAAGAAAGACTGCTCCAGACTTGGTGCATTGTTGTTCTTTGATATCTTCCATAAGAATTTGTCTTCCTAGAATGTTTTTGAACTGCAGCAGCACACAACATTCTTGATGACATCTTAACCACAGCTTTGCAACAGCTGTGGTAACAATTTGCACTTTCTATTGCAAGTGCTTTTCCACCTGTTATAATTTCAATATTGTACCCAGCTCTTACAGAAAGAACTGAGTTACATTTTTGAAGATTATCATTTACACTGAAAGTTACTTTCTTATTGCACACTTAGTTTTCTAAAATGTTTCTAGAGAGAAGCAAGTAAAGTGAGTGTCATAAAAACTACTTCTGACACTTCTGGTCTTTGGGAAAACAAAAGATACAAATGGAAATTGGATACAGCAGAAGTCTAACTCATAAAAAACCGTTTTCTCACTTAAGCCTAGAGTGTGTGCTTGTGAAAAAATATTTTTACTCATAAAGCCAACATAATCAAAAAGATCTGTTACATAAGGGAAGCAGAGACAGATGTTGTACAAAATCATGGAGAAAAACTGTTATAAAATGTTTATATATCCAAGGAACAGCTCCCTAACAATGCTATCTGTCCTGCTACATTCATTTCAGGTGCCCTTACACAATTCAAGAGACAAAGGTGGTTTAAGAGCTAATGTTGTTGAAACACATGAATGAATCAATGATCAACTGAAAGATGGAGTAAGTGTCCTATCTGCTCAGAAGCAAACAGTTCTTACTGAAATCCAGAGATCACCTGAGTCTGGGACAGAATTGCACTGAAGACTGAAAGCCAATCTCAATTTTTTTTCCTCTTTTAGCTCTAAGATTAGTCAGGTACTAAGCAACAAACAGCATTCACAGCAAGTCAGGCTTCACAAGCCTCAGGAGTCAGGCTTCACAGTGGGACTTAGGTGACTTGAGTTTCCATTAAGGCTTCTGCCCCAATCTCTCAGCAATCTTAATCTCAAAACACTTCTTGCCTCCACTCTCAAACAGTAAAAGGGGGGGTGGGGGGGCAGCAATTTTTCACAAGACCATTCTCCTGCATGACAGTACTTAAGGAAACCAATAGGTCCAGGAGAAAAACGTATAAACAGTTTTCCTTCTGTCCCAGTGCAAGTTTATGCATCACTCTGGGCAAGATGTTCAAAATGTTCTACTGGATGACAACATTAAACACAGAAAGCCCATTTTGTAATGGAGTTTCATGAGCTCACACTAGTCAGCTATAACAATAGAACAGTTTCTGCTAGTACTGTACCCCTTGTCAGCCTTCACAAAAATAAAACTGTAACAATAAACTCACCTGATCCTGCAGAAAAAGGATTTCACCTGGGCATATTCATATGGAGAAGCTAATAAGATGAACACATAGGAAGTATCAGTTAATACCCTTAAAAAGGTCACACCTCTCAGAACTATGTTAAACTCTGCATTCTCCAGACTTTCTGAGCAAGACTGAAGTTTCACAACCTACTCTTTATTAGCTACTGAATTGTCTGTTCAACAGTCTGCTCCCACCTCAAATGTTATCTCTCCTTTCTCTAAGAGTGAGAGTCCACTCACTCTTAGAGAAATCACTGACCTGGAATTAAATTCACAGGAAATGTATATATATATAAAAAAAAAAAAGGAAACAAACAAATCAACCAACCAATCAACACACCAAAAAAACTTTCTGCAGTGCATCACTGGGAAAAGGAAAGGTGCTCTCTCCTTTGGTACTTGGCTTTATGAGCCAAGTACCAAAAACTATATACAGGAAAGAAAACCACAACTCCACTGGGGTGCCACTGCTCTGCTGGGTAGGCACATCACTGGCATCCAAGTTGTGGAATCCCTGGCATTCAAAACCTCCAGATGTCTCAGATTCTTTGATACCAAGGACTTTGGACTTCTCAGAACTGATGCCAGAACAGTCCCATGTCAAGGTGGGCCAAAGACACAGCCTTGGCTTGCAAGCTACATTTGAACTGCTCACAAATAACACAGGACTCAAAAGTCTCAGTTTAGACACATCCAGCACTAAATAGCAAATCAGCTTAAAACTTGGGTTTGATGAGCTGTGAGTGGACCATAAACACAAAGCACCTAAGCAACCATGAAGTGTAGATTAAACAACTTTAAGCTCACAATCAGACTTATTTTCTTTTCAAAAATCAGCAGTATTTGGAATGAGTAAGATGATACATGAAACAATGCAGTATGTGCCTTTTATTTACCCCAAGTAAGAGTTAAGTCTTGAGGAGATTAGCTAGGACTGGTCCCACAGCCACTCCAGTTCTCAAAGGGAAAAGGAACAAATGAGGCTGATGCACATTGGTAGCATAAGCATCTAAAATATCTACTCTGTCCTCATTCTGCAAAGACAGGAAGACACACAGAGCATTTACAAGCATTGCCATGTCCCACCTGTTTGACTTTCCATGTTCCAAAGGGGCAGGTGAGACTGGTCAGTGTGAGTGTAGAACACACTCACATCCTGAGGGACAAGCAGCTCCACAAACCGGGAGGAGTCCAACACTTTCTTCTTACAGTTCAGAATAGAGGCTGCCTGCTCAGAAATGTGCACTATGCGTCCAGACAGCAAAGAAAATACAGCCACAAACGTGTCCTGGAAAACAAACATTAAAGGCAATCATTGCCTGAAACACAGCAGTGAAAATGTAAGGATAAAAAGGAAAACAACCCCAAAACAAACAAACCTACCAAGCTCAAAGCACCACACACCACAACCTCAAAGGTTCAAAGCTATGTTGGGTAGTGTGTGATCCACTAAACTCTCCAGTGCTGCAGCAGTGTACTCAAGATTTACAAATGCTAATAAGACTGCATTAGTCTTCTCAAAACAGATTAATGCTTGTCTTTGCTCTGACTGCTTATCACTCCACACACTCCTCCACAAATTTCAGAGGATTCATCACAATTCCACACACAAAAACATTCTGAGAGCTTTCCAATATTTTTTTGTATTTTTGATACATCATCCAACAGTACTGAATTTCAAGAAACTTCTTTGTAAAGCAGAGTCAGAAAGCATAACATCTATTGCAAAACATTAAAAAAATTAAATGCAGAGTACAAATAGAAACAAAAAGTCCCTCAGAAATATGGATCTGATTGGTCTTAAATCCTTCTCTGTCTCAAGAGATTACTCTGCTGTAAATGAATTCTCAAACAGCTATTTGTTGCTTCTGGCCAAAAAAAAAAAAATTAGTATTTCTGCACTCACTTTGTTGGGTACTGACACGGCAGAGATAAGATGTAATCTTGATTTATCTCAAAAAACTTGAAGGTCTGTCTGGGTAAAATTTAAAGGCCTTTCAATTTTACACATTCTATTTCTACAGAACAATGTTAGGAGACTATATTTGGTGAAATTGAATGAACTCCTTGAGTGTGCCTGAATTCTTACAGTGTTTTTTGGAGTGTGTTCAGATGCAACTGCCACCAACTCTTCTATGCTGTATGTCACCACATCTGCCTGAAACACTCTTCGGTCATTCAGAGCCTGGAAAAAGTCATTGTTTGCTAATTGAAAAAAAAAAAAAAAACAAACAGAAAAAGCAAAACAAACACAAGGAAGTCAGTAAGGAGACTACTTTGAAAATATTTCTTACAGCCCTTGTACTTTTGTCATCTTTTTGGTGAAGTCCAAGGTGGGATGAGAAGGTCTGTGTAGTGACAAAGGGAAAAGGAATACTGATTATACTACTGGAGTAACCTCATTTTGTTACAGAATACAAGCATGAAGAAGCAGTACAATTTTAGCTACTTAGTTCAGTGGGAAAACACAAATTAACCAATAACTTTTCAAAGTAGGATGGGAATATAATTTTCTTAATATACATAAAAAGTTACTATTAGGCACCTCTTAGCTATGGGACTCTGAAGAAAAGAAAAGCAGTAGAGGGTATCTCAACAGAAGAGATAACACTGTTGCTTAACAAAAAAAAAAAAACTGGCAACAAAGCCACAGTGCTTCAGAAAGTCACCTGTTTGCAGGATAACTGGAATGCATTCTTTTAATCCTACTTGTTGCCAGACACATCTATGCAAACCATGCTGCTGTTGTGCAGGTTTTCTCCACACGTACCTTGGACCTGCTGGACACACTGCAAGGCGTAGTTGAGAGCACTGATGGTGCTGGGCTTGTTAGAACTCCTTTTCTCCTCAGGCAAACACCTTTTCATTTCTTGGATCATCATCATCATATCTCTGTGAGACTGGCTCCAATTCAGCTGCTCGCTGTGAAACACAGGTTAAACTTCACCAGAGAACTCTGGTGACGATTTTTTTACTACTACCCAACTAAAATTACTCTCTAAATCAACATTTTATGGGAATGGCTGCAGAGTCATGTAACATCCAAGAATGTCCTCATGCTCATTCACTAAATTTCCTGCTACATTTTTCTCACTTCCTTGCAATTGAAGATTTTCTCCTCTACCTTCCTCCTTCCCAACTCCAGTGTCATGGATGGCAAAGTCACATTGAAACCACTCAGCTTGCTAAGATGCCTAGCAACTAAAAAGAAGGTGATGTTTACTCTGGATTTTCTAAATAACATGGGTATTAAAATAATTAATAAATGCTGATTCTTGATCTCTCTAAGGTTTTTGAGCCTTGAAGGCTGTCCCTGGTTATAAGCATCTCAAGGAACCATGAGGTCCTCAAAATACACCTGATGCAAAGATTTCATGCCTCGTGACTTCAGAGTCTTCGTCATACTTTGTAACTGTTGACTTCAACAGCTGCAGAACGGTTAACAGATAAAATCTCCCTCTCCTTACATTCACTTATTTCCCGGACTAAAAGACAAGCAGTCTATCCTCAAATCACAGATTCTAATCCTACAGATGAGCTACGAACCCCATTTTTTTAGTAACTCATTTCCAGTAGACAGTATCATTAGTACCGTACTCTTACTATAGAAATCATTACATAAGTGTAATATTGCGTGGTAACTTCACAAGCCTGTCCAACGCTGCATACATTAGAGCTCTTTAACTCTTTTTTAGATTAAAAAAATTAATTACTGAATTTCCGAACTCTCACGAAAAATGTTATTTCAGTAATAACACTAATTCTATTTTGGTACTGCTAAACAGACTTTAGCTGAAGTACACATCCAAGCTCCCCGAGGGTCGCTGACGGCGGCACAGCTCACCGGAGCCCGAGCAGCTCCCGCTCACCGCACCTGCCCACGGCCCGTGACCGCCGAGCCCCGCAGCCACCGGGCCCGAGCAGCGCCCGGCCCCCGCTCCGCACCCCGAGCACCCACCCCCGCTCGCTGCCCGGGTACCTGTTGGCTTTCTTGCTGCCGGACTCGGGGCTGTGCAGCTCGGTCCCGCCGGGGCCGCTTCCCGCGCACGCCGCGCACCGAGCGCCCGCAGCCCCCCCGGGCGCCGCCGCCGCCTCCCGGCCGGCCCCAGCCCAGGCTCGGGCCGCGCCGTGCTCCGCGCTGCCGCCTCGGCGCTCGCTCGCGTCCATCGCGGATCCGCTGAGCGCCACAGCACGGGGGGCATCGGCTGCCGCGGCACCGGGGGACGGCCGGACCCTCGGCCTGCGCTGCAGGCAGAGCACGCGCCGCCTCACGGGACGGTGGGAGGAGCGGCGCCCCCCCCGCCGCTCTCCACCGAGCCGAGTGGGCACCGGGGCCGGCTCCGCGCTCCCGCGCTGCTCCCCGCCGCGCGCCCCCTCAGCTCGCAGCTGCCCAGCGCCAGAGGGCCCGGCGGGCCTCCGCTTCGCCTTCCCGCCCCTCCGAGGCCGCGCCTCTCCCGCCGACCCCGGGCTGTGCCCGCTCCGGGCCGGGAGCGCCCTGAGGGGCCGCGCCCCCGCCCCGCGCCGTTACGTAACGCGGCGCACGCGGCGGCCCCGCTCCCACACACCCGCGCCACGTGCGCCGCGCCCCGCGGACAGAGGAGGAGGCGGAGGCGGGGTCGGAGCCGCTTTATTGGAGGAGACCGCGCGCGGGGGGCGGGGCCAGCGCGGGCGGAGGCACCGCCCCGCCCCTCACGCGGCGCCGCACGCGGCCCCCGTGCGCGCGCATGCCCCGCCGCCACGTGCGGCGCCCGCCCCGCCCCTGGGCGTGGTCAGGGCGAGGGGCGGGGGCGAGGGGCGGGGCCCGGGCCACGGAGGCGCCGTGAGCTGTGCTGGTTAGTAATTAATGACAGGAGTGTCTTAAGGCCACCAGTAAAGTTAGTTAACGTCTCGATAATCAAAATAGGTTTGCTTTAAACAGCAGTAAACGGGCTGAGAAGGCAGCAGGTTTGAAGTGGAGAGGCTGAAGTAGATTCCCAAAGGCACCTTCAGTTGAATTGAGTTTCTTCTTGTAATTCATGAATACACGCTCCAGACTACAAAGAGAAGAAAGAGGTTGGATGATGTCCTTCAGCCCCTCACCATAACAGTCCTGCCTTTTACGAATTTAAGATAATAAAGATAAATCCCTCTTAAATCCAAGAATTTGCCTGTGTTGGTTTTCTAAGTTGTATCTCTGATTTCAGTGGTTACTACTGTGTTTGTTACTGTTACAGCACAAACTTAAAAACTTTGTCTTCCCTTTAAACCCCAGGCAATTACGAGGACTTCAAAGACTGAACCATTCCATCCCTGGCTCTCCACCCTAACCCAACATTAGTCTCATTTCACCAGCAGCCAAACCTCTACTCAAAGGCTCCCTGGTACAGCAGTGCACTCTTAACTGCCACAAAAAAGCAGGAAGCCAAGGCAGATGATAACAGCTCTCAGACAAGGACGGAGTGTGGAATCTCATGTTACACTTCCGCAGCTGTAAAATAAACCCAGGGCTGTTCCTGGTTTCCAAGCCCTTGCTGTTTTCACTTTCACCTTTGTCACCCTCAGGCATCATTGAGATTCCAGTACTGGGGCTCCCACGTTATCACAGTTTGCCACTCACTGCATGCAATTGCTTTTAAATCCGTCACTGCTATTTCAAATTCATGTTGGATATATTTCCATCTGAGTATCCTGCCTTTGCTTAAACTGTACCAGTCAACAAATTAACACTATCCATTCCAAATCTAGAAAAAAACCCTATTTTGGTCAAACTTACCAATAATGATGATGATGATAATGACAACAACACCTATCAATATTGCCCACATCTGTGAAAAAAAAAGACATACAACCCTTACTACATACCATGCAAGAGCACCAAGTGCCCCTCAGGGAACAGGAAAACAGCCCCTGCAAGGGACTTTCAGCACTCTTTGTCAGATCTAACGTGGCAAGCAAAGGTTCTTGAGTCAGCAAGCTCAATCCACTACTAGCACTCAGAGATGGCAGGCCATGCACACAGGCACACAGAGCAATAAGGGTTTCTCCACAAAAAGCTTGTCCCAGGTGAATGCACAAGCTGTTCTGTTACTCACCAAAGATGATTCCAACCTTTGGCAACAGCTACAAGTACAGGAGTCTGAGTGAGCTTCTTCCACTTTCTAATACTTCCCACACATTAATTCAAGCTATGCATTTTTAGCCTTTTCTTCTTGTTTCTCAAGATTACTGACATGCTTCCCCTCTGGCCATTATCAGACAAGACCCTGCCTAGGGCAGCACAGCCAGTAACACAGCTGCTTGTTACTTTAATGCCATGCTTTAAAAACTGGATGCTGTGACTTAAAAACCATTGCCTAAACACCTTCTGCCTTTTGAGACACGAACTGTGAGAGTGTTCCAGGCACAGTGCAGGCACTCGAGCCAAGGTTACCTTGCAGTTCTTCCACCAGTACTTCCTCTTCAGCTTGGCTGCGCTGGTCTCGAACTGGGAGGCTCCTGCTTGCAGAGCATCAGCTCGGTCATCCAGCTCTGACAGCTTCTGATCCCGCTCCAGAACCTTGTCCACGTTCACCCTCATGATGTCAACAACCTGCAGCAGTTCAGTGCTTACAGTGAGCGACCACACAGTGCAACACAGCCACAGACAGCTCCACAAGGTACTCAGTGTTTTCTCAGAAGCAGGAGCTATTATCTTTTAGTATATGCAGCCATAACCTTAAAGAAAACTATGAGATCCACCTGTGGCTAGAAGCCCTGAATGCCTACTTTAAAAAGTCAGTTGTGGGGGTCCCAGCTGTGGGTTCCTCTGGGTCTGGAGTGAAGGCACTTGAGACAGGAGTTCATGTTCACACACAGGTGTTTATTATTTCTTATCAGTAAAACAGTCTCACTGCTGTGAGTTCTGCAGCTTTTCATTAGAAGGCACAAAATGGCCACAATCTCTTGGTACAAGGGCTTTTCAGACTAAACTGTCCAATTAAGAGCTGACACCTGGATTATTTCCCCTTTTAACCCAGTAACTGATCCCAAAGAGCTGCAATGCAGACTTTTCTGCCCAGTTACAAAATGCCACCCAAACCCGTGAGGAAGGAGGAAGAAGAAGCGTGAAGAAGAAACCCAGGATGACACCCTGTGCCCTCCATCTTGCTGCCATCCACAACACACTAAAAATCCCAAAACCTCAATTTCTCACCCAGTGACACACCTACACTACTCTCTAGAATCTATTTCACACTTTTGTGGGTTCCAGTCTATCTTGAAGTCCGGGAAACTTTCTCCATGAATGAGGGTCAGAGTCAGTGCTGTCCTGGGGGTCAGGGCAGCCCAGAGCAGACACAGAAATATTCCCAATGCTCTGGGTTTCCACAGTCAGTAGTACTGGCATGCCTTCAAACCTGGGAAAGACTTCCTGACTTGCTTCAGAAGGAGTTGAAGAATATAAACATGATGGTAAACCATGTCAAGAAATACTTGCCAGCCAGCCTGGTTTTTGGACTCCACAAAAATCACATTTGGTAGCCAGCTCTCATGGCTACTGATGATAAAAAAGCTTGTTCTCTGTAAACAAAGGTTTTTGTCTTTACTTATGCCAAATCCTCAAGCACCAAGACTGCAGCTGATATTTGCACACTGGGAACCTCTCTTTGCTTCCCCTTCATATAATGAAGGGAAAACTGCTTTGGAAAAAAAATATCCCTTTTAATTGCACATGTTTCATTCAGGAAGAGATTGACACTACTACCAGACCAGACTTTTACCTCATCTACTTGGTGCTGGGTTTGCTGAAGCCGGCGATTGCTGCCAGCAGCCATGTTTGAGCTCCCAGGGACATTGGCCGACCTGCAGTAAAGAAAGGCATCATTACACACCTGACAGTCCTGAAAACTGGGAACTTGTATCCTTGTAATAAATACAGGGCAGTTTCTTACTGGAGAAATGGTGTTTTAGCAGCTGACAGTGGGTGCAAGTCATACAGTGTCCCAAAGATCTTGCCAACAAATTGCCTGCTGTGCTAAGAGGCAGCAGTGGCTTTGTAATGAGGCAGGGACAGCTCCAACAACGCTCCAAAGGCCTCAAAGAGTGAGCGGTTTGGGCTCAGGGGTGTTCCTCTTTCCCATATGAACACAAATACTAAGTTTCAAGCAATAGTAGTTTACAAAAAATTAAATACAAAAACTTAATACTTATTATAACTATGTGATTTTCCAGCGATGCTTCTCTATTCTTTTGAAATGGTTGATATGGGGCAAGAGAAAGCACCAGAAGGAAAAAGTATTTGGAAAATACAACATGTACCTTTGGTCAGCTTTGAATTCATAACAGAGTTGTTTTTACCATCTCTATAATGGATGAAAGAGCTTCTGCACATACTCCTCATTACCTTTTCACCAGGCCAGGTTTTTAATGTGTATCTCTAGAACTATCTGCACTCATTTCCCTTTTCCATGTTCTTAGTTCTTTTACATCAGAAGCTTGTTTAGTTTATCCTGGTACTCCAAACAGTCAAGTCCGACTGTTTCCTGTATTTACACATTTGGACATTGGCTTTTAACTTGCCCATAATGAGTACAGGCACAGGGCAAGGCTCGGACCGGCGCTGTACAGCAGTGTCACTGCTTTGGTGCCACCCTTCGCTGCCGCTTCAGTGCCGGTCCCAGGTGAACAGGCTCGGAAATGACAGCGCTTCCTGCGAGCTTCCAAACACAGCAACGCCCGGTGCGCTGCAGGCGCTGTCCCGGCAGGGCGGGCCCTGCCCTCAGACGCGCCCGGGGCCGCGGGACAGCCGGGCCTGCGCAGCCCGGGCCAGCGCCCCGCTCCCGGCCCGAGCGGCGCCTCAGGCGGGGCGGCCCAAGCACGGCCGGGCCGGGCCGGGCCTCGCCTCCGCCGTGTCCGCCCCTCCCGGAACCCCCGCCCGCGGGCCGGGCCGGACCGGGCCCTGCTCCCGCCGCCCCGGGCCCGCCCCGCTCCCCAGACCCCCCGCTCGCCCCGCACTCACATCCTGGCGGAGGGACGAGAACGGGGCCGCGGCGGCAGCGCCCGGGCGGGTCCAGCGGGAACTGCGCGCGGCGCCCCGCGCTGACGAGTCACGGGGCGGGCCCCGGGCGGGCTCAGGGCGGGATTGGGACCGGACGATGGGCGAGGGCCGGGCCCGGGGCGGGCTCAGGGCGAGATTAGGACCGGGACGATGGGCGAGGGCCGGGCCCCGGGCGGGCTCAGGGCGGGATTGGGACCGGACGATGGGCGAGGGCCGGGCCCCGGGCGGGCTCAGGGCGGGATTGGGACCGGACGATGGGCGAGGGCCGGGCCCGGGGCGGGGCCTGGGGCGGGGCCGTGCCCCCGCAGGCCGCGCTGTGGCCGCTGGGGGGCGCTGTGCCGGCCCTGCCCGCTCCGGACGGTGACGAGAACGGGAACGGGAACGGAGAGAGCGGCCGGGCACGGACACAAGGACACACGGACACGGGGACGGACAGACACGGACACAGACATGGACACACAGACAGACATGGACACACAGCCACACAGTGACAGGGGCACGGACACACAGACATGGGCACATCCACTCGGACACACAGCCACAGCCACGTGCATTCCGTGCTGTTGTCACTCGTGTCCGTGCAGCGCACGAGGGGGGCCGGGGGTGTCCTTGTCCCTGTCCTTTGTCCCCTGCCCCGGCTCCATGGCCGCCCGGCGGGATCCCCGCTCTCGCTGCCCGGGTCCCGGCGGGCCCGGAGCCGCACGGTGCTGTCGGTGACCGGAGCAGCCCCGGTCACACCCGGGGCTCGGTGCTGTCGGTGACCGGAGCAGCCCCGGTCACACCCGGGGCTCGGTGCTGTCGGTGACCGGAGCAGCCCCGGTCACACCCGGGGCTCGGTGCTGCTGGCAGCGCTCCCGTAGGAGCCCCGGCGCTGCTCCGCCAGGGAACACCGGCCTCCGCTGGGAGGGAGGCACTGCCGGCCTTTGCACCAAATGTTCTCAGTTATCTTTTCTTTTTTCCCCCTCATTAAACTTTATCTCACCCCAGGCATTTTTTTCCCTCATGTTTGGTCTTCCAGTTCTCTCCCGCCACGCCCCTGGGATAAGGGAGGAGGTGCCTTCCTTCAGGACTGGGTCAACCTGCCTCGATGGTAAATAACCCAGCAATTAACAGCCATGTGAGATGGAAAAATGGGAGCAATTTGGAGAGTTAAATGCTGATTTATTCTAAAAGAGAAACATAATTAAACTTTCTCTGCAGTCAAGAAGAAACTCTCTTATTGAAGTCTCGAATTCCGTTGTGGAGCTGGGTTTTGGAAGAGCTTACTCATAATGGTACTAACACAGTCCCTGATAGACCAGATTAATTAATTTAAGCTGCTTTCAGGTTTTGCCTGCTGGCCTGGTACAAGTTTTGCTCTCGAGCGCCATTTCATAAATAACATGAAGTAGAAGTAACATGTAAGTTCATAAGTAACATATTTGATTAGTGCAATAGTTATTGTGTCTCAGTTAATTGTATCATTAAATGTGACCTCTCAGGTTTCTGCATCAGCAGCCCTCCTGAATTCTGCCGTTTGACTCTGCTTTCTGCCCATTGCAGGATTGAGCATTTTGATTCCAGCTTCATATGGTTTCTCACAAAAAACCCTGGAAGTGATTGCCCACTAAAGAGGAACCGCAAACAAAGCTCTGGGGGCTGCACCTGCTCACAGGAAAGCTCTGGACTGTCACATCATAACCCCAAAGAAATCAGATGCAATATTCTTACAAGGTCCTGTAGAGCACAAACTTTTTTTTTTTGTGGTTCCTTAGAGTGACTACAGCAATACTTTGTTCTCAAAGTAGGATGGAAGAGATGTGTTCAGAAGAAGAGACGTGTTCAGAAGAAGGCACACACTTTGTATGGGGAAATTTTCTTTTTTAATTTACAGCAGAAAGAATATAAAGCATTCAGAAAACATTTTCCATATTTTAAGGGCAATTCAAAACATTTTGCATGGTTCCAGCAGCTGAGTTCTTCAACAGATCCATTGATTCAGTGATGCTTTACATGCACAGTTACAAAAATAAAACTTACAAAAGAGAAGACATCTATACTAGTTTTACATGCAAGTCTTGGGGACCCCCCATTGGGCACCAGCTATTGTGTGGAACTGCCATAAGCGTGCAACCAGAGAGGGGGTTCATGTTATATTCTGTATTTCTTTCACACAGTATTACTGCTGTCGAATGTGTTTCACAAAGGAGCGATTCTATTATCAGAAGACAGAAGATCTGGCTCCTGGCACTTGGGAATTTGAATTTTCCTAGAAAGCTGCACTTACTTATATCTTAGGTGAAAATGTTAAGTTCCACAACCAAGAAGAGGGTTCGAAGGAATCACTTCACTGCGGGGGAGTGCTGCTCCCTGCCCAGTGACACACACTGAAGGGTTTCTGCCCGACACAACAAAGCACTTGGGAGCTGGGCTGGCTCCGAGCATGCCAGGAGTCCTGGAGCTGTGCTGCAGAACTGCCTGCACGCTCCACAGCCAGCACAGCCTTAAACGTTTGGCTGAAGCAGGATCTAGGTTAGTAGATACACCACCAGGCCCATGGATCTGGAAGAGTAAATTTGAAATAGCTCTGTATATTACTGAATGGTTTTCTGTAAAGACGAGGAGTTAAAACATTTCCACTGAGGTCACTACTCTTGTTAGGAACAGATCAATTCTATATTGTCACGTATTGGTTAATGGGTGCAATATTTCAGTTTCCAAATGTCAAGAGTTCTTCCAGTACTAATACAGAGCATTTCCAATTCATTCCAAAGGAGATTCTTCAGCTTCTCCTGTTCTGTTTTGGCATGAGAGGAAAATTTAATGGTTAAGGTTCCAATTGCAGACAGTAAATCAGGCCACGAGGCTGCCCACAGGCACAGTGTGAGCGCCAGGCCATTTGTTTTGCTTTTTTCCCTTTTTTTTTAAAATTGAATCAGGTCATAAAGCAGCAGTTCAGAAATGTACAAGAGAATTCTGATAATGAGCTATAGCACATCTACTGTAATTCAATGCTGGCAGTGAAAAGAAGTAATTAAAAACAGGTACAATTATAGAAAAGGCACCAAGAGCACTGACCCCAGTTTTTTTGCCACAATCTTTGTTTTTACTCTTCTTTTAAAGACACCAGTTTCAAAGCTTCCTATGTGTGAATATTTTTTGGCTTCACAACAAGCCTTGCGTTTAAACATTGCAGTTGGTGGCCGGGATCAAGCAAGAACAACTATTCCAAAACTAACAATCTCAAATTTACACAAGTTCATTCAGAAATTTTAAACTGCCACGAGCGAGACAAACAGACAGGAGCAGTTTCTGATCTCAGACACATGTACGTGACCCACAAGTAATGACACGGACTTCAGGAGTTTCTTCCCTTACATTCCTGTGTAATGAAGATCAGAACTGGTTCCCATTGTTGAGAATCTGTGACAGTTTTAAATTAGTAGCTCAATTTAAAAAAAATCTAATTTCTTTGGCTCCTCACTATGTGGAAATAGCAATATACCATGACACCCCTACAGGATCAGTTTGCATCTTTTTTTTTTAAGTTTTACTTAATTTTTTAAAATTTTTTGTGCAATTTTTATTACATTTTCTGACTTCCAGCAGGAGATATGAAAATGTGAAACATATTTTCTACTTTCGTACTATTTATTTATTTTTTTTCATTTTATGTTCATTCTAAGTGTTCTTTATTGGAGTGAGTGTATGGTGTTAAGCTAGATACGGTTTTTGTACTCTTATGATTATCTGCTTTGCAAAAGTAACTTAATTTTCTTAAGCAATATTAGCATTCACATTACTTGGCACCATTGGCAAAAAAAAAAAAAAAAAAAAAAAAAGACGGGGGTAAAAAAAAAGAAGGAAGGAATACATAAATTAAACCCAACTGAACCAAACTCCTGGTAGCCAAAATCAAATGTAAACATATCCTTTTTTTCTTTTTTTTTTTTTTTAAAGTAATGTTGCTCTGCCTTTTTTTTCCTAAGTCTAAATACAGTAGCTCTTTTTTGCCATTTAGTCATGCTTTAGCAAAAATGTTCTTCTAAAGAACATTTAAAATAAAGTTTCTTATAGTGAAATAAAGTTTTTGTTTCATTTTACAGACCATAGCCACTAATGCTTTGCTTTGTTCATTTCTTTTTCTTGAGTTCATGCACATATCTCTTTAATATATACAATATGTACAAACAATACATCCACACTCTTCTCGTTCATTCAGACAAAACTATACAAATAATAATTTTATCTTGCCAAGTTATTGACCCTTTGTGAATAAAATATTTAGTAATTAATCAATATATTCCCTTTCAAATATTTTTTTCTCATTTTCCATTTCTACCTTCTATATATACAGAAACTGCCCAGATTTTGATGAAGTAGCCAAAATAAGAAATTTACTGGCCAGAATGCAGCACCACTGATCTTTAGGTGGCATAAAATGTCCAGGCAACATATGTACGTGACTCTGCAAAATGACAAGAGGTTTGACAAGTACATAAGAGAAAAAGCTACATGTTTTACAAATTATTTGAGAACTTAATTAAAACAATAGTACATGAAGGTAAGGCTAGAAAATAAAGTGCTGAATATGAGAGAAAGTACATGACAGTTGATATGTTTGCAGGTTCTAGTAAAAATACAAAAAAAAAAAAAGTGTAAAACTTGCTTAAGCTGCTCTCTCCATTCCTCATGCAATACCCGTGTCTCTCATCCACCAAACCCCTCCTGTAAGTTCCCACGGGATGTATTAAAAACCTGCAGATTTAAAAAGTTGCATTAAGTGTGCTGTAGAGGTTTAAATAAAACACAAAGGACAGGAGTGCGAAGGAAATGAGGATGCATGGACCCAATAAAGATGTACTGATCTAAGCCCCTCCACTGAGACTCTCAAAGCTTCAGTTTCTTGGAGATGACTGACAGGTGCAGGAACAGCATTCTTGTGTTGCTTGTGCATTCCCACCTTTTCTGAACAATATTTTTGGTATAATATTTGTACAGTTCCACATGTTGTTTAATACAGCCCTATATGAAAAGGATAATTAATTAATCGCTTCTTCCTTCCTCCTCGGAGAATGAAGCAACTCACGATTTCCTCCTGGTGTCTTGTTTTCCCCACGATCCAACAGAAGATTGAGTTCCAAGATGTCTTGCTGAACAAATTAAAAGTTGTCCATGAAAGTGCAAATGCAATGACCAAAACATTACTGTTAAAATCCTGCAGCTGGTATTTCCAGAACTGCAGTGGGTATTTTTGTTGTTGTTGCATGTCTCTGCTAAAAACAGAAAATGAAAACAGTCTGAAAAGCAATGTCACATTGCTACGGGATGCTGCTGCGTATCTTCAAGTTCCTTGGCCTTTTTCAATTCTTTCACTCTGAAAAAACAAAGAGGAGCTCTGTAACACTTCTACTACAAATCTCTTGAAGACAGAACAATCAAAATGATTCATCACCGCCGTGCAGAAGAGGCAGCTCCCAGAGACACGAGAGGAAGGCAACACCTTCCCAATACCATAAACAGCTGGAAGTGCAAGAACAGGCCACTGGGGATCCCAGACAAAAACCTTTGGGGAGACACACTTGGTTCCACTGCTTTTCCCCAGTACTGGGATTAATTCTGGTGTCAGCCTGATCCCTTGGGGTTCCCTGGACTGCTGGTCCCTGCCTGACCCTGCAGCTGCTCACAGCAAAGGGGTGACCTTTGTTCAGTGCTGCTCCTTTTCTCCACTCAGTGCTCAGGCAGGGGAAGATCCCTCTGTCCAGCTTGGAAAGGAAGCCTGGAGTGTACAGAGAACCTCACATAAGGAAGTGCTCATGTACAAGCACAAGAACCAGTATGGGTGTGAAGAAAGGCATTTTGTTTCTCAAGTTCTCCAGCTGCTGTGCCCCTGTTTATCATGCTGTTGGCAGCGTGCTGTGTGCTGTCCCAGCAGTGCAGGATGCTGTGTGCCAAGGGAGATGAACCTGCAGTGTGGAAGTCACTCCTCCCAGATGTGGCCAGTTCTCAGCTTTCCCAAATGCATGCCATAATTAACTCCTCTAACTCATCAGCACAAGAACTAAACCATCACTGAAAGCTGAAAGAATTAAAAATTCAATTAAAGGTTGAAAAGAAGGGAATCATTTCAATCCCATCAAGTGGAACAGAGCTCTGCACTGGAGCTGGGGCAGCAGGAATCCTTCTGCTCAGGCTGAGAGCCTGGCTGTGTGCAGTGCAAAGGAGCCAGACCAAATCCAAAGGCATTTTCCTGTGCTGCCCCAAAGGTGCCCAGCTGTGCTTGGGCTGGCTCTGCCTCCCCTTGCAAGCAATTCCTCTGCACTGAGATCCCTTTGCCACCTGCCTCCACGTGTCTTCCCTCTGCTCCTGCAAGGGGAAGTCCCCTGCAAAAGGAGCAGATTACAGCAAAAATAATAGAAAAGGTGATTTAGCTAAGCCTGTACAGGCTCAAGTCCTCATGTGATGCTGCAAAAACTTGAAAGGACAAGTAACAAAGGTTTAGTACAAAAAACAGTGTCAGAGATGCAAGTCTGTGTAAGGCAACCAGCTACAAGTGAAAGAATGTAACAAATCCCAAGTAAATAAAAGTAAAAAAACACATCAGGAGAGCTGAGCAGCAGCAGTGACAGTTTGTAGCTACTGTGCACAGACTTACACCCACACATCTTTTGGCTCTTGCACCAGCCTGCTAATTAAGGATAGAATGAAGGCTATAAATTGATCTCTATAAATACACCTCCATCTCACCATTTTATTTATTCATTTTTCTGCATGTACTATTAGTCAGAAGCACAGTGAAAAGGGAGCTGGCTGCATTTACCTCTGTTTTAGCTGACTCAAAGGCTCTAGCACTCAAATGCATCCTCAGTATTTGTGAAATGTGGCCAACAGGGGTCAAATCAGACTAACCTGTCTGCAGGTTAGACCTTTGTTAATTATTCTAATTGCACTTTTGGAGAACATCATGTATGGAAGGAAGGACAGAGGGCTCTGCTAGGCAAATGCACACAGTGGGTGTGTTCAGGGTCTGAAGGCACTGATATTCCTGAAATCCAAGCCCAGCAGAGCAGCCCAGCAGGTGCCAAGCAGTGCCCTGGTCCCAGGCTAAGGGAGGGACAAGGCAGCAACAGCACCAGGGGCTCTCGGCTCTTGCCTGGACAGTGCCATGCTGAGATTGTTCTTTACAGAAAAATCTCCTTTGGGAAGATTTTGGCTCTACACAGGCTGGGGTCTAAAAGAGCCTGTTGACATTAAGAGGCTCCAGCACTGCACAGAAGGCAGCACAAGCCTCTAAGTTTGTTCTCTAAGAGTTCTAAGTTCACTGGGGTTCTTCATGCTGGGTACAGCCAGATCCCCTTTTCATTGCAGGAAACACAGGAGGGCTGACACAGTAAGCCAAAACAGCGACAAATGACAAATTACTCATCTCCAGTATATCTAGTTTTATTTTCTTGGGGCAGAAAAGCAGCCTCTCCCTTGAATTTTTAATTAATATTTCTAGTAGTGCAGCATTTAGAAGCAGGAGAGCCAGAAGCCCTGGTGCTGTGCTAGAAAAGATGTTGTCCCTCTGTGCAATGGACAATTTTTAAAGCTTAGATTAGCTGTGTTTAAGGTACCACCAATTAATGCATGATTTGCAGTGCAACTTCCAAGTGTTTTCTGTTGCACTTCAGTACTGTAATGTAAAATTAACCTGTTATTACAGATCTCTCACTGAGAACATGCACATTGAGTAAGCTGGTGGCTCTTAGTGAGACATGCTATTCCTTACTTCAGCACTTCACATGCAAGGGCTACACTAACAAAGCACTTTCACTGAAGAATGCAAGACATGCTTTGCTGCAAACTTCAACCTACAGCATGCAATATCTGCACTGGTGCACAACTATTGCATCTGTTTGCCTGGAACACACATGCCAACAGAAGTTAATTACTGCAGCACTCAGCATTTGCACTAAAACAGCTCCTGGTTCAGAAACAGAGAATCACAGAATCATAGAATGTAAAGGGTTGGAAGGGACCTTAAAATCTTGCAGCCCCAACTCCCCTGCCACGGGCAGGGACACCTTCCACTCTCCCAGGGTGCTCAAGGCCATATCCAACCTGGCCTTGAACACTTCCAGGGATGGGGCAGCCACAGCTTCTCTGGGTAACTTATTGCAGTGTCTCATAATCCTCACAGGGAAAAAAAAATTCTTAATATCTCAACTAAAATCCCCTGTCACCCTGGTTTTTTAAGATTTTCTAAACCTTCTGATGTTGACATTCTTGTAGTGAACTTTCTCACACCCTTTCTGTAAATAACTCATTGTTTTGCATTCCTTTATAGAAGAAGAGAGAGTTGATAGACTGCTAGTTTGACCAGTGTCATTGGAGAGGTGGCACTGTCACCCTCCAATCCGCTGTCACTTTTAGAAAACTATAAATGTTAGAGTCAGAAAATAAACTTTCCTTTTTTCCTTGACCTTGAAAACAGCAATGGGTGCTTGAGTTCTTTCGTGTCCTATAGTGACAATCCCCCTCTTTCAATTTGTATCAGGTACTCCTCACCCTATCACTACAGTTCTGGGTGAAAAGTCCCTTTTCAGGTTCCCTGTGGCATCCTCCACACACTGGAAGGTGCTGTGAGGTCTCCACACAACCTTTTCTTCTCCAGGCTGAGCAGCCCCAATTTTCTCAGCCTGTCTTTGTAGGAGAGGTGCTCCAGTCCTCTCTTATCAACTTCACAGCATTCTTTGGACTTGCTCCAACAGTTCCATGTCCTTCTCTTGTTGGGGACACCAGAACTGTGTGCAGGTCTGACAAGAGCAGAGTAGAGGGTGAGAATCCCCTCCTCCCCTGCTGGCCATGCTCCTTTGGATGCAGCCCAGGACACAAATGGTTTCTGGGCTGGGAGCACTCAGTGCCAGCTCAGGGGGAGTTTCTCATCAACCATGACCCAAGTTTTTCTCCACAAGGCTGTTTTCAATCACTTCTCCACCCAGCCTGTCTGTGTGTGTGTGACTGCCCAGACCCAGGTGTAGGACCTTGCCCTTGACTCTGTTCCTGAGGTTCACACAGCCCCACCTCTCCAGCCTGCCCAGGTCCCTCTGGATCCACCCCTTCCCTCCCACACAGCTCAGGGGTGTCAGCAAACTCACTGAGGGCGCCCTCAATCCCCCTGGCCATGGCACTGACCAAGATGTTGAACAGTATCAGCCCCACTATGACCCCACTCATCACTGGCCTCCACCTGGACCACAAACCCCTGACCACAGCTCTCTGCATGTGGCCAACCAGCCAGTTCTTCATCCACCCACTGGTCCATCCTCAAAACCACATTCCCCCAATTTAGAGACAAGGATGTCACATGGGGTAGAGTCAAACACTGCATTTGCAACACTTTCCTTGGTCAGGTGGGATTTACATCATTTACATGCAGGTGTAATAATTACTGCTGAAAAACACAGACACAAAACAGTACAGAATTTCCCTAAAGGTACAAACTGAAATCTGCCACAGGTACATTACTGAAAGATGCTATTTAGGATGTAATGGCTTAAAACAAACCCTGCATTCCATAGCATTTACACATTCAGGCCTCAAGATGATAACCACCCAAATTCACTAAGCTACCATATTTTTTTAAATTATCTAACCATATTTTTTAATTTATCTACCATATTTTTTGAAATTATCTAACAAAATTTTTTGCAATTGTCTCTTTGTTCAATGCAATAGTGTGTGTGTCCCACTGCAGGTGGGAGTGCAGGTAGGTACTGTGAGTCCTTTATTCCATTAACACACTGCCTGGTAGATATGGAAACTTGCAGTCTGCAGCTCTCAGTCTCTCCTCCTCTCTCCAGAGCTGGCCCTGGGATGCCAGGGAAGTTCTTCCTTCTCCTTGGCTCATCATGGGCTCTGCAGCAGGCACAGACAAATAAACTGAAATACCTCCAAATGGTACCAAAAATGGAACCAGGCCAGAGTGTCACTGGGAAGTTCTGAGGTGTTACTGTGAACACCATGCTGCTTCCTCAAACCATGATAAACAGGAGGTGCCAGTGTATGCATCAAGGTAATCATTATCTGAAATGCTTTGTCAAGAGAACCTAAAAATAATTGTCTTCAACCATTTCTTTCTTGGATACCCTGCACTGCAGCCTTTCCTGTGTCTTAGAAGTTCTTTAAGCCTTTTCTTAACTCTTCTTGAGTTCCTCACTCAGTGGCACTTGATTTAATTACAACAACAGCAGGGACTGGTATTCCTCTTCATTAATACCCAGTGTAATAAACCCTCAAAATTTTCAACTGCAGTTAAAAAATACAGGTTGACCAGGGAAGAATTTTGGACAAATTAGGACCCTTGAGAATAGAAAGTGCTGCTAGGAGAGATTTTAAGTGAACAATATAGCACTGCCTTCATGCTATAAGGCAATCTTCTTTGGGTAACATTTTTCCAGTCTTAAACTGAGGCAGGGAAGAGAACCAAAGTGTAGCATTTGCAGTTACAAGCATTAATAAACTGCTGCAAGGAAAAGAACACTACTGGGATTTACAGAATTGAACAGCAGAAAGAATGTTCTTAGAGAAGATGTTTCAACCCAGTTTGGTAGATTTGCAGTGAGATTATTTTTTTAAACAACAGAGGAAACGAGGGCAATGGAAGTGACAGCAGCAGGCCAGGTGCTGCTGGATGGTTGCAAACCTCTCCAGGAGTCTACAAGCTCTGTCACACCGGTTTGGATCACTTCTGGGAGAGCCTCCCTGAGCTGAATGAGGGCTGGAGTCAGAACAGCTCAAGTGATGCCCAGAATGGGAAACAGACCCTGACTTTTGCAGGTCTCCAAACAAAAAGCACCATCCTATGCCAGCAGTTCTGAAACCATGCACAAAACTGGGTTTTGACTGTACAGCTGATTTTGCACTGGGGCAAAACCTTGAACAAACACCTCCCCAAATAACATTCTCCAGATGATAAGCATTTCTAAGGCACAAAGTTATTCCCTCTGCAAGAGCTGAAGAGCAGATGGAAAGGAAAAGCACGTGCAATAGAGATGACCTGAGGTGTCTGAAATCACAGCCGTGATGCTGACATACACAAAGGGAAGAGAAGATGATTTCAAACATGAGCTTTGAACCCTGACTCTTGGGAGATACATCCTGGTTCCCAAACTGCTCCAGCCAGCCAAAGTTTCTGCCCCTCACACCATGTTGCTCACTTGGACAGTGTACAGGGGGTGCGTCATCACGTGCTGAAGCAATGTAATAAGCAACAGCCCCAGCAAGTGGCAGCTCCTCTCCCCATGTCCTCTCCAGTCCTGGTCAGGCTCTCAGCAGATGAACCAGCCCTACTCAGAGAAGGTCACAGCAAAGGATGGCTCCATGGGTAAAGCATAACACAAAGCTGCTCCACCAGAGTGACTCCGTAATGCCCAGCCAGGGAAATGCTGAATGAGTCCAAATGCTGAAGATCAGTTCACAGGACAGGGTGCAAGAGCCAGAGAAGGCTGACTGGTGAGTTACCTGTTGCTCTGAGAGCTGAAATGGCCTGTGGGATATTTAAGACAAGGGAGATCTTGCCTTTTTCCAGATACCTCATTTAGGCAGCAAAACAGAAAAGACAGAAAGGCCCAATAAGAACGAGACCCCAGAGCATGCAGTCTGCAATTCAATACACACATCTGAGCTCCAAACACATTCAGCCCCTGCAAGAGGTAAATGAAAAAAGAAATTACTTTGAAAACTTCTGTTGCAGGTACAGTGATGCATATCCCAGTATGGCATTTTCACACATTGTCCTGGTCTCAAACAAACAGGACTTTCCTACCCTTTGAAATGTTCCCCTATTCTCCATCTTACTAAGAAAGGCAAGAAACCAGGAACCTCAATGCAATGTCTGCTGCACTGCACAGATTAAAACCACATTAAAATTACAAGCCCTAGATGCACTGCACAGGAGTAGGAAAAGGTTTCTTGCTAAAATGCCAAAAGAGGAAAGAGTATGCAGAGAACAACAAAACACAGCAGATGTTGTTTATTCAGGTATGAAATGCAGCTGTACTTACCAGAGAAATTACTTCAGATGCTACACACTTAACTCCTCAAAACTGGAGAGCAGCATTTAATTAAACTGTGAGAACATGGTGGGGCAAGGGGGCTTATTTGTACATGAAAGGCGAATGAAGGCAGGTTTTATTACTCATTATTATGGGTAACAAGTGCATTTGTTCTGCCCCAGAGAGGACAGAAGCTTTGCTGTAGGCAGAAGGTGCTTTGAGATGGGAAAGACTCACTCACTCCTTGTGATCTTATCCAGATCATCTCCTGCCAAGGGCAGGGCAGAGAGGGTCACACTGCAGGCAGCTGTGCAGTTTGTTCACCTCTACACCTGGACTGGGAGCAGAACTCTCTTTTGCAGGAGGCTACAGAGGATGGTTGGACCAAAACGAAGGCAAACATTTGTGTAGGGGGGCATGGTGAGTAGCTGAAATCCCTCTACTTAAGCAGGTTTCCTTGGGATGAAAACTGTTACTTAAAGGCAACAGCAACTGGGGGTTTTTTTCCCCTAAAAGGTATTTTAATTTCAGCTGCAGATGGATACCAAGTCTCATCTCACAAGAGTCAGCCAGTAAAATCTCCCGCCTCTTCCTCTTTACTGATCATGGTGTAATGTCACCCAAATAAATCCCAAAAAAATCACTCAATTTGGGAAGGTTTTTAAAGCTGAAACCCAGGAGCAAATGCTGCAATCATTTCTCTGCACACTCCAACAGCACACGTGCAGGAAACACCCAATTTGTGTATTACAGACACATCTGCAGGCACTCCCTGAGCAGGGGGGGCTGTGCCAGCCTGGGCCCATCAGCAGCCTGGGCACACTCCTGGTGTTTGTGCACTCCAGAACACACACCCACACACAGGGTGCTGTCAGAATGAAAAGCAGCACAGAACTTTTGCCATTATAGACTTACTTTGGCAGAACAGCAGCCAGTACATACTGAGATAGCTCACAGTTTACTTTTCCCACCCCATTTCCCCATCCATCACGATCATTGGTCATCCCAGGCAAAACCTGCAAATGCTACCAAACTCCCAGAATCTGCTTCCTGCTAATTTCTCAAATGCTGTCACATACACAAAGCCTTAAAAGTAAATAACTTCTCCTCCCACACTGACAACTGGCCTCTGCTGACAGCAGCCCCTGCAGAACCTGCCCTCATTTCACTCAATTCCTGCTTCATCTGTTATTAGTAAAAACTCCAAGTTTTAACTTGTAAAAAAGTGAGGACATGCAACAAAAAAAGGTAGCACAGAAGTCATCATTTGGAAACAAATGTCATTAGCTGCTCCTTTGTTAGCATAAATAGTTAAACAAATAATGGTGTCTCCAGCAGGCTCAGGCCCAATTCATGCTCTCATTTTGAGTCTTGAAAATGATCTCTGCAATTCTAAGTCAATAAAACTTGGTCATCAACAATGCAGTTTTCTTTTTACAACATGACATGGAAGCAAGGGTCCAGGACACACTTTTCTTGCTGAAAACAGGAGCAATAAGCACACAAATGGTGAAGTTTCTGGCAGCAGTTTTTTACAAACAACCCTGCTGCCCAAACAAACTCTCAGGTGTGAGATGGAACAGAGCAGCCTTGCTGGCAGTTGAGGCACCTGCCTTGAGAGAGCTGTCACAGGAATTCTCCCACTGATACCTCAAGATTTGTAGCTTTTTCATGTACTTGTAGCTTTGTAGGTTTCTAATATACAGTTTAATAGCTTCTAGCACTTTCTTAGCTGTTCAATAGCTAACCCTTTTTAATACATTATGTCACACTCTTGAAATTCTATTTAGTCTTATTTTCAAGAAAAAAACAAGGACATCTTGTTTTGCACCAGCATTTGAGAGTCAAAACAAGATACAGGGCAAAGAACCTCCTGGAGACACTCCAAGGGGCAGGGCCAAGGGTGAAACTATTGGATTTACCTCCTAGATACACTAATTAATTAACCTTATAAAAACTGTACAAATTCTATACCGCATATGCTCTTACCTATGTTTTCTGCACCTGAATGCTTTCATTAAAGAACTGCTCTTTATATTAGCACTTTTTATATTGTTTGGAAAGCTTTTCTTTTGATTCCAGGCAACACCACCTCTTGCCACTTGCTGCTGTCTCACACCCAGCCAGCCACCAACACGACTGAGCACACAGGTGAGTGGGCTCTTCATGCTGAGAATGAGACTCCCAACAGATGCTCCCTTGGCACTTACTATAACACAGTTACAGCACCTTCACTTCTTTTTTTTTGTTGTTTTCCTTCCCAATATGTGGATTAATAAATGAGATAAACAGCTGTCAAAAAGCTGGCCCTATAAAGCAACCAGAAGTGCAACTTACCAAAGATCAACTTACAGAAGATAAACACTGGTGCTTAACCACCTTTGGGAGTGAAGAGCAGTGTGAGGAGCTCTTCTGCAGAAATAAATACCCATTCAGAGTAGGCTGCACCTGCAGTGCAGCTTCCTATGATCTACCCTGAATGCTGCTGCAGTCCATGACAACAGAGTTCACTGAGTGTGTGAGTGCAGACCCTGTCAAATTCCAACATCTACTCACAGCCATTTTGGATACTGAAAAAATACCCCACCAACAATGCCATCTAAGCATGCCCATGATGAATATACATGTCCTTTTTCACACATTCATGCACTGGTAACATCTACTGCAGAGCTCTGTCCTGTTACAAAAGCAGCAGTGTTAGTCATTGCAGTAGGGTTAGTTTATTAAAGATTCTTTCATAGAATTAATGGAGGTGAAACTTACTGGCATATCTCGGCCGCAGCCCCATGCAAGCAAGCAGAAAGCAAATATATTTAAAATGGAAGAGAGGAACTGGCTAGCAGGCAGCTACACTCACCCTTTTGTACAGCCTATGGTCCACCAGAGGGCTTTAGAGTGCAAAACAATACCAAAGAGCCATTAGACACACATGGCAACAACCATACCTTACCCAGAGCTTCACTTCAGGGAGGAGGAGACAGCACTTCTGCTTGCCTGGAGAGAAAGAACCCTTCCCACTCCTGCCTAGGGACTCCTCTTTACCAGGGAAGTGTCCTGTGTTTAGGTGCTTTAGGGCAGAAAGTTATAAGCAAGTCGAAAAAACCCAACACTGTCATTCCCGTGGCATTTCTAGCTGCATCCTGCCTCCCTCTTTTCTATCTCATCCCAAATGCTACTCCACAGAAAACACTGCAGATCATAATTCCATCTTAGCAATGGTTTAGATATCCCCCAGAAGAGTAAAAGTTTCCTACAAATCAGAGAAAGAACAGGAAATAGGAGGTTACCTTCCCAGTGCAAGCTGGCTGTACCATGCATGAACTCAGCTCAGCAAATCCAAACCCACTGGAGCTCCTGGATTTCCTTGCAGCTCTAGATCTGTCACATCTGGGGATCACTAAGCAGGTGGAGTCTCTCCAAAATTATTAACTATGCAAAGCTTTGGTTCTGCCTCAGGACAGTGAGCCTGGAGGCAGCTCAGCTCACAGCAGGTGTCAGGGGCAAGTTCTGGGCTGGAATTCAGTCAAGTACGAGCTGACAGGTTTGGGCACCATGGGAAGATGGGTGAAGCTCTCCTGGGAGGCCAGGAAGTTTCTGTTTCATTCTCAATAAACAACACTTCTGTGACAGATCATGTTGATACCATGTTATGCTGATGCGTGTTATTCACCGGATTTTTGAGAATATGACAATAGATGGATAAATATGGGGGTATTTGTTCAAAGTCAAAAGGAAACAATACATGTCTGACAGTCAGAATGACTCCTGCTGATGAATGATCCCTTTTGTCTCCATGACATTCAGCTACTAGAGCTCCAGTATCTTCTCTAAGAGTACATTCAACTAAAACTTACTGATTTTCATGTATTTTTCATGTATTTTCTGATTTTCATCAACATGTACGCATCCACTGAGAGCTCCAGCTGCAGAACTTCTCATTAACTCTCCCAAAATACCTGAAATACCTTCTGGTCAGGCAACAAACATTAAATTCAGGAGATCAGATCCTCAAGGTGATCAAAATCACATTTGAGATATTAAGCCTTTGTGCCAAAAAGTTATTAAACAAAATAGGACAAGAGGACCATTTAAGCTGTTCTGAATGCAAGCAGACAAACAGTTCTCATAATTGGCTTAAAGTAGACTTTGATCAATTTTAAACAAAGAAAAAACTCCACCAAGCAGACAGTTGCCTGGGGAAACCCTGACTAAATCTCACCTAAAGGCTACAGAATAAACTCTTGAGAGTAATTTTTTGGCTCAGCAACAGAATTTGCTCATGGCCAAAGCCTAGGTTAAACTATTCAATTTTTCAAGGGTTGAATTTCTGAACTTTAGGCATTTCTCACTTAGCTCACTCTCTCACAACAGACTGCAACTGGCTTTTGCAGCCTCTTCCCCCAGCTCTATCAACTGGCAGAAATCTGTTACAAGATCCTGTTTGTTTGACATTCCTGTGCATGCTCTCTTTTCTCTCACTCCCTCAGATCTTCCAGAAATAGTTGTCATTTCTATCCCTTGCACTGACAAGGCACTGTGGTTTAAAAAGTAGCTCCACAGTGCCATTTTTATACCACAGAGCATCAACTAACATTAGGTACTAGCTGTTATGGCTCACCCCTGGATGTTCAGGAGCTTGGATGGCTGAAGTGTTTCTTTCTGGAGATTGGGGCTTTCTTAAATTGTTTATAGCAGCAGTGTGCTAATTTGGAATAATACAGGAGGAGACTGCAATGAGATTTCAACAAGCAGAAAGAGTGTGTGGGCTCTTAGCCCAAGCACCAGCCCCATCCTCATCAGCTGTACCCTGTGTGAGTGTCACATGGAGACTGAAGGGATATAATTAGGAACCTCACACAGAGGTGATCTGAAACTCACTTAGCATCCTAAGCTTTATTACTCTCTCCTTAGGAAGAGGCAAGCAAGAAAATCAAGCATGGAGGAACAATGTTGTTATTGGTACCCCAGAGTACCTGCACCACAGGGCAGCCATGAGAGAGGGCTGGGAAGGAATGGAGGTGGGTGCCCTCACCAGGATATGGCTGTGCCAGGGTAAGCACAGGGATCTGCCCCTCAGGACAGGGAGCAAAGAAATGAACAGGTCAGTCTGAGTCAGCTGAGATACTGCAGCAAGTGAAGCTCTGTTCTATTGAGCAGATGATCTGTGCAATTTCCAGGATTATATTTCCCTTTACAGCTGTTTATACAAGCAAAAGGCTTCTAATTTGTCTTCAAAATCCTGTGTGGTGATAAAGCTTTAAGAACCTGATTGGCATGGTGTTTGTCACTGACTGCAGAGAGCAGAGGCACCAGATCCCTGTGGGGTTCCAGCAGCCACAGGAGCCTGAGGGTCTGTGAGACACTAAAGGAACACAGATGCAGCCCAAGTGTACAGAGCATGAAGTGTACACTGTTGGAAACTTTTTTAGTAAGCAGGAGGAAAATGGGGAATGAGACTCAAACCTGTCACATTTCTAAGCAGTTCTATGAATCTGCTAAATTTACGTATTTTTCAAGCAGATTCTGAATGCTGGTTTTGCTATTTTGCTAAGTCTTGCTTTCCCTTTTAACATTTACCAATGCCACAATGCTCCTGTTCAAATTAGTCAATTACTAATAATAGTTACATTAACTCAATTTTAAACTCTTATGATTGCCTGGAGAAAATATGCAACCATCACCCTGTGATCATTTCTATTTCAGAAGGTAAAACAAGCCAGTTTTGAAACACTGTTAACATCTTCAGTGGAGGCAAGTCACTTTTTCCTTTTGCTGCATCCTAGCCAAGAACCATGACTGAATTCCTGAGCAACCACAAGTGGTAACAAACATGGACATGGGACAGGACTGCACTGCTGCAGAAGATCCAGCACTGCACAGTGTGATGTGAGCCAGAGAGATCCTAATGACAGAGAATCCCCCCTGCTCCTGAATTTCTGTCTGGAACTCCCCAAGAGCTGAACTCCTCCTGCAGGGATGCCCAGAGCAGAGACTGTGCTGCTGGAGAGAGGAGAATGACCCTGGGTGCAGATGAGCAGGGTCTCTCTGCAAAGGGAAGAGGAGACACTGAGAAAGAGGAAGGGAACGAGCTGAAGTCAAGAACTGTTGGAATCATGGGCAATTTAAGCCTTGCAGAATCTGTGTTACTCAACAGCTGGAGTCTTAACTGAGCCCTGCTTGGAGTGCATGGCACATCCTGGGTGCTGGTGAGAACCCCAGGGACACTGGGGGTTCCACATTCCCTGGGCCTGTGTCTGAGTTGGCTCTAGGAGCCTCTCAGGCTGACCCCAGAGACCCCATGGATGGAAACTTGGCACTTGGTTCCCCCCTCAAGCAGATCTGAGAGGACACAGAAGTTCTGAACCTCCAGGACATGCTGCACAGCAAACACAACAAAACAACCACTTTGGTCTCTTCCATATGCCCTGCTGAAAGAGGGAAGTCACTTGTGCTTCTTCATCAATGGCTGTGGCTGTTTCAAGAGCACTTGGAATCAGCCTGGGAACTACAAAGCCCTCTTTCAGGGCCACACATGTTACTTCCCACTGAACCTGCAGGTAAGATGTACTTCTTACTTCCACAGCACAAGCCACACTGAACTCCTAACAAAGTGAAGCTTTGAAATCCTGCAATAAAGACTGAGTCTGTTTCTAAAATCAGGAGTCTATCACATGCCTCTAAGAGCTCTCCTTGTTAAATGTCACTGGACTGGACTAAACATGCTTCAAAATGCATCAGGTGTGACCTGAGTGGATGAAATGCATGGGTAGTGAGAATGGAGGGGGCAGAGTCAGAAATTCAGGATTCACCACTGTCTAGGCAAAGTCACAGTTTGCAACTTGATCATATAGGGGATCCTTTCAACTAAAACCCACAGCAAGCACCCTGCTGGTGTAGCAGTGTGGCTGCCACAGGGGAGCACTCTGCAAGCCTGTGCTGCTCCCATGCTGGTTCATCCTCATGTCTGGAGTGGCTGGTGTGCACTAGCCTGTGCTGCTCTTCTGCCACATCCCACCTACCCACACTGAAGCGAACGCACACTTGAGGAGAGCCAACCAAATGATTCTGTGTCCAAACTAAAGGCGTTTCCAGCACACACCAGTTGTCATCACTTTTTGCACTTTCCCACATACCATGAATGCTTTGGGCAGCACTCAGAAGCTGTAGCTATGATTTAACAAGCTTTTTTAGACTTTCTCAAGTCCAGCTTTTAAAGTCAAACAATCTGGGCTGTTCTACATTATAAGCGATAGAGCTGTACACAATTCTCTTTCAGCAACAATCCTAAATTAAAAACTTCATTTTTGACAGCACATCATGGCAACAGCTCAGCTTTGTTCTTTAAGATCTGTAGTGAGCTGATTCTATTATATTTACATTGCACTCATTGCAGACACACGTGGATATTGTCACAGGGCTCTAAGGAAGGGCAGATACCAAAAGACAGTGTCATACCTGTGGCGGCAGCGTCGTAAAAACCGCATAATCTTGCGAGCAGCTTGATCCTGCTTCTTGGTAAGCAGACTGCTTCTAAACACAAAAAACCCCAACACTGAAGTGCAGGCACAACTGGGGAGAACACTACTAAATGCAAGAATAATCATCCTATGAACTGTGGTGGTGTTTGAGGGTCCCCAGGACGAGGGAAGAGATGAGAATCTTGACTCCATGTTTCAGAAGGCTGATTTATTATTTTATGATATGTATTATATTAAAAAAATGATATACTAAAACTATACAAAAGAAAGAGAAAGGAGACATCAGAAGGCTAACAAAGAATGAATAATAAAATCTTGTGACTGCTCACAGCCTTGACAGCTGGCTGTTATTGGTCATCAAGTAAAAACAATCCACATGCTGGGTAAACAACTCTCCAAATCACATTCCAAAGTAGCAAAACATGGAGAAGCTGAAGCTTCCCAGCTTCTCAGGAGAAAAGATCCTGGGAAAAGGATTTTTCACAAAATATGCCAGAGACAAAACACCCCTTTTCCCACTGGCCTTTGTGAAGCACAGCACAGCACCAAAGCAATATACAAAGATGCCAAGAGCATCAGCAGCCTGGGCTCACCTGAGTTTCTGCTGCACGATGGTGGCTGCCCGGCGGTTCTGCCTCCTCTTGCCGCACTCCTTGTAGCTGCGGTAGTACTGCTGGATCAGCAGCGCCGCCCGGCGGCTCTGCTGGAACTTCTTCTGCTCGTAGTAACTTCGGAATTTGCTCTGGATAAGAATGGCAGCTTGCGTCATCTTTTTATAAAGTGCATACTACAACAGAAACAGAGAGAAGCTGAGGCATCCCAGTAGGAGCAAAAAGAAGCAAGGTTGCTACAGTTAAAGACTCTTGAGCCACTAAAATGTGATGAGAAGTTAATGAGTGTCTATTCCCTGACTGGGAATGGTGTAAAAAATGGTGACAGCAAACTGGAACAGCTGTAAGATTAGGGGCAGAACTTAGTCTGCATCAACAAAACAGCTATCTGCTTTTCTGCCTGTGGAATAGTTTGATTGGATTCATGGAATCATAGGATAGTTTGCACTGGCAAGAATCTTTAAAGGTCATCTAGTCCAACTCCCCCAGTGTGAACAGGGACATCTTCAAGGAGATCAGGCTGCTCAGAGCCCCATTCAGCTGCTCAGAGCCCCATCCAGCCTGCTCCCATCCAGTAGGACCAAAAAGAAGCAGGTTGCTACAGTGAAAGACTCTTGAGCCACTGAGATGTGATGAGAAGTTAATGAAGTATCTATTCCCATAAGAAAATGGTGACAGCAAACTGGAACAACTGTGAGATTAGGGGCAGAACTTAGTCTGCACCAAGAAAACAGCGATCTGCTTTTCTGCCTGTGGAGTAGTTTAATGGATTCATGGAATCATAGGATAGTTTGCACTGGGAGGAATCTTTAAAGGTCATGTTGTCCAACCACCCAATGTGAACAGGGACATCTTGAAGGAGATCAGGCTGCTCAGAGCCCCATGCCTGCTCCTGAATGTCTCCAGGGATTGGGCATCTGCCACATCCCTGGGCAACCTGTGCCAGTGACTCACCAGCCCCATTATAAAATCTTTCTTCCTTTTACCTAATCTGAATCCACCCTTTTTTAGTCTGAAACCATTACCACTTGTCCCATTGCACCAAATGTCTGTCCCCCCATCTTTCTAAAAAACCAAACCCCAACAAACCCCCAAAACCACAATAGTTATAAGTCTAATACTGAGCTAAGAACACAGGCAAAACTAAATCTTATTAGAAATCTGTAACAAGCTTGAAATGAACTCACAAATTTGCATAAGCAGTCACACACTTTCCAAATTCCATCCAGCACTGTGATTATTATTATTTCTAGCCCTGTGATTCCCAGTAAAGCAGATGCAAACTCTTAAGAAAATCTTTCTTCTACATCCTTTTCCTCTGACAGCATGCAAGGTGATGACCACTTAACAGAAACATGTGCACTCATGAATATTTTTAAGTCCTTAATAAGATGGAAATGTAGAATAATGTATAGAAGTTGCATTTATGCTACTATAACAGAGGTTTTCAGTGTCTGCTGATCTTATTTTGGTAAGTTTTAATACTTTCAAAACTGATGTGTCTATTGTTCCTGGATATTTTATCAGCTTTAACTTCTGTTCACTTCATCAGACAGATGAGTAGCAGCTGCAGCCCCATACAGGGTAATGTCCTAACATTTCTCAGTATTTTCCACTCTACTGGAAACAAAAACCCCAAAAGCAAACAAACAACTCACCCAACACAACCCCAAAGCAAAAAATCCTCCAATATCATCACAGACCACCATTTACCAAATTTCACTTTTTGGAATTGAAGCAGTCATAAGGAGCAGTTATATTTTGCCATTATTAATTTTTTTGTTTGTTTCCTTCTTTTTTCTTTTTAATATTTTTTAGTTAATGGATCAGATTATGATTTTAAATTTGCTGTTTTAAACAAGTCCACTCATGAGCTGGTAAGGGTTTCCCCTCAAAGTGTTAGCCCAGATGGGACTCCTGTGGCTGAGTTACAAACCCCTGAACAGAAGGGTTCAAATACAAAACCATGCCATGAGCTGTGACTGTTCCAATCCAGTCACAAACCTTTGCTGATCAGTGCAGTAACAGATCAGAGGAATAAGGAGGTGAAAGAGAAATCAGCAGTCACTGCACAGACCAGACCCCACCGTGTCTGCATGCAGCCCTAAGACCTGAGTAGCTGCACCCTGTCCTCCTCTTGTTCCCTTCTTCCTTCTGGAAAGGGGATCAGTGGGGATGTTACCTGAACTCCTCCCCAAAGAGGAAAAGCCTTGGTGAGCTCAGTGCCCAGAGCTCAGCCCACCTGTGGTGACAGAACAGGTCTGAGCCTGACCCAAAAGCACAGGGCAGGGGGAGCTGTGGATGGAACATCACCCCAGGGACACATTCTCTCCAGGAAAAGCACACCTTGCCTCCTGGTAGCCCTGAGAAAAGCTCATTTGACTCTAGAATCTGATGAGATTAAGGTGTTGCACAGCTGGGAAACCCATTTTTCCAGTAGAGAATTACTGACTGTGAACAGTTTCAGAGTGGCACCAACAGTTGTGCCTCCAGCATGAGCAGCAATGTACTGAGATGTGGGTTTTAGGAATTCAGCACACAGGTATTTCAAAGATGAATGGTCTAAATACTTCAGCAAGCAAGCAGAATGCAGAGGACACTGGCTCACAGGTGGGATAAATGTTCTGTGCCCCCCAAATGCCAAGGTGACCAAGTGACAGCTGATCAGGAGCACTAAAGCCTCTCCTCTGCAAACTGCTGCAAATCCCTCCCAGCAGCTCAGCCCATCCCTGCTCATGGCAGCTGATGCAACTGTGGCACAGCAGCCCCTACACAACTCCCACAAAGTCTGGTTTGTCACTGATTTCTCAACCACAGGCATTTATGAGTGGATACTATTAAAAGGTTTCTCCAAAATGCCAGGTTCTCCTTGTTTAGACTGAGTGTGAAAATTAGTGACCCAGAGGGAACTGTTTCCAAAATAGTGTTTGTATTTGTATTACCTTCAAGGCTATCCAAGTAAGCTTGGGGAGAAACAGAAAAATACATAGTTAATGTTAGTTCTGCAAATAAAGACTGCAAAACAAAACAAAAGACCCAAACAATCTTCTTTCAAAAAAGAAATTATTCCAGGATCCAAGACAAAGCAATTTTCAAGCAGTTTTTGAATGGAATTAAGCTTCCCTACTACAGGAAGCATCACTCCAGAATGAAAGCCATGTGATGGGTTGGATGTGAACCACAATGCAGTCACCTAACACTAGGAAAGACCTCCCAAATAAATGTTTTTGAGGGTTGTAAAAGAGCACAGGAGCCTTGCCACACTTTCTGTTACCATGCTGCCAGGCATTAGATTGTGTCTAGGCAGGGTAAAGTGTGAAGAGGGATGTGGGCTCTAGTCCTCACCAAAAAAACCCCAAAACCAAACAAAAAAACCACCAAAATGAAACAAAACAAAAAACCCAAACCAACCAAACAAAAAAACACCAAAAAACACCACCAACAAAAAAAACCTAACGAAAAATCAAAAAGCAAAGGTATCTTCTTTTTCTGGGGTTGAGAACTCAGCCTGAAAACATGTCTCCAACCAGAGTCTGGAGAACAGTCTCAGTCCTGGAAAAACTTGCATCAACCTACAACATGTGACTTCCCATAGTTTAAAAGTTTAGTATGTGCAAAATAAGACAACCTATTTTTCATCTTCACCTTTACCAAAGGCAAAACCAACTTCAATTTCACAATGAAATTTGGCAAGCAACTAGTCAGAGAATCCTCAGGCTGTAGCATGCATAAAGGCCAATATGGAACACATCACAGCCCTCCACCTCACAGCAAAACCACAGGCATCATCACAAACAAATTTCAAGGATTCCCTCCAAAACTAAGATTCCTAAGATTCAGAGCACAAATCTTCTTCCCTTTTCAATTTTGCCTGAGCAGGGTACTTCATTAGTGCATGCTGAAAAGCACAGGGGAGGAACAGTGGGACAATGCCCACTGCTGGGGTGGGCAGGGGTGCATTCAAGGCACTTACATGTGCTTCATAAGATTTCACTTTTTGATTACCTGTTTGTACTTTCGGTAGCAACGCTGAATAACAGCAGCAGCCACCTCCTGCTGTTCCCGGAGAGGACGACCCTGGGTGGACAAAGGAAGGAGCAGCATCAGGCAGAGTGCACCAAAAGCCAGGACAGGTGACCTGGCTCTTGTCTGCTTGCAGGGAAAACCTCTCCTGTCAACACTGCCCGGTCCAACTCAGGCCTAGGCATCTCCTGGAGATGCCTCTGCTGTCAACTCACATAAGGAACAAACCTTCAAAATGCATCTTTACACTAAATGGGCAACTAAGCAGAACCTCTGGGGTACTGTAGGAATTCAGGACATCCCTCTGGCTGTCCTGGATTGCCAGGACCCCTGCCAGGGGGCTCAGAGACCCTGGCACAGAGCCCAGGACACACCTGTGACTTTGATTGTGACCCATGGAGCAAGTTACCAACCTGATATGAGGACCTGCAAGCCACGAAAGTCTAAGCAGAATAATAATCAGTTTGTCACTGGGTGAAAAATAGATTTTTTTTGGGTTTTTAGAATGGGATTTCAGGGGGCAAGATGGAGGAATCTGGGTGTGTCCAGCCTTTCTCCTTCTTCTTCTTGGCCTCCATCTTCTGCTGTGATGGTGGCACTTTTAGATGGGTTTAGAGTAGAAGCTCACTGTCTAACATAGGTGATGGGTATTGGGAAGTTATTGTAAATACTGTACACGTAGTTTTTAGTATAAAAAGATAACATCACTCTGGGGGAGGCAGAGTGCCTCTGTCTGTCTTGCTGAGCAGACCTTGGCAGGTCAGAGAAAGAATTTTATAAATAAGAAACAATAAACAACCTTGAGAACGAGAACCGAAGAGTTCTGACTCCTTCTTTGACTGCTGGGCTGGGAAAAGAGACTTTCTAACCTCTCTCAGGGTCACTGTGAGCACTAAAGTCCCGAGAGGGTACTCTACATTTTGAGGATGTGCTTTGTGAGTGCTGCTCTGCCACAGCATGGCACGGCATGCACTTCCTACACAGTACTTGCTGGGCAAATATCAACAAGCAAATGTCAGAAGCATTGAAAAGGTTATGATAGAAACTGTATTTTTGTCCCTGGAGTAGATATTACCCACATTTTGGTTAGTAACAAATTATACTCTCTCTCTCTCTCTCTCACACCCATCAAGGAAGACACTGGACATTTGAGCCACATACCTTGTATTTCCTGAATACTGTCTGGACGAGTTTGGCAGCTTCATAGAGTTCTCTCTGCTCATGATCAGACAGAGTTAACTGTGCAAACTCATTTTCTACCTTCTCGCTGGTGGATGCACTCAGAAATTCAGACCAGTCTGCTGCCGAGGGAAGGCTGGGTTTCTCAAAAGCTATTTCACTGATTGGAGAGCCTGCAGGGCTCAAGCTGGTGTTCGAAGAAGGGGTCAGGGGTTCACTATACAGACTTCTGAAACACCAATCACAGTAGGAATTATTGGCTTACAAAGCACTTGGGTTTGCATCACAGATAAGGACAGCAACATTTCTGAGTTCAAGACAGAGGTTTATGTTCCTGTCTCTCTCTCCAAGCAACATCCCACATCCCTGAGCCAGCCTGTTCTGGACTGCACAGATGTGGTGCTGGGGTGAAAATCCCATTCCATAAATTTGTAGCTGTGCTGGCAACAATACATCTGAGCACAGGAGTGTGCCTGGGCCAGCAAGGCCAGAACTGAGTCTCACTGAGAACTGGCACCTGCAGGCTGAAGAGTCAGAACATGCTGCCATCAGTGCTCACACCACACCAAAACCCAACCTCACAGCTCTCACTGACCTGATCTGTGCAGCACTGGGCAAGTGATCAACATCAGCAAGGTAACTGGCCAGCCAGCTCATGGTGGTGCTCATAGCAGCACTGTCTGTCCTCTCCACCAGCAGCGACTCCATTGGCACAAAATTCTCTCGCTTGATCCTGTCAGGCGTAGCTTCAATAATGTGCTCTGCAAGTGTCATCATGTTCACCTGTCAAGGGGGAAGGAACAGCAAACTTTAGCTGCCTGGAAGAAGGTGCCTTGTGCTTCCATGTTACAGACCAGCTTTAGACAGAATTCTGCATTTTGCCCAAACCTACTGTTTGTTACAACAGTGGAGTGAAATCCATTAAAGAGTGCTCGTTTGCTTTTTTGCCTCTTCAGACCAAACACTGCAGGGTTTCATATTCCCTGGACCTCTTTTTCCCTTTATGGGGAGCCCAAGAGATCTGGAGAAAGGTCTCTGGGCTCTCCCTCTACAGCTGTCACTGCAATGTTATTTCCAGAGGAAAAGTGACTTCGCCACTCTTACTGAGATGTGCAGTAGAGCGCAACAGGACAATAAAGGCACATCAAGAGAAGTTAAAAATCTTGGGACAAAACACTGTCAGCAATCTTTCTGAACAGTATCCCTCAGCTCAGCAAGTTTCATGGGAATTTTCAACTCCGAATAAAAACTCCTTTTGTTTTGCAATGCTCTGCTTCACCCCTGTTACACCAGCCAGAGGAGAACATTCAGAGATGCCAAGGCAGAACAGGTAAGGCTGTGTTCCCATTACTCATTTGCTCAGACAGCCACTGTCTCTTTCTCAGAGTAACTACTCATATATCTCTCCTGCTTCTGTTATATTTTTATTTCCTCTATTCCATACCTAGTGGGATTCTTCCTTCCCCAAACCCACTGTCTCTTCCACTCTCCACTCTTTCCTACCTCCTTCCCTCTGAAGTGCAGAGGCCTGGCCTGCAACCACAGCACTACCTCTCTCACATCTCGTCTTTGTAGGGACTTCTGCCCAGTTCCCAGAGGACTACTGGGCCATCTGAGTCACATGCACTGCTGTGATCAGGCTCTGCTTTTTCCTTTTTCCTTGCACAACTGAAAACAATTTTCTGCATTCTGTTGAAGTGTACAACCCTAAATGCTAACCATTAGCCTTTGTATCTGCACTGAAATTGGAAGAAAGTACATTAACTGTGTGACCACCTCCTTCCTCAAAGCACAATTCACAGTCTCTAGAGACCTCCATGGGAGTTTCTCATGATCAGGATCCTCTGTGCAGCCTCCATGCTCTCAGAGACTGCTGATCTTGGATCTGTGGGTGTGTTTACCTGCAGTTCATCCATGTGGTGTAAACAGTCCTCATCCCCTGTGCTGTCCCTGTAGGACAAGAGTTCTGCATCCACCATCTCCCTGTCGGCCATCATCAACACATTCATCTGCTCCCGCTGGCGGAGCCGATGGGCCACGGCCTCCTTCCCCTTCTGGCTCCCTGCCACCTGCACTGCAGACACACCAATATAAATGTCTTTTGGGTTCCACTTGATGCCTGCTTGGCTGCCAGAGCCCCGGTACCCAGTAACTTCTGGGATGTGCTGGGAGAGCTCCCGGCCATAGTCCCTCAGCCCTTCACTGGGGCTGATTGTCTCAGTGGAGGATTGCTTGGAGCTGGAGTTCTGCTTCCTAATGCTTGGCTGTTCCAGGCTCAGTGCAGTGGAAAGCAGCTTCTCTTGCCGGGCTTGAAAATACTCAGGGCTCAGCTTATGCTTTTTGGGTGCAGGGTAATCTTTCTGAGTCTCACTACTGTAATAGCTGGAAGGTTCTGATCTTGGCCGCCTCAGCTCTGTAAACAAAGAGATCAAGGTCAAAACTAAACATGCAACTCACGACTGCTATAGGAACATCAACAGCTTCTGCCTCAGGCCAAAGCTTGTGCTGTGCTCTATGGACACCTCAGAGGATGTGCAAAGGGAGAAACAATCACCCAGGGAGGATAGTGTCTCAGCCACTCCAAGCAGGCATTCACTCCTCTTCCTGATGCTTATGCAAGTGTATGTACCACAAGAAAAGAATTAATTGTGGACAGCAAGGCTACAGGTGGCACCTGCTGCCCAGGTGAGCTCCTCACCCCCACATTTTCACATGTTAAATGTCAGCAAAACAGAGCTGAATGGACGCTTTACCTGTGTTTGTACTGGAAATCACTGTGACTCCCTTCTGAGGCTCCTGAGAGGCAACAAGCTCACTGTGCCACTGGGACACCCAGCTCTCTGTGCTGGAGTCTGTGCTCGAGGGGCACTGAATCCTGGGGTTCTGCCCAAGCTGAGTTTGCTCATCTCTCTGCAGCTGCTCCAAGCACTCTGCCAGCTTGACGTGGCCCCGAGAGCGAGCGATGGCCAGGGGCAGCCTCCCGAGGGAGTCCGGGATGGAGATGGCGCGGCGGTCCCACTTGTACAGCACAACAGCTGCATCCATGTGGCCCAGGGCACAGGCCCACATCTAAAGAAGAAAAGGTAACTGACCCACTGGAGATCTGCCTTCTCCTTTCTTGTTAACCTCAGCTCAAGGAAAAACTCTTCTGATCAACAAAACCATGACACGCTCAAGGCCAGCAGATCAGGTTTATAAATGTTCTAACCCAATAAAACCAACCCAACCCAACATAGGGGCTGAATACATGCTATTCTCTCCTACAACAGAGAAACCTCCAACTGACAAATAAAGCTGACAGTTTGGTTTCTTCTGTTTTGGGTTTTTTTAGTGACATTGACATCACTGCAGAGACAGAACAGCTCCGTACACAAAGGAATCTCTGAGGTCAGAAACATGCAGACAGGACTAAAGGTTGGAAACCATAAAATCAATACTCTGAGTTGTAAACTGGCAGTTCTGGTTCCCTCTGGTTTGGCTTTTTGCTTGTCTAAGTTCTCAGTCATAATTTCATTACTCCAGTAGCCAAGACAGTTTATAACTTTACAACCTCTACAGTTAAACAGTCACAGAGGACAATGTTAAAGAAGGCATGTAAAGTCCTTTTCTCACCATGATAGTGGAGACTAGATGCTGTGTAAAACACTAACCAGAACCATCTGTCTGCCCCCTTTCCTTGTGCTTCTCAATGGCAAAGTTTTGTTCTGTGTGCTCTCTCTCAACAAAATGCCAGGAAGCTGATAGCACCATGCCTTACCATTTACACAGCAGGAACATCCACTCTACAGAGAGTGAAACTCTTTAGGAAAATGACACATCAGAAAGAGCTCCCCAAAGTGCCCTCAGACTCTCTCAGAAGTTTCAGACCCTGCTCTTACCAGAGGAGTGCAGGAGAAATGATCCACATTCAAAGGGTCAACTTCCAGCTCCAGATCAATGCTGTCTGCATGTTTGGTGCTGCAGGGGAAACAAGAGAAGGAATGATGCTCTGTAGCCATGTCAGGATCATTGTCTAAGCACAGATTTATCCAAAGCACTGTACCACAGAGAAGAGGCCACACACGTGTACTTACTACATGCTCACAACATGTGTATTTACTACAGACAGTGCCCCCACCACAGGCATGAAGAGTATGATAGATCCAGCAGCTCTCAAGAGACAAGTCCCATCAGATCAGGGCATGGGAACGAGTTCAGGGGCTTGGCTCTTTGTACAAGACAACCAGAAACATGGACTGAGCAAAGTTTTATAAACGCTCCTGCCATGCCTGTGCTGACAGAGTCCGAGGCTGGGTCTTACCGCCACTTGATGAGGGTCTGGATGAGAGTAGCATAGCCCTGGGCAGCAGCCAGATGGAGCAGGGTCATTCCTCGGAAAGTCTTTGAGTGGATCAAGTGTTTGGACTTCGCCCAGCATGCACGACTCATCATCTTCTCACACACCACCACCACACGGCTCTCAAAGCAGCTGCCCAGGGTCCCAGTCCCAGAAACGCACTGGAACACCACACACATCCCAGTTAACCACGGAGAGGAACAGGAATGTGCCCCCTTATTAACAGACTCACAAAACTATCCTTTGTCCCCTCAAAAAGGAAAGATGCCCAGAAGTTTCTCTCCTCAATTAGGTGAAAAAGACACCTCATAGGACATTGGGGACTTCACCTCAAACTTAAGGATAGCTAATTAGACAGAAGCCAAAAAGTCCCACCTAAGCAATTTACTAGAAAAAGAAGAGAACGAAGAAACCAATGGCTTTTGTGAAGTGTTTTACCAGGAGCAAGAACCTCTTGCACCTAGCTGAGGTTTTCTCTGTTTGTTATTTTGCCATTTATTAAACCTTTTTGTTTCCAACACTGCAACAGAAGCCATCCAGCTGATTTTATCCTGCCTCCAAAAGTAGCTGAGCTATCTTGGGTGAATAATATACCTCCAAGAGCTCATGAGACCTAGCTCAAAGGAAGCTACTATTACTGAGAGGAGCTGCAGCTTGCCCTGAACAGGCAGCCTTCCACTCCTGCAAGTACTGAGACAGTGACAAATGTGACCAAAAACCAGCTGCTGTCAGACACCCACAAACCAGACTTGTCACTTAGGACAAACTATAACCCTTTCCAAACCCCACCTCACAAAAAAACCTCTGGTAAGAAAGCATAAAGCTGTGTCTGGGCACAGAAGTGCTCATACCTGCACCTGTGTTCCACTGTTCCCATTCCCATTGCTCCCGCCTCCTACTCCTTGTTTGTGTTGCTGGGAGCCTGTCATTTCAGCCATTCTCCTCTCCATCTGCTCCAGTCGCTCCAGTATGGACATCCTGAACTGGTTATCTGGGTTGGAGAAAGCCACAGTAAGGACATTTCCATGGAAAGGAAGCTCAAGTCACAAACAGCTATTCTGGAAGTGACAGAGGAGGTTTGCTCTGCTTGGAAATGCACACACACTTGCTCTTCATCCTAGCTCTTCAACTTCCTGCAGCAACCCTCTGACTGCAATTCTAGAGACCTTCCTTACAGAAAACACACAGAAAAATGAAAAATGCAGGCAGAAGACAAATCCCTTTCCCTGTGAGTCCAGCTGTAGGCACCCAATACAAGGGGTAATGCAAAGCCTTTCAAAACACAAACTCTAAGAAAATATACCCATTCACTGAGCATTTCAGTAAGATCACATCTGCCATTTTAGAGTCACCGCCCTACTTTACAAGAGCCCTGAATTCAGCCTGGCCTGCATCCTGGAATCATGCAATAATGGTATCTGGAAGAAAAAGGCTCCTCTGCTTCCTTCTGTGCTTAGGAAAAGGAGCCTTTAACAGGGCACTTGTTCCTTCCCAGGGCATTTATTCCCTCCCTTTCTTGGAAAACAGCTTCAGTCAAGTGCCAGAAATAGAACCACCATAATTTGGAGTATGGGCACTGACAATCCTGTAACACCACTCTGAAACTCTGGAGCCCCCTGGTCCCTGCAGAAGTCTGTGTTACTGATTTGTCCCTCATTGCATTTTAACATAGCACTATCCTACAGCTACCAAGGCTTGAATGGTGGAGCAGGGAGGTTCAGACAGATTAACAGATCATTGCTGAACCTGATCCCACAGAGATCAGCTGAGGCAATGATTCTCTGGATAGGGCCAGTCAGTGCAGAGGGAATGGCTGCAAATGCAGAGGTCCTTCTGAGTTTCATGCAGCTCATGTGAAGATGGGCAGGACTGTTTTGTGCATAGGGAACATTTAATGAATCTTGATATCATGCTAAGAGCATAGGTAGTAAACTGTAAGGGAGAGACAGCCCCCATATTGTTCAGTTTCATGCATCCATAGAGACGGTGTGGTGGTGCAGAACACTCATAAACCCAGAACCACTCCCAGTGACAGCAAAAGGAGTACGTGCACCAAAATAGACACGCACTGATGAGGTTTTAAACATGTCAGTCTTCTTCAAGAAGAACACAGAGCCCTCCCTGGAAGGCTGTAGGAGTATTCTATGCTACACTGAGGCACAGCTCTCAGGGGAAGGTATTGGAGAGATGTGGATCTCTGCTGAGCTGCACTAAGGACAATATTGCAGACCACTGGTACAAGACAGCTCAGCTCCAGGGGCTGGACACATCCCCTTCTCACCAAGAGGCTGCTGTGGTCTGACAGCAGGCAAGAGCTCCATTCCCTTCTGGGCAGCTTCAGCATCCCCCTCTGGCTGCTCAAGAGCCAGGGACAAAGGAGGACTGTGGTCAGCACCTCTCATCTAACCTCATGTCAGAGGTGAGCTCACTAATCCAAAAGATTTATTATTAGTGCCTTACTAATCCTTCATTTGTCCTGTTAATTGCAAAGCCCCTGGGAAAGGACTGGCAGCTGTATCACCACACACTGATGGTGCTGCTGAGGTGTCAGGGCCCTGTCCCTCAGCTGTGGTCAGCACACAGCAGCAGCAGCAGCCCTGTTTGCCCAGCAGATCTTTGTTCCAGGAGTGCTGCAGTGTGCTGCAGTGCAGTCCACACCGCTGTCTCCTCCCTCCCCATTGCCAGGCAGAGCACGTCCACTGCAGAGACTGGCACAGACCTGGCCCTGCTGAGCTCCCCTCCCTGTAAAACACAGCCCAGGCACCTCCAAAAGTGGCCACACTTGCCCTGCAGGGAACAGGGCTCCACACAGGTAATGCCATTCTCCCTAGCTGGCTACCAGCACCTGCATTTATTAGAGCTGAGAGCATCAAGCCACACTGGGTATCATATCTGAGCCCCCAGCTCCTGCATTTATTAGAGCTGAGAGCATCAAGCCACACTGGGTATCATATCTGAGCCCCCAGCTCCTGCATTTATTAGAGCATCAAGCCACACTGGGTATCATATCTGAGCCCCCAGCTCCTGCATTTATTAGAGCTGAGAGCATCAAGCCACACTGGGTATCATATCTGAGCCCCCAGCTCCTGCATTTATTAGAGCAGCAAGCCACACTGGGTATCATATCTGAGCCCCCAGCACCTGTATTTATTAGAGCTGAGAGCAGCAAGCCCTACTGGGTATCATATCTGAGCCCTCAGCCTTGTACAGGCACAAGCAGCATCTTTTTAAAGGAAGAAATTTGGCTCAAAGTGGAGCAATAAACCAACAAGCTCAGGGCTGCAAGATTCTGGGGTTTGTTCCTACTCATTTAGGGGTCCACAGAGAATAATTCTGTACACCTGGACACACAGTGAAACACAGAAGTACAGATTACTATTTTCTCCCCATTTTTTTTTCAATCTGGAGCAGAAATGGATGGCCCTATGTTTGTAACTATTTTCCAGGCTCTTCTCTCTGGGCTTTATGATCTGTAATGAGTGAAGCCTCCACCTTTCCTGATGCCAAAGACACTGAGAATTTCCTGTCAGTTTTTGTCAAAAGACTGAAGTTACCAAAGGTATACCTGTCACCCACCAATGTCCCCAGACACTACACAAAACACTACACCAAAGAAATGAAAGCAGGGAACTTTTCTTAGGAAACAGAATTCAAAACATCTGGTGCTCCCAGGTATTCCTATTCAGACACCTGGCAGTGCTCCTGGAAACAATAAGGGCAGGACTAACAGGTCAGGCATTTTAGAAATATGTTGCTATTGGCAAAATGGGAAGTAGAAACAAACATTCTGGAGCACCAGCACAGCATGGCCAGAGCCAGAGCCCTCCCTGTGTCTAGAAGAGACAACCAGAATTTACCCAGATCAGGGTGTGCCCCCAAATGAGAAAGCTCCAGGCAGCAAATGAGCCAAGTGGGACAGCAGAGCAGTGAAGGTGCCCCCATGCTGACCAAAATCAGTGCCTAAGCAAGCCACAACTGATGACAATTCCAAAATTATTTATGTATAGTGTTTTCATCATTCTGTAGTATCAATTACACCAAGATGTCCCTTTCAAAAGGAACCCTGGTCATTTGAAGTGCATGCACTGCACTAGTCTACCAAAAACACCAAACAAAACCCCCCAACAAACTAACAACAACAAAAACCCTACAACAACAAAACCCCAAACAAACAAAAAAACCAACCAAACAAAAGGAATCTAAACCAAAACACAAAAAAGAAAACAAAAAGGGAGGGGCAGGGAGGGAGTGGGAGAGAGAAGACCTTCCCCCAAGGTTTCTCCTGAACTCAGCAATGAGGCAAAATGCTCCTTTCCTACACCAGCCCTGAACACACACCAGATTAGCAGAATTTTGGACCATGTCCAGCCATTTCACACACTGCTGATGAGCCAACTGATGCACCTTGCAATGCCTGAGAGAAGGGCTACAACAACCACAGGGCTGGAAGTTACAGCTAGCACTCTCAGAAGTTCAAGAGCTTTTATCCCGTGTTATTTCTCATTTTTCTCTCTTCATCACTTCAGGGGGTCTCTGCAGGGCCACCTGCTCAACAGGCACTCAAGTTACAGGAACAGTTTCCACATTCTTGTCTTTTACAGCCAGCAGAAGATCTCATGACAAACAAGTCTCTTGCAGGGCACTGAAGATGAGACCTCAACAACGCAAAGATCACTGTCCAAATAAGCTTTTCTCCTGCTACATTGTACAGGAGATCTAAACAGCCTGAGCCCAAGGAAATGTCTTGCACTGGAAGCACCCTCACTCTGTCCAAAGGTCACAAAGATCCACATGGATATAAACATATTCATATACTGAAGCTTTTGCTCAAAAATTCTGCTTTTGATGATAGAATTTAAAATCGTTTAGTGAGCTAAAAAGTTAGACACGCAAATTTGTGCATTTATTAAGTTTTTCCACTACATATCAATCTAAGAAACATTTTAATGTTCTTTAGGAAACTACTGAGAGTGTTTCTCAAGGTGTTCTTCAAGGCTTCCTCCACCAAAAGTGATGACAATAACCACATTTCCTTATCTTTAAGAGAGAGAATAATTTCACAGAAAATATTCTGAACATTGTTTCTTTCATGGGAATTATCTTCTTCAAATTCAAGAATATCAATGTAACACCAAAATTACTTCTCACTGTCTTTCCCCTACCATAACAAGGAGAGGTGGTGGCAACCTGAGGGGAGCTGAACTGTCCCAGCAGGGAGGGACAGATTTTGACCAATACTAAGCAATTGGTTTGAGTTTCATAATCATTTCCTTAAAACACAACCCATCCTTCAAGTGCAGAACAAGCTTCATTTCCATCTGCATTGTGAGAGAGCCTACTACTGATCACAGTAATGACAGCAGGTTATGCACTGAATCCTTCTAAAGATGCACAACAATTCTGCTACAAATCCTCTAAGGATAGATGGTTGTTTACATCAGCTGGCATCTTACAGAGTTACAGCCTGTATTACAGTTATATATAACATAACTGTACAGTTACACACAGACAACCTGGATATTATTTAATGTTACCTTTTTTTTTAATTTTTTTTTTAATTTCAGGGTTGGTTTAATCCAGTGGTGTTTTCTTAACCCAGATCCCTTCACAATGAATTTAGAGCACACCTGCACCAACAGCTCAATAAGCCACCACAGCAGGCACAGAGAGTGGAAAATGCAGGGAGCAGAGGAGTTCGTTTAATCTCCAAGATTCTGGAAGCCACACCTCCATTTTCTCCCTCAGTGCTCTCCAATAACACTGAATTTCCTCAGTAAGGATCTGAACAGATGCCAGCCATTTACGTGCCCCAAGTTTTCACTGGAGGCTGCAGGAGCACGTGCCTTGTGGAGCCTGGTAACAGCTCCTGACTGCACAGAGCCTGTTCTGACAGGGGGGCTGAAACACAGCACCTGCAAACACTTCACCTAACCCAAAGCCTCTGCCAACAGCAGGATTTCTGGCTTTGAGCTGTCCCCCATGGGCAGGCACAGCTCAGAGCACTGCCTCTGCCCACGCTTTATTACAACAGGTAGTAAAGGCACACCTTCATCAAACATCAGTTCTGCACTTCCTTTGTGTGGTGCCCAACACAGGGCACAGAGCTAAGAGAATAGCAAGGCACAGCAGTAAGGGACAAGCCCTCCTTTGCTTAACAGGCCAATTTTAAGAAATGAGCACAGACAGCTCCTTTTCTAATCTCTGCACACTGCTGTACCAGACAAGAACACATCCCAAAGGATCTTCAGTCCTTTTGCTAAGCAAGCTTCAAGCAGCAAGAAACTGTCTGTGCCACACATGACTTGGCAGTGCAGCCTGAATGATTACAGGGAAATACTGCTGAAAATACAGATGAAAAATTAATGGGCAGTTCTCAGTAGCAAGCAGTGTTAACAACACTTGCTCTTTTTTCACACTCTCCCCTGGACATCTGGATGTTTTTAACATGCTGCCCAACCAAACTGACAGACAGTAACTGGTTAAAAGAATTAAAGGATGAGGGTCTATGATCTCCTGCACATTCCACTGGGGCTGCATCTGCCCAGCATGCAATTATTGCCCCACAGAATTCTGAGCACTGAGCTAAAAGGGGTGTGCAAGACCTGCATGCTCCCAAGCACTGTGCTCAGATACTCTGGTGTGGAGGAGCCACTCTGAGGGCTTTGGCTGCCCAGCCTGTGCTGTTTCTTTATCAGCAGTTTCTGTGTTAAATCATCCCCGGCATGAGCACACACAGACTGAACTGAACAAGTGTGACAGCTGAGCAATGTAAAAAAAGCCATGCAGCATGAAGACATTTTTCTGTTTTGCAGAGCAAGCCAGAATTCTCTCACCATATTCTCTCATACAGCACAAGCTGTGGGTGGGGATGGAAGCAGTCTAAGGCCACGTCACTCACAGTGCCACTGCTCTGTTTCTATTTTGCAAATCATCTGTCACTGGTCTACAAAATCTTGCTCAATTCTTCTGTACAGCACAAATCCTGAACATCTTTCATGTTGCAGTAACAATTTTATCATTTCATGCTGATTTCTGAGGTGGCATTGTTGCAGAACACCTATTTCTGAAATAGAACTGGGGTTACATCCTCAATGCCCCTTATGAGAACCTCTCTTTAGCAGTAAGTTGTTACAGGTCACAGTCTCTACCAGCAAATTAAAGCATTTAAAATTAATATTCTAGGACGAATGCATATCTCTATTAATGAGGCAGGTCACTTCCTCATCAGGGTTTTGATCAGTAAGAAATGCCACAATACTGAGGGATGAGATGAGGAAAACAATGTATTGTACATTCTGAGCCTAAAGAGCAGCTGAAGAAACTCCATGAAATGAACACTACAGGACACGGGCGGGAATGATGAAGTCATCCAGACCTACACACACAGGTACTGTCAGTGATTTTAAGCCATTAATTCACCTGCCCAGGCATGATTTCTTACTGTCAACACTTTCCCCACAATTCTTCCTGTGCTGTAGGACTCTAGCTATTACTCCCATGCCATCTGGGATTACTCTGTCCCTCTCTGTAACCCCCAGTGCTCCCTCAAAACTGGGTACTTCTCTACTTTATCATGCCATTACTAGGAAAGAGAAGCAAGAGGGTTGCTCAGGCTGACTTCTTCCCCAAGTGGCAGTCTCTATACCAACAGCAATAAAGCACTTGCTGCCCTATTTTTCAGGCTTCTCTTCCCCTGGGCTTAGGGAGGGCAAGATCTTAATGCTATCCAGGAACAGCTGCTTCAGGAAACAAAGGAAAGTTTTAAAGATGCCATGTGCACTTTATATATTTTAGAGGTAGAGCACACTGCCAAAGACATCACTCCTTGTGCTGTTTTGTAATTTGTATAAAAGCTTGGCTGCCTAAGGTCAGTCTCTGCATCTCAGGTCACAAACTGACCTGACAGGTGCCAATACTATGAAAAATGTACAGGGAAAATGCTCTTGGATGTATGCAAGAGCAACAGCCAGGGAGAACGTGCTGTGCTGCTGCTCACCTGCCCAGTGCTACTACCCAGGGCTCCTGGAGATCTCTTCCTCCTAGGGCTACGTGCTAAAGGACTACAGACAGGAAAAAAAGCATCTCAAGCCACACATGCAGGCTCTGTGCTTACAGTACTGTGTATGATATTTACGTATGCATATGGTAACGATTCTGACCCAAGTTTTCTCTCCTTAAATCTGCAACCTCAAGAGTCAAAATACTCACTCCGAAATCACCAGACTGAAGAGCAGCATGCTATAAAATGGTCTCTACTTGCTGCAAAGTTAGGTAAATAGGAAAACTGAAAGCACTGGAACAGGTCAGCTTTGCTGGAAGCTTTCATCAAGTCTGACGTCAGTCATGTTTACCCCATCTAAACTGCGAGCAGTCCACACAGTCCCCTGAAGTCCTCTTCCTAATCCTGCTCTTTCTGGCAAAGCACGCTGCAAAACAAGTTTTCCAATACCGTGCTGTGGAGCAGGCGTGTGTTTCCAGCATCCCTAATATCCTCAGGAAGGTCTGGGCTACCGACCTCCTTGTGTGCCGTACCAGCTCAGCACACGCGGCTGCGAGCTGCTCCGATGTAATGTGTCCTGCCGCACACGTGATGCTACAATTAAAGTGCTACCACAACTCCGAGCCTGCATCGCAGCATCACTCGGGAGGGGCTGAGGACCAGCACGGCAGGGCGAGTACATGAAAACAGCGGCTCGTCCCACGGGTAGGGGCACAGCAAAGGGGGCACAGCGAGCAGCAAGGCGTGCAATCATCGTGGAAGTGCAGCAGAGTGAGGCACAACACAGAAGCATGCAGATTTAAACCCAAACAAGCACTGCGCAACACTTGATCCTGCAATACTTACTGAAAGCAGTACTTTGTCACATGTGCGCATCCACCGGACCCCTCCGCAGTCCCTCTACCTGCTTCCAGGTAAATAATGTGACAACACCTGGCACCAGAGGACTGACCTGGGAGTCTACAAGGCATCAGCGGAGGCTCCAGCCAGCATCTGGCGCAGACCCCGCAGCAGGGGCGGGCAGAGCAGGCTCCCCCCAGACCTGCTTGTCGTCTCTCGCATCCTCGCAGCCAACTGGAGCCCCGGGGTCCTGTCGCAGCGCCGGCGGCTCTCAGCGGTGCCACCCCCGCGCCCCGGCGGCCGCAGCGGACGGGCTAAGGCTGGCCGGGCTAAGGCTGGCCGGCATAGCCGGGGCTCGGGGCGGCCCGGCCGGCCGCGGAGGAGAACGAGCCCGGGCGCCGTTCAGCGCCCGCGAGCATCGCAGCCCGAGCGCTGGGGCCGCGGTGGGCAGCGGGCTCCGGGGCGCAGGGGCCGGCATGCGGGGACGGGCGGGCCGCTCCTCGCCGCGGGACCGGCGCCGCCTCAGAGCCCGCGGCGGATCGCGGCCGGTCCGCGGCTGCCGCCCGCCCCCCGGCTCGCCCTGCGCCGTGACAGACACCCCGGAGCGGCGTCCCGGGCGGAGGCTCAGGCAGCGGCTGGGAATCGGCGGCCGTCCCGGTCACCCCGGGCGCGCCCACGGAGCCATCGCCGCGCCCGATACCCTCTCACACCCCCAATCCCGGGCAGCCGGCACCTGCCCAGGGCACTCCGCAAGGGGAAGCGCCCAGACCGCGCCACAGGGCAGAGAGCAGTGGCGCCGGTCCCGCCGCCGCCCTCAGCCCACGCCGGGGCCCCGCGCCGCCCTCATGGCGGGAGGCCGGCCCGTCCGACGGGCTCCCCGCCCCGCGCTCAGCGCCGGCCCGGTGCGGCTGCGGGCGGGCGGCGCCTGCCGCCGCCTCCCATTGTCTGCGCGGGGCGGCGCGGCCGGGCGGGCCCTGCCCCGCTCCGCCACCGGGCCCGCCCCGGCCTGACGTCACCGGGCCCCATTGGCGGCCCCGCCGTGTTTACAGCGGCCCCGCACCGGGCACCAGGCGCCTCGGAACGCGCCGCACGCGAGAGTCAGCCCCGGGACGCGCCAGCCCTGCCTGGGTCACCGTCCCGCTCATACCACAGCTCTCCTCATTTCCCTACACACACAGAATTGTATTTTTACTCATTGGTCTAATAAGGCAAATCTGCGGAGCGGTAAAACCCGACAATTTCGGAGACTGCGCGGTCCCACCATCCACAGGAATCACAGACCCTCGGGCAGCAGGGCACGTTCAATCATCGGCCTGAGGAATCTGATGTCTGACCATGAGGTCAGGCTGGCTCAGAAGACAACATTCAGCATAGGAAATGAAATATTCCTTGCCTCAATTCAATCACATTATGATCAAAATGGAAAAGGACAGTCTGGGAAATGCAGTCAGAGCAGTAGGAGACTGGCTTCCTGAAACAGTGTCCTTAATAATGGTGTGTGAAAAGAAAAAAACCACCAAACACATCTCAGCAGGAATATAAACAGAACTGACAAAGGCTCCACACTACACAGGAGTCAGTACAGGGGAGGATGAATAGAAACTTAAGGAGTTTACTGGATAGCTCCTGTCAAGGGACAAGGTATCTGTGTCCTCTACCAATGCTCACACATCCCCGCAAGCTGCACCACAGCCTTTTAACAAGGTACAAAACATTCATCCCTCTTCCCACAGAGAGCCCAAACAGATAATCTTTTATGGTAACATCCAAGATGTAAACACCAGTCACCTTTACCCAGCTGGAAAGAGAAGTGAAAAACTGTGAATACTGTTTATAACACAGATATTTTTCCTATGGAAAGTCTCTTACAGCTGCAAAACGTTCGCTGATACTGAGCACATCTCTCCTACCCGACTCTGGTGTCCTGCATCTCACCACAGGCTAAGAAGGGCATCTGGTCCCACTAAACAGACACATGCCAGGGGTTTGGTGATAACATTACCACTGTACAGGAATCATGTACCTGTCAAATTGTGGAATGCCACAGGTAGCACACACAGGCTGTTTGCTCACAGATGATTCCAGGCTGAAGTGAGAGTTTGGATACCACTGGTGTGGCCTCATCATGCTAACACAAGCGAGCCACCAAGCCCCACCTCCCCGAGTCTTTTTATGTTTTCCAGCTAGGAAAGACAGCGAGATTATACACTGAGAACCAGCAGGAGCTGAAAGGCTGCCTGTCAGGTGCTCCTGCGTCAGGGCCGTTTACATTCGGGGCCAGTCACACCCTTGTCCAACCCGTACACACTTGACTCATCAGTACACACATGGCCTGCCCCTATTTTTAGGTTCTGTCCTCTTTCCTGCAGATGCATATGTGTAATGCCAGCAGCACTCACAGGCATTTCCCCAGAATTTCTGATCACATCCTGTGCCAAGGAAACACCATCTCTACAGACATTTTATGGAAGCAGCAAAGGCTTCTGCAGAGGGCAAACACAACGTGCTTTCCATTGGGAATCTGTATTGAAATGCCTTTATAATTCCTTATGCATCTGCCATGAGATCATCTCTGCCCTTCAGTTCTTCAAGCCTCATTTGCTTTTTTTTTTTTAAAAAGAACCTCTCTACAGACATGAATGGGAAGTGAGCTCAAATGGCTATAAAAGCACACAATGGCTTCTGAGAACTGAGTTTTACATAGAAAACAGAAAAGGCTGCCAAGTTTATCAGCAGAGATCAGGATCACATGAGAGTGCTTCCTTTATGAGAAAAAGGTTTGCTTTGAAAAGAAAGAATATCACTATTCAAATTAACTAGAAAAAATGCAAGAACGCCAGCAGCTGGTGTCAACTGTCCATTTGTAAAAGACCTAACTCACCCATGAGTGAGAAATAAGGAAAACTAAGAATAAAACAAGTATCTCTGTATAGTTCAGAAGAGGGTGCACAATCCTTCATGGCACAGCAGACACAAATGAAGGAAGGAGCCCTTCAGAGGATGGCACAGAACAGGCTGCCTTCAGACTCCTTTTCTGCCCACTCCTATGCTTGGCTCAGTTCTTAGAAGCAGAAGCATGGTGGAAGATGGTCTCACAACCCTTCCCAGTCATTAGCAGGACTGCTCCCTGATCCCAAAGGCCAATACTTGTGCTGTGCTCAAAAAAAAAAAGTGATTTTTGTCTTAATGGAACTGAAAACATAGAATTCACATATAGAGCAATTTTGACTTTATTTTAAAGACATTTGTGGAAGGGAATTGTTTATCTAAACTTAGATGAGATGGAAATTGCTTGTTCTTTTCCCAGGGTGTTCCTGGGGTAATACTGTTAGCTCTATTCTCTCTGGCAGTGCTCATTCCAGCTGGAATCATGAACTGTGTTTTAACAATGCAAAGGAACTCAGAGTGTTCCACTGAGTTAATTAAAAAGAATTTTAAAATTCTTGTCAATATTTTGTGACTACAAATATTCCTCGAAAATCTTCCCTCAAGACCACGTAACAGTCAGTAGGGCAAGGATTTTAAGCAGGGAAATCAAAGCAAACAGAGAAGTCAGGGATTTGTGTATTTATTCAATTGATAGAATCAACTCACATTAGTTTTCACCTTGGCTAGCTAAGCTAACATTTGCTCTCTAGCAGTAAATGAGAAGATGTAGCTGGTCCTTTAAATAACAGTGTAATTTGCTCCCTTTGGAGCACTGTGCATCAAGGCAGAGGCTTCTGATAAATCATGGTTGGTATAATTATTCAGTCTTTTTCCCTGAAGGGCCTCTGCAATGCAGCGGTCCTCTTACTTTTTTTTTTCCCCTCCCTGTTAGCAATGCCCTAGTTTGTTCACTGCTGCAGTCCCCCTCCCTTCCACCATCACCACAGCATAACAACCTCTAATTGAGAGCTGGGCTGCTAACCAAGAGCACCCAGAGAAGCTGCAGGGACACCAGAGACAGCACTCACAGCCACCTTCTCAGCTCCTCCCAGCTCAGCAGCACCAAGGAACTGTCAAACAAGGCATTCACAACCTACCCACCTGGCATGCCAACCCTGGATTGCTAACAGCTGAGCATCAATCACCATCACACGCTATCAGCTGCACTCCACAAGCAGCAGGAGGCCCTGGCAGCAGATGAGAAGCACCCACAGACTCTTACAATCTTCTCAAGTCAAGCAAATTCGATTTTGATGCTGAACACAAGACTTAGTGCACCTCCTTGTTAAGAGCCAGTTCTGTTTCTGTTTGCAGCTGTACCTCTGCAGCCACATCACAAACCTCTCCTCACTCTGCAATGCCCACTCTGCTCTTTGGAAGTGCTACCATGCCAACTTCTTTAGCACATCCCTCTTGTACATGCCTTACTACCTCCCCATTTCCTGCTTAAATAAATACACATTTTCCTAGACAAGCTCAAGTTTCAGAGTTCTCAAGAAAGACAATTCCAGGGTAAATGCTTCTCTCCTAGAAACTGGGCAGTATGATCAGCTTTCCATTCAGACAAACGAACCCACCTCTTTGCCATCCTCTATAAAAGGCAGCAACATTTTGTTCACACCAACAGAGCTAATAAAACTTTTCAATGAAAGTACTTTGATTAACATTGCCACAGCCCTTCCTGTCAGGACAAACCTGCCCCTCTACATCCCTCCCCACCTGGAGCTGCTCTGTCATTCACAGTTCTGCATTTGTTCTGCTTTCTTAAGGAATATCCCGCTTTTCTTACCGTCCAAGGACAGCCAGTCATGCTGGGAGGAAGGCAGGGTTGGCAGAGCTCTGGCTTTATATTCAAATACCACAGAATTGGAGATGATCTGATTGTTGAAGGCAACTTGCAAAGTCACAAGCCCAGTGTCATGAGCTAAAAGGAAAATACATGTTGTAAGACAGAGAACTCCCTGCAGAAACCCCCAGCTAGGAATTACCCAATGTGCCAAATATTGGGCTGAGAGCAGGTGAAGAGATGGGGTGCTGAACAGTGTTTTTGTGACTAGACAATTCAGCAGTCCAAAATACCTGTTGGTATATTCAAACGTGGAGATTTTAAGCTTGAGAGTCATCTAATGGGTTATTCTGGCAAAAGGCAGAATCACATGTTTCTAAAGACTGAGCAGCCTCACTGCATTTCCAATGGAAAGCTGGGGCCTAGCAATGAAACCAAGTTATTCTGCATCCACTTGAAGTCATGTATTGCAGGCCATCACTACTGAAAATCTCTGTGGGGAGGTTAGAGGTGTTCTCATGTAAGTTACAAAGGGCAAAACAGGCAAATCAAGCCAGCAGAGCAGCTGAGTGCACCCCTAAGTAACAGCTACTCTTTAATCTGCTCTTTCAAAACAAAAGTAATGCTTAGAATTATTTAAAATTACTTCCAATAATTATTTTAAAGTTAATTCAAAGATTCTAAATAGTATTTGTTGTGATCTGTTGTGATGTATCAAGATGCCAAATTGCTGTTCTCACACTAAACTGGTCAAAAAAAAGAGGAAAATCTTCTGGATGCCAGTGCACTTTTGTACAGGTACACGACACGATGAGGCTCGGAAACCTGCAGATGTAGGAGAGCCGTGCTCCTTACCTGGGCAGTAGCAGCGCAGTACCCCTGGCTGAATTAAAGATGCAGGCACTGAGATCTGATCAAACAGACAGCTGTAATTATTGCTGGCTTCCTGCCACGGGCCGGTAATCAGGACTTTCACTCCTCCCTGCCAGGAAAAAAGGAGAGACCCGAGCGTGACAGGAGAGGCCGGGGCGGGAGGAGCGCGGCCGGACGCGCCCGCCGCCCCTTCCCGGGGCCGTGCTGCCCTCGGGCGGCCGGGAACGGGAGCGACACGGCCGGGAACGGGAACGGGAACGACAGCCCGCGGGCACGGGAACGACAGCCTGCGGGCACAGGGCCGCCCGGTGCCGCTCTCGGCCCCGTGCCGCTCCCCGTCCGGTGCTGCCCTAGCTCGGGGCCACGGAGCCGCCCGGTGCCGCTCTCAGACCCGTACCGCTCCCTGCCCCGCTCCCCGCCCGGTGCCGCTCCCTGCCCGGTGCCGCTCTCAGCCCGGTGCCGCTCCCTGCCCGGTGCCGCTCCCTGCCCGGTGCCGCTCCCTGCCCGGTGCCGCTCTCAGCCCGGTGCCGCTCCCTGCCCGGTGCCGCTCTCAGCCCGGTGCCGCTCTCAGCCCGGTGCCGCTGCCTGCCCGGTGCCGCTCTCAGCCCGGTGCCGCTCTCAGCCCGGTGCCGCTCTCAGCCCGGTGCCGCTCCCTGCCCGGTGCCGCTCTCGGCCCCGTGCCGCTCCCCGTCCGGTGCTGCCCTAGCCCGGGGCCACGGAGCCGCCCGGTGCCGCTCCCCGCCTGGTGCCACTCTCAGACCCGTACCGCTCCCTGCCCCGCTCCCTGCCCGGTGCCGCTCCCTGCCCGGTGCCGCTCTCAGCCCGGTGCCGCTCTCAGCCCGGTGCCGCTCCCTGCCCGGTGCCGTCCCCTGCCCGGTGCCGCTCCCTGCCCGGTGCCGCTCTCAGCCCGGTGCCGCTCTCAGCCCGGTGCCGTCCCCTGCCCGGTGCCGTCCCCTGCCCGGGTGCCGCTCTCAGCCCGGTGCGGCCCCTCGCGGTACCGGCCCGGGCCTGCCGAGCTCGCCCCACCGGCAGCTGCTCGGCGAAGGCCGGGAATGTCCGGGCCGCATCCCCCGGAACCGGCCAGCGCTGCGGGCCAGGGAGACCGGCCCGGAGCAGTTACTGCACACCCCCGTACAGACTCAACAGTGCTCCAAGGCCGGGCCTAGGAAAACAACATCCACCACCACCTCTTTTTTTTTAAATTCAAATTAATCTTCTCTTCCCATTAGTGGCTCAAACAGTCTCTTTCCTCGCACATTTCTTCACAGCAGCAAGGTCTGTGCTGCTGCCATTTTCAGCTTATGGGGCATGTGACTGATTTTGGAAGTCAGTGAGGTGGAGGGAAATGCTGAACTCATTAAGGCTGTGCAGGCCTTGAATTACTCTCCTAGGAACACCTGTGACAAATGTAAGGAACAGCTCCAGTTCGCAAATACTACTGCTCTACTGGGCCTAGGTAGCACCACGAAGCCATCATGTGGGGAAGACCTGGCTTTCAATGAAACAATACCTTTCTGTTCAGATGCTTCCTTAGTGAAGAAAGGGCCCTGTCAGGATAATGAAGTGCTTAATTAAAAGTACACTCAGACATGCAAGCAGCCTTGAATGCTCTGACTTGGGAGAGAAATATTTTAAAAACCTTTTCAAAGCTTTAACAAAACAGTTCCCTTATTACCAAAGCAAAGATAAAGCAGTAAACATGAGTGAGTAAAAGCCCTGGACTTACCTCAGGGTAAGACCATTCTGGTGAATAATCTGTCACCATGAACAAGCGGCCACTCTGCTGCAGCAGCCCCAAAGTGCCTTGTGCTGCAGCTGCCGAGACCACCTCAGCCACGTGCATGTATGCCATGGTGCTGGCTCCGTTCTCCGTGCTGCTCAGCTGCATGTTGGCTTGCTGAGGGCTGCAGCAAGGAATGCACATCTCGGCCTGGTTGTACGTCGCTCTGTTACTGTCTTCAGGCTGAGACAGTCCAGCACTGTCACCTGACACCAGCTGGTGTCCGTACAGAGCATTGCTCCCACCTTCTACCGATATGAAATCGTTAATTAGATCAGAAAACTGGTTGCTGAAGGAGATGTCAAAGTGGTCTAAGTTAAGCTCCATGTTGGAGGAGTTATTTAAGCTAGGATGGGCCACAGGATAGAGTCCTTGTACCATGTTTCCTTGGAGAATAGGGAGGTTGTTTCCATTCCTGATACCCCCGTTGGCCTCAGGCTGCAAGTAGTGTTCTGTGTTGCAGGCTTGAAGATCCCCTGATTTAAGTAGATTTTCATTTCCTTCTGCCTGCTGGGAGGTCTCCATGGGAACTTCAGCTTCTGCAGTCATAGCCTGGAAGTTTGCTTGGAACTGCATGAGCTGGAGAGAAGAGGTGGACTCTATTCTGGTTTCCACTGTGCCGTTACAGTTGGACGTGGTTTGGGACGAGGACTCTGTTTTCACATTGGAGATTCCTAACGTGTTCACAAATGAGCTACCTGTGTCATTCAAATTGTTGTGAGTGTTTTGTTCAAGGGGAAGAGGTTTGCTGGCATCCTGCAGAAAGAAGCTGGGGGAAGGGGTCTGATGGACGTGAGGGCTCTGGACGGTCTGATTGAAGCTGGAAGAATAGTCCTTGTTGGAGTCAATGGCACTGAAGTCCATCTGCTCCAGGGTGGTACTTGGGCTCAGACCTCCTCCAGATGGAAGTAAACCTGAACCAGTACTGAGTGTGAGAGTGTTAGATGCAGAAGTGGAGGAAAATGCTTCTTTGGACATCTGTTGTTCGAAAGATGTGTCCTCAGTTTTAATTTCTTTTGTGAGGGTTGTATTGAAGTTGAAGCTACGTTCTGTTGTGGGTGACTGCCTTATATTGGTATTGATGCTGTCACTTTTCATACCTCCTCCACCATAAGTCTGCCCTTGCTTGGGATTGTTAAGAAAACAGTCTGGGTCAAAATTCATGGTGGTTTCTGGAATTTTCCTATTTCCTTCTAAAGTTGTGGAGAGCACAAGTTCCTCAGAGACAGTGCTGGGTAGCATCGACAAGCTCTCTGAACTGCCAGTTGTTGGAAAAGCAAACTTGTGTCCATCTGAACTCACAGCAAGTACCAGTCCTTGTGCAGCTGCATCTGAGGACAGAAGGTGCTGATTTGGGCCAGATGTGGGTGACATCGTGTACACAGCTTCACTGGTGACTTCTGACATAAATACAGTGGCACTTTGTGACAAACTTCCCATAACTGATGCTACAGCCATGCTGGACACACCAGTGACAGCTGGGCTATCTGCCATATCTGGGTCGCTGTTTAACCCACTGCTGATGGACACAGGAGAATTCTGGGTTGTGTCAGGGACCTCCACCTGGTTGGTGGAAGAAACCTCAGTGCTGTTTTGATGGAGCAACACTGGTTTTGCCACTTTGCCGTTCCTCTTCTCTCGGCTGGAGGCCTTGCCATGGCTGTGCTCGTTCTTGCCTTCAGAGACATCGTTATTTTGTACCTCTGAATGAGTGCTGTACCCACCTGTCCTTGGTTCAACCTTTGGTGATATGATGCGGTGTTTGGCACTGTTACACTTGTGATGCACACTGCTTCCTGCCCCTGTGCCAGAAAACAACAGTATTTGCTGTTCAGTAAATACAAAATTAGGACAATGCTAGTTGTGTATCTCGTGCTTGTGCATACATGTGCACACAGAGCACACAGTCAGCACTGGAGCTGCTGAAGAATTTTCAAGCAAGGGCCACCAGAAGAAAATCCTCCATGAATTAAACCAGCCAGCACCTTTACTGGCCTGTAATGGTAACATCACCTGCATTCCTGAGAGCTTGTAATCAGGCAGGATGAAGTAAACAATCCTGTCTGCAAAGGCACCTTAGTCACAAACTCTGGTGCAGGGATTGCTTTTGCTGTTTAAAGAACAGCAGCCATGAATTTTTGACGTTTCTTTTCTTAATTGATTAATTTTCCCTCGAATGATGTAAGAAAATTAATTACAGAACTGCAGAATGACTGAAAGGGGGAAGAAGCCTCCTCACTATAGCTCATGGCTACAATTATAAATGCCATCTTCTGGGCAACATAAAACATCTTTGTAGCCACCACAATTTGCTGAATCTTTTGTTGCTTGCCCTTGAAGAGGAACATCTCTATTATGTGTTCAAGATTTGAATGAGGTCACTTAAAGTAGTTCAAGACAGTGCTTTTGAGACTAAATACAATATTAAATCTCTCTATTCTCCTAGGTATAGAAATGAACAGGAACAAGGGAAAGACTTTCATGCTGCTGTATTTGTGGATGACAGTAAGGGATTGGGAATGTGTGTGTCAATGTGCAAGCCAGTTACAAAACAAAGCAATACTGTTGTGTTAAAAAGCACTGAGCAGACTTAGCACAAGACAAAACATCAAAGGGAAGAATAAAAGGATTCATGTTCAGATTTGCAAGCCTGGATCAAATGCTGAGCCTTAAGGGGTGAATTTTAATCCAAACTCAGGTATTTCAGAGGTCATCATTCTTATTTAAGCCTTGATTGTATAATACAACTGCTCAAGAAAAGAAGAAAAAAATAACTCTTTGAAGCACTGACAACTTTCCTTTATAAGCTTTGCTAAAGACTAGTTAATGTGTCATATACTTCATTTGACCAAAGTGCTAGAAAGGAGCAGCTCCATAGCAGATGAGTTGGAAAGTGAATCACTGAGCTTTCCACTGTCTGTGGGAAATGCTAACACTAAGGGTGCTGCTGTAGTGTCATCCAAAACAAGGTCATCTCCTTTAACATGAAAGAGATCTGTATTTTTCATGATACGTAAATAAGACCTGTCTTATCTCAGTGATACCTTGAGTTAACCACCTGAGCACTTCTCCAAAAAAGTGAGCTGCAGGGCAAGGAATTCAGAGGGTGAAACTGGAGGAACATTAGATTTTGAGGCTTTGGCAACAGAATTTGCACATGTAGAAGAGAATGTACCTTTCTGAGCAGCTCATGTATGGACTGCATTTATTAGAAAGCACTGACATTTCCCCCAGAAGTTCCAGCTGCATCTTTTTATGCTCGGGACTGCTGTCAACTCTTGAGTTCACTGTGTCCCAGTGTTTCATGAGACAGCATTCTTATCACCTCAGCACTAAAAACCTTGCTCCCAGAGTGGATGAAGCTGAGTCACTGAGTGCCCTCCCGAGTACTCACCCAAGGTACCAGTGCAGAGACAGTTGTGTGTCCGAGGCTGGGGCTTGGTCTGGTGGCTGTCGAGGATCTGCTGCACGAGCTGCTCCACTGAGAACCCTGAACTGCTGTTGCCATTGCTGCATGTCCACTTGATGCCATGAACTGCAAAGAGAACAGTAAAATTTCCCATCAGAAACTGCAAAATCATGCCAAAACCATCAAAAGCCACTCCAAATTACCAGTAAAAATCCATTCCTGCTGCTTTGTGTCAGAACTGAAAGGAGACCTATAAAAAGCAACAGTAATGGATACTGGCTTACTATTCTCTGCTCCTTGCTATCAACAGGCTTCCAAAGGCAATTCCTGAATTAGGAATACATAGAGGAAAAACTCCTCAGCAGAGTATCTGGCTCTGTTTCAGTCTGCTGCTAACAGGGACTCTGCACCTGCAATGACTCTCTGTAGCGCAAGCAACCTTCACTGAAAACCCAAAACCAACAAAAGACTTGGTTCCATTGAAGTAAAGCAGTATAATTCCTAAGAGACTTTTAGAATCTTTTTCTGTCTAATATGAAAACAAAATCAGCCTTATAGTAAAATGAGCAGCCAAAAATACACCAGAGTAACAGCAAATGCAAACCTCCTGCCAGGTCTTCATTGTCAGATCCCAATGGCAGCAGTGAAGGCTGACTCATTTTTTGGGAGTGACTAACAGACACTGTGTGAGTTCCTCCTCAGACTTGGATGACCTTTTAGTAATTTGAGAAAATGGACAGGTGGGTGATGTTACAGAACAGGTTGCAAACTGAAGCTTTTTCCTTGGGAACTCTCTGGGCCTGTTAGCTATTTAAATAAGAATGCTAGACTGCATACAGATACATGACTTGAATAAAGACTCCCTCTCAGAATATTTTAGTTGCAGAATTTCTTATAACAGTGATATTTGCAACCTGACTTACAATGGAAATGGCACTTATAAAATATTTTATCCATAATAACTGACTCAAAGCATCTTCTGTCTCTCTTAACGTCTCTCTGAGCAATTTATATGTGCATATTATTTATTTATCCTTTAAATGCACCACAGCTCATGTGCAGATTTTGGAAAGTGCTGATAAGTGACAACATAATTTCCAAGGTGTCCTCATGTCTGGCAGGTTCTTTCAGAGAGTCTTTGCCATAGTCTGTCAAGGCACGTTCCTTGCATGTTGTGTTCTAAAATCCTTAAACCAGAATACACAAAATCAAAGCTGAAAGTCTCATGGTCTTAGGCTTTGTAGTAAAGCCACAGATCCCTGTGTGGTGAAGGTCCCTGATGTGAAGGGGAAATCCTGGCAGCAGCAGGTTGGGCTGATGCTCCTGTACAGCCACAGGCTGGGGCAAAGCCAAAAGCAGCATCGTGCAAGGAGATCAGAGCAAATGAAGGGATGTTTGTGACATCTAATGGTCACAGGGGCAGCATATCCTGTGAACAGTGTTCTGTTCTTCTCTCTGATGCTGCTCACTGAGTGTGTCACACACAGCTGGTGGAACAAAGCTCCTGGATCTGCTCTCTGAAGCAGTTTTATTGCTTTTTTGTTACCTGTTGCTGTATTGCCTCCTCACCCACTAATGTCATTTTGCCCAACAGCATCTCATCTTGGTCTAGTTTTATATTGCAGAATTCACATTGCTATTGGCCAGGCTGGATAAACTGCAGAAATACTGTAAATCAGGTTTACAAGCATTCTTCCCCATATCACTATTTAAAGTGCTGCAGATTGTTTTGTAATAAGTCCCTCTATGTTTGTTTGATGACCACATTTATTGTTATCGTACCCAACAGATTTTGCTTCCTAGTATATTCACAGTTTTGGATTTCTTCTTAACACTCAGTCTCTGTTATGACATCTACCTTAGACATGCTTGCCACTTCACTACCTCTGCTCACATTCATTTTATTATTTAAGATACATTGTTCTGTCACCAGTGGTATTATGTCTAATAAGTGATGTCCAAATAGCAATTTTACAAAAAATACATTGTCAGTGAGATCAGAATGCAGTCAAGTATTTTGGATGCTTTCAGCTATACAACACTAAGTTACTGAGCTGTAATTACTATTGAGAAACTTTGCATTAGGTAATTTCTAGTTACTTCAGAAATGCTTTTTGCTAAAGAAGTGAGCTGGGGTCCGTGTTTCTGGGTACAGAAAGTGTTTTACAGCAGGATGGCAGCACTGCTAAATCCTGGGATGAGCAGAGCATCAAGGGGGCAACCTTGGGAAGTGAATCATGGCTCAGGGTTTGTGTATTCATGATGATGGTTCTTAAGTCTGAATCAAGCTGTGAGCTAGGAGCTAAGGCATAATGGACAGCTTTAGAGCTGGGTACTTAGAGAACCATGCCTATTATTTTCAGGTCCTTCCAGCATAGCAAAGTCCCATTGAGGATCAATTACTGCTGAGGAAAGGTCCTTCTCCAGCCTTGCTCCAGCTGATCCTAAAGGGCTCTGGCTCCAGCTTCTGTCCACGTGGTGCCACTTTTTTTGGTACTTATGTTCCCCATATGCTATGAAGGTGATAAAATAAAAAGCCAGTGAAGGGTGACAGATTGCAAAAAAAGAATGTCTGGATGCTTAATGCAAATTATCCACTATCTTGGCACATCCAATATGCAGATTTTCTTCCTCCCTCTTTTAAAGAAAGACTCCTGTGCCTGGTGAATTGTTAGTACTGAATACCAAACACTATCAAGATGGCTTTTAACATGTCACGCTTGGCTTCCTGACACATAATGAATCAGCAGGAAAGGAGATTTCTATAGGGAAGAAAGTGCATTATGAAAGGAAGGCTAATAAAAAGCATACACACAGACTCTTCCTGCTTCTTAGTGGTTCAAGAAGTGAAACCACTGTAGAACTATGTTTGATTTAATATAACCATAATATAGGAACAAAAAAGGGGGAAAAAAAAAGTCTGAGGCTTAGGAGAAATTCTGGAAAGGATTTTAATCCAGATTCCTGTTCAGACTTCTACTGCATTTCTTGGTAATTTAAAATGAAAGCTGTGAACTGCTTCAACACTTTCCTTTTCAGTGATAGCATGGAGGGGTCTAAAAGCTGCTGCATTACAGCAGCAACACATTCCTCCTGCCACACACCCTCTGCACAGTGCCTGCAGCACAGTGCAGCCAGGCAGAGTTACTGGTGCTGCACTGGGTGCTCAAAGGAGAGAACTGAGGCTGGGGGAAGGTCCACAACTCAGAGTGCTAATGCTGCTGCAATCTCTTCTTACAAACTTGGGCTCTCACCTTTCCTCTCTTTCTTCCTTTTTGAAGAAAAGGCAACAAAAATGATCTTGTGATAGTGCCCAGCAGCTCCTGTTCATTAGCACTGCCAGGACTTTGACCACCATGAGCAAAGGAATGAAAGATGATCTGAATTACCAACAAAAAGGCTGCTCAGAATCCAAACTTGCACTCAGAAACATGACAGACTGTCCAAGTTTCTTACACCACCTTGGCTATTTCTGCCTTCTGCTGCTGCTGGGGGTACTCAGTCCTCCACAATTTCCAGGCCTGCAGTCCTGCTGTCTTGCAGATATCTTCCTCCTCCCCATCACCTGAACTCTACCTCACTGCCTCATCCTCACTCTAGACCTCTGAACACCATCAACAATTGTTTCCCTCTTTCCCTCCCTGTGGTTTCTCTACCCTAACCAAAACTTGTCCTTAAAATACTCTCCTATATTTAAATCTGATCATTCCACCATTTCTGAATGCTCTTAGACATTTCTCTTTGCCACTTCAAGCATTTTACACGTCTTGATTTTATTCCAAAGACCTTGCTTTCCCATACCACCTTTCAGAACACAGCTTACACATACCTGTATATGTACAGTACATTATGAAGCCATTCCCTATATCCTCCATGTGGCTCCTCTGCCCCAGTTTGATAAATCTTTTGTTACTTGAGTAACAACAATGAGATCTCCCCCATGAAGCTGGTATGTTGAATAGACTGACACAGCTGGAATATCTAGAATCACCAAGGTCAGGTTTCTGTTTGCCTCTGCCTCCTGATGTATCTTGCTGGCCTCCTGCAAGCCCTGGTGTCAGTCCTGCCCTCAGCCCCTCCTGACCTACACAAAGTGCTTTAAAAATCCCCAAAGTGCAGCTGGGAGCGTGAGCAGGTCCTTTGTCCAGGACCCATTCCTGCCTTGCTGCCCACATCCCGCTCCACCAAGTGCTGCCACTGAGAGGTGTTTCCATGGCGATGGTCAATTGGAAATGGCAGCCTTGTCCTTTCCATTCCCACTGCCTTTCTCTTGACAGAAGTAAAGGCCTCGCTCTGATTTCTCAGTTTGGCTGAAGGATATTTCCATTAGATTTATCCTTTCGCACTCAGACGCCCACACACAGCTTAGCTTTGATTTTCCAGCCTTCCATTTCCACTCGTTACTGGTTGTGAAGGACGGGTTTACCTGAGCCTCACTGCTGGGGACAGCAGTGACACCCCGTGCATGCTAATGTCCTGCACGGACTCACAGGGGCGTTTTGCTGGGAGCTGTTTTTCACAGACGTGTCTGCCTTCCAAAACAACACTTTTCCTTGGAGGTTTACTCAGATGCAGGGGGATTTTTTACTCACAGGGGCTGGGCAGACGCGCTGGCCAGCATCCCCTGAAGAGGGACGCGGCTCTCCAAAGCCGCCCGGCGCAGCCCTCTCGCCCGTTTCCAGACGCGTTAAATCCGAGGCTGCTCGCACATGGAGGAGCAGAGCGGCGTGTGTGGTCCTCGCCCTCCTCCGGCTGCAGCTCAAGGGCACCATCACCATCCTCCCCCTCCTCCCCTTCCTCCTCCTCCTCCTCCGGCTGCTGCCAAGAGCAGCGGGAGCCGCGCACGGCGGCCGCCAGGTGGCGCCAGCGGATAAGGAACGGGACCGGGACCGGGACCGGGATAAGGGCCGGGATCACACCGGGACTGGGACTGGGATAGGGCCGGGATCACACCGGGACTGGGACTGGGACTGGGATAGGGCCGGGATCACACCGGGACTGGGACTGGGATAGGGCCGGGATCACACCGGGACTGGGACTGGGACCAGACCTGGGATAAGAGCCGGGATCAGCACCGGGACTGGGATCAGCACCGGGACCAGGATCAGCACCGGGACAGAGACCAGGACTGGGATCAAGGCTGGGATCAGCACCGGGAGCGGGACCGTGTTGCCCGGGGCCCCAGACCCACAGGAAGCCTGGCAAGGCCTCCCCATTTCTCCCATTTCTCTACGGTTATTTTTAAAATTTTTTTTTCTCCACTTTAGATTTGTTTTTGTTTTTAGCAAAAATCTTGTTTGGGGTATTTTGGGGGAAAAAATTCTTCAGAGAGAGTTTTGATCCCTTCCCAAGGCTCCCAGCCCTTCTCCCCAGGGCTCTCCCCAGGGCCCCAGCCCTCCTTCCCCAGGTCACATCTCGGTGGCACTGCCAGGAAGGTTTGGACTGACACCTTTGCAGATGCTCTAGGACCGAGTCTGCCAGTCCCTGCCAGTCTGCCAAGTGTTAACAGAGGAAATAAAATACCAAGGAAGAACAGGAAACAAAGCCTGGTATGCCTGCAGCCTCCTCAGAGATTCAGCAATTGCTGCATCTGGTTTAACACCCAAGTTTTAGGGGATCAGGAAATGATTTGGTTTAGGTTTCCTCAAGTTAGCTTCCATTACTGATAATGGTGGGTTCCTACTGGACTGCAGTCAGCACTCAGTGGGATTATTTCACTTTGGTGTCTCCAAACACAGCTGAAAGGCACCAGCTGAAACACAGTTCCTAATTTTGTTCTTTTGGCAAAGTGGGACTGTCTATGGAAGGTGGAACTCGACCACGAGGGAAACTGCTTCCCCACCACAGAGTGGCCCATGTAGGCGTGGGATCAAGCTTCCTTTGGGGACATAGAGGCCACTGCAGATCTCAGAGGGAGAGGAAAAGTGCATTCCTGCACGAGCTGCACTCCTGCAGGGGTGAAGGGGATGGGGGAAGATGAGAAGCTGAGCAGTGGCTGGGGGCAGGAGGCTGATGCTGGCCACACAGACAATGTGAGCAGGGGTGCTCAAAGTCCAGGTGGTGGACTGTGGATGTAAGAACCTATCCAGCACCTTCTATCATGTTCTCTTTTTAATAAAAACTCAGACTATTGCAGTAAAACTGGATGCCAGCATTACTAAACCCAATTTTTTTTTAAAGAATCCACATTGCTTTCTATGTGGTCAGCTGAGCTAAGCTGGCAAGCTTCAGTTTCCATTGAGGGGCACTTTGGAACTCAAACAAACTCCTTGGGGAATTGTGAAATTCATCCCATGTAGCATTTTTGTACAACTGATCTTTTAAGATGAAATATAACCCCAATCCTTAAACGGAGTTACTGAAATTAAATATAAATTCAAGCCAAGGTAAAACTCCCAACAACTCAGTTCTTCAAACTGCATTAATTCCAATTGCTGCTGAGTTTTGTTCTGAGCTTCAGGGGTTTGGTGCCTTCTGCAGTGATGACAACACAGGGATGCAGGCTGGGGTCACCTCCAGGAGGCCTGATGGCTTCACTGACACAAAATCAGGGACTCTGGGAGAAGGCAAGAGCAGCCCATGCCCATGGGCTGATGAGAACACATGGAATTTCCAGCTTGCCCAGCTGTGGCTGCGTGCAGGCAGCACAAACAGGAGCCCTCAGTTCCTCTGCAGCAGAGAAATGCAAAAAGCTTTTCCTCTGAAAGGAAGATAGCTCTTAATTATAGTGGACCTGGAACAAGGATTGCAACGTGGCACCAGCTGTGAGCTTTTAAGTCAGCTTTGCCAGCTGAAGGATGAGAGAGCCAAAAGGGGATGATTTGGAGAAACCCCCAACATGAGCTGGCCCACAATTTGCTGATCATATGGAGTTTATATACAGAATTCTGCTGTGATGGATTCTGCCACTGAATTTGCTTTTACCACCAGATGCCTCTAAGGACATCTGCTAATCTATTCAGAGAAATCTCAAAGCAAGACTGTAATGGGGCACAAGGGGGGAGGAAATTGAAAGTTAAGCCAAATTGAGGCTCATTCTTCACACCAGGCATCCTGAAATGACTTACAGGTGTCTCGGACCACATTCCTGCAGAATTTTCATGGATTATAGCTATTTACTTTACACAAATGTACCCAAAAGTTGCATTCATACCAAAGCAACACACACACACGACAACCCTTTTGCTTGAGACACCCAGCTGGGATGCTCCCAACAGCTGGATTATCCCAGCTCTGGCATGACTGGAGGTGTCACAGCCTTCCCTGGGCTCCCTGGCCTTGGTGACACTCTGAGACAAGGAGCCTCCTCCCCAAGCCTGCAAGGAGGAAGGAATCATCCTGAGGGAGGTCAGGAATGTGTATGAGGCCTTCCAGGCTCACAGGCTTCAGTCCTGAGGACTGCCAAATGGAGGGCTGGCAAGCCAACAGTGATGGTCCAGAGAAGGCAATCAGGAGGTCATGGACAGTGTGAAGGCAGTTAACACACAGATTACAACTGCAAAGCCATGAAAGCTGAAGTCAGGCTGATTAATTAATTATTTACAGTCTCAACTCAGCTGGAGTTGTTGAGAAAACCTCAAATCCTTAGAGCATCTGCAGCATTTACCTTTCATGGATGTTCAGATGGGTTCATTTCAGTCTCTTAATTAGTTCACACACCATCTATGTTAGAACAAGTTAATGCTCTTTCTTTCCACAAAGCTCTCAGAGCTCTATGGCCGCTCCAAAAAGGTGAGGTTTTAATCCATAACCAGCAGTGCAAGCAGAGTGACAGAATGAGCAAACACCAGCCCTGCAGCCAGCCAAGAGCTCTCTCTGGGTTCAGCAGTGTCCTTCAGGAGCAGGCAGAAGCCACCTCTCAGCACCCAGCCTGCAGTGCCCTGCTCTGCTCAGGGGGTGACAAGGCTGGCACCAGGAGCTGGTGCCTGTCCCTGATGCTCCTGAAGCCAGGACTGACTTTGGGAAGATGCAGCAGGGAAGGAAAGGGGAGCTGAGCAAATTATGGATGCAAGAAATGTAAACAAACTCCCTGATCATCCCAGCCAGGGTCTCTGTGCATTTCAGGAACAACAGTTTGATGTATTTGTCTAGCTTGGACTCCAGGACTGATGCTGCTCACCCTGCCAGCCATCTGCCACATTGCTTTGAGTTCTGCAGGCCAGGAGAACATGCTCCCACACCACTGAGTGTCTGCTACCCTCCATTCTGACAGAAAAGCTTTAATACCTGAGAGAGGTCAACAGCTTTAACACCTGACTTCAGCCCGGGCTGAGCAGGACTTAAACAGCACTTGTCAGTGAGTCAAGAGCTGGACACTGCCACCAACCTCTGACCAGGAGGAAGCATTTTCCCCAAGGAACTGTATCAGCTTCTCTCCCTTAATCCTGAATGACATCAGTGGTCTGAAATGGGAACCTACCTGCAGGTACAGAGGCCTTGGACCTCCACACACACCCTGGCTGTAATCATCACTGATGTGCCTTAAATGAGGAATTCTCATGGAAAACAGCAGCCAAGAAAACAAAATAATCAACAAAACCCCCACACAGCTTCCAAGCCCAGAGGAATAAAACACAACAAACCCCAACACAGAGCAGGTAAAAGGGTGAGACTGTCACTGCACCAGCCACACCACGCACAACGCTTTGATTAAGCCATTGACAAATCTGCTTTAGGGCAGAGAAATTTGGAAACATCAGGCAATCAAACTGTGAAGTCTGTGAAAGAATGTGATTAATGCAAAAATGTGATGAAACTAATGTGCTTGGCTCCAGAATTTCATGGCACACCCTATAGTGGAACCAAATCTGATGGCTTCTTGGCGAGCAGTGCCCCTCTGTGCTCCCCAAACAGGGTTATCCGTGTCCTCTTTGTTTCCCAGGTCTGAGCAGAACACAAAGCTTTTATTGGAGCTACATTTCTAAGGATGTGTTTCCCAGGATATGTACCCATAAAAAGAGACGTGTACATGCATATATACTCTGAATAATTGCACAGAATTTCACTCTTCCCTCCTGAGACATAAAAGAGCCAAGTGTTATTAAATTTACGGCGAGTTCGTTGTAGTTTTCACATAATTTTCTTGATGCACTGCAGATTTTTTAACAGGCTGCTGCTTCCTTTCCTGTTTAATGTTAAGGCACTTGTCCAGTCTCAGCTATACCAACATCCTGGATTTCTGTCTAAGTTTATCAGCCCCAGGGGCAAATGTGTCATTTTCTCTCCTCCTCTGGCCTCCAGCTTTGTGTGGAAAAGGAATACATGGGCCTGCAGAGCTCAGGATGCAACAAAGGACTGCAAACTCAGATTACCAAGGCTGTGGTCAGCACAAGGCTGATCTTTCACGGATGGCAGACACACATCAGGATGCCCTCCGTGGCTGTGACCTCCAATTACAGAAGGCTGGGCTTGGCACCAGCATCCAGGCAGGGGCAGAGGGCAGGAACAGAAGCAGACCTGGTATTTGTTGACTCACATTTGGTATTGTGGCTTTTGCAGCTAATTTTCTCTTGGTTACAAGCTCACTTTATGTCTAATTTTTCTTTCACTGCAAAAAGATGTTCCTGTGCACATTGGAATGTGCTCTCCAGGGGAAGACACACGATATAACTGTGATGCAAAGGAAAATATTATACACCAAGGCAGATGCAGAGGGGTTCAAAGAACTGCCTGTCTGAGGGCAAACTTCCCTGTCACTCTGCACACCTTCTCTAAGCAGCCTTCTCTTTAGGCTGCAAAGTTCAAAACTGTAGGAAATGATGCTCAGTTCAACACACTCAGTTCCATGGAGCCACCTGTAAGCTACAGCACCCCACTGTGCCCTGACAATGACCAAACATGGAGATGGGTGTACCACACAGGCTCTTTGCAAGTGAGCAGGTACCTACAAACAGCCCTAGAACATGCAAGAACATAGGTACAGTGTGCAGAGGAGACCTCTTTGGGGACAGTCTGGGCAGCTCTCACACCATACACCCCAGGAGTGTTTCATATTGGACAGAAAGTGTGTGCAGATGCAAGCTGAGTTGGATGGACAAATGACTCCTTCACAGGATGTGAGAGACACTGGGCTCTGAACACACAGCAAAGGAGCAAAACCAGCCCCAGATACTCACACATGGGTTTGAGCTGCCCGATGAGCTCCTCTTTTGTCCACTTTGCCCATTCCTTCTTGTCGGTGTTGATGGAGCACAGGATGGGCCCGCAGGGTTTGCCGCAGTCCTCGATGGCCGGCACGTTCAGGTAGTGCACCAACACAATGTCTGGGTTCTGCAGGGACAGCACAGCAAGGGTTATGTTGCTGGGGCCAGCACTCTCTGCATTTAACTTCCTAATTAAATCTGGGACAGCAAACATCATGAGCAGACCCTAGATTGTATGGGATTTCCCCGAGATAGGAGCTGTTCTTTAAAAGAGGAGTGGGTCACAGTTTGCACATGGCTTCCCCCATCCTGAGGTGCTTGCAACTCTCATGCTCCACTGGTATGTTCAGCATGAACCTCTTTTCCAACCCTTGCAACACCAAATACCTGGAATATTCCTATGAACATCGCTGACAATGAACACCAGGTAATATGCTTGGGTTTAAAGGACCTTTTGTTCATTGAGACAATGCTTCCATCAGTTCTGGACCACATCAGTTTTTTCTGAATTTACAGAGAGTCACCTGAGAACATCAGGAACAGCCACACTCTCCATACAGGAGGGAAGAGCCAAGGGGACTCACAAACAGTATCACAGAGCACCCCAAATGGCCTCTTTACAGACAAGCCTGTAATTCCTTGTCTTTTGAAGATGTTTGCAAACTGTAGAGGGTTGGGACTGGAAAAGCCCCTTGCAGGACAGCTGCAGGAGGACAGAGGTGCTGGCTCCTGCAGGGTGATCCCACAGCTGATCCTGCAGGCTGATCCTACTGGTGGATCCCGCAGCTGATCCTGCATGTGGATCCCACAGCTGATCCCACAGCAGATCCCACAGCTGATCCTGCAGGGTGATCCCACAGCTGATCCCACAGCTGATCCCACAGCTGACCCCACTCTCCTCTCCCCATGGGACAGACCCTGCCCTGGTGCTCTGTGGTGCTGTCCCACCACACCTGAAGCAGGAGCTGAGCTCTGTCCCCACCCTGTGAGTAAATGAATCATCTTAACAGCAGCAGCAACAACTCTGCCAGTTCCCCAACAGCGTCCCAGGGAGATTGTTCAATAGATAATAACAAGATCGAGGAGATGATTTCTTTCCCCTAAGTCATTTACTCCTAAGTTCGCAAACTTTAATGACTGCTTTGGAATTATTTATAAAAATAAATAGGATAATGGTGTAATTAAAACTCTAATGTTTCATTAATGCTGTTAGAGCCCTGTTCCGAGGGGGAGTGGGAACACAACCCATCATCCACTTGCACAGGTTGTGCTGATGGGAGCACTTGCTTATGAAACCAGGGGAGAGCTGGAGCAGGACAGGGACACCTTAACCAAGGAGACCTGAGGAGGGAACTTCTGGTGGGCAAAGCCCAGCACTGAACCCAGCACGCTGGAGCTGCCCCCAGAGCAGCCCAGGGCAGGGGCAGGGGGCACCCAGCACTGCTGAGTGGGGTGACCATGACCCCTCTAGTGCACCCTGCACACACAGGGAGCATCCTGCACATCCCCAGGATTGGGGGGCTGGCCATGGCTCCCAGCTCCTCCAGGCTGGCAAAGAAGGGGCTGGCAGTGGGGAGGCCACTGGTGTACAGCAAGATGAAAAGCAGAGCAACCCCACAGAGCATCCCCTCGGTGACCAGATACATCCCTCTGTCTGGAGGACAAGCTCAAAAGAGCTTAGGGAAAATTTCCTTAGGTTAGGAAAATATGCAAGCAGGAACTTGCATTTTCTCCCTCTATGGATAGAACTGCAAGCAGGGGATTCTCAGTGAAGATTCTGTGAGAAAGCAGTATCAAATTCCTGCAGCCAGTGCTAAAAGAGCTGTACTGCACAGGGAAGAGGCAAAGAAACCTTGTAAGGAACAGCTAAGAATTTATTTCAGAGTGGTTTTGGGAAGTGCAAAGCAAAGAAAACTTTTGGCTCTTCTATTCCCAAGATTCTTCTGCCTTAGGCTTGTAAATGCAAGATGTGGCCAGGGGTGTGTGTTCTATTGCCATCTGTCAGAACCACGTGGGGCTGTTATAATTTATCTCTTCCACACCCATCCTCTCTCCAGGAGATCTCTGCTGTCCATGGCCACTGAGTGCCCCTGCATGGCTGATCCAATCCCATCATCCCATGGGGAGATGCTCCGCCCAGGGGAGGAGCCGAGCATTCCTACCTGGATCCAATCTGAGGGTTGGAGCACCACAGCAGCCTTTGCCCAGTGCATTCCCAGAGGAGCAGCTTTCTCCTCCACTGCATTCCCAAAGGAAGATCAGGCCCATCTACACCACCACTGGACCTTCAGAGGAAAACTCCCCCCTTGTGCAGGATCCCTGCTCCAGCAGAACCACAGCTGGCACTGCAGGAGGGCTGAGCCCCCATGGGATGGGGCTGTGCCACCCCCCTGACACACAGGGGGACAGGTCTATTCTGACTCTGTCAGTGTTATTTTGTATTACTGCAAATTTATTTTGTTTTTAATTTTTATTTTTCCTAATAAAAAACCTGTTATTCCTACTCCCATATCTTTGTCTGAGAGCCCCTTAATGTCAAAATTAAAATAAATCAGAAAGAGGAGATTTACATTTTCCATTTCAAGAGAGGCTCCTGCCTTCCTCAGCAGACACCTGTCTTTTCAAACCAAGACATCTTCTGAGACAAACAACTGGACCTTTTGTGTCCAATTGTGAGTTGTTCAAAACCTTTGTGAGGTGTTCAAAACCTTCTTTTTCACAGGCACATCTGCCCCAGATAGAGACAGCCAGAGGACACAGAAAACCATCACAACCTCTCATCCTACAAAGGGGATGTCTGAAACATCACAGCTCTCATGCATAACTCAGAAGAGGTTCAGATAGTAAAAATGATTACCCCACACACCCAAATAGTCTCCATCAGCTAATTTAACATCATTAGTGATCTAGATGATGAAGTAGTAAAAAGTAAGATGCTTCAGAGATTTCATGTAAATACACTTCTTGCTCCCAGGGAGGTTCCAAAGAAGGGAGCAAGGACACAGCAGTGGGTGATGTGGCAGTTCTGCAGGTGCTTCTGCCTTCCTCTCAGGTGAGCTGTATTTTTCACAGCCTGACAGTGCTGGGTTGTCACCAAGCAGGACAAGATTATGGGGCCTCCTGGCTTCAGTGCAGCACAGGCAAGTGGACCTCAGCAGTGGACTGGTACTGAAATTTATACTTTTTATACATAAAAGCATATAAAACAAGCACAAACCAAGCAGGTTTGTTCCTTATGCCTGCATCTAAAAGCTGACCTCAGAATGACAGATCTCATGAATGCCAATCTACTTGATGAACTGAAATGTTTTGACACTGAAATGAACAGCATACATATGTTTTGGAAAACTCATAATCAGCAGCAAATCACTATTTGTGATGACCTACCAGGAGAGCAAGAGAGATGTGAAAGAAAAAATACAAATATAACTTCTATACAGGAAAGGCATCAGGAGAGTGGACACACCAGGGCAGAAACCCTACAGTGGGGTGGTAAGGGGGAATGAGGGGAGCCCTGCACTGGGCTGCAGATGGCTCTGGAAATATTCCTGCTGGAAATCATCCCAGTCAAATCCTGCCCATCATCCCAGTGCCTGCAGCCTCCGCAGAGTTGCTCTGCTTCCCCCAAACCCAAGTTGAAGGTGCTGCCATCTGTCCTTGACCTGGCCAAGGCTCCTTGGCTTCTCCTGCCTCCACTGCTGCTGGGGGTAAGCAGGAGATGGTGCAACAAGTGGTTAAACACAAGTCGTTGGTTTTGATGAAGAAAAATGCAACTGCAACATCTGTCTGACTCTTGTTTGAAGCTTCATCAGCACTAAGTGGTCAATAAATCAGACTGGCATGGCGTTACATTTCTGCCGTGGCTTAACCATTAATCTAATGCCAGTTCTCATGAAAAATGAAGGAGAAAAACTTGGTGATGGTGAAAGTGTACACATTATTCAGAAAGTGATAATGGCACAAAATGGTGCTGCAGCCCTTCATCCCAGTGGCTGGAGCAGCCTGGCAGCCTCCTCTGCTGCCACCACACACCATGGAAATTATCTGAGTAAAACAGGGATGGTTTGTTCCACCAGCCTGCTCCACGTGGGGATTTTTCCCAGGAGCAGAAACAGCAAACTGGAACAGTTCTAGCAGGTGGGGGGCTGTGGGCAACCAGCACAGGGCTGACCAATGCTGGGGTGAAGGAATGGTCAGTCCCTGCAGAGTTCCACCATGGCTCAGCCACAGGGGAAACTCATTTCAGCAGCCACCTTTTGCTTCTTCTTCTTCTTCACTTCCCAGAGTCCCCTCCAAGGGGAAGTCTCCCTTCTCAGGGAGAATAATCACAAACACCTTCTGCCTCACCAAAGCATGCTGGTTCGGTTCTCTTCTTCTATTTTTCTTTTAAAAGCAAAAATCAAAAGCCATTTCTGGCCAGCTTCCAGCTGCTCTTCAGTTGCTCAGCCAAGGCAATCAGCTCAAGGCAAAATCTCACTGGCAGGGGCTCCCAAATCACCGATGACCACAGCTGAAGATAATTTTCTTTGGAAAAATACCTCTGAGCTGAAAGTTTTGCATTTGTACTCCCTGCTGGAAGGATGAAAGGAAGTAAATCATCCTCAGGTGTTAAGAGATCAGTGAGTTTAATCTCAGCCAAGGAATTACCCCCAAATGCAGCAACTTGCCCTGGCTGGCATTGGACATTTGTGTCAGTTCTGTTGTGTCAAACCTGTGAAGCCCCACACGTGGTGAAACCATCCTGTTCCAGCTCTAATGGCTACACCACAAAGCAGGAGGGTAGGAGTGTGACAGTGGGATGGATAGGCAGCTCCTGTGCCCCACTCCCTCCCTGCTCACCCCCAAAATTTTAACAGGCTTTTTCTTTTCCAGCAACTATTCATTCATGAGGTTTACTTTGTATTTCTCAAACAATCCAAAAGGCCGAAAAGAAAATCTCAGCTTTCTGGGAAGATAATTTCACATCCATTGCTGTGGGGTGACTATTAATATTAATATTTGGATTAATATTTGACAGATTATCACCTCCAAAAAAAGCTAATATAAAGAGGTTTCTGTGCTTTTGAAGGGCTACCATTACATGATGCTTTAGTACCCACAGGTAACTCAGGGACAGGTACTGGGAGTGGCTGTGTATCATCTGTATGTTATCTAAAAATCAAACCAGTGAATGAAACTATTCCCAGACACATGGATGACAGAATCTTCTGCTATTTATAGCAATGTCTTTCTGGATGGTTTTCTCTGGATTTTCAAAGGTTTGAGAGCAGAGTCTGAGATACCTGAAGAAAAAGGCACAAATACCTGACACAGACACTGAAGTAGTGGAATTTTTTCAGAGATCAAATGCTAGCTTTGGGCAGATTATTGGTTTGAATCCCAGCAATTTCTTTATCCTTGAACTAATTTCTAATTGAGGTCATGCTATGGAAGGCAACCTGGTGGCTGATGCCTTAGAATATATTAATCTTCCACACTAACTGTGAAAACAAAAAAAAATAAAAATCCACTGCCTTTGAGCACACAACCTACTGCCTTAATTTATCTAGAGCTGGGCATGTTTAATTAGGGAGAACGAGCCAATTACCAGAGACATTGCACAGCTCTGGCACCTGAGCTGGAGCACTGGAGCACAGGGAAGAGAGTGGGACCCCAGAGCCAGACACAAAAGCAGTTGTTGTGCTGCAGAGCAGGACTGCTTCTGCTGGAAAATCCCTTTTAGCTAGCACAGCCCCTTGAATTAACCTTGTCCCCTATGGCTCCAGCTGACAAAAGAGCTGCTGGAACTTCTGGCCCTTCCTCAGGAAGAGAAGATGCTTGGAGTCAGCCAGGCAGGGAGACATTGGTGCACGTGTGGATTTAAATGGAGTTAAATCCTGACATACACTCACTCAGGATCTCGTGCCACTTGTCACTGTCCTTGCCTGGGTACAGGAGCTTTGGGCCATCCCCACCATTGCCACATCCCAGCCATGGCTGGGCTCTCAAGGTTTATACCCTATGGATACAATGCTTGTCTCAAAAGGTCAGCCAGCCCACAACTCCAACAAAGAGCCATTTTCCCAGTTTTTCAGCCCAAAATATTTTGAGTTTTTCTGTTTGTTTAAGTTCAAGAATTAATGAGACAAGAGACTGGCTACAGAACAATACAGCTCCATGTACTGCAGTACTGAAAGGCTTGGAAAGCACACAATTATTTTGTGATTACAAGATTTCCTGCAATTGTTTTAAAGAGAATCAAGATTTCATCTGGCTGTATACTTTATAATCTGTTCCCCAGTTCCTCTTCAATACCTTGGTAAGGGCACAGCACACAGAGCAGACAGCATTTAAATAGCATGAGCAGAAAAGTAAGAGAGTCTTAATATAGAACGAACACCAAACCCTCACTAATACATCCTCAAATGTGATACATTTGAAGATATTTTATACAGAAAGAGCTGCCTCTAAATACTCCTGAGGATCATGTTTACTTAAAGTACACTTTGAAAGACACAGAGAAACAACATGCAGTAATTCCTGGCCTCCAAATTCCAAAAGAAATTGATTTCTGAGATGCTTTTTATCTTTCATAGCAATGCCTCTAGTGCTAGTAAAAGGTATAACAGGAAGATGATGCTACACAACCAGAAACGTGCAGCAAGATAAAACAAAAGGCACTTCTCTTTCTCACACAGGTATTATTCTTCTGGACAATGGAAATTTCTTTTCATCTGTGTCACATCTCCCAGATGGAAGCTTTAACTTACACAGGCAGCTGACAGGGACAAGATAATTCTGCCATGAGCTGGGACTGCATTTGTTTATCTGGGAACATGCAGGGAGCTTTGCTGCTGACACAGAGGTCCCAGGGATGGAGATGCAGCAGGGAAATCTCCTGTCCTGCTTATTGCCCAGAGACCATGATTCCCAAGAAATCATGGAAGTGATTTCATGGCAAGGTGTTGTGGGTTATGAGGGTCCCCAGGACGAGGTGAGAGATGAGAACTGACTCTTAAGTTCTCAGAAGGCTGATTATTATATTATATTATATTATATTATATTATATTATATTATATTATATTATATTATATTATATTATATTATATTATATTATATTATATTATATTATATCATATCATATTGTTATGTTATATTATATTATAATGTTATACTAAAACTATACTAAAGAAAGAGAAAGGAGACATCAGAAGGCTGGAAAAGAATGATAATAAAAAACTCATGACTGACCAGAGTCCTGACAGCTGGACTGGGATTGGTCATTAACTTAAAACAATTCACTTCCTGGCTAAACAATTCTCCAAATCACATTCCAGAGGAACAAAACATGGAGAAGCTGAAGCTTCTCATCTTGCCAGGAGAAGAAATCCTGGTGAAGGGATTTTTCATAAAATATCACGGTGACAGGAAGGTCTGAGGGCACTCAAGCACCTGTGGTGTTGGTACTGCCCAGCACACAGGGCATCAGTGGCAGAGCATCCCTCAGCACAGCCTGGCTCCAAGAACCATGGTGGGCTCCAGAGCAAGGCTCTTTTCACACCCATGGTTTTTACTGTCTGGATTCTGGAAAGACCAACCTGAGACTTCCACAGCTTTGAGCTGTTGGTCAGAGGCAGCTGACTCAGTCAATAGCCTTCTACAGCTGTGCTGTATAAAAACACAACCATCATTAAAGCATGCAGAGAAAACTGAGAGAAAGCAACCTGCCCTACTTCAGATACTCCTTCTTAACACCCCCACTGAGGAAAAGTGGGGAACAGCAGCACCGCTGCCTTTAGCCCAGCTGCTGCATGCAGCACCCAGTGCCTCTACAGGGAGACAGATCTGCTGTGGAAATCACCAAGGCATCTCCTCCTCCTCCTCCTCCCTGTCACTTGCTCTCTGCAGTTTTACAATTCATTCTGCAAAAGGCTTGAGGATTTTCAAACAATAGCACTGAGGGCAAAGCAAAGGTTTCTTTGGGTTTGAGCTCCTCTGAGATACTCTTCCTGACAAATGAGGCCTATTATAGCACACACATCTCTTGCTATACTGAATAAATTCTGCTACTCCAGCTCTCCACCTTTGAAGACTTACTTTGCACAGTGCCTCTGTGTTTTCCTGTGTTAAACCTGTATACTGCAACCATTTCCAAAATAGTTTCTCCTGCAAGGAAAGTGGTGCAGAGAAGAACACCAAAGCTGTGTGATATTTCAGTGTCCTACACCTGAATTGTGCTTTTCGTTTTCAAACTATCTCAAAAAATTTCCCAACTGATACAGCCCAATTTATACATCATGATTACTCAATTTAATAGCAAAACATGGCTTTTTTTTTAGACCAAGACAAAGAAAAGGCTTTGATTGATTGCCAATAAAGCACCAGTGAGGAACCTCCCAGCCACCAAAAGTGCAGATGTGGAGCAGAGTTCTGCCCTGCAGCTGCAGGAATACTTAGAAATCATGTTTGGAATCATGCTGCCCATGCACACACAGGCAAAGTCCCAACAAATCACAGACACAAATGTAAATATTGAGGTACTGCAAATGCTGTAACAGTGCTGCTCTCTTTGCAGGCTGCTGCTCTGGAAAAGATTTGCTACTGCATTTGGACTATTTTTCCCCAGAAGTGTGAGCCAAAGATCCCTCAGCTGACATTTGTGAGGACTCTTTATTTTTTTTTTTTTCATTCTGAAGTACAGAATCTCTTCTCCCTCTTTTCTGTTTTTATTGCAACCTTTACATGGGAATTCTGTCATTGCATTTCAAACGAGCTCAGGCAGAGCTCAGCTCAGAACACTTCCATCCCCATCACTGGCCAGAAATGCCAGCATTATAAATCATGCCCCAAGTGGCTTCTGCCCTTTCCCAGCTCACCCAAGCCAGAGATACAATAATAGTTGATCTGAAATAAGAAGAAATTTTAATTTCAAAGCTCCACTGACATTCACCAAGTGCTTTCGAAGTTTCTATCAACAGAATGCTTCCAATTCTAGTTGGAATGAGGAGGGTGCAAGTTTTTCTCTCAAGCTGATGGCCTAGTTTGCCTCAATAACAGTATTATCTGTTAAATATTAATGCATTTCTGTGAATTAAGAGCAGTTCTATGGGCACCTGCAGATGCACCACTTCTTACTTTTTTAATTGGTATTGTTGTAGGTGGACCAGGTAATAGAAAGCTGACATTTCCAAATACCAAACAAGAAAAGCCCAGGAGAATGTACTGAGAGCTCATGATAAGCTTTCCCTACAGAGACATGCTGTCCTTCAGCACTGCTCCTAAAGCTTCACCAAGCTACTTTTGTACACACAAAAATGATTTAAAATCATTTGGAAGAGGATTGCCCCTGAGTACACTCCCCACAGCAGCAGCACAATGCACTGAGGATGTGTCCAAGAATTGGCCCAACTGCTCAAGGCAGCAGAGCAGCATCTGCCAGAGCCTCCCAGCCCCACACATCCCACCAGGAAGGGAGCTCTGTGCAGTGCTGTGCTGGGAAGGATGAAAGTTTGACAAGAAAGTCTCACAGATATGTGTGCTTAGCAGAAAGATTTCTAAATGTAGAGTTTGATGAAAGGATAGAGATGGAAGCAAGTTTTGATATAGAAGAAAGGAATTGCTGAGCCAGTCTTACTGGATAACCAAGGAGGCAAAGGGTGTGTTAGTTACAAGGGGTTTTTATGGCTTACAGCAAAGGATAAACCCACCCCAAACAAGGAGATGTTTTTACCAAGCAGAAAGAGAGCACAGGCAAACAAGGCAGCAAATGTGGCAAGTAGAAAAAAGGTCTCAGAATTTCCCACTGCAAGAAAACTGGAAAACAACTTCTAGCTTAAACTGTAATGTACTAACTTTTAGTGATTGGAGAATAGTAACATAAATATGGTAATTATAGTAGTTATGATGGGCTATAGATAATAGTAGATAGATAATAGATAAGAGTTAAGGTATAGATTGGTTCTGCTGTATTAAGATGCTCAGCAAAGAAAAGTAAATAATGCAATGTAACCAAAAGAAAAGTATATAATGCAATGTAACCAAAAGAAAAGTATAGAATGCATTGTAACCAAAACCAAAGGGTCTCTGGGCCTGCCTGCAGCTGGAGCTGACAGCTGTAGGCACAGCTCTGTCACCCAGACCCTGGGCTGCTGGAACATCTTGTATGCAATAAACTGCATTTTGGAGAGCCCCTGGAGTCCCACATCCCTCATTTCAGCTCTTACATCCTGGAAGGTGATGGCAGCTCCAGCAGCATCCCAGGGGCTGCAGCTGTGCTCACCAGCCCTGAGCCCTCTCCCTACACCTGCACAGACACAGAGCAGGGGCATGGGGCTGGAAAGGAGGCACCTGTGAGCCTGATCCCTGCCTGAAGGAACAGCAGATAAATGCTATTTAATGTTCCATGCAGCCTATAGAGTACATGGTAAGCCAACAAGTCCTTTTTATTTTTATTCTTTGCTCTTGCTCTGAGGCCTCTACCATTCATAGCTTCTATAAATTTGTTACTTTTGATATCAGTGAGTGGTAATACAATTCCCAGAGGAATAACATCAATAACCTTCAAAACACTTTCATAATGTTGCCTTTGATAGTCTTGCAACACGTTTGTTCCTACGGCAAAACCCTTATGACATTGTTACACAGCACTCAGGTTATTCACTGAAGGTTTTGTTGTGCCTGGATAACCCTTCCAGACATGAGTAACCCCAGTGCCAGGGAATCCAAAGTTCTCCTTTTGGAGTCCAGCTTTACCTGTGCATTGCATATGAGAGCTCACAAAGTGCATGGCCAAACAAAAGATGCATAAAAGCTGAACAACATGGGGGCTGTGCCCAGAGGAAGAGATGGGCAGGTCCCAGGGGCACCCCAAAGTGCCACATCAAGGACGTGGCTCCCTCCATTGTCCCTGCAGCTGCTGGCTGTGACTCACTGGCCATGGTGTCCTGAAAGGGATCCACAGCAGCCAGCACTTTAAACAGGAGACATCAAATCCTACAGCAAAAAAGGGAGTATCAGACTTGAATTTCTTCTGAACTGCAAGAAAAAGATTATTAGACAACCTTCTTTCTTCTTCTCCACTACCACTCAGCATCCAACAGGATTAACAAACAGGGATTAGCATCTCAGCACTCCTGCTGCAGGCTGGGAGCCAGCCCAGCTCTCTGGGCCTCCTCCACATCCACTCCCATGTGGATGCCTTGGAATCTTAAAAGGAAACATGACCCCCAACAGTGCTGCTGTGTGGCTCAGAGGGGCTTCTCTGACCTGCTGATAAGAATGGAATTATCTCCTTATCAGACCTCTCCAAGGACTCTGACTCCTGTCTGGCTGTGTAGGCATTCAGGTTTCTCTTGGGGAGATCTGACAAATGGATTTTGTTTCTGTTTCACTATGTGAGAGCAAGCACAGAAGCACTCCCAGGGTGCACAAACAGCTCTGGTCAGTGCCAGCACAGCTGTGAACTCAAGGGAGGGACACTCATTCCTTCCTGGCTCCTTTGTGCCCCAAATCAGGTCTCTCTTTCACAAACTAAGAGCAAAGAATGGTAAATTGGACAGTGAGGCCATCCTGCCTCAAACTGCCAAGCCAGAGCAAGAACCTGGCTGCTAAGGGAGATGTCATCAGGGATGAGCAGGAGTTGCTACAGCAAAGCAAACTGCCCTTCAGCCCAGTCCATCAGTCTCAGATTCACTGCACAGGAGCAGCCTGGCACATGACAGAGCCCTGATAACCTCCAAAGCTGTGTCATTTAAACAGACAAAGGTGAGCTTTGTTTAGCCCTTGGGCTCAGGCTGAGCTGCTGACAGATGCCAACACTTCATCCAATTAGATTTTTAAGTAGTGAGCACAAATTTATCAGGTGAGCATTTGGAGATGTGGCACACAAGAGTTATCAATTTCTTTGGTAACTCCATGGCTGCATCTCTCCTGGAGAGTCTCCCTCATCTTCTCATCTTTTTATTTCACAGTATACCCCCACTGTTTTGGCAGTGCCTTCTGAAGAATACAACAAATAGCAATGCAGTTGCTGTTAAATGCAGAAATCCCCTCTCCTTTTTCTTTTTTTTTATTAAATCTACTTGCCAGATTTGACTATGAAACTGAGATATTTTACACACTAAGTGCTGCTGCCTGTGGTGTACATTCACATCAGCAAGAGAAAAGAACACACAACTGTGGTGTTTGTGAGGTTCCCAGGATGAGATGAGAGATGAGGAATCTGACTCCATGTTCTCAGAAGGTTGATATTATATTAATGATATTATATGATATTATATTATTATAACTATGATATGATATATTATAAGAATACTATACTAAAACTATACTAAGAAAAAGAAAGCATACAGACAGAAGGCTTAACAAGAATGATAACGAAAGCTCCGGATTGACTCCTCAGAGTCTGACACAGCTGATGGTGATTGGTCATTAAGTCAAAACAGTTCACAAGAAACCAATCAAACATGCACCTGTTGGTAAACAATGTCCAGACCACATTCCAAAGCAGCCAAACACAGGAGAAGCAAATCAGATAATTATTATTTACATTTTTCTCTGAGACTTCTCAACTTCCCAGGAGAAGAAATCTTGGTGAAGGGAATTTTCAGAAAATATGACAGTGACACACAAGGCCTATGACACTGCATGCCTTACAAAACACAAAAAGGCAGGAAAGCTTCTGAATTTCAGTAACAGATGCAGACTATTACACACAGCCAGTCATTGCTCATTTCACCCATCAGCTACTTGACCCAGCTACACACACTGGTATCTTCTGAGACATCCCAAAAAAGCAGCAGTAGTTGGAACATCCAGTGCCAGACATGGGAATATTAAAGTTTAACGTGGGCACTTTTAAGTTGGTAAATGCTCAGCAAAGTAAGCACAGATCAAAGGGGTTTCTGAGCTTAGGCATCAATGCATCTCAAGAAGCATCTGAGAGAGAGGTAACACTGAGCAATGAACAGCTTATGACAAGAGTCCTTGAAACCCCAGAAACAGCAACACTCTGCACTATCCAGGCTCAAGAGTGCTCTGGGCATTTTCAAATTTACTGCTTTTTCCTTTTTTTTTTTCTGTCTGCACAGAACATGGAAGAGGAATGGAGACGCTTTTTTTGCTGTCCTTCAAACAAAGGACAGACCAGGTTTTGTTCTTCAGCTTGGACCTCTCAGATCTGAACTTCATCGAGCAGCATGAAAATTGATCTGAGGGTCTGTTGTTAAGTGTGCCACACAAGACTGCTGGTAGGGCTGGTTTTGAGCAGAATATTGAGAGTCTTACATGCCCACCCACATTTTAGCCTTTTTATGCATCCCACATAGGTTTTCTACCTTTTGTTCCCCCAGCAAAGCCTGTCTGAGTCAGAGACCCTGCCCAGGTGCCTCCTGTTTGTTGCTGGAGATGAGTGACTTCCCTCATCATTCTCTCTGATACTGCAGGAATGGAGAGCTGGTGCTCACTCAGCAACAGCATGATCTGAGGTGACTGCAGTTGTGCCTTTGCAAACCACTCAACGATGAAGATTTTCATCTTGGCACAGACACAGGAGCTGCAGCTGCCTTCTCCCCTTCATCAGGAACATTTCTGCTGCCATCAGAGGCATTTCCGTCACCTGCCACAGCTGCAGGGAGTGAGGAAACGTCAGCAACAGCAGGAATTCAAGGCACCAGGATTCCCCACGTTATTGCTCCTCACTCTCAGAAGGTGCAGGTGCTCTGTGCAGGGCTGGACACTCTCACTGTGCCTGCCAGGAGCCCAGTGAAGTGATTTCAGCACTGCCATTCTTGTTAAGCCTTCTGTCTGTATCCTTTCTTTTTCTTAGTATAATATAATATAATATAATATAATATAATATAATATAATATAATATAATATAATATAATATAATATAATATAATATAATATAATATAATATAATATAATATAATATAATATAGCAAGAAATTTATATTATATAATATAGCAAGAAATTTATATTATATAATATAGCAAGAAATTTATATTATATAATATAGCAAGAAATTTATATTATATTATATTATATTATATTATATTATATTATATTATATTATATTATATTATATTATATTATATTATATTATATTATATTATATTATATTATATTATATTATGTGGAAAGGTCAGGAAGTAGTTTAGTTAAAAATGCCAGCTTTGGGAATTGGAGATGAGGGTTTGAATCCTTTCTTCCTGAGATAGGGTGGTGGGGTAACTCTAAGAAGTATCATATCATATCATATCATACCATCTCACCTTCCTCCACCACGTGCTCAGAGCCAGAGATGGAGCAGGAACAGCCCAGGGGATTCTGTTCTCATTACCCGTGCCACAGCTGATGATGCTGTTCCCAAACCCTGGCCCTGGAGCAGCCCAGCCCAGCCCAGGGCACTGAGATGCTGGGATGTGAGAGCACAAGGGACACCACGTCCTGCTGGGCCCCCTGAGGAACAGGTACCTCACATGCTCTGTGCTGTCTGCCTGCCACACCAGGGAGCACTAAAAACCTGTGAAGGAATGTGTAATGAGATGACAGCAACAAAACCAGCGTGGGTGAACACAGAGATTCCCTGCAGAGCCTCCTTTTGATGCTGTGCTGGGAGAGCACTCTCTGAGGAATGCAGCATCCCCCTCTTTAGGCAGAAACACCCTGCCAGAGGAGATCCTCCATCACCACTGTTTGGAATGCTCTCTTCTCCAGGTTTCCTGATGTTTTGGTGCTATGTCAGAAATGTTTCAGCTGGCTCAGTACTGCAAGAACCTGGAAAACATCACAAAAATCTTTCATCCCAACTTGCTCACACAATCTGGAAATGACTGGAGCAGCCATCATGCCTAAGGAGATTAGAGCCTGTTTGCTGAAATCCAAAGCCCATCCCTGCCATACCAGAAGCTGCAGCAGGACAGGTGAAATGGTGAAATGCTCAAACTGCAGTTTGGCTGATGTGGGGATGGTAACAACAGCCCAGAGCTCGAAGGCATGTTCCTAGCAACAGAGCAAACTCCCCACAATGTTCACCATGTCCTCAAGTCATTCTGTTTTATAGATAGAGACACAAGGAAAAAATGAAATCTAAAAAGCATTGTCAACTTGAATGATTTTTCAGGTTCTTGTCACTAAACAACCATCATCCCTCAGAGCATACGAAAAGCAATAAACCCAATAGAGCTAATAAAGGAAAACTGTGTGGAGCTTGACAGATCTGGCTGTCCCTGGCATGTGACAGCCAATTTTCCAAGCAGGCAAATTGAAGCTGCAGCAAACTTGTCCACAGGATAAGTGAGACCCTGACAAAAACAGCACCGAGTCCTGTTTTTTAACACTGTTAAGTTCTGCTAAAAAAAGGTCCATTTTCAAAGAACATTCAAAAGGTTCTGCAAAATACATTTGTGGCCAATAGAAGAACTGCCCAGTAATTGCTGTTTATGGTCTCACCTCTGCTGAGCATGAGCACAGACCCAGTGGCGTGTCACACACAGAAAGGGACAAACCTCACCTTGTTAACACTGCTTGTCCACTCTGGCTGTGCCAGCCCAGCCACCCCCATTACCTGTGTTCCTCTGAATGTTAAAACCCATCAGAAACTCCTCTAAAAGCTGCAATTCCTTCAGGCTGTGTGGCAAACCTGCACAGAAAGGTTTGCAGGGAGAGTCTGTGACCAAACCAACACCTAATTTACCCAAGAACCCATTAACATTTCCTCTGTGTAGTCACTGAATGAAGATGCTTTTGAAGCCACTTATTTACCAATAAATTATAATGGTCAGGAATCATTAGCAACAAAGTAAATTGTTTTAATTGATCTGAACTTTTTTGCAATGCGGGAACTTCCTTCCTGTATAATTGCACTTTCTAAAAGGCTGAAACAGCAAATGAAAGCTCTCTTGGAGCTCTGTGTCTGTAAAGTGCTCCCTATTCTGAAAGGCTGAAATTATAACAACTCTTCCAATTTTGCAATGAGCCTTGGACCTGCCTCATGAACTTTAGAAGGGGACAAGGAGTTTTCTGTGTGGAGGGACACACCACAAGCCACACACAGACAGCTCATGCAGAAGCTCTTGCTGCACTGTTCAAAATCAGTATTACAGAATCACAGAATATTCAAGGACTTTATCAATTTTTTTTGGGATAGGAGAAGATGAGGACTATGCAGAGTTAAACAATTGCTGCTCATTTGGTGCAACTTCAGGCAAATGCAAAGGGGCAGAGGTCCTGTTAAAAAAAATCTCAGGCCCTGAGTAATGGCAGCCTCTGCAAACATAAGCAAAGCTGCAATTTAAAGCAAACACAGTGCACTGCCATCAGGTATAAATACATTTCTATTCAAATTGGTTGGGGGCGTTCAGAGGAAATATTCAATTTATAAGTAGAATATAAATGGCATCTTTCAAAATCAGAGTTTTCAGCACAGATTAGCTCTCCATCCCCACTGCTGCTGAGAGGGCTAATCACCAGCCTGAATCAGTTCTTCAACCTGACACTGGATAGAACATATAATTATATTGATTAATTCTGCTGAAAACATACATTGTTTTGCTATAGAATGTAAACATAATAAGGTGAAAGCGTGTTACAAATAGAAAAAGCTGCACTGTTCAGAAAAACCTGCTCAGGTGCTACAGGCATTGGAGTGACTTCATTTATTAAAAGAGCAGCACTGATTCCCACAGCTGCCTCCTGACTTCTGAGGGGGGAAACAAAAAAAAGCAGGAGAAAACTGGTGGATATATGACCCAGGAGTATTGCTGCAGCCTACTAAAGGCATCCAATTATTTATATATACATCAGAATCAAATTAAATGGAACAATAAAAAAGGGCTGCTTCAAACAGCAGCAGTCCTGCACACTGAAGGGCCTGATGTGGCCAGAGCACCCTGGGTTCAAACAGGGGCTGGTACAGAGGGAGCTCAGGGGGGAGGCAGGAAGGAAACAGAAGGAATTCAGTCCATCTCCTGGGAGTGAGGCACTTACAGCCAATAGAAGAAATATAAAATGGCCCACAACACAAGGAAAAAACCCCTTAAAATTAGAAATTCCTCCTTGCACAGAATTACAGCAACAAAGCCTGGTAATTTTGCAGAAGACACCAGCATTAACACAGAGCACTTAAAACCAAGAGACATGCCTTCCTCCTCAGCTGCATCTTGCTGTGCAATGATCTGAGAAGCCACTGAAAGAAAATTGCTTGAGTTTCCATTTCAGAGCTGCACTTAACCAAATACTATCTGTCTTCAGACATATTGGCAAGGAAAAGTAGCAAATTACTTGTTTTTCCTGTAGCACCTAAAATCCCAACAGCCACAGTGTCAGTCCCTTGTCACCCACAACCTCCAGTGCCACCACACTGCTGCGACCAACTCTCCCTGTGCACTGCTCACTCGGATTGTTAGTGTTATTTTAATTTAGTCACCATATTTTAATTTATTTATTTATAAATCCCCACCTACAGTAAAGCACCCACATCCAGCAGGACAGCAGCATGAGTTCATGCTCATTCAGATTGTTAGTGTTATTTTAATTTATTCACCATATTTTAATTTATTTATTTATAAACCCCCACCTACAGCAAAGCACCCATATCCCACAGGAGAGCAGCATGAGTTCGTGCTCATTCAGATTGGTGTTGTTTTAATTTATTCACCATATTTTAATTTTATTTATTTATTTATAAACCCCCACCTACAGCAAAGCACCCACATCCAGCAGGACAGCAGCATGAGTTCATGCTCATTCAGATTGTTAGTGTTATTTTAATTTATTCACCATATTTTAATTTTATTTATTTATTTATAAAACCCCACCTACAGCAATGCACCCACATCCAGCAGGACAGCAGCATGAGTTCATGCTCATTCAGATTGTTTGGTGTTATTTTAATTTATTCACCATATTTTAATTTTATTTATTTATAAACTCCCACCTACAGCAAAGCACCCACATCCAGCAGGACAGCAGCATGAGTTCATGCTCATTCAGATTGTTTGGTGTTATTTTAATTTATTCACCATATTTTAATTTTATTTATTTATAAACTCCCACCTACAGCAAAGCACCCACATCCAGCAGGACAGCAGCATGAGTTCATGCTCATTCAGATTGTTAGTGTTATTTTAATTTATTCACCATATTTTAATTTAATTAATTTATTTATTTATAAACTCCCACCTACAGCAAAGCACCCACATGCAGCAGGACAGCAGCATGAGTTCCATGGAGCTCTCAGCATTTCCCAGGACCTTTTTCCAGCATGGCAGGTCATGCTCTCATGAGCCAGCCTTGCCCTGGGATGGGGCAGCCCCTGGCTCCTGCAGAGCATCACTGCCACAGGCAGCTCCTGGAGAGGAGCACCCAGGGTTTGCCTGATGATAAACGGAAGGGAAAGGCAAACACAAAGCTGCAGCTGAGTAAGGAACATTAAGTCTGACACGGGGAAGCTGTGATGCATTACTCAGCCTGATAAGTTTAATGTATAATTTAGAAAGATATCACCAAAATGGAAAAGAGAAGCTGTTAAGCAGCTCTGAAGGGTATTGGGCTCAGGCATCACACGCAGTTACTGTTCACAGGGGCTGCTTGCCCCGTGGCACAGAACAACCCCTTGCCCAATAACTTGATTTAGATGTGTCTCAGCACTGAAGCACTTCAGAAAGAACTCATTCCTTTCCACAGGCCAGGTTTAGGCTTTTCACTGAGTATTAGGTATTGCCTCCCTGCTTGATAAGCAAAAGTCATCAGATGGGAAAGCCCATCTCCAACTGCTGCTCAGAGTAATAGGCTCAACCAGGCAGTTTGAACCCTTTGACACCTTGGAAGTCACTAATAATCCCAAATTACATTAAAAAATACCTTAGAGAATGCATCAGCAGAAATAAATTAAAAAAAAAAAAAACCCACTGCTCACATAACACATCAGTTATGCTTTTTGTTTAAAAGAGTATAATGACAGCCACCTTGCCACAGTCCTTTGAAGAAATACTTATCTTGGGGGAAAAAAGGGACTCTTCTGCCCTTTTGGTTCACCAGGACATGCAGAGGAGGAATGCTGCAGCTGCTTGTTGAGGAGGCTGCAGGCTGCTGAATGACAGCTCAGCACCTGCCTGACAGGGGAGGCATTGACAAGGAAAGGTTTAAGGATTTATTTGCCCTAAGTGTCCCCTGGAGCCCACATTTCAGAATTAATGACTTCTGATACTGCTCATGCCATCACCAGAGGGCCTATGGAAAATATTTTTGATGATGAGGGATGCCATTTGTTAACAGGATGAATATGAAGAGCAGAGGGAGGACACCCCAGGACACCCCCAGCACAGAGCAGAGCCTGCCACTGTGACACACTGACACTGTCCCACCCCTCACAGACCCACCACAGCACCTGCTCCAGCCTCTGTCTGCTCAGCACCACGGGCAGGATTCCAGCATTGCTGATGAATCCTCAGCTGATGCCTTGAACTATCTGTGCACAGCTCAGTGCAGGGAGCTCAGGCAGGTCTCCATGGATGCCCCAGCCTCACACAGAAAACCATCACCCAAACTGGGCAGGACTGGCAGGCTGTGCAAATCCACCCTTGAGTGCAAATCCACCTTCAGTGCAAACCCACACTCTCCCACTGTGCTGGTGGTCACAGGGGTCTTAGGATGAGGGACGGGACGAGGATCTGACTCCATGTTTCAGAAGGCTTGATTTATTATTTTATGATATATATTATATTAAAACTATACTAATATAGTATAGAATTATATAGTATAATAAAGTAATTAATTAGCCTTCTGATATCAACGGAGTCCTCCTCATCATTTCTCCTGCCCTTCAGGCACCCTGCTTTTACTGTAGCTGGGGGTGCTCAGCCTGGAGAAAAGGAGACTCAGGGGTGCCCTCATCACTCTCTACAACTCCCTGAAAGGTGCCTGTGCTCAGCTGGGGCTGGGCTCTTTCTCCAGGAACTGACAGAACAAGAGCACACAGCCTCAAGCTGCACCAAGGGAAATACAGGTTGGATATTAGGAAAAAGAAGAAGAAAGAAGAAAAAGAATAGAAGAAAGGATTTCATCAAAAGGCTAGTAAAGAATAGGAAAAGAAGGAATGATAACAAAGGCTTGTGCCTGGGACAGAGAGTCTGAGCCAGCTGGGCTGTGATTGGCCATTAATTAGAAACAACCACATGAGCCCAATCACAGATGCACCTGTTGCATTCCACAGCAGCAGATAACCATTGGTTACATTTTGTTCTTGAGGCCTCTCAGCTTCTCAGGAGAAAAAAATCCTAAGGAAAGGATTTTCCATAGAATGTGTCTGTGACAGCCCCACCAGGATGCTCCTCCACACATCCACGTCAAGGCTGCCACGGGCCCTGACAGGTGAATCCCAAGCAAAGTAGAAATAAATGATGGGTGGCAGCAGGTTAGAGGTGAGACAGGAAGGAAATTCATTTACAGAGCCCAGGCAGCATTGTGGCACAGCAGGGAAGAAGGTCACACAGCAGGACAATGACAAAAAGCTGTGAAGGGCCCCAGATGTGCAGGCAGTCCCAGAAAGGTCCAAGTTTTGATGTCCCTTCTATCCCCCTAACAAGCTTGCTTGTTATTTCCCTGGATTCTCTCACCATCCACACATTTGCATTCCATTTTTGAGTTTACCACACTAGAGAAAGGAATGACATCTTGCAGCAGTGTCACTGTATTTCCTTTCCTTAAATCAGATTTAACTTGTGTTGCTCTTTAGCAAAATTCATTGTCCTCTTATTCAGTACTACCAGATAAAAAGGACAGAACTGTCTTATCTACAATTTTGGGAACAATTCCTCATCTGACACAGTATTTGTACAGCACTGCCATTTGTCTTTTCCTAGTCTGTTAATATTGACCTTTTCTACTTCCTTTAAAAGGACCTTTCCAGGAGTGATCTCTCCCCATCCAGCCCCTGTTGAGCAGGACCATCCAGCACCACCTGCAGCATCTCAAGCTGTGACACAGGATTAGGTTGCACTTGCTTTATCCAACCCCTCTGTTCTTTATTTTTATTTCAAGTTTTTGCTCTTGACTTTAATTCCATATAAAGAGAAACACTGACAACCCATGACTCCCTCTAATGACATCCTAACCACCCCCCAAGCGCCTGCAGGACTCAGAAGCAGCTTTCCTATTTTGTCCCTGTTCCCCAGCTCCATTAAAAATATTCATTATAAAAGGTTTTGATTCTTGCTGGCTCATTATCCAGAGCACCCTGTGCTCCAACAGCTGTCTGATCAGTCCCAGTGACATTCCCATCCCAGGGGCATGGCTTTTCTGGCTTCCCACTCCCAACAAAATGGGAGATGCTTTTCAGGACACATTGTCACTGCAACTGCTCCAGGAATTGCTTTATCACACGTATATTTTAAACTCTTGACAACACTCACACAGAGATAAGGGAAAAAGGAACTTGGGCCACAGTTTTATAACATTTTCCCTATTTCTAGTGGTTTATCTCCAGAAAATATCAGTATGTGTCCCAAATCCTTACAAATCAGTGCAGCTGGCAATATCAGCCTCTCCGACCTCAGCCAGTGCTGCCTGCCATGATTCACTCAGAATAATCAGCTCAGTAAGGGAGCCCTTGTTCCAAAAGCCTCCAGCACTCCAACACCAGGCACCCAGCTCTGCAGTGAGACCAGAATTTCTTGGGATGATGTGCTGCTGTTTCCTTAGAGCAACAAATGTACCTGCACCTGCCACACAACAACCTGCAACGTGCAGAACAGCAGAGTGTCACTGTCATATTCTCTGAAAAATCTCTTTGCCCAGGATTTTCTCCTGGGAAGCTGAGAAGCCTCGGAGAAAAAGGAAAACAATAATTATCTGATTTGCTTCTCCTGTGTTTTGCTGCTTTGGAATGGTTTACCAACAATTGGTAAGTGTCCAAGTGTTTGGAGATTGTTTACCCACAGGTGATTGTTTCATTGGTTTCATGTGAATTGTTTTGACTTATTGGCCAATCACAGTCAGGCTGTGTTGGGACTCTGGAAGGAGTCACACGAGTTTCCTTTAGTATCTTTTAGCCTTCTGTCTGTATCCTTTCTCTATTCTTTAGTATAGTTGAGTATAGTATTCTTAATATAATACAGATCATAAAATAAATTAGCCTTCTAAGAACATGGAGTCAGATTCATCATTCCTCCCTTCGATGGGGGGCTCAGAAAATACCCCAGCAGAGTGGGTTCCCCAATTTCCTTCCTTTCAGAGGTTACAGTGTGGAGGGAATGAACATGTGATGAGTGTCACACCACTGCACCAGCCAGGGCCACCAAGCACCTGGAAGGAAGGTGCTGGTGGGTGCTCCAAGAAGCTGTCAGAGCCCCAAGTCAAGGCAGATCATGCAATACATGAAAAAGGGGCCTGGGACAGAGAGATACCAAGCACGCGGGCAATCCCAGCCAAATCATTTCAAAGCACACAGTTGGATCCTGTGATTCTGTACACAGCAGGGAGCAACTGGCCCCTGGCCACCCAGACACCCTGCAGCTGAGCAGGACCAGCACCTGGTGATGTGCTATAATCCCTGGCAGCCTGTGAATGCCTGTGCTCCCTCTGGATATGGAGGAACTAATCCTTGGGAGTGTTTGGTGCAGCTCTGCAAGGAGCTGGTTTACCCTGCATGGAGCAGGACCAGCAGTGCTCATGAGCCAGAGCAATCTGAGGCTGCACTTTGGTGGGGTTTTTTTTAACAAGCACAGACTGTGCCCACAAAATCTGACATAATTTGAGTTCAGAGATGCAATAAAAAATAGCACTCCCTTCCCAGAGCTTTTAGACTCAAAAAACTCTTCAAAAAGAAATGCAGGTCTATAAATTATGCAGCTCTACCCTGCCTATCACATTCAGCTGATGTGTAGAGTCTCTTCTCTTTCTCAGTGGGTTTGAATTACAAGAGTTGGTAAAAATGCTGAGGTCTCCTGCCTCAGGCTGTGGGAGGGCAGCCCTGTGCTGGGCTGCTGAATAATCTCACAGCCAAAGACAACAATTGCTTTTGCTGCAAATGCTCCTGAACAGAAGGTGATCTGGCTCAGAGGGGGCAAGGAATATCCCAGCCAAAGCATCCTCCTCCCACTGGACAGCAGCTTTCCCTGAAGGACACTGGCCCCAGAAGCACAGCAGGGAACACCCGAGCAGTGCTGGGCACTACCTGTGCTCACACACAAGCAGAACAGTGCAGCACTTTTCACTGTAGTCAGATCTTGGCACAGCATGCCATGAAAGACTTTCAGCATTGCCAGTGTGCTGAATTTAGCAGAGAAGGGAGCTGGGGAGATGGGATTCCTACAGACAAAAATAGAAAGTTTTAAAGCTGCAGCAAAGAGAAAGACTGCTGGAACATGGAGTCCTCCAGCAGCATCCAGCCAAGCAGCAAGAACCAAAAGGAAACCTATAAATAATATAGAACAGATCTGCTCTGATCCACTAACCTACTTCAGGACAGGTTTACAGTGAAGAATAAAAAGAATTTAAGCTTGATTGTGGTGATTTAGAACGTGTACAGTGTTGATGTATATTCCTTGCCCTGGTTTCTCAGCTGGAATTAAACCAGATCACTGACTCCATGCACAGGGAAAGCAATCTGTGTTCTCTGGTTCTGTGAGGAGACGAGAGGAGAGGAGAGGAGAGGAGAGGAGAGGAGAGGAGAGGAGAGGAGAGGAGAGGAGAGGAGAGGAGAGGAGAGGAGAGGAGAGGAGAGGAGAGGAGAGGAGAGGAGAGGAGAGGAGAGGAGAGGAGAGGAGAGGAGAGGAGAGGAGAGGAGAGGAGAGGAGAGGAGAGGAGAGGAGAGGAGAGGAGAGGAGAGGAGAGGAGAGGAGAGGAGAGGAGAGGAGAGGAGAGGAGAGGAGAGGAGAGGGAGTGCCTTGCACTGCCAGCTCCAAGTGCTGTGTGGCTGCTGCTGTGCTCTGCTGGTGGCCTGGAGCTGTGCCCTTGGGGCAGGCAAGATCCCAGATGCTGTGTCAAAAACGCAGCAGGATTAGAGCACCCTCATGGGAAAGGAAAGGAAAGCAAACACATGGATGTCACCATTTATCAGAGCTGTCCTGGGACTTGCAGCATGTGTAACACTTGTGTGCTGACAGGACACGTCACAGAACATGGGTGGTTAATCGCCACTATGGAATGGGTGAATGAAGGCACTAAAAGTGAGCCCAGCTTTCCTACAGGGTGCATGGCAAGACTGTCAACAAACCCAGGGAACAGTCTTAACTTCACTTAAATAATGGTAAGTAGTCTAGATTATGTCTTTATTTCTAGATTAAATGCCTTTATGTCTAGATTAAATACAGCAAAATGGTGACATGTAACTTCACAGGTATTGCTGGATGCTTCAGCCAAGAAATTCATGGCATGGAACCCCTCAGTTTTGTGTTACAGCCTCCTGCCCTCCCCTGCCCTGAGACATCTGAATGAGGTGCTAGATCCATTTCATCACTGGCTAAAGAGTTCTTCAGAGAACCCCTGGCCCAGGGCTCCTGAGCCTTTCTGTCTCCTTTTTCCATTATCAGCACCGTCTGAACTTCAAGCACATTCCCCAAGGCAGACAGAGCCATAACAGCTCCCACCTCATGGTCTCTGCTCTCTGGGAGCACACTGGCCCTGGCACAGGGTGTGTGTGCTGTGCCTTGCCCAAGTGGGTTTCAGCAATGTGTAAGGAACCCAGAGCAGGGCTGGAGCCTGGATGAACACTGATTCCACCAGGAAACCTCAGCATGACTGGCACTTGCACAAACTTTAAAGACTATTAATTACTGTTACTTTCCTGAAAACGCTTTGAAAAATAATTGTGAACATGATTTGGGCTTAATGAGCAAATGTGTTTGTGCTTTTGACACAGGCACAGCCTAGACAGGTGGATTGATAGCCTGTAATCTGCTAATTTATTATTCCAGAATCTACTGATGTTCTTAGCATCCCACTCTTCCTATTTCCCATCTATTTCCATTTCCTTTTGACCCGAAGGAATCATCCAATTTTGCAGGTATATGTTGCCATTTTGCCAGTCTTTTACAGAATTCACAGAATTCACAGAATCACTGGGTTGGAAGAGACCTTCAAGACCATGGAGTCCAACCCAGCCCCAACACTTTAATTAAACCCTGGCACCCAGTGCCACATCCAGGCTTTGTTAATTAAACACACCCAGGGATGGGGACTCCACCACCTCCCTGGGCAGCCATTCCAGAACTTTCTCACCCTTTCTGTAAAAACTTTTTCCTAAAATCCAACCTGTATTTCCCTTGGTGCAGCTTGAGGCTGTGTCCTCTGGTTCTGTTGGCTCCTGGAGAAAGAGCCCAGCCCCAGCTGAGCACAGGCACCTTTCAGGAGCTGTAGGGAGTGATGAGGGCACCCCTGAGTCTCCTTTTCTCCAGGCTGAGCACCCCCAGCTACAGTAAAAGCAGGGTGCCTGAAGGGCAGGAGAAATGATGAGGAGGACTCCATTGATATCAGAAGGTTAATTAATTACTTTATTATACTATATTATTCTATACTGTATTACACTACATCTAAACTGAAACTGCACAAAATCTTGTGACTGTCTCTTGACCAACAGTCTGGACACACACTTTGCCCTGACAGGCCAAGGAAACAAAACCCCATCACTTTGGGTAAACAATCTCCACATTGCATTCTGCTTTGGCACAAACACAGGCACAGCAAATGAGATAAGAATTGTTCTGATCATTCTTTTCTCTGCTTCTCTCAGGTTCAGAGAACGTGAATCCCACCCCCAGCTCCCTCAGTGGTTCCTCACAGGGTTTGTGCTCCCAGCCCCTCTCCAGCCTCGTTGCCTCCTCTGGATGTGCTTGAGCATCTCAACGTCCTTCCCAAACTGAGGGGCCAAAATCTCCTGTCCCTAAAACTCAAATTTATCCTGCAAAGCAAGGCTTGGGCACCTGGCAAGCAGTGCCTTGGGAAGCCACAGGCTGCTGCCACTGAGCTCTCATGCACTTCTGTACAAGTAAGCCTGCAGTGTTTTGCCTACATGACATGCAAATTCACACTTTTGTGTGGGTAGATCATTTCCATAAAAGATTTCCAGTGATCACGCACAAAGTCTGGCACTTCAGAACAGGTTCCTGCCCTGTGTCAGCACCTGAATTTTTTTGTTTGTTTGTTTTTTGGGGTTTTTTTGGAGGATCCCAGTACGGCACCCACAGCGCACCCTGAGAACAACACAAACAAACAAACCCAGCACACCTCAAAGCCAAGCAGCACTTCATGGAAAACAAAAAAAGCTGAATTTTAGCTCTGTGCTCCTGGATTTTTCTGATTAGAGAAGCCCATGCTAAACACTTTTAAAAGCTCTTCTGGCCCCAGGTAATTCCTGGCATAATGTCCTTCCCAGTAAATTGGTTTTGGGGGCGGGGGACTTGGTGCAGACTAATTCCCTGTGTTTTGCTGCCAGGTCTGTGACAAAGAACTGCTCCATTGTTCCAGAGTAAGGTAATCTCTTGCTCTCAATCAAACACAAAATCACAAAAATACATTCCCCCCTTGATTCAGTTGAAACCCTGAGCTGTTCCCCAGGTAATTAATAATGTTTGCAAATGTGCCTCCTTTGAAGGAATATTATCGTAGTTTAGGTGACAAGCTCAGACTTGGATTCCTCTTTATAATTCCTAACATCTACTCAGGCAGCATTAATTGGATTCAAAGCAATTACAAAGGACTCGGGTTGGCCACTTTATATCAAATTCCTGAAGAAATTTTGCTGTGGGCTGCTCTGAGCTGCTGTGCTGCTTCTCAGCCTCTCCCCAGGTCGTGCCCGGGCTCGGCAGAGCTGAATTTACTGACTGCAGAGCAGTGCCCGTGCTGTGGGGTTTATTATTACATCAGGAAGGACCAGGAGATGCAGACTGGTCATCTGAGGCCATGGTGGGTCCTCCCACCTTGCTGTGCCACATTTGAGAGGAATCCCTTGGCCTGGGAGGCCCCCAAGCTTCCATGGATACCCCAGGAACAGATGTGGCTCCAGAAGGGAAAAAAACCTAAAAGGGATGTATGTGTCTGTGCAGTGCTGACCCATCTCCCTGGGCTCCAAAGAGGAAATTTCTTGGCTGTTTCATCTCTGTGTCTGTGCAGTGCTGACCCATCTCCCTGGGCTCCAAAGAAGTTTCTTGGCTGTTTCATCCTGCACAGACCCACGCATGCAGACAAGCAAAATAAACTGAACCCAAGGGCCTGATGGAGGCATGCCCAGGAAGTGTCTCAAGCAAAAACTGCCGAGAAGGGCCTAACACTGGAAAAACGCCAGTGTGATTCACTTATTTCATAATCATTTAAGATATCCAATACATAATTCAACAGAATTTGAGGATCCTGGCTGGAACCAGGACCAAGCAGCCAAGCCTGGTCTCATAAACTCTGCTGTAGAATCTCTGGCTGGTTGAACATGTTGTTTTTTTGGTTTTTTGGGTTTTTTTTACTGCAAAATATAAGCTTTAAATTCAATTTCCCTGTGTGTAAACAAGATGCACCATTTTGCTCAGGAGTATTTTCTCTTTTCTCATTAAAGACTACCTAACAACAGAGATTATTTTCATAGCAAGTCCAACACAAAGTCCATGCTGCCAGCCCTGGCAGGGCTATCTGGGTCCTGAACTTCTTCCAGGAAAGGGCTGAGACTGACCCAGGGATGGGGATGAGGGCTGGGAGGAAAGCACAAGGCAATCCTTGAGGAGGCAAGGCTCCAGGGCTGCTCCTGGGCTCCCTGCCAAGAGGGCTCCACACCCAAGGGCAAAGCAGGCAAAGTCTTAGGCACAGCAATGGGAACCCCAAAGAGCAGAAGGGCTGGCAGGAGGATGAGGAAGAAATGGCTGGGATCAGAGGTGCCAGTGGATCTGCCAGGGATGGAGCAGAGCAACCTTGAAAGGTGCCAAGAGCAGAGCCAGAGGCTCCCACAAGGAGCCAGGGGCACAGGGGTCATGGCACTAAGACAGTATTAAGCCCAAGGAATTGCAAAATTATTTGGTGAGGAGTTTGCACCACACCTTTTGTTGAAGCAGAGCAAGTTAAGCGCAGCTTTGAGCCATGCTGATGAGTTTCAAAGTTTTAATACACTGACTCTAATATCAGCACTCCAATTATCCCTGGGAACATGCAAAAAAAATCCACGTTTTGTAGTGGTTCCCAGTCACATCGTGCCTGTGGAGGAGGCATCTGCAGAACCTGCTCCAATAGAGTTAATGGGCTGCTCTGCCAGAGTCTATTTAAAATTCCAGGCAGCACCAATTTAGTTTTAAATGGGCACAAATTCAATTCCAGTGGCTAAAGTATGCAAATAACAAATAAAAGGGAACCACTGCTGCAGCAGCTGCTGGAGAGAAAATGAGCGGGCGCCCAGCTGCCCACCTTGCCCCGAGCTGCTCTTCCTCAGCCCATCATCCCCAGCAGAAGCAGCCCTGCAGCCACACAGGCAGCTGGCAGGGACAGGGCTCACCCCCATACTGCCAGCTGATGTATTTATTTGCCAATGAGTGCAGAAATTACACTAAAGGGCCCTCAATAATACCAAGGCTCATTAAATTTTAATCAGGGCAGCCTCACACTCCCTCTTTAAACACCAAGGCGTTGCAAGGGGAGGGGATGCCATGAGGAGCCTCCAATGGGGCAGGGAACACCTTGGGAAGGGCCTTCCCAAAGCACCAGCACTGCAGCTCTGCCCCCCAGACCTGGAGGAGACAGCTGCTGCTGTGAGATGCGGCACTGGCATCACTGTGACCCTCCTGCTTCATCACAGCACTGCCCCTCCTCTCAGGGCATCCCACACGAGAGGCAGGTCCATCCTGCAGGGTCTTACAGGAGCCAGCAGAACTGGATTTCTGCTTTGAGCAACATCATAAAGGGCTTTGGATTCAAACTTGAGCTCTGAGCTGCAGCTGGGGCAGATTTGTCAACACTCAACACGTGGTGACCTCTGTACAACTCAGGAACAGCACTGTCACCAGTGCCTTCCCATTGGCACTGGGATTCACTCGTGGGGAAGCTGCATAAATTCATCTGCACACATTTGTGCCTTTAACCCAAGGGCTGGAAACACCTGAGAATACAGAGGTGGCTCAGTAAAAAATCCTTTCCTTGCTAAATATCATACTGGCACAACATGGTGGGTGCAACACACTCAGTGACTCTCACTCTTGAAGGTGGCTTCATTGCTTGTCATGGGGAGGAGGTAAAAAATAAAGACATTAGAGACAGCTAACAAGCCGAGAACAGACCACAGGAACAAACACCTGGCACACCCCAAACTGTTCTTCAGGTGAGGACAGGTTGGGTACCAGAAAGGAGCTGGAAAAGGCCAAGTCTCAGGTTTGCTACAGCACAACATGGCAGAGCAGCTGAGGAAACCTGTCAGGAGTTCCATGGTACCAACCAAAGATCAAATTTCCCCAGCCTGGGATCCCCTTTTTCACCCTGCTGCTACAGAAGATGGACTCAGTTTGAGTTATGTCATGCAGCTACACAGGAAAAGTGCTGAATTAAACAGCTTAGTAACTTTACACCCTCAAACCAGGGCAAAATCCCATAAAACATACTGAGCAATGGCCACCTAATGTAGATTTCTTTCTTAAAAATGGCTAAGGCAGCAGAAACTAAACTAAGAAGGAAAGCATCAAGAGTTTATGTTCTCTGTAGCTGTGGCAGAGCTGGTCCCTCTTTGCAGCATCATCTCTGCAGCCTCACAGTGGCTGCAAGGACACCAGAGGGAAACCAGATGCCAGCAGCTGGGAAACAGAGAAGCTCAGCTTTATCCAGGGGAACTGAAGATGCTTCTCCCTGTTAATCACTTCAACCTGTATTTAGCAGGAAAAGGCTGCAGCAATTCCCCGACTCCCATCCTCTTCCTGCACTGCCTGCTTGCTTCTCAGCTGTGGCAGCGAAAGCCTGGCCAGGCTGTTGGGATTCTGGAAATGCCAGCCCTGTTTGGCACCTGTGGGCACCCCCTGCTCTGCCCCAGGCAGCATCACTCACTGCTGATCCCCTGGGTCAAGCCATTCCTCCTCTGAACTGATTTACTCCTTGGCAAAAGCTCATTATGCCACCAGAAAAACACTGGTGGATGAAGGACTCTGCAAGGACACTCTGGGGCACTCAGAGGAAGCTGCCAGGCCCAGGAAGGAGACAGCAGGGTGATGTGCCACTGTGATGGAAGGATGCAAGTGTGGAATTCACATTCTCTGAACAGAGACATCATTCTCTCTCCCAGGACTTTTCCTGGGGAAGGCAGTGAGAAAGCTCAGAGAAAGAAGAAAGAAAATAATTCTTATCTCTACTTGCTGCTCCTGTTGATTGGCACATGTGGAATGTGTGATGGAGATTGTTTACCAAAAGGGATTTGTTAATTGGACTCTGTTGATGGTTTTTTGGGTAGATTGACCAACTGAGTAAAAGCTGTGTCGTGACTGTCAGAAAGTGTCATGGGTTTTTCTTTAGTATAGTTCTAATATAATATTAGTGTAATACAGTATAGCTTAATAAAGCATTTCTTCAGCCTTCTGAAATCATTGGAGTCACTGCATGTTATTCCCTGGATGGGGGTGGCTCTTCTTCATGCAAGAATCTGCAGGACAGGGCTGAGCGCATCCTACCCCAGCCCAGAGACTCCTCCTTGTGATCTGTGGCTCTGCCATGCAAAAGCTGCTGGTTACAGCACAGCTGCACCCTTGCCTCTCCTGCCTGGCACTGCAGGGAGAAGGGCACACAGGGCTGGAGTGACACAGGCTGTCCAGGCCTGTTCTTGTCCCCAGCAGTGTCCCCAGTGCTGCAGCACCAGGGGCCAGGCACAGGTGAGGCACAGCCCCAGGGAAGGCAGCACCTGCAGGCACACAGCTGGGGCATGCTGCCAGGCACAGCACCCTCCTGCTCCAAAAATCCTCCTCCCCCTGCCAACAAGCAAGGACTCCTGGAAGGATTTTTCCAGCAATTGCCTCAGCAGAGGTAGAAGGCATTAATATTGCTGTCTGCTCCCTGCAGGTGCACTGAGCCCTGTGCTGCCCATATGCTGCATTGCTCCCATCAGAGGAACATCAGCATTCTCCCACTGTGGCTTACAGTCACTCTCACGTGTTTCAAGATGGGGTTTTCCCTTCAAAAAAAAAAAAAAAGCTTTCAAACTGGGAAGTGGTTTCTAGGAATGTCTCCAGTTTGGCACTGAAGGGCTGGCACTGAGGGCCCACAGCTCCAGCAGGCAGGAGCCTGCACCATGCTGCCTGCCCCAGTTCCAGATCCAGCAATGGCCCTGAGAGCTGCAGCTGCAGCCCAGGGCTGCCTCCTTCACTGCCCTTCTCCCTTGGCCTGGTGTTGGCACCCAGGAAATTCCTCTGACTGCCCTGGAGGCTCAGAGACTTTGGCATGGAGTCAAAAACACCCATGCCTTTGATTTTAACCCATGGAAACAATTACCAACTTTGTGCAAGGAGTTACAAGCCACAAGAGTAGAATGTTAGTGAATTTATCACCAGGTGAAGATGTAGAATTTTGGAGTTTTTAGAATGGGGGCTCAGGGGGCAAAATGGAGGTTTGATCCATGGCAGCAGTGCTGCTACTGCCAGCAGTGTGCTGCTCCCTGATGGAAACTGGTGAGGAAGCTCTGGAATGATCAGTAATTACAGAGAGATGTTGGAACCCAGGAAATTCCTCTGGCTGCCCTGGAGGACTCAAGCCCCTGCCCAGAGGGCTCAGAGACCTTGGCACAGAGCCCAAGACCCCTGTGCCTTTGATGTAGCCCTTGGAAAAACAATTACCAACCTTATATGAAGAATTACAAGCCACAAAGTTTCAGTAGAATGAGAGTGAATTTATCACAAAGTGAAAATAGATTTTTTAGAGTTTTTAGCATAGAAGTTCAAGGAGCAAGATAGAAGAATCTAAGTGTGTCCAGTCTTTCTCCTTCTTCTTCTTCTTGTCCTCCATCTTCTGCTGTGATGGTGGCACTTTTGGATTGGTTTAGAGACAGACTGTCTAACATAGGTGATAGGTATTGGGAAATTATTGTAAATATTGTACAGGTAGTTTTTAGTATAAAAAGCTAACACCACCCCAAGGGCAGGGACTGTGCCACAAACTGACCTGCTGGGCAGATCTCAGGGGGTCAGAGAAAGAATTTTATAGACAATAGAAAATAAACAACCTTGAGAATGAGAGCCAAGGAATCCTGTCTTCTTCTTCAGTCTCAGGGCTGGGAAAAAGAGACTTTCTGACACCAGAGACCCCCTCAGCCTGGCTGTACCTGGCTCTGTGTCAGCACAAGCTCACCAGGGAAGGAGCCACAGGTAGGGAGCAGTAAAACTGAGAAGTTTCTCCCTTCTGCTCCAGGCACAGCAAGCAACACTTCCTCAATCTCAGGTGCCATAAATACTTAAAGTGGGATTCACACATATTCACAGTATCACAACAGAAATGGAAATTCAAGTGAAATCATTAAGATGATGTACAGGAAGCCTGGGACCTCTTACTCCAGACACAGGGCAGGTGTTCCTCAGCCCACTCAAAGAATCCAAACTGTGTTGGGCACCACATGCAGGACCCCCTTGTGTCCCCTGTGACCTCAGCAGAGCCTTCCAGCACATTCCAGACACTCCACAGGAGGAGTCCCAGGAGCAGCTGCATCAGGACACCCAGCACACCTCATCTGCCTCCTGCCAACAGCAGGGTGGCACCCCTGGCTTGTCCCTCTGTCCAGAATGAACGTGTCCTCTTTTACCAGTAAGGATAACAATTTGTGAGGTGCAAAGAGCTTTTTCTACGTCAGGAAATTGAATCTTATTCAAGTTCAACAAAGATAATGAGAGCAGAAGAAATGCACATCATCAGGGCACAGCAGCCAGAGAATGGAGAGGGTGAGCCTGATCAATGGCTGCACTTACTGCAGCTGTAAAAAGGAGAGCCTGGGTCTTTTCAAACCTTGGGCTGCAAAATGTAATTACAACACCATGGGATTATCACAATCAGACGTTTTTCAAAGACTGCATCTTGAGTACTTTGTATCAGTGATTTCAGTTTAAATCTGAATTCACAATATGATTTCTATTTATAGGCTCACATTCTATTTTTGAGAAAAAAGAGGAGTTTCTTTCAAAAGTAATACCTAGTGTGATGAAAGATGGTATTTCCAGAAGAATTAATCCCTAAAACTATGAGCACTGTTCAGCTGAAATATAATTTTATAATTAATTCCTGCAAGATTGCCTTCCAATGGCAGAAGACCTCTTTAAAAAGTCTCTTCAAATCAGGGCAGTAACCCTGGACTTTTTATTGTAGCACATCTAATTTTGGAAAGCACCAACTACACTGGCAAATGCTAATATCAAAGAATAACATGTGCATTCTCCCCAGAAATGAAGTTCCCAGGAAAGCAGAAGGTCAATGCTCAAAGCATGGCTGAGAAGGCAAAACTGAGAGGGAGAACCCAGAACCACAGCAGTGAGCAAAGCTCATCTCCTGTCCCAGGGATTCTGAGCAAAGGGCCTGTGACACATCTGCCCATCCTCATCAGACAGGGAAACACACAGAGAGGAGCATTCCTCTCCTTCAGTGCCAGCAAAGACACCTCACTCCTTCCTTTTGGACGCTGCTGTCCCCTTGGCCCTGGCTGTGACGGTGATATTTCACATTCCTAATGTTGGAAGCTGTGCTGGCTGCAGTCTCAGTCCCTCAGCAAGGACAGGGTCAGTGCTTCATGTGGGAGCAGTCACTCGGGGCATCCCATTTTCACACAGACCACAAGGAGTAAATAGAAGAAAAATCAGCTACTGCTAATTGCATCTTGACGTTCTCACCTTCAAGCTTTTAAATCACAAGTGACATTTCCAAATCAATCCTATTCTTTTTTTTGGAGAGTTTAACAAGAAACATTCAGTCTTCCAAGAGCACTTGGATTTATTTCTTCAGTAATTTGACAAGAACCCATTAAAATCTACTGGAGGTTGCTTTACCCCCCTCAGAGAGAGTTTAGTCCAAGGGCTTTTTCACAGTTGCCTTTTGGTAAAAAATGGAAATGGAAACTCATTGTAACAGGTCAAGTAGTGGTAATGAGCAACTCTAAGATGTTCATCCAAGCATCCTTTCCATCTGCACCTGATGCTGAGCTGTACCAGGATGTGCTGAAGCACCTGGAGCAGCTCCAGCCCACAGTGCAGGGCAGAGCATTTGTTCTGTTTCCCGGAGGGAAAGCTGGGAATGCCTAAGAGGAGAGGAACCTCTGGCTCCCAGCTTTTCTCTTGTCAAGAAGGGAAATGTTCAGTTCCCCAGCAGGTTAAAGGTGCTTCCCATCATGTCCTGCTGCAGCTTTTCCACTGGTGTTTGATTCAATGCTGCACACTTCATTTACGATTCAGCTTTACAGAGCAGGGCTTAACTGAAGTTATTTAGCACCAATTTGGGCCTGCAGCTGAAAAAAGCAACCATCTCCAGAAAAGGGGCAAACTTTTTCTAAAAGACCTCCTGATTAGCAATATTTACCAGAGAAAATAATTGGGGGAGTCAACACCCTGTCTACAAGGAGATCAAAGTGCAGATACAGTCACAAACCATCAGCTGATTGTGAACTTTCTTTAATTGCTGCCAGTGGATCCCCAGCAATTAATTCCTTATCAGGATGCCCCCAGCTTTGTGCCTAGCCAAGGAACACACAAAGTGAGCATCAGCCACAGGATAATTATGGGATGAAACAGACACCACTGTTGCTGCTCTGAGCCCTGGCACCCTTCAGCAGGAACAGCCTGTGTCGAGTCAGCTTCATTAGGTATTGTCTAGTGCCCCAATCCTCATTTGTTTGCATCAATAATACATTCAAAGGGTTTATCTAACTTGCAAATGTGAATTCATTTATTGGTCCCATAAGCAAGAAAGAGCTGTGACCAGAGAAGTGTTTCATGTTACAGGTTGGGCACTAAACTGGAATGACTTGCTGAAATTTCAACAATTACACCCTAACATAAATGTTTATATTAGTGTAATTTCCCTGTGCACATTGTAATAATGAATTTTACCATAACATTGCCTGCAATTTCAAAGACACATATTCCTTATAAGAGTGGTGCAAACACATGAACATTAAGAGGTTTGTTTCTACAGTATTAACTTAGAAATAAAGTTAAGCAACAGAGTCGATAGAGTGCAATTTGCAGAGCCTTGGCAAACCACCTCTGTTGACCCTCAATTCCTCCTCAGAGTACCAGGATTTTTCTACCCAGCAAATTTCAATTATAGTTGCCTTTTCTGATCTCTCTTTTTACAGTGACACATCCAACTTTGGTATTCCTAGTCAGTAAAAATGGTCCTCCCTGCATTTTCTGCCCTGGCTGTACAGTATGAAGCAATTCTGAATGCTGCTGTTCCACCTGAGATCACAGGTGGTCCCACATCCTGGATTTTCTTCTTGATATCTTGCTGAAAACCTGTGCAAGGAAGCAGCAAACCCTCACAAAAATGGAAAAAGCCCAGAGAGAAATAAACATTAAGAAATAAACATTAATCTGGTAAGATTCAGATTCTGCCATCAACTGGATTACTCCCTATAAAAACTACCTAAAAATAGTGACAAACCTGTCTGAAATGGCCACCACCCATAGCAAAAGCTGCCTGCCATTGCCACAGCTGCCACCAGCTCCAAGGAGCTTCTGAAAGCTTTTTTGCAGCAATGAGACTTAAATGAAGATGGCAGGGCAATAATCTGCCATCACACCACGCTCAGAGGTTTCTGCCTGTTCACTGAGACATGGCAAAGCTCAGGGATGCTCTGCCACAAGGGTTAAAGTCCTCCAGGCCTTTCTGGCTGCACATCAAAGAAAATCAAGAGCTGCCATTTGCTTTAAGGAAAACAAACAGAGGAAGTAGGGACTAAGAGAAGATGAATTTCTCTGACAATTTGTGCATCACTGATGGCATTCCCTGTGTCAGCAGAGCCTCCTTCAGTACCTGCTTGGAGGGGCAGGAGGGGGCTCAGACAGTTCAGTCTTGTTGGATTGAAAATTAATTCCCTGAGCTGGACAGCAGCACAAACCAAAAGCAGTGGCAGAGCCTGTGCTGGTGGGAGCCCATCACCCACATGTGCTGAGCAGAATTGTGATGTGTCTCACCAAAGGGAGGAGCAGTCCATTTCTTCCTTGAGGCAATTAAAAAGTGATTTAGCTCAGGCCAAGATGCCCAGCTTTGTGCTGTCCACCTGCCAGAGCTGCTGGCTGGAGTGGATTTGTCCTGGAGTGGGTCTGGGTGACAGTGTTGGACACCTCTACATCCCAGGGTCACCTCGTGGGATGCACCCATGGCAGCAGGACCCTTTGGAAGATGCTGACTCCTCTCTTGCCCACTACTTAACTCTTCCAGGCAGCAACTTTGGAATGAATTCTGATGATATTTCTGAATAATTACAAGAATCAGCTGAAGTATGGACTTAAAAAGAGGCTCCCTGAATTCAAATGAATCCCCAAATTCCAGTTAATCCCCAAAAAGATGGAGCAATAGCTCTATCCAGAGACAGAGCAAACTTTGCCTCCTCTATCTCCCCTTCTCCCACCATTTCAAACCCTTTGATTCCCCTCCAGGCTTCCAGCACATCAAACATTAAAGGACTAATGTTATTTTGAGCACACAACAACCCTAAAGTTCAAGATATTCTGCAGATGGATTTTAAAATCTTTTAATCCATTGTGAAGCCAAAATCCTGCCGTAAACACTCTCTGGCATGCTCCAGTTAGCTGCTCATGCAGAGAGAAAAAAAGCCTTTCCAGCTTACCCTGCAGATGACCTTGCAGTCCCCCCATCCCATGTTTCATGAACCTCAGGGGACCAGCAAGGAATCAGATAAAAGGATTTCATTTATTTTTGCTGGCATTGTTTTATGAAGCTTTCATTTTATCGACACCTTAACTTCAAACCATTTTCAAACAACCAGCAAGGCACCAGAGATCAGCAGATATTCAAGGGACATGCTGAAGGTGTCTTGTCTTTGTTCCCATCAACTCTTCCTGTGAAGGGAACTCTATCTTGCACGTGGGCTGAGCTTTAACCTAAATACTGGTGGCCCCATGTTGCTGCTCTCCTGCTGTGCTATCCATGCCAGTGACACCCTTTGCTGAGGAATGAACAGTGCTGGATGCTAATTAAAGATCTGCAATTAAGCTTCACATGGTCCTGAAAGCTATTTCATCACAGGGCTAAACTTTGACCTCATTTCCCCAACAGAAGTCACGGCATAAATTGTATCAGATGCTTTTGCCCAGCTTTTCAGACAAGTAGATGGTCTCTCCTAACTCCATGCTCACACATGTCATCTTTTTCCTGGTTTTTCAGGCAGGAACATGGAAGATGCATGGCTGGTCCTGCTGGAAATGGAAGGCAGCTGTTTTCCCAGGGGCTAGAGAGATGCTGAGGATGCTGAGTGTGTGGGGGGTGATTATTGGCTACCTGCTTCCCACACCACAATATGCAAACACTTCATTTAAGAGGCTCATACATCACCAGTCCCCCAAGCTCCTGCTGAACATCCTCTGATCTGCTCTCCTCTGCATGACAGGAACTCAGGGATCTCTCTGGAAGCCAGGCAGGAGGTAAATTCATGACCTCATGGCTCCAGGAAAGGGAATGATTTTGTGTGACATACCTTCCTCCAGCACAGCCTCTGCTGCCACGAGCGGGGATCTCTCGTTGTCCCCAACAGACTGATTTCCCAGTTAACAATGCCAATGACTCAGACCAGTTAAATTCAACAAGAAAACACAAACATTTTTTAAAACATCAGGTTCTTTTAACACCCTTCAAATACGAAACCACAAAGTGCTCCTGGGGCAGCAGCTGCTGCTCAGCACCTGCCCTGCTCAGCCCCCCAGCCCTCCCCAGGGGCTGACACCAGGGCACAGCGGGCACAGCGGGCACAGTGTCCTCCCCATGCTGCCAGCCCCAGCCCAGGCCCTGTCCCTGCCTGTGACAGCCCCAGCTGCCCCCTCTGCCAGCCTGTTCCCCTCTAGGGACACCACTTTCTGGGTCTCACAGTTTGCTTCTGCTTTTCGTTCACAGTTCAAGCTGCCATGCTCCTCCCCAGCAACTCTGTCTGCATGTCTGTCTGCCCTCTGTTTTTCCAGCTGGAATAGCCCTTGGACCAGCAGCCTCAGAGTTTTCTGAGATCCATCAGAAAAAAACAGAATGCTGAGCTTTGTTTCAAAAAGCCATCCAGGCCTTCTGAATAGGATATTCAGGTCCAGAAAGCTCCAGCTGAAACTCATACACAGCAAAATGCTCTGGGTTTATCCTTGTTCCTAATGGGTATTTAGGCATTTAATAAATACAGTTGCTACTCAATGAAATTATTGAAGCCTGAGGCATCTGGGAGCTCTTCCTGCAAATCTGGGACAAGGAGAATGAGAGGCCTTGCAAGGGATGTCTGCTGGGAGGGTGGGTCTGCTGCAAACCAGCAGAGAGGGCCCAGGGAAGGGCTCTCCTTACCCTGCACTTGACCATCACACACTCCCTGTCACTGTGTCACACATCAGTGCCAAAATAGCATCAGGAGAGTGCTCAGATAATGGTGCATTTACAATTATAATTGCTCATGTCCAGGAGTAATCCAGTTTAAGCCCTCTACCATCTCAAATATTTAGAGAAATCCTGCCAGCTGCCTGGAGGGGAGAAAGTTAGGAGCCCTGGGAGAGCACAACAGATTTTCATCTCTCCAGCCCTGACAGCCTTTCACTCATAAATATCCTCTCAGCCCTGCTTCCCCCCTCTTCGTGGCAGAGCCACTGTCCTGCCTGCTGACTGGCAGTCCCAAGTCTCACTGTCTCACAAATCTGGCCCCCACCCCCCTGAGCCCCAAACCACCACAGCAGCCCTGCCCTGGCAGCATCCTCCTGACAGAGGTTTCCATTTGGTGGGATATGGATTTTTACTTTTTTTATTATTTTAAGCAGGCAGCATGTGTACATCTCCTAGACTCCCTGATGCCAGGAGTGGCAGGGTCACCAGCACAGCTGCCTCAAACCCACCCCCAGCTCCACCAGCATCCCAGATGTGCAATTCCAGCAGTTTTCCTTCTTTCACCCCTCCTGCCCTGCAGGATCTTTGGGCAGAGGCCCTGCAGGTTCCAAGAGCTGCAGAGCTCATCCTGCAAACTCCTCTCTTTTCCTGTTTTTCTAGCTTTTAAGGCCAGGGAATAGCAGTGTCCACACTGATCCTGTTGCCCAGCACAGTGACACAGATGTATTCCAGTCCTCAGCAGGGACCCAGCTGAGCAGGACACATCTCCCCAGACACAGCACATTCCAGAGGGACTGTCCCAGAACAGCTCTCACTCTCTGGGTAACTGCATTCACCATTCATACAGCAAACACATGTGCAAGTTTTCATTTTGCTGACTTGGGCCTCTTATTGAGCTTTTATCTGCTGCAAGTGCCTCAATGCAAGTGCAGTTAATAGGCTGTGATCAAATCACTGTGTGGCTGCCTCTCTGAGCTGCTTTGTCCTCTCACCAGAATCTCTCCTCTAAACCTCTGTCATTTCCCACCTTTACAGCAAAAGGATCACGGCTGGCTGCATGTCAGCACTGCTCATCACAGATCTGAACAGTGTCCCCATGTCCCCAGATCTGAACATTCGTTGCCCTGCAAGCCTCCTTCTCTCACCTTTTTTATGCAAAAGCTTGCTTTTCAACTCAAACATGTGCTGACAGCTCTACCCATCTCTAATCACCATGTTCAGATTAATTTCTGTGACCAATGTTCATCAATATTTATTACCCTGCAAAACTTCACAAATCAAAGCGGTGATGAAACTTGCTGGTAATGATTTTATAATTCCTTTCAGATGATTGATAAAATATTGAATACTACTCCAAAGCAACCTCAAAGGGATGCTGCCAGAACTGCCATGACAAACTGATAAGGTTCCCATTAGCAAGATCCACCAGTGGCTACTGGAAGCCACAGCCAACAGCCCTCGCACATGGAGTTGATGTTCACACCATGGGATTATGTTTATACTGAAGAAGACCATGAAGAAGACTTACTCCAAGTAAAATGCTTCATCTTCTCCCAGCCTGAGGTTCCCAGCAGGACAGGCCTGAGTGTGAGGCAGGAATGTCCCACCTGGACACTGACAGTGACACACAGCATTGCCCCAGTGAGGGACAGGACAGTCTCTACAAGGAGCAACAGATGCTCCTGCAGACAGTAACTCCTGAGGGGTGGCAGAGCAGACCATGGATCTTCTCCACCTTTGAATCCATGCAATGGATGCTCAGTGGGACCTGAGGCTCCTTCCAAGGACTGCTCCATGTTTCTGAAGCATTTTCACCCCAGGGACCATGCAAGACCTGGACAGGAGAGCTGTGCAGGCTGTGAGGCTTTTTTTAGCACTGCAGCTGGACACAAGCAGAATATTGAAAAATACATTTCCACATGCATCACTAAAATGACATCCAGCATTTTTCTACTTTGCATCACAACTCCCAGTCATCAGAGCACCAGCAACTCCCTGGTATGGGGGATTAGATTAAAAAATTATCATACTGGCTTCCTACACTTTCTCCATTTGCCATCTAATGCTATTCTGGAGCCCAACAGGATGGAAAACCTTTGCATCTGATGAATGCAGACAGGCTGATATTAAGAACTGTGGCAGTTTTGTCAGCAAGAACCCATCAGGCCATCAATGCAATATTAAAGAGAGAACACTGGGAGCTCTCCCGAGCTTTTGTGTGAGCACAACCATGGCAGAGTGAATTGCCCTGTCAATATTGCACTGCCAAAGAGAACCATTCATCATTACTGCTTCAGACTGGTAGGATGGAGCACTGCTGAGAACATGGGTCTTGTCCAGCTTGTAAATCTCAGACTCAATCACAGAATAGTTGGGGTTGGAAGTGCCCTCTGGAGATCATCCCATCCAACCCCTCTGCCAAGGCAGGGTCACCTGGAGCAGGTGACATAGGAAAGCATCCATGTGGGTTTGGAATGTCTCCAGGGAGAGACTCCACACCCTCCCTGGGAAGCTGTTCCAGTGCTCTTCCACCCTCCATGGAAAGAAGCCCTTCCTCATGTTGAGGTGGAACTTCTTGTGGTTTAGTTTATGGCCATGGCTCCTTGCCCTGTCACTGGGCACCACTGAAAGCAGTCTGGCACCCTTCTTTGACATCCACCTTTGAGACATTCATACTCATTAATGCAACACCCTCTCAGTCTTCTCTTCTCTAGACTAAACAGGTCCAGCTTACTAAGTCTCAGCTCATAAGAGAGATGCTCCAGACCCTCATCATCTCTATGGGTGTCTGCCATCAGCCATGGTGATACAAGCAGTCAGCACCAGGGAAGTTTTCTTGCATCTTTTCTCATCTCCTGATTTATGTAAGATGTTTTCTTCACAATGGAGTTGCACCTTTTTTTTACAGAAGTGGCAGCATGGCATCCCAAACTAAGTGAAAATGTCTTGGGGAAAGGATTTGCAGGCTGGCTTCAGCACATCACCTGTGGACCAGAGGGAGCAGCCATGAGCACCCAAAGCCCCATCCCTCCTGCACCACCTGCTTCTCCCCCTTGCCATGGCTGCTGTTTTCACCAGGAAAACAACATCTGAGGTGCTGGCTCTGTGTGTGATGTAAGGACAATGGGGAGAGGCATTCATCAGCAAAACCCAACCCAGCCAGAAACATGGTGGGTTTGTCAGATGGGTCTGGTGAGCTGAGCTCACACCTCTCTCTCGGCAGACATTTATCTAAGTCAAAGATAACAGGTTGCCATACAATGGGAAAAGGAGAACTGGTCTATGTTCCACTCATCCCTGCTGTGTTGTCAGGTGTGTGCTGGCACTGCTAGGGGAGAAGGGGGAGCAGGGAAGGTGCTCCATGGTAATAGGCTCCAAAGGGACCAGAAGGGATGGCGCAGAGAGAGAGCCACTCTTCATCCTGGTGCACCTTCTGCTTCCTAGCAGGATGATGAAGAGCTTGCATACCTAGAGCTGGCTGAGATGTTGCTGCAATAAGAAGATCCTATGACTGTCCTTATAGTCTTGATTACAGAAAAATGTCCTACATAAAAGTGGAAAAGATTTGCCACCAGCAGCCTCCTCCTCACAGTCCCCATCCAAAAGCACCTTATGTATTACTACCTTCTTTCTTGCTTAACATTCCTACAAATTCCTCCAGGCCTGCCACTGTTATTCTGCATTATTTTTACACTCCTCTCCTGCAGCACCAGTTTAATGAGAGTGCAGCTTCAATTAATGTGTTCCCCAGAGGGAAAGGGTCAACCCACGTACGTGAGGAATTTCTGATCCAGTTACGCAGGAAGAGAGGGATCTCCTCTGACAACTTCTAACAGCACAGAAAAATTAATTCTCCTTTCCCACAGAAGTTTATAATGAGAAAGCCACAATATCAAATTGTTAATAATTTCACAGGCACAAATTAGTGTTGCTGAGTGAAATCTCACTCCTGTAACTTCGCTTTTAATGAAAGGCCACAGATGTTGGACTGTATTTGCATTACAACTTGAGAAATGTTTCATAGTTTAGACCTCATCTATATGGTTCTATAAGCTCCATATCTCAGCTAATCTGCATAAATTTTCCCTTGTACCCATTCCCAGTGGCCAGGACAGTTTCAGTGCCAAACCCAAACAAATCTGATTGACCACATCCTCACACAAGCTCTTGTGTCCTGCTGCTGCTTTAGGCAGCTCAGAGCCCAGCTCAGGTCCCACAGCTCCACTACAACAGCCATGGTTCACATGGATCCAGTCAGCTTCCAGCTGGCATGAACTTTTCAGTTAAATTACTTGTTTGGTCAGTCCTTAAATGCAACCAGAGGATTCCATTATTCCAAGTAAAAGGAGTTTTGCTTTCCTGCTTACATACTGAACTGATAAAAGTTAAAACTGTTCTGCTGAAAACCATGAACTCAGCTTCTCTTTCATTCAGCTTGTGCAAACCTGAGGCAACGCTGATATTATTGCAGACATCATTTGCATAGGAAGAAATTTTTCTTTTGATTAAAGACAAAAAAGCCTTTCTGTATTTCTTGGTCTGCTTGTGGTGGAGACAACTGTGGCAGCTTCATCACTGTGCAGTTATCCAAAGGTCTGTGCAGTTATCCCAAGATCTGAGCCATCACACCATGGGAGCTTGCAGAAAGTGTGCTGAATGCATGAGTCAACCCTCTACTCTGCATCCCCAGATGCACAAAAAGCACTAAAAAGACACCCAAATTGTCCATTCTTACTGAACTCCTCAGCATGCAAAGAGAACATCTTCAGATGTGACAGGAGCTCTGCTTTAGCAGGTGAGTGACAGAAGAGGTTGAGTCTCGGTGCCCAGGATGCCACAGGTGCCTGGAGGAGCAGAGGACAGCCCACCCCTGCCTCTGCTGCTGCTTGCTGCAGGCCTGGGGTACTGGTGCATGCCATGAGGGAATCCTCAGCTCCAGGGCATGTCCACTGGATCAGGCTTGGATTCCAACACCATTTTGGGAAGTGCTCACTCCAAGTGTTTTGCTGAGCCTCTCTATAATAATCACATCTCCCTCCCACTACTCAGATGATTAATGGCTGGACTTGATAGAAAACCTGGTGCTGTGCCCCGTTTTCCCAAACCTCCATGAGGAGAAACCTTATTCTGTTATTTTGAGAGGAGACCTCACCTTGCTGCCCATGCCATTAATTGAATAACTATCAGTTCCAATTTATTCCACTTGGCTACAAATTAGATTTCAGCTGGCTACTTCCAAGCCTGCTTCAACACAAACTTATAAAGCTGAGTCCCTTGGCTGATGCCACTTGTCAACCTGCATCTGTTCTTGGGGTATTAAAAGACAACAAAGCCAGAAACCCGCCAGTCTCTGATGAACAGAACCCAAAACGTTTGGCTTTGCTTTTTTGGAGTTTATCATTACTTTAATGGAGCCAACTAGGCTTAGTATTTCAGAGGCTCAGCCTGGCTGCCTGCATCCTGCAGAGAGCAGAAATACAGCAAGAAGTCAAGAACCAATCTCAGGAAACCCAGGAGCACCAAAACTCCCTCAGAGCTGGGCAGTGCTGCAGGAGCATCCTCCAGCTCCTCAACAGCATCTCCAGTGCCAGTCCCAACTGTTGTTCTGTGACTGCAGCCTGATTTAATTCCTATTGGGGTATAAAAATTAATAACAGTAAAATGTCATGATCATCTCACACTAATTACGCATCTAATGAATAATTAGCTGCGGACACATTTGACATTTTTGGTCATTAATCTGAGCAAGTGTTTTAAGCCTTGAACAAAACTCTGCAAATGCAAACTCGGTGCTAAGCAGCTCAGACCTGCAGCATTGATGCTCCAGACAGAGACCACCCTCTGGCTCCTATCCCCTTTCCTGGAAATGGGGGAACTCCTTGGAGAGCACCCACCAGCTCCTGTCCCCTTTCCTGGAAACAGAGGAGTTCCTTGGAGAGCACCCACCAGCTCCTGTCTCCCTCCCTGCAGACAAGGGAGCTCCTCAGATTTCATGCAGCAGCAGAGCAGATCTGTGTCTGCCACTACGATATCAGTTGGTGGAAAAATTAGGATTTAGGAAGGCAATTTCTGTATGCCACCTCTCCCTTTGCATCAAACCTGGCTATTTATACATGTAGCTGTGAGAAATACTTTTTCCTGAACATGCCATGAATTTTGTATAAACCAAATTTCACTTGTAAGCTGTCATTTTTTAATGATAAAATCATTATACGAACGGTGGAAGAAGGCATAACTTTGCATCTTGTATCTCTATGCACATGTACACACACATCTTCCTCTGCCTGGCTCAGGCTTTTACTGCCTCTTCTTTCCCTCCATCTCTAACATTTTGCCTGCAAGGTCTTTGGAAGGAAGGAAAAGAAGGAAACAAATCTCTCCTCAAGGGTAGAGATGAACTCTGTTCAAAGGTGCAACACGCATCCACAACTAATGAACAAAACGTGTCTCATGTTTAGGACAAGGGGACATATAAAAAGGTCACAAAAGGCCAGGATTAGCACCAGATTGAGCACTAAAACCAAAACAGAAAGCAACAGATGTTTCCCTCCTAATTTACTCCATTAGGATCTTCTCCAGCTAGCATGCACTGCTGCTTGCTAATGAAGCATTTCCATCTCCTTGCTGCACAACTCGTAAATAAACCTCCCTGAGGTTGGCGGCAGGAACTCAACCGCCCCTCCCGGGCAAGCTTTCTCTCTTTTTATAAACCCTAGTTTTTGTCAAAGAGAAAATAAAAATCTGTTCCCAAATTCTCAAGTAATTCTGACACAACTTCATTGCCTCCTCTTGCTGAACTGCATTTCTGAACAGGGATGCTCTAACCCCACGGTGAACCCCTGTTTCCTTACTCTCATTAAAGCAACTCTACCCATCATGAACAGCTGTGGATGCACCAGGTGTATTGATTTTTAAACTGCAGGAGCAAGGCACAACAGACCTAAAATAACAAAGTATTTCACCTCCTGTATTGCCACTCTTGGTAGCTTACACTAAACTGAAGAAACGCCCCAAAGCTGTTCCCTGTGGCAGACCCCTCACTGCTCCATCCCCGCCTGGAAACAGCCCCCAGTTCCAGCCTATGGTAAATAAATCACCTGCAGAACCAACCTCAGCATTGAAACCTGCCTCCTGTCGCTGCCCCAGCCACCACAGGCACGTCTGAGAGCTGCAATTGTCCCGTGAGCCAAAAGCTGGGGAGCTGCTGCCTTGCAGAGGCTGTTTTCCATCTCTCTAGCCTGTGAAATATGACCTGAGGCTGAAACAGCACCTGGGGCTGAAGTCCCCTGAGGCAAAAGGCAGAGGAGCACTGCTGGTATTGCCTGCTCTTGAGACACTTCAGACAGACACTTCCTAAGCAAGACACACAGAATCACAGAATCAAAGAATGTTAAGTGCTTGGAAGGGTCCAAGCACTTTAAAAACCATCCAGTCCCACTTGCCATGGGCAGGGTCAGCTATCCTGGGTTGTGCAACCTGGCTTTGAACACCTCCAGGGTTGAGGCACCCACTTCCTCCCTGGGCAACCAGTTCCAGTGTCTCACCACTTTCCCAGTGAAGAATTTTCTCCATTAACCTAAATTTCTCCTCTTTCAATTTGTACCCATACACACATCCCTACCCATTGCACTACAGCTTAATTATAATGCTCTCGCAAAGAATTTCAATTTATCCTACCAAGGGAACAAGCTCTGTAATGAAAAGGCTTTATTAAAATAGAATGTAAAACATGATATTAATTAACGAGGCTGTGCAGGTGTGTTCATGAACGTGGTGGCTGAGCTCTGTTAACATTGAAGGGAGGTGGAGCAGGGTCAGCTGTGGGACAACCCCCCCATGGCCATAATGCCACACGCCCTGTCGTGACATCCTACACAGCCAACACAATGCTGCTGCCCAGGTTTGCATTCAAATGGGAAATACCATGGAGCACCTGGGGAGAAGATGATAAAAATGTGCTCCTGGCAGGAATTCAATGAGAGGTTTAAAGCAGAACCAGCCTGTGCTGTGCTCACCACCACAGCACCTGAGAGATCTGACCAGGCAGAATTTCGAGGTGAGAATTAACACGGACCAACAGCACTTAAGGTCAGAATGCCTTATCACACAGAAAAACATGAGCTTAAAGACAGGCCTGGCTGACACTGACATAAAACTCCTGCAGATGGAAAGCCAACGAGAGCCAAAATGTCATGGAAGACGCATCAAGCTGCAGCGAGGTTCTCAAGGACTTGCAGATTGTGTGGGGTTATTTTTTTGGTTTTTGACATTTGGCTCGAATCTGTGTCCTTCATTATCTGGGTGTTTGCAAACCTGAAGCACCCCAGTGGCTGCTGGAGCTGCAGTGGAAAGACACCCCCACAGTTGTGTGCAGGGCCCGTTTGTCTCCTCTGACAGGAGCTCGTATGTGGGATGATATTCTTCACTCCCTCCAGCTTATTTGCAGAAATGCAGCAAATTATACTGCAGCAGGTGTGAGCATTATGCAGGGCTATTAAAAGGAGGCTGCTGGTATCTTACTCACACGTCAACACAAGAAGAAAACCCACCCATGACACACGTCCAGATCCATGTTAGGCTTGTAGGTATTATCAGAGCCACAGCCTGGGTGCAATTCTGTTCTCAGGGTCTCTTTTGGTAGAACAGAGATATTCGTGGCCAATTTTTATTGTGTGGGCCAGATACACTTTGGTGAGTAAGCTAATCACCCCAGGTATGTAAAAACCATCAGCAGATCCACTAGTCAGCCCTAAGAGAGGCTGTGTCCTGTCTCACAGCTCTGCTGCAAGGTCTGGTTCAGATCAGAACCCCCTGGGAGCCAGCACCCCTCTGGCAACCCTCCCACACCCCTGCCAAAGGGAGCATCTCCTGACTTCCAAGCAATTAATTTGAAATAAAAACTTAGCGCAACCTTACGCTGAGTTTTAATACAATTCTACAGAGCTCTATGTATAAATGCATGTGGGAAGTGTGGTTTGTTCTGCTTTGCAGGAACTACATGCTAGCACCCCCTCTGCATGACAGAGCTGCAGCTGTTATACATACACACCGCCAATTTTTATGGCTCAGCTCTAAACCTCTGAAAAATAAGGTTTTTAATAGAAATCCTGACACCATCTAAAATATGGCAGCACTACTGGGTGCTGCTGGAATATGGCCCTAATTTATAAACCAGGGAGAAATCCTGTTCCATTTTGAAACTAAGAGACAGTAATCTAGAAAAAGGGTAAACCACAGGGAAAAATGGTAGTGTTGTCCATGAGCTATAGTGTCTAGTCCATCCAACAATTCAAAAATAAAATAGGATGCCACAATACTTAGGCCACGCACTGAATCTTGGACTGTCACAAAATAAAAACATGGTGTATCCTAGATGGGGGTATATTTCATAGAGCCATATGCCATTTTCCATGCTTCTGGGTAGTATTTTTCCAATGAAAATCTGATATGAGAACACTAGAAGTAAAGAAAAAAAATTTATGAGAGAAGTAGAACCCAAAAACTCCAGTTTTGCTTGATACAATAAATGTTTTTGCAAGAGGGCTTCAGTGTACTCCCTTCTAAATTGAAAGAAGTGGTGAAGCAGCAGATTGCTCACTCACAGGAGACACAAGTTTATCACTAAACCTTAGGAAAAAGCTCTGGATTGCCTTGAGGCTCCAGCTTTGCATTAAAATGCATTGAGGAGGTGGTGATTCAGGGGGCAGTGGACCAGAAACCCGTTTGAGATATTCCTGGTGCCCCTGAAACACTGAGCAGAGGATTCAGCCTTGGGATTTCTGTTTGAAGAGTGACTCTGTGCCTGCTTGGGCACCACAACCCTGGGACACTGCTCGAGCACCAGGTGGGAGGAGGCAGTGGGACAAACCTGGCTCAGGAGGAGCTGCTCATTTGCAATTTTGGGAAAGAAACAGGAACCTTTTGGAACAAGGGTTGGAAATTAGGAGGTCAGTGAGGATTTCACTCATCAATATCAGTTGCTCCAAAGCCTGGAAAGAATTCTGTCTCTTCTCCCCTACACACCAACACTGACCCATCCCAGGATCACATCCTGCTACAGCCCAAATAAAGGACATTATTCCCCCACAAGGAGCTTTGGGGGCTCACAGGTCTACCCTGCAATTTTCATTGTGGCCATCCTGGATTCCTTTCCCACTTCCCCATAACCACCTCCTTTTGCAAGCTGAGCATCACAGGAGAATAAATCCAGAATTATTGCATTTTCCTGCTAAAATTATTTCCCAGCAGACTTGTTACAAACCAATCACACCACGTTCTTGTTGGCCACATCACTGTCCATCAGCCTGACAACATTTTACCTGCCTCGGGCTCAGCCCCCCTGCACTCCTCATGAACAAAAAGCAGGATTTGCTTATGGAAAAAGCCAAGTAGCACTGCACACAGCTGTGCTTCCCCCCAAACCTTCCCCACAGGCACTGCAGGAATGCCCAGAATGAGGGCAGGAGAGGGGCTGAACTCTTCATGAGCTGTTAGTAGGCTAACGAGGGCATCTGCAGGAGGAATAGGCACTAAAAGTGAAACTAGATACAAAATAAATATCCCAGAGCTGGATTTCCTAAAAAAGATTCTGCTGAGCTATAGTTCCACATCAAATTTTTATTGAATACATTTTCTTCTGAGAATTTGTGCACTAAAACCAGTCAGAATCATATGAGAGGAGTATAAATTTCACGTACAGTTTTCACTGCAAGCATCCTTCAGGAGAAAAAGCAAAAGCACTTTTTAATCAAGCCCACTCCACATCCTCTCCCTCCTCCCGTGGAACCCAAGTGGGAGGGTGGGAATTGGAGCCCCTGCAGCACTGGGGCAGTGGGGAGCTATGGGGAGGGATGCTCTGCCTGAAGGTTATGGGGAGGGGGAGACATGATCTCCCCTTTGCCATGCCTGAAGGCAATGCCAAGGTCTGCTTCACATAGAGGAAAGCTGTGGAGAAGGTGAATTTTCAAGCAATTTATATTCTTAGCTGACAATGTGAATTCACACAATTTCAGCAAACTGTTGTTAAAACCCAAATGTGACACTGCCTCTTCTCCCAAATTCAGAGCTGCCCCTCCAAAACTTACTTGGTCACATTATTTTCTGAATCTGGAATGGATTTCCTGTCTGATTCTACAAAACCCAAAAATGAGGGGTTAGTTCCCTGGAAGGACAATGTTTCTCACTGTACAAATGATTTTGGGTCACTTTGAGCTTGAAAAGGCTCTAGGATCTGAAATGCTATTACAAACAGAAAAGCTATTTTAGTCAACTTCTTTTAGCAGCATCCCAGCATCCAACACTTTTAACTTCTTCTCCCCCAACAACTACAAGGAGAACTCAGGAAAAAACCTTCTTCTCTCTGAGGTTTCCAGATTTGTCACTATAATGTAAACTTTAAACAAGCCCAAAATCAAGCACCTTTCAGCATTTGAGCAGGTCTTGGTGGCTGTGTTGCCCAGATGCTCACATGGCAGTTCTTCCTTGGATATTGAGCTACCTGGACCCCTGAGAAGAAAATTACACTGAAGAAAAGGTCAATAAATGGCAGAGAGGAGATGGCATCCCATAATAGTTATAATTACTGTTTATCAGAGTGCTGCATTGCACAGATAGCAGGTTACAGGATGTATTTGCTGGTTTTTTTAATAAAAGAGCACATGGCTACAGGACTGAGTGGATCCCATGACTCGTGTGTCTGCTGTGTCACAGGACACACCACACAGTCACAGTGACCTTGAGAGATGTTGCATTCATTTTTCTTCCTGCATATTTTTGTGATGGATTTATTGCTCAATAAACCCAAAAGAACAAGTCAGTATTTGATGCTGGAGCTCTTTGTGCCAGTGCCAAGAGCTGCAGGAGGAGCTGGGGCTGGTTCTGCACCTTGCTCAGACTGTTCGTGGCAGAACTGATGTTGTGGCTCCACTCTCCACTGCAGGCCAAGGAGGGGGATGAATCTTCCATGAGGATTCCTTTTCCTATAAAGTTTTACACTAGGCATGTAAAGCAAATTCCCAGCAGGACAGCTCAAGGAAATGCAGAAGTATGAGATGAGCAAAATTTGACTGGTATGCTTCAGAAAGTCATTAGGTATCTCTAGGGAGACACTATAAAACAGAGACAGTGCATCTGTGCTGGTCAACAGGGGCTGAAAGACTCTGAGATGCTTGGCTGAACCAACCTGACAAGGTCCTTGCACCCCAGAACACTCAGACACCAGTGCTGTGTCTTGAGAACAACAAAATCCCTACAGAAAGTGACTCGAGTCTAAGTTATAGAGAGAAATAAACACCAGTGTTCTGCATTCAGAAATAAACACTGTGATTATGGAGCTGTTGGTGCCAGCTTTTGAAGAGTGCCACAAACAAAGATAATTGAAGAAATTAATAATATTGGTGATAATTGGTGAAAATCTTCACCATTCATCAGGGAGAACAACCTCCTCTCTCCCTTCTCCAGCAGAGAGTGCCTGTGGTGGCTCAGCTGAATGGTTGAGAGCTCAGCAGAAGGGCAGTGGTGTGTGTCCCACTGCACCAAGTACCATGGGGACCACTGGGAGCAGCCAATCCCTTCTGCCATACCACAAGGAGAACAGTATAAAGACACACTGAATCAAACAGACTTATTTTGCCCTGGTTACATTATTGGGAAATCTACTTTTCTGGGAAGAAGAGATTTTACAGTGACTTAAACTGATAAAAACTTCAACCTCTATTTCACTCTGTCATGCCTTCTTGGCTGCCCATGGCCAATGAGCAGCATGAGCCAGCAGACAGCTGTACCATACATACCCCACAGCAGCATGAGGAACACAGGCAAAGCTGATGTTTCATGGAATAAAAATGTACAGTGATAAAAATTGTGCACTTTTTCTTTGACACAGAAAATGATCCCCTTAGGAATGCTGCCTGTTCAGAAGCAAAAGCCATTTAGGATGGTCCTTCTGTGACTTTTGCCCCTCCATTAATACATTAAAGAAGACCATGATCTCACAGAGGACTAAGGCTGTGGTCCCTACACCCCATTTCCACAGCCTCAGAGGTGAGCACAGCATTTTATAGTGCAGACCATGAACTTGAGGCTGTTTTTGAATGATCTCACAGAGGACTAAGGCTGTGGTCCCTCCACACTATTTCCACAGCCTCAGAGGTGAGCACAGCATTTTATAGTGCAGACCATGAACTTGGGGCTCTTTTTAAGAACCTTTACTGCCTCTCACTAAGGGTGGTGCACCATGTGTGCATTCATGGGTCTAACAGCCACTTTGCCATCCACTGGTCTGACCCACAACATCACCATGGGTGTGGAGAGAGGGATGCAGGGATGGTCCCAGGTGGGATCAGGTGGCAGGATGCAGGTGGCAGCTGTGGGAGGTGACAGGGATGGAGAATCTTCACACAACTGAGGCAGTGTGAGACACAAGAGGCATCAGAGCTTCATTAACCCAGGGCAGCACAGACGTCAGTGACAGCTGAGGCAGCCAGCTGATAGAAAGGGAGTAGAGACTCCTTCAGAAATGAAAGATTATTTTGAGAATAAAAGCAACCAGGGTAATCAGCAAGACATTTACAAAGGCGGAGGATAGAAGGAAGAGCACTCAAACCTGCAGGCACCTGGGAAGTGATTTATCCAAAACACTTACAACAGTGTTCCTTAACAAATAAAATACAAGGGTAACTCACTGCAGGCCAAAACACTGCATATTAAAGGAAAAAATATCCTGCATTAGAAAGAGAGACTTCAGCCTTGGCAGCATCTGCTTCAAGTCCTCTGCTGCCCACGCCAGAACAAACTCCAGATCTCTAAACTCAAATTGTAATTTGCTTCACTACAGAATTCCCAACTCAAGCCCCAATTATAACTCTCCAGTGAGGGTGGAACTCCAGCCAAGGCTATAATACATTCACCGACACCTGCAGACCTAATAATTGACCAGGGAGGACATGGGTGAGCTCAGCAGAATTGCTGCATTGCTCCTGCAAGGCTCGCTGTCCTACACCAGGAAACAGCTTCACTACTGCAAGGTGCATAATTTAATAAACCATTAACTCAAACCTGAGGTGAAGTAAATTCAGCATATTATATATTTCAAAACAGCATTAGAATTCAATTTAAGTGTCACCAAAAGCCTAATCCTCAGTATACAGAGCATATTAATAAGTGTCTTGGAGCCTGTGGTTTGATTTCATTTCCAGCTGGGCTGTGCTGCCGCATGGCTGCGATCCCTGCTGCGAGGATGTCTCGGTGACAGCATCACTGCCCTGAACCAGAGCAGGATCACAGGGATGCCAGTCCCACCCTCTGGGGTCTTCCCAGGAGAACACAGGGCTGGGAGCTGAAGCACAAGTAATCCTGCTTCCAGTGGTGTCACTTCTTGGTGTCCCTGCTGAGATGCTGATGTTCCCCACTGACAGCAGGCTTCTCACAGGGCCCCTGACCCACCCCTGCTTTGGGTCCCTTTGCAGCCACAGGGGCAAAACTCATTTTAGGTAAGGCAGGAGCTCCTGTTCACACTGAGCTGCCGGATGAGGCCCAAGCAGGCCCTCTGTGGCTGCTCCCCAGCCATGCTATGGTGCATGATGGGGCTGAAGCCCCCAAGGAGGGACAGAGCCAATGCTTTCCCTCCCCTGGGTCAAGCATCCATGGCAAATGGGGCATTATTTCCACCAATGCTTTCCCTCCCCTGGGAAGGAAAGGGCCATTGGGGCATTATTTCCACCAATGCTTTCCCTCCCCTGAGCCAGGCATTCAGGACAAATGGGGCATTATTTCCATCACCAATTATTATTTTCCCAGGGCAAATGGGGCATTATTTCCACCAAGAGCTGAAAGCACCAAACCTGTTCTCCCTTTTCTGTGGGACATGTTTTGGCCTTTTCTCCATCGCCTCTGCCAGAACTTCTCTTGATCAGCAACCCAAGCACATCCCCCAGCAGTTTGGGAAATGCATCCCTTCTATAAATGACAACAGATTATTTAAGCAACAACTAAAGCACTCTGACTGCTTTTTAGTTTGCTTGCATTAACGTCAGTCTCCTCATATATCTAGGGAACGAATCCGGGATTTTCTTTAAAATGGTGGAGAGCAGTACAAAAATAGAAGCCTGCTTGTCTAAAATAAAGTTATGTGTTTGAAAGGGTTGGAAATTGTTTTTTAATCACAGGCGTCTTTCTTCTGGAATATAGTCTGCCATCTATACATTCTGCTCTTCCACCCAATTTCTCAGGAAAATGCAGCAAGTGTGTTAATAAATAATTTATAAAAACATTACAAAAGATAAAGCACTGCTGCTAAAACATTTCCAGCCTTTGACACACCAGTTCATTTGTAATCCTCTTTGCCTCCCTTTCACTGGAACATCAGCAGAGGTTTTGTGCTGCTGCTCTCACAGCCCCACTTCACCCACCCTGCAGAGTCTCTGGTTCACAGGGATCCAGGCAGACACCAGCCCAAGCCACAGCTCAATGTTATCTACTGTAGATTTCTGTCATGGAAAATGTTTCTCATGGAAGCAACATCCTCATTTATTTTTGCCATTTGGCATGAGAGGATGGCTGCAAATGCAGGTGGCTGTCCCAACAAACAGAGCCCCAGGGTTTGTCCTTCCTCCAGCAGCACGCAAGCTGTGCTCTCTGTGACACTCCACAGGGTGGTTGGGAGCAAGATGCACAGTTTCTCTTACACAGTTTCCTTGAAATTCTCTTTCAGGAGTCAGTATGTTAGGCATATGACTAGAAAAAAAAAACCAAAAAAAACAACTGGACAATTATTACAAAAGAGTTCACAGAACCCTTGGAATTTCAGTTGGACTGAGCAATAATTTTTGCACAGCTCCAACAATTCCATGAGTATTTCAGATCTTTAATGAACCCTGAAAAACATGATGGGAAATCTTGAGATGTGGCTGTTCCAGTGACTGCAGCAGCAGGGACACAGCAACAAGCACGGTGCCTTCAGAAGAGCTGGTGAGGAGATGAAAGGAGGGAAAGAAGAGAGCATCCTTCAGAGAGATCAAGCCAAAGGCATGTTAAGGAAGCATGAAAAGGGTACCCACAACTTCCCCATCCCCTGAAAATGCTTGTGCATTGTGAAGCCAAGCGATAACACAAGAGGACTGACTGCTGCATCCTGCCAGCCTCTGGTACCAAAGGCACCTCTGCTGCTGCAGCTCAGAGCTGAATCAACACAGATTCTGCTCTCCTGGAACTGCTGTTTGGTCTCCTGACACCCAGTCTCCTCTCCAGCACAGCTCCACTTGCACACAGGGCACTGGGAACAGGAACCACAAGTCTGCTCTGTGAACACTCACCTGTATCCTGAGCATGCTTGGGATGTGCAGCCACACTGGAGGTGGCTCAGTACCACAGACCATTCTCTGCTGCACTTCTACACCACTTCATTTCACCACACAGGCTAAAACACACTTTAGGAACAGGTACCAGCATAGCAGCAACAGTTTGTAACCCTGTTAGCAAAAATGCAAAGGCTCCTTGTGCTGAGGCCTTGCTCACATCCCACCCCCAACACACAGGACCCAGCTGAGTGCCCATGTGCAGCACAGCATTCTCTGTGCTTTATTGCCCAGCCACTTTTATTTCACCCAAATGAAAAATAAAAACCCATTACTAAGCAAAAGTCTTGAGAAATTTTATGAGATTGTAATGCTTCCAATTTATGTTGAAAAAGCCCCAAATCCTCAAGCTGTCTGTCGCTGCTCCAGCCAGGGAGGCAGGAGATGCTGCTGACACAGCACAGCACAAGTGATCAGAGAGGGAAATGCTGCTCTGATGGGGTGCTATCAACAATAAATGGGAACGGCTTCCTCTTGTTTGGGGCATAATGGAAAACCATGGCAAAAAATATAGAACAAACAATAAATTTATGCAGGACGGTGACAGATGTCATGTAGAACATTTTAAATGAGTTTTAGGTCTTGATATTTTCTGTCCACAGCTTTCAGACAAGATGTATTTTAGGAAGGGAACACACTCAGGGGGCATAAAGCATCAGTGCAGACACTCATAGTAACAAACTGCTGAATATTCAAGTGTATCAGAAGGAAGAATTCAGGAAAAAAAAAAAACAGAGTAAAGAGAGAATATTGCAAAAGCCTCTGACATTCAATCAGTGCTTACACATACTCTGCAAGGCACAGCTGGTGCACACAGAACCACAGGAACAGTAATTAAATACCACTACCCAAATCCTGCCCACCACCAGTGCCCCCCAGCATCTCCCACTCGCTCCTTGTGTGGCAGACATCCTGCCTGGATGTCACACCTGGCAGGACTGCTGATGTCCCTGACTTTCTCCTGCCATTTCCTACCCTACAGAGAAGTATTCCATGACTTCCATGGCTGCTGGGAGCATCCTGTGAGTGTGTGAGCAATAAAGATGAAATGCAGTTTTTCCCCCAGGCTCCCAGAGAACTGGATTATCACATTTCAGCAATTACTGCAAACACTGGATTTACAACAGAGCTCCTTGGAGCTCTGGTGTGTCCCTGTGCCTGCCTAGCTCAGCCTGCATCCCACTCTGCTTCCTTGGCTCACCTGCCAGAGCAGTGCCACTGCCACTCTTCTGCACCAATTCTGAATTATTCAGTGAGCAGTTAATGCAAGTGCAATGTGAAACAGCTCTCTGCCACCTCTCCCCAAGCCCTGTTAGTCTTCATTTGTTTAACCAGCCAAGAGGTCTAAATTTACATGTTTTTAGCATGATCCTATAGCACTGTACTTCTAATTAAGAAAAAGGGCAACACTTTTAAAATATGTCTTCCCTCCCATCCCCACAGCACCTGAACACCAGCACTAAAGAAGACATCAGTATCTGCTACAGGTGGAACACAATGAGCATCTAACAAACTCAGCATCTGCAGCTGTGCAGCACAGGAGTGGGAGTGAGCAAGGGGCCCATCACAGCCCATGGGTGAAGGCAAAGCCTCTGTAACCCTGGCAAGCAGCAGCCTGCCTGGAAGCCTGGCAGCCAGATTAATTTTCAGTTCCTGGGGTGCCAATTTCCAACACACAGAAGGGAACGCTGCATCTCCCTGCTCAGCTGTGCCAATGTTTGAAAATCATCCATGTCTGAGATTCCACATTTTCCCTCCATTAGTCAGTACAAGTACAAACAGGGGGTTTCTTCTTCTTTTTCCATTGACACAAAATCTGGCAGTATGCTGAAGGTCTAACATGGGCAGCCTGAGTCCTGCCAGTGACAAACCAAGGCACTCAGAGTCACAGCTGTGCCACGGCCTCTGCTGGAGGCTGGGACCTGCCATCACCCCCATCTCAGAAAATATTTCAGAAGCTCTGCTCCACCCTCAGGGAACTGTGGACAGCCAGGGCTCTGCATCGTCTCAGAAGCAAACAGATAATGTAAAACAATAAAAAAACTGAAGTTCTACTGAGGTATTCCCCAGCAACCTATGAAGAGGCCACCCGTGTCCTCATCCCCATCTTCTTCTCTGCCTGTGTCACTCAGCATGATCTCATATCTCTAAAGATCAGACAATCAAAAGAAAAATATGAGAACCAAATGTAGGAAACCACCACCTTGGGCATGCTTTCTTCATTCAGGCCCAAGAGTGAGTGGCCAAGAGAGTATCCATGCAAGAGGCTACCAGTGCCCAGCAGGAACATGTCAATGCTGGCTTGGAAATTACAGCACCTATTACAAATACTAAAGGTCTTTAGGGTAAGGCAGCACTTAAAATCTGTTATCAAGAAAGCTTGAAATGTCTCAAAAACATGAAATCCCTTCAGTAGAGAGAGGTGGAGGCCCCACGCAGCAGACCCCAGCCACAGCTGCCAGCACCATGGTCTCTGCCAACAGCCTAAGAACTTCCAGCAGAGACCCAGAAAACTGAATCATGCAGTTCCAGATGACTGGTTCTCATTTCTCATCCCTCTGACCAGTCTGCAGGGAGCAGGCACATCATGTCAATCATAAATGACAACACAAAGTTGTTTAAGTAAGAAATTGGACATCACCATATAATTAATGGCTATGGCTCCGTGTAAATGCATGAGAAAGGCTGTGAGTCCCTGTGGCTGGTTTGAGTCCTGGCCTTTACACCGAAAATGTGAGGCAGAAAATATCAAGAACATTTGTGTGGGGATTTTTAATCAATATCTAACCTGACAGTGGGATTTGGAGGAAGATCATCCCATAAAACATAGACAGCATTGCAGACTAATTGCATTTACTCCCCATTGACCAGACACTGCACAGAGAGAGTCCCAGGAAGGTGCTGGATGTCTCCCCAAAGAAAGGGAAAGTCACTCATGTGCCTCAGTGAACTATAAAGCTAAACACATTACACATTGCCCTGGCTACACCTATTTTTGAATATCAAACTCATTTACCAGTGCTGTCGGAAGTGAAAGCTTCTGAAGGAGATGCACAAAACACCTTCTGTCTCTGTGGTGTCACTGCTCCTGAATTCACCATGGAGCTGAACACAAGCAGTGTGCAGAGATAGGGAAGTGGCATCTATTCTTGGCCAGCTCCTTTCTGCTGGCTGCACAACCTTGAGCGCATGACTGAAGGATGCCCGTCGGTGCCTGGAGATGCTGCCATGAATCACAGACCCCTCTTCCTCCCACAGCCAAGGCACAGCATGTCCTTGTTGAGGAATACCAGTCTACCACAGCCACAGCGAGATGTCCTGCAGCACATTTTATAAATAGGCTTCTAAAAAATGTACTTCCCATCCTCTTGACAAAAAGTGATTACCAGAGCAAAGAAAATGACTAAACATTGATGCACACCCTGTGAATGTGAAGAGCCAGACCTGGGGGAACAGCTCAGAGATCCTACAGTGCTGCAGTGCAACCCATCAGGGAGATGCTGGCTGAGTGCCACAGCAGCCAGGGCCAGCAGCACTTCTAGGGAGCACGTCACAATGAGAAAAAGCAATACAAAGCTCAGAAATGAAGAGAAAAGAGGTGACCTTTGGGGCCAGGAGCTCTCGAGGAGGACAAGCACAGCCTGGGCAGCTGTGAGGGAACAGGATCGATGCAGTCACGCTGTGATTTCAGAGGAGCCACAATTCTCCTCTGAGAGGTGCAGAGCTGCTCCCACCACTGCAGCCAAGCATCTCCTCTTTCCTTGCACACAGCATTTTTATGCCACAGATGCAAACAGAGCTGAGAACACACAGATACCCCAGAGGAGGGTGACATCTGCTGCGTGTTTCCTTTCATTATGTCCATGGTGTGGGCACCATCCTCTGTGGGTTGTGAGGGCTCTGTCCTGCCCCAGTGACAGCACCAGTGTCTTCTTTTTTTAATATGGAAGTGCAATTGCAAAACCGGAAAGAGAAACAGGAATTCTTTTCCATTTGCTTCTAGAAACAGATGCCACTTTCCTCAGACTTGTTTGTTTTCAGGACCATGGGAGTTTAATCTTTAAAACAATATTTTTACAGTATGTGTCAAGTGTCATTTCATAATGAAAGAAAACAAATTACTTCCACTTTGTACACCATAGTAACCAGTCAAGAATGTGAACAGCTCCTCAAAGGTGGGGTCAGCAAACACCCCCCGGGCAAATTCCCACATGAGCTCCTTGGCACACCCCCACAGCCCCAGGGGAGCTGCCCAAACCCTGTTGTAAATAAGAGGAAAATTTGGCTCAACTCCTCCTGGGACTTTGCTGTTCCCACAACAGCCAGAAGAAAAATCATTGAGTGACTTCAAATACTCCCTGGAGACTGAATATCTCACTGGAGGAAAGCAGATCCACTGCAGGACCAGCTCCAAGGTTCACCCCAAACTCAAACACAGCCCCAGGGTTCTCCTCAAAGTCAAGCACAGCCCAGGGCTGGCGTCTCTCCCACACCATGGTATGCCTGTGTATGCCACTGTAGCACCCTGTATTCACTGTATTCACTTCTCTGGCTCCTGCCTTGCTTCAGGATGGAACAACACAACCAGAAACCACCAGAAAGTCTCACTTGAGCCAACTCCATGTTTAGAGAACATATGAAATGGCATCAGCTCCACATTGCTAGAGAAAATATATAATCCCTCCAAACAGAGACATACAGCTAAGAAGACCCAATTCCCTTTCAGACAAACAAAATCCCCCAGACAGTAAAGCACAGGATGCTGATCCCCCCTGGCAGCAGCTGAACGTGGCTGCAGCAGCTCTCAGGTGACCCCAGAGAGAGAACTCGTTGTCATCCTACCTGCAGAAGCCAGTAGCACCTTCTGTGAAACGTGGGGATGATGGAGGAATGGACATAGCAGCCATACAGGCACTGGGGACACAAAAAGAGAGAAAGCAGAGTCAGGTTAGTGGAGGAACCATCCCGAGAGGCCGTGCTGGGGATGGGGCAGCAGAGTGACCCAGAAATGGAGGAGATTGTTCTGCCCTTGGGCTGGGATACACAGCTGGTGATACACAGCACTGTGGCTTACACCCTGGTGTAAGAACTGTAAGCTTTGCCACAGGTCACAGAAACCCATCCCTGCCATGCCCCCACCACCCGAGGGTGCCCACCCTGGGGTGGCCAGGGCCACAGGGGCTCCCGTGGTGCTCAGTACAACACAGACAGGGCTGCTCTGGGGGCTGCCTCTGAATCTTTGCTCCATCGTATTTTTATTTTTTTGGCAAATACAACACGTTCATCTCTTTTCCCATGGTTTATCTCCTGGGTATTTCAACTGAAAACATTGTGTTTGTAAACTGAAAAAACTGCTGTCAGATATTTTAGACAACAAAATGCCAAAATATAGTTTGTTTCTTTTCATACTCTTTTTTTTTTGTTTTTTTGTTTGTTTGTTTGGGGGGTTTTTGTTGTTGTTGTTTGGTTTTTTTGTTTTATTTTGGGGGTTTTTTGGTTTTTTTTTTTATTTTGGGATTTTTTAAAATGAATTCTGCTTCTCTGATTAACTGAAATCAGCAAAGCCGAGGAATTCTTTCTGCAGGGAAAAAACCCCACATTTCCACTATGTTAGAACTTTTTGGTTGGAAACCGAGCCCAGTGCCAACCCAAACCCACAGAAGTGGTTTTAGTTGCAAAGATCCCGAGCTCAGAGGGTGCCTGTGCTGCTGGACATGTGCACTCAGTGAGCACATGGGAGGCTGCAGCAGCCCCCCCTCCCCAGGATCACTGCTCACAAGGTCGGCCTGAATTAAACAGGATTTAAGGACTGGCTGCTATCACTGAGTTATTTTTAAAACACAAATGACAAAGATTAATAATGTTTTTAAAATGTGTCAAGGGTACATTCTACACACTGAAATGCAGGGAGGAAAAAAACAGACGAGGAAAAAAGCCCTGCAGAAAATAATCCAAAGAAAAGCTTAACATTTAAATCCCTCCTGAGGGTTGGAGAACAGCTGCCCTGACAGTGACTCCTGCACATGGCACTGCATGGGAAGGTCTGCAGTGTTCATTCTGCTGACTCAGAGCAGGTCCCCCCACTCCAGAAAGCAGCTGAGAGGGGCAGCATCTCCCAGTCCAACCAGCTCCCCCGTGAGGATGGCAAAGCTGGTCTGGAGCTGCTCACAGCTGCCAGGGACCCCCTTGTGAGATACATATCAATCTATTCCAGCCCCCCTGACTTGCTTCCCACCCCAATTTGCTGTGAGTCGATGGAAACTTTGCCCTGATTAAAACAAAAGCCAAGGCTGGGCTCTGTGCAGCTCATGGGGCACAGCAGGCAGGAGCTCTGCCCTCCCTCTCCAGAGCTGTCTCGCAGATAATTCTAGAGCTGTCAATAATGAATCACACAAAAGCCTCCCACCTTCATGAAACTGGTTCTCAACATTTCAGCAAACCATTAAAAAAATCCTAACAGCTCACAGAATTCAAAAAGCACACAGAACGCAGAAGGGACTTCTTAAATTTTTCTTTTCTTCTTTTCTTTTTTCTTTTTTCTCTTTTCTTTTCTTTTCTTTTCTTTTCTTTTCTTTTCTTTTCTTTTCTTTTCTTTTCTTTTCTTTTCTTTTTCTTTTTCTTTTTCTTTTTCTTTTTCTTTTCTTGTTTCCCTCTGGATGGCTGTTTTGAGGCTGGATGTCCTAACCTGGGCAGTTGGGATGAAGGAGACCCACACACTGAGCAAGCTCCTGGCCTTGGAGAGACAGCAGGGACTGTCCCCACAGGCACAGAGAGGCACCACAGAAGCAGAGAAACACTGCAGGGGTGAAACAGACCCTGGGAGCCCAGCACACAAAATGAGTGATGACAGCAATAAAAACTACATTAATTTTGGGGTAAAAACGCATAAGAAAAAGTTGAGGACATAAATAGAAACCTTGGAAATCTGTGTGTCACTGTTTTGGAGGATTTTCAAGATGAATGGATTAAGCTCTGTGGGTGACACAAAATCTGCAGCTCGGCACGTGGGGGCTGTGGGGAGGTGGGTGTGGGATATTCCTGCACTCAGATCTGCTGAGCCCTGCCTTTGGCCCCAGCATGGCCCAGGGCTGCTGAGCAACCAGCCAGCTCAACACCTCCCTGCAACTAATGAGGAGAGTGGAATTACCACCCTGCCCAGCCAGAGCAGACACACAACCAGGGCAGAAGTAATACCTTTAGCTAAAGCAGCCTTTAAAATAAATTCTTGCTCAAAACAGGCAAAGGGGGGTTTGTTAGCTGTGTTTTCTTTTATTTTTTTTTTTTTTAATTCTTTTTTAGTGGGAAGGTAAAAGCTGCAGAGGCCTGTGTGTCTGTGGAGATGTTAATGCCAGGCTGGGCACGCAGCCAATGCATTAAGTGAAATCGAATTCCAGAAACCAGCTTTAATCAGCAGATTTTTAAGGTTAGAACGACTCTCTCCTCTGCAAGGCTTGCCAAGGTTAATTCTGTCCTGAGCAGGCTGAATTAATGGGCTGGACAGAGGAGAACATTTTTTTTTCATGTTTCTCTTTTAAGTTTACAAAATCTCCAGGAGAAGAGAAAAGGCATTTTGGAGCAGTCTGAGGAGGAACAACACCTCAGCAGCTCATTGACTGCTGTGTGGAGAACACTGGCATCAGCCTGACCCCAGAGGAGCCCTGAGCAGCACCAGCCAAGGGGCATCCAGCTGTGGGGATGCTGTGGGTGCCCATGGTGGTGGCCCTGTGGTCCCATCACCCACCAGGGAGTGTGTCCTTGGCCCTGGAGGTGACCCTGAAGGATGCTCAGAGCACAGACCATGTCCTGCCATCCCCAGGATGAGACCCCCACACTGCTGGGTGCCCATGCTGGTGGCCCCATCACCCACCAGGGAGTGTGTCCTCGTCCCTGGAGATGACCCTGTGTGTCCTGCCATCACGAGGGATCCCTCCTGTGCAGCTCTCCAGGATGAAAGCCCCACACCTACCCCAGGAACCAGCTACAGGCACCTCCTGAGCAGCCCCACACTGCTGCTGGAGGGCCTGGCCCTGACAGCTCTGCTGGAGCTCATCCCTTTACAATTCCAGGGGTAATTAAAGAGGAAAGGCCTTCTCTGTGTGCAATTACAGCTGCCCGCCCTGCCATTTGTATGCAGTGCACATTTGGCATTACCAAACTTCTGAAAACGGGAGGGGGGGGAATATAAAATCAAATTATTAGTGGATTTTTTTTATCCTGAGCTCCTTAAAGTGATTGTGGCTTATTTAAAAATAATACAATAATGCTGAGGTGTTCTTTCTTAACAAGCATACCTTGGGAATGGAAATAAGAAAGCAGGAGAATCAAAAATTCAAGATAGGGTTGGACAGGCTTTGAAATTCTTCTCCCTGGTGAGTTCCACTAGTGGATATTTTAAAAACCCTAAAAACCGCCTAGATTTTGTTCAGATTTTCACACTGAATTCCCAATTCCCTTAATAAGAAGCTAAATCAATCTTTAGAGAACAAATCACGTAAGACCTATGGCTGTACATTATTAAAATATATACTTGAGTAATTTGCTGGTGGTAAGGCTTCAGCTTTCAACAGCCCAGGAGCAGGATCTGTGCAGGTTTCTGGGGGAAAAGGACCCTGCCCTCTGCTCCTGGCTCTGTGGTGGGAATGGGCAACATGTGCTCAGCTCCCTGGTACATCTCCATGCTCCTGGGATCTCCCTCTCCCAGGACTTTCACCTGCTCAGAGTGACTTTGAGATACATTAGAAAGTTTTTTTTTCTTAGCTCGGCGGTCAAAGAAGGAGTTTGAACTCTTCAGTTCTCGCTCTTAAGGTTGTTTATTGTATCTTATCTATAAATTTTTTTTCTCCTGTTCAGCTGAGGTCTGCTCAGCAGGACAGTCAGAGGCACTCTGTTTGCTCCTGGGGCAGGGTTATCTTTTTATACTAAAAACTACCTGTACAATATTTACAATAATTTCCAATACCTATCACCTATGTTAGACAGTGAGCTTCTACTCTAAACCAGTCTAAAAGTGCCAACATCACAGCAGAAGATGGAGGCCAAGAAGAAGAAGAAGGAGAAAGACTGGACACACTTAGATTCTTCTATCTTGCTCCTTGAACTTCTATGCTAAAAACTCTAAAAAATCCATTTTTCACTTTGTGATAAATTCACTATCATTCTACTGAAACTTTTGTGGCTTGTAATTCTTCATATAAGGTTGGTAATTGTTTTTTCCAAGGGCTACATCAAAGGCACAGGGGTCTTGGGCTCTGTGCCAAGGTCTCTGAGCCCTCTGGGCAGGGGCTTGAGTCCTCCAGGGCAGCCAGAGGAATTTCCTGGGTTCCGACATCCCTCTGTAATTACTGATCATTCCAGAGCTTCCTCACCAGTTTCCATCAGGGAGCAGCACACTGCTGGCAGTAGCAGCACTGCTGCCATGGATCAAACCTCCATGGAAAGCCATCAGAGGGGTTGGCTTTGTTCCTCTCATCATCCTGGTGACAGGGGACAGTCTCTTGAAGCAGAGGCTGTATCTGAGCCCAACCATGCTCTGCTCTCACCTTGCCTGCTGTAACCAGCACAGATACCCAGACTGTCTGTAACTCTTTGTTTTTGTCTTGTATTGTCCTAATCCTAATTGTCCAAATTGTTACTACTCTAATTTTATTACTATTTTATATATTATTATATTATATATTATTATATATATTATATTTATATATTATTAAATTTATAACAATTGTATTACTATTAAACTTTGAAAATGTTAAAAACAAGTGATTGGCGTTTTTCACAGAGGCAACAGGAGATTCTCAACATTCCCCCACCCAGACTGGCCCCAGTTCAGCTTTTTAAAGCAGCAAACAGGGAGGGGAAACCATGTCTGAACCCTGGGGAATCCCCAGGGCCACAAGGCTGCCACCAGAGCTCTTATTTTGACTTAAGGAGTGTCATAATATAGGAATGCATCCAAAATTTCCCATTACTGCTGCAAATCAAAACCAAAACGCTGCTAACTGTGTTTTCTCACTCATCATCTTGGAGAAACACAGATATTAGACAGGTTTGGATTTTCCTCTGACGTTCATAAATAGCAACTTTGATTCAGCAAAGCACAAAACCACGTGCTCAGATCTCAGCCTGGGCTGAGACATGCTGCTGGCAAGGCTCGCCTTTTATCGATGTCAACAGAATTTAAGCAATTGCTTACAGTTTGCCAGGTTGGGCAAGGAGTGCCTGGTACTGACAGCAGATCCCAAAAACATTCTTAACATTTCCAGGCAGCTGCAAAACCCAGAGAACCTGAGCCTTCACTTTCCAGCTGTGGCATCCCAGCACAGCTCTGTGCAGCCCTGGGCACTGCCTGGTGTGCAGGGGCTCAGCCTGGTGCAGGCATTTTGGGTTTAATCCTGTCAGTTCTTCTCCTGACACATTTCAAACCCCCTCCATATGCCCTCGATGCCACTGGCAGCCATCCTAGATTTGAGCCCAGGGCTCTCCTGTGATGGTTAATCAAGGGAGGAGAGGTTACACAGCCTGTGCATTGCAGGACCTCGTCACTTCTGCTGGCTTTTGTTAACAAATATTGTTCTGTTTACCTCGGGACTCGTTAGAAAGCAATTTTTGAAATGTTCAATATTTAATGAAATATTTAAATGTTTAATGGGTTCTTTTTCAAACCCTGTGTGGGTTGTGAGGTTCTGAAGTCTCTACAAGGATTGCAAGGTTTTAAGTTTCTTGCTGTTAGAAATGAATCCTCTAACGACATTGGCTTAACGACAGAAATTGGCGTACATGGGGACTGATGCTTCCACAGGCAGCAACACCCATTGCCCAGCCCACTGCAGGATCATTGGTATGCATCCCCACACCCCCACTGCAGTGCCTGCCTCTTCATAAATGCATATTTCTTTATTAATACAGGGATACTTTAATCTTAGCCTAATTTTACCTTTAGGGAAGCTGTATCCCAAGGCTGCCAGGAGCTCAGACCCTCCAGATGCAGTGGTGTGATTTGTATTCAAAGCAGCAGGTCTATCTGTCAACATGTTTGTCTCCCTTCTCTGCCAGCTCTTATTTATAATCCCATTCAGATTAATGAATGACAGTAGTTCTCATCACAAGAAATTTGATTAATCAATTTAAGTGCTTAATCACCCTGGCCTGGGTGAAAAGCGTACTGGAGGGATGCTGCCTGGATAGGGGCAAAGTTGTGAGATGTAGGAGGAAAACATCATCACTTTCCCTCATGAGCAGCTCCAGCCAGGAATGTGCACTGGATCCTTGAACAGATTACAAGCTTTCCAAGAGCTCAAAATTTTTCTAGGGCCAGCAGTCATGGCCAATTAGTAAAGAAATATCCACCTCCTCATCTGACACAAAAGGCTTCCTACTACTCACCTCACTCCCTGCTACCCATGTTGCTCAAACTGAACCCAAAAACTGTCAAACTGTCACATCCCCATCAGTCCTGCCCATTGTATCTCAAAGACTCTCACAGCCTGCCTGTGTCACCAGCCTGAATACTCCAGAATAATCTCCAGGGTTCTCTGGAAACCTGGGAGGTATTTCAGGTGAGGGGTAGGAGCCAGGCTGAGCAGAAATCACTGATTTGTAGGACAGAGGCTACACAGTGTGAGCACTGCCTTTAGCTGCTCTTGCAGATACTGTGAGTGACATGATAAACCCCCAAAAACCCTGTAACACAGCTCCAAACAGGCTGTGCTCAACAGGTGTGCAGGATATGGGAATTCTCACTGGGAAGGATTCCCACATTCACCTCCACTACCTAAACTCAAAGGGACACACCTCAGAGGAAGGTGACCCATTTGGAGCTGGGTACAAACAGGGCAGCACGAGCTCTGTGAACAGAGCATCTGATGACACCTGTGTGCAAGGGATCACTGAGAACAGGTATCTGATGATACTTGTGTGCAAGGGATCACTGAGAGCAGATCTGGGTGACACCTGTGTGCAAGGGATCACTGAGAACAGGTATCTGATGATACTTGTGTGCAAGGGATCACTGACAGCAGATCTGGGTTATTGGGAAGGATGAAAGTTTGATAAGAAAGTTTAACAGATATGTATGCTTGGCAGAAAGATTTCTGAATGTAGAACCTGAGAATAAAATAGAGATGGAAGCAAGTTTTGATACAGAAGAAAAGAATTGCTGAGCCAGTCTCACTGGATAACCAAGGAGGCAAAGGGTGTGTGAGTTAGAAGGGGTTTTTATGGCTTACAGCAAAGGATAAACCCACCTCAAACAAGGAGATGTTTTTACCAAGCAGAAAGATTCCACAGGCAAACAAGTCAGCAAATGTGGCAAGTACAAAAAAGGTCTCAGAATTTCCCACTGCAAGAAAACTGAAAAACAACTTCCAGCTTAAACTGTAATGCACTAACTTTTAGTGATTGGAGAACAGTAACATAAATATGGTAATTACAGTAGTTATGATGGGCTATAGATAATAGTTAAGGTATAGATTGGTTCTACTGTATTAAGATGCTCAGCAAAGAAAAGTAAATAATGCAATGTAACCAAAAGAAAAGTCTATAATGCATTTGTAACCTAAACTAAGGGTCTCCAGGCCTGCCAGAAGCTGACAGCTGTAGGCACAGGCTCTGTCACCCATGACCCTGGGCTGCTGGAACATCTTGGATACAATAAACTGCATTTTGAAGAGCTGCCTGAAGTCCCACATCTCTCATTCAGGCTGTTATTCTGGGTGACACATGCTCCACATGACAGCCAGGCTCCCATACTTTAGGTGAGGGAAAAGCATTCCCAACATCACTGATGTGAATTATTAGGAGGAAAAGTGGTAAAGAGACTGCTCTGACTCCACAGGCCTGTGTTCCAAACCAACACTGCCCAGGTGGGATACAAAACCCACAGGACAGGCATTACCTGGGTCCCTAAACACCATCAGCCCTGCAGCCTCCTCAGCCCATGTCACCCCACACCACCCTGTGCAAGAGCTTCCTGGCTGTCACCACACGGTGAGAACTGTGAGCTGCAAAATCATGGAGTGTATTAATGTCACACTGAAATATGACACAATACACAGAAGTATTTTATATTTATTCTCTTTTAGAAATGTTAGAAAGACAATATAATGAGAGCACTGCAAACAAGTCAAGCGTTTTCCTCCTAATCTGGCAATAAAAATGTCAAAGAAATGCCTAAAATCCTAATAGGAGAACAAAAAAAATAATGGGGTGGGCTATAACAAGGATTTAGCTGCAACTTTACTTGAAGGCTTTAATCATGTCTCCTACAACATCAATGGAAAATCAGATACAAAGCTGTATGAACCATTAATGTCTGTGTTGGTTGTCTCAGCTGCTGGGGGGCTGAGACTGAACAGATCAGGCAGAGGCTAATGAGGACAGGTTGGGGTCAAAATACCTTTATATCTGGGGAAACTTTGCACAAAAGAAGGATTACTGAGCTGGTCTTGGTGGAATCTTGACTGAGGTAGGAAAGGCTGTGTCAAAAGCAGCCGCACATCTCCAGCCCAGCTGCCTCCACTGTGGCCATCATGGGCAGACTGCACCCAAGTGGGAAACCTGGTTTTTATCTCTCTGATTCTCTTTTTTGGGAAAGAAAAAAGACCATCACAGCATGGGGGAACCAGACAAAATGTGACAGTGCCCTGGGGAAATGCAGGCTGAGGTGGTATTTTTGCAGATACTCAATAGAAACAAGCCACATCTGGAACAGGGCATGCAGGACATGAGCAGATCATGTTTTTCTGACATGTTCACTGTCTGTCTGACACAGGCAAATAAGGACAAGTCTAACAAATCCAACTTGTAGGAAATATATAAATATCTAAGAGAACTTTTGGGAGCTATTAATTATACATGCAGTTTTATCTTGGATTAATTTTGTGCTGGAATGGACAAGAAGCCTTCACTGGGATCTTTTTTTGGCAGCCTCCCTTGGGCAAAATCAGCCTTGGAGTTATCTGCAGACATCCCACACTGCAAAGGGCTCAGGTTCTGGGTCCTGTTCTCTTTACTCCACTTGCTTACAATTAAGAGCAGTAAATGCTCAATGTTCAATGACCAACACATGTCCATTCCTGACTTCAGGCTCTTTGCAAAGGTGGCACAGTTCCACTGCAGCTCTGCACAGCCTGAGCAGAGAGCACAGGGCTGAGCAGTGGCTGAGTGCTCCAGACAGGGAGCTTCCAGTGCAAGCTGATATGGGAAGCTTCCCTTCCCATTTCAGGAAGCCCTTTAAGGTTTTCAGTAGCTCCTGCATTCTGATAATTGAATCCCAAGTGCATAAAAAACTCAGAAGGACCTGACTTTCAAACCTCCTTCCAGAGAATCCCTTTATTAAAAAGCATTTACACAACCTAAACCAAATTATTATGTATGCCAATACTAAATCTTCCCATTCTGATTTAAAATCCCTACAGCCTCACTATTGCTCACAAGCAATGGCAGGAGCTACAGGAAGCAAGCATTTAAGAATGTCTTTCTGGACAAGCTGTTGTAGAAATACTAAGTTTATACAGCTTACAACCAACCTATCAATATTTCATTTCTGTCTCAAAAACCCAAACAGAAAAGGAGCAATTTCTCAAGACTAGGGCACCAAAATTTACTGAAGTTCACCACCAGCAAACAGCTGAGTGTTTCTGACGTTCAATAAGCAGTGAAAAGGTCAACACTTTACTTGCATTAATCTTTTATCAGAGAAGGGAAAGCTCATTTTCATGACAGATAACGAACAGTGGAAGGGGTCTGCTGTGGCAAGATACACAAAATGGGGGTACTCTCCATATGAAGTGTCTGAACCTCAGAGCCCTTCCTGGTGCCTACTTGAGGTGACATTATCACTGGGATTTACCTGAAGTGACTTCATCACTGGGAATTTGCCTTCTGAAGAGCTCTGCAGGGCTATTTAACAGTTATGTCACTTGGACAGTGAGGAAGGAAAATACAACTCTAAATACAAAAGCAAATATCTTCCATATGCCCTGAGACATTCTGGAAGGTAGAAATAGAGATGGCAAGCTAAGAGCAAATTTTCTTCTTGTAAAATAATAGTGATTTCTATTCAAAGTGTAGCTGTCCAAAGAGGATCTGTCTACACATTGCCAATGAGTTATTTGCATTCTTTGAGGAATGGGACTCGGAGGCAGTGGCATCATGAACCTTGGGTTTGGAGCCTCCCACTCCTCCTTCCTTCTGGGTGACTCCACCTGGGGCAGAGGGGCTACAGGGCTGCCCTGCCAAGAACTGTCCCTGCACTCCTGTGAGTGGACTGTCCTCCAAGAAACACCTGGAGTCCTGCCATGTACAGAACACCAGCCAGCACCTGGCGCTGAGGCCCTGGAGCTCACTGTGCCAGGACCCTGCTCCTGCAGCTCCCCAGACACCACTGCGAAGGTGCAGCCCTTGGGATGTCACTGCCACTTCTCCTGCACACAAACTGACCCAAAGGGATTGACTTTCACTGTAAATGACTTGGCACCAGCATCTAATAACAGACCTGGGGGGCTTTGCTGATTAATTAGATGCAAGGCTTCACACTAATGAATCTTAATGGGATCTCACACATCCCCTTCCAACCTTTTGTACTCTTTAGCTAAGAAGCTGAAAATGCTTACAAAGGACATGAGTGGAATTGCAGGTTCTTTAGCAGGTCATGAGGGTTGAAAAGTCTCCCCCAAATGCATCAGTGAGGTCACCCTGGCCTCAGTGTGAGAGTGATGGTGGCAATCAGGGCTTTGCTTGGCTCCAGCACAGCCTCCTCCAGCTGCAGGGTCCCACCATCCCACAGCCTCTGCACAGAGAAGGGGACCTGGCAGTCACAGAGCACTGACAAATGAAAGTCAAGTGATTAGCTGGTATGTTCAACAGTTTTGCTTCTAAAGTGCTTTCTGCATATTTTCTCAATAAAAGCAAGACAGCGCTGATGAGCTATATGACAAAACAAAACGCTGAATCATTTTTAGTACATCACCTCTTCTCATGCAGAGGGAATCTTCTGTCTTCCCCATCACAGCCAATTAGAGCATTCACAACATTTCTTCAAGGCTGACAGTGATTAGAAAAGATCATGAGACTCGTAAGAGACAATTCCATGCTTTTTGTCATCAGGTCTGTTCTCTCCATCCTCTTGGTTTCCGGGTGTTTTACTGGAAATGGCACAGCAGCATTTTGCTCAACCCAAACAAATTTTCCTTGACTGCAAGTACAAAGTGTAGCTTTGCTGATGTCAAAAGAAAAGATGCTTTTCCTTCAAAACAGCAGGGGTGTGTTTGGGGTGTGGAACAGCAGCTCTGAGCCCTGTCCCCTGCTCCTGTAGAAAACAGCATCCTGGAAACCCTCTGTCCTTCTGCAGAGAAGGACACAGCTGGCTCAGGAAAGAGAACTGCTGGAGAATGGTGCTGAGCAGGAACTGAAATGTCATTTGAACATGAAATGACTATTTCAGCTTTCTTCAAGACTGAAATGGTGAAACGCCATCCCTTGAAAGGAGTCCCCTCTTACAAAACCTGGACCCATACATGGAAAGTTGAAATATGTTCTGAAATGTTCACTGGCTGAATCCAGCTCAAAAGGAGATCAGTGCTCTCATGGGTAACTCACAGTGTCCAGAAGTTCACAGGGCTGACAAATCACAAGGAGATTCACAGTGACACATGCCAATTTAAACAGTGTTTGTTTCATTTTTTTAAGCAGAAGTTTTTTCAGCATTTGGGAGAAAGGTGCAGACAGACACCCATGTGCTCGTTCACTGCCAAGAGAAAACGCTTTGCTGAGACTGAGCACTGGCTGCAGCACAAAACTGAACGGCAAGATTTTCTCTTGTCACTGAAACCAAGTTGAAGATTCAAGGAAAAGCAGAAGAAAACAGAAAATTCTAGGCTGCTTGCTTCCCAACCTCCCACTGACACCACAAAACTGTCATTAGAAATGAGTCCCACGGGCAGGCAGAAATCTGTTCCCTCAGCCACACAATCCATCATCTCTATCCAATACGCTGCCTGTAGGTTTACAAATCACAAGGAATTTACCAAGTGGCTTTCATAAGGAAAAGTGGACAATAAATCATCATCATACCGAAGCCACTCATGTAACACACAGCTTCATTTTCATGCCAAATTTTATAATTGGTAGCTGTAAAAAAACACAAACCCTTCAAAACTTTCTTATCTGAGGAGTCTTCAAAAATAATGATATAGTGTTAAGGATGGACATTAACTAAATTATTCACCTATTCCTTCTTCTCTAATTCCATGCTGAACCTGAAAGGGTAGGAACTCAGCCCTCACCAGAGCCAAGGCTGCACTTTGCCCCAAAGTGCTTTTGAAAACAACTGGTTTTACCTGCATTAAGCTCTGGGGTCTGAAGGACAGGGACAGTCCCTCTGGAACTCCTACCACTGCTGTGCAGTGGCTGCAGCACCTCCTCAAACTTTTGATAAATCCTCCTCTGAAACGGCAATTAACACCTTTTGCAGGTCACTCCACAAGATTAATTTTCCAAGCACAGATTAATGAAAACGCAGACAGAAGTGTTTAGAAAATATTTTCCCTATTAATCTTCATCAGCAGCAGATTACCAGCAGGGCGGATAATGAAGACATCGGCTCGTTAAGGTGAGAGCAGGCAGGGAGAAGGACAGGGCTGTTCTCCCAGGCACCATAAGCAGCTCTGTCACCACCATGGCCCAGGACACTGCAAATTCCACAGAGAAATTACTCAGTCTATCCCAAAATACTGGGTCCTACCCATGTGCTGAAGGGCACCTCAGAGGAGGGAACTGCCCAAGAATCACAATCGTCACAAACCCCCACAGCCAATAGGTCCCAAGTCCTACAACAGGAGCACAGACAAACACATTTAAAAACCTTCAGTCCCCTCAAATCCACCAACAGCAAATGCTACTTCTGGTTGAAAGTTTACCCTTAGGATTGGGAGGCTCCTTTTTGACAGAACTTTTCTATGCCACACACAAATCTCAAAGGGATGTTTAATTGAATTGGATAAAGAGTCTGAAACTAATACAGTGACAATCCTGAAGAGGAAACCTGCCCCTGAAAGGAGCCCATGGTCACTGCAGTGCTCATGAATGATGGCTCTGTAAAGAGGATTGAAGCTGGACTTTTTGACTCCCAGAACCCCTGTATTTCCCCAAATTACCAGAGAATATTTCATGTTTCTTTCTCTAACAACTGCGTCTCACGCGGTTCAAGCAAACAATAGTTTCTTTCCTCATTTTTTTTTTCCCAGCATTAACCCTCTTTTAAATTAAAAAATGCTCTTCTTCCCTAATTTTTCCAAGCTCATCGCTAGCAGTTTTGCTTTTTGATGCAGTCTAGCTGAGAGCCTGGTTTGGTTTTAGAAAGAGCAAACGTGTCAGTTTAGGAACCTGGCAATGTTGCATTTTGATGCAGTCTGGTTTGGGTTTAAAAAGAGCAAACGTGTTGGTTTAGGAACCTGGCAATGTTGCTTTTTGATGCAGTCTAGCTGAGAGCCTGGTTTAGTTTTAGAAAGAGCAAATGTGTCAGTTTAGGAACCTGGCAATGTTGCATTTTGATGCAGTCTGGTTTGGGTTTAAAAAGAGCAAACGTGTTGGTTTAGGAACCTGGCAATGTTGCTTTTTGATGCAGTCTAGCTGAGAGCCTGGTTTAGTTTTAGAAAGAGCAAATGTGTCAGTTTAGGAACCTGGCAATGTTGCATTTTGATGCAGTCTGGTTTGGGTTTATGGTGTCGGTGTAGGAACCTGGCAATGATGCATTTTGATGCAGTCTAGCTGAGAGCCTGGTTTGGGTTTAGAAAGAGCAAATGTGTGGGTTTAGGAACCTTGCCTCAGGTAAGGAAGCACGCTCCTGCCTGCTCACTACAGAATCAATCAAAGCCGCACTTAATGGAAGGACAGGAAGGCAGTGGGAGGAGAAGCTGAAGCCACATCCCGTCCTTTGTCAGCAGCACAAAGCTGCACTCCCTACCCTTCAAAACTCCTTGCAGGCGGGTGGGGAACCACTGCTGAGGCGCTGCAGGTGCTTCCTCCCAGCAGCTCGCTCATCCTCCTCCTCCTCTGTGCCCTCACAGCCTTCGGACCAGCACCGAGGGCTCGTGCCAGCTCCGAGCTGAAATAAACAGGACAGCTGAATGTAGTGTTAGCAAAGGTGACCTTCAAAGCTTGCTGGTGTTTAAATTCAGTGTGCACCCCTCAGGAATTAGCCATTACCTGTTTAATGTGAGGGATGCCGCTCCAGCATGCCGGAGTGGGCTTTATAATGTGAAAATATCGTCGCTTTCTGTCAAGGTTGGCTTGCAAGTTGAGTTTGTAATAAAAAGGTGTCTCTCTAATGATGTCAAGGAAAAGAGAGGGATGGACTCAGGCTAAGCTGGATTGTGACTGTCAAGACACCAACTCACCTCTCCCTTGAAGAGCAGGGGAACCCAGTGAGGATAAAGTTTAATGCTACCCTGTTTAACGATATTTTCACTGCAACCGAACTGTAAAATTAACTGAGAACTAACATTAAAAAAGGACTTTTATTTTATGCTGATCATTAAGTAAGGAGTTTCACACTTGAGATCTGTTATATTAAAGGGGGCTGAAATTGCTTGTATCAATTACTTTATTCTAAGTGGACAGACTTCTTACGAAACTGTTTTGTGACTATAGAGGAGAAAGCAGCCAAATCCTGGGTGGGAAGGGATCTCTCACCTCCCTGTGTGTCAGGGGAGCTGCTTCAGACTCCAGGCTGGGCACACAGCATCATCCCACGTGACCTTTGGTGGACCAGAGGCCTCATTTTCTGCCACTGAAACAATCTTCTTCAGGTTCTACTACCTAGAGTAAATGAAGGTGCACTCCACAGGAGCCTGGTAACTCTGCTGTTTCCCTTGTAGTAAAAACATCTACAAGTGCAGTTTAAAAAATAACAAACTAAGGCGCTCAGAAGAACCATCCTCAGCATCACCCAGACACTGAACGAGTGGACACACACACAGAATGAAGGAAAAAACTGGTAAAGCAGAAAAGCAGCAAGAGCATGAGCAACTGGGAAGATGCATAGCCTTAAGTGAGTTCTGCACCAAACTGGCTGCTCCAGCAACAAAGAGCGAAACACAGCTTCTAAAAACTGATGCACTCCTCTAATGATCTCACTGTGGCACCTCTGATACAGCTCGGTGCCACAGGTATGCAATTAATTACAGACCAGGTGTAATGCACTTTGCAAATGGAAACTCTATTAATATGTGATTATTAGTTCCACAAAAACATAGTTATTAATTCCATTACTACTACTGCCAACGGCACAAACCCAGTTTGAAACGTAAAAGTCCCCTCAGGTAACTTTAAGGCACACAAAAAATGGTGCAAGGAAACAAAGTATTTGGAGGGTCCTCAGGCCATTAAAACTTTCCAAGCACAGTGCAACCCACCCAAAGACCTGTGCTTGCACAAGGGCACAGGCAGCTTTAGGAAAGTGCTTCTTTCTGCAGGTTGTGTGTTTTGTTGTGATCATCCTCATCATCCTCTTTTCTCTTAACATACAAAAAGAGGCATTTTCAGTTGCTGAAGGTGCTGACTTTGCAAGATCAGGCTTGCCAGTGAAGTATGGGTTATCCCCGTTTATACAACTGCTCAGTGTTTATTTCAACACGAGCCAAAGCTCAGCTGTGTGAGGGGGACGAGCACATGGCAGTGCCAGCCATCCAGCTCTGCTGCTGGCACCCACGAGCAGAACTGCTCTTTGTCATACACCCACAGCCAGGGAGGCTCCATGAAGCCAAGCCCTAAATTTAGAAGTCATCATCCCAAAGCTGTACATGAAACAATTCATCATGACGACAGCAGCAGCATGTGAAATGGAGTCCTTTGGAGAGTAATGCAGACGGGTGTTTGCACAGCACGGTGCTGTTTGGAGTCTCATGAGTACATAACCTGCTGCTGCACAATGGGTGGGGCTTTTCCAGGGTCCTGTAGAGACTCTGCCTCAAGGTTTAACCTCAAATAACATTTCAGCCCATCCTAGCACATAACAAAAATCGAATTATATTCTGAAGAGGAGAAAAAAGAAGAAATACAGTGAGAAGAAAAAGGACCCTTCCTGCCCAGAGAGGCTCTGCTGTGGTGTTCAGCAGCACCAACAGCTCCTGAGCATCAAGCCCAGCACTCTCATGTGTGAACAGCATGGGCATCTAATAACAAAAATCTAATTATATTCTGAAGAGGAGGAAAAAAAGAAATACAGTGAGAATAAAAAGGACCCTTCCTGCCCAGAGAGGCCCTGCTGTGGTGTTCAGCAGCACCAAAAGCTCCTGACCACCAAGCCCAGCACTCCCCTGTGTGAACACCATGGGCATCCTCTGTGCTGTGCCATCCCCCCTGCTCCTGTCCTCATGAGCCCTGCAGCTGGCACCTGACTGGGACAGAGACTCAAAACTCCAACATAAGCAGGGACAGTCTTCAATGTGCATTTACCTGCAGCCACTCCTGCTCTGATCATTCCTGTGCCAATGCCAGCCTTCATTTTATGCGATTTTCACCTCCCTACTTTATTTCTTTGACATTTGTAGATGGAACAACTGCATCACTTCCCAGCCCTGGTTTTGCCAGATTAAACAAGCTTTTTATTTCTTCTCATAAAACAGCCCATTTTCCTGATCCGACCTGTCGCTTTGTGTTCTGCTCTGCACCAGTGTCCCCTGAACACTGCACTCCTCCATTGTACAGAGAGTTGTAAATGACACAGTAGCACCTTGCTCATGGCCCCATTGTGCCCCACTGCTGCTGTTATTCCCTCTCTGAAGCACCCAAAGGATTGCACATGCCAGAAGAGCCATTAGCACACGCTGTCTGAGGTTAAGGAACTCCAAATAACATTCAACAGTGTGTGCAAGCCACCCTAAATTGACTGATGAGAGATCAATTTTAGCTGGAAAGATCCTCCACTGTGCAAAATGTTGGTAAACACAGGAAATTTAACTGAGCATGGCCTTACCTGGCCTGCAAGCAGGACATCCCCAGGCTGGGCAGAGGGAAATTAGAACACACCTCCAAGAATAAAAGTGATGTAAAAGCTAATCTCTCTCATTGCTGTATTCCCAGTCACAAGCTACGTGTTCATTATCTTCCGTTAACATATTGTGTCCTCTTCCTTAACTAATAAAACATTTATCTCCAAGGAAATTCTGCAGAAAAGACTGAATTTGCATACACATAATAGACATGTCAAAATATAAGATGCAAGGACTTGGTATTCCAGCTAGGAGTGTTATACATGATTTGTGTTAGTTTCCCTAAATTCCAGAAAAACTCCAGTGAATCCCATCCCTGCCAGTGGCACTGTAGGACCAACTGCAGATCTGCTGCATTTCCTGAGGGTACAACACTGAGCAGGAACTGCACATTTGGGCCACACATGTTTTGGGGCAATCACTCCCATAATCTAAATGCAGCTGCTTAATTGTGCACTTCACAGAGGAAAAGCCAGGTGACAGTGAAGCACTAGGTGGGATAAAATCTGAAAAATGAATAGCAGGGAATTCACGTTTCCTGAGGAGGAGGGAAGGTCGGGAGACAGGAGCTGGAGCACTGGTGCAGCTGGCTGCCCCACAGCACCTCACAGCGCTGCATTAAGCACCAGTGCAATGGCTCTGTGCATGGGAGAGTCCCAAAGGAGAGGAATCTCTGCAGATCATGATCTGCCTCAAAGGCTTTCTCTCAGAGCCAGAACAACCTGGAGTGCTAAAGGTGAACTTCACTTACAGATCTGCTGTGCATTTTGCTGCAGACTGTGATGAAAACTTCTTCCCCTGCCAACAGCAAAGTCTACCACGATTTTTTTTTTTTAACTATTTTTGAAAGCCCACTTAGAAAGCAGATGTGCTCCAGGGGACAGAGAAGGCAGCACCAAATGCAACAGTGGGAGGCAGCGCTCAGGATACTGATATTATAAAACCCAGGCAGCAATGGGAAATAGTGTTTTTACAAAGGTTACAAACAGGAATGCAAGGTCTAAAGGCAGTTTTCCAGATGCTGCTCAGCAATATGGTATTGTGCGTTCCCTCCTTTCCTACCAGTGAGCCAAGGAGAGCCACGCTGAGCAGAGCTGTGATGCTCCCTGGCCGCACTGGTCAGTGTCCTGTCACCAAGAGCAGGCACATCCTTCCCTTGCTGGGAAACAACCTCCCAGGTGACAATTCCCCAGCATGAGAAGCCTCATCCCAGCTCCACAGCTGAGCCATTCCCCAGTACATCCCCCCCATACCGATGGCTCCTGCAGTTCAGTTGCTGTCGTCTCTGCATCCATAAATCAATTTTATGGAATGCACCAATTCAGGAGTGGTGCAATAAAATACACCTGTATTATTGGAATATCAACTGTGTTTGCAAAGAAACAAGTTTTTTTTTCCCCATGAGCTCCCCAGCCACCTCCCCCAGTATCTGCAGAGCTGAGCACAGAACAGGACAGAGGTGACTCTGCCTGGCAGGGAGAGGTTGTTCACAGCACCCTGAGGATCAGCACTGAGGGGGGCAAACTGTGCACAACCCACGGTAAAATCCTGGATAACAGAGACTTCTCACATCCATATTTTTAAAAAAACCCCAAACTATTTCAAGTAGTCGGGCAAACATCACCCAGATGGCAAGTTTGCTGTATCCTTGCTGAAAAATACTATGCAGCCAACAAACCCATATGGCCAACCAGAGGAGCCACATAAAGATAATGATACGCCTATACAGGCAAAATGTTAATGAATTAGGCCCAAAGTACATAAAAATCTGCTACCTGGTCCATTACACCTGCTTATGAAATCAATGCTTGCATTTACCTTAACATTTAGTAGTTCATAAACAGGGGATGGGCAGGCAGGGTCAATGCAAGGGTGCTGCCAAGAGGTCACCTGTGCAGCCCACTCTGCTTCCCACACCCCAGTCTCTGCCCCCTTTCAGCTGGAAATGGGATCTGACGGTCTTCAAATTCCCCTGAAGGGGAAAAGGGATAAGACATACAAGCAGATGGTCTATAAATAAGATTCTGGAAAAATCTCTCAATGCCTGTGGATTTATCTCTTCTAAGAAGGTCAGCCCGTTCGCTGGAGGGTTATTAAGCTCTCTGCCACGTACGTGCAGGCAGTAAAAGAGATGCAGAAAGGGCTGCATCACCTGAACCACTGACTCAAACAAATGCCAAACACTGACACCTTCAAGGCTCTGCCATTGTCACCACCTTCTCCATGGCTCTCACCCATGCAAGAGCCATTTCTGTTGTTTTCCAAGACAACACTGAGCTGAAAAAGACACGGATGGATTTAAGAACATGAATCTTCTATATTAGAATATCAACGTCATATTTTCTGGAAAAATCCCCTTGACCAGGATTCTTCTCCTGGGAAGCCTCAGAGAAAAAGAAAAAAAATATTATTTCATTTGTTTCTCCTGTGTTTTGCTGCTTTGGAATGTGGTTTGGAGATTGTTTATCCAACATGTGAATTGTTTTGACTTATTGGCCAATCAGGGCTCTGGAAGGAGTCACAAGTTTTCATTATTATCTTTTAGCCTTCTGTCTGCATCCTTTCTCTATTCTTTAGTACAGTTTTAGTATAGGATTCTTTTATATATTATATAATATCATAAAACAATAAATTAGCCTTCTAAGAGCATGGAGTCAGATGCATCATGGGGGGTCTCAGAAAATACCACCTTAGGATTAATCAATTAAGTGGCCACTACATGAGGAACTGTCAGGATGTTCAATGGCCAACAAGATCTGTATTTATGCCCTGCTGCCTGGAATCTCCCACTGTGAAAAATGCATATTTTATGATTGGCTGTTTGCAAATATTAAAATGAATATTATATGTGTTATGTTAGAAAGCTATGCTGTATTAATTTTTTTAAGTAGTGTGTTAAATATAGTTTAGGTTATAACATAATGTTAAAATAGAAACTATGTATGTGAGATATTTTTTAAAGAAAGGAATGAGGTGCTCCCCCTGAGACAGCAGCCACAGGACACCTGAATCTTTCAGAGAAAGAGAATTTATTGCCCCATTATCAGAAGATATGAACTCCTTCCTGCCTTGCTCAGCCCTGAAAACACCGTCAGGATTCAGAGGAAGAAGTTGACACTGCCCAGACAGAATCCCGTGTTTGAATGGAATTTATGCATCATGTGTGAGGTGTATGAATATGCAACAGGCTGTTGCTTTTAAGGGTTAATCCTCTGTTAACGTGGGTCCTTTTTCAGGCTTATTTTGCCCAGAAAGAGGTACCCAGACTGTCCGTAACTCTTTTGTTTTTATTGTCTCATATTGTCCTAATCCAAATTGTTCAAATTACTATATTATATATATATAAAATATATAGTATATATATTATATATATTATATAGTATTTATATATTATAGTATAGTATATATACTATATCTATAATAGTATATATTACATATTATATATATTGATATATAAATATATGTATAATATAGTATATATAATATACTATATATTATATAACACTATACAATATTTTATGTAAATATTATACATAATATTATATATTACTATTATATATTAACTTATCTATTACTATTTTTATACTCATTTTATTACTATCAAACTTTTGAAATTTTAAAAAACAAGCGATCGGCGTTTTTCACACCCACCAACGATTTACACTCGCACACACACCCCCCCAAGGCTCTGAAAGGAGGGATGCTCCATCTCACAACCCACTGGGGATGCCGGGGTTTTGGCCACCCCCGGGCTGGCTCGGCGGCGCTGGCCACACGCAGGGCACGGCTGCGGCAAAAGGCCGGTGCCAGGAGGGCTGTGCGTGCCCTGCCGGCTCCGAGCAGAACCACCGCGGGTACCCCCGGGCCGCCCGCGTGGGAAGCGCCGCAGTGGTTTCCAAGGCAACGATCGGATGCAGGATTCCTTTCTCATCAGCGACACGGCTCAAGTATCCATTACGTTCCGCGGCGGGTTGAATAACAAACAGGAACGCCAACAGATCAATGAGACGAGCAGGATTTTTAAGCCCTGCAAAATGCTTGTTTTCTTCTGTATTCCCTCGAGCCCGAGGCTCCCCATCCGAGTTAGAGCAAAGGGATTTCAAATTTGGCAAGAATCTAGGCAACAGATCCTCCTGAAGTGCAAATTGCCATAGTTCCACTGAAGTCAGCAGAGATATGACAATTTACACCCACTTAGGTTCTGCCACTGGGTAATTAGCACATTGCAAATAACTGGAAACAGATTCCCAAATAAGAACACTCTTAAGCTTGAAGCAAGAATGTTTAAATAAAAAAAAAAAAAAACCAACAACCTCCACAGTTTTTTCCAGGATTAAGGAAACTTGCAGGCTTCTCTGCTGGCTTCTACTATATTACTGGATAAAGTCAAAAATTGTCACTCTTTTTGTTTCCCTGATGACCCAGGTTGAAACCACAGCTGTGTTATCAGCCTTGCTGTACCTGACATTTTTGGCTGACACATGTCCCACCAGGTCCAGCACAAATCCCCTGTCAGTACCAACACCCCACACACCCCCTGGGACCCAGCATCCCAACCACTCATTCCAGTCATGCCCAGGTTTTGCCACCTACCCCATTTTACAGACTTTTATTTCAAACACAGAGGCAACAATGCACATGTTGATCATTTGCAGGATGTTACAGGCAAGTTCTGTATAATTTCTCTCTTAATCAATACCAAAAAAGGTCAAGCAGAATGAACCCTTCATTCTTTCACATTGGGCTGACTGGTCTAACATCAGTCCTGGGCAAAGCAGTGGAAAAATTGATATGAGATTCAATTAATAAGGAATTAAAGGATATTTAAATGCATTTAATGCTCACCAACTTGGTTCCATGGGAAATAGTTCTTGTCAAGCAAACCTGATTTCATTCCATCAGGAGGCTCAAATGCTGGTTGACAAAAGCCACATATTTGGAAGGCACTTAAAATTCTGTATGGCATTTGACTCTGTACCAAACAGCATTTGAATGTTAAAAACACACCCACATTTAATGGATTAAAAGCTGTCTAGCAGACAGATCTTGAAAGCAGTGGTCAGCTGGTACCTGTAATTGAATTGTGAGCTTCAGGAGACAAGGCTGCACCCCGGGAAGGGATGACCCTGGAGGAGCTCAGGCTTTGAAAGGGACAATGGCTCAGCCCACAGGTGCAGGCAGCTGTGGAGCCCAGCTGCTGCTGTGTCAGCACGAACAGCAGAGACACGTGGCTGGTGATGGTTCCTGCAGAACAGCTGGACAGACAGACCCACAGGTCCCCTCCTTTGCCTGAGGAGCAACTGCCTGGCTCTGTCACACTGGTTTGCCCAGTTAGAACAGTTTGAAAGAGGGGAAACAGCTGAAGGGCAGAGCAAGGATGCCCTTCCCCGTCCTTTTCCTGGAATATGGATTCTCCTTGCACCCATCCATCACACATGAGCTGTTACCTCACAGGAGAAGGTGCAGATCAGCCTCTGCCTTCACCCCCTGACCATGTGCAGGCACTTCACCCATCACCCACAGGTGAGCTCGCTGGGGGGAGTCAAAAAGGCAGACACCCAGCAGTGAGAGGTCTCCTGGATCTGTTCCTTCTGCCACCAGCAGCAGACACTCAGGGATTCCTGAGAGCTGGAAAAGCTGCCCTGCCTGTAACTGCCCTGTGCCCTGGCCCAGTGACTGACCAACAGCCTGCCTTTCTTCTCACCAGGCTACTCTAAATGCCAGGAGTGCTGAGTCAGAGAAATTTAATGTCATCTCTACATCTCAACAAGAAAGAAAGCCAGAAGATGTCCCTGTGCTCACCTGCCAGCAAGTCACTGGTTCTGTCATCTGCATGAAGAACTGTGGGAAGGAAGGGAGGGAGTTATGTGGCCCCAAAGCACTAGCACTGAGACAGGATCTCCCACCCACAGCTCTGTCCCTGTTCAGGGTGCCAGACTGCTCAGAAATCAAGCCTGCTTTAGCCATGGCAGCTGATAACTCACTGCCAGGAACTGTGGCTGTAAGGAACGTTCCTGTTTTAACACCATCCAACAGGGAGCGGGAGCTTGTCTGACCAACATCTGCCTCTGCTCACAGCAGAGCCATCTTTCCTGAGTCCCTCCTCAGAGCAGAGCATCCCTTCCATCCCCTCCTCAGAGCAGAGCATCCCTTCCATCCCCTCCTCACGGCTGAGCCATCCCTCCCATGTCCCTCCTCACAGCCAGCTCGTTATTAGCTGGGGAAGCAGAGGATGTCCGATGGCAAGGGGGGAATAAATCATTGTTCCCAGCTAAATGGAGTAGTGCAGATCTGCTGGAAACGCTGCCTTTACCAGCAGTGCAAATAATGGAGATTGCACGCGCCGGGGCCAAGGCAATGAGCCACCACACTATTGATGGGGCATTGGTACAGCTGCAGGAGATGTGCTTCACAGCTGGCTTTAACAAAGGCAGCCTTGCTGCTCAGAGCTGAGGATTAATTCTGCTCCTCACCATGCACAGGTTATCCCAGCCAGACCCCAGAGAAGCTGAAGGACAAGCAGCTCTTGCTGGTGTCTCCCCCTCAGCCACTCCTGTGTTTGTGGGGTCCAACATCTGTGTGTGTGTGTGTGTGTGAGGGAGGATCCTTAGAATGTATTAGTAAACAAATATTTACAGAAATGCATTCTGTATTTAATCTGGGGGAATTATCCACTTGCAGACATGAAACAGAGCCATTACCATACTGGATCCATCCCAGTTTAGCCTCAGTTCCTGTTCCTGACAGCCACCAAAGGCTTTTGCACAAGACATGAGGAACACCTGAAAGCATTATCCAAAATCCTTAACAACCTTCCACGCTGTAGCTATTCCACTGGCAGAGAGAATGAGATCTGTGGGAAACATGATTTATCTACACAATTATAATTTACATTTTAATGAATTATGCTGCAACAAACACACCAGTGTATCTTATCTCTAGCATCTAATTCTGTTGATGCCAGTCAACATGTTCCACTGTTCACCATTTTTACTTGAAATTCCTGGCACTGGTGGCTGTGTAACCTCTTTATTCCACTCCCCACGTATCTGCCATCTGCATCTTTGCCCAAATTAAAAAAGAAAAGCACCCAAGTGGTTGACAGCCACTTCCCAGTGGGAACCACGATGGGGGCAGTGACAGGAGAATTCCCAGAAAGCCATTCTGGTAGAATTCCCAGAAAGTCATGCATTCAGGAACAGGACAAAAGACCTCATGGACCCAGGGAGAGACTTACAGGCTTCATTCTCTGCAGGAGTTTGCAGAAAGTGCATAACAACATATTAGTGTATAAAGATGGAAGGCCTACAAATCTGTACAAGAAAGCCCAGAATCTCTGCAAAAGAAATACAGTGAAAAACAAAATTACAGATGAAAACTAGGCATCAGCTGTGACAGTACTTGCTCAAGTCAGAAAAAACAACCAGGATGTCAAACCAGTGCAATAACTCACTCTTTGGGTTTACTTTTTTAACCAAAGAACTGCAGCTTCTCATTGATTTTTTCAGCATATTTAAAAATAGATTAGTACATTACTGCAACTGCGGTGGGGTTTTTTAAACAGATGAAGCAAAATAGCATTACAGATATTCCAAGCCTTAGAAATTTTTAAAAATGGGACTTGTTAAGTAGTTGTACGCATTAGTAGATAATTTTCTACAAAACAGAAAGTCAAAGAGGCTTTTCCATTAAAAGCATCTCTGCCTTGATCCCACCTGCTCTGCACTGGAGCCTTTTATTCCACTCTCTGTGTGTATCTGCCCTTACAGAGATCCTGGAACCCTTGGGTTCAACTGAGCCTTATTACATTTTAAAGCCTTTGGATGGCAGCAGCAAAGTGTTCTGCACTATAAACCAGAACACAGCTGAGCTTTGATGGGTATGCTGCTTCTTTCTACCCCACAAAACACTTTCTAAATGATATGAAAATTTAGCATACGCCATAATAACCAGGCTGCCTTTTTTCCTACATTTAAGTCAATTGACTTTCAAGTTTTATCTTTCCACATACTTTGAATCAAATAAAGTTGTATCTGCAGCTCAGGAGGAGGAGGATGTGGCTCATCTTGACGAGCAGCAGTTCCATGAGAAAAATTCTGGGTAACCAAATAAAACTGCCAGTGGCCAGTGGAGACAAAGTAGAGAAGTTCGACATTTTCTGTCTTTTCCAGCTATTAGATTACTCCAGAGTGACAGGGAATGCAGAACACCCCTGTCAGAGTATTCTCAGGGAGAACAGGAGCAGGAGGATGCAGGCAAAGGTCACTTTTCACATAAACTGGAGGGGTACTGATGCAAGGCTGGGACCAAAAATAACTCCTGGAAATACAAACCCTGGTGCAGGAAGGGAAGTGAACAGACAGTGGGGTCAGGGACCCCTGTTTCACCCAGAGGGACCCCGCCTCCCACTTCACCAGGAAAGCTGAGCTCAGCCCTCAAACACTTCAAACACTTTTATATTTATATTTAACCACACTGTGTTGCCCAAAAGACAAGTCATTCTGAAGGAATGTCACTCAGGGAAGACTCTCCAACTGGAGCTATTGGACTCTGTCTCTAACTTAAATATAATTACAACCATCAGCCTGTGCTAACAAGTGGGAAGGGGAATGATTTGCATCCAAACTGCAGCCACGTCAAAGCAGAAGATGCTTCTGAAACAGGATCAGCAAGGCACTGAGCTAGTAAATCCTTCCATTTAAAGTTTCAGATGATATGTAGGGAGTCATGCTAGAAACTCCTCCTTCCAGCTGAGTCAGGATGCAGAGGCTAAAATGAGCCAAATCTGAGTTATCTTCAAAATAATCAACATGGACAATGAAAAACAAAATCACCACCCACCACTGCCAGGAGCTGGGCACTGTCCCACTACCCATGTGGGTGGAAGGAGGATGTGGCTGGAAAGCTGCAGAGAATAAACCATCAGATATTGGGAACTAGGACTTACATAGACTGCAGGAAATTTACAGTAGGTAGAAAGAAGAAAACTCTTCCTCAGCTCAGGCAGAGCATTACAGAAGCCTCGGTGGCAGGATGATTTATCATGTGTCAGGCTCACCTCCTGGCCCAGTGATGGAAGTTTCATCATTTGGAACACTGGAGGCTCTGCACAATGTTAGGGAACACACCCCAGGGCACAATCCACCTTTGGCTCCAGCAGCAGGAGGAATCACCTGATAGATTTTCCCTGCACCTGGTTTCTATGATTCAAGGCTTTGGATCACAAAGAAGTGAGGAAGGAAATGTTGCACAGATCACATTTGATTACCATTTCCTTCAGCTGATGGCACTGGTGCCACAGAGGGGGGTGGGAGCAAACTGGAACCTCATTGTCCAGCAGGCCACTTACACCCCAGCCTGCACACTTTTCACAGGCACTTATTTATGAGCAGCCTGAAAACCTGGGGCATTTATCTTCTGGTAATTTCCTCCCAAAGCAGGTGACCAGACAGACACAATGCTTATCCCACAGTGACCAGAGCATGTGCTTGCTGTGACTTATTTGCAGGCAGCCTCCTGCTGTGAGCTGGATTGGCTTCTATAGAGCACACAGGCAAGCCCTCCCTTAAAACACTCAGGAAACTCTTTCCCTGGATTTTGCCCCCTTTCTTAACCTTCCCATTTCCAGACAATATAGAAAGTGGGAAACACAGCACCTATAAATCCAGGTTATGATCCAGCATCCCAGAGACTCTTTCAGACTCTCTTGCACCTCATGGGATCTGGGGATGTTTCCAAGCAGCTCTCCTTAGCCACACACAGTTGGCTTCAGGAGGGTTGTTTATAGTCACTGGCAGTTCCACAAACATCCATGATTTAGTTCCCCAAATATTTGTCTCCCATGAAAGTCGGGAACCTCTCCATTTTACAAGAGTTGTTACAAGTCAGACAAAAGCTATTAATAAAGTGTGAAACCTACAATATCCCCCAAGGGGGATGGAAAAAGAAATCAGCGCTGGAAGGAAAGATCAAGTGCTGCTCCAGTGACAGATGGTGCTCCACAAAAGGTCAACCCTTGGCTCATTCTGCTGCTCATTATTTATTAACAATCTTTCTGACATTGGCATTACTGCAAGAGTCCAGCGTTATGCAGATAATAAAATGCTATTTTATAGTCCAAGGTCTCCTGCAGGTACAGCAAAAAGTTTGCAAACTGATTTCAGTGTTGCAGGGCACTTTTGAGGGTGCCTGTGCCAGGACAGCACAGCCAGCCTGTGAAGATGAAATGGAAAAGTTTCATGGCTCACGTGCCTGGCCTCTCACTTACCCAGAGTTTTCAGCACCATTTCCCACATCTCACTCCTTCCACAGCTGCAGGGAGAGGGAATCAGCAACACAGCAGGGTGGGAGAACCTCCTCCCACACCAGGAGAGCTCTGTGCTCCCCAGTAACAACCCCCTGTTCACTGCAGCAAAGAAGATGCAATTGCTTTTTTCCAGCCTCAGGTGTGAGCAGTCAGGAAAATGAGCTCAAACAACAGCCACAACACTGCTACAAACCCTGCCCAGCCCAAGAGAGCCCAGAAAGATCCCACTGGCAAAATAAGAGACACTTCCATTGGAGTGAGCCCTCTACTGCCTCTGAGGAATGATCAGCATAAGTATGATTATATCAATAAAAACATCATAAAAAGTAGCCAGGCAGAGATAAGTTTATGACTAATTATGAACAGCATGTCATGCCCTGACTCCTTGTAAAATAAAATATAGTCTATTTTTACTATCTGCTCCCATGACTTTCAGATAACAGACATGTTTACTTCCAAGGTTGTACCTTGCTTAACATGTCAAGAATTTCAACCCCATGCAGAGAAACCACCAAAGGCTCCTGCACCCCACAAAACTCCTGGGAGCATGACTGTGTTTGATCCTCCTTAACGTGGCTTATCAGTAAGTTATCAACTGAAATTCATTACAGACACAGTTTAAGTTCTACATATATATCTACAAGATTTATGAAGTACCAAAATACTTAGGATATTTAGGTTTTTTATTCAAGAACAACAGGAGCAAGCACCAGCAAAAAATAAATGCAAATCAGGTATTGATGTTGGCAGCAGTTTGGGAATCAGAGCTACAAGCAGGGTGGGGATTCACATCAGTGACTCCAGTACACAACAACTTTACTCTGACAAATTCAAAATGGTGATTTAACATTTGCACTATAGATGCAGACAAAAGACCTGCAGAATTCTCCCACCCAGACCCAGAGGGAGCTGCTGGCTGTGCCCCTGTGTGTGCTACACCCAATGTGACTGACTCTGGAACAATGACACGGTGCTGGCAGCCAAGACATTGCCTGAACCCAGTGCCCTCCTAACAGAAGCCCTGCTTTGTATCATCCAAACTGTTTTACTAAAACAAAGTCAGATCACTTGATCAGGAATGGAAAAATCTTTCGTATTCTCCCCACACTAAACTCCAGCACTTTGAATTTATGTCTGTAAAAAGTTTAATGAACTTTCAAAGGCTTCCAGGGAAGGAGGGAGTAGTGGCAGGCATTATCTCTGGGAACTGGTCCTCCTGTAGAGCAAGGGTGAACCAAGGAATGAAAAGAAGCAGAGGGTCCCTTGGGCAGCTCAGGAAATGGCCCAAGGTGTAACAAGATGAATGACAATCCCTGCAGCCTCCTAATGGAGCAATAGCCATGGGACATTCCTCTCACTGTGAGCTTTCTGGAGCCTGGGTTCTGCTGACTGTGAACACAAATGTGTATAAATAAACAAAGAGCACACTGGCAATGATGTTAAATGATGCTTTGTATAATTATCACTATTCTGTGGTACCATTAACAGGCAAAAGCACAGAATCTTAATGACCAGGTTCTCATGGCAGCCTGGATTTGCTGTCAGACACCACGTGGCTGTAAAACCTCCCCATGAACACAGCTGCTGATGGCACAGGACCCACAGGCAGACAGCAAGAGGCTGTTTTAGCAACAGACAACCCATTCTGTGCATGAAACCAGCAGAGTCTTACTGCTGGAACCTGAAGTGAGGCTTTCTCCATTTACCCAACAACCTGACAAGACCCAGGCTCTGGTCCAGCAGTTCTGTATTCCCTGCCCTGTGTGGGAATTCCTGCCCAGTGTGGACCAGGATGCTCATGGACCAGGATGTTTGTGGCCAGGGCCTGCATAATCCTGCTGACCAGGTGCTGTCTTAGATATTAAGAGTTCTATTATCATTATAGTGCAAGGATTCCATACCACCAGAGCCTCATACCTCAATATCTCCCACAGGTAGCTCCTCTAAGCACTGACTCTCCTTGGTCCTTGCAGTAGTCATCTGACTCCAGTTCCTACCAATCCACTCTTTTATACCACTTGTTCTTATTTGCCACAGGTGTTGCCTGTTATCATCCAGCTTGTTCCTAATCTTTAGTAATAGGGTCCAGCTGCAACTCATCAGGGCTAAGATTACATTCTACATTACCTTCATTTACCCATACTGTGTCCCCTACAACCAGGGGCTTTCCAGTGCCTCTGCCCTTATTTCAACTCTAACAACAAATCCAGGTGTTTCAGAGTTCTTGAGATTCATGTGAGTAACTTGAAAGCTTCTCCGCTGAGGCCAAGAGCTTCAGGCCAAATGTTTGAAGGTTTTTGTGGGCAGACTGCACACCTTTTCTTGTTACAAGAGAAGCAGCAGCAGGACTGGATCAAGTCGGTGCTGAAGCACCTTCCTTACAACAGAGGACACTCTTTACATCATGTAACTCTTAATGAAACTGAGCCAGAGCCACAACACAAACCCTACACAGCTCCAAGGCACAAAGCCTTGGTATTTTATTTCTCAGCTGTATACCTACCACTTAACTCTGAAAAAATATTACTTATAAAAGATGATTCCTAAAAGCAAAGTTTGGAATTTTATTACGCCTCTGGGCTAGATTGGCTGATCTTTGAAGAAATAGGGTTGTACCCTTTTCATTTGATATCCACAGGACAATATTTTAGCAATGAGAGAGCTCCAAAGAAATAGATCCATGGGGCTCTTGGCACGTGATGCATGTTTAGCCAGCCAGGGCAGCACTGCCAGGCTCAAAGGGCACCACACAGCCTTAAAAACACAACACTCTGGAATTTGATGGATTATCCCTACCAAAGTGGGAAGATACAATCCAAAAGGCCATGAAGCAGATGGAGCATGTGAAAAACACTCAGAAATGCAGACAAAAAAAAAAAGAAAAAGTAGTGTAGGAAGGAATCCCTGTGACACCACACTCATTAGCAGTGACACAGAGACTTCTTAACCTCAATAATCAAACGTCCCTTCCCATTTTACAGAGCATGCAGATTATAATAACCACTTCTGCTATCACTGCTGTGTTTTATCTTCACTTTGCTATGTGAGCCACTACAATTATCCCTTTCAGAGCTTCATTTATTCCCTAGAGAAGGCAGGACACCCAGGCAGAGATAGCCATGATGGATCAGGGTGTGGAGGAGCTGCTGGACACTGACCAAACTGCCCCAGTGCTGGCAGGTAACACCTGTGGACCATGCTGGTGGAGAGAGGGGCAGAAGGATCCCTCAGCTGTTCTGAGCCCATCCCAGCTGGCTGCTTCCAGCTCCCCATTTTTAACATTTTACAGCTTTGAAAATGTCCCTGTGTCTTCAGGAAGGAAATGGCTTATTGAGAGGTCATTTAGCTGAGATCAAAACAAACTGCTGTTTTAAACCCCCACTCATTTACACTTTCATTTCTCTACCATTCCCTAATTTCATGTCTGTCCAAGTCCAGGTCTCTGCAGGATGTACTGTGGCCCAAGGGCAGGTGGTGAGCCATCACCCAAAGTATTGGGATTGCAGCAGGACCAGCCAGGGACACCAGGGGAGCTGCATGCTGGGCTTTTCCCTTCCCTTCTCCCTTTGTCTCCGTCCTCCCTTCCCTTCTTTCCCTTCCCTTCTCCCTTTGTCCCAGCCAGCCATGGCTTCTGAGCTGCCTTCCTCCTCCACCAGAGGACCCGGGGCTTTGTCTGCATTTGGAACAGGAGAAACCTTCCTGCAGGGAAAATCAACATGGACAACTCAGACAGTTTGGAATTGCTATGTATTGAAAATTAACTTCTATTTTAACTACAATTTAATCCATACTTTTCTTTGGTAAATGTGCCGATAGGTGTTTGCTGCTTGCAGATTGTCACGCTAAGCAAAACATCAAGTCAATTTGTTTTAAAAGAAATTGATTTGAGAGCATTAGATTCATCAGCATTCACTTTTTCCAACTGAAAACAGGGTCTGAGTAATGACTCAATATTCTACTCCAAATCAAATCTTTAGTTTAACTTTTTAAAGTACCTGAATAACTTTTTTAAGCACCTGATTAGCTTTTTAAAGCAACCCATGGCTGTTGGGACACTGCCCATCCATCACCACGGCACTTCCCATCAACCCACTGCCGAAATGTTCCCAGGCAGGAGCTCTGCAGACAAAGCTGTTTGTCCTGAGCAGACCTGCACCAGCTCCAGTGAGCAGATCCATCAGCCCAAAGTGCCTGCAGACTGCCAAAGCTGAGCTTCCTCCTAAATCACACCACGCCATGTCCTGGTTGGAGAGCTGGCTCTCACCGGCACTCCAGCTGCTGGGTTGTGAAAAACGCATGTTTTCTGATTGGCTTTTTGCAAATATTAAAATGAATATTATATGTGTTGTGTTAGAAAGTTATGCTCTATTAATTTTCTTAAGTAGTGTGTTATATATATATATAACATATATATTATATATATATATAGTTTTAGGTTATAACATCATGTTAAAATAGAAACTATGTATGTGAGATACTTTTTTTAAAGAGAGGACTCACAGTGAGATAGCAGCCACAGGACACCTGAATCTTTCAGAGTAAAAGAATTTATTGCTCCCTTATCAGAAGAAACAAACTTCTTCCTGCCTTGCTCAGCCATGAAAATGCCTTCAGGATTCAGAGGAAGAAGCTGACACTGCCCAGACAGCATCCTGTGTTTGAATGGAGTTTATGCATCATGGATGAGGTGTATGAATACGCAACAGGCTGCTGCTTTTAAGGGTTAATCCTCTGTTAATGTGTGTCCTTTTTCGGGCTTATTTTGCCCAGAAAGAGGTACCCAGACATCCATAACTTTTTTTTTTTTTTATTGTCTCGTATTGTCCTAATCCAAAGTGTTCAAATTTTTATTACTCTAATTATATTACTATTTTTATAACCATTTTATTAAAATTTTAAAATTTTAAAAACAAGTGACTGGCGTTTTTCACCTGGCTGATGAGAAGTGCTGACATGTCTCTGCCTCCAGAGCCACTGGTACAGCCTGCAAGTCGGGCAGCTCTGAAATTCAGCTGTGCCCCACCAGCATCAGGAGCAGCAGCCTGTGGAGCAGGGAAGCATCCCCACCCTCAGCCTGCCCCTGCTCCCACCAGCAGGAGCTGCTTCTCAACAAACACCTTGCAAGTGTATTTTTAAACTGCATCCAAGGTTTGAAAGAGCTGCCTCCTGGGAAGGTCAGGTGAGGATGAAGAGGCTTCCCTGGGGAATCTGGCTGCTCACTCTGTACCATGTGCTGCACGTCCTGTCCCAGGGAGGGGACTGGCAGCCCCCACTGCTCGTTCCATGGCACAGGCACTGCCCTCTGACTGCAAACCACCTCCTCAGCTGTGGGACCAGGCAGGTGCTCCCACCACAAGGCAGGAATTGTTGGGAAGGATGAAAGTTTGACAAGAAAGTCTCACAGATATGTGTGCTTAGCAGAAAGATTTTTAAATGTAGAGTCTGATGAAGGAATAGAGATGGAAGCAAGTTTTGATAGAGAAGAAAAGAATTGCTGAGCCAGTCTTACTGGATAACCAAGGAGGCAAAGGGTGTGTGAGTTAGAAGGGGTTTTTATGCCTTAGAGCAAAGGATAAACCCACCTCAAAGAAGAAGATGTTTTTACTAAGCAGAAAGAGAGCACAGGCAAACAAGTCAGCAAATGTGGCAAGTAGAGAAAAGGTCTCAGAATTTTTCCACTGCAAGAAAACTGAGAAACAACTTCTAGCTTGAACTGTAACATACTAACATTTAGTGATTGGAGAATAGTAACATGAATATGGTAATTATAGTAGTTATGATGGGCTATAGATAATAGTTATGGTATAGATTGGTTCTACTGTATTAAGATGCTCAGCAAAGAAAAGCAGCTGGAGCTGACAGCTGTAGGCACAGCTCTGTCACCCACAACCCTGGGCTGCTGTAACCTCTTGGATGCAATAAACTGCATTTTGGAGAGCCCCTGGAGTCCTGCATCTCTCATTCAGGCTCTTACAAGGAATGACACCAAAACTGCTTCACTGGGCACCACTGCCTCCCCTGCCAGACCCCCCAGCTGCCATGAGGGCACTCATGGAGGTGAACCAGCCTTCCACTGTAAATGTTTGGATAAATACTCTCAAAGCTTACATACTTTTCTTAATTTTGCTTTTTAAAACAACAGTATTAGAGGTCTCCCTTTTGGCATGAAACAAAGAAATGTGACTTTCCACTTCCCACTCATTTTATTCCATGCTGACATTGCTGAAAATTCTATTTTTAAATAGAATTTCTTTCTGATGATGTATATTGGCAATCAAACGCAGGCACAGCATGGTTTTCTGACAAGTTAAAATTCTATGGTATTTTCTCCTAAATAGTCTTATGTACTGATTACTTAGAAGAGTGAATTCCCTGCAAAGCTGTACCCAGGCACTCGGTTTTTGCTCCAGCTGATAAATGTAAGCAATAAAAATATGTTCCATTCTACAGCAGTGCCTATTAAAATGTAAACACCACTGGAAGATTTTGAGCAGGCTACAGAAATGCTTTATTCAAAAGCAAAAGGCTGTCTGAGGCTGCCAAAACCTGGCACAGAGCATCCATTCGTCAAACAGCGCCTTCCACCAGTCACTGGGACAGTGCCACGGGGGTCACACTGGGAGCACTGGTGCTGGGACTTTCCCTGCTCAGCCTACAGAAATCAGGAGTTGCCATGGGAGCAGGACATGAGTTTGATGGGTGCACAGCACCCCGTGTTCTGCTGGGCTGGTGGGACAACCATGGCACCCACCAGGAGCTTCCTGTTGCGTTGTGATTTCAGGGTTTACCTCAGAACCTCAGGCCCCTCCCCTGATAATTCCCTGCCAGGTGTGTCAGTCACCTCTCCTTTCCCCTCCCAGCACTGTCTGTCAATCCTGGCATTCCAGAAGGTGTTGAGTGATTGGGCAGATTCAAAGGATGCCCTCTACCCCTGGGGGGCATTGGGCCATCCAGGTGTCCTTTGTCCCTCCCCTCCTGTCCCTGCTTGGTGGCTCCCTGTCCCTTCCCTGCCCCTCTCCCCGGGGTTAAAGGAGCAGCAGCCACGGGCTCAGGGAGTTCTGTGGGAGCTGGTGCTGGATCCAGAGGCCTGAGGGCCAGAATAAAGCTCTGGATCCAAACCCTCCATCAGAACCGACTCCTTTCCTTCACCATCCCCTTAAAGCTTCTCCACAGAGGTAAACCCGAGGAGCAGACCCTGTTATGGGAGGAAGCTCCATCCCAGCACCACCAGAGCTCCTGCAGGCCTGGACTTGTCTCCATGTGCCCAGCTGCAGCACCCAGCCAGGCAAAAGTGTCTGTGGGGTGAAACACCACACACACAGCCAGCCAAAAGTGTCTGTGGGTGAAACACCACACACACAGCCAGCCAAAAGTGTCTGTGGGGTGAAACACCACACACCCAGCAGCCAAAAGTGTCTGTGGGGTGAAACACCACACACCCAGCCAGCCAAAAGTGTCTGTGGGGTGAAACACCACACACACAGCCAGCCAAAAGTGTCTGTGGGGTGAAACACCACACACCCAGCAGCCAAAAGTGTCTGTGGGGTGAAACACCACACACCCAGCCAGCCAAAAGTGTCTGTGGGGTGAAACACCACACCCAGGCAGCCAAAAGTGTCTCTAAGGGTGAAACACCACACACCCAGCCAGCCAAAAGTGTCTGTGGGGTAAACACCACACACAGCCAGCCAAAAGTGTCTGTGGGGTGAAACACCACACACCCAGCCAGGCAAAAGTGTCTCTGGGGTGAACCACCACACACCCAGCCAGCCGAAAGTGTCTGTGGGGTGAAACACCACAGTGCTGCTATTTGGTTCAGCACCAAGGGCCAGACAAGCTCAGGCACGTCCCATCTGGCTGTATTGGTAATTATTCCAATAGCTTCCCCTTGGCCATGCTCAAAAGAAGCCCCTGGCAGAGCTGTGGGGAAGCAAATATGGCCCATGTTGAGAGAAACTTTCCTACCTCTGAGGTCAGAGGTGCATCTCCAGCCTGCATGAAGCAAGATGCTGATGAATCGAAATTCAAAATGTCCCTCATGAATAATTCATTGAATGCATTTGAGCAAGCTATAGCAGTGTAAATATATGTATGGCTACAAACAGATATGTATATATGCAAATTAACAAAGGAATGGCTCAAGCTACCCACATGGAAAAATCCCAGTGACCTGAGGATGTTTGCTTCATATGGCTCAGACACATCAAACTGTAACTAAAGAAAAAGCCTGAAATTTATCAAACCATGGCGTGAAGCCAGTCCTTGTACCGTTCACTCATCACATAACGAATCCTCCTCATTTATTTATATTTGGTTTTTTTCTTAACTCAGGTTTTACTCTCCCAACCCATCATCTCTGCCACCCCAAATGAAGTCCCCATGTCACCAGGAGCCATCAGCTCAGCACCACCTCATCCACCCCTGGCAGTGAAATTACATGAATAACCATTACCATGGTAGGCCAGCAAGTGCATTAAACCCCTGGAATTCATATAAACAACACAAGAACATAAATGACAGACATAGGTGCAGGGTCCATCGATCATCCCCTTCTCCCTCACAGCAAGAAATGTGGGATCACATTAAAAATAGAACAGACACCTGCAACTAGACGGGTATTTATACAGAATATTGTGACAACTGTCATTTCACATTAGTCAGCAAGATCCCACAGGACTTGGAGAAGTATTAACTGTGCTGCCTTTTTTTTTTCTGGCAAAATATAATAAAATCCACTTTCTTGATGGCTTCCTGGTGGGGATTGCTCCTCTCCCTGAAGTCATTCATGAAATAAGGATGCACCTCCAAGAGCCTGGATAGAAAACATTTTACCTAGGCATCAGAGTATGGGGAGAGGGGGGGTTGTGATTCTTCACTTGGGAATCATCCATCCTTTTTCACAATGTTTTGATGACACCAAACTCAAAAAATGACCATAGATGACCCAAAGTCAAGGCAGACCCAATGCATGATGCTTATCTGATCATTAATTTGAATTATGACCCCAAATTGTGAAGATTAGAGAAGGACTATGCACTCCTGAGAGCCCATTTATTGAACGAGTTCCTAAAAGATCTGAAGGAGGAAAATTCCAAATTCCAGAGTCAGAGGTACAGAGGCACTTTTTTGTTTACAGTAAAAAAAATGCTTTACCCATACAGATAAAGTATTTCAAGGTCTTGCTTGTTACCCTGAGCCTGATGCAATAAAAATAGGACTTTTGTGAAGGTCCTAGACACTCCTTTTATTTGGTGAAAGACATTTACATCACTGGAAGCAAAATGTATCCTCAACAGCAATGTAGCTCCTGTCAAAAACACACTGTGCCCTACATTTTACCATCATCACAGTTAATCATTTATACACTGTGCAGAGGCATGTGGTGCTCACTGAGAAACACCAAGGCCCACTGTGTGTCCCAAAGAACACTCAGCAAGTACAGGCAAGGTGAACAAGGACAGAGGAAGAAATACCTTGGATACAACCTCTGATGGACAGGGCTGAAGAGACAAGAGATGATGGACCAGGAGACAGAATTGGAAGGGACAAAGGGAACTGGAGAAACAAGGGTGAAATCAGGACAAGAACATGTCAACAAGGAAAACTCAAAGATCTTTATGGTGAAGAAGAGGGTCTTGAAATAGATGGAGAAAGGGCCAAGATGCCACCAAGGGGTTCCAAAGAAAAGGTGACAGAATTGGGATGGCCGACAAAGAGAGTGCTGAGTGCACCCAAAAAACTTTATGGTGAAGAAGAGGGTCTTGAAACAGATGTAGAAAGGGCCAATGGGTTCCAAAGAAAAGGTGACAGAACTGGGATGGCAGACAAAGAGAGTGCTGAGTGCTCCAGCGGGTCAAGGGGAGCCACTGGAAGGTGAAGGGCGTTATCAGAGCCCTTCTGAAGGGCTTTCAGCAGCTGAAGGGAACTGGGGAACATCTGTAGTCTTCTGGAAAGAGCCACAAAAATGCTGTTTTAGAACAACTCACACAAGAGAAGAGGCAGAACTGCCCTGATCAGAACTACAAGGTAAAATGTAATGTGGCACAGTGGAAAGTGGAGAACTGATCTGCCTGTCATTTGATGCCTCCAGAAGCATTTTATAAACACACATTAAAATTCAGGTTCTGTTTCTGAGTGCCTCTTGCTGAGGGAACTGGAGAGGGCATGGCCTTGACTCATGTCCTGGCTGGCACGGAGGTCCCCAGCTGTGCCAGCTCAGACCCGTGCTCCCGACAAAGGCCATCTGTCAGTGGCCTCTGACACCCCAGCTCTCCCCAGCCTTGTCCCCGTGCCCAGGGCATCTGGGCTTGTTTGTACCAACAACGCTCGTGTTGAAGCACAGCCTGTCACACAGCTCCCTGTCACACAGCTCCCTGTCACACAGCTCCCTGTCATCTGGGCTGGGAATTGGCTCAAAGATTCAACCACGCTTCCCTTCCACCCCATCGGTGGTTGGTCCAACCCCAAAGTCAGCACCTGCCCAGCAGAGGGGGACAGGCCACCTGTCCCAGACTCTACAGGGCTTGGAGGAACCTGTCGTGGCACTCTCAGCCAGGTGGAAGACATCCAGCTGTGGGCTCCTACAAGAAAATAGGCCATACACAAAATGTTTGACCAGTGCAAGTGATCAGCCCCTTGGAGCATCATTCCCAAGCCTGCAGCACACTCTCCACCTTTGCATCATGACCAACATCTTCTTTGGAAGATAAAGGCATAACAACTGAATTCAGGCATCAGTAGGTGGGATTTTCCAATGTGTGCTGTGCAGGACAGATGATCCTGATGCCTGAAGTTTTAGTTTTCATATTATCCGTTAGTATATAACTCTGAACTCCATATAGAGTGTTAGCAAGTTCTCCTCACAGTTCAGTCACACAATCTTTTTCCAGCCTCAGAACCAAGGACAACATTGCAGCTTCAGGCCCAAAAAGTGTAAACAGCAGCAAATTGAGGAGAGCAATCTGGGAGGATGGGACTGCATAACCTGAAGCTGTAATTGGACAATTAATCCCAATATGTAAATGGACCAAAAGTTATAAAAGTGTGAAAACTTGTGACCCAGGGTCCATCTTGGGGGTAGCCTTGGTCAGGCTCTTGTACTGCCCAAGGTGTATCCTTGGAAGGCCTTTTAATAAATCTACTTTATTCCTTTAGCACTGCCTAGCCTCTGTTCTATGTAGCCTCTCAAGGCATCAATCCCAGCTGTTCCTCTTGACCTTGCAATCTCTATTTCAATTAGTGTGTCCTCCTGGTTACAGAATATCAAGGATATCAAGGAACATTACAGCTAACAATCTTGTACTTGGGGGTTTTCCTCCCACCATGGATTTTCAACAACTGTTACGTGTTTTTCTTTGATTTTGATAATCTAATGTTAAAATCACAACCTATCCCCCATCCACTTCAGATTTTGTTTGTTTAATCAAGAGTTGAGGAATTTCAAAGATGTTTTTACAATTCAAACACTGGGTGGTTGCACACTGAGCTGATCCTTTGATATCTGAAAAGTTCTCCAATGGCAACCTCACAGTTTTAATCTTCCTGATATTGCAGGTGATCTAGTTGATCTTACAGATGATTCTGATTAAATGAGCTTTTTAAATGAGCTTTTTTTTTAATGAGCTCTCTCTAGTTCTCACAAAAATATATAAAATATTCACAAATGTGATACAATGAACTTTATGTTCCTCTTCTGCTTAGAGCAACACTTGGTGCACAGGTGCTGACATTTCTTAGTCATTAAAGAAACTAAACCTAAAATTCTTCAAAACTATTTTATTCAATATTCTATTGGGGTTTTCTTGTAACAGCAGTTAGCGCACAGCTCTCATAGGTTATACATAAGAAGAGTTATTTTTGTGGATAAAAGACAACAAGAAGTCAATAATCTTTGGCAGACAGCCTTCATTGTTCTGCTAGCACAAGCGCATCCAACTGCTGATGACCCTTAATGTTTCCCTGATATTGTTTTCTGCTATAAAATGGAAGATCTAATATATGCTGAAGGTCAGTCCCCACCAAAGACTGTATCAGAGATAACCTTCATAAACTCACTGAAATTTGTAATACTGTGCAACATCCTCTGTCCTGTCACAGCTGTGACTCCATCCATGTGTCCCCTGCCCAGGATGCTGCAGAGCTGGAAGTGCCCCCAGTTCTGCACCACTCCTTGTGCACGAGGAAAAGCTGATCCCTGGATCACAGCAGAGCATGTGGAAGCTGCTGGCACAGGCAGTATAACCCCATAAACATTTCATGAAGAAGGATAAAGCCCTGCCCACATTCCCCAGTGGCCCCCACCTCTGCTAGGGACACACACTTGCACTTAGGGCAACAGCAGCAGAAAATCAGTGATCAACTCTAAATGCACAACATCTTTCAGAAAAAATCACAGCTAAAACCTAGACTTCTCACCATAGCTTGGAGTCAGGCAATTACGAGGGACTTTTAATGAGTAATTTAGGTAATTAAAAAGTCAAATAGGCAATATGCAAGAAGCAGCATCAGTGTGTCACTGCTCTGTGGCACGGTGCTCCTGATCCTGGCCAGTGGCTCCAGTGGCTCATGATGGCTCCATGTGCCATTGGAACACATCATTGTGGCTCTGTGATGGCTGCAAAGGGTTTTCCACACAAGCCTGAGCTTGGCTCATGTTGGAACATGTTTTGTCACCAACATATATAAAATGTGTTGGGTAATTGCTGCTGGAATTCAACATGTGCTGTATCTCATCTAGGAGATGCAATTTACTGGCTGTATTCCAGTAAAATAACTTTATGGCTTTCTGTCATGATAAATAACTGTTAATAGCATAATGGAATTAATATTTACTTTGAAGCTATGCTGTCTATTCAAATAAAGTTGCTATATTTAGAATCATCCCCATGCTGCTGGGCTTTTAAATGCTGAGAATTGACAAGACAACAGGCAAATATTAAATTCCAGCTCCCTCCAGCCATTAATAAACCTTTTGAATTTGGGTTTGTGATTGAAACCCTTCTGTCTATCTCATACAGCTTTGATAGTTCAAGAAGTGTCAATTCAAATGTGGGACAGAGGAGGCAGGAAGGGCTTTTGGGGTCTGGGAGCTCCCTCTGCCTGCCCTAGGAATGGAGACAGTGTAGGATGGTGGGTCTGGACCACCAGGCTTGGAGCTAGGGCAGAAACCTCAGCAAGTGTTCACAGGAAAGTTCATGATTTAACACACAAAAATTTATCGTGTTTTTGTCATTATAAATGTACTTTTTATAATTCCAACAAGGAATTATAAATTAAAGCGACACTGAAGTCTAACCATATATCCCTTCTTCCCGGGGATAAGGGAAGCACACAGAAGGCAGGAAAGGAGATGGCATTTCACCTTTTACAGCTCAAAACCATGCTTCTTTTTAGTAGGAAAATGCTATAATAAATTGTCCTGGCTGTGGTAGGATATTACAGACACAATGGAAACCTGCCTGCAGGGACAAGAGTGAGCCTGACCAACAGAAGGACAAGGAAGGGCCAAGCCATGGTTCCCATCATGCATGCTCAGAAGGAAGTGCAGCAGGAGGATCAGGCAGTGCAGCAGAGTCACAGGCGTTGCAAATCCTCCTCACAGTGCTCCAGCATGCTCGTGTCACCTCAGCCTGCTTTTATTCAAAATTTCTTCATAGCAACAAGCACACAAAAACTGCAGGCAAAGTGTAACCATCAACAGAAACACCCACGCAGTATCAGAGAGTGTCTGGGGTCAGACAGAAGGCAGAATCTTCACAAACATATTTATAGTGCTCTAAGACGCTGCAGTCCTTTGGAGCACAGGGCCTTTTAATGGAAAAACACCATGGATTTGTCGTGGCAACTGACAAGGAGCCTCTGGTGCTGTCCAGCGAGGAGCACAGAGGGAATGCCATGGTGGGGGCTGCAGTGGGTCAGGGCTGGCCAGAGCAAAATGTGTTGGTGGTGGCACCCAGCCCTGCCACCACCAACACATCCCCTTGTGGAGACCCTGGGGGGACATTCCCTGGTCTAGGGAGACACAAGAAGCTTCCCTCAAAAAGCTGTTAGATCCCGTTGGCTCCTTCCCCTGATCGTACGTCCCTGAGCCACCCTTTCCCTATTCCCTTATTGGCCTTCATCTTTGTACTGCCCCAGACCAGGGTCACAGCCCCCAGGCCCCTTGGGGAGACAAAGTGAGACCCTCTGTGTGTGCGACCTGAACATCTCACTGAATAAAACATCTGTGGATATTATGCAAAGGTCCTTTTTGCTTCCTTCCCTTGGACTATGCCAGCGGCAATTCAGACTGCTACACACCCCTGCAGAGGCACCCAGACATGCCCCACGAGCCCCCAGGCTTTGCACTGGGACATCAGAATCTTTAGTGATTGATTTGAATGCCTGAACTCTTCACTTTAGAGGACTTCAGAGCTACTGTACTTTATTGTGAGAACTCAGCCGAACATTAAACCAAGTGCAGCTCTGCAGTCAGAGATGGACATGGAGCCCTCCCTGGTGCTGCGTCCATCTCCTGTCCATGGAGGGACTCCAGCTGCGGGGGGAGCATCACCACAACCCCGAGCAAGGCTGCAGCATTGGGATGGGGGCCTGGCTGCAGCGGAGCAGCCCCCGGGAGGGCAGCGGGGTCCCTCCCGCCCGGAGCCGCTGCTGAGCCCCGGCAGCCACGCGATGGCAGCAGAAATATGGGAACACCGGAGCGCACGGACGCACCATCCCACCGCTCCAAGGAAAAGGGATTCCGCACAGACCAGGCAGCTGCTACATGCGAGACAACGTCTGCCATGGGTTTAGGACAAGCAGAGAGTAGAAAAACAGTTTTTCTCCCCAAAATACGATAATTCACACTTTCTGCATTCCTGGTATTACCAACGGGGTCACTCGGGCTCCCCTGCTGTAGCACAGACACAGCACAGCCGTGTGCCCCGGCAGCTTCACTCTAACCTACAGCACACACAGCAAGACCCAGAGCCCAGCTCCTGCTTCTCACTAATTCCTGGCTCAGATCCCGGCTGGGAACCAAGAGAACCCCTTGCTGCTGGCACTGCCAAGCCCTCCCTGCTCCCCTCTGTCACATTTCCCTTTCACTCCACCCCAGGGTGCCAGTGGGCAATTAATGCTTTTTATGTACAGAAAGTGTCCAAACACCATCTAATTAATCCTCATCCCTTGCCTATAAAAAAAGGGAAGTAAGTAACATCCTACAAAGGTGTGGCTATCCAAACATGTCAGATGTATCCACACTCTAAAATCCCCTCTTGACAGGTTCTGTGTCTGTGTTGCTGGCTGGGGACAACACCAGATTGTATTTAGGAACACCAGCACCTTCAAACCTTCAAACAAGACTCTGCTCTTCCTCCCCACGCACACCTTGGTGAGCAATATCCCACTTTCCAACAGGAACTCATGAAATTAAAATGTTTAATGCACCCCTGATGCACACAGAATCAGCAGCAATACAGCAAACAAGGTTTGCCCTTCTGCCCAACACACAGAAAAAGATATAAATAAAGAGGAGCTCACTGAAAGCCAGGCAGGGAAGGCAGAGCCACCGAGGTTCCTCACTTGCCATGGAAGCCCTTATCTCCTTCACAGCCCACAATGCAATTACAAGATTACAAGGCACATGCTGCTCCAGCATCTGGATCCTCTGTGCAGACACAGGGATCCCTACAGAACCAGGAAACCTCTTCATCTTGTGAGGAATGGCAGGGATTCTCCTCACAGCACGGCTCCCTCTGACCCCTCTCCAGGCACCACTGCCAGAGACAGACGTTGTCTGGAGTTCATATTTGTCCACATAGGCACAGAAAGAATTATTTTGTTTTGCTGTAAACTCATCTACATTGTAAACCCAGGGATAAAGTCTGTACCAGTACCCTTCCATCCCCATCCCAGTCCCCAGCACGTTAAACCCAGACCACAGAGCCAGCAATCCAATCTCCATATATTTTATTCTCAATCTATTTCATTTCTGGCCACCAATCTTTAGATCTCCTATTGGATTTTGTTTTCATAAATGGATGTTCCCACAAAGCTGGCAGAAAATAGATTTAATTTCGAATTTCTCTAAACTGAAATAGTCAATATAAATGTCAATGTGTGTTTGTGCCATGCAGTTGGTGAGGCGACACAAGCCTCACATTTCAGAGGGATTCAGGGGCCTGCCAGTGTGTTTTGTGTCTGTATACTTGTTCTAATGCTTTCCTTTATAAGGATGACTAAAAGTATATATATATTTATTAAAATTTTTGTTTTGCTGTTTTGTTTTGGGGATGCAAAAAGCTGTATGACGTCTAGCACTGCTTTGCAGGCAAGTCAGGAGGAAAAATTCAATGTCAGCAGAGGATTCTGCAAACTGACATCCCCACAGACCCATCACAGAATGGTCTGGATTGGAAGGGACCTCAAGGACACCCTGCCATGGGCAGGGACACTTCCACTACTGTAGGTCCCTGGTTCCCTCTCTCCCCCCAGCACAGGGTATAGTTGCAGCACCAATTACTCAACAAAATTCCAATCTAGCCTGATGTTAATGCCATTAGTCCACAGAGATCCTTTTGGAATCATTTACATCAGAACTGTCTTTTTACATCCTAAATGAAAAATGCTCAGACTTCAGTGAATGGGATTTGAATTACAGCCCTACCACATGTGGCTCAGCTTTATTCACGCTATTTATTAAACAGGGGAAAAAATGATGATGCAGTCAATTACAGAGCAATTACCTGAGAGCTGCTGCAAACCTGTTGCCTTGCACTGCAGGGACAGTGGTTGTCCTTGATTTGGGCAGAACTTGCCTATAGGGCACCTGCCCGGCAGAGCATCCCCCAAGGCCCTGATCTCAGCCTGAATCTTCATCCTGAGACAGCCAGATAATAGGAAAACTTCTACTGATGAAGTTAAATAAACCATGACAATTAAAGGATTAGGAATGTTACGGGTCTTGTGAAGAAAAATATCTTCTGGACATGTACAGGGCATTAGGAAAAGAAGCCAAAACTCAAGAGAATTTGCTGTGACTTTATGTGACTGCAGGAGAATACATCAGGGCCCTGATATACAAAAGGATTATTGATATGTACGTTCCCTTCTGAAGAGACTCCCAGGAGATCCATTCTGGATTTAACAATAATCCATACCCCCCTTCAGAAATGGCCAAACAATGCTCCCATTTCCCAGGACTCCCTCCAACACAGGAATCATTAAGATGCCATCACAACCCTGCATTCCAGGTGCCATAAACACCAGCTGGAACAGGAATAAATCCCAACCACAGCTCATGAGCAGTCAACACCTCCACATTTCTGCACAAGCATCTGCCTGTGGTGCCCACTGTGGAGAGGTGCACACTGCAAAGGTGAGTGTGCCACATCAAAGGTGTGGGTGTCCCAGCAAAAATGGGGAGATGCTGTTGGTCTCTAATGAGCTACGGGGGCTTAAGAGAGAGGCTGGTTATAAAGGGGATCAGTGAAATCTCAGGAGAGGTGTCAGGACAATGATATTTGCAGCAATGATGAAGAACAGAAAAGTGCCCCTCCTTGTGAGCAGTTTCTCCCTTGTTCAGGGCCACTTGTTCGTGTTAATATATGCACACGTGTGTGTCATATTTCCACAAAGCCTCTCACATTAAACTCTCCTTTCTCCTCCAAAGCCATTCCACAGTATTTCTCTGAAATGCATTAAGCAGGCTGAGTGAACAATGTGATCCTAATTAGTTTGCAAACTACACAGCTCACCTCTGAGGGTGAGCAAAGCCCATGTAAATTAAAGTGAATTGCAGAGAATTGGCTCAGGCTGCCCAAGGAATCCCTCTCCAGATTAGGGCTGCTCCAAAGTGCCACCTCCACCTCCCACCCTCCCATGACAACCGAGCAGATTTCACTCACGATAGCAGGGAATAGAGAGATGTAAAACCACTTTGCAGCTCAGTATTCCATGGTGGGCTATTTTGCACAATGCAGAGGAGCCCATTTGGTCTTTTACCAAAAGCAAAAGTCTGGTCCTTCACAGGTGCCCCAGGCTGCAGAGGCCACTGATGCTGTCCCCACTCTGGTGACCCAGGGTGAGCACAGGGACGCTGCCAAAACCCAAATGCTACAAAACCTGTGTGAAGTTTTGATGGTGATGTCCCAGGGTTTATGCAGTAATTGAATAATCTAAAATTTTCATTCCTGTCCTCGTGGACTAATCTGCAATAGTGTTATGGGACTGCTATGATATTAATTAAATACAAGTCCTGCATACAAAATTGATACTTCGCATCTCCATCTCCACAAGGGAGTTTCTCTCTTAATAAGACTGAAATCAAGTTTTACTTTTTTGTTTGGGTTTTTTTTTCTTTATAAGGAATTCATAAAGATTACCATATTGTACCAAGGTAACAAACACCCAATCTGCAAGAAATTTCAAATACAGAATCTCTGGTGCTTGGAGTGGGACCAGGGGCACAGCTCTGCCCCAGCCTTGGAACAGCCCCTCTCCAAAACCACTTCTCAGGCACTGGGGTTTGGAGAGACTAAAATATCCTCAACACAGGATAAAGAGCAGCTTGATCAGTGTCAACCTTCCAAAACACAGATGACAAGAGGGAAATTCACTATAAAAACATGACCTCGTTTTAATTTTGGCAGCAATTTACTACGAATTCACGTGAAGGCACAGTTACACTCTCCTGGAAAAGTTCACACATAAGAAAAGGCAGAAATGCATCCTCTGAGCCAGGAGCCTGCAAAGCAGAGCAGCACCATCCAGAGTCATGGCAAAGCTATTCAAACACTCCCCTTACTATTATTTATTAGTTAATATTTTTAATTATGTGAATTGATTAGGAACGCATCACCAGGGATCCTAATTAATTAGAATTTTAAAAAGGATCACAGACCAGAGATTCCACAAAGAATTGCACAAAGAGGTGTATTAAGGGAAAGGCCAAATTAACTTCTCCTTTCTGGTTTATCCAGCCTTTTCTGACAGGACTGTGATCAGATTAAGCAAGTAATACCCAAACCCCTCCTGTACAGCAATGCTAACCAAGGCAACAGCTTGAGGATTTCAGGCCATTTTCATTTAACATCCACTTGGTTAAGTAGTTTATTCCTCCTAATCCACATTTATTTAAATGAGTCAAAGTAGTTTATTCCTTATTTATGTTCTAAATTTGCTTTAGCTGTCTCACCCATGCTCACCAAATCCTTCTACAGGGTTCTGATAGACATCAACATCCCTCAGGATGCAGACTTTTTGTTTCAAAAATGTATTTTTCTATTTACCCAAAACTTGGAAAGACAAAGGCGCCATCACACTGACAACACTCAGGAAGGAATTAATTATTAAATCTTCTAATACAAATCCCTGTTCAGAACTGGCTGGTCAGTAGCTTCACAGGCCAGCATGTTCCTCTGCCCTGCCTCCGAGCTGCCATTTCCAGAGCAATGTTTGGATGCTATTGATGCTCTTGGCTGTCGGCTCTGCAAGTACTTTTCCATCAGTGCAACAATGATCCCTATTTATCTTCTGGCTGCAAGAGTTGCTGAGATGATCTGGCAGTGCCACAAGGCAGACAGTTATTTCATGCCCTGTTAAACCCTAATGCGGCTAACTACGGTATCACTCCAAATTTGAAAAAAGCCTTTTTTTGTTATTTTAAATCTGCTGCCTACGTGTCCAAGTTGAGAACATTGCTTCCTTTTAAAATGGTATCAGCAACCTAAAGCCAAAATGCTCTCTGGGAAGCAGCAAGGTGTACTGATTGAGTAATTAATTAATAAGGTTAAAACTACATCATTCTGCCCAAGAAACACCTGGAAGTCAAAAGAACAGACAATTTCTGCATCGTTCAGAACAGAGACTGGCAGTGACCACCCAGGTGCTGCCTGAGGATGAGAGGGTCCAAGTACCTTCTTGAAGATAGAAAATCAGGTACTAAAGGGCTCTCAAGCTGGAGAAGGATGTAGGAATGAATGGCTAAACCCTGGTACATCCAAATCACAAAGCAAATAGTTGAACACTTATTTTCCTGAGTGGTGAATGTGATCAGCCACAAGGAGGATCCCTGAAAGCTGTGCTTCCTCCAGCTCCAGATGTGCCCATATTTGCTACTTTCCAGGAGACACACTTCAGTAAAATAGAAATTAATGGGTTCAGTGCAGGGTTCTTTGAGCTAAACACAATCACCACCACATCCATGCAGTTGGGCACTAAGGGGCTGGATAGCTCTAGTTTTGGAATAACCCCAAGAAAGTCCCATTTATTTTCTCATGTGCTCATGTGGCAGGCAAAGGTCATCAACAATCTCTTGCTACAGGTAAAGGGACAGCACAGGGTCTGGTGTTCTGAACTGTGAAAGTTTACAGAAGTTAATTAAATCACATTCTGCAAACCCAAAACAAAAACAAGGCACCATTTCTGTGATGACGACTTTTTTTTTTTTTTGTGTGTGCTTGTCATAATAAAACATTGTTATTGGATGTAAAAATTATGCAACAAAGTTATGCCTCTCTGGTGTAATATAATGCAATCCATTTAATACTATTTTAAACCCCAAAACCTCATTAGAGCAGACAGAATGTAAGAATGACAAATGGGCTAGGAGGAAGCTGGAGCACGAGATGAATTCTGGGCACTCGTCCCCTTCCCGTTGCTGGCACTGACTTTGGGGATGCTGGGGGAGTTTCAGCCACCAGCTCCACGTGGGGAGAGCAGGGTGCCCCTCACCCCAACAGGAGGGAGGTTCATGCCTTGCAAAGCATCAGCCAGACAGGCCTGGAGACACAGGAGAAGCTCTGCCTGTCGTGGACACCCCCATTACCCCAGCCAGGCTCACAGGCTGTCAGCTGTAAAATCAACCCAGCCTACACAAACACACACCCGGCAGCCTCACACTCCTTGGCCAAAACGACACAGCTGAACACTGCAATTACACATTTTAACAGCCTTGGACCACTCTGGCCCCAAGTTTGGTATCCAGTGTTGGGAATATAGCCCTGCTGTCTTAGGAATGAGATGGGCACAGCTCTGTGGGTAGGCTTCTGCTACCAGAACAAGTAATTGCTATTTAATAAATATAAAACGTGCATAAATGCACTTGTTATCCACACCTGTGCAAACCTTTAACATCAGAAGTGACCAGAGTGATCAGAACAGCTCTCTCCTCATGCAGATTGAGGTTAAGAAAGAAAAGTGGTGTCAAACAATGACATATTTTAGAACAAATGAGCTTATTCAGTAATAATGCCTCAGGTGCAATCACTTGCATGAATGTGTCTGAGTGGCTGAACACCATCAGCAGAGCAAAGGTTCTCTCAAAACACACATGGATTCTGGGTCAAATTCAACAGAAATTCTTCCCCTGCATACTGCAAGACCAACACTCCATCAGCACACAGAAATTACAGCAATTGCTACCAAAACTTAGCTGAGATTTGTGAGAATCAAATTGGACCCATTCCAGCTGCCATGGTTACAGAGTGCTGTGCAGCCCACCCTGAGGTGTCGGGCTGCCCTTGGGCAGTGCCTGTTACAAAAAGCACAGAGTTTACCAGAGTGGAGACACTCTACAGTCACACAGCCCAGCCAGCAGCCACACAGGCAGGTGGTGAAGCTGTACTCACAGTTTGCTCAAAGGAGTAATAAAGAACAAGTATATTTGCTGGGGGTGGGGCGAGTTGGGGTTTAACCTCAGCCAGCAACTACGACCCAGGCCGGGGGTAACAGATGGAATCCAGCAAATAGGAGTCATTTTCTGAAGGTGTGGACAGCCTTTGTTGGTTTGAGGTATCTTGGGGAGCCATCACAGCCCACAGCCACCCCCACCAAGCTCCTACCTCCACTCCTTGCACCTTCAGTTTCATGTGATCCTCTCTGGTGGTCTTCCCGTCTTTCCTTTTTTTCCAGCAATATCCATCTTTCCTGTATTTCACTTTCTTTCTGTTGTACAGGATCATAGAACCATTCTGTGGTCTAAAAGCAAGAAATAGGTTTGGGTTACATAAAGCAACAAAACCAGACTGAAAGTGCCTATGGAACAATGTCCCACAGACCAGCAAAAGGCTCCACAGAAAGCAACAGTCAGGATTTGGTGTCAAATGAAATAAATGCTCCCCTTTTGCTGCTGTTACCTGGCTGAAGTGATATCTGCAATCTGCAAACTCTTCTGTGAGGATCTCTTACCTAATGCAGGAAGTGCCAGTGACAGGTTAAAGAAAGGAAAGAAAGGAATTCTGATAAAATAGCCAACATTTGCACAGGATGTATTTTGACTGCTACATGCTGAAAATCAGAAGGAAAGAAAATTTAGGGGAAAAAAAGGATTGTTATTATTTAATTACAATTTCTCTCTCTTGCTAACACATCAGCAGAATGAGATTCCAGCCACCTCTAAGGCTGCACCAGGACATGGATGTTGGCTTAAAATGGCAATAAACAAGCAAAACAGAAGGGGAGGATAAAAGCACGAGCTTACACATTGGTTTCACTGCTCTGCTTAGATCAGTGCTAGACAGGGAGTAACCTGCTCCCTTCTGAGCACCTTCTCAACTTCAAAGACACAGGAAAACTTCTTCCACTTAAAAACTACGATGGCAATTTGAAATGTCCTTAAAGGCATGGTGATGCCCAGCAGACAGGAGCCACTGTAGTTTGGGTGTAGAGAGATTTTGCTATTTGTAAGCCAGATCACAACTGAGGCAAGTCTGTTGTAACACCAAGAAATAACAAATACCCTCCAAGCTGGGAGGCAGTGAGCACTTTTTCCAAATACACACAAATATTTATTGCTTGTGGCCAGAAAGCCAAGCCCCATCCTCCCAAACTACACCTCCTCCTATCCCCCAGGTCCCAGCAGCCTGGACACAAGGGCTTGGGGAGGCTGCTCCTCCTCATCACCCTGAAAATAAACACTGGGGTGTCAGCACAGCCACAGTAACTGTTTGACAGCACTGGAGATAGTGCATTAATTCAGTGGAGGTATTCTGTATCTCATTTCAGTGTTTATTCTATAAACCCCCAGTCACTGCACGTGGCAGCTTAAACCCTTCTCACAACACCAGAGATCCCCCAGGCACCTTCGGGCTGTGTCCGTGGCTCACGAGCCACCCAGGTCAGGCAATGAAAAGCCAGAGAGAGCTGAGCTCCTGCCTGGTGCCCCTGCCCTCACACACATGGTTTTCCACAAAACAGAGGAGTTGGAGGCTTTTGATGCCAGGGAAATCCTGCTTCCCTCACCCCCAGCGCCACGCGGGCACAGGTAGGGCAGAGCTGAGCTCTGCAGCCTTGCTGCTGCTCTGCAGGGCTGGAACAGGGTTTGTTGGTTGATTTCTGCAATGAAAAAGGAACACAGTGAGAGGGCACTGGCAAAGCAGTTAACGAGATTTATAGAAAATAGAGCCCAATGAAACAAAATCTCTTAAGGATCTCTGGAGCGGTTTTCGATTTTGATAAGAGTGTATCGAGCTGCTTTAAGGCTCACAGAAAGCAGCTGGTTTTTAAAGATAACTTCATGAGATGAGACACAATTTTAACCTGATCTACACTGCTGCTGCATTTCATCCACTGTAAGGAAGAAAAGAGGAAAGCTCTGCCCTGCTCATGCATCCCTCAGCATTCAGACATAGCCCAGAGCGGCCAACTGATCATGTGGGAAGACACAGCAGGCGAAGCCTGCCGGGGATTCCCAGGGCATGTGACAGATGTGACTCCAGCCCAAATCTCTGGGGGTTTTGCCACTCAGACTGAATTTGGGGATTTCCTTTTTCCCTTTGCAGATGAGAGGGACAAAGTCACAAGCCTGAGCGCAGGCTGCAATTCTTGATCGGCTCTGGATTTCCTCTCCTTACAAGCCTGTGGCATTTAAAAGCTGCCTAATCTCTATTTTGGTTTCTTGCCTGTGGCCTGAGGGAAGGTGAGGGAAGGACAGGAAGAGTAATTGCAAAGCAGAAAGCCTTTTGTCTCAAGTATTGATGAGATCTGGAATGTTTTCCTCCCTCTCACCCTGCTATCTACTGCCAAGGCTCCCACAAATTGCCACAACAGCCTAAAAGCTACTTTTGCCCAAATTATTCCTGCTACAGCCAGGAAGAAGATCCTAAATTCTATTTTCCTATTTATTTTTAACATGAACAATCATCCCCTGTAGCCAGTGGGTCTGAGCTCGTTGCTTGGGGAGACCCAGGGCTCCTGACAGAGCTCAGGAGTAATCCAGGCAAGTGGATAAATCAGAGTTTCCCTCAGTAAAACAAAGAAAGGGAGGAAAAGAGGAAATGGGATTTCCAGGGACAATTTTCCAGAGAGGTCATTTTGGATTTGACACCCAACTCAGCTGTGCATACTCACCTCTGGCTCTAAGCCCTGCTCTGAGTGGGTTTTGTTTCTTTTGGATTAAGTTCCTCACCTGGGTCATAGGAATCTAAACCTACTTGTTAACAGGAACCAGGATGCAAAGAGGGAATAAACAGAAAGTTAAGATTAGGATATTTTGGTCAACTGATGCTTCATCTGTCACTCCATTAGTGCTCCAATTTAGGTCTCTCTGGCCTGAAGGACAGAGACTTCCCCTTAATCACATTACTGCAATATTAAAAATGCTTTTCAGTTTAACCAGTTCCCTCTAAATTGTCACATCGAGATGTGGTAAATGTCAGACATATCAGTTAATGAAAACTACGTTTTACTGCCTCAGGAGCTGGGGGTGCCCAAAGGGAATTGCAAATACTGCAAATCCAAGAGTCTCTTTTTCAAGATAACAGAGCAAAATCAGCCAGAACCATTCCTTGAGAAGGTCCATGGCTCTAAGAGTTATTTTTTATTGTATCATCTGCATTTATTCCAGTTCCAATCCAAGGAGGATATTTAAAGGACAAATATGGATGTTTAATACCATAAGGCAGAGGTACCACACACCAGACCCTCCCTGTACCTCACCAGTGCACGAGCAGAAGCTGCCCCCAGTGCCTGGGTGACAAACCCTCCCCACCCCTGCCACCCACCACACTGAGAGATGGCTCCTGCACACAGCCTGGATGGTGCCATTTTTCACCTGCATGATAATTTTCTCTGGCTGTGAAGTTATCACAGAGCCAGGGGACAACAGGAGGGAACTATCTTCCATCTTCTGCATCTAGGCATGATAATAATGAGAAATTAACTTCTGCTTTCCCAAAGGAGCAACCTACTGATGCAGAAAGTGGCTGGGAAAAGCTGGAGTCCTGGAGGAAGACATGAAAAGAGACAGCCTTTCAAGAAAATACTGCACAGAATCCTTGTCCTCCTTTCCTTAGGAATGCAAAGAAGACCAAGCCCTTGAACTTGTCTTCATCCAGGCCAGCGTGGGAATGGGGAGAGGTGCCAAGAGTGAGTGTGACAAGGTCCCTCCCACTCAGCCAATGCCCTGCCATGCAGCAGAGCAGGCAGAGCTCTGGGGCTAGCAAACACTGCAGGTGATCAACTCCAAGTAATCATCTATTTCCTTCTTCTCTGCACTGTCCTCACACTGCAGCAGTGATGGACAGGGACTGTCAGTCAGGATTCACATCATGCTCTCAGGAACACCTCATCTCTTATTTCTTGTTTCTGCCCAAGAAAAATATCTGATGACTGAAGTTATTTCTCCCTTGAGGAATACTGCTCTTGAAGTCTTCATTTACCTTGACATTTCCCCCCACTGCACCTGTGGCTTATCAGAAGATTAAAGCCCAAATGGAAAACTGAAAGAGGAATCTCAAGCAGTTGCAGCCCTTGACATCTCACCTGCCCTTGGCCATGCAGATACCTGGACACTCACTGCTGGTTTAGGGGGATGTGAGCCTCCAGGCTCAGTAAGGATGGAGGCACCCAAGGCCAAGGCAGAGCCATGACCCCTGTCCCACCAGCCCAGGGATGCATCTGGAGGATGCTCTAACAGGTAGATCTCTTCCATACTGACAAAAAGCTTTAAAATTATATTTAAAATTATATTTTAAATTATATTGTATTTACATGGGCAAATGTTTTCAAGACTGTAAGGATTCTGTCCACCACAGCTGTAACACTGGCAGATCACACACAAATTTGTTTGACAAACACTTTTTTCCTCCCTCCTAAATAAGTGCTTGGCTTTGACCCTCAGGCAATGATTCACACTTGCCCTGAAAGAAAAGAAACCCCATCATGTGCCCAGCCTGCACCGGTGGGACCAAAAACCAAAGAAAAGCCCTTCAAAAACTTCATGTAGATGTTCAGACTTCACCATAACTGCTGGAAAGCCATGGCATCTCATGGGGAGAGGCTGCTGCCATTACAACCTCCACTATACACACTGCAAGTTGGGATTATTGGCACAGCAACTGAAGGAATCACAGATTATATGTTTGAAATTTTTCTGATCTTTGATCTCTATAGGGATGAAATAAAGACTTCAGATAAGTCTTCTTATCCATGTAGTAGGAGGTATAAATCACAAGGAAACGTAAATAGACTGCAAGTTTTTTGTATCTAGAATTAAATGTCATTTCCATTTAAGATGTAAGTGAATTTTCTTCATATCTACAATATTTAAGAAGTTGAAGTCAAAAGTCACAGACGTAGCAATTTTATCCAGAGCTGCAGTTAAGGCAATGGCTAATCCCATCAAGGGGGCATTAATTGGTGTCTAGATGCTCCTTCTCATAGCAGCAGTAGGCCATAAAACTTAATCCTTACCTCCTCTTTCCAGCATGTAGCCTCTGTGTTCATCAATAAAAGTAATGTGATTCATTAAGTATGGGAGTAATTACCTGTGGCTCCAACAAACAGGACTGAACAAGCCATGCCAGTGCCAAGTTGGCTTTTGTGCCCTCGCTCAGAACTGCCAGGGGCTGCCAAGGAAAGCCCTTCTGCAGATCAGGATAAATGCTGATGGCTGCAACACAAGCTGCAAACCACTACACAGCTGCTGGGCATCTCCTTGGTGTGGGTGGGATAGCCAGTAACAAGTCCTACCCCAAAAGCAGCTCCTTGGGGCAATTTAAGGAGTGATCAGGATGCTGGTGCCACAAAACCACATTGTGAAGATATTCTGTTTGCATGGTGCATTGGTACAGAAGTGAATCCCTAGAACATCTGGGGCTCTGGTGACAGAGGCAGGACCCAATCATCCTCCCAGCAGTGATGTCCCTGCAGCACAGTGCAGGCAGGTACAGAATCCCTAGAACATCTGGGGCTCTGGTGACAGAGGCAGGACCTGATCATCCTCCCAGCAGTGATGTCCCTGCAGCACAGCGCAGGCAGGTACAGAATCCCTAGAACATCTGGGGCTCTGGTGACAGAGGCAGGACCTGATCATCCTCCCAGCAGTGATGTCCCTGCAGCACAGTGCAGGCAGGTACAGAATCCCTAGAACATCTGGGGCTCTGGTGACAGAGGCAGGACCCAATCATCCTCCCAGCAGTGATGTCCCTGCAGCACAGTGCAGGCAGGTACAGAATCCCTAGAACATCTGGGGCTCTGGTGACAGAGGCAGGACCCAATCATCCTCCCAGCAGTGATGTCCCTGCAGCACAGTGCAGGCAGGTACAGAATCCCTAGAACATCTGGGGCTCTGGTGACAGAGGCAGGACCCAATCATCCTCCCAGCAGTGATGTCCCTGCAGCACAGTGCAGGCAGGTACAGAATCCCTAGAACATCTGGGGCTCTGGTGACAGAGGCAGGACCCGATCATCCTCCCAGCAGTGATGTCCCTGCAGCACAGTGCAGGCAGGTGCCAAGCACAGCACCTTCAGCTGAGAGTGGTGGGGAGGCAGAGCCTTGCCCATGTCCCCGTGGGTGTCCCTGTCAGGCTGCAGAGGCCAAGAGCAACGGGGCAGCTCCAGGCACCTCAGTACAGCAACAACTCCAACCAGCACCACTTCTTCTGTGCTAAGACCTGTACTCACTAATGGGTCAGAAATTTATGTCTTTGCTCTGTGTCCTAGCTCTTGAAACAACTAGAAAACAGGTAACAGTGCTGCCAGCACTAATAAAAGTGACAGAACTGATCTGATTCTCAGTAGCCACTTACTCTGCTGCCATTTAAGTGTATTGCAGCTGGCCCCTAAGTGTGAACTCCACAAAAGACTCACACAGCACCTCTGCCTATCATAGCTACTCAGCCTGATGAATTCCATCATTATAATTTTCCTTTTAGAGACAATTAAAAAAAAACCAAAACAGGTTACAAATTAAGTAGATATGTTATTTACCCAACCAGGTGGGTGAGCTCTGCTCTCCCAGTGACATAGCAGGTCTGAACTCAGTTCAGCACCCTAGGACCTCCCTATGCAGGAAAATACTTCTGGAAACAGCATTGTCCCAAAGCTGCATATTTAGTTCAAGCAGTTAACAACAGTTTTCCCCACCTTTTACTCAGCAACATGATAATTCACATGTTGATCACTCTGAACTCTGTAACAGACTTGAAAAAGAAATTAGAAACAATCTTTATGAACTCCTCAGCACACCGAGCAATTGAAGCCTCCCTGTAACGATGTAGGACCAAAGACAGAATATTAAAATTGTCATTAAGTGGAATGCACATGAAATGCTAAAAAGTCTTTCTGCAAATTATTTCTTGATATAATGTCATGCTGTAGAACTAAATCTTAGTACAAGGTATGAAAAAAGCCAGTTAAATCAACTTTGTTCATTTAAATATAATTTTAAAAGAACTGGCATTCATCTCTTTATTGCTCAAGGATTTTTATCAATTTCTTTAGCCCTCATTTATTTCTCTTCCCTACTCCCATGGGGCTACCATTTGACTTATTGGGAATTAATTCTTACAATTCATGAATGCTTTAAACTATTTTCAGATTAATCACCACCATCTCCACTGGTGCACCAAGGAGAGCCCCATTCCCTTCTCTGTGCTCACACAGACCAAAGGGCTCCAGCCCCTGGGCTACCAGCAGCCATTCTGCCTTATCAATTGCTCTCTCCATGGACACAGATCGTTACAGTGAGGACCAGGGGCTCCAATTAACTTTTAAAAGACTTATTTGGAGATGGGCTCCTCCTGCGGGTGGTACTTCAGTTCTAAATCTGCTCACTTCCCAGTGCAGCAGCAACATATGTGTGTGCAAACACTGCATTCTTATGGGGAAGGCAGAAAATGGAAGAAAAATTCTATTTATTTAGTTAACTTACTTCCTGTTCAATTTTCCCGCTTGTAACAACACCAGCTCCAGGCTAACAAGGTTTCCACAACTGTGTCTAAGTGGGACTGTACCTTGGTTTTGTCCAAAACACCAAATACCAGGGAAATTTGCCATGATGCACGTGAACCATGTCCTTGGACTCTGGCAGGTGTCACCCCCAGCACTGAGGCTGGCGGGAGCCATGTGGGCTTTGCTGGTAATTGGGAAAAATCTCACTGGGGATGGGAGGAGAGCAGAGGTCTGAGGAAGAAAAAGGGTTCTCCCTCCGCTAGCAGCATGCTTGATTCATGACTTGAGACACTATAAAAATCTGTAAATATTTGAAAATTGAATAATAATAAATAATTATAAATTTAAATTGAGAACCACTCCAAGTTGTAAATGCAGTTCAACAGCTGATGAACTTCTAACGCTGTAAGCAGAGAAACAGCAAAGACTGGAGGAACTGGTGATGCTGGTGTGGGAGGGAGCAACTCCCCAGCTGTGGTCCAGTAACACATCTGTCCCCCATCAGCACAGCCAGGCCCAGCAGAAGATGGGCAGAGCACTATGGACAGCACTGGAGAGGGGACACAGTGCTGCTCAACAGCCAGCACCAGCAAACTCTGTCCAGGCAAAAGCATCATTTGCAATATTGCAATTCAATTAAAAATGCTGATTTACCTTGGACTCCATCGATTGCTGGGACTCCACTGATTCCTGATTAATAGCAACTATGTACATAAATCTGGATTAACTTGCAAACCAGAGATGCTCAAACTGTCCCAGAAGCTGGGCAGGTTGGGATGCCTGTCCTAAGCCCACAGCCAGGACCATCAGCTCTTTGCAGGGCTGAAGCTTAGGACTGAGCCAGCTGTTGAGGTCAGCTTTAAGATGGGGCAACACAAGCAAGCCCAGCCCTGTCCAGGCAAAGTGAGCACTCCCAGGGAAGGAGGGCAGAGCTCACTGTGCATCCTCCAAATGGGTTCACTGACCAAGCCTGAGCTCTCTTCAACAGGCACTGCTGGAATGCCCTGCAGCAGCCTGTTCTCAGCCCTTCCTCTCTTTCAAATGAACCTCACAAATATAATCTGTTTATTTATATCAATTTAGTCCCATCAATTAATGATGACAAGGCAATTAACTAGAATGCCAGACAGTAAAAAATAACCACATAATGCCTTCTTTAGAGGAAATCTATTATGTAATTCTAATCGGTCTTCATTAACACAAAGTATTCCAGTAAAAGGTAGTAATCTAGTTATAGTCTGTGAAATATGAAGATCCACAAAGTAATTTTTCAGAATTAAGGGTATTTTTAAGTCAATAAGAAGAAAACCTGTCTGCATTTTTTCTGCAAAAAACTTTTTTGCAAAAAACTACACAACTCCATAACATAAGGTGCTGGTGCTGAGCAGGCTGTGCAGTATCACCAAAGAGGAACTAAATTCCATTCATCACCTCCCTTCCCCACAGTGTTTGGGGTCTGGATCAAGCTGAGAGCATGGCTGCACCCATTTCTTCCATCCCCCATCCAGCACTCACTGCACAGGTGCTGGCACCAGAGAAAGGAGTCTCAAACCATCAATTGTAGTGGTTTTCAAACAGCCTGACAAGCAGGTATTGTGCTGATTAGTGTTCAAATCAGTGTTCACTGATCTGTTCAGATGATACCCCACTCGCCCTAGCCATGAGCTCTCCTTCACACACTGGCTCCACAGCTGCCACGAGTGACAGGAGAATGGCACAGCATGACCTCACCTGGCTCATTCCTTCCTGATGGACTGAGCAAGTAACTTGTGCACAGAACAAAGACAACATGGTTGCTTCAGTATTTCATGTGAGACATTTCAGAATTACCAGTGTTTTAATGGTACTAACCTAATTTATCAGTTGTATATATTAAAGATTCTATTTTTAGGGAAAATGAGATGAAAAACATGACACACAATCAGCTTCACATGGAAATACACATTTTCTAATTTTAAGCCTTATTCCCCTTCAAACTTATTAATAAACTAGTAGTTGATAAGAAAGAATTAACCCCAAATATAGAAAATCCTGCAAACAAAGAACACAGACAAATATAAAAGTAGTCAACCACTTCTCCAAAACATTCCCAAGCTGTTAAGTACTCTCGACTTAAAATTTCTAATGAAGCAGCTTAAAAATCCCAAATTCCTACAGGAATGTGTTTACAATACAAACTCAATTATTGTCTTATTCTGATGCTTATCTTTTCTCACACCCTCTCAGCTCATCCTACTTTGGAATTTAATTACATTCCAGTATTTTTAGTTCAGATGAAATTACACATTTTCAGATTAATTTAGCCTAAACCAACTCTTGTTAACAGCCAATCCTTTTTCTCTCATGCCCTAATTTGTGACCCTACAATTCAGCATGAACTGCTCTTTTAAACCTTGTGTCACCCACCATAAAGCCACGCTCACTGTCCCCAAACCCAGCACAGCACCCAGCATGGCTGGGTCAAAGTTTGCCCAATTTCCTTTGATCAAAACCCTCCTTTTCCTCTTACCTCTGTTATTTTCTGAGCTGGGTTGACAGAGAACAGCCAAGGAGTGACTGTTCCCTACACACTGGTGCAGGGAAAGCGTGACCTTTTGTGATTAGTTAGAATCCAAGGACAATGTTCTCACAAGGACATTTCAGCTCAGCTGCCACAGGAGAAGCACAAGATGGGAACACGGGCCTGAAGCAGGCCCAGCACTCAGCTTCCCCCAAACCAAATCCCAGGCCATGAAGCATTCCCTGATGGACACTGATGCTTCCCACAGAAGGCGCTGCCAGCACCATGCTGGGAATCCCGGCCTCTCCCAGGCTGCCTGAATCCAAGCACGGCCTCCACAGCTTTCCTCTCACCTCCCTCCCACCACTTGTGATCTTATGCAACTGTCAAATCCTTGGCATGTTTGAAACCTACTTGTTCAGGTGCCAAGTGGAGACTCATCTAGTCCCTGCAACGAGTCAGATGCTGCAATTGTGCTAATGCCATGCAAGACTTCCACTTTCCAGAACTTCACTGTTATATTTTCTGAAAAATCCCTTTGCCAGGATTTCTTCTCCTGGGAAGCTGAGAAGCCTCAGAAAAGAATGAAAACAGTAATTATCTGATTGCTTCTCCTGTGTTTGCTGCTTTGGAATATGGTCTGGAGATCGTTTACCAACAGGTGCATGTTTGATTGGTTTCAGGTGAATTGTTTTAACTTAATGACCAATCGCCATCAGCTGTGTCAGACCCTGAGGAGTCAGTCATGAGTTTTCATTACCATTCTTGTTAAGCCTTCTGTCTGTATCCTTTCTCTTTCTTTAGTATAGTTTTAGTATAGCATTCTTTAATATATTATTAGTATCATAAAATAATAAACCAGCCTTCTGAGAACATAGAGTCAGATTCTCATCTCTCACCTCATCCTGGGGACCCTCACAAACTCAACACTTCACCAAATTTTTAATATTGGCAAGAAACTTGGATTAAATGTTAGCTCTCCTATGAACTACATAATCTGAAGAAAAAAACCCAAACCCTGCTCTTTTCATCCTTTTCATACATTACCTAGTGTGCCCTCATGTCCTTCCTAAGGGCACAACCTCCTCTCCATCCACTGCCCACTCTGGCACATCAAAACTACAACAGTGGGACTGTGCCACACATCCCCTGCTTTGGTTGGTTTCCCACCTGCACAAGCCTCTGGCTGTGACCAAATATTATCTTGGCCAGTACCAGGGATTTTGGCAAAGGCAGGTGGGCAGACTAAAGGAAGCCATAATAAATATAACAGTCCCTCCAGATCTGGGATCTGTGCAGGATTAGAAGTGACTTTTTTTATAAATTTAAGGAGTTGAGGGGATGAGAACAAGGATTGAATAGGAAAAGAAACCAGACAAGAGCAGCAGTTAGAAAAGCCTGGGAGAAAAACCAGTGGGAGAAGAGGAGGCAGAGCAAGCACACAAAGCTGCGATTATAAAATCCTCCAAATCTTTCATATCCTAAATTTAAAGCAGAGCACAAAATACTGCCCTGCTCTTGGCTAGCACTGTTCTCAAAGGCCACAGTTTATCAAAAAAAAAAGTTTGCTGCCCAATTTAGCACTGGTTGGGTCTTCTAAAGCTGTCTGGGATCACAAATGCCATTGAGCAGGGAGACAGGTCCCCATGCCACATCACCACCAGTGTTACCATCCCTGGCCTGAGGCATCTGCCTGAATACGGCAAAGTGGAATTCAGAAGCTGAACAGTGGAAGAGCCATGTTCCACCTTGGCACTGAGAGTTGGGACTGGGCACTACTTGGTGAACCCAATGTCACCTTACACATGGAGTATTTTCTTGGCAACTGGTCCAACAATGTCACCGGTTCTTAGTTGTTGACAAATCCTGTTACACAGCAAAGATTTGTATCAGAGCTTTAATTTAATTACTGTAAATAAACCCAGCAACTTGGCCCAATGGTTTCATGGGTTACCAGCCCAGCTGAGGGTCAGGATCTGTAATCCTCCTGCAGTGCTGCTCCATGTGATACCCCAGGTGACACACAGCTACAGCAGCCCCTGCTTCCAAAGATCCAGACAAAGCCTTCAGAACAACTTGGGGTTACTGCTACAGAGACACAGCCCCAGGCCTGCACCCTCACTTCAGTTCCTGACTGTACTGTGCTTCCAGGAGCAGCCCCACTGGTGCCCTGCAGTGCTGGTGCTTCCAAAGCCCTTGCAATTGTGTGCAGATCATGATTCCAGCCCATGCTGCTCTGCCATCCTGCTGTGAATGAGCTCTGTGAGGCTGTAGAGAGAACTGATGGCACCCCAGAGAAACAGGTCAAAAAGAGACTCTTGGACATGCTGCTAAAAGAGGTTTTGTCTCTCTTAAGGAAATGTGGAAAGGTTCCCACAATTATCACTTTGCTTCCTTTGCTTGCAACTGTGTAAATCAACCCCTAATACCCTGTTTACTCACTGCAACAGCATAAGAGCAAGGGGAAACACAGGAGCCCTTTAGCCAGAGAGAATTAAATAAAATAGTGGGAACATCCCACAAATACCAAAGTCAATTAATTCATTTGTTACGGGGCAAGAGTCCTGCATAATTTGTCCTCTGAGTAGTTTATTTTACCTAATTGCTTATCCAGCAAGAAGATCTCCCCTGCATGACCCATTTGCTGTGCAAGAAGCTCGACTGATGAGAAATAAATGGTCACCTTCCAGAGGGCACAGAGTGACAGCAGGGACGCTCCATATGCTGCTCTGCTCCTCAGACCCACATCCAAGCAGAGGAATGCACCCATAACCTGACACTTCATAAGGTGATGTCCAGGTTCTCCTGAGGAAACCAGGAGACCTCAGTTCCCCTTTCCAGGACCAGCAGGAGAAGGGAAGGCTGCAGATAAGGCACACCCCACTAAGGCTTTACTTCCACTGCAACCCACAGCAATGTGTTCACCACCACTCACCTTTTACAACAGCACTTAAGGCAACACAACAATTCCAGTTGTGAGGGTGGAGCTCTTTGTCAGCCACATCACCCTCTCAGCTTCTCTACTAGAGTCAGACAGAGCAGAGGCAGAACCAAAAGACTTAATGACTCACTTGAACATCCCCTGTCTGTAAACATTGCTGGGGAACAGGTGGAGCAGAGCTGTCAGACCCACAGCCACTTCAGCTGGCCAAAAGATGGAACCAGGACAGATGTTATTGGTCTCATCAAAATTTTGTAAATTGAACAGTGAAATGGAGCAGCCTTATTTATCTTAATTTAGTTTATCCTTGACATTTACAAAATAAATACAGGAATAATACTATGGGCACAATTCATTCTCACTGATGGCAGCAGGAATCACACGTGCTCTGACAAAGAACAGGGAGTGACACAGCTACTGTCTGCTGGAAGCAGAGCAGAGGGTGCCAGAGGATCCCCAAGGGATCCACCAGTACCTCTCAGCTCAACACCTCCCTGCAGCACCAAGTACATCCTTGCTGGACAGAGACAAGCAACGCTGAAAGGAGAAAGGATTGCAAGATGATGCTTGGAGATTGGCTGGGCAGCGCGTTTCGAGCCACCACCAAAGAGGCAACAGGATTTCTGTCAGGAAAGCTTCCAGCTTTCACATTCCACTGGGAGGCTTCTGATGGGCTTTTACTGATGCTTCATCTCCCTCAGAATCAATAGCAAACAATAATCCCACAGCTAGGCATAAATCATGCTGCACAACTCGGCAAATCATCACGTGGGATGCCTCCGGACGGGGCCACTTCTTTATTTCCAGAAACAGCACCATTAATGGTTTCTGCCTGCCAAGCAACAAGATTCCCACTTCACAGCACTGGAAATCTTCATCCTGCACTGAGCCCAGCCACTGCCTCCACTTACCATGGAGCAAACGTGGGCAAGGCTCATCTCAGCTGGTGGGTGTTGGTGCTGGGGACGAGCCAGGGAGGCAGAGGGGCTGCAGAGGGGCAGATGCCCACCTGCCCTGACACCAGTCCTGGGGCCACAAATCCACTCCTCACACCAGTCCCAACACACATCCAGCTGCCCAGGGCTGCAAAGAGGCTCCCAAAACCCCTTTTACCACTTGTCATCCTGGTGATGCCAACTTGAGGTGCAGCAGCCCCAGGCAGCAGACTGCACTGTCTGTTTACAGCAAACAGAGCTGCTGCAGCACGAGTCAGAAACTCAACGCTCTCACAAAGAGCAGCTCTGGAAAACCCCGGCAGCACCTTCCCTCCTGTCACTTTACATCCTGTCAGTAACTTACAGGAAACAAAACGGCCCATCAGAGTTATCCAAGGGTGTGAGACTTTAGGTACATCTGTAATTAAAACACAGACACCAAAGCTGCGAAGCAGCGCCATAAAGCAGATCATTTTACAGCTGGCTGGGCTCCCTCTGATGTACTTGAGAACCATTTTTAAGTGACATAAAGTTTAACATACCGGTACATCTGCCTACCCACCAGATTCTACACGGAATTTAAAATTTAATTATATTAAAGTATTGTTACAGTGCGCATAGCAAGAACGCCAACCAAGTGTAACTTGAGGAGAATCTTTGCCAGATTGTTGGGAATCTGTGTTTTCAGGACTAGGAAGAAAAAGGAGAAAAATTCAAACCTGAACACCTGTATCAGTGCTCTCAGCTTCATTACTGCTCACCCACCAACTGCTGCCCATTTGGGCAGAGCAGAATCACACACTTGTCCAGTGTTTCACTACAATGTCATTGCACACTTACAGCACCTGTGCCTGCCAAGCAATTACTCCTCACACCACAGCAAAAGCAAAGCCTGCTCACTGCCTACACACACTTATTCAGCACCAAAAGGAAAACCTCAGTCTGCAGGCAGCTCCTCATCCTCCAACAACCACAACACAAACCAATCTGTCCTCCCCAGGCTGAGCAGCAGATCCTCTGGGATGCCTCCAGCTGCTCTGCATACACAGGCACAAACATCCTCCCCCCAGTTCCATGTTACCAGCACATGCTGGCTAACATTCCAGTGGGCAGCTTAAATAACACTCTGCTTCTCATATAAGACATTGTCCCCATCATGAAATCAAAGCATCAACCCCTCTGCCCTGGGCTCAGGGGGCCCAATCCCTGCCAGCCCAAGATGGTCATGGTGCCTTGCTTCAGCCCTGCACTCCAACCTCAGGGCCAGGTGTCCTGGATGCAAAAGTCCTTGTCAATAAATAAAGAACCCAAATAAATAGTTTATTTTTCATCAGTTGCTATATGCAGCCATTAAGATGCAACAAGCAGTTGCTGGATGGTGTTTTTGACGCAGAGAATGTATTGGAAGAAAGAGAATATCATTAAGGGTCAATTAGGAGCAACTTAAAGGTTATTTTTGCATATCTTACCTCCTGGACAAAAGAAGGTTCTTCAGTGCCATATGAGAATATAAATTAAGTTGCAAAAATCTTTAAAATGCGACAAAGACTCATTTTGTTGCCATTTAGAACAGCCTGAAGAACAAACAGCAGGTGTTCTGCCACTCTGCAGCCTGCACATATGACCCAGGAAAGGGCAGGTCCAAGGTGGCTCCACAACAGCCATCAAGCCCTGTCCTTCATGGCCCTCTTCAATAGGAAGCACAGAATGCTGGACAATATGGAATTGTCTGCCAGGTCTGGGTGTGACCATCAGAAGCCCAGCCCAACAGCTCTTCCAGCACACTCTTTCCTCTGCTCTAGCCAGGACAAGGGCAGCTCCTCACTGAGCTGCCTCAGCCTGGGAACCCCGATTGCAGGCCCAGTACAGGGGGCTCACACACACCAAGCAGCCTCCTCAACCCTAAGATCCTCCCACATGGGATCAAGAACAGTCAGAGCCTGCCAAATACTCAATGTCAATGTTGTCCAAAGCCCCATTGTCTTCCCTGGCCTTACCCATTGACAGAAACACCTACCAAGCCTTGCTGCAGGCAGATGTGTTTGCTGAATGATTTCACTGCTTTGTTATCAGATAATTGCTTTTTGTGACTATTCCATATTTTCCAGAGTTCCTTCCTCCTCCACGGGGCAATGCTGCAGGACTCTTATGAGCCCACATAAAGAGGAGAAGGAGTCTTTGCACCCCAGCCCTGTGTGCCTGCAAAGCCAGGCAGTGGGGGCAGATGTTTGTGTGCATGGATCACCTGTGGAGCCACCATCTCTGACAGGTATCCCTCTGAGATGTGGAGAGCCCAAGGCTGGTGACCATGCACAGGGGCTGCAGAGCCACTGGTGGGCTGGAAGAGCCAACCTTCAGCCTCTGTGCCAGGTGAATCCACAACAGAAACACAGACCTCTGGCCTTGGTTATCCAAGTTGGCCAGTGACATCTTCTGCTGTGACACAGCTCTTCTGAGCTGCCAGCTGAAAACAGAGGGAAACCAGCACTCCCAGAGGACCAGCACACACCAGGCTGAGTTTGCCATGGGAAGAATTTGGAAGGAATACTTGAAGACCATTGCCTGATTCAGGCCAGGCATCTGGATGGCTCCCAGCAACTCTGCCCTTAGGTCACTTTACAATCAACACAGTGAGCTGTTAAAAGAATTCATTATTGGTGTCTCAACACCCCTGGACCACAGCAGCTAAAAATCCATACGAACGAAGGGCTCTTAAAACCATCTGTGCACTGTTTATTCTCTGCAGGGACAATAAAGAGAAGGAAATACTGAAAGCAGTGAGAAGAAAATGTTGAGAGTCATGAAATCTATAAAGTGTAAAGAGAGATGTGCCACATTTAGCAGGGACTATGTCAAGCAGCATCCTGAGCCAGGAGTGCTGACAGCACACACACGCTGCCTTCCACAGAGGAAAACAGGTCATATGTGACCCCAAACATGCCAGCAGAGCTCCCAGCAGCACGAGCAGAAAACCCAAATTTCAGCACTGCCCACAGGCAAGGTTAATGGTCCTGGATCCTATGGAGAGTACGAGCCATATGAGAGAGCAGGACCTTTGAAACATGCCTTGAAAGTCTAAACAAGGTCTCGAGAGGACTTTTATTTGCAACAAGCACAAGGGGAGAGGACAGAACTTTTGCCACCAATGACAGCTCTGGGCAGCTGCTTTTCCACAACCTCCAGCTCCCATGAGCTTCTCCTCCACAGGGAGCCTCTGTCTCATTTCCCAGCAGCCAGGACATCCTGGCAGCAGCATCCACTCATGCAGTGGGACAGCTCTCACACAGAGCACACTGGAAAGAAGGTTCGCAAGGTAATGGCCTAACACAGTGAATTAATTCCAAAGCACAATTGTTTTCAATCTTCATTTAAACCCAACCTTACCTAATCTCACTTTAACGACATAGGAAATGGAAATTCCCTTAATAATGTAAGTTATGAATATTTATTACCCTATTTTTTACCTGAAAATGGAGTAATTCAATTAATTTTACTATTAATTATTTAATACAGAATTAATATGCTGCAAGATCCTAACTTTTCTTTATGATGCTGCTGATATCCCAGATAGGGGATGTTCCTTATGCTGGACTGATGGGCAGGTAAGGCACAGGGTGTGCTTCCTGGACAAGGGACACCTGGACAGGAGGTGGGGAGACTCCAGGGACTGCACCCATCCTGCTCTCACTGTGGAGTAAGGCTGGTCCCCCCAGCAATCCCCCTGTGTCCTTTAAGGGACAGAAACACATCTGAACTGCATTCCCAGATGGAAAACTGACCTTGCAGCTTCTGAGCACAGCCAAGGCTTTTCCATTGCCTGGGGCCCACTTGTGAAATAGTGACGTCACCTCAGATCGCTCAAGAATATTTTTAAAATACCGTACAAATGCTAATGACAAAAGGCACCTGGAAACAGAGAAGCAAAGTATCTCCCTCTGGCAGAATGCTCCTGGACTCAGAAAATTGACTTTGTCATTGAAATTCCAAAGTAAATAACAATTAAGTTCTACTTGATATATAAATGTCAAGTAAATTTTTTTTTTTGTCATCGTGATTTGCATTTAAACTTGGAAATGTCAGCCACTTGGCCCTGCTGCATTAGCAGAACGCTTCCCCCGCCCCGCTGCCGGAACACCCGCTGCGGATTACCCGGCACATCATCAAATAACCAAACACCATTCCAAGGCAGCCTCAAGGTCAATGCTTGTGAGGTGTACTTGCTAATTTATGTTGATCAACTGGAGCGCTCAAAGGACTGTTGTAATAATGCTCCAGTACATTTATATCAGGGTATTCAGTCAATTGGAGTTGCTCAACAAGAAGTTTTCACCAAGAAAAGAAAGTCGTTCAAAAGAAGTCGTTCAACAAAACATTCAGAACTGCAACATGGGATATTCTGTTTGGGAAGGAGAGTATCCCATGTTAACAGAACAAAACATTCACAACCGCAAGCCTGGCTCCAAACCAGCTCGTCCCTCATTGCCAAGCTCTGCCTTAGCTCAGGGACCTGTGAGGCACCACAGCCCAGCCTGGCCTGAGACCCTCTGCAGCAGTTCCTTCACTGAGCTGGACAGCACCAAAAACCCATCACCAATATCAACCCTCTGCCCACACATCAAGTAACCAAACACCATTCCAAGGGAGCCTCAAGGTCACTGCTTGTGAGGTGTACTTGCTAATTTATGTTGATCAACTGGAGCACTCAAAGGACTGTTGTAATAATGCTCCAGTATGTTTATATCACTGTATTCAGTCAATTGGAGTTGTTCAACAAGAAGTTTCAGATTAGGGACCTTTTGCAAAGGTTTATCATAGCTCCTTCAATGGCAAGAGGGCCTCCCTTCCATGTCCATGACTAAAGCAATATCCATCCGTGCTGTAAACATGGGAAACTCTGTTTGGGAAAGAGATTAAAACATTCAGAACTGCAAATTTGGCTCCAAACCAGCTCCAAACCAGCTCGTCCCTCAGTGCCATGCTCTGCCTTAGCTCAGTGACCTGTGAGGACTCACAGCCCAGCCTGGCCTGACCCTCTGCAGCAGTTCCTTCACTGAGCTGGACAGCACCAAAACCCATCACCAATATCAAGCCTCTGCCCACAGCTGCAGCAGCAGCAGCTCCCACAGGCAGTGTCCAGCCATGCCCAGAGCCCCCATGGCATCCATCCAGCAGTGACTCCTCACAGCACACTATACATCATCATATTAGGAAACTCTGTGTGTGTCAGTGATGCAATTAATTTTTATTAATTTTGTGAGATGAAATTAGTAGCACCCACAGCAGCAAACAAAGAACAGGGAGTGTTCCAGTTCAGTGCCAAATCGATGTCATTAATTCTGTAATACCGGGAGCTCTGATTGTAGCAACTCAGCATTTAACTCTTCCAAATAATTTTTATATTAAAAAAAAATAGAAAAGTAACTGAACAATTTCAGAAGGACCTTGAACTCATGTCACAACTTTCCTTCTCCTGGGACATTCTTTCTTCCAAGTGTAAACACACAAGAGGAAGGCAAGGAAATGTGTTTGCTGCTCTCTGTGGAGAGAGCTGCAGACACAAGGAAATGTTCATCAAAAAATTATTTTCATGCATTGCCTTTAGCAAACCAAGCTCTTAAAATCAGAAGATGCTGCTACAAAAAACATTTATAATTTCCTATCTTTAATGATACCATGTAGAGCCAGACTAGTTAATGTGTTTTCTGACCCCTTAAAAGGCTTCTCTGGCAAAGGCTCAGCCAGAAATTGTTTTAAATTAATTCTGAAACTGGGATTACCAACCCAGAAAAAACTATTGCTAATATTAACTGAATTACCTGCTGTTCTGCTGCCAAGAAGAGCCTCACAGCTGCTACCAGCAGGAAAGATCCATTCAGGGCCCTTCCACCACCATGGCAGCTCCAGGTCTTGGACAATCACTGAGAAACAATTGGGTTTCCCACATCTCCTTCCCAGTGCTACACTTTTTAATACGACAAGCAAATGCATTACTTACCGATGTCACAAAAATATACAGTCTGAGGGGGAGGAAGCCCACAAAAGTAAAACAACACAGCTCTTTTGTTCCCATATTTCATGGAAAGCAGGTCCTCTGTGTGCCCCACCCGCAGCTGCACTGCAGAGGTGCAGAGAATGCCTCCAGGTCCATCCTCTCTTCAGCTGGGTGCTGTGGAACACCTGGAATCAATCTGTGCTATTTGTTAGGGTGGCACCGCTCCCCGTGTCCCACTGGGACCTCTGTTCCTGCTCATGGCAGCAGGAGGTGATGCCAAACCTGGAGCACGCAGCTCCGGGCGCCTGCGGCACCGGCCCCTGCAACGGATGATGCTGGGATGCAGGATGCTAGAACAGGCTTTTCTCTCACCTGGGTCCCAGCAGGCTCCTTCCAATGGCCCAGCCCTCTGCAATAGGAAAGGGGTGATTGGGAAAAAGAAAAACAGCAAAAGCCCAGCAAGACCAGAAAGCAAGAGTCGTTCTCTGCGTTAGTGAGACGTATGGAGCCAGAACATAGCTGAAACAGCAGGAAAACATCCACAGCCAAAACTCCATGTCTGGGTTCCCAGGGGAGCGAGAAGTTAAACATTTATGGCAGCACGAAGAAGACATGACATTTACTGAATAATAAACTGCAAACATGTCTGTTAATGCAGCTTTTTGGGACCTCTTCACCATCAAACACTTAACCTCAGCAAGGGAAACACCAGAACACAAACAAACCCCATGCCTGTCTGTGAACAGGCAGCACATGGTGGGGCTGCTGCTTTCTTATTTATTTAAAGTTAGAGGCAAGGGAGCTCTGTCAAGATAAACAGCCCACAACCTTGCTCAGAGACTTCAGATCTGCTCATCTGAAGGGATACAATTAAATCCTGAGCAATCGGGTTAAAACTTTAACCTGCCAAGACTGTAGCTGTTCCATTTTTAATCAATCTGATTTCATTCAATAAAATGCTCATTAAGGCAATTAATGAGAGTTTGGTGTCACAAGCCATCAGGCGTGACTGGGAGTTTCCACTTGGTGGTCAAGGCATTGATCAGTGAGTCAAGTCATCAGCGCGAGAGAGTCAATGTGCTGAGCAGGAGAACATTACCTGGTTTTGGGGGAGGTTGTTAGCCACTCCTCATGCTTTTCAAACGTTATTAAATAAGCTGCAATTTCCTGAAAGAGAAATGCAGAAAGAAAACAGAGTTACTTGCATGGCTGTGCTGGGAACTGGAAAGTTTTAATAACAGAGACATGGAGCCGCCTACCCCGGGGCCAGGCTGCAGCTGAAATCGGGTTTTGACTGACAGAGAGCACTCAGTAAATGTTCACATCCACGCCACCAAGGCCAGGCTTAAACAGGACAATGAAGAGATGCAAATGAGGAAAGGCATTAACATTTTTCCAGCACAGAGAATTTGCTGGTAACTGTGGTGATCACGGCATCGCCGAGAGCCCGGTATGACGTCAGGAAGCAAAGGGGAGGGTAACGACAATACGGACACAGGGAGCTAAATAAAATATTTATAAATAGAACAGCATCACTGCAGAGAGAATTACTGAATTATTAATCGTTGCCATAAAAAGCCAGCGGGTGACATCAACATAAGTCATTGCTCCCACTTGCAGGAATGATACGGGCGATTACTTCCAGATCAGAACCGATTTGTTTGCAGGAAATTATCGGCGCCAGCGACATAATTCACGACAGTGCCTGTAAACAGGCCGGAGGAACAGGACAGACATTCATCCATTTCCTGGGTACAAACCCAGGGTGGTCACAAGGTGACAACTGTCACCACACCAGCAGGGTCCCAATATCTAGAGATGGCCACAGACCTCTGAGACTGTGCTGAAAATAAGCCCTCTATGATATACTCAGAAAAATATATGGTTTTGATGGCTAACTTCCAAAAATTATCACCCAGCGCTCTCAGAAGGGCCTGCATAGCAAAAGCTGAACAAGTGAGGTCAGTGAAACTGCCTTCAATGTAGAAATGCCTCAAATCAGACCCCCAAACCACAGTCAGTATCATCTCCAGAGCCACTGCAGCAGATGTGTCCCCAGGCTGTAACTCCCAACAGCACAACACACGCCAGTGCCTGGGCTTTCCACCAGGAAAGGTGTTTTTATTATTTTTTTTTTAGTTAGCTCTATATAAGGGCTGTCGCTTACAGTACCAAAGCTAAAAACCCCCACAATGCTCTCCAACCAGCTGGCCCAAGCATCTGCTAGAGCCACAAAATGCAATTATATTACTCCCAAACGAGACGTAAAAATATCTTGTTTCCAATACTCTTGGTTTTAAGACTCATACTTAATGTCCTCTGGGCATTGCGGCGGTGCCAGATCTCCGTGTTATGTACTTTATTAGAGCTGTGTGAATGTCATATTAATGACTCCTGACCAACATGTTTACACTGCAAATAAATTCTCCTGGAATCCACTGATGCACCCCTTGTTTCCCAAGCCAGTCTCTGCAGGTTTAAGGGATCCCCATACACACAAATGACAGAGCAGCAACACAAAGCTCCAAAAACTCTTCTTTTTAATTTCTGGCTAGTGGCTAACGGCTGAATAAAACTCAGCATCCAGGAAAGCCCGTGCAGATCTCCAGCACTGACACTGATGACCTTCCGAATCCTCACAGTTTCATAGCAGCTGCACCTGAATCAGATGCAAGTGCTGAAATCTGGACACTACATGGCCAAAAAAAGTCTGAGCCCAGATTTCCAACAAGCTAAAACTACCAAAGAACTCCATAACTAAAATTCTTCAGAAAATATGGAAAAAGATCTCTGGGGTTTTTTAAAGCTAGTGCAGTAATTCCACCAAAAATGCTGCAATCAGCAGAGCTCTACTCCCAACCCATCCCACGTTATGTGTCCTCAGCTCACTATGCTACAAACCAGTGTCACCTCTTGCTGTGCAGTGAGATGAGCTCTGAAGAGACTGAGGAACACTTGGGAGTTCCTCAGCACCAGGCAAGCACCAGATAAGCAAGCGTTTACAGAAACAAGCCCCTTCAATGCCATGATGGTTTAGGGGGTTCAGATTAATCTGAGATTTTGGTCTATTCCTACTAAAATTCAACTGCTGTAAGGAGAATTAAGCCATTTTTAAATTTGTGGTGAATAAACACCTTGCTATGGCATAGAAACCCGAAGTATTTCAGGTGAAGAACTCAGCCTTACCCATGGCTCATTCACTCTGCTCCTTCCTGCCAGACCATGCTAGGCACATGTGAAAACCTAATCCCAAATCATCACTAACTGGAGGAGCTGCAGCAACAAGAGGCTCCCATGAGAGGCAGAACATGGGGCTCCACTCTGCTGGCCTGGCCCACTCATATTTGGGCAGAGGAAAGGCCAAGCTGCCAGTCAGTGCCAGATACACATCAGGGAAGGAGATGTGCTTCTCTGCTTCAAAAACCCCTTAAAAACCCCATTCCTTATATGTTCGGCTTTCTGGAACTACAACTTCATGTCAGCTCTGCAGAGGAAAATGCTCAGGTGGTTGATCAGAGGTTTGCACGAGATGCCTCTGCCCAGTGGCTCCCTGTCTACATGGGACAGGCAGGGCACAGGCAGGGCTGGGGTTCAGCAGCTGCATGGGCCAAGTACCCTGCTGCCACACCAACACCCTTTTTCCCTTTGAAAAAAGAGGAAAGAAATAGATTTATCACCAGAAGACACAAAGTCATTAAATAATTAAAAACAAAACTATGGGCACAATAAAAGCCCTCTGATAAAACCCTGCATTTTAATGCGTGTTAATTCCCCTAATGATTCTTTCTGTGTCTCACAGGGTCAAATCAATGTCCTCACAAAAAAATCCAATTATATCCCATTCATCGTATCTTTGGAGCAAAGCTATTGTTTGCTTTTGTCTCCTATCAAACCCTTTTCCCATTGCTTCTTGCCTGAGACTACAAACAAAAGACAGCATGGCACCAGCAAGGTCAGATGAGACAGAGCTGGCTCTGAAACCCTGGCTGGTCCTGGCTCCTCTGGGATTGCACAGCAAGTGACAGAAACCAAGGGATGCCTGCAGGTGACACAAACGCTCAGTCCCGTCATCAGTGAGTCCCCCCGCAGCACCAGTCAGGCCAGGTGGCACCAGGTGGACGCCAAGGCCACCCAGATTTATCTCCATGGGCAAGGGCACCACACACCATGGGCAGCAGCATTTTATCTAGGTGCCCATTTATTTTTATTTTGCACTTGCCAGTGTGTTCAGATTATTAGTGTGAATGCACCAGGGAGCCACCAGCTGGGAAGCCCAGCCAGCTGTGTGAGACAGGACACAAGCAGCTCCACCATCTCCAGACAGCTGCCACCAAGGATGTTCCCACTGCTCCCTCAGCCTCGTGCCACTGTGGCACCACTCAGCCTGGCATTCCTGGCTCAGGCACGATGGCAGAGCCACCACACGCTCCCCACCCAATGCTACGTGACTGCAGCTCCTCAGACACTTCAATATTTAATGTCAGCACGTAACAGCCCAGAGCTGTGGCACATGGGCGACCTGATCTCACCCACCATAGGGTGGATGAGAGGCAGTGCTGCAGCCAGCGGCACAGGGACAGGGACAGCAGGGAGGAAGAAGCTCCCTCAGTGCACCCAGTGCTGCCCAGCAGCTGCTGCAAAGCTGCTTGTCTTCATGCACAGGAACCAGAGAGGACATGGCCACAAAGCACGGGACAGACAGATGTGTGGTAGTTTCTGAGTCCCCTGTCGTTGGGAGGAAATGATGAATCTGACTCCATGTTCTTAGAAGGCTAATTTATTATTTTATGATCTATATTAAGTTAAAAATACTATACTAAACTATGCTAAAGAATACAGAAAGGATACAGACAGAAGTTTAAAAGATAATAATGAAAACTCGTGATTCTCTCCAGAGCCTCAACACAGCTGGCTGTGATTGGTCATTAAGTAAAAACAATTCACATGTTCGATAAACAATCTCCAACCACATTCCAAAGCAGCAAAACACAGGAGAAGCAAATGAGATAATATTGTTTTCCTTTTTCTCTGAGGCTTCTCAGCTTCCCAGGAGAGAAATCCTGGGCAAGGGGATTTTTCCAGAAAATGTGACAGTGACACTGAAGAGCAGGGATCTGGGGGTGTCAGAGAGGCTCGTGACCCATCGTGCACACAGAAAGGCTCCAACTCTGCCCTGAGCTGAAGGGTTTCCAGTGAACACACATTTTTTTGGTAGAAAAAAAGTTTAAAAACTCTGAAAAGGTCAATTAATGGGTTCCCTAAAGCCATGGACTGAGTGTTGGTTCCTTCCTCCCTGGTTCCTTCCTCCCAGCTCAATTCCCTCCAGGTCATCCTGCATCATCATAAGGTATTGGCAATTCCCACCTCACCTCACAAAATACAAAAAGACTGTAAGGGAGAAGGATTGCAGGATTCCCTAGGCCAGGCAGCTCTGGTCACCATCTGGTCTCAAAGCAACATGTAATTCATTTAAAAAAAAAAAGCAGTCTGAATTTCAAGTTATTACTTTGTATGAATTATACACACCCGAATTAATAAGCCTGGATCTATGCATGTGTTAGGAGAAAGTAGAAGAGTTTCTACTCATCCCTAGATTTAGACCACAGGGCTAATAAAGCTGCAATCTCTTAAGCGAGCACATTTATTCTCTTAGGAATTCACCACGTCCTCTCTGCTATAAAGACAAATTCCAGCCCATCACTTCCTTATCATCCTTCTGCTCTGAAATGAAAATAAAAATTCATGTTGACTGTGGACCATCTTCTCAGTGGGATTGAGCCATTTTCGTTTTCAACCCATACCCACTCTTAAAGCTATTAATATTCTGAATATCCCAACTACAAACTGCTCCAAACACCACACAGAGCAGGCTCACACCACCTTCTTCAGCATCATGGGAACAAAAATCAAAATCCCCCAGCATTCACTCAGTTGTTTGGCCTAAATCAGCAACACTATAAAGGGATATTGCTCATGAGCTGGGTGAGACAAGGAGCAGGAGAAAGGCAAAGTGAGCCCACGAGTGTCCAGCAGGGACAGGAGGGACATGGCAGGGTCAGGTGCCTGCAGGCTGCCAACACCTGTCAGTGACAGAGCACTCCTGCACCAGAATGCTTCACTGCCATTTCAGGCAGCACTTGGTTTGGTCTTGAGGCATCACCTGTCTGCAACTCCTCAAAGCAGAAACATTGATTGGCCTATGCTGAGGCTGAGAAGGGCATAAAGCTCAGTTATTGCTGCTGTTTTGCTGACAATCTGTGTCAGCAGTACAAGCTATGCCTGGGGTCAGAGGTTGCCCAGGGCTGCCCAGCCAGAGCACGTGTCAGGCCAGACTTGCACAGATTTGGTTTTCCAACTCATGCCATCAATTTCCTGCCAGCTGCAGAGGCATTTATTCATACCTGTGAAAATACCACAGACCCTTGCTCTGTTGCCCTAATGGATGAAACCCCCACCATTTTGGGGCCCGAAGGTGTTGTATTCCCTTGGTTTGCAGAGAGCAGGCCCATATGACCGTGTTCACAGGGGTCCGAGGATGAGGGAAGAGACGAGGATCTGACTCCATGTTTCAGAAGGCTTGATTTATTATTTTATGATATATATTACATTAAAACTATACTAAAAGAATAGAAGAAAGGATTTCATCAGAAGGCTAGCTAAGAATAGAAAAAGAAAGAATGGTAACAAAGGCTTGTGGCTTGGACTCTCTGTCCGAGCCAGCTGGGCTGTGATTGGCCATTAATTAGAAACAACCACATGAGCCCAATCCCAGATGCACCTGTTGCATTCCACAGCAGCAGATAACCATTGTTTACATTTTGTTCCTGAGGCCTCTCAGCTTCTCAGGAGAAAAAATCCTAAGGAAAGGATTTTTCATAAAATGTGTCTGTGACAGCCCACAGCCTGCAGCTGTCCCCCTTACCCAGCTAGAGCTCACCTCTGCAGGAAAAGGCCTGAGGGCAGCCCTGCAGCATGTCTGGTGCCACAGGACAGTAAAGCCACCAAGTGGGAAATGCTTCTGGTTTGGGAGATACTCGCCTTGGTTCCCTGCATGGCAGTGAGCAGCAGGATTGCAGGAGGGGGGATGTTTTCATTAATATTGGTGTCTCACCAACCATCTGCTAAAGGTCCACACTATTAATTTAACAGGAAAAAAATGGAATAGATTGCTCTACAGTTTTCAATTAAAGTACATGATGTCTTCAAACTGCAATCTTAATTAGATATTATAGGGTGACATTTAGGAAATCCTGAGCTGTGATGGCTGATCAAGTCATCTGACTGCAATGGTGTTCTGCAGCACTGCTGGGGCCTCATGCACCCAGCACCCTCAGGAGAGCTGTCTGCCCTCAGATTCCAGTGCTGGAGCAGCCCTGACAAACTCCTGGGGTTAAAGGACCACAATGGTGAAAAACAAAAAACCAGCTGCAAATCGAAGTGGACACAATCCCAAAGAAAACTTATGGAAAGGGGGAGAAGAAAGGGAAAAAAGTACACAAAGTGAAAAAAAAATGGAAAAGTAGCAAATGGACAACTCAAAAACTATTTTCAGGGTTAAACCTAGTATGAAAAAAATAGATTTGGACAAGAAATAATTTTCTCTAAAACACATGAAAAGGAGAAGGAAAGAAACCCAATCAAGAGCACAAGCAGTGGCTAACAGGCACAGGAGCTGAACAAGATCTGCTCAGCTCCTTCAGCTGCCAAACACATGGACAAGAGCAAACTGAGACACACACTGGGTCTTTAGAAAATCAAGAGCGTAATGGGGCACCACTCCCCAGCCATGGCTGCCCTGAACCACTCAGAAGTGCTGTTAGTCACAAGTAAGAGCCAAGTCAGCCCTTGCATCAGCCCATGCCTAATAGGATTAGGATGGATTTTATCTTCCATTTAGGCCTCACACTGAGGGACAGTTAGTGAAACAGAGCAGGAACAAATAACGCCCAGTCTTGAGTTACTGGAAAATACCCACAGGTCATCATGTGGGGTTTTTTTTCTTTTAAATGACCTTGGACTAAACCCTGTGAATTAAAGAACCATGAACACTGGCACCCTGCTGGTTCAGTTCACTTGTCCTCTGAAGCCTGAAAGAGTCAAATATGAGATGTGATTTAAAAAAAAATTCACTAAGATTCCTGTGTTTATGATGCATTAATTAAAGCATAATAGCAAAAACCTCAATTTTTGTACACAATTCAAACAGTCATGTGGCCTCAAGATGCCAAAGAGCATTCCAGAAACCAGGAGGAACATGGAATGTTCTGCAGCTCTCCTGCACCAAGTGGCAAAGTCTAACTGCATCACAGGGGATGGAGCAGATCCCTGTGAACCTGCCCATGCCATGGCCTCCCCCCAGCCTGGATGGTCCCTCCTGCCCCAGGGGGACTCACCAGTCCCACTCTCAGCAGTGGGACAGCTGTGCCCAACAAGGTACCAACACCAGAGCCTGCTGCATTTGCCTTCTCTTGCATGGAGATAGCAGCAAGCCCTTCCAAAGCCCTTCCAATGGAAGGATCATTAAAAGGGAAATATCCCCAGAAATTGCCCCTTTCTACAAACTCCTCACTCCCATATGCTCTGACATAATAATGTGCCACAGTCCTGCAAAACTGTCTTTTCAGCATGTTTTTGCATTATGCCTAATTCTGTCAGAGTTTTTCAGTCCCACGTAACGACAGCTCAATGCAGAGTCAGATATAAATCTGGCTTAAGAGACTCTCACCAGGAATTCATTTAAAACTGTAAATGTTAAAAGATTCTGCTGCTGATTTATGGCATTTTCTTATTTCAAACAGAATTAAAATCCTTCTTAAAATATACATATTCAATCATGATAAAAGCTGCATTCAAATGATGCTGCTGGTCAGACTGAGAGCCACAAAGCCCAGAAATCTGGGAATAGCAGGGGAATCCAGGAATAGCAGGGACTGGGACATTTTACTGGTTCGACCAATGCTCTGCTGTCATGCCACCACCTCAGTCTCACATCTTAATTAGTGCAAATGGGGATGCTGGTGCTTTCATGCTCCATCTATCCCACTCCAGCCCAAGCACAAGGATCCCTTTTCCTGAAGATCCAGTTGAACACAGAAGTTGCTGTACCTGAAGTCATTACTGAACAGGTTTATTCATTTTCCATTGTTTACACTGAAGGCATTCCCAGCTCTGTCAATACCACACAAGTGTCCTGTATCGTTGTGCAAACAACATTTAGTGTTAAAAAAAATTACCCATGCTACTCATTATCATCATTCCTGCAAGAATTGTTCATGTTTTGCATTTGTGAACAGAGAACACCACAGAGCCTTGAGTTGCACAGCCCTGTACCCAAGCATGGCCAGGCTGACAAAAACTCAGGAACAGTGTCTGGAATGAACCTGTGCAGCACCAGTACAATTCACAAAGGGGTTTTAAGCATTGAAGATGCCAAAAGAACCACAGTCTGTGAAAAGGATCATGGCTTCTGGCTGTCCTTCCTGGAGGCACATTGCCTGACCTGTACAGGAGTCCCTAATCTCACGCTGCTCCACTCAAATAAAAAATCTAAATGGAAGGACCAATATCAAATACAAGTAGAAGCAGCCAGAAAAAGCATTATTCAGATCTTTATATAATTAATTGTTCATTATTCAGAAGCCACAGCGCCATTAGCAGAAAGCCAGGGCTCTCTGCACTGCAGGAGATGCCTCTGACATCTCAGAGTGGTTCTGTCCCAGCCCCAGCCAGGCCCAAGCCACTTGTGCTGATGTCCCCAGCTCCTGGCTGCTGCTGCTGCTGGGTTGGTTGGTTTTGGTGAGGTTTTTTGGTTTGGGGTTTTTCTTCCCAGTTCTTCCCTGGTAAGTTCAGAATCACAGCCAATTCTGAGTTGGAAGAGACCCTGAAGGATCATAAAGTCAAACTCATAACTGATTGACCCATATGGGGATTAAACCTGTGACACTGGCATTACTCACACCATGCTTTAAACAAATGATCTCAGGGTCACTTTGATGGATTCTTCACAAAATGGGGAACAAAAAGTCCATTTTCTGGAGGCAGCTCCCAAGTGCCCATCAGCTCCAGTAAACTCACAACACTCCCAGCTGTCATCAAACCATCCTCCCTTCTGTGGGGGCATGAAAAGGGAAATATTTCTGCCCCATGTCAGGATCCAGCCATGATGATTAACCAGGGCCTGTGGCCTAGGGGGCACAGCAGGTCTGCTCCCAGAGTGGCTGGCAGCTGCCAGCTGGCTCCCATCTGTGGAAACTGCCCTCTGACCTGGAATTATTGTGTGTGCTGGCACTGCAAGGAAACAACCATAAAATCAGAGCACCATCAGGGAACTGTAAATTCCTTGTGAGTTATTTTCAAACTTCCAAAAGTTTAGTTAAGCCTTGCCTCTAAGAGAACATTTATGACAAGGGAAAAAATGACCAGAAAAAAGGATGTTTGTGTGAAAGAGCCATTTCCCATTCTGAGCACTGCCAGGACAGCAAAATGCCCAAAGTGGCCAGGATTCCCTGTATTTATCCTTGGAAAGGGGTTGACCAGAAGGCTGGTGAAAGGCAGGACTGATGCCATGTCACACCAGTGACCTCTGGACTGCCAGCCCACAGAACACTGCTGCAGGCTGTGCTGGGGCTGTTGTGTCCTTTCTCACAGACAGCAGCCAGCACAGAGCAGGGATGCTGCTTCCCAAAGGTTAAGCATCACAGACGATTTCATGCTCTTTATATTTCTAAGTGTTGATTTTTAGTTTTTTTTTTTTTAAATAATCATAAATCCCAACATCTGCTCCCAGGGTGGGAGCCCTTTGGCTCTGTGCTCAGCCAGGGAAGGGAACGTGGCTGCCAGTGGCTGCTGCAGGTGTTATTTTTAGTGCGACAGCTATTTACCAGCTCCACTCCCAGAGGGAATTCAGGGAGTAAAAGGGATGCTGATGCATTTCTTACTAAATATAGAAAAGGGCAGAGTGGCTGCAGGTTGCTGCTCCTGCCAGGATGTGGCCTCAGTGAGGGGGATGCAGCCCCAGTGGTACCGACACTGCAGTGGGGCCACCCAGGCTCCCCATTCACCACATTGCAGCTAACCTTCAAGCTGGTGTTTGGAAAAAAGCTTTTTAAAAGTAGCTCTTATAACTAATTGGCTTCACTTTGAAGCCCTGATCCTGTAATGAATGGCTCCCAAAATCAAACAAAGCATTTTCAACACCAACAAAATTGCCTGTTATGAAAAGCAGAACGTTTTTAGGGTAATATTGACTTTAACGCTCTGTCAAGGCACATTGACAGCAGGATGAAAACAGCCCTCCCTCTGCTCACCCAGCTCAAATCCAGCTGCTGAGAGGGGACCCTGAACACTCATGCCACTCTGTGCTTTATGTCCCCAGCAGTGGGCTCATTTCCTATTAGTTTATATGCCTTAAAAAAATTAAAATCTTGCTGATAAAAGAAAGGGATGTGTTTTAGAATTACTCTGCTCTTCTCTGGTTTTAAGTCTTTAAAGTTCTGGAAAGGCAATTTTGACATCCAGGAGCTCTGCAGGCCCAGACAGATGGGGATTCCTGGTTGAACTCCTTTTATATTTCCTTTATTGCTTCATATTTACCAACGACCTGGAAACGAGCAGTGTGAAGGTGCCACTTGAACATGACAGAAGGCATTTCCGAGTGAGGCTCAGACAGGCTGGAAAACCAGCCCAGAGCCCTGAACAAACTACAAACTGGGCAAATGACTGACACAACACAGAGTGCGTGGGATGCAAAAACCACAAAGCAATGGGGGTTGGAAGAGCAAGATGCATTCATTATTCATCCAGCCTGTGAGGGTTGGCATTAGTGGCATCAGGGCACAGCATGATGGACACCTTGGATGTACCTGCATCACTGTGAGCCACACTGGTCCCCCCAGATCCACTCTGTGCTCCCCAGGGCTGCTGCTCTGGGCAGCCACCCAAACCCCACCCACAGGATACAGAGAGACCCATGTATCTATAAATCTATATATCTATAAACCTATATATCTATACAGATACTCGAAACACACACTCTTTGGGACACTTCATTTCCCTCTACAGTTTCCTAAGACCACTTACAGAGCAGAATTAAAGTGCAGTTAAGTCAGGGAACACTGAAGTCACACCTCAATTGGGTATAATTGGGAACCCAGCCCTGCCACTGTTTGGGTTGTGACCTGCAATTTCTGGTCCCGTGGAAATCAGCAGCTCCCTCCTCCTGGAGCAGCCTGTTGAGAATGAAGTGCTGGTCCCTCAACACCTGTTACAGCTCTCTCTGTTTCTGTGGGGGAAAGCACCAAGGTTCCCCCTTATTTCCCACTCCTGAGATTTTCACTGCCTAATTTGGCCCTGATTTACAGCAACCATCCAACAGCAGTGCCAGCTGAGGGATGCCACTCTCAAGGACACCACAGGCAGGCTCAGCATCCCCAAGGGCAGCCACAGCTCTGGAGGGGCCAGCAGTGCTGCATGGGGATGGCATCCAGCAGCCAGCGTGCCACAAGGGACATCCCATGCCAGGGATGGGCTCTGTGCCAGGCCCAGCTCTGCTCCAGGAGCACTTCAGAACAGGGCAGCTCCCAGACCCTGTGCATTGTGCTGCCAAGAGGAGTCTCTGGCATGTGCAGACAGCTTCTTGTCTGCACTTAAAATACTACTTGATTAAAAAAAAAAAAAAAAGAAAATAAAGGAAACAAATCGTGTTTTGTGGGACTGGGAGCATCAAGAGCAGAAATGGCAGCAGAAGCAATGCTTACTTGAGTCTTGCTGCCAAGCTGAAAACACTTCAGCTGTGCCTGTGTGTGCCCTTGCCTTCAGCTGGTGTGGCTTCCATTTGCTTGGCTCCAAATGGGGAGGAAAAATGCCATTTCCTTAGTGCTCACCCTGGAGCACTGTGAGGAGTGGTGAAGAGGAAAGGTTGCACTGTTCCAGATACACAAAGAGTACACAGAAGTAGAAAAACGTCATCCCATCACTTAATATATGCAAATTATGTTAAATATTTCATTCATTAAATGGCTCAGGTTATTACAGAATTGTACCTTAAGCTGTTCAGAAAGTTCATTCTTCTTGCACTTGCTCGGTAACGTGAAATAACTGACTGAAATGAATATTTTACAGTTTGTGCAGACAGAACATTTATTAACAATTCTTTCTCTCTCAGAGTCCCTCTCCTAAGCAGGTTTCAGGCATCATGCGACTTAAATTATCCAGAGGGAATGAATTTTGGTTTATTTTTAAAAGTTTGGTTTATTCCCAGTTTGGAAGAGCCCAGCAACCTGGAAGGACCCAAACACAACCCTGCTGGGAAAGAACAGACACAGAGCTCTTTCCCAAAAGCCAGTGGGAAGAGCCAGGGGGGAGGAAAGCAGCCACAGAATTTGGGGATTTTCCTTACTCTAAGCCCAGACAGCTCCACTGCTCACAGGGAAAGAGCTCCTGCAGCAGCCCATAACGTGCCATGGGTCCTCTGGGATTTCACAGGAGTAATGTGAAGTGACAGCCTCTGGCTCCCGCCATCCCCTGTCCCCGCCATCCCCGGGACAGCCACACAAGGGGGAAGGGGCCACTCCAGGCAACTCCAGCTGCTTCCAGCCTCACCAACAGCCCAGGCAGCAGCGTGCTCCCCCTTGGAGGCAGGGTCAGTACTAGTTCCAACCAGAGGAGCAGGCCCCAATTAACCCACCAGCACATTCCAGCAGCTCCCAGCTCCACAGCCCAGCACACAGAGCCCCCTCCTCGGGGTAAGGGCAGGACACAACATACCTAGGGTGACATCCTAGGATGACAATATGATGCTTGTATTCCTATCCATGTGTTCTGTTTATGCTGGGTGCTGTGTTCTGTGCCTTCAAGACTGGCTCTGAAGAGTGAAAGTTTTGTTTTGGTTTCTTATCAGCCGCTCCCCCAGGGCTGGCAGGACACACAGACGGGGCAGTGCATGGTGCTGCTGTTGCTTTTCGCTTTGCTCTTGCTCTTGCTCCTGCTTTGCTCTCGCTTTTTGCTTCTGCTCATTAGTTAGTAGCTAAGCAGTCCAAATGTTTCCCTGGACTGTCTCCTTTCCCTTTTTTGGACCTACTCGAAACTGCTCTGGACTGGGACCTGGGAACACCGAGAGTTTGCACCTTGTGGCTGCAGCAGCCATCCCCAGCAGTGGAGGGACTGATAACAGAGCAACCATCCCCAGGAGAGACTTTCTGAAGTTGTCATCTTTTTCAGAGCAGTGAAAGAGTGGTGTCATCCAGTATTGTTCATTTTGTGTGCTGGGGGTGCTTTGCCTGTTAAATAAACAGGTTCTTTCCACTTCTCTCCAAGGAATCCTTCCCAAACTGGTTGGGGAGAGGGGCCGTGTGGGTTTGCTTTCTGGGGGGGGGCCTCCTTTTGGAGGTTTTCTCCCAAATTTGCCCTAAACCAGGAAATACCCCAACATACACCCAGAAGACTGCCATCACACAGGCAGCAGCCCAAAGGGTAACACAGGCAGCTCCATCACCCTCCACAGCAGCATCTCCAGATGAGTTTCCCTTTCACATGCCATGGGCAGCTCCCAGGGAAAACCCACAGGGCTTCAGCCCAGCTCCTAACACGGTGTGGCAGCCACGTCTCTGTGAACTCCCAGGCTTAGAGGAGACAGATGGATAAAAATAATTATCACTGGAATGGTGGCTCTGGCATCTAAGTCAGTCCCTGGCCAGTGACCCAGGGAAGGCGGCTCCCTCTGGCAGGAGCGTGTCCCTGGGATGGAGGTTTACAGCCCCAGCAGACACCCTGCAAGCTCTCATCAATCTCAGCTGGGAAAAACCTTTCCATTTCCAAGGGGAATATGCAAACCAGGCTCTGCACTGTAAATCTTCCTTTGCAGCACTAAGGAGATAAGTAGGACCTATTAACCTCCCATGTTATTTCCAACTTCATTATTGGAGCTGACACAGAGAGAGCACGCGGTGACGGCTCTTTTTGGCAGAGTGCATGTAAATCGCTTTCTCAAAGGAAATTACTTCTCTGGGCTGAATGTTATTAATCTAAATTCTCCCTTAGTCAAATTGTTGCCCGTAATAAATATGGAACAGGTTGCTACGCTCATCTCCGAGGGCATCCTAATCCAGCTGCAGGTTTTCCCCTCAATTTGAAGGAGCTTCTGAGGATCTCCTCTGTGAAAGCAGCTTTCACCCAAGGATGGGACCATCCACCCCAATGTCACCCAGCACATGAGCACCCTGTGATTTCATAATAAAAATGTATTTTGGCCCTGCCAGCATCGTGTGCAGCAGTAAAGTGTGAGCAGGAGCAAGCCAGGGCATGTGAGGCCAGGGAAGGGACACAAGGCATGTCCTTTTCCTGCAACATGATGTGGTGGCCTTCCATGGCCAACATCTTTCATGGCTGGTGCTTCATTTATGTCAGCCTTGCTACTGTCAAAGCAGCTCAACTCCCAGTGTTTAGGACTTTATGCTCTTTTCCAGTGGATATGCACTTGATATCCTCCTTGTGCAATTAAAAAACCCTGGAATTAAGCACAAACAGATCAAAAACCCCATAAAAACCAGATCCAAACCCAAACTGAACTTTGCCAGAGATAGAGCTAGGAATTTTATTTGCAGGGTATTCCTTCCTTTCACTGAAAACCAGCTCCTTGCCAGTAAAGATTTTCCCAGAAATCCTCACAGAACACCCCTCCACAAAAAGCTACGATCCCTTCTGCTCAAAGGCACACCCCAGGTATGGAGTGGATTTGGAACACTATAAATCCAGTGGCACACACAACCCTTCTCCTCATTTGTTACCAGCCAAGTGTGAAAATGTTAATGAAGGCAGCTGTAATAATCGACGGGAATTTCCCAATTAAGATTTTGTTCACGTCCGCCAGCTCCCACTCCAACGCAGCCTTGGAGCATCCCCCCTTCCACCCAACAGCAGCCCTAATTGCCACACTCCATCCAGGCACCCTCACCAGCCACCCCAATGAGGGAAATCACTGCCACTCTATTAACTCTAACTTCTGCTGCCTGTATTCCTAGAAGAAAATTAATGCAGAGAGGTTTTAAGTGTGTGCCTACCCCCTACACGAGTATGTTTGAAATACAACACGCTGACAGCACTGAGTCAGGCAATACCACATCAGCCACTTCTACTGAAAAAAAGAAAAAAATAAATTAAAAATTTAGTTTTGGGGGTGGCTTATGGCAGCCCTGGCTCGTGGGAAGCTGATGCCTTCCTGGTTCAGGAAGGCAAACCCTGGGAGCCTGTCTGGGTGTCAGGAGCACATCTCTCTCCTGGAATAGCAGAAGGGGAAGAGACACCATGATAAAATGAAGGCATCCTCACAAATAAATTACTTTTCTACCACAGTCGTGTGATTTTTAATTTTCCTCTAATTTCAGGACTGCAGCACTGATATAAAACCCCTCTAAGTGTTTTAGGGAGATGGTAATGGTCCTATACTAAAATAATTCAACCAACACTATAATTTTAGTACCACTATCAAAATGAAATAATGGCTGTTTACTGTGTTACACCTTTCAAATGACCTTCATTTGAATACAAATTGTGGCTCCAAACTCCAAAAGCTGCTCCATTTCAGAAGGCAGCAAATTGAGGATGTTTACCCGGGGTTTACTCTGCCAGCAGATTCCTCAGCATAACCACAAATGCCAAATGTGTTTGGGGGGGTTCTTTTCCTCTGAAGTTGCCTAAGACCAGCCTAAAGGACCCACCTGGATCTGGCCAGAAGCCTGAGCCACAGCCACTCTGCTCCAAGCATGATGGGAAGCACACATTCTGTTTTATCTGGAAATATTTATTGCTGATGAAACTGTTCACTCACAGCTCCCTCCCTCCCAACCATCTCACCCTAGACAAAGAACTAAGATTACTCTGCCAATAATCAGGTACCTGGATGAAAGGAAGAGGTGGATGGGTCCTGTCTCAATCTGGGCCTTGAGAACACTTCACTTGGTTTTATTTTTTAGGCTCTGTCTGCCCATCACAGGCTCTCACACTGGGTTTGGGGAAGCAGTGCAGCCACAGAGAAGCTGTGGTGCCCAGGCTGTGGGGACAGACCTGGGCAGCCCTACAGGGGCTGTTCCAAACCCCTGTGGCTGTGTGGCACTCACAGCTCAGCCCACACAGGCAGAGCAGGGGTGGTCACAGGCAAGGATTTGCAGAAAAAATTTCATTACAGATATTTGCTGATATTCATTCATACACCTGGGAACCCCAGTCTATCACCAGCTATTTCACTCTAATAATGAATTTCTGCCCTTTCATCAACATTAGTCAGAACAAGCTCTGAGAAAATTCCCATTTGGTGCCAGGAACATAACAGAAAACATTGACATGACTGGCAGCAAGCAAAGCCAAGCACTGTGCCCAGCTGCAAGGCAACACAAGCTGCCACCACTCAAATCTGAGCCATTCCAAGATCACTCCTAAGAAGGGGAAAAAAGTACAACAAAAAAAACGTTTATCTTTAAGGTGCCAGAAGCTGTGCTACAAACTCCCTTCCTGTGGACACCAAAGGGCCATGATCACACAAGGATACTCCATGCTGAAGAGCATTCCCTCCTCTTCCTCAGTTCCCAACAAAGCAGTGGTGATCCAGGCACCAGGCTGAGTGCTGCTTCTGCTGCTGCTCACAGCCCAAGTGCTACAGTGGGAAAATCCCACATGCCGAAAATACGGAGTGTCTGTAAACACTCCTGTTCCGAGACACCTACGTGTAATTACTCACTATGAGTGAGGAGGAGGAAGAAAAACCCACTTTTTGTTTTTAACTCTCTTCTTTGTGCATAGAAGCTCCTGCAAGAGAAGCCCTGGCCAGCCAGGGGAAGAGCAGCACAACAGTGGCCACAACAGCTGGATTGAGCTGCAGTGTTTGGACAGCAGTGCCATTCTGGGGCAGCAGAAAGGGAAATCCTTTCTATAAAGGATGATCTCTGCCTTTCTCCAGAGCTGCCATCCCAAGGGCAGAGCCATGCCAGCACCCCCAACTGGAGATCTTGACCCAACACCTGCCTCTGCTGTGGTAACATGTGGAGAAACAAAAGGAGTTTAAACAATAAGTGTTGTATAAAACATCTGAAAACAAGACAAATTAGTCATTAAAAATTAATTTTGGAAAATTACAGTCTTGTTAATAGACACTGTCGTGACTTTGCATGCTCTTTTTCAGACAGGAGGGAGGAAGGCGAGGACTCAAAACACATTTTACTGTATTTCAAAAACTGAAGAGGTTTACCTTTCATACCCATGCCTTTGGAAGCCTGTGTTCCTCTGTGTCATCCCAGTGCTGGCAGCTTGGCTCTGTATGGTGAGGTGCCAAACAATCTGACCAGGGCAGGTGAGCACCTGCAACCCTGTGCTGAAACCCCCACCATGAACCTGCCTGTGGGATGCTCCAACGTTATTTTCATGTGCTCAACAGAGAGGACTATGCCAAAATACTCAAGGTCAAGAGACCAGCATGGTTCGAGGCAATCTGCACCTCTTAAAACAGTGACAAATATGTTATTTAATTTTAATGAGCTTTTTTGCATCTCCAATCTAATTACAGCATTATCAAGCACTGCTCTGAACTGCAGGTGGCTGCTCATTACTTGGGGTAAGGCTGTCACAAGCATTTTTCATGAATACTAAAAACTACCGCGTTTCACCACCCGCTCTGAAATATCCCCAGCTGATTGCTCCACTTCTGAGTGTGGGGTTTGGTGTGCTTAAGAGAGAGCAGCACCCACAAGCACAGCTTTATGTGCCTGCCCAGCTCCTCTGGCCAGAACCCCCAGGGGAAACGCCACATCCACCAAAACCAAGAGAGTTTTGGTGTGCAAAATACTTGTGCCAGAAATGTCCCCCAAAAGCAAACATCTCCCTGTTCTGCACACAGCAGTGAGGACACTCTGTGGCAGGGCACTGAGGAAAACCCCTCATTTCCAGATGGCTTCTTGTTTTTTGCTTTCAACTAAGTGGTTTTTTGAAATCATTATTAAAAACAAGGAAAACTCCAATGTCAAAAGTATTTTGGCAAGATCAAAATTCTTCCATTTTCCTCTTATAAGCTTTGCAAAAAATCAGATTTTTCTGTTCCTTTTTGGCCAATTCCTTTGACCACCTCTCCTCAGGGCCCGCTGTCTCTTCCATGCAGGACAAAGCTGCTGGAGCTCACGTCCAAAAGGCTCAGTAACCAAGCAAGAATCAGATATTTTAATCCTCCCCAAATCCCCTTTTCCCTGCACGGTTTGGTGAGCACAGGCAACAAACAAGCGATAACAAAACCCCAACAGCAGCTTTTCCTCCTACAAAGCAGGAAGGCAAGCAGGACACCCCCCCTCAACAACCCCAAATCTTCATCCCTCAGGGAGGCAGGAATTGCCCAGCTCACCTTTGGATTGCCTTTCCCCCCCACCAAAAATACTGGTCCAGCTTGTGTCAGCTCACAGGTCTGCCTGGCCAGGGGCACTCACTGGCATCCAGGGGGCACAGGGGTGATGGCAGGGGACTGAGGGCTGAGGGGACACCGGGCTCTGCACCCCAGGAAAGCGAGAGCATCCCAGGCAGGCTCTGGGCTTGTCTGAGTTCCCCGGCAGCTCCATCAGAGCTCACTGACAGCAGCTGGGAGAGGCCACGGCAGCTGGGGCTGAGGCAGCTGGGCAGCAACACCTGGGCCACCTCCCACAGGCCAAATATGCATGTGTGCACGTGTGTATGCAGGTGTGTATGCACGTGTGTGTGTGTGTGTGTGTGTTTGTGTGTGTGTATGCACATGTGTGTGTGTATGCACGTGTGTATGTGTGCAGGTGTGTGTGTGTACGCACGTGTGTGTATGCACATGTGTATGCACGTGTGTGTGTATGCAGGTATGTATGCATGTGTGAATGCACATGTGCACGTGTGTATGCAGGTGTGTGTGTGTGTGTGTGTGTGCAGCTGTGTATGTGTGTATCCAGGTGTGTATGCAGGTGTGTAGGCACGTGTGCATGACGTGAGCAAGTGTCTTTGTGTGCATGCAGGTGTGTATGCAGGTGTGTGTATTTGTGTATGCACGTCTGCATGTGTGTATGCACATATGTATCTGTACACACACGTGTCTACCCGTGGATATACATGTGTCTGTGCGCATTTATCTGTGCACGCACGTCTGTATCTATGTTCTGGCATGTACCTCGGTGCCTGCATGTCCATGTAGCTGCACACACACACACAGAGCAGAGCTGCCCAGAGCATCCCCGCTCCGTGTTTCCCCGGCACACGTGAAGCCGGCGGCGGGAGCCGCGCTTCGCTCCCGGCGCCGCTGCGGCAGTCCCGGCGTGTCCCCCTGACCTTGCTGCAAACCGCAGCGGCCTTTGGGACGCGGGATGGCACTCGCGCGGCTGTGCAGCGAACCTGCCCGCACGCTGGGCAGGGGGATGCCCCCGGGGACCCCCCTAGGCAGGGACACTCCGGGGAATTCCAGCACCGGGCTGGGAGCGCGTTCCCTGGCGGAGCCGGAGCTGCGGAGGCCCAGGGATGGGGAACGCGGGGCAGCGAGTGTGTGCAGAGACCCGAGTCTGCTCAGCCGGGCCCCGCAGGAACACCCGGTCTCCCCTGGCCGCCTCCTCCGGGCCCCTCTCTAGATAAGCACACTGACTTTAGTTAAAGTGTGTGCCAGCTGCAGCCCTGCAACCGGAGCAAGCAGAGACGTGGCGTTGAATGATAATTAAATACATTCGCATCATCTGTCATTTTTTATGCAGGTGCCGGTGTAATAAATCCAAGCTTGACTCTTCTGTCAGCTGGCAGCGAACATGTTTTAACACCAAATCCCGGGGGATGAATTCAGAATGGCTTGGCCTTGCACAGGGAGGAGCCGCCTGTAACAACGCCAAGTGGGTAACGCATACTTGATTGCTTTCATAGTATTTTTATTATTTTGGTGACACGTGCCTGATGTAGCGTTTCAACCCCACTCCCACAGGGAAGGCAAACACTTTTCCACCACTGTCCTCCTGCCACACCCCAACCCTCTACACACAGCCCCAGCTCTGCTCTCCTCGGCCCCTAGCACTGTCCCAGCATCTTGACGTGCCTGTAACCTGTTGGGTTATTAGGATTTTGGTCAAAGAGAAAAAAAACCTCAAAATAAAAAGGCAAACAGAAAAAAAAATTGCATATTAATTTAATTAGAAAAACGACAACTCAGAAAATTAAATATTTAAGTTACTATGTTATAAAACCTAACTCATCCCTCTGGTGCACAGTGAAGGAGCAGCTCTGTTTCCCCATGGATGTATGCAAACTGCTCTGCAGTCATCCTGTGGAGAACAGTGAATCCTTCACTGCAGGTACTGCTGGGACATCCCTTATGACACTATTTTCCACAGGCATCCACACACCTGTGATGCAGCACCAGCCTCTTAAGTGTACTGACGCTGCAATAATGAACTGTTTCAGTCTGAAGTCGATTTATTATTTTACCAATAGTAAAATTTCTTCTCTTTGCCTTCTGCACACGGCCCAGTTGATGCACAGATCAGGTACAAATCCAGGTGCCGCAGGATGCTCCTGCGTCCAAGCTGGCCCCTGTCCCACAAAGGATGGCCAGGCCTGGCTACAGGAACCAGTCCCTGCAAGCCCAGGTGGGAAAAGCGTGGAGTGCAAAAGCAGAAGCCAAAACCCAAATGAGAACAATCCTCCCAATTCTCACTACGGAGCACCGGTGCCACGGTGTGCCATGGCTGGGCCTTGCCAGCTGCACCCGCTATTTATAACCCTGGCACTTACACAATTACAGCTTGACAACTTACAATACAGGCCTGGAAATCAGAACACTTTATTTACCCAGCCAAAGCTTTATCGGTGCAGTCGGCTTTCCAATGAGGGAAGTTGTGTTTATGAAGCACTTCCTTGTAGGTGCCTGTCTGCCTTCAGCTGCCCTGAGCAGCATCTCCCTTCTGGCAGCACAGGCTGGTGGGAAACACGGAGGTAAATCCTTTGGCAGCACTCTGAATCTTCCAGGTCTTGCTGTACTTTTAACCTAATAAAGTCCTGATTCTAATTTGAGGCAGAAAATGCAACTGAAGGGGCTAACAGCTGTGGGTCCTGCCCCAAAGTGAGCACAAGTGCCTTGGATGGCCCCTAGGTGGTTTCTACCCACATTTACTGCATGCTCCACTCCTTGTTCAGTTTTGACTTTGTCATAGTACTTTGCCAGCTGTATTGTGTGTCCTGGAGCCACATCTTTTTTAACAAATTACATTAAATTAAATCATAAGTAAGCTGAGTGGCTTCAGAAGAGCAGAACCCCCCCTTTTGTGTGCAGAACAAAACCCGGTGCTGCCTGCTTTGCGGTTTCCTTGGCAAGCACACGGCTCTGCTCAGCTCTCCCTTGCTGGAGCAGCAACAGCCCTGTAACATCATCAGAACACAGGGATGATTCTGAATTCGGGGGCAGGAATCACTGACACTGAACTTCGTTACAGACCCATTCCCAGCCACAGACTGTCCCAAGACTATCCCCTTGTCATTCTCCCAATATTCCTAAATCCATAATCCCCAAATCCAGGATCCACCAGTGCCAAAAATTTCTGGTGTGGGTTTGCAATTCCCCCCACCAGCACTACTGCCTGCAGCATCACCCTGTGCTTTAAACAAAAGCACAGTTTCCCTTTCATTAAAAACATTCCCACGGATTAAAGATTTGGAGGCCACAGCAAAGCAAGTTGAACATTTACTTTCTATTAAAACATCTAAATGAGAAGATTAAAACCTGTTTTACATTTAACGGGCAAAGTCAAATCAGCATAGGAGCAGCTTAGTGCGTACTTAGAGCCAAGGCATTCTGATGTGCAGAGGTAATCAATTTACAGAGGGAGGGATTTCCTAAAACTACTCAGAAAGGGGTAAAAAAAATAGCACGCATACATTTGAACAGATCTTTCCCTTCTGTCCCCATGGCCGCCTCCCGGAGCTGTTTTGCTGCAGCTCCAATCAGCTCGCTCCCACTGACAGCTCTTGCCCCAGATTCCCCCATAAAATATTTTCACAGCTGATTAGTCTATTTAGCACGTTGCACGCTTAAGCTCTTTTGTTTATTTTTCATTTGAGATGGCAGGAAGAGACGATCCAATGGAATGCAGAAGGGGGTTATTGACTGTGTTTAATGGCAACTGTTTGCAGGAGTAGCAGTTAGAGGTCACAGAGGTGACGCAGACACAGCTGACTGCTGCAGGAATTTCTGCTCTAATTTTCTAACATCCAAACAGACTCTGCCTGGTAACAGAAACCACTGAACTACAGCTGGTTTCTGCCAAGGCAGAATTCCCGGGGGAAGCTGAAAGTCTCCCTTTACAGGGCCAAAATCCAAGTCTATTTGTATTCGCCTGCAGCTGATCTAACAGCATTTGGATACAAGACCAGCTCTGCCCCTGCCATGCGGGTGCTGAGGCAAAGCCCCCACTGCTGCCAGGCACCTCTTCCACAGTGTGTATTAGCCAAACTTTGGGATCACCCATCCCACCAAAAGCGTTTTTTGGTGATGCAATTTCAGATGAGTGCCAAACCCAGAGAGTAACACAAAGCACCATCACTGCTGGACACGGTCCTCCATCCAAACACCTGGGATCCAAACCCAGGTACTGAACCAGCACATGCTGTGATGCCCCCATGGACAGCAGGGAACGCCACAGGACTTGCACATGATCTCAGTCCCAGGTTTCCAAGTGAGGTGCTCTAATGCAATGAGTAGTTAATTTTATACCCCCTCTCTACAACAGCTCCAACAGATCAGTTGATCCTGCTGCCATTAAAAGGAAGGGATCAGAGCTCCCGCACTCCCATATAACAGAATTAGACTGAATGCCCCCACATGTCCTAGAGGTCATCCCAAAGAGAAGTCTCTTCTTCAGTTATATAATCCTCCGTTTCAAAAGTTTATTTAAAAAGTGAAAAGCAACAGAAGGAAGTGAGGGGTAGAGTGGATGTGTGGAGCCCCCGGGGTGGAGGGTTGTTTACTTTTAAATGATCACACAATTTCAGGGTGAAGCAGCACACAGCTAAAGGGAGAATCACGTGAAAGTGCTGCTTAACTGGCCTTGTCAGACAAGTTTTTTGGCATGAGCATGTATTATGCAAAAGAAATAATCCCTTTAACTAAAATATTTGGAAGAGGGTTGCACAGCCAGCAACCAAAGGGAGGTTTTGCCATTATTTCTCATCTGATCGCACTGAATAAAATGGTCCAACTTACAAAGTATTTTAGGACAGAATTTGGAGGCTGTCTCTACTTGGAAGCAAATACATTTTGCCACTTGTGCAGACTAAACATACTACATGCAGACGGGAAAGTAGCTGGGTGCTCCAAGGCTCGCTGCAGAGAAGCCACACGGACAATGCTCACAGGGGAAGGGTCCCAGCACCAGCCGGCAGGAGCAGGAGGCAGGGGAACAGCCCTGGGACGCTCTGCAGCCACCAAGCCCTGGACCTGCAGCAGCCGAGTGTCGGTGTTGCCGCCGCCTTTGCTCACACTCGCACACCGGACACGGAGCCCACAGCACGGCAGCGGCTGCTGCGGCCACCACGGGCGGCCTCCCCCGCGCCGCTCCCCGGGCACGGCCCCGGCGCTGCCCCCGCTCTGCAGAGCCACGGCGCTGGCTGCCCTACAATCGCCGTCTCCTCCAAGCCCTCATCTTCCCTGCAAACCTGCACATTCAGTGCCTTCGCAGCACCCTCCTGTGGGGATTCCGCGTCCGTACAGACACGGGGGCAGCTGCGAACGGGGCGCGATGGAAACTCTCCTCTTCCTCCTCCTCCTCCTCCGGCCGGCGGCTCCGGGGCGCCAGGCCGTGCCCGCACGCCTCAGGTCCCCGGTACCGAGCGAGGCTGGATGGGTGAGAGGCGATGCCAAAAGCACCGGGGCCACTGGCACAGCCCGGACAGGCCAGGCAGCCGGGGGGGCTGCGGCCAGCGGCGCCCCCGGCACTGCTGCGCTGTGTTTATCTATAACCTACTGACTCACAAACCGAGCAGCGACAGGTAATTACAAAAAGATGTAAAAATGAATAGATTTCTTTGCAGCAAGCCCTGACATACACAAAGTGCTCCTCAACTCCTTCCCTGGGGTGTGCAATTGCCCCCCACGGAGGATATCACTGCTTAAAAACCGGCTCTCAAAACCAGGAAAACCTTCATTTAGCAGCAGTGCCTCGTTCGGAACCACTTTTGCATTAATACTTTTGTTTTCACGGTGATGCTGCATTTTCATTCAGATACTTTAAAGCATTTTTGTCACAAGTTGCAGTGATTTTGCACAACACTTTGCACCTCAATGAAAACCAAACACTGCTCTTATATTTAAGAAAAAGAAGATTTGAGAAAGTTTATAATTATTATGTTACTATACATTTAAGTTTTTTAAAAAATTGTGTTTTATCTACACTCTTAATGCAGAGCATTCAGAGTGGTGCCAAGATACACAAATTCCAGATATTGCAAGAATGCTGCAAAATTAGACTTGGATAAATCTCAAATCTGAATCACTGATTGCCCTCCAGGTTACACAGCAATTTAACATCCTTCAGCATGTGACTTGCATAGAGCAAACAAACCAGTTCTCTTGTGCAACGGGCAGTAAGAACATGGATATGGCATCATTCACTTTTGAAGCATCTCACACCAAATTAATTCATCTTAATAGATGATGTTTTTGCAGGAACAAACCGATTTTTTTGCTTCCCAAATGAAGGATTTTCAAACAAGTCTGGCAGATGAGCATTAGGTGAAGCACAGACACACTACAGACACACCTCTCTAGTTTAGATGCTCTAAAGCAATGCAAGAGCAAATCATGAGAGAGATGATAACCCCTCATCTACTTTTTCCTCCACCTAACGAAAAAAGTTCTTTCCATACCCTCACTGCCTGGCAATGAACGCTTTCACCATTCAGGAGTGGCACATTGCTCCCATCCCTGGAGCACTCAAGTATCCTGTCATGGAAAAGAACAGGCCAGAGAATCAATCAGACAGAAGCTGTCAGAAAAGAGCATCTAGTCTGGAAAATTCAGGTGCAAAACTGCAATTAAAGACTGCCTTCCCATTGCCAGAAAGCCTTTCCTAACCATCATCCTGGACAGGAACTAAAACCTTCTCTTAAAAGTTAAAAATTCATTGCGCTCGTCAAACTCTGAGAAAGGAAGAGCTGCTCAGCTACCAAATTCTGCAGACATAACTGAGCCTTGCTCTTCCAGGGCAAAGAAAGGCTGAGGCTGATGGGAAGCAGGTGTATGGAGGCTGGAGGCAAAGGCAGAAAATCCATCCAGCAGAAGCAAGGAAGGTAGGGAATAAGATGTGGCAGAACAGAGCAGGCAGAGTTGCAGCAAGATGAACCAAGCACATGATTTTTGTTGTTACTGTGCCATGAGGTCTGTGACCAGGGAAGGCAGGGACTGCATAGGAGAGGAGGCTCTCATAATTACCAGATATATGATGTGACTTATTACTACCAACAAAAACTACAGCACCTTCCCAGCAGCAGCAGGAGGATTTTCTGGATGAGAACACTCCATTTCTACCTTAAGAATATCAGTTCTTCCTCCACTACTCAGCCCTGCTCAGGGGATAGTAGGGCTATTCCCAGCTACAAAGAAAATGTGTCCTAAATAAATAGAGAAGAGAAAGCCAAATAAAATGTTTGATAATAAAGTCTTGAAGCTGTAGGCTTTCACAGAAGGGAAATAATCTCCACAGCTGGAAGGACACCTCTCCTGGCATCAAGGTCAGAACTTCTTAAGGAACAGAGGCCACTAGGCAGCACAGACTGGCCCCAACCCAAGTGGTACCTTGGGAGCAGTTCCCTGGCTGCTGCCTTCTACATATCCCCAAGAGGAAAAGCAAAGCCACAGCATAAACCCTGGCAATCAGATCATATGTGGCTCCAACTACTGAATCAGTAATTCCTCAGCCCACAGCCCTGTAACACAAGAGGGTGGAGGGGAATGAGAAATGAGCAGAGGGATCTGGGTGACAGGGCAGCAGAGCTTCTCACTGGGAACACATCCTGTGACATGGCACCTCCCAGGCCCTCGCAAAGAATGGAGAAAAGCAAGTTGTAGTATTTGTTTCATGCGTTCATCACAACAGGAACATCAGCCAGATCTAGACTAGGTCCAAGGGATAATCACTGTAATTAGCACTTCGTTCATATAATTACCAGCAGACCCTGTAACATTTTACAATGGAGGTAATTACCCACATTTTACAGCTGAGGAAACAGATACAGTGCAGGTGAGTAACTTAAAAGAAATCATCAGTGAAACTGTGGCACAGCCAGAGGCTGCAATTATCCTTATTCCCAGCCAAGGCTCTCCCCAATAATCCATGCTGAATTCACTTCTGTCTTGTGGGAAGGAATCCAGAGAAAATAAACACAAACTGGAATTTCCAATGTCTAGAAGAGCTGAAAAGCAGACAAGCCAAACCTGAAGGAGAAATAAAAACACATGTTTATCACTGAGCATTTTCTGAACTGAATGTGCATCTAAGAGCGGGGAACAGGCAGAGGACCCTGCTCTAGCAGACACAAAGCCAATGCAGGGTGTCAAGGGCTACAGTTCTACTTCTGAAGCAGAGGAAAAGCAGAAGCACAGGAGAGGGTCAGGGCTGGCTGCCCAATGGCGCCAGCTCAACCCCTCAGCCATCAGAGTCCTTAATGCATGTCAAGAAGTTAGAGATTAAAGCAGGAGCAATAATTAAATTATTTAAGGACTTTGAAAACCAACATACACCCAGAGCAGCAAGCAGGGTGATAAGCCTGAGAAATTCACCCCCACCCTAAAGAGAACCTCCCTGCAGAGTGGCTGCCCCAACAGCCGGTGAGGCCAGAGCAGCACCCAGGCTCTGCTCTGGAAAGGGGGAATTCCCTTCCCCTCTGAGCACAAGAGCAGTGGGAGCAGCAGGATCCAAGCCTAGAACCCACCAGCCCTGAAACATGAGGAGGGTTAGCTGGCACCTGGTCAGTTTGTTGCACAGGGTCAGGTGCTGCACAAGAAATCTATGTTTTCCCAGGTAGGAGATACAGACCTGTCCTGTACCTCTGGATGAGTTTCAGTGTTAAGAGAAAATGGTGTGTTTGTGCTGACCAATACATCTGATTTTCAAAAGAAGTCAGACCAAAGTGAGCAATTTGCTGCTGCCTATGTTTTATTAAATAAGCAGCACATGCAGATGACACACAGGTGTCTATTAGGTTGAATAAAGCAGATTAGGTTAATCCAACCCCAGCTGCATTACCTGAACTGCAAGACATGCAACGCTCTGAATCTTGTACGTGTGCCAAGGATTTCATTTCAGCCCTTCAGCCTTCTGTTAAGGTTAATACATAAAAGCTTCCAGCAGCAGAAGATACTGCATAGATTTCAAAATTAAGACTTGTTTCAGGAGTGGATGTTGTCAACATTCTGGCTTTGAGTAACAGAAAAACCTCGTAAGCAGGAACAAATCTCTCAATAGAGTATTCTCTCAAAATCTAAACAGACAAATGTTTTGCTTTGCAAACATTTTGCAGCATTTGTGTAGTTCTTTGATTAAGTGTTTGATGAAAACATGTATTTGAGTTACTGCTCAGTGAAAAACAAGCTCAGTAAAGTGAATTAAGTTCCATCATCTCTTGCCATCCAAGGGTCAGCTGTTGCTGTTCCTGCTGTATCCAGCAGCACTGCAGCAAAAACCCAGGTTTTACACCGGGGCAAATAGTGCTGTTGCTGGGTCAACAAAGCAGCCTTTCTTGCCAATGTTTACTGTGTTTTAAAGAGGAAATGGGGGACAATTTCTATCTCCCCCTTCCCAAAGGCCGGACCTCCTCCTCCCTCAGCAGCTCTAGCATCCTGGAAGCCCATGCAATAGCTCAACAGGCATAACCCATATTATTTACACCAATTACTGCAAGTAACCATCTGCATCTAACACAATACATGGAAATATCACAACAAAGCATGCATCACTCTGTCATCCCACCACCTTGGCAGCTACACCCAGAGAATGCCATGGGTCAGAGTGCTTACCTTATGAAAGAAGGCAGGATGGACATGACAAAACATGAAATGAGACAAAAAAAAAAGAAACAAGACATTCTAACCATCTTTTAAGCTCTGTTTTTTTTTTATTATTGACTCCAATTCCCAACATCAGACATTTTTATTTCATTTCTTCTTTTTCCCTGCTATTTGTTCTAGCAGGAGGCAGCCAACAGCCAGCCCTCTGCACAAGGAAGGAGATTTCCTTCAGTTTCCAGACATTTAAATAAAGGTTTTTAAGAACTGCTGCCCTGGAAAGTCAGGGCATTCACATCTAACTGCTGCCAACATAAAATATGTGTTATGAGGAGAAAAAGAGTCTTCAAGAGGTTTTTTTGGGCAAAGTAAGTATTTTTTCCCACTGAGTTTTAAAAACCCTCTTCTGGAGACTGAAGAAACGGCTTAAGATGGTTTCTGGAGGATTCTTCTTCTCCTCAGGATGACAGGTAGCATTAAACCCAAGCCAAAGCCAAATCCCAGCTATCCCAGACAGGCTCGGTGAGGAGCAGCAGTCTGTGTACCAGAACTGACAACTCCAGGTCTACAGAAACAATTACAGCTAAAATTTTGAACAGGAGGGGAAAGGAAAATCCACCTGAATGCTCCAAGCACTGATGGAGGCTGTGACAGTCCAGCACAGCTCATAGCCACAGGGTCAGAGAAACTCACACAGTAACAGAGAGGTGCTGGGCAGGGAATTCTGTGAATACTGGATCTGCCACTATTTTAACAGGCATTTCTGCCACACATCCCAGTTTAAAAACAGGGATCCTGTGGTTAAGCACAGAGATCAGTGCTGGAAATACCTTTTTCAGGCAGGGATGCCAATTCAAACCTGTTTCCTGAAGCAGGTTCTGGTGTTGATGGTGCATCCTCACTAGGATGAACCAGGTACAACCTGCTAGGGCTGAATCCCTCAAGACTCACAGAGGACTCAGGGGGGAAGGAGACAACTCGGGCTCAGCCCAGCAGGACCCCCAGACAGGGGAGCAGAGCCAAATGCAGTCCAGTTTCCTTGGGGAAAGGGTCAGCAGGAGGGTGTTCAGGTGAGCTTCAGGCTCCTCCAGAGGCCAGGCACCAGCAGAGCCCAGTGGCACTACATGAACAGCTCTCTACAATTTTAATCTGTAGTCCTAATGAATGATATAAAGTTTTATAAGCATCAACAAGGCTCTGAGAAGACCTAAATCCATTTCAGTGCTCATTTAGCAGCTTCATCTGTGTGCAATTAAAACTTCAGCATTAAATGTTAGAGAATAAAATAATGAGACACTTAAAAAGTAATCTGTACTTCAGTGGGCCGTGCTCAGTGGATTTCATATGATCCTTTACCAGATAAAAATAGAATCTGGCCAAAATCTGTCTTATCTACTGCTTCCCTTTCAAGAGGAAAATGGAAAGAGCCAACTAAGCTTTGGGGGCTTTGCCATCCCACGTACACACAACGCTGCTTCCCTAAGCACAGCCGTGCCTAAAGCACAGCTCCAAGCATTGATAACTTCCCTTTGGGCTCCAATGATAACAGAAAAATAAATGCAAATTGAGTTTCAAGTGAGATTTTCATTTTGGTCTGAAGCCTAATCTTTTATTAAAACAGCTATCAGTTTGGAGCTGATGGTTTGGAAAAGTTAACTTCAGGACAGGAAAAATATTTTAACAGCAAAGAATAGTTCTTATTTATAAGTGTATCTGAAATGCTCCCAAGGTTACTTTAAGCTACAAAAGTTGACTAGAGGGGGACACAGATGGGCCATGGACAGGCCACATGAATGGGTTTTACTGAACAAATCAACTGTAGAAAAAATGTGAACTAAAAGCAAAGATGTACATAAATATCAAAATAGATTGAGTGGGAGAACACAGATCAAAAGAAGTATTATACAGGCAACATACACACAGTTAAACTTAAAAGAAGCAAAAACCAACGAAAAATACATATTTTATTAACAACTGAAATAATGTTTATTCAAGAAAAAGCAACATTGGGCATCCTCATAGAAAAGAAAAAAGACATCTGGGGAGGTCAAAGAACGCTACAGTTTAAAATGATGAAATGTTACAGCTTACACACCAAAATTAAAAATGAAATGAAATTAAAAAAATGAAATGGTTACCAAAGTAATGCAGGTCAAGGGATCAAAGGTGAAGGGTCACACACTATTAAAAAGAAATCCAAAAGGGCGTCTGCATCAAGATCTCTGCAAAACAAAGGAGCTTCAGTGAGTAAAACTAGAACCTTCTATGGAAGCACATCAAAGCTCTGCACTCCACACCCAGCCCAAGCAGCACACTCAGCTGCTCTCCTGCGCCAGTGGCTGCTGCCCCTCCTGCAGCCACGCTGGGCAACTCCTGTTTCCAGCCACTTTGGCTTCTTATTATTAACCTCCCTGTAGAAAGGCTCCTTAAAGTTTTCCCATTTCCACCTTGGAGCATTGGTTTCTTGTTTCACAAACTGTTCTCAGCACCGAGGGAATGAGGCTGCGCAGCCCAAGCGCCAGCTGCAGGTCCTGCATTGGCACTGACCCCTACCCGTGCCAAGGAGGCTCTGCTTAGGTCAGAACACTCCTGGCTGTCAACACAACTGCTGGATGGCTGCTTTTCAGAGAAAGCTTGACATGCTTTTTCAACAGTTTTCTTTATTCACTGTAACTGTGGAAATCTGGTAATTGTTGACACACACGCACGCTGAACCCCTCACATTGTAACGTATTGCTTTAACACTCCAATAAAAAAGTAATTCAAATGTGGTTTCCAAGACAAAGGCCTCTCCTCCTGGAATTTCAATTACACAGAAGCTATAAAACAACCTTTGGTACCCATTTCCAAGCAAGATGCAGTCAATTATCTATACTAAATTTATGCAGGGAACGTAATATTTACATCAGATAACTTTTGGAGAAAGACAACCACCAAGGGCATTTCATTCCTCTTCATTCCAGCATCCCTCCCCCTGCCTGGCAAGGCATTAAGTTTTGGGAGACTCTTATCTGGACCAAACCAGCCCTGTGCTTGAAGCCAAGAAAAAAACTCCCCGCACAAAACCCCGCCTTTGTGAGGCAAAGAAGCCCCCAGTGTCAGAGAATTGCCCACTGAGACACAGCACAAGGATCCAGTCTGCCTGGATGTTTTTCCAGAAAACATCTCATCTTTCCATGTCATTGCTGCTTCATGTGTGTCACAGTCAGGAACCTGCTGAAGAATGCAAGAAGGTCCTTATTCCCCTCAGCAACTGTGTCTGGCAAACCCTCCTGCTAAAGCTACTGCTTGCTGACCTTAAAACTCAGTTCCTGCCATTATTTCCACCATTTATTAATTCCAGTTTCTGTGAGCCAAACCAGTAAATCCACCTTTCTGCTGCTCCCTCACTGCTGTGCTGGACTGCCTCCTCTCACCACAGCTCACACTGCAGATGTGCCAGACAACCTTGATATCAAAGAAAGCAGTTTGGAACCCAGCAACTCTGCAATAACTCAACAGCACAGACACAGACTTGCAGTGGCTCATCAGATAAATGAGTCAAGGCATCAACATGAGTTGTGTCATCAGGAAGACCCCAGAGCTCAGGAACCTTGGAGGTGCATGACAGGGACATGCCTGCAGGACCACAACTTCTCAGGTAACAGAAAGTTTGCAAAGATGAGTTTTAGGCAACTCCAGGAACATTTTAGCCCTGGGACAACATTGGTGGGGCACGAACCCAAGGTGGGATACAGGGCTCCCCAGTGCCTGGCCCAGTCCAGGGCTGTGTGCTGCAAACAGCTCCCAGCTCCTGCAGTCTGTCAACAACAGGGCACAGACAGCAGATACAAAGGAATGAACACAGAGAATTGGGTTTTCTTCTCCCCATTGCAGTGGATTATGCCCTCTCCTGCTGTCCCTAGGACACTGTTCCCCACAAAGACCACTGCTTCTTTACCTCTTTCCCTTAGGTAGTGCCCCAGCAGAAGAAAACCTTTGCTTTCATTTGAATTATTTTTTCCTTCATATCTAGTTTTTCTTTCTAATCTAAATTCTCTGATTTTTCTCTTCCAAATGAAACAGCCACCCTTAGAAGCAGCAAACCTGAGACCAAGATGACAGGATTTCAATCCCCTACAAAATATAATCTTCTCAATTCCCATTCATTTGCCAAGTAAACCAATTCCTGTGTACATGCCAGGCCCTGGCAGAGAGACTGAGTTTCTAAATTGACTTTGTTGTACCATTTTCCTTGCATAACACAGAAGCACACCTTGTGTAACACCAGTGAGTATTTTACTCAGTGCTGGGCAAGCCATAGACCCAGACACACAATGCAATGGTACCTACCACTACTGCTTGTGTTCCTGCAGATAAACTGGTAAATACTAACTGAATTAATCCACTTTCTTGACTCCCTCGTGTTTCAAGAAGAGTTTCCATAACCAGTAACTCCAAATTTTTATTCCCCACACACCCAATTCCACTTTTGCTTTTGATACTACATTTCAGGATAATCATGTACGGTTAACAAGAACGAGCCACAACAGATGACAGGTTAGGAAAAGCACACCAGATCCATCAACTGGAGGAAATAATCCTCCACCTTATTTCCCCACAAGACAAAGGATTTGGAGCCACTGTACAGGTATCTGGATACACATTTGTTGCTGTACTATGGTTATCTACAACACCCATTCTGTGGAGGAACCTGGAAGTATCAAACAGCAAAAAACCCTAATACCACTGACCAATATTCAGAGGTACTGTGACAGGGCACTAATGAGAGTCAGGTGGTTAAATACTATCAACATTTTATACTTTCTATACAATACGCTAAAACTAACTATGAAGTTTGTTTTTTTTCTTTAGGCTGTCGTTAAGTGTAAAAAAGTTAATTCTATAATTTAATTTATTCAAAAGAGTTTAACTTTGAGTTAAAATAAAAAAAAAGTAACAAGGACAGTGAATTACTCCAAACCCTCCATCTGTTTGGTCTGCTTTACAAGAGTCACTCCAATTCCAGCACTCTGACATACTAACTGCCCAGCATTACAAGATCAGCTCTTCTTCACTGACCCTAACATGAACCAAAGGGAAGGGAAAGAAGCCACGTTTTCCTAAGAGGAAGGTGAGGATCTGTGTTTGAGCATGAACAGGTATTACTGCCCTTGCTCAAAACCACCCGGATTGGTGACTGGTAGGTAACCTTCCAATACTGCTCAATCCTCCGCCTGCTCACAGCAGTCATTAGGGCTGTAAACACGACTGAGGAACTGCAAACACAACGCCAGCAACACACTCCTGCTTTGCACATTTAAGTAAAGCACAGGATTTCATTAATTTCACAAAATAAACCCACAATTAAGTGCTTGTGTTGGAGAAATTGCCCATCTCGCTCACGGATCAGCCTCAAAGCCCAACCACATGCGCAGCGGGAGGAGCCGCCCCCACACGCCAGACAGCCCCAGTCAGGTGCACCAACACTTCTGCTCTGCTCACGCTGCAAACACTGCTTCCCTTGCATTTCACTGGCTGAGCTCTTTCTTCTTTAAAGCAAGTGGGGTTCCTCACATTGCTGCTGGTGGCCAAGAGGAGGGGCAGGCTCTGGAGGAACAGTCCCACGGGCTGGCAGTGCAGGCACCCAGCTCGCTGGTGACACAGCCAGGTGGGACAGGTCTCTCTGAGGCACAGCCCCTCACACACCACCAGCACTGAAATAAAGGGTGAGAACCAACACTGGCACTCTGGATTTTATGGATGCTCTGGCTGCTCCAGCACTTGGCAAACGCTTTGTTTCCAACAAGGTATCACCTGCCATTCCCAAACCCTTGTTGTAATGTGCCTCAGTCCACAGCTCAGCACCACGCAAAGGGCACCCCCAGGTGCCAGAGCAGTGGGGGCAGGAGGAGCTGCTATGTGGGAGCACACACAAGCTGGTCTGCAACCACTTCCTTGCTGCTCCTCCAGTGGAGGATCATCAGGTGGAATAGAAAGCAACAGCATTTCTAGTAACAGCATTTGCCATTACCATTAGAGTATTTTATACTGGGATCACGTGGGCAGCAGGCAATTAGTCTAAATTCAATATTCTTATTGCTTTTGAGAAACCCCAGAGCTGACACAGACTGCGAGGATGTCCCAGCCCTGGGAGTGCTCCTAAGCAGGGACAGGGTTCTCCCAAGAGCTGCCAGCAGCCTCTGGCTTTGGGAACCCTGAGCTCCAGCTGAACACATCTGAATGAATTGATGTAACGCATTTAAAAAAATATGCTGGACTTCAGAGTCCACAGGGAGCTGTACTGAACACTGCTCCTTTTCCACTGAGTTTTGCCATCTTGAGGGGACACTGTGACCTACACCAACAACCCTTCCCTGCTCCAGCTGGGCTGGTGACACAAACTGGTCCCATACACTTGCTCAACATCACATATTTGTAACACATTCAGCTACTTTGGTGAATAAGGAATGGACTGGAACAGGCAGTGCAGAGTTACAATACACCACACCTTAAAACAAGGAGGTTTTTAAAGTTTTCTGATACAAGAGTCGATTCTAAAAGACACTTAGAAACATTAAAAGGGGGGGAAAAAAAAGGGAAAAAAAAGCAGTAGCAGTAACCCTGCTGCTGAGTTTGAAGCAGAGCAGGGCTTGGATGTACAAACGTGTGGCGACAGGAGCCGTGCGGTGACCAGCTGCCCGCCACTCAGCCGAGGGGAGCCGCAGGAGCAGGCAGTAGGAATGAATTGCTTCCACCTCCTCCCTGCCAGCATTTCAGAGCATCACAGCCAGCCCCAAGGCTCCAGACTCGCTCCCCCTATCAGTCTGGGTCCCTCACGTCCCTCAGGCAGTTCTCCAAAGCTTCAAGATCTTCTCTGTGCTTTAGAGAAAAGATGGCAAATAACTCGTTGTCAAGTGAAAAGGAGAATGTCACTGTCATGCGAGCAAAGCAAGGACGCCAGAGCACATCGAGATGTCAGTGAACACGCGACTCGGGCCCCCAGGCAGCAGAGGCAGAGAGGGTTTCTTCCTATGCTAAATAATGCTCAATACAGTTTCATAATTGCATTATTTGAATACTCTCCCAAGCAGTATCTGAGCCTAGTGACTGCAAAATGTGGATGGCTGGCTGACTCTAGAGAGCAGGGCAGTCCTGCCATGCCCCTCCAGACAAGTCTAAGCACATGGAGCAATTGCTGCTGGCTTTTCCTACCATGAAAGTTCTGGGCTTCTCCCAAGAGACTGTAAATAGAGAATCCTATTGGAACCAAAGCCCAAGATAGCATTTTACATTTCCAATGTTTAACTTTTTCTTCTTTCTCGCACCGTGTCATTAAGTGTTTACAAGGATGATTAATGACTGCGGCTGCCAACTGTTAACGAACGGCATCTCTGTTCAGAGCTGCAATCCGGTGTCTGGCAGGCGCTGTGCACAGACAAGGTTACTCCAACATCCTTGAGCCCCAGCACCCCGGGAAGCTCCCAGTTCCCAGACAGAAAGCAGCGGGATGCATCTCCTGCAGACAACACATCTTGCTGCCCCCAAAGTGACTAACAGTAATAGGCACCACCTTCACCACCTCTGTCAGGGGACACGAGTGCAGCTGGGGCACCTGTAGGGTGGCTCTGTGCAGCCCTGCTTTGAGAACCCAGCCCTGCTCCCATGGAAGGGAGCCGAGATCCAGCGCTCCTAAAATTCTCGCTCAAGGCGCGCTGCCAGCACGCCGAGCCAGAAGCCTTTGCTCCATCCACTCACTGAAACCAAAGTGGATCTGCATTTCACAAACCCTAAAATGGTTCAGAGTGAACAACAACTAAACCCTTGGAGTGAGGAACTCCCTCACAAGCACAAAGCACTGCAGAAGTTTCTCGCAACTAACTCATTTGTCTTAATGTGAGAAATAATATGAGAGCCCCATCTCTATCCTCTCCCAGAGCTGGAGAAATAAGCACAATGCACCTTTACAGGCATTTCAAAAATGTAAATCTGTAATTAAATTGCTAGGCTTAACTTAAGATTTTCTATCTCTGGTAAAAAAAAATTGAATTAGACGGAACACTTCCTTCAGTAGGAAATATAAAACCGCTATAAACTTGATTTAAGACAAGATGACATCTTGGTATGGAAATGTATTTCCATCAAACATTTCAGTTGCAAAAGCATGATCCAATGGAAAGCACCTCAATAACATGTTTGAACCATTTTTAAGCGCTCCATTTCTCTCGCTGCTCATCACGTGATTTTACTACATGTAAAGTCATCCACAGCCCACCCAGCTCTCAGAGGACACAGTTTCTCCCTCCCAACTACCCAATCCTGAGTAACATCTAACCATCATTCTCAAGCTGCAGACATAAGTGCTCAGAAAAAGCTATTTGCTGTGTTCCCATGGTGATGCTCTACCCTGGCTGCTCCCTGACCTCTGCGCCAGCAGCACCGAGGGCCCGATGGAGTCCAGGCCCAGTGACTGCACATGCTCATGCTGCTGCCCGCCACCCCCACGGCTGGGAACACCTGTGTGCTGGGCTTCAGGGCCACAAGAGACAGGCAAGAGCTGTGTTCAAGGCTTCTTGAACCATCTCCATGCGAAGGAGCACAAAGGGAACGTTTAGGAGTCGGGTGATGGCTGGGTTAGAGGGTTTGGCCTCCACACCCTGGGGATGAATCCAATACCAGTGTCTGCTACACTCACATGCTGCAGCTCGTGGAGAGACTCCTCCTGTGACTGCCCAACACACACCATTTGAGGGAGGACAGAACTGTCACACACATTCAGATCTCTAAGTTGTTTAGGCATTTCATTTATTTTTCACCTTCTACTAAACCTCCCTGTCCAGGAGACACCTCATACACAGGACCAGGGATTCTGAAATCAGTACAAAAATTCTGGAAATACCACTGTATAAAATACAACTTTTTCTTCTCTACTTTACAACTTCTGTCTTCACTAGCACAGGCAGAACACCTGTGTACTCAGATGAAAAAATTTATTCCCTCAAGAATGCCTCGGGAATGTAGTCCAACATTATTATTCAATTATACCCTAAGAAAATTTCAAGTTTTATAACAGTGCACAGAATTAAACTTTCAGATTGGGGGTGGGGAAGGCAGTAAAATCTGGAAGCTCAGCTCCTTCCTCCCCCATAATTAACACAAATTTCCAAGACTTCATCTAAGCATAAGACTCTGGCTTTTTCTATTTTTTCCCCCCCTCTGAGCTAATGGGGCCAAAAAATCTCTGGCCACAAGAAAAGCTCTTTCATTTAAATCATGTAACAGGGATACTGCACCAGCCACACCACACCACACAGGCTGGCAGAGTCAGCACAAGCTACAACCCATGGACAGACCCAGCTCCACATCCCCATGGCATAACAGCCTCAGTGAGAGATTTGTGAAGAGGGGATACAAATGAGAGAGAGGAATCTGACATTCAGTAAGACCGACAGGGGCTGAGTCTGTTTTTATGTCCCAGCTGATGATGACCTGTGTCTATCAGCAAACAATCCATCCAGAATTACAGCAATAGACAATCCCACCAGCAATACACTGCTGAGCACCAGCAGAGCTGCTCACTCCCCACTCCCCAAAACACTGACACAACCCTTAGGAGAACAGCCACACTCCCAAATTCTCCACCTAACCTAATATATCACACCAAGCACCTGCACGTTCCTGCTTTTACTCATGAATAATAACAGTTTTCAGCTGCATAATGAACTTTGCCATATCCTGTACTCATAAGAAGCTCCACACACCAATCCTACCCAAAGCCACATGTGCACAAAGTTCTGCACTGGGGACAGCAGCAACATTAAAGTGACTAAATCCCACCCCAAGCAGCTCTTTCCAGTAAGAAGGAAGAGCATAATTCTGTCACAAACCTGTGCAGAGCCTGCTTGCCCCCAGCTGTGTTTGTCCAAACATCATCTGCCACTGCTCCATGCCCTGTCCCCATTAATACAAACACTATCACAGAATAAACAACAACCCACATTTTCTGTGATTTACATTTCAATTCAAATGACCCAAGACAAAAACATCTACACAAAAAAGCCAAGGCCAGCAACGGCCCCAAAGACCCGATTCATTCTATCACAGTACTGGGTATGTTAAAAAAAATACCTGATTGTAACTTCCAGACACCAAAAAAAGAGGGGTAAGGACTCCAATTTTGAAAAATACACACAGTCACTGCTCTGTGATTGATTCTATGCTCAGCAAACACACACAGAGAAGTGAGCTGTGTTTGATCCTGCACTCAGCTGCCACTTGCAGGTGCTAAACTCAGGAGCACAGGTTCTGTTAACAAGTTTACATCTACAAACAAGGGATCAGAGGAACAGGACCAGTCAGCTCTCAACAAGCAGACACTAACTGGAGTTTTATAGTCATTTCTCCAAGTGGATTTCCTCTATTATTAAGTGATTCCCATAAATATGGCAAAGCTACACTAAGACAGAGCTACTAAAAACTAAAACTACACACTGTGGGTATTGCCATGGGACATTCAGCATTGCTGCACAGCAGGAGTAAAGCCTAGGGAGTGTAGAGCTACCTGGGTTGTTCTTTAACTTCACCTTGGCCCACAGAATTTAAAATACTTCTTTTTAATTTCAATTACCCCAATCATAATGCAGTAACAGGTGATCTGTGAACCAGCATACTCAGAGTAACTGGATTCCAGTAAAAAAACCCCAGTTCTGTGTTTTCCTTATTCTTAATGAGATTACTCAGACAGAGGTAAGCTGGTTATTTCCCAGGACCCTGTGTGGCAGGAAAGAACACACACCAATTTTTTCTTCAGAAGTCTTCATGCACAGGAAAGTAACACTTCATTCATCATGGTACAAACACGCCTATCTAATTTTAAACCATTTTGAAATAGTTCATTAAGGTGATGTGAAAGAGACAAGTCACACACATGAGCAATAGACTCCTGGAAGTCGAAAACAGAAGTCAACTTCCACATTTGCCTTCAAGTCTCACTTAAAGCTTACTTTCAGTATGTATTATGACTTATTATTTATGGAAGAGGTTCCAGAGCCAAGGAATTCATATCCTGTAACTTGCACGGCATGCTCTCACAAAACAATCCATAAGCATTAAGTAAGCTGGTACATTGAAGAATAAGTAAGAGACTTAACTACCTCGTTAGTGTTCCAGCGGTGCCTCTCTTTCGGTAAACTTGAACATTTTGGTAGACATTCAAGCAGCTTCTTCGGTAAAAAGATTTTTACATGACTGCCATTGCTGTTCCCATGATCATCTAGAACAAAGAGGAGACACATGATGTACACACAGGAGAATGGGTGGTTGCAACCAGGAGACTCAAGCAACGACAAGACTTGGAAACCCCCCAGTTCCCCAGCCCAAAAAGAACAATTTGCCATGGCAATAAAGACAAATAACAGCTTTCTGTTGAAACTGCAACTTTATTTCAGAAATACAAACACAGTTTAATTCTTTCCAGTTGCAAAGTTTTAGAAGAACTTCAATGGATTTGGACAAAAGGAGCCTGTGTGTGCTTACCTGTGCCTATTTTAGCTCATTATTTCCCTCAGTGGCAAATTTTACAAGCAACAGTAACAAAACACTGTAGAAGCTGTGACCACAGCAGCAGACCTGCCAGGGAAGTCATAAATGAAGTTCACACTTGACAGGATTTGCAAGTAAATAAGCACAGAGCCCCAGCACCTGCTATAATTTAGTCAAGCTGCAGCAGAAATGCAACTCAAGGTCTATTAGTTCATTTAGAACTAAAACACACCATACCTGATCAAGCCCAGGTTACTTCTATTTCCATTCACAATTCAAAGTAAATGTAGTTCCTTAGCATGAGAGTGAGGAAGAGGGATGAAATTTTCCTACCTGACCATGCCCAAGGGTCTCAAAAGCAGAAATACTAAATAATATAAAATTATTGGGTTTTATTACTAAATATGTAGAAGGTGCATCAATTCCTCTTAAAAGACCCAAGTCCCAAAAAGCCCTGCAATCCCACACCAGCAGCACCTTGAAGGTGTCTATCACCCTCTAACCCATCCAAAGAATCAAAGCACCCATGAAATCCAGATGTTTATCAACCAAATCAGTCCCCACAGGAAAGGGAACTGGAGCAGCAGCATAAGAGAGACCAGCCACAACACAGAACTTTATCAGTTCTCCCTCCAAACACACCAGATCTCTGTCATCTTCCACCAGCCTCATGCATCCCATGACAGATCCTGGACAGTGCTACACAAGCACTACAGTTACTCACTGGCATTTTACCCTACAAAATTAATTTATAGTCATTTCCCACTTGAAAATGTACAGAAAAAGGATATTAACTTCATTTTACACATCTAATCATTTTATATCATAAAACACATGCCAGCACTATGATAAAACTCCTCTGCAATTCCCTACAACACAGACATTCCCTGTGACCTGCAGTGAACCCGACAGAGCCTGGCCCACGATCATTCTTAGAAATTACTTAGGAATTGCAGAGACTTCACACCAGCAGCCAGACATCCCTGGTATTCTTAAAGCTTGATTAGACTCTTGGATGTGTCAAGTTCAACAATATACATGCTGTTAAATCAACTGCTCGTGCAAGCCCAGCAGATGAGTTTACAAGATAAGCAGCGATGTGTATGATAAACGTGAGCTGCTCTGTAATTTATGAGTCCTGCACGCTCCCTGAGTTACTGGGAACTTTACTGTGAGCCTGTGTTGGACTAAATCAACAGGGCTGCCACTTCCCAACTTCTTCCTGGGCAAGGAGCAGCCAGGCAGGATTGATCTCTGCTAGACTGCTAAAGAAATCAGGGAGAGGGTGCTCTCCATTATGCCATTCCAGGATTTTCATTTGGATATTGAGTATTTTTGACCATGAATCTGATGCCTCAGGTTTTAGCTTTCATATTTTTCAGATTCTGTACTGCATTAGTATATAACTCTGCAGTCCATATAAAGTGTTAGCAAGTTCTCCGGACAGTTTAGTTAGATAAAACAATCCTTTTCCAGCCCCAGAACCAAGGACACCATTGCAGCTTCAGGCTCAAAAAGTGTAAACAGCAAATTGAGGAGAGCAATCTGGGAGGATGGAACTGCATAACATGAAGCTGTAAGTGGACAATTAATCCCAATATGTAAATGGACCAAAAGTTATAAAAGTGTGAAAGTTTGTGACCCAGGGTCCATCTTGGGTATAGCCTTGGTCAGGCTCTTGTACTGCCCAAGGTGCATCCTTGGAAGGATTTATTTTTAATAAATACCTACTTTATTCCTTTAGCACTGTCTAGCCTCTGTTCTAGGTAGCCTCAAAACGTATCAACTCTTAGAGGACTTTTTGGGCACATCCTCTCCCCAGCCAATGCTCTGCACGTGTGACTGTCACCACTATTTCCCTACACTTGAGCCACTCAAAGCCTCACAGACACCCGAGTTGTGATACCTGGGGTTATCCACAAAAACACAACTTGCCTGTGGCAAAGACCAGAGCCAGGCAAGGTCTGCCATGCCAGCAGCTCCCAGCCATCTCCAGATCCACCTCCCAGTGCAGCCAATACTCACTTCCCACTCCCTGCATTCATTTTACACCATTTCCATTTCTCATTCAAAACACTGCATTGCTCTACATTCAATTCATTAAGGCGCAAAGTATTTTACAGCACACATTATTGCTTTTATCAGCCAAACTACATCCCAGTTACATCTCATCAGCTTATTTTCCATGGGCACATTTTAATTGACATTAATTGTATTACTTCCCCTTACCTCCGTATCAGTCAAGCCCTCTATCACTCATTCCATTATTTTGCAGGGCTGGCAGACCTCTAATTATTCAGCTCGTTTTATTAACTTTCTTCCATTGTCATCAATTATCAGTATTATTAATCCAGAAAGTGCCTATGGATAATAGAGCCCTTTAAAATGTTTTGGTAGAAGTTGTCAGAACTTGCTGACGCTAAACCTTCCAACTCCTGTTGTTAGCATCTCCCACCTTCTGTTATTACATCAATGGAAGGTCATTCTCACCATCCTGTAACACGACTACATCTCCCTTTTCTGCATTTAGCAATGGCATTTCCTCACTCCAAAAAAAACCCTATGTGAAAAACAACTGCCTCCTGCCTTGATCCAAACAGCTTTATCATTATGGACTCCTCAAGCCATGTGGTCAGAACACATAACCATTATAGTGTGGGATCCAAATCCTAAATCCAGTGACCTCTAAACCAGGTCTGACCTTGGAAAAGGATGAAATCAGCCAACCAGCTATGAGAGTGAAGAACCCATATCCCCAAACATATACACACATTTGCCTTCAAACTTGCTTCTCAGCCCTCTGGAATCACCAATGTATTCCTACAGTGAGGAATGTCGAGGGAAGCTGGGAACAGGAGAGGAGAGGAATACTCACCCAGTAGCACTGAGGGTACTGGTGGAACAAGAGTTCCCATTCTTCCAAATGAACCATCACGGTTTCCTGGTCCTGTTCCCCACAAATAACACCATGGCATTTTTAGGGAGGTGGAGCAATGCCCTCCACCCAATGCTATCCCCTGCTTGAATCAAACCTGCCATTGCTGGTGCAGCTGACCAGCCCATCCACCACCATGGGGGCTCCAGTGAAGGCAGAGGAACAAGGGTCCACACTGCTCTGCAGCCCTGCTCATCCAGCAGCACAGGCAGACTCCTCCATTTATCACCAACTAAAATTTCCTTGGTAGCTAAAAACAGGAGCTGCAACATCCCAGCACTGATTTGGTTTTACTGTGCAAATCCAGATTTTTACTTGAACTTTCTCCTCATTTATTTTTGCCACGGGTGCAACTAACAACACCAAGATCTGCAAATCCATCCAGTGTCAATAAAAAATGTCTGTGCAAGCAGAGCCACACTGGCATGGGGAGGATTTGCCAGTAAAGCTCTATCAACATGGGGGTTTTTAGTGCAGAGCTGGCCACAGCTCAAAAATGTTTCCCAAGGCAGGCACAGCCACAGCTGAGAACTCAAGTAAGGAAGCTACAGACTAAAATATAGCAGCCTACAATGTGTCCTGTTATAATTCAGGATGAAAATGCAAAATTTAAGTTCCATTAGCAATCTTCAAGATTACTTATTAGCAAACCAGAAACTCGTGTAGAATTAAGAAAGTGTAAGTATTATAAAGTTCATGGAAAGTTCCACATTAATTATACCACATAAACCCTTCGTCATTTTATGGGTTTCTTCATGCTCCTTGCACTTTATCCTCCCAAGGGATGCACCACGGGCCATAAAACTTTGAAGTGCACAACAGCAAATCACAGAGAGTCTGTGCTCTCCCCCCACTCTCCAAACAACCCCTTACCCCCTTTTCTTTTTCTTTAACTGGTTCTTAAATCTTTGGTGATCCTGGAGGTGAATTTAGACCTGCAGCCCCATTAACTATCACAGTTTTCCTATAAAACATGTAATTAGAAAATAAAGAAATGGCCAAAAGGATGTTCATCAGCTGGTGATCTGCAGACAGGTCTATTCTGGAAATAAATAACACAAGTAAGCCATAAACTCACAAACACAAGTTTTATAAACCCATTATTATGAAATAATAACTTAGGGCTGGTCATCTCCTTAACTACCTCAAGAGAGGGAAGAGGTGTTTAAACATTACAAATGGGAACTTTAGTACAAAACAAACTACCACAAACCCAATATCATGTTTATTTGGGGAAGGGGCAGCCATCCAGCTGATCCCACCACCACTGACCAACCACTGAGGTGGCAGAGTTCCAGCCCTACAGTGCACAAGTGGCACCACAAAAACACAGTGCACAGAGGCCACCACAGTCACCCAGTCACTCGCCGACCTCCAGACACAGACAAATCCAACAAACTCCATCTGGAAGAAATAAATGCAAAGAATGACTCCAGATCCAAACAACTGCAGGACTGCCATGCTATTTCTCACAGTTAAACTTCAATTCTGGCATCTTCCATCCATAAACAAGCAGCAACAGAAGCAAACCCAACAGCTCTTGGTCTGTTTGCTAGAAATATTTGTATCATTACAGTAGTAAATCTCTTGGCAACAAAAGCAGATTTCTAAATATCAATCAAGGGTGGCTAAGAGAAGATAACCAGGTCCAGCTCTGCAGTGCTGCTGTCTCAGCAGGGCTCTGCTGGATGCCAGCACTCGGTCACACACTGGCTGAGCAAATGCATTCCCAGGCCACCAGCACGGGATGCAGCCCAGGGCTGAGGGGAGAACCAAGGAAAGACAAAGCAGTTCAGGCAAAGGTAAAAAATATACAAAAAGGAGCAAAAAGGGCAACACAAACCAGCATGTGTATGGCATGACTGCTGCCTGCATGGAATAAGTGAGGAAGGAAAAAACCCAGAAAGGATGAGGAGGGAATCACAGGGATGGTGGCAGTATGAAAGATGAGCAACAAAACAATTTTCCTCTAGAAGTTACTGAATCTAGCCTTAGTGCCTTGGAATATTTGTGATAAATACTTTGTTGCTATGACAAACTCTACAAACAATTCTAAAACCATAAGAAACACAAATACAGCTAAAGCTGCTGTTGTGCACCAGTGGCCCAGTTCTCCCCACCAGTAACGTGCTACACCGAAGTCCCTCTGTCCTTTTCTCATAGCATAAAGTTTCTTGACATTTTATAACTAAATTCAGTGTGAACACCAGTGCAAATGGTGCGTTTTGGGGAAGGGTTGAGAGTCAAATTTTCCCTAATGAAGGCCCACACATTGGCTGAGGGCTGGGTGACACAATCACCCACAATCACAGTCATTTCTTGTGCCATACACTTAGTGCCCTGTGCAACACTTCCGAGTCTACTTTCCCCCACCAGCAAAACAAGCTCCTCTTTCCCTCTCCCACCTAGGCAGGTTTCAAGCACTTGCGAATGGAGCAAGAGGAGAATTCCTTTACAGTCAGAAGGTGCATACAAGGACCTACTCTAAAAGCAAACTTTGGGAGTATTCAAACAGCGTAGTTACTTCAGGCTCTCCTTGCAGCTCCTCATGTTCATGCCTGATTTTCACCACTTTGCTGCTAAATCTGACAAGTGCACCAGAATGATGAAATCATTGCTCACCATCACCAACAACTCTGGTTGAGACATGTCATCAATTACTTCACCCTTTGGTTTTCATTAAAATTACATCATCAAATTCAATGGCAATGAAGCCAAGGAGTGATGGATAGTACTGGCCAAGTCTAGCAAAAAATCAACCATCTTTTTATTCAGTTCCCAATACTACAGATGTTCTCAACACTACAACACATTTCCCAGAAGTCCTTACATATTGGCTAAGGCCAGGACAGTCACTCTGACCCTACGTGCTGGCAGCCACCAGCAATAGATATTTTCACTTTTCATACCACAAAGAGTTTGAGTTTTGAAACCCACCTGGAGAGCTGGCTGGAAAAACCCAGCCCCTGGAACCAAAGCATACGATGTGATCAGAAGGACAGTGAGCACTCCATGTCCAGTGAGGACAGTCTGCTGTCATTCACCCAGTGCCATGACTGCACAGAGTGGCCCTTCAGCATTGCCCAGGCAGTAGGGTGAGTGCCGTACCCCAAAGGCACCAGCACCCCCAGGCAAACCTGCCTTTCCAAACCCACGGGGTTTAACACAGCACTGACACAACACAGGGCTGCCAGGAGCCAAGGAAGGTGAAAACAGGACACAAAGCGAGGGGAGAAAACTACAAAGCGAAAACTCAGCAAGGTGTGGAAGCGGAAGCCCGGGAACACCGAAGCTGCAGGAAGCTGCTGGAAGCACTGCATTCCAATTAACCAGCCCGGTATTCCTCAAGCACTCCACCCAGCCTTGTTTCGCTCCCTGGCAATGTTTGGGTTTGGTGGTTGGGGGTTTCTTCCTCTCAGACACAGGTGGCTTACTGAAGCAGAGACGGAGGGACACTGAAAAATAAAGGTCACATTCCAGCTCCCTCTTTCTGAAGGCTGTCTGCACAGAGGGAGGACAGCTACTGTTCCTTCCTCCAGCAACATCTACCAATATAAGGAGGTCTTTACGAGAGCCATTTAAGACCACTAGTAATGTAAGGTCAGCACTGACCTTAAATTTAAATTAAAATTTAAAGGTATCCATTCGAACCGTACTTCTAGATCATCATCTCACTACATCACCTACTGATACAGAAAATTAAATCTGAGTTAATACATCTCAGGAAGGTTTCCTACATACGTAGCTTTAAAACTGAAACAAATAAACTAAAAAACCTTTACATCAAAGTAATTGTGAAAATCATTAACAAGAAGAGATGCAGAACTAAATTTTAAAACCAGAGTTTTAAACAAGCCCTAAGCCTTACATCGGGAATAACACGATTGCAGTACCAAAAGCACGCAAAAAAACCAACCTCGCAAATATATAGTTCCTCCTGTTTGGAAAAAGGGAATGAAGCCCACTCCCTGAACCTGTCCTGCTGGCTGACAGCCCATGAAGAGGGTCTAGAAACTTCACCAGGAGACAGTTTGCTTTCAATTCTGACAACAGAAATTTTGGTAAAATCCCAACGCTGAGATTCAGCAAAAATCCTGGGGCAAGGAATGGACTGAGCCGAGCGTCAAATGCTGCCTCCTCCCCGCGACAGCCTGATCCTGCAGCACACAACCCCAGCACACCCTAAATTCAGGTTTGTTTAAGTAATAAAATCTCAGGTAACACTTTTGCAAAGGAAGTATTTTGCTGTTTAACAACCAAATCTGGAATGTTTTGCTTTCAAAAGGCTGTTGTTCCCCAAATAGCCCCCCCAAAGCCACTAACATCTGAGGCTCCACTTGCCCTCTTCAGTCAGCCCACGCCACCAGCACCCTCAGCTCAGGAGCTGCTGGGAGAAACACCATCTCCTCCTGCCATCCCACCCATGACCCTGCCTCAACTAACAGAAAATTCAACAACTGCATGGAACCGAACTCAGCGCACAACAAAATTCCGGGCCCCTGCGCCAGCCACACGCAAAACACACGGGCACTACTCTCTGCAAAGCTCTCTGTTAGAGGTACCTGGCTGCGAGAACACAAAATTAAAAAGGCTGCCTGTGTACATTCTTCCCCTTTTGAACTTTAAATAATAAAAAGGAAGCTTTTAAAAGGACACCGCCCCTTAGCACCCCCTGATCAAGTTCAGAGCTATCACAGCTACCAAGATGGCACCGCCAAGGGTCAGTCCTACCGGCTCAGCTCAGATGCACAGAACACACAGCAGGAACTACAAAACCCACAAACCCTCTGCTGCAGGATGGCAAGAGCCGCTCGGTCACTCTACCAGCCTCATCCTGCCCGAGGAAACCAGAAAAGATTAAACTCACCCGAGTTCTCCAAGCCGTGGAACTCTCTCCTGCAGCCAAGGGACAGCGGCGCCAGCCTCATTCCAAACCTCAACTCCCGCCGGGGATCTCCTGCTGCTCCCGGAGCACAAGGAGCCCCGACGGCAGCTCGGCAGGGAGGTCCAAAGGCAGGCAGGTCTGCAGAGCCGTGTGCTGCTGCTCAGAGGCTCCTCGCTGCTGCACCGCGCTGGGGGGATGGAGCAGGCGGCTCCCCAATGAAAGCAGCGCCGGCCCGCGAGCTGCCATTTACATCCGCTTTTAACTCATTGAAGTAACTAAAATCTAAAGCAACTTGTGTTCTCTCCTCCAGCACCTGCACTACTGGTGAAACACTCTGCTTGAATCATGCCTTAAAAGCATTCCCATTTAAGTTTCTGACAGGTGGAGTTTAGGTTTAAGGAATGAATGGTTTATATGTCGTCTCCTTGAAAATCCACCGCAAAAGTAGGTCAGCGGGGGAGCAGCTCTGTGACTTCGTACGAGAACACCCCGGGCGCCGGTGCCGAGCCGGGGTTGCTCCGTTCCCACCTCCGCGATGCTCAGCACGGGCACGGAACAGAGACAGCGCCGGCCCAGCCAGCGGAGACACCGGACGGCAGCGCCGGGCACAGCGGGCGTCTCGCTGGCAGCTCCTGCACTGCCCTGCTCGAAAGAGCAAACACAGCTGCCCAGCACAGACACACCTCACCCACCGCCCCCCGAAACCATTTACCGAGACCAAACATGACAAAAGTTGCAGTAAATAACAAGCGGAAAGGACAAGTTGCCTTCCCAGCCAGGGAGCACTGACCTGCCTTGTCCGTAGAGCCGCAGCCTCACAGGGCTGAGCACACTGAAACCTCTGCTTTACAGAGGAAAAATCCATCGCACCTTGGCACAGGAAGCCCGAAAAGTGAATCGAACCCGACTGTGCTTTGGTGACAATACTGTCACCCCCAAGAGAACGAAAACGTCACAATGTGAGCCAGGAGTCCAGGTGAACGCTCACTCTGTTCTCGCTCACATCCCTGTTAGCCAGGTGGCATTTCACTACTTGAGCGCAGTTAATCATGTACTTCAACGCGAGTGAGAAAAGAATGAAGCCCGACGTTTCTCAGACCAAAGCAAAGATCAAATTAATGGATTTGGGAGCATCAAAGAGATCAATAAAAGATGAAGCCAACACTACTCAAAATCACCTCTACTACTTAAATTTTAGATTTTCACAGAGCCTTTGAATTTCACGGCGCAATCAAAACTCAAACCTATGCCCAGGGGGCTCTACAGCCACCAAGAAACAATCCAAAAATTATATTCCCAAAGCAACCTGAGGAAAAAAAAAATACAGACAAAAGGTGGGATAAGAACGCTTGAATTCTATGAAGGGGTTTCCCAGTAAAGAATACAAATGGGTTCCAGACGAGGATGTACATGTGCTGTGGCGAATAAAGAAAAAAAAAAATCCTTATTACTTACTACTAAACACCGTTCCTTGAGGTGCCCAACTACAACCAGGCCAATCCCTGGGGTGTTGGCATGTTCAACCGGATTTGGGCAGGGGATGTGAACTGCCCTCCGCTCTCTCCTCCCGCCCCTGTAAAATGGAGGCGCCGACACCGGTACCGGCCGCGACCACCCGGCCGGCGGGGTCCGCGGTAGCACCGCTGCCCGAGCCAGACGGGACAAACTTACCCAAAATAACGCGAAATATCCAACCCGCCTCCCGCCGGACCAGGGCCACGGCCCCGCTCCCGCCGGGCCGGGGGCAGGAGCGGCAGCAGAGCGGCGCTTCCCCCTTGCGGACGCGCCGGCCCCGCTCCCGCCGCGCCGGCAACTTTCGGCCTCAGTCGGGCGCCCCGGGGCTCCCGGCGGGGCCGGGCCCGCGCCGCGTTCACCTTCGCGCCCGCCGCTGCGCCCGCCCCCGGCCCGCCCGCGGCGCGGAGGCCCCGGTCTGGCGGGGCCGTGGCCAAGGCCACCCAGCTTCCGACGGGCGCGCGCCCGCGCGGCACGTGCGCCGCCGCCGCGGGGGGGGCGGCGGGGGCGGCCCGGCCCGGCCGTGGCGAGCGGCGGCCCCGCGCCGGCCGCGCCGCCGGGGCCTCCATGTTGGCGGCGGGCGGGCACGTGCCGGCAGGCGGCGGGAGGCGGGACCGGGCCCGGCCCGGCCCGGCTCGGCCGCCGCGGCCCCCGCGCCACGCGGCCTTCCCGCCGCACATGGGCCGCCCGCCGGCCCGGCCCGGCCCAGCCCGGCCCCGCGGGGGCGCCGCCGCCGCAAACTTCGCGCCGCGCGGCCCGGCCTGTGCCGCCGCCACCGCCCCGCGGCGGGGCCGTGGCGGGGGGCGGGGGCGGCCCAGCGGGCAGGCCCGGCGCGGGGCCCGGCGCGGGGCGGGGGCGGCCCGGCCGCGTTCTCACCTTCCGGCTTGTTTTCGGCGGCCATTTCCCCTCCGCGCGCCACATCCTCCTCCGCCTCCTCGCGACCGGGACCAGGCGCGCGCCGCCTCCTCCCGCGCCGCCGCCGGCCCGGCCGCCCCGCGCGCACCGCGCACGCCCCGCGCCTCCCATTGGTCAATCTGCCGCACTGACATCCCCGGTGGCCAATCGTGGCAGGCCGGGGGCGGGTCCCCGGAGGGGATGGGCGCGATGGACACGGCGCCCCGCCAATGGCAGTGCGGCAGCGCTTCAGTGGCACGCGCCTCAGCCATTCACCGGCGGCGCTGGGCGGGCTAGCGGGGGCGGGACGGAACGCGTGATCGACGGCCACAACAGCCACTGGAGAGCCGAGGGCACGCGACTGACGGCCGCCGCGACCAATCGCCCCGCGGGGGAGGCGGGACTAAGCTGCTGACGCACGGTGCCGCGCGCGCCGGCGGCCAACGAGCGGCGCCGTCCGTCAGAATGACAGCGCGCGACACCAATGGCCCGCGAGGCCCGACCGGCCGGCCGCGGCCCCGGCCCCGCCCATTGGCTGCGCGCGGCCCCGGCGGGCACCGCCCCCCCCCGCGCCCGGTGACCCCAAACAAAGGCGGCGATTGGCGCGGCCGCCAGTCCCCGCCCGGCGGAGGCGCCCCGCCCCGCGCACCGGAGCTCAGGCTACACCGAGAGAGCCAAATTACCCCCGCCGAGACGCGCCGGGGCCGTGCTGTGAGAGGCGCCCCCTGCCACCCGCGTTTGTCACCGCCCTCAGTAACTCCGTCCCGGTCAGAGGGGCTGCCCCGCCGGGCCGGTCCCGTCGCCGCCGAGCCCCCAGAGCGGAGAACCCTCCGGGCGGGGGCAGCTCCCGGCTCTGCCCCGTTTCTAAGTGGCGGACGGAGCCCGGAGCTGTGTCCCTGCCCTGACCGGCGGCCCCAGGCTGCAGAGGTTATCTATATCCCCATTTTTCAGTAGTGCTGAATATTCGGGGTGCTGTAGGCCCTCTTCCACAGCGTTCCGGGGTGCAAAGCACGATGCTCGAGTGAAACAGGCGTTCTTGGCACTGTGCAGGGATATGAGGATTTGTGATTTGCAGAGAGAAACAAGTTACGAGACGTTAAGGGTTTGAGAGAGTCCTGCCCATCCCTCGGGCACAGTTTGTGAGACATTGTCATAGATCCCACTCATAATGGGATGCTCGGGGTCAGGGGGGTTGTGAAGGGGTTGTAAACATCAAGGAAATCGTTCTGTCCTTCTCCAAACTGACGTGCCTCAAGGAATGGCATGTTCTGGCCTGGCTGAGTCTGCCCCATCGCCGTCAAAGCTTGATGAGCACAGGCACTTCAGCCTCCTTGAGCAGAGCCCTGCAGAACTGGACCACAGCTAATGCCTGCACAATGCAAACCAAGACTGCAACGGTTGTTTCTTTTGATGTGTGTGACTAAACACACAAAAAGGATATTTTCCCTTAGATCCTCCTGGGAGCAGAACTTCTTTAGAAAGACCTGTTGGTGCTTTGGCTTTGCTAAGGACCGAAGCTGTTTCCGAGCCCAGACGAAAGGAGGATGGTGTGATGGGCCTCTTCTAAGACAGAAGAAAGGAATTTTCCTTTTTCCTATTTTCAGCAGCTGCTAATCTTGTGGAGCGTGAAAGGCACATTGATGAAGAGGCTCCAGAATGACAGGCTCACTCCCGACGGTCAGAAAGCTCATCTGGTACAATGTCCTATAAATACCCACAAATACCAATGCAGCCACAGGATCAGCTAAGACAGTTGTTTCCTTCAGCACGTCAAAATATGCTGGAAATGGAAACTTTTCTAGTTGCCACACTGGCAAAGAACTACCATTTTCTTGATGAATTCTAGGGAATTTATGTCTCTCCTTGGTTATTCTTCCAAGGCAATCCATATGCTTAGCAGAGCCATGATGTAGCCATGCAGTTGTTGTACTTCATAGGTTGCATTATAGCAAAAGATAGCATCAGACTAACAGAGGTGCTGAGGGACAGAAAGCAACTTCCTGATGCAAGTCAGGGACCTTTGGTTGATGCCTCATGGAGGTGTGGAGGGCCAGTCCATGCTGAATTCCTCCCCAGAGCTCCCCTCAGAGTGGCAGGTGCTGGAGCCTCTATGGACAGACCTGCCTTGCCACTTCTTCAGCAAGAAATGGGCACCTGGCTCAGCCAAGGAGCACAGCCCACAGTGCTGCTGCCCTGAGCCAGCTCACCTGCAGCCCCTGGAACATCAGGCCAGCATTCCTAGGCAGCTTGAGTTTCCACGTGGGTATCCAGGCAAGACCGAGTAATGACAAGAGATGAGAGAAAGGATGGGACCAACACTGACACAGCTTCTCACTGGTACCAAACACAGGGATGCTGGAGAACTGCTGGGTTTGTTTTCCCAGCCCCCCATGCCAGTGGCAGGAACTCAGGCTGCTCCCTGCAAACACACAGCAACTTCTGACATAAACAGCCTTCCTGTTCTTGCCAGGGAAACTGGCACAACCATTCATTCCAGTCACAGCCCTCGCTGCAGTGTTCACTGACACCCTTTGGACAGGTAACCATCCATGGGACTCTACATGGGTCACATCACCCACAAACTAAATGAAATGCCAAGTCAGCTCTGTGTGCACACATGAGTCTACATCTGTCTCTTCCCTCCAAGGCTTGAGCAGTTCCTTCTGTGCTTGTATGGCTCATTAAAGCAACAAGGTCCATGCTCTGAGGGACAAGGCTCTTCAGGACTCTGCCTTGGCCTGCACAGCCTGGGGACACAGGGAGTGCTGCTGCACTAACTGGGAACAGCTCCACTGCCAGGACTAACACAACCACCCTGACTCCACAGCAGTGTGTACCTTGCTTAGCACATGTCTTTGGGAGCACTGCCTGGCTTTCCAGGTCCTTCCTGGTCTGTAAAGACAATGAGAATTTGTGTGCATGAGGATGAATAAAGCATTTTTAAGGGGTTACTGAAGCAGTGTATGAACTCTGCTCCATCTAGATAATGAACTCATTCTCCTCCTCAACATAAGGTTTTCTACCTTATGTTTTCTACTTTATGAGACACAAACCCCAGTTCACAAACCCCTAGTGAACTGACTATCCCACACCTGAAATTACCTAATGTTAGGTGTGATTTCTGTACACACAGGTTACTACAGCAATACATAGGTAATGTGTACACATAGGTTACTCTACAGCACTGTGACCTGTGTAATACCAGAGATACTAAATGGGGAGTTTTTCATCCAGCATGCCAGCAAAGCCCCAAACATTTTCATTTCATTCCTGTGCAATAAAATGATAAGAAAGAAGCCATTTGAATTGAAGTGCTGCTGGTATCTTTGAAGTTCCCCAGCTCCCACTGTTTAAAACTCAGACCAATTGTTAGTAAGGCACAGAGATACTGAACTGCACAAGATTCTGTGCATGGATGGTGTGGGATAAACTTGCTCACTGTTACCTTTCCAGGGGCACAAGCACAGAGCAACATCCAGCTGATAAGCAGCAAGAGAGGAGATGTGCCAGGAGTTTGTGCAGTCTGAATCATGAATAATTTTTATCAGCACACTGATAAAAGCCAGTGCTATGCTGGTGATTGGTGTCTGGGTTGATTTCATCAAAAGGGAGGTGAAATACCAAGTTCTTTTAAAATTCTTAATTGTCAATCCATGGCAGATGTGGGTCTGGCTTGGTTAATTAGGTTAATGTGATGATTTGGCATAGTGAGCTATATGCAGAAGTAAAGTGTTAAGGATATATTCAAATATCCTGCTATGGATATTCAGCAAATTACACATCACCGTTGCTATGGCAAACAGCACAAAGAAAAACAGTTCAGACAGGTTTAATAGCCATAATGACAATGCTGGAACCCCATTTCTTGTGAATTGTTTGCACAAAGTTACTTCATTATTTAGAAGCAAGGAATGCCAAGTGTTTTCACAAAAATACTCTCAAGTGTGAGAAGAGATGATTAGAAATACCTCACATGATAGAAATGAAATGGTTTTGTCCTTTACTCTCTTCACATACAGAATCTAAAGGTGTTTCTTCTAGGAATAAACCCAAGACTTAACCAAGACAATGTGTGTGGACAAACCCACCCTTATAACATGTGATGTACAACTGCCAATTCCTAAGTTTAGCAAATACAGGTAAATATTCCAAAACATGCACTTATTCCAAAAGGTTCTCCAAAGGAGTATACTCCTAACGCTCTGCCATCCAAGTAACTTCTCCAATTTTATATGGGGAAGTTGAAGAGAATATACATTACCAGGAACTAAGGATACTGGACTCAGAATGGACAAAAGCACATACTTCCCTAGAGGAGATTGAACTCAGTCATCTTCTACACTATGGGCTTTGGATCCATCATTCTTGCCGTTCCTTCTGCAGTTCTGAGCCCATTTGTTTCCCTCAGAAATACAAAGACTACACTCAAATCACCTCTAGTTAAACTCTGCTGGCTACACGAAATTAAGTACAACTCCAAAGTCCCAGCCCCTTTAAGGGACTCTTTGAGGAAAGATGGTTTTGCTGTGCAAAGCCCTATAAAGAGTTTGTGGATATTTAAACCAGTAGCCTCAACACAGAACACAACATTTACCTGTTTAACCAAGAACAGAACTAACAATGCAGTTGCTCTACAGGGGCACCAAAAGGACAGACATGGGTGCCACCATGCCCTACCCACTGCCCCTGCAGCCCTTGGCCTTGGCTCCCTGTGAGACAGCCTGGGGTCTGCCTTCACTTTGCTCCCAGCACCCCAGTGCCACTAAGAAAGTAGCAATCATTTTGCCCTAATATTCACCCATAAGCCAGTTAGAGGAGGAAAAAAAATGAAATATGAGGTAAATTAAAGCTTCCAACTAAGGGGATTTACCAGTAAGTCACCATAAAATTCAGGTAATTTATTTCTTCAATTCTGCAGCAACTTTCTCCAATTCATTTGGATTAGCTATTAGAAATTATGTCTCAAAAATTAAAGAAAATGTCTATTGACCACTATATCAAATTCTAATTTTAGCCAGGGGAAAAAAGAATAATTAGGCTGTGATTTACTCTGGTAGTCAACTTACATTAACAATTTTCCCCCATGTTTTTGTAATTCTGGCAAAATCAAATAATATATATAGTACTCATATATGCTGGGCTAGATTTAGTAAAGACAATTTCCTACACTACATCCAGGACATTTCTCTTTGCTTTCTGTTCTAATAAGACAATCAAGTTGTTCTGTGTAAGGAGGGAATGTGATTGTCATGCGTGGCCTTCTCGGTTGGAATTTTAGTGCAGTCTTCAATGAGGGTGGAAGGATTAGGTTTTTAATTTCTTTTAAGCTGTCATCCTCCTGTAACAAGCTGTATAGCATGCCTGCTCTCTGGGAATGCTTCACCCCATATCTTAACCCTTCTTCCCAGGGATAAGAGTAAATCCTGCAAACTCTCAGTGCCAGAAGCCATCATGCAGTGTTGGCTCTGCAGTGGATGCACAGTTCCCAGCTCAGCACAAGTGAGTTTGGGATTGGATCTTTAGCTACAGCTGGAACAAATCAGGAAAGATGTTTAAGATCCCTAAAGTTATACTCCTAAAGTTGTGTTCCTGCTTTTAAACAAGTACCTTTTCCAACTCCTCTAGAATTGGAGTGCTGTCTATAATAACTGAATAAATAGGGATCTGGGAGGCAAACCAGTCACCAAGGTATGAAACTGTCAGCCTCAGGCACTGAGAACAGAACAACGAGTAATGGAAGACAACAATGGAAGAACAATAGGAAAACCAAAGAGGTAGAATTGGTGATGGTAACAGAGGCAGAAGGTGCTCAAAATCACATAGATTCCAAAAGTAGAAGCCAGAGGCAAATTCAAATTTACCTGAGTCAGTTTGCTCAGACAGCACCACCCTAGCACTGCCCATTGCCCAAAATCCCATCCAAGTCTGTCCTGTGATTCCCTCAGGGAGGTTCATTAACCCACAGAGCACTTGAGCTTTCAATTAAAAAGCATCATTGCTGAAAGCATTATCCCAAATCTTTAAAGGACTCCATCCCAATTTGGCTTTGACCTGTTATAAATTTACACTGAGAAGGAACTTCCCTGACTTCTCCTTTTGCATTCGTTATTTATGAATAGGAAAACCAAATGGAAAAGAAATCCCACTGTTACAAACTAGAGTCACTCATGCTTTGCTCCCAGTGGCACCATGGCAGAGCAGCTGCTCCAGTTCTCTTGGGGTGGCCCAACAGTGCCTCATCACACAAACCCTTCTGCTCTGCCAGCAAGGGTACACAACACTTCTTATTGGCAAAAATGACTGGTTCAATATTTTCTCACTAGTTTTAGCCACAGAGCAGTTTCTTTCTAGGTCTGCTTAAACCTCGTCTAACCTTTAAGACTATTCTTTCCCATGTTACCCATGAGAGTTGTACAAAATGAGAAATATATCCAAACAGTAGCTGCAGAAAATACACAGAAATAACTCGTTTTCACTGAGATGGGTTCATTTGTGAGTTCTGACTTTGCCCTGAACTTCCTCCCCTGAAGGACTGGAACAGTAATACCAGTACAATAATACTTTTTCTCCTGAAGTGGAGTAAATCAGTTCCTCACTCTCAGTAGTGAAGTGAAAATTAAGATGAAAAGGAGTATAGAATGCAGAAAACCCCTACTACTCCAGAATAATACAATTTGCTGCTGAACCTCAGTTGCTAAGATAGGCATGTCAATTATTTATAGAACTCCTGAGTGTGAAATATGAAGTTTTTCAGCCTGGGACACCACGAAGGTAAAACCAGGAACACAATCCTGTCAGCACTGGCAGACAAGGACAGAATAGGCAAGCACAGAATATTTCTACACAGATTACTGTTTTTATTGAACTACAAATTGCAAAAGGTCTCTATGAAATGCCACTTTCAGTGTTAAGTGAGCTGTACCTTCCTTTTGACAGTGTCAGTCTGTATTTAATGTTTATTTAACATTTATCTAAAGGGCCATCTCTGCCAGGGAAACAATGTACAATAAGTTAGCATAACTTCACCTGAATATTTACAGGAAGCCAAGGATCTTCTGGATCTGTGCTTATGTCCATCAACAGCCTGTCACACACACTGTAAAACCTGCTCTACATGACCAAACTTTGCCAATAATTTTCACAATCAAAATTCCAATTTATGTTCTCAGTAGTGATATCAAAATTGATCTGCACAAAAGCGCTTCTATGGTTTATAGCAAGTTTGTTGAGAGCAAGTATCTGGATTAAAACTCCCAGGGCTGCAGTGAAAGGTTGTTCATAGCTCATCTGAGGATCTAACAGGTACTATTCAGAAATATCCACAATTTCTTGGAAAAAAACCTAAAGCAAACCAAATAAAACCCCACAGACAAAATCAGAAAACCGTGGAGCCCCAAATTCTAGTAACAGCCATTGATACATGGCATGGCCTTGCTAAAATGCCTTGGTGGGTCCATGCAATATTCTATCTCAAAGCTGGAGGAATTCTAAGTGCATCTCCTCCTCCTGCCTTGCCTCCAGCTCTGAGGGCAAGAGCTTCAAATACAGTGACTAAGAAATTACAGAAAAGGACTAGCACTGAACTTTCAGATCAAAGGATACAGAGTGATTCACGTTCCTTCCCTGACTGCTTGAGAGATGTGGGCTAAACACCAACAGTCAGGTGCTCTGCAAAGCTCCACCTCAGAAAGAGAATTTGAATCAGCAGTGAGGTTACAGGACCCCAAATAATGTGACTCTCCCTTAGACAGGCTCCTTTGCTCAAGAGCTCTGTCAGCTCATGTCACCATGGGGGTGACACACGCCACCTTCCACTGCTGCCACTGCTCACCAATGCCAGTGTCTGCAGGACAATCAGAACAGATATTGCCCATCACTCTCCTGCAACTGAAAACCTGAATGCTGACACAACTGAGAGAAAAACCAAAAAACCACAAGCTAGCCCAGCAGGCTACTGTCTGTCCCCAGGGTCACACCAAATCCCACGTGCTGGAAGGAAGCAAAAGCAGCGAGGACTTGGCAGCGCCTGAAGCACAACGCCTGCAGAAGTGATTGTGCTGCTGCCAGATCTGGTCCTTTTGGAGCTTTCCAGCCACTGCTGAGCGGACAGCACGTGTTGCAATGCTGGAGCTGGCAATGGCAGTGCTGAGCACAGCTAGTGGCCACTGGCCACCTTAAAGCACCAGCACCGTGTGACTGACCCGAGCCAATGTTTAGCAGCATGAGCAGTAAAATAACAAATCTATTGAGCTCTCAAAATTGCAGCAAATATTGTAAAGCTTCCCTATTCCACATTTCACCCGGCCTTGTGGGTGCTGTAGCCACCACTGCTCTGTGCTGGCTGGGTGCCAGGGCCCCAAGCAGGGACCAGGACGAATAAGGAATGGCAACATGACCTGGCTCTGGGGAACCAGCACTCCTGTAGGGACACGGGTCCTGCCAGCACTGGCTGTTCTCCAGTTTTACAGACTCAAAGCTCTCCAGACTGATGATGAAGAATTTTGAAACCCAAAGAGTATAAGAGATTTACATCCAAGTTTATGAAAATAGCTGAAAAATATATCAACAGCCTTCACATACACATATGCAGAAAAACAACTAACAAAACTATCAAATCTCCCAAAATATGGATTGACAACAACAGAAACTTGCTAATTACTATTTTTAGTATCCTTAAATTCTCATCTCTGGTGCTATTAAACTAAAAATTATGTAACAATGGATTTGAACTGTAGGAACAGCTTATACAAGTTAGGACCATTCCAAAAAAGTCAATCAGTGTTTCAGAGTACATTCAGCAGATATTTTGAACACAGGCAGAGCAAAGAGCTCTGTCCATGACAGGCTCTTGTCATATCGGGCTGGAAGGCTCCAAGCAAACTAAGAGCTCTGGTTGGCCAAATGGCACAAACACCTGAACTACAGGTAATTCCTCCCTGATTGCTGTTTTGAAAACAACATTTCCAGCAGATACTATTACATATATATATATCAACCCATTACACAGTACTGATAAGATCCTCTGCTTGCCCCAGAAACACCCTGTGCCTCACACAGCTGCTGCTGGAGAGAGATGAGAGGCAGGGGCAACAGGCAGATAAATCATCACTGCAAACCTGGAATACTTGCAAGGAGAACATTTGCTTCTGACTTTTGGAGGATTTAAGTCAGCCTGCACAAACAAGCATGAAAATATCCCAAGGAGAGCTACATGACTAATGAAGATTTTCTTGCTCCCCATCAGTTGCTTCAGCCACTTCTGCTGCCACTGGATGAGCACAACAAGGCCTTTCTACTGCGTGGTGCTCTGCAGGTATGACTAAATCTGCCTCTTACCTCCCCAAGTCCCCAGGTAGACTCTCACGCCTCCATCACAGAGAGAATTTCACAGAATCAAAGAGCCAATAAGAAGTGTTTCCTCTGGGCATCTCAACAGCATTATCACAAAATGCAGTAAAAGGCATCAGAGTGGCAGAGAGCGACTCAGCCCTGTCGGTGGCTCCTGTTTGTAGAACACTCCCCACACCGCAGCCGTGTGCACCTGCCTGGGGGCATGGCCACAGCAGGACAGCCCATGGCTGGCTGACCAACCCTCTGGAGCATCACACTGCCTGCAAATGGACTGGTCCAGTGCAGCTCCCATCTCTGTTCCTGCCCTCAGCACAACCGCGGCAGCAGAGGCTGGTGGGGCAGGGAGAGCTGCTGCACCTGCCAGGGCACACATGCAGGGACAGGCTGGAAAGGATGATTTGTGTGGGCTTTAGATACATAATGATACAACTTTGGGGAAAACCCGAGCAAAGAGAGAGCAGGTCAGGAGTGAGAGGCGGCACTGGGACTTCATGCAAAACAGAGGAGGAGGGAATTCAGAACACTGAGCTCTGGTTTGAGGGGGTGTGCCGTTTGCCTCGTGAGGAAAGGTACCCCACAAAGTCCCACAGGCTCTGAAATGCACTCAATTAGCTGTTCCTTTTACCTTTTTGTTCTACCCAGCATTTCTTCAAGAGCACTGTCATCTCTGGCTTTGGCATCCTACTCATCATCTATGAATTCATGTTGCCGTTTCCTCCCTGAAAGGAAAAATCCCATAGTCAGTCATTTGCTACACAGAGGAAAGGACAAATCTGACAGTATTTTTGCCACTGTTAAAGTTCAAAGACCACCTTGTTTCTTGAGCAAACAACACTGCAAGTTGTGCTCTGGGCTAAGGTGTCATTCAGCCATGATCAATCAGTGTGTGTTCACTCCAGAAACTTACCCCAAATTTACCTGTAAACAGCTGAAAAGCTGTCAGTGCCTCAGCCCTGTCTGCAGAGAAGGAGCAGGGCAATGACTCGCTCAGACTAAAAAAACTCCAACAAGAAGAGAGACTTGTGCCAGGCAAATATCTTTATTTTACTTTAAAACATTCTGAAAGTGTTAATCTATATGAAAGAGAAGCAATACAAGACTGAGCAAGCATGTTTAATGGTAGGGAAGCCTTCACATCACATGAGCCAAATTAAAAATAAGACTAAATACAAAGCACAGACAAAAAAAAATCAATTTTCTCAAAGACATAACATAAGGGACTTCCACAGGGGCCGGGCAAATTCTGGAAGGGAGAAGGAGATTATATTTTATGGGAAGAGATTCAATAAGCATTCTTTTCCCATAAAGCTAGTGATAGAGGATTGTCACTGCTCCATAGACACCCCATGCACATTTCAGGACAACAGTAACAGGAAATCAATAGCACCTTTTATACGTGCAAAGACATTATCTCTCTGGACTCCTAATACTAACAAATGGGGCCAAGAAACACCTTTACTAGAATTTAGCAGCCAGCATTACTCTGGCTGAGAACAGAGGGCAGGATGCTGGTCTATACCCTTATATTTTTAGGTATTTTTTTTTAAACTAACTCTGCTCAGAGCATCACCCTCGAGTGGTGCCCAGGAGCCCCTGATGACAGTACATCACAAGTGTAACGGTGCTGAGCCCTGGTGCTGTCACCCCATCACAGACATCCCCTCCAGCTGATGCTGCAGTCATTACAGGCAGGAGCTTTGTCAGGGGGTAATTTGACAGCTTTGACAAGCTCGGCTGAATTTATGGCACTTTCTAGTTTTTCCCTCCATTGAGCTGTGATGGAACTAAAGTTAATATTACCAAACCCGCTCTGTGAGGGGACAGGTTCCCAGTGCTGAGTCCGTGATGGCAGTCGCTGAGAGAATCTGCAACACTGGGCCCCTCACAGTGTCCCTGCCACCCTCGGGGACACGGAGGGCAGCTCCATCCAGCCCACTTGACAGGGGAAATTCCATGATGAAGGTCTCTGCTATCTCTGGCTCTGCCACAGCAGAGGTGGATCACCACTAGTGAGGCTACTCACAGCTTACTAGAGAGCACTGAAGCAGCAGCCACGGTGCCACAGGTCTGACAACACATGCCCAGCTAAACCCAGGACCTGAGTCTTGGGGACTGCTTCTCCTGCTGCAGAGATTGTGCCCCACGCAGCACCACAAAGCTTCTCACCTGCAAGTACCAATGTGGGAAGAGGAATATTGCACCCCAAGCCAAACCTTGGCAAGTCAGTAAAGCACAAACAAGCACTTTTCTTTTTTTTCTTCTTTTTTCCCATCAGATTGCTTTTTGCCATAGATGTTACATTTCCTCTGTTATAATGCAGGGTTTTAAAGGGCTCTCTCTACATCCTTAGAAAGCACAGTTCATATTTAGCTCCCTAAACTCGTATTTCTCTCTTCCTATATTTCCCTGCCAAGATGTGACACCTGTGGAACGTTCCCAGAAAATTCCCCTGAATCATCTGTGATGCAAGGGAACAGCAGCCAGCGTTGGCAACAAGCAGCTGGGTCTTTTAGGAAAGCGTCAGATCAATCTGGTGAGGGGAAGGATCCCCAGTAACTGTCACTAATCATCCCCAAGGATCACAGAGCTCCCAAATCAGTTAGAAAAAGAGCATAATTATGACAGGATCAAAATCCATGGGAAATAGAGTTGCCATGGCAACTGGCATCCTCACAACTCTAATCTCCTTTGCATTCTTGCACAGACTCAATGACTCCTAAACCACGTGGAAAAAAAAAAAAAAAACCTGTCTAGCAGGTGGGTTCATTGAGGAAAAGCAGTGCTAGAGGTGCTTCCCTGCAGAACAGACCCATTTCCACAGGGTTTCTCAGAAAGGGAGCCTTTGTGCACCTCTTGTTCCAAGCATTGCACCTCGCTCACCAGGAGTGCAGAGGAACTGCTATAACACAATCAATACTTCCTTGTTAACTACCCTTGTATCAGAAAAAAAAAACTTATTAATTATTGAAACATTCCCATTTTCAAATAAAAGTGACATGAAGATAAAATCCAAACCAGACTGGCTGAGTTTTGAAATGGGAATGTGGTTCCAGTTTGACGCTGGGCTGCACTGCTGCCAATGAGTGGTTTTTCAAACGCTCCTCTTTACAGACAACCCAAAAACCACTCCAGCATCCCCATACACATATCAGATCCAGCCACTGGGCTTATTTTTCTTCCTGACAGCCTTATCACAGCATTAATAACCAGTCTGTCTGTCCACCAGCATGCTTTAAATGAGGTTTACGTTTAAAGCTGGGCAGCCCTTTTGCTAAAATCTCTGAGCTCTGCACACTTTGGGGCATTTCCCTTCCATTTCGGTACTGCTCGGGCCTGGGGAGTTCACCCATCACCAGGGAGGGCAGCACAGCGTGAAACCCAGGGTTCACTGGGGCTCTCTACGCCAAAAGCCAAAGCAGCGCTATTGATCCAAGGGAAACTGCTCCAGATCTGCCGGTGACAAACCCGCACACGCTCTGCCCACGGTGTGCCCTTGTCGTGGGTCTGACATCGCTGAGCTCAGCTGGGCTCGCCTTCGGCTGCCGTGCAGCTCTGCCCCGGGACCCTCCGTTGTACCGGGCTGCCGGACTGCCCCGCTGCCCTCCGCCAGCCCCGCCGGAGCCGGGGAACAGCGACTCACGGGACAGCGACTGGATGGTGACAGCACGGTTTGGAAATTGCCCTCTTGTTACCGGAGAGAGAGGCCTCGTGGCAGAGTCTGCACCTACACGTCCCGTCAATGACCGGAGTGAGCGACTGCCCTTTAGGCAGGTACCGAGGGCCCTGCGGCACCGAGACGGGCACCGGGAGAAGAACCGAGGACGGGCACCGGCGGTCGCGATCGCCCTCCCTCCCGCTATCCCCCGGGAGCGGGGCGGACGGAGGCCCTGGGGCACCCACGACACTGCCACAGCCGCCGCTGGGGTACGGAGCGACCGCGCCGGCAAAGACGCGTCAGAGTGCCGGGGCGAAGAACCAGGGGGACGTGGCCGGAGCGGAGCGCGGCAGAGCAGGCCGGTGCCGGTCCGTACCGGCCGGTGCCGGTCCGCGCTCCCTCCCTCGCTCTCTCCCTCAGTCCCTCCCTCACTCACCCCTCGCCGCCTCCGCCGCCGCCGCCTCCCGGCTCGCGCGCCGCGCACACGCACGCGCACGCGCCCGGGCCGCGCGGGCGCGGGGGCCGGGGGAACGGGGGAGCGGCGGTGGCATCGCGCGTGCGCGGGCGGTCGGACCGCCGGGCCGCCAGGGGGCCCCGCAGCGCGGGGCGCGGGGTGAGAGGTCGGGACGATGGCGGCGGCCTTGGGCGAGGAGGCGCCGGACAACGAGGACTACTACGGGCTGCTGAACGTGCGCCGTGAGGTGCGGCCGCGGGGCCGCGCGGGGCCGCGCGGGGCCGGGCGGGGTGAGGCGAGACCCTCGTGTGCGCCCGGCGGGAGCGGCGCCCCTGCGGCGTCCCTGCGGCGTGTCCTCCGCACGGGCCGGGCTGCTGCCGCTGCTGGCGGCGGCGGGGCGGGAGAGCTCGGGCCGGGCCGCGGGGCTCCCGGTTGGGTGAGACGGGGGAGCGCCCGCTGAGGCCGGGAAATGCGGGGTTTGCTCCGAACTGCGGCGGTCTGGGCTTTGCCGGGGCGCTCCTGATGCAGCTCCGCGCACGCCGCGCACACCCGCGTCCCCTGGGGCACGGCCGGGGAGGCTTCCCGAACCTTTCCAGTTTGGAAACAGCCAGGGCTTTCTGCAAAGCGTTGTTCCCGCCAAAAAAAAAAGATCTAGAATCCTTGATTTCACTTTTAAGAATAGATGGATATTAATTGGTGCGGGTTTGTTACACCGGAACAGTTTGGAACTTATTGGGAGATAACTGCTTTTTTATAGTAATTATTAAGCAGATCTACAAAGATCTGGATGTAGGAACTGTGTTGTAATTTGTTTCAGCGAGTGCAACTGCATTATAGATCTGTTATATATATTTGTGTGTGCATAAATATGTATAGAAATCCCATCCAGCCCATCAGCCTGGGTGTGGCCATTGTAGCTGGACAAGGCTCGTATTGAACCACCACTGCTCCGTGCAATAGGATATCCAGACTTGGAAGCGATTCAGTCTGAGAGCTTGGAAGAATTCCCTTTGGAACTCCTGTCAGCCCCTGAGCTGCAGGGACAGTCCCCTGTGCCTCGTGTGTAGGAATCAGCTGCGTTCCTGAAGGAACAGAGTGTGATGGTCACGCTGTTTGCAGAACTCTCTGATGCTGAGCTCCTTTTAAAAAAAAATTTGAAGGCCTCCTCTGGTTTAAAGCCGGCAAGGCCATGCTTGTACATTCCTTGGGAGCTTTCGTAATTCCCCTCCAAAACGTCAGCAGCGTGCAGAGGTTAGAACAGAGGCGGGAACCGCGCAAGGGTTGTGACTGCTGGGGAAGGTTTAATGGTTAACTTAGCCAGGCTTCCAGAGCAGAACATTCAGGTTTTGTACAGCAGGGAGCTGGAAACTGAATAAAAGGGGTCTGCAAGGGAGTAATTCCAACAGAGAGGAGCAGGTGCTTTGTTAATTGCCCCTTGCTAATTATTATCAGCAGTACTGTCCTGTAGTGGAAGTGGTGAGCAGCATGTCTGGGTGCTGACACGGGATGATGTGGCAGCTGAGCTTGGAGCTGCAGTGACCCCATGGAGGCAGGATCCTGTGAGCAGGAATTGCTCTGTGTGTGTGTGAATGATTCGTCTTCTAGACATGTTAGTCTGCTAAAAACACGGTGCTGTGTTTGAGACATTAAATGAGGCCTTTCAATGTTGACCAGAGTTTTGGTAATAAAAATGTAACTTACATGCTGTTATTTGTGACTGCATTTCCTGGCAGTCTAAAAACGATATCAGGGTTTCTTTAGTGGTTTTGAAGAGGCTGTTGCTCATGGAATATTGAACCAATGACCCAAACTACTCAGTGATGATGAAATGCCCAATCTAACATTTTATTGAACATGGCATTTATGAAAAATGAACCTGCTCGTTTCTATTATATAATCAATAGCACATTAAACCATTTATCATTAATTTGATTTAAAAATGCCATTTTGGGGCTATATGTTCCCATGCCTTCCCAGTTGAGTTTAAATTTGATATCCGAGAAAGCACAAGGTAGTAAAAAGAAATAAGCTAATTGTAGCTGTCCTTACTGTCTTGGGACCAGCAAATTTCACAGCTCCCCTTTTGCTGTATCATTTCAAAACATTAACAAGCAACAATACAAACATGCAGAAAAAAACATTCTGAGCTGTCCTCAAATCCAAAGAGATTCCTGGCATTGTGACACAAGTGAGTGTGTTTGTGTGATGGAAAACCTCCTTGCCACAAGTGGTAAAAAAGATGTTACTTCAAGAAATTACCTTTTAGGAACTTTATCTCCCCAGTGAAAGCTAGGAACCTGTGACAGCTTTGCTTCCTGAAGGGCGTTAACAGTAAATGGAAATTGTGTCTGTAAATCCACTTCTGTCTGAGTGCCCCCCCTCACTGACTGCACTGGGTCCTGACTGGGGCAGCCCCCGGGGACAGCCTGGGCCATCAGGTTTTGGTTATTTTACTCTGGATGTTCCTCCTGGAATGGCTTCCTGTGCCCAGGAACTGGTTCTTGCCTGGACAGTTTGGGAACTGGATGGTTGGGCTCTTTCAAGCTCTGCCTGGGGGAAATTCTTGTTGATTTTAGCAACTGCACTTCTGAAAAGTCGGTGTTAAGCAATCTCCAAGGAATGGGCAGGAACAGGAACTGCAATGCAAGGGATACAGCAGGGTGAGGTGAGAGAGGAGAGATTACCAAGACTCTCTAGAGTCCAAAAATAACATTGCTGGGAGATGATAATGGAAGGAGCAGGGGTTTTTCCCTATTGATTCTGAAAGAGCCATCCATGTCCTTGGAAGGAGGCCAGGTGCCATCTGAGGTCCCAGAGCGGTTGCAGTAAAGGACAAGGCAGGTTCATTTGTGATGTGTTTGGTGGCACAGTGTTCTCTTGGTTATCTGTCTGTGGTTTTGTTGGACAGATGAGGCACCTTCCTCCTTCACAGCACAACACTGACCCTGCTGGGGAGCAGAATGGGGCACTGGGGAGCACAGGGCAGGTGCTGGGATGAGAGCAGAACCATGGCTTTACATTTCTTACCCTTACAGCTGAGGAAAGTCTGTGCTTTTGGATAGTTACAGTGTCCCCTTGAGGGTTGAGATTGAAATATGAGTAGAATTTGTTGTACATCTCTGGACTTATGTATTTTCATCTGAGATGACTTTGCTGTTTCCTGCTCTTCTGATTTGGAGGGGAATACCTGTATTATATAGTTGTATTAGGCAACTAATACAGCTATATACAACTATAATTAATACCTGTATTATATAGTTGTATCAGGCAGCTAATACAACTATATACAACTATAATACTTGTATTATATAGTTGTATTAGGCAACTACCTAATACAGGTATTAGGTAGTAGCCTAATACAACTAGTCTGAACATGAATGGTGGGGTTTTTACATAATTTTTTGTACCTGGGTATGCACTGATGAGCTATTGAGGTCCCTTGTTGCACTCTAGATAGCATGGACAATCCTGGTGTGATAATTGAATATTTTATTAACTTACATACCGAACCAATAATCCATTCTTGATTTTGGTCCAAAGTAATGCAGCGTAACAGCTGACAGACTTCCCTTTCAGGACTGATTTTGAGAGTGGCCTTTTGGCAATGGCCTTGGCCGTCCTTGTTGATTGTTGGTGGTTTCCACAGGCCTCCCAGGAGGAGCTGAAGGCGGCGTACCGCCGGCTGTGCATGCTCTACCACCCCGACAAGCACCGCGACCCCGAGCTCAAGAGCCAGGCTGAGCGCCTCTTCAACCTTGTCCACCAAGCCTATGAAGGTCAGGGGGAGGCTGAGCTTTGCAAGGGGGTTCTGGGAGAGCTGTGTCTTCATGCTTTTTGAAGATATTTGTTATTACAAAGTAATAATTCAATTTGGTGATACTTACCGATGCTGTTTCCTGCTTCTGTACCATAAGTCAGAGGGGAAATGCCATATAAATGCTGCAGGGAATGAGATGTGGAGTGCCTGTCTTACCTCCTGCATGTTGTAAATGATCTTCTCATCACTTCCCTTACTTCTAAAGACCTCTTCCATAGGAGAATAAAGACTGAAAAGCTTCAAATAGAGGGATAATTTCGTATTGTACTGATGAACTGCTGCATCCCTGGGTTCTGTTTCCTGTCACCTGGCTGTGGTCTCCATTTCTAGCAAGTTCTTCTATATGCTCAGACTGAGAGGAGGACAAATGTTTCACAGCAGTTAGTTTATTCTTGTGCCAAAGTCCTTTTCAAATACTGTGAATTAAACTGAAATTTACTTTAATCCTGGTGTGCAAGTTGCACCTGGAGTGCAGATGGATTAGAATGGTAGGAAGTCATCCATGTTACAATCCTGGCGCACCCAGTCCAAGTGAATTTTTTTACACCCCTTGTTTTGACTGATAAGCATTTGCTCCTTCCAGTTGGACTTGAGCATGTGTGGAGTCTTTCCTGTTGTCCCTAGGTTGGGTGTTGGAACCTGTGGAAGCTTTTGCTGGGCGAGCAGGGAAAGTCTGACCTTGATGATGTGCAGGACAAAAACTCATAATACTTCAATAATTTCATTTTAGTGTTGTGAGTTGCCTTACATTAGAGGCAGCAGCTTCCCTTTGAATTTTCTGGCTGCTCTTGGCTCTGCCTTGCAGTGAACATGGAAGTTGGTGCTCGTTTAGTACCAAATGTGAGTGTAGTATGTTACAAGCAAAAATTTTGACATCTTGGAAATGAGCCACTTCACCTCCTCTCTGTTTTCTCTTTCTCCACTTCCACCTCTTAGTATCACACAACAAAAGATTCATTTTATCAGAATTCATAAAAAACAATGTCTGCCTGTGACATTTAACAAGTCCAGTAATATTCCACTAGTTCAGACTGAAACTCAATTACCAGTATAAGCCTTTTTTTGCCTTACTCTACTCCCCCAGCTCCCTGGGGACACATCAGTTTTCCCACAGCCTCAAGAAATACATGATAATGATAAAGCTGGTCTTAGAACCCTGGAGGAGGAAATAGTGATGATTTTTTGATTTATTTTTTCTTACAGAAAGACGTAAGAAAATAGGAGCTTATGCATTTAAATATGCTTTACCCTCTTCCTTATTCTGTGCCTAGTCTTTTTCTAAAGTAACTGTTCTGCAGTCTCCTGTTGTATTTTGTGTTTTCCATTGTGTTGGGTGATATTTTGGGAGGTTAAGATTCTACACACACCTTTGCCATTACCCCTTATTGATGCTTGGCAAGGTGTGAACTGCCTTGTGGAAATTCCTTAGTTGGGACTAGCTGGGAAAGGATCAGTGGACATGGCTGGTGAGGAAGATCAAAGGAAGCACCACAGAGCTTTGAAAGACAGAGCTGGATGGCAATCCCAGGAAAGACCCGGGGACTGCTCTTTCATAATTTTTCATTATCTCCATGTTTGGTAGAGGGTTTGTGTCACCTTCAAAGAAAGCAGTGTTAGAAACCCCCTCTGCACATTCACTTAGGCTGCGTGTCTCTTGTGTTCTTTCCACTTTTTTGTTTTAGAAAAAGAAGGAGAAAAAATTGGATTTGTTGGAGGGAAAAGTCAGTATATCTTCTCAATAAAGCACATGGAAGCATCAGAGGGGTTAATGTGTAACTGTAGAACGAGATGTTTCTAGGATCAATGCTTGAATTCCAAATATCATGAGTGTTTTGGTCTGAAATCTGAGGAGAAGACCAAAAACTGAGTTCTCTCCTCTCTTTTGGTTTCAATTTACAGTGCTTAGTGATCCACAGACCAGAGCCATCTATGACATATATGGGAGGAGAGGACTGGAGATGGAAGGCTGGGAGGTGAGAGAAATGGAGCACATTATGGCCAGTGGCCTTGACTAAGCCCACCTTTATCTGCCATGGTTCTATCAGCTGCACTGACACCCGGCTGCTAATAAATGCCCCTTGGTTTGAAGGCATCCTTGGTTAGTTATTTCTGTCTCTCTCTGTCCCTGCTGGAACACCATGATGGATTTTCAGAGAACCCTTTGGTTTTGCACTTGACAAGAGAACAATAAACCTGACATTCAGAGTTCCCTGGAAGGATATTACCATGACAGGCAACATCTTTATCTGAGACAAATGTGTCATTATTGTCCATCTAGTCCCATCTTTTTCATCCAAAACTTGTTTTTTTCAGCATCAACTAGCTTCTGAGTTTGAAATTACTTTTTCTTCCTGGGCTTTTTTGGGGTGGGTCGAGCTGGAGTTTTTTGGTTTTGGTTTGGTTTAGTTTTTGTTGGGTTTTATGGGCTTGGAAACAGAACTTGTCCATTCATGTCTGTCCAGCTCTGGACTCCCTTGCTAGCCTCTGCCAGCCCTGGTAGATTGCACTTTGCTGCTTGAAGCAGGATCCTGTGGTATTGGGCCAGGTCAGCACCAAGGTCAAACTTGGAGTCAATTGCTAGAAATGTGGAGCAGATCCAGCATGTAACAGATGCTTTGGAAACCAGATTTTTTTAACTGCTTTCGGCAGACTTGATCTTATTTTGAAGAGCCAAATCCAATACTCTTTCTATCCATTCCAAAACTGGGTCTGTATAAAACACTCATTCCCTGACCAATGTCAGGTAAGCAGCTGTGAACCAGCACAGCCTAAAATCACACAGCTCTTGTGGAACCAATTTACCTCAGGCCAGAGACATTCAGTTATTTTCATTTTTGTGTCCACACCTGGTAGAGCAGTTAATGGATCACCGAGGGTAACAGCTGCACTGCAGTGTCCTGTAGTTGTGGTTGGACAGCTCTTTGCCCTGGTTTTGTCAAGGGAATGGAAATAACAAAACCATTTTCCCTTCTCTCAAGGCATGGGGCTTTCTCTCATGCCTGCCCTTTGATCTGGCCCGGGTGCTTTTTTCCAAACTCTGACTGCTCAAATTGGCTTTCAGCAGCTGGGGCAGTGTGTTAGTGCATCCTGCACCCAAGGCCTCTGAACCTCAGCACTGCAACGCCCTGAGCAGCCTCTGTCTGGTAATGGTTTGGTTTTCATTTCTTTTTGAGCAGGTTGTGGAACGAAAGAGAACTGCAGCTGAAATCAGGGAAGAATTTGAGCGTTTGCAGAGAGAGAGGGAAGAGAGGAGACTGCAGCAGCGAACTAACCCAAAGGTAAGCAAAGACTTAATCCTGGTCTCAAGAGTGGGTCTGTAATTATCACCAGTGTGCAAGGGGTGCTGAGCCTAGGTGAGGGCCCAGAGGAAAGAGCCCCTCAGGTGTCTATACTTGCTGCATGGCTTTCTGTCCTTTGCATATACAGTTTCTCTGCATAATATAGGGCAAACAGCTCATTCTTTGAACAATCCCTTACTGAATGTTCTTCTTTTCTTAGCAAAACATGTTGAGACAAAATACCTTTTTCAGCAATTTTCACAAAATAGACCTAACACTGAAATATTTATGATTTCTTTCCAAGTTTACTAAATAATTGTAACTCACTGCAGTTACCTGACAGGTTTTCCCTTTGGCATTGCTGCGGTGTCACAACAATGCAGGGAGCTGTTCAAATGCATCTTGAAACCAGCAACAAATCTGAAGCATCCCTAAGCCAGCTGGGCAGCAGCACAGTGAGCAAAGTCAATCTGAACAGGGTCAGTGCCTGTTTTTGGAAAGGGTGATCGTGCCCTCAGGGTGAGAATCATCCTGGATGCTGTTCCCATCTCAGTTTGAGCAGTGTCTGACTCACCTCAGCTAACCTTGGCTGGTCAGAGGTGCTCAGGAATACCATTGGGATGGCAGGGAGAGATGGGCATGGCAATTGGCCACAGTATCCATAGCTCAGACTTTTGGTGTCTTTGCTGGCTCTTGGCTTGATGAGTGTGTGAGGCAAACCTGGGGTTTGTCAGGATGGTCCCTGACTGAAGTTTCAAAGCTTGTTGAATCACAAAAATCTTGGTTCTTATGCAATAACTAACATTATCCAAGAGCTGCATTTACTATTAACTAAATGAATTCGTAGATTAGTGTAAAATCACAATGTCTTCTGAGTGGACAGATGTGGGATTGCAGTGGTGCTTTGGACTGGATCTTAAGGAAAACATCCATCTAAGCAGAGCTGTAATATTTTGAGACATTCACCTTGGCACCACCTTTGGATGTGCACTGCTTTTAGCAAAGCAATTGGGCTGTACAGATCTCCAGGCTGAGGGTAGTTTATAGACACTAAGAACTGGATTGTACTAGAAGGGTAAACAAGCATAAAGTGTTGTGTGAGTATCTGTTGACAGCTTTATTCCAGGCAGGAAGGGATTTCTGTGTGCCACAAGCCAGGCAGGGCGAACTATCCCTGCTGGAGGTGTGGGTGAGTGGGGTCAGAGAGGTGTTTTCAGAGAGGGGCATGGCTATCTCCCACTCTGCTGCTCCCTGCTTCAGGAATGTGACATTTTCCCTGGGCGCCTCGCCGTGGCTGCGAGCTGCACTGTGAGCCTGTGTCCTGGGATAAAATTAGCCATCTGGGTGTTTACAGCAATTGCAGGCTGGCAGCTGATGGAAATGCCTCTCCAGGCAGTGTTCCCGTGGAATTGGGGAGCACAGCTGTGATCATTTCATACACGAGCACAAGTTATTTTAAAATTTCCAACATTTTGTCGGTTCTATAAAACAGTTTCACAAAAATAAAGCATTTTAACCAGAAATGTTGAGCAATAACCAGATGTAGGCAATTTGGAGGGTTGAAATTGAGTCTCCTATTTGCTTTTAGAGCTTTGTTTTTGCTTTCAAAGATGTGCAGAAGGGTTGAAAAGTTCATTACTAGGTTTAAGAAGAACCACTTCCTGTTAGGAGAAATTAAATCCAGTTATTTTCTTGCTGTGAAAGGTGAATATGTAAGGAGCACAGGTCCCTCAAGGCAAAGTCTGGCATAACTTCCAGGTATCACCTTCCTGAAGGTAAATCCCTAAGTAAAAAGTAAGGAGGAAGTACATTTTCCTCTGGCACATCTACGAATTCCATCAGTGAAGTCTGTTACCTTTTCACAGGCTGGCAAATAAAAGTGATTTCAAAAGCTAATCCCAGCTCTGATGGTTCCATAGTGCCACTCCTGCTCCCTGCCCTGCTGAGCTGCTGCTCTGTGCAGCACAGTGTGGGCACCTCTGACTCCTGAGCAGGAGTTCCAGCTCTCTCCTGCTGCCCTTCCTTTGGGGAAAATTCCTCCATGGTCGGAGCAGGTGGCTGATGGGAGCTGGGAGCAGCAGCAATCCCCTCCATTATCCGGAGGCACAGGGGTGCTCTTGTTCTCTGGGAATATTTTTAACTTTACCATCTGCTGCTTTTCCTGTGCTTGTGCCTGAACCAGTTTCCTTGCCAGGATCCACAGAGCTCCCAGGGTGACTTCACCTGCTTGGCAGGAGGTGGAGGGTCTGCCCAGGGTCCACCTCTGACCTTAGGGAAAGGCAGAAGAGCAGGAGCTCTGCTGGGGAACAGGGAGACATTCCTGTCCTCTGAGCAGATCTTGTGGATTTTCATGGAGAGGTTCAGGTGTTTTCCTTGGGAGGAATATTTGCTGTACAATTCATACATGTATAAAAGGAAATCCTAGTATTCTGAGTGTGTTTTAGAGAAAGGATGTGCAGTGAAATTCAGGGACGCGTGTGGATCTTGGTGCATCTTTCCAAAGGGTGCAGCAGTGTGGCACCAGTAAGCCAAGTACAGCAGGATTGTCTCCAAATGGGTGTTTGCTAGCACAGGACTGAGCCCTTCCAGGGTGGTTAGAGGTTTTCCATTGCTTCCCTCTTCTTTTGGCCTGGTTTCAAGGAACAGCATGGCATAGGAGAGGGCTGAAACTGGAGAAGCTGTAGGGTCTGGAGTCACTTGAAGGTGACTTGCAGATGATTCCTGAAAGTGCAGAAAGGGCAGAAGCTGGTTGTTGGTGCCACCACCGTGCAGAACAATGAATGTAATTGCTCTGAAATTCACCAGCTGCCAAGGGTGGTTAGTAACCAGCTGGGGCACAGCCCCTGTTCCAGGATTCAACTGGAAATAACCACACCTTTCAGTTTTAAAATATTTATCAATTTTTGCTTCATAAGTAATCAGAAAATGAACATTGAGAAGAGGCTGGGAATCTCCACAGCAAATAGATAGCCTGGAAGCCCAGGCAGAGAAAAGGTTCCAATCCTGTCAGACTCTGCAATTCTTCCTTTATTTACAGTCCAGCATTTGATTGGAGTGGAGCAATCAAGGAAAAATGCTCCCTCAGACTGAAATAAGGATTTATTTCAGCCGTGCTTGGCCTGAGTGTAGATGGGGTTTGTAGCTACCCAGCTATTGAGTTTCCATATACAAACTGCTCCGAGTTCAGTCTGTGCTTGTGCACAGAGGGGGGTTTTTATTGCAATCCATATGTTTTATAGGAGCTGGGATGCTGTCAGATGGGTCCATAGGGAAGGTTTCCAAAGCCTCTTGAAGTTATATGACCCAGACAAGTACCTAATTGTGCTCTTTTGAAAGAAACACACTCCTGCAGTTAGTCTGAGGGAGCACAGCAGCAGGTAGCCAGGCTATTGTGCTGTGGCCTAGTTTTTTGTAGGAATAAGTTTTTCTATAGTCTGAGAAAGGAAATATTTACCACTTGCTAAAAGTATGTCTTTTTCAAGCTTTCCTTCTCATCACAAAGTATAAAGTAGAAGAAGAAATCAAAATATTTTGCTAACAAGGTCAATTGCAAGTGAATGGTACAGTTCAGTACTAAGTTGGTTTAGGTAACTCATAAGAAGAAGCCTGTAGAGGTTTTCTGACCAAGTTCCATTGAAGAAAATCAATTTCTAGAATATATTATTTCAACTTTTAAATACTGACAGAGCACAGTAATTTGTGGGGAAAGAAGAAACCTGCTGTGTAAAGGTGTTCTACCTGCTTCTGTAATGTGTCACTATAGAAAAACGACCTCCTGGGATTGCAACTTGAGTTTGTGCTGAAAAACTGCCCATTCTCCAGTCTGTTTGATGATTTATATTGCTGTTTTAAAATATTGTAATCATTCACTTTTGTTTTGTGCATTAGGAAATGCATTTTAGAGTGGTAAAAGTAATTGCAGAGCAATGGAAAGCTGCACAAAAATGTAATCATGCACAGGGATGGTTCAGCCGCTTGTTCTGTGTACGCCAGATGTTTGCTAATGCTGAATGCCTGTTTCACTTGTCATCCCTCAGGGAACAATTAGTGTGGGAATAGATGCCACTGACCTGTTTGATCGCTATGACGAGGAGTATGAAGATGTGCCTGGGAGCAGCTTTCCCCAGATTGAGATAAACAAAATGCACATATCCCAGTCCATCGAGGTGAGGAGGGCAAACTCTGCCGTGCGAGCGGGGCGTGAGTGAGTGCAGAACACAGAACACTCTGCTCCTGCCCCTCTGCAGGGTTTGGGGGGGACAGCACGGGTGGGAAGAGGCAGCTTGGGGCCAGCAGAATGGTGAGTTGGCTCTGGAGCCTTTGGGCAACTGCTCTGTGGGCTGCAGTGGTCCTGCCCTCCTGGCAGGGAGATGCTCAGTGCCCAGTTGTCACTGAATGGAATGTGTTCAGTGGAGGAAAGCAAATGGCACCCAGTCCCGAGGATGAGCATAAGGAAAAGGATGGGGAAGCATTTTCTCTTTCAGAGAGTTGTAGAAATTTAGTCTGCTAGAGAGATGAGAATGGTTTACAGCTCAAGGTCAGGACTTCAAGGTGGTACATTACAGGTGTCACAAGTGTCTGGTACTGTAAGAATTATCTGACTTTTTGCCATGCTTGATGTTTGACTACAAAACCATTTACACTCTGCAGTGGTGATTATGTTCTTGCAGAACATGCACTGAATGTGTGAACTGGGATCAGAGTTACTTGAAACAATATATTCCTTTTTCAGGCACCCCTGACTTCCACAGATACAGCAATACTTTCTGGAAACCTTTCCACCCAGAATGGGAATGGAGGGGGATCAATTAATCTTGCACTGAGACGAGTGACATCTGCCAAGGGATGGGGAGAGGTAAGAGTACCCCTGTTATGCAGCTTTATATCCAATCTATTAGCTGGTGTTCTATTTTTTGGGGGGGAGCTTTAGCTGTCGTTCATCTCTCATTTTCTATATTCTGTAAAATGTAGAAAAATTAATTCTTAAAGGAATTTGAGACAAAGGGAATACCAAACCTTGGGGGTTTTTTTTATTTTTCTCCCCTCTCCATTTGGCCATGCAATTTGGACTTTACCTGTGCAGACAGAATTGTTACCTGATGTCTCTGGTCTTTCTGATTGCTTTGTCTGAAGGCACAGTGCTGTTAGCAGGCCTTTTAGGGCAGTGTGATAGTTGGCCTTTGCTTCCAAAACTGCTTTGCTTGCATGGAAAGAATTTATGGGGGAAATAGTTTGAGCCCCCCGGCAGGTCTGAGCAGCTGGAAGGTGCCATGTTGCACCTGCAAGCTGGGCTGTGTTTGAGGTGCTCATGGCATTGCTGGTACAGCTGGCAGCTGCCTGTGCCTTCCTTCTTGCACATGAGCCCCTGCTAGCCTGCTTCCTCAGCTTGGGAGAGTGGGAGACTTCCTCTCATTTGAGATTCACACACTGGAGGCTTTTGATTTGCATCAGGATTTTTGTAAGAGTTTTCTCCACATTCCCTGGAGTGAGCAAAGCAGGTGCCAGTAGCAGTCACCTGTAGCTTTACAAAACTGGCTTTGTTTTACCCAAGAGCTCCAACTCAGTGAGACACCTTTTCTTCTTCTGAATGCAAAGCTGAAGAGAAGGGAGGGTGCTGAAAGAGGTTGTAAATGTTACTCAGATGGGTAAAAGAGCTGTGATAAAAATGATGCTGGTGACATACTTTGTCACTATTGTAAAGGATGTTTTCTTCTGACACTCTGGCACTGTGTATTCCAACAGTTGGAGTTTGGAGCTGGAGACCTTCATGGACCTCTCTTCGGGCTGAAGATATTTCGTAATCTTACACCAAGATGGTAAATATTAGAAAAATGGCCTAGTGGTTAATATCCCACAATAAGGAGCTAAATGACTTGAATTCTCTTCCACATAAATTTTTGATTCGTTTTCTGTCCTACAAAATAAGGTATTTTCACTTTAGACTTAAGGTCATACTTGTATTGTCAAAATGCCTGCATTCTTTTTGGGTGTTGGTGCCCTCCCTTTTCATATTTGCAGTTTAAGGAAGGTCTGTGTTCCACATCCTTAGATTTGTACTTGATCTTGTCATGATTCATCATACTTGAGGCAGACCAACTGAACCAATTGCTCTAGGAACAGAACAAAAAATGAGGAACTCTTCTGAGGCTTCCATGTGTGAGAGGGAGTTTTCTGACAGCAAAGCAGGAGATGATGTATCATATTTTAGGAAAATAATGTCAAATTTGCCACTAGTGTCATGTCTGTCCACAAATGAGTAGAAGTCTCAGGCTGCAAAGGAGATACAAGGTAAGGCCTGTGATTGGAGCCACATGTCACAGCATCATAGGAGCTCATGTAGGTTCCCTCTGTTTACATTTTCAAATTTAGTGCATCTGCCATTCCTCAGAGCTTGTACAGGATTCTTGTTCCCCGGGGAGTGCTTTAGCACTGGTTTTTAGGATTATTAAATAGCAGGGCTGCTCTGTGCCAGCAGCCCAGTGTGCTGTTCTGCAGAGCCCAGGATGTTACCTGCACAGGGCAGGAAGGGGAAGGCTGGGTGCCTGGGCACAGACAATAAACCAGGGCACAGCCTGCTCTCCTGGGCGCTGCTGTGCTCAGGGCAGTCTGAATTCATTTTTACTTTGCCCTGAAAGCCTCGAGCATCACGCTTTTTGCAGGATGGTCTCTGGGCACTCAGTAAAAATTCCTGGGCAAGAAAGACTCTGAGGCCAGCTGGTAGCCTGTGTTTTTTCACTGACAAATTTCCCCTCATTTTTCTAGTTTCATCACCACAAACTGTGCCCTGCAGTTCTCATCCCGCGGGGTCCGCCCCGGCCTCACCACGGTCCTGGCCCGCAACCTGGACAAGAACACCATGGGCTACCTGCAGTGGAGGTGGGGCATCCAGTCAGCCATGAACACCAGCATTGTCCGGGACACCAAAAGCAGCCACCTCACCCTGGCAATGCAGGTGAGAGCCACAGGCAGCACAGGGAGGGATCCTGCCCTGTGGGAGAGAGCAGCCTCACCTTCCTGGCCCAGCTGTGTTTTGCTCTCGGCAGTTTGCAGTTTATTGCAGCCCCAAGACACGTGAAAAGTCTCTGTTTTGGCCCCCACGTTCAAAGAATGAGTCAGAGCTCTTCAGTTCTCAGTCTCAGAGTTGTTTATTGTATCTTATCTATGAAATTTTTTCTCCTGTCCAGCCAATGTCCGCTCAGCAGGACAGACAGAGGCACTCTGCCTGCCCCCAGGGTGGTGTTATCTCTTTATACTACAAACTACATATAACATGTTTACAATTACTTCCCAATACCCATCACCTATGTTAGACAGTGAGTTTCTACTCTAAACCAATCCAAAAGTGCCAACATCACAGCAGAAGGTGGAGGTAGAGAAGAAGAAGAAGAAGAAAGGCTGGACACGCCCAAGTCCCTCCATCTTGTCCCCAAAACCCCAATTCTAAAAACCCAAAAAAATCTACTTTTTCACCTAGTGATAATTTTATTATTACACTACTTAGACTTCTGTGGCTTTCAGGTCTTCATTCAAAGCTGCTAATTTGCTCCATGGGTCATAATCAAACCCACAAGTGCTCTGGGCTGTGTGCCAGGGTCTCTGAGCCCCTGGCAGGGGTCCTGGCAACTCTGGACACCCAGAGGGATGCACTGAGTTCTGACATTTTGCCTTGGGATTACAGATTAAGGAAGCAGTTGGTGTATTTTGGGATAGACCTAAGATAGGTCACCAGCTGTTTGGCAGAGCACAGCTCTTGACATTGTCATAGGTCATGTGGGTCAGCTTCCAGTAGGTCAGGACAACATGGACAACAGAGGTTGTAAGTAGCAAGCTCTGCTTTGTGTTGTGTGCTTCAAGGTTGAGAAGGGAAATTGGGGGCGCAGCAGTTGCCAAGTGTATGTTTTGATATGTTTGTGCCTCTTGTGTTTCAGCTGGGAATCCCCCATTCTTTCATGATGGTCAGTTACCAGCATAAGTTTCAGGATGAGGATCAAACACGAGTGAAAGGTTCTCTCAAGTAAGTGCTCAAGAGGGAATTCACATTGCTCACAGCCTGAGGACTCTGTCCTCTCCTGCTGTTGTAGGCCAGGTTCTACACAAACCAAATGCTTCTGTGGCCTTTGGGAGCCTGCTTTTCACTCTTTAAATCTGGTAAAGGCTGAAGGGAATGTCTTGGAGGCTCGGTCCTGTGTGCCTCTGCACTTAAGTGGAACTAATAATACTTGTCTATGATATCTCTACATCATCCCAAATAAGAAAGCCAGAAGTTCTTGTTCACTACTTAGCAAGCTGGAAGGTCTCATCTCACCTTGGAGGTATGCTGTGAATCTTCCAGAGGCCAACATCTGCTGCAAACAGATGCATTTCCATGCTTTACTTGTTTGGGAATTACAGGATTCAGTAAAGAGAAATTCAGATGTCTTCTCTGTCTTAACAGTTCTTGGTTCTGTCATTCTAGGGTGGGTTTCTTTGGGACCATAGTGGAGTATGGAGCAGAGAGGAAGATCTCCAGACACAGTGTTTTAGGAGCCACTGTCAGCGTCGGTGTTCCTCAAGGAGTGTCCTTGAAAATCAAGTCAGTTCAAGATCTCAACTCTTTTTTGCAGAGGCTGACCATAACCTCCATGATTCTATTTCCAGTATTCAGATGGGAAGGTCCCAGTCCCAGGTCAATACAGGGGTATTGATACATCACTGGGAGAGGGTGCAGCTGCCCTCAACTCTAATGCAAGCTGTAAGCCCATCATAAGCAATGGGTGCTTTCCACTGGTGTGACTCACAGCCTGAGCCACCTGTCTGTGTGTGTGTGCATCAGAATATTCTGAAATGCAGCTTAAATTGAGATTTGGAGCACTCTGGTAAGTGAATGGAAGATTTCTGAAAATCTTAGTAGAGATGGATTCCATGTGTATTATGCTGTATGCAAGTGAATGCTTGAATTAGGGAATGACCATTACCTACTGCAGGTGATTGTACCATTAACAAGCTGCAGTTCGCAGAAGGACAGAGCTCATTAAGTGTTCCTGTGCTGTGGTGCACTTCAATTGGGGCCAGCTACAGGTGGGGTGTGAAACTGCTGAAGGGCCTGAAGAATTCAGGCCCAAGGAAACTCATGTTTTCTAAAATAAATATTGTTACAGACTTCAGAAAAATATTCATGTACACCTACCCTGAAGGCCCATGCCAGTGTTATGAGCACAGGCCTTCTCTAGAAGCATTTTCTCTTCTTTCATGGGGATGTTCGTCCCTTTTTCGGTTGAAATTAATGACCAAGCAAATTCTCCTAAGATTAAAAAAAGAACTTTAGAATGGTCAGGTACTATCACGAGCTGCTGCTTCAAAGTCTGGCTCTGGCTGGTGTCAGCTGCCTTTTCTGCCGTTGGCTTTTTCAGTTTATCAGGCTTTTCACATTTTGAGCTCCTCATTCATCTCTCCTTGGTTCATCAGCAAGCACTGCTGCTAAGTGTGCTTCATCAAGCACATCCAGCTCTGCTTTTTCTCTTACCATCCCTCTGCTCTTCTTTGTTGCAGGCTGAATAGGGCCAGCCAGACCTACTTCTTCCCTGTCCATCTAACAGATCAGCTGCTTCCCAGCGCCGTGTTCTATGCCACCGTGGGACCTCTTGTTATCTACTTTGCCATGCACAGGCTGGTCATCAAACCCTACCTCAGGGCACAGAAGGAGAGGTGAGCTTGCACATTCCTCAGGAAATCTCACTTGGGCTTATTTGTGTGAGGGTAAGGGATGGGTAAGGAGACCCTGCCCCAGTTTCTGCCTGAATCCCAGCTCTGCCTTCCTTCTGCCAGAGAGCTGGAGAAGCAGCGGGAGAGCACAGCCAGTGACATCCTACAGAAGAAGCAGGAGGCTGAAGCAGCAGTGAGTCTTTCTTGTAACTCAGTCCCCTTAGTAAAAGTGAAACTCTTCACTCTGGACCATTCTCCTTTGGCCACAGTGTGTGACCCTGTGTGATTTCTGCTCTGCCACTTGTGTCGTGACAGGTCCGGTTAATGCAGGAGTCAGTCCGAAGGATAATTGAAGCAGAGGAAGCCAGAATGGGTAAAGATTATGATATCATTTACTTGTTCTATAAATTTGGAGAGAAGAAGGAACAATGCAAAGGTGGTGTTTCTTCATTCCCACTCCTGATAAAGTGCAGCTTAGTTGCTGCTGTGCTTGCAGTGGGGGAGCCCATTATGACTCAGCTCCAGGTGCCTGAGCTTAGGAGGGATCACAGAATATTATCTTGGGACATGGTGTGAAGTGGATCAACAGACTGAAGACAACAGTCTGGAATTACCTCTTCCCCAGAGAGACGTGTGCCTATAAAAAGGTGCAAAAGTTGTAGTCTGAAATTCAGCTTTCACTGATTTCTCCCTTACATGGTTTGCTCCTGGATCATGATGGGAATCTGGTCTCTTATGGTTACTAGCAGTTTTCCGCAGAATGTTCCAAAGTGAACTGAAATCCACTTGGACTGTCACATCAGTGTGACACTGAGGTCCTGTCACTCCATTCTAGTGCTGAAGGTTGCTAACAAACGTGCAAGTAAAAATATTGTTCTTTGTTGGGAAGTGTGGGTCCAGGCTAGAATTAAATCTCACTGAAAGCAAGAGAAAATGCTGGGATTATATTTTTTGTCAGTGGAAGCCTTCCATCACAGTTGTGATTTCCTGGGAAATGCAGGTCTGATTGTGGTGAACGCCTGGTATGGGAAGTTTGTTAACGACAACAGCAGGAAGAATGAGAAGGTGAAGGTTATAGATGTGACTGTGCCTCTGCAGTGCTTGGTGAAGGATTCCAAACTCATCCTTACAGAGGCCTCCAAGGTACGTAGATGTTCTGTCAAAGCCCAGATTCAGGGACTCAAATGTGTGGCCCAGAATTTTGTTTGAACCATGTGGTGTCCTGCCAGGGGATCTCTCCAGTGGCTTTGGATCAATTCACAGATGCCATTTACCTACCAAGTATTTATTACAAACTTCCAGGAACTTCTGTTTCTTGGGGCTTTTCCAGTGCCAGTGGGAGAGTGGGTGTTCTTGGGGCTGTACACCAGAACCTCCCAGCCCCCTGGTTTGCTTTTATGCACCAGTGGAAATGATAGCCCAGTGTCTCAACTTGCTGGCAGCAAAACTCCTTTATTTTTGTTTTTTTTTGTTTTCCTTTATGACACCTTGTCCTTGGCAGTAATAAATGTTTTTGGCCAGCTGGAGAGCTGTGAAAGTCCATTCCCTGATGCTCAGTGTGTCCTTCTCTGATTCAAGGCTGGGCTGCCAGGCTTCTACGACCCCTGTGTGGGTGAGGAGAAGAGTTTGAAAGTGCTTTATCAGTTCCGAGGAGTTCTGCACCAAGTGATGTCAGCTGACAATGAGGCCCTTAGGATACCAAAGCAATGTAAGTAGCACAGACTGCCCAGCATCTTCCTTGGGGAACTTCATGGGCTGCTTCAGCTCTGTGGTGAAGCACACAGACCTGGGGTTCAGAACTGGGGTTACTGGAATGGACTGACCATGACTTGCCTCTGGAGTAAGGCTCAAAAGAACTCAGCAGCAGCTCTGCAGCTGTTTGTACCAGCTAGTCTGTATCTCCAACTGGGGCTGGAAGCAGAGGCCTCCCACAGGTGCCACTGTCCTTCTGTGCAGTTCTCAGCACTGGGTGGCCATTTGGGGACTGAATTTAATGTATGAAGGCCTGAGTCAGATTTCTTCCTTGTCCCCATTTATCTTACCTGCCAAAATATTTTCTCCCTGCTGGAATAGCTCTGTGAAACTAGTATCTGCTTGTGACAACTTTTACTGGCAGTCCTGTGGGTCTGGTGGGTTGGCTCAAGGGCACCAACCTTTGTTTGCTCTAGACCAGCTTTCTGCCCAGTGTGAGCAGCACATCCAACTGACACAGCTTCCAGAAGTGCATTGGAGGCTTATTTGAGTTGTGTCTAATTAGCAGCCAGAAGTGTTGCTGCCTGTCCTTGGTGCAATTCCTTGTTCTCCACACAGCTCACAGGATCGATGCCGATGGCTAATCCGGGAACGCGCCTCTCCCACAGTACCTGGGTCAACAGAAACTGCAAAACCTCCCCCGGACGCTGCGAGTTTGAACAGAGACACTTTTATTTTTACTGTCTGTATAGCAGGAGGTGTCCTGCTGGTTCTGTTAGGGACAAAAGGACAGACCCTGCTGCTGCAGGCGGCTCCCAGGCAATATCTGAGTTGTGGCTCGGTACCCAATAAAGCAGCGTGACTCTGAGTGCACAGTGCTTTCTGCCAGGGGCTCCGGAGCCTCCTGCTCCCAGCTGGCCACAGCTCCTTCCTGCACTCACACTTCTCTCCTGGCACTCAGCAGGGATGAAGACCTGTTCTTCTCACTTCTCCACGTGCTTCCTGGGGTAGTAACACACCTTCTTCCTTCTCATGAGGGGAATTTCAGTTCTCTGGCCACCTCCTGGAAGTCCCCTGTGCAAATACTTTTGGAGAGAGGTCAGTGATTGTTTCAGTCTCAAATCTGTGTTTGAAATGCACTTGTTAAGAAATGTGCTTAACTATGAATGAATTTGCCTTTTGAAGTAATATGGACCTCTTCAGCACCAGTCTGTCCAGCTGCTCATTTCCAACACTGCTCTTCCAGACAAGGACACGGTGTATCATAGTTTTATTATTTCTTCTGCCACCCACAACCATGTATTGTCAAGGATTTCCAGAAAAGAGGAAAGCAAGTGAGGGAGAAGGGCAGCAATTAATTTCGTTTGATTCTGATGCTGCAACTATCTCTTCACATCTAATTTATTTCTAGTAAAAATAAATCTAGTTCATAAAGTAAACCGTACCAAAGTGAGGAGAGAGGCCAAATGGATAAAGAGCTGAAAATGTAACACTCATCTGCTCTTTCTGAAAAGCAGCAGTTACAGCATAGATCCATTGGCTTTATCTTGCCTAGAAGCCCTGGCAGGGATTTCCAGCAGAAGGGCAGTCCTGGGCTGGTGTTTCAGCAGCTGGAAACAGCACCTTGTAGAATCTGCTACATACTGGGTACATCAGCACATCTGAGGCTTTTGCAGAGAGACAAGGAATTGTGGTGCCTGTTTCTTGATCATAGTTTTGCTCTGGATAAGCCCTGACCAGCCTTCATTGCTCATGGGTGGATGACAGCAGAGGGGAAAACATCCATGTCTTGGCAGTGCAGAGTTGCTTTTGACAACTCCTGCCAGAACTCCTTTCCTGACATGGACCTGGCCCCTGTTCTGTGCAGCTGTGGTTCTCTGTGCTCAGGTCACTGCACCAGGAGAATGAGATTTCCAAAAGAAATGCTTTCCCCTGTAAGAAACAAGTTCATATTATGAATGGGGTGTTCATTTGTTTTTATTAAAACCAAAACTTTTCAGTTGTGACCAGTTCCTGGTGCAGGGCTTTATTTCACTTATGGCCAGCGTTCTGTCAATCTTAAAGTAAATGTAAAATGTGCAATAAATTATATTCAGCTGAAAAGCAGCTCCCATTCCCTTTGCATCTGTAGGAAGTTTCCTGAGATGAAACCCCTGGAAAGCAAGGGTTTGTAAACATAACAGCACTCTCCATCCCATCCAGCTTATTGACCTCTGCTGGGAGGGACTGGGCAGAAATCTAAATCTCCTCCAGTTCCCTTTTGTGAGGTGTATGGTCAGAAGTGAGGAGCCAGCCTGTAGAGACTAGAACATGGCACAAGAGCATCCCTGAGAGCCAGATGCTCAGTGTCTCCCCAGCCCCATCCTCCTTTCTTCCTTGTTTTCTATCAGGGCCACGTTTTGCCAAAACTGTAAGAACAGCCCCACTGCAGAACCACAGCCTTCACCACCATATTCTTGCTGTGAGCAGCTGCCATTTTACAGCCACAACTCCCCTGGGACTTCTTTTTATGACTCTCTATAATTCAAAATTACCAACAGAATTAAAATAGAAGCTCTAAGCAAGCAGAGCTGAACTTCCAGCCTAGCTTCCAGCATGACCTAGTGCCATTTCCAAAAGGTTGAGCTGCCTTTTCAGTGTGCCAAGGTGTTCAGGCTGCTGCTTTGATGGCAGCTGGCTGAGCAGCAGTGCCTGTGGGCTTGTGGCACATCCATGAGCTGCAGGGTGGCACCAAGGCTCCAGCAGCTCTTGGGTGGTTTGGAGTCCTTGGTGCTGCCTGGCGGTGGGGAGGGAGGGAAGGAGGGATTTCTCTTTCAACAGAGGGTTCACAGGGGTTTGGTTTGGGTCTGGCCAAGCCTCCAGTCCTTGCCAAGGGGGCGCAGTGCTGCCCCAGGGCTGTTTCTGAGGCTGCAGGGACCTGCTGCCAGGACTGTGCACTCTGACACCATCTCCATCCTGGCCTGAGCCCTGTTCCCAGCTCAGTCATTGCACCCTTCAGCAGCCCCTGGCACTTTCCCAGGAGTGTCCCTGCTGTCTGCAGCCACTCAAGCAGTGCCTCCCTCCCAGCCCTCCTCCCTGCCCAGCCCAGGGCTCCATCACCATGTCCCACATTCTAGCAAGGAGCAGCTGCTCCACAGAAAGGTGGGGCTACCTGCCAGCTCTTCCTATCCCCACCTGAGTGTATTGTTTTGGGAAGAGCACTTCAAGTGTTAAGTCTTCCTGCTGCCTGGCACAACAGCTCACAAACCAATAAATCATAACAACAGACTCCTGAGTTTGGAATATAACAAACTCATTGTTCATTTGTCTCACATGTAAGAAAAAAACATGGTTCATTAGAAGTTTTAATGAAAAAATAAAGTTCTGAATTAAACTATAATTATACATGGCTGAAAGTGATGAACTAAAAGAATGGAGATGTTACTTTTTTATTTCTCTCTGCTGATATTGTAACGTGCTGGACACCATCCACTGGGATAAATCCGAAAAGGGGACAGAACAAGAGTCAGTCACATTGATTAGTGTTGAACCTCTGTGAAAAAGAGCCAGTTCACTTGACAGTGCACCATTTCTCCCATAAAAGCTTCAGGAACACAGTCCACAGAGGTCCAGTTGAACTGCAGACACGCTGTAAACACAAGAGATACGCATTTCAGACCAGGTCCAACCCTTGTGCAGTTGTGGCTGGGATCTTCCAAAGCATTTCTGGGGAAATGGCAGCACTGCAGAACTTTGGTTATTTTTCTGGCTGCAAAGGACAGTCAGGCAGCCATTGGGAGCAAGTCTTTGGCAAACTCCTTGGTGGTTCCACATAGCTTCTGAAGGCAACACAGCACAGTCATGGTTGAGAGATTTCACAGAAGCTGGTTTTCTGAAACCCAGTCAGGTGTTACAGCTTGGTGGAACGAGATCTTTTTCAAGAACCAGGAGAAGAGAACAGTTGCATGTTGTGCACTTTTGTCACCCTTTCCCACATTGTGGAGCCCCAGGGCCCTGTGGTACTGGGCTGCCTGAGGTTTGGCAGCCCTGGGGCCAAGGTCTGAAGGAGGGCACTTGCCCCTGTGTGCTAGCAAGACCCTCAGTCATCACCAGAATGCATCTCCCGGTGAGCCAGTCCTCAGACAAGGCAGTGCTCCAATGCTGTGTGACTGCAGAACTCCTGGGGTCATGTTCCTGCTGGCACAGCTGGTCTGGCTCAGCTGCTGTGCCAGCCAGCGATTCTCTGAGCCTCTTCCTGGACAGAGCACACACTGTTCTTCAGGCATAACTTCAGAGACACACCTCGAAGCATCAACCTGATTTGTGTGATCCATGTGGATCTGTCTGGCCATTGAGGAACAATGCCAGCATCTCCCTGCTCTTGTGCATGAGCTGTGACTTCCCATCGTGGTCCTGAAGGGATTTCCCATGGGCTAAGGCCCAGGAGGTCCTGTCTGCAGTGTTGGCCAGGCCTCAACACTCTCCTATCCACACTAGACGGATCCTCATTGCACTTCATCCTGTAGCTGCATTGCCTGCATTTGATCTGTCATTGCTACCAACAGAATAAAGATTCTGGCTTTTTGGTTACAGTCCAGTTTCAAAAAACAAACAGCAAAAGCAAAAATCAACTCAGCTGTCATACTTGGATGGACATGATTAAATTCCAAACCAGACCTGCCAGGTTCTACATTTCCTTTGGCCCCTTTTACAGCCCATGTTTGAATTCTGGGCTGAGAAAAAGGAGAGTCATCTTTTTAAAACAGCACCATAGAGGTTAATGAAGGGACAGGAAATGGAGCAGTTTCCCCCCATACACACATTTGAGCTGTTCATGCAAATAAATCACAAAAAAACCACTGTAAGAAGAGACCTTCTAGGAAGGAATCTGATGCCACTGATCCCCCACGCTGCCTGTCCAGGGAAAGGGTTGCTCCTTCCTGCCAGGGCGCTGTCCCTTGGCACAGGAGGGAGCCCCGAGTCTCGTTTGCACTTGGATGATGCCAAATGACAGAACTCCCCTCTGCTCAGGCCCGTGGAAGCAGCAGCAGATCACATAGAGGCCGGTAGCACTGAGGCTGACTCCTATGGAGTCTCAGGATATCTAAGATTGATCTATACGGACAAATGGGCAGGTATAATATCACATTGAATTTAAAACACAGGGCCATTTACTTTTCAGACTCTTCACACAGACTCCCTCCTCCTCCCCTCCCTCTTTGGGAGGAGGAGGAGTTTTCTAGCACAGAGAAGATTTGCAGTTTCCCAATGGGATGAGAAAACCTACTTGGCAAAGGTATAGTACATCACCCAGTCATCATAACCAGACAAAACTCCACTGAGCTCAGAGAGCTCTGTCTGTCTGTCCCTCGAGAGTCTCTCACCACAGTTCTGCCCAGTCGGCCGCTCCCAGCTCCGGCTGCCCGCGGCTCAGCGATTCCTCATTCCCAGGCCACAGGCCGGCTGGGCAGCCCTCCTGCCTGAGCAGCAGCAGTTCAGGGGAGCCCTCTCCGGCCTCCCGGCCGGCACCCACGGCTCTCCCACCCACGCAGAGCACCAGCACGTGCCTCCCCCCTAGTCCAGAAAGCGCCTGCGCGAGCCCGTCCGGGAGCGGTTCGAGCGGCGAATGTCAAACTTGGAGTCCCGGCACTTCTGGCAGATGTAGATCTCTGGGACGTTCGACTTGCGGATTTTGGCGCAGGAGAGGTGGATCCAAGTGTGGCACTCGTTGCACTCGATCATGGGCCGCCCAGCAAAAGGCTTCATGCAGAAGCAAGTGACCAGGTCCCACGAGTCGTCATCTGCAAAGACAAATGGCAAAGATACGTTTTTAGTGGCTGATGCCTCTCACACCAGGAATTTTCTCTCCTTTCATGCTAAATTAACTACCTGGGTTTCAAAGACTTTGCTGCTTTTTCCAGGTCTCTCTTGCACGGGAAGAGACTCTCAGCAGTACACAGGAGGCCGTAATCGAGGAGATGCTGCTTCTATAAAGTTGCAGCTTTTCACTCAGTTTATTGCACAAAAGAGCCAACCCACCTCCCTTCCCCCCAAAAACCCAACTGCTCCTGAATTCCACCCAGGCAGTGCTCCTCAGCATTATCCTCACACTACTAGTAAAGCACCACTACTTCCACCTGGCTAATCCTCTTGGACAGCCAGGCCACCTACCTGAATCCACCATGATGTCCTCGTCGTCACCAGTGCCATCCTCATCCCGAAAGACCACCTGCTTGCCCTGCCGAATGACCGTTCGCTTGCCCACGCTCTGGATCTCCACCGTCTGCTCGGCCGTCACAGCAGGGTAGGAGACGCTGGACGGGGTGTCAGAGTCCCACACCGAGCAGTGCTCAGTCACAGACTGAGGGTCCCCCTCTGATGAGGGGCTCATCGGCGTCTCTGTATAAGAGTCCTCTGCCTCCAGATCCAGCAGCTTCTCCTCATAGTCCTCCTCTGCAGACACCTCTGTTTCCCTCCTTTTCAGCTTTTTCTTCTTCCTGATCTTATCGATTTGCTTTCTCTCTGGCAGGAAGTTGCTGGCCTTTGCCCGCTGGAACAGGGAACCATACGGTTTTGATCGCTTAAGCTGACTAAAGTTCTTTCTGTTCTTGGTGGGCAGGGAAACAGAGGAAGGGGTGTCATTGAAGCGGGGATCCCAGCTATCACTGTCAATCGTGCCTCCGGTACTGTTGGGAGGGCTGGGGCTGTTCCTCAGCGGTGTTTCCTGGAACACATTCAGGAAGCAGGTAACAGTTTGACTCAGAGCAGACTTGCATGCGGTGCAAGGTGCTGTCCCCTGTCCCCCAGGGCACTCTGACCCACCCCTGAGATGCTGTGCCCTATCCCATAGAGTGATGTCCCCTGTCCTCAGGGCACTCTGACCCACCCCTGAGATGCTGTGCCCTGTGTCCCCTAGAGTACTGTCCCCTCTCCCCAGGGGTGCTGTCCCCTGTCCCCGAGGCCTGAGGCCTTTCCCCCGGGTATTGTCCCCTGTCCCACGGGGAGCTGAGCCCTGTCCCTGAGGCACTGTGCCTTGTCCCCTGGGGAGCTGAGCCCTGTCCGCGAGGCACTGTGCCTTGTCCCCCAGAGTGCTGTACCCTGGACCGCTGTGCCCTGTCCCCTGGGGAGCTGAGCCTTGTCCCTCGAGGCGCTGCCACTCCCACTTTCCCCACACAACACCCCCCGGGTTTCTCCGGCCGCAGCTCCGGGGCCCGGGGCGCAGCAGGAGCGATGCCGGATCCGACGTTTTTCACCCCGCCCACGCCGGGCACCACCCGCCCCGTCCCCAGAGCCTCCAGCCGCCGCGGTTCCCCTTTTGTTCAGGCCCGGCGCGGGGCCGTGACCGCTGGAGCGGTCGGTCTGACAGACCGGCCCGGTGCCCCCCGTGCCCCCAGCCCGGTGCCCCCCCCGTGTCCCCCGGTGGAACTCACCTCCTGCGGGTACGGGATGTAGCCGGCGTAGGCCAAGACGAAGGTACAGAACTTATTGAAGTCCTCCACGGTGCGGTGCCGCCGGGAGCCGGGGGAGAAGTCCTGCGGGGGGCGGGGGTGAGCGGCGGCCGCGGGGCCGGGCCCGCCGGTGGGAGGAGGCGGTGCCGCTCCCGCCGCGCCCCGCCGCCCCCACAGCGGCGGAACCGGGCAGTGCCCCCCACCCTCCCATCGCCCCCGACGTCGGTACCGGGCCCCCAGACAGCCCCCCCGCGGAGGGCACAGCGGGGCGGCGCCGCCGCCATTCCTCGCCCCGGCGGCACAAGATGGCCCCGGCCCCCCGCCCGCCCCGCGGCGGGGAACGGGCAGCGGGCACCGGCGGCCGGACAGGGCCGGACCGGGCCGGGCCGGGCTCGGCAGCGGGACAAGCACCCCCTCCCCTTCTTTTCCCTCCCCGCTTCTCCCTTCCCTTCCTTTTTGCCCCCCGGGACTCCGGCTCACCTCCGGGGCAAACGGCGAAGCGCAGGAGTCGGAGTCCATGTCCCGGCGCGGGCTCGGGCGGGGCCGGGGCGGCGGCGGCGGCGGCAGCCGGGCAGTGCCGACACCGCGAGCCGCTCGGTGCCGGCGGGAGGCGGCGAAGGGGCGGCCGCCCGCGCGGGGCCGCCGGGAGCCGTAGTCCGGGCGTGCGCAGTGCCGGGCGCGGGGCGCGCTGGGAGCGGCGGAGGGGCGGGGGTGGTGCCGGGAGCGGTGAACGGAGCGGGAAGCGGAGCACGGAGCAGGGCGGAGAGCGGATCGGTGAGTGCGGTCCAGGAGTGTCTGTTACCGGGGTGATTGTGGGACCGGGCGGGAGGGGCCGGCCCTGGGCTCACCGCGGGGCCTGGCTGGTGGCGGTGGCAGGACGGGCAGGGCGCCGAAGCGTCTACGGTGAGCTGGACCCTCAACCCCGACCCGGACCCTCCGCCCGCATTAACGGCGGTACCCGAGCCGGACTCGGAGCGGAGCTCCCTCAGCGCTGTATGCGCTCGGGACGCTCTTGTGTTCCCCCGGTACCATTGGGCGGCTCCTTCTGAGCGCCAGCCCAGGGCCAAGGGCGCGGGGCTGGGCGCGGTAGCTGCGGGGCCTTGGGACCGGCCTGAGCGGGGCCGCGCTGCCAGCGCCGCCGCCTTATGCAGCGGCCGCTCTCGGGGGATCCCGGCCGGGACGGGCTCCCCGAGCCCACCCGCCGCCTCCTTGCCTGATCTCCACCTCCCTTTCCCTCTCCGGGAATCACTCGGGGTTCGGCCCAGCAGCTCCGCGCAGGGCGTGATCCAGGTGCTCTCCCGCAGGCACGGCATGGCGACGGGCACCGGCGGGACGGCAGCGGGAGCCTCAGCCACGGCGGCGGCGACGGGAGAACCGGCACACGCGGTGTCGCTGCTACGGGGTCTGAGCGCGCTGCGGGCCGAGCGGAGCCTGCTGGACGTGACGGTGGTGGCCGGCGGGCGAGAGTTCGGGGCTCACCGCGCCGTTCTGGCCGCTGCCTCGGGATATTTCCGCGCCATGTTCGGCGGGGCCCTGCGCGAGTCGCGGGCCGAGCGTGTGCGGCTGCACGGCGTCGAGCCCGAGTGCCTGGGGCGGCTGCTCGACTTCGCCTACACCGGCCGCGTGGGGCGGCTGGGCCCCGACATCGCCGAGCGCCTGCTGCGCGCCGCCGACCTGCTGCAGTTCCCCGCCGTCAAGGAGGCCTGCGGTGCCTGGCTGGCGCGGCAGCTGGAGCCCGCCAACGCCCTGGACATGCAGGACTTCGCGGAGGCCTTCGCCTGCCCGGAGCTGGCGGCTGCCGCCCACCGCTTCGTGCTGCGGCACGTGAGCGAGCTGGGCGCCCAGCTGGAGCGGCTGCCGCTGCCGCGCCTCCTCTCCTACCTGCGGGACGATGGGCTCTGCATCCCCAAGGAGGAGGCTGCCTTTCAGCTGGCGCTGCGCTGGGTGCGCGCCGACCCCGCCACTCGTGCCCCGCTGCTGCCACAGCTCCTGGCCCACGTCCGCCTGCCCTTTGTGCGCCGCTTCTACCTGCTGGCCCACGTGGAGAGCGAGCCGCTGGTGGCCCGCTGCCCTCCCTGCCTGCGCCTCCTGCGTGAGGCCCGCGACTTCCAGGCTGCCCGCCTCGACCGCCACGACCGGGGGCCCTGTGCCCGCATGCGCCCACGGCCCTCCACTGGCCTCGCCGAGATCCTGGTCCTCGTTGGTGGCTGCGACCGTGACTGCGATGAGCTTGTCACCGTCGACTGCTACAACCCACGCACTGGCCACTGGCGCTACCTGGCCGAGTTCCCCGAGCACCTGGGAGGGGGCTACAGTGTCGCTGCGCTGGGCAACGACATCTATGTCACTGGTAAGGCATCCAGGGAATGAGGGGAAGCAGCAGGGTGGAGGGTTCTGTTGGAAATACGTAGGTTGTAGCAGCTACACTTGGCTTTTCCTGGGTGGTGGAGAGTTTGGGACTTGGCTTGGGTGCCTACAGCCTGCCAGCAGGCATGGAGACTCCTGGAGTCGGTGCTGGATTTAGCAGCTGGTCTCAGTCCAGGAGCTATTTTGTCATGACTAATGCTGTTGAGCATGCTGGCAGAAGTCACAGATCTTGTAGTTAGAACTTTTTAACCGTCACTGAGGACAGGGGTGATGTAAGAAGGTTTTGAGTTTCTCTCTTTGAAGAAGGTGTTCAGGTTCAGAGCCCCCTGAATCACATGCTTGAGGCAGAGGCATGTCAGAAAGCCCTAGGTTCCTTCGCCAGCCCCTGTGAGTCACAGTAGCTTCCCCTGCACAAATCCTGCCTCCTTGCTGGGGCTACAATTACTTCTGTCAAGGTGACACCAATATGTAAATTTGGCTGTTAAGCTGCATGCAGATGCCTCCTTTGAACTACATCTCTGTGACAGCTGTAACAAACTGAGGCCCAGGACACCCAGTGCTGTGGAACAGCGTGCCCTCAGTGTGCAGGACACACTGGCAGAGCTTTGAAGAGCAAGTCTTAATGCAGGTGAACAGAAAACTGTGTGTTCTCTAGTCACAAGCAGAAAACAAGGACCTGCTTTAAAGACAGAGTTGTAAAAATGATAACCTACCACATGGATGCAGCATGTTTTTACAGAAACCCCTTACATCCTGTGGGAGCTTCCTGGAGTGATCCCAGGCAGGTCAGTCCTGCTGGGAGCTGTGTGCAGGCTGCTGCTGGGGATTTTGGGTTGGTCTGGACTGTGTCAGTATGACAAAGGCAAGGCTGGGAGGTTCCCAAGCTGCCAGCAGCACCACTGCCTTGGCAGCTTAGCTGGGCAGTGACAGAGCAAGGGCTGTAAAATAGGAGAGAAGTGAGTGTTAGAGGACAGAGGTAATGAAACATGGAAGACTCATTTTGAGTCACAGCTGGATGTGGACTAGGAACGACATGGGAGAAATCCTCCCCAACTTGCTGGGCCTGAAATAGTGCAAAACTTCCTTTAAAATCCTTGTGGCACACGTGCCAAGCCAAACCCTCTGCTTATCCCCCTTCTGTTTGTGGAGCCAGGCTCCTGACACGTGTCATGCTGTGCCACAGGGGGCTCGGACGGCTCCAGGCTGTACGACTGTGTCTGGAGGTACAATTCCAGCGTGAACGAGTGGACAGAGGTGTCGCCCATGCTGAAAGCCAGGGAATACCACAGCTCCACGGTCCTGGACGGGCTGCTCTACGTGGTTGCCTCTGACAGCACGGAGCGCTATGACCACACGCTGGACAGCTGGGAGGCCCTGCAGCCCATGCTGTATCCCATGGACAACTGCTCCACCACCTCATGCCGAGGGAAACTCTTCGCCATCGGCTCCCTGGCTGGCAAAGAGTCCATGGTCATGCAGTGCTATGACCCTGACAGTGATCTCTGGTCCCTTGTCAACTGTGGCCACCTGCCCCCCTGGTCCTTTGCCCCGAAGACTGTCACGCTCAACGGTCTCATGTACTTCATACGGTGAGTAGTGTGAGCAATCACTTCCCTCCCTCCCCATGTCCCCATGAGGAGAGCCCACAGCTTCCCTGGGAAGGTGGATTTTGCAGGTGGTGGAGGGAGGGCACTGGGTTTGGACAGCACAGCAGTGCTTCCCCTGATGGCGCAGGGAGGGCTGTAACACCTCTTTCCTTGTGTTGGTGCATCTCAAAGAGCTGCCAATAAACTTGTGTGAAAATATCTGAGTGTAACCCAGGGCTGGGGAACAGACACGTGTAAATCCATCTGAAGTCAGCAGGGCTGCTTGGAAATTGGCTTCTCGGTTTCTTCAGCTCCTGGTTCAGCCCCCCTCGTTGCTATAAATAAGCACATAAGCTCCAAGAAAACGTTAAACTCTAGTGCAGGAGAGGACGTCTTCCGTCTCAGCAGAGATAAGAGGGCTGAAGATGAAGTGATTGGTCACTATTTTTAAGCACCTTTCCAAACTGGGACTTAATTACCCATCTGAAGCTGTCCTGGTGGCGCAAATACTTCAGTTATCCGCTTAATTAAAAATAAACGGGAAGGCATGCTAGGGCTGGAGCATTTCATCTCCCTGTGTTGACTCTGAGCAAACAGAGACTTCTGTGATGGCCCCCAGGCACTTCTCTTTTTTTAATCTCCTCTTGGCTTTGCATAAAGTAGCAGCTTTGGCCCAAGATTTTTTATTTGATCCTTTTGGGTCCAGCCAAATGTCTTGCTGGCGGCTGTTCTGGTCAGCTGGTTTCAGTCTGTCCTGCCAGGGTGTTGCAGCTGCTCAGCTCCTTGTCACAACCTGATTCTATAGAATTTCTGTTTTCTTGCCCATTTTAAAATACTGACGATTGACACTTCAGGATTTTCAGATCGCTTTGCATCCGCAAGAGTCAGTGAGGAAATGATCAGGGTTAGGTTGTGTTCTCTCATTTCATGTGCTGTGTGTGCGTGGGCTGCTGCTCTGTGTGGAGCTGTGGGATAATCTTTGGAGGACAGAGGAGTGGGTTGCAAGTAAAAGTAGCAAATAGGTTTAATAGCTCAGGCTAAAGGCTCTGGGTGATGATCCCTCGTGCTGGGACTAGTTTTTTACCTGTAAATAAAGCACAGGAGTGAGGTTCAGGTGCTCTCTGCATTTGCCCCAGGGCTGACCCAGAGTGGGGAGAGGAGCCCCTGGTCTGGCTTCTGGCCCCGCCTGGAGCTGCCTTGCAGCATCTTGATCCCATCTGTACCAGGACTGTCTTGGAAGGACTGACAGCTCCTCTCCAGCTGCCCTGACCTTGTCCTCCACGCATTCTTGTGTCAGCAGCGCATGTCTCTGAGTCACAAACGTCCCTCACCTGTCACTGTCGCCCTCCTGTCTGCCAAGCAGGGTGGGTAAGAGGAGCCCTGGGGGATTATGTTGCCTCCCCAGCTCTTCTCTCCCCCTGCCCTAAATCTAAATTTGGCTTTGATGAAGAACCCAAGCAGCGTTTCTAGAATGCAGAAGAGTAATTTTGTGTTCTCTTCCCCAGAGATGACTCGGCTGAAGTGGATGTTTACAATCCATCAAAGAATGAATGGGATAAAATCCCTGCCATGCTTCAGGTAGGACATTTTGCCAGACATTTAAGACATTTCCAGGATGTCTTAAATGTTATAAATTAGTTTCATTTACCTTTGGAAAACCAAGAGCTTTTTAGAATTAGAACCCCTTGCGTGTGGAGCTGGTTTAAGTGTGTTGGAGTCACTGGGAAGAGAGTCCTGGATGTGATGGCATGTTTGGGTGTGCAGCCCAGCATGCGAGATCTGTGTGCAGCAGTGGTTCAGAGCCCAACCTGCAGCTGGCAGGCATGAAGCTCCCTCTAAGAAACAGCTCCCAGATCCCACAAACACCCCCTGGTCACAGTGTCTATTTATTGTTACATTGCAGGTTCACGTTGGGGGGAGTGTTGCTGCGCTCGGTGGGAAGCTCTATGTATCAGGAGGCTACGACAACACCTTTGAACTCTCGGATGTCCTGGAAGCCTACGACCCCGAGACACGAACGTGGAGTGTCGTGGGCCAGCTCCCTGAGCCCATCTTCTGGCACGGCAGCGTCAGCATATTCCGGCAGTTCATGCCAGAAACCACACAGGAGGACGACAGCATCACACTGGACAACACCATCAGCTTGAGCAGGCAGAACCAAAACCTTCACAACCAGAACCTCAATGAGCTGCCTTAGCGCAGGAAGCGGCTTGACAGAATCCCTCATCCGGAACCTGGGCTGCTTTGGGAGAAGGCTGAGGCAAACCAGTGCTTGGAAACAAAACCATGCTGTTCACAGAGGGAGCAAGAACTCTGGCTGTTGGATGTGATGCTGTGGGCCTGCAGGCAGCGAGGCCTCCACTGCTTCCCTCAGCCCTTCAGGGTGGGAGATGGCGCCACGCTGCCCGCAGGGACTCGAGAGCTGATCCTGGGGAAGGCGCTGGTGACCCACACCACAGCACCGCTGCTTACAGACACCTTTCACTGGGAGCTCCTTCACCCTGTAACGCTTCATTTGCCACCAAGCTCCTTCCTTCAGTTTCTGTCTTGGGAGGGGTCTGTCTGGTAGGGCAGTGGTCTGGACACCCCCCCTATATTCTGTGCCTCGGAGGGAGATAGGCTTCCTGTGCACGTGTTGGATTGAAAGGTAGTTATTTTAGGGTTTTTTTTCTTCTTTTTTATTTGGGGTTTGCAGTTTTATTTTGGCCTGTGTAAGATTTGCCTTTATACTTGCCCAAGTGCCCTGGCCAGTGGGCTCTGGTTATCTACCTTTGCTGAAGAGCAGCTGTGTGCAGTTTACTTGTGGAATGTTTCTGGAAGAAAGCAAACGGCTGAACCTGCAGCATGGCTCCCTGAGAGCAAGTGCTGCACCTTCTGGAGAACCCTGAAGTGTGTCAGAAGCTAAGGTGTGGCTGGATGCATTTGCTTTTTTGGTCTTTAAATTTTACCTAATAGAGGAGAAATTTGCATTTAAACTGAATTCAGAGATGGAAACCCCGTGTACTCGATCTCTCTCCTCCAGGCTTACCCCTGGATCAAGGAGCATCCGAGCCCCATTTCCACAGCTTTACAGAAACGTGTTTTGCCTCAATGCTGTCTGATGCTGCTGCCCTCCTCAGCCACGGGGAGCCTGGGCTGTTCTCCAGCCAGGAACTCTGACAGTGCCTTGAGAGCGCCGCGTGCCAGCAGGGAACACACAGGGCCCGGCTGCCCCGTGGTGTCACACCCCTGGATGGAGTAGGGGGCACAGGGGCCCGCAGTTTGGGGCAGCTGCTGCTTTTTTTGGGAGCAATGGCCAATTCCCGACGGCGCCACGGCTCCAGGCATTTCTGCTGAGCTATAAATAACGCGGCCGTGCTCGCTGCTGGACCCCCAGTCCCACCCGCTGAGCAGCTACAGATCTGTATTTATTTTTTGTAGAATTCATTGTGTTGAATCCTCAAGTCCAGTTGAACTCCATCCTTTGAAACAAAGGCATTTTACATTTGCAGATAATGTATTTTTATTCTCGTAGTTTGTTTTTAAATTTACTTGCAGCAGTCAAGTTAAATAAAACTTGTTACACAATTCTGTTCTCTTGAGGGGAAGGGAGCTGGAATGAGATTTTACTGGGAGTTTCTCATTCCAGATATGCTTAAATTGGAGCCTCTCTGCCTCCTTGGTGAGTAGAGGGAGAAAGGGGAGAGAGCACAGCTGCAGTTCTGGGGTGTGGGGGTACACACAGAGATCTCTCCCCACCCTGGCACCACTCAGGCCATGGTTCTCACTCTCCCAGCAACCCTGGATTGGGTTATTTGAGACAGAGTACATCCCCACACCTGAGCACAGGAACACAGGCACTTTGTGCTGCTGGAGTGTGTTCTGTTCTGAGCAGACATGGGTCATGCCCTACCTTTAATGGGGTAAGGAAAGAGCAACTGACAAAGGCTTAACAAAACAAAGGAAAAATAAGGCACCAGTTAAACAGAGGAGTTAAGTAATGGGCAGAGCCTCTCTGTGGGGGAAGGTGAGCTTTAATCACAGGCAGGGTGAGAGGGCTGAAGGAAAGGGGAGGGCAGCACCAGCTCCTCAGGCATCAGAAAGTGAGTCACAGTATGACACAGGGAGGTCAGTCCCATCCCACTGCACATCACGCATGGATGCTGACTGGAGCGGCTGTTCTGAGACATTTCTTCATTTGACAATCACAACGTCATGGTGACTTTCTTTCCTTGCAGCCTGGGATGGGAGATTGGCAGAAAAGATGGGGAGGAGACTAAAAGAACAAGTGTGGCAGAAAGTGGCTCAGCTCAATGCTTTACTGTGTTTCAGTGGAAGGGGATGGGTGGCCACACTACGTCTCACAGTCTTCAGGAATCGTAGTTATAATCAGTGATTGCTCAATCACGTCCGCAGGGGAGAAGTTCTCATTTGAGCAGAGTTTCTGTGCAGGGACCTCCTCAGGCAGTGGCCCACGGGCCAGTGACTCCACGATCACCTCAGCTGAGCCCACCTCCAGCTCTGGTGGTGGCTGCAGCACCACCATCACATCCTTCTCATCCTCGATGATCAGGTTCCGCAGCTTCCGCTGTCGAGGGTTATAGTTCTCCACTCGGTCGTGGATCTCCATGTGCCGCCTCAAGTGAGCCTGCAAAGGAAGGGGAATGTGGAGAGACCCAGTGAAGGCTGGCTCCCCAGGGCAGCATGGAGGCCCTGGAGCTGGGGAAGGCCTCACCTGCCGTGTGAATTTGTAGCCACACTCAATGCACTCAAACTTCCTCACTCCCTTGTGCCGGCGAACATGGACACGCAGCTGTTCTACCGCTGGGAAGGGAAACGAGAGCCTGTTGGCAGCAGCTCCATGTCACAGCAGCTCACAGCAATGCCAACCCACCCACGGGAAGGAGGCAGCTCCTGCAGAGCCCCCACATCACCTTTGAACGTCTTCCCGCAGATGTGGCAGAAGTGGGGCCGCCCCTCCTGGTGCCGGCTGGCGACGTGCCTCAGCAGCGGCCCCTTCTCCGTGAAACGCTGCTCACAAAACTCGCAGCTGAACGGCCGCTCCCCCGTGTGCGTCCGGTTGTGCTTGTCCAGACTCGCTGCCATTAAGAGGGGGAGACAGGGAGAGTGGCTGGTCGGAAGCACAGCCCATGCACACCCGTCCAAGGGGCTGTCAGGCTGGGCCAGGCTGGCCAGGAAGGCAGGAGCAGCACAAACAGCCTGCTCCAGCTAAGGAGTCATGAGCAACACCAGCTCATTCCCCTTCTGTGCCATGAGAGCAGAGCAGGTGACAGGAATGTGCTTTTCTTGATATCAGCCTCACAAGAGCATAGCTTTGCTCCTGGGGAAGCTGCTTTCTGGGGTTCCTGGATGCTGGAGCCTTAGCCCAGCCACAGCCAGGGGTACCTTGTGTCCGGAAGGTCTTGCCGCAGAGATGGCACTGGAAGGGCTTCTCGCCGGTGTGCGTGCGCAGGTGCATGTTGAGGTTGGCTTTCTGTGTGAAGGCATGGTGGCAGAACTCACACACGTAGGGCCTCTCATTCCTGTGGGCAGAGAAACGTCACTGTCACCTCTGCCTCTGCCAGCTTCAGCCCTTTGGGTCTCAGCCCAGCACCTCTGTGAAGAGGGTGACTTTCAGCCAACCCCCAGGCCTGTGGGGCAGAGACTGCAGCCAGGAGAGCTAAGGTGACACAAGAGAGGACGCGGGTCACATTGTACCTGTGCTTGGCCTTGATGTGCATCTGGAGGCCGTTGCGGCTCGAGGCCCTGTGCCCGCACTCCTCACACACAAACAGCTTCTCTCCACGGTGCTTGAAGGCCTCGTGCAGGCGCAGCTCTGTCCGGGACAGAAAGCACTTGGAGCAGGTTGAGCACTGCAAGGCCACAGGAGAGGAGGGTGTTAGGGTTGGGGTACACCCACCCCAGACCCACTCACACCCAACCTTTCTCCAGCTGCTCCAGCAGGGACCTCCCTGTGGAACCAAGGCAGCACCACCAGCTCACAGACACCCAATAAGATGGGACAGCCCAACAAAGATGAAGTGCTGGTCAGTGCTTGGGTCTGTGGGCTGCTCCTGTACCCAACAGAGCCCATTTCCAGTAGCTCTGTGCCCCACCCCTCACCGACAGAGCCAGACAATGTTGTGGTATTCCTTAGGCCAGGTCCACACTCAGGATCACAACCTCCCCAAAACCCCTGGTCCCTACCGCATGGGGCTTGGGTGCACCGTGCAGCTTTATCATGTGGCTCTGCAGGTCCTTCTTCTGCATGAACTGCTGTGAGCACGAGGAGCACTGCAAGACAGGAGAATGGGGTCAGCTGTCAGCTGCCCCCAAAGTGTGGTTTCAGAGCAAGGAGAGGACTGACAGGGGAGTAGAACACAGATTCCTGGTACAGCCATGGGAAGCCTTTGGCTGTGGTGCCTCCCTGGATCACATTTTGGTTCAGAGACAGGGAACAACCCTGAGTGGGCTGTCATGGACCAGAGAAGGGAACTGGTGCGCTCAGCTCTTGATGGGCTGGGCTGCCCTAGAAGGGAAAAGCCTGCCCTTGTTCTGTGCCAGTGTCCAGCAGCATCCATAGGGATGTTGGATTTGGGCCCTGCTGACCTTGTATGGCATCTCTCCAGTGTGTGACACCATGTGCAGCCGCAGCTCCATCCGCCGCTTGAACACCTCCGGGCAGGCCGAGCATGTGAATACCTGTGAGAGACAGGGTGGTGTTGGCTTCCACAGAACCCAGAGCCTGACCTGGAGCCCACAGCTCAGCCTCCTGCCCAGCACGTGGCACTGGCACCCAGCTACAACATTCACCCTGCACCCATGGAGGCCAAATCTTGTACAGTATAGAGTCCTGGTGTGCTGAAACACAAGTGAGTGCTGTGTTGTGTATCAGGTGTGAGTCCCAGCCACAGGGACTCTGGCTGTGGGGTCCCAGCCATGGAACACGTGCCACACGGTGCTGGCAGGGTTCTGTTTGGAACTGGGACTGGCAAAAGGCTCCAACTCCCCTGCTGCCACATGGCAGCCACACTCCAGCCCAGCAGGGCAGCTCCCGGGCGTACCTGTTCCGATCGGTTCATGCAGTTCCTGGCTTCGTGTTCCAGGAGATTCTCTTTTCTAAAGTAACATTTGCCACACTTGGAGCATTCAAATGGCTTCTCTCCAGTGTGTTTCCTTGGGGTATGCAAATACAGAATCCCATCACTGCCTGTCAACAGCATCTGCACAAACAGGCCCAGGAGGTCACGGGGAAGGGTGAGGTGGGTAATTCCCCCCACCCCAGCAGTGCTACTATTCACAGCTTCCCAAAAGCTGCTTTTATTACACTTTTTATTCCCTTCAACAGCACAGCTGTCAGTGCCCGCTGCACTCCACGGAACACCATTTCTGCAGGGCCAAGATTCTTCCCCAACACAAGCAAAGCAAAGCTTGAGCTCTCACTGCAGGGCCATGCCCTGCACTCGGTGATCCACCCTGGAGCTCCTCACAGAGCCCAACCATGTGCCCCCAGCAACCCCAGAAACTGCCCCCCAGCCCAGGGCACTCTCAAAGCCCAGGAGGATTTGCCATTGCCCACCTGCAGCTAGCACAGCTCCCAAGGAGCCCCTCACATGGCCTTCCTGAGCCCCAGCTCAGGACAGTCACTGCAGCTCTGGGATGCCTTTCATTGACATTTAACCCTCCCCCAGGCCACAGCACCCCCAGGGGCAGAGCAGACCCTCCTTTACCACCCCGGGGGATGCCGAGGTGTTGGGACAAACTGACAGAAAGGAGCCTGCCCTTTCCCCCCACCCCGGGAAGGGGCAGAGCCGTGGGGACGGCGCATCCCCCCGCGCGCAAGGGGAAGGAGAAGCCGGAGCGTTTACCTGTTGTGCACTTTAAGGTAATATTTGCTGAGGAAGGTTTTATGACATGTGGGGCACTCGACCGGCACCGCTGTACCTTTTCTGCTTCCCGGCGCCTTTCCCGGAGCGAGGGGGCTCTTTTTGCTCCGCAGCACCTTTTCCTCGGGAAGGGGCTCGGCGTCGCCGTCCCCCCGCCCGCCGCCACCCACCGCCGCCTCCTCCGGGGCTGAGGGGGAGCCCTGCGAGGGAACAGCGGCGTCACCGCGCCGCCCCCGCCGGGCCCCGGCCCCGCCGTCCCCCTCCCGCCCCCCTCACGCACCGCCTGCCCGCCGGGCTGCGGGGCCGCCGCGGGCTCCGGGCGGGCGGTGGCGGCGGCGGCGCGGCGGGGCCGCGGGCGGAAGGCGCGGCACAGCGCCACGGCGTCGGGCACGCCGAGCTGCTCGGCGGCCGCCAGCAGGCGGGCGCGGTTGTGCGCCGTGAGCGCCAGGCGCCCCGTGTAGAAGAAGTCGAGCAGCAGCTGGAAGGTGTCGGCGAGGCCGTCGGGCAGCGCCACAGGCCCGCCAGGACCGCGCGCGCGGAAGAAGCGGGAGCAGCTGGCGAGCACCGGCCAGTGCGCGCGGAACTCGCGGCCGCCCACGCCGAGCGTCGCGTCGCAGAACTGCCCGGCTGCGCGCTGCCGGTTCAGCTCCCGCAGCACCCGCACGCTGTGCGCCGCCGCCGCCGCCATGGCCGCGCACCGGAGCCCGCCGGCATCCGCTACCGCCGGACGTGGCGTCAGCGAGCGCCGGCAGTGACGCCGCGAGGACCGGGGCGGGCCGGGGCCGAGGGTCGCTCCCCGCGGCGGGGTACGCGCGGTGCGGGTCGAGCCCCGCGGCTCAGGCGGCGGCCAGGCGGCGCGTGTACTCCTGGATGACCATCTGGAAGTGTTCGGCCGTGTTTTGGTGCGGCCGCAGCAGGATGACGAAGGCCCGCGGCACGAAGTACCCGCCCAGCAGTGCTGCGAGCGTGCCCAGCGTGCTGAGCACCCGCGCCACCGTCTCGGCCTGGCCGCGCAGCGCGCCCTGCGAGCAGAGCACGGCGGCCGAGCAGCCCAGGTGTAGCAGCAGGCTCACGGTCAGGCTCTTGGCCTCGTTGTAGGCGGCGGGCAGGTCCGTGCCCGCGTAGCTGAGCACGAAGCAGGCGGCGCTGAGCAGCACCGTGTAGGCGATGGCGGCGTCGGCCGCGGCGCTCCGGGCGCACTCCAGCACCACCCACTCGTCCCGCACGCCGTACTCCCGGCTCGGCACCGAGGGGCTGGCGGCCTCGGTGGCCACGCACAGCACCACTTGTGCCGCCGTGCTGGCGGCCACGAACAGCACCGGCCCCTGGCGCCGCATCCAGGCCTCGTAGAGCGCAGGGCAGCGCGCGTTCAGCTTGAAGATGCAGAGGATCTGGAAGGAGCGGGTCGCCACGCACGAGAGGAATACAGTGAAGCTGATGGCGAAGAGCGGCACCCTCAGCAGGCACGCTGCCTGCGAGGGCTCCCCGAAGTAGCAGAAGAGGCTGCTGCAGGTGCAGGCCAGGGAGCCCAGCATGAGGAAACAGGTCTTCCCGCCCGCGGACTTGACTACAGGTGTGGAGGCATTGAGGGCGAACAGGACAGCCAGCGCCGCTATGAGCAGCATGAGAAAAACAGCCAGGGCCAGCAGCGCGCAGGAGAGGGGCTCGGACCAGGACAGGAACTCGATGGTGCGGTTGAAGCAGACCTTGCTCCCTGCTGGGGCCCACTGATCCAAGCCACAGGCCTGGCAGTCAAAGGGGTCTGTGGAGGACATGGACCCCTCACACACCTCGGACCCGGTAAGAGCTCTGCCATGGTGCAGGCCCGGCCCACAGCTCCCTGGGCTCTGCTCACCCATCACGCCTGCTCCTTCTTGTGGGTGCTCCCAGGCCTGGGGTAGCAGAGGGGGCTCTTTTCCCCAAAGACCCCCCACCTAAAATTGGCCCCATGGACTCTCCCAAAATCCATAGCCTGGGCTGAAACAGGGGCTCAGCTGTGTGAGGCTCAGGGCCATGGGGGCTGTGGGTGGGAAGGGGACCGTGCATCAAGCAGTAACCTGGGAAGGATCTGCAGCAGTTGCTGCTGAATGGGACAGTACCATATAGGGGGGCTTTCTGCTCCCACTGTCCCCAGAGCTGCCCCTGCCCCTGCCCACGGGTCAAGGGCATTGAGGCACTAGCTGCCAGGAAGGCATTTGTTGTTGTGGCTGGCAATTCTGAGGCAGGAGACATTTCCATATGCCAGGTGCTGGCGATCACGTAGTGCGGAAGCCCCATTTGCCATCTGGGGCACAAAGGCAACCACTAGGTTGAATTTCCCTGGCAGAGGATGCGGTGCAGGGAACAGCTACCGGGCCGGACATCCCCTTTCCCTGGCCACAGGCAAAGGGGCTCTGTTTGCCCAGGTGGGCTCACCTGTAGGCAGTACTCCCCGGAAAGGACAGGGCATGGGCTTTGCATACTCACTGGTAAGCAAACAGGAGCCAGACCCATGCCTTCAGGTCAGCTCAGAGGTTTTACTGACCACAGGAGGTGAGAGGCTGGGAATGGTGAGACAAGAGCAGGAGGCAGGATGTGGGCAGGGAAGGAAGAGGCAGGAGCAGACCCTGCGGTGTACTGACCCGATGTGTTCAGGAAGGTTCCTGGTGGACAGGCCACACAGCTGAAGCAGCATTTGTGGCGGCTCTGCTGCAGCCTCATCTCTCCTGGCTTACAGGCCTCGGAGCACACCGAGCTGGGAGCCTGCCAGGAGCACAGATAGGGTCAGGCTGACAAGCAGCAGCACTCTGGCACTCCCCCACACTGCCTCAGCCCTCAGTTTTGCCCTGCTATGAGGAAACACCCCTGAACTGGTGGCACTGGGATGCAGTCAGCTCAAAAGTGAGCAATAAATAAGACCTGGGTGCAGAACAGTACCTGGCCATCTTCTGTGTGCCACAGGATTTTGCCTGGGTTGATGCTCAGCCTATCAGGGTTCACACGGAATGTTCCTATCACATCAAAAGCCCACTTTGGGCCCAGCCACTTCCACATGACAATGTCATAGCCTTTATGAATGTCCCCTTGAGCATCAAAAGAGATTCGGCTCTTGTACAGGGTGAAGTTTACTTGCCTAATCTTTTGTAGGAGCTGTAAAACAGAAGAGTAAGAGAGGAGCCCTTCCAATGGCACGACTCCTGCCATTGGAGGGAGATGTGCTGGAGGACTCTTCCTCTGTCCTGCAGCTGCTTTCAAGCCCCCCAACATCTGCAGGAAATCCCATCCAGTGAAGGGGTGGTACTAGAGGAACAAGTAACCTAGGATGGAGTCTAAGTTTAGATCTTGGCTGCTCTGTCTTTGAGGGGCAGCTGAAGCCCGCAAGGGTCTTCAGCTGGGATGTGAGCCTTTGGGAAAGACAGGAAACCTTTGGGCACAATGGAAAAATCCTTCCCTGTGGGAAAGGATCCTCATGGATCTTCTTCCACAAGGTTGCTCTTACCTGCCAGGGATAGATAGTGCCTTTGCTGCAGGTCCCCGAGGCACAGCCCAGCAGGTCATGGAGGCCATGGGCCACAGCATACACAGCTGAGTACACACTGAAGGAGCCTTGAGCATCGTACATGTCAGAGACGGTGGCGAGCGCGCGGCAGCCGGTGCAGCACTGCGTGCAGTCCAGCCGTGTGCTCCCCACAGATTCCCTGCCTGCCTCTGCACTGCTGCCACACTCAGCCACAGTGCCTTCCTCCCACATCTTCCAAGCTTCAAAGCGCTCCAGCATTGTGGGCTCTGGCTTCTCTACTGCCATCCCAAACACCGAACCGATGGTCTGGATGCCAGGTACCTGCCAGATAGCTTGAGCCAGCGACCAGTCTTCAGAGGCCACCCACACCATGCCCGTGATGTTCTTCTGGACCACCACCTCAAAGAACGGCAGAACGCTTCCTTTGGTGGAGAACACAACAGTGACATTGACCTTGACATCTGTGAGGATTCGGACCAGGTTGTGAAGCTCTGGGTTGCTGGCATCCGAGTTGGCGGGGATGGTGCCTCGGTAGGCCACGCATACATTGCTTGCAATCAGCAGCTCCTGCAGGGCATCCAGACCGGCCCTGCCATAGGTGTCGTCACTGCCCAGCAGCACCACCCAGGTCCAGCCAAAGCGCTGCAGCAGCAAGAAGATGGCCTTCACCTGCTGCTTGTCACTGGGGATGGTGCGCAGGAAAGAGGGGTACAGCCGCTTCAGGCTCAGCAACTCCGTGGAGGCTTCGTAGCTGATCTACAACGAGAACCAGGGGAAAGGGGGATGCACTGGCCCAGGCAGCTGCACCCCTGAAGGGTAATGGCATGGGCAGCCTGTCCTAGGAAGACTTGGAGCTGGGCAGGCAGTGGACCCAATGCCAAGTGTGCTGAAGCAGGAGAAAGCTGTGATGGATAGCAAGCCAGCCCACTGACTCCCTGGGAAAGATCCTTTGACAGCATACACAGAAGGGCTGCATTTCCAGCTCTACCAGGCTCCTCAGGTCTGAGCCCACCCTCCCTGAAACCATCACTCCTTAGGGTCCCTGGTTTTTATCAGCCATAGAAGCTGCACTTACCTCTGGTACAAGAAAGAGACTGAGAACAGCGGCTGTGGTGAGGGCCAGCCGCGTGCTGTCAGGGCCAATGACAGCCACAGCCTGGGGCTCATAGTGTTGGAAACTGGGGAGCACCTGGACATCCTGCCTGCCTTTGCGAGCAAGGGCGCACAGCGTGGCGTGGAGGTTGGTAGACTCAGAGCAGGTGTCGTAGATTTCGTAGCCCAGGGTGACATTAGGGAGCAGCGTGGTGGAGTTGTTGATCTCCTCCACAGCGAAGCGCAGGGCCTGGGCTAGGCAGTAGCCGTGGCTCTTGAAGGCGGCGCTATGGAATCGAGAGTGGTTGTTAGGGAGGACAGAGCGCGTTGGGGGCACGGGCAGCGCGGGCACTCACTCGTCGCAGCCGCGCACGAGCAGGCTGGTGTCGTCCCGGCGCGCCGCGGTGTGCAGCGGGAACAGCCCGGCCAGGCGGTGATCGCCGCGGAGGGTGAACGAGGAGGCGGCGGCGGCAGCCGCGCAGAGGCACAGGCGGAGCAGCGCGGGCGGCGGCATGGTGGGGTGGTCCCGCACTGCGCGGGCGGCTCTTAACGGGGCGGTGGCGGCGGGCGGGGCCTCACACCGGGCGAGGCGGGGCCGGCCGAGGGGCGGCCCCGGGAGGCGGAGGAGGCTCGGCGGTCATGCCCGCGCGGCGCAGCCGCCCCCGCCGGGCTTCGGCCCGTGCCCTGGCCCGCGCGAGCCGGGCGGAGGCGTCCTGGCGGGAGTTCGCCACCTCCTTCACTCGCATCGGGATGGTGCCGCAGGCTGAGCCGGGGCTGGTGGCCGTGGAGGCGGCGGAGGGCACGGCCGTACTGCTGCTGGAGCCGCGGCAGGTGAGCAGCGCCCACAGCGCGCCGGGCGCGCCGCGCCCCGCACCGCCTGACCGCCCGCTCTGTCCTGCAGGCTCTGACCTTCACCGGCAAGTGCCGCCTCCGCTGCCTCTATGGGGCCGTCCGCCTGCTGGGCTTCGCCGTGGCCTCTCACCACCCGGGACTGCCGGTCTTCTCGCCGGCCACGCACTGCGCGCTCAGCCTGGAGGCGCTGCCCGGCGCTCGCCCGCCCGCCGCCGCCCTCCGCCAGCTGCGCGCCGCCGCCCGCGCCGCCATGCGCTCGCACCGTGTCCGCCGCCGTGAGTGCGGGACGGGAGCGGGGCGCGGGCGGGCGCCATTTCACGGGCGGTGCGGGGAGCGGCCATTTTGTGCGCGGGGCGCTGCGCGGCGGGTGGGTGCCATTTCGCGGGCGGGCGCGGGGCTGAGGGTGATGATGGCGGCACTCGGCTCTTTCAGCGGCGCGCGTGAAGCTGATGGCACGGTTCTCTCCCGACTGCGCCGTGGTGCTGCTGGAGCACCTGGACACGCCGGTGACGCGGTTCCTGCTGAGCCACCCGCCGCTGTCGCGGTTTTTCGAGCCCCAGGTGAGGCGGCGTGGTCGGTGCGTGCTGCGCCCTGTGCCGTCCCCGCACCGCCCGTGCAGAGCCGGCGGCGGCCGCCCCTGTCAACGCCAGGCCGTGGCCTCACGCAGCCCGTGCTGAGTGCTCACCCTCTCGCCTAGAAAAAGGAGGAGTCAAACTTCACTCCAGAGCACGCGGTCCTGGCGTCCGTGGGCATCGTGAAGTGCAGCCCCGACTGCGGGCTGCAGGTGTCGGAGAGCATGTGCCTGGCGCTGGAGGAGCTGATCCAGGCTTGCTGTGGTGAGTGCAGGCATTTGGCCATGTTGTGGCTTTGGTAGCCTGAAAAAAAAGAAAATTCATGAGGCTTTTCATGAGTTAAAGTTGAGAGAGTGCCCTGACCAAAGTATGTATGCTGAAGTAATGAAGTTAGGGAGGAGTATTCAACTGACCACTTGTATCTGTGAAGAGCAGGGAGGAGGGATTGAATCAGCACATGCTGATTGAGGGTCGAATTTTTCTTTATGAAGAATGAGTATCTAGAACTTAGGTATTGCCTAGGGTGGGTCAGTGATGCCAGCATCAGTGCGGTTCACACTCTGCTTTTCTTTCTAGCGGAAGATGAAGGTGTCCCTGTGGTGCTTGTGTGTGGCCCAAAAAACACAGGGAAATCAACATTCAACAGATATCTAATTAACTTGTTACTGAACCGGTGAGTCTTCCATGTTCTGCAAGCCTTTAAGTGCTACATGAGGTTTAGGAGAAGGAAAAAAATAAAAACAAATGTTTGACAGGTCTCTCAGAAGAGCCATCAGAACTTATAGGTGCATATGTTTTAAACACAAACAATAATTCAGAAAAACAAATACTCTTGTCTTGAGTGATTTCAGGAAATTGCCTCCTGAACATTTCTATTGAAATACTGTTAAATTGCTGCCTTGGGAATGTATGAGCACATTGGGCACCAAGCAGTTTAGGTTCAGTAGGAGAGTTATAATGCTTAGAAATGCACCGTGAGTGTGGTTGAGGGAAGGAGAGATTCACAAATTTTAGCTTTGCAACCTGGAACAAAATCTCATTGTTCTTCTGATGTGTTCAGGTTGTGTAGTTCTTTTGAGGGATGGTAACACCCAGTCTCTCTCCCTGCAGCCTCCCTGTGGTGGAGTACATGGAGTGTGACATTGGCCAGACAGAATTCACTCCGCCCGGCTGCGTGTCCCTGAGCAGCGTCACAGAGCCTGTTCTGGGTATGTGTTCTGCTCCTTCTGTGGTTACAGAGATCTGTTCCGTTTCTGAAATGAGCAGGATGTTCTGGGCAGAGGCTCTGCTTCAGGGGAAGCTGCTGCTACAGCTGTCGGAGTTTCCTGGGGAGAATAAACCAAGGGCTGCTTAAGTTTTCTTGTAGGGACATTTAAGCTCCCTGAGTAACATGGAGGTGTTCTTCTGCTTTAAAGAAGCACAATGTTGTAGAGGTGGTAGTACATGCTAAGGTGTATCAAAGGGGACGTTCTGCCTTTCAGATGCGAAAGGTCTCCTTGGAAAAATCTGTATCCATAGATAAAACTTGAGAAATCCAAAGTGGATCTTTGATGAGTGGAAAAAACAGAATCCAAGAAACTGCTGGAGTTTGTAGTCTTGCAGATTTAGATTACTGTCTAAAAGGATGTTGTCAGGCTGGTTTACTGTTTAACCAGTTTGTCATACACTGTTCTTTAAAGATTTGCAAATGTGTAAGCAGTGATTTCAAACAAAAAACCACACCCAGTACTAACCCGAAACAAACAAAACTCCCAGCCTGCAAGTGACAGACCAGTTTCCCCTACTTGCAGGCTGTGCAAGGACAACTGGCATGTGGGAGGATCATGGGTTATTTCAGGAGAGAAGGTGTGTGGGTGCTCAGGGACAGGAACGTTTTGGGTTGACCTGGGGAAGGCACTGGATGTTCGGTGCTCTCTTTGCCAGGTCCTCCCTTCACTCACCAGCAGATGCCCAGTAAGATGGTGTATTATGGCCAGACCAGCTGTGAGCAGGACACAGAGAGGTACCTTGAAGTTGTGAAATACGTGTTCAGCTACTACAAGAAGGAAGTGCCTCTAATCATCAACACCATGGGCTGGGTGAAAGGTAAATGGGGTCAATCTGCTCTGGAGAGGTGTGGGAGGGAGGTCGCGGTGGCACAGCAGCACCACGTGGAACAACAATTCACAGCATGTCCACCCTGAGCTGACACTGCTGTGCCGCCTGTCACAGTAGTAGCAGCAGTTGTGTGTTTGCTGTGCTCCTGAAGGTGAAGGGCTGCTGCTCCTCATTGATATCATCCGGCTGTTGTCACCCAGCCACATTGTTCAGATGGACATGTGTGACTGGAAGGTCATGCCCCCGCTGACGTCCGAGCACATCCACTTCAGCGCCGGGCTGCACACCAAGGGCAAGCAGCAATCCAAGTGCAAGCAGCTGGGAGTAGGCAGCACGGAGAGCTGGAAGTGCCCTGAAGGGGAGGACGTGTCAGCTCCACAGCACAAGCTGCTCTATGTCCACCCAGAGTTCCCTCGGGCAGGGGTGGCAGGTGAAGTGTAAGTAGGATGTTGAGTGCTCTGTGAGGTCTGAACAGAAGAACCATATGTTGTCCTTGACATGGGGCTGTTCTTTCAGGCGAGTGCACAGCAGCATCCTGCGTGACATGTCCATCCTGGGATACCTGGGGCATCTGCAGAGCCCAGACATTGGGGCAGTGCTCCCTCTGCACAGCCTGGTGCCATATCAGGTAAAGGAGCTGTTTGCCATGGGGAATGTGCACAGAGCCCAACTCAAAGTGATGGGCAATTCTGTTCCTACTGCATATGTTTCTCAGAAGAGGGACAAATGCTCTAATCTGCAGAGTGACTGTATTCAGGGTGTCTGGAAGCCAGGCTTCTGTCAAGTTGCTGGTGTGGCACGTGTGTGCTGTGTGTCCTGCATGTGCAGGTGTTGGTGCAGAAGCTGCTCTGTGTGCCCTGCCATAGTGCCTGTGTGTAGGTGTGGTGTGGGAGTGTGCAGGGTCTTATCTCTGAACTCCAACTCAATCCATGTGGAGCTGATGAGCACTTTTCTCTCTTCCCTTTCCCCGTCAGGTACCTTTCAATGCTGTTGCACTCAGGGTTATTCACACAGATGTTGCTCCCAGCAACATCATGTACGCGGTGAACGCCAGCTGGGTTGGGCTCTGCTGCATTCCCGAGGAAGTCCGGTGCCAGAGCGAAGGGCCAGTCCTGCTGACACAGACACCAATCTGTGACTGCCTGGGCTTTGGTGAGCACACCTGGAGCTCTGCTCTCACCTGCTGTGTTTAGGCAGACGTATTGCATAGTGATGGAGTTACCTACTCTGGGGAAGTGGGATGAATGGGGTGTATTCTCTGCTGTTAGAGCAGTCCTTGGACTTTGGTTAACAGGTGGGAAGAGCTGTGGGGAATGTCCTTGAACGGTGCCACTCGGAGCTTCTCTCAGAACTCCACAGTGACTCACTTTCCAGTTCACGTTCTCAAAAGCATGTTCCATGTAGCTTTTGCAAAATTCCAATAGTTGTCTCAGTTTCCTTGTGACTTAATTTAATGTTCCAGTTTGGACTTTGGTGTTCAATCATGTGTAGGGATGTGATAGTGAGTAGGGATACCTAGTGACTGAGCTTTGCATGTGGGTTTTTTTTGTTTGTTTGTTTTTTTTTTTTAGGAATTGTCCGAGGAGTTGATATGGAGAAGAAGCTTTACCACATCCTGACACCAGTGCCTCCAGCGAATCTGAGACTAGTGAATTGCCTGCTCCTTGGGAACATCGCCATCCCTAACTGTGTGCTTGTGGGCCAGGTAGGAGCTCACAGGAGGGGTGGGATTTGGCTGAGCTGCAGCTGGCTGGCAGGTTTTCCATTTTCTTATTCCTGCGGCTGATGCGTGCTGGGAGATGCCTGGGCATCAGCAGATGGTTATCTCTCTGTGAAATTGTCCTTAAGCACAGAAACCTTGGGAGAGCAGAGTGTTATGCTCATGTTTCAGATGCCAAAGTGGGGTTTGGTGATTGCTGAGTCCTTCCCACTCAGCTCTATCAGCCTGGGGAGGGATGTGTCTCCCCCTCTGCTGAAGGTGCAAGTTCTTAAAGTTGTTTCTGGTTTAATTTTTCCATTTTGCAGCAAGGAATTGAGGGAGAGATTCCCTACGTCACATCCGATTACAACTACAGTATCATGGGCTCAGGGAAACTGAGGAAGAAGAAGCAGCATTTGAAGAGAAGATTTGAGTGTGATTATCCTTGAATCCTCAGGGTGCTCAGCCAGGGTTTGTTCATGTGGGACCTTGGATGGTTGCAGGAACCCTGGGTGCTGCAGAGGCCCTGGGCAGGTACATGCTACAGCGGGGCCAGTTTTGATAATGTTTTGTATGTTCAGTTTGTATTTTTGGTGTTTTGTAATAAATATCTATGGTAAACACTGGGTTGGTTTGGATCTTTTCCTAGGCTGAGGCTCACACAGCCAGGAGCAGCTGCCAGTGATCCACAGTGCCCTGAGGAGAACTTCACTGTCCCCTGGGTTTGGGGAAGGGCCCATGCTGGGGTTCTGGCACTGTGGCTCACCCATGGCTCTGGGTGTCCTGCTGGTCAAGGAGAGGGGAGGGAAGGAGCACCACAGGGAATCCCTGTCCCCTGAGTGACAAATATGGAGCTGCTCAGTGCTGCACTGTCACAGCCCACCCTGTGTACACTGGCACTGCTGCCCTGTGCTGTCCCAGCTGCATGTCTGGTGCTGCAGGGAGAGCTCAGTGTCCTGAGCACAGGCTACGAGCAACTTGGGCTGGCTTTGATGTGTCCCCAGCTCTAAGGGACTGTGCTATGGATAGAGGCTGTAGTGGGATGGGATTGGGGTGGAAATTGTCACCCAAGTGCTACATGGAGTACTGGGTTACGTGGCCTTACCTGGCCCCACCTGCTCTGCCCCACTGGGACATGGGAGGATGTTTATTTATTTTTCTTCCCAGCCCTTTGTCAATTAGCAATTTGCTGCCAAGGGAAGCTGGGGGTGCTGGGAGTCACACAGGGCTGAGTGAGTGCCTCAGGTCAAGTTGAGGACATTTTTGGAAAAAACTATTCTTTATGGGTAATACCAGCGTGCTGGGCTCTTCCCAGATCTGTGACTGCAAAAGTAACATGGCTTCTAACAGCAGCTCCTGCAAAATGAGGCATGGCTCTGCCTCAGCCCAGCCTGGGGAATAGCCCAGCCCTGGAGCGTGCAGCCCCCTGAGCCCAGTGCCTATTCAAATCCCCTGGGCCAGGTCTGTGGAGGAAGGAGGGAAGCAGAGGAAGGAGGAGTGTGGTGCACTTGGGGCCAGAACTTTTTGGCTGGTGGCTGCTGTGGGTGTGAGTAATCTGCAAAACTGCTTTTAACTGGTTTGGGAAGAGATTTCCTAGAACTTCAGGAGTGAGCAGCTGTAAACAAACAAACAAACTGGGATGAGAGGTGAGGAGGGGACAGAGCTGGAGAAGAGCTGCAAGGGCCTGGGCAGTGTTGCAGCCTTGTAAAGAGTTAAACTTAATCCAAGCCTAATTATCCCCATATGGCTGGGTCTGGCAGCAAAGGGAGAAGTTGGTCAGCGCTGTGGCCTGAACAGTGGCTAAAATAAATAAAGGGGCCATGGTGCAGCCGGGGGAACATCCCAGGCAGGGTGAGATGGGAGTTTAAGCCACGAGGGAGTGGGTGGAAAAAGCTTCAGGAAAGGTGAGATAGGCAAAGGATGTGGGAGAAATGCCCAGCACTAAAAGCACTGTGGCCAAGCATCCCCCTTGGTGTTGTCACCAGCGCCCAGCATCCACCTCAGCCTGCTGAGGGCAATGGATCCCAGGATGGCTCTGTCCCTTGGAGCCAGGGGACAAGTGAGTAACCCGTGTGCTGAGCTGCAAGTTTGGTTTGGGGCATTTCATGGGGGGAGGTGGTACAAGATGCCGGTGCCTGCTGGGGCCCAGAGATGGATGCTGCATCCTCGGGAAAGGGGAACCTCACTGGCTTCTGGTGCTCCCTGAGGGGAAGAGGGAGAACAGGGAGGCTGGGGGTTTTGGAGCATAAACCTTGGTGAAGCATTCCACCTACAAGAGCACTGTTCCATGATGAATGGGAAATCTGTGACAGCACTTAAAATATTAAGGATGCACTAAATCAAGCAGGAATAATTTTGCAATACGTTGGCATCTGTTACCTTTGCAGCAGCAATTTATGATGGAATTTCTGGCAAAAGGTGCCTGGAAGCAACAAAACTCTGAGAAGCACCTGGTGTCTCTGGGAGGAGATGCTGTGATGAATTTAGAGGCTGGGATGGTCTTGGCCTTGCAGTTTTGCATGGGGCAGGATGAAGGTGCCATCTTTTGTTGTCTTTGTGGGGTTTAAACCCATTCTGGTGCTTTCTTGGATTAGCAGGAGGAAAATCCCCCTGAATATCGGTTTTCCCTATGCAGGCTGGGGGCCCCCGTGTGCCCACGGCTGCAGGGATACAACCGGAGCTCGGGGCGGCGCATTCCTGCCCCCTCAAAAGCCAGCCGGACGGCAGAGCCGCCAAACAGCCCCCTTCTTAATGCTGATTCTTTCCATCACAAGCACGTCTTGTCTCCGTGGCCGAATGTCTTCCATAGACGGTGGAAAGTGAAATTTGTGCAATGTCTGTAGGAGGCTGAAGAAAGGCCCTTTGTGCGCCCCCCGCGCGGGCGCTGGGCAGCCTCCAGCAGCACCCTCGGCCGCCCCGCGGCTCCCGCCGGCGGCGTCAATGCACCGCTTGTCCAGAGACCGGGACCCACTCTTAAAGCCAGAGCTGGTCTCCCTCCGTTAGTCCCACCGGTGGCCCCGTCGGGGCGGGCACGGCTGCGGGGGGACCCCGGCCGCAAGCCCAGGATGTTTCTGTACTGGAGGAAGCGGGGTGCCTACGAGCTGGAGGCTTTGCCGCCCGGCCTGGCGGGGCTGGAGTACGGGGCAGTGGAGCGCTTCTCCTGGAGCTCCAGCCTGGATATCAGCGAGGAGCTCGGGGGTAGGTGGCTGGGGGGCTCTGGGCAACCGGCAGGCTGTGGCTGAGCGCGGCCGCCCAAAGCCTCCAGCCCTGGTAACGAGGGTGAGGGGTTGGGAGAAGCTGCTGGTGCCGCCGGGATGCCGTGGGAATGCTGCAGGTGCAGCTGGGGAGCGCTCAGCAAACCGGCCCGTGCCGCTCCCCCCGGCCCAGGCGGGCCTTTGAAGCAGCCGGCTGCCGCTGCCGTGCGCTCTGCAGCAAGGACGATCCGGTTTCAAAACTCGTTTGCCGTCACCGGGAGCGCCGGCTGTGATAGCATAGCCGGCAGCAGGAGACGGAGGAGGTGACCGGGCGGGGAGGAGAGGAGCTGATGGGGACAGGATCTCTCCTGCAGCCCTCGAAGTGTCTGGTGGGGACCCGGACACGCTCCTGCCTCTGCCCCAAAGCGGGGCTCCCTGCTAGGAGCTCCCAGCCCGCGTGTGCCAGGCCCTGGTGCATGAGTGACCCGCGGGCAGAGTCGGCTTTTGGGAGCGGCCACGCGGCTCTGGCCGTGCTGCGGGGCTGATCCCTGGCACCGCCGGCCGCTTCGGCCAGCCTCTAGTTTTTGGTGAGTTTGGGAAACTTTCCCTTGGGTGCATGAAAGAATTTCTTATTTGTTTCCGTTATTATTCCCGATAGGTCAAGTGAAACGGCAGCGGCGGGGGGCAGGGGCCGGCCCAGCTAGGCGGGCGCTGCGGGGCGGCCGCGGGGACAGAGGCCTCATTGTGCTCCTGCCGCGGGGGCAGCGCCCGGCCCCGGCTCCTAACCCGGCTCCCAGCCCGGCTCCCAGCCCTACTCCCGGAGGGCGATGAGCTGAGCCCTGCCCTCTGCTCCTGCATCCAGCAGCGTCCATGGTGCCACAGCAACCTCGGGATCGCCTCCCAAATGGGAGCTTGAGCAACCAGCACCATTCCGAGTTGCTTCCCCCTCTTCAGGCAGAAGCAGCATTTTTTTCAGTGCTGCCTCAAAAAGCAGACTGTTTTATCCCGCAGACTGTTTCTAACCCCGGCCTTGGCCGCAGTCTCTCTTGGGTCGGCGTGGATGCTGTTTTTGTTGGCAGGAAGGATGCGGGAGATGGAAGCGGTGCGGCGGGGAAGTCCCTGTGCCGCTAGGCTGGTGTAATAGCCGTGCCATTGTGGCAGAGCCGTGCCATCTGGCCTCTCCACATCCTCGGCAGCAGCTTCCCAACGGTGCATCCCTGCCTGCAGCGGGACTGTCCAGCCAGAGGGTGTCTGTACTGCTCGTTTGCCGCTGCGAGCAGCCCGGAGTCTGTTATTTTTAAACGATTAGGTTCGACACATAACAAAAGCCTTCAAAATAGGATTTGTCCCTAAGGCCGATTTAACTGTCAAAGCTTAAAGTGGCTCCTAAGCTCCGTTGGGGGCTGACAGCGGCAGATTTAGTGCTGCTGCAGCCCCACGCTGTGCCAGCCCAAGGGGAGCTGGGGCAGGTCCGTGTCCTCATCCTGTACCCTGGGGTGCTGAGCAGGAGGTGCTGGATTCTGTCACCGTGGCATCACTGGCTCTAGGGGCTTCATTCCCCTGGACGAGCTGTGGGGCGGGCTGAGCCCGACTGCTTTGCCGAGCTCTGAAACCCGGGATTCCTGGTGTGGGGGCCTCAGCACGGACCCGGAGGGGGCTCAGCACGGCACCCAGGCACTGACCCTACTCTCTCCACAGCCGAGCCGTGCCCAGAAGAGGAGACAGTGCTGCACTGCCAGAATCCCGACTGCGCCGGAGAGAGGAGGGCGGCCAAGGTGGGTCCTGCGAGGTGGGGACAGCCGCTGCCCGGGTCTTGGGGGTGAGAAGGGGCAGCGGACAGCTCTGCCCAACCCGCCGCTCCCTGAAGGGCCCCTGCCCTGGTCGGCAGCCCCTGGCGTGCCGTGCCGGGTGCGCATTCCCTGCTGGTGTCCGGGTCCTGCTGGCATTTAACGGCACAGCGGCTGTTTAACGCGTTTCCCCGAGCTGCCGTGATTCGGGCTAATCCGCTCCAGCCCGTCTGTTCCCCTGCTCGCTAACGTGAAGCCAGGGCAGATTTAAGGTCCTTTCTCTCCCTCCGGCCGTACAGAGCCGGGCCGGACCCACGCCCTGGTTCGCAGCGAGTGCCCGGGTGCTGCAGCGCGGGGCCGCGGGCGGTGTCTCCGGCGCAGCAGGCAGGACAGCACCGGGGGTGTGCCGGTGCTGTGTTTGCACGGCGGGCTGGCAGGCCCGGTGCTGCTGGGGCACACGTGGCACTGGGCTGCAGCTGCCCAGGAGCGCAGCTGGGACTGCCGGGAGCGACTGAGGCCACCCCGCCGCTGTCACCCGACCCCTGATGGTGCCTGGCAGGTAGCGGGGGGTGGGCAGGGGGAGCGGGTCGGGCTGGGGGCTCATCCTGCCGTGTCACGGTGCAGGATCCTGATCCCCCTCGCTTTGTGAGGCACCTGCTGAGGGACGTGTGCTGGGGCTCTGATCAGGAGCTGATCCCGGGGTGGGCAGAGGGGTTTGGCCATCCCGCCTGGCCCCTCCTGTGGGGCTGAGTCCAGGGAGGAGCTGCTGGCACAGGGGGGATGAGGAGCCCCGCATCCCTCTGGGGCGGCTGCCAGGCGTCCCAGGGGATCTCACTGAATGGGTGCCAGCTGTGGGCACTGCCTGCAGCCTGCGGCCATACTCCCACATGCAGGTGTCTGTGATGCTGTTCATAGGGGTCTTAGGATGAGGGAAGAGACAAGGATCTGACTCGATGTTTCAGAAGGATTGATTTATTATTTTATGATATATATCATATTAAAACTATACTAAAAGAATAGAAGAAAGGATTTCATCAGAAGGCTAGCTAAGAATAGAAAAAGAAGGAATGAATAACAAAGGCTTGTGTCTCGGACAGAGAGCCCGAGCCAGCTGACTGTGATTGGCCATTAATTAGAAACAACTACATGAGACTAATCACAGATCTACTTGTTGCATTCCACAGCACAGATAACCATTGTTTACATTTGTTCTTGAGGCCTCTCAGCTTCTCAGGAGAAAAAATCTTAAGGAGAGGTTTTTTCATACTATGTGTCTGTGACAGGTGTCACGATGGCCACGATGTGGGACACATGGTGGCAGCGGAGGAGGGCTGAGGGTACAGGGTGTGCTGAGTCTGTGTCGAGACCTGCGATAGGACACTGGTGGATGGCAGGGGGTGCTGCAGAGGGACCAGCGGCCCCTCGGAGGGAGCGCGGGTGGTGGGAGCGCGTCAGCGCTGACCTCAGCAGCGCCGGGAGGAAGGAGGGCAGGAAGTGGGGGCGGCTGGAGCTGCACAGGCGCTTCCTCTCCGCAGCAGCAGCGCGGAGTTCTACAGGCAAGCCCGGGCAGGGCCGCCTCCTCCCAGCACCCTCGCACCCCTCCGTGGGCAGGGTGGAGGTGGGGGTCCTACACAGGGATGGGGATGTGTCAGCGGTGCAGTAGGAATTGCTGGCAGTGGCCGGCAGCACCACAATCCCCAGGAGCGGGGCCAGTAGTAGCCCCAGTGAGAAGGGCACTGGCCAGAGAACACAGGCTGTGCACTGTGCTGGGGGCCTGGCCGGGGGTTTAAAAATAACCCGCTGTGAATGCCTGGAGGGGCTGGGGCCGTGGCCGTGGCCGCACACAATCGGAGGAAACCCGCCGGCTTCGAGCATTGTTTGCCTGCAGACGCTCGCTTCCTCCGTCCTGCCACGGGGACACGGCTCTCGTCAGCACAAAGGGGCTGGGGGGTGCCAGGGCGGCCTCCGGAGTCTCTGCTGAGGTGCTGGTGCCACGGTGCAGGTGATTGTCCCGCAGCTCCCTGTCCAAGCCTCGGCATGTGCAGGTGTCCCAGGGTCTCTGCTCATTGCGGTGGAGCAGGGAGGGGCTCTGTGGGACAGAACCCCCCGTGTCATCACCCACTTACAGCACCCACTGCCACACGGCCATGTCCTGGTCATGCTGCTTTCCCCGTGCCCGCTCTGGCTTCAGCATTCCCTGTGAACAATGTGCCAGCTGCAGTTGGGGCTGGCGGAGGGGACCCTGCTGCCCGTGGTGCTGCCCATCCCTCCTGTGAACGCGCCACAGCTGCGGCCCCGGGCAGGCCCTGCCTGACGGGCTGGTGTCCCCGCAGGAATGCCACCACGCCGAGTGCCGGCAGCTGAGCCGCAGCGGCCCCCTCAGCCTGTGTGAGCTCTGCGATGGCCGCCTCCATGGCGCCATGCACTTCGATGGCCACATCCGCTTCGACCTGTCCCCGCAAGGTGAGCCCGAGCCAGCTGTGGCACCGCTGCCCCCGCGGCTCTGCGGCGGAGCAGGGATGGGACGGGACTGATGGAGTGCATTTGGGGCTGGTGCAGCTCGGGGATGGGAGTGGGATGCAGCGGGAGGCAGCACGGGGCTGGGCGAGCTGTCACAGCCCAGCTCGATGCCCCTTTGCAGGCTCCATCCTGGCCCGCAACATGTCCACACGTTCGTGCCCCCCGCGCACCAGCCCTCCCTCTGATGTGGAGGAGGAGGAGGAGGGTCCGGCAGAGAGCAGAGGGTGAGCCCCTAGCCCTGCACAGCCCGTGTGCCGCCCCAGCCCGCGGCATCCCTGTCACCCTGCCCTCCCTGTGCCCGCAGGGAGCGCAAGAGCTCAGCGCTGAAGCTGCCCAAGAAGAAGGCTTGGCGCAGGCACACGGACGTAAGGCACCGGCTCCTCTCCCTGGGGCACTCGGCAGGGCAGCAGGATGGCCCTGGTGGGAGGGAGGGAGGGACCCCTGGGCAAGCAGCTGCCCCCTGCCCCCAGGACCCCAGCAAGGAGTGCTTCACCTTGAAGTTTGACCTCAGCATCGACATCGAGGCAGAGATCGTGCCAGCTGTGAAAAAGAAGTCGCTGGGGTGAGTCTGCTGGGGACGGGACAAGGGACAATGTGGGGAGAGATGCAAAGACAAATGTAGGGCTCGTGTCCTGCAGGGAAGTGCTGCTGCCAGTCTTTGAGAGGAAGGCAATTGAGCTGGGCAAGGTGGACATCTACCTGGACCAGTCGCACACGCCGCTGTCACTGCAGTTCGAGGCGTTTCGCTTCGGGGGACACTACCTGAGGGTGAAAGGTGCTGAGGGGGCCCCGAGGGAGGCCTGGCTGCTCCAGAGTTCCCAGGGGACACTGACAACCTGATGCTCCCACAGCCAAGCCCGGGGATGAGCTGAAGGTGGAGCAGGCAGTGCGAGATGCCAGGTCAGCCAGCCTGCCCATCCTGCACCCTGCCAGCAGTGCTGCATTCCTTGGGCCAGCGCTGGAGCCGCTGCCAGGACGCCGGGAGGGCGCTGAGAGCCTGGTGAGTGCCAGTGCTAGCTCTGGGGAGGGAGGAATTGGGGATGGGATGACAGAATGTGTGATCCCCCATAGCCATTCTTTCTGGTAAAGATGGGCCATGTATAGTGTGGGTTGAAGATCCCCCTCGAGTCCCCAAGACCCACTTTTTCTCCTGGCTGTGCCATGCTGGCTGTGCTGTGCTGTTCTGGCTCCACCATGGCAGTCTAGCAGCTCAAGCAGCAGCACCAGCCCTTTGGCTGGGCCAGGTACAGGCTGGCACCAAAGCAAAGGCAAACAGGAGCCTTGGGGGCCCCAGTGTTTGCTGCTGCTCGGTGCCACCCGGCCCTGGGACTCACCCTGGCCCCAGGACTCGCCCTGGCCACCGGCCCTCCTCTCTGCTGCTGGCAGCTGCTGAGCACAGCAGCTCTGTCCTGCCCCGTGGACCCTGGCCCCAGATAAGGCGTGGACTGGGTGCTGCTCCCATGGGAGCAGGGTGCCAGGCCTGAAGGGAAACTCTGCAGGGTCCCGCCAGGGGGACACGGTGCTCGGTGCTGTGCCAGCAGGCCCTGAGGGCGGCAACCTGGCTGCCTGGCCGGGGCTAGTGGCCACCCGTGTCCAGCACTATGACGCCTGGCTGCAGGACCGGCAAGGCTCTAGCAGGGCCAGGGGGCGAGAGGGCAACCAGGCACCTCTATGGAGGTCTCGGTCCCGACTCCCTTCCTGGGGGCAGGCGGGTCCCAAGTGGCCCCGAGGCGATGGGGCTGGTGACAGCCGGGGCGTCTGGAGAAGCGGCAGCGCAGTGAGTAATGGCAAAGGTGCCCGGAGCAGCTCTTGCCGCCTGGCTCTGCGGACGTGGCGGGGTGTGGGGCCGTGCTGGCGGCGGTGGCAGCAGCATGCCGCTTCCCAGGGCTTGGTGGCCGGCAGGGAGCCCCGACCCTGCCCCGGTGAGGAGATGGCAGCGGCCGCATCCCAGCGCAGCCCAGGGACACGCAGGGAGCAGCCGCTGCAGCGCTGCCCGGGGCGGCGGGAGCCGCTTGGCCGTGACCCAGCTCCTGCGACCAGCCGGGGGGCTTTGATCTCCGCCGGTGAATTGTTCAGCTCTGGTAGCTTATCTGCCGAGGAGGGAAATTAAGTTTTCGGCGCTGGCCCCACCTCCTTTTGTTTCGGAGGAGCTCGGCCACAGCCTGCCCGGCCCCGGCTCTGCGGTCCGAGCCGGGAGTGCGGCTGGACGGACGGCCCGGCCGGGGGCTGCGACCCTCGGGATGCCCTGAGCCCCCCCCGCTGCTGGGCCCGCTTGTCCATGGCCGGCCGGGCTTGGCCAGGCAGCACCCGGGGTCCTCCATCCCCGGGGCCCTGCACCCCCGGGATGCAGGTAGGCAGGTCAGTGCGGGCAGGGGAGCTTGGCCGGGGGACCCCACTGCCCGGGGTGTCCGTCTGTCCCACGGTGCTCAGGTCAGCCAGGCCGCTGTCCCCATCCTGGCCGCAGCGCTGGGTACTGACCCTGGGGACACTGGCTGTCCTCACTGCAGGCTCCAGGACGGCGAAGGAAGAACATAACAGAGTTCCTGGGGGACAGCAGCATCCCCAGCCCCGAGCCAGCCCTGCACAGCAGCAGCTCTCTGCCCACCAATGGCACTGACACCTGGAAGAACCGCGCTGCCAGCCGCTTCAGCGGCTTCTTTGGCTCCGGGACTAGCACGGGCTCCTTCGGGCGGGTAGGTGGGATGCAGGCACGGGGAGGGGTGTGGGGACTGCCTGTGGCTATGCTGGGCACCTGGGATGGGTCCCCCTGTGGCTCAAGACCCTCGTTCCACAGGCAGGGTGAGGTGGTCCGTGGGACATGCCCAGTGGCCCCCGCCCAGCTTTGTCCCCTGCTTTTGTCCAGGAGACTGAGAAGCTGGAGCAGCTGGTGAACAGGCTGCACGCCTACAGCACCTTCGGGCTGCCCAAGCTGCCGCCCCAGCTCCGCTTTGACCGCGACTCCTGGGAGGAGGATGGGGACGAGGCTGGGCTGACTCTGGAGGACAGCTGGCAGCAGATCATCCAGGGCACAGAGGTAGGGACAGTGCCTGGGGAGCCTCAGGGGCTGTGCCCAGGCCCTGGCACAGCGCTGACGCTCAGCCTGGCAGGTCCTGTCGCGCCGGCAGTGCCACCAGCAGGAAGCCATCTGGGAGCTGCTGCACACAGAGGCCACCTACATCCGGAACCTCAAAGTCATCACTGATGTGAGTGTTGGCAGCTACTGCACTGTGCTGGGGCTGGGGGCTGTGGCTGGGGGCTGTGGCTGCAGCTCACTGCCTCTCCATTCCCTCCCCACAGCTCTTTCTCTCCTGCCTGGTGAACCTGCAGGAGTCAGGGCTGCTCTGTGAGGTGAGTGGAGGGGGCTACAGGGGACAGGGTGTTCAGGGATGGGTCCTCAGCCTCGCCATGCTGCAGGGTGGAGGTGCCATTCCCCAGCGCTGCCCACCTCACCCCCACAGGTGGATGCCGAGCGGCTCTTCAGCAACATCGGGGAGATCATCCGGCTGCACTGCAAGCTGTGGCGCAGCGTCATGGCCTCAGTGCTGGCCAAGGCACGGCGGACTGGGGCACTGCTGGACCCCATTGACTTCCTCGATGGCTTCAAGATGGTGAGTGGGGATGCCATGCCACAGCAGGCAGCCACGCCATGCCGTGTGCTGCATGGTGACCGCCTCGTGTCCCCCAGTTCGGGTCCCTCTTCAAGCCCTATGTGCGGTATTGCATGGAGGAGGAGGGCTGCATGGAGTACATGCGGACCCTGCTGCGGGACAGCGAGCTCTTCCGCACCTATGTGACGGTAAGGGGAGGCTGGGACTGGGGCTGGGGCAGGGCTGGGGCTGGTGCTAATGCCTGGGTGCCACAGTGGGCTGAGAAGCAGGAGCAGTGCAGCCGCCTGAAGCTGAGCGACATGCTGGTGAAACCTCACCAGCGCCTCACCAAGTACCCGCTGCTCCTCAAGTCTATCCTGAAGAAGACGGATGACCCACGCGCCCGTGATGCCATCACCACTATGGTAAGGGATCAGAGGTGGGGGGCAGCAGGGTTGGTGGCCCCTCAAACCCACCACCTCTCCTGGCACAGATCAGCTCCGTGGAACGCTTCATCAACGACGTCAACTCGCGGATGCGCCAGCGGCAGGAGCGGCAGCGCCTGGATGCCATCCTCAGCCGGATTGATGCCTATGAGGTGGTGGAGGGCAGCACAGACGAGGTGGACAAGGTAGGCTGGACATGGTGGAGCTGCCATCTCATGCCATGCCACTCAATGCCACCCTCTGCCACACTGCTGTGCCACCCTGTGTCACTTCATGCTATGCCACCCATGTCATGTTACCCCATGCACCCCATGCCGACTCTGGGGGTTTCTGGCAGCTGCTTAAGGAGTTCCTGAGGCTGGACCTGACAGCCCCCATCCCCGGCACCTCCCCGGAGGACACCCGGCAGCTCCTCCTCGAGGGCAGCCTGAGGATGCGGGAAGGTAAAGACAGCAAGGTGAGGACTGCAGGGGACAGGGAGGGCTCAGCTCCGGCCCCTGCCCTCCCACCCTCACTCACTGCACTGACTGGTGCCCGTGGCTCCACTCTCATCCTCAGATGGACGTCTACTGCTTCCTCTTCACCGACCTCTTCCTCATCACCAAGCCCTTCAAGAAGGCTGAGCGCACCAAGGTGATCCGGCAGCCCTTGCTGGTGGACAGAGTTGTTTGCCGGGAGCTCAGAGACCCAGGTGAGAGCACTGGGCATAAGGGGGGCTACAGGGAGGTCCCTGGACACTGCTGACAGCCCCTGCCCACAGGCTCCTTCCTCCTCATCTACCTGAACGAGCTGGGCAGTGCCGTGGCCGCCTACACCTTCCAGAGCAGTGGGCAGCTGTGCCGCAGCTGGGTCGAGGCAGTGCGCAATGCCCAGGTGAGGGCACACGGGTGGGTGGGGGACACGTGGGTTCCCTGTGCACACCCCATTCCTCACTGACAACCCCCCCATCCCAGAACCTGCTGCAGAGGCTGCGGCAGCGCCGGCGCATGGAGGAGCAGGAGGAGGAGGACGAGGAGGATGAGGAGGATGATGGTGAGAGTGGCACTTCAGCTGCCAGTTCACCTACCATCCTACACCACAGCAGCGCCAGCCCGGACTCACAGCAGTGGTAGGGAACAGGAGGGGGGACCTGCACACCCCCAGCCTGGCACAGGCCCCTCCTCACCTTCTTGCCTCCACAGCCCATCCGACGGCTCCACCGAGACGCTTGCCATGGTGGCAGCAGAGGGTGGCGACGAGCTCTCCTCCCCAGACTGGGACGCAGGACCCTTCAGCTCAACCTCGGATGGCTCCTCTGTTAGCACCAGCACCTCCATCGGCACTGGCACCTCTGTGGAGACCCCCACCTCCACCGATACCCCCACTCAGGAGCTGCCTGCAGGTGCCCTGCCTGTTCCCCTGCCCCACGGCGTGGCCTCCCCAGGCAGCGGCTGCCGCTCGTCCTCCATCGACAGCGCCTATGGCACGCTCTCACCTGCCTCCCTGCGGGACTTTGGCCAGCAGCCCGAGGGGACGGCCGAGGAGGGGCAGGAGCCCTCCCTGGCCCCTCCTGCCACACGGCCGGGCTCGCCCCGGCTGCGCCGCCGGACGCCCGTGCAGCTCCTGCCTTGCCCGGCCAGGGTGCTCAAGTCCAAGTCGGAGACCAGCTTGCCTCAGCTCCTGTCCCCCACTTCCCCAGGCCCCCTGAGCCAAAGCCGCAGCCTCTCTGACATCTGTGCTGGTTCCCCCCGGACTAGCCAAGAGCCCGCACCTCAGGCTGCCCCCGGCAGCAGCGGCAGCTCCACATCAGAGCTCTCAGAGCCAGAGGAGCCAGCGGAGAGCCCAGCATCCCTCCCAGGGGGGCTCAGGCGCGACCCCCAGCCCCCTGCCCGCCGGACCCTCTCGGACCCGCAGGCGGCGCAGCACCGCAAGCTGACTCTGGCGCAGCTGTACCGGATCCGGACCACGCTGCTGCTCAACTCCACGCTGACGGCCTCGTAAGCACAGGCTGTCTGCTCCTGGGTGTGCCCCAGCCCTTCCAGGGGCTTCCCAGGGACCGAGTCCCATTGCTGAAGGCCTCTCTCCCCACTCTGTGTCTTGCAGGGAGGTCTGAGAGCCGCTGGCATGGAAAAGGACAGATGCACGGATGTACCAAGGAGCTTCTCCTGCTTCTAACCGTAGCGTAAAGCCGGGGCCGGGCAGAGCAGGCACTGGGAGGCCACGCTGGTGGGGACATGGATGGGGATGCAGACCAGTCCCCTTGGCGAGGACATGTCCTGGCCATGGTGGTGCAGGGCTGGACATGGCACGTGGCTTGTGCTGAACCCCTTGTCTACAGACATGAGAGTTGTCGGGCAGGGGGCCCTGGGGCTGTGGGGGGCTGTGGGAGACTGTGGGTCAACTCTTGCAGGCGAGGAAGGGATGACGACGTCGGCAGCGGTGAGTGGGGAAGGTGCTGAGAGGGACGTGGTGCCGGTGGCACGGTGCTGTGGACAGTGCAGGGAGGAGGCTGGGGCTGGTGGCAGGAGAGGATAGTGCAGGGCTGGGGCAGGTTTGCCCTGTGGGCTGGCAGTGGATGGCAGCACCTGGGACTGGAGTGCGGGAGACACGGTGGGACACGCGCGGTGGCCAGAGCCCCGGCTGCCCCCCCATGCTAAGCTGCACTCCACGTCCCAGCTGAGCAATAAAACCAGCTGGTGCACGCTCATGTCTGTCTCTCCTTTCCTTTGGCTTCAGCAGCACCCAAGGCTGGGCATCACCTGGGTGGGTGCAGCGTGGCTGAGAGAGGCCCCTCCGGGACACACCAAAAGGGGATGGGACCAGTTCCAGCCTCCCGTTCTGGAGCTCGGGGTGGGGATGGAGCCCTGGGACGGGGATGCACTGCTCCCCACGTAGCCTGCGTGCCCTGCCACCCCCGCCACCCCCGCTAACGGGTGAGGGAGGGCGGCGGCCGGGTCTGCAGCGAGGCACTGCAGGTCCCTCCCGCGCCCAGCGCTCCCGTCATGTGGTTTCATACCCCCTGGACTCATTTCCAAAAAAGCATTTCCTCCTGCTGCGGTTGGGTGTAAAAGCCTGTCTGGGGAGGGCTGGCGCTCACTCACCACGCGTCGCGTGCTGCTGACGGCAGCCGTGGGGTGCCGGGGCACCCTGCCCGGGCACTGAGCTGCCCCGACACCCCCCTGCACCTGCGGCCCGCTCCCCTCAGCGCCCCGGCATGACCCAGCCGCATCGGCCACAAGGATGAAGTGTTGCTGCCCTGGGGTGGCTTGGGTGAGTGCGGTGGCCTGGGGGGTCCCATGGAGCGCTGGCACCAATTGTGGGGTGTCCCACGGCTGTGGCCGTAACGGGTCTGGAGGAGGGAGGGAGGAAGATGGATTAACTCCAGTGCCAAGCTCGCCAAAACCGCTTACACCGCTGGCTAACAGCCGGGGCTGGGCTCTGCTGCACCAAAACATTCGCGGTGTGGCGTGACCGCGGCGGGGGCCACCGGCCGTGAAGATCCCGGCCACAGAGCGGATGCGGCCGTGGGAAGGGTGGGGTCAGTCCTGGGGCTGCAGACAGGGCAGTGCCTGGGGAGTGGCTGTGCCCACGGACCGCGGGCAGCTGCCCTCGGGGCTCGGGTGCCAACCCCGGCACCGACAGCGGCGGCTGCGTTACGGGGGGCAGAGGCGGCGGCACGGCCCCAGCGGCGGTGGCGCTCCGCAGCGCGGAGCCAGCCCCGTGCCCACCGGGCACCTTCTCCCCGCGCTGGGCACGGGCAGTGCCCGTCTGCGGGCGGGGTGCGCGGGCAGGGCCCCGCTGGGGACGGTCGTGCCTCAGCGGTGACTCAGATGTGCCGCTGCCAGCCGGGACTGAGGCACCCGCCCGGATCTGCCGGCAGCGCTCTGCGAGCGGGGCGGCCCAGCGCGGTTTCCAGTCTGCCGGTGGCGGCGGGTTTAGTAGAAAATGATTCAACTGCCGTAATCGGGGCCATCACGGCTGGGAAATCCAGCCCCCAGCGAGGAATCCCCTGGCTCCCTGCCCACACTGTCAGTGCCACGGCCCTCTGAGCCCCCGGCCCGGCCTGTGGAAGGGGTGTCAGCGTGGGCACCGCTCGCTGCACCCACCGGGGCTTCCAGGGGAGCAGGGCTGCCCTGCGGACAGCACCTGGCACCCCGCGGGGGAGCAGTGACCTACTTTGGGACGCGCGTAACGGGGAGCGATAGCATCGGGGAGAGCTGAGCCAGGCACGGCTTCCTTTCGGGGAGGAAATCACCTCCTCTGTGAGGGAGATAAACCCCAGGAAAGTCAAAGCTGGCAGCGTTAACCCCTACGCGCCCGGCTACCGACGCCTCCCTAAGCCAGCGATCTCTGGCACCACCAGCAGTCCGTGTGCCTGACTTACTGGTCCCCATCCCTGGGGACATGGCAGGGTCCTGCTGGCACAGGCTATCGAGCATCTCGGTGCCGCTCCCCAGCCAGCATGGAAGCACCATTTGCAGAGCACACGGGGGCACCTTGGCAGCCCCATGGGCACAGGCTGTGGCACAGTGGCCCCCACAGTGCCAGCAGGAAGTTGCTTGCTCGTGTACTGCGGAGAAAGCAGAGCACAGGGGCTGCCGCGGGGCATTCCCAGCCCCGGGGCAGCACACCCACGCGGCTTTGGGGCGGAGGGCCGCGGCTTCAGCCGCTCAGCTTTGCGCAGGCACCGCTGTCCACACAGCTGCAGGTACGGCTCTGGCTCTGGTAGCCCAGCATGAGCTGGTGTGAGGGCTGTCCCCACGGGTGCGAGGCTGCTGGACCAACCCGTCTGCCTGCAGCCCTGCTCTCTCCCTGCTTGCAGGTGACCTTGGCAGCGCTGTGGCTGGCAGCCAGCGAATCGCAGCCCCCAGGGTGGCGGGACCGCGACGTGCTGCAAAGGCAGCGGGTCCTGGTGCAGCCACTCCTCCGCCTGAGGAGACACACGGACAGACGCCAGTGCCCTGACGGCACGCACTGGGTGGAGACTGTTCGTCAGTGCTGCCCTCAGTGTCCCGCAGGTGAGCGCTGCCCCGTCCGTGTGGCATGGCACAGCACACCGTGGCACAGCAGGTGCCTTGTTCCAGGCGGCCGTGCTCCCTGTCACCCCACTGTCCCTGCAGGGACATTCCTGAAAGACGCCTGCGTGTGCGACCCCTGTCCTGCCGGCACCTTCCGCACCCAGCCCAACACCTTCAGCGAGTGCCAGGCCTGCTACGAGTGTGACCAACACGGTGAGCTGGCACCACACCACACCGTGCTGTGCTCTGCAGTGCCGTGCCCAGCTGCTCACTGCCTGCTTTCTGCAGCTTTCCAGAGTGTGCTGAGCAACTGCTCGGCCACCAGCAACATTGCCTGTGGCTGTGAGCCCGGCCGATTCCGTGTCTGCCTTGACCCGCCGTGCACCGAATTCTCTTGCCAGAAGTGCCAGACCTGCACCGGACGCCTCATCCAGCGACCCTGTGAGTGCTGCCAGCTGCCCCATGGCACAACCTGCCAGCTGTGCCACCTCTGGCTGTGCCACCCTGCCTCATTCCCACCCTCTCCCCAGGCTCAGAGGTGCAGGATGCCCTTTGTGACAGCAGCTGCAAGCCTGACTTCTACAGAGAGGGTGATGAATGCCGGCCGTGTCACATGTAAGCATTGACCCTCCTGCCAGGGATGCATGTGGGGCCCGTGGCATGGCACAGCACGGCACCCATGGGTCCCATCTCCTTGCAGGCGCACCGTGGACACATGTGGCAAAGAATGCCAGCAAGCGTGCGGCAGCAACAACAAAGGTATGGGGACAATGGGGCCAGGGTTGGTGGTGTGCAGTCACTGTGCTGGCCAGCTGATGGCAATGCTCCTGCTCCTCCTTTCAGGCTCAGGTCTGGAGTACATCCTGCTGGGACTCACCGGGCCTCTCTTCCTGGGTGCCCTGGCCATCTACCACAAGAGGAAGAGGCTCCGGCATGGGGGTGGTCCCCACCCCATGGCACAGGCCTCCACCTCAATGCCCGGGGCTGCAACCACACCATTGTGCCAGTTCAGTGCCTGGAGGTGGCACAACCCGTGCTGGACCCAGCCATACTTCCCACAGGAGACAGAGCGTGGCACTGGCACAGCAAAGAAGAGCTTCAAACAGGAGGCCTTGCTGCGTGAGCCACCCAGCGAGGAAGGAAAGCCCTCTGCCCCCCCGGAGCCCCGTGGTGCCTTGCTGCAGGGCAGCCAGCTCTACGCCGTCATCGATGTGGTGCCAGTGCGGCGCTGGAAGGAGTTCATGAGGATGCTGGAGCTGCGGGAGGCAGAGATCGAGCTGGTAGAGCTGGAGGTGGTCCACATCCGTGACCAGCAGTACGAGATGCTGAAGCGCTGGTGCCAGCAGACCAGTGCCACGCTGGACCACGTCTTTGCTGCCCTGGAGCGCATGGAGCTGGCCGGCTGTGCTGAGGCACTGCGCCAGAGTCTGCCCGTGGGACCCTGACCCCAGCGTCAGCACCCTGGCACAGGGAGGTCCCGACACCTCCACATCCCACTGGGCACCCAGCCATACCCCTAAGTATTGTTACTTATGCCGAGTAGACATTTTATGTCAGTTTTATGTCCCCTTCCCACCTGCCTGTTCCCTCTATTTATGTCCTCCTGCCCCCAGGGCCGGGGAGGACCCCATGCCCCAGCACATCGGCTGCCCAGCCCCTCGCGGGACGAGCGGGCACCGAGCCCACCCAAACCCATGGGATAGTTCTCAAGGCTGCCCCTGCCGGGCGCTCCTTCCCCCTCCCCAATAAAGTGGTGTGTTCTCCATCCGCCAGCCCCGGCCCTTCTTCACAAGGCTGTGTCAGCCGGGCACCAGGGCACTGCTGGCCCCAGGACCGCCACTGGTGATGTGGCAACCACAGGTGACAGAGAATGTGGGTGCTGGCAGAGATGCAGGCAGTGTGGGTGTTGGGGTGCTTGTGGCGATGTTGGTGAGGGGGCACCGCTGTCAGCGAGCATGGCGTGGATGGGGGATGGTGTGGGGAGCCCCAGGAAGGCGCGGGGCACTGCTGGCGGGGTTTATCGTTTTAATCGCTGGAAAGGCAGGCGGTCTGGGCAGAGGTGAGCCGGAAGCTGGCCTTGAGCGGCTCTGGAGGGGCAGTAGTGAGGGCGAGCGCTCTGCAACGGCGAGTGGTGCCAGCGGGGCGTGCGGTGAGCCCGGCCGCAGCGGCCGAGCCGGGCGGGGAGCAAGGAGCCGCGTGTCCCACGCTCGCTTTGCAACGGGCAGCACGGGGTAGCGGTGGGCTGGCGGCAGCGGGATGTGGGGGTAGGGGGGGCTACGGGTGCCTGGGGCGGTGGGGGGGGCTTCTCTGGGTTGGGCTATGTGGCCATCCACGGCAAGAGGAGGGTGCCGAAGCATGTCGCGGTCCATGGGAGGACCTGCCAGTCTCCTCCTGCTGCGAAGAGCCAGGATGCGGTGTGGCGTGGCTAGTGCTTGGCTATGTCCCCCTTCTTGAGGATGATCTGTCGCTGCCAGGGCGCCAGCTTTGTCTCATCGTACCCGAGAGTCCTTAGCTTTTCCGACTGCTCCTTCTCCTTCTCCTCCTCCTCTCGCTTCAGCTTCTCCTGCTCTTTCCTACTTAGCAGCAGAGGGCACAGGGCGCCGCGGTCACCAGAGCCGCGGAAGCCGCCGTGCCCGCCCACCCAGGGAAGGGGCTTGCTGCACTCACCGTTTCTGCTCCCTGCGAAGGCAAAGGGAACAGTGGGGTTAGTAGAGCCGCGGGAGTCACCGGGTGCTGCGGCATCCCCCGACCCTGGCTCACCTCTCTTCCTCCAGCTTCTTGCGCAGGATGTCCCTCCTCCAGGCCGGCATGCTGGCCAGGCGCGCCTCCTCTTCCTTCTCCTGCAACAGACAGCCGAGTTACCGGCACTGCCCGCCCTCACTGCCGGCACCGTGGGGCCGCAGCATCATCCTGGTGCGCGGCACCACATCCTTCTGGCAGCGCCCTCCGTGGCACGGTACCGGTGGCGTTCACCGGCGCACGGCTCTCAGACGCGGCCCTCGGTGCCCACCTTCCGCCGGCGCCGGGAGGAGGAAGGAGCGCGTGGCGTGGCCAGCCCTTGCAGCGCACCACAGCTTTATTGCACGACACGCGGGGGCCCACACTGCCCCGGCACCGCAAACGCCACACCAGAGGGGAGCGCAGCCCCGCCGCTGCGCCTCCCACACAACACACAGCCACGGCAAGCGGCACACACGGCAACCTCGGCCCGGGGCCGCAGAACAGCGCCCAGGCTTCTGCCAAGCTCAGCTGCACCACGAGCCACAGAGGCCGGCGAGCGCACCCGGGCACCAGCCCACAGCTGTCCCCTGAGCTTGCTGCTGCCCCATGCCACACCACTGGCACAGCCTGCAGCATCCCGTTGGACTCAAGTGTCGAACATCTCTGCCTCCTTCTCCTTCCAGAAGGAGAAGCTGCGGTCAATGAAGCGGCAGACGTCCTCCTCGCTGAACTCTCCCAGCTCCGGTACTGGTACTGCTGCTCCCTGCCCTTCCGAGGCCATGGTGGGGGCCTCTGCCAGGCTCTCTACCACTGCCACGGGGTCATCCCCAAAAAACTCCTGCACGAGGTCCTCAAAGCCGTCAAGCCAGTGGCGGTGGCCAGCCTCGACCTGCTCCAGCACGGTGCGGTGGAAACGGCGGACGCGGTGCCAGCTGTGGCTGCCCAGGCGGTCAAACATCTCGTAGCAGAGGAGGTGGCGGAAGCGCCGCTCCTCGGGGCTGAGGGGCATCTCCAGCAGCTGGAAGTAGCCCAGCATGAAGAGGTCTAGCGGGAGGCTGTCGTGGGGCATGGGCGAGCCGCCGACGTGGGGCAGGAAGTGTTGGGGCCAGTACAGCACCGTGGTGCGGCTCAGCCGCCGGATCTGACGCCCTGGGACCCGGCGGGCAACACTCCTCCAGCGGGCAAGCAGCCGCCCCGCTGCTGGTCGCCGCCTCCCCGGCCGCCGTGGCCGCTCCTCCCCGGGCACTGCCGAGAGTGCCCGCTTCTTCCAGTGCTCCAGGAAGAGGAAGACTGTGCGCTCCTTGCACCCCTTGGTGCGTTCATGTGGGCTGCTCGGCTCTGGCAGCGCTGGCCTGCTCCTCCGCAGCGCCCCATCCCCGTATTCCTCCTCCAGGATGGGCCGGCGGGTGCTACCAGGGGGCTGCACCCGCTTGCGCTTAGTGACCCTGGGGGAAGGCGCGGGGGGTCCCCCTGGCCCCTCGTAGTTGGCCTTGAGGCTGCGGACAGACACACCGCAGCCCAGGATCTCGCTGCGGGCGTCGTGCTGGGCACCGGGGCCGCCCCCTGCTCCCCCCGCCCCAGGGCCCTCCCGGCCCCTCAGGGTGGCCGGCGGTGCGGCCGCGCTCCTCGGCAGCGGGGGGGACTGGCTGCCGCGGGCAGGCGCGTCCTGGTGGGCGAGGGCGAAGCGCCGGGGTGCCGGGGGGGCGGAGAGCGGCACGAGTGGCAGCAGCTCCTCCTCCGGCCCCCCTGGAAGCGGCTGCCCCGCCTCGTGCATCACCCGCAGGCTCCCCAGCTGCCTCTCCAGGTGCTGCATGTCCTCCTCCCGCATCGGCTGCCCGGCGGGTCCCGGTACGCCCCCGCGGGCAGGCGGCCCGCGCCGGCACAGGGGCGGCGAGCGGTTCCCAGGCTGCGGCGGGAGAGAGGGCAAAGGGGCTCTTGAGGCCATGCCGCACGCCCCCCGTGCCGCTGCCGCCGTGTGTGGCATCCCCGGGGTGTGACACCCCTGCATGCAGGTAGGGTGGTCCCCCAGCCCAATTAGGAGCCAGAGGCAATGCCACGCACGCCGTTTCGCCAGGTCCTGAGCTGCTTGGGCCGTGCCCGCGCCGCGCTCGCCGCCGCAGCACGAGGGACCCCCCCCTACCTTGCGCCGCTGCTCCTCTTCCTCCTGCATGCGGAGCTGCAGCTTGCGAACCATCACCTGCCGCTTCCACTCGGGGATGGGCCGGCCGTGCTCGTCCTGGCTGGGCACCAGCGCCTCCACCTCCGCCGCTGCCCCAGCGCCTGCTGCCGGCACCGGTGAGCTCCCGTTCAGCACCGGCTCCGGAGAGCCCCCTGCCAGGCAGCGTGGCGGCCCAGCAGCCTCGGGGGTGGCCGGCGGGGTGGGCGTCCTGGTGGGTGACGGGGAGGACACTGGCGACTCTGCCTGTGGAAGGAGGGAGGGAGGGCGGTGGGCACTTGCCTTGCCGTGCCGTGCCGCGCCACCGGCTCCCCTGGCCCCCATCACCACCTACGTTGGCCCCTGCCTGGCCGCTGCCGGAGAAAACAGTGGTGAAGCCTTTGCTCTGTGGCGTTGGCTTGAGGCTCTTCCCAGCTTTGATCTCGGCCAGCAGCTCCGAGTTGTCGCCGGTGGGGGACATCATGTTGAAGGACTTGGTGCCTGAAGGGAGGCAGAAGGGGCAGTAAGCACCCTCCCAGCACCATCTCCCTGCCCCTGTGAATCCCCCACCAGCTCGCAGGGTAGGGGGGTGGAGGGATGGCTGGCTGACTGCTCCCCTCCACGCCATCCAGGAGCCCCTGGAACACCCCTGAAGCAGCATCCAGACACCCAGCTCAGCAGTCCACAGGAACAGCACATCACCAAACTCCTGGGTCCATCAGACCCCTGTGGAGCAACCCCCCAGCACTCAACAGCCTGGCACCCCAGCTCCACAGATTTGTAAGACCAGCATCCCAAGAGCAGTTTACAGGGTCCTGGCACCCTGCTGCAGCAGCACCCCAGCACCCCAACACTCAGCTGCAAGGGTCCCAGCCTGGCCCCAGCCCCGAATACCACTCCATGCCCCCGAGGTTCTATGTTGCAACAGAAGAGAGCCTCTGGAGGGACGGCTCCGTGTCCGGTGGCAGCCCTGCCACTGCAGGGCAGCTCCTACACTCCCCTGGCATCTCCCGGCAGCGATGCACCGACAGCCTGAGCCAGACTCCCTGCCAGCCCAGTGCCCAAAGGGCTGCGTGGCACCCGCACCCCGAGGATGCTCTTCCCACTGCCCATGCCGCCTGCCTCGCGAGCACCCACCGTCCGTGCCAGCCATGCGTGAGTCCCTAAAGGCCCATGGTACCGTGCCAAGGCAGAGCCCCCTCCCCGCGGCCGGCGCCCGCAGCTCGCCCCGCTCGGCCGCGCCACGCCGGAGCCAAAGGGCTGCGGGTGCTGAGGGCCCAGCGGGACGCTCGCGCTGCCATCCAGCGCCGGCTGAGACCCCCCGGTGCCGGGAGCCGGCGCTAATAAAGCGGGCGCCGAGCAGCGGCCAAGCCCGCGGGCTGCAGTCAGCGGCGGGGGAGCGGCCGGTGCGCTCACGTGGCGGGGTCACGCCGGCCGGCTGAGCGCGAACAAAGGCCCTCTGTGTGCGGGGCCCGGCTCTGCCCGGCCCTGCCAGCCCTGCCCTGGCGCCTCCGGCAGCCCCGCACCGGCGCTCGGCGTCCCGCGTGGCACCGGCGACGCGCAGCACCGAGGGCAGGTGGCAGCCCCCAGCTGTCACCATCGATGCCATCGATGCCCCGTGGGTGCGGCACAGGGCCTGTCCGGCTGTGCCCCGCGCCAGGGCACCCTCTGAGCAGGGAGGAGCGTGGGGCCGCGGTACTTACTCTTCATCTGCCTGAGCGCCTTTCCTCCTAGGGAGAGAAGCAGAGAGGCGGCGCGGGGCGCGCGGCAGAGGAAGGATTTGGCCACCGCGAGACAAGAGAGAAGAGAAGCGGCCAGCAGTGAGAGCAGGCAGGGGCGAGCGGGCGTGGGGGCCCCCGCGCCGACACCGGAGGAGAGAAGGACAGAGAGGCTGTCAGGAGCCGCGCGGCCCAAGTGCCGCGGGAGGAGACGAGCCAAGGAGGTCAATGCCACAGTGCAGCCAACGGGACAGTGCCCAGGATCGCTACCCGTGCCCACCCGGCACCCTGCCACTTACTTCCCGTAGAGGAGGAGGAGCGGCGGGGGCCGGCGGGAGTCTCGGCGAGTGGGGGCGGCGGTGGGGGCGTCGGGCAGGCGGTGTCGGGCAGTGGCGGGGGCGGCGGTGGAGGCGGCAGCTCGGCACCAGACTTGCTCTCCCCATTGCTCATGGTGTCCGCCGAGATGGGTGATGCCTGGAAAGGGAGCATGGGCAGGCGTTGCTCGGTGCCCTTGCCACTGAGCTGCGCACAGGCTCGCGGAGCAGGGCTCACCTCCTCGGTGTGCGCCATTCGCTGGGGGCCTGGCTGCTCGGCCACGACGTGCCCCAGGTGCTTGTAGTAGTCACCGGTGCTCGGCTGCTTGCCGAAATTCCTTGACCGCCTGCTGGAGTCGGCCCGGCGCAGGCCCTCGGGGCTGCTGTCACGCGATGCCAGCTGCAATGGGGAGCCCACCTCAGCCCCGCCGTGCCCGGCTGTGACCGTGGCACACGGCTGTAGTGGAGTAGGACTGTGCCAGCGATTTGCCGTGGGGCAGATGCAGAGCTGGGACGGACAACGGGTGCATGCCCTGGGGTCTGTTCGGCAAACGGCTCTACCAGGGGCTGCGTGCCATGTTGGCAGCGTGCGGCAACAGTGCCTGGCACTGTGACCCCATAGCCTGTGCCCAGGATCCTGTCCAAGCCTCCCCCGGGATAACCCCCTGGGAACAGGAGTGCCGAGCCCCAGCCCCGCGGATTACAGGAAGCTTATCCCGCGCGGGGCTGGGGCCGGCTTCCAAACCTCCCTCTGAACAGGGCTCTCAAGCAGCGCAGCCTCAGCTCACCCCGGCGCATTCCACAGCGGCTTTGCGAGTTGTGCTGCCGAGTGCTGCGCTGCAGGGGGCTGTGCCTGCTGCCTGGGTTTGAGGTGCCATCGTGGCATAGCCCTGTTCCCCTTGCTTGGGGCCCCACTATTTGCATTTCCCCGATGCCACCTCCACCCATGGCTTTTTCCCGGTGAGCCCGGCTGCTCTCTGCCACCGCCACCGGTCCCAGCTAAGTCAACAAACGTCAGCTCAGTGCTTCCTACTGCAGCTGCCATGGGAATTGTGCCAAGCCTGGCTCCCACTCCGGCAGTCCCAGCCCCGGTCTGGCACAAGGGTCTGTGCCGCTGAGCCCCATTTCATGGGACACCCACACCACTGTGGCACCGCTCTGCCACATGCTCACGCCTCCCCAAGGCAGCCCATTACTCCAGTAAGCACTAAAGAGCCAAGGCCATGCACAATGAGCACTGTGGGGTCCCAAACCCACCACGTGCCTGGCTCACACTGCTCTGCTGAGCCCCCCATCCCATGTGCCCTGTCCCCCAGAGCGTTGAGCTCTGCCAGTGTCCTGACCATGCCCAGAATCCTGTCCTCAGTGAGGTGGCGAGAGCCATGGTAGGGGGTCAGGACGGTCCCAAACCTACTGCATCCTTATGCCCCCCCAGCCCGCCATGGAGGGCTGCACCCCTCTTACCTGTGCACGCCTGGCTGAGCCCTCTCAGCTCCTGGCAGCGCTGGCTGTGCCACCCGACACCTGTGGCGCGGGCGACACCGGAGCCGGCCGCTCGGGTTACCGCCTGCGCAGCTGCCCACGCCCAGCTCGGCATGGTGCCTGTGGTATCGCCGGGCCGCATGGGCGCGGCTGCCATGGCGTGGTGCTACCGGGTGCCCCAGCCAGTGCAGCAGTGCATGGCCCACCCAGTGCCATGAAGCCACCAGAGCATCACTGATCCCGGCTTGCTGCATCCTCGCTGCTGGTTGAGCCCCATCCCCCCCAGTGCATGCCAGGGTTGCAGGCATGTGGCCTCCAGCCGGGGCTGTCCCCTCCCAGTGCAGGCAACAACTACTCAGATGGATGGCTGCCCTGTGGCATGTCCCTCCCGGGTGGTATGTCCCTTTTGCTGTGTTTGGGGCATGGTGCAGGGGACACGGTGCATGGGGCCGTACCTCTCGGCGCAGCGCCTGGCTCTCCACATGCCGCAGGTTGTTCTTGGCCCGCACGTAGATGTCAGCGGTGTGGGGGGCAGCGGGGGGCGCAGGTGCAGGGTAGCCAGGGGGTGGCGGGGGTGGCCGGGTGCTGGGGGGTGGGGGTGGCGGTGGGGGGAAGGCAGGGGGTGGTGGCGGCGGGGGACCCTCGCCTGCTGGGCCCCGGCCCCGTGGCCGCATCTCAGGGTCCAGCATGTCCATGTACGCCTGCATGTCCGCCAGCGCCGGCTCAGGCACCCCTGCGCAGGGCAGGGGGTCAGGGGGGGCTGGACCCGCACCCCCCGCCCCGCGCCCCCTGGCCCCGCACTCACGGGCGGCGGGGGCCCCTGGGGGGCCGCCCCTCTTCTCCCCGGTGCTGGACTGGCTGGAGTGGCAGGAGTCGTAGTTGGAGAGGGTGCTGGCAGGGGAGCCCACCTCGAAGCGCGCCTGGGGCACCGACGCCGTGGTGTTGGGTGATGACATGCCCGAGTCGGGCTGTCGGCATTCCCCATCCGCAGAGGGGTCTCGCGACAGCACGCGGTGCTCCACGCTCTGCTGGCACAGCCGAGGGGTCAGGGCAGGGGTGGGGAGGCCCTGGTGATCCCTGTGTGCTCCCCACACCCTCATCCCTCTACCATGTTCTCCACGGTGCGCAGGTACTGGGCACAGTGGCTGTGGCCGTTGTAGTCGGCGAGGTCGGCTGCTGTGTAGCCATCCTGGTCACGGATGCTGAGGTCGGCACCGTTCACCACCAGGATCTGGCAGCACTGGGGAGAGTGGGGGTGCATGGCAGGGCTGGAAGGAAGGGCCCCCCCCTTGCCCTGACACCCTGTTGGCCACCAGCACCCACCTCCAGCTCGCCATTCTCGGCGGCATCGTGCAGCGGCGTGCCGCCCCAGCCATCAGCAGTGATCTCCCCGCCGTGCAGCAGCAGCCAGCTCAGCACCTTGGCGTGGCCACGGCTGGCAGCAAAGTGCATGGCTGTGGCTCCTTCAGCATCCCGCTCCGACAGGCTCACCGTCGTGAAGCTCATCTGTGTGGGCAGGCGGGCTGAGCACTGGGGCTCTGTGCCACCACGCCGTGCCACCACGCCGTGCCATGCCCCGACAACGCTTACCAGCCATACGATGACAGTGTTGTGGCCCATCTGGGCAGCGGCGTGCAGTGGGGTCATGCCGTCGTAAGCCCGCGCGTGGGGGTCAGCCCCACAGTCCTGCACCAGGTACTGGATGATCTCCAGGTGGCCTTCCTGGCAGGCGAGGTACAGCGGGGTGGCCCCCGTCTTGGTCTGGGCACTCAGCGTACTGCAAGTGGGGCACAGCGCCCGTCACCTGTGGCCACTGCTACTTGCCAGGGCTGGGACAAGGGGCGGGCAGGATACAGGGACATGGGGGCTTGTGGGACATGAGGAACATGGGCAGGTGCAGGGGAAACAGCTGTGGGCAGGCAGGGCAGTGCCAGGGCCGGGAGCTGGCCACCCCATGGCTTCCCATAGGTCCCCGTGCTGCTGCGGTGGCTGCAGCTGCAGCGGGAGGTCACTAAGTTAATCAGCCTGCTTAGGCTAAGCTCCTTCCTCCGGCTGTTTTTGGACACTGCAATTTAGTCGTATTTTAAAGTAAGCTGCTTACACAGCACCGGCCGTGGAGCCAGCGGGGAAAGGCCAACCTGCACCAAGGCGCTGCCCGGCCCAGCTGCTGGGTGCTGGTGTCCCCCAAAAGGCCTTGGCATCCTTGTGTCTCTCACCCTGAATTGTATATTTCAAATTCCGCAACCCAAATCCTGGATCCTGCATCTTTTACCCCACAGACCCATATTCTGCATCCCACACCCCACATCCTGCCTCCCGACCCCACAGGAAGCTGTTTTATTAAGTGCTCTATAAAAAAAAAAAAACCAAAACCTGTTGAATATTTAAAAAAGGAAGAGCAATAAATACTCTGCTCTGTTATCGCAACGATCGCAGGCCCTAAATAATTGATCCCTGTAACTGTGAGACGGGCTGTGGCCAGCACTCCCTCCCGCTGTGCCTTGCGTGCCGTGCCACCGAGTGCCTGCCCCATGGCCCAGCAGTGCCAGGCTGGCACAGCCCTGGGTGCTCCCCGAGCTGGGGATGGGGCTTGGGGCAGCTGCAGGCTGGGGTGCAGGAGACAGCGGGAGCACGGGCACAGGGTCAGTCCCTGATTCCCGTTTCTCAGTAATTGGGAAGGGGTTAAGCCACTTGGGCACCACCGCTAAACTGCTTTGGCAGATGGCTGAGCCCCCATGCTGGGCCACCGGCTGCCGCGGGCGATGCGAAGGTGGGCTGGGAGCGTCCCGCAGCGGCACCCGGGATTGGATTTCGCAGCTGTAACGGAGCCTCCGGGCAGGCGCAGGGCTGGGAGCAGGGCCAGCCCTAAATAATTCAGGGGGAAGGCGGTGACAGCAGCGGAACAACCCCGGCAAGCGGCGTGAAAGGCAATGCGAGCGCCGTGCCACACCTGGGCTGACACAGTGGGCGTCGAGCAGAAGCAGTGACTGGTTTGGGGCTGGGCTTGGGCTGCAGGGGTTAATCCCAGAAGTGCTCAGGGCTAAGCTGGCACACCTGGGGCAAGGAGATAAAGAACTGGGGCTGGGACAGCTCTGGCCAGTGAGTGCCATGGGATCCAGGGATCTCTGTGGCCTGGCCGGGAGAAGAAGATGCAGGGCTCTGGTGTTGTGGCACCCAGAGACAGAGGGGGTGCCGAGTGCTGGTTCACGTCCCGCTGCCTCAGGACTCCCTGGATGTGGGACAGCTGTGCAATCCCTCTCATCCACAACCCTGGAGCCTTCCGGGGACAATGTGGAGCAACAGCGCATCCCCCCGGCTCCGCTTTGGCTGGGTCCGTGGGTTATTTCTAGTGGCCTCTGCCCACCACAGGAAATCGGATTAGCGGTCACCTAATCGCCTGCTGCAGCCTCGTGGCGAGGCCCGGCATCGCGGGCCCTGTGGGCTGCTGTGCCACGTAACCCGGGGACCAGCCTGGCCCCAGGTACCGCTCAGGAGGAAAAGCGGGGATGCTGCCGGGACGGAGCCGTGTGGGAGAGGCTGCCGTGCCCAGCAATGCCCACGGACCTGGGCAAGCGGAAAGGTCGTCTCCGGAGCGGGGAGCAGCCTCTCCTCGGCGGTCAGCCTAATCCATTTACATAACAGCGGGCGGACAAAGGCGGCTGTGTTATCGCCCCGCGCCAGGAGCCGACTCAGCGGCCAGTGACAATATTTCTGCCAGCGCTCGCCCCTCTCCTCCTCTCCCTTTCTTTCTGGGCCATAAAGAAGGTGCAGCTGCCTGCCCAGCCTGATAACGCGGCCGCGTTGCCCTTGGAGCTGGGGGATCAGGGTGGCTGCAGCATTCGTCCCCAGTGCTGGCACCTTGCCCAGTGGCTGGAGGGAGGGTTGGGGCCACAGCAGGCACCCCGTTCTCCCACTAAGCCTTTCCTGCTGGTGGGTGCCAACCTTCCGGCAGACCCTCTCTCGCTGCCAGCAGTGGGGGCCGTTACCTGGGGCAGTGTCCCAAGAGGAGTCGCAGGGAAGGGAAATCCCCTTTCACTGCGGCGTAGTGGACGGGCAGCGCTCCCGTGTTGGTGGCTGCCGTGGGGTCGCTGCCTCCAAAGCGGAGGAGCCAGTCGATCACATCATGGTGACCGAAGCGGGCTGCCAGGTGTAGGATGGTGGCACCAGAGTTGTCTGTGTCCTGCAGGAGGAAGTGGGACGGCTGTCAGTGCCAGGCACCAAGCCCTTCCGGCAAGGGGGTTGGGGACCGCAGGCAGCCGTGGGGCATCCCCCAGCCCGTAGCTGGTGCCAGGCGGGTGGGGCGGCCAGGGTGGAGCTCCTGTCCGTACGGAGCGGGGCTGGAGCAGGAGCACAGAGCATTGGAGCGACCGTGGGACCAGCGTGTCTGCCTCCGTCAAGGGCCTGCGTCCGCACACAGTGAGTGCAGCACAATGCCCTCCTTGTTCTACCGGCCGCGGAGCCCCTAACCGCGAACTTGCCGCCGAGCCCCGCTGTGCCGCCGGCCCGTCCGCCCTCCGCGCTCGGTGGGGCGCGGGTAGCGCTGGCCCCTGGCCAGGAGGTCGCCGATGCGTGCTGACCCCTTCCTTCCCGATTAATCTCCTCTCCCAACCCCGCCGCCTCCTCTTCCTTCGGCCGTCACATGTCTTTAACTCTCGGCCGGCCCCGGGGCAAGCCGCTTACCGCCGCGGTCCCTCCGTTGTGTAACCCCGGAGGGGGCGGCAGCCCCGGGCAATATGTGCTGCCCTCGCGGCTGAACCGCTCCGGGATGCCGGGGACTCTCCGGGTCCGTCGGATGCCGGCCTCTATGCACGGCGGAGCCCTGCCCGTGCCGGCTAGGACGGACCCCGGCTGGCTGTCGGCAGGGTTGGAAGCACCACGCGTGGCCGTCTCCCCGCGGCCACAGACACCCACACGGGACCGCGGAACGCCTCCCCGGCCGCCCGCGCCACCGAGGGACCCTCCGCCGCCCCCCGCGCCCCCGCTCGCACCTGCACGCCGCAGCCCCCCTGCGTGAGCAGCCACTGGAGACAGGCGAGGTTGCCGGTGGCGGCGGCGTCGTGGGCCGGCGTGGCCCCGTTTCGCGCCCGCGCGTCCCCGCGGAGCGCGGCCTCGGCCGCCAGGTACCGGAGGCAGGCGAGGCGACCGGCGCGGGCGGCGTGGTGCGCGGGGGACGCGCCCAGGGCGTCCCGCAGCCCCGGCCGCAGCAGCCCGGCCGCCCGCAGCCCCCGCAGCGCCTCCACGTCTCCCTGTCGCGCCGCCTGCAGCGCCCGCTCCAGCGCCATCCCGGCGGCGGCCCCGGCCCCAGCGGCCCCGGCCCCGGCGGCCCCGGCCGCCGCTTGGCACTGTGCGGCGCTCCCGCCCCGCCGCCCCCCGGCCCCGCCGGCTCCTCCTCTCCCTCCCCCGGGGCCGCCCCTCCGCCCGCCCCGCCCGACGGCGCGGCGATTGCCCGCTGCCCCGGACCCCCGCACCGCTCCCCCCGACCCCTGCTGGGGCAGCCGCGCTTTGCCGAACGGCGGACGGCACCAGGGCCGGCACCGGTGCAAGTCCGGGTGGACCCCAAATCGGACCGTTCGCGGCTGCCTGTCCGGGCCCCACGGGTGTCCCCTCCCGCCGCCCGCCCAGGCAAGAGGCGCGGTAAAGATGGGCTCCTCCGTCACCCTGGACGTGCGCTGCCGGTCCCAGCAGAGCAGGCAGAACGGGGGGCGCTGGGCGGACGGCTGTCCCGCCTCAACCGGCCGCGGGGTGCCGGCAGCCGGGCACCGTCCGCTTTGGTATCCACCCAGCCTTGCAGCGGTCCGGTCGCGGCCGCCACTGAAAAGTTGTTTTATGAATCGCTGGCGAGGCAGCGGGCGGCGTGGAAGGACGGGCGGGGAGACCCTCCGTCAGGACCGCGGACAGCGGAGGTGCTTCTCGATCAGCACCGAGGACAAGGCAAGGCCGCCCTGCCCGCCTCCTTCCCTGCCTGTCCCCCGCCCTCCCTGCCCGGCCCTGCCCCGCCGGCGGTTTATAAAGCCCGTAGCGGCATGGAGAGCGGGAGCGCCAGGTCCCCACCGGGCGCTGAGCGGCAGGCACCACGGCTCCGGCCGCCCTTTTGCCTCCGTCGAGCTGTGCAAAGTGACAGCTCCGGTCCCTTACGGAGACTCGCCGCCGCGCTCGCGACAACGGGAGCCGAGAGCTCTCGGTCGGTGAGGCCGTGACTGCCGTGGCTCCCGGCACCCCGTGTCCCCCGGGCGCGACCTGAACCCCCTCCGGGCCGTGCGAGCTGTCACTGCCTGCTCGGGACCGTCGCCAGCACCCGACCCAAAACCCCGGGGCGCCCACGGGAACTGTGTTACAACCGGGGAGAGCCGACGGCCCCGGGAACGCACCGGGAACGGTGCTGCCCGTGCCGACCCTAAGCCGCTGGCTCCCCACGAGTCCCCGAGCTGGCGGGGGGTCCCCAGTCGCGGTGGGCTCACACGAGTCCGCGGGCAGCCCCGGAGCCGCCCGGCTCCGCGCTCCGCCCCGCGCGCTGTCCGCCAATGGTGCGGCGCGGCCGGGGCGTGTCCGGGCGCGGCGGGGGCGTGTCCGGGCGCGGCGGGGCGGGGCCAAGAGCGGCCGTGCCGCAGCGCCGCTGCGGGCGGGGCGCCGGTGCCGCCATGTCGGAGCCGGGGGCCGCGGGCCCTAGCCCGGCCGCCATCCAGGTGTCCAGGTACGGCCCCGCCGCGCTCAGGGACCCGGACAGGGCTGGGCAGGGAGGCGGGCGTGCTGGGGGCCGCGGGCGGGTGCCGGTCTGCAACCGAGATGCTGCCCGCCCTGCTGCCGGCAGCGGCGGCGCCGCCCGCTTTAGTCATGCTGTCAGTGACACTGACCGCGGGCAGAGCGCAGCAGCGCCGCGCCCGTGCTCCGTGCTGCGGGGGCTGGCAGCGGGCAGCGCTGCCGCGGTTCTCCCGGGCGCGGCTCTCCCGCCTGTGTCCCCGCGGCTCCCGGGCGCGGCCGCGCTGAAGCAGCCGCTCCTGTCCGTGCCAGCGCGCAGCCGCTGCCTCGGTGCCCACCGGGCCGTTATTCGCCGTTGGCAGGAAGCGCGGCTGCTGCCGGGAAGCCGCGTGGAGCAGCGGCACGGGCCCGGCTCGGTGTGCGCCGCACCGGGGCTCGGCGGGGTGGGGCCCTGGTGAGACGCGGGGTGCCCCGGCAGAGGCGCCCTGCTTCCTTCCGCTCCCAGCGGTTTCCATCGCCGCTCACAGGAAGCCGCATGCGAGCAGCGATGTCCCGGCAGCTCAGCCGGTGGGCGATATGCTGCCTCCGGGCAGCCGCACCGGGGCTGGGCTGGGGGCGCGGCAGGGGTTGTGAGCTCTCATGTGCCTCCTTCGGCAGGATTATGCGCCCAGACGATGCCAACATCGCCGGGAATGTCCACGGGGGAACCATCCTGAAGATGATCGAGGAGGCAGGAGCCATCATCAGCACCCGCCACTGCAATTCCCAGGCCGGGGTGAGTAGGTGCCGGTGTGTGTGCCAGCCTCTGGCACGGTGACCTTTCACTCCCTGCCGTATCTCACTGGGAGTGTTTCCTCCTGCATGCAAAGCACTGGTGTCTCTGGCTGCAGCCGGGTGCCAGTAGCTGGAAGCCTTCTGCTGAAATTGTGGTTTACCAGCAGAAACATTATTACTCATTATTGCTGTTAATGTTTTAACTCCTGAGAAAGGCAAGTTGGGGCAACTCCAGTGGTGCTTACAGACGGGGAAGGAAGCACGGCCAGTGGCTGATAAAGGTGGCGGTTGCAGTATCCGAGCTGCACATGGCATGGCAGGTTTGGCTGGTGTCAGGAAGCTGCCAGCTGTGGTCCCATGGCGTGGCTGTGATCACTATCTTGGCTGTCTCACCGTCCTCAGGAGCCCTGTGTGGCTGCACTGGCACGGGTGGAGCGGACGGATTTCCTGTCGCCGATGTGCATCGGCGAGGTGGCCAACGTCAGTGCCGAGATCACCTACACCTCCCGGCACTCTGTGGAGGTTCAGGTCAACGTCATGTCTGAGAACATTTTAACAGGTGGGTGGCTGCTGGTGGCTGTGTTCCAGAACACCAGGAATAACAGTGTTGAGCCAAGAGCTTTGCAGTGGTGACCCCATCCTCTGCTCCATCACTGGCAGCATTTGGCAGAGAGGAGATCTAGCGTGTTTATTGACAGAACTGGGAGTGGAGGGAGGGCTGGTGCTGTGGAGGGAGGCCAAGCAGGCTCCCTGGGATTTATGGCTAGTAGTGAAAAACAGCAAAATCTGTTCGTAGCTCTTCCTGCCTGATTTGCTGCCTGTGGCTGCCTTTGGCCTGAAAATGTCCCTTTTCCTGCTGTTGCTGTGACAACCAGTTCCGCTTGCTGGGACATCTTCCCAAAAGCACATTGTCACATCCGCTAAGAGCTAAAGCCTGGTAGGAGCCAGCAGGGCAAGGGACCACCGATGCCAGTGGCATTGCCAGTGTGTGCCCAACGCCAGACTGGTGGCAGGTACAGCACTGCTGGCCTTGGCACCATCACCTGCTGCCCCCTTCTCCTCCAGGGGCAAAGAAGGTGACGAACAAGGCGACGCTGTGGTATGTGCCACTGTCCCTGAAGAACGTGAATAAGGTCGTTGAGGTTCCCCCCATCCAGGTAGGACAGCTCACTTGGGTTCCCCGAAACTGGAACTTGTCCTCCCTGTGGAATGGTGCTAACCTGGCCCTGTTGGCACTCCCAGCTGTGCCAGTGGCTGTGCCAATCCCCTTCTTACCAGCTTTCTATTCTAGTATGCAAGAAAGGAGCAGGAGGATGAGGGGAAGAAGCGTTATGAGGAGCAAAAGCTGGATCGGCTGGAAACTAAGCAGAGAAATGGTGACGTGATCTTACCTGTCATCAACCCAGGTAACACGGGCAGTGTGTACCCAGTGCAAATTGCCCAGCAATACTGGGAGACCAGACTGGTCCCCAGGGCATCCCCAGGGCCCTGTAGGCGCAAGTGTGCATTCTGAAACACTACACAGGGATGGGGATGGGATTTTGGGGCAGCAGTGTATGAGTGGAGGAGGAGCTGAGTGGATACGTCTGGTACCCTGAAGGGGCTGGTGCATGAGATCCCCTCTCCAAAACCCTGTTCCTGTATCATTCCTTGTGTGCTTGTGTACAGCTAGAGCTGGTTTTGTTCAGCAAGAGGTAAATGCAAGTGGTAGGAAAAGGTGGCCTCTAGGCCTGGCTGTGGTTTTCAGGCAGAGGTGGAGAGGTGGCACATGAGGAATGTTGGGGAAGGTGATGGCAGATGAAAGTTGCTCAAATGCTTTTTTCTCCTCTGTCCTCCCTGCTCACAGACAGGCAGACAAAAGGTAAGGTTCAGTGGGCACTGCTCCATGGGTGGTCACCCTGAGTGGGACTGGGCTGCTTTTCCTTTCTTTGAGCTTAAACATTTCTCATCAGATAGAAAACACAGCCACTTCTGAGAGAGGATTTCCTCTGCTGGGAGTTTGAGGGTGTGACTTATGTCACCTGGAGGTTGTGGTGGGACAGAGGTCACCAGGATGTGCCAGGGCTAGGGTCATGGGGATGAAGATCTTCCCACCAAGGGGAAAACAGAGGCTCTATGCAGCAGGGTCTAGGAGGTTCAGCTGAGGGGGAAAGCAGACAGCACTGTGACCCAGTTCACTCCTGTTTGCTTTCATGCTCTTTGAAAGCTTGAAAAGAAAGAAATGAGCTGAGCTAGAATAAAGTGGATGGGTGGAGATTAGAGGGAGGCAGCAGCCCATCAGGTGATGAAGAGTCTATGCTCTTGGAACTTCTCCAGCTTGGTTTAACCTCTGCTTTCAACATGGTTCAGCTTTGCACAAGCCAGCCCTATCTTTTCTTCCTTTGGACAACTTAAGACAGCGGTGTATGGTGATGTATGGGTGCCAGCTGAGTAGCTCTCACCTTGCTTTGCTCTCTAACCAGAACCACACACCGTTGGGTACAGCCAGTCCAGCCTGATCCACCTGGTGGGCCCGTCAGACTGCACGCTGCTGGGCTTTGTGCATGGAGGTGAGTGAGCACTGCCCTGCACAGCACCCGGGCTTCAGGTCCAGGTGGCTTTTCCCTGGAGCAAAGTGTGGTTGGAGAGTGACTTTGTTTTTGGTGGGCTCTGCCTCTGGAGGCACACAGGCCCCTTTGCATTGACTGTTAAGGTCAGAGTTGCTTTAGCTGAGACAAAAGTTTCATCTTTTTCTGTGCCCCAAAAGCTCGTGTACTTGAACTGTAAATCCTACAGTTTTGTCATCGCCTGTGAGATTGCAAATCCTGGAGTACAAACACGCAGCGTGTGACTGCTGTTACCTGAAGTAATTTCCTCTTGGCTGGCAGCGCCCATCACCTGGAGGGCTGGCACGTGTGGTGCAAGCCCTGGGAGAGGTGTGTTTGCTGAGAGCTGGGAAAACACATACCTAATCCTTAAACAAACAAAACGAACATGGTCAGAGCTGTTTCAAGGTTTGTGGGACTGATGTCACCTTGCAAGGGTCAACTTTGCTCAGAGAAATTTGGGAGAGACAGAGCTGACCTTAATCACAGGTCTGTGAGGATGTTGCCCTGGTTTTGACAGGAGCCCTTGTACTGGATTTTCCTGAAATTGGGACTTAGTCTCTGGTCGAACTCCCCAGCATAGTTTTGGCCATGCTAAGGCCTTACTGACCTTTGTGTGGTTTTCCTGAAATCCCACTGACCTCCCTGAGACAGGACCCTCTGCTTGCCCTCACAGGTGTCACCATGAAGCTCATGGATGAGGTTGCTGGGATTGTGGCTGCCCGCCACTGCAAGACCAACATCGTCACTGCCTCAGTGGATGCCATTAACTTCCATGAGAAGATCAAAAAAGGTACCAAGGGTGGTGGCAGGCACTGTGATCTGCTGTGTTGCCACACCCTGGCTCCCTTGGATGTGCTTTCAGGACATGCTGGCAGAGAAAATTAGACCCTGTTTGATTAATCCCGTGCTCTGCTTAAGACACAGCTTAAGCATAAAACATGCAGTACCCCTTGCTGCCTTGACTAGCCCCTCTCTGTTTCACAGGCTGTGTCATCACTGTCTCAGGACGTATGACATTCACAAGCAATAAGTCCATGGAAATAGAGGTCTTTGTGGATGCTGACCCGTTTGTGGACGAGCCTCGGGAGCGGTACCGTGCCGTCAGCGCCTTCTTCACCTACGTGTCCCTGAGCAAGGAGGGGAAGCCCCTGCCCGTCCCACAGCTGCTGGTAAGCGCTTTTCTCTCTGGATTGGACCCAGCAGGGCCAATCCTGCTCCTCCTGGGGCAGAGCCCAGCCCAAGAAATCCTCTTCCCTTGAGTTACTCAGCAGAAAAAATATGAGCATGAACGAGACATCCCAGGACAGGCTTCAGGGGGTTTTATTTTTCTTTTATTTTTCTTTTATTTTTGTTTTATTTATGTTTTATTTTTGTTTTTGTTTTGAGTTTGTTTTGTTTGTTTTTGCTTCGGGATTTTGATTTTGTTTTGTTTTGTTTTTGTTTTTTTATTTCTTTTGAAAATTGCCACTGTGGAGATTGTGGATTTTCTCCTTTCTCATTGCTGAGGACAGGCTGCATGCTGGCCCTACTCCAGGGAACCCTGAGTGGCAACAGAGGCCCCCACATCCCTAATAGCTGCTCCCCATGGTGTCCCCATTCCAGCCTCCTGCCTATATCATCTCCCCTAATCCTGGCAGGGCTTTGCTGACTCAGTGCTCCCGACTGGGGGTGTTGCTCAGTATTTGATGTGTCACAGGTCTCCTGCTTCATGCAGGGCACACTGGCTGTCATGCTGCATGTTTGACGGAGAGCAGCACCTCGCGGAAGTGTGAGGGGAGGCATGTTTCCCTCCCACACACACTTGCAGCACACTGACAATGCAGCTTTGCACTCTTTCTGTGACCCCAGACCGAGACAGAGGACGAGAAGCGTCGCTTCGAGGAAGGGAAGGGCAGGTACCTGCAGACCAAAGCCAAGAGGCAGGCGCAGATGCAGCAGCAGGCTGCCCAGCAGTGACCTGTGTGGCACCAGCGCCCGCCAAGCATACAGGTTGTTCCCGTTCGTTTTGTGTCCGGCCCGCGCCAGCCCCGTGCCTCCGCCCGCCCCAGCCTGCTGCCGGCTCCACCGCTTCGCTGCTGATGGGCTCAGCACCTCAGACCTCGTGCTTCAGGTGGCTCAAGCTCCCTGAAAGCCCCCAGGAGTCTTCCCAGGCGCTCACCATCTGCCTCCAGAGCCGTTGTCACTGTTTGATCCCCTTTGGTGACGTTCCTGCCTGTGTCAGAGCCAGGCTGGAGGCGTGTGGTGGCTCGAGGGGCGCGTGAGGCCGCGAGTCTTTGTGCTGCTGTGTTTGACTCGCTGGTTTGTCCTACCATGCGCACCAAAGCTTTCGTACGTGCTGTGCCGCGCTGGGGCCGCACTGAATGTCTGTGACATCTCTAGGTAGTTCTCTGTGCACATCTAAGTTATTTAAGGAATCCTGTGGCATAAATAAAATCTGTTTCATTGACTGGAATGAAAGGCTGACGCTTTTATTTCAAACAATTGTGCTTTTCCTCCCTCCCCCGGATCCGCCCGCGCTCCCCAAGTGGCGCCAGGCGCTCCCGGCCTTGTTTTTAAGGAAGTCTGGCTGTTTTGACGGGGCCCTCAGAGCAGTTCCTGCTGGAATGGGTTCCCGGTTTGGGATGTTAGACAATAAACTACCTGACAGGAGGTTCTAGTGAGGTGGGGCTGGTCTCTGCAGGGGTGCCTGCAGTGCGATGACAGCAGGTAATGGTTTTAGGCTGACAGAGTGGAAATTCAGAACAGGGATCAGCAAATGTCCCTGTTCGGGGTGCTCAGGCAGCAGGAAGGGATGGAGTCACTGTGGCTGGAGGCGTTCAGCGGCACCTGCACCCGCCGCTGGGTGTTGGGCTTAGGGATTACAGCGGCGGTGCCGGGCGGGCGGTGGGACAGGATGATGGAAAAGGTCTCCAACCCCGACCGAACCCGAACCGGCTCCGTGAGCGAACCCAAACCATCTCCGTTACCGAACCCGAACCGGCCCGGCAGCCGCGGCCCGGGCACCTCCCATAGCACCGGCACCAACTCTCGCGAGAGCGGCGCCGCTCCGCTGCTGCCGCGGCTGCGCGGGGCGGGGCTCTCGCGAGAGCGGCGGGGCCGTTTCCCGGGCGACGCGGGCGGGGCGGGGCCGCCATGATGGCGGCGGCGGTGGCGCGGAGGGGGCGGCTGGGCCGGGAGGGCCGCGCCAGCCTCTGCTCCTTCCTGCTCGGCGCCTCGGTGGCGGCCCTGCCGCTGCTGCTCGGCTCGTCCCCCTCCCTGCTGGCCGCTCCCGGCCTGCGCGGCCGCCTGGCTCTCGCCCTGCACGTGGCGGGCGTGAACGCGGCGCTGCTGCTCATCTACCCGCGGCCGCTCTACAAGGTACGGGGGTGGCCCCGGCGGGCGGCGGCGTGAGGCGCGGCTGTGGAGGGTCCCCGTCCCAGGGTGCGCCAGTAGGGATACCCCGGGCCCGGGGAGCGGCGGCGGCAGCGCTTTCTCCCCTCCCTGTGCTTGCAGATCGCCGTCCGGGCCTGTTTCTTGGGCTTCGCCTTCGGCTGCGGGCTGCTGTTGAGCGCCGGCCGCTCCGCCTGGCGCCACTTCGGATGGTAAGGGCCGGGCCGGGCCGGGCAGCCGGGCGGGCACGGTGCCCCCGGCCCTACTGAACCTGCCCTCCCTCCCGCCGCAGGTATATGTGCTCCCTGTCCCTCTTTCACTACTCGGAGTATCTGGTGACAGCCATCAACAACCCGCGCAGCCTCTCGCTGGACTCATTCCTACTCAACCACAGCTTCGAGTACAACCTGGCTGCCCTGTCCTCCTGGGTGGAGTTCACGCTGGAGAAGCTCTTCTTCCCAGGTCGGCCACCCTGTCCCTGCCTGTCTCTGCTTAGCTGCACGTGGCTTGCTTGGGGTCCATCTGTCTGGTAGCAAAGTGCAGGTGACCCTCAGCTTGTTGCCCCGTGACAACCCTGCAGCAGCTTTGCCAGAGTCATAATCCCTCAGTGCTCAAAGCCTCTCGGGTTGGATCTCGAGAGGGCAGGGGGGTGTTCCCCCTTCACTCTGACATGCCAGGCCAGGGGATCTTCAGCCCTTTCCTGCCTTGATGATGCAAGAATGATGTGTCAGGTACAACAGGGCATCGCCTTATGACAGGAATAAAATCAAGTCATCAAAATCTGTTGCTGGTTGCCCAGTCTGGGGCAAACTGGCTGTGCTCATCTGTTTATTCTTGGGAGAGGGAAACTGTTCCCCTTTGTTTTGTAGCAGCCTGAGCATGTCCTTGGCTGTGCTTTGTGTTGGCTTTGCTCAGCCTCCACAGCTGGCCCTCACCGACTAATCCATGCTAACACCAAGCAGGGGCTGCTGGTTTTATCTGTTTGGTGCAGGATGGCAGTGCATGGCTGTTGCTGTCACACATTTTGCTTTGAGATGGGGGGCAAAGCCCACTCACTGAGCAACCCCCTGCACCCCTGGAGACCTGTGCAAACCTGTTGTGCCCCTCCCTGTCCATGCAGAGCTGAAGCAGATCACCTGGCTGAGCACCGTGGGGCTGCTGATGGTGATCTTCGGGGACTGCCTGAGGAAGGCAGCCATGCTTACAGCAGGCTCCAACTTCAACCACATCGTTCAGAATGAGAAATCTGACACCCACACTTTGGTGACAAGTGGGGTGTACGGGTGGTTCCGGCACCCCTCCTACGTGGGATGGTTTTACTGGAGTATTGGAACACAGGTACTGTATCCAGAGTGCTCAGATCCTTTCCTGTGACACCCCCAGTCTTTGCTCTCAGTGCTGCCCATGCTGTGATGGGGTGCAGACAGCACCTGCTGCTGGGCCTGGATTCTGCTGCCTCCCACTGGCACACAGGAAATCTGGAAGCCTTGAGCTCTGCGCCCTGTGGGATCTTTGGGAAGATCTTGTTCCCTTAATTTTCTCTGTGCAGTAAGGAGAGGTGGTAGAGCAGGGGTTTTTACTCACAACCCCCTTGGAGGCTCAAGGTGGGATTTGCTGCTGGTCTAAAGCTGGAGGTCTAAAGCAGAGTTTTCTGTATCCCTGTGGTCAAAATGCCTCCTGTGAGTGGTCAGACTCAACCTGGCTCTTGCCAAACACCAGTCCTGTGCTTGAGGGCAAGGAAACTCCCTGACTAGAGGGTCAGCTCAGGCTGTGGCCGAGCCTTAGCTCAGTGCTGCTGTAGCTGTGTGCTCTTGTGGCTGGCTGGGTGCTGGCATTGGCTTGTGTTTGTCTGGAGAGAGTCCATAAGGGTGGCACATGGAGCTTTTGAGAGCTGAGGCAGTGAAGCCAGCGCTGCCTTCATCATTCTGGGGAGAACCTAGTGCTTGTAAAGCTTCACAGGGAGTGTTGGGGTATTTTCTTTTTCTGTATCAGTGTTACTGGAGGGGGATGAGCTGTGTCCTCGAGGGGGTGCTCACCAGCAGCATCTGTTCCAGGTGTTGCTCTGCAATCCCATCTGCGTGGTGGGCTACGCGCTGGCGTCCTGGCGCTTCTTCAGGGAGCGGATCGAGGAGGAGGAGATCACACTCATTCACTTCTTTGGAGAAGAGTACCTGGAGTACAAAAGGAAGGTGCCATCGGGTCTCCCTTTTATTAAAGGAGTCAAATTGGAACTGTAACATGGGCAGAAACCAGGCTGGCTGAGCAGACGCCCGGCTCCTGCTGCGCCCAGTGCCCGTGTGGCACCGGCATTGGGAGGTGCCTGTTGGTATTTCCTGGCCACCCAGGAGGAGCTGGTGGAGGGCTGCAGCTTTGGGCAGCCTGCTGGGTCATTCACAGATCAGAAGCTCGTTCCTCCTCCTTGAGATCAGTCCTTCGTTGCACATTCAGGGATCTTCCAGATAACTTAGCCTGTAGCGACCCTAAAGAGAACGAATCCTGCCTGCAGCAGCTGAATTGTCTTGGAACGCCTCTGGAACTGATTCTACCAGAAAACAGCACTGCCCTCCTGGCCCTGGGCGGGGAAGGTGCTAGGCAGCAGATTGTTCCTGTTGCATAATTCGATTTTAAAGCTTTCTGACCTCGTCAGCCCGGTGACACGACTTTAATCTGCTCAGGCCAAACTCCCTGAGCTGGCACTGGGGCAGCTGAGGGAGCAGCCTCCAGCTCTGCCCTCGAAGTGCCAGAGTGCAGCACAGCACCACTCACTTCTCTCTAGGCCTTGGGGTCTGCAGGGAGGGTTCTGCTGCTCCCCTCGTGCCGCTGGATCTGAGCACTTCTGGGCCCTCTCCTCGTCCCTTGGATGCTGCTGTGGGTGCAGTGTCACTGCTCCAGCCGCTGCCTCCTGCTGCCACCTCTGTTCCTTCTTCCTGCTTCCAAATCACGCTGCTTCCTATCCTGCCAGGCTGCCTCTGTCTTGCAGAGATCCCAGGATTTTGGGTTGTGAAAGAGTCACAGCTGCCAGGCTTGCTAAGGGCTTTAGTCCCTGAGGTCCTCCCCTGCTCTTTTGGGCAAAAGCTGTGATGTTAGGGCAAGTAGGAGATGCTTCTAAGAAAATCTCCAACCAGGAGAAGAGTTGGGCTAGCTAACGCTCTTTTATAGTAACCATTTGGAAATGGTTCCCACTGAGCTGTGTGGTATAACTTTGTTGTTATATACCAAAGAGGTTCACTGTTTTCTTGAGTTCTACATTATTCTTCCTTGCTGGAATGGAAATGAGTTGCTTGTCAGTTCATGCTTGGAGCTTGTGGTGTTCCATGGGGAAGGTGCTGCGGTACGGCTCAGGAAGGGGCACTTGGTGAGAATAGCTTGGGTTTGGGTTAAGGTTTTCTTTTTTTATATAAAAAAAAAAAAGAAAAAAAAAAGAGAGAAAACATTGTCAGCTTCTGTCTGGTTATTTGAAGGTCTTTTGAGGTGCTGGTGGCATCATGGAAACTGGAATCCTTTATAATTCCTGGTGGGTTCTCAGAACATACCAACACTGTGTTGAGGCACGATTGTGACTCAGTGATGTATGGGGCTGTGCAGCCACAGGGATGAGGCTGACCCTAACCCTGACCCTCCGTTTCTCCTTGCTGAACTGATGCAGAGTCCATCCTCCACTAGGTTTGCTTGATCACAGAGCATCTGTCTGATGCTCTTGCTGCTGACTTGACCTTTGCTGAGTGGGGTTTTGGCTTGGGAGAAAAGAACAAAGGTGAAAACTCACCAGTTGGAGAGCGCTGATCTGTGCTGGCACTCAGAGACTCCCACTTTGGGCTGTTCTTGTCTCAGGGAAGCACTGGTTGAAGCCAGTGGTGCCTCGAGCAGGTTAATCTGTAAGCAATTTTTTTATAGACAGTAATGTTCCTGCTGTGCCCTTGATCAAAGGAACTTTGGAACAAGTAATTGTCACTTGGGTTTGATGTGCTGTTTGACAACAGAAACAAAGCCTCATTCCCAGATTGTTCTTCAAAGTAAATGAAACCTTGATCCTAATTTTGCAAGTGCTGGTTCCAGCTGTGCAGACTCTGTCCAAGCAGGATATGTTGGCACCGAAAGAAAGGGATAAACTCCACTCTGAACAAAACTTTCAGTGTCTCTTGAAGCTTTTGAGACCAACAGCTTCTCTTAACCTTTTCTTTTCCCAAATCCTGTGACCAGAAGCTCTGTGAGGAGACAGCAGCTTACCAGGTATGGGGAAGGCATGTGAAATTTTAGGGAAAAGCTGGAGTAAACTGTGAAACCCTCCCCTCTGTGCCACAGTGATTGGTGAGTTCTTAGTTCCCACATGTGCAGGGAACCTCTAGAGCAGCTGTTCCTGGCACCTGGCCTGCGTTGGTGCATGGCTGCCCAGCACTTCACAGGATGCTCCATCACCTGGCCATGTACCCCTGCCCTCCACCAGGAGTTATTTTTCCCCATAATTTGCCAATGTTGTGGTTTTAGGAGCAGTTGGACACCTTGAGCCAGCAGATCCCTTTTGTCAGCACTGCAGAACCACGCAGAAATGGACAACTGCACCCTTTTATTTCACTCTGACACATGCAAGGAAGAGCACAAGGAGAGTTTTTCAGAAGCAAGTCCACCTGAGGCCTTTCTATGTGCTGCAGACACGGCTGCCCAGGCTGTTTCCTGCCCTGGCTTGTGGCACTGGGCAAGAGGAGCTGGTCAGTCACCAGGGCATGGTTCTGCCCAGCAGCTCTGCCACGTGCCCAGCACTGGGCTTATGGTGCCGGCTCTTTTGGGGTAGCAATCTCTGCTCCGCTCTTCTGCTGGCCCCTGCAGCAGTCTTTGTTTTTTGGGGAGGGGTCTCCAGGGGTGTCCTTGGATATGAATCCCTCCCCAGAGCTGGCTGAAGCCTCCTTGTTGCTGCCAGGTGAGGCATCCCTGGGGAAGGGAAGACACCTTGACAGGGTCACTGTCTGGGAAAGGGCATGGGAGGTGCTTGCTGTCACCTACCTTGGCACCACTTCATTGTTGTCACAGATCTTGAGCAGCATCTGGGCCTGTTCTTCTCTGGGCTCCTGGGGCTCCTGCAGCCTGTGGTGGGATGGGTGTGAGCCATGAGCTATGTCCCCCCTGGCCCTGAACGTCCCTGCACCCCTCACCTGGGCTCCAGCCGCTCCTTCACTTTGGCGATGGAGCGCACGTAGGGCGCGATCTGCTTGGTGATGGTGCTCAGGCAGCTGTTCTCCTGCCTCAGCTGCAGCAGGTCATGGAGCTGGGCTGGGGACAAGAGGAGTGGGCTGGGACATGGCCACCCCCACAGTGAGGGCACAGGGGGCATGGGGAGGGAGCGTGGGGTCAGCAGTACCTTCATAGATCTCCTGCTCATTTGCTACCCGCTGGTAGGTCTCCTCCCAAACCTGGAAGGAAGAGAGGGAGCTGGGCAGAATGCGTTGGTACGGCACAGAGAGGCCCTGCTCTGCCAGGACATGCCAGCTGTACCTCCTCAAAGACGCTGCGCATCATCTCCACGGCGGAGTAGTGAGCTGCGATCTGCACGTCCATCTGCAGCGACTTCTGCAGGATCTCGCTCATGATCTCCGACTTGATGAGTGAGTGGTGCTTGGTGAGGTCACGGTGCAGCTCCTGCACCTGGTCCTTCAGGCCCTGGATCTCCGTCTGCAGCATCTGCAGGAATCAGGGGGCACAGCCACGTGAGCAGCACCAACCTGGCCCGTCTGTCCTGTCCTGTCCCATCCTGCTCCCTACCCAGCCCACAATCCTGTCCTGTCCCATCCTGCTCCCAGCCATGCTCCCTACCCAGCCCACAGTCCTGTCCTGTCCCATCCTGCTCCCAGCCATGCTCCCTACCCGGTAGGTGTTCTCATAGTTGCGGCAGTGCTCAGCAAAGGGGGTCTCACGCCCCTCAGCCAGCAGCACCTTGGTGCTGATGTACCGGTGCATCGTTGGCTTCTTCACCATGGGGCCGGTGGACATTTTGTCACTGCTGGGGGGGCAGCTGGGCACCATGAGGGTCTTGGAGCATTGGCCACCGGGGAGCCTGCATGGAGAGGTGACAGTGACGTGCTGCAGGTGAGCAGCAGTGGGGGTGAGGTACAAGGGACCATGCTGCCAGCTCAGTCCCACCACCCCTTGGCTCCGGTGGGACGCACCAGTCCCCCATGTCCCTTCCCTCACCCCGGCACAGAGGTTCCTTATGTTGCCCCAAAAATCACATTTCTGTGGGCTGCTCTCTGGATTCCTGCAGTTTTGGAGCCAGCTCTGGCAGTGAGAAGCCAGGAGCTGAGCCCAGCACCCTCCAGTTTCTAAAGGGTGGGATACAGCTCGCTCTCTCACCGCTGGTATCTCCTGGCCCCTTGGCAGGCACTACTGCCCCAGTGTTTCCCCCCATCCCGTGGTCTCCCCATACTAACCACCACCAGCATTGGTCCTACCGTGCAGTGCCGTGCTCCCCCTGCCCGTGCTGGGGCCAGCAGCCCCCAGGAGCTCAGCCACCCTGCAGTGCCAAGCCTGGCTGGGGGCGAGGAGCGGTCCCCATGGGGCGGCAGTGCCCGTTTGTCCTCTCTTTCTGGGAGGGCCTGGCAGGGCCGGTGCTGCCGTGACATCAACAGGCCTAAATATATCCCTGGTGAAGAATGGCCGAGCACTTCTCTGAAATTCTGATAAAAATAGTGGCGGGCAAAGAGGCTGCGGCACCACGGGCATGTGGGCGAGCAGGAGCTGGCCCAGGTGGAGCACCCATGGAGAGGGGGCAGAGCCTTACAGGGAGTGTGGCAGGGGCCGGGCTGGGGAACAGAGTGAGGCTTAACCAGGCCCCCAGCTGCCAGCCCCGCTGCTGCCCACTCCTCTGCCACCCACCCCACTTCCTAGAAGTGTCACTTGAAGCCTGTTGTTCATCAGTGCAGCTGTGCCTGTGCTGTCCTGGTACCCCTGCTGAGGTGACAGGCTCAAGGGCAGCAGCAGCAGGGGCAAGGTTGGCATGGTGAGATGCTGAGGGGACTGTGCAGTGTGGCACGTGGCAGGGGACACAGTAGCACATGTGCCTTGGGTGCAATCCTAGCACCTCACATGTTTGTGCCAGTGATGCCAGGTCCGATTCCACCAGCGCTGCCCACCACGGAGCGGCGGGGGCTGAGCATCAGGAGGGGCTCCAGGCAGCGGGCAAACTCTGCCCGGTACTCGCTGTTGATCTGGGGGGCAAGAGAGGAGAGCACAGCTGGGCTGGGGCAGAGCTGGCAGCTGGCACTGCCTGCAGGCACTGCAGGCAGGGCTCTACCTTGCTGGTCTGGGCCGGCCGCAGGCGGTGTGGCAGCTTGACAATCCTCTGCAGCCTCTCCATCAGTTGCTGAAAGGCAGCAATGAAGCATGGGGTGCTCAGCACTTTGCCCATGAGCTCAGCAGTGCCACAGGATGCTCTGACCACCCCTGCAGTGCTGGCTACACTCACATAGCCCAGGTCCAGGAATTCAGCTTTGTTGGCAGAGCTCAGGAAGGCCGAGCAGGTCACCAGGTGGACCTGTGTGTGTGGAAGGGGTCTGTCACTGCCTGGCTTTGGTGTCAGGATGTCCCTGCCTGCCGTGAGGCCCTACCTGCAGAGTGGGCAGCAGGGAGGCAAGGTGGGCGAGCTGCTCCTTGAATGCCTTCTCTTTTTCCTCGTGCTGGCTGCAGTAGAGCAGGGCATGGCACAGCCTTTGCAAGACCTCAGGGAGCCATGCAGCCCCAGGGATCCCAAACCACCTTGGGAAGGGGGAACAGCCCTCGGACAGGGCTCAGCCCACGGTCCCTCACCTCTGCACGGCTTTCAGGAGCGTCTTTTTCCTCTCGGAGAGCTGCTCCTGCAAATGGCACAGCCACCCTGTGTCCTGCAGGCACCCCAGTCCCTTCCCACTGCCCTGGCTCTGTCCTGCAGGCACAGGGCTCGATGTGCAGGTGACAGCCTCACACCTGCATGCGGCTGAAGAGGGAATTGATGGCCGCCTCCTCCTCGCTGGCACTGTTACGAACCTCCTCGATCATGGCCTTGAGCAGGACAATGGCCTCACACGTGGAGGTCTGCAGCTCCTTCACAGCCTGCCCAGGGTGGCAGGGTGGCTGCAGTGCAAGGGACAGCACTGCACCCCCTCGTCACCCCCACGCCCCCCCGGCCCTGCCCACCATCACTGCCTGGTCCAGGCGCTGGCAGCCCTGCATGTACGCCGTCTCAATGTCGATGCAGTGTGCCCGGCTCTCCCTGCAGGCACAGACATCAAGGAAAGCACAGGATGGAGCACACAGCAAGCCTGGGGCTGGGAATACTCACCCCTGCATGTCCCTGAAGCAGTTGATGCAGAGCATGGACTTCTTCTCAGTGGAGAACATGATGTAGGGCTCCTCGTGCAGTGCTGCAGGGGACAGGAACGTGGTATTGCCTGGCATGGCTCAGTGCAGCATAGCATGGCATGGGGCAGCCTGGCATGGCACTCACGGCACTTCTTGTGGATGTCTTTGGTGCGCTTGGAGAGGGAGACGATCTCGTGGCGGGTGAACATCCTGGCACGGTGGGTCTCCTCACGGCATGGGGCACAGAGGGGCTGCCCACAGGTGTTGCAGAAGTACATGGTGTCCAGCTCCTGTGTGAGGGGATGGAGCTGGTGGCAGGCATGGTCCTGGCAGGGGTCCCCTACCCACGCTGCCAGTGCAGCCCGCTGCCCTCACCGCCTTGGTGCAGCAGCGGTCGCAGTTGGCACACTGCACGTCCTCCTCGCTGTCGGCCGAGCTGTCCACCAGGAACTGCAGCAGCCGGTCCACGGGGGGCAGCCCCGTGCCTCCCCTCACCACCGAGGGGTGCCTGCATGGGGACAAGCATGGGGACACCCACGGGGGCAGCAGGGCAGCTCCAGGGATGCAGGGAGCAGGGCTGTGCCCCAATCCTGGCATGCCCCCGGGCCGTCCCTTACCCGCAGAGTGGGCAACGCAGGCGGCCGTCGCTGGCACGGCCTCGCAGGCAGCTGGCACAGAAGTTGTGGTAGCAGTCGAGCAGGCAGGGGTGCTGGTAGGGCTCGTGGCAGAGCAGGCACACCAGCGGGTGGCAGTTGGCCTTCTCCAGCTCCGAGCAGCTCCCCAGTGGGGAGAAAATGCCACCCGCCATCTGTGGGGTTGAGAGCCAAGCCCTGTGCCCAGGGACCCCATGTGGCACCTGTTTCTGAGAGCACTGTGGCTGCCACAGAAAGGACAAATCCTGTCCCCGGGCCCGTGAGCTGCTGACTATTTTTAGGTTATGAGCTGCGTGGCACGAGGCTGCCTGCAGCGCACCACTTCCCCTGGTATCACGGGCTGGGGGCTGCAGTGCTGGGTCAGATGGTCCCCACAGAGAAGTGTCCCCATGGTGTGTGTCCCCCAAAGCAGGAGCATCCCCTGGCATGGGCTGTCCCCTCCAAAGGAACATCCCCTGCAGCAGAGCATCCCCCAGGACAGGGGTGGGGGTTCCTCCAGGACAGGGTGTCCCCCCGCAGGAAGCATTCCCTAGAATGGGGTATTCCCTGCCCAGGGATGTGCCCTACGATGGCAGCCTGGCAGTGAAGGCAGCCAGGTGCCCCACATCCCCATTCTGGGCACAGGTGTGTCCTGGCCAGGTGAAGGCTTTACCTCTCCCTGTGTGTAAGTCGGGGGATCCGAGCCGAGCTGTGCTGCTGCTCACCGTGTGCCGGCAGGAATGAGAGCGGTGCCGCGGCGGCAGGGCCCGGCTGTGACGCGGGGCCCCCTGGCACTGCCGCCCGGCACGGCCCAAAAATAGCCCCGTGCGCTCCTCGGGGCCCTGCGGCGGGGACGGACACGGCACTGCAGAGCCACCGGGGCTGCGGGGACACGGGCACCTGCACGGCCTGATGCCAGCCCGCAGGAGGTGCGGGGTCACCCCGTGTGCAGTGATGTGCCGGGGAGTCACCCGGTGTGCAGTGGGGTGCCCCGGTGTGCGGGATCACTCCATGGGCTGTGAGGCTCCCGCTGTGCAGGGTAACACTGCGAAGTGACGAGCCGCAGAGTACGGGGGTCACTCCATGCACAGTGAGGCTCCCGGTGTGCGGGAGTCAGTCCGTGTCCGGTAAGGCTCCCGGGGTGCGGGGGTCACTCCGGGATGCGGGGAGGGTCTCTTCGTGACCGGTGATGCTCCCGGGGGACGAGGGTCACTCCGGGGTGCGGGGGTCACTCCGTGCCCGGTGGTCACCCCGTGCCCGGTGATGCTCCGGTGCCCCCACCCCGCACGTGCCGCTCTCCGCGCTCCGGAGGCTCCGCCCCCGCTCCCGGCCGCCCGCGCCCTACCGACCACGCCCCCGATAGCCCCGCCCACATCCCGGCCCCTGCGCTCGCCCCGCCCTTCCAGGCATCACTGTCCGCTCGCAGGCTCCCTGCGCGGCCGGGACCGGAAGCGATCGACGCCATAGGCGCTCGGTTGAGACGGCCGGAGTGCGGTTGTGCGCAGGCGCGCGGGGCGCGCTCCCTTTCTGCCTCGCGCGGAGCCGCCATGGCGCCCGCGGTGAGTGAGCGCGGGACCGGCACTGGCCAGCGCCGCCCCGAGCCTGCCCCCACTGCCACCGGGACACCCCCCGCTCCGCCCCGAGCCCCCGACATCCCCGCAGCCTGCCCCAGCCCCGCCGCCTGCCCCCGCCCGCTGTTTTCCGCGTGGGGCCGGGCCCGGCCCGCGCCTTCCCGCGGCTCCACGCGACGCCCGCCGCCCATCCGGACCGTGAGGGCGGGCAGCAGGCGAGCCCCATTCCCACCGCGCTGTTCCCGATCTCAATCCAGGCCTAGGCCTTTCCCCTCGCCGCCAGCCCGGAGCTCGGCCCGGCCCCTCCCCGCCGTCCCTCAGGGCGCTCCCCCTCCCTTTCCCTCTCGCTCACCCTCGCTCTCTCTCCCCCTACAGCAGAAGAAGCCCGCGGCGAAAGGTGGTAAGAAGAAGAAGCAAGTTCTGAAGTTCACGCTGGACTGCACGCACCCCGTCGAGGATGGCATCATGGACGCCGCCAACTTTGTGAGTTCGGGGCCTCCTCGGGAGCCGTGATGGCTCCGCCGCCCTCGGGGGCCTTCCCAGGGTGATGCTCCGCTCCCAGCGGCCCCAAACATCCCTGGCCATCCCTCGGCTCTGCTCTGCTCCCTTGAGGCCATCCCATGGGCAGAGCAACAGGGAGTGCTGGGGCTGGGGATGAGGTTGGGTTTGGGGCACTTTGTAGTTAAAGCACAAAGCGTTGTCCCTGTGCATGGGCAGTTTGCTTGTTTGTCTCTGCTGGGTAAGTTTGTGTTATGGCAGGGATGTAGCGAGGCCAGGGATGCTGCAGTTTGGGCTTATGAACCTATGCCTGTCCACACTGCACTCCAGCAGGGGCCTTGGCGAGCCTGGGGCTGGGGGGAGCTCAGAGGAGCCTGACCCCACTGTCCTGGCTGTCTCTCCCCTTGGAGGGCAGGAACATCCCCACCACGCCAGACCGATACATTCAGGCCTGAGCACCTCACCCAGGTGTGGCTTTGATGGGCTGGATTAGCCTGGCCTGAAGAAGGGGCTCTCCTGAGCTGTGGGGACACTGGTGTCTGTTCCCCAGCTCCAGAGCAGCAGGCACAGCCTGCCTTGGGGGCTGTGTCTGTCTGGAGTTGTGGCCCCAGCTCACAGCCGTGTTCTCCTGCAGGAGCAGTTCCTGCAGGAACGGATCAAGGTGAACGGCAAAGCGGGAAACCTGGGCGGGGGCGTGGTGACCATCGAGAGGAGCAAGAGCAAGATCACGGTCACATCAGAGGTGCCCTTCTCCAAGAGGTGAGCTGGGGCAGGACAGTCCTGCTGGGCCTTTGGTCAGTGTGGCCACAGATGGCCCTTGGCAGAGGGTGCCCAGTTTGCACTGAGAGCCTGTGGCTGCAGGGGCTGCCTGGGAGGAGATGTCCCAGTGCTGGAATTTGTGCTGCCTGGCACTCGCTGAGTGGCTGCTCTTCCCAGATCTGTGAGAGAGGAATGTGTTAATATTCCAGCTGAGAAGGCTGCTGGGCTGGGCCATGAGGGGCCTGCAGCCAGAAGGGGCTGAGGGGACAGTTTAGGGGTATCTGCAGACAAGGTCTCAGGTTATTCCCCTCATCTCGTGGGGTTTTGGTCCTCCTTGGGCTGACATCAGCAAAGTGTGGTTGTGCTGGGGTGTGTCACATTGTTCCCCTCGTCCCGTAGTGCTCTGGCCCTCTGCCTGCTTCTCCTGGCTGCCTGTCCTTGGGCTGGCACCGGCACACCGGGGTTGTGCCACGGCAGAGGTGGCTCAGGAGCCGTCTGGGAAAAGCAGAGCTGTGTGGGTGGTGGGCGTGCCCTGCCCTGCGAGCGCCTGCCTTTCTCCCAACGCTGTTGCTCCACGTTGCTGCCACACCTGGCACATCCCAGCAGCGGGTATCCACCATCCCAGGGGAGATTCCCTCTGGGGTGGGTGCAGAGCGCTGGGGTCACAGCCTTGTTGGGACAAGAACGATCTCCTAGGGTCTGTGTCATGGCATTGTGGTATGATTCCCTGGTTGCAGTGTTTTCTGGAAGGAGCTTTGGTAGGAGGCGGCCACTGGGATGTGTTGGTCCTGTTGGAGGTGGGAATAAAGATTTATTAGCCAAAATGGCACCTGGGGGGCTGGCAGGGAGCAGAGGGGCACCGCTGTCAGCCATGCCTCTCCCACAGGTACCTCAAGTACCTGACCAAGAAGTACCTGAAGAAGAACAACCTGCGGGACTGGCTGCGTGTGGTGGCCAACAGCAAGGAGAGCTATGAGCTACGCTACTTCCAGATCAACCAGGATGAGGAGGAGGAGGAAGAAGAGGATTGAGCCCCGCCGCCGCTGACGGCCATTTTGTACAGTTTCACTTTTCTGCAATAAACAGCAGCAGAGTTGTTCATAGCCCGTGCTCGGTGGCGGCTGCGGATCCGGGGGTCATGTTGGGGGGATTTGAGGCTTTTCGGGGAGCGGCGAGCAGGGGGTGTGCCAGAGGGGGCGTGGCTTAGTTCCGATGGGCGTGACAGAGGGCGTATCCCCCGCGGGGGGCGGGGCCGGCTCTCGCCATCTTGGCGCGGAGCGGCCGCACCCGGCTCGGCCCCGGTGCTCGGCCCGGGGCGGGCGCTGCCCCGCCCGGCATGCGGGGCCCGCCGGCCGCCCGGGACCTGCTGGACGACGCGGACAACGAGGAGGACGTGTCGGGTAGGCGGCGGCGGCGGGCGGGGGGCACGGGCGGGGCGGTGGCATCGCTCCCCGTGGGTCCGGCCGTGCCGCGGGCGCTCCCCGCTATCCGCGCTTCCCGGACCGGAGCGGTCTGTGCCGGCTCCTCGGTAGCCGGTTCCCTCTCGGGCCGTGCCCGTGGACCGGCTGGTTCTCCGGGCTGGGCTTGGTGCAGCGATGCCCACCCTGTCAGACCTAAAGCAGCACAGCATGAATCAGTGAATCATGGAATCCCAGGATGGGTTGGGAGGGATCTTAAAGAGCATCCAGTGCCACCGCCTGCCATAGGCAGGGACACCTTCCACTATCCCAGGTTGCTCCAAGCCCTGTCCAGCCTGGTCTTGAACACTTCCAGGGATGGAGCATCTAGAGCTTCTCTGGGCAGCCTGTGCCAGGGCCTCTCAGAAGTCAAGTGATCAATACGTCCTGACCACCCCAAAGTGGTGTTGCTGTGTGAGCTCAGAAATCAAAAATAAAGACACAGGCCTAAAGCTGTGTGGAGACTGGCTGGGATGCACTGGGTTTGGGGAGATAATGATGGGAAGGGGAGGCGTGCACTGGCATCAGTGCCTCTGCCCAGGGCTGGGTCCCTGAGCTGGTGAGAGCAGCCCAGAACAGCCTGGCAGCTGTGGCACCCATTTTCCTCATGAACCCTTCCTCTCCTCCACTCATTGTGTTTTTGTGAGCTCTACCTGGGATCAGAAAGGTAAAAGCCAAGTGCTTTTACCTTGCAGGAGAGGCCACAGAGCTCTGAGTCCTGTGGCCTGAAACTGCTGCTCAGGTGTGCTCCTCTGTCGTGGTGAGCATGGTGTCCTGTGCCTGTGCAGTCTGTCCATGTGAGCTGTCCCTTTTGTCCCCAGAAGAAGATGATGGGGTGCTGGAAGGATTGGATGAGTTTTTTGCAGAAGACCAGGTTGTGGTACAGAAAAAGAAGAAATCCAAGAAGCTGAAAGATGGCAAGGCTGCCAAAATCAAGAGGAGGAAGAAGGAGGTAACACTGCATTTTCTCACAGGGCTGGGGCTCCTCAGCTGTGGCACAGAGGCAGCAGCTCAGTGCTGCTGGCAAGCACCTCTTGAGTCTCTGTGGATGGAAAGAAGGGTCATTCTTGGGGTTTTCCCTCACTGAGCAGGTGTTCTCTCAGCCTGGGGAGGTGTCTCTTTTGCCCCTGGTGTATCTTTCCCAGCTTGGCTGCTCAGGAGTGGCAGTGTGCCCTGTCTGGGGAGCGGCTGTGCAGAGAAGGTGCCTCCATGCCTGCTGGCAGTGATGCAGGCTCCTGCCCCACAGGCACAGCTCAGCTCTCACACTGATGTGTGCAGTGGTACTGTCCAGCCCCACGTGTTGAGCTCCTCCTGCTCAGTGCAGCCTCTGGGGACAGCAGTCTGCACCAACACAGCATCTGGGGCTCATGTTCCCACAGAGGGAGATGCAAACCACCATGCTGGGACATGATCAGGGCAGGGCTTGGAGGTTTCTGTGGATGCTGGTGTTGGCTGCACTCATTCCAGCTGTTTGCAATGAGATGGTCCAGGGGCCTCGAGGGCTTGGCACAGGGAAGGACTCTCAGGCCTTCTGTAGTAAAAAAACAAAGGTGAGGATTTGTGTCCTCAAGGGTCAGGCCTGAGGCTGCAGTGGAGCTGTGCTGCTGGGTCGAGAAGGCTGCCTGGCACTGCTCACTGATCCTGTGCCACATGGGCTCTGCCTCTCACTGTGCCATCCCCACACAGTGCTGGACACGAGGACAGGAGCAGACCTCTTGTGTGCTGGCCCTTTTCCTGCCTGAATGCCAGGCTGCTGGGAAGAAAGGGCGAGCAGTGATGGTTCCTCAGCCCCCCACTTCCCTTGCTGGGGCTGGGGAGAAGCTGCTCACCCAGCACAGCTGGGCACGACCCCCCCTTGCCAAGGGAGCTGTAAACAGAGGGGCTGGATGGGGCATTGCATTGAGGTGCTTGTGCTGTGGGCAGGAGTGTGATGAGCTGCTGGTTTGAAAACAGGTGATTCCATCCTGCACTGCCTCTTGCTGGCCCCAAGGAAGCTTGTTTCCATCGTGGCCATGGTGATGTTCTCTTTCTGCAGATACCACACAGGCCCTCTGCCCCCTCTACCTCTCCCATTCTTAGGCACAGTTTTTTTCTCTATGCTGTTTTCTGAGAGGGAGAAAATAAAACACAACTCCAAGGTGTTTTCGCCTCTGCCCCTTTGGTGTTGCTGCTGACCTGCCTGAGCCCTGCAGCTGTGTGTGCAGTTTGTGCTGAGCTTGGCTGCTGCTGAGCTGGGGGTGGGGAGGAAATAACAGGCTGAGAGCCCCTATTTTTTTAAATTAATGCCTTGTGTGGGCAGCTCTAACCAGATTCCACTTGTGGGAGACTGTCCCCTCCTCTCTCAAAGCCAGGGAGAAGCTGGTGCTGGAGCTGTTGACATGAGGCAACACCCAGGCTGCCCTCGGGGTCAGGGGGTAAAAGATGGGGCTTCCTTTTCCTTCTCGAGGGTTTTGGGGGTAGATGAGCCTTACCCCTGCTAGAGGACTCTCTCTAATGACTTCTTTTTCCCATGGAAAATGGTCTCTGTTTGTGGCCACTCACCCTGGCCAACAGAGCGCTGCCAAGCTCGAAATTGCCAAACTTTGTTGGATTTCTCCAGATCTAAACCTGCCAGCAGCTAGGACCAGGCAAGCCCTTAGAGCCCCAAATGCCACCTTTTTTCTGATACCCAGACCCTGGGGAAATGACTTCTTTTTCCCATGGAAAATGGCCTCCATTTGTGGCCACTCGCTCTGGCCGACAGGGTGGTGCCAAGCTAGAAATGGGCAAACTTTGCTGGATTTCTCCAAAACTAAAGCTGCCAGCAACTAGGACCCTGCAAGAGGAGGGTGGGAATGAAGTGCAGGCTGTGGTGTGAGCCCGGTGCCTGTGCCTGCTGCGATCCCCGGGTGTTATCTGGGCTGCCCCGCTGTGGGAATTCGCCAGAGCTGGAGGCGATGCACGAATCCTGCGGAAAAAAACCCGCTCGGAACAGCCCGGCTGTGTTTGGAATCCCAGCACAGGCAGATGAAGGTCCTTGGCAGGGAAGGCAGCGGAGAGGGAGATTCAACCTGTACTGCAGCAGTTCCCATGGAAACCAATTATCCTGTGCCCAATTCCAGCTGTTCCTAACCCTGCTGAAGGAGAGGCGCGGGCTGCTCCGAGCCGGGAGGGACTGGCCGAGCCCCGGGATCAGCATCCCTGGCAGGAGGGGCAGAGGGAACCGGGATGGGGCTGGGCGCTGTCCGCTGTGCTGGCTGGAGCCTGTCCCTCAGCCCTGCCGAGCCCTGGTGCTTCTCAGTGCCCCCAGGGACCAGGTGGCATCTGGAGGGACCTGGACAAGCGAGGAGGGAACCTCGTGCAGTTCAACAAAACCATGTGCAGGTGCTGCACCTGGATCATGGCAACCCCTGATACCAATCCAGGCTGGGTGATGAGCAGCCCTGCTGAGAAGGGTTTGGGTGTGCTGGTTGGTAGGAGGCTGGATGTCACAGACATCTTTTATGAAAAATCTTTTCTTTAGGATTTTTCCTCCTGAGAAGCTGAGAGGCCTCAGGAACAAAATGTAACCAATGGTTATCTGCTGCTGTGGAATGCAACAGGTGCATCTGGGATTGGTCTCATGTGGTTGTTTCTAATTAATGGCCAATCACAGCCCAGCTGGCTCAGACTTTCTGTTCGAGACACAAGCCTTTGTTACCATTCTTTCTTTTTCTATTCTTAGCCAGCCTTCTGATGAAATCCTTTCTTCTATTCTTTTAGTATAGTTTTAATGTAATATATATAATAAAATAATAAATCAATCCTTCTGAAACATGGAGTTCAGATCCTCGTCTCTTCCCTCATCCTAGGACCCCTGTGAACACAGCCACAGCTGGACATGCCCTGGCCGTGTGTGTTGGCAGCCCAGGGAGTTACCTGAGTGCTCTGCCCAGCAGGCAGCCACATTCCTTGGGGTGGTAATTAGTTCTGTTACAGTCAGTGTTGTGCAGTGGGTCATGATCTCTCTAGAAATAAACAAAAATATCTCCTGGGCAGTCTCTGCTCTGGCTCTTCTAGGAGAGTGTAGCCATCAAAGCCTGCTCCTTTCTGACTGTGTGGAAGGAGAATGCATCCACTGGAGATGGGCAGTTTCATGTGGGAGGAGAGTGAAGTGGGGACAGGCTTGTTCTTCACTGTCCCTTTCTGTTTTAGGGGAGCAATGATGAAATGTCAGAAAATGAAGAGGAGATGGAGGAGAAATCGGAAAGTGAAGGGAGTGACTATTCTCCCAACAAAAAGAAGAAGAAAAAACTGAAAGACAAGAAGGAGAAAAAGCCAAAACGGAAGAAGAAGGATGAAGAGGAGGATGACAATGAGGATGGAAGTTTAAAGGTACAAAAGAGCTAGTGCTAGTGCCTAAAGCCAGGCTTGGACAAGGGGAGTTGAGGGTTTCATGGGAAACCCTTGGGTTTGGCAAGGATGAGGTTGCAGGTGTATGACCGGGACAGGAAAAGTTCTATTTCCTTGGTATTTATCTTGAGTGCAGGGAGAAGTTGAGTTTCTTGGAGCTGTGAAACCTGCCAAGGCCTTGCATAGTGTTACGTGGTGGGGAGCATTTCCGTGGTGCCTTGTTAATTTGTTTCTTGGGACTGCATGAAACATTAATTTGTTAAGCGCTTGCGTGGGCTATTTCATAAATCCCAGAAACAAATCCCTGCATATCACTGACTAGGGAGATATGGAGCACATGACAGAGCCAGGCTTGTGCTGCTCATCTGCAGAGTTTGCATTAATGATGACTCTCTAAATCTCTAGGAGCCCAAGAGCTCAGCCCAGCTCATGGAGGAATGGGGTCTCGATGACGTAGATTACGTTTTCTCAGAAGAGGATTACCATACTCTGACGAATTACAAAGCTTTCAGCCAGTTCCTCAGGTAGGGAACTGTGGTCCTGGTGGTTGGGGGGCATTGCTCAGTCAGCAGATGAAGTTGTGAAGTCAGTTCTGCATCACCAGCTCCTTGTCGCTTCTTCCTCCCAACTCAGTCCTCAGAACTCCGTTTATTTGGAGGATTGACTGGAAAACAGCTGAAGCATTTGTCTCTCCTGCTCTCCAAAGCCCCATATTTTGTTATGCTTATCTGAAAAGTTTAATGAGAAGAACAGTGTTAATGAATTTCCAAAGCCCAATATTTTGTGTATGCTTATTTGAAAAGTTTAATGAGAAAAACAGTGTTAATGAATTTCTGCTTGCACCACGAGCCTTTCAGAGCCCAGCAGGTATTTCAGGGAAGGGAAGTCTCTGAGGAGATTTAGGTGTGCTCCCCCTTGCCTACATTTGCTTGAGGAAGCTCTGCTTTCTGCTGCCTCCCCATGAAACTCCTGCTGGGAATTTCACTCTCCCACATCTTTTGGGCTGAAGTACCACATCTTACGCTGCCACATCTTCTGTGCTGAAGCACCAGCACGTGAGTGCAGGAGCAGACACACAGCACAGCGCTGCTAATCGTGGTTCTCCCTCTCCCCTGCAGGCCTCTGATTGCCAAGAAGAACCCCAAGATCCCCATGTCCAAGATGATGACGGTGCTGGGTGCCAAGTGGCGAGAGTTCAGTGCCAACAACCCCTTCAAGGGCAGCTCGGCGGCGGCGGCTGCGGCCGCTGTGGCTGCAGCTGTGGAGACTGTCACCATCTCCCCAGCACTCCCTGCCAGCCCCCAGCCCTCTGCCCTGCCCACTGTCATCAGGAAGGCCAAGACCAAGGAGGGAAAGGGTGGGTAGCACTTGTGGGGGGCTGCTCTTGCCAGCAGAGCTGGCACAAGGCTGCAGAGCACAAGTTTCAGCAAACCGGGGAGGAATTGAGGGTTCCAGAGGGTAATAGGAGCCTCCTCGAGCCAGGTCTCATGAGCTCTTGGAGGTCTATTACTCACCTAAGATAGCTCAGCTACTTTTGGAGGCATAAAATCAGCAGGATGGCTTCTGTTGCAGTGTTGGAAATGAAAAGGTTTAATAAACGGCAAAATAACAAACAGAGAAAAACTGAGCTAGGTCCAAGAGGTTCTTGCTCTTGGTAAAACACCTCACAAAAGCCATTGGTTTCTTTGTTCTCTTCTTTTTCTTGTAAATTGCCTAGGTGGGACTTTTTGGCTTCTGTCTAATTAGCTATCCTTAAGTTTGAGGTGAAGTCTCTTAGGCTTCACCTAAGATGTCTTTTTACCCAGTTGAGGAGAGAAACTTCTGGGCTTCTTTCCTTTTTAAAGGGACAAAAGATAATTTGTCAACAGGGGGCACATTTCTATACCAGAGTGGTGTCTGCAGCTCCTGTTGGCCTTGCAGAGGTCCTTGAACCTCTTCATGGTTCATGAACCATGGCAGATCAAGCCTCTGGGTCTGCTGGATGTTTGGCAGTTTGTGGCAATTAATTAAGCTGAGCAGTAGCGGGAAAGTAGAGGGATCTCCCTTTGTGCTGTGTTCTGCCTTGGGAAGGTGCTGTTCTGCTGTGCTGGGGGGTGATTTTGGGTGACAGTTGTTTATAGAGTAACAGACAAGTTTTCCATTTCTTCAGGTCCAGGTGTACGGAAGAAAATCAAGGGCTCCAAAGACGGGAAGAAAAAGGGGAAAGGGAAAAAGATGGCAGGCTTGAAATTTCGGTTTGGAGGAATCTCCAGCAAAAGGAAAAAGGGCTCCTCTGTAAGTTTGTGGGGCTTTGGGTCTGGGAGGGAGGTACTGGGACAAACCCTTGTTGGGGAGGTACACCCACCCCGTGTCAGGGGTGTCACAGCCTCACTTGTGCCCCTCTTTGGGGCCTTGATCAGCACATCCCCTTGCACCCCTGTCCAGGCTCAGATTTGTGAGACTCGTGTCTGGCCACAGCTTTTGCTAAAACCACGTGACCCTGTTTACTTTCAGCAGTGATAATGCCATCATTTCAGATTTCATTTGCAAAGGAATTCTTCAGGGCTTGCACTGCAGCTGAACCGTGCATCACAGAGAATGCTGGGATGCTTTAATTGCATTAGCAGGGCCTGCCCACGGCAGCTGGAGTCCCGTGGCATTGCCTGGGATGCTGGAGCTGCCCAGCCACAGCACACTGGGCTCTTCTCAGTGCACCAGTATCAGGAGTGTTTCAAGGAGTTAACAGCATTTTAAAGAATAATTTCCTTAGATAATAGTGACTGGGGGTGGGGCTCTTCTAGGTGTTGATAATATTGGTCAAACCCCCTCAGGTCACTCTGTTGCAGTTCCAGCTCTAATTTCCATAACACAACCTGTTTGCAAGCACATCCATGTGTTGAAGGTTGAAGGGCCGGAGCCACTCATTGCTGCAGATCTTCAATCATGTATCACAAAAAATTCCTCCCATGCTCTAAAGCCACAGGTTCACCTTCCAGAGAGTCACAAAGAGCTTCATTGCTGCAGATTTTCAATCATGTATCACAAAAAATTCCTCCCGTGCTCTAGAGCCACAGGTTCACCTTCCAGAGAGTCACTAAGAGCAGGAGGAGCCTTAACACCTGGTTAGGATTGTGCAGGCTGGGGATTTGCATGCTTGAATAAGAATTCAGATGCATTATTATGTTTTGACTCCATGGAATGCTGGGCCTGTTTTGACTCCTTTCATGCTGTGGGAATGCCAGGAGTGAATGCCTGCATGCATGGACACAGGAGGGATGGCAGGGCTGAAATGGGTGTCCAAACAGAGAGAGGGAGCAAAGTTCTGCCAGGATCTGGAAAAAGGGGCCTTTGGATGCACAGAGTGGGATTATAGGGTTGTTGCTCTCCAGGAGAACAGTCCCAGCAGTGGAATGACAGCTGGGATGCCAGCACTTGGACTGGGTGTGCTTTGCTTTTGCCCTCTGCAGAGCGAAGAGGAGGAACGGGAAGAATCCGACTTTGACAGTGCCAGCATCAACAGCTCCTCCATGCGCTCTGAGTGCTCAGCTGGCCTGGGGAAGAGAGGGAAGAAGAGGAAAAAGAAAAAGAGGAGTAGGCCATCCTTTGTACTCTGTTCCTGTTCTGTTTGGATTTCCCTGTTCTGATGGTGCTCCCCTGGCCCGTGCGGCTCCGGGCTGTGTCTGGCACTGAGGATGTGCCTGTGCCTGTCTGTGTGAGTGCAGTGTGAGGTGCTCTCTTGGTGTCCAGGCCCTGCTGCTGGGGGGCTCGTGCCTGCCAGGAATTTGTGGGGTTTCAAGGGAAGTGATTTTCTGAGGAACAGCCCCTGGAGAGATGTGGCTTGTGGCGAGCTCCCAGCAGGGCAGGGCAGGCTGTGGGTGAGGCTGTGTGAGGGTGAGGGATGTTTTGTCTGTGTGGGGTGTGCAGTCAGGCAGAGGCAGGTGGCAGAGCTGTGGTAGCCATGCAGGGACAGGGAGGCATGTGAGCCATGGAAAGGATCTGTCAGGATCTGCCAGTGGCTGTGTGACCACATTTGTGTGTGCGTCCCTTCATCCCTTCCCAGGTGGATGTTGTGCCATGGCACCTCTGTCCTCGTGCTGCTCTGCAGAGCAGCCCCCTGTACTGAGCATGTTGCTTTTCTGTCTTGTGTCCTTGTTTGGGATGAGATAGTTCAGATCCAGGCACAACATCCTTTGGCTTCTTAGCTTTTCTGATAGATTTTTGCTTCCAAGAAATGGAAGGGCAATTTCTGAGCTGGGGATCAGTTAGGGTTTGACACTGGCCAACATCCCCATTGGTTGGTAAGGCCAATTGGGCCAGCTGGCTGGCTGGCCCCATGTCTGGTGTGTGTGAAGGGAATTGCTTGTGCCTTTGTGGCCTTGTGAGGGCCCTGGTGCTGGAGGTAGGCAGCTCCTGCTGCATGCTGGAAGAGTGGAAGGTTGGAGTTCCATGCCAGGAGTTTGTGGCAGAGCTGGGAATTGAGATGAGCCATTCTGGCCCTTGCAAGGCCTCGTTTCTCTGCTCCTTTTCCCTTCCATGCTGTGTTGAGAGTGCTCCTGCCTCTGTGCTAGGGAGCCCTGAGGAAGAGCAGAGTAGTCCCAGGAGAGGAGTCCTGTCCTTGGCCATGTCACCCTTGCATGGTGCGTTTGCAGCTGGTGCTGGTGCCTGGGGAGGTTTCTCTGACCGGCCTCCCTTGCAACCTCTCCAGGTTCTGGCATTCTCCATTGAGAGCCTGAAGGAACCAAAGGATGATACAGTGTGGAGAGAGAAAGAGAGACAGAGGTGAGATGATGCTGTGTGCAAAGGTGAACTGTGCTGCTGAGGGACAGAGAGGTAGTGGGAATTAACAGGAGGGGTCTGAGGTGAAATGCTGTCCTTATTTCCTTAACTGTATGGTAGAGGAGCACGTGTCCCATTCCCTCCGGGAGAGCTTGCTGCTCTGCCACCCCTCTGACTGTCCCCTGTCCCTTGCTTGCAGTTGAAGAGGGGGACGGGTACGAGACCGACCACCAGGACTACTGCGAGGTGTGCCAGCAGGGCGGGGAGATCATCCTGTGTGACACCTGCCCCCGCGCCTACCACCTGGTCTGCCTGGACCCCGAGCTGGAGAAGGCCCCCGAGGGCAAGTGGAGCTGCCCCCACTGTGTGAGTGGGGTCGGGGTCCCTTGGGAGTGGGTGGCCTGGTGGGGGAAACCCTTGGGTTACACTGGCTGTGCTTCCCCAGGAGAAGGAGGGCATCCAGTGGGAACCGAAGGAGGAGGAGGAGGAGGAAGAGGATGGTGGCGAGGAGGAGGAGGAGGAGGATGACCACATGGAGTTCTGCCGGGTGTGTAAGGACGGAGGGGAGCTGCTGTGCTGTGACACCTGCCCGTCCTCCTACCACCTTCACTGCCTGAACCCACCACTGCCAGAGATCCCAAACGGTGAATGGCTCTGCCCACGCTGTACTGTGAGTGTTACTGCCATTCCCTTTCCTTACTCTGTCCCTGCTCCCACACCTGCCTGCCCTGCCAGTGGCTGCTGCTGCCCCTCACAGCCCTGCCCTGTGCCCCAAACCCCTCCCTGAGGAGTGTCACTGCCAGGTGCATGTGCCTGAGGGTGCGGGGTGGCTCTGGAAGGCTCTGCTGCCTCTGTGGTCTCCCTGTGGGAATTGCTGGCTGGCAATTCCCGGCCTGGTTTCTGATGGGATGTCAAGCCTTATTCCACATGTGGCCTATAAAGAGGGGCCTTTTCTACCTGGTGGCAAGACCTGTCCCCATGGGGGATGCAGAAGTGTCACGGACACTTCTCAGGCACCCTGTGCTGGCTGCTGTCCGCTCAGCACTGAGGTCCCCCTTCTGCCCACCCACTTCCCTGTGTCCCCTGGCAGGGTCTCACCTTAAACTCTTCCCTGTTTGCCCCTGTGCCCCCAGTGCCCTCCCTTGAAGGGCAAAGTGCAGCGCATCCTGCACTGGGCCTGGAGGGAGCCGCCGCCCGCCCCGCCGCCGCCCGCCGCCCCGCAGCCGGCGCTGCCCCCGCCCAAGGCGCTGGAGGGGATCCCCGAGCGAGAGTTCTTTGTGAAATGGGCAGGCCTGTCCTACTGGCACTGCTCCTGGGTCAAGGAGCTGCAGGTGAGCCCCTGTGGCGTTGGTGTAAAGCCCCTGCCCAGCCCTGTGCCCAGTGCCCCGGGCTGAGCGTGGCCCCGTCCTGCTGCAGCTGGAGCTGTACCACACCGTGATGTACCGCAACTACCAGCGCAAGAACGACATGGATGAGCCACCGGCCTTTGACTACGGCTCTGGGGACGAGGACAGCCAGAGGGAGAAGAGGAAGAACAAGGACCCCCAGTATGCCAAGATGGAGGAGCGGTTCTACCGCTACGGCATCAAACCTGAGTGGATGATGATCCACCGCATCCTGAACCACAGGTCAGGAGCCTGAGGGAAATTCTGCCATCCTTCTGCAAGGCCAAAACCTTGGGCTGGTGGGATTTCAGCTCCTGGCCTGTGCTGGGGTCTCTGTTGCCTTGGAGGTTTGGTTCTGGGCTGAAGCTGAGGCTGGAAGGGGATCCATGCTGCCTTATTTTCATTTCTGCTATGTTACACATTGAAAATAAAGTTATAACCGATTTCCTAAAGGTGGATGCACAGTGTTCCACTCTTCCCAGTCATACTGTTTGGGTCCTGTTACAGCCTAACCATTCTCTAAATTCTGATGCTGAGGAGAAGAGTTGGAGCATGTGGCCAGCTCTCTTACATAGCTTTGACATTGATATTTCTTTTCTGTAGAAGAAATTCCCTGTGAATGAGATGTTCTGTGCAGATGGGCTTTCTGCATCGAGTGGCTGGAGACATGTTTTTGTTCAATTTCTACATTTCAAGTGGCAGCTTGAAATACCAAGCAGCAGCTCTGCTGGAAGGCTGCGTGGCAGGAAAGAACTAAAGCTGCCTGTCTGATTTCATGTGAGCTTTACCTTGGCCACTAACAAGGCAGCAGGTTTCCCTGTAGGCACAGAGTCACACTTGGAACTGTGTTTATTCTGTTTTTAGTGTGAGCAGAACTTCCTAGAGTGGTGAATGCTGGAGGTGAGAGGGGAAGCACTAGTATCCATCCAGGCCTGGTGAAACAGGGAAATGAGGTTGTTAGTGGAAAGGAAAAGCAGCCTGTAAAGCTTAATGGGTTGACACACTCACAGCTGAATAGACATTTCTGCTGCAAGTGTTGATATTTTGTTTTTCTACCTCAGTTTGGATGTCCTGGTCTGTAAGTGAAGGCAGAGGATGAAGCATCCAGCTCTGCAGAGGCAGATCATGGAGAGCTGTTCCCTGGGGCTGGTGGCATTCCCTGATCAGCTTTCTGTGCCCTGTGTTACAGCTTTGATAAGAAGGGAGACATCCATTACCTGATCAAGTGGAAGGACCTGCCCTATGACCAGTGCACCTGGGAGATCGATGACATAGACATCCCCTACTATGAGAACCTCAAACTCCTCTACTGGAACCACAGGTATGAGCCCACAGCTGGGGGAGCTGGGCAGAGCCAGGGCAGCCCCTGCAGAGGTTTGGGGCAAGGGGGACACAGAGGTGCCTCATTTTGAACACATTGACACTGCTTGCAGTGATTTATCTTCAAAGAGCACTGAGGAAGGCTGGCCCTCCTGATGTGCCATTTCAGGGCTGCTGGGCAATCCCACCTGCTCTTTTCCAGCCTGTGCTCCCCTTCCCCTGTGTCTGCACTGCCATGACATTCATGGTCTCCGTGGCCATGCTGCCTGTTTTGGGGGAAAAACACAGTACTCTGTGCTTGCTGTTCTTCATTCTGGAGACTCTGTGGACTGTTGTGAGGGGAAAATCAGTGAGTGCCCGTGCTAACAGGGCCAGAAGAGCTTCTGTGGAGAGAGGGGAAATGGAGTGTGGGAGGTGTTTCTGTCCCTTGGCTAAGAGAAGAGTAACCCCCTGCCATCCCTGCTGTGTGCTGGATGTCACAGGGAGCTGATGCTGGGGGAGGACACGCGCCCTCTGAAGAAGCTGAACAAGAAAGGGAAAAAGCTGAAAGAGGAGAAGCTGGAAAAGCCTCCAGAAACACCTCTCGTGGATGTGAGTGATAGTGGTGGGGACTGTGTGGTGGCATGGGAACCTGGAGGGAGGGTGGGCTGTCTGTGCCCTTCTCTGGTTCCTTTGGGGACCCTGTTTCCATTGCAAATTCTGGAGTGGTGTTGCTGTGAGGAGCCGGGGGCTGGGCTGTGCCAGGGACTGCATTTGTGTCTCTTTTGGAGCTGTTGGATGTTACAAACCTAAAGAGGGATGTGCTTGGCTTCAGGGGAAGGAGGGGCAGGTGGTTTTCACTGCTCTGTGCCGTGGTTCTCCTTTCAGCCTACAGTGAAGTTTGACAAGCAGCCGTGGTACATCGATGCCACGGGAGGCACGCTGCACCCTTACCAGCTGGAAGGGCTGAACTGGCTGAGATTCTCCTGGGCACAAGGGACAGATACAATCCTGGCTGATGAGATGGGGCTAGGGAAGACGGTGCAGACCATTGTGTTCTTGTATTCCCTGTACAAGGAGGTGAGTGGAGCACCCAGCAGCCCCCAGGTGGCTGAGAGCTGCTGGGTACAGGGAGATCAGCCTGGGCTCTGTCTCCCTGAGCAGGGCCACTCAAAAGGGCCATACCTGGTCAGTGCCCCCCTCTCCACCATCATCAACTGGGAGCGTGAGTTTGAGATGTGGGCACCCGACTTCTACGTGGTGACCTACACGGGGGACAAGGAGAGCCGCTCGGTCATCCGGGAAAATGAGTTTTCTTTTGAGGACAACGCCATCCGCAGCGGGAAGAAGGTGTTCCGGATGAAGGTGGGAGCTGAGGGCGTGCCTGCCCCTTCCCTGTAACCATGATATTTTCTGAAAAATCCTTTCCTTAGGATTTTTTTTCTCCTGAGAAGCTGAGAGGCCTCAGGAACAAAATGTAAACAATGGTTATCTGCTGCTGTGGAATGCAACAGGTGCATCTGTGATTGGTCTCATGTTGGTTGTTTCTAATTAATGGCTAATCAAAGTCCAGCTGTCCAGACTGTCTCAGTCAGTCACAAGCCTTTGTTATCATTCCTTTTCTATCATCTTATCATTCCTTTTCTGTCATTCTTATAATCTTGCCAGCCTTCTGATGAAATCCTTTCTTCTATTCTTTTAGTATAGTTTTAATATAATATATATCATAAAATAATAAATCAAGCCTTCTGAAACATGGAGTCAGATCCTCGTCTCCTCCCTCATCCTAAGACCTTTGTGAACACCATCACACTTCCCTTTACCTGCCAGTAAGAAAGGCAGAATTTGACCTGGAGAGGGTCCCTGATCAGCTTCCCACAGAGGGAAGCTGGCGTTGTTTACAAATGTAGAAGATTTGTGATGAGCTTTACAGATTTCTGCCAGAGCTTTTCTATATCTGTAGCCCCCTGCTTGGTTCTCATGTTGGGGTATTCTGCTGGCACAACTCAGCTCTGTGCCAGGCAGTGCAGCCCTTCTCATCTTGGATCCCATGCAGCAGCAGCAAAGGTGGAGGCTGTCCTGTTGGCTGTTCTTATCCCAGCTTTTCTCTCCCTCTGCTCCTCCAGAAGGAAGCCCAGATCAAGTTCCACGTCCTGCTCACGTCCTATGAGCTGATCACCATTGACCAGGCAGTGCTGGGCTCCATAGAGTGGGCCTGTCTGGTGGTGGATGAAGCACACAGGCTGAAGAACAACCAGTCCAAAGTAGGTGGCAGGTGTTTTTGAGTGATTTTTTTTTTCCCTTTAACATCCTGTGGCATTAAAAGCCCTTCAGCAGCTGGAGAGGCAGCAGCCTGGCTGCTATCATGGAAGGGAGTTGATCCCTCTCCTTCCTTTCCCCTTTACCTGAGGCTCAGTGCAGTTTCCAGCTCCTGGGATGCTCACCCAAGGAGGAGACAAGTGGTGTGAGCCAAGGATACACAGGATTTCTGCCTGTGCTCAGTGGGAATGGCTGGGAGCAGGACATGCTGGCACCCTGCTCTGCATGCCCAGCATGGGGATCACTGCTCAGTCTCCACGTGCACCCTGCGGAGTCCACAGTAAAACATTGGTTCCTTGCAGTCCTTGTCACCCAAACTTATTTCTTTTCCAGTTCTTTAGAGTGCTGAATAGCTACAAGATCGATTACAAGCTGCTCCTCACAGGGACTCCGCTCCAGAACAACTTGGAAGAGCTCTTCCACCTGCTCAATTTCCTGACTCCAGAGAGGTTTAAGTAAGTTGCACTTACCCAGGCCATCAGGGTGGCTCCTCATGAGTATTGTCTCCTCTTGTGCCTCGAGAGCTCTGCTCTGGTTTTTAAGTCATAAAGCTGCAGATCCCTTTGCTTTCACTTGCCCCTGTTGCTTAGTGCCATGGGGCTCTGGCTGCTTCCACAGCAACCTGGAGGGGTTCCTGGAGGAGTTTGCAGACATCTCCAAGGAGGACCAGATCAAAAAGCTCCATGATCTGCTGGGTCCCCACATGCTGCGGCGGCTCAAGGCCGACGTGTTCAAGAACATGCCGGCCAAGACAGAGCTGATCGTGCGCGTGGAGCTGAGCCAGATGCAGAAGTGAGTGATTCCAGGGGTGTCTGGCTTCCCCCAGCATGGTGAGGTGTCAGTGGGGATTGAGGGGTCACAGGCACCCTGCTGGCCTGGGGCCTGCTGCAGGAAGAGTGGGAGTACTTTGTGTCTCACCAAGAGGAATGTTCCATGTGGTTGAACTGGGCTCTGTGCAGTCCTTGGGGCGTGGGAGGCTGCCAGTGTGGCTCTGTGGCTCTGGGGGCACAAAGAAAACAATGAATCCCCTTCTCCCCTTCCTGGCACTAGGACATGGCCTGTGCTGCTGGCGTGCCTGGGTCAGCCTGGAGCGTTGCTGCTGCCCCAGCTCTGGTTCTGTGGGCTGACCTGTTCAGCCTCAGTGCCATCTCTTGCAGCTCAGGGCACTTCCCTGTCACTTCTTCCCCCTGGCTGGCACCCAGCAGAGGGTGGTGGTGGAGGTCCTGTGCCCCTCAGTCCATCCCACTGCCAGGGCTGAGATCCCTCCAGAGCAACTGGAAATACCCAGCCCTAGGTGCTGAATTGCTTTTAAAAGCCTCCAGATGTCCCTTTTGCATCTCCAGTGACACTAGGGGGGTTTAATTCAGTGCCCTCCCGTTTGTGCCAGTCCCACACCTGCCCCAGCTAACACGGTGCCTGTCCCATCTTCCCTCCTGCAGGAAGTACTACAAATTCATACTGACAAGGAACTTTGAAGCCCTGAATTCGAAAGGTGGTGGGAACCAGGTCTCACTGCTCAACATCATGATGGACCTGAAGAAGTGCTGCAATCACCCATACCTGTTCCCTGTGGCAGCTGTGGTATGTCCCCTGCCTTTGCACCCTTGGACATGTCTCAGAGTGTTGAGTAGCAGCTGCTTCCATAATCCTGCTTTGGTTAACACTGTGGGTTTCCATGCGAGTGGTTTCATACAAGGACTTAATTTTTTGTTTTGGAAATGCAAGTGAAGTCCTCCATGAAGTTAATGCAGGTTGTCCTTGTGAGCATTGACCATGGTACCTTTACAGGAGGCCCCTGTGCTGCCCAATGGATCTTATGATGGGAATTCTTTGGTCAAATCTTCTGGGAAACTGATGCTGCTCCAAAAGATGCTGAAGAAGTTGCGGGATGGCGGTCACAGAGTTCTGATCTTCTCGCAGGTGAGAGCAGGGAGGGATAATAATAAATGCCTTTTAAAAGGAATTTGTTTAAATTATGTATGGGAAATTTGTGCTGGGAACAGACAGAAATAGGTGGAATAGATGGTGACAGCTTCTCCCCCAGGCAGCCACGGCAGTAATGGTGCAAGGGCTGTCCCAGCTCACTCCTGAGGGACTGCCTGTCGTGTTTAAGAGCTGTTAGCTCAGGATAGAAAAGAGACAACAATCACGAGGCTCCTCTTTGGGGAGGGACAGTCAGACACAATTCCTTCCTGCTGGCAGAGTTGCCTGTAGAAGATGGGATGTGAGTGTTGCTCCTCTGGCTGTGCCTGTTGGCTGTGCTTGCTTTGCTGGCCCTGCTGTGCCACCTCCACCGAGACCTCTGGGCTGTGGGCAAGGACCATGCTGGGGCAGGGCAGCTCCCCAGGGGAGGCAGGGCTGTTTGGCCATGCAGACCCTCTCATGCCAGGTTCACCTTGCCCTGTAGATGACAAAGATGCTGGATTTGCTGGAGGATTTCCTCGAGTATGAAGGCTACAAGTACGAGCGCATTGACGGGGGCATCACCGGCGGCCTGCGCCAGGAGGCCATCGACAGGTTCAATGGTACTCGCCTTCCTGCCTTGCTGAGGGGGCCAGGGGGGGCATGACAGTGTGTGGCCAGCAGCAGGTTGTCTGCCAGTGCCCAGAGCTTGTGCCACACTCGCAGGTCTGGCTCCCTGTGGCACGGTGGGGCTGCTCGTACCACGCCATTGAGCCCTTGAGTTGGTTCCCACGAGGAACCCTGAGTGTGCCAGCAGCTGTTCAGCTGGAGGGGCTCCTGCCCTTCCCTCCAAGACCTCAGCAGATGACAGAGCTTCCCCTTTGCTCTGGAGCTGGGTTCTGCAGCACCTGGTTCGCAGGGAGCAATGTGTTTTCACTCCTTGACACCCGTGCCTCTTGCTTGTCAGCTTTGGAAGCCATTCTGTCCCTCTGAAATGGTGCTGCTCCTCTCTGTGAGCTGTGCTTCCTTCTGTCTCACCTGTTCCCACCTCTGGGTTTGTCGTTCTCAGCTCCTGGGGCTCAGCAGTTCTGCTTCCTCCTCTCCACCCGCGCCGGTGGTCTGGGCATAAACCTTGCTACGGCCGACACTGTCATTATTTATGATTCTGACTGGAATCCCCACAATGACATCCAGGTTTCTGACTTTCCCTTTTCCTTCCTGTGTAGTAAGTACCTCTCTGGCTGTGCCCTCTCTTTGCACACCCTCACTGGGATTTCAGTATCTGCTCTTGAGAGCTGCTGACACTTTCTCCTGTGTTTGTGGGTGTTTCTGCTCAGCAGTCCCTTTCCTTCACCCTCTCCTGGCCTCTCTGCAGCCTAGGAGACACCTGACATATAAAACTGGCTCTCCCCTGTGACATTCTCACTTGTCCTCAACCGGGTGCCTCTCATGCAGCTTGGAGGGTGAGAAGCATGGCCCTGTTGTCCACGTGGCAGGGTGCCACCCTCTCCAGCTCCACCCTCTGCCTGCAGGCGTTCAGCAGAGCTCACCGTATCGGGCAGAACAAGAAGGTGATGATTTACCGCTTCGTGACCAGGGCCTCCGTGGAGGAGCGCATCACCCAGGTGGCCAAGAGGAAGATGATGCTCACACACCTGGTGGTGCGCCCGGGGCTCGGCTCCAAGTCAGGCTCTATGACCAAACAAGAGCTGGATGACATCCTCAAGTTCGGGACAGAAGAACTCTTCAAGGATGATGTGGAAGGTGAGGTGGGAATGCTCTGTGTGGGGCAGGGCTCTCTCTGGATGATGTGGAAGGTGAGGTGGGAATGCTCTGTGTGGGGCAGGGCTCTCTCTGGATGGTGTGGAAGGTGAGGTGGGAATGCTCTGTGTGGGGCAGGGCTCTCTCTGGATGATGTGGAAGGTGAGGTGGGAATGCTCTGTGTGGGGCAGGGCTCTCTCTGGATGGTGTGGAAGGTGAGGTGGGAATGCTCTGTGTGGGGCAGGGCTCTCTCTGAGCTGCTGGGGCTCACTGTTTTCTCTCCCTGTGCCACAGGCATGGTGTCTCAGGGACAGAGGATTGCAATGCCTGATGCTGTTACCCCTTTCTCGGACACACTGTCAGCAAAAGGGGGTGCAGCAACCCCTGGCATGAAAAAAAAGCATGGTAGCACCCCACCAGGTGTGTAGCCCCTCTTTGCTGGGACTTATCCCCTCAGCTGAGCTTGCCTGGCTCTGGAGGAGACTGTCCAGCCCCCTGATCTGCGCTGCTGCTCCCCTTGCTCTGCTCTCAGGTGACAATAAGGATGTAGATGACAGCAGTGTGATCCACTATGATGATGCTGCCATCTCGAAGCTTTTGGACCGAAACCAGGATGCGACGGACGACACGGAGCTGCAGAACATGAATGAGTATCTCAGCTCCTTTAAAGTGGCTCAGTATGTTGTGAGAGAAGAGGATGGTGTGGTAATGTGATCAGTATCATGTCTTACAATCACCCCTTTGTACATCCCCTCCTTGTTCCCTCTGCTCCCTCTCCTGTCCCTGCATGGGGCAGGACCTTCCCTGCTCTCTCTCTCTCTGCTTGAGCTCCCTGTCTGTGGCTCTGCAGGAGGAGGTGGAACGGGAGATCATCAAGCAAGAGGAGAACGTGGACCCTGACTACTGGGAGAAGCTGCTGCGGCACCATTATGAGCAGCAGCAGGAGGATCTGGCCAGGAACCTGGGGAAGGGGAAGAGAATCCGCAAGCAGGTCAACTACAATGACACCTCTCAGGAGGACCAAGGTACGGCCACAGGTGCTTGGCTCCTGGCTGGGACAGACAGAGCTGTCACTTGGTGTCTCTCTGCAGTTGGTAGATTGCCTGGATCTGTACTTCCCAGATTCCTAAACTTGCCAGTGTAGAAATTTTCAATTTTTTTTTCTTTTTATTTGTTGGTCTCTAAACTCTGGTTTTGCTGGAAGAATCTAGGAAAGACATGTCTGCGGGCAAAGTATTTCAAAGTTGGTTTTTGCTGCATAACAGAATGTTAATTCTGTAAAAGCTGAGAACATGATTTCCTGTAGCAGTGTCCCCCTCTCCTGCTGCCTGGCAGTGAATGTCTGTCGTACCCACAAGCAGGCTCTGACCTGTCCAGCACATCCCCCCAGGCAGGGCCTTCTAACCTGGCCTCCCTTGTGTTCTGCAGAGTGGCAGGACGAGCTCTCTGACAACCAGTCAGAGTATTCCATTGGCTCTGAGGATGAGGATGAAGACTTTGAAGAGAGGCCAGAAGGCCAGAGTGAGTTGATGTGTTTGTTAATACTCCCTGGGATTTGGAAGCATCGGAAATATCTGGGTTGGAGGGACTGGTGTGCCCAGGGCTTCTGTTAGGGGACTGTGTCCCTGCTTTCCATCAGGTGAGGAGCTTTCCAGGGCAGGGGAGGCAGCCAGCTTCTTCCTTGGCCTCTGCAGGACTGTGGTCTGCTCCACCACGAGGACCAGGCATGGTCCTCCCTTGCTTGGGAAGGGCAGAGCAGTGTCCTGGCCTGGGGAGTGGTGGCTGGAAGGGACCCTGCAGTCTGGGCAGATGCTCTGATGGGTTCTGCTCCCATCAGGAGGGAGGGCAGGAAGCCTGGGGCACATGAGGTGTCTTTCCTTGGTGCCTGGCCCATCCATCACTGAGGCTTCTTGGCTCTAGGTGGCAGAAGACAATCACGGAGACAGCTGAAGACTGACAGAGACAAACCTCTCCCTCCTTTGCTGGCAAGAGTTGGGGGGAACATCGAGGTGAGCCTCAGCCAGAGCACGGCCAATGCTGTGCCCGGGCTGCCTGAGGGCTGGATCCCTCTGTGCTGAATCACTGGGACATCAGCCCTGGCCCAGCAATGCCTGTCACAGCTGTGAGGCTCCAGGAAGCCCTGTGTTGCTTGAGGCCACTCTGTCATCCTCTGTTTCCTGCAGGTTCTGGGTTTCAACGCCCGGCAGCGCAAGGCGTTCCTGAACGCCATCATGCGCTGGGGAATGCCACCCCAGGATGCCTTCAACTCCCACTGGCTGGTCCGGGATCTGCGAGGGAAGAGTGAGAAGGAGTTCAGGTACAGAGGTCCTGGCAGGCAGGCAGGGCTGGGAGCCTGCACCCCTTCACCGTGGGCTCTTTTTGGGGAGGCAGTGTCTGTTTCATTCTCTTGTTCCCTCCCTGGGGGTGAGACTTTCCTCATCCATGGGTGATGGGATCTTGTGTGTGCTGGGTTGGGCAGGGAGGCCACGGGCCAGGGCTGAAGTCTGGCTTGCCTGCAGGGCATATGTGTCCCTGTTTATGAGACATTTGTGTGAGCCTGGGGCCGATGGTGCCGAGACCTTTGCGGACGGCGTTCCCCGGGAAGGGCTGTCTCGCCAGCACGTGCTCACCCGCATCGGGGTCATGTCACTAGTAAGGAAGAAGGTGGGTGAGTAAAATTATGAATGGGCCTTTTCAAGAATGTTCTGGACACTTTTCCCAATGGGGTTGGTGCAGCAATCCTGCCACTTGGTCATTCTGTGGGTGAGCAGCCTGGACACGCTGACTCCATGGCACCAGGTGGGAACATCCCTGCTCTGTTTGACCTGACCATGTGTGGCTGTCCCAGGTCCAGGAGTTTGAGCATGTCAATGGGAAGTACAGCACCCCAGACCTGCTTCTTGAGGGCCCAGAGAGCAAGAGATCCAGCGAGGTTGTGTCTTCAGATCCCAACACGCCTGTCCCGGCCAGTCCAGCACACACACACACAGGACCAGGGGCCCTTGCAGGTATCCAGGGGGTTGTGGCTGGGGTCTGCCTTGGGAGGCAGGTGGGCCAAGACTCCAGGAGGTTTTGCAGGTGCTTTACCCATCAGATCCTGCTCAACAGCTTCCGAGCTTTGCTCTTCCTACAGACAAAACAGAAGCACAACTGGGGTTCCATGAGGAAAAGGACTCAGTGGAACAGAAGCCCAGGAAGGTGTCTGACAGCCAGGTGAGGTGGCTTTGTTCAGCATCTCCTCCAGGAAGTTTTCCCTGCTCTGCCTGGGAGCTTGGGGTACTCCCTAGGGAAGGGAGGGCCAGGCTGATCTGGGATGGGTGCTTGGCCTTTAGGTACCTGCAAGTGCTGAGGTGGAGAGTGAAGAGCCCCCAGAAAGCTATGACAGCAAGGAGAGGCCAAGAAAAGAGAAGCAAGAGGATTGTGAAAAGGCTGAGCCTTCTTCTGAGCCCCTGGTGAAAGGTGAGGCTGTGTATCTTCTCTGTGTCACTATGGGAAACCTGAATGTGACAAAGTCCTGCAGAAATTCCTGAAAAAACAAGTTGTAAATTGCATGAAATGGTCATTTTGGGGGGCATTTGTCCCTTCAGATGTCTCAAGGAAGAGGGGAAACTAAATGCATTTATTTGATAAAATGCAGAAGGATGTTCTCTTTGAGCATCTTGAATGTACAAACAATAGTTACTTTACCCTAAAAGGAAAACTCTGTCTGGATAAGTAGGTTGTTCCCTGCAGAGCACTTTCCATGTCAAGCATTTCTTGTAGGCCTGTTCCCTCCTGCAGACGAGGGGATTCAAGAGCAAGAGAAGCCTTTGGAGAAGGCAGAGTTGAGCAGCAGCCCAGGGAAGGGGGAGGATAAAGAAGTCAAACCAGGTGAGGCATGAGGCTTTGGAGAGAGAAGAGTGGGAAGAATTCCCAGAGTGAGGCCAGTGCCTGGCACAGTGACAGAGCGTGCCACAGGGTGGTGGCAAAGATGCCACCAGCCCCACTTGGTGCTCAGGAGCCACGAGTGGGAACAAGACCCTGTTGGGGTGGGCACTGCCTGTGTTAACAATGGGACCTGCTGGGAGGGGTTGGTGGCTTTTGCAGCAGTGACTGGCTGTTACTGGGGCAGGGGTGGGTCGAGTGGTGGAGCACAATTAGACAGGCCAATTCCTTGTGTTTGCCAAGCAGAGGATGGCAAGGAGGAGGAGAAGGAACCAAGTGATGCCCAGCAAAATGGTGACAAAGAGGAAGAGGAGGAGGGAAAGAAGGATGACAGAAACATAAATTTCAGATTCATGTTCAACATTGCTGACGGTGGCTTCACAGGTAAGAGTGAGAGGTGAGATGTTGGCCTGTTCTGCAAAGCTGCTGCAGAGGCTCTGAACCTGTTCAAGCAATGTGACCCTTGTGATGGGCCATGGATGGGCTGGTGCTTTGCTGGCAGCAGCAGACCTGGGTCTGCACTGTGCCTGTGCTCCTGGGAGGTTCCATCACTCACCCTGCCCACGTGCTGTGCATTGACCTGCAGTCCAGCTGCCTGACCAGGCTGTCTCCCTTCTGCTTCTGCTTTCACAGAGCTGCACACACTGTGGCAGAATGAGGAGAGGGCTGCCATGTCCTCTGGCAAGATCTACGACATCTGGCACCGCCGACACGACTACTGGCTGTTGGCAGGAATTGTCACGTACCCTTTGACCTGCCAGAGCGGGAGGCAGCGAGGCTAGAGAGGCCTCTCTGGGGGTGTGGGAGCTGCAGTGATGAGCAGGGAAGAGGGTTTGGGGTCATGGTGTCACTGTGGGGTGGTGGGCAGGCTGTTGTCTGGCTGGTTCTGCCCTTGACACTTCTCCCACACCAGTCATGGCTATGCCCGCTGGCAGGACATCCAGAATGACCCACGCTACGTGATCCTGAACGAGCCCTTCAAGTCAGAGATACACAAGGGGAACTACCTTGAGATGAAGAACAAGTTCCTTGCCCGGCGTTTTAAGGTGAGTGGCAGGTCCAAGGCTGGTGAGTCCTTGTTGGTGGGAGGACCAGAGCAGCACCCTGAAGCCAGGGGGGAATTTGCCAGCATCTTCTGTGAGTGAAATGGGGAGTGGACTTTGCAAGGAGCTCTGTTTTTACTGGTTTATAGTGGGGCAGGGTTTGGTCCTGAATCCTTTGTCTTCTGCTCCTCCCAGTTGCTGGAGCAGGCTCTGGTGATCGAGGAGCAGCTGCGGAGGGCGGCGTACCTCAACATGACCCAAGACCCCAGTCACCCGGCCATGGCACTGAACGCGCGGCTGGCAGAAGTGGAGTGCCTTGCTGAGAGCCACCAGCACCTCTCCAAAGAGTCCCTGGCTGGGAACAAGCCTGCCAACGCTGTCCTGCACAAGGGTATGTGCCTGCAGGGCTGGGGGAGTCTGCTCTGAGGCTGGGAAGGCTTCCCCACCCTCACCTGGGGAGCCAAGCCAGCCCCATCTTGTGTTCTCTCAGCCAGGAGCTGCCTGCTCCTCTCAGCTTGCTGGGTCTGACAGCCATCCCCCCAAGTAGCTCCTGCTTTACTTGCAGTGCTGAACCAGCTTGAGGAGCTGCTGAGTGACATGAAGGCTGATGTGACACGCTTGCCCTCCATGCTGTCCCGCATCCCGCCCGTGGCTGCCCGGCTGCAGATGTCAGAGCGGAGCATCCTCAGCCGCCTGGCCACCCGTGGAGGGGATCCAGCTGCCCAGGTCTGTGGGGACGGGCACAGAGCCCTCACTGTGAGGGTCATGGTCAGGGCAGGGCTGCAGGCCCGTGTCTTTTCTCCCTCTTTGCCTCCCCAGGGCTCCTTTGGCTCTGCCCCGATCTTCAACAACAGCTTTGGGCCAAATTTCCGCGGTCCTGGGCCAGGTGGGATTGTCAACTACAGCCAGATGCCTCTGGGACCCTATGTGACTGGTAGGTTGGGGTTTTGCTCTTGGGCAGAGAAATTCAGAGGGTGGATTTGGGTGGTCCAGGAGTGCTGCCAAAGGACACTAGTGAGCAAGGTGTTTCCTCTGTCACCACAGATATTTAGCAGTTCCCATGATTTTTGCCTGCAGCTCCCACTCCTAGCTGAGGTAAGGCTGTGCTTCCTGCTCTCTGTGCTCTGTTTGATGGGGAACCTGAAGGGGTGGGGAGTTAAATGGAAGCTCCATTTTGGGCTGCCCCCCAGTGCCAGTACCTGACTGTGGCCTCTGCCTCAAGCAGCCACAGTGGAGGTGGGAGCAGATCCTGCAGCCCATCCCAGGTGGGGTTGGCAGGTGGGGAGGGTCCACATTTGGCTTATGGACAGCCCTCCTCTCTTCTCACAGCAGCCCTGGGGGACAGCCCCCTGTCCCTGGCCACGAGCCGCTGTTGCCAGAGGTCGGCAGGGAAATTGTGCCAGCGTTGCCTGTGTGGAAGACAAGCTGCTGCTGCCGGCACTGCCGCGCTGTCCCGCTCCCGCTTCAAGTGTGCTTTGCCTGCTGCGGCCCCCGAGGGAGCGGCGGGGCTGGGGGTTTGTGTCCGTGTACATTTTTTGCACTTTCTTATTGAAGACTTGAAGAGTTTGTCTGGGCAAGGTGGGCTGAGGGGAGGGAGGGAGGGAGGGCTGGAGCTGCGGTGTTTGTCTGGTTGTGTTGGCAGGTGTAGGGGTGAGTGGAGGCCAGTGGTGCCATGTCCCGGCCGGCTGTGCTCCCCAGCTTCCCCCTAAGGGCTGTCTCTTCATCCTGGTGGTGTTGGAGCAAGCCCACGCCTGTTGCTGCCCTGCTGGAATCCCTGGCACTGCTGTGGTGTGGCTGAGGGTCCACATGTGCCGGGCTTGGGGCAGGCAGATGGAGGGGATGTGGGTGGGACAGAGGGGACAGCTGGAACTGGGATGGGGATGCCTCGAGCGTGGTGGCACCGGCAGCCGTAAGCAACGCCCCTGCATCCGCTTCGTGCTCTGTGTGTCCCGGTTTCTGTTCTGTGTTTTAATAAATCCTTTGGGAAGGACGCAGTGCAGTCTGGCAGGGGAAGGGATGGTGTGGGGGCCTGGCCATGGTCTTGGTACCCCTGTTGTCCACACACACATACGTGTCCACAGGAACGTACACAGACATGCACATGGAGACACAGGGACATGCACACATGGAGACAGACAGACATGAGAATGTCACGTATCTACAGTTACCGTTATCTCTGCATGGTGCACATATATATGTACACATGTCTACATCACCCCCACACGTGTACCTTTTCATTTACACCTGTGTAGATCTATGTACACATGTGTAGATATACACAGAACTGTTTTCAGATCTACATGTGTGCATATCTATCTTTATGTGAGCATACACAGCTGTAAATACTGATTTATTTAGGTACAGCTACGTGGGTGTGTACCTGTACATATTATATACACATCTGTATATTATACAGGTCTATGTAATGTATTTGTGGTTTTAATAGATGTGTATTTGTGTACATATATACTTGTGAGTGTGTGTGCAGACAGAGGTATGGGTAGATAAGGGATAGATGTACATAGGATAGATCTGTCCGTGGTATGAGAGGTGTATTGAAACATACATGTATGTGTATGTAAGAATACACATAAATGTGTTTTTAATTTGAATATATGCACATACATGTGTAGATATACGTATATATTTACACATCTCTATGTCTCCATATCTCTGTATGGCTGTATAGGTGTATTGATCTTTGTGTATGTGTACACTGACACACAAGTATTTGTAATTTTCATATATTTATATGTAAGTGTAGATACAGGTAAAGGTGTATAGCTGTCCTAGACAGAGATAGTATATATGTGTGTATATTCACAGACACATATATGTTTGTTATTTCACACACATATATGAATGTATATCTTTCTGTTTGCACACAAACATTGATGTAGCTCAGTAGACAGAGGTACATGTATAGGTAAAGCTGTGGAGGTTTAGCTGCAGGTAAATTCATGTACCTAAAGGTGTAGGGGTGTGGATGTGGCAGGTGTGCACACTGACTCTCAACCAGATACAGAGGGGAGCTCTGGTGTCATGAGTGGGTCAGAAGAGAGCCCTCCGTGTTTGTACACATGCACATTTATAGTGGGGCTGTAGGTGCAGCCACGGCCACACAGCAGAGAGACACACACAGCGTGGAGTTCATACTGTGCACAGAGCTCACACTACAGAGCTCACACAAACTGCACAAAGCTGAGGGTCTGCACCTACATTTACAGTTTTTATGTTTATCTGTGCACAGAGGAAACTGCGTATAAATGTATGTGGCTATGGATACATCTATATAGATATAGGCAAAATGTTTTGCACAGAGTACACAGAGAGCTAAAAGGAGATAGATACATATAGCTATATTGTTCTCTCTATAGCTTTATCTATCATACATATATCCATATATATATAGCTATAGCTAGACATACAGCTATATAGATGTAGCTATAGCTGTATCTAAATTACAAATATTTGTGTCCACGTGTATGTATGGCATATGTTTATAGATGTATAGACATGAGTATATAGTTAAAAAGCTGAGTATGGATATAGAGACATTTACACATATATCTGTATATACACATCTGTCTGCATATACACACACATTTAAGTACATATCAGTAATTTTCATGTGTGCATATATCCATACAAACATGGATGCTGCTGTAGCAATATATTTATATATATATATATATAAATATATTGCTATTTATATATATATCCAATTACATGGATATGTACACATCTCTATATTACATATATGGATCAACACACAGAACCATGTATGTCTGTATATACACAAGCACACAGGTGTCTCTACCTGTGTGTATATACATTATACATGTATTTTTCAGAGGTGTGTGAACACATCTACATACAGGTTTCTATATATGTAAATAGGTATTGATCTCTCAGAGACTGATGTCAGGGATAGGGGTGAAGGTAGAGCTACATCTGTCCGTGTGTGACTCTGTGTGTGTGTGTGTCTGTAACAGGCGTACGTGGGTGCATGTGTGGAGCCTTTCAGTAGCTTTGTGCAGATACAACTGAAGGTGCTTGTGGGCTGTGTGCACCTCCACAGCTGCTGTCTGCAAATCCACACATCCCCGCGTGTCTGTATGTCCGTGCGTCTCCACGTGTGTCCATGCACATGGACACTTGCACACTTGCCCACACACACTCCCCCAGCCCTGCCCTGTGCTCGGCCGGAGCACCCCAGCTCTTCCTGCAGCAAACTCCCTCCCTGTCACCATCCCACCCACCCCTTTCCCCGGGAGCAGCTGCTCTCCAGGACCCGCAGCCGCGCGGTGCCGGTGCTGTGGGAGAGGGCAGAGGCGAGGCCCGGGCGCAGGCTGGGGAACAGCTTCGTGTTGTTGGCCTCGTGGGCGTACAGCACCCGCGTGCACCCCGCGCCCACCGCCACCGTGGAGGCAGGAGCCACGCATGCAACGGGTCCGGCTGCGGGCAGGGCAGCTCGGGGCTCGCCTCCTGTCCCTGCGCCGCAGAGCCACGTCCGGGGCAGCGCGGGTGGAGCGCTGGCTCTCGGCGCTCGCGGTGCAAACCACACTCTTCTCCACTTTGCTCCAACAAAGCGTAAAGCAAGCGAACGGGCGGCGAGGGCTGTGCGGCGCGCTCGGGCGCGCTTAGGATCTGTAGTCCTTCTTGCTGTATGGTTTGTTGCCCAGGATGCTATCGATCTCGTGGACGATGGAAGACGACAGCTTTGGAAGGACCTGCGGGGGATGAGGGCGATGCTGGGAGTTGGGATGGTGACCCTGGTGGGTGCGGGAGGATGCTCACCGCCTCCACCCCACCACGTTCCTGCCAGCTTGCCGGCAGGGTGACCCAGTTAGGGAGAGCCTGAGTCAGGCCCAACCCTGCCCCCTCAGCCAGGCAAAGCCTCATCTTTGCTTCTCGCCTTCACGACAAGCAAAACCTGTCGTGAAGCCGGGTTTATAACCCCCTTTTCCCGCACAGTGCAGCACGGCAATGAGTGCTGTGGGCAAATGTTGCTCCTGCTGGGAGCACTGACCTGTATTGCTCCGATATTCTCCATCAGCTGGTCGGCATTGGAGGCCCCCAGTAAGACGGAGCTGACACCCTCGTTGCGCAGGCACCAGGCTGGGACAGGAGGGAGAGCAGAGCTTGAGCATGGCCCAGATATCCCTGGTGTCACCCCCAGCTGTCCCCTGCTGTTGCCCATCCTCTTACCGATGGCAAGCTGGGGCAGGGTGCAGCCCAGGCGCTCAGCGATGGCCTGCAGCTCCTTCAGCTTTGCCTGCTGCCGCCGGCCCTCTTCACTCAGGATCTTATCCTTCAGCCACTGGTATCCCTGGGGAGTGGGAAGGGGTGTTGTGGTGGGATCAAGGTGCACCAGCACCTTGCACAGGCAGGGCATCCCCAAACTCCCTGGGTTGTGGCTCCTGGAGTTCCTGTTCCCGTAGGGACTTTGCAAGGCCCTGGCCCTGCTCCCCCATCTCTCTCCATGCCCTCCCAGCCCTGGTGCAGCTCACCTTCAGCGAGGCACGGGAGTAGGGGGGGATGCCCCCATCGTACTTCCCCGAGACGATGCCACAGGCCAGTGGGGACCAGGTCATGGCTCCAACACCTGGGGACAGAGGAGAATAGGGGGATGACACCGCTGCTCCCAGCTCCCAGCAGCACTGGCCTTGGGGAGCACTGTGCTTTTTGGGGCTGGGGAGAAATCCCCACTGTCATACCTATCTTGTGGAAGAGCTCAGGGAGCTGCACCTCCACCTTTTCCCGCTGGAACATGTGGTACTCGGCCTGCTCGCAGATCGGTGGAATCAGGTTGAACTGCCGGGCCACCGAGTACGCCTCCTGCAGAAGAGCCAGGAGCCTCAGCGCCCTGCCGACCCCCCCGAGCCCCCTGCCCAGCCCCCCAGCCAAGTCCTGAGCGGCCACCCCGAAAAATAATTAAGGCTTAAGTGCATCTGCACACGCTTGGCTCCCAACAGCTGCTGTCTAATTGAATCAACGTCAGCAGCATCGCTGGGGCTGCTCTGCTGTGGCCGCCCCATCCCCTGGGCCCCTACCATGATCTCCATGGAGCTCCAGCGCGAGGTCCCCCAGTACATGGCCATCCCCTGGTTGATGACATGGGTCATGGCTCGCACTGTCTCTGCCGGGAGGGAAGGAGAGAGGGGCAGGTGGGGTTTAGCAGGGGCTGCACTGGCAGAAGGGGGCTCGCACGGTGCTGATGGCTGGCGAGCATCCCACTGCCCCGTGCTGCGGTGGGAGCTGGGTGCTGTCCAGGGAATGCTTTCAGAAGAGCAGGATGGGGAGAGAGGGAGCAGCCACTCGGGATGTGCCAGGGACCGCAGCCGACCTGACATGCTCACACGGTGCCAGGCTCTCCCTGCATGGACAGCAGCCTCAGGCTTCTGCCAGTGCCCCCATGCCCTGTGGGGTTACCAGCACTGGTACTGCTGCAGGGGGAGGGACTGATGCATTGCCCACACACAGAGACCCACAGAGGGAAGCCTGAACCCTGTGTGAGGCACTCGGGGGTCTTAGGGGGAGCCAGCCCTGAGCCATGCAGGCTGGGGCCAAGCCAAGGCATGCTCTGCAGCCAAAGGTGAGCAGTGGGGAGGGCAAGGCACCAGGGCACACAGCCCAGCATGCTCACAGCTGCCCCGGTGGGGAGGGACCCTGCTGCAGACCCTGGCATGTGCCAAGGGCACCCCATGGCAGGACCCTGGGGGGTGGGAGCCTCTCTGCTTTTTATCCTTTAAACTGCAGTACAGTCTGAAGGGCGAGGGGGGTGTCTGTGTTGTGCCACTGCTGCCTCTGCATCTCATGGCAGGGTTTGCTTGAGAGGGGGGAACAAGGATGGGGGATCACAGAGGAGTGGGGGCTCTGCCCCAGGAAACACCGCTGGGACAGGCAGCGGCTGGCGGGCAGAGTGCGGGCAGGGAGTACCTTCTACGATGAAAGTCCTGGACTTGGAGGAACTAAATGGGTCCCCTGGTGATAAAAGAGAGATTTAGAGAAAGTGGAGTCACTGCTGCTGGGACGGGGGCAGTGACCTGCCACCACACTGCCACCCCGCCCCGCCGCGGCCCGAGAGGGTCCTGGCGCCAGGCAGGAGGTGGCAGAAGTGCGACTGTGGCACGGGCCAGCCGTGGTGGCAGAGGAGCGGATTCTGCTTGGGAGGGAAAATGCCCTTGAAACACAAGCCTGGCGCAAACCAACCGCGAGGGCGATGAAAGGCAGCGGGGAGGAGCGAGGCACCACGGCGCGCACCCACCTTCCATCGGCGTGTTGGGGTCGGGCCGGTTGGCAAACACCACGTCCACGTACTCCAGCTGCAGCCGCTCCAGAGATGCCTTCAGACCTGCAGCAGGGATGGGCTGTCAGGCGTGCTGAGCCCCATGCTGCCAGCACTGGAGCAGAAGGTGAGGCACAGTCTGGCACCGGGGCCAGCAGCGCCTGGAGAGCGCCCTCACCCCTATCCCTACCTTCTATGATGTGTTTTCGGGACAGGCCCCTCTCTGTCTCGGCCCTGCAAAAGGAAACGTGGGTGAGAGCCTGGGGTGAGAGCCTGACCCATGCCAGCTGCTCTACTGGAGGGCACGTGTTACCTACTTTCCTCCCCAGAAGATTTTGGTGGTGATGACCAGGCTGGACCGTCTGCAGGGAGAAAAAGAGAATCACTGGTGGTGGCACCCGCAAAGTCCCCTGCACCCTGCCTTGGATGGCACACTCCTGCCCAAGGCTGCTCCACCAGCTTTCCCCTCCCAGCCCATCAGGACTACGGTGATGCTTTTGCCAAATAGGGATGGAGTCTAGCTTACCTCCACCCTTTCTTCTTGATGATATTTCCCAGCACCACCTCGGCCCTGCAAGGGAAGGGGACATCAGCCATTGGCACCTGGCAGGTGCAGCCGTGGGGAGTGGTGACAGCCAGCAGGGATGGCCACCGACCCCAGGAGAATAAGAGGCAAATGCAGTGGCTGTGGGGACACTGTTTGCCCTTTGGCTGCAGTGCCCAGAGCCGAGCTGCCCCCAGTGCATGAGCTTGCTAATTTTAAGTGAATGCGTGGGCACATGCCAATGCCCTGGGTACAGATGTGCTCAGAGGGTGCATGGCTACATCTGCATGATAGAGGCCACCACAGGATGCATGGGATTGCCAGAACCATGACTGCCCCTGTGAGCAAGCACCAGAGCCCAATCCTGGAAGCTGCTTTGCAGCTGGCAAACCTGGGATATTCCCATTGCCGCTGTGATTTGGTGGGAGTCGGGGTGTAGGGTGAGACAAAGCAGGGTACCTACTTGCCAGCAGCGTAGACTTCTGCCGTGTCGAAGAGATTAATGCCGTTGTCATAAGCTAAAGTCATCAGCTGCTCTGCCATCTGCGAGGAGAGAGTGGGGTCGGTGAAGGGGGTGGCCGAGAGCCGGCGCTCACGCGGGCGCGTGCGCACAGCGCTGGTGAGCTCCGACATGCTGCATGCACCCAGGCCACAGCCATCCCCACTGCCCCCATCCCCTCCCCACTCACCAGGGGAGAGACGGGGTGAAGAGGTGCAGCCTTACCTCATCTGTGATCTGCCCTCCGAAAGTCACCCATGTTCCTGCAGGGGAGAGAGAGAGGGGTGTGCACGGTGAATGTGGTGAGCAATGAGCGCTGCCCCATCAAGGCCACCCACCCTGGCTCCCTCAGCACAGCCCTGGCACGTGGTGGCCACAGCTGGCCCTGCCGCGTGCACTGTGGTGCTCCCAGCACGGCCCAGTCGCTTCCTATCGTGTCAGGAAAAGAGAAAATAATTTGACAATTTCTGGGCCGTGACTCAAAACAGCCGCGGGGCTGAGGAAAACCCTTTCCTTCCCTTTGCAAACATCACCGGGGCAAGCGAGCGCTGCCCTGGCCGGGGAGTGCCGGCAGCTGCCGCGAAACTGAGGGGATGCTGAGGGGCTGTGGCAAACCCTGGCACTTACCCAGACCCAGGCAGGACACACGCAGCCCAGACTTCCCGAGGTTCCTGGAAGACAGAGACCATTAGGAAAGGTGCCAGAAAGCCCCAAAACGCTGTCTCATGCATCCTGCATGCCACCAAACACACCGGGCGCGAGGACTGGGAGGTGTGGTGGTGTCCCCTGGATCCCATCCCCACCTGGGATGGTTCCACAATGAGAGTCCCATCTCAACTGATTAATGAGCCATCCCAGGCTGGGCATCCTGCATCTCGGTAGTGGCACTGCCTGCACCTGCGCAGTGATGCTGTGCCTGGCAGGGCTATTGGGAGAGCAGTGACCTCATTAAAGCAGCTCCCCATAATGAGGCTGGGGTGTCCAGCTGCCCTGAGAGTGCCGCTGGCACTGGGGAATGAGAGTGGAGAAAGAGAAGCCAGCATGCTGGTGGTCAGGACTGAAGCATCCCATATATGGCACGAGTTGTGCCTGTTCTCTGCATCTCACAGGGAAGCACAGGGCTTGCACCAGGCGAGGGTGCTCGGGAGTGGAGCAACATCCTGGAGAAATGGAGCACCCCAGAAAATCTGACCGGCACAAGGAACTGGAGAACAGCTTTCAGGAAGGGGGCCAGGCTGGCAGACGCCTTCGCTGTGGTGATGGAGAGCCAGTTACTTGTTAAAAATGACAAAGGCTCAAGAAATGAGCGTTAAAATAAATAAAGTGTAGGTGAGCCGCGGCAGCTCGCCCGCGCGGGTGTCGCATAGCAACCGGAGGCACCGCCACCGCCAGCACCGCCGACACGGGCACCGGCAGCCGGGCAGGGAGTGGCTGTGGCCCAGCCACGGGCAACCGTGGGCTACACTGAGTCAGGGCAGCATCTCTTGTGCTGCCATGCTATTGCCCAGCAGCTGGAGGCACCGGCTCTCCCCCGTCCCGTGGTGTTTGTAGAGCATTTTGTGATGGGGAGAGGTCATGGCTGTGGGCCAGCGGTGGCTCAAGTCCCCGTGATTGGGGTTGCCATGTGGAGAGGAGAGCACCTGCCTCATCCTGGGCATTCCAAGAGCATTGCTGGGCTTCCCCTGGGCAGGTGACCATTGTTGTTGTTGGCTTCCCAGCCCAAAAGCGTGTTGACAGGCTGCCCAACAGAGATACAGGCAGACCTTGGGAAGGCCAAGCATTCCCCTACACTGCTATGGCCTTCTTATCCCATCCGCTTGCTTGGAGCATCCCTCGGTGCCACTGTCCCTCCAGCAGCCACCAGTGGGGACTCCCGAGCTGATCACCCATTGCCTGGAAGAGGGTGTTGATATGCTCCTCCTCTGGATGAGGACTTGACCGTGGGGCAGGAGCACTGAGCCCTGAGGATGCCACCGTGCATTGTCCCAGTACTGCTGTTACCACCACAAGGGTTTGGTGTTGGAGAGCTGGACAGAACTGGACCAGCCCTCTCCCCAGTACGCAGGTAAGGGGACTCAGCCAATTTGGACGACACTGGTGGGTGACAGCCAGGCTCACCCCAGCGCTCTGCTGGCCTTACACACTTTGTTGCCTAATGCTGGCACATCTGGGCTGCAGCGGAGGCACGCAGCCACTGGCAGCTGGACCATGGCGTGCAGGCTTATCTGGGGGGGGCCCCCTACCCTGTCCTGGGGTCCATGCTCATCTGGGGAGAGCCCCAGCCCCACGCCCAGGTGCACACTCAGCCTCAATGGGAGAAGCCCTCAGTGCTCTGCCCCAGAGCCGGGACATGGGGTGTGTGAGCCCTGTGGGTGCCGGCTGGGGGGGCCCCACAGGCACACGTCACCCCGTTTCCAGAACCACCACGGGCAGCCAGAGCTGCTTACGGCTCTGCACTCACTTCGCAGGGCACTGAGTCTCCGGCAGCACCGAAAGGATGCCATGGCAGCCCGGATTAATGCTACCGTGACTCCCAGACCCCCCCGGCTCGGCAGCCAGCCCGGCTTGGCAGACACTGAGGATGCTACTAATCCTACTCTGAATTTTAGGGTCCCTTCTCTCCCCCATCCTGAAGATTTTACGCGCCGCTGGATCAAAGCTGCCCTGAGGGGACAGGAGCAAACAGCGAGGAAGCGCACGGAGGCGCACGGTCAGCACTTTTAGCGACGAGAAACCGACAGAGCCGGACGCGAACCGGAGATAAGGGGAGCGCCCCTGACCCCCAGTCCCCCCTCGCCGCCCGGATCGCAATGAGGAACGGGGAAAGCCCCAGGAGCGCCCTTTTCCTACCGGTATTTCATCCCCGGCTGCTTGACGCTGGAGTCGCTGGAGGAAGGGGCGTTCTGCACCGAGAGCTGCCCCAGGCTGCGGGCCACCATGGCCACGGCGCGGAACTTGCCGCGGGTGCCGAGGCTGGGGCTGCCGGCATTCTGTCGGTTCAGCCGGTCCTCGGCGCTCCGGCTCTTGATGCTGTGCTCGGAGCACACAAAGGAGACCTGCATGCTGCTCCGGCGGGCAGCAGCGCCAGCTGCCTAAATTTAGCCGGCGCCCCGGGCGAGGCGGGGAGCTCCTCCCGCGCGCCGCCAACGTGACGGCGGGGGGCTGCGGGGCGGCGGGCGAGGAGCGCTCCCGTCAGCCCTCCTGCCCTCAATATTTGATGAGCTCAGGAAACGAGCGAGCGGCACGCTCGGGCAGGTGGGGGCAGGAGAGGCAGAGCCGCTGCCGGTGCCCTCCGGAGTGTGGCCGTGGCGGGGCAGGGCTTCCCTGCGTCCCGCTGGGCATCCCCCCGCTGGTACGGCTGCCGGCACAGCTCCGCTTTGGGGCACAGATTGCCCTGCACGGGTCCGAAACGAAACCCTCTGGCAGCAGCAAGGCGTGTGTGCATCGCCAGCCCCACGGTGGCGACGATGCTGATGGCTCTCCCGCGGCAGAGCCCAGCTGCTTGCCGAAGCTGTCCCCCAGCAGCACATTCCCCCTGTTTTTCCCAGTGCAAGCGAAGTCGAGTGAGGCGAATTCCAGCCTAGCACCTCCTGCCGAAGCAAGGACACAAGTCAGCCCCACTACAGCACCGTCCTGCAGCCGGAGCCACGTGCTGGCTGCCAGCACCTGCCGTGCCCCTCAGGATGGAGCAAAATGCAGCGATGGAGCTTGCAGGAAATTATGCACATTTGCCCCAAACCTAATGAAAAATCTTGTAATCTCCTCCGCTTCCCTCTCTCACAAAGCTCCTTAGCTGGTAATCCTGCCGGCACCAGTGCCAGCGCCGGCTCCAGTGCGGGGGGGACCTGGCAGCAGTTGTCAGCCCCCAGAGGATGAGAAACCCCACAAATTTTGGTGGCAGCAGGGACATGCCCAAAGAAGGAGCACCTTTGGGGTGTCTGTGCCAGCTGCTCCCATCAATAAATAATGTCCCCATGAATATTAGATGGGCTCTTGCCACTGTGTAAATGTTACCGCGGTCATTGCGAGCAGAGGGGAACCTGACCCGCGGCGCAGCACGGCAGGAGCCGGCAGAGCTGCCAGCTCTGGGGGCTTCACTGCAGCGGGGGACAAGGGGCAGCCCTGTATTGTCACTGGAGAACAGCCACTGTCCTCAGCCCTGATGTCCCCCAAAGCCTGACCTGGGTTACTGAGGGTGCTTGGCTGTGCACCCCTTTGCCCCACCTGCAATGCCAGGGGAGAGGTGCGCTGGGCAGGGCAGCCCCGTCCCTCTCAGGGGCTGTGGCCACCTCTCCAGCTGCCTGGAGTGTCCTCCTGACAAGGACATTGGCTGAAATCCTGATACACCTTGCACCAGGACCCACATGCAAAATTAATGATGCACCTGCTCTGTGATGCACACCCATCAGTCAGGAGGAGATGAAGACCCATCAGGCAGAGATGTACACCCCTTAGATGGAGATTTACACCCCTCAGGTGGAGAAGAACCCCTGTCAGGCGAAGATGTACCACTCCAGTCAGGTAGAGGTGCACCTGCATCAGATGGAGATTTACACCTCTGAGGCAGAAACAGCTCTTTGGCGGCTGTTTGCTCTAGTGCCTAATGTTTAAGGCTCACAGGGTGTTTGCATCTGCAAATGCCCAAACAGCAAAGAGGAATGTCAAGCGAGAAGCTCAAAGATCACCAAGCAGGAAAGTGCTAACGGCGCTGATCGGCTGCCGCCTCTCCAAGGGCATCGGCTCCTCCCAGCCTCGGCGCGGCACAGGGGAGCCGAGGTGAGCTCAGGTGAGAGCCGCTCTCCTGACGAGGTGTCAAACCAGCACCGAGCAGCGTCCCCTGTGTCATCCCCTCACCTCGGCCCTGGCCGCCCTCGCGGCGCTGCCTTACCTGTACTTCATGCCGGTGGCGCGGGCGGTGCTGTCGGCCAGGGAGAGCCCGTGCATCCGCAGGAACTCCTCCAGAGTCTTCGCCCGCGCCGCCGCCCGCACATCCCGCAGCCGCCGCAGCTCCAGCCCGTCGGCCGCCCGGGGGGCTGGGGGCAGCCCCCACTCGGGGCTGGGCCGGCTGGCCACGCTGCGCAGGCTCTCACTGTAGGTCATGGAGAGCATCCTGCCACCCACGCGTGGGCTCTGCTGGCCAGCCACGCCGCCAAACACTCTCTGGTGCTACGGAAAGAGCTGGGAAAGCACAACATGGGCTCCCTCGCCACTCAGGGCACAGCCCTGCCCGCATTGCCATGGCACAGTGGTGGCACCCACACGTGGGGACTCTAGCAAAGCCAGTCTTCAGCAGAGCAAAGCCTTGGCGTGAGAGCTGAAGCACAACAGGAGAAGCAGCAGGACAGGGATGTGGCACAGTCCATGTCTGAGGCTGCAGTGGTGCCTGCCACAGCTGGCCCAAGCCACGATGCAGCAGCCTGGCCTGTGCCCAGCTGTGCTGGCTCCCAGCTTGTGCTGGGCTGCACTGGTTTGCATCCCTGCAAGGCACGCAGCGTGTCCCAGGAGTTGGCCGAGGCACAGTGAGCAGCGGCACGAGCACTGCTGGTGACAATCTGGCACTGTGTGCCAGTGGGCAAGGAAAATCGGATGGGAACGGGGTCCCTGTGGGGCTCCCTGCAAAGGGTGGACATGGCAGAGGGTCTGTGGGCACCGGGTGCTCGCCGTGCCTGCGTCACGCTGCCGCAATGTGCGCCACCAGCCAACACCTTCCCCACCGCCGCGGCAGCGACCTCCCAGCCGGTGCGGCTGCTGAAAATAGCCTGCTGCAGGGTGGGCTCTCACACACCCCAGTCCTGGCTGTCTCTGTGCCTGGGACCTCACTGCTGGTGGCAGCCGCTCGATTTCTGTGCCTCTCGCCGCAACTTCCCTCGTTTTCAGTGTCTGCAGGGAGCAGTGACTGGGGCCAAAATTGTGGTGTTGGTGCCAGAGTGGCCGCTGGGGATGCACTGTGACACATCTACACCGGCATCAGGCTCCAGCCAGGCTCCCACTGGTGGTTTTTTCTTTCCCTGTGAAGCTCAAATTGACAGCTGCAGGAGCCAAAAGTGAAGGGCTCTCTGCCATTGAGGTGTGACCTCCAGAGGAAAGGAGAAGGAAGCCCAGAGGATATGGAGTAGCACCTGGCCAGGTATGACCAAAACCCTGGGGGTCCTCCAGTGCTGCCAGAGACCACTCTGTTCCTCCTGCTCTGTAGCAAGGCCTTGGGAAAGCTGGGAGACATGGAAAGGAAACCTTTCCCTCTGCTGTGGCAAAGCCAAACTGAATCCTGGTCATCAGCCTCTTCCTGCCACACCTCAAAGCTGGAGACAGCACCCGGTACCTCTAGCAACAGCCCCCTGACGTGCTGGTATCTTTAATTAGGACAATGCCAGTGGCTCCTGCTGGGTATGGGCACCTGGTGGAATCTCCCTCTTCCCAGTGGGATCTCCTTGCCCTGGTAGAATCCCCTCACCTGACAGCAGCAAGGAGAAACCTGAGCTGGCTGCACCGCTGCTCTACAGCAGCCAAATGGCTGCAGCAAGCAGAGTTGGGGGTTTGATCTGGGCTGCTCTGAGGAATGGGGTGGGAATCCACCAGCTGCCCTATCTCGACACTTCCCTGATTTTCGGCAGAACAGAACTGGATGGCCGAGAGAGCATGGAGGTGGTGGGTGCATTCATGGCCATTTGATAGCAGAAATCCCAGTGCTCCTGGGATGAGTGGCAGCAGGATAAGCTGTGCCATGCCCAAGCAGGAGAGGTTGTTTTGCAAGGAAGGAGCAGGGATGGGGGACAGAGCACAGGATCTGCAGGATAACAGCACTGTTAGCAGCATCAGGGGCACAACAAGTGGGTGACAGGCAGGGCAGCTGCCTGGAGAGATATCTGCCCAGCCTAGCTTGCCAAGCTGGGAAACTGGCACCCACCAGCCTGCCTAAAGCCAGGAAGACCCCAAACTCCAAAACAAAACCACCTTAAGCCATCAAATCCCGAGTCGCCCCGCACGGAAAATCTCCCCCGCTGCCCGCAGCGGCTGCCCCGCGGCGATGCCCATCCCCGCTCATCGCCCACCGTGCCCAGCCCCGACTCACCGCGCCGGGGAAGCTGCTCAGCAGCAGCAGCAGCAGCGCAGCTCTGGGCGGCCGGGCTGCCCCAGGGCAGATATAAGAGCGGCGGTGGCCGCGTTGTTTCGCATTAGGGGAGTGTCGGAGCTTGGCGTCCAAAGCACTTGGCGGCTGCGCCGGGCCCCCAGCGTCCGGCTTCTCGCCGCGCTCCATTAGCCCTATTAGGGGATTTTCTTCCTTGCGAAGGGGAGTTAAATTATTCATGGCGCCTCACTAAAAGCCCGGGGATGTGCCGCTGCTTTATCAACGCTGGCACCACCCGCCCCTCGCCCTGCGGTGACAGGTCCCCTGCCACCAGCACACAGGGCGGTGGGGACGGCTGGACGCTGGGGCCATCAGGGAGCAGAGACGGTGCCCTGAGGCAGACACAGCTCTCCTGTGGTCCCTGCAGCAGTGGAGTCAGAGCTGGGCTGTGGCAGGACTGAAAGGCAGCCTCCAGCAGGAGGGAGCCCCGAAACGGAACCGGGTGATGAACACGGGTGGCTGCTGCCTGAAGGCACCCTGAGGACGAGCTCCTGCCTGTTGGCTTTGGGAGCCTTTTGCACCAGATGTGTCCAGTGGTTCAGACCAGTTTGGCAGCCAAAACTTGCCCATTGCTGGGGCTCGGCAGTGCTGGTGGCAGCACTGGGACAGACACTGTCAGTGCCACTGAGCCATCCCACTGCCAGCCCACCTCGCCTCCTCCCATCATGTGTGGGATGGAGTGGGGGTGCCATGGTTCTGTTGAGGGGCAGCCCCCAGTCCCTCACCCCAGGGCAGCCAGGCCAGACCCAGTCCCACACCACTGGGCTGCTGTGGCCCTGGGAGCGCTGGAGCAGCTGCTGGCAGAGTGTGTGGGGAAGCGCTGCCCTCACTTCAGACAGTAAAAGGGTGATGGGGGCAAATGTTGCCTCCTGAACCACTTAATGAGACTGCTCCTAATAGCAGGAGCCACGGACCAGCTGGCTGCTTTCCCAGAGCTGCTCTTGGGAAAAGCTGAGGCCTTCTCCAGGCACAGCACTGGCAAGGGACGCTCCCCCCAAGCTGAGCTGAGCCCCACACCGCACAGTGGATGTCCCCCACAGCCATGTGGCCACACTCTGCTGCTTGGACAGCCCGTGAGAACAGTCCCCCCCACCCAGCCACACCCCAGGGTCCCCACACTGCACTTCTGAACCCATGAGCAGGCGATGAGGCGATGCCACACATGTGATGCCCATCCCACACACAGGGACCCTGGCACACTGGGCAGGGCAGTGCTGTGCCAGCATTATCTGGGCATGGGCAGGAGCCACAGCCACTTGCTGGAGGGATTTTGGGGAGGGGGAAGGGCCTGGTTACCTGTAGAACTGGAGCTGGCGCTTGGGGCTCCCGTATCTCGCGCTTCCGACAGCAAAGGGGAGAGAGAAGAAAGATGCCACAAACCCCGTTAGAAAGGAGGAGCAGGAGTGAGTGGCAGAGTCAGTGGCTGTGGGAAGGGCCAGTGGCACACACCCATGTCACAGCACAGTGGACACTGCAGCAGGCACTGGCACGACCCTGGAAGTGCCCCCTATGCCCGTAACAGGCACCAGCACCCCAAAACGCTGCTGCTGCTGTTACAGTGTGGGGATTTTGTGCTGGAAGCCTTTGCACAAAGCATGCCAGGGCAGTTTAGGAGTATCAGAGAGCACTTTCAGGGAGTGTGGTGGTTCTGGGTTGCCACAGGCTTGGGTTTGAAGCCCCACAGAGTCCCCCCAGCACTGCCCTGCAGCCTTACCTGTAAATCATCCCTGGGGAGCCCGTCTGCCGCAGCGAGAGTCGCGCTGGGGAGTCAGTGGTGGATTCGGGATACATGGAGCCAGCCTGGGCTCCCCGGAGCCGCTCGCCGCCTCACCCCTGCCACAGGGGAAGAGGAAAAGAGGAAGAAATGAGTTTTTTGGGGCACGCGCATGACAGCACTTCCTGTTGCAGGAGATCTGAGCCAAAAGGCTCAGAAGGTGCAAAAGGCTCCCAAGATGTGGCACTGGCAGCGGTGTGGGCACAGCAGCTCTGCTGGCCTCGGACCCTGGGGCTTACACCCTGACCCACTGATCCCAAAACCATCTCGCTCCAGCCCTGTTCCTCTGACTTCCCAGCTTGGCTGCTCTCTCCAAACTTCTGGGGGTCTTGAGATCTCAGGAAATGGTGAGGAAACATGGGCCTGAAAAATGAAACATTCTGAAAAACCTGAAGCCGTCCCCGAGGGTCCCTCCAAAAGGGACAAGCTAAGGGGAGGAAAACAGACTGGCTTTTCCTGCAGCCCACACGTGACTGACTGTGTGCACAGGGGTGAGGGAGCTCTGAGGGAAAGGAGGGCTCACCCCCAGGCACCCCTGACCCTCCTTGTCCTTGTCCCCATGGCAGGGGCATCCAGCATGACTCCCTGGGAGCCGTGCCCCTGCAACACTGTCAGCAGTTTCAAGTATCACAGAAAACAATGACACTTCCCTACAGAACTGGGGCTGGGATTTAAATTTATCCCTTCTTTCTTTAGGCCGGTGAGATGCCATCTTTACACTGCAGATCACAAGCTGCTCTGTTTCCCAGATGGGCACTGAGAGCTCTCTGGGCTCCCTCCTGGCTGCCCTGGGCTCAGCAGGAGCATGGCCTTACACAGTGTGCTCATGTCCTGGCACGCATCCCGCCTGCATCCTGGCACAGCATGCCTGCATCCTGCATCCCTCCTGCATTCTGGCACAGCATGCCTGCATCCTGGCACTGTGTGCTTGTGTGCTTGCGTATTGCATCCTGCTCGCATCCCAGCAGGGCACGCTTGCATCCTGCATCCACATCCTGCATCCCAGCATAGTGTGCCAGCATCCCGCATCCCTCCCGCATCCTGCATCCCTCTGGCATCCCGGCCCGGCGTGCCTGCATCCCGGCGCAGCCCCTGCAGCCCACGCAGCCCAATGGCAGCAGCTGCGGCAGCCGAGCCCATCCCCGCGGAGCCGCCCACCCGCCCACCGCAGCTCCCGGCCGGGCTGCAGCCCCCGGCACAGATCCCCATCGCCCTCCTCCTGAGCGCTGCAGGCGTGCAGCGTCTCCTCCTGGCTCCTTTGGCCACAGCCGCGCTGCAGCCGGAGCCCAGGGAGCCTCGGTAAAGCCGGGTTTATCTTCCAGAAGTCAGGAGGGAGCCGCTCTCTCCCGAACCAGCTACACTGACCTGAGGCTGGAGCAGGACCCTGCCGAGCCCTACAACCAGGACCTGGCTGAGCCTCCCGAGCCCTTGTGACCCCCCGGCTTCTCCCGGGTGCTGTGAGTGTTGGTTCCACAGCTCCCACAGCCTTTCCTGGTGCCTGCAGCACCACCAGGTCAGCAGCAGCCACTGGCCGGGCACTGTCCTGCCCACTCATGCCAGCTCAACTTCGTTAGGGTGGCAAAACAAAGCTGAGGGAAGCTGTCCTGCAGGGGGACAGCTGGACCCCCGTGTCCCAGCACAGCCATGCAGCTCCTTGCTTGCCCTGCCACAATCCCGGACTCCAGCGTGGCTCAGGACTGGCTGATCCTGTGTCCCAAGGGGCTCTGGTGCCCCTAGGAGCACAGATCTCTGCAATTTGCAGCAGAACCCGGTGCCCCTTCCCTGCTGCCTCTCAGCAATGCTGCGGGGACCAAGTGCAGTGGCTGGCAAGTCTCTGGCAGTGCTAGAGGGACTTTGCTGGCAAGCACAGCTGGATCACGGGCACACGGGTCAGGGCTCTGCATCCTGAGGAACCAAAGTGTCCCAGCATTTGGGACCAATTCATCCCTCTGAGCTCTCAGAGCCAAAGGTACCACCAAAAGTCCAATCTCCTCTGTGTCAGCAGCTTGGTGCTTCCCTGAGACTGCTCCTGCACCTCCAGCTTCCTCATGGCACAACTCAGCTGTGAGCCTGCAACTGCGGGAGTTTCAGCAGTGGCCCGAGAGGGAAGAAAAGTGTTTTCTTCTGCAGGATGCACCCAAGAGTCAGGTGAAGGACACCCTCACGATTTGTGCTCCCACCAAGGTCCATTCCCATCCCTGGCAGCACAATGGGGTACAGGAGTGTGGATGCTGCGACATGGATGGTTTATGGCTGGGAAGCCCCCGGGAGCTGGGCCAGCATGGGGGGGGACCACACACTGCAGCCTGCCAGACATGCTGCCATCAGAGCAGGAGCGGGTGAAACTGGACATGGAATTAATGCAAATGTAGGGATGAAACTGCTGCTTCTGGTGAACTCAATCCTCCAAGAGTGAGGCTCTGGGGCAGGGAGAGCTGGGGGATCCTTGCCATGGGCACCTCAGCATCCTGCCCAAGTCAGGTGAGGGATGCAGGTAATGTCGCATCTCCCCACGCCAGGTGCCTGTCCCCATATTTCTCCCCCTTTTTCACTGTGCAGCAAATGCCCCCGTCCATGCCAGGGGGAAGGTGACTTTAGCTCAATGACTCACGCTGCCCTGCCCTGCCGCCTCGGCACCTCCTGTCACCTCCTGCCGTCACCTCCGTGCTCATGCCCCGTGCTGGTCCCGTGCCCCCCCTCCCCCGGCTGCACCGGCGCCGCAGGGATCCGCAGAGCAGCAGCCCTGCCCCTTCCTTTGGCCCGGGAGCCTCTTTTGCGGCGCAGCATCTCCCAGCCCACCAGGGGCCTCCGACCGCCCGGGTGGGCTCCCGCGCCTTCCCCAGCCCATCATCATCATCGCGACAACGCGGCAGGCGGGCGCTGGGGACTCAGCTGCGACACGTGAGGTCGCCCGTGACCGCCGAAGCTCCGGCACCGGCGCTGCTCAGCTGCCCGAGTCAATGACACAGCCCAAAAGCACCGGGGTTATTCCGGCTTTGCCGTCACGTACACCAGAGCCAAAGTAACGGGGTCCACGCGGGTCCCCGCTGTGTGACACTGCCGGGTCCCCGCTGTGTGACACTGCCGGGTCCCCGCTGTGCCGTGGCTGCCGGCCAGGCACGGCTGAGCCACGGCCGCGGTAGCCAGCACCGTTCCTACCTGTCTCCGGTGCTCGGGCGGAGGGTGATGCGCGGTCGGGAGGCACAAGGCAACGAGTCAAACCCGGCTGCGGGCTCCGCGGCTCTCGGGAAGCGGCGCCGGTGCCGAGCAGCTGCTACAGCCGGCGGCAAACGCAGCGGATGACGGTTCCTACCCCATTCCCGCTCCGTCCCCGGGAAAAGGCGTCTGGCAGAGGGGGGAAAGCCGAGCCCTCCGCGCCCCGGGATGCGACAGCACCCAAGGATGCTGCAGAGCCGCTCTCACATCCTGACTCGGCAAGTTTGGCTCCGCCGGTGGCGGCAGCCGGCTCCCGATCCCGCCGGTGCCTTTAACCGTGTCGGCGCCGCAGCCCGGCACCGGCAGCGCGTGGGCGAGCGAGCGGCTGCCACCAGCCGCCCCTGCGCAGCTCAGGCGGGGGAAGGCTCGTCCGGGGCCACGGGGAGCCTGGGCAGGAGCTGCATCATCACTGCCTCACATCGCGCCGGGTGTGTTTCTCTTAAAATAATCAAATACAGCGTCGGCAGTGATGCTGCAGGGTTGCCTCCAGCACCAGGGTCACCCGGCTGCTGCGTTCTGCCACTGGCCACTCATCTTCTTTGTGCTCATCACGCCTTCTCAGTGCCTTTGGCTTTTTGGCTATCTTGGATAAAAAAAAAAACAGCCTGGAGCGTGCTACCTCAGTAAGTGGAGCAGGCTGGTCCCTGTGGCAGTGCGACTCAGTGATCCCGCAGTGATAACAACACCAGTGCAGCTGGATCTAACAGGAAAACTAGAGGCCAAGCCAGCAAGAAGGGGCCAGGGTTTGGGACAGGCTGCTCACGCAGTGGTGCTCTGGCAGCTATAAATTAGGAAAACCTGGTTCCTCTCCCTCAGCTGAGTCCTGTTCAGCTCCACAGCAGCATCTTGGCACTTCCTCTGCCATTTCAGCACGGTCCTGGCAGCGACGGGGCCAATAAGCACAGTGCCTGCTCCAAACCATGCTGACACTGACAGGACCACTCAGCACTGCCAGGGTGCCCAGTTTCCATGCCACAAGCACTTCCAGGAACAGCCAGTAACAGGAAGGGAAGGTCATAAACCCCGTCCCATTTGGGGATGCTCCCAGCACCAGCCCATCAGTGGCTTGGCTACCCCCACAGATGGTGGGAGCCACGTGCCAAGTTGATCAGCTCCTGCTCCGTGATGCATCTGACCCACAGACCCGCAGGCCATGAGCGGGAGGTGACAGCTGGCCCTGCCACCCTCCTCATCAAAACAATAATAGTAATAAAGAATAAAAACCAGCAGCTCTCTTGAATCTGCCGTTGGCAGCTCCATGTAGAGGAATTTTCTGCTCACCAGCTGGAAAATCACTGCATATATGCAACAGGCCTGGATAGGGGATGTGACAGAGATGGTACATCTCGCCCAGCCTGCTCTGGCACTCACCCACTGCTGCACCGTGGCTCCCAGCAATGCTTGGGGAAAAAAACTGTGATTTTGGGAAGCAGGCTGGGTGCCCTGCCCACACCTGCCAGCAGCACAGACCACGTCTCACCTGGATGAGAGCCTGTGGTGCCTGCGTGAGCAGTCCCGTGCTGGCCGCAGGCTGAACAGGCACGGGGCCCATGGGGATCCCCATCATGAGGAAAACAGCCCCCAAAAAATGCAGGCTAGCAAGAGAGAAGCTCAGGAGCTTCAGGCCTGGCAGAAGAAATGGTCAGGCAGCGGCACCTGGGCTGCAAGGAGACCGGGGACCTGCCACAGGGCTCGGGGCTCCTTCCATTCGCAGCCCGCCGGTCACCGAGACAAGGAACGGACTAAGAAACGGCAGCAAACTGAAAGGAGCTGCAGGATCCGCGGCGTTTGACTCATTGTGCGCAAATCGGCTCGGGGGAAAATCTAATGTTCCCACCCCCGTGTCACTGGGCTTTGCCGGCGGCTCACACCGTGTCACCGGGACTCCTGCCCTGCCGCTGTACGGTGACAGGCCGCAGGCTACCGGAGCATCACGAACAGCGTTCACCTCGCCTGGCTGCGGGAACGAAGGGACAGCCAACCTCTCCGCATCCCCGCACAGCCCGGGGTCCCGCTGGGCCGAGAGCAGGCGGCGGGGCGAGGGCCCCTCTCACCGCACCAGGCAGCGTCGGGAGGGGCATGCGGCGGGGTGGCCTCGCCCGTAGCGCTGCCCGCGTCCCTGCCCGGTCCCACCGCCCGCGCCATGTCCCGGTGGTCCCGCCGGCCCCGCTCCCCCCGCGCCCCCGCACCTGCCCCGCGTCCGCCGCTCCCGCCGCTCCGCCGCCCGCCCTCGTGGGGGGCGGCCCCGCCCCGCCGCGCCTGGCCCCGCCCTTCCCGCCACCCATTGGCCACGCCGCCCGCCTCTCGCGCCGCATGCAAATGACGAGGGCGCTACGCCGTTTCTATTGGCTACAGAGCAGGCCGGGCCCAGAGAGAGGACCCGCCCCGCGCGGTGCGGCACCATCGCCCTAGTAACCCGATGCTGAGCCGGGCGCGACCACCCGCTCTGAAAGGGGGAGGCCGCCGCTTCCGCTGTCTGTTTCGTCCTGCTGCCGCATCCCGCACCGGGGCAGGATCGCTCCGACATCGTCTCGCCGCTGACTGTCTGCGCTTTCCACCGGCGATGGGGTGCGAGAGGTGGGCGGCGAGGCAGCGAGCGGCGGCACAGCGTCCATCCCTCCCCTCGGGCCGGCGCGCGGTTGGTTGGGCCCAGGAAGATGGCGTCGGGGCGCGGTGAGTGAACGGGGGGGGGTGCGGGCGTTAAGGGACAGGGCTGGTTCCAGTCCTGCTCCCTCACACCGGGATCCCGGGGGTGCGTGGGCGGCCACGGGCCGGCCCTGCCCCGGCTGTACCCGTGTGCATCCCCATGCGGGGCGGGCGTGGGCAGCGGCTGTCCCCACCCACGTGTGGTCGGTCCGTGTGGCTGTGTTCCCGCAGGATGCGTGTGCCCCGGTGCTCCAGCCCCGCGCCCGCCCTAGCAGGCGCCGGGAGGTAGCGGCGACCCCCGGGAGGCGATGGGCGAGTGGGAGCGGGTGTTCCGGCAGCACCTGCCGCTGCCGCCGCACCCGCAGCGGGGCCGGGCCCGGCCCCCGCCCCGCTCCGCCGCCTTCCGCTGCGTCCTCAAGCACCTGCACGGCGCTGCCCTCTCCCAGGTAGGGGCGATCGGCCCCGCGAGGGGACCCCGGCAATGTCTTGCTGCACCCGTTGTTTTTGCTGAGTCTCACTTTCATGGAATAGTTTGGGTTGGAAGGGACCTTACAGAGCTTGCCCTTTCCAGCCTACTGGCTTTGAACACTTCCAGGGATGGAGCAGCTGCAGCTTCTCTAGATGACCTGTGCCAGTGCCTCACCACCCTAACAAGGAAGAATTTCTCCCTAAGATCAAGCCTAAATTGCTCCTCTTTTAGTTTAGCCCCCCCTCCTCCTTATTCTGTCACTTTCTGTGTATGTACAAAGTCACTCTCCATTTTTTTTCTGAGCCTCTTTCAGCATTCCTGTCCGTGTTTGTGGGCCTGAGCTCCCAACAGTGGCTTTTAAAGCAAGGTGGTTTTGGGGGGAACTAACTGAAGACCTCCTGGAAGCACTAAGTTCTTTTAATACCTGTAAATCTGAGTTAGCATTTAATTAATTTTTCATTTAGTTTTTTGTTAGCATAGGTAGGTATATTTAAATTAAATTTTCTGGATATCACTTTAACATCAATTGCCTCTTTATTCTATGCTTAATGCTCAATTTTCCCACTTTTCCTTTGCTCTGTCCACCTCTGGCTTGGAGGCAGGTTTTGCAGCAATGCATGAAGCTGTCTGTGGCCCTGTGCCTGATTTGGGCACCCCTTAGAAAACGGGAATCATATCTCTTACCAAAGCGTGTTCTGAGCTTTGGGGACACAGAACTGGCCTGTCCCCAAAGCTGGTGCTTTGTGCCTTGCAGGGAACCGAGTACCAGCTGCGCCTCTCCCTTTTCGATGCCACCTACCACCACTTCTTTGGGAGGACGTGGAGGAGCAGCTGGAGAGCTGCCAGGCCTGCCCTGCCACGCTCGGCCAGGGCGACCTTCAACGAGGTGGGGAAAGCACAGAACCAAACCCTTTTCCATCCCTTTTGCCCAGGGTGCATCCCAGACACTGCCTGTTTATTAAGCTTTATGTATGGTTTATTGAGAAACTGCGGTGCTGGGTTTCCTCTGAGGCTAGTGCCACCGTGGGAGCAGCGATGTGCCACCGAGTGCCACCTGCCGTGTTCAGAGCTGGCAGCAGAGAGCAGTGTTTCCCCACAAATGGGAAGGAAGGGAAGGAGCAGCTGCCCACCCTCCTGCACAGCGCTTCTCTCTCCTGATCTGGGAGCTAAGCTCTCCCAAAGCTTCCATCTGCTGCTGATACCAGCAAAGCAGCGTGTCCCTTGATGGGGAGAGATCCCACTGCCTCACAGATAGCATGAGCCATGTTTTCCAATTCATAGCTCTGTTTCCACCTCCTCAGTGCTGCAGGTGAAGTGAAGCACAGCTGGGCCCTGTCCTCTTCCTTCCTTTACATCAACAGTGACATTGAGGGGCTTTGATGTGTGCGTTTCCCTCCCAAGTGTTTCAGTACCGTCCCACCCCGGCCTGTTTTGAAGAGGGATGGATTAAAACTAGGGCAGAGAGTGCTGCAGAGAGAGCTGAATGCTGGGAGGAGCTGCCTTTCCAAATACATTCCCAGCGTCTGCAGGCTTCCTGGGTGTTTGCCATGTAGTTGGGAGCAGTTGGCAGGAATTTTGGGGTGTTGGGGGACTGTGTCGCAGCCTCTCTATGGTGGCTGAATTGCGTTGCCTGCAGGGTCTGACAGAGGAGGGGTGAGATCTTCCAGCTGTGGGAAAGTCAGCAGCTCATTGTTAGGAACAGTTCAGGTGGAGCTGGGATTGATTTGTGACAGGTGGGGTGAGGAGGAAAGTCACACACAGCCTGTGTGTGCTGCCTGCATGCTTGCCAGCCTCACCAGAGCAGGAAGGTGTGAGGACAGGATCAGAGTCTGCTTGTGTGGTGGGTTTAGTCCTCAGGGTCTAGGGGAGAGGAACGCAGTGACAGAAATTGCTGTGTGCAATCAGGAGGGCCCCTCGAGCTCAGTGGCACAGGGCATTCCCTGTCAGGGCTCCCTGTGCCTTTGCAGGGTGAGCCTTGCTCTGCAGGCACAGCAGTCAGGCCATTAATCCAGCACCTCACAGTAAAGGCTAATGGAATAACGATTTATGTCCCAGGGTTGATGTGGGAATGTCTCTCTCTGTTATTCCTTCCTGACAGCCCATATTGCAGTAAACATTTTCCCTGAAACACTGAGGTAATGAGTTTTTAATAGAAAGATGAACCTAGCATTAAATTCTGTCCTGGGGAGGTGACCTGTGTCCTGTTCCCTCCTGTCCTTAGGTCCAGGCTACTCCCATGTCCCTCCCTGTTTCAGGAAAGTTTCCAACTCCTTTTCCTGATCTAATGCTGTGGGTTTGGGATGCATCAAAGCCCTATTCGTTTGGGGTCTGCAGCCTGCGAGTCGCTCTGGAAAACAGGTGTTGGCAACAAAAAAAGTTAAAAAAAAAAAAAGAAAGATCATGCTTAAGACTTAAGGGCTGAGATTTCCTAGCAGTGTCAGAAGTGATTTGCCATTAGCTTCTGTCTGGAAGCTTTAATGGATGTTCTGGTTGTGCCACTGAGTGTCCCAGCACAACAGGCATTGCTCTGCCTGCATGTGCCACTGCCAGCTCTGAAACAGCCCATCTTTCTCCTTTCCTGTCCCAGGTTGTTTATTTCCACACCTCCTTGAACCACCCTGGCATCGCTGCTGTCGTGGAAGTGGTAATGAGAGCTGGGAAAGGGGATGGGGGCTCTCAGCACCTTTCCTGTGGCTTTGGGATCATCCCCCTCTTCCACGGCGGATCAGAGGTGACAGACCCGGCCACTGAGGACAGAGCGTAGGTTCCCCTGCTGCTGTGTGACAGGTCACACTGAGAATTGAGGTGGCAATGTGCATGGCTGCTTTGGTTGGGGAGGGGAAGGGTGGTTCAGGGGGTTGCAGAAACAGAGCCAGCATTTAGAAACCTGGAATTCTTCACTCTGGTGAAGCAGTGGGTTTGGAAGGAATGCCTGTCCCTTCCCTAAAAGGCTTTTCCAGAGTGGGTTGGGTGGGTTTTGCTGCTGAGTAGGGGCTTTGTGGAATATGGAGATGTAATGGAAGATGGAGATGTGCTTCAGGGTGGATTTACTGACTGCTGCACATGTGCTCCTTGCTTTCAGGCTGAAGCTGTACCATGGGACACCACGTGCCCTACTGCACCCACGCTTCCAGGACCATGTAGAAAGTAAGCAGCAGCCAGACGTGGCATCTCAGCCCTTCTTGGTGGCTTCTCTTACCCAAATGTGTGTTGTATGTGTCTGCTTGATGTGAGGCATGGTCTGTGCCTTGGTACTGCTCAGTGGATGTGCCTTACTGTCAGGTGGGAATGGCCTGGCTGTGCAAACACACAGGTTTTCCTTTGCTCCTAGCACGTGTACTCACAGTTAATGATTCATTCAGCATTGGGTCTGTGGGGCTGTCTCCCCAGTTCTGGTCATTTTGGGATGTTTTTTTCAGAGAACAAATACATGACAGTGATGGAGAAGAGCCACCTGCAGTATGGCCTGAAGTCCCACCAGCCCCTGGAGGCAATATTTCACCTACTTCCTGAAAACCTGCTGATATCTGGGCTGCAGACTGTTCCTGGCTTGCTGCCGGCACGTGGAGACACAGGTAAGAGTCCTTTCCCTTTCCCATTCCTATTCCCTTTCCCTCTGCCAGTGCTGCTCCTGTTTTAAGGCAGTGGGTCCCTGTGAGGCTGTGGGCAGGGCAGGAGGCCACTGGGATGGGATTTGTGGCAGCACAGTGGTTTCTCTGCAATGTGTCCCCTTGTCAAGAGCATTCCCCCTGCGGGGGGCCACAGCCCTCATACTCAGAGCTCAGTCTGGAGTCTGTCAAAATGGCTCAGTCAGTTCCCTGTCCATTAATTGCTTTGCTCCTGGGAAGCTGCTAGGGATAAGTGATAGTTGGTTTAATTACAGTCGTTCAGCAGAATCTTAAAAAGAGCTTTTGCAGCTTGTTTAAACTCCTCGGAGGTGGGTTCAGCAGCATCGCTGGGGCCTGGCAGGTTTGGGAGCATGAGCTCTTGCCCACTTGGCTTTTGTTAATCTCTCCTTATGGCACGTTGCCCTTCGAGCTTCTGCAATTAAAATATGTGAGCTGAAGATTCAGAGGGTACAAAATTCCTCAGAGTTCTGCAGCTGAATTATTCTTCAACTTCCTGCCCGGAAAACCTACTGCTGATGGTTTTGGGGTATTAACTGTTGGTACTGAAGCTGAGCAAGATCTTGAAAGCAGCTGAGTCCCTGCAGGTGTTCAGGCCCGTACTCAGAAGCTGAGTGGGCAGAGCCACTGCTGGCACTGCAGGGCACCCCAGCACAGCAGTGGTGGCTTTCTGTTTGCTTGGGAAACCTGTGGCCACCACCTTGTCTTTCAGGTGACTGCTTGCAGAAGCCCCGGCTGATGAAGACGGTCACCTGCTATCTGGAGCGGCTTTTCGTCCAGTTGTACCCTTCCCTGGAGGAGTTTGAGGAGGAACTGCTGGATTTACTGAACAGTGATCGCTTACTTCAGGTAAGTAGAGTGCTGTGAAGGTGGTGAAACCCTGGCACAGGTTGCCCAGAGAAACTGTGGCTGCCCCATCCCTGGAAGTGTCCAAGGCCAGGTTGGATGGAGCTTGGAGCAACCTGCTCTAGTAGATGTCCCATGGTAGGGGTGGAACAAGATAATGCTTAAGGTCCCTTCCAATCCCGACCATTCTGTGATTCCATCATTCTAGGTACTGCCAGTGTGATTGGGGCAGGGGAAGGCACAGTGTAGAGCAGTAATTCTAGTGTCTGGAATTATGGGTGGGGTGAAAAGTGTCAGGTAAGTGATATTCATGCATTTGTTTCTCTTGGAGTCTCCATTTTTTTTTCTTTTGCTGTGGAAGCCTTTAGCTTGTTTCCCTATTGGATTAGTATGTGTGTGCTCTGTGTGGGCTTTCTTTTGAACATCCAGACACTCCTAAGCAGAATTTGGCTTTGCTTTGCTGTGGGAAATGCAGAGATGAGATGCAGCGTGTATCAAGTCCATCCCTTTGGAGTGACAGCCACTGGCCAGGTCCTTTCTTGCCAGATTTGCACGAACTCTGCCATAAAGACAAAAGATTTTAATATCTATCACCTGCTGGGGGAACAGGCCCTGTTTTTTGAGTTTCTGAAGGGTTGCCTGTATTCTTCTGGTTGTGGTCAGCACAGAGAGTGCTGCCCAAGGTGGAAAACATTCTTGTCACAGGCTAACACTGCCCCGGATGGTGAGGAGGTGGTGGTTCGGGAGCGGCGGCTGCACGTCGGCGTCCACAACGGGCTGCGCTTCGTCCAGGCTCCGCAGGTCGCTGTGCTGGTGCCAGGGGCAGAATTGTCACCAGGTCGCTGCCAGGGGGTGCCCAGCTCTGGAGCCAGGTAAGGGGGAGCTCCTCTGCTGCTGCTGCTTCCCTCTTGCCTCAGGTGCCTCTCACAGCCGCTTCTCCATCCCGCACAGGGATGCAGGTCAAGCCCTGGTGCTGAGGAGCCGCATCCAGCTGAGTGAAATGGTCCCTCACCCGGCATTCAGGGTCTGCTTCCAGCTGGAATATGTCTTCTGCAGCACGGGGAGAGCTGGTGGCAAGGTAGGGCTGAGCGTGTGTCTCTCTGTGCCTGTGAAAGAGCAGGGATCCATTCTGGAGGAGTGAGCTCTGCTGAGGAATTCCTTCCTCTGCCCGTTTCACCATCCTGCTTCTCCAAGTCCTTTTTGCATGGCTGTGCTGTGTAATGCAGGGCCCTGCAAAGTGTGTGGGTGCCTTCCACAGCACTGCACACAACAACCTGCACGGCTTGGGGAATTATTTTAATAACATGTAGTTGCATTTCTCCACTGTTTATATGTAGATGGAGGAATGTACCCTGCAGTATTCTCATAGTGCTCTGGCAAGCTAATTTAGAAAATTTCAGCTTTTTTGTAATATCAAAAAGGCTTTTCTTTAGAATTTGACATTTATGCTGAAAAGAGGTTAACCCTTTCCCACTCCTTTTTTTTTGTTTTTGCCCTGAATGATGAGGTTTTTCTGGGTGCTTCAGCCTGATGTTCTCAAGCTGTAAAGGCAGGAGACATCTCTGAGGGTGGTCTCTGCAGTCAATATACTCTCACCTACTTACCGATCGTTTACTCATATCTTAGTTTAACCTTTCTGCAGGTTAAACCCAGTTCAATGAGTACTGTGTATCCCCTCCAGAGACCTTGTGTTGTTGGAGCCATCAGCTCCTGGCTGGTTGAATCGATTGCCAAGCGTTAGAGGCTTTAATCGTCCCGCTAAGATGTTCATTGAAAATGCGGCAAATGCCTCTTGTTAAGCTGTCCAGAACCAAAGTAGGGGAAATGGGCATTTGCAAAGCAGGATGCCTGTGCCAGGCCAGAGGGATTTGTACTGAGAAGGGAGACACTGAGCTGTGCTGTTGGAAGTTGTTGGGTCCAGCTCTGTTGGGAATCTGAAGTCCAAGATCCCATGGAGATTTGGGGTTCCAGAGGCAGATCTGTTTGGCTCTGTGTGGAGTGCTGACTGGGGCAGCAGTGGAGCCAGTCCCTGTGGTGCAGCCCTGGGGCAGAGTGGTTAATCCCAAAGCTGCTTGCAAAGCTGATCACCTTGTCCTTGTCCTCAGTGCCATAATTAGCTGTGAGGGGGAGGGTGGGTGCTGGCAGAGCCCTCTCTTGTTTCTGTTCCCCTCCTTCGGTTTGAGGGAAGCTGTGGATGTGCTGGGTAAGTGGAAACTTTTCCCCTCTGCCAGGGATGGGGGTCCAACATATATCTCTTCATGCAGCTGCTTGAGGGAGGGGTTACGGAGGCATAAGGTCCTGGAAAATGAAATGTCTCCAGAATGGGATGAAGAGCACTGGCTTCTGTGGTGCCAGAGCCAGGTGTGAGGAGGCGCGGTGGGGCATGAGAGGCAGTGCCTGTCTGGCAGCACCCATTCCTGGGCTCTGGCAGTGAGCTGGGGCTGCCTGGTGCTCACTGTGCTCCCCCACCCCAGGCCCTGTCCGGCAGTGCCCGCAGCGAGGCGGCCGACATGCGCTCGGTGCGCTGGGCTGTCTGGAGCCCCGTCCCGGGCCCTGGTGACACAGATGTGATCCTGCCCCTGCGTGGTGGTGCCCGCCGTGGCCCCTGCCAAACCTTGGTCTACCGGACCCCCCCGAGCTCCCGGCAGGTAAGGGTGTGCTGGCCCCTGGCAGCTTTGCTTGGTGTCAGGGCGAGGGAGCCGCTGCTGTCAGAGGCACGAGGAAGGCTGCGTGTACCACACTGTCTGAAAGCATTTTTGTTGCCAACTTCAGGGGAAGCACGTGGAGTCTGGGACTGTCCAATTCCATGTTTCCACTGATTCGGAAGAACATCTTGTAACTGCTGCGGAGATCCTATGTAAAGACAGGGACGAGTCGAAGGAGCCTCCTACGCCATCGCTGAGTGAGTGTTTTCCAGATCGCTGACATTTAAAATATAGAGTGTGGCACTGGTGTCTGCTCGGGAGAGAAAACAAGACTTCAGTGAGTTTCAGCAAGCTAGTTATGAATTACTGGAGTGAAGCAAGATTTTTGTCAAGTTGAATTCAGCTCTTACTTTTTTAACTTGCAAAATTCTCATGTGATAGTATTGATGAGCCATGTGCAAAATCCCCAGGAATTGCCAGCGCTGCCCAGGCCTGCTCCCATTCCGGGTGCAGTGGCCACACCAGCAGCATGTTCTCACTGCAGGTACTGCTGCTCCTCTCTCTGAACTCAGTGTCTCTCCAGACATGGGAACAAGAGAGATGTCGGTCATAGGCTGGGGAAAAGCAATCTGGTTGTGCCGCCACTGAGGGATGTGACAGCAGCCTGGATTGGGTTGATGTGTGCAGGATGTGTTGGTGCCTGGCTGGGGAGGAGCAGGCAGCATCTGTGCATGTGCACAGGTGCATCTGTCTATAGTTTGGGGGGGCTGTGTTTTTGGGGTTCCACCACCCCTCTGCTCTATTGGAGATGGAAGGAGAAATGCTGTGGGCTTGAGTTTGGGCATGAGGTTGTGTCCAGGCACTGTGCTCCTAAAAATCCTTTGACTTGTTTCTCTCTCATCCCCCTTTTGTGATTGGTGGGAAGCAAACTGCCCTTTCTTTGCAGAGCTGCTCCTGCTGGGGTCCCAGATGTGTCTCAGGGTGATGCTTCAGACACCAGGCAGTGTTTCAGTGTGTGTCATATCTCCCCAGCTCTCTGATGAGCCATTTAGTGTCAGCCCACGGGCCAGGCAATGCCCATTACGGTGGGTTGCTGTTCCATGCTGGTTCCAGTGCTGTGGAACCACAAGATGGCAGTGGCACCTTGGCTTTGCTGTGACAAATCCTGTGTTTCTGCTGGTGAGGAGCCAGGATTGCTGCTGGGAGGGGCTTTGGTGAGGAAAGCTTTAGTGGCAGATGAAGGAGTCTCGTGATGTCAGGGTATGTGAGGCTCATTTCCCTGCAGAACAGGCTGCATCATGACTGGTACCTTCGTGGTGCTGCTTGAAAAGTTTTTCCTGGTGCCTTTCAGCTGTAGGTGGCTGGGATGCTGATGGAGTTGTGGTGTGGTGTGGTGAGGGGAGCAAGTGCTGACACTGAGCTTCCAACCTGGTAGGGGTCAGGAGTGCTCCGGCTTGGGGGAGTGTGCTGGGCTGTGGGCTGTGTCCCTGGTGAGGGAAGATCCCCATCAAGGTGATTTTCAGGGACAAACTCCCTGGCATTTCCCAGCTCCAGGGGGCTTATGGCACAAAGGAGGGCTTGCAAATGCAGCGGTGGTCTCAGAGCTGTGCCCCCCTAGCCTGTGTTGCAAGGTACTGAAGAGACTATTGGGTTAACTTTTTGTAGAGCTCTGTTGAGAAACGTGCTGCTGCCTGGCCCAGGGGAGGCCAAGAGCTTCATCTGTCAGCTCAGATGCTGGTGTTGCTGCTGTATCTGTCCATCCTCTTCTCAACACCAGCCAAAGCTATCCTGACTGGAAGGAAACAATATTTTAGGCATGAGGGAAATGGGGTGATTTCCTTTACACAGCAGCCAGCATGGAATTGCTGGGATATATGTGGTGAGGGAAAGCAAATTAAGGTCTAAGCATCACGTGGATGCAGAGATGGAACATCTGTGCCCCTGCTCTGCTGCGAAGGACCCGCAGCTCCACGGCTCAGCGAGCTCAGCTGTGCTGGCTCCAGAGAGCAGCCGAATATAAACACGATAAAGCTGCCACCGTTTCGGGGCACAAATGCTCCAGCAGTTGGAGGGAGTGACAAAAAATAACAGAGAAACGATGAAAACCTTAAGTATCCTAAAACTTTCACGTCTCATTAAGCATCCCACTTAGGCAGCACCGCGTGGCCGTGAGGCACCGCGGCGCTGTCAGGGGATGGGGGAGCTGTTGTTTGTGGCACAGTTAGCCTGATTCACGGCAAAATAACGGATGGATCTGGAGATGTGCTGTGTTAACCCCCAAGCAGCAGTCTTATTGGGAAATAAGTCAAAAGAAGTGTTTGGGTGATGGTAAACTGCTTCACTGTGCTGCCTTCGCACCTAAAATTGAAAAGGGCTGGTGGGAGGACTGGGCAGTTTGGTGGCAGTGGTGCAGCTGCAGTTATGGGGCCTGAGGGTTTTGGCTCCTCTACAGCACCTCTCCTGTCCCTCTCCACAGGAGTGCCAGCCCCACGGCGAGTGCCAGTCTCTCCACGGGGACCAGGGGTAAGTGCCACATGCACCAGTGGGTGTGGGTGGTGGGCAGCAGCATTCCCCAGGGGGTGGCCCACATGTAGGATGTGCTTCTGGACCCATCCCATGCCTGTTTTCCTGTCTGATGCAACCAAGAGGCACCAAGTGTCCTCAACTCCACCTTTTCCAGGCAGCAAAGCAGCTCCTGCCTGTGATGTGCTGGGAGAGATTCCCTGTGCTCCTTTCATACTGCAGGAGTGAGGGCAGCTCTGGTTTTTGACAGCCCAGATTTGCTGGGTGCTGCTGTCCCCAGTATGTGCTGACAGAGACACATGGCTTGTTCGTGCCGAGCTCCCAAGATTTAAGGAGAGCTGTGAATACTGAGAGCCCTCTTTATGCTGTTTTATATCTTGATGCAGGAGTCAATGCACGCAAATATTTTTGATGAAATGAAATGCCTCATAAGGCTGCATTAAGCAGTTTGATCTTCCTGCTGCTTGTGCTCATCCCTCCTCTTGCCAGGGAGCGAGCAGCAGGGAAATGACAGCAGAGGTGCAAACCCTTGTGTGGCCAAGTTGTAACACTTCTTGGTGGAATGACAACACTGGGGCACGTGGTGGCTGAGCTCCTCTAGCACAGAGGGGCTGCTGACTCAGCTTGCCTCCAGGGCTGCCTCAGGGGGCTGCCTTGGGGCTGTGGCTGCTCACGCTTGCCATTCTCTCACCAGCTGTCAGTGTCCCAGCTCGTGGCCTCACCACGGAGCACAGGCCAGACCCTGCAGCAGGATGGGGGCATCACCCACCTGGAGGCCGACCTGGGCTCGCCAGACACAGAGCCCTGTGCCAGTGACCAGCTGCAGGCGCTGCCCTTCACCCCGCTGCAGCTGCCCATGGCTGCTGTGGGGCTGCAGGCATGCAGGTGATGCTCAGCTGCCCCTCCCCAGGCTCCTGTGGCCCCATCACCTGCCCTGCCAGGGTCCCTGTGGCCCTATTTGTGGAGCTCAGCCCTGTTTCTCCATCAGTTCCCACGTGTCCCTGTCTCGTGGTGCGCTGGCACGCCTGCACGCTGCCGGCTTCCCAGACATCCTGGACTGCAACCAGGAGCCAGTGGAAATCTCAGAGCCAGTGGAGCTGGGCAGTTCCAACCTGCGGCTGGAGGAAGCTGACCCTCTGCAAGGCAATGAAATAGTCCTGCAGTTCCTGGCTTTTGGAAGGTGGGATGGCAGCTCGTGGTCTTGTGTGGGTAGATCCCAAAGGCTTCCTGGACAGAGTCCTTTCCAAATTCCCCTAACCCTCTTCCCTGCTTGGGCAGGAGATGTCTCTTCTTTTAGCACCTGCTTTTGTCCTCCCTGGGCACTTTTAAGTCATAATCCAGTTTTTTTAAATCGGATCCATAAGCCACAATCTGATGTCAGAGCTCATTAATGCAGGGTTTCTCCAGAAATGCAAATGGAATTGGGAAAATTGGCACCCAAGGGGTGGCTTTGGCTGGATAAGGGCCCACTTCTGTTTTTTCCATGGCTGGCAGTGTGCTGTGGGAAGGTAGCACGTTGTCTTTGCTGGGCGCCTCCATCACAGCATATGGCAGGAGACAGCTGGAATTACAAAGCTTTTTGGGAAGTTAAGGCAAACCGTATGGCCGCTGTCTTCAGAAAAGTCCAAATACTTGTGGTGCTGCCAATCTTCTCTTTTTCTTCTGCCTCTTGGCATGTGCCAAATGCATGAGTAGCTCATGACAGAGTGGCAGTGCTGTGCCACAAGTAACCCAAACCTCTCTCTCTCCTCAAGAGATGCCCAGGGCGGCGTGGAGGGGCTGTGGCCGAGGACTGTCTTCCTCACCTTCCAGTTCTACCGTTTCCCACCGGTCACCACGCCCCGGCTGCAGCTGGTCAGCATGGATGGGGGCCTGGCTGTGCCAGCTCAGCTCCTTGTCCGTGTCAACGAGGATGGGACCCTAACCAGTAAGCTCTGGTTTGAGCATCCATGTGTGGCCCATTCTGTTGGGTGGATGAGGGCTTGCCTCTGGCCCTAGGGATGGGCTGGTGTTAATAGCAAACCTCTGCTGGTTTGCACGTCATAAAAACATTCAGAACATCCAGTGTTTGAAGGAGTACACAGTGGTCAGTTGTGTGAGGTGCTGCACATTGAGGCTTCCCACCAAGCCAAGTGCCATGTCTGTGATGGTGTGGTGTCTTGCAGGACCACCAGGCTTGCAGCTGAAGTACATGGTGGATCCAGCTTTCCTGAGGCCTGGGGAGCAGCGCTGGTTTCTGCGGTACCTGGCTGAGCACAGCCTCCAGATTGACGTCTGGGATGGAGACTCCCTGCTCCATTTTGGGTCTGCTGCCATTAAACTGGAGGTATTGGTTAGATTGAAGGTCTTTTCCTGTGGCTGGTAATTCTGAAGAGTCCCCTGCCTGTATAGAGTGCTTAGGGAAGAGCCCAGCTCTCCCTTTGGCCCTGTGTTGAGATGCTGTTGTGTCTTCAGTAATGGAGATGCTGTCAGCCCCTCTGTGTAACTGAATCTAGTGTCAGCTTGACAAACCCCTTATCACAGGATTTGTTATCTTTTCCTCTAAAGTGATGACAAAGCACTTACTTTCTTTGCCCTTCCCTGGAACTCTGGCAGTATTCTAGCACTAGGCCCTGCAGAGCCAGGACATCCAGTGCCATTCATACCCAGATGTTGCAATACAACACAAAATGAATGACACTCACACGCTGAGATGTCCAAGGCAAAAAAGACACATTCATTTCTGGACCTCGATATTTATAGAATTCCAAAAGTGACCATGGATTGGAGGGGGAAATTGCCACCTCTCCAACCACACTGGTCAAACCAACAGTCTATCAGTTCTCTCCTCCTCCAGAAAGGAATGCAAAACAACCATTATTTGCGTGAGAAACTCCATTACAGAAACGTAAACATCAGAAGGCTTAGAAGAACTTTAGAAGAACAGGGTGACACCCAGACCCCTTGACCCCTCTGGACCAGACTCCCCAGTGACTCGTTACACTGTCTGTCCTTGCTTTGTGCCCAGCCCCTGCTGCGCCAGGGCCAGCTGGCTGTCAGGACCTACCACGAGCTGGAGGTGGCCGCGACTGAGTACGAGCCGGACGGGACGGTGATGGGCCGGGAGGCTCTGAGGCACGGCGCCCTGCGGCCCCTCGGGGTCCGTGTGGCTGTGAGGGGCCACCTCCACCTCTGCCTGGCCAACATAGGTGAGAACCCCCTGCTCATGCGGCCCTCAAAGGCTGGGGTGGGGCACACAGCATGTGCGGGGCTGTACCTGAGTGAGACCCAGGGACATCATCCTTCCCAGAACCTGCTGGCTGCTTTTATTTTATGTATTTAATTCTGTCCTATAAATGTGCAGTGACTCCAGGTTTTAAAATCTTATCTTCAGAGGAGAGATTAGCTCCATATAAGATATCTTAAATCGTCATTTCCATACTTTGCCTGCAAAGGGCCGATAAGCTCCTGGGAAGGAGAATCTGAGGTCCACAACCCAGGGAGTGGTTTAACTTGCACCCTGACAAAGAGCTGCTGTGCCAGGGCAGCAGCCACCCTTTGACTGTTGTTCTTCCCATTCTCTTTTTTTTAAAAAAAAGAAAATACTGTTAGAAACAGGATGGCAAAGCTTGGTACCCTTTCCTGAAGGATGGGGACGGGATGTGTAGGCTTGGCAAATACCTGGTGGGTTTAGAGCTTTGTGTGGCTCCACTTGGCACAGCCTTGTGGGAGTGGGGAGATGCAGCAGCACGTGGCCATGCAGGGGGAGGCAGAACTCAGAAATGAAAGCAAGAGCTGGTGAGGGGCTCAGGATGGTGTGTGCTCTCAGTGCTGCTCCATCCTTGGGCAGGTGACTGTGTGACAGAACAGGCTCTGGGGAGCATGTGGGGCTCTTAGGGCATCATTGGTTTCCAGATACTCTCTCCTGCTTGTGTTGTGTAAATTGGCTGAACAGAGCTGCAGGGAGGTAAAAATTTGCAGTAGATTTTATAACAAAGAAAATGGGATGGTTTCCACTCACTCCTGTCTCTGCTTGTGGCAGGTCACCCATGTGAGGAGATCCCAGGGCAGCTGCCATCCCATTCGTGCATTGTCACTGCACCAGACAGCACTGTCACCACCCCAGGTGGCAGGGGGTACTCCCTGAACACTCCTGGTGGTGAGTCCTGCTGGGGCCTGGCCTGTCCCCCTGTGGGTTGAGGTGGGCAGGGTCTCTGCTGCTGCAGTGCCAGCTGTGGGTCAGCTGCCCCTCTGGTGCTCCTCTTTCCAGCCCTGCAGTATTGCGGAGCTCTTGGGGGCTGCAGTATCTGGGGGGTCCTTCCTTGGTGCCATGGTGCTCTCTTTCCACAGGCAGGAGGACGGTGTGGGCACGAAGGCTGGTGGATGTGGACAATGAGCTGGAGGCTGCGCTGCGCAGTCGCCGGCCAGAAGTGAGCCTGGCCCCCTGGTCACCCTCAGTGAGGCCATGTCCACCCACTGGCTGCACCACGTGGCACTGGTGTGGCTGCACGAGGGTGCTGGTGGCAGCAGGGCGTGGGGCCAGACCCCTGTGCTGTCTCTGTGCTTATGGTTCCTTCCCTCTGGGTGCAGGGCTGGCCAAAGCAGCGTGCCTGGGACCTGCAGGTCATCAACTCCTACCGGGATCACATCAAGGGAGAGAGCATCTACCAGATGCTCAGCCAGGCCATCACAGCCACCCGCACTGTCCATGCTGTGCTGGGGACAGCTGAGTTCTTTGAGTTCGCCCTGAAGAACCCCTATGGCGTCCAGCACACCGTGACCATCGAGGTCGACCACCCTGAGCTCAGGTGGGGGCTCCCCCATGTGCCTGTGGGGAGGTGCCAGGGTGGTGCCAGCTCCCTGCCAGTCCTCACCAGCACCTCTGCTGCTCACTGCCCCAGTGTCATCCTGGACCCGAGGGAGTGGCGCCACTTCAAGGAGCTGACCAAGAGTGTTACACCGGTGGAAGAGGATATGTTCCATCTCCGTGAGGACCTCAAGCCTCAGGTCTACCTGCGCCCCAGTGAGACTGTCCACATCCCCTTCAAATACCAGACCTTCTCTGCAGACCCCGCTGTGGTTGCAGCACAGGTAGGCTATTCTGAGCTGTTTTGAGCTGTTCCTGTTACAAAGTGTTCCCCTTGGCTGTGGTTACCATTGCAGAGCAGGCTGGAACCGCCATGGGGAGCAGCAGCAGCCACAGTGATGCTGCACCCACCCTGAAGGAACTCATTGTTTCACCCCACAGGGGCCGGCTGGGCTGGGCACTGGTGCCAATGCCAAAGCTCATTCCTTTGGGAAGAGTGGGGCCAAGCAGACAAAGCTCATCCAGGTTAGGAAGCCATGTGAAACACTGCTTGAGGGGCTGCATGGGAGGAGCAGAATCACTGGAAAACCCCAGCCCTCTCCTGCTGGTCCCCGGGACAGGTCTCCTTCCAGGTGAGCAGGGGGAAGCCCATTGCACTCCTGCGGGTGAAGGTGGAGCCCCAGCCCCATGTGGTGGACCAGACCTTTCGCTTCTACCATCCAGAGCTCACCTTCCTGAAGAAAACCATTCGGCTGCCTCCCTGGCACACCCTCCCTGGTGAGTCTGTGGTGTGCCTGGCAGGGCTTGGGCTCTTCCTTGTTAGCCCAAGGAAGCCCATCATCCATAGTTCATGGAGCCTTTCTGGAGGCACAGCAGCATCCAGAGAGCACATTGTTGGTTCCTCATGCCTTCAGAGCCCTGGGGTCCTCGCTTGCTCTCCATCCATTTTTCTCTGTTAACTTCAACCTGAATTCCCTACATCTGCACACCCATGTAGTTTGCTGGTAGTCAAGCTTGAGGGGTTCTGTGTGAAGCTGCGTGGGGCACAGGGGAAAGGCACTGGTAGAGGAGAAGCTGAAGGTGATTTTCTTGGTCTCTTGTCCACAGGCACGCCAGTGGGGGTGCCAGGAGGGCAGCCTGAGATGTTTGTTCGCTGCAGCGACCCCGACATCATTTGTGAAACCAAATCCTTGGTATGCTACACTTGGGCATCGCTGTTCCTCGTGTCCTCCTCCTGCAGATTGTTTGGGTTGGCAGAGAGCTGCTGATGTGGGTGCAGCCACAGAGCATCCCTGTGTACCAGCACGTGGCAGTGACACAGTGGCAGCAATGAAGCTGGAATTGCTTTTCATTCCCAATTAAAAGGAGCTGTGTTGTTTTGGCGGGGGAGGCTGAGCATTGCCCCTTATCGCATCATGCAGCAGCCTGTACTTGCTTGTTCTTTTGAGCAAGTACCAGATGATTCAGATGCTGGGGAAAAGTAGCCTTTTGTTGGGCTTTCTGCTGCTCGGGGTATCCACAGCCGTTTGCAGCGGGTGGGGGGACAATGTGTCCTTGGGGTGCACAGCAAAGCCTGTCCCTGCTGAAGGATGCTAGAGTTGAGGGGCAGCTCCATGCCCAGCCCTGCACCATCCCACTCTCTCCTGAAGCAGGAGGCTCTCCTGGGCTGGCTCAACAGCAGGAAGAGGTGGAAGGGAAAAATAAACTTGGGCATGTCCATGCAAATGGCAACGAGGGATAGTTGCTAATTGCTGTTGCGGAAAAGCGTTAGTATGGTAATTGGATTAGGGCTTGTTAGAAAACTTGTGGAAAATTTGCCAAAATTTGATTACAGATACAGACCTGGAATGTGATAGTCATTTGTATCCTCTTTTGTAATTAAAAATACTGGGAGAGCTCAGCCAAGCTGTATAATAACTTAATAACGTAGTTTAACGAGGAACTGAAAGCATCTGCTTTCGTAAGGGAGTTGGTGGTAGCTCCCCCATTAATGGGAAGACACCCCTGGGGTCCTCATTAGCTGGTCAACTGCTGGGACAATGCTCTGTTGTCTATGCAGGGGCCTGGCGAGCCACAGGACATCTTTCTCAAAGTAGCCGGAGGACCAAGCCCGCAGATCAAAAAATTCTTTGTTGCCATTTATACGTAAGTAGCAAGACCCCAAAAGGGTGGGGAACGTTGGCTGCCGTGGTGTGTGACGAGCCCTGTCCGTCTGTCCGTGCACAGGGACGCCTGGCTGGCAGCCCCTGTCCAGATCTGGCAGTTCTACCTGCACTCTCTGCAGCGCCTGGACGTCGCCTGCACGGCCGGGCAGCTGACGCGCCTCTCCCTGCTGCTGCGCGGCACCGCGGCCCCGCGGAGGGTGCGGGCCTTCACCTCCCACCCCCAGGAGCTGGAGGTAACCCCCGTGGTGGGCTGGGGGCTGGCTGGCCAGCCTGGGTTAGCCCAAAGAAACCCCCTCCAGAAAGCAAAAGGCAACCCACGTGGAACTGTGAACAACTGAGAGCCGTAAAGCGTTTGTGATAATTATCTTTTGATTAGAGTTGTCATGTGTAGGATCATTGGCGCGAAACCCCGGAGGGCAAATTATCTGCGTTAATGAGACTGTCTGAAGACTCTCAATTTCTTTAGAATTCGTTCGTCCGTAATTGGAAATGTGAATAATAAAAGGCAGAAAAACTCCATTGCTGTCCTGTAGAGGAAAGGCAAAGGCTCCTCAGGCAAAGCCTGTGTGGTGCAACCCTTCTTGGGCTGGGGAGGCCCTGGGTGTTCCCGAGTGGCTCTTGTCCTTCCTGACATGAATTAGTCCCAGAGTATTCCTGGGGCTGTGAGGTATGGCATTCAATAGTGATGGAATAGGGGTACAGGTTTTTAAGAGCAATTGGGTCTAATTGATGCTCCAAGCTGGACTTTTCAGGGCTGTGATCAGCCGTGGTGGGTGGCTGTACCTCCACGAAGGTGTTGTTCCACAGATGGATCCGAACGGTGCCTTCCTCCTCCCCGCCAATGGCATTCAGGACCTGTACATCGGTGTGAGGCCACGGCGGGCTGGCAGCAAGTTCATCTACCTCAACCTGGTGGATGTGGAGTCCCACCAGCTGGTGTCCTCCTGGCTGCTCTGCCTGTCCTGCAGGCAGCCTCTCATCTCCAAGGTACGGCGGCTCTCGCCACTACGAAACGTAGTGATGGCACCGGATCAGTGGTCTCAGTTCAGCCCATAACCTGGGGCTGTCTCCTGCTTCTTCCTCTCTTTCCATCTGTGTTTTTTTTGGCGCTTGCCATCATAAACACACATTTAGCCCTTGGGGTACTTGAATAATCTCACTGAAGCCCCTGGTAGAATGTCTTTTAGGCTGTTTTGGAGGCAGCCCCACGCTGAGGAGCGGCAGCTCGGAAGTATTCCCAGTTGTGAAATTAGAGCTGCAGCATGCTGCTTTCGATTAGCGCTGTGCTGGCAGAGGCCTTGCCTCAAAGACAGAAAATTAGATTTCCTGGCTAATGTGTTCCTTCTAAAAATGTTTTCCTGAACCTCTTGGTACTGGGAAAGGTTCAGATTGGCATTTACACCAATGTCCCATTGTCCTGCCACATGCTGCTTGTGCTATGAGGTGTTAAGAGAATCAGAGTAGCTGGGGCTGGAAGGGGCTGTTCAGGGTCATCAAGTTCATCTAGTTATCTGAGCACCACAGCTCTTCCTGGGAATGAGAAGGAGCTGGCTAGTCTCTGCTGCTCTCCCAGCCCTTTGTCCTTCACACTCATAATTAATTGTTGCTTCTTTTGATCAAAGGTGGGATTTTTCCTCTGGCTGGCAGAGCAGATGTGAGGTGTGGGAGGGAAGGGCAGTGTGTGGGAGGCAATTTTCTGTGGTGGGTTTTGGGGAGTGCCCGTTTTGCTGCTGCCATCTGGGCCCCTGCTTGCTCCACAGGCCTTTGAGATCTCTCTGCCTGCGGGAGGTGGGAAAGGCTGCAACAAGCGCATCACCTACACCAACCCCTACCCCTCACCCCGGCTCTACTTCCTGTGCACCAACCGCCCTGACCTGCTGCAGTTCAGGGAGGACTCCTTCGAGGTACGTCCTGCTGCCAGCACTCCCCCCTTGTCAGGCCCCTCATCTGGCCAGACCAGGTGATGCTGGGTGGGTGCTGGCCATGAGGGCCACCCTGGCTGGGGGAAGGTGGGCACATGAAGGGGTCTGGGCGGGTCCTGCTGCCTCCTCCAGCTCTCTGTCCTGCAGGTGGCTGGAGGGGAGGTGTACACCATCGGCCTGCGCTTCGCCCCCAGCCAGACTGTGGGGGAGGAGGAGATCCTGATTCACATCAATGACCACGAGGACAAGAACGAGGAGACCTTCTGCGTGAAGGTCCTGTACCAGTGAGGCCGCCTGCCTGTCACTGCAAAGCTGCAGGTTCCTGTGCCAGCCCACACCACCTTGGGGGTGGCTGTGTCTGTCTGAGGGTGCTCATGACCCCCATGCCCCGACTGTCACCTTGCCAGGCTGGGGGGTGTCTCTGTCAGTGGGATCCCCGGGCATTGCCATGAGTGCTGGTGGTGCCACACGGCTCCATCTGCACAAATTGAGACGAGTAGATGTGTTTGTTACGGCACTTTGTGTGACTGCAGGATCTGTATTTTTGTTAGGCATGATGATATTTTAGGCACTTTTAATCTTTTTTTAACTTAAAAAGTTTGCAGATTTGATTCTGCGGAATATTTTTAAAATATTTTATATTCAGCGGTGAGTTTTGTACACACTAAGGCAGTTTTACGGGTGTTTTTGATACTTTTTACTCATCCTTGATGCATAAAAATTGCTGTGCACAACTGTCAGAGTGTGGCAGCATTTTCTTCCTGAGAAGATGGAAATCCTCAGCATCCCTGTCCTGTGGAGATGAGTCCTGGAGGTCCCCTGCATCACCCCCATCCCCTGGAGCAGCATCCTGGGGGTCAGGGCAGGGACCATAACTGGGATTGGGAGGGTAGGGCAACCCACCAGCTCTGGGAATGCTGCCTCACTCTGCACAGGCCTGAGGCTGGTGAATTAGTGGCCCCGATAAAGTCGGGTGCCGAGTTCCTCTGCCTCCCTCGCACTGATGGGAAATGACAGCTCATATTTTAGAAATGATTATACTGTCTGCAGCACAGAGAGGCCCCGAAGTTGGGTTATTAAAGTAGATTAGCTGAATAATTTTTATTACATTTTCACACAACAATATTTCTTGAGGCTTATGAATGAGCTGGTGCTGTACCTGCAGCACAGGCAGCTCGAATGGTGAATGATGTGCCAGCATTCAGGGGATGCCAGCACAGAGACTTGAGCTGAGCTGGTGCTTGAATGGTGCTGCCTGCTCCCCTGCAGCACATGTCTGTGGCCCAAAATCTACAGAACTGTCTTTAGGAAAAGCTGATAAAACTTTTCCCGTAGGAAATGCAAATGCCTTGTGACCCAGCTGCTTAGCATTATGGCCATGGCCCTTGGAATTGCTGCTGCGTCTCAAACTCAAGTGTGGGGGCAGCTTCTTGGGTTCCCACTTCTTAATGAAGTCATCCCTGCTAATGACAATGAACTCGAGCACCCGTGCCTGGCATGCAGCTTGGTGCGCTCTTCCCATTTGCATGCATGTCAGGAGGGAAACTGGATTCCAGGAATGACAAAATTAATTTGCCCTAAAAACCTTGGTTTGTGTCTCATCACCGAGGTGTGCAGGGAGGGGAGGGATTGGAGGGATTGAAAAGCCCTTTCCATGGGTTCAGTAATTCTCAGGGGTGTTGTCCCTCTTGGAGCAGATGCAGATGAGACCTTTTTGGGACTGGAGTGTCACTGCCTTGGCACAGGCATTGCAGGAATGGCAACAGAGGAGTAAGGACAGCAGGGAGACCTGGCCCCAGCACCCGGGCCAGGGAGGGGCAACTAAAAATCTGCAACTAGTAATGAGAAAATAAGGTAAAAAAAAGAAAAAAAAAGAAAAAAAACCAACATTGGAATTGGGGATGAAGCTCCTGCAGCAGCTGAGGGCCCTTGGGAAACCGGCTCTCAGGATGCCCAAGCCTCAGCAGGGTTTGCCGCCAGCCCAAACTTTTAAACCCAGCTTGTTTTCCCCATTATGAGGAGGAAATTGCGACTGCCTGAGAACCCTCTAATTAAACAAAGCCTCACCATAATATTTGCTGGGAGCTCGCCAGCCCTGTAATATGACATTACCGGGCATCTTTATTAGCTGAAATGAGTATTTAGCACCTCTGCCAAACCAAAAGCTGATTGAGGCGCATGGAAGCAGCACGGCAGCATCCAGCAAAGGCTCCTGCAACCTGCTGGTGAGGCAGCATCACCCTGGGAGGCTTTCCACTGAGACAAACCCTTTCTTGGTTATTTCCATGTCACCCAAATCCAGCCCAGCAGCCCCAGCATGGGAGTTTGGGAGGTTTATTCCTTGTTTCTCCCTCTAGTCTTCTGAAAGCGCGTCACCGACTTGATAAAACCTGATTTAATGGTTACAAAACCCAGAGATAAAGCTGCTCTTAATGGATTTCTTTAAGATCAAGGCTGTCAAATAGGAGGCTCAGAATCCTTTCTACAGTGAGAGCGACTGTATTAAGTGCACTCAATCACACCCAGGCGAAGGTTCCCTAAGTGAGACACTGGCTGGAGGAAATGCATTTTATTAGTGTCTCTGGAGAAAGGAGTCTGGCAGGAGCTACAAGGAGCCTCTGAGCTGCAGTGGCTGTGCTTCTGTTCAGCTGCAATGGATGGTATGTGGAGGATTTTGCAAAGCACACCCTCACTCCCTGGTTAGTCCCACAGAGAGGAGGGTGATGGGTGTCATGGTGACATCGAAGGAGTTGGCCTGGGGGAGAAAAACCCCCAGGGAAGGATGCTCAGTGGGAATAGTGCTCACAAAACACACCTCAAAATCCAGCCTATGGAGCTCAGCTCCTGCAGGGTCTGATGGAGAGCAGGGCATCCAAGGGGGTGATGCTCAAAGGCTTTTGGAGGTGTCAGGTGGAACTCACCCCAACTGAAAGGAGGGGTGGAAGGAGAGGGGCCTTGGTAGCTCTGGGCAGACCAAAGCTTAAAACACAGATTAGTTTTTCATAACAATTCGCAGCTCTATAATGAGAAATTTGCAGCAGTTCTAAACTGCCAGTTGCTTTTAAATCATTTCCCGTCTTTCTGTCTCAGGCTTGACATTTGATGATGAATTGAGTCTCTGTGTTCATTTACCCACTGATTTACTGTACGGAGGTGGGAAACCGCAGCCACCTTAGTGAAGGTCAACATGGAACATTTGCCTGTAATTTCCAAATACTATTAAGGTTTTTAAATAAACCGTGTGGGTGCTGTAGGCAATGAAAGCCCCTCTTGCAAGGCTGATGCTGCAGGGGATTCTTCTGGGTGGTGAGAATGGGTTTGTGGGAGCAAAAGCAAATCACTTTGTTCATCAGCATGAGGGTACATCAGACTGCACCCCAAATTCATGTTTAGAGAGCACTTGATTTTATGGGCACTGACAGCTGCTCCTCACCTCCCAGCCCAGATTAGCATGAGGTTCTCATCCTGCTTTCCTGTGGCTTGCCAAACCCTGCACTCATCCCTGGGAAGTTGGAGGGAGCTATCCCATGGGTCCCCCTGAGGTGCTGGCTTTGTCCCCTGCTGCAGGACCTGGTTGTTTGTGGCTGTGGAGGTGTTTGGGGGGTGTGAGCAGGAGGTTTGGCTGCACAAATGTCACGCAGATCTTATCTCAGGGGAAACATCATTCAGTAATTACAGTAAATGAAAAGTCCTGGAAGCAAAGCCTTGGAGGCTGCAGCCTTCTGTTTATCTCCAAAGTATGTGTGAAGGGAGCTGGGAGCAGGAGGTGCTGGTGGCTGCAGTCCCTGTGGTGTGGGGATGGTGTCAGGGTTTGCTTTCACCCAGGGTGCAGGCAGCAGGATGCTCTGAGCTCTGCCTACATCAGCCATCTGCCCCCTTGCCGCAAATTAATAAGCAAATTCAGAAGAAAAAAAAAAAAGAAAAATTCTCTCTATGGATAATTTGTGCACAGAAAAGGGGCCAAATGAATTAAATAAATCATTTACTGCTACACTGCTCCCATTTGATTCCCTGCCTTTCACAGCAACTTTTTTCAAGCCTAATGGTATCAGATACCCTTTTGGTACCCATTTGCAGAGCCACAGGCCCCCCCTGCTGCTCCTTAATGCAGCTCATCTCCTGCCTATGGCTCCCAGGGCCTCTGCCAAATCAGCACTTCGAATTAAAGTCTTCCCCACCTCTCCCTGGTTTCCATGGAGATCCGAGTGGATGCTCCCTTCCTTCCTCCTCTTGAGCCAATGGAGAGACTCCTCCTGGGGACTGCCCTTGTGGGGCCTGGGAGTCTCTGAGCATCCGGCAGTTCTGCAACTGCCTTTGCCATGTGCAGCCACTGGGCAGACCTGGTGGCTTCAGTCCTGGTGTGCTTGTGGCCCTGTCCCAGTGCCCCACTCCACAGTAAAGCATCCCAGGCATGCCAGGAACAGGTTCCCAGGATGAGTTTTCCTCCCATGTTGGAGCTGATCCCACCTGACTCCCCAAGGAGCTTGGCCAGCAGAAATTTCTCCTCTGGTGGGAATCAGCTCCACAACTGAACAAGGACCAGGCTGGTTTGTTTGTAGCATCTTTATCTAAACTATGAGTCTACAAACAGATTTCCCAAGCACTGCCTGGAGCTGTTTGGCCAAGGCTGCTCCAGCAGTGGGAATGGTGGTGGGAATGCCCTTGCACATGTAAGTGAATGGGCAAATAGCTGCGAGATCTAAGGAATGACAGTAATTATGGAACAAAATTATTATTAATGTACTAATTTACCTGGGAGCCAGGCTGTATGTAATTACACCCTGGGATCATGATAAGGTTAATGCATTTACCTTCCTAGGTATTTATAGACACTTGGAATTGTTCTCTCTGTGAGGACCACATGTGCATGGTCCTGGCCACGTGGGTCTGGCAGCTGAAGGGGGCATGGGGAGGTTTGTTGCTCTTTGCTAAAATTGCTCACAGGGGAGTTTGGGACAGCAGCTACCCCAGCTCTGTGGCCTTGGGGAATCCCAGGGGATGCTCACCAGAGGGGATGGATTCTGCTGCTTCCCAGAGCCGCTTGGATTATGGCCAAACGAGTTCTCTGTGGTGTGTATAGCTGAGGGAAACTGTCCTGGGGGCCACCAGCATCTGGCATTTGGCTGCCCGGAAATCCTCCCAATCTTCAGGCTCAGCAGTGCTGCAGCAGCCAACCAGGCAGAGGAACCAGCAAACCCAACCTGTTCGTGCCTAACAAATCAGAACTTTGCAAATACCTCATAAACTTTCCAATACTGCCAAAAAACCTCTACCTGTGAGGATGCTGTTCCCTATGCCAGGTCCACGTGTGTCCTTTGGCAGTCACTGCTCAAACCTCTGTGGACACGGGTGTCCCAGAAATGCCAGGCTGGAGCAGAGCTGCTCACCCACACGGCAGTGGGTGGGACAGCCCGGGGGCTGCTGCCGTGGCGCTGAGCATCGCTTTGGCACGGGTGTGAATAAGGAACAGGCAGGGCAGGATCGGACAGACCTCGGAGTCCCCCTCCTCAGGGATGTTCTGGCTTCTCCCCAGCGCCTCGGGAGCTCCCTGCCCTGCTCCAGCCCACCTTTATTAATGTCACAGTGGGAAATGTCAGCAGGGTTTGCTGAGCATCCCACGGCGCTCAGCTCAGCCCTCCCGGCTGCCGAGCCCGTGCGCGTGGAGCCGCTCGCTCGCGGGCCAGTCGCGCTCGGCCATCGAGTGTCACCGGGGATATTTCTCCTGGTGTCACATGGGGAGGACAGCAGCAAGATGTGGAAGGTCAGCACAGCCCTAAATATACGTCTCTGCCTGCGCACAGCTGTATTTTTGGATTCTTCAGTATCCAACAGACAAACTGCTGGTGAAAGGCCGGAGAGGCCAGGGCACAAGTGAGGGAAAGGTTTAATAAGGTTACGGGAGGCCTTAAGGACCCCTTGGCTTGGCCTTTTGCTGATTTATAGGGAAATAATGTGTGAGTGGCTCAAGGGAGCCCAAGGCTCCCTCTCCACTGCAGACCTCTGCAGCAGGAAGGTCAGAAAGGGAATTGCTGGAGAGAAGCTAATGAAGCCCAGCAACATCCCAAATATTTCTCCAGAAATCAATGCAAAGTTTATTCCTCTCTTTAGAGAAGGGGAAGGGGATAAGGCAGGGGAAAAGGAAAGGAAAAGGGAATGAGAAGGGAAAGGGGTTAGGGAGAGGAAGGAGAAAGGGAAGGGGATTCTGAGCTGCCTGTCAGGCCTGTTTAATTGCATCATGTAAACTCATTCTAACAACAAACATAAGTTTGAATTATGTGTGTTATTTTTGCAGACTGTTTGTGCATGGCTGAATTTCATCATGACAGAAGTGAGTTACGACACAGAGTTATACAAATGAAGTACTTAATTAAGTAGGAGTCATACAAAATAAATTACAGCTCCACCACATGCCCTCTGTTCTTCCTCTGAGTCCAGGTCGCTTCCAAGTGATCAGCTCCTGACTGAGAAACTTCCTGGTCAGACAGTGCTGCTTCCCCACCTTTGCTTGAGAGGAGGATGGAAGGAGGCATCACCATCCCTGGAGCATCCCCCAGAGATGTTCCCATCCCATCCCATCCAGTCCCAACCCCACCATCATGATGCTCTCACACACCAACCACCACTCTCCTTCCTCCAGCCCCATTAATCACCCTCAAGGGCTCCTCATATGTTATCAGGCCCAGATGTTTCCTGCTGTTTGCTACAAATGTTAATTATCTCCTAATTACTTCTAAGCAGGGGCTGAGCTGGCAGAGAGTGGGGAGAGAGCCAGCCAAGGGCATTTACAGCCCAGGGCAGGGGGACATGGAGCAACAGCTGCTTCTGGCAGGGAGTTTGTTGGAATTCCTTATTATTCCCCCTGATTTCAAATACTTATTGATGAGTTACCTGGGCAGAGCCCCAGGGTGGAGATGCCCTGTGGGGATGCAGGATGTGATGGTGTGGAGCCCTCTCTGCCTCTCAAACCCTCAGGCAGCAGCACTTTTGTCAGCTTGCAACATTTGGGTGCTGGTGGTGGCCACAGGACATTTTCCTGGGGCTTCATGGTTGGCTGCAGAGATGGAAAGCTGATGGGCTCAGGTGTTGTTGGAAAGCTCCTTTGGAGGTGGGGAATGGCTTCTTTGGGGGAATTGCAGCCCAAATTCAGCCATCTGTGACTCCATGCAGTTTCTGCCATCCAGCATGTCCCCAGACTGTCCCTAGTGCCATAGCATCTCATCATGGCCATTGTGCTCGTGCCACTGCTGTGGTCTCACATGGGGACTGGGCAGAGCATCACTGGGATGGCCCCTCATGACTAGAAAAGTCTCAGCCCTGCCAGCTTGGGCAACACAGGGCAAAAACAATTTAAAAAACCCCAACCCAAGCCAAACAGAGTGAGCAGGAGAACAGCTTTGTGGAAGGTTTATTTTTAGCTGTCTCCAGTGTAAAAAACAATTAAAGAAAGTGTCAAACCCCGCTCCCGAATGCGAAGAGCTGGAAGCCAAATGTCACCCCAGCTTTGATCCCCTTGGAGGCAGCAATGCTGCTATCAGTTTAGAAGCATTAATTTGCATATTCATGTCCCCTAATTTGCTCTTCGGGAGTTGGAGTCTAACAGCTAATGAAGAAAGTCTTCCTGTGCATGCAGAGGAAACCTGGAGTCTGTCACAGACACGCTGGGAAAAATAATCAGACACAAGTAAGTGTCCATCCCAAGGGAAAGGGTGCCCAAACCAAAAAAAACTTTGAGAAGACCAAACTTCTTTGCTGCATGTTCAGGGGATGGGGTGAAGGGGCCACCCAGTGCCAGGGTGTGCCCTAATTCAGGTAATACTGGGAGGGATGCTGGGAAGGGGATGCTGAGGAGAATGTTGAGGGAGCTGGAGACCTGCTTCCCTGTACAGCAACAGTTGAACCATGGAACAGGAATGGGTTGGATTTAAGGGAGTATTGGGCACCCAGGGACCTGCCAGGACCATCAGGAGCTGTGTCAGGAACCAAAAGGCTGCTGGTGGCAGCTGGCCAAGCAGGCAGCGCTATCAACCACACTGCCAAGTGATGTGTCCCTTCTGCTCACCCTTAATTCAATTTCTTTCAGCAACACAATAGCTCAGTTTTATGTCTGCCATTCATCAAGAATTAAACTTATTGTCATCGTTGTTGGCAGGGTATTGATTCTGAGATGGCACTGAGGCTTGCAGGAGGAGGTGACTGCTCTGCATCCACAGCATGCCCGCTCCTCATCCCACAAATGGGAGCACAGGGAACCCCTGTGCCTGTGTCTGATGGAAATAATGGGATGTGCAGGGATCCGGTGTGACCACAGGATGTCATGTGAGTTTTCCATGGCTTTGGCAGGTCAGCATTGAGGAGGGGGCTGGGCTTAGGGAGTGAGTGGCCTGGAGCATCACCCTCTGTCATTGGCCACTGTTGGAGCAGAGTCACAGTTATATCAGGACAAGTCTTGGATCATGCCATGCCCTTTATTCCTCATGGTGCCTGGAGAGCTCCTTCTATCTGCTCTGCCGAGGGCTGCAATTACAGCTTTGTTGTCAGTAGCAGATAAAAGAGGAGGCTGTCGAAAGGCCGGGTTAAGGCTGCTGCCCCTGGCAGGAGCCGTGTGGAGAGGGTGAGTTTCTGGAGGGAAGATGTGGCCCTGCTTTGGCCAGAGCTGGATTGTCAAAGCAACCCTGCCAGCTCAGCACAGGGCTGGAAAAAAGCAAACCAGAGCACTGCTTCCCAGAGAGGCAAGGAATCATGGCATCCCATAATGTTCTGTGTAGGGAGGGACCTTAAAAATCATCCAGTTCTACATCCCTGATGCAGGCAGGGGCAGCTTACAATAGACCAGGTTTTTCCAAGTCCCACCCAATCTGGTCTTGAACACTTCTAGGGATGGGTATCCCAGGTTAATATTGTGTGACTCTGAGCTGAGAAAACTCTTCCCAGCATTTTGATGTGTCACATGGCTCGTTAGTCTCTGGTGCAGTTAACCTCTTGATGGTTTAGCATTACTAATTCCTTTGGTAATTGCAGCAATAACAGTAATCCTGGGAAGCTTGTTGGGCTGTATGTATGTGCTGTGCTGTTCCATGCAAATTCCTCTTGGGAAGTGTGGCAGTTAATGGGACCTGTCTGCCTGGCTGGGAAACTCCTGTGGGATAAAGAGTGCTGGGCTGGTGGGCTATGATGGCTCTGGGAGCAGAGCTGCTTGGTGGGTAGCTCCTCTTGTCCTGCCTGCTCCAATGGGGGTTAAATTGCTGGGCTTTTTCCAGGAAACTCCTTCCCCATCTGAATCCCAGATTTCACTGAAAGTCAGGAATTTCAGCCTGAGCTGCAGGACTCAGTTTGAGCGGTAACGTCAGAGGCGAGTTTGCTGCACTGCGTTATCTGCCTCTTACATCAGCTCCCCCTAAGAAATCACAAAGAAAAAAAATCTTCCACATTCTTTTCTTTCAGCAAATGCGTTTTAAATAAATTATAGGATTAAAAAAGTTAAAAGTTTAATCGTCTCCCCCATTGTGCGTGAGTTCAAAAGGAACATTTATCAGGCGCGAGGTTGGGCCTCAGTTCATCTGTGCTGCTGGAAGATTTTTAATTTGCTCAACTGGAAACTATGAGAAGACTTGATTAGATGGCAACTGTAATTTATTCCCAGCTGTCAGCATTTCTGGCACCCTCAGGGATCTGGAACCTTGGGGCAGCCACATCAGTCCTGTCCCCTCTGGGACTGGTCTGAGGTGCCCCTCATTAGACCTGAATGTGTTTGTGGTCATGGCTGATGGTGTGGCTCCTTGTGCTCCAAGAATCTCTCCCTGTCCAAGAAGCTGGGTGAGGAAGCCTGTCACATCAGGGACATTCCAGGGAGAAGCAGCAGCATGGTCCGAAGCATCCCAGGGCAGGGATTGGGCTCCCTCCTGGATTGCTCAGCTGCCTCCCAACACATCTGGATTCTGCCATCACTGCGTGCTGGAGGAGCAGCTCTCCAAATGCCTCTGGTGTCTCCAGCCCCTCAGACAAAGGATGCAGTGCACGAAGCCAAATCCACTTTATTTGCTTTATCGAGGAAGTGAAATCCTTTTCCATAAGTGGTTCTGTGTCATTAACAGCAAAATAAGCAACTGCTGACAGCCAGGCTGCTCTGGAGAGCAAGCCCACATCCATCCTAGAAACTGGGACATGCCAACGTGGTGATGTCCCCTTTCATCTTCTTTTTCCTCTCCTGCCAGTCCACTGGGGACCCTGGGAACGCTGACAGCAGCGGCAGGCGGCTGTGGAAGAGTTAAGGGTCTGTGTTTTCCACCGCCACTCTTCCTTCTCAGGGAAGACAAATGATTCATTATATTCCCCATCATTTTCACTGATGCCTGGCTGCCTCCCATCGAGATGTTGGGCCTGTGCCACTCAAGTCGTTAGCGTGATCCCCAAGAAGAGCCGGGGAGAGCCGTGTTCCCTATTTGTCTGTAACAGCTCCTGCCAGGGGCAAGCCAGCGTGATCAGCTCTAGTTTTCTTTCAGATCTTCACAAAAATGCCAACACAGAGAGTTGTGGCGTGGGAATATCACAGTGACGTCCAGATTTTCCTGGGCAAAGCAGAGGAAACTGTGGCTGCAAGACGATTTGCAAGTGGATGGATGGGGAAGCTGCCCCTGCCCACAGGAACGTCTGGGATGGGCACGGCCTGGGATGGTCACAGCCTGCCCACACTGAGGGTTTGATGTGGCCACTGCCAGCTTCCAGCCTCCCTGATAGTATTCAATTTAGCTTCAGGTAGGGTGGTGCAAACTGCATCCCATCTGTCAGAGCTGTCGTGCTCCTCACAGCACGAGGCAGACAGGGACCTCTCAGGAAACTGTGGTCTGAGTGCTGGTGGTGGAGCTTTTGGCTAAAATTGCTCCATTTTCACTCACCAGAGTGACCCACTGCTGAACTGTCACTGTAGGACTGTGAGTAGGACCATGAGTAGGACTGCACATGGGTTGGAGGATGAGAGTGATATTTGTAATAAAGCCTGTATCCAAATCCAGAAGTTTTTCAGATGACATAGGGAAGCTTCATTTTGGACACAAGTCAGACAAGGTCATATGGATTCATGGAAGCTGTGGGAGTCTCCAGCACTGATGGGATCAGCAAGGAACCACTGAGTGAGGTCTGGGTGTGAGCCATGGGGTGATGAGAATTCCAAGCAGTAGGAGGGCTGATGTCTATAAAGATCCAAGACCCCAGTGCAGACCCTACAAGCCCATGTGCTCCCCAGCACATTCTGAAGCCCAGCCCTGCCTGAATGGAACGTGTTTCTGGCTGGGAATGGCATTAACAGACTATCAACAGGACCAATGAATACATCAAGAGAGATGTGTATTTTAGCTTCTTGCCACAGGGATGTGTTATTCCTGTTACTGTGTTATTCCTGCTATTGTGTTATTCCTGTTAATATTTTTAACAATCCTCTCCTGCTCAGGGGCACTGGGGCTTGAAAGGAAGCAAAAATGGCTTGGCTTAAGGCACTGGGCAGAGAAGTGGAAATGGCTGTGACTGCTGGGGCAGAGAGGGAGAAATTCATGATGGAAATTAGGGTTACTCTGCCTTTGGCACTGGTGAGGACCCTGCTACCAGCTGGGACAGCAGCCCCTCAGCAGGCCCTGGAGCATTTTGCTGCAAGCAGTGCTGCCTGCAAGCACCAGGAAGGAGCTGGCTCCCTGCATGGCACTCACTGGTTTATTTTGATAGGCAGGAGCCATTCCTGTTCACAGCCGTTTAATGTAATGTGGGAATTGGTAATTTGGGATTGTGGCTGAAATCACTTTTGAATACATAAAACATAAATACAGCAAAAGCGGAGAAATGAGCCATAACTCTCCCTAATGGAGCCCCGGCCTCTCTGCTTTCTGTGGCACAGGGAAAAATGGTCCCACTATTTTCGACCATTAATTCTGTCTCGGCCTGAGCCGTGCTGCTCCTGGTTTCCCGAGCACTTTTTTACGAAATAATGAGGCTATTTATTAGCAGCAACGAGGCTGCACAGAAGAAGGTGTTGAGATAGTTTCTATAGTAACTCCCTGTGAAAACATTCAGTGCTCAACCGTCCGAAGCTGTTCTGCTGCCCCAACTGCTGGGTGAGCAGAGGAGCCCCAGCTCAGTCTGACCATGGAGCCTGCACTCCCCTTTCTTCATTCCTTTCAGGACCCACATGATGGGCTCCATATGAGAGGATGCAGGAGAAGCAGCATTGTCATTTTGGGGTTTATTTGGCAACGTTTCCCTGAGAACCCCCATTGAGCAGGTGAGACAGGAGGTGGGATCCTGCTGGCCTGATGCTGGGTTGCTCACTAAGGGTATGTGCAGCAGCCTCATGCACTGACTGTCACAGCCCCTGGGGTGAAACCCAACAGCTCTTTTCTCTCCCTGCAGTGTCTTCTTCTCATCTTCCTCAGCTGTAGGTCACATTTTCACTGGGCATTTAGTGTGTATTCTCAACTCTCTCCTTGAAGCAGGAGTGCAGTGGGATGGCCTGGTGCAGGCTCATGAGCTTCCTACCCAGGAGCAGCAGCTACTCTGGCTGGAAAGAAACACTTGCAGTTCAGGCTGCTCTCTGCATCACAGCAGAATTTCCAGGAGTAATTGGATTTGGCCATTCAGTTATTTCCTCAAATAACAGAAAACTCAATTGTTCACATTCGCCAGTTGGATGCCACGGGAACTTAGCACAAATTCCATTGTTCTTAAGCACAGTTCTACAAATGGTTTGTATTGAGTAATACGGCCACTATTACAGCAACTCCCCAGCACTGCTCAATTCCTATGTTCCAGCACATGGAGTAACCAGGCAGCCTTTTCAAGGGGAGTGTCTGAATACCCACATTTTCACACCATACAGCTCTGTGTGAGTACTGAATAAATTCCAGGAAAGCAGGGGTACCTGAGGATTAAGAGGAGACTGAATTTACTGAGGAAACAGTTACTCACTTGGCCCTATCTGGCATCTGGACAAACGGGGCTCAGGAAAGGAGGATAAATCAATCCCAAGCCATCAGTGTGTGCTGGGGGAGCGGAGCATCCTCCAGCCCACACTCGGGTTTGCCAGCATCTCCCATCCCCCGCAAAATCGTTATTAAAGCTGGCAAGCCATCATGAGAAATAAAGATTTATCGTGGCGTAATTTCCCAGGAGGGACAGAGATTAATGCCGAGGAGAGAGGAACCAGCAGCCGCTTTCTGTTTGGGTAGAGGATGAGCTTTTTGCTCCCTGGGGCTCTGTGCTCCTGCCGGGAGCCGGCAGCAGTCCAGCCGGGGATGAGCCTCAGGGCTCCATCCCAACCCTGCTGGCATCCAGCCCATCCTGGGGAAAGCATCCCAGGACACCTCTGCCTTTTTCCTTCTAAAATTTCTTAATTTTCCTGCTTGGATTTCTTAATTTTCCTGCTTAAATTTCACTGTTTTAAGCCTCTGTCAAGGGGCTCTCTGTGCACCAGCAGGACCCCCACACTGCGTACGGAGCACAGGGAGAGGAGGAACATGAGGAGAGCTGCAAAGAAGAGGGACAGTGTAATGCTTTAGTGTCTTTTACAAGGATAAATATAATCTGTGGACTGAAGAAACTGAGTCATACAGACACTGTCACAAAAGGCCCCTATTTTTGTTGCTGCTTTGCCTGGATGTGTCACGGGAGGAGGGAAGGGATACAGTAACGCGCTTTTCAATTTTGGCTGCAAAATTTTCATCATTATAATTTCAATTAAAATTGCTCTTTGAAGCAGTTTGTCTTCAGGCTCAGCCACATGAATCTTTGCTTTCATGAACACGGGAAACTAGAAAAATAAAAATGACCCTATTTTATCCAGCCTGGGTTTCAAGGACAGGGCTCATGCTGGAGCACGGTGGCAGGATGGGATGGAGCAGGATGCAGAGTGTAGTGTTCAGGCCCTGGAAGCATCCCTGGCTTCCTCCGGTGCAGGGAATTGCTCCTGGAGCAGGGGCAATGCCTGCCCCAGCATGATGCTGAGTGAGGTGCACAGGGCCCCATCCCTTCCCACCTTATGCAGAGTTAAATGAAGCAGAGCAGCCAATGCCTCTCTGGATTTGAGCAGTGCCCAGTGTGTGATGGGGCAGCCATAAATTGATGGGAGCCCTTGGGATGGCAGAAGGACAGGTCCTTGCTGCCAACACTCAACAGCCTCCCCTGCCTCTGCTGGGATCTTGGGATGGGCCGTGAACACCTGTGAGGCGGGGATTATGCAATACTTCTGTAAAAACAACTGATGTTCAACACTAATTTATGGATACACCGAATTATCTAATGCAAATGTGAACAGGATTTACAAAGAGATATCAGAGAGGCACCTACAATCAAGTGACTCTTTGCAGAAAAGCAGAAGACAGAAGGTGGAAAAGGAGCCCAGTAATTTATGCATTTGCGTGTCCCATTCCATCCTCAGGAACGTGGTTCCCAGTTCCTGCGCCTGTCCTTCATAACTGCTCCCAATGTCATCTTTTTAATGAAAATTAAGTGCTTTGGTTGTACTCCACAGAAGCTGTGCGGACATGACTAATTGCAGCACTGGGAGATGGCAACCTCATTTGAAAGGAAGCAAGTCCCTCCCTCCCAAGGGAGGATTCGGCGCGGACTCTTCCAAACAACAGACGCCATGGACTTAGAAGGACTAAAAATATTTCCCCTGCATCTGCACAAGCCGTTTCATTTCCTCTTCATTTTCTCTAATTTTCTTTGTCTCCAGCTTTAACTGATTCGATGCATCCTAATTATGAGCACATCTGCCTGCTCCTGTGGCATTCTGGCTGACCTGTGCCAGCTTCCAGGCTGGCGAAGAGATGGAGAAGGAGTGGACAGCAGGACTTGCTCTCCAAGGACCTGTGCACATCCCTCTGGCCCTGGATTTTGTACAGACATCCCTGAGGAGAACTTTCCACATGCCAAGCTTCCTGTGCTGTTGTCCTGTGTTGGGATGCCCAACAATTTTCTCACAAGTACAGTCAGTTTCCCAGGAGCAGGAATTCCCAGGAGCTCAGGATTGCACAGTCCCAGCTGGCCCTTGGGTCCTGTGAGCAGGACTGGGGCTTGCCTTTTCATGCTAGCCATCGCTTAGGAAAATCCTGTGTAAATCCAGCACTCAGAAGTCGTTTATTCTGCTGCTAATTTATGACGGTGTTTTTCATCCTGATCTTAAAGAAAATCCATCCTCACATTGAGGCTAAAAGCAAATCCCTGGCAAGATTAGGTTAGCCTAGAAAAACTCAGCCCACAAGCAATTATCCAGCGCTTCCAAGGTGTTTTGTCTCCTGCACAAGGAAATCAAAATCCCCAAGCAACGATTCGTGGGAAGAAGTGGCTCCAATACGAGAACAAGATGCGTGTTGTGTCCTTTCTTTAATCAAGTTAATGGTCATCATTTTACATGCTAATGTCTCCTCCGTGGTCCATCAGCCGTGCAGCTGCAGCCGCCTGCAATCCACCGTGCTTTACCTAAGAGACCCAATTACTGCTCGGCTTGGGCTGATGTGGAGCATTGCAGAGCATCCTCCTCCAGCACCACAGCCACACCAGAGCTTCCTCTGGCATTGCCTGGGCCAGGAGAACCATCCCGAGGGTTTGGCTAGAAAAACAAGGAGCAGAGCAGCAGAGCAGCTTGTGTTCTGCTTCACTGGGTTACCCAGGAATGGCAGGAGGCTGTGGGGCACAGGGGTACCCTGACTGAGGGGCCAAGATCACCCTTGAGGGGTTGTCCCAAAAGCCAGAGGCTGTGCCAGTGGCAGCCTGGACCACTGGCATTCTCATTGCCATCTTGTGGCATTCTCTCACAGATGCTTTGATACTTATTTTTTCAGCCAATCCAAAAGAATTGATAATAAAATAACCAAACCCAAATGTTCCGCGTTTTTCCCCATAACCTTTGTGCTCGATGGAGGTGCTGTGCTGAAAGGCAAAGCAGAGGTGGTCAGTAACACAAGGGATGCTCCAGTTCTCTGTATTTATTACCAGGGCGTCACTTCCACCTTCACCGAGGGGAGAGGCACCCACCCCTCCATGCAGGTAACCTGCAGCAGACTCGATCGCTGGCTGGAGCATCCTCCCCGACGGCCCCTCCGTGCCCCGGGGCTCCCAATCCCGTCAGGAGTGGATGGATGCAACGCCCTGACGGCTGCTCGCAATCTCCAAGGGCTGAGAGATAAGGGGGCTGTCAGGGAAAAGCCGGGCCGGAGAGATAAGGGAGCTTATTCCGTTCAATTACTGAGCAGATAAGGAAGCACAGGCAAGCCCGGCTCTCCTAATTCGTCCCAGCCAGCCTGAGAGTGCCGGTCCCTTCTCCAGGAGCCATCCCCAGGCGGCTGCAGCACTGCCCAAGGGCTGGGGATGCCCGCTGCAGGCTGAGCCGCTGCCCTGCTCAGCCCCTCTGGAAATGGTGCAAGCTCAGGACTGCTGGGGCTCGTATTTCCTTTGAAATATGGCCCTGGCATTTGTCACAACCTTTGCACAAAGGTTAGGCGGGAGCGTGATGAGATTTGCTTGATGACAGGGAGTTGGGATGGGCTGTCGGCAGGGGTGATGGAGCACTCTCTGGGGAGGCAGTGGCTGGCCTGTGGTTTGGAGGGCTGGTGAAGAGACACAGTGGAGGAGTGTGGAGACCCCAGCAGGACAGACAATCCCCTCCCAGGAGGGCTGCAGGCAGGAGTCTGCAGCTCCCTGTGCTGTTTGGAGGGTGATTGGAGAGCCATGCATCCCAACAAGGATGGGATGGGTGGCCAAGGTGTGGGAAGCAGGACAGGAGAAGTGCAGGATTCCAGGGGGGAAAGTGGTGCTGGGAAAGGCCACTCACACAGGGAAGCAGCATCAGCCTTTGGGGGCAAACACCAGTCCCTGACACCTCCCTTTGCTCCAAGCTGTGCTGGAGCCCCCCTTTACCTCCAAGGCCAGTACCAAGGAAGGAGCAGCACACAGGAAATAGCCTCTGTGGTTTCACCTGGATGCTTTAATTTACCCACAATTAATTTGAACCATAAATCTGGAGCTGCAGTTACTGTGCACACAGGACTGAAGATGGGTATTAAAGTCTTTCCTGTCTCCCTGACTGGTGGCTGTCACTGATCCTGTGACAGCCTGTCCTTGTCTTGGATCTTCTTCCCCAGCTGGTGGCTGGTCAAGCTCATTCCTCATGGCACCTTCCCTGTGGCACATGGAGCCAACAGCACACAGATGCCAAAATGGATTCTGTGCTCCCTAGCATTGCCCTCCCTGCAGTGGGGTGAGTGATGGGATGGGGATGCAGTTTGCAGAAGGTTCAGTATCCCTAGTCCAGGGCTTGGATCAAATTCCTGCCTGGGGAAGGAGCTCAGTCAGCTCTGCCTCACTGTCAGCTGCAGGACTGGGAGCAAATGCACCCTGAGTTCCCCAAAGTGTGGCTGGGCTGATGGGGAGGCAGAGCTGTGGCTGGGCCGGGACAGCTCCGTGCTTTGGGGAAACTTCCTCAGATTTTTAATTATCACAGGCAATTAAGACTTTAAATCTGCCAGGCTCCAGCTGCCACAGCTGGCGCAGCTCCAGCGGCGCCGCCGTCCTCCCCGCAGGCAGGTGGGGATGCTGGGCATGGCTGAGGAGATGCAGGAGAGGGCTTGTCACCAAAGCCACTGACAGAAACAAGGTCATGCTGCCCATTGGGACACATCAGTAACGCCCAGAGCTGGGTGAGCAGCTGGGGGCTGCTGGGATTCTCTCAAGACACCTTTGAGAGGAGTACCTGGAAAATGCTGACAATGCAGCGAAAAGTCAAGAGTTTCCCAAAAGGCAGATGAACGAGGAGAAAAACTCAGGGCTGCATTAAAAACATCTCAAGGAGGTGAGAGATGCAGCTGGGAAATGAGAGCCTGGCTGAGGAGAGGTGTGTACAAAGGAGAGGAAGATGGAGGGGGAGCATTCAGCCAGGTGAGGATGGATAAACAAACTGCCACAGCCCCCAGGGAACCCCCTGGGCACCATGAGGCTCTGGCTGTCCCACAGAGCCACCTGGAGAGCTGTGGAGAAAATGTGGCAGCACAGAACCAAGCTCTTAATACTCAGAAACATCATAAAGTGCTCCGGGGTCCCACTGCAGCCGCTTTTCTCTTTCCATGGTGGAAATTTATTCCATGAGCTGATAAAGGGAAAACTGATGCAGCCATGACATGCTCACAGGGGGATGTCTCCCCACGGCTGCCTTCTGCCTTATCACAAATAAATATTGCTGCTGAACACAGGAGAAGCGTGAGCTCCACCTCATCTGGTGTCCCACCATGTAATTAGTGAGCACAGACCAACTGGAGCCTGAAAGATGGGGTAGAGAAACCAGAGGATCTCACTTAACAAAACAGAAAACAAGGAGCCTCACCCAATGAATGAGCTCTCTCTAAATATAACCAGGGCTGCAAAATTGTGTCAGGGAATAATTCATATGCAGAAATAGCTCTAAAACTAAGTGGAAGCATGAGAGCTGAATAGAGCAAACCCCGAGGAGCCGTAAGGAAACGGCACAAATTTGGCGGAAGTATGGGAGCAATCCAGGAGCTTCCATTATTCTAATCCATGATTAGAAGTATCCTGAGACAGTTCCTGTATGCCTAACCTCCCTTTCTCCCCTGCTGAACCCTGGGCTCCTCATGTTGGCGGCACAGAGGTGATTAATTCCCACAGCTCCTGACACTGGCTTGTGCCAGCACCAGCACCCTCAGCACTTTGGGGCTATCCTGGACACTTAATTTATTATGGTGTGATTGGATTTGATTAAAAGCTATTGATTGGGAGGACAGGGGCTGGTAAAATTGTGGCCATTTGTCAGTGGCTGGGCAGTGAAATCTCTGGGCTAATAAATCAGGCCTGGTGCTCTTGGTGCACAACGACTGCAGTGCAGGACATGCTCAGGCTCCTTCCCCTGGCACCAGGGATGGACTAATCCCATTAAAAATTATGAATGTTTCCAGCATGGAGTTGACTCTGGGAAGAGCCATGGAGCTGGAGGGTGAGTGCTGAGGTTCCCAAGGCCAGGGGTGATGTCCCTGTGCTCCCCAGTCCTGGGTGCAGACACGATGCCCAGTGCAGGGCAGCGATTTCAGAGGCCAGCACAGCCCATCTTCAGGGAAGCTCCTTGCTCTTTGCCTTTTCATCAAGAGGGGCTGCTCCAGTACCCTGCCCCTGGAACTGGCTGGGATGCAGGGAGCTGCTGCACCTCCCATCAGGTGCTCCAGCATCTCCCAGGGATGCTGCTGCCACCTCCACAAGCTGCTCCTGGCATGCAGGACTGGAGCACCCACCAGGCTCTGCCACTTTGATTTAGAGGAACCATCCATGGGCAGCTCCTTCAGCAGCTGTGACACGCAGGAAAATTACGGAACGACGCTCGCCAGCTCTTTAGCAGTGTATTGACACAACAGGGACCGGAATGATGAGATGTGAGACTTCTGATGCATCTGTATTATTCCCAGCACGCTATCACAGCTCCCAGAATGGGGATGTCAAATGGCTTCCTCCGAGCATTTTGTATGTCTTTAAAAATGAAATGGGCTGTGCTGATGCCTTCAGATGTCTAATGGGTGATGCGAGTGTAAAAGTGCCACTTCATGCTTTGAGATGTCACTACAGTAAATCAATCCCATTTTCGCTGCTTTTATAAGCTGCAAATATTTTCTCAGGGCTGCTGAGGAGGGAGGGGCACAGGAGCCAGGCTCTGTTGGCAAAGATGAGCTTGGCCAGGTCAGCCTCATGGAGCAGCTTGGCTGGTCCCTCATCCCATGAGGGATGTGTGAGGGGCAGTGGCTCTGAGCCCCCTGCTCTTGCTGGGCTGCTCAGCAGCCTGGGGGCTCGGGAGACATCCCAGCACCATTATCTCCTGCCTCTCCTGGCCTTCTGCACCACCCAGCAAGACCTCCCTCTGTGTATCTCTCCTAAGTGCTTTGTCACAGCTGACACGGAGCCAGGGAAGGCTTGACAGGTTGGCGCTGTATTAAAAACGATCCACGATAATAAAAGGGGAGGAAAAGAGGCTGCTGCCTTACAAGGAGGCTGAAGGCATGGAAGATTAGCAGTGCTGCTGTATTACACATGATCTGTTTGGTTTGGGGAGAAAACTGTGCCTGGGATTCCTGTGTGTGGGGAATTGGTGCTGTCAGAAACTGCCAGGACCTGGCACGTGGTGAGCTGAGCAGCACGATGGTGATGCACACAGGTGATGCACACAGGGTCCCTGGTGATGCACACAGGGTCCCTGGTGATGCACACAGGTGATGCACACAGGTGATGCACACAGGTGATGCACACAGGGTCCCTGGTGATGCACACAGGGTCCCTGGTGATGCACACAGGTGATGCACACAGGTGATGCACACAGGTGATGCACACAGGGTCCCTGGTGATGCACACAGGGTCCCTGGTGATGCACACAGGTGATGCACACAGGGTGATGCACACAGGGTCCCTGGTGATGCACACAGGTGATGCACACAGGGTGATGCACACAGGGTGATGTACACAGGGTCCCTGAGTGCCACCCTGACCACCAGAGCTGTGGGATCCCTGAGGTACCAGGAGCTAAGGGCAAAGGCTGAGGGAATGGGGAACTTCTGGAAGGCCTCAGGAGAGCTCCAGGTGGCTCTGCCAAGGGGGAACCTGCAGAGGAGGCCAATGGCTTGGTCTGGATCAGAGGAATGCAGGAGGATCCCCCACTCCTTAAGTCCTCAAGAGCCATACCTGGCTGCTCTTAGGTGATTTATGCATCTTGGTGACTAATGCAGTCATAACCAAAATGGACCATAATTGTTATGGCAGTAAAGCAATCCTTGCATTCTCCTATTTACTAATCTTCAACTTCTCCTTGTGACCTTTACTTCAAAATGTTTCAATATAAATAATGCACTTCTGTGAATATATTCTTCTGATTATTTCCCAAAGCTCTGATTCTCCATGTGCGACGGTCCCTGAAGTGGTAATTTGTTCTCCTTCCTGGTAATTGCAATTTTAGAAATAGCTTTTCCAAATGCTCCCAGCCTGAGATCTTTTTTGATATCTTTCTTTTATTTTCCCCTCTGTAATAAAGCTGCTTCCCAGCTTGGGGAGAGGGTCTAGGTCAGGGGGAGCCCCGGGACAGTGGGGGCTCTGCAGGTGCCTCTTACACCTTGAGAGGTTTGTGTTGCCCCAGGAGACTCTGTCTTTCCATTAGGCCCCTCCGAATCTATTAGGGCATTAGGTAGGAGTCTATTTATTAATTTCAGATTAACTCCTACTAATTCCAGTTGCAACTAAAATTTGGTTACTGGAGGATGGGGCTGCTCAGACAGAACAGAGCCTGGCAGGAGGGATGGTGGTGGGAGAGCTGAGCAGGGACCTGTCCTTCCAGCAGCTCATTGCTTTCCAGACACACATCAGTCTGGTGGTTAATCAAATGCTCATTCCCACACAGCAAAGGGGTTTGGACTCTGGATCCAGGCAGAGTGGGGCAAGAGGGGAGTGGGACCCCCAAAGGGGCCTCATGCCCAGGGACCACCCCCCATCAGAAGGCTGCTCCCCAGCTTGGGCACACCGCCTGCAGATGAAGCACTTGCAGGAGCTGAGATCTTCACTTTTGGAAGGACAGGGGGCTCTGGTGTGGGCTCCTTCTCCCAAGGGAGATGCCATGGCATGGCCAGCTCTCCTTTTGGCAAAGCCACAGCCCCCAGCTCTAACCTTGTGCAGCCAGTTGAGAGAAATTGTTCGTGATGAATTTAAGCTGAAGGTTAAGAGCCAACATAAGCTAGAAAGTCAATGACTAATCTATTAAGCTCCCCAGTAACTTAATTTACATGTTTTTAATGATTACTTCCTACCTGGGCACTCTGAAAACTAATTGGACTTGAATCGTTAAGTGCATTCAGAGGTGGACTCAAATTAATAAGCACCACTCCTGTCTGCTTTTAGATGCAAGAGAGAATCAGAGCTGGCTCTGGGGGCTGCCAGACACCTCATTGCAATGCAGCCACAGCTGCTCTCCTTGGGCTGGGGGTACCTGCTCTCCAAATAACCAGCTCAGCTGCACCCACTGCCATTTAGGAATTAAAACACTGATTAAGGGCTTGATGCACTTCTTGGAAACTGAGGTTTTTTTTTTTTTCATCCATTGGAAGAGAAAAAGCTGCTTCAGATTATAATTGGGGCCCGGACCAAGCATTGCTTCCAGTTAGTCAGTGGTGTTCTCAGAATTGAGGGGCTGGTGAGGCTGGCTCTGTGGTTTCACCACTGCTGGGTCATGAGCTGAATTCTCTGCTCCTTTTTCTCCTCTTCACCAGCTCAACTGCAGATTTCATCAGCACTGCTCCCAGTCTGACTGCTCCCTCACAGAAAACATGGATCTCAGCCTCAGCAGGTTAGTGGGACCCCAGCCATGCCTGCATCCAGCTTCTCAGCCCATCACTGTGCATTCCCAGAGGATGGAGGGGGCCAGGAGGCAGAGGGGACCTGGGCTCAGCAAGGGATGCCCCAGGAATGGGGTTGTTACAACACCCCAACATGCTGAATTTGCCAGGAACCCGCACGAGAGAAACTCAGATATTCCTGCACAGGCAAGGGGAGCTCCTGCTCTAGGGAGAGCAGCCTGGCCAGAAGGGAGGGAATGTGGCTGGAATGAAAAGCACCTACTTAAGAGATAACCTGGAAGCCCTTTTAATATAATGTAATGGTAAAAGGCAAAATGAGGCTTCAAGAAGCAGTGCTGGTTCCTCACCTAAGGCAAGGATGAACACTAACCTTGGATCAGTCCACAACAGGCAGAAAATACAATTGGGGTATTTGTTTCCCTGAAAAGCCCAGCATTTCTGCTGGCACTGTGTGATATAAAATGAATTCACCCAGCAGCAGTTTTGTGGGGCTGTTTCTACAGGCATGGGGGACTTGGCCGGCAGCTGGAGCTGGAGCCAGCTCTGCCACCATCACTGTTTGTGGCATCCAGAGCTGTCACCTCTTGCTCCAGCAAGGGACTGACTGCACCAAAGCATCAGCATCAGAATGAAACCAAGGATTTCACAGTTTGCCATCAGCTAATAGCTGAGCAAACAGAACACAGCGCTGGTACCGGGGAAGATGCTTCCCCCTGAAGAACAGTTCTTTTAATGAGGCTCATCATAATGCTCATTAATTTGTGTACATCTGGATGCTCAGGTTGGCAAATGCGGAGGCAAATGGCTTTGTATTGTGTTGAGTCACACACACAATTGCTTCGCTACTCCTTCTCGGCCTCATGTGGCTCAAGGAATATTTGCTTTACTGAGGGAAAACTGGAAAATGTCCCACAGCTGGCAGATCCTGGAGCCTCCAGAGACAGAGCTGTGGGGTGCTGCACCCCTCACTGCTGCCTCTCCTCCCCACTCACCCCATTGAACACATGCCAGCATTCCCTTTCTGAGCAGTGAGGTTTGCAGCTCAGCTCTGTGGGAATGCAGAATTTCCCCCTCTGTAGGAGCTGTCACTCCCATCTGTGCCACAGGCAAGGGCCTTTGCCGTGTTCCTGGGGGTGATGCCCCCACCAAGCTGCACCCCCAGGCCCTGGGTGCTCGGGGAGAGTGGATGGAGTGCTGCAGGATGTCCCTGGCACAGAAAGCAGGGAGAAGCCTCACTCCACCCTGCCAGCCTCCCTCCCAGCACAAACACAGCCTGAGCCGGGTTCCCTCGCTGTCCCTGGGGACTGAGCCTTTCATCCTGGGTTTTCATTAGTGTTCCATGCTGGAGTTACACAGATGCTGCCTGCTCCCCCCCAATGGCAAGGAAATTATGCACCTGGGCCAGCAGCCAGGATGCCGAGGATTTATGCTTTTCAAGGTCTTTTATTAACTTGGCAACATATGGCTCTATCCTCAGAGCATCTCCTCCACCTCCTCCTCCTTCTCCTCCTCCTCCTCCTCCTGCTCTTTCCTCTCCTCCCCAGAATGCTGGGGCTGGCGTGGGGCTCTCCCTGACTCCCTGTGCCCTTCATGCTGGATTTTTTCATCCTTGGGGAAACAAACCCTTTAGGATGGGTGGGATGGTAACAAAATGACATGAAACAACATTCTTATTAAAAGTGTATTTCAATTCCTTTCTCTTTCACAGATGTGAAGTCAGTCTTTAAAACACCATTTAAGACACTGAAAGCTGTTTTCTTTTTGGCATGTACCTGGATTTGAGTAGACACCCTCCAGAGCTGGGATTGCTGGGTGCTGCAGGCACTGTGTGCATATGAGCACTTGGAAAGGGCTTCCCTTTCCTCACTTGATTTCTGTCTTTAAGATTCAGGCAGCAGCTGCCTTCTCCTCAGCTTTGCTGAGGAGTGAAATGCAGGGATGCTCTTGGAAATGCACCAAGGAGGCAGTGGGGCCATGGGCAAGGAAAGCCACCCTCTCCTCTAAAGGAGCAAAGCCAAGGGCTGGGTTTGTGCAGGTGGAGGAGCAGGAAGGAGAACTGCCAGGGAAAGACCTCACCAGAAGTTTCCTGCATGATGATACATGTCTGAGGAATGTCTAATGATGCTGAACTCCAACTGGCTGGGAGAATGTCATGCTGCTGCCTGGCTACAGCCGTGTCTCTTCCCCCTCCTGGCTAAAACACAGCTGGGCTGCATCCAGCTGAATCTCTCCTTGCCTGTGGACAAACCCAAACACCAGCAGCAATGCCAGTCCTGCTGATGGGTGAATCGGCACCCACCAGGGCAGCACCCACCCCACGACATCCAGAGTGTTCTGGTGACAGAGCTGGAAATGCCATCAGGAGAGGAGGGGAACTTGGGAGCTGCCATTTACACGTTCATGAATGTGCCAAGTGCTGCAAAACGTGGCACAGTCCAATGTGGCATGGTCAGACCTGCTGCATCCCACCGAGCCACCAGATCTTCCATGTTCTCAGGAGAGCAGGTTCAGCTTTCTCCTTACCTGCACATCTTCCAACCATCCTTTCCTGAAGCTACAGCCTTGCACACTCAGACCTGGAGGATGAGTTTGTTTACCCACGTGCCTCAAAGTGCAGAGCGTGAGGCTACAGTGGCATTCGAGTAGCATCGAGTGCTTTCAAGATTACACTCGCTGAAGTAGTAATTAATGTTTGTTTTATTATGTTCTGGGGAATGATCGTCCAACAAGATAATTCAAATAAAGCCGAGCATGTTCCGAGTGAACGCCGCTTAAAGGCTGATTCATTGCAAACTGGCCCGTGCAAAGGACCAATAATTAGGAGAAAAGGCACAAGTAGGAGCATACTCGCCATTTATCTGCCTTTTATGTAATTAAAATGATAGAAATTATGGCTTAATGAGTGGAAATTGGATGTGCTCTTGAGAGTTTTGCGTGTCTTATTTCCCTGCAAGCGTCAGTCTCCAGCCGTGTCCCTCCAGCTGTTTCCCCAGCCTGGGGGCACCGCAGGATTGCCAGGGGCCACTTGGGGACAGAAAGCTGGCAATGATGGTGCTGACAGAGCTTCCACCTGCTGCACCCGAGGGTCTGCACCACCCTGGGTCAGGGAGTGAGGGCTGGGAGTGAGGCTTCTTGTGCCAGACCATGGCCAAACACTCAGCACGAGCTCTGCTTCCCATGATTAACTCCTTCCTCACGTCTCATTAATTTACACACAGTGAAACCACGGTGTCACATTATATGGCAAATAAACCCAAGGAAGGCAGCTCATCCAGCAGCCTGAAAACCACCTGGTTTTATCCCACAGCTGAGAGGTACAAGGGGTGTAGGAGTGTTGGGGTGTAGGATGGTCGGGACGGATGGAGATGAGAGATTTCTGAAGCAAGGGCTTGGAACTTGTGGTTTATTGCAAAGGGCCTGGGTGCAGGGCCCTGCTGGGAGCTGCCAGCCACAGCTCAGAGCAGGGCTGAGAGAAGAGAGGGGTAGAGAGGATGATTGAGAGGGTAAGAAAGTAAAAGAGGCAAGAGAGCAAAAGCATAAGAGAGTAAAAGGGGTAAGAGAGCGAAGTTCCCGTTACAATACAATAAATCTTCTTCTGTGTTGAATATTCTGATTCTCACTAACCAATCTAGTACAAGATACAAATCCTATAGCATTTACACACAGACTATAAAAATCATTACATTACCATACTGTGTTACATTTTAAACCCTAAAAACTCCTCTTTGGGCCCCTTCTGCCAAGCTGTAGGGCCTGCTCTGACCCTTGGGCCTGTCTGCAAGCAGAGGGTATTGTTTGATCAAAAGGGGATTTCCTTCAGCTGGCCACACCATTGTTTTCCCATTGTTCAGTAACTGAGGGATCTCAAAGCTTGCTTTCATTTCAATCTCGCTTATAGTTTCCATATTCTCAAAATCTTTTGCCAGGCAATCATATCTATAAGGCTTTCCTGTTTCATCTTCCCCAACAAAGGGGGAAAGGCTGCTGTGCCAGGGTGGTGGGAGCTGGCGGTGACAGTGCCAGCAGAGCCCTGGTGGCTCCACATCCCAGCCCGAGGCTCTGCAAGCTGGTACGGCACGGTGTGTCGGGTAAATGATGAGAAGAAAATTGTCCTCCATCTGTTGAGATAAATTCCACCACATTTTCTTCTCTCATTAGCTGCACAGGGGCGGAGCGTGGTATGGAGCCCAGGGAGGCAGGGCGGGTTAGTTGGGGCGCCAGAGGGTGCCAGGAGTGCGGACTCCCACGCTGGCACTGCCGAGGGGGTGGCTGCCCACTTCAGCTCCTCGAGGGAGCATCTTCCACAAGATGGAGCCTGTGGGCAAACGATCTGATCTGGGACCGGGAGGACGCTGGACAGCAGCGAGCGGCTGTCTGTCTGTCCATCCCGCCCTGTCCGTCCATCTGTCACCCAGGCGATGCCCGCAGAGAAATGCAGAGTGGTCTGTCTGTCCATCTGTCCATCTCCCATGTGGTGCCCTGAGTGCGGAGAGCGGTCTGTCTGTCTGTCCATCTGTCAGTCTCCCATGCGGCGCCAGGCAGTGATGGACAGAGGGGACCAGGCGGCCCTAAGGGCAGGGATGCCATCAGGGTAAGTCAGTGCCAGGCATGGTGACTTCTGCCTGCACTCAGAGGGCACAGAAAGCTGCTCCACAGGAGTTTTGGGCTTCCCATCCCTCTCGTGGGATGCCAAAGCTGCCTCAGTTTCCCTCCCACCCCCTGGGCTGTGGCTGATGCAAGGCTCTGGTTTGGCTGAGTTCACCTTTCTGTATCAACATCTTGCTTCTTTGCCTGTTAATCCTGAGAGGGAAGTGCAAACCCAGGATGGATCAAAATAAATGCCAGAGCCCAAGGAGAAATGTCAGCAGCTGTCAGGGGGATGGCAGGAGTGGAGGGCTGGGTGCCCTGGGGAGGGCTCCCACATCCCAGCTCACCTTTCCAGAGGAAACCTCTCCTGGCACATGCTGAACCGAAGAGTCCTGGCAGAAAGGCTGGAGTTTGCTTGAGGGGGTTCCCAGCCACCCCCCCATTCCTGGGCTCCCTCCTGCCTTCCCCTCTTGCTGGGAAACCTGAGGCAGAGGGGGGGCAGCTCCACACAGCTCTGCTCTCCATGCCATTTCCACATTATGCTAATGCACAGCTGTTGAATCCTCCTTCCCAGCGTGAATTCCAGCAGGTCCTTCCTCCTAAGTGGGAATTACTTCCATTTGCTGCATTTTTTTTAATTACCCAGCGCTTAGGAAAGTATCTCAGTGCATGGGCTGTGGCAGCCCAGGGATGCTTGGCACAGGTAATGCCAGGCACCTTTTGGTGATGCCAAGGACTTTTTGGGGAGATGCTGAGGAGCTGGTGAGGCTGAGTGGAAGATGAGACAGCTCTGGGTGGGTGAGGGGATGGCGGCGCTAGGGGACAGCAGCAGTTCATTAATGCCAATAGAAATGGAAAGAGGATTTGGAGAGTGAGAAGGGACAGATCAGCAGTGACAGGGAATATGGAAACAGCAGACTTTTGTCAGCCTGAGGAAATCTGCACAGAGTTAGTGGAGATGCAAAGAAGAGGGCTATGAAATGAGACACTGGGGACACCCAGGCTGGGGACAGCAGTGCCAGCACCACACTGGGGCTGATGAGACCCAGACGTGCTCCCCTGCCCATCATGCCTGAAATCAACCTCACCACACATACTAAAATGGCAATAAATCTCAGGGATTATGTCTCTCTGCTGTTCTTTGGAGAGGTCTTTGGTCGGATTTGAGGAGAATTCTTATTTGAACAATAGGTCAGACGTGAATTCACCTTGCTGCAAACACAGGAGCTCCACTTTAGGAGACTTTTAGCCCTCTTGCAGGAAGAGAAAAGGAAGAAAATCCTCACTGTCTAATTACACTGGTTACAGGCAATCAGCCTCGCAGCCATATCCCGATGACTTTTATTTGACACCGATTGATCACTCTTTAATTGCCACCCAGGGCACAAGGAAAAACCCTCGTGAGGAGAGAACTTTTGGAGAGTTACAGAGAGCACAGGGACAGCTGCTGCAGGTCACAGGCAGTGCCTATGCCTGCTCTGCCTGGGAATTGCCTTCACAGAGCTTGGCTGAAAGCTGGGAATGTTCTGAAGGGAGCAGATCTCTGCCTGATCTGAGCCTGGCTCTGTGTCACAGCGCCTGCAGACAACAACTGCAGGCAACAACCCGCTGGGAATGGAGCTTCCAAGGGGGAGAGGAGCAGCCAAACACACCTTTGAAAATGTTCCAGTATCTTTTACTGCACTGTAGCACTTCTCCAGCAGATAGCGGAGCAGCTCTCACACTGAGGAGCGTGATGCCACTGATAAAAACTGATTAGGATTTTTTGAGATAGAAAAGTGCATCAATTCTGAATGCACACGCTGGATTTATCGCTGCAGAGAAGTGTTAGACTCACAGCCTGACCATCCTGTGCCTGCTCCCAGCATCTGCAGAGCTCAGCAGGGCCACAGCAGCACTTTCATGGGTCTTCTGCACACTCCCCCATGGCCAGGCAGAAAAACTTCCTACTGCAAAAGGAACAGAAAAGTGTGATGAGAAATTCTTATGTTCTGTGGAAATGCTGGTTTTTGTACACAGGGACAGAGCTGCAAACACTTGAGGACCTGCTTCAGAAATGGGCAGTTCAGCCCCCTGAGCCTTGGGAGTGCTCTGCATGTCCAAAGCTGTTTCACACACACTGGTGGGAGTGCTGAGGGTGATTCTCTCATGTGGCCTCTGGCCACTGGCAGAGCAGCACAGTGATGGGCTGAGGGGCACCCTGGGCACCCTGGCCTGGGTGAGATGTGTGGGCAGCACCCAAGGGGAGCAGGGCATCCCAATTTCATGAGATAAACCTCAGAGCAGGAACACCAGGATCCCCCAATGTGAGCATAATAAAGGAAAACCCTCCCCCTCCCACAGCCAAAACACCACATTTTCAGACCTGAGTCATTCAAATGACAAAAGGACTCAACCCTGGCCCCTTTCAGTAACTGTGCCTTTAAATATTCATCTGTAAATGCATTAAATATCTTTTAATGCAGCAGTTGTTTGGGAACAAGTCCAAACATTTAAATATTGTGTCCAGGACACCACAGCTCAGACTCCTTGTGCCATGCTCCAGTGGAGGACTTGGAGCAGGCAATCTCTTCCTTCTGTGGCAAGTATCAGCAGGGTCGGGGCTGATGCACTGTAAATCAGTGCCTTGACCGAGCAGCACCTTGTTTTACTCAGCCTGCTCTCGTCAGATTGAAACTCACATAAAATTCTAGCACTTGCTGCTGGGGAAGCAGCTCTCAGGGTGATAACAGCTTCCCCTTGGCACCCAAATGTGAACAGCAAACCAAACTCTGGGCTGCTGCTATGGCATTGCTACGCTGGGAACCCAAGGGAGAGGTGGAATAAAAGTGTTTTCTGTCTCTCCTGAGCATGTGGCCAGCTCTGAGGACTTACAAAAACCCCATGTTCAGCGCTTCATCTTTGCCATCCTTGCACTGGCACAGGTGGGTTGGTGCCAGCACTGCCCTGTCCCTTCCAAGCCTTGCTGTCCCTCCCTGCTCAGTGGCACAAGGTCATGGTTGAGGAATGGCACCTGGGGGGTGCCACAGAAAGGCCAAAAGCCTGAAAAGCTCAGACCAGGCCAGGATTATAAAACCAATACTCAGCATTCAACAGTGAATATTCAGCATCTCACCTTGGTCCTGGTGCAGTCCTACCTGGCTGGGGCTGCCCACGGAGCTGCATCAGGATGGAGAGCCCAGGCAAAGCTAACCTAGAAAAGGGACAGAAAAAAGGAGGAAAATATCAGCTTTGTATTTAATGAAGAGCAGATGATATGGCAGTGTCTTGTTTGCTTGGAGCCGAGCGAAACCCTGCTGCTCTGGAGCAAAACGTCGAGTTATTGAGGTGAGAAAATGCGGGGGCTGGAAGCTGACCTGCCACGTCCCTCCCCTCCCGCCCACGGCTGGGTCCAGCCACCACAGGGACAGACCAGCTCTGTAATGAGCTCACCAGAGCCATTCCTCAGCCTTAGGCAAGGCAAAAAGAGATGAAAAAAAAATAACCCAGAGAGAGAATTTAATTGTAGACTCTCGCTGGTGAAGGGGAAGCATAAACCAATAAATGGTAGAAATGAGTCTGATAAGCTCTGCAAGGTGAAGATGAGAAATGTGTTGGCTGCACGTGGGAGTGTGTGGGATGATGAAAGGCTTTGGAAGTACCTGCAACAGGAGAAAGGCCGTGGGGAGTAATAAACAGGGTGCTTAGCAAAGGTTTAGGGGAGCTTTAGGCTTTGGTGATGCTCTCGCCTTTCCCTGTGGGGGAGAAGAGCCGGGAGAGACAGACTCTGCTTGCAGGGAAAACTGAGCAAGAGGGATCTGAGAGTTCAGCTTGGTGCTGGAGGTATCCACAGAGGATCTTTTGCTGATGATGGCTGCAGGCACTGGGTTGTACTTACTACAAGCTGGGCTGAGCCTCTGAAGCTCTGCTGCTCCACCTGAACCTCGGCAGGGACTCCAGCCCTGGCTCCAGGAGGGGAAGCTGCTGCAGCTCTGCACCCCAGCATCCCTGGTGGTGGCCTCACCAGGACCAGAGGAGGAGATCCTGTAGTAACCAACCCACTTTAAAAGCAGCATCAAGTACTTTTGGTTATCTGCAGCTGGGAACACACCCAGCTTCAGATATTCCAGTCTGTGTAATTGAATTATTTAGGGGCTGGAATGGTGTGATGAAATAGGCTTTCTTCCTATTTTTAGGTTTCCATCTACAGGGCTGGAAATTACAGCCATTAAAATGTTCTATTAGTAATGATATATAAAGGGGGAAAAACTGATCAGACTTTTCTAGTGCACATAGAGCATTAGGATATCATTAATTTTAATGATAGAGCCCAAAATTACAAAGCTATTACAGTCATACTTGAAGTTTCCGGAAAAAAAAGAGAGAGAATCAGTCTAAATTGTTGTTAATGAGAAAAAAAATATTTAAATCATATTTAACGGACCTTACAATTATGGCTGATGTCTCCGTGGGCTGATGATGGCTTAGACTGGGGTTGTTCCCTGGTGCTGACAAAACAAATGTCTGGGACAAGGCAACAGTGAGGAGAGTCCAGGAGGATTTGCTGGAGCGTTCTGGAGAGGAAAGGAGAGAGGACACATTCCTTGGAGGGCTGCTTTTGGCCTTTTATTCCCACCTCTGAGCCCTTGTTACAGGATTCCTGCTGCCCTGGAGGAGGTTTCCAACTCCATCAGCTGCTGAACAAAAAAAAATAAAAATTCCCAGCCCTGTGCACTGTGAAGCAGGCAGCAATTAATGGCCCTTGGAGGGCTGTCGATTTTCATCTTGGTTCTTCTTTAAAAAATAAATGACTGAGGAAAAAAGTCCTTTGGGAAAGCAGACAGGGGAAAAGGAGAAAGTTGGAAAGAGGAATGCTCGAGGTGCTTTGTGCTCCCTGACCCTCTGGTGTGAGAGGAAAGGATGCAGTACCCAGAAAGCAGCTGGGATTTCCCTGACCTGCAAGCTCAGGCAAGGGGACTGCGTGCTGTGCCAGTGGGAGCTGGATCCTGGATTTATTGAGGCGTGCTTGCAATAATTCAACAAGCATCCCCTGGCCTGGGAGCAGTGACAGAGCCGAGTCTCTGCGGAGCAGGGCTGTGACCGAGGGACAATTTACTGCCTTGTCCTTGACAGCTCCGGTCATCTCTAAGTCACCAAACCCTTGACTCCCTCATGGGAGGAAGGAAAAGCTTTTTTCCAAAGGAAAAGCCCTCTCTGCTGAACCTCCCACTGCTCCTCTTTGCTGGCAGCTCTCCCACCCGCCCTGAAACACCTGAGCAGAACACCTGCAATAACTTCACCCAGGCTCATAATGCTCTGGGTGACATTAAAGCTATTTTCCAGGTTCCTGCTACTTGAGACACTGCAGTAGAAGGGTCAAAAACTTTTCAAATTCATTAGGCCTCAAAATAGCTGCCTCGTTAAGCACCGCGGAGACGGCCGATAACGGGAGGCGAAGCAGAGCGCCCCGGAGATTGGATGTGCACCCCAGGCTGATAAATGGCTTCTCTGTGGCTATTCCAGAGCTGGCAAGGGGAAAAATGCCATCCCACGGATGAACAGGCCTGGAGTTTAGTACGACAACTCTTGGAGCTGCCTTGGCTGCAATGAAACATCTCTGCCTTTGGCTCGAGGCAGCAATGTGACCTTCGGGAGAGGGGCTGCAGGAGAGCAGCCGGAGGCCAGCAGGGATCTGCCTGGGCTGCAGAGCCTCCCCATCCTTCCTCAGGTGCATTAAAGCAGCACCTGCCCTGGTGCCTTTGCCTTGGATGGCTGTGATCTCTGCACAAAGGCTGTACCTGCACCCCTCACAGAGGTTTAAATCATCCTAACATGTCAATCCAAACTCTGCAGCACGTGGGGAGGGACAACACCTCGTGTCCTGCACCCCCAAAGGGTTTCCACTGAACTCAGCTTGGTCAGCACTGGCTGCAGATTTGGGACATGCAGTACACCAGGGCACTGAACTGCTGTCCCCTTCCTGATGGATCAGAAGGAGGATGAAGACAGAAGGTTTTCTCTGACCAGGGTAATAGAGTCAGCAATTCCACTTGGATAAGCACATGGATTTTATGTCGTCCCTGCGCAGCCCCGAACAAAACACGCCAGTGGCAGAAGACACACAGCACTCTCTGTGGCACAGTATTCCCTACATGGCAGCTTGCTGCTTAAGAAGAAAGCACTTGAACACTTTGGAAAATGGGAAGATCCCAAAGCTGAATTTTAGAGTGCTCATCTTGCAGTTCCCAAGTTCATTACCAGCAGCAGCGAGTGCTGGGTGGCACGGATCCAAGCAGGGCTTAGCACGCACATCACTTGGAGTGGACCCACAGTCCCAGAGTAGTTGGAGGTGTTATTCACATCCCAAAAATCCAGCATCTGTAAGAGTTTTTAATGTTGGTGTTTTTTCCATTTTCTTTTTAATGCCAAGACTGGCACCAGCTTCATTCTCTTCATTCTCAGACTCACCCTGTCCTTGCGAGGCAGCTGAGACTGGAGGTCCTATTGTTCCTCACAATCCTGAGGCTCTTCCTTGGGCTCTGCCAGCAAGATTTTCTCCACTTGTCCTCATTTCACAACACCAAGGTGTTTTCTGGTTTTTGGAAAGCAGAAACTGAGAGAAACACTCCCCACCCATGCACATCCTTCCTCTGATGCTTCTCCTGCTGCTCCTGCTCTTCAGTGATTTCTCCTCTGGAGAGTACTTGGGAAAAGAAATCACTTCTAATGAAATGGCTGGGGGAAAAGATGATGTTCTGGGTGATGCATATGGGAGAACTGCCCAGCTCTTGGGGGGAGTAGGCTCCCCAGGCAGTCAGTGGGAATCATCAGGGACAAAGCCTGCCCTCCTGGAGTGGGTGCAGTGGGCAGGTGGGGACAAAGGAGTGGAAAGCCAGGGAGACTTTGGGGTTCTTCTCACAACTGCACTGAGGCTTGCCTGGCTGAAGGCTGGCAGAGGGCACCTGTGAGTGCTCAGATCAGAACCACCTGGCAGTGAGGCTTTCTATCCAGTTTTCCCTAATTTTGCACAGCCCACGCTCCCTCTGTCTGCGGTCATCCCTCCCACCTACCCCAGCATCCTTCCCCACGGTGCTGCACGACCTCAGCCCTAGCATCCTTGTCAGGGAGGGAAGTGTTGGTCTCCTCTCTGCCCTTGCCTCTGCTGAAATTCAGGTGAAAGCTGATTTTGGCAGGCAGCAGGGCTGCAGGGCACACCCTGTCCTGTCCTGCCTCTCCTTGGAGCCGTGGGGTGTCACCGTGATATTTTCTGAAAAACCCCTTCACCAGGATTTCTTCTCCTGGGAAGATGAGAAGCCTGAGCTTCTCCATGTTTTGCTCCTCTGGAATGTGGTCTGGAGATTGTTTATCCAAACATGTGAATTGTTTTTAATAATGGCCAATAACAGCCAGCTGTGTCGGACTCTCTGGGTCAGTCATGGGTTTTTATTATTCATTCTTTTCTAGCCTTCTGATGTATCTTTTCTCTATTCTTTAGTATAGTTTTAGTATATAATTTCATATAATATAATTTCATATAATATAATAATAACAGCCTTCTGAGGACTTGGAGTCAAATTCTCATCTCTCACCTCGTCCTGGGGACCTCACAACACCACAGTGGGGCATCAGCCTGAGCAGGCACAGTCATGCACACAGCTCAGGAGCTGAGCCCAAACCTGCTCTGGTTCACCATGAGAACACCACGATACCTGCAAATTCAGGCTGAGCTCCTCCAAATCTATTTGCTTGATCAGATTTATGTAGCAATTCCAGGACGAGGTGAATAATGAAAATGACTCATGAATATTTCATTCTTATAAATCACATAATTCATATCTATTCACAAATATTTGCTTTGCCTTATAAACTGGATGAATAATTTACAGAAATACGGAGCAACTATTTTAAAGGAAATATGAAATCCATTGACTACATTAATCAACAAATATTATTCAACTTTTACAGGTTCAGCTTGCTGACAGGCACATTCCCTGTTTATGAGAGGAGCTGGAACAGCAGATGACATTTCCCATATTAAAATATTTGGAGATGGAGCTCAGTTATCCCTATGTGAGGGTATTTCCACACTTACCTGCTCAGTCTTGGCCATGGCAGTCAGTGCAGGAGCCCCAGATTTGTGTTGGCCTGTTTGAGGGGAGAGAGCTGTAGGAGGGTAAAATAAGTGCTTATTGATCCCACTTTTTCTTGGCTGGCAGCTCTGACAATAAGTAGTAAATAAACTGTTAATTTTTCTAATTTTTGCAGTAATTCCCTCAATTATTGAGCTTTTTTAAAAAAAATAGCTGCTTAAACAGAGTATTAAGTGACGGCACTAATCCACCTGTATTTGAATGATAAAGTGATTAATCTGACTCATTTAAATACTGTGATGATTTGGTGATGAATGTCCTGATGGCAAAAAGAGCTTGATGGCCAGGCAGGCATGGGGGATGCATGGGGACAGGCACAGCCCCCATCCCAAAAAGGTCACCTTGACCACTCCAAATCCATCATCAAACAGCTCCATGGCTGTGGCGTGCAGCGCTCCCATTCTCCTCCACCTCAGATCCTTGATCTGGGAAACTCTCCTGTGCTGGGAGCAGAGGGGATGCCCAGTGCCAGAGGGGCTTCACATTCAACACATCACAACCACGCTGGAGATGCTGTGGAGCAAGGCAGTCCATCAGGAGCAGGGCAGGAGCCGAGGGTACAAGGACATTGTCACCTGGTGTTTCTGCAATCCAAAGCATCTGAGGGATGCCAGCGCCTGTGAACTTGCAAGGAAAATCATGGGGAAACCTGGCAGATAGAGGGCAAAGCCCCCTCTGCCCCCTGAAGGTGCCCCTCTCTGCTCTGTGGGGAGTGTAAGTGCCTGAGACACTTGGTGGCCAACCTGGTGTGGGAAAACCAGGCTTTCACCTGGGAAATCAGGAAGAGCAGAGAAAGAGCCTGGTCTGCTGCTCTCTCCTCTCCTTTGCAATGCAGTAACAGGGTGAGGAGGGATGGGGCAGCTTTGTGATGCCTAAATTAAGCAGCTCCTAAGAGCCCCCCAGCCTGAGCTAAGCAGGGATGGGGTGCAAATGTCTGTGTTCGAGCTCGGTCCCTGAGGAGTGGGGCCAAGGCCAATAGGGATCCTGGAATTCCATGCTGGTTTCCGCACCCCAAAGCAAGCAAAACTCAACAGCCTTTTTAGTATTCCTACCACTGGCAGCCTGTCTTCCAAACTATCCATCTGTAACATTTGTAGGGCTATTAAGAGGGAAATACAATTTCATAGTCACAGATAAGAGATTAGACAGATCAATTCCTCCCCGCCACATGGGCTGGGAGAGAAAGCTCAATTCCAAATCGCAGTGGAGGTTTTTGTTCTCCTGGTTTATTGAGCTGTGGGTCCTGCCACCAACTTTCCTGGTTGTTTCCTCATTAAGAGCAGCACGTTCATGACTGATAAGACAGCCAGACGTGCAGTCAGGAGGGACCTGGCTGTGGGGAATCCTTTGGGATTAAGGAGGCTGAGCCTTCCTCGGCAGCCGTCCATCTCCTGCTTTGAGGCAGCTGTGGCAGAGTGCCTCCTTCCCTTGCCCCCTTTCTTATAGTTGATATTTTTGCCCCATGTCCATTAGGAATGATGAGGAGGAGTCCATCTTATCAGAAGGCTAATTAATTACTTTATTATACTGTATTGTTCTATATTATATTACATTATATGGCAGCTGTGGCAGAGTGCCTTCTTCCCTTGCCCCCTTTCTTGTAGTTGATATTTTTGCCCCACATCCATTAAGAATGATGAGGAGGACTCCATCTTATCAGAAGGCTAATTAATTACTTCATTATACCATATTATTCTATATTTTATTACATTATATTACATTACATCTAAACTGAATTTGCCAAGCACTCAATTGCACAGCATCTCGTGACTGTCAGCCCCGAGTCCCAACACACACACACCTGGATCCAACTGGTCAGTGAATCAAAACACTCACACCAGAATCCAATTATCAATTCCCTTCAGGTAAACAATCTTCCACCATGCATTCCACTTGTGAACAAACACAGGAGCAGCAAATGAGATAAGAGTTTTTTTTTCCTTTCTCTGAGGTTTGGAGAATGCGAATCCCAGAAATATCCTTGGGAAGTGGTGCCTTGCTTTTCTCCATGAAGAGAAATGCGGCTGCACTTTCCCATCTCTGGGGTTTGAGCTGGTAATGATTCCCCCTGGGAGGGTTGGGGCTGTTTTGGCACAGGGAGCACGGGGTGTGCTGGCACGGAGCACGTGGTGTGTGTGCTGGGGAGCGAGGGGACTGTTACCCTACAACATGTCACACTGTGCTAGGCTGCGAGACGAGAGGCTGTCAAAATATTTAGCAGCAGAGAAACTGAAACCTCTCCATCCGAGGATGGGGAATTCCACACAAACAGCTCTCAAAAAAAAAAAAAAAATATCCTCCTATGTTTGTGGAAAGGGTTGGCAGAGGCGGGCAGAGCCTGGCGTGACCCACAGCCAGCCAGGGATGGTTGCTCTCCAAGGTTATGGATATAGACACCAGTGTGGCTTTGGGGCAGAGCAGCCTGTGCACAACTCTTTGGAGGGTGGTGGGCTTGGCCAGTTGGTTCTGTAGCCCCAGCAGCCATGGAAAACCTCTGGCGTCTCCCAGCACCATTGGCAAAGAGCGCTGCTGATAGCTCCTGCAGCAGTCAGGGGAGTGGGTGATGTGGGTGCAAGGGGACAAAGCAGAGCCAGTCCAGAAAGGCTGGGAAAAGGACAGGGACACTGCTAAGAGAGCTGTAGGATGGTGAAAGGGCACTAATCTCCCAGGATCTGAGTCATCCCAAGGCACTGTGTGCTCCTCACACCTGCTCACATCAGCTCTGTGCCGGAGAACCCTGAATTATTTATAGCTTGTTATCATCCCCCAGGTATTATTTGTGTAACCATTAGTTTCTGTAAAGTGTATGAAAGAAGCTGTAAAACATCAAGCATCTCCTCACTTCACCTGGGAGCTGATTATTTTCTTGCCTGATTTACCAAGCTTCAGCTCAACAACTTTAACCCTTTGTGACAGAGGCGTGCAAGCACTTCAGCATCTTGTCAGCTCTCAGTTGCTCCCCCAAGCAAAGCCTGGATCTTTGTCACCACGCACAGGGCAGGGTGGGACCCACTGCTACCAGTGCTGTCAGTGAGGGGACAGCTGGAAACTCCTGTGGTGGAAGAGTTTATCCAAGCAGGAGCAGATCTTGACTGGAAAGCTGTGGCTCTTCTCTGCATAAATGCGTTTTTTAAAATAATGATTTATTCAACAGTATAATGAATTCAGTGCCTTTTAAATGTGACAGTGGATAAAATACATCGGCCTTCTGCAGGCGTAAATGTCATCTGGAAAGATCAGGCTTTCTTTTCTCTCCCCCGTGCTCGTGGGCAGTCCTTTAATTCACTGTTTTTTTTCCAGGTGCTCAGGGACTGGTGTGGCCATGGGGCACAGCATCTCCACATCCCTTCATCCCTGAATCCTTGCATCCTCACCTCCTCACACTCCACAGAGTCCCTGCCCAAACCTGACTAAGAGAAATCTTTGGGGGGAGAAAGGCAGACCCCAAAAAGCTCAGGGAGCTGCCAGGGAGGTGAAAGCCTTGTAGGGGTATCAGAAGAAGGCAACGTGTTTCTCTTCACACCCAAATCAGCAAAAGCAAACAGAATTATGCTTCAGTGTAGGTAGAGAGCCAACCAAAAAGTAAAACAGAAATGACAAAGCTGACTAGCAAATAGCCCTGAAACTCACTTAGTACCGACGTGACAAGAGGCTCGGACAAGGCTTGAGAAATAACTCTATAAAGAGAGCACTTTAGAAACCAAATAAACTCTTCCAGAGACACAAAACAATTACCCCAAGCGAGCTCATATCGATTTCAGGCACTGAGCCAAACTAGCAGCACGCAGGCCCTCATGCCAGCAGTGCCCACTCGGCACCCGCTGGCCCCAGCAGTTTCCCCACCACCTTCTGTGGGAGAGAGCAGCCTAAAACCTGAGGAGAAAACAGGTGACAGCAGCAGGAGACAGGGGCAAAAGGGAAACCACAGGAGAAAGCAAAGAGATGCAGAAAATACAGAGAAAGCTGTAGAAGCAGCAGCATAAACATGACCAGGCACTGCCCAGTGATGCTGATAAAGCAGAGAGGAGTGCCCACCTCTGACACCCCCCAAAAATGTGATATTTTGGGGTGCTATTTCAAATGCAGGTGCCATTCCCACAGAGGTTTGTACATTTTCCTCCTCAAATGTTTTTCTTCTCCTCTTGCTGCCGGGGTTGATGTAGGCATTTTTGCAAGGATGATTTTTCTGCCATCCCTGGTGGTTCTCCTTCTGTCATCATCATTTCCCACGTTATTCCTTCCTTGCTCTGCAAGGGGCTCTGTGCTCAGCTTACCCACTGGAAATAGCTGAAAAACTGCTGGAAGCAGAAAGCTCATCAGGAAATGTGGGAAAAAAGAACGTCTTTTCTCTAAAATAATTTAACTGATTGGATTAATGGCCATTGACCATCCCAGGGCTGCAGGGCAGAGTCTGGCCTTCTCCACCCAGCTGGCCAGAAAGCTGCTCCCTCACTCACAGCTCCACAGAGCAGCCTTTCCCTCCCTTGGAGAACTGAGGAGCCTTTGGAAACACACACCAAAGGCACAAAACCCAGGGGGAAAATCCTCCAGTCTTCATGCAAGTGTGTTTGGGAGAAGGTAGCAAAGAGGGAAACAGCACATTGGGCAACGCTGCCGGCACTGCAGACCTGGCCGAAAACAAAAATAGCAGAAAGCCTCAATTTGCAGCTTTTAGCGCCAATGGAGAGGAATGAAAAGTGGGATGTTCACAGGCATCTCAGCTGTTCCCCACCATGGCAGGGAGGGGATGCCCTTGGCACACTGGGCACGGCTCCCCGGGAAGCGCATCCGCACCGCCGGCCGCCCGCTGAGCAGCTGCCCTGCCAAAAGCAGCAGCTGGTACACGGTGAAAAAACAAGGGGATAAAAAAAAAAACCCAACAACAAACCCACATTAAAATGTTTTTCTTTCAGATTATTGAAGCAACTGTAGCAAAAACTTCACATTTAATATGCGTGACCTGCTCTGTGCTCTCCGCTAGAATAAATTGGTGGAACATCCTGCACAGCCAAAGCATCAGGGGGTGGGGCCAGCTGTAAATGCCAGGGGGAAAAAACTCCAAGTAAAGTCAGCACATAAAACACGGACAGATATTCTTATCTTGGCCAACAGACTTTAGATGGCAAACCTGATCATGGAAAACACAACATCTGGGAGTTGCTGTAGTCCAATCCAGAGCCATAAGGGAAGGGGGAAGTGTGGGGAGCACCCCCAGGAACACAGGTGAAGGCAGGAGCCTTGATCAGCTGTTCCATTAAAAATCTGCTGCCAAACATCGTGTTTTCCAGAGCTCCCATTCAAAGGTGTGTTGTAACTTGCAGCTTTCTAATTACCTTGGATGTTCTGCATAATTTTTTTTTTCTTTAATTTCAGATGGGAAAAGACCATAAACTTGCTAATTAATTACTTTTTAGCCCCGGCGCATCGACTGAAGCACACACTTCACACAGAGCATCTCCTCTCCACAGCACTCCACGGGAAACCTCCTCCGCGCCGACTGCTCCAGCAAGTGACTGTGCTTGCAGGGATTTCACCAAAACCCCTGGGAAATGAAGGAAGGAGAGAACAAGGAGCCTGGGAACCCTATTGGTAACTCTATTTTTGGCTTTGACAGCGGCTGCCCACCGAATGCACTGCTGTGCCCAGCTGCTGCTCAGAGCAGGGACAGTGGCAGGGGGACGTCAGCTGGTGACTGATGGACTTCGTGTTTCAAAAGCCCGTGAGCTGCCCAAGAGGAAAAGTTTAGGGAATCTAAAGCAGCTGGAAGTAAACCCAGGGTAAAAATAATAAACTCAAAAAGCAAAACGGCAGAGGAGGGAGGAGGCAGTGATGGAAGGACTGCCTGCTCCCAAACCTGGCAGCCAGGGCTTGTTCCTGAAGGTTCCAGATGCCTCAGTAGGTTTTGACACTTCTCTATCTGCTGTTCCTAAGCTCCCTGCTGTCTCCTTTCTCCCTGAGAACCTCCAGCTTGGGTTTTCCTGATCCCATCATGATCCATGTCCAATGACCCCTTAGTTAAAGGCCAGGCAGGATGACGAACCCAGGGGGGAATTTGAGGGAACACTCAAACTACGTGTGCAGATGAGAGAGTGGCTGCTTGGCACACTGAGCTGGAGATTTCCTTTTCCTTTGCTTTTTGGAATCACTCATGTTTTCAGCAACTTGAAAAACAAACAGGAAAATGTAAACAACAGGATTTTGGAATTATGACAAAACAGATAAGGTTTAAAATTCCTAATGAATGGACTCTAATGAGAGGAGGGAGCTCCATGGCCAGAGCAGGGGTAACAGGAGACACATCTGGACCAGTGATGAGAAAGGAACCTGAGCCCAGTCCTGTGTGGGGCTATCCCCACCTCACCCCAGCTCACTGACACATGGATTGGGGTGGCAGAGCAGGGCTGGGGACAGCTCAGGGCTGTGAGTGCAGCACCTGCCAGGGAGCCCCTGGACCACAGCTGGTCCCTTCTGGCACCCCCTGCCCTGCCCCACTCTGCTGCTCACAGAGCCCTGTAAGCTGTTTATGCCCCTCGCCCCCCATCAATCATTTTTTCATACATTTGGAAGATTAGAGCTCCTTATACACTACCTCCAGTCCAGCTTGTCACGGGAAAACTCTGGGGAGAAATTCACAGAGATGTATTAAAGCCATCCAACACTTTCTCCATGGCAACTGGGACCAGCGCAAATCCCATCAGCTCTGCCTGGAGCAGGACGGAGCCTCTGCAGCTCTTCCAGCCTCCCAGATAAGGGCAGATCCAGGGGAAACATCTTCATTAGCTGGAGATGCCTCCCAACCCTCGCACACAATAACCTTTGATTAACGCCAGAGCACTTAGCAGTTATGAAATACATCTGTCTGAGGATCCCTGGCCTTTTCCCAGTGTGTCTGAGGGATCCTGTGCTCACAGGCAAAACTCTGACAGCTCGAGCAGGCAGGGAGTGGGGAGAAGTGATGTAGGTGTGCTCACAGGGGCTACTGACCTGGCTAGCAGAGACCTGGTGTGAGAGCATGATTATGCCAACGCACAATTAACAGCACTGTGGTTAGTTCTCAGAGCTTTGCTGTTTTTGCAGTGCCATCCTCAGCACGCCTGGGAGCCCCCTGGACAAAGTGGGAGAGGGATTTCCTGCTGCAAGGAGCAGATTTCAGATGTTTCATACTAAAAGTAATGGCCACAGTGAGTGCTGAAAGGTCTGTAAAAATAGCTCGAGGTCTGTGTGTGTGCACATTGCGAGCCAGAGGGATGTCCTACATTTCCCAGCTCTCTTAATCCCTCTGCCTGATGACAAAATCCGTGCTCACCCTCCTGCCAGGTGAGCTCCTGGCTCTGAGGTGGAGAGGAACCTTCCTGTAATGAAGGGCACTGCTGTTGCCAGTCAGTCATGGGTTTGGGGTCCCATGGGGTGCCCCAAGCAGGGCACAGCTGGGTGATGGAGCTGGATGGGCTCTCTCTGCAGCTGGGATGGTCTCCGCACACAACCATGCCAGGTGTAACACTGCTGTGCCACCTCCTCCATCCTGCTGCTTGGGCAAAGCCACAGGGACAAGGGGACAAGGAGAGGGGCTTGGCTGATGCTGTCCAGCCCAAATCCCTGCTCTTTGAGGGAAGGCAGCTGTCTGAACCACTGGAATGAACGGTGCTGTGACTCAACCCACACCAAACTGTGCAGGAGCAGAACCCTTTGAAGTCTGCCATGTCCAATTCATTATTAATCACTGTAAATCTGGTATAATCTCTACAAGCATATTCTGCTCCCTACAAACAGGCTGGTGCCAAGTTGCTCCAATAAATCCTGCATCAGGGCAGCTATTGTGTCTGCTCTTCAGGCAGCATTTCCCAGCAGGAATATTTAAACAATAACACTCTCTATTTGGTGCAGTCACTTTTGTTTCAGAAGATTACGGTCTAACGTGTAACAGATTTAGAGTTTATGGAAAGGCTGGGATTTATGGCATGCTTTCTATCCAATGCATTTTGTATCTAATAATCCCTGCAAGGCATTAAATGTCTCCTTGTGGGTTCCTCACTTCGTGCTGAAGCAAGAAAACTCTGTTCTTTCTACCTTAAACTTTGGGGCAAATTCTAAAGTTTCTGCTGAAAAGAAGCATTGCTAGAGAAGCAATAACACCCCTTGCCCATGGACTAGGAATGATTTACTGATGCCTCTGGAGGGCTGGGATGGCCCATGGGGAGAGAGAGGAAGAGCACATGTGCACAAGGAGCACTGGGGGTGCTCACACACAAGGCAAGATTTGGTGTATGGATTGACCAGTTCCCCATCAGCAAGAGATGCCAACCAGCCAAAGCACCCCAAAGTGAGAACAAGCCAAAAATTCAACCCCAAAACAGTCACTGGCCAGAAAGAGTCAAACACGAGGGTAAGAAAATGGAGCCCCTGATTTTGCAAGGGGAAATGGAAGAGAAGGAAGTTTATACCAGGAGCTGCTCTGTATAAACCTAAACAGGAATTTACCATTTCCATCCCAGCCTCCTCACCATGTAAGCACACGCCAGTGCTTGCTTTGAGTGAAGCTGGTGTCCCAGAGAAACTGAGAAACTCCAAGGTTCAACAGAGATCCTGATCCTGATCCCAGACAAGTGAACCTTCTCCCCCAGGTTCGTGGCTAAGTGTGCCAGGCTCTTGTGGCCCCAGCAGCCCTCAATGCTGGCAAACATTGGCACTGACCAGCTGCTGGCAGCTTCCAGGGAGCAAGGAGAGAATGTGGGATGCTCCAGTGAGTAATAGTAGCTTCTTTGAGCCAGGTCTCATAAGCTCTATGAGGTCTATTACTTACCCAAGATAGCTCAGCTACCTTTGGAGGCATAAAATCAGCAGGATGACTTCTGTTGTAGTGTTGGAAAAAAAAAAGGTTTAATAAAAGGCAAAATAACAAACAGAGAAAAACCGAGCCAGGTGCAAGAGGTTCTTACTCCTGGTAAAACACCTCATTAAAGCAATTAGTTTATTTATTCACTTCTTTTTCTAGTAAATTGCCTAAGAAAAACTTTTTTAGCTCTTGTCCAATTAGCTATCCTTAAGTTTGAGATGCAGTCCCCTAAGCCTATGAGATGCCTTTTTCACCTAATCGAAGAGAGGAACTTCTGGGCTTCTTTCCTTTTTAAGGAGACAAAAGATAGTTTTGTCACTCTGCCAACAAAAAGCACGTTCCCATAGCAGGGGATTTCTGGATCTGCTGCCTGGGGCACAGCAGCCAGCCTGGGGATGCTCAGCTGCTCTAATCCAAGGGCCAGCTCCACATGTGTCTTTAGGGAAGGTTCAACCATTGCTGGTTAAACTCACCCTCATCTGGGAATGCCTGTGAGCTCAACCAGCTGTGAGGACACCCTCAGTCCCAGCACCAGCTTGTTTGCTCTCGCTGACAAATGAGCTGCAGATCCAAAAGCCATTTAGCCTGGGCACAAAGCATTCAGACCTGTGGCTGGGGCTGAGGCGCTCCAGGAGCCAAGCACAGGGCAGCTGTGGCAAACTTTGCTTCCAGGCACTTGGTTCTCACTTGACTTCCTCCTCTGGCAGCTCACAGCCAGCTCAACACTCTCCAAGAGGAGCAGTGAATTCCTGCCCGTGCCAAGGACTCTATCCAGAAAAGGCTTTTTTTCCTCCCCTGACGCTGCTCATTAATTTTGTTTGTTTTGCTGTTTTTTTTTTTTTAAAAAAAAAAAAGCTTTTGCTGGCTTCCCAATTAGGAGAGGATTAAAAAAGCAAAAGAAGGGAAACTTGAGGCACAGAGAATTCAGCTGGATCCCTCGTGGGGGCAGTGGGGATTGCTGAGACACCAAACCCTTTCTTGGTGACAGTGTGAACAACCAGGCCACCACGTCCTCACCTCCCTCCTCCTTGTGCCAGCATAACTCATGCTGTGCCTTGCCTGCATTGAAAAATCGGCAATAAAATCATGCAGGAACCCCAAGTTGGATCGATTTATTTCAATATTTCTGACACAGCTCCTGCAGGAGCCGCGGAACCAACAACAATTTCCTACCAGAGAGTCAGTGAGATGTTGGGCATAAATTACCCTGAAATGCCACAGATAACAAGGCTGCACTCAGGAAGGCTCTTCTCTGTTTCACTCACACTGGAAACACTCCAAGATGGCAAAGTGATGTAGGAACATCATGGCAGAACCTTTCCAACAGGATCAGAGGTGGTTCCTCCACTGACGCTGTGGGGATGGAATTGGGGTACCCGACCTCAGAGCTGTGATTTCCTCCCTCATCCCCCGTCTCTGCAGCTCTGAGGCCAAAGCACGTGTCTAACGAGTGCAAATCAGAATATTAATGTTCACCTTTCAGGGAGTAGTTGGATGTGCCACTTCCAATGAGGAAGGGAATTAATTTCAATGCTCGTAAGAGCCGTCTGAGACAGTTTCCATCATGATCACGGAGCTTTCTGCTGGCAGCCAAGACCAAAGAGTAGATTTTTCTTTTATCGTTTGCAAAAAAGACAAATACACTTCGTACTCCTGCTCTTATCGAGCAGATTTCCAGCTGGAGTTCATCACTTCCCACTCCTCTGCAGCTGGAATCCCTCTCAAATCCTGTTTGGAGCAGTGATTTTCGTAAATAACCTGCTGGGGGTATTCCCTTCAGTTCAGCACATACGCAGCCATTTCTAATGGCTCAAATCAGGATTCCCTGTGGTGCAGCAGTGACTAATTGCATCTCCTGACACTCCCCTGCTTCAAGCCCCACTAGCTGATTGCAAGCACCTCGTTAGCGTGCTCCCCCAGCCATACCTGATGGCCTGGGGAGTGGGTAAGGCTGGCAAAGAGGCTGCACACCCCACCAGGTGGGACAGGAACCCCAGCTTGGGACTGGGAGGGCACCCAGGAGGTGCCACCCTGCAAGGGCACACACCCACCCTCTCTTCCTCGGCACTTGGCAAAATGTATGTGCAGAGGGAAACAAGGGGAAGGCTGGAGCAGGGGCTGCAGCAACGACACGGATCGGCTGCAGTAATGAGCTTTTCCAAAAATATCTCTCCTTGGTCAGAGATGCTCTATTTTTAGAGCTCCAGGGTATCACACTGACAAGCAGCGGGGTCAGTGTGTACCTTTAAACTTCCAAAATGCCTTTGGCCTTGCACAGGCACCTTGCTGCTCCAGCTGGATGGCAAACACACCAACAGACACCTCTGGTGTGTGTGGCCAGGAGACCTGGCTGTCACCTCCCCCAGAGCCACACGGGTGGGACAGCTCAGATGTGACTGGGCACTGTCTGTCCCATGGATCACCAACACCTTGACCCTGAGCAGCTGGCGCAGGTCTGTGAAAAAAACATCGGTGACTGAAACCCCCGCAATGAAACCTCCAAGTGGGGAAACTGCTGTTCTGTGGTTTTTGTATCAAAGATGTTGGTACTCAGGTCGAGAAATGACTCCCTGGGTGTCTGGATCCTTTCCTCTGCTCCAACAGATGCAGTGGAAAAGGGCAGGTCCATAAAATTCAGCATGGATCTGAGAGCTGCTCGACAGCAATGGAAATAGGGAAGATGACAGTCAGAGCAGTAGGACTCCTGTGTCTGCACAGTGAGCTGAGAACATAGGGTGTAAAATTAAAAATCCAACAGTCCTATTGTTAGGAATAAAAATCCTGTCATTTGCATGTTAAAACACCTCGACTTACAGCAGCAATTTCTCTCTTTAACTTTCCTGGTTTACCCAGTTCCCAGGATGAATAATGCAATGGAACTCCTCAGCAGCCACACAAATGAAAAAATTCAATAGGACTCATTTTTCCCCTCTAAACCTACACATCTTCTGCAGGAAGCCTTTCCATTGAGACGTGGAAATCCCTGCTGCCAACGCCTCTGAAAGAGCTTTTTAACAGAGAAGGCTGGGGAGGAGCTGCCAGCCCCAGTGATAAACCCTGTTTGCCCAAACCCCAGCACAGCCTCTGCAGAGTCATGTTAACCAGACCTTGCATCGCTCTCTTTAGGAATAAGCAAATTAGCTCATGGGGGAAAAAAGATTATCGTCAATGCAGCCCTGACATCTGGAAGCAGATTACATCAAATTTGAATAATCTAGGTGACATTTCAATTTAAATTGTCCTTGCGTCTGAAAAGGAAAGAGAATTAAGTGCGAACTCATTGATCGGTGCCTTGGGGCCGAGCTGCTGCTGCTGCTGCTGCAATGAGCATCCCCAGACACAGCAGGGACAGGAGTGACCACCCTGCTGCTGGCCCCCCTGCATGCCCCCCACCCCACCACAGCTTTGCTCTCCAGTTCTGCCCATTCCTCACCCATCCCTGTGTTTTGCCAAGCTGCAGGAGTGGCTCAGAGGCTCATTTCCCTCCATCTGGAGGGAAATGATGTCCCCAGTGAGGACCCCACCTTGCAGATGCAAGGGGAAAGGCCTGTGCTCTGATGTGCCCAGGGTCCACCCCATTATCACTCAATATGGGAGATTTTCCTGCTTTTTTCTCCACCAGCCATTCAAATCAGACTCAGAGGGAAATACAGCTTTCACTGAGCTTGGAAACTTGGCTTTGTGAGGAACAGGAAGGCCTTTCCACTCTGAAACATGGAGAGAAAGGGCATGAAGTCATCAAGGAGCAGCCCGGACTCTGGCAAGGGGATTTAAAACCTCACCCTCTGCCACCTGAGCAGCTTCCTCTGCAGCTGAGTTCAACTGCAGCACCCACTCACACAGCACTGCTGATCCTGCTCCACAGCTGGGCATTGCCACCGTCCCACTGCTGCATGACAGAGGCTGGGGCTGGGGAGGGTTTTTCAATGTGAAAAGGGACCCACATATACAATTACATGGAATAGTTTGGGTTCCATGTCCATTAACCCACAAGTAAGTGTTGTATGTAACCTGGTCACCAGAGGTAACAGTCCTCCTCTTGTTGGGATTTCCCACTATTTAGTGCTTTTAATGTTTATTATGCACAAATCTTCCACCAGCCTCAGTGAAAACACCTCACTGGCTTTAGCCAACAGCTATTTACAGGAGCATATTGTGATCCTGGCATGGGTCAGAATGATGTGACAAACATTTTTGAAACAGCACCACACCACAAACAGGTGGTGTAGAGGAGCCACCTCATCATTGCTGTCACCTCCAGGGAGACACCTCAAGGACACAGCAAGACCTGACCCGAGCCTTCCCACAGCTGAGAGTGCAAAACAGTTCACTATCACAGCACACCTCAGTGCTTGGGATGTTGGGAATCCCAGCAAAAGTGAGAAACTCCATTTACAGGAGGTTCAGGGCCAGAGGCCCTGGCTGTGCCTCACACCAGGGCTGCTCCAGGAACAGGCGTTTTCTATCAATGCAAATTTTTTGCTTGCGTTAGAAAATAAAATAATTTCCATTTATACATGTTAAATGAGAATTTCAAAAGCAGAATAATGCAGATGATGCTTCCAGGCTGTGTGCAGGCATCTGGAGCTGCAGATGAGGGGCTCTGCTGCACCGCTGGATCCCAGCCCACAGCTGGCCTCTCCTATCCCCTCCTGCAGCGTGGCCTCCCAAGCTCATCCCTTAAAATGTGAAAAGCATCTGGGCTCCTGAGCTCCCCCTGCCCAGCCACCCGTGGCAGCAAAAGGGAGGGTCGGCTCGGCTATGAGACCAAAGCTCCCTCATTAACAAGCTGTTAAATTATTAATAAGTTTATATGTAATTTCTTCTGTGTACATAATCTCACATTTTTCAGAAAACTATCATAGCTTTTCACTTAGTTCCACTTGAGGGAACAACAGCTCCTGCTTTCACTTGAGCAGATGAATATTTATGTTGAGCTTGTTCTGTCTGGGGCTGAGGAAAACCAGATTATTTGGCTTCTCAGTGTGGGGAAGGTCGGTGGTGGGGATGGCACGAGCCTGGCTGTCACTAGTGCCCCTGCAGACCTCCCAGCCCAGCTAATGGGTCCCCAAAGGGCCTGAAAATCTGGCCAGAGAAGCTGTTGATGTCCCGTCCCTGGAAGTGTTCCAGGCCAGGTTGGATGGGGCTTGGAGCAACCTGGTCTGGTGGATTGTGCCATGACCATAAACACATGTACAAGATCAGGAGTGCTCATCTGCTCCAGCTTGGAGGAGCATCCTTCACAATAGCCCAGCTGCCCAGTGCTGTCATCATTCATCCACATGCTGCTGAAATGAGCCACCAATGAAGGGGCTGTGGGAGTGTTTTAGGTGTGAGGAGTCAGCAAACAGGAGGGTTTCAGGAAAGCTTTGCTCCCTTGGGAGGGATGAAGGTGGCTGGCTCCCTCATGGGGTGAGGATCCACACCTGTACAATGATGTGACTTGATGCTGTGGCAGCTCAATGTCAAAGCAGCCCGAGCTGAACAGAAACCTTTTGATCTCGGAATATTCCTCCCTTGCTGTAATGTCACAAATTTGTGGCTTGCTGCTCCTCAGCTCCCGTGCCTTGACACGTCCTTCGGCAGCCTCAGCTTGCCGCGGAAACCAAATATTTTGACTCTGCTGTTTATTCCCTGTTTTTAAAGTGTGTTCTGAGTGAATAACAAATATGTTTTGTGAGGCAGCTGGTGCTTCTTCCTGTAATGTACAAGGTAAGGGAGAAATAAACATATTTGCTTTTGCTCTGTCTATTTATCCAACAATTGTAGCTGCTGCTTTAACGGCACAAAAATGTAATTACTGCACGCGTTCTCACCAGCCCTAATTGGCAGCATACTTAAGCATACACTTAGAGACACTGCTGCTCCATCACAGCATTCCTGTGGGACCATTAGGGGCTGGTGGGGCCCTGCCCTCATGGGTCACCTTTTGCTCATTGAATAGCAACATTTGGGCACCTTGAAACCCTGAAATTTCAGAAAAATGCAGGAAATCTTGGGAATTTTTTCCTGTAGGTATCCCAGACAATGAGAGCTTCATCTTCCCAAAGACCATCACATGTGGGAAGACACCAAAGGGATCCAGCACAACAGGCAGTAATGGAGCTTTACAGAGGGTCGTGTCCCTCACTTGTCTGTAATCGAGGCTTTGCTAATCCAGGAGATTTTTTATCTTCTCTCCTTTTTTCCCTTTGTATTGGCAGTAACAGTAGCTCAGTGAAAGCATCATTAACGTAATTAAGTGAGCAATTTGCTTATTAACAGATTGCAACCTTTTCAACAAACTTTGCTGGGTTTTCCCTTTTTAAACGCCAGCTCCTCGTGCTCAGGAAGGAAAGGCTGCTGTGAAGAGGGGGTTGAGCTGTGTATCCCAACCTCTGCCCTGCTCCATCAGCAGCACCCATCTCAAGCTCAGTCCCCAAGGCTGAGTCTGCTGCCAGTTCTGGAGCTGCCAACCCCCAGATTTCCTGGCTGGGGCTCCAGGAACAGTTGGTGTGGAGCAATGGGTAAGCTGCTGTCTCATCTCACCCCTCAGGAATAAGGAGCCACTGGGGCTGGTGAGGCAGGATGTGAACAGCTCTGACATCACTGGATAGAGAGTTAAAAACTCCTGGGAGAGTTTGCCACGATTTTTCACTGTGCATTCAGGAAAAACAGCTTGTGCCCAGGAGACCTATCTCTCCTCCAGAATCCATCCCACGTTGCCCTTCTCTGCTCTGAATGTAGACTAGTCTTTTTTTTTTTTCTTTCGATTTTCTCAGTGTGTTCCAAAGTAGGTGTAAGAGAAATCAGGAGCGGTTCCTTTGCCCTGTGTGAAGCAGGTTGATGCTTATTCTGGAGCTGTGCTCTCAACAGCTCATCCCAATGGGAATCTTCCACCCTTCTCACCAGAGAAAAGCACTTGGTGTTTCCCTGGGGCGGTTTTCCCTTCTGCAGTGCTCAGTTGCCTGTATATCTTACACTGCAGTATTAAAAAACATGGATAATTATTACTGTTCACCAGCATAATAGTTTCAAGGATCAGCATCCCTACTTTTCACAAGGAACACATCCCCAGGCGGTCGCCTTTGCATATGAGCGCACAAAAAAAGTTCAAGTGAGAAAAAAACGCTATCAGCAAAGCACATTTATAGAGATGAATTATTTGGAAAATTTCTGAGCATCCAAACCCTTCGCAGCAGATTTGAATAACAGAATTCTGAGCAACAAGTTCATTTTGACCCTCTGGGCTAAAAAGTTATAATTAGCGCAGGCACCATAAAACTGGCTTTTAATTAAATCAGCCTCGGAAGAGAGGGAGCTCTGCAAGGTCCCTCCCTCACTTACATAAGGCAGCCGGCCTGAGCGGCCAGCGTGGGGATGCTGTGGCACTCTGAGCCTTCTGCAGGATTTTCCAGAGAGGAAAAATGAGAACTGGGAAGTGGGGAGCCCACAGCCATCCCCAGATCTCACCCAGTCGTGGGCCAAGGAGCAATCGCCGCCGCTTGAGCTGCATGGAGGGTTTGTGTGGGTGAGTTGAGCTGCGTTTCTGGGTCCGCGGTGCCCTGGGTGATGGTGACAGCAGTTCAGGACAGCCCCAACACCCACAGCTTGTGCTGGATGTTGGTGCCACCCCAGCAGGACCCAATCCCAGCTCATGCTGGGAAGAGCCAGCTCAGAGGCCACTGGTTGTGCTTTGAAGCCTCCAGAGCAGCCTGGCAATCTGTCCTGCTGCCGTTGCTGGTATGATAATGGGCTGAGTGTATTCCCAAAAAGCATATGCTGCAGTGCCAAGCATGGCAATGCCAGTCTCACAGTTGTCTCTTTCTTTGCACTTTCAAAAGGCTGTAGGAAACAATGACATATGGCACCCCAGCTTATGGTGGTTTAATTGACACAGGTAAGGCCAGGGAAAACAGAGCTGAGTTGTGGTGTTTTCAGGGGCAGGAAGGAAATGATGAATCTGACTCCATCTCCTTAGAAAGCTAATTTGTTATTTTATGATCTATATTATATTAAAGAATGCTATATGAAAACTATACTAAAGAATAGAGAAAGATACTTATGGAAGGCTCAACAAGATACTAATGAAAAACTTGTGACTCTCTCCAGAGCCTCGACACAGCTGGTCATTAAGTTAAAACAATTCACATGAAACCAGTCGGTAAAAAATGTCCAAACCACATTCCAAAGCAGCAAAACACAGGAGAAGCAAATCAGATAATTGTTGTTTTCATTTTCTCTGAGGCTTCTCAGCTTCCCAGGAGAAGAAATCCTGGCGAAGGGATTTTTCAGAAAATATGACGGTGACACTGAGTGGCATTCCCCAGGGAGGACGCCTGTCCTGGTCCCACTGGGATGCTCCAGCTGCCTCCCATGCCCACAGACACCAGGTCTGGCAGGTGTGTGTGCTGCCAGTGCCAGCCCAGCGAAGTTTCAGACCCGCATTGGCACTGGGTGGATCAAATGACTCAATTAACAGGTGCCTCCCCATCAATGCCAGAGCTGAACTTCTAGTTCTGCAAATATATAATTAAAGCACAGTCTCACAATTATAAGATTCTCTTCCACTCGAGCGAAGGCGGAGGGCTGGCAGGTGCTGGAGTCAATCCAATTGTTTCCACTCTCTCTCCTTTCCTCTGATGATGCGTGGCACAGCCTGGGCATGGGGGTGAGGAAGGGCAGGTGGTGAGGCTGAGGGTAGAGCTGAGATGCCCTGGCAGAGGCTGCACCAGTGCCTGGAGTGGGTGCTGATTTGGGCTCTGGATGTGGGAGTGCTGAGGGCAGCGCTGTGGCTGACAGAGCCTCAGGAAGGATGATTGAATCATGAGACAGACTCTGGTGCTGTCTCAGGATGATTGAAATCATGAGCAGTTTCAGGAGTCAGCGCTGGGAGTGGAGCCTGTGCTGGATCAGGAGGGGCAGGGAAGGCTGTCGGCACAACTACCTTGTGTAGCTGGGAAAGAAAGTGCTGCTATTTTCCCTTAATACCCAAAATTATCTGCAAATGCCTCTGCTATCATGTTCTATAAATATTGGCTGTTCCCAAAGCCTCCTGCTCAACAGCCCTCCCCAAGCCCACTTTCCCCTTCAGAGCATGCACTGAATCACACTGTTCCCTCCCCAGGGGTGACAAAAGACCGTGGCAGGAACACCAACACCCAACTCATCGTGCCAGACCTGGAGACAGAAACCTGGAAAAATTCCAAACACGGAGGACACGAAGCGCCATGGACCATGGGAATGCATTCATCTCTAGGAAAGCACCCAGGGGATGATGGCCACCCCTCAAAGCCTGCTTGGATAAAAGGAAAAAAAAGCTTTTCATGCCAATGCTGAGCCAGAGAGAACTTGTTGAAGCTGGGTGGCAGTGGGAAGGAATCAGCACTGGAGCCAAACCTGGAGCAGCCACAACAGCATCCAGCCAAGTGTGGGTGGGCAGCATCACCTCCAGAGAGCAAACCTACTGCTGTCCCCAAAACAGCTTGGAGATCCAAGGGGAAAGGTGCAGTGGGGATCCCCCCCAATCAGGCTTTCCTCTGGCATGGTTTTGGGGGAATATTGGAGTTAAGGCTCAGACCCACCTCAGCAGGCACAAGCCGACCTCTGTACCTGTGTGGGCTGCTCAAACTGTGATGCTGGAAGAGCCAACAGAGACAATCTTAACCACGCCAACTTCTTTCCATGCCCTTGTCCCTTCTCCAGGGGAACAATCACTGCTGAGGATCTTTGCCAAAATTAGTTTCTTTAAGATCTGAGGGATCTTTCTGCTACTGCGCCGAGCAGTGGGAGTGAGCCCATAAATCCAGTTAGTCACAGTCGCTGGATTACATCGGACCTTGTCCTTCTGCCTTTAATAACACAATTGTTTGCTGCATAAGGAGCTTTATGTAACTGGGAATCAGGGGTGATCCGCAGCACTGCCCAGGCTGGAGCTGTCAGCCCTCCCTCCTCTCTGGGCTCGTGTGAACCTCCTGCTGCCAGGCAGTATCTGAGAAATAAATAACCTCCTTGCTGTGGCAGTGAAAGGTCTGACTCTAGCCCACTGTGGCGGTGCCCTTGGCACAGGATTTCAGTCTGGTAACACAGGGGTCAGTACCAGAGGTGATGCAGGGATGGAGTTACCCCTGGAAGCTGTCTCCCATCCCACACTTCTCCCTTGAGGACAGCCCTCAGGTGCAAGGGGAGATATTTAGGCTCCCCCCTGGTGCCAGACAGGAGACCAGCATGCCCCCAAGCCATCGAGGCTGTTTGGGGACAGCAGTTAGCAGCTCCTTCATCTATGAAGGGTAAGTACTGGGAGGTAAAGGCACCAGGCGCAGCCTGCACTGCCTGCAGCACACACAGCGGTCTCGCCCAGCACCATTAAATCTCTGTTTTATTGCAACAGAGCAACCTCTGCACTCTCCCCACGCTCTCTGCATCCCTTTTCCCTCTCCATCTTTTTAAGTGACTCTGCCAAACAGTGCCTGCATAGCTGAGGCCATGCACTGGTGCTGGCAGATGGGCAGCACCGTTAACGTCTCTAGCAGTGAGTGGCATCACTTTGGGTGAAGAGCTGCTCTTTAAGGATGAGTTTGGAGATTTGACACAGCAGCACGAGTCTGAAATTCCTTAACAGTTTCCCAGTGATGTGGCTGTGTCCCTTTCCCTGGCTCCTGGCACCTGCACCACTCCCCTCGTTGGACCAGGCAAGCAGAAAGCTCTGGCACGTGGGAGCCTTTGCATTTGGGCATGGGCAGCCTTAATCCTCACACAGAGTTAACTTGTTTATTATCTTCTGGTTTACCTATCAAGTGCTACAAAATGAATGTATAGCCTTGTTGCCATGCCACCACCCAGCCTAACTCCCAGGGCCAGCAGGTCCTTCTGACAGCAGGGCAGCATTATTCATGCAATTAGGGAAAGGAAGACAGGTGAAGCTGCCAGAGCAGCTTGCAGGGAAAACTCCAGAAAAACATGGGAAAAACACTGGCTCAGCCTTATCCAGCTACTGGAGGGACTGCTTTTGTCCCAAGCCTGGGTGTCCCCCCAAGCTGCTTCCATCCAGCACAGCTTCGTGTCCCAAAACCTCACTGGCTTCTCTGGACAGTGTTCACTGGCTTATCCTGTGGCCAAGACACAAGCCCTGAGCTCCCTGGTGAGATACCTGTGGGTGGCACAGAGGAGAACTGGCTGGTCCCCAAAACCTGGCAGGGTGAGAGCTGGTGGCTCCAGAGGTGACCACTGGTGCCAGCTCCTGACAGTGCAGCACACCCTTGGCAGCATCATCACGCCCCGAGTGAGACTTGCTGGATAAATAAATATTCCAGAGATGCTCCAGGCCATGCATTTTTCATGAGTTCGTTCTGCTATTGGGAGCCGCACCCTTTAAGAAGATTGGATGCATCTGGAACAGAAGTCATTTTTATAGTGAATAATTTGCTTGAAAAGCTGACTCTGAATATCTCGGTGCAGGAAACACATCTTGGCTCCCTGGAATGATTCTGCAGAGACCCACTGAGGGTCAGGTGTGCCCCGTGGCTCTGCCCAAGGAGAGCTGCTCTCCTGGCTGCAAAAACCAGCAATTCCTGAAGGAAAAAACACACTGAAGCAGGAGTTTCGTGTAGATTCCAGGAGTTTTTGGGGAAAGCCATGGACCCTTCCCAGCCTGGGGGCTGGCTTGGCTGACTCACTCAGTGCTGCCAGAGCGGGATCCATGTGGATACAAGCAAGAACTTTGGGATCCTGGTGGAACAGGCAGCACAGTATTTATTATTGTGCTGGGTTTCGACTATGGATTTAGATATTGATGGAGTCTGCGCCTCCGAGCAAAGAGCGCTAATTAGCACCCGCAACAGAGAGCCAGCTTTTAATTAAACACCGCTTAACGAGGGGGACTTGTTAGAGACACCGTGCCACGTGTGAGGTGACGTGCGCAGGAGGATTTCGGAGCAGGGCTGAGTCTGGCAGGGCACAAGGCACTGGGATGGGATCCCCACAGTGGGACAGGGTGTGGGATGTGCAGCTGCACTGCCAGGGCCAAGCAGAGCCTCAGGGTTCCCAATGCCTCCTCCACCAAGAACCATCCCATCCCTGTCACTGCAAATAACCAAACAAGCTGCACGGAGAAGAGAATAGTATTAATATTTAAAAGGCATTTATAGTTTTAATCAAGCTTTGGGGGGAAAAGACAGCTTAACACGGCACTTTACACAGTTGATAAAATGTTTGACATTTACTGGTGCCTGTAATGAATCTTGTCTCAATTTTCTCTTTTAAAATGCCACTCCAGATACTCTATCTATCTGTAGGGTTTGAAAAGCACTTATCCAACAAAGCATTATCACGATGGAGAATATGAAAGGGCGTCTTGGCAGAGTAGCACCAGCTCTAGAGTTTGCTGGCACCCAAGCGGGCCCTGCGTGGGATGGGCAGAGGAGGGAGGATCAGTGTGGCTCCATGGCCCTGCTGCAGCCCAGCCCACCAAAATACCTCAATTTTCCCACTGCTCACAGCTCAGAACATGAGGCTCAGCTGTCGACCAGCGTTGAGTGCCTGGGATACAGCAAACCCAAACGCTTTGGAGGCAGAGGAGGCTGGAAGTTTGCTTTGTCCCAGAAGAACAGACCTTGGCTGCCAGTGCTGCCCATGGCAGGACAGTGCAGGGGCTCTGGGTGTTATCAGGGAACGACAGTTCTCCTGTGCAAACAGAGCTGCTGCTCCACGGGCGATGATCCAAGGAGCATTCCTGCTCCTCCTCTGGAAGGACACTGCGGAGGGAAGTATCAGCAGTGAACACAGGCAGCTGCTGGCCTGGACTTCCCTTTGAACAACCCCTCCAATGTCCTTTGCTTCTCCCTCTTTTCTTTACTTTTTTTCCAGAGGAAAGAAATGAATTATTCTATGGAAGTTAGTGGCTGTCTCAGGAGCCTGGTATAGAAAATTAGGTTTTAATAGCTTTGAAATTGAAGCTCTTTGGGTCAATAGGACAAGATTCAGACAGCGAAATCACTGGCCCATAAAGGGAAAAAAAGCAAATATTTTGTTAGTCATCAGAGAGTCACAGTCCAAAGATAGCAGGCAGGAGCTTAAAATACTGCTATGCTCGTCAGCTCCCGAAGTGTTTAGTCATAAGCTCCTTTTTTCTCTTGTTGTCTCTCTATATATTAGCTTTGGGAATGCAGAATTTGGCTTTCCGTCCTTGGACGTGCCTGGGAATTCCTCAAGTCACTGCTGGAATTGGAAAGTTTACTTTGAGCTAAAAGCGCTGTAAAGTCTGTGAGGTAACGCAAAGAGAGAAGCCACCAGCTCAGGCAGCACTTCAGATCACACAGGATAGAGAACTTCCAGGGAAGTTCTGTCAACAGGCTCTGGAATTATTTGACTCATTATTAAAGGGATGAAGGGGTTATAATTATTCCTAATTTCCTATTCAGAGCTCATTACCACCCCTAAGAAGGGTAGGTGGGGAACCCTTGAGATCCGGCAAGTTACTTTAAATATTCATACGGCTGAGAGAAATTTCTCATGGCTTGGAGCTGTGATGGGGAAAAGGGCCAGATGTGCTGGGAGGCTTCTGCCCCATGGCCCCTGCTCCCCAAGGGAGCCCATGCTGACAGCAGCACCAGCCCAGCACTCAGAGCTAAGACACTGCTAAGGGATCATCCAGTGGCAAGTGGGAGATGGACACCTCAGTGTTTTATCCAGGTCACTCACTGCTTTGTGGCTATCCCAGGTTGTAGCTGCAGTGAGGTGAGGCAGTGGAAGGCCACGGGATGGGATGTGGCTCCTGGTGAGAGCTGCTGTCCTCTGACAGGGGCTGATACCACACAAGGCACCCCAAATGTCGCCTACAGCACACACACCCCTAACACATGGAAATGCCATATTGCTTCACCCAACTTCTGTCCTCCAATCAGTGCCCAATTTCCTTCCAAGGATAAAGCTGTCTGTTATTTTTGGCTGCCCACTCCAGCTCAGGGCACTCTCATTTTCCCCCATGCACTCAGAGCACAGACGCTCCCTGTGACTGCCTCAGAGCAATGACAAAACAAGCACATTCCTAATGGCTGGCAGAGCACGTAGGAAATATATTAAATGTATTAACTTTGGCACTTGCTGGGTCTCGGGAGGAGCTCTTGGAGCTGCTCCTGTGCTTCACCTCCACTCCCCTGGCTCCTTTATGCTCTCCCCTTCTGCTAGGAAATTTCCTTGTCCCCAAACCGCGGCTGCCTGGAGGTCACCAACATTTGCCGGCGGCTCATCTGAGCCCTGCTGGGAGTGGCCCAGGCCCACGAGGTGAGGCTGGCAGATGGCACTCAGCCATCCCGTGCCACAGAGCAGCTGAGCCAGGCCAGCAGTGCCTGGGCTGGGAAATGCTCATTGCTCCCAGGGGCTCGCATGACCCCGGAGCCAACTCACGAGCAGAGCAGGGAGCATGGGAATGTGTCCAGGACAACACGACCAACTGCTCTGTTGGCTCAGGAACACCCAGGCTCACAATGCCCAGATGCTTAAAGCCTGGCTGAGACTCTCTGTGGGCTGTGCTGCGTGGAGCAAAGCTCTGGGAGGAGCGAGGCTCTGGGAGGAGCGAGGCGAGGGATAAAGCAAGTGGGAAATTGCTTTCTTGCCCCCACACTGGAATGAATCCCCCGGCTGCCATGTGGGACAGAACACGCCAGGATGCCCAGCAGGAAAATATGAGAGGGCTCCTCCGCTGTGCCACCTGCCCAGGGTGGAATTGTGGCTGGCATTGGTCATGGAGCAGCCACCCACAGCAAACCCAGCCAGCTGCACGTGGGAAGCGCTCCCCAGGGCTCACTCCCTGGCCACACACAGCCTGGAATTTGATTATGTTTTCAATAAAAGAAGTGCTGGAAGATAACCCCCTTGAGTGGCATCTGCCACGTGGGCTGCTGCTGCCAGGATGGGAAAATTGCCCTTTGTTCTTCACAAATAAATCTGAGGGAAAGCCTGCTCTGAGCAGGCAGCGTTCTCTGGGGGCTGCTGAGGACTTTGCAGGCGTTGCCATGAATAACAGTTTATCTACAGAGTTTCGTTCAAAATGAAGCCTCAGACACAGCCTAAAATTATGGGGATGCTGTGAAAATGGCTTTATAAACTATTGCTTTTTCCTTTCTGAGCAGCAGCAAAGTACAGGCCAGACAAAAGCCAGCCGAGACTCTAACTGTCATAAATAAGTCAGCAGAGCTGATAAAAATAAAGGATGAAATATAATTCAGCCATTCAGTGACAGATCCCATCTTAGCTGTGATATAGGGTCTGTTGAGACTGTCATTGCTTCAGGAAATTAAAGAATGAGCCCATTAGTGAGGATATTTAAAGATGTTCATATTAAGATTATGACTTCCCAGACTCAGCCCGACCAGGGAACTCACTCGATTCCAAAGTCATTTTTCACAGTCCCTTTTCAGTGCTGCTCCAGAGGGCCCAGCAGTGCCATGGGGGGTTCTGAGACGAGCAGAAAGTGGGGGCTGTGGGTGACAGCACCCAGCTCAGCTTGTCTGTTGCCATGGCAATAGGAATACCTGTCCAGAGCCTCGAGAGGCAGCACAGAGGGGACGCCTGGTCCTGGGAGAGGGACTGTGACCATGTGCCATTCCTCAGCGCTGCTGCTCCTTGCATGCACGTGTGAGCATCTCCACGCTCCCTGGAGCTCCTTCTGGAGCCTGGAGCAATTGCTGATGTTTGCTTCCTCTCCTGTCTGGCAAAGCAAACACAGATTATGGCAACAATGGAGCAAATCACATCCTAAGAGTGGGTGTCCCATGAGAGGGAGCCCCAGGGAAGAGGAGGAATGGGGAGCCACAGGTGCTCGTGCATGCCTGTGCCTGAAGGGTTGTTGGGTAAAAGAGAAAAGCAATGGCAAAAAAAGGTGAAGGTTCCAGTCCTGGGATGTTGGAAAACTGATGGATAATTGTAATTAGCTTTCAGAATTTTTAATTATAGAAGGGGTGTAAATAATCACAAAGCACAGCTTCACTAATGAGAGTCCTTGTGCTCAGAAACACGGGGATGCATTTGTTAGGGAGACTTTGAAAGCTCTGCTGTTAATTAGGTGTCTCACAGCCAGCAGGGTTTCAGGAGAAGGAGAAACATGTATACATTTAAATCAGGCTCATTGTGAGAGCTACCCAACATCAATTATGGGATAGCAGGGTGCTAAAATGAACGAGCTTTGTAATTAGACAGTGGATCTGAAAGGCAGAGAAGAGCCTTTGCTTCCCCTCAGGTGTCTGCCAAAGGTGTTTAACGCTGGTCAGGACACAGGGGAGGAGGAGATGTGACCTGCCTTCCTCACCGTGGGGATCATCCCACAGCAGTGCCCTGGAGGACATCCCACAGCAGTGACCTGGCTTCCATGTGCCCTGGAGGACATCCCACAGCAGTGACCTGCCTTCCATGTGCCCTGGAGGACATCCCACAGCAGTGACCTGCCTTCCATGTGCCCTGGAGGACATCCCACAGCAGTGACCTGCCTTCCATGTGCCCTGGAGGACATCCCACAGCAGTGACCTGCCTTCCATGTGCCCTGGAGGACATCCCACGGCAGTGACCTGCCTTCCATGTGCCCTGGAGGACATCCCACGGCAGTGACCTGCCTTCCATGTGCCCTGGAGGACATCCCACAGCAGTGACCTGGCTTCCTCATGCTGGAGAGCATCCCATGGAGGTAACCATGCCCTGCAGAACATCCCAAGGCATCCTGTGGTGGGCTGGGCTGGATCAGAGCTTCATCAGGAGATCCCTGCTGGGGCTTCTACAGCCCCATGACACTGCTTTTATTGGAAGAGAAGCAGAAGGGGGGGGAAGGCTAGATTAGTTTAATTAAGCATGGGGGAGCAGATTGCATTTCTCCACCCACAAAAGCAAACAGAGCACCTCAGGAGCTGCTGGCCCTGCTCTGGCTCGTGCCCAAGGCTGGAGGGAGGTCCAGCCCTCCCATGATCTCCCATGGGCGCACAAAGTAAAACAGCATCTAAAGAGAGCAAAGGAGGATGTTTTCTCCCTCCACTTCCTTTCTGGGGCCGCCTGGTGTGTTTTCTTGGTGGTTATAAACAAGCAGAAAAGGAGATGACAAACGCTGAGAGGCACTTTTTGAAGCTGTGTCTGTTTTTTGGCTGCTCTGAGAGCAGCAGTGAGCTCAGACCCCGAGGCCAATCTCCACAGTTCCTCCTTAGGTTTTCTCTTTTGGCTACAAATTTCAAGCCCTGCCACAGGAGTTTATGTAAGTAATTACGTTTAGTTGGTATTTGGCTAAATCTAATGAAGCAATGATAAACAGCTCAGCGTTTTCTTCCCTGATGGCTAATGAATATTAATTTCTCTGTCGAAAAGAAACCTCTGCTCACTGCAAAAGATTAGATTCCCATGCTAAAACTCAGGGAAGGGGTAGAAGATCACTGGAAAGGATGGAATTTTGGGAAAGCCTGCATCTGCTCCTTTATGGAGAACAGCAGGCTGGGTTCAGGTGCCTTCACAAGGAATGGCCATCAATCCCTGCCTGACCCATCAGCTTGTTTTGGCAGAAACTTGTCCAAGCTTGAGTTGTGAGGATGTGTCAGGCACTGAGTGTCCCATGGCACAGGTAGCAGCGTCCCCAGGAATCCTCCTGCAGCCAGTGAGCGCCTTCAGCAGGAAAACGGCCCAAAAGTCTTCTACAGGTGATTTTCCTGGCAGCTTGTGGCTCTCCCTTTCTGGAACTTTCAGGGTAGGTGTCAGTCTGCCACATCATGGTCATTCCTGGCAGTGTGGGAAATGTGGTGCTGCTGTCGCCACGGGAACCCCAGCACTGGGGATGACTCTGCATTCCAGCACCCTGTGGGATGTTCCTGCTGCTGTTCCCATGCCAGCCTGGCAGTCCCAAGGGCTTGGGGCTCTCACCCCAGCTCCCTGTGCTGCTCTGTGCTGCTTGGAGAGATGACTCTGTGCCAGCATCATGCTAAACTGTTCTAACTTTAATCAGCTCGTGGGCTGCACTGAAACACAGCTCACACATGATGTGAGGGGAGCCATGTGGCAAATCCCAGGGAGGGGCCAGCATGAAAATGGATCTGCCCAGGTGGGAAAGGGACAGCAAGACCCAGGTGGCCGCTGCAGATCCCCAGCAGGGTCCCGGGGTGGTGACATTTGCCTTGCCATCTCCTTCCAGCATGCTGCTGGCTGGCATCCCTCCTCCTCTGAGGAGGGAATTGGATCTTCTTCTTCCCAGCTGCTGCTCTCAACAGCCCAGTAGGATGTGTTGAGATTCTTGTGTTGATTCTTGGTGTTCTTCAATGTTCTTGACGTTGCTTTTAAGCATCAGCACCCTGTGCCCGAGGCAGTGCCAAGGGCTGGGGAAGCATCCTGGGTGCAATGGGGTTTGGGTCTGTCTGTTTGAAGGGCCACAGAGAGACCAGGGCAGCTCCTTGGCAGCTGCATCCTCCCTGTTGACATCTTGGCAAGGTACCAGGAAGCTCCTGCAGGAGCACACCCAAGCCAAGGCACTGGAAGAAGCAGCGCAGGGTTTATTGTAAAAACAGATGCTAAACTTTGATTTTGGCAAAAAGAAACAACTTCAGCATCTGCTTGAGGAGATGCCCAGGCTGGGGAACGTGGGAGCTCCGAGAGCCCAGCAGCTGCTTAACCAAACTCATTTTTTCTACTCCTATTTGTGCAGCTCAGAGACAACAGGAAAATCACCGATGAGTTCACCCACTGACCGGTTTAAGGCGTTTCAACGTGCTGAAACATTTCCCCAGATTGTGGAACTTTGGTCTCTGCCATCCAACATCCCAGCAGCGCTGTCACCCACCCACTCTGCACTGAAAACCTGCTCATCTCTCCAGAGCCAGGCTGAGAAAGGGATGAGAGTGGTGCCTGCTCTGCCACTGGTGGGTACAACTGAGTGTTCCTCAGAGAAAGAATGAGGGGGAGAGGAAAGGGTGCCCTGTGCAAATACCATCTGCATTCAGATTCAAATAAAATTATAGCAAATCTGCAGCACTGGAGATAAAAATGGTAATGAGTTTTAATAGTTCCCTTTGATTTCTGCTATTGAAATGGACTCTGGGAGGCTGACATTGTATCGGGAGATGTTAGATCTCTGGCCACACATCAGGCAGCTGTACTGCTTCCAGGAGTGAGGAGAGGGACTGGAGCCACTCTGGAGCACTGTGGTTGTGGCAGGAATGGGGAGCTGAGAGAGGCAGCCATTAGAGCAGCTGTGCAATTAGTCCAGCCATCGATTGTTAATACACTTTTAATCAATAATCTGGGCAAAGCCAGAGCTAGATTGATGTCGCAGGGGCGTGCAGTATCCATAAAATTGTCATCTGAGCACCCAGGGAAGTGAGTTGCTTCTCCACTGCTGATTAGCTGGATGGGGCTGTAATTGGCCAGGGAAAGGCAGGAGGTGATACCAGATTATTCATTCCAGAGTGCAAATCCCTGCCTGACACACACACACTCCTGCCAGTGTGACCGTCCAGGGGTTCTTGGATTGGGGAAGAGACGAGGATCTGACTCCATGTTTCAGAAGGCTTGATTTATTATTTTATGATCTATATCACATTAAAACTATACTAAAAGAATAGAAGAAAAGGTTCTCCTCAGAAGGCAAGCTAAGAATAGAATAGCCAAGAATGATAACAAAGGCCTGTGGCTCGGGCTCTGTGTCCGAACCAGCTGGGCTGTGATTGGCCATTAATTAGAAACATCCAACATGAGACCAATCCCAGATGCACCTGTTGCATTCCACAGCAGCAGATAACCATTGCTTACATTTTGTTCCTGAGGCCTCTCAGCTTCTCAGGAGGAAAAATCCTAAGGAAAGGATTTTTCATAAAAGCTGCCTGTGACATGCCAGCACCAGCTGTATACCCCCCCTCCTCTCTCTGTGGATCACCATTCCAGCTAATTGTGCCTCTCTCTCCCTAACTCCTGGAATTGTTCATGCACATGCATCAATGTCCAAATCCAGGATTGGCCCCTCCGTTCTCTGAGACTGAACTCGTTACCTGTGATCAATTAATGATCTCGCTGTCCCTGTAGAACAGCCACAAGTCCAGATGGAATGATGGACTTGGGAGGGAAGTGCCTCTGCTGGTGAGAAGGGCCTTAACCCCAGAGTCACCAAGGGAGCCATCACCTCCCTCTGGAGTCAGATCACATCATTGCCACGAGCTGTGGCTGTGCTGGCAAACTTCACCTCTGCCAAATGGATTCCTCTCCTGCCGTGGGGCCGGGGCTGCTGGGAGCTCAAGGCTGGAGCCCTGGGCTCCGGATGTGCCCTGTGTGCTTCTGAGGAGCCATCTGGGTCAAATAGCAGGAGGAAAGCTCAAAACCTCTTTTTTTTTTTCCTCTCTGAGAGCTCAAGGGCAAAATTTGAACATCAGAGGCAGGGACAAGTCTTCCTGGGCTGATTTGTGAACATCTTGTTGAGACATCCAGGATCAGATCTGAGAATATTTTAGTGATGCAGGGAGTGATTCAGAGTCATCTGGGTTATCCCCCCTCGCCGAGGATGCGATTGAAATGTTTGTGGCTGAATCTCACCCGGGAAGAGCTGAGCAGTCACACCGGCACACAGACTGTCATGTTTATATCCAGCATCTCCTCAGCCTCCCAGCAAGGCTGAGAGGAGCATCCATCATTTTCAAACTCGGGCTCGGCGCTGCAGCAGGGCTCCCTCACTCAGCGCCACTCCTGGGTCTGACCCAGCTGCTCCAGGAGGGTGGGCCACAGCCCCTTCTCTGGCTTCCCACACAGCAGGGATGAGATGCTCAGGGGAAAGGCCAGGGATATGCTGTAGCTCAGGAAAAGCTGATCCCTACATTTTTTTTAACCAGAATCTTTTAGTGCAGGAGATTAACTTCTGCAGCCCGTGGATGCAGCTCAGCCTGGCGGCCGCTGCAGCAATCAGGGACCAAGGGGTGTTTAAGATGCCCAGGTCCCTCCATCTCCCACCCTGGCAATCCCTCTGCCATGGCAGCACCCCTGCAGTGCAACAGGAGTCTCAGGTTGCTGTTGATAATTGCTGCCCTGAGATGTGCAGGGTGTCTCTGCTTCGGCCCGTGCGGCTGAAGAACGAGTCTGGACTCTTCACTTTTCGCTCTTGAGGCTGTTTATTAATTCTTATCTATAAAATTTTCTTCCTGCCCAGCCGAGGTCTGCTCTGCAGGGCAGCCACAGGCACTCTTTGTGTTGTCCTTTTATACTACAAACTACATATAACATATTTACACTTAATTCCCAATACCTATCACCCATGTTAGACAGTGCACTTCTACTCTAAACCAATCCCAAAGTGCCAACAGCACTGCAGAAAATGGAGAATAAGAAGAAGAAGAAGAAAGACTGGACACGCCCAAGTTCCTCCATCTTGTCCCCATAACCCCCATACCAAAAATCCTAAAATCTACATTTTCACCCTGTGATCATTTTGTTATTACACCACTCAAACCTGTGTGACTTTCACGTCCTCATACAAAGCTGGCAACTTGCTCCAGGGGTCAAAATCAAATCCCCAGGTGCTCTGGGCTGCGTGCCAGGGTCTCCAAGCCCCCTGGCGGGGTCCTTGGCAACTCTGGACACCCGGAGGGATGCACTGAGTTCTGACACAGGAGCACTGGCTTTGAGCTCCAGAGGGATTTCCAAGCACCTTTCCAGCGGGTGCTGTTTGCTTCCCTGGCTGCCGGCGCGCACGGCTGAAACGCTGCCTTGTTCCTTCCCTCAGCGCTAGCCAGCTGCCCAAAGACAAACTGTCCTCCCTTGGGGGGTACATTAGAAATGCTTAAGCAAATTAGCCATAAATAGAAAATGTAACATATGGGGCTGTAGATAATGTTTCATTATAAATTATCATATTCTCCAGGGAGATACGCCTCTTCCCTTCACACCAAAGACTCTGGGTTTCTTCTTCTGTGCAGATTTTGAGTTTCTTCTTCTTCTTTCTTTCTGTCTTTCTTTTTGGTAACCGTTTCTGACAATGACTGGACTCAGTAGTTAATTTCCTGGGTGCGGAAATTGGGATGTGTAGCTCACTTCTGCTGCAAATACTCTCAGATTTAAAATTCCCTCATTACAAAAGGAAAAGAAGTGAAAACAGTCCTGATGAAAGGTGCCTGAGTGAAGGCCCTGAAGATTAAAATGAGGTTGTTTATCCACCACAGAGTCGCACCAAGGACAACAAGGCTCCTTCCCCTGCTCTGTCCCAGCACTGCCAGACCACAGTCCCAGTTCTCAGCCACATGGAAATCAGGCACTTTCCAAAACAAGAACACCCACGAATTACTCCCTTCTCCTGCTCAGGCTGAACAGCTCAAGAGGAATCAGGCTAGTGCAGAGGCATCTCCCTGGGAGCCCATCCATCATCCCAGCACCATTCAGCTGTTGGGGATCCTGGTGGGCAGCACCAAGCTCCTCCCTCCTCGAGTAAATATGAGAAAACTGGTACTATTCATCCAGCTACAAAGTCCTTGAGGGAACAGATTCCCCAGGCAGCCCAAAACTCATCTTTAACATCTTGGTAATTGATTGGTTTTTTTTTTTTCATTTTTGCTTATAATTTCATAAGTTTGTTCCCACAGTGATCCAGAAACAAGTTCCAGTGGCCACTCAGGTCCCATCTTGCCCTGGGTAGGCATTCTTTTTCTTGCTGAAACCTCCCTGAGTTGACCTCCACTGAAGTTTCATTCCTCACACAGATGGCAGCACAAAAGAGAATTTTTTCACCCAAAATATTATTGTGTATGCAAACACAAACTGTGCAGGCAGAAGCCACAGCACAGGAAGTAGTTTCCTGCTCCACAGCTATCGGTGCATATTGATGTTGGTCTCCAAAACCCAGAAACTGAACCCATTAGAAACACTTCAAGTGAGATTATTGCAGACACAGAGATTTACCTGCTGTAATTGCAGAAATCTTGGCGCTTACATCCTGGAGCTAATTGATGTCATCAAAGCACTGAATGACTCCTGATTTTGGTAGTTACAGTCCCACCTGGCACCTCCGCCTCTCTGTAATAACCACAAGCTTAAGGGAAAGGAAATACAGAAAGGAACATCTGTGGCAATGCAAATGTTTGGGAGGATGGTGGCAGCTCCTACTGGAGACGTTTCCCTGCCTGGTTGCATGTGCAACGTGTCCACTCCTGGTTTGTCAGCATCCTCCTCACCTGCTGGTGGGATGCAGAGCACTGGAGCTCACGTACCATTAGGATGCAGGGAGTGTTGGTGGGTTTTGGAGCTCTGAAGCATTCGTGCTGGTGGGATCCTGTCCTTCCCAGGACCAGACTGAACCTGGCAGGGTGGGATGTGGCTGAGCAAGCAGCTGGTAGGATGCTTTCCCTGTTATCCCATCCCCGGTGTGCTGTCAGAGAGGATTTGCAGCGGTTCCCGGTGGCACCGAGGGGTTTAGCGGATATCCCCTTACGCTGGGGACAGGTGACTTAACTGGGTCAGCAGGCTTTGCTCTGCAAAGGCTTAAACCTCTCCATCAGCTGCCTCTGTGTGTCTCCTGCACACTTCAAACCAGAAGGAAAAAATGCCTTTAAATTTTTGTTGAATTTTGTTCTTGATGGAATCCGGTGGAGATGCGCCCTTGCTTGGCATTGCCGAAAGGAAATGGGTACTGGGGTGGTCCTACCTTGCTCCCCACAGGATGCTGGTGTCACCAACAGGGCCACCAATTATCACAGAAGGGGTATTGGGGACAGACAAAGGTGATACAGAGACTCCATCATCAGAAGGCATGAAAAAGGCACTCTATTATTAGAAATCCACACTTATAGAAACAATAGTGGACCTAAGACCTGATTGGCCTTTAGGAATCTTCTCTCACCTATTGGTCAAGAAGGGACAGCTCCTTCTTGTAAACATCTTTGACAAACAGAGATTGCCTGCCAGGTGCAGAGAATGGGATAATAATTGTTTTAATTCTTTTTCTGAGCTTTCTCACAGCTTCCCAGCAAAATCCTGTGAGAGCTATGTCTCTCTCTGTCTAGAGGATATGTGATTACCACATGCTGGCATGGCACTGGAGCTGGAGGAGACCCCACTGTGCCCACTCATCCCTCTGCCTCACCATCATCACTCCCTGCAGAAGATGGAGGTGCCATCAGGAGACACAAACACTGGGTTGTCTCTCTCTGGGATCACCCCAGTCCCTTGAGGCTTTCATGCTGCGTGGACCCTCACAAGGACCTTGGAGTGAGGTGACAGTGGCGGGGCCGGCGTCCCTGCTAAATCCCCTTTGAACATTCCAGCTGGAAGCAGTGGCTGTCATGGCTCAGGAGGCTCGGAGAAACTTTGTGCCCAAGGAAATATTGACCTTTCCTGCAGAGCAGCAGAGCGCAAGGATGAACAGAGCTGCGCCCTCAGCACCCGGCTGAGAGCCGAGCATCCCGCAGATCAACCCCGTCAGTTAAAATAAACAACAACCCCAATGCATCCCTGCCAGGGCAGAGCTTCAGCTTATTGTTCCAGTCAAAATAGAATTATTGCCCTGAGGCCTTGGAGATCAAAAAAAGGGGGAATGAACAGCGAAGGCAGTGAGGGAATTGCTGGAGCAGTGATTCTCTCGCCAGTGTTGGGAGCTGATGCCGGATTCCTGTAGACACAGGGAATGATGAACTGCTGAGGGTGGGAGTTGCAGCCTTCTCGGATGCTTGATCCTCTTTCACTCCTCACCAACCTCTGCCTTTCATAGCCTTCCATTTGGACTTTTTTTTAAAAACACAAATCCATTGCTCATTTTCTTGTGGCATGACGCACTCTGTGACCGTGTTCACAGGGGTCTTAGGATGAGGGAAGAGACGAGGATCTGACTCCATGTTTCAGAAGGCTTGAGTTATTATTTTATGATATATATTACATTAAAACTATACTAAAAGAGAAGAAGAAAGGATTTCATCAGAAGGCTAGCTAAGAATAGAATAGGAAAGAATGATAACAAAGGCTTGTGGCTCGGGCTCTCTGTCCAAGCCAGCTGGACTGTGATTGGCCATTAATTAGAAACAACCACATGAGCCCAATCCCAGATTCACCTGTTGCATTCCACAGCAGTAGATAACCATTGTTTACATTTTGTTCCTGAGGCCTCAGCTTCTCAGGAGGAAAAATCCTAAGGAAAGGATTTTTCATAAAAGTTGTCTATGACAGCACTCTATGCGATACGATGGACAAATGCAAGGGGGATCTTGAGCATGGGACAGCACAAGCTTTTGCCAGCAAACCCTCCACAGCCAAAAACATTGGGGTCCTAATCCTAGTTGGAACAGGAGAGGGAGGCAATGCTCTCTGGACACCTCAGTCTCCTCTGGAGGCTGTGACAGGCTCTGGGGCAGGACCAGTGATGCCCTGGCCACACAGAATTCCAACCAGGCAGGAAATCGAGGCAAAATCTCCCTGATGTGCTCTGTGTGCTGGTGATGAATTATTCACGCCCTCCCAGCCAGCATTTCCAAAAAGGGGCCACCTCAGTGATGAAGGACACAGGGGGAAGGTGGCGGGGCCGTGGGTCCTGCAGGAGCACCAGGAGCGGAGTGGGCGCGTCTCCCGCACGTCTGCGCAGAGCAAACACAGATTATGCCGTTTCTTCAGGCCTTTCATTTCACACGTCATTTTTTCTATCTAAGTATAGGTTTACACGAGAGGTAATTACCATCCTTTCACAGCTCTTAGTGCAGAGCAAAATGAGACGGAGTATTACATTCGTAATCTAATCGTAAATAAAAAGGGCCGTAATAACCCCCAATTAGCACATTAAAGTGTGTCGAGGACTTGTTTTACCACTCCGGTGTAAACAAGACCCCTGGGAACACCTCACATTGCTGAGGCAGAACTGGTGGGTCCCTCTTCTCCCTCACGGAGCCAAGTTATGCAACACCCTGAACACCAGCTCTTAGTTGGAGTCAGACATGGATTTTTCATGAGGATAAATTAATTATGGGCAATTCTGTTCCCTCTGCTGACACATCTGGTGCCAGGCAGGGAGGAGAGGGCTGGAGTCTCCTCTTCCAAGCTGTTGGGACAGCATTGGAAAGCTGTAGGGAAGCAAATAGAGATGAAGCAAAAGGGTGGTGTGAAGGTGAAGGTCAAAAATGACCAGGAGCCCATTGCTGCTCTCAGAATTAGGCATTGAACACAGCATTGGATGTGGAAAATTATCTCCCAACACTCCAGGGTGGGCAACAACTGAGGTGGGGGCTGATGGGGTCACCCCCATGCCTGGGTCGAACCCAATGGAAGTGAATCAACCATCCAAAAGGAGATAGTATTTTTTTGTCACCTTCTGTAAATATATGGAAGGCACACAGGCTCAGGCCTTTCCCAAAGCCGTGATTGCAATCCCCCAGGGAGACTCATTTTCAAATGATCTTGTTAGACATTGTTAGGAATTGATATATTTGCATAGCATGAATGTTAAAACTCAGAAAGAACTCAAATGCCAATTAGAACCACAGCGTTTTTTTCCCCCCCTCATTAATCAGTCATAAAAGAGCAGCTCCAGGTGTTTTTCCCTGACTAAATGCCAGCAGAACTCTGCTGTTATTAATCTTGATGACCCAAGTGCCATCACCATACACAGATTTCAGCAAAGTGATGGAAGACCGGGAATGATGCAAGAAGGGAGGCATGGATCACTCCCAGGGCCTGGGGACCACCCCTGGGATAACCCTGCTGGGATAACCCTGCTGGGATAAATCAGACTTGGAATGCAGCAGTCAGGAAATGCTACTGGGATAGCAGCACTGGGATAACCCTACACTCCGCATAAAATCAGCAACAAACCCTGGAATGCCGTCTCAGGAAACAGCGAGGAAGTGATGAGTCAAGCAAGACCAGGCTGAGAAACGCCTGTGCCAATATTCCAAGGCAAGGACTATGGCACTCAGGTGAGGGAAATGACATTGGGAAAGTAAAAGGCATCACAAATCAAAGAAACACACATATGGGTTGCATTGTGGCACCTGGCACAGCCAGGAGGATCTGTGCTGAGTCACCCCCTTGGCATCTGGGCACCCAGAGTTTGCTTGCTGGGCAAGCTCCCTCTTTTGTCATCGCTTGTTTTCCTTGCTGGGCTTCAAACGGCACAGCCTAGCACGGGGATTCCACAGCAGCTCAGCTTTGGTGGGCACAGGTTATGGAGAGAAGGACCTTGGAAACGAGCAGGGCATGAGGGCAGCCCCTGTGCCAGCAGGGACTGAGGCAGATGCCAGCCTTGGGGCCATCCCAGGTGGGTCATGCCAGCCTTGTGGCCATTCCAGCACATCCCAGCCATCTCAGCTAGGACATGCCAGCCTTGGGGCCATCCCAGGTGGGTCATGTCAGCCTTGTGGCCATCCTAGGTAGGACATGCCAGCCTTGTGGCCATCCCAACCAGCAGATGCCATCCTTGTGGCCATCCCAGCCTACAGGCAGTCAGAAGGACATTGCCAGGCTGTTCTGAGCCCTCCCAGGAGGAATCCAATCAGCTTCACGGTGATTAATTACCCGGCCATAGCCTCAGGTGCAGCATTCCCTTGGGACAGGACAGGGCAGAGGCGCAGCCCTCCCCTGACTCCCACCTGGGAATAAAACCTGCCTGGGATCAGCTGTAATTAGCAGCACCCAATTATATATCCCACTACAAATGATGATGAAAAAGCAAAAACCCTGAACTAAAAATATCTCCCCTGGGAGAAGTGTGGCCAGTGTTTAAGCTGATAAGACAGAGAGGAAGAAGATGAAGCAGCAAACTGTCCTTCCACTTAAAAGGTAGGGCTTCAGATATGCAGATTTTCAATAAGCTTTTGAAATTCTCTAATAAAAATACTGTTAAATATTAATTATATTGCTATTTATAAATCTATACATAATTAATAGGAAAAATTAATGGAGCAAGGATCGGTTAAGAACTGTCTTCTAAATATTTGAATAGTGAAACATAATTATGTTTTGATGTGAAAATGTCAGGAATACACTGAAGTGTTTTTCTATTATTGAAATGAGCGAAACTTGCTGGGAGCTGCAGCCCTGGGAAGGGGCTGTTTCACCTTGCTCCACTTGACCCACCGAGTTTTTGTGCACTTTGCTGCCTCTGGATGGCGAATGCCACTGAGAGTGAGAACTGTGGACACAACAAATTGTGGTTCTTCCCTTTTTCAGGCTACAAACCCCACCGTGACCCAGCTGGAGACCTGGGTGCTGGTGGGGAGCAGCACCCTCCTGACAGAGTGGGGACAGGAGCACAGCAGTGGCCAAGGACAGACCACACACATTGTGGGAACCTTGCAGAGATATCCAAAATATCTGGCTGCTTTGCCTCCTTTTGGGAAGATTTCATGGAAAAGAGATGCCAGGCTGTTTCCTCTGGAATTCGTGACCTCTGGTGCATTTCAAGTGAAATTGGGCTGGAACGACCATGGAAGGGAAGTGCTCGATGTGATCCCAGCCTTGGCCAGCTGCTGGGACCTGGAGCAGGGTTTCCTGGGCTCCCCAGAAGCATTTTTAGGAGTTTTTGGGCAGATGCTGCGCTCACCACCCTGTGCTGCTGCATCTCTGGGCAAGACGAGGGTGCAGCCGCCCGTGGCATCTCCAGGGTCCGCAGTCCTGTTCTGTAGGTTTGGGAGGGCTCTGCACTAAAAGCAATGCAAATCACACGTTTTTCCTTTGCAGGAGAACACAGAACAAGCTTTTGCACTTAGCCAAAAGGCTTTTTTTTACCTTAAAAGTGTGATTTGCTGCAAGGGAACAATGAATTCCAAATAAGTTTTATTTCCAAATAGTCTTATGTGCCGGCTTGCTTTGTCCTGAAAAACTCCTGCTTGGTTCTGTTCTCTGTTTGGTTCTGCTCTCTGTTTTTGTGTTTGCTGATGAATAGGGTCATTGAGAGATGGTTGTGATGGAGGGCAAGCCCTCAGCCAGGCTCTCTGGCCCGGCCCTGGCTTGCAGCAGGGGAACTCTGGCCAAGGAGATGGATGCTTGGGAATCTCCTGCTAGGGAAACGGCATCTGTGGAAACCAGATGCAGCTGTAAGTCTGAGCATTCAGCACAGAGAACGCTGCCTCCATCACAGCATTGGATCTGTCATGGTGCTGGGGTCTTCACCCTGTGTCTGCTCCTAGCCCCTGCCCCTCTGGCTGCTGATTTGGCTCCCTGGGGACTCCCACACCAGCACAGCAGCTGGAGCCTCCCTTGCCATGGCATGAGGGCAGAGCCATTGGGGCCATACATCACTCCTGTGGCACCAGGAGCTCATCCATAAATGTTCCAGAGGTGTTACACAACACCCCAAACCCAGCCCTGTGAAGGATGTGGTGCAAAACACGAGGAATTTAGTAGAGCATGTGAAAGATGTTACAAACCCATACATTTTCCCTTAATGCAATCTTTATGCAGATCTGGGCACGGGGCTGGGCCCTCTCTGCCATCACTCACCCTGACAAATGAAACTTTCCCAAACTTTTGCACATGAAGGAAAGGTTTGCAGTTTGGTTTCCAGGTTTTCTTGTTTTTAAATGCGTAACATGAGTGATTATGCCTCAAACCAGATGCTTCAAAGGCCTTCTAACTCTCTGGAAGATTCATGGTACAGCTTCCCCATGTTTTTTGAAGAGGAAAGTACATTTATTTATTGCACTTTAAGGGAGAGATAGTATCTCTCAGCCAATTCCCTAAAACAGCTCTGCTGTCCTAAGGCACTTACCGAGTATTGCTCTGCTCAGCTAATATATTACTATATAAAAAGGGAACAAATGACCTTAAAATTCGGACATCTGTCTCTGATGGGTTTCTCTGTGGTTCTCAGAAAGAAGTAACAGAGACAGACCTCCCTCAGGCCTGTGCAGAAAGCAGGAGCTATTCTGGCTGTCCTGCTGCTCCTGCCAAAAATCTTTGGCTGGAGCAATGCCTGAGCATCTCTGTGTCAGCACAGGGAGAGGTGCCCTTTGTGAGGACCTGACCCAAAGGCAGGTTTTTCTTCATGACTTTGGGGACTCAGTGTGACCGTGTTCACAGGGCTCTCAGGTTGAGGGAGGAGATGAGGATCTGACTCCACGTTTCAGAAAGCTTGATTTATTATTTTATTATATACATTACATTAAAACTATACTAAAAGAATAGAAGAAAGGATTTCATCAGAAGGCTGGCTAAGAATAGAATAGGAAAGAATGATAACAAAGGCTTGTGGCTTGGGCTCTCTGTCTGAGCCAGCTGGACTGTGATTGGCCATTAATTAGAAACAACCACATGAGCCAATCCCAGATGCACCTGTTGCATTCCACAGCAGCAGATAATCATTGGTTACATTTTGTTCCTGAGGCCTCTCAGCTTCTCAGGAGAGAAAAATCCTATGGAAAGGATTTTTTATAAAAGATGTCTGTGACAACTCAGGACTTGCCCCACATGCAGCTTTGGGACACAGTCACAGCACCTGGTGGGAGGCCAGTGGTGGCTCCCAGTGCTCACACTGAGTTTGAACATGGTGAACATCCCCAGGTCCCTGCAGGCACTTCCCTTTTGGTGGGGGATGCTGAGGGCCCTGAGCCTGAGTGATGCACCAAGTTCCTGGTGCTTGGAGGTAGAGGAGATGAATTTTGAGGCTGTGCCTGGTCACCACGCTGTGTCACAGCTGGTCCCTCCACTTGCAGGCTGAGTATCTGCCCAGTGCCATCCCCATGGCAGGGCCCTGGGGCACATGCTGAGCCCCAGCCTGTGGCCTGGGCTGCTGGAGGCACCACTAACCCCTCCGTCCTTCTGATCTCCCCCAACTCTTCCCCCCAGTGTTGCAGGCGATCAAAAATGGGCAGCAAACGAGCAGTCAGCATTTGTGCTTGAGATGTATTTAAAAAGGTTAAAGCAAAACAGATCAAAACATCCTTTATTCTACAGCCTTTTCCCCAAAGTAACACGTTAGCCCTAAGGTAAAAATCAATGTTCAAAGCCTGTACCAATTTTCAGAGAGATAAATGCTATGTTTAACACTTTGCGTCCTCGCTGTGCGTGAGGTGCTGCCAGTGGCTCCCAGTTAATGTCTTTGTACTGGTGAGGTGGTTCTGCAGATTGAGGAGAGAAGCAGCTAAACCAGGCACTTGTGAGAGCTCCTTTCACAGCATTTCACACTGAATGACTTTAGAGGATGCCGACACTCTGTCAGCCACATCTCCCTGGGACAAATGCAGGAATTGGGCTTCCATGCCAAACCAAGGCAGCACAGTTCCTGAGGATGTGCCAAGAATGCACTGCCCAGCCCCCATGTCCCACTGGAAGAGCCTCACTGGGACCAGCATGGTGCTGCTATGAGCACGTACCAGTTTGGATGACCTTCTCAAGTCTTTCAACTCAGCAAAACCGGCAGCACCTTGCTCAGACTTGTAAGGAAAAGATTGGTTTTGTCCACAGGAGCCTTTCAGAGTTTGTGAAAGGTCAGTGGGGGATATGAAACTCTCCACGGAACCACAGTGGATTGTTCAATTTACAAGCATCATTTGTTTCAATGAAAGCAGAAAGTTATTCGGGTCTCACCAGAGGCTGGGACTGGATCAGAGCATCAGTGTCAGCCCCGAGCCCGTGGGTCAGAATGGCCCAGCAGAACATGAGAGATGCCAACAATGCTCCTCATTAGCCCACAGCAGTTTAATTACTCATTGCATGGATATCTCCTCAGAGAGAGGACAAGGGGCATGGATTCTTGCTGCTTCTTTCTAAGCTAATGCCAGGGGTTTAATTCCTAAATTTTCAGACATTTTCCTGATTAGAGGCTGCCTCAAGTGCCAGGGAAAAGCCAGCAGTGGAGAAGAGGTTCAGGTGCCTCGTTGACCCTTGCTCTCCACAGGGATCCTGGCAGTGATCCCTGATTCCCATCCCTGCAGAGCTGCTGCTGCTCCTGCAGGCTCTGGCTCTTTCCAGACAGAAACATGTGGCCGATCAAACATGAAGCAATAAAAAATTCCCTCAGCCCACAAACACCTTCCCCAGTCAGCTGGGCATTTTCTGAGCTAAAAGGGCTTTTTTCTTCCTTGATGGATCCCCTAGAACAATAATTGAACGATTTGCTGTAATAAAAAGTTAAATTGCATAAAATTAATATTGATCCAAATTAAGCCATTTGTCTCCCTTCCCTTTTCGGGTCCACAAGCACGATTATTGCTTTGGCTGTTACAAACCAAATACAATCACAAGTTGCAATCACAGCTTGTTTTCTGCCCTTTGCTCCCCCTCCCCAGCTCCTTTCTCTTGCAGGGGAGAAGGCAGCACCTGGACCAGCACCTTTTGGATCTTCCTGAGCACCAGGATGCTTCTCTCACCTTGGCACATGCTCCAGCCTCAAATGTTTGCAGGAGGGACCACAGTGGAGCAGGAAGGAGGAAATACCCCACTGACAGACTTCAGAGCCAGTTCTCTCCTGCTTTCCCTTCCCCTCCACCATTTTCTCATAAAGATAATTGGAAAGGAAGGAAGGAGCTATAAATACCTCTGGAAATTAAAAGGAGCATGTATAGTCCTGGCAGAGAGGGAAAATATCTGGAGGGTCTTGGCTCCTCTCCCCTACACCTACTGGCAAGTGTTTACTTTGAAATTTTTCATTTGTGTCCTCTGGGATTACAGGCAAAACAATATTTGACAGCCCAGGAAAACTGCGGTTTCTATGGAGCCAGGGATGGAAATCTGGCTCGGAGTAAAGCAGGCACAGGAAAGCAGGGTCTTAAAAACGAGAGAGCCTCTGCAGTGGGATGTGGGAAAAGATGCCCCCACTGCCTGCAGTGAACCTCAGAGCAGGGATGTGGCAAGAAAAGCACTCCTGGAGCTGGTGAATGGAGCCGGATTTCCAATGTCCACCTGCAGGTGGACACAGCACCTGAATTTCCAGCATCCACAGCACTGCACAGGATCCCCACAGCACTGCCCAGACAAACCCTGGGTTTCCTAGAAAACCCCCTGGCTGCCATTCCAATCCCCATGCCCATCCCCATCCCCAGGAGCAGCTCGAGGCAGCAGCCTCCCCATCAAAACCTTCTCTCCACAGGCCAGGGAGCTGCTGCTCAGTGGCTCTGGGACATCACTGCTGGAACCAGAATTTGCTGGGGCAGAGTGAAGCAGAAGGAAATCCAGGCTTGCCTGGGTAGGAAACACATTTTTGCTGCATCTGGGCTTGTTCCAGAGCAAGTGCCTGAGTGCAGGGCAAGTAGCCAGGTTCAGACCCCAGCCTGGGAGTCAGAGAAAGTTCACGGGACTAAAGAGGTTTCAAACCAAACATTCCTGGCTCAGGGAAGCAGGGCTGTTCCTGCAGAGCCATTCCAAACCAGCCCCAGTGCCAAACAGGTTTATTCTATAAACTTTGCAGATGCTGGGGCAGGGCAGAGTTACTGAAATAGCTCTCAATGGGCAGGTTTGGGGCTAAGCTGCCATGTAAAACTCCACGGAAATATTCGAGGTGAGCAGCTGGGGCCAAACTCTGCCAGAACTCAGCCCAGAGCATCACTCAGGACCAGGGACAGCTCCCGACTGCCGTTCCTGGTGGGCTGGATTTACCAGGACCAGGGAGGAAGGAAAGGAAAGGGAAAGGCAATTGTACATTCAGCTCAACCCTGGATTGTTCTTTCACCATGTTCAGCTGAGCTTTACAGTGCTTAATTTAAAGTGCTGTTCCGTGTGGGAAACTCGTAAAACAACATGATCCATATTTATTATCTCTTGATGGTTCTGACTGAAGTCTTCTCATTTGGTGAGATTAAAGGGAGGCAGAAAAGGCTCGTGCTGCTGTGCCAGCTCTGCCAGAGGGTCACACATGGGTCTGTGCAGATTCACTATTGTATTTGCTGGGAGTGTCCCGACAAAGGCAGGACGGATGCATCTGACTCCACGTTCTCAGAAGGCTGATTTTTTACTTTATAATACTATAATATATTAAAGAATACTATACTATGCTAAAGAATACAGAAAGGATACGTACAGAATGCTAAAAAGATAATAATAAAAACTCGTGACTCTTTCCAGAGTCTTGACACAGACTTGGCCCCAGTTGGCCAAAGAGTCAAAACAACTCACATCAGAATCTAATGAAACAATCACCTGTGGGTAAACAATCTCCAAACACATTCTACATGAAAAAAACCACAAAAAAAGCAAATAAAATGAGAATTGTTTTCCTTTTCTCTGAAGCTTCTCAGCTTCCCAGGAGAAAAATCCTGCACAAAAGGATTTTTTCAGAGAATGTAAATGCCACAACTGACCATGCTTGCTGCTCTGCTTGGCCACTCTTGCTGCACAAGGAAGAGTCTGCAGAAGACACTGCCCTTGCCAACATCAGCCTCCTGCCCCTTATCTCCCTCTCTTTCCCCTCCAGGAAAACACAAACCAGCACCTCCCAAAGCCTTGGAGAAAGGCTTTTGTCCACCTGCAGGTGGACAACCCACAGCCACACACCCCCAGGAGCTTAAAGAGAAGAGGAAACCATAGCTAAACCTTATTTTCCTTAACAAGTAGGTAGAGCCCAGCAGCCTAATCTGTCCTTTTCCCTGGGAATCCACCGTGAGCAGCTGCCCCAGTCCTGCCCGCGCCTCGCAGCCGCTCTCCAGCCGAGCTCTGCTCCTGCCTATTCTCTGATGCCTTGTTGTCCTCCAAAGTGAACATGAATTGCTGCCAGCTCAAATTAGCATCTCCTCACACTCGGCCAACTGAGCTGCTGGAGGAGGAGAAGGAGTCAGGATCTCCCAGCCTTTAGAGTTTGTTCAGCTTCTGTTACACACTGCCTGATAGCTGATGGGTGCTTTTGGAAGTTGGGTGTCTCTGTCTCCTCTCAGATGGGAACCTGGCTCTTCTTGGAGAAGCCTTGGAGGAAACCTCTTGCACAGGGATCTCAGACAAGGCTCTGAGGAGGTTAAACTTTGTACACAGGACAGAGAAGCAGCAGCAGTTGAGCCAAAGGTAGCAAGGGCAGGGTTTCAGCAGGAGATGCCAAGGATGGTTATAAAACTGCAAACCAACGAACCAAACCAACCTACAACAACAAACTGGCCCCAGAAACAGCTCAGTTATCTGCAGCTGGCAGCAGCAGCAGCTCCTGCAGAACATCCTGGTGCAGGAGTTGGGGAAGAGGGGAATCCCTACTGCGTTTCCTCAGAAACATGAATTACTGCAGGGACTGAGCTGGAGGAAGAAAACCTTTCACTGGGGCCGTTGGTTATTTGATTGTGTGTGGTTGATTGCACAGCTTTGGTGTCTGACTGCCACACATGACATCCCCCTGGAAATGGCATTTGGCTGCCAAAAAAATGAACAGGAGCCATAAAAACCCCCAGCTCATCCAGATACTTTTGCCTTGTTATTTTTGATTGTCCTTCCAGTCTGCTTGCAGACCCTGTGGACGAGGATAGGCTTTTTATTGACCAGATAGCTGTGGCTGTAATCTCTCTGAAAATGCACATTAAAGGAATTTTAAAATCGAGATTATCTCCCTGAGTAGTCCTTAATGACTCCTTTGCAGCTGTTACAATGCTTATGTAAATATTGCCAGTGAATATTTAAGGCTCTATTAAAGAGAAATTTACTGTGCTGTCCATAATTGAATCTCTACATAAATCCCACTGCACAGGTTGGCTCTCTGGAGAGTCACTGCCTCCCTGTTCAGCTCAGTGTCAGAATCCTCCCCTTCACAGTCCTTATGTGATTGTGGATATGATGCCTGCAGCATCCTTGGAGAGATACAAACCCCTGGAGGGGACCTGCACCCCAACTCCTTTAACTTAACTTTAAAATCAAAATGTAGGAATAGTGTTCAAGTAGGGGAAAAAAGTTAAACTAGGAAGATGTAACAAAATGTGATTGAATTCAGTATAAATTAATATTCCAGGTGGGAGCAGTACATGTGTATGTATGCACAACTGCCATCAGCTCTTTTGTTCTGAAGCTGGAGGAGCATGAAAACAGAAACTCGTCTCCTATCTGAGCTCAAACCTGCCAGAAGTAGCTGAGACATGAGGAGAGGCTTTGGCACTTCACTGGGCTCATGAAGAGAAAGCCAAATGAATTCAGATTCATCTGCACTTGAAAAGCCACTTCTGTGCAGGGCTGGAGCAGCAGATGGATGGAGAACAGGAGCACCAGGATCCTCCAGAGCATCTCCCACCACCCAGCACCGCAGTGCCCAGGACAGGAGCTGAACCAAGAGCTGAGCCACACAAATTCCAGCTTTCCCAGTAATGCTCTGAAAGATCTTTACAATGAATGGAACAAGATGGAGTTCTCTGAACCAGATGGGCCTTTTCTTCTCCTTCTTCATCACCAGGTCTCAGTCTGCCCACACACACACCTTCCCCTGTGGCAGTGGCATCCCCTTGGTCTCAACCCACAGCCACACACTCCCAGCAGCTTAAAGAGAAGAGAAAACCAAAGATCACAGCTAGCTGAACCTTATTTTTCTTAATAATTATTATTATTGAACGTTTACAAGCAAATATAGCATCAGGATCTTAGGAAGATTTAATGGAAAAAAATTAATTTTCCTAAACTAATGAAGTACTTGAGCTCCAGGGCAACAACTGCTAATGGTGCTTCTATCTCAGCTGAAGAGGCAAAAAATTGTGTTTAATAGTAATTTTAAATATAGATTTGAGGTTCTTTCCCATAAATCATGAAGTCAGATAAGGACTGCGCATAATAACTTGTCAGATTACATAAACAAAACTGATTTCAAACACTTTAAAAAACACTTTTATTCCATTTGCAAGGCTGCATGCTTGTGAGGAGACTTCACATCTGCCTGAGCTACCATGCACTTAACCCTTCACTCGTGGCAGCTCTTCCTATTTAACAGTACCAAACATGGTCAACACACAGCCTTTAAAAAAATAATTTAAATTGTATGGACATGAGCTTGTCCAGGGAGGGATCCTGGCAGGAGTGCTCAAGGAGGAGAGCTGCTTCCCATGCAGGGGTGTTGGGCACCTGTGAGGAGCTGGAGGAGCCCCTGTGTGACATCAGCCCAGCCAGGCACCAGATGTGTGTGATGGTGTCCACAGGGGCCTGATGATGAGGGAAGAGATGAGGATCTGACTCCATGTTTCAGAAGGCTTGGTTTATTATTTTATGATCTATATTACATTAAAACTATACTAAAAGAACAGAAGAAAAGGTTCTCCTCAGAAGGCTGGCTAAGCTAAGAATAGAAAGGAAAGAATGATAACAAAGGTTTGGGGCTCGGACAGAGAGTCTGAGCCAGCTGACTGTGATTGGCCATTAATTAGAAACAACCACATGAGGCCAATCCCAGATGCACCTGTTGCATTCCACAGCAGCAGATAACCATTGGTTACGTTTTTTCCTGAGGCCTCTCAGCTTCTCAGGAGGAAAAATCCTAAGGAAAGGATTTTCATGAAAAGATGTCTGTGACAGATGTGCCAGGAGGTTCTGGGGTCAAAAGCATCCAAAACTTCTGCTGGTGGCTCAGGGCTGCTTTCCTCCAGGTTTCCAGCCCCAGCAGCCTCCCAGCTCCTGCTCACAGGAGCATTGTCCTTCCACCATGAGCCCTGCATGCCAGGGAAATGCAGCATCCATCAGTTTTATTCCCTGTGTGCTGCCCTGAGACACCTCTCAGCTGCTGCCCTGCTGAGCTATTACCCTGAATGTAAATAATGGCCCGTGCTGTTCCACTCCTTCACAAGAGCTGCTTTTTTAATGCTTCTCTCCAGGAATCCCTCTTCCCCCAAGGACCCCAGCACTGCAGGCTGCCACGTTACTGCAGAGGAACCCCCTCAGCAGAGCAGCATCCTCAGCTCAGCATCTCCAGGGCTTTCGCTGAGGGAGCAAACACTCCTGTCTCTCTGATACATTGAAAACCTCAGGATGATCGTTAACATCCTCCCTGAACCTCTGCTCCCTTCAGGAAAGAGATGCTAGGGGAAAAAAAAAAAAAAACCTAAAACACACTCAGAAGTGTCTGTAGGCAAATACTGGGGGATTTGTACCGTGAGCCCTCCAAATTCACCATCCTCTCATCCTGGACCATCCCTAAATCCCCACTGCCTGGACAACCATCCATCCCCAGCGTGAGGGCCTGTTGGTTACCAGGAATTGTCACCAGCTTGTGCTGAACTGAACATTCCTATGAGGGAATGCCTGGGTTCAAGCAGTGGCTCACACTGAACCCTCTGTCCTTGGCCAAGGTGCATGGAGGGAGCAGGGCCAGAGCTGCCAGCAGGATCACCTTTAGGGGCCACTGGGAACGGGGACTCCTTGGAAAGCCCAAAAACCATTTCCCTTCTCCAGAACAAGCAGAGGGACCTAATATCTCCATCCCAAATGCCCTACCCTTTTCAGTGCTTTATAAACTTTTTATCCAGCTGTAAAATTTCTAATTATCTGAGGTAACTAACCAACGTTGCATGAACTCAAACCGAGACTATTCCAGTCAAATACATAATTAAAAATTTCTGCTGTGCTGGTTCCTTCCCCCAGTTACATAAATTACTGTGCAGGGTACAGCACCACAGCTGGGACCCCAGCTTGGTGATCCCGATTGTGGTAAATGCCAGCACCAGGAGGGATGAGGTGCACCCTGCCCTTGCCCCCACTGCTGTAGCACTGGCTCTCCTGGCAGCGTTCTCAGCTCTCCCAGATGTCATTCCCTGCTCTCTCTGTCTGCACTTTGGAGAGCCACAAGCACTGGGAGCCCCAGGAGCGGGCTCAGCTGGCAGAGAGGGTGCCAGGATTAGAGCAAAGCACATCCTCAGCTCAGAATCCACTCTGGGAAACGTTTTTCTGTAAGGACTCAGCAGCAACTGGGGACTGGAAAGCCACAAAGAGGAGAGATTGTGGCAGGGGGAAGCTGATGCTCCCAGCTTCTCCAGGCTAGGCCTGTCCCAGCTGCTGGGACCTCAGTGTTTGCGTCTCACTGAGAATCAGGAAACTTCTGTGTCTCCTCAAGCTGTGCCAGAAAACCTGATTTTCCTCCTAATGATTCACCTGCCTCCACACTGCATCAAAGACATCAAGTGGGTCTCATAGCAACTGCCAGATTAACACTTTTCCCTAAGCCAGGCCTATCACCATGAGGGGAAGGGCTGGAAGGGAATGCGTGTGATGCCAGCTGGGAAACAGGAGCAATTCCCCCCGACTGCCACATCCCTGCTAGGGCTGAGCTGCCACTGGGCCCTTAGAAAGGACAAGCAGGGGCTGAGTCCCTGGCTCCTTGCCTGGCTCTTAAATAACCTCTGCCCTGGCCTGACCAAGCCTGGAAGGCTCCTGTGTGCCATGTTCAGGATTCCCTCAGCTTCCCACAGTCCATGTGTGTTGCTAAAGGACATGAAATAAAATGACACACGTGCTGGAACCCCCAAGGTCAAAAGAAAGGGAGTTTAGTTTCTGACTCCAACATTTATAGACTTTAAAAAGTGACAGGGGATTGGAGGATGAAAGTGCCACCTCTCCAATGACACTGGACAAACCAACAGTGCATCAAATTTCTCCTCCTCTAGAAAAGAATGTAAAACAATAATTATTTACATAAAAGAAGAACTTAATTACAAGAATATAAACATCAGAAGGCTTAGTTAATCTCATTCCATCTCCTTGCCATGGGCAGGGACACCTCCCACTAAACCAGGTGCAGGAATATCTCCCACTGAACCAGGCTGTTCCATGGCCCCTTTTTCTCCAAGGGTGCTGCTGGAACAGCCCCAGCCCAGGCTGGCTGGCTGGAAGTGGCAGAGGGAGGCCAGCCATGCCAAGTGCTCCTGGCAGCCATCGCGCACAGGGGTGGACAAGCACGTCCTACTCCAGTCCAAATCCGTTTTAGATCAAAGGCATTTGCCTCAGCCTAATTGCAAAGAGCCATCCCTCCTCCCCAGTCCAGCTGTAGGACTTCCCAGGCATCCTAATCCTGCTGCTGCCCCAGCTCTGAGTGTGGACCCTGCCTGTGGGTGTCATGAGTCCCATCTCCCTGGCAGTACCGTGGCAAGAGGGGACAGGTCCAGAGCAGTCCTGGCAGTTTCTGTGGCATTTTTGGAAAGGGCTGTGGAAATCCATTCCTTTGGGCCTCACTGCTGCTGCTTTGCCTGAGCATTTCCAGCCTGTCCTTCATCTCCGGGATTTACCCTGCTATCTACAGCACTGATCAGCAATGCCAGGGAGCAGGACTTTGTGACCCCATGCCTATCACGCCACAGCTCTGGGGATTTTGCTTAGCAGGGCAGCTGGATGCAAAGACATCTCCAGTGGGAGTGTTTAACAGCTCCTCACCACAGATTATTGGAGGGTGCTTTAAACCCCAGGGCCATTATCTGAGCCTAATTTTCCGTTCCAGCCCCTAACATTTCAATTTCCCCCTTCACTGATCTCTGGCTTTAATGGCTCTCCCAAGCTTTCCTCAAGTTGAGAAGTGCCCATTTGGTACCATTCCTGCTGCATCCTACCAATGCCTCATCTTCTTTCTTTCTTTCTCACACCCCTTTCCCTTTTCTCGTCCTTTTCACCTTGAAAGCACAGCCTCAATGTCCTCTCTTCCCTGGGAACCGCAGCACTGGCCCTGCCCCTGCGGGGGCTGCTGCATTCGCCCTCTTGGCTCCCTCACATGGGGCTGCAGCTGGGCCCTGGGAAGGAATTTCATGGAGCTTGGGAACCTTCACTTCCCCTTTTCTTTCCTCTCTTTGCAAGCCAGGCTGGCACTCCCTGAGCTGACACTTCATGCCTCTCTGGCAGGACTGAGGGCGGTTCTTGGCCACCAAACAGCTCCAAATCCATTCAGTGGGGCCCAGCAACCCTCGGTGGTCTCCAGTGGCTTGGGGGGCTCTCGTCCCCCTGCTTTGTCTGCTCTGTCCATGTGCCCAGGGCTTTTGGCTGGTTGCCACCAGTGAGGCTGCACTGTCCAGTCTCTTCCCAGCCCCCTGGGGATGGGATGCTCGGGCTTTGGCAGCTGCTGCTCGGTGTCACTCAGCTGTCACTGCCTTTGTCCCTGCCAGCAGGCTGTCTCCCCACTGGGAGAGGGGCTTCTCACCCACTCCCACTCTCCCTGGCTCTAAGCAATGCTGTGGGCTCTGGAGGGAGTTTTCTTGGGCTGCTTCTTTTCCCATCCTGCCTCGGAGTTTTTCCTCTGGGATGTGTGCACAGCCCTGCTCTGCCCTCCCCTCTGCTCAAGGAGAGGTGACCTCAGTGCCTTTGGGAGTCAATTATTCAAAGCCAGACAATTCTAAAACCTGCCAACACTCAGGGAAAGGGGTTTATTGGCATTTAAACTATTAGTCCTGGCACCTGGTTTTCAGCCATGCTCTCTGCTGGACTTGGAAAAATGCTGGACACTGAGCCAGGTTCTGGGATAAGGGACACAGAGCCAGGTTCTGGGACAAGAGACACTGAGCCACGTTCTTCCCAGGTGATGTGGGACATGTAGCCACAGCAAAACTTCAGCCTGCCAGTGTCTGCCCAGGAGAGACAGGTTTTGAGGGTTTCTGTCTCCTTAACCCCTGGGAGAATGCCAGGGCAAATACACCAGCCCAAACATGAACAGCATCCATGGATGCAGAATGGCTTTGGCCAAGAGGCTCTTAGAGCTGATTGAAAGCAAATTGGTGACTGTGGGGCTTTTTCTCTCCCAGGGGCTGAGCATGGCTAACTGCTCCAATGGACAGCTTTATGGACTGTTACATGGATATGGCTCTTCCCATGGCTTCACAGACCCATTTCACAAATGGTGCTGGCTGCAATCCACTGCTTTGTGCCGAGCTGCTGGTTGGGACATTGTCGTGGAGGCTGAAGCAACGAGGAGGAAAACAGGGATGAGAAATAGGTAGGTAAAAACAAATGTCAAGCTCTGCTTTTTCTAGTGCAAGGGCAGAGTACTGGCTGGGCTTTTAAGAAGGGAAGGATGGGCTGGAAATTGGAAAGGTGCTGGGGGGAGGGTGGCAGGGTGGCTGCTGTACCTACAAGCACTCAGGACCCCTGGCCAGCCAGTCCTGGGATGGGATGATGCATTCTGAGTGCCCACATTGAGCCTGGCTGTGACCAAAGGCAGTGTCCCTCACAGTGCAGCCCTGATCACCCCAGTCATGGAGCCTGCAGGGTTAGAGAGAAGAGACTCAGAGGAAAGGACCGAGCTGGATCCCAGTTTTCAGGCAGGGCTGGCCCCGTGTCACCACAGGCAGAGCAGTCTTCTGGATTAGCAGGGAGCTTGGAAACAACCACTGGCAGGCAGAGGCTGAATTGGTGTTGCTTAAGTGTGGCTTTTTGTGGGAAACTAAACCCTCAAGGCCACACATGGCCAATATCTGTTAGTGCTGTCCATTGGACTTCAGGCGATGTGCTCCTGTGGTGGTGTTCACAGGGGTCCCAGGATGAGGGAAGAGATGAGAATCTTGAGTCCATGTTTCAGAAGGCTGATTTATTATTTTATTATATATATTATATTAAAAGAAAATGATGTGTTAAAACTATACTAAAAGAATAGAAGAAAGGATTTCATCAGAAGGCTTGAAAGGAAAGGAATGGAATGATAATAAAATCTTGTGACTGACCAGAGAGTCTGAGACAGCTGGACTGTGATTGGCCATTAATTAGAAACAATCAACATGGGCCAATCAAAGATGCACCTGCTGCATTCCACAGCAGCAGATAATTATCGTTTTTCTTTTCCTCTGAGGCTTCTCAGCTTCTCAGGAGAAAAATCCTGGCAAAGGGATTTTTCAGAAAATACCATGGCTACATGCTCCTGCCAGTGAATCCTGGGATCTATTCCTAAACACGGTGTTATTGAAGGCCAGAGTGAGTATCAGGCAGAGAAATCAACTGTTCCCTGATTTAAGCTGACTGGAATCAATTGCTGCAGGGGGAAAGTGCCCGTCAGCCACCTCAGAGCCCTCAGGCAGGTCAATAACCACACCTGGGAGGACACGCTCGCCTGCAGGGGTGGATGTGTTTCCCCTGGCATTACTGCTTGAGTGATGCCCTGCTGTGCTCTGTGACCTGGGTGTCACACGGGCTTCACGCTGCGATGTCACCTTGCCCCCAAGTGCCACCAGGGCTTTTGCTCCTCCTGCTCTCATCCTGCTGTGGCAGAGGAGAGGAGCTGGCTCCCAGGACACCCACCACCAGCTCCCGCCTCCGTCCTCTGCGCCAGCCACAGCATTTATTCACGCTTGAAAATTTGCAAGGGAAAGATAATAACCCCCCCAAGAAAGTCTGTCCTTGTTTTGGCCTGACAAGGAACTTAGACAAATGTCAGTTTTCAGTTAAAATCATGCTCGGAAGATGAGCAGGAACAATGGGGATTTCATTCTGCTATGTTTATTAAACACAGAGAGACATGTCACTGCTGGCTGAGCCAAGCAGGTCCCACAGCCCTGGGGCTCAGTCCCTGCCAGCATCAGAAATACCCAAGATTAGATCCAATTCAAGCCTGGCATTTGAAACCTGGGGACTGCATCCTGAGTCCTTAGGAGAAGCCCCAGTGGAAAGCCAGTCCACAGCACAAGTCATGAGCAGCTGCCCTGCCCATCCCAGGTTGGTTGAGGGGGATTTTGGGCTGAGCCCACTCTGGACTGAGCCCACCACGGACCAGCCCCATCACAGAGTGAGCCCACCATGGGCTGTGCTGACATGTGCCATGCGGGCTCCTCCACTGCAGCACCCTCAGGGCTCTTCCTCTCCAAGCCCTCCTGCCATAACTCATCTCTGCTGAGAGGCGTTGCTGCCTTGAACTGCTTATTAGCCCAAATTGCCTGGCAGTAACAAACTGCTCTCTCATCTCTCATCATTCACCGGGAGCACCGGGTGCGGCCAAGAGTGGTGACAGAGCCGGGCACATCGACATCTCGCTGTGCCATGGGGCACCATGGGCTGCTTCAGCGAGGGCAGCAGGGATAAACCCTCTGTTCTGCAGCAGAACTTACTGAGGGATTGTGGCTGCAGCTCTCCTCACAGAGAGGGGTCAGCTAATAATAATAAGGGGTCAGCTAATTCCAATTTTAATAAGAGGTTTTGTTCAGGCTTGCTTGGGCTGCGCCATCCGCCAGGAGTTGGGCATGTGCTGGGGGTTGGCACCTGCCTGGGGAGGGGGAAGCAGGGAGTAGGGATGAGCTGCTGGGCAACCTTATCCATCAGTGTTCCCTCTGCTGTGCCACTGAGCCCCTCTGCCATCACAGGCACCCACATGGGGCCCCCCATTCCTGTCCCCCATCCCCTTGGGGACCTAAGGGCACCTCTCTGAGTGAGAGAGCGTGGAGATCTTGGCTGTGAGACCCATCAGCTGGGATGATGTACTTACACTTTTAATAAGAAATAGCACTTGATACAGAACTGTTGCAGCATTTATTGAACCAAAGTGCCTTCCGCTGCTTCAGTGCAGAGCCCTGAAGCCTGTCCTGGATGATTTAAGAATGATCCATCTGGAAAATGATGCAGACAATTTGTTACATCCAGCCAGAGAGCCATAGAAACCACCATAACAAGCTTAAATGATTTCAGCATCACTACATCATCCAGCCCCAGCCAATCTTCCTCAGAGCTGGGGTTGCCTATCCTGCATGGCTCCTCTTCCTGAAGCTGATGCTGCTCCTGCAGCCCATCCTGTTGCTGCATCCAGGCTTCTAGTCAATGCTTTGTGGGACATGGGGGACCCCTTTCCACCTTCCCACTGTTTGTCTCACCCCCCCACCCTCCCAAATCCCTATTTTAAGACAAGAAGCTCTAAGCAGCTCACAAACCCTCCCGGGGGGCTCCTCTGGCTGCCAGCAGCACGGATGCCTGTTGATGGTTACCACCTCGCCCTGGGTAAATCAAGGCTTCGGTTTTCAAAATAGCGTGTTGATTGAAGCTTAAAATATCCCCAGCAATTACTTCGCCCCGGTATAATTATAATAATTAAACTTGGATAATGCTTAGTCCTACTTTTTATCAGAACTCTGTGCTGCGGCACAGTGTGTGGTGTTTTGTTTCCAGCCTCATTTTCCAGCCTCGCCCTGCCGAGCAGCGCTGGAAGGGACATGAGCTGGCAGTCTCCAGTGCTGACAAGGGGACGGTGACCCTGTCACAGCCCCTCCAGCCCTGGGCACCACTCGTGGCACCGTTTAACCCAGGGCATGGTGTGTGGTGCGTGGCCCTTGCTGCACGGCGAGACGAGCAGCAGGAGGGGATGCTCCCGGCTCCATGCTGGGGCAGTGGGTGCTGGAGGGAGTAGGGATGCTGGTTCTTCCCTTTGGCTGCTTGCCTCGTCCCACCCCAATCCCTCTCCCACAGCTCAGCACAATATTTCTCCTCCACGCTCCCAGCAGCGTCACTTGGAACAGCTCAGGCTGGTGAGTACGTTTCCGGCTGTGATAAATAGCAGGGAAAGGAATGAGAACCTAACACTGTATTTCATGCCCTGAAATCCCACTTGCATCTGGAAATGAACAGAGTTCTCTGGTTGATATATGCAGCTCTGAGGCCATTCGCATCCTGTTCGCTTGTACACATTGTCTCGGTGATTTAAGCTGGCAATTTGGCCTTAAAATGAAGAGCAGCTCACTTTGTCCCTCCCCATTTTTCTATATATTTTCCTGCAGAATGGAGCTTTTGGAGATTGGCTGGGCTGGGGCTGGGCATCCTCTCTGGTCTGGCACGGAGAGTTGTGGAGGGTGCTGGCACTGCAGGAAGGCTGCTGCCACAGCCTGGGAATGCAAGTGGCAGGTGGCTGTGCTGGTCTCTCTGTCATCCCAGATCATCCCTCTTCAAAGCCAACAGGGACACCAATGAAAGCTTTTCCCCCTTTCCAGGTCAGATGGCATTGTGAGGATGACAGCTATGCTGTCCCACGGTGCCCTGGGGAAGGGGGATGCTGTGGGAGCAAGGGGGGCTATGGGAGCTGTCCCTGCTGCCTGGCAAGAGCCCTCCTTGTGCTGCCTAGTCCCCACATCTGTCTGTCCATCTGTCTGTCCATCTGTTGAGCAGCAGAGCAGGGCCAGCCTGAGTGTGACCCATCATCACCTGCTCCACACCCAATGTGCAAACCAGAGCCACCACTTACCTGCTCACAGCCAGGACTCCTCCTTGGGTAAAAGATGTAGCTGGGTGAAGTGATTTCAGAGCAGAGCTGTTTGTTTAAGGCATCTTTAGTGATGCTTAATTAACTCCCCAACAGTCCTGTTCAATGGCTTCCCTCTTCCAAGCAGCTGTCCCAAGGCACACAGGGTCTCTTCAAAGCCCTGGGGGACACTGGGTGAGCCTGGGGACCTGGCACCCTCCCGCCTGTGCCATAGGGTGTGGTGGTGGCACTGCTGTGGCGGCGAGTCCAAGGGGATGCACAAGACCCTCTTCTCAGGATCAAGGCAGGGCCATTTCCCTGCTGCTCACCCGAGGTGAGCACAGCTGGGAACAGGGGGATTTCACCAGAAAGACTCCTTGCTGAGGCATGGATCCCCCTGGAGACCAAACCAACCCCGTCCCCTCCCCAGGCACCGCGCGCAGAGGAACCCAGTCACCAGCGGCTGCGCGGTTCTCATATCAGTTTTAATAGCAACATCAGAGTACTAAATATACAGAGGGCGAGGGGACAGGGTGGCATTTACAGTGCTTCCAAATACACGGCTTCCACGGACAGAGACAAATTAAAAACCGCTCAGGAAGAAAAAAGGTCCTTTTGGCACTGCCCCAGCTCGCGCCGTGGCGGGTGGGGCAGCCACCATGCCAAAAGGTGACGGCGCTTCCATCGGGTGCCTCCTGGTGCAGGATTTTCCCAGGAAAAGAAAGAAGTACTCAGTGATGTAAAACCGGTTACAAAGTAAAACTGTCTCATGTTAGAAAACGGGTTTTGGCAAAATAAAAATAAAGTGTAAACTTCACTGTACATGTCCTATCAAACAAAAAATAAACCCCTTGGAACCTAAAATAGAAGAATCTGGGTCAGAAATCTGTGCCCTTAGTGTACATTTTTGTGCAACATATACTTTTTTCAAAGTAAATATTATCTTCACTCGTGACACTATTAAAAATGTACCTACAAATGCTGAGAGTAATTCTTAAAAATGTGTGAGAAGCGTTAGATGAGCTCAGGAGACCAAACCCACAGACTTGGAAATGGCAAGGGATTTCTTGCTGGTTTTGAAAAAATCGCGTACAGATTTAATATCTGGTTGAACGAAAATTCCAACCACATTCATCCTGAAATCCTGGGCTGAGATAGGATAGATATATTTTTGTTCTATTTTATTTTTTTTTTAATTTTTTTTTTTACAAAATATATATTATGTGTAGAATATCTACTATTTAACTACCGTTTCAGCTGAACTACCTTCCTTCGCAAACAAGCTGCCAGTGGAGAAGAGGTAACCTGAAATCCGTCCCCGCGCCAGCTCCGCCATCGCTACGGTGACCTCCTGGCAGGCTCGGTGCCCTTGACCCCATGGTGTCCCATGGAGCACTGGTGTTCTCTGGAGCACGGCTCCTGCCACCACCACCGGCCGCCCTTTCTCCAGCTGGGAAGACAGAGTGAAGGTAAACGATCGGATCTGGAGAGACAGGCGGCTGCCCAGGACCGGCTCTGCCCGGGGTGCTGTGGGGTGAAGCCGCCCTCGGGGCTTCCAAAGGTCAGGGGATTGAGGAGCAAACCCTGCCTGCCCTACCTGTTGGTGCCATGATGTGGGAGCTCAGACCTGGAGCCCCAAACCTGCTCAGTTTGGTGCAGGATAAAGCCCACCGGTGCCAGTGGCAGCAGTGGCACCGACCCCTGGCCCAGTGGGAGTGGTGCATCTGTGGCTCCTGCTCAGGGTTTGCAAGGGATGTGGAGGGAGGAGAGTCCCAGACAGTCCTGGGAAGCCTGGGCTTGCTGCAGAGCCCAAGGAGAGCCAACCTCTCCTTGCCATGGGTGGCTTGTGCCACGCCACTCTCTCCTCTAAGAGCCACAAGTGACACACAGACACCCCATGACATGTCTGGGGAATGTGGCAGCCTCTTGGCTGCCATGGTGTGTTTCTCAGGGACTGTTCCGGGGCTAAGGAATCTGGAAAATGAACTGAAAACAAACAAGCAGCAGCGGGCTGAGGGCTTACAACAAAGCAAGGAGCAAAACTTTTCTTTTTTCAAGCTTCCAGGACCTAGGGGTGAGACGATGTGCCCAAAACATGACAAAGCTCCCACAGGAGCGTGTCTGAGAACACCATGCTTCCCTGCTTTTCCACGGTGGGAAGATCTCCTCAATAGACTATGCCATGGAAATGTGACTTTCTATTCTCATTTCTTTCTTGTTTTTTGGCTTTCATCAATAGGAAGGAATGAGATCAACACAGTTCATTTCTCTTCACTGTGCAAGACCTTGGGATGCCTGGATCCTGCCTCGTCCATCACTGCATCAGCAGCTCCATCCCAGTCCTTCCTCCTCCTCCTCTCCCTCCACTGCAGTGGCCCAGCATGGATGGGGGGAGGCTTCCTCTGATAAAGTGCAAGTGCTGTTGGTCCTTATAAATAAGGGAAGATTGTGCATCTACTTTTGTTCCCTGGTTCACTGCTCAGCTCCGGGGAGACCAGGACATGTCCTGCTGCAGACTGGGGGGGGGGGGAAGCTCACGCAAGTCCTGCCCTCTGAAACCTGTGCCCATGCTCAGGGTTGCAGTGATTCACCTTCCTTCTCTCTGTCTCTCTCTCACACACACACACACACACACACACACACACACACACACACGTTTTCCCTTCCTCTTCCCCAGCTCCACAGGGAATTTCCTGTGAGCCAGGTGCCTCTCCATCACCACTGCCATCACCATCACTGCTTGCACCAGTGCTGCCCTGGCATCTCCCAGCTCTGCCTGACAACTTCCCTGCGGGCAGCAGGTTCCATCCATGCAGAAACACAGAATGCTGCTTCGGATGCCCTGCAATGAAGGAGCTGAGATATATTTCTTGTCATACTGCTACCGCGATTACACTGGAATACCTGTGGGAATGAAATAAATAGGAAGATTAGGGGAGAAGCACAAGGAACATGGCTCAAAGCTGGCGTGGATGGATTCCCATGAAGTCACAAAGGGAGGAGAGCCTGTGGGCAAGGGCTGCACCACTGACACCAGCATCACAGAAAAAGCCCCAGGACACTGAGATGACCCTGGAGTAGTTGCTCAGACTCCACAGTTCCCTAGGACAGACACTCCCCACGTTCCCCAGGGATAGCTGAAGCTTTGGGGGCCACTGCTCTAGCAAGACACTGTCTCCTCTTCTCCCTGGAGGCATCCGATGCTCTGGAGAGCAGGACATGAGCCACCCAGGAGACACAGCTCTGCCCAGGGGATGGTTGGCTCAAGTCCGCAGGTAATTGTCAGGGCTGGCAAGGAAGACTTCTGTCTGAGGCAGCGTCCAAAAATTCAGGACAAATAATCCAGACTGTGCAATTCCATGGGAAAAGGACAGAAAAGGACACGGGAACAAGAGACCGCACGCGTGGCTATGCGCAACACCACAGGGTTCTACTTTTTTGTTTGTTTGTTTTTAAACTGCACGTTCATTATCATAAAGAAAAGGAGCTGAGTAATCAGTGGGGGAGTAGAAACGTGGATCTGGATAATTCTAAAAAACCACTAGTATTTACCAAGGGCAGTTTACAAAAAGAACTGGAGGACTTTGGTCTGATCTCTGCTATTGTTTCCACCCTTTTAACATTGAAGGGACCCAAGTGAGACCCATCCCAGTGTCTGATGTGCAGCACGGCATGGCAGCACCTGACTCCATGGAAAGACTTGGACAGAGGGTTTAGGGTCAGCACCCACGAACACCACCCACCCCAGCAGGAGCTGGACGGGCGTGGACGTGTTTCTAGAGCAACACACCAAACTGGAGCCTGCAGAATCGTGCTTCCCCGGCAAAAATTCCCTTTAAACACAATTAAGAGATCTCCAGGATTGTGGACAGCCGGCTGTGTCTTCTCCTGCTGCAGCAGAGCCAGCCAAGACTGGGAGAACAAAGGAGAGGCTCTCTCAATCCCACAGCCCCAGGCTGGGGGAGGAGGACACGAGCTCCTTCCTCTGGTTTCTCACACAGGGCTGAGTAAACTTTGGTGCTGTGGCCAATTCAGAAGGCATTTTCCAAAAACCTTCACACACCCCATTCCTAAAATCTTTTTCTTCTGTGCCAAGAGAGACCCACCTCTTGGAAGTCCACCCCTAAAATCTGCCCCGTCCAGCCCCGAGGTGTCATGCCTAGCACGGCAGAAATCACAGCACTGTGGACATGGGGCAGGCTCAGGCTTTCCAGCTTCTTCCCATCGATCTTGATGATTTATCGGGATAGAGAAGCCTGGAAATACCTTCAGCACCGCCTTGAGCCGTGCTCTGGATGGTTTTGGGAAGCTTTTCCTCTGCTTCCCGCCGGCAGCACAGCCCCAGCTGTCTCCCACCACGGTCACGTCGCTGGAAAAGCATTTCCAAAAAGAACCAAAATTATATATATATATATGTATACATACATATATATGTCTATACATACACACACACACGTATATATATGTATATATGTCTACCTATATATACACATATAGGTTGACAGGCAAGCTGCCAAAGTAGAAAACATCAGATCACCCAGTTTGCATGATGTGTGTTAAAGAAATGAGACTTTTAGCCCATGACATCTTCTTTAAAAATGAGTATTTAAGATCTTCAAAAATTGCTACAGTACAAAAAGTGTTTGTGTGTGTATATATATATATATATATATTTTCTCTCTACATATACCGTATGTATGGACTGGAATGGATGACTCCACCAGAAGAGATGCCCCACTTGTCCTCCACAACATTTCCAGGCGTTATTGTCTCAGCTCTTTGCAAAGTCTTTGCATCGGTTCATGGCACATAATGGTAATTATTGGCACAGGTTCAGAGTCACCGTCCATGGCCGGGCTCCAGGCGCTTATCCTTCCCTTTCCATCCCTTTGCTGGTTCCTCCTCCTCCTCCTCCTCCTCTTCCTCCTCCTCCTCCTCCACGGGATTCTTTACTCGCACACTTTCCTTTCTCTCCTCCCAAAAACGTGCTCCTTGACAACGCAGTTACCTATAGGCGTGTTCATTTTTATAAAAATATATTTGGCCCATAGAACGCTGCTCTTTGAGTCTCCTACTGGTAAACAGAAATGGTAGGTACAGGTAACCCATTATTTTTTTATATTTTTTACAGGTTCACCAATGGAATCCTGTTGAGGACGAGAAGAAAAAGAAAGATTAAGTCACGACAGGGAATTTGCACCAAGACTTGCATCTCTGCTTGGATGATCTCTTACAGCCTAGAGGTTTCCTCCTCCTTCCCCCTTGGCTGTGGAGCTGTGGGATTTCTGGGGGAGCAGGGTATCAGTGACCCCCTCCTCCTCCTCCTCTGCAGCTTCTGGTCTGTGCTGGGGATTGGGACCACTACTTCTCTCTCCTCAGGGCCTTTTCCAGGGTGGGATTTACTCCAGATCATCCCTGCATTCTGCAGCTTCTCACACTCGGGCCTCGAGCAGCAAGTGCTCTGGCAGACGAGCAGATGATGACAAGCACTAACAAGATTTTCTAAAGTTAAATCTAAAGAATCAATAGGGAATTGGTTAAGCACCAAACCAGAGATCCTATCAAAGTCCTTAAGCTATTTATTTACCATCTACTGGAAGATGTCTTCCTATGCAATTTTGGACCCTCAACGTGAAGACAGTCACTCCCCATCACTGGCGTGTGGCCACTTGCTCTACATGTCTGTGACATTTAATGAGCTGTAGCACAGCTGGGTGTGCCAAAGACAGCTGCCAGCAGGTACCTACACCCTGTACAGCCACGCTCAGGATACACATTCCTAACCCACACATCCCTAATCTGTGCCCTCTGCCTGGCTGGGATCAGCATCCAGAATGTGCTGTGCTTTTTGTTCCAAGATTCTTTCTCTAAAAAAACCACTATTTTTAAGCAAGATGCCCAATACACCATCTCCAAGAACAACCCTGAAGTCTTAATTAGCGAGACAGATTTTCCAGAGTCCTTAATCTCCTGTGCTGGGGCTGTGCTGGGGCTGCTGCTACTCCTCCAAAGACAAGCTGGGATCTTTTATGATGACTCATTATCTGTTAATGTTAACACAAACCATTTGCTGTTGTTAGGCAGAACGGGGCCAGCAGCAGCTGCTGCCGTGTTCCAGCGTGGCTTTACCACACACTGCTGTCAGCTCTCGCTGCTCTGTGCCAGGGCAGGGTCAGGCTGGTGTCACCAAACCAGCACAGCTGCTGGCCCCAAAGTGTCCCCTCCCTGCCAGAGGTGCCCAGCATCCCGTGGCTCCTGGTGGGCACTGGTGAATGCACAACAGCAGGGTGTACAATCGGTGTTGTATCCCAAATAGCCTCTTTGTGCAAAGTAGGTCAGCGCTTGATCAACCTTACAGATTTTTGTATAATCTCATTCCATGGGGTTTTTCAGTCAAAGAGAGCGGGATTAAGGACAAGAATAATGCGGAATCTCAAACTTCATTTTAGAAAGCCCCAAAGCCAGGATGAAATCAAGCCAAACCAGCCATCCTGTGCTGTGGTGCCTGGACAAAGCCACTCAAGCTTTTGGCACGTGTCCTGTGCTGGTCTGCAGAGCAGTGCTGCTCCTGCCTCTGTCTGGGTGCTCCTCCAGCGCCACTGGCACCAGGCAAGAGAAGCTTTCCTTTTCATCCCTCCCTTCAGGTAACTCCTGAGAGCTCCCACTGACTGCTCCACTCCTCACCTGTCCAGCCCAGGGCTGCACTGAGGCTGCACTGCCACACCAGGCTCCTGCAGACAGACTGACTTCTCAGCACGCAGGAGCAGCTGCTGGCAGCTGCTGCTGAGGTGTGACATCCACCGAGGTGTGACATCTACCAAGGAGCTGGTGCTCCAGTGGGGCCCAGAAGCCAGCACAGGCAATCTGCTGGAAAGCTCCACCAGCTGCTTGCCACGGGCAGCCCTGCCTGCTGTGGGGAGGGATGGTGCCCTGACAGGGACCATGCCTGCAGCACAGGAACCCTCCCTGTGGCTCCTGCTGGCACAGGAGGAATCTGACCCCAGGAAATAGCTTCAACATCTGCTCCCTGTGTACCTGGATGAGTTTTACCAGGTTTTCTGACACAAATGTGGCACTGCCTGCAGCTCTCTAGGCTAGAGATGCTCTGCAGTGCTGTCCCTTATATCTGCTGCCTCAACTGCTCACCCCAGCCTGATGATGCTGTCGGCATCACCCAAGGCCAGGGTGACAGCTGGGCAGCACCGTGGTCAGTCCTCACACCAGGCTCACAGACTGTCAGATGTAAAGTTCACATTAAATTCCAACTTGCCTCCCAGTAGTCATCTCAACAAAACATCTGCAGCACCTCTGTCCTGCCACCCCTGTCCTGGGACATGACACCTGCCTTGTGCCTCCAGCTCTGGCCCCACACCATCAGGAGCACTAATGTGCACACAAGACAGCTCAGAGCTGTGAAGTGCTGTCAATTAAAATGTGCAAAACACCAGGAGAAAGGGGCTGTGAGGAGAAAGCTGCATGTAGCCCCTCCAGCCAGAAAGCTGCACATGCTCCAGATTATCCTTCTCTGCTGTGGTGCAGTGGGTCAACAGCAACTGTCCCCTTCAGGTGACCTTGCTGCAGCTGTGGATGCCAGCCAGGAAATACTCATTCCCCCGGAAACGGTGCAGCCCAAGCAGCTGCATCTCCTTTTCCACCAGCCTCTCCCCTAGAAATGAGAGCTGGAGAGGCATCCTCCATGCCTCCACTCCCCTGCTTCCCTCCATCCCACTGCTCCTCTGGCACTTGGCAGCTGGTGACAGCACAAGGCAACCGCGGTGGCAGGGACAGCCTGGTAGGGACAGCCTAGCAGGGAGCTCATCTCCATGCCATCTGCACCTTACACAGTGACACATGAAAGCTTGGAATGCTCATTTCACCTGAGGGATTTCCCAACAGCACCTCGTTTCAGCTGGGACACACACCACTTATGCAAGTGTGTCCCAGAAACACGCTGGTGCAAACACACCTGTGCAGAGTAAACTTGCAGAGAACAGGCAGAACAGGTTTGGGATCAATCTCATTTTGTTATCCTTAATGAAACCAAACAGCAGCTTCCAGAATTGCATCTGTAATTGAAGTGCCATTACAGAGCTAATGCTGCAGGTACGAGCCCAATAGATTTTTCCAGAGTGCGTCAATGTGCGTTTTATGGATTCCATGAAAACGGATCAATGAGAATTTCAAGGATTTAATAAGGCGTAATGGAATGGCTTCAGGCTACTTAAAGAAATCTATGGAGGTGACCAGGGCACAGTCTTTGGCCTGGGGTTTCACAGGACCTGGGGCAGGAGCAGTGGGATCCACACAGGATTCCTACAGTGCTTCAAGCTGTTCCTTCCTTCCCTCTACCCGAGGCATAGAGAGCTGTAGATGGCATTGAGTGTAGCTGGCTTGCTTTATATGTTATTTAATTCACTTTATGCCAATGGAAAGACTTCCCAAACTATAAAACTGAGGGTGGAAAAGGCCCAGTGGGTTATTACTGAGGCTGGTGTTCCCTGCAGATCCTCCATGCTCATTCTCCTGCTGCCCTCACTCCTGGCACCAGCTTCTGCCTGGGTTCCTTTGCCCTCTGCTTCCTGAGACAATGGCCACAACAACAGAGTCAGAGAGAAAAACATGAGCATATCAGTGGATGGGGAGTGAGAGCCTCTCACCTTCACCAGTGCAGCTGCTGCAACCAGGAGAGGCTCTGGGGAGGGCAGTGGGGCCATGCCAGGTGAATCCCTGCTCTCTGTGCCCCACTGTGCTGGCACACACCTCACCTGCCCTGTCTAGACACCACAGCCCCAGCACGGCCAAGATCATTAACTTTTTATTCCCTTCCATTCTAATCTAATTATATTTCTGTGTTCAATAGCTGTGCATAATGTTAAACAGGCTATTCCAAGTGAGCAGCAGCCAGGGAAGGCTGGAAATTTCATTTACACTGAATATATGATTCATTACAGCAGGGACTTGGGACAGAGCTATTAATTCACCTGCGCACGTGCCTCAAGCGGGCACCGCTGCCCAGGGCGAGCTGGCACACACAGACTTTTCCTGCCACTGCTATCAGCTGTGCCACCTTCAAAAGTGACACAAGGAGGTGAAAACGGCTTAGGCCAACTCAAGGAAAGAGAAGGGAATCCCCAAAGATTGTACTGTCGCAACCAGAACATCACTGCACTCCTTCAGCCACAGCAACACCCCAGGGGTGACCGGCTGCTGGGGACTGTGCTCGAAGGGTTGGCCTTGCAGAGCAGCAGGAGAAGGAGGAGAAGGAGAAGGAGGAGGAAGAGGAGGAGGAGGAGGAGGACCCCAGCACCCTTGCAGTGAGCATGGAAGTGTTCATGACAGCAAACATCACCAAATGAGCTTTCAGATAGTGGTGGAGCGTGCATGCTCCGACGAGGCAGGCTGTCCATCATGCCACCAGAGGTTAATTACAGATCAGGCCATTTCCCAGCACGGAAATTACTGTGGCTTGCTGAGGTTTCAGAGGTGGGCTGGAACCATGGGATCAGGCTGAACTTCAAGGTTGCCCTAGGCACCCTTTGCTTTTGAGCCCTTGTCCATCCCAGTCCCTCCCTGTTAGTGTTGGCCTGTCTGCAATGAACCTCCCTGGAAAAGGGAGCCTCGTTTGGCTCCCAATGCCCCATCCACAGCATGGAATGAGTCCAGTCACACTGAAGGAAGTGCAGGAGGGAGGATGGCACCAGGCAGGGTACGATGGGCGTAGCAGGGGCACAGGATGGATGTGGGATGGGTGCAGGGAGCGCGGTACGTACCAGGAAACAGCCCGCTGGCGTCTGCCCTGCCCCCAGAAGTCAAACAGGCTTCGGCCAGTCAGCAGGAGATTTCAAACCATTTCTCAGACACAAAGGCCACGGGAATAAGATGCCGGTCAGAAGAAGAGGGTCTGCAGTGAGCAGAAAGAGGGGCTTGTACACGCTGGTACGTAACACTCCCGGTGCAAGCCAGGCGGCCTGCTGCACAGTCAGCTGTTCTACATCTCTCTGCAGCGATGCTTTGAGTGGGCCTGGGCTCACTAGGCTGCCTGGAAGTGCTCTGGGACAGAGGGTCCCAGAGGGCATCCCTGGATGGTGAAAAAGCCATGATCTCTGCTAGCCAGAACACAGGCACTCTCTGTCACCTGGCTGGAGTTCATATCAAACCAAGGCTTGTGGACACCCAACAAAATGGTGTGACAATCCCTGCCAGTTCTCCACCTCCTAAGATGTGAAGAAACCCTGGAAAATGCAGCAGGAATGAGCAGAACCCTGCACACACGCAAGAGATGCTGATTGAAAAGGCATCAATGTTGGCTGAAAGGCATTAAATTGTTGACTCCAGGCCTGTCCTTGGGGCAGGCAGATCTGGGCTGTGGCTGCCACACATGTTGTGGTTCCTCAAGGCTGTCTGGAGCATCAGCTGCTCATTTTCTCCCTCAAAACTCTCTGCCTGGCTTCCCCTCTACCTTTGATGGGGACACACATTTACCATATGGTGAAACCACACCAGCACGCAGTGAAAGCACTCTGGAGACAGCCTGTGGTGTGGGAAACATCACTCCCAACCCCACTGCTCCTGATCCCCACCTCGGGCAGGCAAGGGGCTGGCAGAGCAGGGCCACATCCCTTGGCTGGAAATGATGCTCCTTGTTAGCGCTGTGCCGTTGTTTCGCAGCAGCCAAACGGTTCATTTGGCTCTCGCTGCCTGCTCCTCCATTAATCACCTGCTTGTTTGCAGCCCGGCAGCTTTGCCGATGCCACTGAGGAGACAGCACGGGCGCTGGAAAAACGGATCCAGTGGCATTTTATGTGCTGGCAGGAGCAGCAGCAGCAGCTGGGAAATGAACACTGTGTGTGGCGGTGAGCTCGCCCAGCCCTGCAGGGCCAGGGGCTGCTGAGGCACCCACCAAGCCTCACCGCCAGAACTGGGGTCAGGGGGCCAGTCCCACACTGAACTATGAGTGAGTGAGCACCCAAGAGGTAGGAGGCTCTGCCAAATGCTCCCTGGAACATCACCCCTTGTGGAATTTGCAGGCAACCTCGACAAGGGAAGAGATGAGAATCTTGACTCCATGTTTCAGAAGGCTGGTTCATTATTTTGTGATGTATATTATAATAAAAATGCTATACTAAAAGAAATAGAGAAAGGATACAGATAGAAGGCTAGACAAGAATGATAATAAAATCTTGTGACTGACCAGAGTATCAACACAGCTGGACCTGTGATTGGTCATTAAGTAAAAACAATCTACATGAGACCAATCAAAGATGCACCTGTTGATAAGCAACCTCCAAACCACATTCTAAGCAATCAGATAATTATTGTTTACATTTCGTTTTTGAGGCCTCTCAGCTTCTCAGGAGAAAAAAAATCCTGCCAGAGGGATTTTTCAGAAAATATGTCAGGGATAACCCTCTGAGCACCAGAGCCCCATCACCCCAGCGGGATGGCTCTGCCCCCACACCGGGAAACCACGGCGCCCAGCTCACCTGTTTCCATTGAAGGTGGTTTTATAATCCCCGGGCGAGTGCAAGGTGTCCTCGGCGTAGACGGGCACGGGGGTCCGCACGCACTCGTGGGAGCACTGCAGCGTCTCGTTGTAGGCGGTGAAGATGTCGAGGGCGCTGGGCACGCGGGCGGGGGCGAAGTCAGTCAGGTTCTGGCAGCTCTCCTCCTGCTGGTCCAGCTTGCGTTGGTGGCTGTTGCGCCGGGGGCGCCCGCTCTGCGCACAGCTGGGCCGGGGGGAGAGAGAACCCCACTGTCATGGGATGGTCTGGGTTGGGAGGGACCTTAAAAACCCTCCAGTTCCATCCCCCTGCCATGGGGGATGCCTTCCACTAGATCAGGTTGTTCCAAGCCCTGTCCAACTCGGCCTTGGATTCTTCCAGGATGAGGCAGCCACAGCTTCTCTGGGCAGCCTGTGCTAGGGTCTCACCACCCTCATAGGGAAGAAATTTCCCCTAAGATCTAATCTAAGTCTTCCCTTTAGTTGAAAACCATTCCCCCTGTCCCATCCCACTGTCTGTCTGTGTGAAAAGTTGCCCTCCATCATTTTTATAAGTCTGTTATGGCCTGAAAGGCCAAAGCAGAAGGGACGGGAGGCACATTGTATCCCTGAAACTTGGCAAGGGAACTCACCTGATTGACCAGTCATTACAGATTGTTCCATACTAGATTAGAATTCAGAAATTCCGATTCCAATTCAGAATTGGAAAGATCAGCCACAAGCAGTCATTTGGCTCGATGCTTTTTTATAAGAACCAAATTTACATTTTAGACACAAGCTTTTTCCCATCAGAGGAATGACTTAATGAGTCACACTTTTGTACCTGCAGGAAGCAAAAGCCTTTTCTTAAGTGAAAATATGTAGGTGAGAACAATGAAGTGAAACCCTTTCCATTTGGGAGACGCCAAACAGGTTGGAACTTCTCAGGATAAATGAGCTCAGGACCTGGTGTGACACAGCAGAGGGATGGCTGGCAGGGCAGCCCTGCTCTCCGGGGGCTCCTCCAGCTCTGGAGGCTTCATAAGGATCTCGTGGCTGCACAACACTTCTGCCTCAGTACGTCAGAGACGAGGAGAACCCCAGCTCGCAGGAGCCGCCCTCAATCAGCCTGGTCCTATTTCAGGGTCTAGACACTGATTTAATTAAGATGCCACTTTTTCCAGATGGGATTGACAGCGCCTTGCAGAACACTGGAGTTTTGGGAGGTGGCAGCTCCGAGGGTGGTGGGAGCTGGGGATGCCGGCACTGTCTGTGGAGGGGCACCCCTGGGGACAGGAACGTGGGGCTCTGCTGGGAGCAGTGCTGGCCAGGGTGACAGCATCTGGCTGCTGGCTCTGCTCTGCTTGATGCAAGTGAAAGAGACAGCCCTAAACCAACTGCTGTCTCCCCACAGCACGTGTGCAGGAGGAGCAGTGACAAGAAGGACGCTGGCTTGGCACGCAGCCATCGCTCACCCGTCCTGCTTGAGGGGGAAAAACGCCAGCCAAAGGATGGGGACAGTGACTGTGTCCCTGCTGGGGACAGGAACAGGGTGTGTGGCGTGGGTCAGCCCTGCCATGGAGTGCCTGAACGTGGCCTGGGGTCACCCAGTGAACCGAGGCAGTTTGGGTAGAGTCGAGCAAACTCCCAGATACTGTTTCTTCACCTTGGACACACCTGGGTGCTGCCCACACTCTCCTGCTGAGGATTTTCTCTGGTGATTTCTCAATTTCACTTACTATAAAGCATTTCTATTCTACACTGATCACTGGATTTATTTTTTCCCCCTTTTTGGCTTCAGCAGCAGTTACTGAGCTGCTCTGCCAAGCTGTGGTCAGCCAGATCAATGACTCGTACCGCTCACTGCTGCGACTGGAGACAAATCCCACAAGTGTTTTATAAACTATTCTCCCTGCTCCTTCACTGAAACACTGCGGCAACCAGGGAAGTTCAGTGAATTAAATCCCACTTGAGATAAAGTAGGGAGCCTCACTGGCTACTCCCCAAAGCAAGTTCAGCTGTGGGGACAGAACCTCGGTGCTGTCAGCTGGCTGCTGCTCAGCATTACAGCTATACCAAGATGAAGATGCCTCCATAGCCCTGCAAAGGGCTTCTCCTCTCATCCCAGCTAGCCAGCAGGCTCCTCATCAACCCGGTGTTGTGATTGCCTCCTGGCTGCAGAAACTGATTTGCTGCAGCAGCCACGCAGAGCTCGGCCAGGCCGGAGGGGAGAGCCACCAGCCAGGCTCCCCCCAGCCCCGTGCTGCAGCCGTGTCGCTACGCCAGCAACGCTGACCTCAAAGTAGGCCAGTTTCCCTGGGAAAATAGGTAAAGTGAGGAGTGCCTGGAGCGAAAGCTAACCTATTTTGCCATACGCCCAAGCCACACTGAGAGAACAAATGGGAGCAAATGAAGCTGGAGGAGCACAGCAGCGCCCTGGGGGTTGGGGCATGCTTCAAACCACGGCACCTGAGGGGCTTCGAAGGTGCCCTTCCGTCCCTGGGGTCACAGGGAAGGGCAGGAGGTGCAGCTGCTTCTTGTCAAGCCAGGCTGGGGATTTTAGGAGCAGCATCAAAGCTCCTTAGGGAAGGCAATGGAGGAGCTGCTGGCACTGGACACATCCTGGGAACACGCGCACGGCTCTGACCTCTCCAGGTGGCACTGTGCTGATGCACGTGTCCCATGAGACTTGTCCACCCAACCTGGGCACATGCTGGTCCCCAGAGCCAGTGGCCAGGTGATGGGAGGTGGAGGCACAGCCAAACCCCGATGCACCAACTTCCTTTGGAGGTTTTGCTGTAAACCCCCCACTTTCTCCTGCAATCCTGGCAGGTGCCACAGGCTTTGGCACCTGCAGCAGGATGGGCACTTCCATCCCCACCCTGTCCCCATCCCACGTCACCCCCAAGCCAAGCAGAGCAGGAGGGGCCTTACCAATTTTTTAAGACAAGAGTTGTTATCAGCGCAGCTATGACCATGATGAGGGACACGGTAATAGTGATTATCTGATGAACAGCCAGACCTGCAGACAGAAGAAAAGAGACAGTGGGGATGGGAATTGAGGGGACCCTGGCAGAGCCCCCCTCCCCACACAGCCCCCCACCACCCCCTCCCAACGTGAGGCCACACACAGCCCCCGGCAGCGGCGCCGCAATCCTCTCTCCTGCCTTACACAAAATAAATCTGTAAGCCAGGCTCCTCATTTCCTATCCTCTCAAGTATGTTCCTTGTCAGCCCGAATTAGGCACGAAGAACGGAAGAGAAGTGAAGACGTCTCCCCTCTGGGACGGAAAGAGAGACGAGCACAGCCTTGCGCCGGGTGCGGGATTCACCAGGGAGAATAATTACAGCACTGGCGGCTGCTCGCCTTGCAGGTCGGGTGGGCTCATTTCCCCCTCTTCACCTTCCACGGGGTATCATTTTGGCTCGTGGATCATTCCTAATGAGCAGTTTGGAAACAAAAGCAGCTCGCTGTACACTGTGTTTGTGATTTTGCGCTGCCTTACAGTTGCAATTTCGTAATGAAATGATTTTTCCTGGCTGCAGCCCAAGGATGTGCTATTTTTCACAAACAGATGTTGCAGCTCCTGATGGATGGTAGTTTTAATAAATAAATAAGTCTTAGAATGACAGGAAAATAAGCAGTTTTATATATATATCTGTATGTGTCTGTGGCAAGGACGGAGTCAGCGCCAGGGCCATGGCTCAGCTGGAGCTGGGGGTGCCTGGGGGCCACTGGGCAGCACTGGGGCAGCCACTGCTCCTGGGGAAGGATTCACTTGTGGCCCCCGTGCTGGCAGGGTGGGCAGCAGCCAATTCCAGCTCACTCCTCAGCTGCTCCACCTCTGGGTTTCACCTCCCAGGGGAATTCACAGGGAAAATGCCACACTGGGAGGCTCCCCACCTCCCACTGTCACCCCACATGCTGAAGGTGAGGCCCAGGGAAAGACTTCTGAGTTCCCAGAGGGTGGTGACGATGGGAGCATGTCCCCACGGGCCCGAGGAGGGTGGTGGCAGCTCGTGCCCACGTGTGGCAGGTTGGGAGTGATGCCCACCCTGGCAGCAGCCAGCCCGGCCGCATCCTGCACGGCAGCCTTGGAGCAGCTCCCAGTGGGACGCTGCTGAAAAAGATAAAAGGAAAGACTCTAAAAATAAAATCGAGCCAGCCCAGTGCCCGATTCCTTTGAAAACAGAAGTGGAGTCGGGGACGAGACCTTCTGCAATGCTGGGAGCTGAGGCAGTGGTGGCAGGGCCACGGGAGAACCTAACGATGCAATTAATCCTTGCATTTACGTAATGGGAAAGGCACAGGCAGAACAGATTGCAGGTGGCTGAGCACTGGGAAGGATGGCAGCTCCTTGGAGCAGGACACATGGATTTTAAGAAAGGCTGGATAATTTTAGACTCCATCACACACATAAGTTGCCATATGTACAGGCACAGCAAAGTTCCTTTGCATCATGTATAAATTCTGCAGAAGCCAGGGGGATTTCAAGGGAACAGGAAACCTTTGTCTCAATGCTGGTGATGGGCAGAGGGAAGGCACCCAACAGGTGGCCCATGATGGTTCCCTGGGAAGCCCTAGAGCAATACCTGCTGCAATAAACACTACCAGGTCTTTATTCTTAATTTACAAATATATCAAATATATCAATTTACAAATATATAAAATATTTTCTATTAGCCCCTCAAAGCATGTAGGGCCAAACGGAGCAAGATCAAGCAAATATCCAGTCTGTGAGATGTAGGGTTAATGTGTGGGGCACCCTTTGAGAGGGGAATGTCCTGTAAGGGACATAAAGCACCCTGGCAAGTGAAGTGAGGTGGACAGAGATGATGCCAAGGGCAAAGCACTGTTTTAGACACAGCCCTCAAAGCCCAACAGGATGGAGGAAGGGGACTTGGAAGATAAAATCAATAGCTCATGGAGCAAAATCCTCCTCCTCCAGTGCAGGAAGCTGCCTGGCACAGGCATAACTCCCCATGAGAGCCTGTGCCCCCAGAGAGAGACCCCGGGAGCAGGGATTACAGCGCCTGGGTTTTGTTTGCTCATCTCCTTGGCAAAAGCTCTGATCCCAGCGGGTCACGGAACCCGGTGGCCATGTAATTACACGTTATTAACCGTGGAAACAGGGAGCTGCAGGGGAGGGACACCCAGCCCCAGCCCCTCTCACCTGCGAGCGCCTCAGCCCTGCGAGGGCTCCCCCTGCCAAGGCTTTTACCAGGCAATTTGACGCAGTGACCATTTAACTGGAGGGTAATTACAGGAGAAGTATTTAATGGAGCCGAAAGTGTGTCCAAGCCTCTGCGCTTCTGCTAGTGCAGCAGAATTCCGCATGCCGCCTGCCAGGAGGGAAAGCTCTTCAAAGGCGCTCTCTGAACCCTCGGAAATGCTGAAATATCTCTGGGTTTTTCCACTCTCGTGCCGTCCGCTCTCACTGGGGCCTCTAAATCCCCAAGGTGGGGGGAGAGGGGCCACGGAATCCCAGCAAGGCAGCGCAACCCAGCTCCCGATTCCCCACATCCTGGGCAAAACCCCAATCTTCTCAGAGCAAGGCAATGCCAGGGCTTTTTTTTTTTTTTATCTGTTATTTTAAAGACCATATATTTGCTGCTGAGATGAAAGTGCTGAGGTTTGGCCTTTCTGGCCACCTTTTGAAACGGCTCCCGGACAGCTCTGCATCAATGGAATTAATTCCATGAGAAAAATCCATTCGAGACTAATGTCTTGCTACTGCAGGAGCACGCCATGGCAGCGAACAGGAGATATAAGCTCTTAATTAAAAACAAAGAGAACCTCTATCCCCCAAGGCCTTTATTTCAACAGCTCTGGTTAGGGAGCCTGTATTTTTCATTTTCCCAATAAAAACAGCTACGAGCTGCAACTCTTTGAAGACCCTTGTCAAGGCCTTGAAGCTGCATAAAATTAGAAAAAGGAGAAAACAGCTCTATTTCATTTGAAAGGGAGAAAACTGGAGTTACTCTTACAGGCCAGATATTGCTACCCCCGGTCTCTTCCCACACTTATGCTGCGTGGATCTCCCTCTCCTCAGCATCCCATCCTCAGCCCTGCCACGAGTCCCCTTCCTCTGTTCTCACATGCCCTGAGCACCAGGATGCCAATGCCTCCTCCTGAGCATTGTGGAGAAGCTGGGGCAAGGCCGCTGGGCTCAAGAGGCTTTACAGCTTCCCCAGCCATCAGAAATCACATCTGAGCCCCAAAAATCTCATCCCCTGATAAAGCTGCTTGTGGACAGAACAATTCAATCAGGAGCGTGGTGTGGCCTCCCTGCTGCCACCGCCGGCCTTTCCCAGGGCGGATCAGCCAGATTTGGCCATATCATGAACCTACTGCTGGTTAATAGCTTGTAAGGAAAATCATTTACAAAAGCCACAAGGGTCTGCTACAGGGGTGGAGACACAGCAGAAATCTTCTTTTAAAGCTTGTTACAGTACACAGCCAGCTCCTCTGCTGCCCAGTCCACCACGCCACAAACCGCCTTGCTCTGCTCTTCCCAACACCTTGCTGGCAAAGCTGAGGTCAGCAAAGCTGCTTGGTTTTTCACCTGGTAAATCAGTGATCTCTCTGAAACCCAGCCCAGGGAGTGTTAGTCATCCTGAGGTGAAAATGCAGCTTTTCAGCAAAAAACCCACCAAGGCTCCTGGCAACTTCCTGGTATTTTGAGCTGGACTGATGAAAGAAAGAAAATATCTTCCCGCTGCTGCTGCTGCTGCTGCTGCAAAATGTTTTTGCCAAGAAGGAAAATCCTGGAGGTTTATGCTAAAGACACTGGGACTTATCTTCTCAGGTGTTACAGCAAATATCACCGAGCAATAAATACTTGGAGAGCAGCAGAGGAGAGTTTCTGGCTCACTGAGAGGCACGTGGGAGGATGTGCACAGGCACGTTCGCCATCCGTGCATCCCGGGGAGCGTCCCGACTCCCTCGTAGGGAGAGCTCAGCTGATGGCCACGCTCCTTTCTGGCTTCCACCGTCATCCTCCACCCTTCAGGAGAGCTGCAGCTGATGCACAGCCCTACAAGGGATCCTTTGGGCAGCTCCCAGGAAGGGTAACCGTGGTGCCAGCCCAGGAGACACCATCCAGCTCCTTCACCTCCTCTCCGTCCCCAAGCTGCGGCACCACCCCACCCCTCAGCATGGCGGATCAAAGAGGCAGCTCCATCCTCACTGCCCAGGGTTTTCTTTTAAACACATTTTATCTTTAATTAATTCCTTTGAAGCTTTTTGCATCTACTATCTCCTCGCCTCCAGCAACCCCCTACTGCACCCTCTTTCTGGAGGCAGGGTCATCACCAGCGGGAAGCAACGCCTCTGTTATTATTTATTCCTGACACACTGCTGGCTGGAGGTGGGGAGGGGTGGCCTGGGGCCACCACCAGCTCAGATCCAGCTGCCAACACCCACATGGCTCCCACATTCCCCCAGGTGAACCCCAGCCCTGGTGAAGGGGTGTCCCTGAGCACCAGCTCTGCCACAAGCTCACAGACTGCGGTGCCAAATGCGCCGCGACCGGTCATCAAATACCACTAAGAGCAGCAGACAGCACATGGAGTTTTCTGCCTTATAAAGCACTTAAAGGTTTAATTAAAGACGGCTTTATCCTAAAGCTCCTGAAAGGAGGCTCAGACAAACCAGCGAGTGCAATTCCTGCCTTGCACTGACAGCTCTGATTCATTCCACTCTTCTCTGCTTTGGCTGAGGCTGCGGGACCCGGGGATGTTCTGCCTTGCTGGAGGAGCCCAGCCCACGTGGAGAGTGCCCGGTGAAGGCTCCTCACAGCCCTTCCCACTTGCAGCATGCTGGAATTTTAATTATTCCTCTCTTTCCCTGCTCCAGAGTAAAACGATTGTGACAGCCCTGAAGAAGGAAGCACATTTTTGAAAAGCACAAGCATAAACTACGCCTGGGTGAACATCCTGCACGCCCAGCTGATGCCAGCAGTGCTGTGCTGCGCGGCAGGGGTGGCACGGGGACAGGGACACCTGAGCCACAGGTCACCTGAACCCCCACAGCAGCACCCACCGGGCCAGCACACGCACCTGCCTCTGCTCTCATCCCAAGCATTACCTGCCATCACTCCTCTGCTGCCTCTCCTGCCTAGGAGATGAGTGATTCCTATTCCAGGGGAGTTTTTTTAAGCTTGTTTTTGCTGTCAGCGACTCACGGAGGCATTGTTTCTGGCTTTTTTTCTCTCGCTCCTCAGCGAGGAGGAAGGGGGGCGAGAGGATGATCTGACAGAGCAGAGCTGCTCCCATTGCTCATCTCAGCGAGCACTGCTGCCTCTGCTGAAGTGAAGTGGGTCTTTTTTACCACCGTGTGTGCACCCCAAGGACCCCACGGTCCCACACAACCACCAGGGACCCAGAAGCAAAGCACAGAGGGATACAAGGACACGGCACAGGAGGGATATGGGTGCACAGCAAGCAGAAGTACAGCAGCAGCCACCTGCTCTGATGGAAGTGCAGGGTATCTGCATGGCTCCAGGAGCCTTGGGACAGCTCTGCCAGCTCCTGTGGGTGCCACACACAGGTGGTTCCACCCTGACCACCCCAGGCATGTGCTGGGGACAGCTGAGGGAGCACAGGCAGTGAGAGCAGCACTGCACCCACCATGGGCTCCCGTCAAGGCGTCTCACCGGACAGGGACTGGCAATGCTCGCTGAGGCAAATAAACCGAACAGGCGAGTTACCTCATCCTCATTTGTAGCCATATGTTTTTCCCAGCAGAGAACAAACACTTCCAGCCGCTACAGCTTATATAACAGAGTGGAGCAGGGCTGGGAAGCTGCACGGCTTCGCACGGGCGCCGCACCAGAAAAACTGGCACGGACCCTGCTTTGAGACAGAGCTGGCTGCTCGCTCCCAAAACGCTGTCCTGAGGCATGGCAGGGGCATGGAGCTCTCACTGGGAGCATACTGAGAGCTCTCTTGGGGGCTCAGCCCCAGCACTGGAAGGAAAAGCGGATCTGGACCTCAGGAGCTTTTCAACTGAGGGTGGATGAGCTGGGATCAAACGAGGCCTTTAGACCTGGGAAGAAGTTTATCACACTCACTGCTTGAAGAGAAGTTAATTAGCAAAAACTCCGATCATGCAGAAAGCCCCTAATGAGAGCTAAAGCCTGCAGATTAAAGCAGTTGTCCCCCTGGGAGCTGCCGGGGCTGCAGCTCCCGTTGTTCTGTGGCCACGCAGGACAGCAGCGGTGGCACTGGCAGGTGGGTGGCATCACTGCCAGCTCAACTTCGCCTAAACAAGGCAGCCCACTCCAGTAAGCCCCAGAGCCCCAGCACATGCCAGGAGCCATCCTCCCACAGCTGGTGCAGGCAGAGGGGCCCCTGCAGCTGGCTGATGGCAACAAGTCCACTGGACCCCACCCTCCTGGAATGGGTGATGCCACTGAGGCCAGAGGCACTGACCCCAGCGGGGGGAGACCAGGCTGATGCTCGCATCATGCAGAGAGCAGCAAAAGCCTCAGCCCTTATCAATACTCCCTCGTTGATCTATCCAGCCCATTTCAGCGTTTTGTAAAAGGTGTGTAGGCTGGGAGTTATTTTTCGGCTATAAATAACCCCTTTAAGTCAGGAACAACATCCTGGTTGCATCGTCTCTTTTTGCCAAGCAGGGTAGGCTGGATAAATTAATTGGGATTAAGATTAGGCCGTAAAATTCCTTTTCATTTCGACTAGAAAATCGCAGTGGGCTCAAAGCAGTCGATGCACAGTGAGTAAATTCTGTAAACCATCCACCGGTATCCCACGGTTTAATATCAGCAATAACAAATATAATTTGCAATAAATGGGAAGCAGCTTTCCCATCCATGTCCACGCAGCAGCCGGCGCTGGGGGAAGGCATTGCTGTGCCGAGCGTGATGCTCAGCGCGATTACGGGAGATGGGCTGTGGATGGAGCCTGTAATGGGAAAACACAGCGAGTGGCTGGAAAACGCCTCGGATAAAAGCGATAATCAGCGCCGAGCGCCTGTTTAATGTCACACTAACTCCTGTCCCAGGCAGCGCTGCCACGGGGACACTCGCGCCGCGGTGAACGCGCCAGCCCTCCTGATGTCCCCGCCACCTCGCTGTCCCCCTACCTGTGCTGTCTCCCAGCCCACGGGGCGGGCGAGCATCCTTCCCTCCGCTGCTGTGCCCTGCGGCCGGCTCGGCGGTGCTGCTGCGCCCGGGGCTGCTGCGGGGCCCGTCCCCGCCGGCCGCGGGAGCCGCGGTGCTGGGAGGCACCCGGGGCGGCGTGGCGGCCGTGACAGAAGTGACAGCGGCGGCGGCAGTGCTGGCGGAGGTGGTGGCGGCGGCGGCGGCGGCGGCGGCGGTGGTGGTGGTGGTGGCGAAGGCGCTGGGCAGCGTGCTGCTCTCCAGGGAGTCCTCCTCGCCCGTGGGGCCCCAGACGATGACCTCGGGCAGCGCCGTGGGTCTCCCGTCCCGAGGGGCGAAGCCGCGGCCGCGCAGGTGCCGCCGGCCCCTCCGGGAGCGCGGGCGGCGCAGGGGGCGGCCGGCGGGCAGAGGGGCGGCGGGGGGCGGCCGGCGGGAGCGGGGTCTCTGCACAGGGGGAGCGGGGCCGCAGGTCCAGGGGGGGCCGGGGCGTTGCAGCTCCTCCGTGCCCGCCGTGCCCCACAGCGAGCCACGGGACAGTCTGTGCCGGAGCGCCGGCCGTGCTGAGAGCTTCCCCCCGGTGCCGGTGGCTGCTGGCGGCTGGCAGCTGGCAAGGTCCATGGCTAGGTGGAACATGGCTATTAAAATCCAAGCATGGCTTCCGAGCGGGCAACCTGACCTGTGGGCAGATAGGGATTGTGTTAGAAGGGCAGTGGAGTAACCCCGTTCTCCCTCTCAGTATGGCACACACTAGATCTCTGAGCCCAGCCACCCAAAACGTCCCCCAGCTCCATGGGTGTCGTCGTCCTCCCTGGTTCTCCAGCCAGAGTCCCCCAAAATGGCATCATAGGTCATACTGTACCCCCTCCCCACAAAAACTACCACCACCAACATGGCAGGCTGAGGATCCCCATTCATAACTGTGACCTTTCAGTTGGTCTGGGAATGATGGGAATGACCTGAGGATGGGTTTTACCAGGAAACACCCTGGAGGAGCAGCCAGTGCCTGCTTTGCCCAAACTCAGCCCTGTTGGGTGAATTATCCAAAGCAGATGGCCCAGCACAGGTCCAGCAGCACAAGCCTTCACTCCGGGGACACTGAGATGCAGGGGTACCAGAGAGCCCACCCTTTGCTTCCCAGTCCCACAGGCAGCATGATGAATCCCTCAAAGGGCTGGAGCAGACGAGTCCGTGGGCTCCGGTGTTTGCACGTGTAGCCCACCTCCCACTATGGCAGTCACCCACGCCGCAGCAGGAACATCCTCCCACGGCACATCCCCTCCCACAGCATGGAGCACCCAAGCTGAACATCACCCTGCAGCGCAGGGAGGGCAGGAGGAGCAGCCCTTTTTGCTGCCCTTTCTGCCACAGAGCAGCTGGAACACCCCTGAGCTGCTGGCAGCTTCAGCAGTTGGAATTTTGCTTTCATGTCACCGTCACATCACGTCATGTCACAGCCCTCTCCCTTCCCCAGTGACACCACACCCAGGCTCCTCTCCCCTCATGTCTCCTCCACGATGCTCCCCCACGTAAAGCAGAAAGAAAATCTCTGCCTGGCAAATTTCTGTTGCCTTCTCCCTCCCTACCCCCCCCCCCCCGGGAAAAAAAAAAATCATTAGGCCAAAACCTAAAAATCTTTACTCCATTTTACTTAGCTTTTACAGGAGAAAGACTTTTGTCGAACTCAGCAGGAGTTAATGAGAGCTTTACATGGCTAAACGGGCTAATCCTCTGCAGCAGTGCCCGCACAGTCCTTGGGAGCACGACAGAATGTGCATCTGGTTGACAGAAGCATTTGTACACTCCCTCTGTGCGTGAGCAAGCGAAGCTAAAGGAGCTGACCTGGATACTCCCAGGCACAGGCTTTTTCTGCTCAGAGGATCTCTGCTTTTTTCCTAATTGGGTATTTTTTCAAAGCGTAACAACATTTATTTTGGGGAGGGAGAAGGCAACGCAAGGAAAGAGCGCAGAAGGAGAAAGGGAAGAGCCAGAAACAGACAACAGAAACCAAAATAGTTCAGGCTGGGGGAGGAAGGATTTCAAGGCTTCAAAAAAACCACAAACCACCCAAACCGTGGTGGTGGTGGTGGTGGGTTTTTTTAGAGGCCGACAGAGTGGTGGCAGCACGAAGAGTGTCCCCCACGTGCTGCAGGCAATGCCGTGCTTCCACTGGTGAGGAGCCACAAGCTCATGCTCCAGCAGGATCATCCAGCACAGACTCACCTTTGCAATGCTCAGGATCACTCCTGTAGCATGTCAGGCTTGATTTCAGCCTCTGCCCAGCTCCCCATCACCTGAAATGTCTCCTTGCAAGGAAGGAAAGGTGCTGGGCACCTCCTGACATGTCACTCACTCCAGGTGCCACCTCTCACACCATCTGTGCCCATCCCCAGATCTCATCCCCTTCCCAGCTCTCTGTGTTGCTCACACTCAGAACTTTTATGAACAGCTGCTGAACAGAGCCAGGGAAGATGTGCCCAGCCCAAACCTGGCGCTCACTGCATCCCAGCCATTGCCTGGAAACTTCTGAAAGACAAAATGCCAGCCCTTGGTGCTTGGGATTGGCAGCTCACAGGAAAAACAGATATTCCCCCTGCTTCCATCTCCTCCTGTCTCCTTGTGACATTTCAGGCTGCAGAGATGGCAGCGTGAACTTGCAGGGGCTTGCTCCTGCAGAGCCTGCCTGACACAGCTGCATCATTCATAGCAGCATCAGGAGGATGTGTGGACAGAGGCAACACCCAACCCTTGTCTTGCCCTGGGCCATGCTGGAAATTTGTGTCCCAGCATGGCCAGGCAGTGCTGGTGACACCCAGGACACCAGTGTCCCTCACTGCTGCCACTGCTGCCCAGCTCAGAGGCTCTGGCATGGGGATGGACACAGTAAGGGACACCCAGATGGGGCAGGTCCCACTCTGTCCCAAGGACAGCTTGGCTCACCCTGCCACCAACATCCCATCAAGCAAGGGGCTGTCACCCCAGGAGTGTCCTCCTAGCCACCACACCAGCTGGCATGTCCCCAGGAGATGGCTTCAGCAACAGAAGCAGCCAGTCCGGTTACCTCGGAGGAATTTTGCGTGGCATGCGATCTTCTGAGGGCTTTGCAACAACAGATAAGAGCAAGTGTCCTTCAGAATAAATAGCAGCGTGTAGGAGTTGCCGTTGTCCTGGCAACGCAGCGTGATGTGCCCGGCGCGGCGGCGGCAGCGGGGATGGATGCGGCAGCGTGGCGCGGCCAGAGGCAGGACCACCCTGCCCTCCCCTGCCTCCCGCACCCCCTCCCCACGCCAGCGCCCTGCCAGGACCGGCAGAGCGAGCGACACGTCCCGAAGGACACCCACGGTCACACAGCGGAGCGAGGATAACGCACCACGAGCAGCGCACACCGGAGCGAGGATACATCTCGCCCGGATCTCCTGCCACCTTGTCCTTGCCCCAGAAAAACCTGGGTTGTCCTAGGAGAGCCCGCTGCGGCTGGCACAGCACGGCCCGGCCCGGCACAGCGCCCCGGGAGTCCCCGCGCCTCCGCCCGAGCAGGCAGGAGAGCATCGCTCGCCTCTCGGGAGCGCCGGCACAAAGTCACCGCTGCTCGGAGGCCGGGAGGGCGTTCCTGCTCTGCCGAGACATCCAACAGCTCAAACACCTCTCCAATGGCACGAGCTGCTCCTCAGGGACAGCAGAGCAGAGGCAGAGGAGCCTGAGCTGCTCCCAGAGCATGGGAAAATTCCCTAACTGCGCCCAGAGAGGGGCTGTGGCATAGGGAAGGGAATACATCATCCAGACCCACACACAGCATCCATCTGGCTCGGTTTGGGGGCACGGAGCCAGCCCTGGCTGGAGAGACATGTGGGCCCGGGGGATGTATGGAGCAGGGCTGTGGTTATGCTCCTCACTTGGGAATCAGGGCTTTCCTCACCCCCCTACAAGCACACACAGCCTATTTTGCAAAGAAATTTGAGGAGCGTGGGCAAATTTCACATTACTTCTTTTCCCATCTTGGAGGTGAATGGGAATGTTATCCCAAAATACTGATCGAACTCCAGGAAAAACTCAATAAAACTCTGAAACTGGGTTAGATAAAGAAACACAGAGCGGATATATTTGAGAAAATGAAATCCTGTCCTTGATCTCCTCATCCAAGGCCTTGGCTCCCACCAGTCACAAATCTGCTCCCCTGGCTCCATGGATGGTGAGGTGGCCACACTCACACACAGGAAATGAAACTCCTACAAATATTGACCTGCAACAAGCACGAGAGCATATTTCAAGGAAACTGCTGGGCTAATGACACAGACCAGGGACACCAGACATTCTGGGACTATTTTCTGAGCCAACCCGAGCCCATCCCACTTCCAAAGGTGATGGAACAGTGAATGTTGCACTAGAGCCACCACAGCCTCCCCACCCAATGCACCTTTCAGAGTCCTCCCCTGTATGAAACTTTTTCCTGAATCTTTCCAGGTGCAGCTGTGTGCTTCGAAGAGGAGGACAGTTGGCACTTGATGTGAAAGAGATTAATTTCAAGGATGCTGGAGGATGTGAGCTCACCATGGTCCTCAGCAGTGGGGAAGAGGTTGCTGTGGAACTTGGCACTCCTGTGCACTTGGTACCAACCTCCACGTGCAGGGAGGGAAAGAAGGAGCATCCAGCATGGAGCAGGACAGAACAACCCCTGCCCCAAGCCTGGGAACCCTCAGGGGTGGCAGCACCTCAGGTAACCCTGATACTGCAGACAGGACATGGATTAATCCAGTGCACCCGCTGTGCTCCCAGAACCCCCTGGCTCTGGTAATGTGTCTGAAAATTAGCTGGGATCACGGCTCTGCAAACATCAAAACGCCACCCGTCAGCACTAACCCACTTCCCCAAAGCCTCAAAGGCTCACTTGAGTGCAGTCCCTTTCATAAGGTCCTTTTTGGCTCTCCAGCATCAGCCCCTTTCTCCCGTGCCTGTGGAGACACTTCACAGAAGCATTAACTGTAGAATAGGCTGATTTTTAATGCAGAATTATACAAATGGAGCCATTCTTCCATTTCATGCCTCCTGTTAGGTAATCTATGGGTATTGCACAGGGAATCAAGGTTATGTCCTTGTTGGGGTGATTTACGAACTCTGAGCATTTCATATCTCCAAACACCAAGCGAGGCAGGGACAGAAATATTCCTGTGAACGCCTGGAGCAGGAGCTGTGGTCAGAGAGTTGGGGTGATGTTTCCTTGACCCAGGCAAAACAAGGCAGGAAAGCAGGCACCACGCTCTAGGAAAAGCATCCTTGGCAGTGCGGCTGCGTGTCCTACAAAGGCATTGGGAGCAAGGCAGGTTATGAGAGTACATGCAGGAACTCTTGTGGCTCCATGAGGAATAGAACGAGGCCGCTGCATCCCAGTGGGTGACTTTCACACTGGAGCAGGAAGAAGAGGGGAAAACTTCAGTGGCAGATACTTGGCCCACGACTGTGTGTCCTCGCTGAGGTGGGGACTGCAGCCACCGCTGCAGCAGCTCTCCTCTCCATCCCGCTGTCCTGTGTGATGATCCCTGCAGTGCAGAGACTGTCCTTTGTTGTCACACTACCAACCATCACCATGGAAATGGAGCATTGCCATTCTGCACTCTGGGCTGGGCCGGGGCTCCCCGCAGGGCTGGGAGGAGGGGAGATGCACCATCCCATGGATGAGTGCCAAAAGGCATGTGGCAAGTTATGGCACAGGATCAGCAGGTGACCTTGTGGACCACTCCCACGTGCCATCCACCGTGTCCCACCTCACACCCCAGGCATCAGCAGCACCATGGAGACCTCTCTCCTGAGCCATGTTCTGCTACGGGATGAGTTTTTCTGATCCCAGACCCAATGGGAACTAGGAACATACAGCACACTGTGCCATCTGTAGCCCCAGTCTCTTCCCAGATAATTATAAATTTGTGAAAATATGGCTGCCAAGCTCTTTAAAGCCAGGACTGGGACTTAAGGCACAAAGGCTGACACACAGTAGCACCTAAGTAAATTAAATGTGCCACATCACTACCTATCTATATTACAGTCCTGAGCTTCAGGATTACCTACTAATAAAAGTGATATTTAAAACAAGTCCTAAGTTCCTCCGCTGCCCCCTTCTCCCCACAAGTAATTAAACCGACGCCGCTTCCCGCAGCGGAGGGGATGGGATTTATCATGGAGGGAAATCAGCAGAGGGTGAAATAGGTTGAATCCTCCCCGCCACGCTGCTGCCTGTTGGCCAGGCAGACAGCAAACACCCACTTCCCTGGGAAAATGGGGCAGGGAGAGGTTGGGTGGGGCTGGGAAACCACGGGTCCCTCCAGGATGGCAATGCCAGGATGGAGGCAGCTGGATCCATCCCTGGGAGTCATGAGAGGGGGGCAGCAGGGCGGCCGTGGCGGGGGGAGCCACTCGCGGCTCTTCTGCCTCTGCCTTGAGCTCACCCAGCTGCAAATAAACAATTTTACCATTTGAATAGCCGCGAGTGCGGAAGGCATAATTAATACCCAGCGGTACCATCAGCCAATGTGCTGATGCGGGAGGTGCAGCCCCTGCCAGCGCCGGCAGCGCTCAGCTTTGGCTCCGCAGCGCCGGCCCCGGCTGCTCTCGCCTCCAGGCCCGTCCTTCGCCAGAGGCAGGGGAAGGGCAAAGCCCCGGCGCAGCCACCTGGGGCTGCTGCTGGAACCCGCCAGGGCAGGACCTCTCCGGTGCGTCCCACACCCGCAGGATGTGGCAGAGCAATGCGGGGAAGAGTAAAATGGAGCGGGCAGAGGGCAAGCCCACGTGGCATCACTGCCAAGGCAAGAGCTGTGCCCAGTTGCTGCCAATGTTGAGCCAGCTTTAACCCCGAGTTTCAAGTTCAGTTCCCACTTTCAAATATTTTGGACAAAAGGCCCAGTGGCTCCAGCCAGCCTGAGGATGAGTGTGAGAGCTAACACAGCAAGCTGGCCAACACTGTCCATTGTGGTCAGCCCAGCTTAGCTTGCTCTAGAGAGGGCAGGATATCTGCTTGAGAGAGTTTTCTTTGGTCTTCAGGGATTTTTTCAGACAGGATTTGAAAAGTGACAGGGTGGGAAGCCCAGAAGTTTGCATGCATCTTCAGACAAAAACATGTCTCAAAATTTTCTGTGCAAGACCAGTGCTCTGCAATTTACCTGCCACCGCTCTGGCAGCAGCAGCTCTGAGCTTAGTCTGGCTCCCCTGGGAAGACTCAGAATGCTGCAGGTTCATCTGTCAGTGTGGTGAGACAGGTCCCAGCCAAGCCAGGGAATGAACTGCCTTGACTGCTTGCGAAGGGGATTAACACAGTGGCAAGCTCATGCCCTGCATCTCAGGGTACTGCTGGAGCATCCTCCTGGCAAGGCAGAGTGTGGGTGCCCCTGGAGCATCCTTCCCAGTGGGCATGGGGCAAGTACCACTGGAATATCTTCCCCCAGCAGCACAGTCTGGGTACCACCAGAGCATCCCCCTCAGTGGGCACAGCCTGGGTACCACCAGAGCATCCCCCACAGTGGGCACAGCCTGGGTACCACCAGAGCATCCCCCACAGTGGGCACAGCCCACTGAGCATCCCTCCCAGCAAACATGAGGTGGGTATCAGTGGAGCATCCCCCTCACCACACACTGTGTGGAAATCACTGGAGCATCCTCCTCAGCACACACAGCATGAGTACCACTGGTGTATCCCCTTCAGCACACACAGTGTGAGTACCACCGGAGCATCCCTCCCAGCAAACATGGGGTGGGTACCACTGGTGTATCCCCCTCGGCACACGCAGTGTGGGTACCATTGGAGCATCCTCCTCAGCACACACAGCATGAGTACCACGGGACCATCCCCCTCAGCACACATAGTGTGAGTACCACCAGAGCATCCCTCCCAGCACACACAGTGATGGCACTGCTGGATCATCCCCCTCAGCCCACACAGTGTGAGTGCCACCAAAGCATCCCTCCCAGCACACACAGTGTGGGTACCACTGGAGCATCCCTCCCAGCACACACAGTGATGGCACTGCTGGATCATCCCCCTCAGCCCACACAGTGTGAGTGCCACCAAAGCATCCCTCCCAGCACTCACAGTGTGAGTACCACTGGAGCATCCCTCCCAGCACTCACAGTGTGAGTACCACTGGAGCATCCCTCCCAGCACACACAGTGTGAGTACCACTGGAGCATCCCTCCCAGCACTCACAGTGTGGGTACCACCAAAGCATCCCTCCCAGCACTCACAGTGTGGGTACCACCAAAGCATCCCTCCCAGCACTCACAGTGTGAGTACCACTGGAGCATCCCTCCCAGCACACACAGTGTGAGTACCACCAAAGCATCCCTCCCAGCACTCACAGTGTGGGTACCACCAAAGCATCCCTCCCAGCACTCACAGTGTGGGTACCACCAAAGCATCCCTCCCAGCACACACAGTGATGGCACTGCTGGAGCATCCCCCTCAGCACGGCTGTCGCTCCCCCCACCGCCGCCCGGCCGCCCCAGGCAGCAAACACTGCGTGCATTTAGCGTGGCAGGAATGGACAGTGGGGTGTTTCATCAACCCAGCAGCGATAACACTCGCCTTTTGTCCCTCCTGGATAAAGGGGGTTTGTGAGCACTGGCTTTCCAGCCCAAACTGGCATCTGTCGCCAACTTACCCCACTCATCCCCCCCTCGAGTTCCGCAGCAGCGCTGGGGACCAGGCAGCAGCAGGAGCTCCAGCTCAGACACAACTTGCTGGGAAGTTTCAGATTTCCAGATCCACCAAAATCTTGTTGAAGACCCGCAGTCTCAAGCTCTGCTCTTGCTGATATTAAAAACAGCCATAAACCCAAGGAAATCAGGGCTTTCCCCCTCATTTTAGTTTCCACCTAAGGCTCCTCGTGTGCTCCAGCTCCTCATGCCACCACAGAATCGCTGCCCAGACTTTACATGCTGTTGGTGACCTGGCACACGAGACAGTGCTGCCTTCTCCCATCCCTATGACAGCAGTGGAAAACACTCCCCCATGTACCAAAATCAGTCTGCTGAGGGAACAGGACTGCAACATACGTTGGAGCACGTTAAAACCAGAGCTTAGAGATCATCCCTGGTGTTAGTTAATGCTGCCTACAATAAACAAGGCCAGTGGCTGAGCTGAGTGGCTCCCTGCACAGGCACAGGCAGGACAGTGCACTTCCCCACAGCCAGCATATCCAATAAGTTTCTGCTTTCCCTGCTTTGCTCATGAATTTTCTTCTATTGTCACACATCTGCCTCCTTTAAAATCAACTGCAGGACGATCAGGCACCCCCCTTGGATAAAAGGTCTGCATTGGTGTGTCCAAGCAGGATGCAATGCTCAGTGCTGTGGGATGGGATGGGATGGGATGGGATGGGATGGGATGGGATGGGATGGGATGGGATGGCAGAAGCAAGGCTCTTCCCACCAAGATGGCAATAGTCCTGCCAGATCCCAGACCGGAGCTGGAGCCTTATGAGGGGTTTTGTTCCTCTGAATACATATCCACAAAGTGATTCCAAGAGATAGCAACTGAGTCAACCCAGCCCTTAGCTCTGAAGGACCTAGAGTGAGGAAAAGCATGGCACAAATCTATGGCTTATGCTGCCCTTCCACCCCAGCGCTTTCCAGATAAATAACCCAGCGCTGATCGTATTTTCTAAATGAATGTGCTCAAGCATGTCATTACAATGAAAGCAGGAAACGCTTTGATCTAAAAAAAATAAGTTGGCTCAATACATCCAAAGTAGCAGCTTAACAAGCTTTAAAGAAAAACAATTAAAAGAGGTCTGTGGTGTCTTAGTGACACAATGTGCCTTCGCGGGAGCTGCGCATCAGAGCTCGCTGTGGTATCCGTATCAATGGGAAATGCCTCCAACCATGGAACACATCCAGGGAGAAAATACCTCACCATGGGATTTTTAATGGTGACCTCACAAAGTGCTCTGCTTTCCCAGGAGCAAAGACCAGTGCTGACCCACTGGAAGCATCTGGATGACCAGCACAGGGCCCAGCCAACCCTTCCCCATGGCAGAGGCTGGATGTCCACATAGGGATGTCCATCTAACTCAGATCTTCATTCCAGCACCATGGTCTCTGAATGGAGCTGCTTTCAATTCGCCCTGCAGTGACTGAGATCCAAACCTGTCTTTCTCCTGGGAAGTCCCCAGCAGCCCAGAGATGCACAGCCTGCCTGGAAACCTCAGCAGCCGTCCTCAGAAATGAACACAGGGAACACGTCAATAATTTCAAAAGCTCCATAAACTCTTAACAGAGGTGGAGAAGATGAGAGGAATGAAGACTCTGAAAGCAGAAAGAGGAACAGATGGCTTTTATGGAGCAAGAAATACAATAGGAAAAAATGGAGCAGCAGTGCTCTCTTTGAAGGTGTGAAACGTCAGTAGGGAAGCCTGGAGAAAGCCAAAGCCCAGGAGCTGGGAGCTCAGTGCAGGGCACTGCATTGCCCAGCTGAGACTCTGGCTGGTGGTCCTGGGGAGCCCCTGGCCCCCCTGGCTCCTGAGACAGCACTGGCTCTGCCCAGCCCCACCACAGGGACATCCCGCTGCCAGAGAAGGGTCAGCGTGACACACAGCATGGAGAAAGAACAGCCCAAAAAGATGATGAAAAAGCCAAGCTAAAATAGAAAGCAAAGGCAGCGGGAATGAACTCCGGGGCAAAGACTCTTCATCCTGTCACAGAAAGTTCTAAATCCCTTTTAGCACCAAGCAATTTCTTTTCCATGGAGAAGAGCCATTCTCTCTGCCATGGCCATCTCACTGTGCAATACAGCAACCAGGCAGCTCACAGGCTCTCCCACTGCAGCCATGGCAAAATCCTGATGGATCAAAGTGACGATGAGGATTTACCTCCAGCACCTCAAGAATATTGTGTCATTGGGGGCACAGCCCCTCGAAGCCCAGCTGTCAGTGTGTCAGGGATCACTGTGCTCTGCATCTCATTAAAAAAACCCAATAATCCCCTTTGTGAGAGAGATTAAACTTTTGCAGCATTATCTCCAATGGGTTGGCAGCAGGGGATGACCTCCTGCATTCCTCAGTATCTCAGCTTCCTTCAAAGGCACCTGTGCCAGCAGCTTTACTTCCATCCTCATCCATCAAAATTAGCAAAATTGATTTTGCCAGAGAATATGTCACTTTGACAGGAGCCCAGAGTAAGTCCTGAGTGTGTCACGTCAGATGATGCTGAGGTAGAGCCTCTTACAAAGACAAGAAACAAGAAGACGAATAACTCATCCTTATCCTTTCCATGAAAAACTTCGCAAAAGAAAACCTATGAATGACAGATACTTGCAGGAAAAAAGGTTGATTCATTTTGGGAGTTCTTTCTAAAATAACACTTGCCAGCATCCGGAGCGGTCACACTTTCCCTACATAAACGCCCCGCCGCTGCGGACTCAGCCAAGCTTTGGCTCTGGCCAGGAAGAGGCAGAGCCAACCACGCTCCCGGCGGGGTGTGTGGCTTCATCTCCTGGCATTCATCACCCACGTTCCGGTGGGTCCCTAAGTGGATGTCCTCGTCCATGTCAATTAACTGCTGCTTCATTACTCGAGTCCTGCAAAGGGAGCAGAGATGCTATCGCAGGCGCCAGGAGCAGGGCTGGGGTCACGCACGGGACTCAGGCAATTACGGAATGCGTCCCTGAGGAAGCCACGTGTGCTTGTGCTTGCTAGGCAGGCAATTCCCAGGGGGGACAACCTGGGCTGGCCCCGACCTTGTCACATCTTCAACCTGAATGGCGTGCAGTCAAGTGGCAACATCAATTAGCGGCATTTGCTCTCACCGGCACCTCGAACGCTGCTGCTGAGCAGCGAGTCCCCAGCCTTCCCATGCTGAGCACAGCAGCTCTAGACGGCTCCTCAGCTGGCCACATTCCCTCCTCAGCAGCCTGAGGAGTTTCTCCTGACCATCCCAGGATGCTGCAGAAGAGGCACAGCCAAAACCCTCATGGACAGGAGCCATCAGTTCTCACCAAGCTGTAGCTGAAAGTCACAAATCCGCTCTCCTGTGTGGCACAGCGCGGTCCCACACGTGGTGTGTGCTGTGCTGCCGTTGTCCTGAGGCACACGGTCACCCCTGTGCCAGCACGTCCCCATCTCCATGCTTCTCTTGTGTTAGAGCACATGCCCTCTGGGGAGCTCCAGGTTTTTCCACCTCAATCATCCAGACTTGCCTCTTGGAGGAAGTACCTTGCCGCTCCCAGGCTGCATGTTGTTTTTGAAGCAGCTTTTGCTCAGCCTTTATCTGGATGTCAGTGGAGTTGGAAGTGCTGGCATCACAGCCAGGCCAGCAAAGCTCCACAGCTCCTGCCTCGCCACAGCTAAGCCTCATCCCATGGATGCTTCAGCGAGGGTCCGGAGCAGCTCTGCAGCCAAGGCCCTGCTTCTCCTCCCTGCCAGCTTCTGCAGCAGGAGATGAAGAGTCCTTTCCATACCCATAGAGAGGCTTTGCCAGGGAACAGCTTCTGCTCCCAATGGCTCTGGCTCGTGGGGACACAGCAGCCACTGGCAGCGGGGACACAGTGCCCCTGGGATGCTCCAGCACTGCCAGGAAAACAGAGCTGCTGAGAAAGACCTTCAGAGCAAACTTCAACAAAAATCATCGTATGTCAAAGCATATCTCCTGCCTACACATCATTTCCAAGTCACAAGGAGACATTTTGCAGATCGGAGTTGGAAATGAGCACTTTGTGAATGACTGGATTTATTTATTTCTCTAAGTCCTCAGGCGAGTCCCAGTGGGTATTTGGCCCCCTGCCCCAGGCACCCAGCTCCTGCTGACCCCACCCCTGCTCATCTCCATGGAGCTGCTCATCCACCTCCAACCAAGCTGGGTTGTTCCTCCTTTTCTCGGTGTTGCTTGGGACCACAAATGCCAAATCTCTCAGCACTGATGGGAGGACACTCCCACACAGCTGCACCTGGGGCAGGTCCCCACCCTGCTCCTACAGCATCGCACCCAGCACCCATGTGAGCATGCACTGCACAGCACCCAGCCCTGCCACCACACCACAGGCAGTGTGGGTGCTCTGCCTCCAGCTTGGGCTGAGTTTTGGGAGCACTGGGGGGTAATGGAGCCAAAATGCTCATCAATCCCCACTGTGTCCCAGTGAAGGAGCTCAGTGCTGCACTGAACGGAGGCTTTAGTGCAGCTTCGCCTTGCAGAGCTGCTGAGGCCAGAGAAAGTAACTGATAAACCCAGAAAGCAGGAGAGATTCAGCAGCAGACAAAAGCTCATTTCACAAGGAATCCTCATAAAACCAAATTAATGTTGAAGGATGAAGGCAGGTAAACCTCCCACGGTTAAGTTCAGGCCACTGAGACTCAGTTTAAATCTCTCAGCAGTTCTGATTTAATCAATGCATTTCCAAGTGAAATTAGATGGAGTACATCTCCATCACAGGAAATTATATAAGCTATCAAAGTCTGTAGGTGCAAGTCCCAGTAAAGAAGAACCACAGGAAATATTCATATTGACTCAAATTCCATTTTTAAGGAGTCACTTCAGGTCCAGAGTTTAACGCTCTTTTAGTGAAAAAAATCACTCTGATGAAAACAGTGAGCCAAGGCAAGGAAGGGCCAAGCAGCAGATTTGGGAACAGCCCCACATAACCCACAGTGACTGCTGGGATGCTGGCCTGGGCCAGGAACCCTCTCCCAGCAGCAGCACCACCCAGTGTGGGAGGGAAGGAGGATGGAAGGGAAAAAAGATGGAAGAACAGAAGTAAAACCTCTTAGTTTTAAAGGAGGGGGTGAAAGCACCAACAATGTCACACCATCCACAGATCCCACCCAACACACTCAGCCTCCAGAAGAGTGTTTCTATCAAACCCAAACTCTGTTGGGCTTGAACTGCTGTTGCCCACTTGGTCACCACCAGCCCTCCAGGAGAACAACAGGCACCACAACCCAGAGCAGGGCAGCTCCTGCTCAGCACACTGAGGTTCCAGTAATCTTGATAATCTTTCCTCCCAGTCCTTCTCCCATTAGCTATATTTAAAAGCTTAGGCATGCATACATTTTCATAATAAACCTCAGACCTGCTGGAAATTCTGTTGCTTATTCACACCCTATGGAGCTGCCCTTTGGGAGCCTGCATCCATCCATACCTACAGACACTGAGGTAAATAAGGCATGCTGGGACAGCCTGAGGATCAGATTGGGTAAGGGAAGGTGGGAACACGGTTGGAGATCTATCCTCTGCCTGGCTGCCCTTCCCTGTTGCAGTCTGGGCTCTGAAGGAGCATTAGCAACCCCTTCTTTCCAGCAGATGACCATTATGCACAGCAGAGCCAAGCCGTGGTGCTCTGGCCGCGGGAGCAGCTGGGCCAGCAGCTTGCCCGTCCCGTGTCCCGCCTGCCCAAGGATGGCACAGCAGCTGCCACACAGGACAGCCCCGACCATCCCAGGCAAAAACAGCAGCACCACGACAACTCCCCCACCTGCCACCCCGCTGGAGACACCACAACGACAAGGCGGTGGCTCTGGTGTTATTAGAACAATTATTCACGCCCTGGGAAGCGGCTGCCGGAGCCCTGCGCCGCTCCCCTCGCCTCATCTGGGAAATTGCTGCCAGCACGGAGGTACAAACCGCTGCATAAAAGTGCAGTTTATTCAAGCATTATTGTGCCTGTTAAGTATCATAGCCAGTGACACCAGATGAATTTCTGTGGCAATCAATCCACCCGGGAGCAGCAAGCTCAGCCCCTGTGTGGATGCAGGATGAGTAAGGACTCCTCAGTGGAGGCCATTAACTCCCACTGCTTACTGCTCTCATTACTTCTCAGACTGCAAGGCTTGCATCTTTGACGAGCGGCTGAATCTACATTTGACAGTGTGAACCTGATGAGTGAAATTCATGGAAAATGTTTGCTTTGGCAGTAACTACAAGGCCCATAAAGTTTCCACGGAGCCAACGTGCAGGGATGTATGCTTTTAATGAGTTGCTTTATACAATCGCCGAGAAATTGCAAACGGTGGTTTTACTCCTACTGCAAATCACTCCAGAGCTCAACGCTGTAAAAACCGTGGCATATTGTTTAAAACATTATATTCATAGCTATGGAGGGGAAGTCCTCGGCAGCGCTGGAAGCCTGGCATGCAGCAGAAAGCTGCCGTGCCCTCGCAGGCGGGCGCAGGCACTGACGCAGGCGTGTGCACGCACACGTATGTCTGTGCACACTCAGGGAAGTGACAGAGCCACTGCCACCTCCCAAAAAGAACAGATTTTGCCCCGCAACACCCACACCTGCCAAGAGCAGAGCGGGGCTGGAGCATCGCTGGGACCTCGCAGGGGCTTTCAGGGCAGCGCTGCTCGCTCTGCCCCGCTCCGAACTGGGGGGAGGCAGCTCCCCTTTACCGAATAATTCTGAGAATGCAATTGCACAGGCCCTGCCCTCCCCGGCAGCTCACCGCGAGGTCAGGCACTGCCACCGCCCCGGGGCGAAAGGGATCCGACTTGAAAGGAGCAGCACGGTACCATCTCCCCGCCGCAGGCAGCCGCTCCAGGCACAGGCTGCGCGGGGTGAAACGGGCGCTGCAAAGCTCCACTGCTTCTCCTGAAGCTATTTTTTCTAGTAGTCTTGGAGAAAATGAGGAGAAATGACATGGGAAATGTCAGAAATAAAGCCAGAAGCAATTAGAGTAAGAGAGAAGGGAGAGCAGCAGGCAAGGTTAGCAGTAAAGTTATCTCTTATTAAAAATACAACACGGAGGGACTGGAAGCTGATGAGGCGGCAGAAAGGACAGCCTGGTGCTGGGGATCCAGGATGCACAGCACAGAAATTCGCAAGGCGAATGAATCGAGGAGGGAAGCAAGCAGAGGGCTCCTGTTTCCATTGCTAAACTCTCCTCAAAAATAACAAAGCAGAGGGCGTCCTCTGTTCCCAGGATTACAGCTTTCTGCCGCGCCAGCCTTAGGAAACGGCCCTCCAGCTCCACTGGGCTTTCACCTGACACGAAATAAATCCAAACGCGTGGCACCCTGAGAAAACCCTCGGGTGCTTTCGCCGGGAGGAATTCCTAAGGTCACTACATCACCACAGACTCTGTCCTTCCCACACGCAGCAGCAGCGCATCCTCGGCTGACGGACGGACGGACAGACAGACATCTCCAGCGGCAGCGTGAAGGTGCTCGTGTGCCCGGGCTGTCGGGGGGCACCAGCCAGAGGCAGGGCACAGAGAAGGGGGGCATTGGCAGCCAGCTCGCCACGTGCCTCTGGAATATGCGGCGCGGCACGGGAGTGCAAGAGAGAGGCCAAGGGCCTCCCCCAGCTGCTCAGCACAGACAAAACCTCAGTTCAGGTTTCACCCTCCAGGACTCCATCCACAGCCCGGACAGAGGGACAAAGCCTCCAGCGATTCCCACGGGTGGCAGACAAAGGCTTCTCGCATCACCACTCGCTGTCCGTGCATTCGGGGGGCCCTGCCTGCCTCCCTCCGTGCCCCCCAGGCTGCAGCCACGTTCTGCCGGAGCGCAGGGGCGCGGGGGGCGGCGCGGGCTGATGGTGCTGCGAGGGATGGGGGCTGCACCCACCATCCGCTCACCCCGCAGCTCCCCTGCCCACGCAGCCCTGCTCCCCAGGGAGCAGCCACAGGGCCCGCTGCGAGCTGCGGGAGTGGAGTGGCCGCTCGGGACTGCTCGCCTTGGGACCCCTCTCCCCAGCAGCAGGTGATGTGCCGGATCCACCGTCCTGCTCGGTGGAGGGATGTTTGGGCTTTGACCCCTGCCCGACACAACCGCTCAAAGCCAGGGCTTTCCAAATAAAAAAATCGAGTTGGGGAGAACAAAACAGACCGTGGATTTCACTTTTCCTTAGGGTCTCACTTGTTTAACCCGCTGCTGCTTGCACTTGATGCCACTGAGATGGGCTCAAAGCACCAAAACCCAGGTACTACTGGGGCTCCGGGGCCGCACACAGGCAGGGGCCGGGGCCAGGGCTTTCCAGCCACAGCACCATGGAAATAACAAGATTTCGGCTCAGATGACTTCGCAGCGGTAATGAAAATGTGTTACGTAACACTTTGCCTCCGTCTCCTCTGCTTGGCAATTCTCGATTAATCTCCCAAACACATCCATCCATCTATCCGTCCATCCATTCATCCATCCATCCATCCGTCCATCCATCCATCTGCCCGCACCCCGGACGCCCCCCCAGCCCCTTCCCCCGAGCAACCCCCGCCGGGGCGGCCAGCGGGGAGCGAGCAGCCGGCGAGGGGACGCTGACCGCGGCTCCATCTCCTGGGCAGGGCGGGCGAGCGGGGCGGGGGAACCGGGTGGGGGGAGCCCGGCACGGCGCGGAGCGCGGACCGGCCGCCTCCCCGGGCTGCACCGTGCGCTTCCCGCTCCGCTCCGCTCCACACACCGCTCTCCATCCCGCACCCCGCTCCGCTCCCCAGCCCTCTCCAAGTTCATGGTTTAACTCCGCCGCTCCCCGAGCGCGCCCGGCGGCGGGATGCCCTAAGCGCTGCCCGGCGGGGCCATCGCTCCCCGGTCCTACCTGCTTCCCGGGAGCCGTCGCATCCACATCGTCACGTCTCGGCCCGGCCCGGCCCGGCCCGGCGGGGCTCAGCGCCTCAGCGCTCCATCCGGGCGCGCCGCCCCGCGCCCGCGGCGGCGCTCAGCGGCGGGGCAGGCGGCGGCCGCCGGGGCGGGCATGCCCGGCGGCGGCGGCGGCGGCGAGGACGGGGATCTGTGCTCCGGTGCTCCGGTGCTCCGGCGCTCCGGCCCCTCAGCGCCGGCGGGGCAGCTGCGCGCCCGCGGAGGCTGCGCGCCCCATGCGCGGCTCGGTGTGGCTCCGCTCGCCTCGGCTCGGCTCGGTGCGGTTCACCGGGGCTCGGCTCGGCTCGGCTCGGCTCGGCGCGGCGGGGCTGGGCGCGCGCGCGTCTCTGCGCGCACCCGCGGGGCGGGGGCGGGGGGCCGCGGCGCGGGGAAGTTGCGCGGGGCGGAGGCGGGGGCGGAGCGCGGCCCCTCCGCGCCGCGGCCGAGCGGGGGTGGACCCGGCTCGGCACCCGCACTCAGACCCGCTTGCGACTCCGTGTCCGCTGGGCATGGCCGGGCAGTGCCGGGACCCCGCCGGGGATCGGCCCGTCCCTCCCCGGGACGCTCCGGCCGCCGTTCCCCCGCTGGAGAGCTTCTTTGCCCGGACCCCGCTCGCAGCCGCTCGCCGGCGGCCCCGGGGAGCGGAGCTCCCGCTCCGCCGGTGGGCACTGGCCCAGCGGCTCCGCGCCCGGGACCGCGGTGTCGCCGCGCGGAGCCCCGGTGTCCCGTACAGCCCGTCCCGGCCCCGCGGGCAGCAGGGGAAGTGCGGGTTCAGTCCGTGCTTTGCGGGCAGGGCCAGGGGTCCCCCGCAGTTCGGCAGCCCCGAACGGGGAGCCCCGGCCCGCTGCCCGGTGGAGCGGGCCCGGCTGTTTCTGCAGCGGGCTCCACCAGCCGGCAGAGCGGGCATCCTGCTCCCGGAGCGGGCATCCCGCTCCCGAGCCCACAACCCTGGGAGAGTTTCCATCCCGATCTGCACAGCTGGCCCGCAGGTACAATGCCGGGCCAGCGGGAGCGCGGATCCGCCACCGCCGCCTCGGGCCCCCGCACAGAGAGATAACGCAGCCACCACCGAATTCCCTTCGGCTGGAAGTGCCTTTCGTGCTCCGTGCTCGCCCAAAGACAGCCGAGCACAAAGGGGAGCGCGCGGGGAGAGGCGCTGGTTATTTTGGGAGGTGTTTCATCAGAGCCTGATGCGTTTTCTCTCTTTCCGGGGGTGCTGCCAGTAAGGAGCGACATTATTCCTGCTGTACTGTAAGAAAAGTGTGTCTCTCAAAAGCAGAGCTGCTTTTCTGTTCAGCTGCTGCAATAAAATAAGTTTTTGTATGCATTTGGGGATAGATTCTTCAAAGCTGCTCCTGGATATGAGAGAGGAGTAGAACTGTAGTGCACAGACCCAGCACTGCCGGGGTGTCTCTTCACAGGGACAAACCACCTGCAAGGAAGGGGCACACCAGTGACCACAGCTCTGCTCTGAATAGTCCCAGCAGAAAGCAAGGCTTGTGTAAAGATGAGTCTCTGCTGCCTTTCTGACTCACTGGGTTTCTTTTTTGCCTCCAGAGAAACTTATTCCTCAGAGAGAAAATCTTCCAGTGAGCAGGGCAGCTGGATGGAAGGTCAGCACTGTCCCTTGGACACCTTGCCAGCCCCTGCTGCTCACGTGTGCTCCCACTGGATCAGCTCCAGCTGCTGCTAGAGGTGCTGTAGTTCAGCATCCAAAGCCCCATGTTCCTTCCTTGGAGCTGGGCTCCAGGTCAGAAGGAGCCTCATGTGGGAAGGATGAAATGCCAGGGGCTGAGCTGTGGACCAGCTTATGCTGGGAGGTGGCAGCTGCCTGGGAAACAGACATCTCCCATCCCAGCCCAGACAGAACCAAGGCTACAAAAGTACCTAAATAATGTCCAGGCTGTGTTTGGTTTTCACTAAGCACAATCCTTGTCTGTCGGGGTGGTTAGGGCTTGGTTCCCCCACAGCCACCAGTGAATACCACCCTCGGTGGTGCCACTGTCCCCTCCTCACCTCCTGGAGCCAGACCAGTTACAAACTGGCTGTGGCTCTGTCAAATCTACCTCTGGGAGGGAAGAAGCCTCGAGCCCCAGGGTGTTCATGACAAAAAATCCCATGATGACAATGCTCACAGCTGCTGATTAAGGCAGCTTTGGCACAGAGAGGTAAAAAAACCCAGGGTTGACCTGGGCACACCTTCCTGGGGCTGGATGTGCAGGGACTTGAAAGGAAGCTCAGCTTTATTGCAAACCCATGGACTTTATCAGCCATCAAACCCAGCTCACTAACATGAAAGATCTTGAGAGAGAAGAAGGGAAGAGCATGTGATATTTTCTTAAGAGGCTGAGAGAGATACTGGAACGCAGTTAAGTAAAAGACACTCAATTAAGGCTTAAATAAACCCAAACAAGCAAACGTTAATGGGAGCTATCTTGTATCTCAAACAAATCCTCTTAACTCAGCCCCACTTAAAAAAATATTATTTCCCCATTTGTGCCAAGTGTGTGGAGCTAAGGGGCAATTGCAGGGAGGACCATGCTGGGGATCTGGGGCCTGGCAGTGCCAGGGTGGAGGTTCTGAATTTTTTGCTATAAATATCTGTCATAGTCCATACACCTTGGTCAGGCAAGGGACTGCAAGCATGGAAAGGCCCCGTGCCCTCATCATCAGCCTTCCTCTGGCCCTGAACCTCATCTCAAGCTTCTGGCCTCAATTCCACATTGCATCATCACCAGCCCAGAAGCTTCCAGAAACAAAAGAGATCAAAGGAGAGCTGAGGTTTCCGACAGCAACGAAGCAAGTGTGCGGGCAAAGCTTTTCAATGCGGGCAATTATTTGGGTTCAGGGCTAGTTTGGGACGCTTGGAGCAGAAAGCTCACAGGGAAGGAGATGCCTGGGCAGAGTGTGTGCATCCCTCTGGAGAGCCCTGCCTGTCACCGGCCCAGCCACGCGTGCAGCCCTCGCTCCGTGCCTCCCTGAAGCAGCCAGCACAGCGTTTTTGTGGCGCTTGCAAAGGCGGGCGCTGCCACCCGGCAATCTTGGCCCCTTTTGTCTCGCTCATCTTCTCAGCCTGCCGCGGGCAGGCGATGGAGCAGCCCCGCTGCGGGAGCAGGAACCATGAATTATCCCCCCATTTAAGGAGGAGGGAAGGAAGTCATTAGCGAATTCATTTGTCTAACTTGTTCTTCTCAGAGTCATCGCGCCGAGAGAGTAAAGTTCCCGATGCTGGTGCAAAGCTGCAGGCGCTGGCTGGGGCTGGCTGCTGTGCTGCGGTGCACAGAGGCTCACGCAGAGCTGTGTTTGGGGAGAAAAGAGGGTTTTTTTCCCTACAATGGGGTCTGCACTTCCCAGATTGTCCATAAGAGCCCCCGTGTGTTCACCCTCTGTGAGCTGGGCCAGGTGTGGGCGCCCCAAGGGTGCTGTGAACCACAGCAGGGGATCCCTGCCAGCTGCACTTCATCCACCGTGTTCTGAGGCAAAATCTGTTAATTTGCCTCTGAGTGGAGAGAAAGACACTGTCCCAGCTACACTTGCCAAGGAGGAGTGAAAATTGTCTCTTCAGTAGAAGTAGGTTGTCATTACCCATTTTCCTTTTCATACGGGAGAAGCAGAAGTGTTACTTGGAGCTTGTGAAGCACAGAGGAGTATAATGCAATTTCTGCCTCCTTGTAGTGCCGTCCTTTCGTTTTTCAGACCAGTGCTGACAGGGAATAGGATTCTGGAAAGCACCTCGGGGATTGTATACACTGAGCAGCTCTCTTGAGACTTGCATTCCCTCCAGAAAGCATCCCCCACAGCCCCCAAACTCTTCTAATGGTCTAAACCACGTTGTCTAGCAAGGCACAGCTCCAGCCTGGCAGGCTGGACCCACAGAAAGAGAATCACGAGGCAGGAGAGTGGGAGGGGAAGGCTGAGATGGGGAAAAGCTGGATGGGATTTTGTGGGTCCATTCTGCAAGCCCAGAAGAGCCACCCAAACCCCCAGAGCCTCCCAGCTGTGGGGTCTGCCTGCCTGGAGGGGTCAGCCAGCTTTGCAGCCACAGCTCACCTTCCCAGGGAGGTGTGCTGCCTCTGTCCCCAGAGCCCCTGCCCCAAGGAGGGGAGGCAGAGCCCACCTCACACCCCCAGCTCCAGGGGCCCAGTGGTCTCAGACACTCCTGGGGCCAAGTGAGGGAGGGAGGGAACTGAAAATGAGCTGGGGTTCTTGTTAACAGGCCCCCTGGGGCAAATCAGAGTGAAATGACATTAAATGACCAGTGTTTTTATTGGTATATATGTATGAGAGGTTTATTTTAAAAGAATTTGGTTGCAATGGAAAGGGGGGTATGAAGCTGTTTTGGTTATTATTAATAAAAATATAGCAATATAAAAGTATAAAGTTATCACTTAAGAAAATATATAAGGAAAAGAAAGAAAGAGAAAGAAAGGATAAAAGTTGATAACAGGAAGATCTCAGCACCCAGGGATCCAGAGAAAAGACTGGATTGTTGCAATTTAGATGTCTGTTGCTCCAAGTGATGGTCTCAGTCTTGATCTGTTGGGGATGGGGAAAGCCCACAAATCCCACAGTCCAGTGTGTTAAGTATTTTAACAGGTTCAGGTGGGAATGCCCAGGTACCTCCCCTGATGGAAGTTTTACACTGAGTGTTGCAACACTTGGATCTTGTGCAGTCCTCCAGTGGAAGGCCCCAGGAATAATTCTGCAGGGACCTTGGGGGTGTTTGATGATTTATTTCCCTTTTTAAGGCATGACAGCTGCTTCTCAAGCCCCCTCAGCGGGGATGAAACCCCTCAGGCCTATGTGTGAATGTCCTGATACCTTCCCCAGGGAGGCAGAGTTCCACACCTGAGCTGGTTGGGCAAGGGAGGACACTGCCCTGATAAAAAAGCACTATCCCACCTTGTAGCATCTGCTTCTTAACAGCCTTTTCCTTCATCTGCCTCCAAACCCAGCTTGTTGCCAAAAAAAGGCTGGTTTGGTGTGGTCACCATCCAGTGGTGGGTGCTCACCCCCTCTGAACCTGGGCTGCCCTGATGCAGATCAGTGTCACTGTCACATTTTCTGGAAAAATCCCTTCACCAGGATTTCTTCTCCTGGGAAGATGAGAAGCCTCAGAGAAAAAGGAAAACAATAATTATCTGATTTGCTTCTCCTGTGTTTTGCTGCTTTGGAATCTGGTTTGGAGATTGTTTATCCAACATGTGAATTGTTTTGACTTAATGACCAATCACAGTCAGGCTGTGTCGGACTCTGAAGAAAGAGTCAGAGTTTTTAATTAATATCTTGTTAAGCCTTCTGTAAGTATCCTTTCTCTGTTCTTTAGTATAATTTTAATATAGTATTCTTTAATATCATATCATAAAATAATAAATTAACCTTCTAAGAACATGGAGTCAAATTCATCATTTCCTCCTCACGACAGGAGACCCCGAAAATATCACAAATCAGAAGTTTAACTACCACACACCCCCAAAACCTTCCCTTCTTCCTTTCAGCTGTGGGCTGCAAACCTGGCACCTGATGCTTTGGAAATGGTTCTTTGTTTGAGTCCGTAACCTTGCACATGTCAGTCTCTCACAGAGCTGCTCCCCAAAGCTCCCATCTTCTGTAGTATTTGTCTGGCCAGGCTGCTCTCATGCAGTTTCTTCCGTTTTCAAGCTAAACATCGCTAATCAGCTTCTTCAAGCTCCAACATATGTCCTATAAATATCCCTTGTGAGAGCAAAATCTGTCTCGTGTGTGTATGCAAGACAAAAGAAAAAATTAGAAAGCGTGAAGCCCTGACTTAGCAGCCCGGCAGCAGAGCTGCGCTGAAGCCTAGGATCTTAATGAAAGCAGGGAACATGCCTGCCCCCTCCATACCCCTCCTCCAGCCCCACAGTGAGCCAAAGCCCCCAAATCTCCAGCCCTGACAGCCCCACAGCTTGCCCAGGTTCTGGTTGTCACCCTAGAGCGCCTGCAGGTCCCTCAGGAGCCACCCACAGGCCCCTGGATGGGGACGGATGGGGAATGCTTTGTCCTTGGAGCTAAGCAGGGAGCTCAGTGCTTCCTCTTCTTCTTGGTATTCAGGAGCAGCCCTGAGGTTCTCCTACACCTCTTATTTTCAGCTCTGGCTTAAGAAATTTATGAGCCTCTGGTTCAGCTGAGGGTAGTGTGGGATGGTGGTGTGCATGCCTGTGTGTGGGGTGGGATGGGGACATTCTCCTCACATGAGAGATCTCCAGGTACAAGAATCCTGAACACAGGTCCAGGACATGCTCCTCATGTGAGAGATCTCCAGGTAAAAGAATCCTGAACACACATCCAGGACATGCTCCTCATGTGAGAGATCTCCAGGTATAAGAATCCTGAAGGCAGGTCCAGGACTGTGTTGATGAAACTGCTCTGGCTCTGCCACTCTTCCAGCATGGATGATAGGAGTGAGGGCTGATAGGAGTGAGGGCTGATAGGAATGAGCTCAAATCAATCATCTGTCACTCACTGGCTTCCCTGGCCAGGCTGCAAAGCCCTGACTGAGGCAGGACCCTGAGGACAGATGAGTGAGCATCTTAATCACCTTCAGCACAGGCAGCAGGAATCCTGCTGCCCACCCTGAGCGTTGTCCTCAGGTGCCTTTTGGTTTGATGGAAGCACAGGCAGTGCTGGATTCATCTCTGGCACGTGGGCTGCAGAGCCAGGGTTGTCAGGCAGGGATCTGAGAGCCCAAGGAGGCCAAGCAGAGTCTGGAGAGCCCAGGAGGATGAGACAGGGGATGGAGAGACCAGGAGCACTGGCTGGGGTCGAAAGCAGAAGCCTAAGGAACAGCACTTGCAGGAGCCTGGGAACGGTGCTTTCACTATCAGGAGAGGTTCCTGCCTTTGTTAGCTCTGCTGAGAAATCCTTGGCAGCATTAGAAGGGTGACACTGGCCTCAGCATTGCCATGGTTTCCCCAGGTTTTGCATTGAGCTGCTGCAAGCTGAAGCGAGGTTTCTCTCCTTCACGGTGGCTGTCAGCTGGGAGACATTAACAACCAGAGAAGTGAAGCTGAAGCAAAGGTCTCCTTGCCCTGTGAAGGAGAGGAGCCCTCACAGGCTCCTCACGGGCAAGGAAAGCCAATCCCATCCTGGTGTGCTACAGAGGGTGAAATAAAGAAACCTATTCTGCTTCCTGGGACCTTTATCTGCGCTGAATTTTGGGGTTTCACCTCGATGGGGTGCACAGCACTCACAGGCTGAGCCCTGCAAAATGCAAAGAGGTTTTTGTAAGAGCAGAGGTGTGACACTAAGCTTGGCTTATCTCCAACTCCAGCAGCAGCGTCCTCACCCTGCGTCCCTGCTTGATGAACTTCCCCAGCTCCCCGTTGCGGGGAGGTGGCTGGGAGGGGGATGAAATGGTAGCACAGGGTTTCATGAACAGTGTGTGGCTCTCAGGCCCTGCGAGCCTCTCTGGCAGGGCTGTTACAGATTCCCTTTGCTTTGGCTGTATTTGTCTCATCAATCTCACTGGTGTTGACAATTGGGCACGGTTTAATTCTGCAAATCTGAGGAATGATCAGGCCAATTTAGTTCACATTTAAAGCATTTGTGTTCACATGCTGGAAAGCCTTTTTTCTTCCTTGCTCCTTGCCCAAGGCCCTTATTATCTCCTGGTGCTATTTATCAATGCGCAGCAGGTATATTACAAGAAGGTCTCTTTCGTAAAGCGATACAAAATAATCATTCCTGTTCCTCGTCTGCTCAGCAAGAAAAGTGAGCCTGGCTCTCCTGCCTGTCAGCATTCCCGAGCCACAGCATTTTTATATTACTGCAGGAGAAGTGATTTAACTCAATAAGCTTCCCTCATAAATAGCAATGGTTTGATAAAATAAAAGGAGCGTGTCAATGAACACAGTGTTCCCCTCCAGCTGAGTGGCTTTGTGTCCTGCCCTCTGTGTGGGACACTGCAGGACACCCCAGAGCCACAGAACTCAGCCCTTCTCCAGCTCTAAGCTTGCAGTGGGATGCACCTGGGACTGGGAAAACTCCTATCGAGCAGGAGATGTATTATTGGGGCAGAAAAGTTCAATTTTTGCTCCTGAAGCGCATGAAATGGAGGATCAGCCTTTAATAAAAACCCTTCCTCCTCCCCCTCCCACGTAGTGTGGCTCCCCATCCCCTCCCCAGTCCCGATTTGTCTGGGTTTAGGTGGTTTTATCCCATTTTCACTGACACAATTGCACTGGATGCTGCCGTTTCACAGCAGCGACTGGAGCTGGCTGAGCCGGGTTCTTCTTCCTCTAGCGTGTAATTAAATCCCTGGTGAAGAGGCTGGCAATGCCTGCACACCTGGAAAGCAGTGTGGGAAGGAAGGAAGATCAGGTGGTGCTGGGAGCTGGGGAGAAGCAGATTATGTGGAAAGCACAGAATGCCAACCTGTGTGCCCTGGAACCGGGCTGGCTCCTCAGGATGGGCTCTGTGGGAGCCCTGGGACAGCCAGAGCCCAAGCTCTGCCCTTGGAACAACAGGTTCTGCAGAGCAAAGGGGTGATTTAACATGCTGCCATTCCTTGAGCACCGGGACTGTGTGTTTGTTTGGCTTTCTCCTCCCCCAGGGACTCAGGTGTAATATCACCTTCCCATTAATTTATATGAGAACATTTCCAAATAGTAAACTGCCAATAAATTAGTAATGCTGATCTATAAAAGGGAAAAAAATGGCCTGTTGTGAGTTTATAGCCCTGTGGAAAAGACATTAAACAGAGGCTACCTAAGCATGAGCATTGGGAGGAGCTGGGGGGGAGAACTCTGGGCTGAGACCCACCTGGACGTGCTTTGTCTGGCTGGTTTTTAAATCCCTTTGTGAGAGCCAGGCAGTGGGAAAAAAAGCACTGAAAGATTCCCATTGACCAATCCAAAGGTGATGAAAAATGAATGAGAAGATGATGCAGCCTGGAGAGAACAAACAAACTACCTGGAGCAAATAGTTTATTTTAAGATGCTAACAAATTTGCTCCAGAGGCCTGTGGAAAAAAAGTCCCATACCACACAGCCAACCTTTCCCTTATTTATAGAATAATTGTGATGATTGATTAGCTGGGATCAGAACTATATTTACGGCATGGAAGTTTTCAGCAATATTTCAAGTAATTTACCTCCTCACACAACTCCCTGGCGCTGTCATCCCAGCTTCACTTTTTCTCCCTGTGAAGCCTGCTTGCTCCAGGATTTATGGCTTTGTTTGTGGGAAGAGAAGGTGTCTTGCTCCAGAGAACAACAGCAAAACAAGAGCTCAAGGGTAAAACCCTGGTGCTGCAGCTCCCAGCATGGGTGAGGGTGGCCCTGCCTGGCTCTCACAGTGGGGCACGTCCCTTGGCATGTCACTGTCCTCTGGCAGGAGGACACGGCCTCTCCTCAGCCCCACACTGCTCTCCCCAGAGGCAGAGGTGTAAAGCACCAAGGCACCAGGTGTTCCAGAGCATCCTGACCACCCCTCCCAGCTCTTTGGCCCCTGCAGCCATGGGGCAGGGTGGATGGAGAGGTGACAGCTCCAGGGAGCCTGGCTTGCTGTCCCCAGAACAGCCAGGGAAAAGCTGTGCACATCCTCCTGCCCCTCATCCACCCAGGTCCTGCTGCTGGGTGCACTCACTGGTTTCAATGCAGGGAGGAAGGAAACACTCCCAGAAATGAATCTGGGAGAAAAGCCTAAATATTAGGGCTATTCCACAAACAAAGCACTCAACACCATTTTATTTTATTTTATTTTATTTTATTTTATTTTATTTTATTTTATTTTATTTTATTTTATTTTATTTTATTTTATATTTTATTTTAATTTTTTTGGTTTTGGGTTTGTTTTTTTTTTTGGTGTGCCACAGCTGCAGCTTTTTTCCAGCTGAGCAGCAGTGAAGGGAGGGAAGCAGTGGGGAGGACAGGGGTCTCAGGTTCCCTGTGTTTGCCTCCTAAGGGATAAGGGATGCCCACTTGCTCCTGCAGTCAGTGCCAGAGGCTGTGAGGTGCTGGCCAGCATGGCTGAGGCTGCAGACAGACAGACAGCAGCGAGGAAGGAAACACTCCCAAAAATGAATCTGGGAGAATAGCCTAAATATTAGGGCTATTCCACAAACAAAACACTTAACACCTTTTTTTTTTTTTTTGGTATTTTTTTTTGGGTTTGGTTTTGGGTTTTATTTTTGTGTGCTGCAGCTTTTTTCCAGCTGAGCAGCAATGAGGGGAGGGAAGCAGTGGGGAGGACAGGGGTCTCAGGTTCCCTGTGTTTGCCTCCTAAGGGATGCCCACTTGCTCCTGCAGTCAGTGCCAGAGGCTGTGAGGTGCCGGCCAGCGTGGGCCGAGGCTGCAGACAGACAGACAGACAGACAGACAGACAGATGGGCAGGATCTGCTCACCAGCCCGGAGATGCCCATGGCGTCTCCTGCCTCTCCCCTGCTGCTTTCCACAGCCTCCAGCCTGAGCTGCACAGTTTTATTTAAGCCCTTCTCCACTCCCGCCTTGTCTCCATTTCTTTATCTCCCAATAAAAGTAAGCTGTTATTTCCCTTGTGTTCCAACTGCCCTCATTCATCCCCTGGTACCCGCAGGGCCAGCAGCCAGAGACTGTGCCTGCACTTGAATACTGAGGGGGGAAAAAAAAGATCCTACAGGCTGGAGGCCCTTAGAAGTCAGGGAAGCTGGATGCAGCTGGAAATAGAAGCTGCTGCAGCCAAGGTCTTGCTGCAAACCAACCCCATTAGGTCATGTTTGCCTTCTCTCAGGGCTGCCTTATGGCACAAACACCCTGTCCTGTCCTGCTGCCTGGTTTCTCTGGGCTTTTCCCCCGGTCCTGACCTGTCTGGGGGGGAGGTTTAATGCTGCTTCTAAAAGGTGTTTCACCACCTGAAACGCTGGATTTACAACAAAGCTGGGATCTCAAACTTCATAAAAGGGGATTAAGCCACCTCCCCCAGCAGCTCAGGCAGTGTCAGCTCCCTCCTTCTGAGGGCACTGGGCAAGGAGGCAAGAGGCAATTAGCCATCATTAATTGGCTCCTGAGCCCCTCTCCTGCCCCTGCTGTGGGAAACAGCTTCTGATGGGTTTTACTTTGCACCTTCTTAGAGGAACGTGAATTCTGTGTGCCAGGGACCAGATGCTGTCAGCATTAGTGACCCAGGAGCAGGACCAGCTCCAGGATGGTTTGGGAATTGGATGCTCCTGGGAGCAGCCAGAATATCACTGGGCTCATTTGTTAACACAGCATCTATAAAGAGAAGCCTCAAGCCAGGGCCCCAGAGGACAGAAAGAAGGATGGCCCTCGTGCCAGCAGCATTTGTTTTCATTAGCTGGGTGGAAGGGCCTTGATGGAACCAGGGAGTTTGATTGTCAGGTGACCTTGCTGGCTCTGGAAAAGTCGGAAGCTTTCAAACTGGAATTAGCAAACCAGCTTGAAAAGAAATAAAAAAAACCCCTTTTTTGAAAAGATATAAAACCCAACTTAAGTCTCCGCTTCCACATGCCTCAGCATCTGTCCAAACTCTGGCTTTCCCCCAAAGCCCATCCATAGAAGTGTTGGTGTTGTAGGAAAAAAGGCCTTGGCAAAACAGGGTATTTTGGAAGTCCTTGCATAGCTGGAGACATAGACATTGGAATTTCTTCATAAAGGGCAACCCAAGGAGAGAAATGTTTAATTCCTTAGGCTTCTTTGTATTGTGTTTGGTCTCAAGGCACCAAAATTAAAGGAATTTGCTCAGTAAAACGATTTGGAAATCATGATGCTTTCCCACAGCATTTCCTTGACATCCATCTTTCCATCTACTTTTCCCAGTCTGTTCCTGGAGTTACACATCTTTCCCCAGCCCTGAACCACCCAGAAACGTTTGCTGCACAGATGCCAGCCCTGCAAAGGGAGCAGTTGGATGCTCCTGCTCCTTGACAGGCTGATGGGGACTTCTCAGGAGCTGTTTGGGATCCGAGTGTCCATCCCTGGCTGGTGTCAGGAGCAGCCTGAGGAGAGGGGTGGGTGCTGGGGGTGGGTGCAGCTGAGCCTGGCCTTGCTGCCAGCCCACTGCTGGCGTTTGCCAGCACATCCTCCGAAACTTCTTGGCAATGAAGTTATTCAAGTTGTTTAAATCACTTTTCAGAACAGTTAAAGCAGCCCTTTTGCCTCCTTGTTGTCCGTGCTCTTCCCTGATACCTTCAAGGTCGTGGCTCCTGTCCCCCTGTCCTCGTTAGACCTGTCTAATTATCACTCCAAGCTTAAGTGCTCTTTGACTAGTCTGGCTTATCCATCCGTGCTTGCTCTGCCCTGGCTCCTAATCTCCACCTCAAGTGGCTCCTGGAGGAGCCTGGAATGCCCTGCTGTGGTTGCAGGCAGGATCCTCATCCAGGCAGGAGGCAGGGAAAAGCTTTTCTTGGAACCAGAGGAACATTTATGTTGGAAAAGACCTCTTGGGATCATTGAATCCAACTGGTTTTGCTCAGGCTGAGGGGATGGGCGCAGTGCAGAGGGATGAGTGACCTCCAAAGGATCTGGGGTGATGGGGGCACAGAGCCTGCTGCTTGTGCTCTCCCTGTGTCTCTGGGGCGCTTCCCTCCGTCCCTCTGTAGGCAAATCACTGAGAACCATTCCCTTCTCCCCATTTCTTTGGGTCCAGGATGCAGCATCCTTTTAGAGTGGCTGCTCCTCCTGCTCTGGTTCCTCTGGGATCCATCCCTTTGTCACCAGCAGTCCATGAAAGTGGCCCTGAGCTGCTCAGAGCCCTGTCCTTCCTTTCAGCAGCTCCAGGGCTGTGCACAGTGAGAGAAAAGGTGCCTCACTGGAGGCTCTGCCATCTCATCCCCCTGATGCTGGAGATTGTTTTGATAAGCTCCTTGTTTCTCAGGCACAGAGCACAGAACTATTTTTCTTGCACTGAGCAGACAAGATGTTGAAATGTTTTTTCCTGTGATAACTGAAAGTGGAAGGAATCCTGCCTGCGATTCTTGTCAAGTCAAGGGATCTCTTTGTAGTTC